>NC_142863.1:15085673-20085673 GCF_061612785.1 Hesperophylax consimilis
TAAAATGTGTAAAAACGTCATAAAACCTAAAGAATTGTCAAAAACAGCATAAATCGTCGTAAAACACTTAAAATTACTGAAAAACCATAAAAAATGAGTAAAAACGTCATAAAACCTCAAAAATTGTCTAAAACAGCGTATATCGTTGTAAAACACTGAAAATTACTGAAAAACCATAAAAAATGTGTAAAAACGTCATCAAACCTCAAAAATTGTCTAAAACAGCGTATATCGTTGTAAAACACTGAAAATTACTGAAAAACCATAAAAAATGTGTAAAAACGTCATAAAACCTCAAAAATTGTCTTAAACAGCGTATATCGTAGTAAAAATTACGAAAATTACTGAAAAAGCATGCAAAATGTGTAAGAACGTCATTAAACCTAAAAAATTGTCTAAAACACCATAAATCTTTGTAAAACACTGAAAATTACTGAAAAACCATAAAAAATGAGTAAAAACGTCATAAAACCTCAAAAATTGTCTAAAACAGCGTATATCGTCGTTTAAAACTGTTTATTACTGAAAAAGCATGCAAAATGTGTAAAAACGTCATAAAACCTAAAGAATTGTCTAAAACAGCATGTCGTAAAACACTGAAAATTACTGAAAAAACCATAAAAAATGTGTAAAAACGTCATAAAACCTAAAAAATTGTCAAAAACACCATAAATCGTTGTAAAACACTGAAAATTACTGAAAAAGCATGCAAAATGTGTAAGAACGTCATAAAACCTATAAAATTGTCTAAAACACCATAAATCGTTGTAAAACACTGAAAATTACTGAAAAACCATAAAAAATGGTGTAAAAACGTCATAAAACCTAAAAAATTGTCTCAAACAGCGTATATCGTCGAAAAAAACTGAAAATTAGTGAATAAGCATGCAAAATGTGTAAAAACGTCATAAAACCTAAAGACTTGTCTAAAACAGTAAAAATGTGTACTAAATGTGTAAAAAACGTCATAAAACCTAAAAATTGTCTAAAACAGCGTATATCGTCGTAAAAAACTGAAAATTACTGAAAAAGCATGCAACGTCATAAAACCTAAAGACTTAAGTGTTAAGAACGTCATAAAACCTAAAAAATTGTCTAAAACACCATAAATCGTTGTAAAACACTGAAAATTACTGAAAAACCATAAAAAATGTGTAAAAACGTCATAAAACCTCAAAAATTGTCTCAAACAGCGTATATCGTAGTAAAAATTACGAAAATTACTGAAAAAGCATGCAAAATGTGTAAAAACGTCATGAAACCTAAAAAATTGTCTAAAACAGCGTATATAGTCGTAAAAAACTGAAAATTACTGAATAAGCAGGCAAAATGTGTAAAAACGTCATAAAACCTAAAAAATTATCTAAAACACCATAAATCGTTGTAAAACACTGAAAATTACTGAAAAACCATAAAAAATGTGTTAAAACGTCATTAAACCTCAAAAATTGTCTAAAACAGCATTAACCGACTGAAAATTACTGAAAAACCATAAAAATTGTTTAAAAACCTTCAAAAAACCTCAAATGATTACTTAAACAGCATTAATCGTCGTATAAAAACGTCATGAAACCTCAAAAATTGTCTAAAACAGCGTATATCGTCGAAAAAAACTGAAAATTAGTGAATAAGCAAGCAAAATGTGTAAAAAACGTCATAAAACCTAAAAAATTGTCTAAAACACCATAAATCGTTGTAAAATACTGAAAATTACTGAAAAACCATAAAAAATGTGTAAAAACGTCATAAAACCTAAAAAATTGTCTAAAACACCATAAATCGTTGTAAAACACTGAAAATTACTGAAAAACCATAAAAAATGTGTAAAAACGTCATAAAACCTCAAAAATTGTATAAAACAGCGTATATCGTCGAAAAAAACTGAAAATTAGTGAATAAGCATGCAAAATGTGTAAAAACGTCATAAAACCTAAAGAATTGTCAAAAACAGCATAAATCGTCGTAAAACACTTAAAATTACTGAAAAACCATAAAAAATGAGTAAAAACGTCATAAAACCTCAAAAATTGTCTAAAACAGCGTATATCGTTGTAAAACACTGAAAATTACTGAAAAACCATAAAAAATGTGTAAAAACGTCATATAACCTCAAAAATTGTCTAAAACAGCGTATATCGTAGTAAAAATTACGAAAATTACTGAAAAAGCATGCAAAATGTGTAAGAACGTCATTAAACCAAAAAATTTGTCTAAAACACCATAAATCGTTGTAAAACACTGAAAATTACTGAAAAACCATAAAAAAATGTGTAAAAACGTCATAAAACCTAAAAAATTTTCTAAAACAGCGTATATCGTCGTAAAAAACTGAGAATTACTGAAAAAGCATGCAAATTGTGTAAAAACGTCATAAAACCTCAAAAATTGTCTAAAACAGCATTAACCGACTGAAAATTACTGAAAAACCATAAAAAATGTTTAAAAACCTTCAAAAAACCTCAAATGATTACTTAAACAGCGTTTATCGTCGTAAAACACTGAAAATTACTGAAAAATCATAAAAAATGAGTAAAAACGTCATGAAACTTCAAAAAATTGTCTAAAACAGCGTATATCGTCGAAAAAAACTGAAAATTAGTGAATAAGCATGCAAAATGTGTAAAAACGTCATAAAACCTAAAAAATTGTCTAAAACACCATAAATCGTTGTAAAACACTGAAAATTACTGAAAAACCATAAAAAATGTGTAAAAACGTCATAAAACCTAAAAAATTGTCTAAAACACCATAAATCGTTGTAAAACACTGAAAATTACTGAAAAACCATAAAAAATGGTGTAAAAACGTCATAAAACCTAAAAAATTGTCTAAAACAGCGTATATCGTCGAAAAAAACTGAAAATTAGTGAATAAGCATGCAAAATGTGTAAAAACGTCATTAAACCTAAAGACTTGTCTAAAACAGTAAAAATGTGTACTTAATGTGTAAAAACGTCATAAAACCTAAAAATTGTCTAAAACAGCGTATATCGACGTAAAAAACTGAAAATTACTGAAATAGCATGCAACGTCATAAAACCTAAAGACTTAAGTGTTAAGAACGTCATAAAACCTAAAAAATTGTCTAAAACACCATAAATCGTTGTAAAACACTGAAAATTACTGAAAAACCATAAAAAATGTGGAAAAACGTCATAAAACCTCAAAAATTGTCTCAAACAGCGTATATCGTAGTAAAAATTACGAAAATTACTGAAAAAGCATGCAAAATGTGTAAAAACGTCATAAAACCTAAAAAATTGTCTAAAACAGCGTATATCGTCGTAAAAAACTGAAAATTACTGAATAAGCATGCAAAATGTGTAAAAACGTCATAAAACCTAAAAAATTATCTAAAACACCATAAATCGTTGTAAAACACTGAAAATTACTGAAAAACCATAAAAAATGTGTTAAAACGTCATAAAACCTCAAAAATTGTCTAAAACAGCATTAACCGACTGAAAATTACTGAAAAACCATAAAAAATGTTTAAAAACCTTCAAAAAACCTCAAATGATTATTTTTTTTTTTTTTTTTTTTTTTTTTTTTTTTTTTTTTTTTTTTTTTTTTTATATATACAATAATATTATTATTGGGTTTATAAAAACAGTTTATTTTTAAACAAGTTCTGCTGTGTAATTATTATTACGCGTGACAGCTGTTTCGCCCTCTGAAGGCATTATCAAACTGTGGGTAGCCCACTTACAGACGATAAATTTATATTATTTCTAGGTAGGTATTTTAATTTCATTTACTGATTTCTTAATTGATTTCTAAGTAAAATATCAAAAATTATTAATGGTTATTACCCCAGCAAAGTTTCCCCAGTTAGTGTAATGTTTAAATTTGACTGAATGTCTTTATGTTAGTTATTCCCAAACGATGACTCATAGGGTTATTTTAATAGCATAATTAAGTACTTCATAGTGCACTCATATTTGCATTAGGTTTGAAGATATCTAGTAGGGGTGAACGAATTATATTTGTTTGTTCATTAATTAGAATAGCTTTTGGATTATTAGAGTTTTTGTTAATTTCTAACTGCTCTAAAAGATTCAGTTTACGGCCTTTATTTGAATCTTTTAGAGCAGTTAGAAATTAACAAAAACTCTAATAATCCAAAAGCTATTCTAATTAATGAACAAACAAATATAATTCGTTCACCCCTACTAGATATCTTCAAACCTAATGCAAATATGAGTGCACTATGAAGTACTTAATTATGCTATTAAAATAACCCTATGAGTCATCGTTTGGGAATAACTAACATAAAGACATTCAGTCAAATTTAAACATTACACTAACTGGGGAAACTTTGCTGGGGTAATAACCATTAATAATTTTTGATATTTTACTTAGAAATCAATTAAGAAATCAGTAAATGAAATTAAAATACCTACCTAGAAATAATATAAATTTATCGTCTGTAAGTGGGCTACCCACAGTTTGATAATGCCTTCAGAGGGCGAAACAGCTGTCACGCGTAATAATAATTACACAGCAGAACTTGTTTAAAAATAAACTGTTTTTATAAACCCAATAATAATATTATTGTATATATAAAAAATAAAAAAATAAAATGGAGTTCTACAAATTAAACTTAATAACAATAAACTCAAATGATTACTTAAACAGCATTAATCGTCGTATAAAAACGTCATGAAACCTCAAAAATTGTCTAAAACAGCGTATATCGTCGAAAAAAACTGAAAATTAGTGAATAAGCATGCAAAATGTGTAAAAACGTCATAAAACCTAAAAAATTGTCTAAAACACCATAAATCGTTGTAAAACACTGAAAATTACTGAAAAACCATAAAAAATGTGTATAAACGTCATAAAACCTAAAAAATTGTCTAAAACACCATAAATCGTTGTAAAACACTGAAAATTACTGAAAAACCATAAAAAATGTGTAAAAACGTCATAAAACCTCAAAAATTGTATAAAACAGCGTATATCGTCGAAAAAAACTGAAAATTAGTGAATAAGCATGCAAAATGTGTAAAAACGTCATAAAACCTAAAGAATTGTCAAAAACAGCATAAATCGTCGTAAAACACTTAAAATTACTGAAAAACCATAAAAAAATGAGTAAAAACGTCATAAAACCTAAAAAATTGTCTAAAACACCATAAATCGTTGTAAAACACTGAAAATTACTGAAAAACCATAAAAAATGTGTAAAAGCGTCATAAAACCTCAAAAATTGTATAAAACAGCGTATATCGTCGAAAAAAACTGAAAATTAGTGAATAAGCATGCAAAATGTGTAAAAACGTCATAAAACCTAAAGAATTGTCAAAAACAGCATAAATCGTCGAAAAACACTTAAAATTACTGAAAAACCATAAAAACTGAGAAAAAACGTCATAAAACCTCAAAAATTGTCTTAAACAGCGTATATCGTTGTAAAACACTGAAAATTACTGAAAAACCATAAAAAATTCGTAAAAACGTCATAAAACCCAAAAATTGTCTAAAACAGCGTATATCGTAGTAAAAATTACGAAAATTACTGAAAAAGCATGCGAAATGTGTAAGAACGTCATTTAACCTAAAATATTGTCTAAAACACCATAAATCGTTGTAAAACACTGAAAATTACTGAAAAACCATAAAAAATGTGTAAAAACGTCATAAAACCTCAAAAATTGTCTAAAACAGCGTATATCGTCGTGAAAAATTTGTTTATTACTGAAAAAGCATGCAAAATGTGTAAAAACGTCATAAAACCTAAAGAATTGTCTAAAACAGCATAAATCGTCGTAAAACACTGAAAATTACTGAAAAACCATAAAATATGAATAAAAACGTCATAAAACCTCAAAAATTGTCTAAAACAGCGTATATCGTTGTAAAACACTGAAAATTACTGAAAAACCATAAAAAATGTGTAAAAACGTCATAAAACCTCAAAAATTGTCTTAAACAGCGTATATCGTAGTAAAAATTACAAAAATTACTGAAAAAGCATGCAAAATGTGTAAGATCGTCATTAAACCTAAAAAATTGTCTTAAAGACTATAAATCGTTGTAAAACACTGAAAATTACTGAAAAACCCTAAAAAATGTGTAAAAACGTCATGAAATTAAAAAAAATTGTCTAAAACAGCGTATATCGTCGTAAAAAACTGAGAATTACTGAAAAAGCATGCAAATTGTGTAAAAACGTCATAAAACCTCAAAAATTGTCTAAAACAGCATTAACCGACTGAAAATTACTGAAAAACCATAAAAAATGTTTAAAAACCTTCAAAAAACCTCAAATGATTACTTAAACAGCGTTTATCGTCGTAAAACACTGAAAATTACTGAAAAATCCTAAAAAATGAGTAAAAACGTCATGAAACCTCAAAAATTGTCTAAAACAGCGTATATCGTCGAAAAAAACTGAAAATTAGTGAATAAGCATGCAAAATGTGTAAAAACGTCATAAAACCTAAAGAATTGTCAAAAACAGCATAAATCGTCGTAAAACACTTAAAATTACTGAAAAACCATAAAAAATGAGTAAAAACGTCATAAAACCTCAAAAATTGTCTAAAACACCGTAGATCGTTGTAAAACACTGAAAAATTACTGAAAAACCATAAAAAATGTGTAAAAACGTCATAAAACCTCAAAAATTGTCTAAAACAGCGTATATCGTAGTAAAAATTACGGAAATTGCTGAAAAAGCATGCAAAATGTGTAAGAACGTCATTAAACCTAAAAAATTGTCTAAAACACCATAAATCGTTGTAAAACACTGAAAATTACTGAAAAACCATAAAAAATGTGTAAAAACGTCATTAAACCTCAAAAATTGTCTGAAACAGCATATGTCGTAGTAAAAATTACGAAAATTACTGAAAAAGCATGCAAAATGTGTAAAAACGTCATAAAACCTAAAAAATCGTCTTAAACAGCGTATATAGTCGTTAAAAACTGAAAATTACTGAAAAAGCATGCAAATTGTGTAAAAACGTCATAAAACCTCAAAAATTGTCTAAAACAGCGTATGTCGTCGAAAAAAACTGAAAATTACTGAATAAGCATGCAAAATGTGTAAAAACGTCATAAAACCTAAAAAATTGTCTAAAACATCATAAATCGTTGTAAAACACTGAAAATTACTGAAAAACCATAAAAAATGTGTAAAAACGTCATAAAACCTCAAAAATTGTCTAAAACAGCGTATATCGTCGTTTAAAACTGTTTATTACTGAAAAAGCATGCAAAATGTGTAAAAACGTCATAAAACCTAAAGAATTGTCTAAAACAGCATAAATCGTCGTAAAACACTGAAAATTACTGAAAAACCATAAAAAATGTGTAAAAACGTCATGAAACCTAAAAAATTGTCTAAAACAGCGTATATCGTCGTAAAAAACTGAGAATTACTGAAAAAGCATGCAAATTGTGTAAAAACGTCATAAAACCTCAAAAATTGTCTAAAACAGCATTAACCGACTGAAAATTACTGAAAAACCATAAAAAATGTTTAAAAACCTTCAAAAAACCTCAGATGATTACTTAAACAGCGTTTATCGTCGTAAAACACTGAAAATTACTGAAAAATCATAAAAAATGAGTAAAAACGACATGAAACCTCAAAAATTGTCTAAAACAGCGTATATCGTCGAAAAAAACTGAAAATTAGTGAATAAGCATGCAAAATGTGTAAAAACGTCATAAAACCTAAAGAATTGTCAAAAACAGCATAAATCGTCGTAAAACACTTAAAATTACTGAAAAACCATAAAAAATGAGTAAAAACGTCATAAAACCTCAAAAATTGTCTAAAACAGCGTAGATCGTTGTAAAACACTGAAAAATACTGAAAAACCATAAAAAATGTGTAAAAACGTCATAAAACCTCAAAAATTGTCTAAAACAGCGTATATCGTAGTAAAAATTACGAAAATTGCTGAAAAAGCATGCAAAATGTGTAAGAACGTCATTAAACCTAAAAAATTGTCTAAAACACCATAAATCGTTGTAAAACACTGAAAATTACTGAAAAACCATAAAAAATGTGTTAAAACGTCATAAAACCTCAAAAATTGTCTGAAACAGCATATGTCGTAGTAAAAATTACGAAAATTACTGAAAAAGCATGCAAAATGTGTAAGAACGTCATAAAACCTAAAAAATTGTCTAAAACACCATAAATCGTTGTAAAACACTGAAAATTACTGAAAAATCATAAAAAATGAGTAAAAACGTCATGAAACCTCAAAAATTGTCTAAAACAGCGTATATCGTCGAAAAAAACTGAAAATTAGTGAATAAGCATGAAAAATGTGTAAAAACGTCATAAAACCTAAAGAATTGTCAAAAACAGCATAAATCGTCGTAAAACACTTAAAATTACTGAAAAACCATAAAAAATGAGTAAAAACGTCATAAAACCTCAAAAATTGTCTAAAACAGCGTAGATCGTTGTAAAACACTGGAAATTACTGAAAAACCATAAAAAATGTGTAAAAACGTCATGAAACTTCAAAAATTGTCTAAAACAGAATAAATCGACTCAAAATTACTGTAAAACCATGAAAAATATGTTGAAACGTCATTAAACCTAAAAAATTGTCAAAAAGAGCGTAAATCGTAGTAAAAATTACGAAAATTACTCAAAAAGCATGCAAAATTTGTAAAAACGTCATAAAACCTAAAGACTTGTCTAAAACAGCATAAATCGTCGTAAAACACTGAAAATTACTGAAAAACCATGAAAAATGTGTAAAAACGTCATAAAACCTCAAAAATTGTCTAAAGCAGCATAAACCGACTGAAAATTACTGAAAAACCATGAAAAATATGTAAAAATGTCTTTAACAGCGTAAATCGTCGTAAAAAACTGAAATTTACTGAAAAAGCATGCAAAATGTGTTTAAACGTCATTAAACCTTAAAAATTGTCTCAAACACCATAAATCGTCGTAAAAAACTGAAAATTACTGAAAAACCATAAAAAATGTGTAAAAACGTCATAAAACCTCAAAAATTGTCTAAATCAGCGTATATCGTAGTAAAAATTACGAAAATTACTGAAAAAGCATGCGAAATGTGTAAGAACCTCATAAAACCTAAAAAATTGTCTAAAACACCATAAATCGTTGTAAAACACCGAAAATTACTGAAAAACCATAAAAAATGTGTAAAAACGTCATTTAACCTCAAAAATTGTAGATAAACCGATTTTATGTGTTCAATCGTTGTTTTACTTGAAAACTTGTATAAAATACGTATTTTTTGTATAATTATGGAAAAACATGAAAAATTGTCCAAAACAGCGTAAATCGTCGTAAAACACCTTAAATTACTGAAAAACCATGCAAAATGTGTAAAAACGTCATAAATCCTAAAAAATTGTCTGAACCAGCGTATATCGTCGTAAAAAACTGTAAATTACTGAAAAAGCATGCAAAATGTGTTAAAACGTCATAAAACCTAAAAAATTGTCTCAAACAGCGTATATCGTCGTAAAACACTGAAAATTACTGAAAAAGCATGCAAAATGTGTAAAAACGTCTTTAAACCTAAAAATTGGCTAAAACAGCGTAAATCGACTGAAAATTACTGAAAAACCATGAAAAATATGTAAAAATGTCTTTAACAGCGTAAATCGTCGTAAAAAACTGAAATTTACTGAAAAAGCATGCAAAATGTGTTAAAACGTCATTAAACCTTAAAAATTGTCTCAAACACCATAAATCGTCGTAAAAAACTGAAAATTACTGAAAAACCATAAAAAATGTGTAAAAACGTCATAAAACCTCAAAAATTGTCTAAAACAGCGTATATCGTAGTAAAAATTACGAAAATTACTGAAAAAGCATGCGAAATGTGTAAGAACCTCATAAAACCTAAAAAATTGTCTAAAACACCATAAATCGTTGTAAAACACCGAAAATTACTGAAAAACCATAAAAAATGTGTAAAAACGTCATAAAACCTAAAAATTGTCCTTAACAGCGTAAATCGTCATAAAACACTGAAAATTTCTGAAAAACCATGAAAAATGTGTAAAAACGTCATAAAACCTCAAAAATTGTCTAAAACAGAATAAATCGACTCAAAATTACTGTAAAACCATGAAAAATATGTTAAAACGTCATCAAACCTAAAAAATTTTCAAAAACAGCGTGAATCGTAGTAAAAATTACGAAAATTACTAAAAAAGCATGCAAAATGTGTAAAAACGTCATAAAACCTAAAGACTTGTCTAAAACAGCATAAATCGTCGTAAAACACTGAAAATTACTGAAAAACCATGAGAAATGTGTAAAAACGTCATAAAACCTCAAAAATTGTCTAAAGCAGCATAAACCGACTGAAAATTACTGAAAAACCATGAAAAATATGTAAAAATGTCTTTAACAGCGTAAATCGTCGTAAAAAACTGAAATTTACTGAAAAAGCATGCGAAATGTGTTAAAACGTCATTTAACCTTAAAAATTGTCTCAAACACCATAAATCGTCGTAAAAAACTGAAAATTACTGAAAAACTATAAAAAATGTGTAAAAACGTCATAAAACCTAAAAATTGTCTTAAACAGCGTATATCGTCGTAAAAAACTGAAAATTACTGAAAAAGCATGCAACGTCATAAAACCTAAAGACTTAAGTTGTAAGAACGTCATAAAACCTAAAAAATTGTCTAAAACACCATAAATCGTTGTAAAACACTGAAAATTACTGAAAAACCATAAAAAATGTTTAAAAACGTCATAAAACCTCAAAAATTGTCTAAAACAGCGTATATAGTTGTAAAAAACTGAAAATTACTGAAAAAGCATGCAAATTGTGTAAAAACGTCATAAAACCTCAAAAATTGTCTAAAACAGCATTAACCGACTGAAAATTACTGAAAAACCATAAAAAATGTTTAAAAACCTTCAAAAAACCTCAAATGATTACTAAAACAGCGTTCATCGTCGTAAAACACTGAAAATTACTGAAAAACCATAAAAAATGAGTAAAAACGTCATAAAACCTCAAAAATTGTCAAAAACAGCGTAAATCGTAGTAAATATTACGAAAATTACTGAAAAAGCATGCAAAATGTGTAAAAACGTCATAAAACCTAAAGACTTGTCTAAAACAGCATAAATCGTCGTAAAACACTGAAAATTACTGAAAAACCATGAAAAATGTGTAAAAACGTAATAAAACCTCAAAAATTGTCTAAAGCAGCATGAGTCGACTGAAAATTACTGAAAAACCATAAAAAATGTGTAAAAACGTCATAAAACCTAAAAATTGTCTAAAACAGCGTATATCGTCGTAAAAAACTGAAAAAGCATGCAACGTCATAAAACCTAAAGACTTAAGTGTTAAGAACGTCATTAAACCTAAAAAATTATCTAAAACACCATAAATCGTTGTAAAACACTGAAAATTACTGAAAAACCATAAAAAATGTGTAAAAACGTCATAAAACCTCAAAAATTGTCTAAAACAGCGTATATCGTAGTAAAAATTACGAAAATTACTAAAAAAGGATGCAAAATGTGTAAAAACGTCATAAAACCTAAAAAATTGTCTTAAACAGCGTATATAGTCGTAAAAAACTGAAAATTACTGAAAAAGCATGCAAATTGTGTAAAAAGTCATAACACCTCAAAAATTGTCTAAAACAGCATGAACCAACTGAAAATTACTGAAAAACCATAAAAAATGTTTAAATCCTTCAAAAAACCTCAAATGATTAATAAAACAGCGTTTATCGTCGTAAAACACTGAAAATTACTGAAAAACCATAAAAAATGAGTAAAAACGTCATTAAACCTCAAAAATTGTCTAAAACAGCGTATATCGTCGGAAAAAACTGAAAATTACTGAATAAGCATGCAAAATGTGTAAAAACGTCATAAAACCTAAAAAATTGTCTAAAACACCATAAATCGTTGTAAAACACTGAAAATTACTGAAAAACCATAAAAAATGTGTAAAAACGTCATAAAACCTAAAGAATTGTCTTAAACAGCGTATATAGTCGTAAAAAACTGAAAATTACTGAAAAAGCATGCAAAATGTGTAAGAACGTCATCAAACTGAAAAATCGTCTAAAACAGCATAAATCGACTGAAAATTACTGAAAAACCATGAAAAATGTGTTAAAACGTCATCAAACCTAAGAAATTGTCTAAAACAGCTTTATTCGTCGTAAAACACTGTAAATTACTGAAAAACCATAAAAAATGTGTAAAAACGTTATAAAACCTCAAAAATTGTCTTTAACAGGGTAAATCGTCGTAAAAAACTGAAATCTCCTGAAAAAGCATGCAAAATGTGTTAAACCGTCATTAAACCTTAAAAATTCTCTAAAACACCATAAATCGTCGTACAACACTGAAAATTACTGAAAAACCATAAAAAATGTGTAAAAACGTCATGAAACTTAAAAACTGAAAATCACTGAAAAAGCATGCAAATTGTGTAAAAACGTCATAAAACCTCAAAAATTGTCTAAAACAGCATTAACCGACTGAAAATTACTGAAAAACCATAAAAACTGTTTAAAAACCTTCAAAAAACCTCAAATGATTACTTAAACAGCGTTAATCGTCGTAAAACACTGAAAATTACTGAAAAACCATAAAAAATGAGTAAAAACGTCATAAAACCTAAAAAATTGTCAAAAACAGCGTAATTCGTAGTAAAAATTACGAAAATTACAGTAAAAGCATGCAAAATGCTTAAAAACGTCATAAAACCTAAAGACTTGTCTAAAACAGCATAAATCGTCGTAAAACCATGAAAATTACCGAAAAACCATGAAAAATGTGAGAAAACGTCATAAAACCTCAAAAATTGTCTAAAGCAGCATGAATCGACTGAAAATTACTGAAAAACCATAAAAAATGTGTAAAAACGTCATAAAACCTAAAAATTGTCTAAAACAGCGTATATCGTCGTAAAAAATTGAAAAAGCATGCAACGTCATAAAACCTAAAGACTTAAGTGTTAAGATCGTCATTATACCTAAAAAATCTTCTAAAACACCATAAATCGTTGTAAAACACTGAAAATTACTGAAAAACCATAAAAAATGTATAAAAACGTCATAAAACCTCAAAAATTGTCTAAAACAGCGTATATCGTAGTAAAAATTACGAAAATTACTGAAAAAGCATGCAAAATGTGTAAAAACGTCATAAAACCTAAAAAATTGTCTTAAACAGCGTATATAGTCGTAAAAAACCGAAAATTACTGAAAAAGCATGCAAATTGTGTAAAAACGTCATAAAACCTCAAAAATTGTCTAAAACAGCATTAACCGAATGAAAATTACTGAAAAACCATAAAAAATGTTTAAAAACCTTCAAAAAACCTCAAATGATTACTAAAACAGCGTTTATCGTCGTAAAACACTGAAAATTACTGAAAAACCATAAAAAATGAGTAAAAACGTCATAAAACCTCAAAAATTGTCTAAAACAGCGTATATCGTCGAAAAAAACTGAAAATTACTGAATAAGCATGCAAAATATGTAAAAACGTCATAAAACCTAAAAAATTGTCTAAAACACCATAAATCGTTGTAAAACACTGAAAATTACTGAAAAACCATAAAAAATGTGTAAAAACGTCATAAAACCTCAAAAATTGTCTAAAACAGCGTATATCGTCGTAAAAAACTAAAAATTACTGAAAAAGCATGCAAAATGTGTAAAAACGTCATTAAACCTCAAAAATTGTCTTAAACAGCATAAAACGACTGAAAATTACTGAAAAACCATAAAAAAATGAGTAAAAACGTCTTAAAAAACCTCAAAAATTGTCTAAAACAGCGTAAATCGTCGTAAAAAACTGTTAATTACTGAAAAAGCATGCAAAATGTGTAAAAACGTCATAAAACTGAAAAATCGTCTAAAACAGCATAAAACGACTGAAAATTACTGAAAAACCATAAAAAAATGAGTAAAAACGTCATAAAACCTCAAAAATTGTCTAAAACAGCGTAAATCGTCGTAAAAAACTGTTAATTACTGAAAAAGCATGCAAAATGTGTAAAAACGTCATAAAACTGAAAAATCGTCTAAAACAGCATAAATCGACTGAAAATTACTGAAAAACCATGAAAAATGTGTTAAAACGTCATCAAACCTAAGAAATTGTCTAAAACAGCTTTAATCGTCGTAAAACACTGTAAATTACTGAAAAACCATAAAAAATGTGTAAAAACGTTATAAAACCTCAAAAATTGTCTTAAACAGGGTAAATCGTCGTAAAAAACTGAAATCTCCTGAAAAAGCATGCAAAATGTGTTAAAACGTCATTTAACCTTAAAAATTCTCTAAAACACCATAAATCGTCGAACAACACAGACAAGTCTTTAGGTTTTTTGACATTTTGCATGCTTTTTCAGTAATTTTCAGATTTCTACTACGATTTACGCTGTTTTTGACAATTTTTTAGGTTTCATGACGTTTTTACACATTTTTTATGGTTTTTCCATAAAAAATGAGTAAAAACGTCATAAAACCTCAAAAATTGTCTAAAACAGCGTAAATCGTCGTAAAAAAACTGTAAATTACTGAAAAAGCATGCAAAATGTGTAAAAACGTCATAAAACCTAAGGACTTGTCTAAAACAGCATAAATCGTCGTTAAACACTGAAAATTACTAAAAAACCATTAAAAATGAGTAAAAACGTCGTTAAACCTCAAAAATTTTCTAAAACAGCATAAATCGACTGAAAATTACTGAAAAACCATAAAAAATGTGTCAAAACGTCATAAAAGCTCAAAAATTGTCTTAAACAGCGTAAACAGGCTGAAAATTACTTAAAAACCATAAAAAATGTTTAAAAACCTTCAAAAAACCTCAAAGAGTTATTAAAACAGCGTTAATCGTCGCAAAACACTGAAAATTACTGAAAAACCATTAAAAATGAGTAAAAACGTCATAAAACCTCAAAAATTGTCTAAAATAGCACAAATCGACTGAAAATTACTGAAAAACCATGAAAAATATGTAAAAATGTCCTTAACAGCGTAAATCGTCGTAAAAAACTGAAATTTACTGAAAAAGCATGCAAAATGTGTTAAAACGTCATAAAACCTAAAAAATTGTCTCAAACAGCGTATATCGTCGTAAAACACTGAAAATTACTGAAAAAGCATGCAAAATGTGTAAAAACGTCTTAAAACCTAAAAATTGTCTAAAACAGCGTAAATCGACTGAAAATTACTGAAAAACCATGAAAAATATGTAAAAATGTCTTTAACAGCGTAAATCGTCGTAAAAAACTGAAATTTACTGAAAAAGCATGCAAAATGTGTTAAAACGTCATTAAACCTTAAAAATTGTCTCAAACACCATAAATCGTCGTAAAAAACTGAAAATTACTGAAAAACCATAAAAAATGTGTAAAAACGTCATAAAACCTCAAAAATTGTCTAAAACAGCGTATATCGTAGTAAAAATTACGAAAATTACTGAAAAAGCATGCGAAATGTGTAAGAACCTCATAAAACCTAAAAAATTGTCTAATGATTACTAAAACAGCGTTAATCGTCGTAAAACACTGAAAATTACTGAAAAACCATAAAAAATGAGTAAAAACGTCATAAAACCTAAAAAATTGTCAAAAACAGCGTAAATCGTAGTAAATATTACGAAAATTACTGAAAAAGCATGCAAAATGTGTAAAAACGTCATAAAACCTAAAGACTTGTCTAAAACAGCATAAATCGTCGTAAAACACTGAAAATTACTGAAAAACCATGAAAAATGTGTAAAAACGTAATAAAACCTCAAAAATTGTCTAAAGCAGCATGAGTCGACTGAAAATTACTGAAAAACCATAAAAAATGTGTAAAAACGTCATAAAACCTAAAAATTGTCTAAAACAGCGTATATCGTCGTAAAAAACTGAAAAAGCATGCAACGTCATAAAACCTAAAGACTTAAGTGTTAAGAACGTCATTAAACCTAAAAAATTATCTAAAACACCATAAATCGTTGTAAAACACTGAAAATTACTAAAAACCATAAAAAATGTGTAAAAACGTCATAAAACCTCAAAAATTGTCTAAAACAGCGTATATCGTAGTAAAAATTACGAAAATTACTAAAAAAGGATGCAAAATGTGTAAAAACGTCATAAAACCTAAAAAATTGTCTTAAACAGCGTACATAGTCGTAAAAAACTGAAAATTACTGAAAAAGCATGCAAATTGTGTAAAAAGTCATAAAACCTCAAAAATTGTCTAAAACAGCATGAACCAACTGAAAATTACTGAAAAACCATAAAAAATGTTTAAATCCTTCAAAAAACCTCAAATGATTAATAAAACAGCGTTTATCGTCGTAAAACACTGAAAATTACTGAAAAACCATAAAAAATGAGTAAAAACGTCATTAAACCTCAAAAATTGTCTAAAACAGCGTATATCGTCGGAAAAAACTGAAAATTACTGAATAAGCATGCAAAATGTGTAAAAACGTCATAAAACCTAAAAAATTGTCTAAAACACCATAAATCGTTGTAAAACACTGAAAATTACTGAAAAACCATAAAAAATGTGTAAAAACGTCATAAAACCTAAAGAATTGTCTTAAACAGCGTAAATAGTCGTAAAAAACTGAAAATTACTGAAAAAGCATGCAAAATGTGTAAGAACGTCATCGAACTGAAAAATCGTCTAAAACAGCATAAATCGACTGAAAATTACTGAAAAACCATGAAAAATGTGTTAAAACGTCATCAAACCGAAGAAATTGTCTAAAACAGCTTTATTCGTCGTAAAACACTGTAAATTACTGAAAAACCATAAAAAATGTGTAAAAACGTTATAAAACCTCAAAAATTGTCTTTAACAGGGTAAATCGTCGTAAAAAACTGAAATCTCCTGAAAAAGCATGCAAAATGTGTTAAACCGTCATTAAACCTTAAAAATTCTCTAAAACACCATAAATCGTCGTACAACACTGAAAATTACTGAAAAACCATAAAAAATGTGTAAAAACGTCATGAAACTTAAAAACTGAAAATCACTGAAAAAGCATGCAAATTGTGTAAAAACGTCATAAAACCTCAAAAATTGTCTAAAACAGCATAAACCGACTGAAAATTACTGAAAAACCATAAAAACTGTTTAAAAACCTTCAAAAAACCTCAAATGATTACTTAAACAGCGTAAATCGTCGTAAAACACTGAAAATTACTGAAAAACCATAAAAAATGAGTAAAAACGTCATAAAACCTAAAAAATTGTCAAAAACAGCGTAATTCGTAGTAAAAATTACGAAAATTACAGTAAAAGCATGCAAAATGTGTAAAAACGTCATAAAACCTAAAGACTTGTCTAAAACAGCATAAATCGTCGTAAAACCATGAAAATTACCGAAAAACCATGAAAAATGTGAGAAAACGTCATAAAACCTCAAAAATTGTCTAAAGCAGCATGAATCGACTGAAAATTACTGAAAAACCATAAAAAATGTGTAAAAACGTCATAAAACCTAAAAATTGTCTAAAACAGCGTATATCGTCGTAAAAAACTGAAAAAGCATGCAACGTCATAAAACCTAAAGACTTAAGTGTTAAGATCGTCATTATACCTAAAAAATCTTCTAAAACACCATAAATCGTTGTAAAACACTGAAAATTACTGAAAAACCATAAAAAATGTATAAAAACGTCATAAAACCTCAAAAATTGTCTAAAGCAGCATGAGTCGACTGAAAATTACTGAAAAACCATAAAAAATGTGTAAAAACGTCATAAAACCTAAAAATTGTCTAAAACAGCGTATATCGTCGTAAAAAACTGAAAAAGCATGCAACGTCATAAAACCTAAAGACTTAAGTGTTAAGATCGTCATTATACCTAAAAAATCTTCTAAAACACCATAAATCGTTGTAAAACACTGAAAATTACTGAAAAACCATAAAAAATGTATAAAAACGTCATAAAACCTCAAAAATTGTCTAAAACAGCGTATATCGTAGTAAAAATTACGAAAATTACTGAAAAAGCATGCAAAATGTGTAAAAACGTCATAAAACCTAAAAAATTGTCTTAAACAGCGTATATAGTCGTAAAAAACCGAAAATTACTGAAAAAGCATGCAAATTGTGTAAAAACGTCATAAAACCTCAAAAATTGTCTAAAACAGCATTAACCGACTGAAAATTACTGAAAAACCATAAAAAATGATTAAAAACCTTCAAAAAACCTCAAATGATTACTAAAACAGCGTTTATCGTCGTAAAACACTGAAAATTACTGAAAAACCATAAAAAATGAGTAAAAACGTCATAAAACCTCAAAAATTGTCTAAAACAGCGTATATCGTCGAAAAAAACTGAAAATTACTGAATAAGCATGCAAAATATGTAAAAACGTCATAAAACCTAAAAAATTGTCTTAAACACCATAAATCGTTGTAAAACACTGAAAATTACTGAAAAACCATAAAAAATGTGTAAAAACGTCATAAAACCTCAAAAATTGTCTAAAACAGCGTATATCGTCGTAAAAAACTAAAAATTACTGAAAAAGCATGCAAAATGTGTAAAAACGTCATTAAACCTCAAAAATTGTCTTAAACAGCATAAAACGACTGAAAATTACTGAAAAACCATAAAAAAATGAGTAAAAACGTCATAAAACCTCAAAAATTGTCTAAAACAGCGTAAATCGTCGTAAAAAACTGTTAATTACTGAAAAAGCATGCAAAATGTGTAAAAACGTCATAAAACTGAAAAATCGTCTAAAACAGCATAAAACGACTGAAAATTACTGAAAAACCATAAAAAAATGAGTAAAAACGTCATCAAACCTCAAAAATTGTCTAAAACAGCGTAAATCGTCGTAAAAAACTGTTAATTACTGAAAAAGCATGCAAAATGTGTAAAAACGTCATAAAACTGAAAAATCGTCTAAAACAGCATAAATCGACTGAAAATTACTGAAAAACCATGAAAAATGTGTTAAAACGTCATCAAACCTAAGAAATTGTCTAAAACACCTTTAATCGTCGTAAAACACTGTAAATTACTGAAAAACCATAAAAAATGTGTAAAAACGTTATAAAACCTCAAAAATTGTCTTAAACAGGGTAAATCGTCGTAAAAAACTGAAATCTCCTGAAAAAGCATGCAAAATGTGTTAAAACGTCATTTAACCTTAAAAATTCTCTAAAACACCATAAATCGTCGAACAACACAGACAAGTCTTTAGGTTTTTTGACATTTTGCATGCTTTTTCAGTAATTTTCAGATTTCTACTACGATTTACGCTGTTTTTGACAATTTTTTAGGTTTCATGACGTTTTTACACATTTTTTATGGTTTTTCCATAAAAAATGAGTAAAAACGTCATAAAACCTCAAAAATTGTCTAAAGCAGCGTAAATCGTCGTAAAAAAACTGTAAATTACTGAAAAAGCATGCAAAATGTGTAAAAACGTCATAAAACCTAAGGACTTGTCTAAAACAGCATAAATCGTCGTAAAACACTGAAAATTACTAAAAAACCATTAAAAATGAGTAAAAACGTCGTTAAACCTCAAAAATTTTCTAAAACAGCATAAATCGACTGAAAATTACTGAAAAACCATAAAAAATGTGTCAAAACGTCATAAAAGCTCAAAAATTGTCTTGAACAGCGTAAACAGGCTGAAAATTACTTAAAAACCATAAAAAATGTTTAAAAACCTTCAAAAAACCTCAAAGAGTTATTAAAACAGCGTTAATCGTCGCAAAACACTGAAAATTACTGAAAAACCATTAAAAATGAGTAAAAACGTCATAAAACCTCAAAAATTGTCTAAAATAGCACAAATCGACTGAAAATTACTGAAAAACCATGAAAAATATGTAAAAATGTCCTTAACAGCGTAAATCGTCGTAAAAAACTGAAATTTACTGAAAAAGCATGCAAAATGTGTTAAAACGTCATAAAACCTAAAAAATTGTCTCAAACAGCGTATATCGTCGTAAAACACTGAAAATTACTGAAAAAGCATGCAAAATGTGTAAAAACGTTATAAAACCTAAAAAAACGTCTAAAACAGCGTAAATCGTCGTAAAACACTGAAAATGACTGAAAAAGCATGCAAAATGTGTAAAAACGTCTTAAAACCTAAAAATTGTCTAAAACAGCGTAAATCGTCATAAAACACTGAAAATTTCTGAAAAACCATGAAAAATGTGTAAAAACGTCATTTAACCTCAAAAATTGTAGATATACCGATTTTATGTGTTCAATCGTTGTTTAACCTGAAAACTTGTATAAAATACGTATTTTTTGTATAATTATGGAAAAACATGAAAAATTGTCCAAAACAGCGTAAATCGTCGTAAAACACCTTAAATTACTGAAAAACCATGCAAAATGTGTAAAAACGTCATAAATCCTAAAAAATTGTCTAAACCAGCGTATATCGTCGTAAAAAACAGAAAAATACTGAAAAACCATGCAAAATGTGTAAAAACGTCATAAAACCAAAAAAATTGTCTAAAACAGCGTATATCGTCGTAAAACACTGAAAATTACTGAAAAAGCATGCAAAATGTGTAAAAACGTCATAAAACATAAAAAAAGGTCTCAAACAGCGTAAATCGTCATAAAACACTGAAAATTTCTGAAAAAAACCATGAAAAATGTGTAAAAACGTCATTAAACCTAAAAAAATTTAGAAAAACCGAATTTATGTGTTCAATCGTTGTTTAACCTGTAAACTTTAATAAAAAACGTATTTTTTGTATAATTATGGAAAAACATGAAAAATTGTCCAAAACAGCGTAAATGGTCGGAATTCACTGAAAATTACTGAAAAACCATGAAAAATGTATAAAAACGTCATAAAACCTCAAAAATTGTCTAAAACAGCGTAAATCGTCGTAAAACACTGAAAATTACTGAAAAAGCACGCAAAATGTGTAAAAACGTCATTAAAGTTAAAAATTGTCTAAAACAGCTTAAATCGTCGTAAAACACTGAAAAACCATAAAAAATGTGTAAAAACGTCATAAAACCTCAAAAATTGTCTCAAACAGCGTAAATCGACGTAAAAAACTGAAAATTACTGAAAAACCATAAAAATGTGTTGAAACGTCAAAAAAACTCAAAAATAACTAAAACAGCGTAAATCGTCGTAAAAAACTAAAAATTACTGAAAAAGCATGCAAAATGTGTAAAAACGTCATAAAACCTCAAAAAATGTCTCAAACAGCGTAAATCGTCGGAACACACTAAAAATTACTGAAAAACCATGCAAAATGTGTAAAAACGTCATAAAACCTGATAATTTGTCTTAAACAGCGTAAATCGTCGTAAAACACTGAAAATTACTGAAAAAGCATGCAAAATGTGTAAAAACGTCATCAAACCTGACAAATTGTCTTTAACAGCGTAAGTCGTCGTAAAACACTGAAAATTAATGAAAAAACACGCAAATTGTGTAAAAACGTCATAAAACGTAAAAAATTGTCTTAAACAGCGTAAATCGTCGTAAAACACTGAAAAACCATGCAAAATGTGTAAAAACGTCATCAAACCTCAAAAATTGTCTAAAACAGCGTAAATCGTCGTAAAACAATGAAAATTACTGAAAAACCATGCAAAATGTGTAAAAACGTCATAAAAGCTACAAAATTGTCTAAAACAGCGTAAATCGTCGTAAAACACTGAAAATTACTTAAAATCCATGCAAAATGTGTAAAAACGTCATAAAACCTAAAAAATTGTCTAAAACAGCGTAAATCTTCGTAAAACAATGAAAATTACTGATCATCCATGCAAAATGTTGTGAAGGAAATGGAGAGGAAATTCTACGAAGGGAACAGGTATGAATGGTTGATATATATCCTGCTGGAGAGGTCAAAAAGTCTCTCCTACAATCGGCTTCTCTCACGCATCTGCCGTCAAGACAGAAAAAATCCTCCCCACAAGAACCTGGGTACCTTGCTAAGTCACGGAATTTGAGGTGACCTAAGTCAGAGGTTGTCACGTCACAAATCAACACGTTTAAAAACTCCCGCGAATTCAAATTAGTTAGCTATCAGCTGTCACCATTGTTCGCTGTTAAGTTGGCAAATTGCACAATGCTCGCGCACGCTGGCTGACGAAATCATCAACGGCCCCCACACTTAAAAATCTAACCTCGGCCTTGACAACATGTGTGCTTTGCAATTAATAAAGACGCTCTCGTAGCGCGCCTAAATTTACGGATATTTTTGTGCAAGTACTTTAAAAACCGGTATCTAATTTTGTACCAATTTACGATGGAGAACTGCACGCGCAATGGCGCGTACAGTACAGAAGATATCCCGCCATATTAGTTATTCAACATGTACGTGTTGTTCCTCCTGCAAATTCATGTAAGCTGATTAATTACCATTTCTCCTTATTTATTTATTTATTTATTTATTTATTTATTTATTTATTATTTATTATGCCCTATTGGGCTTTTACATAATAAGTTGACAGTATATGTATATAAGTGTAACATGTACATGGATAAAATAGTTAAATATAATTTATTCATAAGGTAATTAGAAAATAATATGGTAAAGTAAATGTATGAAGGTATAAAAAAGTATGAAGGCTAGACCTTTTTTTTTAAAGCTAATAAATACTACAAGTTAATACTTAGCAAAAAGGTCTAAAATTAGTTGCCTTTTGAAACTCTCAAAGTTATTAACACCAAATATGTCGATAAGTTTACAATATTTCTTTGCAAGGTGATGAATTCTTGGAATTGGTGAGTACAAAGAGTAGTTAGTATTGAGGTTATTGTTACATTTAAAAGTGTCTATGCTTCGAGTTTGTCTGGCAGGTACATTCATATAAATTAATTCCAATAATTCAGGGCTGTCAATGAGAGATTTGATAATTTTGAATAAAAATAATATATCAGTTAGAACTCTTCTATCCGATAGTTTGAGAAGTCTGGTTTCGGTACGTAAGTTATTATAATTTATAAATTCGATGGGAATATTCATTTTAAAATTGATGTACCGAAGAAATTTATTTTGTACCTTTTCTAAGGCTGGAGAATGGACTTTGTAGAACGGTGACCATACTGTTGAATTATATTCTATTTTACTTCGTACTAATGAGCAATATAAATGTTTTAAAGTTAACACATTTTTAAACTTTGCCCCCATTCTCAAAATAAAACCGAGCATTCTCATTGCATCGCTAGTAGTTTCATCGATGTGTAAGTTAAACTGTAGACTTTTGTGGAATAAGATACCGAGATCTAGAATCTGTGAAACTCGAAGAAGATTAGCGCCATTAATGAAATAAGAAAAATGAAGAGGATTTTTACCTTTGTAAAAACTTATAATCTGGCATTTACTAATATTTAGTTGCAAATCATTTTCTGAACACCAAGCAAATAGTTTATTCAGATTCGACTGCAAAATAGCGCGATCATTATCATCTAATCATTATTTTATGATTAGAATCGTGTCAACATCCAGGCTTGCCAGCCAGAACTCTTAAATATTGAGAGAGATTGTTCCTAACAAACAGTTAGAAATATTTAGGATGTTAATAACCCTTCTCATTTGTGTATCTGTAATGTAATTGTGCTTTGTGAATATATTTTCATACTCCCATTTTGTGTTTCTTTTGACGAATATGGAGTGGTCGACTTGGCATTTGTTCCCCGTGTAAAAGCCCGTCGGCTGACCTAAAACCTGAAGATATGGAACTCTCTTCTCTACCACCTGAGCTAACGCCGAAATGTACACTGGTAAGACTCCGTACAAAGGCACCTTTTTTACACTGTCGCGCAACATGGGGCTTAAATTTTTTTTTTCTTGTCATCCCTTCATAAGCCAACAATAGACTACCTCATGTTCGTCAAATGAAATCTTATTCATGTACATTATTCATATAACAACATGTGATTTCCATCTCAGCAAATGTCCACAAACTGTTCCACAAACCGTTTTTTTTGGCGCGCTCGCAAAAACTTGCTTCACAAAATGGTGGCCACGCGTGTTCACACTTTGCCGCGTCACATGAACAGACACGAAAACCGCAAACGAACACAACAGAGTTTTTTTTGTTTCTCAACAAACATAAACATCACGAATTCGTGTTTGTTTATTTTTTCAAAGCTCATTTCAAAATCGTAATGTCTCCTCTCGTATAGTGAACATTACCAACAAACAAATCACCTTCCTTCAAAGAGTTTAAATAAAACACGGGTTTGTCTCAACACTAATTATACATTTATTCCTAATAAATTATAGGTACAACTGTTTTTTCCTCTAGAGTGCAAATCCAAGTGTTAACCTTACAACAGTGTTAACCTTACAACAAGTTAAGTGAAAAAGTGAAATTAAATTCATTCCTTTTCTTCAAAATTCTCAATTTCAAATCAGTAAATCTGTGGCCAATTTTTTCTCAACAAGTGAATAGTGACTAGTGAAACTAAAAAACACCGTTTTATAAAGCAAAGTAATGGCCAATTTTTTCTCAACAAGTGAATAGTGACTTAGTGAAACTAAAAAACACAGTTTTACAAAGCAAAGTCCTGGCCAAATTTTCAAAAAATTCAAACACTTCAAAAATTCCGGAACACAATCGTCTTCATTCTTTTCAAACATCAAGCAAACCTTCAAAATGGACTCACCCACCGTACCTACAGGAGTTACATTTGGTGTAATCACCAACATTTTCCAATCAAAAAGAGAAATATTACTCCAAGCTCTTCGAAAAAGGGACCTGTCTCCAACTGACAAATCAAGGAAGTCGCTAATAAATTACGCCTTGTACTTCAACAAGAAATACATCAGGAATTTACGTTTCAATTGCCTCGAACCAGTGGAAGCAAAAATAATTACACCAGTACCACCTGAGTCAAAAAACATACCAGCACCGGTCATTCCACAAAATAAAAGTTACGACCTAACATCCTGGAAAATTAAATTCAACGGTCGCACCGATGTGGAAAATTTTATTGACAGAATAGAAAAAACTGCCCAAGTCAGAGGAATTCCCATAGAGATCCTACATCGCTTTATCGATCTCATTGCACCGGAATTACTCTCGTGGCATAAATCACAGAAAAAAAGGGCAGATTCTTGGTTCAAACTAAAATCAGCCCTTATCAGCAGTTTTGGAAAAAAGGAAGCACAGCACAAAATAAAACTATCGCTGTTTGCAATCAAGCAACTTTCGAATGAATCAGCTGCCAACTATATACAAAGAGCTGAATTCACAAACGCCAGGCTCTCTTCACCTGTTTTGGACGACGAACTTTTGCCAGTTATAATTGATGGTCTCCTCCATAAATATGAGAACATCATTACATCACAAAAAATCCTCAGCATAAACCAACTTAACGATGCTAACTATGCCTTCTATTGGAAACATACCAAAACAGAAGAAAAGACTCTAACGATGCGAACAAAATCATCAAACCAAGCAGATCCTCTGGTATCAAACCGGAATATAATGAAAGAAAAATCTGCTCATTCTGCAAGAAAACCGGTCACTCTCAAACTACTTGTTTTAAGCAAGCTAATCTCCAAGAACCCCGGGACACCAGAGCACCTAAGAGGCATTCTTCCCAAAACCGCTCTCCACCTCGTGACAATCTACGAGAAATTTTCAAAAAATCAAGACACAATTACGAAAGACTACACGCTCCCAATAAAGTTGTCAAACCTCCACCGGATTTTTCGAAACCCCCTCCAAATTGGGCAAAAAAAAAAACAAAAAACTAATACCCACCCTCTCGGGAATCCATTTCACTCCAAGGCCTAAAGAATGGATAGAGTGGTTGAGACACGTAAAATACTTCAACCAGGCCTTACATCTTTCAACTGTCAGTTGCAAAGAAGCTCAAGACGGAAGACCCTACGCTCAATTCTCCGTCAATAATGTCACCTTTTTGGGACTTATGGATAGTGGCGCATCTATTAGTTGCCTCGGCAACAATGCACACATACCTTTTGTCAATTGCAGATTTAGAATCAAAATGCATTCTACACACGTTACAACCGCAGACAACACAGAACAAACTGTCACAGGTTCTCTAGCACTACCTGTCAGTTGCGGAAACAAAACAATCACGATCAACTTCTTAGTGGTTCCTTCGATAACCCAGAACTTCATCCTCGGTGTAGACTTCTGGAAGGCCTTTAATGTCGCCCTCCAGGTATTTAACACTTGCTACAACACCTCTCACTCCACTCAAGTTAGTGAGATTCGTACAGTAATACCTTACAAAAATCTAAGTTCTGCTCAGTCACAACAATTAAAAGGCATGATCTACAAATTCGAATCAATATCTTCCGAAAAATGCGGTTTAGGACTAACTAACCTGGTCGAACACCACATCAAAACCAATGGACCACCCATCAAACAAAGGTATTATAACCTAGCTCCCCAGAAACTTAAACAAATGGAAAAAGAGTTAGACGAAATTTTGAGTTTAGGCGTTGTAGTTCCTAGCAGAAGCGCCTGGACCAACCCAACTCTACTTGTATCAAAAAAAGACGGTTCTGCACGATTCTGCATCGACAGTAGAAGGCTTAATGCTTGTTCTGAGGCTGACGCCTATCCACTTCCATTTGTTCACGCCATCCTCGACAAACTACGAAACGCCAAGTTTATATCTTCAATTGATCTAAGCAAAGCTTTTTGGCAAATACCATTAGACGCTGCATCTTGTGAAAAAACTGCATTTGTCATACCAGGTAGATGTATGTTTTACTTTAAAAGGTTACCATTCGGCCTCAAAAACAGCCCTGCCGAAATACAAAGGTTAATGGACAAATTATTCGGCCCAGAATCGGATAATAACTTATTCTGTTACCTAGACGACCTCATCATCATAACTGATACTTTCGAAAAACACATTGAAATGCTGGAAAAAGTTTTCCAACAACTCAAGCTCGCCGGTCTTACCATCAACTTGAAGATATCAGAATTCTGCAAGTCCCGCTTGCGGTATTTAGGCTTTATTGTCGACGAAAAAGGTCTGAGAACGGACCCAGCTAAAGTCGAAGCCATGGCAAATTTCCCCAGACCCAAAAACGCAAAAGAAGTCAAAGGTTTTCTAGGACTTGCCGGTTATTATAGAAGGTTAATCAAAGACTTCTCCAACATTGCAGCACCTCTCAACAAAATCACTGGTACACGCAAAGGCATCAGTAATTTCTTTCGGTCCCCTGAAACCGAAAAAGCCTTCATCACTTTGAAATCTGCTCTACAAACAGCACTTGTGCTGAACTGTCCTGATTTTACACTTCCTTTCACGCTCCATACGGACGCTTCTAATGTTGGAATCGGCGGAGTACTAACTCAGGAATTTCTCGATGGCGAACACCCTGTAGCTTACTTTTCCCGAAGCTTAAACAAACACGAAAAGAACTACTGAATAACGGAAAAAGAGTTACTGGCAGTAATGGATTCTATTCACCACTTTCGAGGATACATAGACGGTAGCAAATTTACTGTGGTTACTGACCACAGCAGCCTAAAATGGCTAATCTCCTTGAACAATCCATCCGGTAGACTCGCTCGTTGGTCATCACGTTTGTCTCAATACACTTTCGATGTCATACACCGTAAAGGCGCCGACAACATTGTACCTGACACACTCTCAAGAATCGAGCTTGCTATCCTAAACACCGAACCAACTGCCCCAATCTCTTCTACTAGGGACACCTGGTATCTAAAGATATTCAACGGTTGCATTCACTTTCCTCAACAGTTTCCCAATTTTATTATAAAAGAAGGACAATTGTACCGTAATTGCAAACCTCCTTTGTCTATTCTCGAAGACCATGCTTGGAAACTGGTTGTTCCTCTTGAAGAGAGAGAACAAATAATATTTAACAACCACAGTGCCCCGGAATCCATACACCCCGGAACCTTCAAGACATATCAGAAAATATCCTTGAAATATTATTGGCCCGGTCTTTTCAAACAAGTGCGTAATTATATTTCTAAATGCGACATTTGTAACGCTTATAAACACAGCACTGCACCCCCCGCTGGTCTTATGGGTAAACCCAAACGCGCCAATAGACCACTGCAATCACTGTCAATGGATCTTATTGGACCCTTCCCCAGAAGTTATGCTGGACACATGCATATACTCAGTGTAGTGGACATTTTCACCAAATATTGTTGAATTTTTCCTTTAAAAAGAGCCACCGCATCTGCAGTCGTAAGCCTTTTGGAAAAACACATACTTATACCTTACGGAACCCCCCGTACAATTATCGTGGATAGCGGAAAACAATTCATCGCAACTGAATTTAAGGAGTTTCTGTCCAAATACGGCATAAAGGACATTTTTTATAACACTCTCTACACACCACAGAACAACACTGTAGAGACAGTTTATTTTTAAACAAGTTCTGCTGTGTAATTATTATTACGCGTGACAGCTGTTTCGCCCTCTGAAGGCATTATCAAACTGTGGGTAGCCCACTTACAGACGATACATTTATATTATTTCTAGGTAGGTATTTTAATTTCATTTACTGATTTCTTAATTGATTTCTAAGTAAAATATTGAAAATTATTAATGGTTATTACCCCAGTTCATATCTTTAGACATGGTCAGTCTCTTTAGCAATATCCCTATTCAAGAATGCCTTAAAATCATTGAAGATATTTTAGACGAATCTAATATAAACCCAGTTACTAAAAAAGACTTATTCGATCTATTTAAAATTTGTGTTGAAACTAACTACTTTGAGTTTAATGATAAATTCTATCAACAAAACGACGGATTACCAATGGGATCGCCCCTCAGTCCACTTCTTGCAGAAATATTCATGGATTACATTGAAAAACAAATTTTAAATTCAATCTTTAGCAAACACATAATATACTATGTTCGTTATGTTGACGACATTTTGGTCTGTTGGAAAGGTACCAACAGACAATTAGATCTTTTTGTCACATTTGCTAACTCCATCAACCGTAAAATCTGCATATACAATAAAACCCAATCAGGTCTTAAATAAACCACTACAAACCTTTATATTGTAAACAAAGAGTAAGTAAAACCAAATAGGTCTCTTTTGCTATATTCATATTTTTTATGTCTTGTATAAAACATCCTTGTTGGCATATGTCTTGTATTATTGTCAACCTTCCGTGTAAACTCAGCATAAGTTTGTGTCGTCACACATCGTGTAAACTCAACTTATGTTTGTGTCATCACATACCGTGTAAACTCAACTTTTGGTTGTGTCATCACAGTATATGGTAAGCAAAGAGTAACTAAAACCAAATAGGTCTCTTTTGCTATATTCATATTTTTTTGTCTTGTGTAAAACATCCTTGTAGGCATATGTCTTGTATTATTGCCAACCTTCCGTGTAAACTCAGCATAAGTTTGTGTCATCACACATCGTGTAAACTCAACTTATGTTTGTGTCATCACATACCGTGTAAACTCAACTTTTGGTTTTGTCATCACAGTATATTGTAAGCAAAGAGTAAGTAAAACCAATAGGTCTCTTTCGCTATATTTGTGCGCTGTGTAAGTAATGACTACTATCACATCACATGTCTTGTACAATTGTATCTGCTTGTCATGTTACTTTTGTATTATGCTGGTACCAATAACTATCGACATCACCGTGTATGTTTATTGTGTATTTTGTGCATATGCCGTCTGTATTGAAATGGAAACTTCTTTAACAACTAGAACGTAAATTTGTCAATCCACCATGATACGTGCGAACGTTATAAAATCCACCATGATACGTGCGAACGTTATAAAATCCAACGCTATACGAGAAGTTCGTCATAATCACTTTTTTTTTTCGCCAACGCAGCGAATAGGTAATTTGTCTCAATGTTTTGTTATAAATACCTACTGTCTTACATCCTTTCAATACTGGGCTCGTCTTTTTTCAAATCGTTCAAATTTTTACATGATACGTGAAGACTTCATAATACTTGATTCGTGTGAACGATATAATATCAATTGGTTTTTCTTAAATAAGATTGCCACCTGTTTATACTTGAACTACCTGACGTAGATCATTTTATCCGGATATATCTTGTCATTTTTAAACATTTGACACCTTTGTTAAACTTGCCAAACAGCAGGAAATTTCCCTCTTGGAAGATAAGTTTTTTTTTTTTTTTAAATAACATTGAAGATGTGCATTCAGCAAATTTTGGTTGAACTGATGCCTGTGGACTTCTTGTAACTAAACCCAAGAACTATCTACTATCCATTGACCATGGACTAATCATTGGCTTCACTTTTGATTATGAGGTATCGTGTCGTAGGAGGTCAATCGAGACATGACACAAAAACACCTAACTCGTCGACTGGGAAACAAATAAGAAAACTCCCAGGTTCGTGAAATTTGAGCAAGGGTCTGTCATTTTCTCACAAACTTGTAGAAGATTAAAACGACCCCTAGTCTTTCGTCCAATACACATGAAGACTAGAATTGTATTATGTTGTATGTTATGTTTCATCACACTTTCTTGTAAATGTAATGAGTCGGGAAACCTGCTGTCAAATATATTTCGCTCTCTCCTGAAGATCGAATCCGGATTCTAGCCAGTTTTCAGCAGATTTCTGTACTCAATCGTCTTTTTTCTTCATCACTTTCACCATGTACATATTGTAGAAAATTATTCTCGGATTTGGAAATAGTACGATAGGCATTGGCTTATCGTCTGTCAAATAGGACAAACCTCATCCACGAATCTTTTTTCTCACCCCTTCTTCCATCATCCCTTCACCCTTCAATGAAATATCTTCACTATGTTTTCTTCCGCCCGTCGGCTGACCTAAAACCTGAAGATATGGAACTCTATTCTCTACCACCTGAGTTAACGCCGAAATGTACACTGGTAAGACTCAGGACAAAGGCACCTTTTTTACAACATACAACAAATGGTTCCTGGGGTGGCGGTACTTATATTTACCTCACAAATTAAATTGAATTGAAGGCCGTCATTATAAGAGTGCGCAATACTTCGATGGTCGATCTACGACTATCCAAAAATAAGATACCTACTCAATTAAGGGTCCACATAGTAATTAACTAAATATTATGCCAACAAATATAAATACTAACTATTGATAGGTAATTAGAGTTTCAGTAACTTGATAGTGACGATAGGTACTGAAAGCGTGTTACTGTATGTGTTTGTAAACTGGTAATAAGATTATTACTCTATATATTATTTAATGAAATTATTTAGTTCATATTTAAATACGAGTTGGTTTAGCATTAATTAGATCTTGTTAATTACACTGACGCCAAATATATGAGTCAATATGTCTAATTTCCCGGGTAATTAAAGGATACTTCTGAAATATCCCATCACTTTTTCTGATTTTTATAGAACCACAAATGATTTTTTCTCAGAAATGTCATTGAATGCGTGATCCGTTAGTAATTGTTGTTCTACTCCTTGTGTTGTGTTCCTTGATTTATTCCTGGACCGATAAAGTCTCGGTATAAATAAATAAATGAAGTGTCAAATCTTTCATCAAGTGATGAAAATTCCTTCTTTAACCAGCAATAATCTTTATGGCCGAGATGTTCAGACGATTTGAGATTGGGACGAATTTAATGGGATTGAAGCCCGCCACGCAGAAATAAACACAATTTAATTAATATATTACTTTTAAAAAATAGGTAGGTGTGTAAGAATACGTTTATAGTTTACGCTTGTTCCAGAATGGTAGATACTCTCAATATTGCTCTGCTAAACGACCACCATTCAGAATACTAACAGAAGAAGAGTTTTACGAGGATGAATTCGAGCGACAACCGGTGAAAGAACATGTCTGGTTGGTTCACCAGCGAGATAAAGTGGTTGAGGTTGATGTAGTGGAAGATAAAGAACCAATGGAGCAGGTAGATGAAGAATTAGGAGAACATGAGACTGACAGTCCACAAAACATAATGGATTACTGAGATGAAGGACGCGGAGAAGCTGATAAAATACAGACCCCAACAGTGAAGAGGGGAGGAAATAGCCTCTCCGGCACGATGCATAAGAAACCTCAAAAATATCTCATCTTCTGCCAGTCATTGCCAAATAAGATGCGTGCAGATAATGCGCTAATGGATCAAGTAGACTGACAGACACGGAATAGATCAAGAAGATGAAGTTGACTTATACATTCAGAACGGCTGTAATAATTCAAAATAACTCTTTTTCAAATACATAAAGATTGTTTCAACAATGACAACTTAATAACTTTTTCGAACAGCAATAGACAAAGTATTCTTGGCTCTATAACCACAGCCCAACAATTTTATAAATATTTTGGTGTCAAATGGTTAAACCAATTACCTCTTAACTTAAGATTGGAAACGAATTATAAAAAATTCAAAAGCTCAATAAAAACACTATTTCAATAGCATATTAAAATCGTTTATACTTAAAAATACAATTTAATCTCTCAATTATTATTATATTGAAATCCTTTTCTCTTATTTCTTAAACTTATCTCTTTCCTTCTTTAACATCCTTTTCTCTTTTCTATTTGATATAATTTTGTTATAAATAATTTTTTTATATTGTTATATTAAAAAATAAAAATTCTTTTCATTATCTTTACACTCTCTGAAAAAATATGTTAAATTATTATTTACACGCGTTTCTCCACCTTTTTAACACGAGCATTTTCTCTAAAAAAAGGTGTATCACGATGTACTGTAATAAAAAGAAAACAAACTTAATGTAATGTAATAACATATAATTGTAAATTTAATATTAAATAAAGAGATTTAAAAAAAAATACCTAACCAGACAAGTCATTCAGAGCTATTTCAGAGAAAACCTCATGCTACAATTTGCACATAAGATTATTCAAAAATATTGAGAATATTGAACAATGGATTTTTATTACAAAGTCATTAGCCGATTAGAAAATTCTGAATTCTAGAAAAAATCCAAAATCAAAAACATTAGTGCATGACTCATTGGACAATTAGGTAATTTGCTAAGGCAGATGTAATAAATATGATTTATAACGGACACTCATATGGTATAATGGATCAACGGTGAAAATAAATCAGAATATTAAATGCGAAAGCGAATGGTGGAAGAAATCGAGGAGTATGTAAAACTTGACTCAATCGATCAAGTTTGTTATTATATTTATTTAATTCTCCCAAATTTACACTCCTCTTTCATCCACAAGCAAATGTTTTAATGGAAGTGTTAATAGTGTGTGAATAAATATAATAAGATTTATTATTATTCCTAACTTTTTATTAATTTATAATTTGCCCCAAATAAAAAAATCAGAAGTATTAATAAAAAAATGAAAATTTAGAACTCTGTCAAGAAATATTTTAGAGAAATTACCTGAAAATCATACGAATCTTTTATTAATAATTTTTTTCTCCATAATTACTTTTCATCTTTCTGAAAACATCAATATAACCAAATATAAAGTATAACCTATATTAATTTATATTTTTTAACACCTTAATTCAAACTGAATTGTTAAACTGTTGAACAAGCAAACTCTTCTAATGGAAGAGTAGTTTAAGCTTTGAGATATAAAATAACCAATTGATATAATTTGAATGTATATTATGTGAAAAGTTTTATTAGGAGAGTTGTGAGAAGAGGAAGATTAGAATGTACCCACCTGGTTGTTCAGATCTGATCACTTAACACAGTTAAAGCGATTTCCAATAATATTTCGATTCTGATTAATTGTATATCACCAGGGCGCTGCTGAAAATATCTAACAATCACTAACATTAGTTATATATCTTCTTGTTATTGAATTTAGAAAAAAAATCACGTAATTTAATGTTTCACTTCTCAACAAAAATATTAAATTACAATACGGTATTAATTTTTATTTTTTATATTTTCCTCCGCTGCTCATCCCACTAGGGAATAGTTGTGTCGAGATGAGCACTATGAGCAGCTTTACTATTATACTCAATCAAATAAGTAAATCACATAACATGGATCACATCAAATATGGGGCTCATAAAGTGATTCGTGACAAAAGCCACGACATTACCACTCTCAGTCAGGATGGAATTTTTTACCATTTTCTTCAATAGATTTTTTCGAACCATCAGTTTTTTTTTTTTTTTCAATGCGCATATTATAAAGCAACGGAGCTTTATACGAAAAACTCCTTCGTCCAAAGGATGTTCTGGTATTCACCGGCTAAAACATTAAATAAGAACCCATCTAGTGTTGCGCACTATCAATTTTGGCAATATCAATGTTGTTTAAAAATTAACAGAGAACCTGTATTATGTACAATGCCGTATTAAAATTTTTACTATCACTATGTAATAATTGTGACGAATACAAAAACATTTCTTGTACATTATTTTTAAAATGATTTTATTCATTCCACATTTAAAGGCTTTTGGGCAGTCTTGTGATAAGAACACCAACTAAAACCTTATATGAAAGCATTGATTGAACAAGCGCATAATATACAATATTTAATATAACTATGTCCAATATATTTCTTAGAGTCTTGAAGATGTAGTCTAGCTTTCTTATTTTGTTTGTTAATATAGTAAGATGATTGTTCCATTTTAGATTTCTATTAATTATTAAGCTAATAAATTTGATATTGTCTACTCTTTGCAAAGGTCGACAATAACACTCCTGAAGACAACAATTAATTTTTAAGGAACGGTTAACGGTAATTTTATTTGACAGGTTTTATTTATATTCTTATTTTATTAGTATTTATTATAGGTATTAACCTCCCCCCTCATAGGCAGTGCCTTTGTGGGTTCCCTTATCCTACCTTTTTTTTTAATTTATTCTAATAATGTTTTTACATAGGTAAGTGTTAAAAAAATAATTTATGGAAAAATATAAAGCATTAATAAAAACTAACCATCACGGCGTACCGTGACCGCCACACAAAATAATAAAAAAGGAAGTAGGTATTTTTTATGATTTTTAAATTGCATTATTTTGCCGTCAACAAATTAACAAATTGCACTATTGAAGTTCGAAATGTGGAATTATAAATAATATTTATTTCACTTCAAATGCTATATTCCGTTATGCGTCATTCCACCATTTCCAAACTGTGGCTCCTACAGTCCGCGCTTATTGCACTATTCCCTTCCCGAACATATTTAATCATTAAGGGTCATTAAGGGTTGTTTGGCGCGTATAAATAGCCCAACACAGTGGTTCTCAAACCATTGCAAAAAATTCTTGCAAAGTTACGATCTGTCTCTCTGCTGCACAGTTTGTTTTATTTAAAAAAAAATCTAAAACTAAATCGCATCATCCGTGAATCTCCATTCTTGGAAATCAGTGGAAAAAATTGTAAAAATTTTCTACTGGATTTATTCTGCAGCCAAATTTAAACCAAAATCTTCAATTTTACGGTAATTACATAATGTTTTTTCTAATTATTTTTATTTTGGCTTAAAAAGTGTGTGGTGTAGGTCTTCCTTCTTGAACTAGTCGACTGCAGGGCAGTCTGAAAAGACTAAAGAGGAAGGAAACTTAACACGGCTAAATGCCCCAAAAATAAATTCCATTACATTGCCTCTTTCAAGTAATATTTTCATTAGTTTTTTAATAATGTTTATGTTTCTTTACAGATGTGCATTTTTGAAGAAGGAAGCCGCCGCCCAAATGGCTACCGAGGAATACACATAGGCCAAACCATTGTGGCCATTGAACCCACTTATAATTCAGAAGATGAATTCCAAATTGAAATTATGGAACGTCTGGCAAAGATAAGACACAGCCTAAACCCATTGGAAAATAATGAAAATGAAACAGAAAGAAATTATGTAATTGAAAGCGACGACGAAGTTGATACAGATGATGAAGTCGAATACACGGAGGAAAGAGAGTCATCTGACTTGGAAGACTACACAACGGAGGGATTATCTGATGAAGAAGTGGATGCAGAGGATGAACCCCATCACTGCACCAGCAACATTTTCGGTGTACATCCAAGTAGGAGGAATTCAAATTTCAAAGGAATTCTAAGGGTTATTGGTAACCCAAATCTTTTCTTAAATTAATTATATGATGTTTTGAGTTTAATAATTTATTGAAAGCGTTTATAATGTTAAATAACCAACCATCATTTGACCAATTCTGTTTCTGATTTTTACTAACGATATTGGTTCAGTCATCACACATTCGCTGTATTTACTATTTGCAGATGACTTGAAACTATATCGCTCAATAAAAAAAAACATCTTGACTGTATTCTCCTTCAACTTGACATTAACTGCGTCTCAAACTGGGCCAAAATAAATGGCTTGAACTTCAGTACACCCAAGTGCAATATCGTCTCGTATACAAGATCAAAGAAACCGCATGTATTTGAATAAACAATCAATGAAATTATTCTCCAACACCTAAACCAAATCAAAGATCTAGGAGTTATTTACGACAGCAAACTAACTTTTCACCAACACATCGATGATTTAATAAGCAGAGCATACAGGCTTCTCGGCTTCGTAATTAGAAACTCATATCCGTTTCGTAACACAAAAACACTGACGTTATTATATAACACACTAGTCCTAAGTGTACTTGAATCAAACTCGATCATCTGGGCTCCACATGAATTAACATACACTTAACGCATTAAAAGAGTCCATAAAATTTTTTTAAGGTTTTTATTCTCGCGGCTCTATGGACGTTACCCTTGGCTTTACCCATAGATTTATATATTAGGCATGACTAATTACCACTCCCTAGAGACACGTAGATTTGCTTTGCTTAAATATTTTTTCAACTTATAAACGGTCACTTATCTAATAATGAGATACTGGCCCAACTAAATTTTTTTCACTCTCGAGGACGTCATCACAATCTTCTATATAGTAGAGCAAGCCGCACTAATTTATTTATGAACTCACCTGTGGGGAGAGCTACGTGCTTTTTGAATAGAGTAGATAAAAAAATAGAATTTTGTTTTTGTGTCCTATAGCGCATTTGCGAGTTTTTTGGCATTGCATATACACTGCATAAATGGTACAATTATAACGTCTTAGGCTATATTCCTTGTAATTGTTATAAATAAATGTAAAAATTATATATAAATTAATAAATAAATCATAGCTTTTCCCCAAATGTGGCCTCTATGGTTGAGAGATTACTATCCTTGGCTACGCCAAGTTGCGGGTTCAAATCCCGGTTTGCGCTCTTTAATTTTATTTCAACATTTTTTTCTTTAAAATAAAATACAGCACATTTGCGACCAAATATCTTCCATAATGGGAGATACTTTCAGTATCGCTCTGGTAACAAACCACCATTCAGAATCGAGACGTTGCGTTGCTCGAATGGTGATTTTCACATAAAAAGGGGTAGGCAAGAGGATAGACCGCCACAAAACTCACATTGTCTTGACACAAACTTACTTCTTCATTAACATTCGTACATCTTCTCATACATTATCTCGTATATCCTGATTTTATGTTTCTCGAATGACCCGACTAGTATTTGATTATCTTGATCGTGCCTTATCTTCTTCGGATGTCCCCAACTCTTCCAATATTAACTTTCGCATCATGCCAATGTATTAATGTGAGTAAGTACCTCACAAGAATCCCAACTGCTCCCAACCGTCTGGAGCCAGTGAGACTACGTCATCACGAATCGGGGTATGTTTTGAGGTTAATGGAAAGGTGATAGGGCAAAAGAAGGAGAGTATCTTGCTTGTCAGATCTGATCACCGAACACGGCTAAATCCATCTCAAATAACGTTTACAATCTGAATAGTGGTCTTTTACCGGGGGCGATACTGAAAGTATCTTCGACTTTGCTCCGTGCCACAAATGCATTATCTGTTATTTTGAATGAATAACTTGTAACACAAAGTTTTCAAATAAAATTTACTTGCGCACTCCGAGATTTGATTTGCATTCGTAACCAATCATCCACGGAGGCTGTCAATACACATAAAATGTAATAAATTAGAATATAATGAACTATTTAAATCGCTTTCAATGCCATCACAGAATTCGCAGTAATTTATTATTTCATTTGGTACTGAAAGCACATTGCACTAGAGGTCATTAAAAACACATTATTATCATATACTTAACTAATTACTACGAAACGATAATTTTAGGGGTTTTAAAGTGGCTCATTTTATTTCACTTTCATGTTATTCGCAATGCAAAAGATTTAATGGAAGAATAATCAATTAGTAACAAATTAATGGATCGGCAATTATTTGGAATTTCCGAGAAGTCGTCGTTAGGGTTGAGAGGAAGCTACAAGCCAAAAATGTGTATATTCTTGGTATACATTTTATTGTAGGTAATAGGCATTAAAATCGTTTGATAAACAGAGTCTAGAAAAGTTCGTTTCAAGCACAAAACTGGTTTTTATTTATTTTGTAAATAATTTTATAAGAAAGCAAAAAAAAAATATCAAGTGAAACTGTCACAGATAATCTTAGCTGTTATACTGTAATATTTAAAAGTTGTTTCCTTTACATTTATATTGAAAACATGTTTTTTTTAGTAGTTTACATTTATATTTTTTATTTGTTTTCTACTCAAGCGAAACGATAGGAAAACCTTCAATTTATCGAAAGCATATTTTTGATATTCATAGTGTACACCAATTCGTTATAAAGATTAAAGATTTTCAAGGCCAAAAGTATTTTTGTTATTTGTTTTTGGGGTGTTATGCAGTGTTAACTCCTTCTTTAGCCAACGTTTAGGACAGAATTGCAATGTTCATCTGTGTCCAGCGCAACACGGCATAACACCCCAAAAACAAATAACAAAAATTCCCCTTAACATTCCAATATCAAAAACAAAAAGGGGAAAACAAATCATGGGTAAACACAAAAGATTTTCGTTCTTAGTCATTAGTTGACTTGCTTCTTAATTTGAATGTAATTTACAACATACCGAATTTATAGCAATTAATTTTATAAATAATTATAATTTATTTTTCGTCCTAACCACACTGAAGAATCCCCTTCTTTTATGATTTTTGATGGACCGCAACACATCGTCCTTGTTCACAAATAATGCATAGTACCTAATAACGTCATTAACAACATTAACAAAGGGATGCTCAGATATTTTGGTGATATAGTCTCGAAAATATACTATATTGATAATTCTTAGTTACAAATCCGAAAAAGGCAAGTCAATTTTATAGTTTCTAGATAAGCTAGAATGCTGTAAGTAATCGGGTATGCCCGAGGTATACGATCCATGACACGATCGAGTGAATTAAATACGTACTTGAGTAAGGCCATTTCAAGAGTCAGAATAACATAAGTGTATGTGCGAGACGATAATATATAACATGAAGCAAGAAGTGTGTGCTGAGAGAAATTAAGTTCTGGTTCATTTTCTCTGCCTACACCTGTGGGGAGTCGGGATGATAGTTATTAAGTTGTTTAAAAGATAAAATAAACGGCATGATTCCTAACTACGTTTTTTAATGATTCTCTTAACTGAACAAAACTGGGACAAAGGATTTTTTTTTTTTAAAGACCTGAAGGTATAAAAATCCATGGCTACTTTTTAATAATACAAATTCCGCATAAAAGTTCAAACAGCCCGAAGCCAGATGGACTGAGTTATCACTAATCTGTGGCACATTGTGAAATGGAGGAAATGATAAGGGGAAGTATATGGGGTAGAGAATGGTTGGGAAGTATCTACTGCAACCTTTTTTATATAACCACTATGGTCCCAATAACGAATAAACTGTACTCAAAACAATACACATAATCACAAAAAAACCAATGTCTAAACTAGCGAACAAGGAACATTAAATTGTGGTATTCCACAAGGCACCGTTATGGTACCGATGTTATTCATTATTTAAGTAAATGACATATTTGACCGGTCGGTGGCTGAGTTGACATCGCGTTTGGATCCCACCCATACATTGTGTGTTCAGTTCCTCGGCCGGCTAAGTCCTCCATCACAACACAAGCAACATTTTCCGTTTAGTGTGGTGGTAGTAGGAGATTTTAAAATATTTTCAGGTTATTCGTATATTAAAAAAAAAATTGTTCAACATGGACAAATAATCTTCTATGCCAATGATATAGTCTTTATAGTAAAAGAAAAAAAAATGGGAAAAAAAAATTTAAAAGCCACACAAAATATAAATAATAATCTAAAAATATGGTTTGAAGTTAAACTCCTGTCGTTAAATAGTGATAAAACATACATCATTCCCATCCCAAGTAAATGGTAGTAATATAGTTCCAAACGTTCAAATAATCATTTTATATAAATATATACATAAACATGAATGTCTGAATTTCATAAATGTTAAAGGTTTATTGTTTGTTTCCAAATGTACCCTCTCCTTTCACCCACAAGCAAATGTTTCTTATGGAAGGTAGTATAAATCTTAACATATAAATTAACCATTTGTAAAATCTGAATTATTGCATCCACAAAACATTTCTTATTTACATAAATAAATATGTTGGCATACGAGATCGGCGAGGGGAAGCAGATGGAGTAGAGGAAGGTTGGAAAGTACCTGACTATAAAGTAACTGGTCACTTAACACAGTAAATGCCATTTCCAATAACATTTCGGTTCGGAAAGGTTATCGAAAGTGTCGTAAAAGTGCCGTATGTAGCTTAAGACTTTAACAAAAATAAATTGTTTGTGTATACTGCAAAAGAGTACTAACTGATCTCAACCATCTGAAGCCAGTGGGACTATAGCATCCCCAATTGGGGTATATTATAAGGTTGAAGTGAGTGGGATGAAAAGGATGGCAATTCAGATGTGGTCTCCAAACACGGCTAAAACCATTGCAGTCATTTATACTATTTTGAAGTAACAATGTATGAATAGTCCACAAAATGTCGAAATAACATAAGTAGCTAACTAACCATCACGCCGTTTCCCCGCAGAGGTAGGCAGAGAGGGTAGACCGCCACACAAAGTAAGATCAATTAAGAGACTTCAGAAGACCCGACTCAAATATTTGATTCACTTGATCGTGCCAAGTCTCTCTCGGGCTTCTTTGTTTTTTTTCTACCGTTCAATTACGCCTCATATATTCTCCTTACACTCCTTTTCTCGCTTATCCGCTCTACATGCCTAAACCTTCTAATTCCGTTTAAAACCGGCCATACTAAATAAATAATAGTAAGTTTATTATTTAGTGAGTAGGTATCAGAGTAGTTTGCACTCAACAGTTCATTTCAAAATTAAACTAAACACATTTAAATTTTTTCGATATAAATTCAAAATAATATTAATGTGACTTCCGATCATATGTACTTGTGCGTCATTCCATTGTTTCCAGTGATTTCCAAACTGTGGCTCGTTCGTCCGCGCTAATTGTACTACCCCCTTCCCGAACATATTTGGGATTTAGTCATAAAGGGTTGGTTGGCAGGTATAAATAGCCCAACCCAGTGGTTCTCAAACCATTCTAATGAGTCCATCAACAAGTTACATTGCCACTCTGCCACACAGTTTATTTTAATTAAAAAAATCTCATTATTTTTAAACCTAAATTGCACTTTCTTGATCAGTGAATCTCAGATCTTGTAAATTAGTAAATATACACGATGGCATCTTTCAAGAAGGAAGCCACCGCCCAAATGGCTACCGAGGAATACACATAGGCCAAACTATTGTGGCCATTGAACCCACTTATTATTCAGAAGTTGAATTTCAAGTTGAAATTATGGGACATCTCGCGCGGATTAGACAGAGCCTGAACCCTCTGGAAAATGATGAAATTGAAACAGACCGTGCATTTGAAAGTGGAGACATTCTACCCTGACGATGTTGCAGAACTTGGAGCAGAGGTTGAAGTGGAGACATTCTACCCTGACGATGTTGCAGAACTTGGAGCAGAGGTTGAAGTGGAGACATTCTATCCTGACGATGTTGCAGAGCTTGGAGCAGAGGTTGAAGTGGAAACATTCTACCCTGACGATGTTGCAGAAAAATTTTTCCGAAGAAGCAGATGTTCCAGTTAGTTAATGCTCGCTTTCACTACAATAAGAAACCCAGATTGGGAGATTAGTCATAAACTTGTGCTTTCCTTGTATTATGTATTTTTGAGCAAAAACTATTTTTTTATGTTGTGTAATATATTTTTAAGCAAAAATAATTCACGATATAAACATGTAGGTATAATTATATAGACATAGCTTGCTTTAAATGTAAATCAATTCTTACTAAGTTATTTGAAATCCATCAAAGTAATGACCCATGACAATTGTCAATGATTTATTTTGAACAGTTTTAATCTAAATACATGTATAGTTATTTTATCCTAACCTCGATTCTATTTAATATGATTTCCCTCATTTTTCCTATTTATTCAGTCAGGGGTAGCAAGTATTGCACTCTCACCCAGTGCGTTGTCAGAACATCATGAAATTAAAACAATGTAAGCAAGCTGTTCAGTTGAATAGGCACCGGACGTGTATACACGTATAGTCCATCTTCTTTGCACACAGTTGTATAAATACACCAATAGTATTGGGGACACGGCGTGATGGTTTTGATGGTGTGGTGGTTAGTTTGTTAAAAACACTTTTTTTTAATGAAAGTGAACTTTGAACAAGAGTCCCAACCGCTCTCAACCTGGAGGCGGTGAGAGCAGTCGAGACTATAACATATTCAATTATTGGGGTAGGCTGTGAGGCTGAAGTTAGTGGGAGGATAAGGAGATCGGAAGAGAAAGGTGGAGAAGTAAGGTGATAGTAACTACCACTTTGGAACGTATCGCAAATAGAATATACGGTAATTTTATAAATAAATTACGAAATGACACAAATATTCAAATACAATTATGTTGCGCCTTTCGGATTCGTAGCCAAGGGTCGTGATCACTCAGCCACGAAGGAAGTCAATATGGTGGATATTTTTGTGGCTTCATTTCTTAAATATCTAATCCTTCCTTTCTTAATTATAATGAATTATTTTTGGCGTATTATGCCGGGTTTCGCTACCTTCTTATTTATCCAACGTTTCGGAAAGCATTATTACAGTGGCTAAAGAAGAACGTAACACAACTCGGCATAATACTAAAAAAATAAATCAATATAATTCTTTTGGCCGTGAAAATCTCAAATCCTTTTCTTAATCTTGATCATGACGCTTTTATCAACCTAGTATTATTTTCAGACAGAGGAGATGTGGTGCGGTCCATCATTTCTACCTAACTTGAAAATCATCATAAAAGAGGGTTCGACAGTGAGGTTAGGAAGACAAATAAAATCTACATATTTATAAAATTACATTTAAAAAAAATACAATTAATAAAATTGTGGTACAATTCAAATTAAGAAGTATGGTATTAAAACTTTTATTTACACATGAAAGATTGTCGTAAGCGACATCTGCAAAGGATTTTGGGTAATAAATTCATTTTTCGATCTCAGGTGGGTAATCAGGTTTTTTACTTTTCTTCATAGATGGCGTTGAAATATTTGCATCTTCCTCAGGTTTGGCCTTGATATGATGTTTCGCCTTTCGTTAACAGATGGTACTGTGCTGTAGGTATTCAAGTTTGTGTTTGTTAGTTGATTGACAGTAAATTTAAGACTATTTATCTCGGAAGTTAACAAATCTGTCTTTAATCGCACAAGTTTTATAATGGTCGGGTTCATCTTCTAGTTTTTGAACATCGCTTTTGCTGATTATTAATTCTATAAGAATTGCAGTGGCGCCAATATAATCTAATGTAACCGGCGGTAGTTTGTTTATGTTTAAAGCCGCAAATTTCGGCATATTGTTTCTTAAAGAATTTTAATTATTATTATTATATCAGTTCGCGTTTTTTTACCTTTTGCCGACTCTCCTGGCAAAGTTTTTTTACCGGTACGCATTTCCAATGAACACTTTTAGAGGACTCAATGTCATTTTCAGTGAATGTTTATCTTTCTTTACAGATGTGCGGTTTTCGGGAAGAAGGGAGCCGCCGCCCAAATGGCTACCGAGGAATTCACACAGGCCAAACCATTGTGGCCATTGAACCCACTTATTATTCAGAAGATGATTTCCAAATTGAAATTATGGAACTTCTGGCACAGATAAGACAGAGCCTGAACCCATTGGAAAATGATGACATTCAAACAGACGACGAAATTGAAACAGACAATGAGGAAATGGAGGAAAGAGAGGCATATGACATGGAAGACTACACAACGGAAGGATCATCTGATGAAGAAGTCAATGGAGAGGATGAACAGTCTTCAGCATTAGAACTTGAAATAGAGGTGGTAGAGGAGATATTCCACCCTGATGATGTTGCAGAACTTGGAGCTGAGGTTGAAGTGGAGACAATATTATACCCTGATGAAGATGCAGAACAATTCTCCGATGAAGCAGATGATCCAGTCAGAAAGACAGTCAAGCGAAAAAGAGTTGACAATCTCTTTCATTACAACAAGAAACCCAGATTGGGAGATTAGCCCATACAAATAAGTCTAATAAAAAAAATGAAAATTATATTTTCTAAAACAGACCATTTCCAATACAAATTTAATTTAAAAATAAACATATTATAATGGGTGATGTATGTCCTTACATTATTTTTGGTACCACGTACAAAAACTATTATTAAAAGTTTGCAATTATGCTGTATGTAACATAAATATAATAAGAGTTTGCTGAGCTTGTCTTTACCTTTATATCTGGTAGCTTTTCATTTACTCAACTTAGTACCATTATTTTTATTTCGTCAGTATAATATATTTTTGGTCAAAAGCTACTTTATGTATAAGATAGGTGTTTATTATTGTTGAATTAAACTTGATTTAAATGTAATTAATACTTTAATACGTTACCAGGAATCCATAACAGTAATTATTTTTAAAGATTTTAATGTAAATTAATAAATTATTCGTTTTCCTTTCTAAGGTTATAATAACGTCACGTTAAATACGCTTAAAAACGATAAAACACATCTACCCATATATTATTAGATCAGCTATCAATTGAAGAAAAATTTTAATAAATTCATTGATATAAATATCATGCGCACAATACAACGCTTTACATAGTGAACTAAAGCTTATTATACAAATTAACGTACACTTTTCTTATATAATGTAATAAATTATATATTTAATGCAAATGTGATAATTTGTTGTAAAATATTTCAAATTATTTATAATGAGAATTTTGTGGGTTAGGAAATTGTATATACCGTTTTGGAATTGTATAAGTTTAAAAAAAATAATGTAATCATAAATTGTAAATTATAAACTCTTCAACAATACTAAATATTAGAAATTAATTTAAACATGAAGCAAATTTACAACAGACTTTCCAAAATCTTAACGGTAATTTCATTACATAATGTAGGTTATTTATTAATATTGTAGTATCTATTAGAAATTAATTAAAACATGAAGCAAATTTACATCGGAGTATAAATTTATAAAATTATCAAAATTTTGTACGGTAAATGAGAAAAACATTACAAATATAAGAAATAAACAAAAAAAGAGAATAGAAAAATCAAGATGAATAGCAATAACCAACTTTGTGGAAATGATAATAATATTATGAGATTTAACACTGCTCCATACAGCAGAGACTGTCACAGCTTCCTCTTCACTATCTATTTGTTTGTTCGATGGAATGTCTGCCACGGATTTCCTGGGTCGTTTAATCATTTGATTTATTATTGCCGACTATCCATTAAACATTATCACACTATCCTGTTGACCTCAGAATATTTTGGTACTTCCATGACAGGTGCATCATCTTTCGCGTTTGAATCTTCTTCGTTTTGATTTACGGTCTCAATAACTGGGTTTAGGTTGAGATAGTATGCAGGTTTAACACTGTTCCCTTCTGGGGAGGCTCTCAACGTTTCATTTTTGTTGCCAGACTGTTTGGTGAAAGGACTTCATTAGCTTCGTTGTGTTCTTAGTCCATTGTTGCAGGCATTTAGGCCCACTCCTCTTTTCCATATTTACAATCGATGTTTCAGAAAAAACTCTGCATTCTAGGTTTCTTCTCTTTGCTGATGACTCAAAACTTTTCTTAGAAATACTAACTTTAGATGACTGCAATCAACTCCAGTCAGACATTGGTAGAATTGTTGAATGGAATAAAATAAATCGGATTGAGTTTAATGTTTCTAAATGTTTAATTTTGTCATTCACTAGGGCGAGTCATACCTGGTACTACCGGTATACAATGGACGCCCGAAGTTTAAAATGTGTCTTGACAATGAAGAATCTTGGAATCATGTTTGATAGAAGGCTGACATTTCATGCTCATATTGAGACGGCATGAAGCACTTCACTGAGATTTAATTCCTTAGTAAGGAGTAGACTTGAAGGTGGGTCGGTGATTTGGAGTCCACACCAGGTAAAGTATTCTCTCATGTTAGAGAGAAGTCAGAAGAAATTCTTGAGATTTCTCTAAATGAGAGAGAATAAAATTATATGTTAATATAATGTTTTTTTAGTATAATACAAATTAAGAAGCACGACAACTAATGACTGACCAATTTGAAATTCCCAATTAGTTTTATTATTAATGTCAACCCTAACGACTCTTTCTTGGAAAATCAATAGATTTTTTTTGTTCCCTATTAGTTACGGTTACATTAAATCCGTTTACGTTGAGAATAAATGAGTCACTTTTAAGCATTAAAATTATTGTTTTGTAGTAATTAGGCAAGAAAATGATAATAATGTGTTTTTAATGACCTCCTAATGCAAGGTGCTAAATAATATTAATGACCTCCTAGTGGAAGGTGCTAAATAATATTAATGACCTCCTAGTGGAAGGTGCTAAATAATATTAATGACCTCCTAGTGCAAGGTGCTAAATAATATTAATGACCTCCTAGTTTAAGGTGCTAAATAATATTAATGACCTTGGATGATGATCTGGCGTATAAATAACACAGACCATCAGGGAATATTTTGTTTCCCTATGAAAAAAAATTGATTGATCAATGAATTCACTCTGCAGGGAGAAAACAACTTAAGCCAGCCACCAAAATACATATGAACAGAAAAGACCCACCAGAAAATCCCTCTTGCAATATGTTTTGCTACTTGATCTTCAGCACAAAATATATTTGAATTCGCACTAAGAGATTATAATGTCACCAGCCCTCAAGAGAGTAGAATTATTAATGAAATGAATCAGCACATTGCAATTCCACACGTATGTCACATTATTTGTGACATTTTACTGTCAAAAAATATTTCAAACAGTTTAGTCTTCAATAAACCTCTTTTGACAAATGATACAAACTGGATGAATCCAATTGATCAATGCAAAAAGGTATCGGTAATCAGTTATCACACCTGCAGAGCAAAATCCATCCAAAATTGACCAGAGATGTCTCTTTTGTCCATTATATATATTAAAAGTTAATTAATTCATTTATTTTTAAATTATAAAAATTAATTCCCACTAATTTTTAATTAAATTTTAAATCGACTGCTTCTCCAGACCTCCTAGTGCAAGGTGCTAAATAATATTAATGACCTCCTAGTGCAAGGTGCTAAATAATATTAATGACTTCCTAGTGCAAGGTGCTAAATAATATTAATGACCACCTAGTGCAAGGTGCTAAATAATATTAGAGGAGGAATAATACTCGTATTTTCAAATTACTTTTGTTGCAAATTCTGCAATGGAATTGAAAATGTATAACATAGTTATATTCTATTTTATTACTTAAGTATAATGACAGCCTCCGTGGATGAGTAGTTACTATCCATGGATACGAATGCGATTCAAATCCCGACGTTCCCAAGTGCAATTTATTTCGTGTCGCCATGACCACCATTCAGTGTAGAATCTAAACTTTGCTTTAAATGGATTTAGCTGTGGTCGGTGGCAAAATCTCAATAGCCAGGTACTTCCTCTTCTCCATTTCATTCCCCTCCTCAGAACATACCCCAACTGGGGATGCCATAGTCTCACTGGCTCCAGACGGACAACCCTCATTCACGAAGGTCGTCAAATTTGATTTACTTGATCGAGTAATATTTATATATTCGTTTAATCTGCCTCTCCGACTTATTTTACTATTATTAATCTCCCTTCAATTACTGTAAAAAGTGACTGCGATATAACTTTATTACCGAGTTTGGAACGCTTCGCATAAGAAAAATTGATTAAATCAAATATATAAATATGTATTAAACATAAGTGTTAAGAATGTATACCTAACCAGATAAGTCATTCAGAGCTATTTCAGAGAAAACCTCATGCTACAGTTTGCACATTAGATTATTCAAAACATTGAGAATATTAAACAATTGATTTTTATTACAAAGTCATTAGCCGATACGAAAATTTTGAATTCTAGAAAAAATCCGAAATAAAAAACAATATTGCATGACTCATTTGACAATTAGCTAATTTGCTACGGCAGATGTAATAAATATGATTTAAAAAACGGACACTTAAATGGTATAATGGATCAAAGGTGAAAATAAATCAGAATGTTAGATGCGACAGTGAATGGTGGAAGAAATCGAGGAGTATGTAAAACATGACTCCATCGACCAGCTTTACTATTATCTCTTCCCGTAGTATGTTGATCCAGTAAGAAGTTGTTAGACTATGTTGATCCACCTTTAACACCATATAACTTGGCTTTTGTGGAATACATCTGAATGAATTGACAACAGTGGTACAATAATTATCAATGTTGCCAGTTTGCCAGAAAAACCATTTGATATACTGTTCATAAAATTTTCTAAATTTGTATGGAAATCGGATGCATAATTTATGTTGATCTACCTAAATTGGCATACTTATGTTGATCTCATATATATTGATCTATTCCCGTAGTATGTTGATCCAGGTAAGAAGTTATTGGACAAAGTTGATCTGTGTCCCTATATATGGTTTTACTAAATGAACCAATCAAGAGCAATCGGTGGACTGTTCATCACAAGGTTTTATCTGATTCCGTAATCTTTTGTGATATTGAACTCAAAGTATTAGTCTCTAGAGTCGGATATCGCATGAAATGACTGTGAGATGGTACCGTTTCAAATCAAAATGACGTGTTCATTCGACTGTTTGTTGCTTGAATTGTTTATAAGAAATGTATGCGTATTTAGATTGAAACGAAACTTTCGCAAAAATCAAATCCATTAAAAAAATACCTACTGCGTGGCGGGCCGGATCGAAAGAGACTGGTTAAGAGATACCTTTTGACCATCAAAATCCAAAATGGCGGCAAAAGGCATAATGTTATATGGGAAATATTGAACTTGCATCTATTACCATCTCTCCTGATTATGCTTCGTGACTTAGTAGGGGTGGCCGGGTTCTTGGTTATAATGGGTAATTAATGGATGATTGGACGAGGTCGGAGCTAAGAAAAAACTGTCCAAAGAAGCGAAGATAGCAGTCCACAATGGAGTGCTGGTACCTACCCTAATATATGGAAGTGAGGCATGGAACTGGCAGAAGAAGGCTGAAAGTAGACTGAATACTGTAGAAATGAGATCCCTGAGGCATATGTACGGTAAAATCATGTATGACGAAATGTGCGTATGCTGTGTCTATTCTACAGATATTTTATTAGAGCCTGTTAAAAAGAGCTAGCAGCATTGATCCCCGGTGCACCGTGCACGTGCTTGATACTCGACAACTCGACGGACACGAGCGGAATACACGTTCACAGTTAAGTTGATGTTATCTATACATATATGAACGGGTCGTTTCTCCGACTCGTTTTATCGTAAGTCGGCTCGTATGTGGAACGAGCTATCGGCATCTGTTTTTCTTCCTCAATATAATCCGGGCCTCTTTAAGACCCGCATTAATAAATTCATTCCTACGGACCCTATCTTAATCCGCCCCATAACGCTGCCCAACTGGGTGGAGACATAGTTTCTATGTATTTAACGTATAAAGACAAGGGCACTCTTGTGAGAGGTGTCACATAAAAAAAGTCATACCTCCGAATTTGAATATAGAGACATACAAACTGATCTATATTATAAGCAATGAGTCCACCCATCTTTTATCGATTATCACATTATTTTAGAATTTAAAAAAACTCGTAAGCTTAATATTCGCACAACTCAACTCAACTTCAAATATTAATATTCTGTATAAACGATTGTTACATCTTACCGGAGATGACCAGAAAAATCATCAAAATGATAATTCATCACATCTTTAAAAAGTTATGTAAAGTCATGGAAAGTGATGAAACAAAAACATTATTAACTGGGTTAAGTAGGTTAGGTTCGGTTAGGTTTAATTTTTTTATTCATCGTTTCTAATGACTTTACATCACTTTTTAAAGGTGTGTTGAATTGTCACTGTGTTGAGTTATCATGGAACCCTTACCGGAAATGTTTATATTTTAAAGTTCTCTAAATAAAATGAAATGCTCTTAAAAGAAACATCTCATATTTAATATTATAAAACAATATGACCGGAAGTCGGCATCTTTCCTTGAAATAAATAAATCATAAACTAAAAAACAGCTACAAGGTGGTTACAAATGCAATTATATTTAATCAATTTGTTCGATTATATTTTATATGAAGTTTTTTTTACAGTGGCCCAAATGAATTCTATATGTGGCCAATTGAACTAATTCAACCAAAGTTGTCCAATTTTAATAACTTCGACGAGGAAAAAAAGGTTTTTAATTAGTTGAATAATAATTTTTCAAAATTTCAATTATGTTTAACGTAATACACTATCGGCATCAAGAAAATCAGTCTAGTCACGAACCGTAACTATTTAGTGTAATAAAATAAAAAAATAAAATTATGTTTATATCATAGTTTGCTTTAATCTCAATAAAAAAGAAGGAAAAAAGTTTTTTTTTTATGAATGAGATAAAACTTTCCCCCAAACAACGTGTATATTTAACTAACTAACTAATTAACGATCACGCCGTTTCCCCGCAGGGGTAGACAGAGAGGACGGACCGCCAAACAACTCGGTCTTGGCACACACTTCTTGCCTCATTCACATTCATACATCGTCTCATAATACTCTTCTATTATTCTGACTCTTGACATGACCCGACTCGAGTATCTGATTCACTTGATCGTGCCATGTCTTCCTCGGGCTTCCCCGACTTCTGCTACCATTCACATTTGCATCATATATCCTCTTTACACACTCCTATCTTCGCTCATTCGCTCTACATGCCCAAACCATCTAAGCGTCCCTTTCTTAATCTTACTCATTACGCTTACATCAGCCTTGCACTCTTTGCGGATCTCCACATTCCTCACACGATCAAACATGGTTTAACCACACATACGCCTCAGGGATCTCATTTATGAATTAAAATTAAAATAGCAACTTCACATTAGGAACGAGAGGACAACAAAAAAATAAGTACATTGACTAAGTCGATTTTTTATGTCACTAAAGACCTGCTCTATGGTAAACAGTAACATAAAATTATCTTCGGACAACCAATCAGATAACGAAGAGAGTTTTTACATCCATAACATACAAAGTTCGCCTGCTCACCATGAAGAGTTATCCGCCAGAGCCGGAAAAACCATCAATATAATGCATCAAAATGTACAATGCATTCGAAATAAAATCTTAGAATTAGAAAATATTTTGTGTGAAAAAAATATCGACGTTTTTTGTGCTAGCGAACACTGGTTACAAAAGGGTGAAGCGACATCTATCAATTTTAAGGGCTATAAATTAGGTTCTATTTTTTGTCGAGAGAGCCATATTCATGGAGGTGTCTGCATCTACCTAAACGAAAACATTGCTTTTACAGAACTAGAAAGCGTTAAACAAATAACGAAAGAATTTGTATTTGAATGTGTTGGTATTGAAATCCCAAAGCTTAAAATGATAATTTGTACAGTTTACTATAATGACTCTGATATAAATATTTTTTTTGAACAACTTGAACTATTATTAAACAAAATTTGCAAAAACAACAAAAAACAAATAATACTCTGCGGTGACTTAAATATTGATACAAGCTACAAGAACAAAAACGCAGATTCACTCAAAAACACACTAAAATCTCACAACATACGCTTGATTATTGATAAACCTACTCGTATACAAGGAAATAAAAAAAGTATAATTGATCATATAGGTACAAATATATCAAAAAGCTCTTACACATGGGAAGTCATAGAATTAGCTGTATCAGATCATATGGCACAGTTAATGCACGTAAAAACAGAATATAATATAAACCAAACGTGGTATACAAAAAAACAATTATTTAACACAGAAAACACAAACATTTTTAACAATTACTTATCGTGTATATGTTGGAAACCACTGAAATCCTTTGAATCCATTAATGACAGCTACGAATACTTCATTAATGAAATAAATAGTGGTATGAAGCTTTGTTTCCCCTTTAAACAGTATAAATATCCCCAAAAACGCAAAATAAATTGGGTAACGACTGGTATTAAGATATCTATTAAACAAAAAAGACATCTGTACATGAAACAAAAAAACACAAATGACCTCACAATCATAAACAATTACAAACAATACAAAAAAATTCTCAGTAAAGTAAAACAGGTAGCTAAACGGAATTACAATAGTAAACGAATTCAAAACGCGCAAAATAAAACCAAAACATCGTGGAACATAATAAAAGAGAACTCAAATAATTCTAATTCTAAAAGTAAACCAAAAATCTGTCTTAAAATAAATGATAACCTGGTATCAGAACCAAAAAACATTGCAAATGAATTTAACATTTTCTTTGCACCACCGCCACCACCACAAAACACATCTCTACATCCACAATCTGCCAAAACAGTCAAAAACAAACAGTCGCGATCATTCTTTATAACGCCTGTAAACAGGGAGGAAATTATTAAAATCATCGTAAAACTGAAAAATAAAAGCAGTGTCGGCACTGACAAAATCCCTATAAAAATTATAAAAGCATGTGCAGAAGCGTTAAGTTACCCGTTGGAAATATTAATTAACAAATCTTTTGAATCAGGAACCTTCCCAGAACAATTAAAACAATCTATTATTGTACCTTTGTATAAGAAGGGTCCTAAACAGGAAATCTCAAACTACAGACCGATATCCTTATTACCAAACTTTTCAAAAATATTTGAAAGAGCCATGTACAATCGCATTTATACCTTTCTCGAAAACGTTGAGATAATATGTCCACAACAATTTGGATTCCGTAAAGGCCGTTCAACAACACAGGCAGTTTTCAATTTTTTGAACAAAATTCTAGAAAATATTAATATTAGTAAAAAAACTGTAGGTATCTTTCTCGACCTCTCAAAAGCATTCGACAATGTTGATCATAAGCTTCTTCTAACTAAACTTGAACATGTGGGTATTAGAGGTCTAGCATTAAAATGGTTTGAATCGTACTTAAAAAATCGTCAGCAGAAAGTTCAAATTTCAAATATCAATGAAAAAATGGTCCAGTACATGGTAGAATCTAAATGGAGAACAATAAACAAGGGTGTGCCACAAGGAAGCATTCTTGGGCCTCTCCTCTTCCTTATCTATATAAACGAACTTCCAATAATTGCTGGCACAGAATGTTCAATGTTTGCTGATGACACCGCTTTGTTGTTTGAATGTAATGGAGACGTTGACGAATTTAACAAACAAGTTAACGAGACTTGCCAATTAATTGCAAACTGGCTGTTATCGCAACACCTATCACTCAACACAAACAAAACCCAAATTTTAAAATTTTGTCCAGTGCAAGCTACACCGATAAATATAAATGTAAACATTAATAATAATATTATCGAACCTTCCCAAACCTGTTCACTACTGGGAATGGAATTAGATATAAACATAAACTGGAAAGAACATGTCTCAAAAATTGTAGCAAAAATCAGTAGTTTTTCTTATGTTCTGGGTACCTTAAGAAAAATATTAAACACCGAATCAGTAATAGCCGCATACTATGGTTATGTATACTCAATAATAAAATACGGTATTATTTTTTGGGGAAACTCGGTAAACGCTAAAGATGTTTTCATCATACAAAAGAGATGCATAAGAAAAATTACAAACTCTGATCGTTTAGACTCATGTAGACCTATGTTTAAAAATCTGAAAATACTGACAGTCACAGACATATATATATTGGAGTTATGCATGTTAGTGCGATCATCTACAGACAAGTTCCCACTAAAAAACTCAACACATAAATACGCTACAAGGCTCACAGAAAACTTACTAATACCAAAAGCAAACAAAACAATATTCCAAAAAGGACCATACTACATGGCCATTAAAGTATATAACAACCTTCCACATAACATTAAACAAATACAAGATACACACAAATTCAAAACGTTACTAAACACTTTCCTTGTTAATAAATGTCACTACACGTTGAGTGAATACCTCACGTAAATGAAACACCTATTTTTATTGGTATATATATTTGTATTTTTTTATTTTTTCGTTGGTATATTGTTATTTTATGTGTATAAACATTGTAATTAAATAAATGTGGTTAGCTGGAAGAAATGGGGTCTACCCATAAGCTATACCTTTTGTAATTTTAATTTTACAATAAATAATTTTTGATTTGATTTGATTGATTTGATTTGATAAGTGTTACGGACGGACATGCACTTGAGCAAGACTTGGGAGCTATATTCACAGAAATTTAAAAAAAAAACTGACGTTTAGTTGTAGTACTGGGTCAATTGTACTGGTATCCCCCGAAAACATAAAAACATAAACAATATAAACTAATTTTTGAAAAGAAAGACAAACATTCCCGGGTTAAGAATAACCTGGCAATATTTGAAAATCTCCTACTACCACCACAGTCAGCTGAAAATGTTGCTTATGTTGTGATGGGGGACTTAGCCAGCCCAGGAATTGAACACACTATGCCTGGGTGGGACCCAAACGCGATGTCAACTCGGCCACCGACCGGTCTAAAATATGGCAGAAATCGCTCCAGTGGATAAGTAATAAAATGTAGTTTATAGGCACTTTATAAAAAAAAATTGTCTAAGGAAACAGAAATATTTAAAAACAGTAATAAATAAAATACATTCTGGAATCGTTAATAAGTCGTTATGAAATATTTAGCCGTGTTAAGTAATCAATAGTATCGCGGTGGCAAAACGTGGAATTCCATAGCCGTTTTTAATTTATTAAAAATATTTATGATATCAAAGACAAAACAATTAAATGTATTCTAATCAGGGTGTCGTTATATCTCGGCCGGCGGCCAGAGACTCACACCCGTATTCAGAGTCGATCCTTAAAGTTGTCTAAGTCAAGTGTCAGCCTTACCTAAGCAAAGGTAAGAACCGTCCTTACCTTTAACGCTTCTATACAGAGTCCACACTTTGAGCTTCCTTTCCTCATGTAGAGACCTTTTGTCTACGCCGAAAGAAAGGTGTGACGTCATCCGAAACTTGTCGATGTCCTGCTTCTACGTAAACAACATGCCCCGTTTTGGGACAATCTGTGTGTTTATCTATGCTGTTGTCTATGGATTTAGTTCAAGCGTCTGTCGTAAATAAGTAAATAACATCGGCCTGTCAAAAGTCTCTGTTACATCTTCAGTTGAGTGTCTCGAAAGTTTCCTTTTTAAACAATGAATTCTCGTATTATAATCACGCCGAGTGAAAGGCAATGTTTATTAGATTTAATAAACACATATCCTGCCGTTGCCAGCATTTCGACTAATCATCTGCAACTTGGCGAGAAGAAAAATGCGTGGGCCAAGTTGACAGATGATTTCAACTCAATCGCCGGCAATCAAAAGGTTTGTATCTTTTGTAATTGAAATACTAACTAGCCATCACGCCGTTTCCCCACAGGGATACTCTTTTTTCATTCATATACATACTCTTCTATTGTTCCGATTCCGTAATACTATTATAATACTGTATTATTGAATTCCTTCTTAGCGGACCCAAGCGCAGCTTAAGAAATGCTGGGACAACATTAAGTCAAAAAGGAAGATGGAGCTCTGCGAGGAAAAGAGGAGCAGGATGAAGACGGGAGGGGGCAGGCTGTCGCCAACTGTCTCTGATGAGCATCATCCCGTTGACAGCGTGCTGGACTTGGCCACCAACGTTGAACTGAGCTTTAGCAACGACAGCGATCGCGGTTAGTTTAAGAAAGTTATGTGAAATATTTTGGCTACTTGTTTATTTAACTTTGACCTTATTTCTTATAAAGTATTGTTTAAGTTTCAGATACCGCTGTGCCCAGCACCAGCACGTCTGCTTTATTCAGCATGCCATGGACTGACCAGTCGACGGAAGTGCCGGTGTTTGGTAAGTCAATTTTTGATAATATAATTGATTCTTATCAATTCAAAATGTGATTTGTTGTTAGATGGTAGTGTTCGCATTTCTCTGTAGGAACTTATTACATAATTTTATCAGTTGTCATGCTAAATCTTAAATAATTTTCGAGATAGAAATATTGCAAAAGTGTTTTTAATTTTCAGATATAACAAAAACACCGGAGGAAAGTTCAACGCCCCAGCTCAAGACGAAGACACGTCGCATTATAGCCAAGAAAGGTGACTATATTTACCTCTCTATTTGCTGTGATTACTTGCATTTTCGTACAAAGGTTCAAATAATGCTCGGAGTTCGGAGAGCTTTACTTTAACCTCTCGTTTTCCACCATAAAGAAAGAGGGGCCCTGTTGAAGATGCTGTGTGGGGAATGTTTTTGAGGAAGGAGTGAAAATGGGTCTTGAAGAGACCAATGTTGTAGGAGGGAGGAAAAACAGAGGCCAGCAAATCGTTCCACAGCCGAGCTGTTGATGACAAATGTCATCCGTGTACATGCAATGAATATGCTAATATCGATCACTTCGTCGGTAATCTGGCCTCATACAAAAGATGCATTAAACTTAATTTGTTTGCTAGTAGGTACCACGATAATACATCATGTAAACATAATATGCCTACCAGTACTGCACTCCAAAACTATTTAATGTACTAGAAATCATAGGTACTTGAAAAATTTATCAAATCGGATGACATAATCCAGGATTTCTTACTTTTTATATTTAAATCTTTGTGGGTACCTATTAGAGATAATTTATATTTCTACATTTTTACTGTTTTTTTTCTTACTTTAAATTTTAATTTTTACTTGTAATTTATAGTTTGCACTTTATATTTACTTTACACTTACTTACTTTACTGTGTAAATAAATAAATATGTTGGGCGCGTGTTTGGCGTGTTTCCCGACTGTGCACTATGTCATGGGGCACAGAGTGTTATTTACACAAATAAACCTGTTATTTACATTGATGACTAATCAGCTTGCAATTTTGTGTTGTTTCACTAATCAGCTTGTAATTTTGTGTTGTTTCAGACTTGATACCATCTAGTGGGCAGGTGGTTCGGGACGAGGGCCAAGTGCGTTGCCTCAGAAGCACCAATCTAACAAAGTACGATGAAGAAATGCACGTAGTAAGGATGGAGACTGCCCGGGAGCAGAGAGAGACTGCCCGGGAGCAGAAGGAGACTGCCCGGAAGCAGAGGGAGACTGCCCAGGAGATTGCCCGGGAGCAGATCGAGACTGCCCGGGAGCAGAGGGAGACTGCCCAGCAGATTGCCCGGGAGCAGATCGAGACTGCTCGGGAGCAGTCGAAAGGAGCTCGTCTGCAGAACGAACTTATAGAACTACAAATAAGAAGAGCGAAGGCAGAATTGGAAAAAGAGCTCGCCAATAAATAAATATGAATAAAAAATATATTAATCTCCAATAAATGTTTTATTTATTTTCCATTCTGTTTCAATTTTTTTGATAATGGACATTATTAATACATACATAGGTATATATTTAAGATAAACCCTTGTGCTCTTTCATAATTCAATACACAGCATAATTATAACATATTATAAAAAATATGACTTCACTACTCATTACATTAGATAAGGTGTCCTTTCACAGCATGACATTACACAGCACAATTACTATGCATTAAAAAATATGACTTCATTAGTCATAACATTAGATATGGTGTCCTTTCACAGTTAATTACACAGCACAATTATTATACATTAGATATGGTGTCCTTTCACAGTTCATTACACGGCACAATTACTGACGTCACTATTCATTACATATATGGTGTCCTTTCACAGTTCATTACACATCACGTAAAATGTCTTTGGATAAATGCATCTCTTATCGTTCTGCCTGAAGCAGACTGCACCACCGAATTGACAGGTATATTTATACCCTCAAACCGCCCAAAATGCTGGTCGTTTGACGATATACATAAATTATGCAAAATGGCACACGCAACGATAATGTTTGTAGTATTACTTAGTTTATTTTCTAATTTCCTCCTCAGACAAGGAAATCTCCTCTTCCATACACCAAATAATCTTTCGACTACATTCCGTGTGGAAATTTGCGCCTTATTATATTTTTCTTGCCCTTCATTTGCAGGATTTAATACTGGTGTGAACATATAATTTGTCTGGCCATATCCGCTGTCCCCGAGAAGAATGCCTGTAATCCTTTTCTCCTCAAACTTTAGGCGGCACGCGCTGTTTTGAAATATCCTGGAATCGTGGGTAGAACCAGGCCACCTGGCAACTATGTCCAAAAATTCCAAACGTGGACCTGACACAGCTTGCACATTCAAGGAGAACCATCCTTTCCTGTTGCGAAAAGATTCCCCTATTGTTCGGCTTGGGCTCTTGATGGCAATGTGTGTACAGTCAATACATCCGACGACTCCTGGAAATTGGGCTCTTGAATAGAAGAGTTTCCGATTTTCAGCGTAGTCCTGGGGCCGTTGAGGAAAATGAATAAATTCAGTTATCCGTTGCGCCAATCTGGAGGAAATCTTTTGCACTACTCTGCTGGAGGTTGGTTGGCTCAGTTTGTGTAGATCTCCCGCAACAATCTGGAATCATATAAAAATATGTAGGTAGTTAATGAACATTGAAAATAATACAAGATGAACACTCCATCTAGATATTTTGTACATCTAAGGGCATCTGGTTAATTTTAGGTTGACATCATGTTTTCATTAAATAATATATGCATTCTTTCATTCTTTGTCGATTTCAAATCAGTACAGACATAATGTAAATAACAAGTTTCAGCATCACAAAATGTAATATTTTCGTTTCACAAAAGTAGAACATAATTTGACAATAGATATCTAGTAAAAAAGACGCATTTACCTGATAATTACCAGTAGCGTAGAATCGCAGCGCGATAGCTACCTGAATAACAGGAGGTATGGGCAAGCCTCTATTATTAACTAAAGCGTAATTCGGAAATAATAGAGGAATTAATATATGCATTACAGTTGTTTTCTCCAACCGATAACGATCCTTAAATTGCCGGTCACTGTAAAACTCCACGGGATTTTCAAAATCGCATAAATAACGCCGCACGCTGCCCATATTGTCCGTGCCAACGTCGTCACGTGTATTGTATGGATCAACGATGTAATCCAAAAACTCGTTATCCATTTCCATGATCTCCATTTCCATAATCTGCATCTCCATTGTTTTATGTTTTCAACAGCAACAACCGCAACAACTGGGAACAAATCACCGACTTAGCAAGGCAAAGGTACCCTACCCACCAACCTCGAGTTTTGACAGCTAAAAGTCAAAGTAAGCAAGTATGCGCGTGCGCAGTGTCGTAGAGACTTCCATAGTGACGTCTCTGAATACAAAATTTTTTGAAATCTTGAGAAAGGTAGCTTCCTTACTAAGTGACGTCACACCGACTTTAGGCGTGTCTCTGAATATAAAACGGTGTTTTTTAAAGGAAAGGAAGGTTTCTTGAACTAAAGGATCGACTCTGAATACGGGTGTTAGAGTATTATTACTTTAAGGCCAGAGTCCGCAGGTGCATTATCTTAACAACGAAGAGTAGGTCTGATCAAATTCACAATACAGTATTATTTTATTAACGAAATTAGTTTTCATACAGAGAATATCCAAATAAACGTTTTTAGTGTATAAAAACATATCGGCTTCTTTGTCTGGATGTGGTGTGATTTCATTTGTATTTTTTTATGAAACATTAATATGAATCATCGAGGAATTATCAAAATTTAAATAAAAAAATATTGAAGTGTTTTACGCTCTCCTCTAGCTGGTATTAGTATAGCACTGCACGTGTCTTCCATAAACTGTGAAACAAATCAGCCTCTCGTTGGGTGGTCATGTTAAATGAATGTTATTCACTGACACTATTTCTGTTTTCATTTTTAAAAAAAAAATGAATATCACACCAGAGTCCCTGGAGCCAGTGAGACTATGGCATCCCCAATCGGGGTTGTCGTGAGACTAAAGATATTGTGAACCTCGAAGGAGATGACGAGGAGGAAGTTGGGATAGTACCTGGCTATTCAGATCTGGTTGCCAAACACTAATTGTAAAATAGTACAAATTAATTTTAGTAAAATTTATTTCAGCCCGCGACCTTCGGATTGCTAGTCGATAGCCTTACCCCTCGATAACAGAGGCCGTCATTTAGGTACGTTTTAAATTATGTTTTACATTTGAAAGTAGACGTTTATCACAATTTGGGAGGAGGGTATGTGTACCACCGCCCCGGGAACCATTTATTGGATAACCCACACTTCTGCCATAGGTCTCCCCAAGTTGTTTGATATGTTTGGTGACTTATCAGGAGTGCCCGATTTTATGGGATGAGGTATGTGAGGGGCTTGGCGGCGGATGCGCTTGCCTAATAACTGCGTGGTGGGCCGGATCGATTAGTCCTCTTTCAACGCATCGCCTTGCAACGCAGTAGGAGAGTTAGATTGTTATGTATATCACTCAAACACACTAAACCCCAGATTACTACCCATCCATCAAACCTATTTACTTCCCAGAACTCACTCTCCTTCCTTTCCTTCAAAATTCCCCCAACACAGCATTCACAAAGATGAAATAGGCCCTGAGGGTTAAGATTTTCCTCAGGGCCTCCTGTGTGGAAATGATGTAAAAAATATAAGAAATAAACAACAATCTCGCTAAAGGTTGGCCGTGACCTAGGGTAGGGGTGTTGGTTATCTAATAAATGGTTCCCGGGGCGGCGGTACACATAATTGTAATAGTTCTCGAGGGCTCTGATGTACAGACATTATGGCTCCTGTTGATTGACGAACATATACTAAAACATCGTTGGTTGGAATCGGTGCTTGAAATGACTTTAGCCATGTTTAATAAACAATAAATTTGAATAAATTAATAGCAATTTTAATTTAAAATTTGAAATTATTAAATTCTCACCAATCTAATCGCCGCAATTTTAATAGGCACATATTATGGATATTACGCTTTGTTTCAACTTAATAATTACAAGAAACTTAAGTCGGGAGAGATGGTAAAAGATACATTAAAATAAAAATTTTATTCAATCAAAGTTCAAAATTTCTCTTATAAAATAACCCAGACAAACCTCACCCCATGAACCCGGGCACCCCTGCTAAGTCACGAAACGTAGTAAGTAAATGATGTATTAAATTTACAATTTTTGTTTAATCAAGTTCAAAAGATTTTTTTAGAATGGATTTGATGTTTGCGAAAGTTTTTCAATATAAATACTCGTGAGGCAGTCTATCCTCTTTAAGTACAAAGTCATTTTCATAGAATATGGATGTTCTAACACAATCTTAAAAGTACCACAACGCGCGCGAAATCGGCGGTTTTCAATTTACAACGCATGCAAGCCGTCAAGTTTGTCAGAAATATATAGATCAACAAAATAAATCGTGTAAAATGTATATGCGACCGAAAAATGGGCGTGGCTTACAGCTAAATCTCGATGACACAAGTTGATCTATAGGGATTTACATATGTATGCCAGCTTGGGTAATGGATCAACATATCCGAGGTGGATCAACAAATGCAAACGGATCAACATATACCTGGCGTACCGTCGCGCAAGATCAACATAGTACGAGAGGGGATAAATATATATATATATATATATATCATATATATATATCCCGCTACATTTGTTGCGTCCGACCCCTAAAAACTCCATAGCATTGCAGCGTCCACCGACTTACAGCGTCCGATATACGGACGCTACAATGTTTTGAGCTCAAAATTGGCCAGAACGATGCTTACCCCATGTAGAATCGTATGGCAAAAATTTTTGTGGAAGCAAAAAATCTCTCAGAATGTCTGGAAACGAATATTGAACGTTTGACATTTTGCCGACAGGTTCGCTACACGATGTATATATCGAGCAGTGTATGTTTTTATTCATTTCTACGATCTTGCCGCGTCCACGAAGTAATATAATTTTCGATACATAACGACGATCGTGCTGCGTCTACGCATTACGTCGATAGTATTGCGTCCTCGAGACCGATTACGAGTAGACATTATTTTATATACATAACGACGGTTGTGCAGCGTCCACGCATTACGTCGATAGTACTGCGTCCCCGTAGCCGCTCATGAGAATATACTATTTTTAACACATAATGACAATTGTGCTGCTTCCATGCATCACGTCGATAGTATTGCGTCCCAGTGAACGATCTCGAGTAGATATTATTTTGAATATACGACGACGGTCGATATAATTTTCGATACATAACGACGATCGTACTGCGTCTACGCATTACGTCGATAGTATTGCGTCCTCGAGACCGATTACGAGTAGATATTATTTTATATACATATCGACGGTCGTACTGCATCCACACATTACGTCGATAGTATTGCGTCCACGCATTACGTCGATAGTACTGCGTCCCCGTAGCAGCTCATGAGAATATACTATTTTTAACACATAATGACAATCGTGCTGCTTCCTTGCATCACGTCGATAGTATTGCGTCCCAGTGAACGATCACGAGTAGATATTATTTTGAATATACGACGACGGTTGATATAATTTTCGATACATAACGACAATCGTACTGCGTCTACGCATTACTTTGATAGTATTGCGTCCCCATGGCCGATCACACTGAAATATTATTATGAATACATAACGACGGTTTTGCTGCGTCCACGCATTACTTCGATAGTACTGCGTCCCCGTGGCCATTCACGAGTGCATTGTTATGTATTATTTGAGCGTTTGGTTGAGTAAAACATCAGATTTGGCAACAGTGTGTTAATTTACAACGATGCCGCTTGACACTCAGAACTAAAAAGCGTCCTACGTGGTTTTTAATGCATAACGACGATCGTGCTGCGTCCACGCATTACTTCGATAGTACAGCGTCCCCGTGGCCATTCACGAGTACATTGTTGTATATTATTTGAGCGTTTTGTTGAGTAAATCATCAGATTTGGCAACATTGGGTTAATTTACAACGATGGTTTTTAATACATAGCGACGATCGTGCTGGGTGTACCCATTACGTTGGTAGTATTGCGTCCGTTCACGAATAGTTATTATTTTTAATACATATCGATGGTAGTGCTGTATCCACGCATTACATCGATAGTATTGCGAACCCGTGGCCGATCTAGATTAGGTATTATTTTTAATTAATGAAGACAATATTAGCAAAACTCAATCGAACATCTGAAACGGAAAAATCTGAAAAAGGCACTGTCACATTTGGGACTTGAACCCAGGACCTTTGGTTTTCCAGGCCGTGACTCAACCAACTAAGATAATGTGTCCCTATCCGATTCGGTCATATTTACTGTAATATACTTCGACTGAGAATTATCAACAGAGCGGAAGTTACTCCCAGTATCACCCGGGTGTGTAAGACCACCATTCAGAATTGAAACTTTGCTCCAAGTGGCTTTAGCCGTGTTTAGTGACTTTTTTTTCTGAATAGTCAGGTACTTTCCCACCTTTCTCTTCCCCATCGCTTCCCCTTCCCCACTTACCTACAGCCTCACAATATACCCCAATTGGGGATGCTATAGTCTCACTGGCTCCAGACTGGAGTAGTTGGGACTCTTGTGAGGAATTCAATATAAAAATAAAAATAAAACATAATCTTAATTTTCTTAACGCATATTGTTATTGGCTGCTATCTTTATGTATGATTGCAGGATTCAACTCGAACTAAATGCGTGAGCAGGTACCTAAGCGATTCCTTCAGAAACTTGATCAGGGTACTTAGGGTGTGAAAATCTTGGAATAATTATCGATAATAACATCAAATGGAAAAGTCAAATCAACTCCACAGTAGACAGAATGAGAAAACTCATCTTTATATTTTTTCGACTTAGAAATTCTGTATCATTAAAAATACATAAAGATATTTATTTTGCACTTGCACATTCTACACTACTACAATATATGGAATCGTGGCTTGTGGTGGGGGAGGGGGTGCATATAAATCATGCCTACTTCGATTTGTGACAATTCAAAAAATATTAATAAAAATTATCTTAAACAAGCCATATTACTATCCAACAATACATGTTTTCCAAGGTTTCCCCTCTCACAAAAATTTATGGAAAATACTCGTACATTAAGTACTTCAATTACATAAAGATTTCTTTGATAAACATAATATTCCACAATTAATTTTAAGCTTAATAATCATTTATATTGGAGGACTAACCTATTAGGACTAAATTATTTATTTTTTAATAAATTACTCCTATATATATCTGAGAAAAATTATAACAGTTACAAAAAAACTCAATTTAAAATTCTCTAATACCACCTCATAACTTTTCTTATTGTTTGATATTATTTATTTTTTTATTTTATTTCAGGGACATCAACAGTTTACAATGTGGTTCATTTATACATGTGTAATTTACCTAACTAAGAAATCAATTACAGATTTCCTCAATATACTATTCTATAATGTTTCTAAAAATTTAAACACTATACTTAAATTTATCTAAAAAATATTAAATTTATCGAAGAAAGCAAACACTTTGTGGCTTGACATTATACAAATGAAACAAATACTTTGTTTTAAACAACTTTATTTTAATTTATATTTCGTCGACCGGTTTGGATTGAACCCAAATATTGTGTTAAATAAATATAAAGTGGTTTAAAAGGAAGTATTGTTTGATTTTTTTTTAAATATAACTTTATTCAAGAGGGAGATTATTATAACAGGAGATTATTAAAACAGAAGATTATTATAACATAATACTACATAATATATGTCATTACATTTTATGCAGTTTGGTACACGTTTAATACATTTTTAATTGAGTTTTTATATTTATTTTGGTGACATTGAAGATAGAATCAGAGAGAATGTTATTATACATATGTTGAACATATTCTTCTAAGACAAGAATTTTTATTTGAAATGGTTTAACAGTGTTTTTCTTTAAATAGATTACATGAGCGTGTATGCCGTCTAGGTACTTTTCAATTATGTTTAATAAACTCCACATATTATGTTTCTGCTTATCATTCCTAGGTATTATTTATAAATAACCTGTTTTTATTACTTTTATTGTATTTTTTTGTAAGGTTATTAATAGTTTTTACAGGCATCTGATTTATCAGAAAAGTGATTGAAATATTATGTTGTAAATATTGTAACACTAATGATGTTAAGAAATATAAATAAAAATATTTTTATTTTAAACATAATGATAATAATAAGTTTAGCTCATTAATTAAAATATTACAATTTGATGTTGAACTAATTAAGTTAAATATAAAAACAAAAATTATTATATTGAATACGTAACGACGGAAGACCTGCGTCGATGGTATTGTATCCTCGTAACCGATCACGAGTAGATATTATTTTGTATACATAACGACGGCCGTGCTGCGTCCACGCATTACGTCGATAGTATTGCGTCCCCATGGCCGTTTGTGAATTTGTACATTTTTATGTATTGTTTGAGCCCTTGGTGAAGCAAAACGCTAGATTTGGCAACATTTAGTTGATTTACAACGATGCCACGTAGCACTCAGAATTAAAAATCACCCTGCGCGAGTGGACATTTTTGTAAGATGGATTACAGTAGACGGTAAATTGACGTCTCGACCTAAAAAGGTCCGACCGCCCTCTGTAATCGAGCGAACTGGCGCGTTATGAAATGATAAATTTTTACTAAGAATATCGTTGCAAAAAAATTTTCACACGCCTGCGCCCAGTAGGTACGTTTGTATACAAGATGCAACAAGATATTCATTCAATCTTCTCATTATCAATAGACAGTTTGTTGTCAGGTCTGGTGTGTTTCTGGATGTCAAAAAAATAAAACATGTATATATACATATATTTTTTATATACCGCACAAGAGTCTCAACCGCTCCCGTCTGGAACAGCGAGACTGTGGCATCCCCAATCTGAGTACAAGGGTGAAGGTATTGGGGAGGGGAAGAAGATGGGGAAGATAAATGTAGAAAAGTACCTGGCTATTTATATCTGGTCACCAAACACGGCAAAAGCTTAGAAATAACGTTTCCATTCGGAATGGTGGTCTCACACCAGGGCAATACTGAGAGTATATTTCACTCTGGAACGTGATGCAAACACACTTTATATTATGTTTAATGTATTAATTGTGAAATAACACAAACAAATAAAAATTTATATGCGCACGCCGGGTTTGACCGTCAGATTACGGGCTTCGGATTGCGAGTCGAGAGTCTTACCTCTCAACCACAGATGCTGTAATTAATTAATTAATTCACTATGAACGTGAAAACTTCACTAGAAAAGTAAGAAATATTTTGTGTTGTTTATTTATTTGTTAATTAATTTATTACACCTAATAGACGTTTACATTCTAGTTTAATAGTTGAGTATCGCAGTTATTATAAATTCTTCAAAATTAAAACAATAGAGAAAACAAAATACAATGAAAAAAAAAAATGTTACAACAAAAGCGTATAATAAAATAAGATATATTGGTAAAAATGATAAGAAGTCTCACATAAGTAGATATTCAAAATAAACAAAAGATTGCAAAAATTATAGATGTCTATTTGTCTCGATATATAAAAGAATTAAAATAAACAATATTTATATTGATTATTTTTAAGGTGAAATATATCCCCCATATCAGAATAAGTCATGTAATCCTAAGGGGTTTTATAATATAAGGGGCATAACAACGGCCTAAATGTACCTTTTGAAACTCTCAAAACAAATCCAAGAGTCTTAAGGGCCTTATATACGGAAGACGCAAAAATTAAATCAACCTTCAAAACGCCATGCAACAAACAAATAATATACACTCGGACGCAAGAACAAATTATACAGTATGGACGTAACGGAAGACGTAACAATTAAATTAGAGTGAACGGACGTGAAACCTATATTAAAAGGAACCTTCAATATACAAAAAATATACACCCGGACGTGAGTATGTACGTGACGCTAGAAATGTATGAAAGTGTAATAAACATCAAAACCTGCATTATTATGAATATTAAAAAAATATGATACTAGCGATTATCGTGAGTAAAACATAGTGCAACATTCACAAAAACAATCTAAAAAAAAGAACTAGAAGTGCTGGACGCCCAAAGAAGGATTTACGCACGGACGCAATAAATGTTGTGGGACCTATATATACATATATATATATATATATATATATATATATATTTATCCCCTCTCGTACTATGTTGATCTCGCGCGACGGTACGCCAGGTATATGTTGATCCGTTTGCATTTGTTGATCCACTCCGGATATGTTGATCCATTACCCAAGCTGGCATACATATGTAAATCCCTACAGATCAACTTGTGTCATCGAGATTTTGCTGTAAGCCACGCCCATTTTTCGGTGCCATATACATTTTACACGATTTATTTTGTTGATCTATATATTTCTGACAAACTTGACGGCTTGCATGCGTTGTAACTTAACCGCCAATTTCGCGCGCGCTGTCGTACTTTTTAGATCCTGTTAGTACATCCATATTCTATGAAAATGACTTTATACTTACAGAGGATAGACTGCCTCACGAGTATTTATATTGAAATGGAACTTTCGCAAACGTCAAATCCATGCTAAAAAAATCTTTTGAACTTGATTAAACAAAAATTGTAAATTTAATACATCATTTACTACGTTTCGTGACTTAGCAGGGGTGCTCGGGTTCAAAGGGTGAGGTTTGTCTAAGTCATTTTATAAGAGAAATTTTGAACATTGATTGAATAAAATTTTATTTTAATGTATCTTTTACCATCTCTCCCGACGTAAGTTTCTTGTAATGATTAAGTTGAAACAAAGCGTAATATCCATAATATGTGCCTATTAAAATTGCGGTGATTAGATTGGTGAGAATTAAATTTTTCAAATTTTAAATTGAAATTGCTGAAAAATTTATTCCAATTTGTTTTTTACTAAACATGGCTAAAGTCATTTCAAGCACCGATTCCAACCAACGATGTTTTAGTATATGTTCGTCAATCAACAGGAGCCATAATGTCTGTACATCAGAGCCCTCGAGAATTATTACAATTATGTGTACCGCCGCCCCGGGAGCCATTTATTAGATAACCAATACACCTACCATTAGTCACCGACAACGATTTAGCGAGATAGTTGTTTATTTTTTGTATTTTTTTACATCGTCTCCACACAGGAGGCCCTAAGGAAAATCGTAACCCTCAAGGCCTATGTCATCTTTGTGAATGCTGTGTTGGGGGTATTTTGAAAGAAAGGAAGGTCAGTGAGTTCTGGGAAGGAAATAGGTATGGATGGGTGGGTAGTATTCTGGGGGTCAGTGTGTTCGAGTGATAAACATAAGATTCCAACTCTCCTACTGCGTTGCAAGGCGATGCGTTGAAAGAGGATTAATCGATCCGGCCCACCACGCATTTGGTAGGCAAGCGCATCCGCCGCCAAGAACCGAACAAACCTCACCCCATAAACCCGGGCACTCCTGCTAAGTCACCAAACATATCAAACTACTTGAGGTGGCTCTCGACTAGCAATCCGAAGGTCGCGGGTTCAAATAAATTTTATTAAAATTAATTTGCACTATTTTACAATTAGTGTTTGGTTATATCTGAATAGCCAGGTACTCTCCCACCTTCCTCCTCGTCATCTCCTTTGAGGTCTCCTTTGAGGATGCCATAGTCTCACTGGCTCCAGACGGAAGTTTTTGTAAGTCTCCATATTCAAATTCGGCGGTATGATTTTTTTATGTGACACCTATCACAAGAGCGCCCCTGTCTTTACACGTTAAATACATAGAAACTATGTCGCCAACCGGTTGGGCAGCGTTATGAGGCGGGTTAAGGTAGGGGCTGTTGGAATGAATTTATTAATGCTGGTCTTAAAGAGGCGCGAATTATATGGACGAGTAAAAACAGATGCTGATAGCTCGTTCCACATGCGAGCCGACTTACGGTAAAACGAGTCGGAGAAACGACCCGTTCATACATAGATAACATCAACTTTACTGTGAACCTGTGTTCCGCTCGAGTATCACGCACGTGCACGGTGCACCGGGGATCAATGCTGCTAGCTTCTTTTAACAGGCTCTTATAAAATACCTGTAGAATAGACACAGCATACGCACATTTCGTCATACATGATTTTACTGCACATATGCCTCAGGGATTTCATTTCTACAGTATTCTGTCTACTTTCAGCCTTCTTCTGCCAATTCCATGCCTCATTTCCATATATTAGGGTAGGTACCAGCACTACATTGTGGACTGCTAGCTTCGCTTCTTTGGACAGTTTTTAGTTAGCTCCAACCGCGTCCAATCATCCATTAATTACCCATTATAACCAAGAACCCGGCCTCCCCTACTAAGTCACGAAGCGTAATCAGGAGAGATGGTAAAAGATACAGGTTCAAAATTTCCTACATAACATTATTCCTTTTGCCGCCATTTTGGATTTTTATGGTCGAAAGGTATCCCTCAACCAGTTTCTTTCGATCCGGCCCGCCACGCAGTAGATGGGAAAACGCATCCGCCGCCAGGACTTAGACAAACCTCACCCTATGAACCCGTGTACCCCTGCTAAGTTATGATTTTTTTATGGATTTGTTTTTGCGAAATTTTCGTTTCAATCTAAATACGCATACATTTCTTATAAAAATTTCAAGAAACACACGTCATTTTGATTTGAAACGGTACCATCTCACAGTCATTTCATGCGATATTCGACTCTAGAGACTAATACTTTGAGTTTAATATCACAAAAGATTACGGAATCACATAAAACCTTGTGATGAACAGTCCACCGATTGCCCCTTGATTGGTTCATTTAGTAAAACCATATATAGGGACACAGATCAACTTTGTCTAATAACTTCTTACCTGGATCAACATACTACGGGAATAGATCAATATATATGAGATCAACAAAATCTTTGGAACTTGATTAAACAAAAATGTAACTTTAATGCATCATTTACTACGTTTCGTGACTTAGCAGGGGTGCCCGGGTTCATGGGGTGAGATTTGTCTAAGTCATTTTATAAGAGAAATTTTGAACATTGATTGAATAAAATTTTATTTTAATGTATCTTTTATCATTTCTCCCGACGTAAGTTTCTTGTAATGATTAAGTTGAACCAAAGCGTAATATCCATAATATGTGCCTATTAAAATTGCGGCGATTAGATTGGTGAGAATTAAATTTTTCAAATTTTAAATTATGATTGTTAAAAAATTTATTCTAATTTGTTTATTACTAAACATGGCTAAAGTCATTTCAAGCTACGATTCCAACCAACGATGTTTTAGTATATGTTCGTCAATCAACAGGAGCCATAATTTCTGTACATCAGAGCCCTCGAGAACTATTACAATTATGTGTACCGCCGCCCCGGGAACCATTTATTAGATAACCAACACCCCTACCATAGGTCACCGCCAACGTTTAGCGAGATTGTTGTTTATTTCTTATATTTTTTACATCATATCCACACAGGAGGCCCTGAGGAAAATCGTAACCCTCAGGGCCTATGTCATCTTTGTGAATGCTGTGCTGGGGGAATTTTGAAGGAAACGAAAGAGAGTGAGTTCTGGGAAGTAAATAGGTTTGATGGGTGGGTAGTAATCTGGGGTTCAGTGTGTTCGAGTGATATACATAAGAATCTAACTCTCCTACTGCGTTGCAAGGCGATGCGTTGAAAGAGGACTAATCGATCCGGCCCACCACGCAGTTATTAGGCAGGCGCATCCGCCGCCAAGCCCCTCACATACCTCACCCCATAAACTCGGGCACTCCTGATAAGTCACCAAACATATCAAACAACTTGGGGAGACCTATGGCAGAAGTGTGGGTTATCAAATAAATGGTTCCCGGGGCGGCGGTACACATACCCTCCTCCCAAATTGTGATAAACTTCTACTTTCAAATGTAAAACATAATTTAAAACGTACCTAAATGACGGCCTCCGTTATCGAGGGGTAAGGCTATCGACTAGCAATCCGAAGGTCGCGGGCTCAAATAAATTTTACTAAAATAAATTTGCACTATTTTACAATTAGTGTTTGGCAACCAGATCTGAATAGCCAGGTACTCTCCCAACTTTCTCCCCGTCATCTCCTTCGAGGTTCACAATATCTTCAGTCTCACAACAACCCCAAGTGGGGATGCCATAGTCTCACTGGCTCCAGACGGTAGCAGTTGGGACTCTGGTGCGATATTGCACCAGATATACCATCAACTTATTTTACCGTACATATGCCTCAGGGATCTCATTTCTACAGTATTCAGTCTACTTTCAGCCTTCTTCTGCCAGTTCCATGCCTCACTTCCATATATTAGGGTAGGTACCAGCACTCCATTGTGGACTGCTAGCTTCGCTTCTTTGGACAGTTTTTTGTTAGCTCCAACCTCGTCCAATCATCCACTAATTACCCATTATAACCAAGAACCCGGCCACCCCTACTAAGTCACGAAGCGTAATCAGGAGAGATGGTAATAGATGCAAGTTCAAAATTTCCCATATAACATTATGCCTTTTGCCGCCATTTTGGATTTTGATGGTCAAAAGGTATCCCTCAACCAGTCTCTTTCGATCCGGCCCGCCACGCAGTAGGTATTTTTTATTGATTTGATTTTTGCGAAAGTTTCGTTTCAATCTGAATACGCATACATTTCTTATAAACAATTCAAGCAACATATATTAGGGTAGGTACCAGCACTCCATTGTGGACTGCTAGCTTCGCTTCTTTGGACAGTTTTTAGTTAGCTCCAACCGCGTCCAATCATCCATTAATTACCCATTATAACCATGAACCCGGCCTCCCCTACTAAGTCACGAAGCGTAATCAGGAGAGATGGTAAAAGATACAGGTTCAAAATTTCCTACATAACATTATTCCTTTTGCCGCCATTTTGGATTTTTATGGTCGAAAGGTATCCCTCAACCAGTTTATTTCGATCCGGCCCGCCACGCAGTAGATGGGAAAACGCATCCGCCGCCAGGACCTAGACAAACCTCACCCTATGAACCCGTGTACCCCTGCTAAGTTATGATTTTTTATGGATTTGTTTTTGCGAAATTTTCGTTTCGATCTAAATACGCATACATTTCTTATAAACAATTCAAGCAACACACGTCATTTTGATTTGAAACGGTACCATTTCACAGTCATTTCATGCGATATTCGACTCTAGAGACTAATACTTTGAGTTCAATATCACAAAAGATTACGAAATCGCATAAAACCTTGTGATGAACAGTCCACCGATTGCCCCTTGATTGGTTCATTTAGTAAAACCATATATAGGGACACAGATCAACTTTGTCTAATAACTTCTTACCTGGATCAACATACAACGGGAATAGATCAATATATATGAGATCAACATAAGTATGCCAATTTGGGTAGATCAACATACTACGGGAATAGATCAATATATATGAGATCAACATAAGTATGCCAATTTGGGTAGATCAACATAAATTATGCATCCGATTTCCATACAAATTTTGAAAATTTTACTAACAGTATATCAAATGGTTTTTCTGGCAAACTGGCAACATTGATAATTATTGTACCACTGTTGTCAATTCATTCAGATGTATTCCATAATAGCCAAGTTATATGGTGTTAAAGGTGGATCAACTTAGTCTAACAACTTCTTACTGGATCAACATAATACGGGAAGAGGACAATATATATATATATATATATATATATATATATATATATTTATCCCCTCTCGTACTATGTTGATCTCGCGCGACGGTACGCCAGGTATATGTTGATCCGTTTGCATTTGTTGATCCACCCCGGATATGTTGATCCATTACCCAAGCTGGCATACATATGTAAATCCCTACAGATCAACTTGTGTCATCGAGATTTAGCTGTAAGCCACGCCCATTTTTCGGTCGCATATACATTTTACACGATTTATTTTGTTGATCTATATATTTCAGACAAACTTGACCGCTTGTATGTGTTGTAACTTGTAACCGCCAATTTCGCGCGCGTTGTGGTACTTTTTAGATTCCGTTAGAACATCCATATTCTATGAAAATGACTCTGTACTTAAAGAGGATAGACTGCCTCACGCGTATTTATATTGAAATGGAACTTTCGCAAACGTCAAATCCATGCATAAAAAACCTTTTGAACTTGATTAAACAAAAATGTAACTTTAATGCATCATTTACTACGTTTCGTGACTTAGCAGGGGTGCCCGGGTTCATGGGGTGAGATTTGTGTAAGTCATTTTATAAGAGAAGTTTTGAACATTGATTGAATCAAATTTTATTATAATGTATCTTTTACCATCTCTCCCGACGTAAGTTTCTTGTAATGATTAAGTTGAAACAAAGCGTAATATCCATAATATGTGCCTATTAAAATTGCGGCGATTAGATTGGTGAGAATTTAATCTTTCAAATTTTAAATTGAAATTGCTGAAAAATTAATTCCAATTTGTTTTTTACTAAACATGGCTAAAGTCATTTCAAGCACCGATTCCAACCAACGATGTTTTAGTATATGTTCGTCAATCAACAGGAGCCATAATGTCTGTACATCAGAGCCCTCGAGAACTATTACAATTATGTGTACCGCCGCCCCGGGAACCATTTATTAGATAACCAATACCCCTACCATTAGTCACCGCCAACGATTTAGCGAGAAAGTTGTTTATTTTTTGTATTTTTTTACATCGTCTCCACACAGGAGGCCCTAAGGAAAATCGTAACCCTCAAGGCCTATGTCATCTTTGTGAATGCTGTGTTGGGGGTATTTTGAAAGAAAGGAATGAGAGTGAGTTCTGGGAAGGAAATAGGTATGATGGGTGGGTAGTAATCTGGGGGTCAGTGTGTTCGAGTGATAAACATAAGAATCCAAGTCTCCTACTGCGTTGCAAGGCGATGCGTTGAAAGAGGATTAATCGATCCGGCCCACCACGCATTTGGTAGGCAAGCTCATCCGCCGCCAAGAACCGAACAAACCTCACCCCATAAACCCGGGCACTCCTGCTAAGTCACCAAACATATCAAACTACTTGAGGTGGCTCTCGACTAGCAATCCGAAGGTCGCGGGTTCAAATAAATTTTACTAAAATTAATTTGCACTATTTTACAATTAGTGTTTGGTTATATCTGAATAGCTAGGTACTCTCCCACCTTCCTCCTCGTCATCTCCTTTGAGGTCTCCTTTGAGGATGCCATAGTCTCACTGGCTCCAGACGGGAGCGGTTAGGACTGTATGACTCTGGTGCGGTATTCACACAAGTTTTTATTTGTAAAAAATGAAAAAAGAAATATTGACAATATTATAATCAGATATCATATTTCCTACAAAAAGCTACAGCTTGCTTCGAGAAGTTGAATAAAGTATTTTTAATAAAATAAAATACTTTTTTGTTTTAAAACCACGATATTTATTAATTTAAGAACCGACCGGTTTCGCTTTACTTAAGCATCATCACGGTTCTTAAATTAATAAATATCGTGGTTTTAAAACAAAAAAGTATTTTATTTTATTAAATATGTCAAACCACAAAGTGATTGCTTTCTACAATAAAGTATTTTTAGCACAAACATGGCAGAAGATGAACTAACACGTGCAGTTTATAGTAATACCAACTAAAAGCACTTCAATATATTTTATTTAAATTTTGTAATTCCTTCATGCCTCATATTAGTGTTTCATAAAAAAATACAAATCATATCACACCACATCTTAACCAAAAAGCCGATATGTTTTTATACACAAAAAAGGGTTATTTGGATATTCTCTGTATGAAAACTAATTTCATACAGAGAATTTCATATATTTAATTGTTTTGTCTTTGATAATCAACGGCTATGGAATTCTACGTCTTGCCACCGCGTTTCCCGATACTATTGATTACTAAACACGGCGAAATATTTCAAAATGACTTATTAACGATTCCAGAATGTACTTTATTCATAATTGTTTTAAAAATTTATCTGTTTCTTTAGACATTTTTTTTTATAAAGTGCCTATAAACTTCGTTTTATTACTTATCCACTGGAGCGATTTCTGCCATATTTTGCCAATATTGTGCAATATCTTAGTTTTACCTCTAGGTACACAATAGAGTGGGTACTTATGGAATCTAGAAATATGGGATTATTGATTAAATCTAGGTGGATTCGTTAGCTTTAAACCGCATTTAGTAGTTTATATGGTTTCTGTGTTAATGTTTTTGGGGGATGATTATACCGGTACAATTGACCCCGTATTACAACTAAACTCCAGTTTCTGTGAGTACAGCTCCCAAGTTTTATAAACTCAAGTGCATGTCCGTCCGTAACACTTAGTCAATGTACTTATTTGTTCGTTGTCCTCTCTTTTCTAATGTGAAGTTGCTATTTTAATTTAAAGGAATATATATATACACATTGTTTGGGAATTAAATGACAAAATTGATTTAATATAATAGTATTTGTAACCACCTTGTAGCTGTTTTTTTAGTTCAGCTGATTTCCGGTCATATTGTTTTATAATATTAAATATGGGATGATTTTAAAAGAATCATCTTTAGAGCTATTCGAAACATTCGCAAAAATCAAATCCATAAAAAAATCATAACTTAGCAGGGGTACACTGTTGCGTTTGCTCAGCTACTACGTGGCGGGCCGGATCGAAAGAGACTGGTTGAGGGATACCTTTTGGCCATAAAAATCTAAAATGGCGGCAAAAGGAAATTATTCCATATTCAAATTCGGCGGTATGATTTTTTTATGTGACACCTCTCGATAGAGCGCCCCTATCTTTACACGTTAAATACAGAGAAACTATGTCGCCAACCGGTTGGGCAGCGTTATGAGGCGGGTTAAGGTAAGGGCTGTAGGAATGAATTTATTAATGCTGGTCTTAAATAGGCGCGAATTATATGGAGGAGGAAAAACAGATGCTGATAGCTCGTTCCACATGCGAGCCGACTTACGGTAAAACGAGTCGGAGAAACGACCCGTTCATATATGTATAGAAAACATCAACTTAACTGTGAACGTGTATTCCGCTCGGACCGTCGAGTATCAAGCACGTGCACAGTGCAACGGGGATCAATGCTGCTAGCTCCTTTTAACAGGCTCTAATAAAATATCTGTAGAATAGACACAGCATACGCACATTTCGTCATACATGATTTTACTGCACATATGCCTCAGGGATTTCATTTCTACAGTATTCTGTCTACTTTCAGCCTTCTTCTGCCAATTCCATGCCTCATTTCCATATATTAGGGTATGTACCAGCACTACATTGTGGACTGCTAGCTTCGCTTCTTTGGACAGTTTTTAGTTAGCTCCATCCGCGTCCAATCATCCATTAATTACCCATTATAATCAAGAACCCGGCCTCCCCTACTAAGTCACGAAGCGTAATCAGGGGAGATGGTAAAAGATACAGGTTCAAAATTTCCTACATAACATTATTCCTTTTGCCGCCATTTCGGATTTTGATGGTCAAAAGGTATCCCTCAACCAGTTTCTTTCGATCCGGCCCGCCACGCAGTAGATGGGCAAACGCATCCGCCGCCAGGACCTAGACAAACCTCACCCTATGAACCCGTGTACCCCTGCTAAGTTATGATTTTTTTATGGATTTTGTTTTTGCGAAATTTTCGTTTCAATCTAAATACGCATAAATTTCTTATAAACAATTGATCGAAGTTGACCTAATACGATAGTGTGGGCACGAACTTCGCTTCGCTTCGGGCATCTTCGTTTCGCGTCGCCCGACTTCCGATTGTTGTCGGTAAATGCGCCCGAGTCAAAGGACTCGAAGCGTCCGTCTCTAGCCGCCGGCCGGGATATAACGACACCCTGATTAGAATACATTTAATTGTTTTGTCTTTGATATCATAAATATTTTTAATAAATTAAAAACGGCTATGGAATTCCACGTTTTGCCACCGCGATACTATTGATTACTTAACACGGCTAAATATTTCATAACGACTTATTAACGATTCCAGAATGTATTTTATTTATTACTGTTTTAAAAAATTTTCTGTTTCTTTAGACGATTTTTTTTTATAAAGTGCCTATAAACTACATTTTATTATTTATCCACTGGAGCGATTTCTGCCATATTTTAGACCGGTCGGTGGCCGAGTTGACATCGCGTTTGGGTCCCACCCAGGCATAGTGTGTTCAATTCCTGGGCTGGCTAAGTGCCCCATCACAACACAAGCAACATTTTCAGCTGACTGTGGTGGTAGTAGGAGATTTTCAAATATTGCCAGGTTATTCTTAACCCGGGAATGTTTGTCTTTCTTTTCAAAAATTAGTTTATATTGTTTATGTTTTTATGTTTTCGGGGGATACCAGTACAATTGACCCAGTACTACAACTAAACGTCAGTTATTTTTTTAAAGTTTCTGTGAATACAGCTCCCAAGTCTTGCTCAAGTGCATGTCCGTCCGTAACACTTAGTCAATGTACTTATTTGTTCGTTCCTAATGTGAAGTTGCTATTTTAATTTTAATTCATAAATGAGATCCCTGAGGCGTATGTGTGGTTAAGATTAAGAAAGGGACGCTTAGATGGTTTGGGCATGTAGAGCGAATGAGCGAAGATAGGAGTGTGTAAAGAGGATATATGATGCAAATGTGAATGGTAGCAGAAGTCGGGGAAGCCCGAGGAAGACATGGCACGATCAAGTGAATCAGATACTCGAGTCGGGTCATGTCAAGAGTCAGAATAATAGAAGAGTATTATGAGACGATGTATGAATGTGAATGAGGCAAGAAGTGTGTGCCAAGACCGAGTTGTTTGGCGGTCCGTCCTCTCTGTCTACCCCTGCGGGGAAACGGCGTGATCGTTAATTAGTTAGTTAGTTAAATATACACGTTGTTTGGGGGAAAGTTTTATCTCATTCATAAAAAAAAAACTTTTTTCCTTCTTTTTTATTGAGATTAAAGCAAACTATGATATAAACATAATTTTATTTTTTTATTTTATTACACTAAATAGTTACGGTTCGTGACTAGACTGATTTTCTTGATGCCAGATAGTGTATTACGTTAAACATAATTGAAATTTTGAAAAATTATTATTCAACTAATTAAAAAACTTCTTTTCCTCGTCGAAGTTATTAAAATTGGACAACTTTGGTTGAATTGGTTCAATTGGCCACATATAGAATTCATTTGGCCCACTGTAAAAAAAACTTCATATAAAATATAATCGAACAAATTGATTAAATATAATTGCATTTGTAACCACCTTGTAGCTGTTTTTTAGTTTATGATTTATTTATTTCAAAGAAAGATGCCGACTTCCGGTCATATTGTTGTATAATATTAAATATGAGATGTTTCTTTTAAGAGCATTTCATTTTATTTAGAGAACTTTAAAATATAAACATTTCCGGTAAGGGTTCCATGATAACTCAACACAGTGACAATTCAACACACCTTTAAAAAGTGATGTAAAGTCATTAGAAACGATGAATAAAAAATTTAAACCTAACCGAACCTAACCTACTTAACCCAGTTAATAATGTTTTTGTTTCATCACTTTCCATGACTTTACATAACTTTTTAAAGATGTGATGAATTATCATTTTGATGATTTATCTGGTCATCTCCGGTAAGATGTAACAATCGTTTATACAGAATATTAATTATTGAAGTTGAGTTGAGTTCTGCGATTATTAAGCTTACGAGTTTTTTTAAATTCTAAAATAATGTGATAATCGATAAAAGATGGGTGGATTCATTGCTTATAATATAGATCATTTTGTATGTCTCTATATTCAAATTCGGAGGTATGACTTTTTTATGTGACACATCTCACAAGAGTGCCCTTGTCTTTATACGTTAAATACATAGAAACTATGTCTCCACCCAGTTGGGCAGCGTTATGGGGCGGATTAAGATAGGGTCTGTAGGAATGAACTTATTAATGCGGGTCTTAAAGAGGCCCGGATTATATTGAGGAAGAAAAACAGATGCCGATAGCTCGTTCCACATACGAGCCGACTTACGATAAAACGAGTCGGAGAAACGACCCGTTCATATATGTATAGATAACATCAACTTAACTGTGAACGTGTATTCCGCTCGTGTTCGTCGAGTTGTCGAGTATCAAGCAGTTGTCGAGTATCAAGCACGTGCACGGTGCACTGGGGATCAAAGCTGCTAGCTCCTTTTAACAGGCTCTAATAAAATATCTGTAGAATAGACACAGCATACGCACATTTCGTCATACATGATTTTACCGTACATATGCCTCAGGGATCTCATTTCTACAGTATTCAGTCTACTTTCAGCCTTCTTCTGCCAGTTCCATGCCTCACTTCCATATATTAGGGTAGGTACCAGCACTCCATTGTGGACTGCTAGCTTCGCTTCTTTGGACAGTTTTTTCTTAGCTCCAACCTCGTCCAATCATCCATTAATTACCCATTATAACCAAGAACCCGGCCACCCCTACTAAGTCACGAAGCGTAATCAGGAGAGATGGTAATAGATGCAAGTTCAATATTTCCCATATAACATTATGCCTTTTGCCGCCATTTTGGATTTTGATGGTCAAAAGGTATCCCTCAACCAGTCTCTTTCGATCCGGCCCGCCACGCAGTAGGTATTTTTTTAATGGATTTGATTTTTGCGAAAGTTTCGTTTCAATCTAAATACGCATGCATTTCTTATAAACAATTCAAGCAACAAACAGTCGAATGAACACGTCTTTTTGATTTGAAACGGTACCATCTCACAGTCATTTCATGCGATATTCGACTCTAGAGACTAATACTTTGGGTTCAATATCACAAAAGATTACGGAATCAGATAAAACCTTGTGATGAACAGTCCACCGATTGCTCTTGATTGGTTCATTTAGTAAAACCATATATAGGGACACAGATCAACTTTGTCCAATAACTTCTTACCTGGATCAACATACTACGGGAATAGATCAATATATATGAGATCAACATAAGTATGCCAATTTAGGTAGATCAACATAAATTATGCATCCGATTTCCATACAAATTTAGAAAATTTTATGAACAGTATATCAAATGGTTTTTCTGGCAAACTGGCAACATTGATAATTATTGTACCACTGTTGTCAATTCATTCAGATGTATTCCACAATAGCCAAGTTATATGGTGTTAAAGGTGGATCAACATAGTCTAACAACTTCTTACTGGATCAACATACTACGGGAAGAGGTCAATATATATATATATATATATATATATATATATATCATATATATATAATATATATATATATCCCGCTACATTTGTTGCGTCCGACCCCTAAAAACTCCATAGCATTGCAGCGTCCACCGACTTACAGCGTCCGATATACGGACGCTACAATGTTTTGAGCTCAAAATTGGCCAGAACGATGCTTACCCCATGTAGAATCGTATGGCAAAAATTTTTGTGGAAGCAAAAAATCTCTCAGAATGTCTGGAAACGAATATTGAACGTTTGAAATTTTGCCAACAGGTTCGCTACACGATGTATATATTGAGCAGTGTATGTTTTTATTCATTTCTACGATCTTGCCGCGTCCACGAAGTAATATAATTTTCGATACATAACGACGATAGTGCTGCGTCTACGCATTACGTCGATAGTATTGCGTCCTCGAGACGGATTACGAGTAGATATTATTTAATATACATAACGACGGTCGTGCTGCGTCCACGCATTACGTCGATAGTACTGCGTCCCCGTAGCCGCTCATGAGAATATACTATTTTTAACACATAATGACAATCGTGCTGCTTCCGTGCATCACGTCGATAGTATTGCGTCCCAGTGAACGATCTCGAGTAGATATTATTTTGAATATAAAAACGGAATAGGTCTTAGGTTGGATAACTTAGAAGCGTTAGAGTTAAGGAAAGCCATAAACGTCAATAGCAAAGTCATCAACAACCAAATAAACCTAAATAAAAGCCCTATACTCAGATTGTTCCCTATTGACAAAGAACACTCGCCTCCCAATCTCCCACTTATCCCTACCTCTTCCACTGTAGCTCAGACTGTCCACCTACCGTGATATCTACACATGTTAATTTAATATTTAGATTTTTAGTATTATACTGCCCTGATGAGGCTACGGTTGTAGCGAAACCCGGTCGGCATTAAGTATTTACCCATAAGTGATGTTTACAAAGTTACTGTTTAATTTTAAATTAAGATATAATTTTCGATACATAACGACGATCGTACTGCGTCTACGCATTACGTCGATAGTATTGCGTCCTCGAGACCGATTACGAGTAGATATTATTTAATATACATAACGATGGTCGTGCTGCATTCACGCATTACTTTGATAGTATTGCGTCCCCATGGCCGATAACGCTGAAATATTATTATGAATACATAACGACGGTTTTGCTGCGTCCACGCATTACTTCGATAGTACTGCGTCCCTGTGGCCATTCACGAGTGCATTGTTATGTATTATTTGAGCGTTTGGTTGAGTAAATCATCAGATTTGGCAACATTGGGTTAATTTACAACGGTGCCGCTTGACACTCAGAACTAAGAAGCGTCCTGTGTGGTTTTTAATGCATAACGACGATCGTGCTGCGTCCACGCATTACTTCGATAGTACTGCGTCCCCGTGGCCATTGGCAAGTACATTGTTGTACATTATTTGAGCGTTTGGTTGAGTAAATCATCAGATTTGGCAACAATGGGTTAATTTACAACGATGCCGCTTGACTCTCAGAACTAAGAAGCGTCCTGCGTGGTTTTTAATGCATAACGACGATCGTGCTGGGTGTACGCATTACGTTGGTAGTATTGCGTCCGTTCACGAATAGATATTATTTTTAATACATATCGATGGTAGTGCTGTATCCACGCATTACATCGATAGTATTGCGAACCCGTGGCCGATCTAGATTAGGTATTATTTTTAATTAATGAAGACAATATTAGCGAAACTCAATCGAACATCTGAAACGGAAAAATCTGAAAAAGGCACTGTCACATTTGGGAATCGAACCCAGGACCTTTGGTTTTCCAGGCCGTGACTCAACCAACTGAGATAATGTGTCCTTATCCGATTCGGTCATATTTACTGTAATATACTTCGACTGAGAATTATCAACAGAGTGAAAGTTACTCCCAGTATCACCCGGGTGTAAGACCACCATTCAGAATTGAAACTTTGTGGCTTTAGCCGTGTTTAGTGACTATATCTGAATAGTCAGGTACTTTCCCACCTTTGTCTTCCCCACCTTTGTCTTCCCCACCTTTCTCTTCCCCATCGCTTCCCCTTCCCCACTTACCTACAGCCTCACAATATACCCCAATTGGGGATGCTATAGTCTCACTGTCTCCAGACTGGAGCAGTTGGGACTCTTGTGAGGAATTCCATATAAAAATAAAAATAAAAATAAAACATAATCTTAATTTACTTAACGCATATTTTTATTGGCTGCTATCTTTATGTATGATTGCAGGATTCAACTCGAACTAAATGCGTGAGCAGGTACCTAAGCGATTCCTTCAGAAACTTGATCAGGGTGCTTAGGGTGTGAACATCTTGGAATAATTATCGATAATAACATCAAATGGAAAACTCAAATAAACTCCACAGTAGACAGAATGAGAAAACTCATCATTATATTTTTTCGACTTAGAAATTCTGTATCATTAAAAATACATAAAGATATTTATTTTGCACTTGCACATTCTACACTACTACAATAAAGGGAATCGTGGCTTGTGGTGGGGGGGAGGGTGCATATAAATCATGCCTACTTCCATTTGTGACAATTCAAAAAATATTAATAAAAATTACCTTAAACAAGCCATATTACTATCCAACAATACATGTTTTCCAAGGTTTCCCCTCTCACAAAAATTTATGAAAAATACTCGTACATTAAGTACTTCAATCACATAAAGATTTCTTTGATAAAAATAATATTTCACAATAAATTTTAAGCAAAATAATTATTTATATTGGAGGACTAACCGTACCACTAGTTTGAACTACAACAGCACAACATCACTATTTAACGGTATAATTTTTTTAAATAAATTACTCCTAGATATATCAGAGAAAAATTATAACAGTTACAAAAAAATCAATTTAAAATTCTCTAATACCACCTCATAACTTTTCTTATTGTTTGATATTATTTATTTATTTATTTTACTTCAGGGAAATCAACAGTTTACAATGTGGTTCATTTATACATGTGTAATTTACCTAACCGAGAAATCAATTACAGATTTCCTCAATACACTATTCTATAGTGTATCTAAAAATTTAAACACTATACTTAAATTTATCTAAAAAATATTAAATTTATCGAAGAAAGCAAACACTTTGTGGCTTGACATTATACAAATGAAACAAATACTTTGTTTTAAACCACATTATTTTAATTTATATTTCGTCGACCGGTTTGGATTGAACCCAATATTGTGTTAAATAAATATAAAGTGGTTTAAAAAGAAGTATTGTTTGCTTTTTTGTAAAAAATATAACGTTATTCAAGAGGGATATTATTATAACAGGAGATTATTAAAACAGAAGATTATTATAACATAATACTACATAATATAAGTCATTACATTTTATGCAGTTTGGTACACGTTTAATACATTTTTAATTGAGTTTTTATATTTATTTTGGTGACATTGAAGATAGAATCAGAGAGAATGTTATTATACATATGTTGAACATATTCTTCTAAGACAAGAATTTTTATTTGAAATGGTTTTACAGTGTTTTTCTTTAAATAGATTACATGAGCGTGTGCGCCGTGTAGGTACTTTTCAATTATGTTTAATAAACTCCACATATTGTGTTTCTGCTTATCATTCTTAGGTATTATTTATAAATAACCTGTTTTTATTACTTTTATTGTATTTTCTTGTGAGGTTATTGATAGTTTTTACAAGCATCTGATTTATCAGAAAAGTGAATGAAATATTATGTTGTAAATATTGTAACACTAAAGATGTTAAGAAATATAAATAAAAATATTTTTATTTTAAACATAATGATAATAATAAGTTTAGCTCATTAATTGAAATATTACAATTTGAGGTTGAACTAATTAAGTTAAATATAAAAGCATATATTATTATATTGAATACGTAACGACGGAAGTGCTGCGTCGATGGTATTGTATCCTCGTAACCGATCACGAGTAGATATTATTTTGTATACATAACGACGGCCGTGCTGCGTCCACGCATTACGTCGATAGTATTGCGTCCCCATGGCCGTTTGTGAATTTGTACATTTTTTATGTATTGTTTGAGCCCTTGGTGAAGCAAAACGCAAGATTTGGCAACATTTAGTTCATTTACAACGATGTCACGTAGCACTCAGAACTAAAAATCACCATGCGCGGGTGGACATTTTTGTAAGATGGATTACAGTAGACGGTAAATTGACGTCCCGACCTAAAAAGGTCCGACCGCCCTCTGTAATCGAGCGAACTGGCGCGTTATGAAATGATACATTTTTACTAAGGATATCGTTGTAAAAAAAATTGTCACACGCCTGCGCCCAGTAGGTACGTTTGTATACAAGATGCAACAAGATATTCATTCAAACTTTTCATTATCAGTAGACAGTTTTTTGTCAGGTCTGGTGTGTTTCTGGATGCCAAAAAAATAAAACAAATATATATACATATATTTTTTAAATACCGCACAAGAGTCTCAACCGCTCCCGTCTGGAACAGCGAGACTGTGGCATCCCCAATCTGAGTACAAGGGTGAAGGTATTGGCGAGGGGAAGAGAAATATAGAAAAGTACCTGGATATTTATATCTGGTCACCAAACACGGCAAAAGCTTAGAAATAACGTTTCCATTCGGAATGGTTGTCTCACACTAGGGCGATACTGAGAGTATATTTCACTCTGGAACGTGTTGCAAAAACACTTTATATTGTGTTAAATGTATTAATTGTGAAATAACACAAACAAATAAAAAAATTATTTGGGCACGCCGGGTTTGACCGTCAGATTACGGGATTCGGATTGCGAGTCAAGAGTCTTACCTCTCAACCACAGATGCTGTATTTAATTAATTAATTCACTATGAACGTGAAAATTTCACTAGAAGAGTAAGAAATATTTTGTGTTGTTTATTTATTTGTTAATTTATTTATTACACCTAATAGACTTTTACATTCTAGTTTAATAGTTGAGTATCGCAGTTATTATAAATTCAGCAAAATTAAAACAATAGAGAAAACAAAATAGAATGAAAATAAAAAAAATGTTACAACAAAAGCGTATAATGAAATAAGATACATTGGTAAAAATGATAAGAAGTCTCACGTAAGTAGATATTCAAAATGAACAAAAGATTGCAAAAAATATAGATGTCTATTTGTCTCGATATATAAAAGAATTAAAATAAACAATATTTATATTGATTATTTTTAAGGTGAAATATATCTCCCATATCAGAATAAGTCATGCAATCCTAAGGGGTTTTATAATATAAGGGGTATAACAACGGCCTAAATGTACCTTTTGAAACTCTCAAAACAAATCCAAGAGTCTTAAGGGCCTTATATACGGAAGACGTAAAAATGAAATCGACCTTCAAAACGCCATGTAACAACCAAATAATATACACTCGGACGCTAGAATAAATTATTCAGTATGGACGTGAAACCTTTATTAGAATAGTCAGCAATATACGGAAGACGTAACAATTGAATTAGAGTGAACGGACGTGAAACCTATATTAAAAGGAACCATCAATATATTAAAAATATACACCCGGACGTGAGTATGTACGTGACGCTAGAAATGTATGAAAGTTTAATAAACATCAAAACCTGCATTATTATGAATATTAAAAAAATATGATACTAGCGATTATTGTGAGTAAAACATAGTGCAATATTCACAAAAACAATCTAAAAAAAAGAACTAGAAGTGCTGGACGCCCAAAGACGGATTTACGCACGGACGCAATAAATGTTGCGGGACCTATACATATATATAATAATAATAATAATAATAAATTCTTTATTCCAGGATGTGGGGAGGTTAGTGCAATCCCACACATCCCATAGATGAGATAAGTACAAATAATATTTACATAGAGTAACATAAATAAAATAAATAAAAAGAGATTAAAAAATTAAAAATTAAATTAAGTTAAAGCAGAGAAGCACGGGAATCCAACGGATCTAAGATTGTGGGAGCAAGTAACTTTCTCCAATGGTCTTCAATGCTCGATCCTGAAGTCAGACGCGATTCTATGATAATAGTGTTTCTGGAATGGTTTATCCTTTCCCTCAGTCCTGCAATCCTGGTTCTTAACAGAGCTGTAAATCCTGGAACTCGCCCTTCTGTTAACATCGAGGAGGCACTGCAGTGCCTGGGGAGTCCAAACATCAATCGGTAAGCGTTATTATATTGAACCCGAAGCCTTTCCATTGTTCTTTTCTTGAAATTAACCCAGAGCTCGCATGTGTACAGGGTGGTGCAAAAGGCTAAAAAGAGCGTCCTTTTCACTCGTGGACTACAGAGCCGGAATCTTCTACTGAGCATGTTACATTTTATACTCAGTACACGCCTCTGCCTGTCAATATCTTCATCATCCGTTAACTTGTTGTTGATGATATGTCCTAGATATTTTGTGGTTTCTACTGTTTTCAGAATCTCACCATTCAAAAAGACTGGGGGAATGTTTTTTGGGCCTTCCCCGTGTTTTATGACCAACAGTGCTGTTTTTTTTCGCATTATAGATCATGTTGGTTTCGTTAGCAAATTCCTCACAGATTTTCAGGAGAATTCTTAATCCCCGTATTGACGGTGCCATCAGAACCATATCATCTGCGTAGCTCATATTGTTAACACATTGACCTCCGATGTGGCAGCCCACTCCAGCATTGTTTAACCTGTGGGTTAATTCGTCCATGTATAAGTTGAACAGTACTGGGGACATACATCCACCCTGTCTGACCCCGCTTTTCAAGAAATAGGGTTCTGAGAATCCATCTTTCCACTTTACAAGGTTTTCCTGTTGGCGATGCCATGATTCGAAAATTTTTACCACTTTCCATGGTATCCCTCTTTCCTTTAGTTTTTTCCATAGTAGGGGGTGGGAAACTCTGTCGAATGCCTTACTAAGATCCAAAAAGCATGCGTAAGTTGTTGTTTTTCTTTTCCTGTAGTATTCCAGCGTCCGTTTTACGCAGAATATGGCTGAGTCCGTGGAGCATTCTGTTTTGAAACCCATCTGATTGTCTTTCGTTTTCAATTGGGGTCCGACTTGGTCTAAGAGAACTCGTTCAAATATTCTGGCGGTCGCTGTGGCGATGGATATCGGTCTGTAATTTTCCTGTAAAGTTATGTCTGAAAGTTTAGATTTTACTATCGGTATTATGATTGTCTTTGTCATGTCTTTGGGTAGATAACCACTCTTTATGATATCGGTAAACAATGTTGCCAGTAGTTTCAGAATCGCTACCCCTGCATGTTTGACGTGTTCGATACTTAAGCCGTCATGTCCTGCTGATGTTCCGGATTTCATGTTTTAAATGGCGGTTTTCACCATGTTTGCAGTGACTATGGGGTCAATATCATCATAGGCGTTCAAATGCGTTTCGTTTGAGGAGATGGTCGGCGTAGTAGTCGCGAAATGTTTTTTGAAAATATTGGCAATTACTTCAGGATTTGTTTCTCCGTTTATGTTGCACGAAACTTTGGAACGCATGTTCAACATTTTATTAGACTTGTTCCAAAATGATTTGAAGTCCCGATTATCTAAGTCCGCTGCTATTTTATCCATCTGGAGTTGTGTCGAATTCTTTTGGCATTGTTTTAGAGCTGTTTTGAAGGCGGCACGCTTTTTCCTTCTATCCTCGGCGATGGGACTATTGTGCGGTCTCCCATTATCAATCCAGGTGAGCATCGCTTGTCTTGATTTTTCGTATTTGTCTGCGACAAATTCATTCCATCCACAAACTTGCTTATATTTTGGTGTAGTAGTATTTCTAAATATACTAGTGGCACTGTCTCGTAATGCTTGTACTATACATCCGTAGAGGTGTTTTATTTCGGCACGTTCAGGGTTGCCACCGTCCTCAAGAGATGTATTTTAAATATATATATATATATATATATATATATATTTATTTTCGCAAATGTACATTCCTCTTCCATCCACAAGCAAATGTTTTTAATGGAAGTGTGAATAGTTTGTGAATTTGTGAAAGTTTATAATTATTCCTAACTGAAAATCGTACCAGACTTTAATATATATATTGCTCTAAAGAAAAAAATCAGAAGTATTAATAACAAAATGAAAATTTAGAATTCTGTCAAGGAATATTTTATAGAAATCACCAGAAAATCAATTACCTTACATATGTTTATATTACATATTATATGTTATATATTACATACCTTTATTATTCAATTTTTCCTCCATACTTACTTTTCATCTTTCTAAGAACATAAATATGTATGTTTTAATTTCATAATTATCATTACGATGTAATTATATAAAGTATAAACTATATTATTATGTATATTTTTAAAAACTTAATTCAAACAGAATTGTTAAACTGTTGAACAAGCAAACTTTTCTAATGGAAGAGTAGTTTAAAGCTTTAAGATATAAAATAACCAATCGATATAACCTGAGTAAACATATTTGTGTTACCTACTACGTGTGTAGGTGTACTTTAACCAACATTAGACAGATTCTCTTCGACGCATTTCTAAATTTATTATTAAAAATATGTGAAATGTTTTTTTGTAAGTTCTTTCGGTTCTATTCAAAATATCCGCTATTTCTGCATATTGATTACCTAAGTTGTGTTTGCGTGCTATAAGGGACTTTATAAACTGATTGGTCTTGACATTATTGTTGCAGTGAAATATATTTTTGATTCATGCGACTCTAATAGGAACATGATATGAAATCAATTGCAATAGTGCTGGGCTGTCAATAAGAGAGTGGATGATTTAAAAAAAGAAAAAGACATCAGGTACCAATCTCTTGTCCACCAGATTTATTAAATTTAGATTAGTCATTAGACAAATCTGTGTTGTATTTTTTCGAGATAGATAGAGATAGAATCAGAATGAACCGTATAATGTGGTGAATTTTTTTTTTTTAAAAAAGAAAGACAAACATTCCCGGGTTACGAATAACCTGACAATATTTGAAAATCTCCTACTACCACCACAGTAAGCGGAAAATGTTGCTTGTGTTGTGATAGAGGACATAGCCAGCCGAGGAATTGAACATATATATTTTTTTAAATTTATTTATTTCATCAAGTAAAGTAAATAAAAAAAATCACGAAACTTAATGTTTCACTTCTTCAAAACAATATTAATTTACAATACGGTATTAATTTGTATTTTTTATATTTTCCTCCGCTGCTCATCCCACTAGGGAATAGTTGTGTCGAGATGAGCAGCTTTGCACACCAACACCAACTACAACATTATATGAAACCAATGATTGAAAACAAGCGCATAGTATACAATTTTTAATATAACTATGTCCAATATATTTCTTGAAGTCTTGAAGATGAAGGCTAGCTTTTTTATTTTGTTTGTTAATATGGTAAGATGATTGTTCCATTTTTTCTATAAATTATAAAGCTCATATATTTGATATTGTCTACTCTTTGCAAAGGTTGACAATAACACTCCTGCACACAGCAATTAATTTTTAATATTTGAAAAATGGCTGATTTAAAGAGTGTGATGAAAGGTTTAAATCACAGTGAAAAAACAGATAAACCATAGCTGCAAAAAAATATGCAAATTATTTATGAAAACCGTCATTCTAGCGACATCTGTTAATTTAAAAAGTAATTCAGTTTGCTTGCAGTAGGCACCTGTAATAGTTGGAATTAAATCAAGGTTCCGGGACGAAAGCAGAGAGGTCGTAAAATCGTCTAAGACGAGAAAGGAACCCCCTATCTAGGCCTGAAAATAAACATTGAAGGGTGTCAGCCAATTAGATCTAAACGAAAGCTATAAAATTTTGAGTAACCAATCATTGAACGGAAAGGCGTGTGTCTACGGAAGACAAAAGAAATGAACTTTGGACCCGGCGATAAAAAAGATAAGTAATGGCTTCTTCTTTCCCACAAAAATTAGAGGTAAATGCACTATAGAGTAAACATCGACGTTCGAGGGAACAAGTCCTGGGAATGTTTACAATAACTGAGACATTTATGAGGTATCGAACCATTGAAATCGAGGGCTTTGGAAGTTTTACATGTTGTAAAGCACACACACAAAAATGCAATGAAAAAATTATAAACGTGATAGTATAAGAGAGGGCGGAAAAACGAAAGAAGGTTGCTGGCAGAATTTTCAACTGTAGTGCAATTATTTACGATAGAGATAGGGTGTCAAGTTCGATAAAAAATCGTAATAAAGAGAGGTGAGAGTGTGGGAAACAATGAAAACTAATCGTTATCAATTTAAGATGAAGCGGACATATTGGTAAATCAATTTTGAATGAAAATCTCGCAAAAAAAATAGACATTTTAGAAAAGTGCGGCGACCGAATGGAAGGATAATACAGAAATTTTGAGCTGCTACAAAGGTCCTAGGGACATGAAAATAGAGTACCATAAGAAGGCAATAAAGCTAAACATATAGAAATAGATTAAATTCAGGAAACGTAGGCATTTTACATGATTATCAGGGTAGATAGATATTAGAGTTACACAAGATTACAGAGGGATCGAGACAAGATAAAAGGTTGGCGGTCTCATGTATATTTTAAAGGATAAACAATCGAAATTCGAACATGATTCTTATTTACGTTAAGGTAATAAACGATTAGAAAACCAATAAAATTTAACGTGGGTCTTATGAGATATTTAGATAAGGCAAAAGAGATTAAAACAAATGGCTCTAAAATTAAATGAAATTTACGATCGAAGTACAAAACTTTGAGACGTAAACAGTGTCCAGACGTATGACTTATGTGATATTTTGTATGACAAAGATAGAAAATTGGGCGGAGATTGAATAAAACAATAAAAATGACAGATATCCCAGAGTCTAATTAGGTATATCTCCCATAGAAGTGTGGAAAATTATATATTAATTAATAAAAGATAAAGTATGAAATTTTCCTGGAGACCACACACATCGGGAAAAGTGGAGAAAAGATAAAAGAAAGGGTAAAGAACGGTGATAAGGAATGATCCAAGTGGAGAAAAGCGATACAATTCAAATTTCTCCGTGAAATAAATAAATACGACTTGGAAAATAATTAGTTAAAGAGTTATGAGAAATAACATAAGAATAAAGAAGAAATTTGTGGAGGAAAACGTCGCGAATAATATAAAATTCAAAGTAAAAGGGGAAACTCAAATCTGCGACATAAAGAGAGAAAGTACGGGTGGAAATGGAAAAGTTCATATAAGTGACAATAAAATTAAGTAGAATTTAGACAACTCGAAATTCAAAAATGCGTAGTAAAGATTTCGACATGGATTTAATCAATTTTCGCACGAGATGCAGAAAATTGAGATCTATATATATGTTATTGAGGACGGACCTATCGCGAATTGAGAAAAAAAGGAACGCAAAATCATGAGATTTTAACTACATTTTGTATGAACAGAGGACAAAGGAAGCTTGGGCGATTAACGCAGACTTACCCGATTCGGACCCTATCGATTTAGAGTCGTGAGATAAAAACTAACTACCGCCCAGAGCCGGAAAACAGAAGATCGTATGTAGGCACAATTGAAATTATGGGAAGGTATGTTCGGATTTGCGAGTTGTTAAAAGATAGAATTGATTATCAAAGGAAATTCAGATACGTCTTTTGGAACCTGAGAGGGGTATAAAATAAAGGTACACACCAGTTTTGGGATAGTCAGTCGAGGTTTTGAAGAGGTGAATACGTCGCAGTACTACGTTTTTTGGTAAAAATTGACAGTAAAATATCTCTAAGTGTTAAATTTTGAAAAAGTCTAAGTTTAAATTCTGAACAAGTCCCTGGACTTAGAAAGTTTTGTAAAAAGTCTTAAATTCAGTTTCTAAATTCCTTTGAAAACCCCATCAGTGAAGTTTTGTTAAGTCAGTTTAATTTAATTAAACCGTGAAAATAAATATGGTTGAACTCAGTGCTAAAAAGTGTTAAGTGAAAAGTGAAAAAAAAGCCATTAGTGAATATGAAAATTATTTAAATTCTAAAATAATTATTTCATTCAAAGTGAAAACATTCAAATTAAATTTAAGAGTTTGTTATCGTTAAACTAAAGTGAACGTGATCGCGGATTGATATTTAAAAATAGATTATAATTTTGTTTAAAATTATTAATAGTAAATACTTCATCTTAGGTTAAAAGAAACACAAAAACAAAAAAGGATTCGATAATAATAAACGTTCAAACCTTTGTTCTAAAATTAACAGTTAGAAAAATTTTTATTTATTAAGAATCGAGTTAATTAAAAGTTTGCGCAATTCGGAAAAAAAATTTCTTATAAATTTATAAAAAAAAAAAAAAAATTTAGAATCAATAAATTGATCAATTAAAATCCATCGTGCGTATAGCGACAGTGTTAAAAGTGTTTGTCGTTTTAACCGGAATTTTAACATCAACCTACCATTTCGAAAAAGAGAATTTGAAACAGCTATCATTCAAAAGCCTAAACTAGAAAGGTGTTATTAAATCAACGGGTTTTCTGGATTAGGATTTCGTTCGGAAGAAAAATTAAATATCAGCTAATTTATATGAATCAAGCAAGAAATAAAATATTAAATAGGAATAAATAGTCGAAAAGATTTATTTTGAAATTAGTTGGAAAATACAGTTAATTAGGTAGGATTTTCTTCGGCAAGATTTGTTGTGTGGCACCCAACCGGAAAAATCTTGAAGGGGTGAGATTTTCTTTTATAAATAATTTTCAGGCCCAAGGAGTGAGGAGGCACAGCTGATTATGGTATATCAATTAAATTATTAAATTAACAAAAGGAATTACGCATTAAAATATGTATATTATGTATTTATATATATATATATATATCCCGCTACATTTGTTGCGTCCGACCCCTAAAAACTCCATAGCATTGCAGCGTCCACCGACTTACAGCGTCCGATATACGGACGCTACAATGTTTTGACCTCAAAATTGGCCAAAACGATGCTTACCCCATGTAGAATCGTATGGCAAAAATTTTTGTGGAAGCAAAAAATCTCTCAGAACGTCTGGAAATGAATATTGAACGTTTGACATTTTGCCGACAGGTTCGCTACACGATGTATATATTGAGCAGTGTATGTTATTATTCATTTCTACGATCTTGCCGCGTCCACGAAGTAATATAATTTTCGATACATAACGACGATCGTGCTGCGTCTACGCATTTCGTCGATAGTATTGCGTCCTCGAGACGGATTACGAGTAGATATTATTTTATATACATAACGACGGTCGTGCTGCGTCCACGCATTACGTCGATAGTACTGCGTCCCCGTAGCCGCTCATGAGAATATACTATTTTTAACACATAATGACAATCGTGCTGCTTCCATGCATCACGTCGATAGTATTGCGTCCCAGTGAACGATCTCGAGTATATATTATTTTGAATATACGACGACGGTCGATATAATTTTCGATACATAACGACGATCGTACTGCGTCTACGCATTACGTCGATAGTATTGCGTCCTAGAGACCGATTACGAGTAGATATTATTTAATATACATAACGATGGTCGTGCTGCATCCACGCATTGATAGTATTGCGTCCCCATGGCCGATAACGCTGAAATATTATTATGAATACATAACGACGGTTTTGCTGCGTCCACGCATTACTTCGATAGTACTGCGTCCCCGTGGCTATTCACGAGTGCATTGTTATGTATTATTTGAGCGTTTGGTTGAGTAAATCATCAGATTTGGCAACATTGGGTTAATTTACAACGGTGCCGCTTGACACTCAGAACTAAGAAGCGTCCTGCGTGGTTTTTAATGCATAACGACGATCGTGCTGCGTCCACGCATTATTTCGATAGTACTGCGTCCCCGTGGCCATTGGCAAGTACATTGTTGTACATTATTTGAGTGTTTGGTTGAGTAAATCATCAGATTTGGCAACATTGGGTTAATTTACAACGATGCCGCTTGACTCTCAGAACTAAGAAGCATCCTGCGTGGTTTTTAATACATAACGACGATCGTGCTGGGTGTACGCATTACGTTGGTAGTATTGCGTCCGTTCACGAATAGATATTATTTTTAATACATATCGATGGTAGTGCTGTATGCACGCATTACATCGATAGTATTGCGAACCCATGGCCGATCTATATTAGGTATTATTTTTAATTAATGAAGACAATAGTAGCGAAACTCAATCGAACATCTGAAACGGAAAAATCTGAAAAAGGCACTGTCACATTTGGGACTCGAACCCAGGACCTTTGGTTTTCCAGGCCGTGACTCAACCAACTGAGATAATGTGTCCCTATCCGATTCGGTCATATTTACTGTAATATACTCGTACTTCGACTGAGAATTATCAACAGAGTGAAAGTCACTCCCAGTATCACCCGGGTGAAAGACCACCATTCAGAATTGAAACTTTGTGGCTTTAGCCTTGTTTAGTGACTATATCTGAATAGTCAGATACTTTCCCACCTTTGTCTTCCCCACCTTTCTCTTCCCCATCGCTTCCCCTTCCCCACTTACCTACAGCCTCAAAATATACCCCAATTGGGGATGCTATAGTCTCACTGGCTCCAGACTGGAGCAGTTGGGACTCTTGTGAGGAATTCAATATAAAAATAAAAATAAAACATAATCTTGATTTTCTTAACGCATATTTTTATTGGCTGCTATCTTTATGTATGATTGCAGGATTCAACTCGAACTAAATGCGTGAGCAGGTACCTAAGCGATTCCTTCAGAAACTTGATCAGGGTGCTTAGGGTGTGAACATCTTGGAATAATTATCGATAATAACATCAAATGGAAAAGTCAAATAAACTCCACAGTAGACAGAATGAAAAAACTCATCTTTATATTTTTTCGACTTAGAAATTCTGTATCATTAAAAATACATAAAGATATTTATTTTTCACTTGCACATTCTACACTACTACAATAAAGGGAATCGTGGGTTGTGGTGGGGGGGGGAGGGTGCATATAAAGCATGCCTACTTCCATTTGTGACAATTCAAAAAATAATAATAAAAATTATCTTAAAAAAGCCATATTACTATCCAACAATACATGTTTTCCAAGGTTTCCCCTCTCACAAAAATTTATGAAAAATACTCGTACATTAAGTACTTCAATTACATAAAGATTTCGTTGATAAAAATAATATTTCACAATTAATTTTAAGCAAAATAATTATTTTTATTGGAGGACTAACCGTCCCACTAGTTTAAACTACAACAGCACAACATCACTATTTAACGGTATAAATTTTTTTAATAAATAGATATATCAGAGAAAAATTATAACAGTTACAAAAAAAATCAATTTAAAATTCTCTAATACCACCTCATAACTTATCTTATTGTTTGATATTATTTATTTATTTATTTTATTTCAGGGAAATCAACAGTTTACAATGTGGTTCATTTATACATGTGTAATTTACCTAACTGAGAAATCAATTACAGATTTCCTCAATATACTATTCTATAATGTATCTAAAAATTTAAACACTATACTTAAATTTATCTAAAAAATATTAAATTTATCGAAGAAAGCAAACACTTTGTGGCTTGACATTATACAAATGAAACAAATACTTTGTTTTAAACCACATTATTTTAATTTATATTTCGTCGACCGGTTTGGATTGAACCCAAATATTGTGTTAAATAAATATAAAGTGGTTTAAAAAGAAGTATAGTTTGCTTTTTTGTAAAAAATATAACGTTATCCAAGAGGGAGATTATTATAACAGGAGATTATTAAAACAGAAGATTATTATAAAATAATACTACATAATATATGTCATTATATTTTATGCAGTTTGGTACACGTTTAATACATTTTTAATTGAGTTTTTATATTTATTTTGGTGAAATTGAAGATAGAATCAGAGAGAATGTTATTATACATATGTTGAACATATTCTTCTAAGACAAGAATTTTTATTTGAAATGGTTTTACAGTGTTTTTCTTTAAATAGATTACATGAGCGTGTGTGCCGTGTAGGTACTTTTCAATTATGTTTAATAAACTCCACATATTATGTTTCTGCTTATCATTCTTAGGTATTATTTATAAATAACCTGTTTTTATTACTTTTATTGTATTTTCTTGTAAGGTTATTAATAGTTCTTACAAGCATCTGATTTATCAGAAAAGTGATTGAAATATTATGTTGTAAATATTGTCACACTAAAGATGTTAAGAAATATAAATAAAAATATTTTTATTTTAAACATAATGATAATAATAAGTTTAGCTCATTAATTGAAATATTACAATTTGAGGTTGAACTAATTAAGTTAAATATAAAAACATATAGTATTATATTGAATACGTAACGACGGAAGTGCTGCGTCGATGGTATTGTATCCTCGTAACCGATCACGAGTAGATATTATTTTGTTTACATAACGACGGCCGTGCTGCGTCCACGCATTACGTCGATAGTATTGCGTCCCCATGGCCGTTTGTGAATTTGTACATTTTTATGTATTGTTTGAGCCCTTGGTGAAGCAAAACGCTAGATTTGGCAACATTTAGTTCATTTACAACGATGCCACGTAGCACTCAGGACTAAAAATCACCCTGCGCGGGTGGACATTTTTGTAAGATGGATTACAGTAGACGGTAAATTGACGTCCCGAACTAAAAAGGTCCGACCGCCCTCTGTAATCGAGTGAACTGGCGCGTTATGAAATGATACATTTTTACTAAGGATATCATTGTAAAAAAATTGTCACACGCCTGCGCCCAGTAGGTACGTTTGTATACAAGATGCAACAAGATATTCATTCAAACTTCTCACTATCAGTAGACAGTTTGTTGTCAGGTCTGGTGTGTTTCTGGATGCCAAAAGAATAAAACAAATATATATACATATATTTTTTAAATACCGCACAAGAGTCTCAACCGCTCCCGTCTGGAACAGCGAGACTGTGGCATCCCCAATCTGAGTACAAGGGTGAAGGTATTGGCGAGAGGAAGAAGATGGGGAAGAGAAATATAGAAAAGTACCTGGATATTTATATCTGGTCACCAAACACGGCAAAAGCTTAGAAATAACGTTTCCATTCGGAATGGTTGTCTCACACCAGGGCGATATTGAGAGTATATTTCACTCTGGAACGTGTTGCAAAAACACTTTATATTGTGTTAAATGTATTAATTGTGAAATAACACAAACAAATAAAAAATTATTTGGGCACGCCGGGTTTGACCGACAGATTACGGGATTCGGATTGCGAGTCGAGAGTCTTACCTCTCAACCACAGATGCTGTATTTAATTAATTAATTCACTATGAACGTGAAAAGTTCACTAGAAGAGTAAGAAATATTTTGTGTTGTTTATTTATTTGTTAATTTATTTATTACACCTAATAGACGTTTACATTCTAGTTAAATAGTTGAGTATCGCAGTTATTATAAATTCTTCAAAATTAAAACAATAGAGAAAACAAAATAGAATGAAAAAAAAATGTTACAACAAAAGCGTATAATAAAATAAGATACATTGGTAAAAATGATAAGAAGTCTCACATAAGTAGATATTCAAAATAAAGAAAAGATTGCAAAAATTATAGATGTCTATTTGTCTCGATATATAAAAGAATTAAAATAAACAATATTTATATTGATTATTTTTAAGGTGAAATATATCTCCCATATCAGAATAAGTCATGTAATCCTAAGGGGTTTAATAATATAAGGGGCATAACAACGGCCTAAATTTACCTTTTGAAACTCTCAAAACAAATCCAAGAGTCTTAAGGGCCTTATATACGGAAGACGTAAAAATTAAATCGACCTTCAAAACGCCATGTAACAAACAAATAATATACACTCGGACGCAAGAATATATTATTCAGTATGGACGTGAAACCTTTATTAGAATAGTCAGCAATATACGGCAGACGTAACAATTAAATTAGAGTGAACGGACGTGAAACCTATATTAAAAGGAACCTTCAATATACAAAAAATATACACCCGGACGTGAGTATGTACGTGACGCTAAAAATGTATGAAAGTGTAATAAACATCAAAACCTGCATTATTATGAATATTAAAAATATATGATATTAGCGATTATTGTGAGTAAAACATAGTGCAATATTCACAAAAACAATCTAAAAAAAAGAACTAGAAGTGCTGGACGCCCGAAGACGGATTTACGCACGGACGCAATAAATGTTGTGGGACCTATATATATATATATATATATATATATATATATATATAAATAAAAAAATATATATATAAATATATATATATATATATATATATATATATATATATATATATTGACCTCTTCCCGTAGTATGTTGATCCAGTAAGAAGTTGTTACACTAAGTTGATCCACCTTTAACACCATATAACTTGGCTATTGTGGAATACATCTGAATGAATTGGCAACAGTGGCACAATAATTATCAATGTTGCCAGTTTGCCAGAAAAACCATTTGATATACTGTTAATAAAATTTTCAAAATTTGTATGGAAATTGGATGCATAATTTATGTTGATCTACCCACATTGGCATACTTATGTTGATCTCATATATATTGATCTATTCCCGTAGTATGTTGATCCCGGTAAGAAGTTATTAGACAAAGTTGATCTGTGTCCCTATATATGGTTTTACTAAATGAACCAATCAAGGGGCAATCGGTGGACTGTTCATCACAAGGTTTTATGTGATTCCGTAATCTTTTGTGATATTGAACTCAAAGTATTAGTCTCTAGAGTCAAATATCGCATGAAATGACTGTGAGATGGTACCGTTTCAAATAAAAATGACGTGTTCATTCGACTGTTTGTTACTTGAATTGTTTATAAGAAATGTATGCGTATTTAGATTGAAACGAAAATTTCGCAAAAACAAATCCATAAAAAAATCATAACTTAGCAGGGGTACATTATTTTAGTCACCTAGATATCTTATATAATATAATTTTGTGTATTTATCTTTTTCTTTTAAAATTTAATTGTTATTTCTTGTATTTTTTTATATTTTCCTACTAGATGTATGAAAAAATTTGCATACATCTAAATAAAGATTCAAAAACAAAAAAACGGGTTCATAGGGTGAGGTTTGTCTAGGTCCTGGCGGCGGATGCGTTTGCCCATTTACTGCGTGGCGGGCCGGATCGAAAGAAACTGGTTGAGGGATACCTTTCGATCATAAAAATCCAAAATGGCCGCAAAAGGAATAATGTTATGTAGGAAATTTTGAACCTGTATCTTTTACCATCTCTCCTGATTACGCTTCGTGACTTAGTAGGGGAGGCCGGGTTCTTGATTATAATGGGTAATTAATGGATGATTGGACGCGGTTGGAGCTAACTAAAAACTGTCCAAAGAAGCGAAGCTAGCAGTCCACAATGGAGTGCTGGTACCTACCCTAATATATGGAAATGAGGCACAGAATTGGCAGAAGAAGGCTGAAAGTAGACAGAATACTGTAGAAATGAGATCCCTGAGACCGGTCAGTGGTTGAGTGGGCATAGCGCTTGGGTCTCACCCGAGCGTCGCGTGTTCGATTCCTCGGCTGGCTAAGTCCTCCATTACAACACAAGCATCATTTTCGGCTTTCTGTGGTGGTAGTAGGAGATTTTCAAACATTGTTGGGTTATTCGTAACCTGGGAATGTTTGTCTTTCTTTTTTAAAAAAAAAAAAATATTTATATGTGCAGTAAAATCATGTATGACAAAATGTGCGTATGCTGTGTCTATTCTACAGATATTTTATAAGAGCCTGTTAAAAGGAGCTAGCAGCATTGATCCCCAGTGATACTCGACGGACACGAGCGAAACACAGGTTCACAGTAAAGTTGATGTTATCTATACATATATGAACGGGTCGTTTCTCCGACTCGTTTTACCGTAAGTCGGCTCGCATGTGGAACGAGCTATCAGCATCTGTTTTTCCTCCTCCATATAATTCGCGCCTCTTTAAGACCAGCATTAATACATTCATTCCTACAGCCCCTACCTTAACCCGCCTCATAACGCTGCCCAACCGGTTGGCGACATAGTTTATCTGTATTTAGAGTGTAAAGACAGGGGCGCTCTAGTGAAAGGTGTCACATAAAAAAATCATACCGCCGAATTTGAATATGGAGACTTACAAAATGTAATCGCACAACTCAACTCAACTTCAAATATTAATATTCTGTATAAACGATTGTTACATCTTACCGGAGATGACCGGATAAATCATCAAAATGATCATTTTGTTTGTCTTTATATTCAAAGTCGCAAGTATGATTTTTTATGTGACACCTATCACAAGAGCGCCCCTGTCTTTACACTTTAAATACAGAGAAACTATGTCGCCACCCAGTTGGGCAGCGTTATAAGGCGGGTTAAGGTAGGGGCTGTAGGGATGAATTTATTAATGCGGATCTGAAAGAGGCCCGTATTATATGGAGGAAAAAACACACACACGAGCGGACTTACGCAAAAACGTGTTGGAAAAACGACACGTTCTCATAAAGACAACATGAACTTTATTTTGAACGTGCGTTCCGCTCGTGTCCGTCCGGGGATCAATGCTGCTAGCTCCTTTTAACAGGCTCTAATAAAATACCTGTAGAATAGATTTCGTCATACATGATTTTACCGCACATATGCATCAGGGATCTCATTTCTACAGTATTCAGTCTACTTTCAGCCTTCTTCTGCCAGTTCCATGCCTCACTTCCATATATTAGGGTAGGTGCCAGCACTCCATTGTGGAGTTTCGCTTCTTTGCACAGTTTTTTGCTCCAACCGCGTTCAATCATCCATTGATTACCCATTTTAAATAATTACCCATTATAATCAAGAACCCGGCCACCCCTACTAAGTCACGAAGCGTAATCAGGAGAGGTAGTAAGAAGTTCAAAATATACCATATAACATTATTCCTTTTGCCGCCATTTTAGATTTTTATGGCCAAAAGGTATCCCTCAACCAGTCTCTTTCGATCCGGCCCGCCACGTAGTAGCTGAGCAAATGCAACAGTGTACCCCTGCTAAGTTATGATTTTTTTATGGATTTGATTTTTGCGAATGTTTCGAATAGCTCTAAAGACGATTCTTTTAAAATCATCTCATATAAAACAATATAACCGGAAATCGGCTGAACTAAAAAAACAGCTACAAGGTGGTTACAAATACTATTATATTAAATCAATTTTGTCATTTAATTCCCAAACAATGTGTATATATATATATTCATTTAAATTAAAATAGCAACTTCACATTAGAAAATAGAGGACAACGAACAAATAAGTACATTGACTAAGTGTTACGGACGGACATGCACTTGAGCTTATAAAACTTGGGAGCTGTACTCACAGAAACTGGAGTTTTGTTGTAATACGGGGTCAATTGTACCGGTATAATCATCCCCCAAAAACATTAACACAGAAACCATAATAAACTACTAAATGCGGTTTAAAGCTAACGAATCCACCTAGATTTAATCAATAATCCCATATTTTTAGATTCCATAAGTACCCACTCTATTGTGTACCTAGAGGTAAAACTAAGATATTGCACAATATTGGCAAAAATATGGCAGAAATGGCTCCAGTGGATAAGTAATAAAACGTATTTTATAAGCACTTTTAAAAAAAAATTGTTTAAAGAAACAGATAAATTTTTAAAACAATTATGAATAAAGTACATTCTGGAATCGTTAATAAGTCGTTTTGAAATATTTCGTCGTGTTTAGTAATCAATAGTATCGCGGTGGCAAAACGCAGAATCCCATAGCCGTTGATTATCAAAGACAAAACAAATAAAATTATAATTATTATATGGGTTGAATGTATTATAATCAGGGTGTTGTCACATCCCGGCAACTTAGAATAATAATATTACTCTAAACTGCCGGGCTTAGCAGCTGCATTGTCTTAACAACGAAGTTTTGGTCTGATCACATTTTCAATACAGTATTATTTTTTTAACGAAAATAGTTTTCATACAGAGAATATACAAATAAACCTTTTTTGTGTATAAAAACATATCTGCTTTTAAGTTAAGATGTAGTGTGATATGATTTGTATTTTTTTATTAAACACTTATATGAAGCATGAAGGAATTATCAAAATTTAAATAAAATATATTGAAGTGTTTTATCTTATCTTTTAGTTGGTATTACTATAAACTGCACGTGTTAGTTCTACTTCTGCCATTTGTGTGCTAAAAATACTTTATTCAACTTCTCGAAGCTAGCAGCTGTGGCTTTTTGTAGGAAATATGATATATCTGATTATAATATTTCTGTTTTCATTTTTTACAAATAAAAACTTGTGTGAATACCGCACCGGAGTCATACAGTCCTAACCGCTCCCGTCTGGAGCCAGTGAGACTATGGCATCCTCAAAGGAGACCTCGAAGGAGATGACGAGGAGGAAGGTGGGAGAGTACCTGGCTATTTTGAGGTGTTTTTGCACAAAAACGGCGCTATACAAGTCATCCAAGTATTATTATTATTATTCAGATATGGTCACCAAACACTAATTGTAAAATAGTGCAAATTAATTTTAATAAAATTTATTTGAACCCGCGACCTTCGGATTGCTAGTCGAGAGCCACCTCAAGTAGTTTGATATGTTTGGTGACTTAGCAGGAGTGCCCGGGTTTATAGGGTGAGGTTTGTTCGGTCCTTGGCGGCGGATGCGCTTGCCTACCAAATGCGTGGTGGGCCGGATCGATTATTCCTCTTTCAACGCATCGCATTGCAACGCAGTAGGAGAGTTGGATTCTTATGTTTATCACTCGAACACACTGACCCCCAGATTAATACCCACCCATCATACCTATTTCCTTCCCAGAACTCACTGTCCTTCCTTTCTTTCAAAATACCATCAACACAGCATTCACAAAGATGACATAGGCCCTGAGGGTTACGATTTTCCTTAGGGCCTCCAGTGTGGAGACGATGTAAAAAAATACAAAAAATAAACAACTATCTCGCTAAATCCTTGGAGGTGACTAATGGTAGGGGTATTGGTTATCTAATAAATGGTTCCCGGGGCGGCGGTACACATAATTGTAATAATTTTCGAGGGCTCTGATGTACAGACATAATGTCTCCTGTTGATTGACGAACATATACTAAAACATCGTTGGTTGGAATCGGTGCTTGAAATGACTTTAGCCATGTTTAATAAAAAATAAATTGGAATAAATTTATAGCAATCTTAATTTAAAATTTGAAAAATTAAATTCTCACCAATCTAATCGCCGCAATTTTAATAGGCACATATGAAGGATATTACGCTTAAGAAACTTACGTCGGGAGAGATGGTAAAAGATACATTAAAATAAAATTTGATTCAATCAATGTTCAAATTTTTTCTTTTAAAATGACTCAATGAACCTCACCCCATGAACCCGGGCACCCCTGCTTAGTCACGAAACGTAGTAAATGATGCATTAAAGTTACATTTTTGTTTAATCAAGTTCAAAAGATTTTTTAAGCATGGATTTGACGTTTGCGAAAGTTCCATTTCAATATAAATACGCGTGAAGTAGTCTATCCTCTTTAAGTACAAAGTCATTTTCATAGAATATTGATGTTCTAACAGAATCTAAAAAGTACCACAACGCGCGCGAAATTGGCGGTTACAAGTTACAACACATGCAAGCCGTCAAATTTGTCAGAAATATATAGATCAACAAAATAAATCGTGTAAAATGTATATGCGACCGAAAAATGGGCGTGGCTTACAGCTAAATCTCGATGACACAAGTTGATCTGTAGGGATTTACATATGTATGCCAGCTTGGGTAATGGATCAACATATCCGGGGTGGATCAACAAATGCCATTGGATCAACATATACCTGGCGTACCGTCGCGCGAGATCAACATAGTACGAGAGGGGATAAATATATATATATATATATATATATATATATATATAAAATAATATATTGTATATAAGGAATATATATATGAGTAATGTAATTATATACATGTAATTTGTTTATTAATCGAAGCATCGAAATGGTAGCGATTTTAATACCTACCCGAGGACATATCTACATTATTGAAAAAGAAAATATGTATTTATTAATATTTAAGTCTATATATAATCATATATCTTATATTTATTTGTTAATATATGTACTCTTATTTAACATATTTTGACAATCAAGATATGTGTACTTAACTATATATTTATATTTATTCTCCATCTAACCTCTAGTAAATTTACTAAATTCGGAAAATGAAATAATAGTCTAACTTCAAAAAAAGGAATTAAAAATATCTTAATTAACTATGCACAAAAAAAGGTAACATAACTGAATTACGAGAAGAAGTAGAAATATTTCTTAAATAAACAGTCTCGCATCTGGGTTAGTGTGTCAAAGAAGGTGTTTATATTATTCGATATGTTTATAAATAAAGTCACTGGAGAACTGTGTCAACCGCATAGTTTGAAAACGACCTTGGCCGTAACTAGATAATTTGTCAGGGTTATAAGGATAATTACCAGGATGTCATTGTACAATGTGCAGCAATTTTTGCGTATTCACAAATACCTATCATTCACAAACGACAATTGAAAATCACGGTTTAGCAAGATTTATATCGCATAATCACATGAAACATTTGAATACCATTGATTAGATAGTCGCATAGATTTTATTAGTTACCTGAAACAGCTGGAAGCTGCGTGCTTACAAATACCTATCATTCACAATCGACAATTGAAAAATCACGGGTTAGTACGATTTATTTCGAATAATTATACGAAACATTTGAATATTATTGATTGGGTGCTCATACAGACCCCCATCAGTTGCCTGAGACAGTTGAGAGTCGTGTACCCTCTTATGTGGCAATCAATTACATGAAACAATTGAAAAATCACGGGATAGGATGAACTAAATCTAGTGTTGAATCCTGGGGAAAGAAAATACAGTTCATCAAATAGGAGGCAGTGGTCGCTCCTATAACAAGACCATTAACCAAACAAAATAGAGATGACGATTCTCTTAAATAAAAACGTCAAAACCAAACAAAAAGCCTGGAGTTTGATAGCTCTCCAAAACAAACTATCAATAAGATCTTATTTTACTAGTATTTATTAGTATCGCCTTATTATTACGTATTTATTCGGTAACCAAACTTAGAGCTTCGCAGAGTTCTTTGTGCGAGATCCGAGCTTGGAATGCGAGGTAGATAGCCTCGTATTGCAAGTTATAAACCTTTCCCAAAACGTATGTATACATATATTTATTCGTATGTACTGTTTACTGGAGAATGCGGACCTGCATACAGCTTGCATTTTAGGTCTTCTGGACCATTCTCGCATTTTCTCTTAAACGTGGAATGAGGATTCACGACCCGTAAGTCCACACCAACCGTGAGTATATGATTGTATATAGGACGAAACCGGTTCGCCCTAAGTAAATTGTAGTCCAAGGAGGGGTCGGAATTTGGGGGTTTCGGGACTCGAGAAGAGACTTGAAGGCAGTGCATGATGACGTGGAAGGTTCATTGGGACGCGGTGACTTAGGCACCAATCAATGAACCGTGTCAAAAGATTGTGCGAATTTCTCGTTGACTCACGATCATCTCGTTTACTTGTAGGAGGTTAGGAGCCAAATTATGCCAGCAAATGGGCTATTCCGAGTTCGTCAAATATGCAATTAACTAATTACATTAACCTACTAAATCAATCTTTACATGTACCTTATAGCAGCAGAATCATAAAGGAGTGGCGCCAAACAGACACAAGAGTTTACCAAAATCAAATTTACTAACAATTAACCATTTGAGTTATATTTAATCACCTGTTCAAATAAACATGTATAATATCTTTTACCTGCGATTAACTACGACTTTGTTAGGGTGCAGGGAATCAGAATAGTTACAATAGGGAAGCTAGCTCATTCAGAGAAATCATTTAAGTCTAGGTTTGCAATGGAAAGACCAATACAATTTTGAAACGCAACGCCTTGATCAGAACTGAGAGGGTTACCACAAAAATGAAAGTAGTTAAAATCCTATATCATAAATCAAAAAATTACACAACGTTTGATGGAATTTAATTACAATATAAATACGAAAATATTTGCGTTCAAGTTCGTAAATAACGTATTAAATAGTTAAGTACATATGTCTATAAAGATGTATAGTACAAGAGAGCTTTAAGTAGCTTTCTGTAGATATCAAAGAAAAAGGGTCCAATTTTCATGGAGGCTTATGTGTTGTAGGGGAGGAATTTTCCATCCCTGCGAACACATATGCAAAGCCTTAGAAAAAAAATTAAATATCGGTCATAGCCAAGAGAGAAGAAAAATTTATATTGTTTTAAACAAATAAAAGAAACGAAAAGATGAGAATATTACACTGGTGCCGTGACCAGGAGGTCAGAGGTCATATAAGTTTGTGAAAAAAAAACAAAATTTATTGATCAACCTATTGCAAAAACGGAGAAAATAATAATAATAAATAGGACGTAATTAATTAAAGGGTTAGGAAAAAAATCAGAAAAGTTCGACACTAAATAAAAATACAGTGAAATTTAAAAATAATAATAGATTAACGTAAATAAACAATAAATCCAAAAAAAAAAGTGTTATCGAATAAACCTTATAATACGAAAGTGTCCTTATAAATAAAAATGTGTTAAATCAAACGACCATTAACTTCAGAGCTATTAAAAATTCCTTTCATACGATAATGTAAACAAAAACAAAGGATATGTAGGTTAATGATGTCATTTAGTCAAAAGGAATGCGTTCTGTAAACAAAAACATTGTTTATGTTTTGGGTTCATCGAACAAATCGGAATGTTGATATGAAGCAAGTTAATAAACAGACAAACCCGAAAAACATCGAACTTATTGGGACAACAAGGAACATCTAAAAATTGATAAGATAAACATCGGGCGTAAAAACATCGAGATTTTAAAAGTGGAAAACATCGTTGAATAATACGTATCACTCTGAGGAACAAAAAATAAACAAACGTCGAGATTAAATAAATAATGACACAAAAACGAGATAGCTGTAACAAATATAAGATAAACATTGCATTCGGATATCGTGAAGTATATGGTATATCTTATACCATTGATATTAGAATTAACGTAAACAATTATTGTTTATTCATTATCCGAAAACAACAGGCCAGCGGCGGTCTGTGGTAATTTAACAAATTATTCAGAAAGTCAGGAAAAGATATTATTATTTCATCGCTAGACATTCGACAGATTTATTAGAAGAATAGAAAGGTTTAGAGAAATTAAATTGATTAATGTTTTACAACACCCAATGTACCTTACTAGATATCATTGGTTTTGCAAAAATAATAATTACGAAAAATATAAAATTGATTAATATCAATTATTTAACAAAAAAAATTTTTTTTTTGATTAACATTAATATCATTATAAAACAAAAGAAAAAACAATTATTTTGATATGTTGGGGTGTTATCTATTATGATCATCTAGTAACATAATAAATAGCGGAAATATTACACCCATATCATGTGATAGATAGATCTATAATAACAATAATATCAAAATAGAAAAGTGTAATTGTATTACATCATAGTTAATCATTAGGACCACGTGTTAGATTCAAATGGTCGCGCTACGTGCCGCCAATGTAGATAGTTGTTGTCAGGATCACAAACTAAATAATTGACAGAGACATTAATGATGTTAAGACATTTGATGTTTTGTTTTGTGAGGTAAGGTTAATTTTACATAACATAATTTACCATATAAACGGGTAAGTTGAAATAACGTAAGATTTACTCATGATAAGTTTGTTGACATGTAGGTTAGGTTGTGGACTATTAAGACATATTTTAAGGCACAGAGAACCCAGTCAATGGATTCGATAAGGAATTCAAGTATAGGCCAAAAAAAATATCCGCGATATTGGATATGGATATGGTATGGATATTTATACGCGAATATAAAATTGGCGCGTATAAATATCCATACCCAGTGCTTTTCAAACCATTCCAAAAAATTCATCGACAAGTTACGTTGTCTCTCTGCTGCACAGTTTGATTTATTTAAAACAAATCTAAAACTAAATTGCATCATCCGTGAATCTCCATTCTTGGAAATCAGTGGAAAAAATTGTCAAAAAGTTCTACTGGATTTATTCTGCAGTCAGATTTCAACCAAAATCTTCAATTTTACGGTAATTACATTATGTTTTTTCAAATTATTTATATTTTGAGTAAATGTGCGGTGTTGGTCTTCCTTCTTGAACTAGTGGACTGCGGGGCAGTCTGAAAAAACCAGAGAAGAAGGAAACTTAACACGGCTAAATGCCTCAAAAATAAATTCCTTTTCATTGCCTCTTTTAACATTACGATGATGACAAACAATACCATTTTATTTATTTAGAAACCGTTCTGCTAAAGTAAGAGAATTTTCAAAATGCATTGTGCTTTCTTAATTTGTCATATAAATGTAATATTTTCATTCGTTTTTTAATAATGTTTACGTTTCTTTACAGATGTGCATTTTTCAAGAAGGAAGCCGCCGCCCAAATGGCTACCGAGGAATACACATAGGCCAAACCATTGTGGCCATTGAACCCACTTATAATTCAGAAGATGATCTCCAAATTGAAATTATGGAACGTCTGGCACAGATTAGACAGAGCCTAAACCCATTGGAAAATGATGAAATTCCAACAGATGACGAAATTGAAAGCGACGACGAAGTTGATACAGATGATGAAGTCGAATACACGGAGGAAAGAGAGTCATCTGACTTGGAAGACTACACAACGGAGGGATCATCTGAGGAAGAAGTGGATGCAGAGGATGAACAGTCTCCAGCATTAGAACTTGGAGTAGAGGTTAGAGATGAGATATTCTGCCCTGATGATGTTGCAGAACTTGGAGCAGAGGTTGAAGTGGAGACATTCTACCCTGATGAAGTTGCAGAACAATTCTCCGGTGAAGCAAATGTACCTGCCAGAAAGACAGTCAAGCGAAAAAGGATTGACGATCTCTAGATGGGGCATTAGTCTATAAAAAAAGTGTAATTAAACAAATAAGTTTTATTTGTACATAACTGACTGTGTCCATTTACAATACACATGTGACATAAACTACACAACAAAGAAATATAAACATATAATATTGGGTGACTGCGAACTAGGTACGAACGGACAAAAACTATTATCAAAAGTTCTCTAAAATAAAAATCGATTTCATCTCTCATCCGGTGGCTTTTACTTTGTATTGTACTTGTATGAAATGTAAATATTTTAAAAGTTAACAAGTTTATATGCATAGTTTCTTACTTATAAACTTGGAGATTTTCATTTACTCAACTTAGTACCAACTTGCTTTAAATGTAAATAAAATGTTACTTAGTAACCTAGAATCTATAAAAGTAAAAATTTTAATATAAACACATAATATAGAAACAATAGACTCAATAAAAGAACCAACTAAAATTGCAAATATTTTCAACAACTACTTCGCTAAAGTAGGAGAGAAACTAGCCAATAAAATCCACTCGTTCCAACCTAAAAATACTACCAATTCATCCACACAAACTTGCCAAAATATAATCGAAAAATTTGAAAAATGCACCCAAATAGAAATAGAAAAAATTATAATGAACCTACGAGTGTCCGCGAGCCCTGGTTTTGATAATATCTCAGTAAATGTATTAAAACAAATGAGACAATTAATATAAAAACCAATTGCACATATCATTAATAACAGCATACAGCAAGGAATTTACCCAAAAATATATAAAAATACAATAATTACCCCGATTATCAAATCAGGAATTACATCTGACGTCTCGAACTACCGTCCCATATCTATTGTATCTAACGTAGCAAAAATATTTGAAAAAGTCTTCAAGTCACAATTAACTAAACATATCACTTCAAATAAAATTATTAATGATAACCAATTCGGCTTCAGAGAAAATTTAGGTACGCAAGATGCAATCGCGAAAAAAAAACTCTTTAACAAATAATGCTCTTGACCCGGGATATAAATATTTAAGTATATTCATCGAACTAAGAAAAGCCTTTGACAGTATAAGCCACAAGAAGCTAATAAAAAAATAGAAAATATTGGAATTCAAGGAACAGTTAAAGAATGGTTTAAAAGTTATCTTCATAGAAGACACCAACACGTAAAAATGAACAATATATTGAGTGAACCCACCTATTCCGAATTTGGAATTCCTCAAGGGACAGTTTTAGGCCCAATATTGTTTATCATTTACGTGAATGAAATGCTTAGAGTACCAAAAAATGGAAAAATCATACCTTTCGCCGACGACACAGTTTTAATCATAGAAAAAAAAACTTGGGAAGAAGCCTATCAAACTGCAGATGTAGAAATAAACAATTTAAAACAATGGTTAGATGACAACTACCTCTCCTTAAACTCTGACAAAACCTATTTCATGACTTTCACATTATCAGACAAAATGCACCCAACAATAAATTCCAACATAACTATCCATAACTCTTGTAATAATTATACTGACAACTGCAATTCACCTAAATGCTTAAAAATCTCAAAAAAAGTAATATTGAAGACTTAGGCGTAATTATAGATCAACATGTTAAATGGACAGAACATATTGCGCAAACTGTAAATAGAATACGTAAACTTTATTACGTATTCCTCAAACTAAGAAATATATTACATAAATCTTTGCTACTAAAGGTTTACTATGCATTAGCCCAATCAGTTCTGCAATACGGAATAATAGGATGGGGAGGAGCGTATAAAACCAACCTAACCCCACTTGAAATAGTACATAGAAGACTCATCAAAATTATTCTAAAGAAACAATTAGACTATTCAACCCAAAAATTTTTCAATGAATTCAAAGTATTACCACTAAATAAAATTTATCGAAAAAACGCATTACTTCAAATCCATAAAGACAAACAAACAATAAAGTCATTTAGCACCAGACCGAGAACCTTAGGACAAATAATAATCCCTAAACTTAATACTACAACAGCCCAACATCATTACACATACTCAACAATAAAATGCTTTAACGAACTCCCTATAGAAATACAATCCGAGAGGAATTATGAAATTTTTAAACAAAAACTCAAAAAAATTTTACTATTAAATAATTTTTAAGTATGTGTTACGATGTGCCAACCTATATTTCCATTTTGTACAAAACAAATGCCATCTTATATTTTTCATTATGTATAAAAAAAGTAGTCCTTCATGGATCCAAATTGTAACAACTGATAAGTATGTATAGTACTGTCAATTTGATAGTGCTCCCTCCCTAAACACGAAAATTTCTCAATTAGGAAGGTATTGTTACCACTAATATTATATGTATTGGTTAATTGTGTATTATATGTATATTGGTAAATGATAATAAAAAAAAATATATATATATATCTTCTGATAACCTTTCAACGTTATAAATGCATTGATATAAATAGCATGCGCACAATACAACGCTTTTCACAGTGAACTAAAATATAATTGCACAAAAACTTTGCAGGAGAAGCTTTAACTTAATAATAATAGACGAATGTAAGACTAATAACAAACCATGATATTTATGTTAGTGATATTTTGTTTATTAAAATGATGATGTAAAATATTGCAATTCTATTTATTCTGAGAGAGGTTGAAACTTTCAAAAAATCTTCGGTTTTGGAAATAGTCTAAAATGTGGCTTGAAGTATTTTACAATTGGTTTATAAGTAGACACAATAATATTGAATAAATAATCATAATACAATGATGTAATAATACTATAAACGAATTCAAGCAGTTTTCAGTTTCTATGGGAAAATTTAGATGCAAGATGATAATGTTAATTCTGATTTTGAAATATAATAATAAATAGTTCTCAATGGTAGTTGGTTTAAGAAGCCTGTCCCGGAAAGGCAAGAGATCCTAGGTTCAATTCCTGGGGATGCTTTGTGGAGGGTCTTTTTGAAGAGAGGAACGAGCGAACATGCATCTTGAAGAGACCCATGTTGTAGGAGGGAGGAAATTCAGAGGCCGGCAAATTGTTGCTGAAAACAGCCGAGCTGGTGAAATCAAGAACGGGTCATAGAAGCGGCCCGTTCTCATGTGACAAATGTCAACCGTTGGGCCCCTCTAGCTCGTTGAATCAATGATGCTAGTCCCTTGGAGAAACTTCTATTGTAATATCATTAGAACCTGACAACATACTTATCTGACGCCTGTGCTTAAGATAGGGGAACCTATCAAACGGACCACCAGTTTCTTCATAGAGTCAAGGGTATTTCACAGGTATTTTGGGACTCCGGACAAGAGGTGGCTGTCAAATTCAACAGTGGGGCGCACTTTTGTATAGGGTCAGCAGTTGTGTATGCAGCTCTGATACCTAAGAACCCCATCACTGCACCAGCAACATTTTCGGTTTATGTCCAAGTAGGAGAAATTCAAATTTCAAAGGAATTCAAAGGGTTATTGGTAACCCAAATCTTCTCTTAAATTAATTTTTTAATGTTTTGAGTTTAATAGTTTATTGAAAGCGTTTATAATGTTAAATAACCAACCATCATTTGACCACTTCTGTTTCTGATTTTTACTAACGATATTGGTTCAGTCATCACACATTCGCTGTATTTACTATTTGCAGATGACTTAAAACTATATCGATCAATACAAAATCATCTTGACTGTATTCTCCTTCAACGTGACATTGACTGCGTCTCAAACTGGGCCAAAATAAATGGCTTGAACTTCAGTACACCCAAGTGCAATATCGTCTTGTATACAAGATCAAAGAAACCGCATGTATTTGAATATACAATCAATGAAATTATTCTCCAACACCTAAACCAAATCAAAGATCTAGGAGTTATTTACGACAGCAAACTAACTTTTCACCAACACATCGATGATTTAATAAGCAGAGCATACAGGCTTCGTAATTAGGAACTCATATCCGTTTCGTAACACAAAAACACTGACTTTATTATATAACACACTAGTCCTAAGTGTACTTGAATCAAACTCTATCATCTGGGCTCCACATGAATTAACATACACTTTACGCATTGAAAGAGTCCATAATTTTTTTTAAAGGTTTTTATTCTCGTGGCTCTACGAACGTTACCCTTCGCTTTACCCATAGATTTATATATTAGGCATGACCAATTACCACTCCCTAGAAACACGTAGAGGTATTGCTTTGCTCAAAATATTTTTTTCAACTAATAAACGGTCACTTATCTAATAATGAGATACTGGCCCAACAAAATTTTTTTGTACCAGAGTCTCACTCTCGAGGACGTCATCACAATCTTCTATATAGTAGAGCAAGCCGCACCAATTTATTTATGAACTCACCTGTGGGGAGAGCTACGTGCTTTTTGAATGCAGTAGATAAAAAAATAGATTTATTTTTTGTGTCCTATAGCGCATTTGCGAGATTTTCGGCATTACATATGAACTGCATAAATGGTACAATTATAACGTCTTAGGCTATATTACCTGTAATTGTTATAAATAAATGTACAAATTATATATAAATAAATAAATAAATCATAGCTTTTCCCCAAATGTGGCCTCTACGATTGAGAGATTACTTATCCTTGGCTAGGCCAAGTTGCGGGTTCAAATCCCTGTATGCGCTCTTTAATTTTACTTCAACATTTTTTTCTTTTAAAATAAAATACAGCACATTTGCGACCAAATATCTTCCATAATGGGAGATACTTTCAGTATCGCTCTGGTAACAGACCACCATTCATAATCGAGACGTTACTTGAAATGGCGATTTTCACATAAAAAGGGGTAGGCAAAAGAAGGAGAGTATCTTGCTTATCAGATCTGATCACCGAACACGGCTAAATCCATCTCAAATAAAGTTTACAATCTGAATAGTGGTCTTTTACCGGCGGCGATACTGAAAGTATCTTCGACTTTGCTACGTGCCGCAAATGCATTATCTGTTATTTTGAATGAATAACTTGTAACACAAAGTTTTCAAATAAAATTTACTTGCGCACTCCGAGATTTGATTTGCATTCGTAACCAATCATCCACGGAGGCTGTCAATACACATAACATGTAATAAATTAGAATATAATGAACTATTTAAATCGCTTTCAATCCCATCACAGAATTCGCAGTAATTTATTATTTCATTTGGTACTGAAAGCACATTGCACTAGAGGTCATTAAAAACACATTATTATCATCTATTTAACTAATTACTACGAAACGATAATTTTAGGGGTTTTAAAATGACTCAATTTATTTCACTTTCATGTTATTCACAATGCAAAAGATTTAATGGAAGAATAATCAATTAGTAACAAATAAATTTCCAAGAAGTCGTCGTTAGGGTTAGGAGGAAGCTACAAGCCAAAAATGTGTATTTTCTTGGTATACATTTTATTGTAGGTAATAGGTAATAATAAATTTACACAAAACCCAATTTAAAGCAAGTAATTTTATAAATAGGTAGAATTTATTTTTCGTCCTAACTTCACTGTTAAACCCCATTTTATGATGATTTTTGATGGACCGCAACACATCGTCCTTGTCCAAAAATTATGCATTGTAATAACGTCACTAACAAGATTAAGAAAGGGATGCGCAGACATTTTGGAAATGTTTTAAAGAAAATATACTATATTGATTAACTATTAGTTACGAATCCGAAGGACGCAAGTAACTTTTATGTGAATATAAAAAAACACAAATCACACATTTATGTTGTAGGTTCCAGATTGATAAATACTTTCTGTAATGCCCTGGTGAAAGACCACTATTCAGAATTAAAACGTTGTTTGAAATGGATTTAGCCGTCTTCGGTGAAAGATCTGTTCTAGATAATATTTGACGTTAAAGTGAATGCTGGAAGAAATCGGGTATGCCCGAGGAATGCGATCCATGACACGATCAAGTGAATTAAATACGTACTTGAGTAAGGCCCTGTCAAGAGTCAGAATAACATAAGCGTATGTGGGAGACGATAATATATAACATGAAGCAAGAAGTGTGTGCTAAGAGAGATTGAGTTCTGGTTCATTCTCTCTGCCTACACCTGTGGGGAGTAGGGATGATAGTTGTGTAAAAGATAAAATAAACGGCATGATTCCTAACTACGTTTTTTAATGATTCTTTTGAGTGAACAAAACTGGGACAAAGGAATTTATTTTTTTTTGAAAAGACCTGAAGTTATAAAAATCCATGGCTACTTTATAATAATACAAATACCGCATAAAAGTTCCAACTGCCCGAAGCTAGTTAGACTGAGTTATCACTAATTTGTGGCACATTGTGAAATGGAGGAAATGACAAGGGGAAGTATATGGGGTAGAGAATGGTTGGGAAGTATCTACTTCAACCTTTTTTATATAACCACTATCATAAATGGTCCCAAGGAATTGGTCCCAATAACGAATAAACTGTTCTCAAAACAATACACATAATCAAAAAAAAATCGATGGCAAAACTAGTGACCAAGAATCATTAAATTGTGGTATTCCACAAGGCACCGTTATGGTATCGATGTTATTCATTATTTATGTTAATGACATATTTGACCGATCGGTGGCTGAGTTGACATCGCGTTTGGATCTCACCCAGGCATAGTGTGTTCAATTCCTCGGCCAGCTAGGTCCTCCATTATAACACAAGTAACATTTTCCGTATAATGTGGTGGTAGTAGGAAATTTTCAAATATTGTCAGGTTATACGAATAACCGAATATACGAATATTTAAAAAAAATTGTCCAACCACTACATGGTCAGATTATCTAATATGCCGATGATATAGTCTTTATGGTGACCGGATAAATCATAAAAATGATAATCACTGTGTTGAGAACCATTGGCATACTAGATCGGTGAGGGGAAGCAGATGGAGTAAAGGAATGTTAGAAAGTACCTGACTATAAATTACCTGGTCACTTAACACAGAAGAAGCCATTTCCAATAACATTTCGGTTCTGAATGGTTATCGAACGTGCCGTAAATGTAAGTATGTAGCTTTTGACATATTTTTGTTTGTGTATACTGCACAAGAGTACCAACTGCCCTCAACCGTCTGAAAGCCAGTGGGACTATAACATCCACAATTGGGATATATTGTGAGGTTGAAGAGAATGGAATGAAAAGAATATCGAGAAAAAAAAATGCAAAGTAGATGGCAATTTAAAATCTGGTCTCCAAACACGGCTAAAACCATTGCAGTCATTTATATTATTTTGAAGTAGGTAATAATGTATGAATAGTCCACAATATATAGAAATAACATAAGTTACTAACTAACCAACCGTTTCCCCGCAGAGGTAGGCAGAGAGGATAGACCACCACACAAAGTAAGATTAGTTAAGATCTTAATCGAAGACCCGACTCAAAAATTTGATTCACTTGATCGTGCCATCTCTCTCTCGGGCGTCTCCAGTTTTCTTCTATGGTTCAATTTCGCCTCAGGTATTCTTCTTACACTCCTTTCCTCGCTTATCCTCTCTACATGCCTAAACCTTCTAATTCTGTTTGAAACGGGCAATAGTTAATAAATAATAGCAAGTATATTAGTTAGTGAAAAGATATTGTGGTAATTTTAGAAAAGCGTAGTTGACACTCAACAGATCATTTCAAAATTACACTTTTAAACAATATCGATATAAATTCAAAATAATATTAATGTTACTTCAAATCATAGATGCAATTACCTGTGCGTCATCCCATTTTTCCAGGGATTTCCAAACTGTGGCTCGTTCGTTATTTAGGGATTTAATCATTAAGGGTTGTTTGGCGGGTATAAATAGACCAACCCGGTGGTTCTCAAACCATTCTGAAAATTCCATCAACAAGTTACATTGTCACTTTGCCACACAGTTTATTTTAATTAAAAAATCTAATAATTTTTAAAACTAAATAGCACTTACTTGATCAGTGAACCTCAGATCTTGTACTATAGTAAAAAAAAATGTTTAAAAAGTTCAGATACACGATGTGCATCTTTCAAGAAGGAAGCCACCGCCCAAATGGCTACCGAGGAATACACATAGGTCAAACCATTGTGGCCATTAAACCCACTTATTATTCAGAAGATGAATTCCAAGTTGAAATTATGGAACGTCTGACGCGGATTAGACAGCGCCTGAACCCATTGGAAAATGATGAAATTGAAACAGACTTTGCATTTGAAACGGAAGATGAAAGTGTAATTGAATTCTCGGAGGAAAGTATTGCATATGACGACACAACCGAAATGTCATCTGATGAAGAAATGGGTGGGGAATCTCCAGCATTAGAACTTGGAACAGAGATGTTATTCGAGATATTCTACCCTGACGATGTTGCAGAACTTGGAGCAGAGGTTGAAGTGGAGACATTCTACCCTGACGATGTCGCAGAACTTGGAGCAGAGTTTGAAGTGGAGACATTCTACCCTGACGATTTTGCAGAAAAAATTTCCGAAGAAGTCGATGTTCCAGTCAGTTAACGCTCTTTTTCATTACAACAAGAAACCCAGATGTGAAGATTAGTCTTCAAACATAAACTTGTTCTTTCCTTAACATATATATTTTGACAAAAACTATTTTTTAAGTTAGCTGAACGCAAACGTATCTCATCTGGTAGCTTTTCATAAATTCAATTTTGTACTTATTTCACCAGTGTATTATATGTTCAAAAAAAAGTAACACGATACGAACATATAAATTTATATAGACATAGCTTGCTTTAAATATAAAAAAAATCTTAGCGAGTAATTTGGAATCCATATAAATTATGACCCATGACATTTGTATATGATTTATTTTGAACAATTTTAATGTAAATATATTTTTCATTGTTTTAACCTAACCTGTTTGATTTCACTCATTGTTCCTATTTATTCAGTCAGTGGTAGCAAGTACTGTATTTAATTTCAGCACTTTCGTAACTACTCAAAATAATTGGGTGTTTTTCAGTGGAGACTGTAGTCTTTTGTATGCCTTTTCTTTATAAATTTCCATTGAATTATAATAATATCACTAATTTTACCTTTGCCAACTCTCCTGGCAAAGTTTTTTACCGGTATGCATTTGCACGAAACACTTTTAGCGGACTCAATGTCATCTTCAGTTAATGTTTATCTTTTTTTACAGATGTGCGTCTTTCAGGAAGAAGGAAGCCGCCGCAACGTTTAAAATATTTATATTTCATCCAAGTACAATACAAATTAATAGCCACCAGATGAGAGATGAAATTGATTATTATTTTAGCAAACTTTTGATAATAATTTTTGTCCATAGAACCTAGTTCGCAGTCTCCCATTATAATATGTTCATATTTCTTTATAGTATAGTTTATGTCACATGTGTATTGTAAATGGACACATCGTCAGTTAAGTACAAATAAAACTTTTTTATAGACCAACTCCCTATCTAGAGATCGTCAATCCTTTTTCGCTTGACTGTCTTTCTGACAGGAACATCTGCTTCACCGGCGAATTGTTCTGCAACTTCATCAGGGTAGAATGTCTCCACTTCAACCTCTGCTCCAAGTTCTGCAACATCATCAGGACAGAATATCTCCTCTCTCACCTCTACTCCAAGTTCTAATGCTAGAGACTGTTCTTCCTCTGCATCCACTTCTTCATCAGATGATCCCTCCGTTGTGTAGTCTTCCAAGTCAGATGACTCTCTTTCCTCCGTGTATTCGACTTCATCATCTGTATCAACTTCGTCTTCGCTTTCAATTTTGTCATCTGTTGGAATTTCATCATTTTCCAATGGGTTCAGGCCCTGTCTAATCTGTGCCAGACGTTCCATAATTTCAATTTGGAAATCATCTTCTGAATTATAAGTGGGTTCAATGGCCACAATGGTTTGGCCTATGTGTATTCCTCGGTAGCCATTTGGGCGGCGGCTTCCTTCTTGAAAAATGCACATCTGTAAAGAAACGTAAACATTATTAAAAAACTAATGAAAATATTACGTTTATATGACAAATTAAGAAAGCACAACTCATTTTGAAAGTTTTCTTAGACCAGCAGAACAGAACGGTATCTAAATAAATAAAATAGGATTGTTTGATTAGCACAATGTTGAAAGGGGCAAAGCTATGGAATTTATTTTTGGGGCATTTAGCCGTGTTAAGTTTCCTTCTTCTTAAACCATCTTCAGCGGAAGACGACTAGTTCAAGAAGGAATACCAACACCGTACAATTATCCAAAATAAAAACAAATTGTAAAAACTTAATGCAATTACCGTAAAACTGAAGATAAATCCGGTAGAACTTTTTGACAATTTTTTCCATTGATTTTCAAGAATGGAGATTCACGGATGATGCGATTTCGTTTATTTTTTTTTAAATAAAACAAACTGTGCAGCAGAGAGACAACGTAACTTGTCGATGATTTTTTTTAATAGTTTGAGAACCACTGGGTAGGGCTATTTATACTCGCCATCAAACCCTTAATGACAGTAGGATTAAATATGTTCGGGAAGGGGATAGTGCAATTAGCGCGCACTGTACGAGCCACAGTTCGGAAATCCCTGGAAACGGTGGAATGACGCATAATGGCATATATCATTTGAAGTGGAATAATTAATATTTATAATTCTATATATCGAACTTCAATAGGGCGATTTGTTTATTTTTTGACGTCAAAACTGTGCAATAACGACACAGGAATTCCCTAGTGAGATGAGCAGAAGACAAAAATTTAAAAAAATTATCATTACTAATAATGATGATCGATAAAATAAAAAATAACATTCTAAACACATTACAAATAAATACTGTAAAGTAAGTAAATATTATTGTTGAGAAGTGAAAAATAGAAAATAGATAATACTTTATACGATTACATTGTTACCGTTATTGTGAAATTAAATCATTCATATTTATGTTTTTAATTAAGAAGAAGAAATGTAATTACGGGGAAAAAATTGAATAATAAAGGATTTATATGATTTTCATGTGATTTCTAAAAAATATTTCTCAACAGAGTTCTAAATTCTCTTAAAGTTTCGGATTTTTTAGTAATTTAGTATATAAACATTTTCCTTGAAGAGAGTATAATTTCTAATATGAGTTTTTTTAAGAATTTCTATTGGAGTTAGGCATTTATATATATGTATATAAAAAATATAATATTAAAAAAACTTAGTTAGTCTATAGGTTATTTTTATAATTATTTTTTATTTTGCGGTTCTGCGTAATCTGTTACTCATTGATATATAGTAACAAACTTGGTCGATGGATTTATGCTAGTTTTGTGAGCTGCTAACCGACTGATAATTGCGAGTTGTAGAAAAGACTGCACTAATGCGTATTAGTGCAGTCTTGCAGTCTTATTAGTGCTAAATTGACTGACGATTTTTGTTGATAAAAAATCCTTCGTAAGAATGTGTTTTACAAACATTTTATAATTTATCTTTATTGTGTGGCAGATGTAATCTTTCCATTTTATGTTATTATAAAAGATAATTCCTATAAGTGTAATTTTATCCGACGTTTTCAAAAAGAACATTTCGGTCTACAGTGATTTTGATCCTATTCTGTAAAAGAATGATCATACAAGATTATTTGAAGATTTATTTGAAGGTATATTGTCAGTATTATTTTCAAATGGAATATCATGTTTTATCACTAATTAAAACATGAGGTTATTGTCGAACAATGTTTTCAAATTATTAATATCTTCCGTGACTTTAAAATTATTCATCTAAATCATCGAAATAAAAGATAATTTGTCCATGCAGTAGTTGGATTTGCATAAACAATGAATAATATTGGTCCTAGATCTGTGCTATTGTGGAATATCTAAATTTGACTATCTTGGTCGCTTGTTTTGCAATGGATTTTTTTCTTTGTTGTTGTTGTTATTGTTTTGAGTACATTGTGTTGTTCGTTATTGGGACCAATCAATTGAGACCGTTACTCTACAATTATTATATAAAAAGGTATTAGTAGATTATTCCTTCCTTAAAATTAATATAATTTTCATCATATCTGAATAGCCAGGTACTTCCAAAACTGTTTCTTCCCTATCGTCTTCCTCTTTGGACATCCTATAACCTAAGATGAGTAATACCGTAGTCCTACTGGTTTTAGGCTTTGGAACAAATTAATATTTTACGATCAAGTAACTCAAATTTGAGGGGCTCTGTGGATGAGGGTTGACCGTCTGGAGACAGTGAGATTATGGCATACCCAGTTGGAGAATGTTGTGAGGCTGAAGATAGTGAGTAGGGGAAGGAGAAAAAGAATAAATTGGCTATTCAGATTTGGTTACCGAACAAGGCTAAATCTATTTCAAGCAAAGTTCAAATTTTGTACTGAATTGTGTTCATTCCAGTCGGCATGTGGAACGTGCCGCATTTACACCATAAATTATTGTTAATTAATAAATTTTAAAACAACACAAATTTAATCCTATAAAATGTACTTTCGCACTACGGGATGTGAATTGTATTCGTAGCCAATGTATTAATTCGTCCACGGAGACCGTAATTACACATAAGTAATAAATTAGAATGTAATGAACTATTGTTTGTTTTCAATCCCATTGCAGAAATCACAGCAAAAGGAATTTGTACCTATTATTTCATATAAAATATCATTCTTCTTCTTCTTTATGTGCCGTATCAGGTCCCCTCGACGTTGGCGATCACTCTTGAAAATGTCTCTTTGTCTTGCGCTGCCCGGAATAGCTCCTCCACACTTCTAATGCCGGTCCACTCTCGTATATTTCGCAGCCAAGACATTTGTTTCCTACCAGGCCCTCTGCGACCCTCTATCTTGCCTTTCAATATTAACTGGAGCAAGTGATACTTCTCCCCCCGAAGTACATGACCCAGATATGAAATTTTCCTGATTTTTATTAATCTAAGCAGTTCTCTCTCTGCTCTAGCCCGCCTGAGAATTTCTGTGTCGGTGATCATGTCGGTCCATGGGACTTTGAGTATTCTCCGGTGAAGCCACATTTCAAAAGCCTCTAACCTGTTCATGGTATTTACTTTCAAGGTCCATGTTTCACATCCATACAACAAGACCGACCACACATAACATTTTAGCATTCTCTGCCTTAGTTTTAAGCTGATATTATCATTGCAGAAGAGGGATTTCATTTTAATGAACGCAGTTCTTGCTGCTTCAATTCTGCACCTAACTTCTACATCTGGGTCAAGAGTCTCCCTGAGAATACTGCCGAGGTATCTAAATCTTTCGACCTTTTCGACATTGCAACAATTTAACTGTATCACTGATTCAGAGTGATCTAGTCGTCCAAAAGTCATCCATTTTGTTTTATTGACGTTGATTGTTAGGCCCAGTTGCTCACCAGCATTATTAACAAGATTTTATAGGTCTTGGAGGTCATCGATACAGTCAGCTAGTAATACAGTATCATCTGCGTATCTTATGTTATTAATGACAACTCCGTTGATCTTAAGACCCTTCTCAGTATTACTTAGGGCTCTTTTAAAGACATAGTTGGAATAGAGATTAAACAATAGTGGCGACAGGATACAGCCTTGTCGTACTCCACGCTGAATGGCAATTGCATTAGATCTCTCATTCCCATGTCTTATTTCTGCTGTTTGGAACCAATACAGGTTTTTTGTGAAATTCTGGTCTTTGGTGTCAACGTTACAATCCGCAAGCATTTTCATTAGGTCAGCATGTTTTACCCTGTCAAATGCCTTTTCGTAGTCAATAAAACAGGCAAAAACTTCCTTTCTTTGGTCACGACACTTTTGCAATAGTACATCGATAGACAATAATGCCTCACGCGTCCCAAACGCATTTCTGAAGCCAAACTGAGTGTCATCCAAGTCCTGCTCGCACTTATTGCGTATCCTGGCATGTATTATTTTAAGGAATAATTTAAGGACATGACTCATCAGGCTTATTAATCGATAGTCACTGCACTTCTTAGGGTATTGTTTTTCAGGCAATGTCACGAAGGTGGATTTTAGCCAATCTTGGGGTATATTCCCTGTGTCGTATATAGAATTAAATAACCTCAACAGGTAGTCAACATTTTCATCATTAAAGAGCTTCAACACCTCAACTGGAATATTGTCTGGTCCGCACGCTTTTCTATTGTCTGAAGTCTTCATCGCATGAAGAATTTCTGATTTTAAAATCGATGGTCCATGCAATTGATCATTGGGAATATTAATGTCAGGTCTAATATCTTTGAATGTATCATGAATATACTTTTCCCATGTTTGTAAAATATTTTTTTCATCCAATATTAATTTATTGGAATCGTCAACTAAACATGATGGAATAATTCTTCTAGAAGTGCCTGTAATTTCCTTTAATTTTTGTGAAGTTTGAATGCATTGTGACTACGACTGTACGATTCTAGTTCTTCACATTGTGACTTCATCCATTCTTCTTTGGCTTTTTTAATTTCACGTCTAATCGTTCTTTGTAAGTTTTTATATTGTGTCTCATTATGTTTGTGTTTACGTCTCTCATCCATTAAGTTCAAAATGTGGTCAGTCATCCAATTCTTTTTTTCTAATTTGCTTATCAGCTTTCAAATTTGCATCACAGGTTTCACGTATAACTGACTTAAGGTTATCCCATTGTGTTTGTATTTCTATCGATGGATCACCAGGGAGTAGCCTAATATTATCGTTCAAAGTCTGAGATACCCTATTTCTGACCACTTCTTCATGGAGTTTCGAGATTTCCATTTTAATTTTGGTTTTGAGCTTTTTTATTTGTTTTAAGCGTAAAACAATATCGGCAGTTAACAAAACATGGTCAGAACCAATGTCCGCACCAGGGTACGTGGTGACTCTCTTTACGGAGTTCCTGAATCTATGGTCTACTAACCCATAGTCAATTTGGTTTCTGACAATATCATAGATTGTTCCAATCATCCTTAGGTGATTTCCACGTAGAAAGCCTTCTTTCGGGAGTTTAAACCAGGTATTTAATACAACCATATTTTTATCCTGGCAGGATTCATATAGTCTATCACCTCTTTGATTGCTTATGCCTAAGCCATATTCACCAACTATATGAGAGCGGCGACCTTCAACAATTTTGGCATTTAAGTCTCCAATGACAAAATTGACTTCTCCTCCTTTCAAACTTTGCAATGTACTGGCTAGTGAGTCATAAAAAGATTCCACATCACCATCATATCTCTCTTCCGCTGTTGGTGCATACACTTGAATAATATTCATGTTGATGGGTTGACAGTGTAATTGTAATAATATTATTCTGTCCGAGATGGGTACAAAATTCTTAACAAATTTTACATACTTCTCCATGACAAATACAGCAACTCCGTTTCGACGGTTTCTGTCCTGTGGGTCATTTCCTGAGTAGTATAGATTTCCCTTCTCATGTTGGTGTATGCCGCTGCCAGTCCATCTCAGTTCACTAATTCTAAGAATATCTACTTTTAATCTTTCCATTTCCTGTATTGCATTATCCAATTTACCGCTGTATAAACTTCTTACATTCCATGTTCCTAGTCTTATTTTTGAATTCACTATTTTGAACCGGGAGATTCTTCGCACCCCTGGCCCATTTAAGGGCCGCCCGGGACTCGGGGCCATTGGTTGGTTTCTCTCCATAGTGATATGCTGGGAAAAGATACTGGAGTGGTTTCCCATTGCCTTCTTTAGGGATTTTTCGGTAGGGGTTACCTTCCCTTAGCTGAGCTGATCCGGTTTTATGGCGCCGGAAACTCGCCATTAGCCCTCTCCTTATCAGCTACGACCATGATGTTAGGGTCAGTGGTCATATTGCCCGGGACTCGCGGGATCATAAAGTCCACTCTAGGACGCTAAGGAGTAGGACTTACTGGAAATGTTGCTGATGTTATTGCAAGATGGCGTATCACGGTATTTTATAGGCCCACATCCCCCAGCAGGAAAATGTTTCACCGTGGCCTTTCCAGTCATTGAGCCCCTCCAGTCATTGAGCTCCTAAAAATCATTACCCTATCATATTATATAGCACCTTGTCGTTAAACACATATCATTATCATATTCTTACCTAATTAGCAAAACACGATAATTTTAGGGTTTGAAGTCACTCATTTTATTATGTTTTGACATTATTCCCAATGTTCAAGGATTTAATGGTTCATGGATTTAATTGGTTAAAAAAAATAGACCAGCAATTCTGTGGAATTTCTCAAGAATGAGTCATTATGTATATTAACATTACAATAATCAAAACCAACAGGGGAAATCAAATGAAGAAAAATTTACAAAATATATGTCATTATTTGACGTGCTTTTTTAACTTTTAGAATTTATTTTTCGTCCTAACGTCACTTTCGAACTCTCTTTTATTATGATTTTCTAGGTAAGTAGAAATGATGGACCGCATCATATCTCCTCTGTCTGAAAATAATACTAGGTTGATAAAAGCGTCACGATCGAGATTTAGAAAAGTATTTGAGATTTTCACGGCCAAAAAAATTATAGTGATTTATATTTTGAGTATTATGTCGAGTTGTGTTACGTCCTTCTTTAGCCACTGTAATAATGCTTTCCGAAACGTTGGATAAATAAGAAGGTAGCGCAACACGGCATAATACGCCAAAAATACATCACTATAATTAAGAAAGGGTGGATTAGATATTTAGATAGAAATGTAATGTCACAAAAATATCCACCATATTGACGTCCTTCGTGGCTGAGTGATCACGACCCTTGGCTACGAATCCGAAAGGCGCAAATTAATTTTATTTGAATATTTTGTGTTATTTCATGATTTATTTATTAAAATACCGTATATTCTATTTGCGATACGTTCCAAAGTGGTAGTTACTTTCAGTAACGCACTGGTGAAAGATCACCTTACTTCCCCACCTTTCTCTTCCGATCTCCTTATCCTCCAACTAACTTCAGCCTGACAGCCTACCTCAATAATTGAAGATGTTATAGTCTCAACCGCTCTCACAGCTTCCAGGTTGTGAGCGGTTGGGACATATTATTATCATATACTTACCTAATTAGCACGACAATTTAAGGGTTCTAACGTTACTCATTTTATTATGTTTTGATGTTATTCCCAATGTATAGGATTTTATTGAATCTTCACTAAGCTTGCTTACGTTTATTTCTTGTTGAATTGACAACGCACTTATTAAGAATGTGGTACTAACTGAATATAAAAATAAATAGAAACAATGAGGGAAATCAAACTGGAAAGAATGGAGGTTAGGTTAAAATAATTTTAATTTGTATTTACATTGAAATTGTTCAAAATAAATCATTAACAAATGTGATGGGTCAAACTATTTACATTTAAAGCAAGCGTAATTCTTAATAAACAGTTATGTTTAAATACAGTTATAAATGCGGTTATAAAAAATACATTATGCAGATGAAATAACAAAGTTGAAATAACATAAGCTACGAAACTGTACCTATATGTATAGAAGAAAAATCATTAAATTTCAGAAAACTTTTATAGTTTTGTCCAAAAATATATACAGGAGTACAAGTACAAGACTATTAAAATTAGACTATTTTTTTATATACGCTAATCTCCCAGTCTGTGTTTCTTGTTGTAGTGAAAGAGTGCGTTAACTTTCTTCCGCTTGACTGTCTTTCTTACTGGAACACCTGCTTCGTCGGAGAATTGTTCTGCAACATCGTCAGGGTAGAATGTCTCCACTTCAACCTCTGCTCCAAGTTCTGCAACTTCGTCAGGGTAGTATATCTCGAATTCCACCTCTGCTCCAAGTTCTAATGCTTGAGACTCTTCATCTTCTCTATCATACATAATCTTCTATTATTCTGACTCTTGACATGACCCAACTCAAGTATCCAATTAGCTCGATTGTGCCATATCTTTCTCAGGCGTCCCCGACTTTTGCTATCATTCACATTTGCGTCATATATTTTTACACTCCTCTCTTCGTTCATTCGCTCTACATTTCCAAACCGTCCCTTTCTTAATCTTACTTATTACGCTTCCATCAGCCTTATATTCTCTGCTTATATCCACATTTCTCACACATACATGGTTGTCTGGGCAATGATACTTTTATACTTACTTACTCTTTGGTAGTTAGTCTAAAAATTTCTGCACTATGAAAAAATACGGCTTCTAGTCATCTATAATTAGTTTAAACATGTAAAGTTTTTTTTACTAAAATACCCAGATTCAAGATATTATTAAAAAATATAGTATAATATATTGAAATAAAACCTTTTATTATATAAACGTTTGTGCATAACGAAGATATAATAAAATCGTTTTCAAAATGATTTAACTTATATGTAGAACAAAAAAATATATTAAATTATGTAAAAAAATATATGAAAGAGTAAAAAGGAACAATAATGCACTAAGTACATCTAGAATTATATTGAAACTATTATACTTTGTTACAAAATATATTGAGTAATTTTATGGAGCACTTTAAATTTTTAATTAAATATTTTAAATTAAACGATCAAAAAAAAGTATTGCATTGCATTATATTAACAGCAAATTGGTTTAACATATTTATAAAATAATCGGGCTGTGGTAGTGTTACTGCACGGTACAGTTATTGATCCGATAATATATTTGGTGTATTGCTGTTCGAAAATAATGTTGTCTTTTCATTATTGAAACAAACTTTGTAAATTTGTTTATAAATAATTTGCGGGAAATGTGTAGATCAAACGGCTTCTTTAAAATTATTAAGTATTTGGTTCTCTTGATCGTGCCATGTCTTCTAATCTTGGGCCTCCCCGATTTCATCCACCATTAACATTCGCGTCAAATATTCATCTTGTGTTTTTCGTTCATTCGTTCTACATGTCTCAACCATTAAGGCTGGCCGCATAAATACGTTTTCCGTATTCGATTTCCGAATTCGTTTTCCGTATTCGGACATTCGAATGCACGGAATCAGTAGAAAATACATTAACTGCCGCACACGTTCGTTTTAGTTCCGAACGGAACAAATTCCTTACGCACGTTCCAAATGCGAGCCGGCGCGTTCGGAGAAACCAAATGGAAAAAACCTAATGACGTCATGCGGAACGCAGTTTGTTTGTACCGACGCAAACGTTCGGAAATTTCTGTTCAGTAATTCAGTGTTGCCAACGGATCTTGACCTCTTATCGCCGTTTCTCATACATAAGGTAGCGTAAAGTAGCCGAATTTGCTGTTAGGTGGGACATGTTTGAAATTGATGTTTTTACGAGAAAATAAAAATTTCGTGGGGGGGGTGGCTAGAGAATTTCAAAAAAATAAAATTTGTCCTCAGAAAATAAAAAAAATTTATGGGGGGGGGGTGGCTAGAGAATTTCGGGACATGTTTAAAATTGATGTTTTTGAAGTAGCTTAATTGGCGACCAGTCGCCTTTTAGATTTTTTCGGCGCCGATTCTCGCTCTGAGTAGCCTAAATGGCGATATATCGCCCTTGTTGGCAACACTGGTACTGACGTTTATACATTCCGAATGAAGAAAAACGAACGTTTGCGCTAGTCTCACGGAATTCCGAATACGGAAAACGAATTCGGAAATCGAATGCGGAAAACGTATGTATGCGGCCAGCCTTAAAATCGCATTCATTACATCGGCCTTAGGAAATTAACTAAAAGTGTTGAATGAGTCAAGCACTAATGTATTTGATTTCGAATTTTTCACCGAATTAAAAATATTAGAATCGACTAATGGCTACGCAATAGAAATCCATTGTTATAATATTCCCAATATTTTGAATTCCCTAATGCATAAAATTCAGGATGTGTTTTCTCGGAAATAGCGCTGAAAATTGGTAAAAGAGATATTTTATTATATCTAAAGCATTTGAATGTAATTAATAAATGATTTTCTGCATTTTATAATGGAAATATTGCAAAATGACTCATTAATCTCTTTTTCACCTTAGTCTTTAAGGGGATAAATAATGGTAAAAGAAATGGGAGACGCCCTGGGTAGTAATTGCACAATCAAGTAAATCGACATTGAATTGTTGAAATCCCGGCATGCAAGGTAAAATTTATTTGATTTGCGTTACTTCTTAATTTATTCATTAAAGATAATATAACAGTGTGATTGGTGCTATCAGTATCGCCCTGATGAAATATCAGCATTCAAAATCTAAATCTTGCTTGAAATTGCTTTAGCCGTGTTTTGTGACCAGATCTAAACAACCAGGTACTTCCTCACCTTCCTCTCCCTATCTCATTTTCCTACCCACCACCTTCAGCCTTACAACATACCCCAATTGGAGATGCCATAGTCTCACTGGGTCCAGACGACTGTAAGTCGGGCCATATCAAGAGTTAGAATAACAGTATGAGACGGTGAATGAAGTTAGAAATGTCTTGGAAGCAATCATACATCAGGATGTAAAGTTAAAGTTTAAGACAGTATTGTGTGATGGTACATCATTTCAGCCTACTCCTGCGGGGAAACGGCCTGATGTAAGTTAGTTAGGTAAAAAAAGGATAAGGTCATGTACACCTCACATATCATTACAAAATAAGTTTTGTATTTCTGTACAAATATGAAATGTAAAATAAATATTTCCATTTTCAAATATTCTATTTTAATTTCACTTATGTGTTGATAATGAATGAATATAAATCTTGCAAGTGGAAATGGACCCACTTCCCGACATCCGATCTAGCTGAAGCGCGGTAGATAGACTTGTTGTCGATGACAATCCATTCTTTCAACTTTTTCGCAGTTAATATACGAACGAAATGTCAGTCCTACCCGATCGGCATTTGGCGAGGTTTTAAGAGTTTTCGACTCTAGTTCCTGGGTAGGAAGGTTCAATCTTCAGTCTTACCTTTTTTGTAGTTTTAAATAACAATAATTTGTAGAAAAACCCAAATCCATCAAAGAAAAATTACTTTCGCACGCCGGTATTTGAATCGGATTCTTAGTTAAGGATCGTAACCATTATCATTCATTCTTTAATTCGCCGCAAGAGTAATTTGTAGGTACCCATTAATGCAATTCAATATATTATTATATATCAGTTTATATTTGTACTGTCCTGATGAAGGTTGAGTTCAACCGAAACCGGTCGACGTATATAAATTTAATAAAGTGGTTTAAAACAAAGATTTTCTTTCATTTGTGTAATAATGTCAAGCCACAAAGTGTTTGCTTCCTTCGATAATTCAAAATATTATTCATTACTAGAATATAGAACACTTTGCACTAACAGGACATTAAAACACATTATTCTTAGAAAACTAATTAGTTCGAAACAATAATTTTAGGGGTTTAAAGTAACTCATATTTTTACATTTTAATGTTATTCACAAGTCATAATGATTTAATGGAAATATAACTAATTAGTAATAAATAAATAGACAGCAATTCCACGGAATTACGAGAAATAGTCACTAGGGTTAGTATTCCAATATTAAAATCAAATAGGGGAAAACTAATTATGGATAATCCACAACAGATCTTAATTTGTTAGTCATTAGTTGACGTGCTTCTTAATCTCTATTCGAAGATTTTCTTGGTAGGCAGAAATGATGGACCTAAACACATCATCTGTCAACCAAAATTAATACACGGATGATAAAATCGTCATGAACAAGATTAACAAAGGGATTCTTAGATATTTTGGACATGTTTTCTCGAAAATATACTACTGGTTGTTAATTTCCGTAACTCCCTGATGAAAGATCACATTACTTCTCCACCTTTCTCTTCCCATCTTCATCCCCTCCCCGATACCTTCAGCCCCACAAAGTAACCAAAGTGAGGATGCCTTAGTCTCACTAGCTCCAGATGGTTGAGAGCAGTTGGGATTCTTGAGAGGTACTTACTCACATTAAAACATAGGTACGATGCGAAAGTTAATATTGGAAGAGTTGGGGACATCCGAAGAAGATAAGGCACGATCAAGATAATCAAACACTAGTCGGGTCATTCGAGAAACATAATAACAGGATATACGAGATAATGTATGAGAAGATGTACGAATGTTAATGAAGAAGTAAGTTTGTGTCAAGACAATGTTAGTTTTGTGGCGGTCCATCCTCTTTGCCTACCCCTTTTTATGTGAAAACCGCCATTTCAAGCAACGTCTCGATTCTGAATGGTGATCTGTCACCAGGGCGTTACTGAAAGTATCTCCCATTATGATATCGCAAATAAGCTGTATTGTGTTTTAAAAGAAAAATATTAAAATAAAATTAAAGAGCGCATACCGGGATTTGAACCCGCGTCTTCCGGATTGGTAGCCAAGGATAGTAATCACTCAACCACGGACGCTACATTTGGGGAAAGGTATGATGGTTGGTTTTTTAACATTATGAACGCTTTCAATAAACCATTAGACTCAAAACATCATAAAATTAATTAAAGAAAAGATTTGGGTTACCAATAACCCTTTGAATTCCTTTGAAATTTTAATTCCTCCTACTTGAACGTAAACAGAAAATGGTGCTGGTCATAGACTAAATACAACTAGACTAGCCGTGTAACCATTGAAAAATAACCTCAACACAATTTTGGTTTGGTTCACGTGCACATTTATGAAAAGGCGCACGCATTGTGTCGCAATGCGAAATGGGCACTGTGCATTGCGTTTTACCTTTTGTTGGTCTAGAGTTAAGCTATTTTGCTTGTCAGCTATGCTGGGCAAGTTCGTTTTTTCAATCACAAAAATAACCCAGTTTCAAATATTTTAGATTGTACCTATCACGGACTTTATTTTAGAAAATGTAATCAGCTATCTGAATAAAAACAATGTAAGTACCTTACCGATAGATTGAAGGCAACGCATTAGCAAATATCAGAAATTAATAGAATTTCACTAACGACAAGTAAATCTTCTGACGTCATCTTTCAAACTAGTCACAACCATGACGTCATGCAGTGTGTTATACGCTTTAAACAATAGTACATGGCACGAGCTTGCCACATGATAATTATTGATGTGTTGGTTAAAATCACGCGATTTTACTTGATGCGTGCATAAAAATTTAGAAGTATTGGTTATTTTTTAGTCTTGTCACTAATTCAGGGTTATATTAAGTCCACAATTATTTGTGTGTTAAATTATATGAAAAAATCGCGTCGTTGAGTAATTTATTTTGTGTTTACTATTTTAATTACATTTTTTTTTCATTGAAAAAATATATATTACAAAGTATTTATATATATATTACACTTACCTTTTTTATTATAATTATTGCTGTAGAGGTGATGAAGGTGGTGGAAGATTTGTTACATGAAAAGTAACGTTCATGTTGGCTTAAAATGTTAGGTACAGGAATAAATATATATATTCCGATAATTATTCTTAAAATGTCTTATTTTCGCTTAGGTTTCCCCACAAACCGAGAAAAAATTGAGAAATGGATATAAGCAATCCGGATTCAATTTTGTGAAAATAACTAGCTAATATTTATTATATATAATATTCGAAAAAAATCCGCAATTCCTTGTATATGTGCACAATCTAATACAAAATTTTACAGCATTGACATTTTTGGTAATAACCTAAAGAAATATCGATATGAAGTAATGCGTACGATCGATTATTAATATGATAGTATGGAATGTATCCGGAGCATCTTCTATCCTCTTCCTATTTTCCTCTTCCTCTCCCCTTCCTTTTTCACCAAATTTATTTTAAGATATTAAAACTTCATTTCCAATGAACTTTAGCATAAGAAACTTCTGTGGCTTGACTTCAGTTAACTTGTATATTTATATCTATCATTGTATATTATATAAAAGCTGTTTGTTTCTTACAAAATAAGTAAATAAATATTTACAAATACGGAAAAAAAGAGTGTTTGCTAATTTATTTAAAAAAAGCGGATTGCAGGCCTTTAACGAACGAATGAACAGGTTTCTGGTTGAACTTTTAGTAAATTTCGAATATGTACATTCGTTATAACGATGTCGGAACAGAGTTTTTCTAATTTATTTAAAAAAGTAATTGCAGGCCCTTAACGAATGAATAAACAGGTTTCCTCTTAAATTGTTAGTAAATTTCGAATACATTAATTATCACGATATCGGAACACGTTGACCGTACCATCATCAGGAAGCCATTTGTGCTCAAATCATTTTCATCCCAAACGTTTAGACTGCAATTTCCTTCAGGTCCTTTATAATCTTTGAGCATTCTGTGTGGAGGAGAGAATGTAATATATTCACAAATTAGGTATCGTTGCTTAATCTGAGAAAGGTTATTTTAATTACTGGTTGTTATTGTCTAGCTTTGATTAAGCACTATCTATATATTTCACAAAATGGCTATGCTATCAAATCTTTTCCATCAATATTAATTTAAACTAATTCTACCTTATTTGCACTATAGAAACTTATGTACTTGTATCTCTTGTTAACTTACTTATTTACTCTCTAATGTCATTTCGCAATCAAATGCGACATATATTTGTAATTCTTTTTTTTTTTAATATTTCTACGTTTTTAACTGTGACATGTTATCATTGTTTATGGTATATTTATACCGTTGATATTAAATAAATAAAAATTGTACTACAAAAATAAACCGAATAGGCATTTCTGTGAAATCGTATGACATTACAGCAGTTAATATATGAAATAAATGTCGGTCCGATCGGCATACATTTGGCAAGGTTGTTGGCGCGGTTCACTCCAATCCTTGGGAAGGAAGGTACAATCTTTCTCGTCTAATATGATTTCTCTCGCTTTATTTTGATATTATATTTTATACATTATTAATAAGTACCTAAACTAGTTTTTTTATAATGCTGTCTTATAAATCTAACGAAGCGGTTAAAATTAAAATAACTTTTCATTTAATTAAAGTGTCAAGCCACAAAGTAAACGCTTTCTTTGATAATTATATACTATTTTATTTAAATAATTTAGTAAATTCATAAAACTTCTACTCAATTAATAGTAAATATGTGTACGTTTCCCGTTTTGGTTCAATATGTAGTGTACAGATTCCAAAACTTGAAATGTGAAAATAAAAATCATTTTGTGTTATTTATTAGTCCTTTACCTGATTCAGCAAAAAAATGTTATTTTTGGTGACGGTTTTGTATTAAAATTACAACAACAACTCGGTAACAAAATGAACGCTGTTCCTTGGTTTCGCTTACGAGTTTGAACGTTTGTACAAGGAGTTTAAACAGAGTTGGGTTGTTAAGTTCATCTCCATATTTGTGACGTAAGCTATGTGGTGTCATTTTTAAAATGGATTTAACTAGACAAGGCTAATCTAGTATAATACATCAATGGTGCTGGTGCAATGATGGGTTTCTTAGGTATCAGAGCTGCATACACAACTGCTGAACCTGTACAAAAGTGCGCCCCACTGTTGAATTTGACAGTCACCTCTTGCCGGAGCCCCAAAATACCTGTGAAGTTCCCCTATCATAAGCACAGGCATCAGATAAGTATGTTGTTATGTTCTAATGATATTACAATAGAAGATGCTCCAAGGAACTAGCATCATTGATTCAACGAGCTAGCGGGCCCAACGGTTGACATTTCTCACATGAGAACGGGTCGCTTCTATGACCCGTTCTTGAGTTCATCAGCTCGGCTGTTTTCAGCAACAATTTGCCGGCCTCTGTGTTTCCTCCCTCCTACAACATGGGTCTCTTCAAGATCCATGTTCACTCCTTCCTCTCTTCAAAAAGCCCCTCCACAAAGCATCCCCAGGAATAGAACCCAGGATCTCTTGCCTTTCCGGGACAGGCGTCTTAAACCAATCGACCATTGAGACCTATCTATTATTATATTTCAAAATCAGAATTAAAAATATCATCTTGCATCTAATTTTTCCCATAGAAACTGAAAACTGCTTGCCTTCGTTTATATTTTATAATATTATTACATCATTGTATTATGATTATTTATTCAATATTATTGTGATTACTTATAAACCAATTGAAAAATACTTCAAAGCCACATTTTTTAAAGACAATTGAAAATTTCTCAACCCAAAATCTCTTAGAATAAATAGAATTGCAATAGTTTACATTATAATTTTTATAAAACAAAATATCACTAAACAAATATCAAGGTTTGTAATTAGTCTTACATTCGTCTATTATTAAATATAATTTAAATCAACTCCTGCAAAGTTTTCATTTTGTGGCAATTATATTTTAGTTCACTGTGAAAAGCGTTGTATTGTGCGCATGCTATTTATATCAATGCATTTATAACGTTGAAAGGTTATCAGTAGATATTATGTATTTATATTAAAATCTTTACTCTTATAGATTCCAGGTTACTTATTTACATTTAAAGCAAGTTGGTACTAAGTTGGGTAAATTAAAATCTCCAAATTTATAGGTAAGAAACTATACACATAAACTTGTTAACTTTTCATACAAGTACAATACAAATTAAAAGCCACCAGATGATAGATGAAATTGATTTATATTTAAGCAAACCTTTGATTTGAGTTTTTGCCCGTAGTACCTAGTTCGCAGTCACCCATTATTATATGTTTATATTTATTAATAGTGTAGTTTATGTCACATGTGTATTGTAAATGGACACAGTCAGTTATGTACAAATAAAACTTTTTTGTTTAATTACTCTTTTTATAGACTAATCTCCCATCTAGAGATCGTCAATCCTTTTTCGCTTGACTGTCTTTCTGACAGGAACATCTGCTTCACCGGAGAATTGTTCTGCAACTTCATCAGGGTAGAATGTCTCCACTTCAACCTCTGCTCCAAGTTCTGCAACATCATCAGGACAGAATATCTCCTCTCTCACCTCTACTCTAAGTTCAAATACTGGAGACTGTTCATCCTCTGCATCCACTTCTTCATCAGATGATCCCTCCGTTGTGTAGTCTTCCAAGTCAGATGACTCTCTTTCCTCCGTGTATTCGACTTCATCATCTGTATCAACTTCGTCGTCACTTTCAATTTCGTCATCTGTTGGAATTTCATCATTTTCCAATGGGTTTAGGCTCTGTCTAATCTGCGCCAGACGTTCCATAATTTCAATTTGGAAATCATCTTCTGAATTATAAGTGGGTTCAATGGCCACAATGGTTTGGACTATGTGTATTCCTCGATAGCCATTTGGGCGGCGGCTTCCTTCTTGAAAAATGCACATCTGTAAAGAAACGTAAACATTATTAAAAAAGGAATAAAAATATTACATTTAAATGACAAATTAAGAAAGCACTATGCATTTTGAAAATTCTCTTACATCAGCAAAACGGTATCTAAATAAATAAAATGGAATTGTTTGATTATCACAATATTGAAAGGGGTAATGCATTGGAATTTATTTTTGGGGCATTTAGCCGTGTTGAGTTTCCTTCTTTTTTAGTCTTTTCAGACTGCCCTGAAGTGTCCATCATCAGCGTAAGACGACTAGTTCAAGAAGGAAGACCAACACCGCACACTTAGCCAAAATAAAAATAATTTGAAAAAACATAATGTAATTACCGTATTGAAGATTTTGGTTGAAATCTGACTGCAGAATAAATCCAGTAGAAATTTTTGACAATTTTTTCCAGTGATTTCCAAGAATGGAGATTCACGGATGATGCAATTTAGTTTAAGATTTTTTTTAAATAAAACAAACTGTGCAGCAGAGAGACAACGTAACTTGTCGATGATATTTTTGGAATGGTTTGAGAAGCACTGGGTATGGATATCTGTACGCGCCAACCAACCCTTAATGACCGTAGGATTAAATATTTTCGGGAAGAAAATAGTGCAATTAGCGCGGAAATCCCTGGAAACGGTGGAATGACGCATAATGGCATATAGCATTTGAAGTGAAGTAAATATTATTATTTATAATTCCACATATCATACTTCAATACGGCAATTTGTTTATTTGTTGACGGCAAAAATATGCAATTTAAAAATCATTAAAAATACCTACTCACTTTTAATTATTTTGTGTGGCGGTGACGACACGGCGTGAGTTAGTTTTTATTAATTCTTTATATTTTTCCATAAATTATTTTTCTAACCCTTATGTACAAACATTTTTAGAATAAAATATTTAAAAAAAAAGGTAAGATAAGGGAACCCACAAAGGCACTGCCTATGGGGGGGGTAATACCTATAATTAATACTAATAAAATAAGACTATAAATAAACCCCTTAAATAAAATTTGGCTTGATCAAAACCTGTAAACCTTAAACATGGCCAAAACTAAATATATTACTTGTAGAATTTCCTCTTTAAATCAGCCATCTTTCAAATATTAAAAATTAATTGTTATATTTTTTAATTCTTTAGCTGATCTTAGAATCAATTTGTTTTTTCTGGTGAGGTGATCATTTATAAAAATTTTACCTCCTGCAACACCTACGCTTGCAGTCGACCCCCTTCTTCTTTTTAATGGCCGCAAGTAGTTCGTCCTTCTTCCTTTTGGAGATGAATTTAGCCACCACGTTTCGAGGGCGGGCGTCACGGGAAGCTGCTGCTATTCCGTCTTGAGAATGTTGGCGAGGTTTGGCTCGACTAATGAATTCAATGTCCTCTTCTTTAATGATTTGTCCAACGTTAGATGCGATTTTTATTAGACTGTCTGCTAGGTTTTCATCCCTATTTTCGGGGAGACCAAAGATTTCAATATTATTGAGGAGCAGCTGCTGTTCTCTTTCGTTGTTTGTTTTGTCCAGATAAGTTACGAATCTTAAAGCTTAAACTACATACTCCTATACATACTCCTCGATTTCTTCCACCATTCACTGTCACCTTTGATCCATTATACCATTTAAGTGTCCATTTTTAAGATCATATTTATTACATCTGCCTTAGCTAATTAGCTTATTGTTAAATTAGTCATGCACTAATGTTTTTGATTTCGGGTTTTTCTCAGAATTCAAAATTTTCAAATCGGCTAATCACTTTGTAATAAAAATCGATTGTTTAATATTCTCAATATTTTGAATAATCTAATGTGCAAATTGTAGCATGAGGTTTTCTCTGAAATAGCTCTAAATGACTTGTCTGGTTAGGTATACATTCTTAACACTTAAGTGCAACAAACTTTCAGTATCAGTTCTATAATCAACGTGAACGGTCGCGCGCAGCGAAGTAAAGTATTGTCGCAAAAATTGCAAGCGCTGCCGAGCACCGAGCGATTTCGCCGAGCGATTTGCGCCGAGCGCAGCGAGCTAACACATTATGGACACGGCCATTGATAATATAAAAACTGAAATACAAAAAATTACAACAGTGAAAGATTCGAAAGCAAAAACGAACCTAGAACAAAATGTTTATATATTAGAAGAGCTTTGGAAAACTGAAAAAATTAAACACCAAAATGAAATAATCAAACTACAAAAAAAAATTATTGAAAATTACGAAGAACTCACGAAGAAAATAGAAGAAGTCGTAGAAAAAAACAATAAAATTCCAACTTACGCGCAAGTTCTAGCAGCAAATAAAAAAGAAATTTCAAAAGAAGAGAGGTTCTCTATAATAATATCATCAACTAAAAAAACAACAAAAGCTGCAGAAATATGTGATAAGATACAGAAAAACATCAAACTAGACCAACTTAAAATTGGAATAAATGGACTAAAAAAAACAAATAAAGAGCAAGTAATCATATCCTGCCCAAAAAAAGAATATACCAACACTCTTACGGAGGAAATTAAAAAACTCAACTATAACCTGGAAATAAATGAAATAAAAAAGAAAAAACCCAAATTAATTTTGAAAGGACTCAAATCAAACTTGACGGAAGAGGAAATAGTAAATGGGATACTCACACAAAACGAAGGGATTCAAGACATTGTAACGAAAAACGAAGAAAATAAAATAAATTTGATTACTGAAATAAAATACAAACATTCTAAGAAATACCAACGTGGTACTCGGGATCAAGAAGATGAAGAACAAAACAAATTCTCGAACTATATCGTGGAAACCAGCGGTACAACACGAAAAAATTTGCTATCATTAGAAAAGATAAATATCCAGTACCAAAGGGTTAACATAGTGGATTGTGATCCTTTAACCCAGTGCTACCACTGCTGCAAATTCATGCACACAGCCTCCAGATGCCTAAATCGAATGAATCCATCGGTGTGCCCGCATTGCACGGGTGATCATACTTTTGCTAAATGCCCTGAAAGAGAAAAAACACCGGTTTGTGCAAATTGCACATCGCAAAATAAGAAATATGGCGAGAAAAATAAAACAGACCACACAGCTTTCAGCAACTTATGTCAATACAAAAATAAAATGCTCAAAGTAGCAAGAGACAGAATAGATTTCGAATAAAAATGACAGATTTTTTATATAACGTACTAGACGAAAAAAATAATATTGACGAAAAAACATATAAAAGCTATCAAGAATATCGTACCCACCAAAACGACCTCAATCTCAGTCCTTTAATTCTACACATGAATATAAGAAGTTTGGAACGAAATATGCATGAATTTTTGACAACAGTAAATAATGATCTCAGGAAGCCCGCTTGCATTGTGTTAACGGAAACACATTCAAGTGGCGAAGTGGCGTACTATATACCGGGATATACCTGTGTATCTACTACAAACCGAATTAACAAAAACAGTGGAATCGTTATGTTCGTACAACATAATTGTGACATATTGTGCGAGGAAGAAATTAATGTGAATGGAACAAACTGCTTACATGTACAAATGAAGTGTTATAACAAAAAATTGATATTATCTCTCTATACAGAACACACTCGTCTACTGTCTGTTTGTTTATAGAAGAATTAAGACATGTGTTATTAAACTACAGAAACGCGAATACAATAGTTTTAGGTGACATTAATTTAAATATATCGCACGATTATACATCGAACGATAAAGATAATTACTTAAATATGATGGCGGAATTGAATTATGTGTCGTGTATAAACTCTTACACCAGAAACGTCAATGGGCAACGTCCATCATGCATTGATCACATTTTCACAAATATCAAAGATATAAATAATTTAAACTCGGGAATTATAAAAACCTCAATTACCGACCATTACATGACTTCGCTACATTACAATTCAATAATACCTCAGGCGATAAACCAACATTGCGGACAAACTGCTTATAATAAAAAAGAAATATCTGTTGTTAATATCGAATCTTTGAAAAATAAATTGTCATCTGAATTATGGTTAGATATTCTCCGAAGTGATAACGTCAACGAGTGCTGTAAAATATTTGAAAATAGATTAACGAACTTTATAAATGATTCAAAAAAAATTATTCCAAAAGGAAATACAGCAAAATTTCGTAAAATCAAACCGTGGATAACACATGGGCTTGTTGTGTCCATAAGACACAAAGAATGGCTTTATAACGAGAAAAAAAAAAAAAAAACAACAGTAGAAATGAACAAAACAGTGTTTCCCTGATAAATTCAACATAAATAAAATAAAATAACAATTAAAAACTTTATCTAACTACCCTAAAACTGACCAAGAACATTATCTAGTGTCAAATAGTGTTTCATATATTAAATAGATCGCAAAAAGTGATTCTCAAAGCAAAATCCATGTGATCTTAAATTATATTCTGATACATTCAACAACAATATAAAAAAGCGACACTTAAAAAAAAAATCATAAATCATTCGTTATAATTTAAATAATTATTTATAATTTGTCGTACTACACCATCTATCGACAAATGGACCAAGCGAAACCAGTCACCTACCGAGCAATATCTTTCAAAAACTAGAAGTAAACCAATAGATGTCACTACAGTGTTAATTTAATATATTTTTACTACTGTTATTAAATAAATCAATTACCATTATCAAATAAAATCAAGAAACCTCGCATAAAAGACAAATATACAGAAACCGAATAAATAAATACATTATTACAATAAACGTAAATAATAACAAAAATGGACTGCTATAGTTGCGATAATATTATTAGTCCAAACAAGAGCATAAAATGCAGCATATGCTTAAATGCATTTCATTACACCTGCATAAATAGCACCGCAGAAAAATTTAAAAAAATGTCAAAAACACTCAGAGACAACTGGAAATGCAAAGAATGTAAAACATTGGATCCTAAAACTCAATCACAATCCAATTACACTCCTTCTTCTAGTAAGAACTTTCGGCCTTCCGACTCAACACACACTGAAAACCCAGAAAATATGAATTACATTATAAATTACATCGACAAAAAATTCGATGAAATGAAAACAGTGATTTTAAACAAGATAGAAACGGAATCTGCGGACAATAAAAAATCGCTTCAATTTATAAGCGACCAATACGATACATTAATAAAATCTATTGAAAAAATTCCACAGTTAGAAAAAGAAATATCTGAAATAAAAAATGAACTAGAACAAAAAAACATAGAATTCAATAGTATTTTAGTAAAAACAACAGAAATGGAACAGGCGACACTGGAAGAGTATCTCGAAATATCAGGTATCCAAAATAATGATCCTAAAATGACAAAAAACATAATAAAGGAAATAACTGCTGCGTGCGGAGTTCAAACTGAAGACACAGAAATTTCGAATATAAATCACATCCAAGATCGCCGACCAAACCACCCACCGAAAATAACTTTCAAATTAAATAACAAAAATAAAAGGGATGCCATACTATCATCAAGAAAAGGTCTCACCACGGAGGCAATACACCAGCCCGGAAAACAAAACATTTACATTGGAGAAGTAATGACGCCATATTACAAGCAACTAATGTGGAAATTAAAAAACCATGCAAAAATAATTAACTACAAATTTGTATGGTTTCGAAGAGGCCATCTATTAACCAGGAAGACCCCGGAAGGCAAAATTTTCAATATTAAACATTGTGATGACATTAACAAACTAACATAAACACAACTCCACACGTAAATACACTTCACATCATATACTTTCACAATTAATCACCAACATGGCGGATTACATGGAATATACAGACTCGGACAACCAACACTACTGTGTAAGTACAAACGATTTTAATATATGGACAAACATTACAAAAGAAAAAAATAGAATCAAAATATTACACCAAAACATTAGGTCAATTAATAAAAATTTTGATGAATTTACGATATACCTACAACAGCTTGATAATAATTTTGATATAATTGTGCTGACAGAATGCTGGTTGAACGATAAATATGTACCAAAAACAATAGAAAACTATAACACACACCACACAAAAAAACACAAAAATCAAAATGATGGCATAGTCATATACATCAATGATAAAATAAATACAATCGTCAAAGAAATACTCATAATAGACTCCAACTGCATACACATAGCATATGATAAAGAAACGTGTATTCTTGCGATGTACAGATCTCCATCCAAAAACGACATCACACATTTCCTAACTGCACTTAACAATACTTTAAAAGAAATCAACAAAAATAAAAATATCATCATCATTGGAGATCTAAACATAAACATCTTACAAAACGGACACCCACAAAACATAGAATACCTAACACTACTAGCACAGCATGGACTGGAGCCAACGATAAAGATTCCAACACGAGTCACACAAAACACAAAAACTTGTATAGATCATATAATGATCAAAACAAAACTAAAAACCAAAACCGTAGTACTTGAAAGCACTATCACAGATCACTACATGAATATGATAGCAATAGACACCGAAAACACAAAACCCAACCAAGACAAAATATTCACAAAAAAAATAATTAACTACTCAAACTTGAAAGAAAAACTCAAACAAATAGACTGGAGTACAATATACCAAATAGAGAACGTGGAGGAGGCCTGGGATAAATTTCATAACATGTTAGCACAAGAAATAAATAAAAACACTATCATAAAACAAGTAAAACTCACACACAAAGCTAAAAAAATTAAACTATGGATAACACAGGGAATATTAAACTGTATTCGTAAACGAGACAAAATTCACAAACAAATTAAATATACACCCTACGACATGGAACAACTTAACTACTATAAAAGATATAGAAACATCTGCACCAAAATTATTAGAGTGGCTAAGGAATTATATTATGGCGAAAAACTTAAAAAAGAAAAAAATAACCCAAAGGAATTATGGAAAATATTAAAAGAAGTCACATACACACAAAAATACAAACAGAAAAATACTATTGAAAATCTAAATATTAACTCCAAAAAATTAGATGTCAATACAAATACAGAAACTATAGCAAATCATGTAAATAACTTCTTTGCAAATATAGGAAAAGTTTTAGCGAACCGTAAATTGCATAACACAAACACACTAACACAAACGAATAGATCAAATATCAATAAAAAACCGACACAACACAGATTTACAATAAAAACAACCTCGGAAGAGGAAATTAACAAAATAATAAACACATTAAAAAACCGAATTGCTCCTGGATTAGATGAGATAACAACGGATTGCATTAAGATATTAAAAAATGAAATTTTGAAACCTATAACACACTTAATCAACCTTAGTATAACACACTCCTGCTTTCCTAGTACTCTTAAAAAAGGACTAGTTATCCCCATTTATAAATCCGGAGACAAAATGGAAATAACTAACTATAGACCAATCACTCTGTTAAACTCGCTATCAAAGATTTTCGAAAGAGTATTAAAAAACCAAATTATAAAATACCTTGAAGAAAACAAATTAATCTCGGATAACCAATATGGATTTAGAGACAAAATAGGCACAAAAGAAGCTTTAGCATGTACAGTAGATTATATACATAGCAACTTAGATCAAGGGTACAAATGCATAGCGATATATCTAGATTTAGCTAAAGCCTTTGACTCAATCTGCCACAATTCACTTTTTAAAAAATTAGAAAACATGGGTATCAAAGGCAAGGAACTTCAACTATTTAAAAGTTATATGAGTAACAGAACTCAACAAGTCAAAATTAACAACCATACTAGTAAACCACTGCCGATTACATATGGAGTTCCACAAGGAAGCATACTAGGGCCCGTTCTTTTTACTATTTACATAAATGAACTTTGCAGCATGAAAATAGACGGTGAAATAGTTAGCTATGCTGATGACACAGTTTTACTTTTCAAATCTAAGGATTGGAATAATGTATATAACATAGCGAATTTGGGAATCTCGCAAGTGAAAACATGGCTAGACTCAAACATACTTACACTTAACATATCAAAGACAAAATTCACAACATACAGTATAAATAGCACGGGACAGCCAAAAAACAATACAAACACCATAAAAATACACGAATGTTTAAACACCAACATCTGCGATTGCCCTCCTCTAGAAAAAACAGAACAAATAAAGTATCTAGGAATCGTAATTGACCATAACCTTAGATGGATACCTCACATCAAACATATCACAAATAAACTTCTCAAAACAATCCACATTTTCCTTAACATAAGAAACATATATAAAATAAAACAATTGAAAACAATATATTTTGCACTCTGCCAATCAATAATAGAATATGGAATTATTGCTTGGGGAGGAGCAACAAACTCGGCTATCAATTACATAGAAACCGCACAGAAAACGATCTTAAAGGTAATACTAAAAAAACATAGACTGACCGATACAGACCAAATATTCAACAGCTGTGACGTACTAGATATACGCCAATTATACGTTAAAACACTACTAAACTACATTTTTAACAAAAAAAATAAATTTCAACATACACAAAATAACACTAACAGACCAGTTAGACAAGCGTACAAAGAAAACATTAAAACTCCAACAGTAAATTCAACATTTGGACAAAGACACTACCAATACCATGCTATAAAAGCTTTCAACAGTCTAAAAATTGAAATTAAAATTGAGGAAAGTAAAAATAAATTCACACACAAAATTACAAAATGGATTAAACAACAAAAAAGACAATATTACCAAAATGTCATAGCATAAAATAAAAATAAAACCTACACGTAACACACAAAACCAACATAAACACACATCACTCACAAACACACAAGATTATTTTCATTGTATTATTTTTTTAATTTTAAATGTATTATTATGTATTTTTATTTTTAATTTTAAATTTATTATTTTCTTTTCAAATTTACTATCTTCTCTTTAAATGTAATATGTAGATAAGATTTTCATATTATAAAATGAAGGCCTCAGCACGGGCAAGCCACCCAGTGAGGCCTACATTACTGGAAAACATAAATTGTAACAAAATAATGTACCAAATAAAAAAAAAAAAAAATAAAGAAACAAAAAAAAACCACTAGACATTAAATTAAATGTTCATTTTAGAGAATACAAAAATAAATTAACCACGCTCATAAAAAACACGAAAGAAAATTATTATAAAAATAAACTTGATGATTCTGAAAATGATAGTAAGAAAGTTTGGAATATAATCAATGAAATCATGGAAAATAAACAAAATACCAAAAGTAATACTATTAAGAGTGTAATACAAAACAATAACATAATTAACTGTATTGAAGAACCTAAAAAAGGAGCAAACGCTTTTAACGAATTCTTTGCAAATATCGGAAAGAGTCTAGCAGAAAAAATTACCGTGAAAAAAATAAATAAGATGTATATTGAAAATATTCCAAATATAGAAACTAAACTTGAACTCTTCGAACCAACCAATCCGTCTGAAATTGTACAAATTATATCAAAAATGCGAGGTGGTTCTGCTCCGGGATTTGACGGTCTCGCTGTAAAAACACTAAAAATCATTAAAAATTATATTTCTACACCAATCTCTCATATTATAAACAATAGCTTTAAGACAGGAGTTTTCCCGAGCACGTATAAGAAAACCATAATCTCTCCAATATTTAAGTCCGGTAGCCCGGAGGACATTTCTAATTATAGACCCATTTCACTCTTATCTAATATATCGAAAATTTTTGAAAAAATTGTTAAAAAAAGACTAACTGCATTCTTAAAAAAAAACTCGATTATAAATGAAAATCAATTCGGTTTCACAGAGGGAAAAAGTACCCAAGATGCCATTGCAAAAATTTCATCTAGTATTCAGAGTGCCCTGGACAAATCAAATAAATGTATAGGAATTTTTATTGACTTAGAGAAAGCATTTGACAGCATTTCCCATGAAAGACTTATATTAAAATTAAAAGAAAATGGCATTGACCACTAAGCTCTTAAATGGATAGAAAGCTACTTAACAGAGAGACCTCAAATTGTAAAATTAAACCAAACCTTTAGTACACCACTAACAAGTACATTTGGCATTCCTCAAGGCACGGTCCTCGGACCATTACTATTTCTAATGTATGTAAATGTCATTTTCCAACAGAAAATCAAAGGTGAATTAATCTCTTATGCTGATGATACTGTTTTATTAATAAAAGGTCAAACATGGGAACTAGTTAACAAACTTGCAAATGAATGTATTAATATCTTAAAATCATGGTTTGATAATAACCTACTCACACTTAATGCCAAAAAAACAACATATGTATTATTTTCACTACAAAAAATACCTAAACACAAAGTAAATATCATAATCCATGATGAAAATTGTGACAATGTCAACTGTAAACTACTTAATCCTATTTGTACTGTAATCAACTCTTCTTCTGAAATTAAATATCTTGGTGTGATCATCGATGAAAATTTGAAATGGAAAAGCCATATTACGGAGTTAGTAAAGAGAATAAGGAAATGTATATATATATTTGTTAGGTTAAGAAATATTTTAAATGTGAAAATACTAAAAAATGTATATTATGCTCTTGTCCACTCCCTGCTTATTTACGGAATCATAGGTTGGGGAGGATCTTATAAAAACAACCTAAACTCAGTAAAAGTCTCGCAAAAAATTATTATAAAGGTAATACTTAAAAAAAACTCTACTTTCCCAACAAAATTGCTTTTTAAAATATTTCCAGTACCAAATATTGATGATATATTTAAGCAAACTTCAATTATAAAAATGTGTAAAGAAAAAAATAACACAGAATATCAAGAATTTTACAAACTGATGAGAAATGGAAATCAATTTATTACGCCAATCTTTAAAACAACTCAAATGCAAAACCATTATATTTACCAAGCCATAAAAAACTACAATAATCTCCCTTCCGAATTGCGCTGTATTACGAACCAACAAGAACAAATCAATAAAATCAAACTTTTTTTCAAAAAAAACTTATATTAAAAAAATATATGGATATATTATATTCATATTTTACACATAACATTGAATCACTGAAATAAGAATCGTGGCTCCCTTATCAGGCACAAGAGCTCCTCTTTTCTGATAAGGTATACATGAGCAATTATGTACCTAAATATTATATTTTTCAAAAAAATGTATGTATTAATGTAACTATGATCTATATTAAAATAATAAAAAATAAAAAAATAAAAAAAAAATGTTTAATACATATTTATATATTTGATTTAATCAATTTTTCTTATGCGAAGTGTTCCAAACTCGGTAATATTGTTATCTCGCACTCACCTATTACAGTAATTGAAGGGAGATTAATAATAGTAAAATAAGTCGGAGAGGGAGATTAAACGAATATATAAATATTGCACGATCAAGTATGTCAAATTTGACGACCTCCGTGGAAGAGGGTTGACCGTCTGGAGGCAGTGAGACTATGGCATCCCCAGTTGGGGTATGTTGTGAGGAGGGGAATGAAATGGAAAAGAGGAAGTACCTGGCTATTGAGATTAAGTCACCAACCACGGCTAAATCCATTTAAAGCAAAGTTTAGATTCTGCACTGAATGGTGGTCATGGCGACACGAAATAAATTGTACTTGTTATTCATTTTCAATTCCATTGCAGAATTTGCAACAAAAGTAATTTGAAAATACGAGTATTATTCCTCTTCATAAAAAAAATATATTTAGCACCTTGCACTAGGAGGTCATTAAAAACAAATTATTACCATATTCTTACCTAATTACTAAAAAAACAATAATTTTAATGCTTAAAAGTGACTCATTTTAATATTTTTTATGTTATTTTCAACGTAAACGGATTTAATGTATTAACTAATAGGGAACAAAAAAATTCTATTGAATTTCCAAGAAAGAGTCGTTAGGGTTGACATTTATAATCAAAACTAATTGGGAATTTTGAATTGGTCAGTCATTAGTTGTCATGCTTCTTAATTTGTATTATACTAAAAAAACATTATATTTACATATAATTTTATACTCCCTCATGTAGAAAAATCTCAAGAATTTCTTCTGAACTCTCTCCAACATGAGAGAATACTTTACCTGGTGTGGACTCCAAATCACCGACCCACTTTCAAGTCTACTCCTTATCTCAGTGAAGTGCTACATGCCGTCTCAATATGAGCATGAAATGTCAGCCTACTATCAAACATGATTTCAAGATCCTTCATTGCCGAGACACATTTTTAACTTCGGGCGTCCATTGTATACCGGTAGTATGTGATGAATCAAGGTCTCTCCCGAGGTAAATGATATAAACCGTCATAGTAGAGCCACCTATCGGCACAGTTGCATATGAATTACAGGAAACTGCATACAAAGGTGGGGGAGTTTCCTTTAGGGTTGCGACGGAATGATTGGATCGGCCAATCATGGTCAGATAGAGAAGGAGGGGGCGCGACTTTCTGACAGAACAAAGGGAATTACGTGAAAAGGGGTGTGTTTAGGCTTTGATTTATATAGCATCGACCTTGGAAATATTCCCACAAAATGAATAGGTGAACGAACGGGGCTAGAGTCAAGGTTGAATCACTTGACATCTTAGGGGTTCAAAACCTTTTTTTTGGCATAACATCACTCGGACGAAGCGAGATTTGGTGGCAACAGGTCTGTTACTCGAGGTTAAAAGAACTGAAGGGGTTGTCGATTTCAGACACTTGAGAGTGTTGATTTTGGGAAAAATTCGAACATGGTTTTGCGTCATCTAGTCGGTAATAACCGTTATCGAAAGTACTTAATTTTATACGTGGCTTATGGAAGACGAAAATACATTAAAATTAATGTATAAACGTTTGGAAGAGGAATTACGGCCGAGTACATACGAGTTTGTTATGACGGGTACTTGAAACCTCTGATTAATGTGAGGTGAGGGGAGAGACAAAGACAAAAGATAGGCGTGTGACAGGATCATTAGGGCCAACACCCATAATTGCAGAGAGGAATCGTGAAAATCCAGTAATAATTCTTGGAACAAAAATGGCCGGAGAGATAAACAGGCTATCAAACCGATGCGGTCTCGGACAGAAGGTTCAACTAGAACAAGTACCGAAAAGACCTTAGGAGGTTGGAATAATCAGTGAAAAGTGTGATTGTTATACTAAACTACGAAAAGGGAAGGTGAATAAATGTGCAATGTAAGAGACGACCTTACGCAAGGGATTTATCATACGGAGGAATGGGAATGTTTGTCAGAAGTGATCGATTCGGGAGGTAAAGGGAGGGACAAACGTGTACACCATTTAATTCGACAAGAGGCGAGTTGCAAGTTCTATTTTCACACGGAAGAAAGAAGACTGAAGGTAGGCTGTAGGAAATACTCACAAAAACGGAGAATCAAAAGGAAAATTTTGACTAGTTACGCGTAAGAGGGTGCCTTAGCGCACTAAAGGGAAGGTCATCAGAACACACATCACGGACCAAATAGGAGCGCGAAAAAAATTAAATTAGAAGAAAGCGTCAATTCTGACAGATTAGAAGACACCTACCAGGTGAGGCGAACTGGAGAATTTCACCAGTGCGGGCCTGTGCTGTGAGACGGCAAATGCCCGTTTTTTTTGAGAAACGCAGAAGTATAGACCCGGTAAGTTTTAAGTGACACCGGGGATATTGCGCAAGGAAGATAGGGCCGTGGCGTTTCAATAAAGCTGAGATTGCAATGACAAGCGTAGTTAATTACTATTATAAAACATCGAGCGCGGGCACAAATCGGGGGAGTTCGTCACAAGTCGCCGAGGACCTTTAAGGGAGTATACGCGCCGCGTTACGAGGAATTATCACTTTGGTGAATAATTCTGGACTTCAGAGATTTTCTGGTCAAAAACATACAGTTCAATTCAGTGTTTGAAGAAATTAGACTCAGTGTCCTTGACGTAATAATAAATTCAGGTTGAAAAGTTTAGTTGGTATAAATGAATTGTAATTAAAATTAATAAACGTTAAAATTCCTTCTCGAATAAAGTTGAACGCGATTGTTATGGATTCAAATAAAGTCACGGATTATAAATGAATTGTATTAAAATTAATAAACGTTAAAAATTTCTTCTCGAATAAAGTTGAGCGCGATTGTTATGGATTCAAATAAAGTCACGGATTATAAAAGAATTGTAAATAAAATTAATAAACGTTAAAATTTCTTCTCGAATAAAGTTGAGCGCGATTGTTATGGATTCAAATAAAATCACGGATCATAAACAAAAGAGTGTAACCAAAAGGTAATAAACCCAAGATATTCTTCTCGGATAAAATTAAACGGAAGTGATAAAATCTTTAGTTGGGGCTTTAATGAAGCCTCGGATTAAAGTCAAATTATAACTGAAATCTATATACCTAAGTATCTTGCTATCGCGCGTTGGGCCCGATCGAAGCCGGGTTACAACGAAAAATTTTCAATAACTATGAGGTTAGGGAGGGAAGATCGAAACACATTCATTACAGCGAATAAAGAGGGTAATACAATCAAAATTACGAAAATAAGATTGAGGATGTCTCAGGTAGAGGTAAAAATATTATGTATAATCTCAGGGTAAATCTAGTGATATTCGCGAACACCCCGCCCAAAATGAAAAAAAAACCCAACCTGGATGTTGTTATTTAGCGGATAGGAGCTTGGTAAGTGTTTTTCTTTTTCCCAACTCAATTCAACCAAATTCCCAGGTAATCTTGGAACGCGCGATGCTGATATTTGCCGACTGACAGTTACTACTAATCCACTTTAATATGTACATAAAACCAACATGTCAATTTTCAGGATTCCCCGACAAGATCAATATTATTACCCTCAAACCTTACCTCATTCCCAAATTTACCCCTCGACTTTAAACTTCATAGTTGGTTAATGTCTGATAGTGTCGCTGCAAATCCGTATCACACAAATACGGACTAGACAGAAGGATTTTTTTCTCACGCTATTACGTGAGAGGGGTTGCCAACGTGGACGAATCAGGCCAACGGAGCGCTGGAGAACTACTCCCTCTAACGGGGCCGTGTAGAGTCAAGGGCGCGAAAGTGGAATGAAAGTTATGAAGCCAACTGGTAATGAACGAGAACATGGCCTGCAGTTGGGGCGTTTAGGATGAAGGCACTTTGGACGTTTGTGAAAATCCACGTGGAGGGCGGCGGCGTAATATTTCGTGGGGATAAGTCCGCAGCGCTATCACATTATCCAATGGTGTCGACCGAGAGGCTGATGTAAGCCAACTGGAACGCTCCCTTGGCGGAATTACAGCAGTTTCTTTGAGGTGAACTGTAGGTCTGACGGCACGTGGGAGATTGAGCTTCATCAGGCAAAACCTACACGACACACTTTTCGCGTTAGTATCATGATATGGGATGCAATTACCTTCCCCATCTAGACTCAGTAAAGTAGTTCGTCCGGAGGAATGGGCGTTGGAGCGATTTCGGAAATAGCGTGATGACTTAATCCGCTTTCTCTTGGACGTGAATGGATCCGATAGGTCAGGGTACCTTTATGAAATGGGTCGCCAGCTATGGGGTATAGTCTAGCCACGTCGGAGTCAGCGTTTGATTTCTGATCACCATCCACCGTTCTCGTATTTGGTCAGCGGAGGAGCCAACGTAATTTGCAAAAAAAAACATTTCGATCATATAGTTTACCCTTCCTCTCCCCCCCCTCTCGTCCCTTCGCTATAAAAGATTAAGTGTCGAGTAACAAAATTAATATATGTAAAACAGAATGGAGGCGACCCCGGAGCTGAGATGACGAAAACCGTCGCACTATGCATGTCAACACCACACTATACTAATTTATGCAATAACGAAACTATTTCATGTCCTCGGATTTATTAAAGGTAGGAAAGAGCTTAAAAGGAAAGGTTTACAAGCGATTACCACTGTATAAGAGTTAGGCATACTGCAGGTGACAGGAGTAGGCTAAACACGCGGTCTTGTAAGAAAGTTTAAAATATTTCAATGGTAAGGGGATCATTCACTCTAATTTAAACGAACCAGGATTACCACAAATATATGCATTAATAGCCCGTTCATATCTCATATGAATTTCAAAACCAAAAAATACACAACGCTGAAAAAGGGGCATTATTGCGAATTAAATCTTAAGATCTTCTGCCGTATGTTCCATACGGGGGTCGAAAGACTTAGCTAGGGTTTCTTCTTAAGGTAGTCCTTTAAGGGCGCCACCAACAGCTTAGGAAAATTGAAGGGCAATGACCAGGATGTTACAACATTTTGCAGATCAGACAGGAGAAATAACCATTATTTCAATATAGGTATAAATGTAGAAGGATGGAACCATTACAAGTACCAGGTATGACTCGCCCTAGTGAATGACAAAATTAAACATTTAGAAACATTAAACTCAATCCGATTTATTTTATTCCATTCAACAATTCTATCAATGTCTGACTGGAGTTGATTGCAGTCTTCTAAAGTTAGTATTTCTAAGAAAAGTTTTAAGTTATCAGCAAAGAGAAGAAACCTAAAATGCAATTTTTTCTGAAATATCGTTTATTAATATGGAAAAGAGGAGGCCTAAATTCCTGTAACAATGGACCAAGAACACAACTAAGCTAATGAAGTCCTTTCACCAAACAGTCTGGCAACAAAAATGAAACGTTGAGAGCCTCCCCAGAAGGGAACAGTGTTAAACCTGCATACTATCTCAACCTAAACCCAGTTATTGAGACCGTAAATCAAAACGAAGAAGATTCAAACGCGAAAGATGATGCACCTGTCATAGAAGTGCCAAAATATTCTGAGGTCAACAGGACAGTGTGATAATGTTTAATGGATAGTCGGCAATAATAAATCAAATGAATAAACGACCCAAGAAATCCGTGGCAGACATTCCACCGAACAAACAAATTGACAGTGAAGAGGAAGCAGTGACAGTCTCTGCAGTATGGAGCAGTGTTAAATCTGATAATATTATTATCATTTCCACAAAGTTGGTTATTGCTATTGATCTTGATTTTTCTATTCTCTTTTTTTGTTGATTTCTTAAATTTGTAATGTGTTTCTCATTTACAGTACAAAATTTAGATAATTTTATTAATTTATACTCCGATGTACATTTGCTTCATGTTTTAATTAATTTCTAATAGATACTACAATATTAATAAATAACCTACATTATGTAATGATTTTGGAAAGACTGTTGTAAATTTGCTTCACGTTTAAATTAATTTCTAATATTTAGTATTGTTGAAGAGTTTATAATTTATAATTTATGATTACGACATAATTTTTTTTAAACTTGTACACTTCCAAAACGGTATATAAAATTTCCTAACCCACAAAACTCTCATTTTAAATAATTTTAAATATTTTACAACAAATGATCAAGTTTACATTTAATATATAATTTATTACATTATATAAGAAAAGTGTACGTTAAGTTGTATAATAAGCTTAAGTTCACTATGCAAAACGTTGTATTGGGCGCATGATATTTGTAGCAATAAATTTATTAAAATTTTGTTCAGTTGGTAGCTGATTTAATAATATATAAGTAGATGTGTTTAATCGTTTTTAAGCGTATTTAACGTAACGTTATTATAACCTTAGAAAGGAAAAAAATTAATTTACATTAAAATCTTTAAAAACAATTATTTTTATGGATTTCAGGTAACTTAATAAAGTATTAATTACATTTAAATCAAATTTAATAAAACAATAATAAACACATATTTTGTACTTTAAGTAGCTTTTGACCAAAAATATATTATACAGACGAAATAAAAATAATGGTACTAAGTTGAGTAAATGAAAAGCTACCAGATAAGAAAGTAGGTAAAGACAAGCTCAGCAAACTTTTATTATATTATGTTACATACAGCATGATTGCAAACTTTGATTTAGTTTTTGTCCGTTGTACCAAAAATAATGTAAGAACATACATCACCCATTATAATATGTTTATTTTTAAATAAAATTTGTATTGAAAATGGTCTGTTATGCCCAAGAAAATATAATGATCATTTTTTTAATTAGACTTATTTGTATGGGCTAATCTCCCAATCTGGGTTTCTTGTTGTAATGAAAAAGATTGTCAACTCTTTTTCGCTTGACAGTCTTTCTAACTAGAACATCTGCTTCATCGGAGAATTGTTCTGCAACTTCATCAGTGTATATTGTCTCCACTTCGACCTCAGCTCCAAGTTCTGCAACATCATCGGGGCGGAATATCTCCTCTACCACCTCTAGTCCAAGTTCTAATGCTGAAGACTGTTCATCCTCTCCATCGATTTCTTCATCAGATGATCCTTCCGTTGTGTAGTCTTCCAAGTCATATGCCTCTCTTTCCTACGTGTATTCTACTTCAATTTCGTCGTCTGTTTGAATGTCATCATTTTCCAATGGGTTTAGGCTCTGTCTAATTTGTGCCAGGCGTTCCATAATTTCAATTTGGAATTCATCTTCAACATAATAAGGGTTATTGGGTTCAATGGCCACAATGGTTTGGCCTATGTGTATTCCTCGGTAGCCATTTGGGCGGCGACTCCCTTCTTCCTGAAAGACGCACATCTGTAAAGAAAGATAAACATTCACTGAAAATGACATTGAGTCCGCTAAAAGTGTTTATTGGAAATGCTGACGCTAAAAAACTTTGCCAGGAGAGTCGGCAAAGGTAAAAATACACAAACCGATAAAATAATAATAATTAAAATTCTTTAAGAAACTATATGCCGAAATTTGCTGCATTAAACATAAACAAACTACCGCCGGTGAAATTCGATTATATTGACGCCACTGCAATTCTTAGAGATTTAATAATCAACAAAAGAGATGTTCGAAAACTAAAAGATGAACCAGACCATAATAAAACTTGGCGATTTAAGAACACATAGATTTGTTAACTTCCGACATAAATAGTCTTACATTTACTGTCAGTCAACTAACAAACACAAACTTGAATACCAACAGCACAGTACCATCTGTTAACGAATCGTCGAAACATCATATCAAGGCCAAAACTAAGGAAGATGCAAATATTTCAACGCCATCTATGGAAAAAAGAAAAACACCTGATTACCCACCTGAGATCGAAAAACCAATTTATTACCCAAAATCCTTTGCAGATGTCGCTTACGACAATCTTTCAGGTAAAAATAAAAGTTTTAATACCGTACTTCTTAATTTGAATTGTACCACAATATTATTAATTGTTTTATTGTAAAAATATAATTTTATAAATATGTAGAATTTATTTGTCTTCCTAACCTCACTGTCGAACCTTCTTTTATGATGATTTTCTAGTTAGGTAGAAATGATGGACCGCATCACATCTCCTCTGTATGAAAATAATACTAGGTTTATAAAAGCGTCATGATCAAGATTTAGAAAAGGGTTTGAGTTTTTCACGGCCAAAAGAATTATAGTGATTTATTTTTTGAATATTATGCCGAGTTGTGTTACGTCCTTCTTTAGCCACTGTAATAATGCTTTCCGAAACGTTGGATAAATAATAAGGTAGCACAACACGGCATAATACGCCAAAAATAAATCACAATATTTAAGAAAGGTAGGCTTAGATATTTTAGAAATGTAGTCATAAAAATATCCACCATATTGACGTCCTTCGTGGCTGAGTGATCACGACCCTTGGATACGAATCCGAAAGGCGCAACTTAATTTTATATTGTGAATATTGTGTGTTATTTCGTAATTTATTTATAAAATTACCGTATATTCTATTTGCGATTCGTTCCGAAGTGGTAGTTACTATCAGTAATGCACTTGTGAAAGATCACCTTACTTCTCCACCTTTCTCTTCCCATCTCCTTATCCTCCCACTTACTTCAGCCTCACAGCCTACCCCAATAATTGAATATGTTATAGTCTCAACTGCTCTCACCGCCTCCAGGTTGAGAGCGGTTGGAACTTGTTCAAAGTTCACTTTCAGTAAAAAAAAGTGTTTTTAACTAACTAACCACCACACCATCAAAACCATCACGCCGTTTCCCCAATACTATTGGTGTATTTATACTACTGTGTGCAAAGAAGATGGAATATACGTGTATACACGTCCGGTGCCTATTCCACTGAACAGCTTGCTTACATTGTTTTAATTTCATGATGTTCTGACAACGCACTGGGTGAGAGTGCAATACTTGCTACCCCTGACTGAATAAATACGAACAATGAGGGAAATCACATTGAATAGAATGGAGGTTAAGATAAAATAATTATACGTGTATTTACATTAAAACTGTTCAACATAAATAATTAAAAATTTTCATGGTCATTATTTTTTTGGATTACAAATAACTTAGTACGAATTTATTTACATTTAAAGCAAGATATGTCTATAAAATATACATGTTTATATCTTGAATTATGTTTGCTTAAAAATATTTTACACAGACGAAATAAATACAAAGTTGAATTAATGAAAAGCTACCAGATAAGATAAGTTTGCGTACAGCCAACATAACAAAAATAGTTTTTGCTCAAAAATATATAATACAAGGAAAGCACAAATTTATGAGTAATCTCCTAATCTGGGTTTCTTATTGTAGTGAAAGAGAGCATTAACTAACTGGAACATCTGCTTCTTCGGAAATTTTTTCTGCAACATCGTCAGGGTAGAATGTTTCCACTTCAACCTCTGCTCCAAGCTCTGCAACATCGTCAGGATAGAATGTCTCCACTTCAACCTCTGCTCCAAGTTCTGCAACATCGTCAGGGTAGAATGTCTCCACTTCAACCTCTGCTCCAAGTTCTGCAACATCGTCAGGGTAGAATATCTCGAATCCCATATCTGTTCCAAGTTCTAATGCTGGAGATTCCTCACCCATTTCTTCATCAGATGACATTTCGGTTGTGTCGTCATATGCAATACTTTCCTCCGAAAATTCAATTACACTTTCATCTTCCGTTTCAAATACACGGTCTGATTCAATTTCATCATTTTCCAGAGGGTTCAGGCGCTGTCTCATCCGCGCCAGACATTCCACAATTTCAACTTGGAATTCATCTTCTGAATAATAAGTGGGTTCAATGGCCACAATGGTTTGGCCTATGTGTATTCCTCGGTAGCCATTTGGGCGGCGGCTTCCTTCTTGAAAGATGCACATCGTGTATCTGAACTTTTTAAACAATATTTTTTACTCAATTACAAGATCTGAGATTCACTGATCTAGTAAGCGCAATTTTGTTTTAAAAATGATGAGATTTTTTAAATTAAAATAAAGTTTTTAAAAATTTAAAGTAACTGTGTGGCAGAGTGACAATGTAACTTGTTGATGGAATTTTTAGAATGGTTTGAGAACCACTGGGTTGGGCTATTTATACCCGCCAAACAATCCTTAATGACTTAATCCCGAAATATGATCGGGAAGGGGGTAGTGCAATTAGCGCGGACGAACGAGCCACAGTTTGGAAATCCCTGGAAACAATGGAATGACGCACATGTAATTGTGTCTATGATTTGAAGTCACATTAATATTATTTTGAATTTATATCGAAATTTTTTTAATGCGTTTAGTATTAATTTTGAAATGAACTATTGAGTGCAAACTACGCCATTCTTATATTATAACAATACCTTCTCAATAATTAATATACTTACTAAATTATCGAAGAAAGCAAACACTTTGTGGCTTGAAATTATACATTATATATTATTATATTATATATTATAATTTCTGAGATTCCTCTACCTGAGGGAGTATGGCTACTACCCGTGGCTCTATCCTACTGACTTTCTCTTGGGCATGCTCGGTATGAACCATCTACGGGTCAGAAGAGATGTGCATATTGTATCACACTTCTTCAAACTGATTCGTGGATGGTTAGTAAATCCAACTATCATGGAGAGTATTAGTCACTATGTTCCTGATGGTTATCTCCGTCACCGACAGCATAGACTGTTTTATCTCCCGGCCTGCAGGACTAACTTGCCAATGGTCATGCCGGTGGGGAGAGCAGTCTTGCTGTTGAACAGAATTAATTCGGATATCGACATATTTAGCATCGGTGAAGCTGCCTTTAAAAGGCAAGCTCTATTGATGCTGGTATAGTTTATACACCGCTTACTTATTATGTAAAACCATTTTACAAATGTACTTAAAAACGAAATAAAATGTAATTTTGTAATGTTTTTAAAGGAATAAACTAATTGAATTGAATTGAATTGAATTGAAAATGAAACAAGTGTTTGTTTCATTTTGTATAATATACTTACTATTATGTATTAATTATGGCCCGTTTTAAACAGAATTAGAAGGTTTAGGCATGTAGAGCGGATAAGCGAGGAAAGGAATGTAAGGAGAATATATGAAGCGGAAATGAATGGTAGAAGAAAACCAGAGTTGCCCGAGAGAGACATGGCACGCTCAAGTGAATCAAATAGTTGAGTGGGGTCTTCCGAAGTCTCTTAATTGATCTTACTTTGTATCATGGTCTACCCTCTCTGCCTACCTCTGCGGGGAAACGGCGTGATGGTTAGTTATTTACTTATGTTATTTCGACATTTAGTTGACTATTCATACATTGTTACTGCAAAAGAATGTAAATGACTGCAAGTGTTTTGGCCGTGTTTGGAGACCACATCTGAATTGCCATCTACTTTGCAATCTTCTTTTTCTCCATAGCCTTTTCATCCCACTCACTTCAACCTTATAATATACCCCAATAGATGCTATAGTGCCCAGGGGATGCTATAGTGCCCAGGGGATGCTATAGTGCCCAGGGGATGCTATAGTGCCCAGGGGATGCTATAGTGCCCAGGGGATGCTATAGTGCCCAGGGGATGCTATAGTCCCACTGGCTTCAGATGGTTGAGAGCAGCTAGTACTCTTGTGCAGTATAAACAATAAGTCTAAAGCTACCTACTTACTTTTACGACACGTTCGATAACCTTTCAGAACAGAAATGTTATTGGAAATGGCATTTACTGTGTTAAGTGACCAGTTACTTTATAGTCAGGTACTTTCCAACCTTCCTCTACTCTATCTGCTTCCCCTCGCCGATCTCGTACGGTGAATGGATTGCGCAATAGAGAGATGATTAATGATTTTTGATGGCCGGAATTGGATGGTATTGATCTTGACAACGTTTACTTTCAACAAGACGGCGCTACGTGCCAAACGAAAGCAACGAAACCATTGATCTTTTACGATTGAATATGAAAATAACACTTCTTATTGGAAAACCCTGTATAAAAAATGATTATTTGAACGTTTGGAACCATATTATTACCATTTATTTGGGATGAGATTGATGTATGTTTTATCACTATTTAACGGCAAGAGTTTATCTTCAAACCATATTTTTAGATTATTTATATCTTTTGTGGCTTTAAAATTTTTTTCCCAATGTTTTTTTTTACTATAAGGACTATATCATCGGCATATGAGATAATTTGTTAACAATTCATAGTGGTCAACATTTTTTTTTAAATACAAATAACATGACAATATTTGAAAATCTCCTATTACCACCACACTTAACGGAAAATGTTGATTGTGTTGTGATGGAGAACTTAGCCAGCCGAGGAATTGAACACACTATGCCTATGTGGGATCCAAACGCGATGTCAACTCACCCACCGACCGGTCAAATATGTCATTTACTTAAATAATGAATAACATCGGTACCATAACGGTGCCTTGTGGAATACTAAAATTTAATGTTCCTTGTTCGCTAGTTTAGCCATAGGTTTTTTGTGATTCTGTGTATTGTTTTGAGTACTCTTTATTCGTTATTGGGACCAATTTAATTGGATTATTTATGAAAAAAAGTTTGCAGTAAATTTTTCTTTCCTCAAAATGAATTTAATTTTGATGAGACCTGAATAGCCAGATAGTTCACAACCCTTCTCTACCCCATCTACTTCCCGTTGCCATTTCCTCCATTTCACAATGTGCCACAAATTAGTGATAACTCAGTCCAACTGGCTTCGGGCAGTTGGAACTTTTATGCGGTATTTGTGTTATTAAAAAGTAGCCATGTATTTTTATACCTTCAGGTCTTTAAAAAAAAAAAAAATCCTTTGTCCCAGTTTTGTTCACTCAAAAGAATCATTAAAAAACGTAGTTAGGAATTTTATTTTATCTTTTACACAACTAAATAACTATCATCCCGACTCCCCACAGGTGTAGGCAGAGAGAATGAACCAGCACTCAATTTCTCTTAGCACACACTTCTTACTTCATGTTATATATTATCGTCTCCCACATACACTTATGTTATTCTGACTCTTGACAGGGCCTTACTCAAGTACGTATTTAATTCGCTTGATCGTGTGATGAATCGTATTCCTCGGGCATACCCGATTTCTTCCAGCATTCACTTTAACGTCAAATATTATCTAGAACAGATCTTTCACCGAACACGGCTAAATCCATTTCAAACAACGTTTTAGTTCTGAATAGTTGTCTTTCACCAGGGCATTACTGAAAGTATTTATCAATCTGGAACCTACAGCATAAATATGTGATATGTATTTTTTTTATATTCACATAAAATTTACTTGCGTCCTTCGGATTTGTAACTAAAAGTTAGTCAATATAGTATATTTTCGCGACTTCATTTCCAAAATGTCTGCGCATCCCTTTCTTAATCTTGTTAGTGACGTTATTACTATGTATTATTTTTGGACAAGGACGATGTGTTGCGGTCCATCAAAAATCATCATATAATGAGGTTTCACAGTGACCTTAGGGCGAAAAATAAATTCTACCTATTTATAAAATTATTTCGTATTAATTAGGTATTCTGATAATTTAATTCAAATTAAAAAGCACGTCCACTAATGACAAAGAACGACATATTTTGTATTCACCCATAATTTATTTTCCCCTATTTTTTTTGATATTGGAATGTTAACCTTAATTATTACATCTTGGAAATTCCAAAGAATTGCCGATCTATTTATTTGTTACTAATTGGTTATTCTACCATTAAATCTTTATGCATTGCGAATAACACGAAAGTGAAATAAATTGAGTCATTTTAAAACCCCTAAAATTATCGTTTCGTAGTAATTAGTTAAGTATATGATAATAATGTGTTTTTAATGACCTCTAGCACAAAGTGCTTTCAGTACCAAATGAAATAATAAATTACTGCGAATTCTGTGATGGGATTGAAAGCGATTTAAATAGTTCATTATATTCTAATTCATTACATGTTATGTGTATTGACGGCCTCCGTGGATGATTGGTTACGAATGCAAATCAAATCTCGGAGTGCGCAAGTAAATTTTATTTGAAAACTTTGTGTTACAAGTTATTCATTCAAAATAACAGATAATGCATTTGTGGCACGGAGCAAAGTCGAAGATACTTTCAGTATCGCCCCCGGTAAAAGACCACTATTCAGATTGAAAACGTTATTTGAGATGGATTTAGCCGTGTTCGGTGATCAGATCTGACAAGCAAGATACTCTCCTTCTTTTGCCCCATCACCTTTCCATTAACCTCAAAACATACCCCGAATCGTGATGCCGTAGTCTCACTGGCTTCAGACGGTTGGGAGCAGTTGGGACTCTTGTGAGGTACTTACTCACATTAAAACATAGGTACGATGCGAAAGTTAATATTGGAAGAGTTGGGGACATCCGAAGAAGATAAGGCACGATCAAGATAATCAAATACTAGTCGGGTCATTCGAGAAACATAATAACAGGATATACGAGATAATGTATGAGAAGATGTACGAATGTTAATGAAACAGTAAGTTTGTGTCAAGACAATGTTAGTTTTGTGGCGGTCTATCCTCTTTGCCTACTCCTTTTTATGTGAGAACCGCCATTTCAAGCAAAGTCTTTATCATTCATCAAATTCTGAATGGTGATCTGTCACCAGGGCGTTACTGAAAGTATCTCTCATTATGGAAGATATTTGGTCGCAAATGTGCTGTATTTTATTTTAAAAGAAAAAAATGTTGCTGGTGCAGTGATGGGGTTCTTAGGTATCAGAGCTGCATACACAACTGCTGACCCTGTACAAAAGTGCGCCCACTGTTGAATTTGACAGCCACCTCTTGTCCGGAGCCCCAAAATACCTGTGAAATACCCTTGACTCTATGAAGAAACTGGCGGTCAGTTTGATAGGTTCCCCTATCTTAAGAACAGGCATCAGATATGTTCTATTCTAATGATCAGTTATGTTCTAATGATATTACAATAGAAGATGCTCCAAGGAACTAGTGTCATTGATTTAACGGGCTAACGGGCCCAACGGCTGACATTTGTCACATGAGAACGGGTCGCTTCTATGACCCGTTCTTGAGTCCATCAGCACGGCTGTTTTCAGCAACAATTTGCCAGCCTCTGTTTTTCCTCCCTCCTACAACCCATGTTTCTTCAATATCCATGTTCACTCCTTCCTCTCTTCAATAAGACCCTCCACAAAGCATCCCCAGAAATAAAACCCGGGATCTCTTGCCTTTCCGGGACAAGCGTCTTAAACCAATCGATCATTGAGACCTATTTATTATTATATTTCAAAATCAGAATTAACAATATCATCTTGCATCTAATTGTTCCCATAGAAACTGAAAACTGCTTGCATTCGTTTATGTTTTATAATATTATTACATCAGTGTATCATGATTATTTATTCAATACTATTGTATTTACTTATAAAACAATTGTAAAATACTTTAAGCCACATTTTTGAAGACTATTTCCAAAACCGAAGATTTTTTGAAAATTTCTCAACCCTAAATCTCTCAAATTAGAATTGCAATATTTTACATTATAATTTTTATAAACAAAATATCATTATCATCTAAATATCAAGATTTGTAATAAGTCTTACATTCGTCTATTTATTAAGTTAAATCGTCTCCTGCAAAGTTTTCATTTTGTGGCAATTATATTTTAGTTCACTGTGAAAAGCGTTATATTGTGCGCATGCTATTTATATCAATGCATTTATAACGTTGAAAGGTTGTCAGAAGATATTATGTATTTATATTAAAATCTTTACTCTGATGGTTTCCAGGTTACTTAATAACATATTATTTACATTTAGAGCAAGTTGGTACTAAGTTGAGTAAATGAAAATCTCCCAGATAAGAAACTATACCTATAAACTTGTTAACTTTCAAAATATTTACATTTCATACAATACAAATTAAAAGCCACCGGATGAGAGATGAAATTGATTTTTATTTTAGAAAACTTTTGATAATAGTTTTTTTCCGTAGTACCTAGTTCGCAGTCACCCATTATTATATGTTTATATATCTTTAGTGTGTAGTTTATGTCACATGTGTATTGTAAATGGACACACAGTCAGTTATGTACAGATAAAACTTATTTGTTTGATTACACTTTTTTATAGACTAATCCTCCATCTAGAGATCGTCAATCCTTTTTCGCTTGACTGTCTTTCTGACAGAAACATCTGCTTCACCGGAGAATTGTTCTTCAACTTCATCAGGGTAGAATGTCTCCACTTCAACCTCTGCTCCAAGTTCTGCAACATCATCAGGGCAGAATATCTCCTCTCTCACCTCTACTCCAAGTTCTAATGCTGGAGACTGTTCATCCTCTGCATCCACTTCTTCATCAGATGATCCCTCCGTTGTGTAGTCTTCCAAGTCAGATGACTCTCTTTCCTCCGTGTATTCGACTTCATCATCTGTATCAACTTCGTCGTCGCTTTCAATTTCGTCATCTGTTGGAATTTCATCATTTTCCAATGGGTTTAGGCTCTGTCTAATCTGTGCCAGACGTTCCATAATTTCAAATTGGAAATCATCTTCTGAATTATAAGTGGGTTCAATGGCCACAATAGTTTGGCCTATGTGTATTCCTCGGTAGCCATTTGGGCGGCGGCTTCCTTCTTGAAAAATGCACATCTGTAAAGAAACGTAAACGTTATTAAAAAACGAATGAAAATATTACATTTATATGACAAATTAAGAAAGCACAATGCATTTTGAAAATTCTCTTACTTTAGCAGAACGGTATCTAAAGAACATAAAATGGTATTGTTTGTCATCATCACAGTGTTAAAAGAGGCAATGTAAAGGAATTTATTTTTTGGGCATTTAGCCGTGTTAAATTTCCTTCTTCTCTAGTCTTTTCAGACTGCCCCGCAGTCGACTAGTTCAAGAAGGAAGACCAACACTGCACATTTACCCAAAACATAAATAATTAGAAAAAACATAATGTAATTACCGTAAAATTGAAGATTTTGGTTGAAATCTGACTGCAGAATAAATCCAGTAGAATTTTTTCCACTAATTTCCAAGAATGGAGATTCACGGAAGATGCAATTTAGTTTAAGATTTTTTTAAATAAAACAAACTGTGCAGCAGAGAGACAACGTAACTTGTCGATGAATTTTTTGGAATGGTTTGAGAAGCACTGGGTATGGATATTTATACGCGACAACCAACCCTTAATGACCGTAGGATTAAATATTTTCGGGAAGAGAATAGTGCAATTAGCGCGGACTGTACGAGCCACAGTTTGGAAATCCCTGGAAACGGTGGAATGACGCATAATGGCATATAGCATTTGAAGTGAAATAAATATTATTATTTATAATTCCACATATCATACTTCAATAGGGCAATTTGTTTATATGTTGACGGCATAAATATGCAATTTAAAAATCATTAAAAAAAACCTGCTTACTTTTTTATTATTTGGTGTGGCGGTCACGGCACGGCGTGATGGTTAGTTTGTATTAGTACTTTATATTTTTCCATAAATTATTTTTTAACCCTTATGTACAAACGTTTTTAGAATAATTTTTTTAAAAGAGGTAAGAAAAGGGAATCCACAAAGGCACTGCCTATGGGGGGGGCTAATACCTATAATTAATACTAAAATAAGAATATAAATAAACCTGTTAAATAAAATTTGGCTTGATCAAAACCTGTTAACCTTAGACACGGCCAGAACTAAATATATTACTATTAGCATTTTCTCTGTAAATCGGCAATCTTTTGACCGTTCCTAAAAAAATATTTTTTGTGTGCAGAAGTGTTATTGTCAACCTTTGCAAAGAGTAGACAATATCAAATTTATTAGCTTAATAATTAATAGAAATCTTAAATGGAACAATCATCTTACTATATTAACAAACAAAATAAGAAAGTTAGCCTACATCTTCAAGACTCTAAGAAATATATTGGACATAGTTATATTAAATATTGTATATTATGCGCTTGTTCAATCATTGCTTTCATATAATGTTCTTATCACAAGACTGCCCAAAAGCCTTTAAATTTTGAATAAATAAAATCATTTTAAAAATAATTTACAAGAAATGTTTTTTGTATTCGTCACAGTTATTACACAGTGATAGTAAAATTTTCAGTACGGCAGTTGTACATAATACAGGTTCTCGGTTAATTTTTCAACAACATTGATACTAAAAAATTGATATTGCGCAACACTAGATTTGGTTCTTATTTAATGTTTCAGCCGGTGAATACCAGAACATCCTTTGGACGAAGGAGTTTTTCATATAAAGCTCCGTTGCTTTATAATATGCGCATTGAAAATAAATAAAAACTGTTGGTTCGAAAAAATCTATTCTAGAAAATGGTAAAAAAATTCCATCCTGACTGAGAGTGGTAATGTCGTGGCTTCTGTCACGAATCACTTTAGGAGCCCCATATTCGATGTGATCCATGTTATGTGATTTACTTATTTGATTGAGTATAATAGTAAAGCTGCTCATAGTGCTCATCTCGACACAACAATTCCCTAGTGGGATGAGCAGCGGAGGAAAATATAAAAAATAAAAATGAATACGGTGTAGTAATTTAATATTTTTGTTGAGAGGTGAAACATTAAATTACGTAATTTTTTTTTTCTAAATCCAATAACAAGAAGATATATAACTAATGTTATGATTGTTAGATACTTTCAGCAGCGCCCTGGTGAAATACAATTAATCAGAATGGAAATATAACGGGAAATCGCTTTAACTGTGTTAAGTGATCAGATCTGAACAACCAGGTAGGTAAATTCCAATCTTCCTCTTCTCACCACTCTCCTACTAAAACTTTTGCACATAATATACATTCAAATTATATCAATTGGTTATTTAAATCGCAAAGCTTAAACTACTCTTCCATTAGAAGAGTTTGCTTGGTCAACAGTTTAACAATTCAGTTTGAATTAAGGTCTAAAAAAATATATATATTAATATAGGTTATACTTTATATTTGGTTATATTGATATTTTCAGAAAGATGAAAAGTAATTATTGAGAAAAAATTTGTTTATAAAAGATTCGTATGATTTTCTGGTTATTTCTATAAAATATTTCTTGACAGAGTTCTAAATTTTCATTTTGTTATTAATGCGTCTGATTTTTTTTTTTATTTAGGGCAAATTATAAATTAATGTCAAGTTAGGAATAATTATAAATCTTTTTATATTTATTCACACACTATTAACACTTCCATTAAAAACATTTGCTTTTGGACGGAAGAGGAGTGTAAATTTGCGAGAATAAAATAAATATAATAACAAACTTGATCGATTGAGTCAAGTTTTACATACTCCTCGATTTCTTCCACCATTCGCTTTCGCATGTAATATTCTGATTTATTTTCACCGTTGATCCATTATACCATATGAGTGTCCGTTATAAATCATATTTATTACATCTGCCTTAGCAAATTACCTAATTGTCAAATGAGTCATGCACTAATGTTTTTGATTTTGCATTTTTCCTAGAATTCAGAATTTTCTAATCGGCTAATGACTTTGTAATAAAAATCCATTGTTTAATATTCTCAATATTTTGAATAATCTAATTTGCAAATTGTAGCATGAGGTTTTCTCTGAAATAGCTCTGAGTGTCTTGTCTAGTTAGGTATACATTCTTAACACTTATGTTTAATACATTTTATATTTGATTCAATCATTTTTTCTTATGCGAAGTGTTCCAAGCTCGATAATATTGCTATCTCGCACTCACATATTACAGTAATTGAAGGGGGATTAATAATAGTAAAATAAGTCGGAGATGGAGATTAAACGAATATATAAATATTGCACGATCAAGTAAATCAAATTTGACGACCTCCGTGGATGAGGGTTGACCGTCTGAAGCCAGTGAGACTATGGTATACCCAGTTGGGGTATGTTGTGAGGAGGGGAATGGAATGGAGAAGAGGAAGTACCTGGCTATTGAGATTTAGCCACCGACTACGGCTAAATCCATTTTTTTTTTTTTATTATTGATACATTTTTTTTTTACAATATTTTATATTTCAATTTAGTAATGTTGGCCTCACTGGGTTGTTTACCCGTGCTGAGGCCCCCATGTTATACATTTAAGAAAAATAAAAGAAAAGAAAAACAACATTAAAATAAAGATAAATTTAAAATAAAAAATAAAGATTAAAAATTAAAATATAATTATAACACTAAAAGAAAAATATCAAAAGAGAATGTAAATCGGCATTTATAATGGTATATGTGTTTGTGTGTGTTGTGTGTTTTATATTTTTTTTTGTGTTGCGTGTATATGTTTTATTCTTTTATGTTATAGTATTTTGGTAATAATGTCTTTTTGTTCTTTAATCCATTTTTTTATTTTGTGTTTGAATTTATTTTTATTTTCCTCAATTTTTGTTTCAAGTGGAAGACTGTTGAATGCTTTAATAGCGTGGTATTTATGGTGTCTTTGTCCAAAGGTAGTGTTTACCGTCGGAGTTTTTATGTTTTCTTTGTACGCTTGTCTGACCGGTCTATTAGTGATATTTTGTGTTTGTTTGGGTTTGTTTTTTTGGTCGAAAAAGTAGTTTAGTAGTGTTTTAACATATAATTGGCGTATATCAAGTACGTCACAGCTTTTAAATATTTGGTCTGTGTCGGTTAGTTTATGTTTTTTGAGTATTACCTTTAATATCGTTTTCTGTGCGATTTCTATTTGAGCGATAGCTGCGTTTGTCGCTCCTCTCCAAGCAATTATTCCATATTCTATTATTGATTGGCATAGTGCATAATATATTGTTTTCAATTGTTTTATTTTATATATGTTTCTTATGTTTAGGAAAATGTGTATTGTTCTGAGGAGTCTATTTGTGATTTGTTTGATGTGATGTGTCCATCTAAGATTATGGTCAATTAGGATTCCTAGATACTTTATTTGTTCTGTTTTTTCTAGAGGGGGGCAATTGCAGATGTTGGTGTTTATGCATTCGTGTATTTTTATGGTGTTTGTATTGTTTTTTGGCTGTCCTGTGTTAGTTATGCTGTACGTTGTGAATTTTGTTTTCGATATGTTTAGTGTGAGTGTATTTGAGTCCAACCATTTTTTCACTTGCGTGATTCCTAGATTCGCTATGTTATAAACCTTATTCCAATCCTTAGATTTAAATAATAAAACTGTGTCGTCTGCGTAACTAATTATTTCTCCATCTATTTCCATGCTGCAAAGTTCATTTATGTAAATTATGAAAAGAACGGGCCCTAGTATGCTTCCTTGTGGAACTCCGTGTGTAATCGGCAGTGGTTTGCTAGTATAGTTATTAATTTTGACTTGTTGTGTTCTGTCGCTCATGTAGCTTTTTAATAGTTGTAGTTCTTTGTCTTTGATACCCATATTTTCTAATTTTTTAAAAAGTGTTTTGTGGGATATTGAATCAAAGGCTTTAGCCAAATCTAAATATATCGCTATGCATTTAAACCCTTGATCTAAGTTGCTATGTATATAATCTATTGTACTTGCTAAAGCTTCTTTTGTGCTTCTTTTTTCTCTAAATCCATATTGTTTGTCCGAGATTAATTTGTTTTCTTCCAGGTATTTTATTATTTGGTTTTTTAATAGTCTTTCGAAAATCTTTGATAGAGAGTTTAACAAAGTAATTGGTCTATAGTTAGTTATTTCCATTTTATCTCCGGATTTATACATAGGGATTACCAGTCCTTTTTTAAGAGTATTAGGAAAGCAGGCATGTGTTATGCTAAGGTTGATTAGGTGTGTTATAGGTTTTAATATTTCATTTTTTATTATTTTAATGCAATCCGTTGTTATCTCATCTAATCCAGGAGCAATCTGGTTTTTTAATGTATTTATTATTTTGTTAATTTCCATTTCCGAACTTGTTTTTAATATAAATCTGTGTTGTGTTGGTTGGGTATCGATGTTTGATCTGTTTGTTTGTGTTAGTGTGTTTGTGCTGTGTTTTTTACGATTCGCTAAAACTTTCCCTATAGTTGCAAAAAAGTTATTTGCGTGGTTTGCCATCATTTCTATATTTGTTTTGGCATCTATTTTTTTCGAGTTAATATTTAGATGTTCGATAGTATTTTTTTGTTTGTATTTTTGTGTGTATGTAACTTCCTTTAATATTTTCCATATTTCCTTTGGGTAATTGTTTGCTTTTTTAAGTTTTTCTTTGTAGTACATCTCCTTAGCTACTCTAATAATTTTCGTGCATATGTTTCTATATCTTTTATAGTAATTAAGTTGTTCCATGTCATACGGTGTTTGTTTAGTTTGTTTGTGAATTTTGTCTCGTTTACGAATACAGTTTAATATTCCTTGTGTTATCCATAGTTTAATTTTTTTTGCTTTGTGTGTAAGTTTTATATGTTTTACTGTAGTGTAATTATTTATTTCTTGCGTTAGCGTATTTGTAAATGTATTCCAGGCTTCCTCGACATTATCTATTTGGTATAATGTATTCCAGTTAATTTTTTGGAGTTTTTCTTTTAAGTTTGAGTAGTCAATTATTTTTTTTGTAAATATTTTATGTTGTTTCGAAGTAGTGTTTTCGGTGTCTATTGCTATCATATTCATGTAGTGATCAGTGATTGTGCTTTCAAGTACTACTGTTTTGGTTTTTAGTTTTGTCTTGATCATTATATGGTCTATGCAGCTTTTAGTGTTTTGTGTGACCCGTGTTGGGACCTTTATTATTGGCTCCAGTCCGTGTTGTGCTAGTATTGCTAGGTATTCTATGTTTTGTGGGTGTCCGTTTTGTAGAATGTTTATATTAAGATCTCCTATGATGATGATATTTTTGTATTTGTTGAGATCATTTAATGTATTGTTAAGATCAGTTAAGAAATTTGTGATGTTGTTTTTGGATGGAGATCTGTACATAGCTAGGATACATGTTTCTTTTCTATATGTAATTTGTATGCAGTTGGAGTCGATTATGTTTATTTCTTGAATGGTTGTGTTATTTTTATCACTGACGTATATAACTATACCATCATTTTGGTTTTTGTGTATTTTTGTATGGTGTGTATTATAGTTTTTGATTGTTTTTGGTATGTAGTTGTCATTCAACCAGCATTCTGTCAGTACAATGACATCAAAATTATTTTCAAGCTGTTGGAGGTATATAAAAAATTCATCAAAATTTTTATTGATCGATCTAATGTTTTGGTGTAATATATTGATTCTATGTTTTTCTTTTGTGAATTTGGTCCAGAGGTTAATATCATTTGTACTTTCACAGTAGTGTTGATTGTCCGAATCTATATATTCCATGTAATCTGCCATGTTGGTGTGTATTTGTGTAAGTATGTGATGTGAGGTTGTGTTAGATGTACAGTCGTGTTTATGTCAGTTTATTAGATATATCGTTTAGGTGTTTTATTTCCATAACCTTTGAGTCTTTGGATTTTCTGACGAGAATTTTTCCTGATTTTACCCAAACATATTTGTAGTCTTTTTCTTGGGCTCTTTTTCTGGTGTTCCAGTGCAGATTTTTGTAATATTGGGTTAATGCCGCATTAAGATAAACATATTTGGCTTAAGCATATTTAAAGCATAGTTTAGATTCTGCACTGAATGGTGGTCATGGCGACACGAGTTAAATTGTACTTGCGCACGTCGGGATTTAAATCGCATTCGTAGCCATGGATAGTAACTACTCATCCACGGAGGCCGTCATTACACTTATAAGTAATAAATTAGAATATAATGAACTATGTTCAATTCCATTACAGAATTAACAGGAAAGATTTGTACAAATTTATTCCTGCTATAAAATTATTTAGCACCTTGCACTAGGATGTCATTAAAAAAAACATTAATATCATATACTTGGCTAATAAGTACGAAACGATAATTTTATGGGTTACAGAGTGACTCGTTTTCAAAAAAACATTGTATGGAATTTTCAATAAAGAGTAGTTAGGGTTGATATTAATAATCCCAACGAATTCGGGAAAACAAATAAATATGATATTTAAATAATTTTTAATTGGTTAGTCATTAGTTGACGTGCTTCTTAATTTGTATTATACTACAAAAACACTATTTAACAAATAATTTTATAAACGGGTAGAATTTATTTTTCATGTTGACCCACTGTGGAACCCTCTTTTACTATGATTTTCTAGGTACGTAAAAATGATCGACCGCAACACATCATCTCTATCCGAAAATAATACAGGGTTGATAAAAGCACATGACAAGATTAAGAAAGGGGTGCTTAGATATTTTATAAACGTAGTTACGATGATATACTATATTGACGTCCTTCGTGGTTGAATTATTCCGGCCCATCGGCTACCAATGCGAATGGCAAAAGTCTATTTTATAGAAATTGTACGTTAGAAATAATATACAGGGTTTTCATATTAGAGGTGTTATTTTGATATTCAATCGTAAAAGATCAATGGTTTCGTTGCTTGTGTGGCACGTAGCGCCGTCTTGCTGAAAATAAACGTTTTCCAGATCAATACCATCCAATTTCGGCCCTAAAATATCATTAATCATCTCTCGATAGCGCAATCCATTCACCGTAACTGTTGCTGCAGCCTCATTTTCGAAAAAGTAAGGTCCAATGACTCCGCCGGACCATAAACCGCACCAGTCACACGTTAAGGAAACAGAAGCTTTTCAACAATAACTCTTGGTTTTTCCGAGCCCCAGATGAGACAATTTTGCTTGTTGACGAAGCCACGGAGGTGGAAATGGGCCTCATCACTCAATATGATTTGCATTTGATTCACTTAAGTGAATTTTAATAATTTCAATGCGTTTTTGAAGCGTGTATCAATCCATTTTTATTAATAACGTAGTTTCTACTTGTCAAATGTTAAAAAATGACAGCTTCGAAAGTAACATCTACCGAAATAGTGGGCTATTCAAAATAACATCTCTTATTGGAAAACCCTGTATTTTTTTAGAGTAGTAAATACTATCAGTATCGCCCTGATGGAAGACGACCTTACTTCCCTACCTTTCTCTTCCCATCTTGTTCCCCTCCCCACTACCTTCAGCTTTACAACGCACCCAAATTGAGGATGCCTTTGTCTCACTGGCTCCAGACGGTTAGGAATCTTGTGCGGTACCTAGTCATATGAAAAACAGATGTGACTTGACGAAGATATTGCACGATCAAGAAAACCAAACATTGGAGTCGGGTCATTCGAAAACCAGAATAACAAAAGAGTATGTATTAGCCGATGTATGAATGTGGATGAAGCAATAAGCTTGTGTCAAGACAAAACAAGTTGTGTGACGGTCCATCCTCTTTTTCTATCCGTTTTTACGTAAATACCAGACAAGAGCTCAACTGCTCCTAATCATCCAGAGCCAGCGAGACTTTGGCATCCACAATTGGGGTATGTTGTAGTAGGTAGTAGGAAGGGGAATGTGGGGAAGTATCGTGGTCTTTCACTAAGGCGATACTGAAACTATCTTCCACTCTGGAACGTACCCAAATATCAGATATATTATTTTTAGTGAACTAATTGTATACCTGATAATTTTGGTATGTTTTGAGGTCTGTAGGTGGTAAAGAAGTGAAGGAGTTGGGGGAGGGCATGGTTAAGATGGTGGAGAAGTTCGTTGCTATTCAGATCTGGTCACCAAACACGGATAAAGCCATTTAAAGCATTGTCTAGATTCTTAATGGTGGTCTTTCACCAGGGCGTTACGGAGAGTATATCCCTTTCTAGAAATTACTTGATTCCGCAAATATTCTATGTATTATTTTAAATGAATAAATGGATTCGTAGCCAAGGATCGTAACTACTCAACCACGGAGGCCGTCTTTTGGGGAAAGGGCGTGATGGTTGATTAGTTAGTAAGTTAACATTATGAACGCTTTCGATAAATTACAACCGGATAGTATTTAAATTCCACCTACTAACATCAATACATAAGGAAAATGTTATTTGTGTAATGATTGAGCACTTGGCTTTCAGAGGAATGAACCCGACGTACCCTACTTTTATCAGCATTTTGAAGTATTTAGGTATATAATAAACTGATATAGAATTTCGAAAGCTTTGGTGAAACGCATTTTTTTATTTCATTTAAATTAATTTGAATGGCAGAAGAAGTCAAACGATGAAGACACATCACAATCGAGTACATCGTATAGTTAAGTCGGGTCATGTCAATAGTTCAAGAGTCTGAATAACAGAAGATACGTATGGGTTTAATCATGCATGTGAATGAAGCAAGGAGGGTTTGCCAAGACCCGTCTACCCTTGAGAAAACTGCGTAATGATCAGTTAGTTATGTATTTGCCCAGTTAATAACCATAAAATCAAAGATAATAGGTTTTCTGTGGGTCCTGCGAACTCTGGTTAGAAACTATCTAACCTAACAGTACCTAGCTATTATAAAAATATTTTTAACAGTAAATTATTTTTCTCATTTTCAAAATTGTAAGTTGTTTTTTAAAAATTCACACAATCCCGTAATAGGTCACTGACATGAGCTTATTAATAATAATCAAGAAAATTCACAAAAAATATATTTTAAAATCTTTTAGATTCCCGATGAAATTCAAATATAATTTTCATACAATTAAATGAGATTAACTAGTTTTAAAAATTAAATTTTCGCCGGACAAATAGATAGTTTCTGTTCATACATATATTTATATTTTTTAATTCGAGTTATGATGTGGTTTTCAAATGAACTGATGCTTTTTTCCGATTATCTCCGTAAAAAAATAAATAAATTAGTTTCATGTATTTACCGCTCTTTTTTGCAACAAAATCAAATACAAAACAAGCGATTTAAAAATGTTTCTTTCAAACAATGAACAACCTTTTTTTTTAAGAAAGTGTTAGTATATTATTTTAATAAGATTATTATTTAATTCTATTATCTATTCTGTAATGTTAACAATATAAATAAATATTAAAAATAAATAAAATCGATATTAATTTAATATTTTCCAGCTTTTCCCAAACTGCGGCTCGTGTTGACTAATAGTAGTTACTACCCCCTCCCCCCGGCTTAATAGGGGCTGGCGGGTATAAATACCCATTCCCAGTGGTTCTCAAACTACATCCGGTCACTACGCCAACAAGTTACAAGTTGTTCCTCTGCTCCACAGTTTATTTACTATCGATCATATCATGATTAAAGTTTATTTCTATGAAAATCTTCAGAATATACATTGAAATGTGTTCACGAAAGAGTGATCTTATCAATTCATTGTATAAGTGCTTCAATTCTCCGGTCACTTTGGTATTTGTAATTATTTGCTGCAGCGATGTGCAAGTTTAATGAAGAAGGAAGCCGACGGGTAAATGGCTACCAAGGGACGCACTTAGGACAAAACATAGTCGTCGAGTTCCAACCATTTGTTGATGTGCCGAATATCTTCCAAGGTGAAATCGCACGAAGGCTCGCGGTGATGAGAGCACGAAGAGAACCTACAACTGAAAACCTGGAAGCAGTTCACGACAGTAGCTTTAATCTTCGCCACCAGTATCTTACCGAGTATCTGCCGGTGTTCGATTATGACACAACACGGGACCACTTAGACGAACGTGTGCCGATGGACGACGATGTCCAATACGATGTTCAATTTGCTGGAGAAGTGGAGATTTATGAATATCCCGCTAGTCCAAATGATTACGAGAGAGTTATTGAAGCTATTGATCAAAGCGAGGAAGATTCAAACACGCAAAATGATGCGACACTCAATGAGGAGTATGAAACAATTGAGGAGAGCAACACTTCACGTGATGGATCGTCTGCAACAATGGACCAAGAACGCAACGAAGCTAATGAAGTCCTTTCACCAAACAGTCTGGCAACAATAATGAAACGTTGAGATCATCCCCAGAAGGGAACAGTGTTAAAGCTGGCAATTTTCTAACCCTAAACCCATTTATTGGGGCTGTAAATCAACACGAAGAAGAATCAAACGCGAAAGATGATGCAACTGTCATGGAAGTACCAAAATATTCTGAGGTCAACAAGATATTGTGATAATGTTCAATGGATGTTGGGCAATAATAAATCAAGAGAATAAACGACCCAGGAAATCCATGGCAGACATTCCACCGAACAAACAAATAGACAGTGAAGAGGAAGCGGTGACAGTCTCTGCAATATGGAGCAGTGTTAAATCTCATAATATTATTATCATTTCCACAAAGTTCCACATTTTATTAAGTATCTTTTTTTGTTGATTTTTTATATTTGTAATCTCTTTATCATTTGCCGTACAAAATTTGATTCATTTTAAAAAGTTATACTCAGTTGTACATTTGCTTCATGTTTTAATTAATTTCTAATAGATACTACAATATTAATAAAGAACCTACATTATGTAATGACATTTTTAATTTACCGTTTAAATTTTGGAAGATTTTTATAACAGTCTATTGTAAATTTGCTTCATGTTTAAATTAATTTCTAATATATAGTATTGTAAATTGAAAGAAAATTCGAGTTCATTGAACCAGATTTCACCCAGGACTAACTAACACACAGCACTCCGAAATTAGTATGCTTGATGATGAGCAGTGAATTCACGACGTACCAACAGCACGATAATATATTTTTATTGCTTGTTTCCGATAAGAGGAACGGCTGTACATCATTTTACATACAAAATTTTAATTTGTATTTGAAGACATAATAGCCAAATTAAATACATAATTATTTATATGAGAATGCCGCCACAAAGAATTTTTTCAACTATTGAATACATAATTATAGCAAATACGGGTATGGACTATTTTATTTTGTGTTTTTATGTTCAAATTTAAGTTTATTACGATAAATGCCATTTATGATTTAAGAGGATACTTTTATTATTAAAAAATAATCTAAATTATAATAAGTAAAATAAAAAAAAACTTTTGCCGTTGAAATATTAATTTAAATACCTACGATTTTTTTTTAAACTTACACTTCCAAAACCGTATATAAAATTTCCTAACCCACAAAACTCTCATTATAAATACATTTGAAAAGTTTATTTTAAAAATGATGTAAAACAAATTATCACATTTACATTTAGTATAAAATTTATTACATTATATAAGAAAAGTGTACGTTAAGTTGTATAATAAGCTTAATTTTATTTTATCTCGAGCGTTGTATTGTGCGCATGGTATTTATACCGATGAATTCATTAAAATTTAGTTCAGTTGATAGCTGATCTAATAATAAATGTCTGTTATCGTTTTAAATGTATTTAACGTAACGTTTTAATACCCTTAAAAGGTTATTACATTTTAAGGGTATATTATTTGTCACATTAAAATATTTAAAAATAAATCATCACCTTTATGGATTCCAAGTAAATTAATAAAGTATTAATTACATTTAAATCAAGTTTAATTCAACAATAATAAAAACATATTTTGTATTTTAACCTTCCAGCGGGCGCGTTGAGAAATTTACCTTGAGCGGGCGCTTGTCGTAAATTTTACGTCATCGAGTTTTCTCCATGTAAGTGTTGTTTTCTTACACAAATGTTAGTGAATTTTTTTAAAGATATGTAAAATGATATTAGGCAGTAATTATTTGACTTCCTTAAAAAAAAAACGAAGCAACACTCTAAACATGTTAATATATCAAAACAAAATATGTTATCGACCTATTTAGTCAGAATCAATATTCTCATCCTTTAATTGTTACAAACCACCTCAACTGAAGAATGGTTCTTGCATGCAATGGACTGGCAACGGCAACACTTCATTGATGCTGAGGATCTTTTCTTATCCAGTGCACATAACCGACAAAAACCGCGTTTTGGAAAGCTTCTGTTTTCGTCTTCTGTTATCGATTAAACTGCCCGACCGTTATTCACTTTGAGAAAAATATTTATATCTTGCGGTAAATGTTTGACATTTGATTTGACTCTAGCATAGCTCGAAGCTCGATGCTGACGACTAAGTGGTAAGAGTGGGGGAAGTGATAAGGCGCGTCTGTCGTAAATTTTACGACAGCGCGCCCGCTGGAGGGTTAAGTAGCTTTTGACCAAAAATATTTTATACAAACGAAATAAAAATAATGGTACTAATTTGAGTAAATGAAAAGCTACCAGATAAGAAATTAGGTAAAGACAAGCTCAGTAAACTTATATTATATTTATGTTACATAGAGCATAATTGCAAACTTTTAATAATAATTTTTGTCCGTGGTACCAAAAATAATGTGAGGACATACATCACAAATTATAATTTGTTTATTTTTAAATTTAATTTGTATTGGAAATGGTCTGTTATTCCCAAGAAAATATAATGATCATTTTTTTAATTAGACTTATTTGTATGGGCTAATCTCCCAATCTGGGTTTCTTGTTGTAATGAAAGAGATTGTCAACCCTTTTTCGCATGACTGTCTTTCTGACTGGAACATCTGCTTCATCGGAGAATTGTTCTGCAACTTCATCAGGGTATATTGTCTCCACTTCATCCTCAGCTCCAAGTTCTGCAACATCATCAGGGCGGAATATCTCCTCTACCACCTCTACTCCAAGTTCTAATGCTGAAGACTGTTCATCCTCTCCATCGATTTCTTCATCAGATGATCCTTCCGTTGTGTAGTCTTCCAAGTCATATGCCTCTCTTTCCTCCGTGTATTCTACTTCAATTTCGTCGTCTGTTTGAATGTCATCATTTTCCAATGGGTTTAGGCTCTGTCTTATTTGTGCCAGGCGTTCCATAATTTCAATTTGGAATTCATCTTCAACATAATAAGGGTTATTGGGTTCAATGGCCACAATGGTTTGGCCTATGTGTATTCCTCGGTAGCCATTTGGGCGGCGGCTCCCTTCTTCCTGAAAGACGCACATCTGTAAAGAAAGATAAACATTCACTGAAAATGACATTGAGTCCGCTAAAAGTGTTTATTGGAAATGCTGACGCTAAAAAACTTTGCCAGGAGAGTCGGCAAAGGTAAAAATACACAAACTGATAAAATAATAATAATTAAAATTCTTTAAGAAACTATATGCCGAAATTTGCGGCTTTAAACATAAACAAACTACCGCCGGTGAAATTCGATTATATTGACGCCACTGCAATTCTTAGAGATTTAATAATCAACAAAAGAGATGTTCGAAAACTAAAAGATGAACCCGACCATAATAAAACTTGGCGATTTAAGAACACATAGATTTGTTAACTTCCGAGATAAATAGTCTGACATTTACTGTCAGTCAACTAACAAACACAAACTTGAATACCCACAGCACAGTACCATCTGTTAACGAATCGTCGAAACATCATATCAAGGCCAAAACTAAGGAAGATGCAAATATTTCAACGCCATCTATGGAAAAAAGAAAAACACCTGATTACCCACCTGAGATCGAAAAACCAATTTATTACCCAAAATCCTTTGCAGATGTCGCTTACGACAATCTTTCAGGTAAAAATAAAAGTTTTAATACCATACTTCTTAATTTGAATTGTACCACAATATTATTAATTGTATTATTTAAAAAATATAATTTTATAAATATGTAGAATTTATTTGTTCCTAACCTCTTAGTACGAGAGCCCACGACCAAAATTTTTGTCTCATAGCAATACGGCCAAAACCGCATCAAATCGATAGATACGATTATCCTGAACTCGAAAATACCAATATCAGACATTTTCCGCGTAGCGTTTGATCTGACCGAATTTTCAAAATTGTCAAAGAATTTTACCGAACTGCATCATAGCAATATGTCTGATTTGCAGACTGTAGTTGAATGATAGTTCTGAGATACCGGAAACATATTTTTCAGACGTTAGTGGTGTAGCGCAAACCCGTAAAATCACTTAAAAAAATTAAAAATGAGACAAAAAAAATGTCTCATAGCAATACGTCTGAAAATCTTTTTTATTAGTAAATTTTGGTTATTTGATGCGAACAAAACAATTTTCAGACGGAAATGTGAACGCATTAAATTTTGAGACCGTTTTGAAAATGTTAACAAATTTTACCGATCGGTATCATAGCAATATGTCTGAAAATTGTTGGACATGATAAAATAAGTTGTCCACATGTGCAAAAAATTTATATCAGACAAATTAAGTGTAGCACCTTCTCTATCAGACAACTTTTCGATACTCAGATATCATTTAAAAATCGTATTGAGGCATCTTGAATTTTCTGTTACAAACCAATGAATACGTTGCGCCTCTGAATTTATTAGATGATAATTAACAAAGAATTTACCCGAAACCGTAACATTGAAGTTGAAGGACTGAAATAAATCGCACAAAAGGAAACTGAGATGAAGTTGAAAAAAAAAACGGTTTATTCAAAGTTACAAAATATTCTCGTATTCAATTGCTGTCGGATTCGGATTGATTTGATAGTTTTGGTTTTATTTAAAGCACACTTGAGTAACTTTTACAAAAGAAATAAGTAATGACATCTGTCATATGTCAAAGTACATATAATAGACAAGGGAGATTCTTGAATATCTATGAAGGCTGTAAATTTAAAAAAAACATTTAACAGAGGCGTCGGCCAGGCGACTCCGAAACGTTATTTTCGTTTTTGGGAGTATATGCTACACTTAAAGTGTCTGAAAACAGGTTTTTGGTAATCATGGCAGAAATACGAAAAGTTGAAAAAAAAAATTATCCGTATTGCTATGATACAGGTCGGCTAAATTTGTTGACATTTTCAAAAATGCGCTCAGGCTATATGCTACGCGCAAAATGTCTGAAAACAAACTTTTTCGTAATAAAATTATAAAATCTATGTACATTTTCACTATCAGACGTATTGCTATAATACCGACTGTCTTTTTTTTTGACACAGCAGAAATGGCCTCCCACGCAGTTGCTACACTTTCGACCGTTACTACACACCTAGTCGGGTTCAGAATCATACAATCTAACGATTTTATAGGGTTTTTGCCATATTGCTATGAGACATGGTTTTGGTCGTGGGCTCTCGTACTATCTCTGTCGAACCCTCTTTTATGATGATTTTCAAGTTAGGTAGAAATGATGGACCGCATCACATCTCCTCTGTCTGAATATAATACTAGGTTGATAAAAGCGTCATCATCAAGATTTAGAAAAGGGTTTGAGATTTTCACGGCCAAAAGAATTATAGTGATTTTTTTTTTAATATTATGCCGAGTTGTGTTACATCCTTCTTTAGCCACTGTAATAATGCTCTCCAAAACGTTGGATAAATAATACGCCAAAAATAATTCACCTTAATTAAGAAAGGTGGGATTAGATATTAAAGAAATGAAGTCACAAAAATATCCACCATATTAACTTCCTTCGTGGCTGAGTGATCACGTCCCTTGGCTACGAATCCGAAAGGCGCAACTTAATTTTATTTGAATATTGTGTGTTATTTCGTAATTTATTTGTAAAATTACCGTATATTCTATTTTCGATACGTTTCAAAGTGGTAGTTACTATCAGTAATGAACTGGTGAAAGATCACCTTACTTCTCCACCTTTCTCTTCCCATCTCCTTATCCTCCCACTAACTTCAGCCTCACATCCTACCCCAATAATTGAATATGTTATAGTCTCAACTGCTCTCACCGCCTCCAGGTTGAGAGCGGTTGGGACTCTTGTTCAAAGTTCACTTTCAGTAAAAAAAGTGTTTTTAACAAACTAACCACCACACCATCAAAACCATCACGCCGTTTCCCCAATACTATTGGTGTATTCATACTACTGTGTGCAAAGAAGATGGACTATACGTGTATGCACGTCCGGGTCCTAATCCACTGAACAGCTTGCTTACATTGTTTTAATTTCATGATGTTCTGACAACGCACTGGGTGAGAATGCAGTACTTGCTAGCCATGAGTGAATAAATAGGAACAATGAGGGAAATCACATTGAATAGAATATAGGTTAGGATAAAATAATTATACGTGTATTTACATTAAAACTGTTCAAAATAAATCATTAACAATTGTCATGGGTCATTACTTTTATGGATTTCAAATAACTTAATAAGAATTTATTTACATTTAAAGCGAGCTATGTCTATATAAATATGGGTCATTCCGCCGTTTCGTTCAAATCGCATGTTCTTGCAAAAAAGTCATATGAAAAATAATGTTTTTCAAGAAAGTTTTATTGGAAAATGTAGTTATTTAAAAAAGGAAAAAGTAGTATTTACCGGATTAGGCATTTGTTACTTAATAACTTTATGGTATACAAAAAACATGCTAAAATCTCATTACCTTCCCCGTGTAAATGAGGGACCGGTAAATTGATCAATAAATAAGAACATTTTACACTAGCAAAATCACTACATTCATTAATCGACCTGAATGCACAACTAATTTTGCATATTTATTGGTGTTTAATTTATTTTTAAAGTTACTGTATCATAGAAAGAATTGAGATTTTGTTTTTGTCCAGAAAAAATCGCTGTCGTCTTCCGCCAAAGCGGTAATTAAAATTGTGACCGTGTTTGTCACTGTTCGTCAGCTGTACCTCCGTTACTAATCAGTGTACCGCTATATCTGGACGGGGGAGGACGTGCGTCGCTGAATAAAGAAATATCTGCGATCTCCGTGCTCGAAAACGACTTTGTCACCGACCAGGCATCATTACCTTCCAGCATTTTTTAAAGTAAGTACATGTTTTAAAAATTCGAATCATGAACCTATAAACTATAATTAGTCGGACTATTTTGTATTGAAACATAAAGATTTGTAATGTCATTATTAAGCGAGTTATTAAGGAAAGATTGTCAAAACCTCATTACCCTCCGTCTCATTACCTTCCGTACCGTAAAATTTTTTGCCGGATGGTAATTTAGAGGTGTGGAGGGTAGTGATAAATTTGTAAGGGTTATTTTTACGTGCACCTGGGACCATGTTTGGGGGTTCATAAAAGTTAATATTATCAATAAAAGCAGTTTCTTGCGTTCTAGCGTCGGACAATTTCAGTTTTGGTGAAATACATATTTTCGTTTTATCTATTTACTGATATGGAAAAACAATCTGTTAAAATTTACCCTGCGAATTTTTATTTGAAAATCGATTTTTTTATTCAATGATATAATTACGGAGAATTTAATAACAGCACAAACATTAACTACTATGAGTGGACAATAGAAAAACAAACCTACAGGGGAAAGGATGGAATCCAGAAAATGAAAACCATAACAACTAAAAAGAAGCTCGAGGACAACCCTCGTAAAATAATCGAAAAGTTAGATGCCACCATGGATGTTTTCTTAAAACACACACGAAACATCGTAATGCAGTAGGTACTCCGCTATCAGAGAATTGAAAGATAATCTGACAGACACGGAGGTTCTCATACATGTTGATTTTAGCGAGAACTATTGGTTGAAATACCATGAAGAAATTCAGTCCTTTCATTTTGGTGGCAGCCGAGGACAAGTCTCTCTTCATACAGGAGTACTTTACTATGTAGACAGCCAGACGGGTAGATGTCACAGTTGACATGAATATTGAAAACTTAAGCCTACAAATTGACTCGCCTACTATTTTCAATAATATTGATGACAATATGCTATTGAGCGAATTCGACGGCTCCATGTTTTTGAACGATACTATTGCTTCAACGCCAGAGCCTGCTAAAACTATAGAAAAGAAATGTAAAGTGAAAATACTCTCAAACGTCCCGTTCGACTATCAGCATTATTCCCTTTATAAAAATAGTACGCAAGAATTCAATCCTTTCGATCAATGTGAGTTCGAGAAGTTCATCCGATCCCTAAGAGTAGAATATCCTGATTTCGATGAATCAAAACAGCAGTCCCCCAAAACTGTGGAACTCCCACACATGGACATTGACGAGGAAACCAACAAAGAGGATAAGGAGGCGCCATTCAAATACTACTTAGATGACTGGATAATGGTTCAATATAAAATAACTAACACGACACATCATTTCATTGGGAAAATTATTGGAAAACATGAGTACACACTAGAGTACAAAGTAATTTTTTTGAAAAAAGCTCAAGGGAATTCCAAAAAATTTGTCTGGCCAACAATTAGTGACGACGATTTCATTATGGAATCACAAATTCTTCAGCGCTTGCAAGATCCAGATGAGAATGAAAGAGGACAATTCACTTTCAAAAATTTGCCGAACTTTGATTTGAAATAGTTTTCCAGCAAAAACTTTCACAAGAATGATCTCAAGTTCCTTAAATATTATGTTCCTATTTAGATGTAAGACCTTTATCTTGTACTTATTAGTTACATATGTTGTGTTTGTTTTAAGTATCTCTGATTTTATTTTAAACTGCATTTCAATTGACTTCTGATTTTTTCTTATTTTTAATTATTTTTTTTATTATTTCTATTTTTCAAATATTACAATGTTTGCTTAGGAATGTGAAAATTTTGTATTTCTTGTGTACAAACCTACTTATAAAACGTAATTATAAAGAATTTGACTATTCCTTATAATTTCTGGGTAAGTAGTATAATAGGAAAATTTTAGTTGTGTTGGGTTTGATGTTCCAGCTGCCTTTTCTTAATTTGTATTTTGATATTTTTTTCCATTATTTTTTAACAATTCATACAGATATTGCAAAAGCATAAGTAAGCAGAACTGATTACGTATGAAAAAATGTATTTCTTGTCTCCAATGTTCAAAAGTCTGAATAAAGCATTTAGTTTTTCACTATAATAGGTTTTTCTTCTTTTTCCTAATCCGCTCACCACGTCAAATGATACTTAGCATGATTTGAAATCTATTTTATTATTCAATTTCTATTCAAATTTCATTATTCACAGACATTTTAAGAACCTTAAACATGTTCACTACCATCTATTAATATTTCATTACCAAACTTCATTACCATCCAAATGTTTAAATTACCATCCAACAGTTTTTCATTACCATCCACACCTTCATTACCTTCCATCAATTTTCTTCGAATCCAAGTGTCGCACAAAGGTGCCCTTTTCACTTTTATACAACTGATAGGTACGGAAACCCATTTCTATAAAAATATATAGTAAAAAGGCAAAAAAAAAAAATCCGCGGAAACAGGCAAATTTGAACGAAACGGCGGAATGACCCATATACATGTTTATATCGTGAATTATTTTTGCTTAAAAATATATTACACAGACGAAACAAATACAAAGTTGCATTAATGAAAAGATACGTTTGCTTACAGCCAACATAAAAAAAATTGTTTTTGCTCACAAACATATAATACAAGGAAAGCACAAGTTTATGACCAATCCGGGTTTCTTATTGTAGTGAAAGAGAGCATTAACTAACTGGAACATCCGCTTCTTCGGAGAATTTGTCTGCAACATCGTCAGGGTAGAATATTTCCACTTCAACCTCTGCTCCAAGTTCTGCAACATCGTCAGAATAGAATGTCTCCACTTCAACCTCTGCTCCAAGTTCTGCAACATCGTCAGGGTAGAATGTCTCCACTTCAACTTCTGCTCCAAGTTCTGCAACATCGTCAGGGTAGAATGTCTCCACTTCAACCTCTGCTCCAAGTTCTGCAACATCGTCAGGGTAGAATATCTCGAATCCCATATCTGTTCCAAGTTCTAATGCTGGAGATTCCCCACCCATTTCTTCATCAGATGACATTTCGGTTGTGTCGTCATATGGAATACTTTCCTCCGAGAATTCAATAACACTTTCATCATCCGTTTCAAATGCACGGTCTGTTTCAATTTCATCATTTTCCAGAGGGTTCAGGCGCTGTCTCATCCGCGCCAGACGTTCCATAATTTCAACTTGGAATTCATCTTCTGAATTATAAGTGGGTTCAATGGCCACAATGGTTTGGCCTATGTGTATTCCTCGGTAGCCATTTGGACGGTGGCTCCCTTCTTGAAAGATGCACATCGTGTATCTGAACTTTTTCAATATATTTTTTTCTAATTTACAAGATCTGAGATTCACTGATCAAGTAAGTGCAATTTAGTTTAAAAAATGATGAGATTTTTTTAATTAAAATTAACTGTGTGGCAGAGTAACAATGTAACTTGTTGATGGAATTTTTAGAATGGTTTGAGAACCACTGGGTTGGGCTATTTATACCCGCCAACCAACCCTTAATGACTTAATCCCGAAATATGATCGGGAAGGGGGTAGTGCAATTAGCGCGGACGAACGAGCCACAGTTTGGAAATTCCTGGAAACAATGGAATGACGCACAGGTAATTGTATCTATGATTTGAAGTCACATTAATATTATTTTGAATTTATATCGAAATTTTTTAAATGTGTTAAGTGTAATTTTGATCCGTCGAGTGCAAACTGCGCCATTCTAAAATCACAACAATACCTTCTCACCAACTAATATACTTACTATTATGTATTAATTATGGCCCATTTCAAATATAATTAGAAGGTTTGGGCATGTAGAGCGGATAAGCTCGGAAAGTAATGTAAGGAGAATGTCTGATGTGGAAATGAACCGTAAAAGAAAACCAGTGACACCTGAGAGAGACACGGCACGATCAAGTGAATCAAATATTTGAGTCGGGTCTTCTAAAGATCTTACCACATCAGAATTGCCATCTACTTTGCAATCTTTGTTGAGTTATCATGGAACCATTATAAGGTTGAAGAGAATGGGATGAAAAGGATATGGAGAAAAGGAAGATGGCAATACAGATCTGGTCTCCTAACACGGCCAAAACTATTTCAGTCATTTATATTATTTTGAAGTAGCAATGTATGAATAGTCCACTAAATGTCGACACCACATAAGTAACTAACTGGTTCCATGATAACTCAACACAGTGACAATTCAACACACTTTTAAAAAGTGATGTAAAGTCATTAGGAACGATGAATAATTTTTTTTAACCTAACCTAACCTAACCTACTTAACCCAGTTAATAAAGTTTTTATTTCATCACTTTCCATGACTCTTTAAACATGTGATGAATTATCATTGTGATGATTTATCCGATCACCGTTAGTAGGCTTAGGCTCCATTTAAAAGTACATATACCTATTCATTATTATTTAAATACTATACTTATCAAACAACTTATCAAAATGTTAATACTCATCCTTATTTATTATTTTTGTGTTTAATTCGTAGAACTCCATTTATTTATTTTTTTTAAATTTAATTAAAATCAAATTTAATAATATAATTATTAAGTTCAAAAAAAAAAAAAAAAATACTCATCCTAATTTGACTGTCCTAAAACGGGAATCCTCCTAGTTGGGCAGTCAAAACATTTCTTAAATAATGTATAATCTTTTACTCAATAAAAAAAAAAAAAAATTATTTATTTAAAACAAAATCTTTTGTAGATGCAATAATTCAGATTTAACAAACGGTTAATTTATATGTAACGATTTATACTACTCTTCCATAAGAAACATTTGCTTGTGGGTAGAAGGAGAGTGTATATTTGGAAAAAAAACAATAAACCTTTAACATTTATGAAATTCAGTCATTCGTGTTTATGTACGAGTATTTACATAAAATCTGTATTTCCTCCCTCCTATAACATGGGTCACTTCAAGATCCGTGTTCCTCCGCAGCCCACAACCCCCGCCACAAAGCATCCCCAGGAATTGAACCCAGGATCTCTTGCTTTTCCGGGACAGATGTATTAAACCAATCAACCTATCTAGCGTCATATTTGTTGATATTATATTCCAAAATAAGAATAAACAATATCATCTTGCAACTAATTTTTCCCATAGAAACTGAAAACTGCTTGAATTCTTTTATATTGTATAATATTATTACACCATTGTATTATGATCATTTATTCAACATTATTGTTTCTATTAAATCAAATAAAACACTTTGTTTACTAACCACAACTTTTTTATTATTACATCTACCGGTTTCGCTACAGTAGAGCTAGTACTAGTTTTAGTTATATTTCACATCCTGATGAAGCTCGACTGTCAAGTCGTGGTTAATAAACAAAGTGTTTTATTTGATTTAATATAAAATGTCTAACCACAAAGTGATTGCTTCCTACGAAAAAATTATTGTTTCTGCTTAAAAAACCAATTGTAAAATACTTCAAGCCACATTTTAGACTTTTTCCAAAACAGAAGATTTTTTGAAATTTTCTCAGAATTATAGAATTACAATATTTTACATCATCAATTTTGTAAACAAAATATTACTTACATATAAATATGCAGGTTTGTAATTAGTCTTACATTCGTTTATTATTAAATATAAGTTTATAATCGTCTCCTGCAAAGTTTTCATTTTGTGGCAATTATATTTTAGTTCTCTGTGAAATCGTTGTATTGTGCGCATGCTATTTATATCAATGCATTTATGACGTTGAAAGGTTATCAGTAGATATTATGTATTTATATTAAAATCTTTAGTCTAATGTATTCCAGGTTACTTAATAACATATTATTTACATTTACAGCAAGTTGGTACTAAGTTGAGTAAATGAAAATCTCTAAGTTTATCGGTAAGAAACTGTACATATAAACTAGTTAACTTTTAAAATATTTACATTTCATACAAGTACAATACAAATTAAAAGCCACCGGATGAGAGATGACATTGATTTTTATTTTAGAAAACTTTTGATTATAGTTTTTGTCCATAGAACCTAGTTCGCAGTTACCCATTATAATATGTTTATATTTCTTTACAGTATAGTTTGTGTCACATGTGTTTTGTAAATGGACACAGTCAGTCATGTACAGATAAAACTTATTTGTTTAATTACACTTTTTTATAGACTAATTCCCCATCTAGAGATCGTCAATCCTTTTTCGCTTGACTGTCTTTCTGACAGGAACATCTGCTTCACCGGAGAATTGTTCTGCAACTTCATCAGGGTAGAATGTCTCCACTTCAACCTCTGCTCCAAGTTCTGCAACATCATCAGGGCAGAATATCTCCTCTCTCACCTCTACTCCAAGTTCTAATGCTGGAGACTGTTCTTCCTCTGCATCCACTTCTTCATCAGATGATCCCTCCGTTGTGTAGTCTTCCAAGTCAGATGACTCTCTTTCCTCCGTGTATTCGACTTCATCATCTGTGTCAACTTCGTCATCGCTTTCAATTTCGTCATCTGTTGGAATTTCATCATTTTCCAATGGGTTCAGGCTCTGTCTAATCTGTGCCAGACGTTCCATAATTTCAATTTGGAAATCATCTTCTGAATTATAAGTGGGTTCAATGGCCACAATGGTTTGGCCTATGTGTATTCCTCGGTAGCCATTTGGGCGGCGGCTTCCTTCTTGAAAAATGCACATCTGTAAAGAAACGTAAACATTATTAAAAAACTAATGAAAATATTACATTTATATGACAAATTAAGAAAGCACAATTCGCAGCAGAACGTATTGGGGTATTTAGCCGTGTTGAGTTTCCTTATTCTTTAGTCTTTTCAGACTGCCCTGCAGTGTCCATCAACAGCTTAAGACGACTAGTTCAAGAAGGAAGACCAACACCGCACACTTAGCCAAAATAAACATAATTGAAAAAAAAACATAATGTAATTACCTTAAAATTGAAGATTTTAGTTAAAATCTGACTGCAGAATAAATCCAGGAGAACTTTTTGACAATTTTTTCCACTGATTTCCAAGAATGGAGATTCACTGATGATGCTATTTAGTATTAGATTTTTTTTTAATTAAAAAAAAAACTGTGCAGCAGAGAGACAACGTAACTTGTCGATGATTTTTTTGGAATGTTTTGAGAACCACTGGGTAGGGATATTTATACGCGCCAACTAACCCTTAATGACCGCAGGATTAAGTATTTTCGGGAAGAGAATAGTGCAATTAGCGCGGACTGTACGAGCCACAGTTTGGAAATCCCTGGAAACGGTGGAGTGACGCATAATGGCATATAGTATTTGAAGTGAACTAATTATTATTTATAATTTCACATATCAAACTTCAATAGTGCAATTTGTTAATTTGTTTTTAATTTAAAAAATCATTAAAATACCATCTTACTTTTTTAATATTTTTTCACGGCACGGCGTGATGGTTAGTTTTTATTAGTGCTTTGTATTTTTCCATAAATTATTTTTTTAACTCTTATGTACAAACGAAGAATAGTTAGAATAAAATTTAAAAAAGGTAAGATAAGGGAACCCACAAAGGAACTGCCTATGGAGGGGAAGTAATACCTATAATTAATACTAATAAAATAAAAATATAAATTAACCTGTTAACCTTAAGGGGTTATATACAGTCAGGAGGCCCAAAAAAAGGGATTATTCAAGAACTTTTCCTGAGAAGACCTTTTAATTTATTTAAGTCAAAATTCGTACACATATTATGATAACTTTATACATTATTTTGAGATTTTTTTTTGTAAAAATAATAATTTTGAAATCTGCTATAGCTGATCTCAAGAAGCTCTTCTCAAAAAAGGCATCTTGCGGTGACCATCATATCTCTGGATTGGATCATCTTAAATGAAAAATCCAAACGGATTTCTCATAAAAATAAATATTCCTCTAATTAATCGAAGGACAGAACAACATTTTTTTTTTTTTTTACAAAATGGCTTCTCAAAAAAAATCGATTTTTTACCAAAATTTTGGTTTTATATTGTTTATAAAAAAATGCATTTATCGCTGAGAACAGGCTTTCGATTAATAACTCTAAAATATACTTAAAAAGTTTGTGTTCAAATTTGAGATTGATCGGTTTAGCCGTTTCCGAGTAATCTTGATCACCGACTTTAAAAACAGAGTTTTAAGAAAAACGCGTTTAAAGTTTGAAAAGCGACTTACATCGAATCGTCTTTTCCATGGCCGTATAATACACCCTCCGCCCCTTCGGCAGCTTCTAATAACTCGAGTTGGTGTTGTCTGCGGACCATTCTTCCCTCTCATGTGCTATCATGTGCTCTGCGGTCGGAGACGGCCACGCGCTGTTTATCCCCTCTTTCGGCATATGAATGCGCTTTGGGCCCAAGTAAAACCCCTATTGCATTAATGCAATATAATAATGATGTTGTACCTTCATTAAATATGCCAGCAGCATGTATGCAGCCGTTTCTACAGTTTTGGAACCGGCCTGAACTATTTTTGGAGATGGAGAGATTTTCCATATCAGTTGATTGTAGCTCTCGTTGTTGTTTTGGGTGAAACCACCCACACATCTTTCCAATAATTTCTCATTGTTGAGATATGTATAAATGGGAAGTATAGCCTCCCTTAATCTTGTGGTAATGACGGATGATGATGCTTGAAAGTGGGTAATTCGTTAGCAGCTATTGCCCGTTGCCAACTGCACCATGACTCTGGTCCGGTCGGGCACTTCTCGTGTTGAGGTTTTTGTCCATTGAGCAATAATGATAATATGTGGCCCAGATAGCATTATACATTTTTTCGACGGAATCACAATTTCTCTTAATTGCTTAGCCATAATAAACCGTCAACTTGTCGATAATTTTACCACTAAGTTTGCCTTTTCCACCAACAGTTTTTTTTTTGTATTATTTTTCATTTTTATTATCAACTGTTTCCACATTTTTATTCACATAATCTCGTTGTCGCGCGCCCATTCTCTTCTGTACGTGTCCAATACATTCTCTCGTCATAACTTCTTGATCACCATAAGGCGCAGCTTTTAAAACCCCCGAACACGTTTTGGAGTATGTGATTTACTTATTTGATTGAGTATAATAGCTAGTATAATAAAGTTGTAGCAAGTGTGTAAAGTAAAGCTGAGTATAATAGTAAAGCTGCTCATAGTGCTCATCTCGACACAACAATTCCCTAGTGGGATGAGCAGCGGAAGAAAACATAAAAAATTTAAATTAAAACTGTATAGTAATTTGATATTTTTGTGGAGAAGTGAAACATAAAGTTTCGTAATTTATTTTTATTTTATTTACTTTTTTAAATACAATAACAATAAGGTATATAACTAATGTTAATGATTGGTAGATACTTTCAGTAGCGCCCTGGTGAAATACAATTAATCAGAATCGAAATATTACTGGAAATCGCTTTAACTGTGTTTTTTTTTATTTTTTTTTTTATTGAAAATTTTTTTGATACATATATATACAGGTACATACATAATAACAAAAAATAAAAGAGAGTAACAAAAATATCCCACAAAGACGAGTCCTGTGCGTGGGCATTATTATTTGTATGTGGATATTTAAAACAGTGGTTTAAATAAAAATAAAATATTGTACATGGTGATTGATTTTACCGTAATTTCAGTTACTTTTTACTAAAATTCCAAAAATATTTAAGTGCTCAATGAATATATATTGGTACAACAAGTATTAATTGATACAACAAACACATAGCAGACTTTATTATATATCTACTCTTAAAGCTAATTAGTTGTAAGTATAATTAATGGCTTTGTTAATAACTTATAAGAAAAAAATATCTATTTTGGCTGTTTTGAGCCAAGTTTTGATATATTTTTTATATGAATGAAGATTTTGACGAGTGGTCTCTTTAAGGGTTGAACATACTGAATTATAGATTTTTGGAGCAATAAAACTAATGTGTCTCTGGGCCTGTCTAGTTTTACAGTGGGGTACAACATACTCACAGGCACCACATCTTCGACTGGAACGATTAGAGTTTTTAATAAAATTGTTTGGGTGCTTGTAGATAAATTTAAGACATTGAAAACTATAGGTTTGTCTAAGGTCCAAAATATCGGTTTCCCTAAACAATTGTTTGGAGGGATAAGATTTACTTTTCTGGTACATAATCTTAATTATTGATTTTTGGGCAATTTCTAATGGTTTGAGATGATTATTGTAACTTCCTCCCCAACCAATTATTCCATAGGAAATAGATGAATGAACTAGTGCATTATAAACTAATTTTATGGTTTTTATATTAACTTTATTACACATTCTTTTAAAAATATAATTTAAATATCTCAGTTTGTTAACAGTTTTTTCTATATGGCTGGTCCATTTTAGTTGAGAATCTATAGTTACACCTAAGTACTTAATATTTTTTCCTGATTTCATCTCTTTACAGTTTGAGCATGCGGTAGGGTTACAATTTACATTATGAAATCTTAAATTAGGATTAGTTTTGGGAGCTGACTTCAGTGTGTTATAGAAAGGAATACAGAGAGTTTTTTCATAATTTAAAGTAAGAAGGTTTCTATCTAGCCACTCTTTGACAATAGTAATACATTTGTTAGCCTTATTAGTTGTGTCTTCCCATGTATTTCCTTGGACTGTTATTGCAGTATCGTCAGCAAATGAGAAAATATTACCAGGTATAACAATGTTACATAAATCATTTATATAGATTAAAAAGAGTAGCGGCCCTAATACAGTCCCTTGTGGAACACCGTGTTTTACTGTATCAAAATTGCTCAAACACATTCCAATTTTTGTACATTGTTGTCGATTCGAAATGTAATTTTGTAAAAGCATGAGACATTTATTTTTAATTCCAATGTTGGATATTTTATTTAAGAGAGTACTATGGTTGACTGTGTCAAAGGCTTTCTTCAAATCTAAAAAAATTGTTAGGGTTTTAATATTTGAGTCTAGGTTAGAATAAATTCTATTGGTTAAATTAAATATAGCATCGTCAGTGCCGAGTTTGGTTCTAAAGCCATATTGGTTAGCTGATAGGAGTGCATGAGATTCCAGAAAATCGATGATTCGTTTTTTTATACATTTTTCTAATATCTTGGACAATTGAGAAGTTAAGGTGATTGGTCTGTAGTTGTCTGTTTTACATCGAGGTCGTGATTTGTGTATTGGAATGATATTCGCAAGTTTAAATAAATCAGGGAAAATACTCTTACTGATACATGTGTTAAATATATGATGTAGTGGTTTGATTATATGTTGTTTTATGGATTTAATTGTAGCATTACTTAAGTTATCAGGACCATTTGCAGACCTAACGCTTATGTTATCAATATGGTTTGAGATTTCAACTTCTGTAATTTACATGAATTCAGATAGTTCAGAGGTAGAATTTTTAGTCTCTAAATAGTCTGAGAATACATTCTGAGAGTGTAAGCTAAGAGAAGGGTTATTGTCTATTAGGGTAGATGCAAGGTTTGTGAAAAAGTGATTGAAATTGTTTGCAATATCTTCAGCATTCTCTAAGATTATATTATGTTCGGTTACAATTTTTTGGGGAATTTTGTGATCCTTTTGTTTCCTGTTTGAGATCTCATTTATGATGTTCCATGTTTTTCGTGAGTCGTTTTGTGCTTTTTGGAGTTGTTCAGAATAGTACTGTTTGCATTTTTTTATAAGAGTATTAAGGTAATTTCTATATATAATATAATGGTTCCTTTTGCTGTAATTTTGTGATTCATTGTTGGTTATGCAATGGTTTTCGTAAGTTTTGTAAGATTTGAACAGTTTATTTCTATGATGTATTGATATTATTAGACCACGTGTGATCCATGGTTTTATGTGTCTATGTTTACTTTTAGGTGGTTTTCTTTGTTCATAACATTTTTCAATGTGGTTTTGAATAATTTCATAAAAGTTATTTAGAGACATATTAGGGTCGTTATTAGAAAGCACCGAATCCCATGTTTCGGTTGTTAGTGATATGTCTAGTGATAGGTAATTAATTTTTGTTTTTATTTCCTGCTGTTTATTGGGATCGATGTTTCTGGGAGAATTTATAACGCAATGACCGTAGAAGGTGGGATAGTGGTCTGTAATGTCAATTTTTAAGGTAGCAGATCTATTTGGGTATTTTTTTTTTGCTTTCAGAAATATGTGAAGACATGAATCATTAGGATGATTGGGCCTAGTAGTACTGTTCAGGTAAGATAGGTAACCTTTGGTGTTCAGTAAGTTTAAGTATTCGTTTGCAGATGGATTTAGTATTGCGTTTTGTATATTTATATTAATGTCTCCCATTAAAAATGAAAAATCAAATTGATTTGAGCTATGTTCGTCAATAAAAGTTTTAATTTCGTGTATGAACAAATTTGTGGATAATGAGGGAGAGCGGTATGCTGACAAAATAGAATACTTTTTTCCTTGAGAGGTAAAGGTTGCATGGACAGCATTTGAATATTTGAAATTTGGGCTGACAATGTTAATATTAGATATAGAGTGTACATTATAAAATATGGTAATGCCATCATGAGAGGTGTGTCTAGCTGGAATTGAAAAAGAAATATAGTTTGGTAGGCTGAAAGGGATACATTCGCGCATTTGCGTTTCGGTAAGAGATATAAAATCAATTTGGAAAGATAACGAGTTTAAAAGGATACAGAACTCATCAAAATGTTTCCTAATACTTCTGATGTTCATATTTAGTACATTGAAAGATGTGTCTTCGAAGATTGAGTTTAGGTCTTGATAATTTTCGCATTCATGGTTTTCCGGGATGCTATATACTTCTAAGGAGGCCATTTTTATTGAGTCCGGGAGGTATCCAAAGAAGTTGTAGAAGTGAGGCACGGTTACTGGAGTGGAATGTCGCTCGCATCTTTGACATATATTATTGGTGAATCCTTATTTTTACGGAGAAGGACGTTCCCGTTTTTCGTCCACGCATATTGGTATGCCATTGATTTTGTTGCTCTCGCTAGCCAGAGTAATTGCTTGTTTTGTGGCGTCAGCTTTTCATTTATGTAGATAGGGTTTATCGAGGTGGAGTGATTTATATCTTTGGCGGAGAAATATCCCGCTTTCTTTTTTTGGGAAAGGATCCTGTCTTTCAATTCTTTTGTAGCCATCTTTATTGTTATACATTTCTTTAGTGAGTTGGTGTAAATGTTTATTATGGAATTATTATTTAGTAAATCTTCACACCCTATTTTTTTAAAGATGCATTATATAGGTATTTTAGGATTTTCTTCTTTTTTAGTTTCGATTCCGTTGATTTCGAGCGATGTTTCAAGGCAATTTTGTAGAGATTGATTTACAACAGATTTTAAATTTTTGCTTTCTTTTTCCACTTCCTTAATTTTTTTGTGGAGTTTATTTCTCTCTACTTCATAGTCATCGATTTTTAGTGAAAGAAAGTCAATGGTCTTGGTGAGTTCGCACAGCTGGTTCTTGAGGTTTTTTACATCTTTTAATTCAGCAGAGAATTTTTTTTCTATAATTTCCGACATATCTTTTTTTAAGCTATCGATGTTTTTTTGGTTTTCAATGTTTTGATATGCTATTTGAGACATTATGTCTTTTTTCATTACGTCCATTTTTTTTTCTAGGAACTGTATAATTTTATCTTCGCTATCCAGAATGGTTGTCTTGCCTCTGGTGCTGCTCATTGTGGATTTTAAAAAATAAGTTTATTGTTTAATTAGATGCTCTATTTTTTTTTAATAGGGTTTCAAAAATATCACACGTTACAATGCAGATTAAAATTAAATTTAAAAGAACAAAAAAATGCGGTTGAAAAAAAAAAGCAGCAAAGTTTTTTTTTTGGAAACTGTGGGGTTTGAACTGACTTCCCGTATTCCACGGAGAGTATTGGCGGAACGTTTATACCACCAGGCTACTGACCGCCTGTGACGTATCGATAAATAATTATAATATTAATTGTGAGGGCACAGGTCCGTTTGTATTTGTTGTAATAAAAGGTTTTGAATGAGTTTGCAAGCCGGTCACTGTCACTTCAAATTGTCACTTTAATCACTTAAAATTGTAATGACTAGGCCGTTTAGACTAAACTAAATTGGATGAATCACTTCACTGGTTTTACAGGTAAACACCAACCGTCGGTTGTTTGATTTTAGTGAGATTTTAACTATGAATTTGAGCGATTTTTGTGGAGCGATTATTTGACGTGCGCACTGTTTTAAATGTTGTTAGACGAAAATTTAAGTTAAGTGATCAGATCTGAATAACCAGGTAGGTACATTCCAATCTTCCTCTTCTCACCACTCTCCTACGAATTTTTTTATTTTATTTTCTTATTTTCACTAATAAAACTTTTGCACATAATACACATTCAGATTATATTAATTAGTTATTTTATATCTTAAAGCTTAAACTACTCTTCCATAAGAAGAGTTTGCTTGTTCAGCGGTTTAACAATTCTGTTTGAATTAAGGTGTTAAAAAGTTTCCTTGTTCAACGGTTTAACAATTCTGTTTGAATGAAGGTGTTAAAATAGGTTATACATCATATGATTACGTCGTAATCGTAATTATGAAATTAAAACATACATATTGTTCTTATAAAGATGAAAAGTAATTATGGAGAAAAAATATAATAATAAAGGATTCGTATGATTTTCTGGCAATTTCTATAAAATATTTCTTGACAGAGTTCTAAATTTTCATTTTGTTATTAATACTTCTGATTTTTTTCTTTGGGGCAAAATATATATTAAAGCCTGGTACGATTTTCAGTTAGGAATAGTTATAAATCTTTTTATATTTATTCACACTCTATTAACACTTCCACAAAAAACATTTGCTTGTGAATGGAAGAGGAGAGTACATTTGCGAGAATAAATATATATATAATAATAAACTTGATCGATGGAGTCAAGTTTTACATACTTTTACATACACTGTCGCATCTTATATTTTGATTTATTTTCACCTTTGATCCATTATATCATTTAAGTGTCCGTTTTTAAAATCATATTTATTACATCTGCCTTAGCAACTTAACTAATTGTCAAATGAGTCATCCACTAATGTTTTTGATTTCGGATTTTTTCTAGAATTCAGAATTTTCGAATTGGCTAATGACTTTGAAATAAAAATCCATTGTTTAATATTCTCAATATTTTGAATAATCTTATGTGCAAATTGTAGCATGAGGTTTTCTCTGAATGACTTGTCTGGTTATGATGTTTAATACATTTTATATTTGGTTAAATCAATTTTTCTTATGCGAAGTGTTACAAACTCGATAATATTGTTATCTCGCACTCACCTATTACAGTCATTGAAGGGGGATTCATAATAGTGGAAGAAGTCGAAGAGTAGATTGAACGACTATATAAATATTGCACGATCAAGTAAATCAAATTTGACGGCCTCCGTGGATGAGGGTTGACCGTCTGAAGGCAGTGAGACTATGGCAACCCCAGTTGGGTTATGTTGTGAGGAGGGGAATGAAATGGAGAAGAGGAAGTACCTGGCTATTCAGATTAAGCCACCAACCACAGCTAAATCCATTTAAAGCAAATTTTACATTCTAAACTGAATGGTGGTCATGGCGACACGAGATAAAATGTATTTACGCACAACGGGATTTAAATCGCATTAGTAGCCATGGATAGTAACTACTCATCCATGGAGGCCGTCATTACACTTTAGTAATAAATTAGAATTTAAATATGTAATTCGTTTTAAATTCCATTGCAGAATTTTCAAGAAAGTTAATTTGTATATATTGTTGAAAATTCATGTACATGAGTGGTACCTCGACATACGAGTGCCCCAACATACGAGTTTTTCGAGATACGAGCAGGCGAGCGAGTGATTTTTTGCTTTGAGTTACGAGCGAAATACGAGATACGAGTTCGGTTTAGCAGGTCGGCCGGTAGTAAATAGAATACGGTAACCAGTAATAAATTAGAATATAATGAACTATGTTCAATTCCATTACAGAATTCGCAGCAAAGGTAATTTGTACATATTTATTCCTGCTATAATATTATTTAGCACCTTGCACTAGAAGGTCATTAAAAACATATTATTATCATATACTTTCCTAATTAGTACGAAACGATAATTTTATGGGTTACAGAGTGACTCATTTTGAACAAAAACATTGTATGGAATTTCCAAGAAAGAGTAGCTAGGGTTGACATTAATAATCCCAATGGGGAAAACAAATAAAAATGATATTTAAATAATTGTAAATTTGTTAGTCATTAGTTGACGTGCTTCTTAATTTGTATTAAACCGCAAAAACATTATTCTAACATTTTATAAATGCATAGAATTTATTTTTCGTATTAACCTCACTCTGGAACGGTCTTTTATTATGATTTTCAAGATAGGTAGAAATGATGGACCGCAACATACCATCTCTGTCCGACAACAATACAGGGTTGATAAAGGCACCATGAACAAGATTAAGAAAGGGATGCTTAGATATTTTATAAATGTAGTTACAATAATATACTATATTGACGTCCTCCGTGGTTGCATGATTCCGGTCCATCGGCTACGAATGCGAGTGGCAAAAGTAAATTTTATTTGAAGAAATTGTACTTTAAAAATGATATTTTTATCATTTCTTCAGAATAGTAAATACTATCAGTATCGCCCTGATGAAAGACGACCTTACTTCTCCACCTTTCTCTTCTCATCTTGTTCCCCTCCCCACTACCTTCAGCCTCACAACGTACCCAAATTGAGGATGCCTTTGTCTCACTGGCTCCAGATGGTTGAGAACAGTTGGGACTCTTGTGCGGTACCTATTCATATGATAAATAGGTGTGACGCAACAAATATATGGCACGATCAAGAGAACAAAACATTGGAGTCGGGTCTTTCGAAAACCAGAACAACAGAAGAGTATGTATGAGCCGATGTATGTATGTGGATGAAGCAATAAGCTCGTATCAAGACAAAACAAGTTGTGTGACGGTCCATCATCTTTGTTTACCCGTTTTTTACGATAAAACCACACAAAAGCTCAACTGCTCCTAATCGTCCAGAGCCAGCGAGACTTTGGCATCCACAATTGGAGTATTTTGTAGTAGGTAGTGGAAAGGAGACGGAGATGGGAAGAGGAATGTGTGGAAGTATCATGGTCTTTCACTAAGGCGGAACTGAAAACTATCTTCCACAGATTTTTAAAACAGTCTGTTGTTAATTTGCTTCATGTTTAAATTAATTTCTAAGGTATAGTATTGTTGAAGAGTTTATAATTTACAATGTATGATTACGACATTATTTTTTTTAAAACTTACACAATTCCAAAACCTTATATAAAATTTCCTGACCCACAAAACTCTCATTATCAATAATTAGAATTTTTTTTCAACAAATTATCACATTTAATACAAAATTTATTACATTATATAAGAAAAGTGTACGTTAAGTTGTATAATAAGCTTTGGTTCACTATGTAAAGCGTTCTATTGTTCGCATGATATTTTATATCAATAAATTTATTAAAATTTTGTTCAGTTGTTAGCTGATCTAATAATATATGGGTAGATGTGTTTTATCGTTTTTAAGCGTATTTAACGTGACGTTATTATATCCTTAGAAAGGAAAAATAATAATTTATTAATTTAGATTAAAATCTTTAAAAATAAAACATATTTGTAAGGATTCCAGATAACTTAATAAAGTATTAATAACATTCAAATCAAGTTTAATTCAACAATAATAAACACATATTTTGTACTTAGTAGCTTTTGACCAAAAATATATTATACAGAAGAAATAAAAATAATGGTACTAAGTTGAGTAAATGAAAAGCTACCAGATATGAAAGTAGGTAAAGACAAGCTCAGCAATCTTTGATTATATTTATGTTACATACAGCATAATTGCAAATTTTTAATAATAGTTTTTGTCCGTGATACCAAAAATAATGTAAGGACATACATCACCCATTATAATATATTTATTTTTAAATTAAATTTGTATTGGAAATTGTCTGTACCCTAGAAAATATAATTTTCATTTTTTTTAATAAGACTTATTTGTATGGGCTAATCTCCCAATCTGGGTTTCTTGTTGTAATGAAAGAGATTGTCAACCCTTTTTCGCTTGACCGTCTTTCTGACTGGAACATCTGCTTCATCGGAGAATTGTTCTGCAACTTCATCAGGGAGGAATATCTCCTCTCTCACCTCTACACCAAGTTCAAATTCTTGAGACTGTTCATCCTCTACATCCACTTCTTCATCAGATGATCCTTCCGTTGTGTAGTCTTCCAAGTCATATGCCTCTCTTTCCTCGGTGTATTCTATTTCATTGTCTGTTTCAATTTCGTCGTCTGTTTGAATGTCATCATTTTCCAATTGGTTCAGGCTCTGTCTAATCTGTGCCAGACGTTCCATAATTTCAATTTGGAATTCATCTTCCACATAAAAAGGGTAATTGGGTTCAATGGCCACAATGGTTTGGCCTATGTGTATTCCTCGGTAGCCATTTGGGCGGCGGCTCCCTTCTTCCTGAAAGACGCACATCTGTAAAGAAAGATAAACATTCATTGAAAATGACATTGAGTCCGCTAAAAGTGTTTATTCGAAATGCTTACCGGTAAAAAACTTTGCCAGGAGAATCGGCAAAGGTACAAAAAACGAACTGATATAATAATAATAATAAAAATTCTTTAAGAAACAATATGTCGAAATTTGTGGCTTTAAACATAAACAAACTACCGCAGGTGAAATTCGATTATATTGACGCCACTGCAATTCTTAGAGATTTAATAATCAACAAAAGCGATGTTCAAAAACTAAAAGATGAACCCGACCATAATAAAACTTGGCGATTAAAGAACACACAGGTTTGTTAACTTCCAAGATAAATAGTCTTACATTTACTGTCAGTCAACTAACAAAAACAAACTTGAATACCTACAGCACAGTACCATCTGTTAACAAATCGTCGAAACATCATATCAAGGCCAAACCTGAGGAAGATGCAAATATTTCAACGCCATCTATGGAGAAAAGTAAAAAACCTCATTACCCACCTGAGATCGAAAAACCAATTTATTACCCAAAATCCTTTGCAGATGTCGCTTACGACAATCTTTCAGGTGAAAATAAAATAGTTTTAATACCATGCTTCTTAATTTGAATTGTACCACAATATTATTAATTGTATTATTTTAAACATGTAATTTTGTAAATATGTAGAATTTATTTGTCTTCCTAACCCACTAACGTCACTGTCGAACTCTCTTTTATGATGATTTTCTAGGTAGGTAGAAATGATGGACCGCATCACATCTCCTCTGCCCGAATATAATACTAGGTTGATAAAAGCGTCATGATCAAGATTTAGAAAAGGATTTGAGATTTTCACGGCCAAAAGAAAAATAGTGATATTTTTTTTAGTACTATGCCGAGTTGTGTTACGTCCTTCTTTAGCCACTGTAATAAAGTCGTTAATTTTATTTGAACATTTTTTGTTATTTCATAATTTATTTATTAAAATACCGTACATACTATTTGCGATACGTTCCAAAGTGGTAGTTACTTTCAGTAACGCACTGGTGAAAGATCACCTTACTTCGCAACCTTTCTCTTCCGATCTCTTTATACTCCAACTAATTTCAGCCTCACACCTACCTCAATAATTGAAGATGTTATATAGTCTCAACCGCTCTCACAGCCTCCAGGTTGAGAGGTTGGGACATTAAAAACATATTATTATCATTTACTTACCTAGTTAGCACGAAACGATAATTTTAGGGTTTTAATGTGATTATTCCCAATGTTTAGGATTTAATTGAATCTTCACTAAGCTTGCTTACGTTTATTTCTTGTTGAATCGACAACGCACTTATCAAGAATGCGATACTGACTGAATAAATAGGAACAATGGAAATCAAATTGGAAAGAATGGAGGTTAGGTTAAAATAATTTTAATTTGTATTTACATTGAAATTTTTCAAAATAAATCATTAACAAATGTGATGGGTTATACTATTTACATTTAAAGCAAGCTTAATTCTAAATAAACAGTTATGTTTGAATACAGTTATAAATGTGGTTATATAAAAATACATTATGCAGATGAAATAACAAAGTTGAGTAATGATAAGCTACGAAACTGTACCTATATGTATAGAAGAAGAATCATTAAATTTCAGAAAACTTTTATAGTTTTGTCCAAAAATATATACAGTACAGAGTACAAGTACAAGACTAACGAAATTTTTGTTCAAATTTATATTAAAATTAGACAATTTTTTATATACACTAATCTCCCAGTCTGGGTTTCTTGTTGTAGTGGAAGAGTGCGTTAACTCTCTTTCGCTTTATTGTCTTTCTTACTGGAACATCTGCTTCGTCGGAGAATTGTTCTGCAACATCGTCAGGGTAGAATGTCTCCACTTCAACCTCTGCTCCAAGTTCTGCAACTTCGTCAGGGTAGTATATTTCGAATTCTACCTCTGCTCCAAGTTCTAATTCTGGAGACTCTTCATCTTCTGTATCCAATTCTTCATCAGATGATCCTTCCGTTGGGTAGTTTTCCGAGTAATATGCAAAACTTTCCTCTGTGAATTCTACATCTTCGTTTGTTTCCATTTCATTTTCCATTTCAAATGTATGGTCTGTTTCAATTTCATCATTTTCCAGAGGGTTCAGGCGCTGTCTAATTCGCGCCTCACGTTCCATCATTTCAACTTGGAATTCATCTTCTGAATAATAATGGTAAGTGGCATCAATGGCCACAATGTCTACGCCTAAATGTATTCCTTGGTAGCCATTTGGGCGGCGGCTCCCTTCTTCCCGAAAGATACACATCTGTAAAGAAAGAAAGAAACATTATTTGAATGCAAATAATATGTTAAAGGTGTAATGAATATCGTCATAAGAAAATGGGAATGTTTATTAATTATCAAAATGTTGAAACGGGCGATGCTATTGTTTGTTGGAGAAGTAGTCGCAGGCTGGCTTAGTACTCGAGAAAAAATAGAAAAGAAAACACTACACAGACGGAAAACTTTAAAACATAGATAATATAATATAATATTTTGTACATAAGCCGTGTTTTGATTCTTTCTTCTTGGGACAACGTATGAGACTGCCTTGAAGTGTTCATCATCAGTGTGATGGACAATCTTAGGCGATCAGTTCAAGAAGGAAGCGCAACACCGCATATTTAGCAATAAGTGAAAATAATATAATAATACATAGTCGAATTGTAATTATTACCTTAAAAGTAAAGAAGTTCGTTGATCACAGACTGCAGAATATATCCAGTAGAACTTATTTCACTTAATTGCAATTATTCAAGATTCTCCGATGGTGAATTTTGTTAAATAAAACCAGCTCTGTAGCAGAGTGACAACGTTACTTGTCTATGGATTTTTGGGAATGGTTTGAGAACCACTGGGTATGGCTATTTATACCTGCCAGCCAACCCTTAAATACCGTAATGATTAAATATTTTGGGGAAGGGGGTGGGACAATTTGCGCGGACTGAGCTAGCAACAGTTTGGAAATCTCTGGAAATAATGGAATGACCAACAATAGTATCAATTAATGGTATAGTTACACAAATATTATTTTGAACTAATGTTGAAATTTATTTAAATACGTTACTCCGTTTAGTGTAAATTTTGAAATCATGTGTCGACTGCAAACTACGCCATTTTAAAACCATATTTATTCCTACTGGCTTCGGATAGTTAGCTCTTATGCGGTAATCATATAGAAATGGTAGCCGCGGATTTTCGCTAAAAACTAACCACCACGCCGTTTTCCTGCAGGAGGAGGCAGAGAGGACGGACCACCAAACAACTCGGTCTTGGCACACACTCCTTGGCTCGTTCACATCATTCATCGTCTCATACATAATCTCCTATGATTCTGACTCTTGACATGACCCAACTCAAGTATCTGATTAACTCGATCGTGCCATGTCTTTCTCGGGTGTCTCTGACTTCTTATACCATTCACATTTGCGTAATATATTCTTTTACACTCCTCTCTTCGTTCTTTCGCTCTACATGTTAGAACCGTCCCTCTCCTAAACTTACTTATTAGGCTTCCATCAACCTTGCATTCTCTGCTAATATCCACATTTCTCACACAAACATGGTTGTCTGGGCAATGATACTTATTATGGTAGTTAGTCCCGAAATTTCTGCACTGTAAAAAAATCCGGCTTCTAGTAATCTAGAATTAGTGGAAACATATACATTTTTTTTGCGAAAATATCCAGATTTAAGATATTATTAAAAAATATAGTATAATATATTGAAATAAAACCTTTTTTATATAAATCTTTGTACAAAAAGTCGACGAAACGTCGGAAAACGAAGATTTAATAAAATAGTTTTCAAAATGATTTTTACTTATATTTAGAACAAAAAAATATATTAAATTATGTTAAAAAATATATGAAAGAGTAAAAAGGAACAATAATGCACTAGGTACGTCAAGTATTAAATTGAAAATATTATACTATGTTACAAAATATATTGAGTAATTTTATGAAGTACTTTAAATTATTAATTACATATATTTCAAATTCAAATACACGTCAAATAAAAAAAAGTATTGCATTGCATTATATTAACAGCAAATTGGTAAAACATATTTATAACAAAATCGGGCTGTGTTAGTATAACTGCACGGTATAGTTATTGATCCAAGAATATATTTGGTGTTTTGCTGATCGAAAATAATGTTGTCTTTTCATTATTGAAACAAACTTTGTGAATTTGTCAATGTTCTATTTGTTTATAAATAATTTTCGGGATTTGTGGATCATACAACTTGTTTCAAATTATTTTTATTAGTATTTGATGTTCTTGATCGTGCCATGTCTTCCTATCTCGGGCCTATCCCATTTCATCTACAGTACACATTCGCGTCAAATATTCAACTTGTTTTTTTCCGTTCATTCGTTCTACATGTCTTAAACATTTAAAGTCGCATTCATTACATCGACCTTAGTAAATTAACTAATTTTCGAGTTCGAATCATATATACTTTATAGTATTCAAATCGACTAATACAAACGTACATAGTAAAAATGCTTTGTGATATTAATTTTTCAAAAGAAGCAAACACATTGTGACTTGACATTTTAAATAATAAAAACAGTCCTGATGATGGCACGGAGGTACCGAAACTGGTAGACTTTAAAATTTCAATAAAGTGACTTTAAACAAAGTGTTTTCCTTTTTTATTAATTAAAATGCTTTGTAATAATATTCCCAATATTTTGAATTCCCTAATGCATAAAATTCAGGATTACGTTTTCTAGGAAATAGCGCTGAGTGACTAGTTGGTAAGATGATTAGGTATATATATAATTATATTATATTTAGTGAATTTGAATGTAATTAATAAATTATGTACTGCATTTTGTAATGGAAATTTTGAATTCCTTTGAAATTTGAATTCCTCCTACTTCAACGTAAACAGAGAATGTTGCTGGTGCAATGATGGGGTTCTTAGGTTTCAGAGCTGCATACACAACTGCTGACCCTGTACTTAAGTGCGCCCCACTGTTGAATTTGACAGCCACCTCTTGTCCGGAGCCCCAAAATACCTGTGAAATACCCTTGACTCTATAAAGAAACTGGCGGTCCGTTTGATTGGTTCAACTATCTTAAGCACAGGCGTCAGATAAGTATGTTGTTATGTTCTAATGATATTACAATAGAAGAAACTCCAAGGAACTAGCGTCATTGATTCAACGAACTAGCGGGCCCAACGGTTGACATTTGTCACATGAGAACGGGTCGCTTCTATGACCCGTTCTTGAGTTCACCAGCTCGGCTGTTTTCAGCAACAATTTGCCGGCCTCTGTGTTTCCTCCCTCCTACAACATGAGTCTCTTCAAGATCCATGTTCACTCCTTCCTCTCTTCAAAAAGCCCCCCCACAAAGCATCCCCATAAATTGAACCCAGGATCTCTTGCCTTTCCTTGACAGGCGTCTTAAACCAATCGACCATTGAGGCCTATTAATTATTATATTTCAAAATCAGAATTAACAATATCATCTTGCAACTATTTTTTCCCATAGAAACTGAAAACTGCTTGCATTCGTTTATATTTTATAATATTATAACATCGTTGTATTATGATTATATATTTAATATAATTGTGTCTAATACTTCAAGCCACATTTTAAAAATAAATAGAATAGCAATATTTTACATTATAATTTTTATAAACAAAATATCACTAACATAAATATCAAGGTTTGTAATTAGTCTTACAATTCGTCTATTATTATTAAGTTAAATCTTCTCCTGCAAAGTTTTCATTTTGTGGCAATTATATTTTAGTTCACTGTGAAAAGCGTTGTATTGTGCGCATGCTATTTATATCAATGCATTTTGAATGCACGTTGAAAGGTTATCGGATAAAATTGTGTATTTATATTAAAATCTTTACTCTAACGTATTCCAGGTTACTTAATAACATATTATTTACATTTAAAGCAAGTTGGTACTAAGTTGAGTAAATAAAAATCTCCAAGTTTATAGGTAAAAAACAATACATATAAACTTGATAACTTTTAAAATAGTATCATTTCATAAGAACAATACAAATTAAAAGCCACCAGATGAGAGATGAAATTGATTTTTATTTTAACAAACTTTTGATAATATTTTTTGTCAGTAGTACCTAGTTCGCAATCACCCATAATAATATGTTTATATTTTTATGTTGTGTTGTTTATGTCACATGTGTATTGTAAATGGACACAGTCGGTTATGTACAGATAAAACTTATTTGTTTAATTTTATAGACTAATCCTCCATCTAGAGATCGTCAATCCTTTTTCGCTTGACTGTCTTTCTGACAGGAACATCTGCTTCACCGGAGAATTGTTCTGCAACTTCATCAGGGTAGAATGTCTCCACTTCAACCTCTGCTCCAAGTTCTGCAACATCATCAGGGCAGAATATCTCCTCTCTCACCTCTACTCCAAGTTCTAATGCTGGAGACTGTTCATCCTCTGCATCCACTTCTTCATCAGATGATCCCTCCGTTGTGTAGTCTTCCAAGTCAGATGCCTCTCTTTCCTCCGTATATTCGACCTCATCATCTGTATCAACTTCGTCTTCGCTTTCAATTTCGTCATCTGTTGGAATTTCATCATTTTCCAATGGGTTCAGGCTCTGTCTAATCTGTGCCAGACGTTCCATAATTTCAATTTGGAAATCATCTTCTGAATTATAAGTGGGTTCAATGGCAACAATGGTTTGGCCTATGTGTATTCCTCGGTAGCCATTTGGGCGGCGGCTTCCTTCTTGAAAAATGCACATCTGTAAAGAAACGTAAACATTATTAAAAAACGAATGAAAATATTACATTTATATGACAAATTAAGAAAGCACAATGCATTTTAAAAATTCTCTTACTTCAGCAGAACGGTATCTGAATAAATAAAATGAAATTGTTTGATTATCACAATGTTGAAAGGGGCAATGCTATGGAATTTATTTTTGGGGCATTTAGCCGCGTTGAGTTTCCTTCTTCTTTAGTCTTTTCAGACTGCCCCGCAGTGTCCATCAACAGCGTAAGACGACTAGTTCAAGAAGGAAGACCAACACCGCACACTTAGCCAAAATAAAAATAATATGAAAAAAACATAATGTACCTTAAAATTGAAGATTTTGCTTGAAATCTGACTGTAGAATAAATCCAGTAGAACTTTTTAACAATATTTTCCACTAATTTTTAAGAATGGAGATTCACGGATGATGCAGTGTAGTTTTAGATTTTTTTTAAATTAATAAAAACTGTGCAGCAGAGAGACGACGTAGCTGTCGATGAATTTTTTGGAATGGTTTGAGAACCCTGGGTAGGGCTATTTATACGCGCTAACCAACCCTTAATTACCGTCGGATTAAATATTTTCGGGAAGGGAATAGTGCAATTAGCGCGGACTGTACGAGCCACAGTTTTGAAATCCCCGGAAACGGTGAAGTGACGCATAATGGCATATAGCATTTGAAATTAAATAATTATTATTTAATTTCAAAATTAAAAATCACATATCAAACTTCAATAGTGCAATTTGTTAATTTGTTGACGGCAAAACTATGCAATTTACAAATCATTAAAAATCCATTCGATCTTTTTTTTATTATTTTAGGCGTGATGGTTAGTTTTTATTAATACTTTATATTTTTCCATTAATTATTTTTTTTACCCTTATGTTCAAACATTTTTAAAAAAATTAAAAAAGGTAAGATATGGGAACCCACAAATGTACTGCCTATGGGGGTAAGTAATACCCATAATTAATACTAATAAAATAAGAATATAAATAAACCTGTTAAATAAAATTTGGCATGATCAAAACCTGTTAACCACATGGCCAAAAAAAAAATATTACTTTTAGCATTTTCTCTGTAAATCGGCCATCATGTTGTTATTGTCAACCTTTGCAAAGAGTAGACAATATCAAATACATGAGTTCAATAATTTATCGAAATCTTAAATAGAACAATCATGTCACTATAAACGAACAAAATAAGAAAGTTAGCCTACATCTTCAAGACTTTAAGAAATATATTGGAATTCAATGGCCACTATGCTTTCACCTATGTGAATTCCTTGGTAGCCATTTGGGCGGCGGCTTCCTTCTTCCTGAAAGGCGCACATCTGTAAAAAAAGATAAACATTAACTGAAGATGACATTGAGTCCGCTAAAAGTGTTTCGTGCAAATGCATACCGGAAAAAAACTTTGCCAGGAGAGTTGGCAAAGTTAAAAAAGTCGAAATATTATTAAAATTCAATGGAAATCTATAAAGAAAAGGCATACAAAAGACTACAGTCTCCACTGAAAAACACCCAATTATTTTGGGCAGATACGAAAGTGCTGAAATTAAATACAGTACTTGCTACCACTGACTGAATAAATAGGAACAATGAGTGAAATCAAATTAAACAGGTTAGGTTAAAATAATGAAAAATGTATTTACATTAAAATTGTTTAAAATAAATCATTTACAAATGTCATGGGTCATAATTTTTATGGATTCCTAATTACTCGCTAAGATTCTATCTATATTTAAAGCATGCTATGTCTATTTAAATTAATATGTTCGTATCGTGTTAGTTTTTGTTTATACGTATAATACACTGGTGAAATAAGTACGAAGTTGAATTTATGAAAAGCTACCAGATGAGATACGTTTACGTTCAGCAAACATAAAAAAAAGTTTTTGTCAAAAATATATAATATAAGGAAAGCACAAGTTTATGTTTGAAGACTCATCTCCACATCTGGGTTTCTTGTTGTAATGAAAAAGAGCGTTAACTAACTGGAACATCGGCTTCTTCGGAAATTTTTTCTTCAACATCGTCAGGGTAGAATGTCTCCACTTCAACCTCTGCTCCAAGTTCAGCGACATCATCAGGGTAGAATGTCTCCACTTCAACCTCTGCTCCAAGTTCTGCAACATCGTCAGGGTAGAATGTCTCCACTTCAACCTCTGCTCCAAGTTCTGCAACATCGTCAGGGTAGAATGTCTCCACTTCAATCTCTGCTCCAAGTTCTGCAACATCGTCAGGGTAGAATATCTCGAATCCCATATCTGTTCCAAGTTCTAATGCTGGAGATTCCCCACCCATTTCTTCATCAGATGAAATCTCGGTTGTGTCGTCATATGCAATACTTTCCTCCGAGAATTCAATTACACTTTCATCTTCCATTTCAAATGCACGGTCTGTTTCAATTTCATCATTTTCCAGAGGGTTCAGGCGCTGTCTCATCTGCGCCAGATGTTCCGTAATTTCAACTTGCAATTCATCTTCTAAATTATAAGTGGGTTCAATGGCCACAATGGTTTGGCCTATGTGTATTCCTCGGTAGCCATTTGGGCGGTGGCTTCCTTCTTGAAAGATGCACATCGTGTATCTGAACTTTTTCAATAATTTTTTTACTGATTTGTAAGTTTGGGGATTCACTGATTAAGAAAGTGCAAAGAAGTTTTTTTTTAATTACGAGAATTTTTTTTAATAAACGAACTGTGGAGCAGAGTGACAACGTAACTTGTTGATGGAATTATTAGAATGGTTTGAGAACCACTGGGTAGGGCTACTTATACCCACCAACCAACCCTTAATGACTAAATCCCGAAATATGTTCGGGAAGGGGGTAGTGCAATTAGCGCGGACGAACGAGCCACAGTTTGGAAATCCCTGGAAACAATGGAGTGACGCACAGGTAATTGTATCTATGATTTGATGTCACATTATTATTATTTTGAATTTATATCGAAATTGTTTAATGTGTTAAGTGTAATTTTGAAATGATCTGTTGAGTGCAAACTACGCCATTCTAAAATCACAACAATACCTTCTCACTAACTAATATACTTACTATTATTTATTAATTATGGCCCGTTTCAAACAGAATTAGAATCTTGGACATGTAGAGCGGATAAGCGAGGAAAGGAATGTAAGGAGAATATATGAGGCGGAAATGAATGGTAGAAGAAAACCAGAGTCGCCCGAGAGAGACATGGCACGATCAAGTGAATTAAATATTTATGTCGGGTCTTCTAAAGAGTCTGAATATGAATTTACTTTGTGTGGCGGTCTATCCTCTCTGCCTACCTCTGCGTGGAAACGGTGTGATGGTTAGTTAGTTACTTATGTTATATAACTCCTTCTCACCCCATTCTCTTCAGCCACACAATATACCCCAATTGGGGATGCTATAATCCCACTGGCTTCGGACGGTTGAGAGCAGTTGGTACTCTTGTGCACTATACACAAAAATAAATAATGTCAAAAGCTACATACTTTACATTTACGGCAAGTTCGATAACCATTCATTTATACTACTCTTCCATAAGAAGCATTTGCTTGTGGGTGGAAGGAGAGTGTACATTCGGAAAAATAAAGATTTAACAATTCTAAAATTGAGACATATGTATTTATGTATGTAATATGAATATTTATTTCAAATAGCATTTATTTCGGATTTTATCTCTATTACGACAGAAGTTTATCGTCAAACCCTATTTTTGGATTATTTATATCTTCAGCGGCTTTTAAATTATTTGTTTTCTGTTTACTAAAAAATATATATGAGATATTTGTCCATGTAGTGAGTTAACAAATTTTTTAATATATTATTATATATTAATTTTGATAAAAAAGACAAACCTAACAATATTTTAAATCTTACTTTGTGTGGCAGTTCTCTGCCTACCTCCGCGGGTTATGTTATTTTGACATTTCGTGGACTATTCATACATTGTTACTCCATAGTAATATAAATGACTGCAATGGTTTTAGCCGTGTTTGGAGACCAGATCTTAATTGCCAGCTACTTTGAAATCTTCTTTTTCTCCATATCCTTTTCATCCCACTATCTTCAACCTTATAATACACCCTAATTGGGGATGCTATAGTCACACTGGCTTCAGACGGTTGAGAGCAGTTGGTACTCTTGTGCAGTATACACAAACAAAAATATTTTTTTCAAAGTCTAAAGCTACATATTTACATTTACGGCACGTTCGATAACCTTTCAGAAGCGGAATGATATTGGAAATGGCATTTACTTTGTTAAGTGACCAGTTACTTTATAGTCAGGTACTTTCCAACCATCCTCTACTCCATCTGCTTCCTCTCACCGATCTCGTATGCCAACATATATTTATTTAAATAAGAAATTTTTTGTAGATGCAATAATTCAGATTTGACAAACGGTTAATTTATATGTTAAGATTTATACTACTCTTCTATAAGAAACATTTGATTGTGGGTAGAAGGAGAGTGTTCATTTGAAAAAAAAACAATAAACCTTTAACATTTATGTAATTCAAGCATTCATGTTTATGTATATATTTATATAAAATGATTATTTGAACGTTTGGAAGTGTATTACTACCATTTATTTGGGATGGGATTAATGTATGTTTTATCACTATTTAACGACAGGAGTTTATCTTCAAACCTTATTTTTAGATTATTTATATCTTTGTGGCTTTTAAATTATTTTTCCCGTGTTTTTTTCTTTTACTATAACGACTATATCATCGGCATATAACATAATTTGTCCATGTAGTGGTTGAACAAATTTTATTAATATACAAATAACCTGACAATATTTGAAAATCTCCTACTACCTTGTTCGCTAGTTTAACCATTGGTTTTTTGTGATTCTGTGTATTATTTTGAGTACAGTTTATTCGTTATTGGGACCATAGTGGTTTACGATAGTGGTTATATAAAAAAGGTCGCAGTAGATACTTCCCAACCATTTTCTACCCCATATACCCTTGTCACTTCCTCGATTTCACAATGTGCCACAAATTAGAGATAACTCAGTCCAACTGGCTTCGGGCAGTTGGAACTTTTTTGTATTATTAAAAAGTAGCCATGGATTTTTATACCTTTAAAAAAATATATATTCCTTTGTCCCAGTTCTGTTCACTTACGAGAATCATTAAAAAACGTAGTTGAGAAACTTGCCGCTTATTTTATCTTTTACACAACTAAATAACTATCGTCCCGACTCCCCACAGGTGTGGGCAGAGAGAATGAACCAGCACTTAATCTCTCTTAGCACACACTTCTTGTTTCATGTTATACATTAGCGTCTTTTTTTATTACACATAATACACTTGTATAGTAAAAAATATATGTTAAAAAGTCCCGATAAACTGCTTTTTAGCAGTTTGTCTAAGGGGTTTTTTCTTTACAAATCTTATTATAGTGAGTTTACAGTTTCATTTTTACAATTATATGTATAAAACAAAAAAATAAAAATTTTACAGAAATATAGCAAAATAAAAATTATGAAAAACATAAATGACAATTTTAAAAGTCTTTAGAATAATATATAATTGTAAGCTAATACAAATGAATTCTTTCAGTGCGCCAAGACTTCAGTAAGTTCACCAATTGTTTGTTATGGGCACAGCTTTTAATTTCAGCAACTGGGAATCATGTAGTCTCGCACATACACTTATGTTATTCTGACTCTTGACGTGGCTTTACTCAAGTACGTATTCAATTCACTTGATCGTGTCATGTACCGTGTTCCTCGGGCATACCCGATTTCTCCCAGCATTCACTTTAGCGTCAAATATTATCTAGAAACAGATCTTTTTTTTTTTATAAAAAAGAAAGACAAACATTCCCGGGTTACGAATAACCTGACAATATTTGAAAATCTCCTACTACCACCACAGAAAGCGGAAAATGTTGCTTGTGTTGTGATGGAGGACTTAGCCAGTCGAGGAATTGAACACGGTACGCCTGGGTGGGACCCAAGCGCGATGTCAACTCGGCCACCGACCGGTCACCGAACACGGCTAAATCCATTTCAAGCAACGTTTCAATTCTGATTGGTGGTCTTTCACCAGGGCATTTTTTTTATTCCTTTATTTTTCCCAATTTTTACATTAATTACATACAATATTTTATAAATCGATACGAATAATGGGAACCCACTAAGGCGCAGCCTGTGCGTGGGTAATATATTTAAGTTATTATATTATTGTACCTAGAAACAAACAAACTGTGGGCATATAAAACAAAAACTAGATTACATTTTGTCTAAGCGGTTTGTATAAAAAGTGTTTACAATTGTGTATAGTGAAGTTATAAGTGTTTAGTGTAATATATGGTGAATATTTTATGCGGAACATAAATTGATACAAATTAAATAAAAAAAGTTTCAACTGCTGTATCGAAAAGCCATTTTAACCCTTTTAAGTATTGAGGAAGTTTAGTAATCACTTGAATATTTTTCGGTAAAAGATTGAAAGTACGAGGTCCAATGAAACTGCAGTGTGTTTGCATTTGTTTTGTGTTCGTTTGGGGGGTATAAAATACATTATTATTTCTAATGTTGGTTCTGTTTTCATTTATTTTTGTTTTTAAAGATGTATTTCGTAGTTGGCAAAATAAATAGTTTACGGAGACAGAATAGTTTATATTCTTTGTATAACTCATTTGTTGAAAATGTTCTTTTCCGACTATACATAACTTTGATGATATAATGTTGAGTTATTTGTAAAGGTTTTATATGTGCATGAAGCGCACCGCCCCATCCTATTATTCCGTATATGAGTGAAGATTGCACCAAAGAAAAATAAATAATTCCAGATTGATAAAGAAAGTATTTATCAATATGGAACCTACAGCATAAATGTGTGATATGTATTTTTTTAAATAAATAAATTAACATAATTAACTGAATTAACATAAATTATTCAAATAAAAATTACTTGCATCCGTCGGATTCGTAACTAAGAGTTAGACAATATAGTATATTTTCGTGACTACATTTCCAAAGTATCTGAGCATCTCTTTCTTAATCTTGTTAATGACGTTATTACTGTGCATTATTTGTGGACAAGGACGATGTGTTTCGGTCCATCAAAAATCATCATAAAATAGGATTTCACATTGAGGTTAGGACGAAAAATAAATTCTACCTATTTATAAAATTACTTGGTATAAATTAGTTATTGTGTTAATTTAATTAAAATAAGGAAGCAAGTCAACTAATGACTAAGAACGATAATCTTTTGTGTTTACCCATGATTTGTTTTCCCCTTTTTGTTTTTGATATTGGAATGTTAAGGGGAATTTTTGTTATTTGTTTTTGGGGTGTTATGCCGTGTTGCGCTGGACACAGATGAACACTGCAATGCTGTCTGAAACGTTGGCTAAAGAAGAAGTTAGCGCAACACGACATAACACCCCAAAAACATATAACAAAAATACTTAATTATTGAAGACAATATTAGCGATTTCTAAACGAAAATCTGAAACAGAAAAATCAGAAAAGGATACGGTCACATCTAGGACTCGAACCCAGGACCGGAAAGACAAGGGTCCTGGGTTCGAGTCCTTGAGGTTTTACTCAATAAAGTTATTCCGAAAAATAAATAAACAAAAATACTTTTGGCCGTGAAAATCTTAAATCATATTTGTTAAGGGGAAGCTTAATGCCAAATAACTATTTTGATTAATTTTCATAACGAATTGGTGTACACTATGAATCTCAAAAATATGCTCTAGATGAATTGAAGGTTTTCCTATCGTTTCGCTTGAGTAGAATACAAATAAAAAATATAAATGTAAACTACTAAAAAAAACATTTTTTCAAATTAAAATTATGAACGCGTAAAGGAAACTACTTTTAAATATTACAGTATTACAACTAAGATTATCTGTGACAGTTTCACTTGATTAACTTTTTTGCTTTCTTATACAATTATTTACAAATTAAATAAAAACCAGTTTTGTGCTTGAAACGAACGTTTCTAGACTCCGTTTGTCAAACGATTTTAATGCCTATTACCTACAATAAAATGTATACCAAGAATATACACATTTTTGGCTTGTAGCTTCCTCTTAACCCTAACGACGACTTCTTGGAAATTCCAAAGAATTGTCGATCTATTTATTTGTTACTAATTGGTTATTCTTCCATTAAAATCTTTTGCATTGCGAATAACATGAAAGTGAAATAAAATGAGTCACTTTAAAACCCCTAAAATTATCGTTTCGTAGTAATTAGTTAAGTATATGATAATAATATGTTTTTAATGACATCTAATGCAAAGTGCTTTCAGTACTAAATGAAATAATAAATTACTGCGAATTATGTGACTGCATTGAAAGCGATTTAAATAGTTTATTATATTCTAATTTATTACATGTTATGCGTATTGACGGCCTCCGTGGATAATTGGTTACGATCCTTGGCTAAAATGCAAATAAAATCACGGCGTGCGCAAGTAAATTTTATTTAAAAATTTTGTGTTAGAAATTATTCATTTAAAATAACAGATAGTGAATTTGAGGAAGGTTGCAGAGTGGAAGATACTTTCAGTGTCACCCCTGGTGAAAAATACTTTGTTTGAGATGGGTTTAGCCGTGTTTGGTTACCAGATCTGACTAGACAGATACTTCTCTCCTCCTTTTGCCTCATCACCTTTCCAGTTACATTAAAACATACCCCGATTCATGATGCCGTAGTCTCACTGGCTCTAGGCGGTTGGGACTATTGTGCGGTACCCGATTTATTTGTGTCTTCTTTCCCCCGACTTTTATTGACGTTTCAATTTTTTACATAATATACTGATAAAGAATTCCTGAAGCTTTGGATAGTTGCACATTTATTTTAATTTAATAGTTTATTTGAATGGTGAAAAAAGTTGGGGACTCCCTCGGAAACCATTTTTCAAATCTTTTAGTAATATCGTTGTTAGTTGTTAGTAGGCAGTGTTATCATCTTCCCCTCTCCCCGTGTAACATCAGATAACAACTTGACATCCAATTAGATACCAGATTTGGTGGATAGTGAACCTAACCTAATAATGCTGTATTAAAGCATTAAAAATCTCTAATACCATTAATTTTACAGCGAAATTTAGTGATATTTCAAACAGAAATATTTTAATTATTTTTTATTAACAACTCTGGTATTTGTGCTGTATTTGTCACGAAACAACACAAATCTTTGGGTCACGTTGTGTTTTATTTGTCACCAACTGTCCTCACATCCTCATAAATCTCGTTCTGTCTTATTCTGTACTAGCTGAACCCTGGGGCTTTAAACTTTTTTTTCGAAATCTAATGTAGATGGTGACCTTTCTCCTTTTTCAAAGGTCAAGTGTGAAAGATTTCTTAATTTTAAATGTCTGAAAAATGTGGCTAGATCTCGGACATATTTAGCCAGTACCCACAGAATTTTTCTCGAATCTCCTGTTCTCAATTGACTTCACTTGACCCAAACTTTTTATTTCTGGTTTTTGTTAACATTTTTAGAAACACCAAGCTTTCTCATTGCATTTATAAGCTAACCATATATACTTGGTGTTGACGGACGTACTGGACTATACATTATTTGGAGTATTACATTACAAGAACGATGTGTAAGATTTGAGTTATGTCAAGATAACTCTTAACATGACTCAACTCTTTGACAAGAGTCTGTATAACCGATGTTTAATGTATTAGACGAAGCATGAATGTGAATGAAGCAAGGAGTGTGTGCCAAGACAGAGTTCTTTGGCGGTCTGTCCTCTCTGCGTACCCCTGCGGGAAATGGCGTAAAATTTAGCTAGTTAATTATTTGACTGAGCTTATTATTTTGAACAACATAGCTTAAAAAATTTTCTGAAATTCCAATCATTTAATTTACCATCACTAATAGTTTTCAACGGCCAAAGCTCCCAATCAAAAAGTCTTCACAAATCTTTATGATTTTTATTTTATTTGTGATTATTATCTACCAACTGCTTCCAATAGTCTGAAGACAGTGAGATTATGGCATTCACAATTAGGGGTATGTTGTTAGGCTGAAGATAGTGGGAGGGAGGAGTTGGAAAGTACCTACCTAACCTGATTTCGGCAAAGAGGGAGATCAATGACTGTCTGGTGCAATTTGATGGGAGCACTCTCCCCAATAAAGACTCCATTGAAATGCTTGGAGTTACTATATCAGACCAGCTCAAGTATCGGGGATCCATAGAAGCCCGAGTAAATCAGGCCTCCAAAAAGTTGGGCGTCTTGTACAGGGCTAGGAGATTCTTCAACAGTGACCAGCTGCTGACCCTGTACAAGTCTCAAGTCCGCCCAACTATTGAATTTGGGAGCCACCTTTGGGCTGGTGCCCCAAAATACTTGATAAACCTGCTTGAGTCTGTGCAAAGGAGAGCGATCCGTCTGATTGACAATCCGTTGTTAACAGACCGATTGCCTTCTCTAATGCATATACGCAATGTAGGCATGCTGTGTCTGTTCTACAGGTATTTCAATGGAGCCTGCTCCAAGGAGCTAGCAGCATTGATTCCTGATGCACCGGTGCACGTGCGCGAAACTCGACGGACACGAACTGAACACCCGTTCACGGTTGACGTTGGCTTCATGAGAACGGGCCGTTTTTACGACTCGTTTTTGTATAAGTCGGCTCTTATGTGGAACGAGCTACCGGCATCTGTTTTTCCTCCCTCCTATAATCCGAGCCTCTTCAAGGCCCGCATTAACAAATCCCTTCCTACAGCCCCTACCTTATTCCGCCTCACAACGCTGCCCAACCGGGTAGCGACATAGTTCCCCTGTCTGTACACTGCACAGGCAGGGACACTCTTATGAGGTTTCACATAAAAAAATAATAATAATCAGATCTGGTCAGCAAATAGGCGTAGAGCCATCTCAATCACGGTTTCGATTCTGAATGTTGGTCTTTCACCACGGCGATACTGAGAGTATGTTCCACTTTGGAATGTGTCGCAATTATACGGTATATTTATTTAGATTAAGTGACAACAACAAATAAAGTTAACCTCGGTACAGGCTTAGTCAGAGTGACGTTAATTTTTATCAGAAAAGGCGTGATTTATGTAAAGTGAGAAACTAAATAAATTAATTAAATAAAATGAATTATTTTTTAAATTATTAATTATTTTTTTTTTTAATTATTTAAAAATTACTTCATTTTATTTGGATGAACGTTATGAAGTGGAACGTTTTATGTTGATTTGTTTTTTTCTGTTATTTTCAATAAAGCAACACGATACATATATTTAAAAAAATATTTATTATTGTATTTCTCTGAGACCATGGCATCCCAATTTGGGGGATTTTGGAAGGCGTAAGAAAGTGGGGAGGGAAATGAGATTGGGAAGAGGAAGGTGCTGAATACCTGGCTATTCAGATATGGTCACCAAAGTCATTTCAAGCAACGTTTCAACTCTGACTGGTGGTCTTACACAATATTAGAATATACTGATAATATATTCCAATCTGGAATCAGTATCGGATATAATATTATTTTAAATTAATAAATTGTGAAAAAAACACAAATTAAAATGGTGTTTGATTGTTAAATATATAATTTAATAGTATAATTAGGAAGTAATTGATGCCTCGAATATTTAATGTACTTACACTGCACATGCATAAACCAACCACACTGTAAACTGTTGATTTCCTTAAAATAAAATAAATGTCTATTATTCTCGTACTAATAATGTGTGAAATAACCCAGTACTATCGAGATTATTTAAGTAACTAACCAACCTTCACATTTCCACGCAGAGATAGGCAGAGAGGATAAACCGTCACACAAAATAATTACATACTAATTCTTCTGCTACTATGACTTATGATTTAAATTTATTTATTTCATCAAAACAATTACAGGATATATTATAATATTTCATGAGTAAGTAAAATACCTATATGCAAGTTATTAACAATGAAAAACTTGTTGAAAAACTAATTTTACAATAATAGAAAAAGTAAATATGTATATGAGAGTGTTATATAGATATGGCGTAATATACAATATTTTAAGTTGTGCATAACCTGCCTCACTGGGCGAACCTGTGTTGAGGCAGATTTTTTAGTTAATTATTTTTCGCATTTTGTCTATGGTTTACTTATAAATGTTTAATATAGGTTCCTATCAGAGATGTGCAAAATGGGTACCCAAAACCATTTGAAATGCAAAATGGAAATGGGTCAAAACTTTTCCATTTGAAAATGCAAAATGCAAAATGGTTTTTAGAAAAGCATTTCAAATGCAAAATGCAAAATACCTATTTTCAAAATGCATTGAAAATGCAAAATGGTTTCTCAGGACAAACAATTAAAATAATTATAGAATTTTTAAACAATTTTGTCATTTAATAATGGACATCAATGTAGAACAAACATTATACATGATGGTAAATCCAAAAACACCACTACAGATTATGAAACCACAAAAAATTTGCGCGGGACTAATGTTGCCAACGTAAAAACATAGAAACTGCTATCTAACATTTAATATTACAGCGTCATGGCCCCATGTTCAGTATTTGAATCAGTATTTTTTGTAATGGTATCACTCAATTGCCAGGGCTCCTACCAGGGAGCTACTTGACAAATGGAAATTATCTCTAATAGCGAGGTTGAGTACCGACTGATATTTGGGGCTTATGAAAAAAAGATGAGTGGAGATAGTACGAAGAATGTTGCAAAAAAGCATTTAAAATGGAAAATGAATTGAGAAAGGCATTTAAAATGCAAAATGCAAAAATTGATTTTAGAAAAGCATTTAAAATGCAAAATGTAAAATACCCATTTTGCATTTCCATTTGAAATGGATTTATTTGAAATAAAGCACATCTCTGGTTCCTATACATCAATACATTATTTTAGGTTACATTTTTATTACAATATAATACAAATACAGCAAGTTTTAGCAATGATAATATCCGATTCAAGTAATATTGACTAGTCTGTAAAAAAAATGACTTGAAGTGTTTTACCAATAATATAAATTCAGTGTCTGTAAGTTTTAACCCTATTTCATACGAACCAATTGGGATTATAAGTTAACACAACAATATTGAATAAATAAAATAATTATATATTATATTCTTATAAAATCTAAACAATTACAAATAGTTTATCAGCGTCTCCCAAACTGTGTCCCAGCTGACTGCAGGCATAAGCCCCTCCCCGATCATTAACGACTTGCAGGTAAAATTAGCCTCCCCACTTTCTCCAGTGTTTCTCAAGTCACAGACCTAGACACAAGTCATCAAGAAGCTTTACCACTCTTGACATCTTGTTTCGTGTTTTTATACGTGTGTGAAATATCAATTAAAAAATACAATTTCATTTGATTTGCCCATAATTTCTTCCCTGTGATTACTTCAAGACGCCATCCTCGAAGTGTTTGGTAAGTAAATATTATTTAATAATAATATTGTTTCTGTTCTCCACTCGAGCGATTGTTGGAATATTATGCCATGTTTGCAAAACGTTTTGAGCGATCGCTTGCCAAAATGTGCCAATTTTACAGAACCTTAAAATACGGAATAAACGATGAATCATTGGCTTGAAACAGCAGTAAGTAGTTTCATATGTTTCCATATTAATATTTTGAGGAATCGTATTACTTAAATAATATGGTAATGAATATATACTACACCAATCGCTCAAGTGTGTAACCAATTATTCTTATTTAGAACAAATGGTTTTTTTTCTGTCCTTACATTAACCATTGAAGACAAACATCGATATATGTGTATTATGGGTGTGTTCATATGCACGAATTTAGCTCATTTTTTTCTTATCTCTGGTCAAATTAATCAAGAATTTTCAAATACATTCTGTCTTTAGCAGATGAAAAATTTAATTTCTTTCGTAAATTAACCAACTTATTATCACTATGCGTCCGTGTTATAGTAAATATAATTCAGCATTTTGGTCTTACAACTCTCAATCACTTCCATTTGTCGATTTAAACCTTATAAACTTACTTTTATTTGTTTATTGTCGTTACTTATCAAGGAATTGACGATGGCACAATACTGTAACTGTAAAAGAGCACTTTTGTAATGACAGAACATTGCGACTCAAAATGTAGCATTTTGCCAGCAATCCCATTATACTCATCACAATGTTTCATTACAATGCCTTTACCGTGCGTGCGCGTTTGAGTTACAACGTATTTCCCTCAATGTGTCAATATAATAATAATAATTTAAAATTTTGTAAAAGGTTTAATTGAGAATTAACTTGAAATTTTTTTGAAAAACCTAATACGTGATTACAGCGCCCTTGAGGTGATTTTGCACAAAAACGGCGCTGTACAAATCATCAAAGTATTATTATTATTTGATTATATATTTTCAACAATATTATAAAAGAAGGGTTAATCTAACCATTCACAAAATTTGAAATTGTCGGCTACTCATTTATCTGAAAACTATTTTTTGGAGATACAGCATATTGCCATAACAAGGGCTGCGGAAGATCAAATCCTACTCTGGGATGCACATGTACTACAGATACAGCATATTGCCTTTTGAAATGATTGCTCTCTGTTGGCTACGGTTCCTCGTCATTCACCTCTAGTCCTCAGCTCTTCTCGTTCTGCTCAAATCTTCTTCCACACAGTTTATCCACCTCTTTCTCATCCATAAACTGCTGTTAAAATATGTATTCTCTATCTTTACAGATCTTCGAAACCCACACTACTATGTGCATCTTTCGCAAAGAGGGGAGTCGCCGCGACAATGGCTACCAGGGCACCCATATCGGCCAAACTATCGTCGTAGAATTTAACCCATTAATCGGAGAAACAATTTTTTACGACGATAATACCATCAATAATTTGGATGAATTCTTCACAAACAACAAGCTGAGAGATATCTCGGTGATAATAATTATTATATTGTTACTTGTCATTATACTAGCATACATCATACAAGTGATTGGTGAAATATTAATTGTTTTTATTTTAATTATTTATTTATTATGTACACATTTTGATTTCGTTTATAAATTAATATTTGAGAGATTTCAAATAAATTAAATTAACGCTTGATTAATTTTAATCTTTATTCTGTTACTCCCTTGAAGAAGGTTTTAGGCTGGCTCTGAGCCAAACGGCGCCTAGCACTGTATCAGGTGTCGGGTAATATCAGCGCTTTTGCTTCTACATAGATGCTTGCGCCTTCACAAGGCCGGTCATGGCAGTACCTACCTACTTTTCCAAAATATCAATCTGTCGTGCGACTGTTTTAAATAATGGACCTAATAAGTCCTGGACGAAGCAATTCGAGAATAATTTGAAGCGGGAGAGGCGGAGCCACAAACCCCACAAACAAAAACCTTCACGCTATTGAAGAAGATGTATGGAAAATGCGAAAACCTACTTAAAATTTTAATGACAAATGCTATTCCTCGTCTCATCAATTACCATTAACAACACAAACATAAAATAATAATAGTTCATTATTCACCATTTTACATACAAATCAGTTCAAAAATTAGTTGTACAAGACAAGTCTGCCAGGCAATTTCCCCTCACCTTAGATTTCAATTGAAACAAAATCGCATCCAGGGCTTTTTAGCTGGCTTTTTGTACTTAATGTTATGGTACGAAGACGATTCAATTTAAAAAATCCTTAAAAATTAGATGTTCCAAACCAAATTGCTAGTTCCGAAAGATGCGAAAGTCCGACAACGAATCGTTTAATATGGCCATCCCTAAAAATACATAGATTAATACATTTATCTGTGGTTGTATTTGACGTCTGACATTTGCCAAGAAGTAAACAATACTGATAATAAAATAATAACATGTAGCATAGAATATTATAACTGACGTGGTATTTTCATAATATAATAGTTTATTTAATGTTATTCGTATGTATGTTAATAATAATGTTTTTGAGACCATGACTTCAAATAACTCGGAAAAAAAATTAAAAACTAGACAATTTTTCTAAATTTAATATGAGTCGCTGTATCTATGGCTTAAGGCTTACACTTCATCACATTTTTAATGATACGCTTTGTACATGTCTACCAAAATCAAATAACTCAATACAACAATTTAGTCATAGACGACTTCTTCTCATTCACAATTTAATCCTACAGTTCTCTTCAAATCGTCAACTCATCTCACCTGTTGACAACTTCCGCTACTTCTTTTGCTAAACTGGTCGAATTCCCCTGTATGCAAAGGCTGTTTAAAAAAACAACACTTGATTTTAATAAATATCTAATGGAGACAACTATTTATGTTGGGGGTTTAAGGCCCCGTAGTAAGCGTTCAAAGATGGTTTGAAAGGGAGATATGTAAATATGAATGTTAGAGGGAGCGCGCTAATATTAAAAAAGTTAATAATTAAGCGAAAATATTTAATAAAACACGACTCGTTTGAAATAGAGAAAAAAAACCTCTCGACAAATGCTTTAGTTGCATTTAAAGATACACTCGAATTTTTTCATGCCTATAACATATTAAATAACAGAACAAAACATGTTTTTAATAATTTTTGGAGCTTACTTTCCGATTTTTTTCTATCTAGGGAATTTCATATAATTAACGTTTCTGCATAACAAATGTCTGGATATTATCTTGAAAAATAACATATATTTTTTTGGAACTTCGAAACTTAAAGAGTTAACTAGAAACTTGTTATAAATCGATAGAAATTGGGTATTCGGGGGCCTAAGTAAACATGCACAAAATAGGTTTTTAGGGTTTAGTTTGGGTTCGTTTAATAATTTATGCATATTTTCTAACCTTCAAACCTAACTTTGATTGAGAAAAAAATGAAATTTAATGCATCTTTTACGATATCCCACCACATAAATAGTCATTTCTTGTAGTAATTATGTTGAAACCATGTGCAATGTATCTATTTTTTCGTATTAAGCATGTAGAGGAAGTTTATCTTTGTTTTTCTCAACCACGGAGGCCATCTCATGATGCTGTTATTCCAACGGTCTTCTGTAAGTCGAGCCACATGCCCAGCATAGTTCCACTTGAGGTTGGAGATTGTGATGGTCATGTCTGTCACCTTAGTCTTGCCGAAAGATGACCTTAAAATTGGTGGCATTATAAATAAGGCATTCAAGTGCGTGTTCTTCTCCAACAGTTTAGCCTGAGAGGTTTGTTTATAAGTTTAGCTGTCCTTGAATTCGCACAATTTCAGGATTGGAGATGGCTACAATATTCTTTGGAGGTGGCTAGTTTACAAAGTTTGGTGGTTAAATTAATTTCTTTGTTTGTTTTAGTATTTTTTTATGGATTGCTGTAAATTAATAACATAACATCACAAGAAAATAAAAAATGGAATTGACAGAGAAAGGATGGTACATACACATGAATAACAATGACAAATAGAAAAAAGGCCTGAACTTCACAAAATAAATTAAAACATGGTTTTTGGCATAAATCAAAGCAGGTGTTAAGCGGGAATTTAAACCTTATCGCCATCTGCATAAGGACTTTGTGATTTCTCCCAATTCAGAATATTCCATACTGCTGTACATCGCCTTAGTTGCATTAATAAAAATTATTACCAAGTTTCTTTGCTTATGCAAAGAAGTCTAATTGATTTTTGTTATTGTCAACAAAAATCAATTAGATTTCCATCGAAAAACCAATTGCCTTGACAAATTTAGTCTCGGCATTCTGGGCAATAATGGAGTATCCATAGTCAGTAGAGTGATGATTGAGGAACCGCAATTCATTTTTACTCGAGTCTTCGAGAAGGGAAATTGAACTGGATGAGTTGCAACAAAGAAGGTGAGTCAATAGTTCAATCAATAATTTTGAAAATGCAAATATGTAGATCAAATTCTTTCCTACATTTTTCTAAAGAAAACTTTTTGAAGCTTGTTCAATTTCATCATATTATGAGTTATCGTCTCTTTCTAGCCGTAACTTCCAAGTGATTCCTGAAATGGATGACCTGATTACTAAGCCATTTAAGTGCGAGTTCTGTCCCAAGAGTTTTAAGTTAAACTGCACTCTGAAGACACACCTCCGAACGCACACGGGAGAGAAACCCTTCCAGTGCGATGTCTGCCACAAGAAGTTCACACAGTCGGGGCACCTGAAGGAACATGCCAGAACTCATACAGGTGGGATTTATTTTACTATTAAAGTACATTCTCTACACAAGAGGCCTACAAGTTTAGGAGCTTTCGTAGTGTATAAGAGAATGCAAATTTTATTGAGCGTAGGAGACGATACATATCAGTAATTCGCTTTATGTAAACTGTCAGATGCAGACGGTTATGGAGTTGAAAGATGTCTGTTTTACCGACTGGATATCTCTGTCTGATGGCCGCCTATATTAACACTTTGATTTTGCTTCATATAGGGCAGCGGTCGGGGAACTTTTTTAACCATTACCCCAAAATATTTTTGCGTAAGTCAATATTACCCCTTCCCCCCATTTTGAAAAGAAGACAATCAATGTAAATTTAAATAAACATTATTTATTGAATTAATTTACACGGAAAATAAAAAAAAAGGTTACATGAAAATAGTAATTACGTAATAGACAAACAAAAAAATAAAATTCTCAAATTGGATTAAACAAAAATTGAGATTTTCAGGTTTCCCTTTCAATTTTTGGAGAAATGTTGTTGCTTCATGTTTGATTCAATTACTTCGAAATTGGGACTTTTTGGTGTAAGAACAATTAGAATACTTTTTAATCGATTTCTGTTCTTCGTTTTTATGTTCATTATAGTGGAAAAGCCTTGTTCACAAAGATAGGTTGTTGCAAATGGCAGCAACTTTTTTACCGCCTCCTCATGTGCAATTTTGAAAGCCTTCGTAGCTTTTGACATCCAAAAAAACGACAGATTGGCTTTGCTCTCAAATTGAATACGTGCTTCAGTATTAGATCGAAGTTCAAGTATTGTTTCTACCAAACCCGGAGGTTCTTCTGGTATTTTAGCAATTTCACATTTAAAAGGATCTACAACCCAATTGAAAGTTTATATACCAAGATCTGGAAAGTAGTCAGAGAACCGCTCTCTGAGTTTGGTAAGATGTTTTATAACTGTATCCTTAATGTCATCAAAAGTAATATTTTCATAGTCTTCCAAAATAGCAAACTAGAAAAAGTTCCTTATTATCCCAAAAAAAACATTTTTACCCCATTTGGGGTAATTTACCTCGGTTCCCCGACCGCTGATATAGGGTTACCATATATCCCGATTCAGGACTGTCCCCGTTGTCGAACCCTCTGTCCCAACGTTCTTTCAAAATCTATAATGGAATGAACTATCAAACATCTTCCGCAGCTGTGCTGACTACAAGCAAGTAGATACTAATGCGGGCAGGGTTGAGCGGCGACTGGTTTTTGTGTACCACTTCCTCCTCTTCCCTATTTTGTCAATGTTGTGTTTTGTCATGGAACTGTGCGAGACCTTGCATGAATGTGAATAAAGCGAGGAGTGTGTGTCAAGACAAGTTGTGTAACGATTTGTCCTCTCTGCCAACACCTCCGGAGAAACGGCATGTTGATTAGTTAGTTATAGTTTTGTTATTTGTTTGTACTTTTTCAAGGTTTTGTTTTGTCATCGAACTGATGCTCAATTTTAAATTACTAAAATAACATTTTGCAGGCGAGAAGCCTTATCAATGTGCCGAGTGTGGAAACTCCTACGTGAATGGGTCGCACCTGCGTGCCCACGCACGCTCCCACAGCCGGGAGCGCCCCCACTCGTGCCCCCAGTGTCCCGCCACCTTCGCACATCTGCACGCCCTTAAGGGGCACCTCGCCACGAAACATGGGAGGCCTGCATACCGATCCTATGTAAGTCTTTTCTAATACATATAAAACTAGCAAGTATTGGAATAAATTTATTCGGTGAAAGTTAGTTTATACACACTGAATGATAAACCGATAGAAGTTTGTTACAAACGTGTCGTTAGTTGTGCAACGTGTCTAGCATAGTTCCACTTGAATTGATTGAATCAGATTGTGATGGTAATGTAGGCAACATTAAGCTTGACACAAACAAGCGAGCCAACGAGCCAAATGATGCCGCGCCGAACCAAAAGTCTTTGTGTGTGCAGAAACGCAGATGAATCGGCATTGATCAGCTTGTTTTCGAAGAGTCCAAAATCCACGATGCCGGGCCACTGAGCCTTGGCTTGGCGTTACCGTGGGCCGTGGCGATCCCCAAAATATGCTCAGTATGGATTCAGAACTGGAATCAATTTATAAATTAATTAAAAATTAAGCAGTGTGATCAAACTGGCCGAAATCGCTTCCATCATGAGTCCAAACGGACTTAGTCTAAATGGACTCAGTTCAAATGGCCCCGGGCCAAATGTCTGAATCGTGTATGACAAGCTTTAAACTTGCTACGTGTCTCATCACTCATCCAATTCTTTATTATCACACTAAACAAAGCGTAAAGGTAATATGCGTTTTATTAGAATCTTAGAACCCTCATTTATAAACTACTGAATAAAAGTGCAGGAATACGAAAATATATTTTATGTTTTTATATCGGGGAGTGGTATTTATACAATAGAACTTATTTCCCTTTTTCGGTACATAATACCTAGTGTATTTTTAATACTTTTTTTAAATAGATTTTTTTTTATTTGATTCAATATCCTGTTGAACATATCACTAAGCAGAATTAAGTGTAGACTACATAAATGATAGTACCCTCTGCAGTACCTGTGTATGTTATGTGTTTATATATTTAAAGATATGCTTTTAAATAAATATTTTCAGGTCCCTCCAGACCGCAAGAACGGCGTGAAGAGGTTTGTCTGTGGGGTTTGTGGCACCGCTTTCCGTCTTAGCCACTCCCTCAAGGTCCATCTGAGAAGTCACTCCGGAGACAGGCCTTACAAGTGTGAACTCTGCGCTAAAGGTAAGGCTGGGGTATTTCACAGAAATCAAATGTAACATGAAGTGTCATTTTGTTTTTTGACATTTGAAAGTTCCCCGTTAAATGTTGAACCCGGGTCTGTTTCAGCTTTTGAACAATTTTTGATTAGCAGAAAATCACAGCCATCATGTCATCAATCATTTCAGCTAATCACAATTTGATATCACAGCTGTAATGGACCTAGAATCGGCGTTTGACAGGAACCTTTTAAATGTAAAAAAAACAAAATGGCGGTGATTGGCCATTTGACATTTGAATTTATGCGAAACACCCCAACCTAAATGTTATATCGTATATAATATGATATGACTTATATTAAAATTATTATTTCCATCTGCTTCCAGCATTTACCCAGGCATCCCACCTGCAGTCCCACCAGTCCACGCACTCCAGCTCAGGCACGCACGCATGCTCCGTGTGTGGGCGTCGGTGCGGCAGTGCGCTGCTGGCTCGGCGCCACGCACGCTCCCACGCACCTCACCATCGTACCTACCGTTGCAGCGCCTGCGGAGAGAGCTTCCAGAAGCTGGCCAGGCTGAAGACACATGCACGAAGGCATACAGGTTAAATATAATTCAACAATCACTCCATGAATTAAATAATAATAAATCCTTTAATAATAATAAAGAGATGGACATATTCCATTTTGCGTTTGGAACGTCTGTATCCGCGCCACTCCTGTAGTGCAGGATAATGAGGTTGTTTCCTAATTTTTTATTTTGCTTTTATGAAAATGTATTACGTTTAAAGTACTAATAATGACAGTACATAGTCCGGTCTTTGTGTCCGATGCGTCAACCCACCAACTGCATGGCAGGTCAGATTGGGAGAGACTGGTTGAGTGGGACCTTTTGACTTCTCCAGCAAGACTCTCTCGGAACATCACCTTGCACAGCAGTGGGAGGGAAGGATTCATACGTCACTCCTGAACACAGACCCCCAGATTCTTTCCCACCTCTCATGCCTTTTTTCCTTCCCAGAACTTCCTCTCCTTCTTTCCCTAAAATGACCCTCCACACAGCATCCCTAAAGATGATATAGGCTCTGAGAGGAATTATTATCCTGTGTGGAGCTAATGTTAAAAAAAAATTACTTAGTTTTTCAATATCTTCAAAAATGACTAAGTTATTAGTTTTCAAAGTAGACTATGGTATGTAATTGTGTCTTGTGATATCACACACAGAACAATTCATATGTAATTGTGTCTTGTGACATCACACACAGAACAATTCATATGTAATTGTATCTTGTGACATCACACACAGAACAATTCATATGTAATTGTGTCTTGTGATATCACACACAGAACAATTCATATGTAATTGTGTCTTGTGACATCACACACAGAACAATTCATATGTAATTGTGTCTTGTGACATCACACACAGAATAATTCATATGTAATTGTGTCTTGTGACATCACACACAGAACAATTCATATGTAATTGTATCTTGTGACATCACACACAGAACAATTCATATGTAATTGTGTCTTGTGACATCACACACAGAACAATTCATATGTAATTGTGTCTTGTGACATCACACGTAGTACAATTCATAATTCAAATGGAAGTGCCGCGCGTATACTGTGATGCCACATGCTTTTTGGCCGGCCGCAAATATCAACATTTTGACAGCTTATATCTTTGGTACTATTCAATATTTCCCAAAAATTCTAAAGGTTCTGTCCTCAGTATGGTCTAATTAGTATGATACAGTGATAAATGTAGGAGACAACTTCATTGGAGTGGCGTCACAATCAGTGGCGACTTGTACTCATAAAAATGTGTGGTGCGCTAAAAGTATTGCCAGTCTATCCCTAGTCCATATGTCTGGTCAGGTAAAGGGTAAAGGATACTAGAAACTAACAATTTTGAAGCTTATACCGACCTGCTGGAATTATTAACTGTGAACTTAAGTGGCGCCATCTCACCCAAGAGTTTTAGAGGCATTGGTGAGCTCCGTTCATATTTTGGAGAAATTTCTATTCTGTGGTCAACATCCCCGCCCTGCGTGTATTGATAATTGATGTGACCCAGGTGACATTTCTCGATGATCAATATGGAATTCGCTCGCACCGCGTTTCTTATGACAAATGATACAAAGAATGAAAAATCAAGCCAGTTTTATTTAAGTTAATACTTTAATAGTATTACTGTTATTTGATTTGATTTTTGGTTGTATTATTATCAGTTCAGTATAATTAATTTTTAGATTGACGGAAATTTCGGGAGTACGTTGCTCCCAAAGAGTATGGATACTAGAGAGACAGCATGTGAAGTGTGCCCGCGCGCTCCAAGTGTGAATTTTGGGGAATTTTACGGAGACGGCTGACATTAGCTTTTACACCTCGGTCGCGTATTGAGCTCCTAGTAAAACGTTGATAAAACATTAAAAAATGGTCAACTGCGCAGTAAAATTGTGTAAAAGCAATTCTGTGAAGAAAATTAAGAAGAAAGACGGTCTTACCTTTCACATGTAAGTATTTAAACACCGCTCAATTAGACATTTTATAGTTAATTTTTTGACGAGTTCATTTCAACCGCCATCACGCCGCACGGCCATCTCGGAATCACGCGACTGACGAATGTCAATGGGCCAAATCAGTCAACTTATTTTATAATAATTAAAAATTACCAACAAACCTTTATTTTTTATTAATTATAACACACGTTTATAATGAATTGTCTTGTATGGTGACCTGATAAATCAACACATCGACGATTCAACGCGAATTTTAAAAGTGGTATAAAGTCATGGAAAGTGATGAAACAAAAACTTTATTAACTGGGTTAAGTAGGTTAGGTTAGGTTTTTTTCCTTCGTTTTTAATGACTTTATAATGTACTTTTAAAATATGTGTTGAATTGTCGATGTGTTGATTTATCAGGGAACCGTCTGTATATATACCTAGGTCGTACTTTAAATCCTAGTTTTGTGAACAATTGCGCATGTGCGCGCGTCGGTACGACGAGATGTGTGTCACTATTTTAGGTTTTTGTATTTTTGTATTGACCAATTCACGCTCAATTCACCAATTCACCAATTCACCAATTCATGCACGCTTCACTAAATTAGCTCGCTGCTCATCTGACACCCCGTTAAATATGATTACCAATACGATTCATGTGCAATTTTTTAGATTATTTTATATTTTCAATCAATAACTTCAACTTTTTATCCCTAAGCGAATCTCCAATAAGTCACTTGCATCACATTTTATTTTTTTTCCGGTGTAGGTAAATATTCTAAGATATTCCATGTTTTTTATCGTATTTTTGAAATCATGGCTTGATATTTATATTTATTCGTATCATGCCTATAAATTGTGTTTATAACATAATATTTTATTAATTATTTAAAATTATTATTCATGTCTCCTGTACTTATCTTTTATTTGATTTTTTTTTTTTCGTTTTTTTGTTACACTGTAAAACTGTAGGGTTTTTTTTCTTATATTATTTACGACCACTCCTTTCCTTAAAGTCAAGCACCAGCTTCCATAGGGAAATAATGTAATAATGCACCAAATTGTACTATGCAAATCTGTTGATTAAATAAAATAATACTACCTAACTCTATATTATCAGGTTATTCGTAGTCCGGGAATTTTTTTCTTTCTTTGAAAATAAATCTTTATATATGTATATATAAGAAATCTCGTGTCACGGTGTTTGTGGTCGCACTCCTCCGAAACCGCTCGACCGTTTTTTCATAAAATTTTGTATGTATATTTTTTAGGTATGAGAATAGGTCGTAAAGTATATTTCTTACCAATAGGTGATTATGTTTCCCTATTCAGAAAAAATAGGGTGTCCCTATCTAAAAATAATTTATATGGCAGAACAACGTTTCCGGGTCAGCTAGTATATATATAGTTGATACACTGTAAAACTGTAAAGTTATTTAATTTGACTTTTATGTCGTTTTTAGAGTTTTTATTAGAGTTTTTTCATCGAACTCTTTCAGCCAGATTTTTATTTTTGATTTGTATTCATGAAACTTTTCCATTATTTTTTTTATCTGGAGGAAGGATGTTGTCAAGTTTTGTTACAAAATAAATTAAGTTTCTTCATCGCAATATGGGTTTATAACTTGCAATGTTTTGTCTTTTTGATTCGTCTAGTGTGATGGATAAGTTTTAAGTTTTTTCTTATATTATTAACGACAACTCCTTTCCTAAAAGTCAAGCACCAGCTTACATTAGGAAAGAATATTAAATAAAATATTAAGAAAGAACATTATAATAATGCACAAAATTTTACTCTGCAAATCTGTTGATTATTTAAAATAATTCTACCTGATAAAGAAAAAAAATCTATTCAAACTGATGAATTACGCAATATTAGCACCAAAGAATGGCGGTGCGAGTTTCAGCAAGTTCATAACATTAGTTTTTTACCCAATTGTACTTGTTAGATACATTCCCTGGAGATTGATACCGATTTATTTGGACGCGCACTACACGATTCGATCATAATCTTGATTTGGCAAAAAAAGAGTTACGTGAAATCAGATTTAGGTAATTTACAATAACATGTATGGTACAATAAATAAACAATATGTATGTCTTTTAATTACTTCCCTTTCCGCACTAGTTAATTTTATATTTTTACCACCATTCTTTGTTTGGCAAATAATGCGTAATGCGCTGTATGCCCAAAATGTGGTAAAAAATTACGGATGTTTTTTTAATAAAAAATAAATAAAATAATGTGCAGCCTGTTCACAGTTCGGCCCTTAACTCTGACCCATGGCCCCCTCCGCGCTCGCTTACCGCTCTTCCCCGTCTCTATCCCCTCCCACAAGGACAATTATGGGCTTCATTGGTTTTGCGTATTCTTTAATACATCTCGACAAATTATGCCGCTTCCATTGAATCCTAGTTCCATGGTTGCTCCCATACTCCTTAGTGCTAGCCGCCGTTGGCCACGATCCTCAGCTACGTGCCATGACTAAAGAAGAAGAAACGGGAATATTTGTCTTTCTTTTGAAAAAGAGAAATACAAGGCCACTAGGGAAGAGGGGTACCCATTCATATTCCTAAGGCAAGAAGTGTAACTTACGAGATGCGTAATGAAAAGCTACCATCCAGAATCATAGTGTTGCTTGAAATGATTTTCGCTATGTTTGGTGATCAGGTCTGAATATTTAGGTACTTTCCTTTTCGTTTTCCTTATCCCCTTCTCCTCCCTTTAGCCTCACAACATATTCCGATTAGGAATGCCTTAGTCCCACTGGCTCCAGGCAGTTCAGACTCAATGCTGGGCTTACTGTTCAATGTTTCCCAAATATTATAATTAGTTTTAACTGCTACTGTATATACAACCGATATATTTTCGGTCAGGAGTAAGGCAAGGAGGGTGTGAGGCAAAAATAAATACATGTTCGAAGGTAAAATACTTGGGGCACATTATTAATCAAGACCTATCGGACGATGGCGATATCGAATGACAAAGGAGAAGCCTAAGCATAGTGTCTAATATGATTGCCAGCAGATTTTGCAAATGCAGCAATACCGTAAAAAAATACTGTTCAACGCATTCTCTACTGGCCTGTATACGTGTGAGACATGGTGGCACTACCGAACTTGCTCGATGGAACGACTCCGAATTCAATATAATGACGCCTGTAGAATCATATTTGGATACCGAAAATACAGCAGCGCATCGACAATGTTCACGGAATTAGGACTAAATGGATTTGCCGGCCTGATGAGACACCGGGTCACTGGAGCCAGGATGCGGCTAATGGCCTGCGCCAACACGTTGGTGACCGCAGCCTACCAGCACCAAACGCCACTCCTGAGTGAGCGCTGGGCTCAAGCTCACTCAAGACCACGCCCTGCATAGTTGGACTTTATTCTTCTTCATATATTTTTTTCATTTTTCACATACCTACTGTACAAAATATGTATATATATATGGGACGTGTGGGATTGCACTAACCTCTCCACATCCTGGAATAAAAATTATTATTATTATAAATCGTTTGTTTTTACGAACTTTCCATTTCTCTTTCTCATTTCCCAAGGATTCGGGGTAGCTGGGACTCTTATTTAGTATCACATTAATAAACTGACTAAACTGTGTGTTCCAGGAGAGAAGGCCTATAAGTGCGGAGTGTGCAGCCGCAGCTTCAGTCTGCCCGCGCTGCTGGTCTCCCACATGAGGACCCACAGCGGCGAGAAGCCCTTCCAGTGTGAAGTATGCTCCAAGTGCTTCGCTCAGAGGTAAACAACATGATAACAATAGATAATCCTAACAAGTCACATTTATAACTATTTGAAAGGAAACTGATGTTGCTAATTTACGTAAAACCTTTCCCTCTGTTTTCAAAGTGATTTATTGTGTTGAGATTAATGTTTTGGGGTATTACGCCATGTGGCTCTTCCTTCAAATATTTCAGACAGCCCTGCAGTGTCCTGCATCAGCGCAGATGTCACTGCAAAGTCGTGTGAAATGTTCCCTAAAGGCAATTCACTAATATTGCCAACCGTTTAATTAAACATTGCGTAATTTATCTATCATTTATTTATTTAGTCTACGACAGATTATTTATCCAGTGACGGTACTTACAAGATTTCTTATTTTAACATCCGTAACATGTGGAAAGAAAGGTATACAAAAAATTTTTACAGTTATTTAAAGAATAATTAAAATTATCTACTGTTTTAGAAATTTCATTCAATATTACCATTCCTCTAGTCATGATAAGCCGTGCTATAACATCTGTTCTGCGGTGTGGTATCTTGACCTTGGCAACGACCACGGCTTAATTTTTCAAGCACGTATAAGCAAGAGTAATAGAGCCATACATTATATTAACCCTTACAGTGCCGAAAAGCGCCGTGGCGCTCATAGGTAGGTGTGTGAAAAATGCATATTGTATTGTAATATAAATGCAAGTGTTTTTCTTTGTTATATAAATTATCTATAAAAATGCACTTTTTTACTGGCATTTTCAACTTATTTTGACAAAATATTTATGGCACTAAAAGGGTTAAAACTAAGTATGAATTCCAATATTTGCAGAACATCCGGTTTCTAGACTAAATCTATGGTCTTTAAGGTCTATATGTTGCATGAACCTCAGATAAGTTCCATGCGTCCGCAAATAGACATACCTTTTTTTCTGGATTTATTCCAGCATATTTATGTATTTAATTTGGTGCAGAGTCCAGACACCACTAGCTTACTTCTTATAATGCCATTGAACATGGCTATATTGTATCTGAGTCATTAAACTTGGGACGGGTTGTTTCGGAGTATTTGAACAATTCATCAAATTTCAACGTTCATTTCTGGGATCTGTGAAAGTCGAATTCAAGTTCTGTTATTATATCATTATAGGCTAGTTGCTTGACAAAACTGAAATAAAAACAGAACTTGAAAAAATCTTTCACAGAACTTGAAAATGAACGTTGAAATTTGATGAATTGTTCAAATACTCCGAAACAACCCGTCCTTAATCTTTCTGTGTTTCTCGTGCCTTCCACTTTGTCAATGATCATGAGTTTCTCCAGGGTCAAGTTCTCAGTTTGTCGTCCAAAGTATCTAAGGATATGTTGCAGACATTTGATAGGAGTGTTGGGTAATTACCCTCTTTGTTTATTTCCAGGTCCGTGTTGGCTTGTCATCTGAGAATGCACGCGGGAGACAAGCGCTACGTCTGCGACATCTGCACCAAGAAGTTCATCAGTCAATCGGACCTGGTCAAGCATCGCAGAATCCACACGGGCGAGAAGCCGTACAAATGTGAATTCTGCAACTCTTGCTTCGGACGCAGCAACCATCTCACCAGACACATGAAGATCCACTTCCGCAGCAAGAAAACACAAGATACAAACACTTTAAACAATCGAGAATGCAAATATGATAATTCTATCAATGATGGCAGTCATGTAGCCAGTAAACCCATAGAAGATGCACCTTCATTTTCACGGATAAACGCTTTCAACAATTACTTTGAAAATGGAACAAACGTTATAAATTGTCGGCCATTGCTCAGCTGTCAAAATGCTCCGGCAGATTTTCAACATTTTCCCAATTTACATAATAGATTTAATAATATCGGAAATACGTCCGCACTTGATGGATATATAATTTCTGACGGAGCTGCTGACTTACAATTACAACACGATTATAATAAACAAAGATTGAACAATATAGCGACGAATAACTTAATTTACGAACACAATAATAGATTCACTAGTGAATTTTTAAAGTATCAATCTGAAGCTTACGAATTTTGTAAACAGAGCAATCTTAATGCCGAACATAGAAATCATTTTGAAGAAAGAAACGAGTGCATAAATTATGCGGCATATAAAAATACAGACGAGCATATTTTAAGAAATGTTTATGATCATGCCCAAGGGATTTATCCGCGGTTAGAAAACATTTATAGAGCGGAAAAATTACCAGAGATATCTTTTGACATAAAAGAGAAAAGTAGTTGCAAATGGCGCTACCCTAATACTGGAATTCATTTGAAGAACAGTTGTAAAGAGGACGATCTCAAGATGGCGGACAATTGTAAGCCGTGGCAGTGTGGAATATGTGATACGGGATTTTCACAGCAAAAAGAATTGATGGAACATGTCAATGAGCATAAAAGTTCCATGCCACGTGTTAAATATACAAAACTGGTAAGTTTATATTAAACTAAATAATTATAAAACATGAATTGTCAGCATCACCCCAGTATAAGATTTGATATTCTTCACAAATGTTATCCACCGGCTGCGGTCCTTCGTCATTCATCTCCAGTCCTCAGTTCCACAAAGTCTATCCTTCTCTTCCTCGGTCATGCGTCTGTATCACTTCCACTGTGACACCATGCAGTCAAATTTGTTGGTGTCCTGTCATGTGGCATTCTATCAATGTCCAGTCTTTAGGACATACAAAATTTTACAATTATCTCATGCTCAATCAGGTGTTCGAGTTCATTCTACAATTTTCTAGCCTTGGTGCAAAGATTTTCGAAGTAGAATTGTCATAGTCTATTTAATTTGAATTTTTAACGAAAATGGAAATTGTCAGGCTGCAAGGAAAACAGATTGTTGGTGCATCACCGTTGCTGAATTGGAGACTAGAAAGAAAAACGTGTGAAGAGTACAATTAAGAAAATGACGGACCGTGGGCCAAAATAAGAAATATTAACTCTCTCACTATACGGTAATCTACTAATCCGCCACCCCAAAAACCAGGCAAGTGTCTAATTAGTGAAAGCGGTGGACTTTAGTGTACATACTAAATATGTATGCTAAAATTTAAAACAGATATTTCGTACAAACAAACAAACACCACTATCGATCATTTATAAAATGTTGCTGAATGAAACAAACAAAAACAAATGCGACAGGCGCTAGAATATACAAAGGAGTAACCGAAACGTCTTAAAACAACACTAATGAACCCTGGTGACTGATGGTCAGCAAAAGCAAGCTATATGTTGGTATATTAATTGAGTATGTACATATATGATAACCATAAAAACTGGAAAAACAAGACTTAATTAACTTTTTAAATTGTTCATAATTCAAAGTTTCGGTGACACTAATTTTATTTTTGGACAACAATATATTTTACCATCTCACACCTAAATATAAATAGTGGTGCTGAGCCGTGGTCGTTCTAAGCATAGGGATGGCTATTAAGCCATCATGCCAGAATGCTGCCTGCTCATTATTTATTTATAGAGCGGAGACGGTTTACATATAGTTCCCGTGAGGACTTAGGACATAGGCCCATATAGGCCTATATGTGCCCATTTTACCTCATTCCTTTAACAGTCACCCGGTCCCTTTTATAAAGATCACCAGGGTTGGCATTGGATATGTGGCTATGTCTTCTGGTTCCACAATGTGTCTTTCCAGGTCTCATCTCTCCTCTCCAATCCCCCTTGGTTCCCTGAAGGCCCCACAAGGGAAGAGAGCCTCATCTCTACTCTCCACTCCCCTTTGGTTCCCTGAAGGCCCCACAAGAGAAGAGTTCACGGAGGTGGCCTCATCTCTCCTCTCCACTCCTCCTTGGTTCCCTAATGGTCCCACGAGGGAAGAGGGTCTCATCTCTCCTCTCCACTCCCCTTTGGTTCCCTGAAGGCCCCATAAGAAAAGAGTTCACGGAGGTGGCCTCATCTCTCCTCTCCACTCTTCTTTGGTTCCCTAAAGGTCCCACGAGGGAAGAGGGTCTCATCTCTCCTCTCCACTCCTCCTTAGTTCCCTGAAGGCCTCACGAGAGAAGAGGCCTTCGTCTCTCCTCTCCACTCCTCCTTGGTTCCCTAAAGGCCTGCTCATCAAATAATATAGTAAAAATAACGGCAGATTATAGTAGTTGTCGAATAATCGAGCGGCAGATTACTCAGAAAGTACTGTATTGTACAGACTGGAAAGGGGCAAAGCTAAAGAAGAAGTTAATTTATATTGCTATTTGTACCCCTTTAATCTATTTTTTCTTTGCAGGTAACCAATCCGAAGTCCGGAATTTTAGAAGAAAAAGAAATAATTCCTAGAGAAAAATTAAAATTAGTTCCTAAAGAACTGCTACAGCCGTTCATAAACAATCATTTTACCAGTAGAAATATATTTCCAAAAAAAAAAAAAGAAGTAAATATAAAAATCACGGAAGAAGAAAAATTCAAATTTTCACAGTCAAATAATGAAAGTGAACTCAAGTTAGGGACTGCATTCAATTTTATGACTGGCAATATAACCGAATCGAATGAAAGAGAATTTGAATTGGAAACTAAATTAAATTTTGATGCTGGCGCTACTATTTCAGAAACGCATGAATTTGAAAATGTTGATAATTCTATTATAGAGATCGATGTTGAAAAGGAGTCCATAGTCAGCATGCATGAAACTTTTGATCGTTTGGATGAAGACAGTTCAGATATTGAAACTCTTATACTTGATGATAATGAAGACTCTACTGATCCCCATACGGTATTTATTTTTTCTTTTAAACTTTTTATCGATTGTCTTTGTAATATTCATTGAATTTAAATCCCAATTACTTTGTAATATTCATTGTATTTAAAACCCAATTAATTTGTTTAAACGCATCACATACCCGAGATAAGAAAAATTTATTATTTATGAATTAATTATTTGCTAAACAACAAAAATTAGTTAAATAAGCTGGGATTTGAAGCCGCACGCTCCGGATTCATAGTCGAGAGCCTTACCCATCGACCACGAAGGCCGTTGAATGATAGTGGAATTGTTTTTATTATGTATTTATTTTTAAACTATCTCAATGTACTTTTTACAGGTTCTGAGTTTTGCCGACACCAAAGAAATAACTCAGACAATCAAACCTGAAGATCAATCTCAAATTGTAATTCAATCACAGAAGAAAAGGGAAATTAGTAAATCAAAAACACATCAAGAGTCAGATTCTAAAGTTGTCTCCAACGTCTCCAATGGAGTCGAAGAAATTAATGGTTGTCCTGTTGTGTTGACAGAAGGAATAAAGCCTACTAAGGAATTGAAAGAATATCCGTGTACAGAGTGTGAGAAAGTCTTTAGGTAAGTTTACAAATTACAAAAGTAAAAACATTATTTTGTAATTTTGTGCCCTTGAGGTGATTTTGCACAAAAACGGCGCTATATAAATCATCCAAATATTATTATTATTATACCTTTTAGACTCTCATACTCTCTAAATACGAGAAAGAATGCGAGAACCAAATGACGTTTGACATTTCCCTGTCATTTTTCACTCTGTTGAGACTTTTTATAACTAACCCTTTTACTGAGCCAGAGGTTAATCCAGCTGTTTGGCTTCTCTAGCTTGATAGGAGAGTTGCATTGGGAAGAGCGCAATTGTGCATTTGAGGAATGTTGAGCCAAAATTTCAGTTCAACAGTTGATCAGTAGGATTGGGAACAACTATGAAGGTAAAATAATAATTTGCACCGTACGAAGCACTCCAATTACAGTGTAGACCTTGTACTTTTTGCCTTCAGAAATTACTTGTTAATAACCAAAATAAAAATGTCACTTTATCAAGTAGGGTATTGTCTACATATCGACTTTAACAAAAACATCTTTTTATTTATTGAAGTTTCTTGTCTCCCCTACATGGTAGGGCATTGCAGGATTCATGCCGGCTAAGTATTTCTGTCAAGATTTTCCGTATTATCGGTCAAGATACAAGGCAATACACAAGATTGTTGTGTATTGTCTATTCTTGTCGACGTATTGCCATGTCTTAATGGTAAGTTCACTCGGCTACCAATATTACGACCAGGGAAATTACAGTAGGAGTCACGACCCTCAGCAATGAGTAAACGACGTTTAAAATGTACTGAAACAAATGTACTTCAGCACTGGAGATCCCAGTGAGGATATCATTATCCCTACTTTTAAATGTACTTCAGCACTGGAGATCCCAGTAAGGATATCATTATCTCTACTTTTAAATGTACTTCAGCTCTGGAGATCCCAGTGAGTATATCATTATCTCTACTTTTAAATGTACTTCAGCTCTGGAGATCCCAGTGACTATATCATTATCTCTACTTTTAAATGTACTTCAGCTCTGGAGATCCCAGTGAGTATCTCTACTTTGACAAAAAAAGGAAGAAAATAATACATTTATTATTAGTATTATAAATCTAAAGAAGTTAATGTTGCAGGTACTCCCACGCCCTGAAGGTGCATTTCCGCCTGCACACGGGCCAGCGCCCCTTTGCCTGCTCCGAGTGCCCCAAGACCTTCACGCAGGCTGGGCAGCTGCGCGAGCACACGCGCACCCACGCCGGGGAGCGCCGCTTCCAGTGCCAGCACTGCGGGAAGGCTTTCATCAACTCCACACATCTGAAGTGAGTAGTTTATTTATTTTATACTAACGGACTATTGTCCAGTTATACAAAACATTTATACATTGTTGGGTTTCGAGGGCCACATAGGGGGCCCAAAGTTGAGTTGCCGGCAGTCATCTCCAGTGGTAGAATCAGGAGACTCATGGTTTAGCTCAGTTGGGGTCGGCAATCACGCCTTTACACGGGGAACAGATTCAACAATTCAACTCCACTCTCTCGTCAAATGAAACGCTAATGGAATGATTCATGAGTGTATTTACAGTTAAACAAGCACACACATAGTATAACACAAAAGGGGCACATAATATACATCCAAAATAAATCCTGACTGATTGAATTTAACAAATCTATCTCTCATTTTGCTTTCGTCTGGCAGACGTCTGTGACAGGCTTTTAAATAGGCACATAATGTGCAAAGGTTTGGTGTACGCTTACATGAGATGTTTCATGAATGCTGGGTTGCTAGGGCCAGCGAGGACTTACTTCCAGAACATTATAGAGTGGAAAACAAGGTGTTGCTCATCCAAACGTGCCATCGGGCGCGTTTTAGGTTGGGCGTTGCTGTGCGAGCGTGGAGAGCGTAATGTCGAGGCCGAGTCTAGAGTCTAAGTGAAGATGGCCGACGCGCGCTGAAACCGTTGGGGTTACTGGCGCGGTGCGCAGGAATGCATGCGCACCGTTCTGCGCCGCCTAGTTCTGCGTTGAATATTATTTTGCGGGGTTTTGAAATGTGTTTGAAAGATCTGTTACGTAACAACATAACACCAAATTATAAATATAAGAGTTACAGAAAAGTAACAGTACATACATAATATATATTTTAGAACTTCCTTCTTCTTCTGGCGATATTAAAATCATAAAGACTATTTATTTATGTATTTTTAAATGCAAGTATGTTAGTTGTAAGTCTCTGCATATGTAAATATAAATGTCATTAAGACAGTAGTTATAGGCCTTAGTCGTACCTATAAATAAGTCTTAGTCGTAAGTCACTAGAAATAAGTCTTAGATGTAAGTAACTAGTTAGTATGAATCCTAGTTGTAAGCCAGCTGCATTTATTACTTAAAAAATATATTTGTACAGCGCCCTTGAGGTGATTTTTTGCGAAAACTGCGATACATAAATTGGCCTATCGACCCCCAGGGGTCGATATCGGCTTGCTGGGGGTCTATGTCAGCGAGAAAAAAATTTGGGGGTCCACGAGATTCAAATGGGGGTACATAAGAGCCAACCCCCATTTACCTCAAGTCAACATTTAGGAGTTCCGTAAATGACACAATAGACCTAACACAAATATAATAGACTGAGAAATTACTTATTTGATATTTTTATATTTCGTAAAGTTGTTAATTGAGGTATATAAATAGAGTCTACGTTCCTTTTCTCGTCAGAATTAATATATTCAAGCAAAACATTGCACATTGGAAGCTGCGAATTTTCTTAGTTCCCCAACTTGTTTTTGAGAAATGTCCAGGGTGATAATGACGTTCAACATTTGAATGCACTTCACACAGACTTCATAACTAAGTTTTAGGACATTTTGACTATGGAAATGGAACGTTGAAGAATCGGATATCATGTGACAAGAAGAACTGACCAAAATAAGCACTGAACTTAAGGGACAGTTCTGTAGGGCCAGCTACAGAAAGAGATTCCCATTGCTTTATCCTGCTTCATTTTCATTTGGTGTAATACCTCACAAGGGGGCCCCTGTCTGCACAGTGTAAAGACAGAGGAACTTTACCGCCACCCGGTTGTTGGGCAGGCAAGGGAAGGGAATCTTTTTATGAAAAAAATAAATGATTATCACATGGGACGTTAATAGTTTTAGGAAAATTCAATATTCGGCAGGCAGGGGCAATGGAAAAAAAAAAAATTTTGGCAAGTGGTCTACGGGGCAAAAAAGTTTGGGAACCTCTGATCTAGATTGTAAAACTATATAGGTAGAACTTTGCAATGAGTGGTTTAAGAAGTTACCCATAGATGGGACTTGATAGTAGCTTAAGAAGATACTCATATGTACATGGTACCTGTTAGTAGTTTAAGAAGTTGCCCATAGATGGCACATAGTTGTCGATAATACAAGAATTGGGCCATTATAAATACTATTACTTAAGGTCGAGGTCCAGAATAATTCCTACCTATCTATCAGAACTATCGCAAGTCAAAATCCAAACTGTTTTGTTGACCACGGAGTTTTATTTAAAGAATTGTGAGACAAACCCGGAGTCACAACAGCAATCACACCAAAAAAGAGAGCACCCAAAATATTGGAAATAATGGAAGTATGAGATTGGTGAAAATGGTAGAATATAATGAGGGGCTATAACCCGTAGAGCGGCAGTCCCGTTAACAGCCGCCTCGTTCAATTTTCAATCCTTTCCAAAGATTATCTTGACCATGTACAATTATTATTGCCTTAAACCAAATCAATGTTTCAGAAGAAGGGCAAATTGATAAGAAACACGTGTTTGTAATTTTATTTATTTTTTTGGTTCGTTAGAAAACCTTCTAAGAGAGTTTCACCGTAAATATAAATATCTATCTGTATATATATATCTGTTTTGGGACCGCTCCTATTTATTTTATAAATTAATGATATAGTGAAGTGCTTAAAGTACTGTTCCATCAAACTTTTTGCGGATGACACACTTTATATATTATAGCAAATAATATTGAAAATGCATTGTCAAAAATACAAAATGAACTTAATGAATTATCTAAGTGGTTAAACATAAATAAATTGAAATTAAATGTTACTATGTAAAAGTAAATTCATGATATTAGGGAAAAAACTAAACGTACATACTGTCCTAAATATAGACAATCAAAATATTGAAAATGTAAAAGAAATTAAATACTTGGGAATCATAATCAATAACAAGTTAAAATTTAACTCTAACTTTGAAATTTTAAATAAAAAATAAAGAAAGATAAAGGGAAAATTGGACATTAAAACAAGGATATTGGTCTACAATACCACTGTAGCATCCCATCTGAATTACTGCACAAGTGTAATCTTTCTGAGTAACAAAACCCTAATGAAGAGAGTGTAAATAATCCAGAACAGAGGCATGAGGTCAATACTGTGTTGTAGCAGGTACACCAGGATAAAAACCATGCAACGTCAACTCAATCTTTTAAGTGTTTATAATACCTTAGTGTTTATTTATAAGTTAAAAAATAAAATGTTACCTGACTATATGTCAAATAATGTTAGAATTAATAGTACAGTTCATTTATATCCTACGAGAAACTGCAACGATTTTAGGCTTCCTTAAACAAATTTATCGGGAATACAAAACAATATTTATTATAAATATTTTTAAATGTTCAATGAACTCCCGGTAATTGTTAAGGAAGCTAAAAGTCTTGCAGTTTTTCGTGGATTATGTCTCAATGTTGTGAAGTCCAAATTTTAGTATGTAAGTAGTAAATAATATTACAGTAGTCCTAGAAAATAATATATTGGGTATAAGATGTAAAATTTTATAACTAAATAAAATATACATTAAAAAATATACATATAAATCTTATTAAAAATAATAAATAATTTGTTTGAAGGTCGCACATGAAAACCCACTCGGGAGAGCAGCCCTACTGTTGTGAGATTTGCCACAAGAAGTTCGCTCACCGGGTCGGCTGGAAGCTGCACCAGAATATCCACACAGGAGACACCCCTTACAAGTGCGAGATCTGCGGAAAAGGTTACTGATACTTGTTCTATATTGCTTATGATTATGACTCCCACTCCAATGTTCTTCAAACTCCCGGTTCCTCCACTGCTCATGGAGAGCCAAGGACACCGACGTTCTGAATGCCAATGATCTATCTCTGTTTCACCTACCTTCCACTTTGCCAGAATGAGCTTTTCCAGATTGGAGTTAACAGTTTGGTGAACGTGTTCGTAGTGTTTTGGGGTACATTGTAGGCAGACAGTTGAATACACGTGTGTTTTTATATACCTATATTATATAGATGTCACCTGTGACAGGTAAAAACATGCTTTTTTGTAAAACAGGCATTGCTCGGGGACTTATAAATAGTTAGGGGTAAAGTTTTGAGGTTGTGAATTCTATAGTACCTGACAACTAGGTTTAATTTGTTTCACTCCATCGTGCCATATCTTCTTCTGGCATCCTTGATCTCTTCAACCATTCACTTCCAAGTCACACATTCTCCTTACATCTCTTTCTTCATTCATCAAATACGTCTCATTTTACCACAAATAATAAAGATGATTCATGTCTTCTTCGGACATCCCCGACCTTTTCTACCATTTTCTTAATGTAGCATCATGAAATCCACATTTTCTTAATTTAGTATCATGAAATCCACATTTTCTTAATTTAGTATCATGAAATCCACATTTTCTTAATTTAGTATCATGAAATCCACATTTTCTTAATTTAGTATCATGAAAACCAAATTTTCTTAATTTAGTATCATGAAATCCACATTTTCTTAATTTAGTATCATGAAATCCACATTTTCTTAATGTAGTATCATGAAATCCCGACTTGTATTCGACTCCGTATCTCATTCCAGACAGACATAATGTATTAAGTATTCCTCGGGCGTCCCCCACTTCTTCTACCATTCAAACAACTCTCTAAACACTCCTGGTACTAATAAGAAATTTTTAGCCAAATTGGATGAATTGCAACGGGACAAACAAAGAAATATTAATTTTTATACTGGGTTTTCCAATAAGAGGTGTTATTTTGAATAGCCCGCTATTTCGGTAGATGTTACTTTTGAAGCTGTCATTTTTTGACATTTGACAAGTAGAAACTACGTCATTATTAAAAATGGAACGATACACGCTTCAACAACGCATTGAAATTATTAAAATTCACTTGAGTGAATCAAATGCAAATCATCTTGAGTGATGAGGCCCATTTCCACCTCGGTGGCTTCGTCAACAAGCTAAATTGTCGCATCTGGGGCTCGGAAAACCCAAGAATTATTGTTGAAAAGCCTCTCTATCCTCAACTTGTGACTGTTTGGTACGGTTTATGGTCCAGCGGAATCATTGGACCTTACTTTTGAAATGTCACAATCTTAATGCCAATCCTTTTTTCAAGGTAGGTGGTACCATAATGTTTATTTATTCAAACGCCATATAATGGCTTTTACAATACAGTGCTAATCGAATTACAAGTGTACAGTGGTAAACAGGATAATAATAGCAATTAATGTGTAAACAAAAACACTATTGCAAGTGATGCAGTTATTAATATAAGTGCAGTAACACAGTGCATAATTCAAAAGAAATATATACCAGTGTAACAATAGTTGAACTACTTTGTACTAGGTTTGTATAAGACCTGTCATAAGTCTAAGTATGAGGTGTCTATGATAAAAGTCAGTAGTGAGTTTATTGTTACCCACTAAATTAATTGTACTTGGAATAGCTGAATAGGCATCGCAACTTGGCATTAACAATTCAGGGCTGTCAGCGATTCATTGATACTTATGAATGAGAAATAATAATTTTTAATAAAATAATACATATGTTAGCTATCACTATGAAGAATATTATCATTTCTGGCATTGATTATTGTGTTAGAGGTATGTTATTATAGCCTTCTCATAACTATATTCCGTGTATTTGAATACATCTACTACTTCTGAGAAAACATTGCCAACTGCATGCAATCTAGGTATAAGCAATTTCTTCATTTTCATATTGAAAAAATGCAAATGAGAAAGTCTAAATAAACAACTAACCACAGTCAAAGTTAGACATCTAGTCAAAGGTAAAGCTTGCGTGAATAATAAAGTATATGCAGCAGACTTTCAAAAAAATTTACACACAGACGAAATGCAAAACATTCGAGTTAAAACTGGACATCGCTACACTCAGTCAATAACAAAGTTTTTTAAACTGGAACTTACAAAAATTAAAAGAGATTTTTAATTTTTGAGTATTTTTCTTGTCAGGTTTCCGTCAGCCTTCATCTCTCCGCTCCCACCAGCGCACGCACTCGGGCGAGCGCCCTTACCACTGCCCAACATGCGGCGCCTCCTTCGCCCAGCGCAGCACCCTGGCCAGCCACCGCCGCACTCACCTCAGCGGGCTTGATCGTGCCGCCCCGAGCGAAAGGGTGCCGGCCGCCAAGAAGTTCCCCTGTCTCAAGCGCGGCTGCGAAAAGGTGTTTGGGCGGAAGGCGCACGTTAAAAGGCATATGGATACTCATAGGATTGTGTCCGATACTATAACTTGATATAGTTCAACCAAAAACAAAAGCCACCAATGAATGCTAGCAAACTACTAATAAATCACGCCATTTCTGTGCATGACAAGAGACAGTGTTTGCGCAGCTTATTTTGCTTGCGGTTTAGCTATGGAAGTTGTGTTGATTTTAAGACCTAAGCGTCATCCGGAGTTATCGAAAGCCATCAATGAACTCTAGCAAACTACAAATAAATAACACCCTTTCTGCACATGGTAAGAGGCGTGTGTCTGCGCAACTTATTTTGCTCGTGGTCTACGTAGTTATTTATAGGAGTTGTGTTGATTTTATGGGAATTTTAGCGATGGTAAATAATAATATGTTTACTGGTGCGTATAGTGCTGATGTACGGCATTGAGGCTAGGAACTGACGAGAGAAAAGATGAAAGTAGACTACAACAGTATTAAAAATATGGAGATTCAATAAGAATGCAAGGCTGATGGTGTGCATAATAAATATATATAGGGAAGGGATGCCTAGGAGGGGTTGTTTCACAGAATTTGAACAATTCATTGAATTTCAAAGTTGATTTTCAAGTTCTGTGAAGGTTCCATTCAAATTCTGTTGTTATTTCAGTTTTGAGAAGCAACTGTTCAATAATGATATGATAATAGAACTTGAAAATCAACTTTTAAATTTAATGAATTGTTCAAATTCCGTGAAACGACCCATCCTCAGAAAGATGGTTTAGACCGGATGATGATGAGAAAGGAGTGTAAGGAGAATCTATAACGTTTAGATCCTCGGTGCAATTGTAAAACTGAAAATGAGAAAACATAATATATGTTAAAGAATTTCTTTTTCAATTTAATGCACAATTTTTTTCTTTTAGGTTTTTTATTGTTTCAAATAATTTCAGACACATTACATTAAAGTAATTTAACAATTACCAAAAATAATCAGAAATGCATTAAACCCCTCGGGTATTTTTGAGTACTTTACAGCACAAACTGAGACTCATAAAATTCGTTCTAACTCATTTTGTATTACAGTGAGATACATGATGTAATCAGTGTTAGAAAGAGAGAGCACCATGATTTGTATTTTCATTTAAAAGTTTACCATAGACCCTCCTAAAAATTTGAAATAATTCTATGAAACAACATTCAGGAAGGGTTGTTTCATAGAATTTGAACAATTCATCAAATTTCAACGTTAATTTGCGAGTTCTGTCCTATTCAATTTCTGTTATTACAGGGTGCGCCAGAGAAGCTTACTTATTTGAAAAAATTCCCGACCGTTGAGTTGGGCAAGTAGAGGGGCGGGAGGGGGCGCATCTGGAGGAAGACGTCCCCAAGTTTGTTTCCCATTCTCGTCAGTTGCCATTATGCTGTGGTCTAGAGAGCAGCGGGCATGAATTTGCTGCGACAACATTTCCCCAACCGCCTCATCTCTCTCCGAGACGATCTCCCATGGCCGGCGCGCTCTCCGGATTTGACTCCATGTGATTTTTTTTATGGGGTTATTTGAAATCCCTTGTTTATGTCGATCGACCACGGACCATAGATCACCTGAAGAACAACATTCCTGATGCTATTGCCAATATTCCGATTGATATGCTGAGAAGAGTGGACGAAAACTTCAAAAAACGACTTAACCAGTGTATGCGCGATGAGGGTCGCCATTTAAAAGATGTAATTTTTAAGACAGTTTGAAAAAAAACTTGGTACATTGCATTTTCAAATAAAAAAGAATTACAACAATAACTACAGTGCTTTTGTTTTTATTGAACTTTCAAATAAGTAAGTTTCTCTGGCGCACCCTGTATATCATTATAGGACAGTTACTTGGCAGAACTGATATAATAACAGAACTTGAAAAGTACTTTCACAGAACTTGAAAATTAATTTTGAAATTCTCCGAAACAACCCGTCTTTAGCATTTGAAAAATATTTGTCAAGATTTGCAAACTTTTTCAACAAATATTTTTATGTTTCGTGTGAAGTGATAATTTCGTCAGTAAGCAACTTCACAAACTTTATCTATGTTTGCATTCAAAATTGTAATATTTTTAAATGCATGATATGTTGATTTGTAACACTAAAATCTAAAAGAGTCTTTAACACGTTAACCGCCATGTCAGCCATCCGTGGTCGACACTGAGTCATTACAATCACACCTCACTTCTACTTGCCGTTTTGCACTGTCGGCAGTGCGCTCTGTACAAAATGCTATTTATATATTTTCTATTAAATAAAACGATATTGGCGGTCAACGTGTTAATCTGCTTTCAAAAACTGGTATTTCATTTTGGTATACATTAAAAAACAGCTATTTGAAATTAATGTCAACTGGGAATATTTTTAAATAAATCCAAAAACTCTAAAACCCGAGGGGATATATTTATTTACTTATAACTATAGAGATGGAATGGCATAACATAAGATTAATTTAACAAACTGTAAAACTACCAAGACTAGAAAAGATTTTGTTTGAAATTGTGCATTTTAAATTCATTATTATTACACTGGAGTTGTAATTTAATACTTGTATAAAATAATTACTAATAAGTATAGGTTTACAATAAATTTAAGTATTCTATGATGTTTTGGCGTCCTATTTTATCCTTTGAAATTCAATATCTGCCAGAACATTATCCATATCGGCAGAAGAATTAATGTGACTATGTTGAACAGCCAATTCCCGTAGATCTGAAACAAACAACACATTAAATATTTTACAAACAAACATTGTAGGGCTATTAGCCTTTTTAGTTCAGTTGGAAAGTGTTGAGAAGTAAGAGCTTTGTAGTTGCACGCACAGATGGCAGTGCATAGAGCTTGCGTGGAAGTCCGCAAGATGGAGCCAGTGGCCAGTAGTCGCCAGGGCCAGTGGGAAGGCTCCCAGAGAAACTTACTGTTTCAGATTCCAATTAGCCAGCTTCTAGTTAGGTCGACTATCGAGTCACCTTTATAATACGCGGAGTATTAAGAAATCCCTGATTAATCTAAAAGAACCATTTATTTATTAACTCCTTCCAAGACGAGTTGGAGACCTGTTTGTACGAACACAACAGAAAGCTATACGGTAGAACATCAATTGAAAGGGTACAGTACAAGGGTAAGACAATATAGGATCTCAGCTTCGGTCATATTTAACTGTATCATACTTAAACTAAGAACCACCATCATATTCATTTTCTTAATGCATATTATTATTGGCTGCTTCTTTATGTATAATTGAAAGATTCTTCACATATGTGTCGATAGTGAATGGGATGAGTTATATATTTGCACTGCTCCAACACTTAATTTGCCATTATGAGCCTAATCTGTCTCGCTCATGTCACTGTTTTGGCGGACTAAACTGTCTCGATACCGCCCGATGCTGTCTCCGTATAGTATGGTAAAACAAAGTTTGGTGCACATCGGAATGTGCACAACTCGTTTGCGCTTGCGCAGGAGTCTTGTACAAGAAGATAGCTCAAATAATGACCTGGCAGGAATTATGACTAGAGGGTACTTTCGTATATCGATGACTGGGGCACAAACGCCGTAGTAAGTCATGTGAAGACTGAAGACAAGCAGTGCAATGCACAAATGCACACGCCAAGGAACCGCCTCTGGTGCATATATACATAAATGCTAAAAATTTGAAATCTTCACCACCAACAAAAATTTACATCTCCGTGGACACTTTAAAAAATTAACAAAACATCTTTTTCATCCAATTCTAGAAAACATTTCCTTGCAAATAGAGTAGTGGATACATCGAACAAACCTCAATGTCATCGATGCTACTAATATAAACCATTTTAAAGCTCGATTGGATTCTTATTTGGAGAGAAGAAAGGATTAACTTATGTTTAGAGTGGGAGCACACAGAGAGCGGTCAGGAGTTCCGAGTTCCGCGTTCGGCGTTCATTAGAATGTACTGATACTATAACAACAACGCACACAGCGGGCAGTCAGACCGCGGCAAAACGGAACGTCGCGTTCTAAGAGTTCTTTTCCCGCCGAGGCAGAGAACGCCAGAACGCCGCGATGTCTGAGGTTACAAACACGGAAAAGTTCATTGAATTGGTTAGGGAAAGGAGTTTATTATACGATTTAAGTGATGTAAATTATAAAAATATAGAATCGTTGTTCATCTTTAAGTAAATCCTGAAAAATACTAATAAATTCGCCTTGTTCTTCTCGCCTTGTGTTGATTGGGTGCACCCAATACTTCCTTTTCTTTTTGTAAGCTCCACAAGAGCAATAATTCTTCATCGGACGATGAACTTTCTAGTGACATGTTGCATATGCAAAGACCCAAACGAAACTGGAACGCGAGAATTTGAACGCCGCTTGTGTGCTTTGGAACTCTTGAGCGGTCAACGGTCACTAGAACGCAGAACTCTGACCGCTCTCTGTGTGCTCCCGCTCTAAGATTTAAAACAGCTCAATTACTGTTAAACTAAATCAGACATGAGTACATCAGTAGAATGCTGACTGCTCATTAAATAATAATAATTAAAAGGGGTATTTGGTACAAACAAACACCGCTATTGACATGTAAGAGTAAAATCGTAAGTAAGTATGTCGTATAACCCCACTTTTAAGGGATCGCCTTCACTGGCTTCGATGCCCTGAAAGAATACAGTTTAAGATCTGCTTAATGACCTTCAAAGCATTGCGAGGAATGGCACCAGCCTATATATCGGAATTATGTGTCCGACAAAACTTGAGCGATAGACAGCTTACTCTAAGGTCAGCAGATCTAGATATTAGTAATCGTCTAATTGAACTTTCTAGGTCAAATCGAGCCGTTTACTATGATCGCTCTTTTAGTGTAACAGGACCGTTCATCTGGAATAGACTTCCCTCAGCTCTTACTAATCTCCAGAATTCGGCTGAATTTAAACGGGCTTTAAAAACAAAATTATTTGAAAAATTATACCATTCATAAATCTTAACTTCTTTTCAATATTTTATAATAAAAACATAAAACATCCGGTAATTGTTTGGTTTCGGTTGCCTCCTTATTGTACCTTTTTAAAATGTCTGCTCAGAAGATTCACATTTCTGAGCCCAAACTGCCTCCCGTTTTATATTATGTTTTAGTTTTAATGTTCTTGTTTTGTCCTGTCCTGCTGTTATTGTTATTCTTTGTTTTGTCATCGCTTTGTATGAAATGTATATTTAGTGTTATATTATTAAATCTGTATTGGGTAAAGCACACTGTAGAAATAATTTTGAGAACATGACCATTAATACTAAATTACTGTTTTTAAGTTAGTTAGGGGCCGTTCAAGTATTACGTAAGCAGATTTATTACAATTATTTACCCCCTCTTCCCCCTTGTCACCAAAGGTAAGCAAAGCTCTTACCCCCCCCCCCCTCCCATGCTTACGTAAAAATTGGTACCTATATGCATTTTTCTGTTAATGTATTCTGTTTTTTAAGTGAGTTCCTAAATGTATTAATTATTTGTGGGAATCCCCGAATATGTATTCGGTTTTCAAACATAGACAATGTGTGGGTTGCCAATGTGTAAAAAAAAAATAAGTACTGCTGAGCAGTGCTGACGTAATCACTATCTCGACCCCCCCCACCCCCCCATGTCATCAAAAGTAAGCAAAGCAAAGACCCCCCTGCCCCCCTATAGTGCTTACATAATACTTGAACGGCCCCTTATAGTGAAGCGCATTTGGAGTGAAATGACACTAAACTGCGCAATATAAATAGATAACCCAATCTGTCGGTGTACAAAGCTTGGCGCTTGAGTCTGTCTAGACACGAGGCGGACTACTGAATTTGACATACGAATACGGGCAAATTATTGAGCTTGATTTTGTGCTTTCAACTAGTCAAAATAACTGCGGATTACGGTAATTGTCGGATAATTGAGTGGCATATAACTGAGTACAGTATATGTAAATAAAGAAAAAATATGTAGTTTGATGATAAAGTACCATTCCGTCAACCACGGAGAAGATGATGGCCTGCTTGGAAGCATCCAGGCCGCGTCCCATCAATCCCCGGAACCCTTCCTCCGGGAAGGATAGCCCCGTATAGCAGAACACCACCAGCATGGACAGCACCAGCGGATGCAGCAGCAGCCACAGGAACTTGGTCACGTGTCGCCCTAACCTGAAAACATGGAAATTGCTATATTAGTGCTGATGAACAAAATAATGTGTACTACAGGTAAAATGGGGTTTGATAAAATGATAAAAATTTTGCATTCATTAAACTTTGGTCAAACATTCCATCTTGGCAGTATAAGTGAAGTTCTGCATAGTCTAACTTACTAACCATCACGCCGTTTCCCCAAAGGGGTAGGCAGAGAGGACGGACTGCCAAACAACTCTTGGCACACACTCCTTGACTCCCTCACATTCACACATCATCTCATACATACTATTATTCTGACTCTCAAGATGGCCCGACTCAAGTATCTGATTCACTTGATAGTGCCATGTCTTCCTCAGGCGTCCCAGACTTCTGCTACCATTTACATTTGCCTCATATATTCTCCTTACACTCCTTTCTTCGCTCATTTTCTCTACATGCCCAAACCATCGCGTCCCTTTCTTAATCTTATGACGGCCGGCATAGTCCAGTGGTAACGCATTGGACTGCCATTCCGAAGGTCGCGGGTTCGAACCCGGCGTGCGCCAATAAATTTTATTTGATTAATTTGTGTTATTTCACAATTAATTAATTAAAATAATATATAGTATATTTGCGGCACGTTCCAGAGTGGAAGATACTACCAGTATCGCCCTGGTGTAAGACCACCATTCAGAATTGAAACGTTGCTCCAAATGGCTTTAGCCGTGTTTAGTGACTAGATCTGAATAGCCAGGTACTTCCCCACCTTCCTCTTTCCCTTCCCCACTTACCTTCAGCCTCACAACATCCCCCAATTGGGGATGCCATAGTCTCACTGGCTCCAGACGGGAGCAGTTGGGACTCTTGTGAGGTATTCACTATAAAAATAAAAAAAAATCTTACTCATTACGTTTACATCAGCCTTGCATTCTTTGCAAATCTCCACACTTCTCACACGATCATACATGGATTTACTAAACACATGCCTCAGGGATCTAATTTCTAGAGCATTCAGTCTACTTTCATCCTTCCTCTGCCATCACTACTCTTCCTCTTTTTCTTACTTCCTCTACATCAGGGTAGGTACCAGCACTCCATAATGGCCTACTAGCTTCGCTTCTTTGGACAATGTTTTGTTAGCGCCAACCGTTTAACAGCCTTTCCATCTCTCGTAATACATAATTTCAATCTAAAAATAACACTGCCTAAGAGTAATTTCTTAATGCAACACTACGCAAGTTCTCTACAATATTAAACAGCATAAAGTTATCGCTCAAATACCATGATGTGATATTTGTTAATTTATTGGCCAATACCGAACCTGAAAAGCATAGCGTCACAAGATATACAGATGAACATGACAGCTTTGATAGCCCGTATAGTTTGGTCATAGCTCGGTAACAGTCGTAACACCCCCATCCCATATCTCCCTTCATTTCTATTATCTATGTTGATTTAAATGGAACTGCACGCTTTTGACGGGTGAGAGCCACCCAGAAAGAAAACAGAAATTTGACCTGGATACCAGAAGACTCATGAAAAAGTAGACGAAGCACAGTTGACTTACTGAGATCTAGCGCCTCCGACAGTAACCAAGAGCCCCACGGGTGCGTACACGGAGGCCAGGCAGAACCCCAGCGAGAAGTTGTGCATGCCCACGGCCAGCACGAGCGTGCCCAGCTCCAGCAGCGCCACTATCAGTAGGGAGCGGTGCTGCACCCCTCTCTCCCTCCCTGCCCCCTGCTCCCCCCCAGACATCAGACTGTTGAACAGGCGAGGCAGCACGACAACGGATATGACGGAGAAGGCCACAAGGCCGTAGAAAAGGGCTTCTTCGGTGCGAAGGGCGAATTTTTTCACACCTGGAAATGAAAATCAAATTACACACTTGACCTTCAAAACGAGAAAAGGTCACTGTCTATGTGAGATATCAAAAAACCATCCCTATCCCCTTTTCCCATCCCTTAAATCGGAATTATTTTGCATAGTTGACGTTCAAGATAAGAGGAAGATTACTGTCCGTGCAACACTGGGGACTTCAGCTAGTTTAAAATTAAAATATATTTACCCAAGACACTTATAAAAGGCGGTGACAACATTACGGTATAACCAATTGTATGAATAACCAGGAATGTAATCAGCAAATTCATCAGATTCAGTTGGTTCGGCGTCGAATCAGCATCGTGGTCATCACAGCCTAGACCATCGCAGCATTCCTTCTCCACCAGCTTATCTCCACTTTCGTCGGCTGAATCCTCGTCGATGTCCGATATTTCCTGATTGGTGGCCATCGTGTCTCCCTCGCTGCAGTCTTTGGACTCCTTGTTATCGCATATTTTGACGTTTTCTTGTTTCTGCGACGTGAGCCAGAGGGCAAACGCCCTGATGAACAGTGCGGCAACTAGTAGACCGAGAGGCGGCATGTACTGACCTACAAACAAGATAACAAAAAAACTTTAATTATTTTTATGTTTCATCTCACAAGAGCACAGTAGAGTCGGTACAGCGAAAAGAAACTACATCGCCACCCAGTTAGGCAACGTTATGAAGCAGATTAGGGTAGGGGCTGTAGAAAGGGATTATTATTAATTTAGGTCTTGAAGAGGCCCGGATTATATGAAGGAGGAAAAACAGATGCCAGTGATGCCCAAAAATGAAAAAACAACCTGTTCTCATGAAGCCAACATCAACTGTGAACGGGTGTTCTGCATGTTCATCGAGTTTCGCATAAGTGCACCGGTGCACAAGGGAATCAATGCTGCTAGCTCCTTTGAGCAGACTTCATTGAAATACCTAAATAAATTTGTTCGCTTTTGGGAACAACTCATATAGGTCTCATAGCAATCCTTGTAAGTCCCTTATCATGGTGAGAAATATTATCTAAAAGGTGTTAGAAAGAGAGAATATTAAGCTTTATATTCAAATCTAAAAGTTAACCACAGATAAATTTTAATGAACAATAACATCTATGAAACCAACATTTCCGACCGCAATTAGAAAAAAATGTTATGAAACTTTTTATTAATTTTTACATGAAACAACAAAAAAGTTAGTTAGCAATAGTGTTTATAATATGTTTATGTCTAATAAAATGTGTGTGTTTTTATTTATTTTCAATCAGTAATTTTAGTTTAACTTTTTTTATGTTCCCTCCACACAGCATCTCCAAAGATGACACAAGCCCTGAGGGAAACTACTTTTCTCAGGGCTTCCTGTATAGAGTTAATGTAAAAAAAATCTCTATTTCTATTTCTAATAATAAAATTTGAAAATGTATTTCATCACCTTTAAAAAATAGTTTTTAGTTTTCAGATACGTTCAGAAATATTTAATTTATTTGGATTTTATTGCAAAGCGGAAATAACCTGACCATCTGACAAAATATACCACACAGCTGAGGGGCTAAACAGAAAGTCACTTGCATAAAATTTTTGCACCCCTGACTGCAATACATAGCAGCCAAAAACCTAACCAAACTCATCCTCAACAAATGGGGAGTTTCACATCGATGAACGCCCGGCCCGCATTGGCCCTAAAAATACAAAGCCAGAATCGATGTTAAGGCAGTTCAAACCAACCACCAAACAAGTAACAGTTCACCTGAAAATAACCAAAGTATTTAAGTTGAAATATTTACAAGTGTACATTCTATTCCTTGCCCAGTAGTAAATTCAATTTCAATCCAGATCTCGAATTCGGTTCCTGTCTGCGATTGGTGAACTCTCCGAGGCTCTTGGAGTGACATTGTGTCCGGCATCCTTTTTGAAATAAGGTATCTGTGCAGACACCCCCACTCATCTCGTACAAGTACAGTACATAAAAATAACTATGCACCTAAAAACGGAGGACTGAATAGTAACAAGGGTAAAAAATCAGTGCATTTTTTTGTAATTTGACATTCACGGGAAATTTCTAAGATATTGTTGGTTAGAGTTATTATACATACTGATGCTGAGGAAGCGGTCGGTGCTGGTGCGCAGATAGAAGAAGTAGCTCTGGTGGAACCTCTCCAGCAGGTTGTTGAGGCTACGGAGCGAGGCCTCGAGGGCGTGCGCCGGCCGACCACCGATTCCACCCTGCCCCACCGACATCAGCGTCACGGCCTCAATGCCGTAGCGGTGGAACAAACCGTGGTTTCCGGTTGGCACCTGAACACAGTCATTATAATATTTATTTATTATTATTATGTTTGAATTGGTTCCATAACAAAACAGAACATTGAAGAAAAATAACAAACAACAAAGCTAACCATATTTATATGTATGAGGAAACGAATTTGACCGGTGAGTGGCTGAGTGAGCATCGCATTTGGGTTTCATCCAGGCAAAGTGTGTTCAATTCCACAACTGGCTAAGTCCTCCATCACAACACACGCAACATTTTCCGCTTACTATGGTGGTAGTAGGAGATTTTTAAATATTGTTAGGTTATTCGTAACCCGGAAATGTTACAAAAAAAATGACAAATAAATTGAAGGCATTGCAATTGTTTAATTTGCTTTAATTGGTATAATCAAGATGTTTCAAAGGTAAAAGAGTATAACTTTAACCCTTGGAATACTGTTGTGTACCCACAAACAGTTCTCCAACTCGTCGTGGAAGGAGATTTTAAATAATAGGTTTTTTGTGTTAAATCAGGAATTTATTAATACTTCGCGTATTACAATGGTGACTCGATAGTCGACCTAACTAGGAGCTGGCTAAATGAGATCTGAAAACATTAAGTTTGTCTGGGAGCATTCTAACTGGCCCTGGCGACTACTGCCAACTAGCTGCCATCTAGCGGACTTCCATGCAAGCTCTATGCACTGCCCTCTATGAGTGCATCTGTGAAGCTCCTACTTCCCAACAGCTCCCGCAACCCGCGGTGGCGCAGGCTGCCACTATTTTCGTAATAACTTACTTGTTCTTTTGGCAAAATGATGTTTTTGTAAATCATACCCTTTAATCATTATGTGTGTTTATATATTTATAAAAATTGTATATATTATCCACCACACGCAGGTTGCTCAGGAGCAACTTATTCTACTACTACTACGAGCTACTTATATTCAGCAAAATGTTTTTTTTTCTCTAATGCTATAGTAAAATATTCACGAGTTTTATTATGTTTTCCAGCCAAATAAGCGTTTTTCAAAATAAAAAAGTCATATATAAGGCTTTCCTGTAAATAAATATGGCACTATGACTATTGTAAATCAGAATTATGACATTCGACACGGAATTTGTGATGCACTTTTTCACAGATAAAATAAATATGTTTGCAAGTGACGAAACGACAAGCTAGAATAATATTGTCATACATTATTTCCTTACCAAGCAAATAAAATACATTTTAATATGCTAGGAGCATTTTTAAGGTTCAAAATACTATAAAATCGATAAGTGTGGTTAACTACCGGCATATCTGCTACGGATACACTGGCACGCAACAGTATAAATATTTATACATATTAATTTAATATTAGAACTGTTTGCTTCAGTGTTATATTCAGTGTGTTTTAACTCTCGACAGCTATAATTTAAATGTGTAATAATAATAACTCACCCCTGTGACTTGAGTTGTGACCATAGAGATGAGAGTATTGAAGGAATTGAGCCAATTCACCCATGGAGTAGATTTAGGTGTCCAGGAAAAGCTAAAAAATATAAAAGAGAATGAAAATAACTGTATATCATTATTAGACATACTAATTTTGGTTTTTTGGTCCATGGGTAAGTAATGTGAAATATTCCTGCAAAATGCGTAATATTATTCAAGTTCAATGAACTTTTAACTTTCAAAAATGGCAACCACTCGATAAAGTAGGTACATACCAAAATTATTTTATATTTTAACCCCTCAGCAACGTAAGTAGATATATGCGTTAAAAATACGACAGCAGTCAAGTACAATAAGCGTGTTTACACGTCAACGCGTGTCTCTCCATAGAAATCGTTCTTACTCCGTTATTATTTTAGTTACATCCCTCAAACAAAAACTAAAAGGTCGATTATAGATCAAGCTACACATCACTACCAAGTTGTCTATGGAAATACAAAACAGGAATCTGCTGACAGTCGCATAATTGACACAACATTTTTACCCGCGCAAAATGTCTGCCGGTAGCGCCGCGCGCTTCACATATTAAATTTTTATAAAATATTTTTATATGAAATGATAAAAAAATGAGGTGATAAAAGTGTTTATTACACATATATACAATAGAATAAATATTTTTGTTTACATAATATGTGATTTTAGTACCATTTTCACCTAAAAACATGACGTGAGTCATTTTTAACCTATTTTTAATGTTTGCGTTCTAAATTTTAATATTTAAAAATGCTAATATTTATTTGTAATATAATAATTTGAAAGCTTATTTTGTAACTTTTCTAAAACAGTTTTTACTATTCGGCTACGTTCAGAAATGTTTCATTTATAGAGCTTTAATTGTGAAGCGGTAATAACAAAAAGTTTTCGTAAAATGTCATTTCGTTAAAGACAGTTAAAGTGCTTACATGGCGATTTTCGGAGGGGTTAAATTCGAAAAATTAATAATTTTTTATTCGAAATGAGTATGTGTTTTGTTCAAATGCTTGACAGATGCTAAGATGAACTACAGAGTGAAGATAAGTTAGTGAGACAAAGCACTAAGTCCAGTGGACACACTTTAGGGGCCCATTAATGTACATATTATTTTAATAGCTCTTCATAAGCAGTGCCAATTTTTTTTGTTCGATTAGTGTGAATATAACGTGTCTTGTATTTTTGTAATATCATTGGATAAATGTCGTAATTTCTCAAGTTTGCTGACATTCGATATTTAAATTTCTTCTTTTGAAAGACATTGATAGTGAGGCAAATATCTTATTTTTGAATACATGCATTCGGATACAAATCCAAAAATTATCTGCGTTAGTAAATTTACTAAAAAACCATGATTGAAACATACCTATTTTTGTACGAATGAAACACGCTAGACTGAACACACATCTTGTGAACCAGCGTGACCAAATCTAAGTTAGGCAGTTGTCCATTTAGTCCTTCCACTTTCACCTCCATGTACTCTGAAAATCGGAGAGGAAACATTACAGAGGGATCAATCACAATTCACAGAATTCTTGCAGGAGATAAATGTGTAAATTAGGGTGAGAGAAAGTATTACAAAGATGCACTTAACCACTCCAACGAAGCCTACCTAAATTTAGGTCACATCACTATGATCCTTGAGAAATTAATACCTAAATTTAGGTAGGTGGTTTCAAATCGGGAATTAAAATTTAGTTCCCGCTATCAGTTAACACGTAAAATCGCTAGCTTGGTTAAGCTTCTATCTAGTTCCAAGAGATGTCAGTAGTGGTCATCTTATGGAATAGTTTTTAGAACAAAAGTCGTTCAAAAGTGAAATCGGGTGCTGACAAACTATGGGCGTTTACCTCGCCACACCGGCACCCAGGTCACGAGAATGGGTCGTAATACTCGGGTGCTGACAGTCTATGAGCGCTCACCTCACCACTCCGATATCGGACACCTGGATCACGAAAGATAGTCGCGAGACCCGACGAAAACCCACTCACGATTGACCCAGGACTATTGGAAACATAGAAATGAATGCTCTCCGTGATAGCCGAGTTGAAGAAATGGGTTGCAATGTGTTCACCTATTTTGACCCATAGATGTATTGTTGCTTACTGAGAGAAAGGGAAGACATTTCCAGGTTGATGGCGGCCTGTATGGCCCCCGCCCGCCCCTTGAGATCCCCCGCATCCAGCCAGTCCGAGTGTGTATGATGGTACGCCTGCAGCCAGGCCTGCGCGCCCAGCTGTTCGTGCGCAGTCACCAGGAAGATCAGGTCTTTGGACCAGTACTTACGAGCTGGAAATATCATGACAAGGTTACAATATTACAATACACAAATGGTTGTTTATAAGTTGTACAAAACTCAATAAACCTAAGTGATTCTGTTCAAAGGAGGGCGGTCTGTCTGATTAACAATACATTGTTAACAGACTGATTGCCACCTCTAAGGCAGGCTGAATCTGTTCAACAGGTATTTTAAAGATGTCGCCACAGATTTGATCCATTGATCCACCAGCATTGACATTTAACACCCGTTCACATTTAATGTTGGCTTCATGAGAACGGGCCGCTTCTTCGACTCGTTTTTGTGTAATACGGCTCGTATGTGGAACAAGCTACCGGTATCTGTTTTTCTTCTTTCATATAATACGGGCCTCTTCAAGACCCACATTAACAAATCCTTTCCTACAGCCCCTACCTTAACCGCCTCGCAATGCTGCCCAACCGGGGGCGACATAGCTCTCCTGCCTTTACACTGTACAAACAGGGGCGCTCTCAAATTTTAAAATGTGTAAAATTTGAAACATATTGTACACTTTATTAGCTGTAAACATAGACTAAATTAGACTAGACACGGCATATTCATTTAAAAATAACCCCAACACAATTTTGGTTTGGTTCACGTGCACATTTATGAAAAGGCCCACGCACTGTGTCGCAATGCGAAATGGTCACTGTGCATTGCGTTTTACCTTTTGTTGGTCTAGAGCAGGGGTCTCCAAACATTTCAGCCGGAGGGCCACATTGACTACTCCAGTGAGTTCAGAGGGCCAAAACCGTTTTAATTTCTAGACACCCATATTTTCTGTCCTAGGGAGGGGGGGGGTAGACAATAGAATTTTCAGGGATGAAAATATAGCTTTAGATAACGTAGCTTTGAAGATAATTTTTGATATTCGTTTCTCAGACCTTGTTATCATTGCGAATCAAATAAAGATTTTTCAAAAAAATCCTCTCGATATATTCGCGCGATGCTTGTGGACGCAATGTATTGGTGCCAAGTACCTTGCCAACGAGCATATTTATTTATTCGCACGAAAAAATTCGCGGAGTTTTCGCCCCTTCTGAGCAAGGTCTTAGCCATTAGCTGTCGCGGGTCCTTGATGACACTGGTCATAAGATGTCGCGGGCCGGATGGAAGACACTGGCGGGCCGGATACGGCCCGCGGGCCGTAGTTTGGAGACCCCTGGTCTAGAGTAAGCTATTTTGCTTCTCAGCTATGCTGGGCAGGTTCATTTTTTCAATCACAAAAATAACCCAGTTCCAAATATTTAAATTTGAATTATGTCCATTTTACAACACCTCTGACAACAAATTCCCCATGGTTTCGCTTACGAGTTTGAACGCTTGTACAAGGAGTTTAAACAGAGTTGGGTTGTTAAGTTCATCTCCATATTTGTGACGTACGCTACGTGGCGTTATTTAAAAAATGAATTTAACTAGACAGGGCTAATCTAGTATAATACATCAATGGCTGTAAATGTTAATAGTTTCCTAGAATTCAAGTTTTGGGGGAAATAAGGTATAAAGAGGTCAAAGAATTGGGTGATCCTTCAACAGCCGTAGCATAATAAGACAATGTCCGTTGATGACGGATGAAGCAGTAGGTAGGGTGAGACTTACAGCGGGCGAACTTGGCCATGGCGAGCATGAGGGCGATGCCGGCATTGGTAGGCTTGTCGTGCGAGGACAGCGGGCGGTAGGGGGCGCTGATGACTATGGCCTCCGTGGAGGCGGAGCGCCCCGCCCTCAGGATGCCGTACACGTTCTCGCCCTGGAATTTCTGAAATCGACAAAAACGCTGCATTTTAGTTTGGAGCCAAGTTTTGATTTTAAATTTAACATTTTTTTGACAAATAAAATAAAAAAATTAACTAATCTAATTAATAAATTTTTAATTTCGGTCGTGTGTCTAATTCTGGTTTAATGAACTCTTGAACTCGCATTTACTTTGAATTTAAGTGTCATTTTCGAAATTGCATGAAAAATTCAGAAAATAAAGTGCCTACCTACCCACCTATAATAATTTTGAATCTTTTTTATATTTTTTAAGATTTTTCACAGATCTGCATTGATGAATAATATTTTCAAAAATAACCTTTTTAAGAAGAAATACATTTGCTAGATTAACTGCAGAAATGACGGGATGAACGGCACAAATAATGGTTGATGGCCCATCTCCCTTGTTTGTACAGGGTTTTCCAATAAGAGGTGTTATTTTGATATTGAATAGTAAAAGATCAATGGTTTCGTTGCTTGTGTGGCACTAGTCTTGTTGAAAGTAAACGTTGTCCAGATCAATACCATCCAATTCTGGCCATAAAAAATCATTAATCATCTCTCGATAGCGCAATCCATTCACCGTAACTGTTGCTGCAGCCTCATTTTCGAAAAAGTAAGGTCCAATGACTCCGCCGGACCATAAACCGCACCAAACAGTCACACGTTGAGGATAGAGAGACTTTTCAACAATAACTCTTGGGTTTTCCGAGCCCCAGATGCGACAATTTTGCTTGTTGACAAAGCCACTGAGGTGGAAATGGGCCTCATCACTCAAAAGATGATTTGCATTTGATTCACTCAAGTGAATTTTAATAATTTCAATGCGTTGTTGAAGCGTGTATCGTTCCATTTTTATTAATGGCGTAGTTTCTACTTGTCAAATGTCAAAAAATGACAGCTTCAAAAGTAACATCTACCGAAATAGCGGGCTATTCAAAATAACACCTCTTATTGGAAAACCCTGTATTTATTTATTTATTCATTTTTTTTGGGAAATCGACAGTTTACATATATTTCAGTTTGTACATAAGTATTATATAGTAAAATAAAACCAATTATGGATTTCCTACTTGTGACTTTAACTGAGACAGCATAATATGTAATAATTTATTTAAATTTGTGAGAAAGGAATATGAATTAAAAAATTTATACAAAACAAAATATTATACACGGTGTCCGGAAACTCGTAGTACAAGCGGGAAACTGGAGAATCTACACCACATGGGGAACCCAAAAAAACATAAAGTTTTTTGATTTGAGCATTTTCAAAAAAAAAAAAAACCAAAAAAATATATTTTTCGGCTATTTTAGGGTTAAAGTTTTTTCTTATGTTTAGGGTTGAATAACAGATGTTTTAACCCTGCAGAGCAGAAATATTTTATGATTACACCGGGTTAAATGAAGGGTGATTTCAAAATAATGCTTCAAATCCGAGTTTCTTCATTTGTTTTACTTTCAAATAGTTTTAATTAGTTGGGTACTTTGATCTTCAGTAATAATTTATAAGAATTTGATTAAAAAAAAAAAAAAAAAAAATCAACTTCAAACTCGATTTACTCGATAACGAAAGCTCAAATAAAAAAAAAATATATTACAAAATCGACTCCAAATGTGATGTAGATTCACCAGTTTCCCGCTTGTACTACGAGTTTCCGGACACCCTGTATAAAACGAAAAATTAACAAAACAAAACATTTATCAATACATTTATAGCCATGGAGAGAGGTTGTAGATATAAATTAAATCATGATAGAGATATAAACAATAAAGACATAAACATTATTCACAAACCATCAGAGAAATATTCTTTTATGGACCTCTTGTATTTGGTAAGTTGGCAACTGAAAATATCAACCTTGGATAATACGCTATTGTAATTATTGCATAGTCTGTTCAGCCAAGAATTCTGCTTAGAGTTCGTTTTGCTTTGATCAACCATGAACAGGACACAAGAGCGTGTTGAACGCGCAGGTACATTCAATGGAATCTCGTTTAGCAACTCTGGGCATTGAATATTATTGTTAACTACTTTATACAGGAATAGTCCATCTTTATGATGCCTCCGTACACTCAGTGAAACAATTTTAAAGTATGAAGCTGCCTCTGCATAATTATTAAATCTTACAAATGACTTGTAACAAAGATATTTTAGGAATTTGTTTTGAATTGCTTCGATTTTGTTTATGTGGATTTTGTAAGTAGCCTACCTCTTTGGTGCCGAGTGGGAATTTGAGCGTGAAGTTGTGCGTGTACACATCCAAGTTCATCTGCCGCATTTTGGCAGCCAGCCACGGAATGGGTAAAGCATCTCTGGTCTCATAGTTTTCCTAAAACAGATAAAAACAAAAGATTATACAAATTCATATCAAACTCGCAATGACGTTGTCTCCTACAACGAATCATATATTTTTTAAACATATTGTATCAATTAGAGCATGCTGAGGCCAGAAAATATTATAAGGCGTCAAAATTTTTATATTGATATCAAAAATTATGTGACATCACGGTACATTTTTTTTTTTTTAAAAAGAAAGACAAACATTCCCGGGTTATGAATAACCTGACAATATTTGAAAATCTCCTACTACCACCACAGAAAGCGGAAAATGTTGCTTGTGTTGTGATGGAGGACTTAGCCAGCCGAGGAATTGAACACACTACGCCACCGACCGGTCGCCGGATGCGCGGCAGTATTGCAGAATCGCCGTACGAATTATGAATTGTACCGAGTGGTGTCTCGTGTGACATTGCAAGACACCATTACATACTTTTTACCCAAGTTCTCTTTGATAGCTCATAACTTTGTCATTTTGGAGACATTGTAAAACTAATTTATCGTCGTTATTAACTCTTTAACCAGTGGATCGCCGGTGGGTCTCTGGAGAGCATGCGAATATTTAATATGATCTTATTAGAATAATTTGCGATGCGATTTTCACCTTAATGCTTTGAAAAAAAATGTATGAAAAACAAAATCAGCTTCGTTTGGCTCTGATCTGGCCTTCAACAGGTTAAACACATATAATACATTTTTATTTTAAAAAAAATAGAGAGATAACCTCGTTAAGAATGTCAAAAAACCGAATTCCACTTAAAATACTGAGTGCGATTCCAGAGGGAAGACTTGCACAGTGTCGTCCTAGGCAAAGTTGGGATAACAACTCCTGAAGCTTTGGGACCCCTCCCAAGCCCCCGCTTGGCCTGCTACGTCACTTGTGTCAGACATTTTGTAACAAAGCCAATGCCAAGAACAAACCCCGAACAAAGATTTACAGGATATAAAAATGACAGCTACAGCAACTGTTTGGTTTTGAGTGAGATTATAAAGCATTCTAGTTTTGACTTCGAGAATTCAACAATGATTCGTTTTGCGCAACAAGTTATTTGCGACATAAGTATCAGACACTTTCATACCCCTGTGGAAGTACGGCCTTACGCCTTTTAACCATACTAACTAACCATCACGCCGTTTCTCCAGAGGTGTAGGCAGAGAGTATAGACCGCCACATAGCTGTCTTGGCATGCTCCTCGCTTCATTCATATTCATGAATCATCTCATACATTCTCTTCTGTTATTTTGACTCCTCATATGACCTGACTCAAGTATTCAATTTACTGGGTCATGCCATATCATTCACTCTCACAGTTTATTTATTTTATTAATACAAGACTTAGAGGGTACATATGTTTTTTGTGATATTTCACCCTCCATGCTAGGGATGACCCTGTGCTATGGCGGGTGAATTTTACAGTTTGTACAGAATCTATATATTACTATAATATGAAAAAGAAAAATAATAAAAATGATGTAAAGCTAGTTTGGGTTGCAAGAAGAGAATGGAGAAGTTAGAGAATTATAAGAAAAATAAAAATTTGGGAAATTATTAGTAAATAAATCACACTAATTAATTATGTACATACAATATCGCTAAGTTAGGGAATAAGGATATATTATGTTTTGTCTGAAACGTGATTAAATTGATAGAGTGTAGAATGAATGGGTATTATAGTTGTAATGTATTCGGTGTGTAAGGATCGATTTCGTAATTTGTTTTTTAAAGGAATGGGGTTGACTCAAGGTTTTTAGGTTTTCAGGGATAAGGTTAAAGATTTTAGGAGCTAGGAAGAAAAATTGTCTTTGAGATGACGTGGTATGTAGTGAAGGTACTTTGTAGTGACCGTTGGTTATTGTTCTGGTGGTGTAGTTGTGTTGTAAAAGAGTTTTGTTTTTATATTTGAACAGGAAATGTATTAGCGAAAATTTTAGGTGGAGTTGTCGTATGTATATACATAATTCTCCTGGTGCACTCTCATTCACTATACATGTTCAAACCATCTAAGAGTTCCTTTCTTAATCTTGTTCTTTATGCATTCATTAGCCTTCGCATTCTTTTTGGATGCTCACATTTGAAATACGGTCACACATGGTTTTACACAACTCATCTTCAAGGATATAATTTCAACAGCATTCAGTCTACTTTTATCCTTCGTCTGCCAGTTCCATGCCCCACTGCTATACATCAGGGTTGGTATCAGCACTTAATTGTAGACTGCTTGAATTGCTTATTTGGACAACTTGTGGCAGTTATACTTGCAACCCCGGTAATTTGAATGTTGACTCTAATAGTTACTGATACTGGATGTTGACTTCATCGAGCGCCTTGCTTTAGCGTTTTGGTCTGTTGGATAAAAACGAACTAGAGCGACATTATCTCAAGAAAAAACAATGTAGGATAAAGGGAAAAGAAAAACCAACCTTTACTTCTTCATTGAGTTCATTAAATAATCGCTTTGTTGTACCATCATCCACAAACTCAGATCGCACCAACCCTGAAAAAAATACAAGCTTGTCAATTATTGTGATTTATTTTTGGGATATTTTGCCATGTTACGCTTTCTCCTTCTTTAGCAAACGTTTCGGACAGCGCCACAGTGTCCATCATCAGAGAAAATGTATAGATGTTAGTGTTTACGTACGTAGAAGAAAATATTCCCCTCAAGACTATGGTCGCTGTAGAATGTTATTATTTATCAAATTATTCGGGATGATTTTATAAGGTTTCCCGTAGCATTTACATTAGCTTGGTCTTTTAAAATCAGGATTGTATGCTAAAAAGCACGAATGAATTCAAGAATGCATCTTGGTCAATTAAAAAAATTGTCTGAACAATTGTTTTTTTTTATTATCTTACCTGGTAGAAGAGCATTTTCTGAATAAGAGTTTCCATTGTTGAATGAATTATGGGCTAGCAAGCAAAACCAGACGTAGGCCGATATGCACATGAGGAAACACAACGGCCTGTGATATCTGATTAAAAAGTGGCCCCATTTGCTGTGCCCTATCTCGGGATCTGATAACAGCCCCATTTATTGGATATTCGAAAAAACAAACACAAAATATATCTCAATAAAACTTTTGAAATGATAATAGCATAGCGCACATAATTCAGAGAATGTAAAAGTAAGCTTTTGATAAAAATGCAGAATAAATATTGTTATATCGTTGCCGGCTGTCAGATTTTCCAATAATAAAGATGATGATAATGATGAAATCTGTTTTACCGACAATTCAAGATGGCCGCTCCGAGTGAATAAGGCCGCACACGCTACCAACTTCATGAAACCGTAATCTTGATTAGAAATTTTGTTTTTCATGTGGTTTGAAAGGTAAAAAAAATATTTTTACTTGTATTTACATGACATTGTATTAAATATTAATCGAACATGACCATTTTAGCTTATTTGTTTGTATAATAGTAAATTTCACCTAAAATGGCATTACCGATGACCCTGAAATGACAATACACGACTCATTTCTAATTTCACACTAATGTTTCCCGCAGTTTCGGCGTCTGCACGGCGTTTCTGTTTTCGGATTCATTTATTGAACATTTTCTGTGTTAAAATAGTGAATTTCACCAATTGAGTCGGGCGCTAAGCTTGGTTTGTCGTTATTTCAGTGTTATGTGGAAATATAATACCAGCATTGGACTTTGAATGTGATTTGAATCTTCGAAATCGAGGCGTAAACATCGACTTACGAAAGCCAACACACTTTTGGGTCTATGATTTTTAATAGGTAATATTCCATTTACACATGTGTTTTTCGGTATTTAATCATCAGTGTACCTCGAATATCTTCCTTGGCAAATGTTTTAATGTGTACGTGAGTTTATTTTCGGTAGGGAAATGTCAAAATTTCCATTTGTTTACCATGAAATTCGTGTCAGATAGGCCGTGATTTGTACACGACCATTTTAAAAGCAAAAGATTCTGTCGAGCGGGCTCACTGGAGCGTTTGTTATTTACCACGATAATCAAAGATCTGATAATCTTGGAGGTACAATAAGTTGTCAATGGACGGTTTTTATAAATATTACGGTTCAATAATTTCGCGTCCATCATAAATCCATCTTGCTTTGTTGACAGAACGCTGATACGGTACTTTGAGGTTAATCATTGTTTCGATTTTTCTTCAACCAATGTTTGAATTTGAAATGTACATTTAAAATAAAAGTATCCTTTCCTTATTAGACCACTTGACAGTATAATTAAACCTGGATCAATATTGCCCCGTGAAAATTACTCTGTTAAATCACTAGTGAAAATAATGGCTTTGTGGCTTTTGAAAACTCTTGTCATATATACATAATATTTATTTTTGAAGTTAATGTCTCGAAACTGTACATTTTAGTAAATGCCTCATTAGGTTATTGTGTGGACAGGTGTGCTCATTAAATATAATATCCTTACTAACAAAATTTGGTGAAATGGACTATGTTTATGCAGATTTTTAGTGCTACCCCTAATTTTAAAATGCTATTACATTATCATTTAAAATCATATTTTCATATGTCTAATCCGGTATTTGATTTAATTATTGAAGTAAAACTTTGTTTCAACTTAACTTTTGCAAGAAACAACTACATATATACGTCGGGAGAGATGTAAAAACACAGACAAAATAGGATCCACTCGGAACGATTTTTGGCATACTACGCCTAGTTTGCAAAAACGTTTTGAGCGATCAGTTGCATAATGTGCCAATTTTATAGAACCTAAAAATATGGGATAAACGGTGATATCTAAGTAGATTCATATGTTTCCGTATTAATATTTTGAGGAATGGTATTAATTAAATATTACAGTAAATGTATATACATGACACCAATTGCTCAAGTGGTTGTTAGGTTCTTAGTTTGGGTTATTTAAATCATTTGTGTGTGTTTAAATTGAAGCGAAACCTTTGAACAAACGTCAGTTCACACCAACAAAATCCAAAATAGCGACAAAACATATTTGACACTGGAAATTTAAAAGTTTGAAACATAACTCTTGGTGTGCCGATGCAATTTTCGCCGTGTCATCTGATTCTATTTTCACCATAACTTAAGTTGTTTTTTTGCAAAATGATGTTATTATAAATTATCCCTAAATACCTGAAAAAAACCCTTGACTGTGTGCAGAAACGGGCGGTCCGTTTGATAGATTCCCCAATCTTAACAAACGGACTGCAATCTTTAGAGCACAGGCGTCAGGTAGGTATGCTGTCCTTGTTCTATCGGTATTACAATGGAAGATGCTCTGAGGAACTAGCGTCATTGATCCCTTCGGCACCGGTGCGTAGTCGGGATACACGCCAAACGCGCGCCCAACATTTGTACACGGTTGACATTTGTCACATGAGAACGGGTCGCTTCTACGATTCGTTCTTAAGTTCAACAGCTCGGCTGTGGAACGAGCTGCCGGCCTCTGTGTTTCCTCCCTCCTACAACATGGGACTCTTCAAGACCCATGTTCACTCCTTCCTCTCCACAAAAAGACCCTCCACACAGCATCCCCAAAGATGACATAGGCCCTGAGGGAAATTATTTTCTTCAGGGCCTCCTGTGTGGAGTTAATATAAAAATAAAAAATACCATCTTACCGCTTAAAATAATTTCGTTAACTAAACTGACTATCACGCCGTTGCCGCGGGGGTAGGCAGAGAGGACGGACCGCCAAACAACTCGGTCTTGGAACACACTTCATACCTCATTCACATACATACATTGTCATATGCATTCTCTTCTATTATTCTGACTCTTGACATGGCCCGACTCAAGTATCTGATTCACTTGGTTGTGCCATATCTTCCTCGGGCGTCCCCGACTTATGCTACCATTCACATTTGCATTTTCTCCTTACACTCCTTTATTCGCTCTACATGCTCAAACCATCTAAGCGTCCTTTTCTTGATCTTACTCATTACGCTTACATCAGCCTTGCACTCTTTGCGGATCTCCACATTTCTCACACAATCATATATGGTTTTACCACACAAATGCCTCAGGGATCTCATTTCTACAGCATTCAGTCTACTTTCATCCTTTCTCTGCCAGTTCCATGCCTCACTTCCGTACATCAGGGTAGGTACCAACACTCCATTGTGGACAGCTAGCTTCGCTTCTTTGGACAATTTTTTGTTAGCGCCAATTGCGTTCAGTCCTCCATTAATGGAGTTACCATGATTGAAATAGTTTGTAATTTACCATATTTTGTTTCCCCAGAATAGCTATTTATATTCAGACAAATTATATTTTTTTAAATGTCTCCATAAGGATATTCTGGCGTTCAAGAGGTTAATGCATCTTTTACCACCCCCCCCCGATGAAAACAGTTGTTTCTCGGAGTAATTTTTGAAATGTTGTGTTATTTAAATGATTTGTGCACATTAAGATGTAAATGGAGTATGGAAACTTTACCGAATATTGTAATGATTTTACAATTTGTAGCAATTTTCTTGCCAGTATTACTATCAACCGAATAGTGACTGACTGATCCATAGCCAGGCGTTGCAGGTTTAATCCTCTGTCAGGTTAGTCCCCCATCATTGCACAAGCAACAATTTTCACCTTTCATTATGGTTGTGAGAGGAATACTCGTGTTGTCAGTTTGTTTGTAACCTCGAAATGTATGTCTTTCTTTTTAATCTCTTTTGTAAGTACAAGGAATGCAAGTTTGTTTACGTGTTGAAATTATAAATATCCTAACCTTGTATTTGTTTGGTGTTCATGTGCAGCCATTCTTTTGAAAACAGAACACATAATGCAGGTACCTACTCAAATTAGGATTGAGGTAGGCATAAGATTTAAGATGCGTTTAGTATGGTCATTGCTAGTGATGTGCACCCAGGAATATTCCCCGAGCTAACAAAAATTCGTCAAAGTCGGGATTTTTATTTTTTTATTAGAAGTTGTCTTCTAATGTTTTTTTATGAGAGTATTTTATATTTAAAGGGTTAATAATGACTGTAAAATTAGTTCCGTTAATGGAGGACTGAATGCAGTTGACGCTAACAAAAAATTGTCCAAAGAAGCGAAGCTAGCAGTCCACAATGGAGTGTTGGTGCCTACCCTGATGTACGGAAATGAGGCATGGAACTTTCAGAGAAAGGATGGAAGTAGACTGAATGCTGTAGAAATGAGATCTCTGAGGCGTAAGTGTGGTAATGTATGATGCATGATCCTGTGAAAAATGTGGAGATCCGTAAAGAGCGTAAGGCTGATGTTAGTGTAATGAATAAGATCAAGAAAAGGACGCTTAGATGATTTGGGCATGTAGAGCGAATGATCTAAGAAAGGAGTGTAAGGTATACAGTGTGAATGGTATCAGAAGTCGGGGATGCCCGAGGAAGACATGGCACGACCAAGTGAATATGTCAGAATAATAGAAGAGTATGTATGAATGCGAATGAGGCGAGGAGTGTATTCCTAGACCGCATTGTTTTGCGGTCCGTGCTCTCTGCCTACCCCTGCGGAAACGGTGCGATGGTTAGTTAGTAAAATAAGTTTTTTAATATTTAAAAAATTGATGAAGTCATGAGCTTTCTAAGTGAATTTGGGTAAAATGCATACCCCTCTGTAACTGTTAAAAAACTTCCAAATTGCAATGGACCACACTAGTAAAGCTCTTAGTTGGAATCCCCTAGGCCCGTGCCATTTACTGGTTGAAACACGTGTGTGTACCTTAACCCTAAAAACGCAACTCCCGCATGTTCGACCAACACCGGTTCCGTTTAAACAAAACTCATCCTCGCATCATCTCAGTTGTAATGAATCACGTCTCGTGACGTCACCCGAGATTCAATTCATAATTCAAATGGCAGTACTGCCGCACCAGCCTTCGTATGTACCGTAACATCACATAATAAGGAAGTTGAGTCCATTTTTTTTTATCAATGTTCGCATTCAAACTTAAATACTGGTATTTTTTTTTTTTTTTTTAAAGTTTGTTTTCATAATTAAATTAATTCTCAAAGTTTAAATTTTATTAAGCCCGCCAAAACGAGCGGAATCCGAGCGGTAAGAGGCGGGGTGTGGTGTGACGTCATTCGAACTGTGAAAACCACGTCGCATAAGCATTTTGTATCGAAAAATTTGTAATTCTTCAACAAGGAATTCCAGTAATTTTTTTACCAATGTTAACCGTCTATTAGAATTGATGTTATTAAAAAAAAAAAGAAAATTGATTAAGATTTCATAGTTAAATTAATATTTTAAGTTAGAATATTTGCTTTTCTCGCCCGGTACGGTACTTGTACGGTATTGCCGTCGCTACTTGTTGACGTTTTCCCGCGCGAATTCAGGACCACCGCGCAGAAAAGTAAAGACCAATAGTAAAATAACGGTTTACAGCCCAGTTCACTGTTTGACTTTTCTGGGCGGCCGGCGGCCTGAAGTGTATCACATGCTATGTGACATGTATAATAATAAAAACTTCTAAGTTATGCAATAAACAACATATTATTATAAAGCACTATACGAATATGTATCTTTAGAAATCCATTTCATATAATAATAACAACAAATACGTACATATATTTGACAAACCCAAATAAACCTTTGGCCTATACACCTCTCTCATCTAAACCGACCATCTCTCATGTAATAGAAAGAGATGCACCATAGGTGATCTGTTGTACGTACAATCACGACACATGTGACGTCAGAATTCTTTCGACCAATCGTGGAGCGTATACAGTCTATTGCTATTGAATGCTTTTTCAAGAACGTTTAACTAATTCTAAGAATAATAATATAGAAATATATTTATATATTTAGAATCGATATTTTTTGATCTACATGAACATATTTTTTATAAGTCAAAATATTTTTTACTCGACTTCCTTATTATCGGCCGGTCGCAAATATCAACATTTTGACAGCTTGTATCTTCGTTACTATTCGGTATTTTTCAAACATTCATAAAGTTCTGTCACTGCATGCTCAAATCAATTGTAAAAAACAATACATACAACCTCATCAGTTATTCCTCGGGATTTCACCATAAATATTCCCCAAAAACAAATTCCCCGGAATTTACCCATCACTAATCATGGCTAATTTTTGTTTTGCAGGTTGTCAGAATGTCGGACATAGTTTACCCACAGGGCTGTCGCCCTGTGACAGATGATCTTGGTCCTGATGAACTGGTGCGAAGACTTAAGGTATATATATCTCATTCAATACATATTTTTTTATTTGTTGGTGAGACGATGTGATTTATTCAAGGAACTATAAAACTCTTCATCAACAGTAAAGCCTCTACCAAACACTGAAGGGCGTTGGGAAACAAATGTAAAGATTCAGGTCTCGGATATAGCGAGCAGGCTACGAACATGCTGCGTCGGTGGTGTTTAGAAATAAATTAACTAGGGACGGGTTATTTCACAGAATTTGAACAATTTGTCAAATTTCAAACTTGATTTTCAAGTTCTGTGAAGGTTCTATTGAATTTTTTGTATAATATTCCTTTCTTACAAATTTAATTTACGTATTCCTTATTATGCAGTCTCAGTAGAGGTAAAGTCACAAGGAGGAAATCCATAATTGGTTTTATTTTAGCTATATAACACTTATGTACAAACTGAAATAAATAAAAACTGTTGATTTCCCGAAAATTAATAAATAAAATTTTATAACTAATGAAGGAGACCAAATCCCACCCTGGAATGTAGCGCCATTGATAATGATGTGTATATAACCTCGTTTGTTTTGTTTCTGCAGACCCTAGCCCACACCCTGCAGGGTCTGGGCCAGGATGAGGGGATGTACCAGCAGTACATCCCGCTGGCGCTGCACCTGGCCGAGGAGCACTTTCTGGGCCACGCCTCCCGCGATGTGCAGCTGCTCATCGCATGCTGCATCGCCGACGTGCTGAGAGTCTACGCTCCCGAAGCACCCTACAAGGAGCAAGACCAAGTCAAGGTCAGTATCTTACTGTTCTTCTTTAATCGCTCCCTCATTGCTGAGGACCCAGTTTCTGTGGTGGACAAGGCTCCTCCATTCCTTGCAGTCCTTTAATTGTTCCAACGCATTGGCCATATTCCGCTGCTTCTCCCGCCTTCCACAGTATCTCACTTAAGCAATGTTATTGCCTGATCATAGCCAAGTTCTGTCTTAACTCAACTGTTTGGGATTTTAGATGGATATATTTAAACTAGATGGCTGACTTTGACGGAGCTTTTCAGTAGAATGGTACCTACCTGACTGAATAAAGTTTAAAAAAAGAATTTTCATTAAGATAGTGACATTTCTTTGGACAAATTGTATTGTAATTCCTTTTTTGAAAATGTTGCACAAAATATTTTATAGTTTATAATTAAGTAGGTAGGTATTTAAGTACCTACTCACAAAACTTATGATTTCGGAGGAATTTTTTAAATTTATTAAATAAGATGGACTAATAAAAAGTTATCCAAACGAACGAGTCTAGCAGTCCACAATGGAGTGCTAACACCAACCCTGGCGTTAGCAGTGAAGCATGTAACTGGCAGAAAAAGGATGAAAGTTAAATGAATGCTGTACAAATGAGACTCCTAAAGCGTATGTATGCTAAAACCATATTGTGAATGTGGCATTCAGAAAGAATGCAACCCTTTTTTATATGAATACCGCACAAGAGTCCCAACTGCTCCCAACCGTCTGGAGTCAGTGGGCCTATGGCATTCCCAATTGGGGTATGTTGTGAGGATGAAGGTAGTGGGAAGGGGAAGAGGAGGGTTTGTTTGTTTTTGAATCTTTATTTAGATGTACGCAAATTTTTCATACATCTAGTAGGAAAATATAACAAAATAACAATTACATTTTAAGAGAAAAAGATAAATACACAAAATTATATTATATAAGATATCTAGGTGACTAAAATAATATTGGTGAGTATGTTCAACAATCAAAAATTATTTTTTACATATAAAGCGCATGTCCTACGAAAAGTGCTAAGGCTTGGGGCTTCCTTTATGACATTTGGTAGGTTATTATAAAGTTTTTGCCCTTTATGAAACGCGCTGTTTTGTGTGCATGAAAGTTTAGTTTTGGGAAGCCTAAAATCTCTGCGTCTTCTCGTAGGATAATTGTGAACATTTTCATGATACATAATATTTCTTTGCAGATAATTTGGGAGCATATTATTTTGAAGCTTATACATCATTGTTAACGCATTATATGTTGTTTGGTTGTCATCATATTTAAATTTTGTAACATAATTTTAACTCTAGTAAAAATGTTGCATTTTACAATCATCCTCATCCCCCTATTTTGTATAACCTGTAGTTTATTATTTTAGGCTTCGTTACATAAGAATAAAACACTAGAACAATAATTTAAATGCGGAGTAACAATAGAATTGTGGTAGGGTGGGGAAGTACTGAAGCCATTTCAAGCAATGCGTCAATTCGCTTCAATGGCTGATTTGGGTTAAGATTTAGAAAGAGACGTTTATATGGTTAGAGTGGATGTAAGGTAGATGATACAAGAAAGAAGTTCAAGGAGAATTATGGTGCATTACACGAAAGCAAATGGTGGAAGATGTCGTGAATGCCCAAGGAAGACATGGAACGATCAACTCAATAAAATATTTGAGGCGGGCCATGTTAAGGGTCAGAATGACAACAAGTTAGTTAGTGAGGAACCAACCGCTAACCACGAGAATTCCTTTTAGATAGGCGAACACCAGTTCTTCGTTTAATGTCCTTGTTGCATTGTGTTGTTTGCAGATGATCTTCATGTTCCTGATCAAGCAGCTGTCGGGGCTGCGCGACCCCAAGGACCCTGCCTTCAAGCGCTACTTCTACCTGCTGGAGAACCTGGCCTACGTCAAGTCCTTCAACATGTGCTTCGAGCTGGAGGACTGCCAGGAGATCTTCTGCGCCCTCTTCTCCCTCATGTTCAAGATTGTCAAGTGAGTTTACATAATCATCCTTCCATTGATCAAGTCTTTTTATTTTTTTATTCACTTACTGTACCCCGCCATGCATTGCGAGTCTAAGAGAAAAACGATAGAGCGTGTTGCTTTTACGTCCAACAGATGGCGCTGTTTTTTATCAAAATATTGTTTCTCTATCTGAACAGACAGACTGAACCACAGCAATGCTTGGTTGGGTGCAGCTAGTGTAATAATAATTTTAAGGGACATTAACGAAATAATAATAATAATAAGGTATACAGATTTTGTAGAAGAAAAAATTTAAAAGCATACTGGTAAAATTTGTCAATATTTCGAACCCACTAACCTTCACCTAACTCCTAGGCCCCAGACAGGCCAATGAAATTGGGTTTGTGTTCAAGAAAGAATTTCAAGATTTTAAAATGTTTTATCAGTTTCACGAGAGGTGGATACTCTCAGTATCACCCCGCTGAAAGACCACCTTTCATAATTAAATTGAAATGGCTTTATGCATGTTTGGTGATCAGATCTGAATAGCCAGGTACTTTTCCATCTCTCTACTCCCCATTTCCTTCACCTCCCTGTTACCTTTAGCCTCAACACACTACACTAGGGGATGCCATAGTCCCACTGGCTCTCCAGACTCTTGGGAGCAGTTGAGACTCTTGCAGCATTTCAATTCTGGATGGAAGTCGAGAGCCTTACCCCTCCACCACGGATGCTGTTGTCTAGGAACTGGTTATATTGTTTTATAATTGTGACAATCTTATATTCCCCACAGTGATGAACACTCCAGCAAGGTGAAATCCTTCATGCTGGACGTGCTGTGCCCCCTCATCACGGAGAGCGATGTGGTGTCCAACGAGCTGTTGAACATAGTCCTCATCAACCTGGTGGAGCCCAATAAGAAGGAGAAGAAGAACGCGTACATCCTGGCCAAGGAGCTGGTGGTCAAGACCAGCGACACGCTGGAGCCGTACATACAGACTGTGAGTCTATGTTAACCTTTTCCCTGTATACAGGGTGTATCGGCACGTACCCGACAAACTTTAACCAGCTATTCCTTAGCATATTTGGAGTAAAAAATCTTATGTGCACTTTGCTGTCCGGTAACGTTTTTTTTTAATAAAAAAATTATTATTCATATTTTCACCACATGTCACCACTGTTTTACCCTTTGACAAAGTTTGAAAACCCATCTGGCAAATATTTTATTCGAATTCCGTTGAATAATGCACGTGTGTACCTATATTGGCGCACGTTTACAGTCACAACGAAATAGCACGGCACCATTCGTTTCATTTTTAACTATTATTATTTAGTGTGTGCGAAAGAGCGAATACGCTTTTTGACATACTTGCTTATAACAGCTGTTGAACACGAAACGCAATGCCAATGACAGTGATGTAGTGTGGAAATTTATTTTTTTTTGTTTTTAATTGAAAAAAAAAATGCTACCGGACAGCAAAGTGCCCATAACATTTTTTACTCCAAATGTGCTAAGGAATAGCTGGTTAAAGTTTGTCGGGTTAGTGCCGATACACCCTGTATACTTGCATTCTACCTTTTCTTTGTGTTCTTGTACGTACATAAAATATCACTAGTATGCTGGAGTGATGGGTTTACAATTTTGCGATTTAAATAAAATCATTTTTTGAATGATAAACTAATGTTTATAAGACAAAGTTTTGTATGCATAGCACAAAGGATAACAAATTATTATAAGCAATAATTAGTCGCCTGAAATATCCATACAAATTGAGAATATCTCCCGAGCAAAAATAAATTCCGCCGACGGGAATTGAACCCGCACTTTCTGATGTCCGGTCAGGGGCTCTGGACCACTGAGCTACGTCGGCTTATTTCCAACACGCCAAATAATTCAACATGTACTATAGTACTTCAATCAACAATTACTGCTTATTATATTATTTCACCTGTAAACAACCAACTTTATTCTGTAGGAAAGGCTTTGTTAGTGCATAGCGATAAAATCATTCCTCAAAATATTAATGTAGAAATTTATGAACTGTTTTACTGCGGTTTAAAGCCAATGAATCCACCTAGATTTCACCATTTATAATTACATAATTGAAATCAAATGGTAAAACGTAATTTTAAGATAACATATAAAAAATATTAAAATTTTTAACGCAAACATATGTAAACTATTTAGTCGCTTTCCAGTGGTACTTTTGGTTTTTATCAAGTAAACTGTAATAATTACCACAAAACTAAAAACATCTTTAAGTAGACAAAGGAGTATTAAAATTTGTCACTTCATTTGTTTTATAATAAAAAATTGGCAAAACTAAAAAATATTTTTCAAATGCTAAAAAATTTTTCATAGAATTATTTCAATTTGTTCGATAGCATGTATAGTTAACTCTTGAATTCAAATAGAAAGTGTGGTTTTCTCTCTTTCTAATGATGTTTAAATCATATATCTCAACGTAATACAAAATGAGATAGAATGACTTTTATGAATCCGTCTATTGATGTACTGGCTAATAAAAATACTTTAATATAAAATTTTATTGTTGATTTGTCTGTTTGTAGTTCTTCAACCATGTACTAATCTTGGGCAAGGAGGAGATGGGACTCCCTATTTGCGCCAAGGTGTACGAACTGATCTACGAGCTGAACCTCTGCAGCCCCTCCGTCCTCCTGGCCGTCCTGCCGCAGCTGGAGTGCAAGCTGAAGAGCGCCCACGAGGTGGAGAGGTTCTGTGAGTACCTTCCTCTGCCTATGTACCGCCTGCACCGTGGCAATCTAGTCAATACAATTCAGTAACGCCCTGAAAGAAAGTCCACCGTTCAGAATCGAAGCATTGGCTTTTTGTCATGTTTGGTGACCATATTCTTCCTTCCCTTCCCCATATCGTTATACAATAGTAGTAAATAATTTAAAACGAGACAAAATGAATGGGTGATAGTATGTATAGGAATAAACAATGTATGGAAAGAAGGAAAAAATGAAGACCCATTCACTCCTATCTCTGTGACGTAGCACAAAACACAATATATTGAGTTCCACCGCGATACCTCGAGGTAGTTATCGTCACAGCAAAACGAATGAGCACTTAAACGATATTTAGCTCTTCCAAGTTAGTCAATTTCCTTCTTTTCACTTTTTAACGAGGTTATGTGCACGAAAACACCAACAGCTTGCTTCCAGTAGTTCAATCCTTTTTCAAAACAAATGCACTCGAATTTGCACTGTGTTTCTTGCCATTGTTCCCAATTTTAAATACTATTCCAACAAGGTGATGGTCAGGGATAGGTAGGAACTGGATAAATGAAATTCCAGTAGGAACTAAGCATATTCTCATTTCAAAACCAAACAGATGTCCTTGCTCTTCTGGTATTTCAATGTAAGATGCTCTGTAGAACTAGCGTCATTGATCCCTGTGGCACCGGTGCATAGCTAGGATACATGCCAAACGTTTGTACACATTAGAATGAATCATACAAATGATTCACTCTTGTGTTCAACAGCTCTGCTGTGCCACTGTGTTTCCTCCCTCTTTCAACAGATCTCTTCAAGACCAAGGTTGAATCCTTCATTTCCTCCACTAAAGACCCTCTACAGAAGATGATATAGGCTCTGAGGGAAATGATTTTCCTCAGGGCCTCCTGTAAGGAATTAATGTATTTATTTTTATGTCTCTTGAAGTGCTAATGTCTGGTATTTGTATAGGTGCGGTGGCTCTGCTGGCGCGCATGTTCTCGGAGAAGGACTCTAACCTGGCACGCATGTACCCCGCCCTGTGGCGCGCCTTCCTTGGCCGCTTCAACGACATCTCAGTGCAGATCCGCATTAAGTGCGTGCAGTACTGCATGCACTTCCTCGTGCACCACCCTGACCTGCGCAAGGACATCACTGACACTCTCAAGATGCGCCAGCACGATGGGGAGGAGCAAGTCAGGTCAGAATACTAACCACCTTTTCATCTATACTTTTCATACACTCACATTTACTGTACCCACTCGCTTCACATGCTAGCTACAAATGGAAGTGCTGCCATCTATAAATTTCATAGAAAAAAATAGTTATATCTTAACTTTTTAATTCCAGATATGAGGTAGTGATGGCTATAGTAACAACGGCCCAGCGCGACTTTGAGGTGGTCTCGCAATCAGACGATCTCCTGGACTTTGTGAAGGAGCGAACACTCGACAAGAAGTTTAAGATCCGCAAGGAGGCCATGGCGGGGCTGGCCATGATCTACAAGAAGCACCTGATGGACCCCAACGTGCCCCAGGCCACCAAGAAGGCCGTCATGTGGATTAAAGATAAGATTTTACACGGTAAGAGAAATTATGACGAGTGGTAGCGAGAATATCTGCAATGATCAAAGCGATCCCCGATTTAAAAGTCTCCCCATATTACGGTGTTTGTTTTATTTCAATGCAAATGAAACAAAGATGTCCATTCCAGGATACTACATGACCACAATGGAGGACCGTTTGCTGGTGGAGCGACTCCTCAACACCTCGCTGGTCCCCTACACGCTGTCCCCAGCCGACCGCATGAAGAAGCTATATTACCTGCTTGGAAACATTGACGAGAACGCCACCAAGGCTTTCGTTGAGCTGCAGAAACATCAGCTTGCGTGAGTAAACCCGTCCGCAAGTCTTACTCTACATTATAAATGCCTACCTTCGCAGGCATAATATTTGTAGTACAAGTGCTAAATCAATATCATGTAATTTATTTATATGGCAGACAGTATTACACTCACCGCTCTGTTCAGCTGAAATAAACAAACATTATTATTATTGGAAACAGGGGAGATGACCAGAGGAAGGATGAAAATAGATTGAATGCTGTTGAAATTAAATCTCTGAGGTGTAATTATTTTATTTATTATACTCGTTCCATTACACTTCGTATGACCGACCATTTTTGCAAACAAAATTTTATACATGCATACAAATACAGTATTTGATTGAATCATCAATGCAATATTATATTTTTATGCCTCTCTTGAAAGAATTGAGTTTTTATGCCGACAAAAGTATTTATTCATATTTCTGTAGCGTATGACTAACTAAACTCATCAATCACCCTGGAACGTTGGAGATATCTCACTCGGGTTGACCAACATCCAGGAAATAGAAACACAAAATAGAAAATGTATCCGGAATCTCCGACCTGATAAGGCTACTGGTCCGGACGGTATTCCTCCTTCAATAATTATAAAAATCTCCAAATATCTGTGTTCCCCTTGCGTACATATTTAATCTCTGCATCATGTCTTCCACATTTCCACAGTGTTGGAAACTAACGAGGGTCAGCCCCATTCACAAAGCTGATGAAAAGACTGACGTCAGAAATTATAGACCAGTTGCAGTACTGTCAACAATTCCTAAAATTTTTGAAATGATTATCTGTGATAAAATCAGTCCACAAATCACGCCTTTCTTAAGAGGTAATCAACATGGCTTCTTACCGAAGAAATCAACGGTAACCAACTTACTCTCTTTCTCTCGACGGGTAGCACAAGGCCTAGACTGTAGGCATCAGACGGACGTTATCTACACGGACTTCGCAAAGGCATTTGACCGAGTAGATCACGATATTCTAATAAAAAAGATGCATAAAATAGGTTTTAATCAACCCTTACTGACATTTTTTGCGTCATATTTAAAAGATAGAAGTCAGTATGTAAATATAAATGGATACGACTCCCATAAGTTCGCAGCTCTGTCAGGAATTCCTCAAGGATCGAATCTCGGTCCCATGTTATTCCGTATTCTGATAGATGACATTCAGGATTGCATACGTCACAGCTCATATCTACTATTCGCGGATGACATGAAACTGATGAAGGAAATCGAATCAGATTATGATTATTCGAAACTGCGGGCCGACCTCGATTCAATCATGATATGGTCGGTAGAAAATAAACTTAACTTCAATATTAAAAAATGCGTTGTTATGACTTATGGTGAAGTACTTACACGGGTAAACATCATCAAGGACCTTGGGGTGATCTTTGATCCCAAGCTGACATTTTCAAACCACATAGTCCAGCTTACCTCGGCTTGCTCCAAAACTCTTGGTTTTGTAATTAGAACTTGCAAACAATTCAATAACATGGAAGCAATGACCGCCATGTTCAACGGAGTGGTCAGAAGCAAGCTGGAGTACGCCAGTACTGTCTGGATACCTTATCAACTTAAATACATAAATATGATTGAACAAATTCAAAAAAAATTCCTAAGGTATGTTTACATGCGATCATACGGAATATATCCGAAATTCATGCATCACGTGGAACTGCTAAAGGAGACAAATTACCAAAGCCTGGAGACTAAGCGTAATGCCGGACTCATGATATTTGAATTAAAGTTACTAAAAAACCTTATCGATTGCCCATATCTCCTGTCATGCTGTGGCTTATTCGTTCCTGATAAATACTGTCGAAATCGTAGCCACGACCTATTCTGTATACCGCAGGGTCGGACAGATGTCATTGCCCAACATAGCATGACAAGAGGTATGACCTTGCTAAATGTCCTACCAGCGGATATAGATGTGTTTAATATCACTATACCATGTTTTAAAAAAAATATGTACATGTATTGTTAGTTTTAATAAAATTGTACCATAATTGGACTTACCTGTCTGTCGTACAATAAAAAAATATATATATATATGTATTGAATATTTACAATATTATTAAGGTTAACCTACAAAAAGTGTTTTTTCCTAAATTAATTTAATTAGCACCATCAATGAACTAACAGTTTTCCCTCATGTTCTAAATAGTAATGATTTTAAATTTGACCTATTCACGTTTGTGTTCAGTGTCCGCCGCAGCGTGGCGGAATGGATCGAGCTGCACAAGCGCCCCAATACGGCGGGTACGCTCAAGGAGATCCAAGCGCGCGTGCACCAGATCAGCAGTAAGTTCCTGCCAGAGCCCGTCAAGGCGCAGGAGTTCCTAACCAAGTTCAGCGCGCACATGCGCCACGACTCGCAGCTGCTGCGCGGCATGGAGGCCATCGTCAGCCCCGACGTAAGCTGCGAGACCTGCGTCAGGACCACGGTAAACCCACCCTCTCAGTTATTTAATATACTGTTAGCGATAAATGAAAAGTCGAATGTCAAAGTTTCTCCATCAATGCCATCCGTCCTGTTTCAATCCTCCTCTACGCTTTCTGTCCACTTCTTCCTTAATCTGCCTCTTGGTTGCTTCCACTGGTTATTACATAGAACGGGTTGTTTCACAGAAATTCAAATATAACATTACCATCAAATATGCCATTCGGCACCATTTTGTTTTTTGGACAGTATTTGCCGTAATTTTTTTGTAAATGCCGATTCTAAGTCCGTTTCAGCTTTTAAACAAATTGTGATCAGCAGATCATATATCAGATATCCATAGACATTCAAATTGATAGACAAGCCAATCGGTGACTGTCTCTCTTTCTGTGATTTATTAATAAACTAGCTAATAATATAATATGCATGTTTTATATATATAAACCTTCCGGAAGAAATTCTCTTTTGAAATTGTGAAAATCCGTTGCGTAGTTTAAAAAAACAAAGTGCACCAACAGACAGACGCCAATAGCAACTTTTTTTTATACTATTTTAAGATCAATCTGACAGTATCAGGCTACTTGCGATACTAACTAACTTCTAATATCACTATTCAGTCCTCGAAAATAAAATCTGCCAATAAATTATTAGTCCTTTTTACAGTGGTGCACAAATTGCTGGCTGCGTAAAAAACAACAAATCCCATATCGGGTAAACAAAAGTTCAGGCTTGTTTCCAAAATTGAATATTTACTTACACTATTTAGTTAAGACACTTGTATTATAATTCATCCTCCTCATTCATTTTTAGCGTCGCTACGCTAGGCGGTTTGTTTAAAAATGAACATTCGGATCCTGCGTAGAAAAGTCTAACAATTACTACACTGCAAACCTTTGCCTTACTCTACTTTTCTGCGTAGGGTCTGGTTATTTCAATGTGCACTCTTCGGTGGTTAACATACAACTGATGTCGTAGTTTATTCAAAGAATTCGCGAACCCTCGTGGTGCCAAAAATATGATCACGTAATTCCCCTCCAGCCCATCCAAATGTTACTCAGATTCTATGGCCCGCACTTTGTACTGAGCAAATTTACCTGGATAATAGGAACAACTGAGATTTTTCACGAATCATTATTATTGCTATGAAACTGCATGCACAACATGTGTCGCCAACAGCGTTCACCCATACTACTGCAAACTTTCATTGCATAGCCGCTTTGGTTGTCCGTATGGTAGCTGCTAAGCGACAGTCATATCCGCATCCATTTGTTGCTGTCATGTATGGAATTTATTGATAATATAAATATTTATATGTGTCCCCAGGCGTCCGTTCTGAAGAAGCTGGGCCAGCCTATCATGACCAACCTGTATTACAACACGGTGAAGATGCTCCTGGAGCGCGTCAGCTCCGTGATGATAGACCACGAGGCCCTAAAGATCCTCATCGCCTACGTGGAGGACTGCCTTCGCGGTGGCAACATTATAGACGAGGCGTCGCTCAACCCCAGCACGGCCGGGGAGAGGGGACTCCGCTTGCTGGTGGTGAGTAAACTACAACCATCCTACTCTGGAAGATACTCCCGGTATCACCCAGGTGAAAGATCACCATTTGGAATTGAAACTTATTCAGATCTGAATAGTCATGTGCTCACCTTCCTCTTTCCTTATCCTTCTCCCCATTATCTTCAGCCTTGCAATATACCCTAAATGGGGTTGCCATAGTCCCACTCGCTCCAGGTGGTTGGAAGTTGTTGGGACAATATGGCAAAATATTTTTGTTGAAGAGATAATCATCTTGGATATGATTTGAGATTTTCACGGCCAAATGTGTTATTGTGATTAATTGTTGGGGTATTATGCCGTGTTGCACTACCTCCTTCTTTAGCCATCGTTTCAGACGGCGTTACGGTGTTCATCATCAGGGCATCACATCGGCTAAAGAAGGAGGAAGCACAGCACTCCCAAATAACCCAAAAATTAATCACAATAAGACAATCTTCTGTTTAATGAGCCTTGTGGCTTCCAGCTTTGGACAAAGAGCTTCCTAAAATATTTTGAGTTTTGTCTATTATTGGTGACTCTCACTCATCTGAAATCTGCAGTTGTCTTCAAATCATCAGTCCATTTCATCTGTGGGCGACCTCTGTTTGTCTCTCCTAACTTATGGCGATGCATTACGTCGTGAAATATTTTAAGTTGAGCCGCTATCAGTAACAACCCTTACGTAGATGGCGATAAGGTTTAAATTCCCGCTTAACACCATCCGTCTGTTTTGATTTATGCAAGAAAAAAACGTGGCCAAAAAGTTCCTTTTATTTTATTTTGTGGATGTTCAGGCATAAATATTTAATTTCTTTCCGATCATTTTATAAATAACTTAATTTGCCACATTATACAATAAAATCATAACCGAAAATGGGTTGGTAAGTAGGAGATTTTGAACTCAGTTTTCATAGGCCTATACATTATTTTTTTCTGGGCTTACTTATACAAAAAATACTCGATTATTTCAAAGGTCAATTAAAGCATCTGAAACATTTCTAGGCGACCAAATTTTCAAACCAAAAACACATGATTTTGCATTACTGATATTATCGCCTTAACCCAATCAAGGACACAATTTAATGATAATTATGTCACATGTCCAGGCCCATAAAGACAAATATAACATGTTTATTTGTGGTAGCAAATTTCAGCACAACATTCTTGGTTAGAGTCCATGCTTACGCTCCGGACTTTTTTCCGAACTGGTAACTTTGTTTTTTGGGATACGACTAAGTTTGCTAAATACGGCCAATCCAATTCTTCTCCTCGATCAGGAAAACCTTAACCTTATCTGTGCGGCTGAGGCATATGTGATCCATGAAGTTTCACTAAAACACATGCCACGTGATGGAATAGATCATGTTGAAGAAGTTAAAGACGATTGCTCTTATTTAAATCAAAATTGCAATCTTAATCCGGTGTTTTATGTTTTTGTGTGCCGCCAGATGCTCTCGTTTGTATTCCCGTCACACTTCCTGCACGAGGACATCCTGCTACAGCTGCTGGCCATGCTGGAAATGGAGGAGGAGAATGTGGCTCCGCAGATACTGGCCGTCCTTACCTTCCTCGGGAAATACAAGCCGCTCAGTGAGTACCACCTTGTTTGCTTGCAACAATGCTATGCTAAATTAGCTGGAAAGATCATGAATATTGTGGTCTAGGGATTCGGAAGGAATCCTTGTGATTGATTACATCAATATAATGGCAGTGTTCACATAGGAGTGGCAGTTTAAAAACAATGTATCTAAATGGACTGTAAATTGTAATCAACTGTTGAAACTTATTCAATCACATTAACCCTAGATAACTAAACTGTTTTCATTGTTTCACTGTAACTACACTTTCGTCGAGTGGACTACGCAATAAAACACTATAAATAAATCAAAAATATTTAATTAAGATAGCAACTTGTTACATGACACAAAAGTAAGGTTTATAATGAACAAATTGATATCAAAATATCAGTCTACACAGTGATCACACATGTCAACATTATGTGGACCACAAATAGCCTTTCTACATCTGGTGCAACGGTGTTTGGTCATCTCCGGGCCTTGGATGGACACCGGTAGCAAATTTTAGGCACGTTTGACGTAGATGGAACCGGAGCTTCTATTGTAGAAGATTCGCCAACATTAACAATAAATATATGAATGTACGTACCTTAAAAATAAAAATTGTTGTTATAACTAAACTTTCGTCCAGCAGACGACGAGATGGTCATAGGGCACGTCCTAGTATGCGTGTGGCCGCAATCACGTCACGTCCTGCACTGATTACTCAAATTAGGAAGGTAATGAAAGAGTCAAGGTCGGGGAGCGGGGAGAAGTAGGTGATTTCAAATTTCGCCGAGTACCGCGTCGTCGCCTCGACGAGCGATTAGTTATCTAGGGTGGGTTTTTTCATTTACCGAGAATGCTAAATGCAATGCTAATTGTAAAAGTAAACAGTAAAAGTCATAGAAATGAGTTTTTTCATTTGACATTTACCGTTTACTTTTACCTACAATCTTACAGCTAGGCAACCGTGCTGTAAATGCTAATTGTAAAGTAAAAAATGGCTGCCATTGCCGAAGTGACAGTTCAAGAGTTTAGAGGTTATTTTTTGTTGTAGCTATTTGGCGGTATTTGCTATTATATATTACCAATATTACTTAACAAAATGTTTGCAACAAGTGACAATTCTTCAAGTTCTGATGATGAAGTTGTAATGAATATGACGCGACGTGTTAAGCGACATAATATACGTCGGAACATGTATCTAATGGAAGATCATGATTTTATTTGCCGATTTCGTGTCAATAAGGAAACTGCTCGACTTTTAACTACATTAATCGCAGATATGATATGTACTCCCACCGATATGTAAGTAATGGTTAATAAAATGAAATTACAAACATTTTTACAACAATTTATTCAAATTACATCACGTAAATAGAATGATAATGACTTTCTTTCTCTCCTTAGGAATAATACTGTCAAACCATCTGAACAGTTGTTACTGGCTAAATGAGAAAATGTATTACCTGAACCCATGAGCTCCTGTACTATTAATAACTTTTCTGGATTTAATGTATTGACGTTCTTTGATGTGGCTGAAAAGATAATTAATATTTATATAAAAACCATACCGGCTTATTTTTTTCAGACATAACTTTTGTTGAAAGTTAAACTTTATATAAAAATAACCGTATAACAATATATGACATAATGAGACAACAGTATTCATCACCACCACCGCACCGTGGCAAGAGATAATTGACACATGAGTGTACCCACACCACTTCATCAACCTATACATTTGGAATATAACAACTTACAATCTCCATCGTATTTTGAAGAAATCCCCACAATGGATTCCTTCATAATGCTAGACACCCACTCCGAAGTGTCCGACATTGGCGGAAGGGGAGGTCCACCGCCTGTTTGTTGCCGAGACTGCCTTTGCTTTCCAGCTTCCTAAAATATACAAAACATACATTTTTTCAATAATAAACAAGTGAAATCATCATGAATAAATGAGTGATAATATCAAATGATTAGTGATTGTAATACCTTTCTAGCAACACGCTTTATATACTCCCACTTATATTTCAACTGTTTTGTTGTCCGTAATATGTTTGTTGACGCATTAAACTCACTTGTCAACGTGATCCAGGCTTTTTCCTTGTCATGTGAGCCCAATGCGTCAGTCCTTTTACACAAAATTACGGATCCATATTTTTGAATTAAGTTTTTTAGCAAGTCTATCTCCCTCGCCGAAAAATTGTTTCCACGTTCGCTGCAAAGATGTATACATTAGTTATGTATTGAAAAATAACTATTAATACTGATATAATTGAATTTTTACTTACTTTTCGCTAACCACACTCATTATTATCGCAAAATTTACAAACAAAACACAAGCGACGCGGCTACAGACAATGCAATTCACGGAATGTTGACATTTGTTGTGTGTGTGTTGCCACATGAAAAAATATATGAACAGTTCCCAATACGAAAATGTGGGAATTAGATTAGTTATCATGCTGTCATCCCTGTTTACCTTTACTTTCGCAGTTGGCGTCGTGAAAAAACTCATTTTGCCGTAAATGTCAACTGCACTGCTAAAGTAACTGCAAACTGTACAGCTAAAAGTAACGGTAAATGAAAAAACCCACCCCTAGAGTTAAAAAGGCATTTAGAGAGGAAAGAAAGAATAAAGCCAAATCTTTAATTGATGCTCATTTCTTGTGAAGATCACGCCACATGTTCTTAATTTAGTTTTTAATTCCACCACACAATAACATTTAATTTCTGGATATAATTACCAAAATTATGGTGATGGTCTGGATTGTAAGCCACACAGACCATCAGCGAATAATTAATTCCCTATGAAAAAAATGGGTTGATTACAAAATTCACTCTGCAGGAAACGTAACAAATTATCATCCAGCCACCAAATACAAAAAAACAGAGAACTCACCAAATATATCACTCACATTGAGATTGGCAGCGATTCCTTATTCTCAAGGCTAATCTCCAAATTCGGCAGCGGACGGCAATCAGCACAATAAAACTTGCATTTACCCGCCTCAGAACAGAAATCTTCTAGTGAGGCGGGTTACTTTCATGTTTGTAATTTTGATTATGTTATTGCAATAAACGCCCGGGTTGCCGGCAATTAAAAAAAAATTCACCTGTCAATTTAGCGAATGGCGATTTTCGAAAGTAATGATCCGATTATAGGTAACAAGATAAAATGAACTGCCATTGATAAAGACAATATTATGAATATTGAAAATACCTTTACATCTCACTAGCCGAGTAGGTAGTATGTTATTTTTTTATTCTTCTTTCTAGTAGTAGGTAAGACTTTGCAGGAAAGATAAAAGCACAATGTAATGATAATACGTATTACAATCTGCCGCTTTCACTAATTAGACAATTCCCTGGTTTTTGAGGTGGCCGATTTATGAGGGAGCACTGTATTCATTGATATTTTTAGATGAAGCCTGCCCGGCCCTGTTCCCCCGTCTGACCATGCTGTGCAAAGCCTACGCCGAGGTGGGCACCCCCAAGCAGGCCAAGAACGCCGTCCGCTGCATCTTCGTGAACATGGCCGACCAGCACGAGACCATCTTCATGGAGATCCTGGACACGCTCAAGTCCACACTGACCCCCTCATCGGAGCACTACCGTACGGCCATCGTCACGCTTGGACACATCGCCTTCAACCTACCCGACAAGTACCCTGTACAGATCAAGAACATTGTCTCCAGAAAGGTATGCACACCTCTTTATTATTGAAAAATAACTTCATATTATATTCACTTAATATTAGGTACTAGCGCAGACTTGTGAAAAACCATGGAGTGATAAAATTGTAGTATTTCTGAAGCTGAAAGTATTTTTAAAAAATATATTTGCCGCGGGAAATATATATCATTTCCTTTTAAGAAAATCAGAAATTTACCTTTCGAATTAACAACTTTTGTAAACATGAAAAATTATGACATCTGTCAAAAATTTTAACAAAAGAAATTAACTGAATAAATTAATAATAAGTACTGAATAAGTGCCTTACCATTTGTAAATATAAATAATATTCCCATGGAAAATCACAGGTTAGTCTGAATTCTTGAGACATCAGTACCAATTTTAATTATGACAATTAAAATTATTTTATTTAAAATGTTATATTATAAGTAGGTACTTTATCGCTTGTCTGAATTCTTAACACAATCATTTCCAATTTCGAAAATGACACTTAATTTAAAAACAAGTTTGAGTTCATTGAACCAGAGTTACAATCACTCACAGACAAGAAGGGGCATAACTTCGATCGAAAATTGGAACCGAAATATTGTGACGTCATATGATTGCCTAACTATATCCACCAATGAAAATCTATAGAATAAACTTTCAGAGTTTTTCATTGGTGTATAATATAATAAGTAGGTGTAGAATGAGAATTGTACTGTCTATGTATTGGCAAATCTTTGGTTTTTTAGGACCATTTTGTTTCATACAAAAAGCCCGAAGATATCGATCTAGTCCAGGGGTTCCCAACCTTTTTATATCGGTAGGGTGGCGGGCACCACCTATTTTTAATCGACAAACTCGGGGCAGTAATCGCAATCAAAATGACAACAAACGCGATTCCAGGCGGGGAATGCTATTTGCACATCACTCCTTGTACACGCCGAAAACCCGAAGTGAGCCGATGATCGCCGAACCGATCGGGACGGTACGAGCATGTGACTACTGTCAGTTTCCTGTCGGGGCCATGCTTATTGCTTTCACTGATAGACAGAGCTGGCAGAGTTATGTGCCATGTGTTTTGGCGCCTTCGGCGTTCATCGGCTCAGTTCGTGGCGTTCGTTCACTTCGCGTTTTCTGCGTGTACAAGGAGTTACATATGTGCAAATAGAACTCTCCGTTCCAGGCTAGCGTGAGGAGTGCAGTCTGGCTCGCCGCTAGACAGGTTGCGACAAGTACTGTCAGCAAAGGAACCACTCATACATACAATATCGCAAACATACAAACGTATTTAATAAACCTAGGCACTCAAAAAAATTAAAACTCTAACAAATAAATAAAAATAATTCACATTTTTAATTAATGTTTATTAAAAAAAATTATTTCTCTTTCGAATAGTGGCGGGCACATACGAATCGTTCAATCGGCACCATGGCGCCCGCGGGCACGGGGTTGGGAACCCCTGATCTAGTCAGTGGTTTATTTATGCTCACAGAATGACCTTTATGGACTTTACACCATTGGTTGTTGAACATTTTTATCCGTGGCTAGCTATAAAAAATACATGAATGTAATATTGTTATTTGTCCCTCTTACAGATAGTGAAAGAACTACTGGTAAAAGAGTCTTCAGAGGCGCGGGAGTATGTGGAAGGAGAGTGGTGCCCCGAGTCGGAGCTGCCCCTCGAGACTCGCTGCAAGGTGGAAGGATTGAAAACCATGGCCCGCTGGCTGCTGGGGCTCAAGAGGGACGAACTCTCTGCACAGAAGACCTTCCGAATGCTCAACGCTTTCATACTTCACAAGGGGGACTTGTTACAGGTCTGTGGGATTATTAAAGTGCTAATTTGACTTGAGCGCAGTGTTGGAGTGAGACAGAAAGAGTTTACTGTATATAAGTTGTCATACTTGCTCAAGATTTCTTCTAACACAGATACATAGTCACAACCTTTATCATTGTATCCATATGTGTTGTCGATTAGTTCATAGCCTTAGACCAGTTGTTCATAGCCTTAGAGTAATCATTTACAGCTTTGACCAAAGATATTAGAAGAACGAGATATGCTATGTTGGCCGCCGGACCGTAGCCGGAGTACTACCTAATTAGGGTACTTTGAACGGTATCGGGACGTGTACGCACAGAAATCTGTTCTATGTATTAGTGCGGATACCTTAGCGCAAGCGAAGGTGTGCAGTAGTATTGGTGAACAAAACCGGCGACACTCGGCAAAACAATTCCACTCAGTACGAACTGCGCATAGCACATCTCGTTCTTCTAATATCTTTGGCTTTGACCTTTCAATTACATGGCTCTATCAGAACAAATATGACGAAATTGATGTCCTCCGTGGTCGAAGAGTAAAGCTCTCCACTAGCAATCTGGAGGTCACGGGTTCAAATCCCGGCATGCACATGTAAATTTTATGTGATAAATTTGTGGTTTTCCACAATTTAATCATTTAAAATAATATATATGTACCATATTTGCGGCACTTCCCAGAATGGAAGATACTCTCAGTATTGTCCTGGTGGAAGACCAGCCTTCAGAATAGAATCGTTGCTTGAAATGGCTTTAGCTGTGTTTTGTTGCCAGATCTGAATAGGACGGTACTTCACCACTTTCCTCTTCCCCATCTCCTTCCCTTCACCACTACCCTTCAGTCTCACAACATACCCCAATTGGGGATGCCATAGTCTCACTGGCTCCTAGACGGTTGGGAGCAGTTAGGTCCTCTTGTGCGGTATTCACATGAAAAATGTGAAAGGGTTTTGGTGAACTCGTTCATAAAAATTTGGATTGTCTCAAGCAATTGCGTAAAATGATGCAGACAAACCAAATAAAGCTCGAAATCTGGAAAGAGAACTTAATTTCAAACAAATAACCGCTGACGAAATCAAAAACATAATTACTTCCCTAAAACCAAATGTGTCATCAGGGGATGATGTAATCTCAACCAATGCAATAAAACATCTCAGTGAAGAAATTACCTTCCCGCTGACACACCTTATCAATCTATCTATAGCTAAAAGCGTATTTCCCACATCCCTTAAAGAAGCTACTGTTATACCTATTTATAAACAAGGATGTAAAAATGATATCACTAACTATCGACCAATAAGCCTTCTCAGTACCTTTTCTAAAATATTGGAAAAAGTACTAAAAAAACTATGATGTACCTAGAAGATAATAACCTAATATCGAAATCTCAGTACGGTTTTAGAAAAAACTTGAGTACTGCCGACGCCATAGACGATATCATAAATACGATCACGAAAAGCTTAGACCAGGGAAATAAATCTTTGGCAATTTTTATAGACCTTCAAAAGGCCTTTGACACGATAGACCATAAAATCCTTTTCAAGAAACTTAAAACAATTGGGATGTCAAACACAACTCTAAATCTACTGATAAGTTACATGTCAGAACGTTCACAGTGTGTTAAAATTGATAAGTGTAAAAGTAAACCTCTCCCAATCAATTACGGTGTACCGCAAGGAAGTGTCCTAGGACCTTTATTATTTCTGATATATATAAATGATATCTGCAACTTACACACCAACGGAAAAATCATTAGTTTTGCCGACGACACTGTCATTTTATTTAATGAAAGTGATTGGATAACCACCTACAAAGAAGCTGAAAACGGGCTTATCCTTCTGCAAAAATGGCTTATGCAAAACTCACTCACACTTAATGTTAACAAAACTAAATACAGTAGAACCTCGTTAATTCGAAATCCACCGGACATCAAAAATCAAATTTCGAATTAACGAATTCCCACGTAATTCGAAATTTTATGAAGAAAAAAAAAAAAAAAAAACGCCGAAAATCGATTTTCTCGGCCGCCTCTTCAAATCCAGGTGGAATTTTAGTTGTAAATTCGTATTAATACCAATTATTTCTTTATTTTCGCGGCCGATTACCGTAGCGGCGGGCCCTTTAAATTCAGATATTCGCAATAAATTCGTAGAAATGCTATATATTTACGCGAAAATCGAGATTTCGCTGCCGATTTCGGTCGCGGCCTACCCTTTAAATTGAGATATTCGTAAAAATACGATATATTTCCGCGTAAATCTAGATTTTGCGGTAATTTTCCGTCGCGGCCGGCCCTTTATTTCAAATATCCGCATTTAAATTGGTAAAAATACGACATATTTCCGCGTAAAACGAGAATTCGCGGCCATATTCCGTCGCGGCCGGCTCTTTAAATTCAGATATTCGAAATAAATTCGCAATAATACGATATATTTCCGTGTAAATCGAAAATGCGCGGCCGATTTCTGTCGCGGCCGACCCTTTAAATTCAGATATTTGATGTCAATTCGTAAAAATATGATATATTTCCGCGTAAATCCAATTTTATTGGCAGTTTTTCGTCGCGGCCGGCCTTTCAAGTTCAGATATTTGAAGTAAATTCGTAAAAATATGTCATATTTCGGCGTGAATCGAATTTTTTCGGCCGATTTCCGTCGCGCCGTATTTTTTAACTCGGATATTCGAAGTAAAGTTAGTAAAAATACGATATATTTCGATATATTGCGTAAATTGAAATTTCGCGTCCGATTTCCGTCGCGGCGGGTCCTTTAAAATTCAGATATTCGAAATAAATTCGTAAAAATACGATATATTTACGCGTAAATCGAGATTTCGCGGCCGATTTCCGTCGCAGCGGGCTATTTAAATTCAAATATTCGAAATAAATTCGTAAATATACGATACATTTACGCGTATATCGAAATTTCGCGGCCGAGTTTCGTCGCAGCCGACCCTTTAAATTAAGATATTTGGTGTAAACTCGTAAAACTACGACATGTTTCCGCGTAAAACGTATTTTCTCGGCCCTTCAAACTCGGATATTCGAAATAAATTTGAAAAAGTATGACATTCCAGTGTAAATCGATTCAGATTTACAAGATAATAATACTATCTAGGTCGATGTATAGCCACGTAAAAATACATTTTTCGGCGTTTTACCGCCACGGCTGACTTTTAGATTCAGATTTACGAAATATTATGATTTATTTTCGCAAAAATCAAATTTTTTCGAATTACACGAACAAATTTTCGTGCGCGGACAAATATAAATTTCGAATTACGAATTAACGAATTTCGAATTAAAAAAAAATTTGTATGAAAAAAATTTTCTGCGGAAATTTTTTTGGCGAAAATTTCGAATTACGCGTTTTTTCGAATTATCGGGGTTCGAATTAACGGGGTTCTACTGTATTTAACGTTTTCTATAACGGCTAGAGGACAACCAGCTGAGGATTATGCTCTCAAATTACATGATTGTCAAGGAAAAAACTTGACGCAATCATGCCACTGCCCCACCATAATACACTCTAGAAGTATAAAATATCTCGGCATTGAAATTGATGAAAATCTTTGATGGGACTCCCACATAAATAGTATTACAAAGAAACTCACAAAGCTTATATACTACTTTAGAAATATACGCAATATACTAAGTATAAATGATTTATATAAGGTATACTACGCTCTCTGTCAATCACGCATAGAATATGGGATTATTGGATGGGGATCTGCCTCAAACATCCACATGAAGCAGCTTATTTAAACTCAAAAAGCAATAATAAAAATAATCCTTAAAGTACCCATAAGAACTCCATCAAAAGATATTTTTAAAATTTTTAAAGTGTTCAGTATAATAAAACTATACTCAAAAAATGCTCTAATCAAATTTACAGAAAAATATGAGTACCCTGCTGACCAACACAACTATATTACAAGGAAGAAATCCTCAAAACTATTGAACATCCCAAAATCAAATACGTCTTTTGGCCAGAAAAATCATCATTTCCATGCTACAAAACTATATAATGCCCTCCCAATTGAACTCAAAAACACAACGAAGACACAAAAATTTAAAAACGACATCAAATTATGGCTAAGTAAACATGAAGATGAGGAATTCAATAAAATTATGAACTGAACAAATGTGAAGACAATTTTTTAAATTTTTTTTGTAGAAATTAACAAGGAAATCACGATCTACACCTATACAAAAACCTACAGTCCGCCTCGGAACAGGAATACCTAGTGAGGAGGACTGCGAATAATATACTTAACTTTGTAATTATATTTGTCGTTAATAAAAAAAAAAAAAATAAAAAAAAAATAAAAAAAAAATAGAATATTATATATGATAGAAGATAATATTCCATATAGTAAAATTAGACCGATCGTCTGTAAGGCACAGCCTTCCATTGCCCATTTCTAAAGACTGACCGAATCGTTTGTATCACAGGCCGTTAACATGGTGTCTAATAGTTAAGATTCAATCAATATAGTTTGTTATTGTGTGTTTCCAGCAAGGCCAACTGTCCCGGGCAGAGATGTCACACCTGCGGTTAGCGGCCGGAGTGGCCATGCTGAAGATCTGCGAACAGAAGGGAGTCGGAGACCAGTTCACCGCTGACCAGTTCTATAACCTGTCACAGCTCATGGTGGTAAGTTCTCATAATTATAGTAGAGGTCGTTTAAATGGAACTCCCCACAACTCTGTCTTGGCATTAAGTATTTGATTCTCATTGATTGCATTCTTAACAATAATTCCACTTTTTATCTAGAAGTTTCTTTTTTTTTTTTGAGGAACATAATTTTTAATTGTTCCCCGATATTTAATGATTGCCCTTGGCCGGGAAATCTGTCAGTCTTAGGCCCTTTAAGTAGCTACATCTCTCCCCTGAGTCCCCAACATCGTTGTCCCACACCACTGCAAATTACTTTTGTGTCTACCTATGCACAAAACACATAACTTTCATTGCACAGCCGCTATGATAGTTTGTGCAGTTTGTCATAGTCTGGTGACAGTCGCCACGCATCCACTGCATATCTCCCTCTTGTTTCTACTAAGTTTGGTTGTACCGTTGTGATGTTACCTGTAAGTTGGCTATTGTGTTGTTTAATGGCATGTTATTTGTTGTTTAGGACGAAGTGCCACAGGTACGTGAGGTGTTTGCCACGAAGCTGCACAAGGGCCTGTCCAAGGGCATCCCCAACAAGTGCCTGCCGCTGGACTTCATGGGCGTGTACGCGCTGGCCGGCAAGGAGCCCGACAAGCGGCTGCGCAACATCATCCGCCAGTTCATGATCGCCGACGTCACCCGCAGGAGGGACTACATCAAGACCATCACCGTGGGAACGCAAGGTAACAATGTATATTCATACCTAGCGTTCAACCATTGCTTCTCTTCACAGAAAAGTCATAAATTAGGTGGCTAGGACCTGCAGCAAGTGTGCCAGAAGACCGACTTTAAGAGTGGAGAGCTGCCCCATGAGCTGGGCCTGCTATGAACGGAGACCGCTGACAGCCCGAGCAATGGGTACTCGAATAGGGGAAGGGTTGGTGGTATCCATAGGGGTAATCAGAGAAAGAGCTGCCCATAAGGGCGAGGGAACATACCAACTTCCGCGGAGCAGTGGAAGTGACATGGGCATATCCAAGTTCTTTTTCAAAGGCGTGCGAATTGCTGAGGCCTAATAAACGTAATTGTGAATCCCAAATCAGGCGAAAAAAAATTAGCTTTGTTTCCAAAATCGAAATTTTGCTACAGTATTTAGTGTTATATTTTATAATTTGCTCAACGCAGTTAACTAACACATGACAGTTGAGTGAATGCCTGACGTTCTGCTTAGAAACAAACATTCAGGTCTTGCATAGAAAAGCCCCACAATGGACCTCGCTAAAACCGTTACCTTACTTTTCTGTGTAGGGTCTGGTTATATCGATGTGCACTTGCCGGCGATCAATGTACAAATGATGTTGTAGTTTATTTAAGACATGCTCGAACCTGCCTGGTGCCAAAAAGATTGTTACTTACCCAGTGGTTATGTGTAATGTGTGATTATAATTTTTCAGTGGAAAAAGCCATGAGCCAATTGTCTCACATCCTGCCCGACTACATGCTTGTGTTCTCAGTACCTGTGCTCACACACGACCCGCTGTTTGAGAGGTTCGACAACTTAGATCAATTGAAAGTAAGTGCCAACAAACTTCAATCTTCATTCATTACATTTATTACACCCAAGACAAAGTTGGGCCTCCAATAGATGGAGGCCGCTGAAGTATCCTAACTTCGCTAAATTAATTTTACCTTATTATAGCATTGGATTTGGGCCCTATAAATGGATGATTGTACTTGAATTGATTTGAAATCCAATTCGAATTTTTGTAGGAAACATATCTGAAGTGTCAAATTTTCCGATCTCTTTTGACATGTTTCCTTCAGCTGGGACTGATGAAAATCATATTGTATTTTCATTAATTGGTCATTATTATTGTTAAATTGAACAATCACTTTCATCAGCGGGACAGTAAAACAAATTTACGAAATCACAGCGTGTTAATTAATTGGCGACACAAAGTTTCATCGCAAAGCTACCGTTTACAATATTAACCCGTGGCAAGTGTGCCCCTCGAATCCGAGTAGGAGGTAAGTACTGACACATATCTTTGATTGGTCGAAAACTGGACGCACTCAACGGGTATTTTCTGGACGGCGTCACGGGTTAATACAATACAGTAGAACCCCGTTAATTCGAACCCCGATAATTCGAAAAAACGCGTAATTCGAAATTTTCGCCAAAAAAATTTCCGCAGAAAAATTTTTTCATACAAAAATTTTTTTAATTCGAAATTCGTTAATTCGTAATTCGAAATTTGTTTTTGTCCGCGCACGAAAATTTGTTCGTGTAATTCGAAAAAATTTGATTTTTGCGAAAATAAATCATAATATTTCGTAAATCTGAATCTAAAAGTCAGCCGTGGCGGTAAAACGCCGAAAAATGTATTTTTACGAGGTTATACATCGTCCTAATTAGTATTATTATCTTGTAAATCTGAATCGATTTACACTGGAATGTCATACTTTTTCAAATTTATTTCGAATATCCGAGTTTGAAGGGCCGAGAAAATACGTTTTACGCGGAAACATGTCGTAGTTTTACGAGTTTACACCAAATATCTGAATTTAAAGGGTCGGCTGCGACGAAACTCGGCCGCGAAATTTCGATTTACGCGTAAATGTATCGTATATTTACTAATTTATTTCGAATATTTGAATTTAAATAGCCCGCTGCGACGGAAATCGGCCGCGAAATCTCGATTTACGCGTAAATATATCGTATTTTTACGAATTTATTTCGAATATCTGAATTTTAAAGGACCCGTTGCGACGGAAATCGGATGCGAAATTTCAATTTACGCGGAAATATATCGTATTTTTACTAACTTTACTTCGAATATCCGAGTTAAAAAATACGGCGCGACGGAAATCGGCCAAAAAAATTCGATTCACGCCGAAATATGACATATTTTTACGAATTTACTTCAAATATCTGAACTTGAAAGGCCGGCCGCGACGAAAAACTGCCAATAAAATTGGATTTACGCGGAAATATATCATATTTTTACGAATTGACATCAAATATCTGAATTTAAAAAGTCGGCCGCGACAGAAATCGGCCGCGCATTTTCGATTTACACGGAAATATATCGTATTATTGCGAATTTATTTCGAATATCTGAATTTAAAGAGCCGGCCGCGACGGAATATGGCCGCGAATTCTCGTTTTACGCGGAAATATGTCGTATTTTTACCAATTTAAATGCGGATATTTGAAATAAAGGGCCGGCCGCGACGGAAAATTACCGCGAAATCTAGATTTACGCGGAAATATATCGTATTTTTACGAATATCTCAATTTAAAGGGTAGGCCGCGACCGAAATCGGCAGCGAAATCTCGATTTTCGTGTAAATATATAGCATTTCTACGAATTTATTGCGAATATCTGAATTTAAAGGGCCCGCCGCTACGGTAATCGGCCGCGTAAATAAAGAAATATTTGGTATTAATACGAATTTACAACTAAAATTCCACCTGGATTTGAAGAGGCGGCCGAGAAAATCGATTTTCGGCATTTTTTTTTTTTTTTTTTTCGTCATAAAATTTCGAATTACGTGGGAATTCGTTAATTCGAAATTTGATTTTTGATGTCCCGTGGATTTCGAATTAACGAGGTTCTACTGTACTCTCTCAGAAGTTGTTCCCTTCAGGGCAATATAGAAACTACATAATTTATGGTTGTTTGTTTATTGCAGATTGTAAAGCAGTGCTTATGGTTTGTGCTGGAGCCCCTTATAATGCGCAACGACTTCTACTGTTACGGCTTCTACAAAAATCTCATTGACAGAATGAAAAATCACAAGGACGCAATCAGCGAAGATGACGATTCTACTAATTATGTAAGTAGATTATATTGTAGTTTGCTCATAATCCAGAGGCCCACAAATGATCAAATTTTATCCTTCCTTGTCATTCAGGAACATTCCCAAAAAAAATAAATTCTACCCATCACTACCTATTACTTCCACGTTTGGCTCCACGACATTGAGTCACCTAGATTTATGTCTCCCAACATTTTTTCTGAAGGTTTTAATAAAAAGCAGTCAAAATATTTTATATACAGGGTGTATCGGCACGTACCCGACAAACTTTAACCAGCTATTCCTTGGCAAATTTGGAGTAAAAAATCTTATGTGCACTTTGCTGTCCGGTAACGTTTTTTTTTAATAAAAAATTTATTATTCATATTTTCACCACATGTCACCACTGTTTTATCCTTTGACAAAGTTTGAAAACCCATCTGGCAAATATTTTATTCGAATTCCGTTGAATAATGCACGTGTGTACCTATATTGGCGCACGTTTATGGTCACATCGAAATAGCACGGCACCATTCGTCTCATTTTTAACTATTATTATTTAGTGTGTGCGAAAGAGCGAAGACGCTTTTTGACATACTTGCTTATAACAGCTGTTTAACACGAAACGCAATGCCAATGACAGTGATGTAGTGTGGAAATTTTAAATTTTTTTGTTTTTAATTGAAAAAAAAATGCTACCGGACAGCAAAGTGCCCATAACATTTTTTACTCCAAATGTGCTAAGGAATAGCTGGTTAAAGTTTGTCGGGTTAGTGCCGATACACCCTGTATATCAAATATCACCTCAAATTGGAGAAGACGGGAGGCAAATGGTGACCGATCGCAGTCAGTGGAGAACATTTGTGAGGAAGCCAAATCCTACCCTAGGATGTTCATAAAAATGCTTGGCATTCTTCAGAATATAATATAATGTTAAACTAATTGGGTTGTTTGTTTGTTTGATTGCAGAAAATGTGGGCGATATGCGACCTGGCCATGAGCATCATCTGGTCCAAGACCACCAACTACGAGATGAAGGAGTTCCCGACGGAGACACGGATCCCCTCCATGTACTTCTCCCAGCAGCCCGAGCACTTTGTCAACACGCGTGTCTTCCTGCCACCCGAGCTGCAGGTCAATGTCCGTTCCCTCCATTCATTCTATCTGCTGTAGTCTAATCTAGTCTTGTAGCCTTGTAGATACACAACCTCGCCATCAGCGTAAATGTTAACACTTTGTGAATGATACCATACGTAATTCATAATGGTTTTTTTGGTTATGTTCCTTCTCACTAAACATCTTAAGGCTAAGCTTTGCTAAATCACTATTTTGATTAATCTTTATAACGAATTGGTGTACATTTATGAATACCAAAAAATATGCTTTAGATAAATTGAAGGTTTTCCTATCATTTCGCTTGAGTAGAATACAAATAAAAAAATAAATTACTCAATAAAAAATATAAATGTGAACAACTTTTAAAAAATACAGTATTATAGCTAAGATAATCTGTGACAGTTTCACTCGATTAACTTTTTTGCCGTCTTGTAAAATTATTTACAAAATAAATAAAAACCAGTTTTGTGTTTGAAATCGAACATTTCTAGACTCCGTTTGTAAAGCGATTTTAATGCCTATTACCTACAATATAAGGTATACCAAGAATATAAATATTTTTGGCTTGTAGCTTCCTCTTAAGATTTTAATTAGACACCTGATAAATAACTTGTTTGATATGTACATTTCATAAGTACAGAAAACTCTTTTTCTGTGATAATATTATTCCGGAAAGTAGGTACCTACTGTTTATTTCTGAATTTAGACACATAGTACCCATGAAAAATATGCACCTGAACCGTAGTGCTTTAGAGTTACACCCTTTTACCACTGGCAGCGCCAGTACTAGATGTTTCCGGACTTAAATGAAAATTTCCACAGAAAATTGAAAATGATAAATGATTGTTTCTGATGACGACTATTTATATATGTTGCTACATTCAGTTTGTGTGTGTAATTTTCACAGTACCAGGCGACAAAGAAGAGTGGCATCACATACGCCATGATGCAAGCGTCAGAAAGCACACGAGGGAAGAGGAAAGCCAAACAGAAGCCCGAGGGCACGGGGCCCCATGGAACTGACGTCATGGTAATGCCATAACCAAATTATTATTCCTTTTCATTACCGAGAAACTGCTCTAATTGACGACTGGCTCAGGCCCCAATGGTCAAGGGTTAGACAATATTGCTTGAAATGACATTTTCTTTCGTCTGCTTCAGCCTCTCAACATACCCCAATTTGGGAATGACAAAACAGTAAGCTCCTTGATTTTTAACCCAGAGGTTAAATTAATTAATATTGTGGACACAGGACAATGTTTATTTTTGCCAAAACTAGTATTTGTACATAGATTTAAATTCCATCCGTCCAACTGTTGGTAAGTAAATATATGATGCGTAAATGTAAGTGGAGCAAGGAGTTAGTACCAGAACATAGTCCACCTCTACCTACCCTAATAGATATTTTTGCCTTGAAAGAAACAAATGTTGATCAGTGCTGCAATCCTCAGAGGGTTCTGACCTCCTCACCTCTGCCAGTCTCCTGCTGTATCCCTCTTAACGATGCGGTGTTCACCTTCACTCCATTCGGGTCTCCCAATACTCCTTCATCCTGCGTTAGAGCTGGGTCAATCAAACATGGAAAAAATGCCATAGATTAGAGAGATTGATGCACTACCAGCCGCTATAATGCTGTGTTTCCACCTGATCTATTCTATGACAATCTATGGTCAATTTATAGAATTCAATTTGAAGCCGATTCAACTTTAGGTTTTTATTCCATAGAAAAGCCTGTTCTCACTCATCTATTTCGTAGATTCTACGAAATAAATCAGATTTGATCCTGCCTCAAGTCGAAAGTACCTGTCCTACCCGAGACCCAAAATGATAGCCTATTTTATATATCTACCATCTCTTTGTCTGTCGTGAGAGTTAGATTCGAGATGCTCTGTCTAAAAAATTCATACGTCTATTGTCACTTGCCACAGCGGCACCCATCACGCGACATGGGTGCTGACGATCGAATATTTTTAACAAAGCAACCCAATTGTTAGTGATCAAGTTAAAATATTTAGGTGGTTCACAATTGACCGAGGACTCTTGCAGGCTCATTATAAAGAATCTTCGTACGTATTTGACTATCTTCCACCATAGTCACACGTCCTGCTCAACGAAGCCGTCCCAGATTTTCTATTACTATTGACGACTCTTCAAACAGTTGGTACAGGTTGAACCTAGTCCACCAAACACCATTCATTTCCTTGTATGGTTCCACTTTTCATGTATGTAACAATGTGATTAATTTGTATGTGTGTTCTCTTGCAAGCATCATTTGGAAAGGTCACGAAGTATTGACGCCCAGGTATTGAGTGTATATATCTCTTTCTTTTATTTTTGTTTTAAGCTGTCGTGTATGTCCCGTCTACGAATAAACAATACCGCCAACATAACGAAATAATTAAATACCATATTATGATAAATTATCTTGCAATTTTTATACATTATTTGGTTGCTTTGGGTCAGTATTGTTTATCATTCTGTGTACATTGTTTGATCTTTCGCGGCGATTTGACGGTAATATCGAATGAACGGCAGAGTATTCTATAGTCCGTTAAAACCAATTCAAACATGGAAACATGTTTATGAAATTATGTTTGTGATAAAAGATAGAAATTAAAATTTGTGCAATGTTTTGAATGTAGTAATTAAACTAATCATATTTATCTGCAAATTCCTTTAATTCAGCAGTCTTTCTGTGAATTTTTTTATTGTATGTGTAGACGGTACGCAGACAGTATGTATAAGCACTCGGGATATAGGCCTGTACTATATCTCCCATATTTTTCCTAGACAGCAATCCAGTCCCTTTATGTATTAAGATTCGCCAGAATTGTCGTTGGGTGTTTGGCCATGTTTATCTCCATTTTCCATAAAATGGTATTGAACTCCCCAAATATTTTATGTTTTTTTTCCTATAAACTATGGATTTTTAAAAAATTAAATTTAGTAGAATTTGTATTGAATTTGTTGAAACTACAAAACCCCGTTAACACATAACATTGTTTGATTTTCAGCCGTCCGAAGCTTCCGAGACACAGATCCAGCTCCCCGGTCTCACGGACTCAACGGAGTCAGAGGCCCTCGAAAGCGGCCCCCCCAGCAAACGACAGATGGTGGATATCGAGGAGTAATGACTCCCACTCCGCAGTCATCACACGGTGCTGTCACCAAACAAGGAATAATTTTTTTCAAAAAACGTTGAAAGAAAAGTCCAGTATTTGTCTCAATCTGAAGGGAACAATCGCCAGTTCAAGATCTGTTATGACGTTGTTTAGTTATTTTTCCGTTTGACTCGTTTCAACGCTACATACGGAAGGAAAGTGCATTGAAGTAGTAAAAAGTTAATGGTAACATTTTTCGGTTGTTTTAGGACTACTAGTCAGTGTCGCCGATAACCGACGAGGAATTTTTCTTAATGACTCCCATTTTTGCCAGTGGTTTTTCACGAAAGATCTAATTCATGTTTTGCTGGTGATTTCTCGTAGTAATATGATCTAACTCATGTTTTGCTGGTGATTTCTCATAATAATATGATCCAACTCATGTTTTGATGATGATTTCTCGTAATAATATGATTCAACTCATGTTTTGCTGGTGATTTCTCGTAATAATATGATTGACTCGTGTTTTGCCGGTGATTTCTCATGAGAATGTGATCCAAATCATGTTTTGCTGATGGTTTCTCGTAATAATATGATCCCACTCATGTTTTCCTTGTGGTTTCTCGCTAACTATGACTATACTAAAAGGATGCATGTTTTGCTTTCAAAAATACGAACTAAACCAAAACAACACATGCTCTATTTGTTTGAATAATGTTCTTCAGATTTCGAAAATATCCACATTATTTTTTTACGTAACATTTTATAAATTCACGATTTTCAGATTGAGAATGATAACCGGGCAAAGTCCATGAAATTAATAATCATGCGATACGAATCGGTAGAAATATCGAATTATGGTTGAATATTAAACTCCTGACATGTACAAAATTATCGCATAAAATTTACTCTTAGTTTTTCTGCTAATGTAATGGATATTCTCATCCGAAGAACTTGGTAAGTAATTGGCAGTATTTGTCAGGTTAACATTCTCATATTTGCAAGTCAGTAAATCAAACATTTGAGAACGTTTTTACCAACTTTACGAATTTAAATCTATTTCTTTTGATACTTCTGATATGTCCCGTGGTACTTATATATATATTTTTAAAAATTGCTACAATCATCGGTGATATTATCTCGATATGAGTGGATATCCGAGTTTACGCCGTGCTAATCTATTTAGTGTGGACTCGTAAATTATGGCTGTATAATTTTTGTCAAAATGAAAATTTTCGCTGTGTTTGATTTATAAAAAGAACTCGGCGATGTGAATTAGAGTGATCAGGAACGGATAGGTGAGTATCCCTGCGATAGTTGAATAACTTATACATATTATGCTAGCTCTGAATGGTTCAACAATAATGTTTATATTTCACAAAACATACATCTGTTACTTAAAAAAATTTAATATTTTTTTTATCAGTCTTCAGTAATGGAATTTTCTCTGAATTTAACATTAATTTTTTAAACGGGCGTATCGATCTCGGTAACAATGTCCTAAGTCAATCAATCTGAATAGTCAGGTACTTCCTCTTACCCATTCCCTTCAATCTCACAATTGGGACTCTTGTGCGGTGTTCACGTAAGAAAAGCTAGTTTTATCCCATTGTTAAAAAATACCTCGTTAACATGTACAAAATGTCGACATTTGTGTGATTTATATTCATCACATCTTTATTTGCAAATTAATATCGGTAATGCGAAACCGTCCCTTTGCGTGGAATTTGCGATCATACTGTGAAACTCTTCACGTAACAGGAAAAAACTGCTTTTGTTTTAAATTATTTTTTTAACGCAAAAAGATACAAATGCCCAAAGCCAATGGGACTATGGCATCCCCAATTTGGAGCATGTTTTGAGGAAGTGTTGAGGGAACGAAAGAAGGTTGGAAGTTTAAAATTATTTCAGTTTTCAAGTTACCGAAAAAACAAAATTTCTTCAATAAAAAAAACATTAATCGTTCAGAATTCTTATTTTCTTCCGCCGTCAAATAGCGAGTATTGTTACAATGATTTTAGGGCGTGTGACATTATTTGCGCCCTTTCAAAATGAGTGTTTTATTGAAGTAGGTAATGATGAAACGTAATGGTACCAACGACATTGCACAGAAGTGGATGTTTTATGAAATGTGATCATTCTTGTGGTGAGTTTGGGCTGAGAGAATGGTGAGAGCAAATGAGCGGCGCGTTTTATAATATTTATATAAACATAAGGTATACTTATATTGACTTTCTGATTAAAAAGTGTTTGGTGATTCCTCAATAATGATTAAATTCATTATTATCCCTATTATAAGTATCCTTTCTGTCCCCCTATATTACTTTGTTTTCATTTAATTTTATTGAATCACAAATACATACGTTGTGTCTTCTATTCTATAAGTTAAAAGTGAATATTTTTCATTTTATGCAAATACTATGGAATGTTTTCACGTGCATGTGTTTTATACACATAAATATTTTAAACATTGTTTGTAAAAAAAGAACTCCCGTTAGTTCGTGAAGATTTTTTATTCTCGAAATATGTATTGGCAAACAAATTAATGCTGCATATTTTCAAGTTATTGTACAAATTACTGCAACCCCCACAGTTAAATCTCATTTATCTCAAAATATGCCTAACTGACCTAGCATATATATACACCGAGTTGGCAATCATTCAAACCTAGCTGTTGTATTATGATATGTGACTTGTTCAGTCAACAATCTTGAGCACGCCAGGGACAATCAATATCAATTATCAATAGTTATGTCATCAATGTAATTGACATTTGATTTGATTGAGCGCATTGACGCAATGGAGTGATTGTTTCGCTGTGCGATTGGCAATTGTTTATTTAATTGCTCTATCTATCGAGCCCTTTGGAATTTAGTTTCATCACGTAACGAGATTAATTTCTTTATTAAGTTCGTAAGCAGTGCATTACGATACAAGTGATAAGGTATATTAAATTATACATTGTTAAAGTACCTACTGCGTAGGTCTGCACAATGTCAGTAATTTCGCCTGGGATTAGAACGGTTCTTAATCTTAACTAAGGAATATAAGATTAGTAATAATTATAATGAAGAAAGTGTCTCAAAAAGTCATCTCCGTTGCATTATATCGATTGTCCAGCTTTATTGAAACGAAAATCAAAACTTTGTCACTGTATTTACATACTGTAGGTACCGTTTCTGCAGACGTCCACAAAGCAACTGGAGCGAAAATATTTGACAGATTGATTGAAGTTCCGTCGATCGTGTTTCAATTGACATCGATCGTCTCCGGGGTGCTTTTAGGTTGATGGTATAAAAACTTGTTTTATTCCGATGTAGTCATAGACAAGTTGGTTTGTTCTGCTTTCCCTGATTGGCTCGTCTATTAATTTTGATGCCTATGGATGAAATGTTATTATCGTGAAAATTATTTTTTATCACAAACTAAATACTGCAAATATATTTGTGGAAGTGGATTAATTAAAATCAGTTAATTTGTCAGTTCCATAGTATTTATCAATAACAATAAATAGTGATTACTGAATCCAATCATGTCTGAATATAAAGTGACAGAATGAGCGCCTTACAAATGTGTAAATTATTTTTGTTCTATTTTTGTGTTTATATATTGTATGAATAAATTAAGAAATGATGTCGACTGTCAAAATACTATTAATAAACTTATTATTTAGCTGAACAATCTTCTTTCTCTTGCAAAACATGTTCCTCTCCTCTTCCTGCCGGTCACAATTGAAACATTGTCGGTTATTTAATTTTTGTGTTACTAGCTCACGTCTACCCTTCATTGCTCGAGGTTATCCTTAGGAGTTAGACATATGCCATAGCAGACTTTTCTATGGTCCTTTTTAGGATATACAATTCCGTAGTACATTATTTTGATGTATCTCATAAGGTTTAGCCAGCATTAGCAATGTAGTGCCTGTAAATTTTTTTATACGACTTGATTACAAAACATCGACTTTTCTCTACTTTCTATAAATATATTACGCATGTATTATAAAGGGTGTATCGGCACGTACCCGACAAACTTTAACCAGGTATTCCTTAGCACATTTGGAGTAAAAAATGTTATGGGCACTTTGCTGTCCGGTAACATTTTTTTTTAATAAAAAAATTATTATTCATATTTACACCACATGTCACCAATGTTTTATCCTTTGTCAAAGTTTGAAAACCCGTCTGACAATATTTTGTTCGAGTTTCGTTGAATAATGTACGTACGTACCTACATTGGCGCGCTTTTACAATCACAACGAAATGGCACGGCACCATTCGTCTCATTTTGAACTACTATTATTTAGTGTGTACGAAAGAGCGAGGACACTTTTTGACGCACTTTTATTTTATTTTATTTTTATTTTATTTTTGTTTATTGTAGAAACAAACAGTACATAATTACATAGATGACAATAGTTACAAAAGTTAGTACAATAATTGGTACCAATGACATGTCGCTGACATATATGCATATGAGGTATATTATACATTTTACGGTTAAGTTACATTTTTAAGTTAAGTTAAATTAGTGTGCTGGGGAAGGAGAGAGGTGTGAGGGTGTGTTTGTGTGTGTATACGTGTGCATGTGTGTGGTTGTATGTGTTATGTGGGCGAATTCAGTGTGCTAAAAAAGTTTTTCTTAAATAGAGGGAGAGAATCAAAAAATATATCGGTATTTGTGCTTGTTTGAATTGAGTTTAATGTTTGAAGGATGCGAGAAATAGGGGAATTGGCTGCAGCGTTTATATTATTACTAGTTGTGTAAAAAATGTTGGTGTGTCGAGTTCTTTTAGATGGGGTGTTAAAATTTATTTGGGATAGAAGTTCTGAGCAGTCTATTTCATTATGTATTATTTTATGGAGAAATGTCATGTCAGCTACCGTTCACCTGGATTTCAGGGATTGGAGAGTGCAGATATAATTATTGTTGTATTTATAACCTAGGTACCTAATGAATTTAATTTGTATGCGCTCTATATTATTGACACAGTAAGTGTATTTGGGATTCCAGACAGGCGATGCATATTCCAGTGTACTTCTGACTAGTGAGGAATAAAGCATTACTAGCGTACGTGGATTTTTAAATAATTTAAATTCGCACTTGCTAATAACAGCTGTTGAACGCGAGAAACAAGGCAAATGACAGTGACGGAGTGTGGATTTTTTATTTATTTTTTGTTTTTATTGGAAAAAAAATGTTACCGGACAGCAAAGTGCCCATAACATTTTTTACTCCAAATGTGCTGAGGAATAGCTGGTTAAAGTTTGTCGGGTACTTGCCGATACACCCTGTGTATATAAACCTTCTGGAAGAAATTCTCTGAATGATAGTGAAAACCCTATCAAACTCCGTTACATATTATTTTTTTAATGATAAACTAATGTTAAGACAAGGTTTTATGCATAGCACAAAGGATAACAAATAATTTAATCAATAATTAGTCGCCCAAAATATTAATACAAATTAAAAATAACTCCCGAGTAAAAATAAATGCCGCCAATGGGAATTGAACCCGTACCTTCTGATGTCCGGTCAGGTGCTCTGAAACCACTGAGCTATGTCGGCTTATTTCCAACCCGCCAAATGATTCAATATGTACTAGTACCTCAAACATTAATTACTGCTTATTATATTATGTTTCACCTGTAAACAACCAACTTTATTTTTGTAGGAAAGGCTTTGTTAGTGCTAAATTTCTCACTAGATGGCGTCGAGACATATTATATCTTCATTTATTGGTGAAATATTTTTGACTTATTGGAGATATTTTCAATTTGTATTGATATTTCGGGCGACTAACTATTGCTTATAATCATTTGTTATCCGTTGCATAGTTTAGAAGAACTAAGCGCACAAATAGACTGTCGTGGAAAGCGACTTCATTTTATACTATTTAGAGATTTTACATATTGATATTACAAAGTGACATCTTTATATATAGTGTATTTACGGCATGTTCCCGAGTGGTAGATACTGTCAGTATTACCCCGGTGAAAGACCAGCATTAAGAATCGAAACATTGCTAAATACAGCATTAGCTGTGTTTGGTGACCAGATCTGTATAGCTACATATTTCATAACCTCACTCTTTTCAGTCTCACAACATATCCCAATTCGGGATGTCATAGTACCACTGATTCTGGAAAATTGGGAGTCTTATTGTGATTATTTTTTGGGTTATTTTGTTGCGTTGCGCTTCCTCTTTTACCCAGAGTTTTGTACAGCATTACGGTGTCCATCATCAGGGCAGATGTACACTGATAAACGTCGATGTTCAAAATGTTGGGTAAAGAAAGGGAAAGCGCAACATAATAACCCAAAAATATATCACGATAATACTTTTGGCCATGAAAATCTCAAATCATTTCAGTTGTGTGACTGTTCTATTGGTATTCAAATCGAAAAACAATTGACTGCATAAATGAGAAATCTTTTTGATAGATTCCCCAGTCATTGTAATCTTTGGAACATGTCAGGTAGGAAGCTGTATTTGAAGATACGTTATAATAATAATAATATACATATATCTTTATTTAAGAAAGTTTTGCACATTATAACTAAAAATCCATATTTTTTTTATAGTGACCTCACAAGAGTCCCAACTACTCCCGTCTGGAGCCAGTGAGACTATGGCATCCCCAATTGGGGGATGTTGTGAGGCTGAAGGTAAGTGGGGAAGGGAAAGAGGAAGGTGGGGAAGTACCTGGCTATTCAGATCTAGTCACTAAACACGGTTAAAGCCATTTGGAGCAACGTTTCAATTCTAAATGGTGGTCTTACACCAGGGCGATACTGGTAGTATCTTTCACTCTGGAACGTGCCGCAAATATACTATATATTATTTTAATTAATTAATTTTGAAATAACACAACTTAATCAAATAGCAAACCCGCGACCTTCGGAATGGCAGTCCAATGCGTTACCACTGGACTATGCCGGCCGGACTATGCCAATATATATTATGATGTATATTGTACATTGCTTTGTAACTACTTTTTTTTAAGGTTATAAAATTAACAGAAAAATACAAAAGTAATATGATGAAGGTAAAAAAGAAGATAAAAGTACAGTTAGTTGAGGTTTCTCAAATACCGCCTCACTGTGTTGAGGCAGAATTCTGCCTGTGTTGAGGCAGAATTTTTCATGTTACTTCCAATACCTTTGAACAAACCTATACTTGTATTAAGATGTATGTATTCGTAATGTGGTTATTTCAATAACTGCGAATTTGGGTGAATGCACCGGTAAAGGCCCTATTCTTATTTTTGATCCAAGTTGTTACATTATCTTTGAAATTTTTTTGTGAATCGCATTGTTTTATATTTATTTATTGATTTATTGACGCCCTATTGGGCTTTTAAGTACATAACAATTACAAATTTCATTTTTAACAACAGTATAAAACAAACAATAGAAAATCGAAATTAAATATAATGATTTCGGTCGGTGGCCGAGTTGACATCGCGATTGGGTCCCACCCAGGCGTAGTGTGTTCAATTCCTCCTAAGTCCTCCATCACAACACAAGCAACATTTTCCGCTTACTGTGGTGGTAGTAGGAGATTTTCAAATATTGTCAGGTTATTCGTAACCCGGGAATGTTTGTCTTTCTTTTTAAAATTAAATTAAATTCTCATATATTATATTCATTTAAAAAGTGGTGGACTAATTTGGCTTTAAATGTATTGAAGTTTAAATTAAATATGTCAGCGACATCACTTCGTTCATTGCCCAACCTATGTATTCTTTCTAACACAGAATTCGTAGCGAAGTTATTGTGGTAGAATAAAATATTCCGTCTAGTATATTTTGAAGGTAAATGTAAAGATAGCAAATTTCTGGTGTCAGGGCAGTCCAACCTTGAATGAACAATTTTATATAATAAAAGGAGATCAAATATATTTCGCCTTTCAGATAATTTCGATAAGTTAAGTTTACTGCGTAAATTGACATAATTGATTTCAATAATAGGAATACCAATTTTGAAATTAATAAAACGTAAAAATCTATTTTGAATTTTTTCAATTTGTAAACAATGAGAGTTGAAATGAGGAAACCAAATGGTTGAATTGTATTCGACCTGACTTCTTAACCAGAGACGTGGTATTGTCTGGAAGAATGTTGTAGAGTCTTGTCGCAAAGTATTTAAAGTTTTGTTGACCAAAACTAGTATGCGTTATCGGTATTTGTACATAGTAAGTTTTTGTTGTTGCTTCGAGTACATTGTGTATTTGAACTTTGTTCGTAGTAATTATGTATATTTGTGTTCAGATGATTTAGGATAGTTTTTGCATATATGTAGCTGCCGAACATCAAACACGTTCATAATATTGAAGATTATGTGAACATTATCACTAGAATCATTAATATCCATTTGACATGGTGCACAGCTCAAAATACTTACATTATTTGTTTGACATTTCCCACACTGGATTGGATTGTTTTACAATGCATTCTTCATGGAACAACTGGCGGCGTTTGTGTTTCCCTCTCCTACAACTTAGGTCTCATCACAAGACCCATGTCCACTCTTCAGTGTCTTCATTGAAATTATTAAAATTCACTTGAGTGAATCAAATTCAAATCATCTTGAGTGATGAGGCCCATTTCCACCTCGGTGGCTTCGTCAACAAGCAAATTTGTCGCATCTGGGGCTCGGAAAACCCAAGAGTTATTGTTGAAAAGCCTCTCTATCTTCAACGTGTGACTGTTTGGTGCGTTTTATGGTCCGGCGGAGTCATTGGACCTTACTTTTTCGAAAATGAGGCTGGAGCAACAGTTACGGTGAATGGATTGCGCTATCGAGAGATGATTAATGATTTTTTTATGGCCGGAATTGAATGGTATTGATCTGGACAACGTTTACTTTCAACAAGACGGCGCTACGTGCCACACAAGCAACGAAACCATTGATCTTTTACAATTGAATATCAAAATTACACCTGTTATAGGAAAACCCTGTATTTAGAGCAGTTGGGAATGGTGAAAATGGTTCAATGAAATAATAACACATTCATAAATATATTTATCTTTATTAATTCTAAAAGTAATCCCTTTTACAACACTTCGTCCTTCCACATATTATCACATTGTCTTGACACATAGAAATTACTGTTATGAATTGGCTCAAAATAATAATCATTAAAACTAACTCATACAATACATAGTATACATACATAACACATTCACTGATCAGATAAACCTTAAAAGTGTTATTTATAACGATTTTCGATTCCCAAGTCGCTGACAAGCCAGTGATGAGTTGAAAAATTTCGTTATTTGAAGATATTCGATCAATTTCACCAGAAGTAAGGAAAAATTTAACTTATTTCGGGGACATAAACACGCTTTCAACACACTTCTACTGGCTTATCTCTTCAGTGCAAACATAGTTTATATTCAAGTGCATCAAATATTGGCAATAAAATTCTCACCAGATATGAAATTTGCTGATAATAGCTTGCCTAGTAAAAAAAGAGAGCATTGTAAAAAATAATGTATTATTACTACGGATAAATCAAAGACCGGTCAATATGAATGACTGCACTAATTAGTGCATTTCATTAGTTGTTTCTCTAATTGGTGTAAATATAGTTGTCTATGGTATATAGTAGTATTTATTTAGGTCTAATTTTATTGGCAGTAACTGGGGTAAACGGGCAATAAAATTAAGTTGTATTACAACGCTGCTCTAGCGCAGACCAGTGAAAAATCACGGAAGAGTCTGAAATCTTGACAATTCAATTTCAATTTTTAAAATGTGCTAAAAATATTAAATTGTAGGCAGGTACCTATTTTTCACACAATCATTTGCAATTTTGAAAATGACTCTTAAATTAAAATTAATTTGAGTTCATTAATCCAGATTTCACGCTGGACTAACGCACAGCACAGACAACCGTAATTGGTTTGTTTGATGATGTGGATGGCCAAGGAAAAACTAATAATGTCAGAAGTGCAATCAATGCTGATTTGAAAGAAACAGATTGTCAATAATTTGTAGTATATTTAAGACCTTTTGAATCCTAGTACCCAACAATGGAGACTCGTAGCTTTTTAGTGTGCTTGAGTGCTAAGATTGAAAAATATAACCATTGATGTTTTATCCAAAAATGGTTTTGCAAAAATTCAGACAAAATAAATTTTGCAGTTTTCTGCTTTTCCAGCTCACCCTCATTTTTAATGGATTTTTATGGGACAGTGCTAATGTAGTTAGTTTTTTGGTAACACTTTTCCACCAATGGATAAATTCTATTAGTCTGTCGTACCACGGGTCGATAAAAGCAATCGACATAAACCAAATGCTGCAAGACCTAAGTGCAGGGTCTTACGTCATAAAATATCAAATGAGTAAAATACCTGAGTTTGAAATCTGAAATAATTAATCAATCTTGTGACCTAATAAGTTAGTGCTGTAGGTAATAGAAACAAAAGAAGATTTGACATGGTAGCGTGCTGACTATCGCTGATCTAAACTGCAGGGATTATTAAAGCGGTTACACAATGAAAGTTACGCATCTGGTGTGTAACAGAAACAAAGGCGAAGCAAAGCTGTGTGTAGATGCCATTTAAAGTAGTAGTATTAAACTATGTTAGATGCACGCATTGCCCTTCTCCCTTATCTCTATTATCTATGGTTAGAACGTACCAAACATAAAATTCAATAGATCTGTGATACTAATTAGTAGCAATTGATTAATGGTTTTTATTCGGATAACTATTAAATAGAATTAATTCATGGCAAAGATTATTTAAAAAAATTAATTCCTGTTACAGTTTTAGATAGGCCAAAGGATATAACATCCAAACAGACATTTGCTGGTTTTTAGGTTTGATTAGCTCTTAAACTAAATGTGCTGTTTAAAATAATAAAAATATAAAAACTTTTACAATATAAAAAAAGATTTACATGTAATGATTAAAACTAATTTTAAATAAATGAGATGTTCTATGAAATTTTACCTTATACACACTATATGAAATTTAATCATAAAGTAAAAATGTTTCAAATTTGTATTCCTTATATATTTCAAGATTTAGCTATATAATAATTATTTAAATTTTTAAATATTAAATAATATTTTCCAGTTTTTACGTAAGAGTGGCCTCTGATATTTGCTTCATAACAATTTAAGATGGTGATAAACCCAAGTTCAAATCGGTAGCGGGTATCGGTCCAGGGCCGGCCCTATTCGAGCGCAAGTGGAGCAGGCCGCTTCGGGGGGCGAATTGCCAAGGCGCTGATAATACCAACACCAAAGACTTCGCCCTTGAGATTATTTTCCATAATAATGGCACTACACGACGGGGCCGAGGTGTCAAATGGTTTTGACAAGGGGCGCCAAAATTTTAATTGCTCCAGGCGCCCTTTGGCTCAGCGTATCTGCCGGCCCTGTATCGCTCTGTTTTTTTTTTAACAACAGTCATGTGTCAGTTATGCTTGTAATGAAAATAACATTGCATTTACCTAGAAATTCCAGTTTGAAATTTCAGAACCCCATTTGACTGTTTTTGTTGCTTAAAACATCAGAAAAACAAACATTTCTGCTTTTTAGTTAATATTGAAAACATGTCATATTCTCAACGTTCAATAGTTTTCCAACCCAAAACAGAGACGCCTATAAAAGGATGATAAGATAGCTAAGATAATGTCACAAATTGCAGACCAAATGATGAAACCAAAATAGCAATCTTTGAGCATAAAATAGACAAAAGATATTTGGACCTACGCTAGAAAAAAGATCTTACAGGATAAAGATGAATCATGAACTAAAAAATCTAATGGATCATAAGACCATTACAAGGTTCTGTATATCCCAAAGACTGGGATGGGCTGGACATGTGGAAAAGATGCCATATGTTTGGACGCCGAAAATGATGACTGTGTAGATGCCCCAGTAGAAGAGACCCAGAGGCAGACCGAGGAAGAAATGGATAGACTATGTGGAAGATGATTGGATGAAGACAGAAACGACAAACGATTGGAGGTAAATGGTGATTGACCGCATACAGTATAGAATATTTGTGTACGAGTCCAAATCCACTCTAACATGTGTAGCGCCATAATGGTGATGAGCAGACAATCAGTTAAACGAGGCCACTCTTATAAAATAATTAACATTACCACTAAACATAACCTCGAAACAGCATCTGAATTAATCCACCTGCAGCTTCCTGAAGCTGCCGATGACACCGGTGCCCAGCTCGTCCTTCATGTCGCTGTCCAGCTTGATGGTGCTGTCAATGTCGATGAACATGTCGTCCAGGGCCAGCACCGACTCCCGGCAGTCTCGGAGCCGCTTCTTCAGGGAGGCGATCATGTCAGCCATGGGTACCTCGCCTCCGTACTCCTTGGGCAGGATGGAGGGGTCAATCTTCTCCTTCATCTCGTCGGCTGTCTTGTGAAGCTGGAAAATTCAATAATCAGATTATTTATTTATTGTGCTGAATTTATACCATATAAAATAAGAACAAGGGAGATTGGCCATGAAGTACATATTACCAAAATGAAATTTAGTAACATTGTTGAATTTAGTAAAATAAATATGAAATGTTTATTTTTAAGCATGTTAGTATTTAGCAAACCATTATAATGCCAGATAGGGTTTGTTGTTGATGAATATGATTTGCTTACCATGATTCTGTTCTTGAGCTTGTCACTGAGCACGGAGACTGCAAACACCACGAGCTGGTTGGCGTAGGAGGGTATGTTCACAAAATGCGTTTCCTTGTGTCGCATGGGAGTGGAGTTCTGAAACAAACAATTGTATTTTTTTTTATTATTCACATTTTAGAGAAATTATAACATGGATAGTGTAATTCTGTGCACAGTGTACCTCGTGTCTATAAATCAATACCAAAATTTCCTCTGAAATTATAAATTATCTTTGTCTGTCCAACTGGGAAGTATTCCCGTTTCAGGGCAGCCAAATTGTGTATTTAGTACATTATATGCTTACAATGGAATGGTGATGCTGTCAAAACAAATTTTGAGAACATTATTGATTGCATTCGAAGTGACAGGATGGTTTCTTTATCCTTGAAAGAATCGCAAAAATGTAATATATTACCAGGGTAAATTTGAATAACATTAGTAATTGCATTCAGAACAGATGAATGGTTTCTTTCGGGACATCACAAGTCTGAGATTCTTTCCAGGGCATTTTGGAGAACATTTACAATTGTTTAGTTAGAATTTCCACATTTATAAATCAGTATCACTATATATTTATAAGTAGGTTCTGACCCATCTACCAACTTATTTATAAAACATATTGTGGTGATTTGCCGTGCCGATCATCCAGATTTCTTCTTAATGAAAGAATGTGGGTACTCCGTTACAATGCATTTTTATTTACGTAGTCCAAGTGAACAATATAAGAGCTTGATATTAAAAAGAGGAGGAGTTACAACAGACATGCCTTTTTATACGTCTCGGTCATGCTGTCTCACTCAGATATGCCTGTCTTTTACCCAAATATGCCTGTCTACAATCCACACATATTATGTTATATTTTAAGTTTACAAAAATTTATTTCAAATAATGAATTATACAATTTGGCCGAAGAAACGTAACTATCTCAATGGCAATTCCTTTTTCAAACTTTCTTCGGGCAGGTAAGTACCATAGTAATATTGAAAATACAACGATTTCACTTTTGAAAAAAAAGAGTCTTTACTGAACCATTAAAACAGCCACCATCTTGAAATGGAAATCGAACGTACAAACAGACCAAATGCAAAACTGTCCGCTCAGTCGCCGAGCTACGAACAAACTGCACGAACTATCAAAATGACACAGCGATGCAATGAAAGTTATGCATTTGGTGTCTAGAAAGAAATAAAAGCGAAGCGTTGATGCAACTTGGACTACTATGAGTGAACGTTGTTGGTGACACGCGTTGTATGCCCAGTTTCATATTAATAATAATGGTTCATGAACCATCTCCCTTGTTTCTATTATCAATGGGTTATTGGGCACTAATATACGGACCGTTATACTGACTATAGATAGTGTCTTAAATCGGCTAGAATCTTGCGATCGTATATAAAGGTAGCAGCCAAAAAAAAAGAGTTTATTTATTTGCAAAAACAGTATAAACCAGTTCATTGCAATATCTGTAATTAAAGATTACAAAAAAGTGAATAACAAATACATTTACAAGTGGGACAAAAAAAAAATGTTTCAAATTTAGGTTTACAATGTTGAATAATATTTCACGTTTAAATACATTGTAGGACATGTGGAAAATATCCACATTTCCTGCAAGACAGTTAATTAACCTAGTGATTCTTCCCAAGGGCATCACCATTGGTAAGTTAGTTCTGCACCTAGGAAGAATCAAAAGCCTGTGTTGGCGGCCTCGTGCAGAAATATCCGGGACATATAATCCTATTTTAGCCAGAATGTCTGGTATTAATACTTAACCGTTTAGAAGCTTATACGCCATCAGGAGTAATGCAAGATCCCTTCTGGAACTAAGGCTGCATACACCCAGCATTCCCGAGATAAATGCTGTTGGAAACAGCCATGGGTAATAACCAAACTCTCTCATGTAGAAGTATCTTCTCGACCATTAGTACACAGACAGTGTCCTCTGGCCCCCATACCTGAGATCCACTCTCGAGAATACTACGCACTAAGCTAAAGTAAAGCAGCCTTATAACTGCAAGGTTGGTCAAGTCTTTTGAACTGTGTATTTACAAAACCCAATAACTGGCTGATTTACAGATCTTAAGTTCAAAATTAAGGTAATGTTGATAGTTCTTAGTCGAAGTTGTCAAATTAGTTCAGGGTTCAGAGCACTTCCCTGGCAAAGAAGAGGTTATGGGTTCAATTTCTAGATGCGACTTGAAATTTTTTCTGACTTTTGTTTTTTTTCATCTAAAAATCAGTAATATTTAAATATTACAAAATGCGGTCTTCACTATAAAAATATTGAAAGTGGGTTTTTTCTGTTTTTTGGCTGCGTATTGCATAATCAATTCCCCGGTTGGGCAGCGTTGTGAGGTGGGTTAAGGTGGGGTCTGTAGGAAGAAGAGATTTTATTAATGCGGGTCTTGAAGAATTGTTCCCGATTTGTATAAAGGAGGAAAAACAGACGTCGGTAGCTCGTTCCACGTACGAGCCGACTTCCACAAAAACCTGTTGAAAAAACGACCCGTTCACATGAATCCAACATCAAACCAACAACCCAGAGGTGTACTTGATAATAAATTTTCCAATATCGAAAATCAATAACATTGGCTTTTCCAGCCCAGAGGTGTTGATTATAATAATTTTTTTTTAATTATTTTGACCTAGAAAAAAAATTTTAACGCTGATAAATTTACGTGAATATTAAATTGATAATATAAATTTCCCTTAATCTTCGAGGTATCAGATTATATTCGCAGTGTATAATAAATCATTTCTAGCTTTTTCAAAATGATGACAAATATGTTTTAACCTTGATTATGTAAATTAATACACAGCATAGTAACAGCGAACAAATTAAGAAACCCACCTAATATTTTTCTTATATTGTAACTATAAATTGAATTAATCCAATATGTTATAATGTACCCTGATACAGTGTTCCTTAATTGTGCATATTATTACATGTACCTTGATAACATTTATCAGGTGTTTTCATAAAAAAAAACTAATATTCGGGTGTACAAATATGTCTGAAAAAGTTTTTATTTTGATTACTTTGAAAAATATATATGTATATAGACTATATATTACTAGCTTAACTATTAATGTAAAGTATGGAAATATAATTCATAACAGCAGCGTGTACAAATGTTAACTAAACCAGGCAATTTGGCTGTCCTAAAACGGGTAAATTTCCTAGTTGGACAGCCAAAGCTTCCTTAATATGATGTAATTATTTGTATCTAATAAATAAATAAATAAATAAAAATAAAATCGATTGATTGATTACGTGTTTAAATCGCTACGCAAACGTCTAATCACCTCTGGGCTAACGAACAGTTAATAAAAATCAATAGAAAAAACGGTAAACTTTCGATTTCTTTCTGATTTCAATTTTACGATAGGATTACGTTTGCAAATCTTGGAGTTTATTGCCATAATAATAATAAACTAATGTGTTATATAAACTGTTCGTAATACTCACAAACCAATAAACATAATGGTAAGTATACATTTGCGAACCGAGCCACGAATTACGAGAAAGGAATGAAGCAACTGCAAGCGGCGTTTCGCGCCATTTGCGGTTGCTTCATTCCTTTCCCGTAAGTTAAGGTTCAGTTTGGTAGTTTGACTCGCTTATATGTTATACGTAACACAAGAAAGAAATCTAAACGGAAAAGATATACAGGGTTTTCCAATAAGAGGTGTTATTTTGATATTCAATCGCAAAAGATCCATGGTTTCGTTGCTTGTGTGGCACGTAGCGCCGTCTTGTTGAAAGTAAACGTTGTCCAGATCAATACCATCCAATTCCGGCCATAAAAAAATCATTAATCATCTCTCGATAGCGCAATCCATTCACCGTAACTGTTGATCCAGCCTCATTTTCGAAAAAGTAAGGTCCAAAGACTCCGCCGGACCATAAACCGCACCAAACAGTCACACGTTGAGGATAGAGAGGCTTTTCAACAATAACTCTTGGGTTTTCCGAGCCCAGATGCCACAATTTTGCTTGTTGACGAAGCCACCGAGGTGGAAATGGGCCTCATCACTCAAGATGATTTGCATTTGATTCACTCAAGTGAATTTTAATAATTTCAACGCGTTGTTGAAGCGTGTATCGTTCCATTTTTATTAATGGCGTAGTTTCTACTTGTCAAATGTCAAAAAATGACAGCTTCAAAAGTAACATCTACCGAAATAGCAGGCTATTCAAAATAACACCTCTTATTGGAAAACACTGTATATCTACAATTCATTAGCATCTTCCGGTGGCGTTCTCGAATGGACGGATTTTTTTGCGTCCGCAGAATATTGCTATTCCTTTGTATAAATATCATATTATTATGTAGCGCAGACCCGTGAAAAATCACGGGATATCATAATATTGCAGGATTTTTAAAGCTGCAAGTTTGTATATAGAACACATGAACAAGAACAATCATTGCTGCAAAATGATCATGAAAAATATGCACAAAAATGTACGTACTAATTTATAGGTAGAAACTTTATCACTTGTCTGTATTTGACGTAATATCAGTTCCACTTTTGAAAATTACCATTAAAATAATTTTCTATTAAAATATCATATTAAAAGTAGGTACTTTATAAACTATCACTCACAGACAGAGCCGTAACTGAAATTAGTATGTTTGAATGAATTACCTATAGGTGCTCGGATTTCAACATTTAATCAATTTGAAAATGAATCCAATCAAGAGTAGGTACATTTGTTCATTGAAGTAAATACATCTTTAATTTTAAAATTGATGAATATTTGCGCAATAACAATAATAATCTCTAATATCTCGCAATAATAATACCTAAATCAAACGAACTGACGTACATATTGTGCATTGAAAGAGTCCAAGAGAATTTTTTATTATTATTTCTACGGATATTATTACCTCTGGCTATACACATCTTTTATATCTTGGACATGATCAATTACCACTCCTCAGAGACACGTAGAGGTATTATTCTGATTAATTATTATTTTTTTAACGGTTACATATCTAACAATGAGATTCTGGCTCAAATAAATTTCTTGGTACCAGAGTCTCACTCTCGAGGACGTCGCGATAACCTCCTTTACTGTAGAGCTAATCGTACCAATTTGTTCATGAACTCACCCGTGGAGAGAGCCACGGTACTTCCTAAATGTAGTTGATCAAAAGATCGCTATGTTTTTCATGTCCTACAACGCACTTACAGGGTTTTTGGCATTGCAAATACATTGTATAAACGGTACAATTATAACGAATTAGACCCCAATCTATAATGTTATAAAAAAATCTATAAATTAATTCATCGCTTAATGAAAATGGCGTTGGTACACCTGCATAGTTTTAAAGGTATTTAAAAGAAGAAAAATTATATTGAGCAGAATGTTTGATTTCGCACACAAGTGGCAGTAGATCTCGCTGATGCCCTGTTACATTTATTTTTCATGTGAATACTAGTCCCCGACGTTGACCGGGCCTTATACAGAGTTTTTCAAATCAGAAGTAGACAGTTAATTCCTCTTATTTTGAACATTCATAAAGAAGCATCAAAATTCTGGTTTAAAGCGATGCCATACGTAGTAATGCAAAATCATGTGTTTTTGGTTTGAAAATTTGGTCGCCTAGAAATGTTTCAGATGCTTTAATTAAATACTGCGAGTAGAATACATCTTGGCCTTTGAAATAATCGAGTATTTTTTAGATAAGTCTTTTTATAAGCAGGAAAAAAAATAATGTATAAGGCCTGTGAAAACTGCTTTAAAATTCAAAATCTCCTCCTTACGAACCCATTTTCGGTTATGATTTTATTGTATAATGTGGAAAATTAAGTTATTTATAAAATGATCGGAAAAAAATTATATTTTTATGCCTGAACATCCACAACATAAAATAAAAGGCACTTTTTGGACATGTTTTTTTCTTGCATAAATCAAAACAGGCGGATGGTGTTAAGCGGGATTTTAAACCTTATCGCCATCTACGTAAGGGTTGTTATTGATAGCGGCTCAATTTAAAATATTACACGACGTAGTGCATCGCCTTAAAGGATTGATAAAGAGGATGGGGTGGTTTTTATAAATCTCATGTAGAGAGCTATCTTCCTCTTGTGTGCAAAATTTCACCAAACTCGGAATAAAACTGTAGATTTCAAACTGTCCAAAACCAGTGGGACAGAGCTTGTCTTTTAAAATAGTTTTTATCAATAATATTTTTTTTAAAACGTTATTGTAATATTACTTACAATATCTTTGGCATTCTCAGACTATAAAAATATTAACCATTCGTTATTTCGGCTACTAGCATTATACCTAGCTCTCTCATTAAAAATTTAGGCGTATTAGATCTATCAAAAAAAAATGCAAAAATCAGTAATTTTAAATACATGTAGGATAACGAAAGATTTTTTAAATATTTATGTTGATGGATCAGTAGGATTTATAGGCCCTGTTAGGAGTTCTACCGAGCCGAACTCTCTGATATGAAAATATCTGGAGTCGGTGAATTATTTTCCCATTTGATCTCTGGTGAGTTGACGTGTTGTTCTTGTATTGTTTTGTATTTATTTTGCTTATATAATGCACTTGCATAATGTTGATTGACTAGATGATCATTTGTGGAAAAGTGTGTGGAAGGGTTTAGTTTTTCCTATGGGGAAGATTTAACCCTGACATAAAATCGGAAAGTAAAATGACTCAGACTTAATAATTTTAAATTTTCCATTATGTTAGGTGACTTGGATTAACCCAGACTAAATCAGGCACCAACATTAGCCACAGTCATAATTGTGTATTACGTAAATTCTAACGCGTTGTGTAATCATTTCGTAAACCGAATTCAAAATTATTATTATGCTTTAAAAACAACAAAATTAACGGGGCTACGCGAATGGTTTGAAGACCTTGAGCTAAATCACTTTCAAATGTGATATTCTCTTAAAATTATCGTATTTTCAAATTATTTAAATAAATTAATCATCTGTTTATGAGATCCATGCTAATAACTTTACGACATCTTTGTATGCTAACCTAAGGCCCTTCCTACACAGAGATATTTACAAGCTATGTGACTGTGACGCAATTACAAGTAGCCTACCGGTATGCTACTCTTTAAAGGTGGTTTCCGTCCACAAATTATATTCCGTACGAATTCACGATCACAAGATCACATTTTCACGTGCAAGCCGCGGAATAATTACAATGTCAAGTGGCTCTAGCGACGAAGTTAATAATATTGTTCTTCTTTATATTTAGAAGCATAAAAACGATGTAAGGGAAGATTTTGGATTCTCTCATGCAACGAAATAAATTTTAATTGTATTATATATTTATCACCGCCAAGTAACTACAATGTACATGAGAATGGTATCAAATGGACTTTTGTTTCCAACCTCAATTCATGCCTTTTCTGCTAAATCCTTTTAAAGTATTCCGGTAAATTGTGGTTATTTGAACATTTATGTTTTTCCAAATTTAAATAATGTTTGGACGTCATTACTGTCAAACGAGTGGTAAGTGCGAATACAACTCGCGTAGCATACGAACGCTGGCAAAATAGTATGGCGGATACTCATGACCAGCACGTATGCTAAGCGCACGAAGCTCTAGTTGCTTGTAAGTATATCCGTGGAAGAATGGTCTTAGACTATTTGATTCTATGGCGGCACCTATGCGGACACGCTGCTTACAGTTGCTTCGTTCCTTTCCCATAATTCGTGGCTCGGCTCGCTCTTCAGTACACTCTACTGTTCGGTCTACGCAGCATAAGAGTTCATAACCACCCCCTCCCAACTACCTTCAACCTCACAACATCTCTAAATAGCATAAAATAAAGTTGGTATCTGCGTCTGAATGTTTGTGCGCTTAGTTCTTATAAATTACACAATGGATTTTGATAGGTTTTTCACTATCATTTAGAGAATTTCTTCCGGAAGGTTTACATATAAGATACATATACAGGGTGTATCGGCAAGTACCCGACAAACTTTAACCAGCTATTCCTTAGCACATTTGGAGTAAAAAATGTTATGGGCGCTTTGCTGTCCGGTAACATTTTTTTTCCATTAAAAACAAAAAATAATAAAAAATCTACACTACGTCTCTGTCATTGGCATTTTTTCTCGTGTTCAACAGCTGTTATTAGCAAGTGTGTCACAAAGTGTCCTCGCTCTTTCGTACACACTAAATAATAATAGTTAAAAATGAGACGAATGGTGCTGTGCCATTTCGTTGTGATTATAAAAGCGCGCCAACGTAGATACGTACGTACATTATTCAACGAAACTCGAACAAAATATTGCCAGACGGGTTTTCAAACTTTGACAAAGGATAAAACATTGGTGACATGTGGTGAAAATATGAATAATACATTTTTTATTAAAAAAAATGTTACCGGACAGCAAAGTGCCCATAACATTTTTTACTCGAAATGTGCTAAGGAATAGCTGGTTAAAGTTTGTCGGGTACGTGCCGATACACCCTTTATATTATATTTATAGAAAGTAGAGAAAAGTCGATGTTTTATAATCAAGTCGTAAAAATATTTTTTCGGGTACTACATTGCTAACACTGGCTAAACCTTATGAGACACATGAAAATAATGTACTACAGAATTTTATATATTAAAAAGACCTACAGAAAAGTCCGATATGGTATATGTATATCTCATAAGGATAACCCCCAGCAACGCTGGATACACGTCAGCTAGTACCACAATAAAAATGTGTATGACATAGTCCCACTGACCTCGGACAGTTGGGACTCTTGTGTGATATTTTCACATTATTTCTTTATTTACACACGCACACCGAAATTAGTTATTTTGATGATATACTTTCCGAACTCCATTATTATTCAAAACAAATATTATTATCATTCACATTGGTTCGAATTTTGAATAATTTAAACAGCGTTGCATCACCATAGACAAAAAACATCAACGAAATTTCAACACTCAACTTCAACTCACAACAGACACATTATAACTTAACCATGAGAAAAACCCATAGACGTGAGTGGTTTATTTATGCCATAGACCTTAAAAATTACAACAAACTCTTACTGTATAATTATTTTTAAAAAATAACAATGTATTTTTAATAATGGCATCTTTATTTCGAAATTTGCGGTTTATTCAGCCTTTCAAAAGTGGAGCGGTGAGTCTACGAGAGGAAAATTTAGCTTGCCTTGGGAATTGCAACAACAAAATAACGACGTAGAATAATTATAGAAAACATCTTTATGGTGACGATAACCATTAACCTAAAAAGCCCTGGACGGAGCAATTCGAGAACAATTTGAAGCCGCGGGGTGAGGGGGGAGATGTATAAAAAATGCCAAAACCTATTAAAAAAACTTAATGACTTATCCCATCAAATACCCAATCAAATTATAAGCCGTTATAACTGCGTTGACAAGACAAAAATAAAATTATAAAAGCTTCAATGCCAATCATGCGTCCAGGGCTTTTTAGGTCCATGACAATAACCGTGTTTTTAATATAGTGAACAGTTTTCACAGACAATTGAAAAAAGGGAGATACGGCATGAAAGCGTGCCTACTCTAACTACGACCAAACTGCACGGTCATCTAATCTAGCGGCTGTGCAATACAATACTTTTCGAAATGGGTATTAGTACCGCCGCCCCTGGAATCATTCATAGATTTCCAACACCTCTGCCATAGTTCACGGCTGGTGGTTTGCTACGTTTGGCGACTTAGCGGGGTTGCCCGGGCTCATGGGGGTGAGGTTTGTCCAGATCTTGGTGGCGGATGCTTCCGCCCACGAACTGCGTCGCAACCAGATCGGGTGAGATTGGTTGAGGAAGACCCTTTGACCTCTCCAGCTGGACTCACTCGACCCATCCCCTTGCACCGCAGTGGGAGGGATGAATACATACTGCACACATTCTTCAATCGAGAGAATGAATTAATTGAGACGGATAATGTCGATTAAATTATCGGAGTCAATTGGTTAGACGGCCTCCATGGTGTCGATGTCGCGGGTTCAAATCCCGCCGTGCGCGTTGTGTTATTTCACAAATTACTCCTTTGAAATAATATATCGTATATTTGCGACACGCTTCAAAGTGGAAGATACTCTCAGTATCGACCTGGTGTAAGACCACCATTCAGAATTGAAACGTTGCTTGAAATGGCTTTGGCCGTGTTTGGTGACCATATTTGAATAGCCAGGAACTTCCCCACCTTCCTTTTCCCTATCCGCCTACCTTCAGCTTCACTATCTTAATTGAGGATGCCATAGTCTCACTGGCTCCAGACGGTTGGAACAGAAGAGTTTGTGAAAGACCATTACAGAGTTGTGTGGCATTTCATCCTATCTGCTTACCCCTGAGAGGAATTAGCCTGGAGGTTCACTAACTGCAGTTTTATTTTAAATTTAAGGCGATGCAATACGTAGTAATGCAAAATCATGTGTTTTTGGTTTGAAAATTTGGTCGCCTAGAAATGTTTCAGATGCTTTAATTAAATACTGCTAGTAGAATACATCTTGGCCTTTGAAATAATCGAGTATTTTTTAGATAAGTCTTTTTAAAAGCCCAGAAAAAAATAATGTGTAAGGCCTATAAATATTGCTTTAAAGTTCAAAATCTCCTACTTACGAACCCATTTTCGGTTACGATTTTATTATTTATAAAATTCTCGGAAAAAAAATAAATATTTATGCCTGAACATATACAAAATTAAATAAAAGGTACTTTTTGGCCATGTTTCTTGCATAAATCAAAACCGGCGGATGTGTTAAGCGGGAATTTAAACCTTATCGCCATCTACGTAAGGGTTGTTATTGATAGCGGCTCAATTTAAAATATTACACGACGTAGTGCATCACCTTAAAGAACATTTGTGCTCGTTACCATTATAAATTTATTAGAAGTATATCGTTGAGTTTGAATTTCTCAGATAACTTTCTCTGAAGACTGGAAACTGACAATATGAATGTCATTGTGCCACGAACCAATTTCACAAATTATTCATAACCGTTATTATTTGATCCTGCGTGTTGCATAATTAAGAAACATTAAATACAAATGTCGTACAGTTTGACAAAATAAATGTAGAAATATAATAAATTCGATCATTTTTTCTCTACTCTACTGGCAACACCGATTTTGGAACAAATTGCTTCCTTATTTAGCCAAAATTTCGGACAGGGGGGTATAATTCCGATCGAAAATTGTAACCGTGAATATTGTGAAGTCATATTGTTGCCTAACTATATCCACCAATGAAAAACTCTGAAAATCTATGGAATAAACTTTCAGAGATTTTCATTGATGTATAGTATAATAAGTAGGCTCCGAATGATATTTTACTATCTATATATTGGCATATCTATGTTTTTTTAGGACCAATTTGTTTCATACAACAAGCCCGAAGATATCGATCTAGTGAGTGGTTTATTTACGAGCATTGCAGTATCCATCATGAGGGAAGATGTGTAATCAAAGATTTTGGTGTAATGATATTTTACTGTCTATATATTTGCATATCTATGTTTTTTTAGGACCAATTTGTTTCATACAACAAGCCCGAAGATATCGATCTAGTGAGTGGTTTATTTAGGAGCATTGCAGTATCCACCATGAGGGAAGATGTGTAATCAAAGATTTTGGTATAATGATATTTTACTGTCTATATATTTGCATATCTATGTTTTTTTAGGACCAATTTGTTTCATACAACAAGCCCGAAGATATCGATCTAGTGCGTGGTTTATTTAGGAGCATTGCAGTATCCACAATGAGGGAAGATGTGTAATCAAAGATTTTGGTAAGGTGTGTGCTGATGCACAATTTTCGATTACACATCTGGCCTCATAATGGACACGAATGCTGCCCAAAACGTTGGGTAAACAAGGAGGTAGCTCAACACGGCATAATACCCCAAAAATTAATACTTTTGGATGTGAAAATCTCAAATCATAATAAAATTAAAATAGATTCGGATTTGTGAGGTTAGCAATCATCTCCTTTCCAAAAGTAGCACTAACACCATTCAAACATTATATAAAAAAATACGGACTTAGACCATAGTGTTTTTTTGCAAGTTACGCCATTATTCCTCCAAGGTTACACCCTTTTACTTTCGAACTATTTTTACTTGTCATACTTTATAGGCAAATCAGATGTAAAGCAAGTCAACTCTAACATAATATTATGTTAAACTGAAGCATTATTAAGTGGGAAACCAGTTTGTGACCAGAATGGTGTGACATTACGACGATGTAAGATTTTTAAAGAATGTGTCGCAATGAAAAGGTTAAAATATATAATTCTATCCACATATTTTTAAATTCTTTTATTCAACGTCTCGATTACAAATGGCAGTGGTGTCCAGTCCACACTGTGCCATCACAGATCAATGCATGCCACTGTTGATATGTAAGTATTCCTGGGGATATGAGAATAACTAGTTACTTTTTGCTGACGATCTTAAACTGCTCAGGATGATATGCGACATTCAAGATTGTTTTGAATTACAATTTGATTTAGACGCAATATCTTCATAGGCAGATGAGAATAAAATTTCCTTTAAGGCGATGCACTACGTAGTAATGCAAAATCATGTGTTTTTGGTTTGAAAATTTGGTCACCTAGAAATTTTTCAGATGCTTTAATTAAATACTGCGAGTAGAATACATCTTGGCCTTTGAAATAATCGAGTATTTTTTAGATCAGTCTTTTTATAAGCCCAGAAAAAATAATGTTTAAGGCCTATGAAAACTGCTTTAAAGTTTAAAATCTCCTACTTAAGAACCCATTTTCGGTTATAATTTTATTGTATAATGTGGCAAATTAAGTTATTTATAAAATGATCGGAAAAAATTTAATATTTATGCCTGAACATCAACAAAATAAAATAAAAGATACCTTTTGGCCATGTTTTTTTCTTGCCTAAATCAAAACAGCTAGATGGTATTAAGCGGAAATTTAAGCCTTATCGCCATCTACGTAAGGAGTGTTATTGATGGCGGCTCGATACAAAATATTACACGACGTAGTGCATCGCCTTAATGTTAAAAAAATTGTCACTCTTACGTATACGCGTTCCAAAACCCCGATCAAATTTGATTATAAACTAAATGATGAAATATTGTCATCAGTAAAATCTTTGAATAGGTTGATAGAATGCATTGTCAACGACAACGAGTATTTCTGCCTAGTTTCAGCTCAATGGGATATCGAGAAGTATTTAAAAATTGAGCCTGTTCCAGGCACAGAGACGCCCACAACGAACTTCAATGGGATTATTTCTTAGGTGACTGCTTATTTTATCATTACTGACCAGTTGCTTCACAAAACTGAAATAGTAACAGAACTTGGATAGAACCTTCACTGATGAATTGTTCAAATTCTGAGAAACAACCCTTCGTTAGTATAGCATAACGATAGGTAGGCACATATTATAATGTACTTACATATAGCGTGACAGGTTATATAATATTCTCGTTTATTATACAATCGTGCTATCTGTTTATTTTTTACACTTAAATAAACGCATTTTAATTATACATCGTTTAATTCTGCCGGTTACCGGAAGACTTTCGACTGTACACTTACAATACAGTTACATGGATAACAGATTCACAAGGAGATATGGCATTGAAGCATGTCGACTGAGGCCAATCTACGACCAAACTGCACGGACGTTGCGTTTGGTGTGTAGGTAATTTATATCTAAACTTTCACACCTCGCGACATCTGTAATGAGTTAACAATAACGCCTCATTTGATCTATGTACCTAAATAGTAAAGTTGTTTATCTGAGGTTATTATTATTTTTTAGATTCTAAAAACACTTCGAACTGGTCCAGTTGAAATAAAAACATCACTTTGAAGAAAAATATTATAATGTAGTAATTTTTCAATTTTGGACCTGGGTGAAAATTTACTGTAGTGAAATATTGTTAATTTATTAAAAATCTGGTCAAATTATTCGTTCTCCTGTTAAAAGCGGGACTGGAGTCCAGTAACGAATGAATTGACAAATTTCATCAGTAAAGCACGAAGATGTTTAAACATTATGAGGAAGTCGGAACACGTGTTCTTAAAAATAATAATATTTTCGAATCTCGTCCATTATATATATTCGGACAAAGCCACCTATGTGAACACGTGTTCAAATATATTATGAATGACTAACATTTCATTAGAAAATGGTCATGGAGTCACAGTACCTTGTATTTCTCCGTGTGGGTACTACCGCCTCCCCAGGAACCATTAATTTAGTTAGCTAATATCCCAAGTGGTTCGCTTCTTTTGGTGGCTTAGCAGATGTGCCCGGGTTCAAGGGTGATGTTTATCCAGGACTTGGCGGCGAATGCGTCTGCCCACCGCAGTGAGAGGCATGGATTCATACGCCCGTCTCTTCTAGACACCCTAAATTCCTACCCACCCTTAATACTTCATATCCTTCCAAAAACTTTACTTAAAAATATTCCCCACACAGCATCCCCAAAAATGACACAAACTCTAAAGGACAATATTTGTTCTCAGGACCTTAAGTGGAAATAATGTTAAGAAAATATATTTATTTAAATTTATCATTAATAAATTAAACCAATTTACGTGTAAAGCCGGGGAAAATTGTGGTAAGACATCTCTAAACAGTATACAATAATATATCCGTGTCTGTCTGTTTGTGCGCTTAGTTCTTCTAAACTAAACAACGGATTTTGATAGGGTTTTCATTATCATTTAAAAAAATTCTTCCCGAAGGTTTATATATGTAATACATGCATATTATACCTATAGAAAATAGAAAAAAGACGATGTTTTGTAATCAAGTCGTAAAAAAATTATTTTCGTTTTATATTGCTAACGCTGGCTAAACCTTATGAGATACATTAAAATAATTTTCGACGGAATTGTATATCTTAAAAAGTCCTACAGCAAAGTTAGTGACGGTATTTGTTTATCTTCTAAGGATAACACGTCAGATAGTTTTATAATAATGAGAGTGAACATGACATGCGATTTTTACGATTCGCATCCGTCATCACTCCTTTCACTTTTGTATTTACAGATGTTATTATTGAACCGAAACATTAACTCAAAATTCAAGATGACATGACACAGCTAGGCAAAAATACTTTGTATTTACAGATCGACACATTTAACTTTGCAGTCGATGAACCACTCTAGATTATGGAGACGTCAGTGTTGACGCAATTATATGCATCTCCCTTTAACATTATATGTTCCAGCATTCCTCCACCCAATTACCTCTCCCTGTCTAACAGTGTAGAGTACCTATATCAGTGACATTGCAACAATTTATTATTCATTGTCAGTCTGTTAAGAAAACCTGTGCAATAAACATGCCTTCAATGCGTTTAATTTGGGCAAATTACGGAAGCATGTGATAACCAGCATTGTTTCTCAATGCCATAATATAGATCAAAAAGACCAGAGGTAAGTCAGAATCCGTTTCTAATTCTAACTGTTAACCACAGCTACTCAATAGTTGTGTCAATTATGATTACAGTCCACAATACAACCACAAACTGTTTCGCATACAATATTTACGACTCCTATCAGTGCTAAATAAATCTTTGAACTTCTGCATTATTTGGAACAATTAATAATAAAATATTATATTCGAAGCTGACAACGCAACTTAAAACTAGCTGTGTGGAATTAATATTTAAAAAGTTTGTAGAGTTCATGAATGCCGAACACTTGAGAATAAAGCTTCGTAAGCGAGCGGCTTTTGTGCGGATTTGATTTGTTTACAAATCTACAGTTTTATTTCAAGATTGGCGAAATTTTGCACGCTTAGCCTTCAAAACAAGAGCAAGGTCAGTGTCTACATCTGATTCTGAAAAAATCTGTTTAAAGCCCAAGAAACGCAAGATTAAAGATAGTTACGCGTAAAAAAACTTTTCAGAAACATAATTGACATTATAGAGCGATTGAACGAAGGAAGAAGTATAAGGAGAATATATGACGCAAATGAAGAAGATATGGTACTATTAAGTAACCCAGATACTAAGTCAGGAGTCAGAATAACAGAAGAGTATGTATGAGACGATGCATATGAATATGAATGAGGAAAGAGATGTATACAAAGACCGAGTTTTTTGGCGATATTTCCTCTCTGCCTTCCCCTGGTGGTTAGTTAGTTAGTTAATTTTAATTATTTTGTCAGCCAAATTTGTTTAAATTTTGTCCTAACTGCCGAGAGCAAGTGGAACTATTGCATCTCCGTTTGCGGGCATGTTGAGATGCTGTAGGGAGTGGAAGGGTAAGATGAAGGTTTAGATGTATCTGGCTGTTCAGTTATTTGTCACCAAACACGATTAATGCTATTTCAAGCAACGCCAACGTTCAGTTTCTGAATTGTAGCCTTTCTACAACTCTGAGACCATCCAAACATATTTTGACAACTGAATAACAGAAAACATGACATCTTTATTTACTATTTTGGCTGCCTGCAAAGTTAACTTTGTCAAGCTTTACAATATTATTTGTAATCAAGTACCTATATCACCACAAATCAGCTGACACAGAAAGGGAAAGCGGCCTGACCGCCTAGCGGCTGTTCACCGTAAAGTGTGTAAGTTTTAGAATGGTATGATGTTGTTTCCGAGATGCCGGTTATTACAGGCACCAAACAAAGCACATCGTACAGAATCTCACTCATGGATCAAATTTGATTGAAGTATACCCATACCTTTATCGATTTCGGTTTTGTCAATAAATTTCGACATTTATTATTTCTCAACTAAATTTATTGTTAATTTTACGATCTCAACCACAAATACCTAATAATAAATATGGTGTTACGATTATTCAAACGTTTTATGACAGTCGTATTTTTGACACGATAAAGTACGCATTTGCAGCTATGTAACAGGAATCATATTATTTGATTTCGTGCAGTGGCAGTGAAAGAAAAATGTAATTTTAATTCTGAATTATAAAATTAGTACAAATTCAAAAAATAATATTGTATTTGCTAAAGGATTGAATCTGTGAACATGATTGATCTCTAGAAGATAATTCAATAAACACATTGTCGCGTGTTCGATTCCTCGGCTGGCTAAGTCCTCCATCACAACACAAGCAACACTTTCGGCTTTCTGTGGTGGTAGTAGGAGATTTTCAAACATTGTTGGGTTATTCGTAACCTGGGAATGTTTGTCTTTCTTTTTAAAAAAAAAAAAAAAAAAAATATACGGAGAAAAACGAAAATTACTAATTTATTAAGAATCTCTTCAAATTATTGGTCATCTGGTTAAAAACTAGATTGCAGGCCTTCAACGAATGCATTTTCCTGAAAAACTTTTAGTAAATTACGAATATATTATGAAGATGTCGGAACACATTCAATAACAACGTGCATTTATCTAATACACAAAATTACTTGATTTGCATGAAAAAAAATTCTACGTTTTATAAATTTTAAATTAAATATCCCACTAGAAGACTTACAATATCATTTTTTATTAAATACTCTAAAAATAGACACGACAAAATACACTATTCCATTGCAACACACATAAGCGCAATTACATTGTGAACTCCCCAATACATCGGTTTCACAGTATGGGAAACCAGTACTTAGGTGATGTCGATATATTTAAGGCGATGCACTACGTCGTGTAATATTTTAAATTGAGCCACTATCAATAATAACCCTTACGTAGATTGCTATAAGGTTTAAATTCCCGCTTAACACCATCCGCCTGTTTTGATTTATGCAAGAAAAAAAAATGGCCAAAAAGTGCATTTATTTATTTTGTGGATGTTCAGGCATAATTTTTTTTTTTTCGATCATTTTATAAATAACTTAATTTTCCACATTATACAATAAAATTATAACCGAAAATGGGTTCGTAAGTAGGAAGTTTTGAACTTTAAAGCAGTTTTCATAGGCCTTATACATTATTTATTCTGGGCTTATAAAAAGACTTATCTAAACAATACTCGATTGTTTCAAAGGCCAAGATGTATTCTACTCTCAGTATTTAATTAAAGCATCTGAAACATTTCTAGGTGACCAAATTTTCAAACCAAAAACACTTGATTTAGCATTACTACGTATGGCATCGCCTTAATATTAACTTTGCGAATTTTGTGGATCACGTAAAAGACTTATTTCAACACTATTCCTCAATGGAAGTTGTATTGTTGTAAACCAGTTAAATCGCTGTATTTTTAAATTTATGTTTTTGTTCTTTTTAATTTTATTTCTTGCATATATTATTTTTTATGTAAATTATTTTTATTAATTCTTTCTCATGTTTCAAAATTGTCTGTCATCAAAATTGTACCACCTATATGTAAAATCCCTCTGGGCGTTAAATAAATAAGTAACAAATGTCCCTTGAATCCTTCAAGGATTTTGTTGAAGATATCAAGAGACGTGTTGTTTAGCAGCACCTATTTAATGTGGAAGCTGAAGTCGAGGTAGGGAATAGTTAAAAGATGTCTCACCTGGATGCATCCCATGATGGCCTTGATGTCTGTGAGCGACCACAGGCTGACGTGTCCCATGAGCAGGCCACTTTCATCGTTGATGTAGGTATACCCGTACACCTGATTCAGCTGGTCGTCCATAAGAGCCTCGCACACCAGCCCGTGAGCTCTTGCCATCTGCTCTGAGGTGAACTTATAAGGGTCGAAACGACCTGTGAAACAAAATAATAACATTCATTAATCAATTTCAGAAGTTATCAAAACGATATACGAGTAAGCAATCAAGATGAAAAGATTGTGTCGTGAATTTCGTTGTTTTCGGAAGTCTTTTAGAGCATCTGGCATGTTTTCCGCTACTCTATTGTAAGTTGTTGGGTGTTTTCTTTGTTGCTAGCACATTTTTCTAAATCTGATCACACGTTTCCGAATGCCTTGAAATAATTTCAACCTAAAGCCATCAGTTAGATCCGGATGTCCAAAATGGATTGGGGTTTCCCAATTATATCGATATTAGGAAATTATCCACAAAAATATATCTTGGTTCTCCCAGAATACTTTTCTACAGGCCACACTTGAAAACGCGACAACAGTTCGGTTGTGGAACGATTTGGCGTCTTCTCTGTTTTCTCCCTCCACAACATGTTCCTTCCTCTCCTCAAAAAGACATACTACGCAGCATCCTCAGAGATGACATAGGCCCTGAGGGAAATCATTTTCCTAAGGGCCTCCTGGGTGGAGTTCATCTAAAAAAAAATGATAAATTCTGAAATAACACAACATAATTTTTTATCACAGATTTGAACAGGCGACCTACAGCTTGGTAGGCGAGAGACTTATCACTCAACCACGGAGACCATCAACGCATCCAAAGAAAAAATGGGTACGTTGCTCGCCAACTGAGCATAGAGCTATACAATTAGAGGCGCTATTGCGTACTTAGTACGCCGTACTAATATCTGGTCAAAACATATTCCACTACTACAATGCAATAAGCGGTGCGTGGAGACCGGATTTGGTAGTTTTAGTTAGAACGTTGGAGATCAAATGGAGATAAAAAAACCTATATTTTCACTTTTCTCATATAAAATCTGATGGATCAAGTGGGGTAGGCGCACGTTGAAACATCGGTATTCACAGATCTCCATGCGGTGCAGTGCCGTGAAGGGTGTAAGAGCCTAATTCATCGGGTCAATTGGAGTGAGGGTCACGACGGGAACTTAGAAGAATGTTACCTTCACAGGACAGGATGATCTGCCACTTGTAAGGTTAGGTTGGATTCATTGAACGTTACCTGCGCAGGACAGAATGATCTGCCTGTTGTTGGCGTCCCTCTTCAGCAGCGGAACCAGGTATCCGCTGTCCATGATTGCCTCCATACTGGGATCATTGATGTCCAGCTTCTGGAACCACTGCGGGTACATCTGGCGTACGGTCAGGTACTTCTCCAGCATTGCGCACGCCTGTGGTACGGAGAACTTCTTGGTTCGGAGGAAGCGCAGCAGGAACGGCGCATCTGGGACATATCAAACACACTAATTAATATTATTTTAATAAAAAACTAATGTTTAAGAGACAAGGTTTTTTATGTATGGCGCGAAGGGTAACCTATTATTTTTAAACAGTAATTATTAGCCTGAAACACCTATATAAATTGAAAAAATCTTTCGAGAAAAAATACTTGCCGTCGACGGGAATCGAACCCGCAGCCTTCTGATTACTGGTCAGGTGCTCTACCAATTGCGCTACGTCGGATTATTAATTGTTAGTTACTTATGCCAAGCCGTTTAGATCAGGGCCGGCCCTGTAGGTAGGTAGGTACTTATCTAATATCAACGTAATAGATCTCTTTAACCTTACACATTGTACTTTAATCTAACTTATAAAAAGGACAATCTAAACAAAGCCATGAAATGCATTTACATTTATTACCTTTTTATGTTCGACATTTGACCTCATTAGGCTTAGGATTTTTCATCTCGCATGAACAGAATTTGATAGCCAATTATTACGAAAGAACGCACTATTTCAAAATGCGTAAAATCAAGACATTAAGACGAGACAATAGCCTCAAATAAGCCAGAATCATAATGACATAAGTTAAGAAGTTATTGGATATCTGGTGTTTTGGACAGACGTTCGTTGAATTTGCCCCATCAAATCTCTAAAATAAAGTGGGAATCTTATCTACATAAGTGATGAAGCCATGATAAAACAATATTCGGCGTAATAGACGCACCTACGGTCGACTTTACCCTAGCAGGCCTAGAAAATATATCTTTCCGTGTAGTTTATTTTAATTATTTCTGATAAACGTAGGTATTACTAAAATCTCTAATATTTCTAGAAGGATCCCTCGGGAAGTTACTGATTCATCGTCTAGAAAAATAAAATCATTTGCTTACCGCTAGTTTTATAATTGAAAAACGTTTTATAAATATTTCAATCCGTTTTATATAAAATATTTTAAAGGAAAGGTGATGTTTTTATTAATTTTAAATATAAATAACTTACATCCGTAGGCATCCTTCAAGAAACATTTGACATTTTAGTAATACGTTCATCAAAAATAATTAAAATGTGAACGTCGAGCAAATCCCCGTTATTAGAGTTTTATGTCGCCTATCAAAGTAAATTAAGATTTTCCGGTCAAATACAACATTACATCCTTTCATGCAGGCATACAATTTGCTGGAAACATCATTCACCACTTATGGATACAGTATGTAATAATGATGATTTTATATATTAGCTTGCCGGCACGAATGGCAAAGCAATAACCTATTGCAAGATCTGTGTCAATTGTACCTTATATTGTTGTCTTCTGTGAGAAGGCATACAAGAGTTTAGCCAAGAAAACTAGAAAAGTACACCAACATTTTTTCTGCAGCTTGACATATTTAACTTTAATAACGAATGTTACATTTTCTTGTATATTATTTTTGACTTAAGTGAAAAAAAAAATTATGTCTTAAAAACAAATATTTTTTTTATTTGAGTACATTTTTTGCATTTAAGATGTTGAGTATAAAATAAACCAGTTACGTTCCATTCACAACCTTTTTTATGGTTTTTATGGTAAGGAAGAAAGTAAAGATTTAAAGTTATAAAAAATTACGAAAAGCCCAGACGAACAATATAAAAAGAATTGTTTTGGTTTAAGAAAAAAGGTTAATTTGATTTTTTTAAATTAAGGGTACAGTGTAAAATATTTCTTTTAGGGAATTGTAAGTTTTGCAGATACGTCCGAGTAAGAATTAAGTTTTGGGCGTATTTTGATTTGAATTGTTGTATGTAAAATAAGGTGTTCAATCAATAATGTAATCAAAAAGACAGTTCACGATCTTTTATATCTACAGTACGTCAATTTTTTGTTTCGTTTGTAAAGAGTGAAAGGTTAACATTGATAATTTTCAAAGCGATACGACAGGTGTTTCAAAATCTATGAAATCGACAATTGTATAAAATAACGGTATTTAAGTTATAAGGTGAACATTTATAATAAAAATAAGTGGACTTAATTATTGTCGTATATTGTGAGGCTGAAGGGGGTGACGAGAGGAAGGAGATATTAGAGAGGAAGGAGATATTAGAGAGGAAGGTTTGAAAGTTCTTAATGGAGGTTTTATCAGGATGATACTTAGGACGAGCTGTTTCACAAAATTTCAACAATATCCATATATTTTCCAGGTTAAAATTCAAATTCTGTAAAAGTTCTGCTAATATTTCATCATTGGTCAACCGTTTCACAGTTTTGGATAATAACATAACTAGATTACTACTTTCACGGAACTGGAATATTAACTTATAAATTTGAGGAATTGTTTCATTTCTGTGTAACAACCAATCTTTAAAGTGTCTACCACTCTGAAAAATGCCGAAATGTACCTTCTTTATTAAATAACTATTCGCCAAATAACTCACATCAATCAACTAAAATTTAATCATTGAAGACAATACTAAACACTCTCAAATTAAAAATTTGAAACAGAAGACTGAATAAAATTTGGTGGTATCTTGCTCATTGATCAGTGTAATGCCAAGGCAAGACGGAATCATTTCGTCTTTACATTTCACATTGTTTGGTTTGAGAGTGGTTAATATTGTCTTCAGTGATTTAATATTACAATTTGAGGTTTTATTCAATAAGTTAATTCACCATCAATAAAATTTTATGGGTACGCCAGGATTCGAACCTCATTATTAGTATTTTTATTTTTTAATGACAAACTAATGTTTATAAGATAAGGTTTTATGCATAGCATAAAGGATAACAAATAATCAAAAATATATTATATGTCTCGACGCTATCTAGTGAGAAATTTAGCACTAACAAAGCCTTTCCTACAAAAAATAAAGTTGGTTGTTTACAGGTGGAAAAAATATAATAACAGTAATTGTTGATTGAGGCACTAGTACATATTGAATCATTTGGCTGGTTGGAAATAAGCCAACATAGCTCAGTGTTTTCAGAGCACCTGACGGGACATCAGAAGGCACGGGTTCAATTCCCGTTGGCGGCATTTATTTTTATTCGGGAGATATTTTTAATTTGTATTGAAGTCGCCTAAAATAAGGCGACTAATTATTGCTTGTAACAATTTGTTTTCTATTTGTCGAATTTCCTGTACCCTTGGTCACGTAGGTGGTCAAACAGCGCTTCAAACATTGACAAAAAAAATAACGTAAATAATTTTGCACAAACATTAAGCATTTAATTTTTTTTAAACATTCAAAACAAATAAGTTATGTTTGTTGCTAGAGGATGTTGGTGTTGAACAAATATGAACGATATCTATCAAGTTCAGTCTCAACGTGGGAAATTTAACATACATAAGAGGTGCAAAGCCATAAAAACATCTTTCCCTGGATACATAAACAACATTAGTAAAATACTAATATGGTTAGCAAAATTGTGTTTGAACTCTTGGACATGAAAGGAAAATCAATACAATTTAAGTAGGTTGGCTATTTTATTTGTTTGCATCGCAGTTTTAGAAAATCTACAATACATCATTATTGCATTATCCGTTGTATCCTATTCCTAGTCATTTGTCTCCAGTCAGGCCTTCCCGTCCTGATCATGTCTTCTTCCACACAGTCTATCCACCTCTCCTTGTTCTGCCTTCGGATCGCTTTAATTGGGTTACCCATTTATTTATGACTTTAGGTATTCCGCTATTTAACTTTCTTTCCACATAACCAGCATTATTAAAACTCAACAACCTTAAAATGTAAATTCAATGAAGGTTGTGACAAAAAAGAGATCAAATAATCTATCCTAGTTGCATGCACCATATCGACTTACTTGAGGAAATTTCTGTGAGTCTGGAAACTAGGCGGAAAGCAAGTTATGTCTTTCAAAATTTGGAACAATTTTATCGATAGCCCATTCCTCTTGGGATGCCATGATTTATGTGTACCAGACCACTACAGCCGAAGTCGATACCATGACCTATTCAGAGTACCAAAAGGCAAAACCGACGTCCTGGCAAATCATAGCATGACGAGGGGAGTGGTGCTGTTAAACGAATTTGCAAAGAATTTGGATGTAAGTGACTGTTCTCTAAATGACTTAAAACAATTATTGAAGAGTCACCTAGCTTAATGCTGATATGACTATGTAAAATTGTACCGTAATTGGAATAAATATTCTGTTGTAGAATAATAAAAAATAAAATTTAAAAAATTAAAAATTACTTTTAAAAATTTATAAATAGGCATAATCTTTCCTTTAGGCCACAATATACATCAATATCAACCACTGTCTACTAAGAAACCCCGAAACTTTCCATATTCCTTTTCAAAGAACCAACTTAACCTTCTCCCAATTTCTTGTGCGAATGTGCTGACCTTGTAACAACCACTGTAACAAGTGGCAAGATTCCGGACATGTTTAGCGATTTCCCCCAGAATTTAACAAAATTTCTTGAATCTCATTTCTTGGACGGTTGGTATTTATTCTTTGTTGTTTCTTTGCAATTTTTTAACCCTCTTTTTTTATTTTTTTATTTGGTACAATATTTTTTACATTTTAAGTTTTCCAGTAATGTAGACCTCACTGGGTGGCTTGCCCGTGACTTATATTTATATTGTGTATTACTTTATATTGTGTACATTGATAATCAAAAATAAAATAAAACTACAATAGACTTATGACACAGTAACAGAGTTTTTTGGCCATTATGCGAACCATTACTTCTTTAGATCGTTGTTCCGTTGTTCATTAAACCAAGTTCCTTAGTATTTATATTGAGAAACACGTCCTATTTAACAATTTAAATCCATATACCCATTTCATAGCAAGCACAAGCTAAATGAAATTGCTCATGACCCAACGAGGTCGAATCAATTATTAATATGAAAATCGGAATCAATCTTACCAAAAACGATGGGTTCGATGTTGTAATTTTGACTTAGAGGCCAGGAAAGTGAGTGAGCTTCGGTTCTTTGATCGAAATGCGATTTTTAACTTCGAATCATTCAAGTCAACAACTCAATTCGATGCAATTAAGAAAATAGTACAATTAAAATAGCCAACCGGTTTTATATTGTGTTAATTTGTTTCCAAACCATAAAACACTAAAAATAAATTAAAGGGCAAACCGAGAGAAGTGAAAGAAGTTTATATAGCCTTCATCCAATGGATGGATCACGATCTAAGTGAAGATAATGATATTGACAACCAATCTTAAAGACTGTAATTTATAATCGTAAGATGCAGTTAATCTAATAGAGCATGAGACCATCGTAAGATTCTGTAGGTCACAAATACCGCAATGGGCTGGACATGTTTAAAGAATGCCAGATCATAAGAAACCAGAAATTATGATCGAGTGGGTGCCCCAATGGAAGTGACGCAAAGGCAGGCCAAGAAAGAGGTGGATAGACTGCGTGGAAGAGGATTGGAGCAAAACGGGAAGGATTGGAGACGAATGACGAGGGACTGAAGAACTTGTCAATGGATTAAGTTACATTGTGGCTTACCATTGTTAAATTGATTATTTATTAGGCTCGACAAATATGTAGGTACTTTCTTCGCAGCAATTGATCTGTTTCCACAGCACATTAAAACAAAATGATAATGATAAGGAATACGTCTTTCTGCATCTGTTTTTAGTTTAACTTGTGTCGCTAAAGAAAACCTGTCAAGAGTTCAAGCAATGTCGCGAAAACAAAGAATGTACAGCGTTAATTTTGTTAGATTTCTCACAAAGACTCACCTTGAAATGGAATTAAATTTTCCTTTTATAGTTCCCGAATAGGTTCACGAGAATGTAAATTTGACATGGTTAGCGTCAATTATAGTTTCCACGTTATTAAAATGACAGGCGCTGTACAGTACTGTACACTGTACGCAGAAATTGGTAACTCGGTGTTATAGAAAAAGTGATTTCTGGTTACGAAATGCCACTTTTGATAGCGATCAATTTAGTTAAGGCGAAGCTTAGTGCCAAATCACTATTTTGATTAATCTTTATAACGAATTTGTGTGCATTGTGAATACCAAAAAATATGCTTTAGATAAATTAAAGGTTTTCCTATCGCTTCGCTTGAGTAGAATATGAATAAAAAAATAAATTACTCAATAAAAAATATAAATGCAAACTACTAAAAAAAAATTTTTTCCAATAGAAATGTATGAACGCGTAAAGGAAACAACGTTTAAAAAATACAGTATTATAGCTAAGATTATCTGTGACAGTTTCACTTGATTAACTTTTTTGCTTTCTTATAAAATTATTTACAAAATAAATAAAAACCTGTTTTTTGCTTAAAATCAAACGTTTTTAGACTCCGTTTGTCAAGCGATTTTAATGCCTATTACCTACAATATAAGGTATACCAAGAATATATACATTTTTGGCTTGTAGCTTCCTCTCAATAGCAATCAATATAGTATTTAATTTGTATACCACACAAGAGTTTCAACTGCTCCCAACCGTCGGGGTTTGTTGCGAGGCTGAAGGTAGTGAGGAAGGGAAGGAGATGGAGAAGAGTAAAATGGGAGAGTTCCTAGCTATTTAGATCTAGTCACCAAACACGGCTAAAGCCATTTCAAACAACTTTTCAATTCTGAACCGTGGTCTTACACGGGCGATACTGAGAATATCCTTTACTCTGGAACATGCCACAAGTATACTATATATTATTTAAAATAAATAAAATGTGAAATAACACAAATTGATCAATTAAAATTTACTTGCGGACGCCGGGATTTGATCCCGCGACCTTTGGCTTGCTAGTCTAGAGCCTTACCCCTCTTCAACGGAGGCCGTCATGATAGCAATAAAAATATTTCTGATAGATAATCAAATGGTCAAATATCAATTTTCGATGGTATCTATAGATCACAAAACTTGTAGAGATTTTTTATTTAGCGTTAGGGGTATATTTCGCTTGGTACTTCATCAGCGACACCTAGCACAAAACAGCAATTTTATACGATAATGAACTCTAAAATAACTCTCCGAAAAGCTGATTATCGCGTAACAATGCTGTTTTAGATGGAACTTATTATTCCTAGGGGTGGTCAGTGTTCCAATTTTACAAAATACGTTTGAATAACATGGCTCTTCCTGCCACACCAATTTTATACGATAATGACCTCTAAAATAAATTCCCCCAAAGCTCATTATCGCATAAAAATGCTGTGTTAGATGGAACTTGTTATTCCTAGGGGTAGTCGGTAGTCTAATTTGACATAAAGGGTCAAAAGGGCAAAGAGCTTGGATGCTTCGTCATCTACCCCTTAGAATAACATAATACCATCTGCCATAGTAGTTTCATGCGATAATGACCTTTAAAATAACTCTTACCAAAGCTCATTATTTCATGACTATGCTGCAGTTTTAGATAGAGCTTATTATTCCTAGAGGCGGTCAGTTTTCCAATTTGACAAAATACTCGTACATTTGAATAACATGGTTCTTCCTGCCACACCAATTTTATGCAATAATGACCTCAAAAATTACCTGGAGCTCATTATCCCATGTCAATTCTGTTTTAGGTGGAGCTTATTATTCTAAGAGGTATGCGAGTTTGAATAAAGACGTTTGCAAAACATTGTTCCATGCCACAACAATTTTATGCGATAATGACCTTTAAAATAAAACCTCCTAGAGCTCACTATCGCATGACAATGAGGAGCTTGTTATTCCAAGGTGGAGACAGTTTGCCAATTTGGCAAAAGACGTTTGAATAACACGGTTCCATCTACCACGGAAACTTTATGCCATAATGACCTCTTAAGTAACATTCTTTAGAGCGAATTATCGCATACTGCTGTTTTAGATGCAGCCTATCTTTGCTGGGGTTTCGTTTAGTGAAAAGTGTTTTTCTCACCAGTCCTGCAGCGCTTAATGGCGGGGTGCTTGGAGATCCAGTCCCTCAACTGTTGCAGAGCCTGCTCCCGCACCAGGTCGTCCTCCCGCAGCTCCTCCAGCGCCACGGCCCTCAGGTCCTCGGGCATGCGCACCTCGCCCTCACAGGGCACGGGCATAGCCGGGGGGGAAGCCACAGAGGTCATGCTTCAGACAGGCAAGCGAGATATCTGGGGAAGATTCAAATAAACTATATACAGTGGTACCTCCACATACGAGTGCCCCAACATACGAGTTTTTCGAGATACGAGCCGGTGAGCGAGTGATTTTTTGCTTTGAGTTACGAGCGAAATTCGAGATACGAGTTCGGTTTAGCAGTAATATCGCGATTTGCCTAAAAATTATCGATCAGGCCTGGCTGGGTGTTACAACGAGGACCTTGACCTCTGCATGGAAAAAGCTGTGGCCTGAAGCTGTAGCTGAAAGGATCTACGAAGAATTAGAACCCGGTATGTCAGTAGAGGAGGAGATTGTGTCTCTGGGGAAATCCATGGGTCTAGAGGTGGAAGAGAGAGACGTGAACGAACTCATTGAGGAGCACACCCAGGAACTGACGACTGAGGAGATACAAGAGTTACAGTCACAGCAGCATACGGATGTTATGCAAGAAATTGGTTTCGAGGAGTCAGAGGAGGAGGAAGTTATTTCTACAAGTGAGATAAAGGAGATCTTAGGAATGTGGAAGAGAGTTTCACAGTTCGTGGAAAAGAAACACCCAGAAAAAGTTGCAATATGTCGTGCATCTGATAACTGGGGTGACATTTTGGGGGTTGGAACGGATTAAAGGTAGTCTAATTGTTTTGTATGGGGAAATCTGCATCGATATACGAGTAATTCAACATACGAGCAAGGTTGCGGAACGAATTACACTCGTATGTCGAGGTACCACTGTATTTTATTAAACTAACTTCAAAATGTAAATTAACAGTGGTACAGCAACATCGACAACTTCCTTTTTTCAATTTCGCTCGACTTTGCTTAATATATCGATAATAATCTATGTATAATTATTTACAGGGGAAAAACTTGCCCTACAATGTAATCACTAACATACTTTATAAATTGCTTAGATATAAATCGTTATGTAAAATTTAGAACACGTTTATTAGTGAAGTCAATTATCTTTGTCGTTTTGAAAAGTCAACTTCAAACTGGTTTTAGTTTGTTTAGCAGAACTGAATTTACTATTTGCTTTATGCATTTTCTGATGTTTTTTGTTTTTACATTAATTCCACGCTGGAGGCTCTGATAAAATAATTTCCCTCGAGGCCTATATCATCTTTAGGAGTGCTATGTGGAGGGTCTTAGAGAAAGGGAAGGAGAGAAAGTTCTGGGAAGGGAAAAGGTATGGAGGGTTATGTAAGAATCTGGGGTAAGTGTGTCCAGGAGTGACGGACGTATGAATGCATCCCTCCAACTGCGATGCAAGGCGATTGCTCGAGAGTTCAAAAAGAGTTTATCAATTAATAGACAAGTTTATCAAGGGAACGAACGGGATCAATTAACTAAAAATATTTTAGTCGATGTCAACTGTCAAATGTCATCGATCGTGCTGGTACGTATCGACTAAATGCCGATATTATTGATTTAAAAAAATCTTAGGTCATTTTACTGATTTGTGCTATAATAATGTTTTAGTATCCATTTTATATTATGTTGCTGTTACTTTAAAAAGTTTATTTGTCAGTTTTACGTAGCATTCAGCTTTAAAAACATTTCAATACATTCTGTTATTGAAATCTGGGTAATAGCCCATCAGGGTGAAAAATCAAATAAAAATAAATATACAATAAAAATATATAAATTTGTTTTAGACCACTTTAATTTTAAATACACTCTACCGGTTTGGCAAGCAACCTTCCTTCGTCAGGAGAATATTAAAAGTCTACACTCTTTTTTTACACTCTAACGGTTTCTCTTACTCCTTATTTTTATTGTAAATTATGGCCAGCCACAAAGTTAATGCTTATTACAAATAAAAATAAATATACCTACCTAAGAATCCAAGATCATGAACCAAATACTTGTGAAGGTTTGAAGAACCGAAGGAGCACTAAATTATCTTTATTATGTTCAGTTATTTACACGATTGTATTTTTAATGTACAGGAGTATCCATGAACCATGGGTCTTAACTGAGTTTAAATGTCGAATATTAAGTCTGCATAATGCGTGATTGTCTTATGGATTACAATCTAATGTATTTTTTATTAGGTTAACGGCAATGGCTTCGTATTCTCGGTACCAGCCGTATAATTTGCGAGATGCCCTCAATGTCTAGCACGTTTTTCCTTGGAGATGCACAGAAGGTGATGGTACTCGGAACAAAGCGATTTCGACCGTGAAAGATCACTTCCGTTATTTTATTGTATCAGCAGACTTGGCGCTGGTTTTCGGCCGGGTACTAGGTGAAAGTTAATGTCGTCAAAATGAGGTCTCATCAAGGAACGCTCAATAATAAATATTGTACAACCATAATTCAAACACTAGTCGAATCATTTTACCATACACACTTGGGAGGAGATTTCTGTTACACAGAGAAAACTTATTGATTAGAATTACTGTTAATTTATTGAAAATCTGTTCAAATTATTCGTTTTCACGATAAAAATGGGACTGCGGGCCTATAACGAATGAATTGAAAGAGTTCCAAACACAGTATCAGTTAAAATCTTATGTGAGAACGGCGGAATACGTGTTCATTCAAATACTGATATTGATACTGGCATACTTATATTGTAGCATTACGTAATGATTTCTATTAGTAAAAGAACACGTGTTCTTGATATATACTGAATGACTAATATGTTATCAGGAAGTTAGCATGCTGTCACTAACAGGATATTTTTTCTCCGTGTGCTACTTAAAGGTAATAAATTATCCAATTACTAACAAATTCAGCAGCATTGTCCCTAACTTTAAATTTATTAACGACTTGTACGGTAACTGCGATTCCAGTTCTCCCGGACGACAGCAGAATTGTCCTTAACCTTAAAATTACTAACGAATTCCGCAGAATTTTCCCTGACCTTAAATTTACTAATGACTTTTACAGTAACTGCGATTCCAGTTCTCTCAGACGACAGCACAATTGTCCTTAACCTTAAAATGAACTACTTTTTCGTTAACTGTGATTCTTTTTAAGTCTTTAATTTTAAGGTTAAATAAAATTCCTTATCCTTAGTAGAGCCTAAATCGCACAAGCAACGATGCCTTAAATTTATCAACTTTGACACGATAAAGGTTTTTATCAACAACATCTGTAATTATTACACACTCACAACATTGATATTTCAAAAGAACATTCACAAAATACAGAAACATAATATCAGGCGCTGATATTTTCAATCAAAGGGTTAATTACGAACTCCCTGTGTGATGTTAAAGTATTATTTCTAATTATACATTGTTTTACAATGTACCTATGTGTCCTATGTACTATTTTTATATGGTTAAATTGTACCTTATATATTTGGGTATATATTAAAAACACGTTTATTTTTTGTCAATAAACTATTTTTAAACTATTTTTCGCGGAGACGTCACTAGTTTGTGCAACCCAGTTAACAAGTAATTTTATATAAAATATGTATAGAGAACTGTTAGTTTCCTAAATAAATAAATAAAATAATTTGTCGACACTTGCCAGCACGACCGCAACATCTGACAGTTGACGTCGACAAAAATGTTGTTAGTTTATCGAGTCTGTTCTATCATTTGATATAAGCTTGTGTACAAGTCGATAAACACCATTAGTATAGGCGCAGAGTAGTAAATATTCTCAATATCGCCCTGGGGATATGCTTATTCGTGTTGGGTGACCAGATCTGAAATCCAGGTTCTCTCCACACGGAGAAAACTTACTGATAAAATATTGCTAATTTATTAAAAATCTGGTGAAATTATTCATATTCCTTTTCCAAACGAGACTGCAGACCTAAAACAAATGAATTGATAGGTTTCCTAACAAACTATCAGTAAAACACGAATGTTTTATGACCACATCAGAACACGTGTTCATAAAAATTCCAATATTGTCGCATTTCGTCATTATATTTATCAGGAAAAGCGCAGCTGCGTTAACACGTGTTCCGAAATATTCTGAATGTTTTTTTGTTTCTATGTGAATACCGCCAAAGAGTTCCAACTGCTTCCAACCGTCTGGAGCTAGTGAGATTATGGCATCCCCAATTGGGGTATGTTGTGAGGTTAAAGGTTCTGTCATATCTGGTCACCAAACATGGCTAAAGCCATTTCAAGCAACGTTTCAATTCCGAATGGTAGTCATACGTCAAACACCAGCGCGATACTGAAAGTATCTTCCACTCTGGATCGTGCCACAAATATTCTAAATATATTAATTTTAGTGAATAAATTTTGAAATAACACAAATTTATTAAACCGAATGTTCTAATATTAAAATGGGTGTACTATATTTTATTTGGAAGTAGCTTGCCATCAAATTTTAACAGAATTTTTAAAAATCACCCAAACTATTTTTTTCTTCGTACAACCTTCCTCTGACCTATCTCTTTCCCTTCCCTATTTGCTTTAACCTCACAACACACCCCAATAGTTGTGGATGCCATAGTCCAGAGGAGGGCAGTTCTCTAGTGCATGTTCACATTAAAAAACTCGGTGGATAAGTGCATTTACATTAGGTTAGGTTAGGTAGACCATGGGTTATATATTTGCGAATTGTAGCTTGGATTGCGCAAAACTGTATGCATTAATTTTGTCGCTAGGGTCGTTAACCCCACGCATACCCAATTTCTACCGATTTATAATAAATTTCTCGTTAACTCTTTAAGTTTTTAAGCTCCAAAAAAGTTTATTTTAAGTTAATAACCATAAATTTATTATGACGAAACGTTTATTATACGAAATTCCCTCGTAGAAAAAAATCGCAAAATAAGCTCTTTAAGTTATTAAAAACACGTTTTGTTCTGTTATTTAATGTGTTGTAGGCATGAAAAAAATTACAGTGTATCTTTAAATGCAACTAAAGAATTCGTCGAAATATTTTTGCTTTATTTCAAAAGAGTTATGCTTTATGAAATATTTTCACATATTTCGCTTAATTATTTTCGATTTTTTTAATATTAGCGTGATCTCTTAAACATTTGTATTTACACATCTCCCTTTAAGGCGAAGCTTAATGCTAAATCACTATTTTGATTAATCTTTATAACGAATTGGTGTACATTCTGAATACCAAAAAATATGCTTTAGATAAATTGAAGGTTTTTCTATCGTTTACCTTGAGCAGAATACAAATAAAATTAAAAAAATTACTTTTTACAAAATATAAATGTAAGCTACTAAAAAAAAACATTTTTTCAATAGAAACTTTTTAAAAATATAGTATTATAGCTAAGATTATCTGTGATAGTTTCACTTGATTAACTTTATTGCTTTCTTATAAAATTATTTACAAAATAAATAAAAACCAGTTTTGTGCTTGAAATCGAACGTTTCGAGACTCCGTTTGCTAAGCGATTTTAATGCCTATTATCTACAGTATAAGGTATACCAAGAATGTACACATTTTTGGCTTGTAGCTTCCTCTTAAAATCATCTTTGAACGCTTACTACGGGGACTTAAGATGGCACCAATTCTGGTGAATCAAGTTAGTAAAAAAGAGATATGCGATTGATGACCCGGAAAACTATTATTATTATTTATTAGCACTTCGTGGTCACCATTGTAGTAACTAATGTAAAATAATGTTGTCGTTACTTTACGACTGTGAGGACGCCGATACTAAGTAAATATTGTATTACTGCTTGTAATTTATGCAGACCCATTGTCACTTGTGAGGTGTTGAAGACCATCCTAGGTTATTGCGTCTAAAGCATGAAGACATTGGACATTGTGCATTCCTAGCACGTAAAGTCACATACCAGATGTAATTGCGTTATATGAAATTGAAGACGTAAGAACTTTACAGTCTAGTTTCAACTACGTAATAACTCCAGTTTGACACACTTTTTCAAAATATTATACGACAGATTAATCATCTATTTGTATTATAAGATGTCTTATTTCAAAATCAAAATCTTAACATGTCAAAATCTTAACATGTCAAAATCTTAACATGTCAAAATCTAAACATGTCAAAATCTTAACATCTCAAAATCTTAACATGTCAAAATCTTAACATGTCAAAATCTTAACATCAAAAAATCTTAACATCAAAAAATCTTAAATTGTCAAAATCTTAACATCTCAAAATCTTAACATCTCAAAAGTTAACATCTCAAAATCTTAACATCTCAAAATCTTAACATCTCAAAATCTTAACTTGTCAAAATCTTAACATCTCAAAATCTTAACATGTCAAAATCTTTTAATGTTATGAATAATTAAGCCCCCGCATACTCAATCTCTACCTATTTATAACAAGTTTTTCGTTAAAGCCTTAAGTTTTTATGTTCCAAAAAATATATCTTATTTTTTTAGATAATATCTATACGTTTATTATGTCGAAACGTTAATTATATGAAATTCCCTCAATAGAAAAAAATTACAAAGTAAGTTGAGAAAATTATTGAAAACACGTTTAGTTTTGTTATTTAATATGTTATAGGCATGAAAAAATTCACAGTTGATCGATAAATGCAGCTCAAGTATTTTTCGAGAGATTTTTGCTCTATTTCTATTGAGTCGTTTTTTATTAAATATTTATACAATTTTCACTTAATTATTACCGTTTTTTTAATATTAGTGCGCTCCCTCTAACATTCGTATTTACATATTTCCCTTTCAAGCCGTTTGGAACGCTTACTACGGGGCCTTAAAAACATATTTTATCTACTGTGTTAGAACTTATGCTATTCTACATAGCAACACCATACCGTGCGTTTTCATACTAATACTACATTATTGCCCAACTGCCTTGTGTCCATTATCTTATCTAAGGGCACAGGCTATACATATGTGCTAATATTGACGAATGTCAGTTTAAAGAAGACGGCAAATATTTACATAAAACATCTATTGATAAAAAACAAAGCAGTAAATCTGTATTTATCTAAGAATACTTAGATAATGTTTATCTATTATTACAACAAACAAAATATATTGTCGCATTTTTCGCATTTCAGCACCGTTGGTTTACTTTTTAACATAAATAAGCCTGTTTTACTGGCCCTAACATTTGACATCGTCACATTTCAAAAATCTGCGCCATTTTTAATATTTTACTTTTGAACGGTCCCCGTTAAACGCCGTTTCTCAACCCATTTTAACTTTAGTTCAAATTGTGAGCAGATGAAAAGTACAACAAAATTACCAAGGTCGAAGGGTAAGGCTATCGAATAGCAATCTGAAGGCCGCGGGTTCAAATTCCGGTGTGAACAAATAATTTTAATTTAATAATTTAAAATAATATATAGTATACTTACGGCACGTTCAAGGGAGGAAGACACTCTCAGTATCGCCCTGGTGTAAAACCACCATTCAGAATTGAAACGCTGCTTTAAATGGCTTTAGCCGTGTTTTTTTGACCAGATATAAATAGGCAGGTACTCTCCCACCTGCCACTTCCCTATCCCTTCCCCTCCCTACTTCATACACCCTCACAACATACTACATTTGGGAATTCCATTGTCACATTGGCTCGAGACGTATTTGAGCAGTTTATTTTATTTTTTATTTATTTCATTTTATATGTACATATATAAATTACAAACAATACAAAACAAAATGAACCTTTGTCTGTCCAACTGGGAAGGATTCCCGTTTCAGGACAGCCAAATTGTGTATTTAGTACATAATATGCTTACAATGGAATGGCGATGCTGTCAAAACAAATTTTGAGAACATTGTTGATTGCATTCGAAGTGACAGGATGGTTTCTTTATCCTTGAAAGAATCGCAAAGATGTAATTTATTACCAGGGTCAATTTGGACGACATCTCGACGTTATTTTAAACTAGTAATTGAAGTAAGTGCTTAATCAAGTAGAAATTTTAAAACACCCTCTCATCATTTCACGAGAGAGGAATTAATTTATTTATTATTAACAAAATAAAAATTTCCTGTGAATATTTCGGATAGCCAAGGCCGGTCCAATCGACGTTTGTTTTTCCATCTCAATCTGATAATCAGCAGATAGCGGGTCGGCCTAATCGAAGTTGTTTTTCCCCTACAATCTGAATTTCCCCAGTTCACTGAATATTAATATTAAATTATCGAGTGTTTCCAATGCGATTTCTAACTTTATTAATGTATATAAGTATGGTTGTTCAAACATTATTGTATTCCTAACCTCATAATATCTTAATTTTCCATACTTACACAGAATGTTATTCGTTTAATCGTTCACGAGTGGTAGATGCACAACTCATAACGATTTACCCCGGCGATGGACAATCAGTCTTTTTCTACACTACCTACAAATATTTGGGGATATAGCCCCACTGGCTCCGAGAAGTTAGTACACGTCTGTATAATGTATACACGTGTTCATATAAAATATAATGTTTTTAGTACACACACAGTAATTGTTTAAAGAATCGGAATAATTTTCACGTATATCATTGAAGAAGATGATAACGCTAGTAAATTTAAAAGAAAAATTTAAACAGAACAAGAACCAGAAAAATAAAAAGATAACGGTCACAACTAGGAATCGAACTCAGGATCTCTTGTCTTTCCAGGACAGGCGTCTTACGAGGAAGCTACAAGCCAAAAATATGTATATTCTTGGTATGCCTTAGGTATATTGTCACGAATGTAGGTAATAGGCATTAAAATCGCTTGGCAAACGGAGTCTAGAAATGTTCGATTTCAAGCACAAAACTGGTTTTTATTTATTTTTTGTAAATAATTTTATAAGAAAGCAAAGAAAAGTTAATCAAATGAAACTGTCACAGATAATCTTAGCTATAATTCTGTATTTTTTAAGTTGTTTCCTTTACGAGTTCATACATTTTTATTAAAAAAATATATTTTTTAGTGTTTTACATTTATATTTTTTATTGAGTAATTTAATTTTTATTTGTATTCTACTTAAAGGAAACGATAGGAAAACCTTCAAGTTATCTAAAGCATAATTTTTGGTATTCATAATGTACACCAATTCGTTAAAAAGATTAATCAAAATATTGATTTAGCATTAAGCTTCGCCTTAAACTTCGACCATTAGGACCTATTTATTAAGCGTCATATTTGTCAATCACATTTTTCAAATTCAGAATTAACAATATTATCTTGCAACAAATTTTTCCCATATTTTTGGCATCTTCCTTTTTAAACGGAAACAAGTTTTTTTAATGAAATTGGTTTGTAACTTAGATAGTGTCATTTTCACGTAATTTAGAAAAACCTACAGAATTAAAAAATATATATATTTTAGCGGAGACTCGAACATAAAACCTCTAAATAAATGTAATAATTATATGCATTTCTTCAATGATTATATAATCATAACTTAGGGAAATCAACCGTTTAAAATAATGTTACGTCAAAAATGAGCATCGCTTTTTTTATTTAGATACTGCTCAAAATGTGACTGCATGACCATTTCCTAATAAAAAATTAGAACATTCAGAATATATTTGAACCCGTGTTCAACGCAGGAGGCATTGTCCGAATAAATACAATGGACGAGATGCGAAAATATTATTATTTTGAAGAACACGTGTTCCCACTTCCTCGTAACATATTTGTACTTTACTGATAGTTTGTTATGAAATTTGTAAAATGATTTTTTATATGCTCTAGTCTCGTTTTTAACAGGAAACTGATTTATTTGACCAGAGTTTTAACACATCAAATGTTTTCTGCGTGAGGAAAACCAATTATAGATTTCTTCATTATACTAATACAATGTATTTAACAAAACTGTATATTTAAAAATGAACAGGTTTTACATATGATTTGAGATTTTCACTGCCAAAAGAATTTTATTGATTTATTTTGGGGTATTATGCCGCTTTACGCTATCTCTTCTTTAGCCAGCGTTTCGGACAGCATTACAGTGTCCATCATAATCACAACTGCCCTGGTGGTGGACACTGTAATGTTGTTCGAAACGTTGGCTTACGAAGGAGGTAGCGCAACACGGCATATAACCCCAAAAATAAATCAATGTAAGGTATTACAAATATGTAATTACAAAAAGAAATAATCCGTAATATGATAAATCATTACATTTACGAATACCATAATACGGGTATGTACAATATGCATAGTGTGGTAGTCAAAAAGCATAGAAAAAACTTTGTATAAAACATAAATGAATAAAGAAAAAAAATTGTTGATGTTTCTTTGGTTTTAACGTGTTTTTAATTTATTTGTTATTTGTGTTGGCAATTTTAAAATTTGAGATCATAATTGGTCTCAATGGTTTAATTGACATTTCCACAATTGTCGTGACACCTATTGTAGATTTATTGGCATTCATTCAGGTGAAGTTGGCAAGGTCCTGCCATTGTAAAAATGTTTTAATGAAAGGAAGTCAGATACTTGTAAAATAAAACAACGAAATTTCAATCAATGTTCAAAATATCAAAAAATTGTTGGTGAAGAAAAACTTTACAATGGCGACCAAATTCTCCTGAAATTCTGAAGCAATATAATAATAATTGGATTATTTATATAGCGCCGTTTTCGTGAGAAAATCACCTCAAGGGCGCTTAACATCTTTATTTATGCATTGGACTTATAACTGATTACTTTTGGCTTATAACTAAGTTTCATAGATAGAGACTTATAACTAGTGCCTTTAACTAAGATTGATGTCGAGTGATTTACAACTAAGACTTTTAACTAATGACTTAAGCTATACGTATTTTTATGACCAATAAAATAAATACATACAATGCGCAATCTAAGATTGAATCGCAGATGATAATAAGCTGTAATTCCCAAATATTTATCAAAATTGCATCCCAGATTGGTTTCCATTTCCATGATTTAATTTCTGAAACGTTTCGATAAATATCTTTTATTGCACATTTACATCAATCAACCGAAAAAAACAAAAAAAAAACTATCATACTAAACATGTAGTTATATCTGAATACTAAAATTATTTTTTAATCAATTATTAGAAGTAACAATTATTAGCTTGAAACATAAATATGAATTGAAAAAAATTTCCGGCAAAAAATAAATGCAGCTGACGGGAATTGAACCCGCACCTTCTGATTACTGGTCAGATGCACGGAACCACTGTGCTACGTCGGCTTATTTTTAACCGCCAAATAATTCAATAAATACTAGCATTCAACAATTATTGCTTTTTGATTTTTTTTCACCTTAAAACAACCAACTTTGTATTTGTTGAAAAGATATTGTTAAATACTTAATTTCTCACTAGGTGGCGTCAAGATATTTCATGTCTTTATTTATGGTGAAATATTTTGACTTGTCAAATATTATTATTTTTTATTAAAGATAAACATATGTTTACAAGACAAGATTATACGCAAAGCACAAAAGATAACAAATTATTATAATAAATAATTATTAGTCTGAAACACAAATATAAATTGAAAAATCCTCAGAGAAAAAAATATTTGGCGGATAAAAATAAGCCAATCAGAAGGGTGTGTGTTCAATTCGCGTCGACGGAATTTATTTTTTCAATTTATATTTGTGTTTCAGGCCAATTATAATTTGTTATCCTTTGTGCTTTGCATAAAACTTTGTCTTATAAACATATGTTTACCTTCAATAAAAAATAATTCATTTTTAATCATTGAAGTAAATATTAACAAAATCGACCACACATACTTAACGATATTTTAACTGCATCATACTTCAACTGAGAGCTGCCAATATTGTCCGTGAATTTTTCGGATAGTTTTCTTTATGTATGAATGAATTTGAAATCATGTTAGTATCTTGTTGCAATTCTTCAATTTAATGTGTGACTTCTATTGACTTTCTCTAAACCTCAAATCATAATATACAATCATTGAAGGCAATATTTAGAATATAAGGAATATTTTTCTGTTTTCGCTCGAGACTCGCTTATATTAAAATAAAATTTAATCATTAAATATAATATTAATTCCACTACATAAAACTAAATTTAACAGTGGGAAAGTTATCGATCGAACGATAAGAACGGCATTATATTATTACGCAACATAACGTCCTTTATATATTATGTCAACCGAAAACGGAGTGAATTCCACGACAATCTCGACGCCTCAACCAGGAAATTAACGCGAAATTTGTATGCAGAAAACGAATAAGTTTCCTGCACCAAATTGGGTAGCATTGTTTAATTTCTGCTTCTGCCGCTTTGAAAACTTTCTTCGATCGGGCCAACTTTCACAGTGCTTTTGTAATAATAATTTGTTATTCACAATATGTTTCGCGAAATTGATTAAGCATATTCTTGACCTTCTAAAGAATGTTACGTAATGTGTTTGATGTACCGGTAATGTTCGGTAATGAATATAAAGTAAATGAAACCCGATAACTTTGTAATAATTAATTAATTGAATAATATTATTGCACTGGAAAAATTGAGGTTTGGGGAGCGATGGAGGGGGGGGTGATGATTCAATATTCTAATTACAAAACCTGTAGACTTGACATTGCTTTTAATTTTTATGAATAATTAGTTAAAATAAATAAAATCATTGTTGATATTACAGACAATTCGGTGTTTAGCATACTAAATTATGTAATTATTAAGATTTTAATTCAAAATTGTCAGGTCTTTAGTAAATATCAATTAGAATTAGGACATAGAAAACATTAGAAAAATATATTTATGTTACACGGAGAAAAATGAACATGGCTGATTTATTAATAAACTGTTGAAAACGTGATTGCAATCCATTTCCTAATAAAATATTAGTGCATTCAGAACATATCGGAATACGTTTTCAAGCAAGTGCACTTTTCCTGATTGATAATGACGAAATACAACAATATTAGAATCGTTATGAACACGTGTTCCGACATCCCAATAAAATGTTCGTATTTTACCGACAGGAATAATTCCTGTTAATTCTTTAACAGGAATATGAATAATTTGATTTTTTTATAAATTAGCATTATTTTATATCTGCAAGTTTTCTCTGTGTAGGGTGATAGTCTCGCATACCTTAAGGCCAAGTGTAATAGGTACCTTGTTCAGAACGAAACTACAACAATAACCCCCAGCGGAGGAAGTAGGTTTTACTAGCCATTTAAAGACAGTTCTGTACTAAAAAAGTTCTGTTGAAATTCGTAAGATGTCACTAAAACAATGTCATGACACAAGTAAAAATAAATTACTACCAAATTGCTACTTATAAATTCACATATTAATTTATAAGTAGCATGTGATAAAAAAAAATTAAAAGTTATAAAAATATGGGATTCGAACCCGGGTCCTGCATAACGAGTGTCGAACGCTCTGCCTCTAGACCGCGGTTATTACGTATTCGACCAAAATATTGGCTTATGGACATGGGAAGAGTCGATAGCGAACTCATGCTAACACAAACTCACATACCTAATAGGTTAGATTTTTTTTCTCTTTTTCTTTTTGTACTTATTTAAGTACTTTGATATAAAAAAAATCCTGTAATATCGAAAAATCTGTTTTTGAAAAAATAAGAAAATACACAGATTTAGGAAATGAGTTCAAAAGAATTTGGCATTCTCACTATAAAAATATTACCATTTGTAATCAAAAAATATCAAAAAATTTATATATAAAAATGCAAAAGTCAGTCATTGTAAATACATGTAGGATTACAAAATATTATCATATTATTAATACATATTTAATTTTTTTAAATATGCTATAATATCATATAATTTAATAATAATAATATTTTAATAATAATAATATTTTAATTAAAAGATTAAAAGAAAAAATATATAATATAGTCAGTCATTGTAAATACATGTAGGATTACAAAATATTATCATATTATTAATATTTAATTTTTTTAAATATGGTATAATATCATATAATTTAATAATAATAATATTTTAATAATAATCATATTTTAGTTAAAAGATTAAAAGAAAAAATATATATATATATATATTTTAATAATATTTTACTTCTTTGAAACATAATCAGGTAGAAATGCTAAGACTTCTTTGAAACATAATCAGGTAGAAATGCTAAGAACTTTTTTTCCATAGGAAAGCTCATAGCTCAGAAATGCACAAAATAATTTGCAAGGCAGATAGAAATATTACACCTTTAAATTTATACGATGAGAATGCCAAAATTTTTATAAATCCCAACCAGGAGTTATTAGATTCCTGGTCAAATAAAATTTTACACGCAAAACACTTCAATTATCTCAACCAAACGTATGTTGACAAATTTTCGTCAAACAAATGGTTGAGTATTGGAGAGTTGAGCGCAGAAATAGAAGGATTTATGCTTGCAATTCAGGATAGAGTCATTAATACTAAAAATTATAGAAAGCATATAATCAAAGATACAAATCAAATTGATGATTTGTGTAGAAAATGTTTGGCTTTTCCGGAAACTATAGAACATATTATATCGGGATGTTCTATATTAGCACCGTCCGAGTATACATTTAGGAACAATCAAGTTTTAAAAATAATTCACCAAAATTTGGTAATTAAACATAACTTGATTGACTGCCGTAATATAGTACCATATTATGAATACGAACCAAATTCATTTTTAGAAAACGAATTTTATAAAATATATTATGATAAAACTATACTAACAGACCGAGCGATTAGTCATAATAGACCCGATATAGTTTTACATGACAAAATTAAAAAAATAACTTATATCATTGATATCGCTATTCCAAATTCCTGTAATATTCAAAAATCTGTTAGTGAAAAAATAAGAAAATACACAGATTTAGGAAATGAAATAAAAAGAATTTGGCATTCTCAGACTATAAAAATATTACCATTCGTTATTTCGGCTACTGGCATTATACCTAGCTCTCTAATTAAAAATTTAGGCGTATTAGATCTATCAAAAAATTTATATATAAAGATGCAAAAGTCGGTCATTTTGAATACATGTAGGATAACAAAAGATTTTTTAAATATTTATGTTGAGTGATCAGTAGGATTTATAGGCCCTGTTAGAAGTTCTACCGAGCCGAACCCTCTGATATGAAAATATGGTGAGTTGACGTGTTATTCTTGTATTGTTTTGTATTTATTTTGCTTATATAATGCACTTACATAATGTTGATTGACTAGATGATCATTTGTGGAAAAGTGTGTGGAAGGGTTAAGTTTTTCCTTTGGGGAAGATTTAACCCGGACAACAAAATCGGAAGTTTAAAAAAAAAATTATAATAATAATCATATAATTTAATAAATAATAACTTAATAATATAATCGGTTTGAAAAATAAACAATAACCAAGACTCCCACCATGATAGCGCCATCTGTTGGGATATTTAAAAGAAGCTTTTGGTTCGATGTTCTACCGTATTAAAAATTTCAAATAGGCGCCATCGGACGGCCTATTTTAATAGTTATTTAAAAATCTAAGTGTTCTTTCTTAAATTGTAGTATAAAAAATATTAAATTAACTTTAAAAATGGAAAAATATAATACCAATAATTTATCGTTTAGTTTTGTTAAATAAACGTATCCAAAGTTTTATAATCTGCATTTTAAAAACAAGTACAATTAGTGTTTATGAAAAAATTAAACTACCAACCTATTTTATTTATTTTTTAGTTTTTTTTTCGTACGTTTAAAGAAAACCCCTTCATGTATTTTTAGACGATATTCAGCCTTTAATAGTATTTTTTCATATTTTCGATTTTATTTTGATAATTACTAAGCCAATGTTAATTTAAAAAATGTATAAAAAAAATTTACTTGTTGAAAACACTATCATTATCGATTTGCTTAATAATATTATCATTATTTTAAATTAATAAAAAACTACACTCGGCCTTAAATCTTCGTTCAAATCATAAATTTCTCAACAATTACGATATTTTTTATCTTCTTAATTCTATGACCTTCTAAAAGGACCATGGTCGGTTTCACAAATTTTAAGAGGTTAAGTTAAAATAGCAATTTTCTATGTTTTCACGAAAATCGAAAAAACTTTTTTTAAATTGAAAGATTCTATTAGGATTTGGAAGATAATCCAATTCAGGGTCAAAATCACTAAAATATATATATATCGAGAAAAATGAGTATTGCTAATTTATTACAAATATCTTAAAATTATTGTTGATCCAGTTAAAAACGGTATTGCTTTCACTTCTTAGTTTTTTTTGTGTGTAGGTACTATTTTAAAATAATATTTTTCTATTTATTACATATGTCTTCAGTGAGCATGAAAACGATTTAAAACTTTATTTGTAGTCTTCTAACCTAAAAACGAAATAGTTTATTATCGGGTGATGAAGCTTGCCATGTAATAACTCCTAAAAGCATTCCTCCCTTTATCTCAAAACACCAAAAAACACTTTATACATTCCGCTCCGCTTTCTGAAAATTACTCCAAATGTATTTAGACAACAACAATATTTTGCCGGCAATTATAAGCTAGATCATTTTTTTTAAAATAAAAAACACAAAAATTTATATTCGGCTCAATTCTTACAGCCCCTTGCGTAAGCCCCCGAATACCCAATTTCTACCGATTTATAACAAGTATCTCGTTAAATCTTTAAGTTTTTTGTTTCCGAAGAATATATGTTTTTTTATGAAAATATCAATACATCTGTTATTTTATTTGTTTTATTTATTTTATTTATTTTATTAATCTATTTATTTATTTTTTTATTGCCCATAGTGTGAAACCGTTGTATTGGGGAGTTCGCAATGTAATTGCGCTTATGTGTGTTGCAGTGGAATAGTGTATTTTGTCATGTTGTTATTGTAGATATTCGTAAGTTTATGAGTTGCAGAAGTTCGCAACAGTCGAATTTAGAGTTTAGAATCTTGAATAAAAAGTTAAGTTAATTATATGAAAACGCTCGATAGAAAAAAATCGCAAAGTACGCTCCGAAAATTATTAAAAACACGTTTTCTTCTTTTATTCAATATGTTATAGGCATGAAAAAAATCGTTGTATTTTTAAATGCAACTAAAACTTTTATCGAGAGATATTTGCTCTATTTCAAACGATTGAGTTTTATTAAATATTTTCACCATTTTGGCTTAATTATTATAGTTTTTTTAATATCAGCGCGCTCCCTCTAACATTCGTATTTACATATCTCCCTTTCAAACCATCTTTGAACGCTTACTACGGAGCCTTTACCCCGCATTACGAATTTCAACCGATTTATAAAAAAAACTCATTTAAACACTTAATTTTTAAGCATTTATTAAAATATACGTTATTTTTTAAGATAATTTATTTACCATATGTACCAAAATATGCCCAGTTGCAAAAGTAATTAAAAGACATTTTCTAGAAGAAAAAAATATTCTGCTCAGAAAATTATAAAAAACACGACTGGTTCTGTTATTTATTAAATGTTTAGGTATGAAAAAATTAACAATGTTTCTTTAATTTTTGCTTTATTTTAAATGAGTCGTGCTTTTATATTACTAATTAATTAATTTAATTTTAAATTATTAATTAATTAATTTAATTTTATATTATTAATTGATTAACTCAATTTCATATTATTAATTTGTTAATTTAATTATATATTATTAATTAATTATTTTAATTTTATATTATTAATTAATTATTTTAATTTTATATGATAAATTAATTTTTTTTTTAATTGAAGCGCTTCAAAATGCTACAAAACCAAGTGCCAACATAGTTCCCCTATCTGTAAGGTCCAGGAGCGCTCTTGTGAGGTGTAACGTAAAAAAATAATATTATTTTGAACGAAGTACATAAATTTTCCACTTTTTCTTTGCAATAGTTTGGTAGATTTAAAACAAAGATGTGTTAGACTAAAAAAAGATAGTATGCAAATTTCATTGCGCCAGAGAGTGTTTCTGCTTTAAAAAACAGATTGCTGAATAAAATTTTACAGATATCTAGTATTTATTCCACCTCCTGACATTGAAATTAATGTATAAATTATTCAAAAACCAAATTACCAAAAAAAATCTTTTTACTTTCCTTTTACACGGTGTCTGCTCAACTAGGAAAATAGTCTAAATGATTAAAACAATTATTTTCATACGAATTCTCGCTTAGATAACTTTCCATTAATATAGCATTTGTAAATTATTATTCTAATTAAGCCTACATTACTATTTCGCCTCCTTACAATATAGGTTTCATATACACCGCTATATGCGATAATGTACTCTAAAGTAACTACTTCTAGAGTCGATTATCGCACGGCAGATGGAAACTCGTTAAATTCAATAACGACAATTCGTTTCATTTTCGTAATTGACTCTCAATTGACCCCATCTAATCGTAAAGCACGTGGTCCCATTGCGACCGTCAAAATTACGTAAGAAGAAATTTGAATATAGAATCTATTGAAAAATCGAACGGGGTACCTACGCTGTACATAATGTATCTGTAGTTTGCCGCCAACTTGACGCAATGTTTGAAATTCCAATTGTAGAATCCGGTTTTTACAAAGACAAATACAAAAGGTAGAATGGTGTTAGACAAAATGACGTGAAATAATGCTTTTGATTTCGGTTGAGGAAGTTTTCTTATGCTGGGTTCCCAACTGATCTATTGTCAATTTACAGATAGAATGTTGAAGTCGATTCAACTTTGGGTTTCCATTACATAGAAAAGCCTGTTTTCACTGATCTATTTCATATATTTTATAGAATAGAACAGGTCTATCCTTAAAACCACGCATCCCCCATGTCTTCCAATTCAAATTTCCCTTGAATGCTTTAAGATTTTATTCTCTTAAAAAAAAAAATATACAGGGTGTATCGGCACTAACCCGACAAACTTTAACCAGCTATTCCTTAGCACATCTGGAGTAAAAAATGTTATGGGCACTTTGCTGTCCGGTAGCATTTTTTTCAATTAAAAATAAAAAAATTAAAAATTTCCACACTACATCACTGTCATTGGCATTGCTTTTCGTGTTCAACAGCTGTTATAAGCAAGTATGTCGAAAAGCGTCTTCGCTCTTTCGCACACACTAAATAATAATAGTTAAAAATGAGACGAATGGTGCCATTTCGTTGTGATTGTAAAAGTGCGCCAATATAGGTACACACGTGCATTATTCAACGGAATTCGAATAAAATATTGCCAGATGGGTTTTCAAACTTTGACAAAGGATAAAACAGTGGTGACATGTGGTGTAAATACCTAACTAACTAACTAACCTAACTTTACCTAACCTAATCTGAACAATTTGTGTACGGACAAACGAGAAAGTACCTACCTATTAATAATACATATATAATTTATTTATTCACAAAATTGGAACTGATGTATCAAGAATTCAAACCTAATTAATTAAATAACTGAAAATAAGAAAAAAAATAATCACGAAAAATGTTGTTATTTAAGAGTTGCTGCTGTAATTTTTTTTATGATCATTCTGCAATGTCCTTGTTTCGATGTGTTCTTTACATAAACTTTCAGCTTCACAAATACTACAATTATAATATCTCGTGATTTTTCACTGTTCTGCGTCAAACTTGATCGGAAAATTAAGCGTCCGTGTAACCGATCCTTTATGGGCAGGTACCTACGTAAAGCTAGTTCATACGCGGGTATTGTAAATCTACGATCACAATACAAGTATCGATTAAAATATTGAATTTCGAATTTAAAAAAGAATTTGCACAGTTTGAAAAAATTGCATAGATTATTTTTCTGGAATACTTACGCAGTACCTGAAATACTGTGAAGAATATAGATAGATACGTAACTATCGATTTTTATATCATTACATTATTTAATATTTATATGTTATTAGAAAGATAAAATGGCTTTCATCTCGGGCTATATATCATATCGATTAAACTTCGCTAATAAGCAGATTAGATAATAATTTGCTTTTCATATCCAAGAATGAATCATCGGATTTTCTGCGTGATAAACTCCGGCGAATACGGCATAGATATTATAAAATATTTTACATCTCGTGGATGCAGCATCACGATGAATCTATAATATCAAGCATTGTAGATATAAACAGATAGAAGTGAATTGTTGGCGTGTTTGTTTTCTATAAAAACTTCAAAGTTTCCTCACTTCTGGTGAAAATATTGATCAAGCATTTTTAAATATCTTAATTCTTTCTTGAGCAGATAATCAATTTTGTTTGGCCTGTCTCGGACCTACGAGTCGACAAGTCTTCTAATAATTTAGTTTTTCCTTTGTAAAAAATTAAAGAAGATTTTTATATGTTGTCGGGTCAATATGGTGTTTTTTCAACATTAGCTCCACACAGGAGGCCCTGAGGAAAATAATGGTTTATATCATTGTTTATATAAATAGCAGTTTTTAACAGAGCTTCAAAAATCTATTTAAATATATTTAAAAATTTACGAAAAACACGTTTTGACTTAAGTAAAAGATACACTGCGAAACTGTTTTGTTTTAACTGTAACATTTTCTCAAAACAGTCGAGTTATTTCATCGCCTCTAGGCACCTACATACACACACAGCTCCGATATGTAACAACATACACCTACACAGCCACACGGGCCGCTGGGACCGTTGAAAACTTTCTCCAAGGAACGGGCAGACACAACGCTGATACGTTCAACAATTTACGGAACTCAACCACAAACATAGTTACATTAATAATAATACTAATAGTGTTAATAAATGTTCAATTTTAGAAATATATAGTACAGATTCGTGAAAAAGCCAGGGATAGTCATTATATTATCAAGATTAATTTTTCAACGCGGAAACTTATTTTCTTATCATTAGAGCGTTGGGGATTAAATTGGACTAATTAGAGTTAAAAAAAAATTAGTTTTCTACCTACTTGCGTCATCTCTTGGGCCGGCTAGTATACTATTTAAAAAAATCATTATTTGCCTTTATCGGATTGAACCTTCCTCCCCAGGAACTGGAGTCAACACTGCTAACACCTAAGCCAAACCCAAATTGGATAGTACCAACATTTATTTAGTATATTAACTGCTATAACTGTCATTTATGTTTTGTTTATTTATGTTTTTCTGATTATATATGTTTTTCTGTTTGTGTATGTTTTTTTCTGTTTATTTATGTTTTTCTGTTAATTTATGTTTTGTTTATTTATGCTTTTCTGATTATATATGTTTTTCTGTTTATGTATGTTTTTTCTGTTTATTTATATTTTTCTGTTTATTTATGTTTTTCTGTTTATTTATGGTTAACTGTTTATTTATGTTTTTTTCTGTATGTAACATGAATTTTATGTGGAAACTTCACTGGTTAATGCAACATGTAAAATGTAATTAGGTATTTATACAAAAATTATAAAACTGTTCGTTTCCCCAATAAACTAAAATAATAAAATAAAAAATAAAAATTAGAAATGAAAGATATCTGTTCTGTCGCAGAAGTACGATTCAATTTCAGAAAATTGCGTCCGCGTAAGTGTGTGCCCGAGAGCCACCAATACATTGTCATCGACAACGAGTCTATCAGCTGAGTTTCAGTTCGAATGGATATCGTGAAATGGGTTAATTTCCACTTCCAAGATTCTACTACATTCATTCAATCAAGAAAACAAAAACGACATTGATGTATTTTTAAAGAGGAACCATTTTTTTCGCTTGTAAATGAACGGAACATGAAATTTAAATTCATTGCTAAGTTCTAGAGTTCATTGAACCGGAGTTACAGACAGAGTCATAACCGAAATTAGCGTTTTTAATAATATATTTTGTCTTAAAACATTAGTTTACCAAAAAAATAATAATAATTAATATTTGACAAGTTCAAGTATTTCACCTATGTATCTTTTATCAGGAGATTTTTCAATCTAGTGAGAGAGTTAGCACTTACAATGCCTTTCTCATATAAAATAAAGTTGGTTGTTTTCGGGTGAAAAAAAAATGTAAAAAAAAAAAAATGTAACAAGCAGTAATTGTTGAATGAAACACTAGTATAATATATTGAATCATTTCGCGGGTAAGAGATAAGCCGCCATAGCTCAGTGGTCAGAGCTGTCGACCGGAAATCGAAGGGCACGGGTTCGAGTCCCGTTGGCGTCATGTATCTTTTATCAGGAGATTTTTCAATGTGGATGAGTGTTTCAGGCGAATAATTATTGCTTGTAAAATAATATATTTTTTAAATAGAATTTTCTCTTAAATAGAATCCAATTTTCAGATACTGTGCCACATTAAGTTTAATATGCGTTCTATAATATGATAGACGGGCAGAAAATTACTCAAAATAACATCAATTTTTACGACTAGAAACGATTGAAGTAATTTTAGTTTTTTCAAGCCAACTGCACGAAGAAATTCGCTCTCAGTCAATGGACCAAACCTAATTTATACTACTCTCTAGTCTGAGTCTATTCTGCATAAATGTAGTCCATAATCTACTTTCGTTGTGCGTTCGTTCACTAGCAAATTTTCAAATAATATGAATTGTTAAAAGTTGAAATTACACTAAAATAATTAACATTTTTTAAGTCAGAAAAAAACAGGTTTCTCTTATTTCTTTTAATATAAGCTTACAGTATTGATTGTGCAATGGTGGAAGAATTTACTAGCAGATAATTGAACCGATAACATCTGGATGGAAACACTACGCATGTATCCACTCGGCTACGCTCCGGTCAATACAATCTGATTTATTTTATCTACCCTCGTGCAGAACAAACTTTCGAAAAAATTCCCCAATTCCTCGTATATTTGCACAATATAATACAAAATTTTACAGCATTGACATTTTTGGTAATAACCTAAAGAAATATCGATATGAAGTAATGCGTACGATCGATTATTAATATGAGAGTATGGAATGTATCGGCAGCATCTCCTATCCTCTTCCTATTTTCCTCTTCCTCTCCCCTTCCTTTAACACCAAATTAATTTTAAGATACTAAAACTTCATTTCTAATGCACTTTAACTTAAGAAACTTCTGTGGCTTGACTTCAGTTAACTTGTATATTTATCTCGTATATTATATAAAAGTTGTTTGTTTATTACAAAATAAATGAATAAATACAACTACTATTTAAATACAAATAAACATTTAAATTATAAATAATGAACCAAAATTCTGTCCATCCATCGATCCTCCATCATCCCTCAACATTAGCAATAATTAACAACTATGACCTCCGTTCAATAAAGGCTTTAAATAAATAAAACCTTTGGTGTTCAATTTTCCAGAGTTTTCAATTTATGATTTTTTTTTTGTATGTGACACCTCACAAGAGTGTCCCTGCCTGTGCAGTGTACAGACAGGGGAACAGACGTGTCACCACCCGGTTGGGCGGCGTTGTGAGGCGGAATAAGGTAGGGGCTGTAGGAAGGGATTTGATAATGCGGGCCTTGAAGAGGCTCGGATTATAGGAGGGAGGAAAAACAGATGCCGGTAGCTCGTTCCACATACGAGCCGACTTACACAAAAACGAGTCGTAAAAACGGCCCGTTCTCATGAAGCCAACGTCAACCGTGAACGGGTGTTCAGTTCGTGTCCGTCGAGTTTCGCGCACGTGCACCGGTGCATCAGGAATCAATGCTGCTAGCTCCTTGGAGCAGGCTCTATTGAAATACCTTTAGAACAGACACAGCATGCCTACATTGCGTCTATGCATTAGAGAAGGCAATCGGTCTGTTAACAACGTGATATTCATGTTATAGATATTCCTCAAATAAAGCTACAGTACACAAAATGGTTACGATTTAAAAATGGAGAGCCATCCATATATATTTTTTTAGATAAGAATTTACAGTCCCCGCACGATCTTTCATTTCAACGATGGATATCGTAGTCTTCCGTTATTTTTCACTTGCATATCACTTCTAATAGTCGAAAATTATTTCTTATAAAGTGAAATTATAACAACTTAACCGATATAACTTTTAATTATTGTTTACTTTAAATTTCATTACGGTAATAATATATTTTCGCTAAAACATCAACGAATGGACAAGAGACAAACTTTTTATTTTCATCAAAACTTTCAACATTAAACTTTAAGGCGGAGCCATACGTAGTGTACGAAACAATATACTGTCCGTACAATAACTGTAGATACGAAGGTAGCTGGGTACACTTTTTGGGCGTTTTCAGTCTTGGTAGATGTTGTAGAGCCTTTGTGGTGGAGTTTAATGCCACGATCAGAGAGGAATTTATTCCAGATCTGAACTGACGAAAGGAATTTAATACTGGCAAAAACTGAATTTACTACTGAATAAAACACTTGAAAATATTTCTTGAGACTTTTGGAGACTTGGAGATGGTTTCTTCAGGAGAGAGGATTCTCTTTCAGAGGTAGTTGTTGAACTGACTTTGTATGGAATTCGGTTCTCTATTTATAGAACGTTTTCAAATCGAACCCTCTCGGAGGCGTTCTATCCTCTTTCGTGAGGAGTAAAGTGGTTAGGTATTTTTCCTCTCTGCAATTATCTTGTTGAGAGGAAAGTTATATTTTAATATGATACCTTTCACCAAGTCAGTTCAATCTACCAAAACCATCTCCCGCAGTCCCGTTTATTTATTTTATAAATAATTATACAAGTTTTCATATTGGGTTTGAAATTAAATATCTTTGGTTTGAACATTTCCCAAAGGGTAACAAATATAGTTAGATATAATTATTCATGTTATTATATTAGTATATAATCATTTCTTGATGTTGATAAATATTTCGTAGTCATATCTTGCATCTTTTTCCCGTAAATCCAGTCTGATGATATCACAATTAATCACATTTGAATCTGTTATCAGTGTTTGATAAGGAGGTCAAGGTGATATGCGGGGCTGTGATTGGTTGGAAAACGGCGGTCATCATGGAATTCCATCCGGGGAGTAGTGGAGGGGGTCCCACGTAAATACTGCGTAGCCTTCCTAGCTGTGGTCACTTCGTGGGTTGGTGTGTCCGAGGGAGGTAGTGGATGATTATTTTCAGATGTGTTTCAGGTTCTGCTTTTATATTGCTATGTAATTATCTTGATTAATCACATATAATACATCATTTGATTGAGTTATTTTGATGTAAAGATTTCCAAATGTGTCGGCGACACGGTATCAAGCGGTTTCGGGGTTGAAGTGTTTTTGTGTTTTTTGGCGTAAATATGAATTCTCTTGAAATATTCTGGAGGTCTGGATACGTATGATACACGTAGTAATGCAAAATCATGTGTTTTTGGTTTGAAAATTTGGTCGCCTAGAAATATTTCAGATGCTTTAATTAAATACTGCAAGTAGAATACATCTTGGCCTTTGAAATAATCGAGTATTTTTTATATAAGTCTTTTTATAAGTCCAGAAAAAAATAATGTAAATGCCTATGAAAATTGCTTTAAAGTTCAAAACCTCCTTCTTACGAACCCATTTTCGGTTATGACTTTATTGTATGGTGTGGGAAATTAAGTTATTTCTAAAATGATCGAAAAAAAATTAAATATTTATGCCTGAACATCCACAAAATAAAATAAAAGGCACTTTTTGGCCATGTTTTTTTCTTGCATACATCAAAACAGGCGGATGGTGTTAAGCGGGAATTTAAAACTTATCGCCATCTATGTAAGGGTTGTTATTGATAGCGGCTCAATTTAAAATATTACACGACGTAGTGCATCGCCTTAAAAGTTTGTAAGGTGTAGAGGTACTGCAAGCTTGCCACATCATATTATTGAAGTGAAAGTTATTACGCAAGTAAATTACTTTATCGTTAACTACGTATACTTCGAGTACCTATAATTGTTCGGTGCGTTAACGTAGACTCTACCCAAGAATTTTGTGACGATAATGGCCATGGCCACCACACAAAGAGCCATGGAAAGATATATGCCTGGTATATCTTTACAGAAAGACAAAGAGTAGATAAGAAGTAAGCCTACGTTGACATATATTAAATCGAGTGGATAAATACTGGGCATATGGCAAGACTGATGACCGTTGTTAGAATTACAGTATCATCAGATGGCATCCTTGTTTGAAAGGAGAAATAGCAGAGATTGCTTGAAGATGAGACGGGCTGAGGTTGGAAGACAACTGCAGGCTTCAGATGGATGAGAGCCGCCAAAGATCTAAATATCTTGAAAAAAATGAGGAAGACCTATATCCGAAGCTGGACGCCAGAAGGCTCATGAAGAAGTAGAAGGAAAATTATTGATCGTACCTACATGAGAATTTCCTATTTTATTTTACGTGTATCTTATATACATCATAATAAAACCATAAAAAACGTCAATTTTGAACTGTCCAATTATTTATTTGTTTAGGATATTACTCGTATTTAAGAATCAAAAAGAAGACGTTTAGAAATTAGATCGCATCTTATAATTTGTTTAGTTTTTCTTTAAAAGAAAGACAAACGGGTCAAGTGCCTGACGATATTTACAAAAGTCCTACTACTATTATAAGCAGAATATGTTGTTTGTGCAATGGTAATGAGGACTTTGCTAGGAGAGGAATTGAACCGACAAATTTGTCTACTCACCCATTAATCGTTATTCCACGTTATCTCGCGTCGCTTGTAGCCAAAGTGAGGCATTATAACCACTGATTGGTTTTGAAATGAGAATATGCTTAGTTCCTACCGGGATGTCATTTATCCAGTTCCTACCTCTCCCTTGCTGGAAAATATTTGAAATTTAAAACAATGGCAAGATCATAGTGCATTTGTTTTGAAAAATAGAAGAACGGTTGGGACTGCCTCAGAAACAAGTGTTAGGTGTTTCTTTGCGTACTTTACTAGTTGATAAGTAAAAAGAAGGAAATTGACCATTTTGGAAGTCAATTTTATCGTTTCAAGTACAGATTCGTTTTGTTGTGGCGATAATCAACTCGAGGTATCGCAGTGGAACTCTCTATATTGTGTTGTGTGCTCCTTCGCAGAGATTCAGTGGTAAGTGATTAGTCATCTCATTATCCCTTCTTCCAAACCTTGTTCATTCCTGCACATACTATCGCCCAATTCCAACAACAAACATTTCATTTTGTTTCGTATAAATTATTTACAGTCCACTTTCATGTTTATCTGAAGCTGTAATTTGTTAGCGGACACCGAAACGGCCAAAGGTCCAACTTCCTATTCTTCAAAACACGTAAAATATATGTTGGTATTGTAAATATATAATATATCTACAAAATAGGGATGTGAATATTCTTTGTCATTCAATTCAATGGCACATTGTAGAGTCTATTTGGGAATAATGAACCATAATTAATCACCTGTTGCTCATTTGTCATTGGTATTATTTAAATAGGATGCAGTACAGAGATCTAAAAAAATGTTAAAATCCAATAACTCAAACTGAAATAATAAATGTGTAATCTTTGTACGGTATTCATATTACAAAAATATAAAAACAAAAAATTACAAAAAAATTCAAATAAGTACCTACCTGACTGATTGGTTTCAATATTCAATTCCTGGAGAACTGTGTGACCATTATTTATGTTTCTCTGTTTATTTATGTGTTTCTGTGTATTTGTGTTTTTCTGTTTATTTATGTATTTCTGTTTATTTATGTTTTTCTGTTTATTTATGTTTTTTTCTGTATGTAACATGAATTTTATGTGGAAACTTCACTGGTTAATGCAACATGTAAAAAATAGGTAATTATGTATTTATACAAAAATTATAAGACTGTTTGTTTCCCACAAAAACAAAAATAAAAAAAATAATAAAAATTAGAAATTAAAGATATGGCATGGAAGCGTGCCGACCGTCGCCGAGCTACGATCAAACAGCACGCATTATCAAAGTAGCTGCATAAAATGCAATGAATGCCGTGTGTTTGGTGTGTAGATAGAAACGTAAGTGATATGTGTAAATGAGATTTGCATTAGTATCCGTGAAACGATGTTGGCTAAAATTTATGAGCGTGGTTTCATAATAATAATAGTGGTTCATGGCCCATCTCTCTTGTTTCTATAATCTATGTTTGCGACACATTACAGACTGTTGTTCTAACACTACTAAATAAGACATTAGAATTCTTACAGCAAAGCGATCTTGAAAATGTATTGTGATTTTAATTTCAAGTACTAGGTAGGTACACATCACACAACACATGCAGCGTTAGTTCATCTCACAATTCTTACTTATAGCTGACCTCGACCATCAACTATCAATCAATAGGACGTCAGAATCAACAATAGAAAACAATTTGTCTTTATAGCTTACAAAAATTAAGGAAGTGTCATTAAAGTAAAATAAGCTTGCTTATTTTTTCAGTTCACGAAGGATTTCTACGGCAGACTATAGAACGATATTTTTAAAGCCACAGCAAGTTATTTTAAAACGTTTGAATACGGAGTTTATAATAGTAGTAATAAGTGTTACTTAGAATTATAGTGGTGTTCCTCCAATTTACTGTAAATAAACGTGCTCAAAGTATCAGTACAATATTGGCTTACATCCACTTCCGTAATAAGCATATTTATTTTTACTATTTAAATGCTATTGACAATAATTATTACTTTTTACCATTATAATTTATAATCACAATTTAATATTTATTCTTAAAAATTGTAAAATAGTTTAATTTTAAATAAACAAAGATTGCACATTATATTAATGGTTTTTATTTGATTCAATGGCATTTTTTTCAAAACGTTTTATTTCCTCGAAAATTAGATAACTTGAGTTTTTTTTTTTTCTTATTATTTCTGGCTTTCACCCTTCAAGGGTGTTCTTGGCCATCATTTAAAATTATTGAGAAATGAAAGGTGAATTTAAATATTAATTTTATTTAAATGGGCAAATTTCAAAATTATAATGAAAATTGGAGTCGAGTTCAGACTTAGAAGAGATGAGATGTTGAATGGAGGGGAGGCAATTTTAGATAAGGCTTGATAGAAGAGAGGATATTTGTTTAGAGAGGGACAACCAAAAAATATGTGATCTAAAGTTCCCACTTCTAGACCACAGAATGTACAATCTGGGGAGTCAAGGACGTGAATTTTAAAAAGATGGGAAGGAACGGAACAATGTCCGATTCTCATTCGAATGAGTGAAGAAATTTCTTTTTTGGAAAAATGAGGGAATTGCTGAAACCACGGTTTTGATGGAATAGTCCTTTGTATTGAGGCATAGCAGGCTCCCTTGGATTGACTAGCAATGTGCCAATACTCCGACCAAACATTGCGGGATCTATCTTTGATGATGGAAAAAATGTCAGATAGGGGAATGTGGTTTACGAGGGTAACAACAGGGTTGGACGCTCCTTGTTTTGCCAAGGCATCCGCAATATCATTACCCATGATACCAACATGTCCAGGAATCCAAATCAGAGTTACAGTTTTACCAGAGCTTTGAATGGAGGCTATCATCTCTCGAATAAGGCATACAAAGTGATCATCAGGATGAAGAAGAGGACTGGATTTAAGTTTTTGGAGGGAACTGAGGGAGTCAGAGAGAAAAAGGGAATGTTCAAAATTATTTTTTATTATATATTTGAGAGATTCTATTATTGCAATACACTCGGCTGAAAATATTGAAAATTGATTTGAAATTGAATGAAATATTCTGTTATTAGAATTATTGTGGTAAACGTTAATACCTATACCACAGTTAGGAGAATCGGGAGATTTGGATCCATCAGTAAATAGAAGAGAAAAGTTGGGCCATTTAGATGAAATAATGTCATTGAACATATTATTGACAGTTCGGGCCGGGAGATTGGAATGACTTTTAAAGATTCCGATCCCTTCTATTATTGTTGGGGATAGGGTGACGTGACTATATTTTAATTTGTATAAGGGAAGTAGATCATTTTGGATGATGTGAAGCTCTGAGAGAGACTTAAAATTTTTACAGATGTCAGGAAGAGATTTAGTTGAAGCTCTGATTGTAGATGAATGGGTTGAGTCAATGAACAACGAGACGCTGGGGATAACCTGATGACATTTAGAATTTAAACATTTCAGAACAAATTTGTCAGCAAATAGTTGACGCCTTAAATAAAGAGGAGGATCAGAACATTCTACCTGAAGGGAATTGATGGGTGACGATTGCATCGCTCCAGTTATAATTCGCAAAGATTTAGATTGAATTTTGTCTAATTTATCAAGTACATTTTTTGAGGCAGTACTAAAAAGTGGGCAGGCATAGTCAAGATGGCTTCGAATAAGTGCGTTGTAAAGCAACTTAATGCAAGTAGGGTGAGCACCCCACCAAACGCCAGATAATGATCTGATGATATTTAAATTTTTTTCGCATTTAGTAACTAAATTATTAATATGGGACGACCATTTAAGTTTCCTATCAAATGTTACTCCCAAAAATTTTACTTCAGAAGCGTTGGGGATTGGAGAATTTTTAAATAAAATTTGAACGGGGGGGTTTTTATGGCGGTTTGAGAAGGTGACACACTGAGTCTTTGGGATTGAAAGTTCAAGACCATTTAACGTGAGCCATGTGCAAAGGACATTCATGGCTTCGTTAAGATATTTGACGGCGAGAGGGATGATTTTGGATGATAAGAAGAAAGCTATGTCATCTGCGAACTCAATAACTTTTACTTGTGGGGGAATAGCGACATGCATATCATATGTGTATATATTATACAGTAAGGGGGACAATACATCGCCTTGTGGTAAACCCTTCCAAATAGACCTACTTTGAGGAAAAATATCTGGAAGTTCAATGAAAATTTTTCTATCTAGAAATAGATTAATAATAGATTGGACAAACATGGGGGGAAGGCCAAGGCCTAGAAGTTTTTTTTCAAGATTGGGATGGAAACATTGTCAAAGGCGCCTTCTATATCTATAAAGACGGCAAGACAAACTTCCTGTTTAGAAATTGATAAATTAATATCAGTACTGATGATGGCAAGGTTATCTTGAGTGGATTTTTTTTTCCTAAATCCAAATTGAGATGGAGAGAGAAGCTGTTTACTCTCGACGAAAAATCCTAATCGGTTTTTAATTAATTTTTCATAAAGTTTACTGAGGGTGGATGAAAGAGCGATTGGCCTGTAGTTGGATCCAGAATTTGGTGATTTGTTTGTTTTTAAAATAGGGATGATTATTTGACAACACCAGTCATCAGGCATTATACCAGTCTGGAAGATTTTATTTAAGATGCTTAAGAAGTGGTTTAGAACATTATCATTACTATTTTTGATTATGCTGTAAGGTATACCATCTCTGCCTGGAGATGAGTCCTTGACTGTTGATAAACAATTTTTTAGCTCAATTAAGGTGAATGGAGAGTCTAGCCAATGATTAGACATAGGAGTATTATAGATGGGCGTTATTTCATCTAAGTTAGGTACAGAAGGGGGGGCAATTTTGTCCAAAAATTCATCGATCCATTTAGAATGAGACGCTCGAGGAGATGGTGAACTGGAGGAGGATCTAAATCTTCGGATCATAGACCAAACTTCCGAAATTGGAGTGTTCGGAGATACTGAACTGCAGAAGTTGTACCACCCGGATCTTTTTTTTGACCTCAATACCCTTTTGGCATTGGATTCAGCATTTTTGTATATAAGATAGTTCTCCATAGTCATATTGTAACGATAGGAAAGAAATTTAGCTTTCCGAATTCTTACTACTTTGGAACATTCCTCATCCCACCAGGGAGTTGGAGGGAGTTTTTTGAGAGATTTAGTTTTAGGGGGAGGATTTGATTTATTTATTGCAGTTATGAGCATTGATTTGAAGTTATTATAATCATCTTTGACGGAAAATATATCGGTGGCGGGTGAATTTAATAGGAACTTGTCCATATGAGAGTTAAATTCATCCCATTTGGTGTGTTTCGTTTTAATTTTTGTCGAAATATGAGACTTGTCTGATTGGAAAGAAGTTTGATAAGTAATGGTGATCGGGAAATGATCACTGGAGCAAGGGTCGGGGGACACCACCCACGAGGAGAGAGAAGCCAGACTAGTAGAACATATCGATAGATCCACTGCACTGGGGTTTGTGCTGGGGCGTGAGATCCTAGTAGGAGATCCGTCATTCAAAAGGAAAAGGTTGGATTGATCTAGGAAATCCATCACACTTCGACCATCTCGGTCGGAGAAAGCAGAACCCCAGACGGGGGAATGGGCATTAAAATCGCCTAATATAAAGAAAGGAGGGCTTAGTTGACTTACAATTTGCAACCAAGTTTGTTTATTGAAGTGGGCTGTTGGGGGAAGATAGACTGAAATAAAGGATGTGTCCTTTATTTTAGCTGCAACCATTTGGAAGTCAGCATTGGGGGGTTTGATATTATTTATTGGGGAAAATGATATGGATTTTTTAATAAAAAGGGCAGCACCGCCGCCCGAACCTTCCGGGCGGTCGTCGCGGAGACAGGAATACCCTCCCACATTAAAGTGGGTGGATGGAGTAAACCAAGTCTCCGAGATAGCAGCCAAAGAAATAATGTTGGAATTTAATAGGTTAAGGAGATCAGATTTGTTAGAAATAGCACTTCGGCTATTCCACTGAAGTATTCTGACATCCTGAAAAGTCATTTTGAATAAATGATTTTAATGTGGAAATAATAGTAGCAGCGTTGGACGGTAGATTAGTTTGAGAAGAAATAAGCTCAATTAGAAGCATAATAAGAGTTTGGATAAATGAAGAATTGTCTTGGGAGAGTTTTTCAGAAAGTTTAAGAGAGTTCATTGAGGACGGATTATAATTATTTGCACACCCATTTGTGGCATTTGAAAGAGGTGAACCATTGGGATTTAAGAGCAGTGAGTTGTGTTGTTGCTGATCGTATCCAGGAGCCGGTTTAGAGATAGCATTTTTGTATGTGAATTTAGTTGAACGAGAAGAAGTTGTTGTAGTGGAGGGAAGAGGGTTGGATGAGGAGTTGCTGGATAAAGCCTCAGCAAATGATTTTTTGACAGGCGGGAATAGTTTAGAAGCCTGCAGAAAAGACAAGTTCTGAGAGGCCATAGAAATTTTAATATTTTTTTGGCGAGATTGTTCTGGGCAAGATGTGTTGATAGCTGTATGTGAGCCTGAGCAGTTAAAACATTTAGGTGAGGAGGAAGAAGGACATTGGTCAGCTGCGTGGTTTTCTCCACATTTAAAACATCTGGGTTGAGATCTGCATGCAGCTTTGGTATGACCAAAACGGCAGCAATTGAAACATTGAGTGGTGGGATAAGTATACATTTCAACTGGTAATGAGTTGAAGAATAAATATATATGGGAGGGAAGAGATTGACCTTCAAAGGTGATAACGACAGATTGGGAGGGCTTCCAGGAAATTATACCCTCAGAGGAGTCCTTGTAATTTAGCCTCCTGGCTTTTATGGGATTGCCAATGTGTTGGGGGGTTGAAAGTGAAGACAGAATTTCTTCGATGGACAGATCGGTCGAGATACCTCTGACCAGGCCCATGCGAGTGACATTGAAAGTAGGGATATATGCCTTAAACTTTGAATTAGATGAAATGAAGATATTTTTGATGAAACTGTTGGCAGCTGACCCTGAGAGGAATTCGACGGAGATTCGGAAGCGACCCTCGGCTTTTACACCTCCAGGCTTGATTGAAAGATTCTTGCTATTTGATAGGAATTTGCCAAATTCAAGAGGGTGGATGGTTTTTCCTTGCTCAGTTTTTTGGGCGTATACTATGAATGGGCCACGGGAATGAGGAGAATAAAAGTTTGTTGGAGGAAGTTGAGAAAGTGCTGGTGGGGACTGTGAAGTCGAAGGCGAGTCAAGTTTTATTGGGGAAGAAGGAGTAAATTTCCTTTTTTTGGTAGAAGTCAAAATGACAGAATCACTGTCAGAAATTTCTACATTTTCCCCGTCTGGGGGGTCCGGAGAGGGATCTGGGGGCTTTGTAGGGGGTACAGGAGGGAAATCTTCCTCCATTATTCACAACAGTAAACAACTACAATAATAGTATGAAAAATGACAGAAGTAAAAAAGTTTATAAATATCTGGAAATCAGCAGCGAAAAGTGACTCCTGGAAGATCAGAAGGGAGAAGAAACCTCAAGGCACAACACACTACACTTTTTTTTGGCCAGAAAACAAAATATAATGGTAAAAAATTAATTTTAGATAGAGCAAAACAAAACAACTGATGACAGCCAAATCTTATTGTTGCATTTTTCGCCGGTAACAGTTAAAAAAAAAAAAAAGTGGGTGTGTCAAGCCTACGCAAGACAGAAGTGAAACTTCTAGTTTCAGCTGATGCTTGGCGTGGCGCAGTTCGCTGGTGTCTGAGAGAGAGGAAAGAAGAGAAGAGAGAGAACGTTCGTGAGCGGCTCCCCCACCTCAACAAGGTTTCACTTCAAAAATGCCACAGCCGAGAATCGAACCTCGCTTAACTGATTGAAAGCCAACCACGCTGAGCACCAACTGTAAGCAAAGCCGCATAAATTGATTATATTATGTAGGTTCTGAAAATATGAGAGCTTGTTATGTTTTATAATGTTACCTACATCACACCCAAAATATAATATATTTTTAAAAATAATGTACAATGTACAGAAATAGAATCCCACACAAGATCGCGTAGTGCGCTCTAGCGAACGGATATTTTATCAGAGGGAGATAGTTTTAATTTTTTTTTCTGTAAATTATTACATATTATCAAAATAAATAAATTAATTAAATAAATGTAATACAATTATCATAATATACGGATTAGATAATAATTTTAATCCAACACAATAACGCAAAGCGCGCTCTAGCGGAGTAATGTTTTATCACAGTGAGATAAGTGTTTTTATTATTTTGCAATATTATTTTCTTTTAAAAAATGTTCTGACCTACTAAAAAATAAGATATTGAATGAAAAAGGCGTTAAAAACAAAAAAATAATGTGCGATGGCCGAGAATCGAACTCGGATCAACTGCTTGGAAGGCAACTATGCTGACCATTACACCACCAACGCCAGTTGTCGGGATGAGCTAAGAAGCATTTATATGTTACTTCAAAACTTTGACTAGATCAAATGAACTTTAATCGGTGGTGGGGGTACCCGCATTTTCGTTTCGGTCATGAGTCGGTTTTACTCCGGTCCTCGAAATTGCATGACGCGCGTAAAGAAGTTTCACTTCAAAAAGTCGATAACTTGAGTTATATCACTATAATTCTGTGTAATATATATACAAAACAAAAACATCTCAACCATAAAACAAACAACCTGAATATTTTACTTGTAGGTATTTGTCATGCAAAAATACTGATTTCCGTTTTGACTGTCCACAAATGGACTTTTTTAACTTGTGATATCTACTAATAATTAATGTACCGAAAGCTTATACTCAATGATTACCATGAGATACTGAATTCCATTTTTTCGGAAATCATTATTTATTCATCAATAACAAAAATTTTACAATATCATGAATAATTTTTGTTGGTTGAATTACGTTGTATTTAAGTATTCGACTACAAACTAAATAATAGTATTCGAACAACACGTATTCTCATCACATGAATGAATATATTCATATCAAGGGAAAAAATACTTCGTCAGCCTATCGGAAAATATCATAAAATGCAATACTATATTATTTAATGCTTCGTAAAAGCAACTAAAGGCCAATACCCAGCATTTAAAAAAACGTTAAATTGTTTCAAATTTATTTTCCTATTAAATGTAGGTAGATAATGATTGTATGATTATCTTCTAAATTTATATACAAAACAAAAAAATTTATAATTAATTAAAATCTAACTTATCAAGATCTGATGCTTGAAAAAGGAATTGCCTGCAGAAAGATAGCCTACAATATTGCAGATCAAATAATGCGGCTACAGCAGAAAGGTATGCAAATATGCTTGCAATGGATTCCATCTCACGTAGGAATACATGGGAATGAAGAAGCGGATTTGTTAGCAAACGAAGCATGTGTGAATGGACACATGTATGACTAGAAACCAGATGCCGAAGATTACTGCCAAAAAATTAATTTAACATGTAATATGATGTGGAATCAACATTTTGAGACTTTATCTACCAATAAGGGTATATGGTATAGAAAACTCCAAAAGGAACCGTTCAAAGAACCCTGGTTCACTGAGGTTAATCTGAAAAGATCAGAAATGAGAATAATTTTTAGATTAAGATCCGGACATGCACTAATGGGAAGAGTATTGTGTTTGATAGGCCTCTCTGATTCTCCAATGTGCTCAATATGTGAAGAAATTGAAGATGTCCAACATACATTAACAAAGTGCATTAAGTATGAACAACAGAGAGTGACAATATTGATGACCTCGGACCCATCGGAAATTCAGAATTTAATAGCCTCAACAGAGTTCTATGCCATATCAAGAATCATGAAATTTATTCGATCATGTAAATTGGAAAATATTTGAAAGTGTAATCTTGGACAAATGCACCTTTTAAAGAACTTATAAATTATAATTACAATATTTCAACATTGTAATTTTAAAAACAGATGAGGCAAAAAATGACAACATTATGTAAGTCAGAAGCCTCGTTAATAAATAAAAAAATAAAAAAGATCTGATGCTCAATTTTCTTGTAAACACAATCGTTTATATCTGTAGAAGAAGTAAAAATGGTATTAAATGTTAAAATTTGGGAAAAATTCATGAAAATCTAAGAAAAAAGTAAAATAAACAAAACAAAAAATTTTTTGTAATAAAAATAGTCCGGTGTAATCGCCGCTTTACACCCTCACAATCAAATCTTAAGGCGATGCCATACGTAGTAATGCAAAATCATGTGTTTTTGGTTTGAAAATTTGGTCGCCTTGAAATGTTTCAGATGCTTTAAATAAATACTGCGAGTAGAATACATCTTGGCCTTTGAAATAATCGACTATTTTTTAGATAAGTCTTTTTATAAGCCCAGAAAAAAATAATGTAAAGGCCTATGAAAACTGCTTTAAAGTTCAAAATCTTCTACTTACGAACCCATGACGGTTATGATTTTATTGTATAGTGTGACAAATTAAGTTATTTATAAAATGATCGAAAGAAAATTAAATATTTATGCCTGAACATCCACAAAATAAAATAAAAGGCACTATTTGACCATGTTTTTTTCTTGCATAAATCAAAACAGGCGGATGGTGTTAAGCGGGAATTTAAACCTTATCGCCATCTACGTAAGGGTTGTTATTGATAGCGGCTCAATTTAAAATATTACACGACGTAGTGCATCGCCTTAAATAGAACAGCTGACCGTGTGGAAAGAAATAATGATAATAAAGGTGTGTTTATGCGAACGTTTTGAAAACCAAAAAAAATATATTGTCATAACTTTTAATAATCATATCCCAAAATTTCGCAGTATGAGCGTATAACACGGCGTATGATCTATATAATGATGATAACATTTTAATGTACATAAATCACATTATTGAATTTAAAAAATATATTATTATTATAATATTACAAGAATTAACGAGGTATCTAAATGTATCTAAACAGACACCACTAACCTCCCAATTTAAAAAAATTGTTAATTTATTAAGAATCTCTTCAAATTATTTGTAACCCGGTTAAAAACGGGATTCCAGGCCGTTTCCTGATATAGTTTTAATATATTTAAACACATAATTAGCATGAGCATTTGCCTTGAGGTTTTTTATGAACACGTGTTCCGACATCGCGATTACAAATTCGTTTTTTCCTGAAAGTTTATTAGGAAACCCGACAATTCATTCGTTAAAGGCCTGCAATCCCGTTTTTAACAGGATTACAAATAGTTTGGAGAGATTCTTAATAAATTAGCAAATATCACTTTTCTCCGTGCATATACTATTCTATATGCAAATAATAATATTAATTTAACGGCGCGCTGCACTTTCGCAACCCACAATAATAATATTATGGTGCAGGAACTTTCCTGTCCGTTACACAACGGATACTTTCCCATAGCCAAAATATTACAATCATTGTAGTATCGAGAATCGACTATTCACAGTTGCCTGGGGCCAGCACACATCCGATAACTGCCACAGTTTATCGATAAAAAAAAAATTGTTCCGTTGTGGCACAATACTCCACACTTTACAAGCCAGTTTATTATCCGTGCAAAATCTCGGAATATAACTTAACTTGCCAAGATATAACCTTTAGACAGATCGAGGAAGAGACGGGAAAGACTCAGAACTTGAAGCTAATGGAATTATGTGTGTCGCCAAAAGATTAGGTACCACATTTCCACAATATACCTATAATGTGTTCCATAGAACCGTGTTGCAACATTTCCGATTCAATATCCGGACTAGTTGCGAATGTCAAAAGTGTTGCAACATGGCGCCGGTACGATCGCCATCAATATTGGCAGGGAAGTTAGGTACTCGTAATTTGTCGTCAGATGTTAGGTTATGTCATAAGTATTATGTCTTAACCGTCGCCAAAGTGTATTTTCTATTCGATTTTCGAACTCTAGTTAAAAAAAAACATAGTAAATTCGTAATTTAGATAGGTACCTATTTTTATACTCGAAAGTACCATATATTACCAGCGTTGACCCGAATAACGAATTCACATAGATGCATTGCATGCATACATCATGTTTTTTAACTTATTATTCGACTTCCTAAAAGAAAATTCCAGTGGGTTTTCAAATACTCTATTTTCGAAAGTAACGAATTAGTTTCCCTCTCTAACAAAAAACAAAAAAGAGACGTAAACAGGGCTGTTTATCAGTGATGCTTGACGGGGACATCATTTTTGGAATTAAATACATAACCATGGACCAATAATCACAATATTTTTTTGTTTATTTTTGAAACTATAATAAACTCTGAAAGAATAATTGGAAGATACTCTCAGTATCGCCTTTTGGCTTTTGCCGTGTTTGGTGAACAGATCTGAAGCCAGAAGCTTCCCCACCTCCCTCTCCCCATTTCAATCCCCTCACTACTACCTTTAGCTTCGAAACATACCCCAATTGAAGATGCCATAGCCTCACTGCCTCCAGAGGGTTGGGAACATCGATGTAGATCAGACGTGAAGCGAAAAAATATGTTCCGCTTTTTGACCTCCAACTGACCTCCAACGCTCTAACTAAAACTACTGAATCTGTTCTACGCGCACCGCTTACCGCGTTCTAATAGTTGAACAAGTTTCGACGAGATATTAGCATGCAGTAGTGCCTCTAATAATTGTAGGTCTATGGTTAGGAACAGCTGAGACAAATTAGTGCGGTATTCAAAAAAAAGAGAGAACACGCATGAAAAATCACGGGATAGTTTGAATTCTCGACATATCTATTGCATTTTTGAAAATGGCAATTTAAATAATTTTATATTAAAAATATAACATTTATTTTAGGTAGGTACCTACTTCATCGCCTGTCCGCATTCTTCACACAATCAAATTAGTATGTTTGATAATATGTACACTAGAGAATACATTTTGAAAAAAAGGTATCTATATCTCGAGCTATAAATTAAATATATGTCTGTAAATAGTATAAAACAAAGTCACTATCCGCGTCTGTCTGTTTGTGCGCTTAGTTCTTCTTAACTACGCAACGGAGTATGATATTCAATCGTAAAAGATCAATGGTTTCGTTGCTTGTGTGGCACGTAGCGCCGTCTTGTTGAAAGTAAACGTTGTCCAGATCAATACCATCCAATTCCGGCCATAAAAAAACATTAATCATCTCTCGATAGCGCAATCCATTCACCGTAACTGTTGCTCCAGCCTCATTTTCGAAAAAGTAACCGCCGGACCATAAACCGCACCAAACCGTCACACGTTGAGGATAGAGAGGCTTTTCAACAATAACTCTTGGGTTTTCCGAGCCCCCGATGAGACAATTTTGCTTGTTGACGAAGCCACCGAGGTGGAAATGGGCCTCATCACTCAAGATGATTTGCATTTGATTCACTCAAGTGAATTTTAATAATTTCAATGCGTTGTTGAAGCATGTATCGTTCCATTTTTATAAATTGTGTAGTTTCTACTTGTCAAATGTCAAAAAATGACAGCTTCAAAAGTAACATCTACCGAAATAGCGGGCTATTCAAAATAACACCTCTTATTGGAAAACCCTATATTTAATACATTTATTTAGCTAGTTAGTTTATATTGCAAAATATGGTTTCGACTATTTTAGCACACCGATAAATTGATTGCTAATAGCAATGATTTGAAAATGAATACATAATTAATTAATAATGTAATCTGTTAAATTGTGTCATAATTAATCCAAACAATTTCCAATGCGCTTGTTTGTTTTCGAGAGAAATAAAAAAATTCCAGTCGTGTTGACAAATGTGACAGAAATTTTGTGAACTTTGATGAAATATGACCGGTTTATACTCACTGAAGAGATTAGACGATAGAAGTGTGCTATGGACGAGTTCGTCTGCCTAATTTAAGCTCAATTTTTCTTCACTTCTGATGAAATTTATGAAACATTTTCAAAAAGAGAAGATCAATAATTTCATTGTTCTTTTTTTTTATGATAATCTAATATTTATAAGACAGGGTTTCCTATGCATAGCAAAAAGGATAACAAATTGTTATAAGCAATCATTAGTCGCCTGAAATATCTCCCGAGTAAAAATAAATTCCGCAGACGTGAATTGAACTTGCACCTTCTGATGTCCGGTCAGGTGCTCTGGTCCACTGAGCTACGTCGACTTATTTCCAACACGCCAAATAATTCTATATGTACTAGTACTTCAATCAACAATTATTGCTTATTATGGAGACCAGAAGTCGAAAGTTTTACGTAAATTCACATAAAGATCACACTTCTATGGATTATTTTTTCAGTGGATTCAGTGGAAATATTTAAATCATCCCACACTTCTAAAATTTACCAAAAAAATATCTGATACCAATTGATAAATGTTTCTGTACAAACGGTTACAACAGATACGAAGATTTTTTTTAAATGTAATACAATAAATTTTTCTAATTTAAATACTGCACAACGTTCCTAACAGCCCGGATCAGTTAACAAAAGCTTCATTCTGCTTTGGTCATTAATACAGCTAAAGCCATTTAAAGCTACTCTCATCATTATTATCATTACCGATTGGTGGTTTTATATATAAATATGCTATACCTACATCTTTACTGTTATTATTTATATTATTTTATTGTTTTTTTTAAGAAATCGTATCGCAGAATAAATTATGTTAAAAAAACGTAACGTTTCCTGTCACTATCAAAATTATCAAAAGATAGTAAATTTTTAAAAAAAATATCTTATTTTTTTTTTTTTTGCGAATTTAGCACAAAAGTCCCAACAATTCCCAGCTAACCGGAGCCAGTGAGACTACGGCATCCCTACTTGGGGTAAGATGTGAAGCTGAAGAGTATTGGGTGGGGAAGGAGATGGGGAAGAGGGAGATAGGGAAGTACCTGACCATTCAGATCTGATCACCAAACACGACTTAAGTCATTTCAAGCAACTTTTCAATTATGAATTGTTGTCTTTTACCAGGGCAATACTGAAAGTATCAATCAATTAGTATACCATATTACATTATTTTATACGAATTAAATGTGAAATAACAAAATTTAATTAAATGAAATTTGCTTGCGCACGCCGGTATTCAAACCCACTACCTCCGGACTCGTAGTCGAGAGCCGAACAAGTTAATAAGACCCAAATTATTATTATTTTTAATAATTATTATACATTAGGTTTTCAGGAAAGTTTTAAAATAAAACAAACGTGAAATATGTATTTTGAAATACACTGAAATATAAAGAACAATACTTCAATAAAAATTAGCTTTTATAAAATAATAAGGAATTATAGTTAATAATTATTCAACGAGAAATCTAAGAAAAATGCATTAGGTGTACTTACCAGCTAAAACGAGCAGAGAAAGGTTTCACAAAAGATGCACAATTTCAACCGAATATTTTCACTTTTCACGTTGTAGTTTGTACTTGCTAGTTTATATTCGAATATTCAAGGTCTCGCCCGCATTCAGCAGATATAAAATGAAAGGAGAAAGGTAACAAGAAAATATTAACGAAAAAATAAATCGTCTATTTGAAACTCGTAGTTCCCGCCTAAAACGATCCGATCAGCTTGAAATTCACGCGGCGACTGAAAAGAGGAGAAAGAAAACAAGTGACGATCGCGGGCGTTCGAATCGAATGTCAGGTGTTTGGCGGGAGGTGGGATGAATTTCAAAATAAGTGGCCAGTTTTCGTGCAAGTTTGGTACTTGGCGGCCTACTTACGATAAACAATTGAAGAGGTTCTACTGGTAAAGTCGTGTGTCCGCCTTTCTCGTTTTTAACGCTAAGTTGTATATCTGCAAAATTCGTCATTTTTGTACAGGGTTTTCCTATAAGAGGTGTTATATTGAATAGCCCGCTTTTTCGGTAGATGTTACTTTTGAAGCTGTCATTTTTTGACATTTGACAAGTAGAAACTACGCCATTAATAAAAATGGAACGATACACGCTTCAACAGCGCATTGAAATTATTAAAATTCACATGAGTGAATCAAATGCAAATCGTCTTGAGTGATGAGGCCCATTTCCACCTCGGTGACTTCGTCAACAAGCAAAATTGTCGCATTTGGGGCTCGGAAAACCCAAGAGTTATTGTTGAAAAGCCTCTCTATCCTCAACGTGTGACTGTTTGGTGCGGTTTATGGTCCGGCGGAGTCATTGGACCTTACTTTTTCTAAAATGAGCGATGGCAAATAGCTGGAGCAACAGTTACTGTGAATGGATTGCGCTATCGAGAGATTATTAATGATTTTTTATGGCCGAAATTGGATGGTGTTGATCTGGACAACATTTACTTTCAACTGCGCTACGTGCTACACAAGCAACGAAACCATTGATTGTTTACGATTGAATATCAAAATAACACCTCTTATTGGAAAACCCTGTATAATTATAACTTCTAAAATGGCCTCTGCGTTACTATTAGACAATTAAACATTGAAATATAATTAGGTAAACTGAAATAAAATGTTTCACAAACAAATATGTCATCATTTTCTCAAAGTTTTTTCCTATTTGGTTTGGAATATTTTTTGTTAGATTTATTTGGGAAACAATTGGCTATAAGATATGAAAATTTCGTTGTGAAATAAAATACATATTTTCCATTAACCAAGCCGTTTATACATGCTTACTACAATACGAACAAAACAACACAAAAATAGACAAGATATTTTATGAGAACAGTAAAAAATAGTCCAATTTTCTCACCATGAACTTGATAAATTATTTGTATGTGTTTGCAAGGTACAATTGAAATGTCTACATCTCATTTGTATTGTATGCTTTGCAGATACGTCCCAATTCAACGTTGATCAATGACTTCTTTGAAAGGTAAAATATTAAAAAAAGCATTTCCATGCAATTTCTGTCGCAAAACAACGTCAAAAAATAATAAGATCGAACATCAAATTAACTTTTAATATGATGTAGAATTAGAGAATCAGCTTTTTTAGCGATACGTCCACAAGTGTTGCCATCATAAATCACTAGATCCATATCTTCGGGCTTATTGTATAAAACAAACTGGTCCTAAAAAAGCATGGATATGGCAATATATAGACAGTACAATTCTCATTCGGAACCTTCTTATTATACTGTACACCAATGAAAAAAAGTTTATTCCATTTTCTTTGTCTATGGAATAAACTTTCAGTTGGGCAATCATATGACGTCACAATATTTCGGTTCCAATTTTCAATCGGAGTTATACCCCCCTGGTTGTCATGCTATCAATAATTTATGCATTGTCAAATATGAAATATATTTAACGCGTCTCTACCAAGAGAAAGTTTATTAATGTATTTAATAATGCTTACATAATACATAGCACATATAAAATTAACATTTAACGTTTACAAAAAAATATCTTATTTGTCTGATATGGAAAAGTTTCTTAAGTAATCTAGGTATAAGAAATAACTAATAATAATAAGAAAAATGCGGTGTGTGGAGACGATTAGAAAATATGCATAAAACTTTAATAAAAAAGTTAAACTAAATTAAATTTATTTTGTACTTATATATTTATTTGTTTTTGTGTGTTATTTATATCATTACTTTATCGTTATTTTATATCATGGATAATTTCTAAAGTGGAGTAACTTTTAACTTTTTATTTGTTAAATACATTTTTTTATTATTTCTTTCTCTCCGTCGTATGTTTGTTTTTGGTTCTTTCTTTTGCCGCTTGACTATCTACATATGTACGTATGTAACATTTTTTTTATTGCCATGTAGAATTTTGTGAGAAGCCAGACTTCAGCAATTTTTGCGTGAGACGCTTTAATCGTAGTGTCCCCAGTAGGTTGGTAACATGCACTGAAGAGATAAACTGATATTAGTGTATTGTGGGCGTATCTGCGTGCCCGAAGTAAGCTCAATTTTGTCCATACTTCTGGTAAAATTAATCAAACATTTTCAAATATCTAAATTCTTTAATATTAAGAATTTCATTGGACTTGAAGGGTCTTAAACCGATTTATGTCTCCTTGATTTCTATTCTGGGTTTGTTTACTTCAAAAATGTTAAAACTGAATTGACATTTGGCGCCATTTGCAAAAGTTAAAGCTTTTTTCAATAGGGTGATTACTTTTGCCCCACCCTGTAAATCACAGTTCTTGGGATTATTTCTTTGATGGGCGGACATAACAGTATAACTGCATTTTTGACCATTCAACGATTTATATGAGAAAATGTGTCTTGTGTATGCCGGCATCAATGGTATTAACAGTATAGTTACATACTGTTAATACTATACTGTTAATACCATTGATGCCGGCATACACAAGACACATTTTCTCGTATAAATCGTAATGGTCAAAAATGCAGTTATACTGTTATGTCCGCCCAGCAAAGATTTATTCAGTGGTACCATGATTTTGGCGGAAAACAAACCATTTTCTCTCACTTAGAATTGACCAATTAATAATATTCACAACAATCATTTCTTACCATACTGATATCTAAATTAACCCCTCAAGCCTCTGACATATTGAACATTATAATTCTTATAGACGCTCTCAGATAGTTGGAGAATTCGTGTGTATTTTTTGCAATAAAATCCAAATAAATTGAATATTTTTGTAATATAATGTTCTAATGGAATATAACTAATAACTGTTTTTGAAATTTTAGCAGAAAAAATATTTTAATTGTCATTTTCAAAATTGGAACTGATGAGTCAAAGCTTCTGTCAAAATTAGATCACTTACACAACTGATCAAGAAAAAGTGTTAACGAAAATTTTTGATAACTAGTCCCAGCGAAAACTCGTGCGAACGTTATCGGCGATGGTCCACTTTCTTCAAACTAGTCTACGAACTTGGAATAAAAACTATAACAAAGACAGAAGCTCTTAGATTTATGACGTCACTTACGACCTCTCGCTTGGACTATTATATTAAAGAATTGCTGCATATAATTGGTGAATATGTTTTCTTGATCATTCCGCAGCAATTATTCGCTTATGTTTATAATCTTCCAGCGTCACAGAATCTATAATTATAATATTCCGTGATTTTTCACGGGTCTACCAGCTTCTAGTATTAGTTTATTTGTTATTAGGGCCAGTTGTTTCGCAGAAATTCAAATGTTAATTCAAATGTCATCAAATGGTTATTCAGCGCCATTTTGTTTACATTTGAAAAGGTCCAAGCTTTCTTTCAAATCGTAATACGCTGAAAAGCTTAACAACATGATCAGTCATCATCTTTTAATAGTTGATCACAATTTGTTCAAAAGCTAAAACGGACTAAGAATCGGCATTTAACGGGAACCATTCATCTGTAAAAATAAAACAAAATGGCGCTATAAAACAGAGTGGCCATTTTGACTTGACACGTGAATTTCTAAGAAACAACTGGACATTGTTCTACTAAGCCGAATAAAAACTAAATGCATTTCTGGTATGAACGGCATAAAGTCGATGTGGTTTAAACATGTATTTTTTGTTCATTTCAGCCGGTTAACCAAAATAATAACCGTTGTGTCTTGTTTTGTTCATGTCTTTAATAAATAGATAATTTTGACAATAATGCTAGCGAACGTTGCAAGACTGAGAGATTACTGTGAAATATGGGACTCACTGACCCGTGTCTTTAAGAGACCTTCCATTGTTAATTGTTACACACAATAAACGTAAATGTTGTAAATTCGTTATGCAAAGTGCATGATTATTTTAATATTACTGAGAAGGTGAGAGGCCATTGTTTTTACGTACAAATGGTTGTTTTTATTATGCAAATATTTTTCTCAAACTAAATTATAAAATTGAAAATGAAACACGAAAAGGTGGAGAAAATGTGTTAGGAAAACGGTGCTCCATTTTGGATCTTTTGCACGGAAAAAAAATAGTTTTAAAAAAGTGATAGCAGGTCAATTTCCTGATAAAATATTATTCATTCAGAATTTATCGAGAACACGTGTTCTTTTCCTAATAAATATCATGACGGAATGCGACAATATTAGTATGTCAATAACGATATCAGTATTTGTATGAACACGTGTTCCGCCGTCCTCATAAAACATTCATTTTTAACTGATACTTTGTTAGGAACTCTGCTAATTCATTCGTTGAAGGCCCGCAGTCCCTTTTTTATCAGTTGACCAGATGGTTAATAAATCAACAGTATTTTATATCAGTAAGTTTTCTCCGTGTGGAGAGTACCTGGATTTCAGATCTGGTCACCCAAAACGAAATGTTGTTTAAGTAAGCTTATTCCCAGGACGATATTGAAAATATTTACTACTCTGCGACGATACTAATGGTGTTTATCGACTTGTACACAAGCTTATATCAAAAGATAGAACAGACTCGATAAACTAACAACTTTTTTGTCGGTATCAACTGCCAAATGTTCGTGCTGGTAAGTGTCGAAAAAATATTTTATTTATTTATTTGGGAAACTATCAGTTCTCTATACATTTTTTGTATAAAATTACTTGTTCTGGGTTCCACAAACCAGTGAGGTCTCCGCAAAAAATACTTAAAAAATAATAGAATTGATAAAAAATAAACATGTTTTTAGTATATACCTACCCAAATATATAAGGTAAAATTTAACCATATAAAAATAGTACATAGGTACATTGTAAAACAATGTGTACAAAATAAATAAAAACACAACGAAAATTAGAAATAATACTTTAACATCACACAGGGAGTTAATAATTAATCTTTTGATTGAAAATATCAGCGCCTGATAATATGTTTTTGCATTATGTGCTTGTTCTTCTGAAATATCAATGTTGTGAGTGTGTAATAATTACAGATGTTGTTGATAAAAACCTTTATCGTGTCAACGTTGGTAAATTTAAGGCATCGTTGCTAAGGACGGGTTGTTTCGGAGAATTTGAACAATTCATCAAATTTCAACGTTCATTTTCAAGTTCTGTGAAAGATTTTTCAAGTTATGTTTTTATTTCAGTTCTATCAAGCAACTAGCTTATAATGACATAAAAACAGAACTTGAATAGGACTTTCACAGAACCCGAAAATGAACGTTGAAATTTGATGAATTGTTCAAATTCTCCGAAACAACCCGTCCTAAGTGTGCGGTCATCCTGTTAATTATACGAACTTCTAGCAAACGAACTAACTAACTAACCATCACGCCGATTCCCCGCAGGGGTAGGCAAGGTAGGTAGTCTTGGCACGCACTTCTTGCCTCATTCACATTCGTACATACTCTTCTGTTATTTCGACTCTTGACTTGGCCCGACTCAAGTATCTGGTTCACTTGATCGTACCATGTCTTCCTCGGGCGTCCATGACTTCTACTAATTTCTTCGTTCATTCGCTCTACATGCCCAAACCATCTATGTGACCCCTTTCTTAATCTTGCTCATTACGCTTACACGATCATACACGATCTCATGGGTGTCATTTCTACAGCATTCAATCTTCTTTCGTCCTTTCTCTCCCAGTTCCACGCCTTACTGCCATACATCAGGGTAGGTACCACAATAATCCATTGTGGACTGCTAGCTTCGCTTCTTTCAATATCAGCCTTTCAACCTGCAACCAAGTATTCCTTATTCACAACTATATTGTACACTATTTTCGTACTCTCTCTTTCAAACACCATGACTTTAGACTTACTTAGAACAATAAATTTATGGAAATCACTCTGTTTTATCAAAAATTGATGTAGAAATCCCAGGTGATCCGCTGTTTAAGGCCCCATAGTAAACTTTCAAAGATGGTTTGAAAGGGAGATATGTGAATACGAATGTTGGAGGGAGCGCGCTAATATTAAAAAAAAAAAACAAACGGAAAATTGTGAAAATATTTGATAAAACACGACTCGTTTGAAATAGATTAAAAATCTCTCGACAAACGCTTTAGTTGCATTTAAAGATACACTGAAATTTTTTCATATCTATAGTACAGGGTGTATCGGCACGTACCCGACAAACTTTAACCAGCTATTCCTTAGCATATTTGGAGTAAAAAATCTTATGTGCACTTTGCTGTCCGGTAACGTTTTTTTTTAATAAAAAATTTACTATTCATATTTTCACCACATGTCACCACTGTTTTATCCTTTGTCAAAGTTTGAAAACCCATCTGGCAAATATTTTATTCGAATTCCGTTGAATAATGCACGTGTGTACCTATATTGGCGCACACTTACAATCACAACGAAATGGCACGGCACCATTCGTCTCATTTTTAACTATTATTATTTAGTGTGTGCGAAAGAGCGAAGACGCTTTTTGACATACTTGCTTATAACAGCTGTTGAACACGAAACGCAATGCCAATGACAGTGATGTAGTGTGGAAATTTTATTTTTTTTTGTTTTTAATTGAAAAAAAAATGCTACCGGACAGCCCGTAGTACGAAGTGCCCGTAACATTTTTTACTCCAAATGTGCTAAGGAATAGCTGGTTAAAGTTTGTCGGGTTAGTGCCGATACACCCTGTATATATTTTTAATAAATTTCGGAGTTTACTTTGCAACTTTTTTTTAATCGAGAGAATTTCATATAATTAACGTTTCAGCATCAAATGTAAATATATTATCTAAAAAAATAACATATAATTTTTTGGAACATAAAAACTTAAAGAGTTAACGAGAAACTTGTTATAAATCGATAGAAATTGGTTATGCGGGGCTTAAGGGTGAGCTTGGACATACACAATTAACATTTTTGTAAGATTTACCTCCTGGGATTTAAAATTGTATTTTTCATTACAGACCATTCAATTTACCAGCAAGTGACATAAAGACAATAAAATACAGATGTTTAAAATTTTAAATTATGCATTAAATTTATTGTTTAAAGATCGGTTGGAAGAGATAATCTCCTTGGAATAAGCGAACGTTCTTTCGTATGTAAATTTTTATTTCAGGGATAAAGTGCATTAACTTCGGGAGGTGATTCCACAAGATGGTTTTTATCCCTCAAAAAAAAATTTTCTAAAAAAGAATTGAAAAAAAAGTTGAAAAACATTTCAACTTTTTTACCTGAAAACTACCTTGAAACGATTGAATTTCGGAAAAATTATGCATAATTTTTAGTTTTACCATCATATGGTTTCATCCCCCGCAGTTTATATAATAATGACAAATTTCCAGGTATCATTTATTTTAATAAACCGACTTCCGAAAAAAACTAGAAAAGCAGTGAAAAATGACAGCACGACTTCCCGTAAAAAAAGTTACACAAATAAAAAATAACAATAAACCAATTTTTAATCTGGAAATTGGCGAAAGTCGAATAAAAAGTTACGGAATGTCACTGGCACAAGCAGACAACTTTTTCAAGTGTCCCATAAAATTGTAAAATCACAACGGCGACATTCGTTCAAAGCACAATACAAAATTCTGTTTTATTTATGTTTTTTTTTCTATTTGATTAATTTTAGCGTCCACTTGATTTGTTTCTCGTCCGCTCAGCATTTATAAAAGCGTTTATTGAAAAGTGAAAGTAATCTTTTAAAATGCTTACTAATATAATTCGCTGTCGCTATGCGGCTGTCTGCCATGTCTCCGTATCTTCCACAATTCCTTAGTTTTAACCCATGAAAAACGTCTATATCTTACGCTGATGATACAGCAATAATAGTAAATGGAAAATCCTGGCCTGAAACTTTTTTAAATGCAACAAAATGTATTTCATATGTCTTATCATGGCTAACTTGTAATAGACTTTTCTTAAACTATAATAAAACATTTTACCTAACTTTTTATAAAAAACAGTAAAAACAAACCTCCCAATAACCTTAAAATTAGACTACATAATGCTAACTGTGACAAAGTAACATGCACCTCTTGCTTTGAAATTGTAAAAATTGAAAAAATCAAATATTTGGGTATATAATATATTGACACAAATTTAAACTGGCAATAGATTGTACATTCTGTGGTCTAGAAGTGGGAACTTTAGATCACATATTTTTTGGTTGTCCCTCTCTAAACAAATATCCTCTCTTCTATCAAGCCTTATCTAAAATTGCCTCCCCTCCATTCAACATCTCATCTCTTCTAAGTCTGAACTCGACTCCAATTTTCATTATAATTTTGAAATTTGCCTATTTAAATACAATTAATATTTAAATTCACCTTTCATTTCTCAATAATTTTAAATGATGGCCAAGAACACCCTTGAAGGGTGAAAGCCAGAAATAATAAGAAAAAAAAAAAAAAAAAAACACAAATTAATAACACCGCACCGTTTCTAAATTAAGATATCTGACGTACATATTTTATAGACTTAAGGAAGTACTCGATGTTGACAAATTGAAAATGATTTATTTTTCTCTAGTGCAATCCTCAATTATGTACGGTATATTAGGATGGGGTGGCGCACTAGATACATTTATAAAACCACTACAAATAGTACAAAATCATATCATCAAGGTTATATATAATAAAAAGAGGACATTTTCGACTGATCAATTGTACAAGGAATCTCAACTATTCAATCTCCGTAAACTATTTTTACTCCAAAGCCTGAAATATGTCTTGAAAAACCAAAACAAATTTCAAAAATATGAACCCAAATTCAACTTTAGAAGAAATCAAATACCAAACGAATGCAAACTCACAGTAGCTTTATTGGACCTCGCACTTTTAATCTATTACCAAAAAAATTCAAGTAACAACTAAACTAGCGCAATATCAAAAAGAATTAAAGTTGTGGCTGTACAATGCAAATGTTGAAGCATTATTCATTTAATTTTTACTTTTTTCTCTTTTTCTATTTGTTTCTGTATATTTATTATTATTTTATTTTGTGTTCTTTTGCTTCAGATTTATTTTTAATATGCACCTCTTGCACAATCTTTTAGACTAACTTTAATTATAATCCTACCGTTTTTCTTTAAAAGCTTACTGTTATTTTTAGGTACAAAAATATAATTTATACACTTATATTACCCACGCACAGGCTGCGCCTTAGTGGGTTCCCTGTCTTATTATCATAAAACTGTAATTTCAAATGTATAAATTGAGAAAAAATAAAGGAAAAAAAAATCATAAAATTGATGGTAGGTACATAATTACCTCAGTTTCACATTATGACCTGCACCAATTACTCTCCCCACATTTATCTTGCTATTTATGACATAATTTAAGATCACAACTTGATTGTGTCTCAGTTATTTGGAATCCCCAATACCAAACTTATATTGATCGTATTGAAAACATCAAAATAAAATTACTAAACATCTGTCATGTCGCTTTTGTAATCATCAATTTAATTCCATCGCTATTCCCGTAGTATACCGACGAAACCACCGTGGATTCGCTAGTATTTCACCGCGCTATTCCCGGGTTTATTATATTTTGAGTAATAATATTAATAAAAATGAACTAATGTTTACAAGACAAGGTTTGTATGCAAATCACAAAGGATAACAAATTATTATAAGCAATCATTACTAGCCTGAAGCTCAAATATACTTAAGAATTATTAAGAAACTTAATTATGTTTACAAGACAAGGTTTGTATGTTTACAAAGGATAACAAATTATTATAAGCAATCATTACTAGCCTGAAGCTCAAATATACTTAAGAATTATTAAGAAACTTAATTATGTTTACAAGACAAGGTTTGTATGCAAAGCACAAAGGATAACAAATTATTATAAGCAATCATTATTAGCCTGAAGCTCAAATATACTTAAGAATTATTAAGAAACTTAATTATATTTACAAGACAAGGTTTGTATACAAAAGACAAGAAGGATAACAAATTATTATACTTAATAATTATTAGCCTTAAACTCCTGAAACAGCCTGAAACTGAAAGAATAATTGATAAAATCTTCCGAGAAAAAATAAATGCCGCCGACTGGAATTGTTATTGTAATTTAAACAAAATTTATCATATTTTTTACAAACTTATCTTAAATAGAAACGATCAAATAAAGAAATAATTGTTAATTGACTATTAATATCTATTATAATATACATGTATATTTATATGTATAGCGCTAGTAGGTACTACGCAGCTTGTTAGAATACAATTCAATAGTGTGGTCCCCATACTATCAGATTCATATAAAAAATATTGAACGTGCGCAGCACAAATTTTTACGATTTATTAACTTTAAATTACACACACCTATTCAACACATAAACTATACATTCTTACTAAATACATTTATTCTGCAAAAATAACTTTAGTACCAACCATCACATACATGCACCTATTTCTCACATCCACACACTTGGAAACAAATTCACCTCAAATATGGACATATTTAATATAAGTTTGCCTGTGTTCAAGAGATAACCGAATGACATTTTTATGTTGCATCTTTAAAGAGCGATTGCGTATATTTGTTGTTTTCTTGTAGATATGTTGTGAGCTTAAAAAAAATGTTATTTTTGTGTTGATGTTTTAAAAATAAAACCTTCTGTTGTCACTGTATTATACAGTAAATTATTTAAAATATGTATAATTTAAAAGCCCATCAGGGCGTTTAAATTAATAAATAAAATAAAATCATTGCTTATAAACAGTGCCTGCCTCAATGAAGATTTTTTTTTTAAATAAATAAAAATTGTAGTGCTTATAAAAATATATATTCACCTAATGTGTGATCTCGTGCAGAATATGTGTAATGGTCGCGTGGCTGACCACATGTTTCTGCTCTATTAACCGTCATAAAAATACCAAAAACCTAATAAAAATGAAACACACAATTTGTGTAAAACCACGAGTTTTAAATTAATTTATTTACCGACCGGTTTCGCTTTGTCAAGCATCATCAGGGTGCAAATTAATGATTCATTTGTACATTCATTTGTGTTTTAAGCCTCCGCATTTTTAATTTATAACAAGTCTTGTTCCAAAAAATATATATGTTATTTTTGAAGATAATATCCATACATTTGTAAAAATTCCTTCGATAGAAAAAAATTGCAAAGTTAACTCTGAAAATTATTCAAAAAACGTTTTTTTCTGTTATTTAAAATGTTACAGCAATGAAAATATTCACAGTGTATCTTTAAATGCAACTAAAGCATTTTTCAAGAGATTTTTGGTATATTTCACACGAGTCATGTTTAACCTGTTTGCTCCCTCTAACATTCGTATTTACATATCTCCCTTTCAAACCGTCTCTGAACGCTTTCTACGGGGCCTTAACGGTAATAATTTATTTGTACCCTGATGATAGTGATGATGCTTGGTCTAAGCGAAACCGGTCGGTAAATAAATTAATTTAAAACTCGTTGTTTTACACAAAATAAGTGTTTTTTTTTTAATTAAGTGTGACAAACCACAAAATTATTTCTTTCTACAATAATGACGATTCTTGGTCACGCAATCAGAGTTGATGTATATATCACACACTCTGGATTGTGTGTATTGGTGCATATATATGAATACAGTTCCGACGGTGTTGTCCTTGAAAAGCGTAACTGAGAAACAGCATCTTCCTGCTTTCCTCCTGCTTAATATTAATAGCGAAAAGGGAACGACGGTAAGATACGCTAGTCGGGAAGAAAAGGAGATGAAAAGAGGAACTTTGAAAGTACCTGGCTATTCACAACTAGTCAATTAACAGACAAGCATTTAAATCAATTGCTGTAATTTAACTCATATTCATAACTGCGAAATGCGTATATTTCTGTGTGTGTACGTGATTGTCACCAAAAGTTGATTGAGTGCATTGTCATTGACAACGAGTCTATCTGCCGAGTTTCAGCTGGATCGGATGTTCGAAAGTGGGTCAATTTTCGATTCCAAGATTTGCATTCATTCATTACCGAAAAAAGTCAATTTAATTTAAACAGCATTCTCCTGTCATTTTATTAAAAAAAAAACAGCATTCTCCTGTCATTTTATAAAAAAAAAATTTACTTACATATTAATCACATTTGATAATATTTACTTGCTCAGTCTTAAGGCCACAATATAAAATTGCACCCTAGCCTCGGTGAAATGAAATATTATGTAAACATTAATTTATTATGTGTACAGCGTGCAAGCTTTGTTGTTATATTGGCAACACTGAATATTATTAGCAAATAATAATATCTCTCCTTTGATTGTTTATATTACCTACCCACCTTGAACGAGTCGTTCCGGAAAATACCAATGGTACGTGAGCTTTATTATTTGTTTCCCGCCATTATTATACGCGACTAGTACTGTGAATATAAATCAATATGTTTAGGGCGACCTCTAGAGAAAATGAATATCTTAACTATCCGACGACTTGATTCGCTCTCCGGACCTGGATTGAGGTGGTATTGATATGAACAGGGCCGGCCTTATGCGGGCGCAATTGGAGCGCTTAATTCTCTGGGCGCTGAGTTCCCAAGGCGCTGATAATACCTCACCTAACACATCGCCCTTGAGATTTTTATTTATAAAAACAGCGCTACACTCTAAATTTAAATCATCTTAATATTATTGATCACACTGATCTCCTACCTACTACCTAGGCCAGAGGTTCCCAAAGTGGTCTATATAGACCCCCAGGGGTCGATATCGGCATGCTGGGGGTCTATGTCAGCTAGAAAAAATTTGGGGGTCCACGAGATTCAAATGGGGGTACATACGAGCGGACCCCCATTTACCTCAAGTCAACATTTAGGAGTTCCGTAAATGACACAATAGACCTCACAAATATAATAGACTGAGAAATTACTTATTTGATTCTTGTATTTTTATATTTCGTAAAGTTGTTAATTGAGGTATATAATAGAGTCTACGTTGCTTTTCTCGTCAGAATTAATATATTCAAGCAAAACATTGCACATCGGAAGCCGCGAATTTTCCTAGTTCCCCAACTTGTTTTTGAAAAACGTCCAGGGTAATAATGACATTCAAAATATAAATGCACTTCACACAGACTTTAAAACTAAGTTTGAGGACATTTTGACTATGGAAATGGAACGTTGAAGAATCGGATATCATGTGACAAGAAGAACTGACCGGAATAAGCACTGACAAAGAACTTAAGGGGCAGTTCTGTAGGGCTAGCTACAGAAAGAAATTCCCGTTGCTTATCCTGCTTCATTTTCATTTGGTGTAGGTAATACCTCACAAGGGCGCCTCTGTCTGCACAATGTAAAGACAGAGCAACTATACCGCCACCCGGTTGTAGGGCAGGCAAGGGAAAGGAATATTTTTACTAAAAAAATAAATGATTATCACATGAGACGTTAATAGTTTTAGGAAAATTCAATATTCGGCAGGCAGGGAAAAAAAATATTTGGCAAGTGGTCTACAGGGAAAAAAAGTTTGGGAACCTCTGACCTAGGCCCTAGGCGTCTACTGGTTTTGACAAGGGGCGCCTAAATTTTACTCGCTCCGGGCGGTCTTTGGTTCAGGGCCAGCCCTGGGTAAGAACGTAAAAAGCCCTAGACGGGGGTATTCAAGAACAATTTGAAGCTGCAGGGTAAGGTGGAAGATTTATAAAAAATGGCTCGGCATGGCGCCTGCAAATTTAAGTGTGTCAAGCCGCACCGCTTCCAACAGTAGGCAGGCACCTATTTCTCTTTTTAAAATCTAGGTCACGTGTTCTAAAAACCTTCCTTCAAGTATGTGATGGTTCTCACTAGGGGTGGGATCCGACACCAATTATGTCGATTCTCCACACTCTTCAGGGATGGGTAAATCTCTATCTACTATTTTGTCTGTAAATGGAAAAAAAAACATTAAAGTCCAAATATGTTATTGTTATTAGCGTCGGACTAATAGACAATCATTTTAATATTCTAGTAATAGGCGTGGATAGACACCCTCAAAGTGTGGTGCGTTAAGTTGTGGTTGTTATTTTAAGATACTTTGGACACGTTACTCGCTAAACTGAGAACTCCTTGGAGAAATTCATAGTCACTGGCAAAGTGTTTGGCAGGACAGCAGTTCACCGATGCGCTGTAGTGACCAAGTTAGTCGATGTCCTTGCCTCTCGAGTGGAGGAATGGAGGAGCCTTGTCCACGCCTGAAATTGGAATGGGGGTCACGATTCTCAGTAATACGGAACCGTTTATATAGCGCCATTATTATTATAGCCTTTTCTTAAGTTCAGTTTTTGACCTCAGACTAAATGGCAGGTTTATCCAGACCCAGCTCTAATGCTCTACCTAATCAAACTTCTCAACATTTGAACAAGTGGGTTTAACTCAGGTCTGGCCAATGCGTCAAGGAGCCAAGGAGCCAAGGAGCTGATAATACAGCGCCCTTGAGGTTTTTACTACTGCCAGGCGCCGTTTGGCTCAGGGCCTGTCCTGAATTCTATACTATAAATATTGCATTTACACCTTCGGTTTTCTAAACAATCATTTTCACGGTAAGAATGTGTGATTAAATTAGTGACAACCCGTTTATTTATTTCTTGTTTTACTACCTTGCTTCACTTATTTGTTAACGGCTTCAATATATCAAAGCCTCATTGTTCATGATTGGAATAACGGTGCTATATAAAAACATACCTACTCGTAATATCTGTGCAAATTTCATGAGGCCCGGGCTGAAATCGACCTGCTGTGATATGTTAAGTGCTCTTGAAGCGAATAATTATTTTTTTTGTGATTTAATATTTTTTAAGCGAAATTCAGTTCTGCAAACCCTACTAGTTCTCTTTGGAAGAGCTAAAGTGGATAGGTACCTACTCGTACTAGTTCCCTCTCCCTAGTCTGTGGTTCTTCTGTTATCTTTGAAGTGAAGAGGCAACTCGAGTAGGGAACGTAACAAGCCAACCTCTTTTCAAGGTGTTCTTTGGGTAGGAACTTTTAGTACCTACACAGGATTAATGGTTCTTATATTTTTTTTATTTATGCATGTACCGCACAAAATTTGAGATATTATGATATGTAATTAGGGTATGTGCGAGGCTGAAGGTAGTGGGAAGGGGATGGAGTTGGGGAAGAGGAAAATGGAGAAAGTACTTGGCCATTAAGCCCCTGCAAACCCAATTTATACCGATTTATAAGAAGTTTCTCGTTAGGTAACTCTTTAAGTTTTTTTTTTCCAAAAAAAAAATGTTATTTTTGAAAATAATATCTATAAATTTGCTATGCCGAATCGTTAAGTATACGAAATTCCCTCGATAGAAAAAAATCCCAAAGAAAGTTTAAAAAAATTATGAAAAACACGTTTTGTTCTGTTTTTTAATATGTTAGAGATATAAAAAAAAATCAGTGTATCTTTAAATACAACTAAAGTTTCTTTAATATTAGCGCGCTCCCTCTAACATTCGTATTTACATATCTCCCTTTCAAACCATCTTTGAACGCTTACTACGGGGCCTCAAGAACTGATCACCAAACACAGCTTTAGCAATTTCAAGTATCTTTCCAATTCTGAATGGTGGTCTTACACCAGGGCGATACTGAAAGTATCTACCACTCTGGAATGAACCGCAAATGTACTTAGTATATTTTTAATTAATATATTGTGAAATAACACAAAATAATCAAATAAAAAATTCTTTGTACGCCGAGATGAAAACCCGGATGCGTAGCCTAGAATGTTAACTACTCAACCACGGAGGCCGTCAATTTAATTTGTGAAACTCTTTTTTAATAAAAATAAAACATACTCTCACTAAAGGGATTAACCGATAGAAGTTGTTGTTGTAGGCGTGTCCATTACCCTAAGTATTCTCAATTCTTTTTAGCTCTGATGAAATTGGCTGAAAAGTTCAAAAACATCTTTCTTGGGCAGATAATCAATTTCATTTGCCCTTTGGGGACTATAAATCGAAAGATCTTTTGTAAATATTGGCGGCAACCGTTTTCTATTAAATTAATCATAAGGCATCTGGGAAACTGAGCGCCTAACTTTAGGAGTCAGGCAAAAACGTAGCACGTGATACAACGGTTGTTGATTTGGCCAACGATTGAAAAAGAAACGATTTGATTAGTGCAATTATTTTTACTTCCTAATTTGATAATATTTTTTTATTCCAGGATATGGGGAGGCTAGTGCAAACCCACACCTCCCATATAGTTTTTTTTATGTTTATTCAAAAAAGATATAATGTTACAAAATTAATGCTAAATATAGTAATTATTTCAACCAATTTTATACGTAATATGTACCGCCATAATGAAGCCAGGCTTGTGTGTATGTGGAATGTGTTATTTTTTATGTAATATGCCAAAGTATTCAGTTTATATTTTCAGTGTTTTTTAACGTCAAGTTTAAAATCTTTGTTGTTATTTATATTATTAATTTCCAATCTTCATATTTTTGGTACCTACCTAAAAATAATAAGTTTATCTTATTTCCTTTAGCTTATCATGTTTTACAGCAACTCGCATTTTAAATTTCCTTATTTTCTATGCAAAATCGTTCTGAAAATGTGTACTGTCCCTGTACGGCAGGCAGGGGGTCTGCGGGAAAAAAAATATTTGGCAAGTGGTCTACAGGGAAAAAAAGTTTGGGAACCTCTGACCTAGGCCCTAGGCGTCTACTGGTTTTGACAAGGGGCGCCTAAATTTTACTCGCTCCGGGCGGTCTTTGGTTCAGGGCCAGCCCTGGGTAAGAACGTAAAAAGCCCTAGACGGGGGTATTCAAGAACAATTTGAAGCTGCAGGGTAAGGTGGAAGATTTATAAAAAATGGCTCGGCATGGCGCCTGCAAATTTAAGTGTGTCAAGCCGCACCGCTTCCAACAGTAGGCAGGCACCTATTTCTCTTTTTAAAATCTAGGTCACGTGTTCTAAAAACCTTCCTTCAAGTATGTGATGGTTCTCACTAGGGGTGGGATCCGACACCAATTATGTCGATTCTCCACACTCTTCAGGGATGGGTAAATCTCTATCTACTATTTTGTCTGTAAATGGAAAAAAAAACATTAAAGTCCAAATATGTTATTGTTATTAGCGTCGGACTAATAGACAATCATTTTAATATTCTAGTAATAGGCGTGGATAGACACCCTCAAAGTGTGGTGTGTTAAGTTGTGGTTGTTATTTTAAGATACTTTGGACACGTTACTCGCTAAACTGAGAACTCCTTGGAGAAATTCATAGTCACTGGCAAAGTGTTTGGCAGTGACTATGAATTCACCGATGCGCTGTAGTGACCAAGTTAGTCGATGTCTTTGTCTCTCGAGTGGAGGAATGGAGGAGCCTTGTCCACGCCTGAAATTGGAATGGGGGTCACGATCCTCAGTAATACGGAACCGTTTATATAGCGCCATTATTATTATAGCATTTTCTTAAGTTCAGTTTTTGACCTCAGACTAAATGGCAAGTTCATCCAGACCCAGCTCTAATGCTCTACCTAATCAAACTTCTGCATTGAACAAGTGGGTTTAACTCAGGTCTGGCCAATGTGTCAAGGAGCCAAGGAGCTGATAATACAGCGCCCTTGAGGTTTTTACTACTGCCAGGTGCCGTTTGGCTCAGGGCCGGTCCTGAATTCAACTATAAATATTGCATTTACACCTCCGGTTTTCTAAACAATCATTTTTACGGTAAGAATGTGTGATTAAATTAGTGATTACCCTTTTTATTTATTTCTTGTTTTACTACCTATTTTCACTTATTTCTTGACGGCTTGAATATTTCAAAGCCTCACTGTTCATGGTTGGAATGACCGTGCTATACAGGGTGTCCGGAAACTCGTAGTACAAGCGGGAAACTGGTGAATCTACATCACATTTGGAGTCGATTTTGTAGTATATATTTTTTTTATTTGAGCTTTCGTTATCGAGTAAATCGAGATTGAAGTTGATGTTTTTTTTTTTTTTTTAATCAAATTCTTATAAATTATTACTGAAGATCAAAGTACCCAACTAATTAAAACTATTTGAAAGTAAAACAAATGAAGAAACTCGGATTTGAAGCATTATTTTGAAATCACCCTTCATTTAACCCGGTGTAATCATAAAATATTTCTGCTCTGCAGGGTTACAACATCTGTTATTCAACCCTAAACACCAGAAAAAACTTTAACCCTAAAATAGCCGAAAAATTTTTTTTTTTGGTTTTTTTTTTTTTTTTGAAAATGCTCAAATCAAAAAACTTTATGTTTTTTTGGGTTCCCTATGTGGTGTAGATTCTCCAGTTTCCCGCTTGTACTACGAGTTTCCGGACACCGTGTATAAAACAGACCTACTCGTAATATCTGTGTAAATTCCATGAGGCCCGGGCTCAAATTATATCTATAGTTTTGGGAGACCTGCTGTGATATAATTTTTTTCCGAACTTAGTCCGATAAGTGCTCTTGGTGTGAAAATACAAATACAAATGATGTCCTTGAAATATTCATAAGTAGTTTTTATTTTTTATGTAATTTAATATTTTTAAAGCGAAATTCAGTTCTGCAAACCCTACTAGTTCTCTTTGGAAGAGCTAAAGTGGATAGGTACCTACTCGTACTAGCTCCCTCTCCCTAGTCTGTGGTTCTTCTGTTATCTTTGAAGTGAAGAGGCAACTCGAGTAGGGAACGTAACAAGCCAACCTCTTTTCAAGGTGTTCTTTGGGTAGGAACTTTTAGTACCTACACAGGATTAATGGTTCTTATATTTTTTTTATTTATGCATGTACCGCACAAAATTTGAGGTATTATGATATGTAATTGGGGTATGTGCGAGGCTGAAGGTAGTGGGAAGGAGATGGAGTTGGGGAAGAGGAAAATGGAGAAAGTACCTGGCCATTAAGCCCCTGCATACCCCATTTATACCGATTTATAAGAAGTTTCTCGTTAACTCTTTAAGTGTTTTTTTCAAAAAAAAAAATGTTATTTTTGAAAATAATATCTATAAATTTGCTATGCCGAATCGTTAAGTATACGAACTTCCCTCGATAGAAAAAAATCGCAAAGTAAGCTCCAAAAAATTATTAAAAACACGTTTTGTTCTGTTTTTTAATATGTTAGAGATATAAAAAAATCAGTGTATCTTTAAAAGCAACTAAAGAATTTATCGAGAGATTTATTTTATCTATTTCGAATGAGTCGTCTTTTATTAAATATTTTCACCATTTTTACTTACTTATTATCGTTTCTTTAATATTAGCGCGCTCCCTCTAACATTCGTATTTGCATATCTCCCTTTCAAACCATCTTTGAACGCTTACTACGTGGCCTTAAGAACTGATCACCAAACACAGCTTTAGCAATTTCAAGTATCTTTCCAATTCTGAATGGTGGTCTTACACCAGGGCGATACTGAAAGTATCTACCACTCTGGAATGAACCGCAAATGTACTTAGTATATTTTTAGTTAATATATTGTGAAATAACACAAAATAATCAAATAAAAAATTCTTTGTACGCCGAGATGAAAACCCGGATGCGTAGCCTAAAATGTTAACCACTCAACCACGGAGGCCGTCAATTTAATTTGTGAAACTCTTTTTTAATAAAAATAAAACATACTCTCACTAAAGGGATTAACCGATAGAAGTTGTTGTTGTAGGCGTGTCCATTACCCTAAGTATTCTCAATTCTTTTTAGCTCTGATGAAATTGGCTGAAAAGTTCAAAAACATCTTTCTTGGGCAGATAATCAATTTCATTTGCCCTTTGGGGACTATAAATCGAAAGATCTTTTGTAAATATTGGTGGCAACCGTTTTCTATTAAATTAATCATAAGGCATCTGGGAAACTGAGCGCCTAACTTTAGGAGTCAGGCAAAAACGTAGCACGCGATACAACGGTTGTTGATTTGGCCAACGATTGAAAAAGAAACGATTTGATTATAATTTTAAAATATTGCAATTATTTTTACTTCCTAATTTGATAATTTTTTTTAATTCCAAGATATGGGGAGGCTAGTGCAAACCCACACCTCCTATATAGTTTTTTTAATGTTTATTCAAAAAAGAAATAATTTTACAAAATTAATGCTAAATATAGTAATTATTTCACCTAATTTTATACGTAAGATGTACCGCCATAATGAAGCCAGGCTTGTGTGTATGTGGAATGTGTTATTTTTTATGTAATATGCCAAAGTATTCAGTTTATATTTTCAGTGTTTTTTAACGTCAAGTTTAAAATCTTTGTTGTTATTTATATTATTAATTTCCAATCTTCATATTTTTGGTACCTACCTAAAAATAATAAGTTTATCTTATTTCCTTTAGCTTATCATGTTTTACAGCAACTCGCATTTTAAATTTCCTTATTTTCTATGCAAAATCGTTCTGAAAATGTGTACTGTCAAAATTGTTTCTATGGTCGGGAAAAATGGCTGGCGCAAGGCTTCCGATTGTCGGGTTGCGTACTCACGCACAACAAGTTTGTACTTTGTACAAAGAAGCGCTTCGTAATATAGAAAGCTGGGTACCCCATAGGTAAATACAGGTCTAATAAATATCCATTAAAAAAATCACTCTTTTCTAACCTACCATAAAGTTTCTAGGAGTGTTACATAATTGAGCTGTCAAAATCCTGCAGTGTTTATGAAAATATTATTAGTTCTCGATTTCTTGTCATAAATAAAGCAGTTTCTGTAATTTAATTGATATTTTGGGTTTCTTGTCGTATATTATGGTGTTTTCTTTGGACATTTAACGTTTCCATAATTATCAAAAAAATATTGGCCTCTGAAATGACGGTAATAACTTTGAATGATTATCGTGAATTGAATATAATTTATTCCTGAACTCGAATCGGTATGAAATCCATCTATCACTATGTTACTGTAATGGACTAATAATACTTACTATCTGGTAGTTATTTGAAACCATAAATAATTTCTTTTTTTTAGTTGATATCGTCTTTCATTCCGTATCAGGGACATTGTTAAACAATTTTTTTTTTAAATTAGCATCTGTTTTTCCTCCTTCATTTAATCCATTCCTTCAAACAAATCCCTTTCTTAACCTGCCTCATAATGTTACCCAGCCAAGTGGCAATTTAGTTTGTGTCATTTCACAGTGTATTTAGGTGTCACGTTAAAAATGGTAAACATCCAAATGGCCCATTGTCTGAGAGGAGCTACACAAACCCTAGGTGTCGCTCTATGAACCACATTAATTCCTGTCCTCCATCATGACACAAGCATCATTTTCAAATAACAATGGTGGTAATAGGAGTTTTCAAATTTTGTCAAGTTATTCTGTGTGTTTCTTTTAAAAAAGTCTCTTCTTCCGTCCAAATGGTTTTCGGGACTTCAGATCCAGTTAACAATAATAATAACTTAGTTAACTTTATCTTCGACCCGACTGTCGCAAATGTGATCCATCGGCGGCTATCTCCGTATGCAGATATCACAGATCTGATCCATGAAGTTTCACTAAAAGGCATAGATTTTGTCAAAACGTCCCGCATGATGGAATAGATTGCATAGAAAAGGGCCAACAATAATAATATTAGGACAGTGCCATTTTTGTGAAAAATCACCTCAAGGGCACTGGTTGTAAAGCTTTGTTAAGCAATATTCTCTATTTGCAGGGATGAATTGCGCTACAGATGCGTGCTGCTACGCGAACGCTTCGATAAGAACAAGGACGTAAAAAACATAATAGAGGCGCGACGCCTACTGGCTGAAGGGAACGAGGAACTCTTCCAAGAAATGCATTACCAACCAAAGAAATGTAAGTTTTATTTCAATAAACAGCTTTTTTAATGTATTGAGACTCAACTGCCTTGAAGTCAGTGGAACTGTTGTTGTCAAGCATAAAGGTCATGTTTTTATGCTCCTCAGCTGAACGAAATTTGATGCAGAGAATCAGAGTTTAACAGGGACTGTTCCTTTCCAGGAAACCCAACCTTAGAGCACTTGTGCCATACATAAACCACTCACTAGATCGATATCTTCGGGCTTTTTGTATGAAACAAATTGGTCCAAAAAAACCATAGATATGTCAGTATACAGACAGTTCGATTCTCATTTGGAGCCTACTTATTATACTATACACCAATGAAAACCTCTGAAAATTTATTCCATAGACTTTCAGAGTTTTTCATCGGTGGATATAATTGGCATCACAATAATTCAGTTCCAATTTTCGATCGGAGCCTTGTGCACTAGGAGACCATTCACAAAAATTGTCTTTAAAAATCACAATTAGAGATCAGATAACATCGCAGGCTGTTCGCTGAGTGCGTCGCCGAAAAACTGCAGGTATCGGCGACCATGTGCATAAGCATGCATTTATCAATATCTAAGCTATAATATCCAATAGTCACTGAAGACCTGGTTGCCAACATCTGTCGCCTAGTGCGCAAGGGCCTTAGTATTTCATTGATGGAGCAGAACAACTTTTACTGATTTTTAGATTACGCCTTGTTGCGCATCCAAGATTTTATACAGCCATGCAGTGTCTATCGTCAGGATAGATATGTAGAAAGATATGTTATTCGGATAAAACAAAATTTGATAGAAGAATAGGTTAGGTTAGTTTGTTTTTTCTCTTCCCTTTTCTTCAATGTTCTGTTGTCATGAAACCGTAGAAACTTTACCGATTGATCGATTTCCGCTTGTCCTTAGTCCCCCACTCGCCAGGCGGCGCGGCCTACCAGCGTGATGTATTCGCCCCTGACTGGGTGCTGGACTACTGGCATCCCTTGGAGAAGGCCATGTACCCCGAGTACTTTGCACGCCGCGAACTGCGCAAGAAGGAGTACGTCGAATGGTGGGAGCGCCAGTACGGCAAGCCCAAGCCCGGAGAGTATGATGGACACCATTGAGTCTTTGATTATTGTTATAAAATCTCTGCAATTTAATTAAATGTAAATATTTCATAGTTTGTGTGGGTTTTTATTTGTTTGTTACACTCCCATCTAGACATCCTTTGTACCTGTTTTGTTTCAATGATATAGATTTCAGCCTATTTTATTATTTGTCATTTCATTCTTATTTAACCTTGTAGGGCACAATTATGGAATTTCCTAGACGAGTGGCAAGTATGCTAACCAGCAACCTATAAGGATGCGTATAAACACGCGAGCTGAACCACGACTTAAGACACAGGAACCAAACAGCTTCGTTCCTTTCCCATAATTCGTGTCTTGGCTTGCGCATTTTTTCTCATATATGCAGCATAAGGGCTTCTCCGTTAATGGAGGACTGAACACGGCTGGCTCTAATAAAAAAAATATCCAAAGAAGCGAAGCTCACAGTCCACAATGGAGTGCTGAGATCTACCTTAATGTATGGTAACGGGTCATGGAATTAGCAGCGGAAGGACGGAAGTAGACTGAACTCTATCGAAAAAGATCCCTGATGCGTAGGCACGGTAAAACCGTATATGGAGTACACATTAGAAAAACAAGTTTTCAAATTAACAGGCTTTATTCACATTCATGCCTACATTTGACATGGTTTTAAAAAAAAAGAACAAAATTATTATTGACTTTATTACACTATGTATTCGTGAAGTACATTGTTTTGATACAATATTTTTCATAATCGGTCATTCGTTTATCGCTCATTCAAGTCTTGGGACATTATTTTATATAAGTAACATTTCAATAGAAAAATGAGATAAATTGAAAACAACGTAAAATACCTAATTAAACTAAAATTCTTAAAAATTTACTCAAAATATATTATTTTTCAGGCACCAAAAGTATTTTTTACAACAATAATTTTGGAACTGGTGCCTATTTTCAGTTTGAAAGATCTAACAACCATAGTTAATCACCTCTTACAAAAATTTTATAGAAATCCTATGACATGAATCCTTGTTCCCGGACCCATAAAATTATCATTATTAAACCGGTCAGTGGTTGAGTGGGCATAGCGCTTGGGTCTCACCCGAGCGTCGCGTGTTCGATTCCTCGGCTGGCTAAGTCCTCCATCACAACACAAGCAACATTTTCGGCTTTCTGTGGTGGTAGTAGGAGATTTTCAAACATTGTTGGGTTATCCGTGACCCGGGAATGTTTGTCTTTCTTTTAAAAAAAATTTTAAAAAAATTTAATAATCCTAGAAAGTTCATTTAGAGAAAAAAAAATACAACTTCACATTCAATTTTTATAACCTAGTAATAGGGGTAAAAAAATGTGCATATTTTTTTAATCTTTATTTTACCAGAGAAAACAGTTTTTCAAATTTGCCCCTTCAGAAAAAAATAATTTAAGAACTTTTCTTAAATTTTAAAACGGCAACACCACAAAAATATCATTTACAGAATAAAAGTTGCCACTGTGCAGGTTTTTGTTAAGAAACTTGTTCCCTCATGTTTTTAAAAATCTATGAACCACAAGGGCTGATTTAGTTTGAATTAAAACCAGATTGGTGCGTGTTCCCTCTCAATCATTTGACAGAAACTTAATAAAAAAAATATTAATACTAACTAATGTAACTTGGCAGGTATTAGTTAGTATGTATAGATCTTGTTTGTAAATGTTGCATAGCTATTAGATATTGTATATTTAGTATGGTTGTATACCTGATACGTTTAACTCCGGATTCAAACTGAATAATGAACATTATAATATGTAACAACAGACGTACATTATAAAGTCATTTAGAACAATGTTACAAGAAACACATTGAAAGATTGTACTTCAAGCCAGTTGGGTGCTCTCTCCGTACTTTTTCTAACAATTGTTCATTACTTCAATGCGCTTTTCCTTGTAGTAATATGTAATTATGTTAAATTTCCAGAATTACAGGACACACTGGGTAAATTATTTTTTAAACACTTTGTGTAAGTTTAATACATAACAATGAGATATGAATATTTCAGTCGACGGACCTGGAAAATAAAGCATTTTAAAAGCTATTTTGTTTAAAATATGTATAATTTGACATCATTTCTTCACGACATGTTTTAACGTAATAATATTAAAATAGTTTTTTTAGGCTAGTTTATTTTTTAAATTAACCCAAACTAATAAACCTATTTTAGGTTAAATAAGAGAAAAAAATTAACCTAATAACTTTCACATCAGTAACAATGGCCGCCAAATGCACAATATAATTATTAAAATGTATTATTTTCTATTTCCGCCGAATTAAATTGTTGTTTCCGTGACTGGCAATTCTGGATATTTACCGTAATTCATTCCCATTATCTGCAAATGAGTTCTGCTATTTTGTTTGATTAATAGCACGATGGTTAGTTAAATTTTTTAGCAATTATTCAATTTTGGCAGTACGACGAAGATAACTTAGTACGGATGGTTGTTTCAAGACGGTGGAGGTCTAGTTGCCCAGCTGATGGCCGCGACCCCACTGGTGTCCGCGGAACAGGCCGCCCATGCCCCCGCCGCCTCCCGCAGCACCCGGCTGAGGGGCCGCCGCCCGCGACTGCGGTGGGATTCCAAACCCACCCATCCCGCCACGCGCTTCGGGGAACCATCTCTTGCTGCAGATACAACAACACATTTAGATTAGTGGTAAAATCAAACAAAAACAGCTTTATGACAAAATTCAATAACAGGTATGAAAGAACTTAATTAAGCAACTAGGTACTGAATTTTTCTTTCTTGGTAACACTGATATTAGTTAATCTATGGAATTTCAAATTCTACTGACATTTTTTGGCGCTTACTCCTATTTCTAAAAAGGTTTGTATATAATATTTTATTTTTTATATTAATATTATATTTTTCTTTCCCAGTTCAATGAGTATAATAATTGTAAATTATTTCCCTGATCTCCGCACTTTTAGGCACAGTTTAAGGAAATTAATTACACTTTGTTTCAACAATTACTATTTCATGCACAAAATAGGTTATTAGATTCTTAGTTGGGGTTGATTACGTAATTTATGCATTTTAGATTGAAACGAAACTCTCGCAAGTCAAAATACATACAAAAATGTTAAAAATGGCGGCAAAGCGATCGTTTTATAAAGTGAACATTGAATAAAAATGCATCTTTTAAAATCCATTCTGTCCGAGCGATAATTTAAACTTGTCGTCATGTAAATAGTATGCATTGCCATAAACAAAAACAAATAATAATTTCATTTTTACTACATCAATAAATTCAGGACAAGTTCGCAAAATAATTAATTCAGTTGCTGCGGTCAGTTTCAGTGAAAATAACTTCAGTTAACCAGAGGCGGCTCTAAGGATCCAGTCGTGGTAGGTCATTTGAAAAAAATGTGTGCCCATATATTATTATCTATATCAATTTGTTATAATATTTCCATTGAAATAAATACACAATCCATGTACCTACTTACGGCAAATTATTTTTAAGATGTTTAGTTTTAATGTAGTTGTGCACAACATTAAAGTAAATAAAATAAGAGTTTGATTCTATTTGACAATGATCTTTTACTTTTTTTTGTTTTGTTTCATTCTACAGCTTCATTCTAAATCGATAATAACATAAATAATTATTCCAAACGTTTCTCGAACTATCCAATGAAAAACAACCATCGTTCCACACAGTACAAGCGTGTAAATGAAAAACCGACATTTGTTTATGTCACCATCTCTGTAAAACATATAATATTCATCGTGTTGTCACCCCCACGGTCATGACCTAAACGTCCCTAAGCTTTCTTCGGTACCTAATTTTTACTTCGACGAAAAATATAGTGCCATCTCGTTTATTCTATGGCGCGCATAGGGACAGAAGATGCCAAAGAGGACATTCTTTAAATTGACCCGGCGAATCGTGTGGACTTGTGAATGAAAGCTTCTATTAGAGACAACAGATGTCACTGGTAGTCACTCGCCGCCGCCGCTGTTTCGCGTTACATTTTAAATAAAATAAGAATTAGACCAGTTGTTTTGATGCACATAATTGATTATTATTGTTGTCTTATAATTTTGGGGGGTCAAACACCAATTGACCTAAGGGAAGAACCGCCACTGCAGTTAACCATCTTTACCGACGTAAATCGTTGTTGTAGTAATTAAATTGAAACGAAGTGTAATGAGTGCCTAAAAAGCGCTGCGGCTAGGGAAATATTTGTCTAAAATTATTATAAATAAATACTGCATATTTTTAACACGATTGTAGCGTATAACTGACAACCTAATGTAAAAAAAAATTTGGAGCCTGGTCTACAATTCAACGCATTTAAAAGACCTTACACAGCTGATACATATTAACTAACGATCCCTAGCGACCGATTTTTTGTAATTTGACCTAAAAAATTTCAACATCGGATTCAATTTACTCGAAAACGAAGCTCAAATCAAAAAAGTTGCAACACAAAATTGACTCCAAATGTGATGTAGATTCTCCAGTTTCCCGCTTGTACTATATGTTTCCTGTCACCATCTATAGTTTCCTTATTGATTTGGTACCAAAATATAATATTCGTTTTAGGCAAAATTAATTATTTCAACACCTTTTTTCAAATAATTCTTTGTATTTATATATTATAACTGTGTGTAAATGGCATCTGTGTGCCATAAATAAATAAATACTCACAGAATGGAAGGTGTGCTGATGAGGGCAGGTCCTCCAATGTCCTGGGGGTACTTGAACATCAGGAAGAAGTACAGATGGCCAATCAGGATACCAACGAGCTCCAAGATTCCACTAAAACATTTAAAAAAACAATTTAATGAATTATCATGTTGGTATAGATGATATACGGTGAGGGCCGTATACTACTTGGGTTAAAATATTTACTCATAGTAATATTTATGCAAGATTTTTTTAGACTGGCACCACTTTTTTCCAATCCTCAAAAACACGGTCATTTTTGCATTTCGCATTTAGTTGCTAACTTCACATTTCTTCAGATGACATTTGAGATGTCATGACTCGTTCTGCTTTGAATTGCTTCATTCATTCTGTATTTGCTTCGGTAAATCGATATTTCAATTTAAAATATTCCTCTGGTATTACTGTTTTTTACATTTTCACTGCACGACCGATCGATATTTGTCAAATCAACCAGATTTTTAACAAAGTCCGCGAACTCCATCTTAATACCATAGTAATACAGTACTCATCCTGGGGGTCGGACTGTTTAAAAATCTGTCAGCCACTAACCTGTTCTTATCCCTCCGCATTCTATTATGAGTAACACGGTTCATGTTTGTTATTATAATTATTAAAACTTACTTTAACTGCGTTATTATCTCTAAATAGTAAAAAATAAAGTCGCTATCAGCGTCTGTTTGTTTGTGCGCTTAGTTCTTATAAACTACGCAACGGATTTCGATAGGGTTTTCACTATCACTCCCGAAAGGTTATACACGGTTTTCCAATAAGAGGTGTTATTTTGAATAGCCCGCTATTTCGGTAGATGTTACTTTCGAAGCTGTCATTTTTTGACATTTAACAAGTAGAAACTACGCCATTAATAAAAATGGAACGATACACGCTTCAACAACGCATTGAAATTAATAAAATTCACTTGAGTGAATCAAATGCAAATCATCTTGAGTGATGAGGCCCATTTCCACCTCGGTGGCTTCGTCAACAAGCAAAATTGTCGCATCTGGGGCTCGGAAAACCCAAGAGTTATTGTTGAAAAGCCTCTCTATCCTCAACATGTGACTGTTTGGTGAGGTTTACGGTCCGGCGGAGTCATTGGACCTTACTTTTTCGAAAATGAGGCTGGAGCAACAGTTACGGTGAATGGATTGCGCTATAACGAGACGGCGCTACGTGTCACACAAGCAACGAAACCGTTGATCTTTTACGATTGAATATCAAAATAACACCTCTTATTGGAAAACCCTGTATATATAAAACATGCATATTGTATTTACTGAAAGTAAAGAAAAGTCAAGCAACGCCGGGCACACATCAGCTAGTACATATTACTATAATATACTTATTAAACTCCATTGCACAACTTTCGATATATCTTTATATCATTCTACTACTTCATGTGCTCCTTTTCCTTCGCTGTGTTAATTTAGCAATGTTGTGAACACCCAATCTGTTGTAATAAAGGTTTGCCAAATACAAACATGTTTATTTTTATAAATATCAACAAAGTTACTACAGATTGCTCTGTAACTACTTTCATAGTACCTTAAGTACTTATTTTGTACTCTTGTTATTATATTCAAATAAATTAACTCCTTTGTACAACAGAACTTTCTATTATAACTTGTATTATGCCTACTTATATCGTTCGTACTCAGTTTACTATGTTATGTACTACAAACTTATTATTGTACTCCCAAACATCTTATCTATAACAATGTATATACATATCGTCGCATTAATTCGTAGAATGCGTAACCACCAAATGTAAAATTTTACAGGAGGCACAAAAAACCTCGTAGTGAAAAAAAATGAAAGACGGCTCATTCTTTTTATTTATGTTTCGAACATATAATATATTTCGAAATTTATATTCAATCATTAAACTTTTGTAAGTTAAGGCTTTCTATTTCAAATCGGAGTTAGGAAGTTTACATAAAAACCGAGAATGGAGATACGTATTTTACAAAAGATACATACTTTTCTGCAAACAGTTTTATGAGATAGGAATTTTACAGTCACAAAAAAAAACACAACAATGTATGTATATGTCGAGGCAGTCTATTTAGATGCATTTTAATGATTTTAATGATGCGGAAGGTTATCGTAAAAGGAGTGGTAATCCTTTTCTAATGTCTGTTTTAAGTCTTGTAAATGCTGGTACTTTTCCTTCCTTAAGGGATTAAATCTGACTCTCAAGTGAAATCTTCAAACTATGGAGATCATTACAGATTCGGCGACGGTTTTGTGCTGGGTGAGATCTACACTGACCGGGAGTAGTCGTGTCAGAGATACTCGTTAAGTGACGCTTGGGGTTGATGAAGGAGATTGTAGAAGAATTTGATCTGACATTTTCGATCACCCTTGTAGAGTCCTGTAGAAATAAAACTGATGTACTTACTAGGGTTTGCAAGACCAGGGCAAAGAGTAGCCATGACAGGAAACGTTGTGAAAGAGACTCCTCAGAGTGTGAAGATAGGTGGGAGAGACTTGAAAGTGGAACTGGTGAGCAAACATGTGCTTTAAGCGTAGAAACTCTTCATGCTCAGCATCACTTTGGAGTAAAGTGAACGCTTCATCTTGCCCGGCTGGTCAATCTTGAGGCGAGAAGAAAGGACGTCGATAGATGCGTGCGTTCCTGCGTACAATGCAGGACAATTGACCCTCCGCCATCATCCCATGAAGCGGGTAATCTTAATGTTGTGACAACCTGGAGTCGCTTGGCAGTTGATGTTACTCATTTCGGTAGGAAATGTTTACTCATATTTATCGATTGCGGTCCAAGTAGATTTGCCGTGTGGCGGGAAATCGAGTCAGATAATGCAGCTTCGATTATCAGACATTAGGAAGAAGTGTTTCGGGAAAGAGGCCCGCCCAAAGACTCGTTGTAGTTCTCAGTAGTTCTCATGTAGATCTCAGTAGTTCTCATGGACAATGGTACTGCATTTTGTTCCTACAGTGTTACAGATAAGTGTAAGAGATGGAATGTTCGTCAAAGATTTCGCGCGGCATACCGACCAGCTGGAAACGGTATAGTTGAACGACATCATCAAACAATAAAGAGAACTGCAGCCAGAAGTGGAAGCGATCCCCTGCAGGCAGTGTTTTGGTACAATCTTTGGCTACAAAAAGTCAGGATGATCAAGGTGTTGCGCTGTCTAGTATAGTTCACACTTACTCGTGGAGACACCCTTCTGCGCAAGTGAATATAGAAGAGGAAGTATTGACTGAGTTCTAAGTGGGCGATCTTCTTGCGGTTAAGCCAGTAGATGGGAGATGCACATCGTGCATGGAAGGGTGACAGGACTTACTTCAGTCAACAACATCGAAGTAGATGGCATACCAAGACATGTGCTTGACCCGCGGAAGATGCCTGACAGAGAACGGACTGTGTCTGAGGAGAGACGAGATGTAATTGTCGCACGTTCCACCGTCAATATTTTGGGTTTGTTTGAAGAGGACAGTGAAGAACCGGATCCGGATATGCATCAGGAGGAGATCCACTTGCAAAGAGATGGTGACCTTGAAGAAGAGATAATCACAGAACAACGACCTATTAGGTAGGACGCGAAGGGCTCCGGGTTAGTTAAATCAATTCGTGCAGTGATGATGACATCAGGAGGGCGTGTGGTGATAAGCAGGTACCACTGTAAAAGCGGTGAATGCAACCGCAGAGGCACATAAAACAAGAGAGCTACGGCAGAGCGTCACACGGTGCAGAAGACATCAGTTTAGACTACAGATACAAAACACTATTCGTGACTTCACAATTAAAATTAAGGTTATAAAATGTTCAAAATTGATTAATCAACTTATCTCAGTTAATTTCACGGTAAAACTATTACACCGTAAATAAATTTCCTGTCAAAAAACACAACAAGCGTGCACGGCTCACCGGCCAATACTGAATTAAGGAGTTTCGAAGTATTCGCGAGTAAAAATGGCACCATGATTTTACGCAGTTTCCTAATTTGTGTTTATCTAAAAGGTTAATTTTTTTTTAAATTTGCGAGTTTTACTAGTCGATGCGGGACTAATTTTAACACCAGATGGCATTAAAAACGTATTTTCGAAAAATTTGGAGTTACGCAGTCTACGAATTAATGCGACGATATATGTAAAAACCTTCGAGGCGTGAATAAATAAATAAAATAAATTTAATATAGAAAAAGTTTAACAAGGGATCTGTCAACTGAAACTTCTTAACAACCTTCCGCATCGCCATTCATAGATATTAGAAATACGGCATGGAAGCCTGCTGACTGTCGCCAAGCTACGACCAAACTGCACTGAACCGTAAAGCGGCTATGCAATGCAATTAATGCATTACGTAAATACAAAGGCAGGGCAACGCTGTGCGTAGCTGCTATTTTCACTGGTGTGGATGAACAATATTGGCAATTTTCTCAGTTTCATAACAACAATGCTTCCTTCAACAATTCCTTATTAACTGGTACAGTTAAGATTCTCACCCTCCGGAGATGACCAGGTTGAAAGCAAACAGCACCCACGGAAGGTACATTGCTTTGAATCTAGTGCCGAACCAGAAGGATACTATAGTGTCCTTGTTCAACTGGCACCAGATGTACAGAACCGAGAGAACCATTGGATCCATCAGCACCTGAAACAGATACGCACAAAACTAATTATTTTTAAATTCTCATCAATTACAGCACTTCTAATTTTTGGTGGCCACTATGAAGAGAGAGAATTGATAATGTATGTACTAAATCCAGTATGAATTTGCGTTGGATCTGGCCTACACTATCAGATATAATAATCATATTGAAGGAGATGGTCCGCTTAACAACCATTATAACTCAGGGCATAAGCCCATTGTGCTTCATCTCCCGTGTTTAGATTATTCCCCTGACAGTAACCCAGTCTCTTAAATAAAGTTCACCAGAGCTGAAATTTGGTATTCAGCTATCTCCAGGTTCCAAAATGTGTCTTTACAGGGATCTAAGGCCCAGTTGTTTCGCAGTAATAGAAATTCACGCGTGATAAAGTCATCAAATGGTCATTCAGCACCCTTTTCTTTTTTTTACATTTGAAAGGACCCCGTTAAACGCAGATTCTAGGTGCGTTTCAGCTTTCTATCAAATTGTGAATAGCTGACGACAAGCTTAACATTACAGTTGTCCGCTTCTGCCTATCATAATGGCGAACTTTTAAGTATCAAAATGGCACTGAATGGCTATTTGATGACAATATTACATTTGAATTTTTCTGAAACAACCCATCCAAAAAACGGTTTTTTGGATGGGGATGAATTTAAACAATTCATAAAAGTTAAAATTCAAGTTCTATTTATATTTTTTCATGGGCCGGTTGATTCACAGTACTCGGATAGTAACAGAACTTGAATATCAACTTTGAAATTTTATGAATTGTTCAAATTCTGTGAAAAACCCGTCCTAACTGTCCTTCCCTTCAAGACGGAACATTGGCACCATATATGAATTGGAGTTCATCCTCTTTACATTTCCTTCAGCTATTATTGGCACACTTCAATCCTAACAGTTCTGTTGGTTGCATGTGTCTTCTGAGATAGCAGTGTCCTGTTAAAAATCCTACTAGCTCCCTCGGTGAGTTTCTAGCCATATTGGACAGTTGCCAGATTCGTTTGAGGTTTGGTCTGTTTCCGGATGCCCTTTGCCTAGTTTTAACGTAATACTAACATGAATTTCTCCGATGAGCCCCACGATGATGCAGAGCAGCCAGTTGAAGATCAGCATGAAGAAGTAGTCGGCCGGCCGTCCGGCAAACAGCCCCGTCTCCAGCCGCAGTGAGTAATTGTACAAGAAGTAGCAGTTGATGAGGAAGTGGAAGCCCGTCTGGGGCGTGATGGGATAATAGAACACGGCCGTTAGAACTCTCCATAACTGAAAAATAAACAAAAACACATTGCAGTAGTTCTGTGACAGTAGATGCAAAAAATTTCTATAGCGCAGTTTCAAGATATTTCACCTCAGGATGTAGAGTATATAATCAGATTTATAGCAGTTCCTGACCACTCCTAAACTCGACAAAAGAGTTCACTTGCGACTTATGCAGGATCAGCAGTTGTGTATTATTATTCTTTTTTCTTTCAAGTTGTTGAAATTTTTTATGATACCATTTATAATGGGCCCATAGACATAAAAAACAGTAGACATGCCATAACACAACATCTGAGTATCAAACCAAGTGACAATCATTTTGGCACCAGGAAGATTGGAGCATATCTTGAATAAAAAACGACGTTATTTGTACATCGACCGCCGGCGAGCAAACATTGAAATAACCAGACCGTGCACAGAAAAGTAAGGTAACGGTTTGCAGCACAAATAACCATTGTGGGACTTTTCTGTGCAGGGTCTGAATGCACGTTTTTAACCGAGCCGACTAATACTATCATTGGGTTGCATAGCAATACAAATATATTCCTAGGGAATCAGGGATGTGCCTAGTGCACTTTTACAAAATACACAGATAATTGTTTCTTTACGTGGTATTAAATACTTTATTTTGCTTAATATATAATATTTATTTATTAGTAAAATGATGTACCCTTAAAGAAATATAACTTTTTTCAAAAGCCTGATCAAAAATACGTCATGATTTATTCTTGTATAAAATTATGACTAAAGTTTCACATAAATAATATATTAATTATGTTTAAGAGATTGCATCCCCACTCCCGGGTACTTTATGTGACTAGAGGTCACTAAACAAGACTAAAGCCATTTGAAGCAACAAAGGCGATACTGAGAGTATCTAATACAACTAGGCGCAAATAATAATGTACCTGCTATGTAATTTTTTCATTAAATTATTTATGTGTGAAATAATGAGCATAAATTAATTGAGATGATTGTATTATTATTATTATGATAGGACAATCCTAAATATATTTACCATAGGCGTTCACTCACCATGTACGTATTTGTTATAGCGGTAAATAATTATAACTCATTTGTCCTTACTAAATACTGTAACAACATATTCGATTTCAGAAACAAGCGAATCTTTTTTCATGGGACTTTGAATTTGCAATAGCGTTTATTACTGTTACTAGCGATTCGCGCGCCACTGTAAAAAGGACTAATAATTCATAGGCAGATTTTACTTTCAAAGTTTTAAAAGTGATAACTGTCAGATTCATTTACTGACCAGTAATAATTGATCCATAATATGGGCATTCACCTAATTTGTGATATTTTAATAATAAAAAATAAATAAATTCATTGAAAGGGTGAGGTCTATGCCACCTTTGCGATCCTTTCAACTTTCAGTTTGTTTCACTCTCCCTTATCGGCATGTCTATGGTTTCTCATGTCCATGAATGGGCCCTATAGACGACTCAATTTGGTTGAGCAGTTGTTATCAACCTCATTGAGTTGAAAATACGTTTTGTAAAAACGTCATCGCTCGAGTGAATAAGAATTTAACTTGCTTGTGAGATGTCCTCTGATAAGAGATACCAGGGACGAAGCTCTTGTCATCCTTTTGGACCAGTTCAAATGTATTGAAAAGGATGCAACGATTTAAACCAAAAAAAGTTTTGTTGCGTGTGTTAGTTCCCCAGAGTAGCAACAGACGAAATTGAACCAACCATTGCATCGTCTGTACGCAACACTCAATGGATGACACACAATGTGTCGGTTGAACCAGCCAAATTGAGTGGTCTGTAGGGGATTTATTACATCATTTTTCTGGCATCTTATAGGTATTGTAGGAGGACTCATTGTTTGGATCCCAAAAAATCACAGAAATATTAGTTTACCATGATGAAATAATTCAAATACTACTATAACATACCTGACATTCTTTGAAAAGGGGCTCAAAAAAGAGCATCATATAGTACGGTTTTATCAAACCGAATCTCCCTAATAAACTGAAACCTATTGTCAAACTCAACCACCATTTCGTAAAGAACGGAAGGCCGTTAAACCAATCCTTAAAGTCAGCCATGATTAACAGATTTTTGATAAATCAAACTAGTATTTTAAGCACAGGGAACAATCATAAGGTATGTTTATTTTGCCGAAACGTCAGGCACTGGCGTTATCGTCTAAGAGCGAAGTCCAGATAAATTCCACAATACACAACTTCTGGAAGTTAAAACTCCGAGATATTATAATGTTGTCGGCACAGCACTTATTAACTATACCGGCTATTTAATACGGGTTTAAAGGGACATCAGGGTGGGCGAATGGTACACGTGTACCGTTCGAATTTGTGGAAAAATCATGAAAATTGAGTTTTGTGTTGTTATCAATGAAGCTAGCAACAAACCAATACGATACGTCACTTCTTTTTTAAATAAAGCAGTATGTGCACAAACTGCGTTAAATTTATTTTCAGGCATCAGTGGCTACTCGGCCAATAAAAAATTGTTGTATTTTAATTTGAACTCCATATAGGATTCTCAACTGCCCGGAGCCAGTGGGACTATGTCATCCGTGAGGCTCAAGGGAATAAGTATGGAAATAATGGAAAGGAGTTGTAGAAGAGGATTATTGGGAAGTATCTGGCTATTCGGATGTGTTACCTAACACGGCCATAATTGCCATTATATCTAATTAATTCTTCCCAACCTTCATCTTATCTTTTTCATTTCCCTACCCACTCCCCTCAGTCTCGCGGATGCCATCGTTTCACTGGCTCCAAAAGCTGATGTTGGTAAGTATGGAAATAATGGAAAGGAGATGGAGAAGAAGATTAGGAAGTATCTGGCTATTCGGATTTTTCACCTAGCATGACTATAATTTCCATTATAAACTAATAATATTTAATACATTCTTACCAACCTTCCTCTGCTCCATCTCCTGCCCCTATCCCCTCCCTGATGCCAGAAAGGGTGAAAGTTTCACTCGCTCCATTTCTAGCAACGTTTCTATTCTGAGTGGTGGTTTTTCACCAGGGCAATAATCTGCTTGTCTACCACTCAGTTGATTAAAATGAATAAGAACAAATACAATTAAACTCATTATGTGATAACAAATCAATTAATTCTAATCATATAGGCGTGAGTAAGCCATTGAAACAGTTTTAAATATGTTTTGTAAGCCCACCTAAGACCAAAACAATACTCTTGTTATTTTTATTTGGTAAATCATCCTTAACGTACGACGATGCGACACGCATGTTTGGTGGTAAAAAAATCTGGTTCTTTGCTTAAATTTTAACTACGTAAATTGGTTTCATCATCATTGTGAAGTTTTCATTTTGATCAAATAGAGTGGCGATACAAAAAGTGATTAGCGACTTCGGTTTCTATTCAAATCTACATTTAAGAATTTTCTAGTGTGCATTTTTAGTGGTCACGAATCAAATATTTTCTTGAATGATTATTAGTTCCTCGTGTAAAAAATAATCGAAGGCATTACATTATTTTTAAACTAATTACGCAGTATAAGTAAAATAATTTGAAAACAGTATTTGAATCTTCTATCGTTGGCATTGAATTATGTTTTAATTTCGTGCACCAAAAAAATGTGTTCCATGCTACATTATTGGTAAATGTAATGATGTCCATCATTATTTTATTAAATTTATAAGTTTTTACGAGAGCCGAAAGCAGTATCAATTGACATAATATCAATTATTGCAATATTAGGCTAAACAATTTTAAAAAATCCAATACTGCCAAGCGAAATAATGTCATTCATTTATTAAAGAATATCTTTTCCCACAAATTTTAAAATTAAAAATTGTGGAAAGTAATTTTATTCTTACTGCATATTTTTATCCAAAAAATCTTTTTATTTCTTTGCATCTTTACGAAATTCAAAAAATTAATTTTGAACTTCTGTGATATAATATTTTAGTCTGCGAGAGGTATTTGCTTCTATGATATAATACTTTTGCCTGCGAGAGGACAGAATTTATGCAAAGAACCTATTTTCGTAAATTGTTGTTTGTGTTTCTATTTTGAAATAGCCAAAAACCTTTGTTGTACTTATCTAGGTTTTGTATTCACTGGACAGTGCTTTGGTCGGATTCTGATTGCTATTTTCGTGAATAGCTAACTTTACAATTTCAAATATGCCCCGCTTTGATATGCTGAAAAAATAAATTTATTGTTTATTTTCAACACTGACATCACCGATCGTCTCTCTTTTTCCGGTGTGTCAGGTAAACGTAACCTATGTTTTTGAAACTTCCATCTAAAATCCTTAAATGACACGATAATCGTATAGTTATTTGAAGTTAAATTGTTCAAACAATCATTTAAAAATGTTTCTTAACCATCGTATATCTTTATTTCAGCTCAGACGCCATTCACAAACATGTCCGACGTTGAAGTGTGAGTAGATTTCATGCCTCCTTATAAAATGTCAAATGCTCGTGTTTAAAGTTCGCTAAATAGTTAAAACATTAGCGCAATTGATTTAGTTCAAGTGAATTGATAAAATAAATTAAGTGTTAATTTATATTAATGTCAAGAAGTGACCATTTTGAGATGATAAACATTGATGTGACATGACAACAGGCTCACTTATCTGGCTGAACCGAACATAACCCTATATAAATCTGTCTGGTTGTTGGATGTAATTAATTTTAAAGTGGCGATGGCTCCTGTGTTTTGTGCGAATTACTAAGGGATTTTGTTATGTTTTTAGTGAAGCTCCCCCCGCGCCAGTTCTGGGTGGAGGACCCCTTGACGTGAACACAGCCCTCCAAGAAGTCTTGAAGACCGCTCTGATCCACGATGGGCTAGTCCATGGACTTCACCAGGCCGCCAAGGTTCTTGACAAGTAAGTAATTCGTCACATTGTATTCTAAACATTCCATTTGTCATAATTAAAAACATTTTTAGGTTAGTTCTCAGTGCAAGTGTTTCGCATAAAATGACTAAATCACTTCAAATTACGAGTCTCAAGAAGAAATAATGTCAGTTTCAACCATTTGGATTTTTTAACACATACTGTAAAATAACTGTATTACGAGTATTTGTTTGTTGTTTCCTTTTACTTAGTTTGCTCAAATAGTAAACTATTTTGTTAAATACAGCTAGTGAAATGTGAACAATTTAAATAACTTAAGCAATAGTCTTCTTGATGGTTAAAATTACTGAAGATTTCTAGTCAAACCTTTGTAATTCAAGAAAACATCTTAAAATCTGATCACCGATACTATCAACATCATTTTAAAACTGTCTAATAAGTGTGGCAATGAATATAAAACAATATTTGCTTTGATCTGACCTGTTCTAGGTTGGATAATTGCAGAAATATCATCCGGTCCCTTGTAGCCGGGTGGTCTAGCTTTGTTGCCCACATCAATGCACGTGTCATAGTACCAACTGATCACGAGTTGATCAACTGGTCTCCCATTAGTGCTACATTCATCCTTACCTTTCACCCTGCAGACGAATAGATTAACTTCTTTAAGGTTATAATTTCTAGATCTATGAGCTAAGATTTTGTCCACTCTGTGTAATCACACTTTGTTGTTGTTTTTTTTGGCTGCTCTGATATAACTCTGACCTCAATGACGTGAATATGTACATGTATTTTGTGCCCCTACAAAATTTCCTAGAAGAAAAGTACTTATCCTCAAATTTATCAGAAAATGCCATGGGCCTATAGCAAAAATCTAACATAGCTCTAACCACATTTTGTCCAATTTGCAAACGCCCGCGAGTTCATGCTGGCCAAAATGTGGCCAATTTGAAGAGATATTTTACAACATTTATTGGAATTATTTCTTTAGCTCGAGCTCGTTGGAGTCTTCGATTAATCATAAAGCTAACTTAGTAGTTTCACATTCTAACAAAAGATGTCTCACATTTCTTCAGACTTGTTATTGACATCAAATCATTGATCATGTGTTTACATATTTAAAAATCAGAATTTATAGCAGTCCTTATCAACTAGGCCATAGACAACATACAGAAGTCATAGTATTATTTAATATTGCTCCAATTAGGTACTACAATTGGCAATTTTAAAGTAAATAATAAGCAAAATTTGTGTTTTTTCCCTTCAATCACCCTTGTTCTATTTATCGATGCTACACTAGTATGACATATTAATAAGTATTTGTTGCATGTTCTTTCCAGGAGGCAAGCCGTGCTGGCTGTCCTCGCCGAGAACTGCGACGAGCCCATGTACAAGAAGCTGGTTCAGGCCCTGTGCAACGAACACCAGATTCCTCTCATCAAGGTGAACAAACATACATCCTAATCTACTCAGTGCTAGTGCTGTGTTGACAATTATTCTTAAAACTCCTTTCAAGTCTTTAGGAAGTGTTGGAGAAGGAGACGGTGGTTGGGAAGTACCTAACAATTCAAATCTTTAATTTAATCACGTTTTCTATTCTGAATTATCTCTGAGAATACTTACCACTTCTTTCTAGTCTAATAATCACTGAAAACTTTGCCATTGGTTGTGACACTTTTAACTAGCTAGTAAAATAAATCTAACCATCACACTGGGGTAGGCAGAGAAGATGGACTCCCAAACAACTCGGTCTTAGCACACACTCCTTACTTCATTCACATTCATACATCGTACATACCCTACTGTTATTCTGACTATGACTCAACTCAAGCATTTGACTCATAAGATGGTGTCAAATCTTCCTCGGGCATCCCAGACTTACACACACTCACAAGCTGAACTGCCAAGTTGAACCACAACTTATGGGAAAGGAATAAAGCAAACAGCAAATGGCATGAAATGCCGCTGGTGGTTGCTTCCCATAATTCGTAGCTCAGCTCGCGTTTCGGTTCGTAGATGTATTAGCAGCATAATACAATCTCTTTACTGTATTATTTGAACTGCTGGCAATGAATATAAAACAATATTTGCTTTGATCTGACCTGTTCTAGGTTGGATCATTGCAGAAATATCATCTGGTCCCTTGTAGCCGGGTGGTCTAGCTTTGTTGCCTACATCAATGCACGTGTCATAGTACCAACTGATCACGAGTTGATCAACTGGTCTCCCATTAGTGCTACATTCATAGATGTTAATTTTCCGAAGCTCATAGATTGCTGTGTTTTGATTGGATGGATGATAATCAAGTGTTATGTTTTCAGGTTGACAACAACAAGAAGTTAGGAGAATGGGCAGGACTCTGCAAGATCGACAAAGACGGCAAAGCCAGGAAGATTGTAGGATGCTCATGTGTTGTCATCAAGGTAATTATAATCATATTTCTTTTTAGTTGTGGCCCATTGGGCGTCTTCACTCTGGAATTACACTCAGTATAATATGATATATGCTAAGGAAATTCCATTAGGAATATGAAACCGAATGTCAGTCCATATCCTCGCTATGTGCCACATTTCTTGACTCAAATTTAAGCAGGCTAAATCTGCCTCTCAAGCCTTGGTAAGCCTCAGAATTGTTCCCCTTTTAGACGCCGAGGCGCTAGCAGTAACGAATGTCAAATATGATGTTTACATGAGTAATTACATTCCCATCTCACTGGAATTTATGTAAATTGTCTAATTTTATCAGAATATATTACATTCATAGAGCGATGATGGATGTTGATGTTGACAATTATTCTGATAAAGTATTTATCAGCATCGGGACAGTGTTTTCAACAATTTGTTTATTGAAATATCATTAATAGTGCATTGACTCCAGCAAAACTTGAAGACTGGAGCATATAAAACAGAAAAATATTTTTTAAGAGTTCAGAAAGGCACCTCTCATAAAAATCGAAAGTGGAATCTTAAGTTTTATGCCCAAGCGATGCCGATTTTGTTTTGTACATTTTTCGAAGAATTCAAGTCAAAATCGCATCGCAAATTATTCTAAAAAGGAAAATATTAGAATGCTCGCACATTCTTCAGAGAGACTCATCGGCAGTGGATCACTGTTAAAATCATAGGCAATATGTGTAATATTGCTGATATCATCTAGGCTTACGACCTGTATGCAGATTATGTTCCAAGCCACGCCAAGCTCGACATTTCAACCAAACCTCTCTTAAAATCAACTGTTATACCGGGCCTATGTACTGTGTACTGATGTGATACGAGAACAAAAAAACTTGTTGCAAGCGCTTCACTGTTTCACCGAAGGATGTCAATAACTTGTTCCACACACCGTACAGCTAGTACATTAGGCATTTTCCAAATACTGAAAAAATAATTTAGCAGAGTATAATAAAGTGTATCGAATCATTTGTGCCTAATAATAAGTTCAGACTTTTCCCTTAACCCCTAGGAGGCAAGTAAAATTTTGTAAATATCTCAAAAGCCAAATTTAACATTGAAAATTAGATTGTTTGCTTAGGAGTTTTCATGGACAGTAACAAAATGCATTAAAATTTTCTAAAACTTAGCTCAACACAATGCACACTGCAAATGTAGCCAACCGCACAATACCGGTTAATATTCAACTATTGCTTGATGCGTCTTGTTCCCACTTGTCTATTACACGCCTAGTACCGTCACAAAGCTAATACTATCTGTTTACCCTTTTGTGTTTTTTTACGAATATTGTTTTGTTTGTTGCAGGACTTTGGTGAGGAGACTCCAGCCCTGGATGTCCTCAAGGACTACCTCAAGTCATCCAGCTAGGCTTAACATTTAGATTTATTTCTATTTACCAACAAAATAAACCAAAAAAAATGATAAAACACCATGGCATTTTAATTATTTATCCCCTTGTCGACTTTACCCTTTGACACACGTAATGAAATGCTGACTTATATCAAAATCAAAAACGTTTTATTTTAGTCTACAGAGAGCTGATATGAAAAAGTTATATCCGAGACCCATAATAAGTAAGTCCCTTGGTGTTATTTTTCTTAGGGACACCTTTGGGAGACAGTAATTTGTCGGTATTGTTTTGTAAATAGTGGAAACATCACAGACATAATGTCTCTATTGGAAACATGAATTATTTTCAACCTAGAGACACAATAAATTAGAAAATCTAATAGGCAATCTAACAGTTTTTTAATCCATCTATATTTTGTCGAGTAACGGTCAATGCATAGATAACTATGTTGACCTGTAAGTTTTTTTTTAGTGAAATTTTCTATTGACCCTCAAATGAAAAGCTTGCTTTTGAACGTGAGTGGTTTATTTATGGTTTGAACTGAGCAAATAGTCTAGAAGTTATACCTATGTGAAAGAAAACATCTTGGTAATTCATGCAATTGATCAATTTCACCAGAATTAAGAGAAAAATTATCATATTTCGGGTGAATGGACACACACAACAACACTCTTATATGAGTTTTTTGTTCAGTTAAAACGCCGAATCCACTGAAATAAATTAATTTGTTCATTAATATGAACAAATTAATTTATAATAGCCAGAGATGTGCTTTATTTCAAATAAATCCATTTCAAATGGAAATGCAAAATGGGTATTTTGCATTTTAAATGCTTTTCTAAAAGCCATTTTGCATTTTAAATGCTTTTCTCAATGCATTTTCCATTTTAAATGCTTTTTTGCAACATTCTTCCTACTATCTCCACTCATCTTTTTTTCATAAGCCCCAAATATCAGTCGGTCCTCAACCTCGCTATGAGAGATAATTTACATTTGTCAAGTTGCTTTCTGGTCGCCCTGGCAATTGAGTGATACCATTACAAAAAATACTGATTCAAAAACTGAACATGGGGCCATGACGCTGTAATATTAACTGCTAAGTTTCTATGTTTTTACTTTGGCAACATTAGTCCCGCGCAAATTTTTTGTGGTTTCATAATCTGTCGTCGTGGTGTTTTTGGATTTACCATCATGTATAATGTTTTTTCTACATTGATATCCATTAAAATGACAAAAATGTTTAAAAATTATATAATTATTTTATTGTTTGACTTGAGAAACCATTTTGCATTTTCAATGCATTTTGAAAATAGGTATTTTGCATTTAAAATGCTTTTGTAAAAACCATTTTGCATTTTGCATTTTCAAATGGAAAAATTTTGACCCATTTCCATTTTGCATTTCAAATGGTTTTGGGTACCCATTTTGCTCATCTCTGATAATAGCTGATGTGTACCTGGTGTTGCTCGATTTTTCTCTACTTTTTATAAATATAATATGCATGTATTACATATATAACAATATAATAAAATAAACCTTCTCAATATAATAAACCTTCTGGAAATTCTCTAAATGATGTTGCGTAGTTTAGAAGAACTAAGCGCACAGACAGACGTGGATAGCGACTTTATTTTAGTAAAGTAAAGATTAAAATTCCATGGGCCTTTTCAAGAAGGTATATTTATATTTCAGATTTATTCCATGCAGAAGACGGAGGAACGAATGAGGCCTAAAGGCCCGTTTATAATAGGAATAAGCGGTAAGAATAAAGGCCCGTTTATAATAGGAATAAGCGGTAAGAATAAGCCGTAAGGCCCTAGGCCGTAGAAGTTGGAAGATAGGAAACCTGTGTATCCGTTTATAATAGATGGCAATAATCTCTTATTTTTTTCCATAACCGAAAAGATGGTCCAACTTTATCTTTTGCGGTTACGGATTACAGAAAGCTGAGATATATACTGAGATTTATGTATTTTCGATCGATACTCTATGGCAGGGGTGCTCAAACGGTCGATCGCGATCGACCGGTCGATCGCGAGTACTTTTTGAGTCGATCTCGAGAAAATTTTCCCATTTTTCATGCCTTATTTTTTATTATTTATTTGTAGCTTGTAAGACTGAGTTACTGAACGTAGTGTTCTGAAACAGCTGGAAAATTTCGTATTCGCAATGTTTGGGTCAACTTATTTGTGCGAGTCTGCATTTTCTGAAATGAAGATAATTAAGTAAAAATATCGCAATCGACTAACTGACGAACATATGTCATCGTGCTTGTGATTAGCACTCGGTAATTACGTACCATCGTATGAAAAGTCATTATTTAGTTTAGAAACTAGAACTCGTTTGTTTTTTGTATGAACCAATAAACTTGCAATTTTTAATAAATATTAGTTTTTTCATCGACTTTTTAGTGCAGTTCTCCACCTACCTTGACTAAAAAAATGCATATTGCGAACTAATTTCTGTTGTTCCTCCAAATTCTATGTGGATTCGTGGCCATGCAATTATGGAACGTCCCTATATATACACTTATACCTGCGCCACGATACACCCTACCTACATAGACGACAATTCTGTATATGCACATACTTGCAGTCTCTCAGAGTCGATCGATCGGAATCTAATAATATTGAGGTAGATCGCCAGCAGTTCAAGTTTGAGCACCCCTGCTCTATGGTATCTACTATTTGACATAATGGTTTATTTATGTATTTGACAATTGAACAATAATATTTGTGTTGTAGAAGTCCTAACAAATTATAGAAATTGGTCTGCGACATTCTTGTAAATTGATCGTTGCCTACTGTCGCCATGTCTTTTTACAAATTATGGAATTGTCCTGTTTTCTTCCTTTTATGATTAATGGGACGCACACTCTAACGTCGTTTTTTCCTTATTTTTTTCGTCAATTGTGTGTCTCCTATTGCAGCGTATGCTAGCCCCAGAATCGACAAAAACATTCCACATGCAACGATATCTGATGAATCCATCGTTTCATTATTTATTTATATAAAACAATATTACTTTTATAAGATGGAGGAAGAATATACTCTCGGTTGACAGTTGACATTGACAGGTGACAGCGGCATAGTCACTTCTATGGACGTATTCTATTCTATTCCTATTTCAATTATAAACGATGATCTAAAATATTACGGATTACGGCACCGGCCTATTCTTACCGCTTATTCCTATTATAAACGGGCCTTTAGCCAATTGTTGGACATTGTTATTAAAAACAAACCTTCAAAATTAGTTCAATTTTTAGATTTCTGGCTGTCTGCACAGATTATTAAGTTTTAACTTATTTTTATTTCAAATTTTTTTATAACGGGAAATAAAAAAAAAATAAACTTGACTTTTTAATTTGATTTCCTTTTCACTGTGAGTGGTGTTTTATGTATCATAGACAATCTCGCTATATTTTTTAACTGTTGGTAACATTCTTTGTCTATGGTTTAGCTAAACTTCTTTGTTTCCTTTTCCGCAAATTTCTGCATGTCATAAAACTTTTTGGCGCTGTGCTGGCTGGCTGGCTGTTGGAGCTACGATCACTTCCTATAATTCCATAATCGGGGTGGAGACTTCGATGCAGATTCGTCGCAGGACTTTAATGTCATCAACAATGATGGCTTTAAGATATAACGGGTAAGCTTCCACCATTAAAATCATGCTATTTGCTACGACGAAAGTTTCCCAAATTTTTCGTTTTTCTTGAGCCACGTGGTAAAAAGCCGGTATTTTAAAGCTTATAATAAGCAATGGTTCAACTTTTCAACCGTTTAAAGGTGAAATTAACTGGCACTGTTCGTTACTTTACGTGATGAGCCATTTTTGTAGATTATAATTTAAATACGAAATCTACCCTGTTTTAATGATGATTACATAGTTCAGCTGAATTTTGTATTGATGACAACTCGACAATGTCTTTCGTCCCTATCTGATCAATAATTTTCACATGTCCATGTTTAAAATGAGGTTACATTATTTTCTATTACTAATATGGTACCTTTGTATTTATTTATAGGAGTCTCCATAATTCTTGAGGTAGCAACTCATCGCACCGAGGACAAATAATCGTACTATGTAAGTAATATCAGTATAATATTTATGAAAAAATTATAATTAGATGTTTGGCACACTAAAGAAAGCGTTTCCCCTTGCGTCTCGCGCAGCTCTGCAAAAGGTTTTTATGATGATAACATAGTTCAGCTGAATTTTGTATTGATGACAACTCGACAATGTCTTTCGTCCCTATCTGATGAATAACTTAATTTTCCCAACTTATTGTTCTCATTTGATTTCCACTTATGATCAAAATTATTTATTTACAGGTGCCAACATTTGAGCCTGGAAAATGCAACCAATCATTGTAAGTATTTTCTTATCTAGAATTTTATAGCCAAAACATTATATTTCTTGCAAGCGGGGAGTAGATAAGGTTTAATGCTAGTTATATTTGCGAAATAGTACATAACTTATCCATAATATTCAGGCTAGTGAATAATAATAATAATACACTTCGAGGTATAACAATACTAGAAAATAACGATAGCAACAAAATAACTAATGTTCGGATCGTTATAAAATATAGCACAATGGCGATGCACTGCAGTGTGGAATATTTGAAATCTGATGAACTCACACAGTCCTTGTGTAGATGAGCAATATGGTTGAAATTACCTTTTGTTTTTAAATATTTCTGTTCATTTTCCAAAGAGCGTAATTTGCCTCATTATTCCTACAAAAAACTATTTCCGAAAGTTCATAAGTAGGAGATTTTACACATTAAAACAGGTAGTCACTTCATTTTTTTGCTGGGCTTATAAAAGACTTATTATAATTTAAAGGTTGTTTTCTTTATTCTATTTTAATGTTTATTTAATTAGCATCTAATGGTACGTATACATTTGCGAACTGAGCCCTCGAATTACGGGAAAGGAACAAAGCAACTGCAAGCGGCGTTTTGCACCATTTGCCGTTGCTTACTTCTTTTCCCATAAGTTGAGGTTCAGTTCAACTCGCGTGTGTATACGTAGCGTTAGGGATCAATTTTCAAACCCAAAACACATTTGCCTTACAATTTATTTATTGCAGATATGTACATTTTGCCAGAATTTGTGAATTTATTGCAATAAATATTTTTATAGATTGAATTTACCCACTAATGACCCTAGCTATGTAAACTTCCATTCATGGAATATCTACTACTTATGGATGTGCAACTGTTTCTAGTTTGTCCAATCTATACGAATATGTGCATTTTAAGTGTAGCAGTTAATTTATACCTGTTTTTAAATACAGTTTGTGGCTTAAATGATGATAACATAGTTCAGCTGAATTTTGTATTGATGACAACACGACAATGTCCTTCGTCCCTATCTGATGGTCACAAATTAACATTTTAAAATTTTTTTTAACTTGTATATATAAAATACATTTTTCTACAGCGTTCTTTATTTATTTTCAGTTGGCCGATGTTTTCTACTTCAACATTGAAAGAATTTGAACAGCTGCACAAAATGCCTGAGTTGATATTGCGTAAGTATAAAATTTTAATCATTTTTATTCGAGTTATTCACGGCATACCACTGCTAAACCAAATCTTGCAATTTCAAATAGATTTGCTGTTTTAAATGCATTTCAAAATAAAATACGGTTTTTGAAAGCAGACGAAATATAAAATATTGAACGCAAACATACTTAAACGTGTGTAAACTGGAATTATCACCTTACAAAACTAAAAAAACATTTTAAACAAGGGTTTTATAAAAGTTAAACTTTTAAATCACTATAATACAAAGTGAGAAAAGTCTAGGGACAGATTGTTTCGAAGAATTTGAACAATACATCAATGTTCATTTTCGGGTTCTGTGAAAGTCCTTTTCAAGTTCTTTTATTATATCATTATAGGCTAGTTGCTTGACAGAATTCAGATAATAACAGAACTTGAAAAGTATCTTTAAAATTTGAAGAATTGTTCAATTTCTCCGAAACAACCCGTCCTTAGGCTTCATTTTCGATTTATATCTTAGAATTATAATATTTTAGTCAAAAAGTTGGTTGTTACTGCAGAGGTTTGTTAATGAAGAGGGAAAAAAATCAAAACCAAAATGATGATTAGAAAAGTAGTGGACCGAACAAATAAATGTTGGACGAAAAATATCTGATTCAAATATAACAATTTTTTTTCGCAAAAATCTTAAGATACTGTCATTACAATGTTTTATGTCTTATTTCCAGGTGGCTTTAAACGATTTGATGCTTATCAAATAACATAGATGACTGCTATAATATGAAATGGTGAGAATTTGTCTTTTTTTTTTAAAATCAATAACTGATAGTTTTTTTTGTTCATCTCAGCAAAACAGTTTGTAGTTTTCTAATCAAACAATATCAGAGATTTGACAGAAATTTAATGATGATATCCAACAGGCTCCCTCATCCGATAGAACCCAATAATACAATTGTGACGATGATACCTGGTTATGTCTGATTTATGTTCTGCTTCCTACTGAACGTCTTATTTAAATTCTTTTACCCGTCTTCTAACTATTTACCATTCTTCCACAGAGATTGGAGATGTTGCAGAAGTTAAATTCCCTATATTTGCGGTAAGTAAAATCATTTCTTTTGCAGAATAATTTCCTATAGCTAAGTTATCAGTTCATTTATATTCTGCGGACTTTATACCCATCCCATGATTTTATTCAGATTGTCATTGAGAAAGTTTTGATTTTACACCATGTTGAGTTATAGGGATAGTGGATCTATGCACAGTCTTAACTGCTGGTTTAAACTAAGTGTCCACATCGTATCGGACGGATCACGGCTAACGGATTTATTAGGCGTAATGCGTCCTCTGTAAAAAGAGAGATAGGCTATGGTTTCGCCAACTTTTTCATTCCTACTACTGCAAATCTTATCAACGCACGACAGTGCCCTGACTTTGTTTTTACCTACACACCAAACTTCCATTGCATAGCTGCATTGATTGTCTGTACAGTTTGGTTATAGCTCGGTGACAGTCAGAATGCTTCCATGCACATATCCTTTTGTATCAATCCTGTATGGTTACATTTGGGAGCATTACTAGTGTACATTTTGTGGATACAAAAATATTTGTAAATAGTTTGTTCCCCCCTTTGCTGCCTAGTTTGTTGATTCAAGCTGTATCTTCAATAATTGTCCTTTGATGGTTTTCACAAAAATCTTGCTGTTATAATTCCAAGTATCTAATATTTTATTTTTTGTGCAGGTCCCCACGTGGTGCTGGTACCAAGATGAACTCACAAAAACAATATTTTTTTACTGTAAAAAAAAAGATCAAATAAAGAATACCCAATAATTTTGTTTTATTTTTTTTTTGTGTATAACCACAAACACATTATTTTACTTTGGAAAAAAACACGGGTCCGCAAGTAAGAATGATCGCCCGTTCCGTATATGAATTTCTATTGGCGCCCTTACACGGTTGGTGCAGTGGGAGCAATTTGCACAATTCCAATGCCTTTATTCTCAGGGGATTTACACTGGTCAGTTTTGTAAAAATCAACCTTGCAAATAATTTCAATAAGTCGCAGGTGACGAAAATGCACGTGGCAAAATAGACCAGCTTTCTACATTTGCCGCGGCTAAGTCACGCTTTGGCCATGTTTCGCACGTTTCTGTGAAGCATTTCAAAATTGAGTCTGGTTCGATGTTAATCTACTGAAAATAGAGTGGCTGTGTGATGAATTGCTATGAACGACAGGGTGACTAATCGCATGACGAAAATCGATAGTCTAAATCCCCAATTACTCCATGAGGGAGGGATGCTGATTTCATACTGACTTGTGAAGGAGCGGGCTTGTTATTTTACGCTTGGAGCAATACCAAACATCAAAAAAGTTTATTAAATTACTTGATAAAATGAATGATTCTTGCAATACTGGTAGGTTGCTTTTTCCTCACAAGAGTCCCAACTGCTCCCGTCTGGAGCCAGTGAGACTATGGCATCCCCAATTGGGGGATGTTGTGAGGCTGAAGGTAAGTGGGGAAGGGAAAGAGGAAGGTGGGGAAGTACCTGGCTATTCAGATCTAGTCACTAAACACGGCTAAAGTGAATACCTCACAAGAGTCCCAACTGCTCCCGTCTGGAGCCAGTGAGACTATGGCATCCCCAATTGGGGGATGTTGTGAGGCTGAAGGTAAGTGGGGAAGGGAAAGAGGAAGGTGGGGAAGTACCTGGCTATTCAGATCTAGTCACTAAACACGGCTAAAGCCATTTGGAGCAACGTTTCAATTCTGAATGGTGGTCTTACACCAGGGCGATACTGGTAGTATCTTCCACTCTGGAACGTGCCGCGAATATACTACATATTATTTTAATTAATTAATTGTGAAATAACACAAATTAATCAAATAAAATTTATTTGCGCAAGCCGGGTTCGAACCCGCGACCTTCGGAATGGCAGTCCAATGCGTTACCACTGGACTATGCCGGCCGTCATAATGCTGGTGCACCAAAAGCATTTAATTTGGTTATACATTCTGACGGCCTCCATGGTCTAGAGCAGAGGTTCCCAAAGTGGTCTATGTAGACCCCCAGGGGTCGATATCGGCTTGCTGGGGGTCTATGTCAGCGAGAAAAAAATTTGGGGGTCCACGAGATTCAAATGGGGGTATATACGAGCGGATCCCCATTTACCTCAAGTCAACATTTAGGAGTTCCGTAAATGACACAATACACCTAACACAAATAACACAGTTTGCGTAATATTAATAATTGACTGAGAAATTACTTATTTGATATTTGTATTTTTATATTTCGTAAAGTTGTTTATTGAGGTATATAATAAAATTATACGTTCCTTTTCTTGTCAGTATTAATATATTCAAGCAAATCGGAAGCCGCGAATTTTCCTAGATTCCCAACTTGTTTTTGAAAAACGTCCAGGGTAATAATGACGTTCAACATTTAAATGTACTTCACACAGACTTCAAAACTAAGTTTAAGGACATTTTGGCTGTGGAATGTTGAAGAATCGGATATCATATGACAAGAAGAACTGACCGGAATAAGCCCTGACAAAGAACTTAAGGCGCAGTTCTGTAGGGCCAGCTACAGAAAGAAATTCCCGTTGCTTATCCTGCTCCATTTTCATTTGGTGTAATACCTCACAAGGGCGCCCCTGTCTGCACAGTGTAAAGACAGAGGAACTATACCCGCCACCCGGTTGTTGGACAGGCAAGGTAAGGGAATCTTCTTACGAAAAAGAGAAATGATTATCACATGGGACTTTAATAGTTTTAGGAAAATTCAATATTTGGCAGGCAGGGGGTCTACGGAAAAAAATATATTTGGCTAGTGGTCTACGGGGCAAAAAAGTTTGGGAACCTCTGGTCTAGAGGTAGAGCTTTCTACTAGCAAGCCGAAGATCGTGGGTTCAAATCCCGGCGTGGGTGGTGCAAGTAAATTTGATTTATTTGTGTTATTTCACAATTAATTCATTCAAAAAAATAATATGTAGTATACTTGCGGCATGTTCCAGAGTGGAAGATACTCTCAGTATTGCCCTTTTGTAAGACCACCATCCAGAATTGAAACGATGCTTGAAATGGCTTTGGCCATGTTTCCCCACATTTCTCTTCCCCTCCCCTTTACCTTTTCCCTCACAACATAGTGGATGTGGATACATCATAGGAGATGACATAGTCTTCAGACGGTAGGGAGCATTTGGGACTCTTGTGCGGTATTCATATTAAAAAAACATGATGTCTAGAAAGTTGAGGTACAGGCGGTGAATCTATATCACACATAAAGAATCCAAAATAACTTATTTCCTTTTTTCCAACTGGGTTTGTAAATCAAAATGTCACATCAAGTATGGTATTGTTTTCATGTTGACCTTAACAAAAGTGTATTTTTATTGAATATTCTTGCCAGCTTCTACGGGTTAAAAAGCTGATATTGACCCTACAGCGAATGATTTTTTCAAATCGAAAAAGGTTATACCACAAAATCAACTCCAAAAACAAAAATAATTCAGTCGGTTTTCCACTTGAATTGAGTTTCTGGACATCGTGTTTAAATTGAGTGTGTTCGCCGGTGGCTTACCGCCACACTGGGCCTGTAGCATGGGCTCCAAGGTGCGCCAACTTCAAGTACTCACATGCACACAGAAGGTGCAAAACAGCCAATTTATTATATTTTTATACAAATATGGTAAAACCATAGACATATGAATATTAGTAGACCTGCCCTAAGTGATTAAAAGCGTATTATTCCCCACTCCCCATACCGGTTCCATTGGAGCCGGCTGGGCTCGCGTATGGCTTCCCGTGAATCTTGAGAATGTGACGTCATCATTCTTGTTCGAACTAGCGTCGAGCTATGGTCGAGGCATTTTATGAAATAACACGGCAACATAGTGGCTTGTGATATGAAAACTTGTAAAAATAGATGAGAAAAAGAGAATAAACCCAATTGTCGTATTACATTCCATATGTAAGCATCATTTTAAGCTTATTCACGTCGTATAATATGAATCAGTTGTAGAAACATATACTATCACATCGAGCCAACATTGGTCGAATGTAGCGATTCTCAAGTGTGCGCATCGTTGTTACTGGGAAGTAAATTATGAACACTTATAAAAGTGTCTTAACTAAATACGTAAACAAAATATTCGACTCTGAAAATAAAAGAATTTTTTTTTGTCGAATTTGGACTTCGCAAATTTGTTCATAACGTGGCGAGTAATTTGCGCTCCCATGTAAAAATGTCTATTCATTCAAAAGCAGATTTTACTTTTAAGAACTAAATGGTGATATTATAATGCGAGATGCCTATATACTGTCAGATTGATTTATTGACGAATCACAGTCAGCTTTACCCCCTTCGTTCTTCAACAGTTGATTTTACCCCTCACCTTTAATTTCTAGTCTATATATTCATATGTCTGTGGGTAAAACCCTATTTATCAACGAAACATCACACCATCGCCTTTACTATCTTTTCCAGAACAACTTGTACATGGAGTATCTTACTGTAATTGTCAGCATTTTGCAGTCATCGCTGGAGACCTGTACCCGGCGAGCGCTCGAAAGCGACAAGCCAGTGGTTAAAATCTCAAAATGTCAGCTAGCCCTAAGTTTTTCCCCATATTTTCAATACTTATGTTTGCTCCATATTGTCGACGAAGAAACAATACCGCCTAAGCAACCTAGTCTAAAAATCAGTCCATGAAATTCAATAGAGAAACGAAATGGCACACGGTGGCGAAATAGCAATACCTGACATCGGTTATGTTTTGAATGAAGTGCCTATCTCCAATACTAATCACAAATTAGTTTGACGTGCCGCAGCAAGCTGATACCCGATTTTTTTTCTCTTTGCACAATGATATTTTTGGCATTGCATGGAGCCGTCTATTCATGGACGGTATTATATACCTCAAAGAGGTTATTTCAAAATTGTATTATAAGATTGTCCCACCAGATTGGCAACTTGTTATCAGTTGGAATAATTCCAGGAGCTTATGTCCTGCATGACGCCATGTTTAGTGTATACATAATTCTCCACTGCGGTAATTAAAGTTTTGACCAAATACAGCAGGCTAATTTTGTAGTGTGTTTGTAATGTATATAAGATGTGAGTGTTCTTAAATCTGAACACATGGTAGTCCTGCAAGAGCATGAAATCTTTATTATAAACAGGCGTATAAATAAAAACAAATAAAATTTTACGCATTTTTATTTTATTTTTATCCTTATCACATAATGTACACCCCGACTACACATTAGATCATCTTTCTGACCAGACGGTTGATCTTGTCTTCCCTGTTACCAAAGTCTCCGCCTTCCACGTAGTGGGTGGTCTTCTTCCTCCATCCTCCGGTGGGGGTGTTTAGCTTGAAGGGCCACAGGAAGTTTGTGGCATACTTGAAACGGCTGCCCACTGTGAATACCTCGTGCACGAGGTCCTCCACGCAGATGATGTTGGAGCGCTTCAGCTGCTTCTCCACAATAGTGTTGGAGGTGATGGGGATGCGCTGGTTGTTCACCTTGGCGAAACCGCGCTTGTAGATGATCTGGAACAAACAAACAAATGTATGCATTATTAATACAAGCGTCTAAAACAAAGTCTTATAATGGAAAATCATTTCAATGGTCACATCAGATAGGGACGAAAGACATTGTCGAGTTGTCATCAATACAAAATTCAGCTGAACTATGTTATCATCACTGTAACCATTGTAAATTTAAATAAATATTATAACCAACAAGTGTTTACAAGATAGCACAGAATGTGTTTTGTTAAATAACACCAATAAAAACGAATGCTTGCCCCATTACATATTTATTTACTTGAGGACTACGCAAGATTTTCAGTAACCACATCGGTTTTGGAGATTGGGTTAGGTTGCAATTCCTTAGCAGTTCAGATGGTGGATAACCCTGTGGAAATGGTGCTTGTCTACCAGCCAAGACAGATTGAGTTCAATACTCATAGCAGGCACTGACGTACTGCCATTTCAAACAGTCATGTTTGTTAAAAAGGTCTGTACCATAAAAAATAATTCCAAGGTCTAATATAAGTGTAAATGAAAAGATAACGAACCTCCCTGACAGTCTTGAGGTTGGGATATCCCCAGGTGATGTAGGGCTCGCAGATGCGCAGCATGTTGAGGGTAGCCTTGTTGAGGCGCACAAACACACCATTGTTGATCTGACGCAGCCTGAAGAGTTGGAGCACCTTGCGGACCTGCACCACACACACAACAAACACAAGGGTCAGTAAAAGATTATATTAAAATGTGGTGTTTGGTTACAAATCAGATAGGAGCGAAAGACAATATGCAGTAACTATGTTATCATCATGATTGATTTTGGGCTTTATAAAGTTTCACATAATTTATAATATATTAGATAATCTTGCAAAGGAATAGATAAGGCCCTAATTGTATCAATTTATTTAGGTAATTATAATAATAATTGGATAACTTGTAGAGCCCCATTTCTGTGAAAAATCACCTCAAGGGCGCTTGTACAATTTATTTCCTAGGATCTACATTTGTTATTTAGAAAAGATACCAAAACATACTTACCTGGCAAGTCACTTCCGACAAACACACTTATATTAATATTAATGCTTTAATGTCTAGTGCACTCAGAAAGTAACAATAAAAATAAAGGCTTTATTTAATAAAAACATGTGCACACTTCATTATGAAACTTTTGTGAAAAATTACTCTAAAACCATTTGCAAATAAATTCATTCAGAATATCCAGCCCCAAATTCTTAACTTTATATTTTGGAATAACTTCCAAACTCTCTGGGATCACTCCCAGCAAAACCTGTATGAATTAACTTATACATGGCAAAAAATTTCCATAAAAGTCTTCACCACTTCATTCTCCTATAGCCCAGTTTGAAAACAAACCCACTGTGTTTTTGAACTTGTGTTATAACGTGCATCTTTACGAATGTTAAGTTGTCATGTTTACGTTCGCGAGAAAACTCCACTTAGAAAACTTATTAGAACGAAACAAACAGAAACACATGTGACATTGCTAGAATGCAGAGTGGACTAACCGAAACGTCCTTAAACAATAATGAACCCCGGTGACTGATAAGCTGGTGGTATGGTAACTGAGGGTGTAAGAATAAGAAAACCAACCCTTCGCATCTGTGTGTACAAAGCTTGGCTTCAGTCTAGGCGCGCGGCGGACTACTCAATTTGGCTTAAGAATACTGTTGAATTATAGAACTTGATTTTGTGCTTTCAACTAATAAAAATAACGGCAGATTATGGTAGCAGTCGGAAAATTGAACAGCAGATGGAGAGTGTACCGTAATTTATGGAAATTGGTAAAAAAACATGATGCAATGCTTATTGACGGTAACAACCTTGGAATGAATTGACAGCAGTAGTAGCAACGTTAATGTCGGAGGGTGCCCCAGTGGAAGAGGTGGATAGACTGCATGGACGATGATTGGAGTGGGACAGGAGGTGATTGAATGTGTGTTACCTTGGGAGCGAGCTGGTTGATACCCCTGATCCTGAGCACGAGGGCGAGACGCGCCTCCGAGGGGATGTAGAAGTTACCCTTGCGCCTGGCCTGACGCTGCAGCCTGATCTCTTCACGCTCCTTCAGGTTGTACTCCTTCACGTACTTCTCAGCACGCTTGAAGATGTCCTTGCGCTTCTTGGCGGCGCTGGTGCGGCGCTTGATTGTGAGCTGGAATTATCATTTACTTTCATTGAGAGGGTGTCCAACACAAAACAAATAGTCAAATATACCAATAATGACTCCTCAAAGGCAGTAAGAAGCTAGAATATAAAACAGTAAGTCCATTAACCGCCCTATGCATACGAACGTACGTAATACGTCCGTCAAAGTATCACCCAAACGCAACAAGCCGTATCACGTACGCTCAGGTACAAAAAAAACTTTACCGAAACCCACAAAACGTTCGTGCGCGTCAAGTTTGTTCCTGTGTCATCCGTTTAGGATTTCGAAGTCAGCCGAAGCAAACGGGTGAGTTTTCGTCACTCCCATACAAGTTACGTCGCTAGTCAGTGGTTCTCAACGCAAGTGGCGCAGTTTTTATAACAATATTATTACGTTACGTGTTTTTTAGTGAACTTCATGTGAATGTATGTCTATTTATTAGTGACTTTTATACCGTTTATGTACTTCGTGTTATCATAAACTGATTTTTTTGTGTTCCAATATGTCAAGTGAGAGTGAATATAAAAATATTAGCTCCTCCGGAAGTGAGACCACTATAAGTGAGGATTTTTCTACATCACAAGATGAACATGAAAGCGAAGTAGAAGACGTTCCTACAAGACTCTGAAATAGAAGTTTTGCAACCACCATTTGAATTTAGATCGACATGTGGCTTTCCTGAAGCACTCAATAATTGTAAAGATGAATATGAATTCTTCACCTACTTTTTTGATGAAGAACTGATGCAAGTGATAGTGGATCAAACAAATTTGCTGAGTAATTTAGCAATTCTACTTCACCTTGGACGGATGGATGGCACGAACTTACAAGGCTTGTCGAAGTTCGTGGCATCCAACAACAATCAGCGAAATGAGAATATTTTTTGCAATCATTTTAGTGCAAAGTTTGGTAAAGAAACAAGAAGAAAAGATGTACAGGTCCAAAAGTCCGATATTTGAGGCTCCATTTTTTGCACGTACCCTTTCATACAGGCGGTTTTTATTGCTAAAGAATTTTTTGCATTTTAGCAATAATGCTGAATACAACGAATCGACCCACCCCAATCCCAAACTGAACAAAATATGGCCTGTGTATCAATATTTGCAAAAAAATTTCAACAAAGATATATCCCCGAGAAAAATGTGACCACAGACGAAAGTTAGATGTTATACAAAGGACGTTTAGGATGGATACAGTACATGCCACTCAAAAGATGGAGATTCGGCGTGAAGACATATATGTTGTGTGAGTCCACCTCAGGATAAATATAGTCCACAATTATTTATATAGGAAAAAATACCCTTTTTGACCAGAGCTACAAACATCTTCCAGTCTCCTCCCAAGTCGTTATGTCACTAATGAGACCATTGCTCAATAAGGGGTACTGCCTAACAGACAATTTTTACTCGTCACCAGAATTAGCGGAGTTATTAGTTACAAAAAAAATCATAGAGTTTGTAGTGAAAAAATGGCCTAAGAAAAGGTGTTATGTTCATTTTGACCGCCCACCAACAATCGCTGGCTACCTCATATGCAGAATGTACCGAGATTATGTTGATTGACATATTATATTCAATACAAAATATTCAATAGAATATTATTACAAAAAATATTCGGTGACATCTTATGTTGAGAACCTCGGACTTACAAAAGGATATAAAAAGGGTCATAAATGAGTCTGTTGTCTAAAAGTAATGTCTGGTATGTTGAAAACAAGTATTGTTATTGCGAAATCTAATGAAAAAAAAACCCGATGTGATTTTACCTACATTTTGAAAAATAACCAAAAGGTAGGGCGGTTAAACTTAATTACTACCAGAAACAACTACTTATGTGGGGGGGGAGATAGTAAAAGATGCTTTAAAGTTCCTTTGTTCAATCGGTAGTTTCCTGTCAGTATGATCCGACATTTGTCATAAGGTTATTATAGGTTAAGAAATTTTAGGGAATACGCAAATTATTTGAACAATCCAACTAAGAAACCAATTATCTATTTCGAGAATGTTTTTTACATCTCCTTCAATGTAAATAGTTGTTTCTTGTAATAATTAAGTTAAAACGAAATGTTATTTCAATAATTTGTGCATATAAACTGTGAAACGGAATACCAATAAAAACTATAGTTAAAATTAATCTAGGTTCAGAACCATCACATGTCATTTTTGTTATTTGTTTTTGGGGTATTATGCCGTGTTGCGCTAACTCCTTCTTTAGCCAACGTTTCGGACAGCATTGCAGTGTCCATCATCAGGGCAGATGTGTTATTTATCAAAAATAACACATCTGCCCTGATGATGGACACTGTAACGTTGTCCGAAACGTTGGCTAAAGAAGGAGTTAGCGCAACACGGCATAATACCCCAAAAACAAATAACAAAAATACTTTTGGCCGTGAAAATCTTAAATCATATCACATGTCATATTTGACGGCAGAACAAAAACATTGATACTGTACCCCAGACCAGTTATTTCCTTTCCCATTGATAATGGACTTTCCACTTCTATGATTAACAAATTTAATGACAAGTTTTGCTTATTTATAAGGCATGTACTAGAAATCTATGCATTTATTTTAAAATTATTAAAACTTCTGAGAGGTTTATTCAGAATATCGCTCGCCAAACATTGGCATTGGGATTGTATGGCGAGCGATATGCTGAATTAGGCCAAGCCATGTTATCGTAATCTGTCAACATCATTAGTCTTTCTCAAACACAATAAACTAATCTAAAATAAGTATTTTTAAGATGTATTTAAAAAAAATATTAATAATTAGTACAAAAAGTGTCACAAAAAAAAGACATGTGGTTATTTCAATCTAAATACAAAAAAAAGTTTGTGACTAGTAATTCAACATGCGAAAGAGACAATACAGATTTCAAACAAGTAAAAAATATTCAAAATTCTTGAATACAGAGCTAATGTCAAGACATATTTTAACACATTATATTTGCATGAACACAATATGTGTCTAAATTGCGCAAATTGTCAAACTTTGACATTACCGTCACATGTTGCACACCTTGAATATTTATTGATAAATGCTTTATTAAAATTATTGGCTTTGTTTGAGCCCGAGTTGCACTCTAGTTGATTACTGTGTTAAAATCAGATAGGGACGAAAGACATTGTCGAGTTGTCATCAATACAAAATTCAGCTGAACTATGTAATCATCATTTTAAAATCACAGAATCAACACTAAATACTCCCAAACGTGTTAATGATAAACATACTATATTCATCTTGATTTATTTTATTTACCTGGACAAGCTTGGCGCGGTTTGTCTCTCTCCTTTTGCGGTGCTTCAGAACGGATTCTGGCACTGCTGGGAGCTTCTTGCCATCCTTAACTTCGTTCTTCTTGGCTTCAGCCTTGGCTGGAGCCTTGACTGTGGTGGCAACCATTATAACGTGCTGCAATAAATGAAAGCAATGAGGTTAGACATGGCCGACTCCTTTGACAGTTGTAGGTTAGGAGGCATGTTTACCTCAGATGCAACAAAACATCATGTAAAACACGACACTAATTAAAATCCCATATCCATTCGTGCAATTTACACTCGAATAAATGCACAAGAAACAAACTTGTAGCCTTACTATGCAAAATTATGACAACTGAATTCTACGGGAACACGAGTGCAAGGATGTTAAAAATATAAGTAAATGCGCTTCAATTCGAGTGAAATTTTAAACAATAATATTCAAAGGAGTATAAGGATGAATCAGGTCCACTATATTTCTCGAAAAAGTCCGAAGATTGCACTAAAAATACAATTATTTTACTCACCAGCGGGTAAAATCCTCGCGACACGTGTGTTAACAACTAAAAAGAACGATAGAGCAGATCGTCGGTATTTCCGGCGCTTTTGGCTGTTCGGAAATGCAAATATCTATGGTTAACAGTAGTACCTACTCCGACAATGAAAAAAAAAAGTTTTTAGGCTTTAATAAATTATCTTATTAAGTTATACTGAATCGTTTGCAATATTTTTACAATAATTTAATAAAAAACACATAGTTTTAATACTAAAAATTGTTACTGCGCATCTATAGTACACAAATAAAATAATCGTTTTTGGCGTACTTGGAAGAATTTCGAATTTTACTCTAAATATTAATAAATGCATCTCAAAACAATGGTATTATAAAGAATTTTTCGAACAATTCCTTGAGATGACATTAGATGAACACAATATATGGATTAAGCATTACTGTATAATAAAAACACGTAGAAACCGCATTTGTCGGAAGTGGAACATTTACGAACATTGTGCGGAAAATTCGAATATGGTATTTTGTGCAAAACAATATTTGATATCGTATTTTTCCGTGATAAAATAATTCTTGCTCCCACATTACTGTATATATATTGTAATAAACTGGATTTTTTTCTTTAAAATGGATAAAACTCTTGGAATACACATAGATTCAGGAGAATTGGACATATTTTTGTAGTAAAATGTATAAATCTTCTGGAAGAAAAGGATAATTTTTCAATTCATAAATAGAACATTAAATTACTCATTCGACTTAGTGCATCCATTTTAATGTGTTTTATATGGGTTGAATAGCACAATCGCTTCCGAAAAACTATGTCAATTAGCGGCTTTGGAAGGTGGCTAGCTTTCAGAAGAACTTATAAAAGATACCTGCTTAAGTGGCAAAGTTTGTGCAAAATAGTAAACAGGTATATTTTTGGTAAAGGTTACGAATTCCGCCTCACGGTAAATACGCAATATTTTACTTTCAAATAAATGGATTTAGCTTTATTAATTCAAAACATGATTTATTATGTCGGGGGAGACGGAAAAATACGCACTTTTAATTTTAATTTCGTTTATTAAGTCACTTACGCGATATGTCACACGAGATTTCAAAGAAACAAAATAATGTGACATTTGCCGGAAATACCACAACTAGTTATTTACCTAGCCAGTGCTCGGGTTAGGTTCAGTACCTACCTACGAACTAATTCAGTTAAAGAAAATAAAATCTTGAAAATATTAAATTAATGTATAAAACCTAACCTAATCTAACTGTGATTTTCTATAGCAAAAAAATGCCCCTTTAATAACGCCTGCTCGCGTCCCCTTTAGAGTTACATCCCAGTTTTCAAATAGTATGTGGGCTACGCTAGGTTTGTATAGACTTGTTTGTGATTTAATTCTAATACCTATTTTCCATGTTCTAACCTAACCTAACCTAAACTACCTAAACGGAATACGTTTAATCACATTTTATTCTATTTGTTTGTTATTCGGGTTATTTAATTTAATTATATGTTGATTATTTGTTATAAATAATACATTGACTTACATATTAATATTGATTAATTATACACGATAATATTATTTATTTTATATGGCAATACTAATTTTTTTTTGGTTGGCAGCAGCGTCTATGAAATATTTTGTAGGTATGAATTACGATATTATGAATATAATCCAACTCTTGATATGAATATAGTCGCTTTCGGCGGCGCCGCATACTAATTGACATATCGCGTAAGTGACTTAATAAACGAAATTAAAATTAAAAGTGTGTATATTTCCGTCTCCCCCGACATAATAAATCATGTTTTGAATTAATAAAGCTAAATCCATTTATTTGAAAGTGAAATATTGCGTATTAAGAGTGAGGCGGAATAGGAGAAAATTAATATATTTTTTAACACTTGTTAAAAAATATACCTGTTTACTATTTTTAATTCAATTCAATTTGTTTATTCCTTTAAAAACATTACAAAATTACATTTAAATTCGTTTTTAAGTACATATATAAAATGGTATTACATAATAAATAGAGCTTGCCTTTTAAAGGCAGCTTCACCTTCAGCTAAATATGTCGATATCCGAATTGATTCTGTTCAACAGCAAGACTGTTCTCCCCACCGGTATGACCATTGATAATTGTTTACCTTCTTCACTACTATTTCAGGGTCTGATGAACTTGTCGAATTTCACTGCACGCTGAAAATAGCAAAAAAAAAAAAAATAGCAGGGTTTCAACTACTAATTACTACAAGACAACTATTGTTGGGAGATGGTAAAAGATGCATTTAAGTTTAATTTTTTCTGAAAGATAGATTATTTATTAAAATAACTAAAGCTTAGGTACAACGTATTTTGTGAATATTTACTCAAACCCCCAACTCAAATAGTTGTCTCTATTAGACATTTACGTTGAAATCAAGTGTTGTTTGGTTAAAGAGCCTTTGCATTCAGAGGGATTCAACAAGTTTACCCAGGTTCCTTTACGAAGTTATATGCATTTCAATTTGGATGCAAGAGTTTTAAAATTTTTTTTGAGTCAGATCTGGAAATGTTTCATACTAGTAACCTTTTTTGCTGTGATTCATTCTCAACGAAAATTTTAGTTTAATAATTTACTATTCTGGTTTTCAGCTTTATCCAAAGCCATTCCACTATGGCATCTCCATTTTGGAGAATGTTGTGAGAAGGGAAGGAATGAGGAAGGAAGGAAGGAAGGAATGAGAAGAGGAAGCTACCTGAGTTTTACAGATCTACAACACAGAATTGACAATAAGAGTTATCATCCAGGCTGAAATGACGAGCAAATAGTGTCGAGGGTTCCCAAACTTTTTGAGGTTGGGAGCTACTTTTTACCCTAGTTAAGGTGGGGATTGATTTCCAAAGGGAATCTTACAAGAATTTTTGCTGTAACATTTTTAGTTCTTCAAAACTTTTGACCATTGCTGCTTCATTAATAAATCTAAAAATACACACATTGGAAGACAGGCGTAAAATAAACGACTTAACTTTTTTATTCAAAATTCGACTGTTGCGAACTTCTGTAACTCATAAACTTATGAATACCTACAATAACAACACGGCAAAATACACTATTCCACTGCAACACACATAAGCGCAATTACATTGTGAACTCCCCAATTCAACGGTTTCACACTATTAGAAAACAATACTTAGGTGATGTCGATATATTTCATATTAACTTTACGAATTTTGTGGATCACGTAAAAGATTTATTTCAACACTATTCCTAAATGGAAGTTGTATTTTTGTAAACCAGTCAAAAAGCTGTATTTTTTAATTTATGTTCTTGTCCTTTTTATTTTTGTTTCTTGCATATATTATTTCTTTCTCATGTTTCAAAATTGTCTGTCATCAAAATTGTACCATCTACATGTAAAAGCCCTCTGGGCGTTAAATAATACCAATAAAAAAAATAAAAAATGGTTTTGTTCAAAGGCAGATTTACACAGTGTGCAAAATTTCATCAATCTCGGAATAAAACTGCAGATTTGTATAAAAATCACATCCATGCCCCCTGCCTGGTGTACACACAACGAAATTTTCCTCTTACTGCGATGGTAGTAGGAAATTTTCAAATATTTTTAGGTTATTCGTAACCTGAGAAAGTTGCTTTAAAAAGAAAAAAATTGGAAATAATTTATGCAAATTCATTCCTGTGCAAGCAAGACATTCTCCAGTAAGCAACTAATAATTTGAGATATTATTATTGTTGTAGGCCCATTACAATTAAATCATCGGTAGACTGATTTTACAGCCATCACGGAAATTAAGGTTTACATAAATTATATACAGAATAAAGAATATTATTTGCAATTGTGATAAATATTTTTAATTTCTTAAATTTATTTGTCTGGTATAAAATGTTTCTTCGTGTAGTTTGGTCGTAACTCGACGACAGTCGGTACCCCCTCCATGCGATTTCTCCCTTTGTTTGATCTGTGATTCCAAATGCAGGTTAAGTGTGGCTATCCATAGAGGGGGACCAGTTCAGGGGGGCAGGGGCGTAGCAGACCAACGCGCCAGGAATACATCACCTGAAAATTGGTAAAGGGAAGAGATTAAAAAACTTTCTTCCTTTAAAAAAAATGGTGACTCATACCGTTGCATATCGCTGAAAGTTCCAAAAAAAGGAAGGTTTAATTTTTACTTCAAGGTTATGTCTGCCTTTATATGTATTTTCGAACTTGTTGTGAAATCCCTCTGCCTAGGTCTCGTCATATTGGTAAAATGCCAATGACATCTCGATAAAATCCCTCCGACAGCTCTCCGAGAACGACTCTTGTAGGGTCTTCTTTTAAATTTATAACATTGGCAATGTTCTCACGAAGATTCTGAAACCAAAACAACATGATAAAAGTTGAATAATTGAATTTCAAACCACACTCGATATATCTGGTCTGATCATAGATAATAGAAACAGAGAGATAGGCATGGAAGAGTGTCGGCTGTCGCTGAGGTACGACCAAACTGCACGACGGGCTATCAAAAAGGTGGAGCCAATGAAAATTATGCTTTTGGTGTGTAGGTGGTAACGGCGGCGGGGAGCCGCTGTGTGTAGATGCCCATCTCCTTCGTTTTTCTATTATCTATAGTTCTGATGATGGGACTAGAAGAGAAACTGTCTACACTAACAAATCCCCATCAAGCAGAACTGCTATACTGCTGTCATAAGTAAAAACATAGTGTGAAATAAGATATAATCATAATTTAAGAACACCGGTGTCGAGGGGATCAATGATACTAGAAATACCAGTAGAACAAGGATAGCATTCCCACGTGGCATCTGCATTTTAAAGATTGCGATGCATTTGTTAAGTTAGGGGAATCTATCAATGGACCGCCCGTTTCAACACAGAGTCGAGGGTTTTTTTCAGACACAAGTCAAATAAGTTTGGAAAACTCTGGCATTATTATGTATACTATCAACAAAATATTGTGCAAATTATAAATATTAATAAAAAAACAATGTAGGGAATAAATTATTTTTAAAAAATACCTGTAAAATCATGTAATCGAAGTGCGGCACAGCCTTGATAAATTTGGGAGAGTTGTCAATATTAATATTTCTGAAAATGTCCAGCAGACATCTATATACATCCCAGCAAATGTCAACATTTGTACTGGAAATTTTTACCTTGTCAAAATTTCCCTCAATTTTCTCGTTGCAAATTTCCACAAAATCATTTGCCACAGAAATTCGTAACGGTTTCTCTCGGTCGATAAAGTCACTACTGCAGATTTCTTCTTTTAACTTCACTGCCTCAGAATCAGATATATTTTTTAGGAAATTGTCAGCAAATTTTTCTGCACATTTGTTGAGAGTTTGAGGAAGTTTAATATAATAGGAAACTGTATCTTCGTTCTTTTTAATTCTTGCTTCAATATCAAAGAGTAAACCACAATTTTTTTTAGCTAAATCGGTTATCCTATCAAACAATTTTCGTTTGTTTGTAGTGATTAAAAGCATTCTTTTGCGAGGATTTGCAACAGGCAATTTTAAATGGTACAATGAATCGATAATGGCAGGTTTTGAAGGCATTATGCACCAAAAAACGTGCTGTTTATTGTATACGCCCGGTGTTAGAGCTACTAATTTAGTTTCAAGTAAAATGTGCATATATTTTTGGCTTTGTGAAACGGGCAGTGCTACTTTTAAATTTGTAGTTTTGTTTATCTGTAAACTGGCATTGTAAGAATCATAGACATTGTTTAATTTAATTTTAATATCCAAATGCCAGAGTTTATTATTATTTTTGTTCATGTTTTCAATTTTATCTTTCAAACATTTTGAAATCTCACATTCAACAACATATATTTGGGCATCTTCATTGCAATATTGTTTAGTGTTTTCTATAAGTACAATATCATTTTCATATTCCAAATTTGCAATGTCATATATTTTTACCGTTGGAATAAAGTGCTCCAGAATAGAATTCTTTTTCCTATTCAAAAATAAAGCGATAATATAATTTTCTTCTTCCATTATCGCACTTAAAATTTGTTCATTTTTATTTGTTTCTTCATGAATTGCGCTGATTATTTTCTTGGTATCTGTTAGATTCTTTGGAACTTCAAAGATGCTGTTTAATTCTGTTGACACCACGCACTCATCTAATTGAATGTCCACAGTGTAAATGATATTGTACATAGAAATACAATACGCTTTTTGAGTTTCTTTAATGTAGAAAAAATCATAAGGCATTCTTACGTTTAACATTTTGTGTTTAAGTTTAAAATCATTGGTGCTTGATTCAATTGTGGTATGCCATAACTTTTGTCCATCGGTGTATAGCACCGATTCATTGATAAAAATTATCCGTTCTATCGAGGAGTTTAAATGAATTATGTCGGATGCAAGACATCGGTTGATGATGTCACAGAATATGATAATAATGGATCCAGTTGTTAAGCTCAGATATATTCTAGAATTTGATTCAATGTGCAAATTTTTGATAGGAAGAGGACTCGCTATCAGAACCGATAGATTAAGGATTGTTTTCGACTCACCATCCAAAAGTACCCAATACAGAACATTGTTTTTCGTAATTAATAATAACAAAGATTCGAGAATTATTTGCGATATTTCAATATGGAACACACTGGATATAAAGTCAATGGAGAAGTATTTCAAAGGTTTCACCTCCATTTGGATTTCATCAACAAGATCGTTGCAATTCAATTTGATTTTATATGTGTCTCTAACTTTCATCTTTGATGTACCAATAATAGTATAAATATAAAGGGTTGTGTAGTTTTCTTTTTTAATTAGCACAAATATTTCTTCATCGTTGTGGTGTACTCGTAAAACATGTTTCGCAATAGTTTTAAATTCGAGTGTTTCAAGTGGTTTTACTTGATTTTCTCGTTTCCTTAAAATGGTGAAGTGTAACAAGCAGTCTTCATCCAGGCAAAGGAATATATTTCTGGACAAATAGATATTTTTAATTATGAACTGAGGATAGTGAAGAGCTTGATTGATTGACAAGTTTTTAACTTCTTTAACCATGATGGTGAACTTATTCCACAGAACCACGATGAAACTATTGTTGAACTCGAAGTTTAACAGTCGCAATGGTAAATATGTTTTCTCTCGGATCTTGTAACATTCTAGGAAATTGGTGGGAATGGCTACATCTTCTTCGTAATCCATTTTATCAAACAAAACGCGCAACACAATATCAATAGCTGTCAACGCTGTCAAATTCAATTACCGCCATATTTTTCTTCTATGACCATCCATAGATATACCAATCACGACCATACCATAATGCAAATTCTTTTCTTATATACTTTTTGTTCAGTTCTTACCTACATATTTTGAAAATAAAACATGACGAGCATGACTGAGAGGTTTCAAATAATTTTAAATTTTGCGTGAATGTTCATTGCACATGAGATTCGGAAGATAGGTTGTAAATAAAGGGTATTTGATATCCACGAAGAATGAAGCGCCAGTCACCTGTCAAAATATTTATTTCACTCGACTGCTATGTTTTTCCAGAAAGTCTTAATATTTCCAATCGTTAACATAATATGTATGCGTAATATAGTCTTTAGCTCAAACACAATCTTCTAGTCTTAAAAAAATCGGTAGATATTTCCATAACCGCTGCACTTTTAATAGAAATATTATGAAAATTATACTTCATTTCAACTAAATTACTATAAGAAAAAAAACGATTTACGTTGGGATAGATGGTAAAAGATGCCATTACAAAAAAAATTAAAAAAAGTTCAAATTTATCTTGCAAAACGATCCCTTTGCCACCATTTTGCATGGATTGGCACTTGCGAGAGTTTTGTTAAAATCTAAATATGCCCACATTACTCAATGAACTAAGAACGTGATAATTTATTTTATGCATCTAAATAGTTTCTTGTAGTAATTGTTGAAAAAGTGTAATTCCCAAAATCTGTGCCTAAAACTGTAGCAGTTAGGGAAATAATAAAATTACCAATAAGTGTTCCACGTGCATCTTTAAAAAAATATAAAAGCTCAGTCTTGCTCTTGCGATGGCAAATCCGGGGATGAAATTGTGGCAACAAATATTTTTCAGGAATAGTTCTTAACTAAAACTGTGTAAATTTATTTATATTTAGATATTAGCAGCCAGGTATGTAAAGTATTATGCTATCTTGCTTTAAAAGTTAACCCTTTCATACCTGTATGGGCAATATGGCAGTCATAGAACATATTTATTAAACTTGATTTTTCATGCAGTACCTACTTTAGAAGTTATGGTAATTATTCGGGCCACGCTTAATACGATTTTTGTTTAAATAAAACCTACTAATTCACCTTAATTACTATAAAACGAAACCATCTGCACATATGATTGGGAAAAAACGTTTATTATAGCCACGCATGTAGTATCAGGAATACCAACATGAAAATATTGTTGATATATATATATAATTTTTTTAATTTTCTGGATTCTTATTTGGCATGAAGTGATGAATCATTTAAATTTACTGAATTTAAAGTTAATGTTCTTTATACAAATAGAACGGCGTCATTACACCTCACAATTTTACCTCATATGGGTGTTTAAAATGTTACCTAAAAAAACTATTAAAATTGCATGTTTTTGCATCATCAGCAGCATCAAGCTTCAGCATCAGCAGCCATATATTACATACATGTCTGTTTGTGTTGTGTTGGGACTATTGGGAGTAGGAAGGAGTCGGCTATGGCCTATTCTTAGGAATACCTCTGCATTTGTCTGTTGTATTAAGGGAAACCATAGAAAACCTTAATCAGGAGAAATATTTTCTAAATAGATATACAAACATTATATAATGGGATGGAAGTCGGGAGATTGGAAATACCTACTGCTCGTTGCTTATGCGTCCACGTCTAAATCTGGTATGTGCCAGATATGATCTAAGTCCACCAGGTAAGGTCGCTAGGTGAATTGTACTGTCCGATTTCTTGAATGTGTTAATTATTGTGTAAAAATTGGTAAAATTTGGTCAGTCTGTGTTTGTACTCATATAACGTAGGTATTTCTTCTCGGTCGTGTAGTTTTGAGTTGAAGAAAAATATACTTGGAAAATGGGCGGTGAGCCAGATAAGGTTGGGAACCTCTGGTCTGGACAGTTCACACAACGTACAGTACATATTCCCTAGCAAATAAATAATTAAACCATCAAAAGTTTTAAATAAAGCATAGGTATATACCAGTAGGTATATGATAATAATATTTCTATAAGTGTTCAACTATTCCTTGATACTTGTTTGCACTTGTCTAACAAATGCGTGGCACGCCTCTGGGAGTTAGGACGAGACTAACCGTGTGTGTAGAAAATGTTGGAGATACAGTGGGATGTAAGTAAATAAAAGGTATAATATTATTTTAGAATGTTTTTTTTTTACTATTTATTTTAAAAAAGTTAATGACCAACCAAAATGCTTCCAAAAATGAAGATTTACCTTTTTTAGCATTTTTTCTGTAAATGTCCGCAACAGGGTCGAACCGGCCCGGTCTAAAATATATTAGTAGAACAAAGTTACACAATACAAACATTTTTAATTACAATATATTTAATGTATTATTGCCCAGTTCCAGCTGTAAAACAAAGAATGTGCAAATACAACAATCAATTATTCAAATAATAATTTCAGTTGTCTGTGTCCTGCGTAACACTGATTCCCACGCAAATTTGCTTTGAATTTAAGAATCATTGTAAAAATTGGAACTGTTTGTGTGAACAGTTCAGAAAAGCAATAAAGCACCAACCTGTTATATTATATTTTTAACAGAAAATTACAACAATCAGAACAGATTTTTCAAGAATTTTTGTCCCCATTAAACCCATTATTTTTACGGGTCTGCTCTACTATATAATTATAATTTCCTTTGTGAGTGCATCCTCCGTAGAGCGTGATCATTTCAAAATTGTAACCAATGGGTGTGTTAAAAAAATCCAGGCAAGTGATTATGTAGGTAGGTACCTAAATATAATATATTTATTTCATATGTTTCACTTTGCAGGCCATTATTCAGGTCAAGTTACATCTTGTGATTTTTCCCAGGTAATTGTAAAAAGACTGAATCAAAAATGTGCCTAAGACATGTGTGGCTTAATAATACATACATTAAATTTACTTTAGAAAAGTACCATGACAGTTTTTGCATTGGAATTGGCATTGTCTATATCAGAACACGATTCTTTCTCAGGCTCGGAAGAAAGCTTACTCTTTTTACAATAATTTAATTTGATGTGTTTCGTTAGATCTGTTGTTCTATAGAAGCCTTTAAGGCACAACGGACAAAAGTCAGTGAAAATTTTAATGTGAATTTTTGTTACGTGGTAATCCAGCTGCAACTGAGTACAGAAGGCGGCGGAGCATTCATTATAGGTGCACACATATTTAGATGCGTTTACATGCCGCACACTATGAAGGCCCAGATTTCTTTTGGTTGTAAATTTCTTATTGCAAGTTTGGCATTCAAATGGACGCGTTCCCGTATGCACCATCATGTGTTCTCCCAAATTGATAAAGTGTCTGTTGCACTGTTCACAAGTTCCGGAGAGTTCTGAGTGTTTGGATTTCAGGTGGTTAGCTAGGCTTTTTGAGAATGAGAATGTGGCACCACATTTGTCGCAAGAGTGGGGTTTTTCTAAGGTGTGCACGCAGATATGATGTTTTTTTAAAGCGCAGAGAGACTTGAGGCGCTTCTCGCAGATATTGCATTGGTATTTCTTCTCGTCGGAGTGAGATGCGACGTGTATTTGCATGGACGAGGAAGAGATGAAGCGCTTTCCGCAGATGTGACAAGCGTGCGGACGCTCTCCGGTGTGGAGTCTGGTGTGCGCATTTAGCGTGCTGACTTGTGCAAACTTGCTGGGACAGTACGTGCACTGGAATGGTTTTTCCTTGGTGTGTACGCGCATGTGAATGATGAGGTCCTTTTCGTGGCGCGCCGACCTGCCGCACACGTCACAGATAAAGTTCCTTCGTCTCATTCGTTTCTCGCCGCCGTGCAGTCTGAGGATATGCTCTCTCATTGTGCCCTTTTGGGTGAAACACTTCTCGCAAGTGTCACACTTAAATGGCCTCTCGCCCGTATGTCTCCTAGCGTGGATTATTAAGGCAGATTTACTTGGAGTCGTCTGCCCACATTGGTCGCACGTCAAAGAATCATCACTCTCTGAAATTGTTTTACTAATTGTTCTTTTTGATATTTTTGTTGATTTTTCACTTTTACTCAACTTTTTACTATTTTTTCTTTTTGAAAGTTTTTGCAACCTTCTTTCAATTCTACTTTGTTTAGTGGAGACTTTCTCTTTATGCTTTTTTCTAACCTTGATACATTCCTCATCATCATAGTTCCCAGGAGAGTACGTATGATCGTCTAAGAATCCCATCTCTTCCTTTTTTATGTTAGTAGTTAGAGCACTGAGAGGGAGATCCTCTTCTGTCTTAATATCAGATTGTTCGTCGAATATTTTCAAATATATATCGAGCACTTCTTGCAGTTTAACATTTGATAAACGAACCTTTGTAACAAATTTAATCACAACCGTCAGCTCGGTTAAACACTCTTCACAAATTATGTTTGGTAGGGCATCATTTTGGATAATTTCTAATCCGGTGTACTCATTTATAAGATCAGCATATTTCTTGTTGCCCTGTTGTTCATATATTGAAACACCTGTTTTGTCTGTATTTAGACAAATGCGACAAGTAAATTTGTTCCCACCAACCATCATAATACTTCAATAATTCAACAAACTGAACAAATCCTGCAAAAGCACAACAGTGAACGGGCTTAAAAATATTTTACCATTCTCATATTCATAAATATACCACTCTCTCATATTTAACTTTGACGTTTGGGAAAACATTGACCATAAAGAAACAAAGGGTATTAGCCATAAAACCACCCACGTATTAGCCGTCTGTGGTAATTTTTGTTCAATGGTCTCTGAAGGGGGCCACAGATTGTGGTTGAATTATTTATGCCACAGAGATGATCTGATTTTCTGTCCTAGACGAATGAAATATAGCTCGGCTAATACTGCGGATACACAGCATTAGAGAGCAATATTGTTTACAGGTTTTTCCTGCGACATTCGATGACTGTGAGTGACTGTGAGTGAGTGGTTTACTAAGTTTACTTGTGCGTGTGCGTTTCACTTTACAATCGAGTTGTGTCAAATTTGACGTTTATCGTTGTAAAAAATTTGTTGACAATGCGATAAAAAATAACAATTTTGATAAAATGAAGGCTTTAAATAAACTCAAACAACTTATTAGACATAACAAAATCAACACGCGACGAAGCTTGTCATCGACTGCATCATATTCTAATAAAAACCGTAAGTCCAATTGGAGGTTATGATTTCATTAAAACTTATAACAAAGAAAAAACAAAAGCATAATATCATTATTTTAATCAAATATTCTGTCTTAATTTCAGATGTTGTAATCCAAAAACATTTTAATGTTACCATGATTGGAATTAACAGGCCTTCAGAGAGAAATTGTTTGAATTCTGAAACATTTGGCCATCTAATAAACGAGTTACAGATTTTTGATGAGGATAGTGACGCCAAGGTGGCCATACTGCACGGAGAGGGGGGAAACTTCTGCTCAGGATTTGATTTGGAAGAGATTATGAAACAAGGATATGATTCAATACTCAAGACTATTGTAAGACCCTCCACAATAGCAAGCAAATTCTAAAACTAACTTTCACACCGTTTTTCCGGAGTCGGTAGAGGATGGACCGCCACACAAATGATTCCGTTACACGCTTCAGCATTTATCCGACTTAAGTATTTGATTCACATTTGGTTGTGTCTGACTTCTTCTAACATACGATTTTGCATTGAGGGAATTCGTATTACTAAGTTGATATTGACATCAACTTTTATTGGTAAAGTTGCCGAATTCCGCTGTATGCAAGCGTTTAAAAAAAATGACACTTAATTACTACTGGAAACAACTATTTAAGTCGGGGGAGATTAGTTTGGGTTATTTAATTCATTTATGCGTATTTACTAACCTTCAAAGTTAACTTTGAGAAAAAAAATGGAACTTTAATGCACCTTTCGCCATCTCCTCCGACATAAATTCTGGTGATGCAAGTCGTAAGTCAGCCGGTGCGGTGAAGGCCTGCGATGCGAGTGTCGCAAGTCATTGAATGGACGACAGTGACTTGAAGAATTGCTGGCAGACGCGGCGTTTATATAGATGCGGTTTCTTGTAGAGTGATCCTGAAAGTTTTGGAAGGCTGTCATATTTTCATCACGTGTCTCGAAGCTTCTATTCTGCATAGATTGCTGATAACATGGCCAGCTGGCAGTTGTGCAATAAGGCGTACATTTTCCTGGCGCTCCGTTCATCCGCTCTACATGTCCAAAGCATTCCTTTCTTAATCTTTTCTCTACGCTTGCTTCAAGCCTTGCATTCTTTTTAGATCTCCACATTAGTAATGCGGTCATACAATAAAGCCTGGCAAGTAATATTTATGCAGCGCTCTTGGTGATTTCTATTATAACTATAATGGCTGCGTCACTCTTATAATACTGTTTCGGAATTATTAATATAATGATACTAGGTACTTAGTTCATCTTTTAACCGTGAACAAAGATTACGGGTTTGTGTTATTTAGTTGCGAGCTGGAATGTTAAAAAAATGAGGCTAATACATGGGCTTTTATACTACTATAATATATCTGTCTCGCTCTCCACTGACGAAGTCAAACATTTGACTTTCTTGTCCCACCGTCATTTTTCAGAAAAATGGCACTAAAAACATTACCCTATTATTATTAGCATCATATTTCCCAAATTAGAGATGCCTTAGTCTCACTGACTCCAGGCACCTAGCGACTCTTGTACGGTATCACATAAACCATTAAATTCTTTAATATAATAAATAAATACTAAATAAATATATCGGGAATTCCAAAGGACATTGAAGAGTGCTGAAACCAATAATTTAATTTCCAAACCAGATATAAATAAATGGCCCTGAAACTGTTTATATCCAAAGTTCAGAATCTCACCGCCCGCCCCTGTATATTACTTATTAATCATAGATAATAGAAATAAAGGGAGATATGGTATGGAAGAGTGTCCACTGTCGATGAATTATGACCAAACTGTACAGACTATCAAAGCAGCTATGCGTTTGGTACATAGACATATGAATATTAGTAGACCTGTCCTAAGTGATTAAAAGCGTATTATTCCCCACTCCCCATACCGGTTCCATTGGAGCCGGCTGGGCTCGCGTATGGCTTCCCGTGAATCTTGAGAATGTGACGTCATCATTCTTGTTCGAACTAGCGTCGAGCTATGGTCGAGGCATTTTATGAAATAACACGGCAAAATAGTGGCTTGTGATATGAAAACTTGTAAAAATAGATGTGAAAAAGAGAATAAACCCAATTGTCGTATTACATTCCATATGTAAGCATCATTTTAAGCTTATTCACATCGTATAATATGAATCAGTTGTAGAAACATATACTATCACATCGAGATACATCTGGTCGAATGTAGCGATTCCCGAGTGTGCGCATCGTTGTTACTGGGAAGTAAATTATGAACACTTGTAAAAGTGTCTTAACTAAATACGTAAACAAAATATTGGACTCTGAAAATAGAAGAAATTTTTTTTGCTGAATTTGGACTTCGCAAATTTGTTCATAACGTGGCGAGTAATTTGCGCTCCCATGTAAAAATGTCTATTCATTCAAAAGCAGATTTTACTTTTAAGAACTAAATGGTGATATTAAAATGCGAGATGCCTATATACTGTCAGATTGATTTATTGACGAATCACAGTCAGCTTTACCCCCTTCGTTCTTCAACAGTTGATTTTACCCCTCACTTTTCATTTCTAGTCTATATATTCTTATGTCTGTGGTTTGGTATGTTGTTTGTATAGTATTAGATCCGTAGATGCAATAGTATAGTTGAACAATGTTGGCAACACAAATTGTGCTTGCGGTTTCATACTAATAATGGTTTGTAGCCCATTTCTATTATCTATGATATTACTAGTCATTTGTGTATATATTTCAGGCGAATTTAGATGGCAGACCTCTTTGCAAGAAGCCACTGATTGGGGCAATAAATGGATTCGCTGTTGCTGAAGGATTCGAACTGGCCTTGGCTTGTGATCTGCTGGTCATCGAGGATACGGCGTCCATGGGCGCTCTTGGAAGGAGATTCGGTAATATTTAACTTCCAAAAGTTCCTCCAATCTTACCGGTCCTGCAGTACATGAAGAGCTGCGGCGCCGATCACCCCAATCTTCCTTTGCTTCTACCTTCCACTTTGCCAGTGACCATGAGTTTCTCCAGGTTTGAGTTCTCAGTTTGGCCAGCAATGCTTCCTAAATATGTTAGGATACACTGCAGACAAACAGTTGATGGCCTACTTTTGGTTACACGGGGGTAAAAGCTTGTCATTTTTAATAGTTTTGCTAATGGCCTAACATTGCGTACATAGCATGCGTGAACTTCCCTCACCACATTGCTTGTGGGCCTAAAATCTTGAACTTGACTGTTGTGACCATAGATAATAGATACAAAAGAGAGACATGGCATGGAAGCATGCCGATTGTCATTAAGCTATGAATAAACTGCAGGGACTATCAAACCGGGGAACGCAATGAACTTTATGCATTTGGGCGTAGGTAGAAACAGAGGCGGATTAACTGTTGAGAGCGCCCTAGGCAAGCACCTCATCGGCGCCCCTCTAGCGACCACATATTATAAATTTTAACAAGTACCTAAAGTAGCCGAATTTGTAGTTAGGTGGGTTTTACGTGAAAATAAAAATTTCGTGGGAGAGGGGGGGGGGGGGGTGGCTAGAGAATTTCAAGAAAATAAAATTTGTCCCGAAAAAAAAAATTCATGGGGGGGGGGGGGTGGCTAGAGAATTGTTTCTGTTGTCTCGTTCTGAGTAGCCTAAATGGCGATATATCGCCCTCGTTGGCAACACTGTTAGTAACATACTACCACTATTTTGAACTTCTTCGGTGTTCAAATTGACCAAATTGCTTAAAAACGAAAATTTGGTATAAAAATTGCTGTACGCTTCTCGTCTCTTTTGAAGTTCAACGACAAGTCTGTCTATAATTACTAAATATACTGTCACTCTAAATGTTTCCCGACCAGATAATGAAAAAGTAATATCTTCGGCAGATTCATCTGCTGTGAGTTTTCTCTTCCGTATCCTCTTGATGTCCTTTTCATATTCTCTGACTTATACGAATTCTAAGGCTTGCTCTTCATATTTATTAAAATTTTCCCTTTCTGAAGAAATTATTAGAATCAGACTGTCATACATTTGAATAACTGTACAAATATCAATATCAACGGACTGTAATTTTTTATTGGTTTTATTCATGTGAACTAAAATAAAACCCCAAAACACGATCATGAAAGCAGTTTCTAGTCGTTCTAATTTCAATCTTATGCCTTTAGCTTCACATACAACAGAACGTTTTTGCTCTGTATTGCTCTCGATAGCAATTAAAGCATTGCAAATTTCTGGAAATGACTCTTTCAAACTTTTGCAAGCATCTGCTCGAGCTGACCAGCGTGTGTCAGATGGATTTTTGACAGTAGTTTTATTTTTTTTATCATTACCTAGGATTATTTGTGCTTGTAGAGTTTGCCATCTTTGAGTTGAAGCTGTAAAAAATGTGTAGATTTCTTGAAGGAGACCAAAGAACCAACAAGCTTCTTGAGCGCATTCAGCGGCACATTCACCCACTAGGTTAAGCGAATGTGCAGAGCAGGGTATATATTCTGCTAGGGGACATAGTTCTTTTATTTTGGCCTGTAATCCATTGTAAATGCCTGACATATTTGCGGCATTATCATACGACTGGCCTCTACAGTCTAATATATTAATTTCAATCATGTCCAATGTTTTAATAATAGCATTTGCTATGTCTTGTGATTTGTGACCGACATTTGCGATAAACTTAAGAAAACGTTCAACGGGCGTACCGTCGGTTTGAATGTATCGGATCACGAAAGTTAATTGGTCAATGTGGGAAATATCTGGTGTTGAATCCAATATTATTGAATAATATTTTGATATCTTGATTTCATGTTTTATTTGTGTTAATATTTTGTTTGCCATCAATTCAATAAATTCGTCACACGTTGTAGAACTTAAGTAATTGGTATATCCCTTTCCCTTGCCGCCATATTGAGCAATATGTTTACTTAAAAACGGATCAAACTCCGCTATGAGTTCCAGCGTCAATAAGTAATTTCCGTTATGAAGAGAGCCAAGTTTTTCGTCATGTCCTCTAAAAGGTAAACCACGCGATGCTAAAGATTTTACAGTGGCAACCACTCGTTTTAAAACTTCACGCCAATAAGTCATCTCTTCTAGAAATTGAGTGGCGAGCTCATGATCGACACGACCGTCAATGTTAGATCTACGTTGCAAGCTCAAAATACATGTTTTATGTTCACATGAGTTTTCGTGGCTTTCTAATCTATTCGATGCGTTCTTCCAATCATTAAAACCAACATCTTGTTTTCCAAAACTAGTTCCACCACCGAATAATAAACAAGGTCCACAATAAACTTTACCTGTGCTTGGAGAGTAAATAAGCCATTTCCTTGGAAGTTTTTCTCTATTTAACAACTTTCTTTCAAACATTGTTTTTGTTAAAAAACGTGAGATTTTATCTTCATATATTCTCTTACTCAATGAAAAATCTGCATTTTGATTTTGATTAAATCCATTAATTGCAATGTATTCTTGTGTTTCGTTATTGATATCCCACTTGACTGGGTCACATCCCACGATAAACAGTCTATTTTGCGACTGCCTCACAACTTCTACGGCTGACGGAGTAGGCAGCATGGACAAATCGTGTTGTTTAGAACTAGTAGGAATTTCACATTGAATAGACTCGGTAGAAGACGCACTGTGAATTGCGTTAGAAAATTCCGAATCATCACTTTTTAATTTAGAAAAAAATGTCTCAATATGTTTCGTATGCTTTATAATATTTTGATTTTTTTCTTCTTTTTCCTTAGCCTTCCTTTTATAAGCTGCACCACTAGGTTTCTTCTTCAATTCACTCATTATTTGGGTAATGAACTAAAACGCAATGTACTAATTAATTCACACAAATACCGCTGCGAGTACGTAATCAATAGAAGCGCGCGTAACCGGCGACATCCAAGCTGAAAGTGATGAGTGTGACTGTCACCCAGTCATCCGTTCGGAAGTCCGGTGCCGGCCGCTTAGCCCCTGCCCCCGCTGCGCCCTTTGCCCTGCAATCTAGCAACGCCCGCGAACGAATCCACGAGCGAGCGGTCTTCTATTAAAAAATCATGCGATGGAGGCATGGAGGAATAATCAAGAAGGCGAGTATGCTTTGGAAGCTCTGCATCTCTACAGAAGTAAATAATCTTTTATATTGTGTAAGCAGGTGCATACTAACTTACAAAATTAAGTTTATATATATATTTTTTTTAATTCTAGGGGCGCCTGCCGGCGCCCCTTTGTAACTGGCGCCCCTAGGCACGTGCCTACTTTGCCTTAGGGTTAATCCGCCACTGGGTAGAAACAAAAGCAGCGAGCCGCTGCACGAAGAAGCGATTTGCAGTAGTATTGGTGAATGATGTTGATGACATTTTTACATGATTCTAGGCCTATCTCCCTTGTTTTTATCATCTATGGTTGTACACAACACAGACGGGAATCTCTTATGCGGTGTCACCTAAAAGTAAATGAACTGATTATATTTTCAGGTGCTCCCATGCTCCTCGGTGGTGCCAAGCGACTCTCTGATCTGGTGGGCGGTTCTAGAGCCCTGGACCTGATCCTCACCGGGAGGGCAATCACGGGAATTAACGCCCATGAATGGGGCATGGCCGCCAGATCCGTTGGAACTGGCACTGGTACGTTTACGTAAAACTGGGATAATGCACTACATGTAGAAACTAGCTTTTCACCAACAAGGGTTGATAAGTCTGCAAAATGAAATAGCTTATTAACTTAGGTGGCTGGACAGTATGGAGGCAAACGCATTCTATGGGATGAGAAACTGGAGGAAAAAGAGCATTTCCCAGAGAGAGAGTGGACTCTCCAAGGATTGCACTATTGGTGGTAAATTAGGTCACCTACATTAAGCAAGGGTGCCAGGGTTCTTAGGTGAGGTTTCTTGGACCACCCTACCTCCAGATTTCTACACACCCCTCATACCCTTTTCTTTCTCCTCCTCTCCTTAAAAGACCCTCCACACAGCATTCCTAACGATGACATACAACATTAGGGAAATTATTTTCCTCAGGGCCTTCTGCGTGGAGCTAATGCATAAAAAGGAACTTTAACCTTCCAGCGGGCGCGCTGTCGTAAAATTTACGACAGACGCGCATTGTCGCTTCCCCCACTCTTACCACTTAGTCGTAAGCATCGAGCTTCGAGCTATGCTAGAGTCAAATCAAATGTCAAACATTTACTGCAAGATATAAATGCTTCTCTCAAAGTGAATTACGGTCGGACAGTTGAACCGATAACAGAAGAAGAAAACAGAAGCTTTCCAAAACGCGGTGTTTGTCAGTTATGTGCGCTGGATAAGAAAAGATCCTCAGCCTCAATGAAGTGTTGCCGTTGCCAGTCCTTTACATGCAAGAAACATTCTTCAGTTGAGGTGGTTTGTAAAAATTGTAAGGATGAGAATATTGATTCTGACTAAATAGGTCGATAGAATATTTTGTATTCAAATATTAACATGTTTATAGTGTTGCTTTATTTTTTTTTTAAGAAAGTCAAATATTTTTTTTTTAAGTACTGCCTATTATCATTTTTCATAACCTTAAAGAAATTCCCTAACATTTATATAAAGAAAACACCACTTACATGGAGAAAACTCGATGACGTAAAATTTACGACAAGCGCCCGCTCAATGGAAATTTCTCAACGCGCCCGCTGGAAGGTTAAAACATCCAAAAAAGAATGTTGAAAATTAGGTCAGGTAGTAATAAAGCATAGATAATAGAAACAAACGGAGATACGGCATGGAACCATGCTGGCTGTTGCTAAGCTACGACCAAACTGCACAGACTATCAAAGCAGCAATGAAATTATGAAAGCTATGCATTTGATATGTAGATAGAAACAAAGGTGGGGTGTCGCTGTGCATAGATGCAAGCAACAGTAGTACGGGTGAATGATGTTGGCGACAGCCTATTTCATACTAATAATGGTTTATGGCCCATCTTCCTTGGTTTTTATTATCAATGATATAAAGCCAGTCAATTTATAATATTGTACTTTATATTTCAGCTTTAGGTCAATCTCTGAATTTGGCTCAGTCCATTGCAAAATACCCCTCAAATGGTTTACAATACGATAAGCTGAACATCTACGAGTCTTATTTGAGCCACAACGAGGAATGGATCGCTCAGAATAAAGAGTATTTGAAAACATTAAAAGTGGCAGCCATTAAAGACTTGGAAACAAATGCAGTTAGATTTATAGATGACGGTAAGCTTTATCAGTATTAGATTTTTTTAGTAACTCCACATAGGTAATAACATCGACTTTAGGGATATGTCTGTTTAAAAAATAAACTGGGTTGTGCATGCAAACGGACCACTCGTTTCTGTACAGAATCAAGTTTTAGAGGTGGCTGTCAAACTCAACAGTGCGGCGCAATAAAGATTTATACAGGGTTAATAGCGCAACATCTGCGGTCCCTGTACAGTACGCCCAGTTTCCGAGAGGCTAACTTGACTCTGGATTCGATGGAGCCCCCGTCCCTGTTTCATAAAGTAATGTCAATGGAAGCTTGTTGAGAAGATTGCTAGCGTTGAAGTAGATCACAATCATCAAATCATATTAGAAAAATACACAAGAAACTGACTGATGTAATTTTAAAGAGTATAAATTATATATATTATTCATTATGATGTTATTATTTGTTTTATTTCCAGGAATTGGTAAACATGGAAAATTTAAAAATTTATCTCTAAAGGAAGTTACTAGTTGGGAAACAGAGGATAACTTAGAGAAAAATAAACAAAATAATTGATCTGTCGCACAAACTGTAGTGTTTAATAAAAATATACCGCTGTTAATACAAAAGATTATTATTTTATTTAAATTTGAATAAATTATTGTTAATACCGCAAATGAGTTCCAATTGCCCAAGTATTGGGACTATGGCATTCCAAATTGGGGTATGTCTGATAATAGGGAAGGGAAGGAGGGAGAAGTACGTGGCTATTCAGATCTGGGTACTAAACACGGCTTAAGTCATTTTAAGCAACGTTTGTGGTTTTTCAATCTGCGCAATTAAGTGAAATAAAATATTTTTGGGTTTTAAATGCACAACCTCTGGATCCGTGGCCAAGGATCTTAACTCTTCGGTTACGGAGGTTGCTGTTGGTCAGTCGGGTTAGCATTTAACTTGGACAAGTCGTTGAATAAAAACATGAAATCATCATAAAAAATGTATAATATGTATTTCCAATTAAAAATAAGACAAAATTAAAACACCACTTTTACCAATCAACAATGACACAAATTGGCTGAATTTGTATTGAACCATACCAGAAGTCGAGTATTGATCATCGTGGATTGATTAGAACAGTGCTCCACAACCATTGTGCCGTGGGCCGATGCAAGATATGCCGGTGAAAGAAGACCAAATCTTAAATAATTTGTCCCTTCTCAGAAACACAACAACGCAAAACCCAGAATAGGTTCTGCATGCAAAGCGATAATTATTTTGTGGAGCTTAGACCGAAACTGGACAAAGCTTAAGGTGATGGTTAAACTTGTCATGATTCCTAATTGTTTTGTACTAAGAAATGCAAAGTTTTTGGCAAGTTTGAATCATAATACTTGCATGAAGCAACTAACACGAATAGTTGCAATCAGAACATAAGAATGGTTTCTTTTTACAGTGAGTCAGCATGATTTAATTTAAAAAAAATACATTATGGCTATTGTGTACACGAATTGCTGCAATCAGAACACGAAAATGGTTTTTCCACTGAGTTCGAATGTGCCTCTACAAATATGACTCTTTTGAACATGAATAGCTGCAGTCAGAACATGAGAATGGTTTTCCTCCACTGTGGTAATGAAATTTTTATATATTTTTTTCTTTATCAACATTTACAATGCTGGCCTTTTCAATGCAATCTGTGTTTTGGTGAAGCTTCATGGATCACATATGCGACATCTGCACACGGAGATAGCCGCCTACGGATCACATACAACAGCCGAGTAAATCTGGTTAATCTTAAAGACAACTATAAAAATGGTTTTTGCTATACCTGTTTTGTCGAGAGATTCTTATTTCGAGACAGATGTAGACTTTTTGTGAAAATAATAAAATCGTAACGTATATTTATTTATCAAATTAAAAAAGAAAGTTAAATTTGTGTATCCAATTTAAAAAATATATTTTTACTTTTAAATTGCTGCTGAATTCTGGGAAGAACTTCCAAGTGCCATGGAAGAGAAACGGTTGCGGAGCACTGAATTAGAAACAATGTGTTTACGCCATGACAACGCTCTTGGGCTTGGCTTCCTTGTCAGCCAGATATTGGTAGTGGAGGGTCATGCAGTCATCGTTGGAGATGTTCGTCCATCCGTCCTCTTTGATGTGGTAGACGCGCACAATACCGCCGGAGTAGGCGTCCCGGTGGGTGGCGTGGTAGATGGAGCGGCGGCCCAGCTCTGTCCAATCAAAATGACAATTAGTTCATGACAACAATATTTCAATGCAAAAACAAGTCCAAAAGAGTGATATTGAGATATACTTAATTCTGTTTTTGGCAAATATACAGAAAAACAACACGGTTAATAGGAATTTATTTTAAAAAACACTTTGTTTCAGTTAAAAAAACTGATAGTTTCACATATTGTTGCCATAATAATATTAAAATATATTTTTTAAGACAGCTTTTTTATTTAAACAAAAAAAATATTTGAGGTTCGGGTGTAAATTTTCAGTTAAATAAGATAAGAAAAAAAACTAACCTTAAAACATTCACATCACGTAATGGCCGCCAAGTGAACAATCGATTTTAATTTGAATGAAGTAACTATTTAGTAAAATGAATTATTTTCTATTTCTGGAAACTAAAATACTTACTTCTAGTAATTATCTAACTGATACCAAGTGGTTTTTTTTTTAAACTGTGTATTAACTGTGTCTCACATTTCTGTATATTTACCCTGTTTTTACATGGGGATAAAATACAGTACATATAATGGGAGATAGGATCTATTTATTATTATTATTATCTCCAAAATTCTATAACATAAGAGAATAAAACATATACACGCAACACAAAAAAATGTATAAGGCAAGCGGCACGCACAAGCACATAGATCATTGTAAGTGCCGATTTCCATTCCCTTCTAATGTTTTTATTTTGGTGTGAGAATTGGATTTTGATTTCTAATCTTTATTTTTGGTGTAAATTTATATTTATTTTAATGTTGTTTTTTGTTTAAATGTATAAATTCGTATATTTTAAAATGGGGGCCTCAGCACGGGTGAACAACCCAGTGAGGCCAACGTTGTTGAATTGAAATGTGAAGTACTGTAGAGTAATGTATCAATAAAAAAAAAAAAAAAAAATAAAAAATAAAAATAAAAATTGTATGAAAATCACTCCAGGATATCATAAAAATAATACTAGTATATTCCTACAACATTATTGGGTTGGCACAAGTAAGAACAGAATTGACGGCATTCACGTTTTAAAGTATTTAATGAAATTAGATAATAGTGAATAATATGAAAATTGATCTCAATACTTTAATTTTTCAAGACAGAAAACAAATTCAAATAAGTGACGTTGAGATATTCACGTTTCAAAGTGTTTTTTATGAACTTGTCAAATGTAATTGTTTCAGCACGGCTTGATACGATCCTGCACTCGGAAAAAAACATGCAAAAGTATAACACAGTCCTGGACCGCTAATGTTTTTGGAAGGGGAGGTGGTAATATGTTCTTTAATTTTTCCGGTCTCTTACGAAGATAATGACCAAGTGGACTGAGGAAGAGATGGATAGACTGCGTGGATGGAACGGTCAGTGGCTGAGTTGACATCGCGTTTGGGTCCCACCCAGGCTTAGTGTGTTCAATTCCTCGACAGGCTAAGTCCTTCACCACAAAACAAGCAATATTTTCCGCTTACTGTGGTGGTAGTAGGAGATTTTCAAATATTGTCAGGTTATTCGTAGCCCAGGAATGTTTGTCTTTCTTTTTAAAAAAATAATATATATACATGGTAATAAAATAATGTATCGGCAAGTACCCGACAAACTTTAACCAGCTATTCCTCAGCACATTTGGAGTAAAAAATGTTATGGGCGCTTTGCTGTCCGGTAACATTTTTTTTCCATTAAAAATAAAAAATCCACACTCCATCACTGTCATTTGCTTTGTATCTCGTGTTCAGCAGCTGTTATTAGCAAGTGTGTCAAAAAGTGTCCTCGCTCTTTCGTACACACTAAAAAATAATAGTTAAAAATGAGACGAATGGTGCCGTGCCATTTCATTGCGTATTGTAAAAGCGCGCCAACGTAGGTACGTACGTACATTATTCAACGAAACTCGAACAAAATATTGCCAGATGGGTTTTCAAACTTTGACAAAGGATAAAACATTGGTGACATGTGGTGAAAATATGAATAATACATTTTTTATTAAAAGAAAATGTTACCGGACAGCAAAGTGACCATAACATTTTTTACTCCAAATGTGCTAAGGAATAGCTGGTTAAAGTTTGTCGGGTACGTGCCGATACACCCTGTATATATATATATGGAGCGGGATGGAAAGGAGCGACGATTGGAGGTGAATAGCGAGGGACCAAAGTCAGTGGAGATCATTAGTGGAGGAGGCCAATTCCCACACGAGATGATGCATGTGGTTTATGATAAAATGTTATAATGACTGTTTTAATAGTTGTATGAAATAATGATGTTTTCAGAGAAAGGTTATTTATTCTTACCGAAAGCAACTTCATCAGACATATCCCATTTGAATTCAGAATCAAACACTCCCAGGGCGTAGATAGACCCAGATCCAACGGAGAAACACTTTCCCGCGGTTCTGGTGCCTTCAGAGTCCACGTAGTATAGGCTGGGGCCCTAAAATATCAATATTGTGCTTTAGTCCTTCCATTCACCGATAATATTGATAGTTAACTCCAATCCAGCGACAATTTTTTGTTGTTGTAAATATTGTGCAATATTTGGCTGATTTAAATTGCGCCATTTTCGTGAAAACTATCATCAAGGGCTCAATATACAATTCAATCGAATATCTACGCTATGGATGGCAAAAATCTTAAATGTCGCTCTGCTACCGCAACATAAATACATTTTTCTATCGGATTTCAATGTTAGAAGTTAAGGTTTCTAACAAGTGCACTACTGAAGGCTAAAAGCACTTAATTTGGAGAGGGTTTTTCAGATAAGACGGCAATTGAGAATATAAAGTATTGCGGTCAGCAGATCGATGAGGATTTCCTCAACATAAATAAGTACATAGAAAGTTAAAGGTAAAGTGGATCTAACTCACCCTCTTGTCCCATCCTGCCAACATCATGCCCATGCTAAGCCCCATGCCCTTGTAGCTGTAGACCAAGTTCGACATCAGCTTGGAGGCGGCTGCCACGCTGATCCTCTCCCTGTTGCGCAACTCGTACAGGCGGCACTGCTTGGCCAGAACGCGGTCCCAGTACACGCAATCCGCTGCTCCTCCGGCCAGGGTCCCCAGCAGGAAGTCATTGATCTCTACAATCTTCTTCATGGACTGAGAGCCGATGAACTGGCCCCCGGTCGCTCGGGAATCAACTGCTAATACAATACCGCCCTGGTATCGGAAGCCTAACGTGGTTGTTCCGTGGTGGAAGTCCATCTTGATCGCTTTACCGGTCCCATCTTTGGTGAATCGGGTTAAGTTTTCAGCGGGATCTGTGAACGGCGGCACACTCAGATCGCAATTGGCGGTGAAGTTTCTGGTGTGGTGAGCTACTTCGTTGTGTATATCGTTGTACCGATCCAAGGGGTTAGTATTCAGGTAATTATCCAGCCCGATATACGCTTGCAAAGCCATTTTTAATTATTATTGTACAACGACGGCAACGAGAAACACAGAAAACAATGACAAAATTTGTAAAATGACAATCGTTTCACATTGGATTGACATGAAGTTGTATTCAGTTTCTACCAACCTCAGAATAAAACCGACGTCTACAAAGCTGCACTAGCAAGGTACCTACCTAAATGTTTGGTACTTGCATATCGCTTGCGAGAAAAGTAATATTTTATATTATTTCTTCGACCTTATTAGACCAATATTTGGTAAAAAAAGAACATTTATTTGCTATAATATTTCCGTTTTAGAAAATACAACTAATACTAGAATTTTGGTCTAAATATTTTACTCTCCAAAAAATAGAAATTTAAGCATTTGTAGGTTTTCCTTTCGACCTAGATTTTTTTTACTGCGGTGCCTTTGTCGTGTGTTTGAGAATTCAATAATTCATATTCCACTCCTTTCACCCACACCACACACCTACCCCAATTGGGATAAATGGAAAAAGTTTAGCCTGCTGCGCTTTTTCCGTGGGTTTGTAAATGCAATAATTACCCCAATTGCGAATACCTACCTCAATTGGGAATACCATATACAAAAAATCCGCTTTCGTCGCTTTTTACGTATTTTTCTGAATATAAGTAAAAGAATTGTAAGATGTTGCTCTAGCTCGTTGATTAAGCCACTTTTCATTATATTTAACGAATCATTATCTACAGGAACTTTCCCAGATTTATGGAAAAATGCACATATTGTTCCAATACATAAATCTGGTGATCAGTCTTTTGTGAAAAATTATCGACCAATCAGTATTTTATCTTGTTTTGCAAAAGTCTTCAAATCTATAATGTATAATTTAATATTCACTAATTTAATAATTTATTATTAATTTAATATTTTAGACCACAATTATGCATTAATCAACGTGGATTTGTTACCAACAGATCTATTAATTCCAATCTTCTTGACTTTTGTGATTACGTTTGCAATGCTTTTAACGAAAGAACTCTAGTAAATGCCATTTACACAGATTTTAAAAAGGCATTTGATAAAGTAAACCATTCTATTCTACTACAGATTCTTGATCGTATGGGTATCCACGGTGATCTATTAAGATGGCTTAAATCTTACTTGGAAAACAGAACATAGCTAGTAATTATAAATGGGTATGAGTCACCTCCCATAATTGTAACCTCAGGTGTACCTCAGGGGTCCAATCTTGGCCCTCTGCTTTTTTTAATCTTTATTAATGACCTTGGCCCCATGTTACGCTGCCATTTTGTTTTATTTGCTGATGATCTCAAGATTTCCACTGATTCTGATCAAGTTATGCTTCAAGAAGATCTTTACACACTACATAGCTGGTGTACTCAAAATGATATGTTTCTAAATATTGATAAATGTTACATTATAACATTCACTCGTAACAGAAGACGAAATAATAGTGCATATTTCATTAATAATGTTCAATTAAATGCAGTCACCACTATTAGAGATCTAGGAATCACACTTGATTCAAAATTTAAGTTTGATCTACATATCAGTGGTATCACGAGTAAATCCTTGAAAATGATTGGATTTATACATAGAATATCGAAACCATTCAAAAATACCCAATCCATTATAACCTTGTACCACTCGTTGGTCAGAAGCAAATTGGAATATGGTAGTGTTATCTGGAACCCACACTACTTGAAATATTCAAAAACTATTGAAACTGTACAAAAAAAATCTAAGATTGTTATCATTTAAACTTGGACTAAGTGCCGTACTGCAGTCTTACGAGGAACGACTCCAATACTTTAACTTTACGACACTGGATAAAAGAAGACAATTTGCTGACTTAATATGTCTACACAAAATTATTCATGACAAGCTTGAAACAACTCATTGTCTGAGCAATATTCTTATTAAAGTTCCTAATAGACGTAATCTAAGGAGTCAGAATATATTCCATCTAGAATTATTTAAGAACAATATTGCATACTTCAATCCATTGTCTAGAATTCTAGAATGTGTCGTCTGTACAATTCTATTGAGTATAACTACATAGATATATATGCAAATAGTCTCGCTTATTTTAAAAAGCAATTTAGCAATAGATTGTGAATGTTTGTTTGTTTTTTTTTATTTACTCTATTTGTTTTCTGTTTTATTTTTGTTGCTTTTGTTTTTTGGATCATATATTTATCTGTTTTTTTTGTTTTTGATATCTCTTTTTTGCCTTTGCTCACGTTTTGCTGTTTATATTTTTTTGTTAGTACATAGTGTATAATGACACAAACTGTGCATGATGTGAACATTTTTAAGTGGACTGTTGACATATACGTTTTTTTGCAGCGCTTATCTAATGAATTTTTTTTCATCTAATAGTCTGTAAATGTTCCTAAACAATAAATAAATAATAATTCGTATTCCACTCCCTTCACCCACACCAAATATCTACCCCTGGGGGATGCCATGGAAAAATTTTCGCCTGTGACGCTTTGCCGTGTCATTGTGAGAGTTGTAACTATTTTCGCTCTCATCACTTACTCCAGTTGGGGACGCCATAGTTCCACAGACTTCAAACACATGAGACACACGAACCCTTTCAACAAAATTATGGATAAAATGTGGTTTGGCGTTTTTCTGTAGGTTGACGGTTTCAAAGGGGGCTGCCGAACTTAGTAAGCCTACTGGCCTTTTCACAGCTTAAGCCGGCCCTGTTCATAACCCCGCGCAACGACGGGTACATTTCAGTATGTAAACATTTCTAGTTTATTCTGACTACTTCATTGTTCCTGTAGCGATGCTACGAGAATATTCTGGAAAGCTCGGGGGGGGGGGGGGGGGGGGGCTATATAATGAGGCACATCAAGATGTACTTAGTCAGTCATCAATTAGCAGTTTTATGAGTGACCAAGCTGCGAGCGCTGCTACTGCTCGCAACTGCGCAACTCTACTGACGCAAAATAAACGCTGTGACAAAACACAGTCATTCTCTTTCATTGTCTCCTTACCAGATCACCAAATTCCTTCCCTATAAGCTCTATACAAAATTTTAGCTGCCCCCCCTAACTTGAAAACTGGCAACGCCCCTGTATACGTAGAATTGTTAGGTATTATCAGCTTTTTGGTTCCCTGGCTCCTTGGCGCCTTAGAAAGTCAGCGCCGGACGCAAGGTTCTTGGGAACCGCAGCGCACTCATTTTTCTACATTTCTGTGTCAAATATCTTTGTCTCTCTCCATATTTCTTCCGTTCTTCTTGCGTTGTGTGCTTTTTTGTTTTGTGCATAGATGTGATATGTAAATAAGAAATCAATATTGTTATAATCAACTTTTTTTTATTTAATGTAATGTGAAACAAATAGAGAACACTCGGCGGACAGACAACGATCTGCAGCACATTCAAATAAAGATTCACAAGAATGGATATGTTTTGAAAATAACATTTTATAAAAAAAAATATGGCAATAAAATGGCAATTATCTTTTATACATACATTTAAAAATACCCCAGTAATAATAATAATAATAATTGAATAAAAACTATATAATCCTTATTACGTAAAATACTCTTACCCGCTATATATCTAAATTAATTGGTAAACCTACAAGTCTAAAAGAATATTTTTTTAATATATAATATAATATGTATAGAGTATTTATTGAATGGAAGAGATTTCATAAGATTACACAAGTATAATATCTACATTATAAATTAGAGAGTAAATAATACTTTTGTGAGCAAACTCTCTTTGCCACGGAGAGAAACGAGTATTGCTGATTTATTAAAATCCTGTTAAAAACGAGATAAGAGGCCGTTTGCTAATAAACTGTTCATAAATTCATAATATATCGAAACACGTTTTAAACCTGATAATATACAATGATGAAATGCGAAAATATTAGTATTTTATTGAACACGTTTTTCGACGTCACACATTCGTGTTTTACTGAAAGTTTATTAGGAAAACTGTCAATTCATTCGTTAAAGGCCTGTTTTTAACCGGATTACGAATAATTTGAAGAGATTCTTAATACATTAGCAATATTTTATATCAGTTGGTTTTCTCCGTGTGTGAAGGAACATTACAAACTTGTTGAAGTGTGACAATATGTATTGACAGTGGTGATCCTTCATAGATGGCACTAATTTAATTATTTTAGGAAAAAACTCTTTTGCAAGGTATGCTGTAAAAAATTAAGATAAATTATTTGTTTGCGCCAGTACACACGCAATATAAATACGAATACATATTTTTGTCCATATACAAACTCAATTTTTTCAAGAAAGGCATGAAAATCCAATATTGTTTTTGTATTCCTTTTTTGAAAGATTTTAGTTTTTTACGGACAAAACTATTCATATTCATATTGCGTGTATATGGGCGTAAACAAATAATTCATCTTGATGTTTTAAAATTTTAACATGTTTTTCTACTAAAATAATTAATATAACGCCATCTATGAAAGCGCAGATCATGAATTATTTTAAGTATATCCTTAAATACGAATTCAACACCTTGTTTTATTTACAGTAAATTGGAGTAAATTTGTAAAAATATGAATTGATTGATTTGTAAATCACACTTCATTCTATGTAAGATATGAACACATTAAATCATGCATAAATAAATAATTAAAATTCATCCATACTACGAAATAGAAATTTGTTTTTGTAAGTTTTAAAAAGTTTTAAGCTCTACGTTTTTCAAATGTGATGCTAGAAGCTTTGATTAAAGTTAAATGCAACGTAAGTTATAATTAACGCTTTCATAGATAGCGTTAATTAATTAATTTGATTAAAATACAATTTTGCAAGGCTTTACAATATTAAGACAAATTAACTGTTTGCTTTTCAATATTGAGACACATTATTTTTTTGCTTTACAATATTAAGAAATGTTATTTGTTTGCTTTACAATATTAAGACAAATTATCTGTTTGCTTTACAATATTAAGAAAAATTATTTGTTTGCTTTGAATAATTGATTCATATTCATATTGCGGATATACGGGCGCAAACAAATTTTTCGTCTTAATATTTCAAAGCATAACTTGCAGAACGTGTATTTTAATATAATAATTAAATTAACGATATCTATGAACGCGTAGATTATAATGCACGTTGCTTTTAACTTCTGAGAAAATTAAGACGCCATATTGTTTGTTACATTTGTTTAAGCCCCAGTTAAGAAAAATAGATTTCAATAGTGTTGCCAGGTAGTAACTAATATTTTACAAAAATATAGTTTATTTGGCACAAATTGTTCGTTATAATATATATTGAAAATAAAATGAAAACAATTTACAATGGAAAACCATAGATAAATATATGAAGAAATGTGAAGTTGAATAGTATTATAAACATAAATATTAAATTATCACAATTAATTATTGTAAAAGACAGAAAACCATCACACATATATTATATGACAAATAACCTACACATTGACGCATTTCTAATTGAGCTGGAATTGGATTTTAATTTAAAACTATTTACCTAAACACCTTTTTAAAATCATTGCATGTTGAAACATCTTTGTATCATTTAATAACAGTAAGTATAAACCTACTTTATTGTTATTTAAAAATTGGCATTATTTCAAAATATAATTAGCTGTAGGAGAGATTGACAAGTTTTAGGACGGGTTGTTTCGGAAAATTTGAACAATTCATCAAATTTCAAAGTTCATTTTCAAGTTCTGTGAATGATTTTTTCAAGTTCTGTTTTTATTTCAGTTTTGTCAAGCAACTAGCCTACAATGATATAATAACAGAACTTGAATAGGACTTTCACAGAACCCGAAAATGAACTTTGAAATTTGATGAATTGTTCAAATTCTCCGAAACAACCCGTCCATCATTGTCATTGACAAAAAAAAACTTTTTTAAAAATGTATTCGACCATGAAAACGTTATTTAAAAAAACGTTTCTAGGATATCAGTTATACAAGTTGTAAAAAAATACCATAGTTTCTCAAAATGTTAATAAAATATGGCAAAGTTCTGGTAAATACGTAGGTACATTATATAGGTAGTTGAAAAATAAATCAAAATTTTAAATAATCAAAAAAATATCATATTATTTCTTTGCAACTTTTAACACAATATTATAGTTTATGATAAGAAATCAAATAAGTAGTTTTTTGAAAATCACAATCAAAGTTATTTTATAATGTCCTGGTGAAAGACCATAAGCAATACCGAAATTTTGTTTGAAATGGCTTTAGCCATCTTTAGTGTCCATATCTGAATAACCAGCTATTTTTCAATCTTTCATTTCACACTCTTCTTTCCCATCCCACTTCATTCAGAACAACACACACAATTGGAATATCATAGATATGAAATATAAGCCCACTGTCTGGGTGTGTTGGGACTTCTCAGAATACATTTAAAAAACGGTTTATTTGTGGTTTGTTGAACAGATGAATTTGAATTTTCAAACCTATTCCATTCTTATTTTAAAAATTAGAATACAGTCCAGACTTTAAAGTTTAAAAAAATATTAAAAACATTTTTCCCTTGCGTATTTAAAAATGGAACATTGTCTTAACGATTTAAAAAAAATGTACCTACACAGATGATTGGATTTTATTTCTACCGAAAAATGAGTAAATAAAATTTCTGCTTTATATTAGAATATTCACGAGAGAAATAAAAATAAGTTACTTCCGTTATAGTTTTGTCTTTCTTTAATATACATGAAATTATAAAGATAGTTAAAAAAAATTCCACGATAAAAATACATCAGTTTTCAAAATATGTATAAGCGTAGGTATTTGTTTTGAATCCATATGAATAAATTACACATTACACGGAATAATATACACAATCTCAATAAACACAAAATACAAAAAAACTTGGCACATAGGTACTTGAAGATTTTGCAAAGTTATTTTATAATATTATATACAATTTTTTTGACTATTAATTGTACAAGATTTAGATGTCTCATTAAATAAACCTAAATAAAATCAGAAAATTATGAATGTATTAAAAATATCCGTTTAGCTTACACAAACTTTGTACAATTGAAGTTTTTTTTTCTTTGTGATTTGACGAACAACACGGCCTAAAAATAACATGTGAAATATATTATATTTATATATTTTTGTTGGGATGAAAAATGAATTTTTAAAAATATATTTTTATTTATCATATATTTTAATCCCTTTGAGACCTTAATGATTATTAAAAAAAATGTTAACACCCAGAGAATTGTTTGTAAATTTTTGGTGAAAAAAACATTTTTAATGCCAGTTTAATACTCACTAATTAGATTATATTTGAGTTAAGGCTCCTTATTAAGTGTTCAAAAAGAAGATAGTTTGAAAGGGATAGTAATAATATTAAAAAAAATAATAAATTGTGAAAATATTTATTAAAAAACGACTCGTTTAAAATATAGCAAAAATCTCTGGACATAAGACTAATTTGCATTTATAAAAATGTTGTGAATTTTTTCATACTTATAACGAGTTAAATAACAGAACAGAATTTTAGATAATTCTCGGAGACTACTTTGCGATTTTTTTTAATAAGGGTATTTCATAAAATTACCGTTTCGGCTCTACAAATATATCGATATTATCTTCAAAAACAATATATATTTTTTGAGAAACTTAGATACTTAAAGTGTTCAAGAGAAATATGTTATAAGACGGTAGAAATTCCGATGAACATTGGGTCTCAAAGGGTTACAGAGTTTGGCGTTCTTGAAATATGAATTCAAATAATTATTTTTTGTACCTATTAATGTGTGTCAAAGATAGTAACTTCATTAATTGGCTAATATACACAAAACAAACAATCTTATCTTAATTATTATAAATATGTTTAAAGTATGAGTATTTTAATTGCACTTTGCGTAAGATTTTTCTCTTTATGGGCCGGCATATCAGTTGCTCTTGAGAGATATTTACGTTCGTTAAGTTGTTCTATACTAGAAACCCTGACAAGATAAGCCTAGTGATACCATTACTAATAATTACTGATATACCGGGCCTAAGCCAACAACAGAACATATTAATTTTTTAGTATCCAAATTCTGTTTGACAACCACAGCCGAGAGCTCGCAAATCAACATTATTATTTAATTATGTCCTTGTTAACACGGTTTTGGCGTTTTTTTCATTATAATGATATGTTTTATGGCACCAGTTTTCACATTTTTTGTCAGTTGGCACCACTCTTCTTCTGCTTTATTAAAGATGGCACCACCTCTCTTATGCTTGCTTACAAATATATCTGTTTTTAGTGAAAGTTGACGCACATTTGGTTTATGTTTATTCGCACCCCTTTGCACAGGCAAGAACTGCATCAGTTGACACCAAGATAATATGTATTTTATATCCAATGGCGCCACGTACATTAGTTTTATGTCAAATGTCGTAATTTGCATAAGTTTCATCGCCGTTTTCATTGGTTTTATGTCACATGCCACCGCTTGCATTAGTTTTATGCCAGATGGCGCCACTTGCATTATTTTTATGCCACACGGCGCCACTTGCTTTAGTTTTGTCAGGTGGCACTACTTGCACAAGTATATACGGTGAAGGTGCTGCCAACTCGCGGAAGTTCTGCGGCCACCCCTGAGGCTAGGTCCTCCAGCCTTCCGTTACTTCTTGATGTCCTGATCCATCTTGCCTTTATCTAAGGAAGACGACACCATCCCGCTGCCCGGATACAGCTTGTCCATGTGCTTCAGGGATTCGTTTAGGAAATTCTGGAAGAAAGAAAACACAGATTATTAATTAATTATGATATTTTACACCCTAAATATGCATGTTGGATATCATGCATCAAAACAGAATACTTTGCTAAGGTTACCATTGGAATATCTAGTATACCTACATATTATTTCAAAATCGTTCTCAAAACCTCTTGGGCAGACCAGCGAGGCGTTTCTGTTTCTGCTGGTATAAGGAATTATCCTTAATCTAAAAATTACGATTCCAGTTTACACGGAAGACAGCGAAAAAGTCTTTAATTTTAAGGTTTAGGACAATTTATTATCTAAGTAGAAACGGAAATACGAGGAGAAGATAGTGCGATTAGTTTGATGAAATTAGTTACCTGTATCGCCGTCAGAGCCGCCACGATCGCCGGCCCCCCGAACCCGTGCGAGATGAGACTAAAATGCGTGAGGTGCCTCTGCACGGCCGGGTCCAGCAGGTGCGGGGGCCGCGTGTTGCACAGCGGGCTGCGGTCCTGGTTGAGCAGGTCCATCAGCTCCTTGGTGACCATGCGCGCGGCCAGCAGAAGCTCGCGGCGGCGGGGGGCCCCGTGGGGCTCCGTGGTGGCGTGCTGGCGACACAGGTGCTCCGCCACCTGGCGCGCGGGAAACTCCGTCTCGCACACGTAGCCGAAATCGCGGGCTAGGTGGACTGCTTCAGCTGGAATAAGACAGAATGTTTAATTATTAAAGAATAGAATATATATATATATATATATCTGGACTGTCCGTGCAGCGCGGGACCGTGAGGAGTGCAGGAGACTGGTTTAGGTGTCTGGTAATAATTGCTAATAAAGCCCGTGACAGACCACGCTATATTTTCGTGGCTTGACCATAAATTCCCATCGGTAGTGGTGTATGGCGAGCGATATGCTGAAATAGGCCAAGCCGTGATGCGTGTAGCGTAATGTGTCGCCTACCTAAATGATACAACGAAATCGGTCAGCACTAAAAAATACACACTTTTTAACCTGCTAACGCAAGAAATACTAGAATGATTTTTCTGTACATTAAATACAGAGTAGTTTGATGCTTTACTTAGTGCCTACTGCCTACACACATTGCCAAGTTACAGCTTTTATTATGTTACAACATCAAAACATTGAAAACAATGTAATTACTCAACAAAAAATATGGGTTTTTATTTCCTATCCTACAGTAACATTTTGGGGTGAAATGCACTTTATAGATGAAAAAAGTGTGTAGAAATTCATTAAAAAAAGAATTAAGGCGCGGAAGAATAAATTGAGGGAGATACAGCCGATCAAAGTTTAATAAATTGCACTTCGCGATCTGAGGGTAAAATTCGGTTTATGGGAGTATAACCGAAATTGAACTTGATTTAGACTAATTTAGGGCTGGGGAATTAGGTGGGGGTCGGCACTATTAACTGAGTTATAGGGTTTTGAAACTTCGTACGCGATACATAGGATCTGCATTCCTCCCACATTTTGTTGCACATATTAAATTTGAAAAGGTGCCAAATCTAACAGTCTCGCTTCATATATTGATATGAATAATGAATAACAACAATTTTCGAACAGGAGAAAAATGTTTTGTATTGTGATTAGTAGTGCGAATCTATTTATAAAATATGCCTTAAAAATTATAATATTTACCTTCAACTAACGAAGTAAGAAGTGTGACGTTGGCCGCTTTCCTTCTTCCTGCCGGCAGGTTCAGGCCGATCTTTTCCAGCTTTTCTCTTAGTAATCTGCCGCCATTTTTACTCTTCGCTCTGAAAAGCATAGAAAAATACAAAATTAGATGGTTGAACGGTCAAATAAGATAAAAACAAAATTATGATGGGAGAGAAGGCACGAAAAGAACACAATGATGAGGGTGAATGGAATATGGCTTTTACGTTTACGAATTGGTATTTTGAGTTCTGCAAGGTGGGTCAGTCAAAAATATATATTTATAAATTAGTGAAAGCTTCAAATAAATTTACGATTCCAGCGTTTAATTAAAAGTCTTTCCAATCCACAACAAAAATGCACTAATAAAACAAACAATTAATAAAACCAGATTTGATTTGCAGCGGAAACATGTTTGAAGCTATCAATGAATTTTAATACGTGTTGTGTAATAAAAAAAGTACTAATGTTTTACGAATATATTATTCCAATCTACTTTGGTACATTTTTTACGATCTGAAGGGGATTAAGTATTTAAAATTAATGTAAAAAGCCGCTACAAAGTAGAATATTTTCAGCTTCGTATTGATTATATCAATAATATATTATGGATTAACACATATTATTTTTAAATGTACGACTGATATCTAGTATGAAAGAGACGGTATGAGAGAGCGAGAAGGACTATAAAAGAGGGTTGTCCATTACCCTTATTCACCACCTTACTCCCTTCAACTTCACAACACACCCAATTGGGAATGCTTTCCTTCGGACAGTTAATTTAATTTCAATTTATTTAGTACATTTTTAATTTGTTCAAAATCTGAGACGATTGATAATCGGTTTTTAGGGGAGATAGTTGTTTCAAATTTGTTTATTTTAATCCACTGTGCGTGGGTAAATACTATTATAATTTTTAACACTATTCTATGATTAAAGATTTTTAAATTATATATAAAATATTAAGTAGGTATTACACAAAGTCTTAGTTTTTTATGAAAAAAGATATAACACGAAAAACAAACTAGACAAAATTTAAACAACAAATAAAAAGATGGATGACTGTTGAGACTTCATGAAGACTTCAAAACATATCTATTTCAGTGATTTTAACCATGATTTGGAATATTTTTGTATAATTTAATAAGTAGCAGAGATGTGCAAAATGGGTACCCAAAACCATTTGAAATGCAAAATGGAAATGGGTCAAAACTTTTCCATTTGAAAATGCAAAATGCAAAATGGTTTTTAGAAAAGCATTTCAAATGCAAAATGCAAAATACCTATTTTCAAAATGCATTGAAAATGCAAAATGGTTTCTCAGGTCAAACAATCAAAATAATTATAGAATTTTTAAACAATTTTGTCATTTAATAATGGACATCAATGTAGAACAAACATATTACATGATGGTAAATCCAAAAACACCACGACTACAGATTATGAAACCACAAAAAATTTTCGCGCGACTAATGTTGCCAACGTAAAAACATAGAAACTGCTATCTAACATTTAATATTACAGCGTCATGGCCCCATGTTCAGTGTTTGAATCAGTATTTTTTGTAATGGTATCACTCAATTGCCAGGGCTCCTACCAGGGAGCAACTTGACAAATGTAAATTATCTCTCATAGCGAGGTTGAGGACCGACTGATGTTTGGGGCTTATGAAAAAAAGATGAGTGGAGATAGTAGGAAGAATGTTGCAAAAAAGCATTTAAAATGGAAAATGCATTGAGAAATGGTTTTTAGAAAAGCATTTAAAATGCAAAATGGAAAATACCCATTTTGCATTTCCATTTGAAATGGATTTATTTGAAATAAAGCACATCTCTGATAAGTACTAGATTTTAGGGGCAATAAAATTAATATATCTTTGAGCAATTCTAATCTGTCTTTGTAACAGGCATATAATAGACAATAATATAATAAACAATGTAATAGACAATAATACAGAATATAGATAGAACGGTTTGATTTTTTTGTGAAATTGTTAATATTTAAAAAAAAATAAAAAAAATCAAAATGGATTTAATGGATATCAAATGTGACGAGAGTTTGTAACAAACCAACCCAATTTAATTACTTCAAATAAAATACAGCATGTCCGGGGGTAAATTGCACTAACTTTGTGAGATGATTATACGTGATAGTAAAAGTTAAAAAAAAAGTAACTTTTTTACAAATTGCAACGTTTTAAAGAATTTTTCAGATTGAATAAATTGAATTGATTCTATGGAAAAACATTTTTGTACCACGGGACGCCCTGCATATATGAAACATCGAAACTGACTTTTATTAAATGAAGTAAAATGAAAGGAAACAAGTATATTTTTTATGGTAATATAATTATTTTATTATAAATAAATAAATTCCAAATAAAAAATTCGTCATCATTTAGAATAGATCCCAATATATCGCACAGAGGAGGAATACTCGGAGCAGGTGGATGAGTTTGTGTATTTAGGAAGTAAGTTCTATAGAGATGGGAAGGCTGACAGAGATATTGAAAGAAGGGTAAATGCAGGTAATTACGTTAATGGAGGACTGAACGCTGTTGGCGCTAACAAAAAATTGTCCAAAGAAGCGAAGTTAGCAGTCCACAATGGAGTGCTGGTACCTACCTTGATGTATGGAAGTGAGGCATGGAACTGGCAAAGATAGGATGAAAGTAGATTGAATGCTCTTGAAATGAGATCCCTGAGGCGTATGTGTGGTAAAATCATGTTTGATCGTGTGAGGAATGTGGAGATCCGCAAAGAGTGCAAGGCTGATGTAAGCGTAATGAGTAAGATTAAGAAAGGGACGCTTAGATGGTTTGGGCATGTAGAGCGAATGAGCGAAGATAGGAGTGTAAGGAGGATATATGATGCAAATCCGAATGGTAGCAGAAGTCGGGGACGCCCGAGGAAGACATGGCACGATCAAGAGAATCAGATACTCGAGTCGGGCCATGTCAAGAGTCAGAATAATAGAAGAGTATGTATGAGACGATGTATGAATGTGAATGAGGCAAGAAGTGTGTGCCAAGACCGAGTTGTTTGGCGGTCCGTCCTCTCTGCCTACCCCTGCGGGGAAACGGCGTGATGGTTAGTTAGTTAGTTAGAGTTTTGACGACCGGTGGAAAGAGCCGAGGAGTGAAGTGTCCCCGTTTCAGTGGAAGAGCATCATCCCTTCTTGAGAATAAGAGAGAGCCAAAAGATGCTTGACGTCAAAAAAACAATTGTAATTTCTACCCATAGAGTGACCTTCCTAAGTTAGTCACGTTACCCCCGAATATCCTATACATTATTTGTTAACAAGTTGCTAAATTAGGTTGTTAACAAACTCTTCTCACATTTGATAAACATTAAATCGTCGATCAGCGCCATTTTGATGTATGTAGGTACCTACCTATATTGTGTATTTTAAAAGTTTTTTTTTGGCAACCAAAATAAGACCGCTCTAATGATTAAAAAATGCTTTATTGTATTTTGGACACTTTAAAAAGATTTATTGATCGTATCATACAAAATTGGTAACAAATAAAAATAATAATGATTAAATTGTATAACGGTAAAACCGGGGTCTCTTGTCTGTTGTATGGACTGCATGTCATAAACTAAACTGTGAATACGGGGCAAGATGTTGTTTGGTTTAAAACAATTTTATACTTAAACGTTTTATGGCTTAATTTTACTGTCACAATAAAACGGAGTGGGTACCAGAATAGCTGGCCCATTGGATTTGAATGTGGTGATTATGATATCCGTTTTAGATATCAGATATTTAATTATATTCTATGATGAAGATTAACAAAAGTTTTATGGTTAGGTTGTGTAGATCGAAAACTCTGACTAATGCGTGGCGGTATAATATAGGGTTTTCCAATAAGAGGTGTTATTTTGATATTCAAAGAAACTTTTCCCGTAAAAGATCAATGGTTTCGTTGCTTGTGTGGCACGTAGCGCCGTCTTGTTGAAAGTAAACGTTGTCCAGATCAAAACCATCCAATTCCGGCCATGAAAAATCATTAATCATCTCTCGATAGCGCAATACATTCACTGTAACTGTTGCTCCAGCCTCATTTTCGAAAAAGTAAGGTCCAATGACTCCGCCAGATCATAAAACGCACCAAAAAGCCACACTTTGAAGATAGAGAGGCTAATCAACAATAACTCTTGGGTTTTCCGAGCCCCAGATGCGACAATTTTGCTTTTTGACGAAGCCACCGAGGTGGAAATGGGCCTCATCACTCAAGATGATTTGCATTTGATTCACTCAAGTGAATTTTAATAATTTCAATGCGTTGAAAAGCGTGTATTGTTCCATTTTTATTAATGGCGTAGTTTCTACTTGTCAAATGTCAAAAATGACAGCTTTAAAAGTAACATCTACCGAAATAGCGGGCTATTCAAAATAACACCTCTTATTGGAAAACCCTGTATAATGCAATGCAAGTTAATTTTAATTAAGACGACACAATAATCTAAAATAATGTTGGAATCTTAACGTCGTAAGTGAGAAGGCGTGTAAAAAACTGTGCGACGCGTGCCTCGGGCCTATAGGAAGGACGTACGGTCGAATTTGGCTTAGCAGGCCTAGAAAACGAATATTTCCGAGGGGTATATTTTAATTATTTAATATCTCAGATGTTTTAGGCTGAATAACTCGGAAAGTTATTATTTCATCGTTTAGAATAATAAAATTGGTGCATATGTTTTACGTAGAATATTTTAACGGTTTTAATAATCTTGAATATAAATAACTTACATCCCTTGTGAATTCCTTTAAAAAATAAAAATAAATTGTACACCCCCCTGGCAAACCCTTCACTTACTCTGGCAACCCCCTTAAAAATGTGGCGAATTCTCCTCTTAACCCTTTCAACACTGCACTTTAGATTTCACATATAGGTCATATTTTATGCTTGTTAACACCAATTATTATTAGAATTTTTGTGTGTAATTTTTTTTTGGTTAATAAATCAATTTTTTTCTATTTTTTTATTATTATTTTTAAGCCTCAAAGGGTTGTTTTGTAAAATAGTAAGGAAAAAAAATCTAAAACAATTTTTATTTATTTATTTACTCAGTATAAGCCCTGGTGAAAGACAACCATTCAGAATCAAAACATTGCTTGAATTTGCTTTAGACGTGTTTAGTGACCAACCCTCACAGGCAGGTAGGTACTACCCAACATTAATGACCTTAGCCCAAAAATGTATTGAACGTATTGGGGATCTTAAAACTTTTGATATTATTTGATCACAGTTTATTGTCTAATTTATGGCCCCAATTAAAACATTATCCATGAATTAGTTCACAGAGTAGGTAAAGGGCAGATATAAAGGTACAGAGGCTGTTTAGGAAGTTTGTTTTGATTTCACAACCCGTTTAGTGTGAACCTTAAGAACCTTGGACCAAGCATTAGTGTGATTTGTATGAATGGAATTGAAGCCAAATATATGGTGAGGGGAAAACGAACTCTAATCAGAATTCTTGCCTGAACAGACTATGCAATAATTACAATGGCGTATTATCCAAGGTGGATATTTTCAGTTGCGAAACTTACCAAATACAAGAGGTCCATAAAAGAATATTTCTCTGATGGTTTGTGAATAATGTTATGTCTCTATTGTCTATATTTCGATTATGATTTGATATAATCTTTTGTTTTGTATAAATTATTGAATTCATATTCCTTTCTTACAAATTTAAATGACTTATTCCTTATTATGCTGTCTCAGTAGAGGTAAAGTCACAAGGACGAAATCAAAAATTAGTTTTATTTTAGCTATATAATACTTATGTGCAAACTGAAATAAATGTAAACTGTCGATTTCCCGAAAATTAATAATAAATAAAAATTGCCTGGTAGCCATCTTGTATGACTAACTTTTGAACAGATTTATATGGGGGGTGGTTCACGATGAACTGTTTGTGTTGATAACGTAGTTAGAACGGATTATCAATATTTGGGGTATTTGATGAGATAATAAATGGGATACATCGTTAAAAATTTTAAGTAGGTTTTGTCATTTTTTACACATCTCCTCCCTCGCCCCGCGGCTTCAAATCGTTTTTGAATTGCTCCGTCCAAGGTTTTTTAGCTCCATTTTTTTGATTTCACAACCCGTTTAGCGACCGCTTACGATTTCTCTATGGTCAGTCCAGTTAGGTACCTACTTAGTACGTTTTACCCCACGGGTTTACATCTAGTAGTGTCCACAGGAAAATGAACACGCATAATAATATAATCTTTTTATTAACGGTTGCGATCATATAAAGGAACTTTTATAGCGGAGAGCGGTGAGAAAGGCATTCAATTCGACCAGAATGAGGTGAGTTGTGTCATACTGCATCAATAAAAGAGACCCCATTTTGTTAATTTGATAAATCTTTAGAACATTGATATGTGGTGGGAAAGTTAAGTTTGTTCTTCCAGTATAATTTCAATGGATGGAGCTCCCAACTAGCATTGATGTTCTGACAAAGCGCATTTGCACACGGATGAAATTTATCAAATGGGAACCTGTAAGTACGTACCCACTAAGGAAAAACTAAAAATAAAGCATTTTCTTACTGAACTGCGGTGCTTACTCGACTGATACTGAATTAATTGGATGCTGTGTGGAGGGTTTGTTAAGGAAGGAAAGGAGAGGAAGTTCTGGGAAGTTAAAATGTACGAGGGTTGGGTAGGAATCTAGGGATCAGTGTCCAGGAGTGACGGACATATTAATATATTCCCCCACTGCCCTTGTCCTTCCACCTATTTTTGTTCATTTAAAGTATGCGAATGATCGAAATGTATTAATCATAATAGGTAGGTATATTATTTCAACCTGAATATTTTTCATGAACAAAACTACAAAATAATAATACATCACCGATATTCGTCAGGTACCTACCTTCCTAATCAAAGTTTATTGCCACACGCCACATTATTATTCCGTGTTCTAATACGGATCTTTTTGTCGACAGCCGATGCCGCGCGGGAAATTTGACGTATGATCAAAGATGGCTGCCGTCGGCTGCGCTGTAGGTAGGTATATCCAATGAGCAAACATGATGGAAGTCTGCCAATCAATAAGCTATTACCGCTGCACTGTTTGATATAATGTCCATTGCCGATTAATAAATCTAAATACCATTAGCTTGGATATGTGTATCGAGAGGTTGCACATCTTTGCAGATATAAGTATAACGATGGTACCTATCAAACGAAGAAGTGATACATATTATGGTTCAATAGCAGTGATAGACATAATCGAAGCATTCATTTCGAGTGATCAATCATTAACGGAATCGAAACCTTTCGATTTGTAGAATTAATCATAGAGTATTCGATTAGTTTTGTGCTGTTACGTATATATATTTTTAAATCACTTTCAAACGACTATTTATTCCATTAATCTGAACGTTGCATTGCCCCGATATATTTTTGCTAATTTTGAGTACTTTATTTTTATATATTGTGAATATTTAAATGACTTCTAAGATAATTACGCCAAAATAGCCCTTAGTCGTCTATAATACGAGGGAGAGAGGTCGATTTACGAAAAACTGAATAGTCTGAATTTTTACCGTACGATTTATCATTTGAACAAGACAAATACAAGTCCAAATAAGTGAATTGAGATATTTGAGATTATTTTTTTTTTAATATCATAACAAAAGTTACAAAACAACCTTCTTGAATTTCCATATCTGTACCTACTGAAAAGCAATATTTACATAAGAAAATTCTGCGATATTTGGACGACAGTTGTTTGAGTTTTTCGAATGAGTTATTTATACATTTATGGAAATGGTATGATTATAAAATAAAATAAAAAGTTTTTAGACTTGTTTCTGTCTTGACTGGTGTTTCGATTATAAATCACTCTAAATTTGGTGGTAGTAATTATTTTTATAGGTACCCCTTTAATATCCGGATACGGGATGAAATATAAAAAAAATTCAAATGAATTATTAAGAATGAAAAAAGTTAAGTAGGTACCTAAAAATCACTCATGCTAAAATTCGACGTGCAACACTAAGCTCCATTAATATTATAAGAACGACGTTCCATATTTAAACTCGCGTCAAAATCAACTTCAAAGATGGCAGCCTCTATTTATTGGGGTTACGCCCTAATCTAGATGTAATTATTGAATTTTGCTCCTACAGAGACGAATGTTTTAGAATTAATATATTGCTACGTTTCCATCTCTAATGTCGGAATATATTAAATACGCTTTAGAAAGTCGTTCGTGTAATGATGACTAAATTTAAATATGAATCATTACAGGGTTGTTCACTAGTGCTTAGTTACCTACTTATGATCTGGAGTACAATTTAATCGCGCTTGTATATTTTCCAGAATAATACTTCGTTCAGACGTTTCAGTTTTAGTTGATTAACACTCCGTTGAAGGATACTATTTCATCAAGTTCTTAGTTAGAAATCTTGTTCAATGTTTGTCGTTCATTAAAATGTAATCAACCACCATTGAAATATCATACCGCGGTATATTTCTTATGGTAAGAATTACGAGCACAAAAAATATACAGGTTGCATGATTTTACAGAAATGTGGTCCAAAATCACTCATTTGTGAGTTTTAAGGCGATGCACTACGTCGTGTAATATTTTAAATTGAGCCGCTATCAATAACAACCCTTACGTAGATGGCGATAAGGTTTAAATTCCCGCTTAAAACCATCCGCCTGTTTTGATTTATGCAAGAAAAAAACATGGCCAAAAAGTGCCTTTTATTTTATTTTGTGGATGTTCAGGCATAAATATTTAATTTTTTTCGATCATTTTATAAATAACTTAAATTTCCACATTATAAAATAAAATCATAGCCGAAAAAGGGTTTGTAAGTAGGAGATTTTGAACTTAAAAGCAGTTTTCATAGGCCTTATACGTTATTTTTTTCTGGGCTTATAAAAAGACTTATCTAAAAAATACTTGATTATTTCAAAGATCAAGATGTATTCTACTCGCAGTATTTAGATAATTAAAGCATCTGAAACATTTCTAGGCGACCAAATTTTCAAACCAAAAACACATGATTTTGCATTACTACGTATGGCATCGCCTTAATTATAGATTCCAAAATATTTATGTCCGAAAAAGGTTTTCCTTGCTAGTGCTTACTTATTAAAAATAATATATGGTATATTTGCGGCACTTTCCAGAGTGGAAGATATTCTCAATATCGCCCTGGTGTAACACCACCATTCAGAAGTGCAACATGAATTGTTGCTTGAAATGGCTTTGGCCATGTTTCTGCACATTTATCTTCCCCATTTCCTACCCCTCCCCTCTACCTTTACCTTCACCTGATCCCTACACTGATCGCTGAAGTATAACGGATAAGAGTTTCCAAACCACAACACTATCATCGAATCTGTATCTGTCACATAGTGTGTTAACTGTCATAACTAGATGTCACTCACGTGTCAAAAAACGATGTTTTCGTGCGCGTGAGTATTTGGACCATAATTGTGGCGAAGTACCTACCATATAAGTTTTGTGAAATTAATCACCTCCTTTTCCAATCATTGACGTAAAATTTGGGATATTTAAAACTCTTGTCATGTTAATTTGATGACCGTCATAATTTTAGATCAGCGCCATTTTGAATAATAATAAACATCCCTAACCTAGTTCTGTCCGTAAATATTAATTATTAATCTCGGTCAGTCGAAAGATAAACAAACCTAATTTTTAACAGTTTTTGGCCTTTGGTTTTTGACGGCCCAAACATTTAACAAACTAATATTAATTTGTTAAAATTATTGAAGGCAGTTCTATTTATTTGAAAGTACCTACCTGCGCACGTCATTGTCTTAAAAATACATTAAAGGCTACTAGATAGTACCTAGTAGGTACCTACCTCGATCATATTTACATATCACGTATTTGCATACATTATTTAGGCCCGGAGAATGTGGTCGAGTTCATTTTATAGGTAAGTACCTAACTACCAACTTATCATACAAGATCATATCATATCTTCTTTTTTTAAAAATATAAATCGATCTATAGTAAATAGGTAGATACCTACCTAATGAGTTATTATTTTATTGGAAAGTTGGTACTTATTCTGGTCTATTTCAAATCATCTATGATGGATAAATGTATGATTTTGATTCACGACTACACGGAGACAAATCCGGTTAAGGCGAAGCTTAATGCTAAATCACTATTTTGATTAATCTTTATAACGAATTGGTGTACATTATGAATACCAAAACTATGCTTTAGATAAATTGAAGGTTTTCCTATCGTTTCGCTTAAGTAGAATACAAATAAAACAATAAATTAGGTACTCAATAAAAAATATAAATGTAAACTACTAAAAAATATATTTTTGCAAATAGAAATGTATGAACACGTAAAGAAAACAAATTTTTAAAAATACAGTATTATAGCTAAGATTATCTGTGACAGTTACACTTGATTAACTTTTTTGCTTTCTTATAAAGTTATTTACAAAATAAATAAAAATCAGTTTTGTGCTTGAAATCGAACGTTTCTAGACTCCCTTTGTCAGGCGATTTTAGTGCCTATTACCTACAATATAAGGTACCTATACAAAGATATTAGAAGAACGAGATGTGCTATGAGCAGTTCGTACTGAGTGGAATTGTTTTGCCGAGTGTCGCCGGTTTTGTTCACCAATACTACTGCACACCTTCGCTTACGCTAAGGTATCCGCACTAATACATAGAACAGATTTCTGTGCGTACACGTCCCGATACCGTTCAAAGTACCCTAATTAGGTAGTACTCCGGCTACGGTCCGGCGGCCAACATAGCATATCTCGTTCTTCTAATATCTTTGTACCTATAGGTACCAAGAATATACACAATTTTTAGTTTGTAGCTTCCTCTTATAAATTGGATTGCAAGTCGTTTACTATTAAACTTTTATAATATATCGGGACACGTGTTCACGCACTTGCATGTGTCCTGATATAAAATGACGAAATGCGAAAATATTAGAATTTTTATGAACGCGCGTTCCGAAATCGCGATAACACACGCGCGTTCAACTGAAAGTTTATTACGAAATTAAAGGCCTGCAATCCCGTTTTTAACCGGATTACGTACAATTTTGAATCTTAATAAATTGGCATATTCAATATTAGCAATTTTTCTAAGTGTAACCTGAGAATGGTTCTTTCCTTAAAAAAAACGTCGCCATTTACATTAAAACTTTTTAAAATTTATATGGCCATGATATTATCCCGATATTTTTTTTTACTTAATATCCACCTTGGGATCTTTTAATTACGTAAAATTAGTTTGATATGAAAGAAAATTGACGCAAAAACACCTCTGCCTACTGTTAATTATTGTGAAAATTAATTGCCGTATTAAACTGCTTCGACGATGATTACGTTGATTATCGAGGGTATTATTTTAGCGGTAGCAAAAATCAATTAACTCGTTTCCTTCGTACTGCTTTAAATGATAAACGCTTTGTTGCCAGGGACGAAGTGGAAAACGGCGGTCAGGTACTCTTAACTGCTTTTTAGTCCTTGAAGAAAATAATTTTCCACAGTGCCTATGTCGTCTTTGGGGATGCTGTGTAGAGATACGACGATACTTGTATTTTATTATTATTGCAAGAATAGTATAGGCCTTAGATTTGATCCCTGTGGTACTCCAGAATACGCCGTGAATTCCCCGGATTTGTAACCGCTGATGATAAGATATTGTTGTCTTATTGTGATACCGCGCTGCAAGCATTAATCCTCTTAATTTCAGTATCATAATTAGTGAAATTGGTATGGGTATCAGCGTTTTGTTTTGGTGTAACCGTCAAGAATCCGTCCCTATTGATTTTAGAGAGCCGTGGAGTTAAAAGTACCTCTCTATGATTAATATTAATAATGAAAGTTTGGATAAATGACTGAATACACAATACCTACAATTGAAATTGTTTGCTGAGCATTTGTGCAAAATGAACATAAATTTCAACATTTGTTTTTTCACTGTTCTATTTGGTCATGTAACCGTTTTCCTCAATACGGCACTGTTGCGTTTCGGCCAGGCCACTTTCCCCACCCTCCAATTACCAGAGCCGTTGACGGATGCTGTGCTACGCGCTGAGGTACACGACCAAGTCGAGCGAGACTGATGGTTGCTCGTCAATTAAATGCCCATCTGCATTCAGGTCAGCCGTGGCACCAGCAACCAGCGAGCATTTTGCGAACGGGTTCGTAGATTGCACGGCCAGATTGTCTATATATGAGGTGGTCGATGATCTATTTGGAGATTTTTAAAGTGTGGTGCGTGAGATGTCTTCACCTTAATAAAAATATTATTCATTAGACTGTAATTCACAAGGTTCCACGACAAAACAGAACAGCGAAGAAAAGTGTACGAAAAACATAACTAACTTGCTATTATTTTATCGTGTTATGTCATGTCTTTGTTCTTTTATTCGGTTACCGCGTATTATGTGGTATTAGTTTACAATGAGGGAGTTTTACTGTGAAATTTAATAAAAGTAAAGGAAAAACATACCTAACCTAACAATTATTTTATCAAAATTTTGTTTTATTCGGTTTTTTGTGTAATGGCCCTTTATGACTTTACATTAAGGTTTTACAATGATAATGAGATGGCGGAATAGTAGTCAAGCGGCTCTATGTTACACAATTTATTATTTCGGGTGACAAGAGACGCCGGACAACCTTACATACTCTTTATATACATAGGTACCCGCAGTTGTCTCGCTTTCATGTCTTCTCTCTCAGTAAACAATTTCATTCACTTTAGAAGTTATTAACTTTATAATTCATTCGCTTAGGAATTCATTCACTTTAGATTTCATTCACTTTAGAATTAATTTCTTTAGAATTCATTCACTTTAGAATTCATTCCCTTTAGAATTAATTCACTTAAGAATTAATTCACTTTAGAATTCATTTACTTTAGAATTCATTCTCTTTAATTTTCTCTTTGGAACTATAAAACTCTGTTAAATGATCTAAAATAATATGGCACTGTCAGCTAGAAGGATTCTAACTAACTTGGTATTTCTGTATAAATTTTAAGTGATGCGCTTCATAGTCCAGAATTTTTTACAATGATAAGATTTCGGATTCCATTACATAATATAGAAGTCGGGATTTATTTCAGTTTCGAAATTATGGGACTAACTACCATATAACATTATGTACTCCTCATTGCCCACAATGAGGAGTACATAATGTAATAAAAAAAAACTGTATAAAAAGGCGTTACAAAAAAATAGATTCACAATAAATTAATCAATTAACTTTAGAATTAATTCATATTAGAATGGGTTCACATTTTAAACATTAATTCATAGCTGTCCTTAGAGACATCGAAATGTAACAACTTATTTTGAAGTCAAACACAATACTATGAAAAATTTGCTTGTAGGTAGGCTGACATGGGAAGTTGAATCAATGAATAATTAATTATCGAATTTCGATTATAAATAATATTTTGAATACGATTTATCAACACAAATATGCATTAAGAAATAAAATGGAAGTAATTCAAATCGATTCTTCTCGATTAATATCGACCAGAGGATTTTACAAATTCAAGGGATGCAGTACTACGATAAATATGTTAAACCATCGCCAGTTTTCAGGCCGTGCTGTAGAAAATGAACTGATAGTTAAAGATATCTGTTTTCGGACTTTTGCACTGGGTTTAGCAGAGTTTGGTATTGATCCCTGCTACTAACCTATAACACTATACAGGATGTCCGGGGGTAAAGTTCACTAAATTGAAGATGATTCTACACGATGGAAGATATAAAAATGATAAATAACTTTTTTAGAAACTCCTACATACTTTTCCCACACTAAAATATTTTTCACTATAAAGGAATCAATTAACTTTAATTCACATTAGAATCAATTCATATAATGGTAATAATTAACCTTAAAACGTTAGAATTTCGAAAAGAGTAATTCATCTTTTCTACTTCTAAAATCCTGTAGAATCATCCTCCGAAATTAGAGCACTTTACCCCCGGACATTATGTATATATAAACCCAGTGAAAAAATCCTAAAACAGGTCTTTTTAACTGTCAGTTATTTTTCTACAGCACGGCTTGTATTAATAAAAGATGGCGGTGGTTAAACTTAACTGTCACTATTTCAAGATGGCGGAATTCATATACCATTATACAATTATTTTAATTTTAATTTGCACGTTATTATTGATAATTATTCTTAAAACTCTTTGAGATGTAATCTATCTTCCAATGCATTAAATATATACGTACTTAGATCAACAATATAACTAACAGGTTCTTATTAAAAATTAAACAAAATGTTTTTTTAATGTGAACACCGCCCAAGAGTCCCGTTTGTTGGGGTAGGTTGCGAGGAAATTATTCCGTCTGGAGCCAGTAAGACTATTGCATCCCCAGTTGGGGTACATTGTGAGGCTGAATGTTGTGGGGAGGGGAAGGAGATGGGAAAGAGGAAGCTGGGTAAGTACCTGGCTATTTAGATGTGATCACCAAACACGGCAAAAGCCGTTTCGAGTAACGTTTCTATTCTGAACGGTTGTCTTTTTTTTTTTTTTTTTTTTTTTTTTTTTTATAGTGAATACCTCACAAGAATCCCAACTGCTCCCGTCTGGAGCCAGTGAGACTATGGCATCCCCAATTGGGGGATGTTGTGAGGCTGAAGGTAAGTGGGGAAGGGAAAGAGGAAGGTGGGGAAGTACCTGGCTATTCAGATCTAGTCACTAAACACGGCTAAAGCCATTTGGAGCAACGTTTCAATTCTGAATGGTGGTCTTACACCAGGGCGATACTGGTAGTATCTTCCACTCTGGAAAGTATCTTACACCAGAGCCATACTGAGAGTATCGTACGCTCTAGAACGTGTCTCAAATATACTATATAATATTTTAATTGAGTAAATTGTGAAATATTTGCCGGGATTTGAATCCGCTACCTCCAGTTTGCTAGTCGAGAGCCTTACTCCACGACCACGGAGGCCGTCAGAATCATTGGGTGTGTTAGGGTAGATAGGAAAAAGGAAGGTGGGGAATACCTGACTATTCAGATCTGATCACAAACGCAGCTAGAATATTTTCAAGCAACGTTCCGATTCAGAATTCTTTCACCAGTGATAACCATTGTATATCAAAATTCTTTCAGCCTTTCGATTGGCCATCGAATATGCAAACCACCCAATATGATTTGCATTTTAAACATAAAACGCCATCTGTCGATGGTTCCGTGAAGTAACGGGATGCGTCATCAGTCCTGCCAGCAGCCAGCCCTCTGATTGAGTTGACAGCACTTTTTATGTCGGGATAAAAGCGAAGAGGCGAAATGGACCCATCTTGGGAATGCACCATTACATTTTAAGACCATCGCCGTTATTTATTTAATCCACGCCGTTGTTTATCAAATAACCCGTTGATGTCTTATTTGGATTGCGATATTATCTTGAATCGTAAGTGAATTGGTGAAATATATTAAGCCCCAAAGCCTCTGATATTTTGCAATGTACGTCTCAGGCTAGCATTACACTTGTAAGTTTTTTCGTAAATTTACGACTTCTAGCCAATGGGCATCTTGCATTTTGAAAATCCAATGCGCCCATTGGCTAGAAGTCGTAAATTTACGAAAAAACTTACAAGTGTAATGCTAGCCTCATACGAGAATTGTCAGAAAACTTTTCACATTACATTTGATTTCAAATAAATTCGATGTTTTTGAACGAAATTTAAAATAAAATACTCTTCTTGGAAGCAGACAAAAGATTCTTTCAGATTTTAGTATTAAAAATCGATGTCAGCAATTAAAAATTATAAAATTTTGAACGCAAACAAAGACAAAAAGGCGTTAAAGTTTTTAAAGGCATTTACCGAAGGTTTTCATTGTGTTAACTGTAATTACTACTTTACACGAAACTAAACTGTAATTACTACATTACACGAAACTAAATTGTAATTACTACTTTACACGAAACTAAACTGTAATTACTACTTTACACGAAACTAAACTGTAATTACTACTTTACACGAAAGTAAACTGTAATTACTACTTTACACGAAAATAAATTGTAATTAGTACTTTACAAGATACTAAATTGTAATTACTACACGAAACTAAAAAACATATTTAATTGGACAAAGATATTTAAAAGTGGAATTGATTTTTACACAAATCTATAGTTTTATTCCGAAATCGAAGAAGTTGACTTTCAGTTATAAATAAATAAATTTATGAGGCTGATTTGGTGAGAGATGGTTGATTTGATGATAGACTATTTTGGATGCTTCCTCTTCTGGAATGGATAGATTAGGGCATTTGGCTGTTCGTTCGAAATTTCCCTGACCTCAGAAGATTTTTATGAAACATAAAAATAACATGTCGCAGTTGAATACCTATTCGAAATACAATTAAAAAATCTTACCTTCTTAAAACTCCTCCAAGAAGGGACGCGTTGAGGCACTCGGGGGGCGATAATCGCCTCTGCACCTCCGCCACCGTGACCTTATACTTGCTGGTACTGGAGAGCAGGCTCAGCCGCCCAGGGACGGAGCAGAATACGTCGGAGGGAGACCCGCCCCCACCCAAGCCGCCCATGTCCTTTCCTTTCATACCTGGAACAAGGGAATATGATTAAAATTCTATTAAAAAAAACCTTCCATTGATATGCTTGGTGTAACTCTAAGTGACCACGAAAGCTTTATCGAAGCCTGAGTAAGTTAGCCTCCTAGAAGCTGTACAATAGTACTTACTGCTGACCCTGTACAAATCGCAAGTCCATCCCATTGTTGAATTTTTTCAGTTGCCTCTGATCTGAAGTCCCAAAATATTTGTAAGCCATGACTCCTTGAAGTAATGGCCGGTCTCCTTATCTTGACAAATAGATTGCAACTCTTTACAGCACAGGCGTCAGGTTGAATTGCTGTTCTTATTCTTCTGGTATTTCAATGAAAGATGCTCTGAGGAAGTAGCGTCATTGATCTCTTCAGGAAACATTTGAACACTGTTGACATTTGTGACATGAGAACAGATCGTTTCTATATCTAGTACTTGAGTTCAACAACTCGGCTGTGGAACAATTTGCTGTCCTCTGTGTGTTCTTCCTCCTATCACGTGGATCTCTTCAAGATCTTCATCCTCTCCTCAAAAAGATCCTCCACATAGTGTAGGCATGACGTACTCTGAGTAGTCTTCAAAGATATACTTCGTCTCGTAACACGGTGATATATTATTTATAAATTCATTGCAAAAAATACCAAACAATGATCAGCCGATTAAAATTTAAATACGACATATCAAATCGTAGCCTTAACAAGAGTAACTGACATATAATACATGGTAAGCACTATCCTAGCATAATTATATGCAGACACCTGCTGTTGATATTTATATACTCATTGTATACATACGAGAACCGTATTTAACATATCGCCCAGGCGTGTAGAAATTTCTAAACTCCCCATATCAATTACTGGGCTATAAATTATTATGTACGTACATAATGTCAGCATGGACGGAGGATAGTGTGGAATATAATATAATGACGTTATTGACCAAGTTGTAGAGACTATTAACTATTTATCGCCCTAGAGAAAGACAGCCATTTAATAAATAATTTTAACCATGTTTCGTACCAACGCAACGTTCCACTTCCCCATCTACTTCACTTTTCACTATTCATATGGTACCCTTTCATTTTAGCACCTTTATGGGCATTTTTGACTAAATATCATGTTTATAACATTTTTGTTCTTTCCTTTCCGTTTAAGGCGATGCCATACGTAGTAATGCGAAATCATTTGTTTTTGGTTTGAAAATTTGGTCGCCTAGAAATGTTTCAGAAGCTTTAATTAAATACTGCGAGTCTTTTTATAAGCCCAGAAAAAATAATGTATAAGGCCTATGAAAACTGCTTTAAAGTTCAAAATCTCCTACTTACAAACCCATTTTCGGTTATGATTTTATTGTATAATGTGGAAAATTAAGTTATTTATAAAATGATCGAAAAAAAATTAAATATTTATGCCTGAACATCCACAAAATAAAATAAAAGGCACTTTTTTGCCATGTTTTTTTTCTTGCATAAATCAAAACAGGCGGATGGTGTTAAGCGGGAATTTAAACCTTATCGCCATCTACGTAAGGGTTATTATTGATAGCGGCTCAATTTAAAATATTACACGACGTAGTGCATCGCCTTAATACCAGATTATAAAAAGTAGGAATTTTTTGCAGCGCAATTTATTTTTATTTTTTATTTGAACATATTTCGAAAACACACAGTTAAACATGTGAATTAATTTTGCATTTATGATGTTGAGTGTAAAATAAACCAGTGTGATATCTGTACGAATGTGGATGAGTGCAAGCGAGATGGAATGTTTGCAAGATCTTATAAAAGGAGATGCATATTAGTTGTGTGCCTCTTTTGTTACAAACAGCTCCCCAATAAATCACCTAAGAGTATTATTGCATACTACCCTACACACTACTATAAAGGCACGATAATATTACATACACTACACCAGTTAAGTTCCATTTACAATATTTTTTATAATTACAGGTTAGGAAGAAAGTTGATATTTAAATTTAAAGTTTAAAAAAAATTCAAAAGGATAGATCAACGAAAAAACATTATTATTGTTTAAATACATTGTAAGGGTAATGTTGTAGTAAAGTAGTAGTTTGTAAAGAGTGATAGGGTTACATTGATGATTTTCAAAGCCGTACGATAGTTGTCTCAATTTTTTGTTTAATATTTTTTTAATTATATTGAGGATTCCAAATGACAGAAGATGCAAATGACAAATGGTTTAACATGAGTTTTTTCTCAATTTAGAGATGGTAAGTTTATGTCAAACCAGTATTTATGTCTTCTGTTGCTTTTAGTTTTACTAATTCCCATGTATTGTCAGTTTCAATGATGCATAAGCATGAAGCATAAGAGGTTATACTACCATGAAGTGATTGAGAAAACATCCCGTTTACATATATAATGAATAATATTGGACCCATTAGCGTACCTTGTGGGATTCCATAATCAGATGTAACTTCATCGCTATATTTATTGTTTATTTTGACAGATTGAGTGCGATTTTAGGTGGCTTTTTTATCCAATTCGCTACATTCTTTTTAATTTTGAGATGAGATCTTACGAATGCCATATATAGTAGTTCTAGTGTTAAAGGTTTATACAATGGTTTTTCGATGCCTAGAATGAACCTCATTTGTTTGTAGGTTTTTCTAAGATGTGTTCAACGTGATTTTGAAATAATAATTTAGAGTCAAGTTCTCCAAGATCTCTGATTTTTTCAACTTAGTGGTTCAGGTGGAAAGTATGGATGATTGTGTGATTTTTACGTGAAAATGTTTTCGCATTACATAGAATATAACGTGCCCAAAATGTACAACATGTTGCAAAGTAACATCAAAAATTGAAAATTCCCAAATAGATTCATGTACAGGATTTTCCAATAAGAGGTGTTATTTTGATATTCAATCGTAAAAGATCAATGGTTTCGTTGCTTGTGTGGCACGTAGCGCCGTCTTGTTGAAAGTAAACGTGATCCAGATCAAAACCATCCAATTCTGGCAATAAAAAATCATTAATCATCTCTCGATAGCGCAATCCATTCACCGTAACTGTTGCTCCAGCCTCATTTTCGAAAAGTAAGGTCTAATGACTCCGCCGGACGAGAGAGAGGAGATAAAGAGGCTTTTCAACAATAACTCTTGGGTTTTCCGAGCCCCAGATGCGACAATTTTGCTTGTTGACGAAGCCACCGAGGTGGAAATGGGCCTCATCACTCAAAATGATTTGCATTTGATTCACTAAAGTGAATTTTTATAATTTCAATGCGTTGTTGAAGCGTGTATCGTTCCATTTTTATTAATGGCGTAGTTTCTACTTGTCAAATGTCAAAATATTATAGCTTCAAAAGTAACATCTACCGAAATAGCGGGCTATTCAAAATAACACCTCTTATTGGAAAACCCTGTAGTTCATAATGGAGTTCTGATTCTAATATGTTGAAAACATGGCTCATAGAACTAAGAAGAAATACTTTATACTAATCATCACTATTAATCAATAGTTTTTATTTATTGGCATGTAGATTTAGTGTTATTTTAGATTATTCGTAATAATCTGAATATCTAATAAATAGCAACAATATTATGTATATTTATAATTGGTAATAATATTAAGTATACATATTTACTCTGTAATTGAACATGTACATACTGTTGACAAACTGCTCAGTTATAGTTTAACGGGAAAAACTTTAAAGAACAATAAAAAATCATTTACAAATGTTGTGGCAAATTTATCACAGCAAAATATTGTTTCCTAAACTTCCCATGTGTCGAAAAAATGTTTGATTTAAATTTTTTAGGTTTTTCTATTATACGGCTCACGAATACACCCCAAAAACATTATATAAGTTTATTCCTTAAGTGCCCTGATGAAAGCAAACTTCCTATAGGAATTAAGCTTGAAAATTGAGTTCTTAATATCTCTAGTTGCCATACGAATAATTCTTATTTCAAATTGAGCTGCAGTAACTTTTTAACTATGAATTTTCTATTAGTTAATGTTTTCCAATGCATGCCAGTTGTGTTTGGAGTTTCGCAACCCGTTTATCTATAAAATAATTGGCAGAGAAATAAAATGTATTGTCACAAGTACAGGTAATTTCTTGATAAAGGCTGTTATGCACAGGTGGCTAGGCTAGGATATTGCCGAGAATAGGCAATTAATAAAAAAAAATCCACGCAAGTCGGTCGCAAAGGAAAGCGGTTTTTCATTTCGTAGGCAAAGTTTTTTAAGACTTGTACATAGTGCAATGGTTTATCTAATGCGCGTATTAATATTATCATGTTCATGAAGTAGGTAAATGCATTACATTTTCTATAATAGTGGTCCATTTATCTCCCGCTAAACAGAAAACTCCTCACACTGATAATGTGCAATGGATCTACGATCAATATAATAACATTAACACATAAATGAAGCTGTGAACTTTAACTAACGATCGGCACAATATTAAATTACAATATGCCCCAAGAGATGACGTAAGAACAAATTGTTTATAGACAAAATAATATTATGGATTGATTAAAAATTCGTTCCTACGTAGGAACTGGAGTGGATATCTCTATCAACCTCGCAAAATGCCGATCGGGTAGGACCGACATTTATTTCGTATATTAAGCCCTCGCATACCCAATTTCTACCGAAGTTTCTCGTTAACTCATTTTTAAGTTTAAAAAAAAAAGTTATTTTTGAAGATGAAATCTATACATTTGTCATGCCGCAACGTTAATTATGTGAAATTAACTCGATAGAAAAAAATTTCAAAGTAAGCTCCGAAAATTATTTGAAACACGTTTTGATCTGTTATTTAATTTGTTATGATTCGTGTTTTATTAAATAATTTTCGTTTAATTATTATAGTTTTTTTAACAAAAGTGCGTTCCCTCTAACATTCGTATTAGCATATCTCCATTTCAAACCATATTTGAACGCTTACTACGGGGCCTTAACTGCTGTAATGTCAATTTCAGAGAAATGTGTACATGTTGGCGTGTGTGTGCGTTATTGCCACAAAACTCCTCAAAAAGACTCTTAACACAGCATCCCCAAAGATGACACATATTACGGAGAAAAGTATTTTCCTCGCAACTTCCTGTGTAGTTTTAATGTACAAATAAGGGTTACAAAAATGTATTAGAGAAATAATCTCTGGTTGGAAAGAGGTGACTTAGTAAAAATGTCTATAATTGGGAGAACTGTTACAAGTCACAAACTTTCCTTTCTTACACATTTTTCCCTTCCCTAATTTCTTTAGCCTCACAACACTTTCAAAATTGGGGATGCTATAGTCCCACTGGGTCTGGGCATTTGGAATTCTTGTGCAGTATTCAAATGAAAAAATAATATTTTTAAGGAAGTGGGAACTCCGTGTTAAGAGGAAGCTACAAGCCAAAAATGTATATATTCTTGGTATACCTTATATTGTAGGTAATAAACATTAAAATCGCTTGACAAACGGAGTCTAGAAACGTTCGATTTCAAGCACAACACTGGTTTTTATTTATTTTTTAAATAATTTTATAAGAGAGCAAAAAAGTTGATCAACTGTCACAGATAATCTTAGTTATAATACTGTATTTTTTTTAAGGTTGTTTCCTTTACGCGTTCACACATTTCTATTGAAATTTTTTTTTTTTTAGTAGTTTACATTTATATTTTTTATTGAGTAATTTATTTATTTATTTGAATTCTACTCAAGCGAAACGATAGAAAAACCTTCAATTTATCGAAAGCATATTTTTTGGTATTCATAATATACACCAATTCGTTATAAAGTTTAATCAAAATAGTGATTTAGCATTAAGCTTCGCGTTAAGATCGAGTTCCATTGCATTCCATTCTCTCTGCATAACCTGAGAGGAATGGTGCGATGGTTGGATAGACCCAGTTGTTCGAATCCTTGCCATATTTGACGTCGTTAAATCAGTACTTAGCGCCATCTTGAAATTTTGGCATTTGAACTGTTTCCGTTAACTAAAACATTTTAAAGATTTTAACTTTATGCTTGACGGTTGATCAAACGCTTATCGGCACTTAATGGCGACTATTAACCAGGTGGTAAACGTCAAATAATGTGTGCAGTGGCATTGATTGCCGATTCGATGACAACGTCAAATGTGACGGGAGTTCAAACAACTAGGCCTTAGTCTTAGATAGAAAATTATATTGGTAAATTGTTTTGCTTTGTGTCAATATGATTGACGAGCCAGAGCGTTCGCAAGTATGGCCATGTTTTGCGAATATATTCCGAAGTATTACTTATTACCTCCTCGTACGGAGAATATGTCAACGGACATGTGTAATTTACGTCGTTATAATTGAAGGTTTGAATTATTTATGATGCCGGGAGCCGAGGGGATTATGCAACCCGCACAAAACGCGAATTTATGGGAATATTTCTATGAAACACAACTGGTCGACATGCAACTAAATCAATACAGAACCGGTACGAGATATAACACATACAAAATGTCCGAAGTTATAGATCAATTAATGAAACTATATTAACGGCCCTCCATAACAAGTGCAATAAATACGCGTCGAAACGACTTTGGTAAAGCAAGCGTTAATTTTAAAGTAAGAACTCTCCAAAAAAATTCGTAAAAATTTAAAAAAGAAATACCTCGTATTTTTCCCCTTTTAATGTAGGTAGGTACCTACTGTTCTGAGAGTAGCTATCTATCTACGAGTACTTTCCAACTAAAAGGGTTAACAACTTTTTCTATGGAAAGGAATGGAATGTCGAAAATTCGTGGCATTTGAAATTTTATTCCAAAAGTAAATCTCTTTGCGAAATAAATGTTGCCAGAGAAAAAAACACGGCTTTATATTAAGAGAGTTATTCAGGTACCTACTAACTCATGTACAACTCGAGGAATTTTAAAACTGGGATTTATTTTATAATCTTTCTTGCCATTAATTTTTAATTTTTTTCTAAACGTTACTTTAACATTAATTTCTCGCAAATATATTTATAAGGATTAAAATACTTATATTTAATTTGATCCCCATAACTTTGAAAGATTTAATATGTAAATACGTCAGATTAAAACACATAAATAACACGATAAACATGTCTAATTGACAAATAAAATACACGAATAAAGGCTTTAGAATCTACCATTTAAACCACATTTAAAAAAGTGTGATTGTCGGTTAAATATAAACATAAACGCAAGTCACTCACAAGAAAGATACTGAGAGTATCTTTCACTTAGGAATGAAAATATTACAGAAAGGCAAAAGGCATTTTTTACTACCTTTATTACCTTTCGACTCGTAGGCCCCAGACAGGTCAATAAAATTGATAATCTATCCAAGAAAAAAACGTCGATGTATGAAAGTGTTTCATCAATTTCACAAGAAGTAAGGAAAAATTGAGGTTAATTTAGGCACACGAACACGCCCACAACACATTCTTATCGGTGTATTTCTTCAGTGATCCACCGTTAATTATACTTTCTGAAGTGTTATTAAAACGCAATTAGACATGTGATTTCGGATTGAAAAATACCGGTATCAAATTGTGGGCATACAAAAAACGTATAGAATTATAATTCTTTTCAGCTATATTTGTACACCTTTGGAAGAACGACCACAAAAACTTGGTTTCGGATTACAAATATAACAAGGGGAGAGTCTATTGTGTTGGATTTCATACTAACGGGCGTGTATATAAGAATAATTATTACATTTATTAGCTATATTGTATGAAAAAGGAAACCAAAAAAAGATTAAATGCGGTGATGTATTTTTAGTACCAGTACAAAATAGTTTTCGACACTTTTGTTAAGTTTTGAAAATTCAAATGACTTATTACACCCAACAAAAAAACATAACGATTTGTAATTTTTATTATAATGCAATGGATATTTCAGAGTGCCTAAGCTAGTGATGTAAATTTTAAGACTGACACCCCCAATGATCAGTGGCTGAGGTGGCAACACGTCGGGTTCCTACTCAGTCGGCGTGTGTTCAATTATTCCTCAGCTGACCAAATTGTCCACCACAACACCATTTTTGAAAAAAAACAGGTCGTATTGTTTTTTAAATAAGAAAGGAATATGTGAAATGGAAGTTTAGGTAATAACTGGTTATTTAGATCTGATAACAAAACATAGCTAAAGCCATTTCAAGGATTTTGGAACATTCTGAATGATAGTCTTTTCTTTTGGACTGCAAATTTAAGTGTGTCATAATATCATAAAATATCGATTAGGTATCTAGACAATTTAATTCTAGTTCAGCGTTTGATCGTACAATGTTTAATATATTTGTGCCTCTCTAGTACCTACATGTTGATCTAAATAACATAAAATCACCGCGTAGGTACTCGATACAGTACCTAATTTAAAACACACGTGAACACCTGGCAACACTATCTCACATTCCAATTTTAAAATTCAAATAGCTCCGTAATGGCGTACATAGAATAATATCAAAGACGGCGCGCAGTTTTGTATTCAAATACCCAAGGTGACGCCGATGTTATTATTTCATTATTATTTCTTGAAAATAAAGATGGCGAATTTAATAACGTTTATTATTGATATTGGATCGTATTGATAATGTATTGAATCTGTGCAAAATGGACGTCAATCTATTTAGATTTTTAATGATATCTGGTAGACAAGAGATGGATTTTTAAATTTGTTTGTACAATAAAGAGTCTATTGTCGGTTACACTGAAGAGATATCAGTAGAAGTGTACGGTGGGGAGTCTGTGTCCTCGAAGTAAACGCAATTTTTCCTTAGTTCCGTTGAAATTGGTCAAAAAAATTAAAATATGTTTATCTTTATAATAGACAATATTTTTATGCCATCTGTCAGGGGAAAATGTCAATTAGGTAGATGTTTTAAATAAATTATACTTATTGGTTTAGATAAAATATCAAAACTATGATAAAAAATAAGAACATATAATAAATCAGGCCCATGAAAAAAATATTTAAGACAAAATAGCTTTAAAGCCAAATATATACGAGTATAAATGGATACAAACAAAATAGCTTCAAGGCAATAATACATATATACAAGTATAAATGTATGAAAACAAAATAGCTTATAGGCAAAATATATACGAGCATAAATGGATAAAAACAAAATATCTTCAAGGCAAATTGTAAATTAGTATAAATGGATAAAGACAAAATAGCTTAAAGGCAAAATATATACAAAATATATACAGGGTGTATCGGCACTAACCCGACAAACTTTAACCAGCTATTCCTTAGCACATTTGGAGTAAAAAATGTTACGGGCACTTCGTACTACGGGCTGTCCGGTAGCATTTTTTTTTCAATTAAAAACAAAAAAAAATAAAATTTCCACACTACATCACTGTCATTGGCATTGCGTTTCGTGTTCAACAGCTGTTATAAGCAAGTATGTCAAAAAGCGTCTTCGCTCTTTCGCACACACTAAATAATAATAGTTAAAAATGAGACGAATGGTGCCGTGCCATTTCGTTGTGATTGTAAGTGTGCGCCAATATAGGTACACACGTGCATTATTCAACGGAATTCGAATAAAATATTTGCCAGATGGGTTTTCAAACTTTGACAAAGGATAAAACAGTGGTGACATGTGGTGAAAATATGAATAGTAAATTTTTTATTAAAAAAAAACGTTACCGGACAGCAAAGTGCACATAAGATTTTTTACTCCAAATATGCTAAGGAATAGCTGGTTAAAGTTTGTCGGGTACGTGCCGATACACCCTGTATAGATAAAAACAAAATTGCTTTAAGGCAAATTGTATTTTAGTATAAATGGATAAAGATAAAATAGTTTTATAAAAATAATCAGCCCAGCTATGAAATAATCCAGAGACAAAATGGTTAAACATAAAAATGAATTAGTCCAGAGACAAAATAGCCCAAAAGAAAATACAGAAAAGCCTCAAAATAATGATAGCTTTATGAAAGATTCATCAAATACAAAGAGGTTTATGACGAATTACAATATGGCTTCAGACGAAAGAACTCAAAATATTATTTTTCTAAATATCAAAATCTTTTACTAAGCAAGATTCAGAACTATTTTTAAATGTGTAGGTTGATTTAACATAGCGATACATGGATCCGTGGACTGGACTGAAGTGGGTACCTACTCTAAGGTCAATCTATTTTGGCCAAAAAAACTGTTCATGTGCTGGCAATTGTCTGCTTTACGATCATCAGAGAATAATGAACGTTTTTTTCAGACGTTGAATAATGTAATTTCAAGAATGAGAGAAGGAGAGTGGATCACACTTACGTTGAATTTATTGTGGATTACTTTAATCTAGATTAGCAAGGTTTAGTTGGAAGTATATGGAAAATATATGAAAATATCATCGGATTACATCATTTGTTGTGGTAAAGAAACTGAAGTCACCCATTGATAGACAACCTAAAGAGAGCTGCCCGATGGATTGAAGAATCCTTAAAATTAACTGAATAGCCAATCACTTAAAGTGTGTTGCATTGTGATTTGAAAAAAAATGTTACATCGTCAATTTACAAAGGATCTTTCGTATTTGTCATCAATTTACATAGGACCTTTCGTATTTGTCATCAATTTACAAAGACCTCTCGAATATATCATCAATTTACACAAGACCTCTCGAATTTATCATCAATTTACCCTAGACCTTTTGAATTTATCATCAATTTACACAAGATTTTTCGAATTTATCATCAATTTACACAAGACCTCTCGAATTTATCATCAATTTACACAAGACCTTTAGAATTAAGCGTCAATTTACATAAGACCTTTCTAATTTATCGTCAATTTACTTAAGACCTTTCGAATTTATCTTCAATTTACCTAAGACCTTTCGAATTTTTCATCAATGTACACCAAGCCCCTCGAATTTATCATCAATTCATACAAGACCTCTCGAATTTATCATCAATTTACACTAGACCTTTTGAATTTATCATCAATTTGCACAAGACCTTTCGAATTTATCGTCAATTTACATAAAACCTTTTGAATCTTAGGCAGGCCAGGCAAGACCCAGAAATTGTTTGTCTGCACAAAAAATAATTTCAATATTTGATCAATCACATAAAACTTCTGTTGGTATTTTTATTGAAATTTAAAGTGTAAACTGGATACCAAAAAGCTTATAAAAAAGAAGAAATCAATTTGGAGAGTTTTCGTATTTAGATTTTTTCATTTCAGAATAGATTTTTCGCAAAACGGACATCACTAATAATTCCGTCCATAGCATGAGATCTCCGAAGTAATTGACAATTACGATTAGATGTTTTTTACATCCCTACGGTACTCTTTACAATTTCAAGTTGGATTTCATATTAATATTTGCAATATAAATGTATATTACATACACAATATTTTATTATACATACTTCTATGGTGTACAAAAAACGTGGTTTAGTATCAAGACTCCGTAGTAAGCGTTCAAATAGAAGAAAAAGATGGTTTGAAAGCAAGATCAGGTACTTGGCTTGCAATACAACATCTTAGTATGAACTAATGATACAAATTATAACAGCTGTAGTCAGACTGATAGAACCTAAGCGAAAGCCAAATACTAAGTTTAGTGATCGCGCTTTCGGAGTATCTGGGCCGAAGGCTTGGAATAAACTCCCTCCGGAACTAAGATCCATAACAAGTCCAATAGAATTCAAGTATAAACTAAAAACTTACTTTTTTAAGCTGTCATACCCTTAAATTAAATATATCATTCCTGAAACAAAGTCCAGTTATATTCAATTTCCCAATTATGTCCTAAATCCTGTATCTAAATTTCGCTAATAAATAATTAGATAATGTTAATTAAGTGTTGATCTCAAGTGACCTACCAGGTAAGTATTGTACTGTATATTATCTCCATAAATAGTTAGTAATAACATTGATCACTGTAGAAATGTATTATAAATTTGTACAGCGCCCTTGAGGTGATTTTGCACAGAAACGGCGCTATACAAGTTATACAATTATTATTATTATTATTTAAAGATACAGAATTTATAAGCGTTCAAAAAGAAGATTGCTGAAGATGGTTTGAAAGGGAGATATGTAAATACGTATGTTAGAGGGAGTAACTAATATTAACTCTTGACAGGCCAAGATGCCAAACAAAACGTCTGTAACCAAGTGGGTCTTCCGACGACCCCATGCATTTTTCTATCTTATGGGATTTTAAACTAAAGAAATCCTTAGTCCTTAGAAATATTTAGTCAATTATTAATGGTAACTTATGTATTTGCGCAGAAATAACGTAAAATACTAAAATGATATGTCAAGTATTTAAGCTAATATAATAAGGATAGTAATTTTGGGTACTACCTACTCCCCCACTTGGCTGCGGGATAGTTAAAAAAAGTCAAGCGAAAATTGTGAAAATATGTAATAAAATACGTCTCGTTTAAAATAGAGCAAAAATCTTTCGGCTAAATGCCCATGTTGCATTTAATGAAACACTGAGATATTTTTCATACCAATAACATGTTTTTTCTTTTGTTGTAATTATATTTACTATAGTCATATATTTACCTATTAAAAATACAAATAACTTTGTTTACATCACTTTTATTTATTTACACCTTACTCGTACATGTTTCGTGAACGATGTTCACATCATCAGGATTAAATGTACACTAAGATCTAATCCTGATGATGCGAACATCGTTCACGAAACGTGTTGAAGTTGTATATAAATAAAAGTGACGTAAACAAAGTAATTGGTATATTTAATAAATAAATAATGAAATAACAAATTCATAAGCTTAATAAATATTTTTTCTTAGAATTTTTTTTTATCATTTCGGCTTCACAAATGTATAGATTTTATCATAAAAAACAACATATTATATATTTTTTTAAGGAACTTAAAATATTCAAGATAAATATGTTATAAACAATGGACTTACTTTTTAATAGGGGCAGATCTGACATAAAACCAGTGTTGTCGTCCAATCCAGCATTCTGAAATAAAATCAGAACTTATATATATTAGAAGAACATTTATTAAATTGTTAATATATAGAGTTAGAAGTTAGTACAGCTGCTAAACAAACTTATCTCTAATTCGTAAACAAGAGGGACAAATGAATATCCATTGGTTTTTCTTTTAACAATACCAACGGTAAAATGTTCAGAGATATGATTGTCACGTCGTTAAATTTTTCACATTGATAATATTCGATATCAATATAAAACTAGTAGTTCTGTGAACAGTACCACGCGCCTTAAAATATATGTCTTTAATTGTATAATAAAATTATTATCAAAACCAAAATTTCCTGTGAAATGATAAGATTTGTAAGTAGGTACCAAATTAAATATCTGCCTTTAAATTACAAAACTTAAATATTTTAGGTTACATTTTTAAAATATCAAATAAGGAATTGTACAATTTGTCTATTCTATCATGCAGAGGTAGGTACCACAATACTGAAAAAAAATGGAAGTATTTCATATTTGAAGAAATATTCTTTACTTTACCATTAAATCTGCTTAGATATTGCAACGGAACGTACAAACAAATTCAAAGACCGACAAAATGCCAAACGGTCTAGATTTTTTATTTTTTTAAATTGCTTTTACCCCAAACGTGTTCTAGCCCTTGGAGGTGATTGTGGAGTTTGTAAGTGTAGGTAAAATTTAGAAGTAATTACAAGTAGGTACCTACATTATTGATATATCTAAAATACGCTAAAGCCACAAAATACAAGATGTAAATTATTTTAATTCAGAGGTAAATACTTAAAAAACAAGACTGCGCTACCCTTAGTCAAATAAAATATAAAAAAATACAAATCTACAGTTTTATTCCGAGGTTGATGGAAATTTGCACACTTGACCTTCAAAACTGTCCAAGTCTGATTAAGAAAAACTCTGTGTGAAGCCCGAGCAACGACGGGGAGTTCAGCTAGTATTCAATAAAGTTTAAAAAATTCCACCCACTCTTCTTAAAAATCTTAAATTCTCCACAAAATAACAATTCAAAACAAAATCCAATCATAGCACAACTTATATCCCCCCCAGATATAATATGTCCGAACGTGAAACATGAAAGGAATCCAATATTAATTCCCATCTAGTAATATATATATCTCAGATGGCTGCTGGAAAATGATTCTTAAGTTTATTAAATTCCTTTAAGTGAACAACCCACCCCGTTTTACCAATACCATTCTCGTATCGTCGGCTGGCTTGATAATAGGATGATGGTATGGCCATCGGAAAAAAGTAATATTTTTAATAAGCTGGCAACTTGAACGTTCGTAAAATGAACACAATGGTATGCCTGTTCATAAAATAATATCCACTAAGGAAATCGGTGGAAGTACTTCAATTTTTTTCATTTTCATTAAATAAAGGTTTACAAAACTAAAATAATTTAAATTTTTCATAATGGGATCAAATGACGAACTACTGAAAAGCGAAAATATCGTTTTTAAATTATTTTTGGAGCTACAATATCTACGCACGATAGCACAGATAATTACCCCATACCCAAATAGCACAGTTAATTTTATTTTTAATACAATCATTGCGTTCCGAAAAGGTAATCTCACAATTTGTGGATTTCTTCTAATTCCACCATTATTATGGAAAAATATTGATCGTGCAATGATGGAGGAAAAGATCTACCATCAAATTGAACACGTAAAAACGTTCAATGTATTAAATTTCAACATTTTTTTTCAAACTCTTTAAGGAACACATCAATATGACTGCATCAACAGTATTGTGAACAGCCCTAAGCATTTCGCTACGTTTTATGGAGTACCACAGGGATCAAATTTAGGACCTTTACTATTCTAAATTCAATTATTTTTAATATTAGCTCCATACAGGAGATCACGAGTTACGAGGGAGATTATTTTTTTTCAGGGCCTGTCATCCTTGGGGATGCTGTATAGAGAGGGTAGGGTATGTTAAAAAATATATATTTTACTTGTCCGTCATCAACTGCGTTCTGCAGCGCCTGGTGTAGGGAGAGGGGGTCATGATGCTCGTGGTGCGGGATCCTTCCACCACCCCCACCCCCACCGCCTCCTCCGTCGCCGAAACCGCGACCTCTATCGCCCCCGTAGGAGAAGCCAGAGTTGTGGAGCTGAAAGAAGAAGATACAATAAAGAACACATTTAAATTATGGAACAAAATACAAGTATTATAAGAGAGATTAAAGAATTTTAAGACGAAATTAGAAATTCTAGCCAATTTTTGATAATATTTAACATCACGAGCTTAAAAGATACATCCAGTATCGCCGCGGTGGATAGCCACAATTCAGAATTGAAACGTTGCTTGAGGTCGTTTTAGCATTGTTTGATGACTAAATGTGAAAAGCTTGATACATTCAAACCTTTCTCTTTCCCTCCCCACTATCACATCATCTAAATGTAAAGTTATATTATTTATTATATTTAATTTTCTCATTCTTAGAATCGCTACAATAACATACACAAATGATCGGAAAGAATATTCGTAGAGATAAAAATCATTTATATTAGCTTAGTGGTAGTTAAGGAAATATCAAGTTAATTTGAAAGCTTTCTAACAGCGTTCCGTATAGATTGAATGACGACACAGTGTATTGCCCCGGGGCTTGTTTGACCCCAAATTCCTCATATTTCAGCCCCTCTCAACTCTCGCAAGGGGAGAAGGAAATTCCTCCAAAAGGGGGAGAGAGGGGATGCTTTCATCTCTCTATTTGGGGAAAAAACTTTTTATACTCGTTTGAGATTTATAATCCAATATTTTCAAAGAGATTAATAACGAAATGACAGCTTGGTCAATATTCTTACATCGATGTTTCGCAGACATACAAAATGTAACATTATCATAAAATGGCTAATACGCCTCAATTTGTTTTATTTTTTCACATTCGATCGTCGTTTCTAGGCCCGTTTCAGCTTTTGAACAAATTGTTATCATAAAAGAACAGCTACTATTATGCTTGTCGTGTCGTTACAATTTTATAGAAAACTGAAACTCACCTTCACGAAGAAAACTTACTGATATAAAATATAACTTTTTTTTTAATCTGTTAAAAACGGACTGCATGCCGTAAACGAATAAAGGAACACGTGTTCATATAAATCGTTATATTTTCATATTTCTTCATTATATTAACAGGGCAGAAGTAGATGCATGAATACGTGTTTATTATTATTATTTAATCCTGAAACCTCGTATTATTGACGTGATTTGAAGAATCTGCACCCCTAGCCCCACCCTTTAAATATACAATTTATCTACGATCATAGCTCATCTGCCCCCTAAATAACATAGTTAACATCTTGCAGCATCTAAGTACTGCCACATACCACAGCGTGCATTAGAATCTTGTGGTAATATTTTAAATCGATTCAGCACAATTTTCAATAACTTGAAGTTAGCCCAGCTTCTTCCGTATAACAACTATATTTCAAATTGAATTTTTGAAAAATAAGGAGCAATTATTATTTTTTGTCGGCCTCTTTGGTTGAGTGTTTACGATCTTTGGCTACGAATCTGACTGTCGCGGGTTCAAATCCCGGCATACGCAAATATTTTTTTATTATTAATTAGTATATTCACATATATAGTATATTTGCGGCAAGTTCCAGAGATGTTCCGGCAGATACCACTATTCAGAATCTTAACGTTTGAATAGGCTTTAGCCATGTTTAGTGACAGTATTTGAATAGCCAGATACTTCCTCACGTTCCTCTTTCCCATCTATTTCCCCTCCTCACTACTTTCAGCTTCACAATATATCCTCATTCTGGAAGCCATAGTCTCACTGGCTCCAGACGGTTGGAATCCTTATGCGGTGTTAGAATTAAAAATAAAATATAGGACCAACATTTGCGGCACGTTCCAGAGTATTAGATACTTTCAGTATCACCCTGGTTAAAGACCACTATTCAAGATAGTATCGTTGCTTAAAATGACTTTAGCCATGTTTTGGTTTTGGTTATCAGATCTGAATAGCCAGGTAATTCCCCACCTTACTCTTCCACTCCCCAATACCTCTAACCTTACAACGTATCCCGATTGAGGATGCCATAGTCTTACTGGATCAGTTGGGACTTTTGGAGAGTAAAAGTAAGGTTAAATTGAGCTTATTCAGTAACAACACACTTTTCCATCAATTTATCTCATGCATGCAAACCAGATATATTATAATTTAGAATCGCGATTTACTAGAATTCCCTCGCATATCTCAAATATTAATAAATAACCCCAAAATGCCGAGATGCGCTAATAATGCCAACTATTTCCCAAGAAACTACTCTTGGGCCAGTGGCGCGGCAGGGAGGGTACACCCCGGGAACATAGTTTGCCCGGGGACCCGTATATCCCGGGGCCGTGTCCCGAGGAAACGTGTTTCTCTCTATCCCGGGGAGAATATTATTATTAAAGATATTTAGAACAGACCGCATCGTCGGAAATCTTACGAGAAGAGAAGCGAGGGAAATTATTACAGATCTTGCGGTTCCAAGTTTTAAAGCTATGCAGTCTTGATGGCGTCACGAAGGAGGAGATTACGACATAACTCAATAATTTAATCTGTCAATAATTTACTACAGCCCTCAATAGAAGATTAGTTTTTCGAATTCTACTAAATTCACCGTACTTATAATCTCCCTTTCAAACTATCTTATTACATTTTTTGAACGCTTGCTACAGAGCCCACAATAATGCCAATAATGCCAATAATTCAGCTTTTTTTTAAAAATTATTTTGAGCAGTGCAATGGAATGCAATTTTCACCTATACTCGTAGGAAACTGGTTTTTACTAGGATCTGGGCGTGAAGGTTTTTAAATTTTTTTTTTTTAAACTTTAAACTACAGGGTCTTCAAATAAGAGGTGTTATTTTGATATTCAATCGTAAAAGATCAATGGTTTCGTTGATTGTGTGGCACGTAGCGCCGTCTCGTTGGAAGTAAACGTTGTCCAAATCAATACCATCCAATTTCGGCTATGAAAAATCATTAATCATCTCTCTCGCAATCCATTCACCGTAACTGTTGCTCCAGCCTCATTTTCGAAAAAGTAAGGTCCAATGACTCCGCTGGACCATAAACCGCACCAACGTTGAGAATAGAGAGGCTTTTCAACAATAACTCTTAGATTTTCCGAGCCCCAGATGCGACAATTTTGCTTGTTGACGAAGCCACCGAGGTGGAAATGGGCCTCATCACTCACGATGATTTGCATTTGATTCACTCAAGTGAACTTTAATAATTTCAATGCGTTGTTGAACCGTGTATCGTTCCATTTTTATCAATGGCGTAGTTTCTACTTGTCAAATGTCAAAAAATGATAGCTTCAAAAGCAACACCTACCAAAATAAAGGACTATTCAAAATAACACCCCTTATTGGAAAACCCTGTAGAATTGAAATATTGCGAATCAGAAATAACACTCCAATGGTGAGCTCGAACGCCTTGCTATTTTGAAAACAAAATCGATCCGGAATTTCAGTCAATGCAACATTATTTTTAGCTCGCAACTGATTAATTTGTTATGATATAAGAACTCACCACATGGTTCTGTAGTTCGGCGTCTCTGTGATTCCTGTGCAGGAGTTGGTCCTGTGAGGGACGCAGCGAAGCCAGCTGTGAGTAGTGGTGCTGGAGGGAACCGGCGTGGTGCAGGGGTCCCAGGGCCTGTCCGTAGGGGTCTGCAGACAGGTACTCGAGGGGGCCATGGTTTTGCTAAGGGTGGTCAAAGATAATAATTAGCATTTTTGGTTTCATATGATGTCTAACTTTAATTTTGTGAAAAAGATGTCCCCTATAGTAATAAAAAGGATTCGCACTATGCATCATACCTAGATTTAAACGACTTAAAAAAATATGTTTCTTTTAAGGAAATTTACCTCTCAAAAGAAATTTAAATAGTTGTTCTACTGATATTTGGCGCTTTTGGCTTATGAATTTGACACGCGGAGAAAAATGAGCATTAATAATTTCTTAAGGCGATGCACTACGTCGTGTAATATTTTAAATTGAGCCGCTATCAATAACAACCCTTACGTAGATGGCGATAAGGTTTAAATTTCCGCTTAACACCATCCGCCTGTTTTGATTTATGCAAGAAAAAAACATGGCCAAAAAGTGCCTTTTATTTTATTTTGTGGATGTTCAGGCATAAATATTTAATTATTTTTCGATGATTTTATAAATAACATAATTTTACAAATTATACAATAAAATCATAACCGAAAACGGGTCCGTAAGTAGGAGTTTTTGAACTTTAAAGCAATTTTCATAGGCACTTACATTATTTTTTTCTGGGCTTATAAAAAGACTTATCTAAAAAATACTCGATCAAAGGCCAAGATGTATTCTACTCGAAGTATTTAATTAAAGCATCTGAAACATTTCTAGGCCACCAAATTTTCAAACCAAAAACACATGATTTTGCATTACTATGTATGGCATCGCCTTAAGAATCTCTTCAAATTATTGGTAATCCAGTTAAAAATATATAGAATATATCGGAGCAAGTGTTCATGCACCTGCATTTGCCTTGTTAATATGTAATGGCGAAATACGAAAATTTTAGGATTTTTATGAAGACGTGTTCCGACATGATAATCAATTCGTATTTTACTAAAAGTTTATCTGACAAAACTTATTAATTCATTCGTTAAGGGCCTGCAATCCTGTTTCTAACCGGATTACCAATAATTTGAAGAGATTGTTAATAAATTAGCATTACATAATTTTTTCGTCCTGACCGTGCGTCGCACGTCTAAACGAAGGAATTAAAAAAAATTACACAACTGCGTTTATTTCATCTTTGGAGATGCTGTGTGGAGGATATTTTTAAGGAAAGGAAGGAGAGGGAAGGGAGAAAGTTCTGGGAAGGAAAAAGTTATGAGGGATGGGTAAAAATCTAGGGATCAGTGTGTCCAGGAAAGACGGACTTATGAATGAAAATGAAGGCAGACCAGTTGGAGAAGTCAAAGGGTCTCCCCAAACCAGCCTCTCCCGATCTGGCACGCTACGCCGCTGGTGGGCAGGCGTTTCCTGAACACACCTCGCCCAATGAACCCGGGCACCCCTGCTAATTCACCAAACGTAGCTAAACACTCGAGGTGACCTATGTGGTAGAGGTGTTGGTTATCCACTAAATAATAAATTACCAAATGAAAGCATTTTAGTTGGTTTGTTAGTTTACCTGCGGGGGACTCTGCGCCGGCGCGTGGTGGAAGGGCGGCGGGAAGTAGGGCGGCTGGAAGTCGCTGGCCGAGGGCGGGGGCGCCTGGTGGTGGGGGGGCGCCGCCCCACCCCCGCGGCCCCCCCCGTGGGAGTGCGCGGACGGGTAGGCGCTAACGCCGCCGTGCCCAGTCAGCCGCTCCTGCAACAAAATACACGACAATCAGATGATATCAAATAAAAATACACAACAATCAGATGATGTCAAATAAAAATACAAAACAATCAGATGATGTCAAATAAAAATACACAACAATCAGATGATGTCAAATAAAAATACACAACAATCAGATGATGTCAAATAAAAATACACAACAGTCAGATGATGTCAAATAAAAATACACAACAATCAGATGATGTCAAATAAAAATATACAACAATCAGATGATGACAAATAAAAATACACAACAATCAGATGATGTCAAATAAAAATACACAACAATCAGATGATGTCAAATAAAAATAAACAACAGTCAGATCATGTCATATAAAAACACACTGTGTAATGATGAACTTCGCGAATATTGGCCAGATTTCATTATTTAATTTTTTTATTATAAGACACCTAACAAGATTTCCTTTCTGTACAGTGTAAAGATAGGGGAACTACATTGTCATCCGGTCCTACAGAAAAGTCCGCATTTATATATTTATTTATTTATTAACGGACATCGTCCAAATTACAAAATAATAACACGAATACAGTAAAATGAAAAATACAGGAGTAGACAAAGGTACATGAAAGCAAAGACATAAGGCAGATATAAGAAAATAAAGTGATAAGTCGAATCAAGTCAAGACTACACCGTGGGTCAGGACCATGTCAGGACCACAGGACACTTATAATATTCCGTCACTTGTTTAGCGACCGGCAAAAATCATTCAGACTTATCCCAAAAAGTTAAGGTTTTGACTTGAGTTGACCAGTCTACACATTCTGGACAATGGTGAATAATATCCCTAATTTGTCGAATGATGGTTGAGGAACAGCAGTTCATTATTTCTGAGTCTGTGCGAGGGGATATTGAAGGGAATGAGTTGCAGTAGAGTAGGTGAATCAAAAATACCATTTATAATTTTGAAGAAGCAAATGAGGTATATATATATGTCCATCTTCTAAGGATAACCCCCAGCAACGCTGGACAACGATCTGATCTGGACAACGTTTACTTTCAACAAGACGGCGCTACGTGCCACACAAGCAAAGAAACCATTGATCTTTTACGGGAAAAGTTTCCGGACCGTGTTATCTCTCGAAGAGGTGATAACAATTGGCCACCGAGATCTTGTGATTTAACACCTTGCGACTTCTTCCTTTTAAGCCACGCGAAAGAGAAGGTTTACGCCAACAGCCCAGCTTCGATTCAAGACCTCAAAGATGGAATTCGTGAGGCTATCGAGGACATAAGGCAGCCACTTTGCGATTTGGTTATGGAAAATTTCATGAAAAGGATATGGTCCTGTAGGCGTGGTCGTGGTGGTCATTTGACTGATGTTATTTTTCACTATTAACGGCATACCTTCCTCTTTATAATGAAATAAACATTTGATCATTCATATTAAAAAATGGCAATTTTCTTTGAGTATCAAAATAACACCTCTTATTGGAAAACCCTATATAATGATAAAATTAAAAAAAATAGATTTTAGATTTCTTATAGTTCAGATCTTAGAATATTCGTAGGAATGTAGGTACCCTGCAGTTTGAAACAAAAAAATCTACTTTTCGACTTCGACAGCTAACAACATTGATGTCTGACGAAAGTGACCCATAAAGTTAATTTATAATCGCAATTCCCCAATTTTTTTTTTAAAATCTGTTTCACTATTTTTATTTTTGAGTTGTTCTCGACAGACGGAGCGATGTTCACAGCAAAAACATTTGTCAGATTATTGTAGCAATACATAATTTTTTTTCACTTTCATTTTGATAAAAGCATTACGACAACTCGTCGCGGATGACTAGATCTGACAATCAAATTATCCTGTCAATCCACCGGCTATGAATAAATAAATAATAACGGTGTTTCTGTTCGACATTAAAATAAAATAATTAATCGAGCAATATGTTGTTTTTTTAGACGGGCAACATTGCTGTACGCGTTATAATTTTGAATTACAATTCAGGTGCGAATTCGGGTTTGCTCATAAAAGTTTTAAAACTCAATTTAATCAAATTTTCTAAATAAAACCTTTGAACAAGGCATCTAACTCTTATAGCAGGTTGTTTCACAGAATTTAAACAGTTAATCGAAGTTCAACATTGATTTTCAGGTTCTATGAAGGTTGTATCCAAGTTCTGTTATTATATCATCATTAGTAGTTGCTTCACAAAACTGAAATAATAACAGAACTTGAATAAAACCTACACAGAACTTGAAAATCATCTTTGAAAATTTATGGTTTAAATTCTGTGAAACCAACTGTCCTAATTAGTCACTGGGATGATTGTATTATTATTAAATTACTAGCACGGACTTATAGGATTTCTGAAGCGAGAAGAAGAGTATTAAAATAATATTAGGATCATTGCCTTTCAAAAGACAATCATAAATTTGCCTTGCGAATGAACAAAATTAATACATTTTTCAAAATTTTCAAGTATAGAATTATTAATTAATAAAATAATTTTGGTACATATTTTAAAGTTTTTCTGAATCAATCTCACAAACAGTTTCAATTTTGAAAAAATAAAAGCATATATTAGTTCTGGAAGTAATTGAATCAGAGTTACACAGAGACACAACCGAAATAATGATTTTTAATAATAAAATTAATCTTTTTAAATCACGACCAACGAAAAAGCACATAACTACCTGTATTGTATTTTACCAGGCGATATTTTTTATTCTGTATTTGAAAAAAAAAGTTTTGCATAGGTAAACACAATTTCTATAATTGAATTTAGGCAATGCAAGTTTCACAAAGCCCAGTTCTGACCTGTAAACAAATTGATTTCAATGTAGTGTTGTGACTTGATCAACTGATTCGATTGATTGAATCGGAATGAGTTCGATACTAAGACAACTTGAGGATGATTTCAGATTGATCTCTTCGATTAGATCTGTCCGAGAAGTATTGATGGAACGGTAAATTATGCTAATCCAACGGAGAACAAGAAATGTTATGTACTCTCAGTGTTTACATTTGGATTAACTAGATTGTTACCTACCTTCTTCGCAATGTAATGTACCTAATTATAAATTTAATTGACAATGGAATTGACATTGACACAAAATGTAAAAAAACACCCCGAGGAGGACTTTTGTAGAAGCTGTGTCGTGGGACCAAATGTAGGTCTATTTAGGATGTCACCCTTGCGAAATAATTGGTTGAAATTGAAAGGTTGCTTAAGCTGCGTTTACACCAAAGTCTTCCACTAAGTTTTCCACAAGTTGCGGCAATTTGTTGCTTTTTCTAGAAAATACACCAACTTTTTCTGTCTTCCACTTGTGGAGAGACAAATCTTTCACTAAATTTTAGTTTCCCGCGGAGTGTCGGTAAAGATCAAAAAAAGATGACAACTAAAAGTGGTAGATTTGTAGCTACGCGCTTTGCGCTAGCAACTTGTAGGAAACTAATGGAGAACTGTTCCCCCTCCACGCAAACTTACAAACATCAATAACAAACAGTGAAATGGTTGATTTTGAGATTTTAAACAAATAACCAAGACTTGTGTACGAATCACCAGTAGCCAAAAAACGTAATGTAACTGCTAGCTGTTCTTGGACAGGTACTGCTTTCCTGTAGTTTGTGCCACGTTTCTTGATTTTATGTCCGATCATTGAAATCAAATACTCAAAGTCACTACTGGTCATTCTCAGTGCACTTTTTGACACTCCCGTCGCACCTCAGCTCACCACTCAACGGATCAATCTCATCTTCTCGGAGATAATGCCTAATTCTTGACACTACTGCCTTTGGCGCCAATTCTTTGGCAACATGTTTTCCATTTGTTGTTCTAAATTTGAGAAGAGCAACTTTTAGTTTTCAACTAAAAGTTGAAAACATTGTTTTGTCAACTTTTAGTTGTCAACTTTGGTGTAAACGCGGCTTTAGCTGATTGAGCGATGGGTGTTCGATTATCGATTTGATAATTCGATTTAAAATCCTCGTCTAATATTATTATAGAAACATATGAACTGCTCACTGCGATTTAAGCCAACGAATCTTCCTAAATTTTACTCTTTATCGCATATTTTTAATTATTCGATTCCGAAACGAAAATCTGAAACAGAAAAAGATAGGGTCACATCTAGGAATCGAACCTAGGACCCTTGCCTTGCCGGGGCACCGCACTATCAACTGAGCAAATGGGACCCTATCTCCTTCGGTCATATTTAACTGTATCATACTTCGAATAAGAACTACCAACATTGGCAGCTATATTTATGTATTGGATCTTTATGCCATATTTTTAGGTTTTTAATTTGGCTCATTGTTGACGCAACTATTAGTCTTCCATTAATATCATCCTCGCAATTTTTCCCATCTTATTTTACCTACAAGTACATGTCATTATCCGACTGTACCCACGTTTTTGTGTAACATTTTACAAGAATAAAAGTAAATGTCAAAGCAGTTTATTAATGAAGCTTGTTTGATGAACATCTCTTTGTTATCAGTGCTGTTATTGATATGAACTCAGGGTAAAAGGCCTGTGCAGTGAATATATTCGGTTCCCTCAGTGTCTTTCGTATCCAACCTGGATGTTATGGAAGCTTGTGCATAAAATAAATCATATCTCCTGTGAGTGAAACCAACCATAAACATCTTTGAAGAACATCAAAAGGGGTAAGTCGGATTCCTTCCTTACTCCATGTTCACCATCTCCAACCATAGTTGTATCAACTTCAAAGTTCACAATTTGTTTTTACAGTCCACTTTTGATTAGCCTATTGCGATCACACTCATTATGTCAAGCGATCACTCAAGACATTTTGCGAACTTGCCACTATATGCCAAAAATTGTTAGAGCCGTTAGAATTGTAAAGTAATCAGAATTAAGTTTATTAATTACTGACGAGGCATGGAAGGATGAAAGTAGACTGATTGCTGTAAAAATGAGACGTTTGTGAAAACTATGTATGACCACCTTATAAATGCACACAATACATGTTCTATCGCTTGGCTTGATCAGAATTAAAATAAAATTGTTAATTATGTCATGAAAAATATAAGCGTAAACTACTAAATAGATTTCCTTTTCATGAGTTTACTATGAATTCGTATAAGGAACAACTTTAAAAAAATACTGCTTTACGGTTACTACCACCACAGACATAGGAATTAATAGACGAGAAGATAATGGCGAGGGGTAAAATCAACTGTTGAAGAACGAAGGGGGTTAAGCTGACTGTGATTCGTCAATAAATCAATCTGACAGTAAATAGGCATCCTGCATTATAATATCACCATTTAGTTCTTAAAAGTAAAATCTGCCTTTGAATGAATAGACATTTTTACATGGGAGCGCAAATTACTCGCCACGTTATGAACTAATTTGCGAAGTCCAAATTCGGCAAAGTAAATTTCTTCTGTTTGCAGAGTCGTAGTTAGTTTCAGAGTATTTAGTTAAGACACTTTTATAAATGTTCATAATTTACTTCCCAGCAACCAACCAGCTTTGTGTTTCGCGTCCAGACGTTTTTCGATGTGATAGTAACAACTGATTCATATTATACGATGTGAATATGCTTAAAATAATGCTTATATATGGAATGTAATACGACAATTGGGTTTATTCTCTTTTTCACATCTATTTTTACAAGTTTTCATAGTACAAGTCAACATTTTGCCGTGTTATTTCGTAAAATGAACCGATGATGCCTCGACCATAGTTCGCACAAGAATGATGACGTCACGTTTTCAAATTTCACTTGAGGCCATATGCGAGCCCAGCCGGCTCAATGGAACCGGTATGGGGAGTGGGGATAATACGCTTTTAATCACTTAGGGCAGGTCTACTAATATTCATATGTCTATGACTACCACTTGACATGAAATGAAGCCAAATATGCTGTGTGATGTCAAGTGTCAGAGTAACAGAAGAGTTTGTACGCGACGTAGTATGACATTCATTGGAGCGAGGATTGATTTTGATCACATAATAGAGTTGTGTGGCTGTAAATGTGATGGTTATTTCAAATGTCCAAGATTAATTTTACACAAAACAAAAATTAAATCAAAACTTATTTTAATGTGGTAGATATCTACCGTAGCGTTGTGAAATTTATGAACATTTTACCTCAGTTATATTTACCATCTCCTATTTTAACAGGATGTGAGTAAAATCTGCCACATTTGATAGTTAACAAGTTAAGTACTGGTAGACATAACGTGCGAATATACTTTGCAATTCTAGTGCAATGGGTCTAACTTCCTACTTAACTTGTACTGAGGTAAAATACTGGTAACTAGTACAGAAAGATTAAGACTTAATATCATTTGCGACTTTAATGAGCGCTCAACTTGATATACATTGTTAACTCTTGTCACTGGTTGGTAAACTCCCTGGCTCTGACCAGAAGACAGCGGAATCAAGTTGATGGTAAAAACATACATAGATAATAGTTTTCTGTTCAGAAACTGCTGAATCGTTTGATAGATTCAAATGTCTTAATAAACGGATTGCAATCTTTAAAACACAGGCGTCAGGTGAGGATGTTGTCTTTGTTCTCCGGTATTTCAATGGAAGATGCTTTGGGGAACTAGCATCATTGTTCTTGACTCGTTCTTGAGATCAACAGCTCGGCTGCAAGACTATACGTCGGCTTCTGTGTTTCTTAACTTCAACAACATGAATCTCTTCAAGACCCATGCTCACTACCTCCTTTCCTCAAAGAGACTATTCACCCAGCATCCCCAAAGGTAATAGAGAATCTGTGTATGTAAATTAATTTAATGTAAAACAAAATAAAAACAAGAGGAGATATGGCATGAAAGCGTGCCAAACATCTCCAAACTACGACCAAACTGCGCTGACTATCAAAGCGACAAGTTTGTTTTTTTTTTATCCATCGGAAAACACTATAGTAAGAGAAATACCATGAATCGAAACGCTACTTAAAATAACTTTGACGTTGTTTGGTGACCACATCTGAATAGCCAGGTCCTTCGCAACATTCCTGTTCCCATATCCATACCCACTCCCTTCAGCCATACAACACACCCGAATTGGGGATGTTATAGTCCCTCTGGCTCCAGACTGCGGAATTCAAACAAAAAAAGGCATAGAAAAAATAATGAAAACGGCGTCCCTAGCGTTTTAACTGAGTTAATATCAAATTAAAAAACAATTAACTTATGAGTTATTTGACTACATTAGGTAGGTACCAAATTATTGCTCGGGTCCGGAGTTCTGACATCCGTTTAAAAATTTAAAAAAAGAATGCGGCGGCCGCACGAAGCGTGTTCCAAATTGAAATTTAAAATAAGATCTATTTCGTGGGCTGCGCCGCTGACCGAATTCGAGAACCGCATTTTTCAAATACGAAAACTGGAAGCCGATTGGTTGCAATTACGATAACACCTTTACGTGTAATTTAATGACTGAAATATGTTATTAATAGCATGTCATCGATGTGAATAGGTTAATTCGTTTTCTTGGGTGAAGGTTGGAGGTTTAATAATACTTTTTTTATGTGAATACCCCACATCTGTCTGGAGTCAAACACAATTTACTTGCATACGCCAGGATGTGAACCCACTACAACAAACACCATAACTTTAGACTTACTTACATGAATTATTAACTCATTCTACATACATATTTCGTTCACCCTAGACGAGAGACTGGTATTTAGGAAGTATGTTTACAAGAGACGGGAAGGCTGATAGAGATATTGAAATAAGGGTAAATGCAGGTAACTCCATTGAGGCGATGCCATATATGTAGTAATGCAAAATCATGTGTTTTTGGTTTGAAAATTTGGTCGCCTAGAAATGTTTCAGATGCTTTAATTAAATACTGCGAGTAGAATACATCTTGGCCTTTGAAATAGTAGAGTATTTTTTAGATAAGTCTTTTTATAAGCCCAGAAAAAAATAATGTAAAGGCCTATGAAAATCGCTTTAAAGTTCAAAATCTCCTACTTACGAACCCATTTTTGGTTATGATTTTATTGTATAATGTGGCAAATTAAGTTATTTATAAAATGATCAGAAAAAAATTCAATATTTATGCCTGAACATCCATAAAATAAAATAAAAGGCACTTTTTGGCCATGTTTTTTTCTTGCATAAATCAAAAGAGGCGGATGGTGTTAAGCGGGAATTTAAACCTTGTCGCCATCTACGTAAGGGTTGTTATTGATAGCGGCTCAATTTAAAATATTACACGACGTAGTGCATCACCTTAATGAAGGACTGAACGCGGTTGGCGCTAGCAAAAAAATGTCCAAAGAAGTGAAGTTAGCAGTCCAAAATGGAGTGCTGACACCTACCCTGATGCAAGGAAGTGAGGCATGGAACTGGCAAAGGAAGGGTGAAAGTAGACTGAAAAATTAGATCCTTGAGGCGTATGTGTGATGAAACCATGTACGATCATATGAGAAATGTGGAGATCCGCAAAAGAAACAGCGTGATTGTTAGTCAATTAGTTATTTAGTTACAACCGAATTCGTAGTTTAATGCAGCAGCACGGCTCATAACCGGGGTTTCAAAATATTCGCACATTTCAGAACACCTTCACTGGCTCAAGTGCCCTGAAAGAATCCAGTACAAATTGTGCTGGATGGTGTTTAAATCTATCAATGAAATGGCCCCACCCTACATCTCTGAACTATGCGTCCCGGAAAACACTGGTCTGAGGCAGTTAACTCTTAGATCAGCAACATTATCAGCTGTAGGCAGACTGACGGAACCTAAGCGCAAGCCAAATACTAAGTTTGTTGATTGCGCTTTCGGAGTATCTGGGCCGAAGGCTTGGAATAAACTCCCCCCGGAACTAAGATCCATAACAAGTCCAACAGAATTCAGGTCTAAACTAAAAACTTACCTTTTTAAGCTGTCATAACCTTAAATTAAATATACCTTTCCCGAGAGAAAGTCCAGTTATATCCAATTTTCTAATTATATTCTAAATCCTAAATTTCGCTAATAAACAATTAGATAATTTTATTTGAGTGTTAATCTCAAGGGACCTACCAGGTAAATATTTTACTGTATATTATCTCCACAAATAGTTAGTAATAACATAGATCACTGTAGAAATGTATTATTAATTTGTATAGCACCCTGGAGGTGATTTTGCACAAAAACGGCGCTATACAAGTCATCAAATTATTATTATTATTAAAGGTCGTAACAAATCAACCACGAAGGTCGTCTATGACTGATACCCTTTAAAGAAACGTATCGTTTTTGATTGGTGGTCTATAATAGGGCGTTACTAAGAGTATCTATTAAACCACTTATATGATTACAATAAATAATAGCACTTGGGGTGAAAGTTGCAAATACAGTAAGTTAGTTACCTACTTGAATAAGAAAATAAAATCGGACATGTTTAGGTCGGTTCTGATTAAAGGAAATCTCACATATGTGATAACAGCCTTACAGATAACAGATCAGATAAAGGTTTCTCTTTTACCGACTCAGCTTCCAGACAGCTATGTTATACGTACAATGTTATCGGTGATATATTAAATGCTAATCGAAAACACGATCACTCTCTCTTCTCGACTTGACTACCTTTCATATTTGATGAAATATGAAGTCGCCTGATTCAAACTGTTGTTGTAATCAATTTATCCATGGTGCCTACCTTTGCAATTATTATTTTTTTTTAATACACAGACAAAACTTACTTACTAATGAAATTTATCAAATATCTGGTCAATTTTTTCGTATTCCTGTTAAAAATGCGACTGCAGGCCTTTAACGAATAAATTGACAGATTTTCTAACAAACTATCAGTAAAAAACAAGTGTTTTATGAGGATGTCGGAACACGTGTTCAAAAAAAATCTAGTATTTCGCATTTCGTCATTATATTTATCAGAATAAGCCCAGCTGCAAATGTAGTCATATTTTATTAGGAAGTGGCTGCCATCACGTTTTTAACAGGATTTTAATAAATCAGCAATACTTATTTTTCTTCATATTAGGGAGAGAGGGAAGGAGAATTAATATGTATATTAATTTTGCTTAAAAATTTATATGGGAGATTGGAGTCGTGTTTAGACATAGAAGAGATGAAATGTTGAGTGGAGGGGAGGCAATTTAAGATAAGGCTTGAAAGATGCGAAAATATCTCCATGAAAAACAAAACACATCTCTAAAAATACTAATTTCGGTTGTGAGTCTGTTCTTTCTGTGTAACTCCGGTTCAATGAACTCGGATTTGTTTTGAATTTAGGTGTCATTTCCATAATTAGATCTGTTTGTGTAAAGCGTTAAGCGACAAAGTACCAACCTATAATATAATATTTAAACAGAAAATAATTTTTATTATAACTTGGAAAAATTGGACGTGATGTGTCAAGAATGCAGACTATCCCGCAATTTAAATTGTAGATTACAATTAGTAGAAGATAAGCGAAGAAAACTAACAAACCAAGCTTAACCCAACCTAACTCAACTTAACTTAACCTAAACTAAAGTAGCTACTTATTTTAGCATTAAATTCTATTTTGTCACTGTTCGGTTTTTCAGGTAACCAATTATTACCAAAATGCCATCGTGTAAGATGTATTGTGTTGTATTGCACACCATGCACACAAAACCAGAATACAGTGAAACTGTGAAATCCCTAATTGAGGTGTGTTTTAAAGCTGAATGTAGAGGGGAGGGAAAGGAGATGAGGAATAGGAAAGTACCTGACTATTCTGATCTATAATGATGATGCCTTTTCAAGCGACGTTCGATTCTGAATTGTGGTTTTTCACCAGGGTGATACTGAGAGTAACAGCATTAGGAAAGCAACACGATTATACAAGATGTAGTAAGACTAGTATATAAACATCAATCTTATTATTAATTCATTGCGTGACGTGGTATATATAACTGGTTCTCAGTAAAAATATACTTAAAAAAGTTTTAAAGCTTTCGGAAAATTTCAATAGAGCGGTGAAACGTCAGAAATTATGAAATGTCAATATGACAGAAGTATGATGAATGAACTTGTCTCCTATCTAAGAAGTGCCGGATCTGGAATAATTCCAGATGTACCGTGTAACCAGGGCGGTAATCGTGGGAAAAAATTATCACTTTTACATATCAAGAGCACGGAGAAAAATAAGTAATGCTCTTAAAAAAAGGACTGCAAGCCGCTTCCTGATAAAGTGTTAGGTAATTCATAATATTTAATAGTATATCACGACGAAATGTAAAATTTTTCATTTTTATGAACACTTGTTCAGACATCGTGACATAATATTGGTATTTTACTAAAAGTTTATCAGGATGCCTATCAATTCATTCGTTAATGGCGTATAATCCCGTTTTTAACAGGAATCCGAATAATTTGAAAAGATTCTTAATAAATTAGCAGTAACAAGCAGGCAAGCCGAATTAAATTAATTAATTAATTTAATTAATTAATTAATTAAATTTATTTGTTTAATTTGTGATATTCCACAATTTATTAATTATAAATAATATATAGTGTACTTGCGGCACGTTTCAGAGTCGAAGATACTCTCAGTATCACCCTGGTGTAAGACCACTTTTCAGAATTGAAACGTTGCTTGAAATGACTTTAGCAGTGTTCCCCCCAACTTCCTTTTCCTTATTCAGAATAAAACAGAAGAGCTTGTATTAGATGATGCATGAATATGAATGAAACAAGAACCGCATACCGATACAATGTTGAGTAGCGAGATAACGGTGTGATCGTTTAGTAGTTATTAAACATTATTTTGTCGGTTCCATTAGACTCCTTTTAAAACTATTCCCTTCAGCCTCTCAACATACCCTAATAATTAGTGATGTCATATCCATTGGCTCCGAGAAGTTGGGTCTCTTCTTTGGTAATACACAAAAAGACAACATTATTAATAGGTTTAAAATTAATTGTCGTAAGGGGAAGCCATTTATCCCGTTGCACCGCGGCACCTAGCGCAAAATTAAGTATCTAAGCCCAGCCCTGCAATTAAACTAGCTTCTTTTCACTTGCGAACAAGATATTTTTTTTCGCGTGCAATATTATGAATTTACGACTAGTTGCGTTGGTCAAAGCCGCTTAGATTGGCCCATAAATATGTCAACAGCCAAAGCAACACAATCAGCAATTAAAAAAGTCGTACGAGCAATAAATACACAGTCCAGATAAGATTTTCGCCATTTATTCGCATGACAAGGGACTGGTTTGATCGAGTACGACAGACACAATATTCATCAAAGTTGTGTCAGAATTATGAGAATTAATCGTTTATGGTTTTATTATACATTTCACGTGAATTATTGTACAAAAATGAAAAGGCCTTCACAGGAGAAGAACAAAAAAAATTGTAAAAAGTTGTCTTGGAAAGTTTTGTCTGTGAAACTAGAAAAAACTGGCAAAATTTAGATATTAGATTTTGTTGACGTTCTTACAATCGCTTTGATGATAGACCACCATTCATTGCTTAAAATGGCTTTAGCCGTGTTTAAAGAACAGATCGGAATAGCATAGATCTCTAACCTTTCTCTTTTATTCTCCTTTTCATCCTAGCATTCCTCAATTCAGTACAATCTCTCAGCAACAATCGAAATCAATATAAATTAGCGTCTTTTAAAAAATCCTGAAACATTCCATATTCCTAATCAAATAACCAATTTATTCTCCTAACCTCTGGTGCGAATGTGTCGACTATATAAAATCCACTGGATAGGCAAACTGGCAAATTCCGGATATATTTAGCAATAGTCTCCAGAACTTTACTAAATTTCTCGAATTTCTTGTTTTCACTTAACGCTGACTCTATTGTGTGTTGTTCTGTTGTTATTTTTTTGCACACTTACAGCCTCACTAATATTCATGGTGAATATTTTATACAATTGATAAGCCGTGGATGTAAAAACCTTACTAAAAGAAATTCACATTTAAAAGCTATAAAATTATTAGGAAATGGAAAAATATATAAATTATTTATATGGCATACAGCCAAAAAGGGATATTTATCTGTTGTATAATGTTGCACATTTCAGAACACCTTCGTAACCTTCAAACCTGAAAGAATCCAGTACAAATTGTGCTGGATGGTGTTTAAATCCATTAATGAAATGGCTTCATCCTACATCTCTGAACTATGCGTCCCGGAAAACACTGGTCTGAGGCAGTCAACTCTTAGATCAGCAACATCATCAGCTGTAGGCAGACTGATAGAACCTAAGCGCAAGCCAAATACTAAGTTTGGTGATCGGAGTATCTGGGCCGAAGTCTTGGAATAAACTCCCTCCGGAACTAAGATCCATAACAAGTCTAACAGAATTCAGGTCTAAACTAAAAACTTACCTTTTTAAGCTGTCATACCATTGAATTAAATATACCATTCCCGAGAGAAAGTCCAGTTATATCCAATTATGTCCTAAATCTGTATCTAAATTTCGCTAATAAACAATTAGTTAATAATGTTAATTAAGTGTTAATCTCAAGTGACCTACCAGGTATATATTGTACTGTATATTATCTCCATGTATAGTTAGTAATAACATAGTAGAAATGTATTATATACTTGTACAGCGCCCTTGAGGTAATTTTGCACAAAAACGGCGCTTTAAAAATCATCGAAATATTATTATTATTATAAATATATCATTCGTTTAAAAATCAAAAAACACAAAAGCATTGAAAATTTGCCTAAAACTGCAGATTAATCGTAGATTTTTTTTCATGTATAAATTAGTAAAGATTAAGTCAGATATTGACCAATTTTCCATCTTTTTTTCTATGCATCAAGATGAACAGATTATTTTCATCGTTTTTTTTTGTCTTCATCGGAGTTGATATTCTGGTATAATCATTGTGCTGGTTTCATCAATCTCCCAGTCGCGTGCCGAGCCAATGAGCCATTCATCTCGGCTTGTAGATTACCTTTGTTCTTTCTCTAATGACTAAATATTTTAAATAACAGTTACAATGAGATATAGCTCCGCGTCTCCGCTGACAAATGTACATGTTGTTTGCATTTGCCTGAATTAAACATCTTTCTTATTTTATATTTATCGTTTTATTTTAATAATAAAAATACAGTTTTTAGGGTACAGAGGGAAAATCGCCCGACGAATGCTTCCGATAGGGTATAAGAAAAGAATTTTTAGAAAGATAAAAGAAAGAAAAAGTCGTGAAAATGGGTCCATTTTTTATTTGTAATTGTCAAAAAGGGATCTCTCATCAGATGATGTCATATGCCTAGTCGGGCCTAGTCATCATTGATTGAAATGACATCAGAGCCAAGTCGGAGAAGCCGTTCCAATTTTGAAAATTATTCTATTGTACGTGAGTACCTTCTTGAACCAGATATACTGAAATTAATATGCTTGATTGATTGGTAGGTATTTTATGGCGTTTCCGAATTTTTAGACACAATCAGTTCTAATTTTGACCCTTAAATTCAAAATAAATCGAGTTCATTGATTTAGAGTTACATTCGGTCACAGACAGACCCACAACTGAGTCGAAATGGGAAGGAGGCTGTGAAGTAATTCAGGTACTAAAGCAAAAAAATATTATACACATCAAAGTACAATTTTTCTTTCCTGGTGGTTATCGGAAGTATTATATTTTAAAATCAAATCAAACCAGACAACTTGAGACCAACAACGCAAAATATTTATCTAGGTATATTGAATAGCTCTGCTTGTAATGATGGGTGTAATACGAGCTGAAAATATAACGTTTTATTGTTATAATTTATTCAAATACTTCAATCCCATTTCGAGCGATAATCCGAAATATAAATGGCCGCACCTTTTCACGTGTGTTTATGTACGTCTGATTGATGTATGCATGGTAGAATAACAGTACCGGAGCTAACAACAAGCAAGCCTAGGATAATATCCAGACTTTAGGCTTTGTATATTCATCAATTACGAACAACACGCGGTCTTGTAGCTATTCGTGATGTAATATCGTAATGGCGGCGTCATTAGCCGTCATGGGTCAAAATAATTCCCGCCGCTGACAGCGAATGGCGCGGGAAAGCACTGAGGAAGTGTTGCCACTGAAGAAAATGATTGGGAAATTGAAAGCGGGCAAGTGTTAAGTACCTACCGCGTTACTTGAATAATTGCCAAGTAAGAACTGGCAGAAATCAATCATTTTGTTGTCTTTTAAATAGGTACGTATTTTATTATTTACCGTTTTTAATTGCGAATCAATGTCGTATTTAGGGAGGAATCAAAGCGGACACTTCTCGGGGCGGAAAAATGGACATAACAATGGCATTGTTTGTTTGTTTGTATTTAGAAAGAGGGGAGGGGGTAAGCCATTTTTGTTTTAAAAAAGATATCTAAGATCCATAACCGTTACAATTGTTACGAATGCGACCATAAACATACAAAGGTGCTAAAGTTTTACAACACATACGCCTCATGGATCGCATTTCTATAATCTTCCTCTTTCCGCCAGTCCCAAATATTTAATAGACAGTAATTTAAGATCGACGTTTTTCTATGAAACATTTTAACAAAAGGCGTCAACCATTGAGTCATAAAACGAGTCAGATTTATAAAAAAACTGTAAACAACTAAGAGCACATTGTATCATAAACAAAATTAATGTTATTACCAATTAATTTAATGTTTTCCCCGCGCGCAGGGAATGTATATTCAACATAATTAAACCGCTATGCTCGTAAGCCATTAGAACTATGTGTACATATTATCATATCGAGCATAGCCAATTTATTGATAGCGAACCAGCCCGGATGCATGATATATAAAATATATATCTACATATATGGTTTTACGCAATAGCCATAAACGACCAATACGAATAAAAATAGCCTGTCTACACTATGGCAACACTTGGGCGGGTATAGTAGAAATCTACCCACACAATTTTCTGATACGGGATCGTAACCTCAAATAAAGAAACCATTTTTTTAACACTGAGTAAAAAAATACAAATCATTTGCATTGATGCGTGTACAATTTGTATGATTTTTTGATAAATATGTTAATTTAGACCAATATTTCGCCAGTTGAATCTTGAAAGAGCGTGAGAAATATGCAGTTATTTCGTGAAAAGGATAAATAAATCAGTTTGTTCAATGAATTCAAAGCGGGGTATTATGATAAAATAAACTTTTGGTATATACACATCAATCAACAACTACGTTTACCAGGTTTTGTCAACAAAGTGAAATATAATTTAGATTAGTAAGTAGGTATCTTAAATGAAAATAGTTGCATAAGTTAAAAGGGTAAGGCTTTAAGGGTAAAGCTCATAAAAAAAATAATCAATAAAATTTCACCAAGAAATATGGAACCAAAAATCTGTGCTATTTTTTATGTTGCCATGGCTCATCGTTAGAGAGTTTTAACTGCTTATCACTATCAAACAAACAGAGTTTTCTAAGAAATATATTTTTTTAAATTTAATTTAATGCTTATGCTGAATAAACGTAGCGAATTCCTGTTTTAACTCGACCGTTTTGTATTTCACCTGTCTGTTAATTTGTTTGTACGTTGCGTTTCCGTTTGAAGATACTGTGGCCGATTTAATGGTTCAGTAAAGAATCTTGTTTTCAAAACATCATCATGATACCTAACTGCCTGAAGAAAGTTTGAAAAAAGAATTTAATGTCGTTGAGATAGATTTCGACAAATTGTATAGTATTTTGGACAAATTGTAAAATTCCTTATTTGAAATTTAAAATAAGTTCCATAAAATATATGATTTGTAATTAAGTAGGTAGGTTTTTAAGTACCTACTCATAAGTTCATGATATTAGAGAAAAAAATGGTTTTGATTTATTGAATAATAGAAAATCAGAAACATATTAGAAACACAACTAGTTAGTTCAAATCAAAAATGTCCCAACTGTAAGATAACATAGTTTGCCAGTTTTTATAAAATCTTACTGACTCTTAAAGTTGCAGAAATTCAAATGAAATTGAAAGAATATCTGTGTTTTAAAATGGCCGATCAATTTCGCCAGAAGTGAAAAGAAAAAATGAGCTTGTTTCGGTCGCACTGAGTTGTACTTAATTTATAATATTTAACACTTTATGATTTTGCGACCATTTAAACTTTGAGTACACCATATGGCGTGGAACAGCCTCAAGTTATCTGTAATGGTTTTAAACCCTTCCGGTTTTCTAGTTATCACAGCTCCAGTTCTATGCAGTCTTCAGTCTCATGTCTTCCTGGTATAAACTCGTTCTGATAGGTGGAGTCTCATGCGAAAGAAAACGGATGCGAGCACCTGCTTCTAACTTATGTGCTCCTGCTATATTAACCATGCGAAAACTGACACAAACAACTTGAAAAGATCGACAAGCTTAAATTTGCAGTTAGTCGCTGGTGTCACAAGTACCTAAAGATTTTGTGAATAAAGTTAAACATTAAAAGTACGATCATCATAAGCCTGAAACGTTGTTTGTGGGGTGATGGTGAACTTTGCTATCTAAGGATTGAACCTACGACGCCAAAATCATTATAAATATTCAGACTAACAGCCTTACTCAAAAACTTGGTCTAAATATGACGCGCCGCGTAAAAACAGCGAATAACTTGACGTATTACAATGGCGTTTGTTTGGTTAAAACTTCTTTAACCAGGCTCAAGGACGGCTTTACCACACTAACGTTGAACGGGAGTGTAAGAATCTAATTAGTAAGACGGTGAATACAATTATTCCTACTAAAATAACAGCTGGGCAGTACGCTTATATTTGGCAAAAATAACATTCTACTGTAAAGTATAACAAAGTACCTGTGTTGGCTTATCAGCCACAATTACAGGGTGACCATACTGGCAATGACAAGAGAGACTGTATGAATAATTGTTAACAAAAAATAACGTTAAGTAAATGAGAATTAAAATAGGTGAAATGTATAATAATGCGTTACTTCTTTAATACCTCATTTGGTTGCCTGAAAAGTTAAGTTTGTCATTCTGCAGTTACATGTTGCAATCTTGATGTGTTGCAGAAATGACAAAGATTTTTATATTTACCCAATTTAGGACTGTTATGAGGTATTAAAATAATAAAATAAAAAAATTCTTAAAGAATTACTTAAAGAGATTTGTAATACATATTCGGCTTATATAATATATAATCTATCGAAAATATTTGTAAAATTATCGTAAATGAAATGTTTTCTTATTATTTCCAGTGTCAGTCACTTTTTGATATTTCCTTATAATAATTTATTCCATTACCCGTAATAATAAACGCTAACTAGCAATAATAATTACTCTGCCATTAATTTAATGCAAGTGCACTTACTTATAACTGCGCCATTAACAGGGTGTTGCCAGTTGCATAATAATTTCATAGACAATAATTAAAACTTGATCACTTGTCTATGGCTTCGATTGACAACAGTTGTTCCGCCATATTTGAATCTTCTAATAGCCAGACCACTGAACAGATAATGCGTAGACGTGTGATCTGTGACGACTTGAAAGAAGACTGGTGTCGCCAATTTACATTAAACATTTCAACTCCTAGGCCCCCAAGAAAACCCAACGAAGCTAATTATCAGCTCGTAAAAGACCCGTGTTAACTCACCAGTTTTTTTGCATTTCGTCCCTCTGTAAACGTTCCGTTTCCGTTTTAAGATGGTGGCCGTTTTAATGGTTCAGTTATGTACAGTTTTGATAGTCGTGTTTATTTAGATTTGAGTTAAGACGCATTTTTTTCAACTGTGCCCGGAGAAAAATGAGTATTACTAATTTATTAAGAATCTCTTCAAATTATTGCTAATCTGGTTAAAAACAAGATTGCAGGCCGTTTCATAAAATGCGAAAATATTAGGATTTTTATGAACACGTGTTCCGACATAATGATAATCAATTTGTATTTTACTAAAATTTTACAAGGAAACCTATTAATTCATTCAATTCATGCAATTCCGTTTTTAAGCGGATTACCAATAATATGAAGAGATTTTTTATAAATTAGCCATATTCATTTGTCTCCCTGTAGTTCCTAATTGCCTGAAGAAAGTTCGAAAAAAGGAAAAAGTTTTCCTTTCTTGAAAAAAAAAAGTCTGGTTTATAATTAAATAACTACTTAAAAATCTATTTTAAATTCAGATGAAATTCTGGTTTAATTTATTAAATAAGAAAAAAATATAAACATATTTTTGGACGTGAGGTCTACTGTTCACAGAATTATTAGTTTTAAATATTTGATCAATTTCATCAGAAAGAAAATTTGTACTCACTGACACGTCCTCAGCACATTTCTATCTATTTATCTCTTCAGTGTTTCTTATCGAACAAAGTTATCTTCTTTAGTAGACTTTCTCTCATTACTCAAATTAATTGCAATTATTATTTCGAAGAGAGTTTCGTTTCTTTTTGTTATTTTTGCAATTGCGATTACAGAAATAAATTATTGGGGTTCTATTGAAGCGATTTTTTATTATCATCGTAATTCTGGTGATATAATTGTTAATAATAATGTACATTACTGAAAAAAGTCTTCGATATTAAAAAAAAAGCCTGATGACTGCGACGCCATTATGAATGGATGTAATTACGTTTTATTATTTTCGATTGATTAAAATTCGTAAGTGAAAGTGAATTTATAAAAAAATAAATAGCAATGTCTGTAAATACCACAATTGATAAATAATAATATGATTGTCATGTTCTTTTTAACGTTACTAAAAGTTATTACGATAAATGTGCTTCCTTTTCAAAATTGTAAATTCGGAGCTCGACTGTTGCGAACATCTAAGTCTAGTCAATTTAAGAGAACCTACTCAACATACTAGGCAAATAAAACTATTTCAATGCCACCATTCAGAAACAAATTATGTAGCGAACTTGTCAATATTTGAATATGCCAATTATACAATGTAACGTCAAAGAATTGTGCAAGTTTGGATTGCCAGGGTAGTGCCCGATTATTGTTTTGTTGAGAGTTTTTTCGGGTGGCTGCCCTGCGAGCGGTTGGACGGGCGGGCAAAAATAACGCGGGTAGATTTAGATCGGGACGTTACGGGAACAATACGCGAGACGACGATTCCGCGGGGCGGGTGGTTTTTGGGCGAGAAAGAGTGATATGGAAAATAATGAAAAAGATCGCGCGGATACCTTGAACTTAATATCCTTCGGAGACTTTCCGTTTAAATTTACAAAACATAAAACCAACGTTTCGACCAGTGGCGGTTCGTGGTCTTTTTAACAGGGGGTTCAGAAATTCAAGAGAAGATAAACATATCTAATTAAAATTTACTTACTGTTGTCCTTCGTCAAATAGTCGAATACGGCAGCAGTCACACAACTTAAATAAAGTTAGTGGGAGGGGTACCTACATATTATTGTTTTTAAATCACTTTACACTAGACACAAATATTAGATAATGAGAAAAGTTTTATAGGAATTAAATTGTTTAATGTTTTTATAGCACTCAATGTATGTTGCTAATTATTATTGTTTTTTCGAGAAGAATAATTTCGTAGAATATATAATAGATATTTAAAACATTAAAAAAAAAAACAAATAAAGGTGGCACGAAATAAATTTACTAAGTCTACTTCAATAGGTAGTAGATTTGCAAATGCCATAAGCAAACGGTTGGAGAAATGCAGAAACAAGAAAACAAAAATATGTACAAAAATGACTACAAAGTTAAATACCATAATATAACATAAAAAATAACACTTGCTTCCCTATGGTTCAAAGTTCAAACGTCGACCGCGAAGTTCTCGGGTTTCTTCGGTTACATTCGTCAATGTTCGGAGGTCACGTGATAACATAACGCGTGTTCGGCGCACACAATTTGTCTTACTTTTGCAAAGAAAGACCAAATTTTGTATATGTCACCGTCATAGGGTATGTACCGGCTAAAATTCTTTTGTATGAAGAGTTTGGCGCGGATTACAACTCGCACAAAGTTGGAATATGTATCGTATTTTTCGGTGGCGCGGGTTTTGAAGGCGAAATTTTAATAGCGTGCTATCTATAATGTGCTTATATTATTATAAAACAAGTTTGTTTTATTTTCTCATCTTTTTAATGGGGGTTCGCCGCACAAACGCACTTTAGAGAAAACCGCCACTGGTTTCGACTCCTGTGTGAGATCGGCCTGTGCTTGTTCGAGTGTTGTGGCTTGAAGAGATGAAAATATACAATCGTTTGTTTGAAAGTAAAAAATGGTTTTATTTGTGAAGCGAAATTCCTTGGAGATTACACTGGATTACCAAGCATGCTGTCGAGGTGACACAAAGATGAATCATAATTGTTCCGTTAAACGTTCAATGGATGCTGATTAATTGAGGATGGCCTCGCGCAATCCATCTGACGAATCTCTACCCGGCGTAACCTGCTCATCAGACGTGACAACATGAACAAGGTTCTTCAATGTTTTTTACACATTATGCCTGCTTGCTTTAGCCCCATAATAGCCCTGGTGATTGACAAGGGTCCATGCTCATCAGACGGGACATCAACCGGGACTTCAGACGTGACAACAAATCGATATTTCTAATGTAACGAATTCGAATTTTAAAATATACTTTTTTATGTCAATATATTTTTCTGATAATTTTAGTTTACAATTATTTTTTTAAATTTTATCATCTTGTTAACCACTGAAATATAAGTTTTTTTAACCATTGTTTATAACGCTTACCTACAAAATTGTAAACATTTCAATGTACCCAAAGTAAAAGCCCCAAGGGCTGATAAAAAGATTAAATAAATATAAGGTAAATTTTACTACCTGAATAAGAACTCTACTTAAATGTTTTAATTTTTCTTTGAAATTTGACTGAATTTTCTTTGCGTAATGCTGCTTTCCCATCTGTGATAATCTATGGTTAAATTATAATAATAATTGGACAATTTTTATAGTGCCGCTTTTGTAAGTTATCATGGGCGCTTTACAGTTGATGCAGGTATTACAAAAAATATAAATATTACCAAAATAAAGTGATGTTAAGTAAAGTAGAATGAAGAATAGGAACAGGTGACACGAAGATAGAAGATGGAGACTCTGCAGCAAGAATCCTAGGTGGTGAAGAAACTGGACCAGCTGCTGCAGCGAGAGAGTCCACCAACAGTGCCAACACGAGGTTCGTCATCCATCCAGGTATGTGTCTGCTGCTAATAAAGCGCTGACACAATATCCTCACATAGATAACAGACCTTGGCAGCACCGCTGTGACGTTAAACGAAGATATAAAATGGAGACTCTGCAGCAAGAATCCTAAGTGGTGAAGAAACTGGACCAGTGATTCTACTTTGGGTTTCCTTTTCATTTAGCGCCTGTTATAATTTAATAGATTCTATGAAATAGATTACGTGCAGGGAAGTATATAACTCCGATCGAAAATCGGAATCGAAATATTGTGACGTCATATGATTGTCTAACTATATCCACCAATGAAAAACTCTGAAAGTCTATGGAATAAACTTTCAAAGTTTTTCATTGGTGTAAAGTATAATAAGTAGGCTCCGAATGAGAAATGTACTGTCTATATATTGGCTTATTTATGATGTTTTAGGACCAATTTGTTTCATACAAAAAGCCCAAAGATATCGATCCAGTGAGTAGTTTATTTATGATTAGGTGTGATTCAGGCTTACACAAAGTTGTGCATGTCTTTATTAGTAAGTACATTTTTTTATAAAATCCATCATCTCAGTAATTAGAAGTAGCTTTAAGTACTTTACGTAATAAATCAGAGACGAACCAATAAAAGTCATCTGCCATTAAAAAACTGCATCAGAAATAGTTAAAAAAAACTCAAAGAAAACGACCAACGATCAAACCGTTTTCAAATTTGTTCCCCCTATATATAAAAAAGCGGCAAATTATAACCATAGACACAAAAACGGCAGTGTAATCACATTTTTTGCACAGCGAGAAGAAATTGCGTTCTTAAAAAAAACCGGTTTGCTGTATGTATCCTAAATAGGTAGGTACCTACTCGGTTCAGTAATAATGATTGTGGACGAACAATAAACGAGATTGAAAAGTCGTATATATAAGGCAAGCTTTGTTACGATGTGTTGCCATTTAAAAATCGATAATGACGATAATATAATTTACTGCTATGGTCGGCACATTTATCTTTGCAGTGCGTGGCGTTTACTATGTAGATAATGTTGACTATACCAGTGGAAGATTTCAACTTAAATGTTTTTCTGATTGTCCTGTTCGGGTCGGAGACCCATCTCTCCGATAAGGGGTTTCCGGGTGTCCTTGTCCTGCGTTAGTTAGTGGCCTCAGTTAATTGCAGGTCCTGCCTCTCCTCGCACATCCTCTAAAGTTTCTTTCACACTGGACGTATTCCCTCTATTATTACCGGCAGTATTTTATGCTAAGCAATGAGAAAGCCAATTCATATGCGGTGACTTAAAAAAGACATCTAAAAATTACGGGATAGTCTGAAATCTTGACAAATAAGTTACAATTTTGAAAATTTGTTAAAAATATTGTATTATAGGTAGGTAAACCTACTTTATCGCTTGTCAAAATTCTTCACAAATCGGTTCCAATTTTGAAAATGAAACTTAAATTCAAAATAAATTTGAATTCACTTAACAAGATTTCTCGCAGGACAACGCACAGCATTATCAACTGAAATTTTTGTTTGATGACTAGCGCAGACCCGTGATGAATCACGGGCTAGTCTGAAATATTGACAAATCAGTTCCAATTTCGTAACCTACTTTATAACTTGTCTGAATTCTCACACAATCATTGCCAATTTAAAAAGTAATACTTAAATTCAAAGCGAATTTGAGTTCAGTTAACCAGGTTTCATGCTGTACTAACGAACATACCACTGAAATTAGTGTGTTTGGCAGTATGGGTAGGTACCGACTTTATCGCTTGTCTGCATAGACATAATAGAAAAATACTAGCTCCTAATATAGTCACGGCTCCCTAAAGGCTTCAACTTTCTATTATTCTATTATTTTATCATTTTATTCTATTTTATTCTCAATTTATTCTGTTTTCTTTTCTTTGGTTTTCTGTTCTATCTTTTTGTTTTTGATTATATATTTTATTGTATCTCTATATGGAATGTGTGGGACTGCACTAACCTCCCCACATACCGAAATAAACACTTTATTATTATTATAATGCAACGACACTTAAATTCAAAGAAAATTTGAGTTAATTGAATTATATTTTATGCAGGACTCACAAATAAAAAAACATAAACGCATGAATAGTCAAGTACAACACATTTATATGAATAATATCTGTTGCCTACTATGGAATTGCCCAGATAACTTGAGTTGAGTTACTTAGCCTACACAAATAAATATACTCATGATAAAGATCACATCAGATGATTTCTGCAAGATAAGACCCGGCACACATTGCCAACATATCATGATAAATGAGACACTCAAAGTAGAACAGTTCAAAGCTATACTAAAGAGTTCTTCCATTATATTTCAAGCAAGTAACAAAATGGGATAGAGTTACTCTTATAGAAATGTCGCAGTAGAGGTTGGACATGTACTCAGAATGCCAGAAGATTGACTTCTATAAAATACTGGCAGATATACAGGAGGAAAGAAGTTCTGTTGGTCGTTCCAGATGGTTGATACACCGTAAATTTATTCTCTTGGAGAGTTGATCCCTCGGACATTTTATCCCCAAAGGATTATTTCTCTTGTGCTTTCTCCCGGAACGTTTGCAGAGAGGATATTCGGCTGTATAATATGTTTATAAATATAAAATAACATCCCTGAAGGAGTATGTTGAGATGACATGCCGTCAAATAACAAAATACAATGTACATTCAAGATGCCTGCAGATACATTTAAGTATATCGGCCTTTATATCCTCTCTGCATACGTTACCAGGAAGAAAGCACAAGAGAAATTATCCTTTGGGGGATAAAGTAATCCGAGGGATCAACTAGCAGAAGAAGAACTAGCAAAATCCACATAAACAACTGTCCGAAGGGATCACCTGTTCTGGGAATCAAATGTTGGTGGCCAATTCTCGGGGATCAAGGTTCATGGAATCGTTCCAATCAAAGCTGTGGAAATCAACACCGGAATATGATACGAGACTGGGTTTGCAATATAACAGCTTAGTATGAATTCCTAAATGACAGAGATATAAATGATAGCTTCAGAAGCTGCAAATTATTTGTATTATTTTAAAGTTTGCCTGGTATATTAGTTTAATTTTCACATAATTACACTTTGATTTCTTAAAAAATATGCCTCATTTAATATGAAACGCTCTACATTATTTCAAAGTCGTGATCTTCCACCATTCCTACCGTGTAAAAAGTAAAAACCTATTAGAAGCTAAAAAAGCAGCAATAATAAACACTCGTAATTCTTAATGTATGGTTGGATAGCCTCTTTTTAAAGATATTAAATCAAGCATCTGAAACCAGGGACGGACGTAAGCTTTAAAGATATCATTTTATCGCTAGAAAACTGCTACTACCTATTTATACCAACCATCTCCTACTATTCATAGTTTTTTAACAGTAAGCTTTTAGATTGAAAAATAATAAACACATTCGTGCTCATAAAAAAAATAAACAAAGAATTATGGAGCCTTTAACATCTATATTTCATAATAAAATTACTCTTTACGTCATCATATTTATACACACGAGGATCACTAGGTAGATCTATTCAGAATTTGAAAACATGACTGGCAAAGCAGTTGGTTTATTTGCGTTTCAAGAAAGGGGCAAATTTTTATGTTTAACAACTATGATTGTCCAAAATGGTCGTTACTGATATGATAGATATAGTCACTAGTCACTAGTCACTAGTCTTAGAGTTTTGATTAATGTTGTGAACTTGACCTGCTGACAAACTGCTTTGGGTGCTTATAATGAAGAATAAAAAAAAATACAAAGAACACAAGCGTAAAGGTTCAGATAGGCATCAAAAGAATTTAAAAAAAATAGTTTTGAGTTCCGCGTCTCGTTTATGCTATTGGAATTTGATCATTCATATATAGAACACGCTTTTGAATTATTTAAACAATATCTCCACGAAAGGTACAATAATGAAAAATTGAATTCTCAGTATTTGATCCAATTGAAAACATTCCGGGAGTTCCGCAAGGCTCAGTATCGGGTACAATTTTATTTTTAATTTACATAAATGATATTATAATATCAAAAGTAACTCAATACAATGAACTTCTGATGCATATTCATTGTGTTTTAATGGTAGATCCGGCACTGTCTAAAACCGACCGATTCTTTTGACACCCGAGAATTCTTCAGGCTTCCGGACTTGGTTAAAAAACTGGTTCGCCTGATCTAGTTTCTCTGAGGTGAACGCATGGGCATAATTATATGAATATTTTACAGTTAAATTGTAATTATTACTGATAAGGCATATTAAACAATCAAACAGTAGAAAAAATATCGTTCAGTTGAATTAAGATATAAAAGATAATAATGTAGCATATTTTTATTTGAGTTGTCAATCAGTTATTATTATTGAATTTTCAAAAATAATAATACAAAAACACTGTAAAAGCGATAGCCAATAGCATGAAAAATTGTTCATATGTATTCTTAAAAAAATGTACTTCATCTTGGTCACATGGAAAATGTCCACATTTCCTCTGAAACAATTAACCAACTCAGTAAATCTTCTAAGGGGCAACATTGGTACGCTGGTTCTGCACCTGGGATGAATCAAAAGCCTGTGTTGGTGGCCTCAAGTGGAATTTCCATGATTCACTGCGAATCTATATTTTGCTTTTAGAATTCGTGGTATGGTGAAGAAGCCCAAAATTCAACAACCAATTACAACGTTTTTTCAACGGTGTTTTATATGTACCCGCATAGTTTGATATCAAAATATTGGTTCAATATTTGATCAAGTAAACAAATCGACGGAAGCCGACGATGATTGTTGGGTCATTCGATAATCAATCAGAAGTGGTTGGATATTATTGATGGATTAAACTGGTATTCAATCAAATGTTTTGCAATTTTCAACGGATATATTATCATTAATACTCACTAGGCCTTTGTGAAATACAGAGTGTTTTTTGCAATCTACATTCGACTTATAAAAATAGATTGATTTTAATTTGGAAAACATGTCATAAACCGACTAAATAGAAATTTACAGAACTGTGTTGTGAATGTATCTGTAAGCCCAAAGTAAAGTCAATTTAACCGAAATCCTTTTTTGAACGAAATATCAAATTCAGTTGCCTAAATGGGGATTCGAGACGAAAGATTTGTAGTGAATTGACGACGGCAGTTTTCAGTAATAATAGATCAATAGCAATAATAATAGATCACACTTCTACGTATTTTCTATTCAGTACGAATAGAGCGGAACACAAGATGTTTTGTATGAAAAGACATCAACGCATGGACAAGTGTCAAAACCACTTTTTAAATTGAAAATCATTTGAAGTTCTTACACAGAACTTTGTACAAAATATTATTATTTACATTTTCGTCAGAGTAATAGATACTCTTAGTATCACCCTAATGAAATACAACTATTCAGTTTCTAAATGTTGCTTAAAATGGCTTTAGCCATATTTGGTGATCAGATCTGCATAGCCACATACTTTTAAGCTTCCATTTATCCATCCTTTTCACCTCCCCGCTCTTTCCAGCTTTACAAGATACCATAAATTGGAATGAATAGTCATACAAGATTCGGGCCGTTGGAACACTTGTGCGGTGTTCATATACGGAATAGAACTTGACTTGTAAAGTAAAAACTGATGCATTTAAGGTTTGTTTCACAGAATGAGAACAATTAATCAAATTTCAATGTTAAAATTCAAGTTCTGTTATTATTTCACCATAATCCAGTTGTTTCACAGTTGTCTTAATTTTCCACAGAATAAAAAAAACATTTCACATATCAAACACAAAATAAAGAAATCGGCGTGCAAAATTTATTGCATATAGATTCTTTGTCTTCTGCCATGTAGCATATAGCATTACAGTATTAATCGTAGGTTGCTTTATCGCTTGTTTGCATTTATAAATATTTTTACTTTACTTTTTAATACACAATACATATTATCAGTTCTAATCCACCAAATGTCACAGTAGACATGCTTTTATTATATTAGTGTTATTTTTATATTTACCTGAACTTCTATGACACTGGAGAGGTCTACGTAAGCCAGCGCCACGTTTGAGTTTTCACGTTCCTTATTCGAAATATAAAACTCGCAAAATGGCGTCGAGTTTCCCGTTGTCACTACCACCGAACTGTTACGCAAACACCCGGTTCTGCGCCTCCGGAATGTCACAACACATAGCAGATAAAGATAAAATCACGTATGTGTTTTTGATTTTATCTAACGTGATTTACTGGTGGAGATTTATCTTGTTTTATCCCCGGTACACTATTGATGTTTTCACACAAGGAATTGTTTTCAAATGGCAAAAATTCGTTTGAATTTCGAACAGAATGTTTATAATAATACGGATTGTCACTTAACTCACTTTATTTACACAACCTGTAAAAATTTATAAGTTTTTAACTGTTCCGCAGCCAAGTGGGGGAGTATGTAGTACCCAAAATTACTATCTTCCTTATATTAGCTTAAATACTTGACATATCATTTTAGTATTTTACGTATTTCTGCCCAAATACATACTCGTAAGTTACCATTAATAATTGACTGAATAATTGGGATTTGTATAGTTTAAAAGTGATAAAATAAAAATCATGGGGTCGTCGGAAGACCTACTTGGTTACAGACGTTTTGTTTGGCATCTTGACAGGCCAAGATGTTTATTTAATGATATGTATAACACTTTAATTAATTAATTACGTTATCCTACTGCATATTGTTATATTTATGTCTATAGGTACCCTATTTGTCTATGCTTATTCGGATATTTTTATGGCTTAATTTTTACAAATACCCTGTAATATTGATTACGCGAAACTCCAGTAAAATATCAGCAGTATTTACTCGTATTGGCTGGCATATTGAAAATGTCAGAAGTTCAAGATATTATAACTAGTCCACAGAATTCGATTTTCCATCTGATTTTGAACATTTTGATAAGATTTATCAAAAATAGTTATGCAAAGAAAAATTGGTTATTTTTATTTATTTTAAAATTACCCCAATAAGTAATTTTGTAACTTAAAATATTCTAAATAATGAGGTTAGGTTTTATTCCATTAGTTCAGATGCATTCATTATAATTTGATAGACAAATATATCTTAAAATATTCACTACATCTTCAGCACAATATGATAATAAAAGATGTTAAGTGAATATTATCAAAATGGGCACCAAAAGCATCTTAACTGTAATATGGCAAATTTAATAAATCTTATTCACAGAAAACTAGCCGCCGCTTTGACTCAATTAACCAGTCGTCTCATAAGTTTTTTCATCGCAGATTCATGCCATTTAAAATACATTCAACCCTCTGTCTACGCTTACTCTTTACGCAGATGGCTTAAGGTTCAATTCGCTTCAATTCAATTCTAAATTCGTTGAATACATTTAACCCTCTGTCTACGCTTAGTCCTTACAATGGATTAAGGTTCAATTCGCAATTCCATATTCGTTGAATACATTTAATTAAGTCTACGCTTAGTCCTTACGATGGATTAAGGTTCAATTCGCAATTCAATATTCGTTGAATATATTTAACCTCTGTCTACACTTACTGTTTACGCAGATGACATAAGGTTCAATTCGCAATTCTAAATTCGTTGAATACATTTAACTTTCTATATGTGCTTAGTCCTTACCTAGATGGCTTAAGGTTCAATTCGCAATTTCAAATTCGTTGAATACATTTAACTTTCTATATGTGCTTAGTCCTTACCTAGATGGCTTAAGGTTCAATTCGCAATTCTAAATTCGTTGAATACATTTAACTTTCTATATGTGCTTAGTCCTCACCTAGATGGCTTAAGGTTCAATTCGCAATTCTAAATTCGTTGAATACATTTAACTTTCTATATGTGCTTAGTCCTTACCTAGATGGCTTAAGGTTCAATTCGAAATTCTAAATTGGTTGAATACCGCCAGTTTGAATCATACTTAAATCAATAACTAACACTTTATATTTCTCTAAGCTTATAAAAAGACTTGTACGACTAAAGACTCATATGACTACGATGGACAATAGAATTTTACCTAATAAACATCGAAATTATTTATTGAACAAATAATCAATATTAACGACCTGTCGACCTTTGAGACCATAAGGTCTTAAGTAAATCAGTTTACTTTATAATCGGTATTGATCCCACTTTCATTGTTCTTCTATTAAATCTGAATTCGTCGCCATACCGATATGAATAGTATAATATGTTATTACTTTTTGTGATTGAAAACGGGTTAAAATTATCTCCGACAGTTCTTCGACATTTTGCCTTAATTTTCGGGCAATAAAAATCGCTTCAACTGAGTTTATAAAAGACTACGATCCATGAGATTTACGATCTTACGAAAAAATTTGACACCCATCGTCGTGAATGTATTTGAGGTAGGTAATTAATGTGAGAAAGATAAGGTCGGATTAAAATATTTTAATATTAAATACCTAAGTATAATTAATTACACAGTTAAGATATTTTTATATCAAAACGTTAATCTCAAACATCGCATTACATAACCATTAGATTCGACAATTAAGTTAATTAATACGTTATTATTTTTTAATCGTGGTTCCAATATTATAAAAACAAAAAATGAGTCATTTATGTTTTAAAACAGAATCGATCGAAATATTATGTAAATTTAAAATTGTGGTATTTAATATATCCACTTTTATGCCATTATTTTTTTTATTTCTGTTTAAAGTTTTGTGTTTTAAATACCTACCAAGATAAAGGTTGTTTTTTAATCAATTCAAGAGGAAACCGTGACGTAAAAAAAAAACGGTCGTATGGATTTGATTTTTATACAAATCTACACTTTTATTCCGAGACTGATAAAGTTTTGCACACTTGATCTTCAAGACTTAAGAAAGGTTATTTTTTAAACGATATTTTGAAAAACCACCTCATTCCCTTTTCCCGACCTTAAAGCAGAACTTTTTTTATTTATTTTTGATATTTTGCACACTTGACGTTCAAAATAAAGGAAAAATTATTGTTTACATTTCGGAAAAGTACTCATCTAGTACGAGTATATCTTCTAGTTATATAAAGAAGAATATCAGTGGTGGGCGAGGGGGGCGGAGTGGCTTTGTTTTTAATAAAAATCTACAATTTAATTCCGAGATTGATAAAATTTTGCCCGTTTGATCTTTGAAACAGGAGGAAGATTACTGTATACATCTGATTTCTAATAACTCTGCGTAAAGCCCGGGCAACGCCGGAGACTACAGTTAGTATAATATAAAACTGTGATTATTGTTTGTGATTTTATAGTATTTAGTTTATATTTATTGTCAAATTGTTACTACCCGACCTAAACCGATCTTTTTTGAACATTGTTTTCTAGTTCATCAATCTAAAAAACACTATTTTCTTGTTCATCAATACAAAAACATTGTTTTTTTATTCATAAATATAAAAAAAAATGTTTTTTGTTCACCAATATAAAAAAAACATTGTTTTCTTGTTCATAAATTTAAAAAAATTGTGTTTCTTGTTCATGAATATAAAAAAATGTTGTTTTCTTGTTCATTAATACAAAAACATTGTTTTTTTGTTCATCAATATAAAAACATTATTTTCTTTTTCACCAATATAAAAAAAAAACATTGTTTTCTTGTTCATAAATATAAAAAAACTGTGTTTCTTGTTCATGAATATAAAAAAATATTGTTTTCTTGTTCACCAATATAAACACACTGGTTTTTTGTTCATCAATATAAAAAACATTGTTTTCTTGTTTATAAATATAAAAAACTGTGTTTCTTGTTAATGAATATAAAAAAATATTGTTTTCTTGTTCATCAATATAAAAACATTGTTTTTTTGTTCATAAATATCAAAACATTATTTTTTTGTTCATCAATATAAAAGCATTATTTTCTTGTTCAATAATATACAACATTGTTTTCTTGTTCATCAAAATAATAACATTATTTTTGAGAGTTAAATGATATTTCAAAGGTACATCACGAAAATAGCACTGCAAGCCGAAAATATTGCGTCAATCGTATTTCAGATAGTAAAAGTCGTACATATTCCATAGTATCCATTAGAGAGTTTATGATGTATAAAAATGTAGGATTTGAATATGATTTGAGGTTTTACATACGATAACAGTATTATCGTGATTTATTTTTAGGGTACTATGCCGTGTTGCGCTTCCTCCTCCTTTAGCCAACATTACTACGGTATATTGTGACACTGGTAAAGGGGTGTTACACCACTTTTTTGAGCAGACACTGCCTCCTCTAATTCCTTTCAACCCTTTTTGTATTTGAGCACTTAAAAAAATATTCATATGTTATGAAGATAATCTCCAAACATTTTTTGAGTTCAAAATGTAAATATATGAAATTCCCTTGATAGAAAAATTTCTATGTATGCTACGTATGTTATTCAATATATTACAGGTATGAAAAAAATCACAGTGTTTCTTCAAATGCATCTTGACATTTGACAAGAAAATTTAGCTGTGTTTTAAGTGATCTTTTTTGTTTATTAATATTAGTGCACTCCCTCTAATATTAATATTTACTTATATCTATATCTCCATTTTAAACCATCTTCTTCTTCTTTTTAAAGGCTTACTACGTAACCTTAAACCTTTTTTAGATATATGTCTAAATCAAAGCATAATTATTAGTGAGACGATTAGAATTATAATAGCAATAAGCAATCATTGGCAGTTGATTGAGCCGGATCTGAGACTTGCAGTACTGACTGATGACGGTACTAGGGCAAGGTACACCAACATTTACATATAATATATTCACAATTACATCGTATCAATTATTTGGTAAATATAGGAGCAGGTAATGCATGCAGTCGTTATTTTATAGAGTTGTTCATATGAGACGTTCACTGGTTATTTGGAATCATGTCAGGGGTAGAAAATCTTTTAAAAGAGAGAATTTTTATATTAAATATTTTTGATTACAAAATTTATTTATTTTTTAAGAAGGATCATTCCCAGGTTAAAAATAATCTGAAAAAAAATTGTAAAATTCCTAATACCATAATTATAAGCGGAAGATGTTGCTTGTAGTAGTGATGGAGTACTTAGATAGGAAAGGAACTTTTGAACCCACGACCTCGGTGGAAACCAGACGCGTTACGCCCAACTAGCAAGTAAGTTAATACCTAGATGGGAAGGTGCGTATACACCATTACAGTCACAATTATTATTGATTTCACATTCTTTATTTTGTCCTTTTAAATGCTTAATTACTTAAATTATGAAAATTTCATTTTATTTTCATCAATTTATTAAGGGAAACACAGTCATACATTAAAGTATAACAAATAAACATTCGTATGTCCAGTTAAATATTGATTTAGTTTTTGTACCAACACAATACATCAAAAATGATAAAAAAATAAACGTTATAAAGAAATACATAGTATAGGGTTTTCCAATAAGAGGTGTTATTTTGAATAGCCCGCTATTTCGGTAGATGTTACTTTTGAAGCTGTCATTTTTTAACATTTGACAAGTAAAAACTACGCCATTAATAAAAATGGAATGATACACGCTTCAACAACGCATTGAAATTATTAAAATTCACTTGAGTGAATCAAATGCAAATCATCTTGAGTGATGAGGACCATTTCCACCTCGGTGGCTTCGTCAACAAGCAAAATTGTCGCATCTGGGGCTCGGTAAACCCAAGAGTTATTGTTGAAAAACCTCTCTATCCTCAACGTGTGACTGTTTGGTGCGGGTTATTGTCCGGCGGAGTCATTCGACCATATTTTTTTCATAAATGGGGTTGGAGCAACAGTTACGGTGAATGGATTGCGCTATCGAGAGATGATTAATGATTTTTTATGGCCGGCATTAGATGGTATTGATCTGGACAGCGTTTCCTTTCAACAAGACGGCGCTACGTGCCACACAAGCAACGAAACCATTGATCTTTTACGATTGAATATCAAAATAACACCTCTTATTGGAAAACCCATTATTATAACTAACTAACCATCACGCCGTTTCCCAGCAGGGGTAGGCAGAGAGGACGGACAGCCAAACAACTTGGTCTTAGCACACACTTCTTGCCTTGTTCACATTCATACATACTCTTCTATTGTTCTGACTCTTGACATGGCCCGTCTCAAGTATCTGATTTACTTGACCTCGTGCGTCCCCGACTTCTGCTACCATTCACATTTGTATACTATAAACAAGTAAACAAATACAATTTGAGCATGATAATACTATTCAAAACAGTAAAATAAAATACGGGTAATGATATCAATATATGATTTCAAGTTACAGTTGAAAATAAGGTATCGTGGATTGGATGGTATTTGGATTTAGTTCTAAATACGTCGTTCGATCTGGTGTTGTGTTTTGGGTAACGAAATGCAATATTTTCTAACAGATATGATGAATCAACAAAACAATTCACGATTTTGTATAAAAATACGACATCAGAGATTTTTCTGCGTTTGTATAAAGCGGTAGGGTCAAACCGAAGATCACTAAAGCGATACGGTAGCTGTTTTATAAATTTATTTAGAAATATATCTTCGTTTTTTTTATTTTTATAATTAATATTGGCATCTGTCAAACATTTGAACGAAAGAAATACGCATTTCTAAAAAAGATTTTTATATAATTTTACGCATTACGCAGGATATTTCACACTACTAATACCCATGCACAAACAAACGAAATTAGTATGTTTAATTATTAATATAATTTATTGATTGTGTTTCTCGATAGCTTACGGTCCAATCCAAGTGTTTGACATTTACATTTGGGTCAGGCCCCAAGAGCCCGAGTGCTTTGCAGGTGTTTATGTGGTCGATGCAGACATTTATTTACAAATGCCCGACCACTCTTATAAACTTTGTTTAATTATAGGTTTGATGTAGGCTGCGATTTATAATTTACGGGCAACGGTTAACCTATGAAGCTTTTATTGTTTGAAATAAAAAAATACTATTATATCTGAGTGAAATCAAACAAGGACAAAAAAAAGTTCTCCATATATAAATACATATTACACGACGATGGACACTGCGAGGCTGTTTTAAATGTTGGATAAATTACAAAATAAATCTCCATAGAAAAACTGTTTTTAAAATATTTAAATAGCATTTTAAAAAATATAATTAGTAAATACAATGGCGTATATAAAACTGAGATCGATGAGGGGGTTCAACCCCCCCCCCCGTAGAAAAAAAGAGATTTAGAGTAGTACTCGAAAACACGACCTATTTATTACTTGCACCATCTCTTTTACCAATGTGATGTAAATAATAAGTTGTGGTAATTAGGTCCCAAAAAAAAATCTAATAAATCAAAACCTACCCCCTTTCTCCTATATAATTAATCCCCGCCCCTCTTAGGGTCAAACCCCCCTCCCCATGTGAATGTTATAGCTACGTCCATGAGTAGATATTATATGTACAGTAATATATATATTTTTAATGTAATATTAATTGATATTCTTGTTCAGGTTACGATTATTTGTGATTCAGCAGAATTCTTGCCTGAACAGACTATGCAATAATTACAATAGCGTATTATCCAAGGTGGATATTTTCAGTTGCGAATTTACGAAATACAAGAGGTCTACAAAAGAATATTTCTCTGAAGGTTTGTGAAAAATGTCTCTATTGTTTATATTTCTATTATGATTTGATTTATATCTACAACCTCTCTCCGTGGCAATAAATGTATTTATAAATGTTTTATTTTGTATATTTTTCGTTTTAAATAATCGTTAGTTTTGTATAATTTTTTTAATTCATATTCCTTTCTTACAAATTTAATTTACTTATTCCTTATTATGCTGTCTCAGTAGAGGTAAAGTCACAAGGAGGAAATCCATAATTGGTATTATTTTCCTATATAATACTTATGAACAAACTGAAATAAATGTAAACTGTCGATATCTCGAAAATTAATAAATAAATAAAGAAATAAAGGACTCAAAAACCTTTCAAATAAAATTTTCAACCCCACTTTATCTCTTGCACCCTCCTTAGGATTCACCCCCCATGTGAATGCTAAAGCTACACTCTTGACTAAATATACTTTAATACATACTATTCATTCATTATTAATTGACTTATCGGTCGGTGGCTGAGTTGACATCGCGTTTGGGTCCCACCCAGGCGTAGTGTGTTCAATTCCTCGGCTTTGTAAGTCCTCCGTCACAACACAGGCAAAGTTTTCCGCTTACTGTGGTGGTATTAGGAGATTTTCAAATATTGCCAGGTTATTTGTAACACGGGTATGTATGTCTTTCTTTAAAAAAAATTCTATGTAGGTTTGTAATCACAAAATATTGTGATCGTTCAGTAAAAAGTCATTCAGTGTTTTCGTTGCTAATGATCTGCAAACCTACATTGGAAAAATAATAATAATTAAACAGGCTTCGAGGTAATTATGCAGCCTTAAATTATGCAAACAGTTTTCCCCATCTCCAATACAAATTGTTCAACCGAACTACCGTTATAATGGACCAAGGGAAACGTTTAAAAAATAATTCTTGGAAGCACAGGGTGATTCGGAGAGCAAGCGACAAATTAACTTATTGAGTTTTTTGGTAAATGTGAATACCGCACAAGAGTCCCAGCTGCCCAGTGGATATATATGGAAACCCCAATTGAGGTATATTGTGAGACTGAAGGGAGTAGAGAAGAAAAAGTGTCAAAAAACTTCATTCGTAGTTGTCACAACGAAGTGTTTACCACATGACAGAACAGATGTTCTAACACAGAATAGCCCGACAAAGGGAATGATCTTAATGACAGGAGTTATATTTAATTACTCTTCAAATAACTTTAAAACTTTTTTTATACCATACATATATAAATTTATTTTATTTTAATTTTATATGTATATATATAAATTACAAACAATACAAAACAAAATGAACCTTTGTCTGTCCAACTGGGAAGGATTCCCGTTTCAGGACAGCCAAATTGTGTATTTAGTACATAATATTCTTACAATGGAATGGCGATGCTGTCAAAACAAATTTTGAGAACATTGTTGATTGCATTCGAAGTGACAGGATGGTTTCTTTATCCTTGAAAGAATCGCAAAGATGTAATTTATTACCAGGGTCAATTTGGATAACATTGGTAATTGCATTCAGTACAGATGAATGGTTTCTTTCGGGACATCACAAGTAGATATTTCTAATTTATTAAATACCTCGTCAAATTATAGGTAATCCGGTTAAAAACACGATTGCGGACCTTAAGATAATTGCCTTGATAATATACAATGACGAAATGCTGACATAATAAGATTGTTATGTACACGTGTTCCAACATCCTTAAAATACGTTTGTTTATTAGGGAACCTCATCAATTCATTCGTTAAGGACCTGCAATCCCATTTTTAGTCGGATTAATAATTTAAGAATGTTAAAATAAGAAATTCTCTACTATAAATGTTGGACAAATCTGTCGTCGAATTATTTAAATAAAATAACAATATTCTGAATGTTGTAGTCTTTACCGGGGCGATTCTGAGAGTGTTTCATTGGTCTATTCGTCGAATAAGTCCAGTAGTCGAAGAAAAGGTCTAAAAGAAAATATTATATTACGTTTTACGTAAACGTATTATCATGATGTTGGAAAAAGTTTCATCAGTATACATTATTAAGGCGATGCCATACGTAGTAATGCAAAATCATGTGTTTTTGGTTTGAAAATTTGGTCGCCTAGAAATGTTTCAGATGCTTTAATTAAATACTGCGAGTAGAATACATCTTGGCCTTTGAAATAATCGAGTAATTTTTAGATATAAGCCCAGAAAAAAATAATGTATAAGGCCTATGAAAACTGCTTTAAAGTTCAAAATCTCCTACTTACGAACCCATTTTCGGTTATGATTTTATTGTATAATGTGGAAAATTAAGTTATTTATAAAATGATCGAAAAAAATTAATTATTTATGCCTGAACATCCACAAAATAAAATAAAAGGTACTTTTTGGCCATGTTTTTTTCTTGCATAAATCAAAACAGGCGGATGGTGTTAAGCTGGAATTTAAACCTTATCGCCATCTACGTAAGGGTTGTTATTGATAGCGGCTCAATTTAAAATATTACACGACGTAGTGCATCGCCTTAAGGTGAATGCAGGTGTATGAATACATGTTCCGATATATGTATTAAGAATTTACTAAAAGTGTATCAGGAAACAGCCTGCAATCCCGCCTTTTATTAAGAGATTTTTAATAAATTAGCAAATGATTTTCTCCGTGTACTGTTTTTCTTTTTTGTTTTTTAATGGAATCCTTTATACCATATCATTAGAACAAGTTTTTTTGGTACACCGTGCTCATATTATGAGAGTAGTAAAATGAGTAGATGGGATGTTAAGATGCGGGTTGCTGCAAGCTGGTAGCTGTTTGACTGATAGCTCCTGTTTATCAGGACCTGCCGAGGTGATTATATCGCGAGATGCGCTAGGCGATGATGTTTATCTAGGGGCTGGCAATACAAGGCTATTATCCAGGGGAGATGTTAATACTATGTTATTTGTCCGTGGAATGAATAGCAGTAGCTCTGTTTTGCCTTTTGTAACTCTCACAAACACATGCAAACTAATAAATGGTGATTTTTTGAGAGTAACTTGAGTAAAATCAAAATAATCACAAACGTAACTACTTTGAAATCATTTGTTTCTCATAAGTTAAACATATTTAACGTTTTTATTCAAAATACTTAACTCTAAATTCGACTGTTGTGAACTCCTGATTATAAACATACATACACCTACAGTAACAACACGACAAAATACAATATTCTACAGCAGCACACATAAGCGTAACTACATTGCCCACTCTCCGATACAACGACTTCACACCATGGGAAATCATTACTTGGGTGATGTTGACATATTCAATACCAACTTGGCAAGTTTTGTGGATCATTTATTTCAACAATACTTCTAAACACATCATGTAAACCTACAAATAGCTGTAATTTTCTGTTTTTGTTTCTTGTGTTTGTATGACTTGTTGCATAGCTTTTATCAAATGTAATTTTATTCTTATTTTTTATGTTTCAAAGTATCTGTCAAATTAAAATTATACTACCAACCATTTAAAAGCCCTCTGGACGTTAAATAAATAAAAAATATCATCAAATTTTAAAGTTAATATTTAAGTTCTGTTATTATTCCATTATGGGCCAGCTATTTCATAGAACTTTAATTGTATTAAAGTCGTGGATGACCGAGGAAGACATGGCACGACCAAGTGAATCAGATTCTTGAGTCGGGCCATGTCATGAGTCAGAATAATAGAAGAGTATGTATGAGACGTTTTTTTAATGTGAATGAGGCAAGGAGTGTGTGCCAATACCGAGTTGTTTGGCGGTCCGTTCTTTCTGCCTACCCCTGCGGGGAAACGGCGTGATGGTTAGTTAGTTAGTTTAATAGTATTAACTGTTAAATTTAACGAATAAAATTTTAAAATTCTGTGAAAAAACTGGACCTAAATGTTAGTTGTTTGACCGACACTTGATATCGATACAAATCGACAATCAGCGTAATTTTTTAGACATTTGAAGGGTCCCCGTTGTCCGACGGCAATTTATTAAATTTTTTGTTAGGTTGAATGATTAGCATAATGTCAATCATATATTAAATGCTAAAAGTTCGAAAATCGAAGTTCAAATGTCAAAAATATTCATAATGGGATTCCTTGGCTCTCCTATACTGTCTAATGATATGAATAATCTCCCCAGGAAAGAATTAAAACAACATATTATTTCGGGAACGCGGACACGCCCACAAAATACTTCTAGAAGGAAGTTAATTTGCCAGTAACTGTGCTGTAATTTGTGCTACTTTTTTATTGGCATTTTTATCATAGGTACCTACTCAGTAATTAAACGTAGAAAACTTGCTGACATAAAATACTGTTAATTTATTAAAAATCTGGTCAAATTATTCGTTTTCCTGTTAAAAGCGGGACTGCAGGCACTTTAATGAGTTAATTGACAGATTTCCTAACAAAGTATCAGATATAAGCGAGTGTATTATGAGGACGGCAGAACACGTGTTCATACAAATTCTGATATTGATATTGACATACACTGACACAGATATTGTCGTATTCCGTCATGTTATTTATTAGGAAAAGAGCACGTGTTGTCGATATATTCTGAATGACTAATATTTTGTCAGGAAATCGCCATGCGATCACGTTTTTAATAAATTTAGTTTTCTGTATATGAATGAGATTTTCACGGCCAAAAGTCCTATAGTGATATATTTTTGGGGTATTATGCAGTGTTGCGCTACATCCTTCTTTAGCCAACGTTTCGGACAGTATTATAGTGTCCATCATCATCTGCCCTGATGATAGGCACTGTAATTCTGTCCAAAATTTAATTATAAAACAAATGCAGCATCTTTCATAATATAATATTTGTCTAAACTCAAACATTAACATTTTTTCCGATTCACTGCCCAAATTCAAATGTGGCATCATGTCAATAATTTAAACTGTTTAATGCGCATACATCCACACAAACACTCACACATACATTATACACACACACCTATATACTACACACGTCACGTGGTAATAAAGAAATAAACATACCACTTAGCAGACATTACAAGGAAACATATCATAGGTACTCAACATGAAGTATCTTATTCCTGTTTATTGTTTCATTACTGTAAATCATGTACTGTTTGTTTCTGTTGTATAAAATAAAATAAAATAACTACAAACTGCAAACAAGTAGTTAACTAGGATAAAAATATATTATTATTTATACTTCCTGTTATCAAGCGGTCGAAAAATAAATAATCACACATGCAAATATCACATGTAAACCAGAATTTAATAACATCAAACGGAAGGTGAATAATGCGCAGTATATCTCTCTCATGCGGGTATCATTTACTAGGAAGAAATAAATCAAATCTTCATTTGAATTTAATTGCTAAAAATCAACACGAGAAAGAAAATATCTGTGAATTTAATGCCGAGTAAATGTTTGGTCGTTAAAACGTTTAGAATTTAGAATAATTACTGACTACCTGTAAAAAAAATAATATTAAAAAAAAAATGGAATTTCGTAAAACTGTGTATTCAAAAATTGAAAGGATAATATGTGTGATTTTTTTAACCAATTTTAATGACGGCCCCCGTGATCGAGGGGTGAGGCTTTCGACTACCAATTCGAAAGTCGCGGGTTCAAATCCCGGCGTGCGCAAGTAAATTTTATTTGATGAATTTTACTATTTGTGTTATTTCATAATTTATTAATTTCAGAGTCCCTATTGCTCCCAACAGTCTGTAGCAAGTGATACTATGGCATCCTCAATTAGGGTATGCTGTAAAGCTGAAGATAGTAGGGAGGGGAAGGAGATGGGAAAGAGGAAGACGACTAAAGCCATTTCAAACGTTTCAATTCTGAATGGTGGTCTTACAACAGGGTTATACTGGTAATCTGCCACTCTGGAACGTGCCGCAAGTATAAATGTATGATGAAATAACATTAATTAAATTAATCAAATAAGATTTACTTGCGCACGCCGGGGTTTAAGCCCGCTACCTTCGGCTTGCTAGTCGAGAGCTTTACCCCACTACCACCGGGGACGGAAGTTGATCGAGCAGTCTAAAGCGTTGGATTCTCACTCAGGTGCCGAGTATTACCTGTTAGCACCAAATAATTGTTCATACAACATTTTCCGTTGATTATGATGGTACCTACTCGTAGAATGAGGAATTTTAATGTTTTAAGGTTAATTGTAACTTATAAAGGAATGTTTGCCTTTCTTAAAAACGCAAATAAAAATAAGGTACACAAGTAGGTACATACAATAATGCACCGCACGGCACGAAAAACGTTATTTAAATACACAAAAGTAGGTACCTATCTTTCTAATAATATATATCTCAAGTAGGTACCGGCTTAAAAAACAATAGAAAAATAAATTGGGGTCAAAATTACAGATGCGTAATTGCATTTAGGATATTGGAGGTTTTTTCTCCGCTCTCGCGGCTGACCGCACTGCTGCTTTTACATGTGGGTAGTGTCTATGGTCAATTTCTAGGAATTCATAGACAAAAAATAAAATAGATTGCCTCGAACATTCCGTGCCGGGTTCGAATGGAATAATGATTATATCGAAATTGCTTTCGTCAATGATGGTTCATGAATGTGGAATAAGATTGAACACAAACTATTCGCAGTGGATTTGTGAACGTCTAATAGAGGCAATAATGATTGATATTGTAAAGATAATTGCGATATTTATTCCGATTTTAATGGACAAACGCTTTTTTATGCTTGAAGTCAAAATTTGAATTTGCTCTACCAATGATAATTTTGTGAGGAGTCACAAAATATGATCGAGTTTGAAAACATTACATTATCGGATCGACAGACGTACCTAACGATGATTTTATACCGATTTCTTGAGCACGGTCGCGCTGTTGATAGTCAAACCGATATTGATAACGAAAAAAGTTATAATAAGTTGACATTCCGAAGCGTCAAACGTCATACAGTTATGTAAAAATATTAGTAAATTGGCGATAATTTTCTATCGTTGGTCGGGATTTTTCTTATCAATCGTTGACAGTGCTCGCAAATATCGCTAACTGACCATAGACGACAATATTGTTTTGACATAGGGCTTTATAAATGGCCCGTGCTGGTCATCTGGAGATGTGCTTAGCATCGGACCCCTGTTGTTATCCTTTAAAGTAAATTTAGACGTGTTATTCCAGAAGACCAAATTTAGCATTAAAAAATGGTTGCAATTCCAAGGGAAGACATGGGAAGGCCCAGGCAATATTGGAGAAAGTAACTCCAGATACTGTGCGAGGAGAGGTTGGTTCTACTATGGATGGAGCTCAAGTAACACAGGACAGGGACGCTGGAGGCTATCGTCGAAGCGAAGAGTATAAGATAATTTATGATTCAAATAAGAAAACGCAAAATATTATTTTGTTGCAATAGGTTAAACTACTCTAGCCATGTATCTAGAAATGGATTTAGAAAGAGAGAACAACGAGCTTTCTCTTTGCATCTAAAAGTTTACCATGAACTCCTGTAAAATTTGAAATAATTTTACGAAGCAGAAAACCGCTGAACAGTTCAGCCGGTCAAAGTTTGCTAATTTTAAAAATAATGTTTTTTTATGTAAAAAAAGAAAAAAAAATTAACAAACAACACGCTTGTCTATGTAATTAGATAATTAAATATGTTTTTCGTTGCATATGCAGTGGTAAACAAAGATTACAACAAAAAACCATCGGTTAGCAATTTTAAAAACTTTAGCTAAATTTGCGCTCAAAAATTTAATATATAAATTTGTAATTTGGTTTAAAAACAGTATTTCATTTTGAGAAACGTACAAAAACAGCGTATCTATTTTAAATTGATTAGCAAGCGGGAAAATTTGATGACATTAAATCATTTTGGGTAGAAAAAATTGTAGGAATCTAGTAAATAATATACTCTTGGGTTATAAAAATACCCGAGCAGGGCCGACCCAATGCGGGCGCAATTGGAGCAGAACGCTCCGGGCGTCGGGTTGTCAAGGCGCCAAGGCGCTGATAATACCTAACAACTAACAGTCCTAACACATCATCCTTTAGATTGTTTTTCATAAAAACGGTGCTATAAAAAAATACAAATCATGCTAATATTATTGATCACAATGATCACCTACCTGAAGTTTTGCGAGGGGTACTAAAATGTTACTTGCAAAGGAATAAAATGAAAAGCTGATTACAGAGAGTGTAGCAAAGTTGTATCCAAACTTGCAAAGCTTTTGCAAAGGTTGGGTAACTTTGAGTGGGTTACAATTCTCAGCAATCGACCAAAGAAGAAACATTGAATTTTTGTAAAGGTGTTAATTATTTATTCCTTTATCAGAATAGTCAGTCTTCATCTCTCAGTTTTTCCTGCCTCTTTCCCTTCTCATTGATTTTTCCTCTAAAGCTGTGCAATCGTCTCTCTGCATCCGAGACGCTGGGTTTGATGGTCACATGAAAAAGTCGTCCAATATTCCCAACAAAACATAAATATCGTGCAGAATTTTCTGAAATTCTTGGAAGATAAATTGTTAAAGACTTTGGCGTTGTGAATTATGTGCAGAAGCCGACGGAAAGACGTCGCGGCGTGCGTTTTAGGGCATATTAAATTGGACCCAATTTGACCCATATTTTTAACTGTTTCTTGAACTTTTACAGAAAAGAAAATTTAATAAACATCCAGGATTATTAAGTCCCTACATCTCATGTGTAGTTAATTTCCTTCAACGTGAGAAAAAGTGTAGGAAAATATGCTAGTTATTTTTTAGGGTAGGATTTTTAATATGACAAGTACGATGTAGGCAACATTACAACCGGGTATGTTTTTAATGTAAAGCCGCATAAGCCGCACCACCCAGTGACGATGGAACCAAAACATCCTTTATACTTTAGGCAATGCAAGATAAATCCACGACGTAATTTAACTACATCATCCCTTCGATCCTTACATAATAATCAAAGTAAATATAATTTTGTCATAATAGTGTTTAATATTTGGGTTATTATTGAAATCCAGACAAATCCCATTCATATCAATAAACAAGAATTGTTTTAGCTTAATAGTATTTGGTACTTGGCGACTACACTAAAAGTAATCGCCGATAACCAGATTAATTTGACTAATTATTATAATGAAATACCCGCTTCAAGAGAATTAATGCGCATGCCTGATAAAGGACACTGCAACGCTGCCCAAAACGTTAGCTAAAGAAGGAGGAAGCGCAACATGGTATAATAACCCAAAAATTTATCACAATAATACTTTTGGCCGTGAAAATCTCAAAACTCTAATCACATATTAACATTAAACGTCTACAGAAATACAAAATTATTGAGGCGACTACAAGTGGATCAAAATAACAGTTTTTGAATCGATAGATATTAATTTGTGTACAATATCTATAGTGGCGATGTTCCTGACTGCTCAGATATATCGATCTGTACATACGCATAACCTACTGACTCCTAGTTACCAGAAAAGTTAATGAAATTGATTGTCTATTGAATAAGTATTTGGTATTTTGATCAATTTTATCAGAAGTTAGGAAAAGTTGACCTTATTTTGGGAGAAAAAACAAGCTACAAACACTTCTATCAGTTTATGTTGTGTTGCAATCTAATACCTACTAACTGTTTGGTTTAGTTATAAATTAGTTTGACGGTTTACAGGGCTATAACGAAGACCTATATTACTTAAAGCACATTTCTGGCTATGTTTTTAAGCAGATCAAAGGATGGTTTCGATTTGAAACCAAATGAATAAGCGTTGATTGGATGCGGTCGATAGCCCAGTGGGTAGGACGTTTGACAGACGGCCCAAGTACGATACTTTTAAACTTAATTATGCTTAGTGGAAAAGCTGTAATTTAAATTTTAGGATAAACAATATCTTTGACGGGAATCTATCAACAAATAGATAAAAATATAGCAGACTAATTTATTTAAAAAAACCTACCAAATACATCACTTTGTTATTAAATAAATCATTGTTTTCAATAGCTTAAGAATGTCACTGTGAAACTTTTGTTAAGACAAGTCGTATTTTGCAAAGAAATAGCGCTTTTCCGCAAACTTTTCGCGCGAGAATTTTCCGAGGTTTTCCGCGCGGACTTTGACGCAGGATCGCGCGCGAAAATCTGACGTTTGCGCTGTGCACGGTTTGACGTTTGCGCCGCAACTGAAACTGACAGATATAGGTTGGGTGGCTGGCTGGTACGACGCCGCCGAATGAAGGAGCACTACTGAGGACTGCGCGCATCCGTCACTTGTGGGCGAGGCCACGCCTCTGGGGACCACGTGGTCGAAGCGGGCCAATGACCTGCCTGATAGCGTATCGCCCTCCGTAGTGACTGCAACGGCATTGAGTGTATAAGGAAAACCAAAGAAAATTATTATAAACGGTTAATATTTTTATTAATTAAAAAAAAAATGTTTTCCAGTCAAGAACATTTTATAAAAATTAGCATATATTTCATCAACCAAGAAAATTCTGGCAGATGAAACTGTGCACATTTTATAACACCAAAACATGAGAATAGAGAGATTTTGCAGCTGTGTGGAAAACGAATTAATTTAGATCGGAATATTTTGGAAAACCGAGCATCTCTAAATATCCTAAAACAAAGTCACTATCCGCGTCTGTCTGTTTGTGCGCTTAGTTCTTCTAAATTATGCAACAGAGTTTAATAGGGTTTTCACTATTATTTAGAGAATTTCTTCCGGAAGGTTTATATATATAATAAATGGATATTATATTTATAGAAAGTAGAGAAAGTTGAGCAACGCACAAAAATATACACACATTTCTTTGTTGGCGGAGAAAAGCTAACTAACGAATTGTTTTTAACTGTTATCACTCAAATGCTAATGCAAGAAATACTTACTATGAATAATTTTTTTTTTGTAATTATTTATTATTTTTATTAATATGTTTAAATGGTACATAATTCATTTTACATCTTGGGTCTTTTTACTACTCTTCCATTGAAAGCATTTGCTTGTGTATGGAAGGGGAGTGTACATAAATGTTGTTGTTAGTTAGTACTTAAATAATTCATCGTACATAAATGTATGTTTTAATTTATCTGTAAATTCCATACGGCTAGTTAGAAAAATATATAAGCATTTCGTAATATAATAACTGATAGCCGATCTATTTTTTTTAGTTGAATTACCCGGATTTACTAAAGTTTCAGCAGATTTTCATCACAAAATAACAAATGAAATAATACAAAATGTATGAACAAATGCTTAGCATAACTCTAGAAGAAGAGCATGTATGAGACGATGTATGAATGTGAATGAGGCAAGGAGTGTGTGCCAAAACCGAGTTGTTTGGTGGTCCGTCTTTTCTGTCTGCAGGGAAACAGCGCGATGGTTAGTTAGTGTTACATCTGTCTTACTTTGCAGATTTTAGTGTTGGGAACTCTTTGTTAAAAAGTAAAAGGTTCTACTTATAATTGTGTTTATTTACGTTACAAATAATAGGTCTGGATTTAGCTACACTGTTCATTACCCGAAGGTTGGTAATTCTCTGGTTCGAGAAGCTTGTTCCCTGTCACTATAACCTCACAAGCATCTGTTACACTCTAGCGACATCTGACGGACTCTGGAGTAAGCTTTATGACTAGCGCCATCTATCGCTTAAATACTCAACCATACATCATAGTTAGTTAGTTTAGTTAGACGCACACCATAGTTTACACGCGTCCTCTCAATGTTCGCTCTGTTAGATTGGCGAAACGATCAGAATGTGAAAAAGCTGATAATCTTAGCTATGTCTAATAAACACATTTATGTCTTCTTGTTGAACAAATATAACAATTGTTTAATTGAATCCTAGACAAACAGTTTACACCCGCCCTCTCAGCGATCGTTCAATTAGAATTGCGAAAGAATAAAAAAATGCTGTGCTTATTAGTTTTAAAATGTTTTCCGTCATTGGGAATTTCACAATATATGTACCTACATATTATCTGCATAGATAAATCTAGATTGTTTTTTCAGCTTTCTCTCAAACGTATGCCCTTACGGAGAGACGTAATGTGTGTATCTATTTAAACATGGGCATGAAAAACCAGCCACAAGTCTCAGTACTACATTTACAGTTAATAAAAATCGTTAAATTTATAATCTTAATCCAAGATCTATCTACATATCTGGAGTTCACTTCATTATGCGCGAGATTCGGAGCATTTTGTCGATTTCAAGCAGTATTTCCTAACACGGACTTTAAGGGAGTTAAATAAATTATTGCACAAGCGATTACATGACACCCGGCCTTAATCGGAAATTCCTAAATAGTTCAACTAAACAGTTCTACATACATTATAGTATATTATATCGATTGCTGATATTCTTTAATTCCACATTTTATTACTATGTGAATTATTTGAATGCTGTACACAGAGTTAGAGAAATCAATATGAATTAACAGGCCGTATTAATAAAATATCAATTTAAGATTATTTAACCGTTTTGGATTGATATGTCATGACAATACAAAGAATTTTCATTGTAATGCAAAAATATTGGGATTTTCATGATGACGTGTTCTAAAATCATGATAATGTATTCGTAATTTGCTAAAAATCAGGAAACATTTTAATTAATTTGTAAGGCCTGCAATCCCGTTTTTAACCGGAATTTCCAATAATTGAAAGAAACTCTTTATAAATTAGCAATAGTCATTTTTCTCCGTGTACCTGTTTATTTTTAATTTTTAAAAACTAACTTTCCTATTTGGTGTAGGTATGTTGGGATTTAAAAGTAAATGAACGAAGGAAGAGGTGTGAGAAGAATATAAGAGCTGGAAGTAAATGGTAGAAGTTGAGGACGCCCGAGAAAGACATGGCACGATCATGTGAAACAAAACAAAAAAAACAATTATTGTTACTGATATAGCTCTTTTTACTACTACTGAATAGAAATTCAATTTTCTACGGTCAGGTTGTTTCATTTTGAAATCCCAATTTAGCAAAAACTTTTGCGATAACCTTTCCAACGCCAGAAACATATGACTACCTCCGTCTATAACATATCACATATGTCTAATGTTACTTTGAGATATGGTATATTATATGTTATCCTATCGCTTCTGGGTCGCCGTTTACTCGCCTTATAAGTTGGTTTATTTATTTGCATTTGATATTCAGTTCTGATAAAGTGCGCGAGGAGCGGATTGGAGCATGTACCAATACGCTTGAGATACAGATTTTACGATTGTATATAAATTTTATGTTGTGCATTAAGTCGGCAGTGTTTGTATAATGCTACAAGTTAACACTGTTCGCATGACATGACGCTGTATATTGGATTTTTAACGGGTGAAGTTCAATAGTAATCATTTTTTTACGTTGCATGATTTATTGTAGAATTTTCTGCCGAAAAGAAAACAGGATAAACAAGGTATCTTTATTTTGAACACGGTCTTATTAAAACAAGAAAATCGGGATGTGATTTAAGAAAGTTTAAACAGAAAAAATCAAGGGTTTTAAAGTTAAACAGTGTTATCTACAAAAAACATGTAAATAAATCTATTGATTAAAGTTTAAAAAAATGTTATCTACCGCTGCCCGGGAACCATTAATTGGATAAACAACACCTCTGCCGTACGTCACACCAAGTGGTTCCTAAGTTTGGCGACTTAGCAGGGGTGCCCCGGTTCATGGGGGTGAGATTTGCCTAGATCCATGAGGCGGATGCATCTGTCCACTCCATGGCGGGCCGGATCGGGAGGGAATGGTCGAGTGAGACCTTTTTGACCTCTTCAGCAGGACTATCTCGACCCATCGCCTTGCACCACAGTTGGAGTGATGGATTCATACGACAGTCACTCCTGGACACACTGATTCCCTGATTTCTAACTACCCCTCATATATTTTCCTTTCTTGAATTTTCGTACCTTCCTTTCCTTACAACATCCAAAAAGATTAAATCCAATACGTAAAATAATGTAAAACTAATGATAAATAGTAAAAAAATAAGAATCCTAAATCTTAAAGTAAAACATATAAATGAATACGTATATATTTTTTGTAACTGTGGCTTTGAGCCAATCCGTTCCTGTCTTTACGGTGTCAGCGGTACCGTGTCGCCGACGGGCTAGTAAATTGCGCGCACTTTATATCTCTAGGTTTATACCTTACATTGTTATCTATGGACCAGAGAAGCTGCAGACTTGCCCTGTTTGTGTCAAGTGCCACAGAGATCCGGCAGCCAAGTGCGCAGATACTGACATGTGAAATGCACAAGTAACAACGGTTCCATCACAAACAGAACAAAGAGAATGACTCACAAAAGCTTAAAAAACATACAGGTCTAGGTACCTACCTAACACGTATTACATGTTATAATGAGAGCATTAACCAATGATTAAATTACACGTGGAGAACATTACAATTAAAATTACACGCGATGAAATCGTACAGATTATTTTTTTAGAACTATTTATTAGGCATTTCTTTTGGTAGATCCGTGAAAAATCACGGGATAATCTTAAATCTCCAAAAATAAGTTCAAATATTCGAAGAGACGATTAAAATTATTTTTCTAAATTTTTTTTACGTAGGTTATATTTTGTCAGAATTCTTCACACAATCAGTTCCAATTTTGGACATTTGACATTTAAAAATTGAGCAAATTTGAGTTCATTGAACAGAGTTACGTAGGATACACCGACAACAGAAATTAAATAATATTTATTCCATTTCATCGTGTAATTTGTAAAAAATGCGCTTTATATGAATTTCAAAATTATACTCGTGATCTGAAAGTAGTTACTTATGACATGAACTAACCCCTACAAATATTTCCAGACAACCTTAAAAGTAAAATGGAAAATCAGAAATCACTTGCAACATTAAGGCGTGCTCCATTGTGCCCTAACTGCCATAGCTTCCTCTCCTTTACGGCCGTGTCTTCCTGTGGATTTGAAAGAGATGGCAGATAAAGATTCGACGCTACTACAGCAAAGGGGGACCACGGCTCTACTGAGATATTGACTTTTTCTTATTTTAACGGCTTTCTGAATAAAATCGATAACGCATTTCTCATAGTCTGCATTTTGGTAACTTTTTGACATTATTACGGCTAGAAATAGTACTTGTTCACCTTAGGCAATTGTCCTAAATACTGTATCTAACTTTCGCTAATAAACAATTAGTTAATGTTAATTAAGTGTTGATCTTATGTTTGATTGTTTTTGAATCTTTATTTAGATGTACGCAAATTTTTTCATACATCTAGTAGGAAAATATAAAAAATACAAAAAATAACAATTACATTTTAAGAGAAAAAGATAAATACACTAAATTATATTATATAAGATATCTAGGTGACTAAAATAATATTGGTGAGTATGTTCAACAATCAAAAATTGTTTTTTTTATATATAAAGCACATGTCCTACGAAAAGTGCTAAGGCTTGTGGCTTCCTTTATGACATTTGGTAGGTTATTATAAAGTTTTTGCCCTTTATAAAACTCGCTGTTTTGTGTGCATGAAAGTTTAGTTTTGGGAAGCCTAAAATCTCTGCATCTTCTCGTAGGATAATTGTGAACATTTTCATGGTAAATAATATTTCTTTGCAGATAATTTGGGAGCATATTATTTTGAAGCTTATACATCATTGTTAACGTATTATATATTATATGTTGTTTGGTTGTCATCATATTTAAATTTTGTAACATAATTTTAACTCTAGTAAAAATGTTGCATTTTAAAATCATCCTCATTTCCCTATTTTGTATAACCTGTAGTTTATTATTTTGGGCTTCGTTACATAAGAATAAAACACTAGAACAATAATTTAAATGAGGAGTAACAATAGAATTGTAAACAAGGCGCGTTGTCTTTAGATCCAAGTTATTTCTGATCCTTTTTAGGAATCCAACTTTTTTAGCAATTGACCTACCAGGTAAGTATTGTACTGTATATTATCTCCATATATAGATAGTTATAACATAGATCATTTAATAAATGTATTATATTCGTAAAATACGTAAAAAACGGCGCTACACAAATCATCCAAATATTATTATTATTACTAGGCACAACAGTGTAGGCTTTTGTCGTAAGTCACTAGATATAAGTCTTAGATTTTAGTCACTAGTTTTAAGTCGGTAGTTTTAATATTTATTGCAGAGCCATTGAGGTGATTTTTCACGAAAACGGCGCTAAAATTATTATAAATTAAAACATAAAAATAAAATTAAATAATATGATATAAAATTAAATAATAATATTAAAAAAATGTTACAAATAAAAACTTAAAAGCTAAAATTTGTGAAAAGAATTTGAACGGTCCCCGTTTATCGCCGATTCTCGTTCTATTTAAAATAAAAAAAATAATATTTTTCGAGAAATCGACAGTTTACATTCAATAAGTTTGTACATATAGCCAAAATAAACCAATTATGTATTTCCTCCTTGTGACTTTACCTTTACTGAGACAGCATAATATGGAATAACAAAATTAAAATTGTGAGAAAGGAATATGATCAAATTGTGGTATAAACATAACAGTTAAGCTGTTGTGCTTTTCAGTTGATTAGATTTTGATCAGAGGTTTTAATGAGCCGAAAATCGAAGTTGAAAGAGACAGTTCAAATGACAAAGAACAAAATTACGCTGATTGTCAATTTGATAGAGTTCTAAACACTTCAACCAATAATTTCAAATTTTTGACAGCGGTAAAACAGTTTTTCAGGTAACTGTGTATTTTACACATTAAAAATAATAATAAAATAACACATTCAATTTTGCAAATGATTTTGCTGAGAGGTCTTTATATAATAGGCAAGTGTTGGTTATTCTATATTCTAATGCCAAAAAAACTAGTTTTGGACCTTAATGTGTTGAGTCTAATGTAAGTATACTTATAAAAAAAACCAGCCAGGAATGTAAAGGAATATTGTGTTTAGTGCATTTTTTGAATAAATTAGTAAGCATTAGATCTAATTGTCAGAGATTTCCACGAATATGGTCAGTTCTCACGGATTTGTAGGCGGATCGTAATTAAAATACCAATTAGAGATTAAACACGTAATTTTTATTGAATATTTTAATATTATCGCTAACTGGGTGTAGTTTATACGTGTTATTAAAAGAAATGTAAAACACAACATGTACGTTGATTTTTGCTTGAGATTATTTTTGGTGGTTTTAGCAAAGGAACTAACCATCACACCGTTTCCACGCAGGGGTAGGCAGAGAGGACCGACCGCCAAAAATGTCATTCACATTCATACATCACTCATATGATTCTGACTCTTGACATGGCCCGACTCCAGTATCTGATTCGCTTGATCCTGCCATGTCTTCCTCGGGCGTCCCCGACTTCTGCTACCATTCACATTGTATATTCTTCTTACACTTATTCTCCTTACTCCTTTGTCCAGCGACAATTTTCCTATATTGCTCCCAAGATATTCAATTCACTCAATATAGATACCAAAAATCGGAAACTGAACATCTTTATATAAAAAAAATATTCAGCCTTGCACTCTTTGCGGATCATTTCTCAAACGGTCATACATGGTTTTAACACAAGTACGCCTCAGGGATCTCATCTCTACAGCATTCATTCTACTTGCATTCTTCTTATGCCAGTTGCATGCCTCACTGCCATAATTAAGATAGGTACCAGTGTACTCCATTGTGGACTGCTAGATTGGCTTCTTTGGACAGTTTTTTGTTAGCCCTAACTGCGTTCAGTCCTTCATTAATGAAGTTACCCGCATTTACTCTTCTATCAATTAAATATGGATCTATATTTATTATTTAAATTTCATTTAATAATAATTATAAAGTTGTTATAGAGATCTACATAACGAATAACTTGACAATATTTTAACGTCAGGTAAAACTCTCGAATCAGCCGTTGGCGCTGGTGTAGTTGGATATCATGTCAGCCATTATTCTTATGCAATGGTAAAAGCTTTATACAAAGGTTTAATAATAATGATAATTATAATGCCTCAATGTTGTATTATGCCTTTGTGTTCCTAGATAATGGCTGGGCGAAGGTTTCTAAGTAAAGCTCAGTTAAGAATAAAGTGTGATGTGCTTTAAAAATATATAAATGTAAACCGATATAAAATTTTCGTATTTACAATGTGATGCCTCCGGAATCTGTTATGATCCTAAGTATGGTGTCATTTAAAATAAAGCTATTTTAAAAGCGATAAGCACTCAAGTTAACGATTAATCAATTTGATGTGATATTATTATAAAAGCTTGTATTACCTCACCAAACACAAAAGCTTTGTCTCTTTATGGTGAGTTTTTTAAAATTAATAATTTTAACCAATATTTTTTACGATATGTTCACTGTGTAAAATGTAAAAATAATTTATATATTTTGTGTAAAAAATAAAAATATAAAATAAAAAAAACTCAGGTTAGCGTAGGTTAAAAAATCAATAATTTCTATTCACTTTCTGAATCAGTAATTTCCTAATGTAATATTCAACCCTATCGACTTTTAAAAATGATTAACCCCTTATAACTTTCGATCGGCGAATCGCATTGCGTTTCAAATTTAAATTGATTAACTTCCAAAATCAAGGCGTTTTATTGGTTCGCATCAAAATGGAGGGAGGTCCATCGCCTCCAGGCATAGCCTAAGGTTCTATAGACCCCACGAGGGCTGAAGGGGTCTGATGGACCCCTGCTATAAAAAACATGCTGAGATGTTCATTGAAGTGGAAATTAACGAGATGTTTAATTGGTAATGATGACGGATTTTGGACGGTTTTTTATTCAGTACATATTTTTCAATAAACTAACAGATGTTTTTTTTATTATTCTTGTATTCTACTCCTATATTATGGCCCTTACTAATAAACTTTATACAACTGATAAAAAAACCTTTTATCATACATATATGGTTGTGTACCTGTAAAGTTGTGTAAAATTTAAAAGTCTTCTATTAGTAAGTGGTGAGTGTTTATGATTGAACAATATACAACATACGACTGAATAACAAATGTAAAAATCAGAATGCAAGACAAATGTAAGCCTATCGAAAGAAATTATAAAAGGGTGTCTCTTTCATTATCTTTTTCAATATGGATAGATTGTCATTATGTTATATTCGGAACTCCATATTCTAATAAAATCTACAATAATTTAAGAGGCATTTAAAAAAATCTGCGCCAGTGTCCTAACTGTCGCCAACTGTGCGATTATGGCACTACTAAATGTTATGGGAATGAAGTGAGTGCGGTAGGTGAGTATATGGGAAAGAAAAAAGTACCTGGCTATTCAGATTTGGTCACCAAATTAGGGAATGGTGGTCTTTAATCAGGGCAACAATGTCAGTATCTACCATTCGGGTGTGTCTGAGGGATCACATTTCTCAGTCAACTATTGTCTTTCCCCTGCCAGTGCCATGCCTCATTGACAAAAAACAGGGTTAGAATCAGAATTCCATTATGAACTATAAGCTTCATTTCCTTTTACAACTTTCATTATTAAAAAAGCTTGTATAAAAGTCAGTGCAGAGGCGCTATATAAATACATGTCTCAAAGATGTACACGGCGTTGATATGTACAAATATTTTTTGAATTTACTGTGACTGAAGAGGAGTAAAGGCGATTTTCCATCTGTTTTCCCAAATAAGTTTCGTTTTTAAACGTCAATTCAACCTTAAACCACATTGTTTCTGTTAAAAACCCACTATGCTGAATAATTTGACTCCGTATCTCAATCCATTGCCGAGATAATACGTAATAATGAAACATACCTAAAATATACGTACAAACACCAAAAATGATTATTGTATTAATATAATGCTGGCACACATCCGCTAATCATCGGTTAAACTATGAAAGAGGCGAGTTTAGGGGAGTTTCTACCATTCTACCCTTATTTAGGGGGCTGCTAATTCACACTTCAACTCGGTGAGCAGGCCTATTACCAGGGGGCTGTTATTTGTAGGCTGTCATGTATGGAGGTTTTTTATTTGAAATATCGTTGACTAAGGGGTCTCAAAAGTTACATAAAACCATAAAGAATATAACCAATGATTTTTATTGTGGCCCTGTATTGAGACTTTAATAAAATGGGACATTAAACTTAGAGTGATTTTTTTTGAAAAAAAAAAATGTTCAGAGCTATGCCATCCCCAGTTGGGGTTAGAGATTTGTTATGAGTCTAGAGGGAGAAAGAATAGATACAGAGGAAGGTTACGAAGAACTAAAAAAGGTTCTAACTAAACAGTGTAACAAAATATTCAGTTTTGGAAACAAGCTAGAATTTTTTGACCAGGAAATTTGCGCGCCATTGTAAAAATGACTAGTAATTCGTAAGCAGGTTTTATTTCCGCAGACCAAATAGTTATATTACAATGCGAGTTGCATGTATACTGTCGGATTCATTTTTGACAAACATTAGAGAGACGAGAGGGAGATGGTCATACCCCCTCTCCACTCCTCTCATCTTGGTTTGTTACCCTTTCCCTGATGGGCTACTCTCAATTTGGATGTTCAAGGTCAGTATGATGTTTCTGGTATGTAACATTATCATCAAATAGCAACATAGCCCATTTTAGGCTATTTTGATCTGGTTCCTAAACACGGCTAAATCTATGTCAAGTAAAATTTCGATTTAGAACGGTGGTCTTTCTTTCACCAGGGGTATACGGAGAGTATCTACCACACAATGCTAAATATTAATGAAGTGCCAATAGTAAGCAATTATCCAGTTTCTGTATGATTTGAAGGTAGTTTTATCTTTCAATAAATCAATTTTGATCTTTCGATAGTCAAAAAAATACATAGGTATAAGTTGTCGGGTTTCTATCTCTTCAATCTTTTAGCAAGTCCTCCACCATTGCATAATAAAATTTTCTGCTGATAATGGTAGTAGTAGGAGGAATTGAAATACTGTCAGGATACCCTTAACATGGAAATGTTCGTTTTGTTTTTTAAAAATATTGGCTTTTGGTACGGGATCGTAATTAGTACAGCATAATTTTTACAACATCAGTATTTGAATGCATAACTTTTGGTATCCCTGATCTTTCCAAAAGCGAAAAAATAACCCTCAATTAAGTAGGGTGCCGGGGTCAGGGGTAGTGTGTAGTCTGCAGAGTTTAGGGTGTGAACCCACGGGGTGTAGAATTTGTAAAGATCCGCCCAATTAAAATCACATTACAAGCATTGAATATGATTTTACGTCAATGTTTGAAGGGTGCTACTTTTAGTTGAATTAATTCAAACGCGTAATATTTTTATAAAGGACATAATAATATATTTATTATTACATGACGAAACATTATTCGTACGCAATGAATCTATGTTCAAATTGGAACGTAATTTACAACCTTAAACTGGAAACCAAGGAAACCCGTTAAATGATGGTATTTAGAGAAGGAAGCCGGTGAAATGGTAATATTTTCACAAGGAAGCCTGTGAAATGGTGATATTTTAATGAGGAAGCCTGTGAAATGGTGATCTTTTCACAAGGAAGGCTGTGAAATTGTGATATTTTCAAGAGGAAGCCGGTGAAATGGTGATATTTTCAGAAGGAAGCCTGTGAAATGGTGATATTTTCAAGAGGAAGCCTGTGAAATGGTGATATTTTCAAGAGGAAGCCTGTGAAATGGTGATATTTTCACAAGGAAGCCTGTGAAATTGTGATATTTTTATGAGCGCATTATCAAACAACCAATTTAGAAGTTCTTCGTGGAATGACTCAATTTCGAAGGGTTCACTAGAAGTTAGGAAAAATTGAGCTTATTTCGAGCATTCATAAAACACTTCAATAGGTTTATCTCTTCACTGCACAGAACCAATAGTGACGCTGCATATTGTCGAATGAGTAATCGATAATAACTTCTAAATTCGATCGACTATTCTAGTTCCTGTTCAATATAGCCTAATTATTAATTACACTCGTCAAATGAGGCTTTGATTTAGAGTAGCCTCATCGTGAGGGGTGTGTCTCCATGTCTACGCCTACCCCGACGGGGACCTGGCGTGATGAAACGTCACGCTTCACTCGGGAGATGACTAGGTGCTGGATTCTAGGCGGTTGGGTTTCTCTACTGATGCTGGCTTGCTAATGGTAATGAACCACGCATCTCATACCTCTTGATTGTCTTTTCCTAGCCTTTGTCTCAACCGGTCAAACGTGAACACATTTAATAGAGTGGGTTCGACTTGACTTTCATAGAGAAAATAAAATTCGCTGTTTTTAAATGCATCCCAAAACGAAATACTGTTTTTGAAAGCAGATGAGAGAGTCTTTAAGATTTTAAATATACACACAGACATGATGTAATTAAAAATATGAAAAATTTTAAGGCAAACACAGCTAAAGTTTTGAGAATCGCTTACCGATGTTTTTTTTCGTAAACTTTATTTACCATACAACTGCTGTGGGGTGAACTGTTTATGGATATTTTCAAATTATACGGGAGCGTCTACAGTAAACTTTTAAATGCAAATTGAAAGTTTGGTGTTTTATCTTTCTAAATCTGTTTATATTATATGTTTGACCATAGTAGCAAAGGAGATAGAACGAGTTTTATGCGAACGTAATTGGCGACATGTTTGTGAGATATAGTACCTGGCCTGAGTGCAAACAATCTGGTAATAAGTATTTTTCCAAGTAGTGTGGTAGCAGATTAAAACTTCTGAATCAAATCAATCTACTTCATTTTTTTTTTTTTTTTTTTTTTTTTTCTTTATTCATGAAATATTAATGTGTACAGTTTTTACATGTTTTTCGACTACCACACTAGACACACGCCCGTATTATGGTAGTCGAAATTTATATACATAGGTTTATATAATTATATAAATGTAATATTTGATAACTTGTTAATCTAAGTATTTTTTTTTCTTACATGCAATGTATGTGTATAATAGGTGACACTTTTACTGGTTCCCAGTTCAGTAGATTGCTCAAGTGTACATCAACCGTATTTTAAACTGTTGATATTAATGAGATAAAAAAAATCTTAATCAAATTAAAACAATCTTAATTCTTCAGAATTTGGAATCCCTCAAGGAACATTTTAAGGCCCTATATTATTTATCATTAAAATTAATGAAATGATTACAAATACGAGAATAGTAAAATATCATTTGTTTTCGCCAACGTCTTTCAAAAAAAAAAACTTTTTAAGATGCCTACTGAAGCACGAATGTAAAAATAAACATTTTGGTTGGATGACAATTATCTATTCTTTAACTATGATAAAACGCTCATCATTCCAGTGAGTAAAGAAATGATCACAATGAAAGTTGAGTCCACAAAACGCGGCGCTACAATGTTTTTAAGTACCGTGTTATGGTAGCATGTCAAAATGTTTGAAGTTCGACTCCATCCCGTCCAGTGTTCGCTTGTCGAAACGTCAGAGCGAACCTACTCTGATTTTACTCTAGAGTAATTATAATTTATTATTGTACCTTCGATCTTAGCTGGTCATTCATATTATGATTACAGAACAACCGACGTTGAACCAACGCCAGAAACGGTATGATGTATGAAGTACAACCACTAAGAATATTTTTTATTTGAACAATGAGAGGGCATTTTTATAAAACTTTTCTTGGTAAGACATCATTTTAAGAATGTTTCAACACGGTTGTTGGATGGTCGTAATTAAAAGCTGGCTCGGTATGACGTTAGGTTATGTTTAATCTATCTAAAATCTTCTACAGGGTTTTCCAATAAGAGGTGTTATTTTGAACAGCTCGCTATTTTGGTAGATGTTACTTTTGAAGCTGTCATTTGTTGACATTTGATAAGTACAAACTACGTTATTAATAAAAACGGAACGATACACGCTTCAACAACGCATTGAAATTATTAAAATTCACTTGAGTGAATCAAATGCAAATCATCTTGAGTGATGAGACCCATTTCCACCTCGGTGACTTCGTCAACAAGCAAAATTGTCGCATCTAAGGCTCGGAAAACCCAAGAGTTATTGTTGAAAAGCCTCTCTATCTTCGAAGTGTGACTGTTTGGTGCGGTTGTTTATGGTCCGGCGGAGTCATTGGATCTTACTTTTTCGAATATGAGGCTGGAGCAACAGTCACGATGAATGGATTGCGCTATCGAGAGATGATTAATGATTTTTATGGCCGGAATTAGATGGTATTGATCTGGAAAACGTTTACTTTCAACAAGACGGCGCTACGTGCCACACAAGCAACGAAACCATTGATCTTTTACGATTGAATATCAAAATAACACCTCTTATTGGAAAACCTGTATATATATTTATATAAATATATGGCGGCTTTGTTTTTGTATGCAAATCTACAGTTTTATTTCGAGATTGAAGAAATTTTGCACACTAACGTTCAAAATAAGGAAAAAATAAGTTTGCTTGATCTACCATGCAAATATAATTAAATATTAAATAAAGAGCATTAAAAATGTTGATGTACCCAAATTTAAATTGTAAGAGCCCGATTGACGTATGAATACAATTTTTTTATCTCAAACTTTGAGGTTTTCCTATACTGGACTGTAGAAAAGTCAACAGACTTCGCAAATTAAATAAAAAAAATCCTTATATACAAGACAATATCTAGATAGCATTTACTTCAGTTATTTTTTTAATAACTACGAAACTCACAAAAAATTGTTAAAGTTTCCTCTAAAATCATAAAAATCAATTCCTACTAATGGCCTGCATTTTATAATTTAAAACATAAATAAATTAAATATTGACATCTGTGTCTAGTAGTTGTGTGTTGCAAAACCTTTTGATTTTTTTTAATATTCAGTTTGGTTGGATATTTTAGCCTCAAATCGAAAATTATATTCAGTCTGGTTGGATATTTTAGCCTCAAATCCAAAATTATATTGAGTTTGTATGAATATTTTAGCCTCAAATCAAAAATTATATTCAGTTTGGTTGAATATTTTAGCCTCAAATCCAAAATTTATTATGTTTTGAATGAAAAAAGTCTGCGCTGCCGTTCTTTTTTACGTCTACCCTTATGATGGACACTAATCAGAAATGCTAGTTTAAGAACCTGAAGGAGACTCTGAGGTAACGGTACCTCTTTGTTGCTATTAGTAATTATGTATTATAAATGGCTATTAGAGAATGATTCATTGTTGTATTGGCATATTTTTAGACTGCGGAAATCATATAATAACAGTTATGTGGATAAACATGGGTGCGGCCAGTCTTACTAATGTGAAGATGTCTGGATTTCTGGCGTGAGAATAAGGTCAGATATTATAATATATATATATAGCGAGTGGTTTGAACTAACAAACTATATTATCATCACGTGTTTTCCCCGGAGAGGTAGGCAGAGGGGATAGACCGTCACACAACTTTGTATCGGCACACACTCCTTGCTTGATTCACATTCATATATCGTCACAAACACATGATCCGACTATATCAGGTATATATATATATATATATGGTGCCATGTCTTCCTCTGAAGTACCAGTTCTTTCATCGGCTCTACATGATGACGGTCTCTGTGGTCGAGGGGTGAGACTCTCGACTAGCAATCCGGAGGTCGCGGGTTCAAATCTCGGCATGCGCAAGTAAATTAAATTTAAATTTATTTTGGTACAATATTTTTTACATTTCAGAGTTATCCAGTAATGTTGGCCTCACTGGGTGGCTTACCCGTGCTGAGGCCTTCATTTTATAATATAAAAATATAATATAGGTACATAATACATTTAAAGAGAAAATAATACATTTAAAATATAATCTTGTGTGTTTGTAAGTGGTGTGTGTTTTATATTGGTTTTGTGTGTTACGTGTAGATTTTGTTATTATTTTATGTTATGAAATGCCTGAATTTATTTTTGTTTTCCTCAATTTTATTTGTTAAGTTTTAGACTGTTGAATGCTTTTATAGCATGGCATTGATAGTGTCGTTGTCCAAAGCTTGTATTTAACGTCGGAGTTTTTATGTTTTCTTTGTACGCTTGTATAACTGATTTGTTAGTGATATTTTTTGTATGTTGAAATAATATTTTTTTTGTGAAAAATGTATTATAAATTATTTTGTATTGTTTCGCAATTAATTTACGAAAATTAAAGGAATGTAATGAGTCACGTTAGAGAGTGGAATATACTCTCAGTATCGCCCTGGTGAAAGACCACTATTCAGAATTGAAACGATGCTTGAAATGGCTTTAGCCTTGTTTGGTAACCAGATCTAAATAGCTAGGTATTTCACCAACTTCCTCTTCTCAATCTCCTTTCCCTCCCCACTATCTTCATCCACACAAAGTACCTCATTTGGGGATTCCGTAGTATTATTGGCTCCAAACGGTTGTGGATTTATTTATCTACTTTGCAAATTTCACCAGAATTAAGGAAAATTTTGCTAAGGTACTTTAGGTCACACGGAAACGCCCATAACCCACTTTTATTCGTTCAACTGTTCAGTGGCTGTACACAATTATCATAAAAATATGTCAAACTGTCAAGGTGAAGCACTTGTTTGTAAATTTTGAAAACATAGTGCCATTGTCACAATGTGTTAAAAAAACAGGATAATAGTATTAAACAGAATCTATCTTTTATAAGTAGTGAGTGTTTGTCTCCTTTTGTTGCTCTGCCTACCCACTTAGATATGTGTCTTTATGTTGCTAAGAAGAAGATAGAAGAAAATAAACGAATATTTCGCACTTAATGCCTATGAGACAGCATTCACATGTGAGGTACTACCGGATGAAAAAGTTTTTTTTCAAAATCGTTGTCTACTTTTTATAGAGATTTTAATTTTTCTAATAAAAATAATAAAAATGTCAGTTTACACAATACAATTATTTTGATTTCCATTAAAATATGCATATTATGTAGGTACTTAACAATGCAGTGATCATTATAGTGATAATAATGTATTTTTTAATCTTAATTGGGTAGATTTTTAAATACGTCTAGTTGAATTTCAGTTTTGTTTATGTGAATGAATGCAAATCTCGAAAATGGATATTAAACAACTTCCAGACATCCGATGAAGCTGAAACTCGGCAGATTTGGTGACATCACACACACACACACACGTGGATATGTACGCATTTTTCTGAAATTCACTAAGAAAACACTACATAAGTTAATATAAGCTATTAATGTCGGTATTATCCAATCGGGATTTGGCTCGGATGGTAGAGTTGTCGACCAATTTTTTTAAAGTTTTAAAACACATACTACTATCGGTTTATCGCTTCAATGCTATACATGTAAGGGTTTTTCTTTTTTTAATGTATATGCATGTACCCCCTAACCAATAAACGTATTTAAAATTTTACACAACCGATAGACAAGTATTTATCATTCATTAATGGTTGTTTATCAGTTGTGTAAAATTTAAAACACGTTTATTAGTAATGCTTTGGTTAGCGTTTAGTCATTGACGGGGAGAATATTATCAAATCACAGTGAAAATAGAAAAACACAGAAAAAAATGCGATCCCGGTGAATTACAAAACTCACTGTAGGACAGGAGGAACTTAGGTGGTACTTTGGAAGAACAATACATAGGTGGGAGTTAATATTTACAATTTTACATTTGCATTTTCAAATCAAAATTATAAGTTTCACAAACAAAACAGTACAAAATTAAAAAAAGGGAGGTTAAGAAGAACAAACAAGAAAAAACAAAAAAGGAAATAAACAAGTATATACACATTAGTACAAAGCCGAGGTAGGAATTTACAAAAGGGTACTTAACCAATAATACATTGGTAAAAATAAATTATGTTCAATTACAAATACAGGGGATAAGAAACGAGAGAGAAAGAAACAAGACAACATACAACACGACAAGAATATCTACGTCAATGATTAAATATTACAATTAAGTTTAAATATTCAATAAGATATCAATAATAAAATTGAAAATATTTATTGTGCTAATTTACATGATTGCAATTAGGCGGGCGATAGTACATTTGCCTACTTAGAGCAGCACCGTTAGACGGTGCCAGGTTGACTGGTATTTATGTTTAGGCTGAGCCTAAGCTAAGCGCATTCTTACTATTACCAACGTCTGTTTCCGCAGGGGATCGGGTCGGTTATTGAACCAGGACCGGATCTACAGAAAATCCGATGAGCTCGCTGCATCGGAGCTTATATTCTAAAAGGCCTAAAATTTATATATATATTTTTTCGATATGGCTGAATTTTTTTGAAAAACTAACAGCTAAAAAAACGTGGTGTAAATATTACGCGGCGCGTAAGATCAGAATAGTGAAAAACTTGACTTATTACCGTGGCGTTTGTTTGTTTAAGAAAAATGAGTACGTCTTCTTTTATCAAAATACTGTTATTAAACAAACACGCAGGTGGCCTTGTCCCAATAAATATAATAATAAATATAATGGTCAATGGACGAGATGCGAAAATATTATTATTTTTTAGAACACGTGTTCTGATTTCCTCATAACATACTCGTGCTTTACTGATAGTTTGTTATGAAATTTGTCAATTCATTCTTTATACGCCTCCAGTCCCGCTTTTAACAGGAAAACGAAATGTTTGACCAAATTTTTAATAAATTAACAACATTTTTTATCACTCAGTTTTCTCCGTGGAGGCTCAAGGCCGGCTTTCCCACACATATTCGTGCTTTATTGATTGTTTGTTTTTTTTACTCAATTCATTCGTTATAGGCCTCCAGTCCCGCTTTTAACAGGAAAATGAATAAGTTGACTAATTTTGTAATAAATAAACAATATTTCTTAAAAGTAGGTTTTTTCCGTGCAGGCTCAAGGCCGGCTTTACTACATTGAAAGTGTTTTTTCATTGGATATATTTATTGAATTTAAAAGTGTGGGGTTTTTGTATAGTCTGTACTCGAATGCCAAATATATCCAGTTTTTCCCATTTTTTAAGATTTTTATGTGTGGAGTGATTTTTAACCATGGAGTTAATGGAGCTATTGCATCTTCAAATTGCGGCATGTTGTAATACTGAAGGGAGTGGAATGGTAAGGAGATGTAGGAGAGGAAGGTTGGGAAGGATCTGGCTATTCATTACTGATCACAAAACTGAACGAATAAAGAATTAAGCAACATTTCCATTCTGAATGTGATGTCGGGGAACTTAAAGCTCTGTATTAAACGTTCAAAAAGAAGAAGAAGATGGTTTGAAAGTTAAATACGTAATGTTGGAGGGAGGGTGCTAATTAAAAAAAATAAACGAAAATTAAGCGGAAATTGTGAAAATATTTAATAAACCACGACTCGTTAAAAATACAACAAAAATATCTCGAAAAATGCTTTAGTTTCATTTAAAGATTCACTATGAATTTTTTCATACCAATAACAAATTAAATAACAAATACTATTATAATTATAGAACAAAATGTGTTTTATGATAATTTTCGGAGCATACTTTGTGATTTTTTTCTCTCAAGGGATTTTCATATAGGTAACTACGGTTTTGGCAAAACAGATATTATTTAAAAAAATAACATACTTTTTTACGAACTTAAAAACTTAAAGTTTACAAGAGAAATATGTTATAAATTCGGAATGCGGGGCAGAGATTTCAGGTTGAAATCTCGGTGCACGAAAATCACTTTTCTTTTAGGAGCGTTTTTCTAGTGAAAAAGGTATTATTTAAATGTATTACTTTGCACTCAATAAATACTACTGAAATCATTAAGTCACGCACATTGATAAGATATCAAATTAATCCCTCAAACACGACGCGCATAATATCCAGTCACGAAGTCTGCAGAATTTCTTTCTAGATATTACGGAGTAGGTTTCAAATGAAATTGGCACACACGTTCGTTGGTTCGATTTAATATTTTGCGCGTTTCTTTCAATTAACGACGTGCTTTGTGCTTTAAAATGGACCACCGAAGAGATACACCGATAGAAGTGTGTTTTGGGGCGTGTTCGTATAACGGAAGTAAGCTTAAATCTGACTTCTGGTGAAATCAGCCAAATTTCAAATATTGAGAAATAATCAATATCATTTGACCTGTCTGGGGCTTAAGAGTCAAATGGGCTTATGTTAACTCGTGACTCACACTGCACATCATACTTATTTACCTGTTTTTTGACCATACAGCATAAGCACTGCACAAATTATTTGTGCATTTATTTCAAAAGGCGGATCAGAAATCAGACTCATTTACATAAAAAGGCGCCTATTACAGGCTCAGTTATGTAGATATTTAAAAGGGCGCCTTAAGTTCAGGCTCCTTTATTTTAAAGTGCGCTTATTTCAGGTTCTTTTATTTTAAATGGCACCTTTTTCAGGTTCCTTTATTTTATGGCGCCTATTTCAGGCTCATTCATTTAAAAGGGCGCCTAGTGCAGGCTCCTTTATTTGAAAGGCGCCTATTTTAGGCTCCTTTATTTTAAAGGGCGCCTATTTCAGGCGCCTTTAGTTAAAATAGCGTGTCAAGTGCAGGTTCCTTGATTTAAAAGGGCACCGAGTGCAGGCTCTTTTATTTTAAAGGGCGCCTATTTCAGGTTCATTTAGGCGCCATTATAGGCAGATTATCCTAATGTATTAGTATTAGGAACACGACAATGATAAACAAGTTCCATGTTCTATTAACTGTTTACTTCTTCTACCATCAATATACATCTCGTTCAAAATTTCAAAACAGCCGACAGTAAAATCGATCATTTAATTTTTTGTTTTTGTTTGTAAAGCATATAAAATCGCCCACCATCTTCCTGTTGCAAACATTTCATATTTTAAGTTATTTAATATTTCATTACGGTTTCTTACTAGCTTAAATCGGTTATGTTCTTCATCAACAAGAAAAAAGGCCATTAATCAAATTACATTTGTTATAATATTAGGAACAATGAAACGCAGTGGACCTCAACACTGTATCCGCGGACGCATCATTTAATCTTGTCCATTTCAATTTAAATATTAAATGACATAGAATAAAGAAGAAAACAAGAAGTTTTGTTTTCTCTTTTCATATTTTAAGCGAAGCCTTAACTAGCATGTGGTAGCTGGCTACGTAGATCTGGTCACCAAAAACAGCTGACATAATTTTTCCATCTTTAGCCAATTTACAATAAATCAATTTCAGAAGAAGTAAAGACAAACTACAGGGTTTTACAATAAGAGGTGTTATTTTGAATAGCCCGCTATTTCGGTAGATGTTACTTTTGAAGCTGTAATTTTTTAACATTTGATAAGTAAAAACTACGCCATTAATAAAAATGGAACGATACACGCTTCAACAACGCATCGAAATTATTGAAATTCACTTGAGTGAATCAAATGCAAATCATCTTGAGTGATGAGGCCCATTTCCACCTCGGTGGCTTCGTCAACAACCGAAATTGTCGCATCTAAGGCTCGGAAAACCCAAGAGTTATTGTTGAAAAGCCTCTTTATCCTCAACGTGTGACGGTTTGGTGCGGTTTATGGTCAGGCGGAGTCATTGGACCTTACTTTTTCAAAAATGAGGCTGGAGCAACAGTTACGGTGAATGTATTGCGCTATCGAGAGACGATTAATGATCTTTTATGGCCGGAATTATATGGTATTGATCTGGACAATGTTTACTTTCAACAAGACGGCACTACGTGCCACACAAGCAACGAAACCATTGATCTTTTACGGGAAAAATATCAAAATAACACCTCTTATTTGAAAACCCTGTAGTATACTTTGAGCACACTCTGGTTAGTGGCTGAGTTGACAGATGCCTAGATTACCATAGTGGATTCAATGGCTGTATTTTCAAAAATTATAAGTATAGTTAAAAATGGTTCAAACTGGCTACAGCGTCATTGTGACGTAGAATACGATATGACTCATAAGACGGCTGTTCCCGACGTTGGTGGGCGTGACGTCAACAACGCCATATTCACGAACATGTCGTTTTGACACCAAATCAAAAATGGCACATTTTAAACCATTAAAATTTATTCCTCAAGTGTTACTATCGTATTTTTTTTCAACATTAAAAAAATAGTGAAAATACACCTTTCATTTGCTAGCTTAGTCCCCCGCCATGACACAAGCAACATTTTTTGACTAACGACAGGTTGTTTCGGAGAATTCGAACAATTCTTCAAATTTCACAGTTAATTTTCAAGTTCTGTAAAAGATTTTTTCAAGTTCTGTTATTATTTCAGTTTTGTCAAGCAACTAGCCTATAATAATATGATAACATAGCTTGAATGGGACTTTCACAGAACCCGAAAAAGAACGTTGAAATTTGAAGAATTGTTCAAATTCTCCGAAACAACCCGCCCTTAGTATGACGGTAATATGAGTCTTTCAAATATTGACGGGTTATTCGTACGTAGCTCGAGAACGTAAATTTTTTTTTTATAATAATAAAAATAACAGTCAAAAGAACTTTTTCCTACGTCATGTCAGTTTCTGCTTTGTATCAAAAGTGCCCTGACTGAAAAATGTTGAGATCCCCTGATAAAGTGTAGGTTTGTTTGTAGGAAATAGACAAATTCTCTAAAATGCCGAGATTAATTCGGGATTTCAAAGCATTGTTGCCAGACAATGAAATGTTTAAAAATATCGCCCACGCTCTCCTAAGTAGTTACTTACTTAAACGTATACACTTATCCACTGAATAGATAATCGATAAAAGTATGATTTATACTGATTTAAAAGATAACAGAAGTCGTCAAATTACATAAAAACCTTTGACTCCTCAGCTCCAGGCCAGTGAAATTTATAATTATTCTGAAAAATTGGATAAATAAATAAATTTACAAAGATGGTATACAACGTATCCAAAACAAATTTATAAAATATATTACCTACAGATTCAACAATAACTTTGAGTGTACATTTGAAACTTTGCAGCGAAGACGAGCAGTGGTTGACTCAATATTTATACACAGAATTTTAAACAATGACATTGACTGTTCTGAACTTCTGTCCCTTGTTACCTTAAACATACCTTTGAGACGTATACGACATAATAGTGCTATTCCACGCGCTAAATTATAAAACAAATGCAGCATCTAATTCGAAAATTAACCGAGCTCTTCATACTTTAAATAATATTTGTCTAAACTCTAACATTGACATTTTTTCGGATTCACTGCCCAAATTCAAACGTGGCATCATGTCAATAATTTAAACTATTCAATGCGTATACATACAGACACACACACACACACAAACACTCACACACCTACAGTGGCGGTTCGTGGTTTTTTTAACAGGGGGTTCAGAAATTCAAGAGAAGATAAACATATCTAATTAAAATTTACTTACTGTTGTCCTACGTCAAATAGTCGAATACGGCAGCAGTCACACAACTTAAATAAAGTTAGTGGGAGGGGTACCTACATATTATTGTTTTTAAATCACTTTACCTAGACACAATTATTAGATAATGAGAAAAGTTTTATAGGAATTAAATTGTTTAATGTTTTTATAGCACTCAATGTAGGTACGTTGCTAATTATTATTGTTTTTTAGAGAAGAATAATTTCGTAGAATATATAATAGATATTTTAAAACATCAAAAAAACAAATAAAGGTGGCACGAAATAAATTTAAAAATAGGTAGTAGATTTACAAATGCCATAAGCAAACGGTTGGAGAAATGCAGAAACAAGAAAACAAAAATATGTACAAAAATGACTACAAAGTTAAATACCATAATATAACATAAAAAAATAACACTTAACTTGCATCCCTATGGTTCAAAGGTTAAACGTCGGCCGCGAAGTTCTCGGGTTTCTTCGGTTACATTCGTCAATGTTCGGAGGTCACGTGATATCACAACGCGTGTTCGGCGCACACAATTTGTCTTATTTTTGCAAAGAAAGACCAAATGTTGTATATATCACCGTCATAGGGTCTGTACCGGCTAAGATTATTTTGTATGGAGAGTTTGGCGCGGATTTTAACTCGCACAAATTTGGAATAGGCATCGTACTTTTCGGTGGCGCGGGTTTTGAAGGCGAAATTTTAATAGCGTGCTATCTATAATGTGCTTATATTATTATAAAACAAGGATGTTTTATTTTCTCATATTTTTAATGGGGGTTCGCCGCACAAACGCACTTTAGAGAAAACCGCCACTGCACACCTATAAACTACACAAGTCACCTGGTAATTAAGGAATAAACTTACCACTTAGCAGACATTACAAGGAAACATATCATAGGTACCCAACATGAAGTATCTTATTCCTGTATATTGTTTCATCTCTGTAAATCATGTACTGTTTGTTTCTATAATATAAAATAAAATAAAATAAATAAATGAGCTTTCTTCTGGCGCCCAGACATGCCCACAACACACTTCTGTCGCTTTATCTTCTTTGTGCATTCGTCGCAAAATTAAATATTAAAACATTTCGCGTTGTCATGCTAATTTGAATCTAAGATGCATAATAAAATGATCTCAGTTTGAGCATACACTCCTTGCTTCAATACAATTAAAACATCGTTCTATACAATGTTTTTCTGTTATTCTAGCTCTTGCCAATACCTGACACAAGTTATTGATTTACTTACGAGGGGTTGAAATCGAGCATTCTTGTTAAGAATAAGGATGGATAGTTCGTATATTCTCTTGTATATAGGTATGGCATAAACCTGTTTTGTCCTTTTTCTATTTTTAAGATATGGTTTTGTTCGTAAGGGGACAGAGTGATGGAGCAATATTCCAGGATACTGTGAATAAGGGCTTCTAATGTTCTACATAATGTGTGACATGTCTATCTCTGGAGTCGTCGTTTACACTTCTTTTCTACTTTCATTCGCTCCACATGTCCATACAATCTAAGAGTCCCTTTATTAATCTTATTCGTTAGGCTCACATTAGCCTCTCTTATTATTTTTCCGGATCTCCACGTTTGTAGTACAGCCATTCATGGTTTTACAACAATTGTCTAAAGCAAAGCTAGCAGTTCATAGTAGAGTGCTAGTACCTATCCTGATGAATATCAACGAGACAGGGAACTGGCAGAAGAAGGATGAAAGTAGATTGAATGCTGTAGAAATGAGAACCCTGAGGAGTATGTGTGGTAAAACCATATGTGATCGTCTGAGAAATGTGAAGATTCGCAATGAATGCAAAACTAATATAAGCGTAATGAGTAAGTTTATGAATGGATTGGTTTGGGCATGAAGAGAAAATGAACTAAAAAAAGTAGTGTAATGTGAATGGTAAACGAAGTCGGGAACGCCCTATGAAAACATGTCTCAATCAAGTGGATTGAATACATGATTCGGGCCATGTCAAGAGTCCTAATGACAGAAGGTGATATGAGTAATATGAGACGACATATGAATGTGATTGAAGAAAGAAGAAAACTACCCGTGCATGAAAACGATGTGATGGTTAATTAGTCATCTCATTTATACAGCATTCAGTTTACTTTCATCCTACATCTAGGAACTTTGAGTCACCCTGTATAATTTCCTTAATTTTGTAACAGTATATTTCAGCAACTTGCCAAAATCACCATTCTTACCGTGCAGCTGTTCAGAAATGTTCCCATGACTCTCTGGAACATATTATGTGCGTATACATGTAGACACCACGCCCCAGATACTTGGTAAGTTCGCCAATACCAATACTAAGGACGTGTAGGTAATAGGATGGTCCATAAATGTTTTATATTATATATTTACGACGATTTCATGGCGTTTGATCTTTCGTCGGTTGACAGTTGAACCCTCTGACTCTATAATAAATACAATACTCTAACGAATGCATATATTTCACCAAACAGATATGGAAATAAACACATCATCTTATCGGCAGAAACAGCCAAGTTGTTGAATAGTGAAACAAGATTTTGTAAAGCGCGTAGAAGTTTTTTTTAAATTTGCAGGTACTTCTTATGTTATCTTAATTTTTTATCTATTATTCTTAAAATGAGTATACCATTGTCAGGTTGCTTTATTAACGATTTTTATCGAATCCTTTCTCGCAATATATCTGTTCAGTATTCAAACTTCGAAGGAGGACAAAAGTGCTATTCTTTTTGAATATTAAAAATGAGGTCAAGACTAAATAGTATTTTTCAACTTAGTCAAATTTTGAAACCCTTAAGAGAATACACTTTTTGAGACCCTTAAGTAAAGAAACTTTTTTAGACCCTTCCCTTAAGTGAAGATATTTTGAGATCAGAGATAACTTTTTGAGATCCTTGAGTAAAGATACTTTTTGAGACCCTTCAGTGAAGATACTTTTTGAGACCATTAAGTGAAGATAATTTTTAAGACCCTTAAGTGAAGATACTTTTTGAGATCATTAATTTTGAGACCCTTAACGAAACCTTTCAAAAACGTCCTTGCTACATCAATATTCAATGTAAAAATACTTAAAACAGGGCAAAAGTGCGCTTTGCTGTCTGAAAATTTAAAGTGTGGTTAGTATCTAAATAATCTCACGCAATTTCTGAGACCCTTAAAAGAAAAAAACACCCCCAGTCTACAGTAACCAATACCTCCCAAGTCCACCAATACCAACACTTAGCAAGTAAACTGGTAATGGCAATATCTACACCACGTGCTACAGTCGTGACGTGCCGGACCCAATAACTGTAGTCAGCAGTGGGTCCCGCATTCTCCCGACTACCAATGGACCCAAAACAGCAAGGAACTAAAAAAGGGCGTTCATTATAAACCAACTTCATTCTTTTATGGATTTATTAAAAATCGAAATCAACTTTGAAACATTGCTGCCCGATGTTTAGTAGAGACGACGGAGTTAAAGTTTAAACTTAATAGTTAGCGGCTACACCAAAACTAAACGCCAAAAACAATTAAACACATTGAAGGAATTAACTGTAATGAAATTCTGGTCCTACGAGGATTGACGCATGCAACACGGCATCGCACACAATACACATTTTTATTTTTATTTTTTATTTTTTATTTTTTATTTTTTATTTTTATTTTTTTTTTATTATTTTAATATACATCATATGGGTTACATTAATACATACATATTTTGCAAAATATAATATTAAGGGTCATAATTGGTCATGTATACCTTAGGAGAAAAGAGGAGCTCTTGTGCCTGATAAGGGAGCCACGATTCTTACTTAGATTCATAATTCATAATGTGATATAATAATAATATAATAATAGTATATATTATAATAATAATATATATATATATACATATATATATATATATATACATATTACGACATTTACCCTGATGATGAATACAGTAACGCTGTCCTAAACATTGGCTAAAGGAGGAAGCTCAACATGGCATAGTATCCCAAAAATGAATACATCAGAGCTCAGAGCATATGTAGAGAAATATATTTAAAGTATATAATTTCGTTCGAGAACTGCGAACTTCAGATGAGTTAAAGCAAAACTGATCGCCAAAAGCATTAAGAAGAACCTGACTCTTTGGACCACTCTATTAACCATGGGTAGCTAAAGTTGTTATTGTGATAAGCTAACCATTCGACTCTTTGACGAACATTTTTTTTGTTCAACAAGTTCTGTTTTTAATTAGATTTTATTAACAAATAATTATAAGTAATAATTAGTGTCCTGAAATATCAATACAAATTGAAAATATCTCTCGAGTAAAAATAAATGCCGCCAACGGGAATTGAACCCGTGCCTTCTGATGCCCGGTCAGGTACTCTGAAACCACTGAACTATGTCGGCTTATTTCCAACCCGCCAAATAATTCAAAATGTACAAGTACCTCAATCAACAATTACAGCTTATTATATTTTTTACACCTGTAAACAACCAACTTTATTTTTGTAGGAAAGGCTTTGTCAGTGCTAAATTTCTCACTAGATGGCGTCGAAACATATTATATCTTCATTTGTTGGTGAAATATTTTTGACTTATTTTTTAATGATAAACTATTGATTTATAAGAAAAGGTTTTATGCATAGAATAAAGGATAACAAATGATTATAAGCAATAATTAGTCGCCGATTTTATTATATTTAATTTATGTAACGAAATATAGAATAATGAGGTGATAATACGAAATCATATATTACATAATACAACACTAATTTTTTAAGATTAATTTCACATTTTAAAACTAAATACAGAACTATGATAGAAACGTTGCCTTTTTTCTTTTCAAATTACTTACTCTTCGAGAATATGACAAGTACTCGGTAAGTATCTCTAAAACAAAATAACATATCAACTAAACACAACCGCCACGAGCACATGTCTATTGGGCAGTATACACAGGTAGATTTGCATTTTGATGCTCGTCATTTCAACGAAAGTTAACTATCTAGGGTTAAATGGAAGTCGACGTTCCATTTTCAACTCCCTTTGGCCTCGCGAAATAACCCAATTGCTGATGTTAAGCTCTTGTGCCGAATTAACATAAAACAAGTTTTAAATATCTACGCAAAATTTTGTTGCAGTTTGTCAGCATCTCATCCATGCCACCGAGGCGTTGAACACAATTCAAGAGACGAATCAAATAAAGATTCACAGATAGATACGAAAATCATAAAAGAAATCATAAAATAAACACTTGGGAACCCGCCTACGGCATTCCTCGACGCATGTTACAAAACGGCCGGCTTGCATTCGCATTCTTCCTGCATGATGTGGGACTGGTCGGTTAGTCGACTGGTTGGTGTTTGTTGTTTGGTCGCAGTCAGTAACGGGACTTTTCGGATGCGGAAGTACTCGTATCTGGCTGGACCGCGAAACTTGGGTCCCGCGGACGTACGGCGAACTGGGCACTGTATCTTCTGTATGTTACAGGTGATTCGCGACGATCAGCAGAGGACACAGAACAGATATGAAACTTTTCAGATGTTTTAAGGTCCACAAAGTAAATACAGGGCTTTCCAATAAGAGGTGTTATTTTGTTATTCAATTGTAAAAGATCAATGGTTTCGTTGCTTGTGTGGCACGTAGCATGTTGAAAGTAAACGTTGTCCAAATTAATATCATCCAATTCTGGCCATTAAAAATCATTAATTATCTCTCGATAGCGCAATCCATTCACCGTAACTGTTGCTCCAGCCTCATTTAAAAAAAAGTAAGGTCCAATGACTTCGCCGGACCATAAACCGCACCAAACAGTCACACGTTGAGGAAAGAGAGGCTTTTCAACAATAACTCTTGGGTTTTCCGAGCCCCAGATGCGACAATTTTGCTTGTTGACTAAGCCACCGAGGTGGAAATGGGCCTCACCACTCAAGATGATTTGCATTTGATTCACTCAAGTGAATTTTAATAATTTCAATGCGTTGTTGAAGCTTGTATCGTTCCATTTTTATTAATGGCGTAGTTTCTACTTGTCAAATGTTAAAAAATGACAGCTTCAAAAGTAACATCTACCGAAATAGCGGGCTATTCAAAATAACACCTCTTATTGGAAAACCCTGTATTTAAAAATATCTCGTGGCCACAGGGTTGTGGTCATCCCATGCGAATACTATAGCTGCGCCACTGATTGTCACTTACAAGTGACATCTAAAAAGTAGTGTTGTAAGTCAGCCAGAAGCTACATCAGATCTGACGAGGTTAAATGGCATCAACAGGATAAATATTTTGACCCACAAAATGGTGTGGATTCTCAAGAATTCTGCAAATTTCTAAATATTGTATCTTAATTTTACCAACAAACCAAAATCGGTAAATAAAGTATTAATTCCTCAGGGATTCGCTAATTTCTATTAACACAATTTTATTTATTAAACTAAACCTAACCTAACCTTAACACAGGCTTGTCCTAGTGAGGTTAAAAATTCTAACGTAAAAAAATATACAATGTAAGTAAACAATAAACAAAACAAAAAAGCTATTTGCAAAAAACTGATTTAAATTTTTATTCTAAAATATGACAAATTTGCACCCAGAAACATACCTACTATACCTACCTACTCGAGAATTCCATTAATCTGTGAATGTCAATTTCTCTTAACTTTAACTGCAATACTTGTCAATAAATGTACGCATATAACCCTTAAACAGATAAACGAAGAGATTATTTGTTCTCGTATTTGATTATTATAATTAACGAACGAACTGCAATCAACACTCTTTAATTCTTCCTTCACGCGGGTCCAAACACGATTAACGGTGGCTTGTTTTTTCTCTCAGACCAGATCTCCTTTTGAGCAAGACCTGTTCGACCAAAACAGAAGAAAGAATGGCTACTGGTTATATCCACCGTACTGTCCGAGTGTTCGAGTGTCCGAAGTACTTAAATCTGAGGACAGACTATAGCCAAGCCTATAATTCAGAGCTACCGAGAAAGGTGCATGCGAGTTACTGGAAGCGGACATACAAGTTCCACGATAAGTTTTAGCAGAAAATAAAATAAGAAACCTCTAAAAAAGAATCAACGAAGACTAGTTTTTGAATTTACGTTTTTACGTGGAAACATTTTGAAAACTTAACCTAACTTAAAAAGCTTAGGATATCAAAATGGTACTGTACGAGTATATGTAATTACATTGAAAAACAAACTGACGATAAACCAATTAGGTGGATTTGTATAATTTTCGTTTCGTGTGATAGATTCAACCAGTTAGACTAATAATATAACATGACCTAACGTTACCTAACGTAACCCAACGTAACCCGACGTAACCTAACGTAACCTAACCTAACCCGTGTTAGAACTCTAGTATCCCTCGTTTTGAGGGATATTTTTCTTATTGAATAAATATTGAAAAAAATACAGCGAACAGTTTGGCGTTATTTTTCTTATTTTTGTCCAATAGAGGTAATGTCACCACTTATTTGTCATACAGCTTGACCTTTGAGTTAAAACTCTAACTTATACCTCAAAGTGGATGATTTTCTAAGTATCGTAGCTTAAGATGGAAAAAAAGTTCAAAAGAGTTGACCGACCTAGAAATTTCAGATAGAAAAAGCTGTACGAACTTCAAGGCATCAGAGCTCACCGTTTGAGAGATTTTGTTTTCTTGTTTAGAAAACAAATGTTCATTAGCTTATTCTTTTTATCGAAAAACTTGTTATATTCGCTGCTATAACCTCAAGAATCGGAGATGTGCTAGTAGAAAATCAATTTATAACTTTAATTAGTCAATCTATCCAATCAGGCATAACGTGTGATTTTATTGCTAATTGCTTTTCCAAGATTATTCCATGTTGCAATACCACAATGCATGAATAAAATAAATATAAAACGGTCAAAATAAAGATCGAAGAAAATTATTATGAAACGAATTGTCTTGTACTCAAGAACTTTTGCTTACAACGGTCAAAAACTGCATTTTTTGCAAAGTGGACTCTTGGTTACTCTTTGATACACCTCCATTCCTGTCGGTGTCCTTCTGTTTCCCTCTAGTTCCTCAAGTCAAATCGCTATTCGTCTCCATACCGGCTAACAATAACCGTCTGAGTTTTTGTCACCCAACATTTAAAAAAAAAACTCTCTTTCGTGTTCGAACATCTTCAAATCTTAATACTTATTCTGCCCAGCGTATCATTTTAAGTTTGACGGTCTTGCTATAGACAGGTACAGTCCATCAAACTCAAACATCAAAAGCACAATACCCATACTACTGGCAGTATCCATAGAGGAAATGAAAAATAAAATCTATCAAATCAAACTCTTTGATTATTATCCATTTTCATTCCCCTGCGGAGATAATTGCTTTATGGAGGTTAAAAAACATTGGAGATAAAAGTTAATGATGTTCGGTCATAACATTACGCCAGTTAAGACATTCTATGGCAATTGGCTGTAAATAACACAAAATTAATATCGATCAAATGAACCAAGCTTTGGAATAGAGGGTGCATAACACATCCACCAGTATTAATATTGGGTCATGATCACAGAAAAATAAATGATTAAATCACTTACATCATCATCGTCTTCAGTAGTTTGCGATCGATCTTCCAAAATGACGAATGTTACGTCGTCGTCCACTCCATCCTGCGATCCGTTCGTCATGACGTCTTTGTCCGTCAGTTCCGACGTATGCGACATGTCTAATTCCGTGGTGGAGTTGTCAATATCAGAATGCTTATTCCCGTAGTCCGTCATATCTGTATCATCGTGTAGATCGTCCAATCTTTCATTTCTGAGATCCATCTCTTCCTGTCTCATTTCAATTTCGTCTCTTCTTAGATCGAGCTCTTGTCTTAGTTCGCTTCTCAAATCTATTTCTTCTCGTAGATCTGTTATTTCTTCTTTTGTTGGTGTGTTTACTATTTGCAGTCTGAGATTTAGATTACTGTCTGAGTTTTGTCTCAAATCTAAGGAGTTTCGTTGGCTGTTTTTCAACATTTCTAGATTACTTCTCAGTAGATTGAAACTGCTTTGCCTGAGGTCAAGTGTGTCCAAATTTCCTAAACTTTGTTGCGTCTTTAACATTTCCAGGTTCTTTTGCAGCATGTTTTGTCTCAGATCCAAAGAATCATTGAGGTTTATATCATTTGGTTCGTTTTTCAAGAGTTCCAGCTGCGCTTGAGTTTTAAGTAGATCCAAATGGACTTGTGTGGTCTTCAAAAGATCTGCATGGATGTCTATGCCATTTTGGGCGTGAAGAATCTTTCTTCGTTTAGCTAGTGGAGCTGTAATGTTATGATTCAGCATATCAGCAACGACGAGATGGTCTGACGTCAGGGAATCTGGAGAACTTGGAATGGCGTTCATTTTAGTAATGCTTAATTCCCATTTAACGATCACCATCTACAGGTAAAATGATTAAACTGCTTTGATTGAACAATTAATTCTGAAATTAATAGCCCAACTAACGATCAAACATTCATAAAATTGGCATGTTTTTGCGGCCAAGTTGCATTTGGATTTGATTGACCATTCGTGGTGAATTGTTCATCGTAAAGAAAATACATAATTATGTTTATATTTGCGATATGTTATTGGCTTCAAGGAACTTAATTGTATCTGATTAAAGATATGGCATTTCGCATTAGAAGTACTTACGTGGTGTATTAATTGTGACCTGAAAATTACTGCTAAGTACAATGACGAACATTACCACATTCCTTAACCCTTCTGTGTTACATAATAAGATTTTTGATTATTTAATATGTTAGCACCATAAAAACTTTTCCCTAAATTTGTTATATTTATATCTACGACTTTTGTCTTGTAACTCTGTTTATATCATCATCAGCGCTGAAAAATCCAGTATAATGGAATTTCTTTGTTTACTCAACATAATATTATTAGTTTATCTATTGACTAGATTGCGAAAAAACTTCGGATACCACAAACAATATTATTATAACTCAACCCGGATAAAATGTCATGTCTTCATTCAGTTTATATACGCGGAATCCGGGTATAATATGGGTAATAATGTAACACTAATAAATTATAATGGTAAACAATGTCGTACACACGCTTTTTTCGCGCCTTTTCATCTGTCAACTTGACAGCCAATGTCACCAACACAACCACAATAAGAAGTCAACATTCACACAACTTTCAAGAACTGCGTACGTAGGCGACACCAAGTCTTTCAATACCGATAATTTCAAACACACAAATCGAACACTGTCAAATTAAAACAAAACTGAACGCGAACGAAGCTGACATTGTTATTAAAGTAAACAAAATGGCGGCATTTTATTGTCATGTTTTCTGCGTTTTTAGGTTAGTTTTCGTTATTTTTGTATTATTTCTTTGACGGTGGTCACATGGTTTATTGGTTATGTACTCGTTGTGTTGGCGGTTCGAATCCGACTGTCGCCTTGGGCAGTCGGTGCCTCGGGCCGTGGGAGGGAGACAAGATGTCGCGGTACAGCCTCTCGCCTCTCGTTCGGACACTGGTATCTCAGATCTCGAGTAGCGGCCGCGGGAGATGACAGACAAAGGGGCCGGAGGTACTGCAGATGAATGGACCCGGGATGCTGGAAAAGAAGGACTTGCGCCGGCAATTGGAGTGGATGCTGTGACGGTAATTTAAATAATAAATTAAAAGAGAAAGCATTAATTAATTCATTCAAATTTTCTTCTATTTTCACCAACTGCAGTGCTTGTAAAATAATGCGAAACGGATTTCCCCAAAAACCTTAAAATTAAAGAAATTATCTTAATATAAAGATAAAATAGGTATACCTCTTATTCAACAAAATCACTTTAGACCTGGCGTTATGAAATTTGCACAGTATTTTCCGACGAAAAAATAAGGATATTTACACCATAAGGGAACAGAGTGGAAGACATTCTAAGGATCGCCCTGATGAAAGCCTTCCATTTAGAATTGAAACGTTGCTTGAAATGGCTTTAGCTGTGTTCGGTGATCACTCTACTTCTTCTTCCCCTCCTCACTACCCTCAGCCTCATAACATACCCCCAATTGAGGAGGCTGTAGTCTCACTGGTTCCAGATGGTTGAGAGCAGCTGGGACGCTTGTGCAAAATTTGCATAAAAACGATAATTAATGCCTACTTACCATAAATTAAATTTGACACAATAATCTTCGGTAGGTAGGTACTTAATATATTTCACTTCCAAAGGCTTTTCAAAACCATTAAGACTACAAATAAACTTTGTTCATTATTTTGTCTATTATATATTCGTTCTTTATATTTGAAATCAAGAAAAAAAACAAGCACCCAAAAATCTCTGATGTACCAGGCCGTTCAACTCTATAACAAAATCCCGAAGGAAATTGCTGTGATAGAAAATATTAATAAGTTCAAAAATGAATTAAGAAAATATGTCTATCTCAATTATTAATGTTTCTTTTTTTTGTGATTTTATTGAAATATTTAAAGAAAGATTATGTTTGCCAAACAATGTACATGTTTATATGTTTATAAAACTATTAGCACACACGAAGATGTGAGCTAACTTAAGATTAATAAATAAAAATAAACACAACATCACTTCATATCTCCAAAAAGCAATGCAGAGAAGAAAGCAATCCAGACATAGCCATTATAAAAAAAAAAAATTATAGCCAAAAGTTCAAGCGCAAGCTGTCATATTATTAAATACAAATCAATAACTTAAAAAAAAAACAAGAACTAAAATAAAAATATACAGAAAAAATGTGAAACGCATCTGCGATGACAAATAGTATATATTTGATAATTCCTTTTAAAAATATTGTTCCTGTTGAATATTTAAAATAATTTACTACTTCAGATAGGTATTTTGCATCTTATTTAAAATTCGAACTAAATCCAAACTCGAGTCGTAGAAAACCATAGAAAAAATGTAATCCTTAGAACAGAGATGCTTTGTAATATTATTCTATGACTCCAGTTTGAGTCAATGGGAGGCGTGTTGTCAGGTAGGTACAGTTCATTATTCTCAGATATAAAGGTGCGTACACCTTACTGAGTGGCCAGGTGACACAACTTGTGGAAACGGAGCTTAAACATGTCTAATGCTATTTTTACTGGTTTTCTGGTGAAAGGACCCAATTTAGTTTCTATAATTTACCTGAAATAGTTTTCGCCATGTTTCGTGAGGTCAGAATATAATAAAGATATTTTTATGTATAAGAATAACTACCATTTTTAAATATGGTTTTTTTCTCATGTAGGTAAACCATTTTTAGGGCTGTATCTATGTGAATCGGTTTTATTTCAATGGGTAGGTATAGATATTCCTGCTAGCGATTATATCTTCAGTGGATAGAGCTATACAGGGTGTATCAACACGAACCCGACAAACTTTAACCAGCTTTTCCTAAGCACATTTGGAGTAAAAAATGTTATGGGCACTTTGCTGTCCGGTAACGTTTTTTTTCAATTAAAAACAAAAAATGATAAAAAATCCACACTCCGTCACTGTCATTGGCGTTGTTTCTCGTGTTCAACAGCTTTCTTGTGTTCAACGGCTGCAAGTGTGTCAAAAAGCGTGTTCGCTCTTTCGTACACACTAAATAATAATAGCTAAAAATGAGGCGAATGGTGCCATGCCATTTCGTTGTGATCGTAAAAGCGCGCTAATGTAGGTACGTACGTATATTATTCAACGAAACTCGAATAAAATATTGCCAGGTGGGTTTTCAAACTTTGACAAAGGATAAAACAGTGGTGACATGTGGTGAAAATATGAATGGTAAATTTTTTATTAAAAAAAATGTTATCGGACAGCAAAGTGCCCATAACATTTTTTACTCCAACTGTGCTAAAGGAATAGCTGGTTAAAGTTTGTCGGGTACGTGCCGATACACCCTGTATAGTGCCTCAGAAAGACTCTTATCGTCTGACACAGTTCATATTAGAACCGTCTGTATATAGCTTTTGGCCTGTCAATCTTTAAAACGGCACTTTTTGAAGCTATTGGCTACAAAGACCATTTGAAGTGACGTACGGTGCTGCGTCCCATTTAAGGCTAGAGAAAACATTAAACATTGAGAAATAAGGATGTTATAGTCAAATAAGTTCCGGATAATAACATTAACATTGGGTGCCATGTTGGATACTTTATCCCGCCGTACTTCGGATAATCGTGGTTCCTAGTGCGAGCTATAAAATCGGAAAAATCCTTAAGTGTGTAATTGAAAATTGTATAATTCTATATTTGAAATTATAAACAAACGTTTCGTAAAACATTTATTTTTATAATCAAGTAAGTAGGTATTAAGTGCCTACTTACAAAACTTACGATTTCCTATGAAATTTTGTATTGATTCATTAAATAAAATGAAATTATAAACACACGAAGTTTACTGTTCGCAGAACTACTAGCTAAATTGTTGTCATTGATTATGACAAAGTTCTTATGCCCAGTTTTGTTATTCCTTATTTATTTTCAGTTTAAAAAAATGTTTATGATCGCTTCCCTGTCGCAGTCTCCTTGTGTTAATCTACCTGTTCCTTTGTTGCCAAACAATAGTACGTTTATTATCCCTGGAACCTATTCTTCTACTGCTATTGCAAATTCGGTGAGGTGTGATTTGAAAGAATGTGAAAAAAATATTCAAAATAACAGTAACAGCATATAATATTCATGCTGTCAGACTCAGACCACTCCTGTCTACGGGCGGTGACTTGAGCCAAGTGGCGCCTGAAACAATTAGAACTACGGCGCCTTTTGAAATGTAAAAAAAACTGCAATACTCAACTAAAATAACAATCTTGTAAATTACATTACAAATCGAAAAAATTCAAAATAAATTTTTACGTTTTATTAATTTCGAAATTGGTATTCCTATTATTGAAATCAATTATGTCAATTTACGCAGTAAACTTAACTTATCGAAATTATCTGAAAGGCGAAAAACATTTGATCTCCTTTTATTATATAAAATTGTTCATTCAAGGTTAGACTGCCCTGACACTATAAACTTGCTATCTTTACATATACCTCCAAAATATACTAGACGGAATATTTTATTCTACAACAATAACTTCGCTACGAAATCTGTGTTAGAAAGAATACATAGGTTGGGCAATGAACTAAGTGATGTCGCTGACATATTTAATTTAAACTTCAATACATTTAAAGCCAAATTAGTCCACCACTTTTTGAATGAAAATAATGTATGAGAAATCATTATATTTTATTTCGATTTTCTATTGTTTGTTTTATACTGTTGTTAAAAATGAAATTTTAATTTTTATGTACTTAAAAGCCCAATAGGGCGTCAATAAATAAATAAATAATTTCTGTACATCATGTAAAAATGTAAAAAAAACTGCAATACTAAACTAAAATAACAATCTTGTGAATTACATTACAATAATTTCTGTACATAATGTGACATGTACATCATGCACTTGGATTGTAGCGGGTTTTGGACCATCTTGGTTTTGCCAAATAAAGCAATTTAAACGATTGTTACATGTGTCTATCAGGCCGAATGCATTTAAGTAATATGCTTGCATGCACGTCGATTACAACGGTTTTAGCGGTATTTGGTGACCAGTTCTGAATAGCCAGATACTTTCTTAACCTTCTTTTTCCCATCTCTTTCGCCTGTTCGCTCCCTTCAGCCTTACTAATTCGGGATGCTACACTACTTGTTTCTTTATAGACAATATACTAGCGCAGACCCGTGAGAAATCACGGGATAGTCGTAATTCAGATACTTCAGTTAAAATTTTGAAAATCACAATAAAATAAATTTCCGTTAAAATATTATATCACAGGTAGTACTTAGAATAGGTTTGAATTAAAAAAAAAACACTTCAAATTTTTAAAAATCCAAGTTCATTGAATCAGAGTTACAATTGATGATGCTTTCTTCTGATCAAGCTTACGGACTTTTATGTTAATATTTTTAACGATGCAAAAACTGTAGCGATGCACTACGTCGTGTGATATTTTAAATTGAGCCGCTATCAATAACAACCCTTACATAAATAGCGATAAGGTTTAAATTCCCACTTAACACCATCCGCCTGTTTTGATTTATGCAAGAAAAAAACATGGCCAAAAAGTGCCTTTTATTTTATTTTGTGGATGTTCATGCATAAATATTTAATTTTTTTCGATCATTTTATAAATAACTTAATTTGCCACATTATACAATAAAATCATAACCGAAAATGGGTTCGTAAGTAGGAGATTTTGAACTTTAAAGCAGTTTTCATAGGCCTTATACATTATTTTTTCTGGGCTTATAAAAAGACTTATCTAAAAAATACTCGATAATCTCAAAGGCCAAGATGTATTCTACTCGCAGTATTTAATTAAAGCATCTGAAACATTTCTAGGCGAGCAAATGTTCAAACCAAAAACACATGATTTTGCATTACTATGTATGGCATCGCCTCAACATCTTTGTTTATTTTTTGCTTTAAATAGAATATACTTAACTGCTAGCTTGTTAATTTATATTCATTTAATGAAAATGTTTTCTTTATCATTGAGTTAATAATTTCCATTTACAATTGTTTGTTTCCCAAATAAAGTAAACAAAAAAGAGTTATATATTGTATTAATATTTTCGATGATTATATTTCAGGTTAAAGTTGTTTATTTAGGTCTGCAATGACTTCGATTGTAAACTTGAACACGGCGAAACTGGTTTCCACGTTTTACACCACGTGTGGCGATGTAAGGCTGTATGGCCGGACTAGCCACACGCGTATATGTGTGTGCACACGTGTTACGATGGGCAGAATACAGTTAGCTATAGATTACAATCGCTTTATAACTCCACCCACGTAGCTTTATTCGCATGCAATCAAAGCTGAGACGCAATTAATTTAATCGTTAAACTAAAACGTGAAATGCGCTTAAAACAAATTTATTAGGTACCTACTATTAATATTACTGAGAAATATTCTAGACTAAGTCTAGTTAGAGGTAAGCTTCTTGGTTCATAGGTCTTATACAGTGGGTTGATGGAAATGTTTACAATTTTTAGTTGCAAAAAATAATTTCTTACATTACAGTGATTTAAAATTAGATGAAATAAAAATAATTATATACTTTTTAACATCGAATTTGTTACTTTAAAAATGTCGATACCATTATTGTATTCATTTTCTAAACTATGTGGGCAAGGAATTGAGGAGTTTGCTACACAATTTGTTTGTGATTGGTGACATTGAAATATGTCGTTTTTCCTAGTGTGTCGAGAAGGTACTCTTAAATTGATCAGACGCAGAAGTTTGCAATAATTGAGCTCTGAATTTATGATTTTGAAAAATAAACATAGGTCGTTTATCGTACACCGATCATCAAGCGTATGTATTTAATTTACGTGTGTTATTTATACATAATTAAATGAAAAATATTTTTGTGACATATTTGTGCAAGAGTGGTAGACTGGCACCGTCTCGGCCTGGTAAATTGCCACCATTTAGAACCAAAACGGTGCTTGCAATGGCAGTTGCTATGTTTGGTGTCAAGCTCTTAATAGACAGGTAACCTCAATTGGGGATGTAATAATCACAAAAAAGATCTGCACGAAAAGCAGTTTATTTGATTTTATTTAAGTGACGTATTACAAAAATTGTACATAACTCAATTTTATAAGGGATAACATATTGGAGTATTAACCTCAATTTAATATTTAAGCATTGACGAAGATGGTACAAGGAACTCTCAATGAAAATGTTAATATAAAATGACGGAATGTGATAAAGTGGCAATAGGTTAGTTGATGAAGCACCTGTCTCAGTACCTAATTGCTATTCTGCATTATTGACACAATAGGTTTCAATTTTAAAAATGTCACATGAAATTCAAAACAATTAAAAAAATCCGAGCTCATTGAACCAGAGTTACAATTGATGATTCTTTCTTACAATCAAGCTCTCGGACTTTTATGTTTATATCTTTAATGAAGCGAAAATTGTGTTAACATCTTTGTTTAGTATTGAAAAAGTTTTGGATAATATCTAGCATTTTTCCCATCATATACCTACTGTCCATTTACTTCCTTAAAAACAGCCTTACCCACACTTTAAAATACGAAGATTTTTGTTGCATTGTAAATTGTCGCAAGTATGTACAACATTCAAATTCGTGTCGTGTAGCAAGAAGATGCAATCGTAGTGTCCTCGTTGTATTATTCACATGCTTTGTACTAAATATCAAAATCATACTAAAGATTATCTCGTTTCAGAGGAAATTTCACCCCGTGAACAGTGAAAGTTCGTCGAGCGCCCTATTGTCGGGATTCTTGGGAATTCAAGGCAGGCTGTTCCTTCATTCTACTTTTCCCGTGATTTATTCAAAACCAATTGAATGAGCTCCTTATTGTCGTGTTTTACTTTGGATTTGATTGACGGTGCATTTATGTGTAATAGAACACGTTACAATCTATCTTTATTTTTTGCTTTAAATAGAATATACTTAACTGCTAGCTTGTTAATTTATATTCATTTAATTGAACTTAATTGGTTTAAAGTATGTTCTTTCTCATTGTGTTAGTAATTTTCATTTACAACTGTTTATTTCCCAAATAAAGTAAACAAAAAAGTTGTTTTCGATGATTACATTTCAGATAAGACTAGAAAGGACCAGGGTTCGAGTCCCAGTTACGACCATTAACTTTATATTGCTTGTGTCTTTTTGTATCATATTTTCATTATTATTAGGAGTAAAATGAGTATGGCTGATTTATTAAAATCCTGCTCAAAACGTGATAGCATGCTAATATTAGTAAATTCAGAATATTCTTATAACACATTCACGTTTCACTGATACTTTGTTAGGAAATCTGTCAATTCATTCGTTAAAGGCCTGCAGTCCGTTTTCAACAGGAACACGAAAAATATGACAAGATTTTTAATAAATTAACAATATTTTATATCAGTAAGTTTTCATCGTGTATTATCTTCATTGCTGATTAAAGGATTCCTCATCAACGCTTACCGCCTATCTCCTCTTATTAGGAGTAAAGTATGTGGAACATATCTGTATCTTAGATGTTAAATACCACGCCACGCCTCAAAAGTCGATTCTCGTAAGTGGTATCCATATAGCTTCTAGTCGTAAAAGAAGCAGCCAGTAATGCCGGGATTATGTGAGAATTAAATTAGGTAGTGATGCGAAATCCTATCGATGCACTTCAGATTGTACTGAGAAGGGCAAGGTGAAGAACGAATATTTGTTCTCGCTAAAAAAATAACACAATATTGAAGCTGCAACGCTACAAAAACCTTTAAACTAATACATTCTTACTCGAAGTTTATTTAGTTTGAGAAAAACATCAACGCTAGAGCAGACGACAAACCCGTACAATTAAGTTAAATTTTGGACACATTTTGAGTTTTTGATTATCGTGATTTATTTTTTGGGGATATTATGTCGTATTGCTTAACTTCTTCTACAGCCAATCTTTTGGACAGAGTCACAGTGTTCATAATCATTTGGATGTGTAATTACAACACGGCATAATACACCAAAAATAAATCATTATAATCGGAGAATTTTTTTCGTTGATTTTGTTTATACTCAATTTTTACATCGTTTTATTTATTTAATTATAAAATTACATTGTTTTTGAGTCGAATAAAAACAAAGCTTTTTATAAAGTTTAACCATAAAAATCCCAGCTGCCCATAGACAGAGTGACGATGGTATCTCCATTTTGGGTGTGTTGTGAGGCTAAAAAGTGTTGGCAGGAGAAGGAGACGAGAAGAGGATGGTCGAAACGTACCTGGCTATTCAGATCTGGTAATCTAATACGGCTAACACCTTTTCCAGCCACGTTTCGATTCTGATTTGTGATCTTGAAGGCAATTCTACTTCTATGACTAAACTAAATGCAATTTAAAATTAAATATCTCCTTTAAATATTGTCTTCATTTTTTTTTTCAAGTTTTGAATACTAGATAAGTAGTTTTTATTTTATTATTTATTAGCTGACATTTAACCGGCGTTGCTGGGAGTTATACATAGAAGATGACATATACCATGAGACTTATCTGTAAGCCTTTTTAAGATATACAATTCCGTAGTACATTATTTCGATGTATCGCATAAGGTTTAGCCAGCTTTAGCAATGTAAGCGCCCAAAAATATTTTTTAATGGCTTTATTACAATATATCGACATTTATTTACTTTTTGTAAATAAAATATGCGTGTATTATATATATAAACCTTTCAAAATCCGTTGCGTAGTTAAGAAGAACTAATCGTACAAACATATAGACGCGGATGGCGACTTTATTTTATACTATATAGAGATACCTAGATCCATCACTGGTAACAATACTCCCTGGCTAGGCCAACAGGGCGATACTGACAACTTGTGCTATAAGGTGTACCATCATTAGTAAATGATAAATTGTTACAGCGTTAAATTTTAGAACAAATTAAGTACCTACACAATAAATACGATACACATTCATATACAAGCCTCATTTTTATACCTACGTACTACATAACAACGTTTTTGGATAATACAAATGATGAAATAAATATGGCGGATTGTTCAATACTCATTACTCATTTTTTTCTGTTGTAACAAAAAATGTTTAATAAGTCTTAGTATTTGTTAAGGAAATATCACTAATTCGCACTGGACAAATAATCCCAAGAAGTGAAATCGGTACTACTTCGAAAGAAAAACTGTTGACGCCATTTTGCGTACGATTTTTCAGCTCCTAGCTCTTTCAGGACATAAGCAAATGAAATTCATAATAACTTAATAAATAATTAGTTAATTGATGGAAAAAACATTCATAATGCTGTAATTATCAATAAGTTAATTCAAAGCAAGATGATTTTATTAATAATAAGTTAATGTTCTTCAAAGTAAGTGAATTAATGATATGTTAATTCGTGGTAAGTTAATTCATAATAAGAAATTCTTAGCAAGCTAATTGATAATAAGCTAATTCATATCAAGTTCATTTTATTTATATTAAGGCGATGCAGTATGTCGTGTAGTATTTTAAATTGAGCCGCTATCAATAACAACCCTTACGTAGATGGCTATAAGGTTTAAATTTCAGCTTAACACCATCCGCCTGTTTTGATTTTATGCAAAAAAAAAAACATGGCCAAAAAGTGCCTTTTATTTTATTTTGTGGATGTTCAGGCATAAATATTTAACTTAATCTGCCACATTATACAATAAAATCATAACCGAAAATGGGCTCGTAAGTAGGAGATTTTGAACGTTAAAGCAGTTTTCATAGGCCTTATACATTAATTTTTTCTGGGCTTATAAAAAAGACTTATCTAAAAAATACTCGATTATTTCGAAGGCCAAGATGTATTCTACTCGCAGTATTTAATTAAAGCATCTGAAACATTTCTAGGCGACCAAATTTTCTAACCAAAAAAACATGATTTTGCATTACTACGTATGGCATCGCCTTAAGTTAACTCACGATTACTAAATTCGTGATCAGTTAATTCACAATAAAGTGATTCATAACTTTTATTCATGATAAGTTAAATCTTAATAAATAATTAGTTATTTCATAAGTACGCATATGTAGAGCTGATTAAAGAAGCGCCAGGAAAATACATTATAACGCGCAGGTGTGATGGAAGAAAAAATCGGGGGCCATGGATGAAATGTGACGTTTGATTTTCTCTTCCCAACTGCTTGAAGCCAGGGGTGACTATGGCATCCTCCAAGCAAAAGTATGTGTAAGATTTTATTAATGCGAGTAAAAGAAATCAAATATTGTCAGGTTATTCGTGACAAATAAAAAAAGGAGATATGTAAGATGAAAATTGAGAAGTTGGTTAAAGTCGGAGAAGTGTTTTTTTTTCATCGCAGTGCTGCTTTCTTCACTATAGAACTCAGAAAAATAACTGATCTGCTGTTTAGTTATTTTAAAACCGAATTTCAACACCAGTCTAAGATCATAACGTAATCAATCAGTAGATTGGAGATATGCGGCCGCCGTATTAATTCCAGTGATATGTTAAAACAATGAATACCAACTACCTCCTCTAGTGCTTCGGTTCTGCTACAAATTCATCATCCGAGTTGCTGAATTTTTTAAACGATACTTTCTACTTGATGTCATTTAGACGGTGTCCCAATATAAGACTTACTGAACAAAAAATTGTGGTCCGCTAATTTGGGTTCTTTTTTAATGTATCAGCCGGTGAATACCAGAACATCATTTAGACAAAGGAGTTTTTCTTCTCGGTGAAAATATAAAAACTAGGTTCATTTAATCTATTCAAGAAAATGGTCAAAAATTCCACACTGGTGATTTGAGAGTAGTGATTTTGGATTACCCTTATCGTGGCTTCTGTGATGAATCACCTTAGGAGCCCCATATTCGATGTGATCAATCTGTGTATGTGTTATGTGATGTGCTTATTTGATTGAATATAATTGTAAAGCTGCTCATCTCAACAAAGGAATTCCCTAGTGAGATGAGCAGCGGTGGAAAAAAAAATAAATGTGATTGTTAGATGAAATCCAGGACGCCATTATTTGATTGGGGACATGTCAGGAGTCAGAATAACAGAAGAGTTTGTATGAGATGGTGAAAAAAAAAGTTATTTTTGATAATATTTGCATATTTGATGAGTGGAAAAAGTAATGATATGAAATTTCCTCTATCGGAAAAAATAATTATATGAAATTCCCTCGATCAAAAAAAGTAATTTTACGAAATTCCCTCGATCGGAAAAGTAATTATATGAAATTTCCTGTATCGGAAAAAAAATGATTTGAAATTCCCTCTATCAGAAAAAGTAATTATACGAAATTCCCTCGATCGGAAAAGTAATTATATGAAATTTCCTCGATCGAAAAAAAAGCTAAAATTAAAGAAATACTGTGAAAAATTGACAGCATTTAAAAAAATGCTACTTTAGACATTATTTGTCTAAATATTTGCCGTATTTTAAATAAGTCTTTCTTTATTAAATATTTTCGCCTTGTAAATATAATCGTTTTTTTTAATATTAGCGCGCCCTTCCTAACATTTTTTTACACATGTATCACTTTCAAACCATCTTCTTCTTCTTTTCGAACGCTTAATACGGAGCCTTAATCTATATTATTATATTTTGTTGAGAGATTGGGACACCTTGTTCATACTTGTCCATACATCATAAAATGATATTCTGTAAAGTGTCCCGCTGCTCTCGACGGTAGGTAGGAGCCGACTCATACGTTCATCTACGTGCATACGTCATTTCATACACAACCAAGTATTTAGGCACCTACAGTCTGTCAACAAATAGTAGTAAAAAATGAAGAGCGCTCATAGACATATGAATATTAGTAGACCTGCCCTAAGTGATTAAAAGCGTATTATCCCCACTCCCCATACCGGTTCCATTGGAGCCGGCTGGGCTCGCGTATGGCCTCAAGTGAAATTTGAAAACGTGACGTCATATTAGTATATTCAAAATTTTATCGTAAACGCCCCCAATAAATTACAAATAATTTTAAGAATCAACATTTATAATTTGATTTTTTTAATATTTAACGTAAAAAGTGAGTGAAAAAGTTTGTCTAATTAAATTGAATTTTTAGTTTTGTATAAGATAGTAATTACGGTTTTCATTATAAAAACCATCAGTAAGCGACTTTATCTTGGCGTTCAAAATTTCAATATTTTTATTTGCTTACGTGGATTTGTAATACTAAAATTGATACTGAGAGAAAAAGTTTTTCAGCTGCTTTCAAGAATAGTATTTTATTTTGAAATAAGCTCTAAAACAAGGCTGCCCAACCTTTTTAACAGTTGGGCGAAATTGACGATTTAAAAATCACTGGCGGGCCACTGAATACTGACGGTTCCTATTTCCATGGGGGGGGGGGGGTTGTTAAAGAATTTCTTAAAAACATAATTCCCCACAAAAAACTTCGAAATGAGTGCTCCCCACAAAATATTTGAAATCCATGGGGGGAGGGGGGGGGTTGTTACAGAATTTCGGACGCAAAAAAATATTATATCAAAAACCGGTGTATTTTTGTTTTGTTGTGTTTTGTTTTTTTTTTAAATTATTATTTGTGATTTGGCTGATTTAAATAACTTGTCTCTGAAGTAGCCTAATAGGCGACCAGTCGCCTTTTAGATTTTTTCGTCGCTGATTCTCGTTCTGAGTAGCCTAATTAGCGATAAATCGCCTTCGTTGGCAACACTGGTGACCGCGCGCAAGCTGCATTGTTGGTTTTACCGCGGGCCCGCGACACTTTTTCAAATTGGCGGGATTTTTGAAAATGGTTCACGCGGGCCACTTATAATTCGTTCACGGGCCACAATGTGGCCCGCGGGCCTGGGGTTGGGCAGCCTTGCTCTAAAACGACAAATTATCTGAAATCGAATGTGATGGGAAAATGTTTTATATGCAATCCGCATTCTGACAGTTTTCTTATGAGACGCGTATTGCAAAATGTAAAAGGCGTAAGTAGTTTTTGTGTTTATCTTTTTTTAAATTTATATTATTTTATTTTTGTTTTAAATATTTTTTTTTACTATTTTCCGTATTTTTTGTGCCTACCTATGTATTTTTATTTTTTTTATTCTAATTATTTTATACATTATTTAAAAATATGGAATGTATTGTATTGCACTATCCCTGCATACATTCTGAAATAAATTCTGTTTTTAATTTAGACTTTATGTCCGGGTTAAATCTTCCCCACAGGAAAAACTTAACCCTTCCACAAACTTTTCCACAAATGATCATCTAGTCAATCAACATCATGCAAGTGCATTATATAAGCATAATAAATACAAAACAAATAAGAACAACACGTCAACTCACCAAAGAATTATTTTTATTATTATTATTAATGGTTAAATGATTTTCAATGGCAACATTGGCAACACCAAAATGACTGAAAGGAAATATAATGTAACTTAACAAAAAAACTATGGTTCAAGCACTGAATAGATATGATATTACAAACTAGAAGTGCCTTATATACATAGAGCTAAAACATCAATGCTTCCATGTCGTTTTGAAAGAAACCTTCTGTAGCCACGACTTAGTAGGCAACTTTTGATTCTATCCCATTAAGCACACGTGCTTTGTCTCTCTTACACTGCCTGACATCGTATATCGCTATTCGACTTGATCATGAAAATGTTATAATGATAGTGTAACTAATTTCTTCATTTGAAATTTGAGCAAAGAATAGTCAGACTTTTAGATGACGAAGCACGCTTTCATCGCATTTCTTGTGTTATTCTTTTTTCTATGGGTTCAAATGAATATTTTTCAAGATAATTTAAATTGTTTTTTTGAAATTAGTAATGAGTCATTGAAAAGAGATGGTTCTACATAATATTCTAAGGAATCTTAAAATTATCAAATGCGAATTCGAAAGTTTTTTTCTGTACTTTTGTAATGTCGGCACGTAAATAAAAAAAATAATAAAAAACACATAGCATAGCACATAGCGAAAGAAGCACGAATTTGTAGCAATAAAAAAAATGAATTACGCCAATTTTTTCTTCATTATCATACTATAAGACATTCAAATTCAGAATTCAAACATAACCTAACATTTGAGTGTTCTTTAATTTTTATTCTAAAATCGTCGTTACTAGGTATTGCCACAGTGTTGAAAAAATTTAACCCATCTTATTAAATTTCTTCAATTTGTTGACAGGCTGTATACTTGGCCGACACGAAGTGTTGCCATGTATTCGAGATTAGAAACTCGATTTATTGTTATGGCGCGCCAATAAATTATTTATTGTTCGATTGTCGAATTTACAGGTTTGAAAATAATCGGCAGAGTGTTCGATTTTTTTTTAGTTGCGAAGATCCTTTGTCTGAATTCAAGATTAAAGTGTGAGTCATTAATTCGCACTTAAAACAAGAAATTTGTTTTAAATTGCAACATTTTTATATGCCAGGGAATAAAACGACCTCCATGGTTTGTTGGCATTCGATGTTCGTTACAACTGATTCGAGTTCGAAAATTGGCGAAGTTAAGAAATACCAAAGAGTCCATGCGTCTAAAGTAGCAGACCGATGAGTAAAAAGTAGAAGGCCTATGAGTAGAAAGTAGAAGGCCGATGAGTAAAAAGTAGAAGGCCTATGAGTAGAAAATAGAAGGCCTATGAGTAGAAACTATAAGGACTATGAGTAGAAAGTGGAAGGCCTACGAGTAAAAAGTATAAGGTAGAAGGCCTATGAGTAGAAAGTAGAAAGCACATGAGTAGAAATTAGAAGGCCTATGAATAGAAAGAAGAAGGCATATGAGTAGAAAGTAGAAGGCCTATGAGTAGAAACTAGAAGGACTATGAGTAGAAAGTGGAAGGCCTGTGAGTAAAAAGTATAAGGTAGAAGGCCTATGAGTAGAAAGTAGAAAGCACATGAGTAGAAATTAGAAAGCCTATGAATAGAAAGAAGAAAGCCTATGAGTAGAAAGTAGAAGGCCTATGAGTAGAAAGTAAAAGGCATATGAGTAGATTCTAGAAGGACTATGAGTAGAAAGAAGAAGGCCTATGAGTAGAAACTAGAAGGACTATGAGTAAAAAGTATAAGGCTTGTGAGTAGAAAGGGTATTGTAAAAATCTCATAAATTACTAAGGTTTCCAGTGAACGAAATTCTCAGACTATGTATTTTAATGCTGTGAAAAACATCTGTACTGAAATGTCTGTAATACTTAATATATTGGCAGTTTTAAAAAGGTATTTATTTCAGATCGTGAATGATTTAGAATTTTTTAAAAATCCCTTCTATAATTTTGTTTCAAATCCTACCACACCCCCTGCATTCGGAGGCCATTTAGGGTGGTGTTGGGGGTAAAATTGGCGTTAAAATTCTCTACACACCCGCCCCTAATGCGACGTAAATCTCATAGTGCAGCAAAGCGCTTGTCGATTAAGATGGCGCCATAACTTTCTAAATATCAGAAAATAGGAATGGCTTCGGCTCTTTCTTTCCGATATGATATCGTAGTGATATCAAGCGGTGATCAAGGAAGTGATCTAGAGTGCTCCCCACAACTGCGCCAATATTGACTTCAATTGCAGCAAAGTGTGCAAGAAGATATGTGAAGGTGGGTTAACTGTGAACTACCCACTAAAGTATAGGTATTTATTTATTTTTATAATATTCATTACATTATATGAAAGGAAGCTTTTGACTGTCCAACTAGGAAGGTTTCCCGTTTTATGACAGTCAAATTAACAGGTTTCAAATTATCCTAAAGGAATACAGGATTTAAGAATAGAGAAAATAAGTATGTAAAAGCGAAGATACAACTAGGCGTTTGTTATAAATAATTATCAAATACATTTTTTAGTAATATTTCGGAATCAGTCCTGCCTAGATCTAATAACCATTTTGTTATTTTTGGACCGAAGGATGACAATTCACACAGTTTCAGCTGGACATTTACGTAGATTATAAGAACAGAATTTACCTAATGAAAATTACACAAAAAGCTTTCAAGCCATACAGTAATATAAAAAATGTTTAAATGTATGGTAACATAAAATGAAATAGAGACGAAAACAATATTAGAACTCAAATTATTAAAACTACAGTATCTTCACTACTATACTAATGTAGGATTAAGCAAAGAGCTGGTAAAGATTACGCTTAATTCTATAAATGGAGTCAGTAAATATATCAATATTACCTACATCCAAACTTGCTAATCAGATCACGAATTGGTTAGTGAGTGTGTCTGTTAGGTGGTTGAGTACGTATAGCAGAAAAATGTTTCATTTTAATTTGGGTTCCCAATCGGAATATGTATTTTAGTGAATTTAGTGGTGGAGACTCTGGCAGGGCTGTCAAGTATATGGTTAATGATTCTGAATATATCTGAAATAATTTACCTGTCCGTCAACTATATTAGATGCAATATATTCATGAAACTTACATAATTAATGTTTTCAATTTGATGTATTTACCTGTATGAGATCTGAACCTTGAAGTGAAGCGAAAAAAATAGCCGTCACGGGACGCCATGTAGATGTGAAGTATAAATAGACATTAATAGTTTCTGGAAGTTATAACGGGTTAAAGATAGGAATGGTTTAAAATCAGGTGTAAACGATTGAAGAATTATTCAGACACCCTTCACCAGAGATGTATCCGCGAACCAGGGTTCAAAGCGTGCGCCAACTCTGCTCCACGGGGTGGCCTTGTCTACTCGTGCCATCGTTGTTCGACAAAGTGACCGACGATGTTTATTAAAACTGACCGACGATGTTTATTAACTGACCGACCTGTTTATGAAAGATTAAAGGTGATCGTTTAGAGTAACCTGTTTATTTAAATGCGACTTCCTCCCGTGATTGAGGCTGGTTACTGGTATGCGAACGATCGGAACTGAGCGCAAACTCAATCATGGACCGGATACGAAGAAAAGGCTATTTACAAGATATATGCGCAGAAGATGCTTTGAGGATATTCAGACCAACCGACAAGATTTGACTACACTACAAAATAAATAAATAAATCAAACCTCAACTAAAACTTTCTGCCCCCTCGGGTCTCGACAAAAGATATCATGTCATCAAAGATTCCCGCTTTGTATTCAATTCAAAAAGAAAAAAAAAACGAAATACTTTTTTTGAAAGCAGATGTAGTACTCTTTCAGATTTTAATTTTACAAACATACCTACATATGCAATTTAAAGTATGAACAAGTTATACGCAAACTTAACTAAAGTTTTCAAAATGGGTTACCTATAGTTTTTTTTTTATTTTAACTTTATTTACCGCTTTATACTAAACTTAAAAAACACATTTCATTAGATAAATATGTAATAAAAATGATTTTCTTTTCAATTTTTCGTATTATGAGAAAAATTGGCAAACCTTAATCGTGTGAACTGTTTGGCAGTTTTCTGTTTTAAAAAATTATTTCAAATTATACAGGAGCATTTATGGTAAATTTTTAAATGCAAAAATAAAGCGCGCTATTCTCTCTTTCTAAATCTTTTTACATTATATGTCTGACTATAATAGAAATTAAGATAGAATGAGTTTTGTGAGGACGTATCATTTTGTGACTACATATTTTGCACTAAATCCTAGAGAACCACTAAACAATAAATTATTATCACAGTTCATCTCAATTATCTATACACAATATTTTCTGTTGATATGAGAACAGTCTATCAAAACCCATTACAAACCCATAAAGCTATATCATTACTAGTTTTTTTCTTGTTTTTTTTTCATCTAGGATTTAGGATAAGTACCTGCCTATTCTCTAAACTCTGCCTAAATATAAAAGCAATAACCTCGTTTTTTTGGGTTTTTTTGTTGTTTTAAAAAATAAATATATCTAATGTACTGGCGGATTGGTTGGGCAATTGCACTGAATCAATTATTCCTAGAAAAGAGACCTATTCTCATTTTATTTTAAATATGAATACCGCACAAGAGTCTCAATTGTTCAGTGTCTGGATCGATGGCACACCCAAGTGGGTGGGAAAGGGAAAGATAAGTTAAAGAGGAAGGTTGTGATGTACCAAAACACGGCCGAAGCCAAATCAAGTATCGTTTCGATTCTGCACTGTGAAAAATGAGAATGTCTGATTTATTTAAATCCTTGTAAAAACGGGTCAGCAGTTTATTTCCAAATAAAATATTAGTCCTTTACGAATATATCGTAACTCGGAAAGTTTTCTCCGTGTAGTTTTTATCATTCTATACCTACCGATTTGAAAGAAAATAGATGTCGCAAATAATTTACGTAGGATCATTCGACTCGTAGGTCCCAGAAAGAACAACAAATTTGATTTTCTGTTCAAGAAATATTTTAGATATTTCAAATTTTTTTATCAATTTTACGAGAAGTGAGGAAAAATTTAGTTGATTTCGGACACACCGACACGCCCATAACGCACTTCTGTCGCTTTATCTCTTCAGTGGCTGTTTGGGATTGATCCATGGGATGAGAAATCAATTTGAAAACGAATGATACCTCTCCTGAGAGATAACTGTTCACTGAGTTATTACCTTATCACGAATTAGGGTTGCCACCTGCAAGAAATTATCAATTTAATTTATAGTTTGGTGCGAATTTAAATTTTCATCGCTCCTGGCTACCCGGAGAGTCACCGAATCTAGCTGATGGTCACACTAATCCATGCAAATTAGGGGAACGTGAAACAGTTTTTACCGCGTTAGTATAAGGCCTTAGACACATTACGCTAAATATAGCTTAGTATAAGGTTAGTATAAGGCCTTAGACACATTACGCTAAATATAGCTTAGTATAAGGTTAGTATAAGGCCTTAGACACATTACGCTATATAATGCGCGCTTAAATTGGGTGTGGAATGTACGTATTATGTGTTGGGCGCTACGCTATAATCTTCCTCAGGAGAGGGAGTTAGATCGATTGGGGGACTGCCGCGGAATATCATTTCTTTGTATGGGATCTGTCACTTTGACAGATGACAGCCGCGTAGTTACAGCGCTCCGTAAATTGTTGAATTGTTGCATAATTTTCAAATATATCCTGGCTAGCAGATCACAGCACATATCTTCGTGACGCCCACACTTATAGCACATAATTTTTTAGGTGTGACAGGTCCGTATGAGATTGTATTGCAAGCAATATGGAGTTATATAAAAAGCTTTGAACTTTTAGCGTAATCTGTCACTCTCTTAAAGTTGGTAAAATAGAGTTCTACTTATTGATAGATTATGAACAAGCGATAGAGCAAATAATATTGTTGTATTTTCGAGGAATGTAATATACGGGTAGCTACTATTTTTTTTGTATGCAATACCGAGTGAGGCCGGTGGGAGGGATTCTCAAATGTCGTACCCTATCCCCTGACAAATCAAATACAAAAACATGAGCCGTTATAATTGTATTAACACTATTTTTTTTTATTAAAAGGAGTTTTAGTATATTTGAGTAGTTTTACCATTGTGCAAACAAATCATTTCAAAAGTGTATCATATAAGATGGCTGTCAGGTAATTTCTTCTCACCCTCATTTGCCTTCAATGCCAGTCAGACAAAATCGCACGAATGCCTTGTCCAGAGCTTTTTAGGTTCATATCTACAGTGCTGTTTTTTTTTACGGACATGTAAATATTATTAACCCTTGAGACGTTGTTGATTTGCACGGATCGAACCTTCTACAAGCTTCCATTTTTTCAAAGACAATAACAAGCACTATTTCGTTCTCTTTCTGACATGAAAGAAATAATTAATTTTTAGATGAGAGGAAAAGAGATATATGCATTTTAATAATGTGCGGTCGTTCTGGGACAAATATGGTCTTAGGAGAGTATAATGCGCGCACGGCATTTGGGACTGTTTAGGTCTTAGAAGGTCCCAAGGGGGCGATGTAAGACTAATAACGGGGGTTTGCTCGAAATTCACATTTTAATTATTTCTGATGAACGTATTACTAAAATCCCAAATGTTTTTTGAGGGATCTCTACGTATGTAAGTTATTTATACTTAAGATTAATAAAAACACGACATTAAAATTAAAATATATTGTGTAAAACGGTTTTAAACATTTATACAACGTTTTTCAACTATAAAATTAGCTGTAAACACCAGATTTAATTTTTCTAGATGATGAATTAGTAGCTCCTCGAGAGATTCCTCTAGAAACATTAGAAAATTTAGTAATACGTTCATCAGAAATGATTAAAATAAACCCTACGGAAAGATAGATTTTTTTGGGTCTGCTAGAGCAAAATCGACTGTAGGTCCGTCCATTACGCCGGGCCGCGCGCCGAATATTGTTTTTACACGACTTCAACTCTTATGTTGTTAAGATTCCCACTTTATATTAGAGATTTGATAAAGCAAATTCAACTGCAGGTCTGTCCAATACACCAGGGCCGCGCATCGCATATTTTTGTGTACGGCTGCTTTACTTACGTTTATTTTAGGGTATTGTCTCGTCTTAACTTAAGGTTTATCTTTATTTATTTGACCTGACAACCCTGTTTTCCAGACAGTTTAGGGGCGAGCTTTATGGGCAACAATTTGGCTGCCATTAGGAACCCCTGATTACAGAGCGATCGCAATGATCAAATTAGGTTCTTCTACGTCGTGTATTGTATTATTTTATTCCATTTACAATACATAATTATCCGAATTGTTACCTCATTACGTAATGTGTTCTAGCAGTGAGAAACAACCTAAATCACAATTGTTTTTAATGTTACACTACGCTAGAGTCTCGCTGTTCCGAGCAGGTGGGACTAAGACACCAAGGGATGTCTGGAAAATTTTAATGTGAATACCGTATAAGAGTTCTAATTGCTCCCATCCGCCTGGATCTAGTGAGGCTACGAAGGTAGTGGGGAGAGGAAGGAGATGGAGAAGAAGAAGGTGGAGAATTACCTGCTATTGCGGTCTGGTCAACAAACATGGCTAAAGCAATTTCAAGCAACATTTGAATGCTGAATGGTGGTTTTACTCACTGAGAATAACTTTCACTGGAACGTCCGACAAAGATACCTGTATATTTGAAAATTATTAAAATTTGATATAACATAAATAAATCGAATCAAATCAACCGGATTTGAATCCGCGACCGCCGGATTGTTCGTCGAGAACCTTACCACTTTCTAGAAATCAATTTTCTGTTTCAATAGTTTATCAATCTGTTATAATAAAAAATACATCAGACTTTGATCACTTAAAATGTCCAATGTTTGCTAATGACGGCAGTAACCGCAAAATTTATCTATCAACATTTCACACGCCTGTGTCATCTTTAGGGAATGCTGCGTGGAGGGTCTCTTTAAGGAAAGGAACGTAGAAACGACCCGTTATCATTTGAAAAATTTCACCATCGTCTCGTCAAACAAATATTTTTTTCTTGCATAGCCGATTTTGTAGTCCGTGCAATTTGGTCATACCTCAGCGACAGTCGGCACGTTTCCATGACATATCTCGGTTTGTTTGTAACTGATTTATAAACTGACAATACTTAAAAAAAAAACTCCTACTGCCATGACTCTATTGTGAAAAAGGTTTCCCGTGCAATGATGGAGAACTTATCTAGCAGAAGATTAAACCCGACGCATTTGTCAACTCAGCTTCTAACCGGTCAAGTATTTGATTCATTTGATCGTGCCGTGTCAATCTAGCCGTAAAATATCTACTAGTAAATTATCAGAACCGGGCATAAAGTATTACTCCTATATGGTGAGATTTAATTTAAATTATTTATAAGTTATTTGAGACGTACATGGCATGAATCAATTGAACGATGCGAGTCATAAATGTATATTTCATTCATGAATAAATTAAATACGGTATCATATATTTTTTTTAATATTGTAAAGGAAATGAAATATACCCACGAAATTGATAATTAGAAGTCTCAATCAATCTTGCTCAGAAAACGGAAGCTTATGATTTTGAAAAAACCGTTGGTAACTATCAATTTAGCAAACAGTTCTTGTCTTTAAAAAGTACAGAAAAAATTGTACATATTTGGTAATGGGCGTTGAAAAATAACCTTTTTAAGAGGAACCAAATTTTTTCAAGTGGTAAATTATACATACGTATTTCATTTGTGTCTGTGTTATTTCACATGTAATTAATATTTTTTAAATGTGATTTAAAAAAAAAAACAGAATCAATAGTCGTTGATTTACAAAGCAATGAAGATATTTGGCGATTTTATTATTATTTTTATTTATTTTATTTATTTATTTAACGCCCAGAGGGCTTTTACATGGTTGGTACTATAATTTTAATTTGACAGATACTTTGAAACATAAAAAATAAGAATAAAATTACATTTGATAAAAGCTATGCAACAAGTCGTACAAACACAAGAAACAAAAACAGAAAATTACAGCTATTTGTAGGTTTACATGATGTGTTTAGGAGTATTGTTGAAATAAATGTTTTAAATGATCCACAAAACTTGCCAAGTTGGTATTGAATATGTCAACATCACCCAAGTAATGATTTCCCATGGTGTGAAGTCGTTGTATCGGAGAGTGGGCAATGTAGTTACGCTTATGTGTGCTGCTGTAGAATATTGTATTTTGTCGTGTTGTTACTGTGGGTGTATGTATGTTTATAAGTTGCAGGAGTTCACAACAGTCGAATTTAGAGTTAAGTATTTTGAATAAGAACGTTAAATGGTTTATTTTACGTCTATCTTCTAATGTATTTTTAGAGTATTAAGAAATTGTATTTTAAGTCTTCGACAGGGATATTTAATTTAAAATTTATAAGAAGAAAATATAAACTAATTAATTAATTTATACAAAATTTTAAAACATTATATAGTACACAATCCTTGAATGCTATAAAAACCATATATAAATAGATACATATTTTCGATACGTCACAGAATGGTAGATACCATAGAATAGAAAACTAGAAGTGAATGCAATATAAATTTGATTTGAAACAAATGTGCCATTGACTTAGTACCTTTTAGTTCTAGACTATTTAGCACGCGGTCTGTCTCTCTTACACGTACATTTGCCTGGAATAGTTTGTTGTATCGAATCACAGTTTTGTATGGAAATATAGGCATAATTTGGGCATAAATCACGAAACACGCTCACGAGACAGTGCTTGCGTTATTTGTTATTCTATGGTAGATACTTTCAGAATTGCCCTGTTGATCAGATATTAATATCCAGGTACTTTCCGACCTTTATCCTACTCTTGATTCAGCTTCACATAAGTAATAAATGACTGCGGATGAAAATTTTAAAGAATTAAAAAAAAAATGTTTTTGGTTAAATTATGCGTTTTATTTCGGCCCATCGTGTATTTATTCAAAACGGAAGCGATCATTGGCTCAAAAACACCGAACGAATTTCATGTTCTGAATTCAAATGAAGACGGATTTCTTTCATTGGTTAGTTTTGACACTTGGAGTACACGAGCCAATCAAAATGCAAAACAAGCGAACGTGTTCGGAATTCAAATGTGTTCTAATTTTGAAATGTTGTGCTGTGAAAAGTGCGCGCGCATTCGAGGCACTTAAGTAGCTATTAAGAATTATTATTCTAAGCGATGTATTGCGCTAATATTTAGGTCAATAAATGCCATTGCTGTTAATATTTATGGCCATTTTCACGAAAACAAATTTAATATTTTTATTAGTAGCTATTTTAAAACAGTCAATGACAATGGCAGCATAATGACACTCAACTATACACTCATATTTATTTATCTCGATCCCCGCCGGTTCTGGAGATCACAATTCTAGAAACGCATAACATAAAAAAATAACAGTACCCAATAATATATTTGAATTGATACAGTTCTAACGGATGACGTAGATAATTCCAGGCACGTGACCCAGCCTTTTTAGCTGTTCTTAATTCAAAGGGCTGTGCCGACAATTCGCGCCAATTGCGTTCCGCGATACGCGATAGAATCTAACAGTTTTCGCCGAAGTGCCGTCGGGAATCTTCGGAAGTGTTCGTGTTTTACCAAACCTTATATTTATTATTTTTTTTTAATCTTAATTTCCATGACAATCGACTTCTAATAAGAAACGTAAAATTATACAATACTACAAAAAAGGTCACTTGCTTCGCACTCAATCCAGCAAAAATCAATATTTGTTATCCTTTGACGAAAATTAATTAAAATTTTAACTGTGGAAGAGAGACTACTCGATTTATAAGGTTGCAAAATCACTCGAACGATTAGCTCTGTGTTCATTTAATTTGCACGCCTTTTTTGACATAATTTTTCTGACGTAATTTTCGTCAAGTTTGTTAGGTTTCAAAAATCCATAAAAAAACATAGCACCAAAATAAATGTTTTTAGAGCGACTTATTATACTTAGAAAATCCATTAAGAAAAGAGTTTATTTATTAATTTGAATACCGCAAAAGAGTCCCAACAGCTCCCAATAGGTTGAAGGTATTGGGGAGAGGAAGGAGACGGGAAGAGGAAGGTGGGGAAAAACCTGGCTATTCAGACCTGCGAGCTAGAGATATATCAGAGCTATTGATAATTAAATGGCGCCAGTATCTCGTAAACATTTTTTATTGTGATATAAAACGTATATTTCTTCTTCATAATTAAGGCGCCATTTTAAATGTGCAATCTAATTAAAACAATTAAAACACATTCATAATTAAGCTAAGATGTTTATCGTTTTGTCGAAATGGTTTATTTTCATAAATTAATGCCCAAATACGTGTGTCAGTTATGGGTTTCAATTATATTTCAGAATTAATGTGACAGTGATTTTCGCTACCGGATGTCAGTTATTGCAAATCATTTAAGCGTCAAACTTGTGGCGACGGGAATGAGAAATAAAATCCGCTTATGTAAAGATGTAATTATTAATTTTATTTGTACCACTGAAGAGATAAACCAAGAAGTGTGTTGTGGGCTGTCCGTGTCCCGATGTAAGTTAATTTTCCCTACTAATCAAACAATTACAGCATATTCATGAGAATTCAGTTCTGTTCACGCAATGTGTATGGGACTGGTAGGAATGCATTCGAAAAGACTTGGAAAATAGGAAATCTCAATATCCAATCCTTCAATTGTCCTACCTACCTATATTGTGACGTCACATGATTTTCTAACTCTGTGTCTATGGAATAAACTTTCAGAGTTTTTCATTGGTGTATAGTATAATAAGTAGGCCCAGAATGAGAATTGTACTGTCTATATATTGGCAAATCTATGCTTTTTAGGACCAATTTTTTTCATACAAAAAGCCCAAAGATATCCAGTGAGTGGTTTATTTTTGCAGGGAGGATTAATGTATAACATAACCCAACCACGGAATAAAATATTGTGAATTATATTTTAACAAATTATATTTCTTTCGAGTGCATCCAGAACTGGCAGACTATGGCCCCAACTGCGACGGGTGAGTTCCTTTTATCCTATACCTACTCTAATCTGGACTTGTCTTATGCCCAGGTTTAAACATTTAGGAATACTGTCTATCAAGTTTAGCGGATGCATTAAAAGTTAATTGTCTATTATGACATTGCGATTAACATAGTTATGGCACTGGTCTTTCGTGTGTTTTACTAATACATTGGAATTGCAGTTTTGCGACATCAGTTCCTTAGAACAATCTGCCTAGCTAGGAATTAATATTGACCTTCACAAAACATGATAACACTTGTGTATATCAATAGATTTCCCCAACATTTGACCACCGAAGAGCATTGAAATAACCAGACCACGTGCGGAAAAGTAAAGTTCTCTTACGTAAGACAATGGTTTGCAGCGCTGTCCATTGTGGGACTTTTCTGCTTAGAATCTGATTGCAAAAATTGAGTGAGGTGGCTAAATTATAACACATTTGTAAAAGTGTCTAACTAAATGGTGAAACAAAATATTGAATTTTAGAAACAAGCACGAACTTTGTATACCCAATTTTGGATATGTAGTAAGTTTTTTACGCAGCCAATAATTTGCGCGTCATTGTAAAAAGAACTAGTAATTCAAATATAATTCATTGTTAGGATATTTTATTGCGAGTTGCCTGTATACTGTCAGATTCATTTCCCTTTACGGCGCCCCGCGCAAGTTGGTTTGTTCCCCTTTCCCTGATTGGCTCATCATCTATTTATTTGGGTGTCTATGGTACCTACACATTTCATTAAAATATAATCAACCGTGTTTTGCACTATATTGAATTTTTTTAGCTTTGAATTGAAAATTGAAACATTAGAAAGGTTTGTGCAACTAGTTTTGTATATACAGATAAAGGATTTATCGTGGTTTGTCACCGTACCCTAACACGACTACAGATCGCTAAAGTACAATCAGTTCACTTAAAATAAATTAGAACACTTCGTCGTTGTGAGCTGTTTTTTGTTCGTTGGCGATCTGCAGTAACGCTCGGGACTGATGTTACCGACATTATCGATCGACCATGCTAGTTGCTGTAACTAGAAAAACATAATGTTCAGAAATCATATTACTAATGTGCAATGTGTCATTGCTATATTCAAGTGTGCTTAGTTTTTGGTACCTACCTGACACAGATTACAAGATTACACTTCTAGGCCTCTTTCTGTTCAGTGGGAGAGGTAGATAACCCCACCAGCTGTTGTGTCAGTAGGTAGGTCTGTTTTGTGTTTATTGCTGGCCGGTCAACTATCAACTTGTACCAACTTACATCAACTTCCATCAACTGCTATCTACTTCGATCCGAACGTCACAACGATTACACGCCTTTCATAAGCGCGCGTTTGAAAACCACACATGAATGAATTTTTAAAGATGTTTTTTTTTGGTTTACGGTGGTCCGACAGTGGACAGTATAGCAAATTAAAAATAATAAAGGTTTCGATAAGTTATTTACAACAATGGGAAAAAGATTTTTTTTCCAATAGGCCGAAATTTTGAAGAATTTTAATCAATTTAATTGGTCCGCCATGCAACAAAATACATAGCATAGGACAATATAATATTATTTCTATTAAAATAATGTAACATTTCCTAAAACTCGATAAAACACGCTGTAAAAACATTAAAAAAACAAGTTATTTTTCGGAAGCCCGACATATTTTCCAGTTATTGACATCTATCGAAATAATACGTAACGTGGAACATGATAAGCGAAGAAATCGGCTTCAACGCCCCCGAGACGCAAACCTAAAATGTCGGTAAAGAAGATTCCTTACTAGTTACGCCGTATTTAGTTGAGTAACTTACCCAAGGAGCGCTGCAGTCATTTGATATGGGCTGGAAAGCGGGAACACAGCGAAACGTCATCTTGCCGCTAGATGTCGTTAGTGGGTAGAAAATGGCCGCTCAAATCCTCGTTTTAAAAATGTTCAAGGAGTTTTTCTTGGTCACAACTTACCTAGAAGGAAACAAAACACCTAGTTAGTGATCGACCGACATCAATATTAAATATACTGAAGAGATAAATCGATATAATTATGTTGGACTGGGCCCGAAAAAACTTAATTTTCGCCGGTGAAATCCGGTAAAATCATTTAAACGTTTTCATGTTTCAAAATTATATCTGCACTTTTATTAGCCTTGTTGTCTAGGAGTTTAGTAGTCTTCGGTATAGTTCACATATCTATTGATTTTGTGTTCATCAATTTATTACATTGGAAACGAGAAACAGAAGAATAAAGAAACAACATGAGTAGGTACCTACCTACCTAGGTATCTATTCAAGAGCGTCTGGAAAAAAACAACAATATTATTTGCACCATCTCTTTTATCAATGTGATTGTAAATAATACGTTGTGGTGAGTAGGATCGAACCCTCCCCCGTGTGAATGCTATAGCTACGCCACCATTAGTGTATTCGTCAATGTACGCCACTGTATCTATTGTATTTAATAAAATAATGTAATACAGGGTTGTTTGAATATAAGGCAGAAACCCGTCGGTATATATGGAATGGAGGTACATACTATATGAAATTAATATGACAATGCCATGTGGAATATAGATACTAAAAATAAACTTTGCATGTTAACTGACCAGATCTGATTAGCCAGTTACCTACGAACATTTCCCTTTATTTCATCCGGACCTTCAACCCCACAACATACACCTATTATAGTGACCGGATAAATCATCAGAATGATAATTCATCACATCTTTAAAAAGTTATATAAAGTCATGGAAAGTGATGAAACAAAATTTTTATTAACTGGGTTAGGTACGTTAGGTTAGGTTAGGTTTAATTTTTTTTCATCGCTAATCCTACTTTATATCACTTTTTAAAGGTGTGTTGAATTGTCACTGTGTTAAGTTACGATGGAACCTAGAAATGCCTCCACGTAGATTATGGAAAACAATGTCGTCATTATTTGGCCTCTAGTCCATTTAGCACGTGCTCTGTTTTTCAACACTTGCCTGACATCGTAAATCGTCATCCCATTTGACTTTCATAATGATGATAATGAAACACAGTTTTATATTCAAAGCTCAGTCTGTCTGTGAAGTCCGACAGATAGAGCTGTTTTTATTTAAAGCACGTTTTTACCTGTGACAGGTGATATCTATTTAATATGATATTTATTTATTTATATATACGCCTAAAAGGGCTTTTACATAAAAGTGATACATGATGCAGTGTACATAGGAGAATATCTGTATTATACAGGAGATACTGACAGTAAATAGATACACAATTGTTAAAATGTGATTACAAGTATAATGAGAAAATATTAAGAAATAATTTAAAAAAAGAAAACTAAATAAAAACAAAAACTAAATATGAAGAAATTTTAGTAAAACGTAAGAGTATCATAAAGTGAAAAAGAAATTACTACAACAATACATTTAAGACAAAACATTAAAAGTAATTTACAACATTAGGTACTCTAATTTGTAGGATTCGACAGTGTTGGTATAGATTATGCTTAGCTCTATATATGGAGTCAATAAATAAATCAATAGCACCCCCATACTTGTTGCCCAGATCATGCATCCTATTGGTCAGGGAGTGTGTTCGATAGTTGGTCGTGTATGTATTGCAGAAGAATTTTATACTTTGTCTTGTATTCCTAGTCGGCACATTGAATTTAATAGTGGCAACGATGGCAGGACTATCAATTAAGTTGTTAATGACTCTGTGTAACACAACCAGGACTGAAATAATTCTTCTGTCAGACAGTGTTATTAGATGCAATTGATTCATCAAACTGACATAATTAATGTAATCGATAGGAATTCTGAGCTTAAAATTTATGATATAATATGAAAACACGTGTGTATTCGAATGCAATGATGTGTCAAAATTTGAAAGCAATCGGTGTAGAACTTTGGTAGATTTTAGATTTTGAACAAACATTTACATTTGTATATAGATTTAAGGCACTATTGGCCGTACTGTTTGATCTCAAAATACGCCACATTTCTTGTGTTCTTCTGTATTCTATGGCATCTATCTACCCATTCGTATAACGGCTTGTAGGTGGGTTTTAACTTGTATTTTGAATGGTAGTTAGCCGCGTATGAACGCGTATTTAGGGGGACGAGCAACCAATTTGGGTTCGTAATTATTATCTCGTGTAGTTGGAAGACATACCCTTCCACGCGCGAGACACAGGGTTACCAACATTACAAAAGTTGGTTATTAAAATGAATTATTTAACAAATTAAATGTCTTGCGCAACCAAAGATTCAATCGAAGATATTAGCTATAGATGGCCAAAATTGGAAATCGTGTTTTATTTTATTTTGCTAAGTTTAGGCACAAATATTTAAATGTATTTCAATCGTGCCACATTATGCAACAAAACCGAACCGAAAAGAGGTTCGTAAATAAGTGATTTTGAACAAAAAGCTTTTTTCTGCCAGTTTACCTTGGCGCACGACGGATTTCGAAGTGTCACGTGATCAAGTCAGTGCCATCGACAAACGACAGATTGAAAATTGATTGATTGATTGATTATTGTTGATACTATTGACTTGTGTGTTGTTTTACCGCATAAGTGTATAAACTGAAATACGCTCTAATCACAGGGAAGTTTACTTAGCGACAGTATTTGGGGGGCGCGCGTCCAGGCCTGTACTCTCATCTGCCGACTGTTGGCGTAAAATTGCACTAAAAATTGGCGTGTATTACTATTGTAAGATAAATTATAGGTAGTTTACATCTCCCGAAAATAATAACAACATTAATTTTACCCACAATTATGTATGTGAGACTGGTATCACTGTAAACCTACGCGCGATACCTCGCGCGGCAAATATTTCATTCTCTCTCCAGTGGTCTAGCCGCCGGTTTAGCCCTAAATCTCCTGTAACGTACGCGATCTGTTCGGTTCATAAAATTATTGTAACGTGAGTTTTGTTAAAATAAAAACTAAATTGAAAATATTCGAATTCTCCTTATTACACACTGAGAGTAATCACTTCACCTTGGATTCTGCGGATTGGAGAACCACAGAATCATTTAGCCAACAACCCATTTAAATTGGCGTTAATCACAATCTTTAAAACTTTACTACAACTTTTTTAAGATTTCTTAAAAATCTTTTTTTATGGTCCATGCATCCCTGATCTGCGGAATGCGTAATTTTCTTAGCCCAATCGGGAAGATAAAACGGTGGTCGATCTTCCAACAGTAGCCCAGTAGCAAATCGTGATGATACCGCGCGTGGCAGGCAGAGGGAGGGCTTGGCTTCGAACTCGGTAGCGGTAGGGGATCACGTTTCGGATCAAAGATCAGTGGCCATCTTCGGAGGCAAGATTAACAGCGATTGAGATTCCAACCCTCATTAAAATCTTAACAAATTTGTAATAATTGGGGTTAAAATGAATACACGGTGGGAACTTTAGGTTGATTTTTTAGTTTAAAAAGTAGAATGCTACATTTTATCAATTTGATTTTTAAATTTAAAAAGTAGAATGTTACATTTTATCAATTTGATTTTTAAGTTTAAAAAGTAGAATGTTACCTTTTATCAATTTGATTTTTAAGTTTAAAAAGTAGAATTTTACATTTAATCAATTTGTAATTAATGACACAAGTGCCATTTACTTGGGGTAGTTATTGACAGTCACAGTGCTAAATAGAATGATGAATATATATTATTATTAACACCATCACGCCGTTTCCTCGCAGCGGTAGGCAGAGAGGATGGACCGCCAAACGACTCGGTCTTGGCACACACTTCTTGCCTCATTCACATTCATAACTCGTCTCATACGTACTCTTCTATTATTCTAACTCTTGACTGTCACTTAATTTCAGTCTCACAACATACCCCAATTGGGAATGCCATAGTCTCACTGGCTCCAGATGGGAGCAGATGGGACTCTTGTGCGGTACTCATCAAATACAAATAATTTTATTATTTTTTAAGCAGATAAATACTTCCGTGGACCTGTCTGGGTCTTAGGAGTCGAAGGGTCTCATTTAAATTCGAGTTTTCTATTCAGTGACTACAAACTAACGCAAAACCCAACATTAGCTTTCGTTAGGTTTTATTCAAAAGTGATGTAGGTGTAACTTTGTGCCTCTTTAAATATCGCATTGAAGATGAGTTGTAAAGAAAAAGGAAAGGTTTGCTGGACCGAGAAAGGGATGCAGTTAATGAGATCATTCTCGCGTGCATCAATCTGTAGGCATTCCAAAAATGCTACCCAATTTATGCAAATTATTTGCAACACGTAATGCTTTGACTACACGATCTAATCAGTCCTTTATACTATGATTGTTACATTCACAAAAGATTTTTCCAATCCATATTCTCTTCATGTAAGAATTTCAACATTTGAAATTGATTGTCCATTTCTATAGATTTATCTTATATTATATCTTCATTGTACCATAGATAATAGAAATAAGGGGGAAGCATTGTGAAGCATTATTGGTATGAAATCACGAGCACAAAAGTGTCAGCGACATAATTCACCCAAAGCAAATAGCAGTCACTAACTACACACCAAAAGTTTCATTGGATAGCCGCTTTGATATTCCGTGCAGTTTTTTTTAAACTAAATCCTCACGGAAAGCTCTGGAGAAAATAGTTTCCCTCAGTGTTTATGTCATCTCCGGGAATACTATGTGGAGTTTTTTTTTAAAGAATGTTCTGGAAAAGAAAATGGAATCATGATGGGTAGAAATTTCAAGATCAATGTGTCCAGTGAACGTATGAATCCACCCCTCCGAATGGGTCGAGAGTCTAACCAGAGAGGTCAAAGGGTTTCCCTCAACCAGAGTCTAACGATCTGCCGCAAATACCATGACATAACCTTACCCCATGTACTCTTGTTAAGTCACTAAACGTAGCGAACCACTTGGGGTACCATAATAGATATTCAATGAATGGTTCCCGGGCGGCACCACCCATACCTGCCTCAACACGCTCTTGTGTCCTGTTCAGGGTGGATCGATGCAAAACAAACTCTAAACAGAATTCTTACCTGAACAGACAATATGCAATAATTACAATAGCGTATTATCCAAGGTGGATATTTTCAGTTGCGAACTTACCAAATACAAGAGGTCCATAAAAGAATATTTCTCTGATGGTTTATGAATAATGTTATGTCTCTATTCAATGAATTGTTCCCGGGGCGGCACCACCCATACCTGCCTCTCAAATTGAGTTTCGTCGTAGCCTGGCGACAGTCGACAGCGTGCCATATCGCCCATTGTTTGTATTATTTATGGATTCTATAGATTCAAAGGCATTGTTAAGTGTGTCGGTATCAATGTTGATCCTGATGATCGCTGCCCTCCCGTGCAAGGACGCACTAAAACAAGAAGAGAGCGCATTACCCGCAGAGCTGCAGATAATAGTACAGCGATATTGATTGGTTTATTGGTTTCAACGAGGTAACCAGACGTTATTGTATCGCATGCACAAGGCTACCATAAACATCGGCAGATCGGAGGGGGTCTTCGTTATTAATGCTATAGAACTGATGAGATTAGCAGTGGCCAGTGGTCAATGGCTACCCTTATAACACATCCTTTACTTACTCCGATACTGCAATAATTAAAACAGAATTATGTAGGTATCCTTTCTTTTATCGTGTGTTTTAGTCTGTGAGGAAAGGCTACGCAGCCTTCAGAATACTGAACCAAACTACATATTTTCTTATAAATCAAAAGGTGGATCTAATATTTAGTACGGATGTGAGCTATTTCATTTATTCGCGTTGTTATTATACTATCTGACGTGTACGTGGCGTTGCTGGGGGTTATTCTTAGAACATAGACATATAACATATTGAACTTTTCTGTAGGCTTTTTTAAGATATACAATTCCGTAGTACATTATTTTGATGTATCTCATAAGGTTTAGCCAGCGTTAGCAATGGCAAGCACCCGAAAATATTTTATTACGACTTGATTACAAAACATTGACTTTTCTCTACTTTCTATAAATATAATATGCATGTTTCATATATGTAAACCTTCCGGAAAAAAATCTTATTTGTTTATTTTATTTATTTAATGAATAGTTAATACATATCAACAAATAAGTCCTGCTAAGCCAATAGAATTGGCTTGTCAACAGGTGCTTAAAGTTTAGTTACATACAGGGTGTATCGGCACGTACCCGACAAACTTTAACCAGCTATTCCTTAGCACATTTGGAGTAAAACATGTTATGGGCACTTTGCTGTCCGGTAACATTTTTTTTCAATAAAAAAATTATTATTCATATTTTCACCACATGTCACCACTGTTTTATCCTTTGTCAAAGTTTGAAAACCCGTCTGGCAATATTAGTTTGTTCGAGTTTCGTTGAATAATGTACGTACGTACCTACGTTGGCGCGCTTTTACAATCACAACGAAATGGCCCGGCACCATTCGTCTCATTTTTAACTATTATTATTTAGTGTGTACGAAAGAGCGAGGACACTTTTTGACACACTTGCTAATAACAGCTGTTGAACACGTGAAACAATGCAATTTTTTTTATTTATTTTTTGTTTTTAATGGAAAAAAAATGTTACCGGACAGCAAAGCGCCCATAACATTTTTTACTCCAAATGTGCTGAGGAATAGCTGGTTAAAGTTTGTCGGGTACTTGCCGATACACCCTGTATACATTTTAGAAGTTATAATTTACATCTTATATGTACAGATTCAACATTTTTTCATACTTATTAAAGTAATTTTTTTGTTCCGATAGCCAATTTTTCACCATATATTTAACCTTATTCATATACTTACATTACTTTATAGTGTCAGGTAATAAATTAAATGTCTTCGGTATCTTGTATTCAAACGTTCTTTGTCCGTACTGAGAGTAATCTCTAAATGATAGTAAAAACACTAAAAAATTCGTTGCGTAGTTTAGAAGAACTAAGCGCACAAACAGACAGACGCGGATGGCGACTTTATTTTTATGCTATTTAATTAAAGATATGAAATTATACACTTCGGTTTTGTGATTTTATAACTATGGAGTTAATGATTATTATATAAAAAAAATCTTTTCTTAAAAACAATGTTATTTTTATACTATAATACATTTTTTTGGTTTGACTAAGGCTTGAACCTTTTTCCTCAGGAACTATAGTCAACCGAGTCAAATTACGATTGAGTGGAGCAGACATTCATTTCATATTGCTGTAATGTTGTCCAATTTTAGAGAAATACGTATATGTTTGCGTGTGTATGCGTGATTGCCACCAAAATTTTACAAAATGCACTGTCATTGAAAACGAGTCTATCTGACGAATTTCAGCTCGATCGGATGTCGTAAAGTGGGTTAATTTCCACTTCTAAGATTTGCATTAATTCATTGACGAAACAATATCAACATTTAAAACATCGAGACAGTTTTCCGTTGTTCTATTACTAACGTTAGTATTAATTAATTCTAATTTTAATACTGTTTTTTAACTGTTTTTGACGTGGTGGATAGAGTGTGATGGATGTGTAAGAAGCTGTGTACGTTTCTATCTATTACCTAGGTTTCAGGTACTTCAGTGGCTGAGGTTTAGTTATGCCTGGAGCGTACAAGGCACGCGCCTAGTTTCACTTAATTACTTACTAGGAAGTAATTTCTGACGAGCTCAAAATCTTGGCCTTAACAAATTTCTCTTTTTTTGTTGAAACTGTTGTATGTACCTTTAATTAAACGTTTTTTACACACACATTAAATAATTTAATGTACGAAGTGTCAGTATATGACGAGACAACCCTGATGTATAACATTGAGATATGGAAGACAAGACATTCAATGAATGCAGGACTGAATGTAGTAGTTGCTGGTACAAATTTGTCTGTTAAACAGCAAGATTAGTAGTCCATAGTAGAGCTCTGATTCCAACTCTGATGGGTGGCCTTGCGATGTTCATGAATGAGATATAAATGTGATTTCTGATACTTTTATTTGATGCTAAAACCATGGAAGTAGCCAAATGAGGTAAAAAAAAGGTCCATGATGAATTTAGTCAAGATATTTAGGCATTTATTTATTGTAGATATCTCAAAAAAAAAAAAATAAAGTCGCTATCCGCGTCTGTCTGTCAGTTGCTGGTACAAATTTGTCTGGTAAACATAAAGACTAACAGTCCATAGTAGAGTTCTGATTCCAACTCTGATGGGTGGCCTTGAGATGTGCATGAATGAGATATAAATGTTATTTCTGATACTTTTATTTTATGCTAAAACCATGGAAGTAGCCAAATGAGGTCAAAAAAAGTCCATGATGGATTTAGTCAAGATATTTAAGCGTTTTTTATTGTAGAGTCTGTCTGTTTGTGTGCGTAGTTCTTCTAAAATACGCACCGGATTTTTATAGAATTTTCACTATCATTTAGATAATTTCTTCCGGAAGGTTTACCTATATAATACATGCATATTATATTTATAGAAAGTAGACTAAAAGTCGATGTTTTGTAATAAAGTCGAAAAAAATATTTTCAAGCACTTCATTGCTAACGCTGTCTAAACCTTATGAGATACATGAAAATAATGTACTACGGAATTGTATATCTTAAAAAGGCCTACAGAAATGTCCTTGACGGTAAATATCTATCTCCTAAGGATAACCCTCAGCAATGCCGGATACATGTCAGCTAGTTTAAAATAATCATGTGATTGTTTCCATTGCAAAATAAAATTCAGTAAATATCAAAAGGTGTGTGTTTTATTGCATAAAACTTAACAATAGGATTAGACAGGTCCTCGACCCGAATAGGACAAGGATAAGAAATAATGGCGTCACATTATATAATCCAATCTTCATGAAATATGAGTCATTTGTTTTAATCTATAACCATAAACAAAATGAAACCCGATGCATATTAGTTTAACGACATGGCCGTAATTTACACAACGTTGCCGGTGCGTCAGTAACAAAATGCCACGTACATTAATTTAATATAAAACGGCTCCACGAACTCTCAACGTGACTACCGCGCGTGATTGATATCATTTTCATTTCACGGCAATTTCGTTGGATAGGGCACCTTGGAGAGTAGGGTGAACGGAGACAGGAAGGTGAAGATACAACGAAAATAAATGTTATGTAATCTTTGACAAAAGAGTCCAAACTGTATATAAGTCTAAACTATGAGCATTTTTATTTCAGGACATTACTCGACTCAACATTTGATTCACTTGGTAATGCAATATCTTCCTGGGGTGTTACTGATTTGCTTTAAATTTTCAGCTTCATACTTTAAAATTGATTCACTGAGTGTACGGAGGCATCATAAGGATGCACTATTCCTGTATAAAGTAGTTAACAATAATATTAAATGCCCAGAGTTGCAAAATAAGATTCAATTCAATGTACCTGCGCGTTCAACACGCTCTTCTGTACTGTTCAGGGTGGATCGATGCAAAACGAACTCAAAGCAGAATTCTTGCCTGAACAGACTATGCAATAATTACAATAGCGTGTTATCCAAGGTGGATATTTTCAGTTGCGAACTTACCAAATACAAGAGGTCCATAAAATAATATTTCTCTGACGGTTTGTGAATGTTGTTATGTATTTATTTATTTATTTATTTATTGTTTATTTGCAAAAACAGTATGAACCAGAACATTGCAATATCGATAATTAACATTTACAAAAAAGTGAATAACAAATAGGTACATTTACAAGTGGGACAAAGAAAAAAGTTTCAAATTTAGATTTACAATTTTAAGTATTGAATAATAATATTTCACGTTTAAATACGTTGTAGGACATGTGGAAAATATCCACATTTCCTGCGAGGCAGTTAATTATATAATGTATCTATTGTTTTTATTTCTATTGTGATTTGATTAATATCTACAACCTCTCTCCATGGCTATAATTTTTGCTTTCATATTCCTTTCTTACAAATTTAAATTACTTATTACTTATTTTGCTGTCTCAGTAGAGGTAAAGTCACAAGGAGGAAATTCATAATTGGTATTATTTTGGATACATAATACTTATGTAAAAACTGAAATAAATGTATACTGTCGATTTCCCAAAAATTAATAAATAAAATAAAATAAATGAATAGGATCTAACCTATAATTGATGAATTTGATGTTATTTTTAATAAATGTTTTTTTACTATTAGAAACTCTATATCATCTACTGGTGTTACAAAATTTACTACTGCCGTAGGTAACATTAATTAAAAATAATATGAATGTATATGTTTATACATAATATATACGTTGTATTCCACGCTTAAATAATGTTGATGTTTAAATAATGCGTTCAGTCCTCCCCGCTTTACGGTACCTACCCAAAATGACAGGCACCTGGCTTAAAAAGCGTGCAGTCAACAGCCATACGAGTTTATTATTAAAAAATCTCATTAGCTGCCATCTAGCGACCGGCCCGCGAACCACAAGTATAAATCACAATTTAAATTAGGAACAGTCAAGCCACACGAATAATAATATACATACCTACCATATTATAATATAATATGTACATGTTGTGACGTTTGGGTTTTAATTTGAAATTAATAATTCATTGTTTTCCGTCATTATTTTTAAACTAGGCTTTATGTTGGCGGCCGTATTAATTGGTTTTTGAAGAGCTTTTTATAAAATACTGCTTTCGAATCCGTGACATTAGATTTAGGTAAGAAATTTAGTGGGTAAAGCAGCAATGTGAAGCTTTATGGGAAAAAGTTGCAATAAACTTCAGTCCTCTGGCATATTGGCTGTTATGTTTCCTAAGGATGCTGTCAAAAATACAGAGGATTTTTGTTTATTTCCGCTTCTCAATAAAAAACAGATAATTGGGATATTTTTGAACGTATTCGAAAAGTTTAAAAGTTTAAAAGTTGAAAAGTGATAAAAAATGCTTAAAAATTTAATCATTAAAAAGAAACATTTGATTGTTGAAATATGAAAATTTTGTAATCAAACATTCGAATTATATTGTGGTTAAGGCCCCGTAGTAAGCGTTCAAAGATGGTTTGAAAATATGTAAATACGAACGTTAGAGGGAGCGCGCTAATATTAAAAAAAAACTATAATAATTAAATGAAAATGGTCAAAAATTTAATAAAACACGACTCGTTTGAAAAGCAAAAATCTCTCGACAAATGCTTTATTTGCATTTAAAGATACACTGTAAATTTTTTCATGCCTGTAACACATTAAATAAGAGAACTAAACGTTTTTTAAATAATTTTCTTAGCTTTGCGATTTTTTTCTATCGAGGGAATTTCATATAATTAACTTTTCCGCATAACAATTGTATAGATATTATCTTCAAAACTTGTTTTAAATCGTAAGAAATTGGGTATGCTGGGGATTAAATTTTGAATATAAAGCTTGGTGTTATCTCTTTCTAACACCGTTTAGTTAATATTTCTCACTATGACGGTAAGAGAGACACAACGATTGCTATGAAACCATATTAGCTATTCCCAATACAGAATAATTTTTCCTGAGGGGTTAATTGAATATTTATCATCGAGATAGCATCAATAAATCACCGGGGCGATAAGAATTTACGTAACACTAACTACTTATTGTTGTACTGTCTGGTTTATTATTTGGTTAATAAACATAAGTTTATCATTAAAAAATAATAATATTTGACCAGTCAAAAATTTCACCAACAAATGTAGATATAATATATATCGATGCCATCTAGTGGGAAATTCAGCACTAAAAAAGCCTTTCATAAAAAAATAATTTTGGTTGTTTACAGTTGAAAAAAATATAATAAGCAGTAATTTTCAATTGAAGTACTTGTATTTGCATATGGATCATATTTTCTTATTGGTCGTATTTTCATATGGGTCGCATTTTCATATGGGTCGTATTTTCATATGGATCATATTTTCATATTTGTGGTATTTTCTTATGGGTCGTATTTTCGGTGACCGGATAAATCATCACAGTGATAATTCATCACAACTTTAAAAAGATATATAACGTCATGGAAAGTGATGAATTATTTGGCGGGTTGGGAATAAGCCGACATAGCTCAGTGGTCCAGAGCACCTGACCTGACATCAGAAGGTGCTGGTTCAATTCATTGGCATTTATTTTTACTCGGGAGATATTTTCAATTTGAATAGATATTTCAGGCGAGTAATTAATGCTTATAATAATTTGTTATTCTTTGTGCTATGCATAAAAACCTTGTCTAATAAACATTAGTTTCACAAAAAAAATAATAGATCATAGTTGAAATGATTGCTGAAAATCGCAGGGTTAACCCATTTAGTTGAATGCCCCAAAAATGACACGTTTGCATGTATTTGTGCATACCGATGAATAAAAAAGTTTTTAAAAATAAAAAAAATATAAAAAATGATTTTTTTGTTCTAAATTTCAAATTTATGTACGACATATTTTATTCTAACGTTCGTTGTTAATTTAAATTTAAGCCTATCAAAACGCTTTTATCATTTATATGTATTTTATTTTTTATTTAAATGTCATTCTAACAATTACCTAACGAAAAATGCTAATGTTAACTTCTTATTATCTAATTAAATTGATATCATTCCCTTCCCCACTTCATTCTACCTTACAACATATTCCAGCAATTAGGGAATGTACGTTATTCACATATAAACAAAATTACTATGAATTTGTAAAGAGTAGGTACCTAAGGAGTTCCTTAGAAAGATCGAGTTACGAACAGAGAGTCAAAACAGTTTTCAGTGCCTTATGTTTCTTTATTATAATTGAGTACTTAGCATAAACGCTATTACGTTTCGTGGCAGCCCGTCCGTGTTCTAAATTCGAAAATAAATTGAATTTCGAAAAAGGAACGGAACGTAAATTGGGCTGTCCGAGAGCAACACTTCTTTGTTTTTTGTCTCTGGTTCTTAACGAAATAGCCAAGAGAAGTTTAAAGGAGAAATAAATAATTACTTGAGTAGGTACCCGTATCGAAAAATATTTTATAAAACAATGAAATTCAATGTGCGACGTACGTGCGTGTGTGATATTTTTAACTGATGTAGGTGTCTATCAGATCTATGAAAAAAAATTCTTTTCTAATCGGGAAAAGCGATAAAGTGCTCTATTACCAGGTGAATATTGTTATTATATTTTTGAAATGCATAATATTTTTTTGATTCTGTAAAATTGTCATTTATCAGTTTATCACCCAGGCTAGTCAAGATATGTACCGACAGTCCGTGATTTTTTGCTGGTTTTACCAACTAGTTATTTTTAAAGATTTTTTTATTTTTTTTATTTTGAACAAATGTAAGTATATTTTTATCTACCTACGTCCCCTACTTGCAGATTGAAAAAATAGTTTTATTTTTTTTCTTCATATTTTCTGGAATCATTTTGAAAACCTAACATAATTTTTCAAAATGATTTTAGATAGTAAGGACATACATTTCACTAATGGGCGTTTTACGCGATGCTTTTTATTGTTCACTTTTCAAATGGGTCGTATTTTAAAATGGGTCGTATTTTCAGATGGGTCGTATTTTCATATGGGTCGTATTTTCCTATGAATCGTGTATTCACTTGGATCGTATTTTCATATTCTCGTATTTTCATACTGGTCGTATGTTCATATGGATCCGGGATGAAAAAAAGGACGTGTTATTTTTTCGTACAGTTTAAGATGGCGGACATTATTTTACATCTGTCATCTGTGATATTTTTACGTAACTATATAATGTGGAAATATTGCATTTTTTATTTCGTTTTTATGTTTAAAATATTGATAAAAGTCTAAAACCCTTGATCATTACTGATTGTGAACGTGTATTACTGTACGGTATTGTGAATTAAGCTTGTCTTTTGATGATTCGTTGACGGCAACAGCAAAGACAAATAGCAGATGCTTTCATGTGATCTATGATTAGGTCCAAGGCTTTGCCATTTTTTTTAGATTAAGTACCATACCACAATATTATTTCATCTATAATGGCAACTATCTGTATGAAATCGTAAGTGTGAAAATAACGATCATGTAAAGCAAAGATTTTTCACCGATTTAAGCTCAATTTTTCCTTACTTTGAATAAAATTGGTCAAACTTTTTCAAATATTGAAATTCTTTCTAGAGCGTAGTGATATAAACATAAATATGTCGAAAAAAATGATCTTAACGAAGGTATTTTTATTTAAACGAATAAATTTTCTATGACAATTTAAAATGTGCTATTTTCGATTTGTCGCCAAAACGATATGTTCGTTTTTATTCGTGATTTCGGCGGCGTTGGTATCACGCCGGGCAACGTTGGTGACGACCTTCATACCAGATATTGGCCGTTTCTATGTCACAATGACGTTGTAGTCAGTTGGAATCGTTTCGGAATGTGCGGTTTTCGATAGTTTTTCAAATCAATAAAATTAAAATATTAAAGTTTACAAATATTTAGTACAATAATCACAATCAGAAAAATAAACTTTAAATATTGTACACATTTTAAACGGTGCTCATGGTTTGTGAAAATAACACCATGTATTGGCTTCTCTGGGCGTGGATATCGAAAAGTCTTACACAAATTGTAAAATTAATATATTTTAAGAAATATATTGCACTTTTATTCATAATACTATCTGTATTTCTATTATTAAGGTACATTATAAACTTAACAAACAACTTTTTTTAGTGCGATACTTTTTAAAAACACAAATTCCAGACAGTAAAATTACCTGACAATGATGAATTAGTTCAGATTGACTGATTTATCGCTTATATTTGTAAATTCGATAATAAATACGCTATAAAATAGTGCCTTAACGCGGTAAAGTTACCCTCATCTCAATTATAGCATTGTTTGGTTGAGAAATGAAAAGCGGGCGGCATAGTTACCCAAACCATCCAGCCAAATTACAAGGCAATCTCAAACCATAATTCATAACCCACGAGGTAATTTTTGATGCGAACCAAATTGGGGTGTGGAAAACAATATTGCATGACAGGTACCCAGTCTAAGGGTTATATCAAATTATGACAGTTTCATTTGACAGATGGGATGATGTGTGCTTAAAAACATTGTTGGAAATTACATAGGTACCTATCTGAATTAAAACTAAATATTAAAAAAATAACATTAATGTTAAGTCAATCAAATATATATAACATTGAACAGCAATTCTTATAAGCGTCATCTTATGATGTACAGGGTTTTCCAATAAGAGGTGTTATTTTGATATTCAATCGTAAAAGATCAATGGTTTCGTTGCTTGTGTAGCACGTAGCGCCGTTTTGTTGAAAGTAAATGTTTTCCAAATCAATATCATCCAATTCCGGCCATAAAAAATCATTAATCATCTCTCGTTAGCGCAATCAAATTCACCGTAACTGTTGCTCCTAAAAGTAAGTCTAAAAGTAAGGTCCAATGATTCCGCAGGACCATAAACCTCACTAAACAGTCACACGTTGAGGATAAAGAGGCCTTTTCAACACAACTCTTGGTTTTCCGAGCCCCAGATGCGACAATTTTGCTTGTTGACGAAGCCACCGAGGTGGAAATGGGCCTCATCACTCAAGATGATTTGCATTTGATTCACTCAAGTGAAGTTCAATAATTTCAATGCGTTGTTGAAGCGTGTATCGTTCCATTTTTATTAATGGCGTAGTTTTTACTTATCAAATGTCAAAAAATGACAGCTTCAAAAGTAACATCTACCGAAATAGCGGGCTATTCAAAATAACACCTCTTATTGGAAAACCTTGTAGTTACACAACAGATAGACAGTTAACATTGCAAGAGCTGGCAACGTTACATTTCAGAAGACTGACACCTGAAATTCCCTGAAAAGCCGTTTTCTCAGGATCTATGGGGCCTATCAGGCCTAACGAACTGATATTTAGAATTCACACTAGAATTAATGGTCTAAAGCTGAATCAATAATAAAATCTCAGTAATTAACCATTTAGGGAAAAACCCTATTCTCATAGGCACAAATGAAAGACTTGGGTTCGAACTTCAAAGCCGTTTTCTCATAGATTCATACTAGAATTAATAATCTGAAGCTGAATCGAAAATAAAATTTCAGTAAAAAGACATTTGAAGAAAAATCTCCATTCTTATGTGCAGAAATTAAAGACTTGATTATAAACTTTAAAAGCCGTTTTCTCAGGATCTATGTACACAAACGGACTGAAACCTGGATTCATACTAAATAATAAAATTTAAAAATTATTGTGGCCAAGAGGTAAGAATATGAAAATAATTTTGGTGTCATTTTTGCCGTGACATTCGTTAAATGTTTCTCATTTGATATATTCTATTCGCTTCTTATAGTCAGCAAGCAATGTGGATGTGTTGCCGATTCATATTAAGTTCTTTCCACTCCTAGGGCCCAGACAGGCCAATACAATTGTTTATCTGCTTAAGAATTAATTTACACATTTGATTTCCACATCTATTTCAGCGGAAGTGAGATAAAATTGAGCTTAGGTATTTCAGGCAGACGGACACCCCGACAATACATTTGAATAAGTTTATCTCTTCTCATTATGTCTATATTTATTACAGTTATATTACAGAAAGAAAAGCTCTGCAAATTTCATGATGTAGGAGGAGAAATTCCCTCAGTACACGGAGAAAAAAGAGTAATGCTAATTTATTAAAAATCTTTTCAATTTATTTTTAATGCTGTTAAAAACAGGACTGAAAGCCGCTTCCTGATAAAGTGTTAGTGCATTTGTAATAATATAGGAACACTTGTTAATACACCTGCAATTTGCCTTGATAATATACAATGACAAAATACGAAAATATTCTTATTTTTTCATGAACACGTTATAAAACATTCGTATTTAATTAAAAGTTTATCAGGAAACCTATCAATTCATTCGCTAAGGGCCTGCAATCGCGTTTTTAACAGGATTAAGAATATTTTAGTTTCAATAATAGAGATTCTTAATAAATTAAAAATACTTATTTTTCTCCGTGTAGGCGTAAGATATGAAAGTTTTAAACTATTTATTGATTATTTGTAGAAATACATATTGGTGAAGATAAAAAGCTAAAAAAAGTTTCTAGTTACAAAAAAAAAATAATGTCGTACTATCAAAAAAAAAACATTTCGTTCGATATTATTTGGAATGCGCGTTCGAAGTTTAAAAATTGGATTGGGGCATAAATAATCGACGATTTGGACAGGTAAATTTTCTACCCTGTCTGTGTTTTTTTGATCTATGGATTCCGATGATCTATGGTTAACATAATTATAAAATTTGATATGGCAGATTATTACGTACTTAAATGAAAACTTACTAAAGTGTTTTAAACAACTTTATTACAATTAATAGATTATGCCAACTGGTTTCGATTACATGTTCCTTATAGCTTGTAAAATAGATTTTTCAGTTTATAGCAGATATAATATTATACCTAGTCCTCACATATATATATCTGGTGACAGGATAAATCTTCACATCTTTAAAAAGTTATATAAAGTCAGGGAAAGTGATGAAAAAAAAACTTTATTAACCCTTCAAATATCAGGAACCCAAATTCGTATGATGTTTGGAGACAAATTTGGTCTCCTGACATTTAAAGGGTTCTGGGTTAAGTAGGTTAGGTTAGGTTATGTTAATTTTTTTTTCATCGTTTCTAATGGCTTTATATCACTTTTAAAAGTCTGTTGAATTGTCACTGTGTTGATTTATCATGGAACCATATATCTATACCACACTGGAATCATATATACTATGTAGCATTTAAAAAAAAACAATAATCATAAAATTTGTTCAAAGAAACGTCACTATCTCGATGACTATTCGTTTTTTAAGCTTTCCACAGGCAGGTAGAAAGCATTTAAAAAATGAGAGTAAAAAGTCAAAATAATTACAAAGGTTTCACATTTGAAAAAAATCTTTATTGAGCAATTAAAACGGCCACCATCTTTAATAGGAAACGGAACGCACAAACCAGTTTACAGATAGACGAAATTCAAAACGGTCGACTTAAAATAGGACTTCGTTAGGTAGGCCCAGTTAATTTGGTTAGTTAGCTTAGAAAAATGCCTCTTTTCCTTTTTCCCAAAACTTTTTGACTTGGTGTAAAACATAAAAACTAAGAACACGATGTCCAGTAACATCTAGCTAGCTAATTCGACACCACGTCATCGAGAGTTTCACCCATCAAAAAAATAGGAATATTACTGTCTATATCCGAATTTCAAAAAAACTCTGGGTAATGATCGAGCATCACCGAAGACTTAGATATTAAACTACATTTTAAAATTAAATATGCATAAATTGGTTGGTCTATTTCACATTCTAAACATTCTTTAGATTCTGAGGCAGCTCTAAAAAAGAGGTAGCCCATTTATTTTAAATTAATAAATTATTACGTACAGGTTGGTAGACATACTCTCCCGCCCACCATTCCAGGCATACCAACCTAATTGTGCAGGTTATCCTTGGATTAGTCAACTGTGTAGGACGCAACTCACGATGAATGTAATTCTACAAAATTCAAACGAAACCCATAAATTGTTGACGTTGAAGCAGGGTTCCATGATAACTCCTCAAAATGACAATTCAACACACCTTTAAAAGGTTATATAAAGTCATTAAAAGTGATGAAACAAAACTAATCACACACTATATATATCTTCCATTATTCTAATTATTGCTCATACACAATTAAAACATACACAACAGCTCAAGTTCGACTCTATCATAAGATTGTAACGATTAAACATCACAAATTAAAACATTAATGAGATATATTATAGACATAGACAAATCGCTCACTTACTTTCACATATTTTTTGGTTCCTTGGAACGGGCAATTTGCCTAGTTAGGTACCAATAATTTCGACCTGATAAGGTACAATAATCTATAATCACTAAAAATATTTTAATTATATCGTGTATCATATTGTACTGTGTGTAAATCTAAAGGAATAAATAAATAAATAAATAAAAACAAGGTTAAATAGTTACATATGTAACCTAATTTTTGTTTCATCACTTTTTATAGCTTTTTAACGCTTTTTATAGGTATTTTGAATTGTCATTCTGATGAGTTATCCGGTCACCATGGGTAACTATTTCGCAACTAGGTTGGACATCGTTGCGAGGCGGGTTAAGGTAGGGGCTGTAGGATTAGGAAGAGGCGTAGATTTTATGAAGAAGTAAAAACAGGTTAGGTTAGGAAAAAAAGTCTAAGGTTTCAACTATCTATTCTAGATACCCGTAAATATAAAGAAAAGTTGTGGTGGGTGGTTTTTTTATAAAAAATCTGTAGTTTAATTCCGAGATTGGTGAAATTTTGCACACTTGACCTTCAAAACAAGAGGAAGGTGACTGTCTATACGAAATTTATAAAAAAAATCCTCATTCCTTTTCAAATCCCTTAAAGCTGAATTTAGATACTTCTTGATGTAATTTTGCACACATAACGTTCTAAATAATTCATCAATGCCTTTAATTACATTATTCGGCAGTGAGCTACGAGTATATATCTTAGGCCTTGGGTACATTGTATTAAAATATTCTTCAAGTGCTAATTGTTTATTTATAGGATTATTTCTAAGTTTTCAAAAATGAGGTTAAGATTATACTATGGTACAAAATGAAGATTCAACATATATTTAGCCATCATAATAAAGAGAAATTGTAATATATTTATAAAACGACAGAGGACAGAGGCTTTAAGGGGTTAACAGGTAAAATGGTCGCATTCTTTCAATCAACGTTTCGAATCTGAATTGCTATCTTTTACCAGGACGATACTGGGAGTATCTTGTACAACTTCTCTGTGCGTTTTTAACCTTTAAGGTAATGAAAAGGACTGCTTGGCTACCAACTTGGAGCCGCGAAAAAACAAAAAGAAAAACAAATTACAACCCGGGGATCTACATTTCAAAACTGAACACGGTTATTTTAAATTCGAACATTCGAACCCGAGGAATTTGGAAATTGTTCCATAATACGATTGGCCGTGTGCGTGTGTTATTTTGTACCCTAAAGTGGTAAATTGGATTTATTTAGTTTTGATGAAGAAATGATTGAAGCAGGCCCATTTTTACATGATTATTATTGAAAATATCAATTTTTCGATGATTTTAATTGGAAATGCTCACTTTTCCATGATTTTTATTGAAAATGCTCATTTTTCGACTATTTTCATTGGAAATGCTCACTTTCCATAATTATTATTGAAAATGATTATTGCTCCTGAGGTGATATCTCACAAAAGCGGCACTATACAAATTGTCCAATATTATTATTGAAAATGCTCAATTTTCGCAGATTTTTTTTGAAAATGCTCATTTTTTGATGATTTTTATTGAAAATGCTCATTTTTCGATGATTATTATTGAAAATGCTCAATTTTCAATGATTTGCATTGGAAATGCTCACTTTTCGATGATCATTATTAAAAAAGGTTAATTTCTGATGATTATTATTGAAAATGCTCAATTTTCGATGATTTTTATTGATAATGCTCAATTTTCGATGATTTTTCATAGATACGCTAATAGACCATCAATCCTAGCACAAATCTTCAATAATTTCTATAGGCTCTGTTATATAGAGCTGGAAAAACATTGTAAAAAGTTAAAAAAAAAAACATCATGCCCCAAATTACTTTTTTATAAACTTTTAATTTTTCATTACCATCCTCATGACGTGGGTATAAGGCCCAGTAAAGTCCTCCAATATCAATGACCTCAAATATTATCAGGTTTTTCGTTTTCTTGGGAATTTTTGTCTTTCATTTAATAAAAAAGAATCCGGGCTACAAACAGTGCACCTAGTTTAATATTTCAAACTAACTGATTTAACTAGAATGTTTTGCATTTCATATATCTGTATATTTGTTGTTACGTTCGTTCCGTTTCAAGATGGTGGCCGTTTTAATGGTTCAGTAAAGATTCCCTTTTCAAAAAATATGGAATCTTCGTGTTTATGTGGACTTTCTTAATTGATATTTTTACAGTATTATGGTATGTACCTTCTTCAAGAAAGTTAAAAAAATAATTTTTATTGAAAAAATGTGTAATTCCCATAGACATATGAATATTAGTAGACCTGCCCTAAGTGATTAAAAGCGTATTATCCCCACTCCCCATACCGGTTCCATTGGAACCGGCTGTGCTGGCGTATGGCCTCAAGTGAAATTTGAAAACGTGACGTCATCATTCTTGTGCGAACTATGGTCGAGGCATCATCGGTTCATTTTACGAAATAACACGGCAAAATGTTGACTTGTACTATGAAAACTTGTAAAAATAGATGCGAAAAAGAGAATAAACCCAATTGTCGTATTACATTCCATATATAAGCATTATTTTACTTTATTTTAAGCATATTCACATCGTATAATATAGATCAGTTTTAGAAACATATTATACTATCACATCGAGAAACGTCTGGACGCGAAACACAAAGCTGGTTGGTTGCTGGGAAGTAAATTATGAACATTTATAAAAGTGTCTTAACTAAATACTTAAACGAAATATTCGACTCTGAAAATACAACCGAATTTTTTTGCCGAATTTGGACTTCGCAAATTTGTTCATAACGTGGCGAGTAATTTGCGCTCCCATGTAAAAATGTCTATTCATTCAAAGCAGATTTTACTTTTAAGAAGTAAATGGTGATATTATAATGCGAGATGCCTATTTACTGTCAGATTGATTTATTGACGAATCACAGTCAGCTTTACGCCCTTCGTTCTTCAACAGTTGATTTTACCCCTCGCCATTATCTTATCGTCTATTAATTCCTATGTCTGTGGTAATTCCTTATTTGAAATATACTTGTAGTGCTTTCCCTTCGAATTTGAATAGAAAAATATGTTCCATTTAGCCCAATAGTCTTACACTCGCCTAGCATCGTAAATATCCAACCCATTTAAAGTTCGTACACATACGTAGTTTTGTATTGAAAATTTATGCCTGTATTAGGCAAGTATTTGGATCACACAACAAGCATACAAAGGATTTCCTGTGTTCTTATTTGTTCTGTATACGTAGATATTTAAGTATCTACTTACAAATTTTATGATTTTATTGGAAAATTTTGGTTTTGATTTATCAAATACGTACTCATTTTTCTTTGTGTATATTCAAGCATTCCCCTACCCAACCTATTTTTTTATTTATCAGTCATATTCTAACACTGTTGAATTACATACCTGTGGAGTGATTTTGCAACAATTATATCGGTCAGTCTTGTATACTCGCCTAGCATCGTATAAATCCATCCCATTTGAAGTTCGTAAACACAGTTTTGTATTGGAAATTCAAGACCGTATTAAGCAAATATTTGGATCACAAAACACGCATACAAAGCATTTATTGTGTTCTTCTTTATTCTGTGAACGTAGGTATTTAATTATCTACTTAAAAATCTTATGATTTTAGAGGATATTTTGGTTTTGATTTTTGCTCAAATAAGAGAATATTAGAAACATACTTTTATGAACGCGAAGTTTACCGTTCACAAAACTACTTGTGTGTAACTTTTTCAATCAACATTTCTTGTTACAATCATCAACAGATTTTAACAAAGGTAACCATAATATTTCCTCACTAGAATGAACTAATTTAACATTCAGGCGTTCTGTTTACTTTCCATCAGTCATTTGGGAACATATTGATGAGATTTTTAATGTTTCCGAGTGGAAAAAACGCCCGGTCTTGAACCCCGAGTCAAATGGCCTGAAGATTTATAACTTATAACTCATAACTCATTATATAACAGTCAAAAACTTATAACCGAGGAGCTTTCTGTTGTGTTACGATGAACTCGATGAGTAGTTCCACACACGTTTATTGTGTTACATAAAGGATTTGTATCAAGGTGTGTGGATCCTTCTACTTAATTTATATCTTTGGTTTCGGCGGGTGGCAACATGGACCAAAAAAGCCCTGGGAGGAGCAATTAGAGAACAATTTGAAGCTGCGGGGTGAGGAGGAAGATGTATGAAAAATGACAAATTCTGCCTAAATTTTGAAATTTCTTATCCCATTCCTTGTATTATATGTACAATGTAGTTGTGAATGAAGAATACTTGGAGCAGGTGGATGAGTTTGTGTATTTAGGAAGTATGTTTACGAGAGATGGAAAGGCTGCCAGAGATATTGAAAGAAGTGTAAATGCAGGTAACTCTAGTAATGAAGGACTGAACGCAGTTGGCGCTAACAAAAAAATGTCCAAAGAAGCGAAGCTGGCAGTCCGCAATGGCGCACTGATCGCAATGATACCCTGATGTATGGCAGTGAGGCATGAAACTGGCAGAGGAGGGATGAAAGAAGACTGAATACTATAGAAATAAGTTCCCTAAGGCGTATGTGTGGTAAAACCATGTATGATCGTGTGAGAAGTGAATCAGATACTTGAGTTGTTGATGTATCCACGTCCACATGATGCATTCAAAATCAATCATAGGATAAGCAGGAGTTATTTAAAACAAACCTCACTACACCGAAACAAACAAAAAATGGTCAGACTCAGTTCACCTTTGACTCATTCAAGAGATTTTTTATATAACATTCATTCACCTCTCAGAAAAATAATTAAAAACGGGCAGGCTAAAGAATGTTAAAACAAAACCATTTTTTTTCTTACACCTTTTTACCTGTCGTTACGAAGTTATGAATATTCATTATAGTTAAATGTATCTGGGTTTTAGTATGAACATTTGAATTGAAAGTATTACCGTATATTCGAATTTTTATTATGAATATTTGAATATTTAGGATGAATATTCTAGTTTTTACTATGAATATTTGAATTTTTAGGATGAATATTCGAATTTTTACTATGAACATTTGAATTTTTAGTATAAATATTTGAATTTTTACTGTGATAATTTGAATTTTCAGTACGGAATACAAATTTTAAGAGGAATACACCCAAAATTGTGCATATTGTGCCTTATATCATCACGAATATAGGTAAAAGGCATAAGAATCGCAAACGGAGTCTACAAACGCTCGATTTTTGCGAAGTATTGATTCATATTTATTTTGTGAATAAATTTGCAAGATAGAAAAAAATTAATCAAAATAAACTGTCACAGATAATAAAAAATCGTTTTTTCAAAATTGTTTCTTATATTCGTCCATACGTTTCTAATATAAGAATACATTGTTTAGTGGTTTACGGTTGTAACCCAGGTACACACCTGCTTAGTCACAAAAAGAAGCAAACCACTTGGGGTGACCTATGGCAGAGGTGTTGGTTATCCAATAAATGGTTCCCGGGGCAGCGGTACCCAAATCCGCCTCCCGTTTTTTTCTGGGCGGTATGAATTATTTTGGGCCTCAACCTTGAGGTCGCAATAGTACATATTATAGTCTCAATCTATGGGGGACCACATAAACTAGTATCTAGTGACATCTATGAGTAACCTCTTAAACTAAACTACTAACCAGGATATCACAGTCTATAATGGATTACATTGCATTGCACAACCCCTGTATTTCACTAATGGCTATTATCGACAAAGTTTCTAAATTGATGCATTTTGTTACCGTAATATCCTTGATATTAGTGTATGAGCTCACCCACAGATGGCACTAGATTAGTCTATTAGGCTACCCGTAGATGGCCTTCGATAATAATAGTACAATTAATAAGGTGAGAACCTCAATGTTGGTGTCCAGATTACTCAAACCGCCTGCTAATTAAGTCACCAGAGCTATTGTGCTTGTCAATCTATCATATATATAATACAGGGTTTTCCAATAAGATGTGTTATTTTGAATAGCCCGCTATTTCGGTAGATGTTACTTTTGAAGCTGTTATTTTGACATTTGACAAGTAGAAACTACGCCATTAATAAAAATGGAACGATACACGCTTTAACAACGCATTGAAATTATTAAAATTCACTTGAGTGAATCAAATGCAAATCATCTTGAGTGATGAGGCCCATTTCCACCTCGGTGGCTTCGTCAACAAGCAAAATTGTCGCATCTGGGGCTCGGAAAACCCAAGAGTTATTGTTGAAAAGTCTTTCTATCCTCAACGTGTGACTGTTTGGTGCGGTTTATGGTCCGGAGTCATTGGACCTTACTTTTTCGAAAATGAGGCTGGAGCAACAGTTACGGTGAATGGATTGCTTGCACTATCGAGAGATGATTAATGATTTTTCATGGCCAAAATTGGATTGTATTGATCTGGACAACGTTTAGATACTTTGAACAAGACGGCGCTACGTGCCACACAAGCAACGAAATCATTGATCTTTTACGATTGTATATCAAAATAACACCTCTTATTGGAAAACCCTGTATTATATAAAATTCCAAGTGTTTTCTTGAAGCCGGAGTTTTATATAATCAGTGAGTGTGAGAAAACCCCCGAGACACAACAGTTACTACAGGTGACCAATTTATCAGAATCACAATTAAAAACCGTGGACGTTTTTTCGAAATAATATAATTGGTTTAAAAAATTGTTGCGTAAATGCAAATGTATTTTTTATATCTCCTGCTATTAGAAAAGTACACGATAAATAACGCGTAGGAATGTTTGTTTCTCTGACTGGAAGAATGCAGTACCTATTGGCAAACATGATATGATAAAAAGCATCGTTAAAATTTTAAAAGATTAGATAATTGTTTTGTTTTAAATAATGGTTGAACAGTTAACGCCGATGTAATTACTATCGATCAGGGATTTTAGAATGATAATGGATGCTTTCAGTGTAGTAAATATTCTCAGTATCGTCTTAGTCATTTTGGCACGGCTTGATACGAAAGTGCATTTGGTACAAAGGATACGCAAATGTACACAACACATGCTACACATTTGATTCACACGACTGATTCGTGGATGGTTTGAAAACTTGGTTATCATGGAGAGCATTAATTTATATGTTCTCGGTGGTTGTCTCCTTTATGCACATAACAGCATAGACTGTTATATCTCTCAGTCTACAGAACTAACTTGGCAATGGTCACGCAGGTGGAGAGAGCAATCTTGCTGTTGAACAGAATCAATTCTTACATTGACATTTTTAGCATAAATGAAGCTATATTTATGTAAGTATTTTCCTCAACATATGTTTTTAAAAACGCATATAAGTTACAATTGTTGTAATGTTTTTATAATTAATGAATAAATTGAAAATTGAACACATCACTGTTCTAGAGTAATTTCCTGTTTAAATTTTATCGGACCCATAAGAACACAAAGGTAAGCCTAAAGTTTGACGGTCTACGTGGTTGAGTAGTTAAGATATTGGCTACAAATCCGAAGGATTTGCAGCCAATGATTGAACATTTACTTACATTCGCAATTTATTAATTTGAAATAAATATAGTGCATTTGCGGCTCGTTCCAGAGTTTTCCAAGACTTTCAGCGTCACCCTGATGAGAGACCACCGTTCACAATTGAAACGTTGATTGAAATAGCCAGGTACTTCTCCACCATCCTCTACCCCATCTCCTTCCCGACATCTTTCAGCCTCACAGCATACGTCAATGGGGATTTAGACCACAGTTTTACTAGTTTCAGACAGTTGGGAGCAGTTGGTACTAGTATTCTCTCATAAAAATAGCTATCTCCAAGTATAATCACCTCCTGTCATAAAATATAATTATCACCAAACAATGAACTGATTGGTCCCAGCTAACCAGTGATTATCGAGTGGTTAATAAGCGAGAACGTAGAGCAACATGACATGTGGTCTTGTAATCTCTATACATATCTGTAAAGATTTGTGGTGTAATTTGTACGTAACTTGGTGGATTCCGGAATTGATTCATTGCTAAATCGCTCCGTTCTCAATGTGGTATTTAGAGAAGATTATAATTATAATGAATCTATGGAGTTGAGTGTTGGGATGTGCGAGAGAATCAAAACATCTATGGATATGTCTGCTTGAATCATTAACATTATCAGGTAATAGGTAGATATCTATGCCATTATTTAGTTAAGGTACTGAATTAGTTCGTAGCGTCTTAGGTTTTCAACATACACACAGTGCTTTGTAGACAATAGTTGTTAAGGGGTATTTTCATGAACCTGACAGATTTTAATAATTTAATTCCTTAGCATATTTGCAGTAAAAATGTAAATAACATTGATTTTTCCATTTAAAACAACAACAAAATACTTCATTTTCTTAACTTTTAAAGGAACACCATACAACAGCTCTTTCACAGTCCTTCTTAATAGGGGTTCCTGTTCCTGTTGTCGTGTTGGGGTTACTTAATATTTCTATGATTTCCTCATTTTCGTGTTTTAATGCCTCATCTTCATGTTTGATGATTTCCTCATCTTCATGTTTGCTGACTATAGGTTGTCGTGTTAATGTTACTTAATAATTTTTATGATTTCCTCATCTTCGTGTTTGTTGATTTCCTCATCTTCATGTTTGCTGACTATACGTTGTTGTGTTAATGTTACTTAATATTTTTTGTGATTTCCTCATCTTTGTGTTTGAAGGCCTCATCTTCATGTTTGTCGATTTCCTCATCTTCATGTTTGCTGACCGTAGGATGTTATATTGGTGTTATTTAATATTTTTATGCTTTACTCGTTAATGTTCGTTTATCAATATTTGGTTGTTTTTAAAATTGTTTAATAAATTTATGATTTCTCTGGCCAAAAGATATACATATTATTTAGTTAGTATTAAGATAACGACTAATATACATCTAGATACGGTATACGGGCGACTTACATTACAAATGCAGCATTTCATTTGATTGGCAGGTAATTCCAAAGGTTTCCACAAAGCGTCTTTCGCGAATCAATACCCAGACGCATGTTTTTATTGAAGGAGACACAATAATTTGTTACTAATTCCCACGTCTTCAGGTCCAAGTATCCTTCTTTCCAGGTATCGCCCGATATCGCGTGATGCACGAGGATAGCTCAATAATTGACCCGAGTGACAATCACGCCTCACGCACGGTCACACTGCGGCGTTATTACCCCAGATCTGAATAAGGCTTTAATTTTAGTTCTATAGAAATCAGTTCTGTATTTGAAAAAGGAAAAATGTTATGGAAAATATACTTATCACGGGATATTATAATTATTATAGAATTTCAAATTGGGTAAAAAAATGAATAAATTTTAAATATTGGATATTGGTTACATGGAAAAAATAGTAGTTGTTAATTCATTAAGAATCTCTTTAAATTATTCATAATCCAGTTAAAAACGGGATTGAAGGCCCTTAACGAATTGTGTGATAGGTTTCCTAACAAACTGTCGGTAATAAACGAAAATGATATTAGGATGTCGGAACACGTGTTCATAAACATTCTAATATTGTTTCGTCATTATATTTATCAGGAATAGAACACCTCCATGAACACGTGTTACGATATTTTATGAATGGATTAATATTTTAATGGGATATGGATTGCTATCACGTATTTAACTCATTTTTCTGCTTGCAGTATGTTGGAACACGTGTTCATAAAAATACAAACATTTGAGAATTTTATCATTATATATTATTAAGGCAAACGCAGATGCATGAGCACGTGCTCCGATATATTTAGAATTTACAGCAATGAAATCACATTTTTAACCGGATTACCAATAATTTGAAGAGATTCTTAATAACTATTTTTTTTTTAAATACCTACACACATAACTAGATTATTTTAGGAATTTTTTGAAAAAGTGATTTGGAAATTGAAATTATAGGGGACTATATTTAAGAATTAACGTGTTAAAATCTGATGAAATTCCATCAGGAGTTCAGGATTAGTAAAGGGTCTGCCTTCTGTATTTCGAAATCGGGTGGGTTTTATATCAAAGAGAATATGAAACAACGGTAGCCAATCAATTATGAGCCGTAAAGACAATGTATTGGCCGGGCACCCACAATTACAGTCCTACTGTATAATTCCTGCACCCATCTTGTGTCATTCTTGTTTTTAAAGTATTGAATGTGCAGACGAACGGTTGCAGAAAGATGTTCACTTCAATAAATAGTAAAAAATCAACAATTTTGTAAGTTGACTACCAACAGATTATACACGTGAGGACGTGAAAATATGTATTGAACATATATACGGTTTACTTTGTCCTAACAAATATATAAAATAAAGTGAGAATCTTAACTACATAAGTGATGGGCGGTCCTGCGTAATAGACGGACCTACGATCGAATTTGCACTAGCAGGCCGGGAAAATTGGTTTTTCAGTGGGGTTTATTTTAATTATTTTCTGATTAACGTATTACTAAAATCTCAGATGTTTCTATAGAAATCCCTCGGGAAGTTACTAATTTATCGTTTAGAAAAATAAAACTAGAATCTTATCGCTAATTTTATGGTAGAAAAACATTTTATGAAATTTTCTAACTTTTTTTTCATAAAATGTTTTGACATTTAACTCGAGGAAACCCTCGTTATTGGTCTTGTGTCACCTTGAGTTTATGAGAAAACACGGAGCAATTTTGAAAAGAGTGGAGTACCTTTCTCAACTGCAATAACTCCATCAAATTCCACATAACCCTGTAACAATATTCGGGTAGATTACAGGGTGGCTGGTTGTTGGGTTGTTGGTACCGTAAGGGTGCCATTATCTTGTCGTTCTGTTGGCAGACGCGTTGCTCAATTGCTGTTATCATGGTGCCAACCTAACCAAGCCAACATGACCAAATTCGAAACTCGAACTGTGCACAGCCACAGTATTATTTTATTTTGCGAATGCCCTCATGAATTATTCAAAAGTTGATATATGCATTATGACCACTGTTGATGCAATTCCTTTTATTAATTTTGAGCAATGATTTGATGCAAGTGAATTTGTGACTACTATAAAAAGAAGATTAATAACATTTTTTTTAGTACTTTACATTTATATTTTTTATTGAGTAATTTAATATTTTATTTGTATTCTACTCAAGCGAAACGATAGGAAAACCTTCAATTTATCTAAAGCATATTTTTTGTATTCATAATGTACACCAATTTGTTATAAAGATTAATCAAAATAGTGATTTAGCATTAAGCTTCGCCTTAAGACTAACCTCTGATTTATATCACCTTTATTTAAAATGGTTAAACGTATTGATAATATAAAAACCTTAACTAAAAAAATATCCATTCACAAAATTTTAAATTATTCACTCATTAATAAACATTTCAAAAACAATATGGTTCCTTCCATTCAGAAGTTCTCGCATTTTGAATTTGGAAAGTGACCCCCCAGCGGGGTTCCTTTTACCGCCAAATTATGTTTGTTTGCCGCCTTTAATGTTCTTTTTTTAAAAACCCTGATGGTGATATTCGTTGGCCATAAAAAGGTTCTTTTTAATTGTGCATTTTGTATTTTTTTATGTGGTTTTAATTGGAACCAAAGTTAATCGCTTTTATGCAGAAGTTCTTCAATTAATATCGAATGCAAAGCGAATGAATTTTCTATGTTTTTTTCGTTTTCCCTTTTTAGTAAAATTAATTTGTCTAAACAATGGAGAAAAAAATATTTTGGAAACACGAAAATGTTAATTAATTTAAGGCAAAACGTTGCTATTGCGGCGTCAGTAGTCGATGGGTAAGGCTCTCGACTAGCAATCTGAATTAAAAGAAATTAGACAAAGTTTATCCAATTTAAAAAAATCTGGTCCGATTTACTAAAAATGATTAATAATTAAATATCAAATTTTCCAAATTTCTAAAAATATTTTTTCAGACACGTAGGAACTCTCAGTATTGCCTAGATGATAAAACATAATTCACATAAGGTACTGATTCAAATGGTTCTGATATAGGTAGCTACTTAATAGCTAAATCTGAATAGGCTAGTACCTATGGTATTCTCCACAAATATGTTCACCCATCTCCAAGCTAATTCCGCTACAAAACATGCCCCAAATAGGTGTTATAGTTCCACTGGTTCCCGAAAGTTAAATAAGCCTCCCATGAAAATTAAGAATTAGTAACTTATATTACTTATAAAAATACAAAGTTATTGTGTATGCACACGTTAAGGAAACATTAGTGGAAAATGTGCTGAGTCAGCGACAGTTCAACCGGTTGCCGCCTCAGCGTCATGAGGAGCATTCAATGACAACACGTCGGTTTAGTGAAGCCGCAACAAATGAATAACCCATTCAGGTGGGTAATCGATACCTACTTTTCTTCTAGACGGTAAACTTACAAAGAACAAAGACTTGCATCCGAGATTTAACTTTAAACGTTTATTTATTTATTTTTACTAAGAATTGACCCGTTCGTATTAAATGTTTTTAAATTTTAATGATGTGGTAACGCTAATTCGTGTGGAGCATTGATAAATATTTAGTGAGATTGGTCCTCACCGCACAAAAAGATCACAGCAAATAAATCTATTGCGTAGGTACCCACTAATTTACACCTAGTTACGTGTGGTGTCTACCGCTAGCTTTTAGCATTCGGGTCTCACGAATGATTCCCGAGTAGGGCCGAACGGACTAGCGAGATTTTTATTCAATATACAATTTCGGGAAACGCGCCCAATATTTGGAAATTGTTGACATCATGTGAGAACGGGTCGCTTCTACGACTTGTTCTTCTGTTCAACAGTTCAGCTATGGAATAATTTTATGGCCTCTGCTTATAACTTTACTCCCTTCTACAATAATTTTTGTCTATCCAAGACCCAGGATCACTACTTCATTTCATCAAACAGACACTTATGTCAGAATACTTATAGACGACATAGGCCCACAGGGAAATGTTAGATATAAAAATATCCAGACCGGTTAGTGACTGAGATGACATTGCGTCTGGTTCCATGCGTCGCGCATCGGAAGTTCAAGTCCTCAAGTCCTCCATCACAATACAAGACACATTTTACGCTTACTGTGTAGGAGATTTTCAAATATTGCCAGGTTATTCGTAAACCTAATTAAAAATAATGAACAAAACAAGCTTTCTCCAAGTCTTTCTGTGTGCAGTTTATAAATGTTGTAGAAAAAAACACTTTATTTGAAAATGTTTTAACAATTTTACCAAAAGAAACAAAAAAGTGAGATTACATGAGCACGCCCAAAACACGTTTCTCGATTTATAACTAGTTTCTCGTCAACTTTATAAAAAAAATGTATGTTATTTTTTAAGATAATATCTATACGTGTGTTATGTCCCCTCCTGTAAATTCCCTCGATAGAAAAAAAATGCAAAGTAAGCTCCGAAAATTATTAAAAACACGTTTTTTAATATGTTAATAGGCATGAAAACATTCACTGTGTCTTTAAATGCAACTAAAGCATTTGTCGAGAAATTTTTGCTCTATTTCAAACGATTCATATTTTATTAAATATTTTTACCATTTTTGCTTAATTATTATCGTTTTTTTAATAAACTCCCTCTAACATTTGTATTTACATATCTCCCTTTCAAACCATCTTTTAACGCTTAATATGAGGCCTTTATCTGTTTTCCAGTGAAGGGACCATCTAGTATATTTTAATGTCATTTCGAGAGCCATTTTTTTCAAACATAGATACTAATCGTTTGTGCCCAAAACATTGAGATGAAAAGCGTAGGCGCTAGATCTCAAATTATTATTTCTGACCCCAAATTTGACCCCCAAATAAATAATCCCCACACGTAATATTTAATATACGTTATCATTTACTTACAGCAATTCATTTTAATATTTTGATCTATTGTTTGTTTCACCTTTTGTGCTTTTTAACGATTTTGGTGACAGCTGTTTCGTCATTTAAAGTAAAAAAATTTCACGTCACGTTTTGGTTTTGTTTTTAATAAGTCATAGAACCAAGACGGGATCGGAAATTCACCGCTCCAAATTCACCGCGTAACATTCACCGCGGGGAATATTCGCCGTTTCAATTTACTTTCATCCTTCCTCTGCCAATTCCTGTCAAGAGTGGTAGAGGTATAACAATATAAAAACTGTTTTTTTTTAAAACTATGAAATAATGAAACATTTAATTAATAATTTAGTTTGTCTGTGCTTGCTCAAATTTGATGTAAACTTTAGCGGCATTTTCAAAATTAGAACTGATTGTGTCATGAATCCAGATAAGCGATATTGTAGGTACCTACCTATTATGCAATATTTTATCAGATATTTTTTTCACTTAGTGAAATTTTTCAAAATTGGAACTGATTGTTTGAAGAATTCAGACAAGCGATTAATACTTCCTTCATCTATCTATTAAAAAAAGTGCTAATGTTCGTTTTTTTCAAAATCTTAAATCTCCAAAAGTTCTTTACCGATTGCTTTGAAATTTTGACAGAACGTTGCATTCGAATACGCGTGTGTTTTTATGGTTCCATGATAACTCAACACAGTGACAATTCAACACACTTTTAAAAAGTGTTATAAAGTCATTAGAAACGATGAAAATAAAAACCTAACCTAACCTAACCTACTTAACCTAGTTAATGAATAATACTATTTTATAGCTACCCACGTGTACATATTTTAAAAATAATTACTCTAACACAAAAGTTACAAAAATTTCTCGTCAAAAAGAATTCTCACGTAGAAACCTAATTCTGTTTTTAAAAACCGCTATAGGTAATTATAATGTGTTTAAAATTTTTGCCATTTGAGGCAGTGTCTCCGAAAAAGGTCTTTTGAAGGCTCTATATTCCTAACCTGGAGATCCCAATGTTACCATAATTGGCCCCATTATACATTTTATTTGGATTCCCTAATAACAGGGTTAGGTTAGTTCACGGTATGTAATTACATGGTTTATTGGGCATAATGGCACCATAGCACAATGGGATGGACACTTTTATTAAAACAGCCTAAGTCTTCTTAGAAAATGTCGTTAGGGAACTTAAATCATTATTATTTATTGCTAAAAAATCCGTTTATGATGCAATGGATTTCGTAGGTTTCACAAACCGCATTTTTAATGATACACTATATTTGACGGTAAGTAACGAATGAAACGTTTATTGAAGTATTTAAATAATTTTGTGACGCAGATTTTACTAACTATTATTATAGTTTTATAATAAAAGAAGTCGGGGATGCTCGATGATGACATTACACCAATTGAATTGAATCGGGTCATGTCAAGAGTCAGAATAGCAGAAGGGTGTGTATAATCTTTATGTTAAATTTTTTAAATGGTATTATAGACAACCCTGATATACTCAACCTCATTGACTTTCATTTACCTATGAGAGCTACTATGTAATAGTACAAGGACTGAGCATTCCAGTGCAGAGATATTGGGTTAAGTCTTTCTCGAGTGTCCCCGACTACTTCTACCATTGAAACTAAATACTCCTGGCACTAATAAGAACAGATTTTTTGGAGAAATATTTTTGTTCATCATTTATTGTTTTTGCTTTATTGTTTATTATTTGTTGTTTATTGTTTATTGTTAATTGTTAATTGTTAATTGTTAATTGTTAATTGTTAATTGTTAATTGTTTAATGTTTATTGTTTATTGTTTATTGTTTACTGTTTATTGTTTATTGCTTATTGTTTATTGTTTATTGTTTATTGTTTACTGTTTATTGTTTATTGTTTACTGTTTATTGTTTTTTGTATATTGTTAATTATTTATTGTTTATTAATAATAATAATAATAATTGTTTATTCCAGAATATTGTTTATTCCAGAATATTGTTTATTGTTTACTGTTTATTGTTTATTGTTTATTGTTTAATGTTGATTGTTTATTGTTTGTTGTTTATTGTTTATTGTTTATTGTTTATTGTTTATTGTTTATTGTTTATTTTTTATTGTTTATTGTTTATTGTTTATTGTTTATTGTTTATTGTTTATTGTTTATCGTTTATTGTTTATCGTTTATCGTTTATTGTTTATTGTTTATTGTTTATTTTTTATTGTTTATTGTTTATTAATAATAATAATAATTGTTTATTCCAGAATATTATTTATTCCAGAATATTGTTTATTGTATCTTTTTTAAGTTACAAATTTTAACTTTACTAGGATAGGCCTGTGTTGAGGTTACACCTCCTTTTAAAACCATCTTGTTCTTCTTTTTGAACGCTTACTATGAAACAAAATGACGCTGATTTGCCATTTGATGACAAGGTTACATTTGAATTTCTGTGAAACATCCAAACATAACGTAACACAACCTAAATATTAAAATTCACGAAGTCTGGAGAGTACAATAACACATATCGTAATGGTTGAAGCCCTGAAACGTAGTAACAAACCCATTGCAATAACACTAAATTAATTACACAGTTAAGGGTTAATTGGATAATTTTTGATTACGTGGTGCTTTGTTCCATAGCTTTCGGCAAGGCTATTGACTGTAGGTCTAATGGGCCCGAACCACATGGGGTCCGGCCCGCTTTACACGGACTAAGTCTTTCCCAAACAAACAGACTGACCGAGTTCCTATTGTTGTTCGGTTTGCCGTTCGCGGTTTCTTTGTGCTTTTGAGTTAGAAGTCATTTGAGTTAGATTATACATTTTTTATAACAGATACCTGATTGGAAGTGATTTTATTTTATTTCACTAGAAGGAAGTGATTATTTTGTGTTCTGTTTTTGGGATATCGGTGAGTTATGATTAAAAATTAACATTAGATAGGTAGGTACTAATTTACAATATGTGGAAGCCGAGAGGTATGGTTAATTTCTTTATTAAGTTTTCCATCAGAATCCGCTTGATTTCCCGCTTTTATTATTTGCAAAATGTTATCACGTGATTAAGACATGTTTATTTATTTATTTAACGCCCAGAGGGCTTTTACATGGTTGGTAGTATAATTTTAATTTGACAGATACTTTGAAACATAAAAAATAAGAATAAAATTACATTTGATAAAAGCCATGCAACAAGTCATACAAACACAAGAAACAAAAACAGAAAATTGTTGAAATAAATGTTTTAAATGATCCACAAAACTTGCCAAGTTGGTATTGAATATGTCAACATCACCCAAGTAATGATTTCCCATGGTGTGAAGTCGTTGTATCGGAAAGTGGGCAATGTAGTTACGCTTATGTGTGCTGCTGTAGAATATTGTATTTTGTCGTGTTGTTACTGTGGGTGTATGTATGTTTATAAGTTACAGGAGTTCACAACAGTCGAATTTAGAGTTAAGAATTTTGAATAAGAACGTTAAATCGTTTATTTTACGTCTATCTTCTAATGTATGTATTTTTAGAGTATATAATAAGAAATTGTATTTGTAATTGTATGTTAAATCGTATTTTTAAACATTTGAAGACAAGCGTGTGTATTGTAAATAAATCCATAGAATTATGTAGATAATAAGAAATTTATAAATTTTCTGTGGATAAGTAGGTATGTAGGTATACTAATAATTTTGTTTAATAAACATAAGTAAAGAGTTATACCACAAATCTTGTTAGGAAATATTAAAAATATATGCATACTACGAATCATTGTAGATTTTAAACTATGCCACTACATTATTTGCGGGTTTTAATGGTCTCCGATATTTAATGACATATTTATATCTTTATAAACTGATGGCGTGATCAGGCTAATGATTGTCTGCATTGTTAAAAATGACGAACTTCAAAGTGTAGGTATTTTTTGTGGTGTTTATAGATCAAAAAATATGCATTTCCAGCGCTCTTTAATATTTTGCGCCCTGTGCAGACATTATGTCTTGCCCAACATCTGGATCCGGCACTGATTCCACGAATTTACTGCAATGGTTATTGCATTCAGGGAAGTGCATGACATAGCGAAATAAGGCCTTAACAAACATCTAAATAATTTTTTTAAAAAAAGTTTTCCTAGCGCCCTTTACGATGTTCCGTCTGACCACACGCCAAGATCCGTCACTGATTCCAGGGATTAACGGCAATAGTTATCGCATTCACAGAGAAAAATGAGTATTGCTGATTTACTATGAATATCTTAAGTATTCGTAATCCGTTTATAAAAGGGATTGCAAGGGAATGATTTAATAGATGTCCTGATAATCTTTTTGGTAAAATACGATTATATTATCAAATGTCGGAAAACGGGTTCATAAAAATACTAATATTTCATAATTTCGTCACTATATACAAAGTAAATGCAGGTGCATGAATTCGTGTTCCGATATTTTAGGAAATATATATATTTTCGATATTTTCCTAGGAAATACTAAGTTTATCAGGAAACGGCTTGCAATCTCGTTTTTAATTGGATTACCAATAATTTCGAGAGATTTTCAATAAATTAGCAATACTCATTTGTGTTCATGAAATCAAAATCTATATAAATAAAAATGTAAATATTCGTTTGTTCAAAGTCTTAAATCTCCGAAAGTTCTTCATCCATTGCTCTGAAATTTTGACAGACATACTATATAGATGTCACCTATGACCTGTGAGAGGTAAAAACTTGTTTTTATTTTTATTTTTAAACAGCGCCATCTGTTGAACTTAAAAGTGACATGCGATATTGTTTCTCTATTTGCACAAACAAACTGAGCCACAGCAAAGCGTGGAGGGGTATATCTAGTAAAAAATAAGCATTACTAGCGCCCTCCACGGTTACGCGCCCTGAGCAAGTGTTCCATCTATCCCATGCCTAGATCCGGCACTGGTTGCAGGGAATAACCGCAATAATTATTGCATTCAACGAAATGCATGCTATCCCGGAGTAAGACTTAACTAGTTGCCTGCTTTTATTATTAATGAAATAAATTATCGGAATCCATATCGCACCCAGCGAACTGTAATTGGATTCTGATTGGAATGAGAAAATTATGATAGTCAATTTGGAAGCGTGTAATATACAGATATAGCACTGGGAAATTTAATAAAAAATATTCTAGGGATCGACTGTGAAGTTAATTGAGGTGAAAAACTATACTGGAATGGCTGCAACTGGAATTTTTAATTTAATTTATTTTTATTTAATACCTATATATTATTTTTTTAACATTTTTACGAATATGTTTATTTATATATATTTGTATAATAGACATTGCTTATATTCGTTGTCCTCCTCACTAGGAGATCCTGTGTTGAGGGGGACTAGGTTTTGGAAGTTTTCAGCAACTTCTATGGTTTTTTTTATTGTTTAACTTATAACATTGTTACATTGTACATAAAATAAGGTAATAATAGGTAATAGTGAAAAACAAATGTTATTGAATTTCTACTCCAATGAAGAGTGCTAGCTCTTGAGCTTGGCGTGGGAGTTATTTCACAATTATTTCATGTTTATATCAGTAATTAACATAAATACAGTACAATAAATATAAACTTAAAAGAGGATTGTAACGTTAATTTTGGTTGTAACACTGATTGTGACGTCAATTTTGGTTGTGGTTTGACTTCATGTTTTGGGTTTTCCAGAAACTTCTATGACGATGTTTTAAATATGCTAGTAAGTTCTTTATCCGGTAGTTCATTAAGCCAAGATTTAATGTAGTTATTTTTTGTTTTGATTTTTTTGATACTAAGTGGGAGTTTGTTATATACCTTTACTGTTTACAATTCAGAGCTTCTTTGTCGAAAGGTAGAGTTACACTTTGGTAATTAGAAAACAAAATCACCTCACGATCCTCGACAGTGAGACAATAAATCAAAAATAAGGTAATATCATAAATAAAGAGTTTTAGATGCAGGAACAAACTTTTCTTTAACCTTATGATGAAGGGTATACACATCAATGTCATATTATTGAAGAAGAAGATAATACTAATAAATCTAAGCGTAACATGAAATAGAAAAGGACACAGAAAATATAAAGATAACGGTCTCAACTAGGAATCGAAACCAGTATCTCTTGTTTTACCGTTACAGGTGTCTCAACCACCCTACTTAAAAAAAATAGTTGTCAAAAATATGGGAAAGATTAGTTGCAAGATGATATTGTTTATTCTGAATTTGAAATAATAAATCGACAAATATGACGTTTAATAAATAGGTTCCGATGTTTGGGTGGTTAAGACGCCTGTCCCGGTAAACAAAAGATCCCGGGATCGATTCCTACTTGTTATCGTTATCTTTTTTTATTTTCTGTGTCTTGTTCTGTTTCATGTTTTGTTTAGATTTATTGGTTATTATCTTCCTTTTCAATGACATTTTTACTTGCGTTTGCAAATGAAAATAGAAAAACATGTTATTGTTTTTTAAATTTTTACTGGTTTTCACCCTTCAAGGGTGTTCTAGGCCATCATTTCAAATAATGTAGAGGTGTAATGTGAATTTATATATTCATTTTATTCAAATGGATAGTAATTATATGGAGAAGAGGAGACGACTTGAGACTTAGAAGAGATGAGATGTTGAATGGAGGTGAGGCAATTTAAGATAAGGCTTGATAGAAGAGAGGATATTGGTTTAGAGAGGGACAGCCAAAAAATATATGAGATCTTAAGTTCCCACTTCTATACCACAGAAAATATAATCTGGGAAATCAAGCACGTGAATTTTAAAAGGGTGAGAATGAACGGAACAATTTACAATTCTCATTCGAATAAGTGAGGAAATTATTTTTCGGGACAAGTTGGGCAGTTGTTGAAACCACGGTTTTGATTAGGATAGTCCTTTGTATTGGTGTAAAGGTGCCAATATTCTGTCCAAGCATTGCGTGATGTGTCTTTAAGAATAAAAAAATATTAGATAGGGAAATACGGTTTATGATACTAAAAATAGGGTTGGATGTTCCTTGTATTGCCAAGAAATCGGCAATATCGTCATCAAGTATACTAACATGTTTCATATCTTTAGAAATAAGAAATCCCTGGTCGTAGGTTGTAAGTATGATGCGCACACGTGATTCGCGCATGTGCAGCTTTCTATAAACGGTAACAAGCTGCGAGAAATCATCGCTGAAAGATGGTTTTAATCTCTTCATTACGTTTTATTAATCTGCGAAGACATTTTCAATAAAGATCTGAAGCTTGTCAACCTAAGATGATTTAAGACTTTGGACGGTTTTTTTCAAAAAATTTGAACAATTCTTCAAATTTAAAAGTTCATTTTCAAGTTCTGTGAATTTTTTTTTCAAGTTCTGTTATTATTTCAGTTCTGTCAATCAACTAGCCTATAGTGATATAGTAACAGAATTTGAATAGGACTTTCACAGGACCCGTAAATGAACGTTGAAATTTGATGAATAGTTGAAATTCTGTGAAACATCCCATCCCAGTTTCAGAAAAAATGTATCATACACAATATGGAACAGAGCTTTTGCATACAATCTTTATTGTATAGTGACTGGCGTGTGTTGCTATCTAAGTTCAATATTACAAAAAGTAATGTCTATATTTGATGTACGGACTCTTAGTTCTTCATAAAGCATCATCTTTGTTTGGCTTTTTAAAAATCATTTATCTGAGAAATTGACAAGTGCATAATTTATATTTTTTCTACCGTATTTTAAGGCTTTCTTCGATTCGATTGTATTGCTTTATAATGTATTAGTATAATAATAAATGTTTTATTATCTTCCAATTTTGTAACCAATCACCTTTACTGTGGATTTCATTCTCATTTTTACAAAAAAAAAAATAGTATCAATAATTTCGACCACCATAATACGGACATGTGTCTAGTGTGGTAGTCGAAAAGCATGTAAAAACCTGTATTCAAATATATTTTATGAATAAAGAAAAAAAAATTGTTATTTATTTTTTTTCATCAAAATAAAGCTACAAAAAAGTATTTCGTGGTCTGATAGACTAACCTCAAAAAAAGACTAGTGACTAAGATATTTGAAAAATAATTGAAATTCAATGGTGAAGTATTTACAATTAACGAGAATAAATTGTTTTCGCACCATCGTTTGAGAGTTTTAGACGCAGTCCACAGGGCAGAGAGGGGTTAACAGCATAATCTAATATACAGCGGGGTCAGGGAGACCCCGCTGGGTACAGCCGGGACCACGCGGCTCGGGGGGCCGGCGGCTAATGGGTTAAAGAACTTCATGTTATTTTTTATTGCACGCGCGTAGACGATAATTTCAAAGATTTACGGGAATTCGTTATGCGGTTAATATTGACTTTACTGCTTTAAAAGCAAGAGAATTCTCATTCACTAGATACTCTCAGTATCGCCCCAGTGAAAGAACAACAATCAGAATTAAAAAATTGCTAAAAATGGTGTTAACCGTTAAAATTAACGATCATTTTTGAATGACCAGTTACTTTTAAACCAACTCCTTTTCCTCCCCACTCCCTTCATCATCACAAGTATACCTCAAATGGGAATATCATAGTGTCACTGGTTCCGGGAAGTTGCGACTCTTTTGTTTGTAATCGCGTTAAAAAGAATTAAATAAATAGAAAAATGGCAAAACAAACTAAAGGAACCATCATTCAAATTCTTCTGTTAATTTATTAGATTCACTTGATCGTGTCATGGGGAATCCCTTTCATTTTACTGACACTTCTTTCTCCATCCTCCCACTCAATCTATAATCTAGTCAATTCAAAACTCAATCAATTCAAAACTCCATGACTAAGCTTTTGGTAAACAAACGTATTTATGCACAAAGAAGAGATATAAAATTATTATATGAGTCAGTTAACGTATTATCTGTTCGAGGAATATTATGGTTTAAAATTATATGTCAAAACATAACGTCAGATTCAATATACAAAGAAAATTATGGTTTAAAATTATATGTCAAAACATAACGTCAGATTCAATATACAAAGAAAAAGTAGATCATGCATATGACACAAGATTCAATAGAAATGACAGCTTTCTCTTATCTTGTGCCTACCATATTTAATAAGATTCCAATGGACATAAAAATTCAATCAAATTGCACCCCGGAATTAAAAAATGGTTAATAGATCAAGCTTTTTATACTGATATTGTTTATAATCTTAATATATGAATATGAGTAATTTGCTTGTGTTACAACTGACTGTCTTTGTATTTTATTATTTTGTATTGTAGTAAGTTAAAAGTTATTCTATTGTTTCTTTTTTATATATGGCTCTGTTTTGTGGTTATTTTAGTTCTTATTTAAATTCTTCTGTATCTGTTTTAAATATTGTGATTTCGCGCTATTTGTATGCTTAAGTAATATATTATGTTAAACTGACCTGCTGACAAACTGCTTTGTCAGTTTAGCGGGTATAAATAATAATAAAAAAAAAATAAAGTACTTATACAGACCCGTCTGGGGCTAAGGAATCGAAAGGTCTCATGTAGATTGGAGACATCTGTCAGTATCTTACAGGTTGGTATAGATCACATTTATAGAGATTCATTCTTTACAATGTAAAGAATATTCTGGTTTGATCAGTATGATGAGTGCAGACATAGAAGGCTCAGAGAAAAATAATTTTGTTCAGGGCCTTTGTCAGACTTGGAGATAATGTGTTTTGAGGTAAAGAATGAGAGTAAGTTCTGGGAAGGTAAGAGGTATGAGGGTGGGTAGGAATCTGGGGTCAGTCACCCCTACCACTGCGGTTCAAAGCGTATAGCGTTGGGTAGAGAAAGCCCGGCTGGAGAGGAGAAAGTGTCCCTCTTGCCGCTCACCTGGTGGAGAGTCACATCCGCCAACAAAAATGGACAAACCTCACTCGTAGCAAACGACTAGGGTGTAACCTTTGGCAGAGCTATTGGTTATCCAATGAATGGTTTTCGGGGCGGATCTACCCATATCTGCCTTTTTAATTGAAGTGATTAGTTTAAAATCGCGCACAACGCGTGTCGCCAACATCTTCAACTGCAATTCACATATATACACGGTGTCTTCCCGCCTTCGTTTCTAAACTAATAATAAAAAAATAATATTTTGCTGCTTTGAAGTCCGTACATTTAGGTCGTACCTCGGTGAAAGTCGCTTCCAAGTTACATCTCCCTTTGTTTCTTTTATACATGGTTCTACCATTTTCTGAAATTGATTAACTCAACTGAATAGGATAGTGTTTAAGTTGTTAAAACAGCGGGGTACCAAGTCAAAACCCTGTGGGATCACAGTGTGACGTCTATGCACTGTTTACACCCATTCATGGTGTTAAATAAACATCGCCATTCAAAGACCCTTAAGATCTACATAATATTGTACCGGGAAAACGTCAATAATTTCATCAACAGATAATCCGACAGAATTATTTGATCAATTTCACCAGTAGAAAAAAATGAAGTTAATTCGGGCACTCGAACACACTTACAACTTACTTCTATATATTTATATCTTCAGAGGTTGTGGAAGTTACTGGTCTGCCCGAAGTTAATTCAAATTTCTCTGACTTCGGGTGAATTCATTAAACAATTTCAAATATGGAAATTATTTTATTAACAGATAATCTATATCATTGGCCTGTAAGAGGGATAATCTATTTCCTTGGCCTTTAAGATTGATAATCTATTTCATCGGCCTGTAAGAAAGTTAATCTATTTCATTATCCTGTAAGATAGATAATCTATTTCATTGGCCTGTATATAAGATAATCTATTTCATTGGCCAGTAAGATAGATAATCTATTTCATTTGCCTGTACGATGGATAATCTATTTAATTTGCCTGTAATATAGGTAATTTGTTTGATGAATACATAGGAATCTAAATGTCTTGTAACTCTATATACGAGTAGATTGGCTACGTCAGTTTTCAAACTTTTAAGAGATTTTCTGTTAAACATTATTTTTTTTTACTTGTGAATTTCTAAAAAAAAATACAAATTTTAGCTGTCGGTGCATGCTTGAAAAATGTGAAATATTTCTGCGTGAAATTATTCACGTTCAATTAACATTTATTTTTTTTTAAATTGGAACTGATTATAATTCAGACAAGCGATAAAGTAGGTTCTTATTTAAATTATTTTTTCTTTTATTAATTAAAAATTATAAAGGCATAATTAAATCCTGTGGAATATATTTAATAAATACTTTCAGCTTCATAAATCCTACAATTGTAATATTCCGTGATATTTCAAGAGTCTACGCCAGTGGTAGGCATAAACGTTTATTGTAACCGAGTGAGAGCTTTGACTACGTTGATCTGTCTGTCTATGTTGGCGCCGGTTTGTGTTTATATGTTTGTGTTTCGTTGTGTTTTATGTTATGCTGTTGTGTGTTTTATGTGCTTTTGGAAATCGATTATAGACGCCATCACGCTGCACGTTTGCGCAAATTGGAGCGGCCTTTCGAACTATTCGGTTTGACGAGGCGTTGAAATTGATAAAATCTATCTCGTTAAATAAATAACACTTGGAATAATAATATAACGCATTTAACTTTCATATTACATAACCTAACCTAATCTAACTCACCGGAATTTTCAGATCATTATTTGAGTAATGGTTTTAAGGATCCCACAGTTAAAACCTTTGTAGAAAATGTGCCAAGACTGTAAATACTTACTTACTTCAAAATAAAACAACGCGCATAATTCACTTAGGTGCGGCATATAAAAATTCATCTGTAAGTGAATAGTAGAAGAAGTAGGGACGCCCAGTGAAGATATAGCACATGAATCAAATAGCTACTTGAATTAGGTAAATATGTCGAGAGTCAGAATAATAGAAGAGTATGTATGAGACGATGTACATTCTCTCTGTTTTAAAGTTCGGTTAAGCGGTATAATTTTAGTTAGTTTTTAGAGATAATTTTGGAAGTAATATTTCAAACATGCCAGCAAAGCAAATTATTTGCAAATTTATATGTTCATCGACCTCTTTCCGCATCACCTATTTTTGATCTGAAAGATCTTTAGCTAATGTTTCGGACAGAGTTACAGTGCCCATAATCATGGCAGATTTGTAATGATGGACGACGTAACGTTATTCAAAACTTGTGTCTAAATAAGGAGGTAACACGAAATAATACACTAAAAATAAATCACGGTGATATTTTTGGTTGTAAAAATCTTATATAACAGACTATCCGACTAAATAAAGGGTTTTCCAATAAGAGGTGTTATTTTGAATAGCCCGCTACTTCGGTAGATGTTACTTTAAAGCTGTCATTTTTTGACATTTGACAAGTAAAAGCTACGTGATTAATAAAAATGGAACGATACACGCTTCAACAATGCATTGAATTTATTAAAATTCACTTGAGTGAATCAAATGCAAATCATCTTGAGTGATGAGGCCCATTTCCACCTCGGTGGCTTCGTCAACAAGCAAAATTGTCGCATCTGGGGCTCGGAAAACTCAAGAATTATTGTTTGAAAGCCTTTTTATTCTCAACGTGTGACTGTTTGGTGCGGTTCATGGTCCGGCGGAGTCATTGGACCTTACTTTTTCGAATATGAGGCTGGAGCAACAGTTACGGTAAATGGATCGCCATCGAGAGATGATTAATGATTTTTTATGGCCGGAATTGGATAGTATTGATCTGAACAACGTTTACTTTCAACAAAACTGGGCTACGTGCCACACAAGCAACAAAACCATTGATTTTTTACGATTGAATATCAAAATAACACCTCTTATTGGAAAACCCTGTTGTTTAGTATGTATTAAGACCCACTTTATTTACTTCTCGGTCGATGGCGATCCATTCACCGTAACTGTTGCTCCAGCCTCATATTCGAAAAAGTAAGGTCCAATGACTCCGCCGGACCATGAACCGCACCAAACAGTCACACGTTGAGAATAAAAAGGCTTTCAAACAATAATTCTTGAGTTTTCCGAGTTTTGCTTGTTGACGAAGCCACCGAGGTGGAAATGGGCCTTATCACTCAAGATGATTTGCATTTGATTCACTCAAGTGAATTTTAATAACTTCAATGCATTGTCGAAGCATGTATCGTTCCATTTTTATTAATGGCGTAGTTTTTACTTGTCAAACGTCAAAAAATGACAGCTTTAAAAGTAACATCTACCGAAATAACGGGATATTCAAAATAACACTTCTTATTGGAAAACTCTGTATCTCTTTTACTCTCTGACTATATCAAATGTATTTTAATTGTATCATATGTAAAATCCCTAATTGGGAGTAAACAAATAAACAAATCCGTGATTTTTCACGAATTTGTACTAGTTTGTCATTTTTTTTTTAATCTATCACATATGAACAGTTTCATAAATTGAAATATCACTGAGAGTTCTTAGTGAAATATTCTTGGAAGGAATTAATGATATGAACCGACGTCGAACCTTCGCGTAAACCTGGAGGCGTGTAATTATTCAAAAACTTTAGTTAGGGAGTTCTCACACAGTCTTGGAATTTAGACAGCGCTCAAACAATGCGAGAAATTTATGCTCAACGTTACTTATTTTAGCTATTCAGTAGTTTTCTGTATAATTTTAGAGGATATTTTATTTTACTATTTTTCATAACTAATACAAATTATTTTCTGAGCCTCGCGAAGTTCTGTTTTAACTCGACCATTTGGCATTTAATCTGTCTGTAAATTTTTTTATTATGTTCTGGTTCCGGTTCAAGATGGTGCCCTATAGTTACACTATCTACCGAAGGTACTATGTAGGTACTACCTTTTTATCTCGCCAGAGCTCACGTGATCGTTGTTCTTACTACGAGCTGTCAAATCAAAACAAAATGAATAATTCCTTATTTGAAACAAAAACGAAACGTTTCTTAAATTAATAAAGTGTGTCGGAATGTAAGTACTTACTTAATAAAGTGTGTCGGTGTTTAAGTACCTACTTAATAAAGTGGGTCGGTATGTAAGTACCTACTTAATAATGTGTTCGGTGTGTAAGTACCTACTTAATAAAGTAAGTCGGTATGTAAGTACCTACTTAATAAAGTGGGTTGGTATGTAAGTACCTACTTAATAAAGTGGGTCGGTATGTAAGTGCCTACTTACAAATCTAATTATTCCAGAAGATATTTTGCTTTTAATTTATGAAATAAGAATAATTTAGAAACATAGATTTTTGAACAGGAGGTCCACTGTTCATAGAACTACTAGTTATAGTAGGCAGAAATAGTGGAACGCAGCACTACTTTGTCGTGGTCACATATCATACATATTAGTATATTTTTTGTTGTGTTGTTTACATTGATTTGTTTTTGGGGTATGATGCCGTGTTGCGCTACCTCCTCCTTCTTTAGCCAACGTTTCGGACAGCACTGCAGTGTAAATCATCAGGGCAGATGTCTAATCATCCACATCTGATTCAGATTACACATCTGCGACAAGGCATAATACCCCAAAAACAAATCACTACAATACTTTTGGCCGTAAAAAACTTAAATTATACCTTTTCTAAAATTAACTGTTTTAGGGTAGCTAGGTAGGTAATCACCCGTCAACAACATATTACCATGCTAAAAAAATGTATGTTTTAAGAAACTTCTAAAATTTGGCAAAGCTTTTGCTACCGGAAATCAAATGACTTCCTGTGTAAAACCTTAATTTAACTACCTGTTTGTGTTTGGAGAAAAGAAAGGTCAAAACATCCTTCAAAACGACCGGAAGTTATTTGTGTGTCATCGTCAAAGTATTGTTTCCAGCCAAGTGTTTAGATTTAAGGATTTTGTTTACTTCGAAGGTCCAATTAGCTGTTTTATTATTTTCTTTTGTGCTTGCTTGGAGGGTACAAATACTGCTAATTTAGCAGCGATAATATTTTACTGAAAGAAAAGTGAAAGTTGTTTTCCTATTATTTGTGTTGTTAATTGTAAAAGGGTTGTCTGTGCCTCAATGATCATGCTGTGAGTCACCTAAGCACCGGTATAAGTGAGTCAGATATACACATTTTGTTAGTACAAGTAGTTAGTAGTTACAACAGTTTGGTTAGTCCTCAGTTCATAATAGATACCAAGCATTTTTTAATCTGGAGGTAATTAATTACCCATATTACCTCTTCAAAGTGCAGCCTTTTGAGAAAATTATTTTCGAATATACATTTCTGTGTCTCTTTTAAATAATGTGTTTTGCTAGGAACCTGAAAATTACGTGAATTTTTTTTTTGTAAAAGTTGTGTTATTTTTGATAAAAGTTGTGTTATTTTTAGCAAGAGTGGTGGTTTTTTTGGTTATGAAAGTTATATTATGTTTACTTTTTGGTAATTTACAGCAAAAAGTATCATTTTTTTGTTACAAAATCTAAATCAGTAATATATATACTGGAGTCGAATTGTATTATCTGGGCCCCATTTGAAGCATCCTATATTTTGAACATTGAAAGAGTTCATAAAAATTCCTACGTTTTTTTATTTTTACGCCTCTATGGAACATATCCATATTTATATCCATCGAGATTTATTCTAGGTATAACTTACTACCATTCTCTAGAAACTCGTAGATGTTTTGCGTTGCCAAAATATTTCTTTCAATTAACCAATGGCCTCGTCTCTAACGGTGAGATTCTGGCGCAGATCAATTTATTTGTCCCAGAGTCTCACTCTCGGGCACGTCACCATAACATATTATATTGCCGATTGAGTCGCACAAATCTGTACCCGAATTCGCCCGTGGGAAGAGCGATACGCTATTTAAATAAGATAAAAATTTCGACATATTCTTCGGAAAATTCAATGAGTTTGTAAGGTTTTTGGCGCTACATTCTCACTGTGAAAATGGTACTTTTACAATTAGTTAGATAAAATTTCTGTAATGTTGTAAAATTTTTTGTACATAAATAAAATAAAATAAAATTTAACATGAATACTTAGATATTTTTAAAATTGTAAGCCACCAAAGTTAGCAGCGTATTGATGAGTATGATAATTGTTTTGTAGAACCGAATGACTGTACAGAGAAAGTTGAATGGTTGTAATTGGTCATTTATCATTAGTGCTGCAGGTGAGTGACTAGTCGGGTGGGAATCGTATAACTAGCTGTTGGATATTTCTAATGTTATAGTACAATATCACTGTTTGTAGTTGCTTTAAAACAACAAATAATTAATATTCTAACAAGAAGCTAGTCTCTACTGACAAGTGCATCCATCATCGAGCTTGGTGCATCCGTTAGTGTCGGTTGCATTTACGCTTCTATATGTCTGCTAGCCAAACGAATTATGTACTTCGTTATATAATCTATACATTTAAATTGATAGCTCATTCGTTTGCCCTCAGTTTTATCTCAATATAGATTTAGTATAAGTTTAAAAGTTTTGAAAATAAGTAGAAATGTTGCAAGACACGCTATCGTATTAACAATATATTAATTCATACAATAGTTAATGTTGAATTGAGTATTATAACCTAACATAATAATAACATGGCATTTATATAGCACAGTTTAGTTTCATTTCACTTCAAGTGCGCTTTACTATAACAAAACGCTAATTTAGTATTAGTGGTCATGTTCTTAAAGTTATTCCTTCAGTGTATACCTTACCCAATACAGATCTAATATTTTAACACTAAATATATTGTTTATACAATGTGATGACAAAACTTAGAATAACAATAACAGCAGGACAGGACAAAACAAGATTATTAAAACTAAAAACATAATATAAAACAGGAGGCAGTTTGTGCTCAGAAATGAGAATCTTCTGAGCAGACATGTTTAGAGGTACAATAAGAAGGCAACCGAAACCAAACAATTACCGGAAGTTTTAGAATATGGATAATTATAAAATATCGTTAGCCTAGGTTAGGTTAAGTTATATATGTAAAACTAACCTAACCTAACCCAACCAAACTGATCAAAAAAAGTAATTAATGTAAAGCATTATAAAATCCTTGACAGTTAAATGTTGACACCACTAATTCGGAATCTAACTGAGCATGAGACCATTTTTAAGATCATAAGATCAATGAGAACATTGTAAGTCCTCAATATTGCGAAGGGCGGCACAATGAAATGTTGAAAGAATGCCAGATGACAGGATACCATAAATCATAAATAAGTTGGTGGCTCATGGAAGCGAACCAGAGGTGGATAGATTGTGTGGAAGAGGATTGGAGCAGGACGAGAAGGACTGAGGACTGCCTGGAGCCCAATGGTGAGAGACTGCAGCCAATGATATCTTCTAAGATATCATTGTTCTGTTACTAGCTTCCTCAGCGAATTTCAATATTAATCTTTCATAAACATTTTTTCTATGGCAACTACGAATGCTCCATGTACCCTTATAGGCGTTTTACACAATGTATTTTTTTTCATATCAATCTTCATTCGGAAACTACATCGGGACCATATGGAAAATCTTGGCTTTACACAATTATTGTTTTCATACTTACAATTTTTTGGCATTAGAAAAGAAATAATATTTTAGGACGGAACCAAATCGTCAAAAAATGAAAACACCTTGAGCATAACCATAGATTGCATTTTCCGTTAACGGAGTGCAAGGCTGATGTAAACGTAGTGAGTAAGATTAAGAAAGGGACGATTAGATTGTTTGGGCATGTACAGCGAATGAGCTAAGAAAGAAATATAAGGAGGATATATAATCCAAATGCGAATGGTAGCAGAATTCGGGGACGCCCGAGGAAGACATGGCACGATCAAGTGAATCAGATACTTGAGTCAGGCCATATCAAGAGTCAGAATAATAGAAGAGTATGTATGAGACGATGTATAAATGTTAATGAGGAAAGAAGTGTGTGCCAAGACCGAGTTGTTTGGCGGTCCGTTCTCTCTGCCTACCCCTGAGGGACATGGCGTGATAGTTAGTTAGTTAGTGAATAAATCATCCAAAATTCACGCGAAATTCACAATACTGAACAGTAATAAACATTTTTGCAATTTGTTTTTGGGGTGTTATGCCGTGTTGCGCTAACTCCTTCTTTAGCCAACGTTTCTGAGAGCATTGCAGAGTCCAAATAACACATCTGCCCTGATGATGGACACTGCAATGCTGTCCGAAACGTTGGCTAAAGAAGGAGTTAGCGCAACACGGCATAACAGCCCATAAACAAATAACAAAAATACTTTTGGCCGTGAAAATCTTAAATCATAGTAATAAACTTATATTGAAGTATTTTTTTATCAATATTGTAAATAAGTGTAAAACGAAATAAGCATGCAACATTTCCGCCATTATAAAAAGAAAACAGACGTAAAATAATGTCCGCCATCTTAAAAGTAATATAATCGATACCAAAATAGAACACGGCCTTTTTTCATCACAAATTTATATGAAAAGTCAACCCATATTGAAACTGGACGAAAAAAAGGCATCGTGTAAAGCGACCATCAGCACGAGTATACATTCTCATATCGATTAATCCCTTTTCAATGAGGATAAACTGTTTATGTTGAATAAAGCTTTAATAATTCTTCACAAAAAATGATTTGCTATCTGAGTCAATATTAGGCATGATATTGTTGAAAGCAACAGGTAAATTTAAGATGTTCACGTGTTTACTTCAATTCCAAAGAATCCTTGAAATTAAGGATAATATACCTGTGGGAGTTTTTGAACTCAGAAAATTCTGCTTATTGAATTATTTTACGGTTCGTTTAATTTTGTTTACAGAAATGATGAAAACGGTTTAGAAAAACATTATTTTGCTGGTGGAATTTATACACATCACGCTGTACAAATTCAATCTCCCTTGATAATACATTATTTTAAATTTTACACAACTGATGAACAACAGTTTACCATATATTAATGGAAGTATATCAGTTTTGTTAAATTTTAAACATGTTTATTAGTAAGGCTCAACGAGTATTTAACTGTTTATTTTAACATGCAATCTTTCTCATAAGGATCACCAAAGGATGTTTAACAAAAGATGAGAAAGATGTTACAACTGCCTATTTAATGAAAGATGTAAAAGAGAAAGATGTAACAACTGTCTATTTAACGAAAGCTATGAAAGAGAAAGCTGTAAAAACTGCCTATTTAATGAAAGATGTGAAAGAGAAAGATGTTACAACTACCTATTTAACGAAAGACGTGAAAGAGAAAGATTTGACAACTGCCTATTTAACGAAATATGTGAAAGAGAAAGATTTGACAACTGCCTATTTAACGAAATATGTGAAAGAGGGAGATGTTACAACTACCTATTTAACGAAAGATGAGAAAGAGACTGCCTATTTAACAAAAGATGTGAAAGAGAAAGATGTTACAACTACCTATTTAACGAAAGATGTGACAACTGCCTATTAAACGAAAGATGTGAAAGAGAAAGATGTTATAACTGCATATTTAACAAAAAATGTAAAAGAGGTAGAAAAGGATTCAGTCGCATCTAGGAATTGAACCCAGGAACTCTTCCTTTTGTTGGGGAAGTGCTCTGTCCACAGAGTTAATTGGACCATATTCGACTGAGAGCCACCAATATTATCTTCATTTTCTTACAGCATATTTTTATTTCTGTTATATTTTATGTGCATTGTAAGAATCTACCCGAACTAAATGTACCCGATCTAGATAGTGTCTCGAATAAACACATCCATTTTTATTTTAATGTGCAACATCTATTTCTATTTAACTTTTCTGCATGTCTGGGATGAATATTTTGATAGTGGAATTTTACACAACTGATGAACTTAAAAATGTAAAATGTAAATGATGAAAAATGTAAATGATGAAAACTTAAAAATTGTAATATTTCATCTCGAAAAAGTACTTACCTGGAAATGAAGAGTTCCTGGGTTCAATTTCTATATGCGACTGAATATTACTGTTTTACATATTTCGTTGGAGAGTCTTTAATATTGAATTTAATGATTGAATATTACAATAATCGTAAGGTTTAATTATTAAGTTATTCCACTATAAAAATAAATAATAATTTATCAGTTTTCTTTGCCGTAGATACTCAGGTACATAGTTTTTTTTATGTTATCGTATCTTTACAGTCTGCATTTCCACCGTATAAAAAACCGTTACATATAATATATCAAATAAATGATAATTTAATTATGATGATTTAAGGTTATAAGCTACATTCGTTATAATCTACATGTTCATAGATGGCGTTAATCTAATTATTTTATTAAAATATGCTTTTTGTAAGTTACGCCATATAATATTAAGACGAATTATTTGTTTGCGCCCGTACATTTACAATATTGATATGAATAAATAGTTTTGTCGGTATAAAAACTCAATTTCTTTAAGAGAAGCATACAAATACCATCGGTGATTCAATACAATATTGGATATTTTATGCCTCTCTTGAAAGAACAAAAAAATGTAAAGCATAACTTGCAAAAAGGGTATTTTAATAAAATAATTAAATTTCCGCCATCGATGAACACGTAGATTATCAGGAACGTCGCGTTTAACCTTAATGTCATATCTACAAATACAAAATTAGTCTATCTGTAGACTTATACACATGCGTAAGAAGGTAGGTTTAATTATGCAGTTCTCTCACGACAAATTGATAGGAAATTTACTGTGAAATAAATTTCTAATTGAAAACTTATGACGTGTTTTTTCCAGAATTTGAATAATTCATCAAATATCAACGTTCATTTTCTAGGTTTATGAGAATGACACTCAAGTTCTGTGATTAAATCAATTTGGGACAGTTGCTCCACATCACTGAAACAATAACAGAACATGAAAATTAACTTTGAAATTTGATGAAAACTTTTGTAATTATTATTCACATTATTATCATTATTTATTACTAGCGGAGACCCGTTGAAAAACATTGCATAATCTGAATTCTCCACAATTCAGTTCAATTAAAAAAAATGTTCTGTTAACTGGTTGGTGCTTGTTTGAATTCTTCACCAAATCAGTTCCAATTTTGAAAATGATACTCATATTCAAAGAAAATTCGAGTTCATTAAACCATCGTTACGCAGGACGCAGAGACAACCGATATTACAAGGAGAAAAATAATACTGTTAAAAGCATGCTAATTTCCTGATAAAATCTTAGTCAATATCATGATGGAATGCGACAATAGCAGTATGTCAATATCAATGTCAGTATTTGTATGAACACGTGTTCCGCCGTCCTCATAAAACATTTGATTTTGACTGATACATTGATACAATGATAGGAATTCTTTCAATTCATTCATATGGGCCTGCAGTCCCATTTTAACAGGAAAACGTATAATTTTACCACATTTTTAGTAAATTAACAGTATTTCATATCAGTTAGTTTTAACCGTGTAGTATTTTTGAATATATGTACATCTTTTCAATCTCTGGAACAATATCTTCACATTTTTCTGAGCGTGTAACTTATATGATAAGAATTTTAATGATATTGACAACATATTTTCGTGTATCTTAGTGATTATTGGTGTTGTCAGTGAGGATATAATTGATATATTGTCATTTATTTGTGTTCTTTTAATTTTAATTAATATTTACAATTTTGTAGTTTTTGAAAATATTTTTAGCCCACGGGTACTGGACCCTTTGTTTTTTATTATAATTTTATGTTGACGTGAAAATCTGTCGTTAAATTTTATTTGTATTGTTTATAAGTTAAAATGTAAAAAAATTGTTAGTTTTCCTAAATAAATAAATAAAATCATGGTGTCCAAATAAAAAAAATATGCTCTCCTGAAAAGATGTTGTTTTGACTTATACTTTTTATACTTGGCATGGTAAATATATTATCTGTTTTGTTCTTAATCTATTTGTAAACTTGACGAATTCCGCTGTAGGCAAAGGCTCTTTAAAAATAACATTTGATTTCAACTTATATAGCTAATGGAGACAACTATTTAAGTCAGCAGTTTAAGCAAACATGCAAAAGATAGGTTATGTTTTTAGTTTGGGCTATTTTAATAATCTATGCGTATTTCCTAACCTTCAAACTTAACTTTGATTAAGAACAAATGGAACATAATGCATCTTTTACCATCTCTCACCACAAAAATAGTTATTTGTTTAAGTAATTAAGTTAAAACCATGTGTTGTTTATATATATTTTTTGCGTACTAAGCGTGCAACGATATTAGACATGTTTTATATATTATTAAATAAGCTAAATAATGTTAATTGAAAAAAGAATAAACGTACCATATTATTAAATAGGGGAGCAATTTTGCAGCGTTTCAGGAACTTTTGTGTGAAATACGTCTTCTGTTTTCACAAATCTTCACTTTTCACTCACCGACGGAAAAAAATTTTGTAGCACTTTATTTTTCAGTCTTTTTTAAGAATAATTTCAAAAGTATCACAGAAGAATTTTGGATTATTAATTTTTTGAGCTATTATTTGAAATATTTGATTTAATACGAATTGCTCGAGGCAACAAAGTATACTGGAAGTTTTAGTGTAGAATATGACTGCAGAAGTCATTAAGGCCGGTTTCACAATAGAAGAGAAATTAAAGTTTCGACACAAATTGAAGTATTCATTAGTGAAATATGTCGTTTTGGTTGGTTCAATGCCAATATACAAGTAGATCTCGTACCTACTGGTTTGTCACGGAGTTATGCGTGCATTTATTAAAGTTTTGTCGCGGAGTTATGTCAATTTTCACTAAAGTTTTATCACGGTATTATGTTGATTTTCACTAATATTATTTTATTTCACGAGATTGTCACTTTTGATTTTGATATACAATTGTCTATTTTGGTATGTACTATTGCATAAATCACAGATATTAAAGGCACTTTGATTAATCTATTTCAGATCTGAAATTGAAAGAAAATTCATGTTCTTATAGCAATAAATGAAAATCGCCTAGACACCCTTTAACAATTCCTATTCCTTATGTTAAATCAACATTTGATGTTAACAACTACTAACTTACTATGTTTACAGAAGTATTATGTAACCCACGATTGCTGTGAAGTTTGTCTTAGCGAAAGGAGTTTTGAAAACAGGTCGACAGTTATTTAAATCAGTGATATGTTTCAAACTGTTAATTGTTTAGATATGATTTGAGATTTCAAAAGTATTATTTCTTTTATTAACGCTCTGCTGAAATTTTACATAACGATCATAAGTTTATTGAATAAAACAGCATAAGATAAATAAAATAAATACCTAAAACATAAAATAAAGTAAGCTTGTTAAAGTTATTTTCACACTAATTTTAAAAAATCCTTGAAATTTATAAAAGTGTATTAAAAAAAAGAATAATTAATCATTTTATTCCTAAATTATGATTACCTACTCGTTATTTAAATGAACTAAAAAGTGCCGAACTAATTTGGCTTTGATTGTGTCTAGATTTAAAACGAAAATTTACCCAGTCTGTATACTGTTATCATAGATATTTTGGGGTATTATGCCTTGTTGCTCTTCCTCCTCCTTTAGCCAATATTTCAGACCGCCTGCCAGTGTCGATCATTAGGGCAGATACGTAGTAATAAATACATTATTAACTACAATCTACATATCATTCCTGATGATGGACACTGCAAGCTTATCTGTAATGTTGGCTAAAAGAGAAGGACGAGCAACACGATATAATACCCCAAAAATCAATCACGTTGAACAGTTGGTACCTAATTGTTTTGTTTTATTGTAATATTAACATTAGTAGGTATTCCGGGTAACTTCAGCTCGTTCATGTTGTTTTATGGCGTATTTATTTACGTCTTTTGTAAAATTATTTATGTCCGTTTTACAGTACAAGCGAAAAGAGCTCGTAAAGCATTCAGCATATCGTCGAAATTGGCATTATTATGTCACTGGCAAATGAGGTTTTTGAACACCGCGGGCGAGAGTGCAAAGAGATTTATGCATTATGCAAGCACCACAATAATTGAAACATTTGTCGGTAATATTGGAGACGTCAACGCGGGGAAGCGCGAAACCTGATAATAATTATGCAGCACGAAAAATCACGATGAACTCTAAAACTAATTAATTCGGTAGGTAACCGAAAAACCTACCTAAATTAAATATTTATCATTTCGACCGAATTTATTTGTTGCACATCTATTTATGTGGGGTTTCCATGTTTTTTTTTACTACACTTGTCTCACCAGGATATCCTGTGTCGAGACATGCTAGTTTACAAATATATTATAATAGCAATAGGTAGGGACATTTAAGGTTAATTTACAGGTATTTAAACAGGTACATTTTTTTGATAAGTTGTAAGCAAAAATATTTGAGAGATTTATGTAATACAGGTTGGTATTGGAATTTGATGACAATAATAAAATTGGAGGACTTTTATTTCATTTACATTTGTGTGAGTTGACTAATTATTGCACGACAGAAATTGTTTAGATTTTTTAATTATCTTGTTTTGTCAGGTGGATCATTGTTTATTTTTGTCGCAATATACTTGAAATTTCTTTGTCGGAATGTTGTATTTGTTTTAGATATTGATGGTTTTAAACTGTGTGTTTTATATATTTAGTTGCTTTGTTTTTAAAGTGAAGAGTTAAAATGGTTTTTTGATTTTTCGAACATCTACTTGAAATTTTTTGAATTTATCTACAGTGCTTGTTTTTAAAATAAAATAAAAAACATATTTTAATTGAACAAAGAAGTTCATCGATATTTTTTTTTTATTTTAATAAAATGTACGATATATAGAAACATAGGTTAATTAAATAATGTTAAAAATATTCTTTTGTAATGTCAGTAATAATAGAAAATACAGATATCCCGAAAACAATAAACTTTAATTTTTGTTTAATCTTTAATTCTTGTTTAACTCAATAAATATTTATAATGTTTTAAGTGGGTAGATACGAATAGTGTAGAAGGCTTTGTATTTTGATTTAATTAAAACATATACTATACGAAAAAGTACTTTAAAAAGCATTTAAAAAGAATGGTTGGCACCTGCTTAAAAACATGAGGTTTCACCGTTTAATAAAAATACGAATTTCCCAACAACACAGTTCCAAAAAAAATACATCAATTAAAAATTAGGTAAGTATCTAAATTTCTCCAGAATATTAATCTATGTTTTTAATACATTGGGTAATAATATATATTTATATTTCTCTATATAAACATTCCCGGGTTACAAATAACCTGACAAAATTTGAAAATCTCCTACTTTCACCACATTAAGCGGAAAAGGTGGCTTGTGTTGTGATGGAGAACTTAGCCAGCCGAGGAATCGAACACACTACGCCTGGGTGCGACCCACCGACCGATCGAATATAGTATTTTAACAATGCAGTTAATTATCACCGATGTGTCAGTAATACGAAAATTAAAATTATACAAACAAAAATTTAATTATTTTTTCTCCATCTACTTTGCCCGAAGGAGTTTTATATCTTTCTTTAGTTTAATAAGTAGCATTAATAAAATATCCGGATTATTATTATTTACGTAAATACACAGAAAATAGAGACACGCTTAGTATCAACTTAAAACTTAAAAAAAACACTTTGTTATAGTCAGATAATAATGCGACGCAACCATTTCAGTTTCTACAAATGGAAAATAATGTATTGAACGGTTAAAATAAAAAGTTGTTAACTTGGGGGCATTGTTATTGATGTCAAAATTTTAAGATTATTTTTTTTCTTTTATTAATTATTAAACCGAACAAATGAACGTAATTATTTTTTTAAAAAGAAAGACAAACATTCTCGGGTTACGAATAACCTGACAATATGTAAAAATCTCCTACTACCACCACAGTAAGCGGAAAATGTTGCTTGTTTTGTGATGGAGGACTTAGCCAGCCGAGGAATTCAACACACCACGCCTGTGAAGAAAAATAGGTTCTTAGCATGGGTGTAATTAAGAAATAAATAAATATTATTATGTTTATCATGACGTGAAGAAAAGATGCTAAATTATCCGTTTCATTTAACAAAATAGGTACTAAAATGCATAATTTTCCATTTACAGAAACTGAAATACTTACTTCTCATAATTATCTAACTCAAAAAAGTGTTTTTTGAAAATAAAATCCTTATTTTCTGCATTTTTACCATTATTTATTATCGACAAAGTTAAAAAAAAAATATTGAAAATCATTACTTGCTTATCGATGGTTAGGTATTTATTCAAAAAACAGTTTTTAACATAAAAACATACTCTGCACATCTCAATAGGGCATTCCTGTATCAAAATGTGCAGCTTTACAATTACATCATTTAAAAAAAACATATATGTAAACTTAATATAATAATAACATTAAATTTAAACCCAAAAAAGAAATGTTAATGACACGGTTGTTTCGAGACCGGTAGACAAAAATAAACAAAATTTTAGTAACAAATGTACGAAAAATAAAACAAAAATGTCAACAAAAGAAGCATTGGGCAGTACGTTTATAGTAAGTTGGCAACAATAATATTCTTCTGTTATCGATAACGCATTTATATATTTTTTTAATTTTTTATCATTCTGAAGATGCCCGTCATAATGTGATACCGACTTGATCATACTTTTAAAAAAATACATAAATAGTCACAAAAATTGAATTCCATCATGAATTATTAACGGTTTTAAAATAACAAAAGAGGTGTTTTAATTCACTTTTTTTTAAATCCGATGTATACCTACTTGTGTCTTAAAATAATGAGTACTATATTATATCTTTTGATTTTTACTATTTATCACTAACGTAAAAATATTAAAACAATCACGGAACATTCGTAAAATCACAATTTCTTTTTAAAAAAATCACTGCCGACCGAAGATTATGTATTTTGTTTTTATAAGTTTATATAAATTCGAGGTACTCGCGTCTTAAAATAATTACGTACTGTGCCACAGAGATGTCACTTTATCGGGAGGTAAAACTGTCGAGTTTTTGCTAGCCGGAGGGTTTATCGGGACCCTAGCAGAACTCGCAGACAACGTGCCCCGGGCGTAGATTAATCATACTGAACTCTCGGCAGTCTCCCCCTCTCGCTCTAGCCGGCGGCAAGTGGAGGGGACAAAGAGTGGGGGTCGTCCACGACGGGTATCATATTATCACTATGGTACCTTTGTTAGAGCTAGTTTCGTATGCTCCGTTTTGTTGAGACCGATTTTTCTATCGATTCTGAAGTCAGATTTTTATTTTGTTCGTCATAAAGATATATAAAGCTCTAGTTTTGTGCTTGTTTAAATGGAGTTTTTGTATAGGCGATTATTCGAATGACATGAGCTTGATTTTTGATTTTGTTAGAACGCGGTTTTTGGAGGCGATCATTATTGATAATAAGCTCGAATTTATGCAGAATTTGTTTAAATGTGGTTTTGGATTAGGCAATTATTCGAACGAAAGTTCGATTTTTGAATTTGTTCAAATCTGGTTGTTGGAATCCTGTTCGCATTGCAAAAACCAGATTCGGTAGAAAGCTGAAATTTATGCAGAATTTGTTTAAATGTGGTTTTAAGAAAGGCGACTAGAAGTTTGATTTTTGAAACCAATTCAATAATATGGTTCTTTAAAAGAGACTTTTCGTTCGAAGGTTCGACAGCGATTGACAGCTAGAATTTAGAATTTTTTTTTAATGTGAATTTCCGATCCCTTCATATGTTTTTCGATCTTAGGTAGGTACCCACATGATTCAGTCATATTTCTCTACAAATACAATGTATTAGAAACAATTTTCCTATACCTAAGTTTTTTTGTTCAACAATAATTCATGTCATGTAGGTAAACTCGTATATTGGTATACAGAAACTCTTTCAGTTAGCATAACTTGTTTTGAAAAGAGCGTTCCTAAGTCGGTAGGTACCCACCATCTTTGAGTAACAAACTCAATTCATCCGACTGCTAATTGAGCGTCTTACCCACCGAGCTATCGACCTCCTCTAGAAAAAGCAGTTAAACATATCGTGATTGATTTCCTATCAGGGCAGATGTCCTAGCAAAACATATCTGCGTATTATCTATATAATTCTTGCATCAAACTCAATGCTGGCATATTTTACATAACTGCATCTGTTTCAAACAGAATGCACTCGTAAAAAGATGTACCAAAGTAAGTAGGTAGGCACTGTATTATTTGATTCATTCTACCCCTTCGGATCCTATCAAACGATTTGACTGGCTTATGAAATGCCGGAGGCACATCTTTTATGTAGGTAGGTACCCCAACTATTTCTCTACCAACCCTATTATGTATTATCATGCAAAATTAAATACATATATACACAAGAATTGAACGCAGTGACGAAAAACGGTAGTGAAAAGAAAACATTTTGATAAGCCATGATCGATATTTTGTTATTTTACTGTGATTGTATTTTTGAAAACAATGCTATGTGATGAAACATCTGGAAGAGAAAATAAATCGATAAAATTCGTGTTCCCAAAGTAAATTCTATTTTTTTTCTTCTTTCTAATTTGTGGAGAAAACGATAAAATATTTTCAGATTTCGAATTTTTTTCTTGAACAGATAAACCAACAAAAAGAATATTATTGACTGGTCGAAATATCTTATCTAACAGTTTTTTTAAATCTGTAGGTCACGTGAATAAATTTGTTGAGTTAATTAAAAATGAAATGGTTAAAATAAAGTAAATTAGAAAAAATAATTAAATAAAAATTAATCAAATAAAATTTACTTACGCACGCCGGGATTGGAACCCGTGACCTATTGATTCGATGTCGAGCATCTCAACCACTCAACCACGGAGGCCATACATAATAGTATAGATAATTGGCGGTGCAATTTACAATTATAATTGATTCAAACTAATTGTCACCAGTCTCCGCGGATACTAGCAAACTAATTGCCGAGAAATGGCTCTTAATTGTAGACGGTGAATATGTCCAGCATTTATTTATTAAGAGGAAGCTACAAGCCAAAAATGTGTAAATTCTTGGTATACCTTATATTGTAGGTAATAGGCATTAAAATCGCTTGACAAACGGAGTTTAGAAACGTTCGATTTCAAGCAAAAAACTGGTTTTTACTTATTTTGTAAATAATTTTATAAGAAAGCTAAGAAGTTAATCAAGTGAAACTGTCACAGATAATCTTAGCTATAAAAATGTTTTTTTTTTAAATTGTTTCCTTTATGCGTTCATACATTTCTATTGAAAAAATATTTTTTGTAGTAGTTTGCATTTATATTTTTATTGAGTAATTTATTTTTTATTTGTATTCTACTCAAGCGAAGCGATAGGAACACCTTCAATTTAACTAAAGCATTTTTTTGGTTTTCATAATGTACACCAATTCGTTATAAAGATTAATCAAAATAGTGATTTGGCATTAAGCTTCGCCTTAAACTCCTGTTTATATCAGTTAAGAATGTTTCAACATGAAGTTAATTATTTAAAACTTACAATTTCTCACGTTTTTCATCTTACAAAGCGGCAAACAGTTTAGAAAACTGATTTCCAAATGATAAATATCTACCTACTAATAAATCATTTTAAAGAAACCCTTTCAATGTAGTGTTGTACGGAATGGATAAAAAATTAATTTTATGTACCTATTCATAATTTTTTGAGAAGCCAAAGCATGAAACAAAGGAACGAAGAAATTTTCGAATTTGAAATATTGTGACGTCATATGATTGCCTAACTATATCCACCAATGAAAAACTCTGAAAGTCTATCAATAAACTTTCAGAGTTTTTCATTGGTGTATAGTATATATAATAAGTAGGCTCCGAATGAAAATTGTACTGTCTATATATTGGCATATCTATGCTTATTTAGGACCAATTTGTTTCATACAAAAATCCCAAAGATATCAATTTAGTGAGTAGTTTATTTATGGTCGGTAGGCACTCACTAACTTTGTGCATTTTTGGGGAAGTGGGCGCACGCTCTGCCATTAAACGCAGCGGTTTTGGAATAGCTGAAAACGCTAAATCGCGTAAAAACACGCACTCTTTCATGGCGGTATTGAAAGAGAACTAAAAAAACTATTCCAACACCGGTGTGTTTAAACGCAGTGCGTGCGCCCACTTACCCCGAAAATGCAAGGATTTTCCAAGGAATCAGTGCACTGCAAAATGCAACTGTTTCCATGTTTTTTTTTTTAAATAAAATATGACCACCGCGTTAGAGTCCCAAATTCTCGCAGTTGGGGACTCTTGCCACCTCCAATTAGAGTAGGTATGCTGTAAGGCTTAAGCAAGTGGGGAGGAGCTATTCAGATCTGGTCACCAAACACACGGAGAAAACTTACTGATATGATTACATATATTTTCCTGTTAAAAATGGGACTGCGGGCTTATAACGAATGAATCGAAATAGTTCCAAACAAAGTGTGAATCAAAAGCAAATGTTTTGTAAGGACGGTGGAACATGTGTTCAAACAAATACTGATATTAATATCTACTGACATACTTATATTGTAGCATTCCCTCATGAAAAGAACACGTGTTCTCGATATATTCTGAATGACTAATATTTTATCAGGAAGTTCGCATGCTCTTACTTTTTAACGCGATCGTTTTTCTCCGCGCACGATTATTGTTATTCCAAGCAACGCTCTAATAAAACACGCTTTTTAAACACGAGATTTGAACTCGTTTTTTTTAACTACTCAATCACGCAGGCTGTGAAAGGTACGGGAGGTTTTTTAGGAGGCTGTGTTAGAACATCTGTTCTGCTGTGTGGTATATCGAACAAATCGTATAGACGACAACTGCTGAATGTTACTCGTAACCTGGGAATGTTTGTGTCTTCAATTAATTGAGTTGAAATTTGACGATTGGAAATCGACATAGGAATTTATTCTAAATAAGCAATAGACAGGTATGTGTTTTAAAAAATGATTTTTTTACTGTCTTCTGAAGAGTGTGGAAATTTTCCCGTCACTCTCAAAAGTCGTTTACACGTCAAGAATCGATACTACCTACTCCATTGATTATAACCAGATTTGTCAACTTGTCAACTTCCCTATACGAGTTTGTCAGGGACTAAGGAAAGTTATGGACGCTTTTTAATAATTTGGTAATTTTGAATACAAAAACAGTAAATAATTTTTTTAACACAAAAATAGACATATGTTTATTTTTAGCAGTCTTTGACGCTCGCAACGAATGCTAAATATGGGTAAACTAAGAAATACATACTCTTTGTGGATGATTATAGTCATTAGAATTTAGACAAATATTATTAAAAATCTGCAAGAAATGAAAGTAGTTGCAAACGAGAGTAGTTGAACACTTGAAGTGCCTAAATAGTGTAGGTTTTTCAGAATTCGCAACACACCTAATAGAAAAAGATCACTCTTTTAATAAATTCTCGGCTATAGATGTGCAGCACATAAATGGGATAGGTTTACGTTTGAACAATCTAGAAGCTTGGAAATAAAAAAAATCCCTAAAAATAAATAAAACCAATTTAATGAATAAAATATTGCCCTCCCCTTCCCCTACTTTCACCCCTAACTCCCCTTCACCCCCCCCCCCCCCAAAGTTGATGTTCTCTCTCCCTCTTCTCTCATACCTATAAAAACACTGTAACTCTGCTATTGATTTAATATGTTTTTATGTAACCCTGATGAAGGTTTATGGTGATTCGAAACCTGTTGGTTTTACAATAAAATGGTATTAAAAACAAAATTATTTTAACATAATTATGTATATCTACAAAGTGATTGCTACATGTAGAAATTAAATGTTATTGAATGTATACATTTGTATTTTAATTCCCCAATCAACCATGCTATTCATAAACTCAATAATATATGTCCAAATTGTAATTAAATGCTGCAATTGTTTTGTAATTCCCCAATCAACAATGCTCTTCATACATTCAATAATATTTGCAATTTTTCGGATTCAATGCCCAAATTTGAAAGTGGCATCAAGTCAATAATATTATAAACTGTTCAATGCAGATGCAAATACACACACTTACACATAAACACACTACACACATTACCCGATAACCATATATGAGACGTTACAAGGAAACATAATATATACCTTGAAATATTGAATATCTGTAAATTGTTTCGCCACTCTAACCTATATAGGTACTAATTGTTTCTATAATATGTGTAACGAGAGTTTGAAACAATCTAATCTCAATTTCAATATCACTCAAATAACTTGAAAATTTATTTTCTTATTTAATCCGTAAATCTATTTTCCTTCATACTTTTGACCGCGCGCGATCTCCCTATATATTCCGACCTGCGAATAAACCTGTACTGTAGCTACTGTACTGAGGTACCTGGGAAAATGTCTCATAATTATTGTACCGATATGTACATTGCAGTTTACCTACATAAATGCATGCAGGTACAGTCAGCTGTAAAATTTAGTAAACTTAAAGAATGTATTTAATTACATACCTACCTAACAATCATGGTTTTGTAATTAAAGTAGTTCCGAGTGAAGCGAAACCACTATTTTTTTATAACATATTAATATGCCTAAATCATTACTCTTTTTATTTTAATTAAAGAAAAACATTCCCGGGTTACGGATAACATGACAATGTTTAAAAATCTCCTACTACCACCTCACTAAGCGAAAAATGTTACGTGTGTTGTGATGGAGAACTTAGCCAGCCGTAGAATTGAACACACTTTTTTTCACCCAAACGCTTTTTTTCCTTCTTTCTAAAGCCTTCCCATTTTCTGTGCTTTTTTACAAGATCGAACAAAAGTAGGTATTCTAGTTATAAACATCAAATTTCTTGTAAATCGAGTTCGAATTGATGCCAACCTAATAAAAAAGGGCTGGAAAACTTTACGAATATATCTACAAACTTAAGTAATTAGTAAGTAGATATATTTGGTATACTATTATATCTATCTGTCCCTATCTCGCATAAAACAATAAACAGGCGTAAACAAGGCAAAATACTGTTTGGCAAGGACATCGCTGTAGGCAGGAACAGCTCTTGACTTTTCAGTGAGCTAGTGTTGTAATATTAAATATTCAATTTTCTAGATGTTGTTTTGACTGAAAACATTTTTTCTCAAAATTTAATTTTTAGAATGAAGATTTTTTCAGTTATTTTTAAAGAAATTTGAAAAAAAAAATATTTTCAGCTAAGTACCTACTACCTAACAAACTAACTAACTAACTATAACGCTGTTTCCCCGCAGGGTAGGCAAAAAGGACGGACCGCAAAACAACTCGGTCTTGGACACACCCCTTGCCTAATTCACGTTCATACATCGTCACATAAATACTATTCTATTATTATGACTCTTGACATGTCCCGACTCAAGTATCTGATTCACTTGATCGTGCCATGTCTTCCTCGGTCGTCCCCGACTTCTGCTACCATTCAGATTTGGGTCAAATACTCTCCACCTACAACATAAAGTAAGTAATTTTTTTAAATCTTACCACTCTAGTTCACTGAAAATTCACGAGCCGCCCATTATTAGTGACCAAATTATTAGTGTTCGAACATGAGTTCCGACATCGTTACAATATATTCGTTATCTACTAAAATTTTATTACTAAACCTGCTAATTAATTCGTTAAATGACCGCAATCCCGTTATTAACCGGATTACCAATAATTTAATGAGATTCTTAATAAATTTGTGATACTCATTTTTCTACGTGCAGAAAGTGTAATAAGTAGGTACCTATACCAATTCTCTTTTTTTCTATATTTTCAGATGTCTGAATTAGCTAAATAGATAACAATATAGGCAAATATACCATTCATATATTATTATACGTTAATTTATCATCTACCATTATTGTATAATGATTTATCTATTTCACATATTTCACATATTTCTGCAGATGACTGTATGAAAATGAATATTTACAAACTTGTTTACATCGAGTTGATGTGACAATATATTGTAGTTTTAAGGGCCTGGGGCTAAATTTCTACATTAATTATTCTACCGCAATTTAATCAATCCCATCCCAATTAAAACAAATTATCGATATCAATGCAACAATTTTTATCTCAACTTTCACGGGTAAATAATTACGGAAAATTTCATTAACAGACAAAACTCCACAAAAATTTACTAATAAAAATATTGCTAATATATACATATATTGCTATTCAAATTCAAATTATTCAAAATCCTATTTAAAACAGGATTGCAGGCTATTAACGAATAAATTGATTGATATCTTGATAAAATAAAATTTTCGTAAAATTGGTACCATTGTTTTGTCACGATGTCGGAATACAATTTTTTTCGAATTTCGTCATTATATATTATTAAGATAAACGCAGGTATCGCTATTATTACGAATTTACTAATAGTTTATCAGGAAGCGGCCTGCGTCCCGTTTTTAACCCGATTACCAATAATTTGAAGAGATTTTTAATAAATAAACAATATTTATTTATTGCGTTGAACTTTAAATTTTTAATAGAAAAGCCAAGCATATTTCACAAAAATTTGAGAGATTTTGTTTCTTCTGAAAACAGATTTCTGCTTACTTTGCAGTGGCACAATATAATTAATACTTACTATACACATTTTTCATTTTAAAGTATACATGGTGTCCGGAATCTAGCTGTACAAACAGGAAACTAATGAGTCTACACGGAAAAAATGAGTACGGCTTTTTTTAATCAAGATACTGTTAAGATTGTGAAATAAAATGTTAGTCATTGAGAGAATATCCGAACACGTGTTCACGCAGTTGTCTTTGTTCTAATAAACATAATGGACGAGATGCAAAACTATTATTATTTTGCAAAACACGTGTTCCGACTTCCTCATAGCAGATTCGTGCTTAACTTATAAAATTTGTCAAATAATTTGTTATAGGCCTCTTGTATCGTTTAAAACGAATAATTTAAACAGATTTTTAATAAACTAACAATATTTCATATCAGTAATTATTCACCGTGAACAAGTTGATTTTGTGGCAGGTATAACTCTTTTTGATTTGATCTTTCATTTTTTATTATTATGTTTTTTAATGGCGGGTTTATAAAGAATTTTTAATCAGTTGTTTACCCCTGAATACCAAATTTCTACAGATTCATAACATATTTCTAGTGAACACCTTTTTTACTCTTTTGACCGTTTTTAAGTTCTTACAAAAATATATGTTATTTTTAAAGATAATATCTGTACATTTGTAGGGCGAAAATGGCAATTATATGAAATTAACTTGATAGAAAAAAATCGCAAAGTAAGCTCCGAAAATTATTAATATCACATTTTATTCTGTTATTTAACATGTTATACATATTAAAAAATTCGCAGTGTTTCTTCAATTGCACTCGAGATTTTTGCTCTATTTTAAATGAGACGTGCTATATCAAATATCATCACATTATTAATATTAGCGCACTGTCAATAACCTTCGTATTTAGATACATATTTCCATTTCAAACCATCTTTTTCTTCTTTTGAACGCTTACTACGGAGCTTTAATATATTTTAAAATGCATCGAAGCATGGACTCGGTTCTTAAGGCGATGCCATACGTAGTAATGCAATATCATGTGTTTTTGGTTTGAAAATTTGGTCGCCTAGAAATGTTTCAGATGCTTTAATTAAATACTGCGAGTAGAATACATCGTGGCCTTTAAAAGTATCGAGTATTTTTTAGATAAATATTTTCATAAGCCCAGAAAAAAATAGTGTAAAGGCCTATGAAAACTGCTTTAAAGTTCAAAATCTCCTACTTACGAACCCATTTTCGGTTAAGATTTTATTGTATAATGTGGCAAATTAAGTTATTTATTAAATGATCAAAAAAAATTAAATATTTATGCCTGAAAATCCACAAAATAAAGTAAAAGGCAATTAGCACTCTAGCACACCCTAAAGTAACCTTCCTCACCTCCTTACCATGCCCAACGCCTTCAGCCTAAAAAATGCGCCTATTTTGAGCAATTGAGTGTACTGAATAAAAAATACGTACTAAAAATGCCTTTCACGTAGAATTGAATAGAAACCAATGTTGCCAGTAACTTAATACTTTACACCCATTAAATATAGAACATGTAGGTATCATGCGCTCTGCCTCTCTCACATTTGCCTGATATCGTAGGTATATCGTCACATATCATATGAATTTCATAATGATGTTTTTAGGTCCAATTTGCCATACTTTTGAATCACCAAACACGCCAATTTGTTTGGGTTATTCTGTATTGTATGGCTGCATGTAAAACGTTCATAAATAATCCATACAAAACACATGACAGAGAAATTTCAACGGAGCTCTCATCGGCAGAACTAGTAAAAGATACCCACCTTCCTACAATATACAGTGTCCGGAAACTCGTAGTACAACCGGGAAACTGGTGAGTTTTCAACGATTTTATTATTTTTTAAATTTGTATATTTTAATAAAGGGTTAAAAAACATCGGGAGACTGGTCTACCCCTCGATGTATTTTAAACTAAGTTAAGTAAACAAACTGATATTTTACCCAGTGGCGGCTCGTGATTTTTGGGTGTAGATCAAAGATATTAGAAGAACGAGATGTGCTATGAGCAGTTCATACTGTGTGGAATTGTTTTGCCGAGTGTCGCCGGTTTTGTTCACCAATACTACTGCACACCTTCGCTTACGCTAAGGTATCCGCACTAATACATATAACAGATTTCTGTGCGTACACGTCCCGATAGTATTCAAAGTACCCTAATTAGGTAGTACTCCGCCTACGGTCCGGCGGCCAACATAGCATATCTCATTCTTCTAATATCTTTGGTGTAGATACTAGAGTGCTAATATTACAAAAAATGGTATTATCGATGTTGCAAAAAAACGAATTTTCGAAAAAAAAAAAAAAAGATTTTAAGCTACAACAACGTCAATTATGCCATTTTTTTGTAATATTAGCACTCTAGTACAGCAATAAGTCACGAGCCGCCACAGATTTTGCGCCGAGCGACCGATTTTTTTTAACACGAGTTTCCGGACACCGTGTATAAAAGTGGCGGTCCATGATATTTCAGCGAGCCAGAGCGGTAAGATTGAAAAAAAAACATACTTTTTTTCGAAATTTCAATATTTTGTACTTATATTTTTCAGTTTACAAACGGAAAGAAATTATGAAAATCAAGATACAAAAAATTTAAATTTTGAAAAAAAAATTTTTTTTTTCAAAATCTGACTACTCTAGCTCATTAAAAAGTTACGGACCGCCACTGGTATGTTTTTAAATTTTGCTTATTTTTTTTGTAAAAAAATGTAGCACATTGATTTATCACTTGATTATGTTGTATATACCTATTGTAACAATTGCACTTGTAACCGGGTTGATGTGTGGGTAGGTACTGTTTATTACACGGCGAGATTTGTATTATTGTCACCTGTACCCGCGGGCAATTTGGGACCGTCGACCGCCCTGGGCAGCTGGTGGTCGGCACTGAGCCCGTGGCGCCCCCCCCAGCCAGGGGGGCGGTAGGGTCAGGGGGGGCGGTGGGGAAGGGGGGGCAGCCTGGAGGCCGGGCCCGCCGCCCATTGGCCAGGGGTTATGGGGCGGGGTTTGGGCGACTTGCGGGAAGCACGTGTTACATGGGCTACGTTTTTTTTAATGAATTTTCCAGTAATAATCATGTATTGTTTCATAGTGCTTTCACACAAACGAAGTATTGAATTCCGTAAGTCTAAACTTAAACTTTAAGGTGCACAGTTTACACCCGCGCTGTGCAAGCGGGTTCCCTACAGAGCATCGGACCATCCCAGTAAAAATATGTTTCGTTTGTTGGCTATTGACTTACAAATTGTTGGGCCTTGTTTACTACAGCGAGAAAACCTATGGTAAAAATATTGCTTATTTAAAAATTAATCATTTTCGTGTTAAAAACGGGATTTTAGACCATTGATGAATGAATTGATAGGTATCCTGATAAACGCTGGCAGGAAACGTGTTCTTATGTAAGTTCTAGCATTTTTGCATTTGATATATTATGAAGACAAACGAATTTACCAGCACTTATCAAGATGCGGCTTACAGTCCCATTTTTAACAGGATGACTAATAATTTCAAGAGATTTCAACAAAGCAGCGCGTAGGTATTCATTTTTCTCGGTGTAGTACCTAGAACAAGTCTGTTTATGATTTTCTCTCTGAAATTTAAGGAGAAGTAGATGGGAAAATAAAGGTAGGAAATTACCTGGCTATTCAGATTTGATCACCGAATACGGCTAAACGGCCATTGCAAGGAATATTTTGATTTTTAATAGTGGTCCTTTAACTGGGAGATACTGAGAGTTAAGAAGATGTCTTCAACTCTTGTTTGAGTTATCGAATCTTCCGTTAAATTAATTAATTGTCTATTAATATTGTATTAATATGTACAAATTTTTTATGTTTGGGGTAGGTACCTACTTATCTACCAAGAACGTTTTGGGGCTTACTTTTGTCTTTTTAAGTCCATGCTGTACCTTATGGAAAATTACACGTGCCTTCCAAACTTATAGTTTACGTGTATGCATATATATTGGGGGATATTATCAAAATGTTGGCAAATTAAATAGGTGTAACTTGGATGACAGTTTTCTTTGACAGTTTTTATTTTATTTTTTATGTGACACCTCACAAGAATGTCCCTGCCTGTACAGTGTACAGACAGGGGAACTATGTCACCACGCAGTTGGGCGGCGTTGTGAGGCGGAATAAGGTAGGGGCTGTAGGAAGGGATTTGTTAATGCGGGCCTTGAAGAGGCTCGGATTAAAGGAGTGAGGAAAAACAGATGCCGGTAGCTCGTTCCACATACGAGCCGACTTATACAAAAACGAGTCGTAAAAACGGCCCGTTCTCATGAAGCCAACGTCAACCGTGAACGGGTGTTCAGTTTGTGTGAAAATAATTTTCTGTCAAAAACTTATATTGTAGGTGGGTACTTAATCGTTTGCTTGATTTTTTGATACAGCCAGTTCCAATTTTCAAAATGACATTTAAATTTTTTTTTAAATCCGAAATCGTTTTTTTACATTAGCTCCAAACATGGGGCCCTGAGAAAAAAAATCCTTCAGGGCCTCTGTCATCTTTGTAGTATCCAGGAGTGTTGGAAGTATGAGTCTATCCCTTCCATTACGGTGAAAGACGATGGGTCGAAAGAGTCGGGCTGGAGAGGTCAAAAGGTTTCCCGCAACCAGTTTCTCCCAATTCGACCCACCACGCAGTAGGTGGGCAAACGCATCCGCCGCCAAGACCTAGAAAAACATCACCCCTCTGCTATGTCACCAAACGTAGCGAACCACTTGGGGTGACCTACGGTAGGGGTGTTGGTTATCCTATAAATGTTTTCCCGGGCAGCCGTGCCCATACCCACCTCCCAAATTGAACCAGGGATACATTGACGAACAGACAAAGAGACCCACAAACGAAATATAGAATTTTTGATGTTTACTTAACTAAATTTTAACTGACCATAATGTTTCCAAAAATTAACAAACAAAAAAATTACCCCTTATAAGACGGGCTTGATGCTGACCAATACAGCATCTCCCCCTGTCTCCTCCTGGTAGGTAGTAAGCTACATACAGACCAGCGTACAGTACACGCCGGTAATGCCGGTACTGGACCGGTACGCACCCAACCCCCCCTTGCCCCTCTCCGTCTCCCGGCCCGCCGGATTAATGATACAAGCTAGACGAGTAATGACGGAGCGAGGCTCGATTTGTTTTGTTCGTGTTTCGGCCTTTTTATTGCCTTTTTTTCTTCACCGTCTTGTCCGATGTCGGTATTCGGTCCGCGGCACGCGAGACGCGGACAAACCCAGTGGGCTTCTGGCACTTATTATTACAGTAAGACGCAAAACAAACAGAGTTGTCTAGCATCGTAGAATAAAGACGCGTACCTAGGTATGTTTCTTAATTCAAAAATTAATGATGGAAAAATTGAAATGTAAAGGAAATTATGTACCTGGGTGTAATACTCGATTCAAAACTCACTTTCACAGCGAATTTTGAATATGTGCTAAAGAAGGTGTCAAAAAAGTCAATTTTCTTAGAAGATTAAGAAATAAACTAAATGGAAACACAACAGAGCTCATTTATAAAACCATGGTTGCTCCACATTTAGATTATTGCTCTACTATGTTATATTTGGCCAACGAAGGAAATTTGAACAATCTAGATGTTATGCAGAATAGAGCTACGAGATGTATATTGGGAAAAGGCAAATACCTACCCAAGCATTAATTTTGATTAATGATCATTTGTGATCATCAATCAAAATTAATTTAGAGCAGCTAAATTGGATTCCAATAAAAAATAGACTGTTATTTAATGTGTAAATTTTTGTGCATAAAGTCACGAACAACCAAAATAAAGATGTTCATAATCACGAAACCAGAAATTTAAATAGAATTAGATTGCCACATATGAAGAAATCAAAATCACAGAACTGCCTAATGTACAAAGGACTAAAGATGTATGATGAAATGCCTGAAAGCCTGAAGAATTAATGTATTTAAAAAGAAATGTTATGTTTATTGTAAAAATATTTAAAGTTTTAAAATGAAATATTATCTTGTTTATATTAGTTTAAATTCAAATTTTGTATAAACTAACTCAATAAATAATAAAAAAGTATGGCCAATGAGGTCTCACATTTCCAATAACAAAAGGTGTTTAATCATCATTATGAAATTCCAATGAGAAGGTGATATGCGATGTCGGTCAAGTAAAAGACAGAATGGGTTAGAACCCCATGAAAAACGTCTAGTGTGTATTATCTATGCATTGCCTAACATCGTCTGAAATGAAGCGCTGTGCGGGAAGCGAATAGCATGGCAAGCCGCCAACCAACGCGGGAGAACTACATATAAATCTTGCCCTTTCTGCACATGAAAAGAGTCATGCGTCTGTGCACCTTCTTTTGCCTGTGGGCTATGGCAATCTAATTCATTACCTTCCATATCTGCTTACTAAACAAAATAGGCAAGCGAAAAGTCTGAAGGAAAATTTAAAAAAATATATTTTTAAATTTACTTAAAATAGTTGCAGTCTTTACGGAATTTCATTAAAAAACTGCTTTGCTAAAAATTATCTGTATTTGATTTGGCAAGTGCAATAATGCGAGTTGACGTGATGAGTGGGTACCCACGGGAAATAAAAATCATTCTTTATAAACGCCTTGCTTTAATACTTGATTGAAGTTATTTTGTAAAAAATAGATTCATTAATGTTGTAAGAACTAAACTGTTTGAAACTTTAACCATTTTCATTCTGATTATATTTTACGCACTATAATCTATATATGTATAGTCGTACGAATCTACGTTCGATATTGCGATATGTATTAAGTATAATAATAATAACAATAATAATACTTGGATGACTTGTATAGCGCCGTTTTTAATATATAATAGTAGATAGTTGCGCGTGAGGTTTAAAATTAAATAGCCTTAAAATGTGTATGCTTCACCCCCCCTTTGCCCCTTGTCCCCTTTCCTTGACCCGGGCCCAAAGACAAGGAGTATTGTTATCATTGCATCTTGGACCGCGAACATTCGTGTCATCTTGAAAACCCGCATATGTTGAACTCGGCTGTGACCGTTTTGGGAGCACACATTGTCCAGTGAAACGTTTTACCCGCAGCAGTGAATGTCACTGTTTTTGTTTTTGTGTTAAGTGAGCGAATGTTAAAAGGGGATTGCAAGTTGCAAGGAAATTGATGCAAGCTGATAAGTGAAAAGAAACCAGCGGCTAAGGAGAATGAGACCAGGGTAAGTCTTTGGCCTTTCCTACTCATTTTCCTCTTGCAAACACTAAGGCAAAATTCAATTTGTTTTGTTTGTCTTAGTCTTTATCGCACTTTACCGCACCACCGCATCAACCCCCGCACAGTTGCGAACGAAAGATTTGCGCACCACCATCCTCATGCATCCTCACTAAATATAAATCATGTTTTTATCATGAAAATCAATCTCACTAGGACTAAGCCTGTGTCGAGGTTAAGCATTTAAATTTGAGTGAAGCAAACATAGAGCGATCACAAACCCAAAGTAACACTAATGTAAACACAATATATTTCAAAAAGAAATGAAACATAAGTATTATATGAGCTAAAAGATGGGTAATTTGACAGTATATTGTAACAATATTTGAACCATATCTAATCAATATTCCCAAGAAGAAAAAAATAGATAATAAAGACAGCTAGGGTGACATTCAGTTTTATAGCAAATGGGACTTATATAGAATCTTATTATTTAAGAAAGAAGAATGATTAAAAAATTTCAAAATAATCGTCTGTCAATACATAAATCTTAACAAACTTTTTAAATTCATCCAAGGAATTGGTAGACCTAATATGATTTGTAAGAATATTAAACATAAGTGGTGCCTAATATAAATAGTTTCTTTAACCAAAATAAGTTTTAGTATGTACCGACACAAAGTTGAATGCAGAGCTAATTCTAAATGAACGGGTTTGTTGTGTTCTTTCTGCAAATTTGATATTGTTAAAAATTGACACAGTATTTGAGTGAAATATAGCTGTTAATGTACATGGTTCCATGATAACTCAACACAGTGACAATTCAACACACCTTTAAGAAGTGATATAAAGTCATTCGAAACGATGAAAAATTTTTTTTAAACCTAACCTAACCTTCTTAACCCAGTTAATAAAGTTTTTGTTTCATCACTTTCCATGACTTTACATAAATTTTTAAAGATGTGTTGAATTATCATTTTGATGATTTATTCGGTCACCATTGTAAATATAACATTACATTCCTTATAAAGTAGGTTGGTAGGAAAACGCATTTTTTTAACACAACTTTAAGGATCAATTTTTGCGTAGTATTTATTTACTTCATTGTACTGTAGACATGATCCCCAACATACTATGTTATAAGAAAGTCGAGATTATAGTAGGTACAAACATAAAAGCAAAAGTTCCAAAACTACACTGGGCTTTCCGCGCCCATTCTGGCACGCGATATTGTCGATAGTCCACTATTATATCTATGTATAGTTATGTACCAATAAAGCCACAATCTTTAGATCAGTCCTCACCAATCAAAGCCGGTGTTAGTAATGAGGCACCTCACAAAAAGTCACAATTCATTGCTATTCTTATAAATTCCTCACCGAAGTTTTACTTGGATTTTTTTGTGTGTCTGCGATTTTTAACCAAGTTTTTTGGAAGTAAAGTTGTATCCGCGTTTTATATAAGTGTGTAATGTTCGGATAATGTCGATTTAGAATAAGCTAGCGTGGCATTGTTGGTTGACCGGCGTTGTGGGGTATTAAACTCGCTTTAAAAACTAAATAAATAAATTAATTGACTTATTTATTGTTTATTACAAACATTTAATGTCTGTGTCTGTCCGTGTAACTCTGGTTTAATGAACTTGGATTTGTTTCGAATTTAAAGATCATTTCAAAATTGATACTGATAAAGTGAGCGAAAAAGTACCTACTTATAATTTAATTTTTTTAAATAAAATAATTTTATTTTTCATAATTGGAACTGATTTGTCAACAATTCAGACTGAAGTAAAACATTTTATTAAGGTAAATAAAATCAAGAATTTGTTTAACTCGATCGTGACATATTGGCCTGTCAAGAGTTAAACGAAAAACTTTAAGGGGAGCCATTTTTTAAACTTTTTACGTTTGAATTCAACATTTTAATATTTAAAATTTTTTATTGCTAATTCTTAATAAATTAGCAAAACTAATTTTTATTCTTGTACCTACTACACACATTGAAAAGATATATCTACCGATATAAGGACGTTTCCGATTGCCTAAAATAAACTAAATTTACCTACCTTTTATCCTAACTAATTTGATATAGTTAAGTAATTTCCAGAACAGAAAATCAATTTCATTGGCCTGTCAAGTGTTTACTGGTTACATCGGTTTTCTGTAATTTCGGTAAATATCACACTTCTTGGTATATGTGAATACATACAGATATTTTATACAGGGTTTCCGGAAACTCGTAGTACAAGCGGGAAACTGGTGAATCTACATCACATTTGGAGTCGATTTTGTAGTATATATTTTTTTGATTTGAGCTTTCGTTATCGAGTAAATCGAGTTTGAAGTTGATTTTTTTTTTTTTTTTTTTTTTTTAATCAAATTCTTATAAATTATTACTGAAGATCAAAGTACCCAACTAATTAAAACTATTTGAAAGTAAAACAAATGAAGAAACTCGGATTTGAAGCATTATTTTGAAATCACCCTTCATTTAACCCGGTGTAATCATAAAATATTTCTGCTCTGCAGGGTTAAAACATCTGTTGTTCAACCCTAAACACCAGAAAAAACTTTAACCCTAAAATAGCCGAAAAATATTTTTTTTTTTTTTGTGAAAATGCGCAAATCAAAAAACTTTATGTTTTTTTGGGTTCCCCATGTGGTGTAGATTCTCCAGTTTCCCGCTTGTACTACGAGTTTCCGGACACCGTGTATATTATGTACCAGTATGTTTTATTCTGTCTGAGGATTAAGTCAGTACACGCTGCGAGTGTTAAAGTCGATCCGTTTGGCAAATCAATCAATGTGCACTCAACCACCGTTACAGGTATTATCAGTTTGATAATTTTGCAACGGAAAAAAAATAGATTATTGACGGACGCGAGGAATAATATTGGCAACCCCTGAATTATCCACGATCATAATTATAATGCTACAGTTTGAAGGGACGCGGAACATCGAATGCCAGGCCTGCTTACATGATAAGAAATAAACAATGGAACCGAATTAGGTGTAACTAGTTGTTCCTAACACATTAAAAAAAATTCAATTTAGACAATAAATTGAAAAAGACACGGAGAAAAAATGAGTATGGCTGATTTATTGAAATCCTGTTAAAAACACGAAGACAATCCATTTCCTGATAAAATATTAGTTTATTCAGAAAATATCGGAAAATGTGTTCATAGATTATAATTTTTATGAACACGTGTTCTGACATCCTCTGTTTGTGAAAGCTGTCAATTCATTCGTTATATGCCTGCAGTCCCGTTTTCAATAGAAATACGAATAATTTGACAAGATACTCAATAAATTAGCAATATTTTATATGGGTAAGTTTTCTCCGTACAAATGTGCAAAATTTATTAAGTATCAACATTCTGATTTAAGGGCGGAAAAGAAGATTAGAGTGATTTAATGAAATTTTTTGTAAACAGCAACCTTTCTCTTATTTTGAAAATTAAGTGTGCAAAATTTCATCAATCTCTGAATAAAACTGTAGGTTTGTATAAAAAACAAAGCCACACAGTGCAATTATATTTCATAGGTGTTCATTGCGTTCTAAACTAACTAGATTTTAATAATGTTTATATGAAAATTAAATACTTTGTATACACCACTTTTAAATACTTTGTATACACCACTTTTGAACACTTTGTATACACCACTTTTAAATACTTTATATACGCCAATTTTGTAATTTGTACACACCACTTTTAATCAAAAATAATCTACATGTTTCAAAGACAATGGCTTATTCATCAGGATAATGAAAATTAACTAATTAAGTTGCAACTATCGAAGAAATAATGTTTGTTTATTCAACAATATTATTATTCCATTAAAAAATAACGTTTATATACAAGTTCTACTGTGGAGTTATTATTATTAAGCGTGACAGCTGTTCCGCCTTCTCAAGGAATTATCAAACTGTGATGTAGCCATTCGCCGTTATGATTTCAATTGGTATGCGTTTTTCAGGCTAATGATTATTACTTATAATAATTTGTGGTGAATCAATCATCTCGGTCTCTCGTGTTAAAGTCGCTTTCCCAACAATGCAAAGAATGCGGTCCACCGATCTGATGGTCGGTTGCTTGCTTGCTTGCTGGGATGCTGCGGCTGTTCGAGTAGCCCCGGGCCGGAGCGTCGCGGCCACCATAAACTAGCCGGGTGCGCGCATCTGGCGAAACGGACTACGCGCTACTCCCCGGAAAATACATCTACAGTCGGTGGGCTGAACTGAAAACCTGAGATTTACTCCTTCGTTTTCTGCGTTCCGGGTATTTCAATTTTATGAGAAACGATTTTTCCTTGTGGAAAAATTAACTTAAGGCGATGCACTACGTCGTGTAATATTTTAAATTGAGCCGCTATCAATAACAACCCTTACATAGATGGCGATAAGGCTTAAATTCCCGCTTAACACCATACGCCTGTTTTTATTTATGCAAGAAAAAAACATGGCCAAAAAGTGCCTTCTATTTTATTTTTTTCGATCATTTTATAGATAACTTAATTTTCCACATTATACAATAAAATTATAACCGAAAATGGGTTCGTAAGTAGGAGATTTTGAACTTTAAAACAGTTTTCATAGGCCTTATACATTATTTTTTTCTGGGCTTATAAAAAGACTTATGTAAAAAATACTCGATTTTTTCAAAGGCCAAGATGTATTCTACTCGCAGTATTTAATTAAAGTATCTGAAACATTTCTAGGCGACCAAATTTTCAAACTAAAAACACATGATTTTGATTTACTACCTACGTATGGCATCGCCTTAAAGTGTCTAAAGCATGTTTTGAACGTTAACTCTGCGCACGGCTTCGAGGAAATAACTTCTATAAGGGATGTCATCTTTGTGGATGCTGTGTAGAGGATCTTTTACGAGAAAAGGAAGGAAAGAACCTAGGCAATTGAAGAGACCCATGTTGTAGGAATAGTCGTAGAAACGATCCGTTCTCACGTGACAAATAATGTTAACTTTGTACAAATGATGAGCGCCCATTTGGTGTGTTTCCCGAGGTGGGGCTTCAGACCAGAGGTGGCCGCCAAATTTAAGCTTAGGGCGTATTTGCGATTTATACAAGTCAGCAGTCGTTGTGTGGGTACTTTCTGCAGTATCATCGGGCCCTGTAGCTTACGCCATGATTCTGAGAGGGTAATTTGACCATTGCTTCGATGAAGCCCCCGTGCCTGAGCCGGTCAATGTACGTTCAATGGAAGGTTGTTAATCTTCCTACCGAATAGAAAAAAAATAGACTGTTAGTATACTGTTAGACTGTAACATTGTTAGTATGAAATTCCATGCACAACACGTGTCGCCAATGGTGCACCGAAATTATTACAAATCTTATCCACACACATCTTTCGTTTCTACCTAAACACCAAACGCATGAATTCATTGCATAGCTGTGAAAATGGGTTCTGTTTGATTGTACCTCGGCAGATCCATCAGGCTTCCATGCCGTATATTTCTTTGATTATATTGTTTATTATTTTACTCTTTGTGTTTTCTGCTTTCCGGGTAGTTTATTTCGATTAAAACGGATTTTCCAATAGTAAATTATTGTCCTTTTTGAAATAAAACTGTGTGGGTGCGCGCATCTGACGAAACAAATTTACACGCCATTCCCCGGAAATAGTACTTAGTTACCGAAGCGGACGGTAGGTATAAGAATAGATGCGACGCATCGCATCAGTGTGTTGAAAAGCTGAATTTAACTTCTGCGTTTTCTGCTGCCCGGGTAGTTTATTTTCACATTTATAAAATGACTCTTTCAAAGACATGTTTATTGAAAGACCTTATTGTGAATTATAATTTGATAACTTGGAGCAGGTGGATTATATTTTCCAGATATGACAGGCTGATAGGGATATAGAAAGAAGGGCAAATGCAGGAAACTCCATTAATGAAGAAATGAACATATTTAGGACTAATTAAAAAATGTCCAAAGAAAAGAAAGTTAGCAAGTCCACAATGGAGTGTTAATACCGATCCTGGCAGTGAGGCATGGAACTCGCAAAGAAAAGATGAAAGTTGAATGCTACACGTACACAGAAACATCAAAACACTGTTAAAAATGTGATGTGCATGAACACATCCTAGTAAAATATTAGTCATTCAGAATATATCTGAACACGTATTCACGCAGGTAGCCTTGTCCTAATATATATAATGGACGAGATGCGAAAGTAGGTAGGTATTATAATTTTTAAGAACACGTGTTCCGATTTCCTAATAACATATTGTTGCTTTACTAATAGTTTTGTAATGAGATTTGTTAATTCATTTGTTATAAGTCTTAATTGAAAATTTTTTTATCAGTAAGTTTTCTCCGTGTAGAAATGAGATTACTGTAACGTATGTTAGCTAAAACCATTAATGGTAAACCTTATTCAATTTGTTTGTGGAGAATCGGAAAATATGCTTTAATTTTGGTTTGATATCTTACAATAAATTAAACACGTCCATAAATTCGTATGATACCTATTCCTACACTATGGACTGATGTGAGTGTGATCAAGGTATGCTCAGAATTAACGGAATTTCGGGTGTTTAAAACTAAACGTTTTCATAAAGTTTTGCTTCTGCTTTGCATTTGGCACTTGGTCTGTAAAAGTTATTTCAAGGGAGCAACAATTCAATTCTTTACTTATTATATAACAATTACATAAATGCATGCTAAACTAAAATAAAACATTCGTGATAAAGTAAAAGAATACTGGCATTATTTATATTTTTAAAGGCCAGATGTTTGACCGACCATCACATTCAACGTTACCACAAAGAGACAATCAGAGCGATCAAACAAATAATAATCACACACTAAACGATTTGTGGCTATCAAATGTGATGGTTGGTCAAAAAACTGGTGGCTTTTAAGAAAAACTGCTGAAAATGAAAGATTTGATCAGTTCACGATTCTCTGAAGATATCCAACTTTCCAATTGGCAGAGTATCATGGATAACTTAAATCTTTGATTAGCATAATTTGTTATTTTTTCACATCATAGATTTAGGGTCTAAGGCGTTATAATTGTACCGTTTAAACATTGTATTTGAAATGCCAAGACCCTGTAAATGCGTTATAAGGCATGAAGAACATAGCGATCATTTGATCCATCGTATTTAGGGCCGGTCCTATGAGGACGCAATTGGAGCAGTCCGCTTCGGGCGCTGAGTTGCCAAGGCGACAAGACGCTGATAAAACCTAACAGTCTTAGCAGATCGCCCTTGAGATTATTTTTCATGTAAACGGTGCTACACAAAAATACAATTCATCCGAATATTATTGATTACCTAGGTTTTGACAAGGGGAATTAAAAAATTTTGGCTCAGTTTGGCTCAGGGCCAGCCTTGATTCCGCCACTAGGAAATAGTTTTAAGTCATCAGCAAAAATTAAATAGAACGAAAGTATGATGAATGAACCAATATCATTAAAGAAGAGCAGAAATAACAGCGGTTCAAGGTCAGACCCCTGAGGAACTCCAGAAAAAAATAGGATTTCAAAATAAATGGAATGCTTATAACAAACGAACTGTTTACGATTTAAAAAACATAAAGCATATTCTTTTGGAAACCACAAACGAAGTTTATGCTAGATATTAATAATTTAATATAACAACTGTTCTAAATGAGCCTGCAAAAATTTTAAGAATGTGATAAAAGCAAGACCTCCCCCCCAGTCACACACGCAGACATTATAAAGCAGTCAGCCTTCATAACTCATCATTATACTTCAATCCTGCGTTGGACCTTTGACGCATCTTCCCGGTAATTATTTCAGCCCTTAATTATAAATTACAACAAAGCGATAGTGTTTATGTTTATGGCCGCCACTCGGCACTTGAATTAATGCGAATCGGCGATCCATCAACGGCAATCATTACCAGTATTACCACCACACCGCGGTTCGTCTGAAGTTCTAAAGGGGGGAGAAGATGTTAATTTGCCAAAGTACTTACCTGCCCGCAGATCAGGCTGATGAGGTGTGCAAAATTAGCAAGAAGAGATGCGGTGCTTTGCAGATTCTTATAGAGAAATTAACGTATAAAACTAAAGAGATTCAAGTATATTACCTCTCATTCGCAAAGCATTCAACTTTGCGGTTTCAATTTTGAAAAACTTTTTGTTTAAGACAAGCACAAAATACAACAAACTCTAGTACTCACTGATGATATAACCCGGTTCAATATTTTTCCGAGAGAAATCCATTTTTGCCCCCCATGATAAATTAACAGGCCTTACCAATAAGACATCAATTTAAGAATGTTTTATCGATTTTCCTCGACGATACAAAGAAATTTTTTTGGGTAATACAAAAAGCATTCGGAATTTTCATGAATAATTGTTTAATAGCAGCCAGATCATTATTAAACAATAAAGATAACATTAATGTGGGAAAATCAGACTTCAAAATACACAACACAATTATTTTATTATTTAATCGTTTTTTAACCGGTAGTAAATCATTTTAAATTGGGAGGGGGTAAAATAGAATCATATAAATAAGTCGTCTAAACGTGGTTAAAACCACAGTTTGAAAATAGCCTTAACAGCCGAAACAGCTGTATCAATAACAAAAACCAAAAAATACTCGCAGAACTTAATAATTATATTATTAAATTTGATTTTAATTAATTTTTTTAAAATTGAAAGGATTAATCAATTAGCAATACTCATTTTTTAACTGTGTGCTCTTGGCGTGTTCTTATGTACCAAGTAAGCTCAATATTACCTCAGTTCTAGTGAAAATTAACAAACATTTTCACATGCTGTTAGTTTCCACGGCTTCGGTTTACAGTAAGCGGGTTAAATCTCATATATGAAAGTACATCGTAATTTGTACATCATTTTTGAGTTAGGTACTTCATATATTTGGTATATTTGCGGCAAGTTCCAGAGTTATTGATACTATCAGTAGAGCTCTGGTGATAACAATTCAGAAAGGAAAATATTTTTGTAAATCTGTACGATTTGTTTTTCAAATATATTTGACTTGCGGGAATCTAAAAAATAACTTTAAAACGCTATTATGATATTACGCTATGCGGTGAGAAATATTCATCTTGCACCAAAAAATATTCCCCCAGCATTTTTGAATGGAGAACCTCTCATAATAGTAGAAACAACGAAATATTTAGGGCATATCATCACCAACAACTTAACGGATGACGACGACATCGACAGGCAGAGGCGAGCACTGAGCATAAAAAGTAACATGCTTAGTAAAAGATTTAGACTCTGCAGCCCGAAGGTGAAAAGGACGCTATTCTTAGCTTTCTGCACTACCTTGTATACGTGCGAGCTGTGGGCCAATTTCAAAAAGCGTACCACGGAAAGGCTTCGGATTCAATATAATAATGCTTACCGTATAATGTTCGGACTTCCAAAGTACTGCAGTGCCTCCTCGATGTTCATGGAGGGGAGAGTTCCCGGCTTTGCAGCCCTAATGAGAACCAGGGTAGCAGGAACGAGAGGAAGGATCAACAACTCCAGAAACGTCCTCATCGTCGAAACCCGCCAGACCTCAGGATCGAGCATCGAAAAACATTGGAGAAAAATATTGGCCCCCATAATTATCGCTCCGATATACTAATAAGCTTCCAAGAAATGTAAATGTTTTATGTTATCACTCTCCACTCTATATATTTCCTCTTACTTTTTCTTACGTTTTATTTGTTTTATCATACTTACATTTCATATTTTATTTTATTTGTACCTACTTATCTCTGTATATTACATTGTAGTTATATTTTATGGAATGTGTGGGATTGCACTCACCTCCCTACATTCTGGAATAAACAATTATTATTCTTATTATTAATACGTGCAAGATGAATATTTCTTTTCTCTCTACCGCAGCCTTGTCTCTTCAAGACCCGGGTCATTAGCACGTCCACATCCAAATCAATTCCACACAGTATCGCAGTATATGACATAGACCCCCGGGCCCGCCTACGGGTGTCTGGTGCGGCGTTAATAGAAATGTACCATAATACTGAAGCAAAAAGGTCGAAACATTTCACAATTTTTGAAGAAGCTAATGATCGTTATACATTATTCTATTTGTTCAAGATGATGAAGAAGATGTTTCGAAAGGGAGATATGTAAATACAAATGTTAGAGGGAGGACGCCAATATTAAAAAAAACGTTAATAATTAAGCGAAAATTGGGAAAATTTAATAAAACACAACTCGTTTAAAATAGAGCAAAAATCTCTAGATAAATCCAAGTTATTTTTAAAGATACACTGTGAACTTTTACATGCGTAGATATAACATATTAAATGGCAGAACAAAATGTGTTTTTAATAATTTTCGGAGCATACGAGTACTTTGAAATTTTTTTCCATCTAGGGAAATTCATACAATTTCCGTTACTATCTAGGAAATATCATACAATTACCGTTTCTATCTAGTAAATTTCATACAATTACCGTTTCTATCTAGGAAATTTCATAAAATTACCGTTTCTATCTGGAGAATTTCATACAATTACCGTTTCTATCTAGGAAATTTCATACAATTACCGTTTCTATCTAGGGAATTTCATAAAATTACCGTTTCTATTTAGTAAATTTCATACAATTACCGTTTTGGCTCTACAAATAACCTATATTATTTTGCGAACTTAAAAACTTTAAATTTTCATTATAAATATCTCATAAATCGGTAAAAATTCGGGTGAGGTAGTATGGCTGGGAGGATTTGATGACCATCGAGCTTTCAGAATATTTTTTTTTGCATTTTTTAACAATGAAAAATTTTAACAATAACAATTTTCTTATTTCATCCTTTCCACATGTCTTAAATTAACTACTTGAATGTTCTCTTCGTATTTCCGGATTTCATACATGGTTTTATCACACGTACGCCTCATGGAACTCACTTCTACAACATTTCGGTTACTTCCATCTTTTCTCTTTCATTCCTCACATCAGGGTTGGTATCAGCACTCCATTCTGGACTGCTAATCTCTTTTCTATATTAGCAACTAAGTCCGTTTATTAGTGCTTTTTTCGGACGCAGCGAAAACATTTTTTTCTCTTGTTTGAATGATATTAAATTTTAGTATTAAATGAAATTTAACAAAAAACGTTCAATAATTGGTAAAATCCTTGGGTATGTTAAATTACATTATCTTTAACAGGTACCTACACACGCAATGGTAATAAGGACTGGTCAGTTTGTTGATCTCGTTGTTTTTACAGATTTAAAGACGGTTACAGCAGAGAAAAGAATAAATAATTTGTCTTCACCGTAATTGTATTGTAAGTAAGTTAGGTATCTCCTACGTAAGCACGCTCAAATTGGGGGGAACTTTCAGGGGTTCGTAACCAGTGGTTAATGAATTTTTTTTTTTTTTTTTTGTAATCTGTGATTAATTTTTGGGTGGTTATGCCGTATTGCGCTTCCTTCTTCTTTCGACAACGTTTCTGGTAGCGTTACAATCTCCATCATCAGGGCATAGGTATATATGTAGATTGTGGTGTTTGTCTACGTAGAAGTGATACCATGTTGTGCTCATCAATCCTATTAGGGCCGGTATTAAAGTATAATAATTAATTAAATTAATGTGGTTTTCAGCGTTTAGTTTTGGTGCAGCCTTGGACACGAAAAACTATTACGCTCAGCCTTTTCGTCTCTATTATCTAATATTAATGAATTTTAATGAATATTAAATATTTTGTTCTATAATTTAAGTTGTCATTTAAATAAGTTAATTACTGAAGATGTCACTTTTAATACTAAAAAAATAACAAGTTATTTTCTTAAATAAAACATTTTTTTGGACTTACAGCGTTATATTCTTACCCAACTAACTAACTAACTAACGGACAAGCCGTTTCCCCGCAGGGGTAGAGAGAGAGAACGGACCGTCAAACAACTTGGTCTTGGCACACACTTCTTGCCTCTTTCACATTCATACATCGACTCATACACACTTTTATAGTATTTTGACTCTTGACAGAGCCCAACTCAAGTATCTGATTCACTTGGTCGTGCAATGTCTTCGTCGGGCGTCCCCGAATTCCGCTACCATATTCTTTTCCAAAGATGTTTTGATGTAACACCGAAATCTAAATTATTGCGAGATCGCATAGTCAACTTTAACCGTATCGTACTTCGACTTAAGAACCAGTTATGATACAATTAAAAATGACCGAAGTTGGAATGGTCGAATTAGCTCGGTGGCAGAGCTATGCCCCGGCTTGCAGAGGTCCTGGGTTCAATTCTGAGAAGCAACAGAATCTTTTTCTGTCTTTTATGCTTCATATTTTTTGGTTTGAGAGTGGTTGATATTGTCTGCAATGATTAAATATTACAATTTGAGGTTTTACTCAATAAGTTATTCCACTGTAAAATATATATTTAAAATCATAAGCCGCTCATCTCACTAGAGTATTTCTGTGCCGAGATATGCAGCAACACAATTAAAGTTAATATTAAAAATAAATATAACTGTAACGGACGTAGTTGACCATATTATTTAATATCATAAAAATTGTTTACTTTTATAAAATGTCCCTACTCCACGCCACTGGCAAAATCACCACTCCCCGCCACTGGTCATTTTGTCCAGTTTTCGGCCCAAGCGGCTTGAAAACTTTGACTCCGAATGGCTTCGATACCACATCGCCGGCTTACCTGCCGCGTGGATCAATGTCCAGCATTTTTTCTATGTAAATTTTACATAGAAAAATCAATTTTTAAACATTGCAAATATGTATATTTTACTTGTTCATCCCCTCGGCGGTAGTCAAATAAACACTATTTTCGATATACTACCGCTGAGGAGATATTAAAAAAGCTGTTTTTCACCCATATGTAAACCCATTTTTGAACAATATTTTTTACCTTTTTTGCGTGTACAAAAATCCAGGAACCTCGTAGCATAGTGAATCTTATCTCTTTCTGAGCGCTATGTTACGGGGGACCTCGGAAAAATACTAACTTAACATGTTTTACAAATTTGATCGCTTGAGATCATTTTTACACATTTATTTTACAAACATTTCTTATTTTTTGTCGTATCTTGGCAAACAAAAAATCTAGTTGTCAAGATACACATTCTCATAACTACTATGCTTTTAAACTATGTAATTGTCATTCATGTAAGCGTTCAAAATCTTTTCTAACTCGCAAATTTAAGCGACCACTATCACCATTGCTGCCGACAAAATGAATATGCAACAGTTTGTCGGAGGCTATAAACTCATTGTTGGCGCGGGTACAACCCCCCACCACTTTTGGGCTCCTAGCCCAATGTCGGGCGCGAGTCAGGCTAATTAAATATAAGCAGCCACATAATTCAAAATAAATCAGTTCATCTTTACCACCAAAACCAAGCGTTTTATTATCTACAAGTGACTCCTGCCCAACATCTGCCTCACCTCGCCGAGTCTTCTGCTCCAAGATCTTCTGGTGTTACCTCTTCGAGACCAGCCGGCCCTCCTTTGGAAAACCGCCAACACCAGAAGCGAGCAGAGACGAAAGCACACCCAGTGCCCACCATTCACCAAGCCTGGGTGCGGGAGGCAGATTTCATCACAATATCAACTACAATCATCATCATCGGCCGTAAAGGAGCATTCTCATCGGTTGAAGACACGGTTTGGACCCGGCGCCTAAATCTACAGTCTTGTGCGGACTCCCGTCCAGTACAAGTGGTCCTTCGAGCCGGATCCTCACACGCCTTCAACCAGGATGTCTCCAACTTTACGGTTGAGCCGGATCCAAGACGATGGATCCTCAACACCATCTGCAGATGCCCTGGACGCTGGGTCTCAGGCCACGGCTGCGGTTCACGTCACGCCTGACGTAACCCCCATGCCCACGCCCAGCACTACTCCTGACATGGCACCACCTGCACATCATGACTCACCGCCCTCCACATCTCAAGAGGATGCGATGGAGTTATTGCGACAACAGCTTCGCAGTCAAACCGAGCACATTGAGAGACTTAAAGCAGCTCTTCAATCAGCTCCAACAGCAGCAGCCCCTGCCCCTCCTGGACCTTCGAAGCTCCTGGAGAGGTCACCACCATCATGGACGCAGCCCGGCCAATCGAGCCCGGTGCCTCTGGTGGACCAGAGGTACGAGGAACCAGCAGCAGCAGTGCCTGCCCGATCTGGACCCGTACTCCTGGAAGGGTATCCTGCCCAAGGAGGACCCTGGCGCTTCCAAGGGTACAGCCCTGGATGGGTGCAGCCCGGCCAACCGAGCCCGGTGCCTCTGGTGGACCAGAGGTACTCAGCAGCGGCGCAGCCAAGGCCAGCCGGTCCCCCGCCCTCGTCACCCTGGCCCAATGCAGGGTGGCCAAACATGATGCAGCCTGGACCCTCTGGCCCCGTACCGCCCGCCCCTCTGATAGAACAGAGGCAAGCCGTACCTGAAGTGCCAGCCGGACCTGTACCTCTGGTGGACCAGAGGTACGCATCACGAGCGCAGCAAGAGCCAGCAGGCCCTGCGCAACCAGCACCCTGGACCATTCAGGGATGCCCAGTACTGGTGCAGCCTGGACCTCATGGCCCTGTGCTGCCCGTACCTCTGCCCCACCCGGGGTACCCAGCGCCGACGCCAGGATCACCTGCCGGACTGCTGGAGCAGTGGGACGTGCCATGGACACAGCCTGGACCACCTGGACCCTCTGGACCATCTGGACCATCTGGACATGTGCCGCCCGTACCACTGCGCGAACAGGAGTATGGCGTGCCGGCACGGCCAGATGGCCCGCCCACAGCCAGTACCAGCTCCATGCCGAGATTCCCGCCCCAACCTACGGCGGATGAGACGGCCCAACATACCAGAGCCTGGGTTCAGCATGATGGCAGTCCCATGGCTCAGCTGGCCTCCACCCTGACAGAAGCCATCAGAGCTTCAAGGGCTCAGGACAGCCCCCGTCCCACAATCGAGGACGATCCACGAATGGCGGCCCTTATTGCCAGACAATCTATGGCCAAGGACCTGCCTCCATTCTCTGGAGATCCACTGGAGTGGCCCACCTGGAGGGCTCAGTTTAACCAGTCTACCTCCACATGTCGGATGACCTCCAGCGAAAACTTGATCCGCCTACAGCGGGCCCTCAAGGGGAAAGCCCGAGAAGCCGTCGGCCCCCTTCTGATGGACCCTGCCCAGGTTCCGGAGATCCTGGCAGTCCTGGAGCAGAGATTTGGAGGGACTACTTCACTCGCTGCTCTGATGCTAGACAAAGTGAAGAAGCTGCCCCACCTCACAATTGAGGCCTCTCTGGAGGACATCGCAGACTTCTCTGGCACAGTTCAAAACCTGGTGGCATCACTCCGCTCCCTCAACAATGATGGCTATCTGACGAATCCAGCGCTGCTCAGTGACATCGCGGGGAAGATGCCGCCCACCTTGCGGTTGGCGTGGCTGATGGAAGTGCGGCACTACGAGGCCTCCGCTACCATCTGCCAGTTTGCCGCCTTCCTGAAAACCGTCGCGAACGCCATCCCAAAGTCCGGTTTGGTTGACCCCGCGAGGTCCCGCCCACGCCGTGAACATTCGTTCTCAATAACGGAACAGTTTTCGCGAAAAAACAGTGCTCAAAATCGTGAAACATGTGACGAAAACCGTTTAGAGAACACGTCTGCCGCGTCAGAACAGTTTTGGCGAAAAAACGGTGCTAAAAAACGTGATACCTGTGAAAGTTTCTTCAATATGTCTGCCGCGTCAGAAAAGTTTTCGCGAAAAAACAATTCGAACAAAAGTGACACTTGTGACAACAGTTTAAACACGTCTGCCGCGTCAGAACGGTTTTTATCGCGGGAAAACAATGTTTACAACAACAATTCTAGTGAAAAACAACAGTTCGCGAAAAATAATCGAAAGCCCCAAATTTTGTCTGGTAATAATCGAATGCCCCAAATTTTGTCTGGTAATAATCGAGAAAATAATCGAAGCGGGGAAAAAGTGCAAAACAGTTACGATGAAGTTCGCGAGTTCGACAACCGCGCCGGGTGTGTCGAGTGTGGTGAAAATGGCCACCAACTTAGCGAATGTCGCACTTTTGCCGCGAAAGACTTAAAATATCGTTTTGAAACAGTGAACGACGCCGGTTTGTGCCGATTGTGCCTCAATGGCAAACATTATACAAAACAGTGCAAAGTTAGTGAATGGTGCGGCGTGGGGGAGTGCAGATCCCCCCACCACCGACTTCTTCACAACTATAATAACAATCGTGATAATGACATTACTGTGGCAGATGTTCACAATATGTGACGCCACACCGAAAGTGCCGTGTTAAAAGTGGTGGGAGTCATATTGTCGGGCCCGAAGCGGCAGATTAAAACCTTTGCGCTTCTGGACGAGGGCTCAACAGTCACCCTTATTGACGCCACCACAGCACAAAAACTCGGCACAACCGGACCTACCCGTGAGCTACGACTACACGGAGCAAAAAACATGTGCTCAACAGACTTGACGTCCCGCCGCGTGCCAATCACTCTACGCGGCGCCGGAATCTCTGATGAGTACGTGATCAAAGCAAATACCATCCAGCAGCTCAGCCTTCCTGTCCAGAGGTACCACGGTCGCTACATCACCCCCACACTTCTCATCGGGCAAGACAATGCTAACTTAATTGTCTCGAGGGAAGTGCGCGACGTTCGTGATTCTACGCGAATATTATCACGAACGGCGTTGGGGTGGACCACCCATGGCGGAGGGACCTCTGGACATGTGAATGAAGCTACTACATTGGCCATACGAGCCACACTGTCACCCAGGCGCACTGCCGGGAGGCATTATACAGTGCACCATGGACCATCTGGACCCGTACCGCGAGCACCTCTGATACAGGCGGCCGTACGAGGAGTACCAGCTGGATCTGTGCCAGCACCTTTGCAGAGAAGACCACCCAGGCACCATGCCCGGTGGCATTCTACCATGCCCCATGGACCATCTGGACCCGTACCGCGAGCACCTCTGATACAGGCGGCCGTACGAGGAGTACCAGCTGGATCTGTGCCAGCATCTTTGCAGAGAAGACCACCCAGGCACCATGCCCGGTGGCATTCTACCATGCCCCATGGACCATCTGGACCCGTACCGCGAGCACCTCTGATACAGGCGGCCGTACGAGGAGTACCAGCTGGATCTGTGCCAGCATCTTTGCAGAGAAGACCACCCAGGCACCATGCCCGGTGGCATTCTACCATGCCCCATGGACCATCTGGACCCGTACCGCGAGCACCTCTGATACAGGCGGCCGTACGAGGAGTACCAGCTGGATCTGTGCCAGCATCTTTGCAGAGGAAGCCACCCAGGCACCATGCCCGGTGGCATTCTACCACGCCCCATGGACCATCTGGCCCCGTACCGCGAGCACCTCTGATACAGGCGGCCGTACGAGGAGTACCAGCTGGATCTGTGCCTGCAAATGGTACGAGAGAATCAGTCGGCCCCGCGAAAGGGTCTCCCAGGCACATTGAAGTAAGGCGCCAAAACGTTGGCCTTTCTTCAACTGTGGCAGAAACACTGCCCGACATCAAGAAATTCTCCTCATTTAATCATCTTATTCAAACTACCTGCCGGATACATCGTTCTATTAAAAGGTGTCGTGGAAAAAGCCACGAACAACCTGATAATCATTTAAGAACCGATGAAATCAAGGAAGCAGAGGCCCGATGGGCAAGAAAATGTCAAGAAGAGACATTTTATCATGACATAAATGCGCTCCAGAAAGGAGATCCACTACCAAGTGACAGTAGGCTCAAAGCCTTGAGCCCCTTCCTTGGACCTGACGGCCTACTGAGGATGAACTCAAGAATACGAGCCCTCAGTAACGTGCCCCAAGCAGTGCGGACACCTATAATTTTGGATGGTGATCATGCATATGCACGACTTCTAGTGAGATATCATCACCAGGAAGCCGATCATCCGAATAAGGAGAGAACAATGGCTGAGGTGCGAGGCAGCTACCATGTGCTGCGACTGCGAACAAATATTCGCAAGATCGCCCACAACTGCCCCACCTGCAAGATGCGCAGGAGCAAGCCAGCCCCCCTTCTGATGGGGCCCTTGCCGCCATCAAGGCTAGCCCACCATGTTCCTCCATTCACCCCTGCTGCAGACGGCCGAGTGAGGACCGCCCGGATCCAGACGAGCACCGGATTTTACGTCCACCCCGATGTGAAGCTCGCTGTAATCCTGCCGGCCCCGCCTACCGATGCAACATCAACAGTACCACCAGCCCAGCACCATCCCAGAGGGACTGGCCGCCGCGGGCTGCAACGTACCAACAAACGTCCTATTTTTTAGTTCAGCATAGCTAAACGGGGGGAGTGTAACGGACGTAGTTGACCATATTATTTAATATCATAAAAATTGTTTACTTTTATAAAATGTCCCTACTCCACGCCACTGGCAAAATCACCACTCCCCGCCACTGGTCATTTTGTCCAGTTTTCGGCCCAAGCGGCTTGAAAACTTTGACTCCGAATGGCTTCGATACCACATCGCCGGCTTACCTGCCGCGTGGATCAATGTCCAGCATTTTTTCTATGTAAATTTTACATAGAAAAATCAATTTTTAAACATTGCAAATATGTATATTTTACTTGTTCATCCCCTCGGCGGTAGTCAAATAAACACTATTTTCGATATACTACCGCTGAGGAGATATTAAAAAAGCTGTTTTTCACCCATATGTAAACCCATTTTTGAACAATATTTTTTACCTTTTTTGCGTGTACAAAAATCCAGGAACCTCGTAGCATAGTGAATCTTATCTCTTTCTGAGCGCTATGTTACGGGGGACCTCGGAAAAATACTAACTTAACATGTTTTACAAATTTGATCGCTTGAGATCATTTTTACACATTTATTTTACAAACATTTCTTATTTTTTGTCGTATCTTGGCAAACAAAAAATCTAGTTGTCAAGATACACATTCTCATAACTACTATGCTTTTAAACTATGTAATTGTCATTCATGTAAGCGTTCAAAATCTTTTCTAACTCGCAAATTTAAGCGACCACTATCACCATTGCTGCCGACAAAATGAATATGCAACAGTTTGTCGGAGGCTATAAACTCATTGTTGGCGCGGGTACAACCCCCCACCACTTTTGGGCTCCTAGCCCAATGTCGGGCGCGAGTCAGGCTAATTAAATATAAGCAGCCACATAATTCAAAATAAATCAGTTCATCTTTACCACCAAAACCAAGCGTTTTATTATCTACAAGTGACTCCTGCCCAACATCTGCCTCACCTCGCCGAGTCTTCTGCTCCAAGATCTTCTGGTGTTACCTCTTCGAGACCAGCCGGCCCTCCTTTGGAAAACCGCCAACACCAGAAGCGAGCAGAGACGAAAGCACACCCAGTGCCCACCATTCACCAAGCCTGGGTGCGGGAGGCAGATTTCATCACAATATCAACTACAATCATCATCATCGGCCGTAAAGGAGCATTCTCATCGGTTGAAGACACGGTTTGGACCCGGCGCCTAAATCTACAGTCTTGTGCGGACTCCCGTCCAGTACAATAACATTGAAAATATAAACCTACAAAAATAAACACTACTCAAGAAAACTTACTGATATGAAATACTGTTAATTTATTCGTTTTCTTGTTAAAAATGGGACTGCGAACCTATAAGGAATGAATTGAAAGAGTGCCTTACAAGGTCAAAAGTCAAATGTTTTGTGAGGACGACGGAACACGTGTTCATAGAAATACTGATATTGATACTGACATACTTATATTGTAGCATTCCGTCATGATATTAAGAAAAGATCACGTTCTCTCGATATATTCTGAATGACTAATATTTTATCAGGAAGTTCGCATGCTGTCACTTTTTGAACAGGATCATTTTTCTCCGTGCACAGTTATTCAAACTAATATGACAAAGTACCAGTGCCTGTGGTGGCTTATCACTCAATCATAGGGTGACCATACTGGCAATAGTATGAATAATTACTAACAATAAAAAAGGAATGTTTATTATCATGGGTAATGTTTCATTATGTTTTTCTTTTAGTTTTGGGCATTTAAAGTACATTTGAATTTTTTATTGAAAATTAATATTGCATATGTTTGTTGTCGACCCCTGACTCGAGGCATCCCAAGAATGTCCACGCTTCGACCAATTTCACCCCACTATTATAATGTTACACACTTCGACTCGCGTGCTACGAACAATCAATGCTCTATTAAACCATTGGCTCGTTCCTTCAAGAAATAATAAATAGCCGACTTCTCCTCCGTGGTTGAGTGGTTACGATCCTCGGCTACGAATCTAGAGGCTGCGGGCTCAAATCTCAAAGTGCGCACACGGGGAAAAGTGAGTATTGCTAGTTTATTAAGAATCTCTTCAAATTATTGGTAATCCGGTCAACAACGGGATTGCAGGCCATTTCCTGATAAAATTTGTGTAAATTCCTAATACAGGGTTTTTCAATAAGAGGTATTATTTTGATATTCAATCGTAAAAGATCAATGGTATCGTTGCTTGTGTGGCACGTAGCGCCGTCTCGTTGAAAGTAAACGTTGCCCAGATCAATACCATCCAATTCCAGCCATAAAAAAATCATGAATCATCTCTCGATAACGCAATCCATTCACCGTAACTGTTGCTCCAGCCTCATTTAAAAAAAAAGTAAGGTTTAATGACTCCGCCGGACCATAAACCGCACCAAACAGTCACACGTTGAGAATAGAGAGGCTTTTCAACAATAACTCTTGGGTTTTCGACAATTTTGACAATTTGGACAATTTTGCTTGTTGACGGAGCCACCAAGGTGGAAATGGGCCTCATCACTCAAAATGATTTGCATTTGATTCACTCAAGTGAATTGTAATAATTTCAATGTGTTGTTCAAGCGTGTATCGTTCCATTTTTATTAATGGCGTAGTTTCTACTTGTCAAATGTCAAAAAATGACAGCTTCAAAAGTAACATCTACCGAAATAGCGGGCTATTCAAAATAACATCTCTTATTCGAAAACCCTGTATATCAGAGCATGCGTTAGACACCCGCATTGGCCTTGATAATATACAATGATAAAATGCAAAACTAGTAGGATTTTTATGAACACGTATCGAATACGTATCTGACATCAAAACTTATCAGTTCATTCGTTAGAGATTTTAAATTCTGTTTTAACCGGATTACCAATAGTTTGAAGAGATTTGGAATAAATTGGCGATACTCATTTTTCTCCGTGCCTGCCTGTGCAGACCTAATAATGTGCTAAGCTCGACATTCCGATCAAGCAAAGCTTAAAAGCAACTGATATATCGGGCCTGTATTCTAATGCTCACACACTCCGTACAATATGTGCGACACATTCATTATGTATTAGCAAAAGCCAATTTAAAAAAATTAATTAATTGCCCGATGGACGTTCAACAAGTAATCCGACGAGTTCTATACTTTCAGCAGGTAGGAACTGATTCCCCTTTCAGTGAACATATTCAGAAACACGACGTTTTATTTAACTGCAAGTAACGCAGCGTCACGACGAACAGAAAATTCGGTGATCAACTACATTTAATCACAGCACCCTAAATGCAAATTTCTGGATTCGAACTCCAACCTTCGGGTCCCCGGGGCTAGAGCCAAAAAACTTCCCACTCATCCAAGATATTAACTACATACTTTTTATTATTAAGGCATACTTCAGGAGGTTTTAGTTTAGCAGTGACGTATTTAGAGTTTATATTTGTTCTGAGGGCTATCGTGTATCGTGGTTATTTAGGAGCGTGCTTTTAGTTCTGTTGTCAGGCAGTTATTGTTTTTCTTCTGCTTTTGTTATTTTGTGATATTTTTTTGTTTGTTTTGTTTTATGGTTTTATTATGTTTATGTTAATGCTTCTCTTTTGTTGGTGATTTAGTTTTAGATTGTTTTATCCATGGTTTGATCATGTTTTTTCCTCTTTTTGTTTTTTTTATGCTGTTTTTTTGTTCGTTTTGTTTTATGGTTGTATTATGTTTTTGTTCATCCTTTTTTTTTGTTCGTTATTTAGTTTAAGTTATTATTTATTTATGATTTGATAATGTTTTAGCTTTTTTTGTACTGTTTTTTTGTTAGTTTGGTTTTATTATGTTTTTGTTTTATTCGTGATTTAGTTTTCATTTGTTTTATCTATGGGTTGATCATGTTTATATTCCTGTTTTTATTTCGTTTTTTTTTTATGGTTTTCAGGTGGGTGATTTTGTTTTTGTTTGTTTACCTTCAAGTTTTTATTTTCTTTTCTATTTTTTAACTCCTTTTTTGATTCTGATTGTGTTTTTCAACTTTAAAAAAAAATATTATTAATAAGATCCATAGTTTTTCGTCAGTAAGAACACATGTTTGTGTCACTCTGGGTTGGTCACCCTTAGTCCACCGCTGGTGGAACTCAATTAACCGACGGACATATGTTTCAGTGGCCAAAAAAATGCAAGTGTAAATGCATCTTACGTGTCACGTTGCGCCAAGGGCAAAGAATTTGGCAAAATGATCAAATACCGACCCACGACGTTCAGTAATACCTTCGTGATTTGGTATACCTATTTGAAAGGCGGGAGAGAGCGGGACTGTGAGAGGATTATTAGGAATTTTGAATATTTCGGTGGCCAAAAACTCTACCAAATGAGCACATGTCACGTTGTGCCCGTGGCAGAGGTATTTGGTAGGGGAATGCCAGTGTGGGGCGGTCTGCGGTGATCTGCTTTGGTCGGTAGGGGTCAATTAGTGGACTGCGGTGGACCTCGCGGCGGTCACGACTGGGGGCATTTCATCAGACTCCAGACCTCAGACCTCAGACCCCGGACTTATCGATGGATAAATGCTGGAGGTACCAAACTAAATCTTTGTATTTAGATACGTAAGTAGGTATCCTACTAGATTTGATGCAGAAAATTTACTCTTAATACCACCTACCTACCTACAATCTCTTCGTCTCGAATATTTCAAAGGTTTTATCGTTTCTAGATACTTTCAATAAACCTTGAATGACTTTATATAGCATATGTAAGATCACATCTCAGATTTGCACCTGTCATTTGGAAGCCCCTATACCAAATTTAGAATGGTCTTTCCATCTTGAAAAACTTTCTAAATTTTCTACTGAAATTCTCTTTTAAATATTCAATGTGCGAGTATCTAAAATAGATAGAATGTGTAAAAAATATTTGATAGTACAATTTTTTTAATAAATACAGTTACATAACTTGAAATTCAATATTTATTTATTTTGTAAGAAACAAACAGCTTTTACATAATATACAATGATACATATAAATGTACAAGTTAACTGATATCAAGCCACAGAAGTTTTTTATGCTAAAGTTCATTGGAAATTAAGTTTTAATATCTTAAAATTATTTGGTGTTAAAGGAAGGGGAGAGGAAGTGGAAAATAGGAAGAGGATAGGAGATGCTCCCGATACATTCCATATTCTCATATTAATAATCGATCGTACGCATTACTTTATATCGATATTTCTTTAGGTTATTACCAAAAATGTCCAAATATTATATCAGCATGATATCAGAATAATCCCAAAATTTAATACCAAGCAAATTCAACATACCTATCTCTATTAGGTATAACTTACTTGAAGAACCTCTCAATAAATCTAAAAATTATGGAAATTATTCATCAATTTCAGATTAAATTGATAAATGATCTAAACTATAAGGTATAAATTACTATAAGGTTGGGTTGTTTCACGGAATTCGAACAATTCATAAAATTTAGAAGTTCTGTGAAAGTTATATTCAAGTTCTGTTTCAATTCTATGAAGTAAATAACACCAACATAACCTGCAGTCAACAAACATTAGCATGTGGAAATCAACAAACCCGAAGATAACGAAATCAACCAAAAATACAGATGTAACACCAACACAACCTACAATCAACAAACATTAACATGTGAAAATCAAAAAGCCTTAAGATGAGGAAATCAACAAAATAAAGATGTTACACCAATACATCCTACAGCCAACAAACATTAACATGTGGAAATCAACAAACATAGTCAACAACCTGAAGATGAGGAAATCAAAAAACACGAAGATGATAAAATCAACAAAAATAAAGATGTAACACTAACACAACCTACAGTCAACAAACATTAACATGTGGAAATCAACAAACCTGAAGATGAGGAAATCAACAAACACGAAGATGATGAAATCAACAAAAATAAAGATGTAACACCAACACAACCTACAGTCAACAAACATGAACATATGGAAATCGAAAAACCTAAAGATGGTGAAATCAACAAAAATGGAGATGTAACACAACAACCTACAGTCCTTTTCGGAACAGGAATCCCTAGTGAGGCGGACTGTGAATAACCTACTAAATTTTGTACTGAAATAGTCATTAATAAAAAATAAGAATGGTAGAAGTTGTTGACGCCCCAGGAAGGCATGGCAATATCAAGTGAATCAAATACGTGGGTATACATGAGACGATGTATGGATGTGAATAAAGCAAGGAGTGTGTGCCAAGATCGGAGAAAACTTACCGATATAAAATATTGGTCATTTTTTAAAAATCTGTCATATTATTCGTATTCCTGTTAAAAACGTGTCTTCAAGCCTTTAACGGATGAATTGACAGGTTTCCTAACAAACTCTCGGCAATACACGAATCATTAGGATGTCAGAACACGTGTTCATAAAAATTCTTATCTTTTCCCATTTCGTCATTATATTTATCAGAAAAAGCAAAACTACATGAACATGTATTCTGATATATTGATATATTCTTAATGGACCAGGAATTTTACCAGGAAATGATTGCAATCACGTTAACAGGATATCAATAGATAACTCATTTTTCTCCGTGTCCTCTCTGCCTACTCCTGCAAAAATGGCTTAGTGATTAACTAGTTTACACATAAATTGTCAGAAACAATACAAAATAGTCACCATACTGTGTGTGGTTTCTTTTCATTTGAGTACAAAGTGAAAATTGTATTTTCTTCTGACTCGTGTAAAATTATTTGTAAATGAGTAATGAGTATTTTGGCAGGAACGCAGCCGGACTGTGCTCGCAGGCGGCTCGGGTCAGGTCAATTAGTAGCCAAAACTTCCTCCAGGCGATCACGACTCGGAAAAGGCATTTCATCAAAATTATCCGATCGCGAGATACTCGATAACGGTTCGATACCCAATAAAGGTTCGATACCCGATAAAGGTTCGATACCCGATAAAGGTTCGATACCCGATAAAGGTTCGATACCCGATAAAGGTTCGATACCCGATAAAGGTTCGATACCCGATAAAGGTTCGATACCCGATAAAGGTTCGATACCCGATAAAGGTTCGATACCCGATAAAGGTTCGATACTGGATAAAGGTTCGATACCCGATAAATGTTCGATACTCGATAATAGATCGATACTCGTTCTCCACCCTCACATTTTAATTATTTCTGATGAACGTTTTACTAAAATCTCAAACGTTTCTAGAGAGATCCTTACGGATGTAAGTAATTTATATTTAGGATTAATTAAAACAGGGCCTTACTATTCAAAAATTTATTTAAAACGGTTTGAAAATGATATAAAACGGTTATTATTTATAAAATTGGCAGTAAGCACCAGGTTTTATTTTTCTAGACGTTGAATTAGTAATTTTCCGAGCCATCCCACTAGAAACATTGGAGATTTTAGTAATACGTTCGTCAGAAATCATTAAAATAAACCCCACGGAAAGATCCATTTTCTAAGCCTGCTAGAGCAAAGTCGACCGTAGAACCGTCCATTGCGCTGGGCCGCGCGCCGAATATAGATTTACACGACTTCATCACTTATGTCGTTAAGATTCCCACTTTCTTTTAGAGATTTGATGGGACGAATTTAACCGCAGGTCTGTCCAATACACAAGGGCCGCTCGTAACATATTTTTATTCACGGCTGCTTCACTTACATCGTTAAGATTTTGACCTTATTTTAGAGTATTGTCTCATCTTAAAGGTTCGGTATTCGATAAAAATTTGATACTCGATAGATGTTCGATACTCAATAAACGTTCGATACTCGATAAAGGTTCGATACTCGATAGGTGAACAATTCAAAGTACCTACTCGTAGAGATCTTTAAAATTCATTCATTTCGGTTTCTGGAAAAAAGGTTACATATTGCAAGTTTATTATTATTTGGCAAAATATTTTGCATTTCATAGTACAATCCAGTAATTTTGGCCTCACTGGGTGGCTTACCCGAGCTGAGGCCTCCATTTTATAAAACAAAAAAATATACACAGTACATTTAAATAAAATATACATAATGTCGGTGAATTGGTGAAGTTTACAAAAAACTTGAAAATGTTTGAAGTCCTGTTTACTTGCTTGTATCTAGAACGATTGAGGACTATCTCTATCTAAATTCTCCATCTTTGCACAAGCAATATTTCCGATGATAGCTTACTTGAATTCAGTAATTTTTTCTAAATTGCAACCGATTGCGTGAAGAATTCAGATAAGCGATAAAGTACTTAACCATAATATAATATTTCAACAGATAATCATTTTAACTGTCATTTTCAAAATTGGAACCGATTGCATGTAGAATTCAGATAAGAGATAAAGTACCTACCCATAGTATAATATTTCAACAGAAAATTATTTTAATTGTCACTTTTCAAAATTGGAACCGATTTCGGAAGAATTCAGATAAGGTACCTACCCATAGTATAATATTTCAATAGAAATTTATTTTATTGTCATTTTCAAAAGTGGAACCGATTGTGTCAAGAATTCAGATAAGCGATAAAGTACTTACCTATAGTATAATATTTCAATAGACAATTATTTTAATTATCATTTTCAAAATTGGAACTGATCGTCAAAAATTCCGACAAGCGCTATAAATTATTTTATTTTATGAATATTTTTGCTTAATAATTCTCCAACAATAAATTGTACTTCTTCTGATGTGTTCTTTATACGTAAACTTTCAGCTTCACAAATCGTAGGTAATTATAATAAAAAAGTATAATATCCCGTGATTATTATCGGTCAGCGCTACTTTAATTTAAAAATAAAAACATTTACAAATTATTTACTGCTAATGAAAAGAATTCCTTTTCGTAAACGATATTATTTTTAAGGCAAAAAACATGTGTCCCCTTCGGGCTGTCACGTTTCATTGAATTTAAATTTAAATTATGGGATAATGTTTGCGAAATCACCTCATTTCAAAATTATTAAATGTTTTTACTGTATACTTCAAGGATAAATAAAAAAAATCAGTTAACTTTGAAAATTACTTTAATTTACACATAAAATATGGGTTTTTTAATTTATTTATAACAGTCTTTTCACGTTCACAGTGTTTTAACAGGAAGGTTGTATTATTGAGCAATAAAATAACAATATTTAGAATTGATGAAAAAATCAACCCCTGAAAAAAAAATTGTTATCTATTTTAATACGTGTACTAAAAAATGTTTATTTATTTTTTAGAATAACTTTATTGAGTAAACCCTCAAATTGCAATATTTAATTACTGAAGACAATATTAGCGATTTCTAACCGAAAATCTGAAACAGAATGATACAGTTAAATGTGACCGAAGGAGATAGGGTCCCACTAGCTCAGTGTTAGAGCGGTGCCCCGGCAAGGCAAGGGTCCTGAGTTCGTGTCCTAGATGTGACCGTATACTTTTCTGAGATTTCTGTTTCAGATTTTCGTTTAGAAATCGATAATATTGTCTTCAATAATTAAAAAATGTTTAAGTTTGTCTGAGGATTTAATCTACCGTGACTGGAGTCAACACCGCTTTAACATCTGTGTAAATCTGTCTTTCAGCTCGATTTGATGTCGGGAAGTGGGTTCATTTCAATTTCAAAGTTTTGCACCCATTCATTCACGAAAACAGAATTGAAATTCAAAGAGATGTATTTAAAAAATATATATATACAGGTTTTCCAATAAGAGGTGTTATTTTGAATAGCCCGCTATTTCAGTAGATCTTACTTCGTTGTCGAAAGCTGTCATTTTTTGACATTTGACAAGTAAAAACTACGCCATTAATAAAAATGTAATATTATACGCTTCAACAACGCATTGAAATTATTAAAATTCACTTGAGTGAATCAAATGCAAATCATATTGAGTGATGAGGCCCATTTCCACCTCGGTGGCTTCGTCAACAAGCAAAATTGTCACATCTGGGGCTCGGAAAACCCAAGAATAATAGTTGAAAAGCCTCTTTTTCCTCAACGTGTGACTGTTTGGTGGGGTTTATGGTCCGGCGAAGTCATTGGACCTTACTTTTTCGAAAATGATATCGCTATCGAGAGATGATTAATGATTTTTTATGGCCGGAATTGGATGGTATTGATCTGGACAACGTTTACTTTCAAAAAGACGGCGCTACGTGCTACACAAGCAACGAAACCATTGATCTTTTACGATTGAATATCAAAATATCACCCCTTATTGGAAAACCCTGTATATATAAATACACTCAGATTTATGATTATCTTTAAATTTAATTCATATGTTTATATAAAGGGTGTGTCTCGACAGATTTTAACAAGATATTCATGAGAATATTTGGAGTAGGTACAAATGAGGATGTAATTTTGCTATCCGTCCAATTAAAAACAATTTTAACATCACGCGTCGCTACTGATTGCACTACCACACGCCCAGAGATGTACTTTATTTGAAATAAATCCATTTCAAATGGAAATGCAAAATGCAAAATGGGTATTTTCCATTTTGCATTTTAAATGCTTTTCTAAAAACCATTTTGCATTTTAAATGCTTTTCTCAATGCATTTTCCATTTTAAATGCTTTTTGCAACATTCTTCCAACAATCTCCACTCATCTTTTTTTCATAAGCCCCAAATATCAGTCGGTCCTCAACCTCACTATGAGAGATAATTTACATTTGTCAAGTTGCTCCCTGGTAGAAGCCCTGGCAATTGAGTGATACCATTACAAAAAATACTGATTCAAATACTGAACATGGGGCCATGACGCTGTAATTTTAAATGTTAGATAGCAGTTTCTATGTTTTTACGTTGGCAACATTTGTCCCGCGCAAATTTTTTGTGGTTTATAAACCGTAGTCGTGGCATTTTTTGATTTACCATCATGTAATATGTCTGTTCTACATTGATGTCCATTATTAAATGACAAAACTGTTTAAAAATTCTATAATTATTTTAATTGTTTGACCTGAGAAACCATTTTGCATTTTCAATGCATTTTGAAAATAGGTATTTTGCATTTTGCATTTGAAATGCTTTTCTAAAAACCATTTTGCATTTCGCATTTTCAAATGGAAAAGTTTTGACCCATTTCCATTTTGCATTTCAAATGGTTTTGGGTACCCATTTTGCACATCTCTGCACACGTCGCATCTCCTTCCCATCCTTACAATTTACCCCAATTGGGAATGCCATAGACTCACTGGCTCCAGACGGTTGGGAGGAGACCTTTGTGCGGTTCTCACTTATCTTTTTTGAACGACTTGAAGATGGGTTCGACATCAACTCTGATCTGATCACATAAAAACACGTCACAAAGAAAATGTAATCAAAGTTACCCTTTTTGAATCTTAACCATTATACTTCAATCAGCCTACCTTCTTGTTTAACATACAGTGCGCAGTGTTCCTAATTACCGCGTGCGCGTAGTAGAGGGTTGCGCATAACTCATTGGGAGGAGCGTGGCTCACTCCCCAGTCCCGTCAAACCTTTTAGAAGACACGTGGGCCCTGTTACCTACACTATGCAAGCGTCCCTAATGCGAAAGCTTGAAACATTATGCGCTTTTGACGTCTGAAGTGTTATAGTTGATGTGAGCCGTTTTGCCACAGAACAAACAAAAATAATTGAAGGGAAAGGTAATCGAGATAAAAAATATATTGATTAAACCTAGGTATATTTTTAAATCCAGTGGAATCGTGGAATCTCATTTTTATGGAAATGGAACAAATCCGAAGGGAATAAAAGGCAGAGGTAAGTTTGGTATGAACATAGCTAAAGCCATTTCAAGCATTTTTCAGTTTCTGAACTGTAGTTTCGTACCAGATGTGATAGTGATAGTAATACAATTGTTTATAATGATGTTAATATTATAAACCAATCTGGATTCAGACCTAATAACTCCCGTGAAACAGCATTAAGGCAATGAAATACGTAGTAATGCAAAATCATGTGTTTTTGGTGTGAAAATTTTGTCGCCTAGAAATGTTTCAGATGCTTTAATTAAATACTGCAAGTAGAATACATCTTGGCCTTTGAAATAATCGAGTATTTTTTAGATAAATTTTTTTATAAGCCCATAAAAAAAATAATGTATAAGGACTATGAAAACTGCTTTAAAGTTCAAAATCTCCTACTTACGAACCCATTTTTTGTTATGGTTTTATTGTATAATGTGGCGAATTAAGTTATTTATTAAATGATCGAAAAACATTTAAATATTTGTGCCTGAACACTCACAAAATAAAATAAAAGGCACTTTTTGGGCATGTTTTTTCTTGCATAAATCAAAACAGATGGATGGTGTTAAGCGGGAATTTAAGCCTTATCGCCATCTACGTAAGGTGTGTTATTGATAGCGGCTGGATTCAAAATATTACACGACGTAGTGCATCGCCTTAAACGTAATCGTTGTAGAAAGGAAGGAATTAATAATAATAAATATATTTTGACAATATTTTTGGATTTTCAAAGGGCATTCGAAATTATAGATGGGGGGGTTGGAATCCTCGGGTAGCCGATTTTATTTTATTTTTCTATCACACCTGACAAAAATAATATATAAATTTATAACTGCACTCGGAACGCGAGAATGGTTTCCCTTGAGTTGCGTCTGCAGAAAAGTGCGTTCATCAAATTTTAAGATTGGCTTAAACTTAAGAGTAATTCTGCATTCTGAATCCACGAGCTTAAATAATCGTCACACGCGAAACAAACAAATGGTGAAAATGTGATAATGTAATATTATTAATAAATTAAAACTTGGAATTGGAAACTTGGATATACGAATGGATGAAATAAAAATGAATAATTAATAAACAACAAAGCTTAAATTTTGATTTCAAAACACAATGAACCAAATCTTTCTTATCCCCTAGCTCTAAACATAAACACGAAAGCCCCAGTTTCTTACAAATAATAAACCTTACAAAATTCGGGTGTTTAATAATTGGATGAAAACATTCTGGTGGCGGTTAATTGGATGAAGATTTTTTCGTTACCTTTTTATCCCGAGAGAGTTACATGGTAAAGTTATTAGGTTGCCACGTGGCCTGCGCGTGGCACAAGGAAAACAACGCCCACTCAGACACGTGGCAATCGATACCTACGTTGGTTGAAATGAGAAAAGTGAACGCTTTTTACGAAGAGTTATCAAATTACAAAATGTAAGGTAGAGTAGTGTTCTTTTGTTGTTTCTCCGTTAAAAGAAAAACAGTCATTTGTAAAAAAATGGCATTTTTGAACAGTGGAACTCTTCTTTTATCAATAAGAGTGTAGAATGACAATATAGAAACCGTAATATTATTAGATAACATAAGCAATCGATTCATAACAAAGGACATCATGATGCTAAGAACGACCACGGCTTAGAAACTTGTATTTAGGTGTGAAATGGTACAATGTATCATCGTCCAAATACAAAATTAAGGTAACCGAAGCTTTGAAATATGAACAATTCAATAAGAAAATTAACTCACTGAAATTGGATAACGATATATTGTACCCTTAATATACGCAAACAATCTATACTATCTAGCAATTTTTTAAACTTTGGCTATCATGATAATACTAATTGTCTAAAATTGTGTATATTGAGGAATTTTATTATTTTGTATGTTGAATTACGTTTGTAGTTTTTTAATAAGACTTTGAATACTGTTCACATATCACCTTTTAAACAAATTATTTTATTTTTGTATATATTTACTCCTCCCATAAACACAAGCTCCTGGAGCTCACCTAATGGAGTAGTAGAATAATATATAAACACGAATTCCTGCAGCTCACCTTATGGAGTAGTAGAATAATATATAAACACGAGTTCCTGGAGCTCACCTTATGGAGTAGTAGAATAATATATAAACACGAATTCCTGCAGCTCACCTTATGGAGTAGTAGAATAATATATAAACACGAGTTCCTGGAGCTCATCTTATGGACTAGTAGAATAATATATAACCACGAGCTCCTGGAGCTCACTTTATGGAGTAGTAGAATAATATATAAATACGAGCTCCTGGAGCTCACCTTTATGGACTAGTAGAATAATATATAACCACGAGCTCCTGGAGCTCACTTTATGGAGTAGTAGAATAATATATAACCACGAGCTCCTAGAGCTCACTTTATGGAGTAGTAGAATAATATATAAATACGAGCTCCTGGAGCTCACCTGATGGACTAGTAGAATAATATATAACCACGAGCTCCTGGAGCTCACTTTATGGAGTAGTAGAATAATATATAACCACGAGCTCCTGGAGCTCACTTTATGGAGTAGTAGAATAATATATAACCACGAGCTCCTAGAGCTCACTTTATGCAGTAGTAGAATAATATATAAACACGAGTTCCTGGAGCTCACCTTATGGACTAGTAGAATAATATATAACCACAAGCTCCTGGAGCTCACTTTATGGAGTAGTAGAATAATATATAAATACGAGCTCCTGGAGCTCAGCTGATGGACTAGTAGAATAATATATAACCACGAGCTCTTGGAGCTCACTTTATGCAGTAGTAGAATAATATATAAACACGAGTTCCTGGAGCTCACCTTATGGAGTAGTAGAATAATATATAAATACGAGCTCCTGGAGCTCACCTTATGGACTAGTAGAATAATATATAACCACGAGCTCCTGGAGCTCACTTTATGCATTAGTAGAATAATATATAAACACGAGTTCCTGGAGCTCACCTTATGGACTAGTAGAATAATATATAAACACGAGCTCCTGGAGCTCACTTTATGGAGTAGTAGAATAATATATAAATACGAGCTCCTGGAGCTCACCTTATGGACTAGTAGAATAATATATAACCACGAGCTCCTGGAGCTCACTTTATGGAGTAGTAGAATAATATATAAACACGAGCTCCTGGAGCTCACCTTATGGACTAGTAGAATAATTAGAAAAAAAAATTGCAAATTGTTATAATTTGAAATCTTGTATTATTTTGTAATAAAAAATAAATATGCGATATTTTAGAATAATCTTGTGCAAAGTTGCACTGCGTATATTCGCACACGGATTACCACTGTGGTATACAAGATATTTCAAAAGAACACATTTCAACATTTTGGAAATCATGTTAAAAATTTAAAATGGAATTTGTTAATTTTATACCGAGCCGATTGGGATTGACCTTACTGTTAACCAACAAAATCTAGGTTCGTATGACTTCACCCGTACCCCGGGTAATAATAATAAATTATTGATTAAATTTAAAGGTATTTAAATTTTATTAATTATTATTATTTTTTTTTTTTTAAAGAAAGACAAACATTCCCGGGTTACGAATAACCTGACAATATTTTAAAATCTCCAACTACCACCACACTGAGCGGAAAATATTGCTTGTGTTGTGATGGAGGACTTAGCCAGCCGAAGAATTGAACATACTACGCCTGGGTGCGACCCAAGCGCGATGTCAACTCAATCACCGACCAGTCGTTACTAAATTAATTAAGAATTAGATGGTTAACTTCATAATTCCTTAGTAAATTCACTGGAATCCTTATTATGATAGGTTAGGTACCTCTTGAAAGGTTATTCATCCCAATCGCATGTGAGAAAATGTTTTTCAGTATAGGTTAGTGGCTACCAGTGAAGAGGTAAATCATTGAAGTGTATTGTGGGCGTGTCCGTGTGCCAAAGAAAGCTATTTTTCTTACTTCCGGTGAAACTGCTAATTAGAATTATTCTAAAGTTACAGAATTTTAACAATTCACGTTTCAAATGTAATATTCAAGTGGAAAGTTCTAATAAAGTTTTGTTATCATTCCATTGCGGGTCAGTTATTCCACAGTACTTGAATAATAATAATTAAACAACTTAAATTAAACTTTCACAGCGTTAACTTTGAGATTTGGTGAATAATAGAGAGAGGCTTCGCGGCACTTGAAAAATGGATGATAAAAAAAGCATTTTGATGGACGTAAATTTAAATTACAAACGACCGATTTACGCTGGAACACAAAATTGTCGTGCATAAATTAAAATTTCTACAAAAAAAAAACGCTTTTTTTACTTTTTTTTTCATAGTGTTCAAATATTATGTAGGGTAAGATTATGTTTTTAATAATTAAAATTATCTCACAAAAAAGTGGCTTCCAAAATCATGCGAAATTGAAATCTTTAATGGCGTACACATCGCAATTTAAAACACAAATAAATAAACTTTAAAAAAATACACGTGCGTACTATATATATATTATAACTTTTGATTAAAAGAATAATTATTCAGTATTTTGGCCAAAAATCTAAAATTAATTTCTGTATTAATAAGGCAACGGGGTGGTTTCTCTTATGTCTAGACTCTCGTAGAAGTTAATGTCCAAGAAATACAAAGTATGTTCATCCACCTACAAGTGACATAATCGAATGCACAGCTAAATTGAAACATCGCATTTACACAGGGCCGCAATTCGAATACCTAATTGGTCATGAAAGTAAGCTTTTACTTCGTTAGGGGATGTTCTTTCACCCCCTGTCTACTGTAGGAAGGGGAATGCCTCTGAACTTAATCTAACGGAGATTGAGTAACTCTGTCTGGTTCGTGATAAAAGCAACAAGGGAAACGGCCATTGCGCATAAAACGTGTCGCCAACATCATTTACCTTTGTTTCTACCACTTTTAGGTCGTAGCTCGTTGACAGTTGGAACGCTTTCATTTAAAAATTGTCAACATAAAGGTTATGAGAAAATTCAATAAAAAATTTCACTTGATTCTGACAAGTTTTTAACTAACTAACTTTGTTGTTAGGTACGTTATAGGCATGAAAAAATTCACAGTGTATCTTTAAATGCAACTAAATCATTTTTTAAGAGATTTTTGCTCTACTTCAAACGAGTCGTGTTTTATTAAATATTTTCACCATTGTTGCTTTATTGTTATCGTTTTTTTTAATATTAGCGCGCTCCCTCTAACACTCGTATTTATATTACTCCCTTTCAAACTATATTTAAACGCTTACTACGGGGCAACTGGGAATAAGTATTTAAATCGAGGGAAATGTAAAACACGCTCAAAATTGGATTTTAGGTTGTTAATTTGGGTTATTTTGAAAATGTACCTAGGCGTATTTCCTAACCTTCAAGTATAACTTTGATTGAAAAAAATGAAACTTGAATGCATCTTTTACCATCTACCCGGACATAAAAATTTGTGTATTATGGTAATTAAGTTGAAAAAGCGCGTAGCCTTATTCGAGAACGTTATCTGAGAAAATTTCTAAAATATTACGGTAGTAGGTATATCGTGTCATTTTGTAATCTGAAGGAAAAATTTGAGAACATCGAAGAACGAAAGGTAAATAATATACACATTTACGAAAAGAGAAGATTAAACTAACCTTAAGACTTTCACATCAATAACAATGGCTGCCAAATGAACAATCAATATTAACGTATTTAAAATCTTTATTTTACATTTCTGGTGACTGAAATAGTTGTTTATCATTGCTATGAAACTGATTTATAAAATCAACCGGAAAAAAAACAAAGTTGCTTATTATAATAAATCTATTTTTATTAAAAGTTGTATTTAAAAATATATACCTTTTTTTTGTTTTGACTGAGGATTAATTCTTCCTCCTCAGGGACTAGCTCACTATTTTGATTAATTTTTATAACGAATTGTTGTATATTATGAATATCAAAAAATATGATTTAGATAAATTGAAGGTTTTCCTAGCGTTTCGCTTGAGTAGAATACAAATAAAATAAATTACTCAATAAAAATTATAAATGTAAACTACTAAAAAATATATTTTTCAATAGAAATGTATGAACGCGTAAAGCAAATAACTTTAAAAAAAATACAGATTAGAGCAAAGATTATTTGTGACAGTTTCACTTAATTAACTTTTTTGCTTTCATATAAAATTATTTAAAAAATAAATAAAAACCAGTTTTGTGCTTGAAATCGCACGTTTCTAGACTCTTCTTTGTCAAGCGATTTTAATGCCTATTACCTACAATATAAGGAATAGGAAGAATTTACACATTTTTGGCTTGTAGCTTCCTCTTAACTGTTGTGAACTTTTAAAATGTCTCTTTAAATTTTATAAAACAATCGTTTGACTGAGGATTGAACCACTTTCTCCACAGGGATGAACTGAAATGAGTGAACACCAATATCACTTAAGCCAAATCCTAATTGGATGGTTCCGACACTTATTTCGTATATTAACTGTTATAAATTCTTATAAAATCATCCGATTTCAGAGAAATGCGTTGTTCACGTGTGCGTACGTGAATTACACCAAAAGTTGATAGAATGCACTGTCATCAACAAAGAGTATATTTGCAGAATTTAAGCTTGATCAGTTGTCGGGAAGGGGGTTAATTTCTACTTTCAAGATGCAATTTCAATAAATTATTCATTCAATCAAGAAAACAATTTAAAATTTAAATGAATAGTACGATAAAAAAATTAATAATATCCGTATTTTTATCGAATAAAATATTCACAGTGTATTTCGACGGCTCGCTACAAACAATCGGCCAGACAGAGATTTATTGATTCTTTCCCTTTGACATAACATCTGCCATCAAAGGGCGAGTATTTCAGCACCATCTTTGCGCGTTTACCAGCGCACTTCACGCGCATCGAACCCACAATCATCCCTTTAATCATTCATGGTTCACTCTCACCCCCTGCATGGCCGGGGACATCGTGTTATGAATACACTCGGGCATGCAGGGGCAGATTGTCCTTAAGCCTTTGCATACCCAATTTCTACCGCTTTATTTATTTATTATTTATTAATTTTCGGGAAATCGACAGTTTTAATTTATTTCAGTTTAAGCATAAGTATTATATGGCCAAAATAAAACCAATAATGTATTTCCTCCTTGTGACTTTACCTTTACTGAGACAGCGTAATAAGGAATAAGTAAATTCAATTTGTAAGAAAGGAATATGAATCCAAAAATTTATTTAAAAAGAAAAGATTATATAAAACGAAAAATTCACAAAACAAAAAAAATATCAATACATTTATAGCCACGGAGAGAGGTTGTCGATATAAATCAAATCAGAATAGAATATAAACAATAGAGAAATAACATTATTCACAAACCATCAGAGAAATATTCTTTTATGGACCTCTTGTATTTGGTAAGTTTGCAACTGAAAATATCCACCTTGGATAATACGCTGTTGCAATTATTGCATAGTCTGTTCAGGCGAGAATTCTGCTTAGAGTTCGTTGTGCATTGATCCACCCTGAACAGGGCACAAGAGCGTGTTGAACGTGAAGGTACATTGAATTGAATCTTATTTTATAGTAAGTTTCTCGTTAAATCTTTATGTTTTTAAGTTCCAAAAAAATGAAATTTTTGAAGATAATATCTATACATTCATATCATATATATCATTCATATCTATACATTCACATCATGAAATTCTCTCTCGATTTTAAACACGTTTTGTTCTGTTATTTAATATGTTATAGGCATGAAAAAATTCACAGTGTATCTTTAAATGCAACTAAAATTTTTTGCTACTTTTCAAATGAGTCGTGTTTTAGTAAATATTTTCACCATTTTCGCTTAATTATCATCATTTTTTTTAATATTAGCGGGCTCTCTCTAACATTCGTATTTACATAAATTCCTTTCAAACCATTTTTGAACGCTTACTACTGGGCTTTAAGAATCTTAAATATGGAAACTAACCCACTTCTCGACATTCGATCGAGCTGAAACTCGTCAGAGAGACCTGTTGTCGACGACAATGCATTCTGAAATTGGAGGACCTCGTAAAAAATTACACCAGTTAATATACGAAATGAATCTCGTTAACATTCAATTAGGATTTGGCTTAAGTGATTAAGAGCGGTTCACTCAATATAATCAGTCTCCGGGAGGAAGGTTTAACCCCCAGTGAAACCAATATACGAATATATATTTTTAAAACAACTTTTAATAAAAATAGATGTGTTATAGTAACAAAATCCTTTATTTTTTACCGACTGATTTTTGACTGATTGAAACTCTGGTTCATTAAACTCGGATTTTCTTTGCGATGTAAGTGATATTTTCAAAATTGGAACTGATTGTGTGAAGAATTCAGACAAGCGATAAAGTACCTACCTAAAGTCTAACATTATAAATTTTTTTTATTTTAACACAAAAAAATTATTTGTAACCCAATAAAGTCATCTCTTACATGTTTATTTGATATTAATTGCCTTTATTATGTTCTTACCTCTTTTTACCATTTCTCATTTACTTGTTATATGTGTTCTTAATTATGATCTCTGTAATAAATTGGCGTACAACTCTTTTATGGAGACTTTTTAAAATGAGTAAATAATCACATAATATATGAGTTTTGATCTTTTTGTTATGTGTATTATCACGGCTTCTGACTTATACAATGTTGAGCAGTATCATATGATATAGTATACACGATTAAACCGATATTTAATTTAACGGAGGGACCTAGATTCGCCCCTGAATATGTCATTACAAACGATCCGCAATCTACAAAGTAGATCCCCAACTCTGATGAAAACTGCGCGGGCGGAAAAAAGTTATTTCGCGCCCAATTTGAGGTTGATTTAAACAGCAATTTGTTTTTTTTTCCACTTGTATATATTTGTATAAATGGAGGGGTGATCACCCCCTGTCTTTGGGGGTGAGATATCATAATTATAGTATCAAAGTGAAATTTTTAACAAATTTGAATAATTCAATTTGAGGTTTAAAGCAGGCGGTTGTGCTAGCGAATGTTGCCTTATAAGCGAGATAGTTGATAAAATATCGTTGATATGTTGGGGTGTAATTATTTTTCCTGAACATTGATGAATTTTAAACCCGGTGTACCCGGCGTTTACTTGAATTACTCTACTTTATATAAACATAATATGCTTGTATTATATGTACGGGTGGGGCAAAAGTAACCCGATGTTCTTTTGCTGTAATTTTTTTTTTATGATAAACTTTGGTACTCCTTGTTATTCTGCGTTTTTTCGGAGTAAACCGATTCATGTCTTGTTGATTTGTATTCTGCGTTTGTTTATTTCACAAATGTCAAAAATTTATTGACATTTGGCATCATTTTCAAAAGTTATGGCATTTTACAATATGGTGAATACTTTTGCCCCACATGTCTTGTTGATTTGTATTCTGCGTTTGTTTACTTTACAAATGTTAAAACCGAATTGACATTTGACGCTATTTGCAAAAGTTATAGGGTTTTTCAATAGGATGATTACTTTTGCCCAATCCAGTATTAACCATCCCGAAGAAATTCTCTAAATTACAGTGAAAACCCTATCAAAATCCGTTATGTAGTTTAGAAGAACTAAGTGCACAAACAGACAGAAGCGGGTAGTGCCTTTGCTTTATACTATTTAGAGATTAGATATAAATAACGTAGAGGTATTTCAATAATAAATAAATTATTATTGTAATTTGAAATCTCTGTAACTGAACATTTATTACCTATTTTTGCAAAATCTTCTTGTATGCTACCGGCTGCGCCAATGTTGACTAACATTTTTTTACTGTCATAGGTTATTTATGATGCTGTGTGTGGATAATTAGGTAGACTTCAATTAGAATCTGATGTAAATAATTACTTTTGTTAGACCGAGTGCAGGATTGCGATAGCTAACAGTTGAGATATAAGAGAGATATATCTATCTACTTCATTACTGTTTATACTGTGTTACCTATTTGACTCACTCTTTACTACCAGAATCAACCTAACTACTCATTATCCCACATAGTTGAATTCATATGATAAATTAAAAAAAAAATTTAAATTAAATAAAAACACACAGTCAACCAAAAAACCATATACCAGATATTTATTTTTATTATATTTATGAATCATAAAGATATATAAGAAACGATTACATTGAGAAATAAACGTAATATGGTATACCGATTAAGTTCCATCAAATAAGCAGTACAAAAACAAAAGAAGAAAAAATATATACACAAAGATATCAATAAAGACCCCAGTAGGGAGCCTTGAGGTGTCCCTGAGTGAATGGAAATAATTTGTAAATTATTTTAAGGCCTGATTTCAATTTTAAATCTAAGATAGAAAGTATCTTTAAAGATTTCCGCTAAATACCAACCTCTGAAAGCTTATTTAATAGTAGGTATATCATGATTTACTTTGTCGAAAGCCTGAAGAAAAATCAGAGTAAATTAATCAACTTGTTTCGCATTGTCCATAGTGTTAAATACAAAATCGGAGAACTGTCCTAAGTTCGATTCAATAGTTCTCTCATATAAAAGCTGATATTGTTGGAGATTAATAATTGTATTTTTGCACATATTGATATTTGGTCACACACGATTTTTTCCAAGATTTTATACATTGCTTAGATACAGGTCTGTACACGGAGAAAACTTACTGGTATAAAATATTGTTAATTAATTAAAAATCTGGACTGTAGGCCTAATAAATGAAATTACAGAGTTCCTAATATTCTAACAAAGTATCAATCAAAAGCGAATATTTTATGACGACGGCGGAACACGTGTTCATACAAATATTGATATACTTATAGTGTCGCAATCCATCATGATATGAAGGAAAAGAACACGTGTTCTCGATATTTTCTGAATGACTAATATTTTTACAGGAAATTGGCATGCTTTCTCTTTTTAAAAATGATCATTTTTCTGTATTTGTGTATTTTTCAATGTTATGTTTGTTCTTGTCTTAAAAAAACGGATACTTCAAATGCTTTCTTCCAAATAGGAGGAATGCCCAAAACATGCTACGCCTATCTGCTGATATTTTCAGTGACTTGGTAAATCAAACATCCAGTCAGCGGTCACCCAATTCAACAATTCGATTGAGTGATTTTAATTCATGCGGCACTTGGTGGTGTTTATCCAAGTCCATCGGTGGTGTTTTGTCAAAGCAATTGCAACCCTCTGTTTGTAAGGCGACACGTGCCGGTCTCATATTAAATCCGTTTCAGGAGATCAGAGTCAAGTGGTTGCAATGTACTGACACTGGTAAGAAATGTGCAATATGTGCATGTGACAATCCATGTATGTGAAATGATTGCAATAGATTTTTGATGTGCGTGAGTGCCACCAAACGTTGATAAAATGTATTGTCATCAATAACGATTCTATCTGCCGAGCTTTAGCTTGATCAGATGTCGGGAATTGGGCCGATTTATGCTTCCCAGATTCCGCTTAATTCATTTAATAATTCTTTTATTCAAAAAAACAAAACGAAATTCAAATAGTCGTTAAAAAATAAATGTTAATTTTTTTAACGCACTGTCACCAACAGATCAAAAATCCCTCATAAATCCTCATCCCTCAGATCAAACGCCATCCCTTATTAATATAAAATTCATCACCAAGGGATCAAATACAAAACCACCGCACAACTCTTTTCTGTTATTGTTGTCAGATTTTATTGTTGTTGTTGTTGTTGACAGATAACAGATAGAAGCTTAGTTGTTGGTGACATCGATGGCGGCAGTGCAGGAGGACAATAATAATCATCCCGCAGTTAGCACGTCTGTAGATAATGTATATGCGTGTGTGTTCTCATTGTATTATAGTGGCTCGTGCAATCACAGCATTGGGATTAATAACCCGTCCAATGCATTTGCTCACTCATCTATCAGGGATAAGAACCGAGGGTTAGTTGGTCGATAAGTCCAAAGTGTCGGACTCCACCAGCCTCCGTCGATGCGTAAGATCTTTTACACGGATCAAACTTAGAGATTTGAAATACTGTTTATTTGTTAAAAATCTGGTCAAATTATTCGTTCATGTTAAAAATGGGACTGCAAGCCTACAACGAATGAATTGAAAGAGTTCGTAACATAGTATCAGTCAAAAGCATATGTTTTATGCGGACGCCGAAACACGTATTCATAAAAATACTGATATTGATACTTTACTGTAGCATTAATAATAATAATAATTGGATGACTTGTATAGCGCCGTTTTTGTGCAAAATCACTTCAAGGGCGCTGTACAAACTTATAATACATTTCTACAGTGTTATTACTTAACTATTTATGGTGATAATATACAGTACAATACTTACCCGGTAGGTCACTTGAGATTAACACTTAATTATCATTATCTAATTGTTTATTGGCGAAATTTAGATACAGAATTTAGGACTTAATTGAAAAATTGAATATAACTGGACTTTCTCTTAGGAATGGTATATTTAATTTAAGGGTATGACAGCTTAAAAAGGTAAGTTTTTAGTTTAGACCTGAATTCTGTTGGACTTGTTATGGATCTTAGTTCCGGAGGGAGTTTATTCCAAGCCTTCGGCCCAGATATATCATGATATTTATTAGGAAAAGGACACGTGTTCTCGATATATTCTGCATGACTAATATTTTATCATGAGGTTAGCATGCTGTCATTTTGTTAACAGAATCATTTGCCTCCGGTTGGTTAGAGGGTTAATTGATCGATAGGTCCAAAGCGTCGGACTCCCTACCAGCTAAGACCTCCATCAATGCAAAAATCAGATTTCACGTCGGATTCAGATTTTTTTTTAGTTACATTAGTAAAATCTCCAAAATGATTGCGACGAGAAATGCCACCACTCAGAGTTGCAACATTGCTTGAAATGGATCAGAACTGAATAGACAAGTTCTCCCACCACCATCCTCTTCCCAACACCCTCACAAGCCTAACTACACACCTTAATGGAGATGGCATAATCTCAATGGCTCCCCAGAAGATTGGGACAAGTATAAAAATAATATTAAAAATATATTATACCATCATTTTGATCAAAATAACGTTATGAGCAGAAAATATTGGAACCCTTTTACGACAAGTGTGAAAAAAAAAATATATACATAAAGTACCCACCTACAGAAAAATAGCTATGATTTGAAAATTATTAAAAAATAAACGGAATTAAAAAAATGTGCATTTATAACACCAGAGCTCATAGTTCATGGAGTATTTAAGAAACAGACAAAAAATTAAATAAAAATGTCACCTACAGAATTATTTGAATATATTAATAGAGTGATGCTACTGTTAGCGTGGTTTTACTGAACTAGGTCCAGTGAACATACTTTAGCGTACCGTTCAAATAGTTATCTCGTTCGTACGCACATATTCTTTGAATTGCTATCCCTTTCATAACCAGTGCTACATTTTTTGTTCGATTTGACGGCCGGCATAATCCAGTGGTAACGCATTGGACTGCCATTCTGAAGGTCGCGGGTTCGAACCCGGCGTGCGCAAATAAATTTTATTTGATTAATTTGTGTTATTTCACAATTAATTAATTAAAATAATATATAGTATATTTGCGGCACGTTCCAGAGTGGAAGATACTACCAGTATCGCCCTGGTGTAAGACCACCATTCAGAATTGAAACGTTGCTCCAAATGGCTTTAGCCGTGTTTAGTGACTAGATCTGAATAGCCAGGTACTTCCCCACCTTCCTCTTTCCCTTCCCCACTTACCTTCAGCCTCACAACATCCCCCAATTGGGGATGCCATAGTCTCACTGGCTCCAGACGGGAGCAGTTGGGACTCTTGTGAGGTATTCACAATAAAAAAAAAATAAAAAAAAATGAACTTATTGACGTGTACGCAGTGTTAATGGGGTTGCGGACTTTTTTGTAGGCCTTTTTAAGATATACAATTCCGTAGCACATTATTTTGATGTATCTCATAAGGTTTAGAAATACAAGTGCCCGAAATTTTTGAAGTGAAACATCTTTACGCGCGTCATGTATTTTCGAGGACCGGAGTAAAACCGACTCATGACCGTCACGAAAAACCGTGATCATTTGGTGGTGGGGGTACGGGACCCCCACCACCGCTCACCGTTCACTGTCGCTCTCTCACCGTAGTCGCTTACTGAGGTGAGGGAGCCACTAACGAACGTTCTCTCTCTCTCTCTCTTCTCTCTTTTCCTCTCTCTCTAGCCAACGACGCCACGCCAGGCATCAGCTGCTTGCTTCGTGTACTTCCCGGTGAGTGTAATACGAGTGAAATACGTAATTGATTGTGGTTTATTCGATTTGGAACAGAGTTTTAGTGTCAAAAATGAGTAGTGACGAGATAGAATGAAATGAAAAGAGAGAGAGAAGAATACTAAAAGTTTCACTTCCGTCGTGCGTAGGCTTGCCACACACTGTATTTTTTTTTATTGCGACTTTATTACAAAACATCAACTATTCTCTACTTTAAAAAAATTAATATGCATGTTTTATATATACAAACCTTCCGAAAAAAAAATTCTAAATTATATTGAAAACCCTATCAAAATTTGTTATGTAGTTTAGAAGAATTAAGTGCACAAACAGACAGACGCTGATAGTAACTTTATTTCAGTATATTACTAGCTGACGTGTACGTGGCGTTGCTGGGGGTTATCCTTATGAGTTAGACAAACATCATAATGGACTTTTTTGTAGACCTTATTAAGATATACAATTCCGTTCTACATTATTTTGATATATCTCAAGAGGTTTAGCCAGCGTTAGCAATGTAGTGCCCGAAAATATATTTATAAAACATAGACTTTTTTCTACTTTCTATAAATATAATACGCATGTATCATATATGTAAACCTTTCGGAAGAAATTCTCTAAATGATACTCAAAAGTTTCTCAAAATCCGTTGCGTAGTTTAGAAGAACTAAATGCACAAACAGATAGACGCGGATAGTGACATTGTTTTATACTATTTAGATATAGGGAATAGTCTTGTATTCTTATAATATCGTTGCTTACTTACCACAACTACAGACTTTGAAATACCTGTAATGGCTGCTATTTCCCTTTGGGAATGTTTAGTGATTCAATAGTGTCTTCACTTCCGCACATGAAAAAAAAAACAGAACATTTGACTCAATTTACTCAATCAACGGTCACTACAAAGTACCTTCACTACATACCACGTCAGCTCAAAGACAATTTTTCTTCCTAGCTCCTAAAATCTTTAACCTTATCCCTGAAAACCTAAAAACCGTGAGTCAACCCCATCTTTAAAAACAAATTACGAAATGGATCCTTGCACACGGAATACATTAAAATTACAATACCCATTCATTCTACACTCTATCAATTTAATCACCTTTCAGACAAAACATGACATATCCTTATTTCTTAACTTAGCGGTATAATATGTAAATAAATAATTAGTGTGCTCTATTTACTAATAATTACTCAAATTATTAGTAAATAGATCTTATAATCTTCTTATAATTCTCTAACTTCTCCATTCCCTTCTTGCAACCCAAACTAGCTTTTCATCATTTATTTTATAGATTCTTTTAAAACTGTAATATTCACCCGCCATAACACAGGGTCATCCCTAGCATGGAGGGTGACATATCACAAAAACCATATGTACCCTCTAAGTCTTGTATTAATAAAATAAAATAAATAAAATTTGGCAAAACCATATGGCATTGAAATAAGATATGAACCAAAAAAATTACAAAATTAATAGATAATTAATAATCACTTACGTTTTTGTACATCTTAAAAAAAAACTTAAATTTTCGAGGGATGTGGCACTTTGCGAGTGCTGCCACTTCTTAAAAGTGTCAGTGGTGATACCAGCAACAAAAATAACAAAGAAAGGCCATCAATCCAAGTTATTTAGAAGTAGAGACAACGTAAACATAAAAATCAGTAAATATTGTTACTGTCCCTATTAATATGGCAACCCACTGTACTAAGAATAAAATAAACTAGATTCGAGAACGAATTCAATATACCTAATACTTACTATCCTAAACAATCACAATACTAATCTGTTCACCTATTTAATCTGAGCCTGTAAAATGAAACAGAACTCATTCCTCTTTAAACACCCATTGTCTTCTATTATACCTTCCTTTGTCCTCGAGGTCCCTCTAACAACACTATGCATACACCTCTCCAACACGGTACCAGGTTCTATCACCCGAAGGGAGCAAACAGTGTATCCATTCCGCTCTCGAGGACTTTGAATTAAGACATTGATTGAAAGGGGTGAAAGAATGAATGAATGGACTTAATACAACGAATGGGCGAGTGAATGGAATGAATCAAATGGCTGTTAAAGCGAGCGTATTATTGGGTAGTTTGCTTTTAAATAATGGGAGATTGTATCAGATGTATTACCTACATACATCTGTTTGTGTTCAAGACCCCGCATTCCAAATTACTACCGACAAAATAAATAACATACTCCCCTGAACACTTTTAAATTTTTAAGCTCATAAAAAGTATAAAATATGCTTTAAGAAAATCTCTATTCAGATATTGAAATTCCTTTGTTAGAAAAAAATCGAAAAGTTGAAAAATATTTTGAAAACTCGTCTGATTCTGTTATTTAACATTTTATGGGTATGAAAAAATTCACAGTGTTTCTTTATACTACTTAACTCAGGTGTCAAGAGATTTTAGCTTTGTTTTAATTAAGTTGTCTTTTATTAAATATTTTTATTTTATTATTTAATTGTAATATAAAGAATATAGATACATAAATATTTAACAATATTACATTTTTGATCATCATTGGTTAAGTATACCTTATCAGAAAAGAGGAGTTCTTGTGTCTGATAAGAGAGCCACGATTCTTACATAGGTTTAATGTTATAATAATATTTTGTATAGAATATAGATTTTTCAATTTAAGTTTAAAAAAAAAAAATTATATCATTTATTTGTTCTGATTGTTTGACAGTTGACACTACAGCATAGTTCAGAAGGGAGATTATTGTAGTTTTTTTATGGCTTGGTAAATATCTAAAGTCTTCTGTACGGACTTTAAACGGAGATTTTCTAAATCTAATATAAACAGTGACCTTCCTCTTTTTTTGAAGGTCAAGTATTTAAACATTTCATCAATCTCGAAATAAAACTGTAGATTTGTATAAAAAACAAAGCCAAGTCGCCCGGTACAAAGACACTCACCATTATATAAATAGATCTTAAAAACAATTTCTTACGCCTATTAATTGACCGGTCAGTGGCTGGCAATAACAGCATGTAAACATCCTAATAAAATATTAGTCATTCAGAATATATCGAGAACACGTGTTCTTTTCCTAATAGATATCATGACTGAATTCTACAATATAAGTTTGTCAGTATTAATATCAGCATTTGTATGAACACATCGACCGGTCAGTGACTGAGTTGGCATCGCGTTTGGCTATCTAAGTCCTCCATTACAACACAGGCAACCTTTTCCGCTTACTGTGATGGTAGTAGAAAATTTTCAAATGTTGTCAGCTTATTCGTAACCCGGGAATTTTTCTTATCGTTTTTTGAAACAACTGGCCAATAATTATATAATAACAGAACTTGAATAGAACCTTCACAGAACTTAAAAATCAACTTTGAAATTTGACTGTAAAATAACCCGTCCTAACATAATTAAATTTGAATTACTTCACATTTAACCCCTCAGGCTAATTTGTTCGCTTTTGGGAACAACTCATATGGTCTCACTAAAAATTCAACTATTGAATTTGATGAATTGTTGAAATTCATTAAAACAACCGGACCTTTGTCTTCTCTCGTCATTATCACACTGTTTCAGCTGTGCCGGTTTTACGAATATATGTAATTTTTTAATTTTTATTTCTTCCTAGAGCAATCCCAATGAGTTCCAGAACTCATTGTAGGACGAGAGAAACTTACAATACATGGGTGGGAATTAATAGGTACCACTTTACATTGGTATTTTGATATAAAATTTATTAAGTTTTACATACAAAACAGTACAAAAATAGAAAAATATCATAATTACAAGTTTCACATACAAAACAGTATACAAATAGAAAAAGGGAAGTTAAGTAGAACAAACAAGAAGATACAAAAAAAGGAAACAGACAGAGATATATATATACACATAAGCACAGAGCCAAGGTAGGAATTTAGAACAAGGTACTTACCCACTAATACATTTGTTAAAATAATGTTATGCTCAATTACAAATACGGGGCATAGAACAAGAGAGAGAAAGAAACAAAACAAGGTACAACAGGACAAGAATTACGTACTTTCCTATTTATTTGTTTTTTTTTTTTAATATTCTTTTAAAGCTCTTTCTTTGAATTTTTGGATAATGCTGGCTGATTTTAAACATATCTGGAAGAGAGTTATAGAGTGTGTAGGCAATATAGTTAAGAGATTTTATGCCACATTCCGTAGTGTGTTAGAGGAATACTGATTTAATACATTATTAAATTTCATTCAGGTTAAAAAAAAGTTAATTTACGATGGAATTCCTTTATAACATTTAGATTTTGAAAAGTTTTATATTATTTTAAAAAATGGTTTCATTTTTTTCCACTAATTGGTGGCCGCCCACAAGTTCGCGTGTGGTGTGTGCACGCGGGCGTGAATTATAAAGGGGTGACACTAAATATTGTAATTACGATGGTCAGAGGGAGTCATACGATCCTTTGTCAGATAGTATCACCCTGTTGTTATTTCATACTTGGGGTAGAATTGAATTGAATCTTTACAGTTCATTTACATGTTAATAGCGAAGGAATCCACTGCAATAAAGAGTAAATTTTACAGTTACACCCTATTATGTAGGTATTATGCTGTTGTGAAAGCAAATCAGAGGTTGAGGATTTTTTGTGAACACCGCACACGAGACTGCCCAAAGCAGTACAGTGGATCTACGTCATCCTCAATCAGAGAATGTTGTGAGGTTAACGCGTGTTATATGAAAATTCTAAATAATAAAAAATATTTTTTTAATTTTTTTTTATTGTAATAATAGTTTCGTATCTACCACACCAGATCGTGCCACAAAAATAACGCATAATTAAGTTTATTTTTAAATAAAACTTTGCAAGAATTTTGTCTTACAAATCTACGTCAATTTTGTAGGTAAAAATTGAAAAAAAACGGTAGCTAAGGGATTAATTAACTAATTCAGCTGTTTAATGTTTTTCAAATGCGTAGAATCGAAAAAATGGAAAAAGTTTAAATAAAATGTAAATGCGTAGATCGTAATTTTTTTTTTGGTTCTCTGTGTGATATATAATCACTAGATTCCCGCCGTACCATGAGTTTCTGGAAACCGTGTATACACAAACAAATTACTGATTTTATATATTGTTTATTGATTAAAAAAAATCGTTTTCCTGTAAAAATGGGACTGCAGGATTATAACGAATGATTTGACAAATTTCATAACAAACTATCAGTAAAGTACGAAAATGTTATGAGGAAATCATAGAAATAATAGTTTCGCATCTCGTCCATTATATTTATTCGGACAAGGGCACTTGCGTGAACACGTGTTCAGATATATTCTGAATGACTAATATTTTATTTAGAAATGATCATGCAGTCTCATTTTTAACAGTATCTTCATAAAAAATCTGTACTCATTTTGTTCCGTGTATATAGCACGTGCCGTTGTATCCATAAATCATAAAATTAATTAATTATTTAAAGAAGGGCTTTATATGTATAAAAAAACAACTCCCTGCAAAGCTACAATTAAACGTTACTTAGACAATTATTTTCAAGAAATTTATAATTTACTAGGTCCTAAACGTATTGTCCTAATATCATTTATAAAACATATTGCGTGCCGTTAATTGCAATCAAATGGATGAAAGCATATTAAAACCACAGCACGCCTCGTTAACCATTAAAAACGCACAGTAATTAACCTGCCCAGTGCTGTGCCCCTGATTAAAACGTTAACCAAGCTGTTAGGAGCACGTGCCGTGGTTGTAATTGGAGACAGTCATCGATTTTCGCCTGCGGCGCTTAGCCCGTAGAGCGCATCGCAAGGAGCGCTATTCTAATTATGGTCAAATAAATGGTTCGCACATTATAAACTCTATTTAAGGTTCTCATGGCCAATGGTGTGAAACTATCCCGCAGCTAAGTGGGGGAGTATGTAGTACCCAAAATTACTATTCTCCTTATATTATCTTAAATACATGACATATAATTTTAGTATTTCTGCGCAAATACATAAGTTGCCATTAATAATTAGGATTTCTATAATTTAAAAGCCTATAAGACAGAAAAATGGATGGGGTCGTTGAAAGGCCCACTTAGTTACAGACGTTTTGTTTGGCATCTTAGCCTGTGAAGAGTTAAATTTGACTGCACTCCTATTTCCATGGTGGACAAAGCTCTTCCACTCCTCGCAGTTCTGCGCTGCATGAAGAGAAAAGGACACTGACTTATCAATGACCAGTCATACTTGGTTATTCCAGCGCATTTGTTACCTTCCTGTGGTTCTCCTGCCAAACATTTTCTCAGTGAGTATGTATTTCTCCTTGTTGGAGTCCTCAGTTTAAAGAGCATTGTAACTAATGTATCCTAAAATACACTGTAGACAAACAATTCATAGTTCCATTATCGAAGGCTCAAAAATTAATTATTAAAGCTATTCTCAAAGTCTTCATAGTAAAAAGCACTGTAGATATATTAAACACATTTCAAGTACTAGATTTTGACAAATTTACACAAAAACTTTTTTATATCATCTATTTAAAAACAAAACAACTATTTTTTTACTGAAATACACAAAACAAGCGATTTAAAACCAACGAACTAAAACAAATACAACATTTGAATAAAGAAATTTAAAGTACGTTGCGACTAAAATATACAATAATGTAGCTGTTAAAACAAGACAATTAAAAATTCTAAGCCAACTTAAAATATTGGCTATACATTGGATAATAAACAAAGATCGTATAGTAATAACACGAATACATCTAAATTAAAAGTTCTACAATCCTATTATTTTCATTCAGTTTTCTAATCCCAAGGCTATGTATAATTGCATTAAAGATCTAAAATTGAATACGCCTCAGCTGTATGGGATTCATACCAGAAAAATACACTGAGAAATTCGAACAGATTAAAATAAAGCTCCTTAAATACCTGTATATGAGAATGCATGGAGAGTACCCAAGATGCATCACAAAGATTTGCTCGATAAAACGTGCTACCAAAGTCTTCAGTAGAGGAGAAGTGGGGCTCTAGTAGTAACAGCGTATAAAATTATTAATAATTTTATAGATAGCCCTACCTCCTGGAAGTTATTCGTACCAAACAACTACAATCAGGGACGGACAATAATGTGTTATGTATCCCACATAGCAGAACGGATTTACTGGCCTGGCCTTAAATGATTCAAGTGGCTTGTAAATGGCATTCATAATATGTATTTTATTCTTCTTCTTTATTTTTTTGAATGTACTATAAATTGACAAAACGTGTGTTAAACACAAAATATACCAATACCAACTTGAATTAATAAATCAATCAAATATTTTTGCTTCCAATTTATAAAAAAATGTACCCGACGGAAGTATCCTTAAATGTTGGTGCCTATTACTAAAACCAAAACAAATATTTGTAAACTACCCTATCTTGACACAGGATATCGCTAGTAAGACACGGGTAGTAAAAGGTTTCTTTATTCATAAAAAATTAAATGATTACAGTTTTTTGTTTTCTACAGCCACTATACTAGGCACATGTCCGTATTATGGTAGCCTTATTTCTTTCAATGTTAAGATGTTAGGATATACAGAAATAAGAGAGAGAAAAAAATATATAAAAATAAGAAGATAAGATAAGATAGTATGTAAACCTTACTGATAAAGATGTACTATAAATAAATTATAAAATATATTATGCTTTGCTCTTCCATATTGGACACACATAGTTGTGCGTCTGAATGCGTCCATGGAAGTCTGAACACTTTTCTCCAGCACCGCATTTCGAGGACGTCTTTTCGCTTTCAGACCACATTTGATCAACATTTTACCGGTGTTTAAAAATATGCATTATTTATTTATTTATCGTTTCTTTACATTGTATCTTTTTTTTTAAGTTATAATTTTTAACCTCACTAGGACAAGCCTGTGTTTAGGTAACTTTGAAATAAATGATGTGACCTTGTAGACCATAGATATAATACTCTCGTCGACTGGTTGTGTCAACAACTGGCACAGTCGTATCAACTAAACGGTGGGTTTTAATGTTATTCGTTTTCAAATGACGATTATGAAATTATGGGGTTGGTAAAAGTGACTCCGAACCGATGCTCGACAAAGTTGGTAGACGTTATCCCGACAACACTGTAGGTAGAAGCGGAGATGGACGGTGGTGGAGCGGTGAAGTCGGTAGCTCGACAGCGTAGGAGCGGAGATCAGACTGAGTAGCCAAATTCATCACTCGTGGTGAAGACCATGGGTCTTCCAGGTTCTCTGATGATTATGATAGAGCCGAAGGTATGCTGGACCTGGTTGGCAGATGATGTAAGTACGAAAGGCTTGTAGCGCGGTAGTGCAGGCCGGCCAAGATGTCGCGAGGCCTAAGCGTGAAGTGATCGCCAAATGCAATACTGCTCAAATGCACAACTACACTCTTTCCAACGGTATTTTGATGACTGAGCGCATAACAAGGGACACCAAACTAATGGATTAAGTTTCCCTCAGTAAATGACTAGTTATAAAAAGTGATTAATATTCGCATCGTCAAGACACGGGGGCATACTGTGGCCAAGACAAGTCAAGCTAACAATTTATTTTACGTTTGTACATTTGTTAAAAAATATATAAAATATGGGTTTACATATTACAGTCTTTAAAAAAAATCATAATTATTATTAATGAATACACTAATTATTTCGTCAATATTAATTTAACATTGAAAGTTTTTTAATTTGATGTCATTTTATTGTCTATGATAGTGGGCGGGGCCACTTAAGATGATCAACGGCTAAAGATCACTTGGCTGATCGGAGCCTAAGATTGATCGTTCGAAAAGTTGGAAACAACGGCCGTAAGACTGAGCGCATGAAAACACTGAGCTGTAGCGCTGTGCGATTGTGCTTATATAGAGCCGTGTGCGCTTCTAAAATCGAGAATCTTCCTAGCTACAAGTACTGACGCTCTCAATCTTTCTTGGAAATACTGAAGTGATCTCGTAACCTACTCAACCTACTCAGAATCATCTCATTATTTATTGATCTACATGAATATGCTTTTTTAAGCCATGATAATTTTTACGCTAGTTCCTTATTGCAACAGTATACCTATAAGATTTTATAAACAGCTTTTAAATCTCTCATTACCTGACTAACAAATAATTTAATATGCATTGGAACGAGGGTAGTTAGTTACCCCAGTCGATAGCTTCTATAGCGAGGTTCACGTTGTTACCACGAAACTATTGCACATTTCCAGAATCCCAATTGCATCATGATTGGATGATGTCATAGTCTGCTGGCTCATGGTGACGTCATCATGGCGCTAATTAATCATTTCACGGTACCTGTGCAAAATCTAGTGGTGAGAGAATCGATTTATTAATTACTGGCTAACTAACTAACTAAAGGGCACAGTGCGACAGATACGTACTTTGATAGATTGACGGCGTATGTGGTTGAGTGGTAGAGATCCTTGGCTACGAATCCGGAGGTCGCGGTTTCGAAATACATAATATCAATTAAATACCTACAGGGTTTTCCAATAAGAGGTGTTATTTTGGATAGCCCGCTATTCGGTAGATGTTACTTTTCAAGCTGTCATTTTTCGACATTTGACAAGTAAAAACTACGCTATTGATAAAAATGGAACGATACACGCTTCTACAACGCATTGAAATAATTAAAATTCACTTGAGTGATGAGGCCCATTTCCACCTCGGTGGCTTTGTCAACAAGCAAAATTGTCGCATCTGGGGCTCGGAAAACCCAAGAGTTATTGTTGAAAAGCCATTTTATCCTCAACGTGTGACTGCTTGGTGTAGTTTATGGTCCGGCGGAGTCATTGGACCTTAATTTTTTTGAAAATGAGGCTGGAGCAACAGTTACGGTGAATGGATTGCGCTATCGAGAGATGATTAATGATTTTTTATGGCCGGAATTGGATGATATTGATCTGAACAACGTTTACTTTCAACAAGACGGGGCTACGTGCCCCACAAGCAACGAAACCATCGATCTTTTACGATTGAATATCAAAATAACACCTCTTATTGGAAAACCCTGTAGTAACCTTATTTGCGGCACGTCGTAGGGTTGTGGGTCTTTTAATATCGCCGTGGTGAAACACTACCATTCAGAATCAAAAATTTGCTTGAAATGGCTTTATCTCTGTTTGATGACCAGATGTGGATAGCCAGGTACCTTCTTCCATATCCTCCCCCTCTTCTGCGGTACTCACTCTAGTGAGAGACCGTCGTTTAGAATCGAAACGTGATCTGAGTATTTAGCTAGGTACTTCATAACCTTGCTCTTTCCTACCTCACTATCCTCCCCACTCATTTCATTCTCACAACATACCCCAATTGGCTACGGACAGTTGGGACTGTTGTGGGCTAAAATAAATCACAAAAAGTACCCAGTTATCTAATTTACTTTTGCTAAAATAAGGCGAATCTATCAAAATAATAATTTTTTTTTCCTCTTTGTTAATTTATACATCGCAATTTCATTTATCTATCTATTTTATTAATTTATTTAGAAATACACTAGTGCTATTTACATGCATTTTTAACAGTCATAGTACAATGTGGAAAGAAGAAAGAAAATAGGTATTATAAGATTATACACCTTACATAAAATAAAAGAAAACATATCATAAATTAGTACAAAGTTAATGAAAGCATTCAAGAAGAAATAAAAACAAAAACAAAAAACTGTTATGCAGTGGTTAATTAGAACAGCTTTATACTTCAATAGAAGCATACTAAAACATCAGCAACATTAGTATAAGAGTTACCAGTGGTATGTTTTTCTATTTACAAAAGAATTGTAACCTCAGACCGTATTATTATTATACTGCACGGAGGTAAATGAGTGTTGCCAATTTATTAATAATCTCTTCAAATTATTTGTTATCCGGTTAAAAACGGGATCGAAGGCCTTTGACGAATGAATTATCAGGTTTCCCAACTTTTAGCAAACTGCGAATATATTATCACAATTTCGAAACACGTGTTCGGACTCCCGTTTTAAATCAGATTACCAATAATTTGAAGAGATTTTTAATAAATTAGAAGTAATAATTTTTCTCCGTATGTCAAAATAATACATAGGTACTAGGGAACCTTAATCTAATTTGACTTTATACTTAGGTATAATAGTGGATCCCTCGCAATGCTTTGGTATTGCTAACGTCTTTCTCAAGCGCTTCCGATTTCTTCGACCATCCACTACTGTATACCACAATGTTAGATACTGTTAAAAAACTACATTACAACAACTTTAATTCCACTCCGTATCTCATTACAGTGCCGTGATATTGCGTTAAGTATTCCTCGGTCTTCCCCTACTTTTTCTACCATTTGAACATATCTAAACACTCCTGGCACTAATAACAACAAACTTTGAAATTTTCAGCGATATCGGTTGACCACTTTTCGAGTTTTGCGAGCAGAAACATATGCAGGCTGAATTTTTATATGCTAAGATTAGAAACCAGTTAGAATTTAACTCAACCATTTGGAATGCATTTTAAAATATAAGACGTTGTCCTGCCACAGACCGCCTTCTATGTAGGTAAGTTAAAATTTGTGGTTGTATTTTTTTTTAACAACGAACATCAAAGTGGATCAATATTAATATATATCAGGGTTATCCAACATTAATATAAATCAGGGCTATCCAACATTATTATATATATATATGGGCTATCCAACATTAATATATACCAGGGCTATCCAACATTAATATATATATATATTAATATATATATATATATATATATATATCAGGGTTATCCAACATTATCATAAATATCAGGGCTATCCAAAATTAATATATATATTAGGGCTATCCAACATTAATATATACCAGGGCTATCCAACATTAATATATACCAGGGCTATCCAATATTAATGTATATCAGGACTATCAAAATTAATATATATCAGGGCTATCCAACATTAATATATATCAGGGCTATTCAAGATTAATATATATATCAGGGCTATCCAACATTAATATATATCAGGGCTATTCAAGAAATATTTTATAATTTTACATAAAAAAACATAAAATCAAAAAATTCAACAATTTCAATGAATGTAATGAAAAAAAAATGTAGTAATACACCACAAGCTGAGTTGTAATTACGATTTATCAACAACGACAATAACAATATGGTTCTCTTCAAGACCCAGGTGTATTTCTTCCTTTCCCCAAAAACAGCCTCCACTCATCATCTCCAAATATGACAAATGACAATGATGTCTGCAAATAAACTAATTCATAGATGTCCCAGTAAATTGTAAATAAATTGGTCGCTAGAGTGCGCTAAAGGGGGACAAATAACTCCAACGATCTGCCAAAATCCGTTTTTCCGACCGACATATTCTATCCTCTTCCAAAATGGACCGCCGTTATTCAGGAAATAGCGGGATATTGACCTTTTGGCGGGTAAACGCACCGGAAACTGTCCAAACAGCGCCGCGCCGGACCTGGGAATGCGGGACAGGAAATAGAGACGCCATCCCAAATCTAATATGGCCGCCACACTACACAAAATGGGGCTGGGCCTAATGTGAAATGCCGTCTTACATTATTGCTTTAGGAACGGAGGGTTCCATGGGGGTAAGACGGTACTTGAAGTAGTTAGAGGGTGAGTTCTTGGGAGGGAGGAAGGAAATTGAGTCTCCAGAATTATATTTCCTTTTACGGACCTGTGTTCTCAACGTAAATATATAACAAACTATATATTTGTTTTATTTTTAATAAATCTATTTGAATTTCACTATTGTATTTAGTAATGAATTGATTCAAATCTTGGAATCGGAAATTAACTCACTTCCTGACATCCTATCGAGCTGAAACTCGGCGGATGGACTCGTTGATAAAAGGATCATATTATTTCAATAACCAACATTGTCAATTTTAGAGACGATCACAAATTTTTATTTCGAATATACACCGATAGTAAACTTGAAAAATTACTATATCTGTCAAACATTTAAATAAACGAAATAGGTATCTACATATTTCAAATACAGAATTATTAATTAATAAATATAAATTAAATTACTAGCTTATGACTTGTCTGAATTGTTCCCACAATCAGTTCCAATTTTGAAAATGAAACTTAAATCAAAGCAAATCCTAGTTATCCGAATCCGAAATTAGTATTTTTAAGTTGCGCGGACCCGTGAAAATCACTGGATAGTCTGAATTCTCAACAAATCAGTTCCAATTTTTAAAATGGCAATTAAAATAATTTTCTGTCAAAAATATTATATTGCTATCGCTTGTCTGAATTCTCAAAACAAACACATTAAATTTTCAAAAAAGTTCTAGAATACATTGAACCGGAGTTTCAAACAGTGAGATGGAATCACAGCTGAAGTTAGTATTTTTATTGGACCCACTTATAGATATTCTAACAAGTAATATATGATGATAAGATGTAACTAATAATATCCACTCGAGCGATTTATGGCATATTATGCCAAGATTGCAAAAACGTTTTGAGCGATCGCTTGTCCAAAATCTGCCAAATTTATAAAACCTAAAGATGTAAAATAAACGGTAAAATCTAGGTAGATTCATTAGCCTTAAACCGAAGTGATCATTTTCATATGTTTTGATGTTAATATTTTGAGGAACGGTATCAATTAAATAAGATGATAAATTTATTTATTACAAAGAAGTACAGGATTTCAAAATTACAATAGTACGTATTTATTGTTATTAAGTTTAATTTGTAGAACTCCATTTTATTTTTTAAATTTTTTTATATATACAATAATATTATTATTGGGTTTATAAAAACAGTTTATTTTTAAACAAGTTCTGCTGTGTAATTATTATTATTGTAATTATTATATATAAAAAAATTTAAAAAATACAATAGTACGATTTTTTTTCCTAATTATTCTACAGGGTTTTCCAATAAGACGCGTTATTTTGATATTCAATCGTAAAAGATCAATGGTTTCGTTGCTTGTGTGGTACGTAGCGCCGTCTTGTTAAAATTAAACGTTGTTCAGATCAATATCATCCAATATCGGCCATAAAAAATAATTAATCATCTCTCGATAGTGCAATCCATTCACCGTAACTGTTGCTCCAGCCTCATTTTCGAAAAAGTAAGGTCCAATGACTCCGCCGGACCATAAACCGCACCAAACACTCACACGTTGAGGATAGAGAGGCTTTTCAACAATAACTCTTGGGTTTTCCGAGCCCCAGATGCGACAATTTTGCTTGTTGACGAAGCCACTGAGGTGGAAATGGGCCTCATCACCTCAGCACAGGTGATTTGCATTTGATTCATTCAAGTGAATTTGAATAATTTCAATGCGTTGTTGAAGCGTGTATCGTTCCATTTTTATTAATGGAGTAGTTTCTTCTTGTCAAATGTCAAAAAATTACAGCTTCAAAAGTAACATCTATCGAAATAGCGGGCTATTCAAAATAACACCTCTTATTGGAAAACCCTGTATTAGTCCATAAGGTGAGCTCCAGGAGCTCGTGTTTATGGGAGGAGTAGGTAGGTATATACATAAAGAAAATAATGTTTAAAAATTGATGAGTGAACATTATTCAAAGCCTTATTAAAAAATTAACGCAATTCAACATACAAAGTAACATAATTCAATTTTAAAATTAACTACGAACATAATTCGATATAAAGAAATTTAAGGAATTAGTATTATAACATAACGCAATTTTATTTTTAAATGCTAGATGGTATAGATTATATGCGTATATTAAGGTTACAATATATCATTATCCAATTTCAGGAAGTTAATTTTCTTTATGAATTGTTCATATTTCAATGGTTCTGTTATCTTAATTTTCTATATATATATATGACATTGATCTCTCGAGTGGTTAAATGTTTTGAAAAAAATTACAATCACTTACCTGCCAAGCATTATTCTCCATCGTCAGGAACGACATGGTGAGGAACGCGGCTCCTGCTTCAAAGACTGGCGGAACCTCAGCTCCGGGAGATCAGGGACGTGGTTCCTATTCGTGTTTTCACTCATATAGTCTGCAAACTTATCTACACTTTGAAACTAAAACTTCTTAATTTTTTTTGTTTTGTTTCTGAAAAATGTACATTTTTAACTCTGATTGGGGTCTAGATTAACGCGTTCGATGTTTCTGAAGGTTATTGTTGAGAATGTCGATATAATACAGATAAAATAGTACCAAAATGCACTAAATAAATGGCAAATACAAATTGTTAACACATTTAACTTGGCAGTATAAATTAAGATATTCAGAGCCCTTCCAAAATAATGTGATGGAACTATAACACCCCTCTAGGGTGTTAACACTTGTTATTTTCTTGTTTCTTTACTAAAAATTTGTCTTATCACACTACTATCGACTTGGGACTACTTGGGAGTGGTCTCACTCGATTTAAAACGAATTAAAACACAGTAAATGAAACTCCACTCGACTAGATTATAAACACGTATTTTTCAACTATTCCTTCCTCCCCCTCCCCCTTAAGGGGTGTTCCACAAACTTATTTTGGGTGGACTCTGAATATCTTAATTTATACTGCTAAGATGAATGTATGACCAAAGTTTCTAGAATGTACGAATTTTGTCATAAGTTGGTGTTAGAAGTTAGAAGGCGTTGCTGGGATAAGCTATTAGCAACACACTCGAAGGACCATTACCAAAACTTTGTACACTGCTATTATATTATATGGGACAATTAATGTTTACATATTGGCTAAACTCGATGGAAATTATTACTCAATATATTAAATCTGGGCTTCTGGAACATAAGTTAATCCCAGATTGGAATATAGGAGAAAGGGACTCACCCGTCGCTGTTGGGGCCACAAAGTGTGCCAGCTTCAAGATGCTTCAATTTAAAAAGAATACTAAATTCACAAAATTATATTCCGCCGTCTTCTTCATATCACACATCAACCTTAATGTTTGAGGTATTAATTTATATTGTCATTTTGAAAGGTAGGTATTTAATCTTCGTCTTCTCGCAACTATTATTCCGGTCATTGTGACATAGGATGGGTGTATTGGGTAGGTAGGACAAACGCAGGATTTAATACTGAGGTTTTCTATCCATCAAGTCTTTGCGAATACATACCTACCTCCATATATACTGCGTTTAATTTTTATCAAAGCCTATTTTGCCTGTACTCATTATAAAATACTGTGTTATACCAAAACCTCCTAGATCACAAGGCCGGGACACTCATTCAAAGAAGCCTACTAACTTGTATGAGATTCTGCAAAAAATTTCGTCTAAATTATCTATTCAATTTATGCTTATTTATTAAAACATTTAAAAATATTTTAGAGAATACAAAAAATTAATAAAGATACATTTTTAGGAGGTTCTAGTACAACTTTTTTTTATTTTTTATCAAGTTACTCTTTTAAATAATTAGGTACATTTTTGTATGGCACATGAAAAAAAAAATATATATAAAATTAAAACAGATCATTGAAGTCCTCCTCACTAGGAGATCCTGTGCTGAGGGGACTATATATGTTAGTATACGTTTTCAGAGACTAAGATGATATTTTTAATATTTTAGCTAGTTCTTCTTCCGATATTTCCCTAAGCCAAGATTGGATGTCCTTAATGTAGTTATTTTTCGTTTTCCTTTGTTTGACGTTAAGAGGGAGTTTATTATATAATTTTATTGCTAAAAAATCAGAGCTTCTTTGTCCAAAGGTAAAATTACATTTAGGTATATTTAGTATGTTCTGTTTGCTTGGCTCTGGTTTTATGATCGTGAGAGGGGTTTGCCTCTGGTTTATTTTTTAGGTGATGAACTAGAATATTTTAAGCATAGATTTTTTGTAAACTTGGAACATCAAACAGATTAAAAATATCAGTAGTTGGCGTCCTTACGGGGAGCTTTATAATGATCTTTATGATCCAATTTTGAGTTTTCTTTAGTTGTTTAAGATGGTTTGATGATGCTGAGCCCCATCCTATTATTAGAAGGCTGATTTGATTCAGTGTCCCGGCCTTGTGATCTAGGAGGTTTTGGTTATACTGCGCAAATATTCGGACAAATGGGTTTTTTTTCTAATGTTAGTTAAAAAAATCGTTTTGTCTTATTTACAGGTAGAGGCACATTATCACAGAATAGGACAAGGGAAAGAATATAAGATGATATAATACTAAGTTAATCTCAAATTATTCTTTTAATCTTCTGAGAAAGAATACATTCAAAAGACAAACGAAAAGATAATCTTATTATAATATTGATGTTTCCAATTATTTATTCTGTCTAACATCCCTTTTATTTTTTCTTTGAGTCAGCAAAAAACACGGCGAAACACAAAGAATTGCTTAAAATGTTATGCCGTTGCATTTAGACGAAGGGACTGAACAAATTTCCATTTCAAGTATTTTCCAAGCACAAAATTACAATATATATGTAGAGGATGCATCACAGAAATGAAAAAAATCTAAAAATATCTTTTTTGAATCATTCTTTAGTTGTTTAGTCACGGAGAAAACTTGCTGATTTAAAATATTGAAAATTTGTTAAAGTCTGCTAAAGGCCATGCTTAATGCTTATTCACTATTTTGATTAATCTTATATTTTACTACATTACATTATGGTGTACATTATGAATACCAAAAAATATCTTTTAGATATATTAAAGGTTTTACTATCGTTTCGTTTAAGTAGAATAGGTACAATAAAAAAATAAATTTTCAATAAAAAATAAAATTGTGAACTACAAAAAAAATATTTTTTCAATAGAAATTTTAAAAAAAATTCACTATTATAGCTAAGATTATCTGTGACAGTTTCACTTGATTAACTTTTTTGCTTTCTTATAAAATTATTTAAAAAATAAATAAGAACCAGTTTTGTGCTTGAAATCGAACGTTTCTAGACTCCAAGGTCAAGCGATTTTAATGCCTATTACTTACAATATAAGGTATACCAAAAATTTACAATTTTTTGTTATATAGCTTCCTCTTAAATTATTCGTATTCCTGTTAAAAGCGGGTTTACAGACCTTTAACGAATGAATTGACAGGTTTCTTAATAAACTGTCGCTAAAATACGAATATGTTATCAGGATATCGGTACACAAGAATAATTGAATTCTAATATTATAACATTTCATCGTGATATTTATTAGGAAAAGGACACCTCCATGAACACGTGTTCCGATATATTCTGAACAGACAAATATTTAATTAGGAAATGTATTGCAATCACGTTTTTAACAGGATTTCAATAAATCAACAAAACCCATTTTTCTCCATGTAGGTACATCACAAAAATCTTAAGATGACACAATACCCTAAATCAACGTTGGAATCTTAAGAACGTAAGTGAAGAAGCCGTGTACAAAATATTCGACGCGCGACCCTGGTGTATTGGACAGACTTACAGTCGAATTTGCCTTAGCAAATACTCTACAATAAAGTGGGAATCTTTAGGCCTGTTTGGTGGGATGGTTTGAAAGGGAGATTCGTAAATATGAATGTTAGAAGGAGCGCGCTTATATTAAAAATAAATCTATTGATAAATGCTTTAGTTGCATTTAAAGATCCACTGTGACTTTTTCATGCCTATAAAATATTAAATAACAGAACAAAACTTGTTTTTAATAATTTTCCGAGCTTACTTTGCTAATTTTTTTTATTGAGGGAATTTCATATAATTAACTTTTCGGCAAAACAAATGTACAGATATTATCTTCAAAAATGACATATATTGTTTTTGGATCTTAAAAACTCAAAGAGTTAACGATAAACTTGTTAAAAATTGGTAGAAATTAAGTATTTACTATAATTAATTAAGTCTTTACTTTTTAAAGAAGTCAAAGAACAGAACTTATTAGTGTATATAGCGGTGAAAAAAAAATTCCATTCGCCTAAGTTTTCTTAACTCTAAACGAATAACGAGTAATATCTTCGTTTTTTTTTTCAGCGTCGGCGTCGGTTCACAAGAAAATATTCTTTGTCTTTCGACGGCCACTCCAAACATCTCCCCCGTCGAGACTTTCAACGTGAAATGAGATTAGACAAATAACAAAATAATTACGGAAAAGATAGCTCAGAAAAAAACTCAAGGAAAAATAATAATATTTTTTTTAGGGGATTCTTTTCAGGGGAGGATTTTCGAAATTGGATAATTCGGATAAGAAATTGTTTTCTGCGTTTATTGTTAATTGGAAGCTTTGATTTGAATTTTGCAATAATTATGTACTCACCTACTTCAAACTAACCAAACATACTTTTTTAGTTTTGATTTCGGTTGTCTGTGATGTGCGTGATTTGAAATATTCGTATGGTTATTGGCCTCTGTGGTCGAGGGGTAAGGCTCTTGACTAGCAAGCCGAAAGTTGCGGGTTCAATCCCGGCGTGCGCTAGTAAATTTTATTTAATGAGTTTTTTTTACCTCAAAATTTATTTATGGAAAGTAATATACTATCAGTATCGCCCAGTTATAAGACAACCATTCAAAATTGAAACATTGCTTGAAATGGCCGTATTTGGTGACCAGATCTGAATAGCTAGGTATTTCCCCACCATCCTCTTCCCCATCTCTTTGCCATCCCCAGTACCTTCAGCCTCAAAACATACCACAATTGGTGATAACACTGGCACTGGCTCCAGACAGTTGGGATCAGTTGGGACTCTTGCGCGGATTCACATAAAAATAAAAATAAACTAAAATTTTCTATGAATTTAAGTGTTATTTTCAAAATTGAAACTGATTGTTCACCTACCTATAATCTTAAATTATTTTATTTTTATTAATTAATAATTCTATATTTGCAAGAAATATTTCTTTTGTTTAAATTTTTGACAGATTGATAACGGTGTTGTTTCGAAAGGTAATTTTCTGAAAGTCTGTTTATTTTTTGTCAACAAGAAAAAAAAGTATTGTGAAGAACATTAAAAATATTGATTTTTGATTGCCAAAATTTTATAAATAATTTTTGATTCCTGAATCCTAGCAATATTCCGTGAGTTTTTTAAATACCTTTTTCTGAAAACACGTTTTTTTGCACTAGTTGGAAAATAACGATTTTTTAAAACTTTTTTTTATTTTAATACATAATGGATATTTCACTATCAAAAATAGAAATATTAATTCAAAAATATGTTTTTTTTCAGGTGTTTGTGTGAACAAACGTGCCTTATGCGTAGAAAATTAAGAAATTATTGGTAGTCCAGAATCTTAATAAATTAGCAATCATTTTTTTTACATGTATTATCTAAACTGTATATAAGACAACAGAATTGAATAAATATCTAACAGGGTCTATTGTAATGCGCTCGGTTGTCTAAAAGGTAGCACGCTCGCCTCGAGTCCTAAGGTCACGGGTTCAGAACCCGTCGCCGGCGGTCATCTCGAAGTTCCGCAAGAGAACAAATCAACGCCCCATCTCAACAAATGATAAATGTTGAATGCTGTTTCGTTTGGCAGCAACTATCATTTATTTCACTTTAATAATGTATATATAAAAGGTTTTAAATACATTTTACATACATTTTTATATTGATACTTGCGCAGACCTGTGAAAAATCACAATCAATTTTAAAAATATTACATAATAAAATAATTTTCTGTTAAAATATTATACCTCTTAACACAATCAGTTGCAATTTCGAAAATGACACTTAAATTCAACGCAAATTTAGGTTCATTGAACCAGATCTCACGCAGGACGCACAGACAATCGCCATTAGTATGTTAGATGTGAAAACTCATCGATTTTAACTATTTAATTTGAAACTATTTATTTTTATTTTTAACGGATGTTAAGAGGAAGCTACAAGCCAAAAATGTGTATATTCTTGGTATACCTTATATAGTAGGTAATAGTCATTAAAATCGCTTAACAAACGGAGTCTAGAAGCGTTCAATTTCAAGCAAAAAACGGGTTTTTATTTAGTTTCTAAATGATTTTATAAGAAAGCAAAAAAGTTAATCAAGTGAAACTGTCACAGATAATCTTAGCTATAATAATGTGTTTTTTAAAAGTTGTTTCCTTTATGCCTTCACACATTTCTATTGAATAAATTTTATTTTAGTTGTTTGAATTTATTTTTTTTATTTACTAATTTATTATTTTATTTGTATTCTACTCAAGCGAAGCGATAGGAAAACCTCAATCCATTTATCTAAACCTAAAGCATATTTTTTGGTATTCATAATGTACACCAATTCGTTATAAAGATTAATCAAAATAGTGATTTGGCATTAAGCGTCGAATTAAAAATCTTTTGTAAGTAATTATTAAAATAACAGCCAAAATTTAATTATTTAAAAAGACACAGAAAATAAATTAGGTTGTGCCCAATCGGTAGGTACCTTTAAAGCGATTTATTTTTGGGATATTACGCCATGTGGCGCTTACTTCTTCGTTATCCAACGTTTCGGTCAGCCTTACAGTGTACATAATCAGGGAAGTTTCTGTAGATTGTTGTAAAGTGTGTGTCTATGTATGTAGAAGCAATAGATGATGGAGACTGTAACGCTGTTCGAAACGTTGGCTAAAGAAGGAGAATGCGCCACAAGGCATTATACTCCAAAATATTAAGTTGATACACATGTAATGGAACAACGAAGTGTTCTAAATTTTTGACAACTGACAAACAATTATTAATGTTGGTTAAATGAGTTATTGTGTAAAATTTAAAACATATTTATTGGTCTCCAAGTTGGTAATCATTTTCTCAAAATACATTATTTAATAACGTTGATGATTGGATTATTTGTATATATGAAAATGAGGACGTTAATTCAAAAATCATTATTCAGATTTATATACGTCAAAAATTTAAACAAAAGAAATACACATTTCAAATACAGAATTGAAAATATTATTGTTTTCTTATGGCTTGTTTGCATGATTTAATATCAGTTCCAATTTTGTTCATTTTATTTTCACAAATCCTACAATAATTATAATATCCCGTGATATATCACGGATTTGCGCTAATATATAGCTATTTTCAGTCAATTTTATTATAAAAATAACACATTTACATTAAAATAATAAATATTTAAAAAATAATTACCCCCTTAGATACTAATAAACGTAGGTATTTTAAATTTTACACAACTGATAACAACTAACAATCATTTGCCTAACATTAATAATTGTTTATCAACTGTCGAAAATTTAAAACACGATTATTAATAAGGCCCTTAATGTTTCCAGTATAAATATATTCCGTGTTTGGATTGACTTAGTTTTTGCATTACGTGGGTATCAACTTAATAAAAAGCTTATCAAGATACATAGGTAGATACCTACCTACCAACATACAAACATGTCATGTGTAAAGGTACCTACTTACGAGTACGCATTTAAAAAAAACTAATTCAAAGCACCGAAAAATATTCTTCACACATCATTTTAAGTGTTTGTTAGGTTAGGTACCTACCCACCAGTATAAAATATTAATTCAAACAAACAAATCAAACATTTCGAACGATTCAACAAAACGCGCGCAAAAATTCAAGATGGCGTCAAAACGGCGCGAAAATCTGTATCGATAATATGAGATTTTCAGAAGTGTTCTCTCGGTTTTCCGGCGGCGGGGAACTAGGAATTTGAGCGTATTTCGGATTGTATGGGTAGGGGCCTGCAGGCTGTATGCCTCGTGGCTCGCGGCGTCAGACTATGGGCCTAGTGGCTGGTGGCTACAGGCTATGGAGCTCGCCCGTGGCGGGGGCTCTCGGCGACGGGGCGGCGGGAGGGCGGGGGCGGGACGGGCCCAGGGCGGGACCGGAGGGGATATTGAGCGGAGGGCGGGCGTTTCGGCGGCACGAGAGCCGGTGACAATTTACACAACATTTTCAGTATTAAGGCGATACCATACGTAGTAATGCACAATCATGTGTTTTTGGTTTGAAAATTTGGTCGCTTAGAAATGTTTCAGATGCTTTAATTAAATACTGCGAGTAGAATACATCTTGATCTTTGAAATAATCGAGTATTTTTTTGTATAAGTCTTTTGATAAGCCCAGAAAAAAAATAATGTATAGGCCTATGAAAACTGCTTTAATGTTCAAAATCTCCTACTTACGAACCCATTTTCGGTTATAATTTTATTGTATAATGTGGCAAATTAAGTTATTTATAAAATGATAAAAAAAACTAAATATTTATGCCTAAACATCAACAAAATAAAATAAAAGGCACTTTTTGGCCATGTTTTTTTCTTGCATAAATCCAAACAGGCGGATGGTGTTAAGCGGGAATTTAAACCTTATCGCCATCTACGTAAGGGTTTTTATTGATAGCGGCTCAATTTAAAATACTACACGACGTAGTGCATCGCCTTAATGTGCTTTTTACGTGCACATGAAGAAAAAGAAATATGCTGATTTATTAAAATTAAAAAGGCGATAGTTCACGGAGAAAAAAAGTGACAGCTTGCAAAAATTCAGAATATATCGAGAACACGAGTTCTTTTCACAACAGATATCATGACGGGATGCTACATTATAAGTTTATCGTTATCAATATCAGTATTTGTACGAACACGTGTTCCGCTGTCCGCAAAAAATATTTGCTTTTGACTGATACTTTATTATGAACTAATTCAATTCATTCGTTATAGGCCCGCAGTCCCATTTTTAACGGGAAAACAAATAATTTTACTAGATTTTTATTAAATTAACAGTATTTCCTAATCAACTAGGTATTACATCCCTTAGATCAGCCTTGCACTCTTAATGTAACGTAAGCGTAATGAGTAATATTAAGAAAGGGACGCTTAGATGTTTTGGGCATGTAGAGCGAATGAGCGAAGAAAGGAGTGTAATGAGAATATATGACGCGAATGGTAGCAGAAGTCGGGGACGGCCGAGGAAGACGTGGCACGATCAAGTGAATCAGATACTCGAGTCGGGCCACGTCAAGAGTCAGAATAATAGAAAAGTATGTATGAGACGATGTATGAAAGTGAATGAGGCAAGAAGTGTGTGCCAATACCAAGTTGTTTGGAGGTCCACCCTCTCTGCCTACCTCTGCGGGGAAACGGCGTGATGGTTAGTTAGTCAACTATTAGTACTTTCATAATAACACGTGTTGATGCAGCTGCGTTTATCCCGTTATTATATAACGACGAAATGTGAAAATATTAGATAAGACACGTGTTCTGACATCGCCATAACATATTAATGTTTTACTGATAGTTAATTAAGAAATCTGTCAATCCTAAAGCCTGCAGTCCCGGTTTTTATCAGGAATACGAATAGTTTGAAGAGATTTTTAATAAAATTGCAATATTTTATATCAGTAAGTTTTCTCAAAAAACCAAAAGTAAGTTTTTTTACAAAAGTATCTGTGCTCCGCAATAAATTTGTTCATAAAACACGGCTGAAACCCTTACAAGAAACGTGCTATTTTGATTTTGAAAAAAGTCATATTATTTGTACCACATCTTTAGTGAAAAGGATTTCAGTTAAAAATCTGGCGAGAAAGGGAATAATTTAATTCACATTTATTAACCCTTCAAAACTCGGAAGGACATTATAAGTCACAAACATATTCGAGCAGATCTGCTTAGGGACAGATCTGACCCATGGCAAAAGTTTTTTTTTGTCTGTAATGCGGAGATATGTGATTTGTTCGAAGTTAGAAGGAAAAAATATTTTTCTTCATTCTCGAAAAATTGTTGAAGTAAACACGGAGAAAAATTTGTATTGCTGATTTATTAAAATCGACGTTTCGAGACAAAATATTTTGGGTAAAAAAAAGGTATTTGTTTTAGCGACAGCCAAAAAAAAATTAAATATATATACCACATTTAAAACACCTCGGTAGGCGTCTGAAACTTCCTGATAGATTCCGCTCTTATATCAGCGTCTTAGAGACGTGTAGGTAAACATATTTAAAAGCCTGAAGGGTTAATGTTTCACTTGGTATCATTGACCTCAAACTACAGTAGTTTGAAGTTACAGCAAACATAAAACGTAAAACGGTCTCACGATAGGCATAAAAAACAAGGAGGTAAGAGTGGATGGTGTATAAATCACAGCAGCAGTCAAAACGCCAAACAGTTTCTTGGCCCTGGGCGAGAGCATACCACCAAATGATATTATTTATTTTATTTTATAGCTATATCTAGATACATACTAATCTTTATACTAATATTGTACCGATAATTTCATCGACCTGTTATTTTCAAGTCATTTTAAGTTGATAAGCGTTTTCTTTCAGTGAGGTTGGCGACGGGTTGGCGATGGGTTAGCAATGCGTGTACAATGGGTTGGCGATGGGTTGGCAATGGGTTGGAAATTGCTTGAATTCAGTTTCAGTTAACCAACGCTTGGGCTCAATTAACTTTTAAAATCAAATTCTAACGTTTTCATTCAATTCATTCTAGTTTAATTGACGTTTTCGTACGTTTCATACTGCAGTACGGCCAACGATAACGTGTTTTTATTACACTATCAGTTTTTGTTTTATTTTTATTTTTTACTGATAGATATATATTCTGTACTGACACTCCCTTTTTACAATTTTATGTGAAAATTTATGTAGGTAAATAAGAATTTACTGTATTAAAACTGAGTTAATTAAACGAATTTAAATTAAATATTAAGAAATAAAAGACACCAAATAAATTAAAATAACGTAATAAAAAATAAAATAATTTAGGCAGTTATAAAAACTAAGCAATATGTATATAAGTGATGGTTAATTTTGAACAATATGTGTACAATATACAAAGGTATATTTTTTATTCTTTTAAGATAAATTTATTTTGTATTATTTAATCTATATCTTAATTTTGTTTGTAAAATGTTTTTTGTTTCTCTCATTTTTGTGTCGTGTGTCAGATTGTTGAATGTCTTTGTCCAAGGCTTGTGTTAATTGAGGGAGTAGGTATTTATGTTTTTTTACTCTAGTAGTAAAATATTAAGTTTTTTATTCGTTTCATTGATCGTAGGTTGCCAACCCCTATCGTACAACTACACAAACAAATTGCTTTGCTCCTACCCGCCCCGGGCTCGCGCGCCAGTGTGCGGCTCCCCTACCCACCAATACCATCCCCCGCCTTGATCTATGGACGCTATAATATACCCGCCACAGATAAGGGAAGATGTAGACGCGGAAGCTCTTGGAGAAATAATTTAATGATAATAATTATTATGTGGGTAGGTACTTGGTAGCTACCTACTTAAATAATGTTAGAATTTTTTCTGTGTGCATTAATTAGTTTCAGCTGGACGTATTTTATTTTACTTAAGTGAGAAATTGGAGGTGAAACTAGCAGAAGAACGAGAGTAGACAGAATACTGTAGAATGAGTAATTAACTAACTAACTAACCATGATGCCGTTTCCTAGTAGGGGTAGGCAGAGAGGACTGGCCGTTACACTACTCGGTCTTGGCACACACATCTTCTATATCTATGTATAAAAGTTCTTCGAAATTTTAAAGCAACGTTGCATTCGAAAACGCGTGTGTTTTTATATACGTACATTACATAGATGTCACCTGTGACAAGAAAAAAATGCTTTTTTTGAAAAACAGTTTAATCTGTTAGAAAAACATGCTTTTTTGAAAAACAGTTTAATCTGTTAGAAAAACATGCGTTTTTGAAGAACAGTTTAATCTGTAAGAAAAACATGCTTTTTTGAAAAACAGTTTAATATGTTAGAAAAACATACTTTTTTGAAAAACAGTTTAATCTGTTAGAAAAACATGCTTTTTTGAAAAACAGTTTAATATGTTAGAAAAACATGCTTTTTGGGTTAGACTTAAAAGCAACACGCGCTATTGTTTCTCCATTTGCACAGACAGAGTGAGCCACAACAACGAGTGGCGGGGTACAGCTAGATTAAAATAAATATCAAACGATATTTTTTATAGATTTTCACTCATTCATTTGTAATTTATTATAAACTATTAACCTACCATTATGTAGAAATTATATTGTACCTTAATTATTTAACAGCATTAGTAAATAGACTAGCTCCCCAGTTAGACCTCAGAATGTTTGTATAACAACTGGGTAATTTAATTGCACTAATGTTACCTAACATATTATGAGTTTTTGTATTTTTCAATTATCTATTTCTATCCATGTACATAAAAAATTAATGTTTCTTTGTATGTCTCGTACACGTCTCAATACCATTCATCTAATTGCGATGACTCTTTCAAAGTTTGTTCTTATTAATGCCAGGAATGTTTAGAGAGTGGTAGAAGAAATGGTAGACTTTATCTATGATTTTTGACATATTTATTTTCTACAATACAAGTTTTTAAGTTCCTAAAAAATATATGTAATTTTTAAGATAATATCCATATATTTGTAAAGCCGAAATGGTAATTATCTGAAATTCCCTCCATAGAAAAAAATCGCAAAGTTAGGTACAAAAATTGTTTAAAACACATTATGTTCTGTTATTTAATATGTTAAGTACAGATTTAAAGTCGTATAATTCTAACTACCTTTTTACTGCCAGCGTAAAACATTGGTTATTTGAAAGGGGAAGAGCTTTCTACAAAGACTCCTTAAACTCTTAAAACTATTAAAAAAAATATATATATATAAAATTTAAAAAATACTTACTCTATCACACCTTCTTTCCAATTTCTTACATGGCACGAATTTTAAACATGTACTGTTGTAACAAATAATTATAAGCAATAATAAGTCGCCTGAAATATCAATACAAATTGAAAATATCTCCCGAGTAAAAATAAATGCCGCCAACGGGAATTAACCGTGTCTTATAAACATTAGTTTATCATTAAAAATAATAACGTACTCTCGTAGTAGAATACCTACAATTCTTATTTCAACTTTCAGTTCTATCTCCATCAAAATATTATTTTTCTTTATTTCTCACCTTACTTTTAATTTCTATATTTGCATTTAGTTTTATTTATTCTCATATATGTTTTTATTTTAGATTTTCTTATTTTCATATTATTCCTTTTTTCTGTTTATTATTATATTTTATTAATGAAATATTTTTGCATGAATACCTACCACAAGACGGGCATTAGCCTAGTGTGATAGTCAAAATAAAATTTACTGCATCATTGTGTAAATATTTATTAAATAAATTTTAAAAATCAGTGTATTTTTAAATGCAACTTGAGCATTTGTCCAGAGATATTTGCTCTATTTCAAACGAATCAAATAATCAAAATATTTTCCCCAAATTCGCTTAATTATTATCGTTTTTTAAAAAATTAGCGCGCTCTCTCTAACATTCGTATTTACATATCTCCTTTTCAAACCATCTTTAAACGCTTACTACGGGGCCTTAACACATCATCTCTGAACTGAAATGAAAGTCGAGACAATGTAGTTTTCTAAAAGTAACAATTCGGTTTACAATAATGAATGGTAAAAATAGTGAGGGACCTCCGAAAAAGACTTAAAGCGTCATTTCTGCAGTGGAATAAGATACGAAGTCGAATTACTCAAGTGTCGATTACCTATCGGGTTATTTACCCAGAATCGATCATCGAATTGATTCATTGGCATCACATGAACACGTACTTAAACTATCCAAATTAATAAACGAACGTGTTGAGAGTTTATTTCTCGGGCGCTTCCGGGAAACAAGTTAGACAGTAACGAGTACCTAACGAGGGGAGCATGTTAGAGAAAGTAAGATTTTAGTTCAGCTTTAGCGTTCTATCTTAATTTTTGTTAAAATACGAATTCACATGTATATTGTTGTTAAACAACGTATACACGAGTATATTTTTTTTAAACTACGTATAGACGTGCATATTTATTTGTTGTTGCTTTAAGTTGATGATCTTCCACGTATTATGTTCAAATAATTAATATTAATAATTTTCGGCTTTCTGTGGTGGTAGTAGGAGATTTTCAAACATTGTTGGGTTATTCGTAACCCGGGAATGTTTGTCTTTCTTTTTTAAAAAAAAAAAAAAATATTCAATTTTTCTATCTAATTTTTGTTAAACTACGCATACACGAGTATATTTTTTTTAAACTATGTATAAACGTGTATATTTTTGTTAAACTACGTATAAACTTGTATAGTTTTGTTAAACTACGAATAAACGTGTATATTTTTGTTAAACTACGTATAAACGTGTATATTTTTGTTAAACTACGTATAAACGTGTATATTTTTGTTAAACTACGTATAAACGTGTATATTTTTGTTAAACTACATATAAACGTGTATATTTTTGTTAAACTACGTATAAACGTGTATATTTTTGTTAAACTACATATAAACGTGTATAGTTTTGTTAAACTACGTATAAACGTGTATATTTTTAATAAACTACGTATAAACGTGTATATTTTTTATTAAACTACGTATAAACGTGTATAGTTTTGTTAAACTACGTATAAACGTGTATTGTTTTGTTAAACTACGTATAAACGTGTATATTTTTGTTAAACTACGTGTTTATGTTTTTTTTTGCTTTAAGTTGATGATCTTCCACTATTATGATCAAATATTCATTTTTTCTATCTAATTTTTGTTAAACTACGCATACACGTGTATATTTTTGTTGAACCATGTATCCACGTGCATATTTTTGTTAAACTACGTGTATATTTTTTTGTTGTTGCTTAAAGTTGTTGATCTTCCACGTATTATGTTCAGATATTCATTTTATTTTTTTATGTTACACCTTTTTGTTATGTCACACGCGCTTCTGTCTGTAGATTGTAAAGACATTGGGAACTATATCACCATCCGGATAAGCAGCTTCGGAATTGATTAATTAATGCGAGTCATCAATATAAGGAAAAACTGATGCCGGTAGCTCGTTCCACATGCGAGCCAACATACACAAAAACGAGTCGAAGAAACGAGCCGTTCTCGTGAAGCTTAAGTCAACGGGTGATCCGCCTATGTCTTAAATATCTTACTTGTTTAGCGGTGTATTTGTACTGTAGAACTACTATGAAAATTTATCACGACAAAATGAACAAATATTCGGATTTTTACTAACACGTGTTCCGACATCATGATAATGAAATGGCGTGAAAATCATTAGATGGGTAACTAGATCAAGTCTTCGGCGTTTCCCGGGCTCAGTTTTTTTTTAATACCGCGATCAAACAAACATTTTTTTTTTAAATCAATCCATAAATTATAAATTTTTACTCAAATACACCAGGGACTGGCGAAAACCGCGCTAACAACTTAGTATAGGGTTTTCCAATAAGAGGTGTTATTTTGATATTCAAAGAAAAATACCATTTTTTAACATAAATGATCGAATGTTTATTTCATTACAGAGAGGATGGTATGCCGTTAATAGTGAAAAATAACATCAGTCAAATGACCACCACGACCACGCCTACAGGACCATATCCTTTTCATGAAATTTTCCATAACCAAATCGCAAAGTGGCTGCCTTATGTCCTCGATAGCCTCACGAATTCCATCTTTGAGGTCTTGAAGTCGCAAGGTGTTAAATCACAAGATCTCGGTGGCTAATTGTGATCACCTCTTCGAGAGATAACACGGTCCGGAAACTTTTCCCGTAAAAGATCAATGGTTTCATTGCTTGTGTGGCACATAGCGCCGTTTTATTGAAAGTAAACGTTGTCCAGATTAATACCATCCAATTCTGGCCTTAAAAAAATCATTTTATGGCCGGAATTAAATACACATAACACCTCTTATTGGAAAACCCTATATAATCCCAATTGGGTCGGACCGAAAATAATATTTAGTATATTAACTGCCGTAATATCATTAAATTTCAGAGAAATGCGTATATATCCACGTGTGTATGCGTAATTACCACCAAAAGTTGTTACAAAGCATTGTCATTGACAATGACTCTATCTGCCTAGTTTCAACTAAATTGGATGTCAGGAAGTGCGTTTATTTCCATTTCCACGACTTGCATTAATTAATTCATTAAGAAACCAAATATAACATATTTACATGGCTATTAAAGTATATAACATCCCTCCACGTAACAATAAACAAATATACGATATACTCCTATCTAAATCACCACTAAAACATTACTTTTAAACAAATATCACTACACATTAAACGAATGATTTGTATGAATTATATATCTCTTCTTTTTTCTATTCGGTTGGTATATTTGACACACTGTAATATTATATGTATTCTATTTCTTGTTAATTGGGTTAGCTGTAAGGAATATGATGTACCTGTTAGCTATACCGTATGTTTATTTTGCAAAAAAAATGTTTGTTTTTTTTCGAAGTCAGATGTAGAGAGTAACTTTAAATAATAATATAATTTTTTGAAGAAGTATTTTAATTCTTCTTTAAGGGATGGAAAAATGAGTTAGGGTGGCTTTTCGATATCTCATTAATTTACCTTACTCCTGTTTTGAAGGTCAAGTATGCACAGTTAATTAATTTAGGAATAAAATTGTACATTTGTTAAAAAAATACACCCGCACCGGGACAAATTTCTTTATTTAAGGCGATGCCATACGTAGTAATGCAAAATCATGTGTTTTTGGTTTGAAAATTTGGTCACCTACAAATGTTTCAGATGCTTTAATTAAATACTGCGAGTAGAATACATCTTGGCCTTTGAAATAATCGAGTATTTTTTAGATAAGTCTTTTTATAAGCCCAGAAAAAAATAATGTATAAGTAAAAAATCTCCTACTTACGAACCCATTTTCGGTTATGATTTTATTGTATAATGTGGCAAATTAAATTATTTATAAAATGATCGAAAAAAATTTAAATATTTATGCCTGAACATCCACAAAGTAAAATAAAATGCACTTTTTGGCCATGTTTTTTTCTTGCATAAATCAAAACAGGCGGATGGTGTTAAGCGGGAATTTAAACCTTATCGCCATCTACGTAAGGGTTGTTATTAATAGCGGCTCAATTTAAAATATAACATGACGTAGTGCATTGCCTTAAATAACTAGTTGAAGAGTACCCGGCGTTGATAGGGATTATTAATGATTTGCAGTAAAGTTTTGTGGTTATAAATTCTAGTGTTTTTAAAAATTAAGTCTATTTTTATGGTGAAAATAATATCATTTATAAAGATTTGAAAAAATTTACTTTTATAAGTTTTTGTTTCACTTGATCGTGACATGCCTTCCTCGGGCGTCTTCGAATTTTTCTACCATTAAATCCACTATCTAAACACTCCTGACACTTATAAGAATAAACTTTGAAAATTTTAGCGAAATCAGTCCAGTAATTTTTGAGTCTATACAAACAAAGAAACATTCATTTTTCATACTGGTAAATCAAAATAATGCTAAAAATGTGACTGCATGCCCATTTCCTAATAAAATATTTGTAATTCAGAATATATCTGAAGACGTGGCCTTGTCCTAATAAATACAGTGAACGCGATGCCAAAAAATTATAATGTTTAAAAAGACGTGTTTAAATTTTCTCATAACATATTCATGCTTTAGTGAAAGTTTGTTATAAAAGTCAATTCATTCGTTATAGGCCTCTAGTCCCGTTTTTAACAGGAAAACCAATAATTTTGACCAGCTTTTTAAGATTATTATTATTATTATTATGTGCAGAGCAGGCAGCATTCTGCTGATGCGCTCATATCTGATTTCACAACAAGTTTGACAGTAATTGAGTTGTTTTAAGTTTGAACTAAGTCCTTTCTTCTCTCCAAATGTGAATCCAATAGAGCTTTGAATTGATTTATATTTGTTGCATCGACGACATGTTGTGGGAGTTTGTTCCAAGCATCCACTACTCTATTTGCAAGGAAGTGTTTTCTAGGATTAGATGCAAAAGGCGTTTTGGTAAGTTTTTTTGAGTGTCCACGGAGATTTATATTTTTATTAGTAGTGAAGATTTTTTGGATGCTAGGGCAACTGTAATGTCCAGATAAAATTTTGAAAGTCTCGATCAAGTCACCCCTTTCTGATAGTTATAGATGGTATCGTATTTATTATTTTAATTTTGTGGTGATTAAAAGGTAAATCATTATTGTAGAAAGCAATCACTTTGTGGTTTGACATATTTAAAAAAATAAAATAAAATAGTTTTTGTTTTAAAACCACGAGTTTTTAATAATTTTTAGAATCGACTGGTTTCGCTTTACTCGTGCATCTTCAGGGTACAAATTATTACTAGACAAGAAGTACAAAGCGTGAGCTTATATATAAAAAAAAATTTGAGGGACAACATGATATAAATATAACAAACACAGAGAAAGCATACAATACATTTACACAAGTACAAAAGACATGGGAAAAACAGAAAGACTAATGGATTATAATAATATATCTGGAGAAACAGAGCATCAACTGACATCGTGATAAAGAGAACTTGGACATTTTTTAAGGGTTTATTGGAAACAAACCTAATATTGAACTACTTGTTATGTCTATAATTGATTATTGAGAATAGGACTTTTGGTTTTATAGCTTTTTTTAATTTCCAGTGCTTTTAGATTATTGAGTCTGTTACCATGCCCGTTTGTATGTAAAATATTAGCGCCGGTGCTATGACAGAAAGTATGATCTGTACTAATCAGATGATTGGCAAATTCAGAGAAACCGTGATTATTGAGACAACGAAGATGCTCCATAATCATTAAATAAAATTGATAATATCTCATATTAGGTACAAACCGCCAAATCTTGTAAGATTCTCCGTCGTGAGACCGCTGTACCCCGGGGGTAGGTTTCGCAACTACCCCCTCTTGGGGTGGCTATATCTATCTCTATATCTACACATATCTGTGCCGGTGAATATCCAACAGCCCCGAGGATACGCCCAAGGGGCGGTTTAACTCACACAGCCGCAATATACCACCCCTCGCACACAGCTGTGACAATGCGAATACTTTCAAGATAGCTGAGAGATAACTATATCATGTAAATCATACTGTATGAGCTTCTACACTAGCGAGCTATGGACGACATACACACAAGGCGTCATGAACACACTCCGAGTACAGTACAACCACGCATACAGAGCCCTGTTTGGCCTCCCCTGGCGATGCAGCGCCTCACAGATGTTCACCGAAGGGACGGTGCATGGGTTCGCTGCTTTGATGCGCCACAGAATAGTCGGGACGAGTCAGCGCTATCAGAGATCGGACAACACTCTTGTCCAGGCCGTTGCCCAGTGGCAGGGAGCGCCTCTACACCAGAGATGGAGAATTTCACTCAAGCCACCCTAAATTCCTAATGTGTTCATAAATTTATTCATTTTTTATTTATTTCTATACTTTTTATGTATTAACCTAAATGTAAACTTTTATAGCAGGCAGAGCATTGCACACAGCGCTCTGTCCAGCTGAAATTATTATTATTATTTTATTATTATTATAGAATCCTTTTAATAGTCTAGATATAAACCTTTTTCATTATCAAACATACTAATTTAATTACTGTTCAAAATGTGATGGCATGATCAATAACCAATAAAATATTAGTTATTCGGAAAGAATCTGAACACGTGTTAACGCAGCTGCCCTTGTCCGAATAAATACAATACACAAGATTCGAAACTATTATTATTTGAAAGATTTCGACTTTCTCGTAACATATTCGTGCTTTACTGATATGTTATGTGATTTGTCAAATCATTCATTACTGGCCTGCAGTCCCATTTTTAACAGGAAAACGAATATTTTTACAAGATTTTTAATAAATTTACAGTATTATTTCATATCAGTAAGCTTTTTTCGAGCAGAAATAAAATCTTTGTTTTATATTTTTTTAATAAATGCACCCCTTTGTGATTGAATTTTTTCTGTTTTCTTTAAGGGATGAACCATGAATCAATGAAATTCAAACATTGAATATTGTTAAGGCTGCAGCCAGCCCATAGGTAGGCCTACCTTTCCCACCCTTAGAGAAGCTGCTCTTCCCCATGGCTGTACTTTCCTCCCTTATTCCTTATGCTCTTACAAATATACATAGGGGTTGAAAAAAATCAAAAATAACAAATCACGGTCCCATTTACATTTACAAAATTACATTTTTTTTAACTAGAAAGTAACTGCTCCCACTCGTCTGAAACAACACGAAAAAAATGAGTATTGCTGATTTAGCAAAATCTTTTAAAAACAGGCATTGCGAGCTCTTTTCTAATAAACTTGTAGTACATTCATAATACATCGGAATACGTGTTTGTCCAACTGCGTTTGTCCTCATAATATACAATGACGAAATGCAAATATATTAGAATTTTATGAAAACGTGTTCCAACGTCGCGATAACACATTTGCGTTTTACAATTGGGTAAAAAATTGGGAAAATTAAGTAAAAATATATATATATTTTTTTTTAATAAATTACAGTCACTTCATCTCACATCGAATTCAATAGCTTTTTGTAAAAATGCAATCAGTTGACCACAGAGTCACATGTTATGACATTTTGCACATCCTGCCCCCATTCCGGTCATAATGGAAACAAGCTTCAAAGCTTTCAAAGGGACTTGGTAGCTAGGAGCGTCACCAGGTCCGCACAAGGGTTCCAATCCCCCGGCGCCAGTAAGAATATGTTCATCTGAGTCTTAAGTGGATGGGATGTACCTGGCTGTTTATTTAGTCACAACATATGGTTAAAGACATTTCAAGCAAATTGTGAATGCTTAATGGTAATATTTTAACGCGGCGGTACTGACACCGACAATACCTATAGTAAGTATCCACCAATCTGAAATATTCCGCTAATTTTATAATATAGCGACTTGGGCAGACCTGCGAATAGAAACAAGCCGCTAATATTATAATAAAGCGACTATGGCAGGAACCACGAATGAAAACATGCCGCTAATATCATAATATAGTGACTAGAGCAGACCTGCAAATAGAAACATGCCGCTGATATTATAATATAGCGAGTAGGGCAGACCTGCAAATAGAAACATGCCGCTGATATTATAATATAGCGAGTAAGGCAGACCTGCAAATAGAGACATGCCGCTGATATTATAATATAGTGAGTAGGGCAGACCTGCAAATAGAGACATGCCGCTGATATTATAATATAGCGAGTAGGGCAGACCTGCAAATAGAGACATGCCGCTGATATTATAATATAGTGAGTAGGGCAGACCTGCAAATAGAGACATGCCGCTGATATTATAATATAGCGAGTAGGGCAGACCTGCAAATAGAAACATGCCGCTGATATTATAATATAGCGAGTAGGGCAGACCTGCAAATAGAAACATGCCGCTAATATTATAATATAGCAAGTAGGGCAGACCTGCAAATAGAGACATGCCGCTGATATTATAATATAGTGAGTAGGGCAGACCTGCAAATAGAGACATGCCGCTGATATTATAATATAGCGAGTAGGGCAGACCTGCAAATAGAAACATGCCGCTGATATTATAATATAGCGAGTAGGGCAGACCTGCAAATAGAAACATGCCGCTGATATTATAATATAGCATGTAGGGCAGACCTGCAAATAGAGACATGCCGCTGATATTATAATATAGTGAGTAGGGCAGACCTGCAAATAGAAACATGCCGCTGATATTATAATATAGCGAGTAGGGCAGACCTGCAAATAGAGACATGCCGCTGATATTATAATATAGTGAGTAGGGCAGACCTGCAAATAGAAACATGCCGCTGATATTATAATATAGTGAGTAGGGCAGACCTGCAAATAGAAACATGCCGCTGATATTATAATATAGCGAGTAGGGCAGACCTGCAAATGAAAACATGCCGCTGATATTATAATATAGCGAGTAGGGCAGACCTGCAAATAGAAACATGCCGCTTATATTATAATATAACGACTATGGCAGACCTACAAATAGAAACATGCCTCTAATATTATAATATAGCGACTAGGGCAGACATTCAAATTGAAACATGCCGCTAATATTATAATAAAGCGACTAGGGCACACCCGTGAATAGAAACATGGGATAGGATTTGTGAAGCTTAAAATTTATAAAATGAACAAATAAGAGCAAGAACAATTTCTGCAATCTGTGTCTTGGTTTGTTTCATATTTCGCTCAGATTGGTTAGAAATATCTTCTTCTTCAATGATATTTTGTATTAAATTTATTTTTTATTTTGTGGAAATCGACATAAAAACAACAAAAACAACCTACAATTCGCCTCGGAACACTAATATCTTGTAAGAAGGACTGTTAATGATACTTTGTTGTTATGAAAACGGTTAATAATTATATAGAAAAAAGCAAGACGAATAAAAAAATAGCCGCCCCTTTGTTCGGCCGCCCGCGTGCATATATCGTACAATTAATTGCATAAGGTGCCTCTGAACAAACCTCTCCCCTTTACTAAGAGCCGCTTTGCACCATTCTCGCTGGACTAGACTGTAAATACATGCCGTCGAGAGCTCCTTCGCAGCCTCCTTTTCCATTGCGTGCATCGTTTATGGGGAAGAGGGAGAGATCACGACGGTGTTATCGGCGTCAGACTGACTGCGGACGTTTAATATTGAAACGTCACACAAAGCGAGAGAGGAGAGCGCGGGACAAAGAGACACTAATGGTGTTTAAATAAACCCCTGAAAGAACGGTGATTATTCCAGTATGGCAGATCGTGCAGTGCTTTGCATGGCCTTGGCGAGGTTACAGCCCTCCTTACGAGCGAATATATTATTTTAAAAGTATTGTACGGTCGATAATTAACCCTCAGGCCTCTGACATACTGACCGTTACATTTATTAAAGATGCTACTCAATAAAATCCAAAAAAGGGATATTTCTGAACATATCCGAATTTTATTTTATTATTTTATTTCCGATTTTATGTCCGGGTTAAATCTTCCCCGCAGGAAAAACTAAACCCTTCCACACACTTTTCCACAAATTATCATCTAGTCAATCCACATTATGCAAGTGCATTATATAAGCATAATAAATACAAAAACAACACGTCAACTCACCAGAGATCAAACTCCAGATATTTTCATATCAGAGGGTTTGGCTCGGTAGAACTTCTAATTGGACCTATAAATCCTACTGATCCCTCAATATAAAAATATAAAAATCTCTCGTGATCCTACATATATTTAAAAATGATTGATTTTTGCATATATTAAATATAATTTCTTTGAGAGATCTAATACGCCTAAATTTTGAATAAGAGATAAGAGAGCTAGGTATAATGTCAGTAGCCGAAATAACAAATGGTAATATTTTTATAGTCTGAGAATGCCAAATTCTTTTAATTTCATTTTCTAAAACTGTGTATTTTCTTTTTTTTCATTAACAGATTTTTGAATACTACAGGGATTTGGAATAGCGACATCAATGATATAAGTTATTTTTTTAAATTTTGTCATGTAAAACTATATCGGGTCTATTATGACCAATCGTTTGGTCTGTTAGTATAGTTTTATCAAAATATATTTTGTAAAATTCATTTTCTAAAAATGAATTTGGTTCTTATTCATAATATGGTACTTAATTACGGCAGTCAATGAAGTTATGTTTAATTACCAAACTTTGGTGAATTATTTTTAAAACTTGATTATGCCCAAATGTATCTATAAGTATTCATAACTGTTTTTATTAGTAATGAAATTTTATTAGGTATTACAAATAAACAATTAATTTTTTAACCAAGCATAAAAAGTTTTAAAGATGGCTAAACACTGAGCTAAAATAACTGAAATCCAAAAAAACACATTTTATTAGACACATGTAAATTGCCTACCTATTATAAATATTACATCAACAATAGTTGGTTATCGTTTCATATAATAATAATTCATAAAAAAAAGGTTCATAAATTTTTATCGACTTGCAGTCGAAGACTTTGGTTTCATAGAGGTGTATATTTAAATTATCTATGGTTAACTTCAATATTTGAATATAAACCTATTATATTTTTCCTTTTCAACACCGTTTAATTCTTATTTCTAACTCTGACGGTAAGGAAGATAACGATTTACCTATATGAGACCATGTGACCTGTTCCGAAAAGCGATCTACGAAATTGACAATTTGTTAAAAAAACACATCAAATTAACCTTAAGAGCGTTATATAGCGTCGTTTTTGTGCAAAATCACCTCAAGGGTGCTGTACAAATATATAATACATTTCTACAATGATCTATGTTATTACTAACTATACCTATATGCAGATAATATATAGTACAATACTTACCTGGTAGGTCACTTGAGATTAACACTTAATTTACATTAACTAATTATTTATTAGCGAAATTTAGATACAGGATTCAGGACATAATTGAAAAATTGGATATAATTGCACTTTCTCTCTGGAATGGTATATTTAATTTAAGGGTATGACAGCTTAAAAGGGTAAGTTTTTAGTTTAGACCTGAATTCTGTTGGACTTGTTATGGATCTTAGTTCCGGAGGGAGTTTCTTCCAAGCCTTCGGCCCAGATACTCCGAAAGCGCGATCACCAAACCTAGTATTTGGCTTGCGCTTAGGTTCCATCAGTCTGCCTACAGCTGATGATGTTGCTGATCTAAGAGTTGACTGCCTCAGACCAGTGTTTTCCGGGACGCATAGTTCAGAGATGTAGGGTGGGGCCATTTCATTGATGGATTTAAACACCATCCAGCACAATTTGTACTGGATTCTTTCAGGTCACTTGAGCCAGTGAAGGTTCCGAAGGTGTTATGAAATGTGCGAATATTTTGAAACCCCGGTTATGAGCCGTGCTGCTGTATTAAACACTGATTGAAGTTTGTCAATTTGATATTTTGGAAGGCTGTTGAAGTTGAGACATAACTTGAAAAAATAGCAATATTCAGATTTCACGTTCATGAAAACATAAAAAAATTACTAAAAGTTTATCTGAAAACCTGTTCATTCATTCGTTAGGCCTGCAATCCCGTTTTTAACAGCATTTTTAACCGCTTTTAAGAATTATTTAATCAATAAATAATTTATTAAAGATAAGTACCTACCTACCTACATTTTACTTACCTCTACATACCTACCTACTACCGTTATGGCTAAAGGTAGTGGGAAAATCAAATAGATGGGGAAGACTAAGGAAGGGAAGTATCTGGATATTCAGATCTGGTCACCAAACACAGCTGAAGCCATTTCAAGCACCTTCTCAATTCTGAATTGTGGTCTTAAACCAGGGCTATAATACTAAGAACACTCGAAAACGTTCCGCATTATACTATAGTATATTATTTTAAATGAGTAATTTGTTAAATAAAACAAATTAATCAAATAAAATTTACTTGCGCACGCCGGGATTGAACCCGATATTTTCAGCTTGCTAGTCTTACCCCTCGACCTTCCCAGAACTTACTCGCCTTCCTTTCTTAAAAATACCTTCCACACAGCATCCCCGGAGATCATATGATCTAAGAGAATTTTTGTTTTTTAATGCCTCCTGTTTGGAGCTAATTCTATGAAAAATAAGTAGAAAAACAAAAATAAAAACATCGTTTTGTATTCATAACTATGGGTGGACAGGAACCTAAGTAAGAAGGTATAAAACAAGTTATTTGTAAGTTGTTTTATACCTACTTAATTTACGTAAGACATCATATACATACAAACATTATAATGCATACTTTTTAGTAGCATCACCATAGAACTTCGTACAAAGAGTGTCGCTTACGTCTTTGTCCGTTTCCCCTCGGGGGCTGGGCTACCGGGCATACGGCCCTAGGCATTTTCGACCAATCACTGTGCTCGGGGCACCGTTGTCTCCCTCTATCTCAATGTCACGTGCCCGCGAGCAATGATAAACTTAAAAAAATCTTAAACAAAAATCACCCTTATGCAAATTTTCGCAAGTATCATAATTGCGTTTAAACGTTGTGCGAGTTAATACGTTTTGAACTTGGAAGCTGTCTCGCTTGCTCTCAATGTCACATACCCTGAAGCGATTAATTCAAAGTATTTTTAAAACTTGTTTTATTGCACGGAAATGTAATCCTTATGTGTTTGAAATTTTGTGATTTGTAAGATCAAAATCGCTTCAATATTTTATGTGACTTACGTCGTTTTTGAAACTAAAGTGTGTCACCCCAAGCTCCTTCTCTTTTCGTGTTCTAAGGCATAGCTCACAGCTATTTAGTTCGGAGCGGTTAGTACCTCCGTCCCTCTCGCTCTGGAGGTGTTCGGGCGGGTGTGAGAGGGGGACGCGGTTATACGGCTGCTAGCGTGTAAATAAATTCGATAAATTTCGGAAAAGCGCGCGGAAAATTCCTTCACAAAAAGGTTTTCTGCATCGGAAAAGTTTTTATGAAGATATCGATTTTTTAAAGTGGTTTTATTTGATACTGGCTTCAATACCCGGCGTTACTAGAGTTAGTTTTTTTTAATACTCAGTGTTTAGTATTTAGCTAGGTAGGTAGAAGGATTTTTTTTATAAACGATAATTTTTATTAAAAATTTGCTTCGTATTGGTAAGAACTCAAGAAAGCAAGAATCTTGTTAAAAACGGGATTACAGGTCGTTTCCTGAAAAACTTTTAGTAAAATTTTAATATATCGGAACACGTGTTCCGATATACTAAATGAACTTTTATGAACACGTGATAATACATTCCTATTTTACTAAAAGTTTAACAGAAAACCAATCAATTCATTCGTTAAAGGCCTGCAATCCCGTTTTTAATCTGATTACAAATAATTTTAAAGGATTCTTAATAAATTAGCAATACCTATTTTTCTCCATTTATTGGGGAGGGGAAGCAGATAAGGAAGTACCTGGCTATTCAGATCTGTTCTCCAAACATATCTCAAACCATTTCAGGGAACGTTTCAATTCCGAATGGTGGTCTTTTACAAGGGCGATACTTAGAGTACACCTATCTATCTTAGAGTAACCTACCAATCTTAGAGTAACATATCTATCTTAGGGTAACCTACCTATCTTAGAGTAATTTACCTATCTTAGAGTAACTTAGGTACCTATCTTAGAGTAACCCACCTATCTTAGAGTAACTTACCTATCTTAGGGTAACCTACCTATCTTAGAGTAACATATCTATCTTAGGGTAACCTACCTATCTTAGAGTAATTTACCTATCTTAGAGTAACTTAGGTACCTATCTTAGAGTAACCCACCTATCTTAGAGTAACTTACCTATCTTAGGGTAACCTACCTATCTTAGAGTAACATATCTATCTTAGGGTAACCTACCTATCTTAGAGTAATTTACCTATCTTAGAGTAACTTAGGTACCTATCTTAGAGTAACCCACCTATCTTAGAGTAACTTACCTATCTTAGGGTAACCTACCTATCTTAGAGTAACATATCTATCTTAGGGTAACCTACCTATCTTAGAGTAATTTACCTATCTTAGAGTAACTTAGGTACCTATCTTAGAGTAACCCACCTATCTTAGAGTAACTTACCTATCTTAGGGTAACCTACCTATCTTAGAGTAACATATCTATTTAGGGTAACCTACCTATCTTAGAGTAATTTACCTATCTTAGAGTAACTTAGGTACCTATCTTAGAGTAACCCACCTATCTTAGAGTAACTTACCTATCTTAGGGTAACCTACCTATTTAGAGTAACATATCTATCTTAGGGTAACCTACCTATCTTAGAGTAATTTACCTATCTTAGAGTAACTTAGGTACCTATCTTAGAGTAACCCACCTATCTTAGAGTAACTTACCTATCTTAGAGTAACATATCTATTTAGGGTAACCTACCTATCTTAGAGTAATTTACCTATCTTAGAGTAACTTAGGTACCTATCTTAGAGTAACCCACCTATCTTAGAGTAACTTACCTATCTTAGGGTAACCTACCTATCTTAGAATAATCTACCTACCTTAGAGTAACCTACCTATCCTAGAGTAACCTACCTATCTTAGAATAACTTACCTATCTTAGAGTAATCTACCTATCTTAGAGTAACTTACCTATCTTAGAGTAATCTACCTATCTTAGAGTAACCTACCTATCTTAGAGTAATCTACCTATCTTAGAATAACTTACCTATCTTAGAGTAATCTACCTATCTTAGAGTAACTTACCTATCTTAGAATAATCTACCTATCTTAGAGTAACCTACCTACCTTAGAGTAATCTACCTATCTCAGAGTAACCTACCTATCTTAGAGTAATCTACCTATCTTAGAATAACTTACCTATCTTAGAGTAATCTACCTATCTTAGAATAACTTACCTATCTTAGAATAATCTACCTATCTTAGAGTAACTTACCTATCTTAAAATAATCTACCTATCTTAGAGTAACTTACCTATCTTAGAATAATCTACCTATCTCAGAGTAACCTACCTATCTCCCACTCTGGAACGTGCTGCAAAAATAAAATACCTACCTATATATTTACCATTCTACTATTGTATGACTATGTTATTTTAAATGAATAAATTGTGAAATAACACAAATTAATGTTATAGACCTGCACTCGCCGGGATTTATCCCCGTGACATCCGAATTCGTAGTCCATCATGTGTAGTGGTGTAGGTACTGAATTGTCGACAAAATAATTTAATTTATTAAATAACTAAAAAAAACATACAAAAGAATAATTTTCCAAATGAAACGAGAGATAAATTTAAGTAACCGCTGGGTAAGAGGGGACTGGGGACTGATGGTCCAAATTACTAAATAATATATATGTGATGCCTCACAATTGCGCTACTGTTTGTACGTACAGTGTAAAGGCAGGGGAACGAAGTCGCCACCCGGTTGGGCAGCGCTGTGATACGGGTTGTGGTAGGGGCTGTAGGAAGAGATTTATTAATCCAAGTCTTGAAGAGTCCCGGATTGGTTCCATGATAACTCAACACAGTGACAATTCAACACACCTTTAAAAGGTGATATAAAGTCATTAAAAACGATGAAATTTTTTTTTAAACCTAACCTAACCTAACCTACGTAACTCAGTTAATAAAGTTTTTGTTTCATCACTTTCATGACTTTATATAACTTTTTAAAGATGTGATGAATTATCATTTTGATGATTTATCCGGTCACCCCCGGATTATATGAAGAGGAAAAACAGATGCCGGTAGCTCGTTCCAATTTAAGCCGTCTTACACAAAAGCGAGCCGAAGCAACGGCCCGTTCTTATGAAGCCAACATTAACGGTGTTCCGCTCATGCACGTGGATCAATGCTACTAGCTCCTTAGAGCAGGCTCCATTAAAATACCTGTAGAACAGACTCAGATTGAACAAAGGTAGATCCCAAATTAGATTTGTCTGCAGTTGGTTACTATTGAAGAATCTACTAGCCCTGTACAAAACGCCCAGTTTCTTGTGCGCTTGATTTACTCGGACTTCTATAGAGTCCCGATACTTGTGCTAAACTAACCAACTAACTAACTATCCAACACGCCGTTTCCCCGCAGGGGTAGGCAGAGAGGACGGACAGTCAAACAACTCTCCGTCTTGGCACACACTTCTTGCCTCATTCACATTCATACATCGTCTCATACATACTTTTCAATTATTCTGACTTTTGACATGGCCCGGCTCAAGTATCTGATTCACTTGGTCGTGCCATGTCTTCCTCGGGCGACCCCGACTTCTGCTACCATTCGCATTTTCGTCATATATTCTCCTTACACTCATTTCTTTGCTCAACCATATAAGCGTCCCTTTCTCAATTTTACTCGTTACGCTTACATCAGCCTTGCACTCTTTGCTGATCTACACATTTCTCACACGATCATACATGGTTTTACCACACATACTCAGGGATCTCATTTCAACAGCATTTAGTCTACTTTCATCCTTTCTCTGCTAGTTACATGCCTCACTTCATACATCAGGGTAGGTACCAGCATTCCATTGTGAACTGCTAACTTCGCTTCTTTGGACAATTCTTTGTTAGCGTCAGCTGCATTCAGTCCTGCCCGACTCAAGTATCTGATTCTCTTGGTCGTGCCATGTCTTCCTCGGGCGTCCCCGACTTCAGATACTTAAGGTCTCTTATAACTACTATAACTACTTTCATTGGAGTCTTTCGTTTTTTATTGGTGTACACAAATACACGTGCACACGTGACCTCTTTGTGAATTATTTGATACCTACCTAATAACTAGCTATCTGGTACCTTGTCGGTAGGTACCCCTGATGGCAGGAAAGTACCTACTTAATGCAAGAACGTTGTAGGCCTCAGGCTGGGTGGGGGGAGGGGTTAAACCTACGTACCCCATAAAAGGGTGATCCGACAATGGTGATAGGTACGCCGATACAGTGTGCCTATACTTTTAAATGTTAACAATACCTTTTTACGTTTCTGTAGTTAGGTAGGTACCTACTAAAACTTCCGTGCTGTACTGGGTGGGTAGGATTAACTATCGTCAGTAATTTTTTTTCAAAAACCTATATAAAAAAAACACATCATGAAATAATGAATAATACTGGTGATTTATGGTTAAAAATGACTAGATATCCCTTCATAAAACATCCACAAAAATATTGTTTTTCCTACTTAAAAATCTGGTACATTTTTTTTAACAGCCTTATTATTTTTTATAATTGATTCTATGCAAACAAACGTGTAGGCATGTGAAAACCTTACTAAATATGTATATATATTTTGTATTAGATATATAAACACATTACAATAATTTACAAATGGAGATAAAGATTTTGTCGTAGCAATTTTAGAAACTACCTATATAAAATAACATTTTAGATTTTTGTGTTTGAAATATAATTTAATATTTAAAAATTGCAATATTTTAATCTCAAACATTAAAAAACGTTGTAAAAAAAACTTACCGCAAAACATTTTTAATCAAAAGGAGAAAAGAAAATTTAAAAAAATGCTGTCACTTCAATTTTTATATCTTTCATAAAATTAAAAACAATAATAATAATTACACAAACGGCATTTTTTTAATCGATTTCGTAATTTTCTGTCTGAATTTATTTTTGTTTTCCTCAATTTTATTTTCAAGTGTCAGACTTGTAGCGTCGAGAAAAATCTACATTAAATAATTAATAATAAACCGCTCGACCTACTTAGTACCTACTCCCGAATTATGTACCTGCATCGCATCGTAAACAAAGTAATCTACGTACTACAAGACCTACTTGTCTAACGACAACAATAATATTGCAAGCCGGTCTTAAACATTACGAGAACTCGCCAGAAGGTTCGAGTCTACGGCCTATGCATAATCGCCGCAATGTCGAAGGTTCCCGAAACACACAGTTCGAGCGAGTGGTCTCGATTTAATTGCAATTTACTACCTACTGTCGCCATCGGCCGTGTAGTATAAATATGCCCGACGCAGCGAGTCAGTCAGTCAGTCATCATTCCGCCGTCAGTCTGCAAGGATCAACGAGTGTTAACCCGCGCTACTCTTACTAGCGCAAAGGACAATATTCCCGGCTTCGCCCGTACCACCATGGACTCCATCGGGACACCATCATAGCGCCTCGGCCACGTCCATGGCCAGCGCTACTCGGATTACAAGCGCCCTGGTTCCAGTGTCTCTGACCAGCGCTTCTTCCACGCTACCATGACCACCACGAGGACACGCAGCATCCTCACTGGTCACACCGTTCCCGTTCAACCGCCTACAAGGTCCGCCGCACCTTCGGCCGTCTCGTCAGCACTGGAGTGCCTGAAGACCTACGTTCTTCGCCAGTGCCTGACCTTCATCGAGTCCCGGTAACCAGCGCCCGGCGTCGACTCACTCACCCGCGCTTGACCACCACATCATCGCAGCAACCGGAGTATTCAACATTTGTCCTACATCATCTCCTCGTCACGGCAACTGACTCACCAATAAACACATGTGACCTTCACAACTTTCTTTCATTTCGTGCCTCTCTCTTGATCCCCAAAGACTGTTGAATGCTTTTATAGCATGGTATTGATAGTGTCTTTGTCCAAAGCTTGTATTTACCGTCGGAGTTTTTATTTTTTCTTTGTACGCTTGTCTAACTGGTCTGTTAGTGATATTTTGTGTATGTTGAATTTTGTTTTTTTTTGGTTAAAAATGTAGTTTAGTAGTGTTTTAACGTAAAATTCTAAAATTAAATCTTTTGCAGAATCTACACATGAGATTTATACTTTTCAATCTTATTATTCTAGATTACTTAAAGTTACGAGCCGCCACTGAAAAAATTAAATTATGAATAATTTAAGAATGTAGAAAAAAGCTATTTTTTTACACACTAATTAATATTTACAAAATCGGTTTTTATGTTTCGGGTGGAATATGAAGTTAATTATAATCTGTGAGGCCTTGAGTAGAAAGTTCTTGATCCATTGATGTAGGTATTACTAGGTCGCGTCGTCTCACCCCCGCATACCCGATTTCTACTGATTTATAACAAGTTTCTTTTTAACTCTTTAAGTTTTTAAATTCCAAAAAAAAAGTAATTTTTGAACATAATATCTATTCATTTGTTATGCCGAAACGTTAATTATATGAAATTCCCGCGCTAGAAAAAAATCGCAAAGTAAGCTCCGAAAACTATTAAAAATATGTTTTCTTCTGTTATTTAATATGTTATAGGCATGGGAAAAAATCATAGTGTATCTTTCAATGCAACTAAAGCATTCGTAGAAAGGTTTTTGCTCTATTTCAAACGAGTCGTTTTTTATTAAATATTTTCACCATTTTCGTTTAATTATTATCCAACATTCGTTTTTACATATCTCCATTTCAAACCATCTTTGAACGCTTACTACGGGGCCTTAATCGATCAAAAATCCATGATGGAATGGAAAAGCTGAAAATACTTTGTTTATCATGTGTTTGGTAGTCTTCCTGCCAGAAAAAAACAGCGCAAATATCGTGACATAAAAATCGTGAGGTCTCGTGTAACTTGGTGACATCAGTATTCTTTCAAATCGGTGTAGATCACACATGGGATTATTTGATGTTCTTGTCTGTTGTTCAAGCCTAATTCCTGAATATTCCTAACTAGTTTACGTGTACCTGGCGTTGTTGGGGGTTATCCTTATGAGACATATACCATAGCTGATTTTTCTGTAGACCTTTGTTGAAGATATACAATTCCTTTGTAAATTATTTTGAGGCATCTCATAAGGTTTAACCAGCGTTAGCGATGTAAACGTCCAAAAATATTTTTTTTACTACTTGATTATAGAACATAGAATTTTTTATACTTTATGTAAATATAATATGCATGGATTATATATAAACCTTACTAAATGACAGTGAAAACCTTATTAAGGCGATGCAATACGTAGTAATGCAAAATCATGTGTTTTTGGTTTGAAAATTTGGTCGCCTAGAAATGTTTCAGATGCTTTAATTAAATACTGCGAGTAGAATACATCTTGGCCTTTGAAATAATCGAGTATTTTTTAGATAAGTCTTTTTATAAGCCCAGAAAAAAAATAATGTACAGGCCTATGAAAACTGGTATAAGGTTTAAAATCTCCTACTTACGAACCCATTTTCGGTTTTGATTTTATTGTTTAATGTGGCAAATTAAGTTATTTATAAAATGATCGAAAAAAAATTAAATATTTATGCCTGAACATCCACAAAATAAAATAAAAGGTACTTTTTGGCCATGTTTTTTCTTGCATAAATCAAAACAGGCGGATGGTGTTAAGCGGGAATTTAAACCTTATCGCCATCTACGTAAGGGTTGTTATGGATAGCGGCTCAATTTAAAATACTACGCGACGTAGTGCATCGCCTTAAAATGAGTTACTTAGTTTAGAAGAACTACGGGCACAAACAGACAGACGCGGATAGCGACTGTATTTTATACTATTTACAGATATGTATATATTTCTAAATACATAATTACATACATTTTAGTCACCCTGTTATATCGCTCCATACGCACAAACTACGCATCGGTTGAGTAGTTACCTACCCATCCAACTACCCATAGCAACCCCAGACAATTACACGGCGGTAGGTACTAGGTCCTAGGTACTAGAGAGGAACCTACCTACCAACCCTTCCTTACCGATCCACCCTTGCCTTATTATGTCTAAATATGTATGTAGGTAGATACAAACAAGTGGTATATACTCTTAGTATCGCCCTGGTTTAATATTGCTATTCAGAATCGAAACGCGTTGCTTGAAATCTTAACTAACTAACTAACTAAACAGCCATGGGTAAAAACCGAACTCTCTTGTATCGATTTTTTTTTATTATCACGACTATTTTACTCTTGAGAATGCTACGTGGACGCTCCCTGCTCTCGTCTCCAGGACTTCTGCCGTCGGTTGTAAGGCGAGCTGTTTTTCTTGAAGTCCTTCGTTTCTTTGCGCAGGGATACACACACAGAAAGATGGATGATGAGAGATGTTGTTATTCAAAACACTTGTGTTTTTTATAGATTCATTTATTGCGTTTAAATTCAGATGAATTAAATGATTCGAGTTGTTAACTCAGAGGCTTTATGGTGTCGAATTGTTAGCTCAGATGCTTTAAAGTGTCGAAATGTTAGCTCAGAGGCTTTAAGGTGTCGAATTGTTAGCTCAGATGTTTTAAGGTGTCGAAATGTTAGCTTAGAGGCTTTAAGGTGTCGAATTGTTAGCTCAGAGGCTTTAAGGTGTCGAATTGTTAGCTCAGATGCTTTAAGGTGTCGAATTGTAAGCTCAGAGGCTTTAATGTGTCGAATTTTTAGCTCAGATGCTTTTAGGTGTCGAAATGTTAGCTCAGAGGCTTTAATGTGTCGAATTGTTAGCTCAGATGCTTTTAGGTGTCGAAATGTTAGCTCAGAGGCATTAAGGTGTCAAATGAAAGTGAATTTTGTGAAAAGTAAGTATACAATAATATGAAAATGATTTGCAAATCACACCAATCCCGTTATTTTGACATACAAATCCCATAGACAAAACGCAGCATAAGCAGACAATAAATAGAAAAGGTAAAAGGAAAGGTAACACACAAACGCGAATTTAATGTAAAGGATTCCACACATCGAGATAAGAAAAAATGAAGTTAATTTTGAAATGATAAATAAGAAAACATGAAGTGAAATATTAAATCAGACAACGCAACACTCAACACTACGCACTAACCTAAAGTAAAGCAACATTTACTAGCAGGGTTGGTCAACTCAAATTGTGTATGCAAAACCCAACATCTTTGTAGCTGATAATGAAGTTAGGGTCACGTCACGTCACGTCATTCTCAGTAATAAGGTTACGACTCTGGGTCCAGAGGAAAACTTTTTCGATATTCTTAAAGCATGAAACAATTTACAGATTAGTAACATATCCATTAAACCCCCCAGCTGTAGCGTCTCAGGTTAACTATCTTAACTCCAATGTACGTCCGCCGGAACTCAGTGAGATCTTATTTCCGGTATTATATTATGCGGCGAAGCCTTAGCTAGGCAGGTAGGTACTGCAGGTAATACGGAATACAGCCTCCCGCCTTAGGCTTCGGAGCGGCAGGTGATCGCCGTAGCAAATGGCTTCCTACAGGTATTATAATTACAGATATAAACATATGAAAACACTTATGCCTAGAGTAAATTCTTATACTACATGGAGAGAAATCGATTTTTTCCAAATTAATTTCCATTTGTACATTTTTTTAAATGATATTGCAGATTTGGGGCTTAAGTTATACACATATGTAATTGTACCGTTTAAACAATGTATAGGAAGTACGTAGCTCTCTCCACGGGTGAGTGTATGCACAAATTGATGCGGCTAGCTCTACAGTAAAGGAGGTTATGGTGAAGTCTTCGAGAGTGAGACTACGGTAGAAAGATAAAATTTGGTACGAATGATAAAATAACAGGCCTGATTAATAAATCATCAATGTGCTATTGATGCCTTAAGAATATATGATGACGAAACCAAAAAAAATACTTTGTAAAAATGTTATATATTTACATAGAACACATTTATGACCAATAATTTATTCAGACAACGTATAATCATTTACTCGAGTGGAAAAAACTTTCAGAAGGTTGTCTATGTTGGACAAATAGAGAGGTAGGTATTTATCAATAATTTTATCGCTATCCGGGAAAAAATCAGCCTACGTTGGCAACGCAAGCACATTTTTGTATGTCGCAGCCAAAGTTCGTAGAAAATGTATTGTTAAATATGTTTTCTACGAACCTTGTGTCGCTGCCAGCTGTTTTGTCTTTTTGAAACGTCAAGTTCAAAATATTTACACATATTTCATTTTGACTTGACAGGTCAAGATGCCAAACAAAACGTCTGTAACCAAGTGGATCTTTCGACGACCCCATGCAAATTTTCTGTCTTATGAGCTTTTAAACTATAGAAATCTCAATATTCAGTCAATTATTATAAATGGTAACTTATGTATTTGCGCAGAAATACGTAAAATACTAAAAAGATATTGTCAAGTATTTAAGCTAATATAAGGAGGATAAAAATTTAGGGTACTACCTACTCCCCCACTTGGCTGCGGGATGGCTAATTTGAGGATTGGTTTTTTAAAAGACCTTAGCCAATAACCGTGATTTCCTCCGAAAACTCCGTTTCAAATGCAGCCAATAATTTTCCTATATGCAATCAAATATTTTTCTAATTTGTCTGTTTCACATTTTTTGTTTGAGATTCGTTAATATTAGGTATACTAAATAAGTATTACAATTTGAGGTTTTACTCAATAAGTTATTACACTATAAAAATCTTAAATACTTATACTACTTTAAAAAAAAACAATAGATGTCGCGTACTAATAATAAAAATGTACCTATTACAGGCACTATCTAAATTTCCTATTTGGGAGGCGGGTGTGGATACCGCTGCCCCGGGAACCATTAATTGGATATCCAACACCTATGCCATAGGTTACCCCAAGTGATTCGATGCGTTTGGTGACTTAGCAGGGGTGCCCGGGTTCATGGGGTGAGGTTTGTCCTGATCTTGGCGACATATGCGTCTGCCCAGACCGTTTAAGAGAGACTGGTCAAGGGAGACCCTTTGACCTTTCCAGCAGAACTCTCTCAGAACATCGCCTTGCACTGCAGTGGGAGGGATGGATTCATACGTCTGTCACTCCTAGACACACTAACTCCTAGATTACTACGTTTTCCTTCCCAGAACTTTTCCATTAATTTCCTAAAAAGCCCCTCCACACAGCATCCCCAAAGATGATATAGGCTTTAAGGGAAATTATTTTTCTCAGGGCCTCATGTGTGGAGCTAATATTTAAAAATAATTCAGATTGCAGTTAAATTCCGGTAGAATCTTTCAATCAAGTATACATAAAGATCGCAGTCAAAAAATATTTTTGATTGTCGTGATATTTTTTATCAATATGTAGATAATGCTACAGAGCAGACTGGCTCGTTAAACTGACGATATTTTAGTCGATTTCAACTGTCAAATTTCTTGGGCTAACATTGTCGACTAATTACCGATATTGTTAATAAAAACCATAATGGATCGTTTCATTGAGGATAATTCAGGTTATATTATAATTATATGGAAATATTCTGTGAAGATCACATGCTTATTGCAGATGTGTAATTAATTAATTGGTAATTACACGAATTATTAATAGGTAATAACCAAGCATCAAGTTTGCTACCTAATTAGTAATCACTGACCGTGTTTACATTATAATCATTAGTAGAAACATGTTAGCGGTAGGCAATGAACAAATGTTCCCTAGAGGTGTCATCGGTATAGATTTGAAAGAAAATTAATGTCACCAACTGTTGGGAAGTAAGAGCTTCATAGATGCACGCACAGATGGCAATGCATAGAGCTTGCGTGGAAGTCCGCAAGATGGTGCCAGTGGCCAGTAGTCGCCAGGGCCAGTGGGAAGGCTCCCAGAGAAACTTACTGTTGCAGATTCCAATTAGCCAGCTTCTAGTTAGGTCGACTATCGAGTCACTATTATAATACGCGGAGTAATAATAAATCCCTGATTAATCTAAAAGAACCAATTATTTATAAACTTCTTCCAAGGCGAGTTGGAGACCTGTTTGTACGAACACAACACCAAACATACAAGGAAATTACATTGTTAACACGTAGAAAATTCTCCTACACGGAGAAAAATGAGTATTACTAATTTATTAAGAATCTGATCAAAATATTTGTAATATGGTTAAAACGGAATTGCAGGCCCTTAAGGAATGAATAAATAAGTTTTAGTAAAATACGAATATACTATTACAATGTCGAAACACGTGTTTATAAAAATCATAATATTTCCGCATTTCGTCATATTGTATTATCAAGACAAATGCAGGTGCATGAACATGTGTTACGATATATTAGGAATTTACTAGAAATTTATCAGGAAAGGACGGCTTTAACCGGATTATCAATAATTTGAAGAGATTCTTAACCAATTAGCAATACTCATTTTTCCAGTGTATGCATGAAGGATTTTAGATATTTGAAAATGTTTAAATAATTTCAGCAGAAGTAAGCAAAAATTGAGCTTACTTTGGGCAAGCGGACATGCCCACAACACAATTCTATCGGTTTATTATTTTAGTGGAAGTAGGTAATATATCTATTATAATTATCACTGAACGGGTAATGCAGACTAGAAATACCTTCCATGTAAATTTGAATGGAAATTTACAATGGAAGACTTAATTGGTATTTACCTTCTTTTCGTTCTAGCACATATAGCAGACGTTCTGTCTCTCTTGGACATGCTTGATGTATATCGCAATCACATTTGAATTTCATAATGATGCTGATACGTATTTTTGTATTGGAAATTTAAGCTAAGAATTATCAGAATTTTGGTTCACGAAAAACGACCAAGTCGCATTTATTGAGTTATTTATTCTGTGACTAACTGAAGACCCCGACTAACTAACTAACATTCTTACCTCATTCACATTCATACATCGTCTCATACATCTTCTTCTATTATTCTGACTCTTGACATGGCCCGACTCAAGTATCTGATTCAATTGATCGTACCATGTCTTCCTCGGGCGTCTCTGACTTCTGCTACCATTCGCATTTGCATCATATATTCTCCTTACATGCCCAAACCATCTAAGCGCCCCTTTCTGAATCTTACTCATTAAGCTCACATCAGCCTTGCACTCTTTGCGGATCTCCACATTTCTCACATGATCATACAGGGTTTTATCACACATACGCCTCAGGGATCTCATTTCAACAGCATTCAGTCTATTTTCATCCTTTCTCTGCCAGTTCCACGCCTCATTTCCATACATCAGGGTTGGTACCAGCACTCCATTGTGGATTGCTAACTTCGCTTCTTTGGACATTTTTTTGCTAGCGCCAACTCCGTTCAGTGCTTCATTAATGGTGTTACTTAGCTTGGCTGTTTTGAAAAAAACAGTATGCAAACCAGCACATTGCAAAAACGAGTTTTTGTATTTTTTATGACAATTTTACATTGTGCCCAATGGATAACACTCCGTTCTTCGCTCATTCGTTCAACATGCCTAAACCATCTAAGCGTCCCTTTCTTAGTCTTACTCATTACGCTTACATCAGCCTTGCACTCTTTGCGGCCTTTGTATGTAGAAAGCAATATTCCATTTATTTTCAACGTCAAGTGTGCAAAATTTCATCAAGAAGTATCGAAGTTCTGATTTAAGGGGTGTGAGAATTGGATTGGGGTGTAAAATTTCATCAAAGATTCCGGTAATAAAACTGAACCACAGACAACCTTCTTTATTTATTTATTTATTACACGCCCTAGCGGGCTTTTCTTTTTAAAAAAATACAAGCATTTTGTATCAGAGTAAACACTTAAAAATTAATACAAGTTGAATGTAAACATAATGGCAAAAATGAATCCTCACGCATATAATTGAGTTTAAAAGATTCAACAAAACAAAATAGTAGAAGCGGAGAAGTTATATGGGTACATAGGTCTATTTGTGTCTAGAAGAATAAAAGTTATAGAATATACAACATTTATACTGATTAGTTTTCAAATGAAATATATCACCCAGGTCAGAAAGACTGTGAAGTGTCGGAATCGGAGAATTTTGGTAAGCTAATGTCCTGGTGTTATTGAAGTAAAAAGGTAAGAAATGTCGGCATGATTTTTTGGGAACATGGATATTGATACATTGAAGTAATTCGGGACAGTCAATTTTAAAATGTAGTATTCTTTGTAACAGTATTAAATCTGTGCTTATTCTTCTTTCTGGAAGTTTCAATAGAGACATTTTATCCAAGAGGTAATTGTAATTTTTGTTTTGTATAGGAATATGCAATTTATAATTTATAAACCTTAGAAACTTCCGTTGAATCTTTTCAATGTTATATGAATGAATATTGAAAAATGGAGACTATAACGTTATAGTTCATTTTATATTTCCAAGGCAAGTACTCACAACAGCGGCGTAAGCAACATTCAACACGCTTTTGATAAGTGATATACAGTCATTAAAAGTATTGAAAAATATGACTTTTAACCCTAAACTAACGTAAATAATGAGACTAGCCCGGTGACCATAAAGTAGGTACCTACCAATAGTATTATTTTATTAATTAATAATAATTCTATATTTGAAATGTGTAACCTATTATTTTTGTTGTCGTAATTTTTAAAGTTTACAATATTTTTTTATAAATTATTTCAGCTACACAAAATTATTTATTTATTTTAAAACATACATCCACTACACGAGCCGTTAAAATAAATGTATGATTACAAGTACAAAGTGTAAAAAAGTATTATGTGTAAAATAACAAAGTATAAAATGCATAAAATATTATATGATGGTAGTTATAAAAATATGAATGTATTAAAAGTTTCTTTTACTTATTTTTATTAATGGATGTGTAGTGGTACGCCACTACTTGATTCGAACGTTATTCTAGAAGTTTCCAAAAAAACTTCTTGGATTTTCTTTTATTTTTTATATTTGTTTCTGTAGCAACTGGAATGTTCGATAATGTTTTATTTTCCACCTACATAAGCGACAACATGAACGAAATGGTCAGTACAGTACCAGCAACCGCGACATCGAGATCGAATTATTTTGCCTACGTGACGCGCTTCGGAACATTCTCGAACCTTCCTTTCGTAAATCATTTTGTTGTATTTTCTACGTTTATTTAATGTTTTCGGATATATTATTAAAAACTGCTTCAGCCAAATTTCTTAGTTATTTATTAATAAAAAGAATACCGAAAATAACTACAGATGTATTTAAATAAAAATTGTTTGACTGAAGATTCAAACTTCCTCCGCAGACTGATTGAAATGAATGAACTGAAAAGAAATAAAATGAAATGTCATCCAATCAAGAAATGTGTATACGGGTGATTTTTTTTTATTTCTAGTATACTTATTACACAAGTAGGTTTCAAATCACTAAGCTTCGTTTATCAATTCACAAAAGCTTTTCAAGACGCTTACTTCTATAATGAAATAACATAACGATTGTGTAATACAACTCATTGTGCGAAAAAGACTCCCACAAGATGCAAAAATACCAGCAAAAAGACAACAAAAGACTAAAAGGTTACAAGCAAACACGAATCTTTGTTAGCATCCCGTATCGATCCTTTTACAATCGATTGATCCACTCTACAATAATGTGATTTAAAATCATCAGTCTTTTAAATCCTTTAACAGAGATGAAAAGAAAAAAATGTGTAAGCAGAACCTTTTTAAAAAGAGTCCTTTGACCAATAAGCCTTCCTTTTTCATTGTATCTATTGGTTCGTTTATTGGCAGTGTTGATTTAAGCTTCTCTGTAGAATTTTTTATCATCAGCTCCACATAGGAGACCCCGAGGAATATAATTTATCTCAGGGCCAATGTCATCTTTCAGGGTGCAGTTTGGAGGAAAAATGTATGAGAGGTGGTAAGAATCTGGAAGCAAGTGCGTCCAGGAGAGACGAACGTATAAATCCATCAAATCCATTGTCGAGAGTGTCCTGCTGGAGAGGTCGAAAGGTCTCCCTCAACGAGTCTCTCAACATTAGTTGGGCATGCGCCTCCAAGACCTAGACAAACCTTGCCTTGCTAAGTCACCAAACATAGTGAACCACTTGGGGTGAAATTTTGTGTTTTAAAAGAAAGACACACATTCCCGGCTAACGATTTACCTAACATTATTTGAAAATCTCCCACTACCACAACAGTAAGCCGAAAATGTTGCTTGTGTCGTGCTGGAGGATTTAGCCTGCCGAGTAATTGAATGCACAAGGCCTGGGTGGGTCCCAAACGAGATGCCAACTCAGTCACTGATCAGTCATAACCTATGACAGAGGTGTTGGTTATCCAATAAATGATCCCCGTGGCGGCGGTACCCATTCCCGCCTCACAAAGGTTACATTGTTAAGTGCGTGTACGTACGTATTTCAGAGATGACATCATTGTCAATAAGAAAGTGAATTGCAATAATAATTGAATTAATGGAAGACTTATGACGGGTTGTTTTAGAGAATATGAACAATTCGTCAAATTCCAAAGTTAATTTTCAAGTTCTTTTTAATTTCTGTTATTATTTCTAAGTAAGTAACTGGCCTATAGTGATATAAAAACAGAACTTCAATAAGACTTTCACGGAATCCGAAAATGAACGTTGAAATCTGATGAATTGTTCAAATTCTAAGAAACAACAAGAAACAATTCTTCAAATTTCAAAGCTAATTTTCAAGTTCTGTTATTATTTCATTTTCTATGAAACAACCCACAATAAAATTTAATTCACTATTCTTATTATTTATTTCATAGTTCAAAAAATGTGTACTTTTAATACACGATTTCATTTACTTTACTAATGATTTATGTTAAAACGATCAAAACAGTACTTTCGTAATCGGTTTCTTTCTACGTCATCCTTATGACATAGAAAACGCAATTGGCTGGTAAGGCGATTGTCACTGACGTTTGCTGGCATGACGTCAATAACGCCGTATTTCAATTTCAACAGATAAGGTAAGGAAAAAATGTACTTATTTCGTATACCTACACGGAATGGCCCAAAGTACATTCTGTACGTTTGTCTACTCAGTAAGAAGTCATTCTCTAGCTGTTGTTTGGCCACTCGAATTAATTTGAAAGAAATAACTCATGTATGAAAGCCACTTAAAAATCGCGACATGTTTTCTCGACATCAAATTTGTTTCTAATTCTGCTTACAAATGGGACCCAAAACGCAAAAAACTTGATTGACGTTTGGCAAATTCAAAATTGATGAAAAGCAGGTGAAACGAATTTCCTTCAAGGACTTCGTGTTGAAAAAACCCGTGCGCTAAATCCATTACAAACCTGTCACTCCATTCCTGGAGAATTTCTGTCAATTTTGACGAAATTTCAAATCAAAATTGGTCACGGAGGTTTACAGTTTGAACGGTTTTGTGATTTCTTTGTAACGAATTTCTTAACATTTTTATTTTGTGGCAGTATAAGTTTTATATAGTTTTACCCACATAAGAGATAAATCAATTTTTGCTCAATTATTCTTTACTCTTTTTAAATTAAACAAAAAATATACTAAATCGAAAAATTAACAAATTCTTCGTTTTTTTCTGTCGACCAACATACATACCTCCCTTTAACACTTTTACGTATTTAGGCTCTTAAATATATTTTTTAAAACAGAGATGGTCTTAAAAAATAGCGTAATTGATTGAAATGAGATTGTTTAAAAAATACATATTATTTTTTAAAACAGAGATGGTCTTAAAAAATAGCGTAATTGATTGAAATGAGATTGTTTAAAAAATACATATTATTTTTAAAACAGAGATTTTCTAAAAAAATACATGTCATTTTTTAAGACAATCTCTGTCTTAAAAAGTGACACGTATTTTTTAAGACAATCTCTGTCTTAAAAAGTTTCATGTATTTTAAGACAATCTCTGTCTTAAAAAATAGCGTAATTGATTGAAATGAGATTGTTTAAAAATACATGTAATTTTTAAAACAGAGATTTTCTTAAAAAATACATGTTATTTTTTAAGACATAGATTGCTTTAAAAATATATTTCATTGTTTAAGACAGAGATTGTCTTAAAAAATACATGAAACTTTTTAAGACAGAGATTACAATCTCAATCTCAAAAATTTTCATGTATTTTTTAATACATTAAAAAATACATGAAAATTTTTAAGACAGAGATTGTCTTAAAAAATTCGTGTCACTTTTTAAGACAAAGATTGATATCGAGTTTAAAAAGAAGGTACTTAATTATATGAATTTCCCTCAACAAAAAAATTGCAAAGTACGCTTCGAAAATTATAAAAAAACACATCTTTCTGGTATTTATAATTTTATTTTATGTTAATATCGCACAAGAGTCCCAACTGCTCCCAATCGTCTGGAGCCAGTGAGGTTGTGGGGAGTGGGAAGGTGGGGTTAAATTACCTGGCTATTCAGAGCCATTTCATGCTGCATGTCGTTATATATATTTTAAAAATTCACAGTGTTTCTTTAAATGCTACTTAAAGAAAAAATATTCTCGCTTTTGCCTATCAATTAAATCGTACTTAATAGTAGCTTCCTCTCTAATTCGTATTTACATAATATCTCCCTTTCAAACCATCTTCAGTCATCTTCTTCTTCTTTTTGAATTCTTAGAACGGAGTCTTATACACGGAGAAAAATGAGTACGGATTTTTTATCGAGATACTGTTAAAAATTTGACTGCATGGTTATTTCCTAGAAAAATATTAGTCATTCAGAATATATCTGAACACCCGCTCACTCAGGTGCCCTTGTCCGAATAAATGTAATGGACGAGAAACAAAACTATTATTATTTTGGAGAACACTTGTTCCGACTTCCTCATAACAGTTTGTTATGAATTTTGTCAACTTATTCGTTAAGGCGATGCACTACGTCGTGTAATATTTTAAATTGAGCCGCTATCAATAACAACCCTAACGTAGATGGCGATAAGGTTTAAATTCCCGCTTAACACCATCTGCTTGTTTCGATTTATGCAATAAAAAAACATAGCCAAAAGTGCCTTTTATTTTATTTTGTGAATGTTCAGGCATAAATATTTTTTTTTTTCCGATCATTTTATAAATAACTTAATTTTCCACAGTATATAATAAAATCATAACCAAAAATGGGTTCGTAAGTAGGAAATTTTGAACTTTAAAGCAGTTTTCATAGGCCTTATACATTATTTTTTTCTGGGCTTATAAAAAGACTTATCTAAAAAATACTCGATTATTTCAAAGGCCAAAATGTATTCTACTCGCAGTATTTAATTAAAGCATCTGAAACATTTCTAGGCGACCAAAAGGGGTCCAGTCCCGTTTTTAAGAGGATCACGAAAAATTTGTCTCTCCCTGTAATGGAATAACGAATAACCAGATACCGTTTTCTCTCTACTACCTCAATTAATAGTCTCACAACATACTTCAATTGGGGATGCCATAATCCCACTGACTCTGGACAATTATTGGGACTATTCAATATTTTAATCCACCTCTGTTGACTGCTAACAAACAATTCGCCAATATATCTTTTACCGAACTTACGTTGAAACCGGTCACGGTTCATTAAATTGGTTAAAAATAATAACAAAAAAGGTTTTTAACAAATTGTTTTCATGTTGCATTCTTTCATATCCTCTCTCGCATACGAGGTAAGGTATGGCAGGTAAATGTAAGGGCAAGGTATAAGGTAGTCTTCTATAAGGGCCGCCAAATGATATAAATTGATTAACGAGCTAAGTTTTTATTGGCTCCGATGCGCTCTGCAATATTATTATTACTGCAGTGGTATTTGATACACGAATCTAACAGCCACGATGGTCAATGGTAAAAATGAAAAGGTTGTTATTTAATTATGTATTTTGTAAGAGTTCGTTTTGATGAGTGTTTTACACGGAGTGTTTTTTTCATGCCGATTCCTACATGGAAACTCTATCGGGACCCAAATCAAAAATCTTTAATTTACATGGTATTTTTTTTAGTGACTTAACAAAATTATATATATATATATATATATATTTTTTTTTTTTTTAAAAAAGAAAGACAAACATTCCCAGGTTACGAATAACCCAACAATGTTTGAAAATCTCCTACTACCACCACAGAAAGCCGAAAATGTTGCTTGTGTTGTGATGGAGGACTTAGCCAGCCGAGGAATCGAACACGCGACGCTCGGGTGAGACCCAAGCGCTATGCCCACTCAACCACTGACCGGTCAAACTAACAACAAATATTAGAAAAACAATTAGATACACTATTAGAAATGATTGCATTTCGCTGCCCTGAACAGTTTTGAAGATTCGGTACATCCCGTGTGGTAGAGATAGTAACCTTTAGTTGTCGCAATTTTGTCGAGAGGGTCGTGCCGTTTTCAGTCGTTACCATGGTTTGGCCCGGACAACACCGGCGCTTCGGGCGTCCACACATTTCTTGAAAATGTGTGGATGTGTCTTCTCTTCTTTTTGAAGAGAATGAAAAAAGGTATGAAGGGTGGTAGGTGTCTAAGGATCAGTGTGTCCAGGAGTGACAATGCGGCGCAGGACGATGGGTCGAGAGATCAAACCAGCCTCTTCCGATCTGGCACACCACGCAGTTGGTGGGCTGGCGCATCCTGAACACACCTCCCCGATGGACCCGGACACTTCTGCTATATCATCAAACGTAATGAACCACTTGGGGTGATCTGTGACAGAAGAGTTGGTTATTCAATAAATGGTTGCCGGGGCGGCGGTACACAAGCCCGCCTCCCAAATTGCGGCCAGATGTGCCAAAGTACGGCCGAAAACTTGAGAAATCGCCTTCATCAATAAAAGTATTGTTGCTGGGGGAATCTGATGTCATCTTCGGGACTTTTCTGTAGTTGCGCCGCTACTTATTTATAGCCCTTCAAAACTGTTCCGTGTGTTTTTGCACTGTCTGCTTTACCGCACCCTGTACTTCCATGTGATTAATGGTTCTGTTCAAGGTGTTGCCGTTTATAGAAAATTTATTATCTCCCGTCTCAAAATATTATTTCATCCCTAATGACAACTATCTGTATGACATCGTAAGTGTGAAAATGTTGTGACACCACATTTAAACGAAGAAACTAAATATACTTCGCAATAAAACTCCGCAACATCCTTTCCTCCGATATATAAAACGAATAGAAAAGTTTAATTACCACAAATAAAGGCTGGCTGGAAGTGGTCAATAAAATACCTATACAAACAGCACTAAGAACGATATGGAAAGCGCCTGTAATTAAATGAAATGAATTAACTTTAGTCCACTTTAGAACAGGATTTTCCAGTGAGGTGAACTGAAAAAAAAGAAACATGGGGTTATATAACATATTAAAAAAAATTAAACTAGCTCCACACAGGAGGCCACAAGGAAAAAAACCCGAGGCCTTTGTCATTTTTTATATTTGAATTTTTCCTTCACCACTAAACAAAATAAATCGTTGTTCATACGATAAATGAGGACTTTACTAGCAGAGATTGAATCCTCGACGCTAGTGTGGAAACATGACGCAATTGTCCGGTCTACGTATCGGCATGATACTGTGCTAATATTATATATGTAGTATGATATTTGTAACAAACGTGCGATTGACGTCTTGAATACAGAGATTTCAATGTAGACATATTTAAGAGCTTGTGTTGGAGCGTGTGAATAACCCCAACAGAAAAAAGCGGGCTTTGTATAAAGCCTAAATATCGAAGAAAAAATAACTGACAAATCACCTCAAAGTTTATGGTCAAGAATTGCCTAAACGTATAAAAAAATCGTGCACTTACCTATTGTAGATCCCTTTCTGTAATCGTAAGGTTTCGTCTGGCCCATGCAATATGCGCAGCAGAATATTTTTTCAGGTGGAACGTTAATCAATTTATGAGGAGAAGAAAATTATTCAATCTTGCAGAATTTGCCAAATTTCAAACAACAGTAATCGACAATAGACACCGAAAAAACACAATGACAAGTAGTTCTGTTTTTGAAGCATAGACTAAAACCATTTGTCATTTGTATGAGGTTTTTTATCCAGTTAAGAATTTTTCCTCATAAAACTTATTAATGTAACATAAATTCAGTCAATTAAATACAACCATAAGATGGTGATAGTAATAAGGCTAATCATCCGCAGTACTAGTTAGTTAGAAACATGAAGGGTATTGTTATAAGCCCTAGCTAGTTAGAGGATTACGAAAGAATCCATAAAATCATAAAAAAAGCCATGCATTCGGGTAAGTACTACCAGATTAGTGCACATTATAAACACATAAATCTTTGAGGTACCTATTTAAATATTAGAAAGTTATAAGCTAACCAAAACCAAAATAAATTAAATTATGGTGCTTAACCAGCGTGGTAGGTTGGCCAGTGTTTCTTCGCCATCTCCTGTCATAAAAAATAAAAACATTGCAATAATATTTACAAATTAATACATTTTTAATAGTGGGTTATGATACCAGGCTCTACGGGGAACTGAGTCAACACTCCGGGAATCACTGAGCGGACGTGGATGGTTGAATCAGTCGGATTCGTGTACTTACACGGTATTGCATGTGTAAACGTACTCTTACACGGGTTTACACGAGCTTACATGCCTCATGACACTCTGGCGACATAACATGCATGCCGAGGAATTATGAACTGACCCCGAACCATCGGCTTAATTGTTTTATTTCATTTTTACGATCTGCGATGGTCGGTCATTGATTTTGAGTAACGCATTTTTTGCATTGTGCCACAGGCAAGGCCATATTTAGTGGATATTTTGTGAACTACGCAAAAGTTTTGTAATAGTTTTGGAAGATGAATTAGCACTTTGACTAAAGGCGAAGATTAATGCCAAATCACTATTTTGATTAATCTTTATAACGAATTGGTGAACATTATGAAAACCAAAAAATATGCTTTAGTTAAATTGAAAGTTTTCCTATCGCTTTGCTTGAGTAGAATACAAATAAAAAAATAAATTACTCAATAAAAAATATAAATGCAAACTACTACAAAAAATATGTTTTAAAAATACAGTATTATAGCTTAGATTATCTGTGACAGTTTCACTTGACTAACTTTTTGTTTTCTTATAAAATTATTTACAAAATAAATAAAAACCATTTGTTAATACATACAGTTTGATAATGCCTTCAGAAGGCGAAACAGCTGTCACGCGTAATAATAATTACACAGCAGAACTTGTTTAAAAATAAACTGTTTATATAAACCCAATAACAATATCATTGAATATATAAAAATAAAAAAAATAAATAAAAAAATTAAAAAAATAAAAATAAAAATAAAATAAAATAAATAAATAAAAACCAGTTTTGTGCTTGAAATCGAACGTTTCTAGACTCCAAAGCAAGCGATTTTAATGCCTATTACCTACAATATAAGGTATACAAAGAATATAAACTTTTTTGGCTTGTAGCTTCCTCTTAAAGAAACCCGTATTAATGAATTACTCCACACGGCCCCTATCTTAATCCACCTCACAACGCTGCCCAACAGGAAGGAATATAAAGGATTTGCTATACTTCTGATTGATGCTGATTTTTACAGCAAGCATATTATTAAATATTAGATTAGACTATTTAAAACAATGAAGTATACTTAGCGACAACACGGACCTCGTAATTTGGGGGTAACGCGCCCAGGCTTGTAATCTAGTCGGCCTTGTATATCGCTATATGTCGTATGACGCTGATATTTGCACATCGATGCATTGAATATCGCGTGCCGTACGCGAATGACATAAATAATGCATTACAAAATAATGCCGTCTCGACATTTCGGAAAACAGCCGGGAGTCGAATCCAAGTATCGGTCGGCAAACACCTCCAGTCGTACATCACATTTCATTCATTGAGCCAATAAACTTCAATCTGTCCTTTTTTAAGGCTGTATGCCGTGTCGGAGATGTTCTTTTTATTTGCAATAATTTCTTGAATTGGTTTTTTTTATGTGATTAATTGAAATTCGAAACATTGGGCTAATCGAGTTTTTGAAATTATGACGTAGGAGCTTGATGAGGATTTTTTGTTATTTTATCTGTAATATATTTGTTTATATTTACCCGGATTCGCCCGTGATTTGGAATCTTGTAAATAATGAATATAGTTTGGGTATCGCTGCCCGGGAACCATTTATTGGATAACCAACACCTCTGCTATACCCTACAGTGCACCCCAAGTGGTTTGCTACGTTTGGTGATATAGCAGGAGTGCCTGGGTTGATGGAATGAGGTTTTTCTGGGACTGCGTGGTGGATTGGATCGGGAGAGACTAGTTGAGGAAGACCATTTGACCTCTCCAGCAGGACTCTCTCGGAACATCACCCTGCACCGCGGTGGGAGAGATAGATGCGTGAATTCGTCATTTCTGGAAGCACCGAACCCCAAATTCCTACCCACCCTTCATACCTTTATCCTTTCCAGAACTTCTTCTCCTTTCTTTTCTATTCAACAGCGTCCCCAAAGATAATAAAGGGGATTTTTCCTCAGGGCCTCCTGTATTAATTTACTGTAAAAAAACCAATTGGCATAGTCTCACGATTACCACCAGATGGTACTCTAGTGTTGCATAAATTGTCATCACTTCGTCTTCAATTTTGCCATAAAATAATCATTTATCGATAAAATGCTACAAGTATCGACAATGAACGGTCATCATCCCACGTGATGTGTATATGGGTTCTCCAATAAGAGGTGTTACTTTGATTTTCAATCGTAAAAGATCAATGGTTTCGTTGCTTGTGTGGCACGTAGCGCCGTCTTGTTAAAAGTGAACGTTGTCCAGATCAATACCATCCAATTCCGGCCATAAAAAATCATTAATCATCTCTCGACAGCGCAATCCATTCACTCACACGTTGAGGATAGAGAGGCTTTTCAACAATAACTCTTGGGTTTTCCGAGCCCCAGATGCGACAATTTTGCTTGTTGACGAAGCCACCGAGGTGGAAATGGGCCTCATCACTCAAGATGATTTGCATTTGATTCACTCAAGTGAATTTTAATAATTTCAATGCGTTGTTGAAGCGTGTATCGTTCCATTTTTATAAATGGCGTAGTTTTTACTTATCAAATGTCAAAAAATGACAGCTTCAAAAGTAACATCTACCAAAATAACAACAAGTAACATCATCGTGGGTTATTCAAAATAACAACTCTTATTGGAAAACCCTGTATAATTATGTACCTGTAACAAGTTATATTATTGTATGTGAGCCTCTACTGAAGATGTGATTTATCGGGCTGAAGGATTTGATTCGGATCCTGCTAACACGTTGTTACATGCGCAGAAAAAGTCTGTGCTAATTTATACCACCTTGTCACGCAGGAGCGAGAACCATTATTCTTTTGGCTTCTACCATAACTACACCATACCTATCAACTACCACGTATCTCGCAACATATATATCTACTTAAATACGCTGATGATTTTGAGAGTAAAACATTGATATGAATTAACCCTTTCACACCCGCATTATTATTTCCACATATATAAAATATGTAATGATTGATAATACCTCAGAAATTATTTGGAAATTTTTGGTATATAATTTTTTTTTTTTTTTTGAAATTTTTATATGTTAATTTGGATTAACATTGGGCGTCAGAGAGTATTTTTTAAATAGAAAGTTAAAATAAACATAACACAAAAGTAATACAAATAACTGTTTCATGTCAAAAATGCACATTTACAATAAAGTGATAATCTGTAAGGTACAAACAAATAACATTTACAATAAAGTGATAATCTCTAAGGTACAAACAAATAACATTTAAACTAAAATTCATCCAAAAATAAAGAAATAATCAAGGATAATAAATCTTTGAAAATTCGCCATACTAGTCGAAAACATGTCCGTCACTACCAGTGTTAATTTGAATGAACATTGAAATTCATTTACAATATTCTGAGAAATTACTGTGATAAGTGTATTGAACTGATCTTAATGCGTTAAAATATTTGTAATTCAAGTATAAAATATTGATATCTCACCTTAAATTAAGTAATCAATGACGGCAGAAATTCGATGAAACTCACAATCAGCAGATGTCAAAATATTTATCGGAATGCGGATTTCAACCGAGCGGAAAAAATAGACGCCACAGAAAAGACTACAAACTATAAGAAAACGAAAACATGGTTTTTCTAAATCGCTACCGTTACGGTAAAAAAAATCACAAAGTTCGTGTTAATTTGAATTAACACTGGGGCTGAAAGGTTTAAGCTCAGGTGGGCACAGTTAATTGATAAAGCCCTATGTCAATAAGATATTGATTAAATTAGTCATCTATGATCAGTTATTTGCAACACGGTCAACAAGTATTTATCAGAAATGTTTCGATAACGCCCTCCACGAAACTTAGTTTGTTTCCCTTTCTCTAATATCAATTTGAATGTTTCTGAGCAGAACTCAATATTTTTCCAAGATGTTTTAGTTTTAAAAGATAAAAGATTTCGTTTCTTCATCCACTCTCTTCCACGTCTTTAATTCAATAGTTTTTGTTTTACCAACTATTCAATGGGTTTTTTGATAAATACCAAATTCTAATAAGGGGGTATTTCACTCATCTCTGATTATGTTCTGACTAAGCACTAATCCGCGGATTAGTCATTTTTTCGTTTTCACTATATCTGAATAACGCTAACGCTCGGGTTAAAGTTCGATTTGACTAATCAGTGCTCGAACTTCACGTTAGGCGCTATTCCTCGAATCAAATATGGTGTCAAAACATTCCGAGTTTAACAGCTGAGAAGTGAGTCGAATTTTGTTGAATGAATTTGAATGCTTCTATGATCCATCCTGAATTATTTGATTGTGTTCAAAATAAGAAACAATGTATTAATTCGACACGAATCTATCTAAAATGACCTGATAATCAACATAACATAACCAAAAAAATGGACACTTCGCGGTGTGCGGACTGTGACACATGACAGCCGTGGCAGTAGATGGAGTAACTGCAAACATTTTGCGATGTTGCCAGACTATTTCGAGTGTTATCTATCCGGAAGCTCGGAAACAATGGTGAAACGGTCGCCGTTGAATAACGGAGTTATTCTGATCTTTAAAGCCAGCCAACGGATAGCTAGTCAGATATTTAGCCCGACATAGTGAAATAACCCCTAAACGTTTTTCGTGTCCCTCAACCATCTGGAGCCAGTGAGACTATGGCATCCATAATTGGGGTATGTTGTGAGAGATTGAAAGTCGTGGGGAGGAGAAGTAGGATGGAGAAGGTGAAGTTGGGGAAGTACCTAACTATTCAGATCTGGTCACTAAACACGGCTAAAGCCATTCGATTCTGAAAGGTGGTCTTTCACCGTGGTGATACTGAAAGTATCTACCACTCTGGACCGTACAGCAAATACATAAAATTAATAAATTGTTAAACAAAATAATTTAATACAACGAAATAGTTTTGAACAATTCTTCAAACTTCAAAGTTAATTTTCAAGTTCTGTGAAAGATTTTTTCAAGTTCTGTGAAAGATTTTTTCAAGTTCTGTTATTATTTCAGTTCTGTCAAGCAACTAGCCTATAATGATATAATAATAGAACTTGAATAAGACTTTCAGAGAACCCTAAAATTAATGCTGAAATTTGATGAATTGTTCAAATACTCCAAAACAACCATTAACCAATAATGGTATAGGAAATAAAATCAAATGGTTTTTCATTATGAGTAACTATATGCAAATAATATAAATATATTGTTTGTAAGTGGCTACACTACAGTTTGATAATGCCTTCAGAAGGCGAAACAGCTGTCACGTTCACTAATAATTATACAGCAGAACTTGTTTATGGATTAACAGTTTTTTTGTAAATTGAATAGCAATATCCTTTCATAAAATACTTACTGATATAAAATATTGCTTATTTATTAAAAATTTTGTCAAATTATTCGTATTCCTGTTAAAAATGGGACTACAGGCCTATAACGAATGAATTGAAAAGTGTTCCTAACAAAGTATCAGTCAAAAGCAAATGTTTTATGAGGACGGAACACGTGTTCATACAAATACTGATATTGATATTGACATACTGATATTGTCGCATTCCATCATGATATGTTAGGAAAAGAACACGTGTTCTCGATATATTCTGAATGATTAAAAGTTCGCATGCTGTTACTTTTTTAACAGCCCCATTTTTCTCCGTGTAAAAACGGGAATGCAGGACTTCAACGAATGAATTGACATATTTCCTAACAATTTATCAGTAATACGGGAATGTGTTGTGAGGACGATGGAACGTCTTCATAAAATATACCGTCGCATTTTGTATGTATATTTATCAGGAAAAGAACACGTGATCAGATATATTCTGAATGTACCAATATATTTTATCAGGACATGGATTGCCATCACGTTTTTAATAGGAATTCAATAAATCAGCCATATTCATTTTTCTCCGTGTACAAATTGAACTTGACATCAGTTAAAAAAGCTCAAAATCATTCCCTTTTCGAACTTCCTATTTTTCAACACGATATAGGAAGGTACCTACATAATATTTAAAAAAATTTCACTTGAACAGTAAGTACCTTCTTAAAATCTTCTCCATTTGAACGGTCACATTTTAATGCCAGACTGTAGGTTTTGGGTAGGTACACTACATTACATTTGAGAGTTTTGTTAATTTCATCTCAAAAATAAAATAGACAAAAATTATACTAAATTAGTGAAACCTCGTAGACCTCATGCAGCTGAACGATATTCTAACAATTCAATTACTAAAACAAAACAAAATCACTTAATTCACAAAGTCTACAAAATCTGGTAGCCCATTTTAGATTACCATATAAATAATGATTATTTCGAAGCCCCCTGTTGGTCGTTGGGATTCTACTTCTTTAAACCTTTAAAAATCTATTCAGTGACTCTGGAGTCACGTGGGGTAACTGCACGCGGAGGGTAAGTGTGCGCGGAGATGTGTGCAACAAATTCGAGCGCGCTTCACCTCACTTTTGTAGCGTTTTGGTTTCGCCTTGACAATTATTATTGGTAAAAATAATTTATTTAATATCACCGGTATAAATATACCATAAACAAATGTGATATATGATAGTTTCAAATAATGATAGTTTCACGGGTGGCAATTCTCATACAAATAAACATTCATATGTTTTTAACTAACTAACCATCTTGCTTCACTCATAATCATACATCGCTATAGACGCTAGATTCAAATATCTGGTTTACTTGATCGTGCCATGTCTTCCTCGGGGGTCCCCGATTTCTTCTGCCATTACATTATCCTTATATCGCTCATTTGCCCTATGCGCTCTAACCATTTATGCGTCACTTTCTCATACGAACATACATCGTTTTATCACACTTATGCCTCACGGATCTCACGGATACCTTCCTGTCCAAACACACAACAAAAAACCACATGGATTGAGCTGTTGACGCAAGCAAAATTTGTTCAGAATAGCGAAGCTATAGGTTTTTTGTTGTTTGTTTGGTTAAGTGGGGATAAGTGTGCGCGGTTATGCAAGTGCGTTCACTTGCTCCTCTGTTAAAAATTATTTTGAAGCATATTATACATATGTCATTACCAGCTATTTAATTTTTGTAGTAAAATAGCATAAAGAAAGCATCCGAATAGTTAAACTTGCGTATTAAGAGCAGATTTTTTATTTTATTTATTATTTTATTCGCTCCCTAACAGAATACATCACATAATTTTTACAGTAATATATATATGGTTATAATGATGTTTGTTATTATAGGTGAGCACAACAATGTCAATATTCTTTGTGTAATAGTAATTGGTTAGTTACAGTAATAATAAATTTAATTACAAGAATTTAGATAAAAACAAGGAGGATATTTAAAGAAGAGTGCGTTCACTTACACTGCGGTATGTATGTACCTACCCTAAATATGGGTCAAGTGTGCGCAAACGATATGCATGTGATTTTTTAAATTTAATAAATAAACAAAAAATAGAGAAAATAATATCACAAAATATATAACACAGAAATCATAATTGTAAAAATTGGGTACGGTTAACCCTCATGACTCCAAAAGCTGTAGTGCATATGGTGGTATATTGAGTATAGGGTATATCGGTGGCAGAGCGGTGAAGTGTGCCTCTCAGCACGACACGAACCCCGGGGTCTCGAGTTCAAACCCCGGCGTGGGCAAAATAATTAATAACAAGGTTATATAAATGGGAAGGCTGACAGAGATATTGAAAGAAGGGTAAATGCAGGTAACTCCATTAATGGAGGACTGAACGCAGTTGGCGCTAACAAAAAATTGTCCAAAGAAGCGAAGTTAGCAGTACACAATGGAGTGCTGGTACCTACCCTGATGGATGGAAGTGAGGCATGGAACTGGCAAAGAAAGGATGAAAGTAGTTTGAATGCTGTTGAAATGAGATCCCTGAGGCGTATGTGTGGTAAAACCATGTATGATCGTGTGAGGAATGTGGATATCCGCAAAGAGTGCAAGGCTGATGTAAGCGTAATGAGTAAGATCAAGAAAGGGACGCTTAGATGGTTTGGGCATGTAGAGCGAATGAGCGAAGAAAGGAGTGTAAGGAGAATATACGATGCAAATGTGAATGGTAGCAGAAGTCGGGGACGCCCGAGGAAGACATGGCACGACCAAGTGAATCAGATACTTGAGTCGGGCCATGTCAAGAGTCAGAACAATAGAAGAGTGTGTATGAGACGATGTATGAATGTGAATGAGGCAAGGAGTGTGTGCCAGGACCGAGTTGTTTGGCGGTCTGTCCTCTCTGCCTACCCCTGCGGGGAAACGGCGTGATGGTTAGTTAGTTAGTTAGTTAGTTATATAAAAAGTGTACCAACACTGACGTTGCTGCCGTGTTCTGAGATTAGGCAGGGCTTTTGAGTTATCTGTCTTGCAACCTTTTCGTTATGATTTGTTATTATAGGAACCACTGATAATATACCGCTAGATATGTGTTGTGAAAGTGCTGTGTTCAATTTTTAAGCTCAATTTTTTCTTACTTTAAATGATCGTATTTTTTTTTCAAATTGGTATAGATCAGACTTGTTGGTATTGATGTTCCTACAGAAGCAACAAAACTACTTATCAACTCTTACGTAGTCTCACGTCTCGATTACTGCAACGGCATTTATGCCAGCCTTCCAAAATATCAAATTGACAAACTTCAATCAGTGTTTAATGCAGCAGCACGGCTCATAACCGGGGTTTCTAAATATTCGCACATTTTAGAACACCTTCGCAACCTTTACAGGCTCAAGTGGCCATAAAGAATCCAGTACAAATTGTGCTGGATGGTGTTTAAATCCATCAATGAAATGGCCCCACCCTACATCTCTGAAATATGCGTCCCGGAAAACACTGTTCTGAGGCAGTCAACTCTTAGATCAGCAACACCTGCATCAGCTGTAGGCAGACTGATGGAACCTAAGCGCAAGCATACTAATTTTGGTGATCGCGCTTTCGGAGCATCTGGACCGAAGGCTTGGAATAAGCTCTCTCCGGAACTAAGATCCATAACAAGTCCAACAGAATTCAGCTCTAAACTAAAAACTTACCTTTTTAAGCTGACATACCCTTAAATTAAATATACCATTCCTGAGAGAAAGTCCAATAATATACAATTTTCCAATTATGACTAAATCCTTTATCCAAATTTCGCTAATAAAAAATTAGTTAATGTTAATTAAGTGTAATACTTAAGTGACCTACCAGGTTAGTATGGTACTGTATATTATCTCTATATATAGTTAGTAATAACATAGATCATTGTAGAAGTGTATTATATAATTGTACAGCGCCCTTGTGCTGTACAAATCATCAAATTATTATTATTATTAATAATTTTTTGATAAAACCTACGTAGCCCAAACTATAGAAGTAATTTTGTAATTAGGTCTGAGGTAGAAGATGCATGTCGCTTTCTTGCAAAAACTAAACCGTGGCGGAAACTCAAACAGGTACCTAACCACCAAACTATCCAATAACCAGGCCCTTCCGCAGGGGTAGGCAGAACGCATGGAAACCGATGCAGTTTATTTTATATTATTGTAGAAAGCAATCACTTTGTGGATTGACATATTTAATTTTTGAACATTTTCGGACATTCTTGAACAATATTAAGTTTGTTTCCAATAAACCATTAAAAAGGAGAACTTGGACATTCTTGGACAATATTAAGTTTGTTTCCAATAAACCATTAAAAAATATCCAAGTTCTCCTTATCACCATGTCAGTTGATGCTTTGTTTCTCCATATATATATTATTATAATCCATTAGTCTACATAATTATCTTTCGGTTTTTCCCATGTCTTTTGTACTTGTGTAAATGTATTGTATGATTTCTCTGTTTTTGTTATATTTATATCATGTTGTCTCCCTCAAAACATTTTTTATACATAAGCTCACACTTTGTACTTCTTGTCTAGTAATAATTTGTACCCTGAAGATGCTTGAGTAAAGCGAAACCGGTCGGTTATAAAAATTATTAAAAACTCGTGGTTTTAAAACAAAAAGTATTTTATTTTATTTACAATGTACATAACGAACAGAGAATTAATACCAATTAATAAATACTTACCATCCATTAACGATGTACGTAAGAATAAAACAATAAGTATGCAAAACAGACAACAACAATGAAGCACGTACAAAACAATCCTGTTAAAAAAGGGATAGCATGCTCATTTCCTGATAAAATATTAGTCATTCAGTCCCGTTTTTTACCAGACTTTTAATAAATTAATTTTCAGTAAGTTTTGACTGTGATGTCTTCGTGCTCGAGGGGTAATGCTTCGCCAATTTTTTGGGGTATTTCCCCACCTTCTTCTTCCTCATTTTTTTTTGTTCTACTAATCCTCCCTTTTTCTATTTGTGTACTGTTTCGAATGTGAAAATTATAATTTTTATATCAAAATAACAATGTAAAATTGTACCTATTAACTCCCACTTATGTATTGTAAGTTCCTCCCGTCCTACAATGAGTTTTGTAACTCATCGGGATTGCTCTAGCAAGAAATAAAAATGATAATAATGATGCACTATTCCTGTATAAAGTAGTATACCCATAGTTGCTAAATAAGGTTCAATTCGATGTACCTGCGCGTTCAACATGCTCTTCTGTCCTGTTCAGGGTGGATCAATGCAAAACTATTCTAAGCAGAATTCTTGCCTGAACAGACTATGCAATAATTACAATAGCGTATTTTCCAAGGTGGATATTTTCAGTTGCGAACTTACCAAATACAAGAGGTCTATAAAATAATATTTCTCTGATGGTTTGACCTCTCTTCGTGGCTATAAATGTTTTGTTTTGTATAAATTATTGAATTCATATTCCTTCCTTAATTTCAAATTTAATTTACTTATTCCTTATTATGCTGTCTCAATTAGAGGTAGAGGATATTTCTCAGTGGAGGTAAAGTCACGGGGAGGAAATCCATAATTGGTTTTATTCTGGCTATATAATACTTACGTACAAACTGAAATTAATGTAAACTGTCGATTTTCAGAAAATTTATTAAATAAATAAATAATAATTAAAAAAACGTATTTAAAATTTCTGCAAAATGAAACAATTTTTATGTAATTACAGCCAAGCTTTGAACATCAATCGCTTTTGGCAGTAGCAGATGTTGGTCGGGTGGTTTCATTTAATTTCCAAAATGAAAATTAGGTTTTTTTTTAATTAACCATCCATAATTTTAATTAGCATTATCTCCTTTAGATATTTGGACAGAGCGGGTAGGTACTGGCGAGTTTAATTATTATGTAAACAATTCGCTTTGATTCTCAAAGACGGATATTTATCAAAGGAAAGCTTCCACAAAAGGTTGTCGGGAACAGATATACGATACGGGGTACACCCAATTCGGATAACAGACACAAGTATCAACGTACCAAGTATTGGTGGACTCTGGGCCGGACTTATAAATTTTGTGCCAGAAGCCAAGTATAAATTGCGCCCGCTCCCTAAGGCTGGCCGCATACATACGTTTTCCGTATTCGATTTACGAATTCGTTTTCCGTATTCGGAATTCCGTGAGACTAGCGCAAACGTTCGTTTTTCTTCATTCGGAATGTATAAACGTCAGTACCAGTGTTGCCAACAAGGGCGATATATCGCCATTTAGGCTACTCAGAGCGAGAATCGGCGCCGAAAAAATCTAAAAGGCGACTGGTCGCTAATTAAGCTACTTCAAAAACATCAATTTTAAACATGTCCCGAAATTCTCTAGCCACCCCCCCCCCCCCCATGAAATTTTTATTTTCACGTAAAAACATCAATTTTAAACATGTCCCACCTAACAGCAAAAATTCGGCTACTTTACGCTACTACGCTATGTATGAGAAACGGCGATATTAGGTCAAGATCCGTTGGCAACACTGAATTACGAACGGAAATTTCCGTGCGTTTGCGTCGGCACAAACAAACTGTATGCAATAGCTGCGTTCCACATGACGTCATTAGGTTTTTTCCATCCGGTTTCTCCGAACGCGCCGGCTCGCATTCGGAACGTGCGTAAGGAATTTGTTCCGTTCGGAACTAAAACGAACGTGTGCGGCAGTTAATGTATTTTCTACTGATTCCGTGGATTCGGATGTCCGAATACGGAAAACGAATTCGGAAATCGAATACGAAAAAGGTATGTATGCGGCCAGCCTTAATCTAAGAAAATCCTATGGTTAAATTGAAAGTTCCGACCACGGCTTCGCGGCGTCGGTAGCGTCAGTGACGCTGCGTCTCCGTCGCCGTCGGACTCCAGAAATTACATAATCGCTGACCTACTTGCCTTGTCTTGCTTTTAAAAATTTAATCCGGTAAAACATATTATAATTCATTGATTGGTCTCCCTTTTATTCCTTCTATCCATACCTAGTTTTTCCTCACACATACTATCACCCAATTCCAACAAACGTCATTCATTTCGTATCGTTTTAAATTCATTTACAGACCCAAATTCATGTTAATCTGAAGCTGTAATTCGGAAGCAATTTCCGAAGCATATTTTTGTGAATCTTTGAATGAATTTCATAATAAATCAAACAAAAATTTATGTTGTGATACCAAAGCTATAAAAAAATGTTAAGGCGATATCATACGTAATAATGCAAAATCATGTGTTTTAGTTTGAAAATTTGGTCGCTTACAAATGTTTCAGATGCTTTAATTAAATACTGCGAGTAGAATACATCTCGGCCTTTAAAATAATTAAGTATTTTTTAGATAAGTCTTTTTATAAGCCCAGAAAAAAATAAGGTAAAAGGCCTATGAAAACTGCTTTAAAGTTCAAAATCTCCCACTTACGAACCCATTTTCGGTTATGATTTTATTGTATAATGTGGCAAATTAAGTTATTTATAAAATGATCGAAAAACATTTAAATATTTATGCCTGAACATCCACAAAATAAAATAAAAGACACTTTTTGACCATGTTTTTTTCTTGCATAAATCAAAACAGGCGGATGGTGTTAAGCGGGAATTTAAACCCTATCGCCATCTACGTAAGGGTTGTTATTGATAGCGGCTCGATTTAAAATATTATACGACGTAGTGCATCGCCTTAAGTTGAGTATTTATTATACAAGCAATTTTTACAACAGTATACCTAGCGTCCAAAAGTGTTATTCAAATTTTCTCTTATTTAATAAATCAAAACCAAAATTTCCTATGAAATCATGAATTTTGTAAGTAGACATCCTTAAATATTTAAATATCTACATATTTAATTATAAACCGTAGTAAATTTAAAAAAATATGTGATTTTTTTTTTAATTTAATAATTTGTCCAAAGTAACATAGTGATAATTCAATGACAATTCTTTTTTTCAAACTTTCTTCGGACAGATAGGTACCATTACAAGGAAAAAAATTGAATGAGAAAATCAAAATAAACACGACGATTTCACATTTGAAAAAATAATCTTTACTGAACCATCAATAGTCATAGTTAACCATTTATTCAAAATAAGGCTTGCTTGAATAATAAAGAACACACAAACAAATTTACAGATTGATGAAATGCCAAACGGTCGAATTAAAACAGGTCTTAGAACATGACCAGCTCAATCAATGAACTATTTTAATTAGTTAAAAATTAGATGAATTTGTCAGTTTGGAAGATAATCTCATTTCGGTATCGCCCTGGTGTAAGTCCACCATTCAGAATTGAAACGTTACTTGATACGGTTTTCCATGGATTACTTCTCAAAAAATGATATTCTCTTGCCATTAACAGTACAGCACTAGGCTGTTTCACATCCTAACTAAGTGATAGAACGTAATAAGTAGAGATAAATAATCATTTACGCAATAGCAAACTTTTCGGGGTTCAGCAAGGTAGTGTGCTTGGACCACTATTGTTTTTAATCTACATCAATGATTTCAATTTAGATATTCCAGGTGACATTGTTAGTTTTGCAGCCGATACTACTTTAATATTTAAAACCCGGAGAGATGCTTTTAACACATGTGACTTAGGATTAAGAGCAGTAAAGAGTTAGCTGAAAAATAACATCATAACTTTGAATACAAAAAAAAACTAAATATGTGGCATTTAGTATATTATAAAAAAGTCAGCCATCTGACACTCATAATCTAATTATACATCATTGTCTGCAGAAATGTTATTGCCACCCCTTGAAAAATGTAGAGTGTATCATGTATATAGTTGTAAAGATTGATATTTTTTAAGATGGAAAGACCATATCGGTATGTTAACAAAGAATATCAGTAGACTTACATTTATTTTCAAAGAACTTCGACACATATCGGACAAAGAGAAATTAAACACTGTCTTTTTTGCCTCAGTCCAATCTTGACTTTCTTATAACATAGTATGCTGGGGATCATGTCTAAAGTCCAATTTTGAACCACTAAATATTACTCAAAAATTAATCCTTAAAGCTATGTACAAAAAAAATCTGTTATCCATGAAACCTAGTTTATAAGTAATGTAATGTTATATGTATAAAACAGCTATATATCACTCAAATACTTTGTCGGTTTTTTATAAATATTAAATTTGGTGAAAGAACACAACAATCGCATGCAACTAGAATTAGCTCTACATTGAACTTTCTGGCGGTACATACTAAAACTTCTTTTGGTCAAAGAAACTATTATATATCAAGCACCACTTATGTTTAATATTCTTCCAAATCATATTAAGTCTACCAATTCTTCAGATGAATTTAAAAAGTTAATTAACATGTTTGTATTGACGGACGATTGTCTTAATATTTTATCATCCCTGTCCTTTCTTAAATAATAAGATTTTATGTATGTCCAATTTGCTAAAAACTGAATGTCACCATAGCTGTATTTATTATCTGCTTTGTTTCTTCTTGGGAATAATGATTAATTAGTATTTATTATTCAAAAATTGTTACAGTATACTGTCAAATTACCCATCTGGTAACTCAAATGCATTTTTTCCATAATATTTTGTGTTTTTATTAAGTATTACTTTATGTTTGTGATTACTTTATGTTTGCTTCACTCAAATGTAAATTGTTAACCTCGATAAAGGCTTAGTCCTAGTGAGGTTGATTTTTATGAGAAAAAACGTGATTTATGTATAGTGAGATGCAATGAATAAATAAATAAATTGTTTAATCTCTTTCCCCTCCCCATCATCTTCAACCTCAAAACATACCCCAATTCGGGATGCCATAGTCTCACTGGCTCCTTGCTGAGAGCAATTGGGACTCTTGTGCGTTATTTATTTTAAAACTTCCTCTTCACCATCCTTTTCCCCTTCCTTATTTCCATTTGCATCACATCATTCCCTAATTCAAAATTATTGAATTACAAAAGTTAAAAATATATTATTTTCGCGTATCGAACCCGTGACATCTCATTCTAGAGCCAAGGAGTTTATAGATCTGTAATTGTTCATTGGTTGGCCGAACCCTGAATCTTTTGTTTTTCTTCCAATTAACACAGAACACGTTTTTATTCTTCGCCAAACAACCGCTCTCTGAATTTCTTTAGAATCCCATCGATCCCCCCTCGAAGTCTTATTATCCCGGTATCCCGGCTCTACCCCGGGAAGTCACGTACCGGGCGGGGGTGGAACCGGGACAATGCGGAGCGCCGGGTAACGCCGGGAACAATGGAAAAGCGCGCGGGTTGAGCGAAATGGAAAATGTAAAATATAGAGGAATATGTTCCAATTATGGTGAACAAGTCTCAGAAAAATATAGGGGAAAATCAAAGCTTTGTAATGTTCGTAATCGGTTGGAGAGGATAAGAGAATGTATGAGTATGAACGTATGGAAAATTAATTATTCAAAAAATGGTACTTAAGACTCTTAAGAGGAAGCTACAAGCCAAAAATGTGTATATTCTAGGTATGCCTTGTATCGTCACGAATATAGGTAATGGGCATCACAATTGCTTAGCAAACGGAGTCAAGAAACGCTCGATTTCAAGCGCAAAAGTGGTTTTTATACACAATTTTACAAGAAAGCATAAAAGTTAAGCAAAAAAAACTGTCACAGATAATCTAAGCCATAATATAGCATTTTTTTAAAGTTGTTTCATTTATGCGTTCATACATTTCTATTGAAGAAACATTTTTAGTAGTTTAAATTTATATTTTATGTTGAGTAAATACATTTTTTATTTGAATTTTACTCAATGAAAACGATAGGAAAGCTTCAATTTATCTGGAGCATATTTTTTGGTATTCATAATGTAAACCAATTCGTTATAAAGATTAATCGAAAATCACTATTTAGCATTGAGCTTCGCCTTAATAAAAGAATTGCGATTTGAATGAAAACTGTTGTCGCCAGCTTATATAAGACCCTTCTACTACTATACTCCTAGACTACTATTGTATTCAATGCGTCCATTTACTATTATACATAAACAGTAACAAAAAATAAACCCTGTAAAAAATGAATAAATGTCATTTAAAAAGCTAGAGCATCGCCAGGTACACTTCAGCTATTAAAAAATAAAAAAATGAAAAAAACATTTTCAATCATTTGGTTTTGCCATGTCATCCTCGGGCGTCACCGACTTCTTCCATACACGGAGAAAAATGAGTACGTCTTTTTTTTCTCAAGATACTGTCAAAAATTTAACTGCATTAACACTTCCTAATAAAATATTAGTCATTCAGAATATATCTGAACACGTGTTTAACGCAGGTGGCCTTGTCCGAATAAATACAATGGACGAGATGCCAAAATATTATTATTTTGAAGAACACGTTTGCCGACTTCCTCATAACAAAGAATTTTTCAAATCATTCGTTATGGGCCTCTAGTCCCGTTTTTAACAGGAAAGCGAATAATTTGACAGGATTTTGAATAAATTAACAATATTTCGTATCAGTAAGTTTTCTCCGTGTGTATTCGTATACCAATTATATTTGCTACGTTTATCCATAAAGGACGGATTGTTTCGTGGAATTTTAACAATTCATCAATTTTCATATTTGATTTGCAAGTTCTGTGAATGTTTTAATCAAGTTCTATTATTATATCATTATTGGCCAGTTGAATCACAAAACAGAAATTATGACAGAACTTGAATAGATCCTTCACAGAACTTGCAAATCAACTTTGAAATTTGACGAATCGTTCAAACCAATTCATAAAAAACAACCAATTCATAAAAACCAAAATCTCATATCGTAAAAATGAATATTCTTGAAGCTATACAGTTACAGTATATCTCGTACCAACTGATCGAATAACTCCACGATAGCTTCGAAGCTAGGGGTGTATAAAGCACCCCTACCCTCCGCCAGCGACCCGGTCTTCCAGCAGTAACCAAGAGCCCCGGGCGCTTTGTACCCCTGATTATTTCAGCCGAAGATATGTTGTTTCAGCGAGCAAACCTCGACCTCCTTACGCTACTTCATACCCTGTTAGAGAAATGCCGCGATGACGATTATTTTGTTCCAATGTACCCCACTGTGGTCGTTGTGTGGTTAAGTCAATTGCAATTATTCGAATGACTTATTTTCCGGCACACCTAACGAGAAAATATAATTCCCTTAAAAATATATTTCGTTTTAAAAATTGTGAATTTCTTTCCCTTGTCTTCACAGGGATACCTCAGTTGCAAAGTGTAACTCAAAAATCATAGTTCCAAGATAATTAGGAATAAAGGTTTTGTGCATATTTTGGTACAATATTTCATAGTACAATCCAGTAATGTTGGCCTCACTGGGTGGCTTACCCGAGCTGAGGTCTCCATTATATAATACTAAAAAATATACATAATACATTTAAGGCGATGCCATACGTAGTTATGCAAAATCATGTGTTTTTGGTTTGAAAATTTGGTCGCCTACAAATGTTTCAGATGCTTTAATTAAATACTGCGAGTAGAATACATCTTGGCCTTTGAAATAATGGAGTATTTTTTAGATAAGTCTTTTTATAAGCCCAGAAAAAAATAATGTATAAGGCGTATGAAAACTGCTTAAAAGTTCAAAATCTCCTACTTACGAACCCATTTTCGGTTATGATTTTATTGTATAGTGTGGAAAATTAAGTTATTTATAAATGGATCGAAAAAAAAATTAATATTTATGCCTGAACATCCACAAAATAAAATAAAAGGCACTTTTTGGCCATGTTTTTTTCTTTCATAAATCAAAACAGGCGGATGGTGTTAAGCGGGAATTTAAACCTTATCGCCATCTACTTAAGGGTTGTTATTGATAGCGGCTCCATTTAAGATATTATACGACGTAGTGCACCGCCAGAAAATATGTATAATGTTGATGAAGAAAAAAAAAACATAATATTAAGATCAATTTAAACTAAAAATATAGATTTAAATTAAAGTAAAATAAAAAAGAAATAAATGAAATAAAGTTAAAATCGGTATATTTATATTATATATGTTGTGTGTTCGTGAGTGATGTGTGTTTTATATTGGTTTTGTTGTTACTTGTAGGTTTTATTATTTATGTTATGAAATTTTGGTAATATTGTCTTTTTTGTTCTTTAATACATTTTGAAATTTTGTGTCTGAACTTATTTTTGTTTTCCTCAATTTTATTTTCAAGTGTTAAACCGTTGAATTCTTTTATAGATATTATAGGTAGTGTCTTTGTCCAAAGTTTGTATTTACCGTCGGAGTATTTCTGTTTTCTTTGTACGCTTGTCTAATTCGTTTGTTAGTGATATTTTGTTTATGATGAAATGGGTTTTTATGTCACAAATGTAGTTTAGTAGTGTTTTAACGAAATTTATAAAATTAATTATTGGAACTACTTTTCTATAACATTCATTGTAATATATTATTGAAGAAGAAGACTAACTAGGGAAAACTAAACAGAACAGAAAATACATAGGTTCGATTCCTAGTTGTGACCATTATATTTTTATTTCCTGTGTCTTGTTCTGTTTCATGTTTCGTTCAGGCTTGTTAGTATTATCAAATTCTTCATGCTATGTTATTTTTCTGGCTTTCTTAATTGTTACAGATTGGATCTAATGTAATTGTAATATTTCTGATTTAGTGTATGGTGGTAATTTAGAATTGTTATAAAAATAATATTTAGATGATTTGTATAAAGCCGTTTTTTGTGCAAAATCATCTCAATGGCGCTGTACAAATAAATAATACATTTCTACAATGATCTATGTTTTTACTAACTATATATACGGAGATAATATATAGTACAATATTTACCAAGTATATCAATTGAGATTAACACTGTTAATTGTTTAATAGCGAAATTTAGATACGGTTAGCAAGCACAGGACATAATTGGAAAATTGGACATAATTGGAAAATTGGACATAATTGGAAAATTGGACATAATTGGAAAATTGGACATAATTGGAAAATTGGACATAATTGGACTTTCCGGTATTTATTTTAATAATATACATTTATGTTATTTAATGAGCGTGTTTAGGAAAGGAAAACAAATTTTATGCAAGCGGTACTACAGTACAAGGTTTTGATCAGAGTTCATTTTATAAGACAGATTTCAAATAATGTAAATCCAATAAGAAATGTGTGATTAGGATGTATTATAGGCAATACAAGAATGCTACTCTCGGGAATGGTACCTATATTTAATTTAAGGGTATGACAGCTTAAAAAGTAATTTTTTAGTTTAGACCTGAATTCTGTTGGACTTGTTATGGATCTTAGTTCTGAAGGGAGTTTATTCCAATCATTCGGCCCAGATGCTCCGAAAGCGCGATCACCAAACATAGTATTTGGCTTGCGCTTAGGTTCCATCAGTCTGCCTACAGCTGATGATGTTGCTGATCTAAGAGTTGACTGCCTCAGACCAGTGTTTTCCGGGACGCATAGTTCAGGGATGTAGGGTGGGGCCATTTCATTGATGGATTTAAACACCATCCAGCACAATTTGTACTGGATTATGTATGGCCACTTGAGCCAGTGAAGGTTGCGAAGGTGTTTAGGTTAGTATTTAGCTTGCGCTTAGGTTCCATCAGTCTGCCTATAGCTGATGATGTTGCTGATCTAAGAGTTGACTGCCTCAGACCAGTGTTTTCCGGGACGCATAGTTATTATTGTATGGAGCTGGTAAATATTTTTTGAACTTATCTCATTTTTGAACTGGTAGAAATATACACTGAAAATTTGCGAGTTGCTACACTTTGAAACTAAGGTATGGACAGCAATATTACGAAGATAGTGCACAGTATTTGAAATAATACGAATGTGGTTGGAATCATAGAATGAAGAAGAAAATTTAATAAGACCCAAAACCATTCCTGCCCTATTATGGTTACTCCTTGAAGGCACACTACAAGGACTAAATTAAACGAAGTTACTTCAGACCCTCAAGTATCCTTGCACGGCATATTACTAATATATGTATATTAGTAAACAGTAATAAAATTTCAGTAGAAAACGAACGATAACTTAGTACAAAATCATATTAATAGGTGGAATAATACGGTACAAAAACAAAAGCATCAATCAATGATCAAAAGTTGGCTGTGTTGGAGTAGGGACAAGAACCTAACCCTCCCTTAACCGTGAAAACCTAACAGATGAACACCTATTATTGGTAATTAATTGAATTAACACAACCTAGCAATACCTAAAGCAATACAGTAAAGATATAGGACTCATGGAGATAAAAAGAAAAAAATAAAGAACACTAGAAGTGTCTTCCATTCAAATATGAATGAAAACAATTGTCAAAAATGAACAAATGGTACTAGACTATTTAGGATGCACTATGTCTCTCTTACTTGTCCAACGTCGTATATTGAAATCGCATTTAAATTTCAAAACAATGCTGAAAATCGTACTGTGAATTTAAGGCCAGATTGGCCAGACTTTTGGATCACAAAACACGCCCACGTGGCATTTCTTGCGTTCTTCTTTATTCTATAATTTGAATTTATTCTATGGTCCGTCTAAATTCTAAATTAATCCTCAAACGTCAAAACGTACGACCTAAGAATTAAAAAAAATTAGCTCACCAAGGATTATTTTTGCTAAAAACACTGCAATTCTTTTGATAATCAATTTGTGGCTTAATATCGCTTATACATCTTGACTGTGTAATGATTTACCTTCGATCTCTGCGTATATTCCATATAGTATCGGTCTCTTCAAGACCTATATTCACACCTTCTTTTCCTTCAAAAATACCCTCCATGCTGCATACCCAAATATGAAATAATTTCGCTAAGGGCATCTTGTTAATTTCGACGTTAAAAATTAAATAATCATTTAGCGCCCTCTGTATTTCTTTTCGTTGAAACCACACACAGTTGAGTTGGTTTTAAATTCCGATCGATTCCATCCGAACTTATTTAATTTCGAATGCAAAACGCCATCCCCTTCGTTTGATGTGACAAATAACCGGCGGTGGGCAATAATCCGCCCCCTGTCGGGATAGACGGAAGAATTTTGCCTGCGGCGCTTGGCTGCCGCACATACCACGCAGCCACGCGCCACGTGGCGCACGCGTGGCGGTAACAAACCCACTCGTGGAATACACGGCTTTATTAAAACGGGCCACCTTCTTTCCCTGTCTGGTTATTTACAAGGGGCTTACAAAAATATGCTGGAGAACAATTAGATTTTTCATGTGGTCACTGCGCAAGAATCGAAACGACCGAAGCCAGTGGGATTGTGGCATTCCCAAACAAGGTATATTAAGAGGCTGAAGAGAGTGGGGAAGGGAAGAAAAACGAGTAGAGGAAGGTTGGTTTGCTTGCTATTCAGAACTGGCCACTAAACACGGCTACGTATCTACAATATATACACATGGGAATCGCCGCCCCGGAAAACATCAATTGTATAACCAACACCTTTGCCATAGGTTATACCAAGTGGTTCGCTACATTTGGTGACTTAGCAGGGGTGCCCTGGTTGATGGGGTAGAATTTGTCCGGGTCTTTGTGGTGGATATAAGCTGCGTGGCGGGCCGGACCGAGAGAGGCCGATTGAGAGAGACCATTCGACTTCTCCAGCCGAAGGAATGGAACACTGACCCCAAAATTCCTACCCACCCCTCATATCTTTAACTAAAAAACACCCTCCTCACAGCATCTCGAAAGATGACATAGGCCCTAAGGTAAGTTGCTTTCTTCAGAGCTTTAAGGGAGTTATTGTAAAAAAAGGTCGGAAGAGATAATATTTGGAAGTGTGATTGATGTACACGACCGAAAACTGATGTCCCTATATAATTAAGACTCTTCAACTTCTGGACCCCAAATTGTACATTTCTTTACCCACAAACACGCCCCGTTATTCCCTGTAGAATTCAACTTAATACTTCATATTACTGTGATGCAGTGCCGTAGCCATAGCATTCACGTGGAGGGGGGCAATCCTGGTGTGTGGAGGCAAAGGAGAAGGTGGTAGGGGGTTGCAAAAAGATAAATAAATAAATAAAAAGATAATTTCTTAAAAATAATACGTTATCTGTGCATAAAAAACCTTATCTCTTAAACATTAGTTTATCAGTCAAAATAATAATATCATGTCAAAATATTTCACCAATAAATAAAGATATAATATGTCTCGAAGCCATCAGGTAGGAGATTTAGCATTATCAATGCCTTTCCCACAAAAATAAAGTTGTTTTCTATTGAAAAACTGTTGAATGCAAAAAAATACTAGTTCATATTGAATATTTTGGTGGGTATTGAATGTGCTGACGTAGCGTAATTGGTAAAGCAGCTGACCGACAGTCAGAAAGCTGCGGGATCAATTCCCGTCGGCGGCATGTATTTTTTGTCGGAAGATTTTTAAATTTACATAGATGTTTCAGGCCACTAATAAATGCTTTTAAATGATTATTTTTATATTTGAATAATTTTCACAACACTACTTACATCAGTTCCAATTTTGAAAATGTTTCTGAAAAACGCGTAGGGAATTTGTATTGTTAATTTTCACCAAAGTGACAGATCACCAAATTGCATATAATATCGAGGCATGAATCGATTCCAAAATTAAATAACCACCACAGCATTAGTTACTGCAGTCAATACCGGGGTAAAGCCATTTAATTAATAATTATAATCTAGACACAAGAACAGTCACAGACTTGGGCCATATTCCGTAACAAATGGCGGCCATTACGCGCCGGTCCAATCAGCCGAACACAGAAATTAAAAACACAATCCCTCGCTTATTTATTATTTAAAAAAGTAATGAGCCATCGGAATACAATCGGTAACGACCGTACCTCATTTGTTTGTATCGTCGTAAATTTAAAAGTGTGTTTTTTTCCGACTTGAGAGCTCCGAAAAAAACAAAAAGCCAATTTGAATATTCATGAGGCGTTTAAAACAGCCCGACGTTACCGCCATCTGTTGGAGGAAGCGAAACTAAAGATCGATGGGGTTTGCCGCGCTTTTTAGGCAAACGACAAAATACGCTGAAAATATACTGTGATTTATGACCAAAAAATAGATTTTATTCCACTAGCGTAAACCCCTAAAAATCATGAGATATAAGAAATTATTCCAATTTTGAAAAATTGAAATTAAATAATTTTCTGTTCAAATATTATATTATAAGTAGTAGGTACCTACCTACATTATTGCTTGTCTTTTTAAATTTTTCTTCAAGTAATTAGTTCCAATTTTTAAAATGACACTTTTTCTATGGAGGGAAATTCATATAATTAACGTTTCAGCATAACAAATTTTTATTTAATTATTTGAATATTACATTTAATTACAATAATGATGTATTGCCCATGTCACTAAGTGTGGAACGCCTGTGTGTTGAGATGGCAATTTACAGAGTGGTTGTTAACTAGGTTTTTGTTTACACAATATTATAAAAATACCAGATAAAATAAAATCAGTATGTTATTTTATTTTTAAATTATACAATTCAGTAATCAATGTAGATGATGAAGACGAAGCGAGAATAATTTTAAGTAATTAATTAATCAAATTACAGTTTGATCAAAAGGCATAGTATACACAGTAGGCACAATTTTTTAATGCGTTTTGAAATACTTCTAATGTTTACGTTTATTGGAGATAATCAATGATTTTACTTTTAAAGGATGTTTTGGTTTGTCTGTTTCTAATGTCAGTAGAAATTATTTATATATTTTTTTTAGATATTATCTTCAAAATTAAAATAATTGTTTTTGGAATTTAACAACCGAAAGAGTCAACGCGTAACTTGTTATAAATCGGTAGGAATTAGGTATGCGGGGGCAAACAAATTAAAATTCATTGAACGTGAATAACGCACATCACATACAACCGAAATTATTATGTTTAATAATGGGCCATCTTAATCACAGAACTTGGAAAGGACTTTTAGGGAACTTGAATATCTTTGAAATTCGATGAATTATTGTTAACCTTCAGGTTCTGAAATGTTTTTACCCACAAGTCCAACCAAGACGGTGAAATTTCTACGAATCTAAAATGTGCTTTATGTTTCTTATTTTTGAAGTTGTCTTAAAAACAATTATAGTTATAGAAACTACATAAAATTATATTTAAAGTGTCTTTAAAATTTTGACTCGAAACGTCCATAATTTAGAAAGAATCTATATTTATAAAACACATTCATTTTGTGTAGGAGGGAATTAGTAAGAATATCTATTCATTTTTTTATGATTTTTGTAAAATCTTTCAACTACTGTCAATGAAAAAATCCAACCCAATTTGTAATCATACACTTTGACATTTTTTTTGGATTTTATCCTCATGATCATGTGTAAATATTTGAGACAAAGTGAGAAGAATATTTATTTATCTTTTCAACGACGAACAGATTGAAAACAAAACAATGTACCATCGGACAGTAAAATGACATGTACATTTTAACTAGAAATGTGCACAGGAATTACTGGTTAAAGTCTTTTGGGTTCTTGCTGATATATCAAGTAAATGTTGGATCCCCTGATATTTTGAATAATTTATTTTACAGAGGGAAATTATTTTTGTTTCATTTGTGTTATTTCATTATTTCACAATTTATTCATTTAAAATAATATATAGTATACTTGCGGCACGTTCCAAGGTAGAAAATACTCTCAGTATCGCCCTTGTGTAAGACCAGAATTCAGAATTGAAACTTTGCTTGAAATGATTTTAGCCTTGTTTTGTGACCAGATCTGAATATCCAGGTACTTCCACACCATCCTCTTCTCCATCTCCTTCCTCTCTCCAATACTTTCAGCCTCACAAAATACCCTAATTGGGGCTGCCACAGTCTCACTGGCTCCAGACGATTGGGAACAGTTGGGACTCTTGTGAAGTGTTCACATTTCACAAACATATATATTGCGGATTTACAGTTGCCGTAAGGACCATTATTCCATAAAACGAAAAGCAAAATCTGCTAATTAAACATGAACCTAAAAAGCCATGGATAGAGCATTTATTAGTGCGATTTTGCGTGAATGAAATTTTACCCAAATTCAGGGTGAGCGAAAAATGCTTGTCAGCCATCTTGTAAGACAAACTATTGAAATTATTTGTATGCAAAGTTGTAAAAAATGAACATTTAACATTTTATATTTGTGTTGTTAATGCAGTTAGAACGGCTTATATTTTGTAAGGTATTTGGTGAGACAAGGAACAGGATTTGTCATTGAAAAAATAATTATGTGTGGCATTTTTCATACTTCATTTTTCACAAATTTCTTAAGTACGTAAATATTAAGCTCAGAATTCCTATGGATTAAATTAATTATATCAGTTTGATGAATCCATTGCATCTAATAACACTGTCTGACAGGAGAATTTTTTCAGACTTGGTCGTGTTACACAGAGTCATTGAAATGCCTAAAACAAAAAAACAAAAAAAAACTTAATTGATAGTCCTGCCATCGTTGCCACTATCAAACTAAATGTGCCGACTAGGAATACAAGACAAAATATAACATTCTTCTGCAATACATACACGACCAACTATTAGACACACTCACTGACCAATAGGATGCATGATCTGGGCAACAATTATGGGGGTGCTATTGATTTATTTACTGACTCCATTTATAGAACTAAGCATAATCTATACGAACACTTTGTCGAATCCTACAAATTAGAATAGTGTTGGTAAATTAGTTTTAATGGTTTGTCTATATGTGATGTTGTTGTAATTTCATTTTTACTTTATGTTACACTTAGTTTTAAAAAAAAATATTTTTTCATTATACTTGTTATCACAATTTTACAATTGTGTATAATACAGATATTCTCCTATGTACACTGCATCATGTATCACTTTTATGTAAAAGCTTTTTTAAGAGCTTATATATAAAAATAAGTTATTAAGCATCTTCCCCCTCACTCGCGGCTTCAAATTGTTTTCGAATTGCTCCATCCAAGTACTTTTATGTTCATGTAATTAAATCATGTTTACGACATTACATCAACCTGTATTGCACACGCGACTGTGGACTGTAAAGCCCCGGCGAGCGGTTGTTGATGGTACCTACATGGTAGTGATACGGTCGATATGGAATGGGCATCTGCGGGATATTGTTAATCGGAGTCATGCCGCGGGCGGGCTACGAACCCGCGCCCGGCAAGCGCAAGTGGTACTGCCGATCTACATAATACTTCCCCGGCTTACAAAATGCAGAACTCAACGCTTTGTAAGACTAGGGTAACCAAATGAAAATCATTATTTTTTAAGGCGATGCACTACGTCGTGTAATATTTTAAATTGAGCCGCTATCAATAACAACCCTTACGTAGATGGCGATAAGGTTTAAATTCTCGCTTTACACCATTCGCCTGATTTGATTTTTGCAAGAAAAAAACATGGCCAAAAAGTGCCTTTTATTTTATTTTGTGGATATTCAGGCATAAATATATTTTTTTTTTTATCATTTTATAAATAACTTAATTTTCCACATTATACAATAAAATCATAACCGAAAATGGGTTCGTAAGTAGGAGATTTTGAACTTTTAAGCAGTTTTCATAGGCCTTTACACTATTTTTTTCTGGGCTTATAAAAAGACTTATCTAAAAAATACTTGATTATTCCAAAGGCCAAGATGTATTCTACTCGCAGTATTTAATTAAAGCATCTGAAACATTTCTAGGCGACCAAATTTTCAAACCAAAAACACATGATTTTGCATTACTACGTATAGCATCGCCTTAATGATAAACTAATGTTTATAAGACAAGGTTGTATGCAGAGCATAAAACATAACAAATAATTATAAGCAATAATTAGTAACCTGAAATATTAATACAAATTGAAAATATCTCCCCAGTAAACCACTGAGCTATGTCGGCTTATTTCCAACCAGCCAAATGATTCAATATGTACTAGTACCTCAATCAACAATTACTGCTTATTATATTTATTCCACCTTTAAACAACCAACTTTATTTTTGTGGCAAAAGCTTTGTTAGTGCTAAATTTCTCACTAGATGGCGTCGAGACATATTATATCTTCATTTATTGGTGAAATATTTTTGACTTAACTAACTAACTAACCATCACGCCGTTTCCCCGCAGGGGTAGGCAGAGAGGACGGACCGCCAAACAACTCGGTCTTGGCACACACTCCTTGCCTCATTCACATTCATACATCGTCTCATGCATACTCTTCTATTGTTCTGACTCTTGACATGGCCCGACTCAAGTATCTGATTCACTTGGTCGTGCCATGTCTTCCTCGGGCGTCCCCGACTTCTGATATCAGAAGTCGGGGACGCCCGAGGAAGACATTACTCATTACGCTTACATCAGCCTTGCACTCTTTGCGGATATCCACATTCCTCACACGATCATACATGGTTTTACCACACATACGCCTCAGGGATCTCATTTCAACAGCATTCAATCTACTTTCATCCTTTTTTTGCCAGTTCCATGCCTCACTTCCATACATCAGGGTAGGTACCAGCACTCCATTGTGGACTGCTAAGTCAAATATTATTATTAATTTTAATGATAAACTAATGTTTATAAGACAAGGTTTAATGCATAGCACAAAGGATAACAAATAATTATAAGCAATGATTAGTAGACTGAAATATCAATACAAATCAATGTGGGTTCAATTCCCGTTGGCGGCATTTATTTTTACTCGGGAGATATTTTCAATTTGTATTGATATTTCAGGCCACTAATAATTGCTTATAATGATTTGTTATCAAATTAAAATCATTCTTTTAAGCATTCTAAGTATTTTTGGTATGTTAAAGGAAACGGGGAAAGAAAAGAGATGAGAGATAAGAAGGTTGGGAAGTGTCTGGCTATTCAGATCTGATCATTAATCACGACCTAAGCCTATTCAACCAATGCGACGAAGAGTATCTACCACCCTGTAAGGCACATACTCAAATACCTTTAATTATTTTACCGGCTGCGCCAATGTGATGTCAGTTTGATTCTATTTAAAAAGATAATATTACTGAACAAAAAAGATGGCGAATTAACCATTAACCAAACATACACCTTTTATAGATCAATGTTTATACTCTTCCTCTATCATACTACAATAAATAATTGTACTAGCGTGAAAGAAGTTAAAAACAATAGCTCCGGTTAGGGACCACAGATCAGAATCTAAACGTAACTTGAAATAGCAATAACCTAGTGAATAGGTCTGGATAGACAGGTAGGTACTATCACCTCCAACTCCCTTCATTTTCGTCCTCCGTGGTCGTGGGATAAGTCTTTCGACTAGCAATCTGGAGTGCCCAAGTTAATTTTATTTGAATAATTTGTGTTACCTATTTCACATTTTTTTCATTACTAAATAATATGTAGTATATTTGCGACACGTTCCAAAGTATCTGTAACGTATCGTTGTTGTATAGGATAGAATACTGGGCCCTTAATCTCCAGTATTCTAACGAGGAAAGGATCTGGTAATATATTGAATAGTCGTAGATTCTTATACACGGACGCTGTTTAATTCGGAATAAGTATAATAAACTGACAATACAAGTAACAAGTTGCCCAAAGGCCATCTAGCGAAAGAGTGCCCTCTTCGCGACCCGACAATGTAACCGGAGGCGGTTGGTAGCGTTCGGTTATGTTCGGTAGAACCCGAACCTATCCGAACCTTTTAAATCACCAAATACTACAGTATCGCACTGTGTAGTATTGCTCTCAGTATTGTCCTGGTGTAAGAATACCATTCATTTTGCTCAAAATGGCTTTAGCCATGTTTGACCAGTTCTGAATAGCCTTTCCAATATCCTTCACTTTTCCATTACCTTTAGACTCACAAAATACCCGAAATGGCGATGCTATAGTTTTGGAGAGCAGTTAGTACTGGTGTGTGGTATTCACATGGGATGCTTTAGTCTCACTGATTTCTGGCAGTTGTGACTCTTCTGTTGTGTTTTGGGAACCCTAAAAAAGTTAAACCTTATTTTTATTTTTTTTATTTTTTTTTATTTGGTACAATATTTTTTTCATTTTAAGTTTTCCAGTAATGTTGGCCTCACTGGGTGGCTTGCCCGTGCTGAGGCCTTCATAAATTAATAAATGTTTACATGTTACATTTTTTTACATTTTTTTAACTACCATACTAGGCTAATGCCCGTGTTGTGGTAGTTATACATGAAATAATAATAAAAATAACATAAAAGAACTAAAAAATACTATTTTATAGAAACATAAGTATGCAAGTATGAATCATAATGAAATAATAATAAAAATAACATAAAAGAACTAAAAAATACTATTTTATAGAAACATTAGTATGCAAGTATGAATCATACATGAAATAAAACTAAAAACAAATATATTAAAATTAATAGTAAACTGAAAAATAAAGAAAAGGTATATGTATATTTAAAAAGATACAAATAAAAATTAAAAATACTAAACATTAAGATTAAAATATAAACATAATTAATATAGATTATTTAATGCATATAATTGTTTGTGTGCATGTTTATTTATCGTAGGTATTATCTATAAGACAACATACATTATTGTATATATGCCAACATTTATCAAAGTGGTTAAAAGATTTACATTTGAACACAATGCAAAATTGTAAGAGCGAAATGGGTTCAAATTAATTTATTGTATGTTTGACCTTAATTGAATTATATTGCGATGGTGGATTCGTTGCGACTGGAACAGATTTATTATTAGGGTTATTACTTGCTTAGCCATACATGCACCAGGCAAAAAGAATGATGCATTTATGATCTGTGTTTCTTTTATGTAATGAGCAACTTGCTTGTTTTTTTTAACGATTTTTTTTTGGTTCTGGAATAGTTTTTAAGAGAGTCAGTATTGTAATCAGCGTTTTCAAAAATATAGCAATTTAAGGTTCTACTCAATCAAAACGAAAAAATATGAATACCTTGCTGACAAATTAATACACCTATACAATAAAGACAAAAACCTCAGAACTACTCAACATCCCAAAATTAAATACATCTTTGGCATGAAAAACAGTGTAATTTTATTCTTCAAAATTATACAATGCCGTTCCAAATTAAATTTTAAATGCCACGGCGATAAACAAATTTAAAAACAATTTCCAAATTTGGCTAAGTAAATATGAAGACGAGAAAATGTTAGTTATAAAGTAACACCAACACAACAATCTAAAGACAACAAACATGAAGAAAGAAATAAACAAACATGAAAATTAAGCCTACGAATATTAAGATGAGGAAATCAACAAAAAATGGAGGTAAGGAAATCAACAAACATGAACATGAGGAAATCAACAGATATGAAGTTACGGAATCCAACAAACATGAAAATGAAACCTACGAACATGAATATGAGGAAATCAAACAACGTGAAGATAAGGAAATCAACACACATGAAAATGAAGCCTACGAACATGAATATGAGGAAATCAACCAACTTGAAGATAAGGAAATCAACACACATAAAAATGAAGCCTACGAACATGAAGATGAGGAAATCAACAAAGATGTAAATGAAGACTACGGACATGAAAATGAGGAAATCAACAAACATGAAGATAAAAAAAACAATTAACATGAAATTGAGGCCTATAAACATGAATATGAGGAAATCAACAAACATGAAGATAAGGAAATCAACAAAGATGTAAATGAAGACTACGGACATGAAGATGATGAAATCAACAAACATGAAGATAAGGAAATCAATAAACATGAAGATTAAGCCTGCGAACATGATTATGAGGAAATCAAAAAACATGAAGATAACAAAACCAATTAACATGAAATTGAAGCCTACAAACATGAATATGAGGAATCAACAAACATGAAAATGAGGAAATCATGATGTAACACAACAATAATCAGTCCGCCTCCGAACAGGAACCCCTAATAGGGAGGACGGTTAATATACTACTATAGATACTATGTATCTTTAAAAATTAGCTACAACTATTTTCTTCCAAATCGGTAAAGATCACACTTCTGAGGATTATCTGTTCAGTAGTTATGTCACTTTTCTTCAGGTGTATGAAGAGACCAGAGCTAAGTGCAAAATTTAAATAAATACCAAAACAATACACAGTATCATAAACGTATAGCCGGGGGGATGACAAGGAGAATGGAAATGATTGATCGGTTTCGTGTAAACGAGAGAGTGCAAACATGCCTACGGACACCAGTTCAAGGGTTCAACCTTTGCACAGCGAGCAAGCATATTCACCAAGAAGAAAGCATTTAATCGAAATTATAATAGTAATAATCAATGTTTTATTATCTTCCTTTTTTATAACAAACAGAGATAACGATACCCTCACTGAGATCTACCGCTGATGATGTATTAAAAATCTCTTCATTGTAACATTTTTCATTTTTGTATTTATTGACGCCATGCAAGCGTTTACATTGTTAAAGGTAAGTTGTTCAAGAGTAGGTAGAGTAGTAAGTGCATATTATGTAACATAATATGCCAAGTATGAACAATATAAGCAGGTACAATACAAGTTATCATAGAGAGTTCTATTATATTATATTGTAGTACTTAAGGTGCTGTTAAAAAAATTATAGAGAAATATGTAGTAACTTTGCTGATGTAAAAAATTAACATTAAAGAGGCTGGCAGATTACGCTATAAGTTGAAAGTCTTTTATATTTATAACTCCATTTTGCTCGTTATGCAATCCATTACAGACATGTCACGCCTAAAAAGATGATGTGTTATAAGTGTGGGCGTGGCGACGATATGCAATGTGATCTGCTAGCCAGGCTATATTTGAAAATTATGCGACTCCCTCTCCTACCTACGGCAGGAGAATGGGTTAGAACAATTTACGAAGCGTCGTAATTCCGCGGCTGTCTTCTATCAAAGTGACAGATCCCATACAAAGAAATGATATTCGACAGCAGTTCCCCGATTGATCTGACCCCCTCTCCAGAGTAAGATTATAGCATAGTGTGACACTCACAAAATCTATGCGCACATAATATAGCGTAATGTGTCTAAAGTTTAAATGTTTGTTGTAAAGTATGGTATTACATCAGATTGGGTATTTTACAAAATTCATAATCCGGTTAGAAACGGGGTTGTAGAGCTTTTATTGTTATATATCGGAACTTGTGTTCATGCACCTGCATTTGCCTTGATAATATTAAGTATTGACGAAATGCGAAAATATTCTGATTTTTATGAGCACGTGTTCCGACATCGCGATAATACAGGGTTTTCCAATGAGAGGTGTTATTTTGAATAGCCCGCTATTTCGGTAGATGTTACTTTTGAAGCTGTTATTTTTGACATTTGACAAGTAGAAACTACGCCATTAATAAAAATGGAACGATACACGCTTCAACAACGCATTGAAATTATTAAAATTCACTTGAGTGAATCAAATGCAAATCATGATGAGGCCCATTTCCACCTCGGTGGCTTCGTCAACACGCAAAATTGTCGCATCTGGGGCTCGGAAAACCCAACAGTTATTGTTGAAAAGCCTCTCTATCCTCAACGTGTGACTGTTTGGTTATGGTACGGCGGAGTCTTTGGAACTTACTTTTTTTCGAAAATGAGACTGGAGCAACAGTTACGGCGAATGGATTGCGCTATCGAGATTTTTATTGCCGGAATTGGATGGTATTGATCTGGACAACGTTTACTTTCAACAAGACGGCGCTACGTGCCACACAAGCAACGAAACCATTGATCTTTTACGATTGAATATCAAAATAACACCTTTTATTGGAAAACTCTGTATATGGTGTTTTTTTTAGTTTATTGAGTGCTTTCGGTTTCAGTCTGTATTTGATGTCAGTATATTTTTTATTCATGATATCCCTATGTTTTGTATCCAGCTTTTTATTTGAGATATTTATAATATTTTTTACAATAGTTTTTTTAGATTAGAGGATTACAAATAATTTGAAGAGATTCTTAGGGCGGATTGTTTTTCACAGAATTTGAACAATTCATCAAATTTCAAAGTTGATTTACAAGTTCTGTGGAGGTTCCATTCAAGTTCGATTATTATATCATTATTGGCCAGTTGCTTCACAAAGCTGAAATAATAACAGAACTTGAATAGAACCTCCACAGAACATTTATTTTTATTATTTTAATATAGATCATAGTTACATTAATACATACATATTTTGCAAAATATAATATTTAGGTTCATAATTGGTTCATAAAGAGGAGCTCTTGTGCCTGATAAGGGAGCCACGATTCTTACTTAGATTCAATGTTATAATATTATGTTATGTGTAAAATATAAATATAATATATTTATATATAAATTATTTTTGTAATACATATAAGGTTTTTTGGAGAAAAAGTTTGATTTTATTTATTTGTTCTTGTTGGTTCGTAATACAGCGCAATTCGGAAGGGAGATTATTGTAGTTAACATGAAAATAAACTTTGAAATTTGATGAATTTTTCAAATTCTGTGAATTACCCGCCCTAATAAATTAGCAAATACTTATTTTTTTCCGTGTGCGAGTTCTATTTTGAAAAACGTTACATCAGTGACGGTACTATGTAGGTATCCATAAATAAATTTAAAAAAGGAATATTTTTATAAAATGCGTGTTTTGTTCCACTTTCAAAAAGCGTGACTTTGAGTCGTGCCGATTGGCCGATACTTGGCGGGTATTAGGTACCACTCAATAGTCCCGGCGTGACCGGGTCAGAACTCACGACCCTGTGTACGAATCAATCACCCTAACCACTCAGTCACTCGCCAATAATGGGTTAACAATGTAAATCGTCGCTAATTGGGCGGACGAACGAAATAAATGCCTTTCTTACCAGCTTAATATAACAAAAAAAGAATTACATATATAAGAATTAATGTTTTCCGAAAGAAGTTTAAAAATAATCAAGCTTTAAAAGACAAAGTTTTTGTTACTACAAAACATCTATTTTAAAATGTTAAAACCTTTCCATCCTGGAACAGCAGTCAACAAATCTAGCAACCTCTATCTAGGACCGACATTTATTTCGTATATTAACTGCTGAAATGTCATCCGATTCAGAGAAATGCATATATGTCTGCGTTAGTGTGCGTGATTGCCACCAAAATTTTATATAATTCATTGTCATTGACAACGAATCTATCTGCCGAGTTCCAGCTCGATCGTATTTCGGGAAGTGGGATAATTTCTGCTTCCAAGATTTCCATTCATTCATTACTGGAATCAAAAATGAAATTCAAAGAGATGAATTTAAAAATATTTGTTTTGCAATGTCCTGTTGAAAGACAAAAATGAGAAAGATGGCCACAAACCATTATTAATATGAAATCAATCAATTCGTTTCGTTTTTGTGCAAAATCACCTAAAGGGCGCTGTACAAGTATATAATACATTTCTACTATGATCTATGTTATTACTAAATATATATGGAGATAATATACAGTACAATACTTACCTGGTAGGTCACTTGAGATTAACACTTAATTAATATTAACTAATTAATTGGATATAATTGGACTTTCTCTCAGGTATGGTATAGTTAATTTAAGGGTATGACAGCTTAAAAAGGTAAGTGTTTAGTTTAGAGCTGAATTCTGTTGGACTTGTTATGGTTCATAGTTCTGGAGGGAGTTTATTCCAAGCCCTCGGCCCAGATGCTCTGAAAGCGCGGTCACCAAACTTAGTATTTGGCTTGCGCTTAGGTTCCATCAGTCTGCCTACAGTTGCTGATGTTGATATCTCCCTATGTTTCTATTATTTATAATAGTTGTATGCGACAGTAATTTTAGATCACCGTAAAACTGAGATCGTTCAAATGATAAAATTTCAATTTGGCGCTGATCGTAGGTACAACATGCACACAAAACTCGAGCTTGGGTCATGTGATGCTTAAACTGTCATCAAATAATGACACGTCCTTATAACACTCGTTCTATCTCCTTTTATAGCATGGTCAGACATATGATGTAAACAGATGTATACAGAGAAAGCACCAAGCTTTTTCTTTGCATTTAAAAGTTTACACTCAGGTCATGTGATGCTTTAACTGACATAAAATAATGACACGTCCTCATAACACTCGTTCTATCTCCTTTTATATTATGGTAAGACATATGATATAAACAGATGTAGACAGAGAAAGCACCAAGCTTTCTCTTTGCATTTAAAAGTTTACACTCAGGTCATGTGATGCCTTAACTGACATAAAATAATGACACTTCCTCATAACACTCGTTCTATCTCCCTTTATATTATGGTCAGACATATGATATAAGCACAAGTAGACAGAGAAAGCACCAAGCTTTCTCTTTGCATTTTAAAGTTTACATTATATGGTCCCGTATAATTTTAAATATGTAATTTTATAAAACAGAAAACCATCACACATTACCTACCTACATCCGTTCACAGTAACCTTTATAATGTCTGTCTAACTAAATATATAAATGGATCTCTTCAAATTATTCGCTATCCGGTTATAAACGGGATTACAGGCCCTTTAAGATTGAATCGATAGGTTTAGTGATAAACATTAATATTATTAAATGTTATATGATATAATATTATATCCCTACCTATAAGAAATTAACTACCTTCTGAATCGTGGTAAGTAATTGAACTGTCATATCTTTTTACACAGATAGATGCCCATATTACTTTAGTTTTACAATATGAATGAAACCATCGCGTTGGCAGATACGAATAACGAATAACTACCCAAATACTTGACAAGAAATGCATGAATAATTTGCATAACATAATTTACTGCACTTTAAGGGCTGCCAGGCCGTAAGGTCTGCAAGATCGCCGATGAAGATTGATGACCGCTAACTCAATAACCATTAACTTGGAAGCTGTAAGGACCTACATATGAGATATTGTAATAATTCATAACGTATGCAATAAGCGTTTAAGGATGTCATGGTAATTATCCTAAATAATCTCTACTCATCGCTATAATAAAAATGCTTGATCTATACCGAGTAAAAAAATGAAAATCGGAAAATCTTTCCACGACCGAGCCGTTGAACTACAGAACGAAACCACTCGTTCTCATATTTTTATGATTTAAAAAACCGAATATATCTAAAACTTAAAGCATGATATAACAGTAAACTAAATATAAAAAATATTAGTAAAACATGTAACATTAACATCCAATAATGAATAAATTACAACAATACTACACATAACGACAATGACATTGACTGTACCGAACTTCTGTCCCTTATTAACTTTAACATACCTTTGAGACGTACACGACATACAGTGCTATTCCACAAGCTAAATTATAAAACAAATGCAGCATATAATTTGCCAATTAACCAAGCTCTTCATACTCTAAATAATATTTTTCTTAACATTGACATTTTTTCGGATTCACTGCCCAAATTCAAACGTGGCATCATGTCAATAATTTAAACTATTCAATGCGCGTACATACAGACACACACACATTCACACTCACACGTCACACACACACCTATAAACTACACACGTCACCTGGTAATAAACATACCACTTAGCAGACATTACAAGGAAACATATAATAGGTACCCAACATGAAATATCTTATTCCTGTATATTGTTTCATCTCTGTAAATCATGTGAGATTTGTTCCTACAATATAAAATAAATAATATGATAAATCACTAAAACTACATTACCAATGCCACTCTACTTTGTAGGATTAAAAAAGGTGCTCGTAAAGATGGAGTCAATAAATATATCAATAGTGCCACCAAACTTGTTGCCCTAATCATGCATCCTCTTGGTTAGTGACTGTGTCTGATAGTTGGTTGTGTATGTATTGCAGAAGAATGTTAAATTTTGTCTTGTATTCCTAGTATGCACATGGAATTTAATAGTGGCAACGATGGCAGAGCTGTCAATTATGTTGTTAATGACTCTGTGTAACCCAACCATGTCGAAATAATTCTCCTGTCAGACAGTGACATGACAAATGCCAACTATATGCAAATATTTAGCGTGTTTCCCGACTTCCGATATTATAAGGAACTTACAAAAAGATCACCAGGAAGCGGCCTACAGTCCCGTTTTCAACCGGATTACCAATAATTTGAAGAGATTATAATAAATTAGCAATACTATTTTTTCTTCGTGTAACTACGTAATTAAACAGCCACCATGCCATTTCTCCGCTGGGGTAGGCAGAGAGGACGGATCGCCAAACAACTCGAACTTGACACACACTCTTTGCCTCATTCAAAATCATACATCGTATCACACATACTCTTCTAATATTCTGACTCTTGACATGGTCCGACTCAAGTATCTGATTCACTTGATCGTGGCAGGTCTTCTTCTTCTTCGTCTCCGAGTTCTTTAACACGATCAAAACGCATTTCTATCACTTAATCTCTTCAAGTCATTAAAGTACGCACTGTTAAAATCTCATAGCGACAGCCATGATTGTTTTTTTTTAATGTAAATATCGCACAAGAGTCTCAACAGCCCGTAGCCAATAGGACTACGGCATCCCCAATAATTGCGGTAAATTGTAAATTGGGGTTAACATAGCGGGCGGGAAGTACCTACGTGGCAGCTGTTCTAGTTTCTTCACCACCTAGGATTCTTGCTGCATAGTCTCTATCTTCTATCTTCGTTGAACGTCTCAGTGGTGCTGCCAAAGGTCTTTTATCTAAGTGAGGATATTGGGTCAGTGCTTTATTAGCAGCAGACACGTAGCTGGACGGATGACGAACCTCGTGCTGGTGCAGTTGGTGGACGCGGTGGACTCTTTCGCTGCAGCATCTGGTCCAGTTTCTTCACCATCTAGGATTCTTGCTGCAGAGTCTCTATCTTCTATCTTCGTTGAACGTCTCAGCGGTGCTGCCAAGGTCTTTTTATCTATGTGAGGATATTGTGTCAGTGCTTTATTAGCAGCAGACACATAGCTGGACGGATGACGAACCTCGTGCTGGCGCAGTTGGTGGATGCGGTGGACTCTTTCGCTGCAGCATCTGGTCCAGTTTCTTCACCATCTAGGATTCTTGCTGCAGAGTCTCTATCTTCTATCTTCGTTGAACGTCTCGGCGGTCCTGCCAAAGTCTTTTTTATCTATGTAAGGATATTGTGTCAGTGCTTTATTAGCAGCCGTTTTTTCATTTTTCGTCATCCGTCCAGACACATAGCTGGACGGATGACGAACCTCGTGCTGGCACTGTTGGGGGACGCGGTGGACTCTCTCGCTGCAGCAGCTGGTCCAGTTTCTTCACCACCTAGAATTCTTGCTGCAGAGTCTCCATCTTCTATATTCGTGTCACCTGTTCTTGTTCTTTATTTTACTTAACTTAACTTAACTTTCTTTTTGTAATATTTATATTTTTTGTAATACCTGCATCAACTGTAAAGCGCTCCTGAAGGAATGTCTCACAAATGCGGCGCTATACAAATTATCCAAGAAATAAATGGCCTTTCAAATTCGGTCACTGTACGTGGCAAAAGTCATTTCATGCAATGTTTCTATTCTGAAGAGTGATCTTTGTTACCACGAGAAAGCTCGTCATACATTTCGAATTAACAAATCGCAATTTAAATATTTAACGAATGTAAGAGTGCAATTTAAATAACACTGCATTCCATCACCTGCACACACACAGCTAGAATACCTATACTACAGACTGTAGCTGGAGCTGTATAGCTGCGGGCGTGCGGCTGAACCCATTACCGGCACGCGAGCGGCCAGGGTTCCTTCCCGCTTATGGTAAATTGGCCGGGCATGCGCAGTGCGCACGGTCGACCTGTCAAGGGGTAAAGGTAGAACATCCCATCGTTCAGACAGATTATTACAGATTAAGTTTGTGCTGTTTGCGAGCGAATTTTTGGTATAATGACTGATAAAACATATGAAAAAAATCAAATTAACGGAAGAAAATCTTGAAAATCCATATTAAGGCGATGCCATACGTAGTAATGCAAAATCATGTGTTTTTGGTTTGAAAATTTGGTCGCCTAGAAATGTTTTAGATGCTTTAATTAAATACTGCGAGTAGAATACATTTTGGCCTTTGAAATAATCGAGTATTTTTTAGATAAGTCTTTTTATAAGCCCAGAAAAAAATAATGTAAAAGCCCATGAAAACTGCTCTGAAGTTAAAAATCTCCTATTTACGAACCCATTTTCGGTTATGATTTTATTGTATAATGTAGCAAATTAAGTTATTTATAAAACGATCGAAAAAAAAATTAATATTTATGCCTGAACATCCACAAAATAAAATAAAAGGCACTTTTTGGCCATGTTTGTTTCTTGCATAAATCAAAACAGGCTGATGGTGTTAAGCGGAAATTTAAACCTTACCGCCATCTACGTAAGGATTGTTATTGATAGCGGCTCAATTTAAAATATTACACGACGTAGTGCATCGCCTTAATCCGTAGTGAAAAATAAATAAATTTAAAATCTTTAGCGTAATATCACCAATAACATCAAAGTTGTGTATTCGTTCTGGAGAGGGAGATAATCTAACGCCCTAGTGTAAGAACACCATTCAGAATTGAAACGTTGCTTTAGGCGCGTTTGGTGACCAGGTCTTAATGGCTGTGTAATTCCATATCTTCCTCTTCTCCATCTTCCCCATTATCTTCGGCCTTACAATATATCCGATTGTCGATTCCAGAATTTCACTGGCTTCAGACTGTGGGTAGCAGTTGGGACTGTTGTGCGGTATTCACATAATAAAATAAACAATACAAAGTAAAGTGGTTTCTTCACAATCCTCCTCACTAAGTATTCTTATTCCGAGGCGGATTGTAGTTAGTTAGTTGTGTTGTGTAACACACAGTGATTTCCTCATCTTCATCGATGTCTGTTGATTTCCACATCTTCATGTTTATTAACTGTAGTTTGTGTTACTTCATATTTTTTTATGATTTCCTCATCTTTATCTATGTCTGTTGATTTTAACATCTTCATGATTTCCTCATCTTTATCTATGTCTGTTGATTTTAACATCTTCATGATTTCCTCATCTTTATCTATGTCTGTTGATTTTAACATCTTCATGATTTCCTCATCTTTATCTATGTCTGTTGATTTTAACATCTTCATGATTTCCTCATCTTTATCTATGTCTGTTGATTTTAACATCTTCATGATTTCCTCATCTTTATCTATGTCGGTTGATTTCCACATCTTCATGTTTGATATCTGTTTATTTGTTAATTAACACATCTACATATTTGTTGAATGTAGGTTGTGTTAGTGTTATTTCATTTTTTTATAACTTCCTCATCTTCACATTCATTTTACGCCGTATTTTTATATCTTTTAAAATATGTAAATAATTATTATCTTTCCCAATCACTTGACACTAATCACCCATTTGATTTTGTATAGTGCTAAATGGGTAGGTACCTACCAGACTACTTAATACAACCCCCTTCTAACGTGCCCCACGCGACATATGGGGAGCACAGTGGGGTGATTTAATGACCCCAGATAAAAAGATATTATTGTCAAATGATACAGTCGATTGAAAATACCCCAGAGACAAAAAACCTGGAACAAGTGGTGTTTTTTTTTCGAATGTCTAATTTCTTATTTGTAATTTTTAATATAGCAAAACTCGAAAATAACATAGATAAAAAAGACCGGTCAGTAGCTAAGTTGGCATCGCGTCTGAGTTTGTTAACAACAAATCACTAAAATTAACAATTCGACGTCCTTCGTGTATGAGTGGTTACGATCCTTGGGTACGAATCTGAAGGTGGCGGTGTCAAGTTGTCTTATTTCAATTTTCAATTATTAGATGAACAACATTCCTGCCTTAGGTCACCTCAGGTGGTTCGCTACGTTTGGTGACTTAGCAATGGTGCCCGGGATCATGGTGTGAGGTTTTTTTAGGTCTTGGTGGCGGAAGCATTTGCCAACCAGTCTCTCCCGATCTGACCCACCAGATCGGGAGAGACTGGTTGAGGGAGACTTTTTGACCTCTCCACCCGGACTCTCTCTAGACCCATCACTTTGCACAACAGTGGGAGTGATAGATTCATACGTTGGTCACTCCTGGATGCATTGACCCCCAAATTCCTTTCAAATCACTTTTATTCTTAAATTAATGTTAAATGTAAATAAATATATTCTTATATTTGTTTACATTTACTGTGTATCTAATTTAGTAACTGCTATTGTAGTCTATTTTCATTATCTATACTTTTGTTATCATGGTTTATACATTTTGTTTATTTCTTACTTTATAAATAAAAACTTTCCTTCTTTTCTTTACCCAATATAATACATTGTAATGGCACAACTCCCCAACTCCAACACGAGAAACGTTTTTTTCTATTAAATTGGGGAGTTACGTTAAAAAGAAAACATTTTTAACTGTAATTAGTTTTTTTAGGATAACATATTTATGTTTTTATATAAAAGAAATATATTTTTAAATAAAAAAATAACAATCAACCATGTCAAAATGTGAATATAAAACGTAAATAACAATCAACCATGTCAAAATCTGAATATAAAACGTACCTATATAACAATCTATCATGTCAAAATTTGAATATAAAACGTACCTATATAACAATCTATCATGTCAAAATCTGAATATAAAACGTACCTATATAACAATCTATCATGTCAAAATCTGCATATAAAACGTATATATCAATCAACCTTGTCAAAATGTGAATATAAAACGTAAATAACAATCAACCATGTGAAAAGGTGATTATAAAACTTAAATAAAAATCAACCATGTCGAAATGTGAATATAAAACGTAAATAACAATCAACCTTGTCAAACTGTGAATATAAAACGTACATAACAATCAACCTTGTCAAACTGTGAATATAAAACGTGTATAACAATCAACCATGTCAAAAGGTGATTATAAAACGTATATAACAATCAACCATGTCAAAAGGTGATTATAAAACGTATATAAAAATCAACCATGTCAAAATGCAAAATTCCCAGTAAGTATTATTTAGGTGTACTTATCTTCAACAACCCTCAAAGGCCCATAGTAAATAAAATCAACATCAAAACCATATCTAAATTACCCCACTAAATACCCAATTATCCATGCATTATTATGCTTTTTATCCTAATGCGATCCGTCACAAACGAGCTACAATTTGCATACTGTAATACATTTTATATTCTAATACACTTGCTGGTACCCATGATTTGTGACTGACTAGGGCAAATGACGGGGGTGGAGGATTTTTTAAAGTAAGGGGGTAAAATTGTCCCCCCAATCATAGTGCAAATGTCACATGTACTTACTCTTTCAAATCGTAAATATATATATTTTTTAATTTCATTTATCTCATTTCTACGGATTTTTTGTTTTATTTATAAAACGATCTATTTAAAATCTACTCAAATTATTGGTAATACGAATAAACACAGGACTTTAGGCCGCTTCCTGATAAACTTTTAGTAAGTTTGTAATAATATCGCAACACGTGTTTATTCACCTGCATTTTTTCATAATAATTTTAGGATTTACTAAAAGTTTATCAGGAAATCTATCAATCCATTCGTTGGGGCCTGCAATCTCGCTATTAACCGGAATACGAGTAATTTGAATAGATTCTTAATAAATTAACAATATTTTTAATCAGTAGGTTTTCTCTGTGTGCTTGAGTGTATAAAGCTAGTTTTACACGATGCTTATTTACATACTAATCATAAATATGAAAACCATATTAAAACCCGTATTGAGACATTAACAAAAGAAGACATACAGAAGACGTCAAAGATACAGAAGATATGGAAAGACAAACTAGAGCAATTAAAATACGGGCCGGAAAACACTGTAGCGACGATGTGGTAAAATTGTTCTTTACGATAGACTTTCTTGTATACATCTGTGCTGTGGTCGCAATACCCAGAAACGCAATTGGAAAAGCTGAGGGTGAGCTACAACAACGCATTCAGACAACTTATGCAACAACCAAGGTTCTGCAGTGCCTCCACGATGTTCACAGAAGAGAGAGAGCACCCATTCCCCGCCTTGCTTCGCTACCGACCGTGAATACATCCCTTCGTCAAAGGGTCTCCCCAAAATAGCCTCTCTTGATCTGGCACGCCACCCAGTTGGTGGGTAGGTTTATCCTTAACACACCCCACCCGATAAACCCGGGCACCCCTGCTAAATCAACAAACGTAGTGAACCACTTGAGGTGACTGATGGCAGAGGTGTTGGTTATCCAATAAACGGTTCCCGGGGCGGCGGTACCCGAATCCACCAAATAAACCAAAATTGAATAGAAAAATTTTAAATCTTCGTTTTTTTTTTTAACTTTTCATGAACATTATAATCATATAGGGTTTTCCAATAAGAGGTGTTATTTTGATATTCAAAGAAAAATGCCATTTTTTAATATAAATGATCGAACGTTTATTTCATTATAAAGAGAAAAGTATGTTGTTAATAGTGAAAAATAACATCAGTCAAATGACTACCACGACCACGCCTACAGGACCATATCCTTTTCATGAAATTTTCCATAACCAAATCGCAAAGTGGCTGCCTGATGTCCTCGATAGCCTCACGAATTCCATCTTTGAGGTCTTGAATCGACGCTGGGCTATTGGCGTAGACCTTCTCTTTCACGTGGATCCAAAGAAAGAAGTCGCAAGGTGTTAAATCACAAGATCTCGGTGGCCAATTGTGATCACCTCTTCGAGAGATAACACGGTCCGAAAACTTTTCCCGTAAAAGATCAATGGTTTCGTTGCTTGTGTGGCACGTAGCGCCGTCTTGTTGAAATTAAACGTTGTCCAGATCTATACCATCCGATTCCGGCCATAAAAAATCATTTTATTGCCGGACTTAAATACACATAACACCTCTTATTGGAAAACCCTATACTTACGTTTTGATTCAGATTTGCAGATTTAGTTTTCATTTAAACAATATGATCCACTACCATATTGTTGCAAACGCAATAAGTTGTCTCGTCGTGTCTTATATTTTAAAAGCTTCATACCGTATGAAAAAAATGAAAGGGCTACAAGTAGTTGATCTGATAATCATTCTGGCCAAAAAAAATAGTACAAATTTCACGACATCATGATAAGATGACTGTTCCGAAACATTTACGTATGAATAAATCGAAGCAATAAAATCAAGGGTGAGAAAAACTGAGAAAGGAAGAGGAAATTTATTCGAAGCGCGTTCCACTCAGATTTGAATTTAAATTTCAAATATGGAATCCCCTACTGGCTTTTCCAGGAACCGCTTCTCTGTGGTGGATTTTCCACCCAATCTCAACCGCGTCAATAGAAATACAAATAACATAGGGGAGGCCAAAACCGTAAGATTTTCTTCGTATTCTTATTTTTGATTTTGAAAACACATACGCATATTTTCTACAAAGAAAATTGAGGTTATGTCAAATTATGTAAAATAAATTAATCATTGAAAAAATACTATATTTAAATACTTAGAGAATGCGTATTTTCAATAGTCATAATTATCTTAGACAGTATCTAGATTGTATTTAGTTCAAGTTTAAATTATTGTTAAAAATGTGACTAAATGACACTAAACTGCGCTACATAAATGCAATGTTATTATTACTGTTGTGATAATTTCCCAATAAGTCATTCAGAATATATCTGAACACGTGTTTACGAAGGTGCCCATGTCCGAATAAGTGTAATGGACGAGTTGCGAAACTATTATAATTTTGAAGAACACGTGTTCCGACTTCCTCATAACATATTCATGAATTACTAATATTTTGTTATGAAATTTGTCAAATAATTCGTTAGACATCCATTTTTAAAAGGAAACCTAATAATTTTACCAGATTTTTAATAAGTAAACCATATTTCATATATCATTTTTCTCTGTGTACATAAAGATAGCAGCAAATAATAAAAAGGTGCATTGAGTAAATGAAGATAATGTTGGTAATTATTATCAGAAGTATGATATATCTCAATTGGTAGAGGAGCGCCCCGGCAAAGCAAAGGTACTGGGTTCAATTCCTATTAAGACCGTATATTTATCTAAATTTTCTGTTTTTATTTTTCGATTTAAAATCGCTATTATTATCTTAAATAATAAATTATACAATTTGAGTTTTCAATCATAAGTTTTTCAAAAAAATGAAATAATTTTATTTTCATATAATCAAATAGATCTGTCTAAAAATATATTCCAGTACAGATCAATATAGTTCTATAAGCAATCGGGGAGGATTGTAAGGAGTTTGTTTTAGGCCGCCTGTAAAGATAAGTATGCCGAGATGTGAGAAGTTTAGGAGTGTGTTTTATACATTTCATTTTGAATTGGCGAGCGTTCTAGAAAATTCTCGTAGCATCGCTACAAATAGATTCCTAACCTATAGAAATGAGTTATTAGCGTGTCCGTTATAGCCTCTTCCTAACTACCCTCACGACGTCGCCCAACTGTATGATGATATTTTTGTTATTTGTTTTTGGGGTGTTATGCCGTGTTGCGCTAACTCCTTCTTTAGCCAACGTTTCAGACAGCATTGCAGTGTCCTAAATAATATTTACTAAATAACACATCTGCCCTGATGATAGACACTGCAATGCTGTCCGAAACTTTGGCTAAAGAAGGAGTTAGCGCAACACGGCATAACACCCCAAAAACAAATAACAAAAATACTTTTGGCCGTGAAAATCTTAAATCATATTTGTATGATGATATAGTTAAATGAGATCTTTTGACATGTCACATAAAAGTATTTATATTCAGTCCTCCGTGGTCGAGCGGTAAGTCTCTCGACCCAAAATCCCGGCGTACGCAAGTCAATTTTATTTGATTTTTCACAATTTATTCATACATGTATTTATAAAAAAGAGTACATGTGGCAGGGGCAGCGTGACTTTGTTTTTAATACAAATCTACCGTTTTATTCCGAGATTTATTAAAGTTTCCACACTTGACTTTCAAAACAAGATAAAGGTCATTGTCTTCAATTTCGATAAATTCTGCGTAAAGCCCGGGCAACGCTGGGGAGCTAGTTTAAAATCAAATGCAGCATATTTAAAGCACGAAAAATACTATCAGTATCGCCCTTGTGTAGGACCACAATTTAGATTTGAAACGCTGCTAGAAATGGCTTTAGCTGTGTCTGATAATCAGATCTTTATATCCAGGTACTTCCACACCTTCCTTTAAATCATCTCATTCCCCTCCTCGCTGCCTTCAGCCCCACAACATACCCCAACTGGGGATAGCATAGTTTTACTGGCATCAGACATTTGGGAGTACTCGGGACTCAAAAAAAAGCAACGCGTTCGCATTATTTGGCAAAATCGATAGAGTAATTCCATAAACCTACAAGAAGGGTTGAACATTGATCTAACCGTGGAGCTTAAAGTTTGAAAGGGTAGGGGTGGATCTAGGAATTAAATATTCACAGGGGGGTGACGTGAAAGTGCACTTGAAAGAAAATAACTTTTGGCACTTCAAGTAAACGATTACGTACCAGGTACATTGCTTCAAGTTTGTGCACTTCAAACGACCATAGAAAGTTGAAACTTTCCACATTTAACGGTAAAAGTCGTGACGATGAATGAATTAGTCGTACTTAATGGGGTTTCTAAGATCTATCTTGATCTGGTTTTGATAATGCTTAAGTGTTTTTATTCCGTCGTGCCCGCGGGGGTGAGCAGCTGCGATGGAGTTCTTTGTCTTATTCACATTTAAAAAACAATCATCCCTATTTACTATCGCATGTAGAAATGATTCATTTGGATCTTATTTTAAGTCGATGCACTACGTAGTGTAACATTTGTAATCAGGACGGTTACAAAAACACTCCTTATGTAAACGGTAATAAGATTTGAATTACCGCTTAAGCCCCGCATACCAAATTTCTACCGATTTAAAACAAGATTCTTGTTAACTTTTTTAGTTTTTAAGTTCCACAAAAAATATGTAATTTTTGTAGATAATATCCATACATTTGTTATGCCAAAAAGTTAGTCATTATATGAAATTCCCTCTATAGAAAAAAAATCGCAAAATAAGCTCTGAAAATTATTAAAAACACATTTTGTTCTGTTATTTAATATGTTATGGGCATGAAAAAATTAATAGTGTATCTTTAAATGCAACTAAAGCATTTGTCGAGAGATTTTTGATTTTTGTCGAATTTTCATAAATGTGTAAATGTTAAATCTTTTGTGATTAATTTCTAGATTTAAATATAAAGCGTGGTGTTTTCTCTTGTTAACGCCGTTTCGATTATATTTCTCACCACAACAGTAAAGGAGAGGACGATTTCTGTGAGACCATATGTGTTGTTCCTAATTAGCCTGAAGGGATTGAAAAGACCCTCCACACAGCATCCCTAAGATAACATAGGCCCTGAGGGGAATTATTTCCCTCAGAGCCTCCTCTGTGGAGCTAATGTAAAATAACGTGGAGGTTGTTATATATAATATAGTAGCTCTACTACTCACAAAAGTAGAAGTAGTTCACAGAACTACAAGTAAATTAGAAAAAGTTGACAGAATTGCTAGTAAATTAGAAGTAGTTAACAGAACTGCCAGTAAATTAGAAGTAGTTCACAGAACTGCTAGATAATTAGAAGTAGTTCACAGAACTGCTACTTAATTAGAAGTAGTTGACAGAACTACAAGTAAATTAGAAAAAGTTGACAGAATTGCTAGTAAATTAGAAGTAGTCAAAAGAACTGCTAGTAAACGAGAAGTATTTCACAGAACTGCTAGTAAATTAGTGGCAGTAAAAAGAACTGCTAGTAAACTATAAGTATTTCACAGAACTGCTAGTAAATTAGTAGTAGTCAAAAGAACTGCTAGTAAACTAGAAGTATTTCACAGAACTGCTAGTAAATTAGAAGTTGTTCACAAAACTGCTAGTAAATTAGTAAATCAGGTAAAAATATAAAAAATACGAAGTATCTACCTAATCATTACTTTGAGTGATTGTGAAACGGGGCGAATCACTAATCGTGTATTTATCTCTTTACGAACAACTGTCGCAAAACGATACAGTAATTATTATTATTGTTGCCTATTGTGTTTGATGTTGCTACTCAGTATCAGGGCGAAATTACACAGGCGGATAATTCACGTACCAACATTACATTGCCATGGAGAGAATTCAACCTTGTTTAGGTCTTGCGAACATCCTGAGAAGTGGGAAAAAAATATTTTCCTTACTTTATTAATTAATATAATATTAAAATTATTCGTTCTCAACAACTAAGAAAAAATTTCCATTTAATGTGGGGAAAACAGGTTTCAAAGTACACCAAAGAATAGAGAATCTATTGTCACAATTATCTTCTTAATAAATCGGTTTAACAGGTAAAAAAGTGGGTGTGTCAAGCCTACGCAAGACAGAAGTGAAACTTCTAGTTTCAGCTGATGCTTGGCGTGGCGCAGTTCGCTGGTGTCTGAGAGAGAGGAAAGAAGAGAAGAGAGAGAACGTTCGTGAGCGGCTCCCCCACCTCAACAAGGTTTCACTTCAAAAATGCCACAGCCGAGAATCGAACCTCGCTTAACTGATTGAAAGCCAACCACGCTGAGCACCAACTGTAAGCAAAGCCGCATAAATTGATTATATTATGTAGGTTCTGAAAATATGAGAGCTTGTTATGTTTTATAATGTTACCTACATCACACCCAAAATATAATATATTTTTAAAAATAATGTACAATGTACAGAAATAGAATCCCACACAAGATCGCGTAGTGCCCTCTAGCGAACGGATATTTTATCAGAGGGAGATAGTTTTAATTTTTTTTTCTGTAAATTATTACATATTATCAAAATAAATAAATTAATTAAATAAATGTAATACAATTATCATAATATACGGATTAGATAATAATTTTAATCCAACACAATAACGCAAAGCGCGCTCTAGCGGAGTAATGTTTTATCACAGTGAGATAAGTGTTTTTATTATTTTGCAATATTATTTTCTTTTAAAAAATGTTCTGACCTACTAAAAAATAAGATATTGAATGAAAAAGGCGTTAAAAACAAAAAAATAATGTGCGATGGCCGAGAATCGAACTCGGATCAACTGCTTGGAAGGCAACTATGCTGACCATTACACCACCAACGCCAGTTGTCGGGATGAGCTAAGAAGCATTTATATGTTACTTCAAAACTTTGACTAGATCAAATGAACTTTAATCGGTGGTGGGGGTACCCGCATTTTCGTTTCGGTCATGAGTCGGTTTTACTCCGGTCCTCGAAATTGCATGACGCGCGTAAAGAAGTTTCACTTCAATAAATCATTCCAGACATAATAAAAATTGATATTGGGTGGGGGTAAATAGAATCAGATAAATAAGTTGTCTCATCGTAGCCTAACCACAGTTTGAAAATGGCATTGAACGCCGAAACTGCTGTCACAATTATAAAAAAACTGAAATGTTTGGAGAACTTAATAATAACATTATTAAACTTGATTAACGTTAAATTTAAAAAAAAAATAAACACGAAAATATTGATAAAGTAAATGAAGCACACAACTCAAAAAAGCATTTTTTTTATTTATTATCATCAAGTTTAATTTGTAGAACTCCAATTTAATTTAAATATATCTTTTATGTATTGAATTATATTATTATTTAATTTATTAAATTAAAATTAAAATGTATAAACAAGATCTGCTGTGTAATTATTACTTTTACAGCATTACGACAGCTGTTTCACATTCTGAAGGCATTATCGAACTGTGGTTCAGAAGGCAAAAAGCTGTCATACGTAGTAATAATTACAGAGCCAAAACATAAATAAAATTGTCTCCTTGTGTAATTTCGTCGATGTTTAATTCGGTCTGTGTGTAATTCTGGTAGTGTAATATTGATAAGTAAAATTGACGCATGTGTAATGTGGCCAAGTAACCTTGCTATGCATACATTATATTCGGTTGGAGGGTAGTATCAATAGTTTCCCGGATTAGATGCCTCCCCCACCTACCCTGTCGGGAAGGGTGGACGGGGGTAAGTAGGTAACTAATTTGGGTAAAAGGGGGGATCAATGAGTCTATAAAAAAACTAACGGACTATTTGTTGGGGATTTACGAACCATTATGACGATTGGACATTATTATTGGGTACTAGCGCCGATCCGTGAAAAATCAGGGGATTGTATGATTTCTTGATTCCTGACAAATCGGTTACAAATTTCAAAAAATATACTTTGTCACTCACTACTCTTAATTCTTCACATAACTCATTGAAGACAACAGAAATTATTAGTATGTTTCATTTGATAAATCTTCACGAAGCAATTTACAAAATGGACGAAATATCTATCCAACTAACTAACTAACCATCACGCCGTTTCCCCGCAGGGGTAGACAGAGAGGATGGACCGCCAAACAACTCGGTCTCGGCACACACTTCTTGCCTCATTCACATTCATACATCGTCTCATACATACTCTTCTATTGTTCTGACTCTTGACATGGCCCGACTCAAGTATCTGATTCACTTGATCGTGCCATGTCTTCCTCGGGCGTCCCCGGCTTCTGCTACCATTCACATTTGCATCATATATCCTCCTTACACTCCTATCTTCGCTCATTCGCTCTACATGCCCAAACCATCTAAGCGTCCCTTTCTTGGTCTTACTCATTACGCTTACATCAGCCTTGCACTCTTTGCGGATCTCCACATTCCTCACACGATCATACATGGTTTTACTACACAAAACACATACGCCTCATGGATCTCATTTCAACAGCATTCAATCTACTTTCATCCTTTCTTTGCCAGTTCCATGCCTCACTTCCATACATCAGGGACGAAATATCACTTTATTAATTTCATCTTTGGTGTATGCTGTGTGGAGGGTATTTTTGAAGACAGGAAAAAGGGAACCTGGGTCTTGAAGAATCCCTTGTTTTAGGAGGGAGGAAACACAGCACTAGCAAATTATTCCACAGCCTAAGTATTGAACCAGTTGTAAAATAGACCAGTTCTCGTGTGACAAACGTCCACCGTGCAAGTTCGGCGTATGTTTGATGCATATCTCAACTGTGCACTGAACTGATAATAATCCTAGAAGTGTGATCAATGGCAAATGAGGAGAAATTGAGCTTACTTCGGGTTCATTCGTTAGTGTGGGTTTTTAACTATCTCGCAGCCAAGTGGGGGAGTAGGTAGTACCCAAAATTACTATCCTCCTTATATTAGCTTAAATACTTGACATGTCATTTTAGTATTTTACGTATTCCTGCCCAATAATAATTTATTTTATTTTATTTATTTATTTATTAATCTTAAGTTAGCTCACATCTTCGTGTGTGCTAATAGTTTTATAAACATATAAACATGTACATTGATTGGCAAACATAATCTTTCTTTAAATATTTCAATAAAGTCACAAAAAAAGAAACATTAATAATTGAGATAGACATATTTTCTTAATTCATTTTTGAACTTATTAATATTTTCTATCACAGCAATTTCCTTCGGGATTTTGTTGTAGAGTTGAACGGCCTGGTACATCAGAGATTTTTGGGTGCTTGTTTTTTTCTTGTTGGCAATCTAATTTGCTTAGAATTTCTCGTCCCGTGTCCGTGTATCTCGTTATTGTAATTTATTTTTCTTTTCAGTTCCTTAGACATCATCTCTAAGTTAATTTTATGTATAAAAATAAGTACATTCAAATACACAGTTTGCTTCACCGTCAAAATATTCAGCTCCTTTAACATGTCTCTTATCCGTGTGTATATGTTGCGCTTAAGTATTATTCGCATTGCTTTATTTTGCAGTATTTGCATTTCTTTCATTTTCTCTTTATTGCAGAGAAAAAGAATACTTGAACAGTAATTAAATTGTGGTGATATAATTGTCTTGTATATTATCTGGCATGTTTCTTTATTTACTTTGTTTCTGATTCTACCAAGAAATGATATTTTTTTGCAATTTTTTTAATTGTATAGTCTGCATTTTTTGAGAAGTTCAATTTTGAGTCTATAATAACACCTAGATATTTAATTTCTTCCACTTTTTTTATGATTTCTCCATTTATAGAAACCTTTGGTTCCTCATGTGTATTTTTTCTGCCTATATGCATGTATTTTGTCTTATTTACATTTAGTTTTAATTTATTTAGTTTGAGCCATTTTGACAATGTTTCTAAGTCACTATTTATCTTTTTGATTGCTTTCTCATAATTATCTTCTGCAATATAAATTAGTGCGTCGTCTGCAAACAGTCTTATTTTGCAATGTTTTAATATTTTTACCATATCATTTATGTAGAGTATAAACAATATCGGACCCAATACAGATCCTTGCGGTACACCCAGCTTATTTTCAATCGGATTTGATATATTGTTTCTTATCTTTGTTGTTTGTTGTCTGTTGCTTGAGTAATTTTTAAACCATTCCAGTTCTTTCCCTTTTATTCCATATTTTTTTATTTTTTTAATAACTCTTTTTCTATCTATTGTTTCAAAAGCTCTCTGAAAATCTAAAAACACCGCAACAATATGCAAGTTTTTATCTATATCTTCCTTCCAATTACTAAATTTATCAATTACTAAATTTAACGCTGTTTCACATGAATTATTGTTCCTAAATCCAGATTGTTCGTCACAAAGGATGCTATTATTTTCCAAGTATTCTTCAAGTTGAGATTTAATTATGTATTCCATCACTTGCTCATATTTTGGTAACATATTTACAGGTCGAAAGTCTTCACATTTTTTTGTGTTCGAAATCTTTGGAATCGGTATCACCATAGACGTTTTCCAAAATTGATGATTTTGGATTCAATTGACTGAATAGTTGGGATTTCTATAGTTTAAAAGCCCTTAAGAGGAAGCTTTAAGCCAAAGATGTGTATATTCTTGTTATAGCTTATATTGTAGGTAATAGGCATTTAAATCGCTTGACAAACGGAGTCTAGAAACGTTCGATTTCAAGCACAAAACTGTTTTTTTATTTATTTTGTAAATAATTTTATAAGAAAGCAAAAAAAATAATCAAGTTAATTTAAAAAGTTGTTTCCTTTATGCGTTTATACATTTCTTTTGAAAAGATTTTTTTTTTAGAAGTTTACATTTATATTTTTTATGGTGTAATTTTTTTTTATTTGTATTCTACTGAAGCGAAACGATAGAAAAACCTTCAATTTATCTAAAGCATATTTTTTGTATTCATAATGTACACCAATTCGTTATAAAGATTAATCAAAATAGTGAGAAGAGTTAAGATATGCTATCATATTAGTTGTTAAAAATTCATTCCGTTTTACAAACTAAAGGACTCGAAAAACTAGAATTTCTAATGCTGAAAATTATTTGATGGTAAAAGCCAGTTATTTGCATGACGTGAACATTGGTTATTGAGTTGTAACCTAATTAAATTTGTTTTTAAATTTATTTTATGTTATCGACCATTTACTGATCCAGATTTAACTTTTTTAAATCAACCAAATAAATAGTACGCAGAGGAGAGCGTGGTTAGTTTCACTGAGTTCGCTTCATTATAATACCTACCTGTGAAACATACTCAACATATTTCACTTAAAATGATCAATATATTTTTTTTTTTATTTATTAATTTTATTTTAGTAATTTGTACATTTAAGTTTGTTTCATATAAATATACTATGTTTGTTCTTGCTTGATGTGGCTCCTACACAACATGTTGAACTTTCCAATTGGGGCAGACTTTAGGTTTTCCGGCAGCGCATTATAGTATTTCATCCCTTTATATAGTATACTATTCTAAGTATTTGCCTTGTCCCTTTTTGGTAGCCTGATTTCATTGCACGTCCTTGTTTTATGTTTGTGTATGTCCTTGTTTTATACAATTTTATTTGAAAAATATTTGGGTAGCAGGTTGTTTACTATTTTGTGTACAAATATCATCGTGTTCAAGGTCAACATCTGTTTCACCGTTAGCCAATTTAGTTCGTTTAACATTTTATTTACTTTTGAATATCTATTTTGTCTGAGTATTGTTCTCATTGCCCTATTTTGGAGAATTTGAAATTTATTTTGTTCTCGGTTGTTACACAGGAAAAGGATAGTTGAGCAGTAATTAAAATGTGGAGCAATAATGGAATTATAAATGGTGATTGCAGTTTTTTTCGAACAGTTTTATATTGCTAGAACGATCGCATTGGTTGGCTACTGCTAAGTACTGCTATGCACGGTGGTCGGAAACTCGTGTAGTACAACTGAAAACTGGTGAATTTGGAGTGGATTTTGTGGTGTTAACTTTTTTTGTGTTGAGCTTTCATTTTCGAGAAAATCGAGAGAGAAGTTGAAATTTGAAAAAAATCGGTCTCTAAAGGGTTGATATCAGTCATTGATGTGTGTTACCGGCCATATTTTATATTAAATGCCATCCCGAACTTTGCAGATTTTCTGCGCGCCAATACTCGGTCCTCGAGTAATGTTCGGGATGGGCAGAGCATGAAACTGTCGCCAAGGCATGGGCACACAAAGGATTACAGGTTCTACTGATTGTAGTGAAATGAAAGCAGTAGTTTTGTTTTTGCACATTATAAAACATGGAGAATATATTTAAGTAAACATGTTACATATTATGACTCGGCACTTACCCCCAGGGATCAAAAATTGGTTCTTAATTCTATCTAAAACTGATTAACCACTTAATTACGGAAAGTGAGCGGGGAGCTTCCATACGGCCGGCGGTGGTCTGTCCCAGACAGATCGAGCTGGCACCATCAGGGCTTTGGTCCAGGAGACGGGTCCAGCGTCTCCGACAAGGTGGCTGATAAGCGGTTCTGGAGCGTATCGGGTCTATCGTTTATGTAACATTAATGGAGCGAATCCATCCATTGAGCTGATCGGCAGATTACTTGAGCGGGTGCCGTCCGGGCTTGTGATTTTATTATCCGTATCTTATTAAGAAAAATACGGCTTGTATCGCGCCACTTGAGGTGAATGCTTCATTTCCCGGAGTCCGCGGAATAACGATTTACAAGGGATCGCGTATATAAACTTCAGTAGAACATTATTTGTGATCTTCACGAACACACACACGGTCATCCATTATACGGACGTTTATTTAATAGAGCCTGCACCGACTTGGTTTTTGTAAAAAAGAACCGAATAACCCGCATCAGGAATACTGATGTACACTTTTTTAATACGATCGCCCATCCAGGGTAAAAATGAATTATAATCTCATTGACTGTGCGATCATTACACGGCCGTCCCGCTCGTGTAACAATTCCAGAGTACCCAGCGAAAGGAAACGGAAACAAACAATAGACTGCCCGGCGGTCTATTTGTTGCCAGACCGTGCTCTCTATAATTTTAATCAAAATTAATGCTATGAATGGTACTTGTTCTGAAGAGGTGTTTTAAATAATTACTTTTAAATAAGACTTAACACCGCTTCATAACATTACCCCCCGCGCCACACAAATGTTTGTCCCCAAACATTAATACAACTCTAAAAAAAACTACAACTGCAATAACTAAGCTTGAAAAGATCCTCTGGGTTTCTAAAAAAAACAATCAACAATTATACATGAGCATCATAATTTGTAAGATAAGTAAGGAATAAGACAAAATCTACGATTTGGATAGCAAAACTTATGATGAATGGGTGTGCCGCAGCTTCAATCGCACCCATCGAGCGTGCAGCCGGATGGTTGAGCCTGCGATTCATCCATTCTAGAACTTAAAGATAACTTAAGATTAATGTAACTTAATTACAAATTTTAGAAGATATTACGTGAACGGAGTCTGCAAGCACCCACAGTATCGGAATACCGGGTGATGATAAATTGACGATTGTCGAAGACTGCCGTTAGCGTTACATCTGTGACGGAAAATATTCTTAAACAAAATTGTAGGTAAACCTGTAGGTATATAAAAAAATATTATTGTTCTTCTCAACACATCTAAACAACTTAAGCGTTAAAGCTTCACTGGCCCTTTAATAGGGCGATAAGCCACTCAGGCAACACTTTTTTTTTAGGGAGGTAAACCAACCCTCACTTTTCACTGAGTCTACTTCTCCGTTGGAGATAAAACACACTTCGAAGAAATTCTATCTACTCTACCTGACCTGGTTATTGGGTAAGTCTTTCGAAGAGAATTTATACAATAAGACAAAATAATCATCCTTGGAAAGCATTATTTCGTAATAGTAGAAAAAACTTTTAACCTTTACACACACGCAGGTGTGTAAGGTGGTTTAATCGAGTGGAACTGTCAACAACCAATCTTATAGATGTGGTGCAATTAGTAGTAGTATACATCCATTGTTGTAAATGGAGTCATTGGTCGAAGATTGTATACATCCATTGTTGTAAATGGTGCAATTGGTAGAAAATTGTATTATTGTACTAATTTATAGATAAAACTTACTTTTACTAAATATAACTAAAGTTATAGAAGGAATTTAAGGAAAAGACATATGCTGAACCAGCTCTTATAATTGTATCATTAATTACTATGAAATTATTAAACAAAATATCAAGAGTACTAACATAAGTATACCATTTCCAAACATGACAAGATAATTATAATAAAGTAAACAAAAATATATTTGGTAAAATTCAATTCTTAATAATAAAATTTTTAAAACTGCTTAGAAAACAAAGATGTACTGGACCGGTACATCTTCACTTTCTAAGTAACGGGCGAACGTATACAATATGCACATAAGTATATATTAAGAAACCTAGAATATACGGGGATAGTGGGAAAGTATCACCGTGCATTCCAAGATTTGGGCAGTTTATATATCCCATGCTACCTAACTTTCACTTGTTTAGTCAAAGCCATATTTCACGTCGTTTTTTTTTTTTTTTTTTTTAATTATTGTCTTATAAGCTTATCTGAACAACATCATTGTCGTGTAACAAACTCGAGTAGGATACTAGAGTGTTATACTAAATTTATTATGTTTCTTTCTATTATTTACCGATTATACTAACCATTTTACGAAATTTCTATATTTTCTAAAAGAAAATTAACTAGGACAGGACTAAGGACTGTCATAATGCTGGGTCGCTCCAACTCGGGTGATCAAGCCGCTTTGTGCTCCCGTGCATTGAAAAATATTTGAAATATTAATTAATTGAGAGTACTTGGTAGGGTGGCCAGACCCACCAAAGCACTATCAGAAACATATTAATCCGGTATATTTTCTGACTTGACGATGTCTTTCACGTGAAAGTTACCAGTTTCCTTACCTTTGAGGTCTGCTAATGTATAGATTAAGTCTGATTTTTTCTTCACGACTATATTTTGCACAAAGCGTGGAGCTAGTTTCTGTGCAAAGTAATTTAAAGCGTTTGATTGGACGAAATTTCTACGCCAAACCCTGTCTCCGACTTGAAAACTAACATGTTTTCTCCGCAGGTTATAATGGTTTGCTCCTTTTTGATAAGCTTTTAGTAAAGCATCTGAGACTTGCTCATAAACTGATGACAGTTCTTCTAATTTTTGTGCGTAGATTCTCTGACTAGTATAATTTTGTGAATTAGATTCCGTATCAGCTATAGGGTTACGATGCAAATCACCGTCTAATATTTGCTCCCGACCATGCATTAGAAAATAAGGTGTAAAACCCGTAGCGCAATTTACGGAATTGTTCATAGCTGATTGTATTTGTGGTAAAAATTTTGACCAATTACGGTGGTCTGATTCAACTAATATCGATAATGCGGTGCCCAAAGTTTGGTTATATCTCTCTACCACATTATTTTGAGGGGTATAATAAGAGTTATAAAACGGAGGAGGTATATTATAATTATTTAATAAGTCCTTAAATTCTTTGGATACAAACTGACGGCCGTTATCACAAACAATGGTGCGCGGTACGCCATGTACAAGAAAGATACTTTCTTCTAAACTCTTCACAATGCTTCGCGCGGTACCTTTGCGCAACGGGAACAGCCAGGTAAACTTTGAAAAAACATCGACACAGGATAAAATAACGGTAAAACCAGAGTAACTTCTCGGTAATGGACCTACCAAATCCAACGATAACATTTGCATTGGACGTGTAACTTTTTTTGGATGTGATGAAATACCGTTAGGTGAGGCCGTACTGATTTTGTGGGCCTTACAGACCGTACAGCGATTTACAAATTGTTTAATGTCTCTGTACATATTTGGCCAAAAATACCGTAATTGTGCTTTTTTATAAGTTTTAAAAACGCCGGGGTGACAAGATCGAATAGACTCGTGAACACTACTTAAAATGTCTAATCTTTTTTCTTGAGGAATTACTTTTTTCCACGCAGTGTCTTCACACAGTGCTAAACGAGTTTTCGTGTGACGAAATAGTTCGTTTTCCCGAATTTGGAAGTTCTGAAAACGTTGGGGAAATTCTTGACAACCCTTCCAAATATTTTGATACCACTCATCTTGAATATTTCCTGAATCTATAATGGAGATTTCGGCAAGATCCATTCGCGAAAGGACATCTGGGACTATGTGTTGAGTACCTTTACGATGGATTACGTCAAACGAGAATTGGGATAGGCGTGAACTCCAACGCGCGAGACGACCGCTGGGGTTGGACAGAGAACCTAACCATTTTAGGCTTGAGTGGTCGGTTACAACTGTAAAATGAGTTCCTTCAATGTATGGTCTAAAGTGTGTAACGGAGTCTAGTACGGCTAAAAGTTCGCGCTCAGTTATTCCATAATTACGTTCGTGAACGTTTAAGCATCTCGAAAAATAAGCAATAGGGTGCTCCTGTCCATCTATAGTTTGAATTAATACCCCCCCAATGCCTACGGAGCTTGCGTCACAGTGTATAGCGAAGGGTTTCGAAAAATCTGGACAACTTAAGACTGGGGCAGAAGTAAGTGCTTGCTTTAGTGCAATAAATGCGGATTCAGCTTCCGGTGACCATTTAAAATTACTAATTCCCTTATTTGAACCAGTAATACTTGTTAAAGGAGCTGCAATGCTTGAAAATCCCTTGATAAACCGTCTAAAGTAACCGCACAGGCCAACAAATGCCCGAATTTGTTTAGCATTTTTCGGTATAGGAAAATCTTTAATACTATCTATCTTACTTGGATCAGTGCGAAGTCCCTGGGAATCCACCATATAGCCCAAGTATTTAAGCTCGGCTTTACAAAATTCTGACTTTTTTAAGTTAATGGTGAGACCCGCGTCTCGTAGACGTTCGTACACCCGATTTAACAAGTTTAAATGTGATTTCAAGTCTTCCGATACTAATATAAGGTCATCTAAATAGCAAAAAACATTATCATCGAAATCAGGTCCAAACAATGCATCCGCTAGTCTTTGTAATTCGCTAGGAGCATTTTTCAAACCAAACGGCATGCGAGTGAACTCAAAGAGGCCCCGCCCAGGAACAACAAATGCTGTCTTTTCACATGATTTTTTGTCCAAGGCTATTTGCCAAAATGCCTTGGAGAGGTCAATCGAGGAAACATATCTGGCACCGCCCAGTTTATCTAGGATACGCGCAATATAGGGAAGAGGGTAACTATCACGTACCGTGACGTTATTAATTTTTCGAGAATCAAGGCAGAATCTAGCTGTTCCGTCTTTTTTTGTTACAATTATTACTGGACTGGACCATGGTGAACGAGAAGGTTGAATAACCCCTAATTTTAGCATTTCATCAACTTCTGTTTCTAATTGTTTCTGCCGTGCGGGTGAAAGAGGGTAATACCGCTGTTTGATGGGTGGTCCTGTTGTAATTATTTTGTGTTTAACTAAGTGTGTTAGACCTAACCCCTTTTTTTCAAAAGAAATTGACTCGAATTTTTTAACTATTTTAGAGAGTTCCCTGTTCTCTTCAATAGTTAGGGATGAGGCTGGCCGAATAGCCCGCAACCCACTAATATTTCCTTCCGAAACAGGAAGAGTAGCTTTCGAAAACAGTTCCGGTGCGATGTGGAACTCCTTCCAAAAGTTAACTCCTAGAATAATTGAAGGCGACAATGTCGGGATGACGTAGAAAAGAATTTCCTTTGTGGATGATTTATACGTGACCGGCAATGACATTGTCCCTAAGACTGGTTGGTTTGAACCGTCCGCTGTATAAACACTAAACTTAACTTTAACTAACTTAATACCTAATTCCTTAAAAATTTTATAACTATTGCCTCCTAGACATGACAATGAAGCGCCGCTGTCTAGCATTCCACTGTAGAAATTATTTATAATATGTACATAAGTATAAGGACGGTTATCATTTTCAATAGCCATCTCCCGTGGCAGCGGGCCCACTGTTCCGGTTGATGGGGATGAAAGAAATTTATCAACTATTCGGAGCCAACTCTCCCACTCGCTTTTCCTCTGCGCCAAGGACGGCTTGTAGCAAGAGAGACTCCGACCTAGTTTTTTGACTTTTTATGAGCTTTGTCATTGATAGCTCCCACTTTAGGATTGTTAGACCTTGAATTTTTCTTCCTGCAATCTTCTATAACGTGTCCCGATAGTTTACAATATGAACAGAATGGTTTATTGTAAAACGTTCTAGAATTTTCGTGTGCAGTTTTTGTATATGTGTTAGAAGTAGAAGAAGACGGTTTATTGTATTTATAATTATTATCTCTGTTTCCAAGACTAACTTTAGTATAGTTGTTGGAATAATTGTTGTTATTTGGTTTTCTGTACTGATTTTGGTTATAACCTTGGTGTCTATGCATATTATTATTATTAAAATTAGGTGTTTGTCTAGCAGTACTATCAAATTTCTCCGGTTTATTAGTGACAGGTAAGTCTACTTTTGGTTGAGAAACGTTGAAAGATACGAAATCATCCGACAGTGATGCATAAGATTCCAAGTTGCCTGCATGAGTAGTCAATTGCTCGAATGTCGATATATCTCTTGAGACTAGTAAATTTGTATACATAGGCAATAAAGCTTTTTTTGCCAACCGCAAAAGTTCTAATTCCGGTAGTTTAGCTTCAAGCATATTGTTTAATGATTTCATTCTGAGAGTGAATTCTAGCACTGACATACCTTTAGGTTGTGTCATGTTAAATAGTTTTACCTTAAGATCTGTTTGAAGGTCGTTTGCTTCAAATTGTCTTATCAAAAGTTTTGAAAGATCGTCCCATTTCAAATCCTGAGTGTAAATAGACCTGAACCACAGGAGTGCTAAACCTTCTAAAAGATCAGGAAAAACGCGTACAAGATGATCCTGGTTAAAATTTTTTGTCCTACATTTCTCCTCAATTAATAGTAAGAATTCCCTTACACTACTTTTTCCGTCATATTTCAGTTTCCAACCGTCTACGTTATTTGAGTGTGAGTCCCTATAAATAATCTTCGTTTGTTTAATTATGTGGGCTTTCTTAATGGTTGTGTCGTCTAATTCAGAATCCGATGATTCAGAATTCACTTCACTTATAGCAGGTATTTTAATCTCTTTATTATAAGCGCGCGCCTGTAAACGTAACTCATGAGAAGTCGACGATGGATCAATATTCCTGTCTTTAAGTTCTTTAATGAGAACCTCCTTCGAAGCCCCATTGATATTTGGTATTGGTATTGGTGAAGACATGATTACGTTCTTTGATGTTCAGATAGAAAGAAAGAAGTAAAAGAAGAGAAAAATAAATATTTAATTTTTTTTGTTTATAAAACAAAAGAAACTCTTCATTGACGGCTGTAGTATCATTAGACGTAATATTAGCTCAACTTCTATTGTACAATTGTGAAAAAAAACAAAAAAAAATTGTTAAAAAAAATATGCTCCACCCTAATGAGAATTGCGAAAAATGGACCACCCTATTATATTGTGAAACGTTATTAAACGTCGGCCTAATGTAATTGTCAATCAAAGATATCATTTAATTTGGGCGAAAAAAAATGACGTAGGTATGTATATAAATAATATTGAGTGTTTGTTGACTTACGAGTAATTAAAACGCATATCGATTGTAATGTGGACTTACAATTTGTATTGTAGAACGCCGACATAAATGTTTTTAATATTATGTATATTAGCGTAAAAATCTAATAATATTATAAAACGCAAATATGCCTTGATCAAACAAGTGAATGACATCGTAAAATAATCGTAAATAATTATGAATTAGACAGTTTGACATAACCTCCCATATAATCATCTTGTTTACCAATTAGTGTTGACATAAAATTTGACAGCTACAAAAGCATAGATAAATCATAGATTTCATGAAAGATGAAAGTTTACGCAAGATTTTACCATAGAATAACGCAAATTATGAATTATCGTTACAAGAATACTGAGTGTATTTGAGGTTATGAAACAATATTCAAATCACTTGACATATGTGATACAATATTATGTCAATTAATCATGAAACATTTCACCAAAATCAGCACAACATGCAATCACCACGAGCCAAAACACGTTGAGGCGCCAATTGTTACCGGCCATATTTTATATTAAATGCCATCCCGAACTTTGCAGATTTTCTGCGCGCCAATACTCGGTCCTCGAGTAATGTTCGGGATGGGCAGAGCATGAAACTGTCGCCAAGGCATGGGCACACAAAGGATTACAGGTTCTACTGATTGTAGTGAAATGAAAGCAGTAGTTTTGTTTTTGCACATTATAAAACATGGAGAATATATTTAAGTAAACATGTTACATATTATGACTCGGCACTTACCCCCAGGGATCAAAAATTGGTTCTTAATTCTATCTAAAACTGATTAACCACTTAATTACGGAAAGTGAGCGGGGAGCTTCCATACGGCCGGCGGTGGTCTGTCCCAGACAGATCGAGCTGGCACCATCAGGGCTTTGGTCCAGGAGACGGGTCCAGCGTCTCCGACAAGGTGGCTGATAAGCGGTTCTGGAGCGTATCGGGTCTATCGTTTATGTAACATTAATGGAGCGAATCCATCCATTGAGCTGATCGGCAGATTACTTGAGCGGGTGCCGTCCGGGCTTGTGATTTTATTATCCGTATCTTATTAAGAAAAATACGGCTTGTATCGCGCCACTTGAGGTGAATGCTTCATTTCCCGGAGTCCGCGGAATAACGATTTACAAGGGATCGCGTATATAAACTTCAGTAGAACATTATTTGTGATCTTCACGAACACACACACGGTCATCCATTATACGGACGTTTATTTAATAGAGCCTGCACCGACTTGGTTTTTGTAAAAAAGAACCGAATAACCCGCATCAGGAATACTGATGTACACTTTTTTAATACGATCGCCCATCCAGGGTAAAAATGAATTATAATCTCATTGACTGTGCGATCATTACACGGCCGTCCCGCTCGTGTAACAATTCCAGAGTACCCAGCGAAAGGAAACGGAAACAAACAATAGACTGCCCGGCGGTCTATTTGTTGCCAGACCGTGCTCTCTATAATTTTAATCAAAATTAATGCTATGAATGGTACTTGTTCTGAAGAGGTGTTTTAAATAATTACTTTTAAATAAGACTTAACACCGCTTCATAACATGTGTTTTAAAATGCGACATAGCGTAGGAAAATGGTTTGTAAAAAAAACATGTATAGACTCGCCAGATTTCCGCTTGCACTGCAAATTTCAATATTATATACATATAAAACATTGTTATAAAATGTTATATCGTGATTAAAACATTGTGAAAACATGGACAAAGTGTGTTTAAAATGTGATTAAAACCTGGTAAAAACTTGGTAAAAAAAACGTAAAATACATTAAAATATTATAAAGTGAACGTTGTTTTATCATTGTTGACGTGATTTTTCTTTTTTTTCCGACTTTAAACGAAAGTGGTTAAGATAAAAAAATTTCAAAAATATATAAAATCTTTCTAGATCAGATAATAAATATCATGTATTATGCCTGTTGCAAATGTGAATAGTAGAAGAAGTCAGGGACTTCCAAGGAAGACATGGCACGATTTGGTGAATCAGATACTTGAGTCGGGCCATGTCAAGGTTCAGGATAATAGAAGAGTATCTATGAGACGATGTATGAATGTGAATGAGGAAAGGATCTTGTGCCAAGATCGAGTTGTTTGGCGGTCCGTTCTCTCTGCCTACCCCTGCGGGGAAACAGCATGTTGATTAGTTAGATAGTTACTTTATGCCTATCTGGGACCCAAGTGTTGTTAGGTTTTCAAGTTAGTAAAGATTTATAAATCTCACTTCTCGATATTATCTGCTCAGGGCATAATCATATTACAAGTCCTTGTAGACGTTCACATCAAGGTCAACTGCAGATCAAGGAATCGCAATTGAAATCAACCCTCACCTTGCACTTAACTGGCATGCAGTCGGCTCGCATCTCCTTTCTCTTCCCCAGTTTGAAGTGTTTGAAGTGTGCGGACTGCGGATGGGCCCGTACCACGGGCAGTGGGTACAAATACACCGTGCCCCATTCCTCGTACCAGGGGCAGAGTCTTGCCTTAGACGCCCCCGGGGCGCTGCGGCCATATTCAACAACGCATCGGTGCTGTGTCCGGCAAACGCCGATCGCAGGGGAGGACTTGGAAATATATATTTTTAAATGTCATAATTATATGCAAGCACCGTACAAGAATCCCAACTCCTCTCAACCGTCTGGAGCCAGTGAGAATACTCCATCCCATAATTCGGTATGTTATGAATAATAATAATAAATAATAATATTTGGATGATTTGTATAGCGCTGTTTTTGTGCGAAATCACCTTAAGGGCGCTGTACAAATATATAATACATTTCTACAATGATCTATGTTATTACTAACTATATATGGAGATAATAAACAATACCATACTTACCTGGTAGGTCACTTAAGATTAACGCTTAATTAACAATAACTAATTGTTTATTAGCGAAATTTAGATACAGGATTAAGGACATAATTGTAGAATTGGATGTAACTGGATTTTCTCTCAGGAATGGTATATTTAATTTAAGGGTATGACAGCTTAAAAGGGTAAGTTTTTAGTTTAGACCTGAATTATGTTGGACTTGTTATGGATCTTAGTTCTGGAAGGAGTTTCTTCCAAGCCTTCGGCCCAGATACTTGGCTTGCGCTTAGGTTCCATCAGTCTATCTGCCTACCCCTGTGGAGGTGAGTTTTGTGAAGGAGATTGGAAAGAGGAAGATCGGATAATAACTGACTATTCAGAACTAGTCATCAAACACGACTAGAACCAATTCAACCAATATATCGATTCATAATTGTAGTCTTTCACCAGGGTGACACTGAAGATATATATCACACTCGAACGTACCGCAAATATACACTATTTTTTTAAATAATAAAATTTAAAATTAATCAAATAAAATTTTCTTTGGATCGCAACAACTAATAACTCAACCGCGGAGACCGTCTTCAAAAGATCAAAGGCTACATGGAAATGACTGCGAAATGAAAATCGTTGCCTCGTCTTAGATATTCCTGATATGAAGTACAAATTTCATAACGCCTCGTGTTAACCGTGTATTTTTTCTGCTTCAGAAACCAAATGAACGAAAAGTATTATTATTCTTTATATGACACTTCACGAGAGCACCTGTACCTTGCACAGTGTAAAGGAGGGGGAACTATATCTCCACCCAGTTGGGCAGCGTTGTGAGGCGGGTTAAAGTGGGGCTGTCGGAAGGGATTAATAATTGCGGGTCTTGAAGAGTGTCGGTGGCTCGAAAAATAGTCGAATATATGTAAATTTAAATGGTAATGTAATTTGACGACATCGGTTTTCTTTCAATTTTTTTTTAATTTGGATCAGTAGGATAAAAATCATTTTATTTCCCTTATCAAACTGTTTTTTAATTATTATAAATTATTTTTTTTTATTTCTGCCCACGGGAATTTCCCGTCGAGTCCGACCCTGCCGGCCAGTGGCGCGCCTAATTTATGCCGCCCCTCCTGCGCCGCGCTCGGAATTAGCATAGGTTATGCCGAGATGGAATTATGCAAATGGGCAGATAAGACGCGCGCGCCCGGGGCCAGCGCGTTCGCTAAGCCACTGGAGCCAATGGCGCCGATTATGCGAGGAATTACTGCCAAGTACTTAAATAGGGGCACTGTCACGCCGGTATGGTGTGGATGATGCTCTCAGTATTGCCCTGCTGAAAACCACCATTCAAAATCTAAACTATTTGGCTTGAAGTGGCACTAAGCGTGTTTAGTGACTAGATCTAAATAGTCAGGTACTTCCCCACTTTCATCTTCTTCCCCTCCCCACTACCTTGGAGAAAAATGAGAAATGCTAATTTATTAGAATCTATGTAAATTATTAGTAATGCGGTTAAAAACGAGATTGCAATCCCTTATTAATTGATAGGTTTCCTAATAAACTATTAGTGAAATACCAATGAATTGTCACGATATCGGAACACGTATTCATAAAAATCATCACATTTTCGCATTTCGTCATTATTAAAATATACGAGCATTAGCAATTTGCTAAAATTTTATCAGGAATTTTTGAAATTACCTCAAAAAGCTGACAAAATTCTTAGTTGTAAAAATTTTTAAACATTTTTTACTCCTTTAGATTTATAATGTCGTCGACTCCATATCCATAAAGTCAGAAATCTTTCACTTTCACAGTCTGCGACATTGTAAATGTAAATGTGTAAAAAATCTTTAAGAAAAAAAAAATTGTACAACTAAGAATTTGTAAGCTTTTTGTGGGTAATTTCATAAAAAATCCTAATCTCTGCAGTCTTTAAAAATATTTAGTCTGTACTTTTGTCTCTAATCTTTTAATACATGTAATATCAATAGTAATGGACGGTAAGATAGCAAATGTAATATCAATAGTAATGGACGGTAAAATAGCAAATGTAATATCAATAGTAATGGACGGTAAAATGGCAAATGTATTATCAATATACCCAGTGAGGCCAACATTACTAAATTGAAATATGAAATATTGTAAAAAAAATGTATCAACAATAAAAAAAAATAAAAAAATAGTAATGGACGGTAAAATGGCAAATGTAATATCAATAGTAATGGACAGTAAAATATCAAATTTAATATCAATAGTAATGGACGGTAAAATATCAAATTTAATATCAATAGTAATGGACGGTAAAATATCAAATTTAAAATTAATAGTAATGCATGGTAAAATAGCAAATGTAAAATCAATGGTAATGGACGGTAAAATTGAAAATGTAATATCAATAGTAATGGACGGTAAAATGGCAAATGTAATATCAATAGTAATGGACAGTAAAATATCAAATTTAATATCGATAGTAATGGACGGTAAAATAGTAAATGTAAAATTAATGGTAATGGATGGTAAAATATCAAATTTAATATTAATAGAAATGGATGGTAAAATAGCAAATGTAATATCAATGGTAATGGACGGTAAAAGAGAAAATGTAATATCAATAGTAATGGACGGTAAAATAGCAAATGTAAAATCAATGGTAATGGACGGTAAAATAGAAAATGTAATATCAATAATAATGGACCGTAAAATAGCAAATGTAAAATCAATGTCCACTGTTTTTACTATAGTGTCTACTTGCAGTGGTACACTTTTAAATAAAATTTTATCTGAAGTGGCCTGACATATATTTTTCTGTATGTGTTTGTAAATAATTATTATGTTTTACTATATCTGTTTGTAAATAATAAGTATGTTTTTTCTGTACCTGTTTGTAATTAATAAGTATGTTTTTCTGTATCTGTTTATAAATAATAAGAATGTTTTTCTGTATCGGTTTATAAATCGTAAGTTTGTTTTTCTGAATCTGTTTGCAAATAATAAAGTTAGATAGAGCCTAGGCACTCGTAATAAATTGTACAGCGCCCTTGAAGTGATTTTTTACAAAAAACGGAACCAGCTAAATACCCATTCATTATTGTTATTATTAGTATGAGGCGATGTGTGAATGTGAATGTGAATTAATCAAAAAACTTCTATCAAGAGTTGTGTGGTCTATCCTCTTGGCTTACCCCTTGGGAGTAACAGCGTGATGGTTATATCGATAGATAGGTAGGTATGTATATAACTTGCTCTGGTACAATGGCGCGTGCTGATAGAACGCCCACAAAAAAACGCTGTACAGGCACCTCCTTCAAATTAAGTGCTTTAATTTCAAATGTGTGTATACGAGGTACAAGTTGAAATTATTTACAGCTTGACACGGTTAACTTTGCAGTCGGTGGCGTTATTTCAAGAGTCGGTACAACAAAACGTTTTTCTTAAATCTGAGAGTCACAGCTGCAACAAACCGTCTAGAGCAGTAAGACTATAATCATTCCCAATTGAGGTACGTTATGAGGCTGAATGTAAGGGAAGGAGATTGGGAATAGGAAGGTAAGGAAGTACCTGGCTATTCAGATTTGGTCACCAAACGCGACTGAAGCAATTTCAGACAAGTTTTTAATTCTGGAAAGTGTTTTTGTTTAGGTTTTTTTTTACTCCCAACCATCTGGAGCCAATTTAGCTTCCCCAATTTTGGTATGTTGTAAGGCCGAAGGTGGTGGGGAGGGGAAGGAGATGGGAAAGAGGAAAGTGAGGAAGTACCTGCCTAATCAGATCTAGTCACCAAACAGCCATTTCAAGAAACGTTTCAATTCTGAATGGTGGTCTTAGATAAATTCGATACTGAGACCATCTTACACTCTGGAACGTGCCGCAAATATGCTAAATGTTATTTTTAATTAATTAATCGAATTCAACCCGCGACCTCCGAATTCGTAGTCAAGAGCCTCGCCCCTCAACCACGGAGGCCGTCGTGTATTGCAATTTCACCAGAAGTAAGGAAATTTTGAAGCTAACTTCGGGGCACACGAACACGCTCAAAACACAATTCCATCCGTATTATTATCTCTTCAGCAATATTAACGCATCAACACTAAATGCGGAATATTAAAATTCTGGAGTCGAAGAAAGAGTTGACTGTATCATGACGGAATATAAGACAATTCAAATTTTGTCAGATTTTTCGTTGTAGTTTTCACCTATCCGAAACGCTCAGTTCTCTTCAATTTGGTTTTGGTACAAGTGAAAAATCATAAATACGACCACCCTCCCACTCACCCCATCATTTTTAATATAAACCACCCCGTGATCTCATAACAGGATAAAGTGCGCCAGCCGCAATGAACGTACTATCTCATGGGGTGACTAATTTACTACAAATAACCAGGCACCAACCACCATCCCTTGGGAACGCTGATACATTTATCTAGGGGTTGACAATTGACATGCCACACCAACTGTGGGAAGTGAGATGAATAATATATGATATTATGTTATGGTAGGTGAGAAGAGCAACCTACTGGATTCATTTGGCAGTGGTCTGACCAATAATTGTAGAAAAAAATGAGAACGCTGTTATAGTTAAAAAAAAAATTACAGTGTAATGGCGCTGCAATAGTTAAACTCTTTCTAGTGTAATGGTGCAGCAATAGTTTAACTTTTATAATGGTGTACCTAACTCTTGGTCTTGGTGCAAATTTTCATGTTACGGATGTGTATTTAAACGCTGTTAATTGTTTTACAAATAATTGTTGAAAAACTTGAGGGGCGCTGAAATAATTAAATATACTATGGTAACATTAAAATGGTTCAAACGTACAAGAGCGTAGCTCTATTTATTTTCACTATCCATTTTGAACTTTTTTTATTAAATGTATATTTTCCTTATTTAAAAATAATTGAAAAACCTTACTTGAATTTTATATGGTTTATAATTATTTAGGTAGATATTTAAGAACCCATTTCCAAATATTATGATTTTACATAAAATTTTTTGTTTGATTTATAAATAAGGGAAAAAAAGAAAAATTCCGTTTTCTAAGCTACGTTTACTGTTTACAGAACTACTGGATATTATAATATCATGAATGGTGCTGAGCACAAATTATTTATGTCAAATATTGAGATGTGAATAATTTTCCTACGGTTTTTTGTGTTGCGTCCTCTTGAATAATTTTCCCACAGCTTGATATATTGTGTCCTCTTGAATAATTTTCCTATTACTTGTTGTGTTGTGTCCTCTCGAATAATTTTCCTACAGCTTATTGTGTTGTGTCCTCTTGAATAATTTTCCTACAGCGTGTTGTATTGTGTCCTCTTGAATAATTTTCTCACATCTTGTTGTATTGTGTCCTCTTGAATAATTTTGTTGTGTTCGTCCTTTTTTTAATTTTCTTACAGCTTGTTGTGTTGTGTTCTCTATAATAATTTTCCTACAGCTTTTTGTATTGTGTTCTCTTGAATAATTTTCCTACAGTTTGTTGTATTATGTCCTCTTGAATAATTTTCTCGCAGCTTGTTGTATTGTGTCCTCTTTAATCATTTTCTTTTGTTGTGTCCTTTTGAATAATCCCAATGCTAATTTCCACTGCTTGTTGTTTTGTGTACTCGAATAATTTTTCCACTGCTTAGTATATTGTGTCCTCTTGAACAATTTTTTTAAATTTTCCTGGAAAACACTAAATCGTCGACGCTACCAATCGTTGATTTCCCAACTTCCGCCATCTTCAAATCGAATTATACTGCTCGGGACATATCTTTATGGGTATGCGGTATAATCACAGCTGCATCGATAGAACTTTATGAACGTATAAATAAATTGACCATCCACTTGGCCCATACGTGTACGTTATTATCCCATGTCCCCCGGCGGCAATAAATAAATACATCTATCACATATTTCATGCGGCATAGAAAAAAACCCGCTTTTACAGATCCGTAGACGATACTTGATGCTTCTTTTTATATTATTATTATTTATAGTTTGGGTTCATTATCATTTTCTGTATCTTTTACTTTATAAAACTGGCTTCTAGCGTCCATGATTATGCGTCGTTTGCTAGAACTGGGGGCTTGAAGATGTCGAGGAGATAAACACTCTCGTGCAGCAATATTACCTTTATTAATTCTGCCAAATTATACCTGTGATGTGATATCTTTAGTCAAACGCTTCGATCTTAGTGAAAAAATTGGTTAATAGAATGAAAATACTTGTGCATTAATGGACGAAATTTTTAAGAGATACAATATGTTTTTTTAAGTTTACGTATATGTGACAGTAGATAGACACGAGTAGAAAAACAGGCATATTGAAAAACATCTGTGATAAGTTTATTAATTTTATTTATTAATTTTTATTCCCGTTGATATAAAATCAGTATTTTTTTTTAAATTATACAATTCAAGAATGAATGTAGAAGGTGGAGGCGAAGCAATAATAATTTTGTAATTAATTAATAAAGTTTCAGTTTGACCAAAAGGCGTATCATACATATATACACAGTAGGCACAATTTTTAGTAAGTTATGGAATAGTTCAATGTATATTTTTATTGGAGGTAATCAATGATTTTATTTTTAAATAAAGTTTTGATTTGTGTGTTTCTAATGTCAATAGGTAAAGAATTGAACAGCATTGTATTTAAAGCTTTTTTGTCCATAAGAGGTTTGACAAACTGGGATGTTAAAAGATTTTACATGTGAATATCTCAAGGCTCTAGTGCTTGTTCGTTCTTCATACCTATGGGTATTTTTAAATTGATGAAGCAGGATATTTTTTTAATTTAATTTTTTCAGGTTTGGAACATTTAGGACGGGTTGTTCCGGAGAATTTTAACAATTCATCAAATTTCAACGTTCATTTTCGGGTTCTGTGAAAGTCCTATTCAAGTTCTGTTATTACATCATTGTAGGCTAGTTGCTTGACAAAACTGAAATAAAAACAGAACTTGAAAAAATCTTTCACAGAACTTGAAAATGAACGTTGAAATTTGATGAATTGTTCAAATTCTCCGAAACAACCCGTCCTTAGTGTCTTAAAAATAAAATCAGTATTTGTTCTTAATGGGACTTTTAGAATAACCTTCAGAATTATTTTTTAAATCTTTGCTAATGGCTCCTGACAAGTAAGTGTGGCACTACCCCAACTGACAATACCATATTCAAGAGACGATTGAACAAGAGCACACAAGAGCACAGTTTACATAATAAGTACTAGTAATACAATAAATATTTATTTTTTTAATAACTTGAATGAGTAAAACTTCGAATGATAATATTTAATTATTAAAGACAATATTAGCCAACCTAAAACTGATGCTTTTTAAAAGTAAAATCAGAAAAATATACGGTCGCATCTAGGACCTAAACCCAAGCGCCCGGCAAGGCGAAGGTCCTGGGTTCATTTCCTAATGTGACCGAATCTTTTTCTGATTTTTCTGTTTAAAATTTTCGTTTAAGAATCGGTAATATTGTATTCAATAACAAAAAAAAATAATAATCAAGAACTGTTTGTTTTGTGAACATCTCACAAAATACTACTAATAGAGAACACCTATTCTGAGGTATTCGCATGTTTTAGATAATGTGTTATTATGACATCATAAGTAAAAACACAGCGTCTTTCTTGAGATTTTCACAGAGGTTCCACACGTTATTTTGACATTTTCACCAAAGTTTGCAGGTTTTTTTCATGTCCAACGATTTTGATTGGCTTTTTCGTAGCTACGTATTTTAGATTATTGAAAAATTGTATATTTTTAACAATTAAATGTATTAATTTAGTTTATTTACTAAGTTACATGCAACTGTTAAGCCGGTGTATGTTTTTTTAAATTTATTATTTAAATCAGAGGGTTGAGTGTTTTTACCATATCCCACTTCTACGTTGAGTGTTTTTACCATGTCCCACTTCTATGTTGAGTGTTTTTACCATGTCCCACTTCTACGATGAGTTTTTTTACCATGTCCCACTTCTATGTTGAGTGTTTTTACCATGTCCCACTTTTACGTTGAGTGTTTTTACCATGTCCCACATCTGCGTTGAGGGTTTTTACTATATCCCACTTCTGCGTTGAGTATTTTTACCATGTCCCACATCTGCGTTGAGTGTTCTTACCATGTCCCATTTCCACGTTCAATGAAAAATAAAACATAAATGTTGTAAGGCCTTAAGGGGGTGAGAAGGGAAACAAGGTAGGTGAAGAAGATTGAATGATGCCTGGCTATTTAGATCTGATCAGGAAGTTGTAAAACTGAAATTTATTTGTCTTACTTGATTCAGAACAGTAGTTTCTTTCATCCCTTAATCTCTCATCACAATCTGACGCATTTACTATTGTACTCATCTTGCATATTCTAGATATAATGTTTATATAATGACGCTGAGCTAGATTTTCTCTGACGAGTTTTTAATTTCAATAAAAGTCTTAATAGAAATCATCCCCTTTCTTTGTTTCTAGTTCGTCTAACTGCGTTTTAATAAGGCTGTCCTAGTTATCTTACCTGTTCTAATTATAATCATTACATGGGACCACTTTAACCTTAATAAAACCAACCCCTTTTTTTATGAAAAACATAATTTTGACGGTTTTGGTGTGATTTACCGGACTCAACTAGATTCTGAACCTCGTTGTTTTGAAGCATTGCAAGTAAGCGACCCTTACGAGTACAGTCTCGATGAGTTGTTTAGGGCTGCAGCCTGATTGGTGAAAATTGTTTGTTGGTGTTTATAGCAGCCTCCGATAATAGAGAGCAGGTGTATAAAGGGAGGGTTTAGGATATTCAAACCGTCAACCATCAACCTAAGTATCCCGTTGTAAAAAATACAATAACACTCATCGAATAATATTATTTGCATTTATCCCTTTTAGCAATGTAATGTAAGTAATTATTTGTCCTTGTTCTACCTCTATTTCTTTGCAAAAAGTTGGATACACTCCAGGAAGACTTGGCACGATGGCAAGTTCAACTCCTTGAAGTGTCATAACAGCGAAAACTGGCAAAGTCAGTAAGTATTGTAAATTTCAAGTAATTTTTTTATTACAAAACTGTTTGAAGCTTTAATACAGGTGGGGCAGAAGTACAGACCCGGTTTTGAAGAGGTATAAAATAAAACTAATAATCTTGAAGACTTAAAACTTTTTTCATTGTAATCGCATTTTTCGATTTTTTATACCTCCTCAAAACCGGGTCATTACTTCTGCCACATTCTGTATTAACACAAAACATTGTTAACGTCAAATCAAAGATTGAAGTGTTTTTATTTATGCAAACACTTCAATATTTGCCAATAAACAAGGATTGCCACTTTTCATCGTATGCTTACGATATCCAGGCCAACGAATCACATTTATGCAGGAATATGCAAGTCTGGATGTTGTATTGTCCCAAAAATGAGTAATGATTACTCATTGGAATATGGAAAATCAATGAATTGATGCGGCAAAAATACCAGTATTCCATAAGTGTGCATTGCGAATAAGATGAAGAAAGTCAAATATGTGCCCTACAAATAGACGCGAAAAGTCGGGTACTCCGAAGGAAAACTTGGATCGATCAAACTTGCTAGTCGGGATAATACAAAAGGGTATTTGTAATACATTGGATTACAATTACACGGAAATGATTAAATATGACTAATTAACAAAACGAAATTTTCAGAAACGATAGAAAATTTTTTCACAATTTCTTAAAACATGTGAAACGTGTGAATTTTTTCATTCATGTAGCATATTTAATAACAGAACAAAACCTGTTTTTAATAATTTTCGGAACCTACGTTGCGATTTTTTTTCTATCGAGGGAATTTCATTTAGTTAATGTTTCGGCATAACAAATATAGAGAAATTATCTTAAAAATAACATGAATTTTCCTGGAGTTTAAAAAACTTGTTATAAATTGTTAGAAATTGGGTATGCGGTATTTCAGGGGATTTTCTCGTCTCAGGGACCTCGGGGACCGCCAACACAGCAACCTCAAATATTAAACCAATACATTGTATTTAACAAAACAGTATATTCAACAATTAATAGGTAATACTTATAATATATAATTATAGTCACAAATTTCGACTACATAATACGAGCATGTGCCTGGTGTAGTAGTTGAAAAGCATGTAAAAAACATTGTATGGGTTTTCCGATAAGAGGTGTTATTTTGATATTCAATCGTAAAAGATCAATAGTTTCGTTGCTTGTGTGGCACGTAGAGCCGTCTTGTTGAAAGTCAACGTTGTCCAGATCAATACCATCCAATTTTGGCCATAAAAAATCATTAATCATCTCTCGATAGCGATCCGTTCACCGTAACTGTTGCTCAAGCCTCATTTTCGAAAAAGTAAGGTCCAATGACTCCGCCGGACCATAAGCCGCACCAAACAGTTACACGTTGAGGATAGAGAGGCTTTTCAACAATAACTCTTGGGTTTTCTGAGCCCCAGATGCGACAATTTTGCTTGTTGACAAAGCCACCGAGGTGGAAATGGGCCTCATCACTCAAGATGATTTGCATTTGATTCACTCAAGTGAATTTTAATAATTTTAATGCGTTGTTGAAGCGTGTATCGTTCCATTTTTATTAATGGCGTAGTTTTTACTTGTCAAATGTCAAAAAATGACAGCTTTAAAAGTAACATCTACCGAAATAGCGTGCTATTCAAAATGACACCTCTTATTGGAAAACCCTGTACAATAACTTTTGTTATGAATAAAGAATATTATAAATAAATATGAGGCAACAAATTTTTCTTATTCCAATAGATTGAAATGATTCAATCTCGAAAAGAAAACTTTCGTAAACAAGTACTTAAACTTTTCTAAAAAAAAAATTAAAAAAAAAAAACAAAGACGATAACGATCATGAGCTTGAAACAAAGCCGATCGGCCGCTATTGCCGGGTCATTTAAAAAGTTGCCCACTGTCGTAAATCAAACGTGGTGCGGCTCCTCGTGCAGCCGCGGGCCTAACTTTACAGTACCTGCAACCTATACGTACTGAGCGACTCCTTCGTTAAAAAGCATACAGTTGGAACTACACGCGTTCCTTCTTACTTATTACTCTCTTACGCGCTGGTTTAGCATTGGTAAGTTTTGTTAAGCCGTCCTTAAGAGGAAGCTACTAGCCAAAAATGTATACATTCTTGGTATAGCTTATATTGTAGGTAATAGGCATAAAAATCGCTTGACAAACGAATCCAGAAACGTTCGATTTCAAACAAAAAAATGTTTTTTTTTATTTATTTTGTGCATATAATAAAAAGGCAAAAAAATTAATCAAATGAAACTGTCAAAGATAATCTTAGCTACAATTCTGTATTTTTAAAGTCATTTCCTTTACGCGTTCATATATTTCTATTGAAAAAATATATATTTTTAGTAGTTTGCATTTATATTTTTATTGATTAATTTATTATTTCATTTGTATTCTACTCAAGCGAAACGATAGGAAAACCTTCAATTTATCTAAAGCATATTTTTTGGTATTCATAATGTACACCAATTCGTTATAAAGGTTAATCAAAATAGTGATTTAGCATTATGCTTCGCCTTAAGTCCGGTTTAAGACTGATTTAACCATACTTATTCCGCTGTGAATTTTATTTAATAATTTTTAATTGTTTTAACTAATTAAATTCATTCCAAATAATTATACTTCATCGATAATCATTGTAAATTCACTTTGTGGCACATTTTAATTTAATGAAAATAATTATTCGTAAGGACTACCAACATTACCTTCATTTTAGAAGGAGGTATGATCCCATTAGCTCAGTTGGTAGACCAACGCCCCGGCAAGGCGAGGGTTTCGGGTTCAAGTCCTAGAAGCGACTATATCTTTTTCTATTTTTTCTGTTTCAAATTTTCATTTAAAAATCGCTAATGTTATCTACAATGATTAAATATTACAATTTGAAGTTTTAGTCATTAAATTATTCCAAAAAATAAATTTAATCAAATAAGTATTTAAAAAAAAGTGTATATAATAAAAATTATACACACGTTTCAGAATCAAGTGTACTAAAAAATAAAACAAATACGAATAGACAATAATAATATCCAATTACCTATCTTGTAATAATGATCACTTATTAATTACATTTTCCCATCGCTTATTGTTATATTTTTGTCTATGCTTATTGGTCTATTTTAAATTTTTTTTTTATTAATTTATTTATATATATGCCTAAAAGGCTTTTACATAGGAGTGATACATGGTGCAGTGTACATAGGAGAATATCTGTATTATACAGGAGATACTAACATGTAATCCATTGTAAAGTAGGTACAAAATACACAATTGTAAAATTGTGATTACAGGTATGATGAGAAAACATAAAGAAATATATTTTTTTAAACTGTAAGAGTAACTCATAGTAAAAAAGTAATTACAAAAAAACTACATATAAGACAAAACATTGAAACTATTTTACCAACGCTACTCTAATTTGTAGGATTTGACAAAGTGATGGTATAGATTATGCTTAATTATATAAATGGAGTCAATAATAATCAATAGCACCCCCATACTTGTTGCCAATAGTAATTAAAACTAGTAATTCGGTGAACAGTAGACCTCGCGTAATGTTGATTATTCCGATTTGACAGCTCGTAACGCTCATGCGAACACTGGTGAAGTAAAAAGGTACTATCCAACACGGCTACCATATTGATAGCATTTACCGAGCACGGAACATACAAACAAATTAACAGACAGATGTAATGCATGGCGTTCAAGATAAAAAAAAACAATAGTTCGCTACGCTCGACAAAGATGATATATTTTGTTTGAATAACTAAACGAGTAAAACCTCAAATCATTGAAGACAATATTATCGACTCTTAAACGACAAACGCCAAAACAAACAATCAGAAATAGTTTCGGTCATATCTACGAATTGAACCCAGGACTTCACCTTTGCCGGGGTTTTCCTTCATGATTCTTTAATTATTTTATTTTCCTCCACTGCTCATCTCACTAGGTAATTCCTGTGTCGAGATGAGCAGTTTTACAATTATATTCAATAAAATAAGTACATCACATAACACATGGAACACATCGAATATGGGGCTCCTAAGGTGATTCATGACAAAAGCCACGACATGGGCAATCCAACAAACATCACCACTCTCAGCCAGTATGGAATTTTTTACCATCTTCTTGGATAGATTCAACAAACCTATAGTTTTTTTTAATATTTTCACCGAGCATATTATAAAGCGACGGAGCTTTATAAGAAAAACTCCTTTGTACAAACAATGTTCTGGTATTCACCGAATGATACATTAAAGAGGAACCCAAATAATTATTTTCATTTATTTATTACAGATTAATTTTCGGTAAGTTCAAGAATAATAATAATAATAATAATAATTGGATGACTTGTATAGCGCCGTTTTTGTGCAAAATCACCTCAAGGGCGCTGTACAAACTTATAATACATTTCTACAGTGATCTATGTTATTACTTAACTATTTATGGGGATATTATACAGTACAATACTTACCTGGTAGGTCACTTGAGATTAACACTTAATTAACATTATCTAATTGTTTATTGGCGAAATTTAAATACAGGATTTAGGACATAATTGGAAAATTGAATATAACTGGACTTTCTCTTAGGAATGGTATATTTAATTTAAGGGTACGACAGCTTAAAAAGGTATGTTTTTAGTTTAGACCTAAATTCTGTTGGACTTGTTATGGATCTTAGTTCCGGAGGGAGTTTATTCCAAGCCTTCGGCCCAGATACTCCGAAAGCACGATCACCAAACTTAGTATTTGGCTTGCGCTTAGGTTCCATCAGTCTGCCTACAGCTGAGAATGGTTGGTACCTTTACTATAGCCCTGGTGAAAAATGTTGCTTGAAATGGCTTTAGCCGTGTTGACCAGATCTAAATCACCAGTTACTTCCCTACCGTCGTATTCTCTAAAAAAATATATCCCAAATGGAGATACCATAGTTTTACTGGCTCCATTATTTATAATTAATCACACTTGAATGACTTGACCCATCACCAGTCACACGAAATTATAGCACATTACAGTTTTTTGTTATGAAAGTCATCCCAAATGACCGCAGGGAGTGATGATGTGGCATCTATCACCAGACTTAGACCACAGGTGCAAATAGCCCCGAGGTTTGTGAGCACGTGCCTAGCTTGAAAAATACGGTTAAATTTGTTACTTGTAAATGCCCAAATTATTGAAAAAACACGTATCAACGACTCCTAAGGCCTCGGAAGGACATTACTGGCCACAATTATCATATTCCATTAGAGCCTCTGGAGGACAGATCTGACCAGGGCGTCCGTGGATTGTTAAAGTTTATATACTTTATTGCAAAGATATGTGATGTATTCGTCAATGGAAAGAAAAATAATATAATCAATCTTCTCAGTTGGTCTTCATATTTTCGTACTTGATTCCATAGGTAAATGAGATTTTTTCATTGACAGTTGAAAGTTATTTTAGTTATTTTTTTATTATACAAACAGCATAAAAAGTGAAGTGGCAGTTTTTTTTAATCATTCCTCACACAAAAGGAATGTGTTCTCTAAATCCAGAATTCTTTGAAAATAATGAACGTTTCAAGTCAAAATGTCACGATAACTTTTTTATGTTAACATTTTCATTTTAGATATTAAAATGTTATTTTTTAGATATATCAATGTTTATTTAAAATACAAATATTTCAAAGGGAGTTTTATCTAGAATCTAAAATGATATTTTTTTACGACAACTTCATAAACAAGAAAAATATCGCATTTAAAATACCTCGTATTCCGAAATTTGACCGTTGGAACCTGTGGATAAATTTTTTTAAAGCCTGTAGGGTTAACTACCACAAGAAACAACTGTTCACGTCGGGAGGGTGGAAAGACATGCAACAACAAGCTATTAGGTTCTTAGTTTGGGCAATTGAAGCGGAATCTTCCGGCAAACGTCATATCATTGGCTGAGCGTAAGTCCTGTTTTAACTCGACTCTTTGTCATTTCATCTATCTGTAATTCTTTTGTGTTTTTCGGTTTCCAGTTCGAGATGGTAGCCGTATTGTTTACTCCATTTTTATCCCGCCAGAGTGCGCATAAGCATGGATTTTACTAAGAACTGTCAAATCGGAATAATCAATATGTTGGTACCTACCTGCCTTAAGATTTTTTGAAAAAAGAATTGTCTTTTAGATGGCCACGTTTCTTTGGACAAATTGTAAAATCCCTTATTTGTAATTTTTAAAAAGTTAAGTACACAAAATTAACATTACTTTCTTTAGTCATTATATTTTCTTTAGTATTTTCTTTAATAATTGTATTTTCTTTAGTCATTGTATATTCTTTAGTCATTTTATTTTCTTTGGTCACTGTATTTTCTTTAGTAATTGTATTTTCTTTCTTTTTTTTCTCATTGGTTTATAATTAAGTAGAGATGTCTCAGAATGTTTTTGTTTTTTAATACTAAAAATAAAACACCTTACTGAGTTCAAACTCGTTTTAATTAATGTTTAATTACAGAGCAGTTTTTTTTTAAATTTTATTTATGAAAAACAACCGTTTGTAAATGAGCACTTCCACTTCTTCACATTTATTTAGCCTGGAACTAAAATTTTCAATCACTCGGTGGCCCACTATACCGCGGTTGGCTACTGTTGTTGATGTTTGGGCTGATGACGATGCAAAAACAAGCAACTTTAGTAGGGTTTTTTGGGAAACAATTTTTTTCCTTCCCTAGAAAACACAAGGCCTCTAAGTCTATAACAGCCAGGTAACATTTTAAACACCCATATGAAGTAAAAATTGTGAGGCGCCATGACGCCGTTCTATTTGTATAAAGAAAATAACTTTAAATTGAAATGGTTCACCACTTCATGGAAAATAATCTAGAAAATTTAAAAAAAATGCTAGCCCACTGCTCTTGGAATTTTGCATTGGTTTCGTCAGTTAGAAACATTAAAGTTGGGTGAAAATGGGTAAAAACATTACTTTTTAAGTAGTCCCATAGGAAAAAAATCAGCTAAATCTAGACCCTCGGTGGTCAATTGATGTTTCCTCGGCGACTATTTACTCTCTCAGTGAATAAATCATGACAATAGACACAAAGGTATATGGCATAGAATGGACTAGCAAAGCAAAAATAGGTTATCATGTTCAAGGAGTATGTGTAAATACCTACGTTTAATTATGGAGATGATATGGTTTTTCTAGCCCCGTCACTTAGCGTACTAACGGAACTGCTCCAAATATGGAAGATTTTGCAAAAAATTGTAACCTTGTATATAATACGTCCAAATCAATCGTTATGGTTTTCAAATGTAAAAACGAAATCATGCAAACACCTTCAGTATAGCTAGACGGTAGGAAAATGGATGTTCAAATACCTGGTACATATTATCACAGACGACCTGAAAGACATCGAGGATATGAAAATACAAAGAAGGGAGATATCTGTTAGAGCAGGTATGCTGTTAAGGCTTTTTCACTTTTGCAGTACAAACGTCAAAAGGATACAATTCAAGGCTTTCTGTAGATTACACTGCATCCCAATGTCATACGCTAAAAGCCGCTTAAAGTAATACTTATCGCCAAATATTCCGCCTACCGATATACTGCAGCGCTACAGAAATGTTCCTGAAGGGACGAGTGCACTCATTCAGAGCATTTTTCTCCACCACCACATAGGAAGCTTATGGCGCAGACTACGCCAATCAAATAACACAATCATCACTGCCATGGTTGCCTGATGGAGTCCCCTCTGATGGCCCTCTGGAGACGGGATATGTTCAAATATCCCGCATAAACGGCTGCCTGCACACATTTTCACTTCTATTCCGCATTTTTTGTTCATATCTGTGTATTCTTAGTGTAATGTATTGCATTACACTACTGCCACATACATTCTGGAATAAACTCTTATTTTTATTAAAGCGTTTAAGGCGATGCACTACATCGTGTAATATTTTAAATCCAGCCGCTATCAATAACACCCCTTACGTAGATGGCGATAAGGTTAAAATTCCCGCTTAACACCATCCGCCTGTTTTGATTTATGCAAGAAAAAAACATGGCCAAAAAGTGTCTTTTATTTTATTTTGTGGATGTTCAGGCATAAATATTTAATTTTCTTCCGATCATTTTATAAATAACTTAATTTGCCACATTACACAATAAAATCATAACCGAAAATGGGTTCGTAAGTAGGAGATTTTGAACTTTAAAGCAGTTTTCATAGGCCTTATACATTATTTTTGGCTGGGCTTATAAAAAGACTTATCTAAATAATACTCGATTATTTTAAAGGCCAAGATGTATTCTACACGCAGTATTTAATCAAAACATCTAAAACATTTCTAGGCGACCAAATTTTCAAACCAAAAACACATGATTTTGTTTTACTACGTAGTGGATCGCCTTAAAAGTTATGCGTTTGGCGTATACTTAGTTAAAAACAAAGATTAGATTTGCAGTAGTAGATATGGGTGAACGACTTTGACGACACAAGCGCACGGTTACACACTAATACTAGATCTTGGACCACCTCCCCAATTTCTATAATCCATGGTTTATAATCTTTAATAATTCTTCGCCATGATGTACCTCCACCTTCAAAGACAAAGAAATTTAATATTCATCAGCAGTAAAATATGGAAGCACACAAACCGATGGAGCACAAGACACCACCTCCTTGGCCGCGTGGTAAGGCTATTGGTGCTGTACTCGTCTCCAGCAGGTGCCCAGTTCGAAGCCTGAGGCCACACTGGCATATAATTATAACGCAGAGAACCTGTTGTAGCCGGGAAGCGAACCTTATTATTATAAGCACAGTGAAAAAAGCGACCGATGTGATTTATCCCTCAACGATTCCCCTAAGATAGGAACCCGAACTGCGTATATTTTAAAATATTATTTTTTGTGTTTGGTTTGGTCTACGCCATAATAATTATAATTAGGGTAATATGGTAATGTTAAGCCTTAAGTATAATACTTCTAAAAAGGTAATTTAAATATTTTTTTTATTTATCTTAAAGATAGATCGATTTTAGTCAATGGTCAAAGTGATGACTTTTTGTAATGGGAAGAGCATCGCGCAAATGCCCTGGGGCAGTGCGACTATGGCATCCACGATTGGGGTATATTATGTATGAGATTGAAGTGGCATCTCAAATTTTATTGGGACATGCTATGTATGAGACTAAAGTTGCATATTTCTCTTACTAATCTCCAGAATTTGGCTTAATTTACACGGGCTTTAAAAACAAAATTATTTAAAAAATCTTACCATTCATAAATCTTAACTTCTTTTCAATGTTTTATAATAAGCCATATTCTAAAACTTCCGGTAATTGTTTGGTTTCGGTTGTCTCCTTATTGTACCTTTTTAAAATGTCTGCTTAGAAGATTCTCATTTCCAGTTTTATATTATGTTTTAGTTTTAATATTCTTGTTTTGTCCTGTCCTGCTGTTATTGTTATTCTAAGTTTTGTCATCACTTTGTATAAACAGTGTATTTAGTCTTATAATATTAGATCTGTTTTGGTAAGGCATACTGTAGGAATAATTTTAAGATAACCACTAATACTGAATTACCATTTTTAAGTTTGTTATAGTTAAGCGCGCTTGAAGTGAAATGACACTAAACTGCGCTATATAAATGCCATGTTATCATTATTACTATTATTAATTGGGGTATGTATGATGCTGAAGTTGCATGTACAACTTTATGGGAATTTACTATGTATGAGGTTAAATTTGCTTCCTCATTGAGGTATGCAACTTATGAAACTAAATTTGTGTCCCCAATCGGGGTAAGCTATGTATGAGGCTAAAATTACTTCTCCAATTTGGGTACGCTATGTATGAGGCTAAAGTGGTATCCCCAATTGGGGTACCTATGTCATGTATGAGGCTGAAGCGGGATCCCCGATCGGGGTATGCTGTGTGTGAGGCTGATTAGAGTGGGTGGGCAAATACCTAAGAAGAACGTCAAGAATGTATCTGAATGATCGGATCTGGTCACCAGACGCGACTAAATCAATTTCAAGCAACGTTTCGAGTCTTATTGGTGGTCTTTCTTCAGGGCGATACTGAGATTATGTAAACCTATTACCCTTGATTTAGTACAATAATGAACCATATAAATGAAGACCTACATAATATATCAATATGGCTGAAGAAAAATAAACTTAAATTGAATGTAAACAAAACAAAATTCATGAACATTGGAAAACGAGTAACCCAAACAAAAAAAGACATATTGATAGAAGGTGAAGTATTGAAAGAAGTATTTGAAATGAAATATTTGGGGGTAATAATTGGCTCCAAATTAACTTTTGCTCAAAATACAAAACAAATTATTAAAAAGATTGCCAAAAAAATCTCACTGTTGGGAAGAATAAGAAGATTCCTTAACACAGTTTCCAGTAAAAATGTGTACAACGCAATTATTGGACCACACATAAATTACTGTAGCAGCATTCTATTCTTATCCAAAGACGGTTTAATGAAATAAATTACAATTATACAAAATAGAGCAATGAGAACCATATTGAAGAAAAATAAATACACAAAAATTAAGAACATGTTGAAGGAGTTAAATATCTTGTCATTTAAACAATTTTTTTACTTTAATAACCTATTTTTAATCTACAAGATAATCAATGGCCATACGTCTAGTGAATTCCTAAGAAAAATTGATAAACTACAGAACAAACACACACATGAGACGAGGAAAAGAAATGAATTTAGACTCCCCTTCAGGAAAAAAAAACAAAGAGTCAAAAGTCATTGATGTACGGAGCGTTAAAGATATTTGGAGAGCTACCAGAAGAAATAAAATCAGAAGAAAACATAAAAACATTTAAAATTAAATTACGAAAATATGTGATTGATTCATTTTAAATGTGTTACTATAATTATATGTATATGTATATAAGGATTGTATTAGGACATAGATAACTATGTACCTACTTAAAATACCGCAATAAACAATAAACAATAAACAAGTATTGTGTAATTGTACAATGGATGCATTTACAGTTGCTCTGACTTGGCTGTATAAACAATATAAACATATCTGTATTTTTTACATACAATGTGGCATATAACATACCGCACGATTAATATTATATAGGTACTGAGTTATCATTTTGATCGCCGCAGGGACTGAACCATATACCAACGGTATGGGTCTGCTTATAAACATCAAATTAGTCCGGAGACGATACAGCTCAACACTTTCAATCCGGGAAAAATTTCGAAATGTCAACTCTGACATTATATTTCGTAAGAGGTCTATGGGGTTCAATCAACTACATTCGTTACCGCACTTTAATCAATAGATTCGTTGGTACACACGATACCTGCATATCAAACTTAGCCGCTCCCAACTAGCAAGTAAATAATTGAATTAGGCAGTCAAAAAGCATGATAAACGGTACGAATCCTATTATTGTGATTTGAATAGTGTGTTCGGGCCTTCCCATCAAAGGATTACATCACTCAGTTTCCTTAAATGATATTATTATCGTCTCGATTTCGGTAGACTACACATTAATCTGACACTACTATAAAATATATGATATTATATCAAATCAATCAATCAAATCAAAAATTATTTATTGTAAAATAAAAATTACAAAAGGTGTAGCTTATGGGTAGACCCCATTTCTTCCAGCTAACCACATTTATTTAATTACAATGTTTATATAATATTATTTGTTTTATATGTAATGTATAATTACAATGTTTATACAGATAAAATGACAATATACCAATGAAAAAATACAAATACAGGGTGTATCGGCACGTACCCGACAAACTTTAACCAGCTATTCCTTAGCACATTTGGAGTAAAAAATGTTATGGGCACTTTGCTGTCCGGTAACATTTTTTTTCTTTTAAAAACAAAAAATAAATAAAATTTCCACACTCCGTTACTGCCCACAGTATAGGGGTAAAGTACTTGGCAACGCCGCGCTACTGTCATCTCTTTCACACGTATTCTGTCTCAAGTCCCGTGTGGGCTTTTATAAGCAAGTGTGTCGAAAACCATCTTCGCTCTTTCCTACACACTAAATAATAATAGTTAAAAATGAGACGAATGATGCCATACCATTGTGATTGTAAAGCGCGCCAATACGTAAGTATACAACGAAACTCGAATAAGAATTGCCAGGTGGGTTTTTTAATCGCTTTAATCTGACTTCAAACAATAATTAAACACGTAAAAATTATTTAATATAATATTACAGTACAGTACTTTGAACCTTCGCAATAAATTTATTTGATTTTAAGTTTAGTTTGTAGAACTCCATTTCAATTTAGAGATTTTTTTTAATTTTTAACAGTCTTATTATTAAATTTATAAAAACAGTGTGTTTATAAACAAGTTCTGCTAGTTGTTATTATTATTACGCGTGACAGCTGTTTCACCTTCTGACGGCATTATCAAACTGTGGTGAAGCCACTTACAGACGACGTAAGTGATAACTTTCTATTTTTATTATCCTGGCTTTATTGATTTCCGAGTAAATTGTCGTAAATTATTATTTGCTAATTCCTATTATTGCATTGTTTAAAATTTCACTTAATGTCGTTGGTATTTCCAACTGATGACTCAGGGGTTTATTTCCCTGAATAATTAAGTATTTTGGGGTCTAATTATCATGCATTTCATAACATCCAATATATCTACACAATTTTTATGTTGAATTGGGGAAAGTTTTATGGCTAAGGGAAGGAGTGGAAGGTGAGGAAGTACCTGGATATTCAGATCTGGTTACCAAATACGGCTAGTCATTTCAAGCAACGTTTAAATTCTGAACCTGGATATTCAGATCTGGTCACCAAATACGGCTAGTTATTTCAAGCATTGTTTAAATTCTAAACCTGGATATTCAGATCTGGTCACCAAATACGGCTAGTTATTTCAAGCATTGTTTAAATTCTAAACCAGGATATTCAGATCTGGTCACCAAATACGGCTAGTTATTTCAAGCATTGTTTAAATTCTAAACCAGGATATTCAGATCTGGTCACCAAATACGGCTAGTTATTTCAAGCATTGTTTAAATTCTAAACCTGGATATTCAGATCTGGTCACCAAATACGGCTAGTTATTTCAAGCAACGTTTAAATTCTGAATTAATTAATCAATTACGAAAAAGCGTGGGGTTAAGAATATTTTTTTAAATTATAGTTGTAATTTATTGTCGATTTTTTAAAAAATTTGCGATATTTTAAATAAAATTTAATAATTATTATGTAAATAAATTAGCAATCTGGCAGCATTCATTTGCAGGTGGTCAATCCAATGCAGTCATGACGTTTGTGTGATTGCTTTCCTTTGTGTGAGTGTGTTGCGCAGCAGTTTTATATGAACCGTTTTTTGATTCATCGGGATTGTTTTTAAAACTATACATTCTTTGTACCTTCAAATTAGTGGAAATAAACTTAAGTGTGTCAAGCTGCTCGTTATATTCCGGTAATTCTGGAAGGCTTTTAACATAAGCAATAATATTCATAAATCACATTCCGCGAAGTTGTAAATAACTAAATTTATTACAAAATATACGTTGTAGGATAGCCTAGAAAGTAACATTTTGACAGAGCACTTACGGTGATTTAAAAAACAACGGCGCTGTTCAAATAATCCAATTATTATTATTGATAAGTACCTAAGTGAGGAAAATTGTTTTTAAAAGTGCTCAGAATTATTGGACTTCGATTATAAATTCAGGAAATCTACTAATTAGTTTCTTAGTTTCAAAATTAGACTATTTAATACGTGAAACGCGTAAGAGGTGAAACCAGAGCATTCCAGAGGTGAAACAATTTAGATACAAAAATAAAACTGATGTGTACAATACAAGAAGACAATCAGTGATTCGCATACGAAAAATGTGAATAATCATTATTGTTAAATAAAATATTTATTTTCTGGTACTGGATTATGTAATACGGGCTTCGTTCGCAGCGACACGCGAGTTAAGTTGCGATGTTGCTTTCAAATTTTGACAAAGGATAAAACAGTGGTGACATGTGGTGAAAATATGTTTAATTAATTTTTTATTAAAAAAAAACGTTACCTGACAGCAAAGTGCACATAACATTTTTTACTCCAAATGTGCTAAGGAATAGCTGGTTAAAGTTTGTCGGGTTAGTGCCGATACACCCTGTATATATACCAATAAAAATAGGCGTTTCATTTACGTGAGGTATTCACTCAACGTGTAGTGACATTTATTTACAAGGAAAGTGTTTAGTAACGATTTGAATTTGTGTGTATCTTGTATTTGTTTAATGTTATGTGGAAGGTTGTTATATACTTTAATGGCCATGTAGTATGGTCCTTTTAGGAATATTGTTTTGTTTGCTTTTGGTATTAGTAAGTTTTCTGTGAGCCTTGTAGCGTATTTATGTGTTGAGTTTTTTAGTGGGAACTTGTTTGTAGATGATCGCACTAACATGCATAACTGAATTATATATATGTCTGTGACTGTCAGAATTTTCATATATATGTATGAGTATGTTTGTAATTATGTTTGGTGTAATATTGTGACAATTATAATTGCTGAATGTACTGTAGCCTGAGCCCAAATAAGTATTTGCTGGTTGAACTCCTTTATACAATATACAATTTACTTATCGTATACTAATACCTACCTGTGTTGTGCCTACTTATGTCTTTCATGCTCAGCTTATTATTTTATTTACTATGTTATACTTCTTATGATGCTATATACTTGTTATAATGCTCCTGTATGATTTACCTCGCATGTAAAAGCCGTCAAGGCGTGAACAAACAAATAAATAAATAAATAAATTTTGTCATGTATCACATTTAGCCATGCACATGTAATTTTGTCATTGTTAACATACCTACTAGTTTATTTCTCTTTTATTGCAATGAATTAACTCTACCTTAACTTATCTATTCACCTACCTACCTTTCATATTATGTTTACTTTTATTTTCATTTTTATAGTCTATCTTTTTCCATTTAAAAAGGTTTCTGTATGTTATGTTATGTAAAAGCTTGTAATGTAAAAAACTTGTTATGTAAAAGCCCACCATAGCGTTTAAATGAATAAAATAAAATAAATAAATAAATAAAATAAAATAACTATATCATCTTTGGGGGTGCTGAAAATGAAATTACCATGAGAGGTGGGTAGGAATCTGGGGGTTAGTGTGTTCAGGAGTAACGGAGGCGTGAATCTATCACTCCCAATGTAGTGCTAGTTCGAAAGAGTCCGGCAGGAGAGGTAAAAGGGTCTCCCTCAAGTGGACAGACGCATAAGTCACCAAGAAATGGACAAACTTCATTCAAGAACATGGACAACCCTGTTAAGTCACCAAACGTAATGAATAACTATGATAGAGGTGTTTAGTATCCTATCAATGGTACCCGTACCTGCCTCCGAAAATATTGCTTCAGCCGTGTTTAGTGACTAGATCTGAATAGCATGTTACTCTCCCACCTTCCTCTTCCCTATCTCCTTCCCCTACCAACTATCCTTTAACCTCACTACATACCACAGTTGGGGATTTTTTTTTATATTAACTCCACACAGGAGGCCCTGAAGAAAATAATTTCCCTCAGGGCCTATGTCATCTTAGGGGATGCTGTGTGGAGGGTCTTTTTGTGGAGAGGAAGGAGTGAACATGGGTCTTGAAGAGTCCCATGTTGTAGGAGGGAGGAAACACAGAGGCCGGCAGTTCGTTCCACAGCCGAGCTGTTGAACTTAAGAACGAATCGTAGAAGCGACCCGTGTGACAAATGTCAACCGTGTACAAATGTTGGGCGCGCGTTTGGCGTGTATCCCGACTACGCACCGGTGCCGAAGGGATCAATGACGCTAGTTCCTCAGAGCATCTTCCATTGTAATACCGATAGAACAAGGACAGCATACCTACCTGACGCCTGTGCTCTAAAGATTGCAGTCCGTTTGTTAAGATTGGGGAATCTATCAAACGGACCGCCGGTTTTTGCACAGAGTCAAGGGTTTTTTTCAGGTATTTAGGGGCTCCGGACCAGAGATGGCTGCCAAATTCGACAGTAGGGCGCACTATATATATAGGGGATACCATAGTCTCGCCGGCTCTAGACGATTCGGAGCAGTTTGAACTCTTGTGCGGTATTAAAATAGAAAAAAAAATATTTCATTTGGAGATTTTACTCACGAGTTGTTTCACAGAATTTAAACAATTCATCAAATTTCATGGTTGAAATTCAAGTTCTGTGAATATTTCATCATTGACCGCTTGTTTTACAGTACTAAGGACGGGTTGTTTCAGATAATTTGAACAATTCTTCAAATTTCAAAGTTAATTTTCAAGTTCTGTTACTATTTCAGTTCTGTCAAGTAACTGATCTATAATGAATATAATAACAGAACTTGAATAGGACTTTAACGGAACCCAATAATGAACTTTGAATTTTGAAGAATTGTTCAAATTCTATGAAATAACCTATCCTAAGAAAATAACAGAACTTGAATAACAACTTAATTAAAATCTATGAATTGTTCAAATTCTGTAATACAACCCGTCCTGAGTGTTTATTACAAAAAATAATAATAATATTTTTCGATTTGGTACGTGATGGAAGGTGTTAAGAATTAGCATATAAAATTATTGGGCGTGTCCGTGCAGACCGGACCAACCGAGTGAGACAAACGTTTATAATATTTTAAGAAGAATATCTGAAGATTACAGGCATTCTTCGGGATTCTGAGCTGACTATTAAGTTAGCGGTGCTTTATTATCGTTCATAATGTTATTTCACTGTCAATATTCAAATTTCTACAATTCATTTTACGTATAATAGAATCACAAACGACTTAAATAACCATAAACTTAAAAATCATAAAATTATTATACACATCTCTGGTTAGAAGTAAATTTTACGCTTTTCAAATTTCATAATTGGTATTCTTTTAAAAAAAATCAATAGGCCACTTGCATGGATTTCATAACGACTTGGAAAAAATCGTGTGGATGGATCTTTTTACTAAGATTACGAAAATGTTAGTAAAATTTTGTAGAAATGTACATTTATTTTTATTTTTAAATAAATAAATCCATTATTTGGGCTCGTGTCGTCACTACATGAAAATGTCCCGTCTACTGAAAATTTTCCTATTAATTTTGTAAAATTCCACACTGATTTAATTTTTTTATATGGCATCACTTTGATTTCAGGCGAATTTTTGAATTCGTTCACTAGATTTATTGTTTGTTCTCTGCGAACTTTTCATTTGGTTTGAATTTTTGACAGATGTGAAGAGAACCCCGTACAATTTAGATGTCGGTACGTGTTTTAGAAGTATAATGGTTATGGTGCTGATTTTATCAAAATCAAATTTTAAAATATTCTTATTATTATCATAATTTACAAGTACAAGTATATTACATTGGATTTATTAATATAGACGTTGTACATTATAATGATTTATGATTAATAAGATGGATCAAGGAAAAAAATATTTATGAGATGTAATATTTTTGGTATGCCTCGTTATTCTGCTGTGTCATTCGTGTGGAAAACGTTCTTTTTTTTAAATGATTTTCGGCTATGTAATCATTGTTTTTTCTCACCAATAAAATTATGTCCCGTCTTTCCGGTTTATAAAAAAAGATCTGATTTTTCGGATTGAAATTTTCAAAAAATCCCCAGGGTTTCAAAAAAACGATTAAAAAAATAATAATAATAATAATATTTGGCTAATTTATATAGCGCCGTTTTCGTGAGAAATCACCTCAAGGGCGCTGTACAAATATATTTCTTAAATATTTAATACTAGAACTACTGACTTATCTCTAAGACTTATATCTAGTGACTTACGACTAAGGCCTATAACTACTATCTTAACGACATATACACGAGTATTTACATATTTGGCAACTTACAACTAAAATTAAAATTAACAATTTAATCTTACTAACGCCAGAAGAAGAAGGAAGTTCTATTATATTAGGGTGGATTTATTGTTAGCTGGATATATTATATGTTAAATGAATTAAATTAATGAATAAAATCAATCAATCGCCAATCTTAAACGCATTTAGATGATTCATCTGCCAACAATTAAACCGATTAACTTGTTATGTTCCCGCTGATATTGTCCATTGTCCACTGGTAGGCAAGTCAATAGCAAAATTGAATGAACGGAATCGCTAGATAATGTAACAATTACGGTATAATAATACAGAATGTCTTAGAATATTTTCCTTAACCGGAAAAAAAAATTAAAAAATATGATGCAAGTGGCCTATTGTGTGAATTTACGAAGTATACTCAATTTATCGAAATTATCTGATATTTATTTGATAAATATTTGATGTTCTTTTATTGTATAGAATCGATATTTCTAGATTGGACTGCCCTAATGCTATTAATTTGTTGTCATTACATGGAACATATTATTTAACAACGATAACCTTCTGTTTAATTCTATCATGGAGAGAATTAACAGATTTGGTAATTAATTAATTGATGTCTCTGATATTTGAAATTTAGAACCAAATTAATTAATCACTTTTTAGTACGGGTTGTTTCGGAGAATTTGAACAATTCATCAAATTTCAACGTTCATTTTCGGGTTCTGTGAAAGTCCTATTCAAGTTCTGTTATTATATCGTTATAGGCTAGTTGCTTCACAGAACTGAAATAATAGCAGAACTTGAAAAAATCTTTCACAAAACTTGTAAATTCACTTTGAAATTTGAAGAATTCTGAAGTTCAAATTCTCCGAAACAACCCGTCCGTAAATTTCAACAACTACATATTACAATAATCATAGAATTTGAACAATTCACCAAACTTCAAAGATGATTTTCAAGTTCTGTGAAGGTTCTATTCGAATTTTGTAATTATTATTATTTTTTTTTTTTTTACAGTGAATACCTCACAAGAGTCCCAGCTGCTCCCGTCTGGAGCCAGTGAGACTATGGCATCCCCAATTGGGGGATGTTGTGAGGCTGAAGGTAAGTGGGGAAGGGAAAGAGGAAGGTGGGGAAGTACCTGGCTATTCAGATCTAGTCACTAAACACGGCTAAAGCCATTTGGAGCAACGTTTCAATTCTGAATGGTGATCTTACACCAGGGCGGTACTGGTAGTATCTTCCACTCTGGAACGTGCCGCAAATATACTATATATTATTTTAATTAATTAATTGTGAAATAACACAAATTAATCAAATAAAATTTATTTGCGCACGCCGGGTTCGAACCCGCGACCTTCGGAATGGCAGTCCAATGCGTTACCACTGGACTATGCCGGCCGTCAAATATTATATCATCATTGACCAGTTGTTTGACAAAACTGAAATAGTAACAGAATTTGAATAAAACCTTCACAGAACTTGAAAATCAACTTTGAAGTTTGATCAATTGTTCAACTTCTGTGAAACATATGCATATGCTTAAGTATTCGTAATAAAGTTTTATTATTTTTTTTATTTAAAGGGTTCTTCAGTTATTAACTTACCTAGTATATTGTATTTCATGCGTAATTTTTTAAATTTTGTTTATTTAAGTTATATTGTTGTTAGGTTTAAGTTTAAGCTGGGTACTGTTTTTTTTAATTGAATTTATAATCTTATAATATATATAGCCCAGTAGGGCATTAATAAATAAATAATCAATTTTATTTTGGGGAATACAGCAGTGTTTATGTGAATACCGCAAAAGAATGCACCAACTGTCCAGAACCAGTGAGACTATGGTATCCCAATTTGTGATATTTTGTTAGGCTGGGAAATACCTAATTATCCAGATCTGGTCATTGAACATGCCTATTTCAAGCAGCAATGTTTCGACACTGAATGTTGATCTTTCACAAGGGTGATACCGAAAAAATCTACAATTCTAATGCTGCTTTTGATTCTAAATAAACAAATTAATATGATTTTTTTATTGGAACAATTTTCTTGAATAACTTTTGAAGGTTATACATATGCTTGTATTTGGTCTTAACGGTCGAGTTGTTAAAGACGTTGTCCCGCTAAGATAGAGATACTGGATTCGATTCCTAGTTAAGACCGTTATTTATTTTCTATTTCTTTTTCTATTTCATGTTTCGTTAAGATTTATAAGTATTATTTTATTCTTCAATAAGACTATACAATAATTAAAATAGCGTATTATCCAAGGTTGATATTTTCAGTTGCGAACTTACCAAATACAAGCGGTCCATAAAAGAATATTTCTCTGATGGTTTGTGAATAATGTTATGTCTCTATTGTTTATATCTCTATTATGATTTGATTTATATCTACAACCTCTCTCCGTGGCTATAAATGTATTGTTTTCTAAATGTTTCATTTTGTATAATTTTTTTAAATCATATTCCTTTCTTACAAATTTAATTTACTTATTCCATATGATGCTGTCTCAGTGCAGGTAAAGTCACAAGGAGGAAATCCATATTTGGTTTTATTTTGGCTATGCAATACTTATGTACAAACTGATTAAATGTAAACTGTCGGGTTCCCGAAAATTAATAAATATGTAAGTAAATAAATACGAAATCGACAAAAATGACGCAACAACAATCAGGTCACAATGGCTGAGTGGTTATAGACGTTGTTCCGGTAAAACAGAGATCCTGGGTTCGATTTCCAGTTTCGACTGTTACCTTTTTATTTTCTTTGTCTTATTCTGTTTCATGTTTTGATCTACTAGTACATATCTTCATCTTCAATGATTAATAAAATAAGCTTCAAATAATGTATTCAACATTCTTCGAATATTCTACTCTCCTTCATAGCAACGATTATATTCAAAATTACGTAAAATTATGACGGTCGTAAAATCATAAAAATCGTAAAAAACATAACCATCAATCCAGGGTGATGAAGCGGCCGTCCATTTTCACGGTAATCACCCTTAAAAAATCCAAAATCGAGATTAAGATTACATAGATCCCTGTAATGCCACGGCACGAAGAAATTCTTCACGAAATGCCTTAAATCCTTTAAATTTATCCCGTTTTTATCCTCAACCTCTGCAAGTAAAGCGGTTTATAATTATGATTAAGTGGGGCCCGCCTCTGAAGACGCATTGTCGAAAAGGTGGAGGTGAATGGGTTATTCTTACCTACGTAAGAATAAAACCCTGGAATGATGTTGGGGGTGCTAAGGGACCACATTTTTCTGAATGCTTATTTTAAAACTTAGAATTGTTTTTCTGCTGTACGTGGTGAAAAATAAGTATTACAGCTAATTTATTAATAATCTCTTCAAATTATTTGTAATGCGTTTAATAAAGGTATTGCGAGAATTGCGAATGAATTAACAGGTTTTTTATAATCTTTTAGTATCCAATATTCGAAACTGTTTGATCAATTTCAGTGAGATGAAACTGACCTCTTTTGGATACATAGACACCCTAATAATACACCTTTATCGGTGTCTCTCGTCAGTGATGTGCCCAATGGACGCGTTACGCGATGTTTTTTCTATCTAGCAGAAAAATCTGTGTATACTTGATGACATAACACACCAAGTTATCGAAAATTAGGAAAACAAATATTTTCTGATCTATAGTAAAAAAATTCTAGGAGACAAAGTCTAACAACGTTTTATTTATTGGAGAAAATACAGATAAAGTTAGAAATAAATAAAACAGTAAAAAAACATAAATTGGAGAATTCGCCTGTATTCTCACTATTTCTCACAGATAAACTATCCCGCAGCCAAGTGGGGGAGTAGGTAGCACCCAAAATTACTATACTCCTTATATTAGCTTAAATACTTGACATATCATTTTAGTATTCCTGCGCAAATACATTAGTTGCCATTAATAATTGACTGAATAATTTGGATTTCTATAGTTTAAAAGCCCATAAGGCAGAAAAATCACGGGGTCGTCGGAAGACCCCTTGGTTACAGACGTTTTGTTTGGCATCTTGGCTTATCAAGAGTTAACGTACGAATAGTTAATTATTATCCAATAAATTTAACTTAATTATTTTCAACCTATTTATATTTTCATTTTCTTGTTGCTGTTTCTTTCAAATAATTAGTCATATTATCCCTCTTGTCATTGACAGCATGGTCACCCTATGGTAAGCCAAAATTAATAAGCCAACACTGGTACTTTGTAATACTTATTTAGTCAGTAGAATGTTATTGTTGTCCACTTTAAACACGCTACCTATCTGTTACTTAGTTTGAATAACTGTAATGTAAATTTTGTAGGTTACACAGATCTAAACACAGCTAAAGCTATTTCAAGCAACTTCTGAATGGTGGTCCTACGCCAGGAAGATATTGAGAGTATCTTCCACTATGGAACGTGCCACTTGTACACTATACATTATTTTTAATTAATAAATTGTGTATTAGCACAAATTTTTCAAATAAAATTTACGTCTTCACGCCGGGATTTGAACCAGCGACCTTCGTATTGCTTGTTGAGAGCCTTACCCCTCGTCCACGGAGGCCGTTTGTACTAAAGGATTTTCCAATAAGAGGTGTTATTTTGATATTCAATCCTAAAATATCAATGGTTTTGTTGCTTTGTGGCACGTAGCACTGTTTTGTTGAAAGTAAACATTGTCCAGATCAATACCATCTAATTCCGGCCATAAAAAATCATTAATCATCTCTCGAGATCGCAATCCATTCACCGTAACTGTTGCTCCAGCCTCATTTTCGAAAAAGAAAGGTCTCATGACTCCGCCGGACCATAAACTGCAACAAAAAGTCACACGTTGAGAATAAAGAGGCTTTTCAACAATAACTCTTGGGTTTTCAGAGCCCCAGATGCGACAAATTTGCTTGTTGACGAAGCCACCGAGGTGGAAATGGGCCTCATCACTCAAGATGATTTGCATTTGATTCACTCAAGTGAATTTTAATAATTTCAATGCGTTGTTGAAGCGTGTATCGTTCCATTTTAATCAATGGCGTAGTTTTTACTTGTCAAATGTTTAAAAATGACAGCTTCAAAAGTAACACCTACTGAAATAGTGGGCTATTCAAAATAACACCTCTTATTGGAAAACCCTGAATAATTTTAAAGATCACCTCGTCATCTCGACACGGGAACTCTTTAGCGAGGTGAGCGACTTACGGTTTTAGTAAATAAATAATTAGTATTGGCATGTTTTTTGTAGATAACATCGTTAGACTTTTTATCACCTCGAATTATTTGACATTAAAACCTTGAGTTTTAATTATGTTTTTGTGGATAACGTTTTTCGTAGAAACACCTTTAAATTGTCTAGGTACGTATTGAGATAAATTATTAAAATAGAATAATCTGATAGCGGAGAAAAAATTGTATACCTGATTTATTAAAATCCTGTTAAAAAGATCATAATAAAGGTACTTTCAAAATATATTGGAACACGTGTTCATGCAGCTGCATTTATCTACTAAATCGCAATTCGTATATTACACTTGTAGAATTATCTGTTAATTGCCTACCTAATTTATTTTTATTCGGCTAAAAATTATTTTAGTTCTAAATTTAAATACTGATTTTAAAATTCTCATATGCTACTTCAGGGTTGGTTAGCCCCGAGCGTTTGTAAAGCGCCCACCCGAACAGCGCCCTTACCGGACGGTAATACCTCCCGAGGGGGTAGGCAGAGAGAATAGAGCGCCCCACACTACATCATGCTGTGCACCTTGACTTGTACATCTATATCTTCTTAAATTAAATCAAATTATCTAACATATTAATTTCTATTGTCTGTGATGTGCGTTGGTCCTGTGTGAAATCTGGATCGGTGAACTCAAATTTTAATTTAAGTGTCATTTTCAAAATTAGAATACAGAAAAAACGATATTAAAATGTATTGAAATCTGGTTCGATGAACTAAAATTTGCTTTGAATTTAAGTGAAAATTGGAACTGATTGTGGGAATAATTCAGACCAACGATAAAGTAGGTACCTATAATATGATCAAATCTGGTACAAATAACTCAAATTTGCTTTAAATTTAAGTGTTATTTTCAAAATTGAGTGCAGAGTTCAGAAAATCGATTAAGTATGTACTTACCTACCTATAATACAATGTAGTGCAGTTTAATGATCTGAAATTTGTTATGTATTTTACCAAAGCGTCATTTTCAAAATTGGAACTGATTTTGTGAAGAATTCAGACAAGCGATTAAATAGGGACCTACCTATAGTATAATATTTTTAACACATTTTCAAATTTGAAACTGATTTGTATAGATTTCAGACTATCCCTTGATTTTTTGACGGTTGTGCGCTAGTTAAATAATAGTTAGTACGAACGAGTAGCATAATAATAACTTGTCCAAAGAAACGAGCGTAGCAGTCCACAATGGAGTCCTGATACTAACCCTGATGTATAACAGTGATGCATGGACGTGGCAGAGATAGGATGAAATTTAGAAGAAAGCTGCAGAAATGACATCCCTGAGGGGTATATGTGGTAAAACCATGAAAGGTAAGAAAAAAGATGAAAAAGTGTGGTGAACATGATTAAGAAAGGGACTCTTAGATGGTTTGGACATGTGGAGCGGAAGAACGAAGAAAGGAGTGTAAACAGAATGTTAGAAGATGTCGGGTAGGTCCGAAGAAGACATGTCACGATCAAGTTAAGCAAATAAGTTCGAGAGTTGGATAATGTCAAGAACAAGTACGTTAGACGCAAGTTGTGTGTGTGGTTTATGGCGATACTCTCAGTATCGCCCTGTTGGAGACGACCATCCATAGTAAAAAACGTTGCATTGCTTTAAATGGCTTTAGCTGTGCATAGTGACCAGATCTGAATACTCAGATATTTCCTAACCTTTCTCTCTCCATATCCATAATTTCCCCCCTCGACCATGATATTGAGTGTCCATTATCCTTTTGGTTTCGGGCAATTGGGACTCTTATGCGGTATTCACATTAAATAAAAAACTTATTTTGGCTTGATTGAAATCTCTATTGAAGTTAAGGATTGATATAAAAATGTAACAAGAAAAAACAAAAGCATAAATTGCGGGTTTTTATAAAGGTTAGAATCATAGAGTTCATTGTCATTAGCGTTAGACAGGGCCGGACAAAACATTATTTATTTATTTTTTAAACTTAAAATAACAACAAAACTTTTTTTATATGCCCAGAGGCCGTCGTATCTATCGCCGTGAGGAAATAGATTTATTTATGAAGCAAAAAAATACGCTATAAAAATAATTAGACATTTCAAAAAAAATATTAACAAATGTTTATAAGACAAGGTTTTTATGCATAGCACAAAAGGATAACAAATTATTATGCAATAATTATTAGCCTGAAACAGCAATACAAATTGAAAAAATTTCCTTAGAAAACATAAATGCCACCGACGGGAATTTAACCTGCAGCTTTATGATTGGCTTATTATAAACCCGCCAAATAAATCAATATGTACATAGTGAACATAATTAAATATGTACTAGTGTACATAGTAAACCCCTGTATACATTCAGGAATAAACTCTTATTTTATTATTATGTCTATACATGACAAACACTGAAAGAAACTTCGAAGAAGTGTAAACTATACCACGTTGAAAAAAAACTGATGCCATCAATTTACATAAGACCATATGAAGCCTAGGTCCCAGATAGGGCAATGAAATTGATTATTGGCATTGAGAAAAATAATTATTGCTAATTTTTTTCAAAAGAAGCAAACACATTTTGACTTGACATTATAAATAAATGAAATGAAAATACTTGGTTTTAAATCACTTTATTGATTAATTTTATTGTCCATCGGTTTCGGTACCTCCGTACCATCATAAGGACAGTTATAAAAATTATGCTATTAAATACATAAGTACACATATTATTATAACTACCACAACACGGGCATTAGCCTAGTATGGTAGTTAAAAAAACTGTCAAAAAATGTAACATGTAAACATTTATTAAATAATAAAAAAATAAAAGTATACTACTAAACTACTGTCTCTGTATTTTGTTATAATATGTACACTTCTGTATTTAATAGCATAATTTTTATAATTGTCTTGTTGATGGTACGGAGGTACCGAAACCAGTAGACAATAAAATTTATCAATGATGTGACTTAAAACCAAGTATTTTCATTTCATTTATCGCTAATTTATTAAGAATCTCTTCAAATTATTTGCAATTTGCTTAAAACAGGATTGCAGGCCCTTAGCGAATGAATTGATAGGTTTCCTGTTAAACCTTTAATATAATAGGAATGTATTATCACAATGTCACGTGTTCGTAATAATCATAATATTTTTATAAAATTATGCAGGTGCATGAACACGTGTTTCGATATATTTGGAATTAGCGAAAGATTTGTCAGGAAATGGCCTGCAATCGTTTTTAAACCGATCACGAGATAAAAAGATGTTTAAAAAAATCAGCAATATACTCATTTTTCTCCGTGTGTTAAAGATTTTTTTACGAAATTGGGTACCTGACACAGACAGGTCTATAAAACACAACGATCGAATTACTTATTCAGTGAAATTAATAATAAAAGAGATTCTATGAATTTCCAAATTTATTTCTGAGAAAAATATTATGCTTCGCCATTTTGCGCCCGGTTGCACTTTCCATCCACGACCTTGCCAAATCCGGCCCTGACGCTGTAGATCGTGACCTCAGGTTTGAAGATTACTGGGTAGATATCGGAACTATCTTTATGGGTAGGTGTGCCGATTTTGTTAATAAAAAAAATTGGCGCGTGTCATCGGGTGTCGTCATCTATACGAAGATTGTGATCTCTAAAATGAAATCATAACGTGAATATTATAGGTCAAATAATGGGTGTTTAACAGAATGTTTTTTTTCACGTGGATTCCCATACGATACTATGTCGTGACCCATTTGAAAAATCTTTTTTTTATAATTTATAAAAGAAAGACAAAAATACCAGGTTACGAATAACCTGATAATATTTGAAAATCTCCTACTACCTAGTCACATAAAACAATGCCAGAAAACAGAATCTCAAACTGTACGTGTTGACGCAACTATTAATCTTCCTTTAACATTGTCCTTGCATTTTTTACCAACAAATACCTATCATTATCTGACTATACCCACATGTGTGTGTGACATTTTACAACAATAAAAGTGACTGTCAAACCATTTTTATTGATGGAGCCTGTTTGATGAACATCTGTTGTTATTCAGTGCTGTTATTAATATCGACTCAGGGTAGAAGGCCTGTGCAGTGAACATATTCGGTTCCTCAGTGTATTTAGTATCCAACCTGGATGTTATGGAAGCTTGTGCGTGAAATCATACCATCATCATCTTTGAAGAACATCAAAGGGGTAAGTCGGATTCCTTCCTTACTCCTTCTTCATCCAGTCCACTCTTTATTTGCCTATTGCGATCACAGTACGTAAGAAACTCTGTCCTCTGAACACGCCGTTTTTTCATCCTGAATCCACATGATTCTCTACATCCTTGGTGTAACTATAAGTGACCAGCTCAGGAACGGGGGCTCCATAAAAGACATAGTCTAATACTCTACAGGCGTACTATACAGATACTGCAGATAATACACAACTCTGTACCAATTACAAGTGCGCCCGACTGTTGAATTCGGCAGCCACCTCTGGTCTGGTCCCCAAAATACTTGAAACAAACCCTTGAATTAGTGCAGAAACGGGCGATCCGTTTGATTAAATCCCTATCCTCACAAACCTATTGCAATGTGGGAATGTTGTTCTTGTTCTACCGTTATTTCAATGGAAGATGCTCCGAGGAACTAGCGTCAATGATCCCTTCAACACCGACGCCCAGTCGGGAAACACGCCAAATGCTCGCCCAACATTTATGCGCGGTTTCCTCGGGGCCACCTCTATGGAGTTTTAAAAAATGCAAACAAACAAATTAACTATATTGCCTACACACTCTATAACTCTCTTCCAGATATGTATAAAAACAGCCAGGATATACAAAAAAAAATCACAGTAAGGGCTTAAAAGAATATTTTTTTTAAAAACGAAAACACGTAATTCTTGTCGTGTTGTACTTTGTCTTGTTTCTTTCTCTCTCCTTTCCTATCCCTGTTTTTGTAATCGACCATAATCTATTTTTACCAATGTACAAATATACCTTCTTGTAAATTTCTACCTTGGCTTTGTGCTCATGTGTCTGTTTCCTTTTTGTTTCTTCTTGTTTGTTGAACTTAACCTCCCTTTTTTTCTATTTTTGTGCTGTTTTGTATGTGAAACTTTTAATTTTGACTTCAAAATACCAATGTAAGATTGTACCTTTTAACTTCCGCCATAATGTATTGTATGTTCCACTCGTCCTACAATGAGTTTTTTAACTCATCGGAATTGCAACGACGACGGATTTTAACCCTTTAACCTCTGCGTCCAAATCTTACACGCAAAAAACTTATTTATGTAATTTATTGCAAATTTATTATAAACCTCTACAAATTATTCGTATTCCTATTAAAAACGCTACTGCATGCCCTTACAAAATGAATTGATTGGTTTCCTGTAAAACTTTTACTAAATTAAGAATGTATTAACGCGACGTCGGAACACGTGTTCATAAAAATTACAATATTTTCGCATTTCATCATTATGTTTCAACAAGGTAAGCAAAGGTGCATGAATACGTGTTCCGACATATTCGGAAAGTACTAAAATCTTATTAGGAAGCGGCCTGCTGTCCCGTTTTTAATGGGATTTTTATATTGCGTATTAAAGCGTCATATTTGTCGATCTTATATTTAAAATTCAGAAGTAACAATATCATCTTGCAACTAATTTTCCTCATATTTTTGGCATCTACGTTTTAAAAGTAAACAAATTTTCTAATTAATAATTTGTATATTGTATCTATATGTATATGTGACGCTTGATAAATAGGTCCCAATGATCGCGTCATTTAAGACGAATGTCTCGTAGCCTGTGATGTGAATTGCGAAAATATTCGAATTTTTAAGAACAATTGTTCTTACATGGCGATAATACATTCATGTCTTACTGAAAGTTTATTAGGAAACTTTTAAATTCATGCGTTTAAGGGCTGCAATCCTGTTTACTACGAATAGTTTGAACAGATTCTTAATAAATTATCAATATTTTAAATCAGTAACTTTTTCCTTTAATTAGGTCTCAATGGTCAAGTGGTTAATGACGTTGTCACATTATTAATAATATTCTCACCAAGACATCAAGCTACCTCAAGCCTACTGATTATTCGGTGTTACCAGTTATATATTTGACTGTGCCCCCCTTGGTATTTGAACCCGTTACTGCGCCAGCCCAGCGGGCGACTGACCCGCGAGATCAAGTCAAACTCCGAGGGTTTCGGGAGTCATTTCCATGTGGTGAAGGTATCATTTAAAATTATAATCAATTTGTGTTGATCGTCAACACTACCTTTTTAAAATTTGACTACAGACCATAACTAGTAGCTCTGTGAACATTAGAACTCGAGTCCAAAAAAAGTATGTTTATAATTTAAGGCGAAGCTTAATGCTAAATCAATATTTTGATTAATCTTTATAAGGAATTGGTGTACATTACGAATACCAAAAAATATGCTTAAGATAAATTGAGGGTTATACTATCGTTTCGCTTGAGTAGAATACAAATAATAAAATAAATTACTCAATAAAAAATATAAATGTAAACTACTAAAAAACACATTTTTTCAATAGAAATGTATGAACGCGTAAAGGAAACAATTTTAAAAAAATACAGTATTATAGCTAAGATTATTTGTGACGTTGTGAGTTTCACTTGATTAACTTTTTTGTTTTCTTATAAAATTATTTATAAAATAAATAAAAAACAGTTTTTGGCTTGAAATCGAACGTTTCTAGACTTCGTTTGTCAAGCGATTTTAATGCCTACTACGTACAATATAAGGTGTACCAAGAATTTACACATTTTTGGCATTTAGCTTCCTCTTAAGAAAATGAAAGATTTGTAAGTAGGTACTTAAATACTTACCCACTTAATTAAAAATCAAATAAATATTTAATGTAACTTTTTTTTTAAATTTCAAATACGTAATTAACTAATTTAAAGAAATGTAGCCATCTCAATAACCATTTTCCTAAACATAAGAAACATAAATATAAAATAAAACAATTGAAAATAATATATTTTGCACTTTGCCAAACAATAATAGAATATGGAATTATTGCTTGGGGAGGAGCAACAAACTCGGCTATTGATTACATAGAAATTGCACAGAAAACGATCTTAAAGGTAATACTAAAAAAACATAGACTGACTGATACAGACCAAATATTCAACAGCTGTGACGTACTAGATATACGCCAATTATACGTTAAAACACTACTAAACTACATTTTTGACAAAAAAACAAATTTATGCTTGTATTTACTGTCGGAGTTTTTATGTTTTCTTTGTACGCTTGTCTGACCGGTCTGTTAGTGATATTTTGTGTATGTTGAATTTTGTTTTTTTGGTCAAAAATGTAGTTTAGTAATGTTTTAACGTATAATTGGCGTATATATAGTACGTCACAGCCAAAGATATTGGAAGAACGAGATGTGCTATGAGCAGTTCATACTGTGTGGAATTGTTTTGCCCAGTGTCGCCGGTTTTGTTCACCAACTACTGCACACCTTCGCTTACGCTAAGGTATCCGCACTAATACATAGAACAGATTTCTGTGCGTACACGTCCCGATAGTATTCAAAGTACCCTAATTAAGTAGTACTCCGCCTACGGTCCGGCGGCCAACATAGCATATCTCGTTCTTCTAATATCTTTGGTCACAGCTGTTGAATATTTGGTCTGTATCAGTGATTTTTTCATGCCTATAACATATTAAATAACCGAACAAAATTTGTTTTTAATAATTTTTGGAGCTTACTTTGAGATTTTTTTCTATCGAGGGAATTTCATATAATTAACGTTTCGACATTACAAATGTATAGATATTATCTTCAGAAATAACATATTTATTTTTTGGAACTTAAAAACTTAAGGAGTTAACAAGACACATGTTATAAATTGATGAAATAATCCTTTCCATCAACGCATCCCCAAACAGTACCAACACTGTGAAACGTCCCCCAAGGATTCGTTCGCTTTAGTTCCCTCCTCCCCCGAGAGATGGCGGTGCAATGCCGTCTCTTGTTTATCGTTGTTTACCAAAGTGATTTGTCAGTGACTGTCACTCAACCGGGATTACCGATACGCTCGCTTCAAGTTATACCGAGGGTTAATTAAACGATACTGTTGAGAAGGGACACTGCAAATTACACTACACATTTAAAAAAAGAACAGTTCACTGAAGATTCTAACAGATTGAGATGTAATCTATTTTTTTATTTGCTTCTGGCAATGTAATGTTCTTGATCGAACATTACAAATATCGAAATTCTTTCTTGGACAAAAAATAATCATTTTCCAGGACAGCAGTCGAAAATTTGAAAACTGGCGATATCAGATTTCTTCCAAATCAGTATTTATGACATTTTTTGGGAATTTCATTAAGTTAATATTGTTTTAATGAAAAATAAAAATTAACCACTAAAAATGTTTTTTGTACTAAAATATATCTATTATTATTAAAATATATATTTAATAATTGTTGCGATCATATTTAAAGATAGCAGCCAATAAAAATGTGCGTTGAGAAAATGAAAATAATTTTAAAAGTTCTTTTTCGAAGTATTATACAGTTAAATAGGTTCCATGCTAACTCAACACAGTGACTATTCAACACACTTTTAAAAAGTGATATAAAGTCATTAAAAACGATGATTTATTTATATTTCTTAACCTAATCTAATCTAATCTAACCTAACCTACTTAACTCAGTTAATGAAGTTTTTGTTTCATCACTTAACATGACATTATATAACTTTTTAAAGATGTGATGAATTATCATTTTGATGATTTATCCGGTCACCATTTAAATATGACCGAAGGAAGCATAATGTTGTTTTATAATAAGCTTTGTGAAAATATAAAAACTATAGGTGTATGTATTTTACACAAAAGAATTGTAATTTAGTTACTGTTTTTCATTAAAAAATGTAACATGTTATAAATTGTTTTCTCCCAACAGGTAAACACAGATATGTAGATGCAGCTGGACCAACAAAGCGAAAAGGATGCAGCCCAACGATGAACAAATTAAATATTTTCATTCAGTAAATCATAATGGCAAAATTGAGTAAAAATTTCGGAACTTATTGTTTTTCTTTTCCCTGTCATTTGTATGTGGTTTTTTATCCATTTCAGAATTTTTCCTCATTAAACACATTAATGTAGCGTAAAATCAGTAAATACAGCTATCAGATGGTAATAGTAATAAGGACAAAGAATCAAGAGCTCCTCTATTCTGATAAGGTATACATGACCAATTATGAACCTAAATATTATATTTTGCAAAATATGTATCTATTAATGTAACCCATACGATTTATATTAAAATAATAATAAAAAAATAAAAAATAAAAAAATCCATGAAATAAATAAAAAATCAAACCATAGATTCGTTAAATCTATTCAAGAAAATGGTCAAAAATTCCATATTAGCTGACAGTAGTGATTTTGGACTGTTAATTTTTTGTCACTTTTGTCATAAATCAGCGTAGAAACCCTACATTCGATATAAGCCATCTATGTATGTTTTATGTACTTTACTTAATTGATTAAATATAATTATAAAGCTGCCCATGTCGACAGATGTATTCCCTAGTGAGATAAGCGGCGGAAGATTCTATTGTAATGTAGTATTTTATGAATGAACAAATAAATATTTTTTTTGGTTTGACTGAGGATTAAACCTTCCTCCCCAATGAATGGAGTCAATCGTGCTTACAACTGAGCCAAATCCTGATTGGTTAGGACTGGCATTTATTTCGTATATTACCTGCTCTAATGTAATACAATTTCAGAGAAATGCATATATTACGTGTTTGCATGATTGCCCTTAAAAGAATCAGCGATAGACAACGAGTCTATCTGCCGAGTTACAGCTCGATCGGATGTCAGGAAGTGGGTTAATTTTCGCTTCCAAAATTTATATTCCCGAAAACAAAAGTGAATTCAAATAGATACATTTAAAAAAAAAACATTTAATTCATAAAATGATGATTTAATTTGTTTGTGAAACACGTCTCAAATTTTCATTCCCTTTTTAATACATACAAAAAAATGAAATTTCATCATGAATTATTTCAAAATCAATCTTCTATCTATCTTCTTCTATCTCTGTGGGTTTTTTTTTTTGTTTTTCCGAGATTGATGAAATTTTGCACACTTGACCTTCAAAAGAAGAGGATGGTCACTATCTTCGAAAGACTAACCCCATCCTCCTCTCACCCCTTAAAACAGAATAAATTATCAAAACATATTTACAAAAAGTATACTTTATATTCGCTAAATACCTTATAAATAATTATATTAATAAAAATCAGGAGAATTTCATCTGGGTCATGTACTTCGAGGGGAGAAGTATCACTTGCTCCAGTTAATATTGAAAGGCAATATAGAGAGTCGCAGAGGGCCTGGTAGGAGACAAATATCTTGGCTGCGAAATATACGAGAGTGGACCGGCATTAGAAGTGTGGAGGAGCTATTCCGGGCAGCGCAAGACAAAGAGACATTTTCTAGAGTAATCGCCAACGTCGGGGGGACCTGATACGGCACATAAAGAAGAAAGATAAGATATGTTTTTTGTATTCGTCACAGTTATTATAAAAGTAAAATTATATCAGTATGATATTTGTACATGATAAAGGCTCTCTGTAAATTTTTCAACAACATTGATACTGCCAAAAGATGACAACAAGTGCGCAACACTAGATTGGGTTCTTCTTTAATGTATCAGCCGGTGAATACCAGAACATCCTTGGGACAAAGGACTTTTTCTTGTAAAGCTCCGTTGATTTATAATATGCTCAGTGAAAATATAAGAAAAAATCATATGTTCGTTCAATCTATTTAAGAAAATGGTAAATAAATTCCTTACTGGCTTAGAGTGGTGATGATTGTTGGATTGGCCATCTCGTGGCTTCTGTTATGAATCACCTTAGGAGCCCATTTATTCGATGTGATCCATCTGTGTATGTGTTATGTAATTTACTTATTTGATTGAATATAATTGTAAAGCTGCTCATCTCGACACAGGAATTCCCTAGTGAGATGAAAAGCGGAGGAAAACAATAAATAAATATCTTAAAATTGGCCTAATTCAGTCGGCTGATATATTCAGTATAGTCGGCAAGTATATTTAGCTAAGATGAATTGGAAATCAAAATACATAAATCGATAGAGTATCGTATTTTCTTCAGGTTAGCAATACCGCACTTATGTATATTTTATTTTATTTTTTTATTAATTTAATCAAAAATTTCTTACGCAATTTTATTAACTTTTATAAATAGACGGTAACAATTGTCATCTCCACGCCATCTCTTGCGAAATACACCTATTCGCTTCATATATCAGTCAGCAAATTGAAACAGCCCTTGGCCCTTGTAAACACTGTCAGCCCCTTGACATTAAACAGGGCATGTTTAAAAGGCTAACTAAAGCCCTTTCAATTGAATGGATCATCCCCACTCGAATGCGAACAAATACAATATTAAGCTGGATGTTAAATAAAGACCATAAGGGTACGAACGGTAAGGGATGATTTTTTTCCTCATCTGGATTGTATTATTTGGTTTATATATATATGTAGGAATTATATTGATTATTATTTATTTATATATTTTATATTTGATTCATAATGACAATCTTTAAAATTGTTTCAGTGATGCGATCGACAGATAGCAGATAAGATACGAATATATTATGTTATTCCTCGATTTATTTATTTTTTATTTTTATAAATATATATATATATATATTACAAACAATACGAAACAAAATAAACCTTTGTCTGTCCAACTGGGAAGGATTCCCGTTTCAGGACAGCCAAATTGTGTATTTAGTACATAATATTCTTACAATGGAATGGCGATGCCATCAAAACAAATTTTGAGAACATTGTTGATTGCATTCGAAGTGACAGGATGGTTTCATTATCCTTGAAAGAATCGCAAAGACGTAATTTATTACCAGGTTCAATTTGGATAACATTAGTAATTGTATTCAGAACCGATGAATGGTTTCTTTCGGGACATCACAAGTCTGAGATTCTTTCCAGGGCATTTTGGAGAACATTTACAATTGTATAGTTAGAATTTCCAAAGTAATAAATCAGTATAAGACATATGAATCCCATAGTACTATATTTTTAATACTTCTTAGGTGATAGAAATTACACATTACTATGAATATATGCCGTATGAAAATGAGTTTCCAATTTTAAAATTTCGAATCTTTATTTATTAAATGGTTAGACATTATTATACAGTAATCGAAATAAAACCGCGCAAAAGATTAGTAAATTTAAATTTCTATAATAACAACAATGAAGATCAAGTATTAGGAACAAAAATAACATTTTTAAACTTGAAATAAAAAGTGACTTTGGATCCTTATCTCTCTTAAGTATAAAATAGCCTTTTGGAAGATAAACGATTAAAGTACTGGTTCCGTGTTGGAGTCAAATTCGTTATTTATTTATTTTATTTTCTATTAACGTTTCTCTGTTCCTAATGGTTAAATCCACAATTGATAAATTTGACCACATTTTTAATACATTATTGTTTAATGTCAGTATTTTTCTCATGTGAAAGTATTTTTATTTGATATTTGCATTAGCATCATTATTGCTTCTTCAAAAGAAAAAATTAACTTTGGAATAGCTGTGTGTAAGATATCTAAGTTATTTTCATTAAGGCATCTAAGATATCTCAGTTATTTTCATAAAGGTGTGTAAGATATCCCAGTTATTTTCATTAAGGTGTGTAAGATATCTAAGGTATCTCAGCTATTTTCATTAAGGTGTGTAAAATATCTAAGATATCTCAGTTATTTTCACTATGGTGTATAAGATATTTAAGAAATCTCAGTTATTTTCATTAAGGTATGTAAGATAGCTCAGTTATTTTCATTAAGGTGTGTAAGATATCTCAGTTATTTTCATTAAGGTATGTAAGATATCTCAGTTATTTTCATTAAGGTGTGTAAGATATCTCAGTTATTTTCATTAAGTTATGTAAGATATCTCAGTTATTTTCATTAAGGTGTGTAAGATATCTAAGGTATCTCAGCTATTTTCATTAAGGTGTGTAAAATATCTAAGATATCTCAGTTATTTTCATTATGGTGTATAAGATATTTAAGAAATCTCAGTTATTTTCATTAAGGTATGTAAGATAGCTCAGTTATTTTCATTAAGGTGTGTAAGATATCTCAGTTATTTTCATTAAGGTATGTAAGATATCTCAGTTATTTTCATTAAGGTATGTAAGATATCTAAGATATCTCAGTTATTTTCATTAAGGTGTGTAAGATATCTAAGATATCTCAGTTATTTTCATTAAGGTGTGTATGAAATTTAAGATATCTCAGTTATTTTCATTAAAGAGTTTTTCTGTATATTTTTTTTTGTATGTAACATACAATTTATGTGAAAACTTTACTGGTTAATGCAACATGTAAAATGTAATTATTTATATAAAATTGTAAAACTGTTTTTATCCCTAATACACTAAAATAAAAAAATTAATTAAATAGTATAGTTGAAAAATTATAACAACTGTCAAACATTCAAACAAAAAATTCATTTTTTTTATTTTAATAACTTTTTTGAGTAAAACCTCAAAATTTAATATTTAATTATTGAAGACAATAAACGAAAATCTGAAACAGAAAAATTAGATAAAGATACGGTCACAGCTGTCTAGATTGCATTTAGTTCGGGTTGATTCTTGCGATCATAAATAAAGATAGTTGGCAGTAAACAATATGCGGTGAAAAAATGAAGACAATGTTGGTAGTTCTTATTCGATGTATGATACAGTTATCGTAAATATGACCGAAGGAGATAGGGTCCCATTAGCTCAGTGGTAGCGCAGTGCCCCGGCAAGGCAAGTGTCCTGGGTTCGAGTCCTAGATGTGACCGTATCTTGTATGAGGGGAATAGGGTCTCATTAGCTCAGTTGGTAGAACACTGTCCCGGAAAGACAAGGGTCCTGGGTTCAAGTCCTAGATGTGACCGTTTCCTTTTCTGATTTTTCTGTTTCAGATTTTCGTTTAGAAATCGCTAATATTGTCTTCAATAATTAAAAAATTCAAACTTCTAAAAAGTTAAGTAAATACTAACGTAATCATTTATTTATTATAATTATTAAAATAAAATAACTTTGTTTTTAATACTAATTTATTGTATATACAACCAATTGGTTTCGGTTCCCCCTGAATCTTCATCAGGGTTTTATAAAAACATATCAGGGTTATATATATTTTTATATAACACTGTAGAAAGTTCAGGGTGAACCGAAACTAGTTGGTTTTAGGTATAAAAAATATACAATAAGATGGTATTAATAACATTGTTATTTTATTCTAATTAAGTATATTCAAAAAGCGTTTGCTACATGCGAAAAAATAAATAAGTAAAATCAATTATTTTTTGTTATTAAGTTTAATTTGCAGAACTCAATTTAAATTTTACTTATAAAAACAGGTTAATTATAAACAAGTTCTGTTGCGTTGTTATTATTACGCGCGACAGCTTTTTCGTCTTCCGAAAACATTACAAAACTGTGATTAGACCTTCTACAGACGATATAGTTTTATTCACTACCAAATTGCCTTTAAATTTTATTACAAATTTCCGAAGCAATTATTATTGAAAGTCAAAGTCCAAAGAGCAGTCCCCCGGGTCTAGCAGACCTGCAATAGCAAACATTTCAATCAATAAAACGTGCTACCGAGTTCCTTACTCCTTCTTGTCTTACTCACCTGTATCCTTATTACATATTACTTATTACCTGACGCTAGATCCTTCTTTTCGAGGGTCGGGTCGTGGGGATTTTTTTTCTTGTCGATATACCTAAAATCTTTTACTTTATTTGTTAGTTCCGTGTGAGTTCAATCACGAAAATTACCTGCGTTCTACATTCCACTATAAACCATCGGTGATGTTATCCTGACAAATAGGCTTCTTGCATGCATGTTCAACTGATATAGAAAAAGTTTTTGTAACATTGCAAGTAAATAAATACAAGGAAACATAAAAAAGTGTAAGCAAAATAATCCCACAAAAGCGAAGTCTACGCACGGGGTATAATGATAATTTTATTTAATTATTGAAGACAATATTAGCAATTCTTAAACGAATATTTGAAACAGAAAAAGATACGGTTACATCTAGGACTCGAACCTAGGACCCTTGCCTTGCCGGGGCACTGCTCTACCAACTGAGCTAATGGGACCCTATCTCTTTCGGTCGTATTTCACTGTATCATACTTCGAATAAGAACTACCGACATTGCCTTTATTTTTCTCACTGCACATTTCTATTGTATGATCGCAAGATTTAACTCGAACTAAATGCAATTTAGACAATGTCTTAGATGAAATTATCTTATTTTAATGTTAATGTGCGACATCTATTGACTTTATCTGCAGGTCTAGGATGAATATTTTATTTTTTGGAATAGCTTAATGAGTAAAACCTCACATTGTAATACAGGGTTTTCCAGTAAGAGGTGTTATTTTGATATTCAATCGTAAAATATCAATGGTTTCGTTGCTTGTGTGGCTCGTAGCGCCGTCTTGTTAAAAGTAAACGTTGTCCAGATCAATACCATCCAATTCCGGCCATAAAAAATCATTAATCATCTCTCGATAGCGCAATCCATTTACCGTAACTGTTGCTCCAAAAAATGTTTTAAAAAAAATGAATACTTTATGAACTGAAAAAGAACTCAACATTGTCGTAAAATTGTTGCCACTGCACAATAAACATGATTGTATTGTATCCTATAAACGTGGCAGTGATTACACTTGTATTGAAAGAGTTATATGTGCCTAACAAATATAAGTGAGAGATCCGTGCACTTTTTTATATTCCGAAAGCGAGAAAGCCTATCAGAACGCGCTAATCAACAGAGTGACTCAACTGCAAGATGAGACAATACCCTAAAATAAAGCCAGAATCTTAACGACGTAAGTGAAGCAGCCGTGCAAAAAATATACCACGCGCGGCCCTAGTGTATACGATAAACCTAAGGTTGAATTTGCCATAACAGATCAAATCTCTAAAATATAGTGGGAATCTTAACGACATATGAAATGAAGTCGTGTTAAAACAATATTTGACGCGGCCCGGCGTAATGGACTGACCTACGGTCGACTTTGCCCTAGCAGGCCTAGAAAATCGATCTTTCCGTGGGATTTTTTTGCAAATTATTTCTGATGAACGTATTACTAAAATCACAAATTTTTCTAGAGGAATTCCTCGGGAAGTTACTAATTCATCGTCTAGAAAAATAAAATCTTGCGCTTACAGCTAATTTTATAGTTAAAAACGTTTTATAAAAATTTTAAACCGTTTTGCATAAAATATTTCAATTGGAAAAACTGTTTTTATTGATATTAAATATAAATAACTTACATACGTAAGGATTCCTATAAAAAATTGAGAATTTAGTAATACGTTCATCAGAAATAATTAAAATGTGATCGTTGAGGAAACCCCGTCTTATATCATTTTGCATTGACCATCGACATTTTCAACGTTACTTACATACCACCGATATACAATTCAGATGAACAAAAATTATTACAGTTATTAAAAAAAAATTAGGAAAAAACAAGGTTATTTTACCATAAGACATCTATTTTAAAGTGTCTTATAAAACTTAAAAAATAACAATAATATATTTGACGGAGTAATGAACCTTCCTACGCAAGAACTGGTATCGATTAGTCTATCAACCTCGCCAAATCGAGTAGGACCTTTTTTATTTCATAAATTAACTTTTTTTTTATAGTGAATACCTCACAAGAGTCCCAACTGCTCCCGTCTGGAGCCAGTGAGACTATGGCATCCCCAATTGGGGGATGTTGTGAGGCTGAAGGTAAGTGGGGAAGGGAAAGAGGAAGGTGGGGAAGTACCTGGCTATTCAGATCTAGTCACTAAACACGACTAAAGCCATTTGGAGCAACGTTTCAATTCTGAATGGTGGTCTTACACCAGGGCGATACTGGTAGTATCTTCCACTCTGGAACGTGCCGCAAATATACTATATATTATTTTAATTAATTTATTGTGAAATAACACAAATTAATCAAATAAAATTTATTTGCGCACGCCCTGTTCGAACCCGCGACCTTCGGAATGGCAGTCCAATGCGTTACCACTGGACTATGCCGGCCGTCAGACCGTCGACCACTGCCGTGCTGTCATCCGATTTCATATAAATGCGTATATATCCGTATGTATTTAATTGATTACAACAAAAAATTGACAGAATTCATTGTCATCAACAACGAATCTATCTGCCAAGTTTCAGTTTTATCGGATATCGGGAAGTGAGTTAATTTCCGCTTCCAAGATTTGCATTAATTCAATCTGATGTCAATTAAAAACGATTGCAAGAAGCCCATTGTTAATCAAATTGTTGCAACTCATCGAATAACACTTAAAGTAATGTTTTTTGACCAATCATCCAATCCAACCTTTTACGGCCGCTAATCAAATTAAAGGTCCATAGAGTACCAGGTCTGATAATAATATTGTAATTATTTGAGAGTCTCAAAACAAACCCTTTAGTTTTTACGATGTTTCGATGACCGAAGGGTCGGCCCGCCTCCCATATCGGTCGAGCACGCTTTCTTCGTAAATAAGACCCTTAAATAGGTACCTACCCACTTCGAAACGTGTACAAAAAGCATTTTTTTAGATGAAATAAAAAAATAATAAAAGAATTGGGTTTAGGGTTGCCATTCTCTGCGAAATGCATTAAGGTGTAATTATTTTTTTAAAAAGAAAGACAAACATTCCCGGATTACGAATAACCTGACAATATTTGAAAATCTCCTACTACCACCACAGTAAGCGGAAAATTTTGCTTGTTTTATGATGGAGGACTTAGTCAGCCGAGGAATTGAACACACTACGCCTGGGTGGGACCCAAACGCGATGTCAGGTAATAATTGATGAAAGTACCTACCAATTGAAATACTTATTATATTATTGATTGAGCGTACCACATATATTTTTTAACTTGACTATTTGTTTGTTAAGTTCCGGTTCCGGTTCAAGATGGTGGCCTTGTAGCCAGATTTCGCACGGTAGTGATTCCTACTATGAGCTAAATCGAAATAATCAACATTATGAGTATAATACGTGCCTGAGGAATGTTTTAAAAAATAATTGTCATTGAGATGATGACATTTTCTTTGGAGAAATTGTATAATTTCTTATTTGAATTTTTATTGTAGCTATATTGATTTGAGGGGAAATTTTGGTTTTATTTATTAAATCATGGAAAATTACAAACTTACTTTTGGGACGCGAGGCCTTCTGTTCACTCGTATAAATATAATCACTGTAATATTGTGATTTTATCCTTTCCTTTATGTTAAGCCGACTTTTCGGATAGCGTTACAGTGTCCATCATCAAGGCAGAAGTCGGGATGCATGGCAGGACATCTTTTCCCCTCAGTGGTAGTCATAAAAGACAGACCAACACACAACTGAACTATGAAGAGTAGGTACATGCCTGAAAACTTCAGCCATAGTCGTCACCACGATTTTTTCAATATACCACACTGCACAACAGATATTCTAGTACAGTATAGTATAACAAGAGAAAGGGTCCAATTGAATTTAAAATTCTAAACTTTTAGATACCGTGGTTTAATTAGATACTCTTTTAACGAATGTACGCCTACCAATTTTACCAAAATGTCAAGAATGTTAAAATAAAAAAAATCATGTACCGTAAACGGATTATTCAATCTATCGTACAATAATTCAAATAATAATAGTAATATGTCTCGGTACACACTTTTTGTTTCATTTACATTCGTATATATGTATATTGAACATATATAATGAACAAGGTTACAAATCATCAAAATATTATTATTACTAAGGTATGATTTTTGGCGGTGACCGGATAACTCGTCAAAATGACAATTCAACACACCTATATAGCACTGTTTATAAGTGTGTTGAATTGTCATTTTGAGACTGATATAACCTAAACGCAAGCCAAATACTAAATGTGGTGATCGCGCTTTCGGAGTATCTGGGCCGAAGGCTTGGAATAAACTCCCTCCGGAACTAAGATCCATAACAAGTCCAACAGAGCTCAGGTCTAAACTAAAAACTAACCTTTTTATGCTGTCATACCCTTAAATTAAATATACCATTTCTGAGATAAAGTCCAGTTATATCCAATTTTCAAATTATGTCCTAAATCCTGTATCTAAATTTCGCTAATAAACAATTAGTTAATGTTATTAAGTGTTAATCTTAAGTGACCTACCAGGTAAGTATGGTATTGTATATTATCTCCATATATAGTTAGTAATAACATAGATCATTGTAGAAATGTATTTTATATTTGTACAGCGCCATTAAGGTGATTTCGCACAAAAACAGCGCTATACAAATAATCCAAATATTATTATTATTGTTATTAGTTATCATGGAACCATTTTTGGCACAGCCCTAGCTTGAGAAATTGGGCCGATTATTAGAACTCGTGGCAAAAAAAACGCAAAGCAAAGGGCATAGGTACTCCGAAGTCCGAAAGCTTTAGCCTTACCCACACCGCTTTGTAATTATAATTTTAGTTTCACCCAGTCCCGAATCTTTTGCTTTTCTCAAACAACCATAGACAGCCACAACACTGCCAACATTGCTTCAAAATACCTGACCTGTCCGTTGTTTATGGTTAGGTACACGGTGATTAGAAAATCTGCACTTTTTAATATTTTGTTATTATTTATTGTCAGAGCCGGCCTTAATCAATTTGACGGCCTCCGTGGTTGAGTGTTTACGATCCTAGGCTATAAATCCGGAGGTCGCAGGCTTAAAACCCGGCTTGCGCAAGAATTTTTTTTTTTTAATATTTTATTTCTTGCTAGAATAGCAATCCCAATGAATTATAAAACCCATTGTAGGACGGGAGGAATTTACAATACATATGTGGGAGTTAATAGGTACAATTTTACATTGGTATTTTGCTATCAAAATTAGAAGTTTCACAGTACCTACTAAAATAGAAAAAGAGAGGTTAAGTAGAACCAACAAGAAGAAACAAAAAAAGAAACAGACAGGGATATACAGATTTGCAGAGAGCGAAGGTAGAAAGTTAGAAGAAGTTACTTACCCACTAAAACATTGGTAAAAATAGATTATGCTCGATTACAAATACATGGGATAGATAAGAAATGAGAGAAAAACAGAGCAAGGTACAACACGACAAGAATTACCTATATATATTTTTAAAATATTCTTTTAAATCCTAACTTGGAACTTTTGGATTATACTGGCTGTTTTTATGCATATCTGGAAGAGAGTTATAGAGTGTGTATGCAATATAGTATAATTTTATTGATTTGTGTCATTTCACGATTTATTCATCTAAAATAATAAATATACTACCTACCCATATTTGCGGTACGTTATATAGTGGTAGATAATTTCAGTATCACCCTGGTTAAATATCACCATTCAGAATCGAAACGTTGCTTGAACCAGCTTTACCCTTGTTTGATGACCAGATCTGAATAGTCAGATACTAACCCGCCTTCCTCCATCCATCTTCTTCTGCCTCACAGCGTGCCCCAATTGGAGATGCCATAGTCTCACTGGCTCCAGACGGTTAGGAGCAGTTAGGACTTTTGCGTAGTGTGAATCGCATTAAAAGTACTACAGATTGTAGCGGTAGGAACCGTCCGCTCACATAGTTGACTTCTAGACACGCATTGGCATTGAATTACAGCTGTCACTGGGAGGATTCAAATAAGCTGCGCGTTGAATTCCAGAGAAGTCGTCAGTTGGTTTTCGAGGCTGGTGGGGAACACTCCTGAGGGCGAGCTGCTGATTTGTCGGGAGATTATTCACGCACGTGAGACATTTTTTTATCCTCATGAAATAGACACATAATTTGTTAGATATCACCATGTTTATAAATTTGTTTAGACTAGTTTCTAGACTGGCGCTCATTGGTGATGTCTTATTTTAAGATGTTTAGTTAACATAATTTTACGAGTAAATGTCGTGGCCAGGTTCAAATTACGTTTGTGCTTTCAAATAGCCAACCACCCCTGTTTTCTAAATGTGAGTCCTTGCTCTTGTATTTAATGTCTTAAATTAAATATACAACATATTATTATATCTCAATTGATATTCCGAGTGTTCATTTCATTACCCATGATTGCTGCAAGCTATGGTCTCTTCACCGGAATATGGTAAGATTAATATATGCGGTGACAATCACGTTACAAGATAATAGACACAATTGAAGATATGGCATGGAAGCTTGCAATCTCTGAACTACGACCAAACTGCACGGACTATCGAAGCGTATAGCCAATGAAAGAGTGGAAACAAAGTCAGGGCGCTGCTTTTCATGATGCTATTTGCAGTAATATTAGTAATCAATTACTTTTTAAATGATGAATGGACAAACGATTTTGGAGGATATTATCTATGATAGATGTGTAGTAAATAGACACTCAATTTTACTGGCCTGTCTAAGGCCTAGGAGTCAAAAGGACTTATGTAAATTGGCAACATATGTTTCCTTTTGAATCGTGTTCATTAAGGGATTTTCTGTTCAATGAATAATATGGACTGGTGATAAGTTCCTTAAAAATAGCATAATCAGTTGAGTTTTGACAATGTTTCAAAAACATTTTTTTGGAAGTTAAATTATTCACATGAGAGGGAGAAAAACACTCATTTCAGTTGTCTGTTATGACGTGCGTTAGTTATTCCTGTGTGAAATAATTCACGTTCCATGAACTCCAACTTACATTGAATTTGTGTCATTTTCAAAATTGACTAAGTGATTTTTCATACAAGCGGTAAAGTAGATTCTTTTAAGCTGAAAATTATATTTTTTTTAAATTTGAAATGTGTATTTCTTTTGAATAATTTTTTTACAGACTTTGTGATTTTTCAATTTAACGATATTTGAAATGTAAATGTAATCATTTTATGTGTGAATAAAAAAATATGATTATATAATAATGAAAATTGGCCATTATTGTTTTTGAAATTCCAATATTTTATAAAAATACTTTCAGCTTTACAAATCCAATCTTACAAAATTATCCTATGTGATTACTGACTGCTCTACGCTAGAGATTCATAATATTAGTAATTATTATTTATTATATGTATAGCGTATCATTCCCGCAATGAGTTTATTAACTCCTGGGAGTACAATGCTTTATATAAAATACTATATTCTGTATTGTATACATTAATAAATAAATAAAATAAAATAAAAATATGAATAATACAAATGAAAGAAGAAAACGGCAGAGGAGAAGTCAGACAAAGAGATGTTTTGAAATAAAATTTTTAAAAAACATAATATTAATTTAAAAAAATAATAACACTCCGTTAAAATATGCGTAGTACAAAGGAGATACATAAAATAACACTCAGTTAAAAGATGCGTAATACAAAGGAGATACATAAAATAACACTCAGTTAAAAGATGCGTAATACAAAGGAGATACATAAAATAACACTCAGTTAAAAGATGCGTAAAACAAAGGAGATACATAAAATAACGCTCAGTTAAAAGATGCGTAATACAAAGGAGATACATAAAATAACACTCAGTTAAAAGATGCGTAATACAAAGGAAATAGATAAAATATGAATAATACAAAGGATATAAGAGAATACAGGCAAACGAAATTATTTCTAAATGACAATAAATAATATTATTAAGAGTATTCTCTTTTCCGGAAGTTACAAAACATTCTAAACACCCTGTCGAATTTGAATTCGGAAAAGGTTTTTAAAAAGGTTTGGGACGCGCCAGGGCGGGAACCAACTAAACGTCAAAGAACGTTTCAAGAAAACGTGACAAAGTCCCAGTTTAAACTCAGATTATAGCAAGAAAAGATACGAAAACAACGTGTATCTTTTATGTTATTAATAGGCCATTATGTTTTTTTATCTAGGTGAGAATAAATGATACGGTTTTACAGCGAATCGGGCACTCGGATAAAGACAAAGCAAGCGATATCGTAATAATATTACGTTTATTAAGCCGAATAATAAAGAGAGAATGATTATAGTATGTTATGAGTATGATTATGGTATGGTAGTTTGTGTAAAAGCATTTGAGTACGTACTTATTAACTGTAATCCCAATTTCAGACGAGTTGTTATTGCCCGGTATATCAGTTGCTTTGCTCAGCTTGGTTGGAAGTTGCAATGTCGACCTTAGCGTGGCTTAGCCCATATCGATATATAGATTGTAAGTTGTAAGCATAGATATTATCAATATTAGACGTGTTGTCTATGATTTTAATCGAAGAACGTGTTTTTTTTTCAGTCCAAACCAAATAGTTGCAATTTATTTTTATGCGAGTTTTATTTACAAGTTGATTTTTTTTTAAGCTAACCCACTTCAATTATATTACTAGATATATTCTGAAAGTGATACTAGATATATTCTGAAAGTGCTGACAGTTTGTTAGAAAATGGCGTTCCATCACGTTTTAACAGTATTTTATTATATCAGACATGCTCATTTTTCTTATTTAATTAAAATCAAATTTAATAATATAATTATTAAGTTCTGCAAGTATTTTTTGGTTATTGTTACAGCTGTTTCGGCTTTCAATGCCATTTTAAAACTGTGGTTTTAGCCACGTTTAGACGACTTATTTATATGATTCTATTTAACCCCCTCCAAATTTAAAATGATTTATTACCGATAAAATCGATTTACTGATAAAATAATAGATTTCATATTCTGTAGGGGTATTTTGTTATTAAATTTGATTTTAATTAAAATAATAAAAAAATAAAAAATGGGATTCTACGAATTAAACACAAAAACAATAAATGCTAATTTTTCTCCGTGTTTTCTGTGTATTTCAAATGCGCTGTATACATATTTTTTTTAATTTGCTACAAAAACAAATATTGTTTTAGAAACTAGATAAAATTATTTTTCCGGAGTATGCATTTAAAATAAACATTACTATTTCTAAATAATAAAATTTGAAAAATGTTTAAAAAAAACTAACCAAGTTTTTTACTTCATTTTTTACACAAAGCGTAGAAAAATTGAGAGAACTCGATATTTTGGAAACACCTTCTTTTTTTTAGGAGAATTTGTAAGAAAATTGTAACTTCACTTTTATCTCGTTCATATAATAAAATATATTATTTTAAGTCAAACCGATCGTTACGATAGAGGCTCGAAATATGAATTATTCATTTTGGCTATTTTTAGAATTTTATTTATGGCATCCAGTGTAAATATTTGAGACAAACTAGAAAGAAGTATTATTTCTCATTGTAACATAAAAAAATTACGTATTTCCGCATGATCGAAAAAAATAATTTTATAAAATGTTGACGCCCGGTCAAATATGACCCTAAAACGCTGGAGAGGTTAAAAGCGAATCAAATTGCACCACTGAAACAAAAAAAAATCTGAAAGACTGGTTTATAGATCAAATTTTTATATTGATGTCTTTAAACACTATACATTAGGATTCATTGACTTTATTCATGTAATCTTATGTATGGATATGCATATGGGTGTGTTTGAGTACATTGTGTGACTTTGAGTCTGTGCATGTCTAAGAGTATGTTGCTTGTATTATACTATCTATGTTTTTTATATCTCAACTGCTCCCAACCGTCTGGAGCCAGTGAGTCTATGGCATTCCCAATTGGGAGGCTGAAGATTGTGCGGGTGGGGAAAAGGAAGGTGGGGAGTACCTGGCTCTGCAGATCTGGTAACAAAATACGGCTAAAGCCATTTCAAGCAACATTTGAATTCTGAATGGTGGTCTTACACCATAGCGATACTGAGAGTATCTTCCACCAATATTATATATTATTTTTAATTTATTAATTGTGAAATAGCTCAAAAGCTGGGATTTGAACCAGCGACCTTCGGCTTGCTTGTCGAGTGCTTTACCCCTCGACCACGGAGGAGATCTGTTTATGTATTTTATTATTTATTATGTACCTACTCTTGCAATATTATCAGCTCTGTTTTATTCCAACTGAATAGAATAACTCCACGTACTTACCACCTACCACCTACTTATTAATCGAAATGTTATAAAATTATTTTTATTTTGCTACGTCCATATTCTTAAGTTTATTTACGATTACTGTGCATCTAATTTAGTAACTGCTATATTAATCTATTTTCATTATCTGTATTTTTGTTATCATGCTATATACATTTTGTTTATTTCTTTCTTTTCTTTACCCAATATAATATATTGTTATGGCACTACTCCCCAACTCAAACACGAGAAACGTTTTTCTCTATTGAATTGGGTACTTACGTTAAAAAGAAAACATTTTATTGTAATTAGTTTTTAGAACCATATGTTTTTCTTCTGTAAATCTGTCATTTGTATGTATTTCAAATAAAAAAAATTAAAATGTCTTTCATGTTTTTATTTTTCTATCTCTATTTTCTATATTGTAGTTTCTCGCTATATTTGTGCAGTGTTATAATTATTATTGTGAAATTGGCCTTCTGACGAACCGCTTTGGTAGTTTAGCGGGTGTAATAAAACGGGTGTATGGTGTAAGTACACGCTAAACGCGTGCCTAATCTTCGAACAAGGCAAGAACATTCCCGCAAGAGAACGGGTCGTGAAGCGAAGTCCTCAAAGGTGACCAAGGTTTCCCTCAGGGGTCTTAGAGGCACCTGCTTAAAGTAAAAAATTAAAAGCTGACACATCGAAATAAACTTGGTCGTTCTAGAGACAGCTATTAAACTGTGTACAATAATATGTAGGTATATACGCCAGAAGACATACATGGTGTATGGAAACTAGGTACAAGCAGGAAGCTGGTGAATGTGTATCATATTTGAAGTCGATTCTTTGTTGTCATTTTTATTTATTAATTAACTTACTTTTTGATAAACAAGATAAATACGATTGGGCCAAGGTTTGAACCCTGTGGAACTCTACATGTTGCATTAATTTTTTCCGACAGGGAGAATTTTATTCTAACAATTTCGCTGTCTTCCAGTAAGATAGCTTTCAAACCAGGCTAATATATTGCCACGTATACCAAGCTTTTCTAATTATTTCAATGATTTGTGCTTTTGTTTTCGAGTAAATTGAGTCCGAAGTTGGACATTTTCATGTCAAATTTGGAATAAATCAATGCCAGAGGGTTTTTATCAACTGTTTATTGTTTTTATGCGTCGAAGTGTAGGTACTGCTCCAAAAGTTTTTGACCTTTTAGTTACCAAAAAAAAACTAAATGCTGAAAATTGAAAAATACATGGTCTCCGGAAACATTTAGTACAAGCGGGAAACTGGCAAATATGCATCACATGGATAACCCAAAATAACTACAGCTTTTATAGTTGGGTCACTTTTCAGCGCATTTTAAAAGCCAATAAACAGCTTATATTAACTCGATTTATGTCAATTCACCACTTATCTCTTGTACTTCGAGTTTCTGGATACCATGTACAGATGTAAATTAATTGAGAGGGTTGCGGTGACAAAGCATTCCCTCGGGGCCTGTTGTTAGAAGTTAACATAAAAAATTTACTTGTCATTAAACATTTTATATCCAAACACACCCTGCTTCATTAAGAAGTTAAACTGTCAACATCAACAGGTGTTTTTGAACCAATCAATTCGTCCTTATACCGTACCAAACTCCGCCAATTTTTACTTCGTGTCTTCGCCTTAGGCGGAGCATGAATACACAGTATTATTTTCACGTTGTTACAATAATTTTCACGTAGTAATTTCAGGAAATTACCAACTGAACAATTCACATGCAAGTATTCCTAAGGAAATGAGTTGAGTGTATCACATGAGGAGATATATTATGTTTCTTTTAGCACGACCAAATATTATTTCACCCACGAGAAAATTTTTCCCGCAGTAGGTAGTAAAGGCACATAGTTTCTAGCACGAAGGTAATTAACCAACATTGACACGATAAAGGTTTTTTATCAATAATATCGATAATTATTCGACATTTTTCGCTAACACGAGGAGGGTTTCCCCTTAGTACGCAGTGAAGACATAGTGGTCAAAGCTCAGTTTTACAAAACAAACTCGTTTGAATTTCATGTTTCTGAACGACAAACAAGTTTCTATCTACGATCTTTTAATTATAGTAGATTAAATGTGTCAGTATGGCGGTTTTTTCCCAACGTTGGTAAAATTATCGATATATTGATCAAAGGAAAAGTTGAACGTACTAGCGATATTGATAAACTAAACAACAACAACAACCATTCAACCGTCTTTGTCGTATCGATTCTGCATTCTGCTTTGTTGTCGATGTGTCCGTGGTTTATTGTGTTTTCAGCAAAGGTACCATCAACGCGTCGTTCAGTACCAGTGGCCACCATTAATCCCGATGTAGGTACCTGGAACAAATGTAGGAGATTGCGATTACCCAGGAGTTATGAACATTTTTCGTGAAAAGCAGATACGCCGTGGGTTGTCACCGTAATCATCGTGATCGAAGTACTATGTCCCAGGGTGGTATTTGGACTCCCTCACAAATGCTTTCCACTGGCTGTAAGTCCCTCGCAATATACTTTATATTCAAAATAGTTTGGCGGTGAATATTGAAACTTTGTTTCAAATATTTACCCACGTCTTAACCTAAAAATGAATTTGAACTCTTCTGTTTGTATGTGTTCGCCAAGTTGGTTGGCCTCATCTGTCAGGATAGCTTCCATTTTCCACCGCCAGTCTCGCCCTCGCGGCTATCACGATTTCCCGCGCTAGGACAAGATGGCGGCCCGCGGACCCCGCTCCTCATTATTATTATTGTTGCAAGACTGTATAGCCCAGGGGCTGCGGGCGAAAACGAATCGCTACTAAATTAATAAGCGATGGACGATTATTATGCACGTGCAGTTTTATTCTGCACTCTGTGCTGCATTACGGGTTCATTTTCGTTTTGTGTTTCGCGTTCTGCGCATGCAGATGTTATTAAGGGATGTTTACTGGCAGGATCAAGTTGGGTTTATGTAATTCGTGTTGCAGAAGATTGTTACTTGATGAGATAATTTCAAATTATCTTAATTTGCTTTTGTCCAAGGTTTGTGGCGACCGCTGACTCGCTCACAGAGAAAAACTCCAATAATAATCCACTTAAGAGGAAGCTACAAGCCAAAAATGTGTGTATTCTTGATATACCTTATATTGTGGGTAATAGGCATTAAAATCGCTTGACAAACGGAGTCTAGAAACGTTCGACTTCAAGCAAAAATCTGGTTTTTATTTATTTTGTAAATAATTTTACAAGAAAGCAAAAAAGTTAATCAAGTGAAACTCTCACAGATAATCTTAACTATAATAATGTTTTTTTTGTAAGTTGTTTCCTTTACGCTTTCATACATTTCTATCGGAAAAATATATTATTTTGTAGTTAACATAATATATTTTTTTATTGAGTAATTTATTTATTTATTTGTATTCTACTCAAGCGAAGCGATAAGAAAACATTCAATTTATCTTAAACTTATTTGTTGGTATTCATAGTGTACACCAATTCGTTAAAAAGATTAATCAAAATAGTGATTTAGCATTAAACTTCGCCTTAATTGAAACCGGCTAATACTTTGGATTTGTTTCTGAAGTCCTGGGAAGGCCCAAAACGCTTCGAGCACGAATTATTGCGGATGCAATTTAAATCCACAAAAACCCCAATAATATGAATAGGAACGACAGGGCTGCCTGATAGTTCTTGGTAACATGTTTTTTTTCTTCTCTTTTTTACAAATTATGAAATGAATATGACCTCACTCGGGTACCCCGTTCTAAGGTAACATTGTACATTATTTTGTGTGTGATTTGTAAATTATGTCAAGTATATTTTTGTACGTATGTTCATTTTTTTAAATAAGTTTATGTAAGTGAGCTAAAACATTACAAGAGGAAAATTATAAAGCACTGTCTAGAAGAAAAACATAACACAGCGTTAATCTTTGTGAGGTTGCAATTCCATAATCCATATTTTAATACTTCTTTTGAAGTCGGTTTTTTTTAATGGTTTTTAATCCAAGAGGGAGGACATTAATTGATTTAATAGATAAATATTGAAAGTTTCTTTGTCCACGAGGCGTTTTAGCTGAGGTTAGTAGAATGTATGTTGTAATGAGCATCTCGTGAATCGAATATTAGACGGCTACACCAAAACTAAACACAGAAAACCACATTAACACCTAAACATGTTTGATCAATTTCGCCCAAAATTATATATATATTTCCTCACTTCGGCCACTTCGACACGCCCAGAACAAATTTCTGTCAATCATTATATCTCTTGAGTTTTCTCTTCCTTGTAAAAATAACCTTCACACCTTATCTCCAAAGATGGCATATCGCGTAGGCTTTGAAGTTTTACACGAGGTCTGTTTGGATAGTAATAAAAATAATGATATGTGTATATATCCCCTAATTGATAATAATAATTACAACCAATTGTGTTCGCCACATGCAAATGACTTCTGAAACACTTGGTATAACACCCGATAGACCCGTGGGTCAGACACCCGCTGGGCGAACGTGGGCATGGGCTCAAATACCACAGGGGGCAAGATCAAGAATTAAAAAAAAACGACTTACCTTCGGGTTCAAGCCACTGACATGATAATTATCAGGTAGCATTTACCTAATCCAACAACACCTTGAAACAACCGACATTTTTTTCACCAAATTACACATATAAATGCTATCAAATTATTTACCCCTTTCAATTAATCGCTTCCCTGACTGCTCTCTTTCACTCTTAAATACGATTTGATTGCATACAATTTTGTTTAATTGATTATTTAAATACCTATGATTAATATCAACGAGTACAGATTGGGGCAGTTTCTCGGTAATCCCTACAAATTAACTAGTAGTTCTCGAACAGTCCAAAAAAATACATTTTATTTTATTCTCTTTTTATTAAGCAAAAATTAAAATGTCGTCTGAATTCGTAATGTTTGTGCGCAGGTACTTAAATATCTAATCACTCCATTACGAACCATATATTTTAAGTTAAAAAAATAAAAAAAGAACTACACAAAGGTTTTTTCAAACTTTCTTCTGGTAGGTAGGTACCTTCAATGTTTTAATCCATGGCGATTGATAGGTGCATTTAGGGAGATTTTTGTATACGGAAGTTTACCGACTGACAGATAGATCTTTTGAAAATGGTGGGAAAGACATATTTTAAACTTTAATGTTATTGTTCGCATTATGCGAGTAATTTTTGTCAAATAATTATTGTTTTACTGTAAAACGTATTAATTTATCATTAGAGATAAGGTATTATCATAAAATTGTCTCTATCAGTAGAAAGCATCGTTAAATTTGAAATGGGTAGCTTCGGTAGTGGATACAGAATATCTATGTAGGTACCTACTAAGCGAGAACCGTCCTTTCAACCTGTTAAGTTTACTGTGTCAAGATGTGTGTTTTAAATAGCTTAAGCCATGTCCAAACTAACTAGATTTGAATAGCCATGTTCTCCCAACCTTTCTCTTTCCCATCTACTTCCCCTCTCACTCACTCCATTCTCACAACATGCCCCAGTTGAGGATTACATTGTCCCTCAGGCTGCGTGCAGTTGGGACTCTTGTGACGTTGAAAAACCAAGAAATAAACTACGTTAAGTATAAATTAGCACCAAAATCACCGTAAACCATAGATTACTAAATAAATAATATTTGTAAAAAAATGTGTGTTTGCAAAAGAACCTCTGTGAAATAACAAATAATCGAATGTTCACAAAAGCACGCGCCGACGAACGAATAGTTGAAATTCCTCGCACCAATTAGGAGCCAGTACCTACCTCCCCACTAAAGAGTTCGGCCGTAGTGATGGGGATACTAACTCAGCTACCGTAATTAGATTTTTACCCGGGGTAAGATGTTATTTAATTAAATAGTGCAAGGTAGCAAATACGTGAGATACAATGGAGAGTGCCTTACAAGGATGGTAGGGCAGGCATTTTTTTGATATTATTATAATAAATGTTGCTGAAAAGAGTAGCTTCAAATAATAATAATAAATTTTTCATTATCTTCCTTTTTTGCAACAAATAGAGACAATGATACCCCCTCTGGGATCTCCCGTGCTAAGGATTTCGTATATATTATTAAATTTTGAAGTTAATATGAAGTAATTATAAAAATATTTATGTATTATTTTTTCTGAAATAATTATAAATATATTACAGTGCATTTGAGTGTTTTCGGTTTCAGTCTGTATTTGGGGTTAGTATATTTTGTACTTCTGATCTCCCTGTGTTATACATCCAGCTTTTTATTTGAGATTTAAATGTTATAAAATGTATCAAGTAGTTAACAATAATATTCAATGCCAAGAGTTGCTAAACAAGATTCCATTCAATGTACCTGCGCGTTCAACACGCTCTTGTGTCCTGTTCAGGGTTGATCAAAGCAAAACGAACTCTAAGCAGAATTCTTGCCTTGATTTGATTTATACCTACAACCTCTCTCCATAGCTACAAATGAATTGTTTTGTAAATTTTTCGTTTTATATAATATTTGTTTTGTATAATTTATTTAAATTACTTATTCCATATAATGCTGTCTCAGTTAAAGTCACAAGGAGGTAATCCATAATTGGTTTTATTTTAATATATAATACTTATGTACAAACTGATTAAATGTTAACTGTCGATTTCCCGAAAATGAATAAATAAATAAATATTGTTGTGAGTTTTGAATGAGAGTGAGATTTTGTTGTAGAGTTTAGCACTACGGTATATATATAGGCAACATATTATAAATTTTACGTCATTTAGGAGAGATTCAAAAGAGCAAACATTAGATTTTCAAAAAAATGGCTCTGGTTTGACAGGATGATTTATAAACAGTGAACAGATAATCTCGAGAAGTTTGATCCGTATAGATTTGAAAGAAAACTTATGTAGCTAGTTTACATAATAAAACCTTTTGACTTTTTCGTCTGAGACAGGACAATGAAAATGATTATCAGATATGTTCAAGAAAGAATATTTGATCTATTTCAGCAGAAGTAAGGGAAAATTTAGCTTAACTTGGGAACACATGCACGCCCACTACACTTCTATCGGTTTATCTCTTCAGTGTTAAAAAGTCACAAACTGTTATAAATGTATATTTAGTTTTACAATAAAAGATTTTTTCTCATATTGAGTACCTACCTACATTAAAATGTGAGGTTATGTTTGACTAGAAATGTGATATTTGACAGGAGAAATGAAGTACCTAACCCAATTTTGTTTTCTAATCTCCAGAGGTAACTGTTCGTCATATTTTCCAATTATTATTTAAAATGGATATCAAAATGGACAAAGCGCGCCTTATTTTATTCGACAACGGACGTTTCTCACAATATATTACTTTTCCAACACTGGTAGCAAGATTAGGGGAGGAGCAGTAAACCCGAAATATTATTAGCAAGTCGATTTGGCTTTACCCAAATTAAATTATCAGTGCTGCAGTCACGGGGCGTGGCGCATAACATGGGCCTACTTTCTAAGCACATGTTATTCACACTCAATCGCTGACAAATATTATCAGTGCTACAGTCACGGGGCGTGGCGCATAACATGCGCCTACTTTCTAAGCACTTGTTATTCGCACTCAATCGCTGACAAATATTATCAGTGCTACAGCCACGGAGCGTGGCGCATAACATGCGCCTACTTTCTAAGCACTTGTTATTCGCACTCAATCGCTGACAAATATTATCAGTGCTACAGTCACGGGGCGTGGCGCATAACATGCGCCGACTTTCTAAGCACTTGTTATTCGCACTCAATCGCTGACAAATATTATCAGTGCTACAGCCACGGAGCGTGGCGCATAACATGCGCCTACTTTCTAAGCACTTGTTATTCGCACTCAATCGCTGACAAATATTATCAGTGCTACAGTCACGGGGCGTGGCGCATAACATGCGCCGACTTTCTAAGCACTTGTTATTCGCACTCAATCGCTGACAAATATTATCAGTGCTACAGCCACGGAGCGTGGCGCATAACATGCGCCTACTTTCTAAGCACTTGTTATTTGCACTCAATCGCTGACAAATATTATCAGTGCTACAGTCACGGGGCGTGGCGCATAACATGCGCCGACTTTCTAAGCACTTGTTATTCGCACTCAATCGCTGACAAATATTATCAGTGCTACAGCCACGGAGCGTGGCGCATAACATGCGCCTTCTTTCTAAGCACTTGTTATTCGCACTCAATCGCTGACAAATATTATCAGTGCTACAGTCACGGGGCGTGGCGCATAACATGCGCCTACTTTCTAAGCACATGCTATTCACACTTAATCGCTGCTAAATCGTGTCAATTAATAATTGCCTCCGGGTGGCACAACGCACGTGAGCTTCTCCCAACTACCAAGTAAGTTAACAAATATTAAAATTTTGATGGAAAAGCTCGAATACACTATCTCCACAATTGATGCGTACACTTTATTTTACCCACACCACAGCTTTATTATTTATTTGCTAGATATGAGTGGCTCAGGTGCGATGTGCGGTACGTCTGGAGACAATGGAAATCATCTGTCTACGTCTTCCCCAAATACATACAGGGTGTTCGGTAAGTAGTAGATAACCTTTTAACTGTGAATGAGGGACTCAAAGGCCGTACAATAGTAGATTATCATATCATCATCCCACAACGGTTTTTGAGTTAATTGGGATTTTTTAAATCTTTCTAAAATTGACAACCTTATTTACTCTTCGGTTCCATGGTTACAAATGAAGGAATTATCATTTTATTTTAAATTATTCTTGAATCAGATATATTACATCTTTATTTCTCCTTGCATCAGATATTTATTACTATCTTTATTTATCCTTGAATCAGATATATATTACTATATTTATTTATCCTTGAATCAGATAAATGGGGCGAGCTAATTATATATATAATTATATAATATGCTAATTTTATTTGGTATATTACTGTATTTATATATCCTTGAATCAGATATATATTACTATCTTTGTTTATTCTTGAATTAGATATATGTTATTATCTTTATTTATTCTTCAATCAGATATACTCGTATATTGTTCTATCTGATATATATTACTAATAGCTCGCAGAACCGTAAAAATTCACGCGTTTTCAAATGACAATTTGAATAATGTTCCATCAAAGTATTTTATTTTGGGTGCGTACTTTAACGCTTTTCTGAATTTAAAACGAAAAATTCTAATTTTAAAAATGACACATTATTTCAAAGCAAATCCGAGTTCTACAGTGCATTGAACCGGAGTGTTTTGATCAATATTTTCCTCGAAGTTTGAGTTATCGTGGTGTAATTTTTTTTATGGAGGCCTTTGTAGTAAATTGGCAAAAAAAGTTAACAGTTTGATGGATATTCTATAATGGTATTACACAAACGATACTTATTTTTTTGAAAAAATGATTATTAGTTACTATTATTTTGGAACAGGAAATATGGTTACAAAATTAATTTTTATTCAAAATAAGCATAAAAATATATCAACAACATATATTTCACGTCACATCGAAGTCGTAGATAAGTTCAGTGTATCCCTTCAGAAATACCACCATTCAGAATCAAAACGTTGCTTGAAATGGCTTTAGCCGTATTTGGTGATCAGAACTGTATATCGTCTTCCCCTCCTCATACCCTTCAGTATCACAACATACCCCAATTGGAAAGGCCATAATATCACTGAACCCGAATAGCAGGGAGCGGTTGAGTCTCTTACGCCGTATTCAAGTTTAAAAAAAAACCTTCAACGGATTAAATTAATTATTAAAGTTAGATGAACATGAGTTTTTCAATTGAATTAATTAGAAGATTGTAAATTTAGAATTAACGGTACAAGTGAAATTTATATACATGATAGTTATTGACAGTCATAGTACAATATAGAAAGAAGAAAAAAAGAAAAATTATAAGATATATAAGTAAGGTAGATACAATACGCTATACGCATCATGACAGCCTGTGCTGAAATAGGCAAAGCCACGAAAATGTAGCGCGCTTATAGCGCGGTCTGTCACAGTCTTAAGAGGAAGCTACAAGCCAAAAATGTGTATATTCTTGGTATACCTTATATTGTAGGTAATAGTCATTAAATCGTTTGACAGACGGAGTCTAGAAACGTTCGATTTCAAGAATAAAAACTAGTTTTTATTTATTTTGTAAGCAATTTTATAAGAAAGCAAAAAAGTTAATCAAGTGAAACTGTCACAGATAATCTTAGCTATAATACTGTATTTTTTTTAAGTTGTTTACATTAAGCGTTCATACATTTCTATTGAAAAAATATTTTTTTTAGTAGTTTACATATGTATTTTTTATTGAGTAATTTATTTTTTTATTTGTTTTCTACTCAAGCGAAACGATACGAAAATCTTCAATTTATCTAAAGCATATTTTTTGGTATTCATAATGTTCACCAATTCGTTATAAAGATTAATCTAAATAGTGATTTGGCATTAAGCTTCGCCTTAAGCAATAAAAAATAATATACATTAGTAGTGCCCTGTTAAAATATTGCAATGCTAAAATGCTAAAATTTGGGAAGCGGGTATGGGTATCGCCTTCCCGGGAACCAACCTAATAAATTATTAGATAACCAACACCCCTGCTATAGGTCACCCCAAGTTTTTCGCTAAGTTTGGTATCTTAGCAGGGGTGCTCGGGTTCATCTGGTGAGGTTTTTCTGGGTCTTGACGGTGGATGCTTTTATCTACCTACTGCGTGGAGGTCCAGATCGGGAGAAGATAGTTTGGGGAGACCTTTTGACCTCTCCAGCCGGACTCTCTCAACCCATCGCCTTGCACCGCAATAGGAGTTAAATCCTAGATTCTTACCCACACCTCATACCTTTTTCCTTTCCAGAACTTCCTCTTCCCTTTCCTTAAAAAGACCCTCCACGCAGCATCCCTAAAGATGACATAGGCCTTGAGTGATTTTTTTTATCTAAGGGCTTTCTGTGTGGATCTAATGTAAAAAGTTTAATTAGTAAATCATCAATATAGGCATATTAAAAACATCAGCTAACATAGCATAAGAAATACCAATGGTGTGTAATCTATTTATAACAGAATTGTGGCTAGAACCTAAAACCATAGTATAGATGTAAAATTTATTTCAGTATTTTTATATAATAAAGGAAAAAAAAATAAGAATATATAAGTAAAGAAGAAAACAGAATACACTTTAGTAAAACGTTAGTGAAAGAGACGAAGAAGAAAAAAAAGACAAAAAACCTAACCTTATATATTATAAACCTTATTTATTTATTTTGTAAGAAACAAACCGCTTTTATATAATATACAATGATAGATATAAATATACAAGTTAACTGAAGTCAAGCCAAAGAAGTTTCATATGTTAAAGTTCATTAGAAATGAAGTTTTAATATCTTAAAATTAATTTGGTGTTAAAGGAAGGGGAGAGGAAGAGGAAAATAGGCAGAGGATAGGAGATGCTGCCGATACATTCCATACTCTCATATTAATAATCGATCGTACGCATTACTTCATATCGATATTTCTTTAGGTTATTACCAAAAATGTCAATGCTGTAAAATTTTGTATTATATTGTGCACATATACGAGGAATTGGGGAATTTTTTCGAATGTTTGTTCTACACGGGGGTAGATAAAATAAATCAGATTGTCGGGTTGATCTAGACTGAATATGAAGATTTATTAAATTGGTAAGTTCTGGTGAGTCCAGACCATTATATATAAAAATTAGACGTCAGTTATGCAGGGACCTCGTTAAAAAATGCACTGTTAAAATGTTTAATTAGTACTGCTTTATTATTCAATAGAGGCATATTAAAAACATCAGCTAACACAGCATAAGTGTTACCAATTGTGTGTAATCTATTTATAACGGAATTGTAGCCTGATACCGTAGATTAGCAGAATTTATAGAGATTTACAATATTTTAATATACAAATACAAATATATGCTGGCATAATTTAGAGTAGACGAATAATTGAGCATTAAAATAATTCCATGTCTACCTAACCGATATGCTTTGAGACGATGACTTCACGAGGCAAAACGCTTTATCCCGAGTTCACGAAACTAATAATATCAATAATTAAATATCAAAACCCCATTTGTATTTTTCGAATTGCAGTTATTAATCATAGTAAAACCCTTCGGTTCAGGATTAGACCACAGACAGTAATAATGATTTTCAAAATAGAGAGATAAGTGATGTCGTAAAACACCGATTGTCTATGGATGGCAGAGATATTCAAGCTGTGGTACCAAAATAATAGAAACAAGGGAGAAGAGAGAAAAGGTAAGTTGCATCTGCGCACATCTTTGGTTCTAACTAGATACACACCAAACGCATGACTTTCACTGGACACCCCCTTTGACAGCCCGTGCACTTATTTTAGCGTAAATTTAAATATTGTACATACAAAATATGATATTAAATATATGTATGGTAAATTGTATATCTTATTCCTCCTCACTAGGGTGACCTGTAATGAGGTGGACTAAAGTTATTCATTTCTGTGTTATTAGTTTTCTATGTCGTTTTTTTCAGCGTTTTTTCATTAATCTCTTTCAGCCAGATTTTTATTCTTGATTTGTAATCATTTAAATTTTCGAAAACTATTAATTATTAGTTGGTCAGTGGGTGCTTTTAACGTTGAAAAAAAATTCTTAGTTTATGTATATTTATGTATATATAACTTACCTACATGTAAATGTACTTGCACATAAAATAATAATTATATGAAAAGAGAACTTATTTATTAAAAACAAAATTAAACATCTTTAAATATCAACCACACGGAGAAAAATGATTCTGTTAAAAAAGTGACAGCATGCCATTATCCTAGTAAAATATTAGTCATTTAGAATATATCGATAACACATGTTATTTTCCTGAATGCGCAATATCACACACTTGTTTCGACATCCTTATAAAATAATCGCTATTGACTGATAATTTTTTTAGGAACTCTGTCAATTCAATTGTCAATTAAAAGCCTTCAGTTCCGTTTTTAACAGGAAAACGAATAACTTAACCAGATTTTAATAAATTAACGGTATTTCTCGTCATTTTGTTTTCTCCGTGCGTTCAACAGTGATAGTATATAACAACAATAAAAAACTATGTATACATACATAAGAGATAAAGACTTAATATAGAAACTAAAAAAATATGTGTGCAATTAGAAATATTTATGCAGTTAGAGATATGTAAGCAGTTAGAAATATGTACGCAGTTAGAAATATGTATGAAGTTAGAAATATTTATAAATATGTATGCAGTTAGAAATATGTATGCAGTTAGAAATATATGTGCAGTTAGATTTTTTTGTATTAGAGATAATAGACTAATGTCTAATTCAAACTATTTATTTCAGAAAAAAAAAACTTTGACTTAAACTCAAACTTACTTAATAAAACATCTTAATACCTGGATTTGAACCCGTTACTTTTCACTATCCAGGTAAATTCCAGTTGATGGAATAAGTCAAATAAAGACATTATAAAAGAAAAACCATTTGACAACTCTCTTTGACTGGTTGACAAATGCATCTGGTTCTAACCCAAGCGTCGTGGTACAAGTCCTCCGTCATTGCACAAGCAATATTGTCCGCTTATAATGATGGTAGAAGGAGTTTTACAAATATTGTTAGGTTATTTGCAATTTAAAAAAAATAGTTTCAAAACTGAGGAACCGCTGATCAGATCGTATTCCTACCCTACTGATGAACCACAAATCTTTGCTGGATATCAAGTACGTATCCACCCAAATTAGCATAAGGAAACCAGACGAACAGACAACTCTAATTACTGTGCTTATATATTTTCATAGTGCCAGTACCCAGTGGCGTACGAGCACGACCGTTAGTAACAAATAGCGCAGACCCGTAAAAATCACGGGTTTCAATCACAAACATTGTAGAATTTATGAAGCTGAAAGTATTTATAAAATATTTGCCTCAGGATCCATACCCATCAAAAACGAATAAATTCTCACTTTTCTTTATAATATTTTTGTTGACAAATTAAAGAGACGATCATAAATTATTTACCTTTCTCAAAAAAAAAACTTCCCAGCCGTTTATGGTGTTTTAGTTACACATTGAATAAAAACTGCACAGGCTAGGTTTTTTATTTTATTTATAACAAAACACGTTTGGCATTATACATATATTTAGACAATAGATAGATGGTCCAGCGAAGCTGCCACATGGCTGCTTGTCTGCAGGTTCTACCTCAATATAAATCCATTTATATATATATATATAAAGACATCCATACTTTCAAAGGTACAAAATATTTTGATACCTTCCCGAAGAATAAAAAAAATAACATATTTGGTATCATTCAAGAAAAAGGTCAAATTTTTCTTAAAGTTAACAACCTCTTCACATATCTCCGTTCTTTTCTTTTTTCTTCTTTGTTTATTTTATTTTTTACAGATAAATAGATTTTTGATTCATAAGCCACATCTTTTTCATGCGTAAACTCTCATTTTCCTCAGAGGCATAATTATTTTTCAACTTATTAAAAATCACTGGTAATTATTACATTTTATCACTTATAATTATTCGAATTATTACTAATAAAAAAATGTCTTTTACTGGCTGCAAAAGAGCTGGCAGCTTCGCATTTTAACAGAATGACGCGTGAGGATCCCGTCTTGAAAAAAAATGGTTATTTCTGACATTTTTGAAGTGAAACTTCTTTACGCGCGTCATGCATTTTCTAGGACCGGAGTAAAACCGACTCATGACGTCACGAAAAACCGTGATCATTTGGTGGTGGGGGTACGGGACCCCACCACCGCTCACCGTTCACTGTCGCTCTCTCATCGCTTACTGAGGTGAGGGAGCCACTGACGAACGTTCTCTCTCTCTCTCTTCTCTCTTTTCCTCTCTCTCTAGCCAACGACGCCACGCCAGGCATCAGCTGCTTGCTTCGTGTACTGCGCGGTGAGTGTAATACGAGTGAAATACGTAACTGATTGTGGTTTATTCGATTTGGAACAGAGTTTTAGTGTCACGACATTAGGAAATAATATCCGTGAAAGTGACAACGAAAATGTCACATGATTGGTAAATCGTAATCGAAATTATTAATGGTAATATTGATGTGTATGTAATATTTAATAATTGTAAATAGTATTGCATAACTGTAAATAAATTGAGAATTTTTGGAAATGTACTTATATCGAAATTCAATCATGTATAAGAAAATATTAAAAAGAGAAAATCTATGCTTCGTCGTTGAATTATTTCACCTATAATCTTAAAAATAACGTAAGACAGAAAAAAAGAGTGAATGAAATGAAAAGAGAGAGAGAAGAATACTAAAAGTTTCACTTCCGTCGTGCGTAGGCTTGCTACACACTGTATTTTTTTTTAATTGACTGTTACCGCCTGAATTTAAAAAGAATTCCATGAAGTGATATTTTTTGATAACATTAATGCCTTATGCATGTGGGAGTAAATATAAATTCAAGTAATAAGCGTTTGTTTTGCGCAAAAAATGAATCCAAAATGTTCCCTGCGAAGTATGTTTATATATTTTATTGTATAAACCAGATAATTGACAAATCAACAAATTGACAAATCAACAAAGTTTAATAAAATTTACAAGTCGTTCCTAAAAATGGTGGCACATAAAAAATACCATAAGAATATTCCGAAATACGCCTAGAAATTTACTGTTTAAACAACAAATAAACAACCCTTGTTTAAGATATATATCTTTCCATGAATTATTTTATATTAGTTTCTATTAGTAAGATTTTCACATACACGGTCGTTTATCAATTGAATAAAATTTTCACTTGGTCATGAATTGAAAGGTTTTCACATACGCATTTTTTAATCAATTGTATAAAATTTTCAACTCGTTTATTAATGAGGCTGCTAGTAAATAAAACTTTCTTGAAAATGTAAAAAGCGTAGACCTGAAATCAGTTTTATTTTTATTTCAAATCGGTATTGATCAAATTTCTTGGAATCACCTGTTGTCGCACGCCACTGACTTATGTTGCTCAAAATCCAAGCAAGATTTGACTAATCCCAGTATTTACGTTTGAACTCATAACGTGTTAGTTAAAAGCAGTTTAGGGTCTCTGGACCACTGTGGGTCCTATAATCAGTCAGGTCCCACCCTCTCGTCTGGACCCTAACTTCTAAATGATATATTTTGGGAATCTCTGAGGAACGACGTCAATTATACGAATTAGGGGCCATACAGAAAATGGCTCGGGTCACTTTATTTTCGTTTAATAAAGTTCACAGGGTCTGGCGCGTTCCGGGAAAGGCATTATAGACTCAGAAAGGATTATAATAAAGGATCAAACCTTTGTAAATATGTTATTACAAAGCACGCTTGTATCTTGTATAAATAACGGACAACGTCAAAGTTGTAAGACCATAATAATAATAATAATATTGGACAATTTTTATGGCGTCGCTTTTGTGACTTATCACCTCAGGGGCACTTTACAGTTGATGCAAGTATTACAAAAAATATAAATATTACCAATATAAAAGAAGTTTAGTAAAGTAAAATGAAGAACAGGAACAGGTGACATGAAGATAGAAGATGGAGACTGTGCAGCAAGAATCCTAGGTGGTGAAGAAACTGGACCAGCTGCTGCAGCGAGAGAGTCCACCAACAGTGCCAACACGAGGTTCGTCATCCATCCAGGTAAGTGTTTGTTGCTAATAAAGCGCTGACACCATATCCTCACATAGATACCAGACCTTGGCAGCACCGCTGTGACGTTCAACAAAGATAGAAGATGGAGACTCTACAGCAAGAATCCTAGGTGGTGAAGAAACTGGACCAGCTGCTGTAGCGAGAGAGACTACCGCGCCCACCAGCAGTGCCAGCACGAGGTTCGTCATCCGTCCAGGTATGTGTCTGCTGCTAATAAAGCACTGACACAATATCCCCACATAGATGACAGACCTTGGGAGCACTGCTGTGACGTTCGACGTAGATATAAAACGGAGACTCTGCAGCAAGAATCGGTTAAAAAGTTTGTTAAAATGAACTACAAAGACATCTTATAATTGTTCATTGTTATAAATCACCTATAAAGGTTATTTTCATCACTTTTCTTTCATTTCATATTTTATAAAAACCTTTCCTTTATTTGTCAAACCTTATACGGATGACTAGTGGGTTTATTTTTTTAAAGTTATCCTGGGCGTTTATGGTAAACTTTTAAATGCAGATACAAATCTTGGTGTTCTCTATTTATATATCTGTTTATACCATTATGTCTGATCATAACAAATAGACTTGGAGATATATTGAATTTTATTGGGACGTGTCTTTTGGTGACAAATATACCACTAAGTGGGCCGCGTGATTAAAAATAACATAAAATGATTATTATTGACGTTATTTTCCTTCTGTCTTCGCTACATATTATATCTAGCGAGGACAGAAGTGTAGTGTCTAGTGTACTGGACAGGAGTCCGCACAAGACTGTAGATTTGCTTCACCCGATGAGAATGCTCCTTTACGGCCGATAGTGATGATAGTTGTAAAAGTTGATGGAGTTTATTGCTATCTGCCTCCCGAAACCGGTGCTCGGTGAATGTTGGGCACTGGGTGTACTGTTGTCTCTGCTCGCTTCTGGCGTTTGGCGGTTTCCTAACAGGGCCGGCTGATCTTGAAGAGGTAAACACCAGAAGATTTGGAGCAGAAGACTAGGCAAGGTGAGGAAGGTGAAGGGCAGGAGTCACTTGTAGAAAGCAGTAAAACACTTGTTTGTTTAATTTTAATTTTGTCGTTGCTTATTTCCTCTATTTTCTTCCAATTCTATCATTTAACAAACCAAAGCTGCCTCTTTTGATTGCCTTCGTGGTTGAGTAGTTACAAACCTTAGTTATGTATCAGGAAGTCGCGGGTTCAAATACCGGCGTGTGCAAGTAAATTTTATTTAATTATTGAAGACAATATTAGCGATTCTTAAAGAAAATTTGTAATAAAAAAGGTACGGTCGCATCTAGGACTTGAACCCAGCGCGCTGCTCTACCAACTGAGCTAATGCGACCCCATCTCCATCGGCCATATTTAAGTATATTATCATACTTCGAATAAGAACTTCCAACACTATCTTCATTTTCGAATCGCACATTTTTATTGGCTGCTATTTTTACGTACGATCGCAAGTTTCAACTCGAATGAAATGCAATCTAGATAGCGTCTTGGATAAATATATCATTTTTTTATGAGCGACAAGTCTGGGTTCAAGTCCTATATGCAACCGTATCTTTTTCTGATTTTTCTGTTTCTTTTGTTTAAGAGTTTTTTAAAAAAAATGTTAAAGAGTTGCTAATGTTGTCTTCAATAATTAAATATTACAATTTGAGGTTTTTTTCATTAAGTTATTCCAAAAAAATTTATATAAATATTTGATTAATTTGTGTAATATATCGTTATCCATTCGTTAAAAAGAATAAAATATATTTGCTGTACGTTCTAGATTGATAGATACTTTCAGTGTTGACCTGGTGAGAGACCACTATTCAGAATCGAAACTTTGCTTGTCATGGATTTAATCATGTTTGATGACCAAATCTAAATAGCCAGGTACTTCCCATTCCCTTCCCTTACCCCCCACCACATTCAGCCTCATAACTTGCCATAGTCTCACTCGTTCCAAACGGCTGGGAGCTGTTGGGACTCTTGTACGGAACTCACATTTAAAAATGGGCAGTGGAAGTTAATTATTTCACAAAATGCAGCTGCTGCTAGAACGGGAGACATATGTCCTTTACAATCGTTACAAATAACCTAAAAATATTTTAAAATCTCTTACTACCACCACAATAAGCGAAAAATGTTGCTTGTGTTTTGATGGAGGACTTAGCTAGCCGAGGAATTGAACACAAGACGCCTGGACCAGTCTTAATTAGCTTTTGTTCCAAGTAAGAACATCGCACTACTGATTATGGTGTATGACGATGTCTTATCAATGCTCAATACCTGATATCCTGGCTGATATAATTAGAATATTTCACACGAGGTCGCCAACACAGCAGACTGATACTTCCTTAGTGCAGAACCAACTTGCCTATATTGATACCCCTGGAATGACTTAGTTTACTGCCTCGGAGGAAATGCGAATAGTCTCCAACTCTTCGTTAAATTTTGACTATGTATGATAATCAATACATTTTCCTAAAATGTTATCGCATTTACAATGTAAATTCGATAACATTTGGGAAGCTGGTATTGGTACCGCCGCCCTGGAAACTATTCATTGAATTATAATAATAATAATATTGGACAATTTGTATAGCGCCGCTTTTGTGAGATATCACCTCAGGGGCGCATTACAGTTCATGCGGGTATTACAAAAAGTATAAAATACAAAAATAAAGTGAACTTAAGTTAGTAAAATGAAGAACACGAATAGGTGAGACTCTGCAGCAAGAATCCTAGGTGGTGAAGAAACTGGACCAGCTGCTGTAGCGAGAGAGTCCACCAACAGTGCCAACACGAGGTTCGTCATCCATCCAGGAATGTGTCTGCTGCTAATAAAGCGCTGACACAATATCCTCACATAATTACCAGACCTTAGCTGCACCGCTGTGACGTTCGACGAAGATAGAAAATGGAGACTCTGCAGCAAGAATCCTAGGTGGTGAAGAAACCCTTATTATACTCTGCCACAGGTCATCCCAAGCGGTTCGCCACGTTTGGCGAGTTAGCAGGGGTGCCTGGATTCCTGAAGGGAGGTTTGTGCAGTACTTTGTGACGGATGGAGGGATGGATTCGTCCATCACTCCTGGACACACTGACCACCACGTTCCAACTCACCCCTCATAACTCTTTCCTTCACAGAACTTTATTTACTTAAAAAGACAAAGGCCCTGAGGGCAATTATTTTCCTATGTAATCTGAATGTTTGTAAACTGAATTTGTACAGGTTTTTCCAATAAGAGGTGTTATTTTGATATTCAATCGTAAAAGATCAATGGTTTCGTTGCTCGTGTGGCACTTAGCGCCGTCTTGTTGAAAGTAAACGTTTTCCGGATCAATACCATCCAATTCCGGCCATAAAAAATCATTAATCATCTCTCGATAGCGCAATCCATTCACCGTAACTGTTGCTCCAGCCTCATTTTCTAAAAAGTAAGGTCCAATGACTCCGCCGGACCAAAGCCATCGAGGTGGAAATGGGCCTCATCACTCAAGATGATTTGCATTTGATTCGCTCAAGTTAATTTTAATAATTTCAATGTGTTGTTGAAGCGTGTATCGTTCCATTTTTATTAATAGTTTCAAAAGTAACATCTACTGAAATAGCGGGCTATTCAAAATAATACCTCTTATTGGAAAACCCTGTATAATAAATATATTCACGCCTCGCTCCATTCGTTTGTATCTGATCAGAAAGTAACAACTAATAAAACGATATAATTCGTGGTTTTTACACGTTGAATCATTACTAAGAACGTTTAGAAATTTTGAATTACCTACTTTGACTATATTTAGGGTTAGTTGATATGGTATTAGTTTCGTTTCTTTAAAGAAGAGGGCGGGACCTGTCGGCGAAGTGGTTGATCTTATTTGTGTATGTTTGTGGGGTCATTTTGAGAATCGGGATAAGGGTGTCGTGGGAATTTACCCAAATACCGCCGTGGTCCTTTATTAGTGGGCTCTTAGATAAGAGAAATAACGAAGATGTGCCATAAACCGTTAATAAGCCGCGTGTCACCAATGACGATCACCCACACTACTGCAAATCGCATTTACGCGCGGAGAAAATTTACTGGTATAAAATACTGTTAATTTATTAACATATGGTCAAATTTTTCGTTTTCCTGTTAAAAACGGGACTGAAGACTTTTAACAATTTAATTGACAGAGTTCCTAAAAAAATATCAGTTAAAAGCAATTATTTTATAAGGACGTCGAAACAAATGTTTACACAAATATTGATATTGGTAATGACATACTAATATTGTCGTGAAATTTATTATGAAAAGAACATGAGTTCTCGATATATTCTGAATGACTAATATTTACGCATGGAGGAAGTTTACTGATATGAAATACAGATAACTTATTAAAAATCTGGTCAAATTCTTCGTTTCCTGTTAAGGCGATGCCATACGTAGTAATGCAAAATCATGTGTTTTTGGTTTGAAAATTTGGTCGCCTAGAAATTTTTTAGATGTTTTAATTCATTTACTTTCTTAATTCATTTAATTCTGGGAAAAAAATAATGTAAAGGCATATGAAAACTGCTTTAAAGTTCAAAATCTCCTACTTACCAACCCATTTTCGGTTATAATTTTATTGTATAATGTGGATAATTAAGTTATTTATAAAATGATAGAAAAAAAATATATATTTATGCCTGAACATCCACAAAATAAAATAAAAGGCACTTTTTGGCCATGTTTTTTTCTTGCATAAATCAAAACAGGCGGATGGTGTTATGCGGGAATTTAAACCTTATCGCCATCTACGTAAGGGTTTTTATTGATAGCGGCTCAATTTAAAATATTACACGACGTAGTGCATCGCCTTGAATGAATTGAAAGAGTCCCTAGCAAAGTATCAGTCAAAAACTAATATTTTATGGTGACGGCGGAACTTCACTGGTTAATACAACATGTAAAATGTTATTATTTCAATAAGATCGTAAAACTGTTTGTTTTCCCAATACACTAAAATAAGAATTATTTAGAAAAGAACACGTTTTCATGATATATTCTGAATGACTAATATTTTATCGGAAAATTGGTATGCTGTAACATTTTTAACAGGATCATTTGTCACGCACATTTCAGTGCATAGCAGCTTTGATAGTCCGTGCAATTTGGTCGCGGCACGGCACATTTCTTCTTTTTTATATTGTCTATGGCGGGCTTGATTCACGAAAAAGAATATTAAAAAGAGAGAGATGGTAAAATGTTAATTCGTTTTTAAACAAATTTAAAAAGTTTCGAAAACACATTACTGCCAGGATTAATGTAATTACAAGAAATATACAATCTCGGCCGCTAATTATGAGTGTACAAGACTTATTGCAAGACTTACGATGGTTAAGAGATAAAGAAGAAGTTTAGCTAGAAATATAAGAGTAAATTTAGGTAACTACGTACAAGAAGGAGATAATGGAGTCATTGTGTTAATTTATAGAATTTTAATAAAGATTATGACATTTGAAAAAATACTAGATAGGTACCTACAGGCAGTGGCGGCCAGCTAATATGTGCTCCCGAGCGCCGAACAACCAACAAGATTTCCGACATGGCTAATCACAATACGAAACTCGGTTCGGTTATAATATCTCATTCAAAAGGTACCTACTTATTAAGCTCGCTTAACTTGCAGACCGACTTTGACTTGTGCCTATGTTCGTAGCAGTTCGTTTTCGATTGCGATCCAAAATTTAACTGCTTTGTCGCATATTCTGTGGAACAGTCGAAAGCGTGGGTCCATACCATTACATACTATTCTTTGCAAATAATACCATATCAAGAACGGCGTTCGGAGTTTTACCACCACATCAGAAGGAACGGTTTATTCAGTAGAAAGTTAAACTAAAACGCGTATGTTTGATATTATTGTCGATATCGTTGTTTCAATTTACCATCTGCTATTTTTCAGCGAATGTTACGCTTTTTCGATACAAGCATACAGGATAAAACTTGTCATTAAGAGATGAGTGATGGTCAGATTACTTATTATCAGTTCAGTCAGTACTCGCCGTTGCCAGGCATTGTCTCTTGAATTTAAAACTTTTCTTACTCTGAGAAAGTTTTGAAGTTTAATTGCAGGTTATATCGATCTTGTATATCAATTATTAATAAGGCATATCAATTGCATGTTATACTAATTTATGATTACTTTTGTGTTTGTTCAACGTATAAATTAAGAATGAGTTTGAATGTGGAATACATTAAGAATAATAGGTCGAGTTTTGAAAACAAAGTGATAATAAAAAATGCCGGTCCACCTAAAACCTGAACTGATAATAAAATAAGAGTGCAAATCTGGATCGAAGAAGTTTACTCGATCATTTAACAAAACAATGTATAACAAAGCTTGTAGCTCTGTGCATGTGATCAATTGAATAGTTTATTTTGTTTTACGTGTTTAATTTACGATGTTGATTCAGTTTGGACAATCAGCGGTGTTACTGATGTAACTCACCTTTCTGAAAAAATCAAAAAACATAATTCTTATCATTTACATTTACAAAAAGTTTTGAGCTTAAAGGTTTTAGGAAAAGTTGACATCAGAATGCAATTGGATTCAGGCTACCGTGCCTAAGGTAAACACCATAATGAGCTATTTAATAAAAATCGATACAGGTCAAATTTCCCAGAACATGATTTCAATGTGACGCTTAAAACGTATGACTTCCTAAATAAAGTTCAGTACCTAAAAGGTAAACTCTGTGCAATTTACGCCCGCGACGATTTTTCAAAAGCTAACGGCGCTTTATCAATTTTACAACTTTTTTATAGTACTTGTTTATTAGAAGACTTTCCCGAGACTGTGAAATTACTAAAACTTTTGTGCACCATTCGTGACCTTTGGAATGACCTCAGTTGAAAGCTTAAGATGTTTCTCAACGTTAAAAAGAATAAAATCTTTTAACACGTTGAGCCAGGACAGACTGAACGCACTATCAGTGTTAAGCATTGATAGAGGTCTTTGCTAAACAAAATGAACAGAGAATAGAACTTCTTTATAAATAGGTATGTACCTTTATTTAATTTATTTTATGACTTAATGTTGTAATCCGGTGAACCCCCACATATTTTGACCACCGGCCGCCACTGCCTACAGGCAAATCATCTTTAATCGCGCTGGTTTGAATGTATTTGTGCACACCAATAGATCGAAAGTTTCTAATCAGATTTTCAAACTAGTTTGGAATACCCGCAGTTCCCTCTTACCCTGCAGAAGCCCAAGCATAATGGGTGGGTAGCGACGTTTATCTATTAATATATTTAATAAAAACACTATAATATGTATTTTTTTATATATGCATCAGTAGGTACGTTTAAAAGAAAACTGTTTAAATTTACACTTTTAAAACTAAGATAAAGTATTGATCGTGTTAAAACTTAGATAAAGTGTTAATTGTGTTTAAACTTAGATAAAGTGTTAATTGTGTTTAAACTTAGATAAAGTGTTAAACGTGTTAAAACTTAGATAAAGTGTTAATCTTGTTAAAACTAAGATTAAGTTTTAATCGTGTTAAAACATAGATAAAGTGTCAATCGGTTAAAACTTAGATAAATTACTGATCGTGATAAAACTTAGAAAAAGTGTTAATCGTGTTAAAACTTACATAAAGTGTTAAACGTGTTAAAACTTAGATAAAATGTCAATCGGTTAAAACTTAAATAAAGTTTTAATGGTTTTAAAACTTAGACAAAGTATTGATCGTGTTAAAACTTAGATAAAGTGTTAATCTTTTTAAAACTTATATAAAGTGTTAATTGTGTTAAAACTTAGATAAAGTGTTAATTTTGTTAAAACTTATATAAAGTGTTAATCGTGTTAAAACTTAGATAAAGTTTTAATCGTGTTAAAACTTACATAAAGTTTTAAACGTGTTAAAACTTACGTATAAGAAAACAAACTTTTCAATTATTTAGAATAATATCATCCCCATTTTAAAAATAGACCCAGTTTTCAGGTTCACTACAATTTACAAGCTCAAAATTTTACTCCAAGCCCTAGCATCGCCGGGTACACGTCAGCTAATCCCTAACTAAATAGTATAAAATAAACTCACTATCCGCGGCTGTCTGTTTAAAATTCAAAACTGTATTAGTAAAATCTAAAATATAAAAAAATAAGATTTTTTTATAGTACAAGAATTGCATGAATTATAGTTTTTCTTTTTTTTAAAATCTTTTTTAAGAAAATAATTAAAATAACAATAAAATTTAACACACTACTAAAGTCCCCCTAATGCAGGGATAGCTAACTCTAACACACGCGGTAACTAAATGACGATTACAGGCCGGGGTCAGCCGTGGCCTCTAATAGAGGGTTTACCTCACCAACCTGGCCTGCCAGGGTCTAGTCACTAGTTGCTGGTTGCTCGTTACTGCGTAGTGATTCCACTAGTTGAGACAAACGATTGAGTCGATTTGCTTACATTTTGATACGTGTTATCATCGAAATTGAATCTCATTTTCAGTGATCAATATTTGTCCTTTTAACGATCGACGTTTGGGTGCAAATTCGTATTACAAAAATCTTCAATCAATCAATATTTTTTGACACCAATATTCTAATTTACAATAATTCACTACAAAGATTTAAAAGTTGCGTTTTTGTTGTATACGGACTAAGTAACCCGCCAAATTCAACACACACTTTTTAGCGATATATAGTCATGAAAAGTGATGAAACAAAAACTAGGTTAAATATTTTATGTAGGTTAAGTGAAAAGGTTAGTTTTTTTCTTCGCTTTTAATGACTTTGCATCACTTTTTAAAGGTGTGTTGAATTGTCGTTTTGTTAAGTTATCATGGAACCATAATATATATTGTTTTGATTATAAGTAAACACACACACAAGGGCTTCATAATAGTGTTAAATTAGTCTCAGAGGGAGCTCGTACGTACTTCATCGACGATCGTCCTCTTTTGATATGAAAACGAAAAAGACAGAAGATTCTAGAACGATGACATCACGTACGTCTTCGCTAGAAAGAGAAAGCAGTTATCGAACTTGAGGCTATATTATAAGCGTTTAAAATGAAGGAGATTACTTGAGATGGTTCGGAAGGCAGATACGCAAATGCAAATGATAGAGGGAGTGCGCTAATATTAAAAAATATATATTACAATGAATAGGCGTAAGCGACTGTTGTGAAAACATTTAAACGTTAAGTTTTTTAAAAAATATTTATTTTATTATTTATGTGTGTGCTCAGTTGACAAAAAATAATTGGAATTAACAGGAAAATGTAATAATGAAATAAATAATAAACCGTAAGAAATTTTTTTCAATCCTGTTTTTATTCTGTTTTGTCATTCATTTGTATTATGATTCATATGGATTATGATACATTTGTATTATGATTTATATAGATTATGATTCATTTGTATTATGATTCATTTGTATTATGATTCATTTTTATTATGATTCATTTTTATTATGATTCATAAGTATTATGATTCATTTGTACTATGATTCATTTGTATTATGATTCATTTGTATTATGATTCATAAGTATTATGATTGATTAGTATTGTGAATCATTTTTATTATGAATCATTTGTATTATGATTCATTTGTATTATGATTCATTTATATTTATATTAATTTGTATTATGATTCATTTGTATTATGCTTCGTTTATATAATGATTCATCTGTATTATGATTCGTATGGATTATGATTCATTTGTATGATGATTCATTAGTATTATGATTCATTTGTATTTTGATCCATTTGTATTATGATTCATTTGTATTATGCTTAATTTGTATTATGATTGATTAGTATTGTGATTCATTTGTATTGTGATTCATTTGTATTATGATTCTTTTATATTTTTATTAATTCGTATTATGATTCATTTATATTATGCTTCGTTTATATTATGATTCATTTGTATTATGATTCATATGGATTATGATTCATTTGTGTGATGATTCATTTGTATTATGATTCTTATGGATTATGATTCATTTGTATGCTGATTCATTTGTATTATGATTCATTTGTATTATGATTAATTTATATTGTGCTTTATTTATACTGTGATTTGTTTGTGATTTTATGTATGATGATTCATTTTTTCATGTTTTCAAAAACGGAAAGGTTTTTTTACAATATCCTTCTTTGGCTGTATAAACAATTTATAGTATATATCTTTCCACGAACTAATGAATATTAGTTTATACTAGTAAGGTTTCACATGCATGGTGTTTTGTCAACTGAATAAAATATTCATAACGTTTATCAAATATCTTAAAAAACAATATGTGTTTTAAGAGCTTAAAACTTTGTATTCGAGAAGAGTATGTATGCCGCGCCGAAAGTTGCAACGTTTACCGCTAAACCTATATTTATAATTGGTACCGGCCGCCCACCTGTCATTATTAATTATTAGGTAACAAATTACCTAAAAGCAGAGATATCTCTTCTAGGTATACACATGGAATCAAGCGTAAGATCTTTACACCTTTGCGGTTTCGGCAAAATCAAATAAAATAAATAATTTCAGGTACCTACCTGTCCAGAAGATAATTTTACGAAGAAAAAAACCTCTTTTGAGTTCTATGGATAGACGAATTATATATCTTCTCATCAAAAAATCTCTTTTAGGCATTCGGGAGAAATTTATAAAACATTTTCAAAAGTCGAATTTTTTTAATGGTATAAAAAATTTCACTTACTTTTCTTGGATTTGTTTTTGTTTTTAAATGGATATAGATCACACTTTTAGGAATTTTTTGTGCATTGTGTTGTACATTAATGATTATTGATTTAGGACGGGTTGTTTCGGAGAATTTGAACAATTCTTGAAATTTCAAAGTTGATTTTCAAGTTCTGTGAAATAATTTTTCAAGTTCTGTTTTTATTTCAGTTCTTTCAAGCAACTAGCCTATACTTATATAATAACAGAACTTGTATAGGACATTCACAGAACCCGTCAATGAACGTTGAAATTTGATGAATTGTTCAAATTCTCAGAAACAACCCGTCCTTACTATGACAGTAATATAAGTCTTTCAAATATTGACGGGTTATTCGTACGTAGCTCGAGAACGTTAATTTTTCTTTTATAATAATAAAAATCACAGTCAAAAGAACTTTTTCCTACGTCATGTCAGTTTCTGCTTTATATCAAAAGTGCCCTGACTGAAAAATGTTGAGATCCCCTGATAAAGTGTAGGTTTTTTTGTAGGAAATAGACAAATTCTCTAAAATGCCGAGATTAATTAGGTAAAGCCAACCTTCATATTTACTATCTCCTTCTCCTTTTCATTCCTCTAGTCTAACAACATTCCCCAATTTGGAATACCATGGTTTCCATGCAGTTATTGTCAGCGGCGTAGCTATGGCATTCACATGGGGGGGGGGTTCTACACTAAGAGGGGGATTCGACCCTGGGGATGGATAAAGTAGAAGGGGGTCGGAAAATGAATTAGAATGTTTTTTGAGAACTCTACTTATATAATAAATGATGCAAATAATATCCTCGTATTTTCCAGGAATGTAATCTATGATTACTATTATGTTTTTTTAAGACAAAGCGAAAAAAATTAAAACTTATAATAAATTTGTCTTATCTGCAAGTTAATGAAATATGAGCATTATACCTGCAAACCCAAATTCTCCAGCGAACAAACAAATGAATTAATTCACTTACATATGAGAATCCGACTGAATCAAATGAATTACTTCAATAAACTGGGAGAATCAAGCTAAATCAATTGCATTAATTTAGTAATCGTACAACTTCAACACAATGGGAATTCAACAAACCTTCAAAAAGTGATATAAAGTTATTAAAAGTGGTGAATCAAAACCAGGTTAAATGGGTTACTTAGTTTAGGTGTATAGGTTAGTTGTTTTTCATCGCTTTTAATTATTTTATATCACTTTTGAGCGTGTGTTGATCTGTCGTTGTGATGACAGATTAATCATTTATCTTAACTAGGAGAAACAGACTGAATCAAATGAATTAATGTACTTAAATAGGAGACTCCGAATTAATTGATTCACCTAACTACAAGTATCAGTTGGAATCAAATGAATAAATTAAATTAGTTGAGTGAATCGCACTTACTACAATTAACTCATTCATTTGAATTAGAATCTAATTTGAATTAGAATTAGAACCTAACCTAACCTAACTACAAGTATCAGTTGGAATCAAATGAATAAATTAAATTAGTTGGGTGAATCGCACTTACTACAATTAACTAATTCATTTGAATTAGAATGTCACTCGGATTCAAATGAATTTATTCAATTAACTAGGAGAAGCGTACTTAAGAAAATGAATTAATTTGCTTTCTCTTCTAAGAATTAAACTGATTTGATTCACTACCGGAAATGAATCTCCTCATGTCCCATATGGTACATAATATGTGTAAAAGACACAGGTATGTACGTAGCCTGTAGGTAAGAGATAGGAGGAAGGAGGTAGTTGGTAGGCGATATGGTAGGATGTGATGGTACATCGCCTCGAGGCCGCACTTGCCATTGGCTACTCTGCGGTTCTCCACCGCCTCTTCTTGTACAGCAATTACAGCTCCTCCACTATCCACTTACCTGTTGCTCTACTACTAACTAGACAGGGGCGGACATAGTTAGCCGCATAGATAAAAAAAAACAGTGGGAAATGTGTCCTGGATGCGCCGTGCATAAATGCGATTTGCAGTAGTTCGGTCGAAAATACCTTAAATAATAAATACAGCTACTGTTGTTGTTCTATCTGGTGTTGTCTTACATGTCCTGACTCGAGTATATATTTGATTCGGTGATCTGAATCTTAATCCCTCGTCATTCCCGATAGTTGATCCCTCGGAGAGTTGATCCTCTCAGAAAGTTGATTCTCAAAAGGATTATTTCTGAACTTCGTATCTGCTAACAAATGCAGAGAGGATATCATTTTATATACGACCGTATAAAAATAAGTCAAAATATATACTTACTTAAATATTTGTAGGTGTTTTGAGTGGTTACAAATATTTACAGTAATGCAGTGTTTCTTAATGAGTAGGTATGCAGAGAAAATAAAAAAAACAATAGTTTGGGCTATCAAGTGTCCGAGGGGTCAACTGGCAAAGGGATCAACTGCACTGGAATCAACAGTACGGGGGATCAATTGTGTGTTAGGGGATCAAGTTTTGGCGACTAAAATTGTTCGTTGGATCTATTTTTGGGGATCAAATTTCGAGGGATCAAGCATCGAGGGATCAACTTTCTGGGGATCATCTGTTCGGGGGATCAACTTTAGGGGGATAAAGCTTCATGGAATCAAAAAAGGTAACCGAACTGAATAAACGAATAAAGAAAAAATAATTAACAGAATACAACATGTTTAAAAATTATGTCAGGTTTGTATATTTCATCGTAATTTTTCGTTTTGTCACTTTTCTGTTTAAATATCCCGCGGCCAAGTGGGGGAGTAGGTAGTACCCAAAATTACTATCCTCCTTATATTAGCTTAAATACTTGACATATCATTTTAGTATTTTACGTATTTTTGCTTAAATATTTAAGTTATCATTAATAATTGACTAAATAATTGGGATTTCTATAGTTTAAAAGCCCATAAGACAGAAAAATGCATGGGGTCGTCGGAAGACTCACTTGGTTACATACGTTTTGTTTGGCATCTTGGCTTGTCAAGAGTTAATGGAACAAAACAAATTGGGCTCATTTGGTTATCAGTCCGTCCCTGAGTTTATGTGTCTAAGCTTATGTATGTATGTAGGTAGGTTCTTCACCGTTTCCTGATACCATAAGATCCAATATGCCTCAGCAATATTACCAGTGAAGCCAATCGGCTGGCAAGAAATTTAACACAATTTTCCTCAACGCGAGATGACTCAATTCCTGGTAGACTAAATTAATAGTATGAATAATGGGATTTTGTCGTGGTCTGTGGACACGATAAGGTATTATCGTCGATCTAGAAAATTTAGCTGGAAATCAGGTATCAAAGGGCTTAATACAACATAGTTTATTAAAATAGTTTGTTATTGTTGTGTTTTCTCTATATTTTTGTATGTTATATAACTTGGACGCTGAACCGAGTAGGTATAGTAGATAGAAGCTCTTGAAAAGTCGACACATTGAGGTAAAATGGGAGAAAATTTGGTCAAATAGAATCAATTTATGATAAATTGAACTAATTTTGGTAAAATGTAAAAACTTTAAATATAATATGTAAAACGTAAGCTGTAAAAGGTATATAATGTAATATATAAATTGTAAGATGTAAAATGTATAAAATTTAATATGTAAATTATAAGATGTAACATATTAAAAATGTTATATGTAAATTGTAAGATGTAAAATGTTTTGAATGTAATATGTAAATTGTAAGATGTAAAATGTAAGATGTAAAATGTAATATGTAAATTGTAAGATGTAAAATGTAAGATATAATATGGAATATGTAAAATGAAAGACGTATAAAATGTATAAATGTAATATATATGTAAATTATAATATGTAAAATGTAAGATGTAAAATATACAAAATGTTATGTGTAAATTTTAAGATGTAAAATGTATAGAATGTAATATGTAAATTGTAAGATGTAAAATTTAATATGTAAATTACAAATGTAAGATATAAAATGGAATATGTAAAATTTAAGATGTAAAAAATTTTAATTGTAATATGTAAATTATAATGTGTAAAATGTAAGCAGTAAAATTTAATTTGTAAATTTTAAGCTGTCAAATTTAATATGTAAATTGTAAGATGTAAAATGTTCGAAGTAAAATTTAAGATGTAAAATGTAAGATATGAAATGTAAGATGTAAAATGTTTGAAGAAAATTTAAAATGTAAGATATGAAATGTAAGATGTAAAATGTTTGAAGAAAATTTAAAATGTAAGATTTAAAATGGAATATGTAAAATATAAGACGTAAAATGTTTTAAGTAAAATTTAAGATGTAAAATGTAAAATATAAAATGGAATATGTAAAATGTAAGATTTAAAATATAAATGAAAATTTACTTGTTCATCAAATTAAACCCTCAGGCCTCTGGAATATTGACCGATAATTTCTTAAAGATGCCGTCTGAAAGTCGGAGAATTTGTGTGTATTTCCTCTTCTCAATAAAATCCAATAAATGATTTATTTCTGAACATATCCGAAAACTAATAACTGTTTTTGAAAGGTGATAAAACACGCATTCAAATTTTATTATTAGAAATAAACATATAATTTTTAAAATATATAAATTTCAAAATCAAACTTTTTTTAAATGGATCACGTTACGCATTTTCGTCTAAACACTGCGCTAAAATTGGTGAAAACTAAAAAAAAACACGTATTTAATTAGATAAATGTGTTTAAAACATTACTCATGTTCATATAAAAATAATTCATAAAAAAATCTAAAAATTTCATAAATTTTCTCAAATTGCGGTCGGAACCTTTGGTTTCATAGAGGTGCACATTTTCATTAATCTATGGTTAACTTCTATATTTGAATGTAAAGCTAGGTATTTTGTTCTCTCTTAAGGCGATGCCATACGTAGTAATGTAAAATCATGTGTTTTTGGTTTGAAAATTTGGTCGCCTAGAAATTTTTCAGATGCTTTCATTAAATACTGCGAGTAGAATACATCTTGGCCTTTAGAATAATCGAGTATTTTTTAGATAAGTCTTTTTATAAGCCCAGAAAAAAATAATGTAAAGGCCTATGAAAACTGCTTTAAAGTTCAAAATCTCCTACTTACGAACCCATTTTCGGTTATGATTTTATTGTTTAATGTGGAAAATTAAGTAATTTATAAAATGATCGAAAAAAAAAAATATTTATGCCTGAACATCCACAAAATAAAATAAAAGGCACTTTTAGGCCATGTTTTTTTCTTGCGTAAATCAAAACAGGCGAATGGTGTTAAGCGGGAATTTAAACCTTATCGCCATCTACGTAAGGGTTGTTATTGGTAGTGGCTCAATTTAAAATATTACACGACGTATTGCATCGCCTTAACACCGTTTAGTTCTTATTTCTAACTATGACAGTAACGGAGACACAACGATTTCTATGAGACCATGTGACCTGTTCCGAAAAGCGGACAGACTCTGCGGAAATAGCTGTTTGTTAAAAAAAAAAAAAAACAAAATTGCCTGAGTAGTTAATTTATTGTTAATTAGGTACCTACTACTAACTTTATTGGCCTATATTAATCGATTCGTTATCCTTTATAATATGGACTCAAGGAATCGCACCATCCTTCCTGAGATCTGGAAAACGTTTTCTTTTAACACACAATAGGACTGTTTGGTTGCTTGTTTACTATGGGACAAAATATTGATTCAGCATATATCTGATTCTGAATATAAAAAGAAATTGGAACTTGAACACAACACTAGGTTCACAAAGAATGAAGGCATGCGTGTTCCAAAATATTGCAATAAATACGGACAACGAACCCTAGAATAAACGTGCCCAAAATGTTGAAAGTAACATAAAAAATTTAAAAATCCCAAATAGATTCAGATATATGCTGAAAACATGGCTCATAAATAAAAATACTTTGTACTAATCGTCACTATCAATCAAAAGTTGTTTTAAATTATCATGTAGATTTCGTGTGCCAATAATAATAATGTGAATATCTTATAAGTAGTAACAATATTATGTTTTTATTTGATCTCTAAATAGTATAAAATAATGTCACCCCCCCGCGTCTGTCTGTTTGTGCGCTTAGTTCTTCTAAACTAGACAACGGATTTTGATGGGATTTTCACTATCATTTAGAGATTTTTTTCCGAGAGGTTTTTTATATATAAAACATGCATATTATGTTAATAGAACATAGAGAAAAGTCGATGTTTATCCTAGAATTCACAACCTCAAAACATTACTCCAAATCATTCAATATACAGAGTAACGCCGGGTACACCTCAGCTAGTTAGTAATAATATTATGTTAACATATTTACTCTGTAATTGAACATGCACAACCTTTTGACAAACTATTAATTGTAGTTTCACGAGATAATACTCATAATAAAGAAAAATAAACTTTTCATTTTCTGAACATTTTGAACGTTGGGTATTCATAGGTTATAAGCATACAACATTCCTCAGTCTAATACGCAGTCTACGGTTTGCAGTCGTTTGTGTTTCATCCCTCCTATAACATGGGCCTCTTCAAGACCCGAGCCATCCGATTTCCTGCAATACAAACGGCCACAACGTACAAAGACAAATACATGCCTGTAAGTGATGGCATATAAACCGTTTCAAAATTATCTACATATAAAAATATATTACTAGTAGGTATATAGTACTTACCTACAATATATGCAATATATATATATACATAAATGTATATTTAATTTATTACCTCATTGCCCTAATCAACACAACTATTGGGACATATAATATACAGGGTGTATTGGCACGTACCCGACAAACTTTAACCAGCTATTCCTTAGCATATTTGGAGTAAAAAATCTTATGTGCACTTTGCTGTCCGGTAACGTTTTTTTTTAATAAAAAATTTATTATTCATATTTTCACCACTGTTTTCTCCTTTGTCAAAGTTTGAAAACCCATCTGGCAAATATTTTATTCGAATTCCGTTGAATAATGCACGTTTGTACCTATATTGGCGCACACTTACAATCACAACGAAATGGCACGGCACCATTCGTCTCACTTTTAACTATTATTATTTAGTGTGTGCGAAAGAGCGAAGACGCTTTTTGACATACCTGCTTATAACAGCTGTTGAACACGAAACGCAATGCCAATGACAGTGATGTAGTGTGGAAATTTTATTTTTTTTTGTTTTTAATTGAAAAAAAAATGCTACCGGACAGCAAAGTGCCCAAACATTTTTTACTCCAAATGTCCTAAGGAATAGCTGGTTAAAGTTTGTCGGGTTAGTGCCGATACACCCTGTATACTTGATCAAGATAATCGGTGACTTTTCATCTGGCATTCTTTCGACATATCCAGATTATCCAGTATATCGCAGTCTTTGAGACCTACTGTAACTTACGATGCGTGATGGCCTCAGATATCATAATAATTAGATTCTCGAGTTAATTTTCTAGAATGGAACAAAAACTAATAAACTTATTTTAAACCCCGTCACAGAAACCACAAACCTAGATTTTGTTCCATCATTTTGGATGAGGTACAGCCTCACACATCGATTCTATTTTTTTAGCATCAGCTTTTTATACACAATCTAATGCTGATAAAACCTATCAAATTTAAATTTGTATAAAATCTAAATCATCAAAAACCTTTCAATACTGATTTTTTATCCAAAACTGACGGCATAACAACTCAAAACCTCAAAAATAGCAAAAAAACCATAGTAATAAATACGAATTATTTTTAATCACCACCCGGGCCCGTAGAACCTATGAAAAGGGTGTCGGTTGTTTTTTTTTCTGCTGGGGTTGAACTCTTAAGCTTAGATAATGAGACTATTCATCAAACCGATGTGTCTATGGTCCTTGATTTATTTCTCCGTGTCGGACCTATGCCTGATTGAAAATATAATTATTACGTTAAGATAAGATACCTATTTCTATGGTTTGGAACACTAATTTAAATGTTTGACGCGCGTTTTCTTCTATGCGTGGGAAATAATTAAATATCGAAAACGAATAAAGAGACGTCTATGAGAATCGAAAGAATTATCTTCCGTTACCTACCTATAGGTATATTATCAAAGTGATAACATTCAGAATCGCCCTGCTGCGCTCCTTGCTCGAAATGACTTTAATCGAGGTTGGAAATAAGATCAGAATAGACAGACAGGTAGGTACTTGGTAATAAGTAGGTATCCTTTTACATTGTTTCCCATCTCCTTCCCATCGCCACTCCCGTCAGCATCATAACACACCCCAATTAGGGATGCCATAGTCCCACTGGCTCCGGGCAACAGGGACTATTTAATATTTTGGTATTTCTACAAAACTCGACATATTTTTTTCATATTCCAGCAAAAAACCGGAACAAATATATGATTGATGCCAATCTACTTACTAATTTATCTGTGATAATTAGTTTCCAAGCATTTTCAAAACGTGCACCAATTTAATTCGCCCTGTGCCGGACATTATCAAATCGATTTGCCGAAAATGCAACGCATTCCTTCCACGGACATTTCCAGCATGTTTCGCGTTGCCGCCATTAATAATTTGGCGCTCATTTGTCATCCGTCAAATTTGAAAAATTCTCCACCATTTTTTTCAGACCGTTCCGAATTCGAACGCGACAGATACGGCAGCTTTATGGCTTCTAAATTATTATTTTTTTCCTACTGGCAATATTTTTAATGTCTTTGGGTAGAGGTAGGTGTTAAATAAGAACTGAAAAATATGAATTACTACTTAGTATTTTTGGCAACTCATCATTAAGTTGTTGTTAGGAGATTCCATGACAAAACGCAATTCAGGGACAAATAATATATAATATTTATTCAGATCTTTTGTGCAATCAAACACAGTTTCTTTTTATGAGAATACCGCAATGAAGATTGCAAAAATATTACAGAATAAAGGCATTTGATCAATATAGCTATTTGACCACCACCAGAATTAACACGTAGGTATTTATTCAATTTGTCTTACTTGCTTGCCAAGAGTGTTATCTTTCAAATATGATCATCATAGGATCATACGACTTACGTCTTGAATACTTCAAGATTAATAAACTTAAAATAAGATGGATCTAACGTACATACATAAAATAATTCACGGTCATCTTGATACTACATTATGTCTAAGAGATATTGATTTAAATTCTCCCGATTCCTATTTTTCGAGACGTGATAGTATATTTCACCTGAAAGCATTTAAAAATAATATCACTTATTTTAGTCCTTTGACCCAAATGTGTCGACTATATAATAAGATAGAGTGTGCTGAAGTAGACATTTTCGTCAAAAAAATTTACGGATTCTGAAAAATTTTAATAATTGATAAGTTGGATACCGAAAATTTTTACATAAAATTTGCAATTACAACAAATAACGCTAATTTAGCCAAAATAACGTGAATTTCACCGAAAAATAACGCGAAATTTTCAGGTCCATTATAATAAATAATTTATTTTGTAAGTAGTCAACTGACAAAACTACCATTAAGTGAAAATATAAATCATGTCCTCCCACAATAATTTTATAACCTGTCGCCATAATAATTAATTTCGACTTTTCGTTCGCAGAATGCAATCATCATTATAATAAATTTATTTAATTTGGTTACGGTAGCCTCAAGTCATACTATTATGTCCGTAGATAACTAATAAAAACAATGGAGATGGGCCGTTAACCATTATTACTATGAAACCGCGCACACATCAGTATCACCATCATCGTTCACCCATAAACGGAGAACATAGAATCTGCTGATTTTTTTAATCCTGTTAAAAACATGATAGCAGGCCATTACCTAATAAAACATTAGCACATTCAGAATATATCGGAACACGTGGTCATTCAGCTTCGCTTATCTTAATAAATATAATAACAAAATGCGAAAAAAAGTTTTTTATGAACATGTGTTTCGACATCCTCGTAACACATTCGTGTTTTACTGATAGTTTGTTGGGAAATCTGCTAATTCATTCGTTAAAAGCCTGCAGTTCCGTTTGTAACAGGAATACGATTAATTTGACCGTATGTTTAATAAACTAACTATACTTTATATCAGTAAGTATTCTTCATGTACTACTGCAAATAGAAACTAAATCCAAAGCTCCCCGCCGTTGTTTCTACCTACACATAACACTCCAAACACCTACATTGATGTTCATTCCGTGCCAAATCTCCATTTATTTCTATTATCTATTTTACAAAAACATGATATTGGAGTACCTACACCACGAGAGCAGTCGAATCGCGGTTCCAAACCCCTAAACCTCAATTATCATATCATACTCATCTAAATAATAATTATTACATAGAATCCAACCCTTTCAAAGTAGGTAGTTATAAGTAAAGTTTAAAGAAACCCACACACTTTAAGGTTTACCCTTGCGACACGATTTTGGCGCTGCAAAAAATAATATCCCAGGAGACAGAATGAAGCCTAAATTCCAGCGTTTTATTCCCATAAGAACAAAGAACATAAGAAAGTCACAAGTCTATAATCATATGGGTATAGATATTCACGAATTCTTCTCTTTTAACTTTGAGAGTTCGCCATAGGAACGACCCAAAATTGACACGCATGTCTAGTCTCTCATGAGAAATAATATTACTCACCCGAAATGTCTATGGACTGGACAAACTCCCATAGATTATTTCTGGGGTTAGATAGGTAAATACCTAATTAGGGTGAAATATCTAATTGACCCTTAGTAATAATTTTAAATCTTAACGTCACGTTTTATTAGTTCTAAAAATTATGCCTTAACAGCCTTACTAAAAAAAATCACTTCACAACCGTTAAACGGTGTTTTTTTACACATTGCATAAAGACTGTAAAGCTTACATTCGAGTTGCTACTAATAAAAAATATGATTAACTGGGCTCTGAAAGAACTGGCAACGTCGCATTTCTGCAGACTGCCAAATGGTAATTTAAAAAGAATAGCACACTTCAAATACTTTGTTAGTATTTCGAAATTCGATGAGAAATTTAAAGTTCATACAACAGAAAAACAACCCTCTTTGGCTGTGTAAACAACTTTATATGAACCATTTTATGTCAGTTTCTATATTATTGTTTCCACATTTCAGCACAGATACCTTGTACTTTAGTTAACAGAAGAATATTATTGTTGCCAACTTACTATAAACGTACTGCCCAATGCTTCTTTTGTTGACATTTTTGTTTTATTTTTCGTACATTTGTTACTAAAATTTAATTTATATTTGTCTACCGGTCTCGAAACAACCGTGTGATTAACTTTTCTTTTTTGGGTTTAAATTTAATGTTATTATTATATTAAGTTTACATATATGTATTTTTTAAATGGTGTAATTTTTAAGCTGCACATCTTGATTCAGGAATGCCCTAGTGAGTTGTTCAGATTATGTTTTTTTTATGTTAAAAACTGTTTTTTGAATAAATAAATAATTAAATATTAGTAATGTTTAAATATAGGTCGTTTATCAATTGAATAAAAAATTCACCAAGTTTTTTTCGTATGTAAGTATAAACAAAGCAGGGGCACACTAAGATTAATGCGTTTACGATGTTCGCAATACTTTGGTGACATCCAGGTGACCAATCTCCGTCGATTCCACGATTACGCAATTGTGTGATTCCAAATGCTGATTCTAAAATCCCCCACTCCTTACTCCTCACACAACCTCACTCTCACACCTCACCTCATTTCTATTAGTACCTCATATAAACTCATTCCGAAGTCGTCTCCTACCCAACACTACAAATTGATTTGCCCACCGACCTAGAATTTTTTTCGCCTCCTTCTCTTTGCGAATTTGAGTATTAATTTTTCACTCCCTTCAGTCATCATACCACATAGGTTCTCCATTTGGTGATACCATGGAAAAAAATTCGCCTGCGGGGCTTTACCGTGACTTTGTGAGATTTTTAACTAATTTTCCAATCTCTTCGCTTTCGTCACTTTTTGGTTGGGGATGCCATACTTCTTACAGGCTCCGACATTATTTATATAATTTTTTTATATCCACAGAGGTAATTAGCAACACAAAATTACACATTTTTTATTTAACTTTCTACGCAAAAGAATATTTTCAAACATAAATTGCGTAACACGCAACTCAAAATGATAATAGCGGTATTTTGATTTTTATAGTTATTTTAAGCTTTTAAATAATCTTATCTTCCAGACTTGAACAAACCTCACCTCATGAACCCGGGAATCCCTGCTAAGTCACCAAACGTAGCAAACCACTTGTGGTGACCTGCGGCAGAGGTGTTGGTTATCCAATAAATGGTTCCAGGGGCGGCCTTTCGCGTGTCCGCATATCCGCAAATTCAATTTATGGCGTCATTTTAATTATATGAAAGTGAAATACTTATCAACGGCATGCAAGGTATTTTATTTTCATGTAATTTAATGGAAGAAATCGGGGACGCCCGAGGAAGCCATGGCAATATGGCACGATCTAGTAAATACGAGCCATATCAAGAGTCAGGAGAGTATGTATGAGACGATGTATGAATGTGAATGAGGCAAGGAGTGTGTGCCAAGACCGAGTTGTTTGGCGGTCCGTCCTCTCTGCCTACCCCTACGAGCGGCGGCGTGATGGTTAGTTAATTAGTTTAATCGATTTAGTGCAAAATCCGAAGTTAGAACCATCTATTGTCAGATTAATTCGTTATTTTTTCAGTCGGTAACAAGAAGAAGAAATCAACTATTTTCATTTTACCCAATAAATTGTTTCCTGAGAACGACGCTAGATGGTGGGTCACCGTTTTGTTGTTAATTATTATTTTGACAGACCGACGGCGTTTGAAGTTATTTAACGCCGAGGCTTGTTAAAATAGTGAAAATGTCAATTTTACAAATTTATTTCGCTTCTCCTACAAAAGCCGGCTTATGAAATGCGAGAATATATAATTAAAAACCCTCGGTGAATGATATAAGTGACGCTTTGCGTACTACATAACCCCAAAAGTTTGCCGCTTGATTCTGCAAATTTTGTTTTCGAAAGCTTCATCATGTCTGACGCTTGGGAAGAATGGCAAGCTTTGAAAATCAAACAAAATAGTTACAGGGAAAGATTAGAAAAGCGGAAAAAGGAGCGGCAAGACATCTTGGGGGCCACCCTAGGAGTCCCCATCAAGTCCGAAGGTTCACCAGGGTCCATTAAGCAAGAAAAGGGTGTATCGAGTCCTTGCAGCATCAAGAATGAAAACTGTAAGTTATATTTCCTTAAACCAGTTGTAGTTAAATCATTTTCAGGAAACCCTTGTTTGTGAATGGTGTACGGGATGGATAAAAACTTAATGATTATTTACCTTTTTAACGCTTGATGTTTGAATGCAAATTTAAATTCAAAGAATCTTTATTCTACTAATAATAATAATAATTCTTGTAATATTCAAAAATCTGTTAGTGAAAAAATAAGAAAATACAAAGATTTAGGAAATGAAATAAAAAGAATTTGGCATTCTCAGACTATAAAAATATTCGTTATTTCGGCTACTGGCATTATACCTAGCTCTCTAATTAAAAATTTAGGTGTATTAGATCTATCAAAAAATTTATATATAAAGATGCAAAAGTCAGTCATTTTGAATACATGTAGGATAACAATTTTTTTTTAAATATTTATGTTGAGGGATCAGTAGGATTTATAGGCCCTGTTAGGAGTTCTACCGTGCCGAACCCTCTGATATGAAAATATCTGGAGTCGGTGAATTATTTTCCCATTTGATCTCTGGTGAGTTGACGTGTTATTCTTGTATTGTTTTGTATTTATTTTGCTTATATAATGCACTTGCATAATGTTGATTGACTAGATGATCATTTGTGGAAAAGTGTGTGGAAGGGTTTAGTTTTTCCTATGGGGAAGATTTAACTCGGACATAAAATCGGAAGTAGATATTTTGCTAATAAAAATCACCTCAAGGGCGCTGTACAAATATATTTCTTAAATAATTAATACTAGAACTACTGATTTAAAACTAGTGACTTACATCTAAGACATCTAGTGACATACGACTAAGGCCTATAACTACTATCTTATGACTAAGGCCTATAACTACTATCTTACGACTAAGGTCTATAACTACTGTCTTACGACTAAGGGGGTATTTCACTATGTCGGGCTAAATATCTGAATAGCTATCCGTTGGCTGGCTTTAAAGTTCAGAATAACTTCGTTATTCAACGGCGACCGTTTCACCATTGTTTCGAACTTCCGGATAGATAACACTCGAAATAGTCTGGCAACATCGCAAAATGTTTGCAGTTACTCCATCTACTGCCACGGCTGTCATGCGTCACAGTCCGCACACCGCAAAGTGTGCATTTGTTTGGTTATGTTATGTTGATTATCAGGTCATTTTAGATAGATTCGTGTCGAATTAATACATTGTTTCTTATTTTGAACACAATCAAATAATTCAGGATGGATCATACAAGCATTCAAATTCATTCTACAAAATTCGACTCACTTCTCAGCTGTTAAACTCGGAATGTTTTGACGCCATCTTTGATTCGAGGAATAGCGCCTAACGTGAAGTTCGAGCACTGATTAGTCAAATCTAACTTTAACCCGAGCGTTAGCGTTATTCAGATATAGTGAAAACGAAAAAATGACTAATCCGCGGATTAGTGCTTGGTCAGAACATAATCAGAGATAGTGAAAAACCCCCTTAGGCCTATAACTACTGTCTTACGACTAAGGCCTATAACTACTATCTTACATAATATATGTTGAAACTTAATTAACATTAACATCTCCTAACACATTAACCTTTCCCTTACTGTGCTAAAAAAATCCACGCGTTCCGGTGCTGTGTACACATCTCAAAATAAGCGATGTAATATCAGGAAAATATGAATATTCACAGCTAATCGCTTATGTTTATTATATTATATACCAAAAGTGATAATAGTTGTAATTTAATTGCTGAAAACATGAAAAAACCATCGGCAGATGCTAAAAAACGTGCGAGGAGTCCATATCTAATGACGTCCCGCGACCGACTGGTTGCCGGCTGACACAACAGGCGCTGGATGGGCGCTGGACGGACACACACAGCTATGCGGTCGTAGGTATCGATTGTCTAAATGACTAAATACAACTGCAGACGTGTGGATTTCTCATGTTCCCGCATAGCGAACTAAAGCAGGACATCAATAGCGTGTCATTTCCTCGCACACTCTTCGCGTGGCAGTGTCACACGGTTAATTGTATTGGTGTATTTGTTCTCGATTTTTTTTTTAAATCTCTGATTTCTAATTGAATTTGAAAATGTAAAATATTATTTTTTAATTCTGTGCATAAATATATAACGGAAGAATACCTAAAATCTGAACCCAGAATTTATTATATTTATATAGTTATTAAAGTTATTAGAAGCAATGTGTAGTAAATACACACCACAGATGAGGAAAGGTTAAGTACAAAAGCGTATAGGGTAAATATTTCCCTAACCGCCGCACTTTGAATAGGCCCAGATTATCGAAATTACACTTCGTTTCAATTTAATTACTACAAGAAACAACGATTTACATCAGGATAGATGGTAAAAGATTAAAGTTCAAAATTTACCTTATGAAACAATCCCTTTTCTACCATTTTGGATTTTTTTTGTATGCAGTGACAGTTGCGAAGGTTTCGTTCCAATCTAAATACACATAAATTACTTAATCAATACAAACTTATAACCTAATTTATGCACTTGAATAGTAGTTTCTTATAGTAATTGTTGAAAATGTGTATAGCTTTCAGATACGTCCTATTTCGACCGTAAAGTTTCCTTACTCCGCTCACTGTTGAATACGCCCAAATTACTTCGTTTCAACTTAATTAGTACAAGAAACGGTAATTATTTTCCTAACTGTTGCACTTTTAGGCATCATACGCTTAATCGGCTGGGCAGAAATGTCACCATTTTGACAGCTTATCTTCGGTACTATTTGATATTTTATAAAAGTTCCGTCCTCAGCATGCTCTAATTAATATGATACATTTGTACATAAGATGAAATTTCATTCTAGGAGACAACCTCTTGGGAATTTCACTACTTAGATAAAAATTCCTGCAATATTCTCCCCACTAAGCCCACTCGTCGTCTTCCCATTGGAATTGCAATCAGAACTTTATTTTAGCATTCGTGCCTATTACAGCGGACTCTCAGTCCAAGTTTGAAGAGCTGCTTGAGACGGAGAAGGCCCTCCTCCGACTCCTGTCCGGAGTCCTGCCACTACCCGCCACCTGCCGGGATATCTCAGCCATCTTAGGGAAGGAAGTCGCGTCCTCCACTATCGCCAACCTGCTACACAAGTTCTCAGCCCAACACCTCATAGTGTAAGTGGTATTATTTATTTATTGAATATCAACTGTATAAATATACCATATATCATAATTCATGTCACAGAATAACAATTAATTGTGGCATTTGATCATATAATGACAACAGAAAGTATAAAATTAATACTAGAAGGAGATACAAGTACATACTAAATATTATCAACAAGTATGAGTAGACTTACATTAATGATTTAGAAGATATGATAGTAAAGCCTGTTTGTACCTAGCTTCTGTGCAGTTAAACAGATCCACTACATCTGCGTACTTATTACTAACTTCATGTAATCTAGGTACAAGCGTGTGTTTGAAATGCTTAGTCTTAGAATTGTTACAATTAAACAGGGTTTTAGAACGAGTAGCTCTAAAGGGTACATGAAATTCAATGAGGTTAATTAAATTATACTTTTGAATCAATGAAATTAGCATCACCACGAGCTGCAGAAAATTGGTACCGAACATTTATGCTAGAAACGAGGAAGATGGGCCATGAACTATTAAGGGTATGAAAATGCATGTCGCCAACATACTACTGCAAATCGCATACACATGGCAGCGCCCCACCTTCGTTTCTACATAAACACCAAGCATACCTTTCATTGGCTCCGCTAATGCAATAGTTTGTGCAGTTTGACTGGAATTACGACCAAGTAAACACTGTAACTCCTTGTGTTTCTATTGTCTGTGATTTCTTACATATTTCAATGACTGTAGAACTCTTTATGAAGAATATCAATCGTTTTAAGAGCCATTAATAGCAAGATTTATATTTATTTATTTATTAACGCCCTTTTTCGGGGCTTTTACATGAGAATATTAAGAAATATACATTATTTATTGTACATAACTGAATCGCTTCATTAACAACATTTTATATTTGTTCAAACATAAATTGAAGATGTCCACTGACTTTGTATAATTGTTTCCCTCCATTAGTATTCTGGGCAAAGAGGAATACATATGGTAGTTAGTCCCAGAATTTCTGCACTGAAATAAATCCTGACTTCTAGTATTACGTTATGGAATCCGAAAGCTTATCAATTCTAGCAATACCGGACTATCAAAATTAATAAAAGATTTAAAACCAGTTTATTGATATGCATACCATGTCAACTTTTGGATGCACCCAACCTTCAACAGGACAAAAGAAAAGAGAATATTTTTTCCAAATGAAAACCAAAAACACATTAAATCCTTTTTTCGCAGATTTCTGATACTGTATAATCGTAGAATAGAGAATAACACAAGAAATGCTTTGAGGGCGTATTTCGCGATGCAAATTTAAGCCCAATTTGGGCCTATTTTTTTTTCACCACGATTACATAATTGAAATCTGATGGCGATATACAATTTCAGGCAAGTGTAAGAGGGACAGACTGCGTGCAAAATGGTCTAAAACCAAAAGGTACTAAGTCAGTGGCACATTTGTTTCCGTTCAAATTTATATGGAAGACACTTATTAGTGTCCAATAGACATTAGTGTCCATTCTTAGTCCAAGAAGTTTAACCTTAATTGAAATAAATTTGATGTCAGCAGTTTTCATAAGACCTTTCGACTCCTAGGCCCCAAACGGGCCAGTGAAATTGATTATCTGTTCAACAAAGAATTTCACCAGAAGTAAGGAAAATTTGAGCTTACTCAATCTTATGGGTTTATCTCTTTATTATCATGAAGTGATATATAGTAACAATGTATCGTTTCCAGAGTTATTATCTTTTCCCCAGGATCAAAGAGACTGCTAAAGAAGCGGCGGGGCTATCGCAGGTGGAAGTGATATCTATTGAACATGTAAAGTTGGCAGCGATGGCGCAAGAGTTGGGAATCGACTCCACCGATAAAGCAGACACCAAGGGCGATGACGCCAGTCGGAAACGGAAAGGTTTGAATCTCTTATTTTTAAATGTTTTTAAAAAATTTACCGCATTAAACACCCTCCTCTCTTTTTTTGTTATGTTTTTTTGGGGTGTTATGCCGTGTTGCGCTAACTCCTTCTTTAGCCAACAAAGACTGGCCGTGAAAATCTTAAATCATATTTGACCCTCCTCTCTTTTCGGAATATATTTATAGAGGAGGCCAAAACTTACCCTTGATGATGTAATACACTATACAAGTATGCTTTTTTTAATCTAAAACCGCACTAGAGTCCCAACTGCTCCCTGTGTAGCCTGTGAGAGGCTATGGCATCCCCAATTGTGAGGCTGAAGATAGTTGAGAGGGGAAGAGGTAGGTGGGGAAGTACCTCGCTGTTCAGATCTGGTCACCAAGCATGTCTGTATGAAATATATAACATTATTCTCTGCTGTGCTATCTATGAGATAGGTATATAATTAGGAGCGAGAAGAATGCGAATGGTAGCAGAAGTCGGGGACGCCCTGAGGTAGTCATGGCACGATCAAGTGAATCAGATATCGAGTCGGGCCATGTCAAGAGTCAGAATAATAGAAGACTATGTATGAATTTGAATAAGGCAAGAAGTGTGTGCCAAGACCGAGTTGTTTGGCGGTCTGTCCTCTCTGCCTACCCCTACGGAGAAACGGCTTGATGGTTCATTTGTTAGCTATAGAAGATAGGACAGCGGCTACTCCTTCGAATCTCTGCTTGCCGGCGGCCATTTTATACTCTTCTCAGGGTTTTGGGTTCAGGCAATCTCACAAAAAATCATCTCAATTGAAAACACTATTTTCTGATGTATTACTGATGTACCATCTATTGAAAACATAGTTGCATTCATATTATTACTAGATATTTTTAACCCTTTGCGTAGCACAATTCTAGTCTGAAAATTACGGGCTCTGTGTGATTATGTTAAAGGTATCAGTTATTGAAAGCGCTTACTGGCGTGGAATCGATGGGACGCTCTGGTGGCTATTCAGAGCTCGATGTGATGTTCTTGTTAGGTCTTTATAGTGTGGTTTATCTCTCCAGAAGTAGAGTAAATCTGCAATAACGTCTGCATCCGGCCTTGCCGCTTAGTGGCGATCTGCACGCTCCTTCCTCTCGGGCGCCCGGAACTGAAGTTTCGCCGGTCGTCTTCCCGCATTCCTTCCTGCCGTCCACCCCTCCTATTTCTTCCTGCAACTCCAGCTTTCTCATTACCCTTTATGGGCATAATTTCAATGTGAGTGTTCATCCCCTCTTCTGTGTCTATCGCACCGTATTAGGTAATCTTTCTGTTTACATGTGATCAAGGCATGTTACTGAACTGTATTGCTACTTGATCGATGTGATGGCGTGTCCTCTATGATTTGTGGTCGTGGGGATGCTTGATTAACGGAGGATATGCAACTCATAACAACGGCCAAAGCCATTTCAAGCAATGTTTCAATTCTGAATGGCGGTTTTATGCCAGGGCGATACTGAGAGTATCTGACGCTCTGGAACGTGCCGCAAATATATGATTTTAAATGAATAAATTGTGAAATAACACAATTCTATCAAATAAATACACTTGCGCTCGCCAGGATTTGAGCCCGCGACCTACGTCTTGCTAGTCGAGAGCCTCACTCCTCGAGCACAAAGGCCGACTTGTGTAATTCTAATAATTTTGCAAGATTAAAAAGGGACGTTTAAATGGTTGGAGACATGTAGAGCAGATGAACGAAGAAAGGAGTGTAAGAATGTATGACATGAAAGTGAATGGTAGAAGTCGGGGACGTCCTAGGAAGACATGACGCAATCAAGTAAATGAAATACTTGAGTCAGATCATGTCAAGAGTCAGAATAATAGAAGATTTTTTATGACTGAATTCATTACAATTATATGGTTGTGTTTATGGTAAACTTTTAAATGCAAATACCAAGCGTAGTGTTGCCTCTTTCTAACACTGCTTAAATCATATATCTCACACTAATATAAAAGGAGATGAATTTTATGATTCCGTATCAGTTCGTCCCCTAGAATACACAAGAATATATCATACTCTATGTAATTCTGTCAGTTTGCTGTGAACCAAAGAGCACAAAAAGGACCAAAGATTTAAACACAAAAATTAAAAGGGTTTCATTATAATTGTTAGTATCCTATTAAAATTTTGTATGTGCGTAGTAATTTATCTTTTTCCTTTTTAGCTGACGAGGAGTTGGACGAAGCGTGTACAAAAATTTCCAAGACGGGTCCTGAGAGAGACGACAAAAAATCCATCAAAAAGAATGAACCTGACATATTGGTAAGAAGGTATTGCATACTTTAATTTTGAATTCTCTTCTTAAATCATCCCTACCTCGGTCGTCAAACCGATTGTATATTATGTATGTGTGTATACGCACACTTTCCTCCTTTATCGTAGAGCGAGCCGCAACAATTTGTTTATGAACTCACCCGTGGAGAGAGCCACGAGTTTCCTAAATGTAGTTGATCAAAAGATCAATATGTTTTTCATTTCCTACAATGTACTTTGTCAATGCAAATACATTGTATAAACGGTGGTAAAATTATTACGACCCAGACCCCAATCTGTAATATTATTCAAAAAAATTGTACTTATTGAATTAAATTAATTCTGTTTTTACACGGTGTAAAAAAACATTACATTATGTACATATAGGAAAATTGGAGATGTGTTCCATGGTATAATTTATGTCGCTGCTGTCAGACAATAAACGCATCCATTATCGCATGTTTGGTACAAAATCACCATCTCATTTCTATTCTATTCTAACTCAAATCTAAGTGTGGATAAATATTATGTACTAGCTGTACCCCGCCACGCATTGCTGTGGTTCAGTCTGTCTGTGAAGATAGAGAAACAATAGCGCATGTTGCTTTTACGTCCAACAGATGGCGTTATTTAAAAAAAAAAAAACATGTTTGTCCAACAGATAGCGCTGTTTATCACAAAAAGCTTGTTTTTACCTGTTCTGTTGTGTCAAAATTTCAAAGCAATTGGTGAAATTACCTCTTCAAGGGAACGGCATGATGGTTAGTTAGTTTTTTTTTTTAAATTGATTTATTATTTATTTTCATATTTCAGTCATTATTGTCAATGCCTTCAAGTAGGGAGAAGGAAAACAAAAAAATGGGAGAGGAAATTCTAGATCTACTAAGTAAACCAACTGCCAAGGAAAGATCGCTGGCTGAGAAATTCAAATCACAAGGCGGTAAGTTACATAGTTACAGCATCATAACAAATCTATTGCTTTTAGGTTGCGAGAATAGAATTTGTTAAATAATTAATATGATTTATGTACAGGGTTTTCCAATAAGAGGTGTTATTTTAATATTCAAAGAAACTTTTCCCGTAAAAGATCAATGGTTTCGTTGCTTGTGTGGCACGTAGCGCCGTCTTGTTGAAAGTAAACGTTGTCCAGATCAATACCATCCAATTCCGGCCATAAAAAATCATTAATCATCTCTCGATAGCGCAATCCATTCACGGTAACTGTTGCTCCAGCCTCATTTTCGAAAAAGTAAGGTCCAATGACTCCGCCGGACCATAAACCGTACCAAACAATCACACGTTGAGGATAGAGAGGCTTTTCAACAATAACTCTTGGGTTTTCCGAGCCCCAGATGCGACAATTTTGCTTGTTGACGAAGCCACCGAGGTGGAAATGGGCCTCATCACTCAAGATGATTTGCATTTGATTCACTCAAGTGAATTTTAATAATTTCAATGCGTTGTTGAAGCGTGTATCGTTCCATTTTTATTAATGGTGTAGTTTCTACTTGTCAAATGTCAAAAAATGACAACTTCAAAAGTAACATTTACTGAAATAGCGGGCTATTCAAAATAACACCTCTTATTGGAAAACCTTGTAGAATAAATCTGTGCTCCATTCATTAATTTATCACCGTGGTGAGAGATAATTGTTTGTTCAAAATATGTCATTTTTGATTTGCTGCCAACGCGATAAGTTTGTGACGTCATACCGGGCAATCCCGACTCCTGGTGACAGCTGCATTAGCAGCCAGTAGCGTTATCAATATCATAGCTACATTCTAACAGTTTAAGAATTTTACAATTTTACATTTTTATTGTAACACACGTTTTTAAAAGTATTCCTCATTTGTGAAAATCCCCCATTGTAAGTGGATAGTGGACAGGTACAAGAAAAATGCCCGAGTTATTGGTAACGACAAGAATTCTAAATAACAGTTTGATAATTTTGTAATTTCAGGTGCCCAAGTGATGGAGTTCTGTCCGCACGGCACGAGGGCCGAGTGCCTGCGGAACCACGCCTCCCACCAGAAGGCCCAACCCTCGGAGGGTGCGGCCAAGGACGGCTCCGAGCCAAAGGGGATGCATCACAACATCCACGTCTGCAAAAAGCTCCACTTCAAGAAAATCATTCAGACTCATACAGACGAGACGCTGGGCGACTGTTCATTTTTGAACACCTGCTTCCACATGGACACTTGCAAGCAAGTTTATACTTCAATTCTTTAACGTTAAAAACAATGTTCGTCTTTTCTCCTGAGGCGGCAGTTTCCTGTTGATAGTCTTAATATTATATAGATACTCCTACACACACTATGATCCAAACAATTGCAACACTGAACCTGTTCATTAATGAATTTTCATATTTATTTATTTATTAATTTTCGGGAAATCGACAGTTTATATTTATTCCAGTTAGTACATAAGTATTATATAGCCAAAATAAAAACAATTATGGATATCCTCCTTGTGATTTTACCTCTACGGAGACAGCATTGTAAGGAATAAGTAGATTAAATTTGTAAGAAAGGAATATGTATGAATTCAAAAATTTATACAAAACAAAAGATTATATAAAACGAAAAATTACATTTATAGCCATGGAGAAAGGTTGTAGATATAAATCAAATCATAATAGAAATATAAACAATAGAGACACAACATTATTCACAAACCATCAGAGAAATATTCCTTTGTGGACCTCTTGTATTTGGTAAGTTCGCAACTGAAAATATCCACCTTGGATAATACGCTATTGTAATTATTGCATAGTCTGTTCAGGCAAGAATTCTGCTTAGAGTTCGTTTTGCATTGATCCACCCTGAACTGGACAGAAGAGTGTGTTGAACGCGCAGGTACATTGAATTGAATATTACCGGAATCTTTAAGAAACAGCTGTATGGATATAGGTATGTACTCATAACCTACCTTCATAAACATTTTTATTGGTTTTTAAAACAAAATTTACGACGAGTAAGTAGTATAGTAGTTCTTCCATTAAGCAAACTTTTTAATCTATCTTTATCCAGTAGAATTTTTCCCGGTATATTATAGTCTATAATAGCCAGGTAAAATTTTAAACACCCATATGAGGTAAAAATTATGAGGCGCAATGACGCCGTTCTATTTGTATAAACAACATTAACTTTAAATTCAGTAAATTTAAATGATTAACCACCCATGGCAAATAAGAGTCTAGAAAATCATATTAAATGGAATTAAAAATAGAACATTCAGAAAAAAACTATGGGCTTTTGGGGAACCTAAGAGGAGTGGAGAAAAGAGAACTGAGACCACCTCAGTGGATTCTCGCCTCGTGGGGCCTTCAGCGAATCCAAACCAAGGGGGATCGTTATAACCAAGTTCGACTGCATATGCAGTTTTAGTGCAACTCTGTGGTTTCTGTTTCAGTCTGTATTCGGTGTGAGTAAGTAGTGGTGCGGGAGGTTAGTTCGGTATGGCAAGCCACCAACGAGTGCTAGCAAACTACAAGTAGATCACACTTGCCGTGCGACTGCACACCTTTTGCTAATGGTCTAGCATTAGCTCCTTCACTGACTTTCTATCCTTACTGAGTATATAAGTATAATAAGTGTCGTTTTCTTCCTCTCACCAGATATGTCCACTACGAGGTGGATGGCTCCATCCAGCAGAAGGACGGGGACAGCTGCAGCACCGTGCCGAGTCAGAGCACCTCCAACTGGGTGTCCCAGGGCTGCTCGCAGTCCCTGGCAACATCTTCAGGGGTGCCGAATGGAGCAGGTAACTACATTATCTTTAACATTTATAATTCGCATATCTAAACCTTTTCGCAATATTAAAACTATGTATTCCCTTTACACCATGTATATCCGCCCCCACTTAGAATACTGCACACTAATTTGGGCACCATTCTACCAATGCCATATTGACAGAATCGAAAGTGTGCAAAACAAATTTTTTAAACACATAAATTATAAATTCAAATTACTCTTTGCAAATAACACCGAATCCTTAAAATTTCTTTACTTTACTCCACTTCAAACACGTTGATTAATATCTGATCAAATATTTTTATACAAAATTCTGAATAACGGCCTGGACTCTCCTGAACTCGTAAATTATTTAAGAATTCACATACCTACAAGGCCAACCAGACAAAACCATTTTTTTCATTAGCCCACATGCAGAACCAACCTTAGAAAAAATTCTCCAATCCCCCGTATATGCGCGCAATATAACACGCAATTTAACAATATTGATATTCTTAACTCTTTGCACGCGGCCGTATCAACTGTTGTTACGGCAAAAAGTCTATACTCACACGCGGCTGTATCAACAGTTGATACGGCAACTTTGACGGCCGATATTCCCGCTCTCTTTCGTCATAAATGTATTTCTTGCTCACTTTGACATTTGTAGAACTATCACGATGCTGACATCTACAAGAATTTCTCAAAAATAAAATTGTATTTCATAAAAAAAGATCGATAACCAAGTGCGCCTCTTCGCGCCTTTTAGTCCTTTAGTTTACATTTTTGTCAACGGATGGAGTTAGTACTAGTTTGTCATTCACAACTTTTCATAACTAAGAATGATAAGTGATCATGGTGTCCCACTTGTGTCTATAAACACAGTGGCCTAAGTACACACACACCGAGAGTGGTTTATTTATGACGCCAAGTGAATGGCGGGACCACATTCAAAAGATACGGTACGTCTTTGTATGAAATTTTATGTTTTTGTTTTTATAAACATCTAAGAGTGTTGACACACGAGGATTTGTTTTCATATTGTGGAGAATAATCTGTTCTGTCTATATAGTCCAATAAATCATGCCAGAATGCTATAATTTGATATTTAATTGCATGCATAGGTATTTGAAAATATGTACCGCGTATGGGTATAGATAAAACGGAGCAAATTAACGCGTTCAAAAGGTTAATAATACTCTTGTGAAATACCGAAACGAAGTCAAGCGTACGACCACAAATGTTAATTAAATTAATGCACAGTTATAGAAAAGGTACAACATGAGCATCTCCTGTCCCCACACCATCTTCATCTGCCTCTTGCCCTTTCCTATTCCTTCTTCCTTCTAATATATTTATATGATTTTTTTTTCTTTTTTGTCAATTTCATTTTCAGTTAATGGTTATAACCAATTACATTTTTGTATTATATCATATTAACCAACATTAGCATAAGAAACTATTTTGGCTTACCTCATATTTAACCTGTTGTATAACTCATCCTGTATAAAATTGCTGTTTGTTTCTTACAATAAATAAATAAATAAACATTAGTAGCGGTTTACCAAAATCTCACAATCACTGAAAAGATATTCCATGAAAGAGCGAAGACAAGCCGATGAACTGGTCCCAACTGTTCATAGCCAGTGAGACTTTGGCGTCTCCAAACACGGTCATCTTATCACTATACTTAATATCCTCCGTGATAAGTACATTATCTGGTAAGATGGTATAATTTACAAAAAAATATTTTGCTAAAAATAAGTAAGTAGGTAATTTTAGTAAAGTAAAGTAGGTAAGTCGGTAGGTATTTAAGTACCTACTTACGAATCTTACGATTTCACAGGATATTTTGGTTTTGGTTTTAAAATAAGAGAAAATACTGTACATAGAACTACTTACTAGTTTGAATTGTTTTGATGGGAAATCCTATTATATCTGCATTGCCACCTTTCAGGAAGCCAAAGGCTGTCCAGCAGCAACGTGATGGGCAGGATATCGGGATCCGGCGCTTCTGCTGGCGACCCCACCGTGTTACATCCTCCGCAGTGGGTGCAGTGTGACCTGCGATACCTGGACATGACAGTATTAGGTGAGTCTCTAACTAACTAATTAACCATACGCCGTTCCCCTGACGCGGTAATCATAGAGGTTGAACCGCTACAACTGCCGCTTTGTCATGACACACACTCCTTGCTTCATTCACATCCAGGGCTTCACCGACTCACTCCTGTCTTCTTTTACCCGCTTCACATGTCCAAACCATCTAAGCTTCCCCCTTAAACTTGTTCACTACGCTTTCTTCAGCCTTGCATACTCTCCAGATCTCCATATTATGTGTTTGCAAAACAGTCAAACATGATTTTACACATTATATTAAAAGTGTTTGGTATGGTCTCCAATTCCATAGGACTTTTTTTTAGCTCAACCACCACTTTCCCAAACCGTTTTAAGGACCAGACGTGTCCCTCTATCGGTTCCCACTTCATGACTCTACTTTTGCTTTTGTAAATGAAGGTACTATTAATATTAAATAATTCTAAAAAAAAAGCCCCCGACTGTCCCTACATGGCAAAACATACATTTATACATACCAAAAACGTTTAAGTGTTCTCATCCAAGGCAGTTTGTTATTGTTCTTGAAGCTAGTGGAGAGAACATTTATAAAGAGGAACATACATTAGAAAGGAAAAGCAAATTCAAACACATTTCCATTGGCAGCGAACAACACAAGAACAGCCTCAGCTTCTGGCGCACCACAGGCTGTCCCGACGAGAGACAGTGAGCAATGAGAGAAGGTGGTCCTTCGAACCCTTTACACTGTCCCCCGACAGCACAGTGGCCAGACGTGACTCCTGTGAAGATGGCGGGATAGTGGAGAAGACATTTCCGAAGAACCCTGGAGACTAAGTATCGCACTCCATCCAACAGGACCACAAAAGAACTGGAGATCAGGGTCGAAGGAAACCTTCCCTCCACTGCTACCACTACGCCAGGGATCTCCTTGGTACTGTAAAATTGTTTGAAACCTGTGTTGTTGTATTTCCAGGAAAGTTTGCCGTGATAATGGCGGACCCCCCATGGGACATCCACATGGAGCTGCCCTACGGCACTATGTCTGACGACGAGATGCGACAGCTTGGAGTCCCGCAGCTGCAGGACCACGGCCTGATTTTCCTCTGGGTCACCGGCAGGTAAGGAAACTTCGAATTCCTACTTAAAAACATCTCTGATAAAAAGCGAAAAGTCATATAATCGAATGTGCAAACACCCGTGGCTTGCAGTCATTTGTGAATTCCGAGTCTTTAATAAAAATGGTCCTAAGAAGCGAGGATAGAAGTTCACAATGGAGTGCTGATACCAACCCTGATATTGGCAGTGACAGAGGAAGGATAAAAGTAGACTGAGGGGGTTTTCTCCTTTCTCCTGATAGTTTATCCATAGGATAACGTATCTTTTCAGTTGAATTTACTATTCGGTACCTACTACTCAAACCTACGAATAGTGACTATATATCAGATAAGTTAGCCGAGTTTTCTACCTATTGCGAGCATTTATTGATTATAATAATTTGTAGCTATTTTAACAGCTTATCGAAAGGACGAGTGGTAAAATCATCTTTGACCTGCAGAGAAACGACATGATGGTTATTTACGTAGTTCGTTACCATAGATTAATACATATGATATTGGATGGTTTTCCCAGGGCCATGGAGTTAGGGCGGGAGTGTCTGAAGCTGTGGGGCTACGAACGTGTGGACGAGATCATCTGGGTGAAGACCAACCAGCTGCAGAGGATCATCAGGACCGGCCGGACGGGACACTGGCTCAACCACGGGAAGGAGCATTGCTTGGTGAGGATGGCCACTCTACTACTTCTAAAATCTTTAGTCAGAACTTTTGAACTTAAAAAAAAAAGAACTCAAAAAAAAAGTATAATATATTTTTTTCATTATTTTGGCCAACTAACATTTTATTTCTAATCTTGTCATCGACTTTTTTGAAAATCTTTACACTTGTCAGTATCCATTTTTGAAAACTGACCTAATCTTTCTACCTAACATTACACATACTTGCTTCTATACCAGTAGAAATCGAAGGCGTGTTCCTAACGTCCACTAAACATGTAAGTAATTTATATTCAAAAGCAATAGGAAATCTATTATTTACTAATATCTTTAGCAAAAAAACTTTTACGATTTTAGCAGCATTTTCAGCTAAACCGTTCAAAGCTGGGTATTAAAACTCCTTAAATAACTTTTGACAAAAATGCTGTCTCCCGTTTGTACCATGCGTTTCTGTACACTGTGTATATATAATGTGTCAGACAAATATAAATTCTAATTACTACATTTTCAAGACAAACATTATGTACTTATTTCTCAAGAAGCTTTTTGCGGTTCGTTAATCTCTTTAATTTTTTGTTGTTTTATTTCCCTGGCCAGGTTGGAATGAAGGGGCGGCCGACGCACCTGAACCGCGGGCTGGACTGTGACGTGATCGTGGCAGAAGTGCGCGCCACGTCGCACAAACCCGACGAGATCTACGGCATCATCGAACGCCTCAGTCCCGGCACCCGCAAGATAGAGTTGTTCGGCCGCCCACACAATGTGCAGCCAAACTGGTGAGTTTAGTTTTGCCTAACCTAACTAGGAACGAGTCCGATGAATCTGTTTTTGAAGACGTTTGACTCACTCTGCAAAATATAATGAACGAATCACTCTCACTGGTTCCGAACTCATATTCAACTAAACCAACAATGGCAGCAATATCTGTGTTAGTCTTAAAATTGACGTCAGGACCTAACATATTGCTTTATTATTATTTTTTAAATGCTATCCATAATAAAATTATATTATAATGGACAGAATTTATTTATAGATCTCTATTTGATGATTTACAATCATTTCTCGACACGGAACCGATCGATGAATTGGTTTCGATCCTGTGACGTAGTGAAGTGAATCTGATAAGTTTGTTCATTCTTGTAACTTCTATCCTTTCCGAACTCCGTGGCGTTCCACCGGATTCAACGAGTCCAGCAGACTGCACACAATGAGTTTTGTTCCAGCAGGTTCGGCAAGTCTGGCAGATCTCACACAGTGAAATTCATTCCAGCAGATTCGGCGAGTTTGGTTGAGCTCTGAATCGGACTCGAGTTTGTAAAATAAGTGTAACGACGCACCTCTAAACTTAATCTCACTTCTATCGGTTTATCTCTTCAACAAGTTCAACCATTTGTTGTTTAGAGGTTGTTATTACTTTCTTTCTCTAGCGTGCCATTTCCTCGTACTCCGTCTTGTATTATTTTTGTGCGAGGTGGTCACGGTTAGAATGCTTTATCCTGAGTCCAAGGTTCGGGGTTTGATTTGACTCACGGCACAATTGCCCTGAGTCTGGGACCATGTCATCCTCAGTTGGGGTGTTCTATGACGCTGAAAGAAGTGGGGAGTGGAGGATTGAGAAGTGCCTGACCATTCAGATTTCGTCACGAAACATGACTAATGTCATTTCAAGCAACATGTTACCACGGGATTAGATTGGCCACAAAAAAAACAACGGGGATGTAAAATATTCACTACTGCTCTAAAAATAGATGAGGTTTTTTTACAACATCGACTCCATGCCAAAAAGCCCACCAGTGTCCAGGATAGGACGATGATTTTTGATTCTCCAAGAGTCCAGTCTCCAATCTCAGGTAACGATGGCGTTATTTGTGAATTGCGGATCTGTTGTCCGTCAGTCCAGAGGTGGACTCTCGGCTGTCGTATAAGGAATGAACCATAAATAAACCACTCACTAGACTGATATCTTCCGCCTTTTTGTATGAAAGAAATTGGTCCTAAGAAACCATAGATATGCCAAAATATAGTACGATTCTCATTCGGAGCCTACTTATTATTCTATGCACCAATGAAAAACTCTGACCGTCTTACTCATAGTAGATAATACGGAGGGATAAGAACAGGTTAGTAGAAAACGTTACACATAATCACGCTCATGCGTAATACGTATACCGGCCGTAATACGGCAGTATTAGTGGCTGACAATTTTTAAACCGCCCGATCCCCAGGATTAGGGACGTATTACTGTGGTATATTCGCGGACTTAGAGGAATATTTTAAATAGAAATATCGATTTACCAAAGCAAATACGGAACGCATAATCAAATTGGCCAAATTTCCAAGCAATTCAAAGCAGACCGGGTTAATGACATTGCAAATGTCATCTGAAGAAACGTGAAGTGAAAAATGTCCGTGTTTTTGAAGATTGGAACAGAGTGGTGCCAGTCTAAAAAAATCTTGCATGAATATTATTATGAGTAAATATTTTAACCTGAGCAGTATACGTGCCTCCTCACCGTGTAGCTATACCAGCGCTGTAGCAGTGTATTAGGAAATCTTTATAAGTAAGACGGTGAATGCTTATTCCATAGAGTTTTTCATTGGTGGATATAGTTAGGCAATCATATGATGGCACAATATTTCGGTTCCAATTTTCGATCGAAGTTATATCCCCCTGATGATGATTTCTTACCCAGAATCGCTTTCCCAGGTTCTATCCTAGTTCACAGCTTTGGCAACCGCAGTGTGTCAAAAAATCCAGTTTTAGTATTATGGCCAATACACAATTTTTAATCGAGTAAGTACTGGAAGTGCCACACACCGAAACCATAGATATAAAACAAATAGAAGCAGCCACACACCTTGTTACCAATCCTTTATGTAACAAACATTTTGATTCTAAACGATAGTCCTTTTTTCCGGGTCGATTTTGAAAGTATGTGTTGGCCTGTCTTGTTGGTTTTCTTTCAAATCTATGATCACATTTCTAGGGATTGTCTGTTCAGTTCAATGATAATCATAATGTACATTATTTCTTTCAGGATCACCCTCGGAAACCAGGTGGACGGAGTGCGACTAGTCGACCCCGAGCTGATCTCCGCTTTTCAAAAACGATATCCCGACGGCAATTGCATGACGCCAAAAGCACCCGCCACGTAATCCCAGCCAATGGCGACCCACGCCACAATGAATCTGAATCCCTAGACGAAACAATTGATAATTGTGTAATATTCTGTTAGTGTTATTAACCATTATTATTATGGATATGTATTGTCAAATTGAATGATCTGTGATCCCAAAGTGTTGATATGGAATTGCAATGTGCTCTTATGGTAATATACTGGGCTAGTTATTTTATCGACCATCACATCTGACATCACGTTTGACATCGTCACATTTGATATTGTCTCTTTTGACATTATCACATTTGACGTTGTCTCTTTCGACATTATCACATTTGACATCATCATGCTTGACATTGTCTCATTTGACATTATAATATTTGGCATTGCCTTATTTGACGTTGTCACTTTTGACATGTCACATTTGACATTGTGACAATTCATATTTAAAGAACATAACATAATTTTAGTAAAGTTAAAACATCTGCTATGGTTGCGCTGAGAACTTCGTTGGACTCTCTCTTTCTGATACATGCTCTAATACAGATCATTTTGCTGTATTTTCATATCAGATTGGCTCACATACATTTTCATATCGATACTTTTATATCACTAGTTTTAAAGATGGTAAAATTTTCCATTTAGAATGTTGACTGTTGTAAATTCTTTGTTTGTCTTTTCCAATAGAATTTCAAATTATAACATACCATAATGCAGTATCTCTACAGGGTAGTCAGAGGTGCTGAAGCGCCACATATGACAATTCTGATAAAAAATTCACCTATTTTACATAACATATTATGGCCTACCGGTCCTAATCCATAATCCCGGTGTGCGCAAGTAAATTTTATTTGTTTAATTAGTGTTATTTCACAATTTACTCACGTAAAATAATAAATAGTATATTTGCGGCTCGTTCCAGAGTGGAAGATACTCTCAGTATCGCCCTGGTGTAACACCACCATTCAGAATTGAAACGTTGCTTTAAATGGTTTTAGCCATGTTATCTCTTATCCACCTCCTTCCCATCCCCGCTACCTTCATCCTTACAACATACCCCGATTGGAGATGCCATTGATTCACTGGCTCCAGATGTTTGGGAGCAGTTGGGACTCTTGTGCAACTTCACGTCAAAAAAAATATTTTTAAAAACATCTCTGCGGTCTTCTAAATATTATACGTAAGTGCAAACATGAAATATCTGAAGAGAACAGTTTGAAACTTTTAATTTAGAAAATCTTTAATTTCACTTGTTAGTTTGGTTTGAAGGAACATTCCTGTATGACATTGAAAACTATGTTAACTCTAACGATAAGGCTCATTTTGCACCTAGTCAGTTTTAGTTAATCACTTCCAGAATCAAGTCATCGAGTACGTCAGAATGACAAAATTTTACTCACTTTGTACAGGTTTTTCCAATAAGAGGTGTTATTTTGATATTCAAACAAACTTTTCCCGTAAAAGATCAATGGTTTCGTTGCTTGTGTGGCACGTAGCGCCGTCTTGTTGAAAGTAAACGTTGTCCAGATCAATACCATCCAATTCCGGCCATAAAAAATCGTTAATCATCTCTCGATAGCGCAATCCATTCACCGTAACTGTTGCTCCAGCCTCATTTTCGAAAAAGTAAGGTCCAATGACTCCGTCGGACCATAAACCGCACCAAACAGTCACACGACGCTTTTCAACAATAACTTTTGGGTTTTCCGAGCCCCAGATGCGACAATTTTGCTTGTTGACGAAGCCACCGAGGTGGAAATGGGCCTCATCACTCAAGATGATTTGTATTTGATTCACTCAAGTGAATTTTTATCATTTCAATGCTTGTCATTTGTTGAAGCGTGTATCGTTCCATTTTTATTAATGGCGTAGTTACTACTTGTCAAATGTCAAAAAATGACAGCTTCAAAAGTAACATCTACCGAAATAGCGGGCTATTCAAAATAACACCTCTTATTGGAAAACCATGTATAAACAATTAGGGAGCTGGATGCAATAACGACTTAAACGCGCACAAGTTGTTGTTGCTCCCATCGCCTTTTTGGTATCTCCAATCCCTTCTTTATCTGCTCTGTGAATATTACTTCTGTAGAATTTACACAAACGGAGCTGCACGCAAAAATTTGAATGCTATTTACACGTTAGTGAATACTACTATGTACGCATTTCAATCATAATTACAATTTTCATTGCAAGTTGATAATGAAACGAGCGCCTGCATTTATTTAAGATGGATACTTGTGCAAGTTATAATTTTACGTGTTTATTACTTCAGTAGACTGATCAGGACTTTTAGTAATTTTAATTTGACCGGCCAAGTCCAGAACCTGTCTTGACATTTGCTTTAACATCAATAACAATTCATTTGAGTCGAATCCAGAAGATTGAAGACTGAACTGACTGACTTGGTGTAAAATGGCCCTCAATCTTTGTGACCTAATACCTCTGAAGTGTGCCGATTACCAATTGGACAAGCTGGCGCTCAACGGATACAAATTTTTCGTATCCGATGGGTATTTTTGGCGCTTGAGAAGTAAAAGTATACAAATGCAATTATTAGGACTCAAATTCGCCGTTGCAAAAGCTGCAGAGAAAAATATTTTCATTTTACAGAAAAGCAATATGGAAATATCATAAAATGCCGGGTTTTAATGTTTGTGAAGACACAAAATGACTAATATATATGTACATTTTTTTTGTATTTTAAAATTTTGTTTACCTACGTAAATAACTTCAGGAAGCCATCAGAAGCTAAAGCATCAGTCAAGTCAAGTCAAATGCCACTAGGCTGTAGGGTATAGGATAAAGAAGAAAACTAGAAGTGCATTCCATACGAATTTGAATGGAAATAAATGTGCCATGAATATTGTGACATCATATTGTTGCCTAACTATATCCACCAATCAAAAACTCTGAAAGTCTATGGAATAAACTTTCAGAGTTTTTCATTGGTGTATAGTATAATAAGTAGGCTCTGAATGAGAATTGTACCATCTATATATTGGCATATCTATGGTTTTTTAGGACCAATTTGTTTCATACAAAAAGCCCGAAGATATCGATCTAGTGAGTGCTTTATTTATGGCATGCGGTCTGTCTCTCTTACACTTGCCTAAAATTGTATATCGCAAACCCATTTAAATTTCATAATCCATAAAGCCTAAATTGGGCTTATATTTGGACCACGTAACACGTCCACTAGGCACTTCTTGTATTATTCTTTATTCTATGGCTGTAGGGGCCATAGATAACAGAAACAAGGAAGATGAACCACGAAACGTTATTAGTGTGAAAATGCGTGTCGTCCACATCGTTCACAACAGCGCCCCGCCTTTGTTTCTACCTACAAACCAAATGCATAATTTTTATTGCATAACTTCTTTGATGGTCCATGCAGTACAATCGTAGCTCGATGACAGTCGACACGCTTCCATGCCGTATCTCCTGTTGTTTCTATAACAGAAACATGTACAGAAGATGATTTTTTTAATGATATTTCAAAAGATGCCAAAATTTTGCTATGGCGACAGACATGTCTACCTTTTTTCACTCAAGTCAAAATGCGGCTTCTGTATCTTTTACAATATCATCATCTCTTGGCAAAAATTAATTGAACAAGTTGGTGTAGTTTGACTGTGTTTGGCTTTGCGCGCGTAAAGGAGAAACTAACAAACATTTTTTTTTAAATCCGTAGATCTTTATTAGCTGTAAATGATTTTTTTTTCATTCTATGAGCAATAATTTCTATGGTTAATCCATCATATTAAAATATTATTGCTATTACAAAAAAAAAGTGCATTGTTATACAAAATATTATTCTAAGTAGGTACCTATTATAAATAATTAAGTATTTTAATATAATAATTAAATGTGACCACTCTCTTTCAGGATAGCAGTATCATCGTAGGCATTTGAGTTTTAATCAATATTAATTTATGTGTCTAAAAAATTATTTTATTTTGTGTACATTTACAAATTTTATATCAATAATAAAGCACATTTCTTAATTTTTTTTCTTCTTCACATTTAATAATTTATTCCTTGGTTTTACCAAATAATATACATATAACATAATGCAATTGAAATAAGTTTAAAAAAATATAACATTTTATCAGTGGCAGTCAGTTGAGGGGATCCAACCCTTTCCCGCCCTGGTATAAGTAACAAATGCTTACTCCTCCAAAACGCACTACAAGGACTATTAATTTTTTTACTAAACGAAGCTACATTATGTAAAAATGACTCTGGACCGTCAAGTGTTCTTGACGCAACAGGAATTAGTAACATATACAGGGTGTCCGGAAACTCGTAGTACAAGCGGGAAACTGGTGAATCTACATCACATTTGGAGTCGATTTTGTAGTATTTTTTTTTTTTATTTGAGCTTTCGTTATCGAGTAAATCGAGTTTGAAGTTGATTTTTTTTTTTTTTTTTTTAATCAAATTCTTATAAATTATTACTGAAGATCAAAGTACCCAACTAATTAAAACTATTTGAAAGTAAAACAAATGAAGAAACTCGGATTTGAAGCATTATTTTGAAATCACCCTTCATTTAACCCGGTGTAATCATAAAATATTTCTGCTCTGCAGGGTTAAAACATCTGTTATTCAACCCTAAACACCAGAAAAAACTTTAACCCTAAAATAGCCGAAAAATATTTTTTTTTGGTTTTTTTTTTTTTTTGAAAATGCTCAAATCAAAAAACTTTATGTTTTTTTGGGTTCCCCATGTGGTGTAGATTCTCCAGTTTCCCGCTTGTACTACGAGTTTCCGGACACCGTGTATATCTGTACCCGAGAAGCATACTTTGACTTTTGAAATATTGGCATACAGAGCTCCGGGCCAAAAAGGCCCCTTTCTCTTTCATCATGATGATATTAAATAATGGTTGTAGGATAAATATAGAAGCATCTGCATGCTTCTCGGGTACAGATTGTATGATGGATTAGTATTTTTATACATTATAGTGAACAGTAATGAAATTTCAGCAGAAAACAAACGATAACTTGGAACAAACTCACATTAATAGTTGGAATAATATAGTAAAAAAAACAAAAGCATCAATTTTTGTTATTTGTTTTTGGGGTATTATGCCGTGTTGCGCTAACTCCTTCTTTAGCCAACTTTTCGGACAAAATTGCAGTGTCCATCATCAGGGCAGATGTGTCATATTTAAAAGCAGATGCATCTTTTTTTTTTTTTTTTATAGTGAATACCTCACAAGAGTCCCAACTGCTCCCGTCTGGAGCCAGTGAGACTATGGCATCCCCAATTGGGGGATGTTGTGAGGCTGAAGGTAAATGGGGAAGGGAAAGAGGAAGGTGGGGAAGTACCTGGCTATTCAGATCTAGTCACTAAACACGGCTAAAGCCATTTGGAGCAACGTTTCAATTCTGAATGGTGGTCTTACACCAGGGCGATACTGGTAGTATCTTCCACTCTGGAACGTGCCGCAAATATACTATATATTATTTTAATTAATTAATTGTGAAATAACACAAATTAATCAAATAAAATTTATTTGCGCACGCCGGGTTCGAACCCGCGACCTTCGGAATGGCAGTCCAATGCGTTACCACTGGACTATGCCGGCCGTCAAAGCCGTCAAAGCCGTCAGCCCTGATGATGGACACTGCAATGCTGTCCGAAACGTTGGCTAAAGAAGGAGTTAGCGCAACACGGCATAATACCCCAAAAACAAATAACAAAAATACTTTTGGCCGTGAAAATCTTAAATCATATTTAAAAGCATCAATATTCTACAAATTTAAAGGGAAACATAACGATGACCAAAAGTCACCTGTGTTTGAGCAAGGACAAGGACTAACCACCCCCTTTAAGGGGGTGTGTCAATTATGATGATCGGTGGCAGTCAGTGACTTTTTTTAGAAGGGATGCTGGACAATGATCGTCTTACTAATTAGATACCTCCATTTAATGTTGGTATAAGCGTAGCATGCCTTAATTAATGTCTTCATTTGATTTCGATAACTTTGCGTAAAGTGCCGTGGACTTCAACTCGAACAACTATATAAAATACTTTATAATGCTATTCCAATTATATACAACTAACCATTATTGCGTTTGGCTCCCAGAAATTCTCTCAGTTCACTAAAACTAAATTCAACACTTTGTACATCTAGCGAAGAGGCGTTTCGAATCAATTCCTCGCAGGATAGACGAAAGGAACTTGAATTGATGGTTGGACTATTCCATCGTAAATGTATTATCATAACACTGTTCTGCACTTTGGCCGCTCGCTTCGTGAGTCTTTTTCCTATGCACACTCAGAGCATACTTGGATTTGTAAGTCTTGGTGCAGACGGGGCAGGCGTACTTCCTTTCTCCTGTGTGCGTAGCGTAGTGCTGTTCTAGGCACTTCTTGGTAAAGAAGGCCGTACCACACTCCTCGCATGGGTGCTTCTTCTCCTTCAGGTGGAACCGACGAATGTGGGTGCTGAGATGAGCAGTCATTGTGAATCTGCTCGGACACTGCTGGCATTTATATTGCTTTGCTTCCCTGCCGTGCTTCTCAGCCATATGTGTAAGTCTACAAATAATAAACAATATATTGTAGGTATACCGACAAAAAAACGTTAGCTCTAATATCGCTGTTTTGAGAAAACAAGCATTTAAGTTTTGTACCAACTTAAAACTTTTTTTATCAAATTCAATTGCAGTATGTGTTAATATAAAAATACTATATCATGATGTGTGTTCATATACAAGGTTTTCCAATAAGAGGTGTTATTTTGAATAGCCCGCTATTTCGATAGATGTTACTTTTGAAGCTGTCATTTTTTGACATTTGACAAGTAGAAACTACGCCATTAATAAAAATGGAATGATACACGCTTCAACAACGCATTACAATTATTAAAATTCACTTGAGTGAATCAAATGCAAATCATCTTGAGTGATGAGGCCCATTTCCACCTCGGTGGATTCGTCAACAAGCAAAATTGACGCATCTGGGGCTCGGAAAACCCAAGAGTTATTGTTGAAAAGCCTCTCTATCCTCAACGTGTCACTGTTTGGTGTAGTTTATGGTCCGGCGGAGTCATTGGACCTTACTTTTTCGAAAATGAGGCTGGAGCAACAGTTACGGTGAATGGATTGCTGCGCTATCGAGAGATGATTAATGATTTTTATGGCCGGAATTGGATGGTATTGATCTGGACAACGTTTACTTTCAACAAGACGGCGCTACGTGCCACATAAGCAACGAAACCATTGATCTTTTACGATTGAATATCAAAATAACACCTCTCATTGGAAAATCCGTAGTATCATTTTCATTTAAGTCTTTTTGAATTTTAATTAAGAATAGTCAGTTTTTAAGTATATTTCCAAAATTGTAGCAATCAGTATATTTTGCAAGATGTTTTTGTTCTGGAAAAAACCACTAAGTTACTGTGTACTTAAAGTGTTTTTGGTCCATCAGGTACCTATTTAAAATGGACTGCTTCGCTTTCTTTTCAATGCACTACACATTTGCATTACATCTGCTGTAAAAAATAATATTCCACTCGAACAGTCAAACAAAAGCAAAAAATATACAATAAAGGTAGAAACGCACTACGACGTATGCGATAAACTCATTACTTTTTTTTTTTTTAAGGGCGGAGACGGTTTACACATAGTTCCCGTGAGCACTTAGGCCATAGGCTCATTGTGCTATCTCCCATTTTACCTCATTCCTTTAACAACAGCCCAGTCCCTTTAATAAAGTTCCCCAGGGTTGTCATTGGGTATGTGGCTATGTCTTCTGGTTCTACTGTATGTCTCCCCAGGTATCTGAGCCTAGTTCCCACCAGGGCAGGACATTGGCACCATAGGTGAATTGGAGTCTCTTCATCCTCTTCACATTTCCTGCATCTATTGGTGTTTTCCACTCCCAATATCTGCATGTGTCTCCTGAGATGGCAGTGTCCCGTTAGTAGTCCTACCAGTTCCCTCAGTGAGTTTCTGTCCATATCGAGTAGTTTCTTGGTTCGTCTAGGGTCTGGTCCTTTTATGAGTACTTTGGATTGTCTCATTCCCGGTGCCCTCTCCCATTCTTTGCAGTGCTGGGATTTGACCCACCTATCAATATGTAATTACTCCTACGGTCGGCTCGGATCCTACAAGTGGTGCTTTCGCCCCTTTCCTTGCTAGTTCGTCAGCCCGCTCGTTGCCCTCAATACCTTTATGTCCTGGTACTCAGACCCTGGTACACGCATTACTACTTTCCAAGGTCAACGTGCACACTGGTTCTACACTCGTAACGCATGTGCCCGCGTGACAGGTGGTCTCTGGTTCTGAAGTACGCGGCGCGCAGGCGCGTCAGTTGATTTGACATTTATTTTTATGCGCTTAACTTGTCAGCAGACGCATTTTATAGCTTTGTCATGTCTTGCAATTCAGAGGGTGAATTCGAGGATGATTTACTAAGTTTATTATTTTATTAAGCCAACTGTCAAAACAAATAACCATAGATATACCAAACATACCACTCATAGATGTGAAATCAACTCGTTGGAGGCATGACACCACCCACTCCATCTTACAAGTCCCATGCTGATCTGGACAACCCAGATCGGCGCAGATGGAAGCGTGGGTTTCTAAAGCATCTGTTCCCATAGAAAATGTATGGATTGTAATTAGTCCAGATATCGTAATGCATTGCTTACGTAGCGTACGTCGACCCAGTGTGTTAAACGTTGTGTGTATTTTACAGAAGCTAACGTGTACCCGGCGTTGTTGTGGGTTATCCTTAGGAGATAGACATATACCATCACATAGTTTTCTGTAGGCCTGTTTAAGATATACAATTCCGTAGTACATTATTTTGATGTATCTCATAAGGTTTAGCCAGCGTTAGCAATGTAAACATCTGAAAATATATTTTTTACGACTTGATTACAAAACCACGACTTTTCTCTACTTTCTATAATTAAGTATAATTTACATATATGTATTATATATATAAACCTTCCGGAAGAAATTCTCTGAATGATAGTGAAAACTCTATCACAATCCGTTGCGTAGTTTAGAAGAACTATGCACACAAACAGACAGACACGGATAGCGACATTATTTTATACTACTTAAAGATAGACATGAGAAACACCAACAGCACCAAAGGCAAATCGATTTGACATTTTTTTTTTTTTCATTACAAAAATATTTGTTTTCGACTAACATTAAATTTATTTTTGAAAATACAGAAAATTTAACACGACTCAGTGTGCTCTGCCAGTTGATGGTTAACAGTTGATTCGACAGGCCGCAGGTGACTGAAAACACAAACGCCAAAGTAGACATTCGGTGACAGATCGCATCGGCGGGTCAGACAAAAATCGAAGACAAGAATCATCGGTGGGTGGACCAAAATCGTCCGTGAAAATGTTCAATCGCAAGCGACCACTCTCCGCAATTTTTAAACAAAATGGCACTAGTCGCATGCAATATTATTCGACAGAAAATGGAGTGGCTGTTGAGTGCAAAAATCGATAGTGTAATTCCCCCCCATTAGTAAGACAAACAGAATAATAAAACAAATTTACCTTCTGCTGTATGTGCTTAGCGATTCTCCACATTCATGGCATTTAAATGAAGGTTTGAACCCTTCATGTTTAATTCTAACGTGTAGATTCAGGTATTCCTTTGTTTTAAATGATTTGTCGCACTTTTCACACTGACTACGTTTGTTCGTGTGAACTTGAAGATGGAGCTCGAAGCTTTTCCTCGTGGCGCAAATCTTACCGCAAATCTCACAAACGTGGTTTGGATAGTGTTCCGGCATGTGATTTGAAAGATCTCTGCAAATAAAGCAATTTTTAAATAAACCTTCATAGCATTGATGGTAAATTTATTATACATTTATTATTGATGGTAATTTGTCTCCTTCGTCAGTATGTCCGTTTAACATAGCATTGATGGTAAATGTAATCATACAACATAATCTCCTTCGTCAGTATGTCTGTTTAACATAGCATTGATGGTAAATGTAATTATACAACATCATCTCCTTCGTCAGTATGTCCGTTCGTCTGCACGGTCGTGAATTTTTCAAAATTGGATATGTTTAAAAAATTATCAAATTAGAAAAGAATCTTTTCAAATCCAGACAAGTGATTAACCCTTGGAACCCCAGGGATAAAATGCCGATCGCCTGCAATATTTTATGTAGTGAATGAACTTTACTAACCGAAAGAAACTAAACTCCTTATGACATATGTTGCAAATTCTGTCTGTGAAGTCCAGAGCGTATGGAAGAGTAGAGGACTCACTAAAATCATACTCCATCTATAAAAAAATTGAGAAAATAAGATAAAACAGTATTGTTTCTGTTCACAATCAAAATAGGGTCAATAGAAACCAGGAACTAATTGCTATTAGAAACACAAGCAGCGCTTCCATACAAAACATTTACTTGCTTTAACCTGTCAGGCTAATTTGTTCGCTTCTGGGACCAGCTCTTATGGTCTCATAGAGATTGTTGTGACAACACATTACATAAAATAATGTGATTACTGAAACAGACTGCAAAATCTTGACTGTTTCAATTTACCACATACCTGTTTCTATTCACCCCATTTAAATTTACTGGTAAAATCACTAAAAAATTCAGTTTATTAAGAAAAATATCATAGGACCGGTATATCAGTTGATTTTAAGCTCGGCTTGGTTGGAACATAATCCATAAGGTCGTAAGTCTAGATATGAACAATATTTCACATATTGTCTATGATTTTAATAGAGGAACTTGTTTAATTTTCTATATAAAACCAAACTACTGCCTATCTGAATGGTATATCTATGCTCCTTAATGTCATTGCGAGATTGCAAACATTCAAAATGCAAACGACAGCGGTTTTTTTGGCGAGTGTAATTTACAAATTGATTTTTGATAAAGTTCCCCACTTCAATCAGCATGGTGCCACATGCGGGGATACTAATTATAGTATTAGTTTTGCTAGAGTAGTGCACTTTTCATGAAATTATGACAAACCCACCACTGAAAACAAAATGTCCTGACGTTGAAACATTTAAAATCATTTTTATGATACCTTAGCAGACTGTGTTAGATTGATTATTAATTTTTAATTAATGAAAACAATTTTAGCGATTCTTAAACGAAAATTTGACACAGATATTTTAAATTGAGCCGCTATCAATAACAACCCTTACGTAGATGGCGATAAGGTTTAAATTCCCGCTTAACACCATCCGCCTGTTTTGATTTATGCAAGAAAAAAACATGGCCAAAAAGTGCCTTTTTATTTTGTGGATGTTCAGGCATAAATATTTTAATTTTTTTTATCATTTTATAAATAACTTAATTTGCCACATTATACAATAAAATCATAACCGAAAATGGGTTCGTAAGTAGGAGATTTTGAACTTTAAAGCAATTTTCATAGGCCTTTTCATAATTTTTTTCTGGGCTTATAAAAAGACTTATCTAAAAAATACTCGATTATTTCAAAGGGCAAGATGTATTTTATTCGCAGTATTTAATTAAAGCATCTGAAACATTTCTAGACGACCAAATTTTCAAACCAAAAACACTTGATTTTGCATTACTACGTATGGCATCGCCTTAAGTTATTATTCCAAAAAAAATAAAGATTATTAATTTATTAATAACATCAACATGTCAATGGTCGATGAACATAATAAGTTCATACTGATAAAATTAGGCAATTTATATAAATTTCGGTGAGACGCAAATGCCAGATTTGACAAGTGTTACTGCTAGCGCGTAACACTTGGAAAAAAGGAATTATTCTGCCGCTTATCAAAGCTTAAGCAGCAGAATTAGCCCGTTTAAATTTGAGCGAGAAACGTCGTACATAGTGAGGATACAGACTGACTGATATACCGGGCCTTACCTTACGTTTTTCATCAGTTTTCTGTTAAGTTTTGTGAAATATAAGTAGCACAGGCTGAACTAATAACTGAAAAGTGTAGGAATTCAATAAGTTTTATCGGCCAAAATTTAATGTTATTACTATTGTAAGTAATGAGTATGTTATCTCACGTCTCTAATTTGTTTATATTCACCACTAAGTATCGAATCACCCCAGTAACATTGATTCTGTTCATGTTGATCTTACTCTATTAAAAACTTTTGGCGGCTTGGCGACAGGTTTAAAGTATTCCTCGAAGAGATCCTCTTCTGAAGAGGTGTCGGTATCCGATGTAAGCTTCGAAGAGGCCTTCGGAGCTGGTGGCACAGGCTCCTCTGCTGGTGTCTCCACAGGGTCTGGTTTGATGGCTGCTAGTTCATGAGTTGGTTCTGTAACATCTGACAGACATATGAGGTGTGTTTGAAAAGCATTGAACATTATTTTTTCCTGCATAAAAAAAAATTAACCACAGGTGGATAAGCAATCGACTTAAAATTGGTTTAATTAAATTTTAAAATAAAAACAAAAAATAATGGACGAAAGAGACATCTCTGGTCAGTTTTGGATAGATTTTGCTCTGCGGGTGAGTGATAGCGAATTACAGTCATCTTCGCATTGATCAGATGGATTCATCCGAATTATATTGTTTGTTAAAAGAGGTTGATTTAAGACTAAAATGATTAAAATATTTTTTGTCACAACAATGTGACAGTACTTTAGAATTACAATGTTGATTCTTTTATTATTCTAAATTTCACTCTCTTGAGAGCTGGTGGTGACAGATTATAATTTCATACTGCGAATGCAAATATTATTGTGCCGATCACCAGTCCGCTGCCGAATTTGAAGATTAAGGAGCTAAACTCAATGCGAGTGATATTTCTGGTTAGTCTTCTGTTTTTATGTAATTGGTGGCTGGATTATAAGTTGTCACTTCTCCTGCAGAGTGAATTTAATAATCAACCATTTTTTTTTCATAGGGAATTAATTACCCTGATGGTCTGTGCTACTTACAAGCCAGATCACACCAGAAAGCTTACGATATAAGTAAAAGTTCCCTACAATATAAACCAGAGCACAAAAATATCACTCAAATCCCGTGATTTAATTTGTTCATCATCGGCCAATAGTCAACCTGAAAAGCATCGCTTCACAAGATACAGAAATGAACTTAACAATCCAACTTGATGTAAACTTGTGAAGATTGTTCGTTCATTTTGTGGCAAAAGTGTTATCGTAATTTGTTGTGTGCCAGAAAGAAATGGAAGATTTTTTTCAATTGCTATTTTTTATCGATACGTGGCGTTGAAGCTATAACATTAATTTATTGTTTTTTAAATCCATATCCATGTAGCTGACTAAAGTGTTAATGATAAAGTTTACTAATGCCCCTACCAAAAATATTTCTATCTGCCTTAATTTCGTGTTTGTAAAATAAAGATCTTTGCGAAGATAACTGCGTCGAGGCGAACTTGCTGGAAGACAAATTTGCTCCGTGCAGACCAACTTAAGGTAAAAAGCAATGCTTCTTCCAATCTTTCGACTGCGAGATAATGCACTTTCTTTCAGATAAATGTTTTCTAAAACCAATATTTTTGATTCAGGTTTTAATTTTAAGATGCACACGCCTGGACTACATAATACATGGTCGATGCTGGTGTGTGAATTGATCAATACAGAATAAAAATGTGGCGCCTCGTCTTATGATAAAATAGTTGTGTTGAATGGCTTACCTTCTTTAAATACTTGTGGACTATCATCAGCATTATTGTATTCATCAACAAAATTGTCATCTTCACTTTCGAAATATATTTCTTGATGTTCAAAATATTTATCGGTTTCAGTTTTTATTTCCTTTTCTGAAATAAAAAAACATAGGTAATTTACAAATAATTATTTGTACTAACATAGGTAATTTACAAAGAATTATTTGTACTAACATAGGTAATTTACAAAGAATTATTTGTACTAACATACGTAATTTACAAATAATTATTTGTACTCACATAGGTAATTTACAAATAATTATTTGTACTAGCATAGATAATTTACAAAGAATTATTTGTACTAACATAGGTGATTATTTGTACTTTGCTTGTTTTACAGAGTGGAAACAAATAACGTTATTACATAATCATTTGATTTGTACAGTTTTTACATAAACAATTTTTACCTTCCGTGTTACATATAATTGTTTCTGGTGAAGGTGGAGATTCGCAGGAAATTGCTGGAATGTGCTTTTTGTTATCTGTAAAAGACATTGTAAAAAAATATCTCATCAGATTGGAGCAATTAAATAAATGGCCTTGTTCTATTCTTTCTATTCTACACAATTACTTTAGTACATTATAAGATGGCATTAATCAATGCTGAATATATTACCTAGCTGGGAATTGAGATAGTTTTTGGCAGATTCTACACATTCTCGAAAGCTGACGGCGGCTCGCAATCTCCCGACGCAATCTGAACAGATCCATCCCTCATTTGCTGAGAGCTAAAATAACACAAAACAGGTCAAACCTCAACACAGAGATGGGAGTTTGGAATCAATATAATTATTTAAGTTTAAATATTATAAGTTATTTTTACCTCCTTGGAGAAGCACCTTGTAAGCATGTCTGAATAGATCTCATTCGTCCCGCGGTACAAGTACGGCTTGACAATACTCCTCAGGTCTTTGGTGGACAGACAGCATTGACACAGACACATATTAGAGTCCGCTAAGCTTGGAATATTCAAATAATGACATTCCAGCACCTCTGTTGAACCGTCCTCGGTCATGTCTGGTGTTGTTTATTTCAATATTTGCTTTCAATTCAATTCATCATCCTGAATAATTAATATTCAAGATAATATTCATCTGATAAAATTCACTATTCTCATTCAACGATCTGCACTTTTAACTGAATTAAACGGTAAAACTCGTGGACTTGTTACTAAGACCAACACTATAATACATTCTAGTTTATAAAAATGCAGACAGTTTCAATGCCTTGGATAGTGAAGGTTATGTTGTTTGAATTTTCATTTCAGTCTTATGTTTATATTTTTTCAATTTTTTGTCTGTTTGTTTCATTGAAGCACAAGGACAGCATAAAAACGAAGTGACGCGAGTTTCTCGAAACATTCGACTTAGCAGTGAACCTGTTATCTTTAAAAATAAACACATATTTGTTATTCATCTTGTCGAATGATCTTTAAATGTAATTCGAAAATGGGTAAATATTTCCTTAACCGCCCGCACCTTTAAGACAAGACAATACCCTAAAATAAAGCCATTATCTTAGCGACGTAAGTGAAGCAGCCGTGCACAAAAATATGCGACGCGCTGCTCTGCTGTATTGGACAGACCTGCGGTTGAATTAACCTTATCGTGTAAAAACAAAGTTCGGTGCAAGGCCCAGTGTAATGAACGGACCTACGGTCGATTTTGCCCGAGCAGGTTACGTAGAAAATCGTGCTTTCCGTGGGGTTTATTTTAATTATTTCTGATAAACCTATTACTAAAATCTTAAATTTTTCTAGAGGGATACCTCGGGAAGTTACTAATTCATCGTCTAGAAAAATAAAATCTGGTGCTCACCACTAATTTTACAGTTGAAAAACATTTTACAAAATTTCAATTCCGTTTTACATAAAATATTTTAATGGTAAGGTCCTGTTTTTATTAATCTTAAATATAAATAACTTACATCCGCAGGGACCACAGACATAGGAATTAATAGACGAGAAGATAAAGGCGAGGGGTAAAATCAACTGTTGAAGAACGAAGGGAGTGAAGATGACTGTGATTCGTCAATAAATCAATCTGACAGTAAATAGGCATCTCGCATTATAATATCACCATTTACTTCTTAAAAGTAAAATCTGCTTTGAATGAATAGACATTTTTACATGGGAGCGCAAATTACTCGCCACGTTATGAACAAATTTGCGAAGTCCAAATTCGGCAAAGTAAGGCAGCTTCTATATTCAGAGTCGTAGTTAGTTTCAGAGTATTTAGTTAAGACACTTTTATAAATGTTCATAATTTACTTCCCAGCAACCAACCAGCTTTGTGTTTCGCGTCCAGACGTTTCTCGATGTGATAGTAACAACTGATTCATATTATACGATGTGAATATGCTTAAAATAAAATAAAATAATGCTTATATATGGAATGTAATACGACAATTGGGTTTATTCTCTTTTTTCGCATCTATTTTTACCAGTTTTCATAGTACAAGTAAACATTTTGCCGTGTTATTTCGTAAAATGAACCGATGATGCCTCGACCATAGTTCGCACAAGAATGATGACGTCACGTTTTCAAATATCACTTGAGGCCGTACGCGAGCCCAGCCAGCTCAATGGAACCGGTATGGGGAGTGGGGATAATACGCTTTTAATCACTTAGGGCAGGTCTACTAATATTCATATGTCTATGGCAGGGACCCATTTAGAAACATTTGAGATTTTAGTAATAAGTTCATCAGAAAAATTTTAATGTGAGCGTCGAGCAAACCTCCGTTATTAGTCTTTTGTCGCCTAAATAGGCACAGATTATGGAAATTACACTTCTTTTCAACAATTACTACAAGAAACAACTATTTACTTCGGGGAGATGGTAAAAGATGCATTATAAAACAATTCAAAGTTTACATAATAAAACACTTGCAAAAGTTTTTTTTCAACATAAATATGTATAAATTACAAACTAACTCAAACTAAGCACCTAATAACCTATTTTGTGCATGTAAATAGTTGTTTTTTGTAGTAATTTTATAAACAAAGTGAAATTTCCATTACGGAAGATGTCCAAATATCCTCCATAAACGGTTGATTACACACATTTTTGTGTTAATTAACTTAAACTCTGCATTTTTGTGCCTATCGGAATCGCCTATGTATTATTATTTTTCTTATTCTAATTATATATTTATATTATTTCAAAATATGGAATGTATTGCATTGCACTACCCCTGCATACATTCTGGAATAAATTCTTATTATTTTTATCCACGCCTAAATGTATGGCTGTTTTACTGGATGAAAATTACAGGAAACATAAGGCAGAAATCACTGCAAAAAATGACTAAAAATGCATGTTATGAATTCCTGGCATCATTTTTCCACTCTCACAGTGGAGTTTCTGGGTGACATTTTCTTCGAGAACAGATCACTCTCATACATTACTGTATGTTTGAGTAGCCACTATCATGGGTGATATTGACTAGCACAGGTGGAAACCTTTTTCTTGCTTTTTCTGTAGCAGCTGCCTCTTTCTGCATTATGAAAATTAGATCGTTTTCTCACCAATCTCCGCTTTTCTGTCAAACATATTGAGCCCCAGCTATCACCACTCCTAGTCTTCATTTCATCCAAATAGATTTTGAATAATAGGCCGATTTAGAGGGACATTCGGGCTATTCTGATAATTATCAAGTTAAAAGTTTTTTTCATAGATTTTCTATCCAGGGCCGGCCCTGAACCAAACGGCACCTGTCGCTAGTAAAGACCTCAAGGTGGCTGTGTTGGGTATTACAAGTCGACGCCCGGAGCAGGACACGGTAGAACCTGAAGCAATTTTCACTTCGTCGAGATATTTATTCTCGTCTAGGCACAGAGTAAATAAGTAGTAACCGTGTTTTTTCAATACCTTACAAACATAAATAATAATACACCCTTATATAAATGAAAGGTAACTTTCGTATTATTTATGAAAAGTCTAAGTTAAAAGTGACACATAAAAGTGACAGTTTGCTGGCGTTCATCTGGCGTTGTTGATGTTGAGCCATAAATAAACGAGCATAGATAATAGTTGTACTAATAGGAAAAGATATTCAACTCATTTGGATTGGGTTGGGAATTTTTTTTTATATATTATAATTATAGATATTATTATAATTATTATACCACTTTCAGTTATGACGGCTTATGATTTTTGGGGTTATTTGATGTGACAACGAATGGAAAACGTCTTATTTGTGGATACGTCATTAAAAGTCCGGGGCTTTTAGGTCCATGCCTCACTCAGAGCCTACCTCATTCATTCATTACCAAAAAAATATTTTAAAAATAAACTTGAGAAAAAATCGAAACATTCCCTCAGGAGAACGAGGCTCAATCTAAAACGCTGCCCTGGGAAAATGAGCTTTAAGATATCTTTATTCGCAACTCATTTAGTCAGAAGAGAGTAGAGGTGAGGCGTATTTATCGTACCCAGTAAAAGAACCGGGTATTTCCATGCGATACTTCGTACTTGTGACAGATCTCTAAAATACCTGGTTCCAAAATACTCATGAGTATTTTATACCGGGACTAAATATTTTTAATAGGTACTTTTACCAGGTATTTTTGGTAGGTATTTTTGACAAGTATTTTTAATAGGTATTTTTGAGGGTATTTTTAGTAGGTTAATTTCTTGGGTAGTATTTGTGTCTGGTATTTGATCTGATAGCAAAAATGTGGGGAACTTTTTCGAAACGGAATTCCGTAGCTACCCCCCCCCATGGATTTGAAAAATTTTGTGGGGAGTACTTATTTGAAACTTTTTTGTGGGGAATTATGGATCACAGAAATTCTGTAACAACCCCCCCCCCCCACGGATTTCGAATAGTAAAACGGGGAATCAAGCTCCCGTAGAATATTTGTGGGGAATATGTGGGCAGAATTTATGCGAGTTCATTAAAAATACTTATTCTGAATCAATACTTTTGAGTATTTTGTCACCGGTATTTTTTTGTACCTGTACTCATTGTACCCAGTAACGAAAAGTACTCATAGGACCCACCTCTAGAAGAGAGCTTTGTGATATGGCAACGATGTCCTGTGACGAAAAATCAAACTTTAAATGGCTTGATATTTTAAACCTATAAGGAAGAACATTTTCAAATATGATAGTAGTTTTTTTCTACGATAGAATGAATTTTCACATTTTTCTGCTAATTCCATTGTGTCTTGTAGGCGAAGCCATGTGACGCGGCGCCGATGTCCAACAGGCCCACTGCCCGCTCTAGCTCCTAAATTTTCAGCAACCTATTTCAGTTGAAAAAAGATTAATAGTTACTTCGACGTATGAAATTTACAAATACATTTTACTTGTTAAAGTCACCTGCGTCGCCCGGGCTTCACGCAGATTTTTTGAAATCAGAAAGTCATTAATTTTCCTCTTATTTCGAACGTAGAGTGTTTAAAATTTCATCAAGAAGTAACAAAATTCTGCTTTAGGGGTGGGAAAAGGGATTGGAGTGGTTTTTTAAAATCTCATGTAGACAGTCACCATGTTCTTGTTTTGAAGGTCAAATGTGTAAAATGTCATCTTCAAATAAAACTGTAGATTTGTATTTAAAAAAAGCTACGCTACCACAGATAATCTTCTTTATTTAATGTTAGCAATAATAAAACGCTAAGTAAACGGTTATGATGAAATATAATATTGTCTTCACGATCTATGATAATAATAACATCCAATATTTAGGAAGGTTATATTGCGCATTGCACAGTTCAAAATCCCAGCTTGTCCCAGCCGTTGGGATCGAGACCGCCTCTTCCCGGGTGTCCAGTCAATCCCTTCTTTATCGGTCGATACACAAAGCAGCTGGAGTAGTTGCCCTGGTGGCCAACAGAGCGCACCTCTGGCGACATAAGAGCGAACCAAATGACTGTAGCACCAATTTTTAAATATGCAGCTAACAATACATTGACAGACTAGCTGGATTCATTAATAATATAAACAAAATCAATAATTTTCACCTTATGTGGATGTATCAAAAAACACTAAAAAACTAGCACTTGGTGCCAACTGATTGCTCAGTGGCGTATGCATTGGTAAGCCATCTATAAAAAGGTAGGTACCTAGAACGGCGCGGCTCAATGTTGCAAGCTAACAAAAATATTTGCATTACCCTAACGGGTAAATTTTACCCAGTGGCAAATTCTGCCAAGTTAATAACAATGTGATTGGTTTATTTATGATAACAATTTTTATTCCAGGATGTGGAGAGGTTTGTGCAATACCACATGTCCCATATAGATAACAAATAAAAAAATAGCAATTAAGGACAACTGGTGTCGCGAAGCTGCGACTCCACTATATTTTTAGAGGTGGTGCAGAGCAAGCCCTATGCCACACGTCCAAAGGACCAGTCCCAAACTACACCGAATGCTAGGTTATGGGACGATTTTATGCATCCGACAAACTCGATGGACAGTGCAATAGTCAAAAAGGTATAAATCTGGGCTTCTGGAGCACAAGATAAGCCCAGATTGGAATGCAGGAAAGATGGACTCACCCGTTGATGATTATCACACGTCTCCAGGAGTTTTGGTTGATTTCACTTCACAATATATGTATAATCGCCCTGTCTGATATTAGTTATCACTACGAATTCTGATGCGCAACTGACACCACTTGTCCGATTTTACATGTGTCGCAACAATCATTTTATTATGGTGACATTTTGGGATGGGTAAAAGGGTAGGTAGGACATTTGCAGGATTTTGTATTGACTTACACTTGTCCATTAAGCCTGTGGATGCATACCTAACAATCCCCTATATATCGCGCGAACATGTAGGGAATATGTAGGGCGTGGTCTTGAGTGAGCTTGGGCCCAGCACTCACTCAGGAGTGACGCTTGGTGCTGGTAGACTGCGGTCACCACCGTGTTGTCATTAGCCGCATCTTGGCTTCAGTGACCCGGTGTCTCATCAGGCCGGCAGAAAAGCAGAATAAGAATCAATTCGTTTATCGATATATTTAGCATCAGTGAGGCTGCTTTTAAATGGAAAGTTGATGGTTATCTTTAGAAGGTTTAGTTATTTTATAATTATACTTCTGCATTATATAATTTATATTTATGTTATTTAAAAACACATTGAATTGAAATTTTGTAATGTTTTTAAAACAAATTGAAATAACAAAATAAAACCTCTGAACTGAGGCTATACAACTAAATATAACACTCTTGCTAAAGCTGTTCCAATAAGGAATTCTAGTGAATAATGTTATGGCTTAAAAAATATATATTATAGATTAAGGCGATACCATACGTAGTAATGCAAAATCATGTGTTTTTGGTTTGAAAATTTGGTCACCTAGAAATGTTTCAGACACTTTAATTAAATACTGCGAGTAGAATACATGGTTGTGCGGAAATCTTTCGTACGCAATTGTGCGGGGGGTTGCGGTAATGCGGATGCGATATAGACTAAGACAAATAAAAACGAATTGAATTGCCTTAGTGTTTTGCAAGAGGAAAATGAGTAGGAAAGGCCAAAAGACTTACCCTGGTCTCGTTCTCCTTAAGCCGCTGGTTCTGTTCTCTTATCAGTTTGCATACAATTAACATTAACACTTAACACAAAACAAAACAAGACAGTGAAATTCACTGCGGCGGGTAAAAACGTTTCACTGGACGATGTGTGCTCCAAAATAGTCACGGCCGAGTTCAACATATGCGGGTTTCAATATGACACGAAATGTTCGCGGGTAAGATGCAACGATAACAACTGATAACAATACTCCTTGTCTCTGGGCCCGGATCAAGGAAAGGGGACAAGGGGCAAAGGGGGGTGAAGGGTACACATTTAAGGCTATTCAATTTTAAACCTCACGCGCAACTATCCCCCCCGCCTTGAAAGGGTGCGAAATCACCCCTTTTAAAACCGCATTGTCATGGCATTTATCATATAAACAAATTAACATAACCTACAGTTATCCTAAATTTCCTAACCTACATTGACTAAACCTAATGCTACTAGACTACTATTGAGTTGGCAAAGGGTATAGCCGTATTACTGGGCGAATATAAGATCCCAGCACTGTTCTGACACGAGCAACACGAATTACTCCATCTTTTGCGGGGAAAACTTCATCAATAATAGCTAACGGCCAATGTAATGGTGGGGCGTTTTCAGTTCCCACTATTACTACTAAGCCGACCTTTACTGGATTAGTAGGAGTATTCCATTTTGGACGTACTTGCAAAGTATGCAAGTAATCTAATCTCCATCGCTTCCAGAATGATTGAATTAATTTATCGAGTAAATCATGACGCGATAGAAGGTTCAAATTATCCTTCTCGATTTCCATGGCGGGCAGGTGTTTTAAGGGAGTTGTCGTCAAGAAGTGAGCTGGCGTTAACGCAAGGGGCTCGGAGGGGTCTGAAGAGAGCGTTCTACACAATGGCCTCGTATTCAGAATGGTTTCTACTTGTGCAAGTACTGTAGTTGCCTCTTCAAACGATAGAATCTGATCTCCTATTACCCGAAAAAGATGAGTCTTCATACTTTTAATATTGGATTCCCAATTTCCTCCAAAGTGGGGTGCTATTGGCGCATTCAAATGCCAGCTTATTCTATTATTGGCCAAAATACTTGCGAATTCTTCACCAAAATGTGAAGATGACGAAAATGCGTGCAATTCATTCAATTTTCTCTTGGCTCCTACAAAGTTAGTTCCGTTGTCTGAGTATAAATTTGACACAGGACCACGCCTAGAAAGAAATCGTTTGAATGCGTTCAGAAAACATTCGGTGCTCAAACTTGATGCCAATTCAAGGTGTATAGCTCTTGTTGTCAAACACACAAATAAACAAATATACGCCTTTTGAGAACGAATTCCACGTCCGCGTGATACAGTTACCCTTAAAGGCCCGGCAAAGTCTATACCCACATGCGTAAATGGTTTTATAGACTGAATGACACGACAATCTCTATGATCCGCCATTAAAGGTGCAATTGTTTTAGGGCGTAGCCGAAAACACGAATTGCATTTATGTACTCGATTTCGAATTAAACTACGGGCTGACAGTATCCAATATTTTTGCCTCAAAATAGACATTAATAATGCGGGACCCGAGTGACAATGAATTTTATGATAATGATCAACCAACAAATTTAAAACGTGATCCTTTCGCGGGAGAACTATGGGGTGCTTTTGATCATAATTTAAATCCGAATTAACTAAACGACCTCCCAACCTTATGATTCCGTCATTCAAGAACGGTCTCAAACGTTGAAATACGGGTTTACACGTCTTTCCTTGTTGTAGATTTATCAATTCCCCGGGAAAGTACGCTCGTTGTATTTCGCGCAATATTTTAAGCTCAACGAACTCTAAATCTGACCCACGTATATATTTTCGATATGGCAACACCTTAAGAAAACGAAATACGTAAACCAAACATCGTAATAATTTATTCCACGAGGAAAAGCGCTTTGACAGGGTTAGAATATCATATTCTTCTAAACCAGAAGTCATTACTAACGAAATAGACTTCTGTTCGGGTGGTTCTGTGACCATGTTGACATGAAATGTGGTAATGGGCCACCGTTCAGGCCTAAATTTCATCCACGGTGGGCCATGAAACCATAGCGGGTGATCTAAAATCTGATTGGGGGTAAGCCCTCGTGACAGACAATCAGCGGGATTATCTGTGCCTGCGATATGATTAAAACAGGTAGCTGATAATTCAGATTGAATTTTAGCAACTCTATTAGCCACGAATGTCCCCCAACGGTGCGGAGAAGACTGAATCCAACAAAGTGCTACAGTGGAATCAGTAAATGCGTATATATTTTCAATTTTCAAGCGTTTTTCTAAGGTTTCTATTACGTTATGCATTAATTTTGCAAGTATTAATGCAGCGCAAAGTTCTAATCGTGCGAGAGAAACAATTTTTACAGGAGAAACCTTCGATTTTGCACAAGCAACATGTACTGAAATTGCTTCATGATTTTGGACATGGAAATACACTATACCTCCATATGCCTTTTCGCTGGCATCTGCGAAACCAACAATGGTTACGATGCTACTGGACGTGATGCCAGTATGACGCGGAATTTGTATTCTATTCAGTGAGGAAAGTTCCTCACAGAATTGCGTCCATATCCTTACAATATCGTCGGGAGGCTCATCATCCCAATCGCATTTGTGTAGCCACAATTGTTTAATTAAAAGCTTGGCATATAAAACGACAGGCGCGATGAAGCCCATAATATCCCATATTTTTGCGACACAAGACAATATATTTCGTTTTGTACAACCTGTTTTAGGTGTAGAAGTGACGAACGAGAATAAATCGGAATTTGGTGACCAGTATAAGCCCAATATTTTATGCATGCTTACTTCATCAAATTCCTTTATCGCTGATAAGCGATGCGAATCTGGAATAGATTCCAGAACATTTTGCGAATTGCTGGTCCACTTGACAAGGTCAAATTGGCCAGTCTTCAATAATGCGATTAACTGAGAGGACGTTTCCTTTGCACCCTCTTCAGTTTCCATACTATATACAAAATCATCCATATATAAAAATTCTTCAATAATTTTCTTAGCCTCAGGAAAAGCTTCTCCTTCATCGGAGGCCAATTGCCTGATAGTGCGTAAAGCTTGAAATGGGCTGGATGTAAGACCAAAACAAACGCGGTTAAACTCATAAGTTTTAATATCTTCTCTGGGCGAGAAGCGATACAAGATTCGTTGATATCTCCGATCACTATCTTTCACTCCTATACACAAAAACATTTTGCGTATATCAGCTGAAAGAGCTATTGGGAATACACGAAAATTCATAATTATATTAAATAAATTTCCCTGTAAATTTTCCCCACTATATAAAATATTATTCAATGACACGGAAGTGCTTGTTTTTGCGCTAGCGTCCAGGACTATTCTCAAACTGGTCGTGATTTTATCCTCTCGTACAACTCCATGGTGCGGAATTATGTATGAAGGCATCTCATTTCCTTCATTTGAAGTGCTGAGAGTCAAATAATCCTTCTCTAAATATTCATTGATAATATTATTATAAGCTTCTCTTAATTTTGGAGAGGCTTCCAATTTACGTTGAAGACATAAAAAACGTTTCTTTGCCATTGCAAATGAATCCCCAAGGGTTGAAACATCCCCTTTAAATGGCAAAGTTACTATATATCTTCCATTTTCAGGATCTCTTGTGGTTGTTCTTTGATATATTTCCTCACATTCACGATCTTCAGGACTTTTAATAGACGGTACGTTTACCTCTTCTAATTCCCAAAATCTTTTGAGACAAATATCATCTGGTTCTTCTAGCATGGCACAACAAGATACGCTAACATTATCCTCAACCCGAGTTGGTGCTGATCCCAAAATAACGTATCCTAGAACTGTTTCTAAAGCATGCAGATTATGCCTCTGAAAAGGGTCTTGAACCCTTTTTGACAACAGGAGATGCGGGAAGAGCTGGGCTCCTAGCAACATGTCAATTTCTCCTGGTTCTCCATATGACTCATCCGCCAACGGTAAGTCATTCAAATATGACAATGAAGGTACATCAACTTTGGCGGTAGGTAAGCGCTCTGTAACTTTATTCACAATCAATGAAGTAATGTTATAATTTATTGCTCGATTGAAACGAGAGTAAATTTCGGTCTGTATGGAGCCTGTAATGGGCTTAGACGATCCTCCAATACCCTTAACGGTGGAACAAGACGGGCGTTGATATTCAAAAAATCCTAATTTTCTACAACAATCCCGAGTAATAAAATTGCTCTGAGATGCGCTGTCCAATAAACACCTAACGAGATGTTCATTTCCCTGTGCGTCTATTATTCCCACTCGTGCGGTAGCCAGCAATACAGTACAATGAGTCTTTAGATTATGAGATCGAACAGTTGAAAAAGTACACAAAGCTACATCAGAATTGGAGCAGCCCGGTTTTGGATCATTCAATTGATCAGCTTTCTGGTTTTCAATTCTTTGGGCATTTTGAGAGTCTGACTGCCCCTTGTGTGATGCACCCTGTTCTTCAAAATGTAACATTGTATGATGAAACTTGTCATTACACTTATGACAATTTTGATTTGAATTGCAAGTCCTAGCCTTATGTCTATCACTAAGGCACCTAAAACAGAATCCCTTGCTTTTGATAAAATTGAACCGTTCCCTTACAGTCAATTTTTTAAATTCTGAACATTTAAACAAATTTCCATGCGATAGATTATTGCAAAGTAAACATTTAATAGGCTGACGATTTTCCTCACTACCAGCACTCATATAGGCATGCGTCGATCTTTGTGACCGTTTTAACGTTTCACTTTTATTTTCCACCGATTTTCTTGAAGAACCGGTTCTTTGCAAGATCTTAATTTGTTCACGCACAAATTTCACCAAATCTTCAAACGAGGGGAATTCATTTTCCCGATTGTATGTTTCGAATCCTTTCACCGAGTCCATATCAAGTTTTTTCAATGCAATGTGTAAGAAAATAAAGTCACACAAATTATCTAAATTTACATTTTTAACGGCTGCCACAGCTGACGCAAAATGATCAATAAAGGATTCCAGATTATTAATATTTGCAACAGCAAAGGATTTAAAATCCAAAATTTGATCGATGTATGCAGAAGATATTACTCTTTTGTCGTTATATTTATCGATCAACGAGTTAAAAATAATTTCGTAATTTTCCGGCGATAAAATGATCCCGGCGAACGTTGATTTAACACGGTTACTGATTTTTCCCAACAAATAATATAACTTTTCTGAATTCGAAAGTGTATCGTTATTGTGTACGGTGTTAATAAAACTTGAATAAAATATGGGCCAATTTTTTATTTCCCCATCGAAATATGCCAATTCAATCGGTGGGAGTTTTACACTACATTTTTTCTGTTTACTAACCACCCGCGAAGTGTTTTCCCGATTTAATGATATTTTTCTTTTGATATGTCCGTACATATCGTCGAACTTGAACCATCTTTCAAAATCAGGTTCAAAGTTTGAATCGATTTCCAAATTTAATATATTTATTTGTTGAGATATGTCCTCATACTTACTTCTAGTCAAGTCTAGAGTTTCAACTAACGAAAGAAACTCCTCTAGAATACTCAAGTCGGAAATTTTATTTGATAGTTCAAATAACTTAGTAAGACGTGCATCTAACGCATCTCGCTGAGCCGTCAGTAGTTTCAACTTTTTTTCTTTAGTAGCCATTATGTATTTAGCAATAAATAATTAACCCAAATAATTAATTATAATTTAAATAACGCTATAATTTAATTAACGCTAGCGTAATTGATTAAAGTAAACAATTCTTCTGATAAGTGTTTCCAAATTAAACTCAATAACAACTGAATTATTATTATTCTTGTTTACCAACTATTATTAGCGGTCGTTAATACATACCTACGTACTTAGCTAGCGAAGTATGTACTCGTATTATTAGAATTCAGTATTGAATACAAGTACCTACTTACACAATACGATTCCTTGCGTTAAACCAGGTACCTACATACACGATTAAATTATTGTCAACCTATAATTTGCCACGAGGAATTAAATGTAATTCGTTTTTAATATAACTATTTGACGGACTAAATTTTAACCCATTTATAATGCAAATGCCATGATTTTGGTACAAATAATGATTATAGATTGCAATTGCGAACGAAAGTAATACAATACTAGCAGTTAAAAACCCGCTCCGCGGGTTTTTTTCTGCTAGGCCCTGCGGGCGGCTCTTGGTTGGGCTTCGCCCATTTTAAGTGATATTAACAACAGTTACGTTTAATAGATAGATATTAGAACATTCACAGAGAGAGGGTGAGTATATATATTGTTAAAACACGGAACAGGAAGGAGTTAATTAATAATAACATGCTAAATTTACGCATAATAAGAATGACAGTTGTTTGAATAAATGAAATTTTACGTATTTGTGATGGATTATTTCAAATGAAACACTATTATTGACTACATGCCTACAACTGATATTAACTGTTATCGTACCTAATATAATTAGCTCATAGGAGACTTGCAGTGCTTGAATATGTGTTACAACCGTCAATGTCTATAAGTTGAATCAATATCGTTTAGTTTGTCACAATTAAAGATAGTTTTAACAAAGTTGACTTAAATGATAGATTATTACATATTGATTAATTGTACCCGTGTTTATGAATAAAAGGAGGGTAATTGTGCGATGACATTAGCAGTCGGTTTAATTAAAAGGTGTTAATTTTACTCCAACTCGTGGTAATTCTTTACCTACAACTGTTACTGTATCTAATAAAGTTTAAAGCTAGATTATATATACACCTTCATCAGGAGAGTAAAAATCTATATATAAAGGTAGATTATTACAATATAGCGCCCCTGAGGTGATATCTCACAAAAGCGGCGCTATGCAAATTGTCCAATAAATAAATAAATATAATGTTTACATTTTATTGTGTATACACCGAAGTCAAAAATTAAATATAGATTGCAATTGGGAAAGAAGAAGTGGAAGGAGGGGGGGGTAAGAGTAGGCTGGGTTTATAATAATTAGGAATTACAATATCGTTAGACGGGAAAGACCAGTTGAGTGGGAAAATATTTAAAAGAGAGTTTAAAAAAAAAAAATTCTTGTTAATTATATCTGCTTTTATATTAATATGTTTCCTCATTTCTAAAATTTCAAAATTATTTATAGTGAAGTATTTTAAGACCTGAAAAAAAACAAATAGCATATAACCATAAAACAATATATTCATAAGACAAATAGCATTTAATAACGGTTATTCTAATAAATTGATAGTTGAAATACTAAATAAAAAAATTAAACACATTCTCTTCAAACGGTCTTTCTAAAGATAGAAATAAACAATGGCGTAGAATTCTGTGTGTGGATAACGATACTTCTAAAATTATATATATAAACAATCCTGGTACCATTCAACTGGCGTTTTACACTAATAACAATGAAGAAATATATTCTTAATAATAAAGATAGCAAAATTCAAACAAAAAATCAGGAGTTTAAAAACTCAATTGAGATGATTGTTATTTCTTTTACAAAGGTAGAACCAATAGAAACTTTGAAGTCAGAACTAAAGAATATCGCAGGGCTATAAATGGAAATAGTGAATCTGAGTTTGCAAATAATCTTTTGAATAATGATCACACTTTCGATAAAAATTCAGGTCTTAAAATACTTCACTCAGGATATAAAGCATCGTAAATTACCGGGCAAGAATTTTTTTCAATCGACTACCTGAAGAAATTAGAAACATTAATGATAACATCAAAATAATAAACACTGTAAAAAAATATTTTAAAGACAAACTCACAAAAAATAAAAATGTTTCCAATTGAATTAATCTTTAGAATAACTCACTTCATGAAAAATAACTCACTTCATTTAAATAAGTTTAAAATCATTTAATTTTTAATTACTTACTTATTGCAATAAAACAATGTACACTCCTCTTCCAGCCACAAGCTAATGCTTCTATGGAAGAGGGGTCCTGAAATATTTTATCTTATATTGTAATAAACAAACAAAAAATAAATAATTTTGTAATTTTAGAAATTAGAAAACATGCCAATATAAAATCAGATATAATTAATAAGAAAAAAAATATAAATAATAATGATAAATGCCATTATAAAGTGATAAGCTTCCAGAAGAAATCTTCTTATAAAACGCTTGTTAATGGTAAGTAGTCAAATATTGTGAGCTGCATATTTAAATATTCGCGCCAGGCATTTGGTTCGTTTTTAAACCGCCAGAGGTACGCTCTGTCGGCCATCTTGAAGAAACGCGTGAATTTTTATAAACGTCAAACATAATCACGTAACTGTGAAGCATTTTCATTGTAATGTAATTAATCCAATGGATTATGAACTTTCTAAAACATATTTTCTTCGATATTATCCAAAAATTATATGAGCAGAAACGATGCTTTTGAAGAAATCTCGTATTATTATGAGGCGATCCTATTTTAGTATGGAATCGTGTCTTAATATTCAAGTTACCCGAAACAGACAATTTTAATTTGAGCAATCAGAGGGCCTACATCGTCCAGACGCTGGGACAATAATACTATCAGATAACCCGGTTCGAAATTGGACCAATATGGTGGTTGTGCGGAAATCTTTCGTACGCAATTGTGCGGGGGGTTGCGGTAATGCGGATGCGATATAGACTAAGACAAATAAAAACGAATTGAATTGCCTTAGTGTTTTGCAAGAGGAAAATGAGTAGGAAAGGCCAAAAGACTTACCCTGGTCTCGTTCTCCTTAAGCCGCTGGTTCTGTTCTCTTATCAGTTTGCATACAATTAACATTAACACTTAACACAAAACAAAACAAGACAGTGAAATTCACTGCGGCGGGTAAAAACGTTTCACTGGACGATGTGTGCTCCAAAATAGTCACGGCCGAGTTCAACATATGCGGGTTTCAATATGACACGAAATGTTCGCGGGTAAGATGCAACGATAACAACTGATAACAATACTCCTTGTCTCTGGGCCCGGATCAAGGAAAGGGGACAAGGGGCAAAGGGGGGTGAAGGGTACACATTTAAGGCTATTCAATTTTAAACCTCACGCGCAACTATCACATCTTGGCCTTTGAAATAATCGAGTATTTTTTATATAACTCTTTTTATAAGCCCAGAAAAAAATAATGTATAAGGCCTATGAAAACTGCTTTAAAGTTCAAAATCTCTCCTTATGAAACGATTTTCGGTTATGATTTTATTGTATAATGTGGCAAATTAAGTCATCTATAAAATGATTAAAAAAAAATTAAATGTTTATGCCTGAACATCCACAAAATAAAATAAAAGGCACTTTTCGAAACTGTTTTTTTCTTGCATAAATCAAAACAGGCGGATGGTGTTAAGCGGGAATTTAAACCTTATCGCCATCTACGTAAGCGTTGTTATTGATAGCGGCTCAATTTAAAATATTACACGACGTAGTGCATCGCCTTAACAAACGCCGGTTCTGAATACATTTTATTTTAGATAATTATGTATTTGTAGAGTTAGTAAATCATGATTTAAAAATGAGGTGTGTTCAGAATGCGTCTGCCCATCAGCTGCGTGGCGTGCCAGATCGGGATAGGCTGGTTTGGTAGCTCCAACTAATGGGAGGGATATATTCATATGTCTGTCAGTCCTGGACACACTGATCCCTAGATTCCTACCAACCCTCATATCCTTTACCTTCCCAGAACTTCTTCTCCTTCCTTTTCTTAAAAAAGACTCTGTGGGGGTTAATGTTAATGTAAATTCAGTAATGAACCGACTACACAGTGCAGGGAATAAATATGGCGTGAACACTAACAGTACTGAATGTCTATCAGCCTATAAAAACATTATTATTAAATCTGTATGTCAAATATGAACTTGGCAAACATTAAACGGAGTATGTGCGAACTATTTCTACTACTCAACAAAATACGTTTAAATAAATAAATATTATAATACTTAGTTTAATATTATAGTGCTTAACTTAATATTATAGTATTTTGTTTAATATTATAATACTTGACTTAATATTTTAATACTTCGTTTAATATTATAATACTAAACATAATATTGTGATACTTGGTTTAATATTATAATACTCAACTAAATGTTTCTCTATTAGACTTTTTGTCGATTCTTATCCTAATCTTGCGTAATAGAGATTGTTAATCAAAGTTACATAGTTTATAGGCTAATGTGAACAACAATTTCATCCTTGTTTATTCAATTGATTTGGAGGATATTGGCAGATCATATATTTTTATTTCATTTACTTAAACTTCATGTTACCTACGTTTCGTAAACTCTTGTTTCATGTTACCTATATTTTGTTAACCTATGCATTGTTAAATCTTATATTTTATGTAATCTGTATATTCTCATATATTATGTAAACTCTTTATTGTTATTGTATTTAAAAAACATAATTGCATTGTATGTTAAAGCCCTATGGGCGTTTAAATGAAATAAATGTAAAAAAAAAGAGTAAAATGATCTGCTTGGTTGGCATCACTGAATCAACGGCTTCTGAATTGAATTGATGAACCGGCTGAACTATTCCATCATGTAACTACTGTTCTGCTGTTTGGCCGTTCCCTCCATGAGTCTTCTTCTTATGCAAACTTAAACCATAATTGGTTTTGTAAGTCTTGATGCAGATGTGGCAGGCGTACTTCCTAACACCGGTGTGTTTGGCGGAGTGCTGTTCCAGGCAATTCTTGGTAAAGAAGGAGGAGCTGCACTCTTGGCATACGTGCTTCCTCTCCTGCAGGTGGAACCGACGGATGTGGGAGCTGAGGTGACTCGCAAGTGTGTATTTGACCGGACACTGTTGGCATTTATAACTCTTTGCTTCCCTGCCGTGCTTCTCGGCCATATGCAAAAGCCTATAAATCAAAAATATCATTTCCTTGTGTGTACAAATTTGTTTATAAAAAATTTCCTGCAGGTTCAATGTCATTTTGGGGATAATGTGTGATTCATTTGTAATTCATTTTGAGGAGACGAAGGAATGAACCTGGGACTTGAAGAACCCACGTTGTTGGAGGGAGAAAACAGAGAGAAATTAGGTGGGGAACCACAAAATAGGTACCGAAATAAACTATAATATATAGGTATATGTATGGTGATGTATTAGATATTGGTTAGCTATGCTAAACACAAATGGCACTAGTAGCAATAATTTAGAGCTGCGGATATTACAGAGAACTACAGGATTATAATATTATATACTATATCTCCTCATGGTCAAGGAGAGAAAAGATTCCGTTTTGAGAAGAAAATGTAATAGTTTTTCTTTTTAACCCATTTTAAGTTATTTTGACTGAAACTGACCACAGCAATTGAATTAATTGTTGTTGTCCTGAATCTATCGATGTACCTAGTTAATACGACAAAAGCTTTTGTTTTTGTATTTATTTAATACAAATTTATATTTTAATATAAAACAAATTAAATAACTTTTTTAAATTACAAATAAAAATGTTGCAAGATGGTTGATGATTTATTATGTATTATTTACGTAAAAATAAACATTTTTTCGAGAGGCCTAAATTATGGCGGCCCAGAGGGAAAGAAAGCCTTCTAAGATAGCCTCCCTAAATTGTGACGTCTAGGGGGGAACGGGTTAAAATGGTTAGCGGTCAACCAAATTCAGAATTTATGCGAAAACTAAATAAACATCAACACAAACATAATCAATCTACAAGAAAAAATTAAATAAGACTTCCTTTTCGAAAAAAGTCAAAATCACAGAACATTGAAGTTCTTCCAAGAAATACTGATGAATATAACAGAAGAGGAAAAATGGGTAAAGTTTTTAAAAAGAAGTGACAAAATATGTGAAGTGTAATTTGTAATTTTAAATACTTACCGTTTTTAGTTTATATCTTTATTGCTACAAAATATTATGGTTGTTTATATTAGCACTTAACTATATATACGTAACTACTGTACATTATGTTACTATTTTAAGTAAAATAAATAAATACATACTAATAACTAAACATAGACTGTTATTCTTAGTAAGAGCGCCCGTAGACGAGAGACAGTTGCTGGGATCAAAATCCATTACGGTACATGGAGATGCGCCCACGAGCGATACGGCACTATGTGTATGAATTTTCGAATAGTTTCCAACTGCGACCGCGATTAAAGTCTCTCGTCTGCGAGCGCCCTACGATGACTAGAGTAATAAAACAAATTTACCTTTTATAATATGTGGTTAACGTTTCTCCACATTCAATGCAGTTAAATAAAGGCTTGATCCCTTTATGTGCAACTTTAAAATGTTTACTCAGGTTGTGTTTGTATTTAAATGATTTTTCACACTTTTGACACTGGTAACGCTTGTCCGTGTGAACTTGAAGGTGGAGCTCGAAGCTCTTCCTCGTGGCGAAAATCCTCCCGCAAATGTCACAAATGTGGTTTGGATAGTGTTCAGGCATGTGATTTAAAAGATGCCTGCAAATAAATCAATTTTTAAAGAAACCTTATGTAGTTGATGGTTAGTATAATTTTGCACAACATTGTTAATATCATTAATAGTATGCAGGGATGGCCATGATTCAAGCGGCGCCTGGTGCTAGTAATAAACCTCAAGGGCGCTGTGTTAAACAGTGTATTATCATCGCCTTGGCTGCTTGGCTTGGCAAGTCAGCGCTCGCAGCAGACTGCTCCGATTGCACCTGCATAGGCCTGGCCCTGGTAGTATGTCTATACCGCCTGTACGAGCGAGATATTTTTTTAAATTGGATGTAATGAGAAAATTATCAAATTAAAAAAGAATCTTTTCAAATCAAGTACCTACCTGTAATATTTTTTTTAATTTTTTTTTTATATTTACTCCACACAGGAGGCCCTGAAGAAAATAATTTCCCTCAGGGCCTATGTCATCTTTGGGGATGCTGTGTGGATAGTCTTTTTGTGGAGAGGAAGGAGTGAACATGGGTCTTGAAGAGTCCCATGTTGTAGGAGGGAGGAAACACAGAGGCCGGCAGTTCGTTCCACAGCCGAGCTGTTGAACTTAAGAACGAATCGTAGAAGCGACCCGTTCTCATGTGACAAGTGTCAACTGTGTACAAATGTTGGGCGCGCGTTTGGCATGTATCCCGACTACGCACCGGTGCCGAAGGGATCAATGACGCTAGTTCCTCAGAGCATCTTCCATTGTAATACCGATAGAACAAGGACAGCATACCTACCTGACGCCTGTGCTCTAAAGATTGCAGTCCGTTTGTTAAGATTGGGGAATCTATCAAACGGACCGCCCGTTTCTGCACAAAATCAAGGGTTTTTTTCAGGTATTTTGGGGCTCCAGACCAGAGATGGCTGCCAAATTCGACAGTAGGGCGCACTTGCGATTTGTACAGGGTGAGCAGTTGTGTACTATTAAAGTATCTGCGGGCCCTGTACAGTACGCCCAGCTTCTGAGAGGCCAACTTTACTCTGGCTTCGATGGAGCCCCCGTACCTGAGCTGGTCACTTATAGTTACACCAAGCATATCAATGGAAGGCCTGTTCGGAAGATTGCTTCCGTTGAAGGAGACTAGATTATCATTTGGATCCCTTTTAGACGTAAACAAACAGCTGACCACGGAAAAGGGTTGAAATGGGCCCGCATACCGAACCAATCTGCTGACCTATAGTGCCACACTTTTCTCCTCAGCCTCTCATTGGTTGGTCTGAGGCTAACGGGGATTGATGTCGTCACTAGGCAGTGGTCAGATGATCCCAGAGGCGCTGTGACGTCAATCTTATAACCGTGTGGCACAGTAGTTAAGAATAGGTCTAACAGATTGGAGCGGTGAGTCTGGACATCAGGAACCCTTGTAGGCTCCTGAACTAATTGCTCTAATCCGTAGCAAATGGCAAAGGATTCCACCTGTCGGCCAGCCGAGTCCGTTGGGCCTGAGAACTTCAACCATGGTTCGTTATGAACATTGAAGTCCCCCAGAACAACAAACTCGGCCGAAGGGTAGCGGAGCAAGAGATCATCAATAGTATTGCTCAAATGTTTGAAGAGCTCGGAAGTGTCTGATTCGCTATGGTTCGGTGAGCGGTATAGACATGCGTAGAATCTTGCCGTACTGGCAAGATTGACGCGCACCCACATTACGTCGAATCTGGAGTTTTCCAGACTCAATAGTCGTACACAGTTGACGTCAGCTCGACTATAGAGGCAGACTCCTCCTTTGAGTCGGAATTTGCTTGCGAGGGTAAAGCCCGGGCAGTCCAGATAGGAGGAGTCTGGCGGCTCGGCTATCTGAGTTTCGGATAGGAAAAGAAGGTTGGGACGTTGGGACAAAAGATGGTGATGGATATATCTTTATATGGCTTATGCTGGGTTCCAACGCTATTTATCTATGATCCATTTCATAGAATGAATATTGAAATCGATTCAACTCTGGGTTTCTACCACTTTGAAAGGCTGTTCTCATAGATCTATGTATTTAATAGATATGAAATAGATCACGGAATAGAAGAGGAAGGATCCCAAATTTGGCAGGCCATTTTTAAAAGCGGAACTATCAAAGTCAAGTCGTAATAACTTATTTGTTTTATGCAATATACCTTTTTTAATTTTAATTTTACAATAAATAATTTTTGATTTGATTTGATTTGATGTTTTTGTAAATTGTACCGACTTATCAAATAATGTGTTTATATACAGTCAAACTTGGTTATAACGATCACGGCTCACGAGCAAGTAAATTTTTGAATTAAAAATTTTTTTAAAAAGAAAGACAAACATTTCCGGGTTACAAATAACCTGACAATATTTGAAAATCTCCTACTACCACCACAGAAAGCTGAAAATGTTGCTTGTGTTATGATGGAGGACTTAGCCGGCCGAGGAATTGAACACACTACGCCTGAGTGGGACCCAAGCGCGATGTCAACTCGGCCACCGACCGGTCATTAATTAATTACATAACAATATTTTAGTTCAGGCTTATCTTCATATAATTGTTGGCTGTTATAACGCGGTCGATTCACTGATATACCGTGCAAATAATTTTGTAAGCACAATTTCTAAATACATGAACGTTGGGTCTGAAAAAAAATTGGGAATTATTCTTGAAGTAATAATAAATAAATTTGAACTTGGCAAATTTGTTCTCTTTTTTCAAGAATAAGGAAGTTGAGTCCATTTTTAAATTTTTTTTTATCAATGTTCGCATTCAAACTTAAATACTGGTATTTTTTTTATTTTTTAAAGTCTGTTTTCATTATTAAATTAATTCTCAAAGTTTAAATTTTACTAAGCCCGCCAAAACGAGCAGAATCCGAGCGGTAAGAGGCGGGGTGTGGGTGTGACGTCATTCAAACTGTGAGAACCACGTCGCTTAAACATTTTGTATGGAAAAAAATTTAATTCTTCAATAAGGAATTCCAGTAATTTTTTTACCAATGTTAACCGTCTATTAGAATTGATGTTATTAAAAAAAAAAAGAAAATTGATTAAGATTTCATAGTTAAATTAATATTTTAAGTTAGAATATTTGCTTCTCCCGCCCGGCACGGTATTGAAGACGCTATTTGTTGACCGCCTCGCAGAAAAGTAAGACCAAAAGTAAAATAACGGTTTACAGCCCAGTTCACTGTGAGACTTTTCTGCGCGGAGGCCTGAAGTGTAATCACATGTAATGTGACATGTATAATAATAAAAACTTCTAAGCGATGCAATAAACAACATGTTATTATAAAGCACTATACGAATATGTATCTTCAGAAATCCATTTTATATAATAATAACAACAAATACCTACATAAATATTTGACAATAGATGGGAGCTATTTTTTTCACATAGATCCTATTGACAAAGGGGTTTCTCCGGGAATGCAGCTGGTTTTCAGCAGTGCCTTATTATATGGTAAACAAAAGATGAAATATTTAAAAGCCATCACCACATTATAATATATATTATAATGAGTAGAGAATAATTATCATGTCATGCGAAATCAATAAATATACCTGCACAAAACTAGTGGTTATGGCGAAATGTCAGATGGGTAGTAGATACGCAATGATTATTATACTGTAAAAATGTATTATATTTATCGTAACGTACAAATGAACACAATTAATAATTTGATATACTTACTTGGAAGCTTTAACTCCACGACCGGCTGTGATTTGGCCCAAATAAACGTTTGGCCTATACACTTCTCTCATCTAAACCGACCATCTCTCATGTAATAGAAAGAGATGCACCATAGGTGATCCGTTGTCCGTACAAGCCACGACACATGTGACGTCAGAATTCTTTCGACCAATCCTGGAGCGTATTCAGTTTATTGCTATTTAATGCTTTTTCAAGAACGTTTAACTAATTCTAAGAATAATAATATAGAAATATCTTTAGAATCGATATTTTTTGATCTACATGAACATATTTTTTATAAGTCAAAATATTTTTCACTCAACTTCCTTATTACCCAAAACATTTTGATTTTTCTCTATAGCCAAGTGGGCATTATAAAATTGAAAAGCGGCCGCAAAATTTGAGCCGCGGATTGTGCTTCACTGGTTTGTGACAAGTAAAATTTTACAGCAGAAAAGCATAACAATCTCGCAAGCTAGTTATTTATGACAAGTGAGATTTTATGAGCGGTATCATACGCGCGAGCTAGTGATATGAAAATAGACAATTTAGTGATATTTTTCTTGTAAGCCATGAGCCAGGTGATAATATTTACAATGCGTTGATTGTTTTGAGGGGGAAATTGGGAAGCATGAAAGCGAAATCTTTAAAACAATCATTGATTATAAATTTTGTAAATAAAATAAAGTGTTTAATTATTGAAAACAATATTAGCGATTCCTAAACGAAAATCTGAAACAGAAAAAGATACGGTCACATCTAGGACTCGAACCCAGGACCCTTACCTTGCCAGGCCACCGCTCTGCCAGTTTTTTTACTCACTAAGTTATTCCAAAAAATAAATATTAATCCTAGACTTGCAGAAAAGTCAATAGATGTCGCACATTAATATAAAAATAAGATATTTTTATTTAAAGACACTCTCTAGATTGCATTTAGTTCGGGTTAAATCTTTCGATCATATATACAGATAGTTGCCAATAAAAATGTGTGGTGAGAAAAATGAAGACAATGTTAGTAGTTCTTATTCGAAATAAATAAAGTAATGTGTATTTTTCCATGCTTTTTAATAAGTAATACCTGCTCCTATTTTGAAAATATACTGCACATTTGCAAATATATTGATAGTAGAGATATTTAGGTCAGTACATACGACTTTTAAAAAATCGATTTGGAAGTAACGATTAACGGTTATAAAGAGAAAATTTATTCAGTCCCCTCGTGCTCGTTATAACCAAGTTTGACTGTATTTATAAAAATAGTAGATAGTCTATCATAAGTAGCATTGTGCCTATCAGAAATGGCGGTACACGAGAGTTAATAATTTAGTTAGGAAAATTATTTAATGTAGTAAATTAACTTTACTTACCGAAAGAAACTAAACTCCTTCTGACATATTTTGCATGTTCTTTCCGTACCATCCAGAATATACGGAAGAGTAGAGGACTCACTAACATCAAACTCTGCCTGTAAGAAAGTTGTAAAAAAACATTCATAAATAAATAGAGAATAAGGACATAATAAAATCCCGAAAACAATTCTGGATGGAAGGAGAGAGGCTCCTCCGAATACCTCTCACTCCAGAAGATAGATGGAAACTTGAGTGGCAATATAAAAGAGATAGCCTGGATTAAATCTGCCTCGTAAACTCTGGCCCGTCATCAATAGGATAAGGTCCTCCCACAGCCCCTGTGCCCATATGATTCACGTGTGGGGCCTTAAAGAGTCGGCGACGTGTGAATGCGGTGCTGTGCAGACCACCGAGCATGTGTTCAAAGAATGCCCGCTGCATCATTCGTCGACGAGGTCCACAGTGTGACGCCTGAGGCCCTAGACTGACTCCCTAACCCAAATGTTCCCCTCTGACCCCCCACCATACGAAAGAAGAAGAAGAATGGTAAATCAATTAATATAGCGATATCACAAGCCAAGAACACGAGTTTAGTAGCATTCTCGGTACAAAAATCTACACACATAAGTGGATAAAAAAACGCATGCAATTGACTCATTCTTGGAAGGATTTGTTGGTACCTTAACATATTTGTAAATCGTGTATAAATTTGTAAATTTAACATTTTCAACAAGCAGTTATTTTGGTCTGTCGGAAAACAAGTCAATTATTTCGCAAATATAATGGTTAAAAGAAGAAAAAAAAACGTAAATAATAACTTACTATTCTTTTTTTGTAAACTAATGCAGACAAGATTTTTTATGCATAGCACAAAGGGTAACAATTATTTTATAAGCAATAATTATTAGCCTGAAACACTCATCCACATTGAAAAATCTCCTGATAAAAGATCCATGACGCCAACGGGACATGGGCCATGGGTCCCGTTGGCGTCATGTATCTTTTATCAGGAGATTTTTCAATGTGGATGAGTGTTTCAGGCTAATAATTATTGCTTATAAAATAATTAGTAAATAATAACGGTTTAAAATGGGGACAAGACCTCAAATGCGACTAATGAATTACTTTTATTAAGCACTAGCTAAATACCCCGGCGTTCAAGCAGATTTATTCTAAATTTCATGTAGACAGTGACCTTCTTGTTTTGAAGGTCAAGTGTGCAAAATTTCATCAACCTCGGAATAAAACTGTAGATTTGTCCACAATACCTGCCACAAATAGACACTCTCCTTTCTGTATTAGATGTATATTGTATAATTAAAAATTCAATGTGAAATATGCTGTTTTTACAAAAGATTTGGACCACTGCAATTTTTTTTTTTCAAAATATGGAGAATTTAATATGAAAAGTGGCAACAATTCACAAACTTCAAACAGTGAGTGATTATACAGGGTGTCCGGCAGGAAAGTGCACAAACTTCGGGAAGTGATTCTTCATGATCGTACAAGTTAAAAAGATAAATAACTTTTTGAAATATCAAAGCATTAAGTTAGTTTTCAGGTACCAAAAATGAATTGTTTGCATGGAGAAAATAATATTCTACTATGGAAAAATATTTTTGTATGGGAAAATATTTTTGTAATGGTCCCATAGATAAACAATCAAAAAATAAAATAAAAATCTTTTGGAAAAACGTGGACCTTTGCAATTTTTTCCTAATTTCATAATATAATATTACTTGTGCTCCTGATGATGTGAACTTGGTTCACGAAACATGTTGAGATTTTGTATCGAAATAAAGTGATGTAAACTAAGTTATTTGTGTTTTAATAAAAAAATAAATAATGCCATCACAAAGTGAAAAGCAGTTAGAAGAAGTTTTCTTCGAAAAATTAATATTAATTAATTAATATCTAATTTGTTTCTATTCACTACTACTACTACTACTACTACTACAAGTGTCAAATCACCCCGGTAGCATTGATTCTATTCATGAAATCTTACTCTATTAAAAACTGTAGGCGACGTGGGGATGGATTTGAAATATTCCTCGAAGAAGTCCTCTTCTGACGAGCTATCGGCGCCCAACGGAAGTTTCGAAGAAGCCTTTGGGGCTGGTGGCCTAGTCAGCGCTGATGGTCTCTCCACCACTGCTGGTTTCATAGCTGTTAGTCCATGAGTTGGTGCTTTATCACCTGACAGATGTACAAGGTATATGAAAAAAGCATCAAACAATAATTTTTCCTGTTTAAAAAAATTATGCATGGGAGTTGTCTTTGGTTGGAGATATGTAGGGGACATTCATTCGTGTATGTGAATTTTTCCGTCCGGCAATAAACGTTAATCACTGGCATTCGGCCTATGAGTGAGAAAATGTATTGACCACCCAGGTATATATATTTTCAATACAGTATAGTCCCTTTAATCTGAACGATTACAAACTAAGCCTGTTCGGTTTAATGAATTTTCGGATTACTGGAATCTTTAAGAAACAGCTGGATTTTCGGTACATTTGAGAGTCTGACATTTTCCAGGACCTTTTAACGTAGATACTACAAGGTGGAAAATGTAATTATTTTAACCTTTCAAATCGGGTGCTGTGGATTTATCAATGATATATTCCCTCGATAAACTCGTACAACTCTCTCCACTTTCAAATCCCTTTAAAATTACACCTTTTTCTTCTACGGTGTTTTCCACATACCCAAATTACCTGATGGTGCAGATTACTGTACTTGCAAAATGACTGAATGATTTGAGCAGCGATATTGCATCAAATTTTAGAATTGTAATCATACAAAAAGTAAATCATACAAAATTCGAAAGGGCAAGCAGATGAGACTCGGATACAATCAGGGGTGAGGAACTTCTTTATTCATTACTTCGTCCATCGGTCAGGAGTTTGGAAAAGGCCATCACAATAATAACACATGAGTAAAAGGCACAAGGTATATTAATCATCTTCTAAAGAAACACAGGGTTAAATTGGATCTCTACTCTCTTCTCTCTCTGTGACGACCGGATGAAACGAGGATTTTACATGAAGTTAATGGAATTGAACACAAGAAAGGGTATGCCGAAAAAGCTTACGGGTATCCAGGGTTCTGATGAGGGGTTGGCCTGACGTGTCGAGCTGGAGATACCCGCGCTTCCGGGAGAAGCAACGGTAGTTTTGGTATCGTCACGCACGAGGAATTTACCGGAAGCGAGACTCCATTGAGTACAGTTTGAGTTGAGGTATGAAACATGTTTTCGATTTGGTAGCGCAATGCATTTAGTTTAAAACTGGAACAAGATCGCGTCTAATATCGCGTAATTATGCACGCCATGTTGGCGAGCGTAGCAGTTTGCTCCGCGAGAGACACTGTTGTTCCAACCAAGGTCGGATCTTGACTACCGGCGCAGCGTGTTGCGACCAAGCTTCCGAGCGGTCGCTGTGTGGGTGGTCTGTCACGTACGCCGCGACCATCTGGCATGGGGTAGGGTGACCAAAGCCCTTTTTAAAGTAGGGTGACCATCCTTTTAATTAGTAGGGAGACTGTATTACGTAACAACCCTCAAAACATGGGAATTGGTAGTTCTTAAATTGATTGATTGATAAAATTGACAGAAAATAATCAATACTCGATCAGTGGGATAGAGTATTGTTCTGGTAAGACAGTGATCCTGGGTTTTATTGAAAAGTTGCAACCGTTAACTTTTTAATTTTCTATATCTTGTTTACGTTTAGATTTATTAATATTATCTTCATCAATTATTATTAAATATTACAGTGGTGTGTATAACCTTCAAAAGTTATTCCAGTAAAGTAAATATTTCAAAGCCCTGTAGCTCATGATAAAATGATGTTTGCATGCTAAATATAGTTGTGTTGAATGGCTTACCTTCTTTTATTACGTGTGGACGATCGTCACCATCTCTATATTCATCAAAATAATCGTCATCGTCACTTACGACATATATTTTGTGACGCTCAAAATATTTACTGTTATCGGTTATTGTTTCATTTTCTGAAATATCAAATCATAATTTATTAATAATTATAGTAGATATTGCTTGTTTGATGGTGTGGAAACAAACGATATGATTAATTATTTGGTTTGTACAATTTTTACATAATCATTTTTTACCTTCGGCGCTACTTTTTTTTGGTTCTGGTGAAGGTGGAGATTCGCAGGAAATTGCTGGAATGTCCTTTTTGTTTTCTGCAAAAGACACATTGTAAAAAAATCTTATTTATCAGATTGTAGCTCTTAAATAAATTGACTCAAACTACTCGACCAACAGCGTATTTAAAAAAAACACCTTGAACGATAGAGATTTTTGGACGTTCGGTTTTAGATTCCAAAAAATCATACCTCCGAAAATTAATATGGAAACATGTAAACTGATGGTTAAAAGCCAATGAATCCACCTGTACATACTTTACCGTTTATTCCATATTTTTAGGTTTTATAAAAAAAAAAATTAATTGCTAATTTTATAAACGCATGAATTCTGTATGTTATTTTTTTTTTTTTTTTTTTTTTTATTTAATACATGTTACATTATTATGAAATTTACATAAAGTAGATATAATGAATCACCATACTAGGCGGCTGCCTGTTTCATGGTGACCAATTGAGTGTAATTAATTTGTATGAAATATGAAATCTAGTGTAGACATATGAAATTAGTAACTATAGATGAAGCTAAAATTTTGGAAAAATTGTAATAAAAAGTAGAAGATAGAAATTAGAAAGGAGAAAGAAGTAAATTAGCAATAGATTGTAAAAATGTACATAATTATATATATAATTTTTAATATGTGTGCATGCAAGCACACATGTGTATATAGCAGCAGACATACCTATATACATATAACAGCACATGTATACATACACCCATATGACGCATCCTCACGCATATAAACAATATATATACCTCTATCTGAGTACTTGGAATAGGCTACTAACACTATAATAATCACACATCAAAAAATCCCCGAGCGCTTTCCTGAAACTGTCGTATTTGGCTATTGATTTTATTTCTAACGTTAAATTATTGAATATTTTTGGAGCAAGAAAGTTAAATTGTCTTTGTGCCATTGAGGTTTTTATTGGGGGAATAGTATAATTCGATTTGTTGGAATATCTTGTATTATGGGTCGATTCAAAAATATTTTTTTTCGTATGTTTGAATTTATAATAGGAGGATATGTTTTTGACGTATATGGATTTTCTGCTGAGTACTTTGAAGTCGTTAAATAAGTCCTTCGTGGGGTGAATATAGTGTACTTTGTAAATAGTCCGCATTATCAATTTTTGAGCTTTAATTAATGGATCTAATATCGTGTTAGAGCATCCTCCCCAGACTATTATACCGTAAGATATAATTGATTGGCATAAAGAAAAGTATACCGTTTTTAGTGTATTTTTATTAAGAATATTTCGTAATGACCTGAAGATATATGCCAGTTTCCGTATACGGTTTGTAACATTTATTACGTGATCTTCCCATCGTATTTTATTGTCAATTATTACACCCAAATATTTAATGGAATCTACTCGTTACTAGTTACCCAAATTGCCCTACCTTGTACTAATGTGTGGTAATATTGAAAATTACTATTTATGTATTTTGTCTATGGAAATGTCCATGGTCACAGACAAAAAAATGCTATTTTAAAAATGTGTTCAATTTTTAGAAAACAATTCAAAATGTGATCTACACGCATTCTACAGCATACAAAACATTCAATATAGAATATTGCATGAGAGGTACGTTAGTGACATCTTTTGATATTCGATAAAAGCTTAATCAAGCTAACGATTAAACATATTAGCTGATTGAGGAAAATTCACTTTAATTCATAAAAATCACCTACACATAGCCTCCCAAATTTAGGTAGCTACGCTCAAAGAAGTTAGCTGTACTACCCAAATTTGGGTAGCTATCGCTCAAGAGGTTAAGTTCTATTTCATCAAATCTATACAATTACTTTAGTACATTATAAGATGAAGATAAACAGGGCATTAATAGGTACAAATAAAATGTATTACCTAACTGAGAATTGAGAAAGTTTTTGGCAGATTCTACACACTCTCGAAAGCTGACGGTGGCTCGCAATCTGCCTACACAATCCGAACAGATCCATCCCTCATCTGCTGAGAGCTAAAATAACACAGAACAGGTTAAGTCCCCACAAAGCGTCCCCAAAGATTTGAATTCGTAACCAATAAAAAAAATTAAAAGCAACAGATAATTTACTGTACAATACTTATAATGTAAAACATATTACGATAAATGTACCTATCTTAAATAGGCAATAATAAAAAATATATTTTAAATTATTTTTACCTCCTTGGAGAAGCACCTTGTAAGCATGTCTGAATAGATCTCATTCGCTCCGCAGTACAAGTACGGCTTGACAATACTCCTCAGGTCTTTAGCGGACAGACAGCATTGACACAGAGAAAGATTAGAGCCCGTTAAGTTTGGAATATTCACATTCTGAAATTCCAACTTTTCTGCTGAACCTTCATCGGTCATGTTTATTTCAATATTATTTGTTTTCTCTGCACTTCATCATCTTGAATAATTAATTTTTAAGATAATATTCATTAGGTCATTAGTCCAAAAAAGTTCACTATTATCTCATTTAATGTTCTCTACACTTTCAAATTGTTACTCAACACACTGCATGCGGGTGAAAATAAGGGTCCCATTCGTGAAAATGAATTTTATCTTAAAAATATATCAACTAATAATACTTTTACATAGTTTCACCACTTAATTGAAAATTTTGATACATGTTTACATAATGGACAGTTCTCGAAATAAAATTACATTGTAGTGTGTATTGAAAAAACCCACTAATTGCGGTGGGATTTTTATTTTCAGGACAGTGGAACCTTTCATAGCGAGCACCTCCTATAACGAGTATTTTGCATAACAAGCAGAGATGTGCAAAATGGGTACCCAAAACCATTTGAAATGCAAAATGGAAATGGGTCAAAACTTTTCCATTTGAAAATGCAAAATGCAAAATGCAAAATACCTATTTTCAAAATGCAATGAAAATGCAAAATGGTTTCTCAGGTCAAACAATTAAAATAATTATAGAATTTTTTGTCATTTAATAAGGAACATCAATGTAGAACAAATATATTACATGATGGTAAATCCAAAAACACCATGACTACAGATTATGAAACCACAAAACATTTGCACGGGACTAATGTTGCCAACGTAAAAACATAGAAACTGCTATCTAACATTTAATATTACAGCGTCATGGCCCCATGTTCAGTATTTGAATCAGTATTTTTTGTAATGGTATCACTCAATTGCCAGGGCTCCTACCAGAGAGCAACTTGACAAATGTAAATTATCTCTCATAGCGAGGTTGAGGACCGACTGATATTTGGGGCTTATGAAAAAAAGATGAGTGGAGATAGTAGGAAGAATGTTGCAAAAAAGCATTTAAAATGGAAAATGCATTGAGAAAAGCATTTAAAATGCAAAATGCAAAATGGTTTTTAGAAAAGCATTTAAAATGCAAAATGGAAAATACCCATTTTGCATTTCCATTTGAAATGGATTTATTTGAAATAAAGCACATCTCTGATAACAAGCAATACAGATGATGAAAAAAATGCTCCCTTAACGAGTGACATTTCGCATAACGAGTGACTCAGAAAGGGCAAGTCCCATCTTCACGTCACTCACTTGTGAGCCGGGACTTCCGCACCAGTGCTCTGGTTAGCACTCGTTCCGCTAGCACGTTAGTTTCGCATGTGATCACACATTTTTCCAAACTTGTGTGCAGACATTATTTAAATTTTTTTATGAAAACATTAATAACCCTTGCAAAAATGTCCCTGAAGAAAAGACCAAAAAAAGACCATAAGAGAATAAAAGTAACTGTAGAAATAAAAGGTAAAATCATTGAAAAGCGAGAACGAGGTGTAGGCGTTGCTGATCTAGCGAGCACGCTCAATCGGTCTACACCAACGATTTGTACTATCCTCAAGAACAAAAGATAAAATTATAAAGATAGATGCTATGACAGATGCAACACCACTCCATTATTTCAGCTTTTGGACCAGCAGGTTATTTATAACTTTAAGAAACTCTCCCCTAAAAAACTCTTCGAGCATTCTTTTGAGATGAATGAAGGACAAGTCTCTCTCTCAGAGAGTTTTGGAAAGATCACTTTCACATCGTTACTTGCCACAAGATGATTGACAAGGCATGGGAACGGGTTACCAACAGGACCCTCACTTCCGCTAGGAAGAAGCTTTAGCCAAAGAACGTAGTCGAATGTAATTTTGAGGGGTTTGAAACAGTACTTTCGGAGTCTACAGTCAGCGAGATTGTGTCTTTCGTCAATACCATGAGACTGGAGGTGGATAACAATGATATTGATGAGCTTGTGGAAGAGCACAGTAAAGAACTGACCACCGAAGAGCTTATAATGTTTCACAGCAAGACGTTATGGAGGAGAGTTTGTTAGTGGATGAGGAGGAAGTAGCAGAGCAACAATCTTCTGGCGCAATAAGAGAAATGGTAAACAGTTGCATCGTACATTGAGAAGCATCACCCTAATAAAGAGTTGGCTAAGCGTTCTACAAATTTATTCAATAATAATGCTGTGTCACATTTTCACCAAATTTTGAAGCATCGGCAAAAACGAATTTCTATAGACAACTTTCTATTAAAAAAATTATTAATTTATTTTTTCTAATAAATTCATGGATGAATGGATGAATTCGTGGATGAGTGTTCCAGGCTAATAATTATTGCTTATAAATAATTGATACCCTTTGTGCTATGCATAAAAAATCTTGTCTTTAACATTAGTTTACCAAAAAAATAATAAATAATTATATTTGAATAAACATTAAAAATAAATTAAAATTGAGTATTTTTTTTGGCATGGAAAGCATTACAGTATTTTACATTGATTTATATGGGAAAAATGGTTTCGCTTAATGAGTGTTTCACATAACAAGTGATTCTGGAACGAATTAAGCTCGTTATGAGAGGTTCCGCTGTACTAATTATCACGATTATATGCTAAGAATAAAACATTAAATTAAGGTGTATGTTTTCTTTGATGATAAATAATATTAAATTATTGGCAGAAATTAAAGCCTACTTTTGTCTCCATAAACTGAAGTTAAAGTCAGTGTTGGGCGATTTAGTGATATTTTATTTGATGAAATACAGATATTTGGAACCCTCACAAAGAGATTGATATAAAATATGTTTATAAAATTATCGGGCAGCAACGCCTTTCAAGTCTCATCTACGTTAAACATTATTTGTCGGTTTGAGTAGCCACTGTCATGGACGTTATTGGCTAGCTCAGGTGGAAATCTTTCTGCAGCAGCTACCCCATTCTGCATTTTAGTATTATTATTATTTTTTCTTTATTAAAAATTTTCTTTTGTTACATGCATAAAGAAATAATTACAAAAATCAAGTATTACAAAAACAAGTATTACATCAAGGTACTGTAAAAAATAAAAAAGGTAGCTTTAAGATAAGAAAAATAAAATGATACAATTAAATAAGAAATATAATAGAATAGTATGCATATATACCAAAAAAAAAATCCCACATAGGCATCGCCAGTTCGTGGGTATACATATTTTGTTTAGTGCAGTTTATAAAAACAAATAAATAAATAATTCCGTTTTTACAAAATTATAATTAAGAAAGAAGGTTAAAAAATAGAAAAATTAAGGATTTGTAAATTTAAAATAAAATTTAAAAGGTAGGATTTTATAGCATGTAAGTATTTGTGTCAATGGTGGTGATCCAAGTCTTTATTACATTTTTGTATATGCTGTAGGACGATATATTTTTAGATCTAATGTCTACAGTCTGATAGAGTGCATTGTAGATTTTTGGGGCAATGAAAAAAGCATGTCTCTGCGCAAGCCTAGTTTTGCATAGAGGAACCTCATATGCATTATTTACTCTACTGCTAGAACGATTTTCGTTTTTTGTAAAATGTACATTTCGTGAAAATATATATTTCAGACATTGCATAAAGTAAATTTTTCTTATATCTAAGAGTTTAGCTTCTTGAAATAATTGCAAAGGAGGGGAAGGTAACATCTTTTTGCAACATTATTTTTAGTATTAATTTTTGAGCTATTTCTAGCGGCTTAATGTGGTTATTATATTATTATCATTGATGAGATTAGATCATTTCTTAAACCAACCTCTACTTGCTCGTATTGGACCTCTGCTGTCACCTCCCTTAGCCTTCATTTAAAAAATCATCAAATAGATGTTGACTTTATTTAAGAAAGCAGTGCTTATAAAAAAAAAAACAACAATTAAATTGCACTAGTGAACTAAAAAAATATTGAAAAAATGGTTAATAGATCAACTTTTTTAAAATATTAATATCCTTAATAAATACATTAGTATTTATTGATTGTATAAATATGCCTATGAGTGTGTTAAGTGTGTAGCGTGCCTTTGAGTGTTTGTATGCCTATAAGTATGTTGACCGTGTTTTATCTGTCTTTATACTTAATGCCTTATTATTATTGTACCTTAAATTATTGTATCGCGGGCTAGATGTATCCGTGTTTTTTCAATGCCTTACAAACATAAATAATGTCATAATACTCTTGTAAATAAATAACTAAATAACATGAAGGTAAATATCGTACGGGGTTAAAAGTGACAGATGACAGCATTAATGACAGGTTGATTGGAACCATAGATATCCCACATCATAGATATACCACTCACTACCGTAAAGACTTGGACAAGCCACAGAAAATAGGTGCCTAGTCAGGGGCGTGAACGAGATATTTAGATTTTCAAAATTTTTTAAACTTTTAAAATTTGATGCCGCGGGGTGTGGGGAGAGATGAATGAAAAATTTCCAAACCTAATAAATTACATATCCAATTCCTTGTCTCCTCAAATACCCAAAAAAAATCATAATCCTATATAACTGTATTAACACCACACAAATAAAATTATAATAATTGATTTGGCTTAAATTCCAACCAAACAAAATCGCACTAATCTCTCTCCTAGGCTTTTTAGGTACACATTTCGAATCACCTTCGTCTTCTTCTTTCTTTTACGGCTTTTCCCAAAGGAGTGTTCTAGTGAGTGTCAAGTAGAGAATGATATTAATAATTACAATTATTAGATAATTTATACAGCGTATTTCACTTCTGCATTGTTCTGTGACCTCCACCAACTATCCCCAACCATACGAATAAGAATAAGAAATACATAATGAATGGAATGTTTGTGTTTGTGAAAGTGTAGATTAATAATTTAGTTCAGTAAATTACAAAATATAACTGGTAGTTTTGTGAACAGTTAACTAGACCTCGCATCCTAAAATATATGCTTCTGATTTAAATACACCAAAGCGAAACTTTCCTCTGAAATAATAATATTTCTATGTAGGCACCTAAATACTAACTTAAATTCTTAACCACCTACTCTATTAATAAACACGGTGATTCGACGGTCGATCACATTTAAAAAATATATATTTACTTACAGAGGCGGATTTGCAGTCTTGGCCGCCCTAGGCCCCAGACCATATAGCCGCCCCTTTCTCAGTACCCATCATATTGACCAGGAGTATCCAAACTTTTCAGTAAGTTCCTAGGGTCAAAACCGTTTTACTTTTCCTGCCATTATCATTCATGGTTCATGGGGTGGGATTTGTCCAGGTCTTGGCGGCGGATACGTCTGCCCACCTGCTGCGTGGCGGGCCGGATCGAGAGAGACTGAGTGAGGGAGGCCTTTTGACCTTTCCAGCCGGACTATCTTGACCCATCGCCTTGCACCGCAGTTGGAGGGATGTATTCATACGTATGTCACTCCTGGACACACTAATCCCCAGATTCCTACCCACCCCTCATACATTTTTTTTCAGAACTTCCTATCCTTCCCTTCCTTAAAAAGACCCTCCACACAGCATCACCTAAGATGACATAGGTCGTGAGGGAAAATATTTTCCTCAAAGCCTCCTGTGTGGAATTAATGTAAAAAAATACGCTTGCTACATTCGCTAGTTCAATTACTGTATAATTGTCGATTGTCGCAGGCCGGATTGATGACATTGGCGGGCCGTTGTTTGGAGACCCCTGATATAGACTATAGACTACATAATGAATTTACTTTATTGACAACTTTTATCGTAATCGATTCAGAAATTTAGTTAAATATAATAGCTGCTAGTTTGTAATATACTTTCTAAGGTTTCAAGGATTTGAATAAAACATTTAAAACAGTTTTAGGTTTAATTTATTTAACTAGTTTCAGGTTTATTCTCATACAATAATATATAATTGTTTCACAGTTACAATTAGGGTTGCTAGATACGGGATTATTTATTACAGCTTTTGTAAGGTGATTAAGAGCGTGTTCACACAGAGCTATAATATGCATGGGATGGCGTATTTCAGCATATCGCTATCCTCTATTATATTCATTCTATACTATTCATTTTCTTAATTTTTATGAAGCATCTGCTCAGAAGATGACGGTAACTGTGGAATATCCATCACAGCCGTGGATCCATCTGGCGTAATCTGCTGAGGTGAGAACGAAGTCTGCAGGTTATCCTCAGCCAATATTGTGAGGGTATAATATGCGTGGGATGGCGTATTTCAGCATATCGCTCGCCGTACATTCCAAAATGGAAAGTATGGCGAGCGATATGCTGAAATACGCCATCCCACGCATGGTATAGCTCTGTGTGTGAACACGCTATTATGCATAACAATACCTAACGCGGTTCAGTTACTAGCGCAACTGAATCACGATAGGGATTGGAAATACGCGAGCGGGCGAGCGACGGAGCATGATAGGTGTGGCGAGGGCGGCTGCGGGGCGTGGGGGCGCACTGTGTGCTGTGTGTGAACACTCTCTTGCATATCGCTATTTCGTACGTAGAATATTTAGGCACTTAGGAAGTAATTTCTTGTTATCATCTGTGACTTTTTTTTGTCACGATTGGCCGCCCCTAATATCTGGCCGCCCTAGGCCCGGGCCTACATAGGCCTAAGGGCAAATCCGCCTCTGTTTACTTATTTTTTTTAGAATCACCTCCCGAAGTTTGTGCACTTTACCACCGGACACCCTGTGGGTAAAAATGCATTCTTCACTTGTATAGGGGATAGTGGTTTATTTATGTAAAGGGGCTAGTGATGGACTAGTGTTATTGTTAGTTATCCAATTGTTTTTATTAATATCATCATCTACTTCATTCGAGATTTGATAGAAGTAAGATGCCAATACAAAGGTACGTCACTGGAAAGCTTCATTCGATTAATAAATTCAGCTTTTGACAGTTTTAGTTACTGCCACCTAGGAAAATAAACTTGAACTAACAGAAACGACGTACAGTTCATTCTCTCGTTGCGTCTCAGGTAATAGTTTTAATTCCTGTCGCTAAAATTCGTTAGAATTTTTGTAGTTCAATTTGGAGGAACTTTGTATAATTCTTAAATATATCGAATACATGCAAAAATAAATAGTGTTGGGTTGTCGACCCCGTAGAGTGATAATGTTTCATCTCGCATTGCAATATTATGCGATAATAGGCTCTAGGGATAGTTAATTTAGAATTTATAATTCCATAAGATTTCTATGACATTTGGAAACTTGTTTTCCCAAAGGGTCGTTATGTCATTTTGTAAAACATTTACCCACATTTGCTATTTGCTAGGCGCCAGAAGACGAACTGAGCGTGTTCGCTTGTGTGTCGGTACGATCATTTATCCAATTGAATTGAACGGAAATGAGTTGATACATCGTAAGGGAGTGTAGCCGTAGTTATTATTAAACAAATTAGGCATCTATTTAGTGAAGTGCGACTGGAAATTTTAACGATTTTCTGTCAAAAAGTGTAGAAGTGAAACCGCCAAAATGGATTACGAGTATCTCAACAAGGAACACCTTAAAGGCTTCGATAATTACAAGGTAAGTGCTTAACTAATACCGAGATCACACGTAAAAACTGTAGAATATGTATGTTATTATTTGATAAAATATAAAATGTCGTACGACGCCTACTTGTTGCAAGGCGTGCCGCGGAATTTTGCCGGAAAAATCGTTAAAACTCACAGAAAAATGTCATAGTTTTCATCAATGGTGACAGGAAAGCATACCCAATTTGCAAGTGAATCTAATTCAATTGCAATATTTACGCCTTTAATTTAAAATATGTGCTTAAAAGCAAAACTGACAGATGTAAATTTTACGCAGGGGTGTATGTATTTGAGTTTTAATGCAGATATTAAATTATTACCTATTTTTAAATAAAAATATAAGTACATACCGTAATATGCGATATAATTTAATTGTATGCTTTATTTTTCATTATTTACCTAACTAGGGGTAACCTGAAAAACGGCAAAATAATTTAAATAACGAAAATTACTTGCCCAGTCTTAAACAGGAAAAATGATTTTACATTTTTTAAGACTAGGTACATTAATGTCTCATAAGGTGACAGTTTTTTAAATTTAAATTTACGACCACAAAATAAGAAATCACAAATAATTAATTACCACGAACCATGATTCACTTTCACCCATTTTCGTAGTCGAAAGAAAATTATTGTGAATCCGGTCGCAGGTTCGAATTCCGGCGTGCGCAAATTTTATTTATTTAATATGACCAATTTCGGTTGTTGGTGCGTGGGTAAGTAATGTGAAATATTCCAGCGTAAAGCGTAACATTATTCAAATTCAATGAACTTTTCACTTTCAAAATTGGAACTACTTATCATAATATATGTATATTATATCAGACAAGCGATAAAGTAGGTAACAAAATTATTTTAGGTATTTATAATTCTTTAAAGTTATTTATTTTTGGGGTATTATGCCGTGTTGCGCTACCTCCTTCTTAAATAATAAATCTCTATAATACTTTTGGCCGTGAAAATATCAAAATTCTTTGTTGAAAATGTGTATTTATTTTGTTAAAATGTTTGACAGATACTTAAATGAATTGATAGAGTGGATATATGCAGTAATTTTTCAAGTTAACTCTTATTTTTACAAGGTAGATACTCTCAGTATCGCCCTGTAAGACCACCGTTCAGAATTGAAACGTTGATTTGATTGAAACAAAATGGTTTTGTCCGAATTTGGTGACCAGATCTGATTATCCAGGTACTTACACACCTTCCTTTCCCCATATCATTCCCCTTCCTACTATCTTCTGCCTCACAGCATACCCCAATTGGGGATGCCATAGTCTCACTGACTCCAGACGATTGGGAGTAGTTGGGACTTTTGTGCGGTTTCACATACAAACTAAAAAAATAAAATCGATGGGATAATTTCTTTCTTTGAAAGGCAATGATCCTGATGCAAATACTTTCAGCTGTACTATCCTACAATAAATTATAATATCCCTTGATCTATTGACGCGTCTGCGCTAGTTGCTAATAGCAATATACTAGTAACATTTTGCTAGTATTAAATTGCTAGTGACTTGTTGCTAGTAACTAGTTGCTAGTATAGTAGCACGTTGCTAGAACTACAGGGTTTTCCAATAAGATGTGTTATTTTGATATTCAATCGTAAAAGATCAACGGTTTCGTTGCTTGTGTGGCACGTAGCCCGTCTTGTTGAAAGTAAACGTTGTCCAGATCAATACCATCCAATTCCGGCCATAAAAAATCATTAATCATCTCTCGATAGCGCAATCCATTCACCGTAACTGTTGCTCCAGCCTCATTTTCGAAAAAGTAAGGTCCAATGACTCCGCCGGACCATAAAACGCATAAAACAGTCATACATTGAGGATAGAGAGGCTTTTCAACAATAACTCTTGGGTTTTCCGAGCCCCAGATGCGACAATTTTGCTTGTTGACGAAGCCACCGAGGTGGAAATGGGCCTCATCACTCAAGATGATTTGCATTTGATTCACTCAAGTGAATTTTAATAATTTCAATACGTTGTTGAAGCGTGTATCGTTCCATTTTTATTAATGGCGTAGTTTCTACTTGTCAAATGTCAAAAAATGACAGCTTCAAAAGTAACATCTACCGAAATAGCGGGCTGTTCAAAATAACACTTCTTATTGGAAAACCCTGTAGTTGCTAGAAGCAATTTTGTTGGATGTTTCTGTTGTGACGTGATACAAGTTTTCCTACAGGGAAATGGCGTGTTGATTAGTTAGTTATGCATGAAAGTTTTCACTATTTTCCAAGGAAGTAGTAATGCGGCATTTCGTGCATAAGAACATTATATATTATATCCGTAAGGAGTTTTTTTGTTGATATAGGCAGCAAGAGAACGAGTCTATCAAATGTGGTTTTACTGCTCCAGACAACAATAATAGGAATACATCTAAAATTCTCTGCCTAGCAAAGTCCTCCATCACAAGCAAAATTTTCCGCTAATAAAGGCGGAATAATATTGTCAGTTAATCTGGGAATGTTTGTATTTCTTTTGATTTAAATAACACATAATATATCGTGTAATGCTTGAAAGATTTGACAACATTACATAAATTTATTTTCAAAATAATGTAGAGTGGGTTGGAAATAATGGTTTGCACAAATCAAATTCACAGGTCGTATGTCCTACAATACTAATATCTAATCTACGATAAGGATTAGCTAAATTATTATTATTTTATTATTCGGATAACATTTAAGATTACAAAAAAAATACTGCAAAAAGTTTTGGTAATCTACCCTAAAAAAATATTTTATAGATTTTTAATATATTTTTTTTAGTTTATGCTCGAATACATATTTATGCAACACTTAATAGATAAATCGGAATGAGTTTGTTGTGCAAAGGGAGCTTAATTTTTTTTTCTTACTTCTCGTGATATTTGCTGTGAATGGTTCTTGGATTAAATAATGCATTCTTCACAACAAAACACTTTGTCTTTATTTAGACTAAACATGTAGGGGCAAACCTATATACAGTGGTACCTCGACATACGAGTGCCCCAACATACGAGTTTTTCGAGATATGATCCTGCGAGCGCGTGATTTTTTGCTTTGAGTTATCAGCGAAATTCGAGATACGAGTTCGGTTTAGCAGGTCGGCCGGTAGCCTTCATGTCCGTGGGTCTACAGGTGGAAGAGAGAGACTTGAACGAACTCATTGAGGAGCACACACAGGAACTGACGACTGAGGAGATACAAGAGTTACAGTCACAGCAGCATACGGATGTTATGCAAGAAATTGGTTTCGAAGAGTCAGAGGAGGAGGAGGTTATTTCTACAAGTGAGATAAAGGAGATCTTAGGAATGTGGGAGAGAGTTTCACAGTTCGTGGAAAAGAAACACCCAGAAAAATTTGCAACAGGTCGTACATCTGATCTTTTTAATGACACTTGACTAACTCATTTCCGGAACATTCTGAGAGGGAGGTAGAAATAATGCGAATTTTGACAAAAAATAACTCGAAAATTTCCAGTCCCTGTCTTTTATTGGGTTCTGTGATAACTCCTCAAAATGACAATTCAACACACTTATAAAAAGTGCTATAAAGTTATGAAAAGTGAAGAAACAAAAACTAGGTTAAATAGGTTACATAAATTTAACCTAGTTTTTGTTTCATCACTTTTCATAACTTTATAGCACTTTTTATAGGTGTATTGAATTGTCATTTTGATACTTATGTAACCAATTTAACATAGTTTTTGTTTCTTCACTTTTTATAACGTTATAGCACTTTTTATAGGTGTGTTGAACTGTCATTTTGATGAGTTATCCGGTCACCCTTTTATTGGTATTAAAATTCATTATTTCCTTTTTCGATCGGAGCGTAAAATTGACTTGAAAATGTTTTATATGCAACGGCATTGTTATTGTACAGGACCGGATTTAGTAATTGGTACAACTGGAATGTGGTATCTGGGCGGAAAATCTAAGAGGGCGGTAGATATTAACATTAATGTGCCGTAAACTGGATGTTCATGAAAGTATTATTCAGTTGGTTCCATAAATAAACCACCCACTAGGGCTTTTATGAAACAAACTGTTCCTAAAAAACCATAGATATGCCAATATATAGACAGTACAATTCTCTTTCGGAGCCTACTTATTATACTATACGCCAATGAAAAACTCTGAAAGTTTATTCCATAGACTTTCAGAGTTTTTCATTGGTGGATATAGTTAGGCAATCATATGAGGTCACAATATTCACGTTTCCAATTTTCGACCGAAGTTATATTGGTTGGTTGGCGGTTGTGTATTAAGTGACATTTTTATATGTTGTGGATGACGTTCCCCAATATATTTTTTTATTCAATTTACTAAATTAAATGTAATTATCACACGTGTGTGAGATTTCAGCTAACATCTATGAACGATTAATTTTGTCATATTTTTATGTTTTAAACGCGTATTCAAATAAGCGTTTAGAAACGAAATATCATTTGTTCGCAGTTAATAATATATACATATTATAGAATGATGTCACACCTTTTGAGGAATTTATAAGTTGTCGTCATCTTTTGTCCTTCCTTGAATATTTTTGCTATTTTTAGAAAGGCCTATATGTGAAGAATTATTCTAAGCATTGAGGAGTTGTGATGGTTTTGGTAGTCATGGAGTGATGATTTAAACTCTGATGACAATGAAGTCGACATACATTTTCTACCACTTTTCTATTAAAAATTGTATCAACTTAATTGTAACAATTTTTTCCCGTTTTCAATTTGTACATTTATTTATAACAATTACAGGTAATAAAGCCTAAGACGTTATAATTGTACCATTTATGCAGTGTATATGCAATGCCAAAAATCTCGCAAATGCGCTATAGGACACAAAAAATAAATCTATTTTTTTATCTACTGCATTCAAAAAGCACGTAGCTCTCCCCACAGGTGAGTTCATAAATAAATTAGTGCAGCTTGCTCTACTATATAGAAGATTGTGATGACGTCCTCGAGAGTGAGACTCTGGTACAAAAAAATTTAATTGAGCCAGTGACCGTTTATTAGTTGAAAAAAATATTTAAGCAAAGCAATGCCTCTACGTGTCTCTAGGGAGTGGTAATTGGTCATGTCTAATATATAAATCTATGGGTAAAGCCAAATAAATTACAAATGAATAAATAAAATAAAAATTTAAATAAATAAATTATAAATTTTTATTATAAATGAATACCGGTCGGTGGCCGAGTTGACATCGCGCTTGGGTCCCACTCAGGCGTAGTGTGTTCAATTCCTCGGCTGGCTAAGTCCTCCATCACAACACAAGCAACATTTTCAGCTTACTGTGGTGGTAGTAGGAGATTTTCAAATATTGTCAGCAGTGGCGGTTCTTCCCTTAGGTCAATTGGTGTTTGACCCCCCAAAATTATAAGACAACAATAATAAATATAATAATCAATTATGTGCATCAAAACATTTAAAATGTAACGCGAAACAGCGGCGGCGGCGAGTGACTAGCAGTGACATCTGTTGTCTCTAATAGAAGCTTTCATTCACAAGTCCACACGATTCGCTGGGTCAATTTAAAGAATGTCCAATTTGGCATCTTCTGTCCCTACGCGCGCCATAGAATAAACGAGATGGCACTATATTTTTCGTCGAAGTAAAAATTAGCTTCCGAAGAAAGTTTAGGGACGCTTAGGTCATGACCGTGGGGGAGACAACACGGTGAATATTATATGTTTTACAGAGATGGTGACATAAACAAATGTCGTTTTTTCATTTTACACGCTTGTAGTGTGTGGAACAATGGTTGTTTTTCAATTGCATAGTTCGGGAAAGGATTAGAATAATTATTTATGTTGTTATCGATTTAGAATGAAACAAAACAAAAAACGTAAAAAAATCATTGTCAAATAGAATCAAACACTGATTTTATTTATTTTAATGTTGTGGACAACTACATTAAAACTTAATATCTTAAAAATAATTTGCCGTAAGTACATGGATTGTGTATTTATTTCCAATTTATTATATTAACATAATATTTATTTAGAGTCCGCGACTCTAAAACTCTATAACAAATTGATATAGTTAATAATATATGGGCATTTTTCACAATATCAAATAAAGATTAGTCACACATTTTTTTCAAATGACCTACCACGACTGAATCCCTAGAGCCGCCTCTGATTGTCAGGTTATTCGTTTCGTAACCCGGTAATGTTTGTCTTTCTTTTTAAAAAAATATAACTTACATTTTATTAATATTTGTGTATTTTCAAAATGTACTATATGTTTTGTTGTCAATTATGCCTAAAAATAATGATAATACATAAATGTTAACAAACACATTTTTTACACTACCACATACTCGTCAAAAATTAATTCGTGTTTTTGCTTCATTCCGTCCACTGTGCGCCGGGTGAAAACCATTTTGATTCCAGCCCTGCTGACAAAGAAATACTGAAAATCTATTTGGGAATACTAATCGGGTATTCTTACCGCCTGTGACCTTTTGTGAAGACGGACTTTGCCACGTGTTCCGAAACGTCTACGAGGATGAGCATATTGTTCTTATTGCCCAATGAAGATGGCTAACGTTTTAAAAATATATATGTTTGACGAAGTAAATATCATTATATTTACTTTCAAAATTGTATGTTCGTATCTGTTGTAGATATTGTGTATACAAAAAAAAAATAAGTTCGTGATTTTCTATTTTGGCCACCAGCACAAATAGTCCTGTAGATATTTACCTAATTTATATGTTGTCATATTGAAATAATATTATAATCAGAGATGTGCTTTATTTCAAATAAATCCATTTCAAATGGAAATGCAAAATGCAAAATGGGTATTTTCCATTTTGCATTTTAAATGCTTTTCTAAAAACCATTTTGCATTTTGCATTTTAAATGCCTTTCTCAGTGCATTTTCCATTTTAAATGCTTTTTTGCAACATTCTTCCTACTTCTCCACTCATATTTTTTTCATAAGCCCCAAATATCAGTCAGTCCTCAACCTTGCTATGAGAGATAATTAACATTTGTCAAGTTGCTCCCTGGTAGGAGCCCTGGCAATTGAGTGATACCATTACAAAAAATACTGATTCAAATAGGTACTGAACATGGGGCCATGACTCTGTAATATTAAATGTTAGATAGCAGTTTCTATGTCTTTACGTTGGCAACATTAGTTTAATAATCTGTAGTCGTGGTGTTTTTGGATTTACCATCATGTAATATGTTTGTTCTACATTGATGTCCAATATTAAATGACAATTTTTTTTAAAATTCTATAATTATTTTAATTGTTTGACCTGAGAAACCATTTTGCATTTTCAATGCATTTTGAAAATAGGTATTTTGCATTTTGCATTTGAAATGCTTTTCTAAAAACCAATTTGCATTTTCAAATGGAAAAGTTTTGACCCATTTCCATTTTGCATTTCAAATGGTTTTGGGTACCCATTTTGCACATCTCTGCTTATAATATATGCCATATCCTTCCACTCAACATGGCTAAAGCCATTTCTAGCAACTGTTTGATTCTGAATGGTGGAACCACTCTGGAACGTACCCCAATTGTTTATAATACATAGTCGATTAATTGGAATACAATCCCAAATAAGCGAAGTTTAACGCAGGTAAAACATAATTCAAAATTCAATTGCTGAAGATAAAATAAGAAAAATAAATGGTCGCATGTAAGACTTGAACCCAGGTTCCTCACCTAGCCGGGTGATCCGCTCACCCTATCAATGAAGATAATTTTGGTAGTTCTTATTCGAAGTATGATGCAGTTAAATATGACCGAAGGAGATATGGTCCCATTAGCTCAGTTGTTAGAGCGGCGCCCCGGCAAGGCGAGGGTCATGGGTTCAAGTCCTAGATGCGACTTTGACGGCCGGCATAGTCCAGTGGTAACGCATTGGACTGCCATTCCGAAGGTCGCGGGTTCGAACCCGGCGTGCGCAAATAAATTTTATTTGATTAATTTGTGTTATTTCACAATTAATTAATTAAAATAATATATAGTATATTTGCGGCACGTTCCAGAGTGGAAGATACTACCAGTATCGCCCTGGTGTAAGACCACCATTCAGAATTGAAACGTTGCTCCAAATGGCTTTAGCCGTGTTTAGTGACTAGATCTGAATAGCCAGGTACTTCCCCACCTTCCTCTTTCCCTTCCCCACTTACCTTCAGCCTCACAACATCCCCCAATTGGGGATGCCATAGTCTCACTGGCTCCAGACGGGAGCAGTTGGGACTCTTGTGAGGTATTCACTATAAAAAAAAAGTGGGTGTGTCAAGCCTACGCAAGACAGAAGTGAAACTTCTAGTATTCCTCTCTCTCTATTTTCATTTCATCATCTCTATTTTCTCTCTTAGGTTAGTTTGAAAATTAGAGGTTAAATAATTCAACGACGAAGCATGGATTTGCTTTTTCTAATATTTTCTTATAGATGAATGACGTTCGATTAATGTATAGTTCCAAAAATTTTCAATTTATTCACAAGTATACAATATTACATAAATAACAATATTACAATTAAAAATTACAAAGAAATTACAATGACAATTTACCAATCATGTGCCATTTTCATTGTCAATTTCATGAATATCATTTCCTAATGTCGTGATAATTGGGTTATGGTAACTAAAGTGCGAGATATATACATGAGCACTTAAATCCTTAATGAATCGTGCAAAAACTGCATCGATTGTTGTCCCGTGTCGGGAGAGAACGTTCGTGAGCGGCTCCCCCACCTCAACAAGCGCATATGGTGAGAGAGGGACAGTGAACGGTGAGCGGTGGTGGGGGTACCCGCATTTTCGTGTCGATCCTGACTCGGTTTTACTCCGTCCCCGAATTACGCGCCTAAAGAAGTTTCACTTCAAAAATAACTATTTCTGATTTTTCCGTTTCAAATTTTCGTTCAAAAATCGCTAATATTGTCTTCAATAATTAAATGTTACAATTTGAGGTTTTACTCATTAATATATTTCAAAAACAAATTAAAAATGCATTATTTAGTGACCTTTTTTATTTGTATATAAATTACATTTATTCGGGTACAATGGTACAAATATTAAAATAAATTTTGAACAGCAATCACATAATTATAATAACAGTAACCCAAAAAATGATTTCTTACGCGCCACGGCAGTTTACGGCGAACTGAATAACTTTACGTTGACGAATGTCGGCGGACGGTGTACAACCGGCGCACAGTGGGGCCAAATCGCCAAAACGTGGCGGAAACCCCGAAAAATGAATGTTCGATTCGGGGTATTTCAAGGAATGAAGCGGGTGGGGGAAGGGTTCGTGCATCTCACTCCGAACGGATAGGTCCCTACCTTCGGGATCTGTCAAACCATTTCAGTTCGAAGTTGACCTTTGTCAAGAGCACACGTGTCGCTGTCGAAACTAGTCAAATTTACCCTCGATTAGTGAGTTCATAATTAAGTAGTGAAGTAAAGAATTACAATTCTACAAAATGGAAACGATTGCCTCAGGTATGTAGAAAATATTAATATACTAATAAGTTTTAAATCTAATGGTTATCCTATTTATATTACACATATTTCGACGCTTGTACAAAAATAGCATGATTTTCTGTACTTGTATTTTCAACTAGAGCAAAAGTAGCATTTTTTGCAATATCATGCGGAATTACAACTCCCAGACTATAGAATAATCAATTATCTGATGGAATTGACAAAAATCAGCTGCCTAAATCTGCCTATTCTCTTGTATAATGAATTTTTCTTCGAGCGTGTGCGTCCCAAATAACGTATCACAACATGGCGGTGCACCGCGGTCGATGTAGCGCGCGGTGCGGCAGGCTTCAGAACTATTTTTCCCATGCAGCACGCTTACGATATTTGATTATTTTTCTGTAATTAATTTGTTGCTAATGCTAAAGTAATATTTTTCATACAGATTCGGATGAAGAGTGTGTGAAATTCACTCGGCAAGAAATATTCAACATCGTTAAACACCGGTTGAATGATGGCCTACCTGAAATAATCCCTTTTCTGGAGGAACAACTTTCCGGAAAAATTGATCGACCGTTGCAGGTACCTGAGGACATGAGAGTCTCGCTTTCTATATTGTTTAATCAAATGAGAACAAGGTGGCAAAAAGCTAACAGGACAGAGAATCCCTTTTTGAAACGGAATAATGAATGGCTGAATGCATCCGTTTCATTTCCGGCACCTATTGTTAGTGGCAATTATCAAGCTGACTGTGATCTGCCATCGACTAGTACGTGCAGTGGTCGTCCTTCTGGGGATTTTGAATTATTGAGCAAGAGGTCGAAACGCGAAAGAACCCAATCAGTTCGCGAAACTTTGACGCCACAAGAGTTAGCTTATGCTACTCAAATGAGCCTGCGCTCTGCAGGTAAATTGGATGCTTCAAAGGTTCTTTATGAAATAACAATGACAAGTCCATCGAGAGCTTTGAAGTATCGACAGGCTTTCCAATTGACCGTGTGATGGTTTGAAATAAACGATAAATAATAAACGAACGTGCTCAAAAATTTTTTTTGTTTAGACAACGACGGAAGATTTATTGACAGACAGGCCTGGAGTAAACACATTCACACGGGACAGGGCGCAGGTACAGTCAGTCGAGTCTTGAATTCGGATACGTTGACAGCCCCGAGAAATGAATACAAACCAGAAGTGATGTGTGAGATTTCAATTAATTAGTGAATTCAGATGATGTTAGAAAGCTTTGTTGGTTTCTGAATTAAAGTGAAATATTATTGAACCGAAATATTATTACCAGCAGAGAGAGGGACTAGCAATTGGCGCTCCTACAAGCCCCCTTATCGCTGACATCTTTATGAATAACTTAGAAAACAATATTTTTGCTTCAAATTCACCTCTCTTAAAGAACATTTTACTATGGAGAAGATATGTTGACGATGTTTTTTGCATTTGGACAGGCACTGAAAGACAATTAAACTCTTTTCTTAAAATATTAAACTCCTTTCACAAACAAATTCAATTCACTGTAGAATTAGGTACAAACTTAACCTTGAATTTTCTAGACCTAACTTTAAGTATAATTAACAATAAATTTGAATTTAATATCTATCGTAAGCCCACGTATACTGATATTACAATTCACAATTCATCCAACCATCCTATATCCCACAAACATTCAGCATTTCACTCCATGATTCATAGATTGGTTACCGTTCCGTTGAATAATAATAATTTTTGCAACGAATTATCCATCATTAAACAAATCGCTTTAAACAACGGGAATGATACAAAACTAATAGACAATATTCTTAATAAAAAATTGAAACAAATAGCATCAAATAAATTCCTATTTAACAAATCTTATAACCCTAATAATATAAATATAAATCAAACATTCCAATGGCGTAGAGTTCTGTATACAAATAACTTTTCTTCTTTAAGCGTTAAAAAATTCCCATCTGAAATAAAACCCGCTTTTTACACTAATAATAATTTAAGTAAATACTTAATTAATACTAAAGATAAAGACGACAAACTAAGCCACTCGGGCATATATAAACTTAATTGTAATGATTGTTCTGCTTTTTATATCGGAAAAACGGCCCGGAATGTCAACTTAAGAGTAAAAGAACATTTACGATGTTTAAACAATAATGCCTTTTCAGAATTCGCGAATCATTTAATAGAATCTAATCATTCATTCGATAAAATCTCGGGAACTAAAATATTGCATAAAAATGGATCTGGAATTAGATTAAACAACTTAGAAGCCCTTGAAATAAAAAAAGCAGTTAATAATAATTTAAATATAATAAATAACCAAATTAATTTATCTGATAGTCCCATATTAAATTTATTCCGCCGCTGAAACTGTTATTTCCTTCCCCCCCACCCTCCTCATCATCCTTAATAATTTGTCTCCACATTTTCTATTTGCATCTCTTTCTATCTGTTTTGTATCTCTTTCACTCATTGTTTTCATTTACCTATATTTATATGTGCCTGTATCTAATTTGCTTTAGTTGATATTTAGTCCTGATGAAGCTTGGGACAAGCGAAACCCGGTTGGCTATTGTTATTAATTCAAAAATAAAGTGGTGTCTTACTAAGTGTATGTTTTTTTATTATTATTGTCATTATTATTAATTGTTTTCTCACTGAGTCCAACCACTTTCACTTCACACAAAAACCGGTTCAATAATATTTCACTTTAATTCAGAAACCAACAAAGCTTTCTAACATCATCTGAATTCACTAATTAATTGAAATCTCACACATCACTTCTGGTTTGTATTCATTTCTCGGGGCTGTCAACGTATCCGAATTCAAGACTCGACTGACTGTACCTGCGCCCTGTCCCGTGTGAATGTGTTTACTCCAGGCCTGTCTGTCAATAAATCTTCCGTCGTTGTCTAAACAAAAAAATTTTTTGAGCACGTTCGTTTATTATTTATCGTTTATTTCAAACCATCACACGGTCAATTGGAAAGCCTGTCGATACTTCAAAGCTCTCGATGGACTTGTCATTGTTATTTCATAAAGAACCTTTGAAGCATCCAATTTACCTGCAGAGCGCAGGCTCATTTGAGTAGCATAAGCTAACTCTTGTGGCGTCAAAGTTTCGCGAACTGATTGGGTTCTTTCGCGTTTCGACCTCTTGCTCAATAATTCAAAATCCCCAGAAGGACGACCACTGCACGTACTAGTCGATGGCAGATCACAGTCAGCTTGATAATTGCCACTAACAATAGGTGCCGGAAATGAAACGGATGCATTCAGCCATTCATTATTCCGTTTCAAAAAGGGATTCTCTGTCCTGTTAGCTTTTTGCCACCTTGTTCTCATTTGATTAAACAATATAGAAAGCGAGACTCTCATGTCCTCAGGTACCTGCAACGGTCGATCAATTTTTCCGGAAAGTTGTTCCTCCAGAAAAGGGATTATTTCAGGTAGGCCATCATTCAACCGGTGTTTAACGATGTTGAATATTTCTTGCCGAGTGAATTTCACACACTCTTCATCCGAATCTGTATGAAAAATATTACTTTAGCATTAGCAACAAATTAATTACAGAAAAATAATCAAATATCGTAAGCGTGCTGCATGGGAAAAATAGTTCTGAAGCCTGCCGCACCGCGCGCTACATCGACCGCGGTGCACCGCCATGTTGTGATACGTTATTTGGGACGCACACGCTCGAAGAAAAATTCATTATACAAGAGAATAGGCAGATTTAGGCAGCTGATTTTTGTCAATTCCATCAGATAATTGATTATTCTATAGTCTGGGAGTTGTAATTCCGCATGATATTGCAAAAAATGCTACTTTTGCTCTAGTTGAAAATACAAGTACAGAAAATCATGCTATTTTTGTACAAGCGTCGAAATATGTGTAATATAAATAGGAATAAGAAATCTCGGTTTCGTACAATATGGCGTTCACAATGATCGATGGCAAAGTATGCAACGCAGTCGCATCCATAAACTCTACGCAACGATGCTATTTATGTGGAAGTACTAGCAAAGATTTCAATAACATCGATGCTGTTTTGCAAAAAGAAGTCAAAGAAGAGAATCTGAAGTTTGGACTTTCAATATTACATGCTTGGATAAGGTTTTTTGAATGCTGCTTGCATTTGTCGTATAAACTTGGCTTAAAAAAATGGCAAGCACGCAGTGCCGAAGAAAAAGAGATGGTAGACACGCGCAAGAAGATCATTCAAAAGGGATTCAGATCAAAACTGGGACTTATTGTCGATCGTCCGAAACCTGGTTACGGAAATACCAATGATGGAAATACAGCTCGACGCTTTTTTGAAAATTCGAAGACATCTGCTCTCATAACATCATTGGACATAGATTTGATAGAACGGTTTCACGTCACCTTACAAGTCATTTCGAGTGGACATGAAATCAATTCTGATAAGTTCCATAATTATACGCTGACAACTGCGAGGAAATTCGTTGAGCTGTATCCATGGTATTATATGCCTACTTCGGTGCATAAGTTATTGATTCACGGTCCACAAATTGTAGCTCACGCATTGCTACCAATCGGTCAGTTATCCGAAGAAGCACAGGAAGCGAGGAACAAGGATATTAAAAGATATCGCGAAGACTTTTCCAGAAAGTGTTCGCGAGTAAAAACAATGGAAGACGTTTTCAAGCGGCTTCTGGTAACTTCCGATCCATACATCTCCAGCATCAGAAAACTGCCACAGAAGAAAATGAAAAGTTTATCAAAGGAGGCAATAGGATTATTACTTTCTCCTGAAATTCAAATCGCACCACGACTGAACACGGAAGACTCTGATGTGGATTCTGACTCTGAGGACTTCGAGAGCGATACTGATTCGGATAGGGCATAGGGTTAATCAGATTAAGTTTTGAATTTTAAGACAACAATGCTTCGATATATTTTCGACTGATATTCTGTTATTTAGTTTAATAAACAATGACGTTTTCAGTATGTTAATTGTTGTAATTATTGATCTCCTACTGTCTATATATTTTCGGGTTTTCATGCGTCTCGTTGCTATATTGGATCCACCATTGTGTTTGGATAATTTTTAACTTCAAATTCGTAATCAGCGACCTCAAAAACCCCTGAGTGATGAGTTTTGTTTGAATTAAACGTCGTTTCGGGGTTTCCGCCACGTTTTGGGGGTTCGGCCCCACTGTGCGGCGTGTGGGAAGTCTATCAAATATACTCTGAAATTTCTCTAAGCGTGCATATAAACAGGACAAAATTTCCGCAAGCCGAGCCAAGCTGTTTATACGTAGCATGAGTTTCGTTTTGCATCGACTTCAGATAGGAATTTGTCCCAATTAAACAGAATGGTGTCTCAGATAACCGAAGTAAATGAGTATTAGTTTCTTTATTTGGTTTCTGTTCCTTGGGTTTTGTCCCAAATAACCGACTGTCCCGCTAAACCCGTGTACCAAGTAAGTGGACTCGACTGCACTACAGGGTTTTCCAATAAGAGGTGTTATTTTGATATTCAATCGTAAAAGATCAATGGTTTCGTTGCTTGTCTGGCACGTAGCGCCGTCTTGATGAAAGTAAACGTTGTCCAGATCAATACCATCCAATTCCGGCCATAAAAAATCATTAATCATCTCTCGATAGCGCAATCCATTCACCGTAACTGTTGCTCCAGCCTCATTTTCGAAAAAGTAAGGTCCAATGACTCCGCCGGACCATAAACTGCACCAAATAGTCACACGTTGAGGATAGAGAGGCTTTTCAACAATAACTCTGGGGTTTCCCGAGTCCCAGATGCGACAATTTTGCTTGTTGACGAAGCCACAGAGGTGGAAATGGGCCTCATCACTCAAGATGATTTGCATTTGATTCACTCAAGTGAATTTTAATAATTTCAATGCGTTGTTGAAGCGTGTATCGTTCCATTTTTATTAATGGCGTAGTTTCTACTTGTCAAATGTCAAAAAATGACAGCTTCAAAAGTAACATCTACCGAAAAAGCGGGCTATTCAAAATATCACCTCTTATTGGAAAACCCTGTAGTAGTTCTGTGAACAATAGACCTCGCATCAAAAAGTATACTCATTCTCTATTATTTAATAAATCAAAACAGAAATTTCCTCTGAAATCAAAAGAGTTATAACTAGGTACATACTTAAATACCTACCTGCTTAATTTTTAACAATTTATTTTAAGTGACATTTAAAAATAATCAAAATTAGGAATATAACACAATTTTTTCAAAGACACGTCACTATTCCATTGATATTTCTTTTTTCAAAATTTCTTCAGGCAAGTTCCATAATATTGAAAAAACTCAAATAAGAAATTACAAACACGATGACAACACACTTGAAAAAATAATATTTTACTGAACCATCTTGAACCGCCAACATACATGACACATGACCGTTCTTTTAGTGTAACAAGCCCTCTCATCTGGAATAGACTTCCCTCAGCTCTTACTAATCTCCAGAATTTGGCTGAATTTAAACGGGCTTTAAACAAAATTATTTAAAAAATCTTACCATTTATAAATTTTAACTTCTTTTCAATATTTTATGATAAGCCATATTCTAAAACTTCCGGTAATTGTTTGGTTTCGGTTGTCTCCTTATTGTACTTTTTAAAGTGTCTGCTCAGAAAATTCTCATTTCTGAGCACAAACTGCTTCCTCTTTTATATTATATTATGTTTTAGTTTTAATATTCGTGTTTTGTCTTGTCCTGCTGTTATTGTTATTCTAAGTTTTGTCATCACTTTGTATAAACAGTGTATTTAGTGTTATAATATTAGATCTGTATTGGGTAAGGCACACTGTAGGAATAATTTTAAGAACCACTAATACTGAATTACCATTTTTTTTAAGTTTGTTATACGAGTAGTTAAGCGCACTTGAAGTGTAATGACACTAAACTGCTCTATATAAATGCCATGTTATTATTATTATATACAATCAAATTTACAAATAGGCGAAATGCAAAACGGTTGAGTTAAAACGGGACTTCGCTACGCTCAGTCAATTATTTAAATCATAGACATATGAATATTAGTAGACCTGCCCTAAGTGATTAAAAGCGTATTATCCCCACTCCCCATACCGGTTCCATTGGAGCCGGCTGTGCTCGCGTATGGCCTCAAGTGAAATTTTAAAACGTGACGTCATCATTCTTGTGCGAACTATGGTCGAGGCATCATCGGTTCATTTTACGAAATAACACGGCAGAATGTTGACTTGTGCTATGAAAACTTGTAAAAATAGATGTGAAAAAGAGAATAAACCCAATTGTCGTATTACATTCCATATATAAGCATTATTTTACTTTATTTTAAGCATATTCACATCGTATAATATAGATCAGTTGTTACTATCACATCGAGAAACGTCTGGACGCGAAACACAAAGCTGGTTGGTTGCTGGGAAGTAAATTATGAACATTTATAAAAGTGTCTTAACTAAATACTTAAACGAAATATTCGACTCTGAAAATGGAACCGAATTTTTTTGCCGAATTTGGACTTCGCAAATTTGTTCATAACGTGGCGAGTAATTTGCGCTCCCATGTAAAAATGTCTATTCATTCAAAAGCAGATTTTACTTTTAAGAAGTAAATGGTGATATTATAATGCGAGATGCCTATTTACTGTCAGATTGATTTATTGACGAATCACAGTCAGCTTCACTCCCTTCGTTCTTCAACAGTTGATTTTACCCCTCGCCATTATCTTCTCGTCTATTGATTCCTATGTCTGTGATTTAAATGCTAGATTTATAATGCTACATAGGTAAATCTATATAAATAAAAATGTTAAAGTCTTCCGTTTGTTCAAAATCTTAAATTTCTTCACGGATTGCTTTGAAATTTTGACATAACGTTGCATTCGAATACGCGTGTGTTTTTATACATTACCTATATTATATAGATGTCACCTGTGACAGGTAAAAACATGTTTTAAAAAAAAAAACAGCGCCATCTGTGGGACATAAAAGCAACACCCGCTATTGTTTTTCTATCTGCGAGGACAGGTTGAGCGACAGCAACGCGTGGCGGGGTACAGCTAGCTAATTAAATAAAATTTATTATTCGAACGATCGGCCTCTGGATTTGTAGTCTAGAAACTAAAGAGGTCGTCATCTGATCTAGTATTACTAAAAATAATAATAATCGTTATAAATTACGTACACTGTTGTATTTTTCTCCGCAATTCCATAAATCAAAGTTATTACATTACATATCTCGATTTTATCAAAATGTAAACACCAGTATGTAATACTGCGACATCGCTTATTATTATTATTCACTAGTTATATAAAATTGGTAATTGTCCCATTATTGCGTAAAGCGTCAATCCTTATCAGCACGCCAGTCACGCAATGTTTACCTTTTTAAAATATATATGTAGGTACCTACGTGTACAGGTCACAGACAGCTGCAGAATTCCACGACCAATTTTAAAAAAATTATTGAAATTTGATAAATTGTTCAAATTTTGAGAAACTACCCGTTTTTATTATTTGGTGAGCGAAACTGGCGACACGCGGTTTAACCCATAAAGTCTGTTTGGGCGATATATTTCTCCCTGCCTGAAACGGACTCATAAAAGTAATCTCATTTTGTATAATATCAGTTTTAAAGAGAGAACACCAAAAACAGTAACATAGAAACAGTACTATGTTACCGTTTTTCTCATACTTACTTTTGGCATTGATAGTGTATATTCGGGCACTGATAAATGAATATTTTAGCATTGATAGTGCAGCAAATTCGGGCATTGATAGTGCATATTCGGTCATTTATAGTGCATATTCGGTAATTGATAGTGCATATTCGGTCATTGATCGGTCATTGATAGTGCATATTCTGGCATTGATAGTACATATTTTAGTTGAGTTTTATCCAGTAATGTTGGCCTCACTGGGTGTCTTACCGTGTTGAGGCCTTCATTTTATAATATATAAATATAATATACATAATACATTTAAAGAGAAAATAATACATTTAAAAAATAATCTTGTGTATTTGTGAGTGATGTGTGTTTTATATTGGTTTTGTGTGTTACGTGTAGGTTTTTTATTTTATGTTGTGAGATTTTAGTAATATTGTCTTTTTTGTTCTTTGATCCATTTTGTAATTTTGTGTCTGAATTTATTTTTAGTGAAGTGTTAGACTGTTGAATGCTTTTATAGCAAGAACTCGTAAAAAACTCATATTTGTAAAAAACATTTTGGTCTGTTAGACTATTTGATGCCTCTGGAATCTGTTCTAATCGTAAATACAGTATTATTTGAGCAAAAAGATATTTCAATATAATATACCTAATATTTATAAATACTAGCTAACTTTTACCAAAACCTCCTAGGTCACAAGGCCGAGACACTCATTCAAAACGTCTAAGGGGAAACTGAAATTCGAATTTAGAACGTTATACTGATATCGATTGCTGCGTTTTGTTTCTAAATACTATCGTCAAACAGGAGAATTCAAATTCCAAATTAGAACATTTTATCAACTTGGAATGCCTTGCTGTGTTTTGTTTCGAAATGCGATAAAAAATGGGGTTAAACGTGTTTATATTTTGACGCTCTTTTCCCAGTGTGGTACGTCGCCATGACTACCGCCGCATTCCGTCGCATACGTCACAATACGCCGTTCTATTTTAGAATTTCGTATCGATCTGTATACTACTTGAGTTTGGTATATTAAAAGTATTTCTTTAGAAGCAAATAAAACCGTAATTACCTACTGTCATTAGTAATCACTTAATACATCATTGATCATTATATCACAAGAAAAGTAGGTACCTACTAGCTTTTTTTAAGCACCCATCAATAATATTAAAAATATTGCCATAAACGAAAAAATATTTTATTTATCGGAGTATCTAAACGACCAAATATGATTTAAGATTTTCACGGCCAAAAGTATTTTTGTTATTTGTTTTTGGGGTGTTATGCCGTGTTGCGCTAACTCCTTCTTTAGCCAACGTTTCGGACAGCATTGCAGTGTCCATCATCAGGGCAGATGTGTACACACCTGGCTAAAGAAGGAGTTAGCGCAACACGGCATAACACCCCAAAAAGACTAACGATCATATGCATTTATTTTTACGTGAATACCGCACAATAATCCCAACTTTCTGGAGCCAGTGAGACTATAACATCTCTAATCTTTAAGGCGAAGCTTAATGCCAAATCATTATTTTGATTAATCTTTATAAAGAATTGGTGTACATTATGAATTCCAAAATTATGCTTTAGATAAATTGAAGGTTTTCCTATCGTTTCGCTTGAGTAGAATACAAATAAAAAAGTAAATTACTCAATAAAAAATATAAATGTAAACTACTAAAAATATATATATTTTCAATAGAAATGTATGAACGCATAAATGAAACAACTTTTAAAAAATACAGTATTATAGCTATGATTATCTGTGACAGTTTCACTTGATTAACTTTTTTGCTTTCTTATAAAATTATTTACAAAATAAATATAAACCAGTTTTGTGCTTGAAATCGTTTCTAGATTCCGTTTGTCAAGCGATTTTAATGCCTATTACCTACAATATAAGGTATACCAAGAATATACTCATTTTTGGCTTGTAGCTTCCTATTAAATAGTATAAAATAAAGTCGCTATACGCGTCTGTCTGTTTGTGCGCTTAGTTCTTCTAAGCAACGCGACGGATTTTGATAGGGTTTTCACTATCATTAAGAGAATTTCTTCCGGGAGTTTTATATATTATAATCCATGGATATTATATTCATCGAAAGTAGAGAAAAGTCAAGCGACACCGCGTACATGTCAGCTAGTCCACAATAATTGTGACTGACTGAAGGTAGTGGGGAGGGGAAGGAGATGGGAAGAGGAAGGTGGAGAAGTAACTTCATTCTGAATGGTGGTCTTTCACTAGGGTGATACTGAGAGTATCTACCACTCTGGTTATTAAAAAAAATTATGCTTCACACCTTGAAGCAATATTAAAAAAAAATTTTGAAGTTCTTTTTTTTTAATTTCTTCATCAGTTCTTCAACAGTGACCAGCTGCTGACCCTGTACAAGTCTCAAGTCCGCCCAACTATTGAATTTGGGAGCCACCTTTGGGCTGGTGCCCCAAAATACTTAATAAACCTGCTTGAGTCTGTGCAAAGGAGAGCGATCCGTCTGATTGACAATCCGTTGTTAACAGACCGATTGCCTTCTCTAATGCATAGACGCAATGTAGGCATGCTGTGTCTGTTCTACAGGTATTTCAATGGAGCCTGCTCCAAGGAGCTAGCAGCATTGATTCCTGATGCACCGGTGCACGTGCGCGAAACTCGACGGACACGAGCTGAACACCCGTTCACGGTTGACGTTGGCTTCATGAGAACGGGCCGTTTTTACGACTCGTTTTTGTGTAAGTCGGCTCGTATGTGGAACGAGCTACCGGCATCTGTTTTTCCTCCCTCCTATAATCCGAGCCTCTTCAAGGCCCGCATTAACAAATCCCTTCCTACAGCCCCTACCTTATTCCTCCTCACAACGCCGCCCAACCGGGTGGTGACATAGTTCCCCTGTCTGTACACTGCACAGGCAGGGACACTCTTGTGAGGTGTCACATAAAAAAAATAAAAAATCAGTTATTGTTACTTTATTTTTAAGTAACATTAGAGAGCCTATTTCACATATTATTATGACAAATCATTATTTCTTTAACGCATAATTATAATAAATATAAAGGTTAAAAGGTCTTGTGGTAATTTGGCGAAATATTTTTTTTCTGTCACTATCGCCCTGGTGACCACAATTCAGAAGCTAAACGTTGTTTAGAATGGCTTTAACCGTGTTTGGTGTAACCAGTTCTGAATAGCCAGATACTGGCAAATTATTTTAAAAACAGAAAGTTTGAATGTAGTCCCCTCTTGCCCCGCAGTAGTCCCGCGATAGAGTACACACGCTTCTAGGAATTTGTTTGTTCAATGCTAACCACCTTATCTCATTTACCGCAGTTAATTTAATCTGTATCTGTGATTTATATCTGTTTGTGGCACAACTTATGTACCTGCCTACTTTTTATCTATCTTTCAAGTACCTACGTAATATTTTGGGTGTGGTCACATTATCAATTGGTTACCCAATGGCTTAGCAACAAAAACAAACTTTATTAACCAGCCCCTAACCCCTAACTAAATAAATAAAAACTATATACAGGGTTTTCCAATAAGGGCTGTTATTTTGAATAGCCCGCTATTTCGGTAGATGTTACTTTTGAAGCTGTCTTTTTTTGACATTTGACAAGTAGAAACTACGCCATTAATAAAAATGGAACGATACACGCTTCAACAACGCATTGAAATTATTAAAATTCACTTGAGTGAATCAAATGCAAATCATCTTGAGTGATGAGGCCCATTTCCACTTCGGTGGCTTCGTCAACAAACAAAATCGTCGCATCTGGGGCTCGGAAAACCCAAGAGTTATTGTTGAAAAGCCTCTCTATCCTCAACGTGTGACTGTTTGGTACGGTTTATGGTCCGGCGGAGTCATTGGACCTTACTTTTTCGAAAATGAGGCTGGAGCAACAGTTACGGTGAATGGATTGCGCTATCGAGAGATGATTAATGATTTTTTATGGCCGGAACTGGATGGTATTGATCTGGACAACGTTTACTTTCAACAAGACGGCGCTAAGTGCCACACGAGCAACGAAATCATTGATCTTTTACGATTGAATATCAAAATAACACCTCTTATTGGAAAACGCTGTATATATAAAAATGTAAATGTTTGTTCCAAATTTAAAATCTCCGAAAGTTTTTCACTAATTGCTTTGAAGTTTTAACGCAACACGTTGCATTCGAATACGCATGTTTTTTTATACACCTATATTAACCGAGCTCTTCATGCTCTAAATAATATTTGTCTTAACTCTAACATTGACATTTTTCGGATTCACTGCCCAAATTCAAACGTGGCATCATGTCAATAATTTAAACTATTCAATGCGCATACATACAGACACACACAAACAAACACTCACACATACATTACACACGTCACACACACACACACACACACCTATAAACCACACACGTCACCTGGTAATTAAGGAATAAAAATACCACTTAGCAGACATTACAAGGAAACATATCATTGGTACCCAACATAAAGTATCTTATTCCTGTATATTGTTTCATCACTGTAAATCATGAACTGTTTGTTTCTATAATATAAAATAAAACAAAATAAAAATATTAAGTAGATGTCATCTGTGACAGGTAAAAACATGTTTTTTTTTAAAACAGCGATATCTGTTGGACGTAAAAGCAACACACGCTATAGTGGCTATATCTGTACTGACTGCGCCACAGCAATGCGTGTCATAATAAATAAAATATAACTGAAAAAATTGAGTAGCCAGGTAAACAAAATAAAATTCTTAAATATTTGCAACTGATCAGACCCCCAAGAAATGTGATCCATACTGATCAGAAATTAAGGTTAAACGCAACGCTCGTTGTATTCTACGTGTTCACAGATGGCGTTAATTAATTAATTTTGTTTAAATACGCTTTTGCAAGGTATTGCTTTACAGTATTAAGACAAATTATTTGTTTGCGCCCGTATATACGCAATATGAATATGAATCAATAGTTTTGTTCGTTTAAAGACTTAATTCTTTCGAGAAAGGCACACAAATACAATATTTTACCGATGATTCAATCCGATATTGTATTTGTATGCCTTTCTCGATAGAATTGAGTTTTTATATGGACAAAACTATTTATTCATATTCATATTGCGTATATCAGGGCGCAAACAAATAATTTGTCTTAATACTGTAAAGCAATACCTTGCAAAAGCGTATTTAAACAAAATTAATTAATTAACGCCATCTGTGAACACGTAGAATACAACGAGCGTTGCGTTTAACCTTAAACTAATATCGCCAGATTGAAATATGTTCATTTTTACAAATAAAACATCACTAAATAGACCAACACTGACTTTAACTTCAGTTTATGGAGTCGCATTACAAAAGTAGGCTTTAATTTCTGACAATAATTTTATAGTTGGAATGTGGTAAGTATTATTAAAATCATTAAAATATTTATTTATACGCCTAAAAAGGCTTTTATATAAAAGTGATACATGATGCAGTGTACATAAGAGAATATCTGTATTATACAGGAGATACTGACAGTAAATAGACATAATCCATTGTAAAGTAGGTACAAACTACAGGGTTTTCCAATAAGAGGTGTTACTTTGATATTCAATCGTAAAAGATCAATGGTTTCGTTGCTTGTGTGGCACGTAGCGCCGTCTTGTTGAAAGTAAACGCTGTCCAGATCAATACCATCCAATTCCAGCCATAAAAAATCATTAATCATCTCTCGATAGCGCAATCCATTCACCGTAACTGTTGCTCCTGCCTCATTTTCGAAAAAGTAAGGTGAATGACTCCGCCGGACCATAAACCGCACCAAACAGTCACACGTTGAAGATAGAGAGGCTTTTCAACAATAACTCTTGGGTTTTCCGAGCCCCAGATGCGACAATTTTGCCTGTTGACGAAGCCACCGAGGTGGAAATGGGCCTCATCACTCAAGATGATTTGCATTTGATTCACTCAAGTGAATTTTAATAATTTCAATGCGTTGTTGAAGCGTGTATCGTTCCATTTTTATTAATGGCGTAGTTTCTACTTGTCAAATGTCAAAAAATGACAGCTTCAAAATAACATCTACCGAAATAGCGGACTATTCAAAATAACACCTCTTATTGGAAAACCCTGTAGATCTATGAGTACTCAAATATTAAATTGTCATTACATAATTTAAAAAAAACTAAATATAAAACAATATTAGTAAAACGTAAGAGTAACATAAAGTAAAAAAGAAATTAGAACAACACTACATATAAGACAAAACACTAAAACTACATTACCAACGCTACTCTAATTTTTAGGATTCAATACAAATTGCTGGTATTGATTATGCTTAGTTCTATAAATTGAGTAAATAAATATATCAATAGCACCCCCATATTTGTTGCCCAGATCATGCATCATAGTGGTCAGTGAGTGTGTCTGATAGTTGATTGTGTATGTATTGCAGAAGAATGTTATATTTTGTCTTCTATTCCTAGTCGGCAGATGGAATATATTTATTATTTTCATAGATGTTTAGAAAAAATAGACAAAATCTGTTTTCTTGAATGGGACCCTTATTTTCGCCCGCATGAAGTGTGTTAGTATATATTTTGCCCTGAGTAAGAAACAGTTGTTCCGAAATTGGCTGGCGTAAAAATTAGAAATATAGTGGTTACAAACAATACGTAATATTGTTTCATTTTATTTCAATTGATAATCACAAAGTTACAGCTACATTAAAAATATTTATTCTGCTTATTTATGGGGGTACATCAAATACTTATATTATATTATATTATGTAATTAATAACTGTACTATATTGTGTAATTTAATTCGTGTACCTTTTTTTTTACTAAGAAAAAAAATAAAAAATAAATAAAATAAAATATTATATTTATGTTTTTAAAATGTATTTTTTCTTCTTTTTCCAGTACAACTCTGTGGACACTAGCCCCATCAGCGTCTACGTGATGCACCCATTTTGGAATCGAATAGTTGAGGTAGTATATCATCTCCTTCATTTACCTTCTAGCGTCTAGCTTTGGACACATCCCTCCCTCAACTCTCTCCAGATCTGCCAATCCTTTTTCCAGTACAACTCTGTGGACACTAGCCCCATCAGCGTCTGCGTGATGCACCCATTTTGGAATTGAATAGTTGAGGTAGTATATCATCTCCTTCATTTACCTTCTAGCGTCTAGCTTTGGACACAATCCCTCCTTCAACTCTCTCCAGATCTGCCAATCCTTGGTAGCCTTCACCCATCTGAAGCCTGCAGTTCTCTTCAAATCGTCTGTGCATCTGATCTGTGGGCGAGCTCTGCTTCTCTTTCGCAACTGAGAATGCGATCCGGCGATAGTTCTGTGATTCCAACGGTCGTCTGTAAGTTTTTCATCATTTCGGTTTGCGATCAGTTCGATCAGAATCTTTACTTAGAAACATAACGATGGATGCCATGTACCGAAAAACAAAAATTGCCAAAAGAAATTTAATAAAAATTGCAGTAAGTAAATGGGTTTCGGTAGCACAATGGTCAGATGTATTGTTCCGAAGAGATGAAGAGTTCCGAGTTCAAGTCACAACCTAATCTTTTTTCTTTTCTGTTTGTTTGAGTTAAGTTTGTTGATTTTTAATGAACAATAATTTAGATGCGATTTTAGATTTTCACGGCCAAAGTGAAGCCGTATTGCGCTTTATCCTTCATTAACCAACATTTCGAACTGCTTTACAGTGTCCATCATCAAGGCAGATGTGCAGATTGTGGTAAAGTCTTTGTTTATGTATGTAGAAGTGGTATCGTGTTGCAATTGTCTATTATTCGTTATAGTGAAATACCTGCCCTAGGAGGATTAACGCTTGCAACATGGTAACACTTCTACTTATATACACACACACTTCCTCACAATCTGCACATCTGCCCCGATGATGGACGCTGTAACTCTGTCCACAGCATAGGCCAAAGAAGGAAGAAGAGCAACATGGCATAATAACCCAGCATTTTGTTTTTATTTCACGCAAAAAAAATAATTGTTCAGTGGATGCATTTATTAGTATTATTCCTCCCGCCATGCTTGGATATCTCTGTGTTATGGCGGGTAAAGTTTACTGATTGGAATTTTTCATAATATGCATCTAATAGTAAAATTATACAATTCAGATTTAGTTATAAATATTTTATACTACCTGACGTGAACCCGGCGTTGCTGGAATTTTCTCTACTTCCATAAATATAATATGCATGTATTATGTATATAAACCTTCCGGAAGAAATGCTTTGAATGATTGTAAAAACCCTATCACAATCCGTTAAATAGTTTAGAAGAATTAACCGCACAGACAGACAGGCAGGAACAGCGACTTTATTTTTTACTATTTAGACCTGACGTGTACCCGGCATTGTTAGGGGTTATCCTTAGGAGATAGACATACCATCGTGGATTTTTTTGTAGGCCTGTTCAAGATATACAATTCCGTAGTACATTACTTTGATGTATCTCATAAGGTTTAGTCAGCGTTAACGATGCAAACGCCGGAAAACTTTTTTCTACAACTAGATTACATCGAATTTTCTCTACTTTCTGTCAGTATAATATAAATGTATTATATGGTGGCCGGAAAACTCAAAAAATGACGATTCAACACACCTTTAAAAAGTGATATAACGTTATGAAAAGTAATGAAACATAAACTAGGTTAAATAGGTTACGTAGTTAACTATTCAATCTAGTTTTTGTTTCATCACTTTCAATGACTTTATTTCACTTTTTAAAGGTTTGTTGAATTGTCATTTTGATCAGTTATCGTTCCGTATTCAATTCAATTCAATTCAATTAGTTTATTCCTTTAAAAACATTACAAAATTACATTTTATTTCGTTTTTAAGTACATTTGTAAAATGGTATTACATAATAAGTAAGCGGTGTATAAACTATATCAGCATCAATAGAGCTTGCCTTTTAAAGGCAGCTCAATAAGTTCGAGTTGCGTTGCGCGAACAACAGGGAATAAAATACCTCCACAGTTTAACAACAAAAATCCTGTAAAATCTAAAGAATAACATTTAAACCAACATATTAAACAAAAGATAGAATCAGTGGAGTGAATCGGTGAATTCCTAAAATAAATAATAGTCACTTTAACAGCATAAAAACCTGGTACAATAATACTTAACCTAAAAGTTGAGCGGTCAACTGTAAGTCAACGACTATACCTTAAAAATAAAAGTGAAACCAGCGAATATAATATCACATGAATATAGTGTTAATTAGACATTAATCAAGTGATATGTATGCGGAAAAAATATCACTTTAAACCGAATCTAATACTTTAAAATAACCTACAACAATTTAAAGTTAAAAAGTGTCACAGCAATATAGTATCTATAAGACTTTAATAAAGTAATCTGCATGCGGAGAAAAAGCATTTTAAAACCCAAATTTATCTAGTGTAAGTGCTAATACCAAAAACTAGTAAAAAAATCCGTTGAAAAAAAAACAATATTTTATCATAAAAAAGTGCACATTGGAACTCTATACACGCAAAAAATCTCGTTACCCGATATCCGGTACATAGCCAAGTGGTTAGCGTAGTTCATTTGAAATAACAAAATCTCGAGAAGCAGTGTTCGATCCTCAGTCACACCAAAATTATATTTTATTTTACTTCCCATATTTATTTAATATAATTAAGTATAACGTCATCTCGTGCCGACAACTAAAACTGATAGTGTTAAATTTTAAATAATTTTAAGGTATTAATTACAAACCTGAACTAAAGTGACATCTCTGGAACTATTAAATTAACGACAAAAATAAATAATCAAAATCTCTGGTATAAAATTGAAGTAAATTAACACAAAAAAATATAATCAAATTTAACATCACCCAACACATCAAGCATGGCAACTACAAGAGGAAAAGGTGCACTGGAATTCGACGATAAAAATATGGAAAAAATTATCCTTCACATTGATAAAAAAATGGAAAACATTAAAAAAGAAATAATCACTAAAATGGAAAAGATCACTGCAGAAACTCAGAAAAGCATTGAATTCATAAGTAACCAATATGACGAACTACTGAAAAAAATAGATCAAACTTTCTTACAAAATAAAAAAATTGAAACTGAAATGGAAATAATCAAAAAGGAACATCAAGATAAAAATGCAATAGTAAAACACCTCGAAATCAAACTGTCTGAACTTGAATTCAAATCCCGATTGAACTATCTAGAGATAGCCGGGATAAAACAATTAAATGGAGAACAGGCGACAGAAATAGTCATAAATGTGGCAGCAGCGGCTGGATTGGAGATAACAAAAAACGACTTAACAGATGTAAAAAGAATACCTGACAGACGTACCGATGCCCCCCCTAAACTGCTCGTACATTTCAGAAACAAAAGCTTGAGGGACAACCTCATTGCGGTAAGAAAAAACATTAACTACGCGTCCCTAAATCATCTTTCACAAGCGACGATATATATTGGAGAAGAACTCACCCATTACCATAAAGAACTGTTATGGCAAACCAAAAAATGCGCCAAAGAAAAAAACTATACCTACCTTTGGTATAAGGAGGGTAGAATAATGGTAAGGCGTAACACCAACGAAAAAATAATATATATTAGACACGTAGATGATTTAAAAAAACTTACTTAAAAAGGTGTAAACTATTCTCACAAAATTAATCACAATCTTATTGTTATGGAAAAATTTTACTATTTAATTACTTATTCTTATTGTAATCACGATAATTGTTTTATACATTTTAATAATCCTTCTATTTCAATTTTTTGTACCATTTTAATATTTTTTATGGCTTTTCTAATCCTTATTTCCTTATTCCAGTCAACGCTCCTAATCTTTTTACATTTTTTAGTAACGCACGATTATTCATCCAAGTACAGTACTTTTTTAATGATTTTAACATTCTCAATTTTGATGAATCTCATTCAAATTAATCAAGCAATAGAATTATTTAATTATATATCTCTTATAACTCATGTATTAATTCTTATTATTCTAACTGTGCTCTTTATTTCACCTCGTCAAATTATTACAAATCATGTAATTTCTCCAATCAGCGTATTAATTTTATTCATTACAATAATTTTAGTGATTTTAATTAGCACAGCTTATTCAATTTACATACCAAATTTTATCAAAATTTCTAATCGCACTGATCTCTTACTGATATTCTCTAAACGTATATATATTCATTTACTTAACTTAATTTTTATTTTATTAATACTTTTAATATTGCAATTATGTAATTCCATCAAAATCCTCATTTCTTTAATTATTTTTAAATATCTTATTTACGCTATCAGTTCTAAATGTTTTTGCTATCCAAATTATTTTAATTATGTTTACATTCTTTATATAAATTTTCTAATCCATTCAATACCTTCATTTATATTAATCCATTTAATTCCTAAAATTTTAGTGTCTTATTATAATTCTTCAAATATTTATAATTTTACAATTATGTTAAAATTTCTATTTATTCTTACATTTTATATGATTATTTTACTATTTCAAAAATATATTATCTGTCTGTTCATCTTTTTTAACTATATTGATTACACTATTGGTTCGAGAGGTTTTTATTATCCAAATTACTTTAATTATGTGTACATTCTTTGTGTATCCTTTCTAATCCTTGAAATACCTTCATTTATGTTAATCCATTTCATTCTTAAAATTTTAATGTTTTATTATATTTCTTCAATTCACTATACATATGCAATTCTTTTAAAATTTCCAAATTCTACATTTTTATTTATTCCTATATTTTATATGATTATTTTACTTGTTATAACTCATAATATAATCTATCTGTTCATATTTTTTAACTATTTTTTTTACACCATTGATTCTAAAGGTTACTATCCAAATTACTTTAATTATGATTACATTCTTCATGTACCTTTTCTAATCCATTCAATACCTTCATTTAAGTTTATCCATTTCATTCTTAAAATTTTAATGTATTATTATAATTCTTCAAATCACTATAATAATGCAATTTTTCTTAAATTTCCAATCCCTACATTTCTATTTATTCTTATATTTTATATCATTATTTTACTGGTTACAAAACCTATAATCTGTCTGTTCATGTTTTTTAATTATTTTATGTACACTACTTGTTTTAAATGTTTTTACTATCCAAATGATTTTAATTCTGTTTACATTCTTTCTCTACCTCTTCTAATATATTCAATTCCTTCATTTATATTAATCCATTTCATTATTAAAATTTCCATGTCTTATTATAATTACTCAAATCACTATAATTATGCAATCCGGTTAAAGTTTCCAATTTCTACATTTCTATTTATTCTTATACTTTATATGACTTTCTTGACTGTCATAAAACATACATTCTGTCTGTCTATATTGGATATTTTTGTGCATTTTATTAACTTATTTGTCGCAAATTATTATTTATTTTTTATTCTTCTTATTCCCCTGATTGGTTTTGCTATTGATATTTTATTATTCTCAATTCTCTTATTTATTGATTTTATATTAGATGGTATAATAGTGATATCTCTTGATTTTATTCAAGATTCTCGTACAATCATAGATGCATACACAAATAACGCTTACTTTATGAAAAATATTTCAATATACAAAACTATTGCTGAAACAATTGCTATATCCTTAAGAGCAAAAAGGTTAATATAAGTGCCGTATAAAAATGGATTCTGTAACTACTAAAATGACAACTAACAATTCGAACCTATCAATATACCATCAAAACATAAGATCAATAAACAAAAACTTTGACCAATTTCTCATCCAACTCGAACTTACTAAAATCAAATATGATATAATTATCCTGACAGAATGTTGGCTAACACCTTCTTATACTCCCAAAATTATTCTTGATTACACTCACCACCAAACCATAAATCACTACAAACAAAACGACGGTATAGTAGTATACACACTAAACAATACTCATAACGCGTGTAACGTCAAAGAAATTACCATTACAAATTCAAACTGTCTCCAAATAACATACAACGTCAACACATGTATCATCGCACTTTACCGCTCTCCTTCTAAACCAAATATATCTCCATTTTTGTTTGACTTAAATAACTGTCTTACTGAGCTAAACAAAATAAAGAACTTAGTTTTAATTGGAGACCTAAACATCAACATTCTAACAAACAATGAACATCCTCAGTGTCAAGACTATTTAAATACAGTAATGTTTCATGGAATGGTAAGCACTATAAATTCACCAACTCGATGTACGCAATACTCCTCTTCCTGCATCGACCATATTATGGTAAAATCATCCAATCTATACACCTCTGAAATTCATACGTCATCAATTACAGATCACTATGCCACCTCCTTCACAATGGGTTCCAAACACAATGTACACAATAAAGCTTCAACTACAACAACTAAGAAAACAATTGACTATGACAATCTCAACAAAATGATTAAATCCAAATCCTGGGACATACTACATAATATAACAAACACAGAGGATGCCTGGAATTACTTCTCTAACTACCTACAAGACACCCTTAACCAAAACACCAAAATCACCACCAAAAACATTCCTAAAACTATCAAACCCCTTAAACCATGGATAAACCATACAATCATTAACTGCATTAGGAAACGCAACTCCTTACATAAAAAGTGTGCCACGAATCCTTACGATATCACACTCCATAATTTCTACAAAAGATACAGAAATATTTGCACACAAGTAATTAGGAAAGCCAAAAATTTATACTATAGTAAGAAAATTTCCGAATGCAACAATGACCCTAAAAAAATATGGAGAATCCTCAAGGAAGCAACCAATTCACACAAAGCTACCGACGTCTTAAACTCTCTCAACATCAATGATAACACGGTACACGTTACATCGAACCCTAACACAATTCTCAATCATGTAAACCATTATTTTGCAAATATAGGGTCAGAATTAGCAAAAAAAATCACAACAGATAACAATACACCTAACACTAGAGACCCCTCTACCAATGATGAAGTCCCAACACGTTTTGTTCTTAAAACGGTTACAGAGAAAGATGTTTCTGTAGCAATAAACTCTCTCAAAAACACTTCATCTGCCGGCATAGATGAAATACCAAACACTGTACTTAAAAAAATTGCCCCTGGTATAATTCAACCAATAACTCATCTTCTTAATATTAGTTTCCGCCAAGGCCTTTTTCCCACTATTCTAAAACAAGGTCTTATTATCCCAATTTTTAAAACAGGTTCTAAACTTGACATCAGCAATTACCGTCCAATTACGTTGCTCAATTCCATTTCAAAAGTATTTGAAAAGATCGTGAATAATAGTCTGATGGAATACCTAGAAGCCAACAACCTTCTATCGCCTCGTCAATTTGGCTTCAGAAGACATAAAAGCACTAACGATGCCATAGCCACAGTAACTGACCATATTTCTGGCCAACTAGATAAGGGCTCGAAATGTCTATCGGTATTTCTCGACCTCTGTAAAGCGTTTGATACAATCTCACATAACAAATTGGAACGCAAAATGTTCAATGTGGGTATTAGAAATAAAGAACTAGACCTTCTCTCCAGCTTCTTATCTGGCAGATCCCAATGCATTAAACTCGGAACAACAAAAAGTCAATTTTTGCCAATTAGTTATGGTGTCCCACAAGGCAGTGTTATAGGTCCAACGCTCTTCCTAATATATATAAATGAGTTGTGTAACCTAGATATCGATGCCACTATTGTCAGTTTCGCCGATGACACAGTCCTTCTATTTCAATCAAAAGACTGGCCTACCGTATACGCCAAAGCGGAAGAAGGAATTCAAAAGGTAAAACATTGGCTCGACTCTAATTCACTAACTCTCAATATACCTAAAACAAAATACACACTATTCAGTCTCATAAATATCCCAAAGTCAAACCTAAGTCTAACTTTGAAAATACACAGATGCAAAAATTCATCTCTTAACCGGAATTGTGACTGCCCATGCTTAGAACAAGTAAACAATATTAAATATTTAGGTATAACTTTTGACAAAAATCTTAATTGGAAACAACATATTCATAACACCACGAATAAAATCCGTAAATCTATATACTTTTTCAAACAAACACGCAATTTTATTGACCTTAAACTTTTAAAATCAGTCTATTACTCACTATGCCAATCACACATAGAATACGGAATTCTAGCTTGGGGTAATGCTTCTTCTAGTGCCCTTGACCCCATTATAAAAGCACAAAAATTAATCATTAAAATAATCCTTAAGGTTCCTCTTTGTACCAGCACTGATACGATCTTCAATACTATCAATGTTATGGACATAAAACAGCTGTATGCAAGATCCATCTTGGTCAACTTACACCAGAACAATAAATCACTATACAAACCAACACAAACTATTCACAATACCCGAGCCAAAAACAAAGAACTTCTTCAAACTCCTTTTGCTAAAACCTCATTCGGACAAAGACATTTTAAAAACATAGCTTGCAAACTATACAATACACTACCAACTACGATCAGACAATTAGAAACAATGACAAAATTTAAACACGAAATAAAGAAATGGATTGCAATCACAGGGCGTCCCACTATTGCAAGCATATGTAAACCAAATTGCACATAGACAACAAGTACTATTTACACACGACCAAATTCAAACTTAATTAAAATGATCTATTTATATTTTCCCACATACTAATAATGAACACAATCTTAACAGGATTAACCCAATCGTTCTTTTGATTGTATTGAAATTATTTTGTATTATTTTTATATTTTGTATTTACCCTTATTGATATTCACTTAACTATATGTATACATATCGATGTACTCTATGTCTGTCTCGACACAGGTTTACCCTAGTGAGACAGGCATCGAAAAACCACTTATAAAAAACTTTATATAGATAAATAAATTAAAAAAAAAAAAAAAGCTTCACCGATGCTAAATATGTCGATATCCGAATTAATTCTGTTCAACAGCAAGACTGCTCTCCCCACCGGCATGACCTGCAGGCAAGTTGGTCCTGCAGGCCGGGAGATAAACCAGTCTATGCTGTCGGTGACGGAGATAACCATCAGGAACATAGAGACTAATACTCTCCATTATAGTCGGATTTTCAAACCATCCACGAATCAGTTTGAAGAAGTGTGATGCAATATGCACATCTCTTCTGACCCGTAGATGGTTCATACCGAGCATGCCCAAGAGAAAGTCAGTAGGATAGAGCCACAGGTAGTAGCCATACTCCCTCAGGTAGAGGAATCTCAGAAATTTCTTCTGCACTCTCTCCAACATGAGGGAATACTTCACCTGATGTGGGCTCCAAACCACCGACCCACTCTCAAGCCTACTCCTAACCAACGCAATGTATAGCACTTGGAGAACCCGGGTGTCTCTAAAATTCATCGCAGTGCGTAGGACGAAGCCCAGCATTTTCAGTGAAGCACTACACGTCATTTCGATATGAGTATGAAATGTCAGCCTACTATCAAACATGATGCCAAGATCTTTCATAGTGGAGACACGTTTTAAACTTCGGGCATTCATGGTATACCGGTAAAACCAAGTATGACGTGCCCGTGTGAAAGAAAGAATGAAACATTGAATTCGATCCGATTCCGTTTACTCCAGTCAACAATTCTATTAATGTCGGATTGGAGTCGAATGCAGTCTTCTAAAGTTTTAATTTCCAAGAATAGTTTTAGGTCATCAGCAAAAAGAAGTGACCTGGAATGCAGAATATTTTCTGTAATATCGTTAATAAAAATTAGAAAGAGGAGCGGTCCTAAATTAGAGCCCTGTGGAACGCCTGAGAGTACAAGGAATAATTTTGACATGAATATTCCATGAGATACAAATTGCTTTCTTCCAGTAAAATAGCTTGCAAAGAATATGAGAAACCGTAAAGAAAAACCTATAGTTGACAATTTATTTAATAATATGTCATGGTTTACGGTATCAAATGCCTTCGAGAAATCATTATATGAGCAATCTACTTGGTAGCCCTTATCTAAAGATTTGGAAACATAATCTGTGAGTACCAGTAGGTTAGTATCTGTTGATCGACCTTTTCTAAACCCATGTTGTTCCGATATTAAGAAAGGCTCTACTTGAAACAGCACATGTTTATGAATTATCGATTCGAATAACTTAGCCGGGGCGGAAAGTATTGCCACTGGCCTGAAATTTTCGACAGATGTCTTTGATCCACTTTTGAAAATGGGACAAATTTTTGAGACTTTCCAGGAATCAGGAAATATACCAGTATCTAAAGATAGGTTGAATATAAAACTTAGTGGCATTTTTTAAAATTCAACACATCCTTTTAAAAAAAAAATACTGAAAGAAAGTCTGGCCCAAGTGAACGTGTATGTTTCATGTTATTAATTGAAGATTTAACATCTGATTCGTCTATATGACTTATATCAATGTTTTGGGCTCCCTTCACATTCATCTTGGAAGCAGAAATGGGATTTAGTAATGGAGGCTCATTACTGTACACTGATTGGAAATGAGTTGCAAATGCATTGGCTACATCCGCTCCTCTAACTTCCCGATCACCATGCATCATGATGTCTGTTATACCACCATCCTTGCGCAGTGATTTTACGTAGTCCCAAAATGCCTTGGGATCATGCTTGATATCACTCTCTATTGAGTCGACATACGTTCGGAATGCTGAAATGAACATTTCTTCTAACAACTGCTCTGAGGTTACTGAACATTTCATACTCATTTTGGTCACCAGTAGCTTTCCATTTTTTATGGTGAGCATGTTTTATCTCAATGCTCCTGATCTCTAGTGAACCACTTCGGATATCTACGTCCACCTCTGTTGGGAGGTTTCCTAGGGAAGCAAGCGTCAAATACATTATATATACATGAATAAAAATGGTGTAGCGCCTCATTAACGCTATCGAATTTAGAAAGTTCATGCCAATCCAATTGGCTCATCATCTGATAAAGTTTGACAAAATCACCCCTACCAAAAATCCATCCCCGCAAAGTGCCGTCTGTAGTTTAAGGTAATTTGGTAGTCTTCGGAGGCTTTTTACAAGAATACCGGAACTCTAATGCGGGGTGATATTTGTCCTCATATACGAGGGGAGAATCGCTATGTATGACATTTAATTCAATGTTACACAAAACTAGATCCAACATCCTCAACTCAGAATTGGGAATACCATTATTCTGGGTGAGCCCAAACACTTCGCATAAAAAATTGAGGTCATTTTCAACATCCTTGCCGCTACGCGCTGAATGGATGTTGAAATCTCCCAAAACAATAATATTCCTTCCTCTGAGAAGATCCACGTTTTCGTGAAACTTATCGAAGAATAGTTGATATGTTTCCAGAGTTGATGCCGGTGGAAAATATATTACACATATAAAAGTAACAAACAAATCGATTGTAATTTTTATCCACAAGTCTTCGATGTCAGCTTCCAGATCAGGCATGTGTTCGGCCTTAAACTTAGTTTTGACAGCCAAAAGGCAGCCTCTGCCTTGTCTGTGGCCACTACCACTGTCTTTTCTGAACACTTGAAAACTGTCATCGAATAACTCCTGGTTGCACACACTGGAGTTCAGCCAAGTCTCAGTGAGCCCTATTACATCGTAATTGTTTACCAAAACGTTAGAATAAAATAGAGAACATTTAGTTTTCAGTCCCCTAACGTTTTGGTAAAAGAAATGAAAACTATTGTACTGTCAACTAGGTTTAATATTTGGTAGCCGTGGTGTAATTAGTAATTACCTTATTGACCCATTCTTTTAAGAACGAATGCTTAGGCCAATGCTTAGACTGCAGTAATTCTGCCACCGCTGACCCGGGTACACCGATTTTAAATGATGAATATTCTCCCCTCGTTTTGATTTTTGTTATCTTAAATGAAGAGATACTGACAGATTTACTTATTGTTTTGAGGTGCGATGTTAAGTCATCTACTGTAGTGTCTGGATGCAAGGGGTAAAGATGGAAGTATTTCACTTCCTCCTGGTCCTTTTGAATACCTCGTACGGTGATGGGACGCCGTTTACGATTACGATTAATCAAAGTCCAAGGTTGACTTCCTGGAGTTTGACGTAAGGGTGGTGCATCTGCTTTAGCTCCATCGGGCGGGGGCGGTGCATCCACATCAGTTCCGCCGGCCGGTGGCAGCGCATCACTATCAGATGGCGTAGAGGTAGGCGCTGTGGAGGTAGACGCAACGGGTGTCACATCAGGAGTACTTCGGGATGAAGCATAAGCGGAAGAAGATTGTCCCCTGTCTGAAGCGTTACTCGTTTTTTTCCCTCTTTAGGAGGCTTTTGCAGCCTGTGAGCGGGTTATTATTTTTCCGACGGCCAAACTTGTAGCGTCATCTGAGGTACGAGTCGGCTTAGTATACGGGGCGACGTGCGGGGGGTATACAGGGTTTTCCAATAAGAGGTGTTATTTTGAATAGCCCGCTATTTCGGTAGATGTTACTTTTGAAGCTGTCATTTTTTGACATTTGACAAGTAGAAACTACGCCATTAATAAAAATGGAACGATACACGCTTCAACAACGCATTGAAATTATTAAAATTCACTTGAGTGAATCAAATGCAAATCATCTTGAGTGATGAGGCCCATTTCCACCTCGGTGGCTTCGTCAACAAGCAAAATTGTCGCATCTGGGGCTCGGAAAACCCAAGAGTTGAAAAGCCTCTCTATCCTCAACGTGTGACTGTTTGGTGCGGTTTATGGTCCGGCGGAGTCATTGGAACTTACTTTTTCGAAAATGAGGCTGGAGCAACAGTTACGGTGAATGGATTGCGCTATCGAGAGATGATTCATGATTTTTGATGGCCGGAATTGGATGGTATTGATCTGGACAACGTTTACTTTCAACAAGACGGCGCTACGTGCCACATAAGCAACGAAACCATTGATCTTTTACGATTGAATATCAAAATATTATAATATTTATAATTATATATAATATTTATAAATATTATAATTATATTTTGTATTATAACTTAATTAATAAAATTATATAAGGAATGTGAGAGATGTATGAAGGGAGATTAGGTATTTAGAGTGTAGATTGTATGGGTGTTATGATTGAAATGTATTGCAGATGTACGGATACTACTCTTACTATCATCATAATGTTACTTGTGTTTTGAATGTATGGAGTTGTGTTTCGGTTTTTAAGTTGTCAGGGAGAAGGTTGAAGATTCTAGAAGCTAGGAAGATTAATTGTCTTTGTGCTGATTTAGTATGAGGTTTAAGTACATTGTTGTGTCCGTTGGTTATAGATCTGATGGTGTGATTGTGTTGTAAGAGTGTTTTTTGTTGTATTTGTACAATAAATGTGTTTAAATTTTAAATGGAGTTTACGTATTTTTACGATATTACACTCTATGAAGAGTTGAATAGAGGAATATCTTGTCGGTTTCTTGTTGATAACAAGTATTACCTTTTTTGTGCTTTTTCTAGAAGATCAATAATAGTTTGAGCACAACCACCCCCAATGATATGCCGTATGCTAATAGATATTGGCAGAAAACATAGTATACTGTTGTGATTCACAATAATAATAATTTATATCAAAATACAGTTAATTTTAATTCCATAATGTTTTTATTTTTATTATTTTGTTTGTGTATAACTTTGTCTTGTCGTAGTACACACTAACTATGCCTTTAAAAGTGCCAGTCACTAACTCAACAGGTAAGTACCGTAATATTCTAGTAAAGACTTAAGCCATTTATAGTTGTACATACTTCCTACTTTACTGCCTTCAGTGCTTACCTACTTGTAGAATTAACATGATTATTGTAATTATTTATGGAGCAAACATGCCATTCTTTTGGCATATCAATAAATACCTCAGTGGTAATATATTTGCAGGTAATATATACGCTCAGTAGAAATTGACTGTTTTATCGGTTTTTTGATAAAACAGTAAATGTAAATAGTTGGAGAACCCTCCGGCTGAGTTATTATAGGCAGCAGGTTGAAGTTTGCTCTGATGATAGCCAACCCAATGGGCACTAATATGATAATAATACATTTGTGTACATTTTGGGAGGCTTAGTTAGCTGTACGTTGAGGAAAATAACAAAATGTCCAGACAAATTTAAAATCATTATCTCTAGATATTATTATTTTTTTTTTACAAGATAATACATTACAAAATGATAACAAAGTAATAATGTATTATTCCCAGTGAGTTTATAAAACTCATTTCGGGAAGACAACATTAGAAAGGACAAGACAAATAAATAAAATACATTAAAATAAATAAACGCAGATGTTATTATGGAGTTCCAGAGAAAGATTGTGTTAGTAATTAATGAAACTGCTAAGGAAATAGCTTTTAAGAGCTTTTGCCAATGTTTTTTTGTTCGTTTCCGGAAGTTATTATATTACTAGGTAATGCGTTATATCTATTCTATTCTAGAGATATCATTTACTTGACTTGTCACGCTGTGCTGGGCCAGCACGTTCGTTCTGCCCAAAGATATTAGAAGAACGAGATATGCTATGTTGGCCGCCGGACCGTAGCCGGAGTACTACCTAATTAGGGTACTTTGAACGTTATCGGGACGTGTACGCACAGAAATCTGTTCTATGTATTAGTGCGGATACCTTAGCGCAAGCGAAGGTGTGCAGTAGTATTGGTGAACAAAACCGGCGACACTCGGCAAAACAATTTCACTTAGTACGAACTGCGCATAGCACATCTCGTTCTTCTAATATCTTTGGTTCTGCCATGTGGATTATATAGCAGATCGTGGTGTCGACCCTGGTGGTAGTTGTTCGGTATGATTTATTAAATGACCGTCCAAACTAGACGCATACGCTTAAATGAAGTGTTTTCGAACCCAAATAATTTTATCATCATTCTTTTTTGTATTTTCTTAAAAAAAACAAATGCTATGAATAACCTGTCAATATTTAAATTCTTCCTATTATCATCATTATCAGGCAAAAACGCTGCTTGCGCAATGGTGGAGGACAATACAATTAAAAATATAAAAATTTTGTAAAAAAATTCAATAGATGTCGCACATAAAAATAAAAATTGATGTATTTATCCAAGACACCATCTAGATTGCAATTTGATTCGGGTAAAAAAAATATGTTAAGAAAATTAAGATATTGTTGGTAGCTCTCACAATTAAAAATGCCGTCAGTTGATATGGTCGAATTAGCTCAGAGGTCAGAGCACTTAAGCAAGGAAGAGGTCCAGAGTTCAATTTACAGATGCAACTGAAACTTTTCTGTTTCACATTTTCAAAAAAATATATAGTCGACTAATTTATTTATTTATTGAACGTCCGTAGGGCTTTTACAGACATAATAAAGTTAAAATAATGCAGAAATTGAATACCTAAGTACATAAAATAAATATCATATGATCATTAGATACAATAAATCGATCAACTACATTTTGCACATCCAGAGTCTTAACTCTGCTTGGTGTATAATGGTTTACATTTTACCAAATGAAACAGTTCTATTTGAAGTCATAAAATGTATTAAAGCGAACTTAAATTGGAATATTGTTGACTTAATATATGGAAAACATCGGATCATATGTTTCCAAAATTTTGGATTCGTCTCATAGGCGCGTAGTACTTCGAAATTGTAGAAGAATTGCTACAATAGTATGGTAGATACTGTAATATAGAGTCGTTAAATTGTAGTCAATGATACATATCTTAATTATTTGCAGTACGTGCCGAAATGGGTGGCACCCAACTCGATGACCTTTATGGGCTTCATGCTGCTGGCCGGCAACTTCCTGCTGATGTGTTGGCTGGACTACGGGTACTCCTCGTCGGCGGAGCCGCCCCTGCCGCCCGACGGCCGGCCCGTGCCCAACTGGTGCTGGCTGCTGATGGGTGTGTCCCTGTTCGTGGCCTACACTCTTGGTGAGTTTTGTTCCTTTCTCTTCTCGGAGGAAAAAGGCTCGTAACTTTCTTCTGATATATAACTTCTATTTTCTAATGTACACATTTTTTATTTTAGTCTTATTAATGTACACAACAGACAGAGGGTTAGCAAAAAATATTAGCAATAATAAATACCAACCGTTCAAGTATGGTGTACAGAATATTTAAACATAAAACAGTTTCACAGAATCTGAACAATTTATCAAATTTCGCAATCCAAGTTGAAGTTTTGTGAAAGTTCTATTCAAGTTCTGTTATTATCTAATTATGGACCGGTTGTTTCACAGGACTTGGAAATAACATAAATTGAATAGGACTTTCACAGCACTTGAATATTAACTTTTAAATTTGAGGAACTGCTCAAATTCTGTGAAATAACCCGTCCTTAGTGTGTACAGGTAATGGAAGACTGGTATGTTATGAATAAATAAGGCCAAAGACAGTAAAGACTACTAAGATAATAAAGTCAATAACAGTATAGAATGTGTTGAGGCATATTACTTCACAAAGAGTTAAACTGAAAGACACACTATTGATAAAGTATTTATTTATTTTATGTAAACAACAACAAAAAAAACAAGAGAAAATAAAGCTTAAATCAAGTGAAGTCATGTTACATGTTAAAATATGAGATTCAAGAAATCTTTATAAAGTTATGTGGTCTATCACTCAAAATGTCCGGAATCTTGCCACCACAATGGATGTTAAATAGTCGACACATTAGCACAAGAGGTTGAGAGAATAAGTTGATTAATTGTAAAGCAATATGGAAAGTTTCGGGGTTTGCTAGTAGACGGTGATTGGTATTGATTTTGATTGTGGCCAATAGGGAATATTCTACATGATACTAATAGTTCAATGTAAATCCACCAGATGGTATTGATGGCAAGCAGGCCCGCCGCACCGGATCCTCGGGTCCGTTGGGCGAGCTGTTTGACCACGGGCTGGACTCGTACGCCGCCGCGCTGGTGCCCGTCTGCCTGTACTCTTGCTTCGGGCGCTACGATCACTCCATCAGCACCTGGCGCATGTTCCTCGTGCTCTGGAACATCCTCGTCTCCTTCTACCTCAGCCACTGGGAAAAGTACATCACGGGCGTACTCTTCCTGCCGTGGGGGTACGACTTTGGAATGCTGGTGAGCTTATTACTACTCCATATCCATAATTAGGCAACATATAACTCTAGACACGTCCTTCAAACCGTAACCATAGATTATGGAAACATAAAGGTGTGCCAACTGTCGCCGTGCTACAACCAAACTGCACGGGGACTATAATTGCGGCTGTTTATACTCTATGGTACGAGAACTCATAAAGATAAAATAACACCATTTACAATTAGACAGTCGACAGTTGAAATAAATTTTTGGAATACACAATTCTTTTTTCAGACTTTCTACAGGCAGGTAGGTATCATAACATTACACTTACAAGACATTCATTGCCCAGAAACATAACGAAATTAATAATAAATATGAAATCATTTTCATGTTGGTAAGAGTGGTTCTGTATCAGACTTTATTTTTGTTACACATCAATGACTTTTGGTTTCGTGTGCACCAATTCATTGATACGCAGATGACAGTATGGTCCATGATACCTTTTTGTTTCACAAGGTCCCAAAGTACACACCGACAGCTCGATGGGATTTAAAGCAGGGAATGGACGGTTACCTCTAGAGCAGGGGTTGAGTGCCTAGATTTATTAAATACGTTCGTATGTTTGCGATATTGTATGTATGAGTGGTTCCTTTGCTGACAGTACTTGTTGCAACCTGTCTAGCAGCGAGCCAGATTGCACTCTTCACGCTAGCCTGGAACGGAGAGTTCTATTTGCACATCACTCCTTGTACACGCAGAAAACCCGAAGTGAACGAACACAACGAACTGAGCCGGTGAACGCCGAAGGCGCCAAAACACATGGCACATGACTCTGCCAGCTCTGTCTGTCAGTGAAAGCAATAAGCATAACCCCGACAGCCAAACTGACAGTAGTCACATGCTCGTACCGTCCCGATCGGTTCGGCGATCATCGGCTCACTTCGGGTTTTCGGCGTGTACAAGGAGTGATGTGCAAATAGCATTCCCCGCCTGGAACCGCGTTGTTGTCATTTTGGTTGCGATTGCTGCCCCGAGTTTGTCGATTAAAAATAGGTGGTGCCCGCCACCCTACCGATATTTAAGAATGTGCTCTAGAGTACAAAAAGGTTGGGAAACCCTGTTCTAGAGGGTTTCCTCTTGGGACAAGAATAACCTAGTAGAATTTAATATTTCAAAGACCCAATCATGTCTGATAGCGTTTTAAATAGCGTTTATGCTATTGAAATGACAATATAGTCACCATTACTATTGATTTTAATATAAAAAATTTACTCCCAATATATTTTATTTTGAAAAGATACATTACATTATATGGAAGGAAGCTTTTGACTGTCCAACTAGGAAGGGTTCCCGTTTTAGGACAGTTAATGTCACAGTTAATTGCCCCATTGTTTTTTTTTTTACATTTCGGAGTTAGGAGCATTGACCGAGTCTGAGTAATCTATTGTTTTTAAATGGTGCATTTTTATTTAGAATATTGTCTTTATAAATTTGTAATATAAATATTAATTTGATATTACATTTATTAGAAGATTGATGCCAAAAGCAGAGTTGATATTTATTTTAATTTTAAAATACTGGAGAATTTAGGACTCTTTAGGACTGGAGAATTTTTACGAAATGACCTTAAAACGCTTACAAATTCTTAGCCAGAACAAAGATAAATCTGGGTAAACAATGTTTGCAATGTAATTCGAACTGGATGAGTTGTATCTTCAGGGCAACGCTGAAAGTATATACCGCTCATTTTATTTTTTATTTAAATTGATCAAGTAATTAAGTAACATAATTAAATGTGATTGTATTAATTTGATGATAATCGTGTGAGATACAATGAGTATTTTGGTAAATTGTCCAACGTGGTTTTTACTTTGTGCTTGTGTTGTTGTTTAAAATTGCATAATTATGTAGTAGAAAAGGTGCAGATCCTCAAATAATCACAAAATCTGACTTTACTTGTCAAGATTAACAATAAGAAATTTAAACAAAAATAATACACATTTCAAATATAGAATTAAAATAATTTTCTGGTAAATTTTATTGTACTGTCGGTAGGTACTTCATCGCTTGTATGAATTCTTGATACATCAGTTCCAACTTTGAAATCGACTGATAAAATATAATATTATAGGTAGGTGCTTTATTTGTCAGAATTCTTAACACAATCAGTTACAACTTTGAAATTGACTGATAAAATATCATATTTTAGGTAGGTGCTTTATTTGTCAGAATTCTGAACACAATCAGTTACAACTTTGAAATTGACTGATAAAATATCATATTATAGGTAGGTTATACTTTATTTGTCTGAATTCTCGACACAATCAGTTCCAATTTAGAAAATGACACTTAAATTCAAAAGAAATCCAAGTTCATTGAACCAGAATTACGATCACAGAGAGAACCACAACTGAAAATTTACAGTATAACACAATATCAAGTCTGTGCAATTTATTGATATTTCAACTCAAGTACGATTTACCAAACCATTACAAAATTGAACACTTTTAAAAATTCTTGTTTGCTTAAAAATCTAAATGTTACCTGTTTGTTGTTAATTCCAGAGTTCTTCGCTAGTTTTCCTGGCCACGGGCATGTGCGGTCACACCATGTGGAAGTCGGAACTCCCCTTTGGCTACAACTCGGGCACGCTCTTCGAGACGCTAATCTACCTCACCTCTCTGGCGTGCAACATGCCCGTCACGCTGTGGAACATTCACAAGTTGGTTTTGTTTTACCGCCCTTCAACGGCCGTGCGAACAGACTAGTATTGTATCAAGATATGACTAATGTTGACTTTTGACAGAAATATCCGTCTAAAGTTATGTACTATTTAAGTATCTGCAGGCCCTGAACGGTACGCTTGGTTGTTGTTGGTTTCTTTTCATTGGGATTTAGACGAAATAAATCATTCCCGTCTCTATTAACCAGTTATTCAATTTAGCGGAATCGTTTATTTTTTTTGCAATAACGCTTCTAACTTTAATGTAAAAAGTTAATAAACATTTTTTTTTTATGTGACACTACAAGATTTCATCTGTCTGTACGTTGTAAAGACATGGATATTATATCGCCACCTGGTTACGCAGCTTTGTGTGGCGGGTTAAGATACGTCAGGATTTATTAATGCGGGTCTTGAAGAGACCCAGATTATATGCAGGAGAAAAATCAGACGCTCGTATGTGGAACGAGCTAACTTACAAATAAACGAGTTGGAGATATGACCCATTCTCATAAAATCAACATCAACTGCGAACGAGTGTACCACATGGTGTTTCGCGTATGTGCACCGGTGCACAGGTTATCAATGCTGCTAGCTTCTTAGAGTACGCTCTATTGAAATACTGTAGAACAGACTCAGCACGCCTACATTGCGTCAGTTCATTAGAGATGGCAATCGAACTGTTAACACCGGAATGTCAATCAGACGAACGGCTCTCCTTTGCACAGATTCATGTAGGTTTATCAAGCGTTTTGGGTTTTCACTATTGAGGAAGCTCCTAGCCCTATACAAGATGCCCAGTTTTTTGGAATCCAGATTTACTCGGGCTTCTATGGAGTCTCGATACACGAGCCGGTCTGAGATTCTTACTCTGGTTTTTATTTGTTTCCAGAGCGTACCGAGACAAGAGCGGCAAGGGCTACGGCTTCATGGAGGCCACCCGGCCGTTGTTGGCGCTTGTGGCGTCCATCGCGCTCACCACCTTCTGGGTGGCCGTCTCCCCTGGCAACATCCTCAACCACGACCCCCGCGCCGTCTTCCTGCTCATGGGCACGCTATTCAGCAACGTCAGCGTAAGTATCCGTGTCAGGGTCGTGGTTCCAGACCAGCAAATTACAAAGTTATTTATTAAACCATTTCGGTCGATAGTAATTGACTGAGCATAGCTAAGTCCTCTTTTAACCAAACTGTTTTAATGGTTCAGTAAAGCAAATTTTTTCAAATGCAAAATCGTCATGTCTATTTGGACTTATTTGCATTTTTTCAATACTATGGTACCTACTTGCCTGAAGAAAGTTTGAAAAAGAATTTTCATGTAGATAGTGATGTTTCTTTGGATAATTGTATAATTCCTTATTTGAAATTTTAAAAAATGATTCATAAAATATAATGTGGTATAATTAAGTAGGTAGGAATTTAAGTACCTATCATTTCAATTGTTCAGTAAAGCTTCTGTTTTCAAATGCGAAATCATCATGTTTATTTGGACTTACTTATTTGTATTTTTCAATACTATGGTACCTACCTGCCTGAAGAAAGTTTGAAAAAGAATTTTCATGTAGATAGTGATTTTTCTTTGGATAATTGTATAATTCCTTATTTGAAATTTTTTTAAATGATTCATAAAATATAATGTGGTTTATAATTAAGTAGGTAGGAATTTAAGTACCTACTTACAAATCTTATGATTTGAGATGAAACTTAGATTTTGACTTATTGAATAAGGGAAAATTTGAAACATACTTTTTGGTCGACAGTTTAACATGAAGAAGTTACGATGCATACACAAGTGATAAACAATATAGGGTAGTCAATTCCAGTTGCATTATTATTTGATTCCAGTGTCGTCTGATAGTGGCGCAAATGAGTAACACTCGCTGCGAGGCCTCCAACCCGCTGCTGCTGCCGCTGCTGGTGTCCGCCGTGCTCTCGCTGGCCATGCCCCGCACCGAGTTGGCCCTGCTCTACGCCATGTGCCTCCTAGCGCTGGCCTCGCACATACATTACGGGACCTGCGTGGTAAGCTGACCACATGCTTGTCTGCTTCTTAGAGCCAAATTATTCCAGATTGACAGAATCACCCAATTTTTTTTTCCTAAGATCCATGGGATGCTGCGTGAAGGAGGGAGAAAACACAGAGGCTGGTAAATGATTCCACAGCCAAGACTCAACGAGTCGTCAATTCAATAATTTTAAAAATATTTCAAAATGAATACATTTCCAAATACTGGTAGCACAAGGACAGCATTCCCATCTGATATTGTGCTATAAAGATTTCGATGCGTTAGTCAAGATAGGGGAATATATCAAATGGACTGCCCGTTTTCATTTTGCACAGAGTTTTAAGGGTTTTTGTTCAGGTTCAGGTGGTTGCCAGATTCAACAGTTCGTCCCAATGTCCTGTCTGGTTAGTCGTTGTCCCAAACTAGTGCAAAATTCAACAGTTCGTCTCGATGTCCTGTCTGGTTAGTCGTTGTCCCAAACCATTGCAAAATTCAACAGTTCGTCCCGATGTTCTGTCTGGTTAGTCGTTGTCCCAAACTAGTGCAAAATTCAACAGTTCGTCTCGATGTCCTGTCTGGTTAGTCGTTGTCCCAAACCAGTGCAAAATTCAACAGTTCGTCCCGATGTCCTGTCTGGTTAGTCGTTGTCCCAAACTAGTGCCAAATTCAACAGTTCGTCCCGATGTCCTGTCTGGTTAGTCGTTGTCCCAAACTAGTGCCAAATTCAACAGTTCGTCCCGATGTCCTGTCTGGTTAGTCGTTGTCCCAAACTAGTGCAAAATTCAACAGTTCGTCCCGATGTTCTGTCTGGTTAGTCGTTGTCCCAAACCAGTGCAAAATTCAACAGTTCGTCCCGATGTCCTGTCTGGTTAGTCGTTGTCCCAAACCAGTGCAAAATTCAACAGTTCGTCCCGATGTCCTGTCTGGTTAGTTGTTGTCCCAAACTAGTGCAAAATTCAACAGTTCGTCCCGATGTCCTGTCTGGTTAGTCGTTGTCCCAAACTAGTGCCAAATTCAACAGTTCGTCCCGATGTCCTGTCTGGTTAGTCGTTGTCCCAAACTAGTGCAAAATTCAACAGTTCGTCCCGATGATCCTGTCTGGTTAGTCGTTGTTTCACAGAATCTGAACAATGCATAATTTTCAAGTTCTGTGAAGGTTTTATTCAAGTTCTGTTATTATTTCAGTTTTGTGCCCCAACCCCAAAACAACCCGTCATAAGTGATCAATTTGCCACTTCTAATGATATGATCAGTGTTTGATCATTTAATTGTGTTTCCTTGTTGATTTAAGGTTAAACGGAACGTGTGTTATAATCTACTCGTTCATAGATGGCGCTAATTTAATTATTTAAGAAAAATACTTAAAAGTTATGCTTTAAAAATTAAGATGAATTGATGTTTGCGCATGTACATACGTAATATGAATACGGATAAATAGTTTTGTGTATATAAAAACTCATTTCTTTCAAGAAAGGCATACAAATACAATATTGTATCAGTGATTCAATCCAATATTGTATTTGTATACCTCCCTTGCGGGAATTAAGTTCTTTTACAGAAAAAACTATATCTTCTTAATATGTTAGAGAAAAACTGCAAAGAGTGTTTTTTTTCGTAAAATAATTAAATTAGCGCCATCTATGAACCTTTAACCTTAAATCAAGAAGGAATCTACAAACGTTTAGAATATAACATGTGTCCCGTTTACCCGTAACATTTATATGTATATGTCTTTTATATCATTTCAGGTACGCCAGATGTGCAGACATTTTAAGGTGGACTGTTTTAGAATAAAATACAAAAAGTGAACAACGGCACAAAACTGACGATCGGTAAACAGAGATTTGCGTACAATAATATCAAAAGTGGTGAATGGACACAGATAATGACTTTAACGTATTATTGTAACTGCACTCATTATTATTATGTTGTGTTACGTGACCAAATTTATTTATTTAACTCGTTACTAGATAATGTAACTAGGTATTATTATTAATTTAATATTCTTTTGTGTTCATTTCTGCGTTTTTTTCTACGTTAACCTTTTCAACGCTACTGCATGCATAGTTAGTCTTTTCAATATATGAATATGCTCGAAAAAAATGTCGAAGTAGACCACTCTTCTTGGATGTAAAGGTATTGATATTGATTTTTAAGAACATAGCATTATTTTGTGCAAATAATGTAATTTTACATTTTACAATGCTGGTCTTTTCAACTCAATCTATCGCATCACGCGGCACGTTTTGACACAATGTATGTGTTTTGATGAAACTTCATTACATATGCGTGTACTGGAATAACCGCCAATGGATTACATGTGCGACAATAGACAAGGTTACGTTACAGGTTATATGTATGACTGTGTTGATAGCCTCAAGTTGCAAAGTGATTGTAACAAACAAATCCAATAGTTTGCGTACTTATAACAAACAACTCCAACAGTTTGCATACTTGTCAAGATTACAAACTACGAATCACGGTGTAAAATATTAATTCCATACATATCTGAAAGTGCAGGTGGCCAAAGATGAACTAACAAACATGTAAGCAATTAACAATCGAGTGAACAATTTTTTTTCATTCTTGTAACTACTACATATATCCATAGTAGCGATCATGGCCAGCCCTGTGCAGGCGTAATTGGAGCAGTCCTCTTCGGGCGCTGACTTGCTAAGACGCCAAGGAGCCAAAGCGCTGATAAAACCTAACACAGCGCCCTTAAAGTTTTTACCATCGCCAGGCGCCGTTTGTATTCGAAATACAAGACCGGCCCTGATAGCGACGCCCTTGACTACGTAGTTAAGTTTGTACATCTTTACATGATTGAGACATTTACAAAATCATCAATGATTTCTCAAGTAATGTTGTTTTGGGCTCTTTTCCGATGAAGTCAACACCATGATAGTGGATTCCTTGAATAGTATGCGATAAAATCTTGCTTAAAATTGCTCTCTTTAAAATTAAAGTCTCCGTATCTACCGTTGATACGGCTGGATATAAATGCGGTTAAATCTTTAAAACTTTTGAGTCGGGTGCGTCTGAAAGGTTAAATACTATTCTTAAACGTAAATCTGTTTCTTTGCAGTAGCGATCTTAGAAAATAAAATGAAAGATTACTGAAAAACTTTGCAATTTTTATTTTAAGAATGTTCAACTCTATTTTTGAATTGTCAATATTTCAGGATTAAAAATGATATCTTTGTGGTTTACTTGTGCAAGTTGATATAAGTATATTTTTGGGACCTCAGAATCAAAGATTAGTATGTATGTAGTTTTAAATTTTATATTTTTTTAATTTTGCAAATGCTTTCTTGTACTACGAAAAATTAGTATGTATAGATTAGCCTATTTTTCAAAATTGTACTCTTTTACAATTCGCTACATATTTCGATTTCTTAAAATGATTAATTAATCTCGTGAGAAAATAGTTAAGCTTCACATATGAAGCTGTGAACCGCGACTAGCGATGAAAAGGTTAATCGATTATATTTTCAGCTTACAGTGAAGATTTCGTCCTGAGGTTAACGTTTTCTTAAAGTTTCCATTGAAAACAACAATTATTACATATATCTGAATTCTTTTTTTTTTTTCACAATAATAATATTATGTAGATAAATTACTATTTTAACACACAAACGACTTTTTTTTTAAATTAACAAAATTTCTAACAATTCAAAAAGGCGCAAGAATAATTTATTGTAATACAATGTTACAAAAATTGCTTCTCTCTTTGTCAATTTTATATCGACGCAATTTCAAGCATCCAAGCATAAATATGCTAGCATGAAATAAATCAACGCAAACCATTGTCTATGGTCGAATGTTGATGGATACGATATAACTGGGAACTAAACAAGGGCGATGCTGGATAGGAAGGCTTCTATTACATATTTATCCACAATTTATCTATAATATGTACATTACTACAATGTTCACCCTTTCCTTGATGACTTTGCTCAAATAATAAATTGTTCATTTGAAATTATTGACTCCCTTAGAAGTTTATAATGTTATACTTAGGCCTTTATTCTTCTAGCGAATTAATGTGAAGATACGATGAATGCTGCATTTTTAAAATACTTAATGAAAACCAAATATTATTCGGTAAATTAATGTGTAAGTTAGTTTAAACACTAGTTTTGAGAGGTATTCACGTAGGGAGTATCTTGGGACAAACGTCTCCGTCGCAATGTGCGACTTGCTTCAGTTTTTGAGAGAATGAATTAATGCTAACCAATCGGCTGGATTATGAGGGACTTTCACATCTTTAATCTTTTGGCTGCGTTAACTAGTTTCTGAGTATTATCCGGTAATCTGGTCTTGTGTGCGGGTGCAATTGAAGCAATCTACTCCGGGCAAGGCTCTTGGCAAGGCGCTGATAATAACCTTACACCTGATATGGCCCCCTTGAGGTTTTATTTGGCACAGGGCCGGCCCGTATCAATGCTGATTGCTTGCCGTATTAATTGTTGATATGATCGCGGTTAAAAGGCTAAAAACAGTTTGTCATTAATCCAGTACGCACTTAAGAAAATAATATTGGTAAATAACACAGAAAAGCAGGACACAATAATATGCACATAAAAAAAAACACTTTGTATCTGTTAGATAATAATGAGAAGTGTTTAAGTATTTCAGTTTCCGGAAAAGGAAAATAATGCATTTTACCATGCAGTAAAAAATTGATTGTTCACTTGGTGGCCATTGTTATTGACGTGAAAGTTTTAAGGTTAGTTTTTTCTTCTCTTATTTAACCCAAAATAAGAACCTAAAATAGGTTCTTAGTTTGGATTTAATTTTTTTTAAATACATTTTTAATATTGTTATGTCAAAATAAAGCATGAAGAAAAGATCGACAATTAACAAAATCGCTTAATGCATTTCAGTTACTGAAATAGTTTTCTAATTGTTTTCTAACTGAAACAAAGTGTTTTTTTACCTTCCTGTACATTTACCAAATTATTTTATTGCGAATAAATAGAAATCAAATCATGCGGTTTTCCATTAATAAAGCAAAGAAACAATTATTCAATGAGCAGTAATGTTACATAATGCTGTTGTTCTGTCTAAAAACTGAAGTAAATTATTGTTGTAAATATTTATACTGTGTAGCACGCTAGTAAATGATAATAATTAATAATAAAAAATTATTAATTTTATACTACATACAAAACTGATTTTTTGGATTACTTGCTTGAACCATTGTGCCTATTTGAATGTAGGAGGAACATTGATTGCTTTTGATTCAAATCTAGTCGATGAAAAAAAATGTTAATTGTACCAAAGTTACATATTATTGTCATTGAGAAGAAATCATTTACTGAATAACCTTGTGGAAATAAACATCTAATGAATTAGTATTATTATGCAAATAATAATAATTTTTAGTCTCCACTTTTTTTTTTAGCACTTACGTCTTTTCGGAACTCAATATGTCACAGAAATTGAGAATAATTAATGGACGTTAAAATGACTCATAAAAAGTACTAAACGTTTGTAAATAAAAATCAAAATTGTACGCACATCATTATTCGTTGTTTATTTTTGAAAATGATTCCTTTTCGGTTTTTCGTATTAGTAAAAAATTTCATTCGAGTTGAATGAGAATGAGAAAATATATTGTTTATAGACTGCAAATTATAATTAACATAAAGAATCAAAAGCAAGAATGTCTCTTTTCGCGTTATAATTATTTACTTGATAAATCATTAGTGTTTTGTACGTTATTAAACGAAATATGATAAATAATATTTTACCTAGCTAAAAAAAATTATATATTTTTTCATGGTACGCATGCTAGGAAAATTTACATCATTATTTTGACTTCATAACAAAAAAAACACTTTTTCATTAGGCGCCAGATAACGGCACTTTATCATTGTCCAAAAAAAAAAACGAAACCTTTTGTCCATATGTTTTGATTGTAAAAACAATTGTATTTCAGGGTGGTATCTGAAACTTGAGGAGGTGATAACAAAATTTTAATGATGTTTTTCAAAATCAATTCTAATTTCGAAATTTAAAAAAAATATTTTGTTTAAAAGTTGTATTCTGCTTGTAGATTTACAATACCAAAGTATTTACCCTCCCATTCACATTGGTAGAAATGTGCGTAGCCAATCAGACGTTAGGTTACGGTCGGTCAAACAGATTTCACATTTAGCGAGCCAGTTACGGTCTGTAGTGTTTCTTATAAAGGATCAGTTGCATTAACACTAAGGCCTAGTTGTTTCGCTGAAATTTACGTCTGTCAAAGTCATCAAATGGCAATTCACCGCCATTTTATTTTGTTGACGGTTGAATGGCTTTTTGATGACAATGTTACATTTGAATTTATGCGAAACTACTGGACATAAGAGTTAATTTAACGAAATCATGTCATTAACTTTTTTATTTGAACCTTAACCTTTGCAGCGCTGGTCTTTCAATGCATTTATCACATCATGCAGCACCGTTTAACGTGAAGTATATGTGTCAGTGAATCACGTACGCAGTAACCGCCGATGGATCACGTATGCGACAGCCGCTTAGATAATGTTCATGAAAAATAAATTATCCAAATTTTTCATAAATTTCCTAGATTTTTACAGAACCACCCTGAAACACAGAGTAAAAATCATTATTTATTGTTGGAAAAGCAATATTTTGATAAGACACATGCGAAAATATTTCAAATCTAACGCTTATAAATTCATTGCATAACATTAAGGACGGGTTGTTTCGGAGAATCTGAACAATTCATCAAATTTCAACGTTCATTTTCAAGTTCTGTAAAAGATTTTTTCAAGTTCTGTTTTTATTTCAGTTTTGTCAAGCAACTAGCCTACAATGATATAAAAACAGAACTTGAATAAGTCTTTCACAGAACCCGAAAATGAACGTTGAAATTTGATGAATTGTTCAAATTCTCCGAAACAACCCGTCCTAAGTTTTATTTTTTTTAATTTTTAACTTTTATTATTACCTCTTATAATTAATTAATAGCGAGTTTAAAAATATGAACTGAAATGTAAAATCAAATAATAGCAATTTTAACTATTCCACGTAGTTAGTTAAAATGATGTACCTCTTTGTCATTTTATTTTTTGACAGCTTACAAAATTGATAAACACGTTTTTGAAAATGCTTAAAAAATAAGTGTATATTTCATTTGAAAACATCAACATGCACAATCATCGATTTGTTCTTGCGTTTGTAACAAAGCCACAGAAGAGATAAACCATTAGTTTTGTGGGTGTGTCTGCATGGCTCAAAGTAAGCTCAGTTTTATCTTACTTTTGGTGAAATTGATGAAAAAAAATTCTAATTTTAAAATAATTTTTTAAACAGGTTATCATTTTCATTAACCTGTCTGGGGCCTAGGAGTCGAAAGGTCTTATATAAATTGGCGACAACAGTTTTCTTTAAATCTGTAGATCACACTTCTAGGACCTATGTGTTCAGTGGAGTGTTTCCTTGTCGGGGTGTTGTAATGTTGCTTGTTAAAGTAAAATGGACTTACAGTTGTGACAAGCAACAATCGACACTGAAAAATCTATTGAGCTCTGATGTTGTGAAATTTAATTTTTGACTCTTCAACTGCTGGAAAAAAAAAAGTATGTGTTATATATTTGGGTGATTTGTATAGCACCGTTTTTGTGAAAAATCACCTCATTGCGATGTGGCACTTTGTATGTCAATTATACACATAGTAAAAAATTTATCTAAATTATGTATTTATAATTTTGAGTGTGTGTTGATGATGTAACAATCCAAAATGCTATCCGCTCCATAGATAATAGAGACAAGGGAGATAGGCCATGAACCATTATTATAGGTAAGAAACTAATACTACTGCAAATTTCTTTTACGCACAGCGGTGCTCTGCCTATGTTTCTTCCACACACCAAATGCATAACTTTCGTTGAATTTCAGTTTGTTAGTCTGTGTATTTTGGTCATAGATTGGCGACAGTCAGCACGCTTCCATGTCACATCTCCCTTTGTTTTTATTATATTATGGTACTGACATTAATTTTTTTAATGAAATTGAAGAAAAGTAAATATGTTAAAATAATTTTTTTAACACCATATTTTTCACTATACTCCATTATCGTGTATGTTTGTGAAACATATCAATATACTTAAATAGTTGAATCAGTCCATTCATACAAAAAGAGTCATCCCTTAATGTACACATGCGCATCTTCCGTATTAAATTTGTTGCTTTGAGTGAGATTATCTAAGATTATTTTAGAAAATTCAGTACAAAGAAAGCATTCTGTTTAATTGTTATTAATATTTGCTACCAAATCTTAGACAATAAATAAAACAAAAAATGTAGGATTTCACAAACCCTCTAAACCAAAAAATTATGTTTGTAAAAATTTAAATCAAAATTTTAAGTAAAATTAATATTTATTTGAATTTCATCATTTTTTTTACTTACTTAAAGAATCTTTTTATTCTTTATAAAAAAACATTTATTATTACATATTTATCTTATGTAACATTTGATATCTTATTTTGCAGAATGTCAAATAATAATCTGTTTACTTATAAATGTTTATTGATGAACCAATCACAAATTGATGTAACTAGCAGTTCGGTATATGTCTTCTACATTGCTTGATCAGCGGAAGGAGTGTTGCCATTGCAATCGGAAACCCTTTAAAGTGTGCTTTATGTATATATATAAATTTTTTTTTCGATTGTCAAAGAAAAATATAATGTTGAGAGTCAGGTAATTCACTACTGTTTATCATAAAAATAGTTTTTTTTAATTGAAATATGAAAATTATTGAATTACGTTTTGAAAGCTAGTCAGTTATGAATTACCTACGTATTACGTAGATAAATTAAATATATGGTCCTGCCACAAAGACCTCCGTTGTAACCTCTCTCTCTTTAAATGCGTCATTTATAAGAAAGAGAGAGAGTCTATAACAGATCTATCAGTGGTCTACCTCTATGTGTTCATTTTATGTTTTTTTTTAGTTTTGTTTGTATTAAGATTTATCAGTTTTGTTCCAACAATAAAAATTACGACAAATGAAGGATAAGGATTTCTTTAATGTTAACTATTATGAAGTTGACAAATGAAGGATGTCTCTAACTTTAACTCTTATGAAGTTGACAAATGAAGGGTGTCTTCAATGTTAACTAATAATGAAGTTGACGAATGAAGGATGTCTTTAATGTTAACTCTTAAAAGTTGACCTACAAAAAATGTCTTTAATGTTAACTCTTATGTAAACATTAAAAATGTCTTTAATGTTGACTTTAAGTTGACAAATGAAGGATGTCTGTAACTTTAACTCTTATGAAGTTGACAAATGAAGGATGTCTGTAACTTTAACTCTTATGAAGTTGACAAATGAAGGGTGTCTTTAATGTTAACCAATAACGAAGTTGACGAATGAAGGATGTCTTTAATGTTAACTCTTAAAAGTTGACCTACAAAAAATGTCTTTAATGTTAACTCTTATGTAAACATTAAAAATGTCTTAAATGTTGACTTTAAGTTGACAAATGAAGGTTGTCTCTAATGTTAACTCTTATGAAGTTGACAAATGTAGGATATCTTTAATGTTAACTATTATGATGTTGACAAATGAAGGATGTATTCAATGTTAACTTTTATGAAGTTGACAAATGAAGGGTGTCTTTAATGTTAACATTTATGAAGATCTTTGAATCCTGCATATATATCCTGTATTATGATGGCAATAATTAAATTGCCTCGGTGTACAAATTTCAAAGATGGATTCCAAATCAAATTCATAATTCACAACCTTTTCCTCACTCCTCCCCGCTCCATTCTGCTTCACACTGCGTCATAGTCCCACTGGCTCTGGGCAGTTGGGATTCTTGTGCAGTATTCACATAAAAAAATAATTGACTTTCATAATCAATTGTTTCCCACAGAAGAATACGGCTTCTCGCATAAGTTTGATGTATGTTGTAATAAACTGTATACCCTCGAATGAAATAAAAAAAAAACATTAAAAATTAAAACAAATTAACAGTGTGCTTTATTTATATGTGTTTCGTAATTAAAATATATACATATTCTCATTTTATTGCATACTACATTATGAATTTCCTTTTATTGAAATCATAGAAAATAAAAACAAGGGAGATGCACCATGAAGCATTATCAATATGAACCGAGCGCACAACTGCCCTTATTTAAGGCGATGCACTACGTCGTGTAATATTTTAAATCGAGCCGCTATCAATAACAACCCTTACGTAGATGGCGATAATGTTTAAATTCCCGCTTAACACCATCCGCCTGTTTTGATTCATGCAAAAAAAAACATGGCCAAAAAGTGACTTTTATTTTATTTTGGGGATGTTCAGGCATAAATAATTATTTTTTTCCGATCATTTTATAAATAACTTAATTTGCTACATTATACAATAAAATCATAACCGAAAATGGGTTCGTAAGTAGGCGATTTTGAACTTTAAAGCAGTTTTCATAGGCCTTATGCATTATTTTTTTCTGGGCTTATAAAAAGACTTATCTAAAAAATACTCGATTATTTCAAAGGTCAAAATGTATTCTACTCGCAGTATTTAATTAAAGCATCTGAAACATTTCTAGGCGACCAAATTTTCAAACCAAAAACACATGATTTTACATTACTACGTAGTGCATCGCCTTAACACCAAATGCGTAATTTTCATTGAGCAACTTTGATAGTTCATACAGTTTGGTTGCAGCTGGGTGACAGTTGGTATGCTCCTATGCCATATCTCCCTTTGTTTTTGTTATCTATGCATTGGATGGATGTTTTTTATTTTCATGTTTTTTGTGGTGAGCTTCCACGGCTGCGGCAACTGCGGCAATGTGTTCTGCCTTTATTTTCTCTCTCTCGGCTTCGTCTGGTAAGTTTGGAGAGATTCCATGCCTTCGTCTGTATGAAGTCAGGTCACCCTAAAAATAATATCATTTCGATTATTATAATATTCAACATAATGAGGAACTCCAGTTCATTTTTTTAATCTATAATGAACTTAAATACCTGTATTCCTTTTAACATTGAAGAACACTAAAATGTTATCATCTCATCACTAATGTTATTGTATTGAATCAAAGTGCAAAAATGCATCCATGACCGCACCTGATAGACAATTTACCGGTGTTTATCTTCATCGGTTCAAATGTGAAGTTGCCAATGCATACATTTTAAAATACCCACAAGAGATGAAGAGATTTTTAAAATCCCCACAAGTTCCTTTACCTCCAAAATGAAACAGAATTCTATTGAAATTAGCGTTGTTTTTTTTATTGTCATTTCTGGATTTTCTCTTTCGTTGAGGCTTAATGGAATTTTTTTGAAAGTTTGCTGTGAATGAAAACAAAATACAGAGCATTCTCACAATTATTATTTTTCAACATGGTAGGATGATCAAGAACTGCACTGAATCCCCATATTTTCCCTACAAAAAGGTTCTCTTGAAAATCTAATAAATTCCCCCCAATTTGGGTAATTCTTCACAAATTGGCAACCCTGATGTGGATATTGTAGACTATCTAGGCCAGGGGTTCCCAACCCAGTGCCCGCGGGCGCCATGGTGATTCGTACGTGCCCACCACTATTCGACAGTGAAATAATTTTTTCATAAGCATTAATTAAAAATGTGAACTATTTTTATTTATTTGTTAGAGTTTTAATTTTTTTGAGTGCCTAGGTTCATTAAATACGTTCATATGTTTGCGATATTGTATGTATGAGTGGTTCCTTTGCTGAAAGTAGTCGCAACCTGTCTAGCGGCGAGCCAGACTGCACTCTTCACGATAGCCTGGAACGGAGAGTTCTATTTGCACATCACTCCTTGTACACGCAGAAAACCCGAAGTGAATGAACACCACGAACTGAGCCGATGAACGCCGAAGGCGCCAAAACACATGGCACATGACTCTGCCAGCTCTGTCTGTCAGTGAAAGCAATAAGCATGGCCCCGACAGCCAAACTGACAGTAGTCACATGCTCGTACCGTCCCGATCGTTTCGGCGATCATCGGCTCACTTCGGGTTTTCGGCGTGTACAAGGAGTGATGTGCAAATAGTATTCCCCACTTGGGACAGCGTTGTTGTCATTTTGATTGCGATTGCTGCCCCGAGTTTGTCGATTAAAAATAGGTGGTGCCCGTCACCTTACCGATATTTTAGAATGTGCTCTAGAGTACAAAAAGGTTGGGAACCCCTGATCTAGGCCATAGATATATCAGTCATGTAGACTGGTTGTGGTGAAACTGCAGGTTCAGTCCGCCAACCAAACGATGTGTTTTAATGGAATGGTATTTTATTTGCATTTAAATGACGATTTATAAATTCTACGTATAATAAAACATATAATTCAGAATCAGCATTTGTTAATATATATTTTTAAGCCATAATATTTTTTAATGCAGTTCCTTATTTCCAGCTATAAGCGTGAACTTTTCAAAATTAGAATTACTAGTGAATTGCCTTGAATTATAAAATTAAAAAAAGAATCTTTTCAAAACTAGACAAGTAAGTAAGTAGGTAGGTTATAATATAATATTATTTTATATGGCGTACTATTGCAGGTCATTTTTAAAAGTGGAAGCCAAGTTACGTCCTGTGATTTTTCACAGGTAACAACCTAATTATTATGATAAGTAGCTCATTTTATGTACTAAATCTAGTTAGTAGTAGAGAAATTCCCTCAAGCTACCGAAATACAAGTGCTAAATATGTTGATCAATTTATTTTATATTCAATTTCATACCATGCAATTTATTTAGAAGTATGACTTTACATGGCAGACAGAGAATTGCACTCACCCCTCTGTACAGCTGAAATAAACAAACATTATTATTATTACTAAACATTAAAATTAAAAACATTTCACAGACTCACCCAAAATCTCTTGCATATTTTATAATTATCAAAGTGCATTTGACATTTTTCTTTGTCGTAATTATTCTGGTCTAGGCATGCCATGGACTGCTCGTGCTCCTAAGATAAAAATAGTATCATAATAACACGAATATAAAAACAAAACAGAAAGTTTTAAAAGACAACAAGATACATACATTATTGATTGATAACTGTAAATGTGTTTTATTATGTTTTCTAATGGAAGCAATACGAATACGATAAAATTATAAAGGAACTAGAATGAATGATAGCTATATTTTATTTATTTATTGCATTTGGTTTACATAATCAAAACAGAAAAATACAAACCTTTTGGCACGGATTGCTCGCAAATGCCATCGGAAACGGTTCAAAGAAATTTTAATACGAATATTTTGTTCTGTAAATAAGTTAACCGCTAATAAATCTTTATTTTTCGATTTCAATGATATTTTTAGGTTGACACTGTTGACAGTAGAGATTTGTTGTTCTCTGTTCTGTCAAAAAGTTTAACGTTGATAAGTGAAATGTTAGTCAATTAAAAAAACAGGGCTAGTAGTGTAACTTTTGGACACTCGAGCAAATAAATTATTATTAGTAGGTTTTTTTTTTAATAATTTGATGAGATCATAGCTAGCAGAATACACTTTTAAAAATCTTAAATTATATATTTATTTAAACGCCCATAGGGCTTTTACAGATAAAAATGTACATCTTTATTTATTTATAATTTTTAAATGTTAACTAATGTGTCGGACGAAAATTTGAGCTGTGCGCCATCTTATCCTGATTCCTCATATCTTTTTTTTTTGTAAATTTTATCAGCTTACCAGATAATATGTTTATATATTTATACAAAATAGTACATAATCTATCATATGTAGTTTCCCCAGAACAGCTAGTTATTTATATTCAGAGAACAGATTTTTTAAATGTATCCTTAGCTGGCGTTTAATACATATCTTTTTTTAATATGTTAACACCGACAACAGTGCCTGAAAACAGTGGAAATATGGGAGTGGGGAGGGGAAGGATATGAGAAAGGAAGTTTGGAAAGTAGTAAATTAGTTCAAACAAGTAAAAATAAAATAGATTTTTTTATTTTTTATCCATCAATAAATCTGCAATCATAAAATTATAGTTTTTAATAAATTACATTGGTTTTTGGTCCGCTATGCGAAATGACAATATACTTTAGATTTAAAGAGGGCCACAGATAGCTCTGCACAACTACGTTTTACACGTTTAGCTTCGTTCATTATGAGCTGCTATACTTATCAACACAAAGCGGGCTGCGCGCACACTACCCACGGCTGCGTGGGTATGTGATGTCAGAGGCACACGCCAACGGTTGCAGCAGATTCACCGGCCGAGTGCGTTTTTTTATTTAGCTTTGGTAGCTCAGCTAGCAATGTCGCTGGATCAAGCCACATAGCTTTCGTGTCAATCATGGCTGTGGTCTTCATGCGCAGCTATTTGTGTCCGCTTAAGGATATTTTTTTTTTGTGACTAGAAAACATCGTTAGTAGTAGCTCAAATTTTATTTTATGTACAGATTACTTTACATATTATAATTTAAATTAAATAATATGTTTATACATTGTATATTCATCTTAGCCTTATTCCAGAGTAACATATAGTGTCGCCCTTTCTTTTTTTACATTAGCTTCGCACAGGAGGCCTCGGGGAAAATAATTCCCCTCATGGCCTGTCATCTTTAGGGATGCTGTTGTGAAAGGAGAGAGGTAGTTTTGGGAAGGAAATAGGTATGAGGGGTGGGTAGGAATCTGGGGGTCAGTGTGTCCAGGAGTGATAGAAGTATCCATCCTTCCCACGGCAGTGCAAGGCAATGTTTCGAGAGAGTCCAGTCTCTTGCAATCCTTCTACTTGGGGAGACCTATGGCAGATATTTTTGGTATGTGTGCATATATATTACGACATGTTGTGCCGTGTATGGACAGTCGATAGCTTTTAGAATCATTTAATAATAGCTTTAGTTTAAAAAAAAGTAGAATGTTGACAGAAGAACCCATCTGGTCCTTAAAACAGTTTGAAAAAGTGGTGAGTGCCCTCGAATAACCTATGGCAGAGGTGTCTGTTATCCAATAAAAGGTTGCCGGGGCGGTGGTACCCATACCCGCAACCCATAATGCCCTGGTGACAAACCACCACCTACAATCGAAAGCTGCTATAATAAGTTTGGGGGAATTTCACAGAAATTCTAATACAGGGTTTTCCAATAAGAGGTGTTATTTTGATATTCAATCGTAAAAGATCAATGGTTTCGTTGCTTGTGTGACACGTAGCGCCGTCTTGTTGAAAGTAAACGTTGTCCAGATCAATACCATCCAATTCCGACCATAAAAAATCATTAATCATCTCTCGATAGCGCAATCCATTCACCGTAACTGTTGCTCCAGTCTCATTTTCGAAAAAGTAAGGTCCAATGACTCCGCCGGACCATAAACCGCACCAAACAGTCACACGTTTAGGATAGAGAGGCTTTTCAACAATAACTCTTGGGTTTTCCGAGCCCCAGATGCGACAATTTTGCTTGTTGACGAAGCCACCGAGGTGGAAATGGGCCTCATCACTCAAGATGATTTGCATTTGATTCACTCAAGTGAATTTTAATAATTTCAATGCGTTGTTGAAGCGTGTATCGTTCCATTTTTATTAATGGCGTAGTTTCTACTTGTCAAATGTCAAAAAATGACAGCTTCAAAAGTAACATCTACCGAAATAGCGGGCTATTCAAAATAACACCTCTTATTGGAAAACCCTGTATAACATTGTCATAAAACAGCCAAACAACCCATTGTGCATTTTGTTTTTCTGACATTTGAAAGGTCTCCATTAAACGCCTATTCTAGGTTCGTTTCTGCTCACTGACATCACAAGAGACAAGTGACAATCTTTTTGGCGCCAGGAGGGTTCAAGAATGCCTTGATACGAGATCAGTCATACTTTGACCACCTAAGAGCACACATTGATATAACCAGACTTTGGCGCAAAAAAGTAAAGTTCTCTAAAGTAACAAGCCGAACTTTTGTTTACCCGATTTTGGGATTTGCAGGTAAGGTTTTTACGCAGCCAGCAATTTGTAAAAAGGGCTACTTATTCATTCATAAGTAGTTATTTTTTTTGAAGACAACATAGTGATAGTACAATGCACATTGTCTGAGTTGAAAATGAGTTGCCTATACATATACTGTGAGAATCATATAAGGGAGACGCCACGGGAGAAGTAACGCCACCTGAAGCCTGCCCCGCAACTTGGTTTGTTCCTTTTTCCCTTATGGGCAGATCTATGGGTTTATTATGTCTATGTTGTCAGCAAATCACCATTTGATACAAAGCTGAAAATAAAATGGCGCCGATTGGCAATTTAATAACAATGTTACATGTTCTTCAATTGTAATTTAAATTGGTGACAAAACTTCTTTAGATTGTCTGTTCAGTGTACATTAATGTTAATCATCAGATTTTCTTAATCGGCTATCTCGTTGAATGAGGAAGCCCCCTTTGGCGGGAACTATGTGTGAAGAATGATAACCTCGACTTCTTACGCCTTCCTCGGCGTCTCGAGACAGCATTCTTTCCTTGGCCACCTCTTCAGGAATGCTTTGGACTAGGTTGCTGGTCGAGGCACCGTATTTGTGTAACCTAAAAACATTTGAAATAATTAAATACTTTTTGTGATACAAGAATCAAAATCCGCACGGACCTGGTGGCCATGGCATAGTGACCAGATCTGATTACAAATACATATAATAATACAGACATATCTCAACCTTCAACTTTCACATCTCCTTCTCTTCTTTACTTCCTTCAGCCTAACAACATTCCCGAATTGAGAATGCCACAGTCCCACTGGCTAAAAGGCAGTGGAGACTTTTGTACGGTAATCATATCATCGTCATTACAATATTTTTTTCTTCTTTTTCATAGGTCACTGAGCTACAAACTGCACAGACTATCAAAGCGGTTATGCAATGAAAGTTATGCTTTATGTAGGTAGAAACAAAGGCGGGGCACCGTTTTGCGTAGAAGGATTTATAGTAGTACTAGGGAATGCAATCCCGGTATACCGGGATCCCGAAATACCGAGATCCCGCAGACATTTTGCGGGACTAATCTCGGTCGAAAATTTTGCGGGATCCCGCTGGACTGGCGGGATTACAGAGAAGCTTCTACAACTGCATCGCCGTCCATTTCTTCCACATCGGCTCATTGTGAACCTCAACCATCAACTTTGGCAAAGAAGCATAAAATCACTGACCATTTTTCAAGCGAAAACAATACCGTCGAAAAGAGGGTATCACGAATGGTGTCTAAAGATGGTTTACCATTCCGAGTTTTCTGTACCTCGTCGGATTTGCGAGATCTTTTTAAAGCCGGGGGTTTTAACTTACCAACATCGTCTAATTCAATCAAATTAATGGTTATGAATTACGGCAAGACACTAAACATGATGGTTATTCAAGATCTTTTAAAGCTGAAAGAGAGCAACTACAGATTTACCCTCACTTACTCTGAATTACTTCGAGTCCGGTGGATTAAAAGGCACATACCTTCAATTCACTTACAATGCGCTAATGACTATTGTGCCAACCAGCGTGGAAGCTGAACGAGCTTTTTCAGCCGCTGGCTACCTTGTGTCCAATATCAGAAGCCGTTTATCAGATGACACAATTAATACTTTAACTTTTTTACGAAGCTATTTCGAAAATAATGTTTAGTTAAACTTATGATGCTCATTGTACAAGAATATTGTTTATCGTGTGAACGTTATTATTTAAATTTAAGTTTCAGTTCAATTTCAGTTTCAGTGCCGGCAATCCGGGCCTTTATTTTATTTTCATTTGTGTACATAGATTTCTTTTACCCACCTCACTAGACAAAGTCTGTTCCGAGGCGGGTATGTTATGAAAATTTATGTCTTATCTTATTCTTTGCCAATTTATGACTTAAACTTTACCTATGTCTAACTAAAGGTATACCTATTAATAAATCATTTAAAATGTCCCAAAGAACTTGTTTTATTATAGGTATAAATTTAAAAGCCTAAAAACAAGGTTGGTAGATCGAGGTCTTTATTATACGATTGATTAGATATCTAAGTCCACTCTGCTGGATCCCGCAAATACCTGGATCCATCGGGACTAAGATTGTTCAGTCCCGCAAATACCTGGATTGACATTTTCTTGCGGGATTGCATTCCCTAAGTAGTATGGATGAACGATGATAGCAACATGCGATGTGCATGTGGTTTCGTACTACTAATGGCCCATTTCCCTTATCTCTCAAATGTTTTCACATTTGCCGATTCTTTACTCTTAACTAAGCGGCTGTTGCATATGTGGTCTACCGGCAGCCATCCTCGTACGCGGATGTCACACATGTGATCCGTGAAGTTATTACGTCACTAAAAACATACATTGTGTGAGATAGAATGCATTGTTCAGGCCAGTGTTGTAAAGGTTTGAAGTTGTTAAATTGTTTGTTAACCTTTCTCTATTTATGTGTTGTCTCATGGCCACCACGGAGGCGTTGCTCTCCCTGAGCATGTCCTCGAGGCTGGCTATCTTGCTGATGCTCCTCTGCTTCGTGCGATCCTGCTCCCTAATCAGGCTCTCCACGGCATCCAGCTCCTTCATGGCTTCCTTGTGCACCAACTGTGGGATCAAACTTTATTAGGAGAGTTTAAGAAGGAACAGGAGAAGCAAGAGAAGTTGACCGATGCGTGGAGTGATCAAATATCACATCAGGCATCCGGAATCCATACACACAGCGCAGGATGATGCAAAGTGGTGGAGCCTGGAGATCATCAGAAATAGGAAAACGTCAAAAGAACAACTATTATTGATGAATGGGAGTATTCTTACAAGTTTCTCGGCCCTGGCCTGTTGCGGTGTGGCCTCCTGTGCCCCCACAGGTCCCTGCGCCCCTTGCGTCCCCCGCTGTACCTCAGTGGCCAGCTGGCGGCACAGGTTGGTGGCGTGGCCGGTGCGTCGCATGGCCGAGTCTCTGGCCGCCTTAGTGGCTGCTAACTCGCTCCTGAGAGTTGCCACCTCCTTGCGACATCTTCTGTAAAATATGGAAGTTCTTAACCATTACAACGCTGTCTTTTTCAATGTTATCTATCCCAACATGCAGCACGTTTTGACATAATATGTTTTAGTGAAACATTACGGATTACATCCGTGTACGCCTTTGCAACTGGCAAACAATTTCCCAATTGTAATGGGCCACGCTAGTAAAGCTCGTAGGGCTGGGTGACTTACTAGTTTAAATACATGCGCTCTGAAGATACCCTACATAAACAGCTCCCACACGTTTGATCGACACTGGTTGCATTCCCAAAATTAAAATAGATTTATCTTATGTCAGGATTTTTTCAAATACAATCTCACTCTCGTATCATCTCTGTTGTAAAGACATCCAAATGTCCAACAACAACCCTGGTGAACTTTATCAAAGGGATCGGGTTACTGTTAATCCTATGAGGTAAAATGAGAGATATCACAATGGGTCCATGGCCTGAGTGCTCACGGGAACTATCCGTAAACAATCTTGGCTTTATAAAAACTTACTTACCTGACTAGTTTATCCCCGTTCTTGGCCTTGGTCTCCACCTTGTGCTTTTCGCAGCTCAGCTCCATTATCTTCTTCTCCATGTGCTCGTTGTTCTCTTGCAGCACTGAAAGGCGGGCAGTCAACCTTCCCTTGTCCGCTTCGTAGCGACTCTTTAGTTCCTCAAATAACCTTAAACACAAAGTTCAATCAATTGGTTCCGTGACACAAAAATAGGACATGAGAAATTAGGAAGAAGGATAAACAAACAAACATAACATAAAAAATTGAGCTTTTCGGATAACTTTTTGGAATCTTTAACGTAGATGCTATATACGAAGTCGAAAATTTTATTTTATTTATCAATGTCATATTCTGTCGCTAACTTGGTAGAACTCTCTCCACTTCTTTAAAATTACACTCTTTTCTTTCACGGTCAAAGACTTGTTTTCCACCCACCAGCCCAGCTCCAAAGGTTTAGATTTTAGTGGATTTGAACTACGGAGATTATACTATATTTAATTATATTCTGATTTGTCACTGTTTTGCTTTGTTTGGTTACCAAATCAAATATAGATTGAGAATAAAATTTACAAATTTATTTATTTATTTATTTATTAACGCCGATTATAGCGGCTTTTACAAAAGAATAACAATTGTTTTAGTTATTATAAATACAGAATATACATAGATAAAAAAAATATAAATACAAAATACAGAGAACAATAGAAATGGTTATTATAAATACAATGCAACAATGTGTATATATAAATATATAAACAATTAATTTACAATAAATCCCGGATAAACTAATACTTTAAAACTGTATTTGGTTATATTCAATCAGAGAAGCGCTGACATACAGTTTTAATTAAGTGGTGTTTGTATGAGGAAAATTAGCAATGTTTATAGATTCATCCAAAACATATTTATTACCAAGTACATGTAGGCGATTCATTATGGAATTGAGTTCAGCGTTAGATCCTGTATTGTTGCAGTGATAGGGTAATTTGAAACGAACTGATCGACTAGGTACACGGAAACATATTAGCGAAAGAAGTTCAGGGGAGTTCAACAGGTTGGTAACGATTTTAAATAAATAAAATTTAAAGTGGAATGAAATTTTTTCATCAGAAATACTATATATGTATTACCGTTTACACTCCTGTACCGTGTTATTGTATACATTTGCCGGGATAGTAGTCTGCTGGCCCTTCCGCTGGTCCTCAAACACCTGACACCGCGACTGCGTGGCCGCCAAACTAGTCTTGCATTTGAAGTACTCTTCATGAATCATATTGTAATCTCGGGACATGGTTTCCACTGAAATATATTAAACAATCATATACTTTTCAGTAAAGACCTTTTTGTGTGAATCGAACTCTATTCGTAAGATTACTAGTCGAGTGTTCTATCCATCAGGCTAGCGAGGAGAGTAACTCCAGAGACTGTGCGAGAAGAGACTAGGACCTGCAATGGACGAGGGCCACTGAAGTAACCCAGGAGGTCTCCGACCCTAATATAAAAGTCTTGTCTGATACTTGATTTAAGTGAACATAAAGTGGTATTTTTGCAATTTTTCCAGAGTGTTTGTTACTCTTAACACTGTCCAGGTGAGATTTCACCATTCATGATATCAGCGGAGCACAATTCAATTGAGAATTACGAGCGAAACATTTAACACTTTAAACAACTGCAACACTTTACTAAACTGCTATACCCGTCGTAAACCATAACGCTAACGCTACAAAACGCTTTTAAGTAAAATGCTTTCGCCGCACCACTGTCTTTTTATAATTTATTATGTTACTAGCTGAAGCCCCCAGCATTGCCGACATTAATATTCCTCTTATTTTGAATTTCAAGCGTGCAAAATTTCATCAAGTATCAAATTCTGCTTTGTGAGGTAGGAAAAGGAGATAGGGGTTGTTTTTAGAAATAACATGTGGACAGTGACCTTCCTCTTTTTTTAATGTCAAGTGTGCAAAATTTCATCAATCTTGGAATAAAACTGAAGTTTTCAATGCCTCTATCGAAATATAAATCTGTACTGATTAACTTCCTCTTTAACTTATCTTTACCCTTACCCTTACCCTTACCCATACCCTTACAAATACCCTTACCCATACCCATACCCATACCCATACCCATACCCATACCCATACCCATACCCATACCCATACCCTTACCCATACCCTTACCCATACCAATACCCTTACCCATACCCTTACCCTTACCCATACCCTTACCCATACCCTTACCCATACCCTTACCCATACCCTTTCCCATACCCTTACCCTTACCCATACCCATACCCTTACCCTTACCCTTACCCTTACCCATACCCTTACCATACCCTTACCCATAACCTTACAAATACCCATACCCATACCCATACCCTTACCCATACCCTTACCCATACCCTTACCCATACCCTTACCCATACCCTTACCCATACCCTTACCCATACCCTTACCCATACCCTTACCCATACCCTTACCTATACCCTTACCCATACCCTTACCCATACCCTGACCCATACCCTTATCCATACCCTTGCCCATACCCTTACCATACCCTTACCCATAACCTTACAAATACCCTTACCCATACCCATACCCTTACCCATACCCTTACCCATACCCTTACCTATACCCTTACCCATACCCTTACCATACCCTTACCCATAACCTTACAAATACCCTTACCCATACCCATACCCATACCCTTACCCATACCCTTACCCATACCCTTATCCATACCCTTACCCATACCCTTACCCATACCCTTACCCATACCCTTACCCATACCCTTACCCATACCCTCACCCATATAACAAATTTACCTTTTTGTTGGTACAATTCGTGAACTTCTTTCAGCTTGCCCCCCAATTGTACAACCTTCTCCTTGAGTTCCACACACTCCCTTCTCAGCGCGTCTCTCTCGGCTATGGCCATCCCGCTCTTGCTCCTGTGTTCTGCCAGCTCCGCGGCCATCCTAGAGGAGGACAGGTGGATCGTGTCATTCTCCTCCACAACGAGTTTTAACTTTGCCGTGAATCGGTTGAATTCGGATTCGTAGTCGCGGATCAAAAGATCCTTTTCAATGATGGATTCTTGGTAGGCGTTTAGTAGAGGCGCTGAAATGATAGAAAATAAATTTCCATGCAATTATCTACCTTAAAAAATAACTACATAGTTGCAATATTAAACCACCTTAGAAAATGACATTGAATCAATGAAAAACACCATGCTTGAAAAAAATGTCCCTGGACAATGATGATTTTTTAAAGTTTATTTATTTATTTATATATACATACGCCTAAAAGGCTTTTACATAGAAGTGATACATGATGCAGTTTACATAGGAGAATATGTATTATACAGGAGATATTGACAGTAAATAGATGTAATCCATTTTAAAGAAGGTACAAAATACACACTTGTAAAATTGTGATTACAAGTATAATGAGAAAATATTAAAAAATATGAAGCAATATTAGTAAAACGTAAGAGTAACATAAAGTAAAAAAGAAATTACACCAACACTACATATAAGACAAATCATTAAAACTAATTTACCAACGCTACTCTAATTTGTAGGATTCAACAAAGTGTTAGTGTAGATTATACTTAATTCTATATATGGAGTCAATAAATAAATCAATAGCACCCCCGTACTTGTTGCCCAGATCATGCATCCTATTGGTTAGTGAGTGTGTCTGATAGTTGGTCGAGTATGTATTACAGAAGAATGTTATATTTTGTCTTGTATTCCTAGTCGGCACATGTAGTTTAATAGTGGCAAGGATGGCAGGACTATCAATTAAGTTGTTAATGACTCTGTGTAACACAACCAGGTCTGAAATAATTCTCAAGTTACCACGTTTTACATTTGAATAGTCTTGGGGTTCTCATTTCAAGCAATTTAAACAATTACAGCCACATTTTTTCTACATATATTCTGTACATACTTTTAGTTCTGTAGATTTTTTCACTATACTGGAATCAGAAAAGATAGACATGCCCTAACCCAAAATCTGAGTACCAATTCGACGAGATGGAGGCAAACCACATGACATTCTTTTTGGCACCAGGAGGTTTCGAGCATGTCTTAAATAAACTACCACACCATTCGTACAGTGACCGCAGGCAAGCGCACATCGAAATAACCAGAACCTGCGCAGAAAATTAACGTAGCGTCTTTCGCCTTTCTTGTGTTTGTTTACTGCAGTGACTAAATTATAAAACATTTGCAAAAAATATCAAACTATATACTGTAACAAAATATTTGATTTTGGAAACAATCCTTTCCTTTTTCTAGTGACCGGGTATCTCATCAAAATGACAATTCAACACATGAGTCGTGTAATTTCTATACCCGCTATATCAACTTTCATTGATTTGGAGAAAACCGCAAAAAACTGTCACATCTCTAGCGTACATAAGTAAATGCATTAAAAAATTTTATATAATGAATTGGAGTAATAAAATTTCGAAAAGCATTTATTTTTCTATATATGTCTAGCAATAATTAAGTAATTTCGATAAATAAAATGGATATAGCGGATTTTGATACTCACTTCGTGATTTTGAAAGTCAACTGAGGCAACATGGCGGGTTTAGAAACTCACGAGTAGATCATTTTGACATACGAGCGTGGCGTCAGAGCGGCGGCCATATTGTATTTTGGCAAAATAATTGCTTGTGATTCGTTGAATCCGATATAGCGGGTTTTGATAGTGACTTTCTGTATGATATAGCGGATTTGGTTTCTCACTCGCAGTTTTAACATGGTTTTTGGTCATGATAAGGAGGGTTTTGAAACTCAATTTTAGGCTCCTCTTGTTGCTCGCAAAAATGTGAACAAGATGTCATACTCAGATCATTTTGTCAAAAAATCGGATATAGCGGGTATAGAAATTATAGGATTCACATATCCGTTCCGGCCTGCTACTCAGTAGGTGGGCAAATGCATCCGTTGCAAAGACCTAGACAAACCTCACCCCATGATATTATAATATGCGGTATAACAATAATGTATTACCAACCTAAAGTGTGTGTGTTGACATCTCCCCAAACCGTTGGCTCCTCATTTTCAACAGAGTACGTCCTTTGCAAATTTTCCGCAAACTGTAGTCTCTGTTCTGCCGCCTCTAGTCTCTGATTCAGATCTGTGTGTTTATCAGAATCTAATACTGAAAAAAATTCCAAAATTATAATTACGACCAAACTCGAAAACCTAATAGAGCAACAGACCAACATTCTAAAGAATGCCAGAAGACAGAACACCAACAATTATGATATGACTCAGAGGCAGACCGAGGAAGAGGTGGATCGTCGGTGTGGAAGAAAACTGTAGCAGGGCAGGAAGGACTGAGAAATGGAGGTGAATAGCGAGGAACTGCAGCCTTGTGGAGGAAATCAAATTCCAACAGCAGACGTAGCACAATGACGATGATGTATAAATGTTGGGCACTTGTCTAGCGTTTTAAATAAATTAAATTACCTGATGTAAGCATAATGAGTAAGATTAAGAAAGGGACGTTTAGATGGTTTGGGCGTATAGAGCGAATGAGCGAAGAAAGGAGTGTAAGGAGAATATATGATGCGAATTGGAATGGTTACGAATGAAGTAGCGGAAGTCGGGGACGCCCGAGGAAGACATGGCAAGTGAATCAGATACTCGAGTCGGGCCATGTAAACAGTCAGAATAATAGAAGAGGGTTTATGCGACGATGTATGAATGTGAATGAGGCAAGAAGTGTGTGCCAAGACCGAGTTGTTTGGCGGTTCGTCCTCTCTGCCTACCCCTGCGATGAAACGGCATGATGGTTAGTTAGTTACCAAACGTAGGCAATGATGGGATCGAAATGCCCTCTGCAGTTTTGATTTCCGGGTCTTGAGGGTCCTTGGGGGATTCCGTTCCATCTCTGCGATCGTGAATTGGCGTATCGCTGGCTTTGTTTGGTGTCCGAGGTGGCGCTCCTCGAAGCTTGTCTTGATATCGTAGAAGCTGGACGTTCAATCTGAAAATAATATCATGAGTATAGTTATTAAATATTTCACTTGAAAGTCACTGACAGAATCGTTCTATTATACCTTTAGAGAAGTCCTTGGATAGTTGATATGTCCAGACGCTCTGTCAAATTTGTTTACACTTTGGAATATTGTTTTGAAATGTGTCCGTCTTACATACCTGTAAACCACATTCTTCAACATAAGCAAATCCTCCATCAGCTGTGTGTTTAATCTCCCCACTTTGATTGCGGTGATCTCATTAGCGCTGCAATTAGCGCACAGCCCCGGAGATCCGCTCTGCTCCTTCTCCGATCTCAGGCTCTGGAGCTGATCCTCCACCGAGGATAGGCAGGACTTGTGCTGCTCCAGGCACAGCTTCATGTCCTCATGCTGGCGCTTCAGGAAGTCATTCTCGTCGGCAAACTGACCGTTGCAAGACAGGAGGTCTTTCATTTTGGATTTGAGCTTTGAAAGGTGGCCATCTTTTTGCTGTATCTGCGATTGAATAAAGACAAATTGTGAAAACTTAAGATTTGTTGTTCAATGTCAACAAACAACACGCTCGACACAGACACTCTTCTTTATAAACACATTTGTATTGTGTTACCAGCATATCTTTCTGCACGCATTTCGCCAAAAGTGTTGCCAACATATCTTCGTAATTCTTCACAATGTTCTTAGTTGACATTTTGGAATTTGTTCTGGTAACCCTCACCGTTCTACCCTCCGAATCTTCAAAGTTTTCTATTGTCACATCACCTTTAAGAGAAGGATTATTTCATTAAAAATTGTATTATACCCCAATCACAGTAGTTGGTTTGGGTTGCTTCGAACTATCGTCGCATTTGACGAATGACAATCAGCGACATTTTGAATTATTCCTATTTGAACGGTTCCATTAAAACCCGATTATTTCAATAATCGGGTTCGTTTCAACTTTTGAACAAATTTTGAAGAGCATAACGGTTATGTCGGACGTACTGCGCTTGACTTGATAATTACCATCTGACGAGTCACACAAGAAAAACGGCCGAATGCGACCGCGGGTTTGATTTGTTCAAAAGCTGTAACAGACCGAGAATCGGCGTTGAAAGAGGACCGTTGAAATTTTTAAAAGTCTAAATGGCAAGAACTTTAACGATAGAAGAGTCAATAACCTGATTCATAAAGTCAATAATTAATGATGCCAATACCGTTATTATCACTCCTGTTCAAACGCCTCCTCAATTTGTTCACATTCCTAGTGATCAAGTCTTTCGGAACATCATAGGTGGGGCAATCAGAATGGTCAACAACCGTTAAATTATCCGTTTCCGAGTTGATTTCATCTTTAGTCAGGTTCTTAAAGTGTCGGGATATGTCAATTCCTTCATCTTTATAGTTGCTTAGGCCCATCTCAGTGAAAAGACCTGTTCTTCTTTGGTTACCCTTTAAACTATGAGTTTGGCTAGAAGCATCGGTTATTTGTTCTTCTTTGTGCTTTTTGGAAGTGTGTTTATGAGTTTTTGAATGTGTGTCCTGAAAATATAGAACATGGATGGGTACAGTAATTAAGCTGGCAACTTTCAAGTGAAACTCAAGTGCATAAACCGTTACTCCGGAATAATGCAGAAATCAAGCTGCCAACTTTCGAGTGAAAGTCAAGTGTAAGCCGTTACTCCAGAGTAATGCTGAAATCAAGCTGGCAATTTTCGAGTGAAGGTCAAGTGCATAAACTGTCACTCCAGAATACTAACTGAGAAGTGGCAATCAACGTAGTCACGTAGTCGATATCCACTTAGAAAAGAAAAATTGACAAAAACCAATCCAAAAGGGAACTTTTAAAACGATAGAATGAGAAAAACTAAAATTAGAATCCATTGGTCTTTCAAATTTCACTTTCAATTAATTCAAGGAATACCTAAAAGGAAGAAAATAAGTAACAAAACTTCATCAGTACCAGTCATGTAAGTTTGGAAGCTATGATATAAGACATCTTCCAATGATCTATAAGAAATATTAAGTTACTTAAGTAATTGTTTTTAAATATTCACCGATTCCTTGTGTCTATGATGCCTATGTTTCTCTGAAACCTTTTTCCCCTTGAATTGAAAATCTCCATCTTCTAATTTCTGATCCATCTTTCTTCGTCGTCTCTTGTACCTTCTTTTAACAGTGCTTTTCTTGCTATAAATCCCATCAACCCTGTGTTTCCTCTGATCCGGGGGTGCTATCGCACCATTCGATACACTCCCATCCAGATTAAGAAATAATTCTTGGGAATTTACATCAGGTTGTGAATATTTATGGACTGTGATATCATCGCTGCCCAAAATAGATGTGTTCTCAAAGTAGAAGCTGGAATTGTTGTAAGCTTGAAGTGAGGTGGTGGAGCTTCCAGGCTTTTCTAGATCAGAAATAACCTGGAAAAGTGGCAGCATTTGTTTTGAAGTAACGTTTGTTGATTTGGCTCCCATTTTGTCAAAGCTTTGCGCGGTTGCTGCAATAAGATAAAATAGTCAATATTTAATAAAATGACTGGAATCCTGCCGGGTAGGATGTGTATCAAGGCTTGGAAGATAGCCGACCACAAAGAGGCTTCTCTATTACCTGCAGGACAAAAGTTCAGGTATCGGGGAAGTTGAATACCATTCAATGGAACCAGGAGACATTACCAAACATAAATTACAACCCTTGTTAACCCTATTAAAAGAACAAGGCTACTGTCAAGGGACATAATCAAGCACAATGAACCTATGGCCAGAGTGTTCATGGGAAGGTGGTTTAAAATCACTTTGTAAGATCAGGTCGAAAAGTTCCCACAAAACAAACACATCAACGGGAAAAGGCAAAAGATAAACTTGTCGAATTCCGTTGCACGCTTGATATGCAAAAAAATATATAAATAGCACTTGGTTACAACTTAATTACTACAAGAAATAACTATTCATGTTGTGGGAGATGGTAAAATATGCATTAAAGTTCCATTTTTTCGAAGTTAAGTTTGAAGATTAGGAAATACGCATAAATTATTAAAATACATATAACCCAAACTAACACCCTAAAAACCTATTTTGTTCATGTTAACATAAGCCCCTGACGTAAATAGTTGTCTCCATTAGATATTTAAGTTGAAATCAAGTGTCGTTTTTTTAAAGAGCCTTTGAATGTAATTTAATATTAGCTAAAAAAAGTACAAAAAATCTTTGATTGTAATGGGTTATTTTCAAAAATAATTGATATTAATTCCAACCAAGATCTGAAACTGATAAATAATTATGGTCCGAGTACTATGGTAGTATTATGCTCTGTACTCTTTGAGCAAAACAAAGCATACAATATCAGATAAATACCTTTTTTCCACTAAATTTCAGAGAAATCTTACAGAGCAAAATATTATTCTGTACGAAGATGTCTTAAGTTATAATATTTCAACGAAGGACTAAGAAATTACTAGGAAAACCAATTCACCACAGTATCATTTCTCTCACAGAATAACGTTAATTATATTTATTCACGCCATGTTACGTACTAAACACAGCAAAAATAACTTGAGAACTGGGTCAAACTGCGAAAAAGTATTGATCAAACATTTTCAATTATAATTATACACGTATACTCGATTTTATGTTGCAATAAATCAGCCCTTACAATTTTCATAAGTTCCATTATATATTTCAATTTGAACGAGGTAATTTGTATTTATGTACAATTTTCAGAATATTTTGGTTTCTGTTGTTTGTTGTGACATTTCATGATTTCAAAAATCTATCTGCAAACAAACGCCGGTGCAGCATTGCCAGGGCAAAAAATAGAACTCCCTAGCAACGCCTGGGGGAATGTTGGGTATTTTGATTGAGCGCCAAATTGACTGTATGGGAGTGCTATAAATTATAATAATTATATTTTTTTCGGAATACATATAAAAAATGATAAATAATTGGAGAAACCAGTTCATTTTCTTCAGAAGTTTGCTAACCACCCCAAACAGTACAAAATAATAATAATAATACATATAAAATGATTGTAACTTTGAGACCGGTGATGGGTCAGAAACGATCCTGTCTTTGCAAAAATAGTTATTACGCAACAGATGTTTCGTTGAGGTTTATTTACTTTGTGCTAATCTTTTATCAAATATTTCCTCACAATTTGAGGTAAGAATCAATATAACCGGACAAGGTTTAAACGAGTTATTTGTATAATAATGTATAAAATGAGCCTAAACGACCATAATCACCAGTTTGAATAGCCGTGGTAGTAGTGTCCGGCTCTCTCTAACATAATTGGAATATTACTTTGTTCAAACATAACAATGCTTTACAGGAACATAAGAATTGTGCAAGGGCAAATAAAAAATAGGTTTTAATGATAATGTATGAATAAAAAATGCATGAGAAGCACTTATTCGAATTTTTAGGGAGGGTCTATCTATAAATAAACCACTCACTCTTAACCCATCATCGCCTGTGATTCGTTTTCGATAAGTTAATTAGGTACCGTTATTTCCTTACTCTCAATAAAAGCATAAGTAAAACGTGGTTTTCACAAATCAAATCTTCGAAACAGGTTTTTTTATTCTTGGAACACATGGACCTAAAAGGCTTTTTAGGTCTACGCTGAAATAGGGTTTTTCATTATTGGAATGTGGCAGCACTACTAACAGTGACGCAATTTCCTGAAGACCGAAAACGAGACATTTCCGTAGATTAGAATATTGGAACTTATGGAATGGTACATCCGGTATTTCTAATCCATCCTGAGTGTAGGGTTGCCAATTTGTGGAGAATTCCCTAAATTACGGGGAAATTCAGAGATTTTTCAATCATTTGGTATTTTGCGGGGAGAATATTATTATGGGGAAAATGCAGTAATTTTGGGCATTTCTTGTTATTCAGCCATATTAAAAATAATATTTACAATAATTTTGAGAATGTACTATAATTTCGTTTTCTTCGCAACAAATAAAAAAAAACTTTTTTTTTAAATCGTGAACGAAAGAGAAAACCCAAATATGACCAGATAATAAAAAATAAATGCTGATTTCAATAGAATTTGGTCCATTTTGGAGGTAAAGGAACTTGTGGGGATTTTGAAAGACTATTTGTGGGTATTTTAAAACAAATACAAATGCATTGGCAACCCTGGCTTATCGGCACGCGAGGAGCAAATTCAGCAAATGGAGAGTGGTTTATTTATGAGCAAATGCAAACAAAAATGCCCGCATCATGTGCCTTGTTCTCGATGTTCGATAAACTGACACCTAAACCATTACCTATCACTTGTGGTGGTCAGTTCTTCACCATGACTTCACCAGTTACTAAAATACTTAGCTGGTTAAAACAATCTTCGCAGAAAAAGAAGTTACTTCGGTAAGTCTGCTTTTTCTGCTTTTAGCGGTGGGTTGGGTAGGAGTAGGAAATGGCGTGATAATTCATTTGGTGATGATTCAGAGATGTAAATGTTCAATTATGATTATCTTACATAAATATATGGTAATTATTCGGAATCGCTGGACAAGGATTATATGAAATATTTTTAAATAAAACCTTCTGATTTACCTTATTAATATAAAACGAATCTGACTGCATTTGGAATATTTTTAATTTTAGCATTTTAATTTTTAATTACGTAAATCGAAAATTCACTTTCGTTGTATGGGATGACAGCTGGAATGGTTCCTGTTGATAAAATTTTCTTTAGTTGGTATTCCTGATACGAGTGGCTAGATTTTTTACCATGTGCAAATACTAGGTAGGTACTATTTTAGCCAAACTCGAAAAATAAAATAAAGATAGGTATTTAGGTATGTTTTATAAAATAGAAAAATTAAAAAAGGTGAGGTTATTATAGGTTAGGTTGGATTATTATAGGTTAGGTTGGTTTATTATTAGGATTTAGGTTAGGTTAGGATAGATTGGATATTATAGGTTAGGTTAGGTTGGATTATTATAGGTTAGGTTCGATTATTATAGGTTAGGTAGGATTATTATTAGGATATAGGTTAGGTTAGGTTAGATTATTATAGGTTAGGTTAGGTTGGATTATTGTAGGTTAGGTTCGATTATTATAGGTTAGGTTGTCAGCGCCCTTGAGGTGATTTTTCACAAAATCGGCGCTCTACAAATTATCCAATTATTATTTTTATTATTGGATTATTATTAGGATATAGGTTAGGTTAGGTTAGGTTGAATTATTATAGGTTAGGTTCGATTATTATAGGTTAAGTTGGATTATTATTAGGATATAGGTTAGGTTAGGTAAGGTTGGATTATTATAGGTTAGGTTAGGTTGGATTATTATCGGTTAAGTTAGGTGTGTTGGGTTAGGTTAGGATAAAGGTTAGGTTAGGTTGGATTATTATATATTAGGTTAGGATATAGGTTAGGTTAGGATTTAGGTTAGGTTAGGATTTAGGTTAGGTTAGGATTTAGGTTAGGTTAGGATTTAGGTTAGGTTAGTTTAGGTTTGATTATTATAGGTTAGGTTACTATAGTTTAGGTTAAATAAAACAATAATTATAATAATACCTAAATATAAATAATTTAATTTTTTTAGGCAACATAAAATAAAAATATTTTTCGAGTTTGGCCAAAACAGTACCTAACTAGAATTTGCATTCAGAAATGATTCAAATTCTAGCCACTCGTATCAGGAATACCAACCAGAGACAGAGAAAATGTCATCAACAGAAATCATTCCAGCTGCCATCCCATACAACGAAAATGAATTTTCGATTTACGAAATTAAAAATTAAAATGCTAAAATTAAAAATATCCCAAATGCAGTCAGATTCCTTTTATAGTAATTAAGGTAAATCAGAAGGTTTTATTTAAAAATATTTCGTATAATCCGTGTCCAGCGATTACGAATATTTACCATAATAGTTATTAAATTAAAGTAAAAGCAATTCTTCATGTCCGTAATTATTTACCTAACTGCCGCACTTCTAGACGCGGATTATGGAGTACATTTTGTTTCTACAATTACTGCAAGAAACAACCATTTAGATGCACAAAATAGTTTCTTAGTTTGGGTTAACCCTTCAGACCTCCGCCGCATTGTTATCTTTCTTAACTACGCTGTCAAATGGCGGGAAATTTGTGTATATTTCGGCGTTGCAATAAAATCTAAATAAATTGAACATTTCAGAACGTATCCAAAAACTGTTTTTTGAAAGGTGATGAAATTGATATTATTTGAAGTAAATGTATCATTATTGAAATATTAATTTTAGGTATGCATGGAGCGTGCTGGCCCAGATGACCACTGAAGATGGAGTACTAGATGTGGCCACCCATTCCAGGCTGAAGGAGTGGCGAGATGTTACGGTCCCTAAACTGTATGTATTATTCGCAATATCTATACAGGGTGTAACGGCACGTACCCGACAAACTTTAACCAGCTATTCCTTAGCACATTTGGAGTAAAAAATGTTATGGGCACTTTGCTGTCCGGTAACATTTTTTTTTAATAAAAAATTTATTATTCATATTTTCACCACATGTCACCAATGTTTTATCCTTTGTCAAAGTTTGAAAACCCGTCTGGCAATATTTAGTTGAATAATGTACGTACGTACCTACGTTGGCGCGCTTTTACAATCACAACGAAATGGCACAGCACCATTCGTCTCATTTATTATTTAGTGTGTACGAAAGAGCGAGGATACTTTTTGACACACTTGCTAATAACAGCTGTTGAACACGAGAAACAATGCAAATGACAGTGACGGAGTGTGGATTTTTTTATTTATTTTTTGTTTTTAATGGAAAAAAATGTAACCGGACAGCAAACCGCCCATAACATTTTTTACTCCAAATGTGCTAAGGAATAGCTGGTTAAAGTTTGTCGGGTACTTGCCGATACACCCTGTATACATGTCCATTTGTTACAGAGCTAAATTATCAGAATACTGGACAACAGACATTTTAGAGATGCCTAAATTTAGAACTCTAATGACTCATGATAGGTTTTGTCTTATAATGCAGTTCCTACACTTTGTTGACGATAATACTATATCTAATGTCGGTTACCAAACAAAGCTTGCAAAAGTTAAACCACTATTGGACATGATGAATGAAAAGTTTTCCAGTCTGTACACTCCCCATGAAGACATTAGCATAGACGAGTCCCTGTTGCTCTGGAAGGGTCGCCTAGGTTTCAAGCAGTGCATCCGCACTAAGGCGGCTCGGTTCGGCATTAAAACCTATGAGCTGTGCGAATCGTCAACAGGGTACGTGTACCGCTTTATAATGTACGTAGGGAAGAATACAGAAGTCGAAGAGAACCATCTTGGGTTTTCGAGTAAAACTGCTAAGGTTGTACTCAAACTCATGGATGGGTTGTTTGACAAAGGATACTGCCTCTACATGGACAATTTTTATAATAGCATGCCATTGACTAGGTACCTGAAACAAAGGAATACCGATATTATCGGTACCCTTAATCGCAATCGAAAGATGGTACCTGAAATCATGCAAACATAAAAAAAATTTAAAAGGCCAACTTTACTTTTATTCCTATAAAAACTGAACTAAAATAATTGATAACAAAGATAACCTATGATTTTATAGAGGTGTACATTTTTATTATTCCATGATTAACTTCCATATTTAAATATGTAGCGTTGTATTTTTTCTTTCTGAAACTTTCACCACAGTAGTAAGGGAGATGCAACGATTTTCATGAGACCCATATATGAGCTATTAACCTTTTAAATGCCAGTAGGTAGAAGTGTAGCTGTGCACAGCAGGCTGTGAATTTTTAATCAAAATAAATCATTTTCAAATCTTATTTTTATAAATTAAAAACATTACACCTTGAAAGGATATTTAAATGACTTACCAAATTTATTCAATGTGCGACGTTTTTGCTTCCCTTCACTTAGATAAACATATTTTAATTTTTCAGAAAATGTCAGGGTTGTCACAACTTGTCACAGAAATATGGGAACTTGCATTAGAAAAATATTAACAATTAATTAAAAGAAGCCATTATTAAGATCGATTATTTTTTTTTATTGTAAACTAAATTATTATTATTATTTATTTTTATTTTTATTTTTTTTTAACTTTATTTATTTTCATTTCTTTACACATATTATACATATTAATAGATAGTATAAAATAACATAATATATAATACCAAATAGTTTACAAAAGAAATGAAAACCCACTAAGGCACTGACTGCCTGAGTGTGGGTAATATAAAACGATTACTATATTTCAAGTACCTAAAGTATAATATACATTAGTAGAAAAAGTTTTTTTTTGTTTATAGTTATTATAAAAAGTAAAGAGAAAAACATTATGTACAATAATTTATAAAGTTTCAGCAAGTGAGTTGTAGAAAGGATAAATAAATTTATAGTAAAAGCGTTTCAATATCTGCGTCAATCAGCCATAATTTTACCTCTTTAATATTATATATATATTTTTTTAAAATTAAAAGTCTTTTAATGAATGGTATTGTTCGAAACACGGTTCAATGCAGAGAGCCACTTTGCACTGCTTGCACTGATACCTCGATTCTTTCCTCTTCTTTTTTGATAGGCATACTACACATCTGGCCGTAGGTGCTGCTTTTTTTTTGCAGTTGGAGGTAGTTTGTCCATAAAGTGCCTTTCGGTTAGACGTGATGGCAGATCTGCCTTTCTTTTCCTATGGGTACATTTCGAGGGTATATTAGGTTTATGTTGTTGGATCAGTTGCCTTATCACCTCCATCTGTAACTGTGCTAGCGGCATACGTTTTCCTGTTTTTTGTTGGTGAAGTAAATGGGCATTCAGTAATGCTAGGTCCATTAGGTGAAAGAATATTTTTTTATACCACCTCATTGTCTTCCGCGATGAGTGGACACTCGACAAAACCATATCAGATTGGTCAACCCATGGTGCACCCATGTTCTTGTTATAGTCTTGAACACTTTCAGGTTTGATTATTGGTTCATTCCGGTATGTGGTTTTGCCTGTTTCGGTTAGAATAGGTGGATGAAGAGTTGTGAGCATACAAACATTCCTTTTATCCTTCCAAATTTGGGCCGAAAGGGTGTCTGTCATCACTAATCTCAAAATCGACATCACTGTCATCGGAATCCACAATATGGCCGGCATCTTCCATGAAATCTTCATCCAGTTGTTCATGTCCAGATGTATTTGGTTCACCCTCCATATTGTCGGCTAAATAATTGTCACAATAATTTACGTAAATCAACACAGAAAACACACAGAGCAGAGTTGAAACACAAAAAACATAGTAAAGAAATGTATGTACAAACAACACAGAAAACAGACAAACAAGTTTAAAAAATTGCTAATTGTTCCGCACAAGTATCAAAAACTAACAAGATCAATAGATCATAATAAAGTTATTGACGCGTGACAGATATCGGCGATAGAAGCGCGAAAATTGACAACCCTATTTTAGTGACTGTTGTCTGTCAAACAAAGCTCATGGGTAGATCTCTGTAAAATCGATAATATCAGAAAACTGTAATTTCGTCTGTTTAATGAAGTACTACAAAATCATCCCAATAGATGTCTCTGTGTATTCCAAATTTTAAATTAATAAAAAAACGTGATATATGTATGATACAGGGGCTCAAAGAAGAGTGAGAAAACTCGCTATTTTTCTATGGCCGGCCTGCTGGGCACTGCCAAGAATGCGAGAAATCTCGCTCTTGGCACAGAAGCGGTTAAAAAAAGCTAACAGACTACAGATACTAGCTGTTGGTTTGCTAAACCGAAAAAATTAGCCTGAAGGGGAAAAATTAATTTATGTGTATTTAGATTATAATGAAACTTTCGCAAATGCCACTCCATAAAAAAAGTCCTAAATAGCGGCAAAGGGTTCGTTTTACAAGGTACATATTGAATAAAAATGGAATTATAAGTCATCTATCCCTACGTAAATCGTTGTTTCTTGCAGTAATTAAGTTGAAACAAAGTGTAATTTCCATAATCTGTGCCTATTAAAAATATTTAGCAATTGTTTTTGTCTGTTGTTGCAGATTCAGTCTCCAATACCTCCATTGGAATACATTTCCATCTCCTCAATGTGCGGATGGACACAGGCTTGGCTTATAGCTCACCCGAGTGGTGGAAAATCCACAAATTGTTTGGTTCCAGTAACGAAAGCATTATGTATATTATCTATACCATATGAAAAAGCGTTTGGAAGCCTTCGCAAAACAGGCATAATCTGATTTTTTGGGAGGAGGACCTGTCTGAAGTCTTGCCAACTGCTCGGCACGGAACGACTCCAGTACTAACGGTTACTTCGGCCAGGTTGTTATATATCACCTCACCCATAAAGTAACGGCCCTAATGAACTTGGTGATTGTTCATCTCGACACGTGACGTCTCCCAGACTAACGGGTACTTCAGCCAGTTTGTCATCAGCCATAAAGGAACCGACCCAATGAAGTAGGCAATTGTTCACCACAGCGCGTGACGACTCCTGGACTAACTTGTACTTCGACCGGGTTGTCATCACTCATAGGGGAACGGACCGAATGAAATAGGTGACTGCTCACCACAAAAGTACTCCCGGACTGACGGGTGTTTCGGCCAGTTTGTTATCACCCTTAGCGGAATAGACCCAATCAATTTGGCAAGTGTTTACCACGGCACGTGACGACTCCTGGGCTAACTGGTAATTCGGCCGGGTTGTCATCACTCATAGGGGAACAGACCCAAAGAAATTGGCGACTACTCTCCACAAAATCACTCCTGGGCTGACGGGTGTTTCGGCTAGTTTGTTATCACCCTTAGAGGAATGGACCCAATCAACTTGGCAACTGTTCACCACGGCACGTGATGACTCCTGGACTAACTGGTATTCGGCCGGGTTGTCATCACTCGTAGAGGAACGAACCCAGAGAAATTGGTGACTGCTCACCACAAAATGACTCCTGGACTGACGGGTGTTTCGGCCAGTTTGTCATCACCCTTATAGGAATAGACCCAATCAATTTAGCATGTGACTACCACGGCACGTGACGTCTCCTGGACTAACTGGTACTTTGGCCGGGTTGTCATCACTCATAGGGGAACAGACCCAAAAAAATTGGTGACTGCATAACGACAAAATGACTCCTGGACTGACGGGTGTTTCGGCCAGTTTGTCATCGCCTTTAGAGGAATGGACCCAATCAACTTGGCAAGTGTTTACCACGGCACGTGACGACTCCTGGACTAACTGGTATTCGGCCGGGTTGTCATCACTCATAGGGGAACAGACCCAAAGAAATTGGTGACTGCTCACCACAAAAGTACTCCTGGGCTGACGGGTGTTTCGGCCAGTTTATCAACACCCTTAGAGGAATGGGCCCAATGAACTTGGTAACTGTTCACCACGGCACGAGATGACTCCTGGACTAACTGGTACTCCGACCGGGTTGTCATCACTCATAGGGGAACAGACCCAAAGAAATTGGTGACTGCTCACCACAAAAGTACTCCTGGGCTGACGGGTGTTTCGGCCAGTTTGTCAACACCCTTAGAGGAATGGGCCCAATGAACTTGGTAACTGTTCACCACGGCACGAGATGACTCCTGGACTAACTGGTACTTCGACCGGGTTGTCATCACTCATAGGGGAACAGACCCAAAGAAATTGGCGACTGCTCACCACAAAATGACTCGTGGACTGACGGGTGTTTCGGCCAGTTTGTTATTACCCTTAGAGGAATGGACCCAATCAACTTGGCAAGTGTTTACCACGGCACGTGACGACTCCTGGACTAACTGGTATTCGGCCGGGTTGTCATCACTCGTAGAGGAACGAACCCAGAGAAATTGGCGACTGCTCACCACAATTGACTCCTGGACTGATGGGTATTTGGCCAGTTTGTCATCGCCCTTAGAGGAATGGACCCAATCAACTTGGCAAGTGTTTACCACGGCACGTGACGACTCCTGGACTAACTGGTATTCGGCCGGGTTGTCATCACTCGTAGAGGAACGAACCCAGAGAAATTGGCGACTGCTCACCACAATTGACTCCTGGACTGATGGGTATTTGGCCAGTTTGTCATCGCCCTTAGAGGAATGGACCCAATCAACTTGGCAAGTGTTTACCACGGCACGTGACGACTCCTGGACTAACTGGTATTCGGCCGGGTTGTCATCACTCGTAGGGGAACGGACCGAATGAAATTGGTGACTGCTCACCACAAAATGACTCCTGGACTGACGGGTGTTTCGGCTAGTTTGTTATCACCCTTAGAGGAATGGACCCAATCCTTAGAGGAATGGGATTTGCATGCAAATCCAAATCTTTAAAGATGATTATCCTAACCAGAATAAATTCTTGCAGTCTAATCCTAAAATTCCCAAGTTGTACGGGTTTTTAAAAATACATAAAATCAATAAACCTATTCGTCCTGTCGTGTCATGCTGTTCTTCCCCGAATTTCATAATAGCTTCTCATATCACTAATGTCTTCAACAATTTTAATGTGTTTTCACCCAAATATACCATTAAAAACTCATTTGATTTAATAAATTCAGTTAAGGATTTGTTTATTCCCAACAATGCTAAGCTAATTTCGTTTGATGTAATTAACTTATTTCCAAATGTTCCAACTACTGATTGCAAAGAAATAATTGTAGATATGTTAAAATCCTCTAATTTAGATAAAGATATGATTGATGACCTGTCTCGTTTATTCAATATGTGCCTTAATCAAAATTATTTCCAGTATAACAACTGCGTCTTCCAACAGAGCCAAGGGCTACCCATGGGAGCTCCTACTAGCCCACTGTTGGCAGATATTTTTATGAATAACTTAGAAAATAAGATTTTTAATTGTAAGTCATCACTTTTAAATAATGTTCTCACTTGGAATCGATATGTAGACGATATTTTTTGTATCTGGACGGGAACAGAGCGGCAACTAACTAAATTCCTTCTTCTTATAAATTCATTTCATAAAAACATTCAATTCACTGTAGAGGTAGGCAGTAATGCATCGATTAATTTTCTGGATTTAACACTAACTTCAATAAATAATACAATTGAATTTAACATCTATCGTAAACCGACATTCACGGATATAACTATACATAACACGTCAAACCACCCGATATCACACAAACATTCTGCCTATCATTCAATGGTACACCGCTTAGTAAAAATCCCACTATCAGCTGTTAATTTCGAAATTGAACTGTCAAAAATAAAACAAATTGCTCTAAATAATGGTTACTCGACACACTTAATTGATAAAATCCTGAATAAGAAACTTAAACTCATTTCGACGAATACATTTTTATTTGGTACACCTGAAACTAATAATAAAATCATAAATCCCTTTCAATGGCGTAAAATCTTATACATATCCAATTTTTCTTCACTTAGTACAAAAAATTTGCCTACCCACATTAAACCCGCGTTCTATACTGATAACAACTTGGGAAAATTACTTAAAAATACTAAAGATAAAGATCACAAATTTAGCCACTCAGGCATTTACCAACTATGTTGCAATGATTGTCCATCGTTCTACATAGGTAAGAGAACTAGAAATATAAATATTAGAATCACGGAATATTTAAAATGTTTAAATAACAATAATTTTTCGGATTTTGCCAATCATCTCATTTCCACCGATCATACTTTTAGTAAAGATACAGGGGTTAAAATTCTTCACCGTAGTAATAAAGGCAAAAAATTAAATAATTTAGAAGCACTTGAAATCAGAAAATCCCTCAATAATAACTGCAGTATAATAAATAACCAAATTAATCTGTCTTATAGTCCTATTCTAGACATATTTCCAGTTAACTGCTCTGTTCTTCCTGGAATTCCCGTAATTACCCCTTCCACTTTGTCCACATCTCCCTTAAACACTTAACACTTTTGTATTTATGTGTCAATATTTTGTGTAGTAGATCAGTTTTAAATATTCTCCTGACGAAGGAAGGGTTTTTCCGAAACCGGTAGAGTGAAAATAAAACTATCGTGGTGAAAAACAAATTTATGTGTTTTTATTATAAATTATGATGAGCCACAAAGTGAATGCTTTTTACAATAACTTGGCAATTGTTTACCACGGCACATGACGACTCCTGGACTAACTGGTATTCGCCCTGGTTGTCATCACTCGTAGAGGAACAGACCCAGAGAAATTGGTGACTGCTCACCACAAAATGACTCCTGGACTGACGGGTGTTTCGGCCAGTTTGTCATCACCCTTAGAGGAATGGGCCCAATGAACTTGGCAACTGTTCACCACGGCACGTGATGACTGCTGGACTAACTGGTACTTTGACCTGGTTGTCATCACTTGTAGAGGAATGGACCCAATGAACAATAGGATATCACCATCTACTTTGTCCCAAATACAACACATTTATCTTATTTTTATATAACTTTATTAAAAATGTAATGTAATAAGCTGTACAAGCTGGTAGTTTTCTTTAAAAAAAACTTTTGTAACCAACTGTAACTATTATAAATCACTATTGTGAAAAATCACAGAATAAGTTGATTTCTAGACAAATCGGTTCCAATTTTTAAATGACAATTGTCTGTTAAAAACATATATTACAGGTAAGTATCTACTATCGTTTGTCTGAATTGTTCACACAATAAGTCCCAATTTTGGAAAATGACCATATGGAATTGAAAGCAAATATGAGTTCATTGAATCAAATTTCACGCAGCACTAACCCACAGAACAGAACCGAAATTAGTATGATTGGTAACAATTTTTTTCAAAGAAATTCATTAATAAAATTAGCCAAAATTAAAAACTTTCTCAATTGAAGAAACCCTAGATCTTGTTGGAGGTGATTGGACAAACAAAACAAGCCACCATTTAGAACTATACATATAAATATACTAGTGCGAGACATGTGAAAAATCACGGGATATTATAATTCCAATCTTGAAAAAGATGATTAATATAATTTTTTCTTGAAATATAGGTACTTTATAGCTTGTCTGAATTCGTTCAAACAAACTGTTACAATTTTCAAAATGATATTTACATTCAAAGCAAATCCGAGCTTTAGAGTTCATTGGACCGGAGTTACAACAGAAGACAACTGAAATTAGTATTTTAATCATATAAAAAAATTAAAACAGGAGAACGCAACCAGGACAAAGTTAAAAAAATAAGGATGATTATTTATTTATTATAAAACAAAACATATCAAATTATTCTACGACTTTACGGAAGTGAATATGGATAAATTATTGATTGTTTCATCTACTAAAACAAACTATATAATTACATAACAGAAATTAATAATAAAATCTTTTATTTTCATTTCACAGAACTTGAACAATTCATCAAATTTCAAAGATAATATTAAAATTCTGTTATTAAATTACGTTGGGGGCCAGTTGTTTCATAGCACTTGAATATTAACTTTTAAATTTAATGAATTGAGTTCTTTAAACAACTGGTCTTAACCACAATTTCAATTTCTTAGAACCTTTCGGCTTTTGAATTTCTATAGAAAACTTGGTACTTTGGGATTTTTTCGGCAGGACGTTACGCTCTAAGATTAGGGAGTTGCCGCTAGGGAACCTGACAATTTGGAAAACTTTTTCAATGGTGTAGGGGTCAAAGCGGCTAACACGCCGTTGAGGATATCAAACCCGAGGGCAATTTAATGTTGGTCGAGTCGGCTAACTTCCCTTAAGGCGATGCACTACGTCGTGTAATATTTTAAATTGAGCCGCTATCAATAACAACCCTTAGGTAGATTGCGATAAGGTTTAAATTCCCGCTTAACACCATCCGCCTGTTTTGATTTATGCATGAAAAAAACATGGCCAAAAAGTGCCTTTTATTTTATTTTGTGGATGTTCAGGCACAAATATTTAATTTTTTTCCGATCATTTTATAAATAACTTAATTTGCCACATTATACAATAAAATCATAACCGAAAATAGGTTCGTAAGTAGGAGATTTTGAACTTTAAAGCAGTTTTCATAGGCCTATACATTATTTTTTCCTTATAAAAAGGCTTATAAAAAGACTTATATAAAAAATAGTCTATTATTTCAAAGGCCAAGATGTATTCTACTCGCAGTATTTAATTAAAGCATCTGAAACATTTCTAGGCGACCAAATTTTCAAACCAAAAACACATGATTTTGCATTACTACGTATGGCATCGCCTTAAATGTTTCTTTGGGAGGTCTTACAGGTGTTTAGGCCAGTTTGTCATCACCTTTATAGGAATGGGCCCAATGAACTTGGCAACTGTTCACCATGGCACGTGATGACTCCTGGACTAACTGGTACTTCGGCCGGGTTGTCATCACTCATAGGGGAAAGGACCAAATGAAATTAACACACCTTTGAGATCAAACCCGAAGGCAAATGAATGGTGGTCGAGTCAGCTAACTTCCCCTAAATGTTTCTTTAGGAGGTCTTACAGGAATCTGGGGGAGGCCAGAAATCATCTCCGTGCTGGTGTTTTGGGTGGTGAAAAATTCATAGTGTCCTCAGGAAAAGGTTTTACCCGATGAGTGTTTCACTTAAACCACGAAGCGGGGATGATGAAAGTACTTAGCTAGTACCTAATCTCAACACCCTGAGCTGGTACTCCGCAGAGGACAGGCAAGGCTTGTGCTGCTCCAGGTACAGATTCTGTTCTTGTTCTGGAGCTTGAGCAAGTCATCCTCTTCGGCAAACCGGCCATCGCAAGATAGGACCTTCATGTTTAATAATATTTGTATTGCGCCGTTTTTGTGCAAAATCACCTCAAGGGCGCTGTCAAAAGGTTTCCATCTTTTTGCGGTATGTATTTGAATTGAATAGTGAGAAGGAAAGATTATCCTGAACGATGAACACTACATACTGCAACTAATGACAGGTTATTTTCGATAGTAATTATTCAAGATCGCTGGCTACGCTTTTTTAAACCTTTTGATTCACCTTAATTACTATAAAACGAAAGTACCTATCTGCATTGGGAAATTTTAAATTTCAGCATTCTAATTTTTGATTACGTAAAATGAACATTCGAAATGCATAAATAAACCACTAACATGGGATGACAGTCAAAATAATTTATGTTGATGACTTTTTCCTATGTTGGTATTCCTAATACTATAGGAGTGGCCAGAAGAGTTATTAAAGCCCAGCTACACTATTCGCGAAGTTGATCGAAGTTGACCGAATACGATAGTGTGGGCACGAACTTCACTTCGCTTCGGGCAACTTCGCTTCGCTTCGCCCGACTTCCGATTGTTGTCGGTAAATGCGCCCGAGTCAAAGGACTCGAAGTTGCACGAGTGTGTGGGCACGCACTTCGAACTTCGGCTAACTTCGTCGAGGACTTCGTCGAAGCGTCGAAGCGAGTAGTGTAGCTGACACTTTACCATTTACTCTATGCAAATTAGGTAGGTACTATTTTGGAGGAGATTGGAAATTAAATAAAGGTATTTAGGCATGTTTTTAAACAAAACAATATTTTTTAAGAAGGTTAGGTTAGTATAGACTAGGTTAGGTTGGGTTTGGTCATATATGTTAGACCAGGTTATGTTATTTTTTTTACATACACAAATTTTAAAAAAAAACTTACCTTTGCCCTAATTTTATTTCCAGTGTTCCGCCAAAATAGTGTCTACCTAAAATGCATGAATACTCTCCAGCAGAGGTAAGAAATATCCCCAGAATTGCTGAAAATTCCCTAGATTTTAGGCAGTAGCGATTGTTGTTGAAAAAAATCAGGTAGGAGGTGCGCAAAACGTTTCTCAGTTTTTCAAAAAGTTACCTTCTCTTTATTTATTAACTTTCAAAAATACAGTTTTTTACTATTAAGTCCCGTTAAACTGATTGATATCAACGGGTTCTTTTAACAATTACTTTTTAAATACATATGCAATTTTAAAAAGTACATAAAAAATACACATAATTACATTAGTACAAAAAAAATCTTTCACATACCTAACCATTTTTTTAACATACATTTCCTTCTGTGAGTCAATTCACAGCTTTTACTCCGCGCTTAAGAAACAGCAACAAAAGGTTTCCAATTTGGTTCAGCAGTGCTTTGATCCACCAACTCAGAGAAAAAGAAAAGTTTAGAAAAAAGTGGAAAAAATACAAAAATCAATGTGACTATGACAGTTTTTCCATCTTGAGGGCTAGAGTAAAATTATCCATACGTTCCTGCCTTAAAGCCTATGTAGATTCCATAGAAAATTCTCTCCCTAACAGTATCAAAAATCTGTCAACCCTCATTAAATCGAAAAGAGTTTCTAATTCTCTCCCAAAAATCATGCATCTCCACGACAAATCAGCAACAAATGGCAAAGAAACATGCGAACTCTTTTCTACTTACTTCTCTTCTGTATTTAGCTCACCATCTAATTCTAAAAGTGACTCTAAACATTCTTTCCCACTCTATAATTATCCACTATCTCATATCAAAATAACCCTAGACGAGGTCAAGGTGAAGTTGAACACTCTCGATATCAATAAAGGTTCCGGTCCAGATGGTATTCCTCCACTATTCATTCGAAATTGTGCAGATCAACTTGCAGCACCTTTACACAAATTATTTGTCAAAAGTCTGAACGAAGGGGTATTTCCAGATCTGCGGAAAGTTGCCCACGTCATTCCGATCCATAAGTCTGGCAGTAAAAACGATGTAAAGAACTACCGTCCTATCAGCCTTTTATCTTGTTTTGGCAAAATATTTGAGTCCATTGTATATAAAGAAATATTTAATCATGTAACACACATACTTAGCCCTTTTCAACATGGCTTTGTAGCTAAACGATCCACAAACACTAATTTAATCGAGTATATGGAATTTCTGTGTAAATCAATGAATAAAAAAACACAAGTAGATGCCGTATACACCGATTTCAGTAAGGCTTTCGACAAAGTTAGTCACCCTATCTTAATGAATAAACTGGATAAAATCGGCATACACGGAAATCTGCTTCGTTGGTTAGAATCATATTTATCAAATAGAAGTCAATTGGTTACTGTTAACGGTTTTAACTCTTCCCCAATTTTAGTCACGTCGGGCGTTCCACAAGGATCACACCTTGGACCCTTGCTTTTCTTAATCTTCATCAACGACCTTACATGTAAACTCCACTGTAATTTTTCTCTATACGCTGACGACCTCAAGATATATAAAGCAATTAAATCTATGGAAGATTGTGAACTCTTACAACAAGACCTTAACACATTATCTGCCTGGTGTATTGACAATGAAATGGAATTGAATATAGCTAAGTGCAAAGTTATAAATTTCACCAAGAACACCAACAAAACTCTATACTCATATAGCATATGTGGTCACAATCTGGAAACAGTTGAATCGATCAAAGATTTAGGAATTATATTCGACAACAAACTAACGTTCAACCAACACATAGAATACATTGTAAATAAATCAAATAAAGTACTAGGTTTTATTGTAAGATCAACTAAACTGTTCAAGAACTCTAATAGCCTAATAATTCTATTCAATTCGTTAATCCGCAGTGTTCTTGAGTACGGGTCAACAGTCTGGAATCCACATTACATTACACAAGTATCCAGACTTGAATCTGTCCAAAGAAATTTTACACGGATTTTGTCTTATCGATCAGGTGTCTACCATCTTCTAAATGGGTATGAACAAAGACTTACATATTACAAATTAGAGAGTTTAGTTAAAAGACGAAATATAAATGACCTCTTAATGCTTTACAAAATTGTGAATAATCGTGTTAATAGTAACTTAGTCAATCAAATCAATTTTTACGCCAGGCCCAAATATACTAGAAATATGAACATATTTTGGACCGAAATTTTTGCCAATAACACTGGATATTTTAATCCTATGTCTAGAATGTCTCGATCATACAATGATCTTGCTAAAATACACACTGTCATAGATATTTTTGCAAATAATATAACGTGTTTCAAGAAATATCTCCACGATTTCTGTACTTAAAAAAAAGAAAAATAAATAAATAAAAAAAATGTTTGGTGGTTTAGAATTTTTTTTTAATATGTACTCTTTAAATTTTTCTACTTATTATGTGCTTAAATCTTTGTAATTAAGTTTTAAGTTTTGTATTTAAATACTGTCATTATTTTACATGTTTGCTTATGTGAATGTGCAAATGTGATTGCTGCAGACACATTAGTCTAGGGATATTTATAATTGTACTTTTTTATTTTGTAATCCATTATTAATGTTTTTATAAATATCCTGTTTGTGTCTCGAATAAATAAATAAATAAATAAATGTTGTAAATTATTGGAACGAGGTATTCTAGAGTTCTTTGACCGTATTTATTCAGGTATCTGGGAACTACAAGTCCATCGTTTGCAATTAGTCTTTTATTATGAACATGTGTCACTATTTTATTATGTTCAGATTGAGATGTATGCTGACTCGCAATTTTAAGCCACAATATAGCACGAACAGATAATAAATTTACAGAATTGTATAGTAATGACTTTTGTACGTCATGTCTTTGTTCGTATTTAGTTTGGTTTAATAATAATTTTACCAAAAAATATTGTACATTTTGGACTGAAAGAAGATTTGTTTTTGTTGAATGTCCCCATGAAGTTATTCCATATCTTATTAGGGAGTCCGCCAATGACAGGTATACTATTTTAAGGGTATTTGTGAAACAAAAAACTTCAATCTATAAAAGTTGCTCACTATAGCTCTAAGCCGTTTGCAGACTTTATATATATGTATATCCCATTTAAAATTACAATTAATTGTTAAGCCTAGATATACGTATTTTGAAACAAGTTCAATATTTTTACACGAGCATGGTTGTATTACAAAGTTATGGATGCAATTGAAATCATGAGAAATAATTTTAGCAGTTATGGTGATGTTATTGTGTTATTAAAAAAAATGTTACCGGACAGCAAAGTGCCCATAACATTTTTTACTCCAAATGTGCTAAGGAATAGCTGGTTAAAGTTTGTCGGGTACGTGCCGATACACCCTGTATACAAGGTAGGGCCTAGTATGGACCCTTGTGGTACGCCTGCGAAAACAATATTTTTTTTGCTAAAATGATCAAAAATGTGTACACAAATCTTTCTATTTTGAAAGTAGTTAATAAATAATTTATGTAGGTTTCCGGTAATTCCAATTGTTTCTAGAGTTTCAAGTAATTTACTATGATCGATCGTATCAAAAGCATTATTTGAATTGTCAATAAATAATACGAGTACATGTTTTCTTTTGTTAAGATCATTATTAATTTTATTTGAAAATTCTTGAAGTAGTAGATCTGTGCTTTTTTTTTGGAAACCGTATTGATGGGTATCAATGATAGAACATTTACTCCAATAATTTCTAAATGCTGTTGTCTAATTGAATTGTGTTTCCTCTGTTTTGTTTTTTGTTTTAAAAAATATTAAAATTCACACAGCTTCAGACCACCGCGGATGTTTGCTGGGAACGTGAGTGTTTTTTTTATGCTAAGACCTTAGACGGCTGGTTTAGAGTTCATGTTTAATTGATCAGGTGTTAAAATAATATTCTTTTATTGAAGCCCACAGGTGACACAATGCCATGCCGACGGTAAGCTGCAGACAGGTGTATAATGGGCTCATCGTACAATATGGCGAATTCAATATACGGGCGGCAGATAAATATTACGTGAATTGGATCAAATTGTAAATTTTTATAATTGCCATTAATTCAGGGCCAGTTAAATAGTACCTACTTGCGAATTAAGGCCCTGTAGTAAGTGTTCAAAGATAGTTTGAAAGGGAGATATGTAAATACGAATGTTAGAGGGAGTGCGACAATATTAAAAAATGATAACAATTAAGCGAAATTTGTGAAAATATTTAATAAAACACGACTCGTTTAGAATAGAGCAAAAATCTCTCGACAAATGCTTTAGTTGCATTTAAAGATACACTGTAAAAATTTTCATACCTATAACATATTAAACAACAGAACAAAACGAATTTTTAATAAATTTCGTAACTTATTGTACGATTTTTTTTCTATCGGGGAATTTCATATAATTAACGTTTCAACATAACAAATGTATAGATATTATCTTCAATTATAACATTTAATTTTTTAGGAACTTGAAAAGTTGAGTTAACGAGAAACTCGTCCTAAACTTTAGAAATCGGTAGAAATTGGTTATGCGGGGGCTTAACTATATAAAAAGTATTTTTAAAAGCTCAATAAATCTCCATTTAAACCTTCAGTACTTTCAACAGGCTTGGAATAAACTCCTTCCGGAAGTAAGTAAGATCCATAACAAGTCCAAAAGAATTCAGGTCTAAACTAAAAACTTACCTTTTTAAGCTTTTTATACCCTTAAAGTAAATATACCATTCCTGAGAGTAGCATTCTTGTATTGCCTATAATACATGATACATCCTAATCACACTTTTCTTATTGGATTTACTTTGTTCGACGTCTGTCTTATACCGAGGGACGAATCACATTTAGGAAAGTGAATTCTGATCAAAACCTTGTTCTGTGGTACCGCCCAGCATAATATTTGCTTTTCCTTTCCTAAACACGCTAATTAAATAATAAATATATATTATTAAAATAAATACCTGAAAGTTCAATTATGTCTAAAACCTGTACATGAAATTTCGCGAATAAACAATTATATACTGTTAATCAAGTGTTAATCTCAAGTGACCTCTACCAGGTAGGTATAGTGCTGTATATTATCTCCTTATATAGTTAGTAATAACATAAATCATCGTAAAAATGTATTATATATTTGTACAGCGCCTTTGAGGTAATTTTGGACAAAAACGGCGCTATCCAAATCATTCTTATATCATTATTATTATTATTAACACTTTTGTTCAGTTTGCAATATTTTCTGTGTATTTGAAATGCGCTATATACATCTTATTCTTTAATTTTCCGTAAAAACAAATACTATTTTTGAAACTAGATAAAATTATCATTCCGGTGTACGCATTTAAAATAAACATTACAAAAAATGACAGAACTCGATATTTTGAAAATACATTAGTTTTGTTTGGGGTAAGAAAACTATAACTTCACTTTTTTCTCGTTCTAAAAACAAGAAACAAGAAATAATTTTTAAAGTTAAAGTGATTGTTACGATAGCGGCGCGAAATATGAAATATATCCATTTTGGCTATTTTTTTAATGGCATCCAGTGTAAATATTTGAGGCAAACTGGAAAGAGTTATTATTACTCTTTCTAACGTCAAAAATGACGTATTTCCGCATGATAGAAAAAAAGATGAAAACTATTATAAAATATGGACGCATGGTCAGATATGACTCTAAAACGCTGGAGTGTTTTTAACAACGATTAAAACCGCGAGGGACTCAAACGCCCTGTGATTGGCCGGCGGGTTCGGATGCTTATATTCGCACACTGCGGATTACTGCACAAGAATTCACGTTTTTTGCAAATCTTCCCAAATATTTAAATTGGGTTTTTGTTTTCACAACAACCCGAGTGAGATTGACCTTAATGTTAACCGACAAAACCGTGGTACATAATTGAATCCTATAATTTCTATACCCGCTATATCCGATTTTTTGACAAAATGATCTGAGTATGACATCTTGTTCACATTTTTGCGAGCAACAAGAGGAGCCTAAAATTGAGTTTCAAAACCCTCCTTATCACGACCAAAAACCATGTTAAAACTGCGAGTGAGAAACCAAATCCGCTATATCATACAGAAAGTTACTATCAAAATCCGCTATATCGGATTCAACGAATCACAAGCAGTTATTTTGCCAAAATACAATATGGCCGCCGCTCTGACGCCACGCTCGTGTGTCAAAATGATCTACTCGTGAGTTTCTAAGCCCGCCATGTCGGCTCAGTTGACTTTCAAAATCACGAAGTGAGTATCAAAATCCGCTATATCCATTTTATTTATCGAAATTACTTAATTATTGCTAGACATATATAGAAAAATAAATGCTTTTCGAAATTTTATTACTCCAATTCATTATATAAAAAATTGTTATGCATTTACTTATGTACGCTAGAGATGTGACAGTTTTTTGCGGTTTTCTCCAAATCAATGAAAGTTGATATAGCGGGTATAGAAATTACACGACTCATATGACGTCACGAATACCCGATCAGATTTCGATCGTTTTGGCGGGCTTTGAAAATGCATGCCTTCAAAGTTATTTAAACTACGAAATCGAAATTTGTAATTTTTTTAATACCGGTATGTACGGCACGACTGATGTCGTAGACTTCGTGTAACGGTAAGTCTATCTCTTCTGACATCAGTGGAAAAATCGGTTTCAGTCTGATTGTAAAAAAGTCTAGAGTTATCAGGTTCTAAACAAATTTAACTCTGATTAAAAATAATATATATATTTTTTAAAATTTAAACTGTTTGTGTTGATTTTAAAAATAACATATTGTACCTGATTTAAATATTATGCTCCTGCGAGTAGATTTTAAGAGAAGTTTTTAGTTTTCAAACGCAAGTTTACTAAAAGGCATAATTTCCTCCTGGAAGACTTAGAAAATACTTAGTTGTAAACTGTTTTTGTAATAAATTGTAAAGCATAATTTAAATTTAAGGTTTTACTATGGTTTTTTACTCTTTTATTTTTAATATCAATAAACTACTTTTAGAAAGCAATGAATGTTCCTTTTACAGAAATTATCTTTGCCAAAAATTTATTTATCATAACATGAAAATCATTAAATTGAAAAATAATATAACTTTTATTTACTATTTAATTTTTTTCCAAATCCTTTTTTATCATTTGCACCATTTTAGATTTTTTCCGCCCTTTGGGTATATCAATAGAACAAGCTCAATTTTAAAACACAAAATTTTAGGCGGCACACTTTTTGCGTGCGCCTCGTGGTAAAATAAAAAAACCTATGTATTTCCAAATTAGAAACAATAAAAAGATACAATTTCCTCCCACGAGTAGGTAGGTACTTTGCATTGCAAATTTACTGCTGTAGTACGTTGTAAAATAAATAATAAATTAATTCTAAACGTCTGATAGGCATCTAGGTACCTACGTAATTTGTGTATTTACGTAATAGAGCTAAGTAGGTAGGTAGATACTGGATACCCAAGTTTTACTGTTATACATTCATTCAACCTAAACTACAAAACATTTTAAAATTCACCATTCTGATGGTTACCTATTGTAATTTTCCCAATTCTGATAAAGGACATAAGCTCGAATTTCACTCCCTGCAGATCAAAAGGGGAGGTGACACGTCATCACCACTTTTAGACTGTCGAGGGGTTGTTTCGGGTTTTGATAACGCTGCTATTTTGGAAAACGTTGGTAAGTTTTTATGTTTATGATATTGAAGAAACGTAGGTACGTTTTTATGTTCCTGATTGAATTCTACCGAAGACACGCAGCTAAATTTCTATGTTCCTGATGGATTTCTACCGAAGACACGTAGCTAAGTTTTTATGTTCCTGATGGATTTCTACCGAAGACACGTAGCTATGTTTTTATGTTCTTGATGGATTTCTACTAAAGACACGTATGTACGTTTCTATGTTCCTGGTGGATTTCTACCAAACATAGGTATGTAGCTAGGTTTCTATGTTCTTGATGGATATCTACCAAAGACACGTAGGTAAGTTTATATGTTCCCGATGTATTTCTACCGAAGACACGTAGGAAAGTTTATATGTTACCGATGTATTTCTACCGAAGACACGCAGGTAAGTTTCTAAGTTCCTGATCGATATCTATATTACCGAAGAAACCTGTGTAGTTTCTTTGTTCCTGATGGATTGTTACCGAAGACACGTGGGTAAGTTTCTATGTTCTTGGTGGATTTCTATTGATGACACGTATTTAAGTATCTAGGTTCTTAATAGTTTGCTACCGACGTCACGTAGGTAAGTATACATGTTCCTGATTTATTTCTACCGATGACACGTAGTTATGTTTCTATGTTCCTGATGGATCCGTAGGTAAGTTTATAGGTTCCTGGTGGACACGTAGGCACGTTTGTTGTTATTTATATGTTTCTATTTCTACCGAAAACACATAGGTAAGTTTCTATATTCTGGATGGATTTCTACTGAAGACACGTGGACAAGATCTTCACTGCTGGAAATGTCTACATGTTGGTTTTGTTGTCATTTATTACCTAATAAATACAATTATATTATTGTCATTTATTTTATACACGGTGTCCGGAAGCCCTTGGTACAAGCGGGAAGCTGGTGAATCTAGATGTACATCACATAGATGTACTTTAACTGCTACTAACCTAATATACAAAACCTACTTCACCTACTTCCGCCACGAGTGGAACCAAAGTGACCACGTTGAGACTCCAGAGTTTTTACTAAAGACAGCAATAACACTTTATCTGGAATTTGCTATAATATCTATAATACCTATAGTTCTTCTAGCGAGATGTTTACAAAACACTAGATACATACTACTAACCAATACATATACTGATTATAAACATTTTTTGTATTACTTATTATCTATGTAAACTGTAATCACCTGTAAAATATATGTACGATAATAAGAATATATATAAATAAAATGTAAATGTTCGTTCGTTCAAAATCTTAAATTTCCAAAACTTGTTCACCGATTGCTTTGAAATTTTGCATTCGAATACACGTGTGTTTTTTTAAACATATTTTATATATGTCACCTGTGAGAGGTAAAAAAATGATTTTTTTGAAAAACTGCGCCAACTGTTGGACAAGCATGCTTTTTAAAACAACTTTTTCTCTATCAACACAGGCAGACTGAACCACAGCAACGCGTGGTGGGGTAGAGCTAGTAAATAAATAAATAGAGAAGTAAAAAAATCTGAACTTTTTGATTTTCAACTAAAGATGAAACTTGTTGGCTTCGACGCATTTTAAAAAATGTGTGATATTAATTCCTGAGCGACCGGATTTTTAAAATTTAACCTAAAAAATTCTAAATTCCTTAAAGATATTTGTTTTTAACAGAAATACGAATAATTTGACGAGTTTTTAATAAATTAGCAATATTTTTCGTCAGTAAGCTTTCTCCAACATCGTTCATTGATAGGTATTAAAATGCAATCGCATCTACGCACACGCCCCGCCACTGTTTCTACCTACACACCAAACGTAGAACTTGATAGTTCGTACAGTTTGGATGTAGCTCGTAAACAGTCGGCATTCTTTCGAGCAAAATTTTTCATTTTTCCTTTGTTTCTATTATACAATTATTATTAATATTAATTATTATTTATAATTATTATTTTTCTATTATTTTGTTGTTGGGTGCAACCAGTGGGGAGAAGCTACAAGCCAAAAATGTTTATATTCTTGGTATACATTATATTGTAGGTAATAGGCATTAAAATCGCTTGACAAACGGAGTCTAGAAACGTTCGATTTCAAGCACAAAACTGGATTTTATTTATTTTGTGAATAATTTTATAAGAAAGCAAATAAATTAATTAATTGAAACTGTCACAGATAATCTTACCTATAATACTGTACTTTTCTTTTAAATTGTTTCCTTTACGCGTTCATACATTTCTATAGAAAAAATATTTTTTTTAGTAGTTAACATTTATATTGTTTTTACTGAGCAATTTATTTGTTTATATCTATTCTACTCAAGCGAAACGATAGGAAAACTTTCAATTTATTTAAAGCATATATTTTGGTATTCATAATGTACACCAATTCGTTATAAAGATTAATCAAAATAGTGATTTAGCATTAAGCTTCGCCTTAACAGGAGGGAGTCAACTCTGTTGGTAAGGGAGGATAATGAAAAAGAGGGGTATATAAAATTAATTAGAAAGTTTTTTTGTGACCTCTACATAAAACAAATGATTATTTACATAACATTGATAAAAGAGATGGTGGAAATATAATTGTTGTATTTTCCAGAAACGTAATCTATGATTGGGTACTATTCTCTGATTACTTGAGGTAAATGGGGGGAGGGGTGGTTGGACCCCCCTACCCTCTCCTTACATATGTCCTTGGGTGCGACCTTCTTCCAGAAGAGTATAAACAGCAGATTATGTTGACTATACTGAGTTTACACGTGATATGTGTAGCCGGAAAAACTTGTTTTATTTATTAATATTACTTTTATTTTTATCGCTGCAATTTTCAGTAATAAATTGAAGGATTATTTGATCGATCAGCAACACTAATAATTAACGTAATCTGCCAATGATTTATCGATTATTGGTAAATAAAAAGTTCAAAAGAATTTGATTGTATCCCGCAATAATTAGCAATAAATTTATCTTATCACCTTTTGCAATTCGCATTGTTTATAATAATTTATCTATGTTATTGTTGTTTGTTGGTAGGTACCTGCTAAAAATATAAATACCAAATAATAATTATCATCCACAGATAAACTGTGTGAAACTATGCAACGCAAAGAGAGAAAATACGGTGCCATCTAAACTTCATGTAGGTAAATATCTTATTGTAGGTACATAAACAACCAATTTAATAATATACTTGCTCAAACCTGAAATCTGGGTATCATTTGACGAGCTGGAGGAAAATCACGTGACCATATTTTTCCACCAGGAGGGTTCGAAAATGCGTGCATTGATCGCCGAAGAGCGCACATTGAAATAGTTCTTGCGCAGAAAATTAAAGTTAGCTAATGTAAGGCAAAGGTTTGAGCGCAGTTGTCGAACTTTTCTATGTAGAAATTCTTCCTGAAAATTTTCTACCGGAAGCCGGGATAAAAAATCCGCATGATTATGACATGACTTAACATACTCTACTTTATATGAAAATCCTACCGACTGCGCCAATTGTTATATCTCTGCCTTTAATTGCAGATTTCTGTGTTGGGAACTCTTTGATAAAGTAAAGGGTTCTTTACAATAGTTGCGTTTATTTACGTACAATAAGTCTGAATTTAGCTACACTGTTACCCGAGGGTTGATAATTCTCTGTTTCTAGAAGCTTGTTGTCTGGCAATAATATCCCACAGGCAATTGCTACACTCTAGCGACATCTGTCGGACTCTGGAGTAAGCTTTATGACTGGTGCCATCTATCGCTTTAAAACCCAACTTATTACCAAACATCACAGATCTGAATGTTCGTTTTTAAACGAACCACCTGGCGTAGTAATGCTAAAAATGAGTGATATAAAACATTTATAAAAATGTCTCTAATTAGGCAACAAAGTATTAAATTTTTTGGCAACGAGCCCGAATTATTGTTTACACGATTTGAGATTTGTAGTGAAGTTTTTACGCAGCTAGCCATTGTAAAAAAGACTAGTATTTCGTAAGCAGATTTTATTTTTGAGCAATGAGTAGTGATATTAGAATGCGAGTTGATGTGTGCTGTCGGATTCATTTAGTGAAAAATCACAGACGATCATGCCGCCTCCCACGCTCCGCCTAACTTGGTTTGTTCCCCTATCCCTGATTGCGTTGTCAATTTGAATGGCTATGGTAGCCATCTAATTATTTATTCATTCACGATTATTAAGAACCTAATCCTAATCCACTGAGTAGCAAGTGAACTTATTTGTGCTTTTGGGGGTGTAGGTACTGTACATACACGGTGTCAGGAAACACTGTGAGCTATGTTTCCCTTGTTCTATGTTTCCCGTGTGCTATGTTTTCCGTGTGCTATGTTTCTCGTGTGCTATGTGTCCCGTGTGCTATGTGTCCCGTGTGCTATGTTTCTCGTGTGCTATGTTTCCCGTGTGCTATGTTTCTCGTGTGCCATGTTTCCCGTGTGCTATGTGTCCCGTGTGCTATGTGTCCCGTGTGCTATGTTTCTCGTGTGCTATGTTTCCCGTGTGCTATGTTTCCCGTGTGCTATGTTTTCCGTGTGCTATGTTTCTCGTGTGCTATGTGTCCCGTGTGCTATGTGTCCCGTGTGCTATGTTTCTCGTGTGCTATGTTTCCCGTGTGCTATGTTTCTCGTGTGCCATGTTTCCCGTGTGCTATGTTTCCCGTGTGCTATGTGTCCCGTGTGCTATGTGTCCCGTGTGCTATGTTTCCCGTGTGCTATGTTTCTCGTGTGCCATGTTTCCCGTGTGCTATGTTTCCCGTGTGCTATGTTTCCCGTGTGCTATGTGTCCCGTGTGCTATGTGTCCCGTGTGCTATGTGTCCCGTGTGCTATGTTTCCCGTGTGCTATGTTTCTCGTGTGCCATGTTTCCCGTGTGCTATGTTTCCCGTGTGCTATGTTTCCCGTGTGCTATGTGTCCCGTGTGCTATGTTTCCCGTGTGCTATGTTTCTCGTGTGCCATGTTTCCCGTGTGCTATGTTTCCCGTGTGCTATGTTTCCCGTGTGCTATGTGTCCCGTGTGCTATGTTTCTCGTGTGCTATGTTTCCCGTGTGCTATGTTTCTCGTGTGCCATGTTTCCCGTGTGCTATGTTTCTCGTGTGCCATGTTTCCCGTGTGCTATGTTTCCCGTGTGCTATGTGTCCCGTGTGCTATGTGTCCCGTGTGCTATGTTTCTCGTGTGCTATGTTTCCCGTGTGCTATGTTTCTCGTGTGCCATGTTTCCCGTGTGCTATGTTTCTCGTGTGCCATGTTTCCCGTGTGCTATGTTTCCCGTGTGCTATGTGTCCCGTGTGCTATGTGTCCCGTGTGCTATGTTTCTCGTGTGCTATGTTTCCCGTGTGCTATGTTTCTCGTGTGCCATGTTTCCCGTGTGCTATGTTTCTTGATTGTGGCTATAGCGCAATCGGGAAACTAGTGAATCTATATCACACGAGGAAAATTGTCACATCGAAGCAAAAGTCACTAGCTCGGTCACGGTTCCGCAAGCGTTTTTTAATATTATTTTTAATCAATGAATTGTTAAATAACACAAATTAATCAATTCGAGTTTACTTGCGCACTCCGGGATGAGTGTTAATACTAATCGAGAGCCTTATTCTTTTTACAGAATGCTTTATTCTCAACTTACTTTCTTAATAAAATAAGTAATTATTATTTTAATTTCTTTTACTAGGTCTTGGAGATTCTTTACGCGAGTGATATTTGAACTTTGAAATCGAAATAATCCGATTACAAAGTTCAAATATGGGTACATAATTCAAAAGACTTACAAAAATTACACAAAAGATATATGAAAAATTCAAAGATAAATTTAACAAAAAATAGCAAAAAGAATATAATTACCTACCTAATCATAAGACAATACTAGAAAATAGCATAAAAGAATGTAAGTTATCAGAAGAGAATACAAGTTATCGAAAGAGAATACATACCGGTCGGTGGCCGAGTTGACATCGCGCTTGGGTCCCACCCAGGCGTAGTGTGTTCAATTCCTCGGCTGGCTAAGTCCTCCATCACAACACAAGCAACATTTTCCGCTTTCTGTGGTGGTAGTAGGAGATTTTCAAATATTGTCAGGTTATTCGTAACCCGGGAATGTTTGTCTTTCTTTTAAAAAAAAAATCTACCTTATCATAAGAGAATACAAAAAAATAGCATAAAATAATGTAATTATCAGAAGAGAATACAGGTTATCGGAAGATAATACAAATACCTACCTAATCATAAGAGAATACAAGTAAATAGCATAATTTAATGTAAGTTATAAGAAGAGAATACAAGTTATCGGAAGAGAATACAAGTACCTACCTAATTTATTTATTGATTGTTTTCAAGTTTAATTTGTAGAACTCCATTATATTTTTTTTAATTTCTTTCATGTACTCAATAATATTATTATTCAATTTATAGAAACGAACTTGTTTATGAATAAACTGTTTTTTATAAATTGAATTGTAATATTATTGAGTACTTATACAGGGTGTCCGGAAACTCGTAGTACAAGCGGGAAACTGGTGAATCTACATCACATTTGGAGTCGATTTCGTAGTATATATATTTTTTTATTTGAGCTTTCGTTATCGAGTAAATCGAGTTTGAAGTTGATTTTTTTTTTTTTTTAATCAAATTCTTATAAATTATTACTGAAGATCAAAGTACCCAACTAATTAAAACTATTTGAAAGTAAAACAAATGAAGAAACTCGGATTTGAAGCATTATTTTGAAATCACCCTTCATTTAACCCGGTGTAATCATAAAATATTTCTGCTCTGCAGGGTTAAAACATCTGTTATTCAACCCTAAACACCAGAAAAAACTTTAACCCTAAAATAGCCGAAAAATATTTTTTTTTGGTTTTTTTTTTTTTTTTGAAAATGCTCAAATCAAAAAACTTTATGTTTTTTTGGGCTCCCCATGTGGTGTAGATTCTCCAGTTTCCCGCTTGTACTACGAGTTTCCGGACACCGTGTATAAAAAAAAGAAATAAAAAATACCTTCCTAATCATTAGAGAATACGAGAAAATAGCATAAAAGAATTTATGTAATCAGAAGACAAAAAGGGGTACCTAATCATAATAGAATACAAGTAAATAATACAAGTAATCAAAATTCAAAAAATAACAGATGAGAATGTAGGCAAATACGAAATATTTCATCATTAAAACATTGTAGGAATGTGGTAGAATTAGCATAATCATTGTTTATATTGATGAACAGTTTTTCCAAAACAATTTTACCAATTTTAAAGTTAAATATTAATGGTTACCTGCGTAAAATTCGTTAGTTCTGACTAATGCGTGAACCGAATGGGTTCGTTGGTCGTCAGTTTGAATACGATAATAATGTAATTAACCTTAGTACTTACCTAGATAGTGCACGAAATAGAAATAAAATGTTTCTTTGTAGTAATCCATTCCTATAGATTGAATCTACGAGCAGAACGTTAGCGACCAAATTAACAAGTAAAATTAGATTCAAATTATATACATTTTTTACCAATTTCATAGTTTAAAAATTTATTTATCTTTTTCAGTATCTGTCTCATTCGGAAATTCATATGGCGAAACAGGAGATTTCCATTCACTATCAACCGTTTGTATTAGTGGTAAATGAATGACGACATAAATAATACATCTAATTTATTAAGAATCTCTTCAAATGATTCGTAATCCGATTAATAGAGAACGGAATCGCAGTCCTTTAACGAATAAATTGATAGGTTTCATAATAAACTTTCAGTTAAACACGAATGTGTTATGTAGATGTAGGAACACGTGTTCATAAAAATTCTAGCATTTTCGAATTTCATCATTGTATATTATCAGATAAAATGCAAGTACATGAACACGTGTTCCGATTTATTGGGAATGTACTAAAGGCTTAACAGGAAACGGTCTGCAATCCAGTTTTTAGCCGGATTTTAACTAATCAGCAATACTCATTTTTCTCGGTTCATTGAATAAATTATACGTGGAGAGAATTACACCTAGGTACTGGAATTATACACGTCAAAAAACATTGTCTAACCTAACTGAATTTGTTTGCATACTTAGCCCTCTAAAAGTTAAATCTTTTAAAAACAGGTTTTTAGGTGTAATTCTTTCCATGTGTAATTCCGTCAGTGTGTAATTCTGACAGTATGTAATTTCTTACTGACACCATAAATAATAATATAAAGTTTTACAATATAAGGTAGGTACTTAAATTTACCGCTTATAAATTAAAACGTGGAACTTGATTGAAACGTGTGCCTTATTTTTATTTATCTAAAAAAGTATTACAAGTACAACAATAATATATTATATTTTTACATAGAGAGTATCTCCTAATAAAGCTGATACTTGTGCTTAGGAGAGGAGAACTTATACAGGGTGTCCTAAAAATGGTGCAAACGGAAGTCCAGAGGTGGAGCACCCCTATGGCTACCCAAATCACCCCCCATGTATGAGATTTTTGGTCACAGAGAAATTCATAATTGAGAAACGTGTTTGATTTTTTTTCTAATTAGGTGAATAGTATGTCTTGTAGACGCAAAAACAATTGTGGGCAGATCTGATACCATTGCGCTACAATAAAAATGTTGAATCCCAAAGTTAGTTCAAATTCTAAACATTACAAATTTTCGATTATTTAAAAAAAATTCACTGAAAAATTTTCTCCCAAACCTTTTTTAAAAACTTACCGATTTTATCATCTGGTTTATCCTGTAAATTTCATTGAGCTATCAATTTGTTCGAAACTATAATAAGTCCAAAAAACCTGTTAAAAAGGTGAGCTAAATAACACAAAATAATAATTGTCCTTAATTGCTTATTATTTAATCACAAAAATTTTCAAAATGTACAACTTCGTGCTCAATGCAAACTCTACATCTTTTAAAAAAAGTTCTGTTTCAGTTGCATGAACGCCACTCTGTTGTTTTGTTTATTGTTTCTTCTATATGTTTCAACCCCAGACGAGGAAAGATCCCTGAGTTCAGAAAACTTTGGATATTTTAAAGACAATATATAAAAAATAATAAACAATGCAGATACGATGTACATAATACATGAGAAATGATAAACCAAAACATAATATATCGAACAAAAAGTAAAAATGATTTGGTATTACTACAAAATTTGATTTCATATTTTTTTACAATTGTCATAGTTTTTTCAGTTCGTATATTAAGGGGTAATTAATTAAATATTTTTATTCCCTTATATACATAGTGCTGCTATGATGTTGTAGTTGGTACGAATGGTACAGATAGTCCACCAAAAGAAGTTACAATTTTTAATTTTAATTTGAATATACTTACTTATGTTAGGGTTATACCATAGACTAAATACAACTAGACAAGCCGTAACCATTGAAAAATAACCTCAACACAATTTTGGTTTGGTTCACGTGCACATTTATGAAAAGGAGCACGCATTGTGTCGCAATGCGAAATGTTGGTTTAGAGTTAAGCTATTTTGCTTGTCAGCTATGCTGGGCAAGTTCATTTTTTAAATCACAAAAACAACCCAGTTCAAAATATTTTAGATTGTACCTATCGCGGACTTTATTTTAGAAAATGTAATCAGCTATCTGAATACAAAAAAATATAAGTACCTTACCGATAGATTGAAGGCAGCGCATTAACAAATATCAGAAATTAATAGAATTTCACCAACGACAAGTAAATTTTCTGACGTCATCTTTCAAACTAGTCACAATATAATACATCAATGGGTTGTACCCATCTGACGGCCTCAGTGGTAGAGGGGTAAGGATCTCGACTAGCAATACGAAGGTCGCGGATTCAAATCCCAAGTAAATTTTATTTGATTCATTTGTGTTATTACAATTTATTCAATTAAAATTATATACGGTATGCGGCACGTTCCAGAGTGGAAGATACTTTTCAGTATCGCCCTGAAATAATGTGATCTGAATACCAAAGTACTCCTCATCTTCATCTTCTCCATCTCTTTTCACTCCTCACTATCTTCAGCCTCACAACACATACTAATTGGGGATGCCATAGTCTCACTGGCTCCAGACGATTGGGAGTAGTTGTGACTCCTGGTCGGTATTAGCGGTATAAAGGAAAGATTTTATTTATTTTTTATCGATTTATTCGTAGATTTTACAATACCTTTACAAGAATTTTGTTGCTCACCAAGATAAAAGCAAGATCTTTACATATATAAAAAAATAAAATAATAATCCATAAGATAATCACAATACTCTGTCGATAATCGTAACATTATCATTGCTAAACTTAAGAGGAAGCTACAAGCCAAAAATGTGAATATTCTTATTATACCTTATATCGTAGGTAATAAGCATTAAAACCGCTTGACAAACGGATTCTAGAAAAGTTCGATTTCAAGCACAAAACTGCTTTTTATTTATTTTGTAAATAATTTTATAAGACAGCCAAAAAGGTAATCAAGTGAAACTGTCACAGATAATCTTAGCTATAATACTGCATTTTTTAAAAGTTGTTTCCTTTACGCGTTACATTTCTATTGAAAAAAAAATTATAGTAGTTTATATTTATATTTCTTATTGAGTAATTAATTTTTTATTTGTATTCTACTCAAGCGAAACGATAGGTAAACCTTCAATTTATCTAAAGCATATTTGTTGGTATTTATAATATACACCAATTCGTTATAAAGATTTCGCCTTAATAAAAACAGAACAATAAAATTTACGTATATCCTCATAATTATGTACGTCTCGTATTAATACTTTTAGGTGTTATTGGAAAGGTGGTGAGTTTCCTGTTTTTAGAAAAAGATAACAAGTGACAGCTCTGCTAAGTAATCTTGACGTGCACTGAATTCGTTAGTACGGTTAGAAGTTTCACAGTGCTAACATACAATTTTACTTACATTATCCATACGTGACATGTTCATGTTATAACACAAGTGGTGTTAGTTGTTATACAGCACGACGGGGTGTTCATTTCACGACGGTTGATTGCTTGTTTTTTGTAATTAAATTGCAGTAAAACAGAATGCGTGAGTTCAATTATATTTTATTATCGTTCTATTTTTAAATTTTCTATTCGAATTTGGAAGCGTAAATTTACCCTTTTCCCGATTTCTGATCGAGCTGAAATTTTCTATTCGAATTTGGAAGCGTAAATTTATCCTTTTCCCGATTTCTGATCGGGCTGAAATATTCTATTCGAATTTGGAAGCGTAAATTTACCCTTTTCCCGATTTCTGATCGAGCTGAAATTTTTTATTCGAATTTGGAAGCGTAAATTTACCCTTTTCCAGATTTCTGATCGAGCTGAAATTTTCTATTCGAATTTGGAAGCGTAAATTTACCCTTTTCCCGATTTCTGATCGAACTGAAATTCGGCAGATAGACTCGTTGTCGATGACAATGCATTATATCAATTTTTGGTGTCAATCACGTACACATAGGTGGATATATACGCATTTATCTGAAATCGGATGACATTAGAGCAGTTAATAAATTAAATTAATGTCGGTCCTACCCTATCGGCGTCTGGCAAGGTCGGTAGCGCGGTTGACTCAGATCCCGGGGAGGAAAGGTACAATATTCTATAGTAATAATGTTGGGGTTTAATGCTAGAAGTGCCTATGTCAGTTTTTTTGTAATTTGATTTATGTACCAGAAAGTACTCTAAAACGTTTCTTATTCGTATGCTGTGCATGGTGACCGGATAAATAATCACAATGATAATTCATCACATCTTTAAAAAGTTATATAAAGTCTAGAAAGTGATGAAACAAAAACTTTATTAACTGGGTTAAGTAGGTTAGGTTAGGTTAGGTTAGATTAGGTTAGGTAAGGTTAAAATTTTTTTTTCTTCGTTTCTAATGACTTTATATCACTTTTTAAAAGTGTGTTGAATTGTCACTGTGTTGAGTTATCATGGAACCGCTGTGCATATATGTCAGGTGCTCTTGATTAACGAAATTGTCAGCCATCTAATGTACAAGTTAGAATATTGTTTCGACGTTTTTAACTACAAGACATCACAAACAATCTTAATTCCAGACCAGAATAATTCTTCTCAGTTTGTCTCATTTACATATACTTGATTACATGGATAAAATCCAATCTTTAGTATTATCAAAGTGTATGATTTTAAATTGTCGGGATCTTTCCGTAATAAAAAGTAAACTGACAGTTTTCTTGCTAATCCTAAACAAAGTGAATGTATTGTTCCAAATTGAAAAAAAAATCATCTGTTTTAAAAAAAAAATCATTTCCAAACCATTCATCTGTTCTGAATGCAATTACTAATGTTATTCAAATTGACCCTGGTAATAAATTACATCTTTGCGATTCTTTCAAGGATAAAGAAACCATCCTGTCACTTCGAATGCAATCAACAATGTTCTCAAAATTTGTTTTGACAGCATCGCCATTCCATTCTAAGAATATTATGTACTAAATACACAATTTGGCTGTCCTGAAACGGGAATCCTTCCCAGTTGGACAGAAAAAGGTTCATTTTGTTTTGTATTCTTTGTAATTTATATATATATAAAATAAATATAAATTCGTTCAAATTCAAAGTCGAAATATTACATGAAAGGTTTTTAAAAAATATTTTGATGTTTTATATAATTTTTTTAAAAATATATTTATGTTTATGTCCTGGTATGCAGATTCTTTTAGCATATCACATTATATTTTCTTTCATAGCTAAATAATCAATTTAATATTAATAATCTTTAATCGTCTAGATTACTATGTTCACTGATTACCCCCGTATAACGCAATTGACTTTATTTACCATTATAGGCACATATTCGTTACAGAGAGTAAGATACTCTCAGTATCACCCTTGTAAGTGATTGCCATCCACTTACCACAGCTAGTCAAAAAAATTATGTGAATACCGCAGAGTCCCAACTGCTCCCAACCGTCTACAGCCAGCTAGACTATGGCATCCCAAATCGGGTGTCTCTGTCGGCCAATAGGGAAACTACTCCAGCGGCCGGTAAAGGAGGGATTTACATTTTTAAGAAACCTTAGAATTTTTGATTCTTGACAGACGTCAAATATATAAAACGTAATTGTGAATATTTTTTACTGTAATGTAATTAATCCAATGGTTTAACTTTCTAAAACATATTTTCTTCGATATTATCCAAAAATTATATGAGCAGAAACGATGCTTTTGAAGAAATCTCGTATTAATTTTCAAGTTAGCGGAATTTACCCGAAACAAAACAATTTGAATTTGACCAATCAGAGGGCCTATATCTTCCAGACGATAGGGTAATAATACTATCAGATTAATTAAAAAAAATATTTGCGCACGCCGGGATTTGATCCCACAGCCTCAGGATTGCAAGAAAAAAAAGTCAAAGTTTTCATTCATGCAACTAGGTATTTGAGGTATTTAGTTCTCAATCCCACCAGCAATAAAATACTGAATTTATGGTTATTGATCACTATTGAAAATAATAGCCTTGTTGATTAATTTATAGACAGACCTCAATGTTTGCATGGGGGCTTTCTGTAATTCTTTGATAACAACAATAAATTTGTGTACACTATTAATTAATTGATTATAGAGTGGCATAGATAGTGGCATAGTAGATGTTTTCAAACTGCGCGAAATATAGTTATAAGAAGGCTATAATAACATATCTCAGTAATAATAACAATTAAGTTTAGCATACTACCATTCTTCTGTATGGGTTCTGTATAATTTTAAATCCAAATTTAATATTGATTACTGTTTCACTGAATTGTTATGTTCATATTATCAAATGTTTGTAAAAGTCTTAACAAATAAATAAATAAATTATTAGATGTCACGAGGTATTTATGGGTGTCCATTTTTAAAACACGGACACGTGACCGAAATTTGAATTTTCCAAAATATGCACGGAATTGCTTAAAATGTCTGTGTTGTTTTTGGACGTAACGATACTTGTTTTGCCGATGTGATACTGATTATTGTAGTCAATCATCGGTGATATCAGTACGACTCAATATATATAAAAAATTCTCATTATTGCTCATAAAAATGGAGTGGGTATGTATATTATAGGTAAACGACTATACGAATTCTTTCGATAAGGTTGTTCACTTACGGCCGTTGTTCCCAACTTTGCGAACGATCAATCTCAGGCTCCGATGAGCCAAGTGATTCGTTCAGTAACCTTCGATTCATCTGTTTCCAACCATCTTTACCATTGATTACCTTAAGTGGCCCCGCGCACTTTCATAGACAATAAAATTAAAAAACTTTCAATGTTTAATTATTATTAACGAAATAATTATTGTATTTATTTTTGATCCATATATTTTTTTAAATACTGTGTAATATAAACCCATATTTTATACATATATTTAAACCAACTTATGTAATATGTTAAAAATAAAGTGTTAGCTTGGCTTTAATGCCACCGTGTCTTGGCGGCGCAAATATTTTTCACCCTGTCGACATATTTTATAACTAGTCTTTTTCTGAGGCAAGCTTAATCTAATAGTTTGGCTTCCTTAAATTGGTTGACCTTTCCGTTAGAAAGAGCGTAGTTGTGCGTTTGAGCAGTTTTGAGTCAAAATTTCGGCTCATCAGTTGATCAGTAGGATTGGGAACAACGGCCGTTAGTGTTCCTAAGTAGGCTCGAAGAAATTGGTTTTCTGAACGAAAGGGAATAATTCGTGTCTTATAGTGAGTTTAACTCCAGGGCATATTCAAAAAACTGTTGTGTGCCACAGGGATCCAATTTAGAACCCTTATTATTTTTAATCTTTATAAATTACACTCTAAACTTCTAATTCGTCCATTTCGCATTACTATTTGCTGATGAAATTAGACTGTTCTTGAGAATAAGGTCATTAAAAGGTTGTAGAATGCTCCAGGAAGATATTAATGCCATTATTGACTGGAGAATCGATAATAAATTCGGTTTTATCTTCCAAAAGTGTTCAGTTATGTGATTTACGTGGTCAGAGAAGACCGTATATTTTGATTTTTGAAAGGACTTGTATATGACGCTCATTTAACATTTGATGCTCACATTGAAAAAATCCATAATAAGCCACAAAGGAGTTGACCAAACTTAAGGCTGCTTTACTTTGCTTAGTGCGTAGCATTCTCAAAAGTGAATCTCAGGTATGTGGGGAATGAGGACACCGTCTGTGGTCAAAATCGTAGTTATAAGTCCATGTGTTAGGGAATTTAAATGTATAAATTAAGTTGTTAAGCGCCCTTGAGTCTATATAGAAATTATCCAATCATTATTATTAATAAATTAAATGTTTACGGTAGATTTCGGTTTTTTCCCATGGCTGTTTTTAAGAGCATTTTCTCCGGAAGTTTGTTATAAATTCCAGACATTCTAGCTAAAATAGGATTCTTTGTCCCTGATAATTTGACGCGAGGCTACCAACACAGGATTCTGATACTTTAGGTGCAGAACTAACTTAAAAGTGAAGTAACTGGGAAGGGTTACTAAGTTGCCTCGCAGAAAATATAAATATTTCTTCCTTCAACAACTTAAAGCACGCCGCATACTTTAAATTTTAATTAAATGTACCTACAAGTAACATTTTTTTCCTTCATTATCTATGCTAACTATATTTTCTGTAATTTTATAATCGCTTTTGCAATTTTTTGGCTTTTATACTTTTTGGTAAAATAAATAAATATAAATTATTAGATTAAAAGAAGATACACAAGTTGAAAGTTGAAGACAAATGATATAAAATTGGAAGGAAAACGTTAAAATAGAAGTAAAGTCTCGAAAAAAGTCAAATTTAAAAAAAGAGAACATTGTCTTTTTATTTACTGATTTCATTTTAACGCGAGCAAATGAACATTACAAAAAAATAAACATCTGCCCTGGTGATGGACACTGCAATGCTGTCCGAAACGTTGGCTAAAGAAGGAGGTACAAAAACAAATCACAATGAACATTGTTGATTGATTTAATTTGAACGCGAACAAATGAACATTGTACATTGTAATTTTAAACTTTTTACTAGTCAGGACGTGTCGACGAATGCGACATATCGGCCTAACTGATATATTGGTATCGATACATCCCTAACCACCTATCATTTCAAAAATTTTACATTTCATTTACGTGAATTTGAATATTTGAAATTTATGCAGAAGGCTCACTCAGGAACATTACTATCTCTAATAATATTAATAGCAATAAATTTAACTGTGTACAAAATAATATGATAAACTTTATTGGTTAAACGTGAACATTTCTAAATATGATCATTAGCACAACTGAAAATATATCTATATAACTTGCTGATGGCCTAGTTGTAAAATATACGTACTCAAAACTATATTAAATTATTGCTTGTTAATTTATAGTGGTGTGATAAGGGATTATGTTTACGACAAATGTGTAAAATCCTAATTAGTTTATTTACAACGTCTTTTACGATTAATTTATAATTGTTGGTGGCTACTTTGAATTTGACTTGAGTGCCAAAATGGGCGGTCTCATTGATCGATTCCCTTTCACATTGCCTTCTCTAAATCTAGTCTTCTCAGTCGAGTCTTCTAATTATCCACCTATTTTGCATAGTAAATAAATTCTAACTGATTTGAAAGTAAAGTAGCCTCCTGGTCTTGTTTTCTCAAACACCTTCTCTCTTCCTGTCTCCGATTGGGCAATTCAATTCCTCTGATCATCCCTGGTAGAAAAAATCCTCAACCAAATATGCAGTTCCCTTCAATTCATACGTGCCTTTTCCGATAGATGTCCCTGTCATGCCTTCTTTGGATAAGACCTTGGTCCATCACAAGTGTAAGCTGCCCCGAAGAATTAATTGCTCTACCTTCAAACCGAAATCATACTACTCTCAGATCCATTTGTTTCCCGCCTAAAATATATTTTCTCTGAAAACAACAGCTTAACTTTGTTCAGTAAACGCAAAAAAAACAACTAACCGTCACAGTAGGTACGCATTCTTTTAGAATGTACGGTTTCTTATGTTAGAGTGTTTCACAGAAATTCAAATGTAATACTGTCAGCAATTGGCCACTGTGTTTTTATTTTACACTTGATAGGTCCTCGTTAAGTGTTTGACGGTCATATATGACCGGGCGTCCATATTTTATAAAAGTATTTTTATCTATCATGCGAAAACACATAATTTTTTTGACGTTAGAAAGAGAAATAATAATTCTTTCCAGTTTGCCTCAAATATTTTTAATGGAATCCATTAATCAATACCTAAAATTATCCTAAATTAATAATTCATATTTCGCGCTCTTATCGTAACAATCGGTTTAACTTTAATTTTTTTATTTAGTATTATTTTATATACGAGATAAAAGCGAAGGTACAGTTTTCTTACAAATTCCTCAAACAAAACGAATGTGTTTTCGAAATATCGAGTTCTCTCCATTTTTCTATGATTGGAGTAAAAAATTAAGAAAAAATGTGGTTGGCGTTTTTGACAACATTCTTCACGTTTGACATTAAAAATGTATTATTTAGAAATAGTTATGTTTATCTTAAATACAAACAACGGAGAGATAATATTGTCTTGTTTCTAAAACAATATTTTTTTTACTGAAAATTAAAAAATAAGAAGTATGACAAAAAAATTGTTTGGCCCTGTTTGGCCATTTGATGACAACCTTATATTTGAAAACACTCCAACCTTAGTTTCCTTAGTGGTTTTCTACACCAATTTCTTTACAGTATTTACGTATTGTTTCAGAGTGTGTAGGATTGAGGATCTTGTCGGTGATGCTGGTGGTCTTTCTGGCCTATCATGAAGTCAGCGGACAGGATGCGAACTGCGACTACTATCAGAATGTGAGTGTCACCAAACAGGAAATATATATTTAATCATAATATCATCTAATCATCTATTCTGAATGCAATTACTCATGTTATCCAAATTGACCCTGGTAATAAATTACATCTTTGCGATTCTTTCAAGGATAAAGAAACCATCCTGTCACTTCGAATGCAATCAAAAATGTTCCCAAAATTTGTTTTGACAGCATCGCCATTCCATTGTAAGAATATTATGAAGTACCAAATACACAATTTGGCTGTCCTGAAACGGGAATCCTTCCCAGTTGGACAGACAAAGGTTCATTTTGTTATGTATTGTTTGTAATTTATATATATAAAATAAATAAATAAATAAATTACTAGCCCGCCTTTTAGGGGGTTTTTACACAGGAGCACTAAAGATTAATATACATTGAAAAAAAAAGATAATAATCTTCCGTATTTATTTAGTTATAGATGAAGATTTAAATAAATAATAGCCATATAAATTCCATTGCGAGGATCCAACGAAGATTTCTCCAACCAATTAATTTTAAATTAGTAATTCCTGCGGACGACATTAATTGTGATTTTCTATTACAAATCCTAGTCGACCAACTTTACTCATATCGCCATATTATTGTAACAATACTGCCACTAATGCAGAACAAGATTCTTTAATATATCGCCTGCATAGATTATAAAATGAATACTTTGATATCAATGATGAAGGAAGTCTGTTATCATATAAAAGATGCACAAAAAAAAAAAAAATTTACCTATGTAAGAATCAAAAGATAAGTAATCAAGCACACACTATTGTTTACATTATCGTTACTTTGATAATTGATAAAATCATTTATGTTTGGCATAGTTGACAAATAATTCTTCCAAGTCATTATTAACCATTTTTTCATTACTTTTTGTACTTGTTTTTTTATAATTTATTCTTTACAATTAACTTAACTTTATATTTAAACGTACACTTTACACAGTAAATTATACTTTATACTTTACACTTGATACTTAGCTTTATATTTAACCTTTACACTTCATACCGTATATTATACTTTAAACTTTATACTGTATACTTTATACCTTGTATGTACTTTTTTACTTTATATTTATTTTTATGTTAATGGCACATGTCGTGCATATGTAAATTTTCCCTCCATTAGTATTCTGGGCATCGAGGAGTTGAGGCATAAATAATGTTATGGTAGTTATGGTTTCATGACAACTCAACACAGTGACAATTCAACACACCTTTAAAAAGTGATATAAAGTCATTAGAAACGATGAAATTTTTTTTTAAACCTAACCTAACCTACTTAACCCAGTTAATAAAGTTTTTTTTCATCACTTTCCATGACTTTATATAACTTTTTAAAGATGTGATGAATTATCATTTTGATGATTTATCCGGTCACCGTAGTTATTACTCCCAGAATTTGTGCACTGAAATAAATTCCAACTTCTAGTACTACGTAGTGAAATCCGAAAACTTATCAATACAAGCAATTCTGAAAATATAAAATCCATCATTTATAATTTTATATTGAAATGCCAAGGCAGTGAAAATCAGACTGTTCTGTTCTGAATTGTATTATGTTTGTTTTTCAGGTGGTCCAAGGACAGACGTACTACGTGTACTCGAAGAACTATCCCAACAGCTACAGCCCCAATAGCGTGTGTCGCTGGCAGGCTTCCTGCCCAGCCAACACGCAGTGCCACATCAGCTGTACTCTGGAAATTCCCGCCGTGAGAACTATTTATCATTGAATACTCTTGAGCTCATCCTTACTCCTCAAATTCTCTCCACTGGCTGCGGTCCCTCGCTATTTGCCTTCAGTCCTAAGTTTTACCTGTCCTGCTCCAGTCCTCTTCCATGCAGTACGAGCATATCCATTTCTTCCTTGGTCTGCCTCTGGATCGCTTCCACTGGGATACTGACACGGTCATTATTTTTAATGATTATCTGGCATTCTTTCAACATATTCAACATATTCAACATTTCAACATATTCAATCGCAGTCTTTGGGACCTACACAATTCTTAACTATCCGTAGTTTCGTTGACTAACATTGGTAAAGGCGGTTATGTGTACCGCCACCCTGGAACTGTTAATTGTATAACAAACACCTCTGCAGTAGGTCACCGCAAGGGATTTGCTAAGTTTGTGACTTGGCAAGGAAGGGTTCCCGGATTCTTGAGGTGAGGTTTATCCAGGTCTTGGCGGCGGATACGTCTCCCCATCAACTGCGTGGCTGGCCGTATTGGGAGAGACTGTTGACAGAGTGAGACACTTTAACCTCTCTAGCCGGACTCTCTAGATCAATGGGAGGGATGGATTCTTGCGTCTGTCACTTCTGGACACACACTGACGCCTCGATTCCTACCCACACTTTCCCGAACTTCCACTCCTTCATTTCCTTAAATGACCCTCTACACAGCATCACCAAAGATGACGCAGGGAAATTTTATTAAAATTTTAACAACGTTAAGCATTACTTACGGCATTCAGACTTCATTATAATAATTGTCTGCTCTCCACGACTGACAAAATACAAAAACAGACTTATTACACCAAACCTAAATAGCGGTCCGTGAAAATGGTATCAAGATAAAACTCTTTACTTTGATTGTTTTTAGTCTGCCGGATGCAGCGGTGACAGGTTCCTCGTCTCCAAGACTGGAGACACTTCCCTGACTGGAGCTGATAAGTATTGTGGCACCGGTACATTGGACATCAGTTCCACGTCCAACCAAATGTCGATGGGTTCGTTCATATGATTTCAGTTTTCAAAACGTATTCTTCTACCGTTAGCCATTGGCAGTCTATAAAAATTGCCACCGATCTAAACAAGACGATACATAATTAATTGAATTTGATCTCCCCTGTCTCTCCTTTGTTATTTTTCTCTTCTAATATTGGTAAAATGTTATCTCTCTTATCTATCCTTGTTATCTGTGATCTCTCTCCACTAGCCTCAAGAAGAACAAACGGTTTGGGTTGAAACACTCTTCGGTTATTTGGTAGGTCTGCATAAATTTATGTCGTGGCGTTTAGACTCATCTTACAGTTGATTCGTTTTAAAAATGGTAGAACCAATAGAGGGACCTACCTGGTCTAAAAACGCTTCGGGAAAGTGTTGGGTGTCCTCAACTATCAAATGTTTCCAAACTAAAGACGTAAAACCACGAGTCCAGAGTTCTCACCCAGTTTGTTCTTGTTATTGAGGCTAGTAGAGAGACAACATAGATAACTTATACTTGCCTAGCAAGTGAGTGTGCCCAGATAATGCAAATAAATAAATTAGTAAGCAGGACTAGGGAGATTTCTAAAAAAATACTTTATTTTTCGCTAGAAGTTAGAAGACTTCAAAAACTTCAATAGCGAATGCTGCATTGACCGTTGACATTATCAACGTCTACTATACTCGTGAGAGATCCCATGAACTTGTTTAACCTCCGATAGCTAGGATTTCTACCTATCAGAACGCGCCAATCAACAGAGCAACTCAATGCTGTATTGACCATTGACATTTCAACGTTACTTACAGACAGTTTAGGAACTATATATTGACTGTCTTCTATATATTGAATAAATAGAAGTATAACAGGTAATGAAGACCTTTTATGCTTCTATTTATTTACTAACTGACGGCCGGCATAGTCCAGTGGTAACGCATTGGACTGCCATTCCGAAGGTCGCGGGTTCGAACCCGGCGTACGCAAATAAATTTTATTTGATTAATTTGTGTTATTTCACAATTAATTAATTAAAATAATATATAGTATATTTGCGGCACGTTCCAGAGTGGAAGATACTACCAGTATCGCCCTGGTGTAAGACCACCATTCAGAATTGAAACGTTGCTCCAAATGGCTTTAGCCGTGTTTAGTGACTAGATCTGAATAGCCAGGTACTTCCCCACCTTCCTCTTTCCCTTCCCCACTTACCTTCAGCCTCACAACATCCCCCAATCGGGGATGCCATAGTCTCACTGGCTCCAGATGGGAGCAGTTGGGACTCTTGTGAGGTATTCACTATAAAAAATAAAAAAAAACTAGCTGACCCCACCACGCGTTCTGTTCTGTTCTGCTCAGTCTGTCTGCCAGTAAGAGAAACAGTTAAAAACTGTTAAAAAAAAAATTACCTGCCACATGTGACATTTATATAATATATTTATTTAAAAACATTTGCGTATACGAATGCAACGTCTCAACGTGTCTAAATTTCAAAGCAATACTTTTGAAGATTTAAGATTTTTAACAAACGAATATTTACATTTTTATTTAGACTGTATTCTTATAGATGTATTATAATCCAGTTATAAAAAAACTAAATTAATCTCCAAATAGATGCACAAAATTACAAAAACCTACTCGGTCAAAGAATACATAATATCTAAATATAACAAATTATTATTATATTGGTGTTTTTTTGTTCAGTTGAGTGGTTTTGTTTTCCGCAGAAACACATCAAAGCTTAGGTATCTTTAAGTATATAACCAGTATTTTACACCATGTATAACAAAATATAATAATAATTTGTAAATATATGAAAACTCTCTCAAGTGACAAATAATACAAAGAGAATGAAAAGACACAAGTGACTCGTAATATAATTATCTTAACAATTGTTACACATGTTTTCTGAATCCGTTTAAATTATTGACGAAAATTTCTACTTCAGCACACTCTATCTTATTATACAGGGTGTATCGGCACGTACCCGAAAAACTTTAACCAGCTATTCCTTAGCACATTTGGAGTAAAAAATTTTATGGGCACTTTGCTGTCCGGTAGCATTTTTTTTTTCAATTAAAAACATAAAATTTAAAAAATTTCCACACTACATCACTGTCATTGGCATTGCTTTTCGTGTTCAACAGCTGTTATAAGCAAGTATGTCGAAAAGCGTCTTCGCTCTTTTGCACACACTAAATAATAATAGTTAAAAATGAGACGAATGGTGCCGTGCCATTTCGTTGTGATTGTAAAAGCGCGCCAATATAGGTACATACGTACATTATTCAACGGAATTCAAATAAAATATTGCCAGATGGGTTTTCAACTTTGAAAAAGGATAAAACAGTGGTGCCATGTGGTGAAAATATGAATAATATTTTTTTTATTTAAAAAAAAACGTTACCGGACAGCAAAGTGCACATAAGATTTTTTACTCCAAATATGCTAAGGAATAGCTGGCTAAAGTTTGTCGGGTACGTGCCGATACACCCTGTATAGTCGACACATTTGGGTCAGACGACTAAAATAGTTATAAATGTACCTACTCAGGTGAAACATGCTGTGGCGTCACAATAGGAATAGGGAATGTACCTTTATATGTTATAAACTTGTAATCTTCTATATAATGTTTTGGTGTATAACTGCTTTACGGAGAAGAGGAAATATTTGCATATCAGCAAGGGAATGATTTTCTTCGATTGGTGGTCATGTTTTGTTAATGATTTCAGGTTTGGTGACCACCGCTAACACCGTTGGTCGTTTTCTCTGCGAACTGACTGCCCAGCCAAAAAACCCCGATCCGACCCAGTGTCAATGTGGATGGAAGAAAAACGTAAGTGAATGTCTCAAATTTAAAATAGTTATCGAGCTTTTTATATTTATAAACATGGTTAGTTAACAACCGTGTCAGACCCATCAGGGTTCGGTTAGTTTTAAATGACCGTTATGCTTGACAGCTTAACAGACTAACCTAACATAATATTTGACAACCGCTGCTGGGGTAAGATTTGACAGTTATCGGGAACCTTTCAAATGTAAAAACATCCAAATGGCGTTGATCGTTCATTTGTGACGTGCGTCAAACAACTAGCACTAAGCATGGAGTAATTTATAGAAATTCAAATGTGGGATTTGATGATTAACAAAAAATGTTTTTGATTTCTTTTGATGATAAATACGGTAATAGAACCTTAAACTATACCTATTGTTGTATTGTAAATTATTTAAGAGACGAAATGAAATAGTGTTTGCTGGGTGATAGTATGTGTAGGAACGAACGTATGAAAGTCATGTAGGAGGGAAAACAGGATGACCAATCACTTACCTGTATCTCTGCGAAGGAACGCATAACACAGTCACAATATAGTGAGTTCCACCGCGACACCTTGTGTACTATATTATGCACTTCGAAGATAGTCAAGTTCCTTATTTATTACTTTTCAACGAGATTATGTAGACGAAAAACATCAACAGCTTACTTCCAAGCTAGTCCTAATCCTTCTACTGTTTTCAAAACAAATGCCCTCGAATTTGTCAATGTTTAGAGTACTTGCTGACAAACTACAAGAGTAGTTTAGCAGGTTTGAATGATAATAAAGAAAAAATAAAATAAAACGATATCGGCTTTTGAAAAACTTTTGATCAGCAAAAAGATTTTCCAAATGAGATGATCCCAATTTGGCCAACCTAAAAATGTGTTTGTTATGGCATAACTTCATTCCAGACAAGAATAGTCGGTGGTCAGGAAACGAAGGTGAACGAATACCCTATGATGGTGGGACTGATCGACATCACCCTTCGCCGTATCTACTGCGGCGCCACCATCATCAGTCAACGCTGGGTACTGACCGCCGCTCACTGCCTGCAGGAGCAGACGGTGGACAATGTGGGCGTATTGTACGGGGAACACAACATCATGACCGGAGGTGAGTCCATCCTGACTTGATAGCTGCAGATGAACCAATTTGGAGATGATAATGATTTGCGGCCTGTGGTTTCTTCCGCTATCCGCATTGGCAATACCACGCAACTTCTAAATTACCTCTCTTTTTCACCAAGTTTACGTCAAATTTATCACTATCGACATAACCATCGCCACCATCATTATTATCACCAGTATTATCAAGCAATTGCTGCACACGGACCCTGAACAATTAGATTTGTTATTTTTAAAGAAAATTAATGTTGCATGTTTGTAAATACGTTTCGTCGTCCGAATAGTGACGGACAAAATAAGACTGATTTGAATTTCAGTAAACTTCAGTTTTAGAAAACTTTAGCATATTGACCTTATTTTATTGTTTTTTGAAGAAGATTTTTTTTCCTTCACTGCTCATCTCACCAGGGAATTCCTGTATCGAGATGAGCAGATTTACAATTATATTCAATCAAATAAGTACATCACATAAAAATATGGATCACATCGAATATGGGGCTCCTAAGGTAACTCATGACAGAAGCCACGATATGGACAATCCAACAAACATCACCACTCTCAGCCAGTATGGATTTTTTACCATTTTCTTGAATAGATTCAACGAACCTATAGTTTTTTTTATATTTTCACCGAACATATTATAAAGCAACGGAGTTTTATAAGAAAAAGTCCTTTGTCCAAAGGATGTTCTGGTGTGTATAGACTGATACATTAAAGAAGAACCCAATCTAGTGTTGCGTACTTGTTGTGATCTTTTAGCAGAATCAATGTTACATATATAGTACAACTGCCTTATTGACGTAATTTTAATTTCACTATATAATATCTGTGAAGATTACGTATCATGTAATCGTCAATAAACGAAGAAGATACATTGCCATTTTTTTCTTATTTCAGCTGAAACCGACGCAACAGTTTTGATTCACGCACAGCAGTTTATTCAGAATCCACAGTACAAGTAAGGCAGAAATTAATTATCTATGATAGAGAACAGTGAAAATGGGAAAAACTTTTAACCGTGCGTTCTTAACAACTGTAATTCCTAATGGCCTTTCTTATTTTTCCAGTAATGGCTACGACTATGACATTGGCCTCGTCTACACCAACGAGGACATTATCTTCAGTGAAAATGTTGGACCTGCGTGTCTGCCTTTCAAATATGCTACGACCACTTTCGCTAACTACGTCGTCCAGGCCTTGGGTAAGATTGATTACTTCTGTGTGTCGATTTCATTAGTCAATCTGACTTGATCTGTAGCATTCGACTCGAATAATCAATAACTAAGACCAATCCGGCTCGAAGGACCATTATTTTTTAAAGCATTTTCAATTGGTATCCAAATCAATGGGAAAAAACTCCCCTCATCTTCACTACTGAATCGGAACTGTTGGAACTTCTGGTGCGCGTTTTTTTACATAAACTCCACAGAGAAGGCCCTGAGGAAAATAATTTCCCTCAGAGCCTATGTCATTTTTGGGGGTGTTGTGTGGAGGGTATTTTTGGGAAGGAAGGATGGGAAGTGCTGGGAAGGAAAAGGGTACAAGGGGTGGATAAGAATCTGATAGTTAGTGAGTTCAGGAGTGACGGACGTATGAATCCAACCCTCTCCCGATCCGGCCTGCCTCGCAGTTGGTGGATAGAAACACCTGCCGCCAAGATAAACGGATAAACCTCACCCCATAAACCGGGCACCCCTGACCAGTCACCAAACGTATCGAATCACTTGGGGTAACCTATGGCAAAGGTTTTGGTTATCCAATAAATGGTTCCTGGGGAGAAGGTACCCATACCCGCATCCCAAATTAATATATTATAGGCAGTTAATTAACATATTCATATGAAAGGCAGTTGTTTTTGGCTCTAAGGACCTCTTACGAGATTGATTTAATTTATTTTAAGAAGCTTGACGATCCGGGGTGACCTTAACACTATGTGGTCGGGCATTTTACCGCCAAATTTCCGCAAAATATTCATATCTTATGATCTTTAAATTTTTATAAATATATATACTTTTTTTTTTTTAAAGAAAGACAAATATTCCCGGGTTACGAATAACCTGACAATATTTGAAAATCTCCTACTACCACCACAGAAAGCGGAAAATGTTGCTTGTGTTGTGATGGAGGACTTAGCCAGCCGAGGAATTGAACACGCTACGCCTGGGTGGGTCTCAAGCGCGATGTCAACTCGGCCACCGACCGGTCTATTTGATATTTTTCGATGAAACTTTCAGTGTTTTACTTTAAAAAGATGTCTCTATTTATTTACTTAGCAATGTATGTGTAATTCCTTTTTTTATGAACAAAAACTTTCTACTTTCTTGGGAATCATAGAAAAAACAGTATTTCACAATCGAAATTTATTCATACAAAATTACAAGATTATTTAGGAATTTTCAATACATATAATAAAAAAACAATAACCTAATAGTGCTTCAATGTGTGATAGCGTTCAAAACACTTTCCTTTATGCAGGGGCACATTGCATAACTTGCACATGTACCGCGTTTCACTGCGTAGTTTGTGAGCGGAACATACGCGACAACGATTTTATTATTTTTATTTTTTTGTTGTGTTTCAAATGTGATCGGGTACCGCCGACAGTAGAAAACACATGACCCCGGACCCATTTAGAACCCCTTGTTTACAAGTTTCCCGCTCCTTACCGCTTTGCGCAACAAAACGAGTAAACTCGTCTCCCTGCGTCTGTAAAAAGGCGTATGACGAGTTTTCTCGTTTCCCGCAAAGAATGTGTTAACATCGAATCTCTGCTACTATATATAGAAATGCAGTTGAGGTAGCTTGGTCGCGTATTAGGTAGGCCAGAAAACTGAATTACACTGAAAATACTTGGTGCGATTCTAGATGGAAGACGTCCAACGGGTCGCCCTAGGCAAAGTTGGGAGAAACAACTCCAGGGGCTGTGCGAGGAAGGACTGGGCAATACTGGACATGCTATGGACGGAGGCTGCTGAAGACATCTAGAGGCGATGGGTCCCCGACCTGAATGGGCCAAGAGGAGGATCTTAAAAATAATATTTATTGTTTCCATAGGATGGGGAACTACGTCGTTTGCTGGTGCCGACTCAGACTATCTGCAGAAGGTAGACCTCAATGTGGTGGACCAAAACTCTTGCACCGCCACCCATGGCTCTGTGATCACCCCCAGGACTATTTGCACTTACAGCTCTGGAAAAGACTCGTGCCAGGTAAATAATTTATTTTGTTTATTTGCGAACATTCTTTATTTACTTCTATTGTACATGTAAGCGGAGAAAAATGAACCTTTTAAAAAAGTGATGGCATGCCAATTTCCTGTTAAAATATTATTCATTCAGAATATATGGGAACACGTGTTCTTTTCCATATAAAGGTCATGACAAAATGCGACAACATCCGTATGTCAATACTAATGTAAAACATTCGTTCGTAACTGTTACTTTGTTAGGAACTCTGTTAATTCATTCGTCAAAGGCCTGCAGACCCGTTTTTAACAGGAAAACGAATAATTTAACCAGATTTTTAATAAATTAACAGTATTTCATATCACTAAGTTTTCTACGTGTACCTAAAGCAAAAAATTTGCTGGTTGATATTTTGGAAAAACATTTTTAATGATGTGTTCAAGCTTCAAAAAACACGCTTTTGGCCTTTTTTGTAATTTCCCCACGGGAAGCCCCGACGGAAATAAATTTCCGCATGATCTATGTCACATTAGGGATGCTGTTTGGACGGTCTTTTTGAACAATGGAAGGAATGATCCTTAAAGAGACCCATATTGTATGTCAATGTGTGTGCAAATGTTGGGTGCGCGTTTAGCGTTTTCCTCGACTGTGCACCGCTACCGAAAGGATCAATGAAGCTAGTTGACGAGCATCTTCTATTGAAATGTCGTTAGAACAAGGACAATATTACCACCAGTGTCTGGGTCTGTACTTCAAAGATTGCAGTCCATTTGTTAATATACAAGTATTTACCAAACGGACCGCCCTTTTCTGCACAGAGTCAATAGTTTTTTTCAAGTTAGAGTGTATTATTGGAAAAAATGTTCTTGCTAATTTGAAACAGTTATGCATGTAAGTAATTTGATTTCAGCACGACTCCGGCGGCCCAATTGTCTGGCAAGACCCCTCGACAGGTCGCGTGTTCTTGCTGGGCATCATCATGGGAGGATACGGGTGTGCCACTGACAAGCCCGGCCTCAACTCCAGGGTCACCGAATACTTGGACTGGATCACCATCAACGCCGTGGGGGCTAACTTCTGCCCAAACTAGTCCTAGACCCTTCTTCCAGCAATACCTATACAGACAACTTGAACCAACGATCCTTTACGATACCTACTTATCCGAACTAAAAATGGTAGATTGCACATTGCTCTATGATTGGTGTGAAGTTCATGGTTTGTGATGGTAAATGGCAAAAATAAACATAATTAAAGCATTCTTACATTTTTTTAATCAAATGAAAAGAGATTCCATTTGACTGCACTTTCAGACCGATTACCGATGTGGTTATCGGCATAGTTGCCGATTACCCAGCCGGATGTTAAAAGAGTCCCCGATTGCACTCCGAATTTCTACTGACTTATAAAATACTTAAGTTTTTAAGCTCCTAAATAAATATATGTTATTTTTAAACATAATTTGTCCTCAGATGCCGAATTGAAAACGCAATTAAATAAAAATCACTACATTGAAAATAAATCGCAAAGTATGCTCTGAAAACTGTAAAAAGCACATCGTGTTCTGTTATTTAATATGCAATAGATTTGAAAAAAATCACAGTCTTTCTTTAAATGGTATTTAACTGAGATTTCAAGAGATTTTTGCTCTATTTTAAATAAATCATTCTTTATTAAATATTTTCGCTACGCCTATTGATTATAATCGTTTTTAAAATTAGCGCGTTTCCTGTATAATTCAAATTTTTGTATCTCCTCTTCAAACCATCTTCAGTAATCTTCTTCTAATGCTTTTAAGGGAGTCTTAAAGTGCAGCAGATAAAAGGGCGCTTGCGAGGCGTAAAATAATAATAAATTTTGAAAAAAAAAACAGTTGGTTAATTTTTATTTCCCTCCTTTTGTATTATTCTGTGTGTAATGGTGATGAAGAGTAGACAGCTTATTGTGTCAGAAATATAGTTGGTATGTCCTTCATGAGCTACGAAGTTTAGAAAAATCTCTCAGTAAGTAAGACGAGACATAATATTATGTCTACGATTAGATACGATAAGTCAGACCGATGAAGAAGTGGAAAGGCTGTGTGGAAGAGGATTGGAGCAGGATGGGAAGGACCGAGGACTGCCTGGAAGCCAATGGTGAGAGACCGCAGCCAGTAGAGAGTATTATTAGATTATTATAGACATATTTCTGAGATTTCTCTACTTGAGGGAATATGGCTACTACCCGTGGCTCAATCCTAATTATTGGGATATAATGAACTTATATATATATATATATATATATATATGGGTCAGAAGGGATGTGCACATTACTTCACATGTCTTCAGACAGATTCGTGGATGGTTTGAAAACTTAACTATCATGGTGAAAATTAATTTCCATCTATGTTCCCAGTGGTTATTTCCGTCACCAACAGCTTAGACCAGAGATGGGCAAACTTTTTAAGGAAAGGGCCAGATAAAATAAAAAATTATCTAGGCGGACCGGAAAAAAAAATTTTTTATAAGTGATATAAGTACTTTATTTTTTAATTTTTACATCATGCATAATATTGAAGAGTATGAAGGCGTATGTAACAGATGAAACTGTGGCTGAGCTTTTAAAAGTTATCACAACAAGTTATCATAATCTGGTAAAAACTGGGATGAGCTGATTCGCAGTAGTGAAGCTAAATGGTGGTTAGTCAATCGGTTTCTAACACTGTTTTTGCGAAGCTTCATAGTAGAAAACACCTGTTCACAGATGTAGGAAGATGCAAACATCGCAATTATCTTCTAAGCGTGAGATTTCAGGTTTGGGAAACTTGATTTTGACAGGGCCTTGTAGAACTCAATTTTGGAAACGTTGAGAAACAGTTGCTTCAACTCAGTGTTACATTGCAACTCAATCAATTCGAGCTGCAATTCTGGTTTGACTGATTCACAATACATATTTAATGGCATGCTGAAAATGTCCAGGTCCTGTTCTATAACTTTGAAGTTTTGGAATCTTCGTTCAAATTCTTCATAAAGATATTTCACGCTTTTCTCATAGTTCTTAAGTTGGTCCTCCCTAACTGCAATAGTTTTTAGTCTTGGAAAATGGGTAAAATCTTTCTTGACTAGTTGTTTAGAAAAAAGATTCAATTGCATTTTGAAACTCCTGATATGACCCCAAACATTATTGATTAATTGATTTCTTCCCTGGAGTTTAAGGTTCAATTTATTGATGTGACTGAGAAGATCTGTAAAAAATGCAAAGTCTGAAAGCCATACAATATCTTTCATATGTTCGCATTCGTCCATTCCTTTTTCTTCCATGAAAGAGATTATTTCGTCTTTTAAATCCCAAACTCGTTCGAAAACTCGCCCTGCACTGAGCCACCTTACTTTAGTGTAGTAAAGTACATCAGAATACTCAGACTGCAATGAGTCAAGAAACTCTTGAAATTGTCTATGATTGAGTGCTCGTGAACGAATGCTGTTAACAAGCTTAATAACAACATTTAGCACATGTTTAATGTCTAGAGCAGATTTACACAGAGCTTCTTGATGTATGATACAATGAAGAAACACAGCTTTGTTCCCAGGAAATGATTCCTTAAACATGCCTACAAAACCAGATTTCGTCTCTGTCATATTCGGTGCTCCATCAGTAGTGATGTTACAAATTTTGGTCAAAGGTACTTTCAAAGACATGATAGTTTCTTGAAAAATGTCTGATCCTTTAGTCGTTCCCTTTAATGAACGCATGCAAGCTAATTCTTCGGTAACACAAAAGTTGTCATCAACACCTCTTATAAATATCAGTAACTGAGCTGTGTCAATTATGTCCGTACTTTCATCCAACGCAAAAGAACAGAGTTTAAACTCGCTTATCTTTGACTCTAGTTGTGAGACAAACTGCTTATCAATTACTTCAATTCTAGAAGAAATTGTTTTTCGAGACAAACTTACTGTCTCAAAATCCTTTGTTTTGTCAGGACACAAAATGTCACATACTTGGATCATACAAGTTTTTAGAAATTCACCATCAGAAAATGCTTTGTTACTTTTTGCAATATTGTATGCTACAACGTAACTGGCATGTGTAGCTAGCTTTTGAGAACAGCTTTGTTTTTTAAAAATATTTTGCTGACCTGACAGTTTCTTACGTAGAGCTTCTGCTTTTTGATTCCGTTCCTCTTCGGTCATAGTTTCATAAGTGGCGTTGTTATGTATTGTCATGAAGTGTCGTGAGAGGTTGAATTCCTTAAATAACGCTACAGCTTCATTGCATATGAGGCACACAGGTTTATCCTTAATATGTGTAAAAAAGTATTTCTAAGTCCACTCATCTTTAAAATTACGACATTCTGAATCAACTTTACGTTTTTTACTTGCCATTGTAACGATCAAAAATGTCAAAAACACTACCAAAAAAGCACAACCATAGAAACACAAGCCAGGCATACAGCCGCAGAGGTGACTTGACACTGACTACGCACGTGACGTCGCGTCGTGACTGTCCGAAATACACTGATGAACATTGAACGATTGAACACTGACCTTGACAACAGAGGAAACGAAAATGGTAGCGCCCGATTCGTCCCGAACTTAGCCGAGCAACACACGCATTGCACTTCACATCGCCATGCATTCGCCATGCTACCGATCTGCAAAGCGCGAGGTTGTGTGCAAACTAATATTAGATGCAATAATACCGTACTTAAAACACAATGAGAAGGAATCTGTTAAGTATTCTATTCTATCTACGTAGAAAATACATTTTGTTCAATTGGTAAATTGTGGTAGGGTTATTCAAAACAATGTCGCGGGCCGGATTGACTAGCCTGGCGGGCCGGACTTGGCCCGCGGGCCGTACTTTGCCCATCACTGACTTAGACTGTTTTATCTCCGGGCTCACAAGACTAACTTGCCAATGGTCATGCCGGTGGGGAGAGCTATATTGTCCTTAAAAATATAATCACTTCGGATATTGTTATGATTAACACCAATGAAACAGAATTAAACGGCAAGTTTTATTGCTGCTCGTATATTATCGTATATATTTTATATATTTATTTATTATAATGATTGTAAAACCATGTATGATCGTGTGAGAAATGTCGAGATCTGCAAAAAGTGCAAGGCTGATATATGCGTAATGTAGAGCGAAGGAGCGAAGAGAGGAGTGTAAGGAAAATATATGACGCAAATGTGAAAGGTAGCAGAAGTCGGGGATGCCCGAGGAAGACATCTTTCGATAATGAATTCACATACGAGTCATTCGACTCGGGCCATGTCAAAAGTCAGAATAATAGAATAGTATCTATGAGACGATGTATGAATGTGAATGAGGCAAGGAGTGTGTGCCAAGACCGAGTTGTTTGACGGTCTGCCCTCTCTGCCTACCCCTGCGGTGAAACAGCATGATGGTTAGTTAGTTAGTTAAATTTAATTGAATAGTGAGGGAGGCTGCATGTAGTTCATAAAAACTGAAAATGCCTATCTGTGCCTGCATAAGAAAAGCGAACCACAATTCCACGACTTAATTCTAAAAGAGTCAATATCAGTTTCGATAAATGTCATATCCTTGATATTAGTCTATGAACTCATCCATAGATGGCACTAGATAAGTCTATTAGCTAACCCATAGATGGCGTTAGCTGTCCAGTATTGTAGAGATCGAGGGGATAATAAATAAGGTGGGAACCTCAAGTTTCTATATTTTTTGAACAGCCTGCTATTAAGATTTCAGAGCCCATTGTCAATCTATCACATTAAAAGTCCAAGTATTTTGTTGATGCCGGAGTTTTATTTTATGAGAGAGTTTGTGAGAAACCCTGGATATATAAACAAAAAAATGAGTTAAAAAAAGAATTATCCTACGTAATAGGCCTTGTGAAATTTGAATAACTGACATAGGCCCTTTTAGAAGCATGCCACAGAATAATAAATTGAAGGGTTAAAAAAATGATGCGACAGATATTTGATACTTTTTTCATTCATTACGCTAAGTTATTTATTTCATTGTCCACAGTAATCAGCGGAAGATGACAATAAAATGGCATTTTTAAAATATTCAATGCACAATTATTTATACACGAACATACGAAAAACTACACACAGCCTACATCTGTTCATAGACTAATGAACGCCACTGGGCCAAATCCCACCCTGGAATGTAGCAACGTAGTGTTGAAATAATATTGTACATTACCTATATTATTGACCAAAAACAAAATTATAGTAAAAGAAACATTGAAATTTGAACTATTCAAAAAGAAAATTAACTTCCAATTTGTTATCGCGGTGTAAATATTACTCGACGCGTAAGGTCAATATTGAAATGCATGACTGATTACCACAGCGCGTCGGTCGCTCGACGACGTAGCACTGATGAGCTGCACCGATGGTCCTCGTACGCAGCGCGTAGTGAATGGCGTGGCACTACAGTTCTTCATTAATTCTCCTACAAATTACTGCAATCCAGAGTAATGTAACTGTCAGGGGTTTGTAACTAAATGGGATGTTATGGTTTTCCCTCTCTACTAACCTTGGTTCATGTGATGTTGTCTGGAAGACAATTAAGTCGTGCTTTTTGTGATAAGGCTTATGGTAATTTCACATACTGGCCAAGTAAAAATATAATAATTTTAAACTCGGTATACCCATTGAAAGCATCAACTTAAATTACTTTATGAAAGAATTCAATTTATTAAAACTCGAATTATTATCCAATTTAATATATATGTTCAAAATTGTAAATGGTAGCATAGACAGCCCTGATTTAATTAACCTCATTGAATTTCACATACATACGAGAACTACTCGTTCCAATATGTAACATGAAGTTAGTAATAGATACGCAGATGCGGCGGATCTGATTTGACTGCACGGAAGATAGGTACAAGCAATCAAAATTAATTTAACCTTAGTCTACTTATACTTGTATATTATATTTTGTATGTACTTGTACGTCCTACTTATATGTCTTTCTAGAGCTTGTATTAATATTATACTGCCTGTCGTCATTTAACGTTCAAATGCCACAGTTAATGGTTAATTTTAATAAAAATTTCCTTGTACACTGATTTTTCTTGTATACGATGACATAAAATTATTGTTTATGGTATATTTATGCCCTCAATATTAAATGAATAAATAAATCTTGTTTATCTTACCGAAAAACTCAAGCAAATCAAAATTATAATGATACTATCGCAAACCAGTGAAAATCAAAGAAAATTATAATTGTAGGATTTTTTAAGCCGAAAGTATTTATAAAAAAAATGTTTGCCTCATTATCTTTCTACAGAAGAAATTCACCCTTCGAACGTACTTAAACATGAAAAATTGCTACATCTATTATTCCATTAAAGAGCAAAGTTGTAGTGAAGTTGAGACTACTGTTGATAGTATTTTGGCCGCCTGCACTAATTACCATGTAGGTACGTAAATGCAATATTAGTATTCATAGGTACCTAGAAACTTAATCAAGCTAACTCAACTACTAGCCAAATAATAATAAAATGTGACGTTCTTTTTTCATATGGAAGCCAAACAATATTTATGAGAGTTCATTTATTTTCTGTTTTATTGTCATATTTGAACAAGATTTGAACATATACTTGAATTTTTTGATATATTGATATTGATTGACATTGATTTTACAATAAAAAACATGACGTCCTCACAAAAGGAACTAGACATCAATAACAAAAGTAAGTAATTCACATAAATGTTTAACATAAGTAAAGTACTCTTCACCTGATTTGCAGGAAAACCTGCAGGACATCATGCTGAAATAAGATTGCCGAAATAAAATTCTGAAATAAAACTGCCAGCATAATTATTATTATTTCGGGAAAACTTGTCTGCGTGCAAAGGCAAAACAATGATATGGTGACATCTATTTAAGTCGGAGGTTTGATTTATTGATTTTTTTCTGTTTTTCTATTCTGTGGGGTATTTTGACATCTGTTTTCCCCGCATTAATGGCAATATATTCTTAATAGTTTAATAATTAAGTGACTGCTATTTAATTGTTTACGTCTTGTGAACATATTGAGAAGTGAGGAATAAATAATTTGTCTTGCTTTATAAATGAATGTTATGTTAGGACCATTCATTCTTTTATTGATTTCTAATTGTTCAAGGAAATTTAATTTAAGACCCTTTATTTCTATATGTAAAGATTAAGGATGGAAGTTGTTAAACGGAATATAATAACTCCCTGAAAGATGTTCTGCGAATTTGATTTTGTAAATATAATATCGTAAATGTTCTTTGAACCTAGTTGATTTAACCTTTCCCGTCTGGCAGATATAAGTTGGGTTACAGTCGGAGGTTTAAGTAAAGTTTATATGAGTTTTTTAGGTTGTTAGTTTGCGTAATTTCAATAATTTATGCGTTATTTTCTAACCTTCGAGCTTAACTTTGAATGAGAAAAAATGAAACATTAATATAACTTTTACCATCTCCCGCGACACAGTTAGTAATTTCTTGTACTAATTAAGTTGAAACAAAGAGCTACGAGTATTTATATTTTTTTGCGTAATAAGTGTGCAGTGGATCACGACAAGTTCATCAAAAGTTCACTTTCGTGTTTATTGACAATTCGATTTGACAAAGTTAAATAAATAATAAAACGTAACCAAAACTAGGAACCTAATAACCTAGGTTGTGCAGTGTTTTCCACCTCCCCCCGACGTAAATAGTTTTTTGTATTAGAGTAATTAATTTTGCTTTCAAAGCCTGCAGCGGAATATTGTAACTTTACACATTCGGAGAAATCAGTTAAATATTTTAAAATATTATATTAAATGTACAATAATTCACTAAGATAATCTTGTAAGTAGATTGAGATATTAATCTTATATAATTCTAATGATAATTCTAGATGTTTAAAAAACGTAATTTGTTTTGAAAACAATGAAAATAGCGTATCGTGCAGTAGTGTTATCATCAATATGTTATTGTATAATTTATTGATTGGGGAGGTATTTATGATACAGCGATCACACGAGGATAGTGCAATACTGTTCTGTCCCAGCTCCGGACAGTTTGGAAGACAAAACAATGAACAGAGACACAGTCCCAGAGATGCACGGGCAAGCTCTCTCTGCAGGATAGTACCTTACGTTCATCACCGCGCCCGGCCGCATTTCCGCGTGTATACGCGTTTTGACAAAACAGTACAACTCGGCCCTCGGATCTCGTATTTCGGTTAAGGGTTAAAAATATCGCATAAATAGAACACTACAGTACATCTTGATTTAAGAGACCGATAGAAAAACAAAATTTTAGCGAACTCGCTCGTACACGAGTCGGTGTGTATCCATTTAGACACCATTCACTACTGTATACCACAATGTTACTGTTAAAAAACTAAATTACACCAATTTTAATTCGACTCCGTATCTCAATACGGTGCAGAGATATTGCGTTAAGTATTCCTCGGGAGTCCCAGACTTCGTCTACAATTTAAACATCTCAACACTCCTGGAACTAATAACAACAAACTTTGAAATTTTCAGCGATATCGGTCGACTACTTTTCGAGTTTTGCGAGTACAAACATACGCAAGCTGAATTTTTATAAACTAAGTTTAGAATTTAACTCAACCATTTGGAATGTATTTTATAATATAAGACGTTGTCGTGCCACAAACCGCTTTATATGTAGGGAAGTTAAAATTTGTGGTTGAATGTATTATGATCTCGACAATAGCGCCACCTATCGGGTCCAAAACAATCATATATTTCAAGCTGGAACCAACAATACACGTTCACAAAATTTGATTGAAGTCGGTTGGGCGGTTCTGGAGATTAACGTGTATGAACACAGTGACACGTGCTTTTTATATATTAAGATTATGTTTTTACATTTTGGTGCTGGAGAATTATGGAAATAATAATGTAATAATAATATAGAAATTAATGGCACAGTGAAAAACTAGTAACATGGACGTTTGTGTTTTAAAATTGCTGAAAAGAGTAGACATTTTTCTGAATTTGATAAGTCAGTGGGAACTTTCAGGAAGCACACCGCCCAGACTGGTCCCCAAGAGCACTAAAAGCAGCAGGGCGCGGGAGCTGCGGAACCTTAAGGAGAACCCATCATCCAGCTCTGCCCCCAATACGCCAGTAATGTACATTTATCATCAGCCACCTTATCACCTATTTGTCCAGTTGCACAATTCACAGACTCAGACAGACATTCTGGATAATATGGTTTTGGCATGAGGTTCTTCTACGCGGGGCGGGGTCTTGGCGGCGGATGCGTCTGGCGTGCCAGATCGCTGGTTTGCTGTTGTGCTGGTTTGAGAGACTCTTTGACCTCTCCAACAAGTTACTAGACCCATCGCCCTAAGCCACAGCGGGAGGAATAGATTCATACGTCCGTAACTCCGAATGAGTCTGGCAGACCCGTTGCGTGGCGTACCAGATCAGGAGAGGCTGGTTTGGGAAACCCATTGACCTCTCCAACTAGTTACTCGACCCGTCGTCGCTCTGAGCCACAGCGGGAGGAATAGATTCATACTCCTGGATACGCTGATCCCTAGATTTCTACCCACCCCTCATACCTCTTTCCTTCTCAGAACTTTCTCTCCTTCCTTTCATTAAAAAAACTTTCCACACAGCATCCCCAAAGATGACATAGCCCTGAGGAAAATTATTTTTCTCAAGGCCTCCTATTTCGAGGCGGACAGTAGGTTTATGCTACATTAATTGTCTAATACTAATACTAATTGTCTGAGCAATATTCATATTAAGAGGAAACCGGGTGGTTTTTTTTCCATACAAACGTATTCCTCATTTCCCTCTCTGGATTTTGATACTAGAGAAAATATTTTTTTTACATAATATGAATATTGACCGCAAGCGTGTCGGTACGTTTTGATTTTTTTGATAAGTTACTTTTTATAGGAGTTATAACCCTTCAAAAATTGTTAAAATTGCCTTTTTTTAACGCCATCAACAAACGTTCAGTATACAAATAAGACGATGTATTTTTAAAAAAAGCAAAACGTACAGACATAGAATGTTTTCTTCCAATACATTTGGTAAAAAAAATCTTGGAAATCGGTTCAGTTTTGGAGTAGAAAAATGAGGACTACAAAACCTCGATTTTGACAATTTTATTTAGGTATTATCAGGCTGAGGTGCATGTGTCCCTTTCTTTCAGTATTCGGGGGTGAGGGGGGGCGGAGAGGGTTTTGTTGAATACGTATACAGTCAACGAAGTGATGTGACATTCTCAATAATTATATCGACACACTAGTCCACTAGTGTTGTCATGTCCCGAGTTATCGACGTTTTTTTTTAAATTATTTTTCTGTTTGGTGACTTATCTTGAGTGTGCCAATACTTACCGAGCTTATTTACTAAAGTTATTGTGACAAATTTAATTTGTTTACGTCAAATAAATTAATGGAAAAAAATTGAAAAAAAAAAACATCTGTTACAGACAGACCCCGAGATGATTCCGTTCCGTATTGCCGAGTTGGATATGGAACACAAAAATTAATTAAAATATTTTTTGATAACTTTTGAAGGTTGTACTCAACATAATATTATCCCTTTATAGGACACTTTTTTTAAGATACAACTACCGAACCAAAAAAAAAAATTTATATTTGACTTAATATATTGTTCTAGATTTTTTTTCAAAAAAATTATATTTTACAAGAAAATGTGTGATGGTAAGTACATACACCACTGATCGTTTAATGGAATGCTGGTACAGCGTATGTTCAGTGGTACATGCATCTACCACATGTTGTTGAATCGATTATGTTATTATAATATCATATTATACAAATGAATATTGAAATCTATGTATAAGAGGCACCATATTGTTTATTGTGCTACATATTAGGTACATACACATAACTAGTTTAGTTTTTATTTAACTTTTTTAATACGTTATATTATTACAGAAAAATGCACTTTTGAGAATACCTCCTACATCACTTGACATTTTCAATCTTCTTCAATGATCTAATATTTTTTGTTTTTAAACGCTTTATTGTAAAAAAAAATACTGTTTAACATCTACACAATGAAATTAAAACAATTTATGGTCCAGACCTTTCCCTCGCCGGTAAATTTCTTGGTATGCGACCGTCAATTATTTCTGGTAAAAGGCATTGGTGGTAGAAATTTTCTAACAGTGGAACGATTTTTTGCCAGATTTCATCGTCCCTCTCAATTTTATTCATACAGCAAACCTTTTGGACTCCACACAACAAAATAACAATAATTACGACGAGTAATATGTAACTGGCCTTGTACTTGGTAGAAGTAATTATGATTCCGTTTTAATGTTAAAGAATGGTCTTCCAATTTACAGTAATCAATTATCTTTTGTGCAATTCCCTCTTCTGGTGACATATTTGCTATACTATAAGGGCATTTAATTTCAATTATAGAATCCTCACCGATAAGGCCATCCGGACTTGCCGCTAAAAAGTTTTTCGTTTTATCGATAAATAGCCCACAAGCGGATACCTGAAAACTTGTTTGTTTTGAAAATTTCTCCATTGCTAGGCTTTCATTTTCTTTTCCATAATTTGTGGCCATAGTTCCTTTGAATTGTGAGTACAGTAAAGAGTTTAATACTCCCGTAACTGAAGTTTTTTGCCGAAGCTTATATATTTTTCCAAAGTTAGACGCCGTTATCCGCTTACGTCTTTCAATTGCCCACAGATTGTTATTGCTTTGGCCTACCGTATTCCGTTCGAGCTCTTGCTTATTCGTTGAAGATAATTCTTTGAGAAATTCCTCTTTTTTCGTTTCAAATATTTCAGGTGGCATATCTGGTTCTAATTCCAATTGACCATAATTTTCATCGGGCCCTGTAACTTTTTTTCTTTTTTCTGTCGTATTTTCATTATAATTTTGTTTTTTTTTTCGACACATTTGTGTATTCTCCTTCGAACGTCGTTTTCTCTCTATAAAGTGCTTCGTGTATTTGCCGGGACTGTGGCCTTGGATTTTCTTTTGTATTCTTGAATGGGTTGCCAATTCACTATTCCACGAAGCTACTGCTCCAAAACATCTTGCTTGGTAAGATCCTCTTGTAGTAAAATTTACCCTTTTTCCATCTATAAATTTGGCGATAACGTTGTTGAATTGCTCCACAGTGTTATTTGTCACGTCAATAATAAGACTTTCTGCATTTGCTATTAGAGACAATAAGAATTGTTGGATATCAGTCCATATTCCACAATCTCGAAGATCGCTTACTAAATTTGGATCATCAGTATACTTCTCCGGCTTGCAATAGTACGATGCACAATTTTTATGATCACCAAACACATGATTTGCGGTATTTTTTATGTCCATTTTCAAATTTTTTATTTTATCACTTTGTACTGTGTTTTCTTGCTCTTTCCTGTAATTTACTGCTCCAACTACAGCTCTTCTCATGCGTAAAACGTTTGCTTCAACCTTTTTCCTTATATGAACTGGTACAAAGCCTTTAGCGTTGTTGGTTTTTTTCCAAGTGCTTTCATTTTGTTGCAAAAATTGCGGAGTAAGTGATTTTTGCACTCTATTTTTTGTACTATAAGGTTAGGACCATATGGCATTTGTTGCATTATTTTTTTCATGATGCTGGAGTCGCCATCACCAACTAGTTTGTTAAATTTCAATCCATGCATTTCCATGCTTCTCGAGAACCCTTCTGCTATAATGTGGGCTTCCATGGCATTAGCACTGTCACGCCAGTTTATGAAGCACCTATGTGCTCAGAAGCAACTATGTGTAGTTTAGTAGCTCTAGCACATATGCAGCAGTATGAGTTTCGCACTCCCAGAAATAAAACCTTTTTAGTTCGTATCCAACTGTGCACCCTGCGCCAGATGAGGAGCTAAATCCACTTTTGTACGACCTCTTTGCCCAGGAGCCATCTGCAACCAACGTTACCAAAGGATAGCCACCCTCGTCTACGTCACCGTTTAAAATGGCTAGCCTTTTTTCTTCTTCACCAGCTGCGATCATTTCTTCTAAGGCACATTCTTCAATTGTTGGCGCTAAACATTGTTCTATTTTCGTGTAAGTCTTACAATCCATATTTGGCATATTTAAAACCCCACAAATTTCATTCCATTGTGAATACCCATTTCTTGTACACATCACTCCTTCGACGACAGAAGTATTTATAGACATTTTCCGTTTCGGGTCTTCGGAGTGTACGTATTCTATTTTCTTGCACATTTTGCACTCGAAAACATACTGGCTTAGAAGACCATTTCGTCGTTCCTTCACAAATTTTAAATCGGAAAATGTGCAGTTGGTGTGTTCGTGCTTTATATTTGATATCTCCTTTTTTATGTGTGCAGCAACCTGTATACACGCACCCACAAGTCTCATTTACTTGTGCGTGTGCAGAAGATGAGCTCGGAGCAGGCAGTCACATGTATATAACTACGCACAAGTCGCGATGTGACTGAGGTGATGAGCGAACAGCAGGCGCTCTAGTTGCGAGTTGCGACGTGACTTTTTTATGTGAATACCGCACAAGAGTCCGAACTGCTCCCGTATGGAGCCAGTGAGACTGTGGATTCCCCAATTGGCGACTTAATTGGACTAGTATTACAAAACCCTGTAAGCTGATAGCTGATTTGGCCGTAACTAAGTCGCCGCGTGTATCATTATTTCTCCAGACAATTATTTTATATTATATTTAATTAATATTCTTTTTAATAAATATTATTTTTAATATTGTGAAACAACATAAATTAATTAAAATCAATTTACTTGCGCACGCCGTGATTTGAATCCGAGACCTCCGGACTCGAAGTCGAGAGCCTTACCCCTCAACCACGGAGGCAAAATAGATGTATCTACGTACATATTTGTAGTAAGTAATAATAATAATAAAGTTAAGTACAATACAATATTAAATAATGTAGACCTCGCTATTTTATTACGAATATGTACCTAGGCACCTACTTAATTTTTGGAATAAATGAATAACAGTAAATGAAATAATAAGAACTGTTCGCGATAATAAGTCGCTATTGGGCGCGGCGCGACGATTCGTGCATGCACCTGCAGCCACGCACACACACGCATTGGGGTTCACCAATACACCGATAGCGCTTTTGCTGTCCCCGTTGAGATGAACGAAATAGAAATAATTTTTACAAATACCTATCGTTAAAATTTCTCGGCGCTCCTGCGCGCTCTTAAGGTCCCTAATAGACATAATTTAAGGAGCCAAAATATATTCCATATTGATATATTTAATAACAATATTGCATATTTCAATCCACTATCTAGAATGTGTCGTCTGTACAATACAGTTGAATGCGACCTTATAGATATATTCGCAAACAGTCTCGCATATAAAACAAATCAACCATCTTCTACCATGATATGTTATGGAGAGATATAATTGCTTTATTATTTTCTTTACTTTTCTTCCTTATCCTTTCTCTGTACATTTACTATATTTTATATTTCATACTTAATATTCATGTTTTATATTTCTTTTTAATTATTATTATATTTGTATTTTTTTTCTTCTTTCACTACGAGCATCTCCGCCTAATATCGACTAAAGCTTGTTTACGCATGCTGTGAACATTTTTAATTGGGGTGTTAATATCTGTGCACATTCCCACCGAAATAATATAAATGTAATGATTGTTAACACTCTGTAAATATTTCAAACAAAAAATAATAATTAATTGCTAATGTTTGGGTGTTGCATCATGATTTCCTCATACATGTTAATTTAAAAAAAAAATCAATTTCATGTTAGTTGACATTACATTTAGTTGAGTTTTTTTGACTTTTTTAATCTCCATGGTGTTTGCGATTTCATTTGGAAGGGTATTATTTAGTTTTGTAGAATGGAAACGATGTTTTTTCTGGCCAAAAGCTGTATTTAATTTTGGGATGTTCAGTAGATTTGATTTTTTCCTTCTAACACTGTTTAAATCATGTACCTCCCCGTAATATAAAATTAGAGCATTACTTCCTTGAGTCCTCATTAGGCCAGTAGAAATATCTCTTAAAAATACTCTAGGCGTTAAAAACCTAGACTTTTACTCCCATGTCTCTGAAATGTTTATTAACAAATATTAACACATTGTAATAATTACAGCGCACTTCAATGAATTCATTCAAACTGGACCTTGGAATAAAAGAAGTAAATAAATATGTCGCATTTATAATATTTAGTATTGACACAAGTTCACTATTTAAAAAAATAAATGTTTTTTTTTAGAAAAATACTTTGCAAAAAAAAAAAGTGACCCCCTTGGAATATCTGGAACCCGTAGAGGAAGTGGGAACAGATCATTTGACATCTACGGACGATATACAATCTAATTTGGGTACGAATTCTGTTGATGAAGTCACATTACGTAAATACTTGTATATAGGAAATAACATAATAGGTAATACATATTTTAACACAATAATTTCGGTTTTCGGTGCATTGGTGTTTGATTTGATGTTGTAATCCAGCATAACGCGTCACATTCAAAATTGGATTTGATATTTATTCATCTAATGTCTATTGGACAAATACGAGTGGATAATTTCGCTCACTCATTCTTTGGATGTCTATCATCTTCATAGACGGTGCTACATTTTTTGTTCGATTAGTATAAATATAACTTATCCTGTAGTTTTATAATGTTATTTTATGGATGTTGTAATTTTTCAAGTTTACTAACATTTGAAAGGTATATTTCTTCTTTTGAAAGGCATGATTATGAGGTAAATATTTGTTTTTATAAATTCTTTTAGCTTCACAAATCCCACAATTATAATAACCCAGATTTTTCACGGGTATTGCTTTATATATAAATATAACTTATAAATACGAATTGAAAAACTGAAAATACTTAAAATTAAATAAACAAATTTTATAGTTCTTCTGCAGTTAACGCTTTGGGTTGGTTCTGTTATGCCAGTAAAAGCAATGGAGAAGAAAGGATCAACAATACATCTGGAACGATTTTATACAGTCCTTGTGGTGTACTGCAGGGGTCTGTGCTCGGTCCCCTTTTGTTTATATTCTACACCCAGTCATTTGGAAACATTCGTTTCACAATTGTATTCTTAATGCAGTTGGAGTATCTATTAAATAATATAATAGTAATTACTGTAAATTATCTCCTTTTTTGTAACAGATAGATATAAAAATATCTTCGTAAGGATCACCCGTTCTGAGAATTTCATTAACATATTATTAAAATTTAGTAGTATGGATAATATTAAGTAATTATAAACATTTAAATAGTGTTTTTTCTGAAATAATTATACGTGTTTTACATTACGTTTATTTGTTGTTCTGTTGTGAGGTTTCAGTTTCAGTCTGTATTTGGTGTATTCTATATTGTCTATTTCTGATCTCCCTATATTTTGTATCTATAAATATTGTTATGAGTTTTAAATGAGAGTGGGATTTTGTTGTAGAGTTTAGTACCATGGTAAAAGAAGCTTTTTTGCCCAAATATTATATTTGTAGTCATTAGTTGGATATGTTTTTGACCCTGAGATCTAGTATTTTTTCAAACATATGTATTAGTTATTATTTCTTGTGTTTTGTATTTATGAATGTAAATGAGTTGTTTTTAGAATATAGTTGTTTATGTGACATGATGATAAGTTTGTTGAAGATTTTGTCAGTGCTAGTTCTTACAGGAACTTTCAGACTTATTTTCACTACGGCTTTTTGGGTTTGAATTAGTTATTTTAGGATATTATCATTTCGCTGCCCCATCCAATAATACCGTATTGTAAGAGCAATTAGCAAAGAGGCTAGAAGATCTTTACTAAGCCTTTTTTTCTGAGAACATTCTTAATGGTTTTGAAGAATTAAATTAATTTTATTATTTTAAAAGTTAATATGCTCTGTCCATTTTTAATTTTTAACAATTTTTACACTTAGATAAGTTACATCGCCAAAGTAAAGCGTTATATGTTTGTATGTTTGCAGAAAACGTTCTACCAAATAAAATAGCAGAGTTGCCGACGCAACTTACAGTCCTTTGTAATGAAATATTGACTAAATGGGATACCACCATCAAAAGCCTGATGGTTACGGGATCCTCTCAAGTAAGATAACAAAAGAAATTATATTAATTTGTGGTACCAACCGATTCCATTAGTTTTTGAATAATTGCATATTTTCAGGAAATGGGGGGAACCATGTTCACGACTAATCTCGTCAAGTGGGGTTTGCAGAATGAATTCCTGCGCAATCAGTTGAATGCCGCAACAAAACAAAGTGAAGAGAATGCCCGGAGTATTTCTATGGAAGTGTCTGGATTGGTCCAGAGGGTAAATAATCATCTCAATAATCATCTGGTAGAGCGTTGCCCCGGCAAGGAAAGGGTCCTGGGTTCGAGTCCTAGATGTGACCGTATCTTTTTCTGATTTATCAGTTTCAAATCGCTAATATTGTCTTCAATAATTAAATATTACGATTTGAGGTTTTACTCATTAAGTTATTCCGAAAAATAAAAGACAATTTTTTTATTAGTAAAGAAAAAAAAACTCACACAAACACTTAAATAAAAATGGATCCCAGACCAAGCGAGTCTGTCATATATGTCTCTCTATTTGCGGTATATAAGCATATTATCTTCATAAGTATATTGCCTATGGTGTTAATTTTTGTCTATGAAAATTGACGCGATACGGAATATCCTTAACAAGCGATACGGAAAATACTGGCTTATTTGTTTCACAAAATCAAGAGATATAATTTTTTCTCTTTGTGATCCTCGGAATTCTCCTTGTTCATCAGAAGTAAAAGTATTTAAATACTACCGATAAGAGCGCAGATGTCCAGCCTCAGATTCACTGCATGGGGGTACTCTTATTTAACCTTTATTACTGTGTTCGCTTCAGGGGACATTTTTGAAGTCGGAGAACCTCCAAATGTCCAACCTCAGGTCCACTGTATGGGGATACTCGTATTTCACCTTTATTATTGTGTTCACTTCAGGGGACAGATTTGAAGTCGGAGAACCTCCAAGTGAACGAAGAGGAGATCCGGTCGAAAAGTCAGCTCGAACACGCAAAAGATCTGAGTGCCCGTGCCAAGGTAACCTTTGCTTACTGCTCCCCGCTGGCCAAACTGGTACATTTATCTTGAACTGTCAAAAGCATTACTTTTAATCGTTTTTGAAAAAAAAAAAAAATAATAAAATCAAAATTTTATTGACATTTTTTACTCCAAATAATGCCAGGAATTACTTGTTGAAGTAAGTCAGGTATGTCCCTTAACACCCTTTTTATAAATTGTTTATGTGATTGAGTTGAATAATATTCCAGGCGGAATCAGAAAGAAATTGTGGTACGGCAGACACCAGTAGACTTGAACAGGAGGCGCGCATTAACCGCTCGCGCGTCAGATCTCTGGAGCAAAAACTTGTCCAGTTAAAAGCTGCTAATGCGGAGGTAAAAGAAAGCGCACAGAAACGAGAGTTTGAGGTAACATTTTCCTATTGATTTTACCCCTAAATGGTAATTATGTTTCGTAAGTAAATAAATTAATTAACTAGGCTAAACTATTTTATACATGGACTTTACTTAGTAAGTAAGTCTAAGGTCATGATGTTTGAAAGAGAGAGTGCAAAAACAGTGTGCAATATAGTTGCGATTGATGAATACTTGGATCAGGTGGATAATTTTATGTAATTTGAAAGAATGTTTACGAGAGATGGGAAGGCTGATAGAGATATTGAAAAAGGGTAAATGCAGGTTACTCGATAAATAGAGGACTGAACGTAGTTGGCACCAGCAAAAAAAGTCCAGAAGAGAAGCTAACAGTCCACAGTGGAGTGCTGGTACATACCCTGATATATAGCATGGAACTGGTAAAAGAATGTTAAGAGTAGACTGATTTCTGAGGCATATGTGTGGTAAAACTAAGTATGAGAAATGTAGAGATCCGCAAATCATGCAAGGCTGATAAAAGCATAACGAGTCAGATTTAGAAAGGAACGTTAAGATTATTTGGGCATGTAGAGAGAGCGAATGAACAAAGAAAGGAGTATTATGAGAATATGTGACGCAAATGTGAATAGTAGAAGAAGTCGGGGTACGCCCGAGGAAGACATGGCACGATCAAGTGAATCAGATACTTGAGTCGGGCCACGTCAAGAGTCAGAATAATATAACAGTATGTATGATACGATATGTGAATGTGAATGAGGCAAAGAGGGTGTGCCAAGACTGAGTTTTTGGCTCTGAGTTCTTTCGTCCTCTCTGCCTACCCCTCCAGCGTGGAAACGTCATGATGGTTAGTTATTTAGTTAGTTACTTGTACTTTACTTGACTTACCTGCTTCTTGTATAATACAGGCTAAACAGAGGGAGGACCTGCACATGTCTTCCATGCGCTTATTAAAATACGAAGCAAGTGTACGGGAAAAACAAATAAATGAACTTACTGATGAGAGAAACAAACTACTATCCAGGTTTTTGGAAATTTTGTATTTCTATTTACTATATAGTTTTCGTTGAATATGTTTGAATAGTGGAATAACCTTAAAGATTAAAACATCAAATTGGAGCATTTCATTATTGAAGACAATATTAACGACCATCAAACGACTGACTAGCTCTCAGTAGGAGAGTGATACAGTTACAAATTACGTTGATAAAGTTGATTTGTTCGAGTTGGCTAAGTCGTCAGAGCTCTTCCCCGGCAAGGAAGAGGTCCTGGGTACAATTCCTAGATTTAAATGAATCTTTTTCTGTTTCAAATCTGTCATTTGAGATTCGTTAATATTGTCGTCAATGATTATATTTTGAATTAATTCAATTAATTTATAAACATTACAAAATGTTACAATTTAATTTGTCTTAAAATAAATACATACGAGGGCCATTGGTCCAGCTCGTCAGCGCCAAGTCGTCGGTCGACCGACTGTATGCATTAGTATAGTATAGTTAGTTAGCAAGTTAGTCCTGCAGTCTGGGAGATAGAACATTCTATGCTATCGGTATACTATTGATGCGAGTATGCCGATTTCCGAATTGATTCTATGCAGCAGTTAGATTGCTATTGTCAAGTTAGTCCTGCAGGCTAGAAGATTGAACAGTCTATGTTGACGGTACAACATTGATGCGAGTATGCCGATAATATTTAATAATATTTGGCTAATTTATATAGCGCCGTTTTCGTGAGAAATCACCTCAAGGGCGCTGCCGATATACTAATTGATTATATGCAGCAGCTAGATTGATATTGGCAAGTTAGTTCTGCAGGCTGGGAGATAGAACAGTCTATGCTGTCGGTATAACATTGATGCGAGTATGCCGATATCCTAATTGATTCTATGCAACAGCTATATTGCTATTGGCAAGTTAGTCCTGCAGTCTGGGAGATAGAACAGTTTATGTTGACGCTATAACATTGATGCGAGTATGACGATATCCTAATTGATTCTATGCAGTAGCTAGATTGATATTGGCAAGTTAGTTCTGCAGGCTGGGAGATAGGACAGTCTATGCTGTCGGTATAACATTGATGCGAGTATGCCAATTTCCGAATTGATTCTATGCAGCAGTTAGATTGCTATTGTCAAGTTAGTCCTGCAGGCTGGGAGATTGAACAGTCTATGTTGACGGTACAACATTGATGCGAGTATGCCGATATACTAATTGATTTTATGCAGCAGCTAGATTGATATTGGCAAGTTAGTCCTGCAGGCTGGGAGATAGAACAGTCTATGCTGTCGGTATAACATTTTTTTAAATAATTAAACTAGGTTTATTTTTTTTAATTAATTTAATACTGATGCGTCCGATGAACGTTGCACATGATTACAGGCAATTTAATGCATATCAAGGGAATGAAGACGTGTACAAATTTAAAATAGCAGAATTAGAACAATGTCTTGAACAACAAACCGAAAAGGCGGCCAACGCCAATAAAGACATAACTGAATCCGAAATCTACATGAAGAGAACTGAACAGAAACTACAGTTAGTTTTAAAATTAGTGAAGTTGAAGGACGACGAACTGAAAAGTAAGTTTTTACCATGTTGATTATAAAGTAACATATTTATCAAGCCCTCAGGCCTCTAACATATTCTCTCAGAATGTCGGAGTATAGCTTTGCAATAAAATCCAAATAATGGAATACTTCTGAACCTATAGAAAACTTAAAACGTATACATTTTTAAATATTAATATTGTGATAAAAACATAAAATAGTATTGAAAATGGCTAACTTTATGTTTTTTAAACACTAAACTAATTTTATTGATGGTGAAAAATTTACATTGTATTAGAAAAATGCATTGTAAACATTAGAATACATTATGGTTATTAACATTACTTATAACATTACTGTCACCTCATTTTTTTCCTATGTATAATAATAATCCATTAATTTCACGACATAAATTATTCTCAAAATGCGATCTGAATTCCTGTTTTCAAAGAGGTGTACATTTTAATTCTTATTTGATTAATGTCTAGATTTAAATATATAGTCTGGTGTTTTCTCTTTCTAATACCGTTTAGATCATATTTCTAACCACGACAGTAAGAGAGACACAACATGAGACCATATGAACTGTTCGCAAAAGAGAACAAATTAGCCTGAGATTAAAGTCTTTTTATTATGTGCACTAGATTCGTTAGCTGATAAAAACAATAACCCTCATTTTAAAATGAATAGATGACAAAGCGTTGATAGAAGAATGCAACGCCCTGAGGTGCAAGCTGACAGAAAAAGAAGAAAATATGAAAACTCCGATGCACGAAAACTGTGGAGATTCAAACTGAAGGATTTATCTTATACTATAATATTATTAATAATTTAAATAACAGATACATTACCACTTTAACAATGTAATTTATTATATAGTAATTACTAAACTGCTAGAGGAAGCGGCCCAACTTTGTTAAAAAAATAAATAAAAAATCTAATGGTTATTTGATTTTTAATTCTCTAATTTAACGAAATCTTTAATCTTTTAACACAAAAGGAAAAAAAGCTACGCTTCATTTAAAAAAAAAATATTTGTACAACTTGAGAAAACAGATTGAAATTATGAAGGAAAAACACTGAAGCCTAGTGCTGGATACCCACGGAGACCTCAACATTTGAATTTGTCACGACTAAAATAAATGAAAGCGTATTCAATTTTTATTTAAGTTAATTCAACATTTCGCGACCTGCGATGATCTCGGTGGTCATTGTTACTGATGTGATTTGAGATTTTCACGGCCAAAAGTATTATCGTGATAATTTTTTGGGTTATTATGCTGTTTTGTTTGTTTTATATTGATTTAATTCGACTCCGTATTTAATTCCAGTGCAGAGATAATGCGTAATAATGAAACAAACAGAAAACATCGAAGGATATATAAATACTAGTGAGCCCGGGCAGACGTTGTCTTGCCACAGACCGCCTTCTATGTAGACCACATTTTATATAGACCTCATTTTATGTAGACCGCCTTTTATCTGTTGTCGTATATTTTATGCATTTTACATCCATCGTAGATATTGTTTTGACGTTTCATTTGATGTCGATCATTTCAGCATATTTTGATTAAATGTATATATATACATTTATAAAAAAGATGTATATGATTACCAAATCAACTTAAATGAATTAGGTGCTTATAAGTGACCATCAAAGTTGATAGTTTTATAATATATTGCACGTCACGTTATCAATGCGTTTTATACTGATAGACGTAACATTAAATTATATATATGTCAGCGACATGTCATTGGTACCAATTATTGTACTAACTTTTATAACTTTGTAACTATTGTCATCTATGTAATTATGTACTGTTTGTTTCTGCAATAAACAAAAATAAAATAAAATAAAATAAATAAAATAACCATTGATTATCACAAAGCAAAACGCTTAACGGCAAATTTTGCTACTAATGTAATTATTAAAAAATAAAATAAAAATGTTGACGTGGAAACATTTTATTGTAACTGAAAAATAAATTAACCGAAATAGGGTAAGTTTTGCACAAATATCAAGAATTTCTCTTTTTTAGAAATTTTCTTTGAAGAACTACACACTGCAATGATGGATTTATTTGTAACCTTGGAAACATTAAAAACCTTTTGCGCCGATAATAAAAACGAAGTGTGTGAATAGTTACAAGGAAGTGGTTATTATGAATCAATGGGCGAAAACTTTTATTAATGCCGTCAACCTTCAGGTATTCTAAAATAATATAAGAGTACTTCCCCAGCGGTTGTTTTTCATCTTAAATGAAGTAGCTGCTTATGGGTGGCTATCAAAGTTGAGAGTTAAATTTCATTTATCAAAATGAATAAATAAATATCATGAATTAATTCTCGAAGTATTAAAATCACTGAAACGATTCTGATGTATCAAGATATGTTCTCTGGGCATAAATTGTGATAACCGGCGGGCTAGGACAACATGGTGAATGGTGAAAACTGGTCTCTTGATTTGGTGTTAAGCGAACGATGTGATTTTTATGAGGCATAGTATTGCATGGGATCGTAGGAACCTCTGGAGCCAGCGGAACATTAGTCGAGGAGCTATTATTGGTATCGCTGGGAGTGCAAGGGTTAGGAGGATAAGATGGTTGAGTTAGATTTACTGGATGAGGATGGCAAACAGTGGGACAAGCATAAAACGAAGGTCCAGGTAAAACCCATTTGGCCGTGAAAATCTCAAAATATCATATCATACCGAACACTCTTATGCTTCTAGTAAATTTTTAATTCAAACTCTGTTCATGAATGACAAAGATAGCCATCCAAAGAATGTGTGCCATGAACGAAACAGACGAAAGCAGGTGGCGTTTTCGTATTTGCGTCAAATACTGCGTTTTTCATCACGGGTGTGACTGAGATAACAAGATACTCTTACTCGCTTACACTATAAGACGAACAAGAAATACTGTATGAGACGACTCAATGCAACTAGGTTGTCTTTTGTCACTTCTCTAATGGCGCTGATAATCGTCGGGAAAGAATCGAAATTATTGTATTTTTTTAAATAATAAAACCATTTGTGTTTGTGTTTTAACCACTGTATTTACGAATGAAATCTTATTTTTATGTATTTGATCAGAATTTACCAAGTAATGAAAACGAGGAAAAAGAGAAAACACAAACGAGGACATTATGGCACTTTTTAATGCAATTTACTTAGAGATAGCACACTACCTTACGCGACGAGTTGCAGTTTAGTACTAACACTAAAAATTAGAAAGCAATATGGTTGTCTTAATTTTGGCTTGAAAATTTGATTTTTTTCTGCTTACTGCGCTAATCCGTCCATATTTCCGTCGGTCATATTTAACTTTCAAATAAAAACTACCAACATTATCATTTTCGTATTTTTATTGACTACTATCTTTATGTATGATTACAAGATTCAACTCTAATTAAATGCAATCTAGATACTAGATAGTGCCTTGGATAAATACATATTATTTTAATTTTAATATGCGACATCTATTGACTCTTCTGCAAGTCAATGACGAATATCGTTTTTTTTTTTTTTATTTGGAATAACTTAATGAGTAAAACATCAAATTGTCATATTTAATCACTGAAGATAAAATTACGAATTCTCAAGCGAAAATTAGATATAAAATTAAAATATGAACTTTTTTTTTTTTAAAAGAAAGACAAATATTCCCGGTTGTGAATAACCTGACAATATTTAAAAAAAAAAATGTTGCTTGTGTTGTGATAGAGGACTTAGCCAGCCGAGGAATTGAACACACGTCGTGTGTTCAATTGTGAACACCTGGGTGTGTCCCAAACACGATGTCAACTCAGCCACTGACCGGTCTTATATATAATATTTATCTACAACAAATAAATATTACAATTTGAGGTTTTACTCATAAAATTATTCCAAAAATAAAAATATATATAAATATCGAAACGTTTAATTTATACTATGTGTTAGAAATCCTACAGTAGCCTTCCTAGGGACTACATTTAAATTATATTACTATTGTAAAAATCGAATCTACATCTTCGTATTCAAGTAGGTAACCATAGAAAATAAGCAGCAATATTGAATCAAAAGACTTAAAAACTCGCAAGAAAAAAAACAATGAAAAGCACACGGGATAACTTCGAGCTGCGCATCTGAAAGACTTAGGACGGGTTGTTTCGGAGAATTTGAACAATTCATAAAATTTCAACGTTCATTTTCGGGTTCTGTGAAAGTCCTATTCGAGTTCTGTTAATATATATATCATTATAGGCTAGTTGCTTGACAAAACTGAAATAAAAAAGAGCTTGAAAAAATCTTTGACATAACTTGAAAATGAACGTTGGAATTTGATGAATTGTTCAAATTCTCCGAAACAACCCGTCCCGGTTGGAAATAGTGTCACGCGTACCGTCGCAGCCGCAGCGAAGATATGGTTAAAACCATAGACATATGAATATTAGTAGACCTGCCCTAAGTGATTAAAAGCGTATTATCCCCACTCCCCATACCGGTTCCATTGAGCCGGCTGGGCTCGCGTACGGCCTCAAGTGATATTTGAAAACGTGACGTCATCATTCTTGTGCGAACTATGGTCGAGGCATCATCGGTTCATTTTACGAAATAACACGGCAAAATGTTTACTTGTACTATGAAAACTGGTAAAAATAGATGCGAAAAAAGAGAATAAACCCAATTGTCGTATTACATTCCATATATAAGCATTATTTTATTTTATTTTAAGCATATTCACATCGTATAATATGAATCAGTTGTTACTATCACATCGAGAAACGTCTGGACGCGAAACACAAAGCTGGTTGGTTGCTGGGAAGTAAATTATGAACATTTATAAAAGTGTCTTAACTAAATACTCTGAAACTAACTACGACTCTGAATATAGAAGCTGCCTTACTTTGCCGAATTTGGACTTCGCAAATTTGCTCATAACGTGGCGAGTAATTTGCGCTCCCGTGTAAAAATGTCTATTCATTCAAAGCAGATTTTACTTTTAAGAAGTAAATGGTGATATTATAATGCGAGATGCCTATTTACTGTCAGATTGATTTATTGACGAATCACAGTCATCTTCACTCCCTTCGTTCTTCAACAGTTGATTTTACCCCTCGCCTTTATCTTCTCGTCTATTAATTCCTATGTCTGTGGTTAAAACGGTCTTAATTCGGGCTTAACAGTCCAAGAGGGCTTTTTCTATTTTTGCGGTTTTTTTCGTATTTTCGAAGTCACTTGTGTCCGTAACAGCATATTCAAAAAAATATTTATTGTGTATGTTTTTTAGATACATGTATGTTTTATACAACCTGTTAAAAATAAATAATCTAAAAAAATATTTTTCTTACTTTACAGCTGTTTATAAAATAGTAGTTTTCAATAAATCGCCAATCGACCTCAACATTACTTTCATCTGCTACTACATACAACATGACAAAAATATATAAAAAATATTTTGTAATAGAACATATCTCAACCTATAGGACCCAATTTTTATATTTTTGTATAATAGCTAAATAACTGTGTGATATTATTTGGAAAAACTATGTAAATCAACTTACTTTGAAGTCAATTTTATGTATTAAAAAACAGCAATTTGAACAAAAAAAATACTGTATAATTAAACAGTATTTATACTATCTTAATTGATAAATAAATAAAATTAATTTAAAGATTTAATTGGTAATATTCTATATTCATTTAAACCCAAACACATATAAATGTTGGCATTTTACATATTCAATCATAACGCGAATATCGTTCGCCACAAGAGGTTGTCTCGCGACGCTGTTTTCTGTGAAGTAGTATTAAAAAACGTAAGTGTATTAGTTTATTTTCGATATACGTACATATTGTAGACATAAAATCAAAACGTAGTATTTGTTCATGTAATTTGAAGGGAGCGAGTCAAAGGTGAACAAGGATGTGAATCGCGCGGAGGCAAACGTTGTTGAGATGATTGTACTTTCTCATATATTACCATCCAGCTGAACAATATGTGGCAGGTCTTAATTATTGTAAATCATCTCATTTGCCAGCGCCCGCTGTGGATATGTACGAACGAGACAGCAGTATTATAATTGCTTCCAGCAGGATAGACGAACAGACGTATCGTATTTCATGTGACTCCTGTTATAGGGCTGTGCAAATAGATTTTTAATTATAATAATAATTTGATTATTTAATTTGGCTATTATAGTTCTTCGTGAATTGAACAAATGAAAATATAATATAATTATATAATATAATATATGTATATATATTTTTTTTTGTAACAGGTAAATATATGACTGTTTTAAGTGTTGACAATAATTTTTTGTCTATAACCATTATTATTATTTATGATTTGCTTAGTTAAATTAAGTTTTCTTGAAAAATTAATTAGAGGTGAAAAATATTGTTAAATTATATCTAACCCTAGTTATTCTTTGAATATATTTGTTAATTTTATTTAGAATTTGCCATTTTTGAAGAAATGAAAATTAGCTTATTAATTTTTTTTCAGTGTATAAATATGGGAAACAAATGGCATTCCAAAACTTTCCGTCAGCTCAACAGAAAGAAGAAAAAGTATGATTTTTTTAATATCTTTATAACATAAATACTTTAAATATATTAAGACTACTGTTATTAATAAATACCATATCAAGACCTAATAGTCCAGTCAGTGGGGAGTTTTACCTTGCAAAGGTTAGGTAGTTGCGATTTTGATATATGTTGTTAAGATTGGGACTCTAAAGAAAAAAAAAAGTTTTCGACCTTGGGAGGGTCGAGCTCGACCCGCCATCTTGGATTGAAGGTGCCAAAATTTGTTTTTTTCAAAATAATTGTGAAGTGGTCGTTTTAACAACCAAATTGTTCAAGGCAAACTTAAAGACAACTAAATTACCTACATTTTTTGTAGAAAGTTTTTTTTTGTAAGTCTAATTTAATCTAACAAAATTTTGTTTTTCCTTGGTTGAAGAAGGACGATGTTGTATCGCAGCCGCTAAAAGCATGAAGAAACAGAATATTCTCAGCCTCATGTGTTTTATATTTCAATGTTGTGACAGCCTACTCACTGTAAAAACCTAAACATTTAATTAAATAAATGTATTCTCAACTGTGTTTTATATTTCAATGTTGTGACAGCCTACTCACTGTAAAAACCTAAACTTTTAATTAAATAAATGTATTCTCAACGGTGTTTTATATTTCAATGTTGTGACAGCCCTAACAACCATAGCAGCAGTCGTAAGCTTATTAGTCGGTCACAAGAGAGCCGGCCGTTGGTGAGTGTTTTCATCGAATTGAAATATATCCAATATTTGGGGAAAAAATATTTTTTCCTAAATTCTTACAATTTTATAGGGAATTTTAGTTTACATGTTAATTAAATCGATACCTCTCTAATAATTATATCATATGGAGAAGATGCAGATTTACATAAAACTTGGAGATCTCTTTCGACATTTATGTATTTTGAAACTAAAATAAGCATAAATAGTAGTGGTTAAACTCAGTAAAAAGCTCATAGTTTACTTATAAAATCAAATTATTTTAATCGTGGATATCCGCCAGTTTTTAAAAAGCCGTTCATATAATGTTTATCAACACATTAGGGAATCTCAAGGGAAAATTCCCACATTGTAGGGAAAAATTGAAAGCCAGCTACCACATAAACGGCTAAGATAAAACACGCTATTTTGAATTTGTCATCGGGAATGTTCGTTGTTGTCGATCGGGAGACCTCGGGTGTTTATGCCCGGATAGTATAAACAAACCACTTGTAAGTAACGTTTTGGCGGAATTGTCTACAAAATACGATGAGGGCGACACAGTTGACCAATTTTTTAACTATTTTAGTAAATTTCGACAAAATCGTTATCTCTGCTACCCTCTTTGAACCAGCGCGTAAGAATCTAATATCTACGAATCCAGAAGTTGCAGGTTCACATCCCGGCGTGCGCAAATCAATTGTGTTTAATTAATTTGTGTTATTTCACAAGTAATTATTGCGTACGAATGATAGGTACTAAGTACCTATATTATCAAATAAGTGAGGATAAATTGACCTTACTTCGGGCGCAAGGACAGACCCACACCTTCTATCGGTTTACATAAGTATTTCTGTCAGATTGGCGAAAACTAATAATTGACTTTACGGTTATAGTAACGGTGTTTAGTTAGAATTAGTTACAATTAGAATGATAGTAAAAATCATTATTGTATAACTGCAATTAACTCTGCGATAGCTGGATGACTACGAGTATTTGTTATTATTCACAGTACAGGTTTTCCACCAAATAGAGTCAGTCAGCTGTTAGTTAATTTATTGTCAAACTAGCTGACGTGTACCCAGCGTTACTCGGAGATTTTTAAATGGTTTGGGGTAAAGTTTTGAGGTTGTAAGATATACAATTCTGTCGTATAGGGTTTTCCAATAAGAGGTGTTATTTTGAATAGCCCGAAATTTCGGTAGATGCTACTTTTAAAGCTGTCATTTTTTAACATTTGACAAGTAAAAACTACGTCATTAATAAAAATGGAACGATACACGCTTCAAAAATACATTGAAATTATTAAAATTCACTTGAGTGAATCAAATGCAAATCATCTTGAGTGATGAGGCCCATTTCCACCTCGGTAGCTTCGTCGACAAGCAAAATTGTCGCATCTGGGGCTCGGAAAGCCCAAGAGTTATTGTTGAAAAGCCTCTCTATCCTCAAAGTGTGACGGAGTTATTGGACCTTACTTTTTCGAAAATGAGGCTGGAGCAACAGTTACGGTGAATGGATTGCGCTATCGAGAGATGATTAATGATTTTTTATGGCCGGAATTGGATGGTATTGATCTGGACAACGTTTACTTTCAACAAGACGGCGCTACGTGCCACACAAGCAACGAAACCATTGATCTTTTACTATTGAATATCAAAATAACACCTCTTATTGGAAAATCCTGTATATTATTTTGATGTATCTCATAAGGTTTAGCCAGCGTTAGGAATGTAAGCGCCTCAAAATATTTTTTTACGGCTTGATTACAAAACATCGACTTTTCTCTACTTTCTATAAATTAAATATGCATGTATAATGTACATCAATCTTCCGGAAAAAAATCTCTAAATGATAGTGAAAACCCTAACAAAATCACTTGCGTTACAGACAGACGCGAATAGCGACTTTGCTTTGTGCTGTATAGAGATTTCGTAAATTCCCTAGCTTAAATTGTGAAAAAAGAATCCACATAATAGGCCTTTAGAAAAATAAATTCTCTCAGGGCCGACGTCATCTTTGGGGATGTGGTGTGGAGAATTTGTTAACCACTTATGCTAATTTGTTCACTTTTGGGAAAAACTCATATGGTCTCACAGAAATCGTTGTATCTCCCTTTCTGTCATGGTGAGAAATATCATTTAAACGGTGTTGGAAAGATAAAGCCTTACTCTTTATGTTCAAATCTAGAAGTTAACCACAGAAGCAATTTATTAACACAAAACCATTATGAAACTTTTTATACGAATAATACTTTATATCAGTTAGTAATACATTTGTCTAATAAAATGTCAATCATTTCAGTTGCAAAAAAATTAATTTGAACTATTTAAAAAAAAATTATGTTTGCAATCAAAATTTTAAAATTTCAAAAATTGTACGTTTATTTATAATAATGAAATATGGAAGCCTATTTCAGCACATTTCAAAGCGGAAATACTCCCATCTTCTAACAGAATATGCCAGAGGCCTGAAGGAATAAGGAAATGAAGGAGAGGAGGATCCCGTAAGGAAAAAGTTATGAGTGGTGGGTAGGAATCTGGTGGTGAGTGCGGTGCAGGGCAAAGGGTATCCCTCAACTGGAATCTCCCGATCCGGCCCGCCACGCAGCTGGTGGGCAGACGCATCTACCGCGAAGGCCCGGACGAACCTCACTCCAAGAACACAGGAAATCCCTGCTAAGTCACCAAACGTGGCGAACCACTTGCGGGGACCTATGGCGGAAGTGAGCTGATTGTTCACAATTACGGCGCTATACAAATTATGCAATCTGACTATTCAAATCTAGGGACCAAACATGGCTAAAGCAATTTCAATTCTGAACGGTGTTCTTTAACCAGAGCGACTTTGAGAGTAACTACCATTAGCTAAGCGTTTTCCATATTTCTATTTACAAAATATTGTATTAAATTTAATACAAAAATAGCATAGTTTTAACAGATGTTTACATAATTAATTTATTCGCCATTTTTACAATCGAAAATATGGCGACAATTCAAATACTTAAATTGTAGATAATAATGATTATTTTAATCGATACATAATTATAAATATTAATTTTTATTCTAATTAATAATCTAAAAATCAAATGAGGATGGATTTGTGATAATGATACTACATAATATAATTAAAAATAATGATTTCGGTAGTGGGTCTCTGTATAACTCTCTCATTTTCTGTGATATTCAAAATTGTAACTGATTGTCTCAACAAATCAGACGAGCGATAAACTAGATACTAGAATTTTTCTTGTAAAATTAATAATTCTATACTTGAAATGTGTATACAACATGTATTTTTTTCAAGAGCAGTCAAGTTGTCGGATATGCGGATGACATCAACATTGTCGGAAGATCAATTTCAGCCATTAAGGAGGTCTTCGACCCTTCAGAAACAGCGGCGCGGGAAGTAGGACTGCGAGTTAATGTTGACAAAACAAAAATGATGGTACAGAGCAGGAACCCCTCACACAGAAGAAGAAGTAGTGCACTATTTAAAGACAACTACTCATACGAAGTGGTCGATCAATTCACCTACCTGGGCTCCAGCCTGACAGAGAACAATGAGGATCCAGCAGAAATCAGAAGGAGAATCACAGCAGCCAACAAAACATACTTCCCTTTGCTGCCAGTGTTTAAGTCACGTAGTGTCCACAGAAAAACCAAAATAACCATATATAAGACCATTGTAAGAACTGTATTGGCATATGGATGTGAGGCGCTGACACTGACGGTGAAGATGGCTGAAATGCTGGATACTTTTGAAAGAAAGGTGCTGAGAAGAATATGTGGACCCGCGAAAGAGGGCGAACAGTGGCGTATCCGGCACACTATAGAATTGTACGATATATATAAGGCCCCTAGCATCTCTGCACACATGAGACTCCTCAGGCTGAGATGGGCTGGGCATGTACAGAGAATGCCGGATACACGCGTCCCAAAAAGAATTCTGACTGGTCACCCAGGTGGAAAGAGAAAAGTGGGAAGACCCAGACTGAGGTGGGAAGATGAGGTAAGAGGGGATGCAGCACAGCTTCTCCAGGTGACAAACTGGAAGTCAGCCGCTGAGGACAGGAGGAGTTGGAGGCGACTGTTGCAGGAGGCCAAAGCTCGATATGGGCTGTAGCGCCATCGAAGAAGAAGAAGATACTTGAAATGTGTATTTATTTTGTTTAATTTTTTGACATTTACAATTTTCAAGTTTGTTAATTCTAAAGGTTAATTTCTGATCATCTTTTGAAAGGCAATGTATCAATCATATGTATCATCATTTTTTCTTGTAGAAATGAAGATTGATAACTAAAATGATTTAAATTACGGTGTATTTATTTCATTTTGGTTATTTGAAAATTATAAAAATAATTATAATAAATGTTTTATTATCTTCCTTTTTGTAACAAATAGGGATCTCCTTTGTTGAGGATTTCATTTACATATTTTTAAAATTTAGTAGTAGGTATAGGTGATATAAATTAACTACAAATAAATTAAATAGTGCATTTTCTGAAATAATCATAAATATATAACAAAGTGTTTTTTTTGTTCAGTTGAGTGGGTACGGTTTTCGTCTGTTTTTGGTGTCAGTATATTTTCAATTTTTGATTTCTTTTGCGTTTTGTATCCACCTTTTTATTTACGATTTAAGAGGAAGCTACAAGCCAAATTTATTTATATTCTTGGTATACCTTATATCGTAGGTAATAGGCATTAAAATCGCTTGACAAACGGAGTCTATAAACGGTCAATTTCAAGCAAAAAACTGGTTTTTATTTATTTTGTAAATAATTTTATAAGAAAGCAAAAAATTTAATCAAATGAAACTGTCACAGATGATCTTAGCTATAATACTGTATTTTTTAAAGTTTTTTCTTTTTTGCGTTCATACATTTCTATTGAAAAAATATATTTTAAGTAGTTTGCATTTATATTTTTATATATATTTATTTGTATTCTATTCAAGCGAAGCGATAGGAAAACCTTCAATTTATCTAAAGCATATTTTTTGTATTCATAATGTACACCAATTCGTTATAAAGATTAATCAAAATAGTGATTTGGCATTAAGCTTCGCCTTAAACGTTATAATATTGTTGTAAGTTTTGAATTAGAGTGGGATTTTGTTAGTAGAGTTTAGTACTTAGCATAGTAAAGTTTTTTGCCCAAATTTTGTTGTAGTTGCTTGTTGGATATGTTTTTGACCTTGAGATAAAATGTTTCTAGTGTTCTAGTGATCTAATGTTAGTTGGTATTTCTGATGTTTTATTAAAAACACGTTTTGTTCTGTTATTTAATATGTTATAGGCATGAAAAAAATCGCAGTGAATCTTTAAATGCAACTTAAGTATTTGTCGAGAGATTTTTGCTCTATTTCAAACGAGTTGTGTTTTATTAAATATTTTCACCATTTTCTCTTAAGGCGATACCATACGTAGTAATTCAAAATCATGTGTTTTTGGTTTGAAAATTTGGTCGCCTAGAAATGTTTCAAATGCTTTAATTAAATACTGCGAGTAGAATACATCTTGGCCTTTGAAAAAATCGAGTATATTTTAGATAAGTCTTTTTATAAGCCCAGAAAAAAATAGTGTAAAGGCCTATGAAAACTGCTTTAAAGTTCAAAATCTCCTACTTACGAACTCATTTTCGGTTATGATTTTATTGTATAATGTGACAAATTAAGTTATTTATAAAATGGTCGAAAAAAATTAAATATTTATGCCTGAACATCCACAAAATAAAATAAAAGGCACTTTTTGGCCATGTTTTTTTCTTGCATAAATCAAAACAGGCGGATGGTGTTAAGCGGGAATTTAAACCTTATCGCCATCTACGTAAGGGTTGTTATTGATAGCGGCTCAATTTAAAATATTACACGACGTATTGCATCGCCTTAAATGTTATCGTTTTTTATTATTAGAGCGCTCCCTCTGATATTCGTATTTACATAATTATCTCCGATTCAAACCATCTTTGAACGGTTACTACGGAGCCGTAATAAATTAGCAATAATTGTCAGTTTTTTTGTAAATATTTGTGTAGGATATAATTTATATTATAATATAAAGAAAATGTGTTCTGGCACTGAGAAGATAATAATTATTGGTGCCTACAACAAATTAAGATATTAATTAAGCAATTGATGAATAATTATGAATAACAAACTACAGTTAAAGCTGTGTCAATTTGGCGAATTGTTTGCACAGACACCCATTTTCTTTGGCAGTTTCCTGTTTTTCTTTCCAAATACATAAAAGGCAATTTCTGAGAACCGTCCGCACCATTAGTGCGCGCTTTCCAGACATCTTCACATCATTGTTTTTTTTCAAAATCGAAAGCTGCTAATAAAAAGGAAAAGTGAGAAAAAGGATTCAAGATGATTGGTGAGGGAAAATTGATATTTAAATTAAAATTTGCTTTTCTACATACACACAAAAGATTTTAAAAAAATTGTAGTTCTGCGAAATTAGTAGTCAAAATTATAAAATTTTGTAAGTAGGTATTAAAAACTCACCTTCTTAATTAAAAATATATTTTATGTAACAATATTTTATTTCAAATAAGAAATTATTTAAATTATCCAAAGAAACGTCACTATCTCAGTGACAATTATTTTTCAATCTTTCTGCAAATAGGTAGGTACCTATCATAATATTTAAAAAATTACGAATAAGAAAGTCCAAATATAAACGAATATCACAGTTGGACAAAAATCTTCTCTGAACCATAGTGAAAGTTAGCCATTTAGTCAAAGTAAAGGCGAGTTTGAATAATACAGTGGATTCAGCAAATTTTCAAAACGGAAACGGAACGCACAAACAAATTTACAGACAAACGGTCTAGTCAAAAAGAACACTCTAACTTCTGTATATCTTTTATATGTATGATATATTTTTCAAATTAACAGTGTTAATTAAGTCTACTTAAAAATGTATGTAGGTACACTATTCATTGAACTCTATTTTAAATTTGTTTTCTTATGTAAAAATGATTACCTTTTAATTGTAAAATGTTGAATGATTTTTATTAAAATCATTGAGAATAGAGTATTATAAATTTAATTGTTATTATTTTTAAAAACAAACAACAAAAAAATACTATAGAACATAACATGTGAAAAAGCTTTTGATATCTCCACAAACACGCTTTAAGCTGCCGTTACAAACATTGATGAAAATATTAATATTCTTATCTCGAGATAACACCATACTTAGACTTAACTGAGACGTTGTGATATATTTAAAGTACAATGTACATTAGAGTGAAACATATAAACAAATTATCATAACATTTAGATGATTTGTTTAGCGCCTTTTTGTGAAAAATCACCTCAGGACGCAGTAATTTAACTAACTATAGACAATCTATTATAAATCCCACTCTCATTCAAAACTCACAACATATGGAGATTATTAATAGATAATATACTACCATTTAGATCATAATTCTCAGTACAACAGTAAGGAGTAAACAGAGTTGTTCCCAAAACCGAACAAATTAGCTTGAAGGGTTAAAAAATATATGTACAAGCAGATAATATACGCGACCATTCTTACCTGGACATTATCTTCATTAAGATAAGCGCTGTTTATTGGCCAAAGTGAGATATTTAATATTAAACTGTGTCTATTTTATTATTCTAAATAATTTTTAAAAAAAACTTTTTATTTCACTTGATCGTGCCATGTTTTCCTCGGGCGTCACTGACATGTTCAACTATTCAAACCACTCTACACTTTTTGAAATTTTCAGCCAAATCACGAAACATTCATTTTTATGCATATATATTTAAATAAGAGATATTATAGATAACTCATTAAAAAAAACATCCGAAATTCCATGAGAATTTTCAGTGCCATTGGAACTTGTAGGAAAAAATATTTAAAAGCCTGTTCCTGGACCTAACCTAGCCTAACGTAACAATATTGGAAAAAAAAATTGACGGCCCACCCTAATGTACCTATAGCTATTAAATATTCAGGTTTGCACAGTAAATATGTATAAAGATGGATTGGTGACTTTGTTTTGATCTGTTTACAAACAAGAAATAATACGTTTTAACACAACGCAGCATCTTACCGCAATAAAGGGATTCGCTCTGTGTCTGTCACAACTCGAAACAAATGACGTAGTGTCAGTGATGTTCCCAGACTAAAAAGTCATTGCATTTGCAATAATGAAGCTGAAAGTATTTATAAAAAATATATTTGCAACAAACTTGAAAATTAACGAAACCTGTAAAATATTTAAACAAATGAAATACACATTTCATATTCAGAATCATTAATTATTTGACTAAAATAAAACTAATTTTATACCGCCCTACTTTATCAGATATTTATTTTTAAATTAAAAGCAAATCTCAATGCTAGTGTTCATTGAACCGTAGTTACACAAAGACAAAGAGACACACCGCCAAAAATATTATTTTTAATGAATACATAACATCGAAATATTATATTTAAAAAAAATTTAACTGAAAAACAGCAAAATGAAGAAAAACTACTTAGCACGCCCCTGTTAGTATACTTCATTTCCTGAAAAGAAAAACACAGTAAGTACGTTTATCGTGTATATATAAATAAATGAATGGCAGTTTCAAGGAAAAGTTTCTATCGGCAACAACTCGTAAAAAATCGTGGATAAACTAAAAATCTTTAACATAAAATTATAATAATTTTTTAAAACGTTATTAATTACATAGCGTTTTTTGTTAACGAAATTGTAGGTACTTTCCAATATCATGCAAGGTGAGTATATCATGAACTTTTTTCTACAATTAGTACTAGCTTAAGATCCCGGCGTTGCCCGGGTTTACGCAGAGTTTTTCGAAATCGGATATGGACAGTAATTTTACACATGTTTTAAAATGAAGAAAGTTAAATTTCAACAAGAATTATTAAAATTCTGCTTTAAGAGGTGATTTTACGAAATATCACGTATACAGTGACCTTCCTCGTATTTCAAAGGTAAAGTGTGCAAAATTTCATCAATCACGAAATAAAACTGTAGATTTGAATAAGAATCAAATTCACGCAGAGATAAAGAGTTTTGCAAATTCATTAAGAATCTCTTCAAATTATTGGCAATTCTGTTAAAAACTAGAATGCAGGCAGTTTCCTGATAAACTTTTAGTGAATTCCTAATATATCAGAACACGTGTTCATACACCTGCGTTTGTCTTGATAATTTTAAATACTAACAAAATGCGAAAATATTAGGATGTCGTGTTCCGACATCATGATACACCTTCGTGTTTTACTAAAAGTTTATTGGGAAACCTATCAATTCATTCGTTAAGGGCCGGCAATCCCATTTTTAACAGGATTACGAATTATTTAAAGAGATTCTTAATAAAGTAGCGATATTCATTTATCTCCGTGACAGCCCGCCACAGACAATCTTTATAGGCCCTGCGAAAATATCATTGCATTTGTCGTATTTGGGTATGATTTGTAGAGTATCTATTTAAAAAAAAAATAAGGAAGATAGTTTAATTTATCTGCTAGTTCTCAATTATTGTACAAACAAAAGTTTCCGCTTATAATGATGGTGGTAGGAATTTTTAAAATATTGAAAGGAAAGTAGACTTTAAAAAAAATCCAAAATCGCTTTGTCAGAGGACAGCAGTGTGAACCGGTTCCGAAAAGATTGAGATTCTGAGCATGTTCCGTTGAAGTATCGGTAGAATAACGCATGTTATAGTGTTATTGTGAAGTTTTTATAATAATGTACAATGGATTATAAGATAAATGTATTGAATCCTACATAAATAAGGGTCTGACTTAATTTAGTGTCCTTGGCCTGGGCAGGGTGGTTTTGATTAAATTCAATAAAAAACAAAAAAATATGCACTAACGATATCGAAAAATACGCCTAAAATATGCAACAATATTAAGACAATTGAATGTTTAATTTAAAGAAACAAAATAAGATTAATATTCTCCTAGTTTTTGTTTTCCTTGTTGAGGGGATGAAATACGAAACACGATAAAGGTTATTTGTTTACATCTGAAATTTGGGTAGCTTTTCGCATCTCTGGGGGTTGTTTTGATTTCGTTTTAATAATGGGGTGAGTGGGGGGAGGGGGTTCACTTGCTTATCTTGTTTGTCATATAAAAAAGCTAAAATATTGATTAATCGAAACTAATTATATAAACAGTGTACAGTAATTGGTCGATATTCTGTTATATTATTCTCTTATTATATAATATTCGATTTCTTCAAAGATTTCGCCATAGTTAACTGATGTGATTTAACGTAAATTTGGTTGTTAGTGTGTAGGAATGTTAACTAAACACGTTTATTTATAACTAGCTGACGTGTACCCGGCGTTACTAGACTATTCTTTACATTCAATAAATATAGTATCCATGTATTATATACATATATTCACAGACATAGGAATTAATAGACGAGAAGATAAAGGCGAGGGGTAAAATCAACTGTTGAAGAACGAAGGGAGTGAAGATGACTGTGATTCGTCAATAAATCAATCTGACAGTAAATAGGCATCTCGCATTATAATATCACCATTTACTTCTTAAAAGTAAAATCTGCTTTGAATGAATAGACATTTTTACATGGGAGCGCAAATTACTCGCCACGTTATGAACAAATTTGCGAAGTCCAAATTCGGCAAAGTAAGGCAGCTTCTATATTCAGAGTCGTAGTTAGTTTCAGAGTATTTAGTTAAGACACTTTTATAAATGTTCATAATTTACTTCCCAGCAACCAACCAGCTTTGTGTTTCGCGTCCAGACGTTTCTCGATGTGATAGTAACAACTGATTCATATTATACGATGTGAATATGCTTAAAATAAAATAAAATAATGCTTATATATGGAATGTAATACGACAATTGGGTTTATTCTCTTTTTTCGCATCTATTTTTACCAGTTTTCATAGTACAAGTAAAAATTTTGCCGTGTTATTTCGTAAAATGAACCGATGATGCCTCGACCATAGTTCGCACAAGAATGATGACGTCACGTTTTCAAATATCACTTGAGGCCGTACGCGAGCCCAGCCGGCTCAATGGAACCGGTATGGGGAGTGGGGATAATACGCTTTTAATCACTTAGGGCAGGTCTACTAATATTCATATGTCTATGCATATATTAAATAAACGTTCCGGAAGAAATTCTCTAAATGATAGTGAAAACCCTATTAAACTCCGTTGCATAGCTTACAAAAATTAATGGCACAAATAGACAGATGCGGATAGTGGCTTTTGTTTCATACTATTTCGAGATACCAGTGTATTGTCACGTTTACGAATTAACTAAAACTTTATCCCTTTCCCGAACGTTCCATAATATTCCACAATACTCCAGAATGTTCCGGGATGTTCTGGAATGTCGTGGAATGCTCTCGAATGTTCTGGACTGTTAGAAATTTCTAGAGGGCGAAATTTCCAGCCCTTATATCTTCTAAAGCACACCCTTCAGGTAAAAACAGGAACCTTCTTTATGGATGAGGGATAGAGGGCTACCACACCATACAACTTTATGATCGTACCGGGACTCTTTTCTGAGTTTTAGCGTCACGCACAATGTACACTCACTTTTATAATAAATATTGATTAGAGACGAAGAAGTACAAGTACCGTCCTGACGGTTCCATGATAACTCAACACAGTGACAATTCAACACACTTTTAAAAAGTGATATAAAGTCATTAAAAAGGATGAAAATTTTTTTTTAACCTAACCTAACCTAACCTACATAACCCAGTTAATAAAGTTTTTGTTTCATCACTTTCCATGACTTTATATAACTTTTTAAAGATTTGATGAATTATCATTGTGACGATTTATCCGGTTACCCAACCTGACATAGCGACGCATGACATAGATGAGTGCCAGCAAGTATCAAGCAGTAGCTGACATGAATGGCCCGAAATATTATTACGATGGTATTTTTTGATTTCGTTTGCCCTTTTGAATTTAATTTTTTATTGGTTGGGAGTCGGAAACGAATGCCTCGAACGCTACGAGAGTGGTGTGTGGATATTTCTAGTGGAGTCTGTACGAAGGTAATTATTATTGCAACTTGGAAATGCTGCTATAGAAGTAACACCGTTACACTTATTTAATTATAATTATCATACAATAATATATAACGTATTTCAGCACAATATCTGTAGCGAAGTTATTGTTAAGAAAGTTATACAAATGCAAATGAGAAAATATTCTGTAAATATATTGTACATACATAATATTTGGTTTCTAACTTGACTGCAAGGTGAATTATTTACATTTTAAATCTAATCTAGGGCGAGTTTCCCTGTGGAAAATAAGTTCCCTCGGGGCCTGCGATCTTTGGGGATGCTGTGTGGAGGTTTTTTTTGACGAAATGAAAGAGTGAACCTCTTTTTTACAATGTTTCTGGCTTCCACATCCTTCAAGGCCAAATTAAAAATCTAGAAAAATTAGTATTACTGATTTATTAAAATCTAGTTAAAAACGTGATGGCAAGCCATTTCCTTATAAAACATTAGTCCATTCAGAATATTTCCCCGATAAATGAATATTTCCATCACGAAATGCGAGAGTATTAGATCTTTTACGAACACGTGTCCCGACATTCTCATAACACATTCGTGTTTTACTTAAGGGTTTGTTGGGAAATCTGTCAATTCATTCAGTTTTGTCCGTGAAGGAAGGCGAATTTATACATTTATTTGATTTCAATGTTTCATAATTTCATAATGTACATATTTGATTTAAATGTACAAATTTGATTTGAATGTAAAAATTTCATTTAAATGTACAAATTTCATTTAAATGTACAAATTTCATTTAAATGTACAAATTTCATTTAAATGCACAAATTTCATTTAAATGTACAAATTTCATTTAAATGTACAAATTTCATTTAAATGCACAAATTTCATTTAAATGTACAAATTTCATAACTACATGTAAGATTGGAGTGGAATTCAGACTTATATTATGTTTCCCTTGTGGTTGTCTGGTTAGTGGAAATTTTACTAAAGTACATCGTATTTATTATGTTCACAAGTTTAAAAAAAAAACAGTGAATGTTATATATGCTGTGTTTTTACTTATGATTACTACTGTACGTCACAAGGCAAAAAACATCATTGTATATTTTAGTCTTAAAATGCCTCGTTTGGTGCTTTTTATATAATAGAATCAGTTGACCGAATACCTCAATAAGGTAGGTAGTTATACCAGCTGCCTTTTTACTTACGAGGGCAGTACTATAATGCTTTTAATATATTGTTTTAATTTAATGGGCATAACAGCACCTTATTTCATCTGGTCATTGTGTGAAGAAAAATTTGATACTCTTGGTGAAAATTTGCACACTAGCGTTACTAGTAATTATACTTAGTTAGTAATTCTAAAGTTGTATCCTAGATATAAAAATGTAATTTTTTTAAACAAATACAAACAAAAAACCCCGAAAAGCCCGGATAACGCCGGGGACTATTACATAATATAATATTCTGATTTAATTTATTTATATAAAGAAGAGTGTGGCGTGCGGCTTGGATTTGATTTTTATACAAATCTACAGTTTTATTCCAAGCTTGATGAAATTTTGCACATTTTAACTTAAAAGCAAGAGAAAGGGCACTCTCTACATTTAACTTCTAAAAACTTTGCGAAAAGCCCGGGCAACGCCGGAGGCAGAGGCGTCCTGTACAAAATAAACCCAACAACACCAATCAAATAATTCGTTTTTGTTTTGGAAAATCGTCAGTTACATCCCTGCTTATCAACAGTAGTAAAATAAAATAAAGCAATAATTTAAAAAATTAAAGCCTTTCTTATCTTCATTATTGAGGCCACTAAGTCGGTGAAGTGTCTAATCAGGGCTAATGTGGCTAGGCAAATGTCACAGGTATTTGTGGGATGTGTTTATTTTTTTATCTAACAAACAGCACAATTCTCTAGGTAGAAACAATAAGCTAAGTATTATGTTTGTACTGTTTAATTACTTACCTTTACGAGGTGTTGTGAAATTAAACCGCTTTATCAGAAGTAGCTGTTGAAGGCAATTAAAAACAATACACGCAGTTTGTTTGGAAAAATATGTTAAACAATTCAGCCATAATTCAGCTGCGACGGATTTATAATTACGTGCGAATGAAAAGTGCAGAAAATTCTATAGACGTTGGAAAAATAAATCTTTATTTTTTTTTACTAATGATTATTTAAGTACAAAGTTTATTCAGTCCTCCTGATTATGGATTCCTGTTGCGAGGAGAACTGCAGGTAGTTGTATTGGTGTTACGTTATGATTTCCTCATCTTCGTGTTTGTTGATTTCATCATTTGCGAGTTTGTTGATTATATTTTTTTAAATTTCTTCATCATTATGTTTGTTGATTTCCATATCTTCATGTTTCTTGACTGTAGATTGTATTGGTCTTACTTAATTTGTTTTATGATTTCCGTATCTTCATGTTTACTTAGCCATGTTTTGTATGTTGTTTTTAAACTTATGGTGTTTTTAATGTCATTTTGAAGAGCATTACATAATTTTGTAACATGAAATTTACAGGGTTTCTAACCAAAAGGTGTATTTAATTTTGGGATGTTCAGTAGATATGAGGTTCTTATAGTGTAGGTGTGTTGGTCAGTAAGATACAATTTTTTCTAAATTTGAACAGAGCATTTTTTACTGAATGCGTATTATAAACGAAAGAGTTCTTATGGGTACTTTAACGATATTTTTTTTGTTTTCACGAGCTGCTTCATGTGGGTGTTTGAGGCAGATCTCCATCCTATAATACCATATTCTATACGTGATGGGCAAAGAGCATAGTAGACTTTAAACCAGTATTTCTCGAAGTGGGTGATAATGCCTCCTTGTGGGTGCTGGAGCCTTTCAGGAGGGCTACAGAAGACTAGAATAATAATAAGGGGAGTTAAGGAAATCTAGAGGGGCGACAGCAGACAGATTCTATCTACAAAATCCAACAGAAACTAGCTGAATTAAATAATAATAGTTTGCTTTACTTCCTTATAACAAAACATTTTTTGAAACAAAACTGGGTATTCTCCACTCTGTTAGTTAGTTTTTAAATTAAGTAAAACACAAACGTTGGAATTATATCATTCATTGGTTCCTCACATTATTCTCTCATAGTTAAATTTACCCGGTGAACAGTGGCGGTTTTCTCCAAGGAGCGTATGTGCAGTAAACTCCCAAACAGTAGCAAAGACAAAAATGAATTATAATATTACTACATTTTTAACTTACTTAAAAATTTGCTCGCTAGGTCCTTGTGAAAATCCGTTCGTAGGAGCGGAATCCAGAACGCAGCTAAGGACAGAAGACATCTAAGACATTTGTGATATCCCCTGTTTCTCCACTTTGTCTTCTTTTTTGCCAGAGATCATGAGTTTCTCCAGGTTCGAGTTCTTAGGCTTCTTGGCAAGCAACGTGCTCAAAGCATCCCAAGATACGTTGTAGGCAGACATTTGACAGCTTATTTTGGATGCCCAGCTCTTCCAGGATGAATTAGCACGCGGGATGGAAACCTGAACATTCGTTTCAATCTGTTGGTGATACTAATAATCTAGTAGTTCTGTGAACAGTAGACCTTGCGTCCAAAAAAGTATGTTCCCAATTTTCTCTTATTTTAAATCAAAATCCAACATTTTCTCTGAAATCATAAGATTTGTAAAAAGGTACTTAAATAAACTTTACTGAAGCATTGCGCTGTGCATGATTCTATTTTCATTAAAACTTACTTTTTTTCTGCAATATTATTTTTTTTGTAAATTTTACACCGTTAAAAAAAGTATTTAATAAACTATATGCAGAGAAAAAAAATAAATCGACCACTGATCACGACAGGTTAAACGGCCACCATCTTGAACCGGAACTGGAACGTAACAAACAAATCTGCAGACAGATTGTCGAGTTAAAACATGATTAATACTTATAAAGTTTTATTTTCAGGATCCAACTATTTGAAGAGCTGTGGAGTAGTGTTTCTGATTCTTCTGACGCAAAACATTGCTTCTGGTCAAGACGCCAACTGTGATTACTTTCAAAATGTAAGTAATTATCGGCATCATCTTATATTATTATTAGGTATCGGACATGGACCTTTGCTGGTGCATATAACCCGATGTCTAATTATACATTCTTGATCTGAACCAAGATAGGTCATTGATCCTATTGATATTCAGAAATCCAAAGCCATTGATGAAAGAAAAGAATTCAATGATGTTATCTTGGTCATCCAATGGCAGGTAACCAATGTAGATTGCGGTGGTTTGTTTGGAGATCATTAATTTGCATGACATGACAGCTCTGTGATACTACTACAGCTATGTCAAAAAGATAATGTTTTAAGTATTTAAAGGCGTTAAAATGGTTGATAAATACAGTGTTTGAAGTTATCAAAAAAAAATTTGAGTAATAGAAATGCAAACGAAATTTTTGGGAAAAAGGTTTGGCTTGGTTTGTTTATAACCATAACCTATTTCAGATTGTTTTCCTATGAAGCCAAAAAGCCTTTCCTCAGAGCCAAAATGAAAAGTGAGGTTAACTTAAATTTTGTAAGAGTGTACAAGAATTATTTATATTGCTTTTCAAATATCGTTTTGCACAAATTATAGTGTACTTATGATTACAATAGATTCCAGAGGTACGACATAGTGATAGAAAAAAGTTTATTTCTAATACGAGAATTTTTTTCTATGTATATTTAATCCACAATCCACTTTTCTCTTATCTGTATCACTTGGAAACCTACGCCTATGTCCAGACGTTCTCTATAACCATAAAGGCATAGTATCGCCTATTTTAGCCGTTTCACCTAAAAGTTTTTACTTTATAATCAGATAGAGTGTGCTGAAGTAGACATTTTCCTCGTTAATTTATATGGATTCAAAAAAAAGTTCTGCTACTGCTAAAAAATATGTTGCACTGATTATATTATTTATTACTTGCGTCTCTATTTGTGTCCCTTACTTTTCCGTTCATTTTGTCTTTCATATATTTTTATTTTTATTTGTTTTATATTTTAATCTTTATTAAGTTATATGAAAATTAATTATCCTATGTCTGAGTAGATTTTTGTAATTGCTGTACCTATTTGTACTTTAACTTTAAATTACTTTTATAACTGGTTTGTTGATTCTGTTTTTTTTTTTGTTTTGTTTAATTTCTGTTCGTCTGTAAAAACCTAGTATAAGTAAATAAATAAAAAATACGCATTTAAACATTTTAATTTATATTGGGTACAAATACGATAGTAAATAAGTACTTACCTACTTCAACAGCAAATATAAAAGATAAAAATAGAAGAATTAATATATTTAATATCACTAATTTTAGTTACAAAAAACGAAAAGTGAGACATTTAAAAAAAATTGTTGGCATAAAAAATTTTAATATTTAAAGAATTATGCGTTTATTTCTAATAATTACAATTAAAGGCGTATTTCATCACATTTCACAAAACGTTTTTAGTTTTCGGAAACGTTCAGAAATATTCGTGTTATTTGGATTTGATTGCAAAGCGGAAATACTCCGACCTTCTACAAAATATTCTTAAAAATGATTATTTATTTGAATTTCTATATCAATGATATGCAGGTGGTAGCAGGCACGACCTACTACGTGTACTCTCCCAACTACCCCAACTCCTACAACAGACCGTCCAGCTGCAGGTGGCAGGCCTCCTGTCCGGCCAACACCTTCTGTCGCCTGCAGTGCTCGGAGATCTCCATCCCTTCGGTAAGAAACAACATCATTGTAAGATTTGATCATTTATGCAGAGGCATCTTTATACTTTAAAATTGATTCAAAGCGCAAAGGCATTCAAAGGCATCACTATTCCTGATTCCATGCCCGGATTCGCTAAATAAGATACAATTGAATGTACACCTGCGCGCTCCACACGCTCTTCCGTTCCATTCAAATTGGAGCAATACGAAAACAAAATTCTTTCATGAACATACAATGAAATAATATTACAATAACGTGATATCAAAAGTGGACATTTTCCGTGGAAAGGCCATAAAAAGTCTTTTTCTGACATGTCACGAGTAACTCTCATTCAAAACATTTATGTTATGAGTGTTGTTAGTTTTATGTGCATCCTGTCATCCAGTTTTTTTTTTCTGTTCTGTTAATTTTATTCATTTCCGAATACAAGGAGTACATCTTTGATTGGTTGTATTTTCGACATGTAAATGGTTATAAAATTCAATTGTTTATTTCTCAAAGATTTTCGTACCTACAACATCTAACAACGATCCCATGCTCTAAAAGCTTGTAGCTTAATGATTCATCTTACATCTCTTCTTATAGCATGATATAAATTTCTCACGGCTAATGATATTATGTTGTTGGGCTGCCTCCTACTTCTTGCAGTGATACAGTTTGCTCCCCTATTGTATTTGACTCTTATTCCCGATCGTTAACAGACCACAGGATGCACCGGCGATCGTCTCCTGGTGTCCAAGACTGGAGATTCTGCTCTGACAGGAGCCGAGAAGTACTGCGGAACAGGATCACTGGATATCGTATCCTCATCCAACAGGATCTCAGTGGGTGAGTGACCTTCACCATCTACATAAATAACGATTGATAAATTCCGTTTAATCAGTCCAGTTCATGGTGTAGAGTAGAATCTAAGGGCTGATATTCCATACATTTAACTAATGGTAACAGTCGGATAATCTTTACACGGCTTCTACCAGAGAGAAATTAATTATCTATCTTAAAGATCAACTGAAATTTCCAAAATTTTACCGTTTTGGTTGAGTAATTTTTATCGACATTTTCAGTACACTTACCTTAACCCTAGAACAAAACCCTTATGTTGAAGAACCCTAGCCGAATGGACGAAGAAAGGTACCGATCTATCTCTCAACTATCTATTACATACAGTAAACTAGCTGAAGTCTCCAGCGTTGTCCGGGATTTACGCAGACTTTGAAATTAGTCTTAGACATTGACCTTTCTCTTGCTTTGAAGGTCAAGTGTGCAAAATTTCATAAATGTCAGAAAAAAACCTTTAGATTTGAAAAATTTTTTACATAACCATTTTTTCAGCATATATCTCCTTCTGAAAATTCACCGGGAAAGGAGTGCTCCTGTGTGAGGTGGTACAATCGTATCGTATCGAGTTTATATGAACATCAATTTGAACATGTTAATGTTGTAAATTTTAGACTATAACAATAGTGTACTTGGGCCTTCCCATCAATGTTCAAGTTTGTATCTTACTTTTTTAATGTGAGAGTCCTAACTGCTCCCAACCGTCTGGAGCCAGTGAGACTATAGCATCCCCAATTGGGGTACGTTGTGAGGCTGAAGGTAGAGAGGAGAGGAAGGAGATGGAGAGAGAACTGCTCCCAACCGTCTGGAGCCAGTGAGACTATAGCATCCCCAATTGGGGTACGTTGTGAGGCTGAAGGTAGAGAGGAGAGGAAGGAGATGGAGAAGAGGTAGGTGGGGGAGTACAGTCATTTTAAGAAACGTTTCAATTCGGAATGGTACGGAGAACAATGATTACGGCTTTTTTTATTAAAATACTGTTAAAAATGTGACATGTGCATGACCATTTCTTGATAAAATATTAGTCATTTAGGATATATCTGATCACCTATTCACGCCGGTGGCCTTGTCCGAATATTATGATGAACAATATGCGAATATATTGTAAATTTTGTTTAGTTACCTTAATTCATCCGGCGATGGTTTAATCCTACGTGGCTTCTTTTGTTTTTCGTTCACTCTATATTCAACTTTATTTCTTATTCTTCAGGTCTGATAGCTCTTGCCGGCAGTGCTGGGGGGAGGTTTATGTGCACCCTGACTTCTACTCCAGCTACCACGACAGCCCCTAGCACCTGCATCGACTGCGGGAGGAAGAAAACTGTAAGTTTGGATGTCACTTATTTATGATATTTGGGTTAGAATTGTATTATACAATTAGCTATTGTAGTTGTATTTGAATCACCGGCAGATGTTGAAAAAGAAACAACAGATTGAATAAAAATTATCTAATTTGAATTAATTACTGATTAACTGAATATAATGGATTCTGTAAAAATACATGTTATGGCAATGAGAAGTACAGCTAGCGAGGAGTAGTTATTTTAGTGACCCAGATGTAGATCTCATGCTCGTTCATGCTCGATGGTTTTAATTGTGTACCATTTCGCTGAATTTTTTTTTCGATATCGAGCAAACGGAGATTCAAGGGCCGTAATTATTGCTCGATCTTTGACAGAAACTTACGATTTGACTGAGTGTCTTTCGTGGTATATCTATGGCGTCTTGTTTTGTCTGTTGTTGTTTCCTGCTTGAGCGTGTGGACGCAACAACGAGCATGCTTCAAAGTCAACATGTTCGATCGAGCCAAACCGTTGAGCATACGTGTGTAACTATTGAGATGTAGAAGGACCTTGGATAAGCATTAATTCGCTAATAGACTGATGCATGAAGAATTTTAATATGATTTTACAAGCTTAGCCTATATCAAATTCGTATTTCTGACGACCACTTTCAGATACGTCTCGAAATTCTTAATTCTTTCCGACTCTTTTTAACCTTGATTTTTCAAAGGTTGGCAAATCACTTTAGTCATTTCCTCAATTTGCCTGTGATATTTGATCACTCAAACGCATCGGTGATTTACATCTGCTTCTACTGTCTTCCACTTTGCCAATGACCATGTTGTCATACTACAGTCTAAATAACTTATTCTTCATTTCCTCTTGCAGTCCAGGATCGTCGGTGGAGTAGAGACGCTCATAAACGAATACCCAATGATGGTCGGACTTGTGGACGTCACGCTCAAGATCGTGTACTGCGGAGGAACGATCATCACGAATCGTTGGGTGCTAACTGCAGCCCATTGCCTGGATAACCAACAAGCGTCCAACGTAGGAGTCTTATACGGAGAGCACAACTTGAGGGTTGGAAGTAGGTGTTATTTTCTACTAAAAGGTGTTGCAGAAATTGGACTGTGGGCCTTGACTCCATTTTAAGCTAAAGAATGCAGTCTGTTAGAGTATTATACTGATGTCGACAGTAAGCCAGGTACCGTGCCAGTGTTGCCGATGCGTAGAGAAATGTAAAAATGGTTAACGCAGAGTTATATCGACTAAATATTATAGTAACACCGTTTATAGCGTGAAATCTTTACCCCTTCTACTGCAGTAGGACGCCCTCTATTGAACTATACTGGTGGGTCAACTATCCTATAAAAATTTTCAATTTCGCTACCATTGGAGCGATGGCTCATCGGCTGTAGCTAACCTAGCGATTTCCACACGTCATCGGCGTGGAAACCAGCGTTGGAACCATTGGCTTCTTAAATTCTGTGAATTCAGTGTAGAGTCATAACAAAAGTTACTACGGCACTTTATTGAATGAATTGAATCTAGTTTATTTAACCCTTCGGTGTCAACGAGACGGTTCTTGAAACGTTTCAAAGTAATTTATACCATTGGGATAGATATTTTCAAAGCTTTTGGAAGAATCAGGCATAAAATAATTTTGATTTCTTTCATTCTAACCATTTCAACTCTCTTACAGCTGAAACTACCGGAACAACTCTTGTGGCAACAGACCAGCTTATTAGGCATCCACTTGTGTAAGTATTTTTTTTACATGAATATAATTCTACACTTGTTGATTTTGATGCTTATGAGAAAATTTTATTTCACAACATCAGTACCTAAACCTTACCCACGTAACCTATTTAATATCAATTTTTAAAGATGTGTTGAATTATCATTTTGATGAGTTATCCGTTCACCACAGACTAGGTTCCCAGGCTTGCCTCAAGGATCTTATCCAGGACCACTTTTAGATTGAAATGTGCTGTATTCCTAAAACGAATATATATAATGAGTATTATTGTATTTTTGCAGACATTTGCATATTTTCAGCGAAACAGAACAAAATAATCCTTTTACAGTGTTACAATCATAATTCATGTTACAAGCCATAACATTTTTATAACTATTTTTTGTGAAGAGCTCTTTGTCATTGTCATTGGCCATTTTGAGTGCATCTAATGCCGATGTCTGGTTATAAGTTATAAATTAACTAACTAAATAACCATCACGCCGTTTCCTCGTAGGGGTAGGCAGGGAAGACGGACCGCCAAACAACTCATTTTTGGCAAACACTCCTTGCTTCATTCTACTATTCCGACTCGTGACACGGCCCGACTCAAGTGTCTTGTTCACTTGATTGTGCCATGCCTTCCTCGGGCGTCTCCAACTTCTTCTACCATTCATATTTGCGTTGTATATTCTCCTTACACTCCTTTCTTCGATTTTTTGCTCTACTTGCCCAAACCATCTGAGCGTCCCTTTCTTAACCTTACGCATCTCGCTTACATTTGCCTTGCATGCTTTGCGTATCTCCACATTTCTCACATGATCATACATGGTTTTTATCACACACACGCCTCAGGGATCTCATTTCTAAAGCTTTCAGTCTACTTTCATCCTTCCTCTGCCAGTTCCATGTCTCACTGCATTATATAGCAGGGTACCAGCACTCCATTGTGGACTGCTAGCTTCGCTTCTTTCGACATTTTTTTGCTAGCGCCAACAGCGTTCAGCCCTCCATCAATGGAGTTACCTGCGTTTACCCTTCTTTCAATATATCTATTTTTAATCTCTCGTAAACATACTTCCCAAATACACAAACTTACCTGACCTCACCTGCTTCAACAAATGTTATGTTTTAAGAAAACCTCATTATCTTTTTATATTATTTTAGGTCTGATTACAATAATGACATTGGACTGTTAAGGACAAGCAAGATCATAAACTTTAGTGCCAAAGTTGGACCAGCCTGTTTGCCTTATTCCCTCACCAGGACAAATTTTGCCAGAAAAAAAGTCGACTCCATGGGTACAAGATTCAAATTAATAATATGAAAATGAACAAAGCAATATTTTTACCGTTTTAGCTCTGATTACCAAAATGATATTGGGCTCGTCAGGACAACCCAGATCATAAACTTTAGTGCCAAAGTTGGACCAGCGTGCTTGCCTTTCTCGCTAACCAGTTTCAACTTTAATGGAAAGTCCGTTGTCGATCTAGGTAGGAAGAAGAGAAATGGCGGATTTAACAGCAACTAACGACGATTGAGCAGCAACAGCTTTAAATTCAACCGCTTAATATTTAGTTTTGACTTTAACATCCGGCTAAACTTTGAGTTTATCTTTTAGTTTAACTTATAACTCAACATTAAGCTAACCTTTTCTTATCCATGTTTAACCTTGATTTTAACTTTTAACATAGTATGATTAACTTTGAGTTTAACATTGAACATAGCTTTCAACATAACAATTAATTTAACATTAAACTGAACTGTAACTTGACTGTGACTGTGTTTTTAGTTTACTTTTTTTAGTTTAGCTTTAAGCTTAATGTATTAATACATTTTTGTCTGACTTTGATTTTAACTTTTAACTTGACTTTATGCTTAACTTTGAGCTTAGTTTTAAACATAAAATTTCTAATAAGTTAGAGCTTAAGTTTAAATTAGATAGGTATCAGTTTAGCTTCAAGCTTAACTTTGTTCTTAACTCTGAATCAACTTTGATTTTAACTTTTAACTAAACTTTTAGTTTAACTTTGTGATGAATATTGAGCTTAGCTAACACAATTTTGAAATTTACTTTCAGCCTAACATTCTTTTTTTTTTGTTAACTTTTAATTTAACAAATAGTTTTTCTTTGAGCTTTACTGTGAGTTTTAACAGCCGCTAAAAATAATTATGTGATGTATAACATGAGTAAAATGCTCGGCTATCAGTAGGACGGATCGTGTTTAATACTTACAGTGATTAACCAAGCTATTCTGATTTCAACAAATGGCATAAATCTACGTTTATTGCTTCTTTCAAAAGATGTAAGAGATTTTGAAATACCAGTATGGCCAAATAATTATAAAAAATGAAATAATCACATAATATTAGGTACACAACATTTTTAATTTTAATATAGTAGCCTACTGGTTTCGCTGTAATTAATTTTTCGCTTCGGCAGTATTAAAAAACAGACACTAAATTGAATAGAATGAGCATAATAGAGATTGAATAAATAAACGTTCTGATCCGTTTCTATTTACAAATAGATGTTACGTATAGAGATATATTTTTAGAAACACGTAAGTACCTATACCTGCACAAATACATGGTTCGCTATAGCAAAATAAAATAACATGAAATAAAGAAAAAATTGGTTTCCCATGTTTAATGACTTCTGTTTCAGGCTGGGGAACTACATCGTTCGGTGGACCAGATTCTGACTACCTTCGTAAGGTTACTCTACAAGTCTATGACCAGACTTCTTGCGCCAACGTATTGGGGTCAGTGGTGACCTCCAATATCATCTGCACGTATTCATCAGGAAAAGACGCTTGTCAGGTACGGACATTAATCATTTATTGTATTATTTGTAACCATAAAAGTACTCTTTTTACATTCTAGATGGCAGCACTTCTGTTTGTAGCACGTGATGCGAGTGTGCAGAGCATGTGTTAGGGTATTAATACTACGATGTAGATATTTCATTATGTCAAATATCGTAGCTTTGGTAAAAGAGGTAGTGGAATAACCGTGATAGTCGCATCTTCCACGTTTCCGAATACCACATGTAAGAAATATTTAAAAATATAGTCATCTGGTTGGCCCAGTGAGGTTCAAAATGGATTAGGGTTTCATAATTACATCAAAATTCAGTAGTTATCCTTAAATAAGTAATGAGGAAACTAAAAAGCGTCCATAAATGGTCTCGTCCAGTACGACGAACGCAACTAAACAAAATATGAAACAACTGAAGAGCCCTGGTACTATAAGCTTCTTACTTACATTGACGGCCTCCGTGGTCGATGGGTAAGGCTCTCGACTAGCAAACTGAAGGTCGCGGGTTCAAATCCCGGTGTGCGTAGGTAAATTTTATGTGATTAAGCTATGTAACTTCACAAATTACTCATTTAAGGATGTTCAGGATATGCCTGCCCACCAGATGCGTGGCGTGCCAGATTGGGAGAGTATGATTTGGGGAGACCCTTTTACCTCTCAACTGATCACTCGACCCATCGACTTGCGCCGCAATGGGAGGGATATATCCATCTGTCCGTAACTCCTGGACACACTGACCCCTAGGGTCCTACCCAACCCTCATACCTTTTACATTTTCAGAACTTCCTCTCCTTTCCAAAAGATGACATAGGCTCTGAAGGAAATTATTTTCCTCATGGACTCCTATGAAGATTAATGTAAACAAAAGCATTTCAATTGAGTCCTTTTGGGGGAGGGTGTTCCTATCAAGTCTTTGATCGTCCTTTTGGCTGAGATCAGACTCTCTTGTATTTGCAGGACGTCGTTGCTGTCCATGTATTTATGAACTTGAAGTTGTAGTCAACTTTTGAAGACTAATTTTGTTTTTTTTTATTTCCAGCATGATTCCGGCGGCCCACTCTTGTGGCAGAGCACTACCAACGGTCGCGTTTACGTCATCGGAATCATCGCTGGAGGATATGGATGTGCCATCAACGGAAAGCCTGGACTCAACACCAGGGTCACTCCTTATCTCAACTGGATTGCAACCACAACAGGCACTACCAACTTCTGCAAATATTAAAAATACATACAATCAATAACAGTACTTTATCTGGACATAATTTCTAGCATTTTTGGACTATGGTCTTCAATATGGAAACAATTTCAAAACCAATATTTGTTAGGGAGTCACATCCTATCTCAAGAAAAAAGTGTCCACCACATACACTGAGGAAGTCAGTCCAGGAAGCAATTCGGATTGGATAAGACGCACCTCGTAACTTTTAATTAAATAAGAAATGTGGCAATGTATCAATTAATTGGACTATTCATGAAAGTTTTCAGAAGAAGAAGAAGAAACAATCTTTTGAGAGTTAGAATCAAATGTAAATGGACAATAATATATTTTAAATATACCACTGCTTATGAAATCGATCAATAGGTAAACAATCAAACAGACCAAATAATATTTGTTAGAATGAGATATTTTAAATCGTATGATGGAATAATTTTCGATATCCACCCGTCATTGTGAATCTAAATGAAACCGTACTGCACTACCGCAAAATATTAATATTTGTGGATAATTCATGTATGTAGATTTGTTGAACGTTCTAAATAACACTATGATATAAATGTTCTCCTGTAAATAAAAATAAAAGTTGATATGAGTTCTAAAATCTTCAGATTTTTTCGTATTATAATTATTTATTTTATAAATCCGTCCACAGTTCCAACATAGGTACCAAGTCTCTGGATTCCCTTCAATAACGAACAAATCTATCGCATTTTGCTAAAGATTTCCACAGTCTATAATTTTTATCGTGGGATTAAACGTGTAAAATACGTGATTAAAATAATAAGCTATGCAACCGTATGGCATTTTAAAAATATAAAATACACGCTGCGGCAAAACAGGCAGTGCAGTTTTTAAAGGCAATTAAAAAAACGGCACAACTTACAGAAATGGGGTTTATTTTATTTCCTTTGGTACATCATTCCGTTTTATGTATCAAGCCCTGAAGATGGCATCAGAAAGATGGTGGCTTCCAGAAGCGATACATTGATGACGGCAATTTGTGAAGTTTTCGGCCACATTTTGGCACATCTCGACTCTCGATTTCCTCCCGAATTCAATCCTTAAGTTCTTCCAAGGTGTGATGCCGATGTTCAAAAACATTTTCGTTCAGGTAGCACAATATGAAGAAGACGGAAATTGTAGCCGGAAGGCCAGCTGGGTGGCAACGAAAGAACAGCCATTTTCAAGAAACGTGCGGACGGCGAAGCCTCGGTGTTGTCCGGAGCAAACCATGGTAACGACTGAAAACGGCACGACCCTCCTGACACATTGAAACCTCTCCCAGCCTCCTACCTCTACCACCCAAGATGTACCGGCCCTTCAAAACAGCACTGTCTGTTTTGCTGCAAACTGTATAACTCCATTAATGCAAGAAAGTACAAGCTATGACATCTGATCTGCAAGGTTGGGTTTAGTTAGAATGAAAGAGATATTAAAAATACATTTTTATATTGGGATAAATTAAATGTCTTAGTTCTATTGACTGTTTTGCGACAAAAGGGCTTGCTTTAAAAATATAACAAAGGTATAATCCCGCTTGAATTCGGAGATTAGTTGACGATGAACGGCGTGGCTTGCAGGCGCATCATCTCAACTGGTTTTCCTACAAATAGTCTCAAGACAAAAGGGCAGGTTGGATGAAGGGACGGTAGATGTCCTCCGATTACAAAGTCCTCCAAGAATCAAGTCTCCGGTGTAAAAATGATGATGACATTAATGACGAGTGGATCCGTCATCCATCAATCCAGAGGTGCCCCATAGCTCTAGACTACAGTACGAGGAATGGAGCTTGTCCAGATTTGAATTTTCAGGTTCGGCGGTAATTTGCAGGATTGTCAACTGCTACAACCAAAAGTAATTCAATGTTGGCAATACGACCAATACCCAATACTTGATTGACAGAAGTGCCATACACTGAAGCCATAGAAAAAATACATCTAAATGGATCCACAAACCCGTTACAAAATTCTTTTGTGTAACAAACCAACAAATTATCGGATATGATTTGAGATGTTCACGGTCGTAAGTAAGTATTATAGTGATATATTATTAACCTCATTCTTTAGCCAACCTTTCGGACAGAATTACATTGCCCAGCATTACACATGTGCCCTGATGATGGACACTGCAATGCTGTCCGAAACGTTGGCTAAAGAAGGAGGTAGCGCAACATGGCATAATACCCTAAAAATGCATCCTTATAATAGTGAAAATTAATTTATTTTCATCATCGTAGACAAAGCATGGACTGTCTTTTAGTAGGTTGGGGAATATCTGGCGGGGACTGTTTCCACTGTCCCCTGTGAAAAACCGCCACAGTATTACAGTCTTTGGAACCTAAGAAACTGCTAATGTCATCTTTGGGTAGGTATGTTGAGTTGAGGGTATTCTTAAGGAAATGTAGGAGAGGAAGTTGTGGAAGTAGGAATCTGGGGGTTAGAGCGTGTCGTGTATATGAATCCATCCCCCCCACTGCGGTGCAGGGCGATGGATCGGGAGATTCCGGTCTTCCCTCAAGCGGCCGCTCTCGTTCCGGTCCGACATGCAGCTGATAGGCTGATGCGTCTGCCGCCAAAAACCTGAACAAGCCTCACTCCAACCAGACAAACTTAGCGAAGCACTTCCATTAGGGGATGGTTATCCAATGGATGGTTCACGGTGCGGCGGTATGTTTATCTTATGTTATTTATACAAGGTGTCTGGAAACTCATAGTACAATGTATTTATGTATGTATGTGTATACAAGGGTGTGTATATATATATGTGCATATAAATAAATATTTTCCTTATCTTTAAATAACAATGTAAAATAACCATTAAAAAAATTTAATATCCCAACTTACATTTATACAAGAAAATTTAACCAATACACATAAATACATGTACCATTTAATCATAACCACGTAAACACCTCAGCACAGGTTCTCCCAGTGATGTGTTCACGAAACTTATAACATTACCCGCCACAGTGTCACCTACTCAAACCTACCTCACACCCAGCATAGAACACCATATTAACAACAGTTCTAAATTTATGTATTATATACAAATGTAAATATTTGGTAGACACTGTATGTATGTATAGAAATAAATAAATAAATTAATTAAGCGGGAAACTGGTTCATTTACGTCACAATTATAATCGATTTTGTGGTGAATTTTTTTTTTAATTTAAGCTTTCGTTTTGGAGTGAATATATTCCGATGTTCGAAACATTTTTAAAACACAGATCGCTAGGGGGTTAATTCAGCTGTATTTTAAAATGCATCGAAGCATAGACCCATTTACAAATTAAGCCGTGTTTGGTGACCAGATTTGAATACCCAGGTACTTTCCCACCTTCCTCTCTCCCATCTCTCTCCCCTTCCCACTACTTTCAGTCTCACAACATACCCCAACTGGGGATGCCATAATCTCACTGGCTCCAGACGGTTGGGAGCAGTTGTGACTGGTGCAGTATTCACATTTAAAAACATCTAAATGCTCAGATTTAAAAAAAAAGATTTTGGGTTCTCCGTGTGATCTAGATTAACCAGTTTCCCGCTTGTACTACTAGTTTCCGGACACCGTGTATAAACCGGATTTTTATATCTAAACTAGCTGACGTGCACCCGGCGTTGCTGGGAATTATACTAAGGAGATAGACATATACCTTCAAGGACTTTTCTTTAGGCCTTTTCAAGATATACAATTCCGTAGTACATTATTTTGATGTATCTCATAAGGTTTGTACAAAAGATTGCTCCCAATGTCCGAGGAAATTATTGGCAACTACCAATGTGGCTTCAGGCCAGGCAAATCATGCATTGATCAAATTTTCTCCTTGAGACAGATCTTAGAAAAAACGTTAGAATACAATGTCGAGACTCATCACCTCTTTGTAGACTTCAAGGCCGCGTATGACAGTATTAATAGGAACGCATTGTATAATGCAATGAGTGAGTTTGAAATACCGCGTAAGCTGATCAATCTGGTGAAACTGACAATGTCCCCAGTAACGTGTAGAGTCAGGGTTGGCAGTGATCTGTCCGAACCATTTGAAGCGCTCTCCGGGGTGAGACAAGGAGATGGATTGGCCTGCCTCTTATTTAACATAGCCTTAGATAAAGTTATTCGTGACTCAGGCATTGAGAAAAGAGGAACGATATTTGACAACGCTGTGCAACTATTGGCTTACGCTGATGATATCGACATAATTGCGAAAAATCCCGATGATTTACAAGACGCCTTCGTAAATCTTGAAAGTTCTGCCAAAAATATGGGTCTTGTAGTAAACCAGCAGAAGACCAAATACATGGCCGTAGGATGTACCCAATAAACCCTATCTCTCGTATATGGAATCAAAATTTTGAAACGGTACCAAGATTCACATACCTGGGCTCCCTGATAACAAACAATAACAACACTACAGAGGAGATCCAGAAGCGCATCGTGAATGCAAACCGCTGCTATTTCCGCCTACCAAAACAAATAAAATCCAGACTGCGTGTACAAAACACTAATTAGACCAGTGCTTACGTACGCAGCCGAGACGTGGGTTCTAACTAAGAAGAATGAGCGAGCACTGGACGTTTTTAAAAGGAAAATTTTGAGGCGCATCTTCGGACCGGTTCTAGAAAATGGATTTTGGCGCAGGCGTTATAACAATGAGCTCTATACTCTGTTTAAGGAGCTAAACGTCACAAAGTTCATGAAACTGGGAAGACTTTGGTGGCTAGGTCATGTGGAGAGAATGACCGAGCATCAATAACCAAAGTCCCTGCTGAGCTCAAGACCAATAGGGAGAAGGAGCCTGGGAAGGCCAAGGTTAAGATGGAGCGACAACGTCCTCAAAGATTTGTCTGCCTTGGAGCTTCGAAACTGGAGAGAGCTGGCGCGGGACCGAGATGAGTGGAGGAAGACTCTTGAGGAGGCCAAGACCCACCAGGGGTTGTAGAGCCAAAAGTGATGATGATTATGATGTATCTCATAAGGTTTAGCCAGCGTTAGCAATGTAAGCGCCCGAAAAAGTATTTTTTACGTCTTGATTACAAAACACCGACTTTTCTCTACTTTCTATAAATATAATATGCATGTTTTATATATATATAAACCTTCCTGAAGAAATTCACTAAATGATGATGAAAACCCTACCAAAATCTGTTACGTAGTTTAGAAGAGCAAAGCGCACAAACAGACAGACAGACAGACGCGGAGAGCGACTTTGTTTTATAATATTTAGAGATCACAAAAAAATCTGAGATATTATGGTGTCATGAAGTTTACACGGCGCTTTCTTTATACGTGTATCAAAACAATACGTCACTAAATAAGAAAAAAGTGCATTGGAACTCGGGCGAGGCTGGCTAGTAAGTATTAACTCCTAATCAAATGTTAAACAATTTATTATTCAGAGCAGAAGCAATTAAAATACCAAGGGTTCCCAATCCGTCGATTGCGAGGCAAATCTTGGTCGAAATTACGATTTTGATGTATTCGATTTTAAATAAATTTGCAATTTTTAAATATGAATGAAATAATCTCTGAAGTCTGATCAGGAACATATTAGGATTTTTGAAAATTAACTCCCATGACATCTGACTCAGATAAACTAAAATGAACTCCCATGACCTCTGACTCAGATAAACTAAAATTAACTCTCATAACCTCTGACTCAGATAAACTAAAATTAATTCCCATGACCTCTGACTCAGATAAACTAAAATTAATTCCCATGACCTTTGACTCAGATAAACTAAAATTAATTCCCATGACCTCTGACTCAGATAAAATAAAATTAATTCCCATGACCTCTAACTCAGATAAACTAAAATGAACTCCCATGACCTATGAATCAGATAAACTACCAAAATTCAAACTCCCCGTAAAAATGTATTTGCTAAGCATTTGATTCCATATAAATTCGAGGTTTTTGAACGTTTTTCAAAATAAAATACTGTCCTTGAGAGCAGGTGAAAAATTATTTAAGATTTTAGCATTACAAATCGACATATATATACAATTAAAAAATATTTTAATTTTGAACACAAACAAAGATAAAGTCTTTAAACCGATGGTTTTTATCGTGTAAACTGTAATTACTACATCACGAAACTTAAGAAAACATGTTATTAGAAAAATCTTTTAATGTTATATTTTTTCGTTCAGTATAAAAATTGCTATTTAAAAATTTGCAAACCCTGACAAATATTTTTCAAATGCTGAATGTTGTGTAGAATTATTTTAAAAAAATCGGGAGCGTATATGGTAATTTTTTAAATACAAACTGAAAGCGTGGTATTCTTTCTTTCTAACACTGTTTAAATCGGTGACCGGATAAATCATCAAAATGATAATTCATCACATCTTTAAAAAGTTGTATAAAGTCATGGAAAGTGATGAAACAAAATCTTTATTAACTGGGTTAAGTAGGTTAGGTTAGGACAGGTTAGGTTAAAAAAAAATTTCATCGCGTCTAATGACTTTATTTCACTTTTTAAAAGTGTGTTGAATTGTCACTGTGTTAAGTTATCATGGAACCGTTTAAATCATACTTATCACCGTAATATAAAAGGAGATAGCATAACGTTTATAGGACCGTGTCAGACTGGGATATATATCTCCCAAAAATACTCTACGGTTGTTGGTTGGTTGTTTGTTAGAATATCTCCCAGAATTGCCCAAAGGGTTAAGAAAAAAATAGGGAATACGGAAAAATGAAAAATGAGTAGTTATTGATTTATTAAAATCCTGTTAAAAACGTGATGACAAGCCATTTCCTAATAAAATATTAGTCCATTCATAATATATCAGATCACGTCTTCGTGCGACTGCGCTTTTCTTGATAAAGACGACATGCGACAAAATTAGAACTTTTACTAACACGTGTTCCGACATCCTCATAAAACATTCGTGTTTTACTGAAATCTGTCAATTAATTCATTCGCTAAGGCCTGCAGTCCCGTTTTTAATAGGAATAAGATTTTTTTTTAAATTTGCAATATATTATATCAGTAAGTTTTCTCCGTATGGCATCGGGCATGACTTACTTACTACATGAAAAATAATTGATTAATTTATTGAAAAATATAATAATATCGTATTATTGTCTAAACGAATTCTTTGTTATAAGTCGATCGCTAGGAAAAATAAGTTTGTAGCAGCTACGTCACCGCTGCTAGGATCATCATAGCATAAGGATATTATGAGGAGAACCTAAGTACATCATCATTCCACTCAAGAAGTCCGACTCGGCGTGACAGAGGAGTCGGCCACTATGGCCGGTTCCCCCAGCGTCGCGCCTCGCTTTCTCTTCACCACACCGCTACAGGACATATTCACCTACACCCGGTTTTGCACGGAGTACAACCATGGACTCACCTCAGCGCCCTGGCCCCGGCTATCATTCCTGGCCAGCGCTGACCTCACGCGCCTAGACCCTGCGACCACTTTGCCGGTCTGCGCCTCGGCCCCGTAGAATAGTCGCCGGCCTGCATCTCCCGCTCATCTGCCGACCAGGTCCATCGCACCTTCGGCTACCTCGTTCACACTGAAGTTTCTGGAAGACTCCACGTCTTCAACAGTGCTGAACACATCCACGAGTCCGGTCTCCACCAACGCGGCGTCGACTCACTGACCCGCGCCTCCACCTCATCATCGCCGTCTACACCTGGTGTCATCCGCATCGGTCCCACTCATCTTCAAACTGCGCAACTATACTGACTCACAATAAACACTGTGACACACACAACACCATCATTATATTTCATTTTCTCACTACCAAATCCCCACAAGTTAAAAAGTAGCTCTCGACCTCAAAAAGGTTGGGAACCCTTGAATTAAGTCATGCAATCAAGAGAAACTCAACAAAGTGCACTTTTATAACAGCTTTGTTAACAAGGTTCGTAGATTTACAAACAATTAATAATAAGAGGTACGGACCGAGTTTTAAAAGTATTTAGTTTTATAAAAGTTTAATTTGTACAGTACATTTGTTACCTTTTTAAATCACCTAGCGTTTTTTAAATTAATAATCTAATTTTTGACACTGGCAAGATTTTTTCGATCGCATCACTGGGACGCATGCGCATTCCAGCGAACCAGCCAATTCATTTCGAAAGTTCTCGTAGGAACTTTATTCTGTCTCGAGCGTCTTGAAGTGCAACACCTAATTCCTAACAACTATAAGTTAAGTTAATTTTTTTTATATTTGTGTTATGAATAAAATTAATCTTTAGAAAAATATAATCGCTTCATTTAAAACTCATCCTTAGCAATAAGCATTATTCGCCTAAACACGACCGCGATATAACTTTAAACTCTCTCTTCACCCTCACAACCCCCACCAAGCAATATCTAATTATTTCCATATTTTTACGAGTTTTAAGAACGCTAGTCAATTGACCGAGCGTAGAGAAGTCCTCTGACTCAACCACTTTGCATTTTGTCTATTTGAAAAATCGTTTGTGTGTGCGCAACTAATTTATGCCTGCAACTAAAGTTGCTCGTGGTGTCTGGACTTGTCCACCTCTGTTAAAACCCTATCGGTAACTTCAAAATATTTATCTTTTAATCAACCGGCCAATAAACGTCACTTACAATCAAGAGTCTCAGCTTTGCAATGATTTTAAGTAAGTATTTTTCATTATTTTTTCTGTATTTTCATTTTGTTTAATTGCGTCATATTTTGTAAGTTATTTTATTTTAAATTAAGCCATTCATTTAAATAATTCAACACCCAAATTTAGTTGGCTAAGTGATGTGAAACATGGAAATCTGTTCGAAAATCTATTTACGATTTTTTTGTGTCTTAGGGTATAGATTTTTGATTGAATAGAGTTTGCCAAAAAAACTGTAGCTCCATTGGTCAAAATATTAATTTTCTTCCAATAGAAAGTGATTTACTGCGGAATGACCATAGAATAAAGAAGATCGTAAGAAATTCCTTGTGGACGAATACCTAGTGATCCAAAAATTTCTCTAATATCGGACCTTAAATTTCCAATACAAAACTGTGTACAAAATTCAAATGGAATGGAGATCTACGCTGTCAGGCTAGTCGAAGTGAGACAGAGCGCTCGGTATCATGGGCTAAATGGAACAATTGTTTCCATTCAAATTTTTTCGGAAGGCAATCCTAGTTTTATTATTTATTAAATGGTTATGGCGGAATATTATTAATGTACGCATTTTTGACCCATTTAAGTTTCTATCTATATTATCACTTTTCTTACAATGTACAATGATTTATTGCAGTATGGCTGAGTATTGTTCTTGTACCTATTGTATTACATTCGAGTTCCTACAATATATTACTTGTCTTCCAATAGATACAAATTTACTGCCGCATGGCGTAGAATTGTGGAGTACGGTGGAGTATTGTTGCTGTGTCTATTGTTGAGTCATTCTAGTTCCTGTATATAATAATATATTAATTTTCTTCCAATAGAAACAGAAGAATTTTTCCTGTTCCTATAATCGTAATAGCAATTGTAATTTGTATAGCGCCTCTTTTGTAATAAATTTCCTCAAGAGTGCTGCAATAGTTAACTTAACTATAAGTAACTCTGTAGTTGTGTCATTAAAGTATCTATACTATATTTATTTTCTTCCAATAGAAAGTGATTCACTGCGGTATGGCGGGCAATTGTTCCTGTACCTATTGTTGAGCCATTTAAACGTACGAGTACATGGCCAGGATCCAAACAGTAGTTTGGTATGTTTAGATATTTTTTTTCTATCCCCGTATTTGTTTTTTTGAGTCCCTAAACTTACAATCACTTTCAAAAAAATAACCCATAGTGGAAGATTTCACCACTATTTTTTTGACTGAGTGTTTGTTCATTTATCTATCTTATATAATACAATAATATATATGTATACAAAGAAGAGTGTCCGTGTGCTTAGTTTTGGTGATTGGTGACTTTGCAAACTTGACTTTCAAAACATGTTGAAGGTCACTGACACATTATTCTTTTATCACTCCATAAGGCAGAATATAGCCTGGACAAAGCTGGGTACTTCTGACAAAATCATAACAATAATGTTAAAACAAATTGGCAGATTACAGTATTATCGTAAATGATTTTTGGTTTATTATACCATATTGCACTTCCTCCTCCTTTAGCCAAAGTTTCAGACAGCCTTAACAGATTAGTTAAAGAAGCAACAGGTAACCTAATGTCCCACAAAACGATCATCTGATCTTGACCGTGAGAATCTCAAATCAAATCAGATTAGGGTGATGTATATCAAATTGAAACACTCCGATCCAATCATAGAATTTTTGTTTTGCCCACATGTAAGTCAACTGCGATGGGCGGTGCAACTGAGACGAAAGTGAATGAGTTTCCTATGGTGGTGGGACTGGTTGATGCTGAGAAGAGGATAGTCTTCTGCGGTGGAACTATCATCGCGAGACGTTGGATTCTAACGTCCGCATTCTGTCTGGGGGAGCAAGAGGTGTCTAACTTGGGCATTCTCTATGGAGCACATAACTACTATGATGCGCGTAAGATCTCATCCCATCTTCTATCACGTGTCCTGTTTGGACCAGGGACCCTCGCTTTGACAATACGCCTCCAGGCGTCCATTTCTGAGGGGCAATTTCGGTTCAACTGCAGGAAAGGGAATTGTCCATAACCTTAAAATTATTAACGAATTTTTCGTTGACTAAGATTCTAGTTCTCTCGGATGAGAGCAGAATTATCCTTAACCTTAAAATTAACGAATTTTTCGTTGACTAAGATTCTAGTTCTCTCGGATGAGAGCAGAATTATCCTTAACCTTAAAATTAACGAATTTTTCGTTGACTACGATTCTAGTTCTCTCGGATGAGAGTAGAATTATCCTTAACCTTAATATTAACGACTTTTTCGTTAATTACGATTTTAGTTTTCTCAGATGAGAGCAGAATTATCCTTAACCTTAAAATTAACGAATTTTTCGTTGACTACGATTCTAGTTCTCTCGGATGAGAGCAGAATTATCCTCAACCTTAAAATTAACGACTTTTCGATTAACGAATCGCAGTTAACGAAAAAGTTGTTAATTATCTTAAAATTCGTTAATAATTTTTTGGTTAACCGGTTCAGAGCCAACAACTCCCATCGGCGGATTAATCTTATGTAATTTTAATGGTAGCAAACGCTCCGTCCTTGCAGTTTGCAGTCCCAGAACCCAGCGCCTTGCACTGTATTCTCAATATTGTAAAGACATTAATAATAATGGAATGATTTGTACAGCGCTATTTTTGTGAAAAATTACCTCAAAGGCGCTAAAAAATTTATTACAAATTCCTAATCTATATCTATTTTTATGAATTACAAACAGATTCAGAAAAACATACTAATTATTCACAAACGGATACAGAAAAACATAATTACCTGGCTGGTCACTTCAGACAAACACGCTGCAGGGTTTATCAAACTTAAGACGAGACAACACCCTAAAATAAAGTCGAAATCAGATGATAAGAGGTTAAGATGGTTTGAAAGGGAGAGAAAAATGTTAGAGGGAGCCAATATGAAAAACGATAATAATTAAGCGAAAATGGTGAAAATATTCAATAAAACACGACTCGTTTGAAATAGAGTAAAAATCTTTCGACAAATGCTTTAGTTGCATTTAGATACACTGTGATTTGTTCATTCCTATAACGTATTAAATAACAGAAAAAAACGAATTTTTAATAATGTTTTGAGCAAATTTCATATAATTAACGTTTCGGCATAGTAAAAAGTGTAGATATTATCCTCAAAAATATTTTCTTTTATTTTTTTGGAACTTAAAAACTTAAAGAGTTAACGAGAAACTTGTTATAAATGGGTAGAAATTGGGGATGCGGGGGTTAAGGATAAGGAATTTATTTTATTATTTTTATTTTTTTATTTATTCATCAATATAAAGTTTTATTACATACATTTTTCGACATCTGTCTCACTAGGGTACACCTGTGTCGAGACAGACGTATTCAGGTACTTAAAGATTACTTACAAAGGGGCTATGATGAAATTATTGAATATATTATTTTATTTTGTTTGTGAATTGTTGTTACTGTTTACGTGTAATTTGGTTTACATATGTTTGTGATAGTGGGACGCCCAATACTTGTTATCCATTTCTTTATTTCACGTTTGAATTTGGTCATTGACTCTGTTCGTCTAATAGTGGCTGGTAGTATATTGTATAGTTTGCAAGCTATTTATTTGAAATGTCTTTGCCCAAAGGTGGTTTTAGTAAAAGGAGTTTGGAGAAGTTCTTTGTTTTTGGCTCGGATATTGTGTATCGTTTGAGTTGGTCTGTATAGTGTTTTGCTGTTTTGGTGTAAATTAATCAAGATGGATCTTGCAAAGAGCTGTTTTATGTGCATAACGTTGATAGTATTGAAGATAGTATCAGTGCTGGTAGAAAGAAGAAGTTTGAGAATTATTTTTATGATTAATTTTTGTGCTTTAATAATGGGGTCGAGGGCACTAGAAGAAGTATTACCCCAAGCTAAAATTCCGTATTCTATGTGTGATTGGCATAGTGAGAAATACAGTGATTTTAAAAGTTTGAGGTCAAGGAAATTACGTGTTCGTTTGAAAAAGTAAATAGATTTACGAATTTTGTTTGTAATTTTATAGATATGTTGTTTCCAGTTTAGGTGTGTGTCAAAAGTTAGTCCTAGATATTTGATATTGATGGCTTGTTCTAGACATGGGCAGTCACAGTTCCGGTCAAGGGGAGAATATTATCCTTATTATTATTGTCTTTAACACATTCGGAGTTAAAACACTCTGAATGTCTAAAGTTTAGTTTGATGAACCGTGTAACGTGTTCTATTACACGTAAATGAACTGTAAATTAAATGCACAATAAAACGACAATGTAAAGCTCATTCAATTGGTTTTGAAAAATCACGGGAAAAGTGAAATGAAGGAAGAGCCAACCTTGAATTCCCAAGAATCCCGGCAATAGGGCTCTCGACGAAACTGTTCACTTGGTGAAATTTCCTCCGAAACGAGATAATCTTTAGTATGATTTTGATATTTGCAAACCGAGCACAAAGCATGTGAATAATACGACGAGGACACTACGATTGCACCTTCTTGCTACACGACACGAATTCGAATGCTTTACTTTCGACAATTTACAATGCAACAAATCATCTTCTTCTTTTCAAGTGTGGTTAAGGCTGTTTTTAAGGAAGGAAATGGATAGTAGGTGTGACAGTGGGTATATTTATTTATTCATTTAACGGACATCGTCCAAATTACAAAATAATAACACGAATACAGTAGAATGTTAAATACAGGAGTAGAAAAAGGTGCATGAAAGCAAAGACATAAGGCAGATATAATATAAGAAAATAAAGTGACAAGTCGAATCAAGTCAAGACTACGCCGTGGGACAGGACCACGGTACACTTATAATATTCCGTCACTTGTTTAGCGACCGGCAAAAATCATTCAGACTTATCCCAAAAAAGTTAAGGTTTTGACTTGAGTTGACCAGTCTACAGATTCTGGACAATGGAGAATAATATCCATAATCTGTCGAATGATGGTTGAGGAAGAGCAGTTCATTATTTCTGAGTCTGTGCGAGGGGATATTGAAGGGAATGAGTTGCAGTAGAGTAGGTGAATCAATAATACCATTTATAATTTGAAGAAGCAAATGAGGTCATTTCTTTCCCGACGGACTTCCAAAGGAGAGAGGTTCAGAGTTAGTTCAATTTCATCATATGAGTTTTTGCCTTTTTCTAATCCTAGCCTCCTAGCAATTCCTCTTAAGAACCGATGTTGAACAGATTCAATGCGTATATGATGGGACAAAATGGTAGATATTATCCAAAACTGTTTCAATACTAAACAAAACGTTTATTAGTGGCTTTACAATAATTGTGGATAGGAACATTTGAAAAAATGCATAAAAGTTTAGTTTTTCAGATGAAACTGCTGGTGTCCACGGCCTTGTCCGGGTGAGTCGGATGGTAAAGCACCCCGATGCGTAAGTCAATGTATTATTTTTCTGTCCTCTCCTAGTTACTACTGTTGCCACTATTGCCCAGCATAATACATTAAAGTGGGGCGTTCTTCATTTATAACTCAATATTTGTGAAACTGCAAGAGTCCCAATCGTCTGTAGCCAGTGAGACTATGGCATCCCCAATTGGGGTATGTTGTGAGGCTGAATGTTATGGGAATGGGAATGAGATGGGAAAGAGGAAGGTTGGGAAGTACCTAGCTATTCAGATCTGGTCACCAAATACGGCCAAAGCCATTTCAAGATACGTTTCATTTCTGAATGGTGGTCTTACACCAGGGCGATACTAATTGTATCTTCCACTCTGGAACGTGCCGCATATATACTACATATTATTTTAAATGAGTAATTTGTGAAATAGCACAAATTAATCAAATACAATTTACTTGCGCACGCCAGGTTTCAAACCCGCGACCTCCAACTTACTCGAGAACCTTACCCCTGGATCACGGAGGCCGCTAACTTAATACTTAATAACTAACTAACTTAATAAGGCGATGCACTACGTCGTGTAATATTTTAAATCAAGCCGCTATCAATAACAACCCTTACGTAGATGGCGATAAGGTTTAAATTCCCATTTAACACCATCCGCCTGTTTTGATTTATGTAAGAAAAATCATAGCCAAAAAGTGCCTTTTATTTCATTTTGTGGATGTTCAGGCATAAATATTTAATTTTTCTTTTTAATTTTTATCATTTTATAAATAATTTAATTTGCAAAATTATAAAATATAATCATAACCGAAAATGGGATCGTAAGTAGGAGATTTTGAACTTTAAAGCAGTTTTCATAGGCCTTATACATTATTTTTTTCTGGGCTTATAAAAAGACTTATCCAAAAAATAGTCGATTGTTTTAAAGGCCAAGATGTATTCTACTCGCAGTATTTAATTAAAGTATCTGAGACATTTCTAGGAAACCAAATTTTCAAACCGAAAAAAACACGATTTTGCATTACTACGTAGTGCATCGCCTTAAAATCCAAATAAATGGAAATGTTTTAAACGTATCCAAAAACTAAAAACTGTTTTAGAAAGGTGATAAAATGCGCTTTCAAATTTTATTATTAGAAATAAACATACATAATTGTAAATATAAAATTTTTTAATTCTAAATATTTTTTTGTAAATAATATTACTGATAACGAAAACATGTATAAAACATACTTATTTTATTAGAAAAATGTATTTTTATCGTTAATGTCACTTTACTTTTTTGTAATTTCATTAAAAAAAATAATGAAAGTTTTTTTATTGCGATCGGCACCATTGGTTTCATAAAGGTGCACATTTTAATTCTACTGTGGTAAAATTCTAGATTTGAATATAAAGCATTGTATTTTTTTTTCAAAATCATATTTCTCGTCGCAACAGAGATCATATGAGTTGTTCCCAAAAGCGAATAAATTTGCTTGAAGTGTTGCACTTGTTTTTGGGTTATACTTGGGACCATACACTGTGTCTACATAGTCCAATATTGAGGGAACCAAATTATCGGTAATAGTAATAACCTTACGTAATTTCACTGATATATTAAAATCTCTTATGAGTACAACAGATGAAGCCTCGGATATCACGACCGTTACCTCTTTTTAACATGTTCCTAGATGCTTTCAGCTTTTTTGTCACATAATAATATCCTACTAATCCTATTCTGTGCTTGTTCTATCCCCACACATCCTCCAAGTGCTTCCGTGACTCCTGGCTGGATTAAATCTTATCTAATGATCCCGATGAACACGAACACTGAAGAAACCTAAACTAAGGAGGTAGCATAACTTTTTTTAAATCATTTTGATCGTTGTTATGTGTTGCTTTTTCTAGTGAGGATTACATTAACGATATCGGGCTCGTTGAAACTGTTAGAAGAATAAGATTCAATGCACGCGTGAGTCCTGCCTATTTACCATTTTCAGTGGATAATCGGCCATGCATCGGGCAAAGCGTTATCGCCGTTGGTAAGCTCATAAGTCTCATAATATAACCTAATCTCTCAATATTCTAAGTTTCAAGATATCGGGATGTAGTTGTAGCCACATACCTAGACACCTAATAAATACTTCAATTCATAAATATAACATCAACGGCGTTCCCTAAGGCTCACACTTGGGACTTATCGTATAGTATCGGATAACGTATAGTATTGGACAAAGAATCTACAGTATCAAAGTTAAAATCCTTCGGGTGCGTGCTGATACACCTGTATAAGACTGTGAGTAATACAATACATTGACAACAAATCATTTTTATGATTTTCTCCATAGCCCATAGCCAGGCAATTTTAAATGATTTATTTTAGTTATGGCTTGTAGAGCAAATTAACGAAGAAATTAGTTAGAAGAGTGCGAATGTGAGTGATAGAAGAAGTCGGGGATGATCGAGGAAGACATGACACTGTCGAGGTAACCAAATACTTGAATCGGGCGTGTCAAGAATCAAAATAAGATATCTATGAGACAATGTACGAATTCAAATACCGTAGAATAGTTATAATACCTCCAACTTCTGATATTTCTCACACATTCTGATGGCATCTCACTGGCGCCTCTTAGCGGCACAAGTCGTGATGCTCGGATTACTTTCATACATTTTAATGGATTTTATGAATGATTTTACCAAGCAGCACTAGCGCCTCTAGCGGTCAGAGTTACCAGCCGATGCAGGTAAATACTGCCAATTTTTCAGTGGAGTTTGGGCGTATTCTTAATATTCTAGAATCTAGGGTATTTGATGAATGTGATATGTGTGTGCCAAGACCGAGTTGTTTGGTCTGTCATATTTGCCTATTCCTGCGGAGAAAAGACGTGATGGTTAGTTCGTTATTTTTTTAACATATTACTTTCGTGTGTCCGAAACTTTATTTGTTTACCTATGTAAGTTTAATTCATTATAAAATGTATTAATCTTTTGATGGGTAGAATTTTTTTTTTCAGAAAATGCCAGAATCAAAAATAAAGCGGGAGTAAGGTCGAGGCAAATGGCAGAAATAGAATATTAAATCAGCTGTGAAAATTGATCTTGAAAAAAAAAATACGATTATTTTTTCACTTAAAATAAGTTTGACATTCTATAAATCGCAATGTTTTATGAAAATATCTAAGCGCGCTCTACACTCGCGGCGCGAACGGCCGCGAAGGCCGCGAAACACGAGTGTGGATCTTGTTCACGCCTTCGCAATCTTCGCATTCGCGCTTCGCGCCATTCCCCGATTTTTGTCGGTTATTTGGCCCGCGACAAAGGGTTTGCGGTTTAAAGTCGTGAACAAGACTGAAGCTTTGCGAGTGTGGATGGACACAGTTCACGCGCGGATCGCGGCGTATATTCACGGCGTGAATTCACGGCGCGACTTCGCGCGCGAGTGTAGAGCCAGCTTTCAGTCTGTATAGTTTATGTTCTCTTTATTTAAAAACAAAAACGAGATTTTTTGTGACCGATACTACCCAATTCTTTCTGACCGATACTACCAAATTCTTCGAAATATTTTGTTGTTTTCATCTTGTACGTTTTTTTAGTTAACTTGGTTTCTTGATATTATTTAAACATATTTATTTTAGTTATTAGTAACCATTTTATAATAAAACAAAGAAAATGTATATACAGAGCATTCTAAAGCAGAACTGATTTGTTCGATACTACTCGTCGCTGTCCGATAGTGGACGAACATTTAATTTAGTTTTTAAATTCAATTTTTGGGAAACATGGACATTATTATTTTTATTTATTTAGCATACCATATTTGAACAACTGTCCTTTTCACGAGTAATTCATCAATTATTCGAACAAAAAAGTATATCTAAAAAAAACACTGCGTCCGAAACTATCCGTAATCCTCGTATTTTTTTAAAAGAAAGACAATCACTCCCGGGTTACGAATAACCTGACAATATTTAAAATCTATTACCACCACAGTAAGCGGAAAATGTTGCTTGTGTTGTGATGGAGTACTTAGCCAGCCGAGGAATTGAACACACTACACCTTCTTCTTAATATTTTCGAAAGCATTCAAACCCCCTGCCGTTTGTGGATGACATAATATTATTCAAAGAAATTATTAACGAGTCAGGTGTAGTTTTGTTACTTGTAACTTTTTCAACTCACCATAATTATACATCACATAATAACATTTGTTACACTTGTAACCGGAACTATTACTTCAAGTTTTTACTACAAAATTATGAATATTTTTTTTAGGTTTCGGTACATCGTTTTTTAATAAAACACCCCCTGGTTTCCTCCGCAAAATGAAACTCAAAATTGTCGATCAATCTGTCTGCACATATTACTCTGGGCGGGTCGTCACTTTTGGCACCATCTGTACATATCCAGCTGGCAAACGAGTGGCATGCGAGGTACTGAATATCTTATTTATTTTGCTCAGCAAATAATACCACAGTTTACAGCATAAATAGGTATAGCCTAGAGCCAGTGATGTATTATTATTAGTCTATGCCACCGATGTAATTAGTCTATGCCTAGAGCCCTACGAAGAAGTTTAAAAAGATCTGGAATGTTCTAGAATCTACAATAAATTTTTCCACCCCTTTAATGTTAAATTTTTTATTTATTCAGCTATAGAATTTTTTTACAGGTGTTTTTCGATATCTGTCTCACTGTGTCGATTGTTTCCTGCTTGTTTGTGCAACAAGCATATGCAGTCTCAAATAAACTTCGCTCCAATTAAAGGCGTAGCTATAGCATTCACATGGGGGGTTCAATTCTAGGGGGCAAGTGAGAGAGATAGAGACCTCTATTTACCACAACTTATTATTTACATCACATTGATAAAAAAGATGGCGCAAAAAATATTGTCAGGAATGCTATGAATGAATCCAGGATTGTAATTGACAATTCGGCACCCGGATCGGAGTTGGAGTCGCAGATCAAAGATTGGTTGATAAAATTTAAGAAAGAGTTTAAATTGCTTTAATAATAATGAATCAAACAGCTGTTTTTTGTTATTTGTTTTTGGGGTGTTATGCCATGTTGCGCTAACTCCTTATTTAGCCAATGTTTCAAATAACACATCTGCCCTGATGATGGACACTGCAATGCTGTCCGAAACGTTGGCTAAAGAAGGAGTTAGCGCAACACGGCATAACACCCCAAAAACAAATAACAAAAATACTTTTGGCCGTGAAAATCTTAAATCATATTCAAACAGCTGTTCGTTGCCGACCCACGCGACGGAGCAATTTTTCTTTCTCCATTTTCCTATGCCGTCGTAGCGACAAGTTGAGTAGAGGCAACATACTTCAGCTGAAAAATAATGATCTTATTATAGTTTTAATGTGTATTTCAGCACGACTTCGGGGCCCCCCTTCTGAGGGAAGGCACCGCCGGCCGCATGTATGTCATAGGAGTAACCGCCGGGACCTTTGGTTGTACAGCTAACAACACTCCAGGACTTCACACGAGGGTCGCGCCATTCCTGGGATGGATTAACAAAACCACTAGAAGGCTTATACAAATCAGAGCATATAAAAATCCACTCGGGCGTTGATGGTAGTGGACAGTGGTAGAGCGACGAGATAGTATAATATTTAAGTACTTCATTGTAAATTTCAGCTCTTGTAACATTCTATATGTGGCAACACCATGCGAGTAGGTAGATCACTAGAGATGGATATCGGAAATGGACTGTCACTGCAGTTCCAGTTCCTGGAGTCCTTTTAGTTTTAGATGGAGATATTTTTAGTTTTTTTATAAAAAATATCGATATTTCTAGTGACAGCAAAGTCTCTGAACAAAAACTGGATCCCATCGATACAATGTCATCCCCTTAGAACGGTAGTTCATTTTTCTTTTTGTTTTTCGCATTACATTATCATGAATTTCCTTCTGCCTAGTAAATTTTATTTATACCATCTTTTTACAATAAAGTACCTATTATGATTTTCTTTCATTTCCTTAACCTGACACAGTATTATTTAAATATTTGTTAAAAAAAATTAAACATATTTTTAAAACCTTTTTTAAAAAGTTCAATTAAATATTTTTGATAAATAAAATAACATAAACAACATTATACGATAAAATCGTGATTGATTATTGGGGTTTTGCCGTGTTGCGCTTCCTCTTTATTTAGCCAACGTATCGGACAGCGGTACAGTGTCTATCAAGGCAAATAACAGGAACAGCGACAGTAACAGTAACAACATAATGTATGTTATTATTAATATTACACTGAAGATAGCGGTTGTGTAGAAACTAGTTAGCTTAAGTTAAAAGGTGTGGTAGGGTCAAGTAAACCAAATATTTGAGACGGTTCATGTCAAGACTCAGAATATAGAGAGTAAGACGATGTATAAATGTGACTGAAGCAAATAGTACCTACGTGCTAAGACCGAGTTGTTTGGCGGGCCGTTCTCTTTGCCTACCCCTTCGGAAAACGGCGTGACGGTTAGTTAGTAAGTACTAGCTGATGGTTTATTTATGAGTACTAGTACCTAGTTAGTTTTAAAAAGTGAATGTCATGTTGTTTTGTTTTAATATTTAAGTTTGTACTTAATTGTGATTTTTGGCACTTATTGAATTTCAGCGTAATATTTCGTTTTCGTCCATCACTAATCACTTTGAAGTTTGTAAACCGGTTTTTTGAAACCGCGAAACCGCGCACATTATTTTCTCCATGCGTATCTGTTATCCTGTTATCGAGAGTGGATTATTTATACTGTTATCGTTCATATGCAAATATTGAACTTACGGCGCGGCGTGTTTCTTTTACGTTCCATTAATTTATTTATTGTTCCATTCTTACGCCTTCTTGTTATGATAATATCATGTGACGTATTCGTGTTGGATTATTCAAGTCTGGGGAAGTACTAATTCGGGTTATGTCACCTGTATATAATATTGCTGGTGATATTATCATGTCCGTGAGATAATGTCTGCGAAAGATAAAGGTGAAGATAACAAGATAAAGGTCTGCGAAATCTTTGCTGGATTATAATTCAACCCGGTGATAAAATGGAGATTTCACCCAAGCTGCTATGGACTCCGCTTATTGTAAGTACGCATCGCCTTGCCCACCGTTTTTAAGAATAAATGTGGGACAGGATCGAACAATGAGCTTGACTTTAGGAAAGGACTGTTGAACGACTTAACATGATTCATTTCGAAAATCTAGTTTTCGCATTGTTATTGTTTTGTTTTCCAACCGTTTTTCTAGATCAGATGTTGAGAGAACGTAATATTCCTTGGCTAAGTATACATACTGTGTACGATTAGCGAGAGGCTAAAGATTATCGCACACATATACAATACAATTTCGTTTACAACTAAAACATTTGATAATGTGAGCCTCTCTCCGTGCTTTACCCGTGCATATTATACCGGCATAACAGCACCAGCTGTGCATTGGCCGAGTCTATTTTCGAAATAAATAACTCGTTTTATCAAACTTGTCAAATTCCGCTGTACGCCAAAATATATAAATTGCCTTTAGTTTCAACTTATGAGGGATGCGTTTAAGTTCCTTTTTTTTCTCAATGACAGTTAAGTTTGAAGGTTAGGAAATACGCACAAATTATTAAAATAATCCAAACTAAACCTTAAAAACCTATTTTGTGTATGTTTACTTATACCCCCCGACTTAAATAGTTGTCTCCATTAGATATTTAAGTTTAAAGCAAGTGTTATTCGACATACCTAATATCCATAATGGCCGCGCACTAGTTCACAGAAAAAATAAATATGTTTGTAAGTCGAAACGACAGGACAGGATAATATGAGAAAATATTATTTCCTTGCCAAGCGAATAAAATATATTTTAGTATGCCAAGAACATTTTTGGTACAAAATGTCACAACAGTATGTAATGGTACATTTGCAAACCGAAACACGAGTTACGGGAAAGGAACGAAGCAACTGCAAGCGGCGTTTCGCGCCATATTCGATTGCTTCGTTCCTTTCCCATAAGTTGTGGTTCAGCTCGGCAGTTCAGCTTGCGTATTTATACGTAGCATATGCTGGCAATCAACAGATAACATTTTGTAACTCGTGCCACTCTTAATCTTATTTCAGCATAATTTTTGATATCCCTATAATAATATAATTTCAGGCTGGCGGAGTTGCAGGCCTGACTGTGGACGTCACCCTCTTTCCTCTGGACACGATCAAGACCCGGCTACAGGCGCGTGCCGGCTTTGCGGCCTCGGGGGGGTTCTCGGGCGTGTACCGTGGCCTGGGCGCCGTGGTGCTGGGCAGCGTGCCTTCTGCTGCCCTCTTCTTCCTGTCGTATGAGGGTGTCAAGGCAGTGGCCCTACACCGTGGCATCGACAAGGCCTACCAGCCGTTGGTCAATGTGCTAGCCGCCTCCGTCGGTGAAATTGTGAGTGCTTTCTTATTTTAAAAAAAAAATGCATTAAACCAATGCATTGTAAAAGCAGTTAATATTAGCAATAAATATTAGATTATTTTATAAGCAATAATTATTAGCCTGAAACACTCATCTACATTGAAAAATCTCCTGATAAAAGATACATGACACCAACGGGACTTGAACCCGTGTCCTTTCGATTTCCGGTCGACAGCTCTGACCACTGAGCTATGGCGGCTTATCTCTTATCCGCGAAATAATTCAATATATACTAGTGTTTCATTCAACAATTACTGCTTGTTACATTTTTTCACCTGAAAACAACCAACTTTATTTTATATGAGAAAGGCATTGTAAGTGCTAACTCTCTCACTAGATGGCGTCGAGACAAATTGTCTACATTTTCTGGTGAAGATACTAGAACTTGTCAAATATTAATTATTATTTTTTTGGTAAACTAATGTTTAAGACAAGATTTTTTATGCATAGCACAGAGGGTAACAATTATTTTATCAGGAGATTTTTCAATGTGGATGAGTGTTTCAGGCTAATAATTATTGCTTATAAAATAATGGTTACCCTTTGTGCTATGCATAAAAAATCTTGTCTTAAACATTAGTTTACCAAAAAAATAATAATAAATATTAGAGGTAAAGTCACAACAAGGAAATCCATAATTGATTTTACTGTTGATAATAAATACTTTGATTATATAAATGTCTAGATTGAGCGTTCGAGCGACGAAACGCCAAAAAAAATATCAGCCAACTGTTGGCTGATAAGCTCGTTCAGCCCGCTCAGTTGCGAAACTATCGCTGTGCGGTAAACACGTGTTGTGTGACATTTGAAAATGACGATTTGCGCTATAACAGTGTGCAGAAATTACAAAGGACGATTGAAAATAACTAAAAATGTTACCTATCATAGGTAAGTTACCTTTTCAAAGCCATATAATAACCATTTAGTTAAAGAAACAATTCAGTTTTAATAGTGTAATTTAGTCTTACCATCGTCTTGACAACGCCATATTTTGACGCATTGTTTACAGGGTTGCCTGTTCTTCAAATTAAAATACCCACATAAGGTAAAAATTGCAAGGCGCAAATGACGCCGTTTTATTTATAAAGAACATTAACTTTAAATTCAGTAAATGTAAATGATTCATTTCTTTAAGAAATATAAGAATCTAGTAAATAAAAAAAATTCCCATGAGCGCGTTGTTAATTTTAAAATAGGTTTTAATAATTACCCAAAGTACAATATATATAATAATATTATAAATGTGAAAATTTGTCTTTGTGTTTAAGTGTTTGTAAATTCTTCGCGTTGACACTATATTTAAAAAAGTTATGAATTCGAAATTTGTTTATCTATTAAAATTACAAAAAAAATGTGACAGGTTTGTTTGGTGAAGTATCAAGTAAACTTTTAATTTTATTCATGCATATTTTACAGAATACATAATGATCCTATATTAAGAAGTAAGTGGATAGAAATAATAATCTCTTTTAACGATGATTTTCTTTTCATTTATATCATTATATTTATGTAGAAAACTATCTTACTTAAATGAATTCAAAATTAAACGAATTATAGGTTCCGCAAAATCGAAACATATTTTTTCCCAACTTTTTTGGGAAATACTAGGGAGCTGGTATCACTCATTACGCCTACAGTGACGTTAAGCGCTTACGTCAACAATATAAGTTGCGTATACTTGTGTGCGTGACACGCACACAAGTATTTCAAATCTGGCCTGTTCTTTCTGTCGGAATAACAGTGCGATACTCTATCTAGACATTTATATAATCAAAGTATAAATAATACTCAACCCATACAAACTGATTTTCTGTTTGTCTGTCAATTTCCTGAAATATAAAAAATCATTTTTTTTCTTTATGTTATCATAGGTTATAGGAATCCCTTATATTTTTATAATGACTAGACCGAGTTTTTCCCTGCAAAGTTCTAATTTTAGTATTTATTTCTAGATGGCGTGCGTAATTCGTGTACCCGTAGAAATCGCCAAGCAGCGTCGCCAAGTACTGCCCTCTTCCGTATCGCGCAACGGTTTCAGCATCTTGTACTCGGCGTATCGGGCCGAGGGCTTCTGCGGGGGCCTGTACCGGGGCTTCTTCTCCACCGTGCTGCGAGATCTGCCCTTCAGCTTCATCCAGTTCCCGCTGTGGGAGTTCTTCAAGGACCTGGTCCGGGAGAGAAACCCCAGCGGACATGTCACTTCATTGGAGGTATACCACACACCCAACTCGATCAATTCATATTTCAATCAATCAACTGTCACCAAGCTATGGCTAAACTGCGCAGACCATTATTTCAATTATTTATTCATTTTAAAAATGTTGCAAAATTACTTTAATTTGTTTTTACAGTTTGCCGTTTAAACTCTGCTTCATTAATATTAAATAAATATGTCAATATCTGAAGTGATTCTATTTAATAACAGGATAGCTTTTTCCATCGGCATGACCATTGGTCAATGAAAGGAATGACAAGTTATTCCTGCAGGCCGGGAGAAAAAACAATGTCTGATGATTCATTCTGAGCATATCAAAGAACCCAAGAGAAAGTCGGTAGGATATAGTCGGAGTAGTAGCCAAACTCCCTAACGTAGAGAATCTCAGAAATTATATTACAACACTACACAATCAAGGGTCTCTTTAAAATGATTTAACCGTAAGTCTGAAGATGACCACAACACGTTGCAACCGGTATTCTGGCCCACCAAATAATGGTGGAATAGGGTTTAAATTTTTTTTATAAATTCATTACGATGGAATTCCACCACAAACAAAGAGTTTCAACAACTTAAATTTTAATCTTTCGTTATGTTTGTAAAATTAATAACCTGATGCTTCTAGGTAGTATATTTTTTCGGGGGCTTAGGATCACAGGGACCAAACTACAAAAACTGGTGTTTTGTGTTAAGGCGATGCACTACGTCGTGTAATATTTTAAATTGAGCCGCTATCAATAACAATCCTTACGTAGATGGCGATAAGGTTTAAATTCCCGCTTAACACCATCTGCCTGTTTTGATTTATGCAAGAAAAAAACATGGACAAAAAGTGCCTTTTATTTTGTTTTGTGGATGTTCAGGCATAAATATTTAAATTTTTTTCGATAATTTTATAAATAACTTAATTTGCCACATTATACAATAAAATCATAACCGAAAATGGGTTCGTAAGTAGGAGATTTTGAACTTTAAAGCAGTTTTCATAGGCCTTTACATTATTTTTTTCTGGGCTTATAAAAAGACTTATATAAAAAATACTCGATTATTTCAAAGGCCAAGATGTATTCTACTCACTGTATTTAATTAAAGCATCTGAAACATTTCTAGGCGACCAAATTTTCAAACCAAAAACAGATGATTTTGAATTACTACGTATGGCATCGCCTTAAGCTTAGTTTCGGTTATGCCATAATCATATTTATTAGAGACACAAAGCTCTATATCGTACATACAGCCGTTTAAGAGATACAGTTGGGCGTGTGAGCATTCCAATCTTTATTTACGTTTATCTCAAAACTATGTTTTTGTAGATAGGCCCCTGTGATCATAAACCCCCGTTTTGTTTCTGTATTTTGGTTACAAAGAAATTATGTATTAATTTTAAATTTACTAAACATTTCAGGCTGGTCTCTGTGGCTCCATATCTGGTGCAATTGCAGGCGCCCTGACCACCCCCCTGGACGTTGCAAAGACGAGGATAATGCTCGCGCCGGCTTCCGCCAAGCCCTCCAGTGTGAGGAGGACGCTGGCTACAGTGTTTGCGGAGCGCGGTGTGCGAGGCTTGTTTGCCGGCCTGTTACCGCGCATCACGAGCTTTGCGCTCGGAGGAGCCATCTTCCTAGGCGCGTACGACTATGCCACCGCACAATGCGACACATGGTTTGCGCAGCACAACGCATCCTAGTTGCCTGCACGTCCAAGGTAGGAATTTGTCTGCTTTGCTTCTGACTGAATTTTGGACGCAGCCACCGCTGGAAGTGTTACACGTTTAAGTTTTGCCTTGTCTTTGACATCATCATGTGGATTTTCTATCATCTATACTGAAATGTTAATTGTCCAGTTCGTCAGTCAGACATGAGATAATTCAAATGGTATGTGTTTTACCATATCAACTGTGTTTTGAAAACCCTTACTTTTTGTTTGGATGCATTTATGAGTATTAATCCACTTAAAGGCTACACTTTTACAAACAATAACTGCATATTTAACTCAAATTGTGTATTTCTGAATTTGTCTGACTGACGGACGATCGATCTATGTACATATTTGGTTTGTACATGTATCGTCATTCATATTTCAAAGCAGTGGAATCTCACTAAACTGGCACTGTATATCCCACATATTGCTGGGAATGTAAGGATGCCTAATACATAATAACATAAAAATTCAATCTAGTCAAGTTTTGTTTTCCTATTGTTCTACCAATGAAGTACATATTTTCGTTGTGCTTGCAAGACCAGCTATGTGAGTCTTATCAAATTTTACAGGGTAAGCAAAAAACTTCACAGTTTTCTATTCAAAAGCAACAACAAACAATGTTTGAATCAGTATTGTCTGATAACGGTAGTGTGCATAGCCGAGATTGGGCCCGATTTCTTGATTTTTTCAGTTATTTTTGGTGTAAAAAAACATTTTCTTGAAATCTGCCACATAGCCGTTTTTGCAAGCGCAACGACTATACGTAGATTAGTTAGATTCTAATGTCTTTTATTGTTATTTGTACTGCAATATGGTTCTATTGTTATTGTTACTAAAATATGTATTTTTCATTGTCATCCATACTACAATATGGAATTATTGTCGTTGATCCTGCAGTATGTTTTATACATGGTAAAAGTAAAACAGAAGTAAAACAAAGTATCTACAGAAGATGTGTAAATTGAACGAGAACAACATTATTATTTTTGTAGTTATGTTATGCTTATGAGCATAATACATTAAAATTTACACGCTTTTTCCTTACGAGGAAGTTTATCATAATTCCGTTTGTTTCAACAATTATATTATGACACTGATATTTTTTGTTCTCAGTGATGAGCCTTCACCTGAAATATTTCTTGATTTTGTTCTGCCATTATTTTGATGTCTTCATTTTGGCAAATTAAGTCTGCTAGGAATTCTTCTTTAGTATAATTTGTTTAAAGACCTTTAAATATTACACATGGTTTTTTCCTGGGTATTTCTTCCACATATTAAATTATTCTGCCTATTTATTATGTCTTTAAATACAAATATGATACTTTTAATTTATAAAAGTTATTTACCTTTACGCCGCGTTTCTGATGTAAACAAAACTGTACGTAAATGGTACACTGCGCCCTTTATGAATATCTACTATGCAGAGCAGGGCGTCATAACATAATGGCTTTAGGCCCCAAATGGCACTTCGAACCAACACAATTGCATAAATGGCCATGCCCAAAAAATAAATCACATTGACTCGTAGGTTTTAATGCCGAATCGAGCCCCCTTAGTCCGCATGAACTGCTTATACTGCAGGCGACCCTTCCAGAGCAACAGGGACTCTTATTGCATTAGGTAGTCCGACTTGGGTAAAATGTATTTGTTACCCATGTCCACTAGCTTCAGATTGGAACCAAATGACAATAACTCCCAAGGAACATAATTGCATAACTGGCCATTCCCACAAAATAAATCTCATAGCCTAGGGACAATACAGCAATCAAAACCAGATATTAGGTACCATAGTCTCCAACCCTTTCTTAACTTCTACACTGTCCAGACTTCCAGCATTCTCTGTAGTAATCTGTCTCAATCTCAAAAGGCTGGGTCGTGTAATCTTTCACATACCTAGTAACGTCAAAAGTTCTTTCTACTTCAATCTTTATTTTGTCATTTTCTAAGGTATTGAAAGATATGGTCTTGCCTTATGTAATGGGGAAGTGTACATAGGTCGGAGTGAAAGAGGTCGAAAAAAATAATTTTTCGAATTCCGTCAATCCTATAATACTAAATGTTGCTATGGATAAATAGCTGTTGAAATATATATTTTTTTATTTCTCACATATGATTTTAAGGTGGCGCAGAGGACTTGAAGTTATGAAAAAAAGATCAATTTTAGAAAAATTTTAAAAAATGAAACGCACATTATTATCAACTTTAACTTTATTATCTGCATTAAAATATAAAGAATGACAAGAATCTAACACTTTTTTTAAAATAATTTTTGCCTTCAGTCATATCATCGCATCCGAGGTAGGTCCCTGAAATTTAGAAGAAAAGTGTGATTTTGTTTCTAATTGCGGCATTTCTCTTCTCGATTTTATTCTTGCTCGAATGTATCCATCGCGTGCTGTACTTCTGCAAACAGCCAAACTAGCTTCAGTGACTAGTTTCACACCTCTCTCTACAGCTTGTGTGTGATAGGGAAAATTTTTAATACTGATATTTGTATCTTCGCTCATAATTTTATACCATAATTCACTGTCTCCGTATTTTTTTGTGAATGGTGGCTCGAATATTTGTTCTGCTCTCCAGTCTATCAAATCATAATAATCATTAGCTTCTTTACGTATTGTCGTTCGTCTTGTAGCATCGCTAATAAAATATTTTCGGAATGTGCGAAGAAAGAGTTCCGCTCGATAGTTCAAAAAGCCATTGTTTTCAGCTCATCTTTTAAATAGGAGCATCTTTCAATCATACTTAGTGTTTCTGCTATCGTGGTACGAGAACACGCCGTCAGATGGAATGCAGGAAAACACTTCTTCTTGTTGACATATAAATTTATTAATTCACAATATATTTGCAGAGGATCTTATTTTCCTCTGCTAAAACTTAAACTGAAAGAAATAAAGGTCTAGTTTCCTCTATTCTTCAGTTTTCCCTAGGTTTACATAAACCTAGAAATTATCTCACGACTGACTGCCTAGGTACGCATGTACCTACCAGTTATTTCAACACTCGCTCCTGCGTAGGTACGTCTGTACCTACCAGTTATAGCAACACTCTAATACTGTCCTTTTTCTGGGAGGTATCTGTATTTAAACTAAATTCTGAAGGACATTTTACCAAAATAAAGATGTTCCACCCGCTCGTTGGCAAACAACATTCTTAACATAAAATAAAATGCACTAAACTATTCTTAATGATACAAACGTGACTTAAACAATAGAAATATTTTAAAGGAATTATTTTGAGGGAGATGAAACTTTATTTGGGGTTTTTATTACTATGGGACAGGGGTGGGAAAGGTATTGGCAAATATTTTTAGGCATAATGGTTTAACTAGGGTCATCATAAAATAGAAAGCGAACAGCTCTATTTGAAAACTGCCGCTGCTTGCAGTAAAATGTCACTAATTCTTAAATCATAAATGATACAAACAAGGCAATATGTTTATAAAAATACCAGGCCAAAGAATTGTTTTATTGTAGGGTCGAATCTGCAAATGTGGGAAGCTACACTATCTTTAAAATACGAACTGTGGGAACTGGCTTGAAGGTTAAATTTTACTGAGCAATATGTAATAGTCGCATTCTGGAAGATACATACCTCCTCCCGTGAAGATACTTCACAAAATAGGCAAAGAATGCGACTGTTATCTTTATTGGGTACCTACTGCTTGTCTACGAAAATTACCAGTTAAATTTATTAAAATGTCTAAAATACAAATATTTATGCTACTTTTAAAACTAGAAATTCCGTGGAATATGTAAATCTTATGACTAAAAATTGTGTAGTAGGTAATGTCTTAAAACTAGAAATTCCGTAAAAAATGTAAATCTTATGACTAATAATTGTGTAGTAGGTAATGTCTTAAAACTAGAAATTCCGTAAAAAATGTAAATCTTATGACTAAAAATTGTGTAGTAGGTAATGTCTTAAAACTAGAAATTCCGTAAAAAATGTATATCATACTGACCTACTAAATGGTTGTAGTAGGTAATTTCGCATTCACCTCCACCCTTAAACCCGCCTTGAGCATGTATGTATGTAATATCTTGTATTAATTTCTTCGCACTTTCTAATGAATTTACACTATCTAAATAGTCGTCCATGTAATGTTTTGTTTTTATTGCTTTGACGGCCTGGGGATACTGACATAAAAATTGATCCGCGTTTTTATTTTTTACGAATTGCGCCGAACAAGGTGATGATTTTGCGCCAAAAATCATTGAATTCATAACGTATACAGACGGGGCTACCTTACGATCTTTTCCACTCCATAAAAACAGCTGAAACGGTGTATCTTCATCAATAATTTTAATTTGTAAAAACATTTCTTGGATATCGGCGGTGAATGCAATTTTATTTTGCCTAAATTTAAAAAGCATTCCTAGCAGAGAATTATATAGATCGGGCCCGGTTAAAAGCCTATCATTCAAAGAAATTCCCTTCGATTTTGCCGCCGCATCAAATACAACCCTAAGCTTTCCTGGCTTATTTGGGTTGTAAACAGCAAAATGTGGTAAATAAAATTTATCCGAGCTATCCGGATACCTACCACTGAAATTGAATTTTTTTGCATATCTTTTATCTAAATAATGTTGTATTTTGTTGCAGTAGGCTTCCGCAAATTCAGGGTCTTTGTCCATTCTCTTTTCTAAAGTTTTTAATCTATTTTCCGCAACCTGAAGACTATCAGGAAAATATCTTTCTTCTTCCTTCCACAGCAAACCCGTCTCCCAATGACACCCCTGACTAGCGCGTTTTGAGGTACTTTCTAACAGGGAATATGCACGTTTATCATCTTTGCATATTTTCGGGCTCACTACTCCCATCTCGTCTATCTTAAAACTCTCTTTGATAATTTCATGCAATTCGCTATTTTCGTTTTCCTGAACATGAAAATTGAATTCTACACTATTTCCCGTTTTATTTGAAATATGGCCGAGCGCGACCCAACCAAGCTTTGTATAAGATAATGATACTTTATTTTTATCTCCCTGAACTATTTTTCTGGAAATAATTAATTCCCAGTTGTTTTGCCCAATTAACATTTGGGGTTTTACATTCCTTTCAAAGCGAGGAGCATTCTTAAAGAGTTTATTACTCGAAATGTAAGAATTAGATAGCGCCATTTGAGCTGGTATCTTTAAATCCCGAACGGTTCGAGCACTAGCTATGTACGATTCTACTTCGTTTTTACCTTTTATTGTTACATTTATTGACATAGAATCCGCGTTGTTGGAGCTCATTTCATTGACTCCATGCAATGAGAGGTCACTAACTGGTCCAGACAAACCGATTTGTTTGGCTACTTCTTGGTCTAACAATGTGACGGTTGACCCATCGTCTAATAGCGCATGAATATCTCGGCTTCCGAGTGGCCCGTATACCGTAATCGGAATAATTTTTAAAAGTACTTGATTACTTTCCCACGTGTTTGTGACAACTTCATCGGTTTCCACCCGATTGTGATTAACCAATAAATCATGAAATTTTTTGTTTGGTGATTTTAAATTTACTTTACAATTAAAACGGGAATGTCCGTACCCTAAGCACTTATAACAAACATTATTATATTTAGCAATTTCCCATCTTTGCGTTATTGGGACATTTTTAAATTTCTCACATTGCCAAATCTGGTGTTCTCCTTTGCAAACACAGCACGGTGGTTTTCCATTATTAGTGGTGTGATAAAGGAATTTTTTTGACGTATCGTACGAACGTTCGAAATGATTATTTTTGGATGCATAAGGCCTATTAAAATTTTGTTTATTTTGATGTTGATTAGCTTGCCGTGGATGATAATTATTACTATACTGCTTGAAATGGTTATTGGAAGCGAATTTAGTTTCGCTACTGATTTTAGAATTAAAACTTATTCCTGAGTCACGTGAATTAATTACGATTTCTTCCAGCCAAAGTGATAAATAGCAGAGTATTGGCTGTGTTGTGTTCCGCCTATCTTTGTCTGTAAGCCACAACGTTCGTAGTGTACTAGGTAGTTTACCGATTAATGTCGATAACAAATCTGGATTGTGCAAATGTCCGATATTTTTAAATGATTTTAACATAGAAATTAAATTTTTTACTTTACAAGAAAATCGAATTATGGCGTCTGAACTGATATTCTCATCTAATTTACTTAAATTTCGGATCTCACCAATAGTTTTTTGTATGATGTGATCCGTGTTGCCAAACATATTTTCTAACGTATTTATTATTTCCTTGACATTGCAAGGAGATAATAGAAGGGAAGAAACTGCGTCACGCGCCTCTCCTTTTAACGCCTTTTGCAATCTATATAAATTTTCGCTGTCAGATACTTTTAAGAAGTCTGTGGTATGATGGTATATTGATTTGAACGCAATCCATTCAATTGGATTGCCGTTAAATGTGGGAAGATCATTAACTTTGGGCCTGGTATTATATAAAGACATTGCCTTACCAATTGATTCCGCGAGACGGTCTTCAGTTATAGCAGGTGTTGGTCCCTGGAATCGGCCCTGCGACTCTGGCCACTGTTGCCCGTTGCGTTGCTCTGCTAAGTTGAATGGCTGCTCTGATGTAGGCAGCTCCCAGCAGCTACTGCTTGGCTGCTGATGCTGCGTCGACTGCAGCTGAAGAGATTGCCCTACCAAGGGCGGCTGATGCGATGTTCCTCTGGGTGGGAGTAGCTCGTACCGCCCGCCCTGCTGCTGCTGCTCCAACCGCTGTCCCAAGTGCAGCGGAAGAGCCTGCTCTGTCCGAGGCTTCAATTGCGATGGGAGAGTCTGCCCTGCCAAGGGCTGCTGCTCTGAGGATCCTTTTGGTGGGAGTAATGCGTACCGCCCACCCTTGTGCTGCTCCAACCGCCGTTCCAATTGCAGCGGTTGAGCCTGCTCTACCCGAGGCTCTAATTGCGATGGGAGAGTCTGCCCTGCCAAGGGCTGTTGCTGTGCAGTTCTTGTGGGCGGTTGTAGCGATAACCGCCCATCACGGAGCAGTTCCTGTTGCTGCTCCATTTGAACTCGAAGAGGCTGTTCATCGTGATCTCCAAGTTTTGATGATGAACTGTGATGTGACTGGTCCACCCAGTCATTGACTCTATCCTCGAGAGTCCGTTGCGAAGTCCTTGATGCAGCTTCTAAAACGAGCGCCGCATGTTGCTCCTCTGCTTCCAAGACTGACATTGCTGCAGCCATCTTTGCTTCGGAAGCAGCTATCTTTACTTCGGAAGCCTTTGCTTCCGCGGCCATCTTTGCTTCAGCCATCTCCGTAAGTAGGCGGGCCTTTTGTCTCGTGATGTGCACCTTGGTTGCTGAAGCTTTTATTTGAGCCTCCATCCAGCTGCTGCTGGTTCCCGCCTTACTGCCGCAGACAGATGACGACTTTGAGTGTTGTCCCGCTTCCATGATGCTGCTGTTCCCGATGCGGCTCGAAGGACCATATGTTTCTGCTATCGTGGTACGAGAACACGCCGTCAGATGGAATGCAGGAAAACACTTCTTCTTGTTGACATATAAATTTATTAATTCACAATATATTTGCAGAGGATCTTATTTTCCTCTGCTAAAACTTAAACTGAAAGAAATAAAGGTCTAGTTTCCTCTATTCTTCAGTTTTCCCTAGGTTTACATAAACCTAGAAATTATCTCACGACTGACTGCCTAGGTACGCATGTACCTACCAGTTATTTCAACACTCGCTCCTGCGTAGGTACGTCTGTACCTACCAGTTATAGCAACACTCTAATACTGTCCTTTTTCTGGGAGGTATCTGTATTTAAACTAAATTCTGAAGGACATTTTACCAAAATAAAGATGTTCCACCCGCTCGTTGGCAAACAACATTCTTAACATAAAATAAAATGCACTAAACTATTCTTAATGATACAAACGTGACTTAAACAATAGAAATATTTTAAAGGAATTATTTTGAGGGAGATGAAACTTTATTTGGGGTTTTTATTACTATGGGACAGGGGTGGGAAAGGTATTGGCAAATATTTTTAGGCATAATGGTTTAACTAGGGTCATCATAAAATAGAAAGCGAACAGCTCTATTTGAAAACTGCCGCTGCTTGCAGTAAAATGTCACTAATTCTTAAATCATAAATGATACAAACAAGGCAATATGTTTATAAAAATACCAGGCCAAAGAATTGTTTTATTGTAGGGTCGAATCTGCAAATGTGGGAAGCTACACTATCTTTAAAATACGAACTGTGGGAACTGGCTTGAAGGTTAAATTTTACTGAGCAATATGTAATAGTCGCATTCTGGAAGATACACTTAGGATGTGTTTCGGACCATATTTGCATGAAGGTTTTGGTTTTATGGTGAACCATGTTGACGCGTATACTTTTATAACAAACGTAGCAATCTCAACCAGACTATGGGATGGTAACTTTGTTGCTACGTATAGTCTCAATATTCTGTTTGCACAGGTTAGCCAACGAGAGTGTGCCAGCTTTCCTGGTTGCTTATTAGGGGCCGTTCAAGTATTACGTAAGCAGATTTATTACAATTATTTACCCCCTCTTCCCCCTTGTCACCAAAAGTAAGCAAAGCTCTTACCCCCCCCCCCTCCCATGCTTGCGTAAAAATTGGTACCTATATGCATTTTTCTGTTAATGTATTCTGTTTTTTAAGCGAGTACCTAAACGTATTAATTATTTGTGGGAATCTCCGAATATGTATTCGGTTTTCAAACATAGACAATGTGTGGGTTGCCAATGTGTAAAAAAAAAAATAACTACTACTGAGCAGTGCTGACGTAATCACTATCTCGACCCCCCCACCCCCCCATGTCATCAAAAATAAGCAAAGCAAAGACCCCCCTGCCCCCCATTGTGCTTACATAATACTTGAACGGCCCCTTAGCCAAATCAGATTTCACGCTGCCTTGTGTTATAGCTTGACAAATTAAATATACATGTTTTTGATCAGTGCTTAAAATTTTCGCATCAATATCAGGTAACACTGCCTCAATCTTCTCAAATTTTACCACAGGCAAGTCTTCACAGTGCTGTAACATCTTGCCGATGACTCCTGCGAACGTACTGGGACCTGAAGTAATGCCGTCCAAAGTATTGAAAATATGACGCAGAGGCAATTTGTTGGCATGCAACAAACATATAAACCAAAGTAATGGTCGGTTTAGCTGTCTTTCAATCAATGCGATTGCTCCATTCTTGGAGCCCGTGTTTACAGCAGTTCCGTCACATCCAATGGCTACAATGGTTGATAAATCTCCGAAGTGCAAATTTAATAAGTGCATAATTGAATCCTTTATAGAATTAGCGGTTCCAGAAGGATGCGCTACGTGGCCAATGTACTGAGAATCTGGCTCAAAGCAAAACAATATGCCCTTCTGTAATTGTTTTCCTGTGGTACTTGTTGTCATGTTTTTCTTGCACAATGGTCTTGTCTTTCAGACCATCAAAATATAACCCACTTATTTTACCGTCAGAACTCCTGAATCTCGAACTCTGCTTTCTCTGCAACTCTTCTCGGAAGAGTTTTTACTTATGTTTCCGGGTGGTCTGTAGATTCATATACAATTAAAGAAAACTTTTCACCACCAGTGACATGCACGTATAAGGAGTGATAATTGCAGTACATATTTTCCTGTTCTGCAGGAGCAACGATAGTTATATGAGTGCAATCTATTGCTCCTGTAGTTCCAGAGAAATGATTACCGGATTGCTCAAAAATTTGCCTCGCCTTTTGCTTATTTATTTTAATATCAACGGTATAAAATATACCATATACAGTAAATTATAAACAGTGACATCAGAAAATATACAATTAACAGAAACTCTAGATGGATATAAAAAGTCAGAGATACAAGTACATGCAAAACTTATAGGTAGACTAGGTTAGATTAGTATTGATTGAAATATATGATAGTATAGATACATGATATAATATATTACAATAGCTTTTTCTTATAGCTATAGCTATTTTTATCCGCAGCAGTCGAAGGAAATTTGACCCACATCTGAAGTAGTGTGTCGCTGATAGCCGATGAAACATTTAATATGCATCGGCTAACCGATGACTGGCGGATACCCAAGCCCCACTCGTGCCCTATACCTCTCCTGTGAAAAATTCAGTTATTAATATGGTACATTATTTAGTCATGGATTACAAAGTTAATTTAATGTACCACCCACCTGGACTGAACAGAGAGTCCATGCTTTGTTTTCGGTTGTAGCATGGGGGATAATCAGTCGATTAGGAAATGGTAAACGATAGCAACCATTCGCAGCAAAGCTTTTTGAAGCAATGCAACGATGTCGATATTCGAATTGACAGTGGTACTTCGTTCCAAAGCTTTGATGAAGAATAGCTATAACTACCCTCAAACACAGTAGTTTTATGTTTGGGGAGAACGAGTAAGTGGTTTCTTTGACGCGTACTATGTGTATGAGAGTCACGGGACCACTGCAATCTCTCAAACATATAGGCAGGGACCTTTGAATTCATCAAATTGAACATTTGACACAATTGGTGTAATTTCCTTCTGTTCAACATATTTAGAATCTGATGCCAATAGAGGTAAGATATGATCCTGTCTCGGAACATTATAACAATATCAGACACATGCATTTTGGACTCGTACTTGTTTTTGGGTTTTTTTTCAGTAAGGAGGGACCATATACTGTGTCTCCATAGTCCAATATTGAGAGAACAAGACTGTCAGTAATAATATTTCTTAATTTCATTGATATATGATCTCTTATATTATACAGCAGACAAAGTCTCGAATAGCACCACTGTGACTTGTTTTTAATATGTTCCTCATACCTCAATTTACCGTCGACCACTATTCCAAGGTTGCGCGCAGATTCAACAAAGGGAATCGTGGTTTCACCTATTTTTACATCATGTCTTCTATTCCTTACACATGATATTTTTTGTTTAGTTCCCATTAACATAGCAACAGTTTTTTGGGGATTGAGAAGTAGTGCATGCTCTTGTGCCCAAGCGCAAACTCTATGTAGATCACTGTTTATCATTTCCACCGCTATATGAGCGTTACATACTTCAAATGGTAAATATAGTTGTGTATCATCTGCATACATGTGCAACATACAGTGTCTAATAGATTGCATCATGTCAGCGGTATATATAGCAAAAAGCAATAGCCCTAGTATCGATCCCTGTGGTACCCCTCGTGTTATTTTAACATCAGATAATAATAATAAGAATATTTTAGAGCCCCATTGATATCCCTGCAGACTGTACGCTGAGTTCTATCTTTGAAATGACTCTGAAACCATTTTATTGCTTTGTCATTGAAACCGAAGTATTGTAACTTTGAAACAAGCAATGGAATACTCATTAATCTCTCAGACAAACACTTTTATTTACTTTGTGTTCCTTTGCGAACTGTCAAAACGTGAAAATTTTTGTGTTATTCACGAGTTTTGTTAAAAGCTTCATAACTCACGTTTTGGGAAACGTAGCCTCATTCTAAAAAATGTTTTGGAAAGATTATGAAATTCACTATCGTATTGTTTTGTTATATGTAAATATTTGCGTTTCTAAATATACATTTTCTGAAAACGTCAAAAATATGTAAAAATAGCTGACCATTATTTCAAAGCTGTGAAAAATGTACTTTTTTCTGAGTGTCATAAAGAAATAACACTTTATATATTGAAAAAATATAATTAAAAACTATTAGTCACCTCAAAATATTAACCGTCCAAACTAAAATATTTTTAATAAATTATTTAGAAACTCAATAAATTATGAACGAACAAGATGACAGATCCAATCGACTTAGATAATGCACCTCTACATTCCATAGATATTCTTAAATATAGACGCGTAGCGTTATTCATTATCGATACTCTGTTTTTTAAATCATGGCAATCCGTATACTAGTGATGGAAATAAATCGATTTTTGTAAAATCTCGCGCGTTTACGTGAAAAGACGTTCTAATGTCTTGACCGCTATTACCATATTTACGTCTTTTGACTTTCTAATGTTCTGAGTGGTTAAGTCAAATGCTTTAGAGAAATCCAGAAGAACTAATATTGTGGCTTTGCCTGCATCAGTGGAGGCAAGAATATCGTCTGAAATGCATTGCAGAGCTGTCGTAGTGTTGTGGCCTTTACGAAACCCCCGTATAATCCCGCATGTTTCAGTGTAAACTACTGTTTGGTTAAACACAACTTTTTCGAGTACCTTGGATAATGCCGGTAATATACTGATCGGTCTGAGATCGCTAAGACTAGAAATTGGTTTCTTTTTAGGAATTGGTGTTACTAAACCACTTTTCCACACTGCTTGGACTGTACCTGTCCGTAATGATTGGTTAATAATTGCTGTTATGGTGCTGAGTGCAAAAGGAAGGATTAGTTTAATCATTGTGATACTTATGTTATCGCAACCGATGGCGTTTGATTTAATATTATGAATGTGTTTTGTTATTGTAGTTTCGTCAACCGTTTCAAGTGAGAATGACTTTGATACAGAGTGATTTTGTGAATTATAATTGTAATGTTCTTGCTGTTTTAATAAAAAAAGGTTCTATTATACGAAGTATTGTTTATTGTTAACTCAGTTGTTAAAAGTACAATCCAGTCCAGCTGCATGGAAGGAATCGAATGCCCGCGCCTCCCGTCCGTCCCACTGCCCGCGTTCCCCGAGCAGTGTCGGAAGCGTTCGTCAAACCTCGGCTGTCTCCGGCCGTGCACGATCGCCTATACGGTACACTACACCCTTCCCTCTCTAACTGCAGCTCTACGACTACTATAAAACAGAGATATAAGGTCTCTAGTTACCGCTTTATGTGGTAACCCTACGGCTAAAACCTTATCAGGCACTGTCAACAATATACTTGAAAAACAATATACGACACACAGGTCAATGACCTGATATAACAACACAACATATTTAAACTAAATATTTCACACAATTAATAACAAGTACATAATTTATAATTCTTCAATAATGTTGACTTGAGAAGTAGCCTGCTCTTCTGGGGTATTTTGTCTGGGCCGAAGTCGATTCGCCCACGGACTCCTTTGTGTTGGTATTGGTGCCGCCCCTGCCGGTCCTGGCCCGGCACCTTCCACATCTGCCAACCTGAAATCAGGAGAATACCCCGTTAAACCACGTAGAAAAACCGAGGTCTCTAACTCCTGAGGGTCATTCCATCTGATCTCAGACGCGGACTGTGACCCATTGAACTCCTCACCCCAGCTTACTGACAGCTCCCTGATTTGATCCAAGTGTCTCTTCCACGTCACATTCGAATCTCCCACTCTTACAATGAAAACCTTTTTCCCCAGAGACTTACAAATCACAGCTTTTGTCCATAATATTTTATTATTTTGGCGATAATCCCGCTCAAGGCATTTTTGACCTATCCTAAAATTGCGAGTCATGGCTCCACCAAAACCTTTAATCTGTCTATTCTGACTTTTCGCAATATTATCGTTCGCACGCTTAACCAACTCTGAGTCTAGCTCTAGCTCTCCCACCTTGGGTAGAACTAACCCGTCAAACGAGGAACGAAGCCTCCTGCCTACTAACAAAACAGCGGGTTCGACACCCGTCGAACAGTGAGGCGAGTTTCTATAATCTAACAGAAAATTCAGTAGTTTTATTCTATAATCTTTGTGTAAGCTAGAACCAACCATCACCTTTTTAAGAAAACCTTTTACAGTTTTCACTGCGTTTTCTAATAGTCCGTTACTTTGCGGGTGCCTTACCGGTGACGTCATGAATTTAATGTTATTTTCGCCCAAGAATTCTTTAAACTCTTCACTCGTGAAAGCGGTGCCGTTGTCTGACACAATCAATTCAGGGTTACCAAAAATCGCAAAAATTTTTCTTAATTCTAAAATGGTGTGAGTACTATCTGCCTTTGTAACCTCGATGCAGTCTATACATTTAGAAAATGAATCGCACATTACCAAGAACATCTTGCCTGATAAAGGCCCACAGTAATCTATATGCAAACGACTCCACACTCTCCCTGAATTCGGCCAAACAATTAATTGATTCTTTGGTGGTGATTGCCTATTAACAGCACAATCCTGGCATGATTGAACCGTCTTTTCTAGATTCTTGTTCAACGATGACCACCAGAAATACGCTCTCGCAACGCCTTTCATCTTGACTATACCTAAGTGCGACCTATGTAACAAGGTTAACACATGATTTTGTAAAGAAGCTGGAATAATTATCCTATGGTTCCAGAACAAACAATCATCTACAATAGAAAGTTCGTTTCTCTTAACCCGAAAATTCCATAAAATATTGTCACGTTTCATAGACTTAGGCCAGCCCTGCCTCAGATGAGTAACTACTAGCTGTAGAACTGTGTCTGAAACGGTCGCTGCTTTAACCGAACGCAAATCCAATTGTGTTCCTTCTATAAAACTCACAAAATCTGCACTAAAATCATCATTGTGCTCCTCAACCGCATTTTCTAACGGCAAACGTGATAGGAAATCCGCTTGATTATTACCAGATTTAACGAATTCCGTCTTATATGCAAAACCCGCTAAGACAATACCATACCTCTGCAAGCGGTTGACCGCTAAAACTGGTATGTTTTTGTGTTCCTCAAGAATTCTTAATAAAGGTAAGTTATCACCACATAATGTGAATTCTCTTCCGAACAGGTACTGAAAGAACCTATTCAGCCCGAACATAATTGCTAAAGCTTCAAGGTCTAAAATGCAATACTTTTTTCCGCGCTAGTAAGACTACGTGAGTCAAATTCAATCGGCCTCATCGAACCGTCCCGAAAAACATGAACTAGACACGCCCCCAAACCGGATGTACTCGCATCCGTATATAGCTTCAACGGTAATTCGGGAAAATAATTAGTGAGCACGGCGTTGTCACTCATTAAACTCTTTACTGTATCGACAGCCTTTTTACACTTGTCAGAAAAATCCCATTTAACATCTTTTTTTTAATAAGTTATGTAACGGCTCTAATATCGAAGACATTCTGGGAATGAAGTTCCTGTAAAAGTTTAAAAACCCTAGAAGGCTTTTTAATTGGTGCACATCCGTTGGATATGGTACCCTTTTAATCGCCTCCAACTTGTTAGGTTGAGGTTGAATGCCTTCCCCTGATATCACATAGCCTAAAAACTCAATTGACTTCACGAAAAAATCACATTTCTCTGTGTTCACACGCAAACCGCACTCTTTCAAGCGATTGCACACCGCGCGAATATTCGCCATTAAATCTGCCTCGTTAATGCCAGCGATAATAATGTCATCTAAGTAGAACGCAACACCTTTCAGACCTTACAGACAACCCGCAATCGTCCTAGCAAAAATTGCAGGCGCAGATTTGAACCCAAATACAAGCCTGTTACATATATTGAAAAAGACCCAGGTGCGTATTTATAGTCGTATATTTCTTGCAACCCTCTGCTAACTCCAACTGTACATAAGCCTGCTTAAGGTCCAGCTTAGCAAACAGTTTGCCTGAGCTAACTTTATGAATGACCTCATTAATCGTAGGCAGAGGATATCTTTCTAAATCTGTCATGATGTTCAAGGACCTCTTATAATCTACACATATACGAATATTCCCGTTTTTCTTAATGACCGGAACAATGGGTGATGCGTACTCGCTACTGGACACTGGAGATAAAATTCCGTCCGCCACCATAGATTCAAGTTCTTTCCCGATTTTATCTTTTAACGTGAACGGTACCGGTCTCGCGTTATGAAACACTGGGTTTGAATCCCGATTGACTTTAAAACATACTTTATGTTTGTTAAATTTCCCTGATTTGTCTGAAAAAACTTCTGGAAATTCCTTAAAAAGTTCCTCTTTTTTTTATTCACTGTAAAAACTGAATCACGATTAATCGGCGCAATTCCCAAGTCGAAAAGTTCCATGAAATCACGACCCACAATTAATTCTGAACCCTTAGTGACAACTATAAAATACATATTATTTTTAGCTTTGTTGTATGTTACCGAAAAAATTGATTTACCCACGATTTTTAATGGATATCCGTCGTAACCAGAAATTGTACGCTTGTCAGTTGACAACTCTATATTTTTAAACGATTTTTTAAAAACAACCTCAAGAATCACCGATACACTCGAACCGCTATCCACCATAGCTGAACATGGAATCTCATTAATTTTAATCTCGACTTTATACGGACTAATAAATGCAATGTGCTCTTTATGAATTGCCTTTTTTACAAACAACGGAGACACTTTATTATTCTTGCACATATTTTTAAGATGACCCACTTGTTTACAGATGAAGCATTTTGCGCTTTTAAACTTACAATCACTTAACGTGTGATTCGCTCCACAACAAGTACATTTCTTAAAACCCGAGAATTTCCTCACACTAGGGCTTCCCGACCGTGAATCCGTTCTTGAAAACTCCGGTTTCCCTCTAGAACGCGACCTTTGATCCCCCCATGTGTTCGTCTTTTTCTTGATTGTACTCACAAAACTACCTACAGAACCCTCATCCTTGACTTTCAGTTCTAGGGAACTTCTTTCACTTCTAGGTTTCTTATATCTGAAATACAATGATCTCCAACAATATCCAAAAAAATTCTTTGGCTATTATAGAATGACGATTCAGAACATTTGACAAACTATTAAGAATCGTTGGACCTCAAATTGCATACAATAATACTAGATGGCGGAATGCAATCTCAGCTGAAGAAAGGTTGTCAGTCACCCTTAGGTAAGTAAAACAAGATTTTTACACTTAGTTTTATTTATTAGTTATAAAATTTTAAAGTGACGCCATAGTTACATCATAATAATCATTGGAGTCTTGTGAAACCACAGAATTAGGAGACTGTAAATCATCCGCAAAACGTTGTAAGTAGTCATTACAGTTTCTAAAATCAGTGCAATTCTCTTGAACCTGGGGTATTTTAGTAATGGTTTTATTTTTATGTATTGCTACACAGTAGTGCTATGGTTACTTGCTACGTGCAGCCTACAATACTCACCAGACATTTTAGGTTATAATAATAAATGTGGAATCACAAACTTTATCCTGTACTGGAAGCGCCAATTCTTGAGGGTTAGATACCCACAAGAATGTTTGTGATCCCAGGGTTCTCAGGGGGTTGGGTACGAAACCAGAATGTGTCAGGTTACAATGTGTACTTTAGAGTCAAGGAAAGAAGATTTAGAGTAACATGAATGTATATTATTTCAAATACAATATAAGTCTACACACTCTACCGTATGAGTTATAACGAAAACAACATAATAGCAGTTAGATATAAGCTTACCCCCAAGGTTCCGACCACGCTTTATCTATCTAGCTAACTAAGAAACATCCTACTCGAGCTGGAGCAGCACCTCCTCAGGCTGTGCTCCTAGGGGCTCCAGCCGGAGCAAGAGGAAGAGTTAGTTCCGCCTCCTGGCGACTGTCCGTGGCAGGAAACTGTGTAATCTGGCGACTGAGGAAGAGGTATCAGGTGCCCGCGGTTGCATCCGTGTATCCTGGCGAGGATTCCCTTTATGTAAGGAAAAATAGGCCTCCCTACGGCCCTGGTGAAAATGCGGTCGGCGTAGTGCCAAACCGCGAGAAAGAATACTATCCTTATGTTTCCGGGAACCGGGCACAATATTTTAAGCCACTGGCTTCTTCATCCCATAAAGGATGGGTCGGATTCAAGCAGATCACACCCGATAACACGTCTGACTCCGTTTGCGATTCATGATGCCGCGTGGTTACAATACTCGAACCAGCCACGGAACTAATTCCACTATGGAACTTCGTATTCACACCATTTATACGATTTTATTATGCAATCTCCGCGTATAAAATTAGACTTCGCCACTCCGATTAAAGGGAAACCATTCCCAAACAATTTCACTCCGGAAAACTGTGACTGTCGTCTGCCGAGAAATCAGGCCCACCATCTGATTTCTCCGCAGGCAAGGAAGTGAGTTCTCCCGGAACTCACCCAGATGTCGCCCTTAAAACAATAGACAAAAACTAGAAGTTGCACTCAACAATACTAGGCCAGTTCCTACTTTATAAACATTGAGGCGGGTGGAGATGTAATGATGCAGTACTACATGGAAAAAGTATTAATAATTATATAAAAAAATATGAACTAGAACCGCATCATAACATTATCACTAAATTTCTCGGACTAACAAAATTAGTTGCAGTTGAAGTTCCCGGCTCAGATGTAATGTACGTGGCACTAGTGTTTGGGGATAGTGAATCCTTATTGTAACCAGGGTATATAGGCTGTGGAGTAGTCGTTGACCTAGGGTACGAAAACTGAGAAATAGGCACATATCTTTTCGCCCTATCCATGGCGTTTATTACTTCCATTTTCGCATACAATTTCTGATCGTCATTTAACTTTCTTAGCTTTGGTATTAGCATTTCAGCGAAGTTGATGTCCTCGTCAAATTTTTTTTCTTTTTTACGTAATATATCCAAAAGTTCTTCATCGATTCCTGTGTTTCCTTTTTGTGACTTGGCCCCTGTTTTACGTAGATTTCTAGTTTGTCTAGAGCCCTGCTCCTGTGGGCTACTTTCCTCATCCGATTGAATATCCGATTTCGTGCTTTCTTCCGTAGATTTGACGTTGCTACTAGTATCTCTAGAAGTATTAACAGGTATCAAGAAAGAAAGTTGATCATCCATTTCCAAAAACTCGGAGAATTCACTATGCGGAGACGGCGTTTGTTCATCAGTTGATAGTTGTCCAGGAGATGGCTGACCTGGAGATGGTTGTCCTACATACGTATATCCTTGGGATACCTGTTCCACATTTCTTGGTGTACTGGGGCCTGTATATTATCAAACATTGGCTGGTTGTTTGCTGTACGCCTGCATCAGGGACGGTTGAGCTGATAAAGAATATCCTTGAGACGTTTGTGTCCTATTGCTTGGGTGCTGAAAGGAATATTCATCAAAGTAATGGCTGTCTGCTTTAAAAATTAAGTCACATATGCCTTGTTGCACAATGTTTTTAGTGTGCTCATTATATTTCATCATTTTACTTCCTACAAAATCCAAAAAACTTTTAATTTCATCATTTTGCTTGTTGGTTTCAGATGAGGCTGATTTTAAAATTCCAAAAGCTTCTTTAAGCATTTGCAATTTTGGGTCGCGTCTTGCTATTTTACTTGGCGGCACTGGTGTTTCTTCAGGTTGTGCTGAGTTATTTGATGGCCCCGGGATTTCTTCTGCTTCAGCTTCATTTTCGTTGTCTTATGGCACTCATAACGTCAGATTCCACACTCATAACGTATGTTAACTCTACATACTCAATAATAACAATGCTTGTATTATAATATTTATTTGAAAGAAGACTATCACGGTTCTGGACTGAGAGGCTCATTCCCGCTCATACGATCTCTTATATACGTCTCGTACTCGCTGTCTCGCTCTCATGCTGTCCCCCTTACACACATACACCACACCCCCACACTTAAATCATAATTACATCTTTTTATTTTTACAAATTTATATAAGCCAAATATATTTAATTATTTCCATTATGTATTTAATTTCCAATTTATATGTAATTATGTATGTTCTTGACTCTTCATTCGGTGTAGCATGGGCGTTGTCCTCGAGGGCGTAACCTCCCCTCCCATGGTGTAGGTGACCTGCAAAAATCAGAGGAATTAGGAAACTTGGTCATGTCCACGTCCGAGAGTGGACCCAGGTCCAGCAAATCATCAGACCTGTCACTCTCCCCCCACCTAACCTTCCTCTCTGAAATTTGATCATGGTGGCGTTTCCACACTTGTCCTGTAGACATAATTTTTACTAAATAAACCCTATTCCCCAATCTTTTATAAATTTCTCCTAAAATCCATTTGTTTTTATCACTTCTCAAATCCCTGGTTAAAACTTTAGATCCAATATCAAAGTACTTTTTAATTTTTTTTCCTCTATAATACTTTTTTTGTTTTTGCTGACTCAATAACATCTTATCTTTAATCGTGTTATCAATCCCTTTAAAACCTTGACCTTCAACATTATCTAATATTGGAATGATTGTATTAAAAATTGATCTAATTTTCCTTCCCAAAATTAATTTACTAGGTTCAATCCCCGTAGACATAGAAGGCGTATTCCTAATATCAACCAAAAATGTTAAAAGTTTATCCTCAAAATCAGCAGGCAATTTATTATTTATCATAATTTTTTTTTAAAAATTCTTTACCGTTCTAACCCCATTTTCGGCAAGTCCGTTAGAAGCTGGATGGTTGACAGGAGATGTCAACGATTTAATATTAAAATTATGACGAAATTCCTTAAAAACTGTTGAAGTGAACGCTGTACCATTGTCACTTACTATCTGCTCCGGAATTCCGAAATTAGAAAATAATCTTTTCAAAACTTTTATTGTACAAAACGAATCTACTTTATTTACGATGTGACAGTCTATCCATTTTGTAGTTGCATCAACGATTATCAAAAAATTGTAACCACCAAAAGGTCCCATGAAATCAATATGCAATCTATTCCATATTAATCCACTGATTGGCCACGGCTGTAACTCAACTTTACATGGAGTGGGTAAACACTCCAAGCATCGAACGCACTGCTTCACAGTTGCTTCTACCTCTGAGTTCATACCTAACCAAAAAAAATAATTTCGAGCAAGATTTTTAGATTTAACAATACCTAAATGCGATTGATGTATGAAATTCAATATGATTTCCCTTAATTCCCTCGGAACCACAAATTTATTATTATAAAATAAACACGAGTCATAAGTCGATAATTTATTTCTAAAATACCAGAATTTTAACAAGTCATCCTTTAAAAACTTTTTATCCGGCCAACCATTGATTACGAACCCAGTAATGCTTGCTATGTTTACATCTTTAATCGAAAACTGCTTCATCGTTTCTTTTGAAATTGTCGTTTCCGCCTCAATTATATTTAAAAAATCCGATTCAATCTTATCAACGTTCAGACTACCAATATAATTTAAGAAATATTCGCTACCGTCGACCTCGTCGATACAATCACTTAAATTATTATTACTATTAACCGGCAATCTAGATAAGAAATCCGCTTTGTTCTCACCCGACTTGACATATTCTATATTATAGTCAAATGTTTGTAAAATCAACGCATAGCGCTGTAGCCTATTTGCCGCTAGTATTGGCACTTGTTTTTCAGTGTTCAAAATATGTACCAAAGCTTTATTATCACAAGTTAGAACGAATTTATTACCATATAAATATTGAAAGAATTTTTTTAAACCAAATATTATTGCACACGCTTCCTTATCTAGAATGGAATACCTCAATTCCGTTTTTGACAATAAACGGCTAGCGAATGCAATCGGTCTTTCCATGCCATTCTCATATACGTGACATATAATAGCAGATATACCTATATCACTCGCGTCTGTAATTAGCTTGATAGGTAATTGTGGGTCAAAATGCACCAAAATATTGTCTGACGTCAGCAGTTTCTTAACTTGCTCAAACGCAATATTGCATTCCTGAGACCATACAAATTTTATCCCTTTTTTCAACAATTGGTATAAAGGAGACAAAATACCTGACACATTCTGTATAAAAGACCTATAGTAGGAAATAACTCCCAGCAAACTTCTAAGTTCCGAAACATTTTTCGGTACACTCATTTGGGTAATAGCATATATTTTATTTTCTAAAGGCATAACTCCTTTCTGCGAAATTCTATAACCTAAATATTCTATCTCTGTTTCTAGAAAAGAACACTTATTTTCATTAATAGTTAATCCGCAATCACTTAACTTGCTAAGTACTGCTTCACAAATAGAAAATAATTCCTCTTTAGAATTCCCAAATAAAAGTAGATCATCTAAAAATACACAAACGTTCCTAAGTCCACCAACTATCGCCGTAATGACTTGCATAAAGATGGCCGGACTCGTGCTTAAGCCAAAAGGCAATACTTTATATGCAAATAAACCTATATGCGTACTAATCACACATAATTTTCTAGACTTTTCGTTCAATGAAATTTGCCCAAATGCATTTCGTAAGTCTATCTTAGCAAAATATTTTGCACCATTCAGAGATGAAATTAAATCGTCAATACGAGGTAGTGGGTATTTCAACTTCGCTAACATAGGATTCAATGTTGTTTTGAAATCAGTACAAATCCTAATTGAAGCGTCTTTCTTTTTTACAACAACAATCGGGCTTGCAATATCGCTTATTTCTACCTTTTCAATAATGTCTTCATGCAACATTCTCTGTAACTCTATCTCTACTTTCTCACGTAAACTAAAAGGTAATGGCCTCGGATTTACAAACTTTGGCCTAAAGTCCGAATTAACTTCAATGTTTGCCTCATAATTTTTAAGCCTACCCGATTTTTCTGAAAAAACATGAGCATATTTCTTCTTTAAACTTTCACGAAAAACAAAATGATTATCACAATTAATCTCACTGAATTTTACAGAATTTATTCCACTTAATCCGATACCGAAAACTTGTAAAAAATCTCTACCAACTATTGTAGAATTACCATTTTTAATTATTACGAACTGTATTTTCGCACTTTTACCTAAAAATGACACCTCTAAATTCACTTTACCTAAAACATTTAACTGCGTTCCGTCATACCCTGACAAATGAACATTATACTTTTCTAAATCGTAAGAAACAAAATATCTTAAATACACTTCATATGGTATCGCGTTTATCGCAGCTCCCGTATCTACCAACGCCGGCAATATTATGTTACCAATTAACAAATCTATATATGTGGGTTCCGGCCCCACATTATTATTAACCACGAACACCGAATTCAACCGTTTATTTTTAGTACCTACATAATTTTTATTGTATTTACACAAATTACTAGGATGACCCGATTTGTTACAATGATTACACAAAATTTTTTTCCAGCAATCTCTTTGCAAATGATTTTTTTTTCCACACAAAAAACAAGTTTTTAACGTACCATTAACCGGTGATTTACTCCGCATTGAATTTTTATTCCTGGAAGGACTATCTTTCCTGGATTTATGGAAATACTCGCTTTCCTTATGAACAACATTTAAATTCGGATTTACTTTTTTAAAAGCCACAACATGTTCCCACGTCGCCGCTAGATTAATGCAATCCGTAAAAGAAGTATTGATTGCCTCTACGAATAGCTTGTGTTTCAATTTTTCATTAAAAATCCCAATAACGAATATGTCCTTTAAACATGGTTCCAATCTCAGCTCAAAATTACAAGATAAACTTAACCCTCTCAATCTAGCCGCGTAATCTTTAACGGATTCGCTAGGAAACTGTTTACATTTATAAAATAATTCACGAGACTCAAAAATATTTTTAACTGGTTTGCAATGTGAATCAAATAATTTACATAAATCTTCAAAAGAACAAACAGAAACCTTTTTTGGAAAACATAAATCACATAATAGAGAGAAAGTTTCTTCCGTGAGGCAACTCAGCAAAAATGCTCTTTTGCGTTCTGGTGACAACAACTTATCATCATTTAAAATGAGGGCCTGATCCAATCGTTCCCTGAACAATGACCAGTCTCCCGTTCTGTAACAGAACGTCCCCAAATTCTTACAAATCGCCTCCATTGGGAGAAGAACTGAAACAAGTTGAATAAAATATACGTATCTCAGCCCTTCCAGAGGTTATGCTCCGAGCCCCTGCCCTGAGCCTGTGAATCACCAACGTCTCAGCACCCTTTTCTGGCTCCGTCTCCCTTCAGCTGCGGACACGATCACCTTCCAAGGTCTTCCTTCCCGCTGTAGCGACAGAACCCCGGTCCCGGATTCCGGCCAATTCACCCTTGATGCCGATCTTGATCCTGGATCTTCTGCGTACCCCGTGTAACGGTGTACTCTCGACAAAATGTTGCAATGTCGGCTCCCACACACGTGTAAAATTGCGTTTTTACCGCGCAATTTGCCCGGCCCGATCTGCGTGCTCGCCTCGGCTGCGTGTGAATTCTCCAATTTGATAGCCTTTTATTATTCTTCTTCTTCCTTCAAAATTTAGCGATCCAACGCCCAAAAGCGCCAGACTATACTGTGATCACCAAAAATTCGAATAATCTTCTTGAATCATCTGATTCTCCGTAAACTTCTAATAATTTACGAACTACCGTGCTGCGCCACTGTAACGTATGTTAACTCTACATACTCAATAATAACAATGCTTGTATTATAATATTTATTTGAAAGAAGACTATCACGGTTCTGGACTGAGAGGCTCATTCCCGCTCATACGATCTCTTATATACGTCTCGTACTCGCTGTCTCGCTCTCATGCTGTCCCCCTTACACACATACACCACAGTAAGTAAACCTAAATCGACGTTTGAAGCTCCCCTGGTATTAAATGTGGCCGTATTATTAATGTCTAGAAGTGAAGGGTCTTTATTGTAGACCGATTGAAAATGATCAGCAAATGCGTTAGCCACACCCAAGCCACGAAATTCCTGATTACCTTTCATCATGGTGTCTTCGAGACCACCATCCTTCCGAAGAGATTTTATATAGTGCCAAAACATCTTGGGATCATGCATGATGTTTTCTTCAATTTCAGACACGTAGGCTCGATAGGCCACTCGAATCTCGCGCCTAACTAACACTCGGTAAAAACTAAACAGATCGTATTCACTCTGAAGGCGTCCAGCTTTCCAGCGCTTATGATGGGCGTGTTTGATCTCTATATTCGAGATGACTTCTCTCGAGAACCACTTCGGATACTTGCGACCACCACAGCCTGCACGTTTTTTGGGAAAACAAGAATCAAATACGTCATAAATACATCTGTGAAAATATTGCGCCGCCTCATCTACTGTACAGAAAGTGCTGAGGTTTTGCCAGTCCATCCGGCTCATTGATCCATACAAGTTGATGAAATTACCCTTGTTGAAATTCCATCCCCTTGAGATTTCACGTTCAAGGGTCGGGACTCTATTACTTTTAAAAGGTTTTCTCATCAAGCTGCACTGAAATTCAATAGCCGGATGAAAGCTGTCCTCAGGTACAAGTGGAAATTCACAGCGTCTTACCTCAAGATTGGCATTACACAGAACAAAATCAAGGATTCTGGAATTGGAATTTAGAATGTCATTACACTGCGAGAGACCAAAGGCCGCGCACAGATAGTCCAAATCAGATTCTACCTTAGAAACTTCACGAGCGGAATGCAAATTAAAATCTCCCAGTATGACGACATTCTTTTGACCAATTGCATCGAAATTAGAATGTATCCTGTCATAAAATTGATTGAATACTTCCCACCTACTTTTAGGCGGGAAATAAACCACACAAATGAATGTGACAGTCAGTTTGCAAGATACTTTTACCCATAAATCTTCTTGCTGTTTCTAGGGTGTGGATGCGCTCTACCTTTACCCCATCCTCACCCTTGAAGGCAAGGAGACAACCGCCACCCTGCCTGTCGCCACTGCCATTGTCTCGATCTCTTCTAAAAACTAAGAAGTCACCACTAAAGAGTTCAGAGGTCAAAACACCAGCATTGTTTGCTATGATATCACAGTCACCAGCCGCAACATTATTGTAAAAATGCGAGCATTTTGTTTTCAACCCTCTGACATTCTGGTAGTAAATTATCTTTTTTGTGTGCGAGTTGAGTCAGCTGTTGCCGACCTCAACCGCTGGAAGACGAGGCGCCGTCAGCCTTACTTCCCATTCCTTGATGAATGTGCGGCGCGGCCAGTGTTTTGCTTTCAAAACTTCGGCAACAGCCGGCTGAGGCACGCCAATCTTATGAGGAGTACTCACCCCGAGTTTTAATTTTTACGACCTTATATGAAGCGGCGCCATATAGTGACGTTAGGTAATGCGACATGTCATCGCAAGAAGTATCAGGATGGAAGGGATAACAGTGAAAGAAGTTCAATACTGATGGCTCCTTTTCACTCTTTTGATTACCCCGTACGGTGACACGCCGTTTGCGTGCAACTTTTGTCCATTGATCAGATAGCCCTTTAGGTTGTAATATGTTGGGAGTCGTATTATCGGTAGAGCTATCAGTCGTGGCAGGAGCCACGGGTTCGACGGGTTCGGCCGCAGGAGACGATTCCAATGGGTCAGCGGGTACGACCGATGGTGATGGTGATGATTGAAGTACCAGTTTTGCTGCACCTCAAATTGTGGTTGGACAGATGATGTTGATGGCAAAGGGATAGGTTTGGCCTTAGTACCTTTGACAGTATCTGGTATCTGTGCAACTTCGGGCTTGGCCTTCGATTCCTTTGCCTGCGAGCGAGTAACTCTCGCTCGTGGTAATTCGCATTGTGAAACGGGAGAGGGCTGCATGAGGCGCGGCGGGAAAGGGAGCAGGGGCAAGCCGGCCGACGCGAGAGTTGTTGACGCAATGGGTGCCATACTGGTGTTAGTAATAGCTGCAGTCACAATTGTTTCAGTAGTAGTAGTACTTATGGCAGTAGGCACAGCGCGGGCGCCAGGAGGCGGGTCGCACTGAATTTCAGGAATCGGCTTCTCGTTACCGTGCTTCGTTACGCAGGTCTTTGATCAATATTTGACTTACTACCGACTAGTAGTATTGACTTAATTTCTTTAACGTCAGCTGTTAAGCTGTCTACTTTGGTGCTCAACATTTTTACTATATTAGTGAGCACTTGAAGCTCATTCATAAATACACTTAGATCGCTCATTTTTTGGCAAAGTAATAGTATCCTGAATAAATATTCAAAACAAACGGCGCGCGGCGTAATACGTGCGTTCCGCCGGCAAGGTAATTCTCGACTGGACTCTGTCTTCTGCAGGCATATATTTATAAGCGCTTCGTATATCCTTTATTTTTTTTCAGTCAAAGTACTATTTGATTGTTTGACCATAACATCAGACAGTATTTTAAATTTGTTTACTGTCATATTGACCACAGATGTAGGTGCATCAAAACTGGTTTTGTATTGAATCAATTTCCAATCAGATTTTGTGTATCTTAATGATTTCACTTTCGTATAGGGAATCTGTTGAAAGTCGAATTTGATTGCTTCTTCGTGATACGTATAAAAGTCTGTATCCAGCATCTGTATAAAAGTGAGGGTCAGAGCTTTTGATTTTATCTTTAACAGAGCTCGTAGTAAACCCAACAGACTATATATCTCTTGGTGTCTCAAATTTCTTTCAATTAAGCTATGCACAGCATCGACCTCCTGGACATTACCGTGACCGGGTCCCGAAATTTTTTGGATAATTTCTATTATGTTCTTTGAGTCTTCACTCAGTAGAAATTTTATAATTGCCATACTCATGTGAGAATTGCGATTTTGTGGCACGCACGAATCTGACCATAATATTAATTTATTAATAGTGGATGGTAAATGTTCTATAACGCTCTTTAAAAATTTTATTAAGGCGCTTGCCAGATCTTCTCCACTTCTGTCATTTGTTGTTTCATCCCACAATGAGTTAGTTGCCGACTTATTTATACTGCAGTGACCCGTTAAATTATATAATGTTAATTTGCTTGAGTAGTAAAAACAAGACACTGTAGCTTTTGGTAGGCTAAATATGTTTTCAAGGTCAAAGGTAACCACGGCTGTATCTGCATTAATATTATTATCTCTATCTTTGGCTCTTTCTTCGTTTCCTTCTATTTTGCGCTTAATGTGCTCCTCGTGCTTATGCATAATATCATCGCTTGGATTTTTTTTGAGCTTTAAATTGTGAACACATATCACAGACATCTTTTTTTGGGCGGTGAAAACTTAAGTTAAACTTTTCAATGAACATTTTCCGGTATATGTTTTCCTTTACTGGATCTTTATGTTTTTCCACATATAAAGCATACATCTTCGCAATGCTCAACTCACAAGCCAAGTATTTACGTTTGGAATTCTCTCTACAAAAATGTGACTCTTGCGTTGGGAATGACTGAATGTGACTTACCACCTCTTCAACAATGGGAAACAAACGAACGTTCATTAACACCTTGAATAAATCAGCTTGTAAGTTTTTTCCCGAATGTAATATATCGTTTAGAGAATACGAAGTACTAGTCTTACAGCTTGCATCTAAAACTATTCGTAGTTTAGTGGTTGTTTTATCGTCTCGTAGTATGGAGTGATGTGGAATATAATAACTACTTTCCAGCAGCCTGTCGGGATTAACAGGGGATAGATAACCCTTTTCGAGATAATCCATTATTACGTTGTTATACTTTTGTCTCAGGGATGGCGATGCGTTTAGCCTTTTTTCTAGCCTTAGAAAACGACGTGAGGCTACTTGATAGAATCTCCTAGAATTTCTGGAGGATCCTTGAATGGGAGCTCAACTATATATCTACCGGAGGTATCTCTGCTGGTAGATTGATCGTAAATTTGTAAAATTTATTCAACTCTAAATTTGGTCTTCAATAATTTAATTTTAATCTTTCTTTTGCCTTTCACGTTCCCGAAAAGCCCATTCTTTTTCCTTTTCCTTCCTGATGAACATAATATCCTTCCGGATATCTACCACTTTCTTTGCCCCTTTCCGTAAGGCTGGGTGGCTTGCGGTACGGAGTTGCGGGACACTCCACCTGTCCCACTGCTGCGGCTCAGGAGGAGTTGTTCACCTTGTTTGATGAGCAGGAAGGAATGGGCTCATCGGTGTTCAGCTCTTCTATGATGATTTCAGGTTCTGCATGGGCTTCTACGGCTTTGGAGGTGCTCGGCTCACACGGATCGTCCGGGTCCAGGAAGATTATCTGCCGGATTGGCTGTGACACGATTCTGCACGGTGTCGCCGGCACCTCCTCAATTGACACCTCCATTGCAGAAATTTGGTTATCTGAAATAAATGATAAAATGATATGAAACATCATAGGTACTTGGTACTTAAATATGTGTAGATATTCCTACACTATATTCTTACACTACTCTCTCTGTTCATTCGCTCTACATGCCCAAACCACCTGAGGGTCCCTTTCTTAATTTTATTCATTACGCTTACATCAGCCTTGCATTCTTTGCGGATCTCCACATTTCTCACACGATCATACATGGTTTTACCACAGATATGCCTCCGAGATCTCATTTCAACAATTTTCAGTCTGCTTTCATCCTTCTTCTGCCACACATAATATGATTTGCAAAGATGTAACATTATAATACAGCGACTGCATCTTGTAAGATGATTTATCATTATTAGGTCCTACCTTTATGAAATAAATAATTATTATACATAAAAGTGATAGTGGTTTGAGCCAGAAGTCTCTATTTTATTAAAACAATATCGACTTACCAATGGTTCCAGCATCACTGTCGATGCTATTCATGTTTCCCTGGACGCTTAAGGTGATTAGGTCCTTAACTTTCAGCTCCATCGTGTCCAGGGGAACTGCTTTGCTGGGCCCTCCACCTGTGCTATAGTGCTCAGTCCTGATCAGCGCACTCTTTTTTCGGACAGACCTCTTGAAACCCTCGTACTTTATTTTTAAAGTCTTTGATGAACGAAAGCACGAGGACGACGAAGAGTTGAACTCCTTTTCAATTCGAAGCCAGGTGGCATCCTTCTCTCTCCACAGCGCAGTGTCACTTTGTTTATTTTCAATAATGTCTTTGTATTTGTGAATCAAGTTCACGAGACTTTCGCATTCTTCCCTGCTAAAATTGATGCTACGCACCCGTTTTTCCATAATTAAACTATACTAAAATACAAAAAAACTAACAAAATAACACAAATACACGAAATATTGTTTTTATGAACAAAACTTATTATAACCTTTAACCTATGTAACCAATTATTATCTATATTAACAGCAAAAAACACTACTAGAATTTAAAAAAGAAACCTATTAACTATTTAAAACAGGAGACGAATAAAATAAACTATGTAAATAACGAATTAAAAAGTAAAAACAGTTAAACAATTATATCTCGGGCGCTTGGCGGAAGAATGTGGGTGACAGCGACGTAAACAACATTCCGGTGTTTTGAAAATATGCATAGACAAGCGGCGGGGCGATAGAGCGGCGTGAACGCAGACGGGATAAATGCAGCGTTGCCACACGAAGTATCGAATATTTGTCGGGTAGGTGCTTGCAAGATGTTTGTAGGTCGTGGGAAGTTTGTTGTTTACTTGTCATTTTAATCATTCGATTATCTTAATCAGACAAGTTGTTACTCGGAGTTTACTACGTTTGTGAAATACCCCCTTAGTAGGAAAGCATTAAGCGCTTTGTTCGGGTCTTTTTCTTTTAGTGTTGTGAACCAGGATTCATGACTTATTTCTGTCCTGAGTTATTTGAAGTCCGTGACGTTGTGTGTGGTGTTTATAGGCATTTTTGTTTTTTTTTTCAATGTTAGATCGAATGCGATTGATGTAGTGTAGTGACCGTAGTATAAATAATGGATGAAATGGTTGTTTTTTTGGTTTTAGCAAAAATATGATCAATGCATGAATTGGACTCAAGGGAAGTTCTTGTGACAGAATTTATAGTTGACTTGAGGCCATAATGACTTAAGAGACTAAGATATTCATTGGTTTTCGGATTGCAATTGAGAATGTTTATGTTTAAATCTCCGGCTAAAATGAGTTGTTGTGTGTTTAAATTATCATCCAGAAGTTTTTGAAGGGAAGTTAGGAAAGGTGTGAGAATTTTAAAGCATGGAGGTCTATAAATAGCAAAAACAGATAGATCAGATCCTAGTGCAATTTTGATGCAATTTGCTTCCGTTAGGTTTATTTCAGAGATAAAGGGATCTAGCGATTCTGTAACGAAGATAACTATCCCGTCATTTTGGTTTAGTTTGGTAGTAGTATGGAATGTCGAATATCCAGGTAAGATATCGGTGTAAGAGTCTGTCCAGCATTCACTTAAAATTATAATGTCAAAATGGGAGTCGAGGTATTGTAAAACAACTGTAAAGCTGTCGAAGTTCTTAAGAATGCTCCTAATATTTTGGGAGATTATATTTAACGAATTATTTGTGTGAAATACTTTGAAATCTTGTGTAGTTTTGAATACATGTTCTTCAATATTGGGTGGTTCAAAATCTATATTTAGTAGTGACTCCATTTGAAATAAATGGAGTTACATATATAGTAGACAGTAACAAAGATTGTAAACAATTAGATAATACGATGTCAATCGCCGACGTGTTTAATGTTTATTATTTTAGAACTAATGTCAGAATTTTTTTTAGTGAGTACTTTATTGTTTTTAAACCACGTATAAAGATACGTGGTAAGGGGTTAAGAGTTCGCCTACAAATACGTTGTTCTCTCTTGCGTTTTTGCGGGAGTTCAAAACTGTTTGCTGTGCTAACTCATCTTGGAGTTGTACTTTGTACCTGTATGCTCGGTCTTCTATTTTCTGTGTTCTATCTTGATAACATATTATTTTTTTTATTTTTTGTGGTTCGATATTTACTTGTATCTCCTTAAATACTCTGTGTACGGTATCCGGTTGTTCTTCATTTGGCAAGGTAATCACCCCAGCAAGCTCCGTCCAGTTGTAGCTCAAACTAGCCTGTTCAATTTCGGCCAGTTGAGTTTCTAGATTATTAATTCTTATTTCCTTGATGTTGTTTTCTTCTTCCAAGATTTCTACCTTTTTTTAAAAGTATATTGTCGACCTTGTTTGATATATCATCATATTGACTGCTTATGAAGTCAACACCTTTTTTCAATTCTATCATTTTATATTCTAGATTTTTCTTTATATTTGATGTCTCTTGTTCTATTTTTTTTTTGCATAGTTTTTGTTTAATTTCATCCATTTTTTTTTCACCTGCCTCAGTTTGTGGTGGTGTCTCAGTCGGTTTTGATCTTGTTTGCACTTTACTAGAAGTAGACATTTTGATCGGTTATGGTTTTATATTACATTTATATTATTACAGTTTTAAAAAAAAAGTTGCTTTAACCGAGGAGCGAACTCAGCTCCTCCGCGACAATAGTGTGCGACGCTAAAGTTGCTATCTAGGCCACGGCCTATTTATCAACAGTCGTGATAATATTAGACTAATATATTATACGAGCCTGACAGTCGTATTCTGTTTGCGCTTAAATGCGACAACACTTTCACTGAAGCACTATACAAATTTAAAATCACTTTAAGATACTGATCCGAGGGCGTTTTAATATGAGTAAGCAATAAAAAGTTCACCACTGTTCCACAGTTATAAATTCACCATTATTTTTCGATGATTTCGATAAATTAACTATAAATATTGATTATTTATGCAGAGCGATTTTTAGCGTGTACGCACAGTTGAATGATAATGAATCAAAAATTGATGTCAACAATCTTGTCCGCTGCTGAAGCAAGTTGCTCCAGGTCATTGTCTGGCAGTGCGGACAGTATCGCCTGAACATGCTGTGAGAGGCGCAGCAACCATAATGTTCTTACAATAGCTGCCTTTATACAGTCGCTCTATCGCGCATTCTCAGGAGCGTACAGGATTGCGTATTGGTAAGCCTGTGCGCGCAATCGTGCGCGATCACTTTTTGTTAGTTTTGAAGCTTAACATTCATTCGCGCGCGATTACATGTGTACGTTACATGTGAACGGAAAGAGCGAACGTGTAAAGACTAATCATGCGCGATAGACCGCGTGGAACTGGCGCGTGTTGGAGTGTGTGCAATTTACAAAGTTTTACTCAAGTTCGCGTACACTCAGTATAGTGCGACGGAGCAAAATGGATAGAAGAAAAAGAAATATCATGGCACAAGTCATGATATTTGCTGGTGTTAGCCTACTCAAAAAGAAGAAGAAACGATCTGTATGGGTTAAGAAATACAGACAGCAATATTGTCATATGCCACTGATTGAAGAATTACGTGAAAATTATCCGGACGATTTCAAGAATTATTTGCGTATGGATGATCAGTTATTTAGTATGTTGTTAGATAAAATCAAACATAAAATATCAAGGCAAGACACCATTATGAGAGAGAGTATTAGTGCAGAAGCACGATTAGCAGCAACTCTTCGATATCTCGCCACAGGACGCTCATTTGAAGATTTGAAATTCAGTACCGGTATATCTGCTCCATCTCTTTCTTCAATAATACCAGAAACGTGTCGAGCTATTTATGAATGTTTAAGGGTGGATTATTTAAAGGTAAGTAACTTTATTATTGTTATAAATAAAAATCTAAATAATCAGTCCTGTATATCTTTAATCATCATCCAAATTATAGTTTTACATAGTATTTTTTATTGAGATTAATTGTGATTCATTTGAGATACATATCAGATTGTCATTGGTACGTATCAGTAGAAGATTCGTAAAAAGTTCTCAGGCTTGTTTCTTCCTGATTTTGGTAGATGCCTTCTAATATAGACTGTGATACGTCTGAACTAATCGATGAAGTCCTGTGCAAGTCAGCAGAAGACGGTGTTCGAATGGTCTTATTACAATAATTGTCGCATATGTCAGTTTCTTCCGTCAACTTTTTCAGCAACCCTTTGCGTAAAATATTATTTATTAAGGATTCCGCATAAATTGCCTGCACCGGATCCATTTTAGTTAATTTTTTGGCCATATTCATTCCGGCGACTTCGAACTCCGAAAACTCCTTGCTATTTGATTTGAGAGTATCTGCACAGACTTTAAAGAATTCGGCCTGGTAGTTGTTTGTAGCTTTTCTTTTATTTCTACGCGGTGTCGAGTCCCATCCAGTAGGAGCAGCATCATTCTAAAAATATAAGACAAAAAACATATTATAATTTCATTTTCAGATGCCGTCTACGAAGGAAGAATGGATCAAGATAGCAAAAGAATTTGAAGTGAAATGGCAATTCATCAACTGCGGAGGTGCCATGGATGGCAAGCACATTCGCATTGTGCCTTTGCCGGGTTCCGGAGCTGTGTACTATAATTACAAACACTTCTATAGCATCGTATTGATGGCTTTAGTTGGTCCAAACTATGAGTTTCTTTATGTTGACGTGGGTAAAAATGGAAGAGTATCCGATGGAGGAGTCTTAGAGCAAACAGAATTTTATCATAAACTGCAAATGGGCGATCTCAATTTTCCAGAAAATTGTGATACCGTAAATAACTTGAACTTTGTCTTTCTGGGTGATGAAGCGTTTGGATTAGAACCTAATTTTCTCAAACCATATTCTCAGAGAGAACTAGATTACGAAAAAAGGATTTATAATTACAGACTGTCAAGGGCCCGTAACGTAGTTGAAAATGCATTTGGAATCATTTCAGCTAGGTTTAGGGTATTACAAACAGCAATAAATATAAAAAACCACAAAAGTATTTGTTACGTCGTCCTTGCTATTTGCACTTTACACAATTTTTTGTGTAAACGCAGTAACACATATCCTATTTCTAATTACCCACGAGACGAGATTACTACAGACTCTCAACAAAATTCTGTTCCATTGATCAATCTTCAAAGACGTCCCCACACACAGATCACTTCGGAAGCTAAACGAAACAGAGAACAATATAAAACATACTTTAATACAGATGGGAGTGTTGAGTGGCAAGATCGTATGGTTAATAGTGGAAGAACTTAAAAACAGAAAATATAATGTAAAGGTTGTCGGACCTTCTCTTAAAGTTGCGTGTGTGTGTGTCTTTGTGTGCGACAACCGATAGGGTTAAGTAACGTGAGTTCTTAAACGGTCAAAATGTTTTAACTGTACTATTGGATATATTTAAATGTATAATAATAATAAATAAAAATAAATTAAATTTACTCACGACTTGAGTTTGCTGTCCAATTTCACCAACGCCACTTTCTGTTATTCCGCCTTCGTTGGTCGAAATAATATTTTCCTCAACAGCTCTGTTTTCATCAACTGGATCATCCTCAATGTTAGATATACTGTCAGTAGGTAGTTCTTGGTCCTTAGTGAACAGCAAATGATCATAGTACCAAAGCGAGGATTTGTACACTTCATCTGTTCCTTTTCCACTGCGGTGGCTGTTTTGAACTTTCTTTAGTTCCTTTCGAAAAGAGCCTCTTAGACTTTGTAGTTTTTTGACCACAAAATCTCGATTGGCATCAGGAAATCCTTTCTCTTTACAAAAGTCGATTATTTTGATGTAAGCTTCCTCCTTAAGATTTTTGTTTTTATAATGTTCCGACTTAATTTTCCATAGGCAAGGAAAAGACTTATATAACTCAAGTAACTCTATTATTAATTCTTTACTCCACGTGCGTATGTCCGCCATCTTGCGTGCGCGAAAGAACTGTACGTGTAAAGCAACCTCGAACCACGCGATTGCGTCAAATACTGATGAACGCAATCGCACGGTCTATCCCTTCCGAATCCCTCATCTTTACACGCGCATTCTTTCGCGCACTATTGCTGTTTCACGCGCGACAGAGCGACTGTATAAAGGCAGCTAATGGCACTTTTAGCTAACGCGGGTCCAGCCAACTCCAGCATGTGTCTTAGCAATCTAGTTGGTTTTCTGTCCTCTAATTGAATGCCTGTGAGGAGTCGGGTCAAGCGTTTTTCTTCAGAGTCCTGGAGACGTTCGATGAGGGCACTCTTGATGCGTACATATTTTTCATGAGCTGGTGGGCTAATTACGACATCACTCACAACTTGTAGAGTATCGGAATCGAGTGCAGCAATTATAATGTTGTCTTTCATGAAGTCATCTTTGATCCGTGAATTCATAAACTGTGCCTCTGCCTGGGCAAACCAGAGGGCTATGTTGGTCCTCCAACAAGGTGGCAAACGTACAGATACATGATGTACATCCGACGTCGATCCGCTTGATTGTTCCATATTGTGCTTTCTAATGTCTTCTTTCGGATATACAATGAGGCTTGTAGTACTTGATTCACTGTTTTTTTCTTCGTTGGTATTTTCTCCAAGAGTGGTCATTTTATTTTTTGTTCAAACAATTAACGCTGCAAATATGGCAACGATGTGTAAAAAATATCATAAGAAAAGGGTGCATGTCGAAAATATTCAGGTTTATAACCCCTATTAATTCTGAATGTTAAAATTACTACTTAAAATTTTAAAATTGTTAAAAATCGTTAAAATTATTTAAAATATTTTTGAAACTCTTCATTTTTATGTATTCGTTAAATATTTCTCATGAAATTTATTAAAATTTACTAAAAGTATTAAAATATTAATCTTAATATTTCATAAATGACTTGTAGGTAGATAGAATTTCAAGATGTAAGTTTCAAGAGTTTGTTACGGCAAAAGTGGGTATGAACGAAATAGTTAATATTTAATAGTTTCACATCATATAGCGAACAACTTTGATTTCAAAAGGGCGCCAGACAACACTTGATGAGTGCTGTCGCTGTTCGCTGTAAGATTGAATTGGTAGAGCAGTTTACAATTATCTCGAGGGCCGTGACATTATTAACCTGTATACAATATTTTAGGACATGACAGGGCGTCAATGAAAAGAATAGATGTTATAGAAACATGTTAGGTTATTATATTTCAAATTATAGTTTGACATTATAAATAGGTTTAATAGATATATAAGAAGACAGACCCCAAAAGATTGACCCTGGTCGATAAAACTCATAACTAATCCTATCTATCTAATATCACTGCGTTCGGTATGGAGCGTCTGAGAGATCCGAGGGTTGGCAGCAACCCTCTACGTTGTGGTGGATCCAGTCCCAGGAGATGTGGAACGGAGGGGACCCTCGGCGTTGTCATGGATCCAATCCCAGGAGTGGTGGGACGGATGAAACCCTCGACGTGGTGATGCATCCAATCTCAGGAGCTGTGGGGCGGAGGTAACCCTCGACGTGGTGATGGTCCGTAATCCCGTTAATTGTCGCATGAACTGGGCGTCCCGCGGCGGCGATGTATGTGGGTAAATAGTGGTCAAAACGCATTCTCGCCAAATAGATGGTTTGTTTTATTATGCAAAAGCACGACAATCACTTGAGAATACCAGGACGGGTGCGGATAATCTTTCGATGCTTTTCTTCACGCCATTAATCGAGATCGGCTTCTCGCCGTAAATTTATAACATTACTGCTATTGATTTGACATTTCGAATACGCACAACTCATAATGAGTACACAACACTCGCACTACTGTGCTTGAAATCCGTAAGATTAAAATGACATTTTATTTAACTAGTTGACTGTATGTCGATTGTATGTTCCTCTGACAATCTACTGACCGTATGATCGACAAGTGCCTAGAGTTTTACTTCAACCAAATTATCGGTCACTGTGATATTTTCTTTTTTAGGGAAACACTTTTGTTTGATTATTTGTACTAAATCGTAAGACGGATATAACGTTTTCAGACACCTGATTTTTGCTTCCTTTCTTAAACCTGTAACATTATTTGCCAAATGATGGGTGATAAAATGATTATTATAAATAATTAATGATAGATCCTAAGATTGTGACATTAATTTGATAATACCATTACAATAATCAAGTCATCTCAACCACGCGCACTGACAATAAATGTATGTGGGTAGCAAATGTAATCTGTGAAGGAAGTTCTAAATAAAAGAAGGTTTAATTATTACAAGAAGCTAATTTATTGAAACAACAATTGTTATATATTTGATCAATAAAACGAACATGAGACTCTAATAAATTTTATCTCCGGGCGTGTCAAGAATGCACGTACGATAAACGCCATCTTGATAAAATATGACTGATAAGCCGATAATATGTTATTTAAAAAACTCTAAGAATCTTGTAAAGAAATGTTTGAGTGGGCGCCAGCATAGTATTTATTAACCATGCAAGAAGTTAATACAGTAATCCCTATCGGAAAGTTAAATTAAATATTTTAAAATATAAGTTAAAAGAAAAGACCTTTCGTGAATTGCAAGAAAGTCCCTCATGTTCAGCGTCGCACGAAAACACAGCGCAAGCTCACGAGTCCAGCCACCAACTAAACCAGTCGAAATACGCTCGGCACCGTGATCTCGAAAACAGGAGCGCTAACAGGAGAAAATTAACCAATTGATTATTTCCAAGCGGGTAGGTACTCGCCGCCCAGGAGTAAGAACTGCTACATTACCCCCCTTCCAAAGGAAAAAAAAATTCCAATCGACAATTTTTTTTTTTTGATTTTCTTCTTATGCCTCCAACGCCAAGTCCAACAAGTGGTAAAGAGCCAAAAATGCAGATCATGCCTCAGAAAATGAAATCGAGCACGTTCTGTAGAAGTCCGTAATGTGCTCGCTGAGCAAGGATTGGAGCGCCAACACCAAGGAAGTAGGAGGAAGAACTCTCGCTGATAGAATATCTGAATGACCCTCTTCTGACAGCAGTGAAGAAGATTGACTTTGCGTGGCGAAGATAATGAGCCCCGATAATTGTATCACCATTATACAATGTTGACACCAAAGGCAATCTTGAGAAGCTGCACCCTCTTTCTGATAACAGTGATCGGCCAGGTAGTATCCTTTTAAACTCTTCCCGTAGAAGAATGTTGCTTCCCTGAAGACTTGATCTTGAACAAAATTGCTTCCTTGAAGAATTGATAAAAGTTTGTAAATCTTGTAATTTTGTATGTTAAATTTTCTTCTGATTTTTATTTTTTTATTTTTATTTTTTTTTAAATGTAATAGCTTGAGTTATCTTGACGTGAAGAACCGAAGAGTGATGAAGGCGACTGACTTTCTTGAGGCAAGTGATAAGAAAGGTATGCTATGCTTAACAAAATGGATTACTGAGCAAGGAATTTAACAATTACTGAACTGTAAAAAAAAAACTTGAATACAAATTGAAATGATAAACTGTAATAAAGACTAACAAAATTTGAAAAAAAAAAATTGTAAAACAAGTCTAGCTAAAAAGACTAAGTCAAAAGTGAAAGCTGAGCGCCCAACATAAATTAAATTTGAAGCTAAAAAAACCACTAAAATGAAAATAATAAAGTCTAAACCCAATCCGAAGTCACTGCCCTCTGCGAGCAGAGATGAAAAATTATTAAAATTATCCCAGAAACAACCCAATTCCATAATAAAATAAAAGTGACCGGCTCAAACAGAACCATATATTGATGACACAAATGGACAAAATACAGCTAAATCCAAATGAAATTGATGAGACTTGTCTAGAGCTCAGAGAGAAGCCACACCAACTACATGTGAAACCGCATAGTATTTGTTAAAAAAGTGTAATAAAATAAATCATTTACATTCTTAATAATATGAACAATTAATCATTTGAATAATAATTCAAGCCAAGGAAATCATGAGCAAATATAGGAGTAAAAACCTCCATGAAAGGATGCAAATATTAAATATTAATAATATGTTTATGTAAATCTCAATTAACATGTGCGAGTGAAAATTCACAAAATTCCAAAATAAATATTAAATAAATAAATTAATTATTATGACATAACATTTTTAAAAATTATTCGTAATGTGTATTAATCAATGACTAAATAAAAGAAAACACCATGCCAAAGGTTTCCTAAAACCAGAGAAAAATAGAACGTTATGAGCATCTGAGGCTATCGCGGAAAAACTGCATGAAGGGTTTTTCTCAATTATTGAATTCAAAATAGTAAACCAACACCAAGGTAAACCAAGGTACTATTTATGTTAAAGAACAACCATGCACACAATTAAAATGTCACGAGGACCAAACTCGGTACAGAACTGTTAAACCGAAATACAGCTCCGTATATTTATTATTATTACGCCCTAATGGGCTTTTACACACTACAAAGTTTAATAGTAGAGTATCACAGTTATTATAGATTCTACAAAATTAAAACAATAAAGGAAACATAATACAACGAAAGAAGAAAAAATATTAAATGTTACAACAAAAGCGTATAATAAAATAAGATACATTAGTAAAAATGATAAGAAGTCTCACATAAATAGATAAGTATTCATAATAAAAATAAAAATATATATATTGCGGAAATTATAGATGTCTATTTGTGTCTCCATCTATAAAAGAATTGAAATAAACAATATTTATATTATTTTTATAAGCAATAATTGTTCACCTGAAACACTCATCCACATTGAAAAAATCTCCTGATAAAAAATACATGACGCCAACGGGACATAAAGCATAAATAAAATCTTGTCTTTAAAAACATTAATTTATCAAAAAAATAATAATTAATATTTATATTTTAAAATTAAACAGTAACTTTGTAAACATCACTTATGGGTAAATACTTAATGCCGACCGGGTTTCGCTACAACCGTAGCCTCATCAGGGCAGTATAATACTAAAAATCTAAATATTAAATTAACATGTGTAGATATCACGGTAGGTGGACAGTCTGAGCTACAGTGGAAGAGGTAGGGATAAGTGGGAGATTGGGAGGCGAGTGTTCTTTGTCAATAGGGAACAATCTGAGTATAGGGCTTTTATTTAGGTTTATTTGGTTGTTGATGACTTTGCTATTGACGTTTATGGCTTTCCTTAACTCTAACGCTTCTAAGTTATCCAACCTAAGACCTATTCCGTTTTTATGTAATAGGCTGACGCCAGTATTTTTGTCGAACGTATGGTTGGTTGCTATGAGGTGATTTGCAAATTCGGAGAATCCATTACTGTTTAAGCATCTTAGGTGTTCTTTGACTCGCGTTTTGATATTACGCGCTGTTTTGCCTATGTAAAACGCGGGACAGTCACTACATTGCAGTGAGTAAATACCTGAGTGATTTAACCGATGTTCTTTGTCTTTAACGTTCATCAAAAATTTACCTATACTATTGTTAGTGTAAAACGCTGGTTTGATATCTGGTGGGAGGTTTTTTATGCTTTTTTGAGAGAAATTATCGATGTACAAAATTCTACGCCATTGTTGAGGTTGATTATTATTAGTTGGCATATTATTATTATGAGGGGAGCTGTTAAATGGAAATTTGCTTGTCGATAATCTTTTTAATTTCTTGTTTAGGATGTTATTGACCATATTTGCATTATAGCCATTATTAATCGCGATTTGTTTAATCGTCGCTAATTCTAATAAGAAGTTGGAATTTGATAACGGGACGGTAACTAATCTATGGATCATGGAATGGAAAGCAGAATGTTTGTGGGAGATGGGATGGTTAGATGAATTATTAATAGTTGTATCAGTGTAAGTGGGTTTACGATAGATTTTAAATTCTATTTTATTGTTAATGATTGATAGGGTGAGATCTAAAAAGTTTAAGCTAGAATAAGTTCCTATTTCTATTGTGAATTTAATTTTTGTATGAAAAGAGTTTATTAGTTTTAGGAAGGAATCAAGTTGGCGCTCAGTACCTGTCCAGATACAGAAAACATCATCGACATATCTCTTCCACAATAACACATTCTTTAATAATGGCGATTTACAGTTAAAAATGTTATTCTCTAGATTGTCCATAAATATGTCGGCGATGAGGGGAGAAGTCGGAGCTCCCATTGCCAGGCCATCTGTTTGTTGATAAAAAAGTTCATTGTATTGGAAATAATTTTGACTTAGACAAACATTAAATAGGTGAGAAAGTTCCTTAGAGAAATTATTTGGTAGTTTTGAATTTTGTAATAATTTGAACAATATGCTTTTACTTTCATCTACGGGAATATTTGGAAATAAGTTAACAACATCAAATGAGACTAATTTTGAGTTATTCGGAATATGTAGATTTTTTAGTTCATCAATCAAAGTGAATGAGTTCTTAATGGTGAATTTCGGAGCAAACACTTTAGAATTATTAAATACTTCAGTTATAAATGAAGCTGTTTTGAAATTCGGAGAATTACAACTTGACACGACCGGCCTAATAGGTTTATCGTTTTTATGGATTTTTAAGAAACCATATAATTTAGGGGCCAATGGATTTTTTGTTAGAAATTTTTACTTGTTGGTATGAATTGTCTTGAAAGATAGGGGATTTGCATGAATTCAAAGCACTTTTAATGTTATCTAGGTATTTGGTAGTGGGGTCTTTAGGTAGAATGTCAAATTTGTCCGTCTTAATAAAGTCTTGCACTTTGGAATTATAGTCACTTTTATTCATTATAATTATCGTGTTGCCTTTATCAGCCTTTGTTAAAATTAATTGTTCATCCTTTAATTTCTTCCTGATGTTCAGCATAATGGATGTTTCACGATTATAGTTGACTTTAAGTGTAGGAATGAGCTTTTTTATTGTTTCTGCACTTTTGTATAGAGGTGGTCCAGGTTTATTATATAACGCGGTCTCGATGTCCACTGCAACGTTTTCCACTGCACTAATGTAATTCTTTTTATTATAATCTAAGTTGTATTTTAAACCTTTAGATAACAGAGACATCCTATCTTTCAAGACAATTCATACCAACAAGTAAAATTTCTAACAAAAAATCCATTGGCCCCTAAATTATATGGTTTCTTAAAAATCCATAAAAACGATAAACCTATTAGGCCGGTCGTGTCAAGTTGTAATTCTCCGAATTTCAAAACAGCTTCATTTATAACTGAAGTATTTAATAATTCTAAAGTGTTTGCTCCGAAATTCACCATTAAGAACTCATTCACTTTGATTGATGAACTAAAAAATCTACATATTTCGAATAACTCAAAATTAGTCTCATTTGATGTTGTTAACTTATTTCCAAATATTCCCGTAGATGAAAGTAAAAGCATATTGTTCAAATTATTACAAAATTCAAAACTACCAAATAATTTCTCTAAGGAACTTTCTCACCTATTTAATGTTTGTCTAAGTCAAAATTATTTCCAATACAATGAACTTTTTTATCAACAGATGGCCTGGCAATGGGAGCTCCGACTTCTCCCCTCATCGCCGACATATTTATGGACAATCTAGAGAATAACATTTTTAACTGTAAATCGCCATTATTAAAGAATGTGTTATTGTGGAAGAGATATGTCGATGATGTTTTCTGTATCTGGACAGGTACTGAGCGCCAACTTGATTCCTTCCTAAAACTAATAAACTCTTTTCATACAAAAATTAAATTCACAATAGAAATAGGAACTTATTCTAGCTTAAACTTTTTAGATCTCACCCTATCAATCATTAACAATAAAATAGAATTTAAAATCTATCGTAAACCCACTTACACTGATACAACTATTAATAATTCATCTAACCATCCCATCTCCCACAAACATTCTGCTTTCCATTCCATGATCCATAGATTAGTTACCGTCCCGTTATCAAATTCCAACTTCTTATTAGAATTAGCGACGATTAAACAAATCGCGATTAATAATGGCTATAATGCAAATATGGTCAGTAACATCCTAAACAAGAAATTAAAAAGATTATCGACAAGCAAATTTCTATTTAACAGCTCCCCTCATAATAATAATATGCCAACTAATAATAATCAACCTCAACAATGGCGTAGAATTTTGTACATCGATAATTTCTCTCAAAAAAGCATAAAAAACCTCCCACCAGATATCAAACCAGCGTTTTACACTAACAATAGTATAGGTAAATTTTTGATGAACGTTAAAGACAAAGAACATCGGTTAAATCACTCAGGTATTTACTCACTGCAATGTAGTGACTGTCCCGCGTTTTACATAGGCAAAACAGCGCGTAATATCAAAACGCGAGTCAAAGAACACCTAAGATGCTTAAACAGTAATGGATTCTCCGAATTTGCAAATCACCTCATAGCAACCAACCATACGTTCGACAAAAATACTGGCGTCAGCCTATTACATAAAAACGGAATAGGTCTTAGGTTGGATAACTTAGAAGCGTTAGAGTTAAGGAAAGCCATAAACGTCAATAGCAAAGTCATCAACAACCAAATAAACCTAAATAAAAGCCCTATACTCAGATTGTTCCCTATTGACAAAGAACACTCGCCTCCCAATCTCCCACTTATCCCTACCTCTTCCACTGTAGCTCAGACTGTCCACCTACCGTGATATCTACACATGTTAATTTAATATTTAGATTTTTAGTATTATACTGCCCTGATGAGGCTACGGTTGTAGCGAAACCCGGTCGGCATTAAGTATTTACCCATAAGTGATGTTTACAAAGTTACTGTTTAATTTTAAATTATAATGTCACATCACAAAGTAACCGCTTCATATGAAGAAATAATATTTATATTGATTATTTTTAAGATGAAATATATCTCCCAGATCAGAGTATTTATTATCGAGACTGTGAAGTCTTGGAATTGGGGAATTTTGATAAGACAGTGTCCTGGTGTTGTAAAAATAAAAAGGTAGTAAATTTCGGCAAGATCTTTTGGGTATGTGGATGCTGATTAATTGGAGTAACTCAGGACAGTCAATTTTGTAATGAAGTATTTTATGTAGTACTATTAAATCTGTGTTTATTCTTCTTTCAGAAAGTTTTAATAGGGACAATTTATCTAGTAAGTAGTTATAATCAATGTTTTCTTCAGGAATATGCAATTTATAGTTTATATACTTCAAGAACTTATGTTGAATCTTTTCAATATTATCGGAATGAATATTGTAAAAAGGAGACCATATTGTAGAGTTATACTCTAGTTGGCATCTAACAAGGGTTTTGTACAACATGATAAATGTGCCTAAATTATTGAAGTCTTTTGAAATTCCCAAAACAAATCCAAGAGTCTTAAGAGCCTTATTGATAATGTTATTAATATGATACACAAAAGTTAGTTTGCTATCGAACAATATACCTAGGTCAATAATTTCACTGACGCAATTTAAGTTTTTATCATTGAATGTATATTGAAAAAATATTGGATTATTTATTCTGTAAAAATTAATGAACTGACATTTCTTTATGTTCAATGCAAGTTTGTTGATAGAACACCATTCAAAAAGATTTCTCAAATTAGTTTGTAATATAATGCAATCATTTATGTTATTAATCTCTTTATAAATTTTCAAATCATCAGCAAAAATTAATACTTTTATGTTAGTAAATATATCAACAATGTCATTTATGAATATAATAAACAAAATGGGCCCTAAATGAGAGCCTTGTGGCACTCCACTTGTGGCTATAAATGTGTATGAATTTGTGCCATTTATTTTCACACTAAGACTTCTATTGGACAAATAACTAATAAACCAATTTAATAAACTACCATGAACTCCAAGTGTGGCTAATTTATTAATTAATATTTTGTGACACACCTTATCAAAGGCCTTGCTAAAATCAGTGTATATTGAGTCAACCTGGCATCTGTTTGCTAAAGAATTGGATATGAAGTTTTCGTATATTAGTAAATTAGTTAAAGTAGATTTATTTGAACAAAAGCCATGTTAGTAGGAAGTTATAATTTTTTGTATGTTGGAAGTTATCTTAGAGAGTACAATTTTTTCAAAAAGTTTGGGTATCGCTGATTGGATACATATCGGTCTATAATTTGTAATGTCCTTTTTGTCCCCTTTTTTAAAAATAGGTGTAAGAAAACTGTGTTTCCATGTATCAGGGAAACAACCTGTTTCTAGAGACTGATTAAAAATTAGGAAAAGAGGAACAGTTAGGCCGTTTAAACATTCCTTAATTAACACCGGTGGAATATTATCAGGTCCAGCATTTTTTCTAACATCTAACAAATTTACATGCTTTTTGATATCATTAATTTCTATGCGTATTTCAGATATATCCAGACTAAGATTTGATGAGAATTGGGGAATTTCGTTGCTAGGTATATCCTCTTCATATACAGACTTAAATTAATCGGCGAATAAGTTTACAATGTTTTCATCATTACAACCAATTTTCCCATTGAAGTTCATACAAGGAGGAATACCCACGTTATTATTTTTTTGAGAATTAGTGTAATTCCAAAAATGTTTTATGTTTACACGAATATCATTTTCAATTTTATCAATATAATTTTTATAGCACAATTTTGAGATTTTACAACACTCCTTTCTTAACAATTGAAATTTATTGTAATCACTTGACATTCTGGATCGCTTGTAATTTATATCAGCAATTTTCTTTTTATATGTTAATGTGATCAATTCGGGGCTAAACCAGTTTGGAAAATGAGAAATTTTATTATGTCGAATGGGCACAAAATTTGCAATGGCATCATTAAGAATAGAATAAAATGTTTTGACATTATTGTTAATATCTGTGTTTTCCAGAAAAGACCAGTCTGTTGAATTTAAGAAATCAGAAATTTTAGGAAAATTTTCTTTGTAAAAATTATAATGCGACTTGACATTTTTAAGATAAGTGTTGTTAATAAATGGAATAGTTATTTATTTATTTATTTATTTACACATATACGGCACAACACGTGCCATTAACATAATTGACATACTTATAATAGTACAACAACATGAAGAATAACAGTATAATGTTAGTAAAATTTAAGAAAATAGGTAAAAAGTAAGGTAATAAGTAGTGTATAAAAACTATAATGTATAAAAGTAAATTGTAAAGTGAATAGTTTAAAATATAAAGTATTAAAGTACAAACCATAATTTATTAGGAAAAAGTATAAATAAAAATAAAAATTTAAAGATTGAAATAAAACAATAAAATGTACCAATAAGATACCTATCTCAAGGTATAGACAATGATTTAAATATAAAAGTAATAAATCCTGGATTATGTTAACCGATATGATAAATTTTACAAGTACTTATGATTTCAAGTGCATTAATAGTTTTAGAAGTACTGGTAGGCATATTATGTTTACATGATGTATTTACGTGGTACTAGCAAACAAATTTAGTTTAACGCATCTTTTGTATGAAGACAGATTACCGGCAGCGTGATCAATATTAGCATATTCATTGCCTAAAATATGCAAGCGATTGATGGTTGAGTTTTGTTCTGCGTTCGTCATAGTATTGTCACAGTGAAAAGGTGTTTTGAGTCGAGTCGGTCTACTAGGTACATGGTAATTTATTAATGAGACCAATTCAGGGGAGTCAAACCAGTTATTGTTTATTTTAAATAAGAAAATAAGATCATTGAGTATTCTTCTATCTTTTAACGATAAGAGTCTCATTTTTTGTAATAAAGATTCATAGTTTATGTCAACCGCAGGAATACCTAATTTGAAATTAATTGATCTGAGAAATTTGCGTTGGATTCTTTCAATGGAGTTTTCATGGCTTTTGTAGAAAGGGTTCCATATGGGGGAATTGTATTCTAAATGGCTCCTAACCAGAGTTGTATATAGTATTTTAAATGTTTGGATATTTTTAAAATCTTTACAAATTCTTACAATGAAGCCCAGAATTTTCATTGCTTTACCCGTTATTATATCAATGTGATTGGTAAATAGTAGTTTAGAGTCGAAGGTTATTCCAAGGTCCCTTATTACAGGTACTGACAATAAACTGTGATTGTTAAAAGAGTAACTATATTTGATAGGGTTTTTAATTCTAAAGAAACTCATGATTGACATTTTTTTATATTAAGTGTAAGTTTGTCAATGGTACACCATTCTACGAATTTTATAAAATTGGATTGGAGGGACAAGCAGTCGTATATATTTTTTATGATTTTATATATTTTCATGTCATCGGCAAATAATAATATGTTAACATCAGTGAATATGGAAGTGACATCGTTTATGAATAGTATAAACAATATTGGACCAAGGTGCGAACCCTGAGGCACACCACTAGTGGCTTCAAATTCGTAAGATAAGTGTTCTTTAATACAGACAGTTAGTACACGTTTTGATAAATAATTCTTAATCCAACATAATAAATTACCACTTATTCCTAATTTAGACAATTTATTTATAAGAATTTTAATGCAAACCTTATCAAAGGCTTTACTAAAATCCGTGTAAATTGAATCAACTTGTTCTCTATTAGCAAGAGCACCAGAGATAAAATGTTCATACAGTGTAAGGTTAGTTAAGGTAGATCGTCCAGAGATAAAACCATGTTGAAATGATGAGATATTAAATTTTATGCAAGAACATATTTTTTGGAGAATTAACTTTTCAAAAATTTTTGGTATTGACGATTGTATGCATATTGGTCTGTAATTTTCAACTAAAGACTTGTCTCCGCTTTTGAATATAGGAGTGAGAAAGCTATTTTTCCATATTTGTGGGAACTTGCCTGTTAAAAGTGATTGATTAAATAGTAGGTACAGAGGGTAAGAGACACTACTCCCACAGTTTTTTAGAAATACGGGGGGAATTTTATCTGGCCCTGAGCACGATTTAGGTTCCAGTAGTTTGATACATGCTGCAATTTCTTTAATCTCAATATGTATCTGAGATAGTTGTAAATTTATATCGGACTCAAAGTTTGGAATGTCTTCATCAGGGATATCTGTTTCATATACATCCTTGAAAAAATCTGCAAACAAATTGACAATATCTTTGATTTTACAGGAAGTTTTCAGTTTATAGTGCATAGTTTCAGGTATGCCAAGGTTGTTGTTATTTTGAGCTTTACAATAGTTGAAAAAATATTTTACATTGTTACCAATCGAAAATTCCACATTCTTAATGTAATTATTATAACAAATGTTTGATAATTTATTACAATCTTTTCGCAGCTTGCTGAAAATTATAAAATCAGAAAGATTTGTTGTTTCTTTGTAAATTTTATGCGCTTTTTTCTTCTCAATTACTATGTTAATGAGGTCCTTGCTAAACCAGCGAGGGAAATTTGAAGATAGTTTATAACTAATTGGGACAAAGTTTTCTATGGTTTTATATAGATGATCGTAAAAGGCTTTAATATTCTCATCGAGATTACCTCCTTCTAGTATAGACCAGTCAGTGTTATATAGATAATCGCGTATTGCAACATAATTGGCTTTATTAAAGTTAGGATATTGTGTCTGGTTTTTAATTTGGCATTTTATAGGGTTACATAATACAGTAATATCTAAAGGTGGGTGATGAGAATCAGGGGGAAGAACTGAATCGAGTGACTTTCCAACCGCAGTTGACAAGTCGGTACAAAGAACAAGATCTAGTAATCTATTATTGTCATTTTTTACATTGTTTAATTGAACTAGGTTAAGGAAATCACATAATTCAACTATTTTTTTTTCTGTGTCAGTTAAGCTAGAGTTTTGAGATAATGTAGAATTGTCGCGGGTACCCCAGTTGATTTTTGGTAAATTGTAATCACCGATGATAGTGATTTTACTATTTGGAAATTTAAACGACAGTTGTTCAATATCCTCGAAATGACTTTTGTATACACTTATATCTGATGATGGCGGAATATAAACACTGCCTATGATATTTTTTTGATTTTTGCCGTTTAGTAAAATGTAAACTTGTTCCACATTAGAATTTTTGGTTTTCAGAAGTTTTGAAGGATGTATCTTGTTGACAGCTATCATGACGCCACCGCCTCTAGATTTAGCGCTGGTTTGTTGACTTCTGTCAGACCGGTAAATATGATGGTGGGGTAGACCAAGCTCAGCAGAGTTGATGGATGGTTCCAGCCAGGTTTCCGTAAGAATGAGGATGTCATGTGGCAGTGTTGGGGCATGTATTTTAAAGTCCTTAAGTTTAGTTTTCATGCCTCTGACATTTTGGTAATAGCACTTCAGTTTGTTTACATTGTGTCGTTTTTTGGAAGGGTTGTAACAATAGTTGGTTTGGAGTTTATGTACTTTATGGTAAGGTTTGGTTCACCATTCTCTTGACGGAACAATAACTGCTTTCTAAGCTCCACCAATTGATTCCTTTGGAGGATGGTTAAGTCATTACTTGCTTTGATTCCGTCTTTAAATTTGGTGCTATTACGTAGGAGAGTTCTCGGTGCGATATTGTTTGTAAATTCCAATTTAATTGGACGATTTTTGTTGGCAATTTTCTTGGCACCCAGTCTGAATACTTTGACGTTGATTAGATCTAATGACGGGTCGATAGCTTTTATAGCCGAAGAAACTTTATCTCTATCTTCCGTAATGATGACTGCCTTTTCATCAGACAAGCTCTCGGGAACGTTATATAATATGACGTTGTTAGATCTGATGGCCCTATCTTCCATTTCGGTGACAATATCACCCATATTAATGTCAATCGGGTTGGTCCTGCTGAGTTGCGTATTATTTTTCATTGAATTTAATTCTCCTTGCATTACTCCAAAATCGACTACCAATTCTGCAATCGTAGCCATAAGTTCGGTTGTTTTTGGTATTATTTTTACGATATTTTCCTTAGAGAATTTATTGCTAGGCTCATGAACGATTGAGATCAATCCACTGATTATCGCATTTACTTTGGTAATGTACTGCGAAGCTTTATCACTCAGAGCCATTGTTATTTTTATTTTTCTTTTTTTTTTTTTAAACAGTTGTGAACCCCTGGATTTTTGGTAGGGCGTGTAAGTACTACCGCTGGCGGCGCGGGCGGTGTAGATGCGGGCGCGGGGGGCTTATAGCAACTGTCACTTGATTACACTAATCCTTGTTTTAAACACTTTTAATGCACTATATACTTTTCTGACAATTAGTAAACTTTAAGCCAGTGTTAATTTAATATAATTAGGTGAAACACTTTAAATTTAATACTTTTTATGACTGCTTTAGATGATTTTGTTAGGATAAAAATAATGCGTGTGCACTCTCCGTATTGTTGTTGTTATATCAAGAGGGGGATGGTAGAGGTCTACAGGCAATAGTTCATCCAAGGATTTACATACGGTAGAAGTGGGCTCACTGAAAAACACTAGATCAAGAAGACGACTATTTATATTAGTGATAGTGTTTAATTGTGGGATTGATAAGTAATTCGACATACCCAGAATCTCTCTCGCTGAGATTTGTAGTTGACAAATTAACACCAGATAATTCGGGGTCGTCATGGTTCCAACATATATTTGGCAAGTTATAATCACCTATTATTATAAGTTTAGCACTAGGATATTTAAACCTTAAAATTTCTACATCTTCCACGTGATTCTTATAAAGCTGTGAATTAGAAGATGGCGGGAAATATACACATCCTAATATTAACTTGCCAGCATTTTTATTTTCGAGCAACACGAATATTTGTTCAACATCACTATTTTTAATTTTAAGCACTTTCGAAGTAACCTTTTTGTGGACAGCTATCAGGACTCCTCCGCCTCTTGTATTGGAGCTGGTTTTTAGACTCCGGTCTACTCGATAGATGTTGTGATTTTGAAATCCAAGTTCAGCCGAGAAGATTGATGGGATTAACCAAGTTTCCGTTAACATGATGACGTCGTGTGAGAAAGTGGGAACCTTTATTCTGAAATCATTTAATTTAGTTCTGATGCCTCTGATATTCTGACAGTACGAGCGTGAGCACACAGAGAGCGGTCAGGAGTTCCGAGTTCCGCGTTCGGCGTTCATTAGAATGTACTGATACTATAACAACAACGCACACAGCGGGCAGTCAGACCGCGGCGGTCAAAACGGAACGCCGCGTTCTAAGAGTTCTTTTGCCGCCGAGGCAGAGAACGCCAGAACGCCGCGATGTTTGAGGTTACAAACACAGAAAAGTTAATTGAATTGGTTAGGGAAAGGAGTTTGTTATACGATTTAAGTGATGTAAATTATAAAAAACGCGAAAAAAAAAGTCGAAGCTTGGTTTGACATTGCTACTATTAAATTTAAATTTTAAGTAAATTTTATTATTAGTAAATTCGCCTTGTTCTTCTCGCGTTGTGTTGATTGGGTGCACCCAATACTTTCTTTTCTTTTTAGAAGCTGTTAAGCTCCACAAGAACAATATATTTTCACGGATGATGAACTTTCTAGTGACATGTTGCATATGCAAAGACCCAAACGAAACTAGAACGCGAGAATTTTAACGCCGCTTGTGTGCGTTGGAAATCTTGAGCGGTCAACGGTCACTAGAACGCAGAACTCTGACCGCTCTCTGTGTGCTCACGCCCTTAAGGTTACATTTATTTAGTTGGAGTTTTTTGGCAAAACATTGATAATATTGGGGAGGTTATTAATATAAGTTAAATTTGGTTCGCCATTTTTCTTTCTAGTTTCTAGTTCGTCCCGAAGTATCATAAGTTGTTTTCTTTGTTGACTCGTCTGATCGTTGCCGGCTTTAACACCATCTTTGAAATTTTTGTTATTAATTAAGATTGTCCGGACTAAATGCTCCTCATTGAGTTCTATCTTGATTGGTCTACATTTATTTGAAATTTTCTTCGTTCCCAACCTGTACATTTTAATGTCTTGAGTATTAATGGTAATATTAATATTTTTCAGGGCCGTAGTAACGTTTTTAACATCATCGGAAATATTTATAGATGTTAGATCTGACGTACTCTCCGGGACATTGAAGAGAATTACGTTTTTTGCACGAAGCTACGAAGTATATGCCATAATTGAAATACAGTATGTCCCTCTAGAAAGGACAAACTGTACCTCCAAAACAAGTCGCTGCCACGGACTTAGTTCATTAAAGAACAAATAGTATAATCTCATAAAGTATAATCAGCTTTTTAAAAGATCCCTCGAACAGAAAAATAGCACAAACACAGTGGCCAACTGAGATTGTGAACTTCACTGCCATAGGATAACGCATGAAACTGATACAATGCATTCTAATCGTGAGATTACAAAATAGTCGATACCATATGATAGCACTTGAATACTAAAAAAATGGATTCAATGCGTGAGATTAAAAAACCGTCAATCCCCCGCGTTGAATCGGAATGGACAATTTACTCCCCAAAACACATATTACACATGTACACAAAGACAAAACAAAACTTATACAAAAATACACTCAATGTGAAGACACAAAAATACTAGTCATGTCCTCACAATGAGAGAACACAAAGAAAAATTGCAAACCTGAGGGCAAGGCAAGCAATTACCAAAATTATAACAAGAGAAAAGGGATTAATTCTCAAACAAAAAAAATATAACGATTACAACAGAAGAAAAATAGTTCATCAGTTAAGGCGAATATAAACGCCAAACATATTTGGGTTTCTACCCCTTCCAACAGAATATAAAATGTGCACATTTTTTGTTACTTATCTGCACGAGACAAGTAATTGCAGTAGCCGCGTACTATGTACCTGCTATACGTAGGAAGCGCCCGACCAGGCCTCCCCGTTCGCCAAGGCTTCCGTATACCTACTAATACCTTTTTAACTGGTGGACGATTACTATCAATCTTATTTTGACAACAGCGGCAGAGCTATAGCTGCCGGATGGACTCAAACTGTGGGGATATTAGTGATTAATATAATAATTAATATTTTTTAATTTTTTAATAACTGTATATTTTTTATTGATTTTTATTATTTGTATGCATTATTAATACATATAAAATATTTGTTAATAATACATTACATTGAAATGTCACTTACATATTTTATTTAAAAAAAAATTAAGTTCACTTTTATCAGATTTATGTTGCTAATATATTTTTTAAATTCAATTTACAAATAATTTTTGAAGAACAATCAAATTACCAAACAAATATCCAGTATTAGAAATTATCAAGGAACAATTCTTAAGTTCTTTTTTCTAAAAATAGTGCATGAGTATATAATTCTACATGCATGTTAATTGTAGCAACTACTAAATATATAATCTAATATCAACTTGTGATAGTACTCCCTCTCTAATCACGATCATTTCTCAACTAGGGAGGTATTATTACCACTAATTAGAACATATTAGCTTTACATGTATTTAAAAAAATGTACTTATACCTGCTTTTATTATAATGTAAAAAAATTGGAAAAACAAAAAATACTTATATTGTGAATTTATATAGCATATTCATAAACCTAAAATTTCTCAAATGATATAACATTCTCAATATCAATAGAGTTGAAATCAGGAACAATTGTTGATGACACATCGTCTGTAATTATGCCATTTTGTAACTCCATTGATGATGATTGCGTTATAGGTGTAATTTCTACAACTTCACACGGATCTGGTATTTTTTCTGAATATGTTAATTTACGCTTTGTTGGAGGTTGAGAGAGTATTTTTTTTAGTTTGTCATTGATTGCATCGACTATAAAAGGAGGATTCCTAATTGGCATATTCCTGTTATTTCTTGGATCAATAATTTCAGGAAGTAAGCAATGTAAATAAAATCGGACCAATTTGGGTTCCATTTTTATTTTCCAGAAATCGTCGTCTTTATAAATATATTCAGTTTTTAAAGGATATTTCCGTCCACTCCATACAACAAATAAACAGACATTTTTTTCCGTAATGCGAAGTTGCCCTTGAACCTGAAAATACCAATCATGATTTGTATTTATGCTCATACTTCCATCTTTGTTTGTCATCCAAAAAGTAATTTTCTTCTCTTGAATAGCTCTTTCTAAACCAAGTTTGAAGGACGTTTAAGGACATTTTACTTCTACTAGCATATCGCCGCTAAGACCGTCCGGAGAAGCTCCTAGAAATGGAAATTCCTTGTCAATAAATAGCCCACACGGTTGAATTTCAATGTCGTGTTCAACGCTAGCCTGATGTAAAGCTTCTTTCTCATATTTTCTTCCGTGACTTATTGAAGATACATGAGAGATATTGACTTTGCACAGCAACGATTTTACAAGAGCTGCACAGCTTATATTGTCTCTTCTACGTACAACTTTTCCAAATGAAGATGCTGTGATCATTTTACGTCGCAACTCCATCCATTCACTGCAGTTACTCTGTAAAATTGTTTCCCGTTCTATTTTATTCCTATCTTTTTGTTTTTCTCTCAACTCATCCAAAAGTATTTCTTTCTCCGCCTCGAAAATAGATTCAGGAATATCTGGTTTTATTCAGAACTCTCCATACTCAGCATCTTTTCGATTCATGTGTCGCTGAATTCGATTTTTCTTCCGAAAATATCGCAAAGTAAGACGACATTTTTTGTTTTATTCCCCATCTTCAATAAATTATGGACCTGTAAAAACGCATTATTAGTCAACATAAATGCAAACGGAAAGCATTTTTTTAACGGAAAGTCATTAATTTTATTAAATGATGAATAAAACTATACATTCAAAAGTATTTTGAGATAAAAAAGTATAATATTTGGGTCATGAATAATAACAATATTATAACAAAACTCCTTCACCGTTTGAGAACTAATAATACTCGTAACCAGAGTGTATATTATTACTCTAAGCTCGTAACCAAAATAATGCCGACAAGAAAAAACCGTCGAAAAAACTGTCACCAACCGACTTCCGTTCCGTGCCACGTTCCGCGGACTTCTGTACAGATGCTAGAATGTTTGCGTCTTATATCACCACGAATAGAGGCGACAATTGCTTAACCAGTGGAGTCTGGCTAAATTTGACGTAAGCGCCAAAGTGAGTTTTATTTATTTGTTGAATATTTTTATATGAATGAAAAAAAGTTAGTCAATAATTATTATAAAAAATAATCTTAGCCATAAAACGGTATTTTTTTAAAGGTGTTTCTTATATGAGTTCTTAGTTACCTCAAGAAAAAACAAAATTATCAGTGGTTTACGTTTATATTTTTTGTAACGCAACCAATAATTTTATTCCAATTCCGATCAATAATAAAGAAAGAAAAAGCTTCAATTTATGCATAGTATATTTTTTGGCATTCATAGTGTATACCGATTCGTAGCAAAGATTAATCTAAATAGTGATTTAGCATTTACCTTCGCCTTAAACAACCCGAGATCAGTTAGCTTCTTCTAACGTGATTATATCCTTAACATGAAAAGTTCCCACGGGTTTCCCTGTCATATCCGCTAATTGATAAGCAACCGGCGATATTTTGCAAATTATTTTACTACGTATAAATTTGGGGGTTAATTTTGCTGAAAAGTATCTACCAGCGTCAGAAAAAGCAAAGGACCTTCTCCAGACTATGTCCCCAACCTCATATTGAACGTCCCTACGACGCAGATTATATTGAACCTTATTACGTTCGTATGATTGTCTTAAAGACGTGCGAACTTGGGAGAAAATGTCATTTAATTCCTGTAAATCAGATGCCCACGAATCACGTTTTAGAGAATCACGTCTTCCGCGTTGAAGTCTACACCTTTGTAGTTATTTCCAGAAATTACAATCTCTCTACCAAAATTAAGGAAGAACGGTGTATAGCCTGTAACTTCATGAACAGCCGTGTTTATAGCCAGTTCAATTTCCGGTAGATGGCACGCCCGGGATCTGTGATCAGATCCCACAAAAGAACCCAGGGCTGCTACCAACACCTTGTTTACACGCTCAACAGGATTGTTCTGCGGGTGATATCTGCAATTATAAAACAAGTGACGGATATGAAATTTATTGGCCAGCGCTTTCATGTCACGCGATATATACTGTGGGCCATTATCCAAAACAATAGTATCTGGAACACCGAATTTATAAAATATATCATTTTCCAATATTTCCGCAATACCACTACCCGTTGCTTTCCTAAGTGGAAATAGTCTCGTATACTTCGTAAAGAAATCAGAAACCACTAAAAGGTAAGTATAACCTTTTTTGTAAGAATTAGGGTAAGGACCTAATAGATCTGTCGCAATCATTTGCCAAGGCCTTTGCACAAGTTTCGGGTCACCCATCAGACCAGGAGGCAGTAAGTTAGAACTTTTATAACCTAAACAAGAATGACATTTACTTACAAAGGACTTCACATCAGCTGCCTTTTTTGGCCAGTAATATTTAAGTTTAATCCTATTAATCGTTTTCATGATGCCAAAATGTGCACAAGAAGGCGGAACGTGATGTTGAATAATGACGTTTTTCCTACACTCTTTTGGGAGAACTTCCTCCCAGTCATAAGACCTGTGTAGAGCCTCCATGCTCTGAATGTGTTTGAAAATGACACCATTGCAAACTTTCCACGCTGGAAATTTTTCCGGATTAGCCAAAATTTTCTCTCTCAAACTTAAATACCAATGGTCGGAAGTAGAAAAGGACTGATCAATCAAGTCAACATGTAACGGGTCACGAGACAGTGCGTCCGGAACAATGTTGTCTTTACCGCTCCTATATATTATTTCAAAGTTAAACTGCTGTAGTCTAACCGCCCACCGCGCTAATCTACCCGACGGAGACTTTAAGTTCTTAAGCCATTTTAGACTATAGTGATCAGTAATAACCTAGACAGGAAAAGGCGATCCTTCAATATAACCTCTAAATTTCTCTAGTGCAAAAATCATAGCATTTAACTCCTTCTCGGTTGTGGAGTGATTTTTCTCCTGTGCAGATAGTGATTTGGAAATAAAGGAAATAGGGTGTTCTATCCCATTAACGTCAGTTTGAGAAAGGACCGCCCCCAGACCGGTATTCGATGCATCGCAACTAATTGTAAAGGGTTTACTAAAGTCGGGACAAGCAAGAACAGGAGCCTTGACCAGAATATTCTTTAATTTAGTAAAAGCAGCATCAGCCTGTTCATTCCACACAAACTTTTTACCAGAAAATTCATTTTTGGTTAGATTATGCCAAGGTGCTGCAATTAAAGAAACATTTAAAATGAATATTTTGTACCAAGAAAGTATACCGATAAACCTTCGCAAGCTCTTTTGCGACGTTGGTATGGGGAAATCAACGATTGCTTTTACTTTTTCCGGATCAGTTCTCAAACCATCCTTATCAATCACGAAACCTAGGTATTTAAGGGAATCACGACAAAAGACTGACTTATTTACGTTAATTGTCAAACCCGCAGCTTGTAACTTTTGTTTAACCCGTCTTAAAAGATCAATGTGTTTTTCAAAGGTAGAACTAATGATAATTATGTCATCTAGATAACAAAAAACCTTCCCATCGAACTCCGGACCCAAAACCTTGTCCATTAGCCTCATCATCCGAGAACTCGCACCATGAAGACCAAAAGGCATTGTCACAAAGTGGAAGAGGCCTCGTTTAGGGATAGTGAATGTGATTTTCTCTTTAGAATCTTCCTCTAGCGGAATTTGAAAAAAAGCATCGTTTAGGTCTAAGGTTGTCAGATAACGTGCTCCTCCGAGACTATTTAAGATATCAGATATCAACGGTAGGCAATAACCGTGTCCCGCTGCCGCGAGACAGCGTTGAGTTTTCTACTATCCAAACAAAGTCTAAAAGAACCATTTTTCTTGGGCACTAATACAATAGGATTATTCCACGAGCTATTGCTGGGTTCTACTACTCCCAGATTTAACAGTCTGTCAAGTTCTCTGTGTGCTTCCGGCAATAAATGAGGAGATATCGGATAAACACGTTGCTTAATAGGCTGACAATCACCCGTGTCAATGACGTGTTTTTCAAGAGACGTTTTACCCAAACGATTTCCAGAAAAGGCTTCAAATTCATGTATAACGTTATTTAAGATTGATTGTTGAGACGAATCTAAATTCTCAAAGCTATCCAGTCCTCTTACCTCAGACACGCAACTTTTGTCAGAGTCATTAGTCATTAATTTAGTTAACTTGGGACAAATGTTAAAGACTTTCCAAAAGTCGCAACCGAGGATGATGTTTGATTTTATCTCTGGCATAACTACAAAATTAAATAATTTCTTAACGTTACCAAGAACTACAGGAACCGCAATTTTGTGAACGCACTCCACTGTATGACCCGTAGCAGAAGTGAGGGAAAATTTTTTCTTAAGATCAGAAAGATTTAACCCTAGTTTTAAAAATTGACGATGAAAATTATTACCAATAATTGAGATATGCGACCCAAAGTCAAGAAGGCCAGAAAAATTGGAACCCAGAACCTGGAAAATGATGTGTGGACGACCATCCCTTTCAGCCGCACTCACCACCTTCGAAGTCCAAAGGTTCTCGAAGAAAACTCTGGTTTCCGACAGCACAGCAACCTGATGCCTAGCGGTGATGTCAGCGAACGGTGATTGAATGATTCCTGAAATTGGGATTATTCAAGTTATTCTGAATCGCAGAACGATCAAATCTGACATTGTTGAAATTCTGAGACATTCTGTTGTTCTCTCTGGTAAATGCATTGTTTGAAGGGGAATGAGAAACATTATTATTATTAAAAGTATTTGCATTTGGCGGGGAAGGTCTGGAATCAGACCGACTGTCTGCTAGTTCAATCATTTTTCCAAATCTTTTAAGACAATTAATGTCCGAGATGACAGACAGCGATAATTTCTGAATGTATCTCGGTAACATATTATATTGCAATATTTCAAGAATCTCGTCATCTGGTAACTTTGACGACAATTGATTGTTTAAAATCAAAACACGAGTAATGAATGAACCCAGGTTCTCTTTTTGATACTGGTACGTGGCTCTGATCTGAGCAACTTAACGTCTTTCATGGTCCAGTAACTCAAATTCTTCCTTTAGAGCATTAACAATATCCGTCCATGAATTGAATGAAGAACGGTTGACTCTAAACCAGTCTAGAGCATGACCTGTAAAAAGTTCCACAGCAGACGAAAAAAGAGAAGCTGTACTTACGTTCCGAGATAGACACAAATCCGTTCAATGAAATTATGTACGTTCCCAGTTCCGTCGAAAGATAAGTTCCATTTGTAAACCGGAACCGTGTCAGACGCGACAGCCGAATTTTTCTAAAGTAGTGCCATCCTCTGGTTTAGACATTTTGATTACGCACGACTTCTTGTTAAAATGGTCGAATCCGTCATACCTAACTAACAGGGTAGGTAGAAAAAAATCATTAGAATATGCAAGCATACATCAACAACAATCGCCGCTAAACACAAAAAATAACATTAAACAAGTGTGACGTCAGCGTACTAACAAACACGATAATTTATAAGACGTAAACGTCATGAGTTGGGCTGGATAACAAAACTGCGTAAAATGATAGTTAAGAAAACTCGGTGGCACGATGTAAAATCGTACAACACCCGAAGTTCGGGTCAATCATTGAAATTGTGGGGTATTTCTCACCAGATAATACTTCTGTGACGCCTTCTATTGGTTTTAAAATTGGTATAAGGTCATTAATTACATTCCAATCAGAGGCGTCTAATGAATCAGGTGCTCGTGGGAGGGACGACAGCACAGCTGACAGTGGCAATTTCAGCTCATTGAGTCTACTTATCATAATAAGAGGTGAATTCCACCGCGTATTCACGTCTTGTTTTATCTTCAATTCTGGAAGACCCATTTGCTGCTGCATTTTTCTTAATTTATCAGTAGCAAATACACTATGTTTAAAAAATGACACCAATTCTTTGCATTTTTTTAACAATTGTACTATTGAAGCATCTGCTTCCAGTGCATCTTTAACACATAAATTTAATGTATGGGCGACACAGCCAAGATGTGATTTATTAAGATGGTCTTTAATGGCATTTTTCATGTTGGCCGCATTGTCCGACACCACGGTAATAACTTTTTCCAGAATGTTCCACTCGTTCAAAATGCGTGTTATTTCTGTTGCAATATTTTCGCCGGTGTGAACTTCTCTAACCTCTCTTGTAGCTAATAGAGGAGCATATAGTTTATTACTGTAGATGCAGTGTCCGGTAACTGTAATATACGATTTGTTACTATCGGAAGACCACAAATCTGTTGTGATTGCTAAGTCGTCAACCTTTTCAATCATCGATTTAGTTATATTGTGAAATTATTTATAGCGGTTTACAAGTAAGGTAGAAGTCAGCAACTTACGACTTGGAGGTACATACAGCGGGTTCATTTTGAACGAATACTTTAAAAAGCCACTGTTTTCGACTATGGATAGCGGTTGATAGTCTACCACTATCATTTCGATAAGGGCATTGTCTATCGACGTCTTCTCTGCATACGATAACCCAGATTCTTTCACAGAACCGTGGAGTCGCATTTGCCTAAGTCGCTTAGCCGTAGAGGTTTGTGGAATGGATGAGGTTGATGTAGAAGCAGCTGCATTTGTAAGAATAGAAACATCACTTGTAGACGTAGATGCACCAGCACTTGTAGGCGTAGAGGCACCAGCACTTGTTGACCTAGAGGCACCAGCACTTGTGTGGGGAACAGGAGGAGGCAAACGTAAGGATGATGAACGTGGTCTGTTGTTATCATCTTGGTCTGCCGCGTTTAGAAGATCTAAAGGATGTTTTCTTTTCAAATGCTCCATTAAATTTGTAGTATTCCCAAAATATTTCAAGTCTGTTTTACACAATTTACAGTATACGACTTTATCAGAGGATTTGGTGAAGAATTCCCACACCACGGACCTTTTTTTTCCAGATCTCATTATAAATCAGCGTTGTAATAGCAGCTTCAAGTGAAATAACATAAAATAATGTTATTTTATTAATATTGACGCAAAAGTGACAAGAGAGTAAGCTTGGAATAATTTTATAGACAGATAGGTGCATTTCGAAAATAGGGAAATTCCCCAAAAACCTATCCACCTAAATAACGTAAAGAAATTCAGAAAATATTTTTCTTTGTACTTAAAAAACTTGTTTAATAATTTATTTTAATTGTACGTATGTAGATATTAGAATCTTATTAATTATTTATAAAAATGTTAATTGCATATGCAATGCATACATATTTCAAATTCGTGGCTAACAGGAATAATACTAATGTTGCTAGCAGACAACAAGGGAATCATTGCCAGGAATGAAAATTAGTGATTGAAATTTCGCTAGTACCTGCTTACCAAAAATATTGCCATACTAATGAAAATAAATTACAACCGGAATATGCAAACAATTTTTTTTACGATAGGAATAGTCTTGATATTCGAGTTTCTATTTTCGAATCCTACCCCCCCCCCCCCCCCCCACGACGGAAAAATTGTTGCCCCTGTCCGTAGCTATTGTTCCCGCACTCTGAGCGATTCATTCGAATGGATCATTCGATTCTTTTGATGTTTCGGTTAAAAAAAATCGATTATATAAATATTTCGATCATTCCCATCACTAACCCGAACATCTAACATGCACGAAAGGTCTTTTCAAGGGGATTATACTAGAAAAATTCATTAAAAAAATCGAACATCTCAATACAAAATTTAAAAACAAGGAAGGAAAAAAAATACGGCATTACAATTTAGTCAAAATTAGGTTCATCCACTAGGGCTGCCATTTTGTAACATTATTTGCCAAATGATGGGTTATGAAATAATTAATGATGTATCCTAAGATTGTGACATTAATTTGATAATACCATTACAATAATCAAGTCATCTCAACCACGCGCACTGACAATAAATGTATGTGGGTAGCAAATGTAATCTGTGAAGGAAGTTCTAAATAAAAGAAGGTTTAATTATTACAAGAAGCTAATTTATTGACACAACAATTGTTATATATTTGATCAATAAAACGAACATGAGACTCTAATAAATTTTATCTCCGGGCGTGTCAAGAATGCACGTACGATAAACGCCATCTTGATAAAATATGACTGATAACATGATATTTAAAAAACTCTAAGAATCTTGTAAAGAAATGTTTGAGTGGGCGCCAGCATAGTATTTATTAACTATGCAAGAAGTTAATACAGTAGTCCCTATCGGAAAGTTAAATTAAATATTTTAAAATATAAGTTAAAAGAAAAGACCTTTCGTGAATTGCAAGAAAGTCCCTCATGTTCAACGTTGCACGAAAACACAGCGCAAGCTCACGAGTCCAGCCACCAACTAAACCAGTCGAAATACGCTCGGCACCGTGATCTCAAAAACAGAAGCGCCAACAGGAGAAAATTAACCAACTCATTATTTCCAAGCGGGTAGGTACTCGCCGCCCAGGAGTAAGAACTGCTACAAACCTTTGTACTGTTCTTTCGTTAACTTTAAGCCCAAAATAAGCGCTAAAGCCTCTTCCGGTGAGTATGGATTAAGGATGTTTTTACATTTCATTTCAAAAGCTTGACGTATTCTTGATGCTCGACGAGGTGAAAATGTTATCTGTTTTACGAGTTTTGCAGCATCACTTTTTCCAGCGCTTCGAAAACTCATTTCTGCTGCTAACTGGAGTTCATCAAGAGTGCGAGACTAACAGATCGTGCACTTTTTTCTGCTTTGATCTAGAACCACTTTCTTGAAATATTTTTATTGGTCTACCCAAAGATTTGGAGAAAACTAGTTTTTCTTGCAACCACTCTAAATTATGTTTTTCAAACCTCACAATATAACTGCGGCTTTCTCTCCATTTCTTGATTAATTGTAGTGAAAAATTCTTAATGTTTTTGTAAAATGTAGGGCTCATAATGTTAGAACCTGCCGCTATGTGGTATTTTTGTGTTACGTAATTAATTAAAAACTCTTTTGATTTCACAGAAGTGGCATTTAATATACCCTGTTCTTTTAATGCCTCGAATAATTCTCTCCGGGGAATGCATATAGGCCTTCCTGAAAATAACAAAATTGTTCAAGGAAGGACAAAAAATGATCACAATTTATATATGACATTAAAGGTGAGACTTCAGTCTACAATACTTATATATTCATGAATGGGAACAAAGATGTTTTGTTTTTTTTTTTGATTTTATGGATTCTTTCGTAATCCTCTAACTAGCTAGGGCTTATAACAATACCCTTCATGTTTCTAACTAACTAATACTGCGGCTGATTAGCCTTATTACTATCACCATCTGATGGTTGTATTTAATTGACTGAATTTATGTTACATTAATAAGTTTTATGAGGAAAAATTCTTAACTGGATAAAAAACCTCATACAAATGACAAGAAAAAGAAAAACAATAAGTCCTGAACTTTTTACGCTGTTTTACTTTGTGATTTACTGAATTTAAGTATTTTAATTTTTTCATAATTTGGCTGCGTCCTTTTCGCTTCGGTGGTCCTGCAAAAAAGTTTGGGAGAGAAATCCTGTGGGAGAAAAAACACATTTTGTTATATTAAAAAGGATACTATTTCTTCGCCATCGCTGTCATTTTTCTCATGGAGCTTCACGGTGAGGTCTCCTTGAGAAGCTCCATTAGGATGATCAGTTTCTCTGCTTTGGATGAGCAGGAGGCCAGTCTTTCGCGTACCCTGATGAGGCCTTGCAGTAGGATCATTATGTCCTCGTCATCAGAGGATCCGGTGTTTGGCGCTTGGCGTTGTTCCGGTGTGGCTCTTCGTGATTCCTGTTGTTCAGGAGCCTGTTGCTGGTGGTTGCTTCGGCCCGCTACGTCCGCCCAGGACCGGCCGTCTACTCGGGCCGCGGGTCTCTGTGCCCGGGGCTCTGCCTCTTTGCGCCTCTGGTCGTTGGATTGCTCCTGTCTGCGCTGGAGAGCAGCTACGTATGCCACCCTGTTGGGGCATTTGCCGTAGTTTGTGGGATGGGCTCCGCCGCAATTGCAGCAGACGGCCGGCTCTTCTCGATTGGTTTTGGGGCACTCCGGTGTGGCGTGACTTCCTTCGCATTTGACGCAGCGGGCGACGTGTGCGCAATTTCTGGACCCATGTCCGAAATTATGGCACCTGTGGCACTGTGTTCCGTGTTGGAGGTGATTGCTTCGGTACTTCCTCATTGTAATCCTGCAGTGGCACGGGTAGACCACTGCGGCTCTCAGGTGGCCCATGTTTGTTTCCTGGCCAAATTGTGCCACGTAAAGCAAGTATTCTGTTCCCGGGGTGGTCATCCTGACCACAGTCCTTGCCGGGAAGCCTTGATTCTCAATGTCTTCCATTATCTCATCTGGTGACAACTTCGGGAGTCCCCTGATGACGGTCTTCTTTAATTTTTCCGCTTCTGTGGTGAAGGTGTGGAAAGGCTTCTCCTCTCCACGTAGGGCTGCTGTCAGTTTTTTGTGGGCTTCTACTGAGCTCACCACAACGCTGATTTTGCCTCCTTTGGCATACCGGAAGTTGAAGTTGGCATTTCCAATGTGCCCCTGCACTTCTTCCGTAATGTCGTCATTGACCCTATGGTCATGATTACGGGCGGGACTCGTGTACTCTTCCCAAGAGTCGTTGTAGTCATAGGTCTTCGGCTGGTGGGCGCCTGGTCTCGGCTTGTGGACGCCACTGGTCCTGGTGGCGTCGGGCGTTTCTTCGTCTGTGGCGACGAGATTTCCTGAGCTGGTTCTCTTACTTGATGTAAGGGTTCGTATTTATTTTCGTGAACCAGACGAAAAATGGGCTTTGGGGGGGAATGGGGGCGCTTTGTAGCCGTAGCCCTCGTCCATTCCTCTTCCATAGGTGATGTGGCTCTTGGTGATCCGGTTGCCGAGCCGGAGCCGGTCTGCGAGGATCCAAACTTGAACTCTGGCTCATGTGTATCTGGATTTAATCTCCAGCCAGTGGCTCCCTCCGGGAATGCCATAGGCAGGGGCTTGTTGCGCTTGAATGTCGCTGTTCCTCTTGGTGTGCGGTGGTAAGGCATTTTTGAGTTGGTTTATTCTGAAACGAGAAAAATTAATATTATTTGAGTATTTTGCGGAATGCCTTGAGAAAGGCAGTTGGGGCGACGTGAGTGATTTGCGAAGATTGCCTTGAAAAGGGCAGTTGGCGCACGTGCGCCTGCTCCAGGCCTGCTGGATTTCTCCGGCCGGCTGTAAGGTGTTGGGGCCTGGCTGTGTGAACACAAGCCAGACGGTAGCAGTTTTGTGGCTGTTACAAGCCACGAAAAAACCACAAACTGCGCAAAATCCACAAACTACGCGACGCCTCTCCTCTCTCCGCCTCTCATCCATCGATGTTTTGTTTCTAAATGCTAATTGAAATATGCATTTTAACAGCAAAAAAATTCAAAAATAGTGTAAAATTAGATGTTAGTTCAAATCTCACACACATGATATATTGATATATAGTTTAGTAAATTAAATTAAGAATACCTTGAGGAATGTCAGCCATAACAAACTTTTGTAAACATATCCAAACGTCACTTATTACACAACCGTCTCTGCTCACGCGTAGGAGTGAACTGAAAAACGCGATGCCGAACATCCAACTTACGACACACTTTGCAGCGTTGCCAAACTTCTATCAAGCCCTATTAACATATTTAAATTAACACATAAAATGCAGAAACTATTGTACTACGCTAAAAAATATATATATATATATAAATATAAAAAAAATAACATTTGCAAAAACTACTTAATTCGCGTTTTTTTCCATTCCGTCCAAAGTGCGCCGTATCTTCACAGAGAGCTAAATGAGTTTTTGTATGACGGAACAATTCGTTGTCGCGAAATTGAAAGTTCTGAAATCGTTGTGGAAATTCTTAACAACCTTTCCAAGTATTTAAATACCATTCATCAGTGGTGTGAATAAGGATCAGTTCCCGATATTAAAGCTAATTCCATTCGCAAAAGTACGTCCGGTACAACGTGTTGAGTTCCCTTACGGTGAACAACATCAAAGGAAAATTGTGATAAACGTGAACTCCATCGTGCAAGACGACCGCTAGGATTGGATTACGAACCTAACCAATTTAAGCTCGAGTGATCAGTAACTACTGTGAAGTGCGCTCCTTTAATGTAGGGTCTAAAATGTGTTACTGAATCCAACACAGCTAAAAGCTCACGCTCCGTAATACCGTAATTACGCTCATGTTGATTCAAACATCTGGAATAATAGGCAATTGGGTGCTCTTGGTCGTCTATTTTTTGCATCAGAGCATGCATCACAGTGGATAGCAAAAGGCTTGGAAAAATCCGGGCAACTTAAAAAAGGAGCTGAGGTCAAGGCTTTTTTCAAGTCGTTAAACGCGGTCTCAGCTTCTGGAGACCAAGAAAAATTGCTGATTCCTTTCTTGAAACCAGTAAGTCTAGTAAGAGGGGCGGCAACGCCTGAGAAACCCTTAATAAATCTTCGGAAATATCCACATAAACCGATGAAAGCACGAATTTGTTTTGCATTTCTAGGTACGGGGAAATCTCTAATACTTTCTATTTTTATAGGGTCTGTCCGGAGACCTTGCGAGTCAACCATATAACTTAGATATTTGAGCTCGGCTTTGCAGAACTCCGATTTTTTTAGGTTGATGGTTAGACCTGCGTCTCGTAGTCTTTCGTAGACACGGTTTAATAAATCAAGGTGTGATTCTAAGTCTTCTGACACCAAGATAAGATCATCTAAGTAGCAGAAAGCGTTTTCATCGAATTCTGGACCGAACAAGGCGTCGGCGTTTTTAAGTCCAAAGGGCATACGTGTGAATTCAAACAATCCTCGACCCGGTACAACGAACGCTGTCTTTTGGCATTTTGGCTATCTAAAGTAATCTGCCAAAAGGCTTTAGAAAGGTCTATGGACGAGACGTACCTGGCACCGCCAAGCTTGTCCAGGATCCTTGATATATACGGTAAAGGATAGGAGTCGCGCATTGTAACGTTGGTGTTTTTTTCGCGAGTCGGGGCAAAAACGACCCGTTCCGTCTTTCTTTGTCACTATAAGTACTGCACTTGACCAGGGAGAACGCGAAGGACGGATGACTCCTAATTTTAACATCTCGTCTACTTCTGTTTCCAACTGTTTCTGTCTAGCTGGGGATAAAGGATAATACCTCTGTTTTATTGGAGGTCCTGTGGTAACAATTCTATGTTTGACCAAATGTGTCAAACCTCGTCCGCGTTCTTCAAAAGAGATGGATTTAAATTTATCGATCACCGCAGAGAGAGCCCGATTCTCTGACGGAGATAATGATGAGGCTGGCCTAATAGCCCGCAACCCATTAATCTTGCCTTCCGAAGAAGGTTGATTAGCTCTTGAAAACAACTCCGGTGCGATGCGGAATTGCATCCAAGAGTCTATTCCTAATATAAAATTTGGAGACAATGACGGGATGACGTAAAATAAAACTTCCTTTGTAATGGACTTGTACGTCACCGGCAACGTCATTGTCCCTAAGACAGGCTGAGCCGTTCCATCAGCTGTCGTAACACTAATTCTAACCTTATCTAATACTTTACCTAAATTTACAAAAAAATTATAGTTGTCACCTCCCAAAAACGAGAGAGAAGCACCACTATCTAACAAAGCATCAAAATAATCATTAAATATATTTATACGAGCATACGGTCGACCATCCTTTCCAGTTTCCGCCTCCCGTGGCAATGGGCCCACTGCCTCGGACGAAGGAACCGAAAGGAACTGGTGAACCAGACGGAGCCAACGCTCTCACTCCCTCTTCCTTTCGCGACAGGAAGGGGCATGGCGAGATTGACCCCCATCTAGTTTTTTGATTTTTCCTAATCCTGAATTATTAAGTGCTCCAACGCGGGGTTTTATTTGATAACGCAGCCTTTTTTCTGCAATTAACAATAGAGTGACCAGGAATATTACAAAATTGGCAAGTAACTTTCCTCGCCTTCTTGCTCTGTTCTTCATAAGAAAGGTGTTGTGTGTTGTGAACACCACGATTGTGTTCTGAATGATAAAGATTATTATTTTTATTTTGTTCAATAGGTGGTCTTGGATTATAAGACGGCCGCCTGTAATTATTATTATTATTACCAACCGGTGGTTTAAAATTGTACGACGGGCGTCTACAATTATTATTATTATTATTTGTTGTAATAAAGGGAACCTGCTGTTCTACTTTATTGTAAGCCTTTTTATTTTCCGATCTTCCGAAACCTAAAGACGAAGACGCAAATTCTTGGTCTAATGTTAAAAATGATTCGAGGTTTCCGGCATGTGTGGTTAATTGCTCAAAGGTATCAATGTCCCAGAAACTAAAAGATTTGTATATATGCGAGATAAACCTTTTTTTGCAAGTTTAAGTAATTCACTATCTGGTAATTTCGCGTACAGCATGTTATTTAACGCCTTCATATTTAATGTGAATTCTAACACTGACATGTCCTTCGGCTGTCTCATATTAAATAATTTTATTTTCATGTCTGTCTGTAAGTCATTACCTTCAAATTGTTTTATCAATAACTTCGACAGCTCGTCCCGCTGTAAATCTTCACGATAAATAGATCTAAACCATAATAAGGCAACACTTTTTAATAATTCCGGAAAAACGCGTACTAAATTCTCGTGTGAGACATTCTTGATTCTACATTTCTCGTTTAGAAGAAGAAGAAATTCTCTAACATTTGTTTTTCCATCAAATTTAAGTTTCCAATTATCGACGTTTGTTATTGTGGGTTCTTTGTAAATATTTTTTATATGTTTGATAATTTTATACGGTCCCTGTGTTTCCCCTTCAGAATCCGTGTCGATTAATTCAACATTGAGTCAACAGGTGTGGATTTTTTCAGTTTTTTATTAAAATCACGCGCCTGTTTACGTAAACTTTCGAAAGTAGTTGTTGGTATAATGGTTCTTGATGTCAGCTCTTCGATTAGTTCCTCTTTTGAGGCATTATTAATATTTGGTGTAGGTGACGACATCTTGCGGCTTTAAGTTAATATTCAATTTCTAGAGAAAAAAAAATTAAATTCCAAAAAATTGTTAAATTAAAAAAATATATACTATTCTTTTTTTGTAAGTGAACATTATTTCTGATTTTAAATGCATAATAAAAATGCTAGTCAATTGGGCTTATCGTAAACAAGTCTATTTTTAGATAATGCATTATAATCATCGTAAATATTGAATAGCAATTATTTAATAAAAATTTATTTCGTTGCCGCTGACAGACAAGTACTTGCATCGTGAACAAAAGGAATTCTTGGAATGTCGTAATTACCTGTTATAAAATAATAGCAAATATTCATTTCAAATTTAAATTATATTTACTACAGGTACACAACAGTGTCGCGAACCGAATAATTCAGCGAGGTTTCGAATCATTCTTGTAATGTTAGTTGCATATATAAATCCAAAGAGGTCAGTACTGGAGAATATTTTTTGATCTGCTTTTTTTTAATAGACCAAAAAAAGTTGCCGTGCTATCATATAGTACTTCATATAGCAGATGAAAGCAAGGTAGAAACAAATAATAACATCCCAAAATACGTATACAGGAGGTTCAAAACACATGTTGAGGCGCCATTTGTTACGGCAAAAGTGGGTATGAACTAAATAGTTCATATTTAATAATTTTACATCATATAACGAACAACTTTGATTTCAAGAAGGGCGCCAGACAACACTTGACGAGTGCTGTCGCTGTTCGCTGCAAGACTGAATTGATAGAGCAGATCACAATCATCTCGAGGGCCGTGACATTATTAACCTGTATACAATATTTTAGGATATCACACGGCGTCAATGAAAAGAATAGATGTTATAGAAACATGTAAGGTTACTATATTTCAAATTTTAGTTTGACATTATAAATCGGTTCAATAGATATCGACTGCTGAAAGGCAAAACCCTTAAAGCCACAAAACCAAAATTTTACAAGAGATGATAAAAACGAATATCTAATGACATGTTGACTTAATTTATCATTTTTAATGTTTATTTGGTAGAATATACATAGTTTTCTGACCTGGTGCAAAATTATTCGATTCCAATCATAATAATGAAAGATATTAATGAAAAACAAAAAATAATGTATCTTAAAGTATTTGACCTTTCCTCTATTCTCGGCTCACTTTACATTATGAAGCTTGATGGGTTTTACCAAACTGAGTTTTTACCAAATCACTTATCTTTAAGAAGCTTGAATGCTTTTACCTTACCAGCTTTTAAGCAGATGGGAGTTAGAATTGTGGTTCTAACTCTCCTCACTGGACCTGCCGTATGTCATATTATAATTATAATTGTATTACTTATAATAAATATTATCATTAAATTTTATTGGAAAAATAATACTTTTTATATAATGTATTACTTAATAAAAAAAATTAAATTAAACAAAATTTAATTTTTTTTTAATTTTATTAAAAAAAGTTGAAACAATATTTGTCCTATTTATAGATACATAGTAAAATGACAAGAAATATAAGTGTTTATTATCAAGTGCAAACTAATCTATAGGGTCAGTCATAACATCCTCATCATCCGTCTCCAGTAATGTATCGGGAGCATCGCATGATTCCCCGAGCTTTTTGAATTCTGCATGATACCTCGCGGGAATAATATTTTTTGCACACAGATTCATCAGGTCCCGATATTTAGCTTTATTAATTCCCAGGGGGCTTTGGTATATACCTAGTGGAAAGGCAAGTTGATGTGCACTTGAATTTCTCCTTCCTTTCACCTTCATAGTGTGTACATCTTCAATATTGGTAAAAGTATATGCGAATTTTATCTCGTTTTTACCCTTTTTAAAAAACACCTTTCTAATATTCCTTATGGAAATGTTGTGCCCAACATCCATCTTGGCGTTATTTGGGAAAATGTACTCCTGCACACCTTTCCAATTTCGGAAGTAGGTGTGGTCCAACACATTAACCTCATATGGTCCAGGATTTTACCTGGCATTTGTTATTATCGTGGGCCATTCTGAGGGAGCCCAAATTTTTTTTTCTATAATTTGATTCGATGCATGCATGCATTGAATGAACTGGCATGTACGTATGACCTGGTAACAAAAAATTTAGAGAAACATCTAGAATATTCACAGATTTTGTTAAAAAATAATAAATCATTGAAATAACTTGACGGTTCTTGTTTTGCCCCGGGCAACTGTCGCAATATAAAGCCACACTTTTTTTTTCAACATCTGTATCTAGATCCTTCAAATAGTTGAACAAGATGGAGCAAACCTCGTTTGCTCCCCTGTTACCGTCCTTTTCACCCCACACATAAGCACAGCCTCTTCTTGTACCGCTTTCATAGAATGTAAGGTTATACATGGCATACTTCCTCGAATAATAGAGAAGCATACTTTGGCCGTGTGGGGTGTTGAGGACCTTCTGGAGATCAAATAAAGCGCATACAAAAGATTTATCATTCTTTGCACGTTGTTGATCCACATCAAATGCTGCTTTCGTTGACTCCTTTTCATTCAGGTGAATGGTAAGTGACAGATTTTCTTCGGCAGCCACTTCACTAACACCACATATGGCACACTTATCCTTTTTTGGAGTGTGAATCCCAATGTTATAATTATTTTTTAAATAATTTTTAAACACTCTTTCACCCAACGGAACCTCATTTTGCGACACTACAAAATTTTTGTAAATTTTAAACAGATTTGTATAATTTTTATATTCCGTGGGCAAGTACAATTTTGTCGAATTTGCTCTACTATAATGTGAGGGAAGAGCTGGAAGCATTTCAATAAACTTATTGATTTGTGAATTCGTCACAGCTTTTGTTTTATTAGGCGGATCCTTTTTTCCCCGTTGATCCACTTTAGGCATATTTAATGGCGTCTTATTTCTAATGGTGTACTGAATAAAGCTTTGAGTAATGTCTAAAGTTTTCAAAAAAAAAATTTGGCATATTTGTACTTTATCGTTATTAGATGGGAAAAAAACACACCAGTCGGATTTCTCGTGAGAACCCTAAACTTAAAACATTTGGATCTTTTTGATAACGTCTTTTTATCGGACGGCTCTCAACAAAATTTATAATGAACGACTTTTTGCCGTTACCGTCTAATTTCCAATACTGTTTAAATATTTCCTGTCGGGCACAATCTGTAAATTTGGTCGAACATTGGAATTGACACTTTTTTTCTAAAACATGGATCATCTTGTACACGTTTTGCTGGCATGACAATGTTGTTTTTTGTTATGTACTCTGAGCCGCTAGATTTTAGAGTTTTTCTAGAGACCCGTTTATTCTCTTTCTTTTTCTTCCGTTTCCCCTGGCTTCCAACAACTCCTATCTCTTCTGACGTTGAAGTTATTGGTACTTTTGTAAAATAAGAACAATAAATCTATTTCCTGCCGTGCAAGTTATTATTAAGAATTTATCTTCAGACTTTTAAAAAATTGTGATTCAACTACAGGTAGGTAATAATGCATGTATTTATCTGAATAATGGTGGATATTTACAATTCATATTGAAAACAGAACTTGACCAAAAATAATGAAATAATTTTACCTTCAATCAGTGCAGCCGGTTCAGATGCAGGAACTATACCAACATTACAGATATTATTCTCTTGTGTATCATCCATTGCAATAAGTTCATTGAATTCAATGATTATTATATTATTATCATCCCCGGTGTAATCAATAGCAACTGGAGCTTTTTCTCAAAAACATAATAACAATTTTTATTAATTTAATTGAAGAGTTATATTGAAGTAAATATGGAGTTAAATAGGAATATGCAAATAGACATGAGTTTTTAATAAATAAAATTATGCTACATTGATTCAAGAAAGTTTCATTCTTACCGAGAGGCAAATAATCCATCAGGATTTCATCTGAAGGAATAAGAGATTTGTCTGGACTTTCTTTAGCCGAAACAATAGATCTAATGTTACTTTCATCTGAAAATAAACAAACAAGATGCAAAAACATGTCTTAACTATGGAATATTTTAATGAATAATATGAGTTTTTAATAAATAAAAGTATGCTACATTGATTCAAGAAAGTTTCAGTCTTACCGGGAGGCAAATGATCCATCGTGATTTCATCTGAAGGAATAAGAGATTTGTCTGAACTTTCTTTAGCCAAACTAATAGGTCTAATGTTACTTTCATCTGAAAATAAACAAATAAGATGCAAAAACAAGTCTTAACTATGGAATATGTTAATGAATAATGAGTTTTTTAAATAAAAGTATCTGCCAAATAAGCAAATTTTCGAGGTTAGAATACACGTCAAATAATGTCAAAACAACACTTTTGCCAGAAGATACGTTAGTTGTTTAGCTTTAGCATTGTTTTGAATATTTAAAAACCTGCGAAAATATACTTCAAATTCATTTTTATGGTCAAAATTCAAAATTAAATAATAATGTAACACGTGTTGTGAAACAAAATTCAAATAGCAAATAAATTGACTTACCATTTATGTCTCGGGTTCCAAATGATTTGAAATTGACACCACACAATTCTAAAATCTTTTGAGATCTTTTAAGTGCCATATCTACAGTAATTAATTAAAAAAAGCGTTTTTAATTGCGGAAGTCGAAAATATGCACCTCATTCACTAAATGTCAAAGCGGTTTTGAGCTGCTTGAAGTTGCCACCTACCGGTAGAAAAATGAATGTCCACTGCATTGCCGACGTAATTCCCATACAAGCCGTGTAGGGTAAACAGTCACGCAGCTTAAAGCAATTGACCGTACGGGATTATAATAACACAAAATTGAAATATCACTGATTTGGGGGTTGACTGCTTTTACCTGTTTGTGTTTTTACGAAACCTATAAATTTTCGTCTAATAAAATGCATTTTTTGGTATAAAAACAGCATTTAGCAGCGTAAATTTTTTGACCAGGTTGTTCATTGAAGGCTATTTTATATGAAACCACTGAAAAGTAACATTTCCAAAAAATGTGGCTTAAAGGGTTTTACCAAAACACAGTCGATATATAAGATGACTCACCCCAAAGGATTGACCCTGGTCGATAAAACTCATAACTAACCCTATCTATCTTATATCACTGCGTTCGGTATGGAGCGTCTGAGAGATCCGAGGGTTGGCAGCAACCCTCTATGTTGTGGTGGATCCAGTCCCAGGAGCTGTGGAACGGAGGGGACCCTCGGCGTTGTCATGGATCCAATCTCAGGACCTGTGGGGTGGAGGTAACCCTCGACGTGGTGATGGTCCGTAATCCCGTTAATTGTCGCATGAACTGTGCGTCCCGCGGCGGCGATGTATGTTGGTAAATAGTGGTTAAAACGCATTCTCGCCAAATAGATGGTTTGTTTTATTATGCAAAAGCACGACAATCACTTGAGAATACCAGGACGGGTGCGGATAATCTTCCGATGCTTTTCTTCACGCCATTAATCGAGATCGGCTTCTCGCCGTAAATATAACATTCGTGCTATTGATTTGACATTTCGAATAAGCACAACTTATAACGAGTACACAACACTCGCACTACTGTGCTTGAAATCCGTAAGATTAAAATGACATTTTATTTAACTAGTTGACTGTATGCAGCGGATTCACTTCGCCTGCTCGTGAATCCGTTCTAGAGTGGCCGGAAACAGAAAGATTCGTTCTTCTTGCCTCTCGGTGTTGCTATCATTAAAAAAAAAACAAAGATTGTCAAAGACAATGCTGACCATTATACTGCTATTAATGCAAAATCCCGTTATCATTGGATGTTGTGACGTAGCGTCATAACAACTTCTAGAAGGTTTGTAAGAGTTTACCATGTGCTGAATTGCAACATATTGTTTAAAAGTCAACCAATCAATGAAACATTCTAACAAAATTTTAAAACAAATTAGCAATAAAATGTTATCTTTTTAAACATTTACGCGTCTGGAACAACGAACTGCAAGCGTGCCGTAACCGCATTCTGGCGTTGTGTAGCTTTCTCGGGGTAGTACGGCTATGATGGGAGTTCCGTTGACGTTTTGCTTGCAGCGTGCGCTGGGCTGGAATTCCGCCAGAAGTTGGTGCCAGCCGGTTTGTGCGAAGTTGTCGCTGAAAAAGATTGTACGACGCATTTAATCCTTTTTAGAAATGATAAGCGATAATGATTAGTTGGGTTGGTATTTCTTAAGAGATCAGAATATTTGCTTTTGAAATCATGTAATTGCCTAATCAGTTATAATAATTCATTGAGGAACATCAATACTTTGCAGACCAAAATCCCAATTTTGGCTGGCACTATCAAAATAATGTCAGAATGCACTACATGCATAGTGGGTACTTTTACATTTACTGAGACCCTAAGTAAAAGAAGAAAGATGTTATTTTTAATTTCAATGCAAGAAGTTACTCACCCTTGGTCCAGGACTTCCTGCTGGTCACTGGCTCGGCACGTGTATATCGCCATTTTTACGTGAAGTTAAACTCGGGGTCACCATTTATGCATGCTGAGATAGACGCTTACCTCATCGTTCTCGCATACTATTGGGGTGTCATGTTGAATGAAATAAAGGTGGTTATGTTTCACGGAATCTATTGTTTATTGAATTTATTCTAACAATATTAACACGACACTAAGGCCAGCGCCACACTTCATGGAAATTCCGTCGCGTAACTTCCGCGGGAGTCAATCCGTTACCATACGTTGCAGCCACACTGAATATTCAGTGGCGGATTATCAGTCGACTGCCAACGCTTATACGGTGTGGTCGTAATGGATCCGATAGAAGTGATAGCTATTTATGAGGCATTAGAAGAAGAAATAAAGAGAAAGCGTCAATATTGGGTTCATCCCATAAATACTCTTCGACTAGAAATTGGGCAATTTCATACCTTGTATATGCAACTAAGACATTATCCAGATAAAGCATTCGAATATTATCGAATATCCATACAATCATTTTCATTTTTATTAGAATTTAACGAACGACTATATTACCAAGCAAAATGCAAAACTTAGAACGGCTATATCTCCCGAAGAAGGCTGACCGTTACATTAAGGTAAGATAAATATTAAAATTGTAAATGAAACAAATTATTTATTATGATCAATCAAATATTTAATTTTTATTATTGTAGAAAGCAATTACTTTGTGGTTTGACATATTTTATTATCTTTAATTTTTATTCAATTGAATTGCTGGACCTATTCTGGTAGGGTGACTAATAAAGTTATTGTTATTAGTTATTTAGTTTCCATTTGTACATGCATACGAGTACTTATAATTACTTATGCCTATGGCAAATTAATAAAGTGATAAACTCACCAATTTCTCGCTGTTCTGTTTCTATTTCACTATCCCAAACGTCGTAAAATAATTTTGCAATCTCTTCCCATGCTCGTTTCTTTGCCGTTCTATCCGGCTTTTCTCTAGAGTCTCAAAGGCAAACTCTATTTTGCACTTCGATAATAAATCGTTCAGTGTCGAACATCCTGTGCGTGCGTCGTCGCCGCGTGTTATCCCAAAAATGTGGCGCGATGCATACAAATACTTGAAATGCGACGTTGCCGATCTTCCGCCGACGGAAGATCGGTGCGCGGAGGACGGAGCAGACGCGAGAGTCGGCGGTCCGCCACGGAGCGACCGATCGTCCGCGACGGAACGACCGATCTTCCGCGTAGTGTGCCCGGTATTTGTAATTTATATGCAATTACATGTATTGGCGTTCCGTCGCGAAAGATCCGCAACGGAATTTCCGTCAAGTGTGGCGCTGGCCTGTATGGCGGCCGTTCAAAATTCCGCTCAATAGGTAAGTAGAACGCTGCTTTCGTTGGGGATATCCTAGGGGAAAAATAATATAGTGGCTACAGAATGCGCACGTGGTGACTGCCTGTAATACAAAGGGTGTGATCCCCTTTGACAACAAAAACCAATTTCGGCATCACTTTTCGACATGAATAAATGTCTTTGCGGAATTATTATTATTTGATCCAAGACGGCTCAACGTAGGTTGTGCGATTTGCGCGCGATTAAGAATTCGTTGTTGTCGTCTCACAAAATCAATTAGTTCAGAGCTGGACGAGAAACTTTCATCGTTTCGAATAGACGATTCGAAAGCCTTCACTGTCTCTATGTCAAGAAGTTTAAGGCCCAGTTATAGCAATATAAATTCTGCGAGATCCTTGATTCGTAACTGTTTCAGTGCGGCAATGTTAGTCGCGTATGTGTCTGCAAATTTTTTCTAAAGAAGCGGGCGTAACCGAAGTAACTGGAGGTATTTTCAGCAATCAAAAGAAAACGCGTGGATCATTATATTTGATGCACAATGCGTCCCAAATCACTCGGTAATTTTTACCGTTAGGTATGATAGTTTTGCAAATATTTAATGCTTTTCCCGTCAACTTGGACATCAGATACTGCATCTTTTCCGAATTATCCAATGAATTATTTAAATGGATAACCGAGACATAAGTCTCATAGAAAAAAGGCCAATTTTCTAATTTTCCGTCAAAGCGCGCTATTTCTAAAGGCGGTAATTTAATTTGACGACGAGTTTTTTCAACTGGATTGCCAGCATGTTCGCTTCGGTATATTTAATAATGCCGAAAATTTCCTCAAAAGCATTTACTTGGGAATATTCAGCGACTGCTTCTGGATTCAATTCCAGTACACAAGTAACTTTTTCATCTAAAAGCGTTATAAATTCGGACCAAATTCTTTCTAAGGTACTTGCGCCTGATAAAAAAGATTGCCGATTGCTAACGCTATCAAGAGCCTTCTTCATCTTGTCGAAGACTGATTATAAACATGCAAAACTAGCCGCCAGTTTTGAATTCAAACTTTTCAGAATTATTTCGTCACGAGACGACCCGGACGACTCGTAGCCATTTTCTAATTCTGGTTATTTTATTGTATAGTGCGGTAAAATAATATAATAGTAAGATTTATACAAAACAAATTGATTAATATTTAATTCTATGGTGGACTGGCTTGTCCATTACTCCCCCAAGTTACGCTTGCGTAACTCATGGGTTCTTTAACTTTTTCCACTGGCAATTCAGGAATTGTCGTGGGCTCTTCTAGTAGGGAAGAAAAAGCGGATGTTTGGTCATTTTTGCAAGTTATTATTTTGACAAGATTGTCTGTGTGCCTTTTTTCTTGTTCGAATAATTCCCTAGAATGCTGGGTTTTAAGCAGTAAGATTGCTTCTTTCAGGGTTTGGATTTCACCGGTTTAACCAGTTAAATCTTTGCTAAATTTTATTATCGAGCACATTTGCTAGGCGTTCGAGAGCATTTTGTCAATTGCTGCTATCACAACTGCCTTATTGGTACTCTTGATATTCCCGCAGGAAGCTATAACCAGTTTTGCATTTCCGGACTCTTTGATAGTGCCGTTAAGAAGCAATTTATAATGTCTTTATCTTCTGCAGGATCTTTAGGATCTATCGAAACTAAACTTACAGATGACGTAGAGGCCGCTGTCTCAATTACTTCTACTTCTAAAATGTTTTCCACATTATCCTTTTTTGGGATTGACTCCATTACCGATGGTATAGGCAATGGGCCGGCGCACAGTGTGTCGAATCCCAATCTAGCTCCCCTTTATTCATTCCCATACTCTAAAATCATTTGTTTACAAGATACCAAAACTTACGGAATTACAAAATACGTAATTTTAAAGGTAATTAAATAAGGAACAGTTTACAGAAATCGCATAATTTAAAAAAAATATTTACTTAGAAAGGCTTCAATTTTAATACTGAACAAATTAATACGTATTGGAGTGCGTTGATGTCTCTTTCACAACTTCTAAAGAATTATGATTTTTAAATAAGATATCATTAATACTACTTTGCATTTTAGGTCATTTTGAAGATTATTAAATACAAAAGTATTTAAAAAATAAAACGTATATAAACATTAATTTTAAAGCTTTTCGCATGAATAAGAAGAGATTAAATTTTTCTTGTCTTTTCAATAAAAAATCTTCCCAATACTCCAATTTCAATTGAACAACATAAGATACTTATAGCCTTAAAACCTCCGTCATTTTGAAGGTAATTAAATATGAAAGTGTTTAAGAAAAAAAATTACTTAAAATATTATATAGGTAGGCAGTGTAGGCACCGCTTTAAGTACTATACTAATATTAATACACGTTAGAATATTTTTGTCCTTTCAATAATTTACCCTTCTACTCCATTGTCGTTTTTGTGAACAAGTTAGCATGTTTCGAGTCTTACGTCATTTTAAAGGTAGTTTAAAAAGGAGTTTTGTGTAAAAATATATTTCTAATTATTTTTTACACTGGCAGGCATCAATTTAAATATTGTTTGTACCTACAAAAACTTAATTGTTTTAGTATAATATTTATGTAAATATTTACCTATCTGTGTATTTTGGTATCAATCAGATTCCTGGTCGTCACTTTCTTCTGATAAAGTAGTCTCGGATCTCAAAGGAGCGGATGGAGTTGACAGCAATGCCAACACATCTGGTGAGAATCTCGTACTTTTTCCATTCGGTGATTTCCGCAAACTGGATATTAGTGGATCTGACGAAATTAGCAATATATGGAAGAGGTCCATATTCGTGTCAATCCGGGAAGTCTTCCTTGTATATAACTCCCTGAAACGTCTGTTGTCCTTATTCCTGGCTTCTTGTGCTTCTTCTGATAGTTGTCCAATAGGCAGTATAGAGGTTGCGATGATGTCCTTCCCGTGTACCAATACCTTGTGTACACTTGACGGCATATAATACCAGGGGTACAAATTAATGTAATGATGTAGAGTTCTCTCTGCATATACCCCAAATGCATCAGCGTCTATGGTAAATCCACAATTTAATGTTTCCAAAATTATTCTGAATCGTTTGATTAATTCTTCATCTATACCGGTAATACTAGCTGTCTGTTCAGCGTTTCTAAAAAACCTTCGTGCCGTATTGCCATCATTGGTATTGCCAGTACCTTGTTTTGGCATGTCAACAAGGAGACCCATTTCACTCTTAAATTTTTTTTGTATTGCTAATTTTCTTTTTCTTACATTTTCTTTACTTTCGGTATCTCTTGTCTGCCATTTCTTCACGTCTAATTTATACGATATGTGAAGCAAACATCAAAAAACCGAATCCACGCATGCAATGGCGACAATCCGAATGAATAGGTACTAGGATCTGGAGTATTTTTTAAAACATATTCTAAATTGTTCATCTCTTTGGGTGATGCACCACATACGTAACACCTCTGCGAAGATTTGTACGCTGTCAATGTGTTACAACCATTGTGAACAATAATTTGTGTTTAACGTTCATTTCCTTGCCATTAACTATTACATTTGTAGGCACCAGAGACTTTATCTGTAAATTTATGCTACCAGTTTCGTCTTCAATTAATTTATTTGTTTCTTTTGCATATATGAACTTTATTGGCCGACAATAGCGGGTAGATGATGGTCTTGGGTTTTGCCAAACAATCTCATTACCATCACTAACGAGTTGTAGCGGTACAAATGAGACACTGAATAAACACTCATCACTATATTCACCCTCCTCTGAAAACTTCTGCTTATAAGTGCTTTGGCTGGAACTACCGTCACACCCCCACTTAGAAACTAGAGTCAGTGAGTCAAATGATTGTCTTGACAATGCTGTACTTATTACTTCTTCTTGAGAGCAGGCAATTCGGTTAACTGTATGATTAAGTAATGATTGCAATTTTAACTCAGCGTAGGTTTCGGTTATAATAATATCACCATGGTCAGGATAACAAGCAGTTTTAGCCTTTTTCACTAAATAATATGAAGGATAAAGTGGATTATTTAGTTCTCTTGCCTGTTTCCTAATAAGTTTATATTGATTAGTAGTTAACTTAGCATTTACGATCAAAGACAGAGCTTGATTTGCCGTCAATGTTGCTTGTGTGGAACAAGGTATATTATTTTTTTTAATTTTTGTGGCATATCGCGGCGATGATGAAAATAATTTGCCCACCATTGAAGCAGCATCCTTTTTACCAGAAGCCCGTAGAGATGCTTGAGCCACCATGGATATTTGTGTTTTGTTGGAGAACTGAAGGATTTTTTTCACTTATTTTGCTTTGGTTTTTTCGCAACAATCCGCAAAAAGTTTTTTTGGGCGACCGCGTCTGGAAGCACTTGTAACGTTTAACGTCGTATTGTAACTACAAGAAGGTATTGCACCATAAACAATATCACTAAAATTAATGTCTTTGTTGAGCCAAACGGAATAATTATTCACAAATTTATGAGCACGTCTTCCACTTTTCTTCCAACGCATGTGAATTCCAATGGTCACTACACTAATCGAATGTTTAAGTGATTTCAAAATATCGTCAGTAGGATCTACAAAACCAAAATGTCGAATAACATGACGAAATATCTTGTTTGCTCGGTCTTCCTTCGGGTTTCGTAACCAAATATCAAATATCGTTCGGTTAGAAATTGATGGCTGTATCACTGGAATGTGAAGAAATGGCATGAAAACGCAAACAGATGCAGAAAAATTTCAGCCAAATGAAATAAAGATGAGTCAACCTTACGACTAAATTTTTTTGGAATCATAGAAATACATAGAAATAAACTTTCAGACCATGTAAACTTTTGAAACCAGATAAATGAAGAAATATTGCTTTATGTTATTTTTGATTAAATCTTACATGCAATCTGGAAAATATAAATGGTCTAACACGATGAAAAAAATTAATGCATACCTTGATTTGTCGCCTCCATTTCACATAAAAATAATAAAATTTCACACAAATAAACCACAACCATTCAGCGCAGACCTTCAAAACGGACTGTCTATTGGGGTACAGCGCCGCGGCTCAAGTACAATGGACTTTAAATGTGATCAAACCTACCCCAAAGGCAATAAAAATAAAAATATTTTGCAGTTTTATCTACCTGGGATATTTAACAACTCAATGCTGAATATTTAAAATATATTTGAAATACACCAATTTTGTATTAAAGGGGAGCTAGATTGGGATACGGCACACCGTGCGGCGCCTTCTTTTAATTTAACGGTGCTTCTTGGCATTTCTTGTAGAAGCACTGTTAACTAGTTTCGGTTTGGAAAATCAACAAGTCTATTTGATCTTCAAGATGGCCATGGCTTTTTGGACAAAAACCAAAGCACCATACGGTTATGCAAAATATTCTCTTTTCATTTACTTTTTTGTTAGTTTCGATTTGTTGCACTCATTTATCTAAGTCACTTGTCATCTAATTTTCCCCGCAATCCCTTGTATTATTGTTCCGAGTCCGTTTATTAGGCCTGTTCTATTCGTAGTTTGAACTAATCAATTATTTGATTATTGGGATCGATTAAATATTTCATACGTTCTAACTCTATACGAGGTAAAGTTATTATTTTTTTATAAATTCTAGTTGTGATTATTAAATTAATTTAGTTAAGTCTAAGTCTACGTCTTGTTCATGTTCCGACTGCAATTATTCATGTTCTCGAAATGGACATTTGAAGACACACGCTGACTCACAGTGGAGAAAAACTTTTTTCATGTTCCGACTGCAATTATTCATGTTCTCAAAATGGGCATTTGAAGACACACGCTAACTCTGTGAAGAAAAACTTTTTTCATGTTCCGACTGCAATTATTCATGTTCTCGAAATGGGCATTTGAAGACACACGCTAACTCAGTGGAGAAAAACTTTTTTCATGTTCCGACTGCAATTATTCATGTTCTCAAAATGGGCATTTGAAGACACACGCTAACTCTGTGAAGAAAAACTTTTTTCATGTTCCGACTGCAATTATTCATGTTCTCGAAATGGGCATTTGAAGACACACACGCTGACTCACATTGGAGAAACACTTTTTTCATGTTCCGACTGCAATTATTCATGTTCTTAAAATGGGCATTTGAATACACACGCTGACTCACATTGGAGAAACACTTTTTTCATGTTCCGACTGCAATTATTCATGTTCTCGAAATGGACATTTGAAGACACACATCTGACTCACAGTGGATAAAAACTTTTTTCGTGTTCCGACTGCAACTATTCATGTTCTCAAAATGGGCATTTGAAGACACACACTCACTCTAACTCAGTGGGGAAAAACTTTTTTCATGTTCCGACTGCAATTATTCATGTTCTCAAAATGGGCATTTGAATACACACGCTAACTCAGTGGAGAAAAACTTTTTTCATTTTCCGACTGCAACTATTCATGTTCTCAAAATGGGCATTTGAAGACACACGGGTACTCAGTGGAGAAATTTTTTTTTCATGTTCCGACTGCAATTATTCATGTTCTCAAAATGGGCATTTGAAGACACACGCTAACTCAGTGGAGAAAAACTTTTTTCATGTTCCGACTGCAATTATTCATGTTCTCGAAATGGGCATTTGAAGACACACACGCTGACCACATTGGAGAAACATTTTTTTCATGTTCCGACTGCAACTATTCATGTTCTCGAAATGGACATTTGAAGACACACGCTGACTCACAGTGGATAAAAACTTTGTTCGTGTTCCAACTGCAATTATTCATGTTCTCAAAATGGACATTTGAAGACACACGCTTACTCAGTGAAGAAAAACTTTTTTCATGTTCCGACTGCAATTATTCATGTTCTCGAAATGGGCATTTGAAGAAACACACGCTGACTTACATTGGAGAAACACTTTTTTCATGTTCCGACTGCAATTATTCATGTTCTCAAAATGGGCATTTGAATACACACGCTGACTCACATTGGAGAAACACTTTTTTCATGTTCCGACTGCAATTATTCATGTTTTCGAAATGGACATTTGAAGACACACATCTGACTCACAGTGGATTAAAACTTTTTTCGTGTTCCGACTGCAACTATTCATGTTCTCAAAATGGGCATTTGAAGACACACACTCACTCTAACTCAGTGGGGAAAAACTTTTTTCATGTTCCGACTGCAATTATTCATGTTCTCAAAATGGGCATTTGAATACAGACGCTAACTCAGTGGAGAAAAACTTTTTTCATGTTCCGACTGCAATTATTCATGTTCTCGAAATGGGCATTCGAAGACACACACGCTGACTCATATTGGAGAAACATTTTTTTCATGTTCCGACTGCAACTATTCATGTTCCCGAAATGAACATTTTAATTCACACATGCTGACTCACAGTGGATAAAAACTTTTTTCGTGTTCCAACTGCAATTATTCATGTTCTCAAAATGGACATTTGAAGACATATGCTGACTCACAGTGGAGAAAAACTTTTTTCATGTTCTGACTGCAATTATTCATGTTCTCGAAATGGGCATTTGAAGACACATGCTGACTCACAGTGGATAAAAACTTTTTTCGTGTTCCAACTGCAATTATTCATGTTCTCAAAATGGAAATTTGAAGACATATGCTGACTCACAGTGGAGAAAAACTTTTTTCATTTTCCGACTGCAACTATTCATGTTCTCAAAATGGGCATTTGAAGACACACGGGTACTCAGTGGAGAAATTTTTTTTTCATGTTCCGACTGCAATTATTCATGTTGCCGAAACGGAAATTTGAAGACACACATCTGACTCACAGTGGAGAAAAACTTTTTTCATGTTCCGACTGCAATTATTCATGTTCTCAAAATGGACACTTGAAGACACACGCTGACTCACAGTGGAGAAAAACTTTTTTCATGTTCCGACTGCAATTATTCATGTTGCCGAAACGGAAATTTGAAGACACACATCTGACTCACAGTGGAGAAAAACTTTTTTCATGTTCCGACTGCAATTATTCATGTTCTCAAAATGGACATTTGAAGACATATGCTGACTCACAGTGGAGAAAAACTTTTTTCATGTTCCGACTGCAACTATTCATGTTCTCGAAATGGACATTTGAAGACACACGCTGACTCACAGTGGAGAAAAACTTTTTTCATATTCCGACTGCAATTATTCATGTTCCCGAAATGAACATTTTAATTCACACATGCTGACTCACAGTGGATAAAAACTTTTTTCGTGTTCCAACTGCGATTATTCATGTTCTCAAAATGGACATTTGAAGACATATGCTGACTCACAGTGGAGAAAAACTTTTTTCATGTTCTGACTGCAATTAGTCATGTTCTCGAAATGGGCATTTGAAGACACACATGCTGACTCACAGTGGATAAAAACTTTTTTCGTGTTCCAACTGCAATTATTCATGTTCTCAAAATGGAAATTTGAAGACATATGCTGACTCACAGTGGAGAAAAACTTTTTTCATTTTCCGACTGCAACTATTCATTTTCTCAAAATGGGCATTTGAAGACACACGGGTACTCAGTGGAGAAATTTTTTTTTTATGTTCCGACTGCAATTATTCATGTTCTCAAAATAGGCATTTGAAGACACACGCTAACTCAGTGGAGAAAAACTTTTTTCATATTCCGACTGCAATTATTCATGTTCCCGAAATGAACATTTTAATTCACACATGCTGACTCACAGTGTAAAAAACTTTTTTCGTGTTCCAACTGCAATTATTTGAAGACACACGCTAACTCAGTGGAGAAAAACTTTTTTCATTTTCCGACTGCAATTATTCATGTTCTCGAAATGGGCATTTGAAGACACACACGCTGACTCACATTGGAGAAACATTTTTTTCATGTTCCGACTGCAATTATTCATGTTCTCGAAATGGGCATTTGAAGACACACACGCTGACTCACATTGGAGAAACATTTTTTTCATGTTCCGACTGCAACTATTCATGTTCTCGAAATGGACATTTGAAGACACACGCTAACTCAGTGGAGAAAAACTTTTTTCATATTCCGACTGCAACTATTCATGTTCCCGAAATGAACATTTTAATTCACACATGCTGACTCACAGTGGATAAAAACTTTTTTCGTGTTCCAACTGCAATTATTCATGTTCTCGAAATGGGCATTTGAAGACACACACGTTGACTCAGTGGAGAAAAACTTTTTTCATGTTCCGACTGCAATTATTCATGTTCTCGAAATGGACATTTGAAGACACACACGCTGACTCACATTGGAGAAACATTTTTTTCATGTTCCGACTGCAACTATTCATGTTCTCGAAATGGACATTTGAAGACACACGCTGACTCACAGTGGATAAATACTTTTTTCGTGTTCCAACTGCAATTATTCATGTTCTCAAAATGGACATTTGAAGACACACGCTTACTCAGTGGAGAAAAACTTTTTTCATGTTCCGACTGCACTTATTCATGTTCTCAAAATGGGCATTTGAAGACACACGCTAACTCAGTGAAGAAAAACTTTTTTCATGTTTCGACTGCAATTATTCATGTTCTCGAAATGGGCATTTGAAGACACACACGCTGACTCACATTGGAGAAACACTTTTTTCATGTTCCGACTGCAATTATTCATGTTCTCAATATGGGCATTTGAATACACACGCTGACTCACATTGGAGAAACACTTTTTTCATGTTCCGACTGCAATTATTCATGTTCTCGAAATGGACATTTGAAGACACATCGCTCATTTACGACAAGAACGTGACAAAGTAAAAATCTCAATTTGTGATAAAACGCATTTGAAAGTTTAAAATGCCTGTAACTTTTTAATTTTTATGTTTAGACTATTCAGCTCAATACAACATAACTTCAAGGTTAACGTTTTTTTGGATCAAATTGCATTCAGACCTTTATGTCAGTTATTAAATTTATTATGATTATTTATTTAAAGAAGGGTCCTCCTTGTTGCGTTATTCTTGTAAAAAATTTGCAGTATTGCAAAACAAACAGATATGTACCGTTTTTCTTGAAAAAAAATTGAATAAAAATCTAAACCTTTACAAGTTATGTCGTATTGTTACGTTTTTATTGATAATTTGTAATATAAATGTATGGAACATTTTAATTAAGACACGTTTCTGTCGTAGAAATCTCTGTATTTTTTGTATTTTATTTTACAAAATGAAAGATATTTTAGCGAAGTTATTGTGTAACTTTCGCTGAAATACAAGTAATAATCACATTTAAAAAAAATATTATAATTATAACCAGACACTAATATCTGTAGTTTTACTTTTACTCACAACTGTTAGCAATTATAACGTTATTAAATATTTAGGAATGCCAGGAAGGCATTTCTGAATTCACAGTTCACTTAACAATAATAAAATCTGAGTAAAAGAAATAAAATACTTAACACTTAAATCTACAAAAATTCGTAAAAAGGTCTGTAGTACCTTGGAATGTGGTTTTTGTTGATCAGTTCCATTAGATCAGCCTTCTTTCTTTCAGCTATTCCGGGTTTAGTTGTGTAGGCTTTTTTAACCTCAATATCAATGTCTTTTTTCTTCTTTATGACTATAGCTCTTTTAAACTCCTCTTCTGCGTATGAGTTTTTGTAATAAATTGCCCGAACATCATCCTTTATGACTTTTATCATCTTGACTTCACTGATTTTGACTGGAACGTTTTCGTCATCTTTTTGTATTGCAAAAGACATTAAACTGCATACATTCTTCCAGTCATAAAAATCTTCAAAGCACATTTCGTTCACTCGGAATGGCTCACTCTTTTTACGAGCAGATTTGATAGCACTGATGAATGCATCGGGCGTGTACATAGGTCCTCTTCGCAATTCTCTTCGCACTTGTCTTTCTATTTGTGAGTGTGCCGAATCCCCTTCATTTTGGGTATGTCCTCTGATTAAATATTTGTGTGTTATTGACTTTATATTTGGAAATTTCAGAACCGCGAAAAGGTACATGGCCACCATAAATTTGTTTTTTTGTTGGCCAGCACAGTTATCAGAATAAAATACTACATTCATATTATTATCTTCGGTACCGTTTGATATCTGCTCGAGATACTTAAATACGCACGTACCTATTTCGTTCACACCTCTGCTTGCATTTGCTTCATCCCATACATAACATTCTACAGTATTCTTCTGGACGTCGTATACTGTGAGATTGAGTACATTCAATTTGGATTTGTAGTAAAACACGGATATCTCGCCTTTCGGACACTGAAATACCGCTTGCAAATCATATACGCATACTGTCAGTTCTTCGTTTTTCTTGTCTTTTTCTTTTTCTAATCGTGATAGCGTCTTCTCTTCATGATGTTTTTCATAAGCGTCCTTTTTAGCTTCTTTTTCTTCGGGTGATGAATTTTTAAACGCTTCGCATACGTCACACATATCTTTTTTTGGTGTAAAAAATGATAAGTTGTGCTCTTGAGTAAAAATCCGGTAGAACATTACATAGTTGATGAAAGGAACTTTCTTTTCCTTACAGATTTCGACGTAATCGTGGTGCAGATCAGCAATGGTTTTGCTTCCATCAATGAAGTTTCTTCTTGAATGGGCTCGTGTATAGTGAGATTCAATTTTGGGTATTGAATCTATGAACTGCTTGGCTCCTTCTTTAATATTATCGTCAATTTTTGGTTGCTTTCCATGTCGTCCACGGTTATCTGTCATCAATGAAATATTTGTTTCCTTATTTTTCTTGCTTAATGCAGTTGTTATTGGGCGATTATTGATACAAAGCGTATTCTTGAAAAACACCTTGCACACTCTATATTTTTTCCCCTTCGAAATCAAATAAAAAGCATTATTAGTTCGCTTTGGTTCAATAACCTTTCCTTCATCATCGAGTTTGACATAACGATTTGCTGGAATGGCTTCTTCAACGGATGCAGCAATGAAACTCCATTGCTTCTCAATCTCTCCTAAATTCCAGTAATCTTTCAGTATTTCACGGCGTTGTTCTTCGGAAAAAAAATTTTGACACTTGAAAATGCAGGTTTCCTTACAGGGTTCTCTTAGTTGACGGGGCGGAACAGTTTTTTGTGATGCTTTTGATTCGTAGGACTGTCCTGCATTTCTTAACTGTTTAGTAATGTTTTTTTTCCATTTTTCTTTATTCAGTGGTCTTTTTTTTCCTTTTTTTGTAGGTGTAGGGTCTTCATTTGTGCTAATCTGTACATCTGCAGGTGGTGGTTGATTTTTAGGTGCAATTGCTTCATTAAATGGTCTTTTTTTTGCTTTTTTAGCAGGTGTTGTTTCTTCATTGGTGCTCATCTGTATGTCTGCAGTCGGATATCTATTTTCATATACAAACGTTTCTCTTTCTGTGGGCACGATGCTTGCAATAGCATCCAGCATTTTTTCTTGTCTCATTCTATCATCATTTCCTGTCATCATTTGTTTAGCTGTGTTATCTATTTCTTCATTTAAAATCGTATTTTGCATTATATTTGTTGCGTTCTCATTTTTTTGTTTATCATCAGTCTGTATAGTACGTATATCAGTCTTATTAGGATTTTCGTTGTCGTCCATAATTATATCTTCATCTTCACCTTCACTAGAACTCTCAATTCTTCGTTGATCTTGAACTAATTCGTAGTCAGGATCCTTCACTGAGTCGTCAGAGTCTTCAATAATTGATGGTATTGATGATGAAGAAGTGCTGCTGCTCAAAGAACTAGTCGAGTCGCAACGAGGCCGGTTACATTGCAGTTGTTGTTCTTCCGGTGCTGATTCACATGGTGAATGTTCATTAATTCTTCGGGCAAGATTTACAATCTTCCTAGACCGTGATTCCATCTGAAAAATAAATTGTAATTACACAATGTTTTTATCATTTATAATGCAACATTGTAAGCTATTCGTTGTAAAAATGTATTATTTTTTATCAAGAATGTGTTAACTTGAGATAACCAATATTAAGATCAAACATTTTGTACTTTTATTATGAACTGTAACGGAACATCTTAAATTAACCAACTAAAAACATTGTTTATTTCAGCAACAACGGTACAATCCTATGTAAACCATAGCATGCGATTACTATTTTTACTACAATAATGACCCACATACAAAATGTCCCGTTATAGCTGCAAAAATAAATCACTAAAAAAACAAAAAGCCGTATTTACCTTTCATCAAAACTTTGACACCATGAGCTGTTACGTTTTTGCCGCAATCGGGCAGCACTTTCCTCCTCAAGCGAGCGGCGACAACTGACGTGAACCGATCTTGCATTAAACTTAAGGGCGGAAAGAGATGGCGCTAAACCGATAGTCGCCGACCTTTTCCCTCATTACTCGGTTATTATTGGCGCTAGAAATATCGCGTTTCAGCAGCAAGTAGAGCGCGATGCGCCGGATTCTACTGTATCATTATTACATAACGATACACATTTTCGTTAACACGTTCTTGTCGCAAATGAGCGACATGCTGACTCACAATGGAGAAAAACCTTTTCCCCATTTCATATGTGGAATATACGTTACTTGTGGAGACGTTGAAGTTCTGGGTGCAGAAGTATTTGACTATGGTCAACTTATCCACTTGGGTCCCCTTTGAGACAGCGTTCCGTTGATACCTTGCACATCGATGTCGATGGATGGTGCCATTCGCGGCGGGGCTCTGATTGCGATGATCCAGGTTATTTTGCGTTCGCCCGAGTTAACTTTCTTGGTTTTCCTTTTTTTTTATTTTAACTAAATAAAATGATGAGACGATGAAGTAACAATATTTATTTATAAAACACACAATTAAAAGCGAGTTAAACGTAATTTCAGATGGAGAATCTAACAACAATATTGACAAGTAGTCTTGTTAACTGAAGTTTGAAGATTGACCCCCTGTGAGGTGTTGCGGTCCTATTTATCGGTGCTCTCGTTGATAGGGTTTTGTGCAGGCGGTCACGCGCTCCCACGTCCGGGTCCATCGTCGATGATGATAGTGTTATTTGGTGGTGATAGTGTAGACACCGCTAGATAAGATGTATAGCCGGATGCTGGGTGTGCTCGGTGTTATCTTCGGGTCGGGAGCGTTCTTGAGTAGGTAACACACCCCCCCTTAAATTCAAACTCCTCTTCTTCTGGAAGTAGGGTTTGGAGATTTTCCATATGAGTAATGTTACTACGGCGATAATGCAGCCACTGGTTAATGATATATGTAGACTCCTTTCAATTGGGTTTATGATAGGGATAGTTAGTTCGTGTCCTTTCGTGTTCGAAAGATCTTGAATTTGGATCTGTGGAAGTTTCAACACTTGTAGTTTTTCCTTGGAGTAGGTAACCGCAATATCTTCCTGGTTTACCGTTTGTCCTATAGCTAGGGTTTTTCCTTGTATGTTGCAATCTGGGCTGCTGATTAATACAGATTTGAAGATAGTAGTCTCTCGTTGGTGTTCATGGCAGTTTATATGAATAGTTGATGGGATGTTCCTGAAGGCGTACATTATGTTTTGTGCAATGAGGCGGGTGTGCTCATTGGGACAGTAAATTTTTCTTAGTTTGCAGTTTTTTTCGTCTTGTGAATCCGCTAATCCTTTGGTGCAGTCGTCTAATGTTATAATCTGTTTGTTGCATATACTCGTAGTGTCGGTCATCTCCTGACATCTGTCGGCTAAAAATACATCTTTTCCATTCTTCAAAATTTGTCTTGGGAGGGATTTGTCGGGTATAAGGCAATTATTATCGGAAGATTTGGAAATAATGGGTAATATATCATAATAACTATAAAATAACTCTTCTACCAGAGTTAAGCGTTATTCGCACGAGACTTTAAAAAACGTAGCGTTAAATCTCAGCGCTGGCGCTTTTATAACGTTCTCGATATGATTGTTCATACGAACGCTTAAAAATCACTCTTGTTTCGTTTCTCGCTTCCTCAAGACGTGGAAATGGTTTCTGCTAAATTAATAGCAATAGCGATTTTCTAGAGACGAAGGTGAACTACTTGAAGATTTCACATGTTTTTTTCGTTGCTTATTTTGGGTTCTCTTTGATTTTGTTTTCTTTTTACAAAAGTACAAGACAATATAGCACACAGATAACACACATTCAAAAGTAATACATATATGATAACACACATTGAAAGTGAGTAACATCGTACTGTAGCACAATGCAAAAGAATTAAAATTCTAGTTAACTAAGTGAAAATTGTTATTTTAATTTATTTTTTCTGGAAATAAAAAGCTTGTTAGTGAAAGGAAAAAAATAAATAAATAAATACATTCATTTATATTAGAATTAAAACTTTCAAATGATGTCCTTCCTTTTCTTCTTTGTTTGTTCTATTTTTTTTTATAGATATACAGATTTTTCATTTATAAGCCACATCTTTACAGTTTTCATGCTTAAACTCTTATTTTCTGAAAAAACAAATTTATTTTTGAGCTTATTAAAAATTACTGGTACACAGTACTCCAGCGTTCGGCTTCCATACTTATTTGTTATTTTGGGTATTTTCAGCCCTTTTTTCTGTAAGACGTGTGCTGTGACTATGTACCAGTGGTTTTTTATAAGTACTATCGCCCCAGTTATCTTTAATGGTAAGGAACCAAAATAAACCTTTTATTGGGAGCAGGCCCTCAGCACAATATAGGAGTTGCACATTGTGTCTTTGTCTATACATATTAGGTGATACAATTTTTTTAATGATAGAGGTTTGCAAATTTTGTACATACTTAATATATGTCATGCTTGTATTTCCCCAGCTTCTAATTCCATATCTAATAATAGATTCTACTAATGAGAAATATACTAGTTTGAGTGTGCTATGAGGCAAGACAAATTTTAATTTATAAAACTGTTTGCTAGAGCTCTTAGCTGGTTACATATTTTAGAACCTTGCTTATCCCATTTAAATGTGTTATCTACTTTTAATCCCAGATAAGTATATTCGTTGACAAAATCAATTTTCTCACATTGGGAGTTAGATATTATTTTTCTATGGATGCATTCAAAGTTATGTGCGGTTAGTTTGGGAATATTCCACATTTTCAAACTAGGTGATCTGATATACATGCATTTTGTTTTCTTTACATTTATAACCAATCCTTCATCGTGTGCCCATTTTAGCAGTTCGTCGAAGTCGGTTTGCAATTCTTGAATCGCTATTTGAGGATTTTCATTAGATACTACAAGTGCGGTGTCATCTGCGAAAATGAATCTGCACGCTTTTCTCAATAGTTTCGACATAGCTATGACATATATTGTAACGTATCGATGTTGTACAGGATAGAATACTGGGCCTTAATCTCCAGTATTCTAACGAGGATAGGGATCTGGTAATATATATTAATAATCGTAGATACTTATATACGGAGGTTGTTTAATTCGGAATATAATAAACTGACAATACAAGTACAAGTTGCCTAAAGGCCGTCTAGCGAAAGAATGGCTCCTCGCCATCCGGCAATGTAATACGAGGCTGTTGGTAGCGTTCGGTTATGTTCGGTAGAACCCGAAGCTGCCCGAACGCAAACACCAAACACTACATATATAATATACAATTTTGGACCCAAAATTGACCCCTGTGGGACACCAGACCTTACAAATTTATATTTACTCATCTCATTCAATATTTTTACCCTCATTATTCTATTTGATAAGTAGTTAATAAAAAAAGTTAGCAGTTTACCACGGATTCCAATAATTTGTAGAAATTTTATTATTTGTTTATGGCATAGTCACTATGCCATAGTGTATCAAAGGCTTTAGAGAAATCAATAAAGAGTACAAGTACATGTTTTTGAGAGTTGAGCTGGGTGTTTATGAAATTAGAAAAATTATTAAGTAGTGTGTCACAGCTGTTTTTTTCTGGAACCCGTACTGACATTCGTCAATGATACCAAATTTATTTAAATATCCGTCTAGGTATATTGCTATATATTTTTCGAGAATTTTTTCCAAAGCAGGTAATAAGGAAATAGGTCTGTAATTATTTATAATTGAATGATCACCGCCTTTAAAAATAGGTCTAACAATACTAGTTTTTAATCCTTCAAGTATTTGGCAAGTATCAATTATTGTGTTTATAAAATGAGTAATTACTGGGCTCAGTATTTTTACATGTTTTTTTTTATATCATACATACGTATTTGGTCCAATCCTGGTGTTTTTGAGTTTTTCAATTTCAATTCCGATAATAGATTCGATTTTTTTTACGCTAGCTCTGGGTAGGTACATAGAATGCGGTAAATCGTCTAGCTCAAGGCTGCCCAACCTTTTCAACAGTTGGGCGAAATTGACGATTTAAAAATCACTGGCGGGCCACTGAATACTGATGGTTCCTATTTCCATGGGGGGGGGGGTTGTTAGAGAATTTCTATAAAACATAATTCCCCTCAAAAAAATTCAAAATGAGTGCTCCCCACAAAATATTTGAAATCCATGGGGGGGGGGGGGGGGTTGTTACGGAACTTCGCTGAGAAGAATTCCGCACGCCCAAAAACATCATATGTGATTCTCCACAACAATTTTTCGAATTCCATGAACACTGGTAACCGCGCGCAAGCTTGCATTATTTGTTTTACCGCGGGCCCGCGACACTTTTTCAAATTGGCGAGTTTTTTGAAAATGGTTTACGCGGGCCACTTATAATTCGTTCACGGGCCACAATTAGTCCAGTCAGTGGGGAGTTTTACCTTGCAAAAGGTTAGGTAGTAGCGATTTTGATATATGTTGTTAAGATTGGGACTCTAAGGAAAAAAAAAAGTTTTCGACCTTGGGAGGGTCGAGCTCGACCCGCCATCTTGGATTGAAGGTGCCAAAATTTGTTTTTTTCAAAATAATTGTGAAGTGGTCGTTTTTACAACCAAATTGTTGAGGGCAAACTTAAAGACAACTAAATTACCTACATTTGTTGTGGAAAGTTTTTTTTTGTAAATCTAATAGGTAACGAGTTACAGTGGCGGAAATGTGAATATTTTTCTAAAAAATGATGAAATTCCCAACTTTGTAATTTTTTCGGGTTATTCATTACATAATTATAATAATTTTGATAACTCATTTCCATACCACTATGAGGTCGAGAACATGGTGCATTTTTTATTGTGGTATCCCCAGTAGGTCTACTCCACAGATATACCAGCGATGGTAGATTTCGAAATTATGTTACATTACTATGAATTATGTTACTATAAATTATGTTACTTAATAACAGTCTTCGTCATCAATGTCATCATCTAACTCATTTCCTGTGATACTGAGATTCTGGGCTTCCATTGACAAAATCTCTTCTTCTTCGTCCTCGACATCGATGTGAACCTCTGGCGAATTTCGGCATGTTTGATCATTACAGCACCCACATACAATAGAACACTTCAATCCAGCTTTCCTGCAGCTACATGCAACGCCGCATCCTTTTTTACAATTGCATGAAATAAATTTTAATAAAGTCTCGGGTGCTGGTTTCTTTGTCATTCTTACTGGAACAAGCCCGTTGGTGTCACGTTTCCAGCCCCAGTTTTCTGATTTTTTCGGATTCCATACCATTTTTGGACTTGATGGTACGTTCTAAATGCATGGTACCGTGCAGCGTCGTTCGTTGGTGGCAAAGAGGCAAGATTGAATTTGCTTTTTGTTGTCGAATTTGCGAAACGTTTGTAGCGGACTTCTTCCAAGGTTTCCTTATCCATGTCACCCCCGTACAAAGCAACAAGACAGAGTGTTCCTGCAACTGCTATGTCTTCTGGTGTTGCATCATGTTGTTTGAAGATTCCTATCATGGCATTGAGTCTTGTTTCGTTTTGCACAAACGAACAAAATTTTGTTTTTCCTTGGTTGAAGAAGGACGATGTTGTATCGCAGCCGCTAAAGGCATGAAGAAACAGAATATTCTCAGCCGCCTCTTTGTATTTCACACTATTCGCGGAATACAGTCTTTCAAAAGTTTTACCTCTCCCGGGTTTGCGAAGATATATACTACTTTTGGGTGGTGCTAATGCTGTCAGCAGAACTAGGAGATCAACGTCTTCGCCAATAATGAAAACAGCGTCATATGATGAACACAAGGAAATCGCAGTATTGACAATCAACTCATCAGCATCTTCTTCAGCCTGCTTAACTGTAAAATCATCCTGTATAAATTGATTTGTAAGCATCGAAATCAGACGGACTTTGTTATTTTCATTGGCTAAAAATCGTTCTTGTGAAACTTGAACTGGCATTGTTTCATCGAAAAGAACATCTGCAGACATGTGCTTCTTCGATCGGCGAAGTCTTTCTGCGGTTTTCGTATTTTTTTCACCATCATCAAGCGGATATCCATCGAAAACAATGACTGCATGTGATCCATAGTGATTTCTTACATAGTGAACGTATTTCTCGCAAATTGACCCAAAATAATCATTCCGATTCCATACAACTTTATGTAAAAGATATCCTCCATCCACAACATTAATTTTGCTACCTCCAAGTTGCTCGCCTTCTGGAAGTTGTTCGAAAACACCATAAAATGATGATTTCGTACCTTTGCGCATTCCTTCTTCAGTGAAAAGCGACAAAGGAAATGGGGCGAGTTCGAATTTAAGGAAGCTTTAGACTAGGATCCCACTATAACAAATCAACGTCATCGAGCACACGGATGATGCTATATAAGTATATTGTAATGTAAAAATACGTTAAAATGATATTGTGTAATATGTTCGTACAAAATTTATCAAGAAAACTGGAGTTTTACAATTTTTTGTCAAAATTTTCTTCTTTCAACCGCTGTAACTCGTTACCTAATTAGACTTACAAAAAAAACTTTCTACAAAAAATGTAGGTAATTTAGTTGTCTTTAAGTTTGCTTTGCACAATTTGGTTGTAAAATCAACCACTTCATAATTATTTTGAAAAAACCAAATTTTGGCACCTTCAATCCAAGATGGCGGGTCGAGCTCGACCCCCCCAAGGTCGAAAACTTTTTTTTTTCTTTAGAGTCCCAATCTTAACAACATATGTGAAAATCGCTACTACCTAACCTTTTGCAAGGTGGAGCCCTTTTTTATCCCCCACTGACTGGACTAAATGTGGCCCGCGGGCCTGGGGTTGGGCAGCCTTGGTCTAGCTGGTATGGAGACGCACGAATCACATTTGTGTAGTAACTCATTTACTCCCTCATCAAAGAAGTTAGCAAAATTTTCTGCAACTTCATCCGTCGGTTTGGTCTTAAAGAAGTATTTAGATATAACTGCGTCACAACTGGATTTGTTTTTTCTTCCTAATATTTTGTTTATTTCGTTCCACGTTTTTTTATATCCTTAAAACAATTATTGAATTTGTTATTGAAGTATGTTTTTTTTGCATCTAATATTTGCTTATTTAGATTATTTCTGTATTTTTTGTAGTCTTTTTCATATTTCTTGTTTGTTGGCATGTTTTTCCATTTTGTCCATAATTTATCCCTCGTTTGTATATTTTCTATGAGAATATCGTTCATCCAACTTTTTTGATTATGGCGATACGCATTTTTTACTAATTTTGTGATACTACTTTTTTCGTAGATTTTTTTTAAAGTGTGATTTAATGTCTTGATATATGATATCCGGATCAGTGTGAATTTGAATTGAGTTCCAATCAGTTTTTGTAATCATTTCTCCAACTTTTTTTTCAGATAGTACAGTGTTGTATTCATGGTGTGATATTTTGCTTTTGTCCTTAGTATAAAGGTATACAGACACGGCAGTTATATAATGATCTGCTATCCTTGTTTCACATACGCATGAGTTAATTTCACACTTTTATTTTTCTCTAATATATATGTGATTCAGACACGTCGCAGTTGTGTAGGTATTTACCACCGCTTCTCTCGTAATGTCATGTATACATTTCACTAGACCGTAATTAGCCATTCAATTTTCGTATTGCAGAATTATTGAGTCGTGTTTATTTAATAGGTTTAAGTTAATGTCTCCAAGTATCAAGATGGTTTCCTTAATATCAATGTTTCGTCTTATATTTTCGAGCTGTTGTAGGAAGGTTTTTTTATTATTTTTTGGAATAACTTTTATTGAGTAAAACCTCAAATTGTAATATTTAAATATTGAAGACAATATTAGTGATTTTTTAAACGAAAATCTGAAACAGAAAAATCAGAAAAGGAAACGGTCACATCTGGGACTCGAACCCAGGACCCTTGTCTTTCCGGGACAATGCTCTACCAACTGCGCTAATGGGACCCTGCCTAGGGCCTAGGACTGCCTAGGGTCCCATTAGCGCAGTTGGTAGAGCATTGTCCCGGAAAGACAAGGGTCCTGGGTTCGAGTCCCAGATGTGACCGTTTCCTTTTCTGATTTTTCTGTTTCAGATTTTCGTTTAAAAAATCACTAATATTGTCTTCAATATTTAAAGGTTTTTTTTGTTTGTTCGGGGGTCGATATAATGCAAATAGATGTATGCGTTTGTGTTTGTTTACGGAGAAGGTTCCATAGACGCACTCGAATGTAGTAGCTATTATATCTTTTTTTTTAGAATATATGGTTTTCTTTAATATAAACCATAATCCCGCCTCCCGATCTTTTTGTTCGGCAATAATAGAATGAGTTAAATCCTGATATTTTGTATAGATTTACACTGTTTTCGTCTATCGAGGTTTGACAGAGTATTATAATATCAATGTTATTTAGTTGACTATAAATACTTAGTAAGAATGTATTCCAGTACTTGGAGATAGACCTAATGTTCAAATTAACAACAGTTATTGCTTTATCGCCTGTTTCATGTTCGAATTGGGTCCAGTTTTAGAACTTTTGAATCCGTTCATATTCTATATCTGAGGTCTCAAAATCAATATTAGACGCCGTAGTCAATTTTAGCCTTTTGAAGGGCTGCCTTGTAAGCCGGTCATTCCCTATCTCCGGACGGGTGGTTTGCGGGCTTGTGAAATCTCGTGCATGTTGCGCAGACTGGCTCCGCAGTAGCAGAAGGGCATGTCTCAAGGCCCCAGTACACATTCGGCCAACGCGTGCGGCGAATGCGACCGGCAGATTTTCGTGATACCGTTCACACATTCGCGTGTTCATTCGGCGTTGGTCGCTAGATGAAGATGGACGTTAGGGCGACTGCGGCCGCTGCGATATACTTGTACAGCGCTTTCAAATTTTTTTTACTTGTGCACCAGAGAAGAGTGATTAAAAAAAGATGGCGCAAAAGAAGATGGTGGATGCTGAGTATTCATCGAAACAGAACAAGGTAAATCAAATTTTGTTTTAATTGTTAGTATCCTATTTTGAATGTGTGTACTTCTAGAGTATTCTGCCACCCCTTTGTGAAAATATAGGCGTGACGGTATTTATTTTTATTATATAGAATTTAAAAAAAACATTTTTTTAGGGAGACCATGAACAACCAACTTGCCGAGCTTCTAGCAGAGCCATCTGGAGAGTTTGAAAACTTCGTACGATTGTCACCTACTGACTTTGAATACCTCGTACAAAAAATTTCCCCGATCGTTTCAAAACAGGACACAAAATGGAGGGAAGCTATACCAGTAAAAATACGGCTAGCAGTGACTTTAAGATTCCTAGCTACCGGGGACAGTTACAGAAGTCTGCACTATCTGTTTAAAATGTCAAGCCCAGCCATCTCACGCATAGTGATTGAAGTCTGTTTAGCACTCAATGAAGTGTTAAAAGATATGATTAAGGTAGGTAAAAAAAAGGTTTTATTTTTAATCAATTATTTATTTCAAGATAATACTTAGCTTATTTGTGTTGACAAATATTTGACTCAAATAGGTTTCAATTAATTTGTTTTTTTTATGCATCTCTATATGCTCGATAAAGAATATTTTGTGATGGAGTTGCGTCAGTTTCTGAAGAATTGTACCCTTCGCACGTGTAACTGTGATCATCAGTCATAGTATGTTGAGAGACTTCTGGTATACTTATTACAACGGGAGATTCTTGCTGTTCTTGTGACGGTGGATGGGTTGGGTTGGGTGAAGATTGTGACGTGTATATTTGTGCTGGGGCTAAAACTTCATTGGAAATTATTTGAACTCGTCGAGGTAGAAGTTGATTAGGAACATAATATGTAGATGGTGGTGTACTTGCTGAAAATGGTCTGTTTTGAGGGGAAGAAGGCGGAGGAGGCGAGCATGACCATTCAGATCGGTATAAATTTTAAGAAGATGGTGGACGAATGACATATGAATTTTGAGAAGAGGGCGGACGAATGAAGTATGAATTTTTAGGAATCATTTGTGATTTTCGACGTCTGTTTAACAACATGTTATCTATATCTAACATGATTTCTTCTCTTTCAATCTCTGTATATTTCCTCAGTTTTGTTGCAAGAAGTTTTCCATATAATTCGCATGGATCATCTTCTCGTGTTGAAGAATCTTTACTAAGGACTTGATTTAAAGTGTTGAAAGCATTTGACATCTCTCTGCTAGCCTCTGCTAATTCTGGCGGATTTTTGCAACGTCGCTTTGTAGCTGGAACTTTTCCTGGATTACTGTTACTCCCAGCTACGGAGTTGTTTCCTTGACTATCATCTTGTTCATCTAGTGTATCTTCTACAGAATATGTCGATGATGAGGCCTGTAAAAAAAATAACTTGTTAAAAACATGTTGAAATTTTTTTAATAAATTTTTTAACTCGTTAAAAACTTTTTTTTCAGATGCCTGAAACTGCAGACGAATGGGTTAACAAGTCAGAAGGATTTACTTTCCCCCATTGCCTTGGGGCTATAGATGGCAAACACATAACTATACAATCACCGGCAAAGAGTGCGTCTGACTATATTAACTATAAAGGCAGCTTCAGCATTGTTCTACTAGCTCTAGTTGATAGTAATTATTGTTTTTTGTTTGCCGATGTAGGATGTAAAGGTCGGATAAGTGATGGCGGCGTATTTAATCAGAGTGTTTTATGTCAAAAACTATCTTCTGGCACTATGAATTTACCACCTCCGAGCCCACTTCCGGATGGCGACAATGATATTCCGTTCGTATTTTTAGGAGATGGAGCATTTGCGCTTAGTAGCCACATAATGAAACCTTTTGCAGGCCACCATGCCCAAGGATCCCCGGAAAGAATATTTAATCAGCAATTGTCTCATTCTCGTGTAAAAGTAGAAAATACTTTCGGCATCCTATCCAACAGGTTTCGAATTTTTAAAAAAGCTATAGCTCTGGAAACCCCTTTACGAGCCTCTATTATTTGAATGTCTTGTCTACTTTTACATAACTTCTTGAGATACAGTAGTTCATCTCGGAATATTTATACACCCCCAGGTTCATTTGATACTTTCATTAACGGAGAACTTGTACGACCAGGTTCATGGAGAAATGAAAATAGAGATAGTGCTTTGTTGCCATTACAAAATGTGCCACGTAGACCTACCCAAACAGCAACCCAGATACGGTTGGATTTTATGAATTATTTTTGTAGAAACAGTATAGAAAATAATTAAAATTTGTCAAAATAAATATGTTGTTTTACTTACACTGTTACCCTCTGTGTTAATAATGCTGGAACATTCATAAACGTCATTTAAAAAATTGTCCATTGCTTCATAAAACGGCCAAATTGGGTTGTAATATTCCTCTTCACCCATGCCGGATTTAATGGACTGGATTTTCTTCCTACGATGAATTCTGTACGTTGCCATTAACGACTCCTTCTTTTTTTTAATTCACTTACAGGGATATTCATACTGTCTGCAATTCTACTCCAAACATCATTAACCTGAAATAAAAAAGTAGTTAGGAACTACTAGCTCTAGTTGATAGTAAAAACGAAAAAAGTAGCTAGGAACGGTATACCTATAGACAAATTAATATCGCAACTAAACATGTATTATTTTATGTAGTGAGGCAAGTTACTTACTCTGTTTTTATTTTTGTGTTGCTGGTGTTTGGGGTTCCATATAATGGATTCATTATGATAATAATCAATGAACCTAAACAGTTCTTCGTTACTCCATGGCGCCATATTCGCGACACGACACTACAGTCTACTAAATATACCAAACCACACACGTCCACTCCGGCCGACGCGCAACTATGAACTGAACGTTCGGCCAATGTGTGAACGCTCTTTGCCGCTCGCGCCAAATTCCTTTGATTCGTGCACGAAAAACCGACACTCATCGGCTCACCGGCGAGCGTTGGCCGCAAACGCGAAATTCACACAAAATGGCCCAGTACACATTCGGCCAACGCGTTGGCCGCACGCGTTGGCCGAATGTGTACTGGGGCCTTCACGGGTATGTCCTTCCCGGGCACAGTGCCCACATCTCGTCGTCTCCTTGCAGAACTTGTAAGAATGTCCTATCATCTGACACTTTGAGCACACAGTTAATCCAATAAAATCACGAACACCGCAAACTGTCCAATCAACAAATACGCGTCCTTGCTTGACCAGTGCATGTCTCAGGTATGTGGGGACCACGTAGATTCTATGGCATGTAGGTCCAGTTCGAGGGCCAGCTAGATGACTAAGCTTACATTTTTTTATGGTTTCATTTGTCTCCTCGAAATTCTTCATAATATTCTTTCTCAACTACAGAGCAATAATAATCATTTACAATCATGAAAAAGGACTAAATTCATCTTGATTGACAGAGAAATAATACAAAATTTATGAACTATCATCATCTTCCACGGCAGAGCTAGTTATAAAAAGTAAAAGTAGCAAAGAATTATAAAAAGTATGGTATTGCTCCCGAATAATTCCCATTGTACACAAATCCTTCAAATCTTTAAGTTTTTCCTCCGTAATAGGCCTCTTGCACCCCATTTTTTTCCGGTTTAGGCAAATATTCTAAGACATTCTGTATTTTTTTTTTAATCGTATTTTTGAAACCAATTTCGATTTTTTGAAATTTTTAATCCGAAAAATCGGACCATTTTTTCATAAACCGGAAAGACGGAACATAATTTATGGGTGCGAAAACAAAATAATTACAAATCCAAAAAAACACAATATTATAGGATTGGTGAATATATACGATTATAATGTTTGATATATTGTAATAGCTTCGACACGATTGTAATAGCTTCGATTGTAATAGCTTCGATTGTAATAGATTCGATACGATTGTAATAGCTTCGACACAGAATTCTTCATCGTAATCGATGTGGAAAACATTTATTTTGCCAGATGATTCAAAGTTGGGTTCAGCAACACAAAACACTCCCTTGAATTTGTTCAGTACGAACATTTGTATTTGCATTTGTGCATAATACTTTCTGGCAACAACACCCTCAAAAAAGTAATTTTTCATTGTACTATGTTTGTTTGACTGGACACTTGACCTCAACAGTATAATCATCAGTGACTGCATCAGGGGAGCCGCCGATAATTGGTAATTTGCAACTGATTTGCAAACCACATTCTTTATATTTGTGTCCCAGTTGGTTTGCTAGTACCTTTAACACCAAAGGTTCTAAAAGCCTTGCATAGCCTTTGTGTCAACTGATTTTCAAACCACATTCTATATATTTGTGTCCCAGTTGGTTTGCTAGTACCTTTAACACCAAAGGTTCTAAAAGCCTTGCATAGCCTTTGTGTCTGGAATCTTGGCTGCCCCTAAGATGACTTCAGTCAATGTTCCATCCAATGTTTTGCAGTTAGCTGCCTCGTATAGTTTGGATGCAGTAATTCTGCCATATCGCATTTCGTACCATAACGGGCAGTTAGCCTGCTTTCTTGTTAGTGAAAAAACTTTCTCGAAGATATTTGGAGGAATATTTAGATCACATGTAATAAAATTGATGAAATCTGTAGCACTTGTATTGTGCAGGTTTCGTGTTTTCTTAAAAGCAGAAATCATCCTGTGCATGGACAAACAGTCAGTGGGCTTCGGATCAATGTGAAGTTGAGTCAGTTGGCATCGAAGCCCCTCCTTAATACTCATTTAGAGTACTGCTGCCAGGAAATCTCCATTACCTTTTTCCACGCTTTTTACTGCGTTCTTGCCAACTTGGGATGCCAGAATTAACTTTTGGGAGGTTCCGACACACGATAACTTTGATTTTCTCCAATAACAGTCGACAGATGTCGACGCTGGTTCTTCACTTCTATGGAGCCATGTTAGAAATGCCAGTGCATGCTTACAGCCACCTGAAAGCAAAATGTTCCAAATATAAATTATTTGTCAACAGGTAGCTGGCAGAGACCCTCGCAATGATTCTGTGTTTGTTACATCACACAAGAGTTTGCTCTTCCCCACATCTCCATAGGGTAGAAGAGTGTAGAGGTTAGAGGAGAGAAACATATTTTACAATATAGCGACATACAGTTCAACTAACCTCTAGAAGCTGCACAGTCTTGACATTCTAAGACTTGTATTTCATCTTCCATCTCATCACACAAAAGTACAACAGAGTATGCTTTTTGGCGGACACGGTGCTCGGGGGTTATTTTTGCTTTCACTGTGCAAATAGGACCTTCTCTTTTTACCTGCACATACCCGATAGCATTATCACCATAACTTTCACGTGCAGACCTTTAAAATATATAATAATAACACGTTGAAAACAAAAGACAGTTGCATATAACTGAATGTTAACAATTGTCTTAATAATAATAATTGATGGAAACATAATATATAAGTACATATTAAATGTTGTCAAAATATATAACATAATATTCGTATATTAGAAGATACAGAAAAAATACTTACTTTTTTTTTTGATATTTCTAATTTCGCTTCCAATGAAATTCATATTATTACTTAGAAAAGTAGCCATCATAAATGAATCTATGTTGGGCGAATTGTCAGACTGACCCTGAACAAAACCTACTTCAATCATTTTTCCAATCCAAATAATATATGCTTAATTTCTCAACAAAGTTAGCGGACTACAATACAAACAGCCAAATGCAGCCAAACCCCAAACAAGTGTCAAAACTGTCAAATTCACAAGTCGCCGGAAATCAAGGTGTTGGCATATAAAAAAATAATCAGTGTGGAATTTTACAAAAATTAATTCAATAATATTGGAGACGGAACATTTTCAAGTGGTGACGTCACAAGCAGACAATAACAGATTTATTTATTTTATTTTAAAAAAACTATACATTTCAAAAAATTTTGAGTAACATTTTAAAAACCATTTTATTTTTAGCCAATTAATGTTTTGTCCTTGTGAATCGACTTTTTTATTAAACATTTTTGAATTATGCCAAAATCAATGAAATCTTTTTGATTCATTTCAATAACACTGTAATTTTGATTGGCCATCTACACAGCGGAATACCACCCCGTTGGATGAAAAATGTCTAATTTTTTTGTTTTATTTTCTATCCTAGCATGAACAGAGTCACATTCCATTTGGGAATGGCCGGATTCGAAAAACATATGGTTGATGATTGGGATGTCAAATTTTTTCACCGCATAGATGAACATTGCTGACATATTTATGTTTCGGTTTTCACCGCCGCATGTGTTTGAAAAAAAATTCCACTCCTCGCCATCGGAATACTTTTGTAAATAATGGTAAATGCAAGAGTGCATTATCGGTAGAACCCCGTCTTGCAGTTGCTTCGTCCCACATATAGCAAGATGCTTTTTTATCAATATTATAGACGGTTAAGTTGTATACCGCCAACTTTCTACGGTAAAAAAGAGCCTTGGCATTCGTCTTCGGGCAATAACATACCGCTTGCAAATCAAATTCTGCTAAGTGGCATTCATTGTCCAAAGCCTGTACTTTGATAGAATTTTTCTTCTGTCGGGCTGAATCCTTTCTGAGCATGTGGGCATCTTGTTCTTCCTTTTGGTGAAGGTTTTCTTCATCGTTCATGTGCGAATATTTAAAGCACGTATCGCATTACGTGGCACATGAAACGACAAATTGAAATCGTTATTGAAAATTTGACGATAGAGCCAAAGTTTTTCCGGGATACGGCTCTCCTCCTTGCACTTATCTGAGTACAGTTCGTACATTATTATCGGTACGTTGAGGTCTTTTGCCAAGTATTCCTTGCTGGAATCATTCCTGGCATAATGAGAGGGCATCTTGGGAAATGATTTTTTATGATTTCTAATGAATTCCTTAGCTTCATCTGGTATTTTTTAGGAAGGGGGGTGGCGCCCTCTTTTATTAATTGCAATAAAATTAAGGGCATTTCGTGCCGACAGGACATTTTGCAAAAATTTTGAAGAAATGTGTAATGTTGAAATTAAGAATCCCTTACAAACTTGTAATTTTACTCCTAAATCGTTCATTAAATAATATTCATTGCTTTTTGATCTCCTGGAGACTAATTGAGCTGTTCTTATGCTCTTTTTATCCCCAGATTCAATCAAAGAATTTAAAAATAGCTTCTGTTTTTCTAAATCTCCAATAGACCAAAATTCAGTAAAAATACTTTGTCGCAAAGGTTCGGAAAAATTATCATTGCAGGATCTGGGACATTCACTGCAGTCTTTTATCTTCAAACTTCTCCCCTCAACGCTTTTACCCCTCATGGAAATATACGGTAATCCACTTTGTCTTCTGATCCTACGTTTGTTATTTTTCCAATCTTTGGGATCCGCTATTTTGCGTCGTTTCCTCGGGTTGGAATCTGCTGCAACAGGTGGATTTGAAGAGCTGCACGGTAAATCTTCTAGCACCAGAGTATTCTCTCCTAATCCATCATTGATCACTCCTAATGATGGCAACATAACATTATCTATCGAAGAGTCAGATAACAAATATTCAGGGTCAACATCTGAATTAGCAGCAGAAAAATCTCCGTCAACATTAATTAATTCCACTGTACTAGAAATATCTGAAAAAAAATATAAGTCAATGTTGAAAACATAAATGGCAAATTATTAATGAGCTATACTATCCGAAATGTTAGATCGCGAGCTTCGGGGAACATCTTGATCTCCAATAAAATCAAACAAATGAATGTACCACAGTGTTGGTTTATAGATGTCATCAGATGATGCTCCCGACCTCACAGATTCTTTGTATTTTTTTTCTCTCGTCTAACGTTGCTGCGAAACGTATTAATTTTTCTAACGACATCGTCTTTTGTAGCTGTAGGTTCTAATTCCTCTAACTTATTTAGCAATTTACAGCACGCTGCAGATCTTTTGTCTCTGTCGTGATAATCTTTGGATTTTACGCGCCAAAGACAAGGTTCAGATTTATACGTATCAATAAACTCTTCTAATATCGCGTTGCGCTTGCGACTGGCCATTATGAGTTTGAACGAAGCAACGCGATGCACGCACACGACATTCCACTACCACAGAATATTGGACACTGAGAACTGAGAATGACTGAGAACTGTGCATGCAAGCATGAGCGGCCGCCACACACGCTCGGTTATGCATGCGCGCAAACATAATGGTAGCCATACACGTTAGGGTTTGCATGATGGTTATGCATGTACATGCATAACCATCATGCAAACCCTAGTGTGTATGTAAAAAACTGTACAGTTATCGATGCATGTACGTGCAACCTAAGAAATATCAAAATAGATATTTTTTCGGTTATGCATGATGGTTATTCATGTACATGCATAACCATCATGCAAACCCTAACGTGTATGGCTACCATAACCGAGTGGCAAAAAATATCTATTTTGGTATTTGTTAGGTTGCATGTACATGCATCGATAACTGTACAGTTTTTTTACATACACACTAGGGTTTGCATGATGGTTATGCATGTACATGCATAACCATCATGCATAACCATCATGCAAACCCTAACGTGTATGGTTACCATAAGCACCGTAATTGTTTCGCCTTTTTCAGCGCTGGTTACCGAACATACGGCTTTGGATCCTTTTGACGCAAGTACCTTATCAGGGGAATTGTTTAGTTGCATGCCAGTTTCGTCGGTGTTATAGATTTTTCTTGGAGAGTTATACAACCCATGTTCTTCGAAGGCCTTCGTTAAAATATCAAAGTAGTCGTTAACTTCTGTCCTATTCATTCCTTTCATCCGAGCTACGGATAACCCTTGTGCCTTGCGTCTAGAAATATCTGGGTGTCTTTTAAGGAAACGGATCATCCAATCATAACCCGCTTCCTCTTTAGTAGCATTAAAATTATTTTTTATGCCATTTTTGATAACAAAACTGTAGGCCAATCTCTGTATGTCACGCATGTTGGCTGGGAAGTTACTTTTTTCCAATTTCTTAATGTACGACACAAGCTTTTCTTCATTTTCTTCCCCTAAAACACATTTTCTGCCAAGCTTTACTTTCGTAATGTTTGTTTCCTTCATTTTGCGCTTAAGAGTCCTGACTGGAACGTTGTAAATTCTTGATATCTCTCGAAAAGACCCAGTTTTATTCGTTATAGCTGCAATGGCCGCTTTCAGGTTTTCGAGACTCCACTGCGCCCGCAAATTCTTTTTTACGTATCTATAACAAACAAGAGATGTATAGCCGGATGCTGGGTGTGCTCGGTGTTATCTTCGGGTCGGGAGCGTTCTTGAGTAGGTAACACACCCCCCCTTAAATTCAAACTCCTCTTCTTCTGGAAGTAGAGTTTGAAGATTTTCCATATGAGTAATGTAACTACGGCGATAATGCAGCCACTGGTTGATGATATATGTAGACTCCTTTCAATTGGATTTATGATAGGGATAGTTAGTTCGTGACCTTTCGTGCTTGAAAGATCTTGAATTTGGATCTGTGGAAGTTTCGACACTTGTAGTTTTTCCTTGGAGTAGGTAACCGCAATATCTTCCTGGTTTACCGTTTGTCCTATAGCTAGAGTTTTTCCTTGTATGTTGCAATCTGGGCTGCTGATTAATACAGATTTGAAGATAGTAGTCTCTCGTTGGTGTTCATGGCAGTTTATATAAATAGTTGATGGGATGTTCCTGAAGGCGTACATTATGTTTTGTGCAATGGGGTGGGTGTGCTCATTGGGACAGTAAATTTTTCTTAGTGTGCAGTTTTTTTCGTCTTGCGAATCCGCTAGTCCTTTGGTGCAGTCTTCTAATGTTATAATCTGTTTGTTGCATATACTCGTAGTGTTGGTCATCTCCTGACATCTGTCGGCTAAAAATACATCTTTTCCATTCTTCAAAATTCGTCTTGGGAGGGATGCGGGTATAAGGCAATTATTATCGGAAGATTTGTAAATAATGGGTAAAATATCATAAAAACTATAAAATAACTCTTCTACCAGAGTTAACGTTATAACGAAGTGCAATTTTCTGTACTAATCTTACTTGTAGCAAGTTCTGAAGCAAATTAAAATCTTCTGATGGCACCTGTCGCTTATTTACGTTTTTAATAGCGTCTAAAAAGAGCTCAGGTTTTAAATGCTATAATGGTACATATTATGTGAAGCAAATAACACGGCTTCTGTTAAGCGGTCCAACAGTTCCGTTATCGTTTCTGCCTGATATATGAAGTGTATCAGCAATAATTCATTCATATCTTCGTAATGGTCGCGGCTTATTTGTGACTATAAAACAATTTGGCTATCGGAAAGATTTTTAAGTTTCGTGTAATAGTCTTCCATTGTACGAGAGGTCAGAGATACCCTGTGGTTATTAATGTTAATTTTATCTTTCAACTCATTTAAATCGTTATCGTCTAGAATGTCTAGATTACCAGTAAGGTACTTAATGATAGACCCCTGACCGTTAATGAGTCCTCGCTTAGTTCGCTTACTTATCAGATAACGTAATAAACCGTTATTATTTTTTATTAGAAATTCTATTCTTTCTATACCTATGCTAGGTAAGCTAAAATCATGTTGCTTCAAAAGTTTCTTAAAATTAAATTCCAATTGTTCCATTTGAACTATTAATGGGTTTACATCTAATGGGTGGATGACAATCCATTGACCCTCTGCCACTCTTGTGGTCCCGAGCGGTGAAATAATGAAGTGTTCATCGTATGTTATTTGTCGAATCCGTAGGGATCGCGTCAGCGTGATTAGCCTGAAACGATTTCACACTATCTTTATGAATTGTTCCGATTCCCTTATCGGAGGCATACTTCAAAACATTATGGGGTAGCAATGCGGTGACCAGATACGGCCCACGAAATTTATTGATATGTTTACCGCGGTCATGGGTTTGTATCAAAATTTTATCTCCAATATTTATCTGTTGTTGCGTACGATTCTTATCTACACGAGCTAAAGTTTTATTCTTTATGACATTTTGACTTTTGTAAATTATTTGATGTAAGGTTTTACATTCTGTAGCGTGTTGCGCGACGTAATCTTGGGTGATAACCCCGTCTTCGGCGAGGGTTCTGTTTCCCTGACAGAAATGGATTTCATTCGGCGTATGTTGAGTATTTGAGCCGTAGGGGTAGATTTATCTAACACTTATCTGTTTATGCGTAGTATTTCGATGAAAGTTGAGTGGAACCGTTCTATATTTCCTTTCGATTGAGCGTGGTCCACCGTGGTTACGTGTACATTTATTTTATAAAGGGCTAGTAGTTCGCGAATTGTTACCGAATTTAATATGGTCTCATGGTCTAGGTGGATTTCCTTAGGTACTCCTACAATAGAGAATATGTTTATTAATATATCGCTTACTGCTATGCTGCTATTGTTATCAAGTGGTGCGCAGTGTGACCACTTAGAGAAACGATCTATGATAGTTAAATAACGTCTCCTATTAAAATGAAATGTGTCTATCTGCCAAATCTCCATTGGAGTATGTGGAGTGATGGTGGATTCTAATGGCGCCAATACCGGGTGCCTATTATATTTAGTTTGTTGACATATTATGCATGTCTTGAGGTATTTCACAATTTTGTGGCGCATTTGTGAAAAGTAATATTTCCTTTTTATTTTCGTCAAAAGGGCTTCTAATCCAACGTGTCGTTGGTTTTCTACATGTGTCGAATATATTATTTCATCTTCTTCTTCTTTATTGGTAGGTTCGATTTTTATATCAGTGTACCGAATTAATTTTAAAGAGTTCTTATCAACATTTTTTCTATAACTTTCGCTTAACCGTTCGTACATTAAATCGTCTTCTATAATTATAGCATATTTATTCTTATCACAACATTGCTCTATAAAATGGATGAATACATTAGTTGCATCATCTGCGGGAATTCGGAATGCGGGAATCATGGTCAGTTCTGTTTTCTTTACCTTGTAGTTTTCGTGAGGCTGTTGCTGCGGTCTTGACAAATATCCTATTCATTCTAGGAGTAGGATGTTCGTGTCTAATTGGAATGCCGGATTCGTTATCGTCCGTATTGCTGTGCAAAGTGCTAACTACACTTCGGGAGCATGAGGCAACTTCTCCCATCATCGAACTGGTGGTTGTTTCGTTCATATTAATCTCGACTCGCGAAAGCGCATCCGCTGCATGATTAGTATTACCCTTTTTATGTTTTATAGAATCGTATTCTTGGAGTTGCGAGTCTATTTTATCACGCTGATAGTGCGGTAGGCGATAAGCCCTTTGGTATACCGGCGCTTCCGTTAATAGCGTTATCTTATGTTCCCTGACAATTCTTTCGAAATTAAATCCTGATTATTGTTTAGAATATTATCTAAATCGTTCGCTTCTTCCGTATGAAAGAGCTTTAAAATTTCATTTGGCGTACGCAGCACCTTATCTCTTAATACTAACGTGGCCCCCATTAAACTTAACATATCTATGCCTAGTAAAAAATTATAATTATTTGAAAAATTAAAAACGAGAAAGCGCATTTCGTTGTCGTTTTCACCAAAAACTTTCTACCAGAACGGGGTAATGACGGTTCCTTTGTGGCAAGTCTTTTGATGCGCTGTTTGTACCGCAAAAGATTCATCTATGTATTTACAGTCAAAGAATAGTTTATTTTATAATTCCTGAGCCATAAATGATTTCATACTGCCCGTATCTATTAATATTTTAATTCCCAGGGGTGCTTTAATAAAAGGTAGACCACAAGTTAAATTGTGCAAATGGATTATGGAGTTGGAGCTTCTATTTCTCCCTCTTGTAAATCCTCAGGGTGTTCATTATGGAACAACTCCTGAGCCATGCGATCGTTTCCTAAATTGCTGATGGGCCCTCTATCAGTGCGACGCTGAGGTGCAGTACGCATGCTAACATCCTCATTTCTATTGTAATTATTATTGCGCGGTAAAAATGTCGGTTGGCTATTACTATATCGGCGCGGAGCAAGATTATCACTTTTATTACCAAAGTGGGACTGACGCAGTGTGTAGGAATTATTTTGTTCGAGTGCAGTTTGTCCAACGTCTTTATTAAAATTACTATTATTTTGCCAAACGCGGTTTCCCCATGGCTCTCTATTATTCACGGCCGAACGTTGCCTTCCGGACGCGAAATGATGGTCTTTAAACGATTCCGTGGCAAAGGGACGTTGCGTCGATGTTTTCTTAGTAAGTTCACCGTGTGCATCTAAGATTCGAATTTCGTGACACAACGTTTCATAATCTTTATTTAAATTTGCACACTTAATGTGGGTTGGCAACATATTCACTATAGTATTACGAGCTGTATCTTGATAAGCGGCAAATATTACTGGGGCGTTTGTTGCACCGACTGACTCGGTTATCTTTATTTTTATCGCGAACAGTATCTTGTTGACCTCATGTATAACAGTTGAGAAATCTCGGTTTTCTCTTTGTAAATTAATTAGTTCCGTCTGCCATAACGAAATTGTTTTATTATCGCCACATTCTTTTTGTAAAATTTCAAATATATTTTCTATTGTAAAATCGTGGTCGTGCATTAGAATTACTTGTAGGGCTTTACCTTTTAATTTAGAAATAATTTTTTCCACATTATTAGGTGTATTGCCATTTCTAGATAAAAAGCCTCTAGCTGACTTGATGAAGAAATAAAGCTCATCTGGAGACCCGTGGTACTCGAAGATGGAGTCTGTGGATGACCCGGATCTCTCGTTTGATAGTGCCATTTTTAATTTTAGATTAAAAAATTATATAAAAAATATATAGAACTACTTAGTACTACAAATATAACTTGCTCTTGGATGAGAAAGAAAAAATACACTCTGTCTTTGTGGATAAAGAAGGGTAAGGATCTATCGGATTATGGGATAGACGAAAAATTTGAAAAAATGTACTCACATATAAATTATCAGCGTTTTCTTCATAGTGTCTTTAATGAGGTTAACGATTTGTGGGTTCGAGACTTCTGCGACGGGTTGAAACGATATCAGCCAGAACTTCTTAGCCAGATCCAGGTATCTGGAACGCTTGGGATTGTTCTCGAAGCCTCCTAGTTGGACGCCAGTTAACTTTCTTGGTTTTCCTTTATTTTATTTTAACTAAATAAAATGATGAGACGGTGAAGTAACAATATTTATTTATAAAATACACAATTACAAGCGAGTTAAACGTAATTTCAGATGGAGAATCTAACAACAATATTGACAAGTAGTCTTGTTTACTGAAGGTTGAAGATTGACACCTTGTGAGGTGTTGCGGTCCTATTTATCGGTGCTATCGTTGATAGGGTATTGTGCGGGCGGTCACGCGCTCCCACGTCCGGGTCCATCGTCGATGATGATAATATTATTTGGTGGATCACCAAGTGTAGACACCGCTAGATAAGATGTATAGCCGGATGCTGGGTGTGCTCGGTGTTATCTTCGGGTCGGGAGCGTTCTTGAGTAGGTAGCACCAGCGAACTGACAACCGCGCTGTAACGCGGCACCACTACAAGCATACGATGGGTATCTATGTGTCAATAAAGTTGTTAGTTTTGGCACAATGTTCAATTTTCTCTTCATGGAACGTTCTCTTCATGGTGGTTCTCCCCTACAATCCTTATTAGATTAGGCAATATTTACGTGAATATCGATAGAGAAACGTCAAAATATTTTTTACAGATTTTTAGCACGGGAGACATTGGAATATTATTTTTTGTAAAATATTAACTAAATATGGACAAATCGAAGGCTGTGGTATATGTTCTCAATTGATTTATCTGCAAAATGAGATACGAAACAAAGCAAATCACACAATATATGATGCAAAATAACTGGTAAATAAACGAAATTTTTTATCACGAAAACATCGCGTATACTTTGACGTAATATTTTGTCGGTTATATTGAGTTATCGTATTTTAAATTTACCGAAACACATGCCATGAACAATAAACTATGTATAAAAAAACATTACTTACGTTTTTTTGATGAATTTCTTCGTTTTAGCACTTTAAAATAGAACCGGCGCTTTGACACTACGACCGTTATGAAGCACGCAAAATGAGTCTCTTGGCATTCCACAGAAAAATTAATTTTAAATAATCTAAGAAGCTAGAAGTCTTTCCGGTATTTGCTGCGTAAAGAACGAGAATAGCCCAAGCGATTGAGACCTTGTTCTTCATACAAATTCTTTATACATAAGGGTTAAAATCGCACATAAATATATATATATATATATATATATATATATATATATATATATAAATTCGTAAATAATATATATATATATATATTATTTACGAATTTTAAAAAAAATAATATATATATATTTATATCGGACAACACTTATTGGAACATCTTTGAGTAAACTACCTTTCTTGATCATCCTTTCACATGTGATATATAACGCTGTAAATTACGTGGCAACATGTTTTTTTGTGAAATAAATTTAAAATGTGGTCAGCTATTATATATACAGCTATTTTATGCATATGCTCACAAAATTTTCATCATTAAATCATGAACGCTTGTTGATCTTTTTTATGAAAGCACTTACTTGATATGCAATGTTGCCAAATCTTTTGTCCTACTGTCGAGCTTCTGTTTGGACGGACTTGAACAGATTTATTTGTTGGTTGAATATTCGAAAATACGTAATGCATTGGAACGTTTGGCGCGAATATTTAAAATTGCGGGTTTATTTAAAAGTAAAGTTATACAATCAAAACTTATTTATATTACGTTTACAGTTGAATTCATTATTTTGAAATTCGTTTTGTAGAACAGGCTTTTATAAGATATTCTATCTTTTTAATAGCATTAATATATTATTTGAAAATGTAGATTGATTTACAATTAAAATATCAAAGTTCAATAATATTAGTATTGTGTTTACAGTATTATTGAAAGTATATTTTATAAAATCTGATTTATTTGAGTTGTTTTATTTCCTTTTATTATAGAATACCTATTATATGATTTTCAGAAAACGATTTTTGTACACAATATTTGTGCTGGTGTATGTTTATACATATTTTGTATTAATAGTTCTTCATTTTTGTTAATTTTATAACCTTAAATATAAAAGTTACAAATCAATGTACACCATAATATGTATGTATAGTTGTAATGTGTAAACTTTCCTAAATAAAGATATTATTATTATTTTTTAGTGGAATAAATCGTTGATTTTTTTTTACATTTACTCCACACAAGAGTCTATGTCATCTTTGAATATGCTGTGTGGAGGGTCTTTTTGAGGAGGGGAAGGAGTGAACATCCACGTTGTTCGGTTTGTATAGTGAATCATCATCGTCGGACATTGGCGGACTCCTTTCTAACATTACTTCAGTTTTGGTTTCTAAAATAAAGCATAATATATTATATATTTATCCAATAATAATATCTCAATGTAGTAAGTAAGTCAAGTGCACAAATGTGAAACCTAACCTAATATAATGACAAAATAACAGACTAATTACGCATTTGCAACGGAATATTAATTAGCAGCATTTATGATATTACCTATAACAATTTACTATAAGCTATGGTAGCTCTGTAATATTTCAGATTATTACCTGAATCTGAGGAAGTTTCATGGTTAATTTCTTCGCCCAGTATGCTCTGCATATTGCTGATGATTAAACTTTGTCCTTTGGAAATTGGCGAGAATGGTGAAGACGAGATCATGTCGTCAGTACTGTTTATTGATGTACGTAAATCACTGGTTCTTGGAACATCTATAAAATATCAAGAACAAACATATGTACCTGCAGTTTTCTGTTTTGGCAAATTTTATTTAACCACAAAGGAATTTGCTTAATTTGAATATGAACAAATTAATGGGTGATTATCCGACGTGTAAAACTTCGTTTTAACTTAATTATTTTAAGAAACAACTGTTTGAAAACAAAACATGCTTTTAAATGCATATTTTAGTATCGGAATGTCTTTAGTTTGATTTGACATTTTTACCACAAGTTTTTAGGTTAGCTTGTTTGAATTTTGTTAATACATATATCTATTATTCAAAATAATTTTACTGCTTGGGTTCTCATATTATATCATATTCTATTCTATAATAAAATACGGTAATTATTCTGTACTCATTTGATAAGCATAGATTAAAATTGTTAATTACTATATTTTACAATTTAGGTTATTATTTAGAAATATGTAATAGCTTACCGTATTTAAAATCCATTTCGCAAAGCTGAAAGATTAAGAAAGAAGAAGAGCAAAACAACTCAACCTGTCAACTGATTCGTGCTATACGAATATTGAATTTAATATTATCTGTTAGCCAGTAACGAGTCATTGACGGTTCCAGTAAACTAACCCGAAGCTAGCTTCAAATGGACCAATACAAACAAACCAGCCTTGTGCTAGCAAACAACATCATTCGATAATGGGCTCTAAATAATATAACTTTAGAGGTTAATTTTGCATACAATTCTTGAGCCTTATAGTTCCTTTCGAATATTGTTTAGACCAATACGCAATGTCGTACGATAATAAGCTCTAAATAATATTACTTTAGAGGCTATTTTTGCATACAATTGTTAAAACATTTAATTACTTTAGAAAATTATTTGTACACCTGTGTTTGACACAAATAACGATGGCAACGTCGCTTTTTGAGATCAATGAAGTTAGTTTAACATTCGATAGAAATAATTAACAAAGTCAGGTTGAATATCTGAGATAAAATCGCATATAGGAGCATATCTAATGCTCACAAAAATCGTACTTGTCACATCAAATTGAGTTGAAAATGCCACTGATCTCTTCTCGCCGAGACGATTAAAATGGTATTTAAATCTCAATTTGTCGATGATCGAGTAAGTGCTCAATGATCTAGTAAGTCGAAATGATCCAATAGTTCCGGTTATTTGCAGACGCTAAGAGGTACAAAGTGCCGTATCATAAACCTATATATATATACCTATATGCAGGGTGTCCGGAAACTCGTAGTACAAGCGGGAAACTGGTGAATCTACATCACATTTGGAGTCGATTTTGTAGTATATTTTTTTTTTATTTGAGCTTTCGTTATCGAGTAAATCGAGTTTGAAGTTGATTTTTTTTTTTTTTTATTATTTTTTTTTTAATCAAATTCTTATAAATTATTACTGAAGATCAAAGTACCCAACTAATTAAAACTATTTGAAAGTAAAACAAATGAAGAAACTAGGATTTGAAGCATTATTTTGAAATCATCCTTCATTTAACCCGGTGTAATCATAAAATATTTCTGCTCTGCAGGGTTAAAACATCTGTTATTCAACCCTAAACACCAGAAAAAACTTTAACCCTAAAATAGCCGAAAAATATTTTTTTTTGGTTTTTTTTTTTTTTTGAAAATGCTCAAATCAAAAAACTTTATGTTTTTTTGGGTTCCCCATGTGGTGTAGATTCTCCAGTTTCCCGCTTGTACTACGAGTTTCCGGACACCGTGTATATATATATATATATATATTTTTTTTTAATTCGTAAATAATGTGCCGCACTCACATATGCGGTTCCGGGATACGACGGGTTAACGTAAAGTCGTTTAGTACTTAAGTTAGTTTTCAATAATGCTATCTTGAAGAAGGTTGAGAAACTAGCTGACCAAAACTAGTTGACATTATTATCTTATTTCTAACAAAGTGGTTGAAGACAAAATAACTTTTAATTGAATGATAGTAGTATAATTATTAAATGATACGAAGTGTTGTTCTAGTCTCTATATTTTTTTAGTTGCTGTTAAATTTTTTACTAATATTATTTTATATTCATCAGCTTTAATTATTTTGTATAATTTTCGATAGCTTACTAGATATATTCTGTTTTAAAATGCTTAAAACCAAATTAAATTAAATGATGTCAAGTCACAAAGTGATTGCTTTCTTCAATAATTATATACCATTCTATATCTACTATAGTAAATTTAAAAAAAAACCTATGCACAATAATAAAAATGTAAACGTTTTTTGCTCTATAGGACCTGTATAGAATTCAAAAACAAAAATAAATTAAATAAAAATCATTTTGTGTTATTTATCAATTCTTTCCTGATTCAGCCCTCATTCATTACAAACAACGTCACCATCCAAGTATATTTTGTGTTATTTATCAATTCTTTCCTGATTCAGCCCTCATTCATTACAAACAACGTCACCATCCAAGTATATTTTGTGTTATTTATCAATTCTTTCCTGATTCAGCCCTCATTCATTACAAACAACGTCACCATCCAAGTATATTTTGTGTTATTTATCAATTCTTTCCTGATTCAGCCCTCATTCATTACAAACAACGTCACCATCCAAGTATATTTTGTGTTATTTATCAATTCTTTCCTGATTCAGCCCTCATTCATTACAAACAACGTCACCATCCAAGTATATTTTGTGTTATTTATCAATTCTTTCCTGATTCAGCCCTCATTCATTACAAACAACGTCACCATCCAAGTATATTTTGTGTTATTTATCAATTCTTTCCTGATTCAGCCCTCATTCATTACAAACAACGTCACCATCCAAGTATATTTTGTGTTATTTATCAATTCTTTCCTGATTCAGCCCTCATTCATTACAAAAAACGTCACCATCCAAGTATATTTTGTGTTATTTATCAATTCTTTCCTGATTCAGCCCTCATTCATTACAAACAACGTCACCATCCAAGTATATTTTGACTCCAATAAACACGATTATATTTCAGAAGGATAATTTTATTTTAACAGATTTAAAAGATCACAATTTTACATTAAACTAGAAAGGCTTTAATGTGGAGAATGACAAACGTATAACAGGACTCGTCAGAACGGCTATTGAACTCGGAATGATCTATAGTTAACTTTAAGCCGTTCAGGTCTCTGCGTTTAGGGATTACACATCTAAAAATTAACTTATAAGGTTGATAAGTGATTCTCCACACGCCTCCCCTCCAGTTATAAAGTTATAACGACATAAAAAGAAATCTTAATATTTAAAATTGGTTCTTTATACCTGTTCAATTTTGCAGGCTACCGACATCTGTAGTCTAGAAATTTGAAGTTACTACGTTTAACCAAAATGGTGTGAGTCCTTGCTTAGAAAATAGTGTCAATTTGGTCGGTATAGCAGGTTTCATTTTTACTGCTAGAAATCACAATGACAAGTGTTTTATTTACATGTAGTGGGTTTTGAAGTCTTTAAAAAGGCTCGCATTATGTATTTTTTGGTTCTTTTCTCAACAATAACTCGATAATAAACAAGCTCATAAGTCAGAGCGATCGTAGCAGTGTTATTCGCACAGTTTCCTTATAAATATTGTACCTGTTTCAATAGTTTGAAATAAATGTAAAGTGGTATCAAGAAAACCAGTTTTTATTCAAAAAGGATCATCCCCAATTTTTAACATTTGATCCTTCAACCGGATTACGATCAGGAGATTGTATGTAAAAAAAACAAAGAACCAGCAGCCAAAAGGATACAAAATTGATTGAAACTGGAAATCATTAAGGAAAGTGGACCACATCGCAAATCTGAGATAAGTATTCAGTGCTTTCCTTCCTATCATCCATTTTATGTTTATTCAGGTCTCATGTAATTTAAACGAGATTAATCTTAAATAGAGTCAATATTATAAATAAAATCACTACCCACTTGAAAATAAGAATATAATATTATTGAATAGTGTTCTCAAATAGTATTGTCAAGATTGTCGTGGTATTCTTTCAAACGGGTGTTTGCTAAAATAAAATAATTGTCAACCGATATTAACAAAATATAATTAAAAATGGAAAATATGAAGTCATTAATAAACAAACGCGGCGTAATCAAAGGAAAACTAACCCGATTCGCGGATTCCTTAAATGCATTGTCGGTAAATGAAATTAAATTAAGATATGAGCGGGTGAAATCATTGTTAGATGAATTCGAAGCAGTTCAACAGAAAATTGAAATGTTACCGGATTCAGACGAAATTGAAAATTATAGTCAACGAGAAGCTTTCGAAAACCAATATTTCTCAGTTTTGGCAACGGCCAAAGGCGCGATCGAATCCGTCGATCAAAGTAAGGTGGAAATTAAACTACCCAACCTCCAATTACGGGAATTTCATGGCGATCAGAAAAATTGGGTTAATTTCGTCGAAACCTTCAAGACTTTAGTCCATAGCAATAGTAATTTAAGCAACGTACAAAAATTCTTTTATTTGCAATCAACTTTAAAGGGAAACGCATTAAAGATAATTGCTAATCTAGAAATTTCTGAATTAAATTACATTTCCGCTTGGGAATTATTAAATGAACGTTATGCAAATTTAAGAACTACCGTTCATAAACACATCCAAGCTCTATTTTCATTAAAAGACATGAAACAAGAAGAGCCTGTAGCATTGAGGTATCTAATTGATGAAACAAACGTTAGTTTAAAGGCATTACAAAATATCGGGGTCAAGGTAGATCAATGGGATCCATTGGTTATTTATATAATATCAAATAAATTAGACACAGCTACCCGAAAAAATTGGGAACAATATATATTACAAGACGAATTACCGACGTTAAAGGAATTCTTAAAATGTTTATCTGCTAGAGCCCAAGTATTGGAACTGATGAACGCTTCTGAGAAAAAATTTTCTAGCTTACATAAAACACAACTAGGCAACAATAATTGCAAAAAAGATTCATCAGTATTTTTAGCGGTAAAGGCTAACAACTGCATTTATTGTAACGAGAAAGGTCACCATATTTATTATTGTAAAAAATTTCTGAAATTAAAATTACATGAGAGGATTGATGCTACGAAATCAATCCAAGCTTGTTTTAAATGTTTAAAGGTGGGTCACCAGGCACAGAGTTGCAAGGCAACCTTTTCTTGCAGGCGTTGTGGCAAAGATAATCACAACACCTTACTACACAATGAGGTACCTCTGCGGGAGGCCTCCAATATGGATGCTGATAACGAGGTTTCAGTATCGAATTTTTCTGCATTGGATAAAGCAGAAAAAATAATATTATTGTCAACTGCCAACATAGGAGTTGTGGGTAGTAACAATAAAATTTTTAAAGCCCGCATTCTGATTGATTCAGGGGCCCAGTCAAATTTTATGAGAGCAGAATTTGCTAATAAATTAAATTTACCATGTGAATTGATAAACAAACCCGTTTCTGGGATCCATAATAACATCACTCACATAAAAAAGAGAATTTCAGTGGAGATGAATTCGCTTCATACTGATTATAAAAGTGAAATATCATGTCTGATTTTACAGGAGATTACAACAAATTTACCACAAGTGACAATGGCGAAAAAAGACTTCAAGTTACCACGAGGATTGGAGCTAGCTGACCCGAACTTCAATATAGCTGCACCCATCGACATCCTGTTGGGCGCGGAGAGCTTTTGGGAAATCCTAACCAACGATAGATTGAAACTCGAATCGGGACCAACACTTCAACGTACGCAACTGGGATGGATCATATCAGGACCAATCCACATGTACCCAAAGCAAAGGCCTGTATCAGATTGTTGTAATTTATCTATAAATAAAATAAGTCACCAAATAGAAAAATTTTGGAAATTGGAGGAGATTAATCCCACTAAGATTCTAAATCATGAAGAAAAGGCTTGTGAAGCCAGTTTTGCTAGTACTCATACTAGACAAGACGACGGTAGATACGTAGTAAGTTTACCGCGTCGAGCATGCATTGATCAGCTGGGAAGTTCATTGCTCACTGCTGAAAAAAGATTTAAAAATATAGAAAGAAAATTTGTGTCAAATCCCGAATTGAAGACACAATATATACAATTCATGCGTGAATATGAGGAATTAGGTCATATGGAGGTGTGTGACCAGTCAAAGGGAGATCGTGAATCCTATTTTTTACCTCATCACGCTGTAATAAAAGGAACCACTACAGATAAATTGATAAATTCTGCAATATGGTGGAATGGACCAAGTTGGTTGACCGAGGGAGTCAACGCTTGGCCTATATCAAATATTTCGTGTTCAAACCCTCCTGAACTCAAAGGCAAAAATATTCTATTATCCACAGATATTCAAGAATGGGAGATATTTGAAAAATTCTCATCATTTATTAAATTGAAAAGAGTTACTGCGTATGTATTGCGATTTGTCAATAACTGCAGAAGTGTTAAGGGTAAAATTTCAGACAATTTAAGTGTGGCTGAATTGGAATCAGGCTTGAAATGTCTATTGAGATCAGCTCAAATACACGCCTTTCAAAAGGAATTGAAAGAATTAAAAAACCATGGCATCGTCAACAAGAAAAGTAATTTAAAATCTCTTAATCCCTTCTTACATGATGGTCTAATATATGTAGGCGGTAGGTTGAATTTGGCTACACATTTATCTTACCAACAAAAACACCCAGTTATCTTGCCGGCTAAACATAAGCTAACTGAATTGATAATACGTCACTACCATTATGTAAACCTACACGCAGGACCTCAAGCTTTGTTAGCTGAAATACGATTAAAATTTTGGCCCATCTTTGGTAAAAATACTATTAAAAAGATATTACATAAATGTGTTGTATGTTTTAGATGTCGTCCCCGAACCGGTCATCAAATCATGGGAAATTTGCCACCCGAAAGAATTACGCCGAGTCGTCCTTTCGCTATCACCGGAATAGATTACGCCGGACCAATTCTAATTAAAAGTGGGACGCTGAGGAAGGCTTCCCTCGCAAAATCGTATTTATGTATCTTTATTTGCTTCTCAACCAAGGCCGTTCACTTGGAATTAGTTTCGGATTTATCTAGCAATGCTTTTTTGAACAGCTTAAAAAGGTTTATATCCCGTAGGGGACAACCTGAAAAGATCTTTTCCGACAATGCTAGTAATTTTAAAGGAGCTAGCAGCAGACTCAAAGAGCTGTACACCAGCTTGAGGGAAAACAACGACAATATTCAAAATTATTTAGTGAACAGAGGTATTGAGTGGAAGTTCATAACCCCTCGAGCCCCTAATCAGGGAGGTTTGTGGGAAGCAGCAGTAAAATCAGCAAAATTCCATTTATATAGAATCACTAACAATTCTTCATTAACATTTGAACTCTTATATACCTTAATTTGTCAGATTGAGGCCTGTTTGAACTCCCGTCCATTAACTTCCTTATCCGACGACATCCATGATTACCAACCTCTTACCCCAAACCATTTCCTTATAGGCACTGAATCCTGTATCATTCCTGAGAGAGACGTCCGGGCGATACCGGACAACAGACTAACTCAATATCAGAGGATCAGTTCGCTAATTCAATCTTTTTGGTCTAGATGGAAGCAAGATTACCTGATGGAACTACAAAAGAGAACTAAATGGCAGACCAGCACTCAACGGGCACTGCAAAAAGACGATCTGGTGATTTTAAAGGAAGATCATTTACCTCCACCTTTATGGAAAATGGCCCGAATTCTGCATACACACCCTGGAGCGGATGGAGTAGTACGAGTTGTTACACTAAAAACACCTCAAGGAGTCTTTGTGAGGCCCATCACAAAGATATGTCTGATGCCCCTGGATTCAGACACTAAACCTGTAATTGACATCCCGGACCTTACCAAGGATTGATTATGTACATTACACTATGATGCTTATCTTCTCGACTCCACCTTGGATGGATCAAGCAGAAGACCTGAGAAGAAAGAAAAAAAAAAAAAAGGAACAATAATTGTGTTGTGTTCAGTGTAAACTATATTATTTGTGTTATTGAACTATTTAAATATGTAAAAATTAGTATGCAGACGTGTGTAATTTAGTCATTTTTGAATTTTTTTTGGTTATTTAATAGGATTAATAATTTTCTAGTTATCTTTAGTTTATTAATAGAGTAATTCAACAGCATTTATACAGTTAAATTTATAAGTTTACCAGCAGGGCATAAAAAAAAGGGGGTTTTATTTTGTTAATTTCTGCTATTTTGAATTATTTTGTTAGTATTTTTGTGGTATATTTAGATTAAGAATTTTTAGTTTATTCTGTTTGGTTTATAGTTTATTTTAAATAGATTATCATTCAAAAATTTAGTGCAATTTTTGAATCCCGCCCCCTGGCAATATGTTCAATTTTGCAGGCTACCGACATCTGTAGTCTAGAAATTTGAAGTTACTACGTTTAACCAAAATGGTGTGAGTCCTTGCTTAGAAAATAGTGTCAATTTGGTCGGTATAGCAGGTTTCATTTTTACTGCTAGAAATCACAATGACAAGTGTTTTATTTACATGTAGTGGGTTTTGAAGTCTTTAAAAAGGCTCGCATTATGTATTTTTTGGTTCTTTTCTCAACAATAACTCGATAATAAACAAGCTCATAAGTCAGAGCGATCGTAGCAGTGTTATTCGCACAGTTTCCTTATAAATATTGTACCTGTTTCAATAGTTTGAAATAAATGTAAAGTGGTATCAAGAAAACCAGTTTTTATTCAAAAAGGATCATCCCCAATTTTTAACAATACCTAGGACTACAATACTGTTTGAAAACATATGTCTGTGACTTTATTAAATTACTGTATGTACATCATGAACAATTTTTAATGCAATAAAAATTATGATTTTAAGATTATGTGCATTATTGTATATCACCTATATCACTAGTTGTATAAAAATATTCCATGAGCTTAAAAAGTTAATCTATAACTAGTGCGGCTTCAACAACATTTGGTTTGGAGCTTGGCTAAAAATGGGCAAAATTATTTCAAGCTATTGGCTGAATGATGGCATGAATGTCATGTAAGGGTAGCCTAGAAACATCTTGTGTGTTTATACTAGAAGCTGTACAATTATTATTCATATAAAGTAAATTTTCTATTACTGAAATATGATAAAGTACATTATTAAAACTATTTATAATATAAAGTACAAGTTATAAATGCATGAACCTGAAAATTCAATTTAGGGAGTACATAGTATATATTAAAACATATTTGCTTTTTATGAACATATAATAATAGCTCGTCAACTGTTTACAAGTGTAGTCTATTTATATACTAGGTTTGAATACCTGAACTTGTGATAAATTTGCTAATACCATTGTAAACACTTAAGGAGTAATATTTAGATAAAATAGTTTTTTCAACAACACATTCTATCAAGTATGCAGGTAACCTGCATCACACTTGAGAGGATGCGGTTAAAATATTACAAGGTTATAAACAATTACATTTCATTAAAAGAAATGGTATAAAATATTATTGTATCATATAAATGAGAAAATTTCAACAACATGTTCAATTCCTTTAGAATACATAATGTACTGTAACACTAAGTACATAGGTTTGTTAAAAGTACATGTAAAATTTTTGCATAACAAGATTTACATAAAAATGCTTAAATTTTTTTTTTTAATATATGAAACTTCAACGCGTATAGCGCAATGGTTTTGTACTTGGATATGTTTATTATATAGGTATACATTAATATCTGGTATATGGTTTACATGATAATTGTTAAATATTAAGTCCGTTTTATATATATAAGTTATCTTAAGTACATGTTATATGTTATGGTAAGATATAATGGTAAGACATATGTTATATTAATGCGTGATATATTATGCTTGGTACATTTATTGTAAAACATATTAAAGTGTTCGCTATCTTAGCTGGTTGTAAGATAATATCTTAGACATTGATGTTGTATCGTGTAATATACGATTTTAAAGTTTACTTAAAACTAGTTACATGTTATTTACATGATTTTAAGAATGAAAAATTTTCATTAGTTACAAGAATTATGATAGTTTAAATACTAAAGCTCAAAATTTCATCAAGTTTTTGTAGACTTTTAGTATTTTTGCTCGGTAAATTTAAAATATATACATACTTTGAAATTCCAATGAGTTTGGTTATGTATTTTATATAGATTACTATAAAATTTTGTTTTGTATGAATCAACTTATACTTGATATGAGTTTGTACGAATAAGGAAATGAATTTATATTGCCATAGTTCCATTCATTTGCGTACTGATTGGTATCTATCAGGAAAATGAACTCTGCGACCAGATCTTGTTCTTGTTATGTTTTCTGGGAGTGGTTCCTGGACAGATGTTGAAATAGGTACATTATCCTCTACTGGTAAAAAGGCAGGTCTTAGTCGGTCTATCGAGACGCGTTTTGGTTGTCCTTTAACGGTAATGACGAATGTTTTTTCATTACGCTCTTCAACTTTGTATGGGCCTTCGTAGGGGTTCTGAAGTGGCTTTCTTCCCCCATCGGTTCTAAGGAACACATGTGTAGAAGTAGGTAGGTCCTTATGAACAAAAAATTTTCTTGTACCGTGGACGCTGGCAGGAGTTGATTTGATGTTCTCGAACTTCCGCTGGAGTCGTCCTATATACGTATCTGGTTCCTCGCGTGGAGTTGCTGTGAAGAAATCGCAAGGTAATTTTAGAGTTCTACCGTAAGTTAGTTCTGCTGGTGAACACTTCAAATCTTCACGTACTGTTGCTCTCAGGCCAAGTAAAATGAGTGGTAGATTTTCAACCCAATTCTGGTCTCCACATGCCATAAGAGATGATTTTAACGTACGGTGCCATCTCTCAATCATACCGTTGGCTTGTGGGTGATACGCAGTTGTTCTCTGGTGCTTGATGCCAAACTTCTCTGTGAGTTTTTTGAAGAGACAACTTTCAAATTGACGCCCCTGGTCGGTTACTATGCTGTCAGGAGTTCCATGACGGGCAATCCAATGGGTCTTCAATGCCGTGGCGACCGTTTCTGCTGTCATATTTTTTAGAGGAATTGCCTCAGGCCATCGGGTAAATCTGTCGACCATTGTAAGTATGTACTGGTACTCGTTACATATTGGGAGAGGTCCAACTAGATCGATATGTATATTTCGGAATCGATCCTCAGGTAATATATACGTTGCTAATGGTGCAACAGTATGTCGGGAGACCTTAGCTTTTTGACAGGCTACACATTGCTTGACAGTTTTTTATGTCTGTAGCCATGTTATGCCATACAAATCTTTGTTTAATTGTCTTTGTCGTTCCCAGGATGCCAGGGTGGCAAATATTATGTACACTTTCAATGACTTGTTTTCGCATGCAAGCCGGTACAAATGGTCTGATGTGACCTGTTGATATGTCACACCATATTAAAGTTTCGGTGCCAGGTATCACCATTTGACGTAAGGCGAGGGCGGTGTCATCTTTTGCCTTCATAAGTCCGTCGTGTTGCTGCGCTATTCCCATCTGCCTATAGTCAATAGAAGTAGGACTATTAATCTCATCTATTCGAGATAGTGCGTCAGCTACTACGTTATGTTCTCCGGAAACATGTCTAATGTCCGTTGAAAATTGCGCTATATAATCCAGCTGCCTTTCTTGACGTGATGAGCTAGAGGCTCGCTTCTTATTAAAGGCGAAGGTAATTGGTTTATGGTCCGTATATATTGTGAAATTTCTACCTTCAATGTGGTTCCGGAAATATTTTACAGTTTCGTAAATGGCGGTAAGTTCTCGATCAAAAGTGCTGTACTTCTTCTGAGCAGGTGTAAATTTTTTCGAGAAAAATCCTAGAGTTTCCCAAGAGTTGTCGTTGAACTGTTGTAGTGAGGCTCCCATGGCTATCTCGCTAGCGTCGACCATTATAGAAATTCTTGCTGATGGGATTGGATGCGCGAGTAAAGCTGCATTTGCTAATTGCTGTTTACTTTCCTCAAACGCTTCTGTCAGTTCTTGATTCCATGTAAGTATCCTTTTGTCGTTCTTTTTGTAACCGCTGATGCTGTTGAATAGCTTAGTCTGTGTGTTGATAGAATTTGGAAGGAATCTGCGATAGTAATTTAGCATTCCCAAAAATCTTCGTAAGTCTTTTGCTGTTTTTGGTGTTGGAAACTCTGTGACTGCTGTTACTTTTTCTTTAATTGGCGACATTCCTTTTTGGGTGATTGTGCGACCCAAGAAGTTAACTGTATGCACACCAAATTGGCACTTGTTTATATTAATTACCAGATCATATTCGGCAAGACGATTTAGCAGTAAGTCTAGATGTTTTTTGTGTTCTTCTTCGTTTTTGGAAGCGATTAGTATGTCATCCAAATAAATTAAACAAAAATCTAAGTCTTTGGTTACAGCATGCATAAATCGCTGGAAGCTTTGTGCTGCATTTGTTAGTCCGAATTGCATACGTGTAAATTCAAATAACCCAAATGGGGTAATGATCGCTGTCTTTGGTATGTCCGCTGGTTCCACTGGTATCTGGTGGTAGGCACGCGTCATGTCTATGGTGCTGAATATAGAAGCGTCTGATAATTTGTGTGCGAAATCCTGCAGTTGAGATATAGGATATTTTTCTACGATTGTTTTTGCGTTTAATCTGCGGTAGTCCCCGCACGGACGCCATTCACCATTTGGCTTCTTGACCATGTGCAAGGGGCTGGCCCAATTACTTTTTGATGGCCTGCAAATCCCCTGCTCCATTAAGAATTTAAATTCCTTTTTGGCTGCTTCTAGTAGAGCTGGTGCCAGCCTACGAGCACGCTCAGTGACAGGAGGTCCCTTCGTCTCTATACAATGGGTTACTGAATGTTTTTGTTTATCAGGAATTTTCATATTAGGTCTTGTTAAGTTAGGATATTTGTTCAGGATGTCCCGATATTTTTGCGATGTAGAAATGGTAGAGACTCCAGAAGTTGGTCCTTTGTAAGTTGTTCCCTTGATTAGTAAACCTGTAGACTGGTCTGCGATAATTGCTTTGTTGAGGTTAACCGTTAAGTAGTAATTGTGTAGAAAATCTGCACCTAGTATCGGTCTTGAAACATCGGCAACTATGAATCGCCATTTTAATTCCCGTCGTAGGCCAAAATTGAGTTCGACGGTCCTTGTACCATAAGTTTTAATGGGATTTCCATTCGCTCCATACAGCGTAGTGGGATAATTGTCAGAAGTTAAACTGTTCTTGTTATAAGATGGATTTCTCGGTATGACAGAAACATCTGCACCAGAAGTATCCACAAGGAATTTCTGTCGTGTTTGCAAGTCATACACGGAGAGACGACAAGTTTTGTTGTTGGGAATCTCACATGTCTCTACTGCAAGGTTCCGCTGTCGTTTCCCGAAGTTTTTTTAGTAAAAGAGCAAGGTTGATAGCACTTGTGAGCCTTTTCCCCAAATCGCATGTGGTAATAGCACAAATCATTGTTCTTCTCAGCTGGTCTATCACGAGACCTGGACCTGCTTCTTCTTGTGTAGTTATGTTGTGGTGCATTATGATATGAGAAGTTCCTACGAGAACTTTGAGTTCTTCTTCCTCGGAAATCTGTAGAGCGATTCATAAGTTTTAACTTGGATACTTCGTGTGTGAGAGCTGAAACTTGTTTCTGGAGTTGTAGCAATATGGATGTTTCGGTTGGTTCCGCTCTTGATGAACTCTGCCTATTCTTGTGATCCACCGCACTGCATTCAGTTGTTTGGTATATGTCAATTATTTTATCTGCTGCTGACGCCAGTTGGTAGATATTATTTTCCGAGAGTGCTGAGAGTATTTCTTGCGCGTGTTGTGGTAGGCGCTGCATCCATAATGTTCGCACTATTTCACTTTCCGCTAAAGCGGGTCCGGCCAATGCAAGCATATGACCTAGGAGTTCTGTGGGTTTCCTATCTTCTAACCGAATCCCTGTGAGAAGACGTGTCAGACGCTTCTCCGCTGAATCTTAAAGACGATCAATAAGTGCTGTCTTGAGAGTTGCATATTTTTCAGCTGCTGGCGGCTTCGTGACAATGTCACTCACGCTTTGTAGAATTTGCGAATCTAGGGCTACGACGATGATATTGTATATTGTAAAATCGTCTTTTATTCGTGAATTTGCAAATTGTGCCTCTGTCTGCACAAACCATAATGAAATGTTGTCCTTCCAGCAAGGTGGAAGCCTTACTGAGACACGGTGGAGGTCTTGATTTGTGTTGGTAGATTCCATGTTGTTAGTTTGTTGATTACACGTTGAACTCGTTCCGGAGGTTTGTTCGGAGAAGAATTTATCGAGGTTAATGTCTTGGCTGACAGGTGTGGTCATTTCGCATTTAGTTCGAGATTAGCAAATGTGTGGAAATTTGGCAAATATGCAGATGGATATTTTTTTTAAAATCAATGGAATTTACTTTTTCAAAGGAACCATCTATGTAATTTTTTCGAAACTAATATAGAGTCATAAATTGGTGGAATATTTTGGTAATATTATCCGAGATTCGAACCTTTAATTTACAGATTGATATTTGTATATGTTTTTCAAGAGTAAAAATTTGCTTAATTTATTTTAATAAATTTAGGTAGTTTATCCAATTATAGAATTGCTGATTAAAATTGTTCCCATTTAAAATTTGCCAGGATTTAGTTGTAACATATTGTTTTAACAACACATTTTGCGAAGTCATGTAGGTACTCAAATTAGTGTAAATTTTAAAACTTTACGATTGTATCGGTTCGTTTGTCTCCAACGGCGTTCTATGCTGCTTGCTGTGGCTTGCAGGATCTCGTGGGGATGGAGTACTGGCAGCATGAAGAGATTTGGCTGCTATTCTCTGCAATGATGTACGTCACTGTGGCTGGAACGTGTTGCTGGAACTCTCTATTTGCTGCTCTGCATGCACCCGTGTAGAGATGATTTGGAATTCTCACTGAAAAAGATTTTATACGCAAGCTTAATTCTTAAAGGAATAAGAGACATTTTTATCATTAGTTGGAGAAAATAAATCATGAAAATCAGGATGTCTTTAAAAATCACAGTATGGGGTTTTGCATTCTCGTATATCTGAAATTGTCGTAACAATCACAGGAAGTATGTATATACTTCATAATTTTATATTTACTGAGGAGCATTTAATATTCAAGGACAAAGTGTAAATTAAAAATTTTGAAAATAATTGTAAGAATGAACTCACCGTGTAATTCCTCAGGATTCCGGTCCAATAGTCGTTCTGATCGTCTGATTGTCATTTATCGAAAAGAGAGAAATATTAAATTTATACCGCGTGAAATGTCGGGTTGTCACCATTTATGGAGGTTAGGGACGTCGGGTATTTAATACTTACCTGTGTTACAAACAACGTCACCATCCAAGTATATTTTGACTCCAATAAACACGATTATATTTCAGAAGGATAATTTTATTTTAACAGATTTAAAAGATCACAATTTTACATTAAACTAGAAAGGCTTTAATGTGGAGAATGACAAACGTATAACAGGACTCGTCAGAACGGCTATTGAACTCGGAATGATCTATAGTTATCTTTAAGCCGTTCAGGTCTCTGCTTTTAGGGATTACACATCTAAAAATTAACTTATAAGGTTGATATATGATTCTCCACAATGTGTTCAAATAAGTGAACACTTATTTGAAGACTTTGCTCACACATTTGGTCACTTATGTGTGTCTCTGCCAGATATGTGTTCAAAGATTTGATCATTTCTTTGAGCTCACAGTTTTCAAATAGACCTCACATAACATGGACGACGATTTGGTCGACACATTTTGCTTATATTATTTATGTGCTAGTAATTATTTATTACACGTGCAAATAAATAAACAAAAACAGCCAAAACGAAGACGTGAATGCATGTGTGAAATGTATCGTAATAGAACAAGGTAAGTGAATTTTATTTATTTTATTTTAACAGCTAGCACAACACTTACAAAAATAAATCAGGAAAAGTCAACGTATATAGAACAATGTTGATAATGCTTTCCCTTTAGTCGTTTTTTATTTAAAAACTGTTTATGTTTTAGAGATTCCATGAAAAAAATGCTTGATGAAATGATGCCTAGACCAGTTGGTTACTTCAGTAATTTTTGCAGAATGTCTTCTGAAGACTTTGAAATGCTATTACAAAAAGTTTCTCCTTTAATTTCAACATTAGACACTAACTGGAGAATAGCTGTTCCTTTCAAAGTGAGATTGGCCTTGAGTTTAAGATTTTTAGCAACAGGCGTTAGTTATATGAGTCTACAATATCTATTCAAAATTTCACATCAGTTAATCTCTACCATCGTGTACGAAGTGTGTAAAGCTCTGATTCAAGTCCTTGAGGAGGAAGTAAAGGTGAGTAAAAACAATGTTTAATATGTATTACTTTTATTAATTAGTGATATAATGACTATTAATAAGTAACCATTCACTCTAACTATGGTAAACAATCCATTGGTTACGCGGGGGGCAATTTATATAATTGCCTCCAGAATGACATTAAAAACGAAAAAAACTGGAAAAATTACAAAAAAAAAATTATCAATATTTATTCTTGATAAAAAAAATAATGAAATAGAATAGCGCTGTATTGAAATATTTAAGTAATTTTAATGTGTTAAATTATTTCTAGTTAAATGAGTGAAAATGTAACTTTTAACTGGAATAAATTTTTTAAATAAAAATTTATTTATTTATTTATTTATTAACGCCGATTATAGCGGCTTTTACAAAAGAATAACAATTGTTTTACTTAAAAAACTATTTATTTTTTTTTATATTAACTCCACACAGGAGGCCCTGAAGAAAATAATTTCCCTCGGGGCCTATGTCATCTTTGGGGATGCTGTGTGGAGGGATTTAAAAAAAAAATTATATCAATAATCGTCTGTGTCAGTATCGTCATTACGATCATCACATAGGTTATAAGCTTCTTTAATTATATTTTTATTGTATTTTCTTGGTGGTATGATAGTTTGAGAAATAATGTTAATCTGTTTATCTTTACCGACTTCTGACTTCTTGTATTGATTACGTGAAGTACTTGGTATATTAGAGTCATATAAAGTATTATTGTCTGAAGTATACAATGCATAATTAGCAGTTTCCGGTGACAGATGAACTGAGCACAGTTGTTTTGAGCATTGGTGTCCTGAAATGGTGTTGAGGTGCGATTATCATAATTTAAAATGGATGGCGAATTATGTATATTTGTTTCCGGAGCAACTGAATGTGTTATCAATAGAGTGGATGATCCAGGTAAATTGGCAGGCTGGTGATAAACTACTTGCTGAGTTTGGTTCATATACGGCGAATACGCAGTTGTAGGTAAACTTTTACGCCGTCTCGCATTCATAGTATATTTGAATACTAGATTATCAATCTCATTCATTAGCACTAGCCTGTCATCCATATGTAAGGGCTTCGATTTCTCAGCTAGCAGCTGGCCATATAAATCACATTCGTTAACCTCTCTTTTTTTTTTTTTTTTTTTTTTTAATTTATTTATTTCATCAAAAAATTACAGAATATATATAATATATCATTAGTAAGTTGTATAATTATATGTCAGTTAGAAACAATGAAATTGTTGAAAGAATAATGTTACAATAATACGGCAGTTTCTAATATATATGAATGTAAGTGTGTTATATAGAAATGGCATAATATACTATATTTTAGGTTGTGCATAACCTGCCTCACTAGGCGAACCTGTATTGAGGCAGAATTTTTAGTTAATTATTTCTCCATTTAGTCTATGGTTTGCTAATATGTAAATGTTTAATATGGGTTCCCATACAGCAATCCATTATTTTAGGTTACATTATTGTTTACATATTGAAGATACAGATAGAATAAGTTTAAACACAATACATACTATAATAACTCACTGTGACAAGGCATTTGGTTACTTTTCATTATTGTTTGCTATATACACAATACGTATATAGTAAGTTTTAGCACCGTACATACTGCAATAACTGTCAATGACAAGGCGTTTGGGTGAGGGCACCAGTGTAGGCTCGATCATTTGATCCAAATCCAAATTTTAACATTTTTTTTTAAACTCTTTCCGTGTTTGACTCTCTTTAATATTTTCCGGGAGCATGTTGAAGATCTTTGTGGCAAAGTAGCCAAAGCTACGATGACCAAAGGTGGAAGAAAGTGCTGGAACTTGCAACATGTCTTTGTTTGAATTACGCGTAAATCTAAAGTTAGTTTTTTTTCGTAAAGCACGTGTTTGTTTTTAAAGAGATGCATGAGGATAGTTTTTACATAGATCTGTCGAACATCAAATACTCTCATTATGTTGAAAATTAAGTTACTGTTTGCAGTTTGAGGAAGTTTGAGAATAATTTTCATAATTGTTTTCTGCGCCTTTTCAACAGGATCTAGAGCTGATGAAGTACCCCCTCCCCATGCAATGATACCATACTCAATGATAGATTGGGTTAATGCAAAATAAATCGTTTTTAGAATTTGTAAGTTAAGGAAGTTCCTTACGGATCTGAAGAAATGTATTGTTTTCCTAATTTTATTCGCAATGATCTGAGTATGTATATTCCATTTGAGGTATGGGTCAATGGTGAGGCCGAGGTACTTCATCTGTGGAGTTCGCTCTATACAGGGGCACTCATTGCATACATTGGAATTCGTACAGTTATATATTTTTATGGAGTAATCATCATTAGGTTGGCCTGCAGTATTGATGCTTGAAGTGATATATTTTGTTTTTTTCGTGTTAAGGGTAAGCGTGTTTATATCTAACCATTTTTTAACTAAGTTAATATTTTTTTCAGCTTTTTTAAATACAGCTGACCAATTGTTGCCTTCAAACAGTAAGACAGTATCGTCGGCAAAGCTAACAATGCTTCCCTCAATTTCAAGGTTGCAAAAGTTGTTTATATAGAGTAAGAACAGAGTTGGTCCCAATACGCTTCCTTGTGGAATTCCATAGTCAGTTGAGCGCTGGTAACTGAGGGTATTATGTATTTTAACCTGTTGTTTGCGTCCATTTAGGTAGCTTTTAAAGAAGTTTAGCTCTTTGTCCGTGATGCCGATTTTTTCAAGTTTTTTTAATTAGTTTAAAGTGTGATATTGTATCAAAAGCCTTAGAGAGGTCTAAAAAGATTGAAATACATTTATTTCCTTTATCAAGGCTTTTTACAATGAAGTCTGTCACCCTGGCAATGGCATCTGAGGTACTTTTGTTTTTTTGAAAACCATATTGATTTTTTGAAAGTATTTTATGGCTCTCGATAAATTTTAAAAGTTGTGTATTAATAAGGTTTTCAAAAACTTTAGACAAGCTATTCAGTAAAGTAATTGGTCTATAGTTATTGATATCTGACTTGTTTCCAGATTTGTAGATGGGAATTACGATAATTTGTTTTAGGTTAGAGGGGAAGTAGCCCTGTGTAATACTTAGGTTTATAAGGTATTCTAGTGGCAATGTAATCTCCGAAGACGGCGTTTTAAATATTTTGGTTGAAATTTCGTCTCGTCCAGCAGAAGAAGTGTTTTTTTTAGAGAATTAATTGTTTTGAGAATTTCTTCCTGTGACACAGTTTGGAATAGAAATTTTGTATTTATGTTATTTGTTTGAACCACTGTATCGGTAGATTGGGTGATTCCGCTCTGGGCAATTTGAGAAGCAAGATTTGGACCGATATTAATAAAAAAATTGTTTACATGATCAGCAACGAGCTTAGGATTTTTTGTGGTTTCAACAATATGTCCACGATTACATCTATTTTTAATTAGGGAAAAAACCTCATCCATTTGTTTCCTTGCAATCAGCATATCTGGCGCTCCACGTTGCCTCTTTGAGGGAAAAGAATCTGATCCACTTCGATTGTTGGATTCTCGTGACTCTGGCCTTAAAGAAGAAGAAAGCGAAGAAGTTTCTGTTGAGTCTGTTTCACGTGACTGTGGCCTTTCTTCTGTTGTTTCCTGCAAAATAACAAATGTTACTCAAAACTAATTCAATGTCCCTTTTTAGCTTTTTCAACTACCCAAATCACCAAATGATTGGTTAATAAAAGCAGCTGGTTATGGAGCTGCATTTCCAAATTGTTTAGGAGCTTTGGATGGAAAACACGATGTACTACAGTCGCCTATACACAGCGGATCAGATTTTTACAACTACAAGAAAAGTTTTAGTGTGGTTCTTTTAGCTCTAGTAGACGCTGTTAATCTTTTCATGTTCGCCGATGTTGGTTGTCAAGGTAGTAGAATGAGTGACGGCGGAGTACTAAGAAATAGTCTACTATGGGATAAAATTAATGAAAATACGCTAAATTTACCCAATCCGCATCCACTACCAGGCAGGCAAGCTAATATGCCATATGTCTTTGTTGCTGACAGTGCATTTGCATTGAGTGATACCGTGATGAAACCGTACCCAGGTAACCACCCAACACAAAGTAAGAAAAGGAATTTTAATCGCGCATTGTCAAAAACAAGAGTTAAAGTGGAAAATGTTTTTGGAATAATGACATCAGTATTCAGAGTTTTCAAACATCCTATGCTTCTCCAACCCGATAAAGCCTCTATTGTGACTATGACTTGCGTTTATTTGCACAATTTTTTGAGAAAAAGCAGAGCATCACAACATATCTATTCACCACCAGAATCATTTGATCGCGTTATAAATAGTATATTTGTACCCGGAACTTGGCGAAATGAAAACCCACCAACGGTCTGATCCCAGTTGATTCACATCCTCGAAGAGCAGCGAATTCTGCACAGAATATCAGAGAAGAGTTTGCAGAATATTTCGCTACAACGAGATAAAATTTGGGCATAATAACTTAAACGACAAAGTTATAGCCCAACAGATACCAAATGCACTCCCAAAATTTCACACGGGGATTAATGTACAGTCAAAACTCCTAAAAACCACTCGAAAGGCACTACACCATTATATTTTTAATATTTATATTTTCATTTCTTATTATTTCTACCACCCCCTAAAACTCCGATTTTCGGAAATACATTAAACTGGATTTTAAAATCCCCGTGTGAAATTTTGTGAGTGCATTTGGTATCTGTTGGGCTATAGTTAGTACCTTGTTTACTAGTGTATGTTTGATCCTGAAGAAGTGAACATTGTTCACGAAACATGTTGATTGTGTACAAATAAAGTGATGTAAACAAAGTTATTTGTCTTTTTATTAAAATAAATATTGCCATCACAAAGTGAAAACCTTTCCGAAGAAGTTTTCTTCGAAAAATTAGTATTTTGTCTTTATGTAACCGTGCTAAGAATTTTGTATCAGGTGTTTGTATCGATTATTAATAAATTACATGAAGAATTATGTAGCAAAAATGATTATTTATTTACTTACCACAGCTTCAGTAAAAAATTGTCACACGGTACTCATATATACCCCCATAAACGTATGGAGGGCATCAAATGCAAACCATGAAGGTTTGTAAATATCCTGAACTCTTTTTTTTTTTTAAATTTGCCGGTAACCCGGGCGTTTATTGACATCAATATTTGTTTACAAATTATGTGCGCTACCCGACTCACTAGGCAATATCTGTTCTGAACCCTAGATCCAGTTTTGGTAGATTCTTTTACTTTCTTCAAGCAATCTCTGTACTAGGTTAGTAAAGTGTTTCTTTTGCGCTTTAATTCCTCGATAGCGCAAGGTATTGAGAAATTCCGTTGAATACGGCTCCAGGCGTCATTAATGTTACTTCTGTTTTTATGCCCTTTTCGTTTTGGGTCCCATATGTCAGTCTCTCCTTGTAATAATTCAATGAATTCAAACACGCCCTCATTGTTCCACTCCATCGCTAGTTTGCTTGGTTATGGCTTGTTTGTGTACGCACGCGGCACGACAACTCTCCACGGCGACGCTCGCGCTACTGGGCTTCGCGCAGTGTGGCAGGCATGCAAACATTTTGACTTTGATCCCTTTGATGTGCGCCAAAGAAACCGACACGGAACGGCAAAGCGCACTTAAGTGCGCAAATAAGTGAACACAGTATCAAATGCCCGTGCCACACATGTGAACACTTATGTGAACACTTCTTTGAACACATGTCTGGCGCCGGCTTAGATTCAAGACCTGTACAATTTTCATGGGCCCATCCGTGACAACCTTGGCATTGAATCCAGTCGTCTTCGAAGCTTTCTCCACAGATTATGCAAACTTCATTTTTGTTGTAATCCTCATGTAGTTTTAGTTTATCTGCTTTCTTAAAATTGATGCTGTTAACATTATTTTCTTTGTTGTGTTTGGGCGGATTCTTTTTTGATTTACCGATTTGAAAATCGTTTTGGCGTTTACTGTTTCCTGATAGCTTTTCTTGTTTTATTTTGATTGGAAGACCCGGTACTTGTATTTTCGCTTCATTCTTTACAAGTTTGGAACTTTTTGGAAGTGCACTTAAATTCAACGGTTTTACTGAACTTCTTTTTATTTTAGTTTTATCTCCAGTTTTTTTCTCCTGCCCTACTTTTATACTTAAGTCTAATCTGAGTTTTTTGACATCGCTCTTCTTTTTCCGTTCTTCCATTTTTCGCTCTTTGGCTAATTCCTTCGCCTTAGATTCATCGCGTTCATTTTCAAGATCCCTTTTATAGGGGCTCGATGTCAAAATTTCTGAATTTGTGCAACGCCTTTTTCTGGAATTCATTCTCCGTGTAACAGCATCATTTACAGGAGAAACTTTTTTGATTAGTTCTATAAAATTGACCTTTTCTTTTGAAGTTGATGGTTTTGGAGACGTTGGCGGGAAAGTGACCATTGATAATATTTGAAGTCTTTCATAAGGGGTAGTTATTGGAGTTGAAGCGGATTTCAAACGAAAGGTTTTCAAGATCATTGGTTCAGACGCACGGCACGAATTAATAATGGGGATTATTTTCGAATCAGATGATTTCCCCAACAAAAACTTGAGCTCACTTAGTGACAGATCACGCAGTGAACGGGGTTGGTATACATTTTTGACATTCGGCAGAATTATGTTTTGGGGTGGAATGATTATGAGATTTTCTACACTTAAAGAAGATTCATATGGTGGTAAATGCTCTGGGGATTGTTTTATTCTGTGAAACAATCTTCTGTAGCTGATTTATTTCATTCTGTGAAATACTCTTCTGTAACTGATTTGTTTCATAAGCAATGTCAGAAATATCTAAACCTTCCGATGGCAGATAGTCTATGTCTGTAAAAATATCAGGATTAAATGGTTCAATACCCGAAGCTGCGAAACAATTGATCGATATTTCCATTCGACATGTTTTGGCGAATGCAAAGTTGACTAGAGAAGCTATGTCATATTCAAATATTCTGAGGAATGGATTTTTACGCATCCACATAGTACAAACCACATCGAACATGTTTTTGAAAGGCTTCATGAAGGTGCGGTCTAGTGGTTGTAACCTATTTGACGTGTGTGGAGGAATGCTTAGCATATGAACATGGTTTTCACGGGCCAAAATTATAACGTCATATTCCTTATGACTTCCGTGACCGTCTATTATCAATAGCACTGGATCTTGTGCTGTTGGTTTCACTATTTGCACGAATGCTTTGATCCAACTCAAAAATATACCCCCATTCATCCATCCACTGGTTTGCGCATGGAACGTGCTTCCTGCCGGTGCACCCATTTTCAAACGTTCAGCAATCTTCGCGCGGGGAAAAATGAAGTGTGCAAGGATGAAATGGTCACCAGCCGCGTTGATGCAGAAAAGAAGTGTTATCGTCTTGCCTCTTTCTGCGGAAGTCATTTTCCCCACTTGCCTTTTACCCTTCGTGCTTAGAACTTTAAATGTGTTCTTATGCACCCAACTTATTCCAGTCTCATCAGCATTGTATATATGAGACGGAGAAAAGTTGAATTGCTTTCTCAAATGACGTAATTTTTCAAAGAATAAATGAACCTGCGGCTTATTAAATCCAACGGCCCTCGCAATACTGGTAGATTCTGGGGTGCGTAACGACAATTCTGGATGTCTCTTCAGAAATGAATAGTAGAATTCATTGCCAGCCTTTTTCTTTTCCATATTGAACCGATGAGGAATTTTCTGGGATTCAGCCAATTTAAATACAAGTTCTAAGAACTCATCTTTTGTTAACGGAATCAAGCGGTTATCCAAATCCTTTACATGATCGACTAAACAGTCTTCAAAAACTTTTGAAAATGTGGGCTTATAACCACCCACACCGACGTGCAGCTCAATTGGGAATCCATTCTTCAATTTCAACAACCTGTCATTTAGTGTACTTTTAAGGACATCAAAAAATAAGGCAGCTTCTCGAATCGTCATCTTCTTTTCACGAACATATTCCACTGCCGATTTCATATTGCAAGCCTTCCATTCACACCGAGCCCCTGCTCCAACTTTTTTTTTGAATTTCGGCATTATCCGGAGAAATGGAAGAAAAACAGAATGAATTTTCGAAAATATTTTTTTTTAAATCAAAAATAGCAAACCCTCTGTAAATAGTTTTCATAGTACAACATACTTTCATAATATATATGTGAAACACTTCATTTGGTGTTGGTATATTAACTTAAATAAATAAATAAAAAATAAGAATTAATTCGTGTGTCCGATATCATCCGTAACAGCCATGTCCGATATTATCCATACGACATGGAGTTAAAAATATAACCGTCTACCTGGTATGGGACACAAATTTTAAAACAATAGATCGTCATTTGATTGCCACTGAAATGTAGTGTACCGCCTTATATACACAAAAGTAATTAAATTAATATCGTACCTTTTATTTGTCTTCGAATAAAGCTGAGGACACAATATCCGGGAGTCAAAGTTCGTTTTCTGGGCACAACACGACACAACCGGCCTTGGCGAGAGCCATGCAAACACTGGACACGAGGAATTAGTGCGGCAATATTATGAACTAACTTGCATCGCCCTATCTATTCGCCAGGAAGAGAAATAACACTTGGACGATAATTTACGTTGTCCGATAATATCCGTACTCCCCCTATATACAAAACCAAAAGTTGCAAACAGGGTGCATTTAATACTTAATGTTTAAAAACAATAAATGGTATTACAACATTTGACAGAAATGTTTATTATTTAACTTATCTAAACCTTTTTATATGGTAATGCATCTACGATAATGTTGTCGGAGCATGTTATGAAATTAAGCATAAGCTAATTATAAAATAAAAAAGTAGGAATCTATTTCCAGTTGTATATATTTTTTAATACTGCATCTACAAACAGTGTTCGGAGCATGAGATGTCAATGATTGTGTTATTTTAAAGTAGATTATTCTAAGTATTATTTATTACATATTTAAATTAACTATAAATTTGTCTTATAATATAGGAACATGATATCAATGTATAAAGTATGATCAGAAGTGTTACTTCAATCTTTGAACAAAGGGAAACAACGATTAATGTCTCTATATTATAAAATTATTTATATCCGTGTTATGGAAAAAAGGTACATATTTAAAACTTTTTGTAAAGTTACATATAGCAATAGTATGAATGTGAGTACATATATCTAAATGTTTATCTATGAGATTGTAAGATAATTAATATTATAAGAGGCAACTGTCATATGTTCGGAAGAATGTGTTTGTATAGATAATATTATTAAATAACCATATTTTCCATGAACTTGTTTAAATATAAACTGTTTTTATAAACCCAATAATAATATAATAATATTATTGTATATATAAAAAAAAAAAAACATGTTTTCTTACGAACAAATGACAATGGTTCAATTCTGTAATACATATTGGTCTCAACAACATGTTACATCAGATGCAGGTCCGGTACATTTGATGTAGCATGGTTAAAAGCGTTTATTTTGATAACAGAGTCATCACATATAGTGGTAAGTTATTCCTAAACAAGATACATTTATACAAAACCTGTCGCATATAGCGAAATGGATATTTATCTTTAAAAAAAAGTATATATCAATTAGTTTGCACTATAATAATGTGGTAAAAGTTACCTAGGTGTACTTTGTACGATTACATGATATTATTTCAAGATTTTTAGTGATGAAAGTGTTCATCGTAATAAAGTTTTTTAATAAAACGGTAAACAACGTAGTAATTTTCAAAGTAATTATAATAAGAAAGGTCAGGTTTTCATCAAGAACCTGTACACTTAAATATTATGTATGTAACAGTAATTTAACGAAAATAAATGTAGGTATGTGAAATTCAGTCTTTAAATGGATAGAAAGAGTAGGTTCTTAATCAATGTTTCTATCATGAGTTACAGAAAATTTATATGTAAGAAAAGTTATGCCTTTTTATGCATTAGTATATACCGTATCTTTTTGGAAAATGGACTTGCCGACCTGATCTTGTAGTTGTTTTTGATTCAAGTGTGTCTGGAACAGATGCATGATTATGAACGTTTTCCACGGTGGGAACGAAGGCTGATTTCAGGCGGTCTATTGAGACGCGCTTAGGTTTTCCTTTAATGGTGATGACATAAGTCTTGTCATTTCGTTCCTCGACCTTATAAGGTCCCTCGTATGGATTTTGTAAGGGTTTTTTACACTGTCAGTCCGTAGAAATACGTGCGTAGAAACGGGGAGGTCCGTGTGTACGAAAAATTTTCTTGTGCTGTGATTAGAGGTAGGGGTTGATTTAATTTGTTCAAATTTCCTCTGTAAACGTCCGATATATGTATCGGGTTCTTCTCGTGGAGTAATTGTGAAGAAGTCGCAAGGAAGCCTTAGAGTTCTTCCATAAGTTAGTTCGGCTGGCGAACATTTCAATTCCTCACGAACTGTAGATCTCAGGCCATGTAATATAAGTGGGAGGGTTTCCATCCAGTTTTGCTCACCACTTGCCATAAGAGATGCTTTTAAAGTGCGGTGCCAACGTTCTATAATTCCATTTGCTTGAGGATGATACGCTGTGGTTCTTGAGTGCTTTATTCCAAATTTCTCTGTAAGCTTTTTAAATAAATAACTTTCAAATTGACGACCCTGGTCCGAAGTTTTGGTTATCGGGACTCCATGTCGTGAGATCCAGTGGTTCGTCAGTGCTGTAGCCACTGTCTCGGCTGAAGTGTCTTTTAAAGGAATCGCCTCGGGCCAGCGAGTAAATCTGTTTATTATTGTTAATAGATACTGGTACTCGTTGCAAGCTGGCAATGGGCCTACAATGTCAATGTGTATGTTGCTGAAGCGATCTTCTGGTAATAAATACGTTGCCGGGGGGGCAACCGTATTTAATATTTTAATTTTTTAATATTTTGTATACATACATATGTAACATAATCATGAGTAATTAAGCCTGCAACATTGATTAAAAAACTGTAAAAACACATATATGTATACAATATATAACCTTTACGAGAGTTAAATTACTCGTGTGTAAAGGCGGGAACATAGAGAAGTTTATTAAAAATTAAAATTAAAAGTTAAAAAATTATAACACAATATATACGTGCATAGATAAAAAAATAGTAATATTTATAAATAGGATATAATAAAAAATAAATTTAAAAAAAGAAACTGTCAATTAAATTTTCTTAATCAATTGCCAATGCAATTCTAGGTAGCCAAACTATTTAAGATATCATTGTTTAGTCTATTTTTGAATTTATTATAGTCAGGTTCCAACCTCAGTTCCATTTCCAATTGATTAAACCACATCACTCCATTGTATGTGTGTTGTTTTTTGACTTTTTGAATAAATGGCATACAGAGCTCCGGGCCAATAAGGCCCCTTTCTCTTTCAACATGAGTTTAGAATTGGTTGTAGGAAGAGATTTTTATGTGTGTTGTGCAAAACTGGTATGCATTAATGGCGTACTTAAGCGACCCACTGTGTTATGTCTATTGCTCTCTACGCGTACCATGGCGTGGTGTGACTTCTTAGAATCTTTGTGTATTTGAAGCAGCGTATTTTTTATATATGTATTTTTTAGAGGTGGGACTTGAAAGTAATGAAAAAGTTGAGAGGTTGAATAATCTGATGGTTTCCTAGTAATAATTTTTATTATTAGTCTTTCGGTAATTTCCAGTGGCAAAATTGAGGTTTTGTAAGCTCCTCCCCACGCAACGATACCGTATTGTATTATTGAATGGGCTAGTGCGTAGTATATATTTTTAAGAATTTTTAAGTTAAGTATATTTCTTAAATTAATAAATATGTATATGAGTTTTCTTAATCGATTTATAATATTGGTTATTTGAGTCTTCCACTTAAGGTTATTATCTATTATTACACCCAAATATTTTATTTCTTTTTTTATTTGCTATGCATGGACAATCATTATTTTGGCATGTTAATATTTTAGTGGCGCATTTACTTGAATGAATTTTAATATTTAAGGCGATAGGAGGTATTTTTTTGTTATTTATACTAAAAAGTATATAATCGAAGACTTAAAATACAATTTTTTTATTAAATACTCTAAAAATACATACATTAGAAGATAGACGTAAAATAAACGATTTAATGTTCTTATTCAAAATACTTAACTCTAAATTCGACTGTTGTGAACTCCTGCAACTTATAAACATACACACACCCACAGTAACAACACGACAAAATACAATATTCTACAGCAGCACACATAAGCGTATCTACATTGCCCACTCTGCGATACAACGACTTCACACCATGGGAAATCATTACTTGGGTGATGTTGACATATTCAATACCAACTTGGCAAGTTTTGTGAATCATTTAAAACATTTATTTCAACAATACTCCTAAACACATCATGTAAACCTACAAATAGCTGTAATTTTCTGTTTTTGTTTCTTGTGTTTGTATGACTTGTTGCATAGCTTTTATCAAATGTAATTTTATTCTTATTTTTTATGTTTCAAAATATCTGTCAAATTAAAATTATACTACCAATCATGTAAAAGCCCTCTGGGCGTTAAATAAATAAATAAATAAATAAAATAAAAATAGGTTTTTTCAATGTTTAATGTTAATAAATTTTTGTCGAACCATTCTTTTAAGGTATTGATATCATGATTAGCAGTTGTTTCAAGTTCATTCCATGAATTTGCTTGGAATATAATTGCAGTATCATCTGCATATGAAATAAGTTTTCCTGTTATTGGTAATTCAAAGATATTATTAACGTATAAGATGAATAGAAGAGGGCCCAAAATCGTGCCTTGTGGTATTCCAAAGTCGCTTGTGCTCGGTTCACTAAGAATATTTTTTATTTTTACATATTGATTTCTAGAGTTCAGGAAACTTTCAATCCACGTGTTAGCGTTATCAATAATTCCGATTTCGTTAAGCTTGTATAGTATTTTTTTGTGACTTATGCTGTCAAAAACTTTCCTTAGGTCTATGAAAATTGCAAGAGATTTTTGCCTTTGTCCAGTGCTTCATATATTTTTGTTGTTAAATCTATGATTGCATCCTGCGTGGTTATTTTTTCGCGAAATCCAAATTGTTGGTCACTCAATATATTATTAATTCCAATAAAATTTTGTATTTGCTTTTTGGCTACCTTTTCGAAAATTTTTGAGATATTTGATAATACTGATATGGGTCGGTAGTTATTAATTTCTTTTGAGTCACCTGATTTATAAATCGGCGAAATAATAGTTTTTTTGTATATTGATGGAAATATTCCCTTTTTAAGACTATTGTTTATAATATATATAATAGGTTTTTTCAAAAAGTTAAGATGTGTTTTTAGAATTTCAACAGTGATCCCATCGAAACCTGGTGCTGACTCAGTTTTTAGGTTTTTTATTATATCAACAATTTCTTGTTCAGTTACCATTTCGAATTTTCCTATTGTTTTTTTTGATGATGCCACTTTATTCTCTACGGCAGATGTGATATTAACTAAGCTATTAGTTATTTTGTTTGCCAGATTTTTTCCGACATTAGAAAAAAAATTATTGAAAGCATTTGCACATTGTTTAGGGTTATCCGAAACTTGTACCAAATTATTATTAATATGTAGCTTTAAAATGTCATTGGTTTTCCTTTTTTTATCAATAATCTCATTTATTGTTTTCCAAATTTGTTTATTGTTATTTCCTGAATTCAATACCTTTTGTTTATAAAATTCCTCTTTGGTGGTTTTAATTAGTGCCGTTAGTTTGTTTCTGTATTTTTTGAAGTGTGAGATGATCGGATTATTTAGTGGATATTTTTTTGTTAGTTTAAATAATTTGTCTTTTTCTCTTATAGTAACCACGATGCCATGAGTGATCCATGGCTTAAGTTTACGAAATTTATTTTTATATGTTTTGTTCGGTATTTCATAGCTTGAATCTTTTATATGTTTTTGAAAGGTGTCATGAAATTGTGATGCACTTATATTCACATCTTCTGTGGTAAGTACACATTCCCACATTTTGTGAGACAGTTTTTCATATAGTTCTTGTATGTTTGGAGATTTTAGCTTTCTGACAAGCGGTGCAGTGCTTCACAAAGTATCTTATATAGGCTTTCATGTTTGGTCTAGTTAAACACGGGTATTTATTCAAGATATCTCCGTACTTTTGTGATGATGCAATTGTAGAGATGCCAGAAGTAGGTCCTTTGAATGTGGTGCCACTGATACGTAGTCCTGTCGATTGATCCAATAACATGGCTTTCTTTAAGTTCACCGTCAGGTTGTAGTGATGGATGAAATCAGCTCCGAGTATAGCTCTCGATACATCAGCTACGATAAAACGCCATTTCATTTCCCGGCGTAGACCGAAATTAAGTTCTGTAATTTTTATGCCATATGTTTTAATAGTGTTACCGTTCACGCCATATAATGTTGTTGGAAAATTGTCAGAAGTTATACATTTCGTACGGTGGTCCTTATTTCTAGGAATTACAGAAACATCTGCACCCGTATCTACCTGAAATTTCTGTCTGGTTTCTAAATCGTAAATGAAGAGACGACAACTGTTGTACGGAAGTTCACACGTCCCTACTGTGGGCTTCCATTGGCGTTTCCCGCGTTCTTGCTAGCATATGTGCATGGCTTGTAGCACCGGTAAGCCTTGTCGCCGTACTTTGTATGCGGTTGGCAATATCCAACAGTCTTCATGGGAGATCTACCGCGAGACCTGGACCTGGGTCTCCAAGCGGTAGATCGCCGAGGAGAATCTGTTGTTGGTTGGAAGTAATCCCTCCGACGTGGGCTTTGGTACCTGCGGCCACGGAAGTTGTGGGACTGGTCGTCGTTCTGATTGCTTTTAGACAATTTAAGTTGTTTCACTTCTTGGGTTAAGGAAACAATCTGATCTTGTAGATTTTGTAGAATGGTGTTTAATCCTGATTCGGGATGCGACGGGCCTGGTTTGTGATTTCCATCCACCGCGCTGCATTCTGGTTTCTGGTAGACCTCCAAGATTTTGTCAGCAGCCGAAGCTAGTTGCTCAATATTATTGTCGGGAAGTGCTGAAAGTATTGCCTGGGCGTGTTGAGGCGGGCGCTGCAGCCAAAGTGTCTTTACTATTGCGCTTTTATTTTGCATCGGTCCCGCCATCTCTACCATGTGTCGTAGAAGTCCAGTAGGTTCTTCTTCTAACTGGATTCCTGTTAGCAGACGGGTCAGGCGTTTTTCTTCCTCAACTTCAAAGTCCTGCAGGCGCTCAATTAATGCCGTTTTTATACGGATATATTTATCTTTAGGCGGTGGTTCAATGACAATATCACTTACTGGTGGTGATCTGGCTGGTAATAACACAGACCATCAGGGAATATTTTTAATTCCCTATGAAAAAAATGGATTGATTATTGAATTCACTCTGCAGGAGAAGCAACAACTCATAAACCAGCCACCAAAATACATATAAACAGAAAGACTCACCAGAGAATATCACTCGCAATTCAGTTCCGCTCCTTGATCTTGAGATTCGGCAGCTAACGGCAAATCAGCACAATAATATATTTGAATTCGCACTATGAGATTATAATATGTCAACCAGCTCTCAAGAGAGTAGAATTTTTAATGATTATGATTTATTGTGACAAAAAATATTTTTAATCATTTTAGTCTTAAATAGACCTCTTTTGACAAACGATACAATCCGGATGAATCCATCTGATCAATGCAAAGGTGACTGTAATTCGCTATCACTCACCTGCAGAGCAAAATCTATCCAAAACTGACCAGAGATGTCTCTTTCGTCCATTATTTTTAATTTATATTTTAAAAATTAATTCACACTTATTTTAAATCGACTGCTTCTCCATACTCCCCGCCTTGGAAGTTCTCAGAACTTGCAAAGAAGTAAGAGAACAACGTACAAATAAATAAACGTCAAATAATTTCAAGTGACTCTATTCACATATAATATCCAAGAATTACGTCGGAAAGTCACCAAAAACCTTCAACAGAACGAAAAGTATAAACTTAATAAAGTTCAACTGACAAGATTACAATTAACTGTAACGGAATATCATGGCATAGTCGGAGATAATTCGAACTACTAAAAAAATTAAACAAAAAATAAAAACAAAAAATAGAAGTAAACAAATTATTGAGTCGGAAGGGGATATAACTTGATAACCGGTCGTTTGAAGAACCCAAATCGTGTCTTCACCGTCGCAACGCGAACAATTTTGTCCAATCCGGGATGGACCTCAGTGATTACATCCAAAGGCCAGTTCAACGGAGGGGAATCTTCCTGTCCCATTGATAATAATAATAATATCTTCATTTAATAAATTTGCAACTATGAACATGTAAATATCTAGAATACATAAAAATTACAAAAAGTTGAGGGTTCTTATTATAATATAAATAATAGAAATGTTAATGTAATTATGTGTTAAGGTTTATCAAAGCCCGCCTCAATAGGCTTCGCCTGTGTTGAGGCAGCTATCTACCAAGTTTATTTATAGTACTATAACGTACCTACAAATATATAAAAATACGAACACTCAATAGTTAGGTAGCATCAATATCAATACATCATTTACCAAGTTCGTTTATAGTCCTAATAATATACCTACAATTATATGAAAATACATACAATAATTAGGTTGCTTCAATAACTGCGAATTTGGATGAGTGCGCCGGTAAAGACCCTTTCATTACTTTTGATCCAAATTTTTTCGCTATCCTTGAAATTTTTTTGTGAATGAAATGTTTTTATTTTATCAGGAAGAATGTTGTAAAGTCTTGTCGCAAGATATCTAAATTTCCGTTGACCAAAAGTAGTGTGCGTTATAGGAATTTGAAGTAAGTCTTTGTTATTGCTTCGAGTATAGCGAGTATGAGATCTTTTTTCATAGTATGTATGTATATTTGTGTATAGGTGAGTGAGTATTGTTTTTTCGTTTGTCTGCCGAACATCAAACACATTCATAATATTAAAGATTAAGATCGAGTCAGTTATTAGAGGAAGCCTAAGAATTATTTTTATAATAGTTTTCTGTGCCTTTATGATTGGGTCTAGTGCAGATGAAGTTCCACCTCCCCACGCTATAATACTCAATAATAGATTGACAGAGTGCAAAATAAACCATTTTCAAGTATTGTGAGTTGAGGAAGTTTCGTATCGTTCTGAAGAAGTGCATGGTTTTTCTTATCTTGGTTGCAATTATTTGAGTGTGAAGATTCCATTTGAGGTATGGATCAATGGTGAGGCCGAGGTACTTTATCTGAGCAGTGCGCTCAATGTAGGGACACTGACAACATTCTTCAGAATTCAAACATGTGTGTATTCTAATAGAGGCATCGTCACGAGGTTGACCTGTAATATTAATGCTTGATGTGATGTACTTGGTTTTCTCGGCATTCAATGTGAGCGTATTTGTATCCAACCACTTTTTTACAATGCTTATGTCCGTTTCAGCCTTTTTGTAGACAGCTGGCCAAGTGTCAGCTTCAAACAGAAGAACAGTGTCATCGGCAAAACTAACAATTTTCCCCTGAATATTAATATTACATACGTCGTTAATATACACCAGGAACAAAATCGGTCCTAATATGCTTCCTTGTGGTATACCATAGTTAGTTGAGCAGGTGTTGCTTAGTATGTTATTTATTTTAACTTGTTGCTTACGTCCATTAAGGTAGCTTTTAAAGAATTCAAGTTCGTTGTCCGTAATACCGATTTTTTCAAGTTTATTTGTTAATTTACTGTGCGATATTGTATCAAAGGCTTTAGAAAGGTCTAAGAAGATTGAGATACATTTTTTGCTTTTATCAAGGTTTTTAACAATGAAATCAGTGACAGCAGCAATAGCGTCTGAGGTACTCTTGTTTTCTTGAAACCCGTATTGATTTTCTGAGATCAGTTTATGGCTCACGAGAAATTTTACCAACTCTGCATTGATAACCTTTTCAAATACTTTAGATAGACTAGTTAGTAGAGTTATTGGTCTGTAGTTGTTTATGTCTGTCTTGTTACCTGTTTTATGTATAGGAATAACAATACCTTGTTTCAGGTTTGAGGGGAAGTGGCCCTGAGTGATACTAGAGTTTATTAAGTGTTCTAGGGGCAATACAATTTCCGTAGACAGCGTTTTTAAAATCTTGGTTGATAACCCATCAAAACCGGCACTGGACGTGTTTTTTAGGGAATTAATTATTTTTAGAATCTCTTCCCCAGACACTGTTTGAAAGTTAAATCTTCTTTGAGAAAATTGGAGTCCTGATTCAGTAGGGTGAACATTCCCACAATTTGGTAGACGAGAAGCAAGATGTGACCCAATATTAATAAAAAAAATTATTGATGTGATCCGCAACGAGCTTTGGGTTTTTTGAGATGTCAATAATTTCTCCATCAATGCAGAGTTTACTTATGTCCTGTTTGTCTTTGGTGTTTTGTGTATTTGTGGCTTCTCTTAAAATTTTCCATATTTTTTTGGGATCGTTGTTGCTTTCTTTGATTTTGCCTCCGTAGTAGATTTCTTTTGCCTTTCTAATGACGTCACCGCACGTATTTCTGTATCTTTTGTAGATGTTTATTGCTATTAAGTCATATGGATTTTCTTTCACTTTTTTGTGTAGTGCGTTTCTTCTACGAATGCAGTTGATGATTGAATAGTTTATCCATGATTTCAAGGGTTTAATTTTGTTTGGAATATTTTTTGTCGGAGTTGTGGTATTATTAATTAATTCGTTTTTCAAAAAGTCCACAAAATATCTCCATGCATCATCTGAGTTTTTTATTTGGAAGAATTCTTGCCAAGATTTATTTTTAATTGTTTTTTAAATTTTCAAAATTAATGTTATTGTAAACGATTGACTGATCTCTTCTATTTTTAGTGATTTTAGATTGCAATGAAAAAATAGTTGTGTAATGGTCTGTAATTGTCGATTTGTAAACGATGCTTTTATTTTGTTTATTAGTTTTGACCATTATGTGATCAATGCATGATGTTGAGTCATTAACAATTCTTGTTGGTGTATTGATGGTACTAATTAATCCATGGAACTCTAACATGTTAAGGTAGTCGTGACATTGGTGGTGTGGATTTTTTGGGAGTATGTTGATATTTAAATCTCCCATAATTATAAGGTTTTTAACATATGAAAGATTAGAGATTATGTTATTGAGACTATTAAGAAAAGGTGTAATATTACGGATCGATGGAGAGCGGTATATTGCTAGAATGCATGTATCATTATTTTCATACAGCGTCGATGATGTTTATTTCGGTTACAATGGAGTTTAGATCATTTTTTTGTGTATACCACAATCCCATCGTTCTGTCCGTTGTGTATTGTCGAATTGAAAGAGGAGTAGTAATTTATAAATTTTGGAGTGTAAATATTTGTCAACCAACATTCTGTAAGAATGATTACATCAAAGTCTATATTTAGGTGGTTAAGCTGTATCTGGAGTTCATTAAAGTTTTTATTTATCGAACTAATATTTTGATGCATAATAGTAGTGTTTTCTGGAAAGGATATCAGATATTTACACAATTTATCATCTGATGTTGTATACAAATTGTCTTGATCACTTCATACATGTTATTTATAGTAGTAGCCATATTATAATTTAAATTACAGAAAAAAAAAACAGTTTAATTCCCCTGAGTGAGAGCTCCATTAATCCGCAGCCATCACTGGGGATTTCAACCATTGATTGAAAGTGGAGAGGTGAATAATTATTGTTGCAGTAAGAAAGTAAGTTTAAAATATGACTCTCCCATATGAGGGGAATCGACCCAGTGAATGACCAGATAGGGAGGGGCTCTCAGCCAAAAAAACTAATCAGTTTTTTTAAGATCATCGGAATGTTTGATGTAATGTATTAATCTGTCGCCTTCATTTTTTTTAACCATTATTTTGCAGTCTTTGTACCACACGTATCTGAAAACCCTTTCTTTTGCCTTTGTCTTAGCCCTCCACAACAGATCTTTGAAGTAGGGACCGAGGATTTCACCGATAAAAATCTTCTGGAATCCGTTTCCTTGCGTTGCGACTGGGTTGAGTAGCTTCTTTTTCCGAATAATCTGCCGTCTTTTTTGGGGGTTACTAAATCTGACTTGTAATTTAGGAGGGACTCCTGGTCGTCGGTCCGGAATTATCTGGATGTCGAGAATATCGTCGCTTTTTAATTCGACACCTATTACTGCAGCCACCCGTTTGATTGATTCCGCGGGCTGCTCTCCCTCTTTCTGGAATCCCGGCAAATTCTAGGCTGTCTTCGCGAGTTGTTTGTTCCACTTCTGCCAATCTGACTTCAAGGCTTTTGATTTTTCCATCTTTCTCCGCTAGTTCCTTTCTCAAGGTTTCTACTTCCGAAACCAACTTAATGATGGTCTCCATCTTTAGATGGATGTCATCATATTGACGACTAATGAAATCTCTAGTGTTTCTGCTTTCTTGATTTTCATCATCATTTTTTTTATTATTGTTTGTTTTAAAACTTCTAATTTTTTTTCCATCTTCAGCTCCATTTTCTCCAGCAGGATGTCGATATTTATCGCCTGTGGCTCCGGTGTAGGGCTAGTCACGGTTGTTTGCCCTTTGCTTCTCAGATTTTTTTCCATTTCGAAAATAAGTTTTGTATGAAAGGTCGAACACTGCCTATTTTACCCTTTTGGTTGACACTTGATTCACTTGCGAAATGTTATAATTTTGCTATATGTTTTTTTTCGTTTTAAATCTGTCAGTTAAATTATTCACTGGTGGGAAACTAACACTGACTATAAGTATATTCTAATCAGATTTAATGTATGTACTATGCGTTTTTTACTATAGCAAAATATTAACTATTAGCATCGGGAGCAATAAAAGTTAATAAAAATAAAAGTTTATAAAAATAAAAATTTATTGCCGGCTTGCGGTTCGAACTGAGATGCCACAGCTATTCGCTTGAATTGGGCATTGACGACGCATTAACCCACTAGACCACGGCCCTCGTATGCAGTTTTGTGAATTTCACTATTATATATTGAAGTAACGGTTCACGTAGGCACAAAGCAGCGTACTATTTATTGTCTTTATTGACCCACATTAGAACGACAGTTCCGATCTCAATCGGATGATCAGGGGTAGCCCACTTCTGCCTGACTTGCAAGGTGTGCAGATACTCCACACGCCATTTTTTCCAGAAAGACTGAACCATACTATCCAATAATTGTTTGCGCTGAGCGAAATTAATTTTACTACCCGTCGGGATAGATGCAGGTAAGTATTGTAATGGTATAGTCATTAAAAATGCGCAGGTGTTATGATTTGCGGATCAGGGTCGGAAGATACGACTGTGAGCGGGCGAGAGTTCATTATGCACTCTATTTGCACCAACACAGTCTGAAGCTCCTCATAAATGAGAAGCTGAGTTCCAATCACTCGGTATAAGTGAGTCTTCATGCTTTTCACGTTAGACTCCCACATACTCCCGAAATGGGGTGCGCGTGGTGGAATCATTTTCCACTCGATACGACGCTTGGCGAGGTTTGTAAAGGTCATCCAATTGTGCCTTTGCACCCACAAAATTGGTACCATTATCCGAATACAAGCACGACACAGGGCCACGCCGTGAAATAAAACGGCTGAAAGCAGCCAGGAAATCATTTGAAGTTAAGTCAGAGACTAACTCAATATGAATAGCCTTACTCACAAGGCATACAAACAGACAAATATATGCTTTCTGCGAATGTTGTCCTCTCCGACGAGCAAGCGTAATACGAAGAGGACCCGCGTAATCAACACCGGTATGAACGAAGGCTTTTGCTTCAATAATACGATATGAAGGTAAATCTGCCATCTTTGGCGTAGGATGTGAGGGATTTGAGCGGAAGCAGCAGTTGCATTTCCGCACTCTTGCCCTAATAACCGTCCTAGCATCTAATATCCAATAGCGCTGACGTAATATAGACATAAGAAGTCCTGGACCGGTATGACAGTTCATGACATGAAAGTGATCTATGATAAGATTTACAACACAGTCATGTTTAGGTAGTAATACCGGATGTTTAACCTCAAAAGGTAAGTCCGATTTAGAAAGGCGTCCCCCAATACGTAACAAATTATCCTCATCAAGAAATAAAGACAAACCCTGAAGCCTTTTGGAGTGGAATTTGGCTTTCTGAAGTGCAGCAATATCATTTGAAAAATGAACATTCTGCACGGAACGAATTACAGCCTTTTCAGCAGTCACAAGATTATTGACAATTCCAGAGGAAGGTGATATCTTTTTATGAATCGGAGGACATAAACGACACTTCTTAGTAGTTTATCCCAAGTGGATATACGCTGGGCCAGTTCACCCAGAACCGATTGTTCACTCAGAACCATTGCAGTGAGCACATGAACTTTGTGTTCAGGCATTTCACCGGTATTGGTGGGGCGAAACGGTTTTAATGGCCATTCCAAAGGTGGGTGGCGAATCCATGGTGGGCCGTTCCACCATAAATCATGTGAAACGAGTTGAGAGGGTAGCATGCCACGAGAAAGGCAATCGCTTGGGTTTTCACTACCGGCGACATGGTAAAAATTCTCCGGAGACAAATTTTCCTGGCACTGAGCTACACGATTACTAACAAACACCGACCAACGCACATAGGAGTATTTCGATGTGAAATCCGGTCAATACTATTTTATGGTCGTTTTTATAATAAAACAACATATTATTATATAATACAGTCTTTAATTAAATAAAAAAGTACAAACATTTACTATAAAGCAATTTTTGATTATTTTCTTCAGTTTCAAAAACTCAAATTAAAAATATTTAATCGTACTCGTCATCTTCATCCTCTTCCTCCATATTTTCTAGGCTAACATCATCTTCTACATCTTCATCCTCTTCCTCCATATTTTCTAGGTTAACGTCATCTTCTTCATCATTTAATGTAGAAGGCAAAGATGACGGTGCAATCGCGACCATCAGTTTAAGCGCTTCACTCGAAAATGCTTTTTTCTTGGTTTGACTCTTGGGTCTAATAGAGCTTAAATAAGGATCGGAGCTTAGCTTAATCTATTAATAATGTCTCTATTACAGGCTTCTCTAGAAAATTTTCTTGCAAAATTAAGCCTATATTGTCTAAAATGTTTATTTCGGGCCTCAGTCGCCTCTTCTGATAGTTGACCAATTGGTAAAATTGCATGGCTTATAACTTGGGACCCATGAACTAAAACTTTGTGAATTGTAGATGACATAGGGTGCCATCCATATAATTCTACATACAATTTTGCAGTTTTGTTGGCATAGGTAGCAAACTTTTCGGTATCTATGCTAATTCCACTAGAAATCACTCCAAAGATTGTTCTGAATCGCTTGATGAGTTCTAAATTGATACTGGTTATTTGAGAAGATGTATCAGGGTCAGCAAAAAACCTTCGTGCTGTATTGGCATTATTAGTATTTCCAAATCCTGCTTTAGGCACGTCTACGAGCAGTCCCATTCGTTCTCTGAAATCTTTTTGCACTCTTTCTTTCGTCTCTTTGACAGTTTTTTTTTATTCTGGTGTACGCGCCTGCCATTTCTTTAGGGGGATTTTATAGGCGAGGTAGAGAAGGGACTCAAAATCGTATTCTGGCGTGGAGAACAGATAGTCCAAACTGCAAGGCTTCGACATTTACTTCTTGTACTTCCTTCAGCTTATTAAAATCTTTTGAAGTCTGTCCACAAATATAGCAGCGCATAGTTGGAGATGTGTCAGTAGCAGCATTGCATACCTTGCCATCAACCATTGTAAATAGTAGCTTATGATTTATTTTCACCAATCCACTGGAAGGTATATATATTTCTGTTTGTGACAATTTTTTTAATTGGTGATTAACATAAGCTATCTCCTCCTTAGTGATATCTTTGGATTCACTTATAAATCTTATCCGAATCGGTCTACAGAATCGAACTGAAGATGGCGTCGGATTTTGCCAAATTAATTTCGTTTCGCCATTTACATTTACATTCAGTCGCAGAGGTACGAAGGAACCTTGAAATATATTAGCGTCACTATCTGAGAAATTTTGAAATCTCTGCTTAAACTGCGACTGCTGTGATCCATCACATCCCCATTTTGATATAAGTTCCAAGTTTTCTTTTTCATCGTTTCTTAATAACTCTATTACCTCCACAAGGTACTTATATGTATAGGCGAGATGCCGTATGATCCAGTAAACCTTGAACCTGAATTTCCATACACGTTTCAGTCACACGTATTGTTTCTTCCTTGGGGTAACTGTCCTTTTTTGCTTTTTGGATTAATGAGTAACATGGGTAGATACTCTTATTAGCATTATAAATTATTTCCCATTGCCTCCTCGTAAAGTCGCCTTCTACAAATATTGCCAATGCCTCTTGTGGTGTGTGCTTTTTCACATTTATTTGATTTTGGGATAGAGAATAAGATTTGCGAATTTTTGATGCTCTTGTTGGCGTTGCTACAATCTCTTTTATCAATACTGAGGCATCTCAGTATTTATCAGTATAGTACTCTTTTATCAGTATTTCCAATAATGCGTTGACTGACTCCAGCTGCATAAACAAGTTCTTCAGGAGGTATTTGCTTCCCTATCTCACTGGTTTTTCGTCGCTTACTACGCTCACTTAAGTTTTCAAAAGATTTTATTAGCCGACCCGTTTTAGGTCTACTTTCCTCGTTGAACTTTTCCAGCTGAATAGAAGATGTGAGCCATGTATCATTTTTACGTAAAAAGCGCTCTTTATTCCGACCTGCTGCTTCCCATCTTTGCTTAAATTCAGTCTTAAAATATCTCAGGCTTCGACTCAAAATAAATCTTTTATCCTCAGGGCACTGGGTTATTTCAACTAACTTTGTTTCCAAAAACACTAACATTTCTTTAATTTTATTTGCTTTACAGGCACACATGATGTCATGTAGAGCTCTTCTACTAAAATTAATGGTTGATCCAATATTATCTGAAAATAAAAAATAAAATTCATTAAAGCGAAATTTACCCAAATTCTACTTTACCACTTTCAAATGATCGAAAACAAAAATGGTGCAAATATAAACAGATTTTTTTTTTGTATTCATTAGAGAATATCTTAGTGAACATATTAATCATAAAATAAAAGTTTGACAAGCCTCGACACATAATCAAAAACGTGATTATCTTAATATTTTTATACAATTCTTTTAATGTTTTCGGTTAATTTTGCTTAATTTTTTAAAACACTTTAATTCTACATAAAGTAGAAAATTGGCATGATAAAATATTCTACGTACCTTCTACTTCCATATTCGTAATAATTTTTTTTCCACAATTTAGCACACCAAATCACAACTGCGACTACAAAATAATGAAAATAACGAATGCCGAGAACAAAGACGTGCGGTCTGCACAACGACTGCGTTCCGACTGCCTGCGCGAGAAAGGACGGCTAACTGAGTAACTAATGTATCACTCATTCATTGACCCGGTTATTAAGCTACAAAAAAGAGCGACTTTAATAGGTTTTTATTTAACTTCGTAAAATCGACTTTTAACCGGAGTTTTAATGAAAATACTCCTATGTGCAACGATGCGGTGAGGAATGTATCCAGGAGAGCGCAATGGTAGAATCTGAAAACGCGTATATTCCTGCAATAGAAAGACGCGCACGATAATTATCTTGAACCGTCCGTATTAATTTTGACAACTGCGGCACAAAGCTCCAAACGAGCGAGAGTTGTCACTCTCGTGGGAGAAACCTTTGATTTTGCACACAATAACCTCACTGAAATATTTCCAGAGAGATCAGTGGTGTGCAAATAAATTACGTAACCATAACCATTAATGCTCGCATCGAAGAAGGCGACAACGAGCACTGTACTGTCCTTTAGGACGCCAATATGGCGGGGAATTTTTACCGTCGAAATTAGAGGAAATTCCTGTGTGAGAGCCGAAAACCTTTGAATAACGCTCTCAGGGGGTATATCATCCCAATCAATGTTGCACAGCCATAGCTCTTTAATAAGCAACTTCGCATACAGAATGACAGGGGCAACCAAGCCGAGAACATCGAAGGGGCTACTGTGGAGATTATGTTCCGCTTCGTGCACTTCTCCTGAAAATAAGAAGACGTAAAGAAGAAGCTGTCATCAGCTGGTTCTCACGAAAGGCCTAACACCTTAGCGGCATTGTTAGAACCAACAGTAAAGTCCACTGGGCTTCGGTGAGAATCTGGAAGATTCTCAAGTACCACTGAAGAATTACTAGTCCATTTTACTAAATCAAAGGCACCGGACTTGAACAACGAGATAAATTCTCGCGACAGACATACTGCACTGGGTTCATCTACAATAGAATATACCAGGTCGTCCATATACAACTTAGACTCTGCCACATTGGCAGCGTCCAGAAAATGTGGTCTCATATCCTGGGCCAACTGTCGAACAGTACGCATTGCCAAGTATGGACTAGCTGTTAGTCCGAAAGGGACCCGATTGAATTAAAAGGTTTGTATGGGATCGTTGTCAGCGAATCGAAATAGGATTTTCAAATATTTTCGATGCTTGCTTGGAACCTCAATCTGTAAATAGATCTGCTTGTCTAGTTAACTAGGAGACTGGATACTCTGCCTCCATACAGGGATCCTACGATCAGTGGCGGATCCAGGGGGGGGGTCACGGTGGTCATGACCCCCCCCCTGGGCCCCAGCCCAGGGGGGGTCATGACTACCTAGGTCCTGGGCCCATCCAGGACCTAGGTGGACCACTAATTAAAATTGTTAAACATAATGTTTTTATATATTTTTGTCACAATATAAATTTTATTTAAGTACTTTCAATATTTAATTAATTTAATATAATACTTTGTTTGACGGCAAACGCATTATTCGGGAACGAACGCATCGAAAATTCGAATGTTACCGCGTCACCGCGCACCGCCACCGGCGCGCGCTTCGGCCGCCACCTTTCATATTATTATGACACATTTCGTGTAACCACGTGTGACGCTTGCGCGCGCTTTGTTTCGACTAACGTCTAGCGCAAGGCTGCCCAACCTTTTTAGCAGTTGGGCGAAATTGACGATTTTGAATCACTGGCGGGCCACTGAATACCTAACGGTTCCTATTTCCATGGAGGGGGGGTTGTTAGAGAATTTCTATAAAACATAATTCCCCACAAAAAAAAAATCTAAATAAGTGCTCCGCACGAAATATTTGAAATCCATGGGGGGGGGGGTTGTTACGGAACTTCGCTGAGAAAAAATTCCGCACACCCGAACATCATATGTGATACCCCACAGCAATTTTTCGAATTCCATGGGGGGGGGGTGGCTACAGGATTCCATTTCGACGCAAAAAATATTATGTCGAAAACCGGTGTATTTTTGTTTCAAAAGTAAGTTCAACAGGTTGGATTTTTTCGTCGCTGATTCTCGTTCTGAGTAGCCTAAATAGCGATAAATCGCCGTCGTTGGCAACACTGGTGACCGCGCGCAAGCTGCATTGTTTGTTTTACCGCCTTGGTCTAGCGTCTAGCAAAACCTAACCTCAATCGGAACGACTAAACTTTATTAATAAAGTGTTTACTTTTATTTGTTTACTAAGTTAAAAAAAATAAGTTCCAATATAAGTAATAGTGTTCTTAAAAATTGTTGCTGCAAATTCAATTCATTACAAGAAATGGTAAGTAATCTAATCAGTTTCTTCATTATGCCAGTGTATGTGTGTTTAAACTCAAATGTTATTTGTTAATGTTCTAAGGCTGGGGTTAGACTCGTAAGTTTTTTCCTGTAAATCGCTCTTGAAGGCGAGTTTGGCCAAATTCCCAATGTAAACGACACCAAAAGTCACTTAACGTAATTTTAGTAAGTTACAGAACTTATTCTTTCGGAAGTTTTTTGACAGGTCTGGACAGGTCTAACGCGCCCGCGCGAATTACCAGCCTTCCTATACTTCCTAAAGCAATTCTTAAGGCGAGACACAACCTCGTTCATCGAGGTTTTGCCCAAGGCTAATATTTTAATTTATTTCGGCGAAATTATAATTGAATTTAAAAAAAATAAAATTATGCCGCACGAGGGATGCAAGTTATTTATATTTTAGATTAATAAAACAATACCTTACAATTAATATATTTTACGTTCAACGATTTTAAAACTTTATAACCCGTGTATAACTATAAAGTTAGCGGACTTAGCGGTAAGTACCAGATTTTATTTTTCTAGATGACGAATTAATAACTACGGAAGTGGACACATTTTTAATATTTGTAACAAATTCTTCAGAATCATTTAAAATGAACACCTGACACCATGTTATATTGTGGTGAAATAAGAACACGATTAATAATTGTAATCTGTACTGTATTGGTTGACAATTGACATTACACGAGCCTACGCCGCCCGGGCTTGCGGAGCAAAAGACAATCTTAATGATATACCTAGTGTTACCATATCCAACAATACCTACTTTTTACTTGTATATATTATTATCAAAATTAAATTATAACTTCTTGTTAAGTTATATATATTCTTGTTAAATTATAACTTCTTGTAACTGACCGGACCTAAGTCCTCCATCACAACACAAGCAAGCATTTTCGGCTTTCTGTGGTGGTGGTAGGAGTTATTGTTGGGTTATTCGTAACCCGGGAATGTTTGTCTTTCTTTAAAAAAAAAAAAAAAAACTTGACCACGACTACGTGACCCCCCCCTGGCGCCAAAGCTGGATCCGCCCTTGCCTACGATGGACTTGATAACACACGTTAGATATTTCAAGCCGCATGGCGGCGATCACGTTTCAACACTTTTTCCAACGTAATTTTAAATCGAACTCGCGTTCAACATGTCCCAGATAGACCGCGAGTCTCGCCCATTGCAACCGTGGTTTATCGCCCGATCCACATTAAGTAAAATAAAACACCAACTTGGTTTTCAGACTTCCACCATTATCAAAAGATTGCGACTGTCTCTACGAAGCGGCCCGCCTTGCCACTTCCTAGCGAGAATGAACCGGCATTTTTCGGTTCCGCGGATGTGTTAGTCGCACCAAAAAACCATAAACAATTCCACGGAAAAGAAAAATTAATAAGTACTTGACTACCAGTGTATCAATCAAGCACTTTACGCAACTGCATCATAACACGTTGTCTTAAGGTACGATTCCGTGCCACTTGGCAGTCGGCAGACTCTAGCAGCAGACGACGAGTGCAGTACCGCCGACGGCAAACGGCACTACTTAATGCTGTCGCGTAGGTTCCAAAATCGACGGCAGTGACGGCACTGCAGTTGCGTCCGCTGCATTACTGCCGACGGTTGTGTCTTCCATATATAGTTATGAATAATAAAATGCTGCAAGTGTTATTGCAAGAAGAAGACGATGACGATGATTTATTATTGTATTACTACTCAAGTAGAAAGCCTATACTGCCAATGTACTTAAATAGACTGGAAGAAGGCGCTTATGAAACTTTGATAAAAAGACACCTAGAAGAGAGTGAAGACATTTTCAGAAGTTATTGCCGTTTAAATAAAAAACAGTTTAATTTTGTAATCTCTTTAATTTAAAATGATCTTGCTCCAAAAACAAGGCGAAACACAATATCGCCAGAAGAAAAATTGTTCTTGACACTAAGGTAAGCAAATTAAAATTATTTTGTAATGAATTACACAGAAGAAATGACGAGCTGTTTCACAGCATTTGAACAATTCATCAAATTTTAAAGTTAATTTTCTAGTTCCGCAAAGGTTCTTTTCAAGCTCTGTTATTATAATCAATATTTTGCCTGTTAAACCACAAAGCTGAAATAATAACAGAACTTGAAAATTAACTTTGAATTTTGATAAATCGTTCACACTCTGTGAAACAATCTGTCCTTAGTTATATTAAGCTACTGGTTTAAATATTCTGGCAATGATGGAATTTCTTCACTTGGTTCCGAATAATTATAATAGAATTTTTCCTTCATTTTGTGCACATGACAAATCGGTCGGTTCCGAATAACAGCTAAGTGGAGAATACACATTTACTATTGTATAGCTACTATCATCAGAAGCACTTGTCATGGCGGTATCAGCGCTTGAGGTAGATGGTGTTGAACTAGCTGCATTGTCTACGGTCATGATCTCATACTTGGTGAGAACTTCAAAGATATCTTTTTTGGCTTTTATTTGAAGCAAAATTGGTAATTTCTTTAAAACGTGCTCAATATGATTAGCAAACGAGCTGAACTCATCTGTTTTTTCATTTTGAGAGGTATTTTTCAACAGCGAAAGCCGCGATTTCTCTCTCTCTCTCTCTCTCAAAAATGATAGTATATCATCTCTCTTGCTATGGGGACGTTTTCTTATTTGCTTGTACGCTGCGGTAAGAGGAACAGATATATTATCTTCAGACTGTGTCAGCATTCCCTTGCTCGATATTAGGTACAGAATACGTGTCGTCATTCCCTTGCTGAGTATTAATCTGTGCCGACTCTGAGGACTCTTCAGCGGTGATTTGTGATGACTCCGATTTATCATCTATGTTACCAATAGTAGACCTCTCTTGCGGAACATTTTCTAAAAAGGACAATAATCTGTACAAATTCCATTTTGTTCGACTACTTTTCGGAGCTGACGATCCAGTGGGAAGTTTATTTTTGCGTATAAAACGCATATACCCATCCCGAATTGTCTTCCACTGCTTTTTACAATTCTCACCTGCAATTTAAATATTCAATATTAGATGATCTCTCCTATCTCCTAATCTTATCGTAATTTATTTTATGGTCTATGCATAGTCAGTAATTTAGTATAAGTATATGTACATTTAATATTTAGTTTTCGTTTGTTTCAGATTCATGGCAACAGGAGAAAGTTTTGCTTCCTTGGCATTTCATTATCGTATATCAAGATCATATATATAAATATCGAGAATAGTACAATAAGTATTACATTTACTTCGACTAAAACTTGTTCCAATTTGTATGCCTCCTCCTACTAAAAACGATTTTCAAAGAATCGAAAGAGACTTTTGGGAAAAATGGAACATGCCAAATTGCGTCGGTAGTATCGATGGCAAGCATGTCCGTATAAAATCACCACAGCGCAGTGGATCTCTTTTCTTCTATTATAAAAGACTACTTCTCCATAGTATATTGCTAGCAATACTATGGAGAAGTTGATTCAAACTACAAATTTATTGTAATTGATGCGGGGTCGTATGGAAAAGAAGGAGACAGCAGTATATTTAAAAAGTCAGAAATGGGAAAGAAAATACACAACAATGCATTAAATTTTCCCGAACCAAAAAAGTTACCAGGAACAAATGATATTTTGCCACATTTTCTAATTGGAGACGAAGCCTTTGCTCTTGATACATTTATGATGAAGCCTTATTCTCAAAGAATCGCAAGACATGACAACCAGAAAGATATTTTTAACTACAGGCTATGTCGTGCTCGGCGCGTGGTCGAAAACGCTTTCGGTTTATTATCTCAAGTTTTTAGAGTATTTTATATACCTATACCGATTTTGCCAGAAACTTGTGACGACTTAATAATGTCTGCCTGTTGCTTGCACAATATATTACGAGATGGTTATCTTGAAAACCTACAGATTCCAAGATACCACCGCAATGAAGAAGAAACACCATCTGATAATATGATCAGAATGGCGCGTTCAAGAGGTTTTGCTAATGTTGGAGGCTTAGCGATCCGAGACACACTAAAAAAATATTTTTGTTCCCAAGTAGGTGAAGTATCTTGGCAAAGAAGGGTTGTTAATCGTACACAATAGTTAGTAAAAGTTTATAATAAAAAAAATTAAAAAAACTTACTGGTTTTATTGAGATCTTGAGCGATCTCTTTCCAAACATTTTCTCTTATTCTTTGATCTTTATAATTAATATTCTTGCAATTAAATAAGCACGGATTTTTAGACACTAAATTAATAAGACTTTCGCTCTCTCCGTCTGTCAACACGTCCATTATGTCAAAAGTCGACGGCAGTACTATGCTTGCACTCGAGTGCCGTCTGCCGCTAGGCGTCAGTCGTACTACTACTACTAGTCGACTACAAGTTCCGCGCGGCATTTGTAGTGGTGTGTCTGAAACGGTCCAATACAAGTTCATACAGTTAAGTAGTGCCGTCTGCCGTCGGCGGCACTGCAGTCGACGTCTGCTGCTGCCGACTGCCGCGTGGCACGGAATCGCACCTTTAGAGAATGATCTACGGGGTTTTGGATCAGGTCTGTCCAGGGAGTGGATGCAGTTGTGTTTGTCTCGCCCGGCTGCAATCTCGTTCGGGGTCCATGTCGGTGGCTGTTTGGTCATCTTAGTATTCTGAAATTCACATTTTTTTGCGCTTTACTTTTTGCAGACATGATGGTTTTAATCAAGATTAGTGGTTATATTTCACGTAATTGATAATGTGTACATCATCTTATGTAAATTATGGAACAATAATGTTCGATTCTCAATAAATAATGATTCTTATTGTTGTACTGGACATTACTGAGTTTAAATTATTTTAAATTTTAATTTTAATTACTGACAAAGGGAATCTTGTCCAGGATTCTGCCTCCAGGGTTGTCTTCTGCCGCCGGATTACCTTTACCTCAATCATTTTGCTGAATCATTTACGGGTCACCATTGATTTAAAAAAAAAAAAATATTTATTGTTTTGGTGTTTAATTCGTAGAACTCCATTTTTTTTAAAAATAAATTTAAAATAAATCAAACGTCGGTTGTCACCAATTTTGGAGGGTGTGAATGTTATTGCCAATTCAACTGGATTATCCAAGGTTGCGTGCTTACTGTGTAAAATCAGAATTTGAATATTTTCAATTTAGTTTTATTTTTACAACCTCACGATACGATAATTTATGAACAAAAGAGCGCGTACGTTAGAGGGGATTTTACGACTAAACCGGCGGGTGAGACCGCTGGAGCCAGAATGAATTATTTGCCGCGCGAGGCATCTCGCGTTGGCATCACGCCGGTTGCTGCTGGATACATTCTGTGCTAGAGTATAAGTGGAGCTCACGCAGTTCCGTGCCAAAGGCCGCTCCCTGGGAGTGCCTAATCCACCTCCATTCCGCGGCAAGGAGCTCCAGCAGAACTAGGGGGCCCTCTTCTGGCCTAGTAGGGCCCTAGCGGCATCGCCGGATGAACCGCAGCATCCATGCTGTGGCCCGAATCAAACGGTTTCAAGACGAGAACCGTATTTATTTTATTTTATTTTTTATTTATTAAGTTAAAAGAAATTTTAGATTACACTTTCTTAACTTAAATAAGTACATACAAGTAGTTTTCTAATTTTGTTCTCATAACTTTTTTTAAAAATACATTTATACTCTCCGTTTTAAGGTTATCTGGAAGGAGATTGTATATTTGTACACCCTCGTGGCCGATGCCTCTTTTGCAACATTCAGTCCTTACAGTATTTGTGTACAATTTGTTATGTTACCTAGTTCAAAATTCAACACAATTCATCACATGTCTGAATGTGTGAATTGTCTGATTCACAAAAACACTTGAAAACCCCAAAAAAATTGTATTTGTAAGTTCACACGCAGACATTTCCTGCGTGGAATTCCACGGCGCACTTTTTAGTGTCAACTGTGTTACTCTAGCACTAATATTTAAAATGTTATTATCACTCAAGTCAGGGGTCTCTCAGGATTTGATTTAGCCCTCTTTTTTAAAATTTTAAAATGTCGATAGATTTCACAGAAATCGATCAATTTTGATCTAGTTTATTTAATGTGTGCCCGGGCACACGACATTAACCCTTAGGGGAACCTGAGGGGTACGGGGCACTTAGATGGCACCCAACGTGTGTTTGGCTACCCAACTGTCACTTTGAAAGTTTACAGATGCTTTAAAACGTGGTTTTTACACTATTTTAACCTTTAAAAAAAGCAATAGCCTTGTAGCCCTTCACTTTTTACATAGGTGGTACACTTTTTAATTCGGTTTGCACGATATTATTGGTTTTTATGATAAAATTGCGCAGAGCGAGTAGAAGTTTGACAGTTCTGCTAGGAGGCGAGAACTGAACTCGGTTGTCGGGCAGCCACGCGTCTTCCCTCCACAGTAAACCGGTCTCCCACCGCCCTGAATCCAGCGGGCGCGTGGTACTCTCTATGAAAGTCTCGGCCCGATACATGTCCGCGGACACCCGGACACCCCGGTTCACGGCGGTCACGCCAAGCGAGTCGATAGCAAAGTGGCTCTTTATCAGATCACTGATCGTTTGATCTACCTCAGCCATCATGCTCGAAGGTGGAAGATGTCGTTCCTTCAGTGGCGTGGGTAAGGAGAACAAGCAGTCTCTGTAGCCGCTGTAGAGCTGGTCCGATTGCTTGCAAGGTTCTTTTTGTAGACTCTTCCGGGTCTGGTCAAAAGAGGTATGGAAATCCGTGGTTCAGGAGAGGGCGAGGGTCAGAAGAGAAAGAAAGCGAGTAGACGCAGAAGTCGGAGCTAGGTAGAGGGCAGAGCAGAGAGAGTTGTAGAGCTTATGAGTGTTTCTGCTTGTCTGCCTTTTTCAGGGTCTTGTGCCTGTTTTAAAGGACGCAGGCAGTGGTCGAACGGTATCCTATTGTAACATTTTGAGTTTCGGGGAAATTAATCTCCATGTCTCGTGAACTGAAGTGGGAGTAAGTGCCTGTGGAATGGTTTTTTCTACCCGATGAGTGGGATGCCTATAGCAACTTCTAACGAGGAAGACGGGGGAATGTAAACACAACCAAGTACAAGCTTTTTGGTACCAAATAGAACACACAAGAATAATTGATCACAAACATTGTTGGATGATTCTAGAATATGGCGAGGGTATTTTTTGTTTACACATATCATCACTCCACCTCCTTTTGACTTCCCAGAAGTAGTAGAACGGTCACTACGAAAATATTATAATCAAACAGTCCAAGTTCAGCAGATGCGACATTATCAGAGAGCCATGTTTCAGTAAAGAATAAAGAGTCATAATGACATACACTGACGTTACAGCGAATAGTGTTTAGTTTTGTATTTAGGCCACGGACATTTTGGTAGTACGTCGAGAAGGAATTTTTCACGGAATGATTGTTCAGGTTCATTCTAAAAAAATTGTCCTAGAAAGTTCACGTCTCTCTGCAGCTTGGCGGGCGGGGCAGAAAGTACAGGTGGCACATACAGGAGATTTCTCCTTTTTGGGGCAGGCATCTCGATTGTGGCCAATTTTGGCACAGTGAGGACAGGTGGGTAAGTCTGCTTGGCACTTTGAGGCTATGTGACCATACAATTGATAGTGGCCACACTTCAAACTATCTACCCAGTCTCTTACCCGGTGTAGCTGCCAGTCAATTTCAAGTTTAGTGCGAGATATCAACGAGTGGCGCACAGATGGAAGAACTCTGAAAATGTGGATGCAATTTCCTGTGCGGGGGCCAGATTTATGAGAAAAGGTCATATTCTCCTTTAAATTTTCTAAAGATAGACCTGTATCGTTGGAGGATTGATGATGGACGGCACTTATAATTTCATCAGGCGAAATATTTTGAGGAAGGTCGTGGATAGCAATGCGAGGGAGGCGGTTTGGGGCGATGGTTGCTTTTAGGCCCGCTTCAGATAGCGCTGGAGCATTTGCCAATTTTTCCGCTTCGGCTGAAGTGCTAGGGTGGATTAACACCCCACCACTTTTTAACTCACGCAACCCCGTCACTTGAATGCCCAGGGTAGCAGGATTAATGGCAGTTTTCAGTGTTTTTAGGGTAGCTTCAGAAGTGGACTGTGAATTTTCAGCTGGAAAAACTAAAACTGAAGGTCTAGCAGGGCCAGGAAGAGCATTGTTCCTGGTTATAGGTGGCAAGCGGGGAAATTGGCTACTTGACTGAGAGTGGGTAGCAGCAACCGTATTCCAGGCACCTTGTGGTCTTTGATATACTTCCGACAATTTGACTTCCAGGCACTTTATTTGTTTGTCCTTTTCGACAAGTGTATTTTTCAGTGATTCTACTTCGGAAACCAATTTAGTGATGGTTTCCATTTTAGCCATAAGATTGTCATATTGTCTGCTGATAAAATCTCTCGAGTTTCTACTTTCTAGGTTTTCATCGTCAATTTTTTTTATAATCGCCAATTTAAAGGCTTCCAGTTTTGTTGTCATTTCTTTTTCCATTTTCTCGACTAGCATGTCAATTTGAGAAGGTACATCGGTGGTCAAGCTGGTTGACGCGGGTATTTGTCCTTTGCTTGATGCTGATTTGGTCTTAATTCCCTTCTTTTGTTGTTTGTCCACTACTTTTTGCTTTCAGCTCGGGTTTGTATTGGAGACTTAAGTTCTGGGCTGCTATGACTTCGGATTATTGGTGATCTTGGCGTAGTTCCCGATTTTTTGAAGGGATCTTTAACACCTGGTGGGGTACAAGGGGGGTCTGCCATTTAGGATTTATTGTAGTTGCATATCACTTGGCAGAAGTTGTCAGCTGATCTCTGTGGTATTTGTTTATGAAGATTTATTTTGTAGCGCCTGTTGGTAGGCAAGATTAATATCACTTTTACCTCTGACGCCTGTTTGCAGGCAATATGATATGAAAATATCACTTTAGTCAGTATAACACTAAAACTCTGAGTATTGAACATTGCTTCTCTTGAACTGGCCAGATTTAGTGAACTGCGCTACCCACTACACTATCGCCGGTTATTAGAAACCGGGGTTAATTCGTCAATATGGTCAACTGTTCATAAAAGTGATTTTAAAAATATAAATTATTTTTTATTTATTTTTTGTGTCCTTTAATTTTATAATCACTGTTGAGGTACTCCCCGTTAGGGTCTCGAAAGACAGTCACTGAGTTTTATTGCCATAAAAAGATATTTCAGTTTAGTTATGCACTTATTATTGTCAAAAGTTATCCTCAGTACACTGTCAAATTTTTAGAGATAAATCGCTTTTTTTAGCATTTATCGGTAGATATCGGGAAGACAAAGATACCGGGCGACAGCCCGAGAAAAACTACACTTCAACACAAATTCGCTTCGATTTTTACTTTATTATAATGTTTTGTTTTTTTTTCTTAAGAAACGGGAGCAACAGAAAAAGCGACAATTTATCAAAGTTGACCGATTTTAACTGATCCACTTTTATGCGCAGCTGGAAAAGTGATTCGAGTTCGAAAATTTTTCGTCCGGCTTCGCCGTGGTTCAGCTGGACGAGAACCAGGGGGGCCGCAAATTGGTTTGGTCCTGAGCGCATGCGGGTGACGCTGATTACCGGGAGGTTTAGCTCTTCTAGCTCTTTTATTTCTTCGGTGGAGGTAGACGGAGGTATCCCGCGCAGGACTGCTTTTGTTGTCTTGTCCTCGTACAGTTGAAAAGTGTGGAAGGGCACTTGGAAATCGTCGAGGAGACGGGTGGCTGTACGGAAGCTGGCAGAGTCTTCCGTGTTAAGGACGTAGCCTGTCGGGATTGCCTTTGAGTTTGCTACTTTAACCCCGGCTGCCTGTAGCTTCGGCGCATCGAGTTCCAGTTTGTCGTATTGCGGATGATTATAGGCGGAATTTTCGCCTTGAAAGTTTTCGGGGCGGCGGTGGGGTCCGAGTCTGTAGTCTTTGATCCTGCTGTCGAGATCGTGTCGCTTGTCGTTGAGGTTGGGGGCGCGAGGACGTCGAAACGGTTTTGTGAAGTGGATGCGATCGGTGAGGTGGGGCGAGGAGAGTTTGCTTTCCTCCTTTTGTTGTTACTTGTTTTCAGGGGGTAGGGCGTAATCCAGTGTGGCGGTGGGAAGTTTGGGTCTATGTATTTTTACTATTACTTTTGTGAACTTGCAATCTTCAGAATAATATTTTTTATGAACTATGTATGTAAAAGCCCAATGGGCGTATAAATAAATAAAAATAAAAATACTGTAAAATTCAGTTGGTGCCAGTTCCGGATCTAAAATAGAATCAATAAGCCAAGACTCAGATATACCGAAAATGAAGCAATCGTCATTCAAAAGAATATTATTGTGAAAAATCTCAGTTTTGATTCGTAGTCCTCTACAGTTTTGGTATATAATATTTAACATTGTAATTTAGATGAGTAATAGTTAGGTACAATTTGGTTATAATATATGAGTATAACTGAAGAGTAGTATATTATGAATGACATGTACGATATTAAATTGATAGAATAATGTTCAAAAGTGAGCATCAAGTACAGGGGGAGGGGGGATAGTGAGATAAAGGTGGGTAAGGAGAGTGTAGGAGCGTATCTTCTATATTGTGATATATATACATTGCTTATAGTAAATATACTAAAATCAATATTGAAAACAAAACAGACTATTTTAGCAAAATTTATAAGATAACTAGGTATAAACGAAATAGGAAATAAAAATAATAACATTATTCAACGGTAAGTAAAAATTAAAAGAAAAATGCAGATCGTGCGAATGATCTTAAAATATGGTTATAAATACAGGAAATAATATGAACAGCTTGCTTATAGCTTGTAAGTATACGAATAAAATATTTTGTTTTGAATTTTAGTTGGTTATTAGTATATCAGTAAAATTTAAATTTTTGAAATTTAGCTGGTTATTAGTATATTATTTGTGTTCCTAGATCTGTTATTATTTTTTATTTATTATTTACAATTTTGTATTTTTTGTAAATTTCTCAGGCCACGGGTACAGAACCCTTAGTTTCTTGTTTTAATATTTTTTATTATTATTATAATTTTAAGTGAAAATCTGTTATTGGATTTTATCTTTATTATTTAGTTTATTCTTATATATTATGTAAATAATCTGTTGATTTTCCCAAATAAATAAAAAAAAAAAAAAAAAAAAAGTAGAGACCGTATCAACAGTATCAGGATTATTGTTAGTAGGCATTCTTGAAATATAGACAATATCTATTAGTACCATTGTAGATAGATATGTACATGAAAGATATACAATGTTATAGTATTATTATCATGATATACATGGAAAACAAAAGATAAACATGAATAATAAACAGTAATAATAGTATCACTGCATTTTGAGCATAGGTATACAATGAGATAAAGGCACACAATATCGTCGAAATTGTAAATAAAGGTCGTGGAGTACACACGCTACCAGTAGCCTAATTGTAAGTAGGTATCAACAACTGTAAGATGCGCGGTATTGCGATAATTTGCCTACATGAGTATTATAATACGGGCGTTTCGAAATGTGTATAATATTTTTGCAGGCTGAATTGAATAATAATAATTACCTAATTGTATGGCGAGCGGGTACTACATAGGTATTCATAAGATGTTTGTTATTATGGTTTGTGGGCAGATTAATAATAAAGTTATAATATGTAGGATAAGTTATAATGCGATAATGTAAGTTAAGTATATTATATATGTACCTACGCACTTGTTGATAATTCAAACTATTTGTAGTATCCTGTAGATTCACCTTAAAAGGGGGCTTGGATTCAGGATTGATAAAATACGTAAGGCCGGTTAAATAATTACAGAGATCGTTTATTGCTTGTTAACTGTGAGACTACAGAATACCAAATGACAATACAGACTACCGCCGAAGTGCTCCCCGCACCTCGCGGCCCGTAGGTAGGTACCGTGTACCACATTCTCCCCCACTTAAGAGGAGAACTCCTACCAGGTTTACATCTTACCTGAGCCTGTTTACAACATATTTATATAGTTATCATATATAGCCGAATAATAATAATAGTAATACATTATCTATAGGTTGTTACACATTAGCACATTGTTACTATGCCGCAGCCTTCCAGTCTAAGGAGACTGCCACGGTGGTTCCTGAAACAGAGGAGAAGACCCATTAGCCCCTTTCCGAAAATAATGGGAAAGGTCTAGGTCTGATACTCTCATATCAGAGCCTAGATCGTCACTATACACTTTTTCACGCTCTTTGGGATTCCACCTTACACTCATTGGTGTCAGTTGATCCTCATGTCTTTTCCAGATTTGCCCTGTGTCTTTTATGAAAATTAAGTAGGTATTAAATCCAATTCTTTTTTTAATGATACCTACCACCCAACCTTTTTTTCCTCTAAAATCCTTAGTCATCACCTTTTTCCCCACCACAAATATATTCATATTTCTTTTCTTAGATTTATAACTCTTTTTCTGATTTTCTCTACTAACTAATATTTTACTCTTTACTTTATCCGACATACACCTCTCCCCCCTCCTTTCCGCAATCGCTGGAGAAATGAAATCAAACACGGACCTTAATCGTCGTCCTAACATAGCCACCGCGGGCTCTACACCAGTCGTGATATTTGGGGTATTCCTATAATCAATTAGGAATTTGGTTAACCTATCATCGACGTCTCTCGGTAACCCCCCATTATGTAAAATCTTTTTTAAAAAATTTTTACACTTTTTAACTCCGTTTTCAGCTAACCCATTACTCTGCGGATGATTCACAGGAGAAGTGATGTGCTGGATTTTTCTATCTTTACAAAAACGCTTAAATTCTTCTGAACAGAAAACAGACCCGTTATCCGATACAATAGTTTCTACAGTACCAAATTGAGCAAACATCCTCTTTAATTCCCTTAAAGTATTATCCGTATTAGCTTGTTTTAAATTAATGCATTCTATCCACTTGGTACTTGCATCTACTATAATTAAAAAATTTGTATTAGCCATCGGACCAAAAAAATCAATATGTATCCTTGTCCACTGCTTTTCCTCAATCGGCCAATGTTGTAAAGGAGTTTTTGGTGGATTCGCCTGATTTTCCAGACACTCTTTACATGATCTAACTAAATTTTCTATATCTTTGCCCATTTTTGGCCACCAGAAATACCCTCTTGCTAACCCTTTAGTTTTAGCTATACCTAAATGTGGACGATGTAACATATTTAACAAATCCCCTCTCATAGTATTTGGAATGATGGCTTTATGTCCCCAAAAAATACAATCTTCTACTAAAGACAACTCATCTCTAATTTTCCAAAAAGCCCATAACTCACTATCTTTTGGAATTTTCCTTGGCCAACCCTGCCGTAAATATTGTTTTACCAATGATAATACGTCATCTTTAATAGTGGTTTCCTTTAAATTATCAACATTTAATGGAACCTGAGAGTTATCACTAACATAAAATAACAACTCTTTTTCAATATCCTGAAAATTAATGGAACTCAGCTTCTCGATATATAAATCCTCCGATTTATTTGTCTCTTCTATTGGTAATCTTGATAAAAAATCTGAACAATTTTTTTCTGAAGCTACGTATTCAATTTCATAGCTAAACCCCGCCAAAATTAAACTGTAACGTTGCAATCTATTAGCACTCAACACAGGAATGCCCTTCTTTTCTGACAAAATTCGTACTAAAGCTTGATTGTCGCATTCTAATTTGAATTTCCTACCGTATAAATATACAAAGAATTTTTTTAATGCAAACACTATCGCTGTTGCTTCTAAATCTAAAATGCTATATTTACTCTCTGTCAATTTCCTTGATGCAAACGCTATAGGTCTACTACTACCATTTGAATAAGTATGTAAAATTGTCGCACCCAATCCCTCTAATTATAGCATCCGTTACTAATTTTACTGGTATACCTGGATCAAAATGTACTAATACGCAATCAGAAGAAATTTCTTTTTTAAGTTCTAAAACTGCATTTTCACAGTCCTTTGACCAAATCCACTCCGAATCTTTTTTTAATAATTTATATAGAGGTCCTAACAAACTAGATATATTCGGAATAAAATTTCTATAATAGTTAACTAAACCTAAGAAACTTCTTAACTGGTTAATATTACATGGGCTACTAGACTCCATTATTGCTTTAACTTTACTTTCTAATGGTCTAAAACCTTCCTTCGAAATAAAGTACCCCAAGTATTCAATACTTGTTTTGAAAAATTCACATTTTTCTTCATTTACCGTGAGACCACAAAGTTTCAATCTATTCAAAACAGCTACTAAATTTTTATTATGTTCCGCAACTGATTTGCCCGTAATCAAAATATTATCGTAAAATATAATTGTTCCGTTTAAACCTTGCAATGAATTAAACAAAACCCGCATAAATATACCTGGCGCTGCATTCAAACCATACACCAGTCGAGTATATCTATATAAACCTATATGTGTAGCTATGGTAGTTATATCTCTACTACCCTCACTGAACTGTAATTGTGAGTATGCCATTTTTAAATCTAATTTAGAAAACATTACCGCTCCACTGATTTGTGTCAATAAATCCGTAATTACGGGTACTGGAAATTTATTTACAACCAAACCTGGATTAACTGTTAATTTATAATCTCCACAGATCCTAACTGATCCATCTTTCTTAATTATTGGAACAATGGGAGATGCATATCTACTCGTCTCTACTGCTTGTAATATTCCCTCTGAAACAAGTCTATTAATTTCATGTTCGACTTTATCTTTAATAGCTAAAGGTATTTGCCTTGCATTGCACATTTTTGACTGAAATCCCTCTATTAATTCCAGCTCAACACTATATTTATTAAATTTCCCTAATTTATTCGTTAATACGTCTCTAAATTGTGTTTTCAACTTATCGACATCTAAATTGCTTTCTTCATTAGCACCAAAATTATTTACTACCGTGCAATTATTCAAAAAACTAATGCTAATCCCAAATAATTCCATAAAATCTCTACCTAAAATTAAATCCGAACCATTTTCAATAACCACAAATTCAAAATTTTGTTGATTATTATTACATGTAACCAATAAATTTATTTTACCGCTCGCCTTTAGCGGCTTGTTATCGTAACTCGCTAAGTGTAAATTAAATTGCATTAAATTAACATGTTTAAAATATAATTTATAGATACGTTCGGGTATGGCACTAATTCCCGCTCCTGAATCTATCATTGCTTCGAATGAAATATCATTTATTTTCAATTTAATTATATACGGTTCAATCCTCTTATTAATACTTGAGACAAAAATCTTTTTTTTAATGCACGAAATATTTCTACAAAATTTAGCAATGTGACCTTTTTGACCGCATTTAAAACACTTCGAAAATTTATTATTCACAACCTTGCACTCTGATTTAAAATGCCCGAATTTATTACAATTAAAACACTTTTTCTGTTCCGAATCTAGATGCTTCAATTTCGGTTTAAAATTATTACTATCGCGCGATGAACTTCTACTATGCCTCGAATTTAAATAAACACTTCGATGTTTCGATACTGATGGATTATTTTTCGGACTTTTTGATCTTGAACGTGAACTAGCTACTTGATAACACACTTTTTCATCTTTAAAATTTGCTTCTGAAGCCTCTAAACAGGCTGCGATTGAAATTAATTTCTCAAACGAATTTTTTTCGCCCTCAATGAATAACCGTTCTCTAATTTTAGGGTTTCTCACTTTACAAATGAATAAATCTTTTAAATTATCTTCAAATCTAGTACCGAATTTACAATTAATGGATAAACTTTTTAACCGTGCCGCAAATTCTTTTACACTTTCTCCCGATTCATTAATTACATTATAAAATTTTGATCTTTCTTCAAACAACGAAGTAAAATTTTCACAATAATTACCCAAAAATTCACACAAAATTTCTACTGTGACATCATTTATTTTTTTAGGAGTAACCAACTCAATCAATAATTTAAAAGTTTCCTCCTCAAAAGCGTTCAAGAATAGAGCACGTTTCTTTGCGGCAGTAATTTTCTCATCATATAATATGAAGTAATTCTCCAATCTTGCTTTGAAAACCCCGAAACAATCTGACTTGTGACTGAAGGTCTCTAATGGTTTGATTTGAGCCATGATTTTACAACAAAATTACAACAATATAAAAAAAATTATCAACACAAAACTTAAACTACGGACTTAACTTAAGTCTAATGATGTTGAAGCTCTGGTTCTGGTCATCTACTCCCTCCTGTTGCAGATCTTCCTTCTTAACCTCGGCTGTACTCCAAGAATAGCTCTCGACCGATAGTTCCCAAGGATCCGCTCTCAGCTGCTCCTTGCTCCAATACAGCTCTCAGCTGTGCTGCTGTTGTTCAGCCCCCGGCTTCTTATGGTTTGAAATATAAATATATATATATATACAGCTCCCCGCTGAATATTTATCCTCTTCACGATAACCCCGCTCCCGCGTGATTATCTTGAACAAATTTTTTTGATTCTGGTTTCGCAATTCAGCTCCCCGCTGAATTCTTTTCAATCTTATCTTTCAAAGATTCTACGATCCTGTTCTATGAATGTTGCGAGACTCCCCGTCCGTCACATTTAAAAGAGCACCGCCATTACGTGAATACTCTCCGAATTTCATGAACTTTAACAACACGTTTGCCGCGTAAATTCTTTTAAACTTCGCCACTGTTTGATTATAATTAGTGACCAATTTTCCTCGTCGCCACTGTAGTATCCTGTAGATTCACCTTAAAAGGGGGCTTGGATTCAGGATTGATAAAATACGTAAGGCCGGTTAAATAATTACAGAGATCGTTTATTGCTTGTTAACTGTGAGACTACAGAATACCGAATGACAATACAGACTACCGCCGAAGTGCACCTCGCGGCCCGTAGGTAGGTACCGTGTACCACACTATTCATCATATATTTTTTTTTTAGGAGAAAAAATAGATACAGATATCAATTGACAAGAATATACAAAACATCACCTAGAGAATTCACCTGCATCCAAACTATTTCTCACGAATTGACTTAAACAGCAGTTAAAAACATTTACAAATATTTTGACTTATAAATAGGGGAAAAATATATACATTAGAATATTATTTTACAAATAGAGATATGAAAGAAATGCGCAATATCCTTATAAGAATTTACAAATTATTTTTGAAAAAATTTAGAGGGTAAAACAAAAATATATATATATATAAATAGATAAAGATAAATTTAAAAAATATATATATTTAAACGAAGTATGTGTAAGTTGTTTACTTTGAACTTTGTAGGAAAACAGTCTTCATTTTTCTACTAAAAGTAGTGCGTGTTGTAACGTTTTAGAATTGTCTTCTTACCTCTGGAAACCTTACTGGCTTACCTTGATTTTTGTGACTTAATCGCCCCGCGGCTATGCTCTATTTCTCAGGCTTGTAGTTCTCAACCCAAGTATCGCCAACGTGGGGCGCCAGTGTAACGTTTTAGAATTGTCTTCTTACCTCTGCAAACCTTACTGGCTTACCTTTGGTTTGTGTTACTTAATCGTCCCGCGGCTATGCTCGATTTCTCAGGCGTGCAGTCCTCAACCCAAGCATCATTGTATTGACAGGTTTTTTAAAAGAAACAAGTTATTTTTAGACATTGAAGTATACATATATATTGTTGATTTTTATGGACAGGTTATACAAGTATAGTAGTCCCTACCTATATTGGCTCTATTATCGTTCGAGGATGTCAACGACTTAAAGGGGGATTCCGTAGTACGTTACTTGGTGATTGTAGTGGTTTGGTGTTGAACCCGCGGTGTGGTGGACGACGCCGTGGTGACGCCTAGGGCTACCTTAGCCCAGTGTGGGAGCCGCTGGCTGGGGTGTCTCGCACTGTGTCCGGGAAGTCCGAGTAGATAGGTATTTGTAAAATGTTCATCACTGCACAAGCTTGTTACTATGGTACCGTTCAAGCACTGTGTCCGAGAGGTCCGATTAGATAGGTATTTGTAAAATGTTCATCACTGCACACGTTGTTGGCAAGCCGTACCGGTCTATCGTTATTTGCGCGGGAGCTTGTGTTGTAAGTATATCGTATGATCTAGAAATCGCGCGCTAGTCGGGATATCGCTGCGGCTCCGCGTGACCTACTTCCTTGGGCTTTCGTACCTAACTGTCGTTAACGGGTGCATTTCTTTGTTTTTATAGTCTCGATGGCCTACGTGCGTATGGCTCCCTAGCGACGGTCCGGAAGAGAGCGGTGTGTGAGGGGTTTCCTGTCCGAATCGTGTTGTTATGCCATTGAATATTTGGTGGGCACGTGTTGCGGGGTCCGGGAGAGAGCGGGGGTGAGGGGTTTCCTGTCTTCCGTTGGCCGTTGAATTTAATACATTACAGTGTATCAAAAAATAAGTCAAGAGTCCTTGAGGTTTTGATTCTGATTAAGTGATTCGCACATTCTTCTGATTGTATCCCTGACACCAGCATTTGTACGCGTCCTGCTAATGTGGAATAAGTCGTTAAGCCTTGTTACTCTGGGTGGTACTTTGAAGTTTATTAATTTCAGTAAGTCGGGACAGTCAATAACGTTGTTACAGATTTTATACAGAGTCATGAGATCAAGGTATGTTCGCCGGTTAGATAGAGTGGAGACGTTATAACTCGAGAGCATATTTATGTACCCGCGTTTGGGTGCGCTCATTCTGTAATTGAGGCATCGCAGAAATTTCTTTTGAATACTTTCAATATTTTCTTTATAGATATCGTAAAGTGGATTCCATATGGAGGTGCAGTATTCAAGTTGAGAACGGACCAGAGTGTGGTAAAGAAGAAGATATGTTTCAGGTTTTCGAAATTCACGGCTGTTTCTGATGACAAATCCTAGCATGCTTTATTCACAATATTATCAATGTGCGCATCGAAGTGGAGTTTGGAATCAAAAAGTACGCCTAGATCTCTTATACAGTAAACGCGCTCGAGTAAATAATTACCAATACAATAATTGTGTTTGATAGCGTTGTGATTTTTAGTAAAACTTATTTGTTTACATTTATTCTAACTTAGGTAAATTTTTTTTTCATTGCAAAACGTTTCGAACCTTACTAAGTCGCTTTGTATGAGCAGACAATCGTTTAAATTCCGAACAATGGCAAATATTTTTATGTCATCAGCGTACAAAAGATATAAACAATTGTTACCGGTTTTATTTTAAATTAATGCCATCCAGAACTTTGCAGATATTCTGCGCGCCAATACTCGGTCCTCGAGTAATGTTCGGGATGGGCAGAGAATGAAAACTGTCACCAAGGCATGGGCACAAAGGACTACAGGTTCTACTAATTGTAGTGAAATGAAAGATGATAGTTTTTGCAAAGTATAAATCATGGAATATATATTTATCTTAACATGATACATATAATGAGTCGGCACTTACCCCCAGGGATCAAAAATTGGTTTTTAATTCTATCTAAACTGACTAACCACTGAATAACGGGAAGTGAGCGGGGAGCTTCTATCCGGCCGGCGGTTATCTGTCCCAGACGGATCCAGCTGGCACCATCAGGGCTTTGGTCCGAGAGTAACGTGTCCAGGAGACGGGTCCAGCGTCTCCGACAAGGTGACTGATAAGCGATTATGGAGCGTAACGGGTCTAGCGTTTATGGAGCGAATCCATCAATTGTGGAGCTGATCGGGCAGATTACTTAAGCGGGCGCAGTCCGGGCGTGTGATTTTATTATCCATTTCTCGTTTAGAAAAATATGGCTTGTATAGCACCACCTGAGGTTTATGCTTCAATTCGCGGAGTCCGCGGAATACCGATTTGCGAAGGATCGCGTCTATAATCTTCGGTAGAACATTTGTGATTTTCACGAACACTCACGGTGAACCTTTATACGGTCGTTTATTTAAAAGAACTTGCACACCCGACTTGGTTTTTGTAAAAAAAAACGAATAACAACCCGCGTCAGGAATACTGATGTACACATTTCTATTACGATCGCCCATCCAGGGTACAATGAATTATATTCTAATTGACTGTGCGACCATTACACGGCCGCCCTCGCTCGTGTAACAATTCCAGAGTAAAAAAAAGGAAACGGAAAAAAAACCATAGACACCCCGGCGGTCTATGTGTTGCCAGACCGTGCTCTCCATAATTTTAATCAAAATTAATACTAACAATGGTATTTGTTCTTAAGAGGTGTTTTAAATAATAACTTTTAAATAAGACTTCATAACATTACCCCCCGCGCCGCACAAATGTTTGTCCCCAAACATTAATACAACCCTGAAAAAACTACAACTACAATAACTAAGCTTGACAAGATCCTCTTGGTTTCTAAAAAACATTCAACCATTATACATGAGCATCATAATTTGTAAGATAAATAAGGAATAAGACAAAATCTACGATTTGGATAGCAAAACTTATGATGAATGGGTGTGCCGCAGCTCCAATCGCACCCATCGAGCGTGCAGCCGGATGGTTGAGCCTGCGATTCAGCCATTCTAGAACTTAAAGATAACTTAAGATTAATGTAACTTAATTACAAATTTTAGAAGATATTACGTGAACGGAGTCTGCAGTATCAGTATCAGTATCTGCAGTACGCACAGTATCGGAATACCGGGTGATGATAAATTGACGATTGTCGAAGACTGCCGTTAGCGTTACATCTGTGACGGAAAATATTCTTAAACAAAATTGTAGGTATAGAAAAAATATTATTCTCCTTCTCAACACATCTAAACAACTTAAGCGTTAAAGCTTCTCTGACCCTTTAATAGGGTGATAAGCCAATCAGGCAACACTTTTTTTAGGTAGGTAAGCCAACCCTCACTTTTCACTGAGTCTACTTCTCCGTTGGAGATAAAACACACTTCGAAGAAATTCTATCTACTCTACCTGACCTGGTTATTGGGTAAGTTTTTCGAAGAGAATGTATACAATCAGACAAAATAATCATCCTTGGAAAGCATTATTTCGTAATAGTAGAAAAAACTTTTAACCTTTACACGCACGCAGGTGTGTAAGGTGGTTTAATCGAGTGGAACTGTCAACAACCAATCTTATAGATGTGGTGCAATTAGTAATAGTATACATCCATTGTTGTAAATGGTGTCATTGGTCGAAAATTGTATACATCCATTGTTGTAAATGGTGCAATTGGTAGAAAATTGTATACATCCATTTTTCGAATGGTGCAAATGGTAGAAAATTGTATTATTTTACTAATTTATAGATAAAACCTACTTTTACTTAATATAACTAAAGTTATAGAAGGAATTTAAGGAAAAGACTTATGCTGAACCAGCTCTTATAATTGTATCATTTGTAACATTTCTGCCAATGGATGGGTGATGAAAAGATTATTATAATTAATTAATGATGGATCCAAAGATTGTGACATTAATTGGTAATACCATTACAATAATCTAGTCTTCTCAACCACGCGCACTGACAACAATGTATGTAGGTAGCGATGAGATCTGAGAAGGAAGTTAAATAATAGAAGGTTTTAATTATCAACAGAAGCTAATTTATTAAAATAACAATTATTAAATATTTGATCAATAAAAATGAACATGAGACTCTAATAACATCTTATTTCCGGGCGTGTCAAGAATGCACTTATGATAAACGCCATCTTGATAAAATATGACTAATGAGCAGGTAACATTATTAATTTAAAACTTTAAGTATCTTGTAAGGAAATGTCTGAGTGGGCGCCAGCATAGAATATATTAACTATGCAAGAAGTTAAAACAGTAATCCATAATAGAATGTTAAGTAAAAAATTTTAAATAAAAGTTAAAAGAGAAAAGACCTTTCGTGGATTGCAATATAGTCCCTCATGTCCAGTGTCGCACGAAACACACCGCAGTCTCCCGAGTCCAGCCAGCAACTCACCCAGTCGAAGTACGCTCCGCACCGTGAACACGAAAACAGTAGTGCCAACCGGAGAAAATTAACCAAATGATTATTCTAATCGGGTAGGAACTCGCCGCCCAGAAATAAGCACTGCTACACATTAATTACTATGAAATTATTAAACAAAATATCAAGAGTACTAACATTAGTATACCATTTCCAAACATGACAAGATAATTATAATAAAGTAAACAAAAATATATTTGGTAAAATGCAGTTCTTGATAGTAAAATTTGAAAAAACTGCTTAGAAAACAAAGATGTACCTACTGGACCGGTACATCTTCACTTTCTAAGTAACGGGCGAACGTATAAAATATGCACATAAGTATATAGTAAGAAACCTAGAATATACGGGGATAGTGGGAAAGTATCACCGTGCATTCCAAGCTTTGGGCAGTTTATATAACCCATGCTACCTAACTTTCACTTGTTTAGTCAAAGCCATATTTCACGTCGTTTTTTTTTTTTTAAATTATTGACTTATAAGCTTATCTGAACAACATCATTGTCGTGTAACTAACTCGAGTAGGATACTAGAGTGTGAGACTAAATGTATTATGTTTCTTTCTATTATTTACCGATTTATACTAGCCATTTTATGAAATTTCTATCTTTTCTAAAAGAAAATTAACTAGGACAGGACTAAGGACTGTCATAATGCTGGGTCGCTCCAACTCGGGTGATCAAGCCGCTTTGTGCTCCCGTGCATCGAAAAATATATGAATTAAGACAGGTATATGCCTCTAACAAATCTCGAAACGATATATTGAAATCCTATTTTTTCAAATGTTACTTGGAAAACGAGTCATAAGTAGGTACAAACTCTGTTCTGATAGCCGTCCTAATTATCTCCAAATACCAAACTTTGTACATCCAGAGATGATGGGCTTTTTTAATCTTTTCATGTATTCTGAATGTAAAACATCTTGTATTAGGTCTGTTTATTTTTGAGCCCGTACATTTTAATGTATTTTCCTGATTTTGTTTTTGCATTTCTATAGTCCATCATTGAGGATACTTTTTTAACTTTTTGACACCAACAGTACATAAATCAAATGAGTGATTATAATAATTCATAAAGTCTTATAAGACAATTTTTTTCGTGACATATCTGTAAAGTGATTATTCATATGTTGTGTCTGTATGTTGCTTCTGTGAAATGTTTTTGTAAATGTTTTCTTCATACATTGTGTCTGCAGGGTTGGGTTGGGTCTAATTTTTCTGTACACAACTTTTTTTTAATTTTTTTACTCTTCAATTTCAAAACTACCAATTGGCGATCCCTTAATGAGTTTGATAACTCATGGGAGTACAGTTATATACACTGGTACACCCATGAGTTATCAAACTCATTAAGGGATCGCCAATTGGTAGTTTTGAAATTGAAGAGTAAAAAAATTAAAAAAAAGTTGTGTACAGAAAAATTAGACCCAACCCAACCCAATGTGCAGACACAATGTATGAAGAAAACATTTACAAAAACATTTCACAGAAGCAACATACAGACACAACATATGAATAATCACTTTACAGATATGTCACGAAAAAAATTGTCTTATAAGACTTTATGAATTATTATAATCACTCATTTGATTTATGTACTGTTGGTGTCAAAAAGTTAAAAAAGTATCCTATCTACAACATCGTTTGTTGTATGTTTTAAAAAAAAAAAATTAATCAATTCAGAGTACTATCAGAAACATATTAATCCGGTATATTTTCTGACTTGACGATATCTTTCACGTGAAAGTCACCAGTTTCCTTACCTTTGAGGTCTGCTAATGTATAGATTAAGTCTGATTTTTTCTTCACGACTATATTTTGCACAAAGCGTGGAGCTAGTTTCTGTGCAAAGTAATTTAAAGCGTTTGATGGGACGAAATTTCTACGCCAAACTCTGTCTCCGACTTGAAAACTAACATGTTTTCTCCGCAGGTTATAATGGTTTGCTCCTTTTTGGTAAGCTTTTAGTAAAGCATCTGAGACTTGCTCATCAACTGATGACAGTTCTTCTAATTTTTGTGCGTAGATTCTCTGACTAGTACAATTTTGTGAATTAAATTCCGTATCAGTTATAGGGTTACGATGCAAATCACCGTCTAATATTTGCTCTCGACCATGCATTAGGAAATAAGGAGTAAAACCCGTAGCGCAATTTACGGAATTGTTCATAGCTGATGTGTCGATGTTTTTGTCGAAGTTTACCTGGCTGTTTCCGCTGCGCAAAGGTACCGCGCGAAGTATTGTGAAGAATTTAGAAAAAAGTATCTTTCTTGTACATGGCGTACCGCGCACCATTGTTTGTGATAACGGCCGTCAGTTTGTATTCAAAGAATTTAAGGACTTATTAAATAATTATAATATACCACCTCCGTTTTATAACTTTATCTAGCTACTAAAGATTTTTCCTCAGCCTCTTGCCTTTTTACTTTTCAGTTTTTTGTATTTATCACTCTTTCCGATAGCTTTTAGAATATCTTCCCTTTTTAAAAGGAATTTGTAAAAATCAATGCAGCTGTATTCTGGGAAATTGAATTTAATTTTAATTGCTGACGAGATTGTTTCCACGTTTAGTAAATTTCTTTCTTTTGTCCATTGTTGTGAAATTAACGAGAATATTCTCTCCACGTTGGCAATATGAGCCGGAATGCAAAAAAAAAATACTGTGCAATTTTCATCAATTCCGAATATAAATTCGCATATGCTGTTTTAAAAAATTGTACCCAAAGTTGATTTGAATTTAAAAGCTTATCTTGTTCAGTTAGGTTTTGACTAAAAGCCTTTAAATTCACCCACTCGTCAAATAATTTTGCGTCGTCAATATCTATGTTTTTGTCTTTTAAATAAAGAACAGTGTCTTCAATAAGAGTCCATTCTGTGTTGTTATTAATTTTTGGCAAAAACATCCAGTCAAATTTTTCAAATTGTTTTAACGGTTGCATCCATTCTTCAATGTACGTTTTGATTTCCTTTTAGAAGTCATGGGAGCATTTTATCAACTCTCGTTTCGTGTTTTCATCTTTATTTATAATACTCTGAACATTCAACGGCACGAAACTTTCCTTAATTCGGTCATCTAAGCTTTTTGTTATCGATGCAAGTATGCTTCTGGTTTCAAGGACTGAATTATCACTTTTCTCTAATTTCTGTATTTTTGAGTGAACGGTGTGCATAATTGAGTGTATGAGAAATAAGTATGCCTCCGAGAGAGGATTTTCAAAAAACTGTTTAATTAAAACAGGTGGCCTTTATATGCTTTCAAAATAATCTTTTAATGTACGGTAGAGCTTCAGGAGTCGCTCGACAGCTGGAAACAGGCTTAGCCAACGCGTCTTGGAATGATACAGAAGCTGTTTATATTCGACCTCAGCTGTTTCACAGAATTCTTTAAGAACTTCGGTTCGTACTGTATAAGTGGCAAAAAAATTATAAATTTTTAAGTTGATGAATTCCACGTCTACTGGCAGTAAATCACATCCGTGGTGCACTGCGTTGTTAATGACATGGGCAGAGCATCCCACACCAACCATGTTTGGGTTTAGATTTTCTTTCAGCTTGTTGGTATATTTGAAGTATTTGCTTGATTTTTCAAATTTGTTTTGTGTTTCTGCGTACTTAAATGCTCATTTATGTCTGTAACACCTTTGTTGGCGATTGAAATAATCGTGGAACAAATGGTACAAAACGCTTCCCAGTCATATTTTCCTTTTTTAACATTGGAAACTGTTATTTACAGACTTGGTGGTTACCAATAATTAGAACGCGTGTTCAAATATAATGTTTATTAACAATTTAGTACGGATTGACTACTTCTATCTTCTGAGTTGTCGGTTGGGTAAAGAGAGCGAGCAGATGCATCCGTCATCTTTTATACCTCTATCTGTCATCTCGCTCTTACACATTCAAAAAGCAGGCGTACTACCTAAAACCTTTCTTACATCCTCCCCTACTAAAATTGAATGCCCCTAGCTACATATATTATACCCTATTACTAAATATTTCATATTACAATTTTATATATTTCATTTTCTAAAAAATTAACACAACATTTTTTTTTTAAATTAACTATCATATGCCGCGTTCTTTCTGCTTCCCTTCTCCTGTCTCGTCGTCCGTCCACTCCTCCTCCTGGACTGTAAGTACTGCGAAGTACCCTCATCTTAGACGAAGTCTTCCCTGCCACGGGTTAGGCCTGAAACATGGAGAAACAGTATTAGAGACACTTCTATTACGTAACATACCTGAGAGATTTACTTCATCCGTCGACAGTTCCATTGTGTCAGACGTGCCGAATTCCGGCTTATCTCCCTCCTGCCATGAAACATGTAATTTTTTAATCTGGTCTAAATGTCTTTTCCACACCATATTAGACTAGTTAATTTTTATGAAATATATTTTTCTACCTTTTTTTTCAACAATTACCCCAGGGACCCATAACCTATTACCCTGAGCTCTGAAATCTCTAGTCATCACTTTCTGACCTACATTCAAATCTGACTTATTTCTACCCTTATATTGTCTTTTCTGATTGACTTGACTCTGAATAACCTTTTGCATTACTTCGTGTTGTCGAGTAGAACCTGAACTATTCGTTCTTTCATCAACCTTCCTAGGAATCAGAGAGTCGAATACTGTTCTAATTTTTCTTCCCATTAATAATACAGATGGTTCACACCCTGTTGTTGCATGAACGGTATTTCTATAGTCTGTTAAAAAGTTACCTAACTTTTCTTTATAATCCGAAGGAAATCTATTATTTTTACAAATTTTTTTAAGAAAATTTTTACAGGTTTTAACAGCATTCTCAGCTTGCCCATTGCTACTCGGGTGGTTAACTGGACTATCCATATAATATATGTTCTATCCCATTTTTCTTACAAAAATTTTCAAAATCCTCAGAACAAAAACACGTACCATTATCACTAACTAAAGTTGCTGGAAAACCAAATTGTGAAAATAATCTATGAAGTACTTCAATATTTTCTTTTGAAGACAGACTGTTTACTTCCAGACACTCGATCCACTTCGAAGAAGAGTCTACCACAATTAAAAAGTTTTTATTTTGTAAGCTACCATGATCAATATGCACCCTAAACCATACTTCAGGTTCATAAGGCCATACTGCTAATGAACTCTTTTGTGATTCTGGTTTAATTTCTAAACAATCTCTACAATTTTCTGTTATTTTCTCCAAATCTTGATTAATTTTTGGCCACCAGACAAAACTTTTTGCAATGCCTTTAGTCTTAAAAACCCCTAAATGAGATCTGTGTAACATCTTTAAAACTTCTTGTCTTAAAGACTCAGGAATAACAACTATATGTTGATATAAAATACACCCATTTATCAATGACAATTCTAATCTTTTTTCCCAGAAAACTCTAATAAAATTACCATTTTGTGCCTTTTTTACTGATGCCGGCCAACCCTCGATAAGAAATTGTTTTACTTGACTTAAAATTTCGTCCTTTTCGGTCTCACTTCTTATCACGTCTAAAGACAAATTAAACCCGTTATTTTCAAAATAATTAATGTAATCAGACTCTATATTATCTTCACAGCTAACCTTTTCCATTGGACACCTGCTCAGAAAGTCTGAACAATTATTTTTCGACTTTACGTATTCAATCGTAAAATTGAACGATCCTAACATAACTGCATAAGGCTGTAATCTTGACGCCGCGATCTTAGGAATTTCTCTATTCTGACCGAAAATTCTGACCAAAGGCTGGTTATCTACAGCTAAAATAAATTCTCTGCCGTACAAATATTGATAAAACTTCTTAATCCCAAAAATTATAGCTGTTGCTTCAATATCCAAAATCGAATAATTCTTTTCCGCTTTATTTAAAGTTCTGCTTGCGAACCCTATTGGTCTTTCTACGCCGTTTTTAAAGACGTGGATTAACGTTGCTCCGATTCCATTCATACTCCCATCCGTGACAAGTTTCACAGGAATATTCTCGTCGAAATGCGTTAAAATCCTATCCGAAGTTAATATTTTTTTTACTATCGCAAAACTGTTTTCTTGTTCCGTACCCCATTGAAACTTAACATCTTTTTTAAGTAAATCGTATTAAGGTGACAATATGTTTGCCATGTTTGGAATAAAATTACGATAATAACTAACCATACCTAACAAACTTCTCAATTTATTTAAATCACTAGGCGCTGATGCGTTTAGAATGGCTTCCTTATTCCGCTGACACGGTTGAATCCCTTGTTCACTTATTTTATAACCTAAAAAATCAATAACTTTTAAATTGAATTCACACTTTTCACTATCCACCGTTAAATTACAACTTTTTAACCTCTCTAAAACGAGACACACGTTTTTTTCTAAGTCGACTTCATCTTCTCCTATCACAATAATATCATCCAAGTAGAACGTCATGTTCCGTAATCCTGATAAACAATTTGCCATTGCTTTAGCAAAAACTGCTGGCGCTGGTGACAACCCAAACACTAACCGTTTATACTGAAATAATCCCAAGTGGGTATTGATTGTTGTGAAACGTCTACATTCCTTTTTCAAAACAAACTGGTTATATGCGGATTTTAGATCAATTTTAGCAAAAACCTTGCCTCCATTCACTTTGGTCAATAATTCCTCAATTCTAGGTAACGGATACTTGTCAATTAATAAATGATTATTTACTGTAGATTTATAATCACCACACAATCTAATGCTACCATTTTTCTTGATCACCGGCACGATTGGACTCGCGAAATCACTATATTGAACTTGCTCTATAATACCGTTTGAAAGTAAATTATTTAATTCGCTTTCAACTTTTTCCTTCAAAGCGAACGGCATTATTCTGTGATTACGGAATATCGGAGTGGCAGAATCTTTTAACGTTAAATTCACTTCGTACTTGTTAAAATTTCCTAATTTATCCGTAAAAACTTCTGTAGATTTTTTTACTAATCGCTCCTTTAATGTATTTTGTTTTACACAATTAACGATCCCAGTTATTCCCATGTTAAAGAGATTCATGAAATCACGTCCTAAAATCGAAAGTGACGAGCTACTGACAACAATAATTTTGTGTCGGTGGCTTAAGCTGTTAAACTCTAGTATCGGTGTGAAAGTACCTACCACACCAATGAGCGTATTGTCAAAACTCCGTAAGCTCACGTTTTCGTGCGTTAACTCAATACTGCTGAATTTATTGAAATAACACTCTTCGGGAATTACGCTACAAGATGCTCCAGAATCTACCATGAATTTATTATTTATTCCATCGAGTGAAACTTCTATATTATATGGCTCAATACTTAGTACATCACCAACCATTCCATCCGATAACAAAGTATTCACGTTTTTACGTGTTGTTACCTGTTTACATCGTTTTGCTAAATGACCCTTAGTACCACAAATTTTACATACATAATTTTTTAATCTACATTCTACCGCCGTGTGGTTATGATATCCACAAACCGTACAATTACGTTTTGTAACTTGATGAACCGGCGAACGTGCCCGATTATAGCTACCGTTTCGCTTGAAACTATATCCATCTCTGTTTTTCACATGCGTATTAGGTGAGGCACGACCTCCGCTGTCTTTTACATTAGCTAAAACTCTGTTATCAGCTGATTGAGATTGAGTTGAAGCTACAAGTTCAATACACTCTGCTACTTGCACACATTTTTCGAAAGTATATGACTCACTATCGAGTTATAATTTTTCTCTAATCTTACCGGGTTTACAACCTAATACAAAGAAATCCCTTAATTTCTCTGATAAACTATTCCCGAATTTGCAATTGCTAGAAAGAGATTTTAAACGAACAGCAAAATCACGAACTGATTCGTTATTCCTTTGCTTAGCTGAATAGAACTGTGATCTTTCTTCAAAAAAACATTTTGTCGTACAACAATATTCATTGAGCTTAGATATCAAATCTTTTAAGTCAACCTCTGTTACTTTTTTAGGAATGCACAAATTTACCAGTAGAGAAAAACAATCATCTTGCAAAGCATTAAGGAAAATTTCAAATCTTGAAACTTTAGGTAGATTAGCCACTTCTCTTGCGTACTCTCGGACAGTCTTCACGTGAGGTATTGCTTTCTTAGCTATCTTAATTTGCAGTGCTAGTGAGTAGTGATGGGAATGATCGAAATATTTATATAATCGATTTTTTTTTTTTAACCGAAACATCAAAAGAATCGAATGAATCGCTCGGAGTGCGGGAGCAATAGCTACGGACAGGGGCAAAAAATTTTCCGTCGGGGGGGGGGGGGTAGGATTCGAAAATAGAAACTCGAATATCAAGACTATTCCTATCGTAAAAAAAATTGTTTGCATATTCCGGTTGTAATTTATTTTCATTAGTATGGCAATATTTTTGGTAAGCAGGTACTAGCGAAATTTCAATCACTAATTTTCATTCCTGGCAATGATTCCCTTGTTGTCTGCTAGCAACATTAGTATTATTCCTGTTAGCCACGAATTTCAAATATGTATGCATATGCAATTAACATTTTTATAAATAATTAATAAGATTCGAAAATCTACATACGTACAATTAAAATAAATTATTATACAAGTTTTTTAAGTACAAAGAAAAATATTTTTATGTACATTATTATTGTGCTGTAATTTTCATTTGCTGTACTTTGATATCTATTTTATATAATATTGTAAGCTCCTGCTGAACAGCTACTTAGTGTAGCCAGTAGGTACAAATTCCCATTAATAATATTTATAATGTACCTCTTAATAATAAGATAATAATTATATGCCGTTTTGTTAAAAATAATCTCTAAATCTCATGTACGTTGTAGGCGCCTACTAGAACCCAAAACAAACCATTCATTCATTTGTAATTTGTATGCAATTCACAAATTATTATTAAGTAAATAAAGTTATTTTACTACAGAAAGCGTTTCATTTTAATTACTAACTAAGAGACACCGATGTTAGTTTCATTAATGTTAATTTCAAATAAATTAAATATATTTGTTCGTAGCATAGGTAGCAGATATATTATGTTTGTATGAACGAACACATGTCACTTGATGAGTTTAATATATACTGAATATTGTATACTGCCCGAAGAAGCTACGGTTGTAGTGAAACCCGATCAGAATTAAATATAAAAATGGTGTTTGCTAAGTTATTGGTTTATTTTATTTTAAATATACACTACCCGAATGTCCCGAATAGATGATACATAACCTAAAAATAACAAAGGTAGGTATTAAACCTTCAATTGTGAAAAACTATCACCATGAAAATCTTTTACACATAAACTATACCTACTGGAAACGTAAATCGTCACCTAAAAGAATTAATTCATAATTTACAATTCACACACGAGGTTGATTATAACATCAACATGCTTCAGTACCAACAATGTACTTCGTTTGTCAAGCAATCTGAGATATTTTGACATCTCGAAATATAACCTCTCGAATGTAAGAATCGATTTGCGTTTTAGAACGAATTCTGACAGTTTGAAAACGATTATCTCGGACTGAACATTCGAACGATTTCTGACATTTCAGAGCGATTGTCTCGATTCCACTTCGATGACATTTGAAAACGATTATTTCGGACCGTGCATTCGAATTAATTCTGACCAATCACAACGCTTGGCTGGCATCGATTATTTCTGACCAATCACAGCGACGACTTTCGATGACGTTTCAAAACGATTGTCTCGGAGTTGCATTCGAATTAATTCTGACCAATCACAACGCTTGGCTGGCATCGATTATTTCTGACCAATCACAGCGACGACTTTCGATGACGTTTCAAAACGATTGTCTCGGAGTTGCATTCGAATTAATTCTGACAATGAATCGAGATATTTCGAATGGTAAAAAAGATCGAGTAAACCATCGATGATTCATCGATTCCGCCCATCGCTACTAGTGAGTCAATATCAAAATCAGTTGCGTGAACGCCTAATTCGGCCTGGATGTCGCTTGCTGATAATTCCTTTGAACGGTTAAGTAGAACAGATTCGAGCTGGGCGAGGCGATTTATTCCAGGCTGTTCAAACCTTCTTTCCAAATCGTTTTTAGACCAGTCTAACACTGATATAGACTTTCCCTAGGCGACAACTGCACAGCTGGAGCTCTGCCACTGAAGCGTTTTGGAGGGGCTCGAGCACGGGGCATAATTAGGGTTGCCATATTCGGCCAGGGTCTCGTCGGGACGTTTCAGGGTGGAGCAAATAAAAATTTTGTAATACTTAAACAATTTCTTTATTTTATAATAAGTAAGTAAATATGTTTGTTTTATAGGTTACTTTAATTGGTACTAGCAGAAGTACTTGGCTGGCCACACTTTTCAGAAGATTTCGCTTTTCTCAACAATTCTGGGTACCTTTTAACATAATTGTAGAACTCTGTACAAGTCATGTTATAATTGACTTGACACTGTAAAGTCGACTCTACAGTCTCTGGGAGCAGGCGATTTCGTTCATGACTCCACTGGGCCGAATTAATTGAATTATTAAACCAATAATGAAAAAATTATTGAACCATTAATGAAAAAAACTCTTTCTACTGTGGCGTTGTGAGCAGGAATAGAAAATAAATGCATAATTTCAAAAGAAGGCATTTTCTTTACGGATTTTCAGTTTCTTTGAAAAAGTAAAGCTACTTCTCTGCAACCGAATCGATCGAATTCCATTCTTCCGAACCAAGCTTAGCCTCTAGAAAGCTCTTAAGATAATTATGTTGCTCAAAGAGATTATCGCTGAAAGTCTTCACACCATTACTATTCAGGTATAAAATAGTGTTTTCGATTTTTCCCCATTCTGGGATTTCAGATAGTGTCATCCAATCGAACACTTATTTATATACACATATTTATCAAACGAAACAGACCACTTTTTCAGATACTCGGAAGCTGTATTATAAATTAAGCATGGAGGTGACGATATCTTCTACTTGTCACATTAAAAGATTTCCAAAATTCATTATCATACAAATAATGAAAATGACTACAAAATAGTACAAATTTTCCAAATAAAAACACATAGTATTTAGATACACTTTGTTTTACTTCTTCAATATTTTTGACGACTCCACTGCATACTTTGTTTACTGTTGTTAAAAATTAAAATTACTACAAAATAATACATTATCCAAATAACAATAACAAATTATTTTTTAGATGTAGGGGAGGGGGGGGGGGGCATAGTAGGGTACTTAACGTTTAAACATCCCTAAAAACTAAAATAATGTGATTAAATTAAAAAATTTAACTTAGAATCATAGCTTAATTCATTGCGAATGCCTATGGATGCATTTATGTTGATAACGTAATTAATCTAAGAGATAACACTTAAATGAAAATAGGCATTTGACCCGCTATGCCCCGTGCATAGGGGTAAAGTGGGGTCTTCTATGGGGCATTGTGGGGTGGTCATAATAAGGAACGAAACACAACTTCAAAACGAAATAATTTTATTTCTTAGCAACATAACGACAGTTTAAAAAAATAAAAATAACAACAACACTTTAGCATAACAAATTCAGTACAAAAACTTCTTATTTTTGTAGGTTAAGGAAATCAGAGATCACGTAAAAACCTTTAGCACGTTTCTTTAATCTTTTATAAAAGTTAAACATTAAAAAAAAGGAAATACAGAACTATGGTACAGTTAAGTAATGAATTACGGTTAGTTATAAACATCTCCTTTAAAACTTCAATCAAGATAACAAAATGCACAATGCACATACATGAGTAGCCTCTTCATCTTTTTCATCCTCTCCAGCACAAGAGTAGTGTACCCATTTTGAACATTTTAGGCAACGTATCCATCCCTCGGTTGACTCTGACCACAAGTAACCACAATAGATGCATTCAGTATCTTCAGCACCAGCATATTCTTCTGCAGAGCTTTTGATGCCTTTCTTTTTGTTAACTTTTCTCTTTTTCGGTTTGATGGATTTCAATTTTTAGCTACCAATTTTTATTTTTCAATTTTTAGCTAGCAATCTTTAGCTACCCTATTTTTCTGTTCTTTTAGTTCTGCGGCCTTTTTTACGACTAGAAGCTCGTTTTTGTACGGTGATTCTGTGATGATTGCTGTTTTCCCTCGTTGTTTACTAACTCTTTTGCATGTTCTGTTCTTCTTAGGCACTGGCATTATTTGTTCTGGAGTTTTTGCAAAACTCGAGGGCTTATCGATCATCCAAGAACAACCAGGTTGTGGAGAAGGTTGCACAGGTGGGGTTTGAATATTCCTTTTCTGTTGTGGTATTTGCGATGGTGGTGTCTTGTTACCGGTCAAAATTTCTAGGAGTGGTTGTCTGGGTGGCGTCTTGGCACCAGGGTCACCTTCTAGGGTTTTTTGTCTCATTGAAGTGTTGTCTCTCTGCGAAATGGCTTCGTTAACTAAAGGCACCTCAGCAGGCTCAGGATTGTCTGTAATGTCCGCAGGTGCAAAATCTGCGTCAGTAAAAACATCCTTGTTTACCGGCCATATACCTGTAGCTCTGAATGCATTAATAGCAGTCGTCATTGTTGCTGCAGATACAAAAGCTTTTCCGAATAGTCCAGCTGTCTGAAATTGTGTCACCACACGTCCGGGATGGCACCGCAACCAATTCTTTACTTCGTTGGAATAATATGTGCTTATAGGTTTCATGAACCCAACATCCAGTGGTTGGAGTCGGTGTGTGCAGTGAGGTGAAAAGCACAATAAAATAACACCATTTTCGCGATCAAATCAATGACCTTGCTACGGTGGAAAGGTTGCTACGCAATCTTTACTATTGTGGGGTAGGTAATATAAGATATGGTACATAGATGAAATCAGTTTGCACAGTGAACAGCTTTATTTCCTTTGACGGAAACTTGGACGCCAAACTATGCCAGTGAAGACAAAGTATGCTGAACAGTGTGGTAGAGTCTGATAATCATCATCAGGGATGGGCACTGTTTTTTACATTACTTAGAGCTTTGGAATCATACTAAATAAAATAGATGTGGATTGATATTAAAGATTTATTAATTAATATACCTGGGTTTAAACACATACCTATGGACCAATTCTACACCTGAGCTATCTATCTATTACCTAAGATCACTCGGTGCGACGATTCGGGTTCCTGGAAACGGGATGGAGACTCCACGGGCCTGAGGAGCCCTCCATCTCCCTCCTCATGGCATCAGCGTCTGGTCTTGTAGCTCTTTCCTCCCTCTGGCTGGTGTGCGCGTGGACCCTCGACATGAGGTCGGTGGAATCCCCAAATTCCACAAATAAGCGGACACGAAGATACGGTAGTGCGATGTGTTGTCTATTCAGCCGCTGTGCAGCTCGATCATGGTCGAATGACTTAAATATCCCGCGGATGTGAATGTTACAAAGACGGTATCACCGCCCGCCATTATTACCGGAATTCCGTACTTGAATTTCCCGATAAGACAAATAAATCAGCGCGGTCGCTCCTCGACCGACTGTAAACTTAACGATCACATAATACTACTAAATTGCACACTGATCCGTTACACTTTATTAATAAATAATCCACATTTTTGTGACCAGTCGGTAACGTGCCGTGGCCTATCGGCGCGTTCCCAAAAAGTGACCCGAACGACCAATAACCCTCTGTAGTTCAAATCTTAAACTATTTCCGGAGAAAAGATGAAACTATACATAGCCAGTCGATTATAATGAACTGACTGCAATTTACCCGGGGTAATATGAAACATTACTAACTTTAGTTAGGAAAATAATTATTTATAAAACAAAAGTAATTATTTCCATAACAACCTCCAGAGATTTAACATGTGTTGCATGACCGTCTAGCAATAAAAGTGCCGGATTATCTTTGGTGGAATGCGACCACTCAATAAATCTCTTTAGCCAGAGGACAAACAAGGGATCCACCCAGATTCATGAAATTCTCCCCAAGACCCAGCTGTTGCACCATCAAGCAATTCCGGTTTCATGCGCTTCCTTGGAAATATGAACATTGGCGGCATATAGTTGCCAACTGAGCTGAAGCAGAGAGTTGTGGTCATTAGTTTTCCCCTTTCTGCGGAGGTCAGTGATCCTACCTGTCTTTTGCCACAAGTAGCAAGGACTTTTGATAGAATTTTGGGCACTGTGGACTCACCTGTCTCGTCAACATTGAAAATTCTTTGTGGAGTAAGCTTATGTTCATCGTAAACCTTTTCTAAAAGTTGAAAAAAACTTTCAACGGCTACTCTATTGAAACCCATAGCTCTAGCTGCTGATGTTGGTTCTGGTTTTCTGTAGCCAATATATGGATGTCTTTTGAGGAATCCTTTTAACCAATCTATACCAGCCAAACCACTTTCTTAATCAAATTTATTATGAATTCCATTTTTTTTTTACCAATTCAAATGCAAGTTGGCGCAGGTTACGTGAAGTCAGTTCATGAAACCGTGCTTCCATCAGTTTTATGTAGTTATTTAGTTCTCTCACTTGATCAGGAGAAAACACGCTTTGGAAATGGCCCAATTTCTTTTGAAAGATGCTGTCGTCTGGATTGCCCCGATATTTAGAAACATAACGTTCTAATGTTGTTTGTGGAACGTTGTGCATATTTGCCGCTTTTTTGTAGCCCATTTCTCCGAACACAACACTGTGTACAGCTTGTTTCATAGCTTCCACAGACCATGAATGCTGTTCAGTCTTCCTCTTGTATGTGCGCACCATGTTGGCTAAAAACGTAAAAAATAAATGCATTACAACTTAGAAGTCTTTAAAACGGGCCAAAGTGGGGCACTTTTCTAAAATCAAAAAAGGGGCATAGTGGGGTGCCCCACTTTGCTCAGGCGCCATACCCCACTATACCCCACCGGCTCGTTCAAAACTAAACACAAACTTATGACATCTTACCTTTGATTCAATGACCTTGTGCTTGTTGATTAAGAAATCCGGAAGGGAACTGATTAATAATAAACTAAAACACACCACAGTACACAAGTACGTTTTAGAAAGAATTGCTGTTCAATTTCACTAAAATTTTTAAGAAAAACACTGGTTTTGATATTTTTGATTACATCAACAGACGCGTACCAAAATGATGTGGCTCGCGTATGGAGGTCACGCGTCGACTGACGACCAATCAAAGCGACCCCTTTGACAGTTTGCACAGCGTTCGTTTCTAGCTGCATGAGGCTCGCCCCACTATGCCCCCTGGCCCCACTATGCCCCCCCCCCCTCCCATACTTTGTTTTACTTCTTTAATATTTTTTAAAACTTTATTGCATTTACTATTTTCTGTTTTTTAAGAACATTTAAAAGTTGTTTATTTTAAATATAAAATAAAACTATTAGGTACCATTGCTATTTAGGTGACTGTGTTGGTGTTCGTAGATGGCGTTAATTTAATTAAAATACGCTTTTTTCAAGTTATGATTTAAAATATTAAGACGAATTATTTTAAATTATCGAAGAAAGCAACATTTTGTGGCTTGACATTATACAAAATGAAACAAACACTTAGTTTTAAACCACTTTATAAAGTGGTTTAAAACTAAGTGTTTATTTTCTACGATTTTTTTTGTTCATTTTACGTATATAATATGACCACAAATAAGTTATAAGTCTAAGTCATAGGAATTCATCAAATGTATAAGCTTAGTTGTTAAGCACCCTTGAGGTGACTTTCTCACGAAAACAGCGCTAAAGAAATAATCTAATCATTATTATTATCAAATAGTTTTCTAAATACAAATTATTGAATTGAATCATCGATACAATATTGTTTTTGTATGCCTTTCTTGAAAGAATTGAGTTTTTATACAGACAAAAGTATTTATTCATATTCGTATTGCGCAAACAAACAATTCGTCTTAAGAGGAAGCTACACGCTAAAAATGTGTGTATTCTTGGTATACCTTATATTGTAGGTAATAGGCATTAAAATCGCTTGACAAACGGAGTCTAGAAACGTTCGATTTCAAGCACAAAACTGGTTTTTACTTAATTTGTAAATAATTTTATTAGAAAGCAAAAAATTTAATCAAGTGAAACTGTCACAGATAATCTTAGCTATAAAACTGTATTTTTTAAGTTGTTTCCTTTATGCGTTCATACATTTCTATTGAAAAAAATATTTTTTGTAGTAGTTTGCATTTATATTTTTTATTGAGTAATTTATTTTTAAATATTAAATTGTTATTCTTATAACTTTTGCCCGCGTGAAGTGTGTTAAATATTAATTTGTTATTCTTATTTTTATAACTTTGAATGAGAGAATAATTGAGTAGCATTTTAAATAAATGCCTGCTTTATGTATTAGGATTATAAAACAGTCAATATCCATCAGTCAAATATTTTATAATTTTATATAAAAATACTAGAAATAATGTAAAAACAGTCTTAGCATTATTTGATTTACCTGATGTGACAATCTGTGGGTTGTACCTTGTAATATGAACTCGATGAGTTCTTGATCATTATTTTTTTTTGTTTTGTATCTATTGTCTTTTGGTAAAAACCTCATTTTTTGGAATGTTGTTTTTTAGTGGTTTCATAAAATAGAATTATCTTCAAAGTACAACATGCTGAAGCCATTTTGGTTGATTATGGCATTTTTAATACTTAAAACTAAATTTATACATACAATTTTTTTGTTATTTCAAGAAAACCGTAAAGAAATTACTTAATCCTCAAATCTCTTATAATTATAAACAGAATTGCATTATTTTACATGAAAATTTTGAGAAACAAATAACCACTTTCATATTTTTAGTTAGTTTTTTACGAATTTGAAAATATTCGTTTTTATTGTCTCATGTAAAATTTTCATTTTATGGCTTGAAGGGTTTTACCAAACCACAGTTGATATACGAGTTCCTATGTGTTTTTGTGTATTTTTAAAATGGATTATTTTTCTAAGTTGTTTTTGTTGAATAAATTGTATTGTTATCAAAAAGTTATTTCTGCCTTTTACTTCCTGTTTATTCCATTCCCTGTACTATTTTATCAAATGTCTGCACGTAAGGCTATTACACTGACAATGTAAAATATAGGACCTTTTATTTATTCTTATATATCAGCTCTTCACAGCAAGCCCTGTGGGGAAAAAATCCCCTTTAAAGATATTTGAGGTTGTTTTTGCGAAACTAGTGCACTAACCTATCATTGGCCTCAGACTTACTAATTTGGTCTTCGCCACAGAGTTCATTTTGTACCAAAAATTGTAAATCTGCATTATTGGTTTATTAACCCCTAGCAGCTGTTCATAGATTAATTTCGCCTTTGTATATTACTTCTTCTGGACTTGTTGAGCACAAATCAAAGTGTTACTACATCAAATATGGCATTGTCTTCTTTTTGGCCGTATTAAAAAGTATTTATCAAAAATTCTAGCCGGCTCCTATGGGCTAAATAAATCAAACCATAAGTTTAAATAATTCGTTCTTAAAATTGACTTGTGTATTGTCAAGGTATAAAAATAACCTTATTTTTTATACATTTATATTTACAAAATGAACATTTGTTAAATCATGCAATCTAGCAATCAAATAGTCAAGTGGCCATACCACATTGAAAAATATAAAAAAAACTTAGTTTTTCATCTAACAATAATATGTTCATTTTTAATTGATGAAATTACCGGCGATAGCGCCATCTATGATTACGTCATCCAATGAAGTTATCATATATGATAAGTGTCATCCAAGACTCAAACCAGAGTTGCAAGATTTATTCGGGTCCTGACAATGCAAGACATACTCTTTGCTATTCAAACATAGATGGCAGTAACGTAGAGATAATTTTTAATATGTTGTGTATTGTCAAGGTATAAAAATAACTTTTTTTTCACATTTATATTTACATATAAGACAACAAAATGAACATTTGTTAAATCGTGCAATCTAGTAATCAAATAGTCAAGTGGCCATACCACATTGAAAAATATAAAAAAACTTAGTTTTTCATCTAACAATAATATGTTTATTTTTAATAGATGAAATTACCGGCGATAGCACCATCTATGATTACGTCATCCAATGAAGTTATCATATATGATAAGTGTCATCCAAGACTCAAACCAGAGTTGCAAGATTTATTCGGGTCCTGACAATATAAGACATACTCTTTGCTATTCAAACATAGATGGCAGTAACGTAGAGATAATATTGAATAATTTATTAAATAAAAAAATTTCACGCTAGTTTTTTTCATCGTTTATTTATAATGACTTTATATCAATTTTGAAGATGTGTTGAGAATGAAACCATATTATAAATACTATTTTCAGTACCTACCTGATTTCACCGCGACCAATATCATAGTCAAATAAATCAAATAACATTACAAAGAACCATTCGGAACAGCTGAGTTCATCAGAGTACCTAGTCACTAGACCTGGGTGAGTAGGTATCCAGCCAGAGCTATGTAGGAGCCAAACGGCGCCTGGCGCTAGTAAAATTTTGATGCCCCTTGTCAAGTAAACATTTTAGGTAGGTAATCAATGTAATCAATAACATTCGGATGATTTGTATTACTTCTCTATCTGAATTATTACGAATGTGAATTTTGAAGGTAATTATATCTCCATATTTATAAATTACAATCGAGGATAAAAGGAACAGCAACAATTCTAGCAAGATTCTTGTTAGAAATCAATCCCCATGATAATGTTATAAAGTAGCTCCCCAACTATTCACACTAGAAATGTCTTGTGGGCGGGTTTCGTGAACGAAATATTTGTCCAATCAAGGCTTCAATTTCTTTTATAGATCTACGATGTCAGGCAAGTGTAACTGAGACAGAACGCTGGGCTATTGCGCTAAATGGAACATTGATTTCCATTCAATTTTTATGGGAGACAGTTCTAGTTTTCTTATTTATTCTATGTCAAAACTCAAAAATATTTTTTTAATATTAATTCCACCCTTCCCTTTTTCGTTCTCAAAATAGTTATACCCCATCTCTTTCCCCTATCTACTAGCTTCAGGCTCACAATGTAGCAGTGGCGGCTCATGATTTTTCAGAGAGATTGAGTGCTAAGTTTGAAAAATTCGACTTTTCAGAATTGTAATTCGATATTTCAGTTTCGCCGCACGGATTTCCTGAAAATCTCCTTAAAATAAATCTAATTTTCGGAAAAAATAAAAAAAACCTTTTCAGCTACAACAACATCAACAATGCTATATTTTGTAATATTAGCACTCTAGCACACCCAAAGGGAGAAGTTGGGACTATTGTGCGGTTTCACATAGGTAGGTACTAATAACAATAAAAGTTCCTCGGAGCATCTTCCATTGAAATACCGGTAGAACCCTTATTGTAAGTGGTAGGTACATATCAGTATTAAGTTGTTTTACAGGTGTTTTTCGATATCTGTCTCACTAGGATACCTATACCTGTGTCGAGACAGACGTATTGGATACATAAATGAGTATTAACATATTATTTGGGTGACCGGATAAATCATCAAAATGATAATTCATCACATTTTTAAAAAGTTATATCAAGCATGGAAAGTGATAAAACAAAAACATTTTTAACTTGGTTAAGTAGGTTAGGTTAGGTTAGGTTAAAAAAATATAATTTCATCTTTTTTAATGACTTTATATCACTTTGAAATGTCTGTTGAATAATCACTGTGTTGAGTTATCATGGAACCATTATTTGATACATGCATAACTACCTATAACAAAAATTAAACTTATTGGTTGCAAATACATTTCAAATTGCAATTTATTAAAATACAAAAATCTTCTTACAGATTTTTCAGTAGATAAATTAAAAATATATATTATTTTCAAATTATTCACAATCGTAAATATATATAATATATATCTGGGATCGATCAAATTAGCTTCGCGATCGACCAAATTCCTGTTAGGAACACTTGCTCGAAATGATTAAGATAAGCGCCAGCGCCCTTGAGGTGATTTCTCACGAAAACGGCGCTATATAAATTAGCCAAATATTATAAATAATATAATGTACAATCGTAACTCCCCATTGGCCGCTTGTGAAGGAGATGTGAAGCAATCAGAAAATGGGCGCGGCATTTCACAGCATCAACGGGAGTGGCCCCGCTCTGGACCAATGAGAAGGTGACGCTGCAAACCGGTCCCAAATCACACCGATCATCTTGTGTTTCATCTCGCGGCTTTGGTTTGGTATTGGTCGCCTAGAGCTACTTTCGAGAGGGGATATCATAACCCTACATTTCTATTTGGGATGAATATATTTCAAGGTAAGCAGGGGTAAATTGTGGTACATTTAAAACATATCATTATTTGTTTGGATTCTAAATATATCACCAGATATTCATTTATAAGCAGAAAAAAAATATAATTTTGAAAAAAAAATTATAAAAAAATTATACCTACCTAACTAAGTATCACGCCTTTTCCGCAGGGGTAGGCAGAGAGGACGGACCGCCAAACAACTCGATCGCAATTGGAGCAGTCCGCTCCGGGCAACGAATTGTCAAGGCGCTGATATTAAACTAACACCTAACAGTCATAACACTAAGCCCTTGAGATTATTTTTCACGAAAACGGCGTAACACAAATATAGGTACAAATCATCCGAATATTATTGATTATAATAAAAAAATCTAAATTTTACTCGCGCCTATCGTCGTATTGCTCAGGGTCGACCCTGGGTCTTAGCAAACACTCCTTGCCTCATTTACATTCATACATCATCTCATACATAGGTACTCTTCTATTATTCCGACTCTTAACATGGCCCAACTCCAGTATCTGGCTCATGTCTTCCTCGGGCGTCCCCGACTACATGTACCGTTCAAATTCGCGTCATATATTCTCCTTACACACTTTCTTGTTAATTCGCTCCACTTGCCCAAACCATCTAAGCGTCCCTTTCTTCATCTCACCAATTACGCTTACACCAACCTTGCATTCTTTGTGAATCTCCACATTTCTCCCGTGATCATAAATGGTTTTACCACGCATATGCCTCAGGAATTTTATCTATTTTATTTTATATTAAAAAAACTACTGTCATTTAATTAATCTCACAAATATCCTTAGTTTTCCATAACTTCCTTTCTTTTTTAAATTTAATAAATAATATATTATCCATCACTACTATCAACAAAAATACTACAGCAAACATACATTTATGTAAAAAGAATTATTTAAGTACTAACTCACAACAACATTTATGTACACTCCCCTTCCATACACAAGCAAATGCTTTCAATGGAAGAGTAGATAGTAAAAAAATACAAGATGTAAAATGAATTATGTACCATGTAAACTTATTATTAAAAATAAAAAATAATTACAAAAAAAATAAAAAAATTATAGAAACAAACAGTAGGTACCTACATGATTTACAGTGATGGAACAATAGATACAGGAATGAGATAGGGACTTCATTTTGGGTACCTACCTATGATATATGTTTCCTTGTAATGTCTGCTAAGTGGTATGTTTATTCCTTAATTACCAGGTGACTTGTGTAGTACCTATATAGATGTGTATGTGTCTGTGTGTGGGTGTGTGTTTGTGGGTGTGTGTTTGAGGGTGTGTGTGTGTGTGTGTGTGTGAGGGTGTGTGTGTGTGTGTATGTATGCGCATTGAACAGTTTAAATTATTGACATGATGCCACGTTTGAATTTGGGCAGTGAATCCGAAAAAATGTCAATGTTAGAGTTTAGATAGGTAAGTAATATGTATTAAAATAATATTTTTTAAATTACCTATAACCTTTTCCCGTAATTTGTCGAATGTCGCAATGTTTTTTTTGTATGCCAACTACAATGACCAAATAAAATACATGCCAGCGATACAAATACAAATTTAATGAATCGCACATTTGATAACTAGGAATTTATTTTGCTATTGTATATCATTCTGGAGGAAAGGCTGTTATTTATTTCATTAGATGTTATATTTTCCTATGTATGATTTTTATTATATTAGCAGCTGACGTGTAGGTACCCGGAATTGCTCGGGGTGATGAATGGTTTGGAGTAAAGTTTTGAGGTTGTGAATTCTAATGTAGGTACATACCTACTTGAAAACTGGGTTTATTTTAAATGTGGAGATAATATTATTCTAAATACCTAGTTGAATCGAAGTTCACCTGATCGTTCCACGTCTTCCTCTGGCATGTCCGACTTCTTCTCATTTTCTACTGTAGGTATACCACACTGGTACCTACTACCAAAAAACTACATTATTTCTACTTTTATTCGACTCCGTATAAATATAATTCCAGTGCAGAGATGATGCGTTAAAACTTCCTCAGGCGTCCCCTTTTTCTACCATTCACTAACTGTTTACCACATTGTTGCTATTAAAAAACTACATTATATATTATATAGACTTTATAAATATATAGGTATTATCACAGACATAGGAATTAATAGACGAGAAGATAATGGCGAGGGGTAAAATCAACTGTTGAAGAACGAAGGGGGTGAAGCTGACTGTGATTCGTCAATAAATCAATCTGACAGTAAATAGGCATTTCGCATTATAATATCACCATTTACTTCTTAAAAGTAAAATCTGCCCTTGAATGAATAGACATTTTTACATGGGAGCGCAAATTACTCGCCACGTTATGAACAAATTTGCGAAGACCAAATTCGGCAAAAAAATTCGGTTCCATTTTCAGAGTCGAATATTTCGTTTAAGTATTTAGTTAAGACACTTTTATAAATGTTCATAATTTACTTCCCAGCAACCAACCAGCTTTGTGTTTCGCGTCCAGACGTTTCTCGATGTGATAGTATATGTTTCTAAAACTGATCTATATTATACGATGTGAATATGCTTAAAATAAAGTAAAATAATGCTTATATATGGAATGTAATACGACAATTGGGTTTATTCTCTTTTTCACATCTATTTTTACAAGTTTTCATAGTACAAGTCAACATTTTGCCGTGTTATTTCGTAAAATGAACCGATGATGCCTCGACCATAGTTCGCACAAGAATGATGACGTCACGTTTTCAAATTTCACTTGAGGCCATACGCGAGCACAGCCGGCTCCAATGGAACCGGTATGGGGAGTGGGGATAATACGCTTTTAATCACTTAGGGCAGGTCTACTAATATTCATATGTCTATGGGTATTATAAATACTGTATCATTTTAAATTTATGTTGAAAAAATCTTGCACTTTTTATTAAAATATTAGAACTTACTAAATTCCACTGCAGATCGTTCACATTGAAATTTATTATTACAAGATTCTTATGAAAAAATAATTTACGAAGAAATGATTACAATCTATAATGGAATTGATATGTTCATTTATAAAAAAATATATCTATATACCTATATATAATCATACCTATACCAAGTGCGCCCTACTGTCGAATTTGGCAGCCATCTCTGGTCCGGAGCCCCTAAATACCTGAAAAAAACCCTTGACTCTGTGCAAAAACGGGCGGTCCGTTTGATAGATTCCCCAATCTTAACAAGCGGACTGCAATCTTTAGAGCACAGGCGTCAGGTAGGTATGCTGTCCTTGTTCTATCGGTATTACAATGGTAGATGCTCTGAGAAACTAGCGTCATTGATCCCTTCGGCACCGGTGCGTAGTCGGGATACACGCCAAACGCGCGCCCAACATTTGTACACAGTTGACATTTGTCACATGAGAACGGGTCGCTTCTACGATTCATTCTTAAGTTCAACAGCTCGGCTGTGGAACGAACTGCCGGCCTCTGTGTTTCCTCCCTCCTACAACATGGGACTCTTCAAGACCCATGTTCACTCCTTCCTCTCCACAAAAAGACCCTCCACACAGCATCCCCAAAGATGACATAGGCCCTGAGGGAAATTATTTTCTTCAGGGCCTCCTGTGTGGAGTTAATATAAAAAAAAACCTCGCAAATCAACAAAATTGCCGTATTATTGGGACAACTCCAACACGGAATCACAGTTGCATTGTGAGGATGTTTTTGACATATTTAACATGCCAATGCCAATCACTAATAGATACCTAATTATAAGCAATAATTAGTTGCCTGAAATATCAATACAAATTGAAAATATCTCCCTAGTAAAAATAAATACCGCCAACGGGAATTGAACCCGTGCCTTCTGATGTCCGGTCAGGTGCTCTGAAACACTGAGATATGTCGGCCTATTTTCAATTTTCAATTTGTATTGATATTTCAGGCGACTAATTATTTGTTATTCTTTATGCTATGCATAAAACTTTGTCTTATAAACATTAGTTTACCATTAAAAAAATAATGGTCTTAGGGCGATGCCATACGTAGTAATACAAAATCATGTGTTTTTGGTTTGAAAATTTGGTCGCCTAGAAATTTTACAGATACTTTAATTAAATACTGCGAGTAGAATACATCTTGGCCTTTGAAATAATCGAGTATTTTTTAGTTAAGTCTGTTTATAAGCCCAGAAAAAAATAATGTATAAAGCCTATGAAAACTGTTTTAAAGTTCAAAATCTCCTTCTTACGAACACATTTTCGGTTATGATTTTATTGTATAATGTGGCAAATTAAGTTATTTATAAAATGATCGGAAAAAAATAAAATATTTATGCCTGAACATCCACAAAATAAAATAAAAGTCACTTTTTGGCCATGTTTTTTTCTTGCATAAATCAAAACAGGCGGATGGTGTTAAGCGGGAATTTAAACCTTTTCGCCATCTACGTAAGGTGTGTAATTGATAGCTGCTCGATTTAAAATATTACACGACGTAGTGCATCATCTTAATAGAATTATTTTCGGCAAGCATAACAAAAATTCTAGTTGAACATTCTGTTTCTTGCGAACTTATTTTAGTAGGTAGGTACACTAAGAATCAACTTATATCTTTAATGGTGTTTACAGTAATGATTTAGAATCTATCTTATCTTCTATTTTTCCATCTTGCATTGTATTTTATTTATATGTTGTTCTGCATCAGATGTTCTTTGTCTTAAAAAATCAACCCGTAATTAAAACAAAGTTGTTTTGCTATAATATCTACATTTATTTTAGAGTGTCTTTTCAACACTTTTTTATTTATTGGTTTGACTCAGGATTGAACCTACCCACACAGGAACTCGAGTCGTCAACTCTCCCAACCTCGCCAAATGCCGATCGGGTAGTACCGACATTATTTCTTATATTAAATGCTGTTATCATCCGAAATCAGAGAAATGCGTATAGGTCCGCGTGTGCGAACGTGATTACCACCAAAAGTTGATAAAATGCATTGTCATTGGCAACGAGTGTATCTGCCGAGTTTCATCTCGATCGGATATCGGGAAGTGGGATAATTTCCACTATAAATGTTTAATTTCGATAAATTATTTAAAAGACTTTCCCCAGTTTTGAGGGTGTCATAGATCCACTGGCTCTCTCACAATGCGTTCATCACATAAAAGGTAAGCATCTGCTACCTAAATATTCCCAATAAATCTAACGAAATGTTTATTTAAATAAAATATATATATTATTTGATTTGCAGAACTGATTGGTATGCATCGAATGAAAATAATGGGTATCTTGTGGGGTCAGTTTTTCTACTACGATTTTAAATATCTCAGTATCGCCCGGTGAAAGACAGTGGTAATTCAAAATCGTAATTTATTAATTTGTTTCCCCTGAAATGTACAACTAACGAATTACAACCTTTGAGGAGACCATTAAATCTTGGCTCAAATACGCTTATATAAAAATAGGTATTGTTCTTATGCCGGCGCCAGACATGTGTTCAAATAAGTGAACACTTATTTGAAGACTTTGCTCACACATTTGGTCACTTATGTGTGTCTCTGCCAGATATGTGTTCAAAGATTTGATCACTTCTTTGAGCTCACAGTTTTCAAATAGACCTCACATAACATGGACGACGATTTGGTCGACACAGTTTGCTTATATTATTTATGTCCTAGTAATTATATATTACACGTGCAAATAAATAAACAAAAACAGCCAAAACGATTAGCGATCCTCATCACGATTCCGAAATTTCAGCCTGTTCGATTCCATAGAGCCAGAAAAAATGGCTTTTAATGTTCGAAACCAAGTCTGTTAAAGTGCCCATAGTAATGATAAATTTTCCAGAAATGCTACCTTATGCAGATTTTGAGACTGATTTCGATTTGGAGAATGATTCTTATAACGATTCCGAATTTTCAGCCTGTTCGGTACCATATAGAGAGAAAAATTGACTTTTAAAGTTCGAACTCAAGTCTGAAATCAGTGCCCATAGAAATGATGAATTTTCCTAAATGAAACTTTATGCATATTTTGTGACTTTTTAAATTTTAACCATTATTCTTATAACAATTCTAAATTTTCAGCCAGTTTGGTACCATAGAGCCAGATAAATTGAATAATAAATAAATAAGCGCTACTGGGCTTCCCGCAGTGTGGCAGGCATGCAAACATTTTGACTTTGATTCCTTTGATGTGCGCCAAAGAAACCGACACGGAACTGCAAAGCGCACTTAAGTGCGCAAATAAGTGAACACAGTATCAAATGCCCGTGCCACACATGTGAACACTTATGTGAACACTTCTTTGAACACATGTCTGGCGCCGGCATTATAAGTCAACAGTCATCTGTTATGTAATATGTATTTGTTTAAAACAGTTATTCAATGCCATACATCCATGTCCTTGGTTTTTTTTTGTTGTTTTTGATTCCACTTATAGCACAATATTTATATATATTCATAAAACTTATTTTTAAAACATGGTTAGGTTATTATATTTTGTTTAAAACTTCAACAGAAAATGTCATAATCCATATTATTTTTTGTTTAGATTTTGTTTTTTTATAACTTCATTATAAACATAAATATAATTTAATTAAATAAGATTGAAATTTTAGAAATTGTTAATTGTAATACCTAATATATATTTTTTAAATAGCCATAGCTTACATTTATTATTTCATTGATACCTATAGGTATAGTTAATAATAATATTGGTAGTAAATTTTATTTTTTTTTTGCTATAAGACATTTTTGTTAGTTAGGTACTGCTTGATTCTGTTAATAATCTTAATTTATAAAAGTTTTTGATATAGATATACATAAATGTATTAATTTTACAAAAGTTATTGATGTAGATATACATAAATGGTTTACAAAAGTTTATGATGTACCTAGATATACATAAATGTGTTAGTTTATAAAAGTTATTGATGTAGATATACCTACATAAATGGTTTTCAAAAGTTTTTATTCAGATACACATAAATGTATTAGTTTACCAAAGTTATTGATGTAGATATACATAAATGAATTAGTTTACAAAAGTTATTGATGTAGATTTACATAAATGGTTTACAAAAGTTTATGATGTACCTAGATATACATAAATGTGTTATTGTTGTTTGTTTTTGGGGTGTTATGCCGTGTTGCGCTAACTCCTTCTTTAGCCGACGTTTCGGACAGCGTTGCAGTGTCCATCATCAGGGCAGATCCGGTAGATCCGAAGATGTGTAAATTTTGGTTGTCGAGTTTGTGCTTATTTATTTGTGGCCTGGGCCCGTCCAAGTGCGAAATGCCAACGGAAGTGGCGACATCTTGTGGCGAATTCTGAAAGCACAGTACTTATGTTAGCCTGGGGCCCATCCAAGTGCGAAATGCCAACGGAAGTGGCGCCATCTTGTGGCGAATTCTAGAATTAGAAAACCGATTGACAGCGGTTAGAGTAGATGTACCCAGTATCAAGGTATAAATGCAATGGTTTTATATTGTATTATTATATGGTATTGGAGTATACTTAGACATGTTATTTGCGTTTAGCTTTGGTGTAGCCGTCAATTACCGGATACCAAGAGCTGTTGAGCTTAGCTCCGTCGTCTCTATTGATATTAAACGGATTTTTGTAGATTTCAATTGCCTCCATAATCAGGCGTGATCTATAAGTTTTGGGTCTTCCCAGGACCTCGGGAGCAAATCCAAAGTAATGGCCGGTTTCAATTAAGTGTTCGGCGATTGCCGATTTATCAGGGTGGCCAAGTTTACAAGCACGAAAATGTTCTGCTATCCTTTTGGAAATCGTCCGCTCTGTCTGGCCTATATAAACCTTGTCACAACCAGAGCAGCTGAGTTTGTACACTCCATCTGCTTCCAGAGGAAACTTAGTCTTTGCAGACCTCAGTAGGTCTTGGATTTTGATGGTGGTTCCGAAGACAGTTTTGATGTTTTCTTTTCTCAACAGCCTGGCAATTCTGTCTATCACATTGTGAACGAAAGGCAGGAAAGCACAGCCTTTTGAGTCTTGTTCAACTCTGTCTTCGTTTGTTGTAGATTTGGCTCTTAAAATTTGCCTTGTCTGACTTGCCGTGTAACCGATGCGCTCCAGTGCATCGGTCAGTTTTATAAGTTCTGCTCCAAGTTTTGTTTCTTCACATATTCTGGTCACTCGGGTCACCAACGTATGGATAAGTCATCTCTTCTGCGCTGGGTGGTGGTGCGAATCAGCGTGTAAGTATCGATTCGTATGAGTTGGTTTCCTATATACGGTATGTCCTAGGCTACCATCGTGTTTTCGCATCACCTCCACATCTAGAAAAGGCAGGATTTTATCTTGGTTTTCCAGCTCCATTGTGAACTTAATTTTGCTGTGGAGAGAATTAAGATGGTCCAGGAATTCGTTAAGTTTCTCCGTTCCATGAGGCCAAATGGCGAAGACATCGTCGACGTAGCGCCACCATACTTTAGGGACAGCTGAAGCTGTATCAAGTGCCGCTTCCTCAAACTTCTCCATAAAGAAGTTGGCTATTACTGGCGATAACGGACTGCCCATTGCAACTCCCTCCACTTGCTCAAAAAGGTCACCCTGAAACGCAAAGTATCCCGTTTTGAGGCAGTGTTCAAAAAGTTTGCAGATGTCTTCCTCATATATCTCACTGAGCATTGTCATTGAGTCTTCTAGAGGCACATTTGTGAAAAGAGACACGACGTCAAAGCTGACCAAAATATCTCCTTCCTCAGTCTTAACCTGCTTAAGCTTACTGATCAGATCTGTTGAACCCTTAATCCACGATTCGGTTTTTCCAGTTTGCATCTGCAGTAATCTCGAGAGGTGTTGGGACAGTTTGTATGTAGGTGCACCAATAGCGCTGACAATCGGTCTCATTGGGATTCCCTTTTTGTGTATTTTTGGGAGACCGTACAGGGCAGGAGTTCTAGAGGCCTTTACAAAAAGCTTAGACCAATCCTCTTTTCTGATGCTAGATGCTTTGACTAGTTCCCTTGTCTTTAAGTCAATCTTGTTAGTAGGATTGTTTTTGATCTTCTTGTAGGTGCCGGAATCGCACAAGAGGTCTTCCATCTTCTTTATATAGTCTACCGTATTAACCACGACAGTGGCATTTCCTTTGTCGGCTGGCAGAACCAAGATTTCCTCATTGGCGCGCAATTCTTTTAGGGCCGCAAACTCTCCTTTTGTGATGTCTGGGCGGGGTAGCCCTTTTCAAAATATGGCTGGTCTCTTGTCATATGTTCTCTGCTTGCGATTCTGACATTTTGTGGACTTTTATCATTGTATGTAGTGCTGTCTCCACACCACATACGATAGATTCCACAGGTATCTTTTTTGGGGCAACTGCATAGTTCATGCCCTTAGCAAGCACTGAAGTTGCATCTGGGCTCAGCACAAGGGTCGAAATGTTGATAACTACTTTATTTTGATCAAGTTGTTTTCGATCTCCTTTTTTGGCTTGGTTGAGCCTCTCAAACTTATGTTTCTGTATCGCATCTTTTGACTGCTTACACCTTAGTGCTTGTTGGTAAGTTATATTGTCAATTTTATTCCAATCTTCTTCGATTAGGATTGTACTCAGATGCAGGTGTTGATGTGGTTGAGGTGGTGATGCTCACAATAGAGCTGGAAAACCAAGATAAAATCCTGCCTTTTCTAGATGTGGAGGTGATGCGAAAACACGATGGTAGCCTAGGGCATACCGTATATAGGAAACCAACTCATACGAATCGATACTAACACGCTGATTCGCACCACCACCCAGCGCAGAAGAGAGGACTTATCCATACGTTGGTGACCCGAGTGACCAGAATATGTGAAGAAACAAAACTTGGAGCAGAACTTATAAAACTGACCGATGCACTGGAGCGCAACGGTTACCCGGCAAGTCAGACAAGGCAAATTTTAAGAGCCAAATCTACAACAAACGAAGACAGAGTTGAACAAGACTCAAAAGGCTGTGCTTTCCTGCCTTTCGTTCACAATGTGACAGACAGAATTGCCAGGCTGTTGAGAAAAGAAAACATCAAAGCTGTCTTCGGAACCACCATCAAAATCCAAGACCTACTGAGGTCTGCAAAGACTAAGTTTCCTCTGGAAGCAGATGGAGTGTACAAACTCAGCTGCTCTGGTTGTGACAAGGTTTATATAGGCCAGACAGAGCGGACGATTTCCAAAAGGATAGCAGAACATTTTCGTGCTTGTAAACTTGGCCACCCTGATAAATCGGCAATCGCCGAACACTTAATTGAAACCGGCCATTACTTTGGATTTGCTCCCGAGGTCCTGGGAGGACCCAAAACTTATAGATCACGCCTGATTATGGAGGCAATTGAAATCTACAAAAATCCGTTTAATATCAATAGAGACGACGGAGCTAAGCTCAACAGCTCTTGGTATCCGGTAATTGACGGCTACACCAAAGCTAAACGCAAATAACATGTCTAAGTATACTCCAATACCATATAATATTGGAGTATACTTAGACAAATACAACAATAACATTCAATGACAGCTGTCGTGTTTTTATTTCACTCTTGAAATATCTTAAAATAAAATAAAAAATTCTAGCTAAAATCTAAATATCTATATTTTAATAGCTTTAATAGTGAAGTGAGGTTATACTAATTAATATTTCGTGCCAAAATGACTACACGAGCAACTACAAAAACACTAAATACTACGGACACCCAACTCCTCCAACTTCTTGACAAAAAGTTTGAAGAATTTAAGGTACAATTTCTGGAAATCATCAGAAACGAGTATAAAGAAGAAATCGAGGAATTAAAAAATAAAATATTAACTCTAGAAAAAAAAATCGATACGAAAAAAAACAACAACCTTGAAAAAACTCTGGAACAAAACGCCGTAATACAAAGTGAATTTAAAGAATTACAAAAACAATTGGATGCTAACGAACAACACGCACGCATTAATAACATAGAGATCATTGGGATACCAGAAAAAAAACAAAAGAACCTGACGGAGATTATCAAAAGGATCTATTCAGAATTAAATATAGTAAGCGACGACATTGAATACGCCACCCGAGTCACCCCCAAGGAGAAGATTGAAGGAAGACCGCGGAATATTATAGTAAAACTAAAGGGCAGGAAACAGAAAGACGAAATCATAGCAGCAATCCGGACAAGAAGGGGCCTAACAGCAGAGGATATTAACTTTAATGGAAAACAACGGATCTATATAAATGAACATTTAACTCATAAAAACAAAGTACTCTACAAAAAGGTCAGAGAGTTTACCAAAATTAATAAATTCAAATTCTGTTGGATCAAAAATTGTAAAATTTATGTAAGACTTAATGAAAACACAAATCACCATTGCATAAATAATTATAATGATCTAGAAAAACTAAAAACATACAATATTTCCATCAACTAACTTTCCAGCAACTTTATATTAACTGCACTATATACTTAATACAATGGAATCTTTAGAATTATACTATCAAAACTTAAGAGGTCTCAGAACCAAGACACATATTTTTCTTCAAAATGTATTATTAAACAACTATGACATTATATGTCTCAGTGAAACATGGCTTAACAATTCAATCTTTAATGAGGAACTTTTCGATCCACGGTACCATATTTACAGACGAGATAGAGATTATCATAACCTCAATCAAAATCGCGGTGGTGGAGTTTTAATTGCAGTCAAAAGTAAATTAATTTCTGATCAAAAACTAGAATGGGATTCTGAAGCGGAAGACATTAACATATTATTCAATATCGACATCTTCAATTGCGAATTTACTAAATATAAAATGACCTTAAAAGAGTATTTCACTGATGTTTCTTGAATTGATGTTTCTGATGTTTATGTTTCTAGTATTTATATATTTATAATCCTGTTATGGTATGATTTATATGATTTATATGCACAACATTGTCTTCTTATGGTTATGGTTATGATATGATTTATATGCACAATATTGTTTGTATTCTTATGGTTACCAATGTATCGATAATCTTTTATTTTATATAAATTTTAGTTTTTTTTTTTCCCCTTTATTTTTGTTGTATTATTTTGTTCTATTATTTTATACAATTCTTTTATTTTATATAATTATAACTTTACATTTCTCATAAATTTAATTATTTCTTCTAATGCTGTCTTACGTAAAGTCACAAGGAGGAAATCCGTAATTGGTTTTATTTTGGCTATTTTACTTATGTACAATCTGTAAAAATCTAAACTGTTGATTTCCCAAAAATGAATAAATAAATAAATAATAATACAATATAAAACCATTGCATTTATACCTTGATACTGGGTACATCTACTCTAACCGCTGTCAATCGGTTTTCTAATTCTAGAATTCGCCACAAGATGGTGCCATTTCCGTTGGCATTTCGCACTTGGATTGGCCCCAGGCTAACATAAATACTGTGCTTTCAGAATTCGCCACAAGATGTCGCCACTTCCGTTGGCATTTCGCACTTGGACGGGCCCAGGCCACAAATAAATAAGCACAAACTCGACAACCAAAATTTGATCTACCGGATCTGCCCTGATGGTGGACACTGCAACGCTGTCCGAAACGTCGGCTAAAGAAGGAGTTAGCGCAACACGGCATAACACCCCAAAAACAAACAACAAAAATGCTTTTGGCCGTGAGAATCTAAAAACTTACCATAAATGTGTTAGTTTATAAAAGTTATTGATGTAGATATACCTACATAAATGGTTTTTAAAGTTTTTATTCAGATACACATAAATGTATTAGTTTACAAAAGTTATTGATGTAGATATACATAAATGGTTTACAAAAATTTTTGATTTAGATATACATAAATGTGTTAGTTTACAAAGGGTTTTGATGTAGATATACCTACATACATGTCTTAGTTCACAAAAGTTTTTGATGTACCTAGATATACATAAACGTGTTAGTTTGCAAAAGATTTGATGTAGATATACATACATGTGTTGGTTTACAAAATATTTTATGTAGATATACATACATGTGTTAATTTACAAAAGATTTTATGTAGATAGACATGCATGTGTCAGTTTACAAAAGTTTTTTTGTTATATAGGTACCTACATTGATGCAATAATTACCTATTTTAAGATTATTTAATTTATTATTTTATAATTATCACTAATTAATCACCTCTCATTGTCATATTTTGTTGAATAGATACTTATTTATCTGTACCTACTTGTTTGTCTATTTATAAATTTCACTATACGTTCTTCCTGACGAAGAAACCATTGGTTATCAAACATGTCGATCTGTTGAATAAATAGTGGTATCAACAAAATTGTTTATATAATTATAATTAAAATGTCGCCACAAAATGCAACTATTAAATAAGTCATTTTATATAATTTATTTTCAATGAAAATGTTTACCCTAATTTTATGTTTTTTTTTCTTAAACCATAGAAAACTTATAATAACTAGACACTATAATACCCACGCACAGGTTTTATCTTTATGGAATTTGTGCTACATACTTACATTATATTTTTATTTGTATAACTGTTCCAATAAAATTAAAATAAAGTACCTACATACCTTCGGTTGATTGGTGACCAGATCTTAATAGTAAGTTGTTTTTGGGTATGCCATAGTCCCGCTCACGACGGGCAGTTGGGACTCTTTTACTATTTTAACAAGAACGTGGTCGAAAGTGCAGAGGGTCGTGTCATTAAACTATACCTAGACAGTAAACGCATCCTGCGCGTTGTTCGGCCGCTCGATCTCGGTATTACGGATTGAGAGAATTTCTCCATCTTCCTACTGCGCACTTTGAATACCAAACAGGCAGAGCTCCGGCTGTTTGTCGCTAGATGGAACTGTGTTACCGCTCATTTATTAGATACTACAGGATTTTCCAACAAGAGGTGTTATTTTGATATTCAATCGTAAAAGATCAATGGATTTGTTGCTTGTGTGGCACGTAACGCCGATTTGTTGAAAGTAAACGTTGTCCAGATCAATACCATCCAATTCCGGCCATAAAAAATCATTAATCATCTCTCGATAGCGCAATCCATTCACCGTAACTGTTGCTCCAGCCTCATTTTCGAAAGTAAGGTCCAAAGACTCCGCCGGACCATAAACCGCTCCAAACAGTCACACGTTGAGGATAAAGAGGCTTTTCAACAATAATTCTTGGGTTTTCCGAGCCCCAAATGCGAAAATTTTGCTTGTTGACGAAGCCACCGAGGTGGAAATGGGCCTCATCACTCAAGATGATTTGCATTTGATTCACTCAAGTGAATTTTAATAATTTCAATGCTTTGTTAAAGCGTGTATTGTTCCATTTTTATTAATGGCATAGTTTCTACTTGTCAAATGTCAAAAATTACAGCTTCAAAAGAAACATCTACCGAAATAGCGGGTTATTCAAAATAACACCTCTTATTGGAAAACCATGTATTTTTTCCTCCAGGTTTTTAAATATTTTTACCAACAAGTCCCAACGACATGGTGAATTTTCTTGGAATATCGGAATGCTCCCGAAGTATCTAAATTGTGCTAAATATTACTTAGTTTTAAAGTTGTCGTTAAAAAAATACTATTTAAAAACTAAATAAAATTATCTTTGAAATATTTGCATTTGTAAAAAACATTGATCTTTCTAAAAAATATTTTTATTTAATATCTAACAATAAAAAGTTAACTAAAAACTCACCAGGACATTTTGACTCGGAACGTACATAATTTTGAAAGAATTCGATATTTATAAAACATATTACTTTTGTTTAGGTAATTAGTAACATAACTATCACTTTACTTTTAATGCCGTTTGTACAATAAAAAAAATATAAATAATTTTTTGACTTTTAACTGTCAATTCGTAATCATGCACTTTGAGAATTAAAAAAAAATATTTTCCATGTAATAATTTTTAAATATTTGATACAAACTGTGAAGAAAAATGATTTATCTTCCCAATGACGAACATATCACAAATCTACACATTATAGAAAAAAAGATAAAAATTATTTTATAATGTATTGACGCCCCGGTCAGATCTGTCCTTCAGAGGCTATAATGGAATATGATGTTTGTGGCTAATAATGCCCTTCCGAGACCTGAAGGGTTAAACATTAAATAAATCTTACACCCGGCAAAGCCTGGGGAATGAGACAGCTCAAGGAAAAGAATTAAAATGAATAATATTCAGAAATATAATGAACTAATTAACACGTGTATTAGAAACACTATCCTATCTCAGTGTTTAAAACATAACCAACAACAACTACAAATACAATATTTGGGCAAAAAAGCTTCCTGTACCATGGTACGTACTAAACTCTAAGAAATAGACAATATACTGTAACGCTGTCTAAAGAAGGAAGAAGCGCAACACAACCAAAAATTTATCATGTTGGCTAAGAGGAAAGTCGGAAAATACCTGGCTATTCAGAACAGATCTGATGGTTGTAGTGTAGAAATATGCAGGTATAAACATACTTTCCGATCTGATCCTTGTAGTGTAGAAATATGGAGGTATACAATTACTTCATTTCTACACTACACTCATCCATGTAGTGTAGAAATGTGCAGGTATAAACTTACTTTCAGATATGATGATTGTAGTTTAGAAATGAGCAGATATAAACTTATTTTCAGATCCGATCTTTGTAGTGTAGATGCAGTTATAAAATTGGTACATGCAGGTATAAAATTACTTTCAGATCTGATTCTTGTAGTATAGAAATACGAAAGTGTAAACAGTATATAGCTGGTTATTTTTAATACGCTTACTTTTAGATCTGATTCGTAGATTTGTAGCGTGGAAATGTGTAGGTATAAACTGACTTTCGGATCTGTCCCTTTAAGTGTAGAAATATGCATGTATAAACAGGATGTGGCTGGGTTCTTTAAATATAGGTTTCTAGTTTCATAGACTTTTATAATGGTGTACTTTGGGTAACCGGACAAAATAGAATGGGTGACCTACCAAGGGACAAAACCAAAAATAATAGGTTAGGTTAGATTGATTTTTTTTAATGACTTTACATCAATTTTCAAGTGTTCTATTTTGTCACTGTTCGGTATTTAGTTACGAGGAATGTCTGGTTTTCGGTGCGCAGATATTTTCCTGACGTCTTTCTCGCTTGTCTCCACGTCCAGTGTGACCAATGTCCATATCTCCATGTGCGCTTTGGATGTGGCGCGCTGGCGATCATAGTGGCTCATTAGTATGCCACCAGCATAGGCAGGTCTCTCTCTCCTTACCTCGGAGAGTTGCCCGCTGCTCGCTGCCTATAATGTCAAATGTATTCAAAACGTGCTCATTGACGAATCGTATCCTACAGATTCGTGATGATGCGACATGCGGCCCAAGGTGGAGCCGACTCTTTCTCTTTTAATCTGTAAATGTAATTATTATATAACCATTATCAGGTAAAAAAATTTAACCAAATTCCAAATAGCCCCAACAAAAAAACGGGCTTTATACCCAAGTAAGTATAACTGACAAATTATTCTCACCTCAAAGATTATGATAAAGATTTGCCAAAACCACAGACATATGAATATTAATAGACCAGAAGTTAAGGACGAGGGGTTAAAACAAGAGTTGCGGGACGCAGAGAGGAAAGCTGACTGTGATTCGTCAATAAATCAATCTGACAGTAAATAGGCATCTCGCATTATAATATCACCATTTAGTTCTTAAAAGTAAAATCTGCTTTTGAATAAATAGACATTTTTACATGGGAGCGCAAATTACTCGCCACGTTATGAACAAATTTGCGAAGTCCAAATTCGAAAAAATAAATTTCTTCTATTTTCAGAGTCGAATATTTCGTTTACGTATTTAGTTAAGACACTTTTATAAATGTTCATAATTTACATCCCAGCATCCAACCAGCTTTGTGTTTCGCGTCCAGACGTATCTCGATGTGATAATATATGTTTCTACAACTGATCCATATTATACGATGTGAATATGCTTAAAATAAAGTAAAATAATGCTTATATATGGAATGTAATACGACAATTGGGTTAATTCTCTTTTTCACATCTATTTTTACAAGTTTTCATACCACAAGCCACCATTTTGCCGTGTTATTTCGTAAAATGAACCGATGATGCCTCGACCATAGTTCGCACAAGAATGATGACGTCACGTTTTCTAAATTCACTTGAGGCCATACGCGAGCCCAGCCGGCTCCAATGGAACCGGTATGGGGAGTGGGGAATAATACGCTTTTAATCACTTAGGGCAGGTCTACTAATATTCATATGTCTATGGCCAAAACGTATAATAAAAACGTGCACTAAACTGTTGTTGTAGATCCCTTCCTGCAATCGTAAGGTTTCGTCTGGCCCACGCAATATGCGCAGCAGATTTTGTCTTGTCAGGTGGCACGTTAATCAATTTGTCAGGAGGAGAAATATTTTCAAACTTGCTGATGCCAAATTTCAAACAACAGTAGTTAATAATAATAATAATAATAATAATTGGATAATTTGTAGAGCGCCGTTTTTGTGAAAAATCACCTCAAGGGCGCTGTACAATTTATTTCCTAGGATCTACATTTGTTATTTAGAAATGATACCAAAACATACTTACCTGGCAAGTCACTTCCAACAAACACACTTATATTAAAAAGTTTATGCTTATAAAAGATAGAACTGCACGCAGAGGACACTATATCAAAAAACACTGGTCGTCGCATGATCTTAAGTCTGCTATAGTTTTTATTTTAATTTAAATGTATTTTAACTGTCCTAAAAGCCTACAAATTGTTAGTTGTTATCATTTTTATTTATTTATTTTTAATTATTATTTTTATTTATTTGATTTTATTTTTAGTATTTTTTACATTTTGTTAATTTAAATGTAAATTGCCGTCAACTGTGAAAGCGGAGGTTTCTGAAATTATGGATACGACTGTCTGAAAAGGTGCGTTTTAAGTTTAGACCTAAATTCTGTCGAGTCTGCGATCATTCTCAAATCATGTGGCAGTCCATTCCAGGCTTTAGGTCCTGACACGGCAAAAGCACGCTCACCGAACTTAGTATCTGGTGTGCGCTTTGGTTCCTTCAACCTTCCGATAGCTGATGACGTTGCTGACCTAAGGGTTGACTGTCGGGAGTTGGAATCTTCTGGAATACACAATTCTGATAAATAAGCCGGAGCCATTCCGTTAAGTGACTTAAATACCATCCAGCATACCTTGAACTGGATTCTTTCAGGACATTTGAGCCAGTGCAGATTTTTGAGATGCTCTGAAATGTGGGAGTATTTAGATACTCCGGTGATAAGCCTTGCCGCGGCGTTGAAAACGGATTGTAATTTGTTGATTTGACATTTAGGGAGACTTGCATATATTCCGTTGCAATAATCTAGACGTGAAACAACATAGGAATTGACTAGCAATTTAGTCGCCTCTGTTGGCAGGTTTCTCCGCACTGCTTTAATTTGCCTTAATTGAAAGAACCCCGTGCTTACAGTTCTGTTCACCTGAGTTTTAAGGGAAAAATTAGCATCCAGATTGACACCCAGTAATTTGATGCACGTTTTTGGAGTGATGTCACTTCCGGAAATGGTTATTGGGGAGTTTTCAATGTTATGCTGACGTCTGCTTGTAGCAGTCCACAGAAACTCAGTCTTTGTGGGATTCAGTTTCAATCTATTTGAGGTCATCCAGCGAGTAATTGCTTCTATACACTCAGTTATACGAATTTTTAGACTGTTTATTTCTTCTGGTAAGCAGTAAAAATAAACTTGCTGGTCATCAGCGTAGCAGTGAGATAGAAGGCCGAATGATTCTATTATTTTAGCGACATCATTTGTGAAGAGGATGAAGAGTAGTGGGCCCAGAACGGACCCTTGGGGTACTCCAGATGAAAGGGTTGCATAATGTGATTGGTTTTTTCCTACTTTTACGGTTTGTAAACGGTTGGCCAGGTACGATGTCAGCCAGGTCTTAACATCACAGTTTAAACCAAATGATTCATCTAATCGTTTAATAAGAAAGTCATGGTCAATCGTGTCAAATGCAGCACTCATGTCCAAGACTGAAAGAAGTGCCAGTTTACCCGACTCAATGGCAGTAGTTATGTCCGACAAAACACGTAGTAACCCGGTTTCTGTGGAGTGGAACCGTCTGTATGCAGATTGGTATTTAGTTAATAATTCATTTGAATTTAAGTGACATATGACCTGTGAGGCAGCGATTTTTTCTAATATTTTTGATATAAAAGGCAGATTTGAAACGGGTCGGTAATTTGAAAGATCTTCAGCGTCCAGTTGTGGTTTTTTTAGTAATGGAGTTACGATAGCTGATTTAAGGGATTTTGGAAAGTCACCCGTGCTAAGTGACTTATTGAAAAGATGAACTAAAAAGGGAGCAATTTCATTGCAACACTTTTTCAGTAGCCACGTTGGAATAGGGTCGAGCGAACACTGCTTGTTCGGTGAAGTAAGAATTAATTTCCTTACTTCTTCTAGGGATGTAGGTTTGAAGGCAGAAAGGTTTTCTCTATTGCATTTAGTAAAATACGGTGGTGGAGCGTAGGTTGTTAGGGCTCGTATTGACTCAATTTTGTCAAGGAAAAACTTGGACATATTAGACACCAAAAAAGCACAATGACAAGTAATTCTGTTTTTGAAGCATAGACTAAAATCATTTGTCATGCATTTGGGTAAGTACTTACCAGATCAGTGCACATCACGAATACATAAAGGCATGAACATACCTAATCTTTGAGGTAGGTACCTACTTATTTCAATATTAGGAAATTATAAACTAACCGCAAAAAAATTATATTAAGGTGCTTAACCAATACTTCAAATTTATTTTAATATTTAATTATTTTTATTTCTTTCTAGAGCAATCCCGATGAGTTACAAAACTCATTTTGGGAAGGAAGGAACTTACAATACATAAGTGAGAGTCAATAGTTTTATACAAATAGTTCTGTGATCAAATATTTAAAGACCTAGCGTCCAAATATTTAAAGCGCCCCCTACGTACTCAATAAGAATAAGAAAAATTAACTCAATTCCGTATTTGAAAATGTTTTAAAGTTACATAAAATTTAAATATGGTTTATGATTAAGTAGGTAGGTATTTAAGTACCTACTTACAAATCTTATGATTTAAGAGGAATATTTGGTTTTCATGTAATAACTAAGATAAAATTAAAATTAACTGTTATAAAACTACATGTCTAGGGTAGATAACAGTAGGTAGGTATTATTAATTTGTTCAATATCTCCATGTTTGCTACTATTCTCTATTTTAACTGTACAAAAGGTAAATATTTTTTTAAATAATCGATTTCGATCCTCGAATACACCCATGTGAGAATTAGCATGCACAGCATATACCAGCATTGGACCATACCGACCCGTCGCCGGCATTCGGATACCGTTCCTACTTTCTTTTTCCAGCCGGGATAGGCAGAGAGCGACCACATCGCTGCTCACTGGTATGAGGTACCTGTGTGAGATGACCGCCGATAGGAGAGAGCGGAGAGTTCAGGTGAGAGAAGGATAGAATGATGACTATTCAAACAAGTTATTCATTATCATCATATATTTTTTTACAATTGAGGAAAATAATTTCCCTCGGGTCTTGTGTCACCTTTGGGGATGCTGTGTGGAAGGTCCTTTTGAGGAGAGAAAGGAGTGAACATGTTGTAGGAAGGAGGAAACAAAGAGGCTGGCAAAGCCGAACTGTTGAACTCAAGAAATGTTCTCATGTGACAAATGTGAAGCGTGAACAAATGTTGGGCGCGCATTTGGCGGTGCCGATGGTTGGGTTGTTTTGGAGAATTTGAAAAATTCTTCAAATTGCAACGTTCATTTTCGGGTTCTGTGAAAGTCCTATTAAAGTTCTGTTATTATATCATTATAGGCTAGTTGCTTGACAGAACTGAAATAATAACAGAACTTGAAAAAATGAATCACAGAACTTAAAAATTAACGTTGAAATTTGAAGAATTGTTCAAATTCTCCGAAACAACCCGTTCTAAGGCTAGTTCCTTGGAGAATCTTCTATTGAAATGCCGGACGGACAAAAACAGCATTACCACCTGACAACTGTTTTGTAAAGATTGCAAGGGGAATCTATCAAACAAGAGTTTCTGAACAGAATCAAGGGTTTTTTGAAAGACCAGAAGTTAGCTGCCGAAATCAACAGTGGGGCGCACTTGCGATTTGTACAGGTGATTTTTGGTGAATCTAAGTATTGTCATATAACCCCACTTCTAAGGGATCGCCTTCACTGGATTCGATAACCTGAAAGAATACAGTTTAAGATCTGCTTAATGACCTTCAAAGCATTGCAATGAATGGCGCCAGCATATATACCTATCGGAACTATGTGTCGAACAAACTTAAGCAATAGACAGCTCACTCTAATAGCCCAGTCAATGAAGGTTTTGTGTCGGAACTAATTCCCCGGAAGCTGAATTTTTCACAGATGTTAGAAGACCTTTAGACATGTATTTTTACAAAAGTCCCTGACTTTACCCCTTGTGCTTCCTTCCCCACCCCCTCTTGAATATATTTTTCAAAGCCTTTCGGAATACGCTAATATCTCCTTAATGGTTTTATAAAATCAGATTATTTATTTTTTGTTTAGTTTTTAATTAGTTACTCTAAAAAATTGTATTCATTCATTTTTGCGAGAAAAGCTATACAATCTCTACAATTTATTAGTAAAGGAAAAATATCAGTTTTTAAAATAGTATTTCAGAATATATTTGCACATAACTTTTTTCTGAGCCTGTTAACGAAAAAATATTAATCAACAAAACTTGTAGACAATATTTTCAACTATAAAATAATGTGTATAATGATGGGTTTTAATTTATAATAAGGCACGTAGGCTGTTAATAAGAAGCACGGCGCGCGGCGGCTCGAACGCGCAGCGGTTCGCGGCGCAGCGAGAAATTACTAAAACCTAAGGGAAGTAATGATTAATTCATGTGTTTGCTTTTTTTATAACGAATTCGTCTAACGTTGAAGAGTTTTATTGTTATTTACCAGTTTTAGTTCGGAGGGGAGGGGGGTAATATAAATATTTTCCCCTGCCTAATGAAGCGCTTTCATTATCTACCAACCACCGTGCCCCGGTCGGGCTAAACAGTCAAATTATGTTGTATGATTGTTTGTTACTTATTATTTAAATAAAGTTATGTGAAATAAGCCAAAAAAATCTACATCAGCGTGGGACTACCCTTTCAAAACATTAAAATATTGCAGACCTTATGTTATGGCGAAGTTCTAAAAAATCATTTGTGGAAATTCTCACTTGTTTTATTATGTGCACCATAGACATATGAATATTAGTAGACCTGCCCTAAGTGATTAAAAGCGTATTATCCCCACTCCCCATACCGGTTCCATTGAGCCGGCTGGGCTCGCGTACGGCCTCAAGTGATATTTGAAAACGTGACGTCATCATTCTTGTGCGAACTATGGTCGAGGCATCATCGGTTCATTTTACGAAATAACACGGCAAAATGTTTACTTGTACTATGAAAACTGGTAAAAATAGATGCGAAAAAAGAGAATAAACCCAATTGTCGTATTACATTCCATATATAAGCATTATTTTATTTTATTTTAAGCATATTCACATCGTATAATATGAATCAGTTGTTACTATCACATCGAGAAACGTCTGGACGCGAAACACAAAGCTGGTTGGTTGCTGGGAAGTAAATTATGAACATTTATAAAAGTGTCTTAACTAAATACTCTGAAACTAACTACGACTCTGAATATAGAAGCTGCCTTACTTTGCCGAATTTGGACTTCGCAAATTTGTTCATAACGTGGCGAGTAATTTGCGCTCCCATGTAAAAATGTCTATTCATTCAAAGCAGATTTTACTTTTAAGAAGTAAATGGTGATATTATAATGCGAGATGCCTATTTACTGTCAGATTGATTTATTGACGAATCACAGTCATCTTCACTCCCTTCGTTCTTCAACAGTTGATTTTACCCCTCGCCTTTATCTTCTCGTCTATTAATTCCTATGTCTGTGATGTGCACCTATCAACAATAAAATACCGAAATAACAAATCACTTAAAATAGTGCATAGACCTAAAATGGTTTACTTTCAAAGAAGTTTCTTAAAATATACCTCAAAAAATATTATAATGACAAAACGGTTTGTAAATTATATTATATACTTACCAATATTATCTATGACAAAATTAGGCAAATATTCAAATAATTTTCTATTCAAGAGAGTCTTCCATTTATTCGTCATACTGGGGTGTGTTCAGACATGATAATCCGTTACGGTTGTAGCACATGGCAGAGCAGGTAAATCCAGATTTTCTGCAGCCACAGTAATTTCCACATCCAGACTTGCAGGAATAGGACACCAGAGAAAGGAGGTCATCAAGAGCAAATGGTTTCAAAAATTTCTTCTTTCCACCATTTTCATTTACATTTTCATACCTCCATCCCCAGTTTAAAGGGTTTAGTTTGTTTCCTAACCAAAACTGTACTTGCAAATAAACTCTCAACAAATGTTGATGACACGATTCTGAAGTCGGTGGTAGTTTTGCCAAGTCAAATTTAGATTTAAAAGCTGATTTTGTCGTTAGTCTGGTAAACTTGTAGTTTTTCGACTTGTAGTCGAGCTTCGTTTCAATTAGAGTAGCTACCAAGACCATACATAGAGAGCGAATTTTTCTCCATTTTGCAACACTCTTCAGTTGCATCTTTTTCCAGAAATGCGTCAGCTGCGCGTTTTGCTTCGGGATTGTTTTTCATCATGTCAACAGCTTTTATCTTTCCTAACCCATATAAAGATGTTGTCGTACCACAGCCCGTAATAGCATGGGTAAATAGCATGTGTTTTCGAATATCTTTATGTAACATTATAGGTTTCTCTATGATGTAGAAAGTTCTTGAAGGGGCCTTTCCACCAACATCTTTACAGAAAAAAATTGATTTTCCTTCAGGAGCAAGACTTACAAGTAATACCAAAAGATCACTATCCGTGCCAACAACAATCACTTTTGAGAAGATGTTGAGTTGTTCGATGCCGGTTAGTACAATGTCAATGTCGGTATCACCTGCGGCCGTGACTGTTTTCAAACCAGATTCACTAAATTCATGACACAGTGCTTCAATCATTATTTTTGTTGTTTTTCTTATTAGATAAGAAAGCTTCCTTCTTAGTCAAACAACGTGTAGTGAAGTTTAATTCAATATCGCACGATGAGTTGTTAGCCGACCTTCGTCTTTGCTTTTCATATTTTACAGTTGGTTCTTCAGGGTATCCATCGAAAACGACAATAGAATGTTTGCCAAATTTAGTAGGACGAAACGTGAGTATGATTTAATGATGTTTTCGTAAGTAGTTTAAGTTTGCTAAACAACAGAGTGTAGGAGGTATCCTCCATCGATGACTATTGCAGCATTTTCCAAATCAACTTCGTCATGAATACTTTCGCCATACATGATTTTGTTCCTTTAAGAAGGGAGACTTCATCAAAAATATAAGGGGTCTTGAAGCCAATTCATATCCAAAGTAGGTCTAAAGCTTGCTAGGACTATCACCAATGCACAGTATTCTGTTAAATAGCTGCTGCGGCAACTTGTCTCGTCCTAACAGTTGCGGATTTGAATCTTGCTGGGTAGTCACCATGTCTTTCCTTTTCAGTCGTATATCTCCAAAATTACATCCTTTCATTTTTTGCATAGCTGCCAGGCTCACCTCATAAGCGTTATCACAATTGACACTATTATCTGAAATAAACCCTGAAGATAAAGACACCAGCTCCCCCGAGAGCTTGGTGAACGGGCTGTGCTGTCTTAGCCATGATGTATATTTTCCTATATCTAGCTCATCCCTTTTCTTCCGTGATTCGCGCAGCTCAACATGTTGTTCAGTAAAATTAAATTCTATACCGATGAATTCTTCAATGCTCTCTTGTACTTTCACGCAGTAAGTGGTTCCAAGTTTCCACTTTGACAAAGCGCTGTCAGTGATTCCGCGCCCAAGTGTCAAACCTCCTACTGACTTCATTGGTCGCATGAGACACTGCTCGATGATCATGTCCGTCCACGTACCGGACCAATATCTGTCGCTTCTTCTTATTTTAAAGTACCCATTAGTGAATAGTAAATATTCTTCTTTAGTTATTCTTGATTCGAGTTGCAACATACTTTGAACGTACATATGTGCTGTTTTCCGTATGGTAAATGTCCTGCCGGGTGGAAAAATGGAAGCATATTAACAATAGTATTTAGGTACATTTTCCGATTCCCGGACTTCTCTGCAAATATAAATCTAAGCATGAGATCGATGCAATGTAGAAGGTAAAGCAACAACTTGGCAGTCCTACTCGATGATTCCTTAATCCTGTCTTCACTTGCTTCAGTATATGGAATCGTCTCTTTTAGATTGTCATCATTATTAACCTCCTCCATATTTTTTTTCCACGTAACTAAATCTTGATACACATTTTCTATTTGTCTTAATTTCCCATCAATATCTCGGTATTCTTCTCTCATTACGTGGACAAGAGACGCTGCTGTTAAAGTGTAGGTTCTGTTTACCCGAGATTATTCATGTCCATGGAGCATGTGGGTTACTGTTGAGGACGCGTAAACTGATTCCCATAAATTTCCCACATAACTTTATTTAAATAATAAGTAACAAACAATCATACAACATAATTTGACTGTTTAGCCCGACCGGGGCACGGTGGTTGGTAGATAATGAAAGCGCTTCATTAGGCAGGGGAAAATATTTATATTACCCCCCTCCCCTCTGAACTAAAACTGGTAAATAACAATAAAACTCTTCAACGTTAGACGAATTTTGTTATAAAAAAAGCAAACACATGAATTAATCATCATCAATCAAAGGGAACTGCTCTGGAAAACGAAAAAATCTGCCAATGAAAAAATGTACTCCTACGTTTGGTTCAAAGATGGAAAAATAATGACGCGAAGAATGCCAACCGAAAAAATAATTTATATAAAACATGTAGATGATATAAAAAATATTGTATAACAAAAGGGCACAAAAACGATTACGAAAAAAAATATAAAAATGGCTGACATTATATTAACCTCGGAACCAAATGATCTATCGAATTTAAATAACAACTCTTTCAATATACTACACAAAAACATAAGAAGCATAAGAAAAAATTTTGATGAATTGCAAATTTTATTGAAATATTTAAAAGTTAATTTTCAAATAATAATACTTACTGAATGTTGGATAAATCATAAATACATGAAATTGGAAATTGCTGGATATACAACCTACTCAAGTTTGAATAACAAAAAACAAAACGATGGTGTAATTATATACATTAAAAATGAAATAAAAGCCGAAGTTGAAGAAATTATTATCACAAATGCCAATTGTTTAAAAATTAAAATCAGTAAAGAAAAAGCTATATTAGCAATCTATCGATCGCCCTCAACAAGAAACATCGACCCATTCCTTAAATCCGTAGACGAGGAACTCTGCCTTCTTAAAGAAACGAAAAACATATTTATTATTGGAGATGTAAATATAAATATTTTATAAAATGGACACCCTAAGCGAATTCAATATCTGCAGATGCTAGCATCCCATGGACTGGAAAGCTTAATAAATGTTCCTACTCGAAAAGTGGACAACAGTGAAAGTTGCATAGACCATATAATGAGTAAAACAAAAGACATTACTCAAACTGTTGTATTTAATTCAACTATAACCGATCATTATACAACTATGCTTTCAATAAAAATAAACAAGTCAAATAAAATGAAGAAAAAACCATTAACAACAGAAAAAACAGAAATCAACTGGAATATCATTAAACATAATCTACAATGTACCGATTGGAAAAAACTGCAAAGTATGAACAATACAAATGATGCATGGAATTATTTCATAGAACTTCTTCAGAATAATATACTATCTAATACCACAAAAATTACTAAGAAAATCTCACACAAAAATGTACATATTAAACCATGGATTACACAGAATGTTATAAACTGCATAAGAAAAAGAGACGAGTTACACAAGAAACTTAAAAAAATTCCATACGATATACACATGTTAAGATACTACAAAAGATACAGAAACATTTGCAAAAAAGTTATTATGTATACAAAAGAAACCTACTATAAGAAAAAAATTGTAGATTGTAAACAAAATCCCAGGAAAATGTGGCAAATAATAAATGAAATAACCAGTTCTAAATCTGCCAACGTTACATCAATTGACGTGCTGAATATAAACAATGTTCCCAGGACATACGCTGATAATCCTGACCAAATACTTGAATACGTCAATAATTTTTTCATAAATATAGGATCAAATCTAGCAAAGCAAGTTACAAAATGTAACGAAGATGTACAAATAAACGAACCACCTGAGCAAGGAAATCAGCTCAATTTTAAACAAATTACAGCTGACGATATCAAAAACACAATTTCTTCTTTAAAATCAAATATTTCTTCGGGGGAGGACACAATCTCAACCAACGCAATAAAATATCTCTGTAAAGAACTTATCGAACCACTTACATACTTAGTCAACATGTCTATAACGAATAGCATATTCCCTACAGCCCTCAAAAAAGCGATTGTTATACCAATATTTAAACAAGGATGTAAAAATGACATAAACAATTACCGACCAATAAGCCTACTAAATGCATTTTCAAAAATATTGGAAAGAATACTAAAAAAACAACTCTTATCCTACTTAGAAGACAATAAAAAATTATCAAAAACTCAGTATGGATTTAGGGAGAACTTAAGTACTAGTGACGCCATAGAAAAAAATACCGATATGATCACTAAAAGTTTAGACAGTGGAGAAAAAACTTTGGCAATCTTCATAGACTTACAAAAGGCTTTTGACACAATAGATCACAAAATACTTTTTTCAAAACTTTCAAAAATTGGTATGTCATGTACAACACTAAACTTACTAAAAAGCTATATGACGGAGCGTACACAGAGCGTCCAAATTAACAAGAGAAAAAGCAAACCTCTCCTAATCAACCATGGAGTACCACAAGGAAGCGTACTAGATCCGATATTATTTTTAATATACATTAATGATATCTGTAACCTAGAAACAAGAGGAAAAATCATTAGTTTTGCTGATGACACAGTAATTTTATTTAAAGAAAAAGATTGGATAAATACCTACAAAGAAGCTGAACACGGACTTGGTCTCCTGCAAAACTGGCTTAAAAGAAACTCCCTGACGCTTAATGTCAATAAAACAAAATATCTGACATTTTCTAAAACAGCCAGAGGGCAGCCGTCAGAGGACCTTAATCTCAAATTACATTCATGCCAAGGAATTTATCAAAAAAATCAAGGCTTATCATGCCTCTGTCCCACTATAGCACACTCCAAAAGCATCAAATATCTTGGAATTGAAATTGATGATAATCTCCGTTGGAACTCACATATAGATGTAATTACAAAAAAACTAACCAGGTACATATACTTCTTTAGAAACATTCGCAATATCCTCAATATAAACGATATTAAAAAAGTATACTATGCTTTGTGTCAATCACAAATAGAGTACGGAATAACTGGATGGGGGTCTGCCTTGAGCACTCACACAGAGCGGCTCAATATAGCACAAAAAGGAGTATTAAAGACTATACTGAAAGTTCCGCTTAGAACTCCGACAGAAGAAATATTCAAAAACTTCAATGTTTACAATGTACAGAAACTATATTCAAAAAATATTTTATTTAAACTGAAAAAAAACATATCCGAATACTCCACTGCCCAACATAAATACACAACCAGGGCAAAAAGCGAAAATATCCTGATTACTCCCAGTTTAAACACATCCTCTGGACAGAGAAATAATAAATTCCATGCTATAAAATTGTTCAATGCTCTACCAAATGAAACCAAAAAAATAAACGAAATGAGTATATTTAAAACAAAAGTCAAAACATGGCTTAGAGATCAAAGTAACAATCAACTTACAAACATTATGAAGACAATGTAAAGACAATTCAAAACTAAATACAAAAATTTAAGAAAAACTACAGGCCGCCTCAGAACAGGAAACCCTAGTGAGGAGGACTGTGAAAAAAATACAAAAAATATACTTATATTATACTTTAAACCTACATAATGTACAAATTTTGCTATTGATATTAATAAAAAAAAAAAAAAAAAAAAAAAAAAATCATTACTTCCCTTAGGTTTTAGTAATTTCTCGCTGCGCCGCGAACCGCTGCGCGTTCGAGACGCCGCGCGCCGTGCTTCTTATTAACAGCCTACGTGCCTTATTATAAATTAAAACCCATCATTATACACATTATTTTATAGCTAAAAATATTGTCTACAAGTTTTGTTAATTATTTTTTTTTCGTTAACAGGCTCAGAAAAAAGTTATGTGCAAATATATTCTGAAATACTATTTTTTAAAACTGATATTTTTCCTTTACTAATAAATTGTAGAGATTGTATAGCTTTTCTCGCAAAAATGAATGAATACAATTTTTTACTTAACTAATTAGAAACTAAACAAAAAATAAATAATCTGATTTTATAAAACCATTAAGGAGATATTAGCGTATTCCGAAAGGCTTTGAAAAATATATTCAAGAGGGGGTGGGGAAAGAAGCACAAGGGGGAAAGTCGGAGACTTTTGTAAAAATACATGTCTAAAGGTCTTCTAACATCTGTGAAAAATTCAGCTTCCGGGGAATTAGTTCCGACATTGGGTCTTTTTTTCCCTTCATTGACTGGGCTATAAGGTCAGCAGATCTAGATGTTAGTAATCGTCTAATCGACCTAGTAATCGTTTATATAGTGCAGTTTGACGGCCGGCGTGGTCTAGTGGTATACGCTTTTGACTACAGATCCGAAGGTCGCGGGTTCGAACCCGGCGTGCGCAAATAAATTTTATTTGATTAATTTGTGTTATTTCACAATTAATTAATTAAAATAATATATAGTATATTTGCGGCACGTTCCAGAGTGGAAGATACTCTCAGTATCGCCCTGGTGTAAGACCACCATTCAGAATTGAAACGTTGCTTGAAATGGCTTTAGCCGTGTTTGGTGACCAGATCTGAATAGCCAGGTACTTCCTCACCTTCCTCTTCCCCATCTCCCTCCCCTCCCCAATACCCTCAGCCTCACAACATACCCCAATTGGGGATGCCATAGTCTCACTGGCTCCAGACGGGAGCAGTTGGGACTCTTGTGCGGTAATACTGTAAAAAAAAAAAAAAAAAAAAAAAAAAAAAAAAAAAAAAAAAAAAAAAAAAAAAAAAAAAAAAAAAAAAAAAAAAAAAAAAAAAAAAAGTTTAGTGTCATTTCACTTCAAGTGCGCTTAACTATAACAAACTTAAAAACGGTAATTCAGTATTAGTGGTCATGTTCTTCAAATTACTCATACAGTGTTCCTTACCCAATACAGATCTAATATTATAACACTAAATACACTGTTTATACAAAGTGATGACAAAACTAAGAATAACAATAAAGCAGGACAGGACAAAACAATAATATTAAAACTAAAACATAATATAAAACAGGAGGCAGTTTGTGCTCAGAAATGAGAATCTTCTGAGCAGACATTTTAAAAAGGTACAACAAGGAGGCAACCGAAACCAAAGAATTACCGGAAGTTTTAGAATATGGCTTATTATAAAATATTGAAAAGAAGTTAAGATTTATGAATGGTAAGATTTTTAAAATAATTTTGTTCTTAAAGCCCGTTTAAATTCAGCCAAATTCTGGAGATTAGTAAGAGCTGAGGGATTCTATTCCAGATGAGAGGGCCTGTTACACTAAAAGAACGATCATAGTAAACGGCTCGATTTGACGTAGAAAGTTCGCTTCCATTGGGGCACTCTCACAGTCATGATTTTTGGTGTTCTGTCTATGTGACTTTTGATGTGAGAATCTCACAATGCTCTATAATTTACGAGTCGGGGACTACCCGTTTCTATTTATTTATTTTATTTGCATGCCTATATATATATATGCATAACAATAGAGTATTATAAATATGTACCGTACCTACTTATGAACTAACAGTGTAAAAAAATAACACAAGTAAAATAGGTAAAATTGGTAGGAAAAAAAATAACATTGAAAAAGAGAGGAATTTTATTGGGTAGTATGTAGAAAAATGGACGAGTCAAACGGTGAAAGCAATTTATATTAGGGGTGTGTTCATTATTTAGAAAGAATTAAAAAAAAAGTTTTGTCTTGTTGAAAATTATTTTTATTAATTTATTTAAATATAGGTACCTATACCTACCTAACTCCAAATTATTAAAAATTCTAGAAATCGTGTAGATTAATTATATAATTTAACAGAAAAATATTTTAACTGTCACTAAACTAACCATTTCTGCGTAGAAGTCGGCAGAAAGAATGAACCGCCAAACAACTGGATCTTGGCACACACTCCTTGCCTCATTCACATTCATATATCGTCTCATACATACTCTTCTATTATTCCGACTCTTGACTCAAGTATATCTGGTTCACTTGATCGTGCCATGTCTTCCCCGTGCGTCCCCGAATTTTTCTACCATTTACAATCGCGTCATATTATTCTCCTTACATTCCTTCGCTTATTCGCTGTTCATGCCCAGTTTTAATTGTCTTTTTCAAAATTGGATTTATAATATCCCGTGATTTTTGACGGGTCTACGCTTGTGTTATATTAATATTTCTGCAGATAATCAATTAGGTAATAGTGTTTCTCTCAGTTAGGTTAGGCTTTTTTCTCTGTTAATATTATTTCTGATCCGTTATCTTGTTGAGACAAAATAACAAAATGGTATTTTTCGTTTGGTCAATCAAGGGTTATGACAAAATTCAATGACTTCTGAAAACATGATTCTGTCAACAATACAATGATGCTCTTTGTTTTTGAGAAATCCTCGACTCCTGCAGACAAGTTCGTGAATTGTGTAGCCGATACAATGCTGCTAGCTAGTGTGCATGCTGGTCGTTACCCACTGAAGAGAAGCACCGATAGAAGTGTATTGTGGGTGTGTCCGTTTGCCTGAAGTAAGCCCATTTGTTGAAATTGATCAAATACTTTCAAATATATTTATTGTTCGTTGAACAGATTTCATTAGCCTATCCAAAGAATAAAGATAATGTGAGGCTCACATTACCAAATAACACTTAAAATGTATCAATAAATAAATGTGTAAATATTTTTAAATATAAACTTATGTTCACAAGACAGCTAAAAGCATAAAGAACAACAGATTATTATAAGCAAGAATTATTAGCCTGAAATACCCATTCAAATTGAAAAAACCTAGATTGCATGCAGTTTTCAATGTTTTCTCAGAAATTGTAGATGTGTTCAACTGCACGGAATATAGTTACAAGAAAGCCATAATAACATACCTCAGTAATAATAACAATTAAGTTTAGCATAATACCATTCTTCTGTATAATTTTAATATTGATTACTGTTTCATTGAATTGTTATGTTCATTTTAAAAAATGTTTGTAAAAGCTCTTATATAATAAATAAATAAATAAAATCTTCCGAGAAAAAATAAAAGCCGTCGACGGGATTAAAAATTGTCAATTTTACACGGAGAAAAATGAATGATTTAAATCCTGTTAAAACTGTGATTGTAATTCATTTCCTAGTAAAATATTGATCCATTCAATTTTTATGAACACGTTTTCCGCCTGATTTTCCGTTTTTATGAACACCGTATTCGTGTTTTACGGACAGTTTGTTGGGAAACCTGTCAATTCATTTGTTGAAGGCCTGCAGTCCCGTGAATAATTTGACCAGATTTAAATAAATTTGCAACATTTTATGCCAATAAGTTTGTTCTTTCTAAACTTGATAAATTACGATATCGAAATCCATTAAAAAAATACACATTTCATATCTGGGATTTTTTTATTAATAAAACTAGCTGTACCCCGAAATGCAATGCTGTGACTTGGTCTGTCTGTGCAGATAGAAAAACAATAGCGTGTGTTGTTTTGATGGCGCTATTTAAAAAAAGAAAGCATATTTGTCCAACAGATGGCGCTGTTATTAAAAAAATGTTTTTACCTGTCACTGGTGACGTCTACATATATAATATAGGTATGTACATATATAAAAACACACGAGTATTCGATTGCAACGTTGTGTCAAAATTTCAAAGCAATCGGTGAAGAATTTTCAAATATTTAAGGTTTTGAACAAACGAACATTTATATTTTTATTTACATAGATTGATAATTTTGGATAATAATTAACTACCTATTATAGTTCCAATTTTGCAACTCAAAGCAAATCCCAGTTGAGAGGTCATTGAACCGGAGTTACACATAGACGTAGAGACAACACCGGTAGTTATTATTACTTGAATAGATGGCGTTTCTATGTATTATCTGTACAGTGGTTGTCCAACTATGTACAGGTATGCGTTTGGTAATCTTATTTGATCTTTTCATTTAGTCGTGGGTCGTGATGAAGAGGTCTTCGGAGTTATATTGGTAAATACCGAAATTCTGGTAATCTAAATCTCTGATAATTCAATCTCAAAATAAAACTGTGGGTTTGTAAATAAAACAAGACCTTTCACAGTTACTTATATAAATACATACAGCTTGTTCAGGGACGTACTTGACTTACAGCTAGAATCCGATGACTTTTTTTTTCAACTTAAAACATTAAGAATATCAGTTGGACATTTACGGTCGGGTGAGGAGTTGGGCGGTTACTTGTGACCAGTGACGAGCCGAGCGAACAGTGACAACATGTGGAAGAAATTAGGAAAAAAACATTAAAAATTTTAACCGGATTCTAAAAATCTCACTAACATTTTTGCTCCAAATAATGTCAGAAATCACTGGTTAAAAGTAAATCGAGTATGCCCCTTAACACCCTGTATAGATAGATTGAAGAAGAAGATAGATTGATAAAGGAATATGAGGAAATAGGTCAGAATTCGAGCACGACCTGCAAAGCAGTCGGTTGCTGGCTCAACAAGTCGCGATTTCCGCAAAAATCCAGTCTTTCACCTCTTACCTAACCCGACTGAAATGCTAGCGAAAAGCTTCACTTAAAAGGCCAACTATCAGGTAAAATATTTGCAAAAATTTGTCCCTCGATGATCTAGGTGCTATCCCGCTACTTTCTTTACGAAACCTCTGGGTGTAGGTCCCTTCCATTGATATGCTTGGTGTAACTCAAAATGAGCAGCACATGTACGAGGGTTCCTTCGAAGCCAGCGTCAAGTAACCTCTCAGAAGCTGGGCGTACTGTACAGTGTACAGAGCCCGCAGATTCTTCAGATAGTAGGTACATACACTGCTGCTAATGTTGAATTTGATAGTCACTTCTGGTCTGGACTCTCAAAATACTTTATCTAGTATCTGGCAGCAGATGGATGTACCTAAATAATAATTTAAACAATTAAAGAAATGAATCTGTTATCACACATTTTACGATGAAGAATCCATAATTAGGTTCATCACCGGATACGTATCATGTGGGATTTAATAGGAGTAATTAAATTTCTGTTATTTTTCTTGGTTCCTTAATGTTCTCATGCATCCTGTTTAGCGATAAGAATAATTGCTGAACATCAACACGCTTACAAAGTGTGTAAAACAGTTGACCAATAAATATGCAAACAACTGGCCCAATCAGTCAGTTGTCTGACGACATTCGCGAAGTTGTGTTACAATTGCAAATCCTTCCCCAAGGTACCCCCAAGAGGAAGACGTAGGTGTCCAGTACAAAACCTTTGACTCTGCAGAAACGGGTAGCCAATTTGATAGATTGCCATATCTTAACAAACGGATTGAAATCTTTAGGATACACGTGTGAGGTGGGAATGCTGTCCTTGTTCTTGATTCCTTCAGCACTCGTCGGGAAACACGCCAAACGCGTGTCTAACATTTTTACACGGTCAACATTTGTTACATGATAACGGTTTGTTTCGAGACTAAAATTAAAAATTTCACTGGGAATCGATTTACCGACATCTGCGTTTCCTCCCTCCCGGGTCATGGGTCACAACATGGGTCTCTTCAAGACCCACGTTTACTCCTTCCTCTCTTCTAAAAGAACCTTCACACAGCTTCTCCAAAGGTGACACAGGCCCTGTGAGAAATTATTTTTTGTGGAGTTGAAGTTAATATGTAAGAAAAAATGTAATACGAGTAGGGTGTTGGGAGTATTATTTATAGTTCAGCTTGTAAGAGAAACGATTAAAGTAGGATTTTAAACAGGGTGTGGACGTTGAAAAAGACACTGAAATCAAAATTATGGGTCCCAAAAACATTGATCACAAAGAAGGTGCATTATTTCGCAGTCAAAAGATCGAATGAAGCATTGTTATATAACTTTTGTTGGGTCTGCAAGGACCTATTTTGCAGACTCAACAAAATAGGTCCAAGCAGACCTAACTTTTGTTAGGTCTACAAGGACCTATTTTGTCTCCCAAGATATTATGTTTTCGAAGCAAGGTAACGGAATAAGATGGAGTTGGCTTACGATATTACCCATTGGTGGATTTGGCCAAAGTACTCGACCGAATTTGTAAGACACGAGAATCCAATATCGGTGGATTGGATATTATCTTAGTCAACAAACATCCAGCCACCATATTATTCTTCAGCAGTTTGTTGTATGGCGGACTGAGTATGGTGGGTAATATTATCTGAGCCGACACACGCTGGTTCGGTCGCATAATGAGAATATAATTATTCCCATCACACCGGCACGCCCCGAGCTTCCGATCGACTCTCTTTTGGTACTGAAGGATGTGATTCCCAGCCTGGGACAAGCCACAGTTAACTTTTGGGACTTTTCGTTCATTTGATGGCAGATTTATCATCAATCTTTTTGTGGAGATAATTTATTTATTTATTGTTTATTGTGAAAAACAGTGAATTCAATTACTTTTCAATACGTTAAGCATAGATACGAGTACTTTAATTAATTATTTCAGTTGAGATGCAGCATTGTGTTAAAAAATATTTATTGCATGTCACCAGTGGCGGCTTTCCTATCGGGGGCCATTTGGTCAATGACATCCCAAAATATGCTTCAATAGTATTTATATTAAAAAAGGATTTAACAAATTACCCGATTACTAATTTAGTTTTAATATTCGTACGGTAATAGCGAGTTCCAGTGCCATCTAGCAACCAAATGAGAAGCTACTGTGTATACCTACCGTGGGTCACTTTTAATTTTACACCGGAGGTAAACACTATTATGTCTAACGTATGCTTCGTATCATACAATATTTATTTTAAAGAGGCTTTCGGATATGACCGCGGTGAGATAGATATATCTACGACCTAAGATTATTAAGGTATTAGAGGGAGAAGTGAAAAAATGTCAGTCGAAAATTTGTTGTGTGATAAACGATAGCCTTCTTGAACTTGTTCACGAAATTACGTTTGTCCAATTCTCGAAAGAAATCGCAAACAATTCATTGAATCGTGAAAAACGTATTCAAATAAAGTGACAATTAGTTTATGTTACAAGAGAGAAATATAAAGAGATTAAAAACAAAAGATATAATTTTTGTCCGTGGATTTTTGGGTGCAATAAAATGAGCGTATAGGTACTTTTGCTTTCATTGTTTACTTTTTAAGTCTACTGATAAACAATTGACTGAAGTTGGAGTTCGTGATTACAAATCTTTTAATAGGTTAAGATCTTTTTAAAGAAAAAAAAAAAAATTAGTTTGTAAATAATTAAAGATAAAGAATCTTAAATTAAACTTTCTTTTTTTTTACTGACCATCGGCTTCTGGACCAGTAGAGCCGCCTCTTCATGTCACTGAAGTTTGATTGAAAATGTCTATATCAGAAGAAAGGTGGCTTAAGAGTGTAATCATTTTCCCCAAAGGGATGATTTTTTGTGGGTTGGTCCTACCTCTTAAAATAAGAAAATAAAAAGCCTGTGTTGTCTAGCTCTGGTGAAGTTATCGAGAACATCATGATTGCAAATGTGTCTATTGAACAGCTTATGTGCTACTAACACCGTTGCAATTTAATTTGTTGTTAAACATCTAGACCAGTCTTTCTCAAAGTGGGCGATAACGCCCCCTTGTGAGCGCTGGAAGCTTTCAGGGGGGGCAGTAGAAGGCTCAAAGAAAATTAGGGGGCGTTAATGAAATCTAGAAGGGCGATGGCCCTAGCGTTGCCATTGCAACTGGAAACCCCTCTTCTCCTTCTATTTCTGCTAGGCTGCTGATTGAGCCCCATCTCCAGCCAATATTACAAAAATATTAGCAGAAATGACAAGCACCTTTTAGCCAAGTGTCACATGTCCACTGGGTTCTTTAGATCGTGCTGTTAGAATATTCTGTCACCTAACGGCGCGGCTATGTCCTGCCGATGACCTCAGCTGACCGCTCCTCGCAGGACCAACTCCGTGCGGCCCGACAAGACAACACAATAGCGTCTCCGACTCCTTCCACCTTCCACTTGCCACCGTCCAGCGATCCCAGGCTCTCCACAAGGATACGAAGGCGGAACCGGCCAGGCACCGGAAGATAAACATAACGGTTCCGGTGCCGGTGATTTGTGCGCTTCTGGATTGGTAATGCGCTAGCGGTAAAATATTATTGGCGAGACGATTGCGGTAATAAGTTACATCATTAGAGTATTTTTATATGGTTCCATGGCGAAACGGAACAGTGACAAAATAGAGCATCGAAGAAAAGCGAAGAGCCGTGTTAAGGCGATGCACTACGTCGTGTAATATTTTAAATAGAGCCGCTATCAATAACAACCCTTACGTAGATGGCGATAAGGTTTAAATTCCCGCTTAACACCATCCTCCTGTTTTGATTTATGCAAGAAAAAAAAATGGCCAAAAAGTGCCTTTTGTTTTATTTTGTGGATGTTAAGGCATAAATATTTTTTTTATTTTTTATTTTATAAATAACTTAATTTTCCACATTATACAATAAAATCATAACCGAAAATGGGTTCGTAAGTAGGAGATTTTGAACTTTAAAGCAGTTTTCATAGGCCTTATACATTATTTTTTTCTGGGCTTATAAAAAGACTTATCTAAAAAATACTCGATTATTTCAAAGGCCAAGATGTATTCTACTCGCAGTATTTAATTAAAGCATCTGAAACATTTCTAGGCGACCAAATTTTCAAACCAAAAACACATGATTTTGCTTTACTACGTATGGCATCGCCTTTATAAAGAACACAAACATGTGTATTTGTTTATTTCTGCATGGAGAAAATGAAGGGGGAAAAATCTGTAAAAATTTTTGGTAATCCGGTTAAAAACTGGATTGCAGGCCGTTTACTGAACTTTTGGTAAATTCCTTATACATCGGAACACGTGTTCATGCACCTCTATTTGCCTTCATAATGTACATTAATCCCTCCCACTCCGATGCAAGGCGATGGGTCAAGAGAGAGTCCTGCTGGAGAGGTAAAAAGATCTCCCTCAACGAGTTTTTACTAATCCGGCCCGCAAAACAGTAGACGCATCCCCCGCCAAGATCTAGACAATCCCATGAACCCGGACACCCCTGCTAAGTCACAAAACGTAGTGAATCACTTGGGGTGACTTATGGCAGAGGTGTTGGTTACCCAATTAATGGTTCCCGGGGCGGCGGTACCCAAATTGAAATAACTACTATTTTTAAGCATTTATGTATATTGTATCTTTATAATTTTTAAGCATTAAGTACCTAATAGACTAGCTCCTTAGTCAGACCCGAGAATATATCTCTACTAACTGGGTAATTAAATTAGTCAAATCAATTTTTTTTTTTAACATTCTGCCTTCTACAATGTACATATTCATAATGTTGAAAGAATTCAAAGAAAATTTCTACGCTTCGTAAATTTTAAACTTAACATCCCTTTAGAACACATAAATTACCTGTCATTATTAAATCTTTTAAATATTCCAACATTAGAAAACAGAAGAAACATAAACGACCTAACCTTTTTATTAAAATGATTGAACTCTAAATTCGTTTGTTGTGAAGGAGTTTATTGAAGAAATCTACACATACCTACACGAACAACTAGGCAAATATCAACATTTTACATACATACATCTCTTTCCAACTATAGTTTTTACTCTCCAATACAACGTTTAAACAGTCTTGGTAACAAATACAAGGCGATGCACTACGTCGTGTAATATTTTAAATTGAGCCGCTATCGATAACAACCCTTACGCAGATTGCGATAAGGTTTAAATTCCCGCTTAACACCACCCGCCTGTTTTGATTTATTCAAGAAAAAAACATGGCCAAAAAGTGCCTTTTATTTTATTTTGTGGATGTTCAGGCATAAATATTTAATTTTTTTCGGCCATTTTATAAATAACTTAATTTTCCACATTAAATAATAAAATCATAACCGAAAATGGGTTCGTAAGTAGGAGATTTTGAACTTTAAAGCAGTTTTCATAGGCCTTTACACTATTTTTTTCTGGGCTTATAGAAAGACTTAATTAAAAATACTCGATTATTTCAAAGTCCAAAATGTATTCTACTTGCAGTATTTAATAAAAGCATCTGAAACATTTCAGGGCGACCAAATTTTCAAACTAAAAACACATGATTTTGCATTACTACGTATGGCATCGCCTTAAACAATATAAATGTATTTGATAATAATTTGAACTTGGCAAACTTTAAACGAAGTATGTGCGAACTATTTCTACCTACTTTGTAAACTATTGTTATCAAATAATTTTATACCTTCTTACTATCATTGTCATTGATTTGGAAGATTTTGGCAGATTTTCTATTTTTTGTCTCACTTATTTGTACTCTATCATACCTATATTTTTTAAAGTCTTATATTTTAAATAACCTATATTTTTTTTAACTCTGATATTTTTTTATGTAACCTATATTTTATTAACACGGATTTTTTATTTAATATGTTCAACTAAAAAAATAAAGAAGTACATTATTACATGTAAAAGCCCTATGGGCGTTTAAATAAAATAAAATAAAATAAAACATATTATTAATTTGTATATTTACTTTAAATAATATCAATTAAAAAAATATTTAAAAACTGTTATATTGGTTGTTTTCTGATTGTCAGTAAGTTTGTTTCATTGTATACTTTTTTGGTGGGTGATATCTGGGTTAAAGTTAAAAAAGTTTTTTATTACTTTATTCTTTATTATTTGTAAGTCGCTTAAAGACGGCTGGGTTGGAAGGAAGCTGGGAGTCCAGGAGTGGCCGACGTTTGAGTTCATCCCTTTCACTGTGATGCAAGGCAATGGGTCGAGAGAGTCCTGCTGAAGAGGTAATAAGATCTCCCTCAACCAGTTCTCCCAAATCCGGCTCGTAGGTGGGCTAACGCATCCGCCGCCAATGTGTCACCAAATCTAGTAAATGTCTGTGTTTTCCCATATTTCTAGTAGATGATTTAGATGGGACTGTATTAAATTAACGAATAATCCGCTGTTTACTTGCGTTGGAAAATATGAACTATTCTATCAAATACTCCAAATTAATGGGATTTTATTTTTCTTTTAATTTTTTTATTTGCTGATTTTTTAATAAAATATAATGTCATCGCAAGGCGAAAACATATTTTCTTTCGAAAAATTAAATCTTATATTATCTTGTGCTTTAAATTTCGTATGTACGTAGAAGTAAGGGAACTAGCGTCATTGATCCCTTTGGCACCGGTCCATGATAGGGAAACACGCAAAACGCGTATACATGGTTGACATTTGTCACATGAGAACGGGTCGCTTTTACGACTCGTTCTCAAGTTATACAGCTCGGCTATGGAACGATTTGCCGGCCTCTGTGTGTGCCTCTTTATCCCTCCATTTTTTTTTTTTTTATATTAACTCCACACAGGAGGCCCTGAAGAAAATAATTTCCCTCAGGGCTTATGTCATCTTTGGGGATGCTGTGTGGAGGGTCTTTTTGTGGAGAGGAAGGAGTGAACATGGGTCTTGAAGAGTTCCATGTTGTAGGAGGGAGGAAACACAGAGGCCGGCAGTTCGTTCCACAGCCGAGCTGTTGAACTTAAGAACGAATCGTAGAAGCGACCCGTTCTCGTGTGACAAATGTCAACTGTGTACAAATGTTGGGCGCGCGTTTGGCGTGTATCCCGACTACGCACCGGTGCCAAAGGGATCAATGACGCTAGTTCCTCAGAGCATCTTCCATTGTAATACCGATAGAACAAGGACAGCATACCTACCTGACGCCTGTGCTCTAAAGATTGCAGTCCGTTTGTTAAGATTGGGGAATCTATCAAACGGACCGCCCGTTCTTGCACAGAGTCAAGGGTTTTTTTTCAGGTATTTAGGGGCTCCGGACCAGAGATGGCTGCCAAATTCGACAGTAGGGCGCACTTGCGATTTGTACAGGGTCAGCAGTTGTGTATTATTAAATTATCTGCGGGCCCTGTACAGTACGCCCAGCTTCTGAGAGGCCAACTTTACTCTGGCTTCGATGGAGCCCCCATACCTGAGCTGGTCACTTATAGTTATACCAAGCATATCAATGGAAGGCCTGTTCGGAAGATTGCCATGACATAAGTCTGGAAGTGATCTATGTTCACTCCTTCCTCTCATCAAAAAGACCCTTCACACAGCATCCTCAGTGATGACATAGGCCCCGAGGGAAATAATCTTCTCAGTGCCTCCAGTGTGGAGTTAAGTCCCTGCATTCCCAATTTCTACCGATTTATAAAATGTTTCTCTTAAAATTTTTAAAATCCATAAAAAATTTATATTAATATCTATACATTTGTTATGTCGAAACGTTAATTTTATTAAAGTCCCTCGATAGAAAAAGTAAGTTCCGAAAATTATTACAAACACGTTTAGTGTATCTTTAAATGAAACTAAAGCATTTGTGAGATATTTTTGCTTTATTTCAAACGAGTCGTGTTTTATTAAATATTTTTGCTTAATTATTATCGTTTTTTTAATATTAGCGCACTCCTTCTAACATTGAACGCTTACTACGGGGACTTAAGGTACAAAAAAGGATTATAATACGATAGAAATTACGAAAGGAAAAATACGATTATACCTATCTTTCAACAAAGTAATATGGTTTTTCGTCCTTGCAGATTCGTGTGAATGTCACGACTGCTTCCAGCCGTCTCTGGAACCAGTGGGATTACGGAATCTCCAATTGGGGTATGTTGTAAAGCTGAAAGTAGTGAGATTAAGGAGATGGGGATGTGAAGGTGAGGAAGTGTCTAGAGATTCAGAACTGGTCACCAAACACAACTAGGTACACGGAGATAAATGAACCTGTTAAAAAAATGATAGCGTGCCAATTTCCTGTAAAAATATTAGTCATTCAGAATATATAGAGAACATTTGTTGTTTTTCTAATAAATATCATGACCAAATGCGACAATCAGTACATAATATAATATCAATATCAATATTTGTACGAACATGTGAACACGTTCTTATAAAACATTCGATTTTATTTATTTATTTAATTATTTATTAACGGACATCGTCCAAATTACAAAATAATAACACGAATACAGTAAAATGAAAAATACAGGAGTAGACAAAGGTACATGAAAGCAAAGACATAAGGCAGATATAATATAAGAAAATAAAGTGACAAGTCGAATCAAGTCAAGACTACGCCGTGGGTCAGGACCACGGGACACTTATAATATTCCGTCACTTGTTTAGCGACTGGCAAAAATCATTCAGACTTATCCCAAAAAAGTTAAGGTTTTGACTTGAGTTGACCAGTCTACGTGGTGAATAATATCCAAAATTTGTCGAATGATGGTTGAGGAAGAGCAGTACATTATTTCTGAGTCTGTGCGAGGGGATATTGAAGGGAATGAGTTGCAGTAGAGTAGGTGAATCAATAATACCATTTATAATTTTGAGAAGCAAATGAGGTCATTTCTTTCCCGACGGACTTCCAAAGGAGAGAGGTTTTTTAAATGATTCTGAATAGATGATCTTTCACCAGGTCGATAGAGCCTACAATATAAAACGAAATCGATCCAATAATCCGCGCGTGCCACCGCGCCTGGGAGGTACTGATACTGACTAGGCAGGTAGGTACTAGGTTTGTACAGCCGGGTACCCTCGCCACGTTATTAATTCCCACCTGCCCTATCATCTGCTCTCTACTCTCTGTTCTCCTTGCCGCATCTTCCCTACTCCCGCAAGCTCGCTACTTGATATAGAAGGGGCAGACAAGGTTGCCACAACTAACGATAAATGTTACCAAAAATTTATTACATTCTTCTGCAATCGTTGCCTCTGACTGATGATGATTCCTGAAACATTGAAAGCCGCGACATAGATAACGACGTCTGGACATGGTGACACTATTTTTATTTATTTTTTAAACGCCCTGACGACTTTTACATGTAATCTTTTGTTTGAAAAGTTAATTGAACTAACTAACCTTCACGTCGTTTCATGCAGGAGTAGGCAGAGATGACGGACCTCCAAACACCTTGGTCTTGGCACACACTCCTTACCTCATTTACATTCATATATCGTCTCTTAGATACTGTCCTATTATTCAGACTCTTGACATGGCCCAACTCAAGTATCTGTTTTACTTCTTCTAATATTCACATTAGCGTCATATATTCTCCTTACACTCCTTTCTTCGTTAATTCGCCTTGCATGACCAAACCATTTGAACGTCCCTTTCTTAATCTTACTCGATACGCTTACATCATTCTTGCATTATTTTCTGATCTCCACATTTCTCACACGATCATACATGGTTTTACAACACATTCGCTTCAGCGATCTCATTTCTACACCACAAGAGTCTGCAAATATCCTCCAAAACTACTACATTAAAAAAAATACACAAATTTATAATTAGCAAGAAAAACCTACAAAGAAACCTAATGAAAAATTGAGCTCCCTTTGTGCACACGGACACGCCCAAATGCAGTGGAGTATTTTCACAAAATTTAAATACTGTTAAAAATGTGTCGAATATTTCAAATTTATTTTTCTGATTATCGTGCTAAAAACATATAACTTTATATAATTATATTTTCATTCATATTTTTTTATTTCAAAAACGATATGAAACCGCAAATTCCGAAATGGTTCCAACTGGCTACAACGTCATTATGACACAAATGTCTGGCGTCGTCCCGAGTGATGTCAACTAAATGCTTTACTACATAATACAACGTTGCATTCGAATACGCGTGAGTTTTTATTTACCTATATTATATAGATGTCACACGTGACAAGTAAAAAACATGTTTTTTTTAAACAACACCATCTGTTGAACGTGAAAGCAAGAATGCATCTGTACAGATGCATTCTTGCTGAGAGACTGAGCCATAGCAACACGATTCGGGGTACAGTTAGTTTACTAATAAAAACGAATATGTTGGCGGAAAATCGAAAATAGGCAAATTTTGATGAAAATGTATTCGTAAACTTAAAAAAAATACCTTCATTAACGTTATTTTTTCGAGAATTAAAATACCCTGTTCTATAGGTATTCCTTGCAGATCTAGGTTTATCTCTTAAGGGCCATCTCAAAACATTTTTCGAAACTTTACGCCGATAGATGGTGTTATTTTCAATATCGTCTAATAAAACACTTTTAACACGTTATGCTTTATAATATTGAGATGAATTATTGGTTTGCGAACGTATATAAGTAATATTAATCTGTATAAATTTTTATGGTACCTATAATTACATAATCGTAGAAAACGGCTGAAAAATACACAATTTCATTGCAAAAAATACGTCCAAAAGACATTTCACGCAGCTCCGCGCGCGTTGGTACAGGAAATTTTTATTTACCCAACCAAAACCATTTGCGAAAAAGACTCCATTTCAAAAAATTTACGATGTTTCGCATGAGTATGAAAGAGACACGAGATAGAGGTTTGTTCAATTCACTAAACTAAATCAATGCCTGGGAAGATTAAATAATTTATAAAAGGAGCCGGCTAGGAACAACGGTATGTGTGCCGGGAGCTGGCGTTAACTGGACCTTTTTTTTAAAGGCCGCTTTTGCTAAATGGACATAATCATACCAAGCGATGTAGGTATATACCTACATAGTAACCATGTATTCGCGCGGATGCTTGCTCACAAATATTTCGCGAATAAGTCAAAAGGTTACACATTTTCTTACATTTCTATGGGGCGCATTCATCAAACCAACGAAGTGGTTAGAATTGCCAGACGGAGAAACAAATTTGTCATATGCATAAGTCAGAAAGGGCTCTCGACGTAACATCAAGCATCTAAATAATATAGGCATTGTTTTGAAATCAGCTCGCCACGTGCGTCGTAATATATGAGTGTCCACAAAGACGATGCCTACAGTGTGCATATGAAGTCGCCTTTTCACATTAAAAAACTTTTTGTATTTTGTAAATGGGTATATTTTATTTTCACAAATGACAAACATGTCATGTTAATAATAGTAAATCCTCTATAGGGCAGAAAGGTGATTGAAAAAAAAAACTTTTTGTACAAATATCTTATACACGGTGTCCATAAACTAGTTGTAAAACTGCCATCACAGTAAGCGGAAAGCGTTGCCTGGGTCGTGATGGAGGAATTAGCCAGCTGTGGAATTGAACTCACGATGCCTGGCGGGAACGACGATAGTAAAAGATTTTTTATTTACTTATTTATTTATTTTTTATTCTTTTCACATATTCTGTCCATATTTCTTTTTTTTGTAAGATCCTTTTTCTTTCAATGTTTGTTTTAATATTTTGTCCGATAGCTTGAATTGGTCTACTTTGTCCAATTAATTCATCATTTTTCTCACAGAGAAGCAGTCCTGGATTTCTCCACAAAAATTAATTTTAGGGGTCTCGTCATTCGAACACTTGTTTTCTTTATTTCCGCGCCAGTGTTTGTGGGAACTAAAAGATATAATATAAAGGCATTAAAGGAGTATAATTTTTGAGCAACATTAAATATGAATCACCCTATACCAAACGAGCGACATGGGTCATAAAATAACAAGCGTGATGGTTAGTTAGTTAGGTAGGTACCGAGAAAATATTTAAAAAATAATAAAATATTTTGAAATAATTTCATAATACTTACCTGTATTCCGATTCGCCGTGCTGACGTTTCATCCCTCACTCTTTTCCCGGAATACTGATGATTCTTATAAAGGGCACGCCTCATTTTTATGGAATAACAATGCTGTACAAAATCGAAAAAAGTCACTTCAAACCGCGGCAGACAATGACTGTTGTAGCCCAGCTACACTACTCGCGAAGTTGATCGAAGTTGACCGAATACGATAGTGTGGGCACGAACTTCGCTTCGCTTCGGTCATCTTCGCTTCGCTTCGCCCGACTTCCGATTGTTGTCGGTAAATGCGCCCGAGTCAAAGGACTCGAAGTTCGAACACGAAGTTTCTGCCCACACTACTCGGTTCACTTCAGTTCGCTTCGAGACGTCGTGTTTGGTGGTTGTGCGTGCGCAGAGTCATAGTGACTATACGTAATAAAATATGGCTTCTACACTGTGGTCACAGGACCTAATTTTTTTGTTCCTAGAAACACTCCAATCCGAGGCGGTTATTTGGGACCCAATTGAAAGGGACCATAAAGATAACTAACTAACTAACTAACCTTGAATAAACTTGACGGCCGGCATAGTCCAGTGGTAACGCATTGGACTGCCATTCCGAAGGTCGCGGGTTCGAACCCGGCGTGCGCAAATAAATTTTATTTGATTGATTTGTGTTATTTCACAATTAATTAATTAAAATAATATATAGTATATTTGCGGCACGTTCCAGAGTGGAAGATACTACCAGTATCGCCCTGGTGTAAGACCACCATTCAGAATTGAAACGTTGCTCCAAATGGCTTAAGCCGTGTTTAGTGACTAGATCTGAATAGCCAGGTACTTCCCCACCTTCCTCTTTCCCTTCCCCACTTACCTTCAGCCTCACAACATCCCCCAATTGGGGATGCCATAGTCTCACTGGCTCCAGACGGGAGCAGTTGGGACTCTTGTGAGGTATTCACTATAAAAAAATAAAAAATAACCATCACGCCGTTTCCCCGCAGGGGTAGGCAGAGAGGACGGACCGCCAAACAGCTCGGTCTTGGCACACACTCCTTGCCTCATTCACATTCATACATCGTCTCATACATACTCTTCTATTATTCTGACTCTTGACATGGCCCGACTCGAGTATCTGATTCACTTGATCGTGCCATGTCTTCCTCGGGCGTCCCCGACTTCTGCTACCATTCACATTTGCATCATATATCCTCCTTACACTCCTATCTTCGCTCATTCGCTCTACATGCCCAAACCATCTAAGCGTCCCTTTCTTAATCTTACTCATTACGCTTACATCAGCCTTGCCCTCTTTGCGGATCTCCACATTCCTCACACGATCAAACATGGTTTTACCACACATACGCCCTTGAGGTGATTTTTCACAAAAACGGCGCTTTACAAATTATCCAATTATTATTATTATTATTATTATACGCCTCAGGGATCTCATTTCAACAGCATTTAATCTACTTTCATCCTTTATTTGCCATTTATTTTGTGTAGCGGCCGCTTTGAATGAATGAATGAGAGAATGTGAATTGGCGGGCGTCTAGCTAGTGATAGTTACAGATTTAAGAAAGTTCTAAATAATTACAACCGCTCTCACTATAATTATTATACAGTTAATTTTGCCTTTTTTACTGCGTGCCAAAACCGCAAATGTTCCTTGCGACGAGTAATACTGGAACATTCGTAAAAAAGCAAAACGAACATTCTATCAGAATAACAAATCAAGCCGCGCAAATTGACATTTTTACTACAAATTTACTGACCACTTTAACACCGTAGGAATGGGCTAATAGCGTGCACGTGAAACATATGGCTCGCACATATGTTTGTCTCCTTCTAACACGGATTCGGACATTTCGGCTGGCGGTGCCCGCATAAAATAATTACTTTTGTTAATTTAATTACTTTGTTATTATAAGTGATAGAACAGTGAAATTTTCGTTCGCGATAAACTCATTACGAGTATTATTTTTCGGTACTAAAATAAATAAAATATTATCTGTAGTTTTCAAATGTGGCTGAAAAATAGATTGTATGGGAATTGTCACATCTGTTTCACCGCCAAAAAGATGTATATTCTTGGTATACCTTATATTTAGAGATGGCAAAATTTAGCATTAATTTTCAGATTTTTTAGCATTAACAATTGGAAATTTAACGTTTTATAGCATTTTGAGGCATAATTTAGCGTTTTGTAGCAAAATAGAAAAAAAATGTATTTCCTAAATGTTTTTACCGCATATTTTAAGTATTTTTGGTAAAATATATGTTTAACCTCCTTTTGCAAGTATTTCCATGTGAAAGATTTTAAATAATTAATTTTAATATTAAATTAATAAGAAAGGAAACTCTAAGTACGGGTCGAACACAAACACAACAAATGCAGATTGCGATTAACATCAACAGTCGTAATTTATTTCGCACAATTTGTGTAATGTCAAAAAGCAATTTTAGCCTGCAGTACAAAAATATTAAATATTTACAAATAAAATAGTAACAAAATTATAAAAAATCGTAGGAAAGGCTTCCAAAAATCAAATAAAGTAGGCATAATACTTTTCCCTGCACATTCACATGAAACTACCTTCCTTATGCATTTTTCTCAATTCTTCTTTAGTTGTACCTACTGGACTAAATATTACTGTATCAGCTTCTCCAATTTGTATGGTTTTTTGACTTCTGAAATACGCTATATTCTCGGAAAGCGTTTACGCACACAGTCGGTGGAGCGCAAGCTGAAGATAGAGATGATTTTTAATCACTTATTTCCGCTGATAAATATCGATTTTTTGAAATTGTCACATATTATTTTAATACCCGGTATTTTCGGGAAATTCGCGCCTATTTCGCTAAATAGAATAATTTAGCTGAAATACGGCCAAAATCACGTTTTTCGCGTTAATTCGCGAAATAGAAATCACTGGAAACACTTTCAAATGCCTCGAAACGCAAAGAAAACTTATAAATGCCCTATTTTCAAACCATAAATATTTTTTCGCGTTTTTAGTTAAAACGAAATTTTGCCATCTCTACTTATATTGTAGCCAATAGGCATTAAAATCGCTTTTTGCAAAACTGGTTTTTATTTATTTTCTAAATAATTTTATAAGAAAGCAAAAAAGTTAATCAAGTGAAACTGTCACAGATAATCTTAGCTATAATACTGTATTTTTTAAATGTTGTTTCTTTTATGCTTTCATCCATTTATATTGTAAATATATTTTTTAGTAGTTTACCTTTATATTTTTTTATTTGTATTATACTCAAGCGAAGCGATAGGAAAACCTTTAATTTATTAAAAGCATATTTTTTGGTATTCATAATGTACACCAATTTGTTATAAAGGTTAATCATATTAGTTATATTATTAAGGTTAGTTATAATTATATAAATATTAAATAGTTTTTATTTTACCGTTAGTGAATTGGTTTCTTGTGGCAGCCCTGTTCGAGCGTACAGTCCACCTATGCACAGGTGTTATCTCCCGACAGCTACGTGTATCGTGTATTGATAGAAGCGTTATCTCGCGGCCTGGTAAGTAAGTACACCCTCCCCAGCGTCCGCTCGCCAGCTGGCCGCGGGTTCAACTCCCGACGAAGGGGGAAATAAATTACACGTTAACTGATCGTTTTGTTCAAGTTGTAATTTCGCAACTTGCAACCGACCATTCATGTTTCATGGACTTCGCGCTTGTTCATTTCTGCGATCACAATGCATCAATAACTTCATATATCTACTTACTCTTAACTAACTGACTACGTACTTATGTTATTTAAAACTTACTGATGTGAAATATTACTAATAGTAAAAATCTGGTAAAATTATTCGTACTTCGGTTGAAAACGGGACTGCAGGGCTTCAATGAACTAATTGACAGGTTTCCTAACAAATTATCAGTAAAACACGAATGTTTTATGGAGATGTCATAAAAATTCTAATATATAAAATTTTAAACGCAGTTGCATGAACACGTGTATAGTTTTTTTGGTAACCAGATAAATCATCACAATGATAATTCATCACATCTTTAAAAAGTTATATAAAGTCATGGAAAGTGATGAAACAAAATTTTTTTTAACTGGTTTATGTAGTTTAAGTTAGGTTCAAAAAAAATTTCATCGTAACTAGATAAATCATCACTTTATATCACTTTTTAAAAGTGTGTTGAATTGTCACTGTGTTGAGTTATCATGGAACCAGTTTTTTTTATATTAACTCCACACACGAGGCCCCGAGGAAAATAATAACTCAAGGCCTATGTCATATTTGGGGTTGCTGTGTGGAGGGTCTTTATGAGGAGAGGAAGGAGTGAACATGTTGTTGGAGGGAGGAAACACAGAGGCCGGCAGATCAGCCGAGCCGTTGAACTCAAGAATGAGAAAAAAAGCGAACCGTTCTCATGTGACAAATTTCAACCGTGTACATACGATATATTCTGAATGTATTAGTATAATATAGTTAGTTAGGAAATGGCCTGCCATGTCGTTTTTAACAGGCTTTTAATAAACCAGCAATACAATTTCTTCGTGTGGACGGGTTCATCATAGTTCCCGTGAGCACTTAAGCCATTTTGCTATCTCCCATTTTACCTCATTCCTTTAACAGTAACCGGGTACCATTGATAAAGTTCACCAGGGTTGTCTCTTGGGTTCATAACGTTTGTTCCCAGGTCTGTGCCATGTTCCCATCAGTGCGGAACACGGAGAAAACTTACTGATAAAAAAATATTGCTAATTTATTATGAATCTCTTCACATTATTCGTGATCCGGTTAAAAACGGGATTGCAAGCATTAACGAATGAATTAATAGTTTTCCTGATAAACTATTAGTAAGATATCAATGAATTGTCATGATGTCGGAACACGTGTTCATTAAAATCCTAACATTTTCACATTTCGCCATTATAAATATATACACGTGTTCCCATATTATTACGAATGTACTTATTTTTCCACTCCCGACGCTTCCATTCTATTTTCTCCTTAGTTTTTATTATTTATATCGAGAGATAACAGTTCAATAATATAACATGGGGTCCTCAAACTCGTAAATCCTGATATTGTGTCATTACTTTTGGTGATTTCAGCTTTCGTTTTTGAGTAAATTTAGTCCAAAGTTGAAATTTTTTAGGTCAATTTTATTAAAAAAAACCTTTGGTTAGACAAGGACGGGTTTTTTCGGAGAATTTAAACAATTCATCAAATTTTAACGTTAATTTTAGGGTACTTACTGTGAAAGTCCTATTCAAGTTCTGTTATTATATCATTATAGGCTAGTTGCTTGACAGAACTGAAAAAAACAGAACTTTAAAAAATCTTTCAAAGAACTTGAAAATTAACTTTGAAGAATAGTACTTTGAAGACCGGTCGGTGGCCGAGTTGACATCGCGTTTGGGTCCCACCCAGGCGTAGTGTGTTCAATTCCTCGGGTGGCTAAGTCCTCCATCACAACACAAGCAACATTTTTAGCTTACTGTGGTGGTAGTAGGAGATTTTAAAATATTGTCAGGTTATTCGTAACCCAGGAATGTTTTTCTTACTTTAAAAAAAAAAAAGTTCAAATTCTCCGAAATAACCCGTCCTTAGACTAAAAAAGTTTTTTTGGGTGGTTTTAGGATGTGACGTAGATTCACTAATTACCCCGCTTGGGCTACGAGTTTCCGAACACCGTGTATAGTAGGAAGGTATAATTGCAGTTGCCGGTCCAACGGTCGCAAGACGCGGGCGGAAATAAAGGAACACGGTTTTTCTCTTAGTTTGAAAGGAGAATCTACATTTTGGCGGGAGCGGGGGCCATCTTGAATTCTAATGACAATTTAATTAAGCACGTTTGGAAGTAATGGTAACAAATTCACATGTTTTGCCGACATGTTGCATACCCGTGTATCACTTGGTCTCACCATCATCAGGAGAGAGGCAAAAGTGAGGTGAAAAAAAACTTTGTTTTAAAACCAGATATAAAAGAAACAAAGGGAGTCAAGACATTGACGCGGGCCCGGATAAAATAGGTATTACTAATGATAAACTTTTAGTAAAGTTCCAATATATCGGAACACGTGTACATGTAATAATACAGGGTTTTCCAATAAGAGGTGTTATTTTGATATTCAATCGTAAAAGATCAATGGTTTCGTTGCTTGTGTGGCACGTAGCGCCGTCTTGTTGTAAGTAAACGTTGTCCAGATCAATACCATCCAATTCCGGCCATAAAAAATCATTAATCATCTCTTGATCCATTCACCGTAACTGTTGCTCCAGCCTCATTTTCAAAAAAGTAAGGTCTAATGACTCCGCCGGACAATAAACCGCACCAAACAGTCACACGTAGAGGATAGAGAAGCTTTTCAACAATAACTCTTGGGTTTTCCGAGCCCCAGATGCGACAATTTTGCTTGTTGACGAAGCCACCGAGGTGGAAATGGGCCTCATCACTCAAGATGATTTGCATTTGATTCACTCAAGTGAATTTTAATAATTTCAATGCGTTGTTGAAGCGTGTATCGTTCCATTTTTATTAATGGCGCAGTTTCTATTTGTCAAATGTCAAAAAATGACAGCTTCAAAAGTAACATCTACCGAAATAGCGGGCTATTCAAAATAACACCTCTTATTGGAAAACCCTGTATATAATGACAAAATGCGAGAGTGTTCGTATTCGTGTTGGTATATTACTAATAGTTGTCACATCATTATGATGCCATCACTATTATTATTGTCAAGTGTCTATAATAAATCACTGTGTATGTATTTTCAGCGAGCAAGCTCGCATCTCTAGAATGTCTCCTGTATAACAAGTCTAAAAAAAGTAAAAGGCGAAGCTTAATGCCAAATCACTATTTTGATTAATCTTTATAACGAATTGCTGTACATTATCAATACCAAAAAATATGCTTTTGATAAATTGAAGGTTTTCCTATCGTTTTGCTTGAGTAGAATACAAATAAAAAGTAAATTACTCAATAAAAAATATAAATGCTAACTAATTTTTTTTTATAGAAATGTATGAATGCATGAAGGAAAAAACTTTTTAAAAATACAGTTTTATAGCTAAGATTATCTGTGATAGTTTCACTTGATTAACTTTTTTGCTTTCTTATGAAATTATTTACAAAATAAATAAAAACCAGTTTTGTGCTTGAAATCGAATGGTTCTAGACTCCGTTTGTCAAGCGATTTTAATGCCTATTACCTACAGTATAACGTATACCAATAATATACACATTTTTGGCTTGTACCTTCCTCTTAAGGAAGGAACTAGCACTGACGAGATCTTTAAAAAACATAGTGTCACTTAACTCAATTCTAAAACAATACTCCTTTACACTCATAAATACAAAACAAAAGAAATAACACATACATTAGAAATATTAGATCTCAGGGTCAAAAACATATCCAACAAGCAACTACAAATATAACATTTGGGCAAAAAAACTTCCTATACTATGTTACTAAACTCTACAACAAAATCCCACTCTCATTCAAAACTCACAACAATATTTTAAGATTTAAATCTCAAATAAAAAGCTGGATACAAAACATAGAGAGATCAGAAATAGAAAATATACTGACATCAAATACAGACTGAAACCAAAACCACTCAACTGAACCAAAACACTTTGTAATAAATTTATAATTATTTCAGAAAAAAACACATCCATACTACTAACTTTTAATCACATGTAAATTGAATCCTCAGCACGGGAGATCCCACTAAGGATTTTTTTATTTTTATATTATACAGGGTGTCCGGAAACTCGTAGTACAAGCGGGAAACTGGTGAATCTACATCACATTTGGAGTCGATTTTGTAGTATATTTTTTTTTATTTGAGCTTTCGTTATCGAGTAAATCGAGATTGAAGTTGATTTTTTTTTTATTTTTTTTTTTTAATCAAATTCTTATAAATTATTACTGAAGATCAAAGTACCCAACTAATTAAAACTGTTTGAAAGTAAAACAAATGAAGAAACTCGGATTTGAAGCATTATTTTGAAATCACCCTTCATTTAACCCGGTGTAATCATAAAATATTTCTGCTCTGCAGGGTTAAAACATCTGTTATTCAACCCTAAACACCAGAAAAAACTTTAACCCTAAAATAGCCGAAAAATATTTTTTTTTGTTTTTTTTTTTGAAAATGCTCAAATCAAAAAACTTTATGTTTTTTTGGGTTCCCCATGTGGTGTAGATTCTCCAGTTTCCCGCTTGTACTACGAGTTTCCGGACACCGTGTATACATTTTTTACAAAAAAAGATGATTAAAAACTGCGTTCAGTTTATCTTCTCGGTATTCCCAAAACAGGACGCAATGCTGCTGCCGAATTACAAAATGGTACCAAAATAAAAATAAAAAACTTTAAAAGTATCCATTGTAAGCGACATATTGTCCCAAATAACGTTTTTCTATCGGAAAGAACTAATTGTTTCATGTTATTTATCTTATTTCTTTTTGGTCACGCGTCGGTGGCCATCTTTTGTGTTCTCTTTTCGAAAACCACCGCGTTCTTATTTTAAACTCGAACCTTTTCCTGTGCCGGAAGGAAGTGAACCTGTTTATTTATTTATCTCTTTGAACCATAATGAATCATTCCCCTCAATTGTTACATCTTATTTTATATCAAATTATGTTTCTGTAATGATCTTACATTTATTTTCTACTGGGGATTAGGATAGTCAAATTACTGTATTTAACACAATGGCGGTGATAAAAAATCAACGACAATCGTTTACACGATTTTTTTTTTAATTTTGTCATCCTTATAAAATTAAAGTACAGTGTAGTTAAAAATTGATTAAAAGCAATAATTAGTCGCCTGAAATATCAATACAAATTGAAAATATCTCCCGAGTAAAAATAAATGCCGCCAACGGGAATTGAACCCGTGCCTTCGGATGTCCGGTCAGGTGCTCTGAAACCACTGAGCACTGAGGCTTATTTCCAACGCACCAAATGATTCAATATGTACTAGTACCTCAATCAACAATTACTGCTTATTATATTATTCCACCTGTAAACAACCAACTTTATTTTTGTAGGAAAGGTTTTGTTAGTGCTAAATTTCTCACTAGATGGCGTCGAGACATATAATATCTTCATTTATTGGTGAAATATTTTTGACTTGTTCAAATATTATTATTATATTGTATAGCATACTAGTGGACAAAATCCCACAAAGGCGAAGCTTGTGGGCTGATATTTTGATAATTATCATCACCACATTTCTATTTTCTGTTTCTATTTCTACTAAACACGACTCGTTTGAAATAGAGCAAAAACCTCTCGACAAATGCTTTAGTTGCATTTAAAGATTCACTGTGATTTTTTTCATGTCTATAACATATTAAAAACAGAACAAAACGCGTTTTTAATAATTGTCGTAGCTTACTTTACGATTTTTTTTCTATCGAGGGAATTTCATATAATAAACGTTTCGGCATAACAAATGTATGAATATTATCTTCAAAAATAACATATATTTTTCTGGAATTTAAAAACTTAAAGAGTTAACGAGAAACTTGTTATAAATCGGTAGAAATTGGGTATGCGTGGGCTTAAGATGAATTATTTGATTGCGTCCGTACAATATGAATAAGTACGAATAAACAAACTAAAAACTAATAGATACAGATACAATATTGGATTGAATCACCGATACATTATTACTTGTATGCCTTTCTGGAATGAATTGAGTTTGTATACGGACATAACTATTTATTCAATTAATATTGAGTATGTGTCGGGGACAAACAAATCATTTTATTTACCTTGATATTTTAAAGCACAATCGGGTTTGTAATGATCTGCACTTTTCAAACTTTTCCTTCTCTTCTTTCTACGATAAATTTTCCTTAAGTCCCATAGGTAACTTTTCTATAAGGCTTTGGTTATGTATATATCCGGGGTAGGAATATCCTCCCTGCCGTCTTTACAAGCCTTTGCTCCTCTCTTTATTACACACCCCTTCAAGTGTGTACATCCTAGTTTGTCTACGTGACGTACGACCTTAAACGTACTCATTTCACGTGACGGTTCAGTATAAAAAGGCTTCACCGAACGTTGTGTTGGTTTTTTGTTTCTCGGTATAGAAACCTAGTTATCTATGTATGTGTGGTATCCCTCGGTTCTTTTGAGATAGAGTGAGTTGAATCCATTACCGCTGTGTTTTAAAGCTATTTCATAAACCTTATTTTCTAAGTCGCCTGCTCCCCAACTAGCTACGTGATTCTATCTATCGTAGGGTAATGTGAGTATAACAAGGTGTTAGATTTTATTTGTTTGATAAACATACGATAAATTTATGGTGTTAGTTGTCGGCGCCATCCATGTATATATTTTGGGAGGGGAAGGAGAGGAAAGGAAATGAATTTGTTCAATTTTGGTTGGCTCCTCCTCTTTACCAAACAAAACCGATGGATGATAATTTGAACAAGGCGATCGATATCTGCGTGTCTGGATATCACAACCGGCCGGGTCTCCCCTTGTTCCAAATCGGCAACCGTCACGCCAGAATAAAGAAAACCAGGTCTCCTCACCAATTTCAGAATTGCCCCAACCTCATGCACCTCCAGGAAAATCTACTTTACTGAGTGTAGAAGGGGAAAACCATGACATCCCTTGTCACGAATCTAGTCGCGAAAATGTGACACGTAAGGTCCTAAGTTACGTGCCACCTCCAGAAAACGCTGTAAATTCCTCGTCGTCGGGAATTTACATCCCTTTCTAGGTCAATAACATAGATAACACACGACGATCTTGTCGACATTTAGCCTGCTTTTATCGATAGGTTGTGTGCCTATCCATTCAGCCAATTATCATGTGAGATATATGTAAGGTTTACTTGAAATGCCAAATTTAGGATGAGGACTGTCTGTACTTTAATATTTGGTTCCAGTAATTATTTTATGAGGTTACTAGCATCCTCGTGTATTAGGTATGGGTAACTTCTATTGAATACCTATCCTCCCAGGTAGGTATAAACGTATAATTGGTTTGATTTTTGCATTTAATTTAAATAGGCTGCCTACCTCTCGAAAGGTACCTGTTGAGAAAAGTTGTTCGGTTGGTAGTTTTATTTCGGAGATTACCATCTCCCTCTTTTGACTGTAGATTTGTTTTTGTGCATCCCAATTTGTAACTTAGAAAGTCAAACAATAGATGAAAAGTATTAAATTAGAAAGTCAAATAACAGAAGAAAAGTATTCATTTTTGTTCTGTCTGGTTGCATCCGATCGCTTTCTATTCGGGCGGTCATACGCTAGCAAAACTTCCCCTTCGACTGACTGTACACCGCGCCTCGGCCTTTATATGAAAAGGTCATTGGCCCGTCTCCCTTTTTCAGCTGATAGATAGTCTGATTGACACATTCCCTTTTGAAACATTATTTGGGCGGCAGGGGTTGTAAACTTGGATGTTGTATCCGTCCTTTAAAGGGTCTTCTAGAATTTAATAAATAATATAAAAAACTCACCCTGTTAGTCACCTCCAAATCCTAGTGTGAAACTTACCTGGTTACACACTACATAGCTAAATCAGTTTAATTTTCGATCTCCTCCCTATCGGCTTCTTTCCTCCTTTTAGCGAAATCCTTGCAATTTGTTCAATTTTGGTCCCCTCCCTACGCCTTTAAAAGGGTAGTTAAATAATTCTGTAAATAAAATTGTACCTCCCTAATATCTGTCAGGATTCGAACCCACAGTTCATGATTTGTTTGATCTCTGGTTTTCGGTCTCCGTGGATAGAATGCCATCTCGCCAAATCAATTCCTCCCTAGCCCGATTAAACACTTCCTGCCTTTAAATACGTTCACTCTGTTTTAAAACGCAATCATTATTATTATTATTATCATGTTTTTAAGACAAGTAATTTAGTTTGAACTACATATTTACGAAATCACGTTTTATTTAACACATTTTATATTATAATCGCGATCGCCCAACTCTTAGCGCCCCTGGGGTGATTTTTCACAAAACAGCGCTCTACAAATTATCCAATTGTTCCTATCCTCACTGAGTACAACCACTTTCACTTCACACAAACACCGGTTCAATAATATTTCACTTTAATTCAATATTCCACAATACTTTTAACACCATCTGAATTCACTAATTAACTGTAATCTCCCACATCACTTCTGATTTGTATTGATTTCTCGGAGCTGTCAACGTATCCAAGTTCAAAAACCGACTGTCCCTCCTGCGATCTCTTCTTTTCTCCCTTCCCGTGGGAACATGTTTACTTCAAGCCCGCCTGTCAATAAATCTTGTGTTGTTAGCCCAAACAAAAAAATTTTTGGAGTACATTCATTTCGTTTATTTATGTGATTGTTCAAACCATCACAGGTTGACACACTTGACTTGACATATTTCAGCGATATGATGAAATATATCAAGCTACATATATAGCGTAGTATAACACAGGCATAACATAAAATGGTTTTATCCTAAAATAATTAAATTAGGGTAATCCATGAAAGAGCAGATTACAATTTTTTCAAGTATTTATTACCTTCAGGAAAATAACATGGTATGCGATGTTTTCAGTGAAGGTTTTAAACCAATCATAAAAATATGGTACCTTCTAATATATGAAAACGAAGTATATTAAAGTACATAAATATCATGCTTTTGATATTATTAAAAACAAGGTATGAATGTATGACATTACATTACTTATGTAAGTAAATACATAGATACCTACTATAGATTACTGTTGACGTATAAGAACAATATATCTATTTAAGAACGGGTTGTTTCGGAGAATTTGAACAATTCATCTAATTTCAACGTTCATTTACGGGTTCTGTGAAAGTCCTATTCAAATTCTGTTATTATATCATTATAGGCTAGCTGCTTGACAGAACTGAAATAAAAACAGAACTTAAAAATATCTTTCACAGAACTTGAAAATTAACTTTGAAATTTAATGAATTGTTCAAATTTCAATGTTCATTTCTGGGTTCTGTGAATGTCTTATTCAAGTTCTGTTATTATATCATCATAGGCTAGCTGCTTGACAGAACTGAAATAAAAACAGAACTTAAAAATATCTTTCACAGAACTTGAAAATTAACTTTTAAATTTGATGAATTGTTCAAATTCTCCGAAACAACCCGTCCTTAGTCTATTTTATTCAATCTTCCATATAAATAAAAAAATTCAATGTTCGTTTGTTCAAAATCTTAAATATTTGAAAATTCTTCACAGATTGCTTTGTAATTTTGACACAACGTTCCATTCGAATGCGCGTGTGTTTTTATATAACTATATTATATAAAAGTCACATATGACAGGTAAAAACATGCTTTTTTAGAAAACAGAGCTATCTGTTGGACGTAAAAGCAACACTCGCTATTTTTTTTTTATGAGTTAATGTTTTGACTCAACATGATTTTTTACAATAAAATTAATGTGTCTATTATCTAATCTAGTATTGCAATTGGGGTACCACAAATGCCACGTCTTTGACTAAAACTGTTTGAATTCATATAGTCGTTTTTTTCTTGCATTTTCATATTAGACGCCAGTAGCACAGTCGTTCTCTTATTTTGCACATGTGATCCGATATCTAATTATGACAAATCAAAAATATCTACGTTTAATTCCTTTGTTTCGATTAATCATTAGTCATTTGTAATTAGTTCGGTATTCAAACTGAGTCATGATCTTTCCCGCCAAAACTTCATGACGCTTGTTGGCGGGAAAGCGCCCCCCAGTCTGCGCGCGCAGACGTCTATTTATAATTTTGAAAATAATAATATTTACAGTGTTGAATTCGCGGGAATTTCCTGCCAAAGGAGTGACTCGGAATTTTATATATTATATCCTTTGTTACAAATGCATGGAAGTTTGTTATCCAAGTACTTTCCTACTTTCCTATTCGTCATGTTGCTCATGCTCCCCGTTCCATTTATCCTAATAACATGCCCCAATCGGGGACGCCATAATCTCACTGGCTTGGGCCAATTGGAACTCTTGTGCGATTTTCACAACAAGTATTTGATCCACTTGGTCGTGCCATGTCTTTTTATGGCTTCCCCGACTTCTACATATTACAACATCGGTGTAATAAGTCATTGTGCATCGGTATACGCTTCGACGAGGAACAGCCCTTTATCTTGTTTACGTGTACTAATTGTCACTAGCGGAAGAGGGACAGCAAGTGTATATGATGGTTGTAAAATAATATTGAAAGGATACTTACAGCGTGTCCTATTCATATCGGTTCCAGTTCGATCGAGTGCATGATATCGCGAGAGAAATAATCTCAGTTATCATTATTGTAAGTTCATATCGTTATCAATAGATTTATTTGTAGTTTTCTGCTACAATTTGTTTATTTTACTTTTAATCTCATTTATTCATTGGACTACGTATAGGTACTGCTAATAAATATAGGATATAGACAATGGCTAATTTTGATAATATATGCACATATCTATAACTTGTCCCTGTATAATGTGAGATATACAGGGTTTTCCAATAAGAGGTGTTATTTTGATATCCAATCGTAAAAGATCAATGGTTTCGTTGCTTGTGTGGCACGTAGCACCGTCTTGTTGAAAGTAAACGTTGTCCAGATCAATACCATCCAATTCCAGCCATAAAAAATCATTAATCATCTCTCGATAGCGCAATCCATTCGCCGTAACTGTTGCTCCAGCCTCATTTTCAAAAAAGTAAGGTCCAATGACTCCGCCGGACCATAAACCGCTTCAAACAGTAACACGTTGAGGATTGAGAGGCTCAACAATAACTCTTGGGTTTTCCGAGCCCCAGATGCGACAATTTTGCTTGTTGACGAAGCCACCGAGGTGGAAATGGGCCTCATCACTCAAGATGATTTGCATTTGATTCACTCAAGTGAATTTTACTAATTTCAATGCGTTGTTGAAGCGTGTATCGTTCCATTTGTATCAATGGCGTAGTTTTTACTTGTCAAATGTCAAAAAATGACAGCTTCAAAAGTAACATCTACCGAAATAGCGGGCTATTCAAAATAACACCTCTTAGTGGAAAACCCTGTACTTTGTTTCGTTTGCGTCTACTTATTGTGACTAGAGGAAAAGGGACAGCAAGTTTTTATGTTCACGTTGCTAGAAATTTTGCCATTGTTTATGAAGCATTTAAATTAAGCCCTGGAGATTATCACATTCAGATAACTATTTAAATAACCTTCAGTAATTTAATAACAATGAAATAAAACAATATTCGACATGTCAAAATACATTCTATATAACCGACTTCAATACGCTTTGACGTCGAAATCTGAATGGTGAAATAATAGTCAATTATATTTATTTTACTAACTTCTAAACGAAACACGCTGTTAGTAAGTTATGCATCTGCAAGAGTACTGCGACAAAGTCACTAAGGTTGATAGAACTATACTTCATGGGTCAATTCTGAAAATTACCTCAAGTTCGAAATGAGGGAAACCCACGTTATAACTTACTTCCTATTGACTTGATAAACATCAGTTAAATAAAAGTAACTGTAAACATCCACGTCGTTAAGTTCAATGGCGTTTACTTGGGTGGTACTGCAGTGATAAGAAATATAAATAAACCCAGACGTAATAAGAAAAACGGTTGTAATGCGGTGGGTGCGTACTGCGCATGATTCACGGGAGATAAAACAGTTTCCCGATTTACCGACGTGACTCAGTAGACGCCGGATGGTCATTTATACTTAACCTATAATGTCAACATTGGCAAAATATAAATAAATGGAAATACAAACCGTCTCGTCTACAGTTGTAATATGACTATCTCGGTCATATATAGATAATATTCCACATTACAAAATGAACGTTCTGGCCCAGAATAGCATAACAGGAGGTATGGTGCGAATAAATTAAATTTCTGTGTCTCTTGACATTTTCAGCACTGGCCTCTAAAATATATATATATATACCAAAGTATATTATTGTTAACTTTAAGTTATGTAAATTATACCATGTATATTGTAAACATATACAGGGTTTTCCAATAACAGGTGTTATTTTGATATTCAAACAAACTTTCCCCGTAAAAGATCAATGGTTTCGTTGCTTGTGTGGCACGTAGCGCCGTCTTGTTAAAAGTTAACGTTGTCCAGATCAATACCATCCAATTCCGGCTATAAAAAATCGTAAATCATCTCTCGATAGCGCAATCCATTCACCGTAACTGTTGCTCCAGCCTCATTTTAAAAAAAGTAAGGTCCAATGACTCCGCCGGACCATAAACCACACCAAACAGTCACACGTTGAGGATAGAGAGGCTTTTCAACAATAACTCTTGGGTTTTCCGAACCCCAGATGCGACAATTTTGCTTGTTGACGAAGCCACCGAGATGGAAATGGGCCTCATCACTAAAGATGATTTTTCGATGGAATTATAATAATTAATAATAGTGAATTTTAATAATTTAAATGCGTTGTTGAAGCGTGTATCATTCAATTTTTATTAATGGCGTAGTTTCTACTTGTCAAATGTCAAAAAATGACAGCTTCAAAAGTAACATCTACCGAAATAGCGGGCTATTCAAAATAACAGTCTACATTCCTTGCAATATCAGTGTGAAATATTGAACCCGTGCGGAAAGTGGGAAGGGAGGTGTGGCGGCTGTCGATGTCGCCCGAATCCTTCCGACCGCAAATGATCTCGACGAACGAGTCGAAGGCTGCGAGCCGCCGCCGGTCAAATTCGACTTTTTGAAATTAATAAGTAAATTTACACGACTTTTGTTTATGGAAAAACACTACTTACCGATGAAAGGTTATACCATTGCTTTCCCTATATTTTCCAGTGCGACTTGTATAATATCTCAGCGGGAATGTCGAGCCAAGCGAGCGCTTGTAGCAGACTGATGAGCGCGATATCTCACATCGGACAATGAGTCGATATGCGTGGCCCATACTTCGAACGCCAAAGCTGGCTTTATCTATATCCCGCAATGATTGTAAATTATTTAAATCTGTAAAAAAGAGCTATGGCATAGAAGCGTGCCGATTGTCGCCGATCTACGACCAAACTGCACGGACTAACGTAGTGGCTATGAAATAACAGTTAGTGTATAGTGTGCAGATCAAAACAAAGATGTTGCACCGCTGTGTGTGATGTGTTTTGTAAGGGAAAACGATGTTGGCGACACGCGTTGTGTTGCGCGGATTCGTGCTTCTAATGATGGTTTACCTATAATCTGAATTGACTGCTATTTTATCCGTTTTCAGAAACCAAGAACTAACAGAACTGATTGGGATTTGAGTGAGGAAAGATTGATTACAGTTCGCAACGTCTTAGTGTTCTTAATTTATTCGACTTGAGACGTTGTTTGTATGATAGCCATCTGCAGTCATGTTCGGGATAGATATTATCGATAAATCCTTTATCGATCGACCTAATTAACCTCATCCCGTGAACCCGGAAACTCCTGCTAAAACACCAAACATAGCGAACTACTTGGGATGACTTACCGAAGTATTGTTGAGAAGAATTGTGAACTGGTATAACCACTTTGCCTACCTCTCTGGCATAGTGGTTAGTTTATGATGTCTTTAAAAAAATAAATGGTCGACCCTGAAGTGTCGCAGCTTGAGCGTGTACAAGACGAAGAACAATCTGGTCATCTAAAGACTAAGAAAGATGATTCCGTTATCTGTGCAGATAGTAATTTTTTTATTTATCCATTCCATTTTCTTCTGCATTTGCCAATAATTTACCTCTACATATCACAGCTTGCATTGTCCATGCAAGCGTCTAATCACCTCCCTGATTACATCTTACATCGCACAGACGTGTAATCAACCAGCTGATGTCGTGCGGATAGTGACTTGTGCCGCGCTGCTCCGTTGCTTCGGTTTCTGGTGACGCGTGCGCGAGGTAGAAACACTGGACTTAATCATGTAAAAAACCTGTATTTTTCTAGACGATGACAGCTCCATAAATATGCCGCGGATGTCATCAGATTTTCAATTTCGGAGGTGGTTATGGGTACAATTATTTGTCCCGGGAACGATTATTTGCACACCTCTGCCATAGGTGTGCAAATAATTTCGATTCCATTCGACCCCACATTCCCACCCACCCCTCATTGTAGTACATTCTATCATCACATTCATTAATCAAGTGCATTGTACATATAGTTTTGTATTAGTGATCGATGAACCGGTGGATGCAATCTGTTATCTATATTAATAATAGTTTGACTAGTCTATAGTTGGTAATAAAATAGGTCATTGTAGAAATGTATTATATATTTGTACAGAGCACTTGAGGTGATTTTGCATAAAAACGGCGCAATACAAATCATCTAAATATTATTATTACCACAGCGTCCCCAAAGATGACAGATTCTGAAGGAAATTATTTTCCTCAACGCCTCCTGTGTGAAGTTAATGTAAAAAAATCTTATTTTATTGGGTATTTATATTGACTAATAGATACATCGTATAAATAGTACATATCTATATTCACAGTTCTCCTCAATAGGGGCTTCAACTGTAGGTTGTTGTGTTGGTGTCACATCATGATTTTCTCGTCTACATGTTCGAACACATCTTAATGTTTGTTGATTATCTCATCTTCATGTTTGTAGACCTCATTTTTATGTTCGTTGATTTCATTATCGTCATGTTTGTTGACTGTGGTTGTTGCGTTCAGAGATATATTACACGACCCTGCGGCAAACCACGAGACATGCAGTTTATACACCAGACAAGCTCGCGTTTGTTGAATACCAGTAATTCATACAAATATCAATTAATTAATTTAATTCAGCTAAATTCATTTAAAATTCAGCCTAATTTAGTCAAATTCAGTCAAATTTTCTAAAGCTATCGGCAAATTTCAGTGAATTTATTGTAATTCAGCCAAATTCATTTAAAATTTAGCCTAATTCAGTCAAACTTTCTGTCGATACTTTAATTTGTGAGAATTTCTAGGGACATCACATCAGATACGCGTGAATGCTTGAGTGATAGGAAAGATGGCTATCTAACGTCTGACGGCTGGTGGATAGTGAAAGAAACCATGATAACTGATGACCATCTGATGGGAGTGATATCTGTGCGCTCAGGTGAAACTAATGCAGCAGTAAGGAGGGACACAGATGAGTCTGATGAGTGTTGTCCGAGAAATCAGCCAGCCAAGTGAACAAATCACATGTTTGGTTCACTGGACTTCGGCAGCTGGGTGGAGTAAGTACTCGTTATGTTGCACAGAAGACTGCACAGATGGTTGTGACTGTTTTCTTATATGTTTTTACTTAATAATATCTAATTAATACAGGCAACTTATCCATCTTCCAAGGATCTGCAGTGCCTCCACGTGATGGAGAAGTGATGGTGCACAGCTAGACTAGTCAGCTTCTGGGGCAGGCCACGGAAGTCAACCAACGTCATTGTCGTGGCTGTATCCCAGTAACTCAGCTCTCCACTCAATGAGCGATGGATGCAGATGATGCGGCAACCTCCACTAAGGTCGATCATTTAATTTAATTTATTCATATTATTTCTAAGCTGAAATCAATAAATTAATGAAAAATACTCAAATAAATAAAGATTCATCTGGGTTGACATTGTTTTTCACATTGAAATTATTGTCATTTATAAAAATATGGAAGAAAATATCCAAGTGGTTTGGATTTGTTCGCTGAAACCATACAAGATTTCAATTTGGGAGGCTGGTATGGGTACCGCCACCCCGGGAACCTTTAGATATTCGATAACCAACATTCTTGCCATCGGTCACCCCAAGTGATTTGCTACGTTTGGCGACTTAGCAGGGATGACCGTATTCATAGGGTAGATTTGTTTAGGTTTTGCTGGCGGATGCATTTATCCACTTATTGCGTGGCGGGCCGGATCGAGAGAGAATGGTTGAAGGAGACGTTTTGACTTCTCCATTTGGACTCTCTCGACCCATCGCCTTAAACCGCGGTGGGAGGGATGGATTCATACATCCGTCACTCCTAGACACATTAACCCCCAGATTTCTACCTATCCCTCACAAATTTTTCCATCCCAGAACTTCCTTCTCTTATTTTCCTTAAACAGATCCTCCACACAGCATCCCCAAAGATAACATGAGCCCTGAGAGTTTTTTTCTTCTATGTGAAGCTAATGTAAAAATATAGATGGTTTGATTAGATTATAAATAATAAACAAAAACTCAAAGAAATAACACGAATGCCATGCATTTAATTTTCTTTTACCATTTGCCCCTTCATATCAGTGTTATCTGCATATTTACTTAAAATACTCATTTTTTAAATGAATAATATTTTGTAAATTCTCAAACTTTCAAATCCGATTATCTCAGTTTGCCAATTTGTGGGTTGAATGGTTTCTGACATGGTCCAATTATAGGTACCATTCTCCACTGACCAGAATGTCGAGACTTCGAGAAATCAAATCAAGCCCTTGAGATTTTTGGTGCCAGTCTTTTATTTATTTTTTAAAAAGAAAGACAAACATTCCCGGGTTACGAATAACCTGACAATATTTGAAAATCTCCTATGTGTTGTGATGGAGGACTTAGCCAGCCGAGGAATTGAACACACTACGCCTGGGTGGGACCCGAACGCGATGTCAACTCGGCCACCGACCGGTCTATTATACTCTTTTGGAATACTTTGTCCAGTCTTTGACCTGAATATTCTCTCTAATGTACATGTATTACATTTCATTTATTATGTATGTAGGTACTAGGTACTGTGCCTTTTCTTTATTTTTTAATTTTCATTTCATGTTTAATATAGCCAGTGTTAGCCAGTATTCTAGTTTTGATTTCTCGCTTTGGAGAGCAACTTGTTTAACTTATATCACATCTCCCTTCTTATTTTTTTTATTATTTGGCGTGTTGGAAATAAGCCGATGTGGCTCAGTGGTCCAAAGCATCTGACCGGACATCAGAAGGTGTGGGTTCAATTCCCGTCGGCGGCATTTATTTTTACTCGGGAAATTGCTTATAATAATTTGACATTTATTATTTTTATTATCTCCCTTCCCCTGGATTAACCATTGGGTAATTTTATATCTCGCAGTTTTGGCCATTCCTTCAACATTAGTTACCAATTCTGTTTATCATATAAATCGGTAGAATTCGGTAGACTAGTATTTAACCCTTGGCATCTCAAGGGTTAACTCAACCGGAAGACAGATCATTTACCTGTAAATCGCCTAATTTTCCAATTGAAACTGTTTTAAAAAGGTCCTGATGTTATTTAACTAAAATAAAACGGAATAATATTACAGTCGGTATTGAAATGGTGACGAAATGGTGGGTATAATCTAAGTGGTGATAGAGCGGAGGAAGTTGGGCATAGACAATGAGATAAAAAGGGTACAGTCTTGTACGTTTCCGGTAGCATATTATTGTCTATTATCTGCCTGTTACCTGTCCCAAACCTGAAATTAACATGAACGTTTAGGACCTCCGTAATGGGTAGTGTTTAACTCTGTAATCGTCAGTCATTTGTGAGCAAATGGCTTCAGATTTCAGAAGCCTTATCGATTTAGCCTTTTTAATGCCAATCGGAAGCACCTATGTAATTATTCAAGGAGTCCCGTTAGACTGTAGGCCTTCGGTGAGTAAAAATTATGAGTCTTGGATGTTAGCATCTATTTGATTGAAGAAGAAGATAATACAAATAAATGACGACGAAACATGAAACAGAACAAGACACAGAAAAAATAAAAAGATAGTGGTTTACCGGTAAAACGTCTTTAACTACTCCACGATTGAGACTTAATTATTATACCTCATATTTGTCGAACTCATATTTCATATTCAGAAGTAAAAATATCATCTTGCAACTAATTTTTTACCTATGGAATGGAAAGAAATGGTTTGTAAACTAGATAGTGTCACGGATAAATATATCCGATTTTTATTTACATAGGATACCTACCGACTTTTCCTAAAAGTCTAAATAAAAATTTAATTTTTATTGGAACATCATCTGAATTTCGATTTTGTTTTCTTCATTGAATGAATAAAATGTGATCTTAGAAGCGAAAATTAACCCACTTCCCGACATCCGATCGAGCTGAAATTCGGCAGATAGACTCGTTGTCGATGACAATGCATTATATCTATATATTTTAACATTCACGCACACGCACGCACTCACACACGCATTTTTCTGAAATTGGGGGAAATTATATTTAAAATTGACTGAAGTTAATATACGAAATAAATGTCGGTACTAACCAATTAGGATTTGGTTTAAGTGCTAGCGGTGTTGACTCCAGTCCCTGGGGAGGACGGTTCAATCGTTAGTTAAACCAAACAAATTAAAAGAAATGTGAAAATTTCACTGCATTTTATGAGCCAGTCCCTAGGGAGGATGGTTCAATCCTCGTTAATTTTTTTTTTAATTTTCTTTGAAATTGGCTTCTAGCCTGTCCAAGAGATGGTGCAACCAGGTTGGAAATTTATTTTATTTATTTATTTTTTTACAATATAATATTGATTACATTTTATGATTTTGACTGTCCAACTAGGAAGGATTCCCGTTTCAGGACAGTCAAATTTACAGGTTTCAAGTTATCCTAGACGAATACAGGATCTAAGACTAGATAAAATAAGTATGTTAAAACGAAGATACATAAAAAAGTTATTTATTTTTCGGAATAACTTTATTGAGTAAAACCTCAAATTGTAATATTTAAATATTGAAGACAATATTAGTGATTTCTAAACGAAAATCTGAAACAGAAAAATCAGAAAAGGATACGGTCACATCTAGGACGTGATGTCACATCTAGGACGTCCTAGATGTGACCGTATCCTTTTCTGATTTTTCTGTTTCAGATTTTCGTTTAGAAATCACTAATATTGTCTTCAATATTTAAATAAAAAAGTTACATAAAAAAGATACATAAAAAAGTTACATAAAAAAGTTACATAAAAAAGATACATAAAGATACATAGAGGCGTTCGTGATTTCAAATTAATTGAAAATAGATTTCATATTTAAGTTTAAATTTTTTGTTTTAATTTGAATACCGCACAAAAGTATGAAATTTCTAGAGCCCGTGAGATTATGGCACCCCCGATTGGGATATGTCTGAGGCTGAAGAGAGTGGGGAGGGCAAGGAGAAGGTTGATAAGTACTTGGCTACTAATAATAATAATACCTACGTATTTATTTTTATGCTTAAGTCTACTGGACAGACAGTATGATATATTTGAAAACACCTTTCGACTCCTGTGCTCCAGACAATAAATACTCAAGGGCGATTCAATTAAGTTTGATATTTGAGATAACGAAGTCCTAAAAGATACAATAGACTTACAAATGGACGCATTTTCTTAATGATTGCGCTCTCAAATTATCTTATTCTGTAAGATAACAAAGAAAAGAGATACCTATACATTTCATTCAAAAACTTGGCAGGTACTGTTAGAAAAAGTTACTATGGACATGAGATTTGGCAAGGGCGACACGAAAAATAATCCGATTTTTTTTCAGTTGAGTAATGGGAGATTTCTTTATTTTATAAATGTGAATATCAGTCAGTCCATAAAGGCCAAAAATTTATACCTATTCTAAGAAAGATTAACCATAAACAGAAAGATAATTTTAAAAATCGTAATTTTTTTTGCTCACATAAATTATTAATAGAAAATAAAAATCTTTTAAAATTATTGATTTTCCTGTTAAAAACGGGACTGCAGGCCTTTAACGAATGAATTGAAAGATTTCCCAATAAAATCAGTAAAACATGAAAGTGCTATGGAGATTTCGGAGCACGTGTTCATAAAAATTCTAATATTTTTGCACTTCGTTATTATATAATAACAGTTGCAAAAACACGTGTTCCGATACATTATGAAAGTACTAAAAATTCATTAGGAAATGACATGCTATCAAGTTTTTTACATGATTTTAATAAATCAGCAATACTCATTTTTCCTCAGGCAGAGTTTGCTAAAGAGCTTATACGCTGATTTAATCAATAATTAAATGGTCATTTTCAAATGTTTTGTGGGCAATTCTTCCCCTAACTATAAACAGCCTAAACGGAACAGTGCACACTGGTAGCTTCGTCTAGACACTCCACACAACGCACGTAACTTGTAAATACTTGAATATTGATGGGAATCCATAATTATGGGCATTTCTCTGAAATTGAATGATATTACAGCAGTTAATATACGAAACAAATATCAGTTCTACACCATCGGCATCTGGCAAGGTCGATAGCGCGGCTGACTCCGGTCCTGGGAAGGAAGATTCGATCCTTAGCCAAAAAAAATAGTAATAATTTAAAAAGAGATGTATCTATAAGTAATGTATATAATGCATAATGTATAAATACAGGGTTTTCCAATAAGAGGTGTTATTTTGAATAGCCCGCTATTTCAGTAGATGAAAAATGAGGCTGGAGCAACAGTTACGGTGAATGGATTGCGCTATCGAGAGATGATTAATGATTTTTATGGCCGGAATTGGATAGTATTGATCTGGACAATGTTTACTTTTAACAAGACACATGCAACCATGCCACACAAGCAACGAAACCTCTCTTTTACGATTGAATATCAAAATAACACCTCTCATTGGAAAACCCTGTAGTTGTATATGTAATGTTTAATGTATAAGAATGTTTTTACGGGTTGATTTTTTTCTGATCGTGACCGGTTTTAGCGTATTACAGCCTAAGGAAAAGTACCTGTCTATAGATGAAGACTGTAGGTACTAACTTTTAATTATTTTAATCGATATATTTGATGTACGCCACTGCCCTAAGATGTTTGAGGATGCTGAAATAAACAAAAGATGTGTCACTTCCTCTACAATAGAGTGAAACATATAAGATCACCTACAACTATCTTCCTGCATTATATCTGTATAGATAACTAGAAGAAAGGGTCACAAATCTTATCTCAACAGATGAAGGGAATTTGGAAGTAACGATATCTTAAATAACGAATAAACAGATCATAGAACTTAGCGTTACAAATTAGAAATGATGGAGAACGCAGTCGCAGCTTGTTTAATACAAAAAATAATTTTGAATTTGAGACATTAGTACTCAACCAAACTGAATGATCTTTTTTAAATCAAAGGCCATACCAAAAATGTAGTACCCCTCTAAGGTGTGAGGGTATGATGCCGCAATACCGTTAAGAGGAAGCTACAAGCCAAAAATGTGTATATTCTTGGTATATCTTATATTGTAGGTAATAGGCATTGAAATCGCTTGATAAATGGAGTCTAGAAACGTTTGAGTTCAAGCACAAAACTGGTTTTTATTTATTTTGTAAATAATTTTATAAGAAAGCAAAAAATTTTATCAAGTGAAACTGTCACAGAAAATTTTAGATAATATATTGTATTTTTTTTAATTTTTTTCCTTTACGCGTTCATACATTTCTATTTAAAAAATATATTTTTTAGTACTTTACATTTATTTATTTTTTTCAGTAATTTTTTTTTATTTGTATTCTACTCAAGCGAAACGATAGGAAAACCTTCGATTATTATTCCTTATTAATATAAAGCATATTTTTTGGTATTCATAATGTAAACCAATCCGTTATAAAGATTAATCAAAATAGTGATTTAGCATTAAGCATTGCCTTAAGAATTGTTCGCACACATGTTTGCATCTACCGCACACATCTTGAAGAATCGCTAAAATGAATGAACGTTATCGAACAAGAAAATAGTTTATTGAAATGTAATTTATTATTTTGTGGTACAGTAACTCAATTACTTATTTTTATCTACACGTGAATATTATTATTTGTGCACTAGCTGCTTTCTTCTTTTAATATATTGCACAGATAAGATGATAGGCCGCATATGATGTTCCGACATCGTGATAATATATTCGTAATTTACTAAAATTTTATCAGGAAACCCGTTAATTCATTCGTTATGGCCTGCAATCCCGTTTTTAACCGGATTATCAAATGTTTTAAGCTTTTATTGAAAAATAAACGGTAATTTTTAAAAATATAATATATTTTTTAAAATGAAATTAAATATGATACATTTTTTTATTTATTTCTTGCTAGAGCAATCCCGAAAAGTTACAAAAATCATTGTAGGACGGGAGGAACTTACGAGTACAATACATAGGTGAGAGTTAATATGTTCAATTTTACATTGTTATTTTGTCATCATAATTATAAGTGTCACATACAAAACATTACACAAATAGAAAAAGGGAGGTTAAGTAGAACAAACAAGAAGAAACAAAAAAAGGAAACAGACAGTGATATTACATAAGCACAAAACCAAGGTAGGAATTTAGAAGAACGTACTTACCCACTAATACATTGGTAAAAATAGATTAATCTCGATTAAAAATGCAGGGGATAGAAAAGGAGAGAGAAAGGAATAAAACAAAGTATAACACGACAAGAATTACGTATTTTCATTTATACAGAGTTTTCCAATAAGAGGTATTATTTTGATATTCAATCGTAAAAGATCAATGGTTTCGCTGATCTCGCGGTTTTGCTTGTGTGGCACGTAACGTCGTCTTGTTGAAAGTAAACGTTGTCCAAATCAATACCATCCAATTTCGGCCATAAAAAATCATTAATCATCTCTCGATAGCGCAATCCATTCACCGTAACTGTTGCTCCAGCCTCATTTTCGAAAAAGGAAGGTCCAATGACTCCGCCGGACCATAAACCGCACAAAACAGTCACACGTTGAGGATAGAGAGGCTTTTCAACAATAACTCTTGGGTTTTCCGAGCCCCAGATGCGACAATTTTGCTTGTTGACGAAGCCACCGAGGTGGAAATGGGCCTCATCACTCAAGATGATTTGCATTTGATTCACTCAAGTGAATTTTAATAATTTCAATGCGTTGTTGAAGCGTGTATCGTTCCATTTTTATTAATGGCGTAGTTTTCACTTGTCAAATGTCAAAAAATGACAGCTTTAAAAGTAACATCTACCGAAATAGCGGGCTATTCAAAATTTTTTTTTTTTTTTTTTTTATAATATTTAATTTTTATTTAATATTAAATTTACAATTACATGTTATTACATTACATTAAGATTATTTTCTTTTTATTACAGTACATCGTGATACACCTTTTTTTAGAGCAAATGCTCGTGTTAAAAAGGCGGAGAAACGCGTGTAAATAGTAATTTAACATATTTTTTCAGAGAGTGTAATGATAATGAAAAGAATTTTTATTTTTTAATATAACAAAATAAAAATTTTATATGTAACAAAATTTTATCAAATAGAAAAGAGAAAAGGATGTAAAAGAAAGAAAGAGATAAGAATAAGAAATAAGAGAAAAGGATTTCAATATAATAATAATTGAGAGATTATATTGTCTTTTTAAGTATAAACGATTTTAATATGCTATTGATATAGTGCTTTTATTGAGCTTTTGAATTTTTTATAATTCATTTCCAATCTTAAGTTAAGAGGTAATTGGTTAAACCATTTGACACCAAAATATTTATAAAATTGTTGGGCTGTGGTGGTGTTACAGCGCGGGATAGTTATAGAGCCAAGAATACTTTGTCTATTGCTGTTCGAAAAAGTTATTAAGTTGTCAATGTTGAAACAATCTTTATGTATTTGAAAAAGAGTTATTTTTTTATAAATAATATGAAGTGAAGGGACTTTAAATTCTTGAAATAATCTAATTGTGGGGTAATCATACGGTTTTTTCAAAATTATTTTTACTAATATTCTTTGGATGATTTCTAAAGGTAAGAGAGAAGTTTTGAATGCTCCACCCCAACCAACAATTCCGTATTGTAATACTGATTGAATTAGTGAAAAATATATGGTTCTTAATAATTTAAAATTTAGTATGTTTCGTATTCTAAGAAAAATGTACAATAATTTTCTTAATCTTTCTACTATTGCATTGATTTGTAATTTCCACTTTATGTTACTATCTATAATTACACCTAGATATTTTACATTAGTTTTAACAGTAAGTACAGAGCAGTCAGGTTTACATAAATTTGAAATTCTATTACAATTACATGAGTGTATACTTATCTTTAAATTATCAGGGAATGAATTTTTATTAATGGTGAAAGGTATTATAAAAGTTTTTTCAGTATTAAGTGTTAACAAATTATTATCGAACCATTTTTTTAGTATGTTTATATCTAACTCTGCTGTTTTTTGGGTTTCATTCCAAGTTAATCCCTCAGTTAAAATTGCTGTGTCGTCAGCGTATGAAATAAGTTTAGACATAATTGAGAGATTAAAAATATCGTTGACATAAATGATGAAAAGAATTGGACCTAGAACAGTTCCCTGCGGGATGCCAAAATTTGTGGTCTGCGAATCACTCAGAGAGCCATTTAACTTTACAAATTGCTCTCTATTAAAAAGGTAATTTTCAATCCACGTTAAAGCATTGTTAGTTATACCAATTTTCGCTAGTTTCGAGATAAGATTAGAGTGTGATATACTATCAAATGCTTTTCTTAAGTCGACAAATGTTCCAATGCATTTTTTTTTATTATCTAAAGATTTATAAATTTCAGATGTTAAGTCAACGATAGCATCTTGAGTGCTCATATTTTCTCTAAAACCATATTGATGTGCATTTAAAATATTATTTTCTTTAACAAATTTAAATATTTGTTTTTTTACAATTTTTTCAAATATTTTGGCAATGTTTGAGGTGAGAGAAATTGGCCTATAGTTACTACTTAGATTGGGGTCCCCAGATTTAAAAATTGGGGAAATAATAGTTTTTTTGTAGGTAAAGGGAAAGTTGCCATTTTCAAAACTTGTATTTATGATGTGAGCCAATGGTTTACAGAGTGAGTCAGAATTTTTTTTAAGTATTTCTACAGAAATATTGTCAAAACCAGGGGAAGAATTACCTTTTAATTCATTAACAATTTGTTTAATTTCATCAACATTAGTTCGTTGAAATTGACTCAAGTTGTTACAATTATTGGATGGTGACGGTAGATCTTTATTATCAGTGTTATTTATTTTAAGTGCTAATTTTTCATTATTATCAGTGTTTTTTATTTTGAGTGCTAATTTTTCACCAACTGACCCAAAATAACTATTAAAAATATTTGCACATTTCGTTGGATCCGTGTTTACATCGTAAAGTTTGTTATCAATATCTGTGATTTTGTTTATGTTAGATTTTTTTGGTTTTTTATTGATAATTTCATTTATAGTTTGCCATATCTTTTTATTATTGTTGCCAGCAATATTGATTTTTTCTTTATAGAAATCTTCTTTGGTTTTCCGAATAATGTGGCATAGTTTATTTCTGAATTTTTTAAAGTATTCGTATAGTTTATAGTTTTCTGGAAACTTTTTATGTTCTTTATAAATTTTTTCTTTATGTCTAATTGAAATTATGATTCCTTGAGTGATCCATGGTTTTAATTTTTTAAATTTAGTTTTTGGAGAGTATTTTATAATGGAAGAGGAAGATTTGATGTGCTTTTTCAAGATTGCTTCAAAATTTAGTGAACATAAGTCGGTGTTATTAGAGGATAGAACAGTTTCCCAATTTTCAATATTAAGGTTTTGTTGTAATTTTTCGTAATTAATAATAGTTTTTGGGAAATTATTGCGGGAGTAATTATTCACATCTATTTTGTCAGTTTTAAAAGCTACAATACATGTGTGATGATCAGTAATGTTATTTTTCCAAATAATTGTTTTTATTTTTTCAGTTTCATTAGAATTACACCAGATATGATCTATGCATGATGGCCTTTGTCCATGAAATTCTCTCGTATATTTTTTTATACATGGTTTAAAATTTAGTTCCGTTAATGTGTTGATATATTCAGTTTTTTCATTATTTCTATTATTTTCAAATTCGTTAGATATATCAATATTAACATCGCCTACAACAAATGCATTTTGAGAACAATTAGTATTTATAATAGATTTCAGATTCTCGGTGAAATTACTAATGCTCGAGTTATGTGTTCTATATAATGCTATTATATCATAAAACGTGTGTTTTATAATAATTCGAATATGAAGACAATTTACAAGATCGATATGGATTTCATTAACGGAAATATTCTCATGAATAGATTTTACAAAAACAATGATTCCGCTGTTTTGATTTATTTTGTAAGTTGTGACAAAGTATTTGTAACCAGGTAAATTATAGGTACCTGAGTAGCCGCTAATTCTGGCTTCAGACAACACAATACAATCCGGTTTATGAGTGAGTTCATTTAATGCAAGTGTAAAATGATCAAAATTTTTCGAGACACTTCGAATATTTAGGTGAAGGATTGTTAATGCTTTTAGAGAATCTATTTCTAATAATGTGTTATTACATTCAACACTAGTTAGACAAATATTTTCCGAAATATTAAAAGATGAGTCTATCTCTTCAAATAATGAGTCAGACATGGTAGTGTTTTAAGAGTATAGAAAAATAAATTTTTGATTTCGACATTATTGTATTGTTGAAATATAATTGTAGGAAAAAATGTATTTGAGGAGAAAAAGTGTTCGCCGAGTGAAACATTAGTTTCAGCAAGAAAATAAATATTAACAAAATTATTAGAATAAAAAAAACACAATGGTAACAAAAAAGAAATTGGTAACAAAATCTCTTATGAATCTCATGTATGAATTTATACATGAAATGTAATTTAATTCTGCTAACATATTTAAATAATTTAAGTGTCCGATAAATAGCAATGATATTAAATGAATAATTCATAAAATTTATCTCCAAGTTTAATATATTGACATTGTTCACCATTATTTCATTTACACTTGTGACAGCGTAAATATTTGATACAAATATGGCGACGCCGCAAATTCTGTTAGTTTTATATTTTGTTGTATAGTACGAGTAACCCGGTATATTATAATTAATTTCACTCGATGAATGCATTTCTGATAATATTATACAGTCAAGTCTATTTAATTGTTCAATAGTTATTAGAAATTCTTCGAAATTTTTTTCCAAAGATCTAACGTTCATGTGTATTATTATTAGGCTGGCTGTAGGTTTTATATCTATAAAATCGTTTGTATTATTTACCGTGTCAACAATCCTTACGTCTATTTTATATGAATTATCTATTGCGTTTATTATAAAGTCGTTCATTTTGAGGTAGTAATAAAAATTAACAATAATGTTGGCGCTGGGAATACACTTCACATTTGCAATTATAATATTACTTGTGTTGACTTTTATATTATCACTGCGTGTTAACACTTTGCGGGAGGGCTTTTCGCAATATTTTTTTGAAATATTGTGCAATTTATTTAGGTTTTCGTTAGACTTGTAATTAATGATATGCATCATTAGTCGTAATCGATGCGATCCCTCGCAATTTTCAGCATTTTGTTTCTATAGTTGCACCTAATACTGTTGGCTGCGTGGTCCGTGGTGTTTTTTTCTCCATATTTAGAATTTTGTCTGGTGCAGTTTACACATGCTGGTACTGTTTTTTCTCTTCCCGGACATTTTGAAAGGATGTGGTCGCCCATGCAGTGTGGGCAAATTGGAGGGCTGGTTCGGTGTAGGCATCTTTTAGCCGTATGCATGAACATACAGCAATGAAAACATTGAGTTAATGGATCGCAATCTTCAATTTTTACTCGTTGAAACTGTATATTTAGTTTACCGAGTGCAAGGAGACTTTTTCGCATTTTGCCACTGGTTTCCATGATGTAGCTAGTGAATTGGCGCTGCTTTTCGTTTATGTTTGTGTTTTTTATCTCCGTTATAAGTGTGATTTTGTTGTCTTCACTTTCCTTGTAAACATCTTCAATTCCTTCATTCTGGGTAATTATTCCGCAAACTATTTCGTCTTCAGTAAGATTGGATTTTAATCCTTTTATTATTATTTTTGGTCTTTTCTTTTGAATTTCATTTACCACCAAATCGGTATTCAGTTTTTTTATTTCGGCTTTTAAGGTATTTGCATATTCCTTTTTTGGGCATGATATTATTATTTTTTCTTCTTTTGTTTTTCTCAAACCATTTATTCCTATCTTTATGTTACTTAAATTTATTTCTTTTTTTATTATTTTTTCAATTTCTTCTGCTTTAGCATTATTTTTGGTCGACGAAATGATGATTGAGAATCTCTCTTCTTCTCGAGGAGTAACTTTGGTTGTTGATACTTTCTGAGCATATGATGGTGTTGTTGCGCTTTTCATTATTTTTTCAAAGTTTCCCACAAGCTGGTCGTTTTTTTCGATAAGTTTGTCTTGTAGTTGAATTATTTGCTGTTGCATTTTTAATATTTCAGATTTCACTTCATTGTCAAGATCGATAATAATTTTTTCGATGTTTGTTTTGGTTTTTGAGTCTTTAACGGTTTGTATTTTTTGAACTTCATTTTTTAGCGTACTCAACAACTCTTCTACCGTCATGAAAGTGTTACGTTGCGGTGTAACGAGAGCGCGAAGACAGTGCCGTGGGACGGGCTGCCGTTACGAGCGTAAGACACGAACTAATAACACCTCTTATTGGAAAACCCTGTATATGTATGTTTCGCTGTTTTTTCCTACTGCCTACCTGAACAAACTGTGTGTACTAATTATCTTGTAGAAACTTGTTCCACTATTAGAGAGCGATAAGCGGTGCGCGTAGATCAGGGGTATAACTCCAATCGAATATTGGAACCGAAATATTGTGACGTCATATGGTTGCCTAGCTATATCCACCAATGAAAAACTCTAAAAGTCTATGGAACAAACTCTCAGAGTTTTTCATTGGCGTATAATATAATAAGTAGGCTCCGAACGAGAATTGTATTGTCTATATATTGGCCTATATATGATCTAGTGAGTGGTTTATTTATGGCGTACACCGTATTCGGTAGTTATGTTTTATGAAAAAGCCATAACGGCTTAAATTAATAAAAATATATATTTGCCTTAGTGTGCTTTGTTTTTAGTTTAAAAATATCCATTCTTTTTTAAAACATTTTATCATGTCGCAATCCCGGAGCGCAGAAATCGGAGTAGATGTTTGTTGGTCCATTGTCATTGACCGCAGTTTGGCAGCTTCCTGTGGCCGCACATAGTTGTGAGGTGATGCAGTATGCTGTGCTTATTTAGGCTGTGACTATAGGGTACTAGGTACTATGGCCCGGTATATCAGTTGCTTTGGAATATTGAGCTTAGCGCGGCTTAACAGATTAACCTTTTTTTTAAATAAAAACAAACATTCCCTGGTACGAATAACCGGATAATATAATCTAGTATCATCACAGTAAGCGATAAATGTTGCTTATTACGTGATGGAGGTCTTAGCCATCTGAGGCATTGAGCTCACGACGACTAGGTGGGACCCTAACGCGATTCCAAATCAGCCACTGAGCGTCATAATATACAGTGTCCCAGAAAATAGTGTCAAGCGGAAGTTTAGAGGTAGAGCACTTCTAGGGCTATCCAAATCACTTCGATGTATGTTCCGCGATTTTTTGTAGTTATAATTTTTTTTCGTGAAATCTTGACTAACAAGATATTGTTGGTAACGGAGACATGAATTATTGATATACAGGCTTGTTTTTTTTGTAATTAGGAGAATAATTTGTCTTGTAGATAAAGAAACAATTGTGGGCAGATATGATACCATAACATAACAATAAAAAAATGTTGAATTCAAAAGTTAATTGAAATTCTAAAAAGTTCGTTGGAATTTAAACTGAAATTTTAAAATTTTCGAGGACGATTTAAAAAAAAGTCAAACAAAAATACCTCCCAAACAAAATGAATATTGATCTCTATCTCCCCGCGTCATATTTAAATAAATATTGATCTATATGACCGGTCGGTGGCCGAGTTGACATCGCGTTCGGGTCCCACCTAGGCGTAGTGTGTTCTATTCCTCGGCTGGCTAAGTCCTCAGTCACAACACAAGCAACATTTTCAGCTTTCTGTGGTGGTAGAAGGAGATTTTCAAATATTGTTAGGTTATTGGTAACCCGGGAATGTTTGTCTTTCTTTTTTTAGAAAAAAAAATGTAAGGGCGTCATATTTAAAATTTGTTCGAAATAAGTCTATTAAATTTAAAATTACACGTTTAAAAGGTGAGATAAATAAAACTAAATAAAAATTGTCATTAACTGTTTATTATTTATTAATTGAATCATAGAAAGTTTTCAAGATGTCTAAATGTTTTAAAAAATCTTCTTAAAATGTTTTGTTTCAGTCGCATGAACGCAACTCTGTTGGTTTTTATTGTTTCTTCTGTCTGTCTCAATTTTTTTCGCAATTCCCCGATGGCAAACTAACTGTTTGTAATAACCCCAGACGAAGAAATGCCTCCACGCCTCTTATCGCATTGTGCGCTGAGCTCATTTAGCTCACCCTTTTAACAGCATGAAGCAGCAGTATGGAGCCTTCAGCATTCAGCCTTACATCCCCATGTTGTGAGGCTGAAAATAGTAGAGAGGGGAAGGAGATGGGGATGAGGAAGGTGCAGAAGAATCTGGATATTCAGATATCGTCACCAAACACGGCCAAGACAATTTTTCAATACTGAATGATCGTCTTACACCAGGGTAATATTGTGAGTATCTCCTACTCTAGAACTGGCCGTAAATATACAACATATTATTTTAAATTTCAAAATAAACTACTTTGGACTTATAAAGAATTTTTGCAACCGACTTAGCCCGCTTAAATTTGAGCGAGGAATCACGTATTTAGCGAGGATATGAAGTAACTGATATACCGGGCCTATAAGCTACTACACTATAAGCTTATAGCTACTTAACTAACATCCGTACCCAGTGGAGCATGATGCATGAGGCATGAGGCATGACGGGAGATGAGATGAGATCTACAGTCTACACATCATCTGTAGCGTGGGAATATCTTCTCGTGAGACAATGCAGAAGATCCCATCCGACAAATCGAGAGACGCCGAATCTAAGTTCGCTATAAATAAAATTAATATTCACATTATGTGTGTAGACACTGAAGAGATAAACCGATATAAGTGTGTTGTGGGCGTGTCCATGTGCCCGAAGTAAGCTCATTTTGTCCTTACTTATGCTGAAAACGATCAAACATCTTTCTTTAACATATAAACCATAGAATTAAGAAGAACTGATAAATAAGAAGAAATGAAGAAGAAAAAAGAAATGTAGATTTGAATGAAAACCAATGTCGCCACTGACTTAATATCTTTTGGTTCTAGCATAATTTAGCACGCGCTCTCTCTCTCTTAAACTTGCTTAACATCGTATTTCGCCAACCCATTTGAATTTCACAATGATGACGTAACACAGTTTTGTATAGGAAATTTAAGGCTCGCTAGGCCAGACTTTGATAACGAAACACGCCCACATCGCAATTCTTTTGTTCTTATTTATTCTATGGACATCTCCAATTATGATGAGGCTGAAGGTTGTGGCGAAGGTATGGAGATGGGGAAGAGGATGGTGGTGAAGAACCTGACAATTCAGATCTGGTCACCAAACACGGCTAAAGACATTTAGAGCAACATTTCGATTCTAAAGATGGTCTTTCACTCTATATATAATTTCTAATGATTTAATTGTGACACAAAATAAAGTAACTGAGTAGAATTTTGATCGACAACCTCCGGATTCATAGTCGAAAGCTTTACCCCTCGACCACGGAAGCCGACGACATCGTGTGTGTATAATCTATTCAATTTCTTCGGACTCCTTGAAGTCGAAGGGTCAGATGTAAATTAACGACATCAGTTTTTTTCACAATATCAATCGTTTGGTATTCAAGACATTGCCAGTTCCAGCATCTCGATTCACGGTGCGTCTCGTGCTTGGACACAGATTGTAAATAACTTCATTATGTCCTCATCTCATTGTCTCTCAGCATCCCTGGCACCACATGCCCATATCCTGTCAGAGATGTCCAGATTGTGAAGTCAAGACACATCTCACAGCTGTGGGAGAGGAGACAGAACGTACTTCATTGTATTTGCTGGAGTTACCTATTGCCTACTGTCTATCTTGTTATTTGTTCAGGCAAGTCAATAAACTCGGATGAACCAAAATGTTTTGGTCATTTGGTGAGCGGACAAGTGTACGATGTTTAAGAGACTTGTTGAATTTTCATAACTCTGTTTCCTGCCATTAGCTAACAGTCATTGGCTAAGTTAGCATCGCGTTTGGGTCTCTGGCGTAGGTGTTCAATTCCTCGGTTGGCTATGTCTTCCATCTACACACGAGCAACATTTTTTGTTTTATGTAATCATTTTAGGAGATTTTCAAATATTATCGGGTTATTCGTAACCCGGGAATGTTTGTCTTTCTTTCTTTATATACAGAGTTTTCCAATAGGGGGTGTTATTTTGATATTCAATCGTAAAAGATCAATGGTTTCGTTGTTTGTGTGGCACGTAGCGCCGTCTTGTTGAAAGTAAACTTTGTCCAGATCAATACCATCCAATTCCGGCCATAAAAAATCATTAATCATCTCTTGATAGCGCAATCCATTCACCGTAACTGTTGCTCCAGCCTCATTTTCAAAAAAGTAAGGTCCTATGACTCCGCCGGACCATAAACCGCACCAAACAGTCACACGTTGAGGATAGAGAGGCTTTTTAACAATAACTCTTGGGTTTTCCGAGCCCCTGATGCGACAATTTTGCTTGTTGACGAAGCCACCGAGGTGGAAATCGGCCTCATCACTCAATATGATTTGCATTTGATTCACTTAAGTGAATTTTAATAATTTTAATGCGTTGTCGAAGCGTGTATCGTTCCATTTTTATTAATGGCGTAGTTTCTACTTGTCAAATGTCAAAAAATGACAGCTTCAAAAGTAACATTTACCGAAATAGCGGGCTATTCAAAATAACACCTCTTATTGGAAAAACCTGTATATAAACATTGCATATGATCATATTTCTTAATTTAAATAAAAAGACAGATAGATGTCTTTTTATTTAAATTAACAAAAGTGTCTGTCTTTCATTACAAATCTACAGTTTTGTTCCGAGTTTGATTATTAAATTTTGCAATTACTGCCTACATCTAATTTATAAAAACTGTGAATTAAGCCCTATCAACGACGGGAATTCCAGATATTCTATAATTTTTTGTCTATTTATATAAAGAAGAGTGACTGTGTCGGGCGGGCATAGACACTCTTCAACTTTGTGTTCTTTTTTTAAAGTATAGTTTTTAATTGCAATGTTAATAAATCGTATTGAATCCCTCAATCATTTTTATTTATTTTTATCATCATTTTATCAGCTTCTAAATACGGCATAGTGAAATTTATGACTTTTGAAATATTGGCATACAGAGCTCCGGGCCAAAAAGGCCCTTTTCTATTTAATCATGATCTTAAATATTGGTTGTAGAATAAATAGATTTTATTTTGGTTGAGTTAGAAAGTTAGGGGATTTAAAATTTATGAAGGATTTGTTAGGTTTTTTATGTGAAGTTATTATATTTTCATCGTACTCTGCCAGGCACTTGATGGACGCGTTTTCATGGGTGGGAAGGCCCGCAGAAAATTTTTCCACGAGACTTAGGATATGATCATTAAAGGGGGGAACTGCATAGTGAAATTTCTAGAAAATAGCTCTAAAATGCGATTTTTGCAGGTTTTTTCAATTCGAACACCACATTACGCCCCAGGTCCCGAGTAGGGTTGTCTTTGGGGTCCACAGTTCCTAAATACGGTAATGTTTTCCCAATCAAGAACGACATCATTACTAGCTAAATTCCCCGGCGTTGTCCGGGCTCCGCAAATACATTTATATAAATTTTACCCCAAATTTAGCACCTGATGTCAAGGAACCTGATCCGTTAAATAATATAGCCATAAACTCAATTAAAATCAATGAAGACATCACCTACAAATATCTTTCATCCATTGACATTAACAAAGGACCTGGTTTAGATAGTTTGCCTGGTATCTTCATACGTAATTGTAGTAAATATATCACTATTCCGGTCAGCGCAATTTTCAAAAAATCATTAAGTGATGGAACGTTTCCTCATAAGTGGAAATCTGCCGTAATAACTCCCATTTATAAAAAAGGCGATAAACATGACGTTACAAACTATAGACCTATCTCTCAACTTCCTATCTTAAGTAAAATTCTTGAAAAAATCGTTTACGACCAACTTTACCCGACTATCGCTACAGCAATTACACCCAACCAACACGGATTCATGAAAAACCGGTCTACTACATCTAACCTGGTCCTATTTGTCAACTATTTGCACAGCAATATGGACGAAAGGGTACAGGTCGATGCTATGTACACCGATTTTTCAAAGGCCTTCGACCGCGTTATTCACTCAATTCTTTTAAATAAACTTACTCGTCTTGGAATACACGGTGACTTATTTAGATGGATTAAGTCATACATTAGTAATCGTAGTCAAATTATCTCAATAAATGGTGTCTTATCCAAAATAATCAACGCAACCTCGGGCGTTCCTCAGGGTTCTCACCTTGGTCCGCTTTTCTTTAACATATACTTAAACGACATAGGCTCATGTTTCCAACACTCAAAATTTTTAATGTTTGCAGATGATATGAAAATTTATAAAACGGTCATCTCTCTATCGGACTGTAGAGAGCTACAAAGTGACTTAGACAGGCTCTGCAACTATTGCACTGTTAATTATTTGGACCTCAATGTTTCGAAATGCCACACCATGTCCTTCACCAGAAACAAGCATATAATTAACTTTCCCTATTCACTCCGCGATGAACCCGTGATCTCAAAAAGCGAATGTAAAGACCTTGGAGTCTACGTAGACAGTAAACTTATATTTAATACGCACATTTCTTCAATCACTACCAGATCTTACAAAATGTTAGGTTTCGTACTGCGTCTGAGTAAATTATTTAAAAATCCTCGTACGCTAGTAATGCTTTATTCCTCACTAGTCAGAAGTACACTGGAATATGCATCGCCTGTCTGGAATCCCAAATACACTTACTATGTCAATAATATAGAGCGCATACAAAATAAATTCATTAAGTACCTAGGTTATAAATACAACAATAATTATATCTGCACTCTCCAATCCCTGAAATCCAGGCGAACGGTAGCTGACATGACATTTCTCCATAAAATAATACACAACGAAATAGACTGCTCAGAACTTCTATCCCAAATAAATTTTAACACCCCATTTAAAAGAACTCGACACACCAACCTTTTTTACACAACTAGTAATAATACAAACGCTGCAGCCAATTCCCCTATTTCTCGTATCCTTCAAACATTCAACTCAATTCAAACAAGCACAAACACCGATATATTTTTTGATTCTCTCCCTCTATATAAGAAAAACTTTTTTAGCACACTGAATTCGCCCACATAACACATACAACCACACACAGACACACATGCACACGTACACACACACAAACACTCACACACACCTCTCTCCTTCCCCAGCACACTAATTTAACTTAACTTAAAAATGTAACTTAACCGTAAAATGTATAATATACCTCATATGCATATATGTCAGCAACATGTCATTGGTACCAATTATTGTACTAACTTTTATAATTTTGTAACTATTGTCATCTATGTAATTATGTACTGTTTGTTTCTGCAATAAACAAAATAAAATAAAAATAAAATAACAATTGGTAATTTTTTGGGTACAACATTGATTAGATTGGTCATCCGTCATCAGAGATTTTACCGCAAAAAATAAGTTGCCATTAAAATAAGTATGACATAACACAGATGAATCAGCCCATAACCATAACAAATCAACAGCCCCACAGTGTTAACATGAAGAATGTACAATATGTTGTGGTCAAATGTAAGGTGTAGGAGGATTACGCGAGGGAATGCAATTCGCAATTCATCATGGCCAGTCATAATGCGTTCATACACATATTGATAATTAAACGATAACATACTATTGTATGATGCAACGCTTTCGCGCCACATTGCGATATTGTCAAGATACTTGAGGTAAGGTGACCATATATTTTGTCTCTTAAATCGGACACTTAGTCTGGGAAAGAGGGTACTTTTCAGGGCGGGGGGGGTTATTTGAGCATCGTCCAATTTACAGTTGATACTTACAATTACTCGAGACGAACGTGAAAATATTTCTACGTGTAATAATCAAACCCTGACAATACAAAATCAAACCCTAAAAAATTTTTTTTACAATATTTTAAAATTTCCTTCAAAACATAAATAGTTTTAAAAAATATTTTATATTTTTGTACACGCTAATCTCCGAAACCGCCGAACCAATTTCAATAAAATTTTGTGTTTTAAAACCAAAAAAAAAATGAACAAAATAATTTTTACGGTGAATTTTTTTGTTTTGTTTTCAGATTTCTCATCCAAAAATACATACAATCAAAAAACTTTAACTTCCCCACATAGAAGACGGTCTGTGGCAGGACAACATACTATTTACAATTTATTTTTTATTTTCCGTAAAAAAATACTGTTTTATAAACTAGATAAAATTATCTTTCCGGTGTATAATAAAATAAACATTACTATTTATAAATAATAAAATTTTAATATCAAACGTGATAAATTTTTTCAAAAACGCTAACCACATTTTTACTCCAATCATAGACAAATTGAGAAATCTAGATATTTTGAAAACACATTCGTTTTGTTTTTGGAATTTGTAAGAAAACTGTACCTTCACTTTTATCTCGTTCATATAATAAAAAATAAGAAATAATTTTTATAGTTGATTGATTGTTACAATATACACGCGCAGTTATTAAGTTATTATAGTCCGTCTATAGAATTCACAGCTGACAGTAGAATGGACAGATACAGAGGAAATAGTGGAAGCGATGATAGCATATTATCACCTGATACTCTGTACGGAGCAATCCTCAGACGGAAGCCAACCAAGGCCTGTAATCCTACCTCTATACTGTACGTGCCAGTGTACTACCTACCACTTTACAATCCTCCACCGGATCTAATGTACTGACTACTGCAGGTAGGGTACAAGCTCTCAGACTTGTGCACTGTTCACGGTTCAACTTTGGGGGGTTTTCATTGTCGATATGTTGTTTTGATTAATAGGAAAATACTCCCTTTTTTAACTCTTGACAGGCCAAGATACAAAACAAAACGTCTGTAACCGAGTGAGTCTTCCGACGACCCCATGCATTTTTCTGTCTTATGGGCTTTTAAACTATAGATAACCCAATTATTTAGTTAATTATTAATAGTAACTTATGTATTTGCGCAGAAATACGTAAAATACTAAAATGATATGCCAAGTATTTAAGCTAATATAAGGAGGATAGTAATTTTGGTTACTACCTACTCCCCCACTTGGCTGCGGGATAGTTAAACCCAAAGATATTAGAAGAACGAGATGTGCTATGAGCACTTCATACTGTGTGGAATTGTTTTGCCCAGTGTCGCCGGTTTTGTTCACCAATACTACTGCACACCTTCGCTTACGCTAAGGTATCCGCACTAATACATAGAACAGATTTCTGTGCGTACACGTCCCGATAGTATTCAAAGTACCCTAATTAGGTAGTACTCCGCTTACGGTCCGGCGGCCAGCATAGCATTTCTCGTTCTTCTAATATCTTTGGTTAACCCTATAATAAGACTAATCGTATTTTTTACAAATACGTAAATTATTATCATTTGTCAATTTTACTAACACTATATGATAATTAACACTACGTGGATAATTTTTTTAATCAAAGTTGTGTTTGGCTTCATCCTTCTTTAGTCAACGTTATGAAAAGCGTTATACTGTCCATCATCACGGCAGGGCATCTTCCCTCATGATGAGACACCGAAACTTTGGCTACATAAGGAGGAATCGCAACAGGGCATGAAAACCCAAAAATCAAGCTAACTGCATGTTTGAATTTTATAGTATGCAAAATGCACCATCATATATAAAACTTTTTCGTTCTCTGTAGCTAACTTTACAATGTTAATTTTCTTTTACAACAATTGATAAGTATAGTTTGTTCTTGTGTTCTATGCAGAAAGGACTAACAAGGGTGTCATATGTAGAAAATGACAAACTCTTACTTATATCTTCGTAGGCGGCTCAGTTGGTACGGAGATCTAGCGCGATCGGCGCATTCGTTAGAAAGATACCGCATAAAATGAACGCAGTGTTAGTCGAAACGACGAAGATTAGTATTCTGGGGTTAAAAAAAATGTGCATCACTGTGTTCAGAAAAAAATCTCTTTGTGGTTAAAAAAACACACCGGTAACATATTTTCAGCAACTGAAAAGATAATCCGTAGAAATAATGCATGGTCTATATCAATTTGTAATAAAAAAGATCGCTAATTTACAAATAATCTTACTTGATCAACTCCTAGGCCACAGACCGGCAAGATAAATTTATCTGTCCAAGAAAAGATTCACAGATCGGCCAGATAAATTTATCTGTTCAAGAAAAGATTCGATACTCAAAAATGCTTGATCAATTTCACCAAAAGTAAGGAAAAAATAGCTTACCTCTGGCACACGGAGGCGCCCACAACACGCTCCTTATTATTCACAATGATGAGCAATGACAATATACATAAAATATAAAAAAAAGTACAGATGGAAGACAATTACAAGTGTTACAAGACAATTACAATTAGAATGCATAAAGAAGGTTTAAAGGGCTTTAAAAATTACACATTACCTATCGACTGTCGTAATTTATTTAGGCTTAATTATTTTTTTTTTTGGTAAGCTAATGCTTAAGACAAGATTTTTTTATGCGTAGCACAAAGGGTAACAATTATTTTACAAGCAATAATTATTCACCTGAAACACTCATCCCCATTGAAAAATCTCCTGATAAAAGATACATGACGCCAACGGGACGCGAACCCGTGTCCCTTCGATTTCCGGTCGACAGCTCTGACCACTGAGCTATGGCGGCTTATCTCTTATCCGCGAAATAATTCAACATATACTAGTGTTTCATTCAACAATTACTGCTTGTTACATTTTTTCACCTGAAAACAACCAACTTTATTTTTATATGAGAAAGGCTTTGTAAGTGCTAACTCTCTCACTAGATGGCGTCGAGACCAATTGTCTACATTTTTAGGTGAAATACTAGAACTTGTCAAATATTAATTATTTTTTTTTTTTGGTAAAGTAATGTTTAAGACAAGATTTTTTTATGCATGGCACAAAGGGTAACAATTATTTTATAAGCAATAATTATTCCCCTGAAACACTCATCCACATTGAAAAATCTCCTGATAAAAGATACATGACGCCAACGGGACGCCAACGTCATGTATTGTTTATATTAATTATTGAATATATTTACACGCCACTGGTAAAGTATCTCAGATAAGTAGGTAGGTACCTATATCATATTATCTCGTATAACTTCAGTAGCACGTGACACCGGGAAAGATTGGGAAGCCATGTAAAAGTTCACAACGTACCGATGACGTCACACAATTATAACACCGGATTCATTTTTCTACATCCCGTCTTCTTCGTTTTTTATATTTTAACTCCGCACAAGAGTCCAAACTGACCGAAGCCAGTGGGATTATAGCATCCCCAATTATCGATATGTGCCGTAAGGCTAAAGGGAGTACGAGGGAGATATAAAAAAGGGCTAACTAACTAACTAACTAACTAACCATCACGCCGTTTCCCCGCAGGGGTAGGCAGAGAGGACGGACCGCCAAACAACTCGGTCTTGGCACACACTCCTTGCCTCATTCACATTCATACATCGTCTCATACATACTCTTCTATTATTCTGACTCTTGACATGGCCCGACTCGAGTATCTGATTCACTTGATCGTGCCATGTCTTCCTCGGGCGTCCCCGACTTCTGCTACCATTCACATTTGCATCATATATCCTCCTTACACTCCTATCTTCGCTCATTCGCTCTACATGCCCAAACCATCTAAGCGTCCCTTTCTTAATCTTACTCATTACGCTTACATCAGCCTTGCACTCTTTGCGGATCTCCACATTCCTCACACGATCAAACATGGTTTTACCACACATACGCCTCAGGGATCTCATTTCAACAGCATTTAATCTACTTTCATCCTTTCTTTGCCAGTTCCATGCCTCACTTCCATACATCAAGGTAGGTACCAGCACTCCGTTGTGGACTGCTAACTTCGCTTCTTTGGACAATTTTTTGTTAGCGCCTACGGCGTTTAGTCCTCCATTAACGGAATTACCTGCATTTACCCTTCTTTCGATATCTCTGTCAGCCTTCCCATCTCTCGTAAACATACTTCCTAAATACACAAACTCATCCACCTGCTCCAAATATTCCCCATTCACAATTATATTGCACACTGTTTTCGTACTCTCTCTTTCAAACACCATTACTTTAGACTTACTTACATTCATCATTAACTCATTCTTCATGCATACTTCGTTCATCCTAGACACGAGAGACTGTAGATCATCTATACTATTAGCAATCAGCACCGCATCAGCAGCATACAACAGGCAACATACTTTAAAATTATTCAAATTCGCGCCCAATCCCACCTCTTTCAATTCTTGCATACAATTATCCATGTATAGATTGAATAACCACGGTGACATTACGCAGCCTTGTTTAACACCTTTTGTGATATCAAACCACCCCGTAAAACCACCGTTTACCCTAACACATGCAACGCTTCCCTCATACAGAGACGCAATTGCCTGAATCAGATTCGTATTCACTCCATACTTGGACAACACCTTCCATAGCTTTTTCCTGTCGACTCGGTCGTATGCTTTTTGTAAATCTACAAAGGCACAGAAAAGTTTCTGGTTTTTTGCCAGAAACTTCTCAGTGAGCATACGCAATGAGAAGATCTGGTCCATGCACCCCCTTCCACTCATGAAAGCACCTTGCACATCCCATATTTTATCCTTTGTTTCCTTTCTTACTCTTTCAATCAAAATTCTACCATACAGCTTGCCAACTGAACTAAGCAGGCTAATAGCCCTATGATTCCCACATTCCATACGTGACCCTTTACCTTTGTATAATGGCATGATCACAGCCCTTCTCCAATCTAAAGGCGTGTAACCTTCCTTTAAACATTGGTTAAAAAGATTGCACAACCATGTGAGAATTACACGGCTACCTCCTTTAAAATATTCAGCAGCAATATTGTCAAACCCAACAGCCTTACCATTCTTCATACATTTAATCGAGCTTTCTATCTCATCCATGCTAATTTCGGTAACATTCACTCCATCGTCATTCATATCTGATTCGCCACTGGAATCACTGTCATTCACTTCGCTTTCGAAGACTTCCTCGAAATAATTCATCCATCTCTCTTTTATTTTTTCCTCATTCGTCAACATTTTTCCATCTTTTGATTTTATCACTTTCATGCTTCCGTTTTCTGGGCCACTCCGGGACCTTTTGACTTCTTTCCAAAACAACTTAATGTTTTCTTGGAAATGGTTTGTCATTTTCATTCCTTCTTCCTCTTCCAGGCGTTTCTTTCGTTCTTTCACTCCAACTCTTACTTTTTTCTTACATTCCTTATATACTTCTTTCGCTCGATACTTCTCTTCGCTGGAAGCACTGCCAGCCGCAATCAGACACAACCATGCTTTCTTCTTTTCTGAGACCAGTGCTTTAATCTCATCATCCCACCATGCATCACCTTTCTTCCTACCTTGCGTACTTATTCCACAAACCTCCCTAGCAGATTCACAAAGACACACTTTTATGTGGTTCCATGTTTCGTCTATGCTTAGACCATCCATTTCCTTCGCATTCAATCTTATCTCTGCACAATTCACATACTTACTTCTCACATTATCGTTTTGCAGTTTTTCTATTTTGACTCTTGTCGGAGCTGGTACCGTTTTCACTTTAGAGCGCCAACCGCGAAAGAGGTTTACTCTCGACACTACAAGAAAGTGGTCAGTTTCGACCTCAGCCCCTCTGAAAACTCTTGTGTCCTCGGTAACAGCTCTCAACCTAGAGTCAATTACTACAAAATCAATAATTGACCTCTCATTTCCTCTTTCCCACGTATATTGGTGGATACCTTTATGATCGAAGAAAGTATTCGACACAAACAGGTTCCACTCTAAACATACTTCAAGCATTCTGTTCCCGTTGTCATTTGTTCTTTTATCCCCAAACATACCTAAGACCGAATCAAATCCGTCACGTCTAATTCCCACCCACCCATTCAAATCGCCTGCCATTATAATCCTTTCGTTCATATTTTTTAGTCTCATTACAACATTCACACCAGTCCAAAAATCATCTTTCACTTCATCGCTTTCAGAATTAACAGGGGCGTAGCAAATAACAAGAAACACCCTTGTCAAACCGATTTTAAATCTGATCCACATTATTCTCGGACTTACACATTCATACTGCAACATACATTCAATCATTCTGGGAGACAGTAGCGCTGCAACACCTTGACAAGCCAGGGCTAAAGCCATAAAATATTGATTCTGAATGCTGATTCGTCACCAGGAAGCAGTAAACTCAGTATCATAGATATATACTTCTAGGTTCCAGGTACTACTCTGGAATGTTCTGAAAAAATGCACTAAAAAGGTAAGACGTAAGACAAATAGTCTTAGATCTATTAATGAAATAAGAAATCCAATAATTTCCTGTAAACAATAAATTAACAATTACTGTCAAAATAATAATGCCTATTTTACAGAAGATTGCTTTCTTTCTTTAGTAAGTAGTAATTTGAATAATTTTGATATCGTCATCAAATTAATGATTCGAGGAGCGAAATAATGTCAACTAGTTGAATGAAATAATGTCAACAAGTTGTATGAAATAATGACAAGTAGTTGAATGAAATAATGTCAACAAGTTGAATGAAATAATGACAAATAATTGAATGAAATAATGTCAACATAGTTAAATGGAATAATTACAACCAGTTGAATGAAATAATGTCAACTAGTTGAATGAAATAATGTCAACAAGTTGTATGAAATAATGACAAGTAGTTGAATGAAATAATGTCAACAAGTTGAATGAAATAATGACAAATAATTGAATGAAATAATGTAAACATAGTTAAATGGAATAATTTCAACCAGTTGAATGAAATAATGTCAACTAGTTGAATGAAATAATGTCAACAAGTTGTATGAAATAATGACAAGTAGTTGAATGAAATAATGTCAACAAGTTGAATGAAATAATGACAAATAATTGAATGAAATAATGTCAACATAGTTAAATGGAATAATTTCAACCAGTTGAATGAAATAATGTCAACAAGTTGAATGAAATAATGTCAACAAGTTGAATGAAATAATGACAAATAGTTGAATAAAATAATGTCATCAAGTTGAATGAAATAATGACAAATAGTAGAATGAAATAATGACAAATAGTTGAGTAAAATAATGTCAACTAGTTAAATCAAATAACGTCAACTAGTTGAATGAAATAATGTTAACTAGTTGAATGACCATAACAATAAAACTTTATAATATCATTGTTTAGTTCCGATTAGTATTTCTGTAGTAATACATGATTTTATATTATTGAGTAAATTTTTACTGTAAAAGGAGGAAATACGTTATAAGTTTTCTTATTGTGTTTACATTATTCGAAATCTGTTTCATGCCTAGGGATGAATCGCATTTAAGATGATAAAATCACTGTTGTACAGCCGAAGATAAAGTTTGCTTTTACTCTACTAAACACACTCATTAAAGAACATAAATACATATAATTAAAATAAATACCAGAATTAAATTATAGCATTTCCAATAATGTCATATGCATGCGAATTGAATCTAAGTTTCTCTAATAAACAATGAACAGTGTTAATCTCCTGTGACCTCCCAGGTAAGTATGTTCCTGTATATTATCTGCCTGTACAAAATATAATTAAATAATAATAATAATACAATATATACATTCATCACGTTAATTAATCAAATGAATTGTACATATAGTTTTGTATTATTGATGAACGAACCAGTGGACGCAATAAGTTGATAATTGTTTGACTGTCTGTAGTTAGTAATAAGAAAGTTCATTGTAGACATTTATTATGTATTTGTACAGCGCCCTTGAGGTGATTTAGCACAAAAACGGCGACATACAAATCATCCAAGTATTATTACAATAAAAAAATATATAAATTATTATAATAAATGGCGAAATAGCTGTCACCCGTAATAATAATTAGATATTATTACAAGTTGTTTATAAATAAACCGTTGTTTTGTATTTTTTTCCGACTTTATGTCCGGGTTAAATTTTCCCCACAGGAAAAACTAAACCCTTCCACACACTTTTCCACAAATGATCATCTAGTCAATCCACATTACGCAAGTGCATTATATAAGCATAATAAATACAAAACAATACAAGAACAACACGTCAAATCACCAGAGATCAAATGGGAAAATAATTCACCCTCTGATATTTTCATATCAGAGGGTTCGGCTCGGTAGAACTTCTAATTGGACCTATAAATCCTTCTGATCCCTCAATAAAATATTTTTAAAAATCTTTCGTAATCCTACATGTATTTAAAATTACTGATATTTGCATTTTTATCTATAAATTCTTTGACAGATCTAATACGCCTTAATTTTGAATGAGAGAGCTAGGTATAATGCCAGTAGCCAAACTAACAAATGGTAATATTTTTATAGTAAATAAATATATTAATGTATTAATTATATGTGTATATATATATTTATATATATATATGTGTTTTTTGTTGTTTGTTTTTGGGGTGTTATGCCGTGTTGCGCTAACTCCTTCTTTAGCCGACGTTTCGGACAGCGTTGCAGTGTCCATCATCAGGGCAGATCCGGTAGATCCACAGGCCACAAATAAATAAGCACAAACTCGACAACCAAAATTTACACATCTTCGGATCTACCGGATCTGCCCTGATGATGGACACTGCAACGCTGTCCGAAACGTCGGCTAAAGAAGGAGTTAGCGCAACACGGCATAACACCCCAAAAACAAACAACAAAAATGCTTTTGGCCGTGAGAATCTAAAAACTTACCATATATATATTATGTGTGTTATTTGTATGTAATGTACTTAATGCAACACGTAATACCTATCATAATATTAATTACTTATAAATAACTACAATAATGTACTTTGCGTGTGCACTCCTCTTCCAAACACAAGCTAACGCTTCTATGGAAGAGTAGTATGCAAATCTCTTAATATTATTATTTTTAACGCACTTTTTAACCCTGCTAGTAACATATGTTACCGAAAGATATAACAAATATGTATGATGAATAACTTATTCTCTTTTCGTAGCGACTTCTGTTCTGCAGCCCCAAAATATTTGGAAAAACCCCAGACTCTGCAGAAACGGTTGTTTGTATGATATCTTGGATTAATCCTATAAAATGGATTGAAATATTTAGATCATCTGGTGAGAATACAGTCCTTGTTCTTAGGGTATTTCAATGTAAGATGCTACGAGGAAATAGCGTCATTGATCCCTTCGGCACCACGCCAAATGCGCGATCATCATTTTAACACGGTTGACATTTGTCACAAGAGAACAGGTAGTTTATAGGTTCTTGTGTTTCCTCCGTCCTACAACATGGATATATTCAAGATCCAAGTTCACGCCTTCCTTTTCCCAACATCACCCTCCTCACAGCATCCCCAAAGATGATATACGACCCGATGGAAAATATTTTCTCAGGGCCTCCTGGGTGGAGTTAGTGTAAATAAAAAATAAATTTAATAAAATAATAGTATATTAAAGTATAAGTGGATAAACAGGTCTTTAAAACACGCGCGATTTTTCGAGCACGACGGCGTAGCCGAGTGCTCGAAATAAAGCAAGTGTTTTAAAGACCAGTTATCCACGAATACTTTACGCTATTTTTTTTTATTGGTACACTTTGAAAACATAAATATTGATATTATTATTAAAAATTTGGAAATAAGAACTATTAATGAATTCGTGATGTGACATCACAATATCTTGTTGTCATGGAAATGAAAAACACAAACATTAATTTGCAATCTGTCACATAAGATTAATAGTTGACATCACAGTTTTTACTAGTTATTGTGTGTTGTAAAATAAGTTCTAACATTCATAATTTAAATACCAAAGCAGCATTTAGACTTCACATTTTGTTGATTTGTTGATGTTGCCATGGTAACTTTAAAAAACGCGCGTTCCATAAAGTGCGATTTAAACACGCTAGAGCGTACTTTAAATGAGTAAAAAAGGGCACCAATAGAAAAAAATACTTTTTGTTTTAAAATCACGAGTTTTTAATAATTTTTAGAACCGACCGGTTTTGCTTTACTCAAATTATTACAGTAATAATTTGTACCCTGAAGATGCTTGAGTAAAGCAAAACCGGTCGGTTCTAAAAATTATTAAAAACTCGTGGTTTTAAAACGATTTTATTTTATTTTATTAAATACCTATGCTTTCTGCAATAATAAAAAATAAATTGTTTCGGTAATCACCACAGTTGTCCTGGTGACAGACCACCATGGCTTTAGCCGTGTTTGATCATCAGATCTGATAATTATAGCACTTCCAAATATTTGGGATACTCCAATAGAGGTAGGGAATACTACTAGATAGGGGCAGTTGGATCTAATGTGCCATATTAAAAAACATTAAAATACCGCCAGATGCCAAGTAAGTTATTCAAACATAAAGACGGTTAAATTGTTATTGTTTTCTTGAACATATGGACTTGGACATGTGACGACAGGACAAGATAGACCCCTCACAAACCGGTAATGTCTTTTTAAGTTACCCTCCACCCACGAGGTGCCCCCGACCTACCCTCCACCCTCTGGATACCCTCTTACCCTCTGGGATTGTGATAAGACGGTTGGGATAGCAATATGCTACATCTTCGTTAATATTATGGACATTATTGTTATTTTGTGTACGGCAGAGCGTGAAGAATAACGCAGCCCGATTGTATTCACGCTGTAACTCTAAAATTATAACTTTTTCGTTAGCGATTAGGTTTTTATACTTCTTTTATATAAAACAATTCAGTCCCGTTAAACTACTACAATCTGTGCATTTTTAAATGTAATCATATTAGTTGTAAGTCTCTTACTTTATGCCACAGTTGTAAATATATCTGTCATTAAGTCAGTAGTTTTAAATCTTAGTAGCAGTACAGTGTGGGGCAAAAGTAATCACCCGATGTTATTTTGCTGTGACTTTTTTTATGATAAACTTTGGTATTGCTTGTGAAATTTGTTCAATTGTTTGTAAACCGATTCATGTCTTGTTGATTTGTATTCTGCGTTTGTTTACTTCTCAAATGTCAAAACCGAATTGACATTTGGCGTCATTTGCAAAAGTTATAGCGTTTTTCAATAGGGTGATTACTTTTGCTCCACCCGGTCACTAGCTATAAGACTTAGATGTAAGTCAGTAGTTATCAGCTTTAGTTGTAAATCACTGGATATAAGCCTTAGGTGTAAATCACTAGGTTTAAGTCAGTAGTTATAAGTCACTGGATATAAGTCTCAGATGTAAGTCAATAGTTTTAAGTCACTAGATATAATTCTTGGATGCAAGTTAGTAGTTATTATTATAAACCTTAAATGTAATTCAGTTATATTTATTATACAATTCATATATTTTTATCTGTACAGAAAACTGAGAAAACCATATATCAACATTCTGCTTAGGGGCAACTTTCTATAGGGGCTGGAAAATGAGGTGGTGTGGTTTTTTGAAATCTCGTGTAGGCAGAGTGACCTTTCCGTTGTTTTGGAGAACAAGTATTTTGAAAATTCTGCTTTAAGGGATTGGAAAAGGAAGTGGTGTGGTTTTTCGATTTCTCATATAGGAAAGAAGAGTGATTTTCCTCTTCTAATAGAAGAAGGCAATTTTTTCATCAGGACATCAGGAAAATGTTATAATATTAGATGCATATGTTATTTTTCAACCTTTTTTCAAAGAATCCATAATTTTTTTTCAAACAATTATACTATACATATACGGTGTCATACCTTATTTTCTACAGTTTAATAAATTTATCTTTAGTTTTAATAGATTTTGAAAAAATTTTACTGTTGAATACTTAATATAAATTTATTTCGTTTAACAGGTAAAAGTGAATTTGAGTTGTGGCAGTAGAATGCAGGGGCGGCGAAGGGCACCATATGTTTTCCTTTAATTATCATTGACGCAAGATGTTCCGGAGGAAGAACGTTGGCTTCTTCGTGTCTCGTAAACCTTTGGTTTCTGAACCAACAAGAAAATTATTATTTTGTTTGTATTTTTTCGAAAGTATAATTACGTTCTTGCTATTTTGCCGAATGAAATTAGTGTTTATCTAAGTATTTAAGTATCTCGCGGTTTAGCAAATAGAGGTAGGCTTCTTCAGCGATCTACGTCCATTTCAAGCCAAAACCATAAGTTTGTTTAATGTACATGGGATAAGGCAGGTTATGTAGTCTGTAAAGTAATAGTTGGTTCAAACTCCACTCGGTATAAAATTATTAATCATGTGAATATCGGCATATGGAACGCCTCCCTTAGGACCATCATGGGTGGAACGATAACCACAAAATAAGGAAGTTGAGTGAAAAGTCTTGCTTTCCACTGTGCGTCTTACCTCTGGTACTGCAAACAATATTTTATGCTGATGTCGAACTTCTGACATTTAAAAGATTATAAACATACTAATTTCGACTGTCGGTGCATGGATGCGTGATGTGAAATATTTCCACTTAATTTGTAAAACTATACAACTTCATTAAAAATTTCAAAACTGGAAGTAAAGTATTAAATCATATTAATAAAGTGGGTACAAACATTATTTTATTTTCATAATTAATATTTTTGAAATGTGTATTTCTTTTGTTTACATAGTGGACAGATCTATATCTGAGCAATGATTTTTAAAGTTTAGGTACTAACGTTTTCATTTCAATAGTAAATTTGGGATCGTCTTTAATTATTTTTTGAGGTAAATATTTTTAAAGGAATGCTTTCAACTCCACGAAACCTTCAATTATAATATTCCGTGATTTTTACGGGTCTGCGCTAGTTTAATTTACTGTACGACAGAATAATGATTAATTGTTAATTTATAGTACCTACAAGATTTCTTATTTTAATTTTCTCAAAATTTGGGAAGATAGGCGTACAAAAAAGTTTTAATGTTTTTTTTGAAATGTCATTCAATAACACAATTTCTCCTATCATACTATGCTGTTCTAGAACACTTACTCTGTTGTGTGGTATCTTCAATAAGTCGTATTGACGACTATACATGTTATATGCATGCATCTATCGCTTTCGTAGTAGTAATTTGATGCTAAGCACATCACGAATCGCTGTGCTCCTCACTCGATCTCATTTTGTAACTCCTGTTTATTTGAATAATTTAACAAATTAACATGCTGGTTTTTACTACATAGAGATACAGGTAATGAACACTATTATATAACTTATTTGTCTAACTAGAATTACGCATTATAGTGTCAAATATCAATCTGCAGGCCCCACTCCTGCAGTTGTTGAGATTGATGGTTTGTGAACTCCAAGATTGAGTCAGCGAATCAATTCCATAGTCCAACGCCTCTGGATGAATCTGAGAACTCCGTCAGTAATCTTGGTAAATTCCTTCTCCAGGTAGAAACTAGCTGTCTATCGTCACCCAGCGATCCTGCTGTGTCGGCATACTGTTAACATTGATCCCATGAGTTCGGCGTGTGCTATGAGAATTTATTGACCTCAGTTAAGCCCCCGCATGCCCAATGTCTACTGATTTATAACAAGTTTCCTGTTAACTCTTTAAGTTTTTAACTTCCAAACAAATATATATGTTATTTTTTAAGATAATATCTATAAATTTGTTATGCCGAAACGTTAATTATATGAAATTCCCTCGATAGAAAAAAATCGCAAAGTATGCTCCAAAAATTATTAAAAACACTTTTATTTTTTATTAAAACACAAATAACATTGTTTACATCACTTTATTTCGATACAAAATCTCAACATGTTTCATGAACCAAGTTCACTTCATCAGGAGCACAAGTATACTAAAGTTATAATTAAAATTAGGTCTAGAAAGAAGAGGTAGAAGGAGTGGGGAGGGGTAAGAGTGGGGGAGGGTTATTCAAAGTAGGAATTAAAATGTCATTAGACGGGAAAGACCGGGTAATTGGGAAAATATTTAAAATGGGGTTTATAAAAATTTTTTGTTTATTAATAATATCTGCTTTCATATTCACGTGTTTTCTTATTTCTAGGATTTCAAAATTATTGATTTGAGATACCTTGTAACCAGAATGTAGTATTTTAAAACCTGAATTAATATCGAAAGTATGGTCGTTATTTAATAAATGATCCGCAAATTCTGATTCACAGTTTCCCTTTAAAGCCCTAAGATGTTCTTTAATTCTGATCTCAAAGTTTCTATTAGTTTTTCCTATATAAAAGGAATTACAATCATTACAGTTGAGTTTATAAACACCTGATTTTTTAGTTTGACTATCAATATCTTTATTATTAAGAATATATTTTTTTAATTTGTTATTCGTATAAAACGCCGGTTGAATAGTGAAGGGGATGTTTTTATTTATAATTTTGGAAGTATCATTATCTACAAATAGAATTCTACGCCATTGTTTGTTTGTATCTTTATAAATAGGATAAATATAAAGTTTAAAGAATTTATGTTTAATTTTTTTATTTAGTATTTCATCTATCAATTTATTAGGATAGCCGTTATTAGATGCTATTTGTTTTATGATATTTAATTCTGAGATATAATTAGGATCCGACAAAGGAATCGAAATTAATCTATTAAGCATAGAATGGAAAGCTGCGACTTTTTATTATTAAAAACACGTTTTGAGCTGTTATTTAATATGCTATAGGCATGACAAAATTCACAGTGTATCATTAAATGCAACTAAAGCATTTTTCGAAAGATATTTGCTCTATTTCAAACGAGTCGTGTTTTATTAAATATTTTCACCATTAATTATTATCGTTTTTTTAATATTAGCGCGCTCCCTCTAACATTCGTATTTACGTATCTCCCTTTCAAGCCATCTTTGAGTGCTTACTACGGTGCCTTAATAAAAAACAGTGGGATAGGCTATGAACCATTGCTAGTATAACAATTCAAAAGTGTCGCTAATATCGTTCACCCATTTTACTGCAAATCATATTTACGCTCAGCGGCATTTCGCCTTTGTTTCTCCATAATAAATTGAAACTTTCATTTTATAGCCGCATTGATTTTGCCATAGCTCTGCGACAGTCGGCACGCTTCCATGCCATATCTCCTTTTATTCCTATTATTATTATTTTAATTAATAAAAAATTAAAGCCTGCGATTGCCGATCACTTCAGTCTGGCTCGTGCCTCTCACCTGCCCCCATTCTTGATACCGTCTGCCGTGCCTCTATAAGTAGGTTCTCATATAGCTTCCTTCTCGCGTTGCCTCTTGCGCCTGCCTCGCTCTCTCTGGACCAACTTAATCTTTATTATCTACAACTAGCTGCCCTTTGTCTTTTGCTATCATTCTACATCGCCTCTGCTGCTTCATCTCATCGCCGAAAGTCGTAAAAGATTCCCGAAGGGTTACGGAACTTCCCGACGTTAAGGCTCGTGCCAGACACACCTGCCCTAACCCATCTCATGTTGACTTGTATCTTCTTTGTGCAGTTAACAATAATCATTTATGTGGATAAGCATCGATGGGTTACATTCGTGTAACCGCGTTATTGCTGCAGATGCGGCAGTATGAATATTTAGAAGTAGGTACCTTCATAATTGACGGACTATGTGGACAAGGAGTAAGACTCTCGCCTAGCAATCTAAAGGTCGCGGGCTCAAGTCCCGGGGTGCGCAAGCACATTCAATTTATTTATTTTTTTGTTTGTTTCGCAATTAATTTACTTAAAATTATACTATCAGTATCGCTCTGTTGAAAGACCACCATTCAGAATTACGTTGCTTAAGCTGTGTTTTCTGATCAGTTCTGATTAGACAGGTACTTACCCATCTTCCTCTTTCCATTTCCATCACCTTCAAAAGTTGGATGTCTATTACCTTCACTCTACCTTCAGCCCCACAACATCTATTTATTTATTTTTAGATATAAATGTTTTTACAATGTTGTTAGTTAATCTCTATTAAAAACCGGCAGAAGCACCCGGCGTTGCCCGGTCTTAAAACAGAGTTTTCCAAAATCAGATTAAGACAGTAATCTTCCTCCTATTTTGAACGTCTAAAGTGCAAAATTTCATCAAGAAGTTTCAATGTTCTTCCTTGGGGTGGGAAAAGGTGATAAGGGTGGTTTTTAGAAATCTTATAAAAACTGTAACCTTCATCTTGTTTTGAAGGACGTGTGTGCAAAATTACATCAATTTTCGATTAAAACTGCAGATTCGTATAAAAATCAAAGCCACGCCGCCCGCTACAGATTCTCTTTTATTTAAATAGAAGATAAATTAACTTTTTTTTCTTTTCTGTATTCAAATTACTAGTTTTGAACATGTTGAACAAGCAATGCATCTGTGTAAGTACCTACTGTGTTCACATCAACTTCTCTGGGTGCGATACCTGTAATCTTTTCTTTTCATTTTACGGAAAAAGCCGAAGTTATACGAAGAATCCCGAATGTTTGGCTCGTGCCATTAGCGACCGTATCACCTGTCGACCTATAAAATGGCCATACGAAAGGAGAATAAATGTGAATTAATTGATCATCTTGCAAAGGGCAAAGCTCTCTCAAAGAATGCCTGCTGCATAGTCGCACGTCAGCGGCAGGTACTTTACTGGGCAGGCAGATGAAAGAGAAATCCCACACATTTCTGCAATCAAAACATTCTTTCATTTAACACCTTGAATTTGCCGACATTTTTTGTGAGCTTTTTGATTAATTTTTTTTGATACCCATTTTATTTATTCGTTTGCTCTGAAATTTACAAGAAAGGGGGATAGAGAAAGAAAGGTGTGAAAGTAGAGAAACTACCTGGATATTTAGATCTGGTCACCAAACACGGCTAAAGCCATGTCAAGCAACCTTTTTGATTCTGAATGGTGGTGTTTCACCAGGGAGCGGTACTGATAGTATCTACAGGGTTCTCCAATAGGAGGTGTTATTTTGAATAGCCCGCTATTTCGGTAGATGTTACTTTTAAAGCTCTCATTTTTTGACATTTAACAAGTAAAAACTACGCCATTAATAAAAATGGAACGATACACGCTTCAGCAACGCATTGAAATTATTAAAATTCACTTGAGTGAATCAAATGCAAATCATCTTGAGTGATGAGGCCCATTTCCACCTCGGTGGCTTCGTCAACAAGCAAAATTGTCGCATCTGGGGCTCGGAAACCTCAAGAGTTATTGTTGAAAAGCCTCTTCATTCTCAACGTGTGACTGTTTGGTGCGGTTTATGGTTCGGAGAAGTCATTGGACCTTACTTTTTTGAAAATGATGCTGGAGCAAAAGTTACGGTGAATGGATTGCGCTATCGAGAGATGATTAATGATTGTTTATGGCCGGAATTTGATGGTATTGATCTGGACAACGTTTAATTTCAACAAAACGGCGCTACGTGCCACACAAGCAACGAAACCATTGATCTTTTACGATTGAAGATCAAAATAACACCTCTTATTGGAAAACCCTGCAGATAGTAGGTAGGTACCACGAGAATCGATAAGTTAGGTACCGAACTTATATTATTAAATATTGTTTTTTTTATTTAAAATGTGTATAAATACCAAAAAATTTGCTTTAGATAAATTGAAAGTTTTACTATCGTTTCGCATGAGTAGAATACAAATAAAAAATAAACAACCAAGTTTATTTTTATATGAGAAAGGCATTGTAAGTGCTAACTCTCTCACTAGATGGCGTCGAGACAAATTGTCTACATTTTTTGGTGAAGATACTAGAACTTGTCAAATATTTATTATTATTTTTTTGGTAAACTAATGTTGCTATGCATAAAAAAAATCTTGTCTTAAAACATTAGTTTACCAAAAAAATAATAACTATTTTCTTGTTCGATAACGTTCATTCATTTTAGCGATTCTTCAAGATGTGTGCGGTAGATGCAAACATGTGTGCGGACAATTCTTAAGGCGAAGCTTAATGCTAAATCACTATTTTGATTAATCTTTATAACTGATTGGTTTACATTATGAATACCAAAAAATATGCATTATATAAATAAGGAATAATAATTGAAGGTTTGCCTATCGTTTCGCTTGAGTAGAATACAAATAAAATAAAAATTACACAATAAAAAATATAAATGCAAACTACAAAAAAAAACATTTTTTCAATAGAAATGTATGAACGCATAAAGGAAACAACTTTTAAAAAATACACTATTATAGCTAAAATTATCTGTGACAGTTTCACTTGATTAACTTTTTTGCTTTCTTATAAAATTATTTACAAAATAAATAAAAACCAGTTTTGTTCTTGAAATTGAACGTTTATAGACTCCGTTTGTCAAACGATTTTAATGCCTACTACCTCCAATATAAGGTATACCAAGAATTTATACATTTTTGTCTTGAGCTTTCTCTTGACGTTTCATCAACATTTCAGAGTCCCGAGTTATCGGCGCGTGCCTCGAGTGTCGCGCCCCACCTGTGCCCCGCTGAACTGCTGATCGTAGCTCCCCCGCTCAGGTAGGTGGTAGGTACCCCAGGTGGTTATCCCCGTAGTTACTACGGATGGTTTAACGGAAGAAACCAGTCGACACCTGCCCTGAGCGAAAGACGTTACGGCATATGTCTTACCGAGGCGTCGGAAACCTTTTATGGTTTTTTTTTAATTTATTTATTTTTACCTAACCTCCACATTGGAGGCCCGGAGGAAATTAATTTCATGATAATGTCATATTTGTGGATGTTATGAAAAACTGTGAAGAAATGAACTAATTGAAAATTAGAAAATTGTACTAATATAACATGACATTTAATACACAAAATGGACTATACGCAAACGCAACATTTGTAAGAACTTCAAATACCTACACTTATACTGTACATAGAGAAAAATGAGTTATGTAATGTATTAAGAATCGCTTTATTTATTGGTAATCGTTATTGGTATTGGTAATAGTTTATCATTTCCTGATAAACTTTTAGTAAATTACTAAAATGTCGGAACACGTGTTCATACACCCGCATTTGCCTTTTTAATCGTGATAATACATTCGAATTTTACTAAAAGTTTATCAGAAAACCTAAATTAATTTTTTAAGGGCCTGTAATCCCGTTTTAACCGGATTACTTATAATTTTAAGAGATTCTTAATTAATTAGCAATACTCTTTTACAACATAATAAATTATACGCTAATACAGTACATACTGAAATTGGTAAAAGTAGCATGGGTTGAGCAATTAGAACAAATTAAAAAAAATATTCTTTAGTTAAGTGAACAAAGTTATAATGTACTGTAAATATGAAATAATTTTAAAGATTTTATAATGTAATGTAACTCTGAGATTGTATATATATAAATATTTATATGTGATAATAACATTGAATTATGTAGTTAGAAATCGAAATATGTGTGTTTATTTAACTCTTGACAGGCCAAGATGCTAAACAAAACGTTTGTAATCACTTGGTTACTTGGTCGTCTTCCGACGAGCCCGTGCACTTTCTGTTTTATGGGCTTTGAAACAATAGAAATCCTAATTATTCAGTCAATTATTAATGGTAATTTATGTATTTGCGCAGAAATACTAAAATTATATGTCAAGTATTTAAGCTAATATAAGGAGGATAGCAATTTTGGATACTACCTACTCCCACACTTGGCTGCGGGATAGTTAACAAGATTCTGGGAAGGAAAAGGGTGAGATGGGTAGAAATTTGGGAATCAGGGTGGTAAGAAGTACCAGATGTATGAATTTTTCCCTTCCACTGCTGTGCTGTTGATTGGAAAACCCATCCACAGTCAAGACCTGAAAAAACCTCACTACATGAACTGGGCACCCCTGCTAAATCACCAAACGTTGCGAACCACTTGGGGTGACCTATGGAAGAGGTGCTGGTTATCCAATTAATGGTTCCCGGGGCGGTAACCATACCCGACTACAATTCCTTCGGGTATTCTCGCCGAGAGTGTAGACCAGGCATTTGGCCAGATCATCAAATAAATATTTGTTGATTCTCGAACCAAAAGTTATCGATCAATGATAAAGGAGTCAACCGCCTCCGATAAGGATAAAAAGGTGATGTTTTTATGTCAAAGAAATAAACTACGACTGGGTGTTCCTAAAATATTATTAACTTGCGGTGGGCATTCAACTAATAACTTTTCTTTTATTGGCCCTATACAATAAATAATTATAATTTGATATTTGAACGAACATGTCCCTCAGTAAATTATTTACTTTTTCGTAATGGCTTCATTTAAATTTTAGTAATTAAACAAAATGTTTTTAAATAGTATCCAACTGCTCGAAGCCAGTGGGTCTATAGCATTCACAATTGTGGTACGTTGCCATCTGGATGAGTGAGGAGCGAAAGAATGCCAAGAATGGAAAAATCTGTAGAATTTAGAATCCTAGGCCCCAGACAGGGTCCAATGAATTAGGTTACACGTGTTTTGGAACACAATCTGGAAAACCAGATATTCCTATAACTTTCCTCTTTTCTCACCGTCCTTTAAAATTGCGTAGTGTTTTGAATATTTGAACATTTTTGAAAATAAATTTCACCAGTATAAGGCACGCTGACACGCATATTTCTATCGGTTTGTCTGTTGTGTATATATTTAAAGAAGAGAGTCAATGGCGGCGTGGCTTTGTTTTTCATACAAATCTACAGTTCTATTACGAGATTCTCGAAATTTTCCACCGATAGATAAAAACTCTGACGTCGGGGACCTCAGCTAGTATTAGATAAAAACTCTGACGCCGGGGACCTCAGCTAATATTAGATAAAAACTCTGACGCCGGGGACCTCAGCTAGTATTAGATAAAAACTCTGACGCCGGGGACCTCAGCTAGTATTAGATAAAAACTCTGACGCCGGGGACCTCAGCTAGTATTAGATAAAAACTCTGACGCCGGGGACCTCAGCTAGTATTAGATAAAAACTCTGACGCCGGGGACCTCAGCTAGTATTAGATAAAAACTCTGACGCCTGGACATCAGCTAGTATTAGATGATAACTCTAACGCCGTGGACTTCAGCTAGTATTAGATAAAAAAAAAACTCTAACGCCGTGGACTTCAGCTAGTATTAGATAAAAACTCTGACGAAGTGGACTTCAGCTAGTATTAGATTAAAATAACTATATATTACCATCGCGTAAAAATACAGGATCTTGGTAATTAATTAATTACTGTAGCAAGGTGACAAAACCATCGGATTTCCACCCAGGCAATGTGTGTTCAATTCCCCTGATCGCTAAGTCCTCCATCATTGCCCAAGCAATGTTTTACGCTTATAATAATGATAGTAGGCCAGCCGCCGTAGCACTGTCACTCATTGAATTGTTGTATGTAATAAATAAAATATAATACGTAAATATAGCTTCTATTTAGTACAAATTCTATTTAATACATGTATACTTTTTGTTGTTGTGTGTAATTTAATTTGGATCAAATTTATACTAATAACCAAGCATGTTCATAACATTTCTGTCTGTGTCAATACTATAAGTAATATTAGAATTGCATTTAGGATAAAGACAATTAAAATAATTTGCTTTTCGAATATTATCTGTGTAGTTATTTGCTTTATCATTTGTCTGATTTTCACGTTTAAATAACACAATCAGCTCGAATTTTGAAAATTCTAAGTAAATTTGAATTAATTGAAACGCTTATTACACACAAGCCAAATTAGTATGTTAGATAATTAAATACGTAAGAAGGAGTTTATCAAATGTTGTCAGGTTATTCATAACCCGTGAATGTTTATCTTGAAAAAAATATAAACGTACCTACTTACTTTTTAAGATGTTACGTAACATTAACATATCAATAAGGGGATGAAAGCACACACCCTCCATCTGCAGGTAAGTAGGTAGGTACTGTAGGTAGACCCTTCTTAGTTGGGTCCCTGACCCCAGGAGTCTAGCCTCGGCTATCATCTGCCGCAGGGTCCGACCAGCATTTCCTGGCCTGCTATCTACTAGTATTGTTACCTATATATCGGCTACCTGCATTCATCAAGACGCTTTAATAGTATCAACAAAAACAGCCCCACGGTAATTGCATCAAATGAGAAAAAAAAGCTGTTTTAGAAAGTATCTCTTGTAACTTTTGGGGCCCTAGCGAGATCAAGGGATTAATATCACGGTTAATAGTACAAAATTGCCAAACCTGTACAAATTGCTTTAAGGCGATGCACTACGTCGTGTAATATTTTAAATTGAGCCGCTATCAATAACAACCCTTACGTAGATGGCGATAAGGATTAAATTCCCGCTTAACACCATCCGCCTGTTTTGATTTATGCAAAAAAAAAAATGGCCAAAAAGTGCCTTTTATTTTATTTTGTGGATGTTCAGGCATAAATATTTATTTTTTTTTTCGATCATTTTATAGATAACTTAATTTGCCACATTATACAATAAAATCATAACCGAAAATGGGTTCGTAAGTAGGAGATTTTGTACTTTAAATCAGTTTTCATAGGCTTTATACATTATTTTTTTCTGGGCTTATAAAAAAACTTATCTAAAAAATACTCGATTATTTTAAAGGTCAAAATGTATTCTACCCGCGGTATTTAATTAAAGTATCTGAAACATTTCTAGGCGACCAAATTTTCAAACCAAAAACACATGATTTTGCATTACTACGTATGGCATCGCCTTAAAGTGTGCCCTACTTGGCATTAGTTGACTTTGTCAACCACCTCTTGTCTGGGAGTCCCAAAATACTAGAAAAAAACCCTTGACTCAGAAACGGGCGGTCCGTTATCAGTTTGATAGATTAGTCAGAACACAGGTATGGGAATGATGTCCTTGATCTACCGGTATTTAAATTTAATATGCTCTGAGGAACTAGAGTTATTGACCTCATTGGGAAACACACCAAACGCGAGCCCATCATTTGTATTGTAATGCTCGCTCATGTCCACTAATCATCAATATATTTTTATGCTACAGTTCCAGAACCTTTTTGAATTTGTCTTGGATAATATTGTCAGTGTGAAATCATTGTTAAATGCGCATTATTATTGGTGAGTAGACGCGTTACTTGTAATATGTCTCTGATGTCCTATTTAGTTGCGTCATGTTTATCATTCACCAGAGTATATCACATTCTGTACAAGTGGCTGATTATTTTAAAATGCAACAATTGAAATACAGGGCGACACAAAAGAAAACAGTTTGTTTCGTCAATTTTTATTACACAAAAAATTGATAATTTGTTTTTAAAAAACTTACATCTATATGAATTTAACTTCTGTTTTTAGTAATGAAGGAATGAAAATTTGGAAGTGGAAATTAACCCACTTCCTGACACCCGATCGAGCTGAAACTCGGCAGATTGAACGTTGGAGATGAAAATGCATTATATATTTACATACACACACACACGGATATGAATTTTGAATTTGATATTTAATTGAATTTTTTATTTTTTTATTCGAATTTTTTTTTAAAGAAAGACAAACATTCCCGGGTTACGAATAACCTGACAATATTTGAAAATCTCCTACTACCACCACAGTAAGCGGAAAATGTTGCTTGTGTTGTGATGGAGGACTTAGCCAGCCGAGGAATTGAACACACTACGCCTGGGTGGGACCCAAGCACGATGTCAACTCAGCCACCGACCAGCCATATACACAGTTCTCTGAAATCGGATGACATTACAGTAGTTAATATACGATTTGAATGTCGGTCCTACCTGATCGGCATTTGTGGGTAGAGTTGTGGACTTCAATTTCTGGGAGGTTAATTTTAAAAAAATATATCAATTTCAACAGAAAAGTAAGGAAAAATTGAGCTTACTTCGGGCATAGAACACGCTAACTACACAGTTTCATCAGTTTATTTCAGGGTTTCAAAATTTAAAGAAGTTTTTAAAAAAAGGTCATCATTACCTTCAGATTTGCTTGCCGAAACGCGCTACCAAAGTCTCCACTCGAGGAGGAGTGGGGCCCTTGCAGTAACGGCGTACAAAATTCTTAAAAATTTAATAGATAGCCCATACCTTCTGGAATGCTATAAGTTGTTCGTACCGAACAACTACAGCCAGGGACGGCACCATGATCTGCTATGTATCCCACGTGGCAGAACGGACGTACTGGCTCGGCATAGCATGACACGAGGTATGGCGCTGTTAAACAACGCCTCCAAGACTATCGATATTTTTAATAGTAGCCTTGAAGAATTCAAGAGGCATGTCAATGCCAAAAATCACTATCTATAACTTGTTATTTCTATTATTTTTTCTTTCATTGTTTCGTATTATCTATATGTAGTTAATGTTATATGTGTATTGTAAATGGACACACCATTGATGTATTATACAGTCTATGGGACACACAGTCTGTAATACACAAAAAAAAAAAAAACTGAGAGACTTACAAATGAACATAGAAAAATACTGACTAAACGAACGAACAAAAACAAAAACAAAAAACTGTTGCAAAACGAGATCATTTCTCATTTGGGGTGATTTATCAAAGAAATAATTTATCCACTTATTTATAATATGTACAAAGAAGAGTGTCTATACAAATATACAATTTTATTCCCAGATTGATGAAATTTTGCAAACTTGACATTCAAAATAAGATAAAGGTAACTGTCTATACGAGTTTTCAATAAATCACATAATCTCCCTTTGCCACCCCTTAAAGTAAAATTTTGATACTTTTTGGTGAAATTTTTACACACTTGATTTATTTATTGGAATAACTTAGTGAGTAAAACCTCATATTTTAATATTTAATTATTTAAAAAAAAAAACAGATTTCTGTTTTAAATGTTACTTTGAGCAGCACTATACAATCAGGTGCCTGCGTGTGGACATGATAATGTAGAATCTATCACAATAAGGTGACGCCGAGTTGGTCAAAGGTCCAGCTGTGATCTGCCTGACCCGGGCTCTGAATCCCATTCAAACACTCGAATAAATTACCATTAATCCACATTATATCTTTCATAAACATCCGTCAGTTGTCAAACACAATGATTTTTGTAGCATATTTTTTCTATCATTGAAAATTTGTATAATTAATTTGTCAACTCGGCAAATGTGTAGAGATTTATCTTAAGGCTCATGCCATACGTAGTAATGCAAAATCATGTGTTTTTGGTTTGAATACTGCGAGTAGAATACATCTTGGCCTTTGAAATAATCGAGTATTTTTTAGATAAGTGTTTTTATAAGCCCAGAAAAAAAATGTGTAAGGCCCATGAAAACTGCTTTAAAGTTCAAAATCTCCTACTTACGAACCCATTTTCGGTTATGATTTTATCGTATAATGTGGCAAATTAAGTTATTCATAAAATGATCGAAAAAAAATTAAATATTTATGCCTGAACATTCACAAAATAAAATAAAAGGCACTTTTTGGACATGTTTTTTTCTTGCATAAATCAAAACAGGCGGATGGTGTTAAGCGGGAATTTAAACCTTATCGCCATCTACGTAGGGGTAGTTATTGATAGCGGCTCAATTTAAATTATTACACGACGTAGTGCATTGCCTTAAAAACAACACTAACTAAATCTTGCGTGGTCTCAAGTTCTTCAAAAACTGCGCCACAATTTTTATTCTCAGGTAAACAATTTTTTACGAGATGACATCTGTTTTTTAGACACTAAAGCATTTCCTGAACCAATTAGGAGACCGAAGGTCGCGAGATCTGTCCTCAGTTTAGCATTTTTAAATATTCATGCCGATTCTAGAACGCGTTCGATATTCGAAATGGTTGGAACCTTTCCGTTTTTAAATATCTCCATTTAAATAATTAGTTTGGGAGTTTTAAACGGAAACGGGAAGCATTTATAAATTTAAATTCAAATTAGAACGAATTTTGCCATTTAAAATAAATTGATATAAAATGCAGTTCTGTCAATGTCCTTTCTGTTGTATTATTATTTGGCAACTTGTAATGCGTTCTAGAGTGACTCTCAGTATCGACCACAAATCAGAGTTATAACGGCTCCGTAGTAAGCGTTCAAAAATAAGAAGAAAATGGTTTAATAGGGAGATATGTAAATACGAATGTTAGAGGGAGTGAATTAATATTAAATGTTTGCTATATGTAAAAAAAAACATTATAATTTAGCAAAATTGTTAAAATATTTAATAAAACAATTTAAAATAGAGCAAAAATCTCTCGACAAATGTCTAAAGAAGCATTTATAGATATAATGTGATTTTTTCATATCTTTAATATGACGATATATGACAGAATAAAAAGTGTTTTTTAGTAACTTTCGGAGCATTATTTGCTATTTTTTATCGAGGGAATTTCATACGTACCGTTTCGGCTCAACAAATGTATAGATATTATCTTCGATAGTAACATATATATTTTTTTAAGAATTAGAAACATAGTGTTCAAGGGTTATACCTAAATGTTATAAATCGGTATAAATTCGGAATGCGGGGAACTTAAGGGGCTATAACCGTGTTTTGTGAACAGATCTGAATATCCAAGTACTTCCAAACCTTCCTCCTCTCATCTTATTCCCCTCCCCGCTATCTTTAGCCTCACAACATACCCCAATTGGAGTGTCATTGTCTCACTGGAAGTTGGGGCTCTTGTGCGACATTCACATTTAAAAAAAATCGAATTGAGCGTTTTAATAGCGCGTTTTAGAACGAAAATATAATAATGTAGCATTAAAAAAAATAAAAGAAAAACTTTATGGCTATTGTTATTATTTTTCTAAAATTAACTCTCTAAAGTTGTGTATGTTGTATTAAGTTTGCAGTTATTTAATAAGTATTTGAATATTGTTAACACTTTGCCTTTTAAGCATTATTTTCGTTTTGTATGTAAATACTCCTCCCGTAAACACGAGTTCCTGAAGCTCTACTTATTGAGTAGTAGAATAATTAGGAAAAAAATTACATAATTTTGCATACTGTTGTAATTTGAAATTTTATATTATTTTGTAATAAATAAAATGATATTACGTCATATTATTATATTTGAATCACCCCTAGAGAATAACAAATACGGGGGTAGTGGTACTGGCATTGAATTATTAAAGTGACATTTAAGATGAGCGCACACAAAACAAGATAGAATTTCATCCGAGGGTTGTTTCATCCCCAAGGAATATTGGTACCTACTTTTATTATTAAAACACAATTTCATTAATGTGTTTTAATAAGCGGAGAAAAAAATTACTTGTAGATTGGTGTGATAATATATCTTTGATGTCATCATCGGTCAATACTTCTGCAATAGAAACTTTATTTAGAAAAAATACTTAAGAATAATTCTGGACTGGAGAATTACTGAGAATGTGTATCTAAGACACTATCTACATTGCATTTAGTTCGTGTTGAATCTTGCGATCGTACATAATAAAAATGCCAGCAGCCAATAAAAATGTTCAGTGAGAAAATGAAGATAATGTTGGCAGTTCTTATTGAAGTATATGATACAGTTAAATATGTTCGAAGGAAAATAGGGTCCCATTAGCTCAGTTGGTAGAGCAGCGCTCCGGCAAGACGAAGATCCTGGGTTCAAGCCCTAGATGGGGCTGTGTCTTATTTCTTTTTCAATTTTTCGTTTAGGAATCCCTTATATTGTCTTAAATAATTAAAGAATTTACTTATTAAGTTATTCCAAAAATAAATTAAGATATAATTTCAGAATGAAAACATTAGACTAAAAAAATTTAACAAATCAAAAACATTTAATTGTTATTAGCTTAGGATTATTGTTTCACAAAATTTGAACAATTCTTCAAATTTCAGCGCTCATTTTCGGGTTCTGTGAAAGTTCCTTTCAAGTTCTGTTATTATATCATTATAGGCTGGCATTACAGAACTGAAATAATAACAGAACAGAAATTGGTTTTGGAATTTGAAGAATTGTTTAAATTCTCCCAAACAACCCATCCTTAATTTCCAGTGAAATTTAAAATGTACCTCGATTAAGCATATTTAAACCAAAACGTTAGCAATAAGTAAAGTTTATTGACTTTTTATCAATGATCACATGGAGCGTATCTATTTTAAGTTCAATGAATATATTATATTTTTGGTGACCGCATACATCATCAAAATGATAATTCATCACATCTTTAAAAAGTTATATAAAGTCATGGAAAGTGATGAAACAAAAACTTTATTAACTGGGTTAAGTAGGTTAGGATAGGTTTTTTTTTTTTCATTATTTCTAATGACATTATATCACTTTTTAAAAGTGTGTTGAATTGTCGATGTGTTGATTTATCATGGAACCATATGTTTTTTATTATTGATATTCAATTTGCTGGAATAACCTGGAAGGTTATGAACATCATTGTTATATTTAATCATAGAAGAAGAAGGTAATGTTAAAAAATGATAAATCTAGACAACATGAAACAGAACAAGACACATAAAAGGAACAGATAATGGTCGCAACTGGGGATCGAAATTAGATCCTCAAACTTGTGTTTCGTTTAAATTTAATAATAGATATTATCTTCTTCTGCAATAATTCGTTATTATTAATGTTTTTAATTGTAAGAGTCCCAACGTTATTGTGTATGTTATGCTGCTTAAGGGAGTGGCAGGTATGTGGAAGAAGGACGTTGCATTGGATCTTAGATCCGATCACTAAACATGGTTAAAACCATGTCAAGCAACGTTTCGAATCTGAATAGAGATCTTTCACCGAGGCAAAATTAGGATACACTCACAAATTTTAAGTAATCATATCAGAAATGTACGATCATATATAGAAATACACGATTTCATACGTAAACACAATACAAACGTGAGATACAGAAAGCAGTCCATCTGCTACGAGGAAGGGGGATAGTTGGATACGATTAAGAATAAGAACGGATGTTTAAAAAACTAGTATCATGATATTATGCAGAAAGAACAAAATTATCGTTAGCCACAATTAGACAATAATTAAAAATACATACCGTCTATAGTCCTTGAGACAAAGCCCCCTAGCAGCGCGTAGCAACCTTCTGACATTGTCTCAATCAGCTGTTAAAGGCCAAGACTAAAGGCTGCTCCACATAACAAGAGTCGGATCGGTCTAGAGCAGCCGCGGATCATCTCATCTGTCCGGCACGTGGACCAGTGGACCAGTGGACCTGGACAGGTGTAGGACCATCAGCTGCTCACGACAGGTGTATTGCGGCACAGGCCACTATAATAACTACATAAAGAAGTAAGAGTTACTACTGGAAGATGGGCTGCAGATTGGGTAGCCGTTATTTTATCTTTCAGCTGTTGTAACGAACATTGATACAAGCCGCTAATTTCATTCGAAAGAGTGAAACGATATATGATTCATTCAACAATTAAAATGTATCTCAGTTATAAATCCCCTTACTTATAAACGCGGTGTTAATTGTTTGGTTAAAACGGTCTGAAACCAGACTCAAGGCCGGCTTTACCACACCAACGTTGAACAGGCGTGTAAGAATCTAATTAGTAAAAACGTATTTTTAGCTCTGTTTAACACCCTGCATTCCGAATGACTGCCAAAACGTAACATACTTTCCCTGAACACTTGTGTTTAAAATCTTAAAAACAATACATCAGGTTCTATTATTTACATGTATTATAATATATTTGAACAAAATTATCAGTATTTCTTTAAATGCCTATGCTTACGTCCTTTACTTTTAATATATTTTTTAAAACTTACCCATTATTTTATTAAAAAATCACACTTCTAAACCACCTTCAGTAAGCCTACTCTTCTCTTTGAACAGCTTTGATGGTATTTTATTTTAAAAATATACAGTGCTAAAAAACAAAGTATTTAAAAAATGTTCACTGTTAATTACATTTAAATAAATACCAATTGCCACTAATCTTCTAATGAATATAATAAATATAAACTATACTTTTGCCACTAATCTTCCAATGAATGCAATAAATACAAACTATACTCTTGTCACTAATCTTCTAATGAATATAATAAATATCAACTATAGGTACTTTTGCCACTAATCTTCTGATGAATGTAATAAATACCAACTATACTTTTACCACTGATCTTCTAATGAATGTAATAAATACAAACTATACTTTTACCACTAATCTTCTAATGAATGTTATATATACCAACTATATATACTCTGGTCACTAATCTTCTAATGAATATAATAAATATCAACTATACTTTTGCCACTAATCTTCTGATGAATGTAATAAATACCAACTATACTTTTGCCACTAATCTTCTAATGAATGTAATAAATACAAACTATAATTTTACCACTAATATTCTAATGAATGTTATATATACTCTTGTCACTAATCTTCTAATGAATATAAAAAATATCAACCATACTTTTGCCACTAATCTTCTGATGAATGTAATAAATACCAACTATACTTTTGCCACAAATCTTCTAATGAATGTAATAAATACAGACTATACTTTTACCACTAATCTTCTAATGAATGTTATATATACCAACTATACTCTTGTCAATAATCTTCTAATGAATATAATAAATATCAACTATACTTTTGCCACTAATCTTCTGATGAATGTAATAAATACCAACTATACTTTTGCCACTAATCTTCTAATGAATGTAATATATACAAACTATACTTTTATCACTAATCTTCTAATGAATGTTATATATACCAACTTGTCACTAATCTTCTAATGAATATAATAAATACCTACTATATTTTTGTCACTAATCTTCTAATGAATGCAATAAATACAAACTATACTCGTACTTTAGCCACAAATCTTCTAAAGAATGTAAGGAATACAAACTATACTCATCCTTTTTCCACAAATTTTCTAATGAATGTAATAAATACCAGTAAGATAAAATGGCAAATGCAAAATCATTCAATATGCAATGTTTTTAATATAGTCCCCTCTGCGTACAAAGTTGTATCTTCTCCAAGCTTAAGCTTTCTGATACAGAATTTAGACCATTTGCGGGAGACCAAAATGTTTTTCAATTGGGCCAAATTTGTTCCTAGCATATGTGGGTGTGGGTCCATTGAAACATATTTTAACAACTTAAAAAATACAATTTCCAAGAAAAAAAAATCGTTTCACCTAAGGTACAGCTGTTATCTGTTATCCAGTCCTTTAGCCTCCCAATATACCCCAATAATTGGGGATGCAATAGTCCCACTAACTCCGGACATTTGGGGGTAGTTTTTACTCTTGTACGGTAATCAAATCGCATTCAAAAATTCTTTATTTTATTTGAAATTTTTTTAATGCTTATCCTAATAGTATTTGGCAAATTCAGATGTAGCCACTAACACGGCTAAAGCCATTTCAAGCGACTGTCCTCACGGCTTATTCGATAGTAATAAATAAACTCTTATATATGTAACAATGGCCTTAGTTACTTTGTTGTTGACAAACACAAAGCGTTATTTAATGATTTCATTGTTTCAAACCCATGTTTTATTGTTGCATTATTCTGCTTGAACTGTTTTGTTTGACTAGTCCGTCCTATCCATAGATAATAGAAATAAGGAATAGTATGAAACCATTCGCACTAAAGTGTCGCTAACATCGTTCACCCTTGTACACGGAGAGAACAAAAAAAAATAACGAAAAAAAGTCAAGTCAAAGAATCAAAATCAAAAAAACTTTCCGAGAAAACAGAGCACAATTTTTAAAATTTCTAACAAAATGGCAGCCAATTCACATTATGACATTTCTTTTGTCCCACCTTTAAGTAAATTCGTAAAAAATATCGAAATACGTGTTCATACGTCTGCGTTTGTCTTATTAATATTTAATAATACATCATATCATGACGAAATGGAAAAATTTAAGGATTTTTATGAACACGTGTTCGTACATCGTGAAAAAACGTATTTATTCGTGAATGGCCTACGATCCAGTTTTTACCAGCAATACGAATAATTTGACCAGATTTTTAATAAATTATGAATAATTCACGCGTATATTTACGCATTTCTCTGAAATTGGATGACATTGCAGCAGATAAAATACAAAATAAATGTCAGTCCTACCCGATCAGCATCTGGTAAGGTCGGTAACGCAGTTGTCTCCGGTCCTCGAGAAGGAAGGTACAATCAGCCAAACCAATTATTTTTGCTTAAGGCGATGCCATACGTAGTAATGCAAAATCATGTGTTTTTGGTTTGAAAATTTGGTCGCCTAGAAATATTTCAGATGCTTTAATTAAATACTGCAAGTAGAATACATCTTGGCCTTTGAAATAATCGAGCATTTTTTAGATACATTTTTTTATAAGCCTAGAAAAAAATAATGTAAAGGCCTATGAAAACTGCTTTAAGGTTCAAAATCTCCTACTTACGAACCCATTTTCGGTTCTGATTTTATTGAATAATGTGGCAAATTGAGTTATTTATAAAATGATCGAAAAAAAATTAAATATTTATGCCTGAACATCCACAAAATAAAATAAAAAGCACTTTTTGGCCATGTTTTTTTCTTGCATAAATCAAAACAGGCGGATGGTGTTAAGCGGGAATTTAAACCTTATCGCCATCTACGTAAGGGTTGTTATTGATAGCGGCTCAATTTAAAATATTAGACGACGTAGTGCATCGCCTTAAGTTTTAAAGGAAATTTTAAATCATAGGTTTTTTTTCTTCTTTCTTTATAATGCTTAAATTGATGTGCCGAAAAGATGGCGCTCAAAAATTCACCAGTATTTTTCTTACTATTGTTAAATTTAGCCAGTAGATATAAAATCATTCATCTGATAATCCTCCCTCCAAAACGTGTTTACATTTAATTTTTTAATATTAAGGGTTGACCTTTACACATTGCATACATTTGTAAATCTGCAACACAATGGTTCCAACCCCTAACGTTTATAATAGTGATGAATTAACCCTATCAAACATGATCATCATCTACCCTTGTGCTATAAACACATTCAATTTAACCCCCGATCTAAGGGATGAATCCATGGTCATTCGTTTATTGGTAAGATTAAATTCCAGACTTATGACTTCTCAGTATCGTGAAATATCGGCAAATGATCACCGTTTACAGATCTGAATGGCAAGGATATTCCAATCTTCCTCTTTCCTATTCCTTCCCACACATCATCTTCACAATATACCTCAATTGGGGATGCCGAGGTCTATTGGTTCTAGGCAATTTGGACTCTTGTACGGGATTGACCTAATAAAATGTATACATATTTAAAACAAATAATGATCGAAAATGATTTGAGATTTAATAAGAGAAAGAATTATAGTAATTTATGTTTGGGGTATTATGCCATGTTGCGCTACGTTCTTCTTTAGCCAATGTTTCGGACAGCATTACAGTCTCCATCATGGGCAGAAGTGTAATAATCACTAAAAAGATTTATATATCATTAAATTATTTTATCAATCGATTAGCAATTTCGTTTGAAGTTTAATAATATATCTACCTATATGTATATAATAATAATAATGTTTATCAGCTGGATAGAGCGGTGTGTGCAATGAGGCCTGCCATAAAAGTTTACATTTAAGTTAACTAACTAACTAACTAACCATCACGCCGTTTCCCCGCAGGGGTAGGCAGAGAGGACGGACCGCCAAACAACTCGGTCTTGGCACACACTTCTTGCCTCATTCACATTCATACATCGTCTCATACATACTCTTCTATTATTCTGACTCTTGACATGGCCCGACTTTAGTATCTGATTCACTTGATCGTGCCATGTCTTCCTCGGGCGTCCCCGACTTCTGCTACCATTCGCATTTGCATCATATATCCTCCTTACACTCCTATCTTCGCTCATTCGCTCTACATGCCCAAACCATCTAAGCGTCCCTTTCTTAATCTTACTCATTACGCTTACATCAGCCTTGCACTCTTTGCGGATCTCCACATTCCTCACACGATCAAACATGGTTTTACCACACATACGCCTCAGGGATCTCATTTCAACAGCATTCAATCTACTTTCATCCTTTCTTTGCCAGTTCCATGCCTCACTTCCATACATCAAGGTAGGTACCAGCACTCCGTTGTGGACTGCTAACTTCGCTTCTTTGGACAGTTTTTTGTTAGCGCCAACGGCGTTCAGTCCTCCATTAACGGAATTACCTGCGTTTACCCTTCTTTCAATATCTCTGTCAGCCTTCCCATCTCTCGTAAACATACTTCCTAAATACACAAACTCATCCACCTGCTCCAAGTACTTGGAACATTTAAGTTAATACATAAAAAATCAATTTAGAAATAAATAAATAAAAATGAATACATTGATGAGCACATTAGGACTTTATGGTGGCTTGAGTGAAATTCTCCATCTCTGGTGTAGAGGCGCTCCCTGCCACTGGGCAACGGCCTGGACAAGAGTGTTGTCCGATCTCTGATAGCGCTGACTCGTCCCGGCTATTCTGTGCTGCATCAAAGCAGTGAACCCATATGTTTCTTATTTATTTATTTATTTATTATCAACGCCCTGATGGGCTTATGCGATGATTTTGGTATTTAATCTAATTTAATGCATGATACGGAGAACAATTTGTTTTCAGATATGCAGGTGCATGTACTCGTAATTTTACAATATCTATTTATGCGAGGAAGGGTGTGTGTGGCGGGCTGCGTGGGTTTTATTTTCTATCAAATCTACAGTTTTCTTGCAAGATTGATGAAATTTTTCACATTTAATCTTCTAAACTTAAACATGAGGTTCTGAAAAGCTAAATCTATATAAGATTTTGAAAAAAACCCACATACCCTTCTTCCACCCTTTAAAGCAGAATTTAGACTCTGATGAAATTTTGCACACTTGAGAAACACAACGGATTTCAAAATAATAGGAAAATTACTGTATTTTTTTACATTAACTTCACACACAGGAGGCCCTAAATTATTATTCTTCAGGGCCTATGTCATTTTTGGGGATGCTGTGTGCATGGTCTTTTTGAGTAGAGGAAGGAATGAACACGGGTCGTGATGAAAACCCACGTTGTAAGAGGGAGTAAACACAGGGGCCTGCGAATGTACACAGACGAACTCAAGACGAGTCGTAGAAGCAACTCATTCTCATGTGACAAATGTTAACCATGTACTAATGACGGGCGCGCGTTTATCGTTTTTCTAAAGCATGCTCTTGATTCTCTTTTCGATTTGTGTTAAGCCAAGGAAATGCCGTTGATAGCAAGTTTTATTAAAAATATTTGCGTTGAACGAAATCGTAGATGATCACATAAAAATATACAAAAAGTAATAAAGTTAAACGCCATAAACAAATCCTTACATTATAACAGTTCCCACAGTCTGGCAAAGAGAGCAAAAGACAAAAGACTTAGAGCGATGATTAATGTTATTTTTTACCCTAATACCTGTCCAAGATCATTCAGCCACCAGATCTCAGACAATAACAATGCACTGTGTGGACCCCATCACATCACTGCACCCAAACTCCTCAGACCTCAGAAGGACCACGACAGATCGCAGCATCCGGGATTTCCTGACCCTTTATTGTGCATTGTCGACAAACAGGTTTTGACCTGACATTATAAGAGAGGTGTTGGGATTAAACCGTATAGGGGGAACAAAAGTAACGTTGTGAATTTATATAATTTACTATAATTTGCTAATTTACTTCTTTCTTTCTCCTTTCTAATTTCTAATTTCTATCTTCTACTTTTTATTACAATTTTTCCAAAATTTTAGCTTCATCTATAGTTACTAATTTCATATGTTTACACTAGATTTCATATTTCATACAAATTAATTACACTCAATTGGTCACCATGAAACAGGCAGCCGCCTAGTATGGTGATTCATTATATCTAATTTATGTAAATTTCATAATAATGTAACATGTATTAAATAAATAAATAAAAAAAAATATTGGCAATTTCAACTCTCTGAACTATTATCTAAAATCATTATATTTTTTTAATTATTGTTTTTTGTCATTGGTTCCGCCCACACGACGCCCGCTCAACGCACTGTGCCGTTCCCAACCTTGAACATTGATGAGAAGGTACTAATACTCTAAGACCCATGAAAAATCACGAGATATTGTAACTCCAATTTTGAAAACTACATTTTAAACTAATTTCTATGAAAATATTACAGTAAAGGTCGGTAAGTACCAAAGATATTAGAAGAACGAGATATGCCATGTTGGCCGCCGGACCGTAGCCGGAGTACTACCTAATTAGGGTACTTTGAACGGTATCGGGACGTGTACGCACAGAAATCTGTTCTATGTATTAGTGCGGATACCTTAGCGTAAGCGAAGGTGTGCAGTAGTATTGGTGAACAAAACCGGCGACACTGGGCAAAACAATTCCACACAGTATGAACTGCTCATAGCACATCTCGTTCTTCTAATATCTTTGGTAAGTACCTACCTACATAATTTTGAAAATGACACTTCAAAGCAACGTTGAGTTGATCTTGATCAGATTTCACGCAGTACTAAGTAACGCATGACACAGTGTTAAATTAGTATGTTTAATAATTTAATGAATAATATAGATCTTTCAACCCATCCTGTATACAGGATATTCAGAATACAGGACATCATTACAATACTCCGTGGATATCGGGGTCGATTGCAGTCCGCAGGGGTGACCAAACCGGTTCCGCCGTGCCGGATCCACGCTTCCGGGCCGGAAGTGGCCCGGGAAGACCCGGCAGTGCCCGGCCAGGACACTCGGGACAAAGAGATGTTTACTTACGCCAGATGTAATTATGATTAATCACCGCAGACCATTGTTGAGATGAAAGGGGACGAAATCGGTTGAGAAACACAACGGATTATATTTTTTAAGATTTGCATATTTGCAAACGGTCATTTCGCACATTTTTGCGAAAGCAATTAAAAACAGGATTTAAAATGGGAATAAGGTTTTTATTTCGGCGTGTCTATGGTGCATAGGAAAATCATTGCTTAAGGCCCCGTAGTAAGCGTTCAAAGATGGTTTGAAAGGGAGTTATGGTTTGAAAGGAGCGCGCTAATATTAAAAACCGATAACATTTAAGCTAAAATGCTGAAAATATTTTATAACTCGACTCGTTTGAAATAGAGCAAAAATCTCTAGACAAATGCTTTATTTTCATTTAAAGAAACACTGTGAATTTATTCATTTCTATTTTTTTATTTATTTTTTATTTCTTTTACAATGTAAACCTGCAAACTGCTTTTAAATTGTAAAAAATATATATATATAGTTGCAGTATAAGCGTTATACAGGGTGTATCGGCACGTACCCGACAAACTTTAACCAGCTATTCCTTAGCACATTTGGAGTAAAAAATGTTATAGGCACTTTGATGGCCGGTAACATTTTTTTTTAATAAATTGTGTTGTGTTATGTTTATGGAGTCTTTCCTTATACAAGGAATCCGACGATATAATTTGTTGACTTATGATATTATACAACAATAATCCTCTAACATGTAAAACATTCAAAGACTTGTACATTATTTTGATGTCACTTCTGTGTGCATTTGTGTATTAATGGATTAATAATAATTTTATACATATTAAATAACAGAAAAGCTTACTTTACGATTTTTGTCTATCGAGGGAATTTCAAAAAATTAACGTTTCGGCATTACAAATATAAGATTATCTTAAAAAATAACAACTTTTTTTAGAACTGAAAACGAAACGTGTAATAAATCGGTGGAAATTGGGAATTCGGGGCTTAAGGTTTGTGTATAGGTATGCTATTATTGTATATCTTTGTTTATTGTTTTTTTTTTTTAATTGTGTTTATCTGTAGTTACTTATGTTTGTATCTCTTCTATTAATTTTTTCAATTAATATTTGTATTTCAGGCTAATCATTATTGCTTTATGCTATTGCTATTTATGAAACTATTGATGTACTTGTTGATAATACTAATTTGTTCATACATTTATTTTTACTTGCTTATTATATAAGGCTTTTATGCTACTATTTAAACTTTTCTGCAATGTAACCAATTTATGTAATTATGTACCGTTCAAATTGTATCTTATGAATGTATAAATGTTGTCTCTATGTCCCTGCTGACAAACTACATAAGTAGTTTAGCGGGTTTAAATGTGAATAAATAAAAAAAAAAAAAAAATTTGATAAATATCATGGTTTTCAAGTATCTCTGTTTTCTTTTGTAAATTTCTCCAGTCCCAAAATGAGTTACCAGATGAGTTATCGGTATTTGTATGTAGCAACTAATACAAAATATTTATATTTAGAGTAGTAGATACTCTTAAGTATCGCCCTGTTGAAAGACCAACATTTATTTTAGTAAAGTTACTTGAAATGGCTTTCGCCGTGTTTAGTGACCAGATCTGGATAGCCAGATATTTCCCGATTTACTTCCTACCCCACTGCTACAGCCTTGCAACGTACCCCAATAGGGGACACCATAGTCCCACTGGCTTCAGACGGCTTGGGACAGTTCGGAGTCTTGTGCCGTATTTACATAAAAAATTAACATTTTCATCATGGCGTTTCTGTTTTTTGCGCAAAAATGTTAGAAATGTAATCTGCCCATATCGACATGAAAGAAAACTGAAAAATGAGTAGGTATTGCTAATTTATTGAAAATCTCTTCAAATTAACTAAAAACTAGTTACTTAGGGATTACAGGTTCTTAACAAATGAATTTCCTGTAAAACTTTTAGTAAAAGAGGAATATATTATGACGATTTTCGCATTTCGTCATATTATCAAGGCAAATGCAGGTGCATGAACATGTATTCAGATATATTAGGAATTTACTAAAAGTTTATCAGGAAACGGCCTTCCATCCCGTTTTTAACCGGATTACCAATAATTTAAAGAGATTCTTAATAAATTAGCAATAGTCACCTTTGTTTTTTTCTTTTAAACTTTTGTTGTTCATTTATTTAAGATATTTTGGGCCTCCTAGGCCCCAGACAAGCCAATGATTTTTATAATATGTTGGAGTTAATTGAACCTAGTTCGGGCACATCGACACGCCCCCTGTAAACCTTTACAGGTTTATCTTTTCGGTATATATATATTTCATAGTATAGGTAGGTATAGGACCTGCTTGGGTAGGTACTAATAAGAATTTTGATTATAAACAAAGATCTAGGTATAGTAATATATCTACTTGGCAAACTTCAGCCTACGACGTTCAGCTCACACTAACGTTAATGCATACAGTCTGTCAAGAAAGTGTGCAAATTTAACAAAATGGAACTATTTTTTTTCTTTGCTGTGACAACACACTGAGTTTAAAATTAAATAAAGAAGGTTCAAATATGAAGTCATGACCGAATTTTAAATAGATATTAGATGGCAAAAATGTAGTGGTTTAATTATTCTTAAAGCAAAAAAAATATTATTCCAACAACAATATGCAATACTTATTTATTAACAGATATGAGATATCTTTGGCTGTCCAACTAGGAAAGATTTTAGTCTTAATAGAGTCAAATTCTATAATAAAATACATTCAATAAAGTTCGCCACAAATCAACTCTGGACATGTTTTTGACTACCTGCCGCCTTTGAAGGCACACTTACAACTTTCCGATAGTTAACACAATTAATATAATAATAATAATTAGTGTTTTATTATCTTCTTTTTTGTAACAAATAGATATAATGATATCCTCACTGGGATCTCGAGTGCTGAGGATTTAATTTACACATTATAATTTACTAGTATGAATAATATATAAAGTAATTATAAATATAATAGTTGACGTGTACCAGGCGTTACTAGGGGTTGTCCTTAGGAGATAGACATGTACAATTTTAGACTTTTCTGTAGGCCTTTTTAAAATATACAATTCCGTCGTACACACAGACATAGGAATTAATAGACGAGAAGATAATGGCGAGGGGTAAAATCAACTGTTGAAGAACGAAGGGAGTGAAGCTGACTGTGATTCGTCAATAAATCAATCTGACAGTAAATAGGCATCTCGCATTATAATATCACCATTTACTTCTTAAAAGTAAAATCTGCTTTTGAATGAATAGACATTTTTACAAGGGAGCGCAAATTACTCGCCACGTTATGAACAAATTTGCGAAGTCCAAATTCGGCAAAAAAATTCGGTTCCATTTTCAGAGTCGAATATTTCGTTTAAGTATTAAGTTAAGACACTTTTATAAATGTTCATAATTTACTTCCCAGCAACCAACCAGCTTTGTGTTTCGCGTCCAGACGTTTCTCGATGTGATAGTAACAACTGATTCATATTATACGATGTGAATATGCTTAAAATAAAGTAAAATAATGCTTATATATGGAATGTAATACGACAATTGGGTTTATTCTCTTTTTCACATCTATTTTTACAAGTTTTCATAGTACAAGTCAACATTTTGCCGTGTTATTTCGTAAAATGAACCGATGATGCCTCGACCATAGTTCGCACAAGAATGATGACGTCACGTTTTCAAATTTCACTTGAGGCCATACGCGAGCACAGCCGGCTCCAATGGAACCGGTATGGGGAGTGGGGATAATACGCTTTTAATCATTTAGGGCAGGTCTACTAATATTCATATGTCTATGGTCGTACATTATTTTGATATATCTCATAAGGTTTAGTCAGCGTTAGCAATCAAAGCGCTCGAAAATATTTTTTACAACTTGACAACAAAACATCGACTTTTCTCCACTTTTTATAAGTATAATATGCATGCATTGTATATATGAACCTTCCAGAAGAAATTTTCTTAATGATAATGAAAATTCTATCAAAATCCGTTGCGTAGTTTAGAAGAACAAAGTGCACAAACAGACAGACGCGGATAGCGACTTTATTTTATACTATTTACAGATTAAAAAGCGATAAAAAAAAATCTGAAATAAATATAAATATTTTAAATGGTGTCTAAAAATAAAAAAAATATATAAAATAATAATAAAAATATATAAAAAATGTATAAAAATCAGGAAAATTTCATATCTGGGTCATGTACTTCGAGGGGAGAAGTATCACTTGCTCCAGTTAATATTGAAAGGCAAGATAGAGGGTCGCAGAGGGCCTGGTAGGAGACAAATGTCTTGGCTGCGAAATATACGAGAGTGGACCGGCATTAGAAGTGTGGAGGAGTTATTCCGGGCAGCGCAAGACAAAGAGACATTTTCAAGAGTGATCGCCAACGTCGGGGGGACCTGATACGGCACATAAAGAAGAAGAAGATATGGTGTCTGATGTCAGTTGAGAGGTTTCAGTTTCAATTTGGTGTAAGTATATTATTTATTTGAGATCTTCCTAGGTTTTGAATCCAGCTTCTTATTTGAAATTTAAATGTTTATATTGTTGTCAGTTTTGAATGAGAGTGGGATATTATTTGGATTAAATTAAGACACAGATGCACGTACACCTTCACATACACACATATACATTTATACACCACATTTTTTACATATCGTTTATCTTTTAACTATTTACCACTCATTTTATAAATCTACTAGTTTCTAAAAATAATTTTTAAAAAAAAGAAGAAAAAAGAAGTTCGAATATTAAATTTCCTTAGAATCATCTCCTTTCATTCTTGCAAAGCAGACATTCTTCTACCCAACATTTATGAACACCGTTTGATATTGATGTAAAAAGAAAACGCTTTGAAACAATGGGGTTTTTTTAAATTACATAATTTTTTGTTTCAACCATCTTAGTGTTGAAGCGCCTACACTTTTTCTACACTTTCATGACGGACTGTAGGTAGCTACATATTTATGAAGTATTTTAAAGTCAACTGTTGTGCCTGTCCCGCCCGCTCTGATAGTAAACTGGTTCCCTCCATGACTGAAGCCGTAAATTACAGCTAATGTATATTCCTTCTCATTCCAACAATCTGTTAAATATGCTGATATGAGTCGGTTTTGCGATGTTTAACGTCCCTCTTTTCTAGCGACCCATCTCTAAATAGTATAAAACAAAATCGCTATCCGCGTCTGTCTGTTTGTGCGCTTAGTTCTTCTAAACTACGCAACAGATTTCGATAGGGTTTTCATCATTTAGACAATTTCTTTCGTAATGTTTATGTATATAATACATTCATATTATATTTGTAGAAAGTAGAGCCAAGTCGATGTTTCGTAATCAAGTCGTAAACAATATATGTTCGGGTGCTTACATTGCTAACGCTGGCTAAACCTTATAAGTTACATCACAATAATGTACTAATATATATTTAGTGAGACTATTGCATCCCCGGTTGGGGTATATTGTGAGGTTAATAGTAAAGGGAGGGGGAGGATATGGGAAGATGTAGGTGGGGAAGTACCAGGCTAATCAGATATGGCCACCAAACACGGCAAAAGACACTTTTCTGAACGGTGATCTTTCATCACGAAGATGTTGAGAGTATCTTATACTCTGGAACGTGCCGCAAATGTACTTGTGACAATTAAGTCGAAGTTATGATCACATTATTATGCACCTAATAATGCTTAAACATTACTTACTCATATTGACTATATAAATAAGTTTTAAGGCAAAGCAGAAGATCGTATAACATTTGTTATCGGGCCGCTAACAATAAAACTCCTTGTGTAGATGGCAATACGGTTTAAATTTCCGCTTTGAGTCAAAAACATCGCCAAAAAATGTGTTTTATTTTATTTTGCGAAGTTCAGGTACAAGTATTTAAATATTTTACGATAATTTTTCTGAAGATATTAAAATCATCAGAAAAGGTGTTCGTAAGTAGGAGATTTTGAATTTTAAAGCATATTTTATGGGCCTGACAATTTTGCCTGGGCTTATAAAAAGGCCATTTAAAATATTTCTAAGCCATCAAATTTTCACTCCAAAAACACATGATTTTGAATTACTTCGTAGTGCTTCGCCCGGGCCGGCCCTATGCGGGCGCAATTGGAGCAGTCCACTCCGAGCGCCGATTTGCTAAGGCGCCAAGGCGACGATAATACTTGACAGTCCTAACACATTAATCACCCTTGAGATTATCTTATATATTATGACAAAATCGATATGGGCGTCTGTATGTTTGTGCGCTTGGTTATTCTAAGATACGCAACGGACTTTGCGATAAGGTTTTAACTATCATTTAGAGAATGTCTTCCAGAAGGATAATGTATTTAATGCACACATATTACATTTATAGAAAGTAGCTTGTTTTTCATGAAAACTGCGCTACACAAAAATTCAAATCATTCAAATATTATTGACTAGCTAAAGTGTAACTGGCGTTACTGGGGGTTATCCTTAGGAGATAGACATATACCATCATAGGCTTTTCTATAGGATTTTTTAACACCTATTATTCCGTAGTACATTATTTTGATTTATCTCATAAGGTTTAGCCAGCGTTAACAATGTAATCGCACGAAAATATTTTTTAACGAATTGATTACAAAACATCGACTTTTCTTTACTTTCTATAAATATAATACGCATGCATTATATTTATAAACCTTCCGGAAGAAATTATCTAAATAATAGTGAAAAGACAATCAAAATCCGTTGCGTAATTTAGAATTACTAAGCGCACAGACAGACAGACGCCGATAGTGTTTTTGTATTATACTATCACGGCCGTTGTTCCCAATCCTACTAATCAACTGTTGAGTCGAAATTTTGGCTCAACACTGCTTAAACGCACTACTAACCAACAAAAAAGTTAATAAATGTATTTATGGATTAATAATAAATACAATTATTCGTCAATATTAATTTAACATTGAACTTTTTTACTTTGATGTCATTTTATTGTCTATGAAAGTGGGCGGGGCCATTTAAGATAATAAACGGTAAAGATGTTTGGAAACAGGCGAATCGAATGTTACTGAACAAATCACTTGGCTGATTGGAGCCTGAGATTGATCGTTCAAAAAATTGGGAACAACGGCCGTTAGAGAAGATTACAGTGATCACCTACCTTAGTGTCTACTGGTTTTGATAAGGGGCGCCAAAATTTTACTCGCGCCAAGCCCCGTTTGGCTTAGGGCCGGCCCTGGCTTCGCCTATTTTTTGTGCCAACTCTCCTTCAACGGAGTATTCTAATCGATGCAATGAATCTGTGATTGGTGGAGAGTGTCTTCTGTGAAAGACAAACTAAGAACAGAATACCGCCTCTTTCAGATTCCAACAAATCGAATGGCTCTTAGAATGGAGATAATTAATATTTATTACAGTAATAAAATAATTAGTCATCAATTTATACTCTTTATGTAACACTAGCACAGACTCGTGAAAAATAACGGGATTTTAAAATATTGTAGGATTTGTGAAGCTGAAAATATTTATTAATATTATCACATATTTTTGTTGACATATTAGAGAGACGATCAGATATTTACCTTTCAAATTAACATCTTTAGTAAATTTGATAAATTACCAAATCTGAATTAAAAAATTTAAACAAAAGAACTACACATTTCAAATATAGATTTAATTGATTAAAATAAAAAAATCTGATTATAGGTAGGTAGGTACCTACTAGTATGTCTGAATAATTCTTACTTAATTTGGGAGGTGGGTTTGTGTTACCGCCGCCCCAGCAACCATTGATTGAATAACCAACACCTCTGCCATAAGTCACCCTAAGTGGTTTGTTACGTTTGGTGACTTAGCAGGGGTGCGCGGGTTCATGGGGTGAGGGTTGTCTAGGTCCATCTGCCAACATACTGCCCGGATTTTGATAGACTGGTTGAGGGAGATCTTTCTACCTCTCCAGCAGGACTCTTTCGACCCATCGCCTTGCAGCACGGTGGGAGGGATGAATTCATGACTGCAAAAGTCCTATCACTCCTGGACACACTGACCCATGCATTTTTCCTTCCCAGATCTTTCTTTCTTTCCTTTCCTTGAACCTTCTCCTTTCCTTCCAGCATCCCCAAAGATTACATTGGCCTTGAGGGAAATTATTTTTCTCAGGGCCTGTGTGGAGAAAATGAAAAAAATTAGTTCCAATTTTAAAAATAACACCTAAATTCAAAGAAAATTTCAAGAAGATTTCACGCAACCAACCACAGACAACCGAAATTGGTATCTTTGATTAACTGAATAAGCATTACATTTTTTATTTGATTAATCAGTTATATCCACCAAGGTACATTCATAGTCATACTGAGCGTACTGCGAAGTTCTGTTTTATATCGAACGTTTACCATTCCATCTGTTTGTTTGTACGTTCCGTTACGGATTCAAGATGGTGGCCGTTTCAATGGTTCAGTAAAGATAAATGTTTAAGTATGAAATCTTGGTGTTTGTTTGTTTTTATTTTCAATATTATCGTACCTACCTGCATGAAAAAGTGTGAAAAAAGAATTGTCATCGAGTAAGTGAAATTTATTTGGACAAATTATTCCTTGTTTGAATTTTTTTAAATGGAGTTTTCTAATTGGTTTACCGCTGTTCTTATCTGTTAGCCCAGCTTCCTACCTAGCAGGCTACCCATAGGTCATAACCTTACCGATACTCTCAACATCGTCCTTCTGAGGAACCACCATTCATAACTTAAATTATGTTTGAAATAATTATAGCTATGTTTAGTGACCCCCTCTTTCGCCAGCTTACTTCAGCATCCCGCTCAACAACAAAATGAGGATGTAATGCTACTAACTACGTGCAGATTTGACACCATTGTGGTAGATAATATAACAACAAAAAATCAAACGTAATTTTTTTAAACATCCTTATAATCAACTAACTGAATTTTGTCTACTGCTGGACGAAAATCCCCAAAATTTAATAAAAGTAAGAACCTACCTATTATGTAAAAATGAATATCCCCAAAAACCAACTTCATCATTTTTTGCACAATTGCAATTAAATTTTTCACAATTTTTAAAATCAGTCCAGAATCCTCCAAGCCATTGTTTATGTAAAAACGTCACGTATTTAGTTAGGCCAACTGGTTATGGTGAACATACCATCGCAGATTTCTAGAACCTTTTATACGTACACCCAAACCGTAAGTTGGATGTAAAAGGTAGGTACGAGACGAGTTATGTTAGGTTGTCAAATTTTCCAACGATTTCAAACAAAGATAATCAGCCAACGGTTGATACATTTTTACTAGCCTTCCGAGCATGTTTTTCAACAATAAATAACTTCGTACGCAAGTATGTTGCTTGTTGTCATACCATTTTCTGTTGAATTTGTAACGCGAAACAAGTCGTTATCTTTTGTATTTATTATCAAACGAGTCGTAGGTCAACTGACATCAAAGAAATAAATCTACAATAAAATTAGTGGAAAACTTGATCCACCTTTTAAGTGTCAAATTAAAGCGATATCTAACCGTCTTAAACCTTTTTGATGAAATTGACAGGAGTAAGGTACCAATATTCAGAAAGTTAACGGTCAACATGAAGAAGTAACGGACGAAGCTGAAGAAACCAGGTGATCCAATTTTGTACCTGCCTCCATTGTCTAACGGACGTTATTCCAATTTAAATGGTGTCCAGAACCTTCTCACACTGTCCTGTTAGGTAAGGACTTCCTACCTTTTTGTATCCTTCAAATCATTCATCAAAACTCTAAACAATGACCAGAGCAACCATGTGTCCAAAACTGTAACGATTTTTTTATTTAATATCCTGGGAAAATACCACCATAAAGACCAGCATTTCGCAATGTCTACCAGGACTAGGATTCGCAAATATGGGAACAGAAAGTCCAGGATTATTTGGACCCTAGATTATATGCAAATTTCAACTGCCCAAAAGTATCCATTGTCCTTTTGCATTTAGGACGGTCCGCAAATATGAAAGGTATTGCGAAACCTATAAAATTTTGGCCCAAATATGTTCCCACAACTGTATCACCCTGTCCAGTGCTCTGATTTCCAAAAGCCCTACCTGCTCTTAAAAAGAAAATACTGAAAAGGGTAGAGCACAAATCCATGTAAATTTGGCATAAATCCAGACTTAATTAAGGTCAGCGCATTACAATGTGAAACGCACACCGGGGTCAGAACGGTCAAAAATGACCCCATTTTTTAAAATTGAACTATCAAAGGATATCCCTTTCTTTGTGTTGCGAAGAAATTCCCCAGATTTAAACCCTCTTTCGACCCTTGGTCAGTAAAGTGGAAACGGGGGAAGAATTTACCCCTCTTAAATTCTCAAAAAATACGGAAAGGGTTCAGGTAGCCACTGCCCATTGTCGGGGCTATTTTGACCCTAGGACCGGGGATCTTTGCATGAATTATGTTCGTAGGATCTAATGGGTGACCCTTGGGCTCGCGCGGGGTCATCCGTACCCCATTTCTTCAAAATCTTTACATAATTTACTAGGTATTCTTACGGACATTGGTACGTGTCGGCAGCGTTTCTCAGGTCATCCGGGGGTCAGAAAATATCAGTTGAATTCTTTGTTTGCATACATACATTATTAATTCCAGGCGATGCGATTTTACGACATTTTCATGCTTGGGCGGACTGACCCCGGGTCAACCCGACACACAATTGATTTGATAACCATATTTTCTTTCTGATACAAAGCATTCGCTTTGTATTGGCGCTGAATAGGAGAGACTCTGCATTATACATGGCAATGAAACTAATCCAGGTAGAGATACTATTCTTCAAGACGGAGCGATCCTTTTTAACCCTTTAGAGACAATAAAAAACGGTTTGCAAATTTGTTTGAACAGGACAGATAGAAATAACCTCGCTATCCCTTTTCTATCTCTTTCTGCATTAGCATAGTTTTGTCAATATTATCGTTGACCAGCTTTTTTCCAACGTCTTTTATAATGAAGCAGAAGCTTTAATTAGATGTTTTATTATAGCATTATGCGAAACGACAAAGATCGCAAAGGAGAAAAATAATATTTTTTTGCGAAGTCCTAATGATTCGATCATTTGATTTTCTAATTAAATCTTGATAGTTTTTTTAAATTTGCTAACCTGTGAACTTTTATGAATTGATTGTTCCGTATTTTTGGACAAGAAAATGACCGTTGAAACTCGGGAAAACGGGTAGTAACTATAATATATGTTGCTTTGTTAAAAAGGTACCGTTATTATTTTCCAATATACGAAAAGCCCTTATGTAGGTATAATGCATGGCTTGGATATTTATTGTCTTGTTCCCATTTTATGTATCTATTCTAAACTGGTCGCAAATATCCTTCATCATACTGACAGCCTACGAAAGTTGATAACAAATACACTTTGCAATGAATGGAAATTGGATCATCTTTGTGGGACTGCTGCTCGAGTCCGGTGCAAAATTCACATGTTACTTTTGCCTCTGCAAATCTTCAGGTAGTTGTGAGGTCATTTTGCTTTTACGGACCTTGGTGACCTCAATCAAACCTTTCCGAAACAACTGGAGCGAAAAACGTAACAGTCGTTTAGTCTTGTTCGCGAATTTGTATACCTTAGCAATTTTCTAATTCTTTCTCACAGGTTTTTGGACTACCTGCCAAAATTTGAATATTGGTTTCAATGACCGATGTGACCAGTTATTTACTTTGAATAAATTATTATTTCGATACCTGCTTAATCTAGTTTTGATTTACGACCCTGATAGCGCATTGGTTAAATTGTTAGCTTTAGATGCGTAGATTTTTGATTCGATTGCGCGGACAGTTTGACCGGCAATTACACTGGCCTTTTTAATGGCGTATCTTTAGGTAAAAATAATTGAATGAACACGAAGCATTTGTCAGGAATATATTTTCTTTGATTCTTGCAGATTTGTGTATTCATTCTGTGACTTATTTATAAAATCCTTCGTCTACAAAATGTTCTTTAAAATGCTATGTTCTCTTTGGTATCTTTAGGTCTTCTGAACCTAAACAGCTACTTTTATTTTATTTATTTATCTCTTTCATTGACAGTTAAAGGTTAATATTGTTTATTATTTAAATCTACGTTAACATTATATAGATACTGTCATTTATGTCATGTTTCGGTTTTCTTTAAAGGTAATTTTTTTGCAATTTAGTAAAAGAATAATGTATAAGAGCATAGTAATAAAAATATAATAATGTAGTTAAGTTGGATATAACCTGCCTTGATTCTACAAATATATTTAAACAAATTATTTTATAAATTTTTAAAAATTACAATTTTGGTGATTTTCTCAACTACCATACTAGACTAATGCCCGTATTACGGTAGTCGTAAATGATTTATGTAAGAATAAAGATAATAAAATAAAAGGGAAAAGGAAATTGTTATGGTAAAAAAAATGCATATTATTATAGAAACCCTATTAGAAATAATAATAAAGATAAAACTGATTGATAAAAAGGATATTTTAAAGAAAATATAAATAAAGTAGTTAGAAGTAAAATATTAAGTTAAAAAACATGTAAAGTGGTACCAAATTTTATTTATTTATTTATTACATCTCACTATACATAAAACACTTTTTTCACATAAAAATCAACCTCACTAGGACCACTTTTTTAAACCGGTAAATCTTGGTCCTACGTACTTTATATTGTCTATTGAGGCAGAATATTTAGCAAAATTAATTAATACACTTAGTCTACGGTTTACCAATACATAGAACGTTTACGTTCCTATAAAACAATTTTTTTGTTACATAAATACCGCACACGAGTCCCAACTGCTCCCAACAGTGAGACTAGTCAACAAACATGGCTAAAGTCATTTTAAGCAACTTTTCAAATCTGAATGGTGGTCTTACACCAGGGCGATACTGAGAGTATCTTCCACTCTGTAAATTGCCGCAAGTATACTATATATTATTTTTAATTAATAAATTGTGAAATAACACAAATTAATCGATAAAATTTATTTGCGCACGCCGAGATTTGAACCCGCGACCTTCGGCTTGCTAGTCGAGAGCCTAATCCTATCGTACGTAGAATATTGGTAGATAATAGTTAATCCCACAACCCGTGGATACATTGTAAATATGAAAAAAATCATGTACCTACTAATTATTTAAGATTTTTCACGGCCAAAAGTATTTTTTTTATTTGTTTTTGGGGTGTTATGCCGTGTTGCGCTAACTCCTTCTTTATCCAACGTTTCGGACAACTTTACAGTGTCCAACATCATGGAAGATGTGTGGCATAGAAACGTTGGCTAAAGAAGGAGTTAGCGCAACAGGGCATAACACCCCAAAAACAAATAGCAAAAAAAATGTATGAAATTATTTATTTATTTATTTGGTTATTTATGTATTTTTAGTCCACTGAATTTAATTAAAATTGCGCTCTATTAGCATCACACATCGTAACAAGTACCTAGTGCAAAAATTAGAATTCAACGCGTACATACTATTTACGTAAATAACAAACACGGACAAATATGTGCATCTAAATATTTGGAATTGAAGTGACAACATAATACTAAAATAAGTTTACTAATTCGCAAATCTGTTTTTAATCTACATTCCCCAATGTTGCTAACTGATGAACTAAAAACAAACATTGACATACTTAAGTTATTGTTTTGCGCAAATGTGGTATTTTTAAACACTGCGCAAATTTGTTCCATAGACATTTAAATTAATCGAAGATAATTTTGTCAGTAAATTAATCTGACAGTATACAGGCAACTCTATTTATAAAATCGCTATTCGACCCTCGGAAATTAAATTATACTAATAATTAATATTATTCATATCTGGGCACCAAAAACACCAAAGTCATTTTTTTTATTTCTATTTTTTTATTTCTATATATAATTTACAGTTTCACATAATTATTTATATTTGTATTTGGTATATTTCAAACTTATAACTAAAATATGTTGTGTGTAAGGTAGGTTTGAGAAGGTGATACTGTATGTGAGTAATATTGTATGTTTCGTGAACACCTCACTAGGAGAACCTGTGCTGAGGTGTTTACGTGGTTATGTATAGGTGTGACAAGTATTTATGTGTTGAAGAAGAAAGTTTTTACTATTTATAAGTTTTAGTTTTTTAATTTTTATGGTTTTTGTAACAAGTAACGTTTCAATTCTGATTGGTGGTCTTACACCAGGGCGATGGTAAGAGTATGTTCCACTTTGGAAAGTGCCGCAAATATACTATATCTATATTATTTTGAATTAGTGAAAAAGCACAAATGCACTTTTACCTGCAAACTGTTGTCAACCTTTGTATAACATTAGCGAACTTTATTTTTTTGCGGATTTGGTTATTTCAATGTGCGCTCTTCGGCAGTCAATGTACGACTATTGGTGCCAAAAATACGGTCATGTGGTTTGGGAAAGTCTATTAAATTTTCTCTGCCAGTCGTACTGTCGTCCGATGAAAGCTTATATATCTATATATAATCTTTGAAGCAGAACATTTAGCATTTGCAAAGAATTTGAAATGAGATTTCAAAAACCTCCCTAATCCCCCTTTTCCCACTCCTCAAAGCAGAAAGTTTCATCATGATGAAATGTTGCACACTTGACATTCAAAATAAGCGGCAAATTACTGTTTGCATTTGTTTACGAAAAAACTCTGCATATAGCCTGGACAACGCCGGGGACTTTAGCTAGTTTCATATAAATAAATTTATTAAATTTAAATAATATGTAGAATATGTTTTATACCCCGTTCCACAGTAGTAGATACTATCGCCCTGGTGAACTTTTATTAATAAAAACTTTGTTTGAAATTGCTTTAGCCGTGTTTAGTGATCATATCTAAAGATCCAGGTACTTTCTGTCGTCGATATCTCTGTTCCCTACCTTTTCCCCCACACCACCTTCCTTTCTGCCTCACAACATACCCCCATATGGGATTCCATAGTCAAATTAGCTCTAAGCAGTTCATTATTTTTTTTTAATAAGTGAACTTCATTTTGAATTGTTGGAAGCTCGGATTCTGTACTAAATATACAACAACTAGAAAATGAAAACTCGCTGTCACGATTCGAAAAATTCTACGGTTCTTTTTAAAAATAACAGAGGACGCCACATCCGTTTACAAAATCCTTAACTGTACAGTCATCAAGATAGTAATACTATCAGATAATCGTTTGCAGTGTAGAAATATTTTGGTAAAATATTACATGTCCAGATCATAAACAAATGCACCTTTCACAAAATATACAAAAGAAAGACATTTTCTTCTCATCCGAGAACATTATTACTAGCTCATTAATCATATGAAATTAATCCGTAAATAAATTTATAAAGATAATGATATTGTTATTTGTATTAATCTGCGCGATTATAACAACGAACATTGCGGATCTTAGAAAGAGGTTGGTGCCACAAACTTGACACAGATTATTGAAATGAAAATGGGACATTGTGTAGTGACCCGTAGTTCTGTGAGCAGTAGAACTCGCGGCCAAAACAATACGTCAAAATCAAATCAAAACCAAAATTTCCTCTGAAATCATAAGATTTTTTAGTAGATACTTAATACCTACGTAATTCAATATACCTACTTCATATTTTAATTTTAAAAAATCATATGATTTATTTATTAATTCGTAAAATGGTACATCACAATAGCTATCCTAGAATTCCTGTGTGAAGATGAGCGGCTTTGCAAATATATTTAATCGAATAAGTACATAATACATATATAGATTGATAATATCGAATATGGGGTTTCTAAGGCGATTTATGTCAAAAACCACGATATGGGTAATCCAAAATCATCACTCTTGGCCAGTACTGATTTTTTTAAAATAGATTTAACTAACCTACAGTTTTTATATTTTCACCGAGCATATTATAAAGCAACGAAGAAAAAGTCCTTTGTCCAAAGGATGTTCTGGTATTCACCGGCTGAAACATTAAAGAAGAACCCAATCTAGTTTTGCGCACTTGCTGTGATCTTTTGGAAGTATCAATGTTGTTATAATGAATTAACAATTTTACATAAAATAATAAAAAACTACCAAAATACTTTTCAAACAAAATTATAGGCTAACAAAAAGGACAAAGCCAGTACACAAAACAGTTTACTGTACAAAGAAATGCAATATTATAATGCGCTATTGGAAACTATAAAGAATCCACCAAGCCATAGTAGAAGCCATATGAATTTAAATAAAATTTAATGTATGTATATAAATTATAATAAATTAAAAATTTCTAAGCTTGGAGGTACAAATGGCTAAAATAAAACAACATTATTTAATTACTGAAGATAATATTTGCGATTTTTGTACGAAAGTTAGAATAACAAAAAAAAACAGAAAAAGATTTGGTCGCAGCTTGGACTGGGTTCATTGATTTTTGTGTTATTCTAATTTTAGTTTAAAACTCGTTAATATTGTCTTCAATAATTAAATATTACAATTTGAGGTTTTACTCATTAAGTTATTCCAAAAATTGAAATAAATACTATTTATTAAATATTGAGGCATTCATTCTAGGATGGGATTTGGCTTCGTCCATAAAAACAAAAAATCCTAATTTTTAATTCAATTCTCCGGCTTTTCATCTAGCGCTTTGTTGTAAACTTTGAAATAAACCGTTAAATTACTTTTATATTGGTGATCATCTTGAATTAGATGTCACATGAATATTGTGTTTGTACTGGACACCTACGCCAGTGACATTGACTGTAAAATGCCGGTTTCTTCTCGGGGGTACCTTTGTAAGGATTTTCAATTGAAACACAACTTCACGAATGTCGTCGAACAACTGACTGATTAGGCCAGTTGTTTGCATGTTTATTGAGTTCAAATTCAACACTTTCTTCACGTGTACAGCAATTATTCTTATCTCTAAACAGGATGCATGAGAGCATTAAGGAACCAAGAAAAATAACCAAATTTTAATTATTACGGTTAAATCCCATTGACACATGATACGTGTCCGGTGATAAGCTTCATAAAAGATTCGGCGTCGTAAAATGTGTCATAACAGTAAATATTCATTCCCATAATTATTTAGGTACATCCACTTGCTTTCGGTACAGTGTTAATAACAAAAAAATTAATTGTAGGTAATACTAGCGATCTCCGCCGAACACTCTTCCTTTCAAGATCTGGCTGAAGGCGGACATCGCATATATTTCAATTAATTACTTGGAGAATAATGAAGTCAGATGTTAATATCAGTAAGGCGGAATGCGGAGAAAGCACATAGAAGATGCAGATTAAAAGAAAATATAATACATTATCACGTTAAATTTCCTTTACTACAAGAGACAGCGGCTGTGATGTACGAATTTATGGTGGATTTTATTTTAATTTATTTTATTTAGGGATTGCTAGGAGGCTAGGATTGGAAAAAGGCAAATACTCATATGATGACATTGTACTAACTTTAAACCTCTCTCCTTTTGTAGTCCGTCGGAAAAGAAATGACCTCATTTGCTTCTTCAAAATTATAAATTGTATTATTGATTCACCTACTCTACTGCAACTCATTCCCTTCAATATCCCCTCGCAAAGACTCAGAAATAATGAACTGCTCTTCCTCAACCATCATTCGGGATAAGTCTGAATGATTTTTGCCAGTCGCTAAACAAGTGACGGAATATTTAAGTGTCCTGTGGTCCTGACCCACGGCGTATTCTTGACTTGATTCGACTTGTCACTTTATTTTCTTATATTATCTATATCTACCATATGTCTTTGCTTTCATGTACCTTTGTCTACTCCTGTATTTTTCATTTTACTTTATTTGTGTTATTATTTTGTAATTTGGATGATGTCCGTTAATAAATAAATAAATAAATAAATAAATAATAGTTGGCATAACGTTGCGAACTCCTGTTGACGAGACAATACCCTAAACCAGTGATCGGCAAACTTATTGGCCAAAGAGCCAAATATGTACAACACAACGATTAAAAAAAATAATGAGTGCCAAATATTTTTTTTTAATTTAGGAAACCTTTATTATAATTTCAGAACCTCATTAAATTACGGGTACACTGAATAAAACTTGATTTCACACTTAATAAAGATTTATTCGTTGATAAACAATAATATAAAAGTAAGGTATCCATAAATTTAAATCATGACAATGACTGACAAACACTATGCAAACAATGTCCTTGCATCTCCTTGGAAATTGTATCAATATCATTGAGATAGTCACGCGTTTGACTGTCCCAAGGAAGAAAGGTTCAATCCCCGCCATGCAAAAAAAGATTATGTTTTAAAGGACATTTTAAAATAGATGTATTTATAACAAAAACTTTGTTTTTACGGGTTAATTTTTATAACAGGAATCAATCATAAAAGCTTTTCCTCGCCATAAAGAGACAAGGCTTTTGTGTTTAGTCAGGGTATTTAAGCCCAAATAATAAAATCATCATCAGTCCTTCACCATGACACAAGCAACATTTTTCGCTAACTGTGGTGGTAGTAGGAGATTTTAAAATATTGTCACGTTATTCGTAACCCGGGAATGTTTGAAAACCAAAAAATTATTTTTTTTTGGTTTTAATTTTTTTTTATTTCATAGTAAAATGTAACGCATATATGTATATTATATACTTTTTATCAAATAAATACATATTTAAAAATTTTAATCTTAAGTTAAAGATATATATCTATTATGAAGATAATTTATAAAACACGAAGATAATCTATATTGTTTTAAGCTTTTTTATCAAAAGGATTTGACCCCTAGGTACAGGAAAACAGACAGTGCAATTTGAAGGGCTATTTAACTAACTTACAGAAATGGGGTTTATTTTATTTTATGTCTTATTACAATTTATCCGCGACACACGTTACATTCAAACAATATTTCCGACATTTGCTCTGACGAGACAAAAGGAGAATGATCAGATATGGATTGCAGTTGGTTAGTAAAAAAGAAAATGTCGACGATGTTTCTTTCTTCTCCTTCTTCGACTGCATCATTTTTTTCATACCTAGAAAAGCAAAAGCAGCTTCAAAAGTGGAGAAGTATTAATTGAAAATATAAACATTAAAATAGATTTAAATTAAGCATAAAATATCTTATTGATAAATGATTTTACGGCTTCATTTTTTTGTGTTCTTCGACTTTCAATATTTCTTACAAAATCCAATAACATTTTAAAAAATATATTTCATGTAACTCAAATATCTTGATCGTTTTTCTAATACCCTTTCTATACAACTTTAAGAATATTTTAATACATAGCGACAATATTGTGTATTATTCCATAAACTCAAATTTTATTTTACATTTTATAAATTTTCCAGGCTGACAGTAAAATTGCATTTTTTGTCCTATTATATTGATTTGTTAAAAATCCAAGAAAAAGTTAAATCGTCTGCAAAATTTGATTATATTAAGGGGTTGATTCTTATAAACGGCGACCACGGTTGGCGACCGACCCTAACAAAATTGCGTACTGCGCATATTATAATAATGTGGGTATGTATTGGTCATTGTATGAACGAAAGCAGTTGGAGGTAAGGAACGAATTACAAAATAACATCCTTTGATGGCTCAATATAAAATCTTCTATCTACCTACATATCTATTTATAGATAATAGAGTAAGAAAGGGTATATCTTTATTACGAGAATGATGAACATGAACTTTTATATATAGATACCTACCATACCTGCGTTCATTTTTTTAATATATTTTTGCATGTATTTTAATCTTAATTTTTTATATTTAGATCTGTTTTCTTTAAAATATCTTTCTATCATCCAGCTTAAACTTAATTTTTATTTCTCTTATATGTCCATGTGTTTTATTTTTGTTTTTTCAGGTTTAATTGTTTTTTTCTATAAAATATTATTTTCCTACATTATGATCTAAATCATGTAAGACAACCTCATCCCCCTTTCTCACCCTTAAAGCAGAGTTTTCATTAAATTCTTGAAAAAATTTTGCACACTTGACGTTCAAAATAAGAAGAATATTACTAGCAACATCAGCAGCTTTAGGCAGACTGATGGAACCTAAGCGAAAGCCAAATACTAAGTTTGGTGATCGCGCTTTCGGAGTATCTGGGCCGAAGTCTAGGAATAAACTCCCTCCGGAACTAAGATCCATAACAAGTCCAACAGAATTCAGGTCTAAACTAAAAACTTACCTTTTTAAGTTGTCATACCCTTAAATTAAATATACCATTCCTGAGAGAAAGTCCAGTTAGGTATATCCAATTTTCCAATTATGTCCTAAATCCTGTATCTAAATTTCGCTAATAAACAATTAGTTAATGTTAATTAAGTGACCTATCAGGTAAGTATTGTACTGTATATTATCTACATAATATATATAGTTAGTAATAATATAGATCACTGTAGAAATGTATTATATATTTGTACAACGCCCTTGAGATGATTTTGCACAAAAACGGCGCTATACAAATCATCCAAATATTATTATCTACATCTGATTCTGAAAAAACTCTGCGTAAAGCTCGGGCAACGCCGGGGACTTCAGCTAGTATTATATATAATGAAAATAGGATCACGTAATGTAGGTATCATAGTTATTGAAAATCATCAAATTTCTTCTGAACCTTGCTCAAGAGCCATCTCGTGATCAGAATCCATCACTCAACTGATGGTCACTTCTTCGCCTGTTTCACTCTGCGATTGTTGAGTGTTGAGCGTCAACGAACTGGCAACTATGCAGTGCAAGTTAAGCAACTCTCAATCAAGAATAACTCATCGAAGTTATCTATAGTGTAAGATGTCTAACTGCTAACAGTACGGCACGCGAGGTTTGATATTAACGAATATTTGATCAGAAACGTATTGAGGTAATAAGCCACTGTAGTTGATTTTCTTATTGAAACCATACAATATGAAAACATAATGATTTTAAATGAAAATAATAGAAAATCAGCTACCCAGCGGAACGGTAATGAAAACTAAACTTAAAAGTAGTGATTTTTTGTTGGTTATAACTTTTTTGAAGTTATACCCATCGATCTAAAATATCATTGAAGAAGCAGATAATACTGAAAAATCTAAATGAAACAAGAAACAGAACAATAAAAAAGGTAACGGTCTCAACTAGGAATCAAACCCAGGTTCTTGGGGTTCAATTCATGGATCTATGGCCGAGTGGTTAGAAGCGTTTTCCCGGTAAGATTTATTAGTATTATATCCTTCTTCAGTTAAAAGTACTGATTCATCTGCTAAATCTTAACCACAAAACTTAAATCATTTTTCTAGAGCTGCATATGCTCTTGAACCGTGAGCTTTGTTGCCATTAAATTTTGCTCAACCTTTCAGTCGGGTATTTATTGATAAAATAAGAAAGTTTTTAAAATTTTTACCGGGCGGATCAATGTTTCGTATTGGGAATACTCTCCAAGGAATAAATACCTGCATACAGAAGGAGTGTAAGGAAAATATTATGATGGGTTAGTTAGTGGTACAGGGAATCATTTATACCTTAGTCGGGTCATGTGGTTGAAGCAAGAAGTGTGTGCTGAGATAGAGTTGCGTGGTGGTCTATCCTCTCTGTCTACCCCTGCGAGGAATCGGCCTGATGGTTAGTTAGTTCTCTACACTTTACGATAGGTCCAAGAATGGAACCCTGTGGTACTCCCGATTTCATGACATCTGAAAACAGTTCCTTTTTTGCTAAAATGAGGAAGTGCCAAAGTTTTTTTAAATTTATTTTATTCATCATTTTCTTATTATTATTCTGATCTGTATGGTATGGAAATATTAAATGCTGGAACACATAGGTACACTGAAACGTTTTTAAGAACTGATAATGAGAAAAAGATCCCCTTTCCACAGCTAGAAGATTTGCGTTGGTTTTCATTAAAACTGAAAAGAAATCTTCTTTAGGAGTTACCTCATTACTGAGGATCGTGACCCCTACTCCGTTTTCCCTGATCAACAAGGCTCCATCACTCCTTGATATTCTGCGCTGTGTGGGGAGCCAAGGACACCAATGTTCTGGATTCCTGTGATTTTTGATCAGTCCAACACATCGGTGATCTTCTGCTTTTCCTGTCTTCCATTTTGCCAGCGACCATGAGTTTCTCTGGGTTCGAGTTCTTAGTTTTCGAAACATCTTATCTGTAAGCAGAAAGTTTCTTAGCCTATTTTACCTAATATTTTATTTGATATCTAAGTCGGGCCTGGTATACATCAATTATAATCGAACAAATCAACTGTGATGTAAAAATAACTCGACCAATGAGGCGAAAGTGGTTTCAGCAAGATGTTCTTGCACATAATACATTTATGTGTTGACCTAAACTAGTCTGTGAATCTTGTGAGCTGAAATTTCAGATTATTCAAACCTTCCCCAACCTGGTCCTTCACCAATATTGCCGTACTCCAACTGCCTTCGGGCAATTCGATAATTCTAGCCTTATCAACTAACCAAAAATACGGGTCGGGTTGTTTCAAAGTTGATTTTCAAGTTTTGTGAAGGTTCTTCTCAAGTTCTGATTTTATACTATTATTGGCCGGTTATTTCACTAAACTGAAATAATAAAAGAGCTTGAATAGAACCTTTACAAAACTTGAAAATCAACATTGAAATTTGATGAATAGTTCTAATTCTGTGAAACAACCCGTCCAGGTCAGGTACGTTCCAAACTCTTCGCTCTGATTGGTCCAGTCGCTGCAAGTAGGTACTTGGGTACTTACTTTCGATTATAACGTGCTCTCGCGTTCGCTTTTCAAATTGCTCACAGGGAAACAATATTGCGGCGTAACTTTTGAATAATTTTAATCACCGTCGTATTATATTCCAATTACTATGGGTGTACATATCTACCTGAATGTATACATTTTATTTTACTTACTCTTACTTTACTTTAGTGCAGACTGGATATGATTTTAATAAATTTAGAAAGTTAGTAAATAACGCATCCCTAAAAATGGGAAAAGCGCAGACCCTTGGAAAATCATGAAATCTGATATTTTTCGTCAAGATAAAAAATTAAACAAAAGAAAAATTAAACCGTTATAATATTTATAATATATATTTTTTTAATAATAATATTTGACAAGTCAAAAATATCTCACCAATAAATGAGGATATTTTGTGTCTCGACACAAAAAACACTTTCCTACAAAAATAAAGTTGGTTGTTTACAGGTTGAAAAAATATAATGAGCAGTAATTGTTGATTGAGGTACTAGTACATATTGAATCATTTGGCGGGTTGGAAATAAGCCGACATAGCTCAGTGGTTTCAGAGCACCTGACCGGACATCAGAAGGCACGGGTTCAATTCCCGTTGGCGGCATTTATTTTTACTCGGGAGATATTTTCAATTTGCATTGATATTTCAGGCCACTAATTATTGCTTATAATTATTTGTAAATATTTGAAGTACAGAATTTATATTGTTTTCTGATAAAAACAAAAAAAAATGATAATTAACCACCGGTACCAACTTAATCGTTTGCCTTAATTTTGGACACAATCAGTTCCAATTTTGAAAATTACATTTAATTTTTTTTAAATCCGATGTCATTGAACCGGGATTACAATCTAATTGATGACAAGTCAGATTTAATCAAAGTGTTCTCTAATATATAACTAATAATGTTGATTTATAATTTTTGTTTGCTTCGGTAGTATTTATTTATTACCTGCATATAAAAATATATACGGGTTAGAACTGCTCACTCCATAAATAACAAAATATTCATAACATACCAAGTTATGTATGAATCGTATAATTTATTCGCATAAACACACGTCTCACGAACTCTAAAAATGCACAAACACTAGCAGTAAAGCATAAAGTAACTACAAAAATGTGTTAGGGTTAAATTCTTAGGCTGTAATCCAACCCTCTTTTGACCAATGGGCAAGTCTCCGAGAGAAACACACAAGGGGTCAAATTAACCCTATTCTTTTTCTCACCCTTACTAAATCTTGTAATTCGTTTGCATTTAGCGATTTGCAAAGCTTTCTTATGTTGTACAAAGAAATTTTACATTTTTTACATTTTATATTTTTCTGTATGAGACGGAAACCTGGACACTAATGCAAAAATTGACACGGAAATTTAGACGTTTTTTGCAATACGGATCGTTGGCCAAAACACTTTTGCCACATTGTTTAGACTAAAGCAGAGGATCTTCGTGGAAGTGATAAAGAAGATAACTACAATATTATCTTGTTTGCGTATGTCGTAATAAAATAAAGTATCAGAATAATACACTATAGGAAGATTGATCAATACAAAGAAAGTTGAATATTATCTTGTTTACGTATGTCGTAAAAATCCAAAGTATAAGAATAATACACTAGAGAAAGATTGTGAAAGACACTACATCTAACTTTGAAACGTACGTTACGGGTGGTAAGAGTTCATTTGAACTGAATATGGTTGTGCTTCAAAATACCCTGATGAGTCCTTCCCTTTACCTTGCGACATATTTTCTCCTTGGTGCAGTGGTAACTCAGAGACAAACTTTCAAATTTACGGTTCTTCGATTACACAAATCCTCATAATTATACAAAATCCTCAAAGATTTTCCAGAGTGTATTACACTATATTATATTTCGGTAGGGTGAAAATTGCTGAAATGCTAGCCAACTTCTAAGGAATTTTTTGTCATCTAAATAATTATCGCTGGGTTAATTCGATTGTATGATAAAGGAATGTTTTTTTATTCGTGATGAGTTCCAATTGAATTTTAAATTATTTATTAGACGTTGAAATAATTGATGCTTTTGATTTGAATAATTTGAACCTGTTCAGTTTATTTACAGCTTTAAAGAAACATATTCGATTGTAAGGTAGGTACCGTTTTACTTAACCTATGCATATAATTTCTTAAATATCTCAAAATGTCAAATAGTAGCACAAATTAAAGACTTGGGCATCACTTTTAAATCAAATCTTTCATCAACCACATAACGGAAATCTGTAAGAAGGGATTACAAATGTTGGGATTTCCAACTATGTTAACTAGAAATTTTAACAATATTATGTGTAGGTATTTGTTATATTTTTCGTTTGTTAGAAGTCATCTTGAATACAACTCTCCCGTCTGGATCCACATTACAATATTCATGTATAAGCTATTGAAAGAATACAAAATAAATTTACTTTTTCTTACGTTTTCAAAGTTTCAAAATAGGCATTCCAGCAATTTTGTTGAACTAAAACACTCTTTTAAATGGTCTGAATATGCTTACATTTCACGGACAGAAGGTTTTTCACTGTCTTGGTATTTAAAATTCTAAATGATGCATTTGATAGTGTAGAATTTCTTAATTTCTCAAGAGCAGTAATGCTAGTACTAACTACCATATATATTCCTTATTGCCCAGAGAAAATTTATGGAAGCAAATAATTATACAGAGTCAGTGGACATCTTTAATTTATTACTTAACAAATACAAAAGATTGTTACAGAGGAAATTTGGTTGTGCATAATAAATATTGTATAATTTTAATTTTCATATGTAAAAGCCCCTAAAAGTGGGGTTGATAAATAAATAATATCATTCTAATTTAAAAATCTTACTTAGGATGAGTTGTTTCAGAGAATTTGAAAATTCTTCAAATTTCAAAGTTAATTTTCAAGTTCTGTGAAAGGGTTTTTCAAGTTCTGTTATTATTTCAGTGCTGTCAAGCAACTAGCCCATAATAATATAATACCAGAACTTGAACAGAACCCGAGTGTGTGCCAAGCAGAGTTGCTAATTTACTATGAATATCTTATTGGTTATCCGGTTAAAAACGGGATTGCAGGTCTATATATACCACTCATTTTTCAGAAGGACAAGCACAAAATACAATAATATATCTTCAGACGCCGATATTATCCATTTGTCCTTAGATCAGTTTACTAAATGCATATTGGAGAAATATAAATCAAATTGTTAATTACGTACCCTCTCCCCCTGCTGTGTGTAAGAAATATAAGATATCTCAGTTATTTTCATTAAGGTGTTTTTATGTTTTTTGTATTTAACATGAATTTAATGTGGTAACTTCACTGATTAATGCAACACGTATTATTTATACAAAATTGTAAAACTGTTTGTTTCCCCAACAAACTAAAATAAAAAATAATATATATATCTGTAATTTACTGAAGGTTTTTCAGGAAATCTATTCATTAATTCGTAATAGATTTGCAATCCTCATTTTTCTCCGTTTACCTACTGCTGTGGGAATTGGCGAACGACGGAATAATAAACAAATACAATAAAAATGGCACTACATTTGTCATTGTTTTTTCTAAGGAGGGTCAATCTGACCCCATCCGGCGCGGTAAGGTTGGCTGACCATTGTGTGTACACTTTGACCCCATGTAATTCATGTTGTTTATTGTTTTCACACTGTAGGCCTGTTCTAGTACAATGTTGTCGCGGTGTTGTTTTTGTAGGAAGCTTTTGTCAAAAAGTAACTAGCTGAATAATATGTACAAATTGTTCTCTACAATATAAGGGTTAATTAATTTGTAACCCCTATTGGAGGAGAGTAACTTACATATATATGTATAAGCAATATAGTTTTTTCTTGTAATATAATAAGGGAGAAGAAAAGCACAGTACGCACATTTATGTAAATGGCATTCGACTCTTACAAAAGCCATTGTTTCATAATAAATAATATCTCATAAAAGAGTGTTGAAAGCTATATTAAATATTTTTCACATTTACATAATGATTTACTGTAGGTACATACAGGATACATCTCACAAGAGTGTTGGGCAGCGTTGTGAGGCGGGATAAGGTAGGAGCTGTATGAAGTGATTAAATACGAGCCGACTTAAAAAAAACGAGTCTAAGAAACAACCCGTTCTCTTGAAGCCAACATCAACTGTAAACGGGTGTTCCGCTCGTGTCCGTCGAGTTTAAACGTGCACCAGTGCACCGGGGATCAAGCAGGCTCCATTAAAATACCTGTAGAACAGACTTAGCATGCCCACATGCCCAACATGTCAGTGAATTTAAAAAAAACAGTTAAATCTTTTATTCTATATTATATACTGGAAACCTTATTTTAAAACATATTTTTCTAGTTATCCTGTTGAAGTTACTAATAAATCATTTGCATTATTGCTTGTATTAAAAATATTGAAAGTGCGTACTTATTTTTGAATTCTCACTCCTTCGTGCGTAATTGCCTTTAGTCTTTTCAGGAGATAATTCTGTAAGCGAGTACTTGACTTCCATCTTAGCCGAAAACAATGCATACCGACCTAATCTTAGTATTATAATAAATTGATATATTTGAGTAAGGTTCCTTGTGCATTCTGACCACTCTGCAGATATCAGAAAAAACATAAATCCCTTCATTATCAGCTGTGGAGAATTTAGCTATTAGGAAACATCTCTCTTTATCACCAGACAAGACAAGACAAGAGATGAGTTCGTATGACGTCACTGTGCTATATTAACAAGCTGAACTAGAAGCATTCCTGAGATTATCTGCGTTGCCACCGACAACCTAACCACAAGAGAAGTCACGCTAAATGAGAAGAATTTTACCAATTAAGATTTTTTCTAATGTCTCTTTTTAAAGTATGGTGGTATTTGCTCGTCACTTTGTACAATCTGTCGAAGATTATCACATCATGTTTTCAGTTGTTTTTTTTTGTGATGCATGAGTTAAGAGGAACGGCCGCGCGGCCCTTTTCATCCAAAAAATTTAAGTTTGGATTTGAAGTCAAAATACCCAACCACACAGAATATATATATATATATATTTTTTTTTTAAATCAAAAGTTATAGAAAATATCTAGTAGGGATATGTGCTGCTTTATTTTGTGTTTTATTTATTTATTTATTTTCCCCTCCAGCGTTGTAGGGTCATATATGACCGGGCGTCTATATTTTATAAAAGTTTTTTTTTCCATCATGCGGAAATACTTAATTTTTTTGATTTTAGAAAGAAAAATAATAATTCTTTCCAGTTTGTGTCAAATATTTATACAGGATGCCATTAATAAAATCCTAAAACTAGTCAAAATGAATAATTCTTATTTTGTAACAATCGGTTCAACTTTAAAAAGTATTTCTTATTTTTTATTATATAAACGAGATAAAAGTGAAAGTACAGTTTTTTTACAAATTCTCCAAACAAAAAGATAATGTGTTTTAGTAATATCGAGGTCTCTCAATTTTTTTATGATTAGAGTAAAAAATGAAGTAAAGTCTTTTTGAAACATTTTTCGCGTTTGATATTAAAATTTTATTATTTAGAAATAGTAATGTTTATTTTAAAAGCATACATTGGAAAGATAATTTCATCTAGTTTCTAAGGCTGGCCGCATACATACGTTTTCCGTATTCGATTTCCGAATTCGTTTTCCGTATTCGGAATTCCGTGAGACTAGCGCAAACGTTCGTTTTTCTTCATTCGGAATGTATAAACGTCAGTACTAGTGATGCCAACAAGGGCGATATATCGCCATTTAGGCTACTCAGAGCGAGAATCGGCGCCGAAAAAATCTAAAAGGCGACTGGTCGCCAATTAAGCTACTTCAAAAACATCAATTTTAAACATGTCCCGAAATTCTCTAGCCACCCCCCCCCCCCCCCCCATGAAATTTATTTTTCTGGGGACAAATTTTATATATTTTCTTGAAATTCTCTAGCCACCCCCCCCCCATGAATTTTTTTTATTTTCTGGGGACAAATTTTATTTTTTTTTAAATTCTCTAGCCACCCCCCCCCCCCCCAACGAAATTTTTATTTTCACGTAAAAACATCAATTTTAAACATGTCCCACCTAACAGCAAATTCGGCTACTTTACGCTACCTTATGTATGAGAAACGGCGATATTAGGTCAAGATCCGTTGGCAACACTGAATTACTGAACAGAAATTTCCGAACGCTTGCGTCGGCACAAACAAACTGTATGCAATAGCTGCGTTCCGCATGACGTCATTAGGTTTTTTCCATTCGGTTTCTCCGAACGCGCCGGCTCGCATTCGGAACGTGCGTAAGGAATTTGTTCCGTTCGGAACTAAAACGAACGTGTGCGGCAGTTAATGTATTTTCTACTGATTCCGTGCATTCGGATGTCCGAATACGGAAAACGAATTCGGAAATCGAATACGGAAAACGTATGTATGCGGCCAGCCTAAAACAGTATTTTTTTTATATGGAAAATAAAAAAATAAGATATATATTTATATAAACAAAAAACACACAAATACTCACACACACCTCTCTCCTTCCCCAGCACACTAATTTAACTTATCTTAAAAATGTAACTTAACCGTAAAATGTATAATATACCTCATATGCATATATGTCAGCGACATGTCATTGGTACCAATTATTGTACTAACTTTTATAATTTTGTAACTATTGTCATCTATGTAATTATGTACTGTTTGTTTCTGCAATAAACAAAAATATAAATATAAAAATATATAGCGCATTTGAAATACACAGAAAATATTACAAACTGAACAAACGTGATGAACGTATTGAAGGGTTAACAACTATTTAAATTACATCGTATAGTATTATATGTATTATTCAGAGTCCTCATCACTAGAAATTCTTTTTCCGATGTGGACAGTATGTAGTTGTGTTGGTGTTACATCATGATTTCCTCATCTTCATGTTTGTCGACCTCATCTTCGTGTTTATTGATTTTGTCATCTTCATGTTTGTTGATTTCCTCATCTTCGTATTTGTAGACCTCATTTTCATGTTTGTTTCACTATGGAGTGCAAATTTCGGAATGGATGAGTGATCCAAAACGTGTGGTTCATGTTCACATCTCAGGCTGGGAATAGTGCTACGCGTACGGTCAGTCAAAAAATATAGCGCTGTTGAGCGGGACCGATGGTCCTCGTACATAGCGCGTAGTGAATCGCGTGGCACTACAGCTCTTCCTTCATTCGCTTACATACTACGCACTATTTCCAACCTTGGGGTGGGATTTGGTCTCTTCTACAAATGCTCTCAAGTGGTTGCACATCATGGTCTCATTGGTCCCTCGCCAATCACATGGCCTCCAGTTCTCAGTCCCTCACGAAATCTATCCATATCTTCATTAGTCTGCCGATAGAACTGGGCACCCACACCATCATAATGTTTGGTGTCCTTCCATCTGGCATTCTTTCAACATATCCAGCCCATCGCAGACTTTGTGACCTGCAGAATCTCATGATGGTCATAAGACCATTTGTGGGGATAACCCCAATTAGATGTTTTGCCTAATTAATGCAAAGAATAAGGATAAAAAGGAGTTATTGAGAATCTCATTGCTGCTCCGTACCAAGATACCAGGTAGCCAGACAAAAGGCCATTTAGCATTTAATTACAATGTGGCATCTCGGCTCAGGCCATATCAATGTTTCCTTTGTTCAGATACCTCCTGCCTCCCGCCCTTCATGTTTTCCTCTCCTTTTTATGTTCTCCTGGTAGATTGCGAGTAAGTTGACATTTCAATTTCAGATGTTTGTTGTAAAATGTTATTAAAAATAATAATTTCGGTTGTGACCTCTGTCTGTAGCTCCGGTTCAATTAACTATATAATTTTTGATTTGAATTTAAGTTTCGTTTTTTATATTATAAGTATTTGTTTGGAGAAATCAGATAAGCGATAAAGTAACTACCTATAATACAATATTTTTAACAGAAAAATATTTTAAATCTTGAAGACAATATTAGTGATTTCTAAACGAAAATCTGAAACAGAAAAATCAGAAAAGGAAACGGTCACATCTGGGACTCGAACCCAGGACCCTTGTCTTTCCGGGACAGTGCTCTACCGACTGAGCTAATGGGACCCTATTCCCCTCGGTCACTTTTAACTGTATCATACTTCGAATAAGAACCACTTACATTGTCTTCATTTTTTCACCGCACATTTTTATTGGCAACTATCTTTATGTATGATCGCAAGATTCAACCCGAACTAAATGCAATCCAGACAGCGTCTTTTTAGATAAACCTATCTTATTTTTTTTTTTTTTCGAGTCCCAGATGTGACCGTTTCCTTATCTGATTTTTCTGTTTCAGATTTTCGTTTAGAAATCACTAATATTGTCTTCAAGATTTAAAGATTACAATTTGAGGTTTTACTCAATAAAGTTATTCCGAAAAATAAAAAGAAAAATATTTTAATTGCCATTTTCAAAAGTGTAACTGATTTGAAGAGAATTAAGACTATCCCCATTTTTGTGTTATATTCCGATCATTATGATTATTTAGTCAAAAAATGGTTCCACCTTTTACCTCTATTTAGGCTAATTTAACCAAAACGCTCTCAATGCTCTAGCGCCGAACGACCGGAATCTACCGAATCAGGTCTCGCGTGTTGGGTTTCATTGAAGACAATATTAGCGATTTTTAAACGAAAATTTGAAACAGAAAATGCCAGGACCTCAGCAAGGCGAAGAACCCGGGTTCAATTCCTAGACACGACAGTATCTTTTTCTTATTTTTCAGTTCCAATGGAATGCATATCACGTGACCTATTAGGCTCTACCCAGTGGCGACGTGTGATAGAAACAATATTTTGTTTTGTTTTTAATTGACAAAAATATCATCGGACTGCAAAATGAGATCTAAATCTTTTACTCCAAATACGATATAAAAGTATAAACTATTTTATTTAATTATAAATTATTATATTTTTATATTTTAGACTAATTTTACCAGTGTGCGTTAAAGGGCGTAACTGTGAGTTAACAGGTTTAGTGCGCGCTTTCTTTTTATTTGTTGTTAAGTCTCGTCAAGTCTTTTCAAGTAGATATTCCATAATCCCTCATAAAATACCAGACCCCTCTCGATTTCGAAACTATTGTTGACTAGTGGATCGCCTTAAGCTCGTTATAACAACCAAGCAAGGATAGAGAGAAACTTATATACCGGGTCTAATGTGTATGAACAAATATATCAGCATACTCTCTGCCAGCTCCCGGCAACGGTCCTCAGATCGTTATGATCTCCTGGTATGGCCGTACCAGGAGACGTGGCCCATTGTGCCAACTATGGGCACAGGAGATGAGATATCATCACATTATCACCATCATCAAAGGACGCATCATCATCACCATTACCAACCAACCGCACGCTGGATGCGGTGACTAAACGCTATTGGTACATCGTGTATTGAGACAAAGGCGACATTAAGAGGAACGGCTGCGCGTCCTTTTCATACAAACTCTGTCCCAGTTGTTTCGCAGAAATTCAAGTGTGAAAAAGTCATAAAATACTCATTGCTATTCTGTTTTTTTGACATTTGAAAAGTCTCCCCTTAAACGCTATTGCGTTTCAGTTTTCAAATCAAATTGTAGTAAGCTTAGAAGCCAAGAACATGCACGTGTTGATTAAAGAAAAAAATAATAATTAGTGATGCTAATTTATTAAAAAGTCTTCAATTAATTGGTATTCCGATTAAAAACGGCAGGCCCTTTCCTAATAAAATTTTAGTAAATTCCTTAAATTCTCCTTGATAATATACAATAACTAACTAACCATCACGCCGTTTCCCGGCAGGGGTAGGCAGAGAGGACGGACCGCCAAACAACTCGGTCACATTCACATTCATACATCGTCTCACACATACTCTTCTATTATTCTGACTCTTGACATGGCCCGACTCGAGTATCTGATTCACTTGATCGTGCCACGTCTTTCTCGGTCGTCCCCGACTTCTGCTACCATTCGCATTTGCATCATATATCCTCCTTACACTCCTATCTTCGCTCATTCGCTCTACATGCCCAAACCATCTAAACGTCCCTTTCTTGATCTTACTCATTACGCTTACATCAGCCTTGCACTCTTTGCTGATCTCCACATTTCTCACACGATCAAACATGGTTTTACCACACATACGCCTCAGGGATCTCATTTCAACAGCATTCAATCTACTTTCATCCTTTCTGTGACAGTTCCATGCCTCACTTCCATACATCAGGGTAGGTACCAGCACTCCGTTGTGGACTGCTAACTTCGCTTCTTTGGACAATTTTTGTTAGCGCCAACTGCGTTCAGTCCTCCATTAACGGAATTACCTGCATTATTATGTATTAATTAATATTATGATTTGTATGAACGCGCGTTTCGACATCACGATGATACATTCGTATTTTACTAAAAGTTTATTGGAAAACCTATCAATTCATTCGTTAAGGGCCTGCAATCCCGTTTATAACAGTATTAAGAATAATAGAAGAGATACTTAATAAATTAGTAATATTCAATATTAGTATTTTTTCCGTGTGATAGTTGTTCTCTTCTGCTAATCACAATTTGTTCAAAAGCTGAAACGGACTCAGAATCGGCATTTAACGGGGAGTTTTCAACCGTCAATAAATAAAACAGCGCTAAATGGCAATTTGATTTTATGTGAAACAATCCGTCCTTAACGTTTGATTTGAGGACAAATACCTAAACTAATTCAATATTTTTTTATTATTTTTGTTGTTTGTTTTTGGGGTGTTATGCCGTGTTGCGCTAACTCCTTCTTTAGCCGACGTTTCGGACAGCGTTGCAGTGTCCATCATCAGGGCAGATCCGGTAGATCCGAAGATGTTAAGATTTTTTATTAAATCAAAATATACGCCGTGTTCCACTCTCATACCGAAAACTTCGCTAAAATGTAGTCATTTTTTTGCATTAGTGACCAAATAAAAATAAAAATTCTTCCTAAAACCTTCTTATTTTTATGTGGTTAAAGTATAATACATCAACTACATTGAGGCATTATCTACCGTTCTATTGTGATAACTCCAACACAGAATCACAATTCTATACCCCCGTTCGCTGTATACAAATTTTGGGTAATGACTATAAAGATATTGTTGATATATTCGACACATCATTCACCAAATATAAACAAGTCATTACCCAATTTATTTCAGAAAGAAGAATATCAAATATTATATAATTTAACTATAGAAACTACGTAGCTCTGTTTATCTTACCAAAGTTTTGTAATTTTCCTAGTATTATTTTTTCCATCTTGCATGGTGGAGTATCTAGTTAAGACTTTATTTCGTTTTTAACATTGTTTTTGTTTTAGATGTTGTTTTTTATTTCGTCTTCTATTTCGATTTTATTTTTTTTCGATCTTGCTTTGATTTTGTTGTGCTTATTTACATGTTCTTTGTAATGAATAAAAAATAAAATGTAAAAGCCCAGCCACTTCACTTTGGAACAAAAATTTTTTGAAAGTATCTTCATAAATTAAAATTTGTTGAAAGTACCTATATAAACTAAAACATTTTGAAAGTACCCATATAAATTTTGAAAGTTCATATACACGGTGTCCGGAAACTCGTAGTACAAGCGGGAAACTGGAGAATCTACACCACATGGGGAACCCAAAAAAACATAAAGTTTTTTGATTTGAGCATTTTCAAAAAAAAAAAAAAAAAACCAAAAAAAAATATTTTTCGGCTATTTTAGGGTTAAAGTTTTTTCTGGTGTTTAGGGTTGAATAACAGATGTTTTAACCCTGCAGAGCAGAAATATTTTATGATTACACCGGGTTAAATGAAGGGTGATTTCAAAATAATGCTTCAAATCCGAGTTTCTTCATTTGTTTTACTTTCAAATAGTTTTAATTTGTTGGGTACTTTGATCTTCAGTAATAATTTATAAGAATTTGATTAAAAAAAAAAAAAAAAAATCAACTTCAAACTCGATTTACTCGATAACGAAAGCTCAAATAAAAAAAAAATATACTACAAAATCGACTCCAAATGTGATGTAGATTCACCAGTTTCCCGCTTGTACTACGAGTTTCCGGACACCCTGTATAAATAAAAATTAGTTGAAAGTACCTAAATAATTTAAAATTTGTTGAAAGTACCAATATAAATTAAAATTAGTATAAGTACCAAAATAAATTAAAATTAGTTGAAAGTACCTAAATAAATTAAAATTTGTTGAAAGTAGATACCAATATAAATTAAAATTAGTATAAGTACCAAAATAAATTAAAATTAGTTGAAAGTACCTAAATAAATTAAAATTTGTTTAAAGTATCTACCAATATAAATTAAAATTAGTTGAAAGTACCTGATTAAAGTAAAATTAGTTGAAAGTAACTAAATAAATTAAAATTAGTTGAAAGTACCTAAATAAATTAAAATTTGTTGAAAGTACCTAAATAAATTAAAATTTGTTGAAAGTACCTAGGTATTCAAATTAAAATTTCGACAAAAAACGCTTTTTATGGTGAGTCAGTTTTTAAATTAGTTATTTATACTACATTAAGGATGGGTTGTTTCATATAATTTAAACAATTCATCAAATTTCAACGTTCATTTGCGAGTTCTGTGAATATCCTATCATATTCAAATTCTGTTATTATATCATTAAAGGCTAGTTACTTGACTAACTGAAATAATAACAGAGCTTCAAAAAATCTTTCACAGAACTTGAAGATTAAATTTTAAATTTGAAGAATTTTTCAAATTCTCTGAAACAACCCGTCCTAAGACATTTTGTTTGGAACAAGACAGATCTCCGATTGCTCAACTGAAATGGTAAGACATAATCTGTAAAAAATGCAAATGTTGTGTTCTGTTCTAATCACGGATCTGGAATGTGTGTCAATGTCCATCGCCGCACTTGACACCACACCTCAGTCGAATGTCGTCTCCTGCGGCTCGATTCTCCAACAGCGATCAATAGTTAGTCGTTATGCGCCATCTACGAACGAAAAATTACCCATCGTCTCGACGAACTATTATTTATTTATTTCTATACATACATTACAGTGTCTACCAAATTATTTACATTTGTGTATTGCATTTGCATTTGTACATTTGCATTTGTATACAAACTAATATCAAAATGGATAAGTTCACTTGGAGACCACAATATATAAAAATTGGTACATAAATTAAATTATATTATAATTTTATCAACTAATTATCAATTATTATTAATATTTAATACCATCTTTATTACTATAAATACATTTAGAAACCATGATTTTAATATTTGTAATGCAATTAAATTTGTATAATTTAATTTAATTTGTATAGTTTTATTACTTACTTATTATTTAATTGTATAATCTAATTGTATAATCTAATTGTCCGGTCAGTGGTTGAGTGGGCATAGCGTTTGGGTCTCACCCGAGCGTCGCGTGTTCGATTCCTCGGCTGGCTAAGTCCTCCATCACAACACAAGCAACATTTTCGGCTTTCTGTGGTGGTAGTAGGAGATTTTCAAACATTGTTGGGTTATTCGTAACCTGGGAATGTTTGTCTTTCTTTTAAAAAAAATAAAATAAAATAAATAATTGTATAATCCAATTAACTTATATTTTAATCTGAATTGCATAACTTTATAACTTATAATTAAATTATTTTATAAATCGAATCTGTAAATATCACCCGCCATAACACAGGGACATCCCTAGCATGGCGGATGAATTATCAAAAATATGTAAAAATGTTCAACAAGTTCTTATAATAAATAAATAAATATAATATATTAAAACTGCTGTTAATATGGTGTTTGTTTATGCTGGGTGTAAGGTAGGTTTGAGTAGGTGACACTGTGGTGGGTAATGTTATAAGTTTCGTGAACACCTCACTGGGAGAACCTGTGAAGAGGTGTTTACGTGGTTATGATTAAGTGGCGCAAGTATTTATGTGTATTGGTTTAATTTTCTTATATATGGGTGAGTTGGGGTTTTTTTTTAATGGTTATTGTACATTAACTTTGTCGAGTGTTTCATTTATACGTATTCTTGTTATAAGGGTTGAAGAGATGATTATATTAGCATTCCTGTGAATATTGTCTATGTTTTAGATATTTTTAATATTTCTATGAAAATAGTTCGAAATTTCAAAACAAAACGTCATTGTTGTGCTCACCATAGTTTCAACATGTAGAGCTAAAGAACGGGATGTGAGGGTTATGAATGGAGACTCAATGACTACCAGCCGACGTACTAAGGATTTGATTAGCTTAAAATTCCTGAGGAAGTATTCGTGTGTCAAATTTGTGAAAGAATAGAGCCTCTGGCGGTCTCAAAGCAGTCGCTTCAGATTGTTCCACATTATTTATTAAAGCCAACATCACGGGTAAATCAGCCATAATAAGGGACCTTAAAACAACTTTGAAAAAAAAAATACGATGCTTGTCCTTCGATTCGATTGCGCGCCGAAATCGATCATAGGTTAGGATAAAATAGACTAGATTTTGATAGTGGAAAGACTTTTGACGTTTGGCGTCTAAGAGTGTACCTTTGACAAGACTTGAGACTGAGAAAGTCGACCAATGTATGTACTTTCGACTGCGATTGCGAACGGCCTGAATTGGAGAATCGAGCCCCTGTATTATATTCTATATAGATTATCTCAGGTCTTGTGTCAGCAGTATAACAGACTCATATGTCCCGTGGTCACAGCGAGGAAATCTGGTCTGTCAGTCTGTTCAATGGGGCAGGGACGGCAACAGAGAATAAAATTTTTCAACATTGACTATTAAAGTCCTCGACTACGAATCCAGAGGTCGTGGATTTGAATCCCGGGAGGTGGAAGTACATATTATTTAATCATCGAAGAAAACAATATCAAAAACTCACAATGAATATATGAAAGAGATAGACACAGAAAATAAAACTATGATACGAACTCCGATCCTCTAGTCTTAACGAAACTGGCGTTTCAACCAATTAAGCAATTGCTATCCAATTACATTCCTTCATTTTTATCTATCTCATACTTATATTTTAAATTTACTAACATTAACCTCAATTATTTTCCATATTTAGTCGGCCATCTTTTTGGTGGGATTGCAAAGTTCTACCCGAATATGTTTACAACCTAGATGTCTTGGTCTATCCAACATTATTTATGTGTGATATCTTTCAAATTTTCTATACATTCTGTTTTAGTCTAGAATGAATATTCAATTTATTAGGATTAACTTATTGGAGTATGATTGAAGCTAAAAACTTCACATAACGTTAGTAACAAATTCGTTTGATTTTGACGTTTCCAAACGACAAACAGCTGACTACGCCATAGGTAAAATAAGTCAGTATTGCCATAGTAGGACAATTTTTTTCCCAAAACTGATAAAATTATCGATATACCCGAAGAAAAATTAGTATGGCTGATTTATTCAAATCCTGCTAAAAATGATGGCATGCCATTTCCTAACAAACTATCAGTACATTCAGAATATATTTGAACACGTGTTCAAGCAGCTACGCTTATCCTCACAAATATAATGTTTGTGTACACGTGTTCTGACATCTTCATAACATATTCGTGATTTCATTCATTAACAGTTATTAACAGGAATTCGAATAATTTGGCCAGATTTTTAATAAATTAGTAATATTTTGTAATCAATCGGTAAGTTTTCGTCGTGTATCGATATTGATAAACTAATATCGACAGTTTGTCGTATCGTTTCTGCTTAGTTGTCGATATGAAAATATCAGACCTCTAGGTTATTGGGTCGATGGCCAGTTCGGTTGTCCAAAGTAAAACTTTATTTTGTCACGTGAAAGGTAAAATGAAAACTGCCATTTTTCCGACCATTTTATCCAACCATTCCCGCTCTGACTATACATCTGGTAAGTACCTACCTATGTTTGTAGTTTGAATACAAATCACGTAGGTAGATACTTGGATAGTTCTAAGGTGAGAATCCGCACCTCCTGTTTTATTATTTTGTGTAAATTATAATTTGATTAATTATTATATTGAGATTTGATATGAACATTTTTAAAGATGTTTTGTGAGGCAGAGAGTAGTGGGGAGGGTTAGAAACAGGAGAAGGAGACGAAGGAAGAGGAAGATGAGAAAGAACCTAGCTATTCAGATGTGGACATCAAACACGGCAAAGGACATTTCAAGCGACGATCCAGAATTAATTATATCTACAGAAGAAAAATATAGATAAATACGTGGTTATTTATTATTTAATATCTATTTAAAAAAAAGTTTATAAATTTGCTTAATTTTTGTTTTTTTTTGCACAGAGTATCAACTGCGCCCAACCATCTGGAGCCAGTGAGACTAAGGCATCCCCAATTTGGGGTATGTTGTGAGGGGAAGGAGATTGGGAGGAGGAAGGTGGGGAAGTACCTGGATATTCAGATTTGGTCGCCAAACACAGCCAAGGCTATTTCAAGCAACTATTCAATTTTGAATGGTGGTCTTGCACCAGGGCAATACTGAAAGTATCTTACACTCTAGAACGTGCCGCAAATATACTAAATATAATTTCAAATGAGTAAATTGTGAAATAACATAAAATGATCAAATAAAATTTACTTGCGCACGCCGGGATGTGAACCCGTGAACCCCCGCTTTTAAGTCAAGAGCTTTTCCCCTCGACCACAGAGGCCGTCATAAATATATTTTTGGAATTATAGATAATAGAAACAAATGAAAAAGATATGGCGTGGAAGCGTACCTACTGTCGTTGAGCTACGATCAAACCACACAGACCATCAAAGTGGTGAAGCCAATGAAATTATATGGTTTGTGCGTGCGGTTTCATATTAAAAATTATTCATGGCCCATCTCCCTTGTTTCTATTATCTATGACTTTATCTAATATTGATGTTATATTACTATATACGTAATTATACAGCCTCTTCTATGCAGAGATCCTTGTCCCATCTCCTAATGTCCTAATACATTCATCTCTGCTGCCAACTGAATATGCTTGACAATCGTATCACGTATTTATCATTGTTCAAATGAACATCACTAAATTATTCACTACGCTGGTGTAGCGCAATTGGATTAATTTTATTTTATTTTCTTTAGCAACAAAATTGCCTGTAAAAGTTTATTTTCCTTTTAAGGCGATGCACTACGTCGTGTAATATTTTAAATTGAGCCGCTATCAATAACAACCCTTACGCAGATGGCGATAAGGTTTAAATTCCCGCTTAACACCATCCGCCTGTTTTGATTTATGCAAGAAAAAAACATGGCCAAAAAGTGACTTTTATTTTAATTTGTGGATGTTCAGGCATAAATATTTAATTTTTTCCCGACCATTTTATAAATAACTTAATTTTCCACATTATACAATAAAATTATAACCGAAAATGGGTTCGTAAGTAGGAGATTTTGAACTTTAAAGCAGTTTTCATAGGCTTTATACATTATTTTTTTCTGGGCTTATAAAAAGACTTATCTAAAAAACACTCTATTATTTCAAAGGCCAGGATGTATTCTACTCGCAGTAGTTAATTAAAGCATCTGAAACATTTATAGGCGACCAAATTTTCAAACCAAAACACATGATTTTGCATTACTACGTATGGCATCGCCTTAAAGCTACATAATATTGTAGTACATTTTACATAAGAGTAACTACCTGTTAATGTGAAATATTTACTGTAAAATCTGCAATATGGTATTTTATCTAAATCTACCTAATTAAATGTATTTTACCTTTTAAACGGTAGATTTCTAGGTATACTGTTTTGTACCTAATAGGTATATTCAGGGCCGGCCCTGTGCAGGCGCATCGCATTGGAGCAGACCTCTCGGGGCGCCGATTTGCTAAGACGCCAAGGAGCAAGGCGCTGATAATACTTATGTCCCCCACAATCCCAATTTCTACCCATTTATAGCAAGTTTCTCGTTAACTCTTTAAGTTTTGGACTTCCGAAAAAAATCGTGTAATTTTTTAAGATAATATCTAAGCATTTGTTATGCGAAATGTTAACTATATGAAATTCCCTCGATGTAAAATTTTATAACTAAAAAAAATATACTTAACAAAAATATATATATAATGTTCATGAAAATATTTCATCAAAATGAAAATTCAACACACCTAAAGAGTGATATAGAGTCATTAAAAGTGATGAAACAAAAACCAGGTTTAATAGTTACCTATGTAACGTATTTAACCTAGTTTTTGTTTCATCACTTTTCATGACTTTATATAACTTTTGGAGGCGTGTTGAATTGTCATTTGATGACATACCCGGTCACCAATTTTTTTCATGCCGATAACATCTTAAATAACAAACCAAGATGTAATAATATCCGGAGCATGCATTGCGATTTTTTTCTATTTAGAGATTTTCATGTAATCACTTTTTCGGCTCGGCAAATGTACACAGATTATTTAAAAAAATAAAATTTATTTTTAAGGTCTTAAAAACTTAGGGCGGGTTTTCATAAAATGTCATAGTTGATTGCGCCCTTGAGGTGATTTTTCACAAAAACGGCGCTTTACAAATTATCCAATTATTATTATTATTATTATTATTATTATTATTGATTTTCATGTTCTGTGAAGGTTCTATTCGAGTTATGTTATTATTTCAATTTTGTGAAACAATTGGCCAATAATTATATAATACCAGAACTTAAAAATCACCCTTACAGAACTCGAAAATCAACTTTGAAATTTGATGATTTCTTCAAATTCTATGAAACAGCCCATCCTCAAAGTGTTAGACCGTTACCGCAGGATTAGACGACGAATTGTTTTTTTTTGTTGTTTGCTTGGATTTATATAGTACATACTGCAATGCACCACTGTGATCTCATAGATGACAGATCTAATAATATTATTCAAATGATGCTGTGAAGGTAACGATAGAATGTCATTCTGTGGAAAGGAAATTCCTAATGCATCGTAGCTTTATCATACCTTTATTTGTATGGTTATTAATGGTATAATTATCTATACAGGGTGTCCGTGGGTAAAGTACACTAACTTCGGAGGCAATTCAACATGATGGTAGAAGTAAAAAAGAAATATAACTTTTTCTTAATTTATTTTTTTTCCCTATTAAAAAATATTTATTTTTTCATACAAACATTTTTTTTATTTTTTATTGAATGTTAAATTAGTTTTTTTACATGACAAGGTTTTATGCAAAGCACAACGGATAAAAAATGATTGTAAGCAATAATTACTAGCCTAAAACACAAATATAAATAGAAAAAATTTTCTCTCCGAGAAAATATAAATGCCGCCGACGGAAATTGAACCCGCACCTTCTGATTGCCGGCAGGTGCGCGGAACTACTGTGCTACGTCGGTTTATTTTTAACCGCCAAATAAGAAATAATTGTTCAATGAAAAACTAGAACTTATTGACTAATAATTATTAATTAAAATAATTTTTAATTCAGTAATTTTTATTTTTTGTGCTATCATGTAGAATAACCTACAGAAGTTAGGGGCACCTTGCATATGTGCATATATTTATATATACAGAGTATTTCAGCACGTACTCAAAGGATAAGCAGCAATTCCTGTGCATATATAGAGTGAAAAATAATTTCGCTGTCTGATGATATTACCTATTTAAAAATTTTAAAAAATATATCTATTTTCATCACACATCGTCACTGGTGACCCGCTATAACACGATACGCACTCGAGGAGACAGAGCGCGCATCACTGATGAATTATTTGATAAAGTTGGTTAACTCTGGATGTACAAAAGAGCGTTGGTTCGATGACTGATGGTATCAATTGTATCATATATTTTATACGGTTCCATGATAACTCAACACAGTGACAATTCAACACACTTTTAAAAAGTGATATAAAGTCATTAGACGCAATGAAAAAAAATTAAACTTAACCTAACCTAACCTAACCTAACCTACTTAACCCAGTTAAAAAAGTTTTTGTTTCATCACTTTCCATGACTTTATATAACTTTTTAAAGATGATATGAATTATCATTGAGACGATGAATCCGGTCACCATTCTAAACCTAGCTTTATTTTTTATTTTTTTATTTCATATGCAATATTTTAAATATGTCTTAATATCGGGCATACTCCACAGTTTCTGAGTATATTGTATAAACTATGTAAATGTAAATGTCTTTCAAACAGGCGTTAATAAATAAATGGTGGATATTTGATATAAAATTTTAATCCTTTTTAACATCGATATTTCAACTCCAGTTGGCGTATCTTACAAATTCGGCTCCCCAATCGGTAATTTCGTGAGCAAACTCTCCATTTGATTCTGTCACCTCGCTTGGAAAGCACAATAATATGTTGAGAGACAAATTTGGTCCTTGCAGACCAACAAAATGAAAAAAGACATGATTTTTTGTTCTTTTGATTGCGAAAAAATGCACTTTCCTGTTAGCCAAATATTATTATTATTATGATCATCGTAATATTATGTATGTTACAAAGACTGTAATAATAATAATAATAAAAGTGTTTATTGCGGTATGTGGGGAGGTTAGTGCAGTCCCACACATTCCATATAGAGATACAAAAAAATATATGATCAAAAACAAAAAGATAGAAGAGAAAAAAAAACAGAATAAATTGAAAATAAAATAGAATGAAATGATAAAATTAATAGAATAATAGAAAGTTGAAGCCTTTAGGGAGCCGTGACTATATTAGGCGCTAGTATTTTTCTCCAGTGTGCGTCAATGCTGGAGGATGGAGTGAGGCGGGCTTCCATAGTGAGGATATTTCCATAGCTTCTTATCCTTTCCCTCATTCCTGCCACCCTGGTTCTAATAAGGGCTGCATATCCGGGAACTCGCCCCTACGTGAACATACGGGAAGCGCTGCAGTATCTGGGGAGACAAAACATTGTGCGGAAGGCGTTGTTGTATTGGACCCGTAGTCTTTCTATAATACTCTTTTTGAAGTTTGCCCATAGTTCGCACATGTACAACGTTGCGCAGAAGGAAAGGAAGAGCGCCCTTTTTACTGCAGTACTGCAAAGGCGAAATCTTCTACTGAGCATGTTTGCTTTAACGCTGAGAGCTCGTCTTTGTCTATCGATATCATCATCGTCCATCAGATTACTGGTGATTATGTGTCCAAGGTATTTAGTTCCTTCGGTCACCTTGATCCTACTCGTAATGATACTACTATGATCGCACTTTTAGTGCCAGGCCCGCTTTTAACAGGCCCGCTCATCTGGAATAGACTTCCCTCAGCTCTTACTAATCTCCAGAATTTGGCTGAATTTAAACGAGCTTTAAAAAAAATATTTAAAAAATCTTACTACCTATTCATAAATCTTTTCAATATTTTATAATAAGCCATATTCTAAAACTTCCTGTAATTGTTTGGTTTCGGTCGCCTGCTTATGGTAACCTTTTTAAAATGTGTGCTCAGAAGATTCTCATTTCTGAGCACAAACTGCCTCCTGTTTTATATTATGTTTTAGTTTTAATATTATTGTTTTGTCATCACTTTGTATAAACAGTATATTTAGTGTTATAATATTAGATCTGTATTGGGTAAGGCACACTGTAGGAGTAATTTTAAGAACATGACCACTAATACTTAATTACCGTTTTTATGTTTGTTATAGTTAAGGCGATGCCATACGTAGTAATGCAAAATCATGTGTTTTTGCTTTGAAAATTTGGTCGCCTAGAAATGTTTCAGATGCTTTAATTAAATACTGCGAGTAGAATACATCCTGTCTTTTGAAATAATTAATTATTTTTTAGATAAGTCTTTTTATAAGCCCAGAAAAAATAATGTACAAAGCATGTGAAAACTGCTTTAAAGTTCAAAATCTCCTACTTACGAACCCATTTTTGGTTATGGTTTGATTGTATAATGTGGAAAATTAAGTTATTTATAAAATGATCTAAAAAAAAAAAATATTTATGCCTGAACATCCACAAAATAAAATAAAAAGTACTTTTTTCCATGTGAAGCGGGAATGTAAACCTTATCGTCAACTACGTACCTAAGGGTTGTTATTGATAGCGGCTCAATTTAAAATATGACACGACGTAGTGCATCGCCTTAAGCGCACTTACGCGACACTAAACTGCGCTATATAAATGCCATGTTATTATTATTATTATTTTAAAGAGCAGTCCTGCAGGACATGTTGAAAGAAAGACATAAAAAATTATGACTCTTGAGTTCTCCAGTGGAAGCTACTCAGAGATAGACCGAGGAAAAGGAAGACTGAGGAGTGCCTGAAGGCAAATGACAAAGACAGCAGCCAGTAGAGAGCATTTATGGAGGATTCAAATTTCACCTTTATTTATTTATTAACGCTGATTATAGCGGCTTTTACAAAATAATAACAATTGTTTTACGTATGAATACAGAATATACATAGATAAAAAAAAATATATAATTATAAAGTACGTAAAAGAGAAATTAATACTTAAAAACTGTATTTGATTATAGTCAATCTGAGAAGCGCTGACAGACAGTTTTAATTAAGTAGTGTTTGTATGAGGTTAAACTAGCAATGTTTATAGGTTCATCCAAAACATATTTATTTCCAAGTACATGCAGGCGATTCATTATGGAATTGAGTTCAGCGTTAGATCCTGTATTGTTGCAATGACAGGGTAATTTGAAACGAACCGATCGACTAGGTACATGGAAACATATTAACGAAAGAAGTTCAGGGGAGTTCAACAGGTTGGTAACGATTTTAAATAAATAAAATAGGTCTGAACAAATTCTTCTTTCTTTTAATGTATTGATTCCCAATAATTGTAACAGAGAGGGGTAATTAATGTTTTCGATGAATATTCCCAATTTAAAATTAATATAACGTAAAAATTTATGTTGGACTCGCTCAAGGGAATTCTCATGTACACTGTAGTAAGGACTCCAAATGGTGGTGTTAAATTCTTAAGATGTAGTACCGAGCTGATGATGATTTTATTATTATATTTACTAAAAAGTCCCATGGCTTAGTTGTTTGCGTGTTTTTCAGTGTTCGATGAACGCACAGCGTCTAATCTTATCAAGGATTTGCATAATCAGGTTGGCTTTTAAACTTCCCCGAATCAAGGGTGTGGGTAGGTGTATATAATAGCCAATATGTTCCTTATGATATCGTTTATCTCTTTATTTATTCTTGATCGTATCTAGTAAAAAGACCGCAAAGTGGTGGGTATCTATCAACTTATAGGTAACTACCGCAGATAAAAAAATTGCTTGCGCCAATGGCAACCTTTTCTGGACATTATCTTCAAGGTTCGTAGAAAATATATTTTCTACGAACCTTGCATTATCTTCTTTATTTTTCCTTTTGGCAACATTCACCATATTTGTAACGGTTTAAAACAACAAGCCTCGACTTACGTTACACATATCGATTGGGAGATTGAGAGATCGGGGATTGTTGTTTCAAACTAGATTTAAGCCCCTCATTCCCAATTTCTACTGATTCATAACAATTTTCTCGTTAACTCTTCAAGTTTTTAAGTTCCTAAAAAAATATATGTTATTTTTTAAGATAATATCTGTACATTTATTAAGCCAAAACGTTAATTATATTAAATTCACTAGATAGAAAAAAATCGTAAAGTAAGATCCGAAAATTATTAAAAACACTTTTTTCTGTTATTTAATACATTATGGGCATGAAAAAATTCACAGTGTATCTTTAAATGCAACTAAAAAATTTGTAAATTAATTTTTGCTCTATTTCAAACGAGTCGTGTTTTATTAAATATTTTCACCATTTTCGTTTAATTATTATAAATTTTTTTAATATTAGCGCGCTCCCTCTAACATTCGTATTTACATATCTCCCTTTCAAACCATCTTTGAACGCTTACTACGGGGCCTTAAGTAATGATGTTACAATTCATCTAGATTTGTTATTTTCTCACCAAATTAAAGTAAAATGTTGCAAGAAAGAAAAAACTATTGTTTCCAATGAATTCTGAATTCAAACGTTGTTCATGTATGAAAAAGATAGACATTAAAAAAAAATTGTGTATGAACGGAATAAACGATAGGACCGGGCAGCGTCTTCGTATTCAAAAGTTCCGTCGAATACCTCAAGGCTGAGTAGAGCAGGACGGATTTTGAAATGTCAAGTGATAGCAATAGACGACAGTTTGAAAATGATGGCGATTGTTGTTGATTCTCGTTTTCACTGCTGATTCGTGTGTTGTTTTACCGCAAGCATACACGAGTAAATTAACATAACGATTAGACTATTTTAAAGATCGAAGTTTACTTAGCGGCAGCAGTGACTCCCTAATTTGGCAGTTGCGCTACCAGACCTGTACTACAATAGGACTTTCCTCTAATTTCCTTTAACCAAGCATAAATCTTCGGGCCAGAAACAACTGTTTTACTTATAATAATCGATCATAAAAAAAAGATCGCTCCTTTTAGACTTCAACTCGACTTCGAGCTACGTCAAGTCAAGAGCTTGCGAGCGGCCCGATGCGTTTTTTTACCAAGAAGTGCCTGTTCGACCTCATTAGATTACAGACCACCAAGTTGAGAATATTGAAAGTTGGTGGTTAGGTGATGCTTCTAATTTCAAAAGCATAATTTATTCAATTACTAGTACTTGCCCTTCTATTTTCCTCGGAGTTCTACGGCATGGGGAGAGCGGGAAGATGCCTATTTCCGTGAGTGTGAGTGAGACGGAAATTCACTTGTGTTTTCCGTCTTTGTCTCTTAATCCTTGCGGATGAGGACTGCGGGCTAAGAACTTTTACGTTCAATGTTTGAAAATGCAAATAAACCGCACTCATTATAGTTCTACCGCTGCAACATTACAACATATCAACATGATACAGCTTGACCAAAGCAGGCGACCAAAGGGGTAACTAACGAACGAACAACATTTTTTTATAAATAAATAGGTTTTCCTGAAAAATGTGCACTAGGGACGACGCCGCGTTTAAGCTACAGTTAAACAACTACAACCTAATCTGAGATTATTAGACAAGTGGGTAATTTTTAATTAATAAAAGATGATACGAGAAATCTGGGACGCTCGAGGAAGACATTCACGAGACAGTCATCACCGAGTGAATCAAATAATCGGGACATGTCAAGAGTCAGAATAGCAGAAGAGAACCCTCCTACATATGTAGGTAGGTAGGTACCTACCTACAGACCTCGTATGAATGTAAATGAAGAAATGAGCGTGTGCCAAGACATTCGTGACAGTGTGTGGAATTCCATCCTCGACTCCTACTCCTGCGGGAAAATGGCGTGTTTGTTTACTTAGTTAGTTACTCGTGATAAAAAGGCAAATAATCTGCAAATATATATTTTTTGCTCCACCAACATTTTTGTTTAGAGGTCAAATTATATTGTACGCAAACAACTTACTTACTCACCTTCTTAATGAGTAATGATTCAAGCTCTGTGTTTATTATGATTGCATATCTCTCACAACAATTTGCTTTCGTTATTTTTTATATATTTTCATTGCTTAAGGAGAAAACACAGATTACGGGCCAGTACCTACATAATTCAAGACAAAAAAAATAGTTGGACGATTAGCCTGCATCCTAAATATTTTTCATATATATAACTAATATAACTATGTAACTATATATATAATAACTTGGCAGCAGAAAGAAATGCATGTTTACAAATATTTTTTACATGTAAATTTAAAGTGTAAAAAAATATAAGAGAAAATTATTTTTGGCAGAAAAGATGGATTCCAATCAGACTGGGTGCAGTTTATCACCCTTTCCCGCGATTCGTTACTGTCCGAATCAACGAGATCGAATTGGTTACCTTTACTAATACACGTGTCCGCAAGCAAAATACATACAAAAAGACACCTGCACTTAAAGCACTAAAGCTCCTTTTCCTTTGTATTAAAAGCAAAAATTCACACACGTCCGTCCAACGAAACTGAACTTTTACGGAAAAAATATCACTTTATGGAAGAGTATTTTTCATTTAAAGTATTAGAAAATGGACATTTTTACAAATAGTATAACATTTTGCTGCGCAGCAATTAAATTACTTATCATTTATGATATTAGTTTGACGGTAGGGATCGCCTACACCAGACGCTAGCTCCCGCGAGATGGTATGAGCGAGATACGTCGTATTCTCGCATAGCGGCATCTCGCTCTCAGGTATGAAATATTCCAAGCGATTATAGTCTTTATTCGCGTTACCACTAGGGGTTTATTTGGTTCGCGAAGCAAGGTGAGCTTAATATCCATCCCGCCAAACGCAGGGGAGAAATTTCTTCTCTCAGAACATCTTTGAACGCGAAGATGGCAGGACGTTATTGTGTTATCGATAATTTTAATCCATTCACTTATTATTGATTTCTTATCTCCTGATGCCGGCGCAGAAAATTATACTAATAATAATAATTCTCACCGACGCCATTACCCAAAAAGATAAATTCAAATAAGATTTGAAAAACGCAAAATTTATTTATCCGTCGCCATCTTTTAAGTAGTGTAATTTTTTTGTTGTGGTTTTGAATTTGAGAGTGATGTGACATTTTTTCGTTTTTGATTCACAGACATTTTGTGATTATTTGTGAAATACTATAGCTTTCAGTGTTTTAAATGATAACTATTAATTCTAATTAGAATAATATAATATAAATTAACCGTCGTACTATTTCATCCGTGTTAGTTTATTATTTAATTCCAACTAGAAACATGCAAGATTCTGTACTAACATAAAAACCATATTTTCATTTGACAATTTGAAACTGTGGACAATACGTTGTTTTGAAAACGTTTTATGAACATTTCTCAAGAGAATGACGTTCCTGCTTTCATCAATAAGGTAAATATTTAGTTTAAATTAACATTAATTGTGCAAATACTTAAATAAAAATAGAAATTGAAATTTTTCTTTTTGTCTAGTATTTTGAATAGTGTTCCTTTTATTATGTAGGTAAGAATTATTATTTTTACGTATTTTTTATTTTATAATTTTGATGTTCCTACCAGATATAAAGATTATATTTGTGTGAAATATGTTGTGCGTGATTTGCATGCAGATGGACATACATTTATTTGTTTTTGTTTTCATCGTCGGGTATATTTCATAGGATCAAATCCATAGGTAGCAGATCATTAGGTACAGTGGATTATTTTTTAATCCATATATTTTCAGGGAGAATTATTTTAAGCGTTGGCAGTTATAAATCAATCCCCTTGATAAATTACTCAATCATTGTAGGTAGGTGTCTTTTAAATACATTGGTAAGTAGGTACATATGTAGGTTGCCTCATACATCATAGGTAGGTACTTACTTAAAAAAAATAATTATTAAAATGATTCTTTATTGTGTAGTTGTGTTCTGAATCGTAGGTCTAGAAGGGACAGTAGGTACCTTTAAATGTATTAGGTAGGTACCTACATAGGTGACCTCATGCATCATGCATCATAGGTAGGTACTTAGAAAAAAATACCTTTTGTGTGGTGGTGTTCTGAATCGTAGGACTACTGCGGGGTAAGAAGGGACAGTAGGTACCTTTAAATGTATTAGGTAGGTACCTACATAGGCGGCCTCGTACATCATGCATCATAGGTAGGTAGGTACTTACAAAAAAAAGATACTTTCTGGTGTAATGGTGTTCTGAATCGTAGGACTACTGCGGGGTAAGAGGGGAGAGTAGGTACCTTTAAATGTATTGGGTAGGTACCTACATAGGCGGCCTCATACATCATGCCTCATAGGTAGGTACTTAAAAAAATTATTCTTTCTTGTGTAGTGGTGTTCTGATTCGTAGGACTACTGCGGGGTAAGAGGGGACTACGGCCGGGTGTTCCTAAATATTCCGAAGACTAAATTATATGGTTTTTGCACCAGTTTGAATCACTTTCGGTGTGCACGAATACATTCAAACGTGCGCCCTTTAAAATGATTTGCCTGTAGGTAGGTACTCACCTACCGACGACATTAAAACCAATTTTTGATACATGGTGTCCGGAAGCTAGTGGTACAAGCGGGAAACTGGTGAATCTACATCACACTTGGTATCGTTTTCTGTAGAGTAAAATTTTTTTAACCCCTTAGTTGCCGAAAAAAATAAAATAAAAATTCAAAATGCTCAGATCTAAAATAGATTCACCATTTTTCCGCTTCTCCCTACTTTTTAAATTATTATTTTATTCATTTTCTCTCCTATTGTCTCCCTCCAGTTATTTACGTTTAAGATGCGTTTTACTGTAAGTTCTAACACCTTTACATCATCTCCCCAATACTCCTTCCTCCTGCAGGCTTATTGGCTTAATATCGCACATAGGTTCTTTCTTCAGACAAGCTGTAGCCAGCTGCCGGTTCTAGGTTCTTTTTTTTGAGAAAAAAATATCTTCCTGTATTTTTGAGAGGTGCAAAAATCATTCGAGAGCAAAAAATAGATCTGTCGCAGTTTCTTTCTATTCGTAAATAAACAAAAATCACTCATTATTTGAATAAATACAATTATTTATAATACTTTTAGCTATCCAAAAACGATAAAAGTAAAAATAAAAGAAAGTGTGGTAGCCTACGTAGCAACACGTAAACATATACGACGGACAACTAGCAGGAGATCGTCTCATACAAAGATCCGTATTCGTCATAGTGAAAGCGAGTAAGCGTATCTTGTCGTCTCAGTCGCACCCGTGATGTATAGCATGGTATTCGCCGCAACTTTTAAGTACATAAACGCTGCCCTGTCGTAGATATATCAATTTGATTCATACACGCATTTTTTTTAATGTCTATCATTGTCATACACGAATGAACGCTTGAATTTAGAATTTACTGCAAAACTTAAGTGTGTTTGTTAATTGGGGTTAATTTTCTGATATAATAACGTGTATATTTGTATTGTAATGTCATTATATTGATTGATCATGTCTAATATTGCGTAATACAGGGTTTTCCAATAAGAGGTGTTATTTTGAATAGCCCGCTATTTCGGTAAATGTTACTTTTAAAGCTGTCATTTTTTGACATTTGACAAGTAAAAACTACGCCATTGATAAAAATGGAACGATACACGCTTCAACAACGCATTGAAATTATTAAAATTCACTTGAGTGAATCAAATGCAAATCATCTTGAGTGATGAGGCCCATTTCCACCTCGGTGGCTTCGTCAACAAGCAAAATTGTCGCATCTGGGGCTCGGAAAACCGAAGATTTATTGTTGAAAAGCCTCTCTATCCTCAACGTGTGACTGTTTGGTGCGGTTTATGGTCCAGCGGAGTCATTGGACCTTACTTTTTCGAAAATGAGGCTGGCGCAACAGTTACGGTGAATGGATTGCTATCGAGAGATGATTAATGATTTTTTATGGCCGGAATCGGATTGTATTGATCTGGACAACGTTTACTTTCAACAAGACGGCGCTACGTGCCACACAAGCAAAGAAACCATTGATCTTTTACGATTGAATATCAAAATAACACCTCTTATTGAAAAACCCGTACTTTCACGAGATTTTGCTGTTAACAACTTTAGCAGTAGGTATTTAGCGTGGAACCTGTCCCTCTTTCTGCAGAACAATAATCATTGTAAAATAAAGAGAAGGTATGTGGGTCCCGTGACAACACTTAAATTCCAGTAAATTATTATTAGCTAAATATTATTGCAATGTAATCATTAATCATAATTTTAATGCTCCAAACATGACCGCAATAATAATAATTGCTGACAAATTCCTTATGCCGTTGCAAAAACTTCACCCAATTAACTCTGATTCGTTGTTTGCATGGCAAAATGTAGGTGGGTAGGTACCTTTTTAGGTAGATCGATTTTTTAAATTAGTCTAAACCTAAAGTAGTTTTAAATCTTGATTGTAATGTCATCGCAGAAAGTACTAGGTATAGTACTACCATAGAGAAATCCGTTGCAACCTCTCATTCTGTTGAAAGTGTTCTTGTTGAAGTGGGTTTGAAGCTTACGAAGTTCACAAGCAGGCAAGTCATTCTACAGCCGAACTGTTAACCACAGAACGTGTCGTAAAAACGACCCAATCTTTGGCGAATAATTTGAATCGTATAGGTATGGTATGTGACGCTTACATTGAAATTCCGGTTGAACAAACACAGCAATAAGACCATTTCCATCTTATGTTAATCATACAATCCGTTCGTTTTTTTTTATGTGAATACCGCAAAATTTCTCCAACTGCCCGGAGCCAGTCAGACTATGGTATTCCCAATCGGGGTAGGTATATTGTGCGGCTGGAGGGTGGGGGCAGGGGATAAGACGAAAGTTGGGAAATATCTGGGTGATAAGTTTGTACAGCGCCCTTGAGGTGTTTTTGCACAAAAACGGCGCTATAAAAGTCATCTAGGTATTATTATTATAACTAGTCATAAAACATGGCTAAAACAACAACGTTTTGATTCTGAATGATGGTCTTTCATCATGGCGATACTGAAAGTAGAAACCTATATACCTATCTGTCACGATTGTAATAGTCAATTCCTAGTCGCACAATGCAACCCAGACCATATTATCATCAAATTTTTTTCTCTTTTTTTGATTTTTTTTTTAAGGTAAAATTATTTTCGATTATTAGTCACCGTCAGATGATCTGCACCTGTGTTGAACAATAACAAAACGAATGGACAAATACAAATGGGTGTCGATTATCACAGATTGACCTAGGTTAAGCATGGGAACAGAGATGGTCTCCATTGTTGCAGAGATTAAATAATATTAACTGCCTACCGCTGGCTTAGTGCCTCATTATAATTCTAATGGACGATTTACACGATGCTTTTTTATCATACCGATCCCCATATGGAAATATATTTGGATCCATATTAAAAATCTTTGCTTCACTCGATCGTACTGTACCTACTACTAATACCTACTAACGAAGAAAACGTACTGATATAAAATATTGCAAATTTATTAAAAATCTAGTAAAATTATTCGTATTTCTGTTACAAACGGGACTGCAGACCTTCTTAACAATTTATCATTAAAACAAAATTGTGTATGAGGATGTCGGAACACATTTTAATAAAAATGCTGTTTTGTTTCATTATATAATGACAGGATAAGCACAGTTACATGAACACGTGTGCTGATATATTATGAAACAACTAATAGTTTGTTGGGAAATGGAATGCTATCACGTTTATAACAGGATTTTAATGAATCAGCCATAATGTACACGGAGAAAAATGAGTACGGCTTTTTTATCAAGATACTGTTAAAATATATGACTGCATTACCAAGCATTTGTCTTTGCCGTTGCCGTCAATAAATCATCAAAAATATACGCGAAATTCACAATACCGAACTGTAATACGTTTTCACAATCAGTAGTAAACAAAAGTTATAGCCTTTTTTATCGATATTTTAAATATTAAACAGTTTAAATGCAATACTTTCGCATAATATAGTTACGTCAAATCGATGCCAGGTGTCAAATAATATCCGCCATCTTAAACTGTATTAAAATCGGTATCAAAATAGAACACGTCCCTTTTTCATACCCAATCCATATGAAAACTGGATTAAAAAAAGCATCTTGTAAAACGCCCATAACAGAGGAGTACACGGAGAAAATTTTCTGATAAAAAATATTGCCAATTTTTTATGAATCTTTTCAAATTTTCGTATTTCTGTTAAAAATGGGATTGTTGGCCACCAACGAATGAATTGATAGGTATTCCGATAAATTTTAACTAAAATACCGTCGTTTTGTCACGATGTCAGAACACGTGTTCACAAAAATTGATTTTTGCATTTCGGCGTGATATATTATTAAGGCAGGTTAATGAAAAAGTGTTACGATATCCAATAATCAGCAATATTCACTTTTTTTCGTGTAGATACCTATATATGTGAAGATGTATGAATGTAAATGAAGTAACGAGTGTGTGCCTAGATAGAGTTGTGTCGCAATCCATCATCTGCCCACCATTGCAGGGAAACGGCCTGATGGTTAGTTAGTTAAAGTTAGTTAGTTGATAATCAAACAAAACAAAAACAAAAAATAAATCAATTACAATTTCAGAACGTTTGGAAAATCATAACGACCACCTTCCTACGATATCACGCAACAAAATAATACGTACATATTATTTCAACATAACATACAATTATTAACTCAAACAGTGTTGATGTTAACTTACTGTGGTGTGATTTCGTAACTAATCTGGTTAAATAATAGACAAGCAAGGACTATAATTAAAATAATTGGACGCGAACCAATTTTTAACGAATCCTAAACTGATTTGTCAGGGGAACAAGCCACTTTAAATTATGTTATTGAATTAATTACGTAATTGTAACAAATTAATTTGTGTATGAACGTGGTGGAAGTCATTTCTGTTCCGTTTGATCATTATTATTATGCGTTGAATGTTCGTGGATTGTGTTGAAAGGCTATCCTAGAATGCATTTATTTACGTGTAATCATTTATTATAAGTAGTACAAATTATAACACACATTTAAATATGCATGTAGGTCAAGAAAAGTAAACTGAAAATTGGTTTATCTATTTTACAGCGTTAAATATTCGTAAAGTAGGTATACACGGCCGCAAGACCACCAGAATGGAAACGTTTCCTGGGATGATTTTAGTTGTGTTTGGTGACCAGATCTGATGAGCTAGGTACCTACTATCCCACCTTACTCTTCCCCGTCTCTTTCTCTTCGCCCGTGTAGCTTCAGTCTCTCTACATACCCCAATTGGGGAGTTACTGGTTCAAGACGGTTGGAGCAGTGAGACTTTTATGCGGTACACAGATAAAAAATATGATGAAACTGTATACACCTAAGTGTTATTATACGAAATTAATTTTCTGTCGAATTTTTTATTTTTATTAATTAAACAAAGTAGGGATTTTTTTTGCTTACTTCTAGCACAAAGACACACCTACAACGCTTATATCTCCAAGGGACTGAGGTTTATCATTTCTGCCTACCCTTACGGTGAAATACCAGATGTTAGGATAGGTAACACAAAAAAACGTCGGATCAGTTTGGTTAGTTTATCATTAAATCATTTCCCAATCACCTAATCAACTCCTACAGCTAAACTCTCACCTGCTTAAATAAAAAAGGTTAATTTTTATTTTACCATTGAATTCTTACCCGTTTATCGTTTGCCGATTAACATATCGGGATAAATCCACCCTTTGCAGTCTCCCTCGATAACGGAGCCTGTTTAGCTCGTGCCATTGACTTCACCACCCCCGACGTGCGTTGTAACAATAGTATTATTTACCAGATGATTCCCGTCATCACACCGTCATTATTGTTGCACACCTCCTGGATCGCGTAAATGTCGAGGATGAAGCACACGATCAAAATTCTTATTAATTACGGGTAAATTAATAATTATCTACCGGGAGGCGGGTATGGGTACCGCGCCGCCCGTAAAGCATTCATTGGATAACCATTACTTCTGCCATACATCACCCCAAGTGGTTCGCTACGTTTGGTCACTTAGCAGGGATATCCGGGTTCGTGGAGTGAGATTTGTCTAGGTCTTCAGTTGCGTGTCGGGTCGGATCAGGTGAAGTCAGTTGGGGAGATACTTTTTTGACAGCAGAATTCTCTCGACCCACCCCGCTTGGCACCGCAGTGGATGGGATGGTTTCATACTCTGTTTTTCCTCAATCAACACTCCACAAATTATGGATACCATTCACCAATGTCCAGAATGGCAAGACTTGTCGACTTTTGAATTTTTTTATTTTATTTGAGACACAAACAGGACATTTAAAGTACATTCTTGTGGTTAGTATAAAATAAATTTACACACTAATATAAATGTCCCTAGACTAATGTGTCTGCAGCAATCACATTTGCACATTCACTGAAGGAAACACAACAATATCAGTATTTTTTTATATAAAGCTTAAAATTACAAAAATTACAAGACATAATAATTTTAAAAATATGTTTAAATTAGGTATATAGTAGAAAATATCAAAAATCAACAAACAATATATTTTTATTTTTTTAGTTACAGAAATCGTGGAGATATCTCTTGTTATATTATTTACGAAAATATCTATGCAAGCATGTGTTTTAGCAATATCGTTGTATGATCGAGACATTCTAAACAATGCATTGAGTACCGACTTAAAGTCAAGTAATTCTATATCCATATTTACTGCTCGTGTACATCAATGGATATTTGAGGGGACGACCTTTCTTTAAAGATTATATGAGTTCCTAACACAAAAAAAATTAAAAACTTCTTTTCCAACTTGTCTCATATCACGAAAATTAAAATTAAGTGTTGAACATAAACATGTTGTCTTATAGATAATACCTAAGATAAATAAACTTGCTCACAAACAATTATATGCATTAAACAATCTATATTAATTATGTTTAAATTTTAATCTTTATGTTTAATATTTTTAATTTTTATTTGTATCTTTTTAATATACATATACTTTTTCTTTATTTTTCAGTTTACTATTAATTTTAATATACTTGTTTTTAGTTTTATTTATCATTAAATTTGTTTTTTTTTTTTTTTCTCTAATTCTTTCTTATGTTTCTATAAAATAGTATTTTTTAGTTCTTCTAAGTTATTTTTATTATTACTTCATTATGATTTATACTTACATACTTATGTTACTATAAGTATTTTTTAGTTCTTTTATGTCATTGTTATTATTATTTCATGTATAACTACCACAACACGGGCATTAGCCTAGTATGGTAGTTAAAAAAAAATGTCTAAACATGTAACTTGTAAACATTTATTAAATAATAAAAAAATTAAAATAAAATAGGATTAAAATAATTAATAAGTATTATGTGGCAGAAGTTGTGAACTCCATCAAAACCATGTTCCTGTCTTGACTTGACGTTATCTTTATGTGCCCTATTTTACATAGCAGTATTTTTTTAAATTATCCTGCATTGTAACATTTCTTCTTGTATTAACTTCGTGTAATATGTAATGTGTTGTAAAAAAATAAATACTCCTGTACACACTAACCCCCAGATTCCTACCCCTCCCTAATACACACTTCCTTCCCAGAACATCCCTTCCTTCATTTCCTCAAAAAGACAATCCACACAGCATTCCCAAACATGACATAGGACCCGATTGAAATTATTTTTCGCCGGGTGCCCTAAATTTAATCAACCGGTTTATCACGAATCCTCCTTATTTTTTTATCATTGCCAGACGCTTTGATGTTGAAACTGAGTTATGGCGAAGAACAGCAGATTGGGGATGACTTTTTAGGGGGTTGATTTCCCAAAACTAATCTGTCTAGATTCGTTTAATGGAGTGCGCTAAGGGTTCATTTCCTAATTACATAATCCTGCCAATTCTGCAATTCGGTGATCTTTCATACTAGAATATAGTTCGTTGTGATGAGGTTGAGGTGACGAGATGGTTTTTGTTTATTTATTTTTTGTTTCATGCAAGCGCCATGTGGTATATGACTAATTTCTCAGTGGCGCTTCGTGACTCGACTTACCAAAATCTTTTTTTTGTTTCATTGAAATTTTATAACTTAGCCACTCAAACGATTTTTGGCATATTACGGAAAGTTTATGCCAAAGAAAGAAAAACGTTTTGAGCAATCTTTTGTCATAATGTTCCAAATTTATAGAAGCTAAAAATATGGACAAAAAACAACAAATTATTAGGGAATAATTAGTCGCCTGAAACATCGATACAAATTGAAAATATCTCCCGAATAAAATAAATGCCGCCGACGAGAATTGAACCCGTACCTTCTAATGTCCGGTCAGGTGCTCTGTACCACTTAGTTACGTCGGCTTATTCCCAACATGCCAAAAATTCAATATGTACTAGTACTTCAATCAATAATTAGTGCTTATTATATTTTTTCACCTGTAAACAAGCAACTTTATTTTTGTAGGAAAGGCTTTGTTAGTGCTAAATTTCCCACTAGATGGCGTAGAGAATTATATCTATATTTGTTGGTGAAATATTTTGACTTGTCAAATATAATAAGGCGGCATTTATTTTTACTCGGGAGATATTTTCATTTTGTATTGATATTTCAGGCGACTAATTATTGCTTATAATAATTTGTTATCCTTTGTGCTATGCATAAAACCTTGTCTTATAAACATAAGTTTATCATAAAAAAATACTTCTAGATTATTTAATAAAACAATGCGAGTAGAACACATCTCGATTTTAACCCGTATTGTGCGACTGACTACATATGCAGTCCAGTGCAAGGATGACTACCATGAAGTGCACTGCAGTGTTCCGTGTGGAAAGATAGATTTTAGAAGTCGTGAACGTATTTCGTTACTTAAGTAAAACCGTTGATATTGTAGAAGTGTTACATTTAAAATATAATTTTCAATATTATATTTGGATTCGAGATATTTACTAAATTACAAACTATGGCAAGTATTATTATAGAAGAAGAAGATGATATTAATAAATCTAAATGTAAGTTGCTACGTGAAGCAAACTCGGAAAAGGCCCAGTAAAAAAGGTAACAGTCGCAACTGGAGATCGAACCCAATGCTTCTCTTTTACCTAGACAGACTGACCTACTATGTCCTGATTATTTTCCATCATTTTTGTCGATCTCGTATTGGGTTTTATTTATTTATTTATACGCCCATTGGGCTTTTACATACATAGTTCTTAAGAAAAATATTCTGAAGATTGTAAGTTCACAATAGTAACAGTAATAATACATTTAACCATATCCATTTGACATATTATAACAGCAAGTAAATAGTAAATGCATACAACAATTATTTGTAGGTATAAACCTCTTGTACAAAAATAGAGCGTTTGACCGGTTATCGTGGCCTGTTAAATCGAGGGCGTTCGGTCTGCCATTTTACATAAATATTTTAAATAGTTTATATAAAAAATATTGTGAAGATTATAAGTATAGAATAGTAAAAGCAATAATATAACCGTCAGCATTTGACATATAAAAGCAAGCAAAAAGTAAATGGAAACATGATAGTTTGTAGGTATAAGCCTGTTGCAAGAAAATAAGAATACGCCTACTTCTAAGGTATAAACATGAAAATTGTTTATAAAAATGTTAAGTTTAGATACTAGGTAGTAGTTGTATTAACATAATATGTATGCGACACATAAAAGCTAGTGTATATATTTATTCATTCATTTAATAATCTTTTCACGAACTAGCGGACTCCATAAGCCAGCCAGTTCATAAATTGATAAATAAATAAAAATAACATTGTTACTAGATGATTACAGTAATTACATGTGAATAATAATGCAGTAATAATAATAATTAAGAATATTAATAATTAAGAATTATTAATATAGAAACTCTTGTGCGGTATTCACATTTAAAAAAATATATAATATTAGAACTGCGGCTAATAAACGAAACAACCTGGCCTAAGTGACGATCATGCCAACAACTCAATTAAATTTTGCGTTTCTTCTAATCAATGCTGTTTTGATTGAATAGATTTACGTCGAGATTGAACCGTCAACCTCTACTTATAGAAACGACAACATTAAACCCGCGTGGCATGCGACCTAAAAGAAATCCGTGCTACATTATTATTGTTTCCTACTGCGTTATATTACTAGTGACTGCAAATCCAACGCACGTGAACCTTGTATCGAACGATCGCCATGATAATTTATGTCGATAATGGTAATTTGGCTGGCCATTTCAGAGGTCATTGACGCATGTGACTGTTCTATGCGAGAAATTAAATTACGATTTTATTTACATACTAAAAATCACGGGATATTATAATTCCAATTTTAAAAAGATACTTAACCCCTGAGGCTTCGATAAAATAATATGTTCCCATTTTATATTTAATTTCAAATAGATTCAATGTTTTCAAAAGCAGATTTTAGTAATAATATCGACATACGCATTTAAAAACATTAATTTTTTAACATAAACATGGATATTTTTGTACAGTCGCTTACCGATAGTTTTTATTGGGGGTATATAGTGTAATTACCACTGTACACGAAACTAAAATCCGCATTTCTCTAAAACATACTACGAAATATGGAATAAAATCTCTTAACTATATTGCCTACACACTCTATAACTCTCTTCCAGATGTGTATAAAGTTTAAAAACTAAACTGCCACGCGTCGCGTGAGGTATTGTGCTACCTCTAACCAAATTGCGTAAAAAGGGCCAAAAATCCTCGTGTGAGATGAGAAACTTTAAAAGGGTAAAAGCCAAGGAATAAAAGTTAAAGCGCAAAGTATTTATTGTTATAAATATTACAATTATTTCTGTTATTTTTTCTTAGATTTTCAGCACCATTAGATAAAGCGAGATAGCGAACGTAGCAACACACAAGTATAAGAAGGACAACCTATCTTGACGCAACTTTTAAGTAAGTAAATGCTGTCCTACATCAATTTCGTTCGGGCACACATATTCTTTGAATGTCTATCTTTGTCTTACACGAAACATAATTGTGTTTGTTACTATTGTCATTGATTTTGCAGCAAGATTTTTTGCGTTTTCCTTTTATTTATAGTTTCGGCACCTCACTGCTGTAGCATCAATCTGCCCCTAATAACATAACCTATTGACTGTGCCAGCCCCTCTCATTATCATCTACTAACCGGGGCAAAAAACGCCGTTCAAATCAACCCCAGTCATACCGGCGGCCACCTCTGGCTTTTCTGGGATCAAAAAGCAATGTGGAACTCGAAACACCGCAATAATATTATTATACTCTAATGGATTATCATCTCCAACCCCAAGGGTTGGGGGTTAGTTTATTCTGGACGGGTGGGTTCATTTTTGTTGGATTTGGCTTTTGGGATATTACTGTGTCGTATCTAAAACCTACTTAGTTTGCGTTGTAGTCGATCATTTGCAGGTCACGGGATCGACACCCGATGCTTTTAAAAAATATACAATAGTGATGAGCGCACTACTGAGTAACAGCATTTTGAAAGATGATTTTAGCTGGTAGTATATTTTGTATTTGGTGATATATAATTATTTTTTTAACGTTCTGGAGCCAGTAAGACTAAGGCATCCTCAATTGGGTTACGTTTTGAGGCTGAAGGTTGTGAGGGGGGGGGGAGTAGGGGAAGTGGAAGGTAGGGAAGTACCTGGTCTCCAAATAAGGCTAAAGCCATTTCAAACAACGTTTAATGGTGGTAATTTACCAGGGTGATACTGAAAGTATTAACCACCCTCGTTACCTATAATCTTATAATTTTATAACACTATGAATTGATCCAAACGTCAATGTACGCATTACGATCCAGTTTCGCCGGAGTTTCAGCACTCTTTTTTTCCTTGTTGATCTTTCCGTAACCATTTCCTCTACCTCTAAAAAGATTCGTGCAACAGAAATTGGTTATAACGTAGCTATCAGTGGTAGGAATATATCTTTTATTACCGGACATGTAAAATATGATTACATGTATACATTGATATGAGATTTTCACTGTCGTGATTTCATTATCGTGATTAATTCTTGGGATTATTACGGACTGTTGTTTCGGATAGCGCTACAGTGTCCACCATCAGGTTACATGCGTAGATTGCGGTGAAGTGTGTGTTTATATATGTACAGCTGGTGTGCTTTAATCCTATTAGGACCAGTGTTTCAGCATAATAATTAGTTAAATAATGTGGTTTTCGGTGTTTAGTTTTGGTGTAACCATCGTGTACCCGATTATTTGCCCCGCCGTATTTGTTAATATTTATGTGTGTTGGTGTGGATTTCAATTGAATTGGCGCGCTTGATCCAAAGTCTATTAAAACTATGTCTAAAATAAAATTTAACGCAGCTTCAAAAACAAGAAGGTAGTAAAAAGGAGCAAATCTCTCAGAGGATAGGTACACGGAGAAAAATGAGTAGGTATTACTAAATTATTAAATTGGTAATCAGGTTAAAAACAGTATTACAGGCCGTTTCCCGATCAATTTTTAGTAAATTCCTGATATATCGGAACACGTGTTCATGCACCTGCATTTGCCATGATAATATAAAATGACGACATGCAAAAATTTTAGAATTTTTATGAACACGTGTTCTGGCTTCGTTAATTATAAAGTCGTAACAGAATATTCGTAATTTTATTCAAATTTATCAGGAAACCTATCAATTCATTCGTTAAGGGCCTGCAATCCCATTTTTAACCGGATTACGAATAATTTAAAGAGATTCTTAATAAATTAGAAACAATAATTTTTCTCTAAAGAGTATGAGACGATGTGTGAATGTGTGGTAAGACCGAGTTGTTTGGCGGTCCGTCTCTCTGCCTACCCCCGTGGTAACGACGCGATGGTTAGTTCCAACTATTGTTTTAAAACGCGTGACACTGCGAATCTATCCTCAGTGTATGTAGGTAGCTACCATACCTCAAACCCCAATCCTCTGTATCAGGTTGCGAGCAAACACACATCAATTCTGTTATTAATTAAACGTGGGAAAGACCAACAGACATATAGTATAACTACATTCAACCATACTTGTATTGATATTGCGCCCGATCAAACACTTTTCTATTTGTCCAAACTAAACACTATGGAGAGATAAGTTTTTAGTTTCGTTTTTACAATTTAACTTATAATTAGTAAAGTCTATTTCTATTTTAATTTGCAACACCTTTTGAATGATTTTGTGCGCTAAAACGTCAATAAGGACAGCACGCTATGTTTTTTTAAAGATTTTTTTCCAAATTTATATCTAGACGGGTAAATATTTATTTATTTATTAATTTTCGAGAAATCGCAATTCACATTTATTTCAGTTTGTACATAAGTATTATATATCCAAAATTATGGTTTTCCTCCTTGTGACTTTACCTCTAATGAGACAGCATAATAAGGAATAAGTAATTTAAATTTACAAGAAAGGAATATGAAATCAAAAATTTATTCGAAACAAAAGATTATTTAAAACGAAAAATTTAGAAAACAAAACATTTATAGTCTGGAGAGAGGTTGTAGATATAAATCAAATCATAATAGAAATATAAACAATAGAGACATAACGTAATTCACAAACCATCAGAGAAATATTCTTTTATGGACCTCTTGTATTTGGTATGTTCGCAACTGAAAATATCCACCTTGGATAATTATTAAACTAACTGAAACTAGCGGTGACCAGAGAGGATAGAACGTTATTCATTAACATTCATGTGCATACTTCTGTTATTCCTCTTGTCCCCGGCGTTGTCCGGGCTTTGCAAAAAGTTTTTCTAAATCAGTAGTAGACAGTTATAAGCCTGCAAAATTTCATCAAGAAGCATCAACTACTGTATTAAGGGATGGGGAGGTTTTTTTAAAATTTCATCTAGACGGTGACCTTCCTCTTGTTTTTTATGTGTACATATTTACAATTAATTGTAATGAGGAAATCATTAATTAATTATTGGTTCCATTTTAAGTTTTGTTGTTTGTTCATCATTATAGGAATATCGTAACGCTTTATTTAGGTAGAGAGATACCTAAATTATACTGCACTCACTTTATTTCCGCACACGAAAATATTCAATTAAATTCTGTTATTTTTTATTTATTAACTACACGGAGAAAAATGAGTATTGCACGCGCATTGGCCTTAGTAATAATACTATGACGAAATCCAAATATATTTGGATTTTAGTGACCACGTGTTCCGACATCGTGATAATATATTTGTAATTTACTAAAACATTATCAGGAAGGTGTTGATTCATTCTCAATTCCTGCAATCTCATTTTTACCCGGATTACCAATAATTGGAAGAGATTCTTAATATATTAGGGATACTCATTATTATCATATTATCTAACTAAGATGTATTTTAGTACATATTAGCATGTAGCTAGCAGTTAGCGGTAGGCAGAGAGTAGAGAGAGGTTGTGGAGAAGAGGGGTGGAAGAGAGGCCGCGGTGAGAAGAGAAGAGGGGGGAGGGAGGGGGGCCGCCACGACGCCGGCGCGTCACGCCACTCGGCAGGCGCCTCTCGCTCGGGGGGTGGTTCGGGGGTGGTTGGGGGGGACACACGCCCCCGCGCCGGAGTGAATCACAGATCACGGGAAAGGTGATCTCACCGGCGCGCGCCGCACGATACATATTCAAACCCGTGTGTCATTGCGGAGAATGCAGATAATATTATATTGTATAATAAAGCGCGACATCGTATAGAGGGTTTTTTTGCAATATTATTTAAATCAACATTTTACTATTACAGGAACTCATATCACTACACAGTAGAATCATTTTAAAGAGATTCATGCTTCTTTTTGTGATTTGTTTTTGGGGTGTTATGCCGTGTTGCGCTAACTCCTTCTTTAGCCAACGTTTCGGACAGCATTGCAGTGTCCATCATCAGGGCAGATGTGTTATTTGAGATGTGACAAGGTCTATGTAGGCCAAACAGAACGGAATATCTCCAAAAGGATTTCAGAACACTTCAGAGCTTGTAAACTCGGCCACCCTGACAAATCGGCAATTGCCGAGCATTTGATTGACACCGGGCATTACTTTGGATTTGTTCCTGAAGTCCTGGGGAGACACAAAACTTATAGAGCACGGCTGATTACGGAGGCCATTTAAATTCGTAAACATTAATAGAGACGATGGAGCTAAGCTCAATAGTTCTTGGTATCCGGTAATTGACGGCTACACCAGAGCTAAACGAAGAAAACCACTTTAAATAAAAAATGATACGTTAATGTTAGCTCAGAGGGTTGGAGCTGGCAACACGGTATCACAACCTCATACATAAGCTCACATTTTAACACAACCTCAAATAACACATCTGCCCTGATGATGAACACTGCAATGCTGTCCGAAACGTTGGCTAAAGAAGGAGTTAGCGCAACACGGCATAACACCCCAAAAACAAATCACAAAAATACTTTTGGCCGTGAAAATCTTAAATCAGATTCATGCTTGTTTAGTGGCGTACCATATCGTTGATCTGTTGCGGGGTAAGAGGGGACAGATGATTCGCCTGTACCTACATATATGTAGGTATCTACCTACCTAGTATATTATGTGACTTTTATAGTTACTGAAAAGAGAACATTAATGATATTATTATTAGTTGTGGATATGGCAGTGAACCCGAAATTGTTTGCTCTGGCGACATGAAATTTGCACTCTATAGATATATTATACGCGACAGCTAACTAAACAAACTAACCGTCACGCCGGTTCTCCGCAGGGGCAGGCAGAGAGGACAGACCGCCACACACTCAACAAGTGTGATTAAGTCTCAATCACATTCATACATCGTTTCGTACATACTATTCTGTTGTTCTAACTCTTGACATAGCCCGACTCGAGTACCTGATTTACTTGCCCGACCCAAGTATATGCTCGGATGTCACCGACTTCTTGTACCTTTTCACTCCTGTCTTTGTTCATTCGCTCTTCATATCCAAAACATCTAAACCTCTCTTTGTGCATGATAAAAATGTATTGCTACCTACAATAACTCAATCCTTACCTCTGTCGAAGAAATTAATGACCTGGGGATAAGTTTCGACTCTAAATTAAACTTTATATCGCATATAAATAATATTAATAATAAAGGAATGAAAATGCTAGGCTTCATTCTTCAAAATTCCAGAGGTTTCAAGAATATTTCAACATTAAAAAATTTGTATACATCCCTGGTTCGTAGTCAAGTCGAATATAACTCCTCGATCTTGTCCCCCCACTACAAATTACATTCAGATTCAATCGAAAAAATTCAACATAAATTCCTAAGACACATTAATTTTAAACTCGGTATTCTCATTGAAAATATAAACTATAATTACTTGATGAAAAATCTAAATTTATTAAAACTCTCAGATCGAAGAATTATATCCGACTTAATATTTATGTTCAAAATTGTAAATGGTAGTATAGACAGTCCTGATTTAATTAACCTCATTGAATTTCATATACCCACGAGAGCTACTCGTTCTAAAATTTAGTTTAAATGCAACAATATCAGGACTGAGTATTCCAAACACTCGCTTGTACCTAGGTTGCATGAAGTTAGTTATAGATACGCAGATGTGGCAGATCTATTTAACTGCACGCAAGGTAGGTACAAGAGGGCTATGCTATCAAATTTTTTCAATCAATATTAATTTAATCTAATTCTACCTTATTTGCACTATACAAACTTATGTACTTGTATCTCTTGTTTACTTACTCTCTAATGTCATTTCACAAATCAAATGCCACATATATTTGTAATTCTTTTTTAAAAATATTTCTACGATTTTAACTGTGATATGTTATAATTGTTTATGATATATTTATACCGTTGATATTAAATACATACATTGCTGATTTATTAAAATCCGGTTAAAACGGGATTGCAGGCCATTTCCTGTTAAAATTTTGGTACATTCCTCATATATCGGAACACGTGTTCATGCAACTGCATTTTCCGTGATAATATCATTTTTTTAAAACAAATACAAACAATCCCGGGTTACGAATAACCTGACAATATTTGAAAATCTCCTACTACCACCACAGTAAGCGGAATATGTTGCTTGTGTTGTGATGGAGGACTTAGCCAGCCGAGGAATTGAACACATTACGCCTGGGTGGGACGCAAACGCGATGTCAACTCAGCCACCGACCGGTTGACGAAATGCGAAAATATAATGATTTTTATGAATACGTGAACAATTTAACAGGAAACATATCAATTCATTCGTTAAGGGTCTGCAGTCCCATTTTAAACCGAATTACAAATAATTTGAAGCGGTTCTTAATAAATTAGCAACATGTTGTATCAGTAAGTTTTCTCTGCTTGTATGTGGTTAATATATTGTGGTTTAAAAAAATATCAGGTCGCAACGTATTTTCCATCACGAGCTACAATACGAAGCCGAAAAACCCTCGATCGGTATGCTCTGGCATAATGAAACTTGACTCTGTACCTCGATATATCATTGGCATCTAGTTTCTAAACATCAGCTCAATCTACGACGTAATTCCATCACGAGCTATGAAGATTTATCATCGTTTAATCTTCAATCAGGATTCCACGTGTGCGCAATGACTCTCGTGTCTGCCTCGGCTGGCGCCAGCAGTAATATCCCGTGCAATAATCATTTCCTCCCTCTCGCAGGGGTGGGTCGCAGCGTCGCTAGGTACCTATTACCTACTGCTGTGCTGGGGGCGCCGCGACGCGCGACGCTTCTGCGTGTCCGTTCGGACGTCTGACTGAATTAGCTACCTGCGCCAAATGGACGAGGGAGATTTTTTATCCTGTAATTCCTAATTCCTACCTTTGAGGCTATTGTCTGCGGTAGGGTGTAATCCACTATAGACCGCCGTATGCAGTTTTTTTTCTGTATTTCAGTGGCGTGCTATTTTGCTCTAGAATTTAATTAAATATTAAATTTAACCCGTCAAATGTGGACCCACCGCTGAGAGCTCTTTTGTTACTACCTCTTTCTGTTGTTTATTAATTACACAAAAACCTGAATTTTGACAAATCAGTTCCAATTTTAAAAAGTTTAAAAATATTATATTATATAAATGTATATGAGTACTTTTTCGCTTGTCTGAATACTTCTCAAAATTAGTCCCGATTAAAAAAATAGATACATCCCTTAGATTCAAAGTAAATTTGAGTTCATATAACCGGAGTTACGCAGGACGTACAGACAAGCGATATTAGTATTTTTTAATGATTTTTAGTGTAGTTAGGTACTAATTACATTTAATGATATGAGTTCTTCTGTATTTAGTAAGCAGATGAGAAGAGGAAGATGGGGCAGTACCTACTTGTCTGTTCAGATCTGGTTACCAAATACTGATAAATCATTTTAAGAGGAAGCTACAAGCCAAAAATACGTATATTCTTGGTATATCTTATATTGTAGGTAATAGGCATTAAAGCCGCTTGACAAACGGAGTCTAGAAACGTTCGATTTCAAGCACAAAACTGGTTTTTATTTATTTTGTAAGTAATTTTATAAGAAAGCAAAAAAGTTAATCAAGTGAAACTATCACAGATGATTTTAGCTATAATGCTTTATTTTTTTAAGTTGTTTCCTTTATGCGTTCATACATTTCTATTGAAAAAAAATATTTTTTAGTAGTTTACATTTATATTTTTTATTTTGTAATTTATTTTTTTATTTGTATTCTACTCAAGCGAAACGATAGGAAAACCTTCAATTTATATAAAGTATATTTTTAGGTATTCATAATGTACACCAATTCGTTATAAAGATTAATCAAAATAGTGATTTAGCATTAAGCTTTGCCTTAAACATCGTTTTCTTTAGTCCTACAGCAATCCCACTACTAAAATAACTCGTATTTATCACCCCTATTTTATTAATTCAACAATATTATTTTGTGTTTTTTTTATTATTATATCTAACCATCTCAAAATATCTCGCAATGTCCAGCTTTCTACTGATTAAACTAATCATCTTTTTTTTCACTCCCTAAATCTAAAATCTATCCCTATTTTCTTGCAGATATTATTACGGCCCGCTTCGGTGTCTATCCCATTTTTGTAGCGAGGGGTGGGTGAGGCACTGGGGCCGTTTGTTGTATGGCGATAATTATAATAATTGTTACAAGGGGGTTGGAGGTACCTACCCACCTTTATACGGCTATTACCACGGTGATGAGATGACATTAAGGATAACAGATGCGCGCTAGTCCGTTTTTAGGATGCGCGTAAACACGCAATCTCATAATAATTGTGATATATGTATTATTTAGATTTACTAGAAGCCACTTCCCGGCTTTGCACGAGTTTCAATGTATTTTTTAACGATAACAATAAGCACTAAAAAGAACATTCATGTAGATTTTAATGGAAACAAATGTCGTCACTGACTTACAGGATATTTTGGTTCTAGCTCATTTAGCACGAACACGGAGAAAAATGAGCATGATTGGCTGATTTTAACAAATCAGCCAATCGCTGTTAAAAACGTAATGGCGAGCCATTTCCTAGTAAAATATTCGTACATTCAGAATATATCAGAACACGTGTTAAAGCAGCTGCGATTCTTCTATAAATATATTGACGAAATGCGAAAATATTATTTTTTTTATGCACACATAATATGTCGACATCCTCATAATACATTCTTGTTTTACTCATAATCTGTCAATCGTTCGTTAAAGGCCTGCAGTCCCGTTTTTAACAGGAATACTAATAATTTAACCAGATTTTTGATAAATTAGCAATATTTGACTCTCGACTAGCAACCCAAAGGCAAGGGTTCATATCCCGACGTGCGCAAGTAAAATTTATTTGATTAATTTGTGTTATTTCACAGTTTATTCATTTTTAATAATATGTAGTATACTTGCAGCACGTTCCAGAGTGGTAGATACTCTCAGTAGCGCCCCGGTGTAAGACCACATACAGAATTGAAACATTGCTTTAAATGGCTTTAACCGTATTTGGTGACCAGATTTGAATACAGATACTCTCCCACCTTCCACTTTCCATCTCCTCCCCCTCTTCATTACCTTCAGCCTTATAAGACATTCCCCAATTGGGGATGCCATAGTCTCACTGACTCCAGACGGTTGGGAGCAGTTGGGACTCTTGTGCGGTGTTCACATAAAACGATAAATATAAATCAGAAAGCTTTCTCCGTTCGCTCTGTATCTCTTTCTCTTGAGTGACATCGTACATCGTCATCCCATTTGAATGTAGGAAAAGAATGATCATACTTTTGGATCACGAAACCCGCCCACATCACATTTCGAGTGTTCTTTTTTATTCGGTAATTTAAAACAATATGGGTCCTTGTACATATTATTGTGTTAGGTATGTGATAGTTAAAACTTGTGATGAAAATGAGAAGTGATTGGGAGCCGAAAATATGTAAAGTTACTTTTAATTTCGTGGTACCGGAGTGCACCTGCCCAAGAATTTTTAAGTCAGTGAGACGATAACTTACTTAGAATAATGAACAAGCGTTGCAAATTTCATGACGCAAAATCTCACCGCCCTATTACAATATTACCACTATGTGAGATGTTTTATGAAGATATTGGGTAGGTAGGTACCTGCCTACTTTATACGATACCTACATACTTACGTTACCTACGACGCTCGTTATAATCTACGTCCATCGGTGATTCAATCCGATATTGTATTTGTATGCCTTTCTTGAAAGAACTGAGTTTTTATTCGGAGAAAACTATTTATTTATATTCATATAGTGGATGTACGGGCGCAAACAAATAATTTATATTAATATTGTAAAGCATGACTTGCAAAAAGTATATTTTAATACAATAATAAGATTAAAGTCATCTATGAATACGTAGATTATTACCGAGCGTCGCGTTTAACCTTAATGCTTAATTATTAAGCATATAGGTATCGTAAAATGTAGCTAGGTTAGGTTAAATATTACTATCGATGTATCGATGAATCAATCCAATATTGTATTTGTAGGCCTTTCTCAAGAACTGAGTTTTTATACGAACGAAACTATGTATGCTAGCCTTCCAAAATATCCAATTGACAAACTTCAATCAGTGTTTAATGCAGCAGCACGGCTCATAACCGGGGTTTCAAAATATTCGCACATTTCAGAACACCTTCGTAACCTTCACTGGCTCAAGTGCCCTGAAAGAATCCAGGAAAAATTGTGCTGGATGGTGTTTAAATCCATCAATGAAATGGCCCCACCCTACATCTCTGAACTATACGTCCCGGAAAACACAGGTCTGAGTCAGTCAACTCTTAGATCAGCAACATCATCAGCTGTAGGCAGACTGATAGAACCTAAGCGCAGGCCAAATACTAAGTTTGGTGATCGCGCTTTCGGAGTATCTGGGCCGAAGGCTTGGAATAAACTCCCTCCGGAACTAAGATCCATAACAATTCCAACAGAATTCAGGTCTAAACTAAAAACTTACCTTTTTAAGCTGTCGTACCCTTAAATTAAATATAACATTCCTAAGAGAAAGTCCAGTTATATTCAATTTTCCAATTATGTCCTAAATCCTGTATCTAAATTTCGCTAATAAACAATTAGATAATGTTAATTAAGTGTTAATCTCAAGTGACCTACCAGGTAAGTATTGTACTGAATATTATCTCCAGTAATAACATAGATCACTGTAAAAATTTATTATAAGTTTGTACTGCGCCCTTGAGGTGATTTTGCACAAAAACGGCGCTATAAAAGTCATCCAATTATTATTATTTTTTATTATTATTATTCATATTGCGTACATACGGGCGCAACCAAAAATTCGTCTCAACCCTTCAGGTTTTTAAATATTTTTACCAACAATTCTTCAAAATTTCTTCCTGTATTTCAGAATGCTCCCAAGGTATATAAATTAACAAGGTAATTACTTATATTTGAATTTTAGGAACTACATAAAATTATCTTTGAAATATTTGCATTTGAAAAAAACATTGATCTTTCTAAAAAATATTTTTTGAAAATGTTAACAAAAAAAACTTACCATGACATTTTGACTCGGAACTTCCATAATTTTGAAAGAATTCGATATTTATAAAAAATATTTCTTTTGTGAAGGTAATAAGTAATAAAAATGTCACTTCACTTTTTATACCGTTTATACAATAAAAAAATAATTTTAACTTTCAACTGTCAATGAAAAAATGCCGAAAATTTTTAAAATTTTATCCATGTAAATATTTGATACAAACTGTGAAGAATAATTATTTATCTTTCCAATAGCGAACATATCACATATCTACGCTTTATAGAAAAAAAATATAAAAAATACTTTTAAAATGTGTTGTGTGCCCTGGTCAGATCTGTCCTTTATAGGCTGTAATGGAATATGATGTTTGTGGCTAGTAATGTCCTTCTGAGCCCTGAAGGGTTGATATTGCAAAGAATAACTTGCAAAATGGGTATTTTAATAAAATAATTAAATTAGCGCTATCTATGAACACGTAGATTATAAAGAGAGTTTAACCTTAAGATAGATTTGAAGATGTGTGAATTACATCCTATCCTATACATCCTCTGTACCCACCCCTATGGTAAAATCTGTTTTCTGGTTAAAATTACGTTCTATTTTCCTCTACATCAAGTTCGTATTGATTTAACGTGATTTTTCTTGTACGGTAATGTACCAATACCAGTCTAAATAAAACCCCTATTAATGTACCTATCCAATAATAATTTATCTTCGAAAATTACACAGACAGGTACTCAACAATCAATCTCCTGTCACCTGAATTAGTAGCCAATAATAATAATTTCATGTCTCTCGCACGTCCGTAACTACCAACGAAAGTATGTTTTTCTCCTAGTTACCCATCGTGGGTGTAAAACTCACCCTTTAGGCTTCATTTTACTTATTTGTCTTCCGCTCTAACACCCCGAAAAATCCAATAGTTAAAATACCTAACCCCAAAGAATATTATTTTACAGGTGTGTATCTGTGTATGTACACAGTTCTATGGCCGTTATTTGTCTACCGGCGTTCTGTTGATAGATAAACGGTTGCCTGGCGACGGCCGGCCGCCCGTAGGTACTTTATCTCTACGGGTTTCGTCATCGGAACCACCCCTCTAACTCTAACCACCCGTTCCCCCTATCTCCCACCACCACCCACGTAGAGGGAGTGTGGAGTTTACCTGTCCTGTCCGCTGGGACGAGTGGCTAGATGCACGACAGGTCTGTAGGATATACGTACTGTACCTACTTTATAATGTACGGTAGTTCAATTAAAAAGCGTTCTTATCTCGCATTAAATCTACTCGGTTATAAGTTGGCTGTCTGCACATTGTGTGCTCGCAAATTGCGTAGATTGTCTCTTTTTACAATTTTCAATTAACAATATTTTTATGTGGGGCTACTGCAAAACTTGGTTAACATTTTACTTCGTGTAATATCTTAAATTGAGCCGCTATCAATAACAACCCTTACGTAGATGGCGATAAGGTTTAAATTCCCGCTTAACACCATCCGCCTGTTTTGATTTATGTAAGAAAAAACCATGGCCAAAAAGTGCCTTTTATTTTAATTTGTGGATTTTCAGGCATAAATATTTAAAAAAATTCCGATCATTTTATAAATAACTTATTTTGCCACATTATACAATAAAATCATAACCGAAAATGGGTTCGTAAGTAGGAGATTTTAAACCTTAAATCAGTTTTCATAGACCTTATTCATTATTTTTTTCTGGGCTTGTAAAAAAATTTACCTAAAAAATACTCGATTATTTCAAAGGCCAAGATGTATTCTACTCGCAGTATTTAATTAAAGCATCTGAAACATTTCTAGGCGACCAAATTTTCAAAGCAAAAACACATGATTTTGCATTACTACGTAGTGCATCGCCTTAATATGTTTCTCTTATTTTGTCTGGTATAATTGTGCAGCTTTTGGCCAGTTGATAACTGCGCCAAAATTAGACAGCGTGTATAGTAATAGGTCTTACATGGGCAAGTCATCGACGAAAAATCTTCCTTCTCACACGTCTTGTATGTAAACGAAAAATATAGAAGAAACTTTAATAATGACTTTTTGATACTCTCGGTGTCGCCCTTGTGGAAGACTTCCATTCAGCTGTGTTTTGTGACCAGATCTGATTGTCCATATACTTACCAACCTTTCACTTCTCCATCTCTTTTTCCACAGTACTCCATTCAGCCTCACAACAAACGTGAGAATGCCATAGTCCCATTGGCTCCGGGCGTTTTGTTTTAGACATTTAAAGAAAACTGAAAAAAGCTTCTGAATAAATCTCCACCTCTGTAGAGTTTTTTTTAAGTCTTTATTTGATAGTTCAACTGGTCTCGAATAATCTCCAAAAAGGTTTCTGCTATCATTTGGAAGGCCTAAAGGCTTGTAGCTTCTCTAGAATATGGGTAGGTACTGGGTATGCAAGGACTGCCCTCCGGATCGATCTGGCCAGCACCCCCTCCCCCGCTCCCCTCTCGAACACCCCACCCCTTACCATAACCCGCTCCCCCTCGCGCAGGGGACAGGGGATGGCCGAAACCTCCTCTCAGCCAGGGGGATGTTTTGTTCTTGCTGTTTCGATCTATAAAGCCTTTTTGGGGCTCTGATGAAGAATACCTTTTAGCGTTGCAAAAATTTTCCACTTTAAAAGCATGTTTTCTGCAAGAATGTAGTAATGGAATGGAATTTTACTGTTTATTGGTTGATATTATATCTGCAGTATTGAAGGTGCATTTTGCAGACTGTCAGAAAAGTAATATACTCATGTGAAATAACACGCATGAAGCTTTTTTTTTCACTCGTCGGGTTTCGAACTCCCGACATGTGGACTCGTAGCCGAGAGGATCTTGACGGCTCAGCGAATGAAGTAATTAGTGACTTTTTAATAACCCCACACACATGAAAAAAAATGAGTATGGCTGATTTATTGAAATCCTGATAAAAACGTGATTGCATTCCATTTCATGATAAAATATTTGTCCATTCAGAATATGTCGGAACACGTGTTCATGCAGATATTTCATACATTTTTAAATTACAGTGATTTTTGACATCATTTTCTCTTGCATGACGCCTTAGCTTAGCCCGTTAAACTAACTAACCATCACGCAGTTTCTCCGTAGGGGTAGGCAGAGAGGACGCTCCGCCAAACAAATCGGTCTTGGCACACACTTCTTGCCTCATTCACATTCATACATCGTCTCATACATACTCCTCTATTATTATGACTTTTGAAATGGCCTGACTCGAGTATCTGATTCACTTGATCGTGCCAATTCTTCCTCGGGCGTCCCCGACTTCTGCTACCATTCACATTTGCATCATATATCCTTCTTACACTATTTTCTTCGCTCATTCGCTCTATATGCCCAAATCATCTAAGCGTCTCTTTTCAAATACCAGTAAATCACGATATAATCGTCGGTACGGTCACAATAAATTTAAAAAAAAATAAAAAAACATCAAAACTATCAAACTGAAAAGTAAAACGGTTAGCTAGGTCCCGGTTGCCAGCTAATATTTAAAACCTAACCTAACCTAACAGAAAGGCTTGCGTATCCTCCCCATATCAAAAATATTTAAATAATAATGTATTTACTACCCGGTATTGCCTACGTTATTTAAAAACAATTAAAATATGTATGTACAGGGTTTTCCAATGAGAGGTGTTATTTTGATATTCAAAGAAAAATGCCATTTTTTAATATGAATGATCGAATGTTTATTTCATTATAAAAAGAAAGGTATGCCGTTAATAGTGAAAAATAACATCAATCAAATGACCACCACGACCACGCCTACAGGACCTTATCCTTTTCATGAAAGTTTCCAAAACCAAATCGCAAAGTGGCTGCCTTATGTCCTCGATAGCCTCAGAGGTCTTGAATCGACGCTGGGCTGTTGGCGTAGACCTCCTCTTTCACGTGGACCCAAAGGAAGAAGTCGCAAGGTGTTAAATCACAAGATCTCGGTGGCCAATTGTGATCACCTCTTCGGGAGATAACACGGTCCGGAAACTTTTCCCGTAAAAGATCAACGGTTTGGTTGCTTGTGTGGCACGTAGCGCCGTCTTGTTGAAAGTAAACGTTGTCCAGATCAATACCATCCAATTCCGGCCATAAAAAATCATTAATCATCTCTCAATAACAAATAACACCTCTTATTGGAAAGGCCCATATATAGAAGAGACTCTAACAAAAGGCATGGTATTCTGTCATAAGGCGAAGCACTACGAAGTAATGCAAATCAGTTTTTGGTTTGATAATTTAATTGCTTAGAAATATTTTAGATAGATACTTTAATTAAATACTGCCAGCAGAACACATATTAACCTTTGAAAGTCTTTTTATAAGCTTAGAAAAAAATAAATTATCAGGCCTATAAAAACTGCTTTAAAGTTCAAAATCTCCTACTTATGGACCCATTTTTGGCCCATTTGTTTTATTTTCAAATGTGAAAATTAAGTTTTATATAAAATGATCATAAACATTTAAATATTAACATACTTTTTTTGCGATGATTTTTTTCTTGCACAAATCAAAACAGGCAGCTTGTGTTGAGCGGGAATTTAAACCTTATCGCCATCTACATAAGGAGTATTATTGTTAGCGACCATTTATATTAATATTTTAAAGTCCTGTAACTCATGAGGAAAATGACGTTGATAGCTGAAAATAGTTGTGCTGATAATATACTTTGAACGAAAAAACTTGTATAAATTTCATGACACCAGATCTCTCCGTTTGCGAGTTATTGTAGTCTTATGAAATCTGAAAATTGTCAAATATTTTATTCATCAAATTATTACTTTGACTGCATTATATTATGCTTACAAGTAAATATTGCCGTAGGGGAAAGTTTTTCGTTAAACTTGTCGTAAAGGGGAGATTAAATACCGGAAAATGAAACAATCGTTGAATTTATCACGTATACAAAATAATAGGCTTTTAACCGTATACAGCAATTGATAAACAACCGTATATGTGAAAACCTTACTAATACAAACTTAAATTGAAACAGAAAAAATAATTCCTGGAAAGATTATATACATTGTTTTTTCAGCAAAAATTTTTCATCGTATTTCAGAATATTTCCAATACACTTTAAATGTGCCATATATTTCTTCATTTTGAAGATGACATAAAAAAACACCGTTTTAGAAACTAAATAAAAATACAATTTGTATTTGACATATTCTTTAATATTTAAAAATTGGAATATTTTAATTTTAAACATGAAAAGAGTTGAAAATAAATCCACGTGTGTTTTTTAATCAAAACGTTTAAATTGTTGAAAATACGAAATTCAGAAAACACATATAGGGAATCGGCAAGTTTCACTTTTTTATCTCGTTCATGCAATAAAAAAATTATTCCCAGGGTATGACAAAAACATTACATTTTGAATTCATTGTTTGCGCAATATAAATGTTGATTTCTAGGATTTATATTAACCTACACATGCATAGGACATTTATGTTACGTGTCATCTTTAAAATGAACTGTCTGTACCTAGCTATTCATATCTGGTCACCAAACAAGATAATTGAAGCATAGTTTCGTTCAGAATGGTGGTCTTTAGCTCTCAATATTTCTTTACACGAGAATTTTATGGTGAGAGTGTTTTTAATTTCTGACGATGTGTTGCCATCAAAAATAATAATTTCCGTTGAGTGTCTGTCCTGCGTAACTCTCGTTCAATGGACTCTAGAACTTGGATTCACTTTAAATTCAATTGTTATTTTTTTATTTCATTAAAAGGTTGTTCCAGTTGTTTCACAGTATGTGAACAATTCATCAAGTTAATTTTCAAGTTCTGAAAGTTCAATTCAAGTTCTGTTTATATGTCATTATAGGCCTTTCGCTTCACATAACTGGAATAATAACGGGACTTTCATAGAGCTTGAAAATTAACATCGAAATTTTATGAATTGTTTAAAAAACCGGCCTACTGTCGGTTTGAAGAATTCAGACAAGAGTTGAAGCAAATGTCCGCGATTTTCACGAGTCTGCGCTACTATTATTAAATAATATTGTTATAGGTGAAACCGGTTAGCATCTGCTAGTTTTCTACCACGGATTGGTTTCCAAAGCTCATTTAATTTAAGAAGAAAAAAAAAATTCTTTCGTAGTGAACAGTATGATAGAGTGTTTCGCGTGTAGAGGAAGCGAGACCGTTGAAAAAAATCTGCAGATCATTTGGTGCTTTGAGAGCTTTGCGGCAGAAAGAGAAAACGCGACCGTTACAGTTGAGAGGGTGCAGGCTAGAGGGAGGCAGAGCAGGTGGGGTGGCGGCACCTGCCCGCGACACAAAGGAGAATAATAATGGAATCTTCCAATCTTCTGGTCTCCGGGGAGCGGCGGAAGGAGATGGTGCGGTGCCAGGAGCGCACGGGAGCGAGGAGGCGAAAGAAACTGTTTTGTTCGACTTTCCGTTCTGGCGTTGCGTGTTTGTGCGCCCGGTCGCCTTGGTAACCGGCGCGCGCCGAGCGACCAACCAACCTTACTCCCGGGAATCGGAACTACCTACACACACAGATCTCACATATACATACATAAGTGCTCGTAGTCTAACTACGCAAAACATTAAATATTATTATATGTACATAATAGAATGTTGATATACTGATCTGTATTAGTTGGGATGGGGTGCCTGCTTGCTCGATATGCCAATGAGTAGAATTATTATATTTGGTTGATGAATTTATTTGTTTAAATAAACAATACCTTTAGGTACCGACACACAAAGAATTCACCAATGCAAACAGAACTACACGATACATTAAGATGAAGCTACAAGCCAAAAATGTCTATTCTTGGTATACCTTATATTGTAGGTAATAAGCATTAAAATCGCTTGACAAACGGAGTCTAGAAACGTTCGATTTCAAGCACAAAACTGGTTTTTATTTATTTTGCAAATAATTTTACAAGAAAGCAAAAAAGTTAATCAAATGAAACTTTCACCGATAATCTTAGCTATAGTACCTACTGTATTTTTTTAAGTTGTTTCCTTTACGCGTTCATACATTTCTATTGAAAAAATATTTATTTTAGTATTTTACATTTATTTTTTTTATTGAGTAATTTATTATTTTATTTGTATTCTACTCAAGCGAAACGATAGGAAAACCTTCGATAGGAAAGCAGACCGGTGAAAAATCACGGGATAGCCTGAATTTTTGACAATTCTTTTCCAATTTTTAAAATGCTACAATGAAATATTTATTGTTTCTTTAAATTGTATCTTTTTACCGTCGAATTTTTAACCCCACTAGGACAAGCCTGTGTCGAGGTTAATAATTTTGCAAAATAATTAAAATAACACAAATATTATATATTGTTACATTAACGATTCTACGAATTGGGTACCTACATGGTAGGTACCTATTAAGCTAATTCCAGCCAATTCATTACAGTATAATGTAGTAAACATGTAGGGTGACAATGATATAGGTACATTGATAAAAAACATAATAAACTATTATTTTTAAAAGGACCAGAGAGAAGAAAAAAAAGAATTAGGTACATTATTAAAAGACAAAGTTGAAAAATTCTACATAATATAATGCCATTTGTAAATTACGAATAAACTTTTAGTAAATTACGAATGAATTAACAGGTTTCCAGATAAACTTTTAATAAATTACGAATGAATTAACAGGTTTCCAGATAAACTTTTAGTAAATTACGAATGAATTAACAGGTGTCCAGATAAACTTTTAGTAAATTACGAATGAATTAACAGGTTTCCAGATAAACTTTTAGTAAAATTACGAATGAATTAACAGGTTTCCAGATAAACTTTTAGTAAATTACGAATATATTATCACGATGTTGGAACACGTGTTCACGAAAATCCGAATATTTTAACATTTCGTCATGATAAATCAAGGCAAATGCACGTGCACAGTGTATTATGATGAAATGCGAAAATTTCATTGATTCGTTATTCCTGCAATCCCGTTTTCTAGCCGGACTACCAATGATTTTAAGAATTCTTAATTTATTAGCAATACTTATTTTTCTCCGTGTAGGGGTAAAATAAATTTACAATAATTAACAACTCCCTTCAATAGAGGTGTGATCAGCTGATCGATTAATTTATTCAAAACGAATTGCTCTATAAAATAATTGATGATGCTCGCAGAATATGGTGCAAGCTAGTGGGGGCAGTTTTGAACAAAGAGCGAACAAATTATGTAAGCAGATACAGAACTGCACTAACACTGCAGAACTGAGTACGACTTTTTTATAATTAAAATACTGTTAAAAATGTGACTGAATGACAATTTCAAAATTAGTAGGTACCTACGACATTTTAAAAATTAAAATATTGTGAAAAATGTGACTGCATGACAATTTCAAAATGAGTAGGTACCTACGACATTTTAAAAATTAAAATATTGTTAAAAATGTGACTGCATGACAATTTCAAAATGAGTACGACTTTTTTAAAATTAAAATACTGTTAAAAATGTGACTGCATGACAATTTCAAAATAAGTACGACTTTTTAAAAATTAAAATAGGTACTGTTAAAAATTTGACTGCATAACAATTTCAAAATGAGTACCGACGACTTTTTTTAAATTAAAATACTGTTAAAAATGTTACTGCATGACAATTTCGAAATGAGTATGGCCTTTTAAAAATGAAAATACTGTTAAAAATCTAACTGCATTTCAATTTCATAGTAAAATATTACCCATTCAGAATATATTCGCCGTAAATTTGAAGAGATTCTTAATCAATTAGCAATACTAATTTATCTCCATGTTCCCTAATTTGTAATTCAATAATTTAACACACCTACGCCTCAGGTATCTTACTTCTACATCATTTAAATCTCGAGCAATCACGTTTGGCTCCAATGCTCCCCACATCTCTGCAACCGGTTCCGCCCTCTCATCCGTCACTCTCGTTCTATCTCTCCTCCCATCTCCTCACCATGAACCCAACCTCCCCCTTGCTCTTCTCTTCTCCTCTCGTCTCCCGTCCTTCCGCCGCGTGGTCTCAGGGGCCTAATCGGCGGCGTGTCCACTACGCCGTGACGACCGACAATAATAATAATAAATAATATATTACAAGTCAAGACTGGTGCGGAGGGTCAGTCTGATATGCATCTGATGTTTTATAATAAGTAGAACTTCCCGAATCTTTGAAATCAAAACTTGATATTTCACAAAAACGGCGCTATGCAAATAACCGAGCAAATCAGGAAAGTAGTAATTCAACACACTCTTGAAAAGTGCTACATTTTCATTGTACCTATCTCTACTCTACCACGAGATATACAAAGCTTTGGAATACCCAGTAACATAGTAACAGCCAACAAAATAACACGACACACCAAAATGTTCCATTATTAGATAATTACCTATATAATGTATATGCCTAAAACCTACAACGTTCTCCTTCTAAATTCAAATTAAGGTAGTACGTTTGCCTTCCAAATTCATACAATTAAAAGTAAGTTAGAACATTCGCCTTCCAAATTCAAACAATTTGAAGTAAGGTAGATCGTTCTCCTTCAAAATTCAAACAATTAGAAGTAAGTTGAACCTTTGCCTTCCAAATTCAAGCATTTACAATTAAGATAGAACGTTCTCCTTCCAAATTCAAAGAATTAAAATTAAGTTGAACGTTCGCCTTCCAAATTTAAACATTTAAAATTAATTTAGAACGTTCTCCTTCTAAATACAAACATTCAAAATTAAGTTAGAACGTTCTACTGCCAAATTCAAATAAAGTTGGAACGTTCTCCTTCCAAAATCAAACAGTTAAAAACATCTCAGTCGCCCTCTGTCTCGAGATAAAGGACGTCCGAGGTGGAACGACCGTGCGAGCGAGAAAATTCACCTCACATCTCCATACAGAATCCTCGGGAGAGCGACCGGGACGAGAACACCGGCCCAATGGACCAATCAGGGCGCGCCAATTTGGTGCCCCGGTCGTGGGACGGCGCACGGCGACCGATGACGTTTGTGGTGATTTTTTTTTTGATTTCAGATGACAGCGCGTTCGATTCGGTTTTTGAATGCTGTGATTTTTTTTAAATTGAGGTCACACTATCGGTAAATATCAAAACCATTCTTGAGTTTTTGCTACCTACGTTAGAGAAACATTTTAAATGGGTATGTACTTAAGTGAAGTCCTCTGTTGTTGACGGGAATAATTTATGTTACTTCACAATTCATTCATTTAAATAATATATTGTTTATTTGCGGAACGTTCCAGAGTGGAAGATGTTCTCAGTATCGCCGTGGTGTAATACCATAATTCTGAATTGAAACGTTGATTGAAATGCTTTTAGCCTTGTTTAGTCACCAGATCTAAATAGCCAGGTACTCCCCCACTTTCTTTTTCCCATCTCTTTCCCATCTACCCTTCTTTCTCTTTCCCATCTACCCGCCGGCCATAGTGGCCAAGTGGAGATAAATTTGATTGTAACAATAAACTCACTACTATTTGCGCTATTATAATATTTTGCTAGATTATATCTGTTGGCAAGTCACCTTTTCTGTATATTTTATCCTGTTAAAAGAAGTGCTTTCTATTATTGTAGCATTCTATGCCTTAAGAAAATTTCAGCTGTATCACATTCAATGTCGTTTTGTATACATATTGTTGTGTTCTTAAATGTAATACTAATATTCGCCTATGTACCACTGTGTACTTATAATCTCATGCATCACATTATTGTAAAAGCCTTTTATGGCGTTTAATAAATAAATAAATATCTTCCCCCTCAACACTATCTTCGGCTTCACAACATAACCTCAATTAGGGATGCCACAGTCTATAACTGGCTCCAGAGCAGTTGAGACTTTGTATTAGAACATGAATATTATTTTATCTGTAGAGCTATTGGCTAGCAAGAACCTGTTAGACAAACTCGAGCTCGACATGATGTTATCTTTTTAGGTTAATTTCTGCGACGTTTTTTGTTCGATGTACCTACGTATGGTAATACTGTTACCTCGCGTCGCTCCGAACGGATGAGCTAGTAATGGCCTCTGCATTGATAAGAAAACGGGTTATTCTTGCCAATTGTCGGTGCCTAACTTAAAGATGTTCCACTATTCAATATTATTATTATACTCAATACATAGGCGGAGACGTACCTACAGCACTTTTTTATAGGTTGGCTATCTACATAATATTAAGTACCTACCTATAGGTAGCCCTTTTATGTGAATACTGAACGAGATTGGTAATTTTAACAACCTCAATTGAGGTGCTTTGTGAGGAAGAATGAGTTGGGAGGGTAAGGAGATAAGGAAGAGGAGGGTTGGGAGTAGGTACATGCATATTCAGATCTGATCACCAAACACGTGGAATGTTATTTCAAGCAACGTTTAGCTCGACAAAAATGTTATTGCAGTTGCCAGTTTTGTATGCTTTTTAAGGCGATGCACTACGTAGTAATTTAAAATCATGTGTTTTTGGTTTGAAAATTTGGTCGCCTAGAAATGTTTCAGATGCTTTAATTAAATACTGCGAGTAGAATACATCCTGGCCTTTGAAATAATCGAGTCTTTTTACCTATAAGCCCGGAAAAAAATAATGTATAGGCCTATGAAAACTGCTTTAAAGTTCAAAATCTTCTACTTACGAACCCATTTTCGGTTATGGTTTTATTGTATAATGTTGCAAATTAAGTAATTTATAAAATGATCGAAAAACATTTAAATATTTGTGGCCTGAACATCCACAAAATAAAATAAAAGGCACTTTTTGGCCATGTTTTTTTCTTGCATAAATCAAAACAGGTGGATGGTGTTAGGCGGGAATTTAAGCCTTATCGCCATCTACGTAAGGTGTTTTATTGATATCGGCTCGATTCAAAATATTACACGACGTAGTGCATCGCCTTAAGAACTGTTAATTTACTAAAAATCTGGTCAAATTATTCACACCTGACCTTCAAAACAAAAGTCACTGTCCATGTGTGATTTCCAGAAACGCTGCGTGAAAAACGAGGACGAATCAGTTATCGGGTATAGCTTTGAGACTGGTGAAGAATTCGAATATAAATATGTTTATGGGAAAATGTATGAATGTTGATGAGACAAGTAGCGTGTGTAAGGACGTTATATGTGTCTGTATACACAAGCGGAAATTTCGATTGATGATTATCTAATGAAGAAATCAAATGATTTGGTATTCCTTTTTTAAATGAAAACTTAACAATAGCAACATGGCGCGCATTCGCGCCCTTTTTTATATAGGTAATTCGAATTCGGAACGGAAACAAAGATGGCGGCGGAGAAAAGCGCGGGCGGGAAGTCGTCTTCCATTCATCATCCACCCGACCAACCGTAGACAAAACCCACCCAATCTACCATAGACACCAATCTACTCATTCATCCAAAAACATCTATCCAGGCTTTTTATCTATTCTTTATTTCTTGCGGCCTATCTTTCCCGTACAATGGAGCGAGGGATCCCTTTGACAATGCGTACAATGGCCGCAACTTGGCACCTTGGAACCGCCAAAATATTCCGAAAATAATTAATTTGAATCTTTTGAAAATCCGCCGTATTCGAGGGAGCGCTCTGATTGGCTGGAAAATATAAAAGGAAATTTCACAATGGAAAAAGCAACGTCTTACTTTTGGCTTTTGTGGAACCTTGATAGGTAGGTACCTACCTACCTGCGATATCTACACAAGAGGATGAAATAATGTAAAAAAAGATAAATATCTATCGTCAGTTTTCATTGTGAATTGATTATAGATTGATTTTTGTCAGGTCTTTGTTAGAATTGAGGCCTATCGTATATGAAAAATGACCTAAAATTGACAAGTTAGTCTAGTTATTATGACAAATAGACTAGGTCGAATATTTGTGGAAGGCCCTTAATTATTCATAATTGCATTCTACATCTATATACCTACCTTCTATTTGTATAAAGAAGAGTGTTTGTAGCGGGATGCGTGGATTTGATTTTCATACAAATCTACAGTTTCATTCCGGGATTGTTGAAATTTTGCATCTACATGGTATTTCTAAAATCCACCCTCACCACTTTTTCCCGTCCATTAATGTTGAATTTGGTACTTCTCGATGAAATTTTACACACTTACGCTCAAAACGAGAGGAAAATTACTGTCTCCATCTGATTTAGAAATAGGTACTCTGAAGGACTTCAGCTAAATTGAAATGCTACACGGTTAAAACTGACAGGTTTCATAATAAACTATCAGTAAAACACGAAGGTGTAATGGCGATGTCGGAACACGTGTTCATAAAAATACTAAAATTTCCGCATTTCGTCATTGTATATTATTAAGCAGGTGCATTATCACGTGTTCCGATATCAGTAAACGGCCAGCAATGCCGTTTTTAATAGGATTTCCAATAATTTGAAGAGATGTTTTTAATAAATTAGCAATACCAACTTTTCCCCTTGTGTCTAGGAAATCGAATCATTACATTGATACTTCAGAGAAGCGGCTGCGCGGATCTTTCCATACAAATATAAATTTGGATTTACGGCTAAAATATCAAATTAAACTGATTTATCTTTTTTTAATCAAAAGGTGTGGCATGTAGAAAGTATGGATGTGAGTACGATTTTCGATTTTTGCTTTAAAATATAAAAATAAATATTCATCCTAGACTTGCAGAAAAGTCAATAGATGTCGCACATTAAAATAAAAAATAAGATAGGTTTATCTAAAAAGACGCTGTCTAGATTGCATTTATTTCCAATTGAATCTTGCGATCATACATAAAGTTGCCAATAAAAAATGTGCGGTGAAAAAATGAAGACAATATTGGTAGTTCTTATTCGAAGTAGGTATTATACAGTTAAAAGTGACCGAAGGGGATAGGGTCCCATTAGCTCAGTGGTAGAGCAGTGCCCCGGCAAGGCAAGGGTCCTGGGTTCGAGTCCTAGATGTGACCGTATCCTTTTCTGATTTTTCTGTTTCAGATTTTCGTTTAGAAATCGCTAATATTGTCTTCAATAATTACATATTATAATTTGAGGTTTTACTCAATAAAGTTATTCCAAAAAGATAAATATAAAATATAGCCCCGAAAAGATTTTTTTCATGATATTTGGAGTCAACTTTGATAATTTTTTGTGACCACATGGAAGCCACTTTTGAAAAAAATCTTACACATCCAAATCTTACAATGATGAATTATTAAATGATGTTGTTTTAAAAACAACACGTGTTTCACGAAGTATTCCCGTGTGTTCAGATAAAGTTCTATCTGCCCTTGGCGGGGCGCCCATAAAATAGATGAAAATGATGTATTCTGCCATTGAAAACAGATAAAAACTGTGATAAATCGACACAGCGGTCACGATTCGAGACGGCCGACTCATTCTAAACGTCTTAAATTGTTGTTAAGTTATTTTAGTTCGTGGCATGAGAGTTATTAAATGTAATACCTAATCATTGTTTATCTTTTGTTTGCTTCAATTTTAACGTTTAAATGATAAGAATGACAAACGCTCGAGTCGTAGATATTAGATACTCTCGGTATTGCCCTGTTGAAAGACAAACATTCAGAAACGAAAGTTACATAAAATTATTTTTTAATGATAAACTAATGTTTATAAGACAAGGTTTTATTCTTTGACAATGGATGTGCACTTATTTGCATTTTCAGAGACTTCTTTCCAAGATTTACCATCGACTGTGATTGCAGTATCATCAGCATACGAGAATAGTTTTCCCGGAATACTGATATTACACAGATCATTGATATAGATTAGGAACAATAAGGGACCGATAACTGTTCCTTGTGGAACCCCATGTCTCACAGATTCGGATTAGTACATTAATTTAAAAATAAGCGTTAATTTAACGTATTTTTTAATATAATTAAAAACATAATAATATTTCACCAATAAATGAAGATATAATATGTCTCGATGCCATTTATTGAGAAATTTAGCACTAACAAAGCTTTTCCTACAAAAATAAAGTTGGTTGTTTACAGGTGGAAAAAATATAATAAGCAGTAATTGTTGATTGAGGTACTAGTACATATTGAATTATTTGGCGGGTTGGAAATAAGCCGACATAGCTCAGTGGATACAGAGCACCTGACCGGACATCAGAAGGCACGGGTTCAATTCCCGTTGGCGGAATTTATTTTTACTCTGGAGATATTTTAAATTTGTATTGTATAATATTGAAGTGAAACTTCTTTACGCGCGTCATGCAATTTCGAGGACCGGAGTAAAACCGACTCATGACCGAAACGAAAATGCGGGTACCCCCACCACCGATTAAAGTTCATTTGATCTAGTCAAAGTTTTGAAGTAACATATAAATGCTTCTTAGCTCATCCCGACAACTGGCGTTGGTGGTGTAATGGTCAGCATAGTTGCCTTCCAAGCAGTTGATCCGAGTTCGATTCTCGGCCATCGCACATTATTTTTTTGTTTTTAACGCCTTTTTCATTCAATATCTTATTTTTTAGTAGGTCAGAACATTTTTTAAAAGAAAATAATATTGCAAAATAATAAAAACACTTATCTCACTGTGATAAAACATTACTCCGCTAGAGCGCGCTTTGCGTTATTGTGTTGGATTAAAATTTTATCTAATCCGTATATTATGATAATTGTATTACATTTATTTAATTAATTTATTTATTTTGATAATATGTAATAATTTACAGAAAAAAAAATTAAAACTATCTCCCTCTGATAAAATATCCGTTCGCTAGAGCGCACTACGCGATCTTGTGTGGGATTCTATTTCTGTACATTGTACATTATTTTTAAAAATATATTATATTTTGGGTGTGATGTAGGTAACATTATAAAACATAACAAGCTCTCATATTTTCAGAACCTACATAATATAATCAATTTATGCGGCTTTGCTTACAGTTGGTGCTCAGCGTGGTTGGCTTTCAATCAGTTAAGCGAGGTTCGATTCTCGGCTGTGGCATTTTTGAAGTGAAACCTTGTTGAGGTGGGGGAGCCGCTCACGAACGTTCTCTCTCTTCTCTTCTTTCCTCTCTCTCAGACACCAGCGAACTGCGCCACGCCAAGCATCAGCTGAAACTAGAAGTTTCACTTCTGTCTTGCGTAGGCTTGACACACCCACTTTTTATTTACAGGGTTTGGTGATCAAATCTGATTGTGATCAAAGCACCTGACCGGACATCAGAAGGCACGGGTTCAATTCCCGTTGGCGGAATTTATTTTTACTCTGGAGATATTTTAAATTTGTATTGTATAATATTATTTACAGGGTTTGGTGATCAAATCTGAATAGCAAGTTACTTTCCCGTCTCTTTTTTTCCTCGACTTATTCCCCTCCGTAACTACCCTCAGACTCACAACCCCATTTGGGAATGTCATACATAGTCTTGTGGGTTTGGTTCGCCATGGGAAGATGGTAGAGAAAAATCAAAGTTATTAATGAAATTGACCGATTATTTATTCATTGTTACACAAGTAACGCAAATGACTTAATTACCAAGATAGAAATGCAAGTAGAAAAATGACCATTGCCAATTATTAAGAATCTCTTCAAATTATTGGTACAGGATTGCAGGCCTTACGAATTAACAATTGGCTTCCTGTAAATTACGAATATATTATCATGATGTACATGAAAATCCAAAAATTTTTGATATTTAAGGAGAATTGTAATACAGGATTTTCCAATAAGAGGTGTTATTTTGAATAGCCCGCTATTTCGGTAGATGTTACTTTTGAAGCTGTCATTTTTTGACATTTGACAAGTAGAAACTACGCCATTAATAAAAATGGAACGATACACGCTTCAACAACGCATTGAAATTATTAAAATTCACTCGAGTGAATCAAATGCAAATCATCTTGAGTGATGAGGCCCATTTCCACATCGGTGGCTTCGTCAACAAGCAAAATTGTCGCATCTGGGGCTCGGAAAACCCAAGAGTTATTGTTGAAAAGCCTCTCTATCCTCAACGTGTGACTGTTTGGTGCGGTTTATGGTCCGGCGGAGTCATTGGACCTTACTTTTTTGATAATGAGCCTGGAGAAACAGTTACGGTGAATGGATTGCGCTATCGAGAGATGATTAATGATTTTTTATGGCCGGAATTGGATGGTATTGATTTGGACAACGTTTACTTTCAACAAGACGGCGCTACGTGCCACACAAGCAACGAAACCATTGATATTTTACGATTGAATATCAAAATAACACCTCTTATTGGAAAACTCTGTATATCATGTCGAAATGAAAAATGTTCAGATTTTCATGAACTCTTTATCAGGAAACCTGTTAATTCCTGCAATCCTGTTTTTAACCGGAATTACCAATAATTTGAAAAGATTCTCAATAAATTATTCCGTGTGGATCCAGATGGTCGAGAGCAGTTGGGACTGTTGTGCGGTATTCTCATAAAAAGAAAATAAAATAAAATTATTTTGCCCCAGAATGAGTCGCCTACAATTAAAATCAGATTGAATAATTTTTGGTTTTTGCACTTTTTTTATTTAATTTTTTTATATTTTCTTTGTTTCAGGTACGATCCAGAATGCTCTCTTTAACCATTCCTTGAAAACTTGAAGGATCTCAGATGGAATGAAACAGGTGAGATACCTAGTTACAGGGTGTTTTTTTTTGTTTTTTTTGTTTTAGGCATTTCAGTGTTACCGCACACAATTGTTAACCCTTTAAAATTGAGTTTTTTTGTTGTATCCTGGAACCTATTAATAAAACAGAGACTCCAATAGATTCCTTTTCTCTATAACGGATTCACAACATTTAGAACACAGAAGACAGGTAAGGCTGTGTTTTTTCTACGAGCATTTCGATTGAAGGTGCTGTGAAGAACTAGCGTTATTAATTGATATCTTATTTTATATTGTTAAGTACCTTCACTGAAAGATAAACCGATAGGCGTTCATTGTGGGCGTGTGCGTGTTCCCGAAGTTAGCTTTTTTTCCTTAGGTTAGGTCCCCGGCGTTGACCGGGCATTATACAGAGTTTTTCACAATCAGATGTGGACAGTAATTTTCTTCTTATTTTGAACGTCAAGTCCCCATCGAAATTCTGCATTAAAGAGGTTGCGGTGGGTTTTAGGAAATCTCATGTACACGGTGATCTTCTTCCTGTTTCAAAGGTCAAGTGTGCGAAATTTAATCATTTTCGAAATAAAACTGTTTATTTGTATACAAAATGTGGGTTTTCAAATATCGGATTCTTTTTTGGGCAGAAGATCATTATCTTTTCGTCTATCTGTAGCCTAGAATTCAAAATGTGACATCAGTTTTTATTTAAATGTATAATGATTTTTTCGAACACAGCGCAAGCATAGCAAATAGCAAGTAGGGAAATATATTAAAATGATGTTTAAAATGTAACAAATTAAAACAAAATATGTTATATACCTAATGGAAATATAAATACCTCAGAACAGGTTACACCTAGTAAGGAGAATTAAATAATGTAGCAAATTACATTGATCGATTATTTTTAGATGAGACGCGAAAAAAGTGGGTTCAGCTTTTTGACCTCCAACTGACCGCCAACTTTCTCAACGCTAAAATTACTAAAATTAACTAAAGTAACTAAAATTACCGATTCCGATCTATCGCTTATCGCATTCAGTAGCACCTCTAAGTAGATACTTGTGTTACATTGTACGAAATTAACAATATGTTGTAACAATAATTTAATAAATGCCCATTTATCAGTAATGAAACTGAAACTAATAATAAATCACTCTTCAGTGTATAATATTATTTTGATAGATTCTTTTTTGGGGTGTCGTAGATCCCTGTTATGTCCAGTTAAAACTCTCGCGTTGCATGACGTGTCACACGATAACAATACTAAAGAGAAAGAAGAAAGGCGTCAAACCAACATGTACGATCATTCCTCATTAAAAAAAGTAGCTACGTTCATTTCTCCGTTCGGCAGGATGAGAGTCGGCCGACGTGACGTGCTTACAAAGTTCTACATATTGCTTTTCGCTTATCTCGCAACGGTAAAATTACGACCGGGGCATGTTCATGTCCATGTTTATTGCCCGCACTGTACGGAAAACACCTAGACGTGTGATCTATTATTATTCCCAGTTAACCTCTAATGTACCTAGAAGTCATTCGTGGATTAGTTAGTAGCTCACCTTAAGGCGATGCACTACGTCGTGTAATAGGTACTTTAAATTGAGCCGCTATCAATAACAACCCTTACGTAGATGGCGATGAGGTTTAAATTCCCGCTTAACACCATCCGCCTGTTTTGATTTATGCAAGAAAAAAACATGGCCAAAAAGAGCTTTTATTTTATTTTGTGGATATTCAGGCATAATTTTTTTTTCGATCATTTTATAAATAACTTAATTTTCCACACTATACAATAAAATCATAACCGAAAATGGGTTCGTAAGTTGGAGATTTTGAACTTTAAAGCAGTTTTCATAGGCCTTTACATTTCTGGGCTTATAAAAGGACTTATCTAAAAAATACTCATCTAAAAAATACTCGATTATTTCAAAGGCCAAGATGTATTTTACTCGTAGTATTTAATTAAAGCATCTGAAACATTTCTAGGCGACCAAATTTTCAAACCAAAAATACATGATTTTGCATTACTACGTATGGCATCGCCTTAATAAATGCTCCTAGCATACTAAAATATATTTTATTCGCTTGGCAAGAAAATAGTGTATCTTTATATTATTCCAGTTTGTCGTTTCATCACTTGCAAATGTGTTTATTTTATCTATGAAAATGCGAGTCGTTAAATTTCTATGTCAAATGTCATCATTCAGATTTTCGCAAGTAAAAGATGGTAGTGCTGTATTTATTTACAGGGAAGTCTCATATGACCTATTTAGCTCAATAATATAATAAACCTCAAGAATTTTTTCTTATGTCTTCATTATATTGACTTTTTTATAACATTAGAGAGAAAAAAAATCTCGGAATATTGTAGCTATCTTGGGGAGAATAAATAAGATAGAAAAAATACAGGATTTCCAATAAGAGGTGTTATTTTGAATAGCCCGCTATTTCGGTAGATGTTACTTTTTAAGCTGTCATTTTTTGACATTTGACAATTAAAAACTACGCCATTAATAAAAATGGAACGATAAACGCTTCAACAACGCATTGAAATTATTAAAATTCACTTGAGTGAATCAAATGCAAATCATCTTGAGTGATGAGGCCCATTTCCACCTTGGTGGCTTCGTCAACAAGCGAAATTGTCGCATCTGGGGCTCGGAAAACCCAAGAATTATTGTTGAAAAGCCTCTCTATCCTCAACGTGTGACTGTTTAGTGCGGTTTATGGTCCGGCGGAGTCATAGGACCTTACTTTTTCGAAAATGAGGCTGGAGCAACAGTTACGGTGAATAGATTGCGCTATCGATGAGATGATTAATAATTTTTTATGGCCGAAATTGGATGGTATTGATCTGGACAACGTTTACTTTCAACAAGATGGCGCTAACCAACTGTCCGGGCGAACAACTGTCCGGGGATCAACTATCGAGTGTTCAATTTTCCGAGGGGTCAACTATCCAGGGGTATAACTGTCAGGTGGATAAACTGTCCGGGGGATTAACTATACGGGGCGGGGGCAACTCTCCGGGGATGAACTGATAGGGTAGCAATGGTCAGGTCACCGGAAACAAACGGTTACTTCTTGCACGCGGACACGCCATGACACACTTCTTACGATTAATATATTCGGTGATTACGTTGTGCGTGTATTTGAGATTGGTTGCGGCATGTGACGTTACAGATGGCACTTTGGTCTGTGAGAGTACTGTTTGACTTCACTCGATGCAGTGGTCACTGGTCACACTCGTGCATCTTGAATTTTGAGAATGATGCTTGCAGTGAATCTGTAATGAGGATGAACAGAACGTGGTCGCTAAGACTTGTAGAGTTAGCACACGTAGTCGGGTTTTCTTGTTTTCTCGTGCCGATCATAGCGGAGGTTGGCGTACATCTTATATGTTTTAATACCTAAAACTTACACGCAGAAAACGAAATATTATAAATATATTAAAAATCTGGTCAAATGATTAAAGAATGATGCTTGCAGTGAATCTGTAATGAGGATGAACAGAACGTGGTCGCTAAGACTTGTAGAGTTAGCACACGTAGTCGGGTTTTCTTGTTTTCTCGTGCCGATCATAGCGGAGGTTGGCGTACATCTTATATGTTTTAATACCTAAAACTTACACGCAGAAAACGAAATATTATAAATATATTAAAAATCTGGTCAAATTATTCGTTTTCTTGTTAAAAATGGGACTGCAGGCCTAACGAATGAATTGAAAAAGTTCCTTACTAAGTATCAGTAAAAAGGAATTTTTTAATGAGGTTGGCGGAAAAAATATTCATACTGATATACTTATATTTTAGCATTCCGTTACTATATCTATTAGGAAAAGAACACGTATTCTCGATATATTCTGAATGACTAATGTTCTATCAGGAAGTTCGCATTCTGTGACTTTTTTAACAAGAGCCTTTTTCTTCGTGTAAAATTAATAGTGTGATAATTTGTATAGCGCCGTTTTTCTGGAAAATCACCTTAATGGCGCTGCGTCTATATTTATCGAAGTAGGTACCTACCTCTTACGGCTCCTTGGTGTAGGCAAAATTATTAACATATAAATCGTTACAATTTGGATTTTATTTTATTTTATTTTTATTTTCTTCTGGAATAAATTCTTTTTTTTTTTTTACCTGTATTTCTAACAAATAAATTTAAATTACTACAATAAAAGAACTGTTAAGAGTTGTTAAGAATCTTAACAAGAATATGTGTTTTTACGTTTTAATATAGGTAGGTACGTATTGCTTATTTATAATATTTTTAACATATATTATGTAGCTACATCATTTTTAAATCTTTCTTTCTTTAAATTTGCTTATTCCAAGTAATTAACTAAGCTATACGTTTGATAATGAATGCCTGAATGATTAATGTTGTGCTTTTGATTTTTTTAGTCTAATTTTTTTTCGGTGTTTTGTGTGTGTGTGTGTGTCTGTGTAAGTTTTTATAATAATTATAAGTAAGTTAATAATATTAATGATTGGAAATGATTCTGAAAAAACAAGAAAATACACAGATTTAGGAAATGAAATTAAAAGAATTTGGCATTCTCAGACAACAAAAATATTACCATTCGTTATATCGGCTACTGGCATTATACCTAGCTCTCTCATTAAAAATTTATGCGTATTAGATCTGTCAAAGAATTTATACATAAAAATGCAAAAATCAATCATTTTAAATACATGTAGGATTACGAAAGATTTTTAAAATATTTATATTGAGGGATCAGTAGGATTTATAGAACCCTCTGATATGAAAATATCTGAGTGGGTGAATTATTTTCCCATTTGATCTCTGGTGATTTGAAGTGTTGTTTTTGTATTGATTATGCTTATATAATGCACTTGCATAATGTGGATTGACTAGATGATCATTTGTGGAAAATTGTGTGGAAGGGTTTAGTTTTTCCTGTGGGGAAGATTTAACCCGGACATAAAGTCGCAGAAAAAAATTGTATCGTACCGTTTTCGTGAGTAAATCACCGCAAGGGCACAACTTGGTAGTAATTTTTAAAAATCTTTGTGCCTAGATAAAATTAAAACATTTTATAAAATTATTTGTATCATCACTATAATTCCTCGAGCATTTTCTGTATTGTTTTATATTTATTACACTTACAACGGGTTGTTTCGGAGAATTTGAACAATTCTTTAAATTTCTCAGTTAATTTTCAAGTTCTGTGGAAGTAACTGGCCTATAATGATATAATAACAGAACTTGAATACGACATTCACAGAACTCCCTAACTGAAATTTGATGAGTTATTCAAATTCTATGAAATTACCCGTCCTTATAAATTTGTCTCATTGCTCTTTTCTGAATTATTTCTTATCGAATAATATTGCGAAAACTTTTATTGTAGTTTAGACTTCATACGTCAAAGCTTCTTAAACTATGTGGGCAGTCGTTGTACCCAACTTATCCGCCTGAGATGTTGTCCCTGAACCAAACCGGTTTCCCTCTCTCTTCCTCCCGATGGGGGGCAGAGCACACTATCGAGGAGCGGAAGGAGTAGGGGGTAATGGCTGGATGGTACCTACTCCCGTCTCCTCGCTTCACTGCCTGCCCCTGCGGAATGTGGCGACGGGACTTGCGTGGGGCAGTCTGACTTGTGTAATGGTATCCTTGGATCTTATCTGAAGTCTCGGAAGAGGATTTGGGGGTAGGGATGCCAAATTTACATAAGTACCTACTTTTTTTTCCTTTGCCACTGCATGCAATTTTGTTTGTATAGTGTACCAAACTATGCTGCAACTTACTACTGAAATTTTAGGCTCACCAAAACTAAACTTCCGTGCGAACAAAATAGCGTGTTTTATAAAAGACAAAATCGTTTTAATAACCTATCAAAAGCCTTAAGAGGTATAACTCCGTGGCCTTTTTGACACAAAACTTTTGATTTGAGGTCTAAATACCCAACCAAGCAATAGAATAATTATTTTTTAATCAAAAGATTATAAAATAGAGCCCATTAAATAATTTATTTTTTCACGATTTTATAGGCAATTTTTCCATTTTTCATATTAATTTACGTTAATGATAATTAATAAAAACACAATCTTACCCAAGCTACTATGGAAATCTTAATTAAAAATTAATCAAGTATCGTAATAAATAGTTCGTTTATTAATGACAAATTTGTTGCTTGTAATTTTTTTTGTATATATATTTTTTTAAATTGTATTTTTTTATTTCATCATATTATATTTGTAGGTAGATCAAATATTTTTTTGTATAATTATCATTAATTTGAAAATAATTGCCAAAGTTGCCTTTTAAATTTTGAAATTCTTGTCCACATCACTATTTTCAGAGTTTATTTTTTCATTCAATTTCTCAAAAAATCGGCAAATATTTTCCACTTCCTCAAGAAAATGTTCAATTAACCACAGTTTCAAACACTTCGCAAGGCTTGGTTATCTAAGCGATTACTAGTCATAAAGATTGATTATTGATTTTTAAAAGTGATTTCCCACTAGATTAAGTCGGTACCTACCTACTTACATATCCGCATAGAAAATTTGTATTTATTTTTACGTTGGCAACCCTGCAAGGATGGTAAGTTTCCCATCTCAATGTTAGGGGGAGACGGTACCTACGGGAAGAAAGATCCAAGATGGCTGCCGCAGGAACACCGATCATTTGAGGTTATGTTGACAGTTGGCTTCCTTGCCGCGCTAATTTACCATTTCCCGCTTCGCTGCATAATATATTATTTTCCACCCACAAACAACAATCTAGTACGCCCCGACACAAAAATGCACAAACCATTTGCAAAACAATCAAATTTCATCGCAGATATATCAATACTATTTTTACTCGTTTTCAAATTTTACTCGAGGCTTTTTGTCTGCTGGAAACGAAGCGATAAATTTTACCTGTTCAGTTCGGAAATTTTCGGAGGCTAGTAGCACGGTTTATAATAAAAAGGGATACACTATTTTTGTGTTTTGCAAATAAAGAAATCATGTATAGTGATAAAATTAAAGATACTTTTTTATATGGTGGGTTAATTTGTATCTACGCTTTATTTATCTGTATTTGGGTTGATAAATTTTAAATGTATCTTCAGTGCCTTTTATCGGCACGTTTGAATTTCGAACGGAAGTCATCTTTCTTTTCTTCCTTTACGAGCTGGCGTTCCATTTTCGAGTTCGAAAATTGATTTTCATTGTTGGATGTTGTGGATTTTGAATTTGGGTGTATTGATGGATTGATGAATTGGAAGTTTATTGTAGTTTCGATGGAATTTTATGAACTGGCTTTGGGAATATTGTGTATAATTTTCTTTATGATGCATAACAAAATTAATTCCCACAACGGCAGTACGCTCAGTATCACCCTGGTGTGAGACCATCATTCACAATCGAAAGCTTTAAATGACTTTAGCTGTATTCAGGACCATTTAGATTAGATTTGAAAGACCGTGTTTTTCTCGCCCTTCTATGTTTTAAAAAATTTTAATTCACAAGTTTGAAGAACGTTCCATAAATAGATTTAAAAATGTCGTTACGATCTATGATAAATACGATGTAAATGTAATTAATTAGTTAACTACCACGGTTTGCTAAGTACGTAATCTACTTGATAAATAGTATTACAAAATACGCAAAACGTAACCCACCAATCATGATGGCAAACAACTCACCAATTTGGTTACTCAACACTCGAAATAAATAAACATTTATTATAATTGAAAAGAAATTTCATCTAGGTGAATACCCACCAACTGCGTGGGTTAATTAAAAAAAAATCATTTGTCGCTAAGTAGGTACCTACTCTGAATAAGGTTTCATTTTGGCGCGGAAATGCACGCGGCCATCTTGATAATTATGATTATTAGTGTTGCCATGATGAAAATTATATTTACCTGCTTATTTAACAATAATTGTTTTTCCTTTCTCTTGTGCGTGCAGGTACTTACTTTCTGGTCAGTCGGTAAGGCAGATGTTGCAGATACCTACGTATGTCGATTGACGTCTTTCACTCTCCTCATGATTATTCAGTGGTTATTTATTTACCTATAAATCGCCTCTTCGTTAATGCGTTACTTCAAATAAGACTGATACGATCAACGGCCATCTTGCCTATCGGATTATTGAAAGAAAGCTTAGTTGATGTACCTAGGTGTAGGTATAACTACACCATTGAGCGGCTTATAATATATTCATGGATGGAGAAGTCGGGGGCGCCCAAGGAAGACAAAGCCATCAAATACGTGGGAATGGCGTATCAGGAGTCGGTATAACAAAATGAAACGATTTTTAAAGAGTGTGTGCCAAAATTGATGTTTATTCCTCCAATCTCTTTGCATAACACTTCCAACCAAATGAGGAAATCAACAAACATTCAAATGAGGTCAACAAACATGAATATGAGGAAATCAACAAATAAGATAAGGTCAACAAACATGAAGATGGGGAAATCAGTTGTTATCATTTATTATTAGTTTTATAATGCCTTCAGAAGACGAAACAGCTGTCTTGCGTGGTAATTATAATAGTTGAACAGCAGAAATCCTTTTAAAAATGAACTTATTTCACAAATTGAATTAAAATATTATTGAAAATATATAATTAAGATGAAATCTACTAACATGAAGATGAGGAAATCAACAAACACTGCCAACAAACTTGAGAATGAGGAAATAAACAAACACGAAGATGGGGTCTACAAACATGAAGATGAGGTCAACAAACATGAAGATGAGGTCTACAAATATGAAAATGAGGAAATCATAAAAATTATTAATTAACACCAACGCAACAATCTACAGTCTGCTTTGGAACAGGAAAACCTAGTGAGGAGGGCTGTGAATATATTATTATACTAGATATGTATGTATGTTAGTTTTGTTTTTACTTTTTATTGATCTAACCTAACCTCGTAACAGACCTACGGCAATCGTCTCGTTCCAGTCTGGTGGAGACGCGCAAGACTATCATTTTATTTTCTCGGCAGGTACACCATTTATGAAGCAGGCCTTCCACTTAACATCTTAAATGGGTAGGGTAGGTCTATAATTATTATTATTTATTGTTCTAGCAATTTTCCAGAACAATATTTCTTGTTTTTGAGGACATCAAAATCTAATTTTTTTGTTAAATTTAAATATTTGATTGTTGAAAGTATACCTAGACCTACCTACATAACGCAAGGAAAATAATCATTTATGGAGATACTGTGTGGAGTGTCAGTTCCAGGAAAGGAGGGAGTTAATATGAGTCTTGAAGAGTCCGTAGACGGGGAATGCGATATTCGATCTCAGAGTTATTGCTACAAATTAATTAATGCATGTAATATAATTATATGTATACTTCCCTTCATTTGAGTTAGGTAACTACCTACTTTTAGATACCTAATTAGCCTATGACATTATGTCACAACGAAAATATCCACCCCGAAAGTGTCATCTTCAAACAAAAATTGAAATTAGAACACTTGTATAATTTTTCTTCTGGAAAATCTAAAATCTAGATGATAATAGGTACTTCCGGAACTTTTCTAATGGAATATCGAAATTTGAACTAAGAACACTCTGGAAAATCGAAATTCTAACTAAGAACAATCAGGAAAATCGAAATTTGAACTAAGAACACTCTGGAAAATCTAGATTCTAACTAAGAACACTCTGGGAAATCGAAATTTGAACTAAGAATGCGTCGGAACTTTTATTTCTCAAGTTAGCACCTACCGGTCTAATAAAATATACGTTTTTACTTTACAACATGCAAATATTTTAAATAATCGCTGTATTTTTATTTAATGCGATTTTTATTATTGTGACGGTCGTTCTGCCAGATTGTTATTCATTTTATTCAGTTGTTCACTTTCTCTAGCTAGAGTCTCGTAAGCATCTCTTGCAATTATTAATTTATTATCGTGTCTCGTATGAATTCGTTTGTATCTCGTCTGGTTGTTGAGTTAGGAAGCCATGGAGGTCTCTAGCTATCAAATTTATTTTTTAAATGTGATTTACTGAAATGAAATGATAACGAATTAAATTATTATTTAAAATTTCAGTTGAATTTCCACGCGGAGAAAAAAATGGGTATTGCTAATTTGTTAAGAAATCTCTTCAAATTATTGGTAATCCGGATAAAAATGGGATTGCAGGCCTTTAACGAATAAAATAACGATGAAAAATCACGAGATTGTCACAGATACGTGTTCCACTATTATCACGCGAGTAGCTGTTTCCGTAGTTTCCGGTAGCTCGGCGTTAGAGTATTATTATTATAATTTTTTCACAAACCCCACATTACGGAGAATTTCATACTGATTCCTTTTCAAAACATGATTCTGAGTACGAGTCCGACATTTCAGTCCATTCGGCACCATAAATCCTGAGAAAACGGCTTCCAAAGTTCGAACCCAAGTCTTGAATTTATGCCCGTAGGAAAGATATTTTTGTTCAAAAATGCCACATTACGGAGATTTTATTAGTGATTTCATTTAAGAATATAATTATTTGTATGAATCCGACATTTCAGTCCGTTCGGCACCATAGATCCTGAGATAACGGCTTCCAAAGTTCGACCCAAGACTTTTGTTTGTGCCCGTAAGAATGATATTTTCTTCAATAATGCCATATTACGGAAAATTTGATACTGATTTCACTTCAAAACATATGTTTGAGTACGAATCCGAATTTTCAGTCCTTTCAGCTCCATAGATCCTGAGAAAACGGCTTCCAAAATTCGAACCCAAGTCTTGCATTTGTGTCCGTTAGAATAATATTTTTTTCTCAAATGCCACATTAAGGAAAGTTTTGATTCTTATTCTACTTTAGAACATAATTCTGAGTATGAATCCGCAAATTCAGTCAGCTCGGCAACATAGATCTTGAGATCATTGCTTCCAAAATTTGAATCCAAGTCTTGCTTTTGTGCCCGTAAGCATGATATTTTTTTCATATATGACACATTACGGAAATATTGATACTGATTCCACTTCAGAACATAATTTTAAGTACGAATCGGACTAAAATAAGGATAAAATTGGACTAATTAGAGGTAAAAAGATGGAACCATATTTTTCGCTTCGTGTCTCATCTAAATATAATACAACAATGGGATAGTCTGAATTTTCGATAATAAACTTCCAATTTTCTTTTTAAATTATTATATCAAGCAAACACTTTAATTTTGAAAGTGAAACTTAAATTCAAAGCAAAATTTTTAAACTTAGTTAAGTTACAGACAGAGTCACAACCGAAATTAGTTTTGAATTGTTTTAACTTTTAATTTATTTAAATTTTCGGTATAAGGCACTCATCATTTTCGAACGTTCTCTTTTCTTGTCCGTTTCCCGGACAGTCGGAATGAGAAATATATAATGCTATGACAATCTATTCAGTTCTGCTACGTAAATACACACATTAGGACATGATTACGCGTTACGCACTGACGTTAGTGTGCGTAGATTGTAAGATGAAAGATGTATAATAAATTATATGAAAGTTCCCACTGAAGATTATAGAACTTGGAGGATTGGACACGACGATGAAATAATGTTTTCAAGATGGCGGCCCATCACATTTAGACGACTGAAAAGTTAAAAGTTGACTGTCAATGTTACGTTTACTGGTGGATATTACGGGATTATAATGACTAGTTGCATGTTTGTATTAATTATGTCAACGTTTGATGCAAAAAATAAGCCTTCATCGCTGATGTTGATCTCCGATTTATCGCTACAAATCAACCACATATTGTTGAGTGTAGCGCAATTGAAGATAAATGTGTGTTAATACAGTCATTGAGTTCAAAACATTAATTTTTTCAATGTTTCGATTGTTAAATTATTACAAATCTACAGGGAGAAAAATGACAATTGCTTATTTATTAAGAATATTTTCTAATTATTTGTAATTCCGGTTAAAAACAGGATTGCAGGCCTTACGCAATCCTGTCAATTCGATAAACCATTCTTGGATTAATTTATTAACCTCCCTCATACCCAATTTCTACCGATTTATAACAAGTTTCTCGTAAACTCTTTAAGGCGATGCACTACGTCGTGTAATATTTTAAATTGAGCCGCTACCAATAACAACCCTTACGTAGATGGCGATAAGGTTTAAATTCCCGCTTAACACCATCCGCCTGTTTTGATTTATGCAAGAAATAAACATGGCCTAAAAGTGCCTTTTATTTTATTTTGTGAATGTTCAGACATAAATATTTAATTTTTTTCCGATCATTTTATAAATCACTCAATTTTCCACATTATACAATAAAATCATAACCGAAAATGGGTTCGTAAGTAGGAGATTTTGAACATTACAGCAGTTTTCATAGGCCTTATACATTATTTTTTCTGGGCTTATAAAAAGACTTATCTAAAAAATACTCGATCGTTTGAAAGGCCAAGATGTATTCTACTCGCAGTATTTAATTAAGGCATCTGAAACATTTCTAGGCGACCAAATTTTCAAACCATAAACCCATAATTTTGCATTAGGTACTACGTATGGCATCGCCTTAAGATTCTAAGTTCCAAAAAAAAATATTTTTGAAGTTATGTTCATATGACATTCCCTCGATAAAAAAAATCGCAGATTAAGCTCCAAAAATTATTTAAAACACGTTTTGTTATGTTATATACATGAAAAAATTCACATTGTTTCTTTATTTGCAACTAAATCATTGTTCGAGAGATTTTTGCTCTATTTGAAACGAGTCATGTTTTATTTAATATTTTCACCATTTTCGCTTAATTATTATCGTTTTTTTATATTAGCGCGCTCCCTCTAATATTTTGTTCACATATCTCCCTTTCAAACCATCTTTGAACGCTTACTAAGGGGCCTTAATAAAAGTTAAGCTAAGTTGTCGTGAGGGCAATAATCGATTTCTCTCCGTATACACATCACTACTAACCTATCCTCAATTTATTTTTCATCATCTTCACATAAAATGTAAGAACTCAACTCAATGCTAGCAAAATTCTTTTTTTTATTCATAAATTATATGATAAATAATTGTACGTGCGTTCTTCCTCTATTACTGTATATTCTTGTCTCGCTCTAATAAAGTGACGCATTAATTAAGTACCTACATCGGTATTTAATTATTATTGTTAGGAAAATCTCCCAAAATACTAAAAATCATAACGTTTGCTAATTGCGTTAATATTAATTAACGTGTGTAATTGTAATTTGTAACGTGATTTATTTAAACTTCGCAATTTTCACACATTTCAAGTACAAATCTTCGCGATGTAATTTGATATGATATGATTAAATTTTAAAATATGATTTTTCTTGCAAAAATTAAAACAATTTAATTGAATAAGACTCGCTTTTACCTTATAAAGACATGGACGGTAGCAAATAACATGAGAATATTTGAATTCCTCCTACAGTCGTTATTATAAGCGGAAAAATTTGCTTGTGCGATGATGGGGGACTGCAGATGATTGAGCCCGCGATGCCTGAGTGAAAACCCGACACATTTAGACCGAGCGACCAACAAATCGATTAAACGCTTGTGAGCAAAGATTATAATCCATATACGCCGTTTTCCACACTCGAAACTTAAGTATTATTGGTTCCATGATAAATCAACATAGTGACAATTCAACACACCTTTAAAAAGTTATATAAAGTCATTAGAAACGATAAAAAAAAATTAAACCTAACCTAACCTAACCTACTTAACCCACTTAATAAAGTTTTTAATTGTTAATTAATTTTAATTTATTAATTTTAAAAAAAACATTACATATTACAGTGATCTTTGGCTGTCCAACTAGGAGATTAACCTGTTTTAGGACAGTCAGAAATAGGCAGATTTATTAAATGCGATTCTTGTTTTGTCTAGTGTATTGACTTTTACTTAATTATTGCACTTTATAAATAATTTCAAAGTTTTCTTGGTTGATTCAAGAAGTTGCTAACTATATATTTTAAATAATATAAACGTAGAGAATAGACTAAAAAAATATTCAAATATGATAATTCAAAAATAGCAATATATTAAAAAATTATTGACATGTGAGTTTATCAAATTGAAATTTTACTTTTTATTTAGATGAAATTAATAAGCTAGAGAAAAAAAAATAGATAAAAGAAAGAAAGGAAATTAAAAAAAATAGAAAATAAAAATAAGCAAAAAAAAATAAAAATAGCGAATTAAAAAATATGCAAAAACGAAAAAAAATGTTTATATAAATTTATTAAAAAAAAATTGTTTCATCACTTTCCATGACTTTATATAACTTTTTAAATATGTGATGAATTATCATTTTGATGAATTATCTGGTCACCCATCGATATATATAAGAACAATAGATTAGCCCTCTTTTATCTAATTCCAAAGTAGAAATAAAACCAGCAAAAAGTAATTTCATTATACAACTCCACATAGATAAATCATCACAATGATAATTCATCACATCTTTAAAAAGTTATATAAAGTCATGGAAAGTAATAAGACAAATACTTTATTAACCGGGTTAAGTAGGTTAGGTTAGGTTAAATTTTTTTTCATCGTTTCTAATGACATCACATTTTAAAAGTGTGTTGAATTGTCACTGTTTTGAGTTATCATGGAACCCTATTGTAATTGAAATCATTCAAATTTGAATGACATTTTCGTAAGTTTCATACTGCAGAAGGGTCCACTTTGGTTTGCATCTCTAATACCATGTTGGGCTCTTTTGACTAAAGTCTATAATATTATCATTAGTTGTTTTGCAGCGCACTGCGTTTTTTATTCAGAGCGAAATCTGCGTGACCTTTTTGGCACGCTTCCAACAGTCGACCTCTCCGCTTTTCTGCTCCCTTGGTATTTGTACGAGAAAAGGTCACAGGGCCGCACGAACGCGAGGAGGTAAATTATCATGTCTCATTATATTATTAATACTACCTATACGTCCTATATAATACTTACTCTCTCTCTGTTATGTATTGTACTGATCTCCAGGGATTGCAGTAATGGAGTCTGTTTGTAGTTTGTTCGTATGAGCGGCTCGCGAATGATCGTTTTGTATGACGCCGTGGTTGACTGCCAGTGACCTTTGTATCTTTTTGCGCGCCTGGTATTTCTGAGAAGTTATCATGGGGTTGTGATAGAGTGTACGAATGAGACAATTTGCTAGTATGACGTCACTGATGCGACAGTATTTAATATGTATTGATAAACCATAATAATTCTTGTAATAGAGTTGTAGATACTCTTAGGACGGATTGTTTCGGAGAATTTGAACAATTCATCAAATTTCAACGTTCATTTTCAAGTTCTGTGAAACATTTTTTCAAGTTCTGTTTTTATTTCAGTTTTGTCAAGTAACTAGCCTAAAATGATATAATAACAGAACTTGAATAAGTCTTTCACAGAACCCGAAAATGAACGTTGAAATTTGATGAATTGTTCAAATTCTCCGAAACAACCCGTCCTTAGTATCGCCCGTGAAAGACCACACTAAGAATTCAAAATGACTTGAAATGGTAAAAATCGTGTCTAGTGACCAGATCTGAAGATCCAGTTACTTTCCAACCCTCCTACCCTTACGTCTCCTGCCCTTTCCCGCTCCCTTCAGCCTGGCAACATATCCCAATAATTATTCTAGATGTCATAGCCGCAAGTTGTAATAGTTAATGTTGACCTGCTGATAGCTAACGTCCGATAAGACATCGCACTAGAAGAAAAAGCACCAAATTCAAAATAAGATCGGTCCTTATGGCTAAATATTGAAACACTGATTTCACATAAGCATTCTAAAATTTCCCGATAGAACATTTCATTTTCCTTATAGAATGCATCAATTTCTTCTGATTTTATTTGTTTTTACGACTACTGTATACCTACAACTTTAAGAGTCACAATAGTCCATTAAACCGCCGTTTCTTCCAGTAATTGCCTTCTAAATATTAAATCGTCTGATAAAATCACGTTTCTCGGAGGTAATTTTCTTTCAGTTAGTCATCCCTTCTGTTTCGTGCTTTCCTGATAGAGAGATATATTTCCTGGTATACCCGAATACATGTTAACCATTTCAAAGAAATCCAATGCGCCCCGCTACAAGAGAAGGGTCGTGCAATAATAATAATTAAAGTTGACACAGACAACAAACATTTGTGCTTGATGTGAGTATTGGTGCAAATGTATACCCGACAGTGATATCATCGCAAAACTTCACTGAGATATCATTTTGTCTTGCTTACGCCTATTTAATTATTTTCTTATTATTATTTGTTGGTATTACCAATGAACGCAATCTTAATTTTCATTGGAATTTTCTTCTGATGTAAAATAACAACTAAGGACGGGTTGTTTCGGAGAATCTGAACAATTCATCAAATTTCAACGTTCATTTTCAAGTTCTGTGAAAGACTTTTTCAAGTTCTGTTTTTATTTCAGTTTTGTCAAGCAACTAGCCTACAATGATATAAAAACAGAACTTGAATAAATCTTTCACAGAACCCGAAAATGAACGTTGAAATTTGATGAATTGTTCAAATTTTCCGAAACAACCCGTCCTTAGTGTTGCTGCCAACTCTGGCCACGATATTTTTATCGTACAAATAAACAGAAACAACTCAAATGTTGAAATTGTCTATAAAAACATTTTCATAATATTATCACCACGATAGAGCTATATGTATAAAAAGCAAGATAATAATAATATCACAACAAGAGTGCATATTAGGTATACAAAGCAAGAAAATAATAATATCACCAAAATAGAACTATATGTATACAAAGCAAGAAAGTAATAATCACCACAAAAGAGTTATGTGTATACAAAGCAAGATAATAATAATATCACCAAAATAGAGCTATATATATATACAAAGCAAGAAAATAATAATATCACCACAATAGAGCTATATTTATACAAAGCAAGATAATAATAATATCACCACAATAGAGCTATATGTATACAACGCAAGATAATAATAATATCACCAAAATTGTGCTATATGTATACAAAGCAAGAAAATAATAATATCACCACAAGAGTTATATGTATACAAAGCTGGAAAATAAAAAATATAAGATATGGAACTGGTCTTAATTTGAATATATCCTTTATATCCTTTATATCTTTTATATAATATATCCTTTTGTTTTATACACTCAACCCTTTGGAAGACTGTGGGAGAATAGCCACCACATTATTTTTCATCATTTGCAAACGTGCCGAAGCAGTAAGTACCCTTACCATAAAATGTCACAATTTGCAGCTACAGTCTGTAGATAATTATCAAAATACAAAATGTGTGGGTTATGTAATATAAAATAAACTTTAAAGTGACAGCTGTCAATGTCACTCTCTTTTGCGAGTTTGTCGTGTTTTGAAGAAAACTTTGTCCTGGATTAATAATTTTAATTTAATTAAATTTTTAATAAAGTAATTTGCATCGTTTAAGTTCTTAGTAAAAATCTACTACTTAAAAAAATAATAATATCGGTGGTGCGTCACTGTGTCTATGTGTAACTCAGGATCAATGAACTCTAGAATTTGCCATGATTTAAAAAAATGGGTTTCATCGATTCAGACAACTGATAAAATAAATAATTTATTCCATATTTGAAATACGTTTTTTTGTAAAACTTTTTACTAACAAGTTTACCAACGGCGTGTCATTTGAAAGCTAAATTTCAGGTCGTCTTTTGAAAGGCAATGATCGCGAGGCATATATTTTTTATATAAATTCTTTCAGTTTCACAAATCCTACGATTTATGTTATTTCGTTTTTTTTCACGGATCTTTAGAATAACCTTATTCAAAATATATAGATAATTGCAGCCTCTACACGGAGAAAACTTACTGATACAAAATATTGCTTATTTATCAAAAATCTCTTCACATTATTCGTATTCCTGTTAAAAACTAATGAAATTACAGATTTCATAATACACTATCAGTAAAACACTTGGCGATGTTGGAACACGTGTTTATAAAAATTCTAATATTTTCGCATTTCGTCATTATATAATAACAGGATTAAAGCAGTTACATGAACAAGTGTTCCGATATATTATTAAAGTACTAATAGTTATTAGGAAATGGCCTGCTATCCACCTTTTTAACAGATTTTTAATTAATCAGCATTACTCAATTTTTCTCCGTGTATCAGGCGTTCCAAAGGGTTTTTATTCGATGAATATCTTATATTATAAAACCCAAGTTCCGTTTGAATGATTTCCATATAAGACAAACAATGATTTTGCTGTAAAATAATATCCATAAAATTAAAATAATACGCAATTGTCACCGAGATCACCACGGAATTAATTTAATGGTAGCATATTCAAGCGTAGAGCCATTTAGAGTTTGACCTTTTCTCGTAAATGCCAGGGAGACATAAATGGTGGGCGGTGATCACCGGACGTTAAAAATAAGACAGATTTCATTTGCAAAGTTATTTTTATTGTTTTAATATAAATTCTCCAGAGCTTATTTTACAATCCACAAACACAATACTCGGAAAAACAATAAAATCCGCATTCCTCTAACACACACTACGAAATATGGGATCTCTTAACTATATTGCCTACACACTCTATAACTCTCTTCCAGATATCTATAAAAACAGCCAGCATATAAAAAATTCAAAGTAATGCTTTAAAAGAAAAAAATTTTTAAACCATTAAAAACGTTAATTCTTGTCGTATTGTATTTTGTCTTGTTTTTTCTCGTTCCTTTTTATCCCATGTATTTGTAATCGAGCATAATCTATTTCTACCAATGTATTAGTGGTTAAGTACCTTTTTGTAAATTTCTACCTAAGGTTTGTGCTTATGTGTATATCCCTGTATGTTTCCTTTTTGTTTTCTCTTGTTTGTTCTACTTGACCTCCCTTTTTCTATATTTGTACTGTTTTGTATGTGATACTTGTAATTTTGATATCAAAATACCAATGTAAAATTGTACCTATTAACTCCCACCTATGTATTGTAAGTTCCTCCCGTCATTCTATAATGCCTCGAAATGTGAAATATCACACAGATAATATTCTAGTCCAGAATATTTTTCCTTATATCCGTATACTTAGGACGGGTTGTTTCGGAGAATTTGAACAATTCATCAAATTTCAACGTTCATTTTCAAGTTCTGTGAAAGATTTTTTCAAGTTCTGTTTTTATTTCAGTTTTGTCAAGCAACTAGCCTACAATTATATAATAACAGAACTTGAATAAGTCTTTCACAGAACCCGAAAATGAACGTTGAAATTTGATGAATTGTTCAAATTCTCCGAAACAACCCGTCCTTAGACATCAGCCAGAGTTATGAACATAATACTCACACAGTTGCATTTCTTGCAAATAACAAGTATCAAACGTGTTATTCGACTTATATTTGAAATACAAAAATACAAAAACACGGGTAAGACCCGCTGCGGGTTCAAATCCCGACGTCCGTAAGTAAATTTCTTTGAACTAATTTGTGTTTTTTCACAATCAATTTACCTAAAATAATATACCTGTAATTTTCCTTCTCTCTCCTCTTGCACATTCATCCTCCCCATATCCTTTCCCACCCCTTAACCTTAAGCCTCACAACATACTCCAATTGAGGATGCCATTAATATTGTAGTTGAGTTGGGAGCAGTTGGGACTCTTGCACGGTATTCACATTAAAAAAACTCTAATTGCGCGAGAGGTCGATGGCGACGCATTTTCTCCTGGTAATAGAATGTTTCTAAGAATAGTCTACCAGGGTAGCATAATTAGACGCGGTATACTTTTACCTGGTCATGATTCATCGCCGTATTCATTACGTAGGTACCAAATAATTTCTATGACATTAATTTCAGCGGCAGTAGGTACCGTACCTCCTCAATTCCTTGCCTCCCTGGTACCCGAGTATACGCGAGATAAGCAATATTAAGTAGATATCGCAATCATGCAGAAAATATTTAATATTCACTTTTAAAAATAAGATTGCGTTTGTGTAATATCTATATTCTTCTTGCGTATTTTGGAAAATGTCAAAACCAGTAGGTAATAATTACATGAATAACAATTAATTTATACTGGAAGCTTCAGATAGCCAAGTATTTAGGTAGGTTGTACTAACTTCTTCCGCCCGTATCGGCTTCAAAATACACTTTATTGAAACACCTTGTCGTATTTTACGCATGTATGAGTTACACATAATGTACAGGGTGCCTACTTAAATTATCTCTTCAAACCATCGATGTGTGCGATGCTTCTAACCAAAAGTGTCGACTAGTGTTTTTTTAAATGAAATGAAAGTTAACCCTTCAGGCTTCTACCATATGTCTGTTATGTTTCTTAACAACGATGTCAAATGGCGGGGAATTTGTGTATAATATTTCCGTGTTGCAATAAAATCCAAATAAATTGAACATTTCTGAACGTATCCAAAAATTGATAACTATTTTTGAAAGGAAATGTAATACGCTTTCAATATATATATAATTTTTTTAGTATTTTTTTTTTTAAAGGTTTTAAAAATGGCTCACCTAAACGTTTTTTCCTACAAAAACTGAACTAAAATAACTGATAACGAAAAACGAAACATATTTAATAGTAAAATGTATTATGAACTGTTATCTCACTTTTTGTCGTGTTATAGAAAAACTATTTGTTTTTAAATCACAACGTTTCATAAATTTATCTCAAATTGCGGTCGGAACCTTTGGTTATGTACGTGTACATTTTAATTATTCTGTGGTTAACTTCTGTATTTAAATATGTAGCGTCTCGTTTTTGCTTTTTATTACCGTTTAAATCATATTTTTCACCCTGATGCTAAAGTAGATACAAGGATTTCCATGAGACCTTATGAGCTGTTCGCAAAAAGTAAACAAATAGACACTATGGGTACTAGCTGTTGGTTCGCTAAACCGAACAAATTAGCATAAAGGGTTAAGGAACAAAATATATATTTTTGCTTGTTGAGTTGTTCTGGTATACACATAGCCTTTCACTGATGTCGCCATTTTATATAAGCTATTTTGACTCCTGGGCCCCATACAGGTTTCAGTGGTTTCAATTGAGCTTTAACCTTGTCCAAACCATAGACAAAATTTACATTATCTAATTATAAAATAACTTTCAAGTGACAAAAAATGGTTTCTGTAAGTTGTGATTGTGATATTTTCTAAATTGAAACTGATGCATACATGTGTTGTTCTGTGCTGTGAAAATTATCAAACAAAGATTCTAATTTCGTTTGTCTGTGCATTGGTCATTCCTGTGTGAAATCATTCACGTTCAATGAACTCAAATTTGCTTTGAATTGTTAAAGTGTCATTTTCAAAATTGGAACTGACTGTGTGAAGAATAATTCAGACAACTTGAAAACAATTCGCACTTGAAGTGAAATAACGAAAAACGGTATACAAATGTAATTTTTTCTTATTATTATAAGCGACAAAGTAATTAGGTTACCTATAATAATAATATATGTGAACAGAAAATTGTTTTGATTGTCAAATTAAAGAAATGAAAATTGTTTACGTGGCAATAAAATTCATCTGTTTTCATCTTTCAGCGAGTCTAGTCACGTGCGTAACATCTTGTAAAAATATAAAAAATCATATTTTCAAGTGACGCTTTTTTCAGACTAAATGTCTAAAAATTCTCCCAGGTGAAAATACGTATGTGTTGTTTTACATCAATGTGTTTGTCTCAGTACGATACAACCATTCTCACTAACACCCTCTTACGAGCCAGAGTTCAACGGAAAACGTATGAATAATGTAATGAATCGAGTGATGTGAGCAGCCCCGACTTGCTCTACCTTTCGATAGCACCTGTCTCTCGGGCTTATCGGCTTTCTGGCCGGGCGGAATAACTCGATTGTTTCAAAGGGGGAAACATGGAATTGCATAATATAATATATTTTACTATGCTTTTGGAGACGATCAATTCTTCATTTATTGCGGTCTTTTGTTGGATATGCTTAGTATTAATTCGCTAACGTCTGTCGTACACACTCGCTCCGAACGGGAGTGCTGCCATCTATGAATAGAGTGGATCGAAATCGCTCTGACTTGCTCTAAAACACCTGTCTCTCGGGCCTTATCGGCTTTCTGGCCTCTCTCAATACCTAATTCGATTGTTTCAAAGGGGAGTTTTGAAAAGCGTATAATACAGGGTTTTCCAATAAGAGGTGGTATTTTGAATAGCCCGCTATTTCGGTAGATGTTATAAGATTTTGAAGCTGTCATTTTTTGACATTTGACAAGTAGAAACTACGTCATTAATAAAAATGGAACGATACACGCTTCAACAACGCATTGAAATTATTAAAATTCACTTGAGTGAATCAAATGCAAATCATCTTAAGTGATGAGGCCCATTTCCACCTCGGTGGCTTCGTCAACAAGCAAAATTGTCGCATCTGGGGCTCGGAAAACCCAAGAGTTATTGTTGAAAAGCCTCTCTATCCTCAACGTGTGACTGTTTGGTGCGGTTTATGGTCCGGCGGAGTCATTGGACCTTAATTTTTCGGAAATGAGGCTGGAGCAACAGTTACGGTGAATGGATTGCGCTATTGAGAGATGATTAATGATTTTTTATGGCCGGAATTGGATGGTATTGATCTGGACAACGTTTACTTTCAACAAGACGGCGCTACGTACCACACAAGCAACGAAAACATTAATATTTTACGATTGAATATCAAAATAACACCTCTTATTGGAAAACCCTGTATATTTTACAATGTTTTTGGAGATGATCAATTTATTCCTTACTTATTGCTGTCTTTTGTCGGATATTTTTAGTATTAATTCGCCAACGTCCGTCGTACACACTCGCTCCAAACAGTAGTGCTGCCATCTATGAATCGAGTGGATAGAAAGTGCTCCGACTTGATACAAACATCTCTCGGGCCTTATCGGTTTTTGTCCGCTTTGAATACCTAACTCAATTGTTTCAAAGGAGAGGTTTGAAAGTTTATAATATATTTTACAATGCTTTTGGAGACGATCAATTCTTTTCAGCCATTTCAAGCAACCTCATACGTCATTACAGCTCAGAAGTGATCGAGTAGAACATCAGGCAAATCTACTAGGAGATAAGCATCCATCGGGGGTGGGTGACGTGTCGACAGTTTTGGAAGTTGACCACCTCTGATCAATACTCGTCATGGGCAAAGTGTCGCGGCCGATAGGAGTTTAAAATGCGAGGGTAGCGGCCGAAAATCATCTTGGTAATGCGACATAATTAGTATTAAGTTTTTCATAGGTTTTCGAAGAATTTTCTTTCACAACGATTTGTTGAAATTTGAACTCTGGCATCATGAAATTTATTCAACGTTTTCCGTTATTTCTAACTCACCTGTGAGCTATGTAGTTTTGATATATAAGTTTACCTTTAAAAAAACATGGACAATTTCCAAAGTCTTGATATCCACGAGTCATTGGGACAATGGCATTCCTAATTGGGGTTTATTGTGCAGCTGAAGGAGATGAGGATATGAAGGTTGAAAAGTACCTTGCTATTCAGATCTGGTACCCAAACACAGCTATTTCAAGTGACGTTTCTATTCTGAATGGTTGTCTTTCTCCACGGCGATACTGAGAGTATCTAGATACTTGGTATACGTAATATTATATGAATAATTTTGCATTTATTAATATGGTTTATTCGATTCAATTCAATAAGTTGATCCTTGAAACTATAAACCTTTTACTTTTTACCCTCCGACTTCCAGAAGCTCTCTCACGTGTTCTCCCCTCCTCCTTTCAACCGGAACCACCGTTCTTCCTCCCTCTCTCACGTGTATATATAGTACCAACCTACTGCCACTTCCGGCCCGGGCGCACCCAGTTCGAAAAACGAATCCTGCCTTCTAATTTCGAATTTTGTACCAATAATAATTCGGGAGGAGATCTTCCAAAAATAGTAATTATCTACCCAAAATAAAATCTGCTAAAATATCGAAAATGTAGATTTGCCATCATCATATAAATACCTACTTTACATCGATTATTTTATCATTTCTACTTTACGTAATAACCTAATTATGAACGCCCCGTCGTTGCATTATAGAAATCAGGTGTAGAGTAATTTTCCTCTTAATTTCAACATGAAAGGTGCAAAATTTCATCAAAATGTCTGCTTTAAAGGGTGAGAAAAGGGCGTGTGGATGGTTTTTCCAAGTTTCACGTAGACCGTGACCTTCTTTTGATTTTGAAGGTCAAGTGTGTAAAATTTCATCAATATCGATAAATTTACACTCTTTATATAAATATATTGATATTGAAAGAAACACACTAGAAATGCCTTCCATGTAGATTTGAATGGAAACCAATATCGTAAATACCTTTAAATACATTTGGTTCTTACATATTAAGCAAGTGTTCTATCTCTCTTACACCGACATCTAGTTCCTACCCAGGCGTTGTGAGTTCAATTACTAGGCTGGCAAAATACTCCATCACGACACAAAAACATTTTCCACTTGTGATGAAAGTAGGAGATTTTCAAATATTGTCAGGTTATTCGTAACCCGTGAATTACTTTTTGTCTTTCTAAGAAAAGAAAAAATAGTTTTTTATTGGAAATTTAAGAACCAATTTCTCAGAATTTTGGATCTCGAATGCTTTTCTTGTGTTTTTCTTTGAACGTAATATCAATTAAATTTTATGGGATTATGGCATCCCCTTTTGGGGTGTGTTGTGAGACTGTAGGGAGTGAGTAGGGGAAGGAGATGCGAAGAGGAAGGTTGGGAAGTATGCCGTTTTACGCTACATGTTGATTCTGAATTGTGGACTATCACCACTCTGGATAGGCAGATATTCGAATCGAAACAATAATTAATGAATGCATAAGTTCAATAGATAATAGATATGTGACATGCGAGCGTGCTGACTGTCGCCGAGCTACCACTACACTGAACGGACCACAGATGCTATGTCTATGATATAATAATGTAAAGAAGAGTGTCAGTTGGCGGCGTGGCTTTTTAAAATATAAATCTATAGTTTTATTTCGATAATTATGAAAGTGACTATTTAATTTCGTAAAATCACTCCCACCTTTTACCACCCCCTTGAACCAGATGTTTGATATATCTTGATGAAATTTTGCACACTTGACATTGAAATTTACTGTGTACATCTAATTTCTAAAAACAAAGATGGTATGCGTCCGTTCTGTATATGTTCAAAGACTGGGCGCTGCTATGCATAGGTGCGATTTGCAGTAGTGCGAGTGAACGATGTCGACTAACAATATTTCAAGCACCATCTCCCTTATTTCTATTATCTACATGTATGGTAGGTTCAATAATCAAAACGAATAAATCAATTTCACCAACTGTTTTCGTTTAAAAGTGAATGCGTAGTTTAACAATAGGTGGCAGACATAATATGATGTTAGTTGTGGTAGGTGGTAACCAGTGCCGGATTGGTCATATGGCAGCAATAGCCTATTCTACGGGCCCAGGGAAAAAATAATAATTTAATCTATCTAACCATCATGTCTTTCCCCCCCCAGGGGTACCACCTCCTTGCTTCATTCACATTCATATATACTCTTCTGTAATCACGATTCTTCACATAGCCTGACTCAAGTATCTTGTTCACTTGATCGTGCCGTGTCTTCCTCGGGCACCCCAACATCTTCTACCATTCACATTCGTGTCATATATTCTCCTTACACTCCTTTCTATATTCTAGGAGAGTAGGTACCACAGACATAGGAATTAATAGACGAGAAGATAATGGCGAGGGGTAAAATCAACTGTTGAAGAACGAAGGGCGTAAGGCTGACTGTGATTCGTCAATAAATCAATCTGACAGTAAATAGGCATCTCGCATTATAATATCACCATTTACTTCTTAAAAGTAAAATCTGCTTTTGAATGAATAGACATTTTTACATGGGAGCGCAAATTACTCGCCACGTTATGAACAAATTTGCGAAGTCCAAATTCAGAAAAAAAATTCGGTTCTATTTTGAGAGTCGAATATTTCGTTTAAGTATTTAGTTAAGACACTTTTATAAATGTTCATAATTTACTTCCCAGCAACCAACCAGCTTTGTGTTTCGCGTCCAGACGTTTCTCGATGTGATAGTATATTATGTTTCTAAAACTGATCTATATTATACGATGTGAATATGCTTAAAATAAAGTAAAATAATGCTTATATATGGAATGTAATACGACAATTGGGTTTATTCTCTTTTTCACATCTATTTTTACAAGTTTTCATAGTACAAGTCAACATTTTGCCGTTTTATTTCGTAAAATGAACCGATGATGCCTCGACCATAGTTCGCATAAGAATGATGACGTCACGTTTTCAAATTTTACTTGAGGCCATACGCGAGCACAGCCGGCTCCAATGGAACCGGTATGGGGAGTGGGGATAATACGCTTTTAATCACTTAGGGCAGGTCTACTAATATTCATATGTCTATGGTAGGTACCTATATTTACGTGTTCTTTTTAGAAATACTAACATATTTGACTTTGGTTAGTTTTTAGATTCTCACGGCCAAAAGCATTTTTGTTGTTTGTTTTTGGGGTGTTATGCCGTGTTGCGCTAACTCCTTCTTTAAAGGAGAAGGAGTTAGCGCAACACGGCATAACACCCCAAAAACAAACAACAAAAATATTTGACTTTGACTAAATAAGAACGCTTTGTTCCACAGAATTCGAACAATTTATCAAATTTCGAAGTTAATATTCAAGTATTGTTAAAGTCCTAACATAATCAAGTTCCGTTTTTATATACGAGTACTGTAAAACAACTAAATTACAATAACGGAACTTAAATAGAACCTTCACAGTACTTGACTTTTATTTTACTAAAATTGATGAATTGCTTAAATTTTGTGAAATAAGTCTTAAATATTTTATTGTTTTTTTTTATATTTAACTACCCTTCTAAAAGACAAAAATCGAAAAAAATTATTTATTTGACCTAGGAAATAAATTTCGCCTGCGGCGCATTTTCGGTTGCCCCATTTATGTTATGACTCACAGGATCAGATTTACAGTATATTTTTTAATACATTTATTTATTTATTAATTTTCGGGAAATCGACAGTTTACATCTAATCAGTTTGTACATAAGTATTATATGGTAAAATAAAACCAATTATGGATTTTCTCCTTGTGAATTTAACTGAGACAGCATAATATAGAATAAGTTAATTAAATAAAGTATACAAAACAAAGATTATATACAACGAAAAATTTACAAAACAATACATTTTTAGCCATGGAGAGTGGTTGTAGGTATAAATCAAATTATAATAGAGATATAAACAATAGAGACATAAACATTATTCACAAACCATCAGAGAAATATTCTTTTATGGACCTCTTGTATTTGGTAAGTTCGCAACTGAAAATATCAACCTTGGATAATACGCTATTGTAATTAAATTTCAGGATGATATAAACGAATGCTTTTTGTGGTTTGACCTCAATGTGAAAACATGTTTGATGTATTTGAAGATTTCCTTCATGAAAAAGATTTAAATATTTCGAGGAAAAAAATGGTTTTCAAGACAAGAAATTTTCCGCAGCTACCAACGACCTTGCTACGCCACTAAATTTGTTAGTAAAATATGTGTTTTATTTTATATCCGAAATCAAATCCTCTTGATGACATTTGCTTCAGGCCCGCGCTAGCTTAATCCGGCACTGGTGGTAGTATAGTTTGGTAAGTAGATTTGGCGCAGGTGTCTGCGTGCTCGCTGGACGCGTCACGGTGCTCGGGCCCAACGGTCCCGTGCTCGATGCACGGTGACGGCCACTCGCAATGTGGGGCGGATGGCATGGCTTGCAGAGGGTGCCAGCCCAAACCAATCCTCGTCTCGAGGAGGCAGGAGGAACAAACCCTTTTTAATAAACTTTTTTCATGTACTTCCATTCTTTCTCTTTTCCGTATATTAGACGTGTTCGTAATCTACATTATCGTATTTCTGCATAGCCAAAAGCATGGCACTTCTCAAGCTCCATTCTCAAGCTGTAATTTACAACTATTATTATTGCGACAAATTTTACCTCGATCGAATTAAATAATAGGTACCTACTAGTAGTTCTGTGAACTGTAGACATCGCCTCCAAAAAAATATGCTTCTAATATATTCTCTTATTTTATAGTAGCTTACGTGTACCCGGCGCTGCTAGGGGTTATCCTTAGGAGATATACATATTCCATATTAGACTTTTCTGTAGGCCTTTTAAAGATGTACAATTCCGTAGTATACTATTTTCATGTATCTCAAGGTTTAGCCAGCGTTACCAATGTAGTGCCCGAAAATATATTTTTACGGCTTCAACTCTACCAAAATCCGTTGCGTAGTTTAGAAGAACTAAGCGCACAAACAGACGGACACGGACAGCGACACATATTATTTTATACTATTTAGAGATATCAGAGCTAAAATTTGCTCTCAAATTAAAGATAATTGTATATATATCATTGATATTTAACTTTTTTTTATTTTAAAAAAGCAATTTTACGATCTGCTTAAAGAAATGGTCACCATCTACATTTTTTTTCAAACTTTCTTCAGGCCGGTAAGCACTATAATATTGATTATTCCGATTTGACAGCTTTACAGTAGGAACCACGATCATGCGAACTCTGGCGGGATAAACGGGTAACATCCAACACGGCTACCATCTTCAACCGAAATCGTAACGAAGGTCAATTACATTTGGTTGCGTTACTCCTTTTCAACCTAATTTACGTCTTTTTATAACATGTACAATTTAAATAGATTGAGGCATATAATATGTTGCCACCCGCTTCATGCACCTGCAAAGTTAGATTGTAAATTTGTAACACCGCTGTTTTAACTTGTACTCGTAACTACTCCCTCTGGTGAAAATATAACCAACCAACAAAGGCTCTGCTATTGCGAGTAACAGGAAATTAAATGTCCTGATCAATGCATTCCCAGGAGGGGTGCTGAACACAGTTTAATGTCGCTTGGGGTTGCTGATACGGGGGAGGTTTGATTCCATGGGGGGTCGTTGATGATTTTGAAATAAATCGCAGATTTTTTACTCCACTAGATGAAAAGTTTTGCTAATTAGAAATCTGTAAAAGGTAGGTGTTTCTTTCAGTGATGTGGATTATGGACACGAAAAGAACGAATATATATTCGATATTAAATGAAAAAAATACACAACTGTTGATATAGTAAGCCCTGACGAAGCTTGAGCTAAGCGTAACCTATATGATTTAAGATTTTCACGGCCAAAAGTATTTTTGTTATTGGTTTTTGGGGTATTATGCCGTGTTGCGCTAACTCCTTCTTTAGCCAACGTTTCGGACAGCATCAAAATAACACATCTGCCCTGATGATGGACACTGCAATGCTGTCCGAAACGTTGGCTAAAGAAGGAGTTAGCGCAACACGGCATAATACCCCAAAAACCAATAACAAAAATAAGCGTAACCTGGTTGGCTGTTAATATTAATTCATAATAAAAGTGGTGTTTTACAAAGTGTACTTTTTTCATTTAATATATAATGTCACATCACAAAGTGTTGGCTTCCTTCGATAAAAGTATATATTCGATGTTGCAACCTAACAAAAATTAAAGCCATGTTATATTTTTCTTCTATAATTTTCCTTTTTTAATATTGTAATAAAGCTTGTCCCAATTTACAATTCATACACAAAACCATGTGTAATATGACCTAAGAAAGTACACAGTAAGTTCACATTATTTTCAACATTTGCAAAAATATACTAAATAAATAAATATCATAGCCAACATTTGGTCAATTTACGTACAGATTTCAGTTTTTATAATTATTTTTGTGTTGTGTGGTTGAAGGGAGGAGCAATGAAGAAGCGAACGGTATGAACGTACTTGATTTTTAAGATAATATAACATCGAACATATAATCTTCCTTCCTGTATCCATAATCCATAATATCTTTGAAAGAAACCCCTAATTTTTACAGATTTCTAATTAACAAACTTTTCATATAGTAGAATAAAAATTCTGCGATATTTCAAAATGATCAACGACCCCACTGGAATCAAACCATACATGTCTAAAACGTTTCAAGCTTCGATCACCAGTTCGATAAGGAGTGATATGAAATGTGCCGCAAATGTAAATAGGTACTAAGTACCTAAATTTTATTAAGAACATTACCTTCATTTGAGATGCCACATTTAAAAAATATGTCATCCGAGATGCGTGCACAGATTTCACATTTAGGTACTTAGTACCTATCGCAAATGTAGATAGGTACTAAGTACCTAAATTTTATTAAGAACATTACCTTCATGTGAGATGCCACATTTAAAAAATATGTCATCCAAGATGCGTGCACAGATTTCACATTTAGGTACTTAGTACCTATCGCAAATGTAGATATGTACTAAGTACCTAAATTTTATTAAGAACATTACCTTCAGAGATGCCACATAAAAAAAAATGTCATCCGAGATGCGTGCACAGATTTCACATTTTCTCAAAAGCTCATGTACAAAATCAATCTAGATATTAGGTAGATATACATAAATAGCACGGTTTTTGCTAGGTTTTCAAGTGCAGTGTTATAATTATGTGCATTCTATGCCATCTGTGCCAGATTCACGATGCATTGCGGAATTCGGCCAGATGCATTCGCTGCACCTTTCGTTTCAAGGTAAAAGATTTCGTAAATGCATAATATGTATTAGGTACAAATGTCTAATGTTTACTTTGCGAAGTTTCACAATATTCCCTGGAATCTAGATACGTAGAAAGTTGCGAAATATTCCACTCGTTAGCAAGCATAATAAACGAATTATTATTATACTTGGGCTGCCAAGTGTCAACAGAAATATTGATGATTTGCAAAGATCACAAGCGTTTTGAAATTTTCTTACAAATGCCCGTGATAAGAATTTTATGTGTGTCAAGAACGGATCTGATTCAGTTGTACACAATAAGTTGAATTTGAAGTACATACCCAAACAATTGTTATTAATTTTTCTTTTGCAACACTGGAAATTAAAATGTTTAGATGTGATACTTATGAATGTAGGTAATTTATATGATGATAAAAAACCACAGATTCTGAGGGATTACTGTAGGTATTAATAAAATGACGTTGTCGGAACAATCCGTCTGGCAAAGCAGATCACCCTGCCTATCGTCGACTGCCGACATCCGACAAGGGAAACCTTAGATAGATCGTCTCTGATACCATCGCTGATCCGGCATACGGCCGGCTGCGGCCCTTGTACGGCTTGCTCGTACGGCGGACGTCCGCGGGTCGAGGGTTAAACACACACACAACCTGCCTGCTAGCCTACCTTTGAATTATCTCCAGCGCGAGGAATAATTGCTTCTGGACTTTCTGCGCTCCGGGTGGATTCAAGTCACATCAGTTTGTGGTGGAGAGGTCTGAAGCGAATGGTTTCCAAAAAACTATAAACTCCATAAGTTGTTGATCTGAAAAAAATATTTTAAATACCCTCATTTTTGGTCTTTATTATTCTACGACGAATTACTTCTCGATTTGCTGCCCTCCGGATGAATCAGATGAGATCAAATCAGTACGTGGGGCCTAAGGTGTAAAATTCCCGTCAAATTTGATTGCCATTTTTATTTTTGTTTTTCTTCCCCTGAAATGCTACGGTTCATACATGCCTGAAAACTTTAGTCGTAGTTGTTGAAGTTACACACGACAGAACATGTGTTCTAGCACAGCCATAGCTTGACAAATTAGACATATATATTTACTCTTTAAATAACCATAAAAACTTTTTTGTATGCCACCTGTCTTCCCAAATGTTAAAATAAGATAATAATGGGTGATTAATTTGTCGTACCTACAATAATTTAGATAAAAATAAACAGTGACCCGTTAGAAAATATATTCTGATCTCAGATACTGCAAGATTGCTTCGATTCTTCAGGTTAACGAAACATAGAAGAAATACTCTTTTTATGATGTTGTGCCTTTGAATTATCCATAATCTGTGTAATGAATTGCTCCGTGATTTTCTGTGCTCCGTGTAGATTAAGAACATATCAATTTGTGGAGGAGAGGTCAAAGGTTAATTACAAAAGTTGGTTTACATGAGATAATATTATTCGCTTATCCATTACGGTTTTCAATCAATTACAATAATCTCTCTTGCACAAACCACCAACACATAATTTTTTTTTCGGTACAGGTACTATTTGTTTTAAATTTGCATGTGGTACAAGATTCTTCGTATGTAGGAATTCAAACAGGTCAATAACTTATAGTGATGTATTTTCGGGGTATTATGCCGTGTTGCGCCACCTCCTTATTTAGCCAACGTTTCGGACATTACAGCCTTTAGTTTATGAAAAAATTATTTTATAAATGATAAACTATGGTTCCTATGGGGAAGATTTAACCCGGACATAAAATCGGTTTTTTATAAATTTCCAGGGTTGTTGGTGTTCATCCATGAACTAGATAGCTAGCACTATATATTATAAAAACCCTATTTTCTGTCCGGGTTAAATCTTCCTCATAGGAAAAACTAAACCCTTCCACACACTTTTCCACAAACGATCATCTAGTCAATCAACATTATGCAAGTGCATTATATAAGCAAAATAAATACAAAACAATACAAGAACAACACGTCAACTCACCAGAGATTAAATTTTCTCATTTGATCTCTGGTGAGTTGACGTGTTGTACTTGTATTGTTTAGTTTTTCCTATGGGGAAGATTTAACCCGGACATAAAATCGGTTTTTTATAAATTTCCAGGGTTGTTGGTGTTCATCCATGAACTAGATAGCTAGCACTATATAATATAAAAAACAGATTTTATGTCCGTATTAAATCTTCCCCATAGGAAAAACTAAACCCTTCCACACACTTTTCCACAAATGATCATCTAGTCAATCAACATTATGCAAGTGCATTATATAAGCAAAATAAATACAAAACAATACAAGAACAATACGTCAACTCACCAGAGATCAAATGGGAAAATAATTCACCGACTCCAGATATTTTCATATCAGAGAGTTCGGCTCGGTAGAACTCCTAACAGGGCCTATAAATCCTACTGATCCATCAACATAAATATTTAAAAAATCTTTCGTTATCCTACATGTATTTAAAATGACTGATTTTCGCATTTTGAAAAATACATTTTTTGATAGATCATACATAGCCTAAATTTTCAATGAGAGAGCTAGGTATAATGCCAGTAGCCGAAATAACGAATGGTAATATTTTTACAGTTTGAGAATGCCAAATTCTTTTTATCTCATTTCCTAAATCTGTATTTTCTTATTTTTTCATTAACAGATTTTTGAATATTACAGGAATTTGGAATAGCGGCATCAATGATATAAGTTATTTTTTTAAATTTTGTCATGTAAAACTATATCGAGTCTATTATGACTAATCGTTCGGTCTGTTAGTATAGTTTTATATATATATTTTTTTATTATTGACCTTACTATTATTGTTTCCCGGAATTGGCACAGTAGATAGTCCAATGCAAAATTATATTTATGATTAATTTATTTGCTAGTGAAGATTTTATCGGCTATTTTCACATGACTATTTTTAGTTGGATTATTATTTGAAGAGATATAAGAAGCAAAAGAGGTTACTGGTTTTTATCTTTCCGAGAAAAACTCTTTTAACCACAGATAAAGTAAGCCCATGTCAATAAGTCAAAAATATTGATTTAAACAGATATCTATTTGAGTACATATATAAGATGCTATCTATTTTTTTAAATGATCATATATTTCACGGATCGCAGTTTCAATTCAATTCAATTTCAATTCAATTTGTTTATTCCTTTAAAAACATTACAAAATTACATTTTATTTCGTTTTTAAGTATATTTGTAAAATTGTATTACATAATAGTTAGCGGTGTATAAACTATACCAGCATCAATAGAGCTTGCCTTTTAAAGGCAGCTTCACCGATGCTAAATATGTCGATATCCGAATTAATTCTGTTCAACAGCAAGACTGCTCTCCCCACCGGCATGACCATTGGCAAGTTAGTCCTGCAGGCCGGGAGATAAAACAGTCTATGCTGTCGGTGACGGAGATAACCATCAGGAACATAGAGACTAATACTCTCCATGATAGTCGGATTTACTAACCATCCACGAATCAGTTTGAAGAAGTGTGATACAATATGCACATCTCTTCTGACCCGTAGATGGTTCATACCGAGCATGCCCAAGAGAAAGTCAGTAGGATAGAGCCACGGGTAGTAGCCATACTCCCTCAGGTAGAGGAATCTCAGAAATTTCTTCTGCACTCTCTCCAACATGAGGGAATACTTCACCTGATGTGGGCTCCAAACCACCGACCCACTCTCAAGCCTACTCCTAACCAACGCAATGTATAGCACTTGGAGAACCCGGGTGTCTCTAAAATTCGTCGCAGTGCGTAGGACGAAGCCCAGCATTTTCAGTGAAGCACTACACGTCATTTCGATATGAGCATGAAATGTCAGCCTACTATCAAACATGATGCCAAGATCTTTCATAGTGGAGACACGTTTTAAACTTCGGGCATTCATGGTATACCGGTAAAACCAAGTATGACGTGCCCTTGTGAAAGAAAGAATGAAACATTTAGAAATATTGAATTCGATCCGATTCCGTTTACTCCAGTCAACAATTCTATTAATGTCCGATTGGAGTCGAATGCAGTCTTCTAAAGTTTTAATTTCCAAGAATAGTTTTAGGTCATCAGCAAAAAGAAGTGACCTGGAATGCAGAATATTTTCTGTAATATCGTTAATAAAAATTAGAAAGAGGAGCGGTCCTAAATTAGAGCCCTGTGGAACGCCTGAGAGTACAAGGAATAATTTTGACATGAATATTCCATGAGATACAAATTGCTTTCTTCCAGTAAAATAGCTTGCAAAGAATATGAGAAACCGTAAAGAAAAACCTAAAGTTGACAATTTATTTAATAATATGTCATGGTTTACGGTATCAAATGCCTTCGAGAAATCATTATATGAGCAATCTACTTGGTAGCCCTTATCTAAAGATTTGGAAACATAATCTGTGAGTACCAGTAGGTTAGTATCTGTTGATCGACCTTTTCTAAACCCATGCTGTTCCGATATTAAGAAAGGCTCTACTTGAAACAGCACATGTTTATGAATTATCGATTCGAATAACTTAGCCGGGGCGGAAAGTATTGCCACTGGCCTGAAATTTTCGACAGATGTCTTGGATCCACTTTTGAAAATGGGACAAATTTTTGAGACTTTCCAGGAATCAGGAAATATACCAGTATCTAAAGATAGGTTGAATATAAAACTTAGTGGCATTTTTAAAAATTCAACACATCCTTTTAAAAAAAATACTGGAAGAAAATCTGGCCCAAGTGAATGTGTATGTTTCATGTTATTAATTGAAGATTTAACATCTGATTCGTCTATATGACTTATATCAATGTTTTGGGCTCCCTTCACATTCAACTTGGAAGCAGAAATGGGATTTAGTAATGGAGGCTCATTACTGTACACTGATTGGAAATGGGTTGCAAATGCATTGGCTACATCCGCTCCTCTAACTTCCCGATCACCATGCATCATGATGTCTGTTATACCACCATCCTTGCGCAGTGATTTTACGTAGTCCCAAAATGCCTTGGGATCATGCTTGATATCACTCTCTATTGAGTCGACATACGTTCGGAATGCTATATGAACATTTCTTCTAACAACTGCTCTGAGATTACTGAACATTTCATACTCATTTTGGTCACCAGTAGCTTTCCATTTTTTATGGTGAGCATGTTTTTTCTCAATGCTCCTGATGGTATCTCTAGTGAACCACTTCGGATATCTACGTCCACCTCTGTTGGGAGGTTTCCTAGGGAAGCAAGCGTCAAATACATTATATATACATGAATAAAAATGGTGTAGCGTCTCATTAACGGTATCGAATTTAGAAAGTTCATGCCAATCTAATTGGCTCATCATCTGATAAAGTTTGACAAAATCACCCCTACCAAAAATCCATCCCCGCAAAGTGCCGTCTGTAGTTTTAGGTAATTTGGTAGTCTTCGGAGGCTTTTTACAAGAATACCGGAACTCTAATGCGGGGTGATATTTGTCCTCATATACGAGGGGAGAATCGCTATGTATGACATTTAATTCAATGTTACACAAAACGAGATCCAACATCCTCAACTCAGAATTGGGAATACCATTATTCTGGGTGAGCCCAAACACTTCGCATAAAAATTTGAGGTCATTTTCAACATCCTTGCCGCTACGCGCTGAATGGATGTTGAAATCTCCCAAAACAATAATATTCCTTCCTCCGAGAAGATCCACGTTTTCGTGAAACTTGTCGAAGAATAGTTGATATGTTTCCAGAGTTGATGCCGGTGGAAAATATATTACACATATAAAAGTAACAAACAAATCGATTGTAATTTTTATCCACAAGTCTTCGATGTCAGCTTCCAGATCAGGCATGTGTTCGGCCTTAAACTTAGTTTTGACAGCCAAAAGGCAGCCTCCGCCTTGTCTGTGGCCACTACCACTATCTCTGTCTTTTCTGTACACTTGAAAGCTGTCATCGAATAACTCCTGGTTGCACACACTGGAGTTCAGCCAAGTCTCAGTGAGCCCTATTACATCGTAATTGTTTACCAAAACGTTAGAATAAAATAGAGAACATTTAGTTTTCAGTCCCCTAACGTTTTGGTAAAAGAAATGAAAACTATTGTACTGTCAACTAGGTTTAAAATTTGGTAGCCGTGGTGTAATTACCTTATTGACCCATTCTTTTAAGAACGAATGCTTAGGCCAATGCTTAGATTGCAGTAATTCTGCCACCGCTGACCCGGGTACACCGATTTTAAATGACGCATATTCTCCCCTCGTTTTGATTTTTGTTATCTTAAATGAGGAGATACTGACAGATTTACTTATTGTTTTGAGGTGCGATGTTAAGTCATCTACTGTAGTCTCTGGATGCAAGGGGTAAAGATGGAAGTATTTCACTTCCTCCTGGTCCTTTTGACTACCTCGTACGGTGATGGGACGCCGTTTACGATTACGATTAATCAAAGTCCAAGGTTGACTTCCTGGAGTTTGACGTAAGGGCGGTGCATCTGCTTTAGCTCCATCGGGCGGAGGCGGTGCATCCACATCAGGTCCGCCGGCCGGGGGCAGCGCATCACTATCAGATGGCGTGGAGGTAGGCGCTGTGGAGGTAGACGCAACGGGTGTCACATCAGGAGTACTTCGGGATGAAGCATAAGCGGAAGAAGATTGTCCCTTGTCTGAAGCGTTACTCGTTTTTTTCCCTCTTTGGGAGGCTTTTGCAGCCTGCGAGCGGGTTATTATTTTTCCAACGGCCAAACTTGTAGGGTCATCTGAGGTACGAGTCGGCTTAGTAGACGGGGCGCCGTGCGGGGGGAACGGAACGGAGACACCGGCCCCGGCGGCAGTTGCAGTTGAATTGTCTGCGGTAGTAGCGAGCGGGGGCGGTGAGGTGGCGGTGACGAGGGGCGCTGGCGGGCCGAGTGTGTCGCCTGTAGCGTGAACGGGAATCTTGTGCACACATGTACCTGCAACCGCAGTTTCACTATTGTACAAACTACCGACAATTAGTGGTGACGTTTTTAGAATATTTTTAACAACATTCAACTCACTAGTTAAATTGTCCACTTTAACAGAGAGAACTTCGATGGCCATCGTTAGCAAACGAAGCGCATTCGTTTCCTCGTTGATATCCATTAGGATAAACTTGTAAACTTGTAAATTATTTAATAAATTAAAATTACGGCGCGCGGCGAAAAACACGTACGTCCTGCCGGCGAATCTAGAAGGCAGTTCAGGGTCTTATAAATTTTATACATGTAGAGAGGGGTGAATGGTGGTCAAAGATTTTGGGATCAATGGTGCATACTATGTTCATTCCTAAATAACGTGATGATAGTTTAACTACGGTCTTGTGAATATTATACAGGGTTTTCCAATAAGAGGTGTTATTTTGATATTCAAAGAAACTTTTCCCGTAAAAGATCAATGGTTTCGTTGCTTGTGTGGCACGTAGCTCCGTCTTGTTGAAAGTAAACGCTGTGCAGATCAATACTATCCAATTCCGGCAGTAAAAAATCATCAATCATCTCTCGATAGTGCAATCCATTCACCGTAACTGTTGCTCCAGCCTCATTTTCGAAAAAGTAAGGTCCAATGACTCCGCCGGACCATAAACCGCACCAAACAGTCACACGTTGAAGATAGAAAGGCTTTTCAACAATAAAAATCGGGTTTTCCGAGCCCCAGATGCGACAATTTTGCTTGTTGACGAAGCCACCGAGGTGGAAATGGGCCTCATCACTCAAGATGATTTTTCGATGGAATTCTAATAATTAATAATAGTGAATTTTAATGCGTTGTTGAAGCGTGTATCGTTCCATTTTTATTAATGGCGTAGTTTTTACTAGTGAAATGTCAAAAAATGACAGCTTAAAAAGTAGCATCTACTGAAATAGCGGGTTATTCAAAATAACACCTCTTATTGGAAAACCCTGTAGATGTAGAGAGGGGTGAATGGTGGTCAAATATTTTGGGATCAAAGGTGCATACTATTTTCATTCCCAAATAACGTGATGATAGTTGCACAGTTCGTTTTACGAAAATGATATCTTCAAGTAATGGACAGATACATATATAAGGATATTCGGAGAAATTCAGTATTATCTGATAAGACCATTGGCGTAGCACTTCTCTTCCTGGAAGTTGAGTAACAGAGTGGGTGCGCCCAGTGTCTCCAGAAGATTAGGCAAGTCATACCTCATACCCAGTGGCGCGCAGGCCTTATTAGCTGAAAAAAAAAACGTATTTTTCTCTAAATTTTAGGGTTTAATTTAAGTCATAATCGTGGCCTCTATGGTCGACGGGTAGTTTATTCATTAAAAATAATATTGTTTTATTTCACAATTTATTCGTTTAAAATAATAATAATACGTATGTAGCACGTACGAAGCTTCGTTCATTGAAAAAAATAGTCTTTTCGAGAGACTAGAAGGAGTAACCATCTGTTATTTATACCAGGGCGGGAAACGGTGGATATCCTTTAGTATCTATATTTGCGGAACGTTCCGAGTAAAATACCAGAATTTTAACATTGCTTGAGATGGCGTTAACTGTGTTTGGTGACCAGATCTGAATAGCGAAGTACTTTCCCACTTCTATCCTCCCCTCCAAACTAATATTATTGCTACTTTTACGAGAAATTTGCTATTTTCAAGATAAATGTGCTATTTTCAAGATAAATGTGCTATTTTCAAGAGAAATGTGCTATTTTCAAGATAAATGTGCTATTTTCAAGATAAATGTGCTATTTTCAAGAGAAATGTGGTATTTTCAAGAGAAATGTTCTATTTTCAAGAGAAAAGTGTTATTTTTGTGGCTTTTATAAAGTTTCCCTGTTAAATCGAATACTTTGTTAAAATGAGTAATAAATAAACGCGTAGTTTGTAATAGTTTGTAAAAAATATATAGAATAGTGAATTTCCACAGCTGGAATTCATGGTAATGGTCAATGGTTCTATGATATCTCATCAAAATGATAATTGAACACACATTTAAAAAGTGATATAGAGTCATTAACAGTGATGAAACAAAAACTAGGTTAAATGGTTACCTATGTAACCTATTTAACCTAATTTTTGTTTCATCACTTTTTACGACTTTATATTACTTTTTGTAGGTGTTTTGAACGGTCATTTTGATGAGATAGCCGGTCACCATGGTCAACATATATCGCGCAACAACCATAGGGCTCTCGTAAGATTAAAAATCATCACGAAATCACCATAGTAATACCTGCTTGTATTACTACGGTGATTTGAATGCAGTTGATGGTTGATGTGCAGAAACAAATTTTGATAGATGAGAGTGGTCAACCCGAAAATATCACCAATCAGAATTAGGGATTGTTAAAGTACGAAGCACCCCACTGCTCTTGCCTACATATCGTCTAATAATGCCACAGCCTTCTTGGCGATACTATCAGGCCCAATCCCACGATAAGGTTGCCTCTTGGGCAAAGGTAAACATTTGGCTTTTTTTTTTGCGACACGATCTACTGCCAAGTGCGAAAGATCAGGGAAAACCAATTGATACAGAGATAACGAACATATTATTACGTAGATATAATAATATTTCCATTTTGTTGCCCATTCCGTTTCAGATAATTCCTTCTTATTTGATTTACCATTTTTTTTACTGAAGAGGAGACGGTTAACGTAGAGTTCCCGAGAGCACTTATAATTGCAAAATTTAAATATGATATCAACTAAACATCATCAAATTACATAATACGTTAACATTGATGTACAAGTTTAAAACTAACATGCTCTTTGATTATCTGCAATATAACATTTATGTACAGTGAAAATGTTCACAATTACCCTGCGAGAAGTTGCCAAGATTTTAGGCTTCCCAAAACTAAACTTACGTGTACACAAAACTGCTTATTTTATAAAGGACAATTTTTTTATAACAACCTACGAAAAGCCGTAAAGGAAGCCACAAATGTTATATGATGCAAGAACAAGTTTATGATTATATACGGAGGTATTTTATTTTTTAACTTATTTTGTACACCAATGTAACTGTGCAAAAACAAACAAACAAACTTAGGCCATAGGACCATCGTGCTCTCTTCCATTTTATTCCCTGATTCCTTTAAGGTGATGCCATACGTAGTAATGCAAAATCATGTGTTTTTGGTTTGAAAATTTGGTCGCCTAAAAATGTTTCAGATGCTTTAATTAAATACTGCGAGTAGAATACATCTTGGCCTTTGAAATAATCGAGTATTTTTTAGATAAGTCTTTTTATAAGCCCAGAAAAAATAATGTAAAGGCCTATGAAAACTGCTTTAATGTTCAAAATCTCCTACTTACGTACCCATTTTCGGTTATGATTTTATTGTATAATGTGACAAATTAAGTTATTTATAAAATGATCGAAAATTTTTTTAATATTTATGCCTGAACATCCACAAAATAAAATAAAAGGCACTTTATGGCCATGTTTTTTTCTTACATGAAGCAAAACAGGCGGATGGTGTTAAGTGGGAATTTAAACCTTATCGCCATCTACGTAAGGGTTGTTATTGATAGCGGCTCAATTTAAAATATTACACGACGTAGTGCATGGCCTTAACAATCACCCGGTTCCTTTTATAAAGTTCACCAGGGTTGTCATTGGATAAGTGGCTATGTCTTCTGGTCCTACAAAGTGTCTTCCCAGGTAACTGAGCCTTGCTCCCAACAGAGCGGAACATTGGCACCAAAGGTCGAATTGGAGCCTCTTCATCCTCTTCACATTTCCTGCATTTATTGGTGTTTTCCACTCCCAATATCTGCATATGTCTCCTGAGATGGCAGTGTCCCGTTAGTAGTCCTACCATCTCCCTCAGTGAGTTTCTGTCCTTATTGAGTAGTTGCCTTTCATTTACCATATTTGGGGCATGTCAAATTCTCGCTGCATAATATTTCACCAGCAGATTAATATTCCATAATATTTCACCAGCAGATTAATGTTCCATAATATTTCACTAGCAGATTTCACGATTAGCGCAATTTTAAATTTTTAACATCTGAATGAACTTATAAACGTTGTAAAGGTCACTAAATGTGATTAGCTAATTACTTTCCCACCTGTCTCTTCCCCATCTCCTTCCCCTTCACACTACCTTCAGCGCCGCAACATACCCCAATTAAAGATGATAATAATAATAATATTTGGATCTTTTCTACAGTGCCGTTTTCAAGAGAAAATTACATCAGGAGCGCTTTAAAGGATGCCATAGTCTCACTTGCTCCAGACGGTTGGGGGAAGTTGTGCGGTACTCCTAAAAAAAATATTTGTATTATTTTAAATGAATGCTGCAAACTGCAAGATAAATGCAACTGCACTATGAACTGTGACACCAGTGGCAAAACTAGGGCATTGGGAGGTATTTATCCGAAGGCCGGCATGCATGCACTGCTGTCTACTTATGGGCGTTTTACACTATGCCATTTTCCCATACGGAAACTATATCGAAACCCTTTATTTATTATTAATAACCCAAACTAAGCCAATGTCCGTATTATGGTGCTAACATAAATAAGAAAATATAAAAATAATAATAAAATGTTGGATGTATCGTAATACAAAAACAAAAATAGTAAATACATATACGATAGTGGGGATAAATTCGGAATGATTTCGCTTTAGGGTCTTTCTTCCGTCAGACAATAATTTTATTCAGGAAGCTTTCCGATTTCGTTTTGCCACTTTCTATCAGCCATACGGTAATTTGCTTGTTTTTATACTTAAGATTTAATGCAGATAGTTACGACACGCTAATCTCCGAAACCTCCCAACCAATTTTAATGAATTTTTCGCATGTGTATGTTTGGTTCCAGCGTGAAACATATGATTGTTTTGAACCCAAAAGGTGGCGCTGTTGTTTTTTTTTTCTTAAACGAAAATTTTATTTTATCAGAATTCTCCTCCAAAAATACATACAACCACACATTTTAACTTCCCTGCATGGAAGGCTGTCTGTGGCAGGACAACGTCTGCCCTGGCCCACAAGTTTATTTATATATTTAAACGCCCATACGTACATTTTTTTAGTAAAGAATATAAGTACCTACATAATTATCTAAACATTTTATCTAATAACAAACTGATACAATTAAATATTATTACGTATCTGCGTGTATTTTCTTTTTAAGGTTTGCAATATTTTTTAAAGTTAAATATGTCGACAGAGCAAGTTTCATTCCCAACACGATGCAATCTCTGAGAACAAGATTGTACCTAAAATTAGTGCGAGAAGCGACTGCATTAAATGAAGCAATTAGTCTAGTATTGTATTTATTCGGTACACGATAATTAATCATACTCATCAGGTCAGCAGTTCCAAATATCCATTGATGATTTTAAATAATAATAAAACATGGCATTTTTTTCTTCGCTGTGACAATTCGGGTAGTTTAAGTAATTGCATAAAATCACTATAATTTATATTATCGAATGGAACATGTAATTTATGATGTGTTCTTTCAATTTTGTGTGAGAGTTTGTTGTGTAGAGGTGACTAGAGAGTTGCCATTAGATAAGAAATAATACTATGGGACGGGACTAAAAAGCACGATAAGAAAGACCTGTAATTTTTGGGTTAGACGATTACGAATAGACAAATTAGGTTAAAGAAAGCATCGTGTAAAACTAGCTTAATATACACACGTTCATAATCAATAAACCAATAAATACATCAATAAACACATATATTTTTTATCATTTTCTTGCAAGATTCTCACATTACATAGTTACGTAAAACAATGACAGAAGACTTTACTGTACGAAAATGGTTACAAAATAGAACTTTTTTTTTTCATCCTGAATCTAAGCTTGAAAAGACGACCCTTATGAAAACTGGACGAAAACACGTTCATATCTTATTATTTATTTATTAATTTACGGACAATATGTCCATTAAAACCATAATATTGACACGAATAAGAAAACATAGATGACACTGAATGGAGAGTACATGTATGTGATCAATAAACCAATAAATACATCAATAAACACATATATTTGTTATCATTTTGTTGCAAGATTCTCACATTACATAGTTACGTAAAACAATGACCGAAGACATTACTGTACGAAAATGGTTACAAAATAGAACATATTTTTTTTCATCCTGAATCTAAGCTTGAAAAGACGACCCATGTGAAAGCTGGACGAAAACACGTTCATATCTTATTATTTATTTATTAATTTACGGACAATATGTCCATTAAAACCATAATATTGACACGAATAAGAAAACATAGATGACAGTGAATGGAGAGTACATGTATGTGATCAATAAACCAATAAATACATCAATAAACACATATATGTTTTATCATTTTCTTGCAAGATTTTCACATTACATAGTTACGTAAAACAATGACAGAGGACAGTACTGTACGGAAATGGAACATATTTTTTTCATCTTGAATCTTAAGCTCGACCCATATAAAAACTGGACGAAAAAAAGCTTCGTGTAAATCTTCCATTTTTACATACCTCGGTGGTAACTAGGAGCCTAGGTACCTCTCCTCCACTATTACCGCGGTGGAGGATTGGAAATATCACGGATGACCTATTTCCTGTTTTACTCATTTTACGTTTCGATGTTGTGTACTTTGAATATTTTGACTTGAATGCCATCGGGTGTTTTGTATGCAGAAAACTACGTAACAACTGCATAATACGTGTATTCGTTTTGTTTTTTAACGTCTTCATGGAATTCTGTCTCGTTTTCGAGTGCCGCATACGATTTTGCTGCACCCCATCAAAACATGAGGCATAAAATTCAAAAAACATTTATTGCACAAAAATACAGAGTACAAAGGGTATAGTACACGGGCATGTGCCTAGCATGGTGGTCGAAAAATCCTCAATGCATGTAACAAACAACTCAATGAATAAAGAAACTTTAAAAAAGCTTATAGGTTATATCCTATTTCTTCCAGCTAACCCAACAAATACAAATTATATTACATAACCCAACAAATTTTAACAAATGTTTGTTAATAAAAAATAAAAAAAAACTGAGGAATTTAATTTATGTAAGGTATTAATTTAAAGTGTAGTGACATTTGTTTAAAAGAAATGTGTTTAGTGATGATTTCAATTTGTTTGATATTTGTTTGATGCTACGTGGAAGGTTATATATACTTTAATGGCCATGTAGTGTGGTCCTTTTTGAAATATAGTTTTGTTTGCTTTTGGGATTAATAAGTTTTCTGTGAACCTTGTAGCGTGTTTATGTGCTGAGTTTTTTTTTTGTAAGAACTTGTCTGGAGATCGAACTAACAGGCATAATTCCATTATATATATGTCCGTCACTGTCAGAAGTTTGAGATTTTTAAAAATTGGTCTACTTGAATCCCGGTGATCAGAGTTTGTAATTTTTTGTAGGCACCTCTTTTGGATGATAAAAACATCTTTGGCGTTTACTGAGTTTCCCCAAAAAACAATTCCGTATTTTATCATTGAGTATACGTATCCATAGTATGCGGTGATTACTGACTCGATGTTTAAGATATTTTTAAGGGTGCCTAGAATAAAAGAAAAGCATTTAGATACACCGGTGTAATTACAGAGACTAGTAAAACGCTGAGATACTGAACAGTTGATCTTTGGAATGTGATCTATACCAATTTGAAAGAAAATGTGTTTGTCCGAAGTAAGACCAAACTGCCCTCACTTCAGTCTCACAGACACTCATTTCTATCGATTTAAATTTTCAGTGAGAGTGCGTTAACCTCAATGATAGTGTTAAACTTAGACCAAGGAATAAAATTATATTGTTTTAGTTAACGCTTGTCAATTAATTAATATTCATGTCTGTTTTTTCAGTAATTGAACCGATTAAGTATATTTATATCTTTTATCCTTCTGTGATCACATACGAGTATTTATCAGCCCTTTTTTCTATCAAGTAAATTGGATATCAACCTTAAATTCCCCCACCCTTTCAATTTTACGTCTTTACCTATTAATATATTTTTTAAATAATTAAAAATATGTACTTATTTCGCCTTCGCATGCCGTATTTTCAATCGATGGTAACACATGGTACACAAAACCCTTCAACAACACTAATAAATAATTATCATTTAAAATAATGGTAGATACTCTCAGTATCGCCCGGTTGAATTTCCACCATTCATAATCCAACTTTGTTTGAAATGGATTTTGTCGTGTTTGATGACCAAATCTGAACAGCCAGGTAGTGTAATCCTTCGTATTCCCCATCTCCTTCCCCTCCCCACTACTTTCAACCTCACAACATACCCCAAAGGGGATGCCATAGTCTCACTGGCTTCGGACAGTTGGTACTTGTACGATGTAAGTTGATAAATAATATTTTTGAATACCGCTCAACAGATGTCTGTAAAGTGTGTAAATCTGAGTTATTTATATATTTAGTACATGTAGTTTTAAGATATTTCCAAAGTTGGCAGTAGTAACGCCACACGACAGAGACAACATGTCGGCTATACCCGAATGGTTACAGCTCAGAACGACCCTCACAGAATAGAAGAATCAAGAATCTTATACAGGGTGTATCGGCAAGTACCCGACAAACTTTAACCAGCTATTATTCCTCAGCACATTTGGAGTAAAAAATGTTATGGGCGCTTTGCTGTCCGGTAACATTTTTTTCCATTAAAAACAAAAAATAAATAAAAAATCCACACTCCGTCACTGTCATTTGCATTGTGTCTCGTGTTCAACAGCTGTTATTAGCAAGTGTGTCAAAAAGTGTCCTCGCTCTTTCGTACACACTAAATAATAATAGTTAAAAATGAGACGAATGGTGCCGTGCCATTTCGTTGTGATTGTAAAAGCGCGCCAACGTAGGTACGTACGTACATTATTCAACGAAACTCGAACAAAATATTGCCAGACGGGTTTTCAAACTTTGACAAAGGATAAAACATTGGTGACATGTGGTGAAAATATGAATAATAAATTTTTTATAAAAAAAAAATGTTACCGGACAGCAAAGTGCCCATAACATTTTTTACTCCAAATGTGCTAAGGAATAGCTGGTTAAAGTTTGTCGGGTACGTGCCGATACACCCTGTATATAATGGACTTACGTTCTGCTAGATATTCATTGTAATTATGTTGAGATAATAAATAAACTCGAAATCCTAGACGGACCGAAGTATGTATTGTAAACTCCTGATCGTCATATGAATTCCTATTTAAAAAGTGATTTGACAGTTACACTACATATGGTTTCGGTGTGACTTAAATATGAAAAATAATAATCCAATGTTATATATGTATTAGGTTCGTAATATATATTTACGATAAAAAAATGGGAATTCAATTAAAAAAAACGTTTGACCCAGACTTAAAATGTCAATTATATTCGAATGTCAAACTAAGTTCTATTTGAAGGACTTTCCACACCCATTTTTTTATTGGCCGATATTTGTCTATTGGATTTTTATAGATTTTAGTCAGGAATTCTTAAGATAACAACTTGAACACTACTACTTATAGATAGCACTAAAATTTATAATGTATTTATAAATTTAATCCATCTATTTATTTATGTCTGTCTGACTAGACATTCTGACACGAAGCAAGATATTCATTTACTAGCTAAGTTCAGGGATACGCCCGGGCTTTACATAGAGTTTTTCTACATAAAATGTAGAAAATAGTGTTCTTCTTGTTTTGAACGTCTAAATTTCATAAATTCTGGGCTGGAGCCCTACAATACATAATCCTACTTGATTATGTGCAAAACAGGGCCATCTCTAATGCACAGACGCAATGTGGGCGTACTGAGTCTATTCTACAGGTATTTTAATGAAGGCTGCTCTAACGAGCTAGCAGCATTGATCCCCTGATCACCGTTGCACCGACGGACACGAGCGGAACACCCGTTCGCAGTTAACGTCGGCTTCACGAGAACTGGTAGTTTATCAAACTCGTTTTGTGTACATCGGTTCGGATGTGGAACGATCTACCAGCATCGGTTTTCATCCTTCATATAATCCGAGCCTCATCAAGACCCGTATTAAAAAATCCCTTCCTATACCACCTACATTAACCCGCTTCACAACGCTGCCCAACCGGGTGGCGATATAGTATACTTTCCACTGTACCGTACTCACAGAAAAAAAAACAATCATTATTACAATTTCGCTCGAAGAGGTGGGAAAAGGGGATGAGGTGGTTTTTAAAAAGCTCATGTAAACAGTGACCTTCATGTTGTTTTGAAGGTCAGTGTGCAAAATTACATCAATGTCGGAATTAAACTGTACATTTATATAAAAATGGAACCCACGCCGCCCGCCACTGACATTCTTCTTTACATAAATAGATCGATTAGCAGTGTAATTAATATTTATCTTGGAGATATAGACACACTTGTAGACTCATTGTAAACAATTGGTTATCTATTTGTAGCATTTTTGGTTTCGAAGACAAAGGTTTAATCATGGAATCTCGGGCGAGGCCGGGTAAATTTTTTAATTCACATGGGCTTGCTGGAATGGAACATAGGTACCTACTATTTGATTTTCTGAGAAGAAAAAACAGGCTTTTTGAATCATAATACAATAACTTTATGGTCCTACCACTGTGAGCTCCGTGATGTCATTTCTTCTCGCACGTTGAAAAATTATCTTGTTAAAAAAGTGATAGCATGCCGATTTCCTGATAAAATATTAGTCATACAGAATATATAGAAACATGGAATCATCATATATACCTATCATGACGGAATGCGACAATATTGGTATTAGTATGGATAGACACGTGTTCCGCCGTCCTGACAAAACGTTGGCTTTACTTTGTTAGGAACTTCTAAAAAATACTCGATTATTTTAAAGGCCAGGAAGTATTCTACTCGCAGTATTCAATTAAAGCATCTGAAACATTTCTAGGCGACTAAATTTTCAAACCAAAAACATATGATTTTAAATTACTACGTAGTGCATCGCCTCAATAGCAGTAAGGTTTCTATAAGTAAGGTAGGTATAGTATCTAGTAGGATGAATTAAAATATTGTCTGGTTATTGGTATCCTAGTTTTTATTCCTCTTTTATCAAAAAATTATCTAATACATAAAATAATATTAGGGAAAACACCGCCATTTCTCCACAGGTAGGAATGGTACATAGTGTTAATACGGTTAATTTTAAGTTAGTGGTCCTGCTACTGAGAGCTCTATTATAACCTCGCTTTGATACACTCGTCGCTTATATATTTTTTAAGAATGGAGAGGGTGCATTGAAGTTATTAGCGGTACTCCTTCCTATGAGAAAAATCCGCCATTTCCTCATTTCCCCGCAGCAAGGAATGCTGCGCAGCGTTCGCTTGTACCAGGAGCACAGAAAGCCGAGAGGGTTGGTCGGTCGGGGGGGCGGAGTGCGCTATTACCCGGCGGTGCTATCGACCGCCCGAGCCTCCGGTCTCCATGGCGACGAGCGCGATGCGCCCCCTCCCCACTAAACCGACCCCTCCCCTCCCCCGCGAGGCGAACTTCCCGGGAGCGTCGAATCGTCCGATCATCCTCTGCGCTCCGAGTAGATGGAAATGTGATTTTTCAGCGTTTGCCCGGTTTTCAGTGCGGCAGCCCCTCTTTGCATGAAGTTAATGAAACCAGTTTGGTTTTTTTGATCTTTTTAAGCTGTAGGTATGAAATATACATATTTTCTAATACTACAAAAATCGTGAGATATTGTCAACTATGACGTAGATCTATAGAGATATTGAATGGAAATCGTGCGGGAATTAGAAATAACAGACAGAAAAAAAGTATAAAACTCGCATGAACTCATCAGTGGTGACTTTTTTTATAATTTGATTTCAATTTTGGAGGATCGAGAGGTAAGGATCTCGATTAGCAAGCCGATGGTCGCGGGGTCAAATCCCGACGTGCGCAAGTAAATTTTATTTGATTAATTTGTGTTATTTAACAATTTACTCGTTTTTAAAGATATACGGTATATTTGAGGAACGTTCCAGACTGGAAGATTATTTGAGTATCACCCTGGTGTAAGACCACCAGTCATATCTGAAACGTTGCTTGTAATGGCTTTAGCCATTTTTGGTGCCCAGATCTGAATAGATATTTTCCCACATTCCTCTTCCCCATCTCCTTCCCTTCCCCACTACATTCAGCCTCACAAATCTTAATTGAGGATGCCATAGTCTCACTGGCTGCAGATGGTTGTAGCATTTGGGACTGTTTTGCGGGTTCACATAAAAATAGAACATGAACTCCACGCAAGAGGCCCCGAGGAAAATATTTTCTGTCATCATTGGGGACGCTGTGTGGAGGACGGAGGATGTATTTTTGAAGAGAAGAAGGAATCAACATACTTCTTGAAGAAAAACACGTTGTAGGAGAAAAGAAACAATTTTATTATATAATAACTTTAACGGCCCTCACGCACTAGTGATCAAATTCTTGTAAACTGATGAAACTTAGATTTAAGTTATAAATCGCAAAACATCGTAAAAACATAATTTTTCTTTCAATTTCCATGTTTTAATCTCAAGTTCCATGTTTTAAATTCAAATTCTATTTCTAATTTTATTTTTCTTGTTTTCAATTTCAATCTTCCAATATCATTTTCCATGTTTCAATTTGAGATTCCGTGTTTTAATTTCAATTTGCGTATTTTAATTTCAATTTGTATGTTTTAATTTAATTTTCCATATTTTATTTCAATTTGTGTTCATTATAAGACAAATCAGAAAGTATAATATGGAATTCCATAGAAAAATGTTATTTATTTTATGGGTAGCGGGGCTGATTTTCGTTTTTTTTTTGCATATTGTAACTCAAATCTTCGAATATGTTGTGTCGATTGTATGGAGGGACGCTAATGAAACCAAACCCTCTATTTTATTGATGTACGAGTACGTACGCAATAGAATGAATAAGAAAAAAAAACCTAGAAAGTTCTGTTTACTATTTTTCACGTTATTATCTCAAATCAATATCTAAATGTCTTGTTTATTTTGTTACAGGTAAGTCAACACGGCTTGAACATCCCCGAGCAATACATCGATGCATACACAATACAATACGTACATTATTTATGTATGTTTCCTCTATACAAGTAAGTTATATAACTACCGTTGGTAGATAGATTCATATTATAGGACATAGCCGTAGCCTAACATTTACCATTTTCCTTTCCCTTATGGGAATAAATCCAATACACAATATATATCGATGAGTAGGTAGCTACCGAATTTTATGTTACGTTATAATGTGGTAGGTAGGTACTTACTCACTGAATGGATTATGTTCCCCACGAATTCCAGAGGAAAAAAGAAAATGGCGTCGGCGAAATTCGTTTCCCTCCATTTTCTCGTTTTATGGCAGCCCCGAGAGAGAGTGGAGGCGGGAAAAATCTATGCTTTGAGAGCGAAAGCGGGAAAGGGATGAGACTATCGGCGGATCGCGTAGGGAGAAAGGGGACGAAGGATAATATTACCGGGGGATAGAAGGAGAAAAGATCGCGTGTTCTCTGCGAGGGAGAGGAACGGAATGAGATTACCACCAGATTCGAAAATGAGCGACGCCATTTTGGAATTTCTCTGAAAATGGGCGATGCCTTTTAGCACAGAGGAATAACCAGAGAATGTTTCAGATAATTTTTAGTTAATCAAAATTATAAATGAGATCAAATTTTCTTTTGAAATATTATATCTAGTAAGATTAAAATCCGGCATCGGCTTAAATCAGATTGTACAGTAATGTACATGAACAGTGTTAATAAATGTAAGTATTTGGGGTTAGGTTAGGTTAGGTATTTTGCCAGGCTGAGGGGCGTGAAGAAGATAAGGAAAAGATGGTTTAGAAGCACCTAGCTATTCAAATCAAATAACGAGAAATGTTTAGATTCTGAATGGCGGTCTTTCAACAGGGCGATGCTGAGAGTATCGATAACTATCTAATAACGCAGCCGAAATTATGCAGTTAATCTTGTGAATATTATTATAATAATATGTTCCTACCTACACAGTCAGGTACTTTTACTTTGGTCAATAAATCAAATGACCAGATTGGCATTTTGTTAACTGCAGTTATTTAGAGAAAGTGGTACACGCTACAATCATTATGCTGTTAACAATGTGGTAATGTCTTCTCGGAAAAGTAATTACCGAATGCGAAACAGAAATCTTTTAGATGCAAAGATTAGGTAGTGCGTTTTCTAATATTGACAAGAAGTTATTGTAAAGCTCAATTACTGTCGTTAGTTTTAGACCATTGGCATTTAGAATAGAATAATACTTTAAAATTTAACGGAGGCAGATAGGGGCATCGACAATTTAATATTGAAACCTTTGGTTGCTTAATTTGGCATTAGCCGTGTTTGGGTAACCAGATATAAATAGCCAGGTGCTTTTCAACCTTGAAAGGTTTTTTTATGCTGCTCACAGCGTCTGTTGCCAGTAAGAGACTATGGCATCCTCAATGGGGTAGTGTATATTGTGAGGGGTGACCCGTGTCAATTCAACTCAACCTTTAAAAAGTCATATAAAGTCACGAAAAGTACTGAAACAAAAACTAGGTTAAATGGGTTACGCAGGTAAGGTTTTAATGACTTTTTATCACTTTTAACACATTTTTTGCGGGAAACGAGAAAACTCGTCATACGCCTTTTTACAGTAAGACGCGGGAGACGAGTTTACTCGTTTTGTTGCCCAAAGCGGTAAGTAGAGGAAAATTGGAAACAAGGGGTTCTAAATGGGTGCGGGGTCATGTGTTTTCTATTGTCGGCGGTACCCAATCAGGAAAGACAACAAAAAAATAAAAATAATAAAATCGTTGTCGCAAATGTTCCGCTCACAAACTACGCATTGAAACGCGCTACATGTGCAAGTTTTGCAATGTGCCCCTGCATAAAGGAAAGTGTTTCGAACGCTATCACCCATTGAAACACTATTAGGTTATATTTTTTTTTATATGTATTGAAAATTTCTTAATAATCTTGTTATTTTGTATGAATAAATTTCGATATGTTATTTCGATTGTGAAATACTGTTGTTTTCTATGATTCCCAAGAAAGTAGAAAGTTTTTGTTCATAAAAAGGAAATTACACATACATTGCTAAGTAAATAAATAGAGACATCTTTTAAAAGTAAAAAACTGAAAGTTTCATCGAAAAATATCAAATAGATCATAAGATATGAATATTTTTCGGAAAGTCTAATTTTGGCGCTAAAATTTAAAAAAACACCCGCGCTTCGACCCCAATTTGGCGGTAAAATGCCCGACTGTATAGTGTTAAAGGAGTGTTAAAATGACACTTGTCAATGATGATTTAACACGGAAGCGTTGTGAGGCCAGAGGCAGTGAGTAGGGAAAGGATATGGGTCAGTACCTGGCTATGAATAGCTCACAGTTTCAACTGGGAATCGAACCCAGAATCTCTGTCCTACCGGGGCAATGCCTCTAACCACTCGACCATCGAATTATTAATATACAGATATTCAGATATAGTCACCAAACACAGCTAAAGTCATTTCAAGCAACGTTTCCATTCTGAATGGTGATCTTTAACCAGAGTAATACTGAACGTATCTACCACCCTTAAACATGCAAAATAAACTATAAATATTATTTTTGATTAATAAATTGTGAAATAATACAAATTTTAATTCGCACGTCGGGATTTGAACTCGCGATATCCGGGTTCGTAGCCAAGAATCTTAACCTATCTTCCACACAAAGAAATAATTTATATATACCTAAGTCCTGAGTAATATGATCCTTTTTCGATGGAGTTTATTCGGCGCGACGCGTAGTAGTTCAAGGCTATTAAAACCAAAATGAGAACTTTGCGTGCTTTAAGAATGCTGTCAAATCGGATAAATAATTATCTTTTGTCTAGGAGTAATGTCTGATATATGTTTAACTTTGTTTAAAATGCTTCCAATTAACGCATTATACTTAGTTTTAACCCCTCAGGTTAATTTGTTCGCTTTTGGGAACAGCTCACATAAGTCTCATAGAAATCGTTGTCTCCTTTACTGTCATGAATATGATATGAGAACAGTGTTAGAAAGAGAAAACACCACGCTTTATATTCAAATCTAGAAGTTTTAGATAGTCTAAAACAATTTAAATGTACGCCTCTATGAAACCAAAGCTTCCGAATGCAATTTGAGAAAAATTAATTAATGTTTTATTAATTATTTTTACATGAAACGACAAAAAGTGAGGTGACAAATTTGTCTATTAAAATTGTGTTTTTATTTTTTGTTGTCAGTAATTTTAGTTAAAAACGTAAGGTGAGGTATTTTTAAAAGTTCAATTCAGTGCCGGCAACCCGGTTTTTTTTTATTATTTTGGAGTATTTATTTACTTATTAGAAGGTTTTGTTTACCTGCCTCACTAGACAAATTCTGTTCTGAAACTTTTCACCTTTTTTATTTGCTTTAAAAAAAATTATAGGTCAAAAATTATATGTAATTTGAAAACGTATTTATACACCTATAAAAACAGTTTTTAGTTTTCGGATACTTTCAGAAATATTCCATTTATTTGTATTATATTGAAACGTGAAAATACTATGAACTTCTGACTGAATATCCCTGTGGGGTTAATGTAGGGTATAGCCCACTCCTGTTTGAATGAAATGGCTTGTACGTGCCTGAAAACTTCAGCCGTAGACGTCACCGCGACTCTTTCAAGATACCACACGTCAGAACAGATGTTCTAGCACACCATGACAAAAAGTTAAGAATATTAAAATAAGAAATCTTCTACTGTAAATGGATGATGGACTTGTCGTACAGTAATTTTAATTAAATTAAATAATTCATCATTTTCCGAGAAGACGTTAAAATGATAAAGTGACGTAACACATCACAGCTGTATAATAACATCCAATAACTGGTCGGGCGGGTTATGCCAATATATGTTATAACACCTAACTTATAACCATTGATTGCATGCTTATCCACGTTGATTTATATCGGATTAATATGTAGATTATTTAGGTTGCTACGGTATCCCTATGGTCTTATTTACTGTTATGTTCATCTAATTTCTTGAAACCAAGAACTGATGGACTGCCCATTATTTGTCCAATGCCCAACAATAGCCAACGTGGGTACTCACTCACTCGCCTCATGAATATATATGAGCATTTAGCTCGGAGGTTCTCAAACTTTTTTGGCTCAACGTCACGTTTCTAAAAAAAATATTTTTTTTATTGCTTTATATTTTTGCAAGGCCACTGCATCAAATTTTTATTCCCGCATGTTTTTAATGTTTTGTTAATCGACAGCGTTTTGGTAATATCTTTCAAGCCACATTTTTTGGGAATGTTACTTTTCAGTGGTTTCATGTTGAATAGACGTCAAAGTACGACATGCTAAAGTAATTTTTGCTGATTAAGGCATTTTTAATATTAAAATCTAAGGTCGGGTCGTTTCAGAGAATTTTAACAATTCTTCAAATTTCAAAGTAAATTTTCAAGTTCTTTGAAAAGTCTGTTATTACTTGAGTTCTGTCTAATATAATACCAGAACTTGATTAGGACTCTCACAGAACCCAAAAATGAAAGTTGAAAACTGATGAATTGTTCAAATTCTATGAAACAATCCATACTTAGGACGGGTTGTTTGAGAAAATTTGAACACTTCATCAAATTTCAAAATTAATTTTCAAGTTCTGTGAAAGTTCTATTGCAGTTCTGTTATTATATCATCATAGGCCAGTTGCTTCCCTAAACTGAAATAATAATAGAATTTGAATAGAACTTTCGTAGTCCTTGATTGCCTGCAAAATTTGATGAATTGTTCAAATTCTCTGGAACAACCCGTCCTTAGTCTACGCTTACAATTATTTTTGGTTTATTTCGAGAAAGCTTTAGACAAAATTACTCAACTCTCAAATTATATTTATATGTAAAATGATATGCATCGATAACCACTATAAAATTAAAGATTTTTCGATTTTTTTAAATTTGTTTTTCCGCCATATTGAGAATCGACCAATCAGTAATGTGCATCGTGTACGTTTCCTTTGAAAATATTGAAATACATAAGAAAATTTCTACCGTTTCTCTTGAAAAATACGACTTTTTGATTTGATTTTCATTCTGTGTTCTTCTGGAACAACATTACATGAACATACATAGAAACGTTGCTTGAAATAGCTTTAGCCGAGTGTCGTGTTAAAATCTGAGGAGCCAGTTACTTCCTAATCTTCCAGTACCTCATCTCCTTCAATTACCAACTTCATTCAACCTCACAACATATCCAATATATTGGGAGATGCCATATACCCAGCAGTTAATACTCTTGTGCGGTTTTCACATTGCCAATTAATTCATTGATTTCTTATTGTCCTCGCCGCCCCTCGCTTCCCTTATGGCTCGCCTTTTTCTCCCCCTGGATTTCTCTAGCGCCCCCGGGGAGGCGATATCGCCCACTTTGAGAATCGCTGAAATAGATAACTTACATACACGGGTAAGAGTGGTGCACATACTTGGTCAGTTCTTGTTCTTACGAGTGGCGTTTTTTCTCTGTCATTAGCCAATGAACGCGAGCAGGCTCGAGCTCGATTCCGCGCTCGGTGGAGCGACTATTGTTGCATTGCTGGATGCGTCTTATGCAAGGGAAATTATAGATGCCCGTACCTACATGATATATGATGGGCACGGACGTACCGACTTGTCAGTTCGTGTAGATTTATTGCTGACCGGAGGCTGTATGGAATGGACTTCGAATTGATCCTGCTTTCTCTTATTGGCGGTTTTTATTAAGCAGCCATCAGAATAAATTATCTCCTTTTAGTCATTCATACATATTTACTCTTTTATACAATTTTGTATATTTTACTCAATTAAGCATATTTTACACATTTATACATATTTTACTCTTTTATACATATTTTCCCTTTTATGCATATTTTACTTTTTTTTGTATAATTTACTCATTTAAGCATATTTTACTCATTTATGCATATTTTACACATTTATACAGATTTTTACATATTTAGAAAGATTTTTATAGATTTATACATAGTTAACTCATTTAAGCATATTTTGCTAATTTATACACATTTTACTTATTTATACACATATTACTCATTTATACACATTTTACTCATTTATACATATTTTACTCATTTATACACATTTTACTAATTTATACATATTTTACTCATTTATACACATTTTACTTGTTTATACATATTTTTCTCATTTATTCATATTTTACTCATTTATGCATAATTTACTGATTTATACATTTTTTACTCATTTAAGCATATTTTACTCATTTATACACATTTTACTAATTTATACATATTTTACTCATTTATGCATAATTTACTGATTTATACATATTTTACTCATTTATACACATTTTACTTGTTTATACATATTTTTCTCATTTATTCATATTTTACTCATTTATGCATAATTTACTGATTTATACATTTTTTACTCATTTAAGCATATTTTACTCATTTATGCACATTTTACTCATTTATACACATTTTACTAATTTAATCATATTTTACTCATTTATGCATAATTTACTGATTTATACATTTTTTACTCATTTAAGCATATTTTACTAATTTATGCATATTTTACTCATTTATACATATTTTACTAATGTATACATAATTTTACTCATTATTCGATTTCCGACCACTAGAGATCGTGAAATAGAATAAAAGTAACTACTGTCACATTTATGTAAACAGCTTACGTAAAGTTTGTTATTAATATTTTATTTGTGTTTAACCTTCCCGTATCCAAGATGTAAACTTACGTTACCGAGCTTTTTAAATATTTGATATCTATGTCAGCTTACACAATTGCCTTAAATTTCAGCTGTTCCTATAAAACGAATGTCATAGCATGTAACGATATAATTCAAATATGGGGAGAAAGGTACCTTATATTTTTCGCAAATAGAGATGTTTTAAATATGTCACTACTTAATAATTCAAAGGAAGCCAAATATTTAACAGATAACGATTTTTAATCCTTGTTTCAGGTTTAAATGCGTAATGTATTTTGTAAATCAATTTAATTATAATTCTTGAAATATATTTTTTTCTTGTATTTTATATATTTTCCTTCTATATATTTCAATATATCTAAATAAATATATAAAAAACTAACCTCACCCCCCATGAACCTGGGCACCTTTGCTAAGTCACCAAACTTAGCAAACCACTTGGGGTGACCTATGGCAAGGGTTATCCATGAATGGTTCCCGGGGCGGTGGTACCTATACCCGCCTCCCAAATTGCCATTTAATTCTGGAAGTGGTTGGTTATGGTAGTGATAGTAAGGTCTTCAGATCCTATAATAATAATAATAATTGGATGACTTTTATAGCGCCGTTTTTGTGCAAAATCACCTCAAGGGCGATGTACAAATTTATAATACATTTCTACAGTGATCTATGTTATTACTAACTATTTATGGAGATAATATACAGTCCAATACTTACCTGGTAGGTCACTTGAGATTAACATTATCTAATTGTTTATTAGCGAAATTTAGATACAGGATTTAGGACATAGTTGGAAAATTGAATATAACTGGACTTTCTCTCAGGAATGGTATATTTAATTTAAGTATGGTAATGGTAATGGTATGTTTAATTTATGACAGCTTAAAAATGTAAGTTTTTAGTTTAGACCTGAATTCTGTTGGACTTGTTATTGGACTATATGCTCTATGTAGACTTTTACAGTCTTTGTACGGATTGATTGGCACGGTTGAATAATCGACTTGAAGAGAGGAAAGTAGGTATGAATTTCTATCGCAAACCAGTATCATTGATTCGCCTATAGCGCAAGCCTATACTCATCGTGTCTCACAAGGCTGGGTATTTCATTGTTGGCACTACATATTTACAGCCCGTTATGACTGCCTTCAAAATGCTCCATTAATCGCCTTAAACCCACGAGCAGGCTTCGCGCATGATGGACATTTCTTGCATCACCCATCCAACCGGCCACGTTTCTGCTCATACAATCATTTTTCGTTTAATTTAACCCTTTTAGACCTGACTTAAATCTGGCAGTGGTACAAAATAATTGACGCTTGTTTTGATTTTAAAAATTATTGTTAAGAATTAAAAAAAAAAAAAACTGTACCTATTTTTTAAGCCGACGTAGCTTGGGTAGAGCAGCTGACCGGCAGTCGGAAGGTTGCTGGTTCAATTCTCGTCGGCGGCATTTATTATCTTCTTTTTTAATTTTTCATCTTCTTTTATATTGTTCAGTATTTATTGAAATATCTTCACCGCTCTATATGGTAATGACTAATGAGTTCTGTGATTTTGACTTCTTTCAAAAGGGGATCATTTTTAAATTTAATTTATTTTTCTATTTTAATTTAATTTTGTTCGGTTATTAATTATTAATGCAAATCTTGGAAGTGGAAATTGACCCACTTCTCGACCCGATCGAGCTGAAACTCGTCAGACAGACTCGTTGTCATAAACGACGGTACCAAAACCATACACATAAACGGTCAAACCACTTTTTTATTTCAACTTTTAAAAGGCATTTTGAAATGAATAAAAAAACTGAACTATACAGTTTTGTTTTTTACAGTTAAATTTTTATTATTTTTGCATTACGTTAATTTAGTTTTCGCAAAAAAAAATTAACTTTGTTGGCCGCTAAACGTTTAAGTATATAATTTATTTAAAAGACAGACAGCATATATCGTTTTTTTTCAATTTGTACCTTAGATGTTATTGCTACGCTCATTTGAAATAATATTAGATCTTTAACATGACAAATCCTAAAGAATTTACATGAAAATTCAACGATACAAACATACCATAAAAAATAGATGTACCTATTTAAAAATATTTTTTATTTTTTCTGATTAACTGAAGATTAAACCTTTAACGTTATACTGGTGTCCACCACGCTAACAACTGAGCCAAATTCAGATTGGGTAAGACTGACATTTATTTCGCATATTAACTGCTGTAATGTCAACCAATTTCATATAACGTGTGTATGCGTGATTACCTCCCAAAGTAAAGAATGGATTGTCATAAACAACAAGTCAATCTGCCGAGTTTCAGCTCGTTCAGATTTCGGGTAGTGGGTAAATTTCAATTTCCTAGATTTGCATTCATTCTTTACCGTAAACAAAAGTGGCATTAAAATAGATTATAGTATTTACGTAAAACAGTTTACTCCAAAATCGAGGTCAAACACAAACTTCGCCTGTCAAAATATAAACGTGGCTACCACCTGAACGAGTGGCTAGAACCTATCGAAAAAAGCTCGCAAATCCAGAAGTAGATATTGCCAGCAATAAAAAAACGAAAATTGTAATTTTTAAACGTAGGAAAAAATTCTGATATTTTAGTTTTATTTATTTATTTATATATAATTTGTACATTTATTTAAAACAATTACAGGTAATATAGCCTAAGACGTTATAATTGTACAATTTATGCAGTGTATATGCAATGCCAAAAATCTCGCAAATGCGCTATAGGACACAAAAAATAAATCTATTTTTTTATCCACTGCATTCAAAAAGCACGTAGCTCTCCCCACAGGTGATTTCATAAATAAATAAGTGCGGCTTGCTCTACTATATAGAAGATTGTGATGACGTCCTCGAGAGTGAGACTCTGGTACAAAAAAAAAATTAGTTGGGCCAGTATCTCATTATTAGATAAGTGACCGTTTATTGGTTAACCGGTCGGTGGCCGAGTTGACATCGCGTTTGGGTCCCACCCAGGCGTAGTGTGTTCAATTCCTCGGCTGGCTAAGTCCTCCATCACAACACAAGCAACATTTTCAGCTTACTATGGTGGTAGTAGGAGATTTTCAAATATTGTCAGGTTATTACCCGGGAATGTTTGTCTTTCTTTTTTTCTTTCTGTCTTTTCAAATATACTGTGTGGTATGAAAGTGTTAATTATTTATAATTCCTCTACAACTTGAACAGTTTGTTGAGGCGATTCCACGTGCGGACAATTGTCTGTTGTATGCTGGCCTCGCAAATGAAAGCGTTTTCTGAATAACATTATTAAATATGAACCAATTTAATTGATGAAGTATTATGAAGACTTTTTTTAATTGCTTTTCATGTTTCGAAAAATTAGCGCCGACAGATTTCTCAATAATATTCTCACCTGGTGCCCAAAATCGTGTTGTTATACGCAATTAATTTGTAGACATTCTGCCGAATTAAAAACACGCGTAATCTCAGCAAGGGGCCTGGTCAAGGAGATTTCCTACCTACAGAGGACATGATATAACATTTCAAAAGCTTTTGGTTAGAGGCAATAAATTATTAGCTATTAAATTGATTTCGTTGCATTAGAAACAATGCTGGTACCTATCCTGATGTGTGGCAGTGAGGTATGGAACTAGCAAAGGAAGGCTGAAAGTATACTGAATGCTGAAGAAATGAAATAGATCCCTGAGGCATATGTGTGGTTAAACCGTGTGTGAAATGTGGAGATTCGCGAAGAATCTACACGAAGATATATGATTATTGCTGATTAATTAAAATCCTGTAAAATGCGATATTTCAGGCTGTTTCCTAATAAACTTTTAGTATATTCATAGTTTGTCGGAACACGTGTTCATGCACCTGCGTTTATCCTGATAAGATACAATGACGAAATGAGAAAATATTAGAATTTTTATGAACACGTATTATACGAAAGTTTATTAGGAAACCTGTCAATTCATCCGTTAAAGGCCTAAAATCCTGTTTTTAACCGGATTACAGATAATTTCAAGAGATTCTTAATAATTTTGCATTATTTTATATATCAGTAACTTTTCTACGTGAATGGTGGGTGATGCGTAATTATTAATATTAACAAAGGGACGCTTATACAGGGTGTATCGGCACGTACCCGACAAACTTTAACCAGCTATTCCTTGGCACATTTGGAGTAAAAAATGTTATGTGCACTTTGCTGTCCGGTAACATTTTCTTTTAATAAAAAAATTATCATTCATATTTTCACCACATGTCACCAATGTTTTATCCTTTGTCAAAGTTTGAAAACCCGTCTGGCAATATTTTGTTCGAGTTTCAATGAATAATGTACGTACGTACCTACGTTGGCGCGCTTTTACAATCACAACGAAATGGCACGGCACCATTCGTCTCATTTTTAACTATTATTATTTAGTGTGTACGAAAGAGCGAGGACACTTGTTGACACACTTGCTAATAATAGCTGTTGAACTCGAGAAACAGTGCAAAAGACAGTGACGGAGTGTGTATTTTTTTTATTTATTTTTTGTTTTTAATGGAAAAAAAATGTTACCGGACAGCAAAGTGCCCATAACATTTTTTACTCCAAATGTGCTTAGGAATAGCTGGTTAAAGTTTGTCGGGTACTTTCCGATACACCCTGTATGGTTTAGGTACGTAGAGCGAATGAACGAAGTAAGAAGGTAGAAGAAGTCAAGGACGCCCGAGGAAGACATGGCACGATCAAGTGAACCAGGGGCCATGTCAAGAGTCAGAATAACGGACGATTTTGTATGAGATGGTGTAAGAATTTCAATGAAGCAAGGGGTGCGCGCCAAGACCGAGTTGTTTGGCGGTCCGTCCTCTCTGCCTACTCCTGCGGAGAAACGGCGTGATGGTTAGTTAGTTAGTTAGAATCAATATTAAGTAAATTATACCCTGGTTTTACTGCCCAACGATAACAGGTCATCTGCGGACATGGCTTAAGGAGAAATTGTTTAAAATATAAAACAGTCTTCCGAATCCTTTAGAATGGTTACGAGCAATTGTTTATTTGTCATTATTATTGATAATTACCAATCTAAATTCACCAAGAAACCCAAATTAGAGGAAATCTGCCAGATGAATCATTCGACATGTTTGAAGAATCCGTTTATGATAATTATATTCAAATCACATTCTTGTATTGTTCTCGCATCGCATTTTTTATCCACTTTAATTTGACCACAGCAATTCATCATTATTCTGTATCTTTCGGAGAAACTAATAAAGGTTTTTAATTTTTTTGAATTTCGTTTTATTTGACTCCTTGAGATCAGATAAGTCGAAATAAGATCTCCGAGAAGAAAAGAAATCTAGGCTTATATCAAAGTAAAAGCTCTATACCTCATCCAAACATCAAAATGCATAATATCATCAAAGTCAATAACATCAAAGACAATAAAGAGACATCAAAGAACAATAACATCAAAGGTTTATATAACAGTAAAAGCTCTATACCTAATCCGAACATCAAAATGCATAATATCATCAAAGGCAATAACATCAAAGACAATAAAGAGACATCAAAGAACAATAACATCAAAGGTTTATATAACAGTAAAAGCTCTATACCTCATTCGGACATCAAAATGCAAAGTGTGTCACGCAGGATTCTTGATTACTCAGTTTTCGTTTGAATAAATTTAATATTTGTAATTACATATTAAAGATTGGTATCTTGGGGCTCCTTAGTAAGCGTTCAAAAAGAAGAAGAAGATGATTTGAAAATACGAATGTTAGAGGGAGCGCGCTAATGATCAACGAACCGGTGGATGCGAACTGTTAGCCATAATAGCTTGTCTAGTCTATAAGTAATAAGATAGAGCGTTGTAGAAATATATTATATTTTTGTACAGCACCCTTAAGGTGAGTTTTTACGAAAACGGTCATATACAAATCATCCAAATATTATTGTCATTTAAAAAAAGAAACGATAGTATTTAAGCGAAAATTGTGAAAATATTTAATAAAACACTCGTCTAAAATCTTTCGACAAAATAACTGTTAATTTAGAATTTAGAAAGAAGAAGTCGGAGTGGTCCCATATTCTTTCATATAAAATACCAAACCTTAAGATAGAGAAACTATAATACCTAATTAAGGTAATATTAGAGTAAAACCATCGCACGTGTTTATAATATTAGTAGAACAAATATAACAACTTCCACGTTAGATAACATAAGAATAGTGATAATGATCGTTGGGTCCAAATATATTGGTTAAACAGTGTTTTTTTTATCTCGGACATGCGGTCTACACGTCTCGTGTGATCTTGCGTTATCAGTTATCTATTTGAGCTCAGAACTCAAAACTCGGTACGGTGCAGTACACAGTTGTTGAGTCTAAGAGTCGAGAATAGTCGCTCCATCGCTCTACTCATATCGATCACCGATGGGATCAGTGATCTGTCTTATCAGTGGAAGGTGCGCCTATCTCTCGTATTGAGAAACATCTCTGAATCAATAAGACGTGTGTTTTCTTATTCTGAGATTGTATTTGATGGCGGCAATTCTGTTATTTCTCAAATCGTTATCCTTGAGGTGGGATTTGATTGCTTTATATCTACATTGGTTTTTATCCTTTTGAATAGAGTTGGGTCGATCGAATTATTTTGAGTACTTATATCAACCGTTCTATTTATATCAATTGACTTTTAGGTCATTTCGTTTTCGCTTTGTGCTTCAACCTCTCTCTTGTGTCTCGGCTCTGAGGGAACAACACATCTGAATACCTCAAAAGTTAACATAATCATTATTAAAAAAAATCTTTTTCTCAACACTAACTTTTCACATCTAACGTCTGCATTCAACTTTCTTTCATTGCTATTGTCCTTGGGTCCACATCGTGCTAAGGCAATGGTCCTTATTCAACACACTGTGGAAGTGTCTGCTCTGGAGTCAAACACTGTCGTTTTTATGTTGTCTTTGAGTCCTTCTAGTTTTCTTACGGTGTCCTTGGGTTAATTTCAATATTATTGCTGATATGAAGATGTGCCAGCAGCAATCACTGTCGCATCCTTTCTCCATGATATTGGGTCCATCTAAGCAACGGTTATCGTCTGCATCCGATACATAGATGTTGGTGTCACTGTAGTGGCAGTATCTACTCTCATTCGTCATCCAATAGAGGGATGTGACGTTCTGTTATGTCTTTTAATCATTGTGCCCTGGGGTCCAATGGGTATTGCTCGCATCTAGTACAGATATGCTGATAGCGCCTTAGCGTCATTGGCAGTCTCCGCTATTTGATTGATCACCACACAAGTCTGTCATGTCATTTTTGTATGACATCCCTGGATCCAGTGGCTATCGTCTGAATCCAACAGAGAGGTGCGACAGCGTTCGCTCTGGCATCTGCCCTTGGGTCCAGGGACTTTCGTTTGCATCCAGCACATAGATATCGTCTCAGTGGCATTGCAGTGATCCCTCTTGACAACCAGACCTCACCGGCGTGTCATTTTTTAAATGATATCCTTGGGTTCAGTGGCAATAATCCGCATCCACTGGAGAGATGCTAGTGTCCTGTCCGCTCTGTCGTATACCCATGATCCAACAGAGAGATGCGACATTGTCCGCTCTGTCTTATGCCCTTGGGTCCATGGGCTACGGCTTGCATCCAGTATAAAGATGCTGATGTCACCACAGCACCAGTGGCTGGCAGTGGCAGTGTCCGCTCTGTTTGGCACGCGAGCAGATTTCACTTTTCCTCTCACGCCGAGGCCCGGAGCCGCTCGGCTTCACGCATGTGTTACACGGTAATTAATGCTGAAATCGCGTATGATTATTATTTTTTATTTATCATATTACGGAGCGGTGGTTGGTTTTTGTATATTTTTACTTTCCATGGCATAATCAGCGCCGCATTACCATAAGTGAAAAACGCACACATCACCGTTATCTGAATAGATTTAGACGATGAATGCAACAACCACACACACTGCTATCTCTTCCGTGTTATTTCTTTCTTTGTAGCCTTCGGTAATAAATTTATTTATCCCTTTTCATTTTACTCTATAAGAGTAATCACTATCGCCTTACTTTGTCGCTCTCTTTCGCTGACTTTATATGAAAGTTAAATGAAAATCAAACTAAGCTCCTAGGTCTTGATCCAAATGTCATGAGTTTTTAGCGAGGCATACAAAAAGTTGATCTGATTATTTTGGGAAGCAGGTATGGGTACCACCGCCCCGAGAACCACTAATAGGATAAACAACACTTCTACCGTAGGTCACCTCAAGTGCTTCGCTGCGCTTGGTGACTTAGCAGGGGTTCCTGGGTTTATCTGGTGAAGTTTGTCCAGGTCTTGGCGGCGGATGCGTCTGCCCACCAACTGCATGGTGGGCTGGATTGATTGAAAGAGGTCGGTTGGGGCGCTGCAGTGGGACATCTGTCACTCCTATACTTACTGACCCCCAGATTCCTCTCCATCCCTTATATTTTTTTCCCTGACAGATCCTTGTCTCCTTGATTCCCTTAAAATACCCTTCACACTGCATCCCCGAAGATGACACGGGCCCATAGTGTAGAGCTAATGTAAGAAAATTTAGATTTTATTAAGCTGGCTCTTTTAGGCGCATTGTTTTAGGCCACAATTTTGTTCACAAATGGTATTTTTCTTGAGTGAATTATTTTTCTAAAATCACGTCAACTCACTAAACTATGTCCCCGAAAATCCTACTAATCTCTCTAATCACAATATTGCAATCTCTTCTCTTTTTATCACCCACGTCTATTCACCCCTCATTTTTGTATGGTTCAATAATATCTGGTACATTGTTTATGCATTTTTCTCTACGTTTATCTCCCCCATAGTTCCCGGCAAAAATCAACAGAATTTTATCGAGAATCTTTGTTTATTTAATAGATATTGGCACATCGAAGCTTATTATTTTATTTATTTCCGAAATATACGCCAGTAGAGCTTTTTCATTGGAAATGTTTACACAGTCAACGGTTAGAGTAATGATTAAAAAAACAAAGTTGATTTGCAAAATTGGGAGGCTTTAGCCTAGGTGGAGACGATAACTAGTAACAGGATGAAATCAACAGGAGATTACAAGGAGTAAAGACGTTTCCAAAGTGGCCAGTAGGACTCCAGGGTTTTCTTCATTAATGATGATGGTGTCAGAATCAAATGGGATACACATATTTTTTTAATTATTTATCTTTCAGCATGTTCATGTGGATAGCGGGTCAGTTGGTCTCCAGGTCTCTAAACAATTCATATTTCATATTTCTGAGAGATGGTTTGAGTTTAGGAGGTAAAATTTTTGAAACTTCTAAGCAACGGCTCTGTATCTTTTACTAGCTGATGTCCCCGGAGTTGTCCGATCTTTACTATTAGTTTTTAGAAATCACATATAGACGTAATTTGCCTCTTATTTTTAACGTCAAGTGTGAAAATTTCATCCAGAATCGTCAAAATTCTGCTTTAAAGGATGGGAAAAGGGGATGGGTGGTTTTTCGAAATCTCTTGTAGACATTATAGTGATTTGTTTTTGGGGTATTATGCCGTGTTGCGCTACCTCCTTCTTGAGCCAACGTTTCGGACAGCATTGCAGTGTCCATCATCAGGGCAGATGTGTAATCATCTATTTGATTGATTACAGATCTGCCCTGATGATGGACACTGTAATGCTGTCCGAAACGTTGGCTAAAGAAGGAGGTAGCGCAACACGGCATAATACCCCAAAAACAAATCACTATAATACTTTTGGCCGTGAAAATCTCAAATTATACCCTCGTGTACACAATCGATTTCCTTTTTTATGGTCAAGTGTGCAAAGTGGATTTGTATAAAACACAAAGCCGTGCCACCACAGACACTCTTCTTTATAAAGATAGATAGATAAAAAGACGTACTCGTATCTCCTCGTACCTCTGGATTAATTAAACCGATAATCTGACTAAAACCAATCTCCGAATTCTGTAAGACGATTAAGTTTCTCCACGGCCGTTTACCAAATCGCTTATTCGCGTACAAGAGGTGCACGTCGATATCTCAATATTCAATCGTGCACTTAATGTAATTTCTCCATAGCCATAAACGGCTTGCCACATCTCTCAATCCATCGGCTGCCGTCATGTGTGGTCAATAAGCAATAACAATAATCTGGTTTGGATTTGAAAAAAGAATTATTAATCGCTCGCCTCGCTCACGCCAGCCGCGCGATTGGTCAAGAGGCTGGCACGGATAGGCACGGGAGCCAATGGCCGCTGACTTTTAGTAGTTGGTCCCTCTTACGGGAGAAGAAATGAAAAGTTGCCACACGAAATTTGATGTGATGATTCGATGTAAATGAAGAGCTTACTGACAATCATTGGAGAGATTTGCTAAGCATTGTGGAATATTGATTGTAAAAACCCGTTCTGTTTTGCAATACGCAATTGCTTCAATAAGCTAGCGATGAAACGCTTTTGCTGTCGCCAAATATCTAAATATATCTCTTGGCCCAAGGGTTGTGGCGCCAAGTATCGTGTATATTCTAAAAATAGACTGCTTGCTTGTTAGGGGGCTTATATCATCGAGCTGGGAGGGAAGTCAGATAAGAGCCTCGAAATTCACTCTGCGCGACCAAATAATCAGTTATGACTCCGCAACGGATAGGGTTACTAGTGCATCGTCGGGTACATCTTGAGGTGCTCCAAAAAGAAAGCTGGGTAGAAAAACATTAATTATTCCCAGTGACGAACGAAAGACGTTTTCACACAAAACGTGACGGATGGTAGTGTAGGATATTACCCACCACAGTTGTTATAAGCGATACTGTATAATGTGTGTTAGATAACCTTATGTGAAATATATGTTATGCATATAAGAGAGATTGAGATTTTAATGGCAATCAAAATTCCTACTATCAAACACTCGGTCAGACAAAGTCGAATTAATCTTCTCATAAGTCGTGTCTTATTCGTTGCATTGAGAAGTGGCAATTCCAATTTTATGAATGAGATAAAATGAGTAGGCCTGAAGGAAGTGAGTAGGGAGAGAGTAGTTTGAATGTAGGTATGTACCTGACTGTTATATATCTAGTCACTGAAAATAGCTAAAGCAATCTTAAGAAAAATAAGCTTATTGTAGGTTGGTGCTGTAAATGTCAAAATTATCTTTTGGCGATTGGTTGTTTTGATGTTGTATTTTACTTCTGATCAATACCAATTCTTCTTAATCCACCTTCGTGTATCTTTTCAACTATAAATCTTCGTGTCTCATTTGTACGTTGATGGACGTCTTTTGGTGAAAGGAGAACTCCGTGACGACGCTTCTTCGACGATCACGCCATCGGCACAGGTGATCAATGCCTTCGAACTGCGCTTTTTAGTCACTTTTAGTTTTGTTTGACCAGGCCGTGATGCATAGTTGCATTATCACCCGAGTGTTATTGATTACGACCATTCCAGTCATGAACGATCGGCCAATCTCTTAGTTTTGTTGTTGTCGGTGTTATCGCATGCGATCTTCTAGATTTTGAGTGCGTAATATTCCAAACAGTCACAACTGAATTATGGTTGTTTATTTTTGATGTCTGCAGTCAGCGTAGTGCTATCAATAATTATTCTGCTATCTCTCACATTTTAATTTTTCCATTAATAACAAAATATAATCAAATCCCGCAGAATCTTTGAAAGTGTCTCTGTAAATCTTTAAAACTCATTTCTCAGAAGAAATTAGTATGGCTGTATTATATGTTTCTCTTGATTCCTTTGACATGATCTCAGTCTTTTAATAAAGTTCATTGAAGTGGTCATTGAGTCAAGTCATGGCTTCCAGTGCATCTGAAAGTATCATCAATGCGGAACATTGAACCATAGAGTTATGGATATTTCTTCATAATCTTAGTCATAGTCTGACAGTATAATTTTTTCAGTCCTGGTTATTTTATATATAAAAACTTTATTGGTGGCCCTGCCATCGTCGCCACTATTGAATTCCATGTATCAACGAGGAACACAAGACAAAATTTAACACTATTCTGCATATGCATAACCAAGACACAATCACTAACCAATAAAGTGCAAGATCTGGGCAACAACGGGTGGGTACTATTGATATATTTACTGACTCCGTTAAATTTATAGAACTCAGCGTAATACTCGTATGTACCAGCCTTTGGTGAAACCTATAAATTATAATAGTAGCGTGGGTAATATAGTTTGAGTGATGTCTTATAGTTATTTGTATAGTATTGTTTTAGTTTCTATTTTATTGTATATTACCGTGACATGTTTACTAATTATGTTTCATATTTAGCTTACTGCATATATTCTGTTCTTATAATCTACGAAAAAGCACAGCTGGGCGTAAAACCGCGTACAATTAAATAAATCTTCTTTACATTTCCTACAGCTGTTGATGCGTTTCATTCTCATCTGCAGTGTTGTTAATATTAATGTGTCCTTTTTAAATAATTTGTATTTCCTGTTAATACTCCTACCAGCTTTTTCAACGCGTTTGTATCCATATTCATTAGTTGAGTGGCTCATTTGATTTTTAACCTATTTGACACTTATCTCTTTCCGATTCAGTCAATCGGTCTACTCTTCACATTTTTATAAAAAATATCGACATACAATGTTTGTCTTTTATTCTAAAAATTCAGCACGCATTTGTCCGAAAACCGCACGCAATCGCGAGAAAATGTCTTATCATCAATCTCAAATTTAACAGACTTGGCCAAAAACACGCTGAATAATCTGATATTTTGAGCATCGTCGACTTAGCGTTGCTTCATACCTGTCTGGCCAATTCGGAGAAATTATGTCCGCTTATCTTAATCGATTTATTTATGCCCATAAGTAGATCTGTTTATTCGTATTTTATTAGGTTTGTCTTGGTATTTGTAATGGGTATCGGTGGGAGGTGTTGGTCGCTGGGAGTGCTGATAAGTCCCCTCGCTTTTGAAGGCGCAGTTGACAAACCCGGGTCTATTTGATCACGCTATCGATGCACATAATGAAGAATTACTCCAAACTCCTTTTGCTAAAACTACCTTTGGAAAAAAAACATTTTAAGAACCGGTTACACATATTATAATGACGGCTGAATTTGAAAAATTCATCAAATTTCGAATTGTATCAACCAATAATGGTATAATGACAAAACTTGAATAGAGGCTTATACAAAACAAGAAAAACAATGAAAATAAACTATTTTAATCAACAGAAATGTGCAACAAACAATAAATTAGAAAAAAATAAAATAAAACTTTATGTATTTATGTGACGTTACGTGACTTTTAGGTGTGAATGCTAATATTACAAAGAATGGCATTAATGATTAATTTTGATATATCCGAAAAAGTTTTTTTTTTGAAAATTCGTTTATTGTATGAAGATTTTCAGAAAATTCGAGTTTGACCGTGCGCCGCACGGATTTCCTAAAAATCTTCATACCAAAAACCGAATTTCGAAAATTTGACACACCACTAATGTCGAATTTTTCAAACTTGTGCCACTGTGTGCGAATACTCCTAAGATACTATGATATACTTTCGCGACCCACCAGCTTATTCGAGTGGATAAAAAAAACCTAGCCCATGCCTCCGTTATGTGTATTCCTGATAAATTCAGAGTGAATAAACCCTGCAAGCCTTTTCATGCTATCTCATTTTGCATTACGGTGAGATATGTGATTTAAACAGTGTTAGAAAGAGAAAAAAACACGCTCTCTATTTTTATTAAAAAGTTTACAATAGACACTCCCAAAAATGTTGATTTAGCATTTGAAAAATATTTGTCAAAGTTTGCAAATTTTATAGTAAATATTTTTTTATGTAAATAAAAAAAGTGACAATAATTTTTATTGTATTGTTTCCACATAAAAAAAAAAACCATCGGTAAGCGATTTAATAATTAAAATAATTTTTTTTTTTTTTTGATCAAACTTACATCTCTCATTTCTTTCAAAAATCTTCTGTTAACCTCAAAGAAATGACAAATTTAGATAGTTATGTAACCTTTTTACTGATATACACAAGAATTTTCGTTCTGATTCATGACTCATTTTCGACCAAAATTGGAGATCTACACTGTTTTAACTCTCAGCCATCAATAAATTTGCAACATCAATTTTATTTCTAATCGGTACTATAGTACACGCTTCTAGAGTCTAGAGATTATTCATTCGGTGGTTATTATGCAGTATCTACTTGTTGAGGTATATGTAATCTATGTGGGTACACACTAGTACCACACGAGCCCTGCCTTTATTTGCGTATTTAGTCAAAATAGTTTTGTCAAGGTATCGAAGCGGAGTCAGGCTCCAAGTAAACAAAGAGAGGCTTATCTATCTCTGATAGACAGATAGACAGATAGTGAATGCTATGTGATGCGGATGTAGGTAGGCATGATGCGGCGCTGGGGATGTTGTGTCGCTCTTAATTGAATAATCTTTGTACAGAGACTAAAATCTACAACAAAGTCCCATTCTGATTAAAAAATCACAACAATATTCTAACATTTTAATCTAAATCTCAATTGAAAAGCCTGATACAAAAGGGAGATCAGAAATTGAAAAAAATACTGATTTCAAATACAGACTGAAAGCGAAACCATTCAAGTGCACTCAAAAACACCATGTAATATATTTATAATTATTTCAAATATCACACTACTAAATTCTAATAACGAAAATGAAAACCTCAGCACGGATGATCCCAGTGAGGATATCACTATCGCAATTTGTTACAAAAAAAGGAATATACAGGGTTTTCCAATAAGAGGTGTTATTTTGATATTCAATCGTAAAAGATCAATGGTTTCGTTGCTTGTGTGGCACGTAGCGCCGTCTTGTTGAAAGTACACGATGTCATCTAATTTCGGCCATAAAAAATCATTAATCATCTCTAGATAGCGCAATCCATTCACCGTAACTGTTGCTTCAGCCTCGTTTTCGAAAAATTAAGGACCAATGACTCCGCCGGACCATAAACCGCACCAAACAGTCACACGTTGAGGATAGAGAGGCTTTTCAACAATAATTCTTGGGTTTTCCGAGACCCAGATGCGACAATTTTGCTTGTTGACGAAGCCACCGAGGTGGAAATGGACCTCATCACTCAAGATGATTTGCATTTGATTTACTCAAGTGAATTTTATAATTTCAATGCGTTTTTGAAGCGTGTATCGTTCCATTTTTACTAATGGCGTAGTTTTTACTTGTCAAATGTCAAAAAATGACAGCTTCAAAAGTAACATCTACCGAAATAGCGGGCTATTCAAAATAACATCTCTTATTGAAAAACCGTCTATAAAATAAAACTTCATATTTTTGTTAAAAGAAAGCCAACATTCCAGGGTTACGAATAACCTGTCAATATTTGAAAATCTCGTACTACCACCACAGTAAGCGGAAAATGTTGCTTGTGTTATGATGAAGGTCTTAGCCAGATGAGGAATTGAACACACCACGCCTGGGTGGGAACCAAACGCGATGCCAACTCAGCCATATTATTATATCGAATAGACCGCCCGTTTCTGCAGGAGTCGAGGACAGTGGGGCGAACTTGCGATGTGTACAGGGTCAGCAGTTGTGTACTTGGTATTAGTATGTATGTATTGTTGTGGTTATGAAAAATGATAAAGACAATATACGTTAGTATACATACGCATCATATCCTGCTTCAAGTACCTTATCATAACAAATCTTCTACCGTCACTGGCGGCACTATAATAAATATGTATTATCCTTTGAGGAATTATTGAAGTCAATCCGTTCGATCCGGCGATGTAGCGGTAATGACCGTTGACTCACGCCTAAGAGGGAAGAGGAGAAAGCCATTATTATTACTGCAAATGGGAATTTTATTCGGTTGGCCTACGTGCGGCGAGAAGTGACAATGAGATAGCAAGTGATAATATTGTGTGCGTAATGTGACACTGTGTTTAGAATTAAATAATTTGTTGATGAACCACCGAAGCTGGAACTATGAATTCACCAAAAGCTCGTTCACCAAAAATGTGTATATTATAGTAGGTAATAGGCATTCAAATCGCTTGACAAACGGAGTCTACAAACGTTCGATTTCAAGAACAAAACTGTTTTTTATTTATTTTGTAAATAATTTTATAAGATAGCAATAAAGTACTGAGTATAATACTGTATTTTTTAAAAGTTGTTATTTTACGCGTTCATACATTTCTATTGAAAAATATTTTTTTTAGTAGTATACATTTATATTTTTTATTGAGTAATTTATTTTGTTATTAGTATTCTACTCAAGCAAAATGATAAGAAAACCTTCAATTTATCTACAGCATATTTTTTGGTATTCATAATGTACACCAATTCATTATAAAGATTAATTAAAATAGTGATTTAGCATTAAGCTTCGCCTTAAATCTCTGATGAAAAATCTTAAATTAATAAATCTGTCCGACAGGAATATTGGTATCTGATATCATTTTTCTTTTTAAAATAGTTAATTCCCATATTGACAAACCTTCATTTATTGTTTCATTACATTGTATAATTTTTAACCTCACTAGGACAAGACTGTGTTGAGGTTAATAATTTTACAAAATAACACAAAGATATTGTGAGAACAATATTGTTACGTTTATGTTTCTACGAATTGGGTACCTACATGGTACCTATTAAGCTAATTCCAGCCAATCCATTACTGTATAATGTAGTAAACATGTAGGGTGACCATGATATTTGATTGTGAAGAAATATAATAAACTATTATTTATAAAAGGACCAGAGAGATTAAAAAAAACAACAAATAATAAATACCAAGCTTCCAATAACGCTTTACAAAAAATTATTAGAATAAAACAATAACAGTCTTAATTTTTTTTTTAAATCACTTCGTAACCGTTGAACGGTGTTTTAGTTACATATTGAATAAATATTGTACGAAATCTGTTTTGAATTCTTACTAGGTACTACATTTTTTTTGACTGAGCTGCGAATTAGTCCGAATGAACTGGCAACATCGCTTTAAGGCGAAACTTAATGCCAAATCACTATTTTGATTAATCTTTATAACGAATCGGTGTACATTATGAATACCAAAAAATATGCTTTACTTAAATTGAAGGTTTTCCTATTGCTTCGCTTGAGTAGAATACAAATAAAATAAAAAAATTACTCAATAAAAAATATATATGCAAACTACTACAAAAAATATTTTTTCAATAGAAATGTATGAACGCATAATGGAAACAACTTTTAAAAAATACAGTTTTATAGCTAAGATTATCTGTGACAGTTTCACTTGATTAACTTTTTTGCTTTCTTATAAAATTATTTACAAAATAAGTAAAAACCAGTTTTTTGCTTGAAATCGAACGTTTCTAGACTCCGTTTGTCAAGCGATTTTAATGCCTATTACCTACGATATAAGGTATACCAAGAATATACACATTTTTGGCTTGTAGCTTCCTCCTAAGCGAGCTGGCGAATGCGCGTGTGCATCCCTAATGATTCCAAAATTCATACTTTTTGGATATTTTCTGAGAATTTTAAGCAAGTTTATTGTATGAACGAATCAAAAAATGAGGTGACAGTTTTCTTGCAGATTCCCTAAATAAAATGAATGTGTTTATGAAATTTTGGATTGTGTTAATTTTCAGCTTTTTTTTCAACGTGTTTCGGTGTTTGAAATAAAAAAAAAATCAAATTATTACTACTTATTTTGTTTCTTCAGTTTGGGTAGCACCATGTCTCACAGCCGTGAGCAAATACTGGTATAATTATAAATTAGTTCATCTCCGACATAGTGTCAGGTTACATCGTGCTTTTGGTATTATTCATACTAAATTTACCTGGAGGAGTTTCCGGCTAAAACGTGATTAAAATGTAATTAAATTGTTTTTGTTAAGGGTCGGATATGGAGGCAATTTGAAATATTTAGTCTTTTGTATGGTTTCGGGTATGACTAATTTATTAATGATCATCCCTTCCAGAGAAACGTAATTCTTCAAAGGTAAAGTAACGAGGGTTAATGATCTAAAGTTATTTCTACTTAAATGTTATGACAAGTTGCAAATGTGCACTCACAGTTATTATTGTGGTTTACTGTTTATTTACTGACATGATTGATTACCTTCTTAGAATGGTTGCGTTGAAAGTTGCATTTTTCTTACGTTAGCTTGTTGGTGACCAGATCTGAAGAGGAAGGCTGACAAGTAGGTACTTGGATATTTAGGTCTTTCATTTTGCTTGATATGGCATTATGGTATTTGGTGATCAGATCTTAATAATCAGGTAATTCCTCTTCACCATCTCTTCCACAACATATCCAAAGGCGTCGCTATAGCATGTACATGGGGGGGTTCAACCCTAATATTATGGGATAAATTTATTTTTAGATAACTTATTACCTATTTACATTAATTGATTAAAGATGTGTTGCAGATAGAACTACTCTTTTTTTTCTACGCAATACTGAGACCGGTGAGGCAGGTTTGAACCAACTAACACCCTTATATACGCCCTTCAACATACTCCCAACTGGGGATGCTATAGTCTCACTGGTTCAGGACAATCGAGACTCTTAAGTTGGGATCCCACCAGATCCATTTCATAGAACGAACCTTTTAAAAATGGAATGGAATTGTTTGTAAGGTAATTGCAATTACCTTACATATAAAAATACCTCCCCCTCTGCTAATAAACGTGTTTTACTCAACTTATATAGATACGTCAATGGTTCTAAGGCCCTAAATACTTAGTTCCCTTTTTATGTGAAACCGCACTAGAGTCCCAACTGCTCTCAACCGTCTGGAGCCAGTGAGACTATGGCATCCCCAATTAGGTTGTGTTGGGAGGCTGAAGGAAGTGGGGAGGAGAAGTATATGGGGGAGAGGAAGGTGGGCAAGTACCTGACTATTCATAATTGTTCACCAAACACGGCCAAAGCCTTTTTAAGCAACGTTTCAATTGTGAATGGTTGTCTTACAGCACGGCGAAATTGAGAGTATCTTCCACTCTGGAACTATGCGTATATTTATTAATTTTCGGGAAATCGACAGTTTACATTAATTTCAGTTTTTACATAAGTACATATTATATAGCCAAAATGAAACCCATTATGGATTTCCTGCTTGTGACTTTACCTTTACTGAAACAGTATTATAAGGAATAGCTAATTTAAATTTCTAAGAAAGGAATATGAAATCAAAATTTATACAAAACAAAGATTAGGTATATACAACGAAAAATTTAGAAAACATAACATTTATCAATACATTTATAGCCATGAAGAGAGGTTGTAGATATAAATCAAATCATAATAAAAATATAAACAATAGAGACATAACATAAATTTTTTAACTCATTACCAGAAAAAATTAGAAACATGAATGCAAATATAAACGAATTCAAAAGCCACCTTAAAAAGTATTCCGAACAGTTGAACTGAATTGTACCAAATATAAACAAATATAACAACACCCCCATACACACAAGCCCTGCTTATTTATGGGGGTACATCGAATACTTATATTATGTAATTAATAACCTACTATATTGTGTAATTATATTATGTAATTGTTATTGTACTTATAAAAAAAACTAAAAATAACATTATTCACAAATCAGCAGAGAAATTTTCTTTTATGGACCTCTTGTATTTGGTAAGTTCGCAACTGAAAATATCAACCTTGGAAAATACGCTATTGTAATTAAATTTCAGGATGATATAAACGAATGCTTTTTGTAGTTTGACCTCAATGCGAAAACATGTTTGATGTATTTGAAGATTTCCTTAAATTGATTTCCTCAAGTTCGCAACTGAAAATATCCACCTTGGATAATAGGCTGTTGTAATTATTGCATAGTCTATTTATGCAAGAATTCTGCTTAGAGTTCGTTTTGCACTGATCCACCCTGAACAGGACACATATTATTTAAAATGTGTAAATTTTTAAATACCACAAATTAATCAATTAAAATGTCCTTGTCTTGTCCATTGTTTGGTTTAGTACACAAGTTTCGTCGTCAGATGGAAGAATATAGACTAACATTCTGATTCTTAAAATATTCTTAGCCATGTAATAAGTATTACATTATCATTTCCAATTTTCTTAGAAATTCTCCATTGTTTGCAAGATTAGATCATAAAGGATGGGTCTGAACCTTATTGACTCTGTAGAGTCATTAGCATGAATTTGATAACAAATTAAGGATAAGAATCCTGATAGTGGTGATTATATTAGATAGTTTATGTGCTTATCCAGAGATTTCTTCATTCTATGACGGAAAAAACCCGATGATTTTCGAACGTATGTCCTATTTCTGGCGACAATGGCTAGATTATCTTCCCAGAAGTTATTCTCAGTTGACCAATAGAAATTGCTGAAAAATGTTGATGATTTAATTTTTGCATGATGCTTTTTTTCGGTTCAGGATAATTTATTGTTTTTAAATAAAATAAAAATCTACACTGCAGCAATCTATTTCTTACATACCACTAGCTGACGTGTTCCCGGGGGCGTTTTGGAATAACTAATATAGCGACTTTGTTGCATGCTATTTGAATCGTACTTTGTTTTCGAGCTTTCTGCTGAAACTCGGCAGATAGACTCGTTGTCGATGCAATGCATTTTATCAACTTTTGGTGGCATTCACGTATACACACGCGGACATGTACGCATTTCTCCATAGACATATGAATATTAGTAGACCTGCCCTAAGTGATTAAAGGCGTATTATTCCCCACTCCCCATACAGGTTCCATTGGAGCCGGCTGGGCTCGCGTATGGCTTCCCGTGAATCTTGAGAATGTGACGTCATCATTCTTGTTCGAACTAGCGTCGAGCTATGGTCGAGGCATTTTATGAAATAACACGGCAAAATAGTGGCTTGTGATATGAAAACTTGTAAAAATAGATGTGAAAAAGAGAATAAACCCAATTATCGTATTACATTCCAGATGTAAGCATCATTTTAAGCTTATTCACGTCGTATAATATGAATCAGTTGTAGAAACATATACTATCACATTGAGCCAACATTGGTCGAATGTAGCGATTCCCAAGTGTGCGCATCGTTGTTACTGGGAAGTAAATTATGAACACTTATAAAAGTGTCTTAACTAAATACGTTAACAAAATATTCGACTCTGAAAATAGAAGAATTTTTTTTTGCCGAATTTGGACTTCGCAAATTTGTTCATAACGTGGCGAGTAATTTGCGCTCCCATGTAAAAATGTCTATTCATTCAAAAGCATATTTTACTTTTAAGAACTAAATGGTGATATTATAATGCGAGATGCCTATATACTATCAGATTGATTTATTGACGAATCACAGTCAGCTTTACCCCCTTCGTTCTTCAACAGTTGATTTTACCCCTCACCTTTAATTTAGAGTCTATATATTCATATGTCTGTGCATTTCTATTAAATTGGATGACGTTACATCGGTTAATATACGAAATAAATGTCGGTCCTACCGTATCGCGATTTGGCGCAGTTGTTGGCGCGGTTGTCTCAGTCCCTGGGGATGAAGGTTTAATCCTCAGTATAACAAAAAAAAATCTTAGAATTTTGCTACTAGCCGGCACAAGAAATGGCGCACGCTTATTAGAACCATTTTAAGAATTGAAATTTGATATATCTAATTGCTTATAAAAGAATGAATTATATTGTTTTTGAATACATATATTATTATATATATATAGGTATATGACTATCGCAGGGTTCATGATCGAATACATAAATTAAATTTTCAGCTTTAAAAGGCCAATCGTCAATTATTTATTTATTTATTTCACCCTATTGGGCTTTGACAACAAGATTATAAATTACATTAAAAATAACAGTGACTAAACATTTTTGCTTTTTGTCACAAAAAAATAAAGGTCATAGGTACCTACCCACAGTACCTACTTCTTGATTAGATAATTCAACATTATCCATTGGTATTTCTCAGTAGTGAAAACTGATTTGAAAAGTGATCTAAAAATAACCAAGTCAAAATGGAAGTAAGTGGTTCACTCGTCTGTTGTAGGTAGGAACTTAAACCTAGCTTCTGTAAAATCAAGCAAATTGGTTAATCCTAGCATAAACCCAAACATTTAAGTAATGTCAATAATCTAACCTTCATAACCATACCTAATATATCGTTATTTATTCCGTGTTGCGCTTTATGTATGTGTATTACACATCTGCCCTCATAATGGACACGGTAACGCCATCCGAAACGTTGGCAACGGAGTGAGATAGCGCAGCACGGCCTAGTACCCCAAAGATTAATCACCGTAGTACTTTTGGCTGTGAAAAACTCAAATCATTTCAAACCCCTTCTAACATATCCAAACCTAACCTAACCAAATACTATAAAACATAATCCAACCTAATCTAACACAAAAAAGCTTTTGTATACTTCCATTTTTGATTTTTAACCATTTTAGCAAATGTTATAATACACACGGATAGAGGGTACCAGTAAAAACTTAAGATTTACCATTTTTTATACTTTATCTAACAACAACACATTTACAGATTTAAAGTCAATTACGCCATATAGATACCTATTTATAGATATGTGATTACTGTGGTTTCATAATCTCGACCCCAGGGGCGGATTAGTACCTACATTAAATTAAAAATTAAGCGTTAATTTATGTTATTTTGTTAATATCACTAAAAAAATATATATATTTTTACCAACAAATGTAGATATAATATGTCTCGACGCCATCTAGTGGGAAATTTCAGCAATAACAAAGCCTTTCCTACAAAAATAAAGTTGGTTGTTTACAGATGAAAAAAATATAATGAGCAGTAATTGTTGATTGAGGTACTAGTACATATTGAATTATTTAGCGGGTTGGAAATAAGCCGACATAGCTCAATTGTTCAGAGCACCTGACCGGACATCAGAAGGTACGGGTTCAATTCCCGCTGGCGGCATTTATTTTTACTCGGAAGATATTTTAAATTTATATTGATATTTCAGGCGACTAATTATTGCTTATAATTATTTGTTAATTTATGTATTAAATTAAAATTCGTTTACCAATTATTACGGATTATAAAATTACACGAAAAGTTCGTAGGTATACCTAACATAATATCGGGGATAGTAATGTCTTTATTACATCGAAAATAGTTTTTTTATCGAATTTTTTGCAGAATTTCAAAATACTGTGTAAATGTATCACTTTCGAGAACTGAATGTACCTATTATATACAAACGTTAATTACTCAGTCACAATCCTACTAAGACTCTAAAATATATAATTTTTTATTCTAGGTTTTTAGTTTTTCGTTTATATTTTTGAATTATAAATTCAATTTATGAAAAGCAGTTTATTTATAAAAAAAAAATCTGCTGTGTAATTATCATTGCGTGTAACAGCCGTTTCTCCTTCTGAAGGCACTATCAAACTGTTTTATTTTAAGATTTCCAATCCAAAGATAATTAAAATATTTTTATCGAAGGAAGCAAACACTTTGTGATGTGACATTATATATTAAATGAAAAAATACACTTTGTAAAACACCACTTTTATTTAGAATTAATATTAACAGCCAACCAGGTTTCGCTTAGCTTAAGCTTCGTATTATCAACTTATATCAACTGATATAAGTTGATAATACGAAAATATTTGTAATTCTAAAATTTAAATATGAGATCGAAAAAAATGACTGAATTCAATTAGGTCTCGGAAGATCAATTGGTACAGGATTGATCCTCCGGTAAGAATAATAGAGGATTTGGGTTCCAGTCCCAATTGTGACCGTTATCTTTTTTTATATTCTGTGTACTTTTCTATCTATATTGTTAATATTATTTTCAATATTAAATGCACAATCATTATGTGGGTTACTAAGTGTAGGTAGTTATGTAAGATTTTATTCGAGACCACAACACACAATTGGGGATACCATAAACACACTGGCTGCAGATGGTTGGGACTCTGTTGTGATGTTCACATTAAAAAAATATATAGACGAGCGATGTAACAACATTTCGATGTTCGTCGTTCTATCCTTTTCTACTCCTAAATGACTTGATTAAATAACTAGACGTGTAGTTTTATGTAATTGAATCTACCAGGAGCAAATAACTTGGAGGAGGCACGTGTCCTATAGAGATTCCCAGAAACACCACCACTTGTGTTAACTGAGCGAGATGAGACCTTACAATATCTCTTGCAGTGAATTATTATAGTTGGTGATGCTATCTGAAACAGAGGCGCAACTAGTGTAATGACCGTCCCTAATTTTTTTTTGTATTTCTGGAAAGAGTCGTTGCTTTATATCCTATGTGTTTTTGTTGTTGTTTTATCGGGTTCAGGCAATGCTGATGCGTAACCTTTTTTGTGTCCTTCGGTGCAAACACAAATATCTTAAACTTTTTCAAAAACTTCCGGCTTGCATAATGATGTTATTGTTTATATACAACCAGGAAAATTACAACAAAGATTAGGTAGTAACAAATATTTCAAAATAATGTCAGTCTGTTATCCCTGGGAGTCCCAAAATGGATGAGGGTTTCCCAATACATCACAATTCATAAGATCCTTCTACAAATATGCATAGAATATAATGAAAACACGTCATTTAATACCATCGTCCGGTATGACCAATGTGTCCAAACAAAAACAAAATCCCAAAAAAACTATTCTGAAGAATCAACCCATTACAACCCTGATGAGAAATGGGAATGGCCTCAATTTAATATACGAACTTATTGTGCTTTCCCGTAGAAAAAAAACATTATTTTCTAATTCAACAACCCATAATAAAGCATCGCTTTGAAATAGAAAGGTACCTAAATGTCCCAGTACTCTGTATGCCAAATCTATTAGAAGACCTAAAAGTGGGACTGTTAGGTTAGGATTTTTCGCAAAATTCAAATGTTTCTACCTTACTAACATTATCATCAACAACATGACGAGTGCTTTCTGCTGATCACAATCTGATCAAAAGCTGACACGGACATAGGAATCGGCATTTAACGGAGATCTTTCAAACGTCAAAAAATAAAGTAGTGCTGTTTTGTTTGTATCGTTTGATTTTTCTGTGAAATACCCTAACCTATTCTATGAACGTTTTGTATTATGCTTTTTTTCATAACGGTATCCATATGGAAGTATATCGGAACCCATATGAAAAATCTTTGCTTTACACTATCATTATTTTCATACTTTCTTACAATTTCAAACAGAGAATGAGTCTTTATTTTTCGGAATAACTTTATTGAGTAAAACCTCAAATTGTAATATTTAAATATTGAAGACAATATTAGAGATTTTTAAACGAAAATCTGAAACAGAAAAATCAGAAAAGGAAACGGTCACATCTGGGACTCGAACGAAATAAATCTCGGCCTTATGTAATTGGGATTTGGTTTAGGTGTTAGCGGTGTTCACTTATTTTAGTCAATCCCTGGGGAGAAAGGTTCAATTCACGGTAAAAAAAATTAGTTTTAAAAGACATTTTAAAACTAAAAAAAAATTAAAACATATGTATAATATTTTTAAAAAATGTATGTTTGTATTGAATACATAATATATGTATTGAATAATATAAATTACACGCTATATAAATAATTCAATCATTATTATTACTGGTTGGTGTCAGCAATCTATTGTGAACGACAACCTCAATTTCTTTGGACTATTAATCTCTTAATAAATATTATTATAATGATTAAAGAATATTCATTTTGATCTCTCCCGCATCAGTCTCAGCATCTCACATGGATCGTTTCTTATTTGTCTCAAATCTCAGACGGCAAGATCACATTACACAGCGTCGACAAATAATGACAAATTTCAAATTCTCAACGAAGTTAGTCATAGGAAACAAACAAAAAGAATATTCCATAGTTTATTCGACGTGGCATAATGATTATTTACAAATGAGATCAAAGAATATGGACCTACACAGAGACAAAGAAATGTCGTAAACATTTAGGATCGTTTTCGTTACATAGAGATGCCATAAAGGAACTGAGAAACAATATTGATCAAAGATAAAGCTAATCGTGGAAAATAAATTTTATATTTAAATGCGGTGACGGTACTTGATTTGAGAATAAACAAGAAATGAAAAAAAATAAGAAATATACACTTATTAAAATCACTCATAAAATAATGATATTAAAATAATATGGCTTTCGAGCATCGACTAATAAAGTCAAGACAGGGCATGTGGATGTTAAAAATGACACCAGCACCAAAATTATTGCTTTCGAGCATCGACTAATAAAGTCAAGACAGGGCATGTGGATGTTAAAAAAGACACCGACACCAAAATTATTGCTTTCGAGCATCGACTAGTAAAGTCAAGACAGGGCATGTGAATGTTAAATATGACACCGACACCAAAATTATTGCTTTCGAGCATCGACTAATAAAGTCAAGACAGGGCATGTGAATGTTAAAAAAGACACGGTTGAAACGGTCACATCTGGGACTCGAACCCACCTCGCGCAGTTGGTAGAGCATTGTCCCGGAAAGACAAGGGTCCTGGGTTCGAGTCCCAGATGTGACCGTTTCCTTTTCTGATTTTTCTGTTTCAGATTTTCGTTTAAAAATCTCTAATATTGTCTTCAATATTTAGAGAATGAGTCGTTTACCGTTAGAGAAGAAATAATGTTTTGGGACGGTACTAAATAATCAAAATATGGGGAAAAACCTTCGACTAAACCACAGGTCACATGAAAATATTTTCTGTCATTTACCTTTGCCGTTGCCGTTAACAAATCATAAAAAAAATAGACGTGAAATTCTCAATACCGAACAGTAGAAAACGAAATAACCATGTAACATTTTCAAACCATATAGTAACGTAAAACAATGACATCAGATAGATGTCAAATAATTTTCGCCTTCTTAAACTGTGCGAAAGTCGGTACCAAAATAGAACACGTCCTTTTTACGACCCGTATGGAAAATGGACGATAAAAACCATTACGTTAAACGCCCATAATGAAGGAGTCTGATGAACTCTCGCAACGTCACTGACCCGAATACCTTCTGTCGAGCCATCTCAGTATTATTTGATCAGCAGGGTGACATTGTGTGTGGTTCTATTGCTACGTTGCAGCTTCAGAAACACAATCTAAATATCTGATTATTAAATACACACCCATCAGATTCTGTTTGCTTTATCTGAATTTCGTAAGGTGTTTACGAATTCCTTGGCGTCTTCGACATGTTTACCTACTGATCGATCCATGATTATCTATCTGTGCATTATAATACGCATCACATCTACATATAATTTAATTGATTTTGATGTGCGCCAAGAGACGGTGTAAATATTCACTAATTTTTAAATATTGTAAACATTGTAAGCGGATCTTATCTTTTATGGGTAAGACACTTTAAATTGTCGAACTGACACTTATCAATGAACAAATAACAGAGATTCTTATCGATGTATGAGGATTACAGTATTCTGGGCTATTATTAGGTATTACTAGAGACATTAAAGATCTAGTGGTAAACGCGTAGCCTTGGTGGAATCACGTAGCTACATGAAAATAGTTGGGTTGATCAAGAAATTCCTTACAAAAAAGCTGAGCTATTTTCACGACGCCGTAGGTTACCATTCGACGATGACATGCAAATTGGTCGTTTTACACCCCCACACACAATATTTAAAATCTTCATCTTGCAGATTTTATTATATTTTGTGGTTTTTCAAATGTCCAAAAATTCTCATCGAAAAAATGGCTTTTCGTCCACTTTTGTCAAGACACTTTACGCTATATTATGCGCGCATAATTTGGCCGTGGCATGACGTATTATATGTTGGGGTGACACACTACGCTATAATCTTCCTCAGGAGAGGGAGTCAGATCAATTGGAGGACTGCCGCGAAATGTCATTTCTTTGTATGGGATCTGTCACTTTGACAGATGACAGCCACGTAACTAAGCAACTGGCCCATAATAATATACTAACAGATCTTGAAAATTAACTTCGTAATTTGATGAAATAATTATTCAGATTCCGTGAAACAACTACTGGCCTCTGGAGTCTTGTAGGCAGATTTTCCTACCTGTAATTAGTAGCTTTTCAAATATCCTGAATTTCTTATCCAAAAACATGGCTTATTCGTTCACTTCATCACTGGAAAGCATCAATATATCAACTCTAGATATGGCGTGTCTTACAAATTCGATTGAATAATTTGGCCCGCCAACGAGTAATATCAAAATTCGCCATCTAATTCCATTGCCTCGCTTCGAAAGCATTATAATATCTTGCGAGTCAATTTGCTCCTTGCACACCAACAGAATGTAAAAAGCAACGTTGTCTTTCGACTTTTGACTGATAATGGAATTTCTTTTTGGTACGAATTTTTTCGTAACACAATTTTTTTAACCAATAATTTTGGTGTCGGTGTCATTTTTAACATCCACATGCCCTGTCTTGATTTTATTAGTCGATGCTCGAAAGCAATAATTTTGGTGCCGGTGTCATTTTTAACATCCACATGCCCTGTCTTGACTTTATTAGTCGATGCTCGAAAGCAATAATTTTGGTGTTGGTGTCTTTTTCAACATCCACATGCCCTGTCTTGACTTTATTAGTCGATGCTCGAAAGCAATAATTTTGGTGTCGGTGTCTTTTTTAACATTCACATGCCCTGTCTTGACTTTATTAGTCGATGCTCGATAGCAATAATGTTGGTGTCTGTGTCTTTTTTAACATTCACATGCCCTGTCTTGACTTTATTAGTCGATGCTCGAAAGCAATAATTTTGGTGTCGGTGTCATATTTAACATTCACATGCCCTGTCTTGACTTTACTAGTCGATGCTCGAAAGCAATAATTTTGGTGTCGGTGTCTTTTTTAACATCCACATGCCCTGTCTTGACTTTATTAGTCGATGCTCGAAAGCAATAATTTTGGTGCTGGTGTCATTTTTAACATCCACATGCCCTGTCTTGACTTTATTAGTCGATGCTCGAAAGCCATATTATTTTAATATCATTATTTTATGAGTGATTTTAATAAGTGTATATTTCTTATTTTTTTTCATTTCTTGTTTATTCTCAAATCAAGTACCGTCACCGCATTTAAATATAAAATTTATTTTCCACGATTAGCTTTATCTTTGATCAATATTGTTTCTCAGTTCCTTTATGGCATCTCTATGTAACGAAAACGATCCTAAATGTTTACGACATTTCTTTGTCTCTGTGTAGGTCCATATTCTTTGATCTCATTTGTAAATAATCATTATGCCACGTCGAATAAACTATGGAATATTCTTTTTGTTTGTTTCCTATGACTAACTTCGTTGAGAATTTGAAATTTGTCATTATTTGTCGACGCTGTGTAATGTGATCTTGCCGTCTGAGATTTGAGACAAATAAGAAACGATCCATGTGAGATGCTGAGACTGATGCGGGAGAGATCAAAATGAATATTCTTTAATCATTATAATAATATTTATTAAGAGATTAATAGTCCAAAGAAATTGAGGTTGTCGTTCACAATAGATTGCTGACACCAACCAGTAATAATAATGATTGAATTATTTATATAGCGTGTAATTTATATTATTCAATACATATATTATGTATTCAATACAAACATACATTTTTTTAAAATATTATACATATGTTTTAATTTTTTTTTAGTTTTAAAATGTCTTTTAAAACTAATTTTTTTTACCGTGAATTGAACCTTTCTCCCCAGGGATTGACTAAAATAAGTGAACACCGCTAACACCTAAACCAAATCCCAATTACATAAGGCCGAGATTTATTTCGTATTTTTACTGCTGTTAAATTTTAAATATAATGTCATCCAAATTTGATTTAAGATTTTCACGGCCAAAAGTATTTTTGTGATTTGTTTTTGGGGTGTTATGCCGTGTTGCGCTAACTCCTTCTTTAGCCAACGTTTCGAACAGCATTGCAGTGTCCATCATAATAATAATAATAATAATAACATGGAATTTATATAGCGCAGTTTAGTGTCATTTCACTTCAAGTGCGCTTAACTACTCGTTTAACAAACTTAAAAAAATGGTAATTCAGTATTAATGGTTCTTAAAATTATTCCTACAGTGTGCCTTAACCAATACAGATCTAATATTATAACACTAAATACACTGTTTATACAAAGTGATGACAAAACTTAGAATAACAATAACAGTAGGACAGGACAAAACACGAATATTAAAACTAAAACATAACATAAAACAGGAGGCAGTTTGTGCTCAGAAATGAGAATTTTCTGAGCAGACACTTTAAAAAGGTACAATAAGGAGACAACCGAAACCAAACAATTAACGGAAGTTTTAGAATATGGCTTATTATAAAATATTGAAAAGAAGTTCAGGGCAGATGTGTTATTTAACATAATAACATTTAACATAAATAACAAATCTGCCCTGATTATGGACACTGCAATGCTGTCCGAAACGTTGGCTAAAGAAGGAGTTAGCGCAAAACGGCATAACACCCTAAAAACAAATAGCAAAAATACTTTTGGCCGTGAAAATCTTAAATCATAATTTTGTCGGTGTTCAAACAGTGTGATTTTAATTTGTACAAATTTCAGAAAAAATATTTAAATAGGATTTATTTTCATCGATGACGAGTCTATCTGCCGAATTTCAGCTCGATCGGATGTCCATGGTGTGAATTTCCTATTCCAAGATTCCATTTCATTCATAATATTCATTCTATCAAGAAAAAAATAAATTCAAAAACATGTAGGATTTAAAAAAATTAAAACGAACTATAACTAACAACATGGACATATTATTTGAGTAATTAAGAGTTAGTAATGTACATTGACAGCAGATAAACCTATTATGGTTGATGAAATAAATAATTTTGTAGAATCGTTAGCATCGTTATTCTAAGGAAACCGATAAACGATAACAGATTATGAATCCTTACGGTTTTCCTCGTAGAACACACACAATACATGACGGTTTATCAGTAAACTTGTGTTGTACTTGAAGTTTCCCTTTCGTGATCTCATTCACCATACAAATATCCGGCCCGGACAGGTACCTACCTATATCCTACCGACCTATTATCTAAACACTTTGGCGGTTTCCTAAATAATATATTATGACGAATTTGACGTCTACGCACTTTCGGTTTTAACTTGGGATTAAAATAGATTTGGTGAGTAATTAACGGCCTACGTGCTTGGTGACCAGATTTGAATAGCCAGGTACTTCCCCGCCTTCCTCTTCTTCGTATACAGTTCTTTCACACTCTTATAATAATAATAATAATAATAAGTGTTTATTTTTGCTTCCGATTTTGTTGTCCGGGTTAAATCTTCCCCATAGGAAAAACTAAACCCTTCCACTCACTTTTCCACAAATGATCAGCTAGTCAATCAACACTATGCAAGTGCATTATATAAGCAAAATAAATACAAAACAATACAAGAACAACAACACGTCAACTCACCAGAGATCAAATGGGAAAAAAAATTCACCGACTCCAGATATTTTCATATCATAGGGTTCGGCTCGGTATTTCATATTAGAGGGTTCGGCTCGGTATCAGAGGGTTCGGCTCGGTAAATTTTTTTTTTGTAACAAATAGATATAATGATATACTATTATATATTATACTACTATCTTCAGCCTTACAAGATCCTCGAATTGGGGATGCCGTAGTCTTACTGGCTCCAGACGTTGGGAGTAGTTGGGACTCTTGTGCGATACCTACTCACATAAAAAATAATAACTTTGCCTTAAGGCGATGCCGTACGTAGTAATGCAAAATCATGTGTTTTTGGTTTGAAAATTTGGTCGCCTAGAAATGTTTCGGATGCTTTAATTAAATACTGCGAGTAGAATACATCGTCGCCTTTGAAATAATCGAGCATTTTTTAGATAAGTCTTTTTATAAGCCCAGAAAAAAATAGTGTAAAAGAATATGAAAACTGCTTTAAAGTTCAAAATCTCCTACTTACGAATCCATTTTCGGTTATGATTTTATTGTATAATGTGGAAAATTAAGTTATTTTAAAATATTCGAAAAAAATATATATTAATGCCTGAACATCCACAAAATAAAATAAAGGGTACTTTTTGGCCATCTTTTTTTCTTGCATAAATCAAAACAAGCGGATGGTGTTAAGCGGGAATTTAAACCTTATCGCCATCTACGTAAGGGTTATTATTGCGGCTCAATTTAAAATATTACACGACGTAGTGCATCGTCTTAAGAGTCATTTTTATTAGAGTTCTTTTCTTAGATTTTTAGATAATTTAATTATTAGAAATCTTGGATTAACCGGGATTCGCCCGAGTTTCAATATTTCTAATAGAATCATTTAAATGTATAGAAGAGACAAGACGGCGCGCGCCTCACCTTCGAAGCTCGTTTGTTCAATCGAGTCAATGAAATTTCCCCGATTCCGCCTACGGAATAATTTTCAAATACAGCCAGGCTAGAAGATAACATCGCATATCGCCGCCACGTCCACACTTTAACACATCATCTTTTTAGGTGCGAGAGGTCTGTCTGAGATTGTATGACTAGCAATAAGGAGCTATATGAAACGCTTTGAACTTATAGCTTAATCTGTCAGCCCCATAAGGTAGGCGACACATTACGCAATAAGCATCATGTCTTAGCCTATTTCAGGATATCGCTCGCCATACACTTCCAACAAGCCACGAAAATATAACGTTGTCTGTCACAGGCTTAAGAGGAAGCTACAATCCAAAAATGTGTATATTATTGGTATACCTTATATCATAGGTAATAGGCATTAAAATCGCTTAAGAAACGGAGTCGAGAAACGTTCGATTTCAAGAAAAAAACTGTTTTTTTTTATTTATTTTGTAAATAATTTTATTACAAAGCAAAAAAGTTTATAAAGTGAAACTGTCACAGATAATCTTAGATATAATACAGTATTTTTTTAATGTTGTTTCCTTTATGCGTTCATACATTTCTATTGAAAAAAAAATTTTTTTAGTAGTTTGCATTTATATTTTTTATTGAGTAATTCACGTTTTTATTGAGTAATCACTTGAGTGAAGCGATAGCAAAACCTTCAATTTATCTAAAGCATATTTTTTTGGTATTCATAATGTACACCAATAGTGAATTGACATTAAGCTTCGCCTTAAAATAGAATTTTGAATTATATTTTTGTTATTTGTTTTTGGGGTATTATGCCGTGTTGCGCTAACTCCTTCTTTAGCCTGGCTTTAGTTAGCGCAACACGGCATAATACCCCAAAAACAAATAACAAAAATACTTTTGGCCGTGAAAATCTTAAATCATATTTTTTGAATTATACTTGGTGAAATTTAGGAAAATAAGAGGAAAATAATTGTTGATGTAGATTCCCATAGGCAACAAATCACGATTATTATAATCATAGATTGATCAGTCATTACAATATTGCATTCATATATCTCTTTTTCTCTTATCGTCTCTCGTGTCGATAAAATATATTTAAAATAAATATTTCATCCCTTCACCAAAAATATTAAATTAATCAATTCTCGCTCCTTGCTTAAATTTCAAAACTAAATAAGTAGGTAGATAACTGCATAAAACTTCCGTTAATCACTCCACGTCGATTGATCAGTGATAATAATAATAATAATATTTGGCTAATTTATATAGCGCCGTTTTCGTGAGAAATCACCTCAAGGGCGCTGTACAAATATATTTCTTAAATAGTTAGTACTAGAACGACTGACTTATCTCTAAGACTTATATCTAGTGACTTATGACTAAGTACTAACTATTGACCGGTTAGTGGTTGAGTGGGCATAGCGCTTGGGTCTCACCCGAGCGTCGCGTGTTCGATTCCTCGGCTGGCTAAGTCCTCCATCACAACACAAGCAACATTTTCGGCTTTCTGTGATGGTAGTAGGAGATTTTCAAACAATGTTGGGTTATTCGTAACCCGGGAATGTTTGTCTTTCTTTTAAAAAAAAAAATTTAAAAAAAAAAAATAATTTAAGGCCTAAACGACATATATACGAGTATTTACATATTTAGCAACTTACAACTAAAATTAATATTAACAATCTAATCTTACTAACGCCAGAAGAAGAAGGAAGTTCTATTATATTAGAGTGTTTTATTTTTAGCTGGATATATATGTTAAATGAATGAAATTAATGAATAAAATCAATCGTCAATCTCAGAACAATATCACATCTCTCGAATCGGATTTTCTGTTCATGAGGATATACATTGTTTATTTTTTACAAAAACTTCCCATCTATTCACATTAAAATTATAATTAATTTTGCTCCTTGCCTAATGTAACGAAAAATAAATAAATAGGTAGGAACCCATCTAACTAAATCTTCTAAATCAGATCGGCATAAATCTGTGATCAGAATACAACATTACCTTATTTTGTTTTACTCTTTGATTGTATCCATCATTGCATGTTATATATCTCTCTTTCTCTCTTGTCGTCTCTCGACTCCCGATCGCCCGCACGAGGGGCGGTTGATCAGTACGTCGGAGAGTAGCGCCCGACGAGAAGAAAGAGAGAGAGGAGTTCCCACCTGCCTGAGGTGGGCTCGGAGCGCCTCGGATACGCTTCGGATCCGCTCGGATTTCATCTTCCCAGAGTCAATAGCCGTCAGGACGTGGTCGGCGACGGACCTCTCCCATACAAAGAGAGTTCACTCACTAATAAATTCGAACGTTTCACATTAGAAGATTAACCCTTAGTACGCGCAGTTTATCAAAGTGTGTTAAAAAAGTTCTAAAACAAAGTGATTTTAAAATGGTGCGAACTGATTTTTATACCATAAAAAGTGACAATAAAATTAATTCATAGTGTTTATTGACTTGTATTAAATTAAATCTGCGGTAAAAGTTATTAATTCGTGAAATTTTCTCAATAAATTCATCATTTTCAAGTGCTGTTTTTGAATTTAAGTAATTATTATTAATATTATTGTGAATTGGTTTGGTTTTGTCGTGCCAATTTGCCGGTGCTATGAGTGCTGCTGTTATCGGGGCGGTGAAGTCACTCTTGATAAATTAATTTTCGCAAGGAGTTTTAGAGAAAATCATGTATCTAATCTGATACGCTTCGGACCACATCCCGTTTTTAACAATTCAGGTAATTAATTATAATATTTATTATTATTATTGATATTGATATGATATGACATTAATATTATTTATTCTACTTTTAACAGTGGTTGGTTCTTGATGAATGCGCTATGATCATGTATAATTAATTTCCGTGAAGAGAAACTAAATAAATTGGTAACATAGTCTTCAAACGTAAACATAGTTTGATAGAAAACAGTTATGTTATAGTTAATAATATAGGTATATATTTTTTATGATTCTATTTATGCTTTCAAATACATAGTATCGAATGACAGTAATGCTAATCCTAACAGAAGGAATGCCTTTTTACGTTTTTATTTATAATGTCGATATTGTATTGTACCTATAGGTATTGAAATGGTTTAGGTAATTGCTTTTATATTATATTTTTAATTGTTTATTTTTTAAGTTTAATCAAATTATCTCCACAACACAGGTGAACTCCTAGCTCGGAATAAAATATTATATACTTTTTCTTATTAAAATTAAAATACCTGAATGTTAATGATGCAAAAATGTATTTTTGTGCTTTCCCTAATTTCTTTGTTAGAATCCGTGTTTATCGACAATAAACCCAGTGCCTCTTTTTACGCCAGGGGTCGAGAAATTGGGGTAATTTACACCCTAATTTGGATAAAAATTAATATTTTGGGGAAACGTAAAAATAAAATTTTGACAAATGTTATTTAATGTAATTTTAAGTTATATTTAAGTAGAACTAATGTTTTTTTATGTGATCTTTTATTGGAGTTTATTTTACGTTCTTTGATGTATTTTTTGCTTTTAATGTCTAATAATTTCAAAAAAATTGTTTGTTTAGAATCCCTGTAATTTAACCCTCTAAGTGCAGCGTGCTGATATGTATAGGCTCGATCAAATAAAACACGCTTGGTCACTTCTAATTGGACTTTCAAAGTATTGGCAATTACTTAAATATATTATTTCTTTATTTTTTCATCGGTTATTGACACGTCTTATGAACTGTGAAAAAACAATTAACTTTACTGAAGGGTAAATAGTGGTATGCTACAATAATTTACAAAGCAACCAGTATTCCAATTTTTTAGTTTAGGTGTAGAGGATGATAATCACCTCACAAAAAATCAGAATAACTCTAAAAAAAGTTTCACAACCACTATCTTATTTTTTTCTTACATTTCTTCTACAAGTGCCAATAATAATTACTCCATCACCACAATAAATTGATTGTGCTGACATTTTCTACACAATCTTGAATACCTACTCTCGTGAATTACGTAGGTATTTATTTTTATTTTGTAGTAGTACCTACATAGTTATGACGCTATATCCTCAGATATATTGTTGAGATAAATACCTATAAATAGCTGACTTATCCATAGCTTTTACTATCTCTCTTCTTAATATAAGCATCAAATAACTGCTCTTACCAATTGAATTTAAAAGTTACACGGCCGGTATATACCTACGAATTTTGTTCCTTGTTTGAAAATTGCATTATTACTACTTAAAGAGTATTTTTTTCGTGTGCCAAGATCGAATTGCTCGGCGGTCCGTCCTCTCTGTCTACCCCCGCGGGGAAACGGCGTGCAAAAAAAACATCTATCTACATACTTAAATGGTTTATGACAGTTTTGATATCCAATGACGTTATATCCTGCATCCTTCTTGGAAGAAGCATTATTTCAACCTCTCCCTCTTTCTCATATACGGCGAATGTAACGGAAAGAAATGTTACAGCGGAGCTTTCGGTGATCAATATCCTAACTACGCATAAAACATAATAAATATACCTATACGTGGGCACCTAACTACCTTACTGTATGACGACTACTTAGGTCTAACGGTTTATAAATCACACATTGGGGGTGGTTCAATGATTTCAACACAGTGACAATTCAACACACCTTTAAAAAGTGATTTAAAGTCATTAAAAACGACGAAAACAAAAATTTAAACCTAACCTAACCTACTTAACCCAGTTAATAAAGTTTTTGTTTCATCACTTTCCATGACTTTATATAATTTTTTAAAGATGTGATTAAATATCAATTAGATGATTTATCCGGTCACCATTGGGGGTACATGTCACACTGCTACTTTTTTTGTATTCATAATAAATATAACATAAATAACACATAATAAATATATACGTAGGCAACTACCTTACTGTATGACGACTACTTAGGTCTAACGGTTTATAAATCACACATTGGGGTGGTTCAATGATAACTCAACACAGTGACAATTCAACACACCTTTAAAAAGTGATATAAAGTCATTAGAAACGATAAAAAATGTTTAATATAACCTAACGTACTTAACCCAGTTAATAATTTTTTTGTTTCATCACTTTCCATGACTTTATATAACTTTTTAAAGATGTGATGAAATATCATTTTGATGAATTATCCGGTCACCATTGGGGGTATATATCACACTGCTGCTATTTTTTGTTGTATTAAATGTAATTTTTTTTACATTAATGTGGGCATTCCCCCAATTTGCTTGCTTCTAGATAACATCTCGGTACTTACCTACTCGAAGAAAGTAATGATATCGCTGTGTGTATTACCGACACAAGTCAAAATAATGTAACTTTTTTATTTGTAATGTTTAACCCGCTCTTTTTAGAAAATATCAAATTAACCCGCGTCCGTGGTTAAGTATTTGGGTTCAAATAAGGGCGTGCGTAAATAAATTTTATTTTATTAATTAAAGATAATTTATGGAATATCTATATTTGGGGTACGTTCCTGAGAGATACTTTCAGTATCGCCCTGGTGAAAAACCAACATTGAAAATCTAAACATTACTTGAAATGAATTTTGACCAGATCTGAATAGACAGGTACTTCCCAATCTTCCTCTTTCACGTCTCCTTCCCCTCCTCACTACCTTCAATATCACAACATACCCCAATTGTGTATGCCGCAGTTCTCACTGGCAAAATTCAAAATGCTAAATAAACGCGCAAAAAATAAATTAATTTTCGTTCATTAACAGGGAGAAAAATGATTCTCTCTAATTTATTAATAATCTCTTCAAATTATCTGTAATTCCGGCTAAAAACGGGATTGCAGGCGTTACGAATGAATTAACATGTTTCTTGATAAACTTTTAGTAAATTACGAATATAATATTATCATGATGTCGGAACACGTGTTCATGAAAATCCGAATATTTTTGCATTTCATCATGATATATCATCAAGCGCCCTTGAGATAATTTTTCACGAAAACAGCGCTATATAAAATTAGCCAATTATTATTACTAAGGCAAATACAAGGCGTTTTGCCTTGATAATACCAATAATAAATTTGTAATAAATTATCAATACCTAGTCATTTTTCTACGTGTGTACCTGCCTACTTTAACCTGAAGTAATGATTGCATTCTAAGAACAATAAAAATCAATGCATTACCGCGCATATTTTAACCACACTTTCTGCAAAAATGTAACCATTACCTGAACCCTTTTTGCAATATAAACCGCTTTCACAATAATACATAACATGTTATTCGGCCACCCTATTTCCTCGAATTTAAAATGCAATTATTAAAATCCGGGAATTTGTTACAACGTCCACCCTAATGACCTATTTATTTAATCCTCTGCTACCTGGATTGATGACTCATAGGCAATTGAGATAATTACCTGCTAGCTGACAACCTACTTTGTTATTGTTGTGGTGTATTAAATTATTATTAAATTTATTGTTAATATTATTAAAAATATTTGCCTCAGTATCATTGTCTACTTAAAACAAACACATATTGTCAGTTTTCTTTATTATATAGTTGTCTGAAGTCTCCGGCTTTACACAGAGTTTTTCAAAATCTAATTAAACGGCGACTTTCCTCGTGTTTTGAAGATCGTGTGTGCAAAATTTCATCAACTATAGATTTTAAATAAAGCTGTAGATTCAAAATTAAATCCACGCTACCTGCCACAAACATTCTTCTCAAGGCGATGCACTACGTAGTAATTTAAAATCATGTGTTTTTGGTTTCAAAATTTGGTCGCCTAGGAATGTTTCAGATGCTTTAATTAAATACTGCGAGTAGAATACATCTTGGCCTTTGAAATGATCGAGTATTTTTTAGATAAGTCTTTTTATAAGCCCAGAAAAAATAATGTAGGTATAAGGCCTATGAAAACTGCTTTAAAGTTCAAAATCTCCTACTTACGAACCCATTTTCGGTTATGATTTTATTGTATAATGTGGCAAATTAAGTTATTTATAAAATGATCGGAAAAAAATTAAATATTTATGCCTGAACAAAAAGGCACTTTTTGGCCATGTTTTTTTCTTGCATAAATCAAAACGGGCGGATGGTGTTAAACGGGAATTTAAACCTTATCGCCATCTAAGTAAGGGGTGTTATTGATAGCGGCTCGATTTAAAATATTGCACGATTTAGTGCATCGCCTTAAAGAAAATTGATAGATTATATTTTTTAAATATAGAATTTATATTAATTTTGGTACCTACTTTATTGCTTGTCTGAATTGCTCTGTTGCAATTTTGAAAATCATTTCGCAGGATTGCTTCACATCACACACTTACAACCTAAATTAATGTTCTTGATCCTTTAAAATCACTCTTCAATAGGTAGGAATTAGGTAAGTCACATTTTTAATTATTCTTATCTGAATTATCTTAATATATTCGAGATTCTTGGAAAGAATCCAATTCGAACGGCCATCTTCTTTTTCGAGTGATATATATCTTCAACTTACGTGCCCGCTAGTATATTTAAATCCTTGTATATAATTATATTACCTATTTTCATAATTCCTTATGTATACAAGGTAGGTATATTTCTCTGAAAAATCGTTGGAGAAATCATGTTAGAGGTATCTACTTAATTGAAATATTTCAACACTTTTATGTGTCGAATTTTCTAATTATCTTTCATATGGAACAAACAAAATGACATCTTGCCTTACCTATATGTGTTCACGGAGAAAACTTACTGATATAAAATATTGCTAATTTATTAAGAATATCTTTAAATTATAATATATAATCCGTTTAAAACCGGATTTCAGTCATTTATCGAATAAATTGATAGGTTTCCCAATGAACTTTCAGTAAAATATCGAATGTGTTATATATATTTTCGCATTTCGTCACTGTATATTATCAGAACAAATGCAGGTGCATGAACACGTGTTCCGATATATTATGAATGTGCTAAAAGTTTTACAGGAAACGGCAACACTATTTTTTTCTTCGTGCCCTTCTAGCAATAACCCCCAGATATAAGTACCTATTTACAAAACTCCTTAGGCTTATAGTGCAAATTATATCGAGTTTAAAATATTTTTATGATGACGTAGAAATTGCAGACTGCAAAAATAGTTCTGAAGTTTTTTCTGCTTTTCGTTTCTAAGTAAATACCTTTACTGCGTTCATTAACAATTATAATGATTTTAAAATGCATTATTGACAGATAATGATCGAATGCGTAATACATTTGGAGCATCATGATTCATCATCAATTAGATACTTTGAGTGATGACTTGAGACTGCGGATTTAACTTTTTTTTTTATTTTTATATTTACTCCACACAGGAGGCCCTGAAGAAAATAATTTCCCTCAGGGCCTATGTCATCTTTGGGGATGCTGTGTGGAGGGTCTTTTTGTGGAGAGGAAGGAGTGAACATGGGTCTTGAAGAGTCCCATGTTGTAGGAGGGAGGAAACACAGAGGCCGGCAGTTCGTTCCACAGCCGAGCTGTTGAACTTAAGAACGAATCGTAGAAGCGACCCGTTCTCATATGACAAGTGTCAACTGTGTACAAATGTTGGGCGCGCGTTTGGCGTGTATCCCGACTACGCACCGGTGCCGAAGGGATCAATGACGCTAGTTCCTCAGAGCATCTTCCATTGTAATACCGATAGAACAAGGACAGCATACCTACCTGACGCCTGTGCTCTAAAGATTGCAGTCCGTTTGTTAAGATTGGGGAATCTATCAAACGGACCGCCCGTTTCTGCACAGAGTCAAGGGTTTTTTTCAGGTATTTTGGGGCTCCAGACCAGAGATGGCTGCCAAATTCGACAGTAGGGCGCACTTGCGATTTGTACAGGGTGAGCAGTTGTGTACTATTAAAGTATCTGCGGGCCCTGTACAGTACGCCCAGCTTCTGAGAGGCCAACTTTACTCTAGCTTCGATGGAGCCCCCGTACCTGAGCTGGTCACTTATAGTTATACCAAGCGTATCAATGGAAGGCCTGTTCGGAAGATTGCTTCCGTTGAAGGAGACTAGATTATCATTTGGATCCCTTTTAGACGTAATCAGACAGGATTGGGTCTTTGAAACATTAAATTCGACGAGATTATTTTTACCCCAGGAGGAAATACTCTCGAGATAACCGTCCATTCTCTGCTTCAAAGCCCTCCGAGCCGTTGGAGTTTGTGTGCCCTTTGGGGGCTTGTCAAACAAAAAGCTATCATGAACTGTACTGTCATCCGCGTAACAATGAATCGGTGCACATGTCAAAAGGTCATTGATGTGCAACAAAAACAAAGTCGGAGACAGAACCGATCCCTGTGGGACGCCAGCATTTATGGAGTGCGAGGAAGAGGCTGTGCTGATTTTAATTACTACTACGTTTTAATCAGCATAAATTAATTAATCTAGTCATTTTGGACACGATACACTAGCGTTGATTTTATTTTGAACAGATTCCGAAGATCAAGCTTTTAATGCAATTTTTTCGTATGCACATTTTGAATCCTTTTCATAGGTGTTGAATTTTTACTTTGGTTTATGAAAGATTAGTGTAAAAAATATGTATGCATTTGGTTTTCCCTCTCTATACAAATAAGTACCCTCTTTTTATCTAGAATTTTTGACAGACCAGCCAATCAGGGTGGAACAAACCAAGTGCGAGGAGCGCGGGAGGCGATGTGACTTTCTCCCGCGATGTGATTTGTGAATAAATGAATCATGAAAGTGTACAGGCACCTCGCATTGTAATATCACCATTCAGTCCTCAAAAATAAAATCTGCATACGAAATAATTTAAATAATACTTTTAATTAGTTATAAGTCTAAAGACGGGTTGTATCGGAGAATTTGAACAATTCATCAAATTTCAACGTTCATTTTCGGGTTCTATGAAAGTCCTATTCAAGTTCTGTTATTATATCATTATATGCTAGTTGCTTGACAAAACTGAAATAAAAACAGAACTTGAAAATATCTTTTGCAGAACTTGAAAATGAACGTTGAAATTGAATTGTTCAAATTCTCCGAAACAACCCGTCCTTAGTGATCAATGCATAAATTAAGTTGTTAAGCGCCCTTGAGGTGATTTTCTTACGAAAACAGCGCTATACAAATTATTACTTTCTAGTCCTTTTTACAATGGCGCGCAAATTGCTGGCTGCTTAAAAAACTTTACTGAAAATCCCAAATCGGGTAAACAAAAGTTCGGACTTGTTTTCCTAAATTTTATGTTTTGTTTACAAATGTGTTATAATTTAACCACCTCACTCCATAGCGTCGCCAGGCGGTTCGTTTAAAAATGAACATTCAGATCCTGCGCAGGAAAAGTTTAACAACGGACCGCGCACCTGAAGTCATGGCACGATCAAATTGATCAAATACTTAAGTGTTGGAAATTGTGGCGGAGGTATATGATGAGGAGGGGTAAGGAGAATGTTTGAATGACGCGATCAAATGAAACAAATACTTTTAAAAGTGAGCTTTTTCAATTGTAACGATAGTATTATTGCCACCTTAAAAATTCACCCGGTTTTCAAAACTTTACTACAAAACATTCACAATCCCGATCAACGCCGGTTCAACGCCAGCTAGTACGGAATGAATCCGAGTTCATTGAACCAGAGTTACAAACACCCGCAGACAGACCGACAACCGAAATTAGTTAGGTGTATTTGATAATACATAGTATAGGTATGTATAATATTGTGTCAATTCGTCGTCTATAAGATATTATGCCATCTCTCTGCCAAAGATGTGTGAAGTTACAATTGAAACGACAATACCGTGTTCGTTGGTAGTTAATTACTGCAGCAAGTTTAAAGACTATTTGCATTATTGACTTTCTAAAATGAAAATGACAAAGTTTCGCTGGCTTTAATAATGAGCGGATCTCCGACCGTGGTCACTTGAATTTCGGTTTTATGTGGGGAGAGTTTCTCGTTTTATTGCCCGCAAATTCGTACGCGTGAAAACCATTACGACTAATTATGATTTAATTAGGTACATTTTTAATATGATTACCACCTCGTTTGTTGTGGACAAACCACACTCTTCTGGGCGGCATTCGCTAACATAATACATTAAACCTGCTGATATGTATTTGTTTACTTTTTATAGCGCCGCTTTCGTGAAAAATCACCTCAAGGGCGTTGAACATAGATTTTGTATCACCCTTGAGGAGAAAAATGAGTGTTGTTAATTTATCCGTTTCCTGATATATCGGAAGACGTGTTCATGCACCCGCATTTACGAATTGCGATAATATTGGTATATTTATGAACACGTTTTTCGACATCGTGGTAAGTGATAACATATTCGAATTTTACTAAAATTTTATCAGAATACCTATTAATTCATTCGTTATGGGCCTGCAATACCGTTTTTTACGGGATTACGAATAATTTTAAGAGATTCTTGATAAATTAGCAATACCTGCTAATTTTTCTCTGTGGGTAGTGTTGTAAAATCACATTTGATGATCGTCAAATTGATGATTAGCGCCATTTTGATTTTTCGACATTTGAACTTATCCCGTTGCTGATTCTCGATCCATTTTAGTTTGATCAGCTGACAAATATAACTACGCTTGAAATCAATCAGTTCTGCGACGACCATTTGAATAATAACTAATGATGTTTTAATTAATATAACAAGATATAGATAAGTACCTATATCTTTTAGAGTTGTAAGTGTAGATCTTTACCTTGGTACATTATCGCCGAGGGCGTTAGCAGCAATGATAGACGATTGGCATCCGTTTCTTCTACTCGACCTCTCCTATCTCGTTCTTACTCAACCCTTACTGAATAACCTTGTCGGTTCTCTACAATTGTTCTCTAAATAACTCGAAAACCAGTTTTAATTTCATTCAAATAAAACGGCACGTGCATAAATGCCACAGATTTTATAAAATTTAACAAAATCTTTATTTAGTTCTTCACTGATAAACCTTTATTACGTATCTGATAAAAGCCTTAATTATATTCCTACAGCTTTCAAGTGGGAATGTGTCCTTATAGTGTCCTACTGTGAACAGTAGACCTCGTGTCTAAAAAAATATGTTAAAATTTTCTTATTAAATATTAAATAAATTAATCCAAAATTTCCTTTGAAATCAATCGACAATTTTTTTTTTCAAATTTTCTTCGGGTAGGTAGGTGCCATAATATTGAATAAATTTTGAACGGGAAACGGAACGTACAAACAAATGTATAAACTTAACGAAATGCAAAACGGTCGAGTTAAAACGGGAAGTAAATTTTATTTTAATAATTTGTGTTGGAAGATACTCTAAGTAAGACCACCATTCAGAATTGAAACCTTTCATGCAATGGCTTTGGCCGTGTTTGGTGACCAAATCTGAATAGTTAGGTGCTTTACCACCAACCTCTTCCTCGTCGCATTTCCCTTCCCGTTATCTTCAACCTCGCAAACATACCCTAATTGGGATCCCATAGTCTCACTGGCTCCAGACGGTTAGGTGCAGCTGGGACTCTGGTACGATTTCACATAAAAAAGGACTTTCACTAGAATCAAATCAGAACAGTATTCAAGTTAGACTACGCTCTCATTGGAATCTTCAATTTGGAAATCTGTCATAGAAACGGTGTACGGTTTTACATTTGCAACTGGAATCCAACCAGAAACAATCTTGAAATGGATTATTGTACGTTATCATTTTAAAATGTTTGCTGTTTCAGTCGATATTATAAGCTAACCTTAAATACGGATATCAGTCACATCATCATTGGTTAGCAGGTATTTGATTCAACATTTCGAAATAGCACCGAATTATCGCAATTCCTATTCAGTTTAATCATCACGCCATTCGTCAGTAATAATCATTTTCATTCATACAGTGTTTGGTTTGCAATCAAAGATAACCCGTACATCTTCAAATAATATTAATTTAATATCCAGCGCACAGAGTTTAAGGCAGATAAGGTATCTTTTCCGTCTTAGTATTACTAAGAATATTACCTACCTTTGCTGAGATAAATCATGTCAAGATAAAGTTTATCTTCGATTTTATATGTTGTTTGTTTGTTATGCACTCCTGGGAGAATACGTTTTATTTCTTGGAGATTTCAGGTGATGACAGGATGGAATTTGTTTGATCTGATGTCATGGCAGGTGTTTTTAAAATGGATGTTGTGATATTCTGTAGTTTGAAATGCTATAATCTATAAATATTGTCTAATATATTCCCTTGAATCGTTAGACAATATTTTCACCAAGCGAACGTCGTCGAATGGAGAAAAATTGGTATTGCTAATTTTATTAAAAATCTCGTCAAATTATTGGTAGTTCCATTAAAAACGGAATTGCAGGCCTTTTACAGATGAATCAATATGTTTCCTGATAAACATTTAGGACATTTCGAATCCATTATTACTTGTTCCAATACGTGTTCCGACATCGTGATAGTGTATTCGAAATGTACTAAAATCTTATGAAGAAACATGTTAATTAGATCGTTAAAGGCCAGAAATTCCGTTTTTAACTGGACTACCCCAAAAATTTAAAAAGATTTTTAATACATTAGGAATGCCTACTCTATTTTCTCCATATTTGTTTCAATAAAGGAGAAGTAATTATTAGATTTCAGCTAGAATTCGATATATCGATTAGGTTATAGACTTTGTTGAATTATTGTCAGGGTTGGTATCATAACTCAGCACTCTAGAATTAGCTACTATTGAATTTGGGTACCTAATCCTTGAATTAATTGCTTTCACCCCTATACATATACCTATATCAATATCCTTATCAGCCTTCCTGTATATCGCAAATATATCTACTTTCCGAGTACAAAAGCTCATCCATTTACCCTAAAAAAAGCTCATTTTCACTTTATGGCTGCAAATAGCGCCACCGTACCGTCGGTCGACCGACGATGTAGCGCTGACGAGCTGGACCGATGGTTCTCGTACGCAGCGCGTGGCACTATAGCTCTTCATCCGTTCTCCTAAATTTTAATGCGTTGCACTATTTCCAGCATAATATCTTACTTTCTAAAGAATACATAAATAATTATCAGCTGTTTACTTTTCGGAGGGTTATAAGTCATAAATCAGGGTTGCGCAAACCGAGTGATCAATATGAACTGCCCATTAGGTGAAATCGTATTCTCATTGTTCACACTCATTGTTCATGCACATATTGTAGCATAATATTATAGGCTAATACGCAAATTGCGGAATTTTACTACAGTTGTACGCAGACTCTTGCAGTCTAGCACATAATACATTCGAGAAGATCAAGCACCGTAAAGCTACGAGGGGAAACACTCTCACTGTCTTCTGCAGTCAGTGATGCTAGTACTGCCCTGGTGTGTGCTGTAGCCGTAGAGAATGAACATCCGAGATAATAGATATTGTAGTGATTTCGCGTGTTGGTCTGCGATGCTAAACTAACCGTGACAAGACAGCGGCGTATTGACAAATGCCTCTGTGATGATTGCTGGCTCTCTTTGTTTAGGGTTATCACATTTTCTCCATGCAAAAAATAGAAAATCTCTCACTAAACATGATAAATCATCACAGGGAAAACTTTTTTTTATTTGGCACAACTCAACTCTTGGCTTTCGACCAGTGTACCGAACCAAAACTCATACAAAACATGACCAGTTAAAGACAGTTATGTAAATTTTTGATATCTTTAAATAAATATGTATTTTCATGTAATTTGTGGCATGTATTGAATTTCACTACCCCGCATATCTTCTGAATTTTAAAAAATATTTACATTAGGTACTGATTATAGAGATACCAGAATAAATCGTTATTTTTAGGTAGGTACACATACTTATGTTTTTTTTTAGACAAGATGTAAAAATAACGTGTAGATATATAAAAATTGCGGTATGTTACGTACTGGAAAATGCGATGATAATTTGATGATAAGAACTATTTTTTTATGTTCAGCTTTATAAATGACATATTAGATGGGTGATACTACTGTCGCGCTGAGAAATTTTGTGTTGGGAGCAGGCGTGGTAAAAAGTTTAAAATAAATCACGTTTACCTACTCCAAAATCGCAGTTTACAACATAATATTACATCTGTAAATGGTATAAAACAAGGTCGCTATCCGCGTCTGTTTGTTTGTGCGGTAAGTTCTTCTAAACTATGCAACGGATTTTGATCGGGTTTTCACCATCATTTAGAAAAATCTTTCGGAAGTTTTAAATAATAATACATGCATATTATATTTATAGAAAGTAGAGAAAAGTCGAGCAAAGCCAGATGCACTTCAGCTAGTTAAAAATAAAACACAATCAACATCTTACCATTTTTAGATATTTCCACATTTTGTAGACCGTGTAATGTGTTAATTACTTTAATATGTCGTTTCATAATAAATATCTTTGCCCCCTACTAATAAACTTCTTCTAAATTGATAAACTTAAATTATCGATATATTAATGGTTATTTATCAGTTGTGTAAAATTTGGTATTATTGGTATTTTTTACGTAATCACTTCTCGTAATAATTCCGGAAAGATCCGCCCTTGCTTAATCCGGGTCAGTTGATCATATTCGAGGTTTGTCCCGGTTAAGCCGGCAAACGGTTAAACGGTTGGCAGCGGTGGCAACCCTGCTTCTAATCCATTACCCGCTCATAATCACCCTGTAGCTCGAGTTTGAGTCCATTTATCGCTCGCCATTGTTTCGCTGCTCGATTGTTTAGCACGGTTTGGCGCCCTTTTCTGTTCTCCATCCACCACGCCATCTTGATTACTATATCTGTTATTGTCACCGTGTTTGTTTGTTGTGCGTGACCATGGAGAGAAGATGCGAGGAATTTCGTAATGCGCTAAATGTGCTACAGATCGACTTGCCTAACTTGCAGTCGGTGGTGTCGTAATATAGATTTTAGGAAAAATATTGTAAAATAGTTTAATATGTCGTTAGTTTCTCTATTGGCTGCCAGCAAATTGTGTGCTTAACTGTAGCTGTTCTTTACTTGCTTTTCTAATTATTCTTATTTGTGTTTATATTTTTTTGTCTAATGTCAACTTACATTTTTTTTGTCTATGTGAACTTAGTTTTTTTTTGTCTAGTGACAACTTACATTTTTTTGTCTAATGTGAACTTAGGTACATTTTTTTTTGTCTAATGTGAATTTACATTTTTTTGTCTAATGTGAACTTACATTTTTTTGTCTAATGTGAACTTACATTTTTTTGTCTAATGTAAACTTACATTTTTTGTCTAATGTTTTCTTTCTGCCGAGTCGATAACTCTACCAACCTCGCCAAATTATGATCGGGTAGGACCGACATTTATTTCGTATACTAACTGATGTAATGTCATCCGATTTCAGAGAAATGCGTATAAGTTCTTATGTGTGTGTTTGAGTTAATGCATTTGTCATCGACAACGAGTCTATCTGCCAAATTTCATCACGATCGGATATCGGGAAGTGGTTTAATTTACACTTCCAAGATTTGCATTAATTCAGTCATTCATTCACGAACACAAAATCTCAATTCAAATAGATGTATTTTAAAATATGTCAGTAACATTCCTTGTTAATTCCTTAAAAATAAGTCAGTAACATTCCTTATTAATTCGTTAAAAATAAGTCAGTAACATTCCTTATTAATTCCTTAAAAATAAGTCAATAACATTCTTCATTGTTACGAGTAACCTGACAATATTTGAATTCATCCTCTGTCATCATAATAAGCGGAAAATGTTGCTTGCGGCAATTATGGGGGACTTTGCTATCAGAGAATTGAAATGGCAACACCTAAAATTCATTAGAATGGAATCAAATAAAATGTGATTTTCTTCTGTAAGATCGATGAGCGAATGTTTTTTTTAATGAACTGTAGGTACATAGTTCGCACCCTGTTTTGGTTCAATGATCAATTATTGGAACAGTTGATCGATATCACGTTTGTTACATATAATTAAATTGTATTAAAATCATACACGATGACGAATTAAATAAAAGTTCAGACCACCTAAGAGAGGGCATCGCTCGATGGAAGTGACAGAGTTCCAACGGCCATTGCAACCGTTGCATTTTTGCGTTATTATTTATCGTCAGCTAAACAAACTGACGACAGAAAGATTCTTTACGCAGATATTTTCTTGATCTAATTTATATTTCTAAAATTAAAGCATTTAAAAAAATACATTATCATATTGGCTGTATGCACTGAATGTATAAACCGATAGAATTGTGTTGTGAGAGTATCTGTAAGCCAGAAGTGAGCTCCAATGTTCCTTATTTCTTATAGAATTGTGTTGTTAGAGTATCATCAGTAAGCCAAAAGTGATCTTCAATGTTCCATATTTCTGATAGAATTGTGTTGTCGGAGTATCATCTGTAAGCCATAAGTGATCTCCGATGTTTCTTATTTCTGATAGAATTGTGTTGTGAGAGTATCTGTAAGCCAGTAGTGAGCTTCTATGTTCCTTGTTTCTGGTAGAATTGTGTTGTTAGAGTATCTTTAAGCCAGAAATGTTCCTTATTTCTGAAAAAATAAGCTGTGCTTATCCCGATAAATATAATGACGAAAAGCGGCAATATTAGAATTTTTATTAACACGTGTACCGATATTCATTAGTGTTTTACTGATAGTTTGTTAGGAAATCTATCAATTCATTCGTTAAAGGCCTGCAGTCCCGTTTTCAACAATAAGTTTTTTGCGAGTTTTCTCCGTGTGAGTGGCTTTTACCACGGAGCTTTTACTATCCTAAATCCTACCGATTTTAAATAAAACAAAAAATGAAAGCACCCCAAGCTTTTCGAATTTGACCACTAAACAAACACGTCTCAAGCCATTACAATTATCAATGATGGTCTTTCACCAATGCGATACTAAGAGTAGGCACCACTCAATTTATCCACATTAAATTGAGAGAAGACCGAGTGACATTTTTGTGCTATTTATTTCTGTGCAACTAATATTTGAATTAGAATTGTGGGTAGAATCGTGAAAATAAGTCATCACATTGTGTACGAACAGAATAAATTGCAAGATCCATGAAACCGTGATAATAATAGATTATTATTATGTATTGCGGATGAAAGATAACCGATAAGGCCGGAATTACCATTTATAGCAAAAGGCAATAATACATCACTGTAAATGTGTCAATGCATCATCTTAATCACAATTTGCAGACACATGAGGTGACTTTTTTCCTGGAGGGATTGAACCAATAAGAATCTGATGTTCTTTGCTCTCAATTTGATGTCGCGTGTGACCCGCTTTTCGTCAGGACAAGGGATAGGATCCCTGCAAATGGTCCCATTCAAAAGGGACGTATGGTCACGTTATGTATGCCCCGTTGCGTTGCATTACTGTAAAGCTGTCCGAAACGTTGGATTAATAATGAAAAGGAAGCCCAACACACCTTGAAGGCTAGCTTTAGGCTTGTAAGTTTTTTCGTAAATTTACGACTTCTAGCCAATGGGCGTATTGGATTTTCAAAATGCAATATGCCCATTGGCTAGAAGTCGTAAATTTACGAAAAAACTTACAAGTGTAAAGCTAGCCAAAGTCGAGAACTTTCTTGTAAGAAACTACTTGAAATTGTCTCCCCATTTGTACGTAGTATATTGCCCTCAAACCTCGCAGGAATGGAAGCACCAATTAATTAGAAATAGATAATATTTATTTATTTATTTATTTATTTATTATTTTATTTACGCCCTAATGGGCTTTTACATGAAAATATACATTTACATTGATTACAATAATTGAACATAAGAAGATAAATGGAGTTAATTGTAAGAAAGCAACACATATAATAAAATTTTGTGCAAATTAGCAAAACACTAATAAGATGGATTCAATATAAAATATACCCAAGCATGAAATAGTAAGTAAAAGAAAGTTCAACATAAAAAGTAAGTAAGTGGGTGTGTTTAAACCCAGTATTAATTGTGTGTTTAACAAATCGATAAACCAATATAAATTAGAGTGTAACTTACTCGTGAGGTAAAGAACATTATAACAGAGATTTAAAAAAAAAAAAAAAAAAAATAACAAAATAAGAGTTGCACCTGTAAAAAGCAAAAACTAATAGAATTTAGCAATATCGACATGAATAAGAAATAATAAGATCTGAGATGGAACATAGTGTTATGTATAAAAAGTAGTTAGTAGGTATATGCATACAATTATAAGTGTATAGTAGAGCAAATAAAAAACAAACAAATATGGATATAGTTTACTTGAAAGGTTTCGAATGGGAGAAGATGTAATAAAATTATTAAAGCTATAAAAGTTAATTATTAGCCGATAGAATCGAAATAAGTTGCCTTTTAAAGCTCACAAAATTGTCAAAACCAAATATATCTATAAGTTCACAGTATTTATTCGCAAGGTTGTGAATTCTAGGAATTGGTGAAAAAATAGAATAATTAGTGTTGAGGTTCTTGTTAAATTTAAAAGTATCTTTACTGCGAGTTTGCCTAGCAGGAACATTAATGCAAATAAGTTCCAACAAATTAGGGCTGTCAATTAAAGATTTAATAATTTTGAATAAAAATAGCAAATCAATTAACACTCTTCTATCAGATAATTTAAGAAGTTTAGTTTCAGCAAGCAAGTTATTGTAATTTATAAATTCGATTGGAATTTTCATTTTAAAATTAATGTACCGAAGGAATTTATTTTGTACCTTTTCTAATGATTGAGAATGGACCTTGTAGTACGGTGACCATACGGTGGAATTGTATTCTAATTTGCTTCGTACTAACGAGCAATACAGATGTTTTAATGTTGACATACTTTTAAAATTTGCTCCCATTCTCAAAATAAAACCTAGTATTCTCATCGCATCGCTTGTTATTTCATCGATGTGTTCGTTAAACTGTAGACTCTCGTGGAATATAACACCAAGATCACGAATCTGTGATACACGAAGAAGATTAGCACCATTCATAAAGTAGGAAAAATTAAGTGGATTTTTGCCTTTGTAAAAACTGATAATCTGGCATTTACCTAAATTTAGTTGCAAATCATTGACAGAACACCACGCACATAGTTTATTAAGGTTCAACTGCAAAATTGCGCGATCGTCATCGTCTTTGATTATTCTGTATATCTTCAGATCGTCGGCAAATAACAGGACTTTAACATTAGTAAAAATATTAACAATATCATTGATAAACAAACAAAATAATATTGGGCCCAAGTGAGATCCCTGTGGTACTCCGCTCGAGGCAGCAAATGTATAAGAAGTAAACGAATCTATCTTGACTGCTAAGTACCTTCCTAATAGATAACTCTTAAACCATTCCAACATACTCCCTCTTATTCCCAACAATTTTAGTTTACGTAATAATATTTTGTGGTTTACTTTATCAAATGCCTTACTGAAGTCAGTATATATGGAATCAGTTTGATGTGATGCATTAAGGGCATTAACAATATCATTCGTGTACAATATCAAATTGGTAAGAGTAGATCTACCTTTAATGAATCCATGTTGAAGGGGAGAGATGGTTCGATTGATTCGGGATATCAACTTATCTAGTACTAGGCTTTCAAAAAGTTTGGGTAAAGTAGACATTATACATATTGGCCTATAATTTGTTACTTCGCTCTTATTACCTTTTTTGAAAATGGGCGTTAAAAGACTAAACTTCCAAAGGTCCGGGAATACACCTGATGAGAGTGACTTTGTAAATAACTTATGAATAGGATATGACAATGTATGCATACAATTTACTAAAAACCTGGGCGGAACATTATCAGGTCCTGCGGATTTTCGGGAATCAAGACTCTTCAGCTTAGATATAATATCGTCTATGGTTACATTACAGACAGATATATCAAGAGTTTCAACCAAATCAAAGCACGAAATATTGCTGTCTTCACTTGCATTAATGTAAACGCCGCTAAAAAAATCAGCAAAAAGATTAACAGTTTCCTGAAGATTTAGGGATAATTTAGAATCGAATGACACACTACTAGGTATGTAAGTACCATTTTCTTTTTGGGATTTAACATATTTCCAAAAGAAATTTGAGTCGTCCATGATAGAGCCTTCGACATCACTAATGTAATTTTTGTAACATTTTGCGGAGAGCTTATTGCACTCTGCCCTCAATTTTTGAAACGCAGTATAATCGATGGCCAGGCGACTTTGTTTGAATCTCTTATGAGATAATTTTTTAAGGTAAATTAAGTCTATCAGGTCTTTTGAGAACCATTTTGGGTATAGAGTTTCTCTGTAAGTCGTTAAAGGAACAAATTGTTCAATTGCAGAATTAACGATGAAGTAAAATTTTTTAAGGTGTACATTAATATCATCGTCGCTATCAAAGAATGACCAGTCAGTCTGTTTAAGGAAATTTGAAATTTTAACATAGTCAGCTTTTTTGAAATTTCGAGTTTCTACTACCTTTTTTACGATAGGAATTGGTTTAAGATTAGACATGCAAATTTCTAGTGGTGGATGGTAAACATCGACAGGTAATAGAATTTCGGTACTTCTCACAACACAGATGTCAGACACATTTGACAGTGCCAAATCCAACGTACGACCTCCTATATTATGAACATTATTACACTGTGTTAGACCTAAGAACAGTGCCATATCTCTAATAACACGAATATTAACATTAGAACAAGAATTGACAGAATTCATATTACACCAATCATAATGTGGCAGATTGTAATCACCAACTAGAAGTAGTTTAGTATTAGGATATTTAGCACAAATTGATTCAACCTCGTCGCAGTGATTGCTGTAGCTTTGGACATCAGAATTCGGAGGTAAGTATGCACATCCCACTATTATTTTACCTCTAGAAGTGTTCACAATGACAAATAGTTGCTCGATGGATGTGTTTTTTGTGGATATTTTTGAAGAACTGAGATATTTTGAAATAGCAATGGCTACACCACCTCCTCTCGTTTTGGCACTTGTTTTAGAATTCCTATCCATACGGTAGATGTTGAAATTAGGGAAGCCTAATTCGGCAGAATTGATTCCTGAGTCGAGCCATGTTTCGGTTAAAATGAAGATATCACTGCTGATAGTTGCCGCCGAAGTCAGCAACATGGGAAGTTTAGTGCGGATCCGTCTCACATTTTGGTAGTAGCATTTTATTTTTTGTTGTTTCAGTTTTTTGGCGCACATTCAATAATTTTAGGTACAGAGTTCACATATTTGATAGTTATATTGGTTTCACCGTTGTTCTTCCTCGTCTCGAGTTGTTGGCGTAAATCTAGAAGTTGAGTCCTCTGCAATGGTGTTTGGTCGTTACTGGCCTTTATACCGTTTTTCAGTTTTGCGTTCCTGGTCAAAACCTCGCGAGCCGAGACAGAGTCATTGAATTCGACCTTAATCGGTCTAATTTTGTTGGACTTTTTTACACCAAGTCTGTACGACTTAACCACACTCGGTATTAAATCATTATTTATATCACTAATCGCTGAAACTACTTTATCGCTGTCCATTTTAATAATTGTTGTTGTTGATTCTGAAATACTTTCGGGAACATTAAATAAAATAATGTTCTTTGACCGGGTTTTTCTTTCCTCGGCCTCTGCGAGCAAATCATTTATTGAAGATGAAGTATTTGTCGGGTTAGTAACAATAGACTGAGTATCCGTTACACTTTTTAATGTTGACAATTCTCCTTCCAACATTCCCATTCGAACAGCCATCAATCCTGTGGTTCCTAACAGATCCGTTGTTATCGGGGTAATTTTACCCATTTGCTCCTTCGTAAATTTGTTGCCGGGGTCATTAATAATTTTTATCAGCGAACAGAGTAGATCCTTGGCCTTGGTCATAAAGTTAAGAGAGTTCTCGTTTAAATCCATATTAAAATTTATTTAAAAAGAGTTAAAAATATGTTAACTTTATTCGTAATTAGTTTATACACAAACGCCTGTTTCCCGCAAACTGTTTAGCACTATTCAAAAGTGACGACACTTTCGACCAATGGCGATAGTAATGACGGACTGATAATGCGCCTGCGCGTTTGGTATGTTTACCAGTTGAAAATTGTTATTTTAATATTTTTAAAACACAGCACTGCACAGCACACACGATAATTTAAAAATCTAACTGATTGAATATTTCGAAGATGAAGTGATTTAACTACTTCGACACTTTATGTTGTGTTTACTTGCAATTTTCTAATGTTTTGGAAGTTTTAATGTGGAGCGTATTCACTATCTGTGTAATCAATGACGGTAGGTTACTTTTTATTTCAAACATCAGAACATATCGAATGTTGGCCTCCGTGGTCGAGGGGTAAGGCTCTTGACAACAAATCCGGAGGCCGCGGGTTCAAATCCTGGTGTGCGTGAGTAAATATTATTTGTATTTTTCACAATTAATTAATTAAATAACAATACAGTGGTGCCTCACACAACGAACGCCTCGCACAGCGAATGCTGCACACAACGAACTTCCTTTTCGTTCATTTCACGATTCATGAAATTTCAATATGAACATGTATGCATGTATTATGGAAGTCAGGTTTCTGAAATTCGTTTATCAGGCTTGCTGTCGGAACAAGAAATCTCAGTAGAGCAGACTCGATACCTACGTCCATATCTGTGTCTCTCAACTCATTACACTTGCACGTTGCATACTGTGGGCACTGTATAGTCTGTGTACTGTCAACATCGACTGGGTGTCTTCGCCGTACCACCACGATTGTGATTGTCTCGGCTCCACCATTCTTCTCGGAAGAGAACAAAGAGGCATGCGGCAGGTGGCCGATGTATGGATATCGGCGCAAACACCTGAGATCAAATATTTGAAGAATCATCGATCTAGAGTTCTGTGCTCCTGTCGTGGATCGAGGGAAAACATAGACCCGAGAATCTGGTCGAGCATGAAATTGCGTGTAAGATTATTCTGTAAATCCCAAAGACGTCTGACAACAGCTGGAATGACTGCGAGTAAGACCAGAGAAGGAAATGAAGAATTGATTGAAACTGAAGGAAGAAAGCTCAAAGATTCTACTGTAGACCAAGCTTTTCTAGTGCTGAGTGCTTGTAAGTCTGGAAAAATTTACTAGAAATCGCTCTAAGGCAAACATCAATCTATGAAACCCGAATTTGCATTCTCAGTAGAAAGCAAACAGTGTCTACTGCAAACTTCCTGTACTGTGCAAGTACTGAAGTCACAAAAAAGAGCAAACACCAAATCTAGACTATCTCATTATTGCATACTGCATTACGCTTTCGAAAAAGATGTGACATCTCCTCACAATGGACTACAAGAAGCCGTGCATTACGTAACACCTTTAATCAGTCATGTTTCGTGGTAGCCGTAACAATACCTGCACTCGTCATAGGATGGTGTGTTGGTCGTTTGGGTGGCGAGTGTCGAAAAAACGCGGCATCTCTCGGCCAAGACAAAAGCGCCAGTGTTTGATTTCAGCTCAGAGTAAACAATGACATTTTTCTCAGACAATAGATGCCGTACCGCAGTTTGTCTGCTCTCATTTCCTGCGATCGCATTCGAGAACAAAAGCATCCCCGACCAATGTCACAATGTGGCCACGCTCAAATATTGATGAACCGAACGCTGTACGAGGCTGTGAGACGTGACTTAGAATACCTCATTACCTATCTGTAGTACGAGACGGTTAAATAACCCAGTGTAAAGTTACGTTTTAGTTAGTTAACCTGGTTAGGTTAGTTAAAGCTTTTTAGCTGACTAAGGGGTGAAAGGCCAAGAAAGGCTGAGACGAAGCACTATGAAGTAATTATCACGTGTTTTTGGTTTGAAAATTAAAAAAATCACTTACAAATATTTTAAATAATTTAATTAAATACTGCGAGTATAACATAACTTGGCCTTTAAATTAATCTAGTTTTTTTTAATAATCTTTTAATTGAGTCTTTTTATAAGCTCATAAAATAACAAACTTATTTTAAAATAAATAAATAAATATTCATGTTTATATATTTTTTGACTGAGGTTTAAATCTTTCCTAATAACTTTCAAAATGAAACTATAAAAAATGTGTTGGTTTGGCTGAGGATTGAACCTTCCTCCCAACGGACTGGTATTTATTTCGTATATTAAATACTGTAATTATAATTTCAGAGATGAATATGAATGCATTGTCATCGATAGCGAGCCTATCTGCGAGTTTCAGCTCTTTCGGATGTTGGGAAGTGGATTTATATTGTCAAAAATTAAGTTGTTTAGAAAACGATCGTAAAACATTTAAATAGTTTTGCCTGAACTTTACAAAAGAAAATAAAACACACTTTTTGACGGTTTTTTTTTTCATTATGTAAACATAATTTTATTTAATAAATCAAAAGAGGCGGCCTGGTGGTAAGCGGGAATTTAAACCTTTTCGCCATCTACACAAGGGGTGTTATTGTTACTGGGCCAATTCCAAATGATACACGGCGTGGTGCATCGCCTTAATATGAATAAATGAAATTATTACTATCCTCCGTAACCGAACCATTTGGGCTGCCGATCCAAAGGGACGGAATGCGCAAATAAACTATTGTTACTTTGTGTGTTTTATGTCGCAAACTCGAAATTATTTAATATAAGTATTTACCTATAGTAAATTTGCGATATGTTCCGGATTTGTAGATAAGGTACAGGGTTTTCCAATAAGAGGTGTTATTTTGATATTCAAAGAAACTTTCCCATAAAAGATCAATGGTTTCGTTGCTTGTGTGGCACGTAGCGCCGTCTTGTTGAAAGTAAACGTTGTCCAGATCAATATCATCCAATTCCGGCCATAAAAAATCATTAATCATCTCTCGATAGCGCAATCCATTCACCGTAACTGTTGCTCCAGCCTCATTTTCGAAAAAGTAAGGTCCAATGACTCCGCCGGACCATAAACGCACCAAAAAGTCACATGTTGAGGATAGAGAGGCTTTTTAACAATAACTCTTGGGTTTTCGGAGCCCCAGATGCGACAATTTTGCTTGTTGACGAAGCCACCGAGGTGGAAATGGGCCTTATCACTCAAGATGACTTGCATTTGATTCACTCAAGTGAATTTTAATAATTTCAATGCATTGTTGAAGCATGTATCGTTCAATGGCGTAGTTTCTACTTTTGAAGCTGTCAAAAATGACAGCTTCAAAAGTAACATCTACCGAAATAGCGGGCTATTCAAAATAACACCTCTTATTGGAAAACCCATATACTATATATGTATTTACTCTTATTAATAAAATATCATCGAAATATTCGCTGTGTCCGCAAAAACGGTTAATGAACTATGAAATGCAATCTGGTCAAGATGTCGGACCACATGCAATGAATTTAACCTCGTTGAATTTTGTTCTACACGCTGTGAATCAACGGCAGAAGATGATGCGCTTGACATTATTGGTAAAACACGTGCACTTAGTAGAATCCAATCGCTTTTCAGCTGAAATAGGCCACTTTTCCCGAGTCCACCGACCACCAGTGGCGTGTACTATAGTGACTAGACTGGAGCGGCAATATGGATAATGTGTCGATCGGCAAATATTGAAATGTGACGATCAGCAATCCGGGCGGATGTCAATTCAGCGCAACTCAAAGTTCAATTATTATTTTAAATCGTAAATCAACGGATGCATCTGATGTGGACGACTTACTTGGGAGAATTTGAAATGTGTTTACTTTTTTTTTTATTATTTTATATTGTAGAAACAAACAGTATCTACATGATTTACAGAGATGAAACAATATACAGGAATAAGATACTTCATGTTGTGTACCTATGATATGTTTCCTTGTAATGTCTGCTAAGTGGTATGTTTATTTCTTAATTACCAGGTGACTTGTGTAGTTTATAGGTGTGTGTGTGACGTGTGTAATGTATGTGTGAGTGTTTATGTGTGTGTCTGTATGTATGTGCATTGAATTCTTTAAATTATTGACATGATACCACGTTTGAATTTGGGCATTGGATCCGAAAAAATGTCAATGTTAGAGTTAAGACAAATATTATTTAGAGTATGAAGAGCTCTGTTAATTGTCGAATTAGATGCTGCATTTGTTTTATAATTTAGCGTGTGGAATAGCACTGTATGTCGTGTACGTCTCAAAGGTATGTTAAAGTTAATAAGGGACAGAAGTTCAGTGCAGTCAATCTCATTGTTTAAAATTCTCATTTGACTCATCGAGATTCGGAAGCGTTTTATGACTCAATTCCTTTTTTTATTGTAGATATTTGAGGATATAAATTATTGAAATCAAATGCAACTAATCAATACATGCGTAATTACATTTTTTTATACGTTATCAAACAGATTAGACCTTTTTTAAATAATATAACTGAACTGCGCTGTCCAAAATTAATCAATAGTCTGATTAATTGCCGACCATTAATTATGGTTAGTTTATCGAGCGGTCTATAACATCGGCTTTGCAGCTAGGACAATCAATCCTCTACTAGGTAAGTCCTCCATCATTGTACAAACAACTTTTTCCGCCCCATTGACGGTAGTAGAAGCAATTCAAATATTGTCAGGTTATTCGAATTGTCTGTTAAGTTCTGACGTCTTCAAATTTGCACAGCTTCTTAGTTCATGCAACTATTTTCAACTCACAACGTCATCTCCATCACGAACTAGGCTTGAAATGTGGACAAAACGCTGTTTTTTTGTGAACACCGCACAAGAGTTCCAACTGCTCCCAGCCGTCTGGAGCCAGTGAGACTATGATATCCCCGATTGGAATATGTTGTGAAGCTGAAGCTGGTGATTTGGTAGTCACCAAACACGGCTCAAACCATTTCAAGCAACGTTTCAAATCTTAGATTAAAATCTTTATTATCTACCACTCTGAAAGGGCCGCAAATACACCTTTTTAAATTGTGAAATGAAAAAAATAAAATTTATTTCCGCACGCCGGGATTTGAACCCGTGACCTCCAGATTGCTAGAGCTCTATCCCTCAACCACAGAGGTCGTGACTATCGAGGTTTGATTTCGAAAAAAACTCTGTAAAGTCCGGGCATCGCCGGATACTTTTTAGCTAGTACCTACTATGAAATAAAAATAACACTGTTTGATTTTCTGAGTTAGTTCCATATTTGAACCAATATCTGAAAGTTGCTCAATATTACTACGTAAAATATCTGTGATTTGGTCTCATGGTATTTAACATCACTCTTTCTCAGTAGCTACGCCGTAAAGTCTCGCATCACTGGAAACCATTAGAGTTGTCTAAACGAGAAATCGATATTAATAATTCAAATGCCGATCGATCGTCATTTGTCCGGTGTCGCCTTGCGTCTGCTGGAATCTGACCACCGTTGTTCTCGGTATTTATAATAATGATGTTTTAATATCATTGCGATTCCGATGTCGACCGTTAAGTCGACTGATCGCCTCTCGCAGATCGATGAAATGCTCCCAATGGAGTTCTGCTTACACGTGTCTGTCGGAACTTATTAATTTAATAATCTGCAATCCACAGGATACTGTCTTATCTGACCGCTGAATATCTAGTTTCATATTTATTTAGACATCTGGCGCCAATGTGGTCACTTTTTTTTCAAAACATCGCCATATCATTGAATATAAACATTTGTTTGTAATTTGGTCAAACTGATCTGATCTGAACAAACAGCAATGATCTGCGATCTGCGATCATTACTGTTTGTTTGCAGGCGTCTTCGTATTTCTTTTTATTTTAAATTTTGAGTCATTCTAATATGAGGCAAGGTTGTAAGGTATCGATTTAGTGTTTTATTTATGTGATATCTACCAAAAGAATTTCGAATTTTCGGATCAACACAGAGAAAACTTACTAATATAAAAGATTGCTAATTTGTTAAAGATCTGGTCAAATTTTCGTATTCCTGTTAAAAATGTGACTGCACGCCTTTAGCGAATGAATTGACAGATTTCCTAGCAAACTATTATTAAAACTACGAATGTGTTATGATGATGTTGGAACACGTGTTCATAAAAATTATAATATTGTGTTTTATTTATAAGGAAAAGCCCAGCTGCATGACCACGTGTACCAATATATTCTGAATGGACTAATATTTTATTAGGAAATGGCTTGCCAACTCGTATATTTACTGCTGTAATTTTTTTTATTTATTAACATGTGAATTTTAATTAGATATATTTAAAAAGTAACACTGTTTGATAAACTGGTTCCCACCTTAAGTCGAAGCTTAATGCCAAATCACTATTTTGATTAATCTTTATAACGAATTGGTGTACATTATGAATACAAAAAAATATTCATTAGATACATTGAAGGTTTTCCTATCGCTTCGCTTGAGTAGAATACAAATAAAAAATAAATTACTCAATAAAAAATATAAATGTAAACTACTAAATAAAAATATTTTCAATAGAAATGAACGATAGAATGATTCAATAGAATGTATGAACGCATAGAGGAAACAACTTTAAAAAATACAGTATTATAGCTAAGATTATCTGTGACAGTTTCACTAGATTAACTTTTTTGCTTTCTTATAAAATTATTTACAAAATAAATAAAAACCAGTTTTTTGCTTGAAATCAAACGTTTCTAGACACCGTTTGTCAAGCGATTTTAATGCCTATTACCTACAATATAAGGTATACCAAGAATATACACATTTTTGGCTTGTGGCTTCCTCTTAAGTCCGCTGCTGCCTAGTTTTTCCTTGGCGAGATAGCAGCTGCAGATCGTCTGTTAAATAAATAACATATTTTTATTATCTGCGTATCGATAAAGATTATCACTTGATCCGTTGTTTTTGTCAATGGCGTATTGTGAAATTTCCTTTTAGATTTAAAATATCTCCGTATCGGGACAACGTGGTTTCGCATGAATCAATCTAATTTTGGCTTTATTATTTTATTGTTATCGCCATAGATCGACCTATCAATCGCGTTTATTTTTATTATACTACTCATCGTCTGTGCTACGACATTTCCTGGTGTCTTCCTTCAAATTCTTGGCCTCCACTGTGTTTTGGGCGTGTCTGAATATTTTATTTACCAAGTCCCTCACTTGGTAAATAAAATAAAAGTATTCAAATTCCGAATACTATACCAGACAACATAATAAATTATACGCTAACTAGCTGATTTGTACCAGGTGTTGCTGGAAGTTATCCTTATGAGATAGATATATATCGTCTCAGACTTTTCTGTAGGCCTTTTAAGGTTATACAATTCCGTAGAACATTATTGTGATGTATCTTGTAAGGTTTAGCCAACGTTAGCAATTGAAGCGCCCAACAATATTTTTTACGACTTGATTACAAAACTTCGACTTTTCTCTACTTTCTATAAATATAACATACATGTATTATATATATAAACCTTCCGGTAAAAAAAATCCTAAATAATAGTGAAAATCCGTTGCGTAGTTTGGAAGAACTAAGCGCACAAAGAGACAGACGTGGATAGCGACTTTATTTTATACTATTTAGAAATGCAGTAAAGGCTGAAATTGGTAAAAGAAACATAGGCCATGAGACCAACTAACCATCACGTCGATTCCACGCAGGGGTAGGCAGAGAGGACGGACCGCCAAACAACTCGGTCTCGGTACACACTTATTGCCTCATTCACATTTATACATCGTCTCATACGTGCTCTTCTATTATTCTGACTCTTGACATGGCCTGACTCAAGTATCTGATTCTATTGATCGTGCCATGTCTTCCTCGAGCGTACCCGACTTCTGCCACCATTCGCATTCTCCTGACAACCTTTCTTCTCTCATTCACTCTAAATGCCAAAACCATCTTAAAAGATCACGATCGGTTTTTAACATCACGAGTTAAAAACCGAAATATGTAAATATACCATTATTAAAGCACAAAAATTTATCATAAAAATAATTCTCAAACTTCCTCTTTCTACCAGCACTGATACTATCTTCAATACTATCAACGTTATGGACATAAAACAGCTCTTTGCAAGATCCATCTTGATTAATTTACACCAAAACAGCAAAACACTATACAAACCAACTCAAACGACACACAATACCCGAGCTAAAAACAAAAAACTTCTTCAAACTCCTTTTGCTAAAACCACCTTTGGGCAAAGACATTTTAAATACATAGCTTGCAAACTATACAATATAGGTACTACCAGACACTATTAGACGAACAGAGTCAATGACCAAATTCAAACATGAAATAAAGAAATGGATAACAAGTATTGGGCGTCCCACTATCACAAACATATGTAAACCAAATTACACGTAAAGATTAACAACAATTCACATACAAAATAAAATAATAGATTCAATAATTTTATAATAGCCCCTTTGTAAGTAATCTATAAGTACCTGAATACGTCTGTCTCGACACAGGTGTACCCTAGTGAGACAGATGTAGAAAAAATTATGTAATAAAACTTTATATTGATAAATAAATGAAAATAAAAATACTTCACGTGTTCCGCCGTCCTCAAAAACCATTCGTTTTCAACTGATACTTAGTTAGGAACTCTGTCAATTAATTCGTTAAAGGTCTGCAGTCTCGCTTTTATTAGGAAAACAAATAATTTTACAAGATTTTTAATAAATTAACAGTAGGTATTAGAAATATTGGTTCTATCGGTGAGTTTTTCTTATTATATGAGAGAAAGGTATATGTATTTAATAGACGTTTAGTCGGTAAATAAGCGAGGCTGATTAAAATGCGTGTTGCGAAACGTTTCGCCCACATTTATAATAATATTTGTAGGATGTTGCAGTGATAAGATAAACTCATTCAATATTATACCTAATCGTTATTATTATTTATTTGTGTTATTTTTGGGTGAGACCGCCTACACCATATTATCTACCTGTTAGTCTGCATATTACCTCCGGAGAGAACGCCTTCCTAACCTAACCTAACCTCACCTATTTACTATGCATAATCCACTCAATTTATCTAACTTCACTGAGAAATATTATTATTGCTAATGTACAGGGTTTTCCAATAAGAGGTGTTATTTGAATAGCCCGCTATTTCGGTAGATGTTACTTTTGAAGCTGTCATTTTTTGACATTTGACAAGTAAAAACTACTCCATTATTGAAAAATGGAACGATACACGCTTCAATAACGCATTGAAATTATTGAAATTCACTAGAGTGAATCAAATGCAAATCATCTTGAGTGATGCGGCCCATTTCCACCTCGGTGGCTTCGTCAACAAGCAAAACTGTCGCATCTGGGGCTCGGAAAACCCAAGAGTTATTGTTGGAAAGCCTCTCTATCCTTAACGTGTGACTGTTTGGTGCGGTTTATGGTCCGGCGGAGTCATTGGACCTTACTTTTTCGAAAATGAGGCTGGAGCAACAGTTACTGTGAATGGATTGCGCTATCGAGAGATGATTAAAGATTTTTTATGGCCGGAATTGGATGGTATTGATCTGGACATTATTTACTTTCAACAAAACGGCGTTACGTGCCACACAAGCAACGAAACCATTGATCTTTTACGATTGAATATCAAGATAACACCTCTTATTGGAAAACCCTGTATTAAGAATATCTTCAAATTATTGATGGTCCGGTTAGAAACAGAATTTCAGGTCGTTTCCTGATAAACTTTTAGTAAATTCCTAATGTATCGGAACACGTGTTCATGTACCTTGATAATATACAATGACGAAATGCGGAAATATCAGGATATTTAATTAACACGTATTCCGACATCGTGATAAAATATTCGTATTTTACTAAAAGTATTTCAGAAAACTGTTAGTTCATTCTTTAAGGGCCTGCAATCCTGTTTGTTTGTTGGTAAATTTGCAATGAACAATGTTACGTCATGTTTTATTTCTTAAAATTAAATTGATATAGTATTTGTATGTTAAGCTTCGCCGCTTTTTTTGATGAAGATATCGCTTATAAATATAATTAATTTAAATTTAAAGTACTTTTTGTCTAATCACTTTTCATGACTTTAGTGGTCTGGTTACCCCAGGGCTGTGTTCTAACTTTGCATATGTTTTGTCCGAAAGCACGATCGAAGCAAGTCGTGCTGAAAGGGATGCAATCATTTCAGAGTTTTCTGACCAACTGTTTGTTTTGCGTCTTCCGCAGGTGAAGAAGCGAAGAAGCGAGGAGTGCCGGGAATAAGGAGCCGATAGCGACCAGGAGACATGCAGGATATGTCGGGAGTGATCACGGAACCGGCCAGCTCACCGCCCAGGACCTTCACCACAGGTCAGCAAAGCTCCATTACTCATGATTGAAAATTTTCATCTGAAAAATTTCCGTGCTTGTTAAATAGCTACTTTTGTGACAAATTTCGTGACTGCAGAACTCACGGTTCGAGAGTTTTTTTGCCATTTCTTTGAGTTTAATAAGAAAAACAAAATGTTTTAGACGAGTTACCAGATGGGTAATTTGACAATATGTTGTAACAATATTTGAAGAATAACTAATAATTAATCATTATTCCCAAGAATAAACAGAGTAGATATTAAATCTTATCTTGTGTCTATTTAGTTCTTGCGATAGATTCAAGCGATGTATTTTATTCATTTGATTATGAGAGCAAATGCGACAGGGCTATCAGATTCGTACGAGAAAGAGAGATGTCCACATTTCCACATTCCTCAATGTCCGACTTTCTCTCAGCGACTCCCATTAATTTGGGCGGAGCGGAGACAGGGTGAGAATATCTAATGCGGTGACATTAATATATAATCTACCTACCTAGATAAATTCTTCCGTATTCTAATAAGATATTTAATATTAACGACACATGATGACAACGGTGACATCTCGATGACATTAATAATCTAAATAATATACTTACCTACCTATTAAATTTATTCGATCAGAAAAAACACGTGTTATTTTTTTAAAATTAAGGCGATGCCATACGTAGTAATGCAAAATCATGTGTTTTTGGTTTGAAAATTTGTTCGCCTAGAATTGTTTCAGATGCTTTAATTAAATACTACAAGTAGAATACATCTTGACCTTTGAAATAATTGAGTATTTTTTAGATAAGTCTTTTTATAAGCCCAGAAAAAAATAATGTAAAGGCCTATGAAAACTGCTTTAAAGTTCAAAATCTCCTACTTACGAAGCCATTTTCGGTTATGATTTTATTGTATAATGTGGCAAATCAAGTTATTTTTAAAATGATCGAAAAAAATTTAAATATTTACGCCTGAACATCCACAAAATAAATTAAAAAGGTGTTAAGCGGGAATTTAAACCTTATCGCCATCTACGCAAGGGTTGTTATTGATAGCGGCCCAATTTAAAATATTACACGACTTAGTGCATCGCCTTAATATAATTTTAAAACTGATTAAGTATCATCCATTTATAGTACCTACAAGATTTCTTATTGCAACATTCTTAACAATTGGGAAGGTAGGTACCTACACAAAAAAAAACGTTATTTAAAGAAAGATTATTCAATAGCACCATTCCACTTGTTATGCTATGGGGTGCTAGAATATCTGTTCCGCCGTGTGGTATCTTGAACAATTGATGGTGACGATTACGACTAGGTAGATACTATCTGTATCCACTGAAGAGATAAACCAAAATTAGTGTGTTGTGGGCGTGTCCGTTTTACTAAAGTAAGCTCAATTTTTCCTTAGTTCTGGTGAAATTGATCAAACCTTTAAAAAAAACATCGATATTATTTCTTGAGGCAGATAATCAGATTCATTGAACCGTCTTTGTTGTAAATTGGGGACATCAGTTTGCATTCAAATCGGTGTAGTTCAGACTTAAGAAAAAAAGAAGATGATGTGAAGAATCGAACATATTTAACTAGCAAGTAAAATGACGTTTTGTTTCTTTTTTTTTTAGTTTTATTTAAAAATCAAACTTATAGGTAGGTACTTCAGATGGAGACACAACCTATAAAGTCCGCGTAGAAAAAGCTGTGCAAATTTCACAACGCCAGAACTTCCCTTTCGGTCGTTTTTATACTAAAACTCTCTCTAAACATATAGATTTTCTTCCTTATAATAAGAAAAAAATAAAGTTTTTGTATTTGTATTTTTTTAAGATGAGAAATTTTGGTTTTTGATTTATTTTATAAATTATAAAAAATAATTTATTATTTGTTTAATTTATCCGAAAACAGTTTACGAAAAACGAAAGGCTGTTTATTTGCAATATTCCATCAATATGCACCGTTTTGTCTGTCACGGACTCTCTAAAAAATGTATTTGCCTTTTTATACGAAAAAATTCAGACAAAAAATAATTATTATTTAACGGCGAATGTCCCATAGAACAAAAGATGAAATATTCAAATTCTGACACCGGTCTTCGGACGTCGGACGAGCGGGCTCTCTCGTCACATTCCAAGCGCTCCGATTATTAATTAACGGTTCGGGAGATACGTGAGAGCATGCCCCGGCGTACTTGGATTAGGTCGATAAGGATGTGATACGTAGAAATCCCAATACATTGGCTGAATTGGTAGCTAAATGGTACGACGTACATAAACACAAGTCAAAATACTTTATATATCCGTGAAATACACTCTTTATTACGTATTACCTTTATTACGTTTATTTTTTAGCGTTATAGCCGTGATTTTGTAATAAGCGTTCTCGTTCTAACCGTGTTTGACTGTAAGACATGAATATAGAAACGTACTATGTGATATATACCATCTTTGGGAGGTTGTTAGTCACGAAAATCGCTAGAAAAAAATACTAATAAAGTCTTATAAACATAGTAATTTTAATTTTAGGCATCATAAAAAATTCTAATAAAAACGGTCCAGTGTAATCTTAGCTTTACTTTTGCGAGTAATGTACGTGTTCGGATAAAAAATTGAATTAATTAAATATTTAATTTGAAATGTCAACAGATGACACAGCATCCCCAAAGATGACATAGGTCCTGAGATAAATAATTTTTTTGCCTGTATGTAGTAATTACATATTTTGTTACTTTTTAAATTTGACCCGCGGACAAATATAAGTTTTTTTATTTTCATTTGGGCACTATTGAAAAAAATATCAACATTTTTTGTCTATTTTTTAATCTTAGACTTCTTTAGAAAATCATCACTTCCTTTTGTATTTTCCGAGTAATTGCTTATAATAACGGATATCCTTTAAGTGTAGGTTTATGCAAAATAAACATTAGGTAGGTACTTTCTTTATGTACAGTAATTGTTAACCTGCGGGCCGGCGGCGTTTGTTTCATTTTGATACAATTCTACAGTTTATTGGAAGATTGATGAAATTTTGCACACTTAGCCTTCAAAACAAGAATACGGTCGCTGTAAAACTCTGCTTAAAGCCCGGTCAACGTAAATATAGTAGCAATAAGTACTTATACAAACATAGCGTAAGTTATAATCTACGCGTTCATAAATGGCGTTAATTTAATTATTTTATGAACATACACTTTTTGCAAGTTATGCTTAAAAATATTAAGTCGAATTATTACGGGCACAAAAAAATTATTTTAAAGCATATCTTACAAAATGTGTATTTTCATTAAATTATTTGATGCAAATGTGAATGGTAGCAGAAGCCGGAGACGCCCGAGGAAGACATGGCACGATCAAGTGAATCAGATACTTGAGTCGGGCCATGTCAAGAGTCAGAATAATAGAAGAGTATGTATGAGACGATGTGAATGAGGCAAGGAGTCCGTCCTATCTGCCTACCCGTATGGGGAAACGGCGTGATGGTTAGTTAGTTAATTAGTAACGCCATTTATTGACGCGTAAATTATAACATACGTTACGTTAACCCCCGCATACCCAATTTCTTCCGATTTATAACAAGTTTCTCGTATTTATACAACATTTGTATTTACATATCTCCCTTTCAAACCATATTTAAACGGGCCTTAAAATGAACTATTATTTTCATTTTTATCTGATTTCTGATATAATAAATTAATTATGCTTCACGCTTCTGTTTACCTATGAATAATTTATAACTTTCGGTGCTCAGATATCCATTTTTGGATAGGAATTTAAACATTTGTGACAAAATTCAAAAAAAGCTTATCAATCATTATTTGTCAGTGACTTGTTTTATACTCATCATCGGCTAAATTAAGTTAATCGGATAATCGAAATGCCAGCTATATGTGTATCGTCTTCATCACAGCAGAGGTATGTCAAATATCAAATAAGATTTTATAGATGTTTGGCCTCATAAACCGTGCTGTTGAAATATTGAAGGATTTGTTATCAGGCCATTTCCTATTCAATGTGTCACTCTTGCTTGCAACATCACACGCACATACATACTCGTACGTACTCAACATTACGCTGACTACCAAAATATTATAAATTTTGTAATGAACTTATTATAGAATCTAATTATATTTTATTATATTGCGTTGGTTGCCGTACAATATTTTGAAATTAGTCTGCTACTGACATCTAGCGTTTGGTAGCGGAAGCTCTCGAAACATTTTGGTTTTTCTGCTGAAAAATAAATAGTAACGTGTTCATTGAACTCTTATAATAATATTAATATTCATTAAGGCGATGCATTACATAGTAATTTAAAATCATGTGTTTTTGGTTTGAAAATTTGGTCGCCTAGAAATGTTTCAGATGCTTTAATTAAACACTGCGAGTAGAATACATCCTGGCCTTTGAAATAATGAGTATTTTTTAGCGTAGGTATAGGCCTATGAAAACTGTTTTAAAGTTCAAAATCTCCTACTTACGAACCCATTTTCGGTTATGGTTTTATTGTATAATGTGGCAAATTAAGTTATTTATAAAATGATCGAAAAACATTTAAATATTTGTGCCTGAACATCAACAAAATAAAATAACAGGCACTTTTTGGCTATGTTTTTTTCTTGCATAAATCAAAACAGGTGGATGGTGTGAAGCGGGAATTTAAGCCTTATCGCCATCTACGTAAGGGTTGTTATTGATAGCGGCTCGATTCAAAATATTACACGACGTAGTGCATGGCCTTAATAGTTTTTATTTATTTTTTAAAACTGGTTTCGTCCGAGATTTTCACATTTTTCATACAGTAGAAGTCGGGGACGCCCCAGGAACACATGTCACAATCATGTGAAACAAGTTCTTGAGTTGGGCTGTGTCAAGAAAGCGTGTGAATGTAAATGAAGCAAGGAGATTGTGCTTAGACTGAGTTGTTTGGCGGTCCGTCCTCTTTGCCCACCCCTTCGGAAACGGCGTGACGGTTAGTTAGTCAAATAATATTATGGTGACTTGCTTAATTTTTCTTTTCTTTTTAGTATTTTAAATTGAGCTTTACGTCATGAAATTTGTACAAGAATATCAAAGTAATAGCAATTTTTTTAGCTCATTTTGATTCTATGAAAACGCATTTATTTAAATCATTAAGAATCAAATCATTGTGCTTTGAAATGGCATTAGCAGTGTGTTGTCTGGTTCTTCAGGTGACTTCACCTGAAGAACCAGATATCTACTTCCCAACCTTTCTCTTTCCCATCTCCTTTCCATCCCCACTCCACTTAACCTTCACAGGTGGCGTTATCTCCACAATAGGACCCGTGTGCCGTGTTCACATTTAAACAATTCGACTCGATTATTAATTTGAATGTAATCGGTCATGAATACAATAAAATATATATGTTTCAGTTTAGTTCAAGACCGAGCATGCACAGAATAAGGAGAATCGAGCAGGATGCAATGACAATGACAACAGTCATTCTGGCAACAGGGATATAAAATAGCGTACAGCCGAACTGACTGACTGACTGAATGAATGAATGACTGACCTAATAACTGACTGATTCCTACAAAGAGCTATAATATTCCGGGAAATCTCTACTGCGTATTATGCCCCAGACGTGGGCGGGTATATCTGTTCACAACTCCCGCCCATCGTGCGTCAGACACGGGGGCGGGGGCGGGGAGGCCCTGACTCGCACGAGTACTACTAAACATTGCATATTATAATATTATTATTGTTAAGTAGGTAGTTCAGGATCGCGCCATTTTTTGCGGTCATTTCCCTACGTCATTATTCATTTTCGTCTCATAAGAAATCTGCTCATTTCTCTATCGAGAATGACGAATCATGCATTTAAACGAGGTTAAATTTATTTATTATTAATAATAATACCATATAAAAAAGCATTACTGGGTAATTTCGAATCCTATTGAGGATACTAACGATTTATTAAAATACATATAATTGAATTTCACTTATCCGGTAATCAATTAATGTAAATCTTGGAAGCGGAAATAACCCACTTTCCGACTTCCGATCGAGCTTAAACTTGGCGTATAGACTCGTTGCCGATGACGATGCGTTCTATATCTGCATTTTTCTTAAATCGCATGACATTCAGCACAGCATGGGTCTCTTCAAGACCCGTGTTCACTCCTTCCTCTCCTCCAAAAGACCCTCAAACCAAAAAACAAAGATGATAGTTGTGCGGAGTTAATGTAAAAAAAATCAAATCAACAAATATACCATATTTACCCAAAAATGTAGAGTGGCGGTTTTAAAACACCAACTGGCGATAAAAATCTGTGTATTTCTAAAACTTCAGCTGAAATGTCTTATCCTCTTTTAATCGCTGATTCCGATAATGCCAGCCACCGAGCTGACCAGAATAATCCGATACACACCACCAGCTGGACGGTGAGATTTCCTGTGGGAACTGTTGGTACAGCGCAGTGTGGTGTCCGCACCACCTCAATGTCCTACTCCGGCAGGACGTTGCGGTATGGACCAAACAACAATACGGTGGTTTCACCTTACACCGGGGAGGAAGTACCTGGTACCAATCAACCATCTAACTAACTAACCGAGATTGTCCTGCCGCTGTAATGTAACCAATCCTTGGCCATCAGCGGCATTCCTCAAGGTCTACCTACTTGGCTGCAATTATTTTTTTATTAAACACCGTAGATACATACCAATATTTTCTCTGGATTTTTCTTGGAATTTGTGGTCAGTGCACTCTGAAAAGCTCAAGGAATGACAAATAAAGGGTGTTTCATCAATACCGGATTTTCCAACCACAAATATTTGTGTCTATTATTCACTCGATCGATCCAAGAAGTCCCAACTTTTCCACTGATTTCATCATCACTTTTTGGTAGATTGTCTCACATTATTTGTTGATCTGATGACATTATTTATTCAGTTTGTTCTCTACAATCATGTATAATAGCCTCTTTTTTCACAATTCACAAAAAATCTCGTGTTGCTTTATTTGAAATCCTACATTTATTTTGTTGTTAATTTGGTGGACTGATTTATCTCTATGTTTAATTCAGTTTGCGCATGTCTCCTCGTATTTCACTTGCACTTTCTGATTTTCGACAAGATTCCGTGATATGGGAGACAAGATAACCGACAGATTTCTACGGATGCATGATACAACAGAATCAGATGTTACTTGAATACTAATTGACTAAAGCCGCTCGATTCCGATTGCCATGAAAAATATTGCGCTCGCTAAAAGGCTCGCTTACTCTGAAAGAATCTTGTGAATTACCCAAACTTCTTGTCGTATTACAATCATATATTTTATTATCAGCGGGTCCGCGAAACTCTGTGATTCACCTGCGAGTTCCTTGATTTGATAAAAACCCAAAGTTGAATGTTTGAAAGTTCGGTTCTTGGTGAAGGTATCAACGCATTTCCAAAAGGATGTTTCGCTAATTAAAGTTTATTTTAGAAGTTCTGTGTGTGCGTTGGTTGTCTTTACTATAAGTTAAAAATAGGTAATTTGGCGTTATTCATTCATTAGTTTTGTTTAAAAGTGTTAAGCTATTTAGATTACTGATTACGTTAGCCGCAGAACGGTGGTTTGGGTGTTGTGTTGTGTTTCTCGTGACGTTGTTCAAGATGGATCTCATCGCTGGCAGGATGTTGAGGTCTAACCGAATACTTGTGATAAGATGTCGGCTGTCGGCTACACGGGGCACTGAGCACTGAACTAACTGACTCTCTTATCGCAAGATTCTTCGAACGTTCCTCACAGATTGAAAACACGTCAACAATGCCGGATGTCAATCACTTCCTTTTCCATTACGTATTGGTCTTATTGTCACACTAATTTGTTTAACTCTGTTTGCGTCCGTTCACTCGATAAATAATCCTTGCGGTGAAGCCTGTGCGGCGGTTTTCCTCTCGGACATTTTTATTTCGTGTTGTTTTTGTTTTATTAATGTGGTTCTCTCTATTATTACAGATGTTGCAGTGGAAAAATCCGTAACAGACGCCAAAGAAACCAAAACCAAAGCCACCCCAAAGACACACAAAAATGAACCAGTAGAAGAAACCGAAAGGAAGTCAGCCGTCATCCTTACCAGAGGATCAAGCAACGAAAACCAAAAAGACTTAGCCTGTAAATTTTGCGATAAGGTCCTGGGATCCAGTTCCAGTTTGGAGAGACACTTGCTGGTTCACAGCGGCGAGAGACCTTTCCGCTGCAAAATGTGCGATCTCACCTTCAACACCAACGGTAACATGCACCGCCACATGAGGAGTCACAAACAGAACCACGACTCGGATAGTGAGGACTCTGAGGCCTCCGGCTCCGGTACCAAGAACACCAGTCCTTCCAGAATGCCCAACACCAGGAAGAGACGCTTGGAATACAACAACAACGGCACCGGCGGACACAGCGCTGATGACGAACAGACGCCTGGCTCTAAGAGAAAACCTAAAAATATCAACAACAACTCCATCAATGATGTCATGACTGCACAGAGCTTGGTTTGTCCCGTTTGCGACAATAAGGAATTCGCTTCCCTGAATGTTTTCGAAATTCACATGGAGAAAGTTCATCCTGATTACCAAGTTAAATGCGTTTCCTGCAACCTCAGTTTCAAAACCCAGCGCGTCCTCAATTTGCACCGTTATATGGTGCACCATACGGAGCGCAAGGATTCCCCAAATAAGAAGGGAGCTGTCAATTCAGTTTCGGGTTTTAAAGACTGCACATTCATCGATTTCTCCAGTCAAAAATTTCCTCAAATTGCAAAGACAGTTTGCGAGCAAAGTGTTCACAAGTCCATCACCGACCAGAAGTTCAGATGTGACCAGTGTTCGCGGGACTTCCCCTGCGAGAGCGCTCTGGATATACACAGGAAGGCATGCTTCGCCACTTCTTCGGGAGAATCGGAAGATTATGCCAAGAAGAGGCGTGAGTCGAGTAGCACTGACGAAGAAATCCGAAGGGATGACTTTTTCGCAAACTTAGACCTACAAAACAAGTCTCCGAACTACACAATCACCCCCCGCCCCATTGTGGAAGTCAGGAAACCAAGTGATTACTACCCCTTCAACAAAGAAATCATCCGCCCGCTGATGGACAATTCTAAAGATTTGGCTGATATCCAATCCATCTTATCCGTTACTTCAGCTGGAGGACTACTCGAACAATTGACTCAAAAGCCTCACGAGACATCGCCCATGACACCTGACCACAACAACAGAGGAGCTGACGATCACGAGGAAGTGCAAGACATCTTTGCTGCGGAATTCCGTAAAATGAAACTTCGTGGAGAATTCCCTTGCCGACTGTGCACTGCGATATTTCCCAATCTTAGGGCGCTGAAAGGTCACAACAGAGTTCACCTCAGCGGAAATGGCCCAGGCCCTTACAGGTGCAACATGTGCCCGCACTCCTCCTTGGACAAAGCAGCTCTGGTCCGTCATATGAGAACCCACAACGGCGACCGTCCTTACGAATGCGCCGTGTGCAACTACGCTTTCACCACGAAGGCCAATTGCGAAAGACATCTCAGAAACAGGCACTCCAAGGTGACCCGAGAGGATGTAAAACGATCCATCATCTACCACCCTTCCGAAGACCCAAATAATGATGAAGTCAACTCCAAGCTCAATATATCCAGGGAAGAAATCAAACGCTCAATTATATTTACGACTCCCGAGAATGAACATCGAGAGGAAGCAGAACGCTTACCCAATGATAGATCAACCCCAGTTACTCATTTCGTGAGGGAACCCGCCATCGCTTTTAAGGATCGTAATCTCACTATCCCCCCCCTTCCTAGGGATCTGTCCATCGTCATTCCACAGCCACGGGACATCCTGCGCGCTCATTGCTCAGTCGAACCTGTTTGCCATAACATTCCACTTGTACAGGAAGAATTAATTAAGCCGAGAATAATATGCAGAGGTTTCGGTCAATTGACGCAGATTCCAGAATTCCATGAATCTGATGCCGAGAGGGAACCCGATAGCGAAGAAGATATCGAAACGGCTGAAGAATCGTACCCGATCAAGCCAATACATTATTCTTCCGAAGTTCCAATGGACCTCAGTACTGGAGAGTGCCAAGAAGATGTTCTAGATCTCAGTAAGAAAAGAACAGAAAAAGTTGAAGAAGTTCCCGTTTCGGACGCTGAAACGGAAAATTTCATTCCAAAAACCATTGAATTCAATAATAACCATACTGCAGCTATGTTTGAGAAGACGCAACTGTTTCTGGCCCAACAACAACTGTTGAAGGAAGCACATCTTCAAAAGATAGATCCTGCTGCCAGCTTCTATGCTAATCAGTTATCTCAGCTCTACCGAACTGGAGCTGCGTTCCCCGGCTTGGGACTGCCCCCCACCTTTCCATTAAACCATTTCCATTTCTTACAACATAATCCCTTCTTTTCACCTGCCACCAATCCGAAGGAGTTGGCTGAAATTAAAGAAAAGATACAGAAGGAAATCATCAGAGGTCTACAGCTCTCTGGAGGCGCTATCGTCGGTATGGAACAACATAACATAGTTAATAACATGGCACTGGCAACTGAACGATTACAAGCATTCCACCAACAGGCTCTGAATAACGCAGCAAGTCCAGATGTCAAACCACATACACCTTCTCCGATGATCAAAGTTGAAGAAGACGTGAAGCCACCTCTGCATATAAACACAGACACACCGAGTACAGTTCCGTACTCTAATCCAATAATGTCGTCTCCGAAAATCCACAAGAAAGAAGCTGTAGCCAATCACAGTCCCAATTCGGTGAAGATGGTAATTAAAAATGGTGTTCTGATGCCCAAGCAAAAACAAAGGAGATACAGAACTGAAAGACCATTTTCCTGCGAACACTGCTCTGCCAGATTCACTTTGAGATCCAACATGGAAAGACACATTAAGCAACAACACCCGCAATACTGGTCCCAGAGGCAAAGGTCCAACATCGGCCTGCCCAGGAAGAACCCCATATCTCTTGTGCCCCAGAATATAACAGTGCCTTCCCTCAATTACGAGAGCCGCCTTAACTACATTAAGAACCTCCATCCAAACAGTGATTTACCAAATAATAATTCAAACAGCGGGGAAGACAGAGACAACTCCTCCAACCATTCCAGTGGAATTCCTAATAAACCCTACAGCATGATATCCGATCAGGTCAAGTACGCCATTCTGGCTCAACAACTCAAGTCCCAAAACAACTACTCACAGTCCAAGAATTCACACAGCCATACTGAAATCCCAGTAGCCGAAAATGAAGAAGATGATGAAGATGATACTTTGGTCATCGATGAAGAAGAATCTGTCGATGACAAAACTCAGGTTGTCAAAGATCTGCATGTCAAAAGCAATCCAGAGAATACGCAAACATTGACTGATGCAAACTTACTAGCCAAAAAAGTGGCTCAAGAAATTTTGATCGGTGTCTCTGCTAAAACCCAACATGCGGATATTTCCAAAGATTTTGACTGGAAAATAGCGGGCAGTTTGATTAGTAAGAATCCTCAACACCACGCAGCTCCAGCTGTCATCCCCACGTTTGTTAGCCAGATTGGCCAACGTGAAGATATGGAAGTGGATAGATCTGAATCTGACAACAAAGAGAGCAAGCAAGAGGAGGGAGATTTGGTTTCTGTCTCTCGGCTTTTGGACAATGCCAGCGCCCAGATTCCTTTTGGAAAATACTTTAAGAACGATTTTTCTGCCAACGCTGAAATGCAGCCACGTCATGAGTCAAGCATTCAGCACCAGGGAGAAGGGTCCGAAGAAGATGAAGAAGGTCTGGTGGCTTCTTCCGGATCTACAAGTGAGGGAAACAACTCTGGAAGCGATGAAAATCGGTGAGTACTCAAAATAATTCATTTTAATAACCTGCATTTCCAATTGCATATTTCAAACCTTGATTGATAATATTGCCATTTTGTAACCAATTCTTTATATTGTAGATCTGAATCGGAGAACACCACTCAGGTCCCACAGAAGAAGAAGTCTGCCTACAGTTTGGCCCCCAACAGGGTGTCCTGCCCCTACTGTCACCGCAAGTTCCCATGGTCTTCTTCTCTGCGGCGCCATGTCCTGACACACACCGGCCAGAAGCCCTACAAGTGTCCGCACTGCCCCCTGCTGTTCACCACCAAGTCCAATTGTGATCGCCATCTCCTACGCAAGCACGGAAGTCAAACTCAACAGACTCAAGTCAATGCCGCCACAGTGCCAGCAAACGCCGCAGAGCTACCACCCAACAGTGTTTCAATTCCCGGACTCGGCAACCAAGGATTTATGATGAGGAACGTACCAGAGCGACCGTACAAGTGTGCAAGCTGCCCTAGTAGCACCTTTTCCACCCTGAGCAACCTTAAAAAGCACATGTCTTCAAAGCACGGAATTCACATTGCTGACTCTCGTCCCGGAAGTCCAAAAATGGATGATGGAAATCACGAAAGCGGTGATGAACCACACCTCACTTCGGACGATGAAAAGAAATACAATGACGTTGAATTTAGTGGAAAGGAAGCGGAAAAGAACTCGCCCGATTCCAGCGAAATCAGAAGTGAATGGGAGAGCCAAATCTCAACATCCAAATACAGTCCGTCTTACTTACAAGATGTACCATCCAATATGCAGAATTCAGACTTGCCGTTCAAGTGCCACCTTTGCGACCACTCTTATGCTGAGAGGCAGGATGCTCTTGATCACATTAAGGATGTTCACGGGCCCGAGTATGAGCTGCTCATGTCCAAGGGAGCTCTGGAGACCAGCACTTCATTTGGCGAGGAGATGGGATCCTCCACTCCAGACAGGACGGGACACAGGAGTGAAGGAGGAGACGAACAAGGAGAGGAAACCGGAGAACAGCTCAGGGGCAAGTTCCCAGACTACGCCAACAGAAAGGTAAAACACTTATTTACAAACTTATAATAGTAGTTCAAATAATGATCCACCAAACCAAACAAACCTTGTATTTTACTTTACTAAAACGTTTCCAACTGTTCTACCGAGTGTCATTTTCATCTCTTACACTTACCATATTGTTATCACTTAGATGTTTGTTTACTAATAATTGTATTGTTTTGTCCAGGTGGTTTGCGCGTTCTGCATGCGGCGCTTCTGGTCGGCTGAGGACCTGCGCCGCCACATGCGCACCCACACTGGGGAGCGCCCCTTCTCCTGCGACGTGTGCCGGCGCCGCTTCACGCTCAAACACTCCATGCTACGTCACCGCAAGAAGCACGCACACGACTCCCGCAGCTGCGAAGACCTCTCCACCGCCAGCGGGGATGAAGAATCACCGTCCAACTATTCCAAATCCACAAACAGCACCCTCAATTCTAGCTATGCATCGTCCAACCACAGCACATCAACCCCAAAGAATGCGTTAACGCTAAACGGATACCAAACGGCTATCAACAAAAACCTCTCTCCAGACATCCCGAACAATGTCAATAACAACAACTCGCCTCCAGCGCAAAACTACCAAGGAAAACTCAAATTACAAAACATTCAAAACAACGATATCAAGAGCATCCGGTATTCCACGGATGATAACGAAGGCCAGGAGAACGAAATGGAGACAGGTAATGACTTGATCGGTAATCTCCTGGGCATCAGCGACAAGAGAATGATCAATAAATTGCTGTCTTCGGCGGATGAAGCCGCAAAACTCTTGGGTGTAAATAAGTGACCAAATATTGCCGGATTGACTCTCTACAAGTGCGAAAACACTACCTACGTAGTGTTCAGAATTCAGTGAAATACCGTGGACAATTTCAAGGTGGAAAACCACACAAGTTGTGTGTGGACTTTTTAATGTGTCTTTTTGATTTTGATTAAGAACACTTTTGTGAGATGTATATTATGTACCAAAAAGTTTTGTCAAAGATTTGCAATGTTATTTAGATTGAGTTTGTGTAGAGCAAGCTATTGCGCTATTGTGTTTGTATGCAATAATGAGATGAGGTATTTGGGGTAATTGTACATAGGTTTGTTTCTCTGCTTGGTGCTTGTCAATGAAGCGTGTTTTTACGTTTAGATTTGGGGTGTGCATATCTGGTAGTCGACATTTGTAAGGTTTAATTTAAATATATTCTGAGCCATCAAAGATGGTAGTAATTATTATTGTGACAAATGCATGACATTTTAATTTGGGTCGAAGCCTCGTTTGCCATGTTTTTCTAAGATTTTAAACCAAATATATTAAAGAGCGGCCATTATTTATTGTCTTTAAACATAAATTTATATAATAAATTATAATATATTACTGGATTTACTTTTATGATAAGAATTATGTTTCGTTTCAAAGTGGCAGCGAATTTTGGTAGATTTATTTATGAATAATTTAAAATATTAAAAATAAAATTTTCGAAAGTATATTTTAAAATTTAAGGACATCTAGTCAGAAAAATTAAAGTTAGTGTTTTCTAAAATTATTTTATTTCTTAATTTTCGGCTAAAGTTTCTATAAAGAGCACCGTTTTGAATCTAAAAAGCATTTATTTTTTCCTACATTTAAAAAAAATTCCTGATTTCTCGAATAAGTCTTACGTTAAATTAAAATACTTAAACATTTAAATCATAGTGAAACATTAATTTGTATGCGTTGATTTTAATTCCTAAATAATTCCATTTCTTTTTCCACCACTTAGTTACTAATTAGCAATTAACTATTATTATTATTTATTATGTTAAATTATAAAACTTAGGCCTAGTTGTAAGAGCAAGGTGGACTGATGTTTACCAATATGTTGTTAACAAAGCATTGATCGGAAATTGAGCAAATTGCAGCAAATAATGATATTTAATTACTTCAATTACGCTTCATAATCAAATAAACAAACAATAAATTACAATTCTTTAAAAAAAAAATCAAATTTTACAACATCGACTGAAAAAGAAAATTGTTAAATTTTAGGTTTGTTGATTTTATATTAATTTAAACCATATTAAAATTCCGAATGAATATTGTTTTTGTATTTGCTTAAAATCAATGCCTGACTGATATCTCACTCTATTACTTATTTATATTTTTCTTATTGTTAGTTTTAAGTTTGCTAGAGTTAGTGTGCAAACAAATCATACGCTAGATATACCAACAAATGTTAGATTCTTACTCAATTCAGAACTTCACTGATGAGGAATGAACATAGAACTTATCTTTAATTAATTATTAGTTTATTACCTGCTTCATTTAATTTATTTTTCTTTGTTTTTCGCACCGTTAATAGATTATGCGTAGTTAGTTTGCACTTATTCTATTTATAACTTTGAAGTCGATCTATCTAATATGTATTCATTGAAGACAATATTAATGACTCTCATTGAAAGTTGTAAATCAAAAAAGACAGAAAAAGGTTCAGTCGCATCTGGGAATTGAACTCAGGACCTTTTCGTCGCCGGAGAAGTGCTCTTACCACTGAGCTCAACAAAATGTTCACAATAATGTTGGTAATTCTCAGTCGATGCATGAAACAGTTAAAAATGTCATCCTGAGTTCAATTCGTAAATGTGACTGAAACTTTTACTGTTTCACGTTTTCGTTTGTGAGTGGTTAATATTGTTTTCAGTGATTAAATATTACAATATGAGGTTTTACTCATTGAGTTATTCAACTATAAAAAATATCTAATATGTTTTAATTTAATGGATTAGTGTATTGTTCCGTTTTAATTTGATAGATTAGGTAAATGTATATAATTATGTAATGATGTTTATCTCTGGCAATACCAATGAGCCTTGTAGGTTATAAAGTAGCCTGAAAGTGTGAAAAATCCTAATATTTATGAAAGTATATAAGCTGATACTTTCATTAGAAGGAAATCTATTTTAGTTAGTAACTATTTATATCTCTAATAATTAATATTATTAAGGTAGGTTTAGAAGATTGATCGATTAAAGCATTCGTTTCGCAGTCATCGAATATATGTACATAGAATTAGAATTAATAGTTGATAATTTATCAACCATTATTATTGAGTTATATTTCAAATATCCAAATTATCTACTAATAATCCATAGAATTTTATGATTTCATTACAATTTTATTGTTTATAAAGATACCTTTTTGAATTGTGTATTATAACGTGTGTTTTATATATAATTTATAATAATATATTATTATTCTTGGGTAAAAGTTTAAAAAGACATTTTCCAAATAAATATAACGTAAATACGTAGAAAATTATTAAATTAAATTAAATATTGGTACTAACATGAAAAATGCATTCCGTAAGTGACTTAACTACTTAGATTTAACATAATGTCAGGTATTTGGCAATTCTTACTTCTTAAATTAGTTGAATTATTAGAAATTTGAAGAATGAAGCCATATAAATATAAATATTACATTTTGTAAATAACTTTTGTTAATTTTTTGTTGCTTAAAATTAAAATGTGCCCTTTTTATAGTATATGCGATAATGTTTTCATTTGGATTTACAAACATACATGTATGTTTTATTTTTTGCCTTGGTTTAACTATAATATATATTATTTTGAATAATTTTTAACAATCACTACTTTTATTGTTTGTTCAATTGTTTATCATTTTGAGAAATAGCCTGCACGGACGTGGCTTAAAATGTGATTTTAGTTTTTAGAAATGATGTTGAAACGTGTGTAAAATAATATTTTCTCATAACTTAATCAGGTTATGTTTGGGGTTAATTGAACCGTGCAAGAAACAATAGTGTTTATCAGTATGTACTTTAAATCTTATAATTGCACCAAAGTTTTGTATGTAATTTAATTGCACCATTTCACTTGTTGACTTTGATATTTAACGCTAAATTTTGTCAAGTAAAAATTATAGATTGAAACATATTTTAGATTCGTCATTGCACTAAAATCTTACGAGTTTGTTTAGCTGAGATATAAAATTAAATGAAATCTGTGTATTGCTCTCGTGTGTGTATTCAAAATGTTGTTTTAAGGTTGAATATTGAACATTAAATGCTCGATGAAGTCAGAGTAACGTACGTACATATTATATCAAACAAGCAATAACATAACGAGTTAATGCTTTCCAGCCATTGTGTAATATTGTAGTATTATGAGTTTTTATTGTGTTTAGGGCAATGGTGATGTCTGCGCTTGCTTACAATAATCTGGCGTGGCAATGTTTGAAATGCAGCGCCGCGCTCGCCGTCGTGTTATAGTTGTTAGTTAGTTATAGTTACAATCATTGCATTACAGCTTCATACCAAAGCTATAATATACAATATTTCATATCTTATACTTCATACTACATATATTTACATTATGAAATGTACTAACTTATTAATATTATATTATATTTAGTCTATGTTAAGTGTTTTGGCAGTAATATCCACACAAATGATTAGAGTCATGTAATACAGTCATATTTTAGGATATTGAAAATGAAAGCGATTTGGTGCAGGATTACGATGTATATTTGGTTAAATCGTCAGTTGGATAAACTAAACTAGTTATCTTCTGTTATGTCCGATTTATCTCTAGGAAGTATTATGTCTATTAAACTATGTATCTCCTTATTTTTAAACCTACGCTTATACCTGGCAGTTTGTACTTTAAATCTTGTATTTGTTTCATGTGCGTACTCTCGCTCTCTCTCTATCCTCAATTATATTCATTTATTAATAGAACCTCAAATCTTCAACATATACTTTATATAAATTAACTGGATGAAAACATATCGAGCTTAACTATATTGCCTTATTTACAAAAACTGTAGAGTGATTTAAAATTATACAAAATAAAATCAATTAAAAACAAGTTAGATGTTTAGAATATCTTTAAAAACATATTTTTGGAAATTGTAATGCCTTACGTGAACGCCTTTTAACTAAATCATAACGTTTGTGCCTTTTAAATGAGTTTCTACAACGAATACATAGTCATATCTTTCAGATTTCCCAATTTGTAATTAGTGGATGAGGTTTGTTTGTTTAGATGAAGGGGTTTTGCGTGCACGCGTGTTGAACCTTGTACGATATTATGTGATGTGTGTCTTACTTTTGAAACGCGTTATTTGGTCTGTTTTACATTATTTGTAATTTGTCAACGAAACGTTTCAACTTAATTATTATATTATAATATATTGTTCACTGAATTTATGAATATCATGTAAATACACGTTATGGAATTTGATTCGAATTGAAATAAAGATTTAAAAAATATATCACCACGTTCTTTTCTTCAGCAAAAACCTCATTTGAGTTCGCTCATTACCCCACACTGACCAAGATCCATTGAGCTCTCTAATTTCCCCACACTGACTTAAGCAAAATTCCATTTTCTCACACTGACCCAAAAACCAAAAACTTAATTAGATTACTCCTAAACACTTGTGAAGAATATGGAAAACAGCATAATATGATGTACAACCCCCAAGAAGACGGAATTGATTGCGTTCCACCACGGAAAAAGTCAAGATACAAGTAAGATGCTCCCCATATACCTTAACGAGGCAAAAATAAATACATGTTCGAACGTGAAATACTTGGGGCACATTATTAATGAAGACCTATCGGACGATGGCGATATCGAACGACAAAGGAGAAGCCTAAGCATAGTGTCTAACATGATTGCCCGCAGATTTTGCAAATGCAGCAATACCGTTAAAAAAATACTGTTCAACGCATTCTGTACTGGCCTGTATACGTGTGAGACATGGTGTCACTACCGAACTTGCTCGACGGAACGACTCCAAATTCAATATAATGACGCCTGTAGAATAATATTTGGATACCGAAGATACAGCAGCGCATCGACAATGTTCACGGAACTAGGACTGAATGGATTTGCCGGCCTGATGAGACACCGGGTCACTGGAGCCAGGATGCGGCTAATGGCCTCCGCCAACACGTTGGTGACCGCAGCCTACCAGCACCAAGCGCCACTACTGAGTGAGCGCTGGGCCCAAGCGCACTCAAGACCACACCCTGCACAGTTGTCCTTATTTGTTACTTTATTATATCTATTATACAAAAAAAATGTATATCTATATGGGACGTGTGGGATTGCACTAACCTCCCCACATTCTGGAATAAAATATTATTATTATTATTATTAATTGAGTTCTCTCATATCCCCACACTGACCCATAACAACAAAAAACTCATTTGAGTTCTCTCATTTCCCCACACTGACCAAGATCCATTGAGCTCTTTGATTTCTCCACACTTACTTAAACCAAAATCCATTTTCCCACACTGACCCAAAAACCAAAAACTTAATTGAGTTCTCTCATATCCCCACACTGACCCAAAACAACAAAAAAACTCATTTGATTTCTCTCATTTCCCCACACTGACCAAGATCCATTAAGCTTTCTAATTCCCCACACTGACCAAGATCCATCAAGGCGATGCATTACGTAGTAATTTAAAATCATGTGTTTTTGATTTGAAAATTTGGTCGTCTAGAAATGTTTTAGATGCTTTAATTAAATACTGCGAGTAGAATACATCCTGGTCTTTGAAATAATCGAGTATTTTTCAGATAAGTCTTTTTATAAGCCCAGAAAAAAATAATGTATAGGCCAATGAAAACTGTTTAAAAGTTCCAAATCTCCTACATACGTACCCATTTTCGGTTATGGTTTTATTGTGTAATGTGGCAAATTAAGTTATTTATAAAATGATCGAAAAAAATTTAAATATTTGTGCCTGAACATCCACAAAATAAAATAAAAGGCACTTTTTGGCCATGTTTTTTTCTTGCATAAATCAAAACAGGTGGATGGTGTGAAGCGGGAATTTAAGCCTTATCTATCACCATCTACGTAAGGTGTGTTATTGATAGCGGCTCGATTCAAAATATTACACGACGTAGTGCATCGCCTTAAGCTTTCTAATTCCCCACACTGACTTAAACCAAAATCCATTTTCCCACAATGACCCAAAAACCAAAAACTTAATTGAGTTCTCTATATCCCCACACTGACGCATAATAACAAAAAAACTCATTTGAGTTCTCTCGTTTCCCCACCTAACCAAAATCCATTGAGCTCTCTAATTTCCCCACACTGACTTTAACCAAAATCCATTGAGCTCTCTAATTTCCCCACACTGACTTTAACCAAAATCCATTGAGCTCTCTAATTTCCCCACACTGACTTTAACCAAAATCCATTGAGCTCTCTAATTTCCCCACACTGACTTTAACCAAAATCCATTGAGTTCTCTCATTTCTCCGCACGCTGACCCTAAACAAAAAGCTAATTTTATATAGACTTTATGGAACTGGAATTATTGTCTAAATCAAATTTTAGACAAAATTGCTTCATGAACAGATGAGAAGGACACACATTCTGAACTTATTTTTTTTAAATACATATTAAGGTATTTCAAGCTCCTTTAAATTTTTCCTTGCTGGTAACACATTCGGTGCTGTATCTCCGAGAAATCTTTGTGAAATAACACAAATTAATCAAATAAAATTTACTTACGAACTCAGGGATTCGAACCCGCGACCTTCAGCTTGCTAGTTGAGAGTCCTACCGCTCGACTACGGAGCCATTGTTTGGCGGTCCATCCTCTCAGCCTACTCTCGCGGGAAACGGCGTGATGGTTAGGTAGTTATTAATACATTAGAGCACCAATTGTACGAAGCCAGTGGGAACTATGGCATCCTCAATAGAGCTATATTGAGAGTATCTACCGCTCATTTAAAAAAAACAATAATTACTTTGTCACTGTTTATGTGTGTTCTGTGGCTACTATAAAACAATATTTACAGATCCACATACAAACTACATAAGGTGAGTTGGGGTAAGAGCGCTGTATAAAATGAATAGATGAAGTTTAAAGTAATCCCATACGTCACAGCATTATCCCAGCGCATTCAAATTTTTACACAAGGAATATTAACTATTCCTTAATCAAATTGTTTTATCGCAAGAAGTTAATCTGCTGTTTTTTATTAGATTTTTAAGTATTAAAAAAAAAAGGTCTTGATAGATCCACTTACCCCGCCCCCGGGGTAAGATCCACTTACCCCGGAGGCGGGGTAAGTGGATCTAACCTCAATATTTTATATTTATATTATATTTTCTAACGGGGTAAGATCCACTTACCCCGGAGGCGGGGTAAGTGGATCTAACCTCAATATTTTGATTTTTGGCTAAATGAATAAAAATGTTTAGTTGCCAATCCAATCAAACGCACTAAACACACAATTTCGCCATTTAAAAATATTGAATATTGTAGAATATATATCATAAATCAAACATTATTTGTCAGATTGGGGTAAGTGCAACATTTTATGACTAGTGATGGGGCAACGAAAACAAACTTTTTTTTATGTATTAGTATTATTTTTCACAATATTTACTAACAATGTTACTATAATAATATATATTTACTACTAATAACTGAACTTAATGTGTTTTTATAGGAACTAATTTTTTGGTTACTAGATTTTAAAAAATTACACAATATGTGGAAATAATAACGCCTTTGCGGAACCTTTTGTTTCCCATATTAAAATGATAAAAAATGATATTTTTTTTACAGGTACGAGTTTATCTCATACAAAATCCCTTATTGAATATTAAAATCATTAAAGGACATTTTGAAAACAAATTCTCCTCTTCTCCCAGTTAAGGGGTTTGGCAAAACAGATATAATATCTGCGTTATAAATATCGGATACGTCATCAACTTTCGGGAATGAAAATACGTTACTATTTTCTCTGGTTAAATGTGAAACCCTTCGTACATATTTGACTGTCTTCTTATATTTATCATTTTTTATAATATTTCCTATGTAATGTTTGAGGCTCTTCTTCGCTATAAATTTAGTAACTATCCAATCACCAACTTTTGTCTCAACGTTTAAATTTGGTTGTACATACAGTTCTTGCAAAATGCCATTAATGTCAATAGACAGAACATCATCTAAAGGTACGTTATTTTTATTGTCTTCCACGTCTTCCATTAATAGATTTTGGAAATAGTCACATTCATCTTCAGAACTAGACTTCCAATCAGATTCGCTGACAGATGTTTCGGACGCCAGGCTAGGTTTTTTTTTTGTGATTTTTTTTTATTCAATTTTTTATTAATCACTTTAGACTTCTTGCTTGAACTAATTTTCTTCTTTGAATCATTTAGTTTATTTTTTAAACGCTCTACGACATCATCATATGTTATGACCTCCGCACCAGGTGAAACTTTCGTCTTTTTTACTTTAGCAGGTTCGTTTTTTTTGTATAGATCTCAGCATAAGCTCTTCAAATGATTGTTTGACCTTTACAGAACACAGAAAATCTGAATTAGCTGTTTTAATTATTCGGTCTTCTAAAATTGTAATCTTTTTCAACGGGTTAAGGGAGTGATTTTTGGTAGTATAAGTAGAAGACTCGGAATACTGAATTGGGTCATTTCCAACATGTGATAAAAATTGTTCTTTAAAAGTTTTGACTTCTTTAGATGTGGAAGGTATGGCATAAAATTTTTCAATTTTTTCTATTGATAGTGGATTTTCATGTAATGTTTTTGTTGGTTGCGCATTCCAATTGTGACTTGGTTAATCTATTTTTATGTTTTCCTCATCAATACACATTTCAAAATCAGTAGTAGTTATTATTTCTATGTCTGATACATTCATTGATTTTTTTTAGAATCATATTTTAGCCAGCGTGCTAAAGATACAGGATCGCATTTTTCCATATTTATAGCCATCCTATCTAGTGGATGAATCCCACTTTTTTTGAAACCGTTTTTTATTACCTACTTCATTTTATACTTTATTTTTGAAATATCTTTATAATAAAATAATCTCGTTTGTAAAATACATTTATTTATTTATTTTATTTAATGTTTGTTTACATGGTAGGTTTTATAAATTTCATTGCAATATATTTAACCTCGCTAGGACAAGCCTGTGTTGAGGTTAATAATTTTATTAAGTATTAAAAAATATCACAAAATAATATGGGTACTTATTTAAAGAACAGCATTGTTACGTTAATGTACCCATTCACAAACATTATAATATTGGTAATTTAGTAAAGCTACATTTGTACTTACAAACATGGGTTATTTTAAGCTTGAGTTTCGTTTTTTTAAAGTACTATGCACATCACTAGTAACATTTGTGTCCATACAAAAATATCAGGGGGAAGTGGATCTACAGTTTAGTAGCACTTACCCCAGCATGATAATTTATGGGGGAAGTGAATCTAGTCTCATAAATCACAATTCTTTAAGATATTCATAATGCAAATATATACATACACATCAAACCTCAATTCAATTATAGAGTACTCACCAATTTGTAACTTCCTAGCACAAGTTTTTGTCAAGTTATAGATAAATGAAGGCAGCACTTACAACTCGCACGCATACCAAAACCAACTGCCAAAATTTGAAGCTCTCTAACAACTCTCTGTGTTCATGAAGCAGCTCTATCTATATGTCAGAATGAGGATTTAGCTAATTATATTACATTCTCGTAGATGGCAGCGCTTGAATATTGTATTCAAAGTAGTTAGAAGGCCTGGATGAACTTCCCCCAAAAATTCACTTACCCCAACTCACCTTACATTATTCAGTCCGTGCCCCGCCACTACATTTTCCCATATAAATCTATCGATTGAAAAAAGAATTAACCCGCAGAAGCCGGCCGGAATATTCAATAAATAAAATAAACATTTTTGTTAAGGCTAACATGTCGACCAGGGGTCCCCAACCTTTTTGTACTCTAGAGCACATTATAAAATATCGGTAGGGTGGCGGGCCCCACCTATTTTTAATCAACAAACTCGGGGCAGCAATCGCATTCAAAATGATAACAACGCGTTTCCAGGCGGGGAATGCTATTTGCACATCACTCCTTATACACGCCGAGTATCTGACGTGAGCCAATGATCGCCGAACCGATCGGGATGGTATGAGCACGTGACTACTGTCAGTTTGGATATCGGGGCCATGATTATTGCTTTCACTGACAGACAGAGCTGGCAGAGTCATGTGCCATGTGTTTTGACGCCTTCGGCGTTCATCAGCTCAGTTCGTGGCGTTCGTTCACTTCGGGTTTTCTGCGTGTACAAAGAGTGATGTGCAAATAGAACTCTCCGTTCCAGGCTAGCGTGAAGAGTGCAGTCTGGCTCGCCGCTAGACAGGTTGCGACAAGTAATGTCAGCAAAGGAACCACTAATACATACAATATCGCAAATATACGAACGTATTCAATAAACCTAGGCACTCAAAAAAATAAAAATTCTAACAAATAAATAAAAATAATTCACATTTTTAATTAATGTATATGAAAAAATTATTTCACTGTCCAATAGTGGCGGGCACATACGAATCGTTCAACATGGCGCCCGCGGGCACGGGGTTGGGAACCCCTGATGTAGACAATACCATACTTGAAAAAGCGCAAACTCAGTAGAAGTGATATCCAAAAGCAAAATAAATGTATAAGGGCGACACTGCAATTGAGTGCTTTGTGATGTGGTGGGCACAATTCTTTAACACTACGATTACAGGGCTCCGACTGTTAAGGGTTAATCAGTTTCTCTTTTGACTGCCTGCAAAGATAAATATGTCAAGCCGTATCTGCATGGTTCCCTTGTTTTTACCCAGAGCTCAGAAGGCATTAAATATAAACCAGTTGACTGCTTTTGTTTGGGGCTTTTAGCTTATAGAGACATCTACGGGTTTTTTCATAAATACATTTTAATGCAGATTTGTCATATCATAAAGGAAATATATCTATTATAAGGAAAATCTTCTAAAAAACAGATAAATGTTGGCAAAATAACTGACACCCTCTAGCAAAGTATTCATGCAAATCACTACATAGTGGTGAATGGTAAATAATGAATATATTTTATATTCTTATGTAAATATATCGAAATGGATGCTGTGAGGTTAATTGATTTATTTAACAAATAAATACCTCTTGCCGAAAAGCACGAATACAAAGTCTTGTATAGTTGGTGTAATTCCAATAACGCGAAAGAACCATTTGTAGAAATGTTCAGGAGGGATAAAAACTATCAAAGGATATATATGCGCTCTTGCTTGCTTATGTACTGAGGATGGTTCATTTGTGGTATTGACTCTAACCGAGTACAAGAAGTCTATTGGTCAGTTTAAAATTTAAAGTAACCATCAATGTGACTTGTGCTGGTCAACTGAAAGCACCATATAAACGTATTTTCAAATTATTGGTTCATACACGGTGTACGAGACAATTTACCTTCCGTACAATAACTGTAGATACGAAGGTAGCTGGGTACACTTGTCAGCGTTTCAGTCTTGGTGGATGTTGCAGAGGTTTGTAGTGGAGTTTAAAGCCAAGATCAGAGAGGAATTTATTTCCAAATCTGAGCTGACGAAAAGAATTTATTACTGGCAAAAACTGAATTTAATACTGAATAAAAACACTTGAAAATATTTCTTGGAGACTTGGAGATGGTTCTTCAGGAGAGAGGATTCTCTTTCAGAGGTAGTTGTTGAACTGACTTTGTATGGAATTCGATTCTCTATTTATAGAACGTTTTAAAATCGGGCCCTCTCGGAGGAGTTTTTTCCTCTTTAGTGAGGGGTAAATTGGTTAGGAATTTTTCCTCTCCGCAATTAGCTTGTTGAGAGGAAAGTTATATTTTAATATGATACCTTTAACCGATTCAGTTCAATCTACCAAAACCATCTCCCCCAGTATCGTTTATTTATTTTATAATAAATTATACAAATTTTCATATTGGGTTTGAAGTTAAATATCTTTGGTTTGAACATTTCCCAAAGAGTAACAAATATATTTAGGTATAATTTTTCATGTTATTATGTTAGCATATAATCATTTCTTGATGTTGATATTTATTCCGTGGTTATATTTTCCATCATTTTCCCGTAAATTGAGTTTGATGTTATCACAAATAGTCACATTGAATTTTGTAATCATTGTTTGATTAAAATCTCAATGGAATATGCTGTGTCGTGATTGGTTGAAGTTGGCGGCCATCATGGAATTCCATCCGATGAGTAGTGGAGGGGGGTCAACGTAAATACTGAGTCGCTTCTCTAGCAGTGGTCATTTCGTGGGTTGGTGGCTCCGAGTGAGGTGGTGGATGGTTATTTTCGGATGTATTTCAGGTTCTGCTGTTATATCGCTATGTAATTATCTTGATTAATCACATATAGCACATCATTTGATTGAGTAATTATGATGTAAAGATTTCCAATTGTGTCGGCGACACGGTATCAAGCGATTTCGGGGTTTGAGTGTTCTTGCATTTTTTTTACGTAAATATGAATTTTCTTGAAAAATTCTGGATGTCTGGATACGTATGATACACACTGTATTGAACTTTCATAGATGATGACTATTTTTCAGGAGAGATCGGAATCCAGCGGCAATTTTTCACATTCGGATTCGGTTTGAATCCCTGAGTTTGCAAGTAAATTTTATTTGATTAATTTGTGTTATTTCACAAATTGCTAATTTAAAATAATATACATATAGTTTATTCGAGGCACCTTCCAGAGTGGAAGATACTCTCAGTATCGCCCAGGTAAAAGACCACCATTCAGAATTGAAACGGTTTTGGCCATGTTTGATGACAAGTTCTGAATAGCCAAGTACTTCCCCAGCTTCCTCTTCCCTATCTCCTTCCCCTCCCTACTACCTTTAGCCTCACAACATATCCCTATTGAGGATGCCATAGTCTCACTGGCTCCAGACTCTTGTGCGCTTTCACATAAAAAATAAGTTTTGGTACACACTTCTTGCCTCATTCACATTCATACATAGTCTCATTCATACTCTTCTGTCATTCCGATTCTTGACATGGCCCGACTCAAGTATCTGGTTCACTTGATCATGCCATGCCTTCCTCGGGCGTCCACAACTTCTTTTACCAATCACATTCCCACCATATATTCTCCTTACACAACTTTCTTCGTTCATTCGCTCTACATGCTCAAACCATCTAAGCGTCCCGTTCTTAATCTTTCAGCCTTGCATTCTTTGCGAACTTTCCATATTTCTCACACGACCTTACATGGTTTTACCACAAATACGCCTCACGGATATAATTTCTACAGCATTCAGTCTACTTTCACCTTTCCTCTGTCAGTTGTCAGCGTCACTGCCATACATCGGGGTAGGTACCAGTACTCCATTGTGGACTGCTAGCTTCGCTTCTTTGGACAATTCTTTGTTATCGTCAACCGCGTTCAGTCCTCTATTAATGGAGTTACCTGCATTTACCCTTCTTTAAATATCTCAATCAGTCTTTCCATCTCTTTTGAACATACTTCCCAAATACACAAACCCATCCACCTGCTCCAAGCATTCATCAATTATGTTTTTATTTTATTCTGTTGGTTTTCTTCTTAAAACATTGCACTAAGACAGTCTTTACAAATCTCGTAAGCATTGACTATTTATCTATCTGCCATGTTTCTTCCTTTGTAATGTGCATTTCAGATTTAGTAATCCAATTACAATACACAGGAAATAATTTACACAACGTATAATACCCACATGAAATTTAACAGTAATATATTTTACAGTTCTTACACAAAATGACTCTTGAAACCTTCAAGGCCAATGTTGAAAATGTCAAGAGACCTGGAGTTATCAATCATGTAGCAGCACCATACCTCTTGTCATGCTATGCTGGGCCAGAACATCCATTCTGCTATATGGGACCTATTATTTCTCTCAGGGCCTTTGTCATCTTTGGGGATGCTGTGTGATGGGTTTTTTTGTGGAAAGGAAGGAGTGAACCTGAGATGAGGAGAGACCCATGTTTTAGGAGGGAGGAAACACACTGTCAAACTGGTCCACAGCCGAGCTGTTGAACTCAAGAACGAATGGTAGAAATTACTCATTCTCATGTGACAAATAATTTTAACTGTATACAAATACTCTGCTCGAATGTGGCGTATTTCCCGACTGGGCACCGGTGCCAAGGGAATCAATAATGCTAGTTCCTCGGAGCATCTTCCATTTAAATACTGGTAGAATAGGGACAGTATTCCCATCTGTGCTCTAAATATTGCAATCCGTTTGTTAAGATAGGAGAATCTATCAAACGGACCGCCCGTTTCTATAAAGAGACGAGGGTTTTTTTTCAGGTATTTTGGGGCTCCAGATCAACAGTGGGGCGCACTTGCAATTTGTACAGGGTTAGCAGTTGTGTACTACTATAGTATCTACGGGCCCTGTATAGTACGCCAAACTTCTAAATTAATTCGGGCTTCGATGGAGCCGTATCTGAGCTGGTCATTTAAAGTTACACGAAGCGTTTCAATGGAAGACATGTTGGGAAGATTATTTCTGTTGAAGGAGACTAGATTTTTATTTCGATCCCTTTTAGACATAATCAGATATGATTGGAACTTTGAAACATTATCCCATGAGGACACCGTCCATTCTCTGCTTCAAAGCCCCCCGAGACGTTGGAGTTTGTGTGCCCTGCTTGTCAAACAAAAAACTCTCATGAACTGTACTGTCAATGGCTTAACAATGGATTGGTGATCATGTCAAAAGGTCATTGATGTGCAACAAAAACAAAAGGAATGATCCCTGTCTGAATCGTCCTCTCCTTTAAAAATTCGACAATCCACGGACACAGGGATGCGGGAAGAAGGCAGGTTGTTGACAAGTTCTCCGTAACAGACAAGGTCGAAGGACTTGGAAAGTCTAGTGAGCCACGCCATCAGGTCTGATAAGAGGTGGCAGACTGGGTTTGCAGAAATGGCGACCTAGTGAGCCCGCTTGTGTTGTTCGGTACTAACAATTTACAACATTCCAGGACCAATGGGCTGTCAATAAAATAGTTTACTATTTTAAAATTTGTTACTAAAAGGGCCTGATTCCTCCTAGATTGGAAACTTTCTCACAGAACAAATCCATATGATGCATGAATCACGGGTTCTCACCATGTTCTCACTCTTACAGAATATCTTGGAAACATTTTCAGAATTTGTTCCAGGTATTCTATGTATTGTTGCTGGTATTGGGCCCAGCAGAAGCGTATTCTAGTTTTGATTGTATAATACAGTTGAACATCGATGTCATTGGTTCAGGCATGGAAAATTGTTTACTTGTTCCTATCTCAAATCCAAGAAGTTTGTAATACGACGGTGATAATTGCGCTGTGTGATCAGAAAGTGTAAGAGTTCAGGATCAAATGTTAGTTTGTGATCAGAGGTGAGTGGTTTACTTCTGCCTCTGGATATCATAGTCAAGTTGTATAATAGAAACAAAAATATATATTCAAAGGAGAACAAATGTATTTCTTTATTTGAAAAGTTTACAACACGATAAATGAAAAAGAATTCAAAGAAAGAAATCATTTAAAAACCAATTGCATTAATTAATAAAAATTAAATTATAATTAAATAGAGGATAGTCGTTTAGGTAAAAGTGGTTACATACATTGCAAGAAATAAAACCAATTTAGTTACATTAATTAAATACAGGAGAGTAGTTTAGGTAAAAGTGGTTACATACATTGTAAGAAATATCAATCCCTTCCTTGCTGATCGCAGCAGCTGGATTGTTTACCTGTTGGCCGTGACAAATAAGCGAATCAAACGTATGACGGCCATATTTAAATGTGCAGCTAACCGTACGTCTCAAGAAATAACACATTATAATATCAATTTAATTCCATTCCACCAATCCTGAGAATAGTTTATATGGCCAGCGTCATTCCTTAGGAGATGTCAAAAATGTACATACATGCTTTATATTCAAATCTAGAAGTTTACCGTAGAAGAATTGAAAGTGCTCTAAAAATCTCTTAAGGTTAAACGTAACTCAAAAAGAATCATCTTATGTGCCATAGTCTCACTGGCGTCAGATTGTCATTCTATATTGACTGGTTATTGACGTGTATGCCTTTCTTTGGTAGGATGACATACTGTTCAGGTTTATTGCTGAGAAACACGAAGGTTCGATATTTAAAAGCCATTTTCCGCATGATTATTAAATAAGTACTCCATCATCTCCAGCGGCAGTTATATCTTTATGAAGGAGTTTTGCGGTAATCTGTTTCCTTTATTGCCCGAAATAATGGAGTACTTTTTCCTTGCACGCATTTTTCAGCTAAAATCTCACCAAAAATACTCCTTGCTGTAATTTTTTGTACAAAAATACTCCTTGCTGTAATGTTGATGAAGTGAGTTGCACTTCACTTTTTTTCCTTATCATTCCCGCTACCAAGTCTTGAACATATAAATGTTTTGATTTGATGTGCATCAGAAAAAACATGCAACTTGTATCTTGGATCTAGAAATGTGCACATGGCAAACATGGTACTAAATTCTATGTTCTTAAATCTTTCTTTGAATCCATTTTGAAGCAGCAGAATTGTTTTTTCAGAAGTTGCAAATTCATCGCAAACACTCAGTAAGCATCTTGTAACGATGATGACAGAGCTTCCTGTCATATACTTCTCACCAATCATTGAAGCTGTCATCTCTTCAAATGATTCTAAAACAGCTCTTTGCAGGCGTTCCTTTCATGGCCTGTGATTAAAAGCAAATCCTTTAATTTAATTAATGGCATGGTGGTTTTCATGGCTTCTTCTAATTCCATAAATCTACTAAGCATATAAAACACAGAGTTCCACCTCGTTGGATCTTGCTATATTGGATGTTTGGGTTTCTGGACGCCTCGTGATGCTATTTGATAAGTTTGTCGCTCAGTTTTAAAATGTGAGATGATTGTTTTCACCTCCTTGACTGTGTTTTTAAAGAGTTTTGTACTACATATTAAATTTAACTTATCTGCAAAACGACCAAAATGTTTCCACTATAAAATGTCTTCCAGTGCATTTGTTATATTACAATTAAATTTACGATACCGACCAATTTCCATTCCGTTAGTAACAAAACAGTCAAAGTTAAATTCACTGTCAATGTAATGTCCTGTGATAGCAATGTAGTCCTGGATGTCAACCTGTCTGTCGTGACGCAAACACTTAAAACGTTAGCAGATACAATATCTTTAATTTTAGATATGCTTTTATGATGCAAAGCAGGTATCATGGCAGAAGATATTGTCTTGCTACTGGGAAGATCATAAGCTGGAATCCATTTTATTAACTTTCTAAACCCCTTGTCCTCGACGATGAGAAATGGCTTTGTCAAAGGTGTGTCCTGGCTCAAACGTTGGTCAGGCCGAATCAAGCTAATAATGTGATGCAGCGACAAATGACAAGCCTCGTAACCGAACACATTTTTTTTAAATACACTATTGCCAGAGTAGTCAACCATTAAGACATAATAGACTGATTGGAGAGAGAAAGCCAAATAACAATTTAAAATAAAATCTTTTATTTCACACTAATACTGTACATAAATAATAACTTGCGCTCAAATCGACCAATTAGTATGAGAATGGTTCCCCATCTCTGCAAACCAAAATAACATGGTTTTCCAACAAAAATAAAATGGTTTCTCACAACTACCAACATCAACTATGTACTTGATAGTGTAAATCAAACGACAACAATAAACAATCATGAATTTAATTTCAAAGTACATACATTCGGCCAAACATGGTAATGAGTAACAAGGAATATATACGTGGAATGATAAATACATCAAAATTTATATTAAAAAGAAAATAAACTAACTTACGACGGTATGGATCCCAAACTCGGAAATTAACAGCTTTTTCATGATTTATATAAATCAGCGCCCTTGAGGTGATTTCTCACGAAAACGGCGCTATATAAATTAGCCAAATATTATGTGTATATCACGCAAGAATCCCATTGACTTTTAGCCAGGGTTCTATTGCAACCCGAAACGACCTCAATTGTTTGAGGCATTGAAAATTAGAAACCATTTAAATTATGTATAATAATTTCAAGCCGTAAATTTCGAGTAAGGAAATTGATTTCGACAAGCTTACAAAATTGCACCATGCCTTTAAAACAAAAATTACAATATATTCCTACCCATTTATTTTAACATTATTCTAGTGTAACATTCTACCTTTAAATTTGAACACAGATGAAATTCATAAATATTTTATTTATTAATTATGTAGAACATTTTATTTGTGAACAGCGTATTTTAACAAACTGGTTATAATATATTTTAACAATACAAAGGCGTTTAAGTTAATAGTTAAAACAATAACTCACCAAACATTAGGCTTAAATAATAGTAAATGAACTCTGATCAGAAACAAGATTACAATACTCATAAACTCGAGAGAAGATTAACAATTACTTGATAGTTTCACGAAGTTCAAAATCTTGTACGTTAGCATTAATATGTGGATTTTCAAAACAAAATAAGTGACAATAAGAAATAAAAAAAATTGCACACCTAATTTGAATCGATCATCTAATATTGTCAGCGTCTTCTAGATGGTAAACAATAGCAGGGATAATTTGGAATAATATTTACATGTGTATCGGGATTTTATATTTACACACGGATGACCAACCGTAGCGACAAGATGACCACGTGATTTAACACAACGCAGACTGTTCAGTATGCCAACGTTATGTAGATGTTAAATGAACATTATGTAAACTTTATGTAGACAATATGTCAACAAGATGACAAAGTTGTATCAACACTATGCAAACATGACGTAGATAGGATGTAAACGTTATGTAAGCATGATGTGCCACGTTTGGAGGTCATTTAATAGCCTGATGATTGGAGCGGGCCCCCTTGATGCGAGTGTACCGGGGACGGGAGTACAGGAGCGGCCAGGAGGTGTTGGTTGGTTGGTAACACCCCGTGACAGGCCGCCGGGTGGCGTTGGAGTGGGGGGGAGATTACCCGACGCGGAAGTTGATGTGGAGCTCGGGTTTGATCTCGTACACCAGCTTCAGAATCTCCATGACCACCTGGAATTGAAGAATTACATTTGTAAATACAATAATATATATTACGCACTTCTTAAAACCTGTCAGCCAATTGAGTACACCTGCAGAAAAACAGCGTTATCACAATAACGCTGTTTTGTGCAAAGCCATTAAAATAACACGTCATATACCCAACTATGTACACATCAAAAATCGATTTTAAAATATAGTCGGTACCGCGTGTGCTCTTTTCCGTACAAGAGTTAGGTCTAGTCAATTTGAAACTGACGGTTGGTGCAGTCTGCGCTTGGAATTTTTGATTGGCTGGAAAATTAAAAGCAGTTTTGTCCGATCATTAATGAAAATGATCCTGATAAACTCAGCAGTGAAACTAACACCTAAACTGATTTTATAGAAACACAACGTTAAGAAAAAGCAAATTAATGTTGATTTATGGGAAAGTGGGGTTATTTTTCTGTTTTTGTTTTACCTTTATTCACTTACTTTACTCAAAACTTTAAAATAAATTGATAAAGAAAACATGAAAGTGTTGTCCATAAGTTGAAATACCTTATTTATTGTTTTTGTGTTTAATTCGTAGAACTCCATTTAATTTTTTTATAAATTTAATTTAGATTAAATTTGATAATATTATTATTAAGTTCTGCAAGTGTTTTAGTTTTTTATTATTGTGACAGCTGTTTCGGCTTACAAGGCCATTTTCAAACTGTGGTTAGTCCACATTGAGACGACGTTTTTATACTATTTCAAATTTAAATTTTGAAGGTGCATACATTGATTTATTACTGGTTACACCGATGACATGATCTATTGTTGGTTAAACCAATCTATGTTTTCCCCTCAGTAAATGGTAATGGGTTCTTAATTATTTACTAATGACTTTATTGCTATGAATTATTTGGGTGCATTATACTGCTTGGGTTTTGTGAAAATACTAAGAAGTGGTGAGTAAATTATTTTCCGTACTTTATTAATTAGTGTTAAATTTGGGTCATTCGTTCGTTTATTGATTTCTAATTGTTCAAGTAAATTTAATCTACCGGTAAATAACAAAAATATAGAAAAATTTGCATGTCTCGAATTCCTCGGCCCAATATCTGAAAAAATTGCAAAAGAAATTAAAAAATGTGGTTTAAATATAGCTTTTCGAACAAACAATAATTTAGGAACAAGCCTTAAAAACTCTAAAAGTAAAATCCCTATACTCAACAACAGTGGCATATATGAATTAAAATGTGACCACGCCGATTGTAACGCCACTTACATCGGACAAACGGGGAGGGCATTCTCAACTAGATTCCAAGAACATATACGATGTTATAATAATAAAAACACATCCTCAAAATTCGCAGAACATCTCTTGGTGAATAATCATACCCCACTTAACAACAAGGGTCCTAAACCATTGCATATAGAAAAAAAGGGCATTAGATTAAATTTACTTGAACAATTAGAAATCAATAAACGAACGAATGACCCAAATTTAACACTAATTAATAAAGTACGGAAAATAATTTACTCACCACTTCTTAGTATTTTCACAAAACCCAAGCAGTATAATGCACCCAAATAATTCATAGCAATAAAGTCATTAGTAAATAATTAAGAACCCATTACCATTTACTGAGGGGAAAACATAGATTGGTTTAACCAACAATAGATCATGTCATCGGTGTAACCAGTAATAAATCAATGTATGCACCTTCAAAATTTAAATTTGAAATAGTATAAAAACGTCGTCTCAATGTGGACTAACCACAGTTTGAAAATGGCCTTGTAAGCCGAAACAGCTGTCACAATAATAAAAAACTAAAACACTTGCAGAACTTAATAATAATATTATCAAATTTAATCTAAATTAAATTTATAAAAAAAAAAAAAAAAAAAAAAAAAAATTGAAATACCTTATTGCATATAAATTTATGTGACTTTTAATGTGTAAATGCTAACTACGGTCAAATGAAATGTTTAACTGTCAATATCTCAGAGCAGACTTTTTCATATAACATTGATTTTCTGCAGGTAAGCGCAAATACAGTCATTAATAATAATAATAATATTTGGCTAATTTATACAGCGCCGTTTTTGTGAGAAGTCCTGCGCAAATTTTTTAATTTGTTTTAAAATGTTTATTACGGTCCGCCTATCGGTATTTGCTCATACCTGCTTTCTTTAAATACGTCCGACATCTCTCGCTCGTTTGCATATAGGAGTTGAGTGGGCGCGGAACGGAGAAAGAGATTCGAATCGGGTTTCACGTCCATAAAAACCCTCATTCCAGGAATTGAATTATTTCAATAACAAATAATTTACTATTCTTTTGTTGAAATACCGATGTAAACGAAAGGCGCGAAAATAAATATTAAAAAACAGACTTGCATTACGATTCGACAATTATGTACATGTAGTTGGGACCTTTATAAAGAGATTCGTAAATAATATTAACCCAATCGCTGCCATTTACGCGTATCGGCGTACGAACGATCCGTGCCACAACTGCCATCTACGCCGTATCACGTAAATCGCCAGTATGAATGTTTCGAAGATGATATTTCTAAGTTCTAACGGTAGATGGGGCTAAATATTATTTTGTAAAATATTATGAACTGTTTCTTTGCGACATCTCTGGTAAAATATGATAATTTTAATTGTTTATACTACGAAAAACAGCATCCAAAAAAGGTCAACAGATTTCTTGACGCAGTCGTTTGAATCTCCCGCCATCGCAGCGTCGTGTGTGTGGATATCACGTGGTTCTTATTACGTTCTCTGTGGTGTGGTTCTAAAAGTTTTTTTAATATTCGGCGGAAATGTGGACTTGAGTTTTTATTCCCGAATTGAGAATTTAGTTTGCGTATTTTTTTTTAATTTAGTTCGATATTTCTTTTCGTGTGTACTTTTATAAAATCATTTTTGAAACTTTATTTTTAATATCCCTAAATATGTCAAGACGCGATCTCAATGAAGAAGAGATAAGAGAATTCGTCCTCGATATTGACTCTGAAATTGAGGAAAGTGATGATGACTCAGATATTATAACGCAACTTAGTGACAATGAAGATGAGCCTATGGAGACTGAAGTTACCCAAAGAACTTCGTCAGGAAATTGGACTGTGAATTCCGGAAATTTTAAACCAATCATCCATCAATTTAATGATTTTCCATCTGGAATAATCGCGACCCCATTATTATCAGAAAATTCCCCGGAAATAAATTTTTTTGAACACTTTCTAAATACAAATATAATGGCCGAAATTGTCAAGGAGACAAACAAATATTATCAAGCGACTATTAGAAATAAAGTTATTTCTGAACATTCACGGCTTCGCAGGTGGAAAGATACATCAGTTAATGAACTCTACATATTTATTGCAGTGACAATGCTAATGACCAGAAATAAGCACCACACGATAGAAGAGCACTGGTCAAAAGATCCCCTTCTGACAAGTAATATATTTGGCAAGACGATGGCAAGAAATCGTTACCAGATATTGCTGAGTATGCTGCATATGTCAGACCCTGATTCTCAAATTGCTGGTGACAAATTAAATAAAATTAAACTTCTGGTCAATCACACTCGAAAAATGTTCAAAGAAACAATGGTGCCATACGAAAATCTTTGCATTGACGAGAGTATTATAGAGTTCAAAGGACGTCTTAAGTTTAAACAATATATTCCATCCAAACGCCATCGGTTTGGAATAAAAATGTTTATTTTGTGCGACTCGAAGACAGGTTATATTTTAGATATAATTATTTACTGTGGAGATGGGACGGATGTCACTGACAATCAATGTCTTGGGGCTTCAGGAGCTGTTGTCACCACTATGTTAAATGACTACCTCGGTAAAGGCCACAAATTATATGTAGATAATTGGTACACTAGTCCAATATTATTTAAATTTTTGCATGACCACCAAACTAACGCATGTGGAACGGTGCGAAAAAACCGTAAAAACATGCCAAAATTCAACAAATTGAAGAAAGGGGAAATTACTTCTCAGTATTCCGATTCACTGATGGCATTAAAATGGCACGACAAAAGAGAAATTCACATGTTAACGACGCTTCATGATGATAAAGTTTCTCCAACTGGGAAAATAAATTTTAGAACTGGAGAAGTAGTTTCGAAGCCAAATTGTATTCAAGATTATAATAAAAACATGGGCTTAGTAGATAAAGCGGATATGATGATAACTAGTGTAAATTCGCTTAGAAAATCAATTAAGTGGTACAAAAAAGTTTTCTTTCATTTAATCGATTTATTTTTACTGAATTCGTACATTATGCACAAAACCGTTACTTCCAAAAACATTACTTTTCCTGATTTCCAATTATATGTGATAAGACAATTATTAGAAAAATATCATACTACATCGCACCCTGAAGTTGGTCCATGTACGTCACAAGATGTGCCATTACGGTTATCTGCCAAAATGCTAGTAAAACATATGCCGATACCTATACCCGCAAAGGAAAAAACCCAAAAACCTTATAAAAACTGTTATGTTTGTTCTAACACTAAACTTAGACCAAAAACAAGAAAAGCGACGAAGTACATGTGTGGCGAATGTAACGTACCGTTATGTGTTTGGCCATGCTCAACAATATTCCACGAGAAAAAAGAATATTAATTTTAAATCTTTAAACATTGTGTAAATAAAATGTAGTACAATTTAGTGCAATATCAAATATAAAATGTGAAAAAAGTTGGAGAATCGTTGCCGACTCGATACAATCCATAATGACATGTGAGTGTTTATCTTATATCTCTTTGTTTATTTGTGTTAGTGAGTCAGCACTATGGCGGTTCACCGCACTCAATTATTCTGTCGGTGTTTATTATTTATGTCGAAAATACATAACGGGACACACTCGAGGATTCAAATATCTTATCAAGTATGTACCAAAGATATCAGTAATGAGCATCTAGTATAAACAAAGCCCTCAATGGCAATGGGAATGCCGTAAAGATTAATTTAATTGAGAACTTAAAAAAGGCTGAAATAGCTTGGCGTGTGATAGTTGACAGAGTATATTGCTTGGGCAGGCATTGGGTTAATATAAAAACATTGAATAATTCCGTCATTTCTGCCATTGAAATGAGGCCGGCGCAAAAGGTAGAACTACCCTTCCCGGCCTTAAGCGTCAATCGACCGAACGGGTAGAACTACCTTTCCCGGCCAAAGTGTGTTGTTAACACAGGCCGTGCTGTAGAAAATTAACTGATAGTTAAAGAGACCTGTTTTCGGACTTTTGCACTGGGTTTAGCATGGTTTGGTACGAATCTTTGCTGCTAACCTATACCAATTTGTATAGAGCCGTATTTGTGAAAAAATCACCTCAAGGGCATATATATACTAACCCGGTGCAAAAGACGGAAAACAAGTCTCTTTGACTTGTCAGTTCATTTTCTAGAGCACGGCCTGTATTAATAAAGATGGCGATGATTTCAGTAATATACAAAATGAAAAAAATCTCGCTGTTCATCGATCTGTCACCATTATTCTATTGAATCGTGTTTGAAGACTTTAAAATGGAGTTTGCAATTTCAAACTAATGGAACTTTCTTCCCAGTACATTTAAGTCAACGAAAGAAAATTGGGTTACTTTAGTTTTCCCATCAAGAAATTGTGAGAAATATGTTTTTTGTTTAGAAGAAAGGCAAACATTCCCGAGTTACGAATAAACTGACACACAGAAGATGCTGCTAGCAATGATGGAGCACTTACTTAACTAGCAGAGGAATTGAAAGCTCGATGCCTGGGTGAGAACTAGACACATTTGTCAACTCGGCCACTAAAGGATCAAATTTATTGTATTTGTTGAATGAGCATACCTGGTCCTTGTGCACAGCCACCGCCTTGTTCATCTCCTCGATCTTAACCTTGGTCTCTTGCTCAATGCGGGCGGCCACATCCTCACGGGATCCCATATGCTGGAGAGAAAATAATATTATGTATTATAGCATCATACGGTGTTGCCACCACAGAGAGAAAGTGTGGCAAGTGGGAAAAAAGGGCAAATATTTATTTTTGTTATTTGTTTTTGGGTTGTTATGCCGTGTTGTGCTAACTCCTTCTTTAGCCAACGTTTCGGACAGCATTGCAGTGTCCATCATCAGGGCAGATATGTTATTTATTGTTATTTCTAAATAACACATCTGCAACAAATAACAAAAATACTTTTGGCCGTGAAAATCTTAAATCATATTTGGCAAATATATAGAATAAATTCGCGGTAAATGTAAAAAAAAAAAAACTTAACGAATGCGCCATTACACAAATTAAATATAATAGTTTAAATGCTTCAAAACCACATATTGACATACCACTTACTACACAAGTCATTTACGATAAAAAATTGAGAGGTTACAGAGGAGATATCGGTAAAAAGTTATGGTAATAGTCAATTTCAGTAAATCATTTAAGATAATTTTGAATATGGAATTTCTGTTATTACATAAAATAAATAGTCACAGAACGGTTTAGAACTTGTAGGAATATGGTTTTAATTAAAATAGATAAAAGAAATAGCCTAAAAACCTATGGTTCAATAATATGACAGATGACCGCCATACTAATGGCGTAAAATATTAATTTAGATTTTAACATATTATTAGTATTATATTACACTATTTTCCATATCGGACAACTGAAATAGTCGTTTCTTCTCGTTATTAAGTTGAATCAAAAGTTTGTTTTTTAAAAAAATGCTTAAAGAGTGACCGGATAACTAGACAAAATGACAATTCAACAAACCTTTAAAAAGTGATATAAAGTCATGAAAAAAACTAGGTTGAATAGGTAAGGTTTATATAATACTTTTTTTCATCGCATTGACTTTATCACTTTTGAAAGGTGTGTTGGATAGTCTTTGTGTTGAGTTATCATGGAACTGTAAAAGTTTACCTTACAAATAATCTTAATCTTACCTTGGCCTCAAATTCTGTGAACTGCTTCACTCTTTCTTTCCTGTACTTCTCAATCTCCTCCTGGGCCTCTTCCTTGGCCTCCTTCAACCTGCGGGCTTTGCCTACAAACCAAATACACACAATGATCACTGAATACAATTAAATCACACCCAAACATATACTGAAAACTCTTTTCCAATGACTCGGACTTCAGCAAGAATTATAAATAATAATAATAGGCTCCGGGTGATTCAAGACATTTTGTAAATAAATTCTCTAAATTACGTTAAATTCAGTCACAAGATTGGATTTTAGATAACAGTGCGTCGTAGGCAGTAGGAAAAAAAAACGAAATGTCAAAAGACAGCTTGAGAAAGTGTTACTTGCCTATTGCATGAAATTAAAAATAATATCAAACTATATTGAATAAATCTATTCGAGATACCAATTTACCCAGTTTCCTAAGTTAGGCATGCAAATAACTACAACCCCACAGGGTTTATATTCTTGTTGATTTGAAATAAACTTCAAAGAATGTCAAGGGTCATAGGAAATAAAAGAAAAAATGACAAACTTTGGTGTTTTCATCAAAATCTGTACAATAAACATTGCTTAGACATATTTTAAAGACAGTTATCAGTAATTGTGGTTCTGGTAAGGGTTTTAAACACCAAAAAATGAAAATGAAAGGGGTTACACCCAAAAAGTTTCAGAGACAAGTAAAAAAATGTTATTCGTGCAAAATGGTTGTTACTTACGCTTTCTTGCCTCCGATACTTTCTCGGCAGCTCGCTTTTCAGCGGCCAGGAGCTGCTGGATTCCCTGAGTTTGGCTAGCCATTTCGGAAAATTGGACAAGAAGAACCCGCTGTGAGCAAAATTCTAATCAATAGATTTTTAGACAAGTGACCAAGTCATATGACCGGGACGTTGTGTTTTCTACCGCCAGAGCGCTGCGGTCCAATCAGGCGCTCATTGAGAAGCAGGCCACTTAGTAAGAATGTACTTTATTTACAGACCAATTTATTTAGTGGTTCCAATAATAGTGTGTCTTTTTTTACTCATTTTCTATTTTAAAAACAAGCCGTTTCTTTTAAATCCTGTCACTGGCTGCGTGTAATACTAAATAGGTAGGTACTCCAAATATTATTTTTTAAATGTCATTTTAATTTTGTAAATTGAAAAATAGGGGTTTAAAGTTACTATAATATAACTATTCTGAAATATAAAGCGATAAGATCCCCAACTTATTTATAAACATAAACCACTCAGATCCCCATGTGAGTGATTTATTTATGCTGGGGATGCTGTACGCAGTGCGAAGGAATTTGTTTAGAATTTAAAAAAAGAAGTAGCAAACCTATATCTTCTGCATTGTAAAGAATTGCAAGAGTTGGTAGATCGTTCCAAAACCGAGCCTTTAGACTAAATAATGAATAATAAGTAATTTACAAAAATATTTCGCTTTCTCATTCCATTAGTTGGTGAAATCAACCAAGAACTATTCACGTATGAGGAAAAACCACTGAGGGGTGTTTTAAAGTTTTTTGTTGCCTCAGATCAAAAATAATTGTGACCTTTTGGAACAATGTATTTATTAAGAAAAAACCTGAGGATAACCATACTCAGGGCCGGCCCTGTGCAGGCTCAATTGGACAGTCCGCTCCGGGCACCGACTTGCCAAGGCGCTGTTTGGCTCAGGGCCGACCCCAGTTACAATCGTGACCAAAATGGCTTATTAAAATAATAAAGAAATGTCATATTTGTTTTATAAAATAATTTTCCACAATATACCTACCTACCTGTTGATCTTACATTCAATAGAATGGCATTCAAATACAACCATCTTATTTTACTGAACCATTAAAATGGCCACCATCTTGTTGAAATGGAACATACAAACAAATTTACAGACAGCCAAATGGTCAAGTTAAAACAGGACTTAGCTACGTTCAGTCAATAATACAATTACCAAATAAGGTTTTGAGCATGTCCAGTATTACGCAGGCGCAATTGGAATAGGCCACACCAGGCGGTGCATTACTGAGGTGCCGTACCGTTAAATCTATCTACTAGCCAACTGCACTTGCCTACCTTAGCACTTGTCCACACGCATAGCGTCCATACATTAAATTTACAAAATCATTGTTGACATGATTTTTTTGTTGTGCAGGAATTGAAACCGCAACCTCGCGACTGGAAATGAAATGCGTAAACCACTACCACTATGCGGACCATGATAATTTAGCCCGTCGTCCCATGGGTCGGTAAGCAATCGACATAAACCGAGTGCTTAGATTAGATTCGCTGTAGGAAGGTAACGGTCTGCAGCGCAGTTCAGTGTGAAACACACTTACAGCTGCTTACAGCTTAGAGTTACTGAATTCAATCTTGATTGGTCAATAGGTCAAATAGTCCAAAATACCAGGAATATAAGAAATGCAATGTGGGTGTATTTGGTGGTCCAAAAGTCTAGCCAATCGATTCTTAAATTTACAACTCATAACTATATTTCATCGTCATTATGAAATTCAAATGAGATGGCGATATATAATGTCAGGCAAGTTTAAGAGACAGAGAGCTTGCTAAATGGGCTTAAACCAAGCCACTGGCAAACAGTGGTTTCCTTTTATTGATCTATAATCTATATGGAAGGCATTTCTAGTGTGTAATATCTATTCAGTGGCTAGTTAAGTCCTCCATCATTGCACAAGCAACATTTTCCACACTATTGGACTGACACACTTGCGCTATATTCTCACAGCTTGGTCTATTTTTTCAGCATCATTTTTCAGATATGCTGAAATAGGCCAAGACTGTGAATATAGCACGCTTATAACGTGGTCCGTCACAGGCATTAAAATAAGTACTTTTATTCAGAGCTGCATGGGTTGTGCAATGCAATGCAATCCATAATGGTATAGCTTACAATAAAATACATTTAAAAAAAAAAAAAAAAATGAAGGAAATAAATCAATATTACACAATAATAAAATTGAAATAAAAAAGTTCAAGTAGGTACTTACATTAATAATAAAAAGTGATGGTTGTAGTTGTGAAATGGTAGTGGCAAGAATTCAAATATTATCAAGTTTCAAAAAGTTAAAAGAATTGACTAAATTATTATTACTTAATCATTTTATTCTTGTAATAAATTTCTGTAAAAACGGCCTTGACATCTCACAAAAATGAGAGACATGGAGGAAAATGTAATGTCCTTACCAACCTCTAAGGTAGAAAATCAGTATCAGAGGTCAAAACAATTATTTAGATGAGATATCTCCAAGCTACTCTGTTATTGATCTTCCACAATGAGGTGGGTGAATTCTCAAATATAATATTATAGTCGTATCAACAACTAAGTACCTACCTGCCTAGTCAACAAGCTAAATAACAGCAGAGAATGGGATGGGTGTAAGATAATAAATATTATGTAATATAAATCAATATGACAAATCCTGGAATAGTTGTATGAATGTATAAGATCATTGTAGAAATATGCACCACTGCAGTAGTGCACACAAGTGACGAACCATTACGACTTAGGTTCAAATGGAACCCTTTTAATGTAGCAATTCTCCGCAAAATGGTCAAAAGTTATTGCAAAATTGTACTAGATATAAAAATAACAAAACTCCAATATCTTCTCAGTCACTTCTTGAGGAGTGACAAATACACTGACAATCTATGACAAAATTGAAAGATGCTGCACCTCAAAGCTTCGAAACCTACAATACAAGCGTAATAATTCTGGGCTGTAGTCTGGAGATTGCCCTGATGATATCCAACCTCCCATAGAAGAGGGCAACAGAAGAAACTTGAAAAGAAAAACTATTGTTTGCATCTTACAAAAATGAAACTCAAAATAACTTGACATTTTGTTAATGACCTTGACACTGAAGATTCTAAATTCACACAAGCTCGGAAAATCTTGCAGAAAATGTAAATTATATTGCAAAAGGCGATTTAATTTACTAATTGAATTGCAGTACTTACCTACAACTGCTCTCTTTATGTTAAAATTATTATTTGTGTAAATAATGTAAAAATGAAATTTAAAAAATATTCCAGGTAAAAGAAAATGAGTATATTTAAATAAAAAGAGCGTACACTTTTATTGACAGTAAAAGAAGATATTTACATGTAAAGTGCAAAAGAATTTGTTGTATAACATGGTTATGTAGTTTAGATTTCAATTAAATTTCAATCACCCAGTGCGTGAACATAAACAAGCACGCACCGAATAAAGGATATAACTCATGATTGATTCCCAATAATTAACAACGTAATAATTGAAATAAATTAATGATAATTTGGCATTGAAATTAGAGAATACAAAATAGCAAACAGTTGTTATTGAATCCTAAACAGTATTACTTTAATATACGTACATATATTTTATACTGGATTATAGTAAATAATGAGTTTACGAGCCAAATTTAAAGGTTGTCGGGACAGAGGGCGGCACCACAAAGGAATACCCTCCACTCTGTTCAATGCGTTTACTCTCTTGCTGGGCGCACCTCTGGTCTGCCAGGGTGAAGATGTCTTGCAAGGCCTTGTTTTGGTCCCCTGTCAGGCCAACAGTCAAAGCCGAGTAGAAAGCTGGCTCAGAAGCAGACAGCTTGGTTATCACCTCTTTGAAAACAATGTATTCATCGACGGGACAGTCCGCCTCGTCGAGGGGAGTCGTGTAGCTTTCTAGCGGCGTCTCATCAAGTGCGTCATAATCTTCATCCCCTTCGTAATCGCTGTCTTCTGAGTTCTCGTCATTATTCACATCATTGATTGTTAGACCCGCCTTGGCACCTTCTTTCTTCACTTTGCGAGCGAGACTCTCTAAGTAGTCTTGCGCTTGATCATCGATCTCGTCATCATCGGTAGACAAGACTTCTTCTCCGTCATCTGTGTCTTCTTCTTCTTCGGACTCTTCTTCCGCTTCCTCGGCGGCTCTCGCCATGTAGGCGCGCTTCAGTCCGTCGAAGAGTATTATACACGCCGGCATTATCTTCTGGATGCTCTCGTTCAGTAGGGGTGGTCGGATAGGGCCGAGACTCAGCAAAGTGCAGAGACCCAGAACACACATCTTGCGATCGTGCAAACTAAAGAAGCAATCCGTGTCGTGGATCCATTGCTTGATAAAGTGAGACGTGATGGATTCTGTGGGAACGATGGTGGAAGGCTTGTCGAGTATGCTCAGAAGTAACTGAGGGTTGTAATATAAAGCTGCAATGACAACTTGCAGGCACATGGTGCGCAGCTCTGACGTCTTGACCTCTCTCGTCAGCCTGCCGAGCACCAGCTCTACGATGACAGGGATACACCTGTCGATCTGACCTTTGCACTGTAGGATGATAACTTCGAGAAGCTTAGCTGCGTAGCACTCTGGGTCTTCTCCCGAATCTCCAGTGAGGACGGCCTTGCACATGTTGAAGACGGCCAGGATGTGGTTCTCGTTGGACAAGAATGCTGGAGAGTCGATTGTCACGTAGTTGTGCAGGGCAGGCATCATATCGGTGAAATAATCGAACCCGTCCTTCTGGAAAACTGTATAAACTAATTCTAGCACCTTCCACATGTCCGGGGAGATCGTTTTCGACGTCAGATCATAGACCAGCGAGAAGGCCTCTTCGTAGAATTCTATAACCCCCGTCTGGAATATATGGCCGACCACTTGTAATACGCACGGCTCCAGACGCCTCATAACTTCTTCATTTTCAGACATGACGTTGACCAATGTTTCTATTGTGTTAAGCAGCCCCATGGAAGTGATTGCTTTTTCGTCCGATCCCGCATCGGCTTCGAGGACTTGGTTAAAAGTGGTGGCCAGGTTGGAACAGATCTCCACGGCGATGGGCATCAATTGCTCGGTGTAGGAGCAGACTAACTTCTGCATTACTGTAGTGATGTCGTCATTCTCCGTTTCTCGGATTAAATTTAACAATTCTAAAGTGATTACGTTAACTTGGGGTTCTAGGTACTTTTCGGCTTTCTCGTGCGAGCTGAGCAGCATCTGCAAGGCGATGGCAGCCTCCACTTTGACGGGCAAGTCTGTGTCAGTCAAGAGAGCATTTACTATTAATCTTAAAGCTTCTACAAGCACCTCCTCGTTTTTCACCTTCATCTCAGCAAAGTGGTGGATCACCCAGCAGGCGCGGGCGCGCATGTAGCCCAGGGTGCTGGCGAACTCGGGGAATACATATTGCACTAGCATAGTGTCTATTTCATCCTTGTAGAGCTTCTTCTTCAGGAGAACTTCGGCCAGGGCTCCGATCATATGCAGCGCTCCGTCCTTCTGCCGGGGATTGTTAAAGCCGATCTGGCCAGTCAGGACTTGCATGCAGAGCTGCATGGTGCGCTGGAGCATATCCTTGCGCTTTTTGCAACTATGGAGAAGTAAAGCCTGGGCAGCTGTCACTGGAGATACAAAATCTTCAAAAATGTCGAATCTTACTCTCACATACTCGTGTGGATCGCTGTCCCAAAGCTCTTCGTCGGCATCGGAGTATGACATGATCGGGAATAAGACATCTTGGATGATGGCGAACATGTGCGGCTTGAGGAAATTCCATGAGTGCGCGTGACTGACACACTGGGTGATGTAGTTTAGGGTCTGCTGCAGCACGCGAGGCGAGACGTACACCTTGTTGCGATACTGATCTAGAATCTTCAGGAGTACTTCGAGAATGCCGCCTGAGAATGTTTTGAGGTACCAATCAGCAAATTCTCTGTATTCTTTACTGACCACACCGGGACTTCCATACCGCTCAAATATTCTGTGAAGCGTGTGCAGCGCCCATTTCTTGCATTTCCATGACGGGTGCTCTACACGCTCATCTTCGTCGATGGCCAAAGTGGACTCCGGGATTGGCTTGTCAGCTTCCATCCTCATGACGTCCATCCACTGGGAGAAGGTTTCCTTGGTGATGAGGTCGAGGGGGAGGGAATACTGAATTAATGCGAAGAAGATCTTCATGATCTGCTTTTGCAACAAGAGGGATTGGTCCGAGGGGTCGGGGAACAGGGTGATGACAAGGCGGTGCACGATGGGCAGCAGCAGCTGCATTGCCCCGATGAGATGGACCCGCTCCTCCGCCTTGGAGTACTCGTAGTTCTTGACGAGCTGGTAGAGCGCCAGCAGGGCCCCAGACCATGTGGAGGCGTCGGCACTACCGAGGTAGAATCCGATCTTGTCGACGATCTGCGTCCAGCAGCCGGGGAAGTCGTTCTTGATGATGGTGCGGGCGCATAGGGCAAGCTGCAGCTTCACGATGTCGGGAGATTGGACTATGGCGTCTATGATTGATTCCCGCACTATGGCACGATCCTGCTCGTGAATACGGAAGCGCAACGGCTCCTCGCTGTCGTCTTGATCGAGCCAGTTTTGCGTGATCATGTTCTTCAGGTAGATGACCCCGGCTTGCCTTACCGGCATCTCCACCTCCGCAGACATGACGACCTGCAGCAGGGAAGGCGCGAAGCCGATGATCTTGTGTATTTGCGCAAGCTGTTCTTCCGCCTGCTGGCGCTGGTCAGGGTTGATGGACGCCCGCAACACCTCAGTCAACTTGCTGATATCCATATTGCTATTTTTACAAAAACTGTTTTTAAAATAAATTGTTTAGCGTTGAAACGTTCTTCGCGTCAAAAGAGCCCGCAAGGCCCGGAGTGTACTTTTCATACAACACCAATCACGTGGCCGAAACTACCGAAAGTCATCTTTATACACTACGAACGTAAAACTTTTCACCGATCGATGGCGGGCGAATTGGCAGGAACGTTCTGAACGTATATCCGATGTTACAACCGCGATCTTACCGCAACAGACAAAATGAAATGAAATTAACAAGATCTTTTTAACCTGCAAAGCTCGCGAGATCGCTTCGCCCAGGCTTAACAATATGAAAATAAATGAAAAATGAACTGTCAGCCTGCTCGCTCATGGCGGGTGATTAGGTCGGGTAAGTTGGTAGCTCTTATCTGCGAACATTGCGAACCGCCATTATTTTGTCAAACCAAATACCTACTACAGATTTCTACCAAGAAACTCTTCGATTCTTGTATGATAACTTGGTCTACTATGTATAGTAATGACATCTAGCGGAGAAATCTATAATATCTATACACCCCAGCCAAATAACACGCATTGAACTTTCACGGGATTCATCACTGCAGTTACTATTCAAGCCGTCAGTATTTGCGAGTTTCTTTTTGGCTTCAGAGTTTCTACGTCGGTGTATGGAGAGAATGTTTAGGTTCGTCCGCCATAGCAGACCTAGCAGCTGTTCATAAGTAGCTTGGTCGAGAGGCGACACTAAACTAAAATCATTTCTGTCAGAAACTTTGCGGAGTATGGCCGTAGCCACGAAACGATCTCAGTTTTTCTTCCACAAAGAGTACGCGATAAATGTGAAAACAACGAGAGGACTCGTTCAGAGAACTTATTTCAAATACTTTGAAGGTGCGAGGTGATTACAGTTTTTGTGAAAAGTGTATAATAATATAAATCATTCAAAATGTGGTGCTTAGTGAGCCAGGCAAATTCGATGGTTTTGGAAATTAAAGTTGACCCAAAGGCCATTGGACAGGAGTGTTTGGAGAAGGTACTGTTTAACATTATTTATACGAAGTAATCATAATTAATCTAATTTAATCAAATACGCGATCGGCCATAAGCCATTTCTTAAAACTCCTTGTTCTTTTATGGTCCACATAGCACGCGATGGTAACGGTATACTTCTTTTTTAGCCCTACTAAATTGAAAATTTTAACAAATATAAATTAAATACTGTCTTTTAATTGTTAAACCATTATTTTATGAAATTTTCAATGCGAAAACATCCGCATAGAGCTTGGGATAACGCTTTAAATAGATAGTTACCTACGCGGACATTTTGCTGTGCAATTTATTTACAAAGAAAATTAAATATTAAGTCAAGTTACCTACCAAATTAATTATTGTTTTATTAATGTCAGACAATTATAAAATTCACGCTTGAAGTCTTAATTAATATAATTAATAACTATTTTTTTAATAATCTAATGAAATTCTTCTTAAAATTTGACAGATTCGTTGTCACACCGATACAGACAGTGGGTACTTTTTTTGTTCTAAAAATTCAAAAATATTTTATGTACGCAGGTAGGTATGTAATTATTATTATTTTTATTGGGTTAATTTATTTATGATATTAGGACTGATTGAAACAATGTATGACTAGATAAAATTATAATATCTCACCCATAAGGTTAGATAATTATTGTATAATGTTGTTATGATAAAAAAAATCATCCGTATTTCACCGCCTTTCTATTTCTTTTATTCAACAAAAAAAAAATCTTATAAACAGAAAAAAAATAGTACCTACATAATTTTTTTTTTCTCGCCCGTCGAACTACTGCCTACTTACTTTTCATATTGTAATGTACCTACAATTAATACATCTTGGACTTTGCACCGATTGAGTGATGCAAATCCTCAGTACCGACCTCAGTAAAACAATGTTTTTACATAAATGTAGTTATTTTACCCAGTACGTACCTGCTCGAATTCATTCAACTATTTAGACGGCCGCTATTTTTTTTAATTGAAAAATAATAATCGTAGTTATTTTTGCATCATCCTCATTTCCTAAGGTTATTTTTTGTAACTTATGTAAATACCTTGTGAATCATATGCATATTTTGGACATTGGGTAGTACCTACATAATATTTTTAAAAAATCTTGCTTTAATGATTCGAAATTTTTCATGTTAATCTCATAGCAAAAATGAAATTTTCTTGTTGTATTTTACCTTTGCCGTGCTTCATTTTGTATACATAAATGCTTAGTATTTCTTGTGAACCTCATAAAAGACAGTACCAACTATTAAAAAGTTTATGTACCCCTGACCACATCTAGGTATATTGGTCTAACAATAAATCCATGCGTGGGTTTACCAGTCGTATGTAATTATCCACAATAGTTTTTCTTATTATTAATATTTTAATCACTGTGGATGCAGATAGGTACCCACGCAATTTCTTCCTGTTATGTTTTTTTCAAATTGAGAACTCTTTATGCGTTAGGCACTGTGATTATAATCTTGAACCGTGTTACTAAGGGGGTTTTCTATGTCGACTATGGATTTCACTACCTTTTAATTAAAAATTGTTTTTTTTTTTAATCTGCTGAGCGTATGTGCCAAGTGATAAATAATTACAACTACCAACGCACGTATTTTGATTTCACTCTTCCCTTTTAGATAAAAAAAAAAACATTTTCAATGAACCCTTAATATGGATCTTTTGAGGACTTTAGTGTCTACTATGGATAAATCATCTTCCCCCCCTGATGAAATGAAGTGTAATCATAAAGATTACATCACAAATTCAAACTTCTATTTATTCTAGTGACATGAACATTATTTCACCATCTCGACTACGGATATAGCTTCTCTCTCCCCTTTAAAATCATCGCATCCCTTGGGTCGTTGACTTTCTTTATAGTTTACCTTGAAAACCTCACGTTCAGAAATATACACATTGTATAATAATAGTATAAACCCACAGACCATCGACCATCTTTAAAATTTAAACAAGTTCTCGCTGTACCCCGTAACGTAATGGTAGCCATACACGTTAGGGTTTGCATGATGGTTATGCATGTACATGCATAACCATCATGCAAACCCTAGTGTGTATGTAAAAAACTGTACAGTTATCGATGCATGTACATGCAACCTAAGAAATATCAAAATAGATATTTTTTCGGTTACCCTAACGTGTATGGCTACCATAAGACTTACGCGGGAAAAGTTAAATGTTTCCGAATAAATTTTGTATGTGATTTTTACCAAGGGACTTAGATTCAAGCTCCAACTTTACCCACTAGACATAGTTTTATAAGATTCTTCACGGATTCAGAATTGGTACCCACTTACATTATTTATAAATTCCTAAAAATAAGTAAGCAGCTACTGGCAGTTTTTTTAATTAAACTTTTGTTTTCTTCATTAATGCGTTTAATTAGTACGTATTCGTTGACGACCTCCGTGGCCAAACGGTTAAGATTATCGGCTACGATTCCGGAGGTAAATTTTAAAATTTAAAAAATATATATAGTATACTTGTGACACGTTCCGGAGTGGTAGATACCTACTTTATTTGGCCCTGAACAGATCTGAATAGCTTGTAATTCTCATCCTTTATCTTTCCCATCCCCCCCTCCATCCTTTCAGCCTCACAAATATGTCGCAATCTTCTCTTTGGTTAGTAGCAGCAATTGGGACCTCGGTGCGGTATACAAAATTCACATAAAAAAGTTGATTTATAATTTGATGTCGAATTTGGTTGATAGTATGTCTAATAATTATTATAAATTAATTTGGTTGTGAACACCGTCATTTTTTTACCACAATCAAAGGGCAAAATCCAATAAATATATATATTTTTTTACACCTTCATCCACTTGATGTGTGAACATATAAGGTTAAAAAAAGTCTACGATCAATCAATATTTCCCACTCGGGACTAAACAACCGACATTTGATGTTTATCAGAGATTTATCAAACGTGATTGGAAATACGGCCAAAGTCCCATATTATGTGGGTATTTTTAACATTGGTATTTGACATGTTATGTTACCGATAATTTCGAAATAATTTTATGTTTCCCGGAACAAGTAGTATTACTCATAGAATTTCCTGTCTAGCGCAAAAACTCACGCATACAAGGCTGACTTATATGTGTATGCAGTGGATTATTTGATTTATTATTAAACATATAATAAATTATATATAAACGCCCTGTTTACTACTGACAATGAAATCCCCCAGTAGTTAACTCCGGACTTTTTTCCGAAGTATATACCTATATATATTTATCTACCATGTATTTATATATAATCATTTGCAACATCTATTTATGTAAGTTTATTTTATTTTCCCATGTGTATATATCTACACGAGAGAGACATATATACACTCACACCACAAAACGCAGGACATCATTATACTGTTGTCACTGTACCTGTAGACCGGTTTGTTCCACGTTGACAAGCGGCCGTCGCCTCCTAAATAAGATTTTCTATGGTTTTCCTTATTTCCATCGGCAAATTCGGAGAAACTCCTTAATAAAAGGTCATAGCCGACACCTTCCTACTCCTCACACAGCACAAACAGACGAAGTATGAATATATTATATTAAAACACAATTTAATTTGTTTACATCACTTTAATAATTATATATAACCTCTACATGTTTCATTAATAAAGTTCACCTCGTCAAGAGGAAGTATATACTTACTCCTGATGAGGTGAACTTTGTTCATGAAACATGTAGAGGTTATATATATTAAATTGATGTAAACAAAGTTATTTGTTTTTAATATAATAAATAATTCCATCACAAAGTGATAAATAAGCTTTCAGAAGAAATTTTCTTCGAAAAATTAAAATATACGAGTGATATGGCCAGAGCAATTTGCTTGCGGACTGTTGTTGTACAAGGAAAACTTGTAAAGCAATCCGCAAGCAAAACAATTTTGTAGGGTTTTCTTAGAAACAATATTTTTCCCTACACAAAAACAGGAGACCTCTTATTTTTGTTGTTTGTTTTTGGGGTGTTATGCCGTGTTGCGCTAACTCCTTCTTTAGCCGACCTTCTATAGGAGACCTCTTAGTCTATAATATACCAGGGAATATTTTTAGCCCGATCGTAGTCTCGTAGTAGATTCACTCGTCAGCGCTCAATCCCGTATCGGGTTTTAGCCAAAGGGCGAGAATGAAGACAGGATAAGTCTCGACGAATAGATCAAATATTAGGACGGAAAAACCAGCGTACTTAATTAGGCGTATTATACGAATGGCTATTAAAGTTCCATGTTTAAATTAGCACTGTAGCTATTTTTTATCGTAACGCTCAAATCTGTTGCCAAGCGATAGGTGAGTGGGACGGTGAAAACCACGGCGCAAAGTCCATTTCGCTAGACACTCCTGCTACTAGTCATAATAAGTGATTCTCTAGATGTCCGGGCACAATCTTATACATACCGTTAAACCTTTTTAGGCGTACAAATAAATAAAATAAGTATGTGTTAAATGACACGTTATGAATTGATGTTACATTTACCACAAAATAATGTTGCGTTTTCTTTATTATTTTTTCTTTGTTTCGTTTAGGTCGGTTTGTTTCATTCGGGTTAAACCTTTGTTGTAACTCCGTTCCATCATTTAAAACTGTCTATTTTAACAACTTGTAATGCTTTACATATTTTCTTAGTTTTAGATGATGATACTTTTTAAATTTGAATGTATTAATGGCGCATCTTCAAAATACCACGGGGTAGGTAATCCAATTCTATAAACCGAAACTTATAGTAAATGTAAAAATAAGAAAACTAATTATATTATCTTGGTACATGGTACTTAGTACAGTTCGGGCAGCATTGTCCAAGATGATGACAGCCAACCTCCGATTGTAAAAGATTTGCCAGAAGAACAACAATACATGAAGTCTAGTCATACCTGAGTCTAGAAATACGATTCTATTGATTCCAATGTCTACGTTTTTTTTTAAAGTATTATAATTTGTCCTGTATTGATTTCGTAATCCGAATTCTTCGTTCAAACTCCACATTTGAGTCATCTCATCTCTCCCAGTGCAAGTTAGTACAATATATTTTACGTGCAAAGTAATTCATCATTTCAAATACATGTTTCACACAACATCTCAATTTATGATCTTTGGGTGTGTTTGTTTCCTTGATAGAATTCTTATCTTTGACCGTTGATTGCGAACTGCGGGCAGATACAGATAAAGATTACGTATAGGAGCCAGCGGACATACTAGATGTTGCACTTTTCAATTATTACAAATAGGATGTAAGGACCAATATATGTATCTGTAAAGAGTGGTGGATTTTTTTAAAAACAAATCTGGCTCGAAGGACCAAATAATGTAATCGCAAGGCGAATCAAGAATGGACTGTAAAATTAATTGTGAACTAGAAGTTGACACAACGATGGTTAGAGATGGTGAACAGGGAGTAAGAAAGGAATCCGACTTACCCCTTTTGATGTTCGTCAACGATGTTGATGGTTGGTTTCACTCAAAGGAGATGATTTATTTCACACGCAACTTCCAAAACATCTGGGTTGGATAAGAAACACACTGAGGGAACCGAATATGTTCACAGCACAGTATTCTACCCCGAGTTGATATCAATAAAAAGCAATGATCACAAAGAGATGTTCATCAAACCGGCTTCATCAATAAACTGATTTGACAGTTACGTTTATTGTTGTAAATGTCACACAAACGTGGGTACAGTCGAATAATGACAGGTACTTGTAGGTAATAGGATGGGAAAACTTCAAGGACAATGTTAAAGGAAGATAGTTGCGTCAACAAGTTTTATTCCGAGATTGATGAAATTTTGCACACTTGACCTTTAAAACAAGAGGAATGTCGCCGTCTACATGAGATCTCGAAAACCATCCCATCCTCTTTTCCAACCCCTAATAGCAGTATTTTGAAAATTATTGATTAAGTTTTGCACACTTCACTTTCAAAAAAGATGAAAATTACTGTATATATACATCTTATTACGAAAACTATAATTATTATGAAATGACTGAGGATTTTGAAAGCCATTAGTGAAGTCGATTGATTTCGTAATTCATTGTTATCATGTTTCATAAAACTAGATGTCCATTACAATAGATCATTTTCCATTCTAGCACGGGGCTTATCATTGTGTACTCTGTTGTTTATGACAACAATCATTACATTAATCATTATATAAATGTGATATTATTGGTTTTGAATGTGAACTTTGAAACATGTCGGTACAGATGTGTCTCATCATAACCCAATGGAGGCGAAGGGACGAGGCAAAACATTCAAAGTCTGATCTGAGATAATTCAAACACTATAAATAAAAAAGGACAACAATGCGCAACGAGACTGAACTAATGTCACAAATCACAATGGGTTCAAGTGACGTCACAGTGACCGATAACTTGCGTTAGGTTCAATTTAACACATATTTTAACATCAAACATACGTTAATTTCTCGACACTTCAATGTTATTTCATTTCTTTTACCAAATGTGTTTTTTTCCTTCTTATGATTGTCGCAAAGAAGTCTGTGGTTTTTTTTTTTAATATTAGACTGTTAATCTTAAGGCGATGCACTACGTCGTGTAATATTTTAAATTGAGCCGCTATCAATAACAACCCTTACGTAGATAGCGATAAGGTTTAAATTCCCGCTTAGCACCATTCGCCTGTTTTGATTTATGCAAGAAAAAAACATGTCCAAAAATTGCCTTTTATTTTATTTTGTGGATGTTCAGGCATAAATATTTATTTTTTTTCCGTTCTTTTTATAAATAACTTAATTTGCCATATTATACAATAAAATTATACCGAAAATGGGTTCGCAAGTAGGAGATTTTGAACTTTAAAGCAGTTTTCATAGGCCTGTACATTATTTTTTTCTGGGCTTATAAAAAGACTTATCTAAAAAATACTCGATTATTTCAAAGGTCAAGGTGTATTTTACTCGCAGTATTTAATTAAAGCATCTGAAATATTTCTAGGTGACAAAATTTTCAAACCAAAAACACATGATTTTGCATTACTACGTATGGCATCGCCTTAATGTATAAAAATTCAGGCTACGAATGTTTGTGCTCGCAGAACTCGAAAAGTAGTCGTCCGATATCGCTGAAATTTTCGAAGTTAGTTAATAGTGCCGGGACTGTTTAGAGAGTGGTTTAAATGGTATAAGAAGTCGAGGACGCCCGAGGAATACCTAACGCAATATCTCTGCACCGGAGAGAGATACGGAGTCGAATTAAACGATGTTATGTAGTTTTTTAACAGTCACATTACGGTATACAGTAGTTAATGGTGAAATATGTCGGAGACGCTCAAGAAAGACATTAGCAATAGCGAAGCATTGAGAGGTCCACTTTTGAATAAATAATTTGTATTTTTTTGTGAAGTTGATTGTTTTACGAGACATCGAAATGTAAAAGGTCACTTAGACAGGTTTACGTAATAATTATAATAATAATTTATTTTATTTAATGTTATTGAAACGGTGTAGGTAAATTAAAAATTAACACTTTGTCCAAAACATGCGCCTTAGCACAGGTTTTCCTAGTGGGGTTTGCACAAAAACTGCTACCAACAATTTTTTCATAACTGGTGCTAATTATGTAAAGTGTAGAGAATAAAAATGAATAAATAAATAAATTTGAATGATCAGATATCTCCTTCAATGGTAAGAAAATTACGATGTTGTTGTTTTTTTTTAATTTTTATAAATTGTGAAAGACATAGCGAGTAGGTACTATACTTAATTACTTGAAGGTATGCATCTTATTTTTAAATCAATTTTATATCTATTTTCTGGAATCTCTGTGGATTGAGCTAGCTGATACTATCTTACTAATAAACGTGTTTAAAATTTTACATAACTGAAATTTTAAAGCACGCTTATTAGTAAGGCCCTATAATGCAATGAAATTACTTTCCCCGTCCAAATCACAAATGTGGGTTTTGTAGTCTCCTTCGTTATGAAGCATATCAGTCACAAAATTGTTACTCAATCTGAGAATTGTATCCAAGAATCGGTAAGAAGTGTAATTTATACATATTATATTATAATCATAAATGTTTTTAAATTGTTTCTTGGGTAAAGCAAAGTAACAATTAGGTATAGTTACTTAGAATATATTGTGAAATACGCATACTCTGACTCAATGCATTTCGCGGTTATTACAACTTTTTTTTTAATTAGAGTTATTAGTATTATTTTACTTGAAGGAGGTATGGTAATTTTTAAATTTCACCGAAAAATAAACAATAATTTGAAAACAACTTTCACTGTTAGAAAAATAAGAATATATTTCTGTAGAAACCCTACTTACACGATACTTGAAACATAGATGTTCCAGGACTGCAAATTGATGACATTCATTAACCTTGCACAATACATTGTTGACTGATTCGACCCCTTGGAATTAGAAGGTTTCATCTGACACTTCAATGATATACGATAATGAACTCTAAAGTAGCCAGCCTTCTCTCGAGTCCATTATTACATAGACATTGCAATGTCTCAGATGAAACCTTTTTTATTCTAAGTGCACGTGATGTATCACCGTCTTGCATTCTACAGAGTGTATCGGCACGTACCCGACAAACTTTAACCAGCTATTCCTTGGCACATTTGGAGTAAAAAATGTTATGGGTACTTTGCTGTCTGGTAACATTTTTTTTAATAAAAAATTTACTATTCATATTTTCACCACATGTCACCAATGTTTTATCCTTTGTCAAAGTTTGAAAACCCGTCTGGCAATATTTTGTTCGAGTTTCGTTGAATAATGTACGTACGTACCTACGTTGGCGCGCTTTTACAATCACAACGAAATGGCACGGCACCATTCGTCTCATTTTTAACTATTATTATTTAGTGTGTACGAAAGAGCGAGGACACTTTTTGACACACTTGCTAATAACAGCTGTTGGACACGAGAAACAATGCATATGAGAGTGACGGAGTGTGGATTTTTAAAATTTATTTTTTGTTTTTAATGGAAAAAAAATATTACCGGACAGCAAAGCGCCCATAACATTTTTTACTCCAAATGTGCTAAGGAATAGCTGGTTAAAGTTTGTCGGGTACTTGCCGATACACCCTGTATATTACAAACATAATTTCTGATATCTATGTATATTTTGCTATTTCATTATTTTATAAATATAGTGCATAATATATTATGTATATTCACACGGAGAAAACTGGCTGATATAAAACTGTTAATTTATTAAAATTCTGGTCAAATTATTCGTATTCCTTTTAAAAACGGGACTAAAAAATTGACCGAGTTCCTAACAATTTATTAGTTAAAATCGAATGTTTTATAATGACGGCAGAACACGTGTTACTAATACTGATATTGTCACCCCGTCATAACATTTATTACACAGGTGAAGGTACTCAAACCCACATCTAAAATCGAATACGTTGCTTTCAATGGAAACTTCAAAAGATCATAACATTGTTTTAATCCAAAATATTTGCATTATTTTACCCGGACAAACAATATCAGCACATATCGATCAAGATGTCAATAAAAACCAATTTCATTTATGCGTGATGTTGTAATTCGGTTTATTTTAAGAATTATTCGATGAGTAGCATTTATTTGCAATTTTTTTTTTCAAAACAAAACTTATAAATAACAATTTTGTTAATTGTGATAATTATCTAATCATCCATGACATCAATCAGATTGTCAATAATACTAATTATCATCGGAATTAGTGTACTTACTGAATTAACAATATTTTTCCGTTTCGAGCTGTCGTCGGGTACAACAAAAAATATTTGGATGGATTCACCCTCACACCTGAGTAATAAAAGGGAAACAAATTTTAATTCTGACAACTTTAAAAAATGAACCAAAGTATTTGGGTAGGTACCTACTTGAGTAGTAATATAATCATTTAAAAAAACAGAATGATATTTGTTAGTCCTGGCAACTTTTCAAAAAATTCTCGTAATATACGTACTGTGCACTGGATAGTTACCCAATACTGTAGAATTTAAAATAAATTTTGCTAGGTACCTTCTTACAGATTGTATTTGAGTTTTTCTGCCAAATACTGAAAACTCCCCCATATTATGGTATCTATCCGCGTAGACATCACGGCGGCCAACGCAAGGAAGGCAACCGGTATAGAGTCGAATATAATAGATTAATCGTAATGATTTTTAGTTAATATTTTATGGTTTTGTGTATTGTTTACGAAAGTAGTAGTTGATGACTTGTAGGTTAGGTAGATCTACATACCTTTTAGGTTTGCAAAGGAAAATATATGATAAATCGAAACTATTGTTATAATCATAAAATGCTACTCGTTCTTTATCTAAAATAAACGCAAACTTTCCACTCTGATAATTCTATTATTGTCGTGGGTAGGTACCAAGTGTAATATATACACTATTTCAATTTTCTTCTTTTTGAATTATGGAACAAACAATATGGCGTCTTGTTTTAGTTTTGGGCGGTAAAATGAATTGTAGTTCAGCTATTTTAGTGATTGCTGGGATTAAGTACTTGGAAATTCCAGACTTATAAGCTGGGCAGATTTCATTGCGCCAGAGCTCACCGTTCAAGAATATATATTTTGATGAATATACATATTATAAGCACACTTTCAATACAAATTATAATGCATTTAATTTTTGCATTTGTTTATGAATTATTATTACTTAATTAAGATAAATGTATTTGGCCCTCATAATCATTGATCGGAAGCATTATTTAGTGCAGCAATTCTCGTGTATAAATAATTCCGGGAAGCGTTCTGTTCCAAGTTCTAATTAAATATTTTTCGACATTCAATATTTGAATGTATGAGCTCACCTTACCACCTTTACTGCACTCACAATGTTGTTCGTACTTGAAAAAAATTGGCGCCAATTTACCAAAATGGCAATCCTGAAGTATTCCCGGCTTTATTTCATCGATAAAAAAGAAACGCCCCTTTTAAAATCATTCGGCCGTGCGTTATCAGAAGATTACCAAATATAGCAAAAAAACGTGTTATTCCATCTCAGTTGTTTTTACCAAATTTAAATTATTTCTCGTTATTCTCTTTCTGGCCCATGCATAACCCACCTCTCACCTGTGTATCGCCGACCCGCTCTCGCACACGTAAAACTCGCTGAGAATATCTCGATACTATACCTTTTTCAGTTTAACAATTGAGAGTCTATTCTGTCATTCGGTAGCCTATCGATTGCCGTACATTTTTATCTCAATTGTCGATGTTCGAGCGAAGTTTTGTATGAGGCTAAATCGTGATTGTGATAAGTGAATTGGCTCCCTGCCCACTTTCATGACTGGTACAAAGTCCAAAGTCCATTCGCTGTTCACGTGATCGTTGCATTGTAGAATCCCATACATATCTGTGTCTCGCTCTATCTCTCGCTTCGCTGTATAGCCCCGTCTCTCTCGAGCACGTGTTCACCGTGTGAATTCTACGGGGTCACCAATCTTTTTTTAATATATTTTTTTAACTTCGAGTTTTATTTTTATAATCCTTTGAACTTTTAGAGCACCTACATTACAATGGAGCACATGTTGATTTTTTTATCTCGTGTTATATCAGACAGAAGATTACCCCAAAGCTTCTCTGTATATCCCACATTGTGTTTCCATTTGTTGGATAACGTTTCAGAAGATGGGTGAATGATTTATAATATTGATTACGTAGATTAGAAGCGATGTACGATTTTTTTGAAATATTATTATAAGATATTTTCTAGCCTTGTTAATACATATTACAGTTGAGGTAATCTTTTTCAAAGATGGCTCTTCAGGTACTATTATTCATTTGGTCTGGAACACAGCTGTTCCTTCTTCAGGGCAGAAATTGAATATAATATGATAGTATTTAGAAATAAATCTGTCCTTATAATTTACCGTGGCATTTCACGCATCTCAATTGATGATTTTTGAAATCTGGCGTAATGAAATTTGGAATTTATTTATGTAACTTGCAACCTAATTTTCATCGTGAGATATGGGGGTTTTGAATCATCCATCAAACTGTTAAATTTTAACAATAACTCTTGTGAAGCCGTGTAGTGGGTTAGTGGAGATTGTCGTTTTATAATCCGTCATTATCGACGGGGTATATTGATGATATCATACTTTACTTCTAATATTATTTAAAATGTGTTGTTATCAATTTTTATTATCTATGCTAAAAATTTTATTGCCAACACCTTATCAATTCGCATATCCGAAATGTATTTCCAACGCGAGAAAGTTTCAGTGGTTAAGTAAGTTATGGCTACCTAGGCCAACGGCATAAAATAACTAATTATAAGTATTATTGTATGTAACAGAACTTACCTACTAAAATTTCATTGTTGCATCGCTCGAGAACCGACAACGGGTCCAAAGTCCGGACGCACAAACCTCGCATCAAATGTGGCGCAACAACCTTAGGCCAAACAAGCTAATGTAGGCCCTAACTTTGTCTCAACGCGAATACAATACGTTCTATTTAACTTTGAAATGAATTTCTGTTAACTTTGACGGAACCAAAACGTCGTAAATCAATACCGTCACGCGCGCTAATACATACGTTATTTTTCTGAATCTGCGGCTCATTTTAGTTTGAAGTTCGGTTCCGTTCGAAATCTTGGGTGCAAAGTCCAATTCATCGCTCCGGATCTTGATTGTAATATGTGAATCAACGTACAAGCGGTTTTAATCGCTATTGCGTTTGCTGAACTTATTATTTTAGGTTCAATTTTCACTGTGCACAGCATGCGGGCTGTGGTATTATAATAATCACTTATTATTTGTACAGGTGGGTAAAATATGCACATTTTATTTTTTGTACCTATATCTCTATATTATCTTCGGGTTTTTCTTTACACGCTGTTACCATGAGAACTTGAGGAAGTTTTTAAAAAGATTTAATTGATCGGTTATAATTTTTATAATAAAGGGATAGTACCTACCTATTGATGCTTTTGAAGTCAGTAAATAAATGCGAATTTATTTGGCGAGAGTTTCGTTTGCAGGTTTTTATAGGTGACACCATTGTCCCGCTATTGTGACAACTAATCCATTGTCATTTAGTCTTATTATTTATTACCTACAAGGAGGCGTTTGTCTCCTTATCACGTTGTGCTAGGAAAGGGAATGGTGTCGATGAACTTTTCACACCACGCGAAAATAGATCAAACGTTCATTGATTTCCCTCCTAAATTCGATAATAATGGCGGGAAAATGAAAACATCTCGTCTAATCAACCGATTATTGATGAAGAGACCTACCCACGGAGACCACACATCTATGAAAGAATATACAAAGATAATTATAGTTATTGAATTGATAATAACATTATTATGTATTGCATTTTTTGTCATATGATTTAATATTATCATACCAAGTCATTAATCCGTTATAAGCGCCATTTTAGCTTGCACTTTTCTGTACCAAAGGTGTCACAGCTGTACGATATTTTTGTACCGGACTCCAAAGTCCAAAGGCACAACTACAAAATCATCCTGTGCAATTAACTGGGCGCTCTCCTGCTAAGGTCATCGTAATTTATCGAGCATGCTTTTGCAATTATTGGCACATTTACTGTATGGTCTGCCGCCGAGAGATCAGATGGAACCTAACATTTTGAATGTCTATTGAATGAAAAATAATGTAAAGTTGTAACTATATACTCTAAAATTACATTTGTGTGCAAAACAAATAAGTTTTACAATCAGTACCTACCCAATTGAAGACAGTTTAGTTTTTTTTAAATTGACACTTGAATTTTTTCTATGGTTCTAAATTTCAAATGTCAAAGCAATTTATTTTTTAAATCACGCAACACCAAAAGGACCGTTAAATGAGATACTTGTGAAGAAGAAAAAAGATGTGGATGAACGTTGATCTATCTTGACCCTACCCACGTCAAGAGTTATTGAATTGAAGTGAACGGATGGTGACGGGATGACATTAATGTATGAGTGATTTGACAGACAGTATTATTTTTTTACCATCATTAAAAAACTCTTTAGCGTCATCATTATTAAATACGAAAGTCACGGCGTTTAAAACTTTATTGTAGTAAAATGTTACATTTTGATAACATAACTAAAATTATTTATACAAATATTGCATCGATTTCAAGATAATCCAGAGTGATAGGTACATAAACTCTCAGTATCGTCCAGGTGAAAGACTTCCATTCAGAATCGAATCTTTGGCGTTGTTTGAAATGGCATTAGCTGTGTTTGGTGATGTTAGTGTAGATATAGTCAGGTGCTTCCCAACCTACCTCTTCCTGATCACCTCCCCCACAGCACTTCAATTACACTACATACCCCGATTGGGGATGCCATAGTCCAATGATGTAATCCAAAATAAGAACAGTATTACATGTAACTAGGTAGGTACCTGCTCGCTTTTGTCTGCCATAAAACATAAAATGTGTCCATGTTCTCTGTCTCCACAGGCGCCAGTTGTCCAAACAACAAATGGAAACTTCGCGTTCCAACTTGTTTGTTTTGACAATTCCACTTCTATTCTTTGGGGAATTCTATGATATATGGCATTTCCTTTGTAACCACTTTTACCTGGATTATACAATATGATGTACTTTTTAATGGTCGTTTCTATATACTAGAGGCTTACATGAAATAAAAGTATTTATAACTATGACTAGAGGTGAGAAATGACTGGTGGTAACTAGGTGGCCATATTTTATATGGTTACCTACTTGTTTTTTTTAATATGTGTTGTTACTTTGGTCAAAACCCGTCTTTGATAATAATTTTATGATAATAACATTGGACAGGTATTTTGAGACAGGTTTTTTTCTACCTGAATATGTCTCTGGTCTAATCACGAGGTGTAAATAATGTTAAGTCTTATTTTATTATTGTTATCTAGCAAGATGTATTTCTTTTAATGCTGTTAGTTTGGTTTTTGTTTTTAACACGTTTTAAATAACCTGTAATAAGGTTCTACTTAAATTGTAATAATACCTTATTTTAAACACCTTTTTTTCGAGAAACCTACAACAGATCGGTTTTATTATTTTTCAGGTCAACGGTCTCGGGAGATTTTTTTTATTATATGAAAAATTTGACAATGATGCTTGCCATTTGTACTTTGCCTAGTTCAAGGTCGGTATAAAACAAACCAAAAAAAATCCTGTACTTTGACCCCACTTTTTAATTTGGGTTGAATTTGGCAATACATACAAGGAAACGTCTACAAAAATCTTCCTATGAAGCAGGCTCTCCCTCACGTACGCTTCGGAACGAGCGTTCCGTGCGCCGCTCTATAATGCGCAAAAAAGTCCGGTGTTGGTAAGGTAAGTTTACACTACAGCGCAGTCCACTGGCTTTTCTGCGCAGAGCGCACGTTCCGAAGCGTACGTGTAAAGCGCCGCTATTGGTTATGGACAGCGCCTCTAGCAACAAATTTATAAGTGCATCTTGTTCGAATTCATGGATCAATTTATATATTTTTGAATTATGTTTCAACAAGTTGGCGCCATCTTGTAAAGGCATTTATGTAGGAAGGTCTTGATTCTATATTATGATTATCATTTATATGCTTTAAATCCATGGTAATCGGTAGTGAATTCATTATGTAGTTTCGGCAGTTCGATTGATTCGCGCCATATTTGATGTTAGTTGTCTATGGCTTTCTTCTTTCTTTCAACCCGGGGCCGGTTGTGTCAAAATTGAATCTGTCTTCCTCTTGTGGAGAAAGAAAGTTCTTTTGTTCTTTACACCAATCAGACGCGGTTGCGAAAACAAGTCGGCAAACTTCGTGTAACTTTTTAAAGCATCTTCTCGTAATTTTTCATAATTCGACTACCTACCTACTAGACGACCACGCGTCAGATTCAAACGCATGTTTCTTATCGAACACTTTAATTATAAGGCGTTTAGAATGACATTTGACATAAAATTCCAGAATTCACTGTTCGAAAGTAGTTTGATATAGTATATACACAGATTTTCAGCTATACAGTTAAGACGTGTTTTCTTTCTAATTTTCCTGCTTCAACATACGCGTGACTCACACAGACCGCTCACAAACGTTCTTCTTTTGGTCTTTATTCTTTACAATAAAAATATATCTACTTCTCTTAAATTACCAGTTTGGGAGCAAAAGCAAATAGAAGAACAGCCCGTGCTTCTGTAACATGAAAGGAGGAATAACAAAACAAAGCATATTTGAATATGGAATTAAAATAATGATGGTGGATTATCCCAGCATGTTTCTGTTGCATTTTGTATGGTTTAATTGATTTTCCCTCCATGCTTGTGATCACGTAGACCCAATGCCCTCGGTACGTAGCCATGCCGGGCCGCCGAGCACGCAAGCGAGGTGAAAAATGGTAATAATAAAAAGTACCTAGTCGCGTATCACTTCGGAGGTAGGTGGCACTTTCCGCAAGCAACTACTGTTGATTTTCTTTCTTTTGTATCGTGTCGTTGGCGCCCTTGCCCACCGTCAAACGCTTTTCAAATTCGAAACAAAGAATTAAAACTGTATGTACATTATTGAGGTTGTTCTGTTTTCGTTTATTTCCTTGGTGTCCGTAACTCCGTAGGTACCTGCCGAGTACCTACTCGGATATGTTTTTTTTTGTGAGGTTGACAAAGAAAAGTGAATGCTTCTCACCTTTCTGTTAAAAGAAATTATATTGCGTGGGGTAGGTACCTTTGTCTGAGAACAACGTCAAAGTGTGATATAAAAATTGAGGAAAATGAGACATATAGACGTACCGCTTATCTGCGTTGTAAATTCTCCCTCTTTCTCATAAATTGCGTATTAAAAATTATTTAAAAAGTAAGGTTACAGCGGTGTTAGGACATTATGTATAAAAACACATATGTATATTTTTAAATTACGACTTATTTCATTGCTTACTGTTTTCTAACGAATTATTTATTATTCACCATTTTTACCACGTGTCAAAATATCCGAAACCGATTAATTATAATCAATAATTAATCGACAACTTTATCCTTTTGTTTTTCTTATGTTGACATCCTTGATGGCTATCAGGTTTTAATTATTAATCTCTTATGAGTAGTTAATATTTATGTCTTGGGTTGATAAGTAGAAACCTACATTGATTATTGTAAATTGAATTGTGATCTCTTTTCAATTTAAGGAATTAGACTTATCACAACGATTCTTTACATTTATTATTGTAAGATTAGATAAAATACAATAAAAACAATTAATTGTTGCTGAGTAATAAGAAATTTTCCGAACTAAATACTGTCGATTTTCTTCTTTAAATATTTTTGACGCGCTTCTGATTTATGAAGTCAATAACATTTTGAATTAATCAATTGAACTGCTCGTGTACAAATGCAAATTAAACTAGTAAATAAATTGTAATAATTTGCATTTGTGCATTATTTGTGAGTTGCAAAAGAAACTCGCATTATCTGTATGACGTTATCAATGGCGTTTCAATAAATTCTTCTCCACTCGTGCCGGTCTTCTGCTGTCCTCCTATGCCCAAACATGACATTGGAATTGATTACTCAACAGTTAAACAGAAAGAGGTGTGTTCATGTCTGTGTTCCCGGTGTAAGCTCAAATGTTCCTTACGGTGAAATCGATCATACATTTTTTTAAATATCGATATCCATTGTTGAACAGATAATCAATTGTATTGCTCTTGGCCTTGGCAACAGCAAGGTGTTATGTACACGGAGAAAAATTACTGATTAAAAATATTGGAAATTTATTTAGAATCTCTTAAAATTGTACGTAATCCCCTTAAAAACGGGATTGAAGGCCCTTAACGAATGAATTGATAGGTTTCCTGATAAACTTTTAGTAAAATACCAATTGTCGCGATATCGGAACACGTGTTCATAAAAATCCTAACATTTGCGCATTTCGTCATTATATATTATAGAAAAAGTCAGGTGCATGAACACGTGTTAAGATATTATTACAAATTTACTAAAAGTTTATTAGAAAACGGCCTTCAATCCCGTTTTTAACCAGATTACCGATAATTTGAAGAGATTTTTTATAAATTTGCAATACTCTATAATCGAATTGATCACCTTTTCAGGAATTTTCTGATCGGTGAATTTAAAGGAAATTAAAGAGAAAGATGTAATTTATGACCATTCGGATCTGGTTTCGATTCTGTCTCATCATGGCGCTTCTGAGTGTATTATCCACCCTGAAACATTTTTATTAAAGGACATTATTTGATTCATCCAGACTAGAATAATAATTATTATAAAATGCATCGTTGCAGATTTCCACGTGTGTGTATTATGACTAAGTAATTTCATTATTCTAAGAGACCCGTGCCAATATTCGGATTAATTTATCATTCACATTGTATCCTACTTTACTTCCCGGCGCGTGTACTGATAATGTACATAGTCATTTGCTTCTTTGTAGGTATAATTTGTATGTCCCTTACCTGAAGTTTCTTTTCTCTGGTATTTTGTAGTTTTAGGGGCGTTCCACAGGGTTCACATTTAGGGCCAATCCTATTTATTTACTATTTTTTAATGACGTTCTTAATGTAATGTGATTTGATCACGTTTACCTGTAATTACTACAGGTCCTACAAATATTTAGTTAAGAGGTCACTGTGACCTCATTTGAACAATGAATTTTCAGCGAATTGTAGTACATGATTCTCATTTCTCATGAAGATAGTATTTTTTCCTGGCCTGTTTTAAGTTACGGACACTGATTTTATTATGTCACAATGAACCACAAAATGCTTCTGTAACTACTGTTCTTGTAACGTTCTAATGCATTTATTTATCTTTGTTTCAGGTATGTGTCTTCTATATCTATAACGAGAAAATCTTATTTACTGTTCTACAGGAAACGAGTAAGATTTTGAAATTTATCTATATATTTTTTTTATCTTTTTTAATACTGGACATTTCCAAAAGATGACTAAGTGCCGATATTTATTTTCTGATCTGATATCAATATTCGTTTAACCCACTTCGTTAACATATTTTTCATCAGTTTATTGTGGAATGAAATTGCTGCGTTTTTAGTGTCACGTAGGTGAAATATTACACATTATTTATATGGCATTATACACAATGCAAGTTGTAGTGTGTGTGGTGACATTTACAAATCATAGTTAGGTTAGTACTTGGTACACTATATACAAACACTTATTTTTAATATGTTGTACATTATTACTGCTTGATTCTTTACATTGTATCATCGTTTACGTTAGAATTTTTAACCTCACTAGGACAAGCCTGTGTTGTGGTATATATTATAATGATGGTTTTGGTTCAAAACGGTTCAGAGTAGTTACAATTGATTTAAATTATTTCATGTTTGTAAATTGTAATAATGGTAATTATAATGGTAGTAAACACGAGCAACTGGTATTTTATAAAATTGATCTTAATTTCAATGATTATTGCAGTTGATTTATGGTCGTTACAAACATTGTTGAGTAGATCGACTTACAAAACTAGGTTCAATTACAAACAAACTTGACACAATTATAATATTATTATTTCTTAAGTAAACATCCGTATTGGATAATGGCATCAATTATTCCAAGGTGCAATGTGGCAGGCGTGTAATGTGATAATTCCTTTTTATTATATTTCTCACCTAATAAATGCATTCTGAAATCGGATCAATTTGCTTTAAACTGTTAATTACAATGTTTATGTTTATTATATTGGAGATTGAATGTATTAACTCTTTATTTACTAATTTAATAACATCGAAAACCTACGTAGTCTTATTTTGTTTAATAGCTCATATGGGCAATAAAAATAATTGCGTTGGCCTAGAAATTCAACCTAGAAAAAGCTCTACAAATTTCATGATGCCAGGACTGACCGTTCGAGAGTTTCGTGCTTTATATAAACTAATGACTGCTTTATAATTACGTCAAATTTTAGTTTCCGGTTTTGTAAGACTATTTTTAAAATCCTAACCTTATGTTAGAAAATCAAAATTCCTCATGTTTTCTTTAATTTTGAATTCAACAGATGAACCAGGTAATCAATGTCTGGGGTCTAAGAGTCTAAAAAATCTTAAGTTAATTCAGTTTTCTTTCAAATAAATCACACTCATGGAATTATATTTTGTTATGTGTGAAATATTTATACATTCTTATCTCTCAAATTCTAATGCGTAAAAATGCACATACTGCAATCGGTGTGAAGGTCGTCACAAATAATTATGTTGTCATCATCCGTCGAGTAAATAAGTAAAAACATAATGGTAAAAAAGTAAGCAATTAGCAATACAATGAAATCATGTGTATTGCTCGCTTTGTGGCCTTTGTTCACTCAATTTCTTATTAAATTTTGATAAAACGTTGTCATTTAATTACATGTTTAAAGTGTCAATTTACAGTAATTGCATATAAATTGTTAATAATTTATTAGTGAAATGTTTTGGTGTCAAATTACTGATAGACGGTATGACGCCATGCTCGATTTCAAAGTCGGAGAAATTGAACTGATATCACTTTCAAATAAGTACACAATTAATGTCAATCAAATGTCGCGTTTTGATTAAACCTTCATCACGACGTTGAGAAAAAAGAGATTATGTTAATCTCCTTATTTCGTATGGTGGTAGAGTTTAAAGGTATATCAATGTACCTGCATTCAATTTGTAAATGTCAAAATCACTGAACCGGGAGTGCCACAAGGTTCACCTCTTGACCCTACGTTAATGATTAATTTGTTGACTTGGTCGTACGCCTCGAGCGCTGCAATGAAATACAAGCAAATACACTGTTCTCGGCTGGTCAACCATATTCACAAATTGCTGAACGCCAACACCAAAACGAAACCTAATCTAACCTTATCCAACAATTTTTTTTTCTTCAATTTATTTATTTTTATTTCCCAATTTGACCGATCTGCACGTGCGCTCTAACTTTGGGTTAGGTTAAGTTAATAAGATGCATGGTCCACTTATATACTTGCAGTCTTATATTCGAATATACTTTGTACATAATAATTTCTGATTGTATTTTGCTTCTGTAGCAGTGATGTACACTTTCTAGTTAATTTGTTGTTGTTCACAATCACTATAATCAGTAATGAAGCAATCTCAATGTAGTATCAACCAGTACTGCATTGTATAGGCCATTCGGAAGTAAAATGACTACAGGCACAATGACCGACCGGTCACGTCGGTCGTCGAGTTGTTGTCCGCGATGTCGAAACCTTCGGCAAAAATAAACCAATAAAGCAGAACCAGTATGAATAATACTTATCGAACAAACGCCACTAAAAATGGAAGTCAACTAAGATTCTAGATTATTATTTTTATTCAGCATTCGTATTCTTTATATCCACGGCGATAACAGTAGTAAATATAATATAGTAGGTATCCATTTAAAAAACCTTGACATTTACTCTGAAAAAGTTGAATTATTCATTTCAAACCTTGAAATGAGCTTGAAACCTAATGGAAAATATCTTAATATTAATGAATGACAAATTCTGAAAAGAATTTGCTATTTTGGTTCGATGTAATAAAGCTCTTATCGTGGAAACACTTATAAACTTATTGAGTTAAAGGTACGTTTTGCTGATACGTGATATTTTTCGCTTTCTCGAGGCACCATGCCCGCTAACATTCATTTACAGAGCAGCGTTATGTCGAAAACACGTTTTTTGGTTTTTAAGTTTTAAGCATGCATAACACAATCTTGTTTCTTGGATGTTCAAGTTTTCACTTCTTAAACCAGGCGAATTAACAGTATTTCCTAACTCACACAAGCTGTCTTTCTATTATAATAACAATTCTAAATGATCACGTTTTACAACACTTGTAAGCACGTATAAGTCTTATAGATAATAATATCAACGCGAATATTAAGGTCTGTGGAACCCGTTTTGCATTGTCTTCAAGTTAACTTACGTTTGCCGTTATTTCTGTCCAAGACTTGTTTATCTTCGTGCGTTTCCTTTTACGTTAAGAGTAAGATTAGTCATACAGGTTCTGCGATATATGTGCCATCTTCTAAGAGTAACTTTACAAGTATAGAATACTAGGAAATCACGTCGTCCGAAGAGCCAACTTCATCTGATCGCCAGGAACATGCATTACGAGACAATGCAAGACCGGTCGGTGGCTGAGTTGACATCGCGTTTGGGTCCCACCCAGGCGTCGTGTTTTCAATTCCTCTGCTGGCTAAGTCCTCCACCACAATACAAGCAACATTTTCCGCTTACTGTGGTGGTAGTAGAAGAATTTCAAATATTGTCTGGTTATTCGTAACCCGGGAATGTTTGCCTTTCTTCAAAAAATGCTGTAGACAAGAGAAGGTGAAGTAAGTTGTAAGAAAAGACAGTTTATGTTTTTTGAAGGACCTGCAATCAAAAGTAATATAATTTAATTTCTAGTTTTTAGAAAGATACTGCTAACATTGCACAAAGCTCCCCCTCTCAGTTCCACTGGCTGATTTTTCTTTTTCTTATTATTTTAGAACATGACCCAAGTATGTTACTAAGAATAATCTTGGAATAAGCTTGGAATTGAAATCCCTGAATTTCCTTGCATTCCGAACGTCAGTCTTGTATCTTTTATGATACAAAGATGACCTCCTCTCAGAAAGGTAAATCCCACATAATCACCTTTCCGGTGCGTGATTTTGGTTGTGAAATATCAAAGTTGATTTGGCTAGCCGGCATGTAGTTCCGCTCGTAGATAGGTCGAAAAGACTCCATGTGTTTTAACACGTACCTGATCAGTAATCAGAAATGTAGCCATTGCCTAGTTACTACAGCTTCGCCATAGATTATCACTATTTGTTTTAATCAGTGACAATTGAAAAATAAAGACAAATGACGTAAAAAGATTTCAACGTTTCGTAGGTCATGATTACGAACTGAAAAGATTTGCGTTAACCTAGAAATTGTATTCGACCACAAATTCGCCATTGTTGAAACCTGTTTATAATAATAGTCCAAACGTCTTTGTACAAAGTGTATAAAATATCTTGGGTATCATCAAGACTCGCTTTCTAAAGCGATCGATCTAATTATGATGGTAGTAATAATTAGAATTATGATCTAATGAAATATCGCAATCAGAACAAGTTGACTGCTATATTTTAATTTATCCTGTCAGCCATATTGTTCTCATAATAGAGCATGCGTCTTGCCTACCATATACCCGATTACTAATTGGTTACTAACAGCATTTGTGGTGAAAAATAACTTGTTTATTTAGCATTTATGAGTTTGTAAATATTTATTATTTTACTAACGCTTAGTTTATAATATATTCGTAAACATACAACATTAAAAGCACGTGGGGTGGAAGTAGGTGATTTTTCACAAAAACGGCGCTCTACAAATTATCCAATTATTATTATTATTATTATTATTATGATACTAATTTGTTATTGGGAGAATTTATCTTAAAATATCGAATGCAACATGTTTATTTTGCATTTTTGATTTTGTAAATGTATTGATTGAGTTATTAGGTACATTAATTAACAATGTGTTTATTATAAATACTCATCACAAGTACGTGTTACAATCGATAAGATTCTGTTTTGTTACTAAGAGCACTTAAGGCTCTGTATTAAGCGTTCAAAGATTATTTGAAAGGGAGATATGTAAATACGAATGTTAGAGGGAATGTTAGCGAAAATATTTAATAAAACACGACTCGTTTGAAATAGAGCAAAAATCTCTCATCAAATGCTTAAGTTGCATTTAAAGAAACACTGTAATTTTTTTCATGGTTCTAACATTAAATAACAGAACAAAAAGTGATTTTAATAATTTTCGGAGCTTACTTTGTGCGATTTCTTTATAATAATCTTTAACTGAGTTGAAGAGAAACTTGTTATAAAGCGGTACAAATTGGATATGCGTCGACTTAACGTAACGTGTTTATAAAACATTTTCAGTTTAAAAATTAGCGCATTGTTTATTAGAAGCAAGTAAATACGCAATATTTAAGCACGAGGTGCCAGACTATAACCTCAATTTTCGCACGCGCTTAATTTAATTTATTGTTTTTAAATTGCATTATTTTTTTAGATATAGGCGTTGTCCTTGGCAATTAATTCACACAAAGTCACAGATAAAACCAGTTTAAACACTTCCTGGTATTCACTTTGCGAACAATCAATACTGCAAAAGTTATTTACAAAACAATTTTGGCCGCCATGGATTTATTTCTGCCCCCAACTTTAAACCACTCCTCGTAAAACAATATGAATATATTACTTATTTGATGGGGAGTATTTTCTTAGTTAAAAAGGTAGTAATTCCTTTAAGATTATTAATATAGACCTTTGAAGAAAATTTCCTCATGTTGGGCGCCAATTTGACATGTATCACTAAAACTGTACAGTAGTCGAGAAAACTGCGCACAATTCCCGGGTTAGGTATAACATGACAATATTTGAAAATCTCTTACTACCGTCAAAGTAAGCGGAAAATTTTGTTTGTGCCGTCATAGAGGACCTAGCCAGCCGAAGAATTGAACTCAAGAAGCCTGCTTGGCAACCCGATGGGTTGCCAGCTCTGCCAATGACTGATTCCGCCTTAAATTTCCGTATCAAAGCTACTATTTTTAGATCTCAACATCATTTCCAGGTGAAAAATGAAGTTTTGGTAGGTCTAGTTTATCTCTTAAATTTATATAAATCCGGGTAGTAACTACTGCCTAATTGACTTTAGAAAGAAGCTCGCAGCTTTTTGCACAATGTAAATTGTATGACATTTGAAATCTCCGCCCCTTCGCTTCGGAGATTAAGTCCCAATGTACACAAGAGATAGCTATAAGTCTTACCTACTGTTTGCTGAACGATATTGTGTAAAGTATGGATGGAGGGCATTGCTGTGCACGCGGTCACAGCACGCGGTGCACGCCGGGCACGCGTGCTGCCGGGAAGGTGATGGCACGCCGCCAGGTGAACCTATTCTGACGAACTATGCGACACAGAACCGGTGGAGCCATAAACGATGTGCACAATTTGTTGCCACCATTGCAGATGATTGAGATGATCAGTTATTAATACAAAAATTATTTGGTTGCTAAGCTGTTAGAAATCCTATATTTTACGCAATATTTGCCTTAGTTGCAATAATGACACCAAATCAGCTAATCAAGCATTGAGCGTTGATTTGTGTTCTATTCATCACTCTCTTCAGCGGTGCTTCAGAGCGTTCACTAAACTTCTTTGTTAGATCCAATCCAATCTCTATCTACACTGCATTATTCCTTTTCGAAATCTCAAAATCATAACACTGGAGTCCCACAAGGTTCACCTCTCTACCCTCTTATTGATTAATATATAGACAAATAAAACATTTTCATCAATATTCTTGTATTTATAAAGCCAACTGCAAAACAAAATAGATGCACACTGCAAATAATAATGAAGGCCCAAACTGATACAGGTGTGTTATTATGTGCAAGAAGTAGAGAATTGACCCCAGTGGCACGTGGCACAGAATCATGTTGTTAATCGATTTAAATAAACATTTTTACTTTGGTTTTCAAGCATTTTCCACAATTATCGCCCTAAGCTTTGTTTTTATTTATTTACTATAACAACTTTGTTAACCAGTTTACAACATACAGATTTATTCTTAAGGTCGTGCGTATTGGCTTTAGATATTTGTTCCCAGTGTTGCCTCTTTCCGAGGTATAGAATGCCAAAGTTTAACAACGCCTTTGTTGTTGGGTATGACCTCGCTCACTCAGCAGATGACATATTTAATAAAGATCCTGCTTAGATTTTCCGTCGGGTCCGGCTCATTTAGTATGCGAAAATCGTCGCAGCACCGCGAAATTATCAAATAATGCCTTCCAAGGACAGTTATGTTTTGTTGTTAAATGGAAAAAAAATAAGACCTCGAGAGAATTGCTATCGATAGATAGATCTTCTGATAAGAGGAGTTGATCATTATTTACTTAGTTTTAGTAAACTTACTATGCCGGTCGTTGGCCTCACCTTGTTGATTTTGTTATCAGCCTGCTTCTCTTATCTTACTGTCTACCTTACCTTACAGGACATTGATGATAAAAAATATACTTTACGCAAATTGCATTGCTAATCCCGAATCGGTTGCGAAAAGTGGAAATGCACTAACCCAAGTATCAAATGCTTTTCAAGAATCTACTTGAACGGTACAATCAATTTACCAATCAGATTAACGGAGTAATTTAACAAACAACACAACAATAGGCGAATTGATAAAACATCCATTTTCATATTCTTAAATTGTACCAGCATCTTCTTATGTTTCACTTTTCTAATCATGAAGACGGTATGCTTAACTTTGTAAGTTAAGTACCACTAAATTCCTTGTTTCAAAATTGCCTTGCGCATTGCGAAAATGTTGAAATGTCGTGTTTTTAAGTGTGTCGCCAACGTGTTTCTTGGGATAGCTGGCACGGGTCCAAAAGCAGACTGCTTTGGTAACAGTTCTAATATTTACACGCATTCACCCGGAGTCCCTTTGTTGATTATAATTAACCAGCGTTTCTGTCTGTTATAGATTCTGTGTTGACCTGTTTCATATAATGCCTCGGAGATTTCCTCGCACATAGCAACTTGTCACACATAACGTAAGACACCAGACGAGTCGCGAAGTCTGCAGATTTTTGTCGAAATGTTGGCAAATACGTTTCAAAGTTACTGCTAGTCTTTCCACGCCTCCTTCACATTTTGCCCCGGTGTTTTCCTCGAATAGTCTACAGTTTTTTTGACCAAATTTTGGCGTATGCTTTTTCACGATTCTTCATAATTTGTGTAACAATTTCTAGATTGTTTTGACATCAAAGTGAATTTATTAGTATGACGATAATGTGTATTGAAATGAATTATTAACGAATATTGATCAACTTAACAATATTTACTTCATTTGCAATGCAAACGCGACCTTCTGCGGATCTCGTAATCCCGGGGTGAATTTGTTTAACCTTTGCATTAAAAAATATAAATGATTGGTTTAAAAGCACACACCCACTATTTTTAATTTAAACATTTTATTTAGTTTTGAATACGAGAGGTATAGAAAAAGCAGTAGTCCGAATTTATATTGTAATATAATATTTAAGATGTTACTGTGTAAAACTGGTAAGAGATAATTTTGATGAATTGTTTGATTCCAATATTATTGTGAAGTACAATTTTTTGGATAGCAAAAACACTTTTATTATGAACACACCTATTTCAATTGATTTTTCGTGTCCTCTGTAATGAAACTATTGGTTGTGAGTCATGAGCATTGAATTTACCTTTAAAACGATTGTTCAATTCATCTTGTATTATAATATGTATTTGCTTAATCGTTCTCAGATAAAAAAATTCTGATTGAACCCGATTTCATTAAAAATGTTTTTTGTAAAATTTCCACAATCTTTTCGATAATGATAATAAATTCTGTGTCAACCTGTTTCAAAGTAAATTCTAATTTCCATTGTATTTATGCAAGAAATAACTAATAATAATAAGACACATGGAAGTATCATAAATTCAAAGAATGTTGATAAAAAAATCCCTCTGTTGTTATCACGTATCTACACCCATAATTATAATCATCGGCGCTATAACCCTTGATAAGTCATGTCCGCTAAGGAAACGCCGCAACTTCTGCGGGTCTTACATTAATGGGGCTCTCAATGGGGCCTCCCGCTATCTTTCTCCAAAAATGAGTGATGTCCTCCACACCTTCCAACCAACTAAGTTAATCCGTAATGAAGACTTCTCCCATTCTTCTTGCCTCTTATTCGTCCTGCCCAACAGATCCAAATAAATCTCAGTCACCGAACACATCACTCCGGTGAATTTTGTAGTTACCAAATCGTCGGCAACGATGCTAAATTCATAGTTCCAGCTACTAGTCGACTTAAAATTTTGATAACAATCGATTTAAATCAGAATCATTAGTGAAGTCAAGTTATTCTTAATTAAAAGCGACAGCACGACGGTGACTCAGAGGTGATGAGAGCTGACCCCAGCTGGACCAAGGCGCAACGGTTGACCGATAAGGAGCCAATCGCCGAACAGAGCAACAATGTATTATGTCATGGAATTATTGAGACGACTGCCTTGGGACCAATACACCATTTTCTAATTATTTTTTTACCAGAATATGGGATTGTTGGGATTTTCCTCCCGTTTATCTTTGTTGTTAAATGCATTTAGGGTATACTTGTAAATATTCATATTTTTTTTATTCTGTTGTTTCAATTTTTAGTTTTTTAATGTCACCTGGACTATTTTCTGTATTCAAAGAGTTTCCTCTATTACTTATGACTTTTGGTCATCTGTACCCTTTGAGTTTTATGGGGTCCTATAACATTTGGTTTTGGGGTCGCCTGTACCATTTTATTCTTTCAACCTTTTCTTAGTTTTCTTTCTTTTCCTTTCTTAGTGTTTATGGTCTATTGTAAGTAACATCTTCATGGTTTTATTACTTTTTGCCTTTTTGTTCGTAATTGTATGATCTTAATACATATAAGTTTTTTTTTGAGACAATTTGTAACTTGCAGGTGTAATTTACATAATACATTTTTCGACCGTTCAATGCGCCTCATTTAGGTATGGATTTGTTTCACCTACTTTCGTACTTGTGACCGCATCATTTTGATTGTATATCTTGAAACTGGCCTCGTTTGATATCTATTAATAAAGTCCTTGTTTTGATATCTCCGTTTTCGTTCATGGCTATTAGTTGAATGAACCAATCACGAGTGCATTCAACGATCAATAACAAAAGATTTCAGATCAGTAGCATCTTAGCAAAGGTACTCTTCTCTTCTTCTAATACCTGACTACATTATTATTTGAAGGCTTAAATCAGATATCAGTTTTATCCATGTAAACGCTCCCAGATTCATAGTAATTTAATATTTTCTGATATTTGACACTTCTGCATTTTACGCGGATTCTTTAAAAACTATTGTATTGCAAACAATGACATTATAAATATGCAAAAAACGTAGCACCGCTTATGAAAAGGATAGCTAGCCATTCAAAGAATGTTGTGTACCAATGAAAATTTTGAAAGTATGTCCACTGGTCGCGTTATATCGGTAATGTAATCTTCATCTAAGCCACATGGGTCGGTAAGCAATCGACATAAACCGAATGCTGCAAGACCCTGCGAAAATGAAAATGCAGTACTCTACAGTAAGGTAAACAGTCTGCAGCGCAGTTCAGTGTGGAACTTTTCTGCGCCTGGTCTTGCAGCATTCGGTTTATGTTGATTGTTACCGACCAACAGGCTGAGGTTGCAAAAAACATGTTTCCATTTTCTGCCAAAATTCTTTTTTTTCGCTTATTTTATTAATTGTAATTATATCTTCTCTCGAAAATTGGAGACATGAACATAAAAAAATATAACCGGTTTTTACTAATTTGAAGCATTTTTGACTCTTCTTTTTCCTGCCTCAAAATGCCATCAATGTAATAAAACTGAAGGTTGGGGCAGAATTAATCGATCACACACTTATATTATTAATCACACCTCTGATAAATAATGTCTTTAGACCGGCCAAGTACAAAATAACAATGCACTCAATGTCCAAGGTTTTATGATAAATTATTAATGCTTGTCAATAACATATTGCTACAAAAAATAAAAAACTAAAATTGACAATAGTCACGTCAATAATATTTGCCGGTAAATACGGTGACTGTACATTTCCAGGTAAACGGAAATGAATATTAAAAAAAATCTAGATTTCCAACGAAATAATATTCAAACTTTTTATTCTATACGTATATGGTTTTCTGAGAAACGAAGTTTCCGAGAAATTTGAATAAAAGGTACATAACAAAACTGTTGCTGTCACTGTCGCTGTTACCCCCCGCGGGATACTGATCGAAAGGGACAACTGCACCTTAAGTTGATAATTCTAAAATAAAATCGAGGTTTTGCATTTCCCTGCTTTCTCCTCGAAAACTGTAACGATTTTTATTTATTTTTTCACCAAGTCTATTAGAAGAATATTTGTATTTCTTTACGTTTCGCTATTTTAAAAATACATTGTCTAATTTGTATACTGAACGTCTGTCGGTGGCGTTCAAACTAGACAATTTTACTACGCCCTACAAAACGTATGGATATGCCCAAAGATATTAGAAGAACGAGATATGCTATGTTGGCCGCCGGACCGTAGGCGGAGTACTACCTAATTAGGGTACTTTGAACGGTATCGGGACGTGTACGCACAGAAATCTGTTCTATGTATTAGTGCGGATACCTTAGCGCAAGCGAAGGTGTGCAGTAGTATTGGTGAACAAAACCGGCGACACTCGGCAAAACAATTCCGTTCAGTACGAACTGCGCGTAGCACATCTCGTTCTTCTAATATCTTTGGACATGCCAATAGTCGATATCTATATTTTGTTATCAGGTAGGAAATAGGGGAATATATTTGTATAGACAAAACGCCGCTCGCGTTTCCTCTTCAGAATTGTACAGGATGTGATTTGTTTTTCAAAAATCTATTTTACACAACCCCAAAACACTCCCTGGCGAGGTTCCCAAAAGAGGAAGACGATATCTAGTTTATAGCTTATGTGCTGGACGTAGGCATCGTTCTGTACGAAAAAGATATAATTACTACAATGCCGAAGACAAAACATTCTCTGCTCTTTATGTCATGTTGGATGGAACTTCTTTTAAAAAAAACCATTGCTCTTTTATATCACGGATGTCCGGACATTTGTGAATTCAATATTGTTAATCTTCTATTTACCGACTCGCTCAGGCAGGTGTAACCGATAATTTTGTTTATATAATTGCTAATCGCAAATACAGGAGCCATTTTACTATTTGTTCCATGTAGGCTATTGCGCAGTGCTTTGGGTTATCAAAATAGGTAAGTTGCAAACCACAACAAAATATTACACAAGTTCAATAACAACAGAGCAAATACTCAAATACGAGCCGATTTAATCCTTATTGTTCGTGTAAATTATTACTCTTGGTGTAACGTCATATTATTTATTATCTTTTCATAGCTTCAATGTAATTTCATATGGCGATTATAATTTGCAGTTGAACGGTTTGTGCACCTATTCTTATTTTTCAATTACGTGATCAATTCGTGTCCAAGATTTGGATAAAAACAATATTGGACCAGACAATATTATTTATTATCTTCTGCCTTAAATATGTATTTTTGTGTAAGGCAATTCACCCTAAAAAGAGTACTTTGTTCTTATATATTTTGAGAATTATTATTGGAAGTTTCAAAACTCTATAATATCTCAAGATGGAAATGAATTTTAATGTTTTCGTACAGATAAAAAAACAGATTTTCTGCTTATAGTTAAAATTATTTTAGATAAGCTTTACTGTGAAATCATAATTTATATGTCAGCGAAGAAAACAAGTACTATTATTCATTGTTAAACTTCGCACTCCGATATTTAGACATGATGTTATCGATAACGGATTTGTCTCTTTAAGCCTTTTGTTTTTGAGAAAAAACAAGTGCTGCTTTATCTGAGATTTCTTTAAATATCCAAGTCTTAATCAGATTGCGAGGAATATTGATTATTTCATTGTTTTTTCTTCGTAGAAACGCGGTCCAAATAACTTACTCATAGGACCGCATATCTGCTGCTTAAAGGTCAAACGAACTAAGTATTTATTATTCATGAGTTCATTCATAATATGCATTGTGTACCTGCGATTTGCAGGTCGTCCATGAGGCGTTTCCGCCCATCGGGGTTATATTAATTATCCTGCAATTTGCTTAAAAATTATATTTACCTACTCTTTAAAGTTAGAAAGTAGTTCTTTTTTATGATTTCATAACCGACCATTTCCTATTAACGCTGGAAGGAAGTTTTTTTTTAATGATTTCTCTCCTATCAGATTTGATTTTTTTTAGTAATAAATTATGATAATACCTCTTGTAGTTGGTTGTTAGTGGCTACGATTTTTGAACGTGGTGCCTAAGATGTGGTGGTTATTGGACATAGAATACTGTTAATTAATTTTGAACTCGAGAATCTCATCGGGCATTAAACCATCTTAAGATTTTGCAGGTCCCAAAGACTACCACCAATATTGAAATAATTCCAGATAACACGACACCAAAAATCATATCCAAGGGTGTGCCCTAAGAAGATTGGGACAGGTTGGGAAGGTCTGAGAGCCGGGGAAGAATGGTGAGGGACCGTAGCTTGTGTAGTAAGACAATTTTCACCCTGAAAAGAAGCGCCGTGATATATAATATTTTCAAAGTGAACTTTTTGTTGGGTTGGGATGAATTCAAAGCGCAAAAACAAATCAGTATGCACCATTCCCCCTGATTTGTTCATTGTGTGTGCGGCCTTTAAGGCGATGCACTACGTAGTAATTTAAAATCATGTGTTTTTGGTTTGAAAATTTGGTCGCCTAGGAATGTTTCAGATGCTTTAATTAAATACTGCGAGTTGAATACATCCTGGCCTTTGAAATAATCGAGTATTTTTTTAGATAAGTCTTTTTATAAGCCCAGAAAAAAATAATGTATAAGGCCTATGAAAACTGCTTTAAAGTACAAAATCTCCTACTTACGAACTCATTTTCGGTTATGGTTTTATTGTATAATGTGGCGAATTAAGTTTTTTTTATAAAATGATCGAAAAACATTTAAATATTTGTGCCTGAACATCCACAAAATAAAATAATAGGCACTTTTTGGACATTTTTTTTCTTGCATAAATCAAAACAGGTGGATGGTGTGAAGCGGGAATTTAAGCCTTATCGCCATCTACGTAAGGTGTGTTATTGATGAAGCAACACAGTTAATGTACCACCAAATAATAAATTACATTACAAAAAAAAAACTATTTTCTTCTCCGATAATGTTCCTTCGTATTGGAGATTCTTCAAGAATTTTGCCGAAGATGAAAACATGTGTGCGGACAATTGTTAACAGTTCTGCGGCCGCACACCCACACAACTTAGAGGGAACATTGATGCCCACACACACAAACATTTATTTAAATGTTTTTTATTACCATAATACATTTATATATTAAAGCTGCGTATCTGTATTCTATGCTAAACTATCGGCTTTAGAAGCAAATTTGAATTTCAAAGCTGTAAAATATGGCATTAAATGTAGGCGTGAAGACGTTTGGATGTGATCAAGCTACTTGTAAATTCAATAGATGTAATCATAAATATTACGCCTTCTAGATTTTAATTCCTGACTTATAGTAATACAGCCTAAACATATTTATCAAATCAGTTTACTGCGCAGTAATATGTCGTCTAAAAAATGATTTTATGTGTATAGTTTTCGATAGTTATGTACACGTACATATATGACTTATTTATTACTGTATTTAATTATTAGTAATTACAGGTGAATGTAAACTTGCTAATTATAATTGATAACGGATTTACTTTATACGTATATTCTGTTATCAATTATCAGGTTCGCCTTCACAGATTTTATGATGTTGTCAGGTTTAAAGAACTACAGCGAGATTATTTCGAAGATCGCGCTTTCGAAGAGTACAGGGAGAAAACTTGCTAAATTATTAATAATCTCTTCAAATTGTTCGTTATCCGGTTTAAAACGGGATTGCAGGCCCTTAGCGAATGAATTGATATGTTTCCTGATAAAGTTCTAGTGAGTCGGAAAACGTGTTGATAAAAATCCTATTTTTTTTCCATTTCGTCATTATTTTTATTTATTTATATGTATTTCAAATGTATATTTACAGAATAAAGATTCCAATAACAAAGATAAATTATACAAATACACAATCATAGTTGCCTAATTAGCGATTTTAATTTATTAATGCTCAGATGGAAAATGTCGATGTCAGAGGCTAGTGAGTTTAGAAGGACTATCATTCTTCCGAGAGGCATTGCTAATGGCAAGTTAGTCCTACATCTCGGAATAATGAATATTAATGATTAAGAATGAATAATTATACATATATTATTAAAAGATAAACGCAGGTGCATGAACACGTGTTCCGATATTAATATGAATTTACGAAAAGTTTATCAGGAGGCGGCCTGCAGTCCCGTTTTTAAACGGATTACTAATAATTTGAAGAGATTTTATTAAATAAATAATACTCATTTTTCTCTGTGTAATAATAGAAAATTACGTTAGTATCTTGTTTTTTTTATAGGAATGACTGAAATCGTCAACGGGTGTTAATTTAAAATTGAATTGGCGTCTTGTTTTATTTTATTTTTTAGACCTTCCCTGTTATTGAAGTATGTTAGTAGTAAGCGTTTAAGATCGTATTCTGGAAGTTGACCTCGTCTGTGTGTATTTAAATTTGTATTTTAGTCTCCCAGAGTAGAGTGTGTGTAGTACCTACACATGCACATGTTACTAACTCTGTAACTTGTATCCCGAATACATATACATTTTGCAGTCAACGAACCCTCATTTTGTCCTCGCTTTGTTTTATAAAGTGGCAGGGCAGAATAATTTTATCTGGTGATGCCAGGGCAATAAATAATCCTTAAAAATATTCAAAAAAAGATTCATACTGAAATTAATTTAATTATCTACGCACCTCCCTTTAACCTTGCTGAGTATCTTAAAATCTTAGGTAAATATTACTATTATACTAAGACTTATCAGTTGTTTTTGAAGCACTCTTTTTTTTAATATGTACTAAATTTTACAATCTGGTAAACATACGACTGTTGAAAAAATGTTTATTTTATAAAATAGGTCTTGCACGGGTATGATTCATTTGATAGTTTAATAATTTGAGAAATTCGATTCGATTGGCATATTAATATGTTTTGGTAAAATAATTGGCGGCGCTTTCAAAATTTAAATAAATTAGTGAACATTATTATTTTTAATAAATTATGAAAATGTGAAAAGTCGCAGCGCATTCATTTCAGGTTTGTAACATCTCAACACATAAAATCTTTCTTGTGTTTATTGTATAATATCTTTTTATTATACGGTAACCTTCTTTCATGATGTGTATTTTTAATTACGTTGCTTAATAATTTATGATTAATATTAAAAATATAAGTTTTGTATCGACTTCATACTGAAATTATTATTATTTTTTTTTTATTCGTGGTACGTAGGGCCATGAATCAGTGATAAATGTTAACCAGATAGGCACCCCTCTTTAACCTTGCTGAGAATCTTAAAATCATAGGTAAATACTACTATTAAACTTACTTATCAGTTGTTATTTAAGCACTCTAATCGAGGCCAGTGTCTTTTTCTATTTTTAAATAAATCTATGGTGTACCTACTCAAGTCTTTTACAGACGATAGATAAAGTATTTTATCGTTATACTCTTGATAATAGGTATCTTTGCATATCTCAAAGGCACGTACAGATGTACAAACTAATAAATAAATAATTTCAAAAATATATTGTTTTTACACAGGTGACAAATTACAGTCACAGGTGGCCTCAATATCTTCAGTAATGACTCCATTGAAATAAATAACACATCGAAAGCACAATCAAAATAAATAATTATTGAAGAATCCTCAAAACCTAAGAAAACCTCCCACGTTGTCGACTACAAAAAATCAAGAATTGACAGCCCTAAAAAAATACATGACTGTCCACAGTATGCATATTCCGAAACCTCAGAAACATAAAAAATAAAGAATCAAAAGTATACAACATTTGAATTCGAACCATGGTGGTGGCGACACAACATGGCGCCAAGGAGGAGAGAGTGAGACAATGTTCCATTGTTTTCTCATTGTCCCCTTCACTCCCATGGGCGCGTCCCTCTCGCACTCGTGTAACTCGATGAGTTACGGCGTGTTTACGGTTCTCCGAGGCCTACCACCTACTACTACTACTACTAAGGAACCGAAATACTATTTGGCGGGAATGCAAATTATTGCCGATGCAAGATGGCCGCCGGAGAAATCAGAATAGTAGGTAATAAATAATAAAATATATTTTATTGTGGTCTGCATTACTAACTTTTTAACTCCTTTGGAAGTTATCCTATTTCATTTACTAGAAACAGAGAATACCGCGTTTTCAGTTTGTATTTTTAGCTCCCGAATGTATAGACTTGTTGTCTATATGCCGAACTTGTGTATGGTGGCAATCACGCATACACACGCTGACGTATACGCATTTCTCTGAATTGGATGACATTACAGCAATTAATATACGAAATAAATTCCGGTCCTACCCAATCGGGGTGTGACTTCAGTCCCTGGCGAGGAAGGTTCAATCGTCAGTCAAACTATTTTTTTAAAAGACATGTTAAAAGTTCACAGCAGTACTGGGGAGGAAGGTTAAATCCTCAGTCAAACGAAGAAAAAAGACAAAAAAGTATTTTAATAAAATAAAATACATTGCATCTCAATAGTAAAAAAAACGTTGTTTTTTATTTGTTATATTTGTACATACAAAATTAAGAGTCGTGTTTGCGTTTTATTTATTGAAATTTATTATCCTTCAATGTATTCTAATTCAATCACATGACCATATGATTATGTTCACGGTCGTGTTAATTTTATTTAACATCACCTTTCCGGATGATCAAAACAATTCAATAACCGTAAAATAGGCACAATATGAGTAAAAAAAAATACTGACTTATGTTGTGACAGCACGGTCACACGGTTGACTTATGTTGTGACAGAACAGTCACATGGTTGTTTTTCATTCCTGTTTGACTATTTATTATGTACTATAATTTTTGATAAAATTAAAAATCGCCTATGTTTGGTTTTTATAATTTTATGTAAATATTGAGAAGGAAAAGAGGAAAGTTCGGAAGCACTTACCTGGTTATTCATAAAAATAGCTAAAGCTATTTCAGGCAACATTTCGATTCTAAATGATAGTCTCTTTATCAAGGCGATACAGTCCTAAAATGTAAAAAAACATTATTACCAGATATCTTATCCGATTTGCTGTGAGATATTTTAGCACTTTATAATGTAATGACATAATATCTTAGACATTTATAGTTTATGACATATGTAACGATAATGTTTATTTATTGGGTGGTCCCAACTGACATTCTTACCCATCCGTAGCTTTTTAATCTTTACAGTAATTAAATAATTTTATTATGTTTAGAGATAACATTTGTCCATTAAACTCTCGCGACAGTATCCCCACCGAGAATAATAATAATAATAAATAATAAGTACCTACATAATCTAATCTCTAGTAATTATTACACAGGGTTTTAAATAACGTATTTGACTTATAAAAGTAATATGTATTATACATATGTAAACATAGGACGGGTTGTTTCATAGAATTTGAACAATTCATCAAATTTAAAGATGATATTCACGATCTGTGAAAGTTCTATTCTTATATCATTATTGGCTAGTTATTTCACAAAACTGAAATATTAGCAGAACTTGAATAGAACCTTCACAGAACTTGAAAATCAACTTCGAAATTTGATAAATTGTTAATAAATAAACAATCCGTCCTACGTCTATAGTTAGTAATAACATATCATTGTAAAAATGTATTATATATTTGTTCATCGCCCTTGCGGTGATTTTGCACAAAAACGGCGCTCTACAATCATCCAAATATTATTACACGAGACTTGCAGCAATGCAGAGTCCCGCAAATTTTAAAAGGTCCTCATTTGACTTGGTAGCAATATTACTTCCAAACACATTATTTTTATTCAAGCATTGGTGATAAGAAAATCAGAATCATTTTAAAAGAAAGTTTATAATATTCTCGTTTTTCACTTATCAACGAATTTTATTTATTTTTATTATTTGACATCAATAAAATGGTTATCTTAATCACGCCTACATTTTATCATCTCTCTCTCGTGTGAACGAATATTTTTAATATCCGTTACGCCATACGGTTGTCAAGTGATAAATTTCAATTCTAAATTTGCGAATATAAAAATACCAAGTTCAATATCGTTTGAAATAAAGAAACGTGCTTTTATTGATATTAAACGATTTCTATATTCTCTAGCTTTTCAACACTTAACAGGAACTAAATAATCGTAAAATATCCGTTTTATTATGGAAATGTATTATTATGTCATTTTAGACATTTGACATTCACATGTTCTTGTTGGGAAAGCGCCATTTTCCGTGTCGGCGTATTCTGAAATCATTATTTCTTGTTCCTAAATTAACCGAAATTGCGGTCTGAAGTTTATACGGTTGCATTTTCCGAAAAAAACTCCAGTCTTTGATCTCCTGTAGGTACTTTATACGTTCTGGGCAGAAAAGTTCCCTCCGTTAAATGGACATTGGCAACTTTTTAAAATTTTAAAATATGGAACAAAATGGCGTCAAATCTTCTCACGAAATAAATAATTTAGCACGCTGAAAATAGTTGCCCTGAGTAAAAACAAAGCCCTATAATCTAGGGTATTAATAATATCATTATTATCTTTGCTATATCGACTACAAAATTTACACTACCCAGTAGAATTACTTACTAAGGTTATTAAAATGAACCGATATTATGCTTCAACCTTTCGTACTCTTTATTGAATAAAGTACGTCACACACGGCACTACATATTTGTAATCATATTGACTATAGATTTGTTTGACCAGTTTTCCAATCACGCTGCAGCCGCGTGTTTCGTGTAGGAGGCCACTTACTATTGCGTGCATTGCCGTAATTTTTATTAGCCCGTTCTATGCAGCGGTGTGTAACACACAACTTTATAGATCGCCTTCAATTGCCATTTGTGCAAATTTAATGTCATTGAATAATTTTTTTTTTTTTTTAAACTTCCGATTTAGTTGTCCGGGTTAAGTCTTCCCCAAAGGAAAAACTTAACCCTTCCACTCACTTTTCCACAAATGATCAGCTAGTCAATCAACACTATGTAAGTGCATTATATAAGTAAAATAAATACAAAACAATACAAGAACAACAACACGTCAAATCACCAAATATCAAATGGGAAAAAAAAATTCACCGTCTCCAGATATTTTCATATCAGAGGGTTCGGCTCGGTAGAACTTCTAACAGGGCCTATAAATCCTACTGATCCCTCAACATAAATATTTAAAAAATCTTTTGTTATCCTACATGTATTCAAAATGACCGACTTTTGCATCTTTATATATAAATTTTTTGATAGATCTAATACGCCTAAATTTTTAATTAGAGAGCTAGGTATAATGCCAGTAGCCGAAATAACGAATGGTAATATTTTTATAGTCTGAGAATGCCAAATTCTTTTTATTTCATTTCCTAAATCTGTGTATTTTCTTATTTTTTCACTAACAGATTTTTGAATATTACAGGAATTTGGAATAGCAACATCAATGATATAAGTTATTTTTTTAATTTTGTCATGTAAAACTATATCGGGTCTATTATGACTAATCGCTCGGTCTGTTAGTATAGTTTTATCATAATATATTTTATAAAATTCGTTTTCTAAAAATGAATTTGGTTCGTATTCATAATATGGTACTACATTACGGCAGTCAATCAAGTTATGTTTAATTACCAAATTTTGGTGAATTATTTTTAAAACTTGATTGTGCCTAAATGTATACTCGGACGGTGCTAATATAGAACATCCCGATATCATATGTTCTATAGTTTCCGGAAAAGCCAAACATTTTCTACACAAATCATCAATTTGATTTGTATCTTTGATTATATGCTTTCTATAATTTTTAGTATTAATGACTCTATCCTGAATTGCAAGCATAAATCCTTCTATTTCTGCGCTCAACTCTCCAATACTCAACCATTTGTTTGACTTTATTTTGTCAACATACGTTTGGTTGAGATAATTGAAGTGTTTTGCGTGTAAAATTTTATTTGACCAGGAATCTAATAATTCCTGGTTGGGATTTATAAAAATGTTGGCATTCTCATCGTATAAATTTAAAGGTGTAATATTTATATCTGCCTTGCAAATTATTTTGTGCATTTCTGAGCTATGAGCTTTCCTATGGAAAAAAGTTCTTAGCATTTCTACCTGATTATGTTTCAAAGAAGTTATTTTGACTATACCTCTACCTCCTAAATTTCTAGGTAAATTAACTCGTTCTATAGCTGAATTTGGATGATGGCAATTAAACTTTGTTAGCGTAGTTCTAATTAATCTTTCTAAGTTATCTAAATCTGTATTAGACCATTTAATTATGCCAAATGAGTACGTTAATAGAGGTATTGCCCAAGTATTTATTGCTTTTACTAAATTTTTAGCAGATAGATTGCATTTTAAAATTTTCCTTATCCTAGTTTGAAATTTAATCCTAATATCATTTTTAATACTACTATGGTCTAATCTATTTGATTGTGGGTATCCTAAATACTTATAAACCTCATCCCTTTTCATACTAGTAATTTGGAAATTTCTAAATATACTCTCGTCCCCATCTACAATTTTGCCTTTCTCTATATGGATCGTTCTACATTTATCTAAACCAAATGTCATTTTGATATCATCTGAAAAGTTTTTAACTACCTCGATCATTTTCTCTAAATTTTGTTCAGAATTCGAAAATAATTTTATATCATCCATAAATAATAAATGCGAAATTGTACTACTCTCCCTTGTATTACCCTTAACTTTTATTCCAAACTTGCTTTTAATTAACATTTTAGATAGAGGATTCAATGCTAAGCAAAACCAAAGAGGACTCAATGAGTCTCCTTGAAAAATCCCTCTTTTAATTGAAATGCCCGGTATTACTATTTTCTTACCTTTTAAATTGATAAGTAAATTGGTATTCCAAAAGGACATAATATTTTCCAAAAAGCTAATAATAATGGGGTTAATTTTATATATTTTTAATACTTTGATCAGCCACGAGTGCGGGACACTATCGAAAGCCTTTTGGTAGTCTATATAGCAAGTATGTAAATTACGTTTTCGAGTTTGAATCTGTTTTAGAATTACAGAATCGATAACTAATTGTTCTTTACATCCCATATGTTTTCTGCGACAACCTTTTTGTTGTTCAGATAAAATATTTTTTTCATCTAAATGAGTATATATTAAATCTGTTAAACAAGAGGTTAAAATTTTGTATATTGTCGGTAAACATGTAATGGGTCTGTACTGAGAAGGATTATTAATATTTTCGCTTTTGGGTAACATATAAGTAATACCCTTAGTTAGAAAATTTGGAAAATTTTGAGGTTGACTGATAAATTTTGAAAGATTTTTTGCCAAAAGAGGATGTAAAGTAGTCAGACGTTTGTACCAAAAATTATGTATCCAATCGCAACCCGTGGCTTTCCAATTATGAGTATTTTTAATAATTTTGGTTAACAATTCAACCGATATATTAGAAAAACTCATTTGTTCAATACCTGAAAAATTGAGTTCTTCATTTTCTATCCATGGAGTTGACTCGTTATGTTTTATATCTTTACTCCAAATTTTAGTCCAAAAATCGCGCATATCTGATTCAGATGGTAACGGAATATTATTATTCGAAATAATATTTTGTTTATCGTCAAGTTTGGAATAAAATATTTTTTCATTTTTCTGAAATAATCTATTATTATTTTTTTTATTATACGTATAATTATATCTTTTTAATCTACTAGCTTTTACGCCTAATTTTTGTTTTAATAAATCCAATAAATCATTGATTATATTTTCATTATTATGACTATCAAGTATACATTATTATTGTATACATTATTATTTATTTTCCATAGTTAGATTGTTATGCTGATAAAGTAAGCTTTGCAAAGTAAGATTTTTTCAGACCTTACTTAGAACACGGCTTTAAAGTACCTACCACAACACCGTATTTATGTGAAAAATATTTACCCGTATCAAAGTACTTTTTTATAGTTCCATTCTTCTACTTTTAAATCGTCTTGGTGTTGCCATTTAAAACAATATATTGCAGCGCTCCCTTTTGTTTCTACATTTATTTGTTGAACTATGGGTACCTAGCTATCTTCAATTCTGAAACAACGCTCTCTGTGTCATTTTTAAGTAGGTCGCATAAGAACTAATCGTTTTACTGTTGACATTTTAAACTTTCGTCGGAATCATCTACAAAAATACTTTTTTTTAATCAATATTACATCATTCCGTACATAAACAATTAATATTTATACTTAGTCGGATGAACAAAGGCAATATCTATCTTGTGGGTGTATTGTGTATGTAGTGTGTATGGTAAAACAAATATCTAATCTTCATTTTGTACGTTTATTATTTACAATGTCGCCCCCCGGCTTGTTCCATATTTGAACATAAATTATTACAGTTAGTACAGCGATGGCCGACTCGATAATAAGAAGCACGTGATACGATATGGCAAAAGATGATAAACACGGGGCTAAAAGTGCTAAGTGATTCTTTGCGCAATTACTCGGGAAATCACCCATAAATCCGCCATTGGGGGGTCATTAATGAACCAATCAACGTTGATCGATTAATTAAGAGTCTTAGCGTGTTTTTTTAATTTTCTTTAGAGACTACAGAAAATCCTAAATACGTTTAAAATGCTTTCTTTCCAGTGGTTACTACCCGGCTACGCCCGAGTTTTTTTTATTTCTTTTTGAATATCAATGTTCAAAGTTCCATAACTTATGTTGAATAGTTTTGCTAATTGAAAATGGTTACGATTTTATATGATATTAAATTTCACGACGTCGTTTGAGATTTTTGCTTTTCGGCACGAAAAATTACTAAGTTTTGGTAAATGTTTTAAACCCAATTTAAACAGTCCCAACTGCCCAAAGCTAGTACATCTCTAATTAGGGTATGTTGTGAAGATGAAGGGGATGGGGAGGGGGAGGAAATGGGAAAGAGGATGGTCTGGTCTGGTCCTCGAACACGACTACATTTGAACCAACGTTTCGATTCTGAATGATGAATCTTTAACAAAGCGATACTGAGAGTATCAAAGTATTATTTGTGTCGTGTATTATGATTGTCTTCTCAATTCGGCGGTCCCGTGGCAGCGTCGCTGTTTGCATTTTAAAATCCTCGGGTTCAAAGCCTTCCTCGTACGAGATGGATGTCGGCACAATAGAGACACAAAATGTTCTCGAGTATCCGTTGTGAATACTGATCGATTTTTCCCCGTATCTCTCGATATGTCCGGGGATTGCCACCAGCCACCTGATTGATTATTATTGTATAATTTTATTTTTTCAAAGATATCTTAAAATCTTGAACAAAGGTCGCTGTTATCCGATTTTAACCAGTTTTTAGCAATTTTTTAATTTTACCAAAACATATTTTTAATTAAAATCTTGAAGACAATATTAGTGATTTCTAAACGAAAATCTGAAACAGAAAAATCAGAAAAGGAAACGGTCACATCTGGGACTCGAACCCAGGACCCTTGTCAAGGGTCGTAGACAAGGGTCCTGTGTTCGAGTCCCAGATGTGACCGTTTCCTTTTCTGATTTTTCTGTTTCAGATTTTCGTTTAGAAATCACTAATATTGTCTTCAAGATTTAAATATTACAATTTGAGGTTTTACTCAATAAAGTTATTCCGAAAAATAAATATTTTTAAATCTTAATTTTATTTTATTAATTATTATGCTAGACTTAGCTTTTGGGTTTTGTGTGTATGTAGTTCTTCCTGCTCTCGGTTTTTATATCTGCCCTCATGATGAACACTGCAAGGCTGTCCGAAACGTTGGTTGGCTTGGAAGAAAGAAAAATGTGAATTGCCGTGAGAATGTAAAAAAAGCATTAACTATTCTTTTAATTTTCTTATCGGAGGTTAGCTATCATCAGGGCAATCTTTACACAGCAGGATTAAGGCCGGAACTGCACTCGTACCGTTCACATGTGGTGCGATATTTTCCATTTATATTCCTCTTAATTATCAGTGGGTAATCTTGTATTTTTTACCAAGATATTTGAGTTTACTTATCAAAATCATCAATGATTATTGCAAATAACCCATTTTTTTCGTCCAGTGCCTTAACGAGCAGGTACTTCATTTTATGTCATATTATTTTTTTTGTATGGCAACCTTAAATTTTACCGCTCTGTTTTGAATTCGGAACCTTGTGTCAAGATGGCCGCACGTGTAGCGTATAACATTATTATTCGTTTATCTTTTTAGTGTGCTTTCGCGGGGTTTGTTTTTTGCTACGTCCTTGAATGTCATGTATAGTTAGAATTAGCAGTTAGAAAGTTAGATACGACGATCAAATAACAATGTTGGAGATAACCACGGCGGTTAACAGATTTTCTGCTAATAACGGTAGGTAGTTGGTACGATTCCTAACTGCTATAATGATTAAGTATTATTGCTAACGATGTGATCGCGTGAAGATTATTTTCATTTTGCATTGAAGTGGAAAGCAAGTCATTTAAGTTATATTGTTGATAGTTTAGAATCAAATGGGAATTATAAAGTCATTATATCTTTCTGATTTCTCTTAGTGTTGCAAATTGTAAACAACGTAATTGCAAATAAATTATATAAATCATTTTCCTTCTAACCACAGAAAATATGTAATACTAATTTTAGTCGATTTTCTGCCGGGATTTAACGCTTTTATTTCTCACTGAACAATGTATTGAAATATAAATCTTATAATATAGCAGCTAGTATTTAAAAGCTCCCTAACTCACGATGTGAATGACACTGCGAACTAATATAAAAAAAGTTGGTGTAGAAATACAAGCTGTGCAAATTTCATGACGCCAAAGCTCATCGTTCGGGGAATTTTACTGCAAGCACAAAAATTATTTTTGACGATGTAATGGATAGTTCCAAAACTCATCATGAAAACTACAATTATTACGCTGTACAATATGAATTTTAATCGATTTGTAGTTCTTAATTTTTTAAACGATTTTTTGATTATTTTAGAGTTGAAATAATCGACCATTTCGATTATGCTCCATCCAGCCTGCATGACTTTTATCAATGTTGCCAGACTCCGAAAGTTTGCGACAGCTGTCTTGCAAATAATACCTATAATAAAACGCTACCAGGATCCATAAAGTGTTTCGCACATTTTGTGCAAAATATTTGCATAGCTTTATTTGACCCTGTAATGTTGAAACATGTAAAAATAAGCAAATATTTTTTTTCCCTTCTTCCAATAATTATATTAACTTTAGTGAAAAATGCAAACTCACATTTTCTATTTGTATTTACATAAATAATTATTACTTTTTTTTTAATGACATGTGTAATCAGTTTTTTTTAAAGTTCACTAAGCCCGTCGTCCCACGGTTAGCATTCGACACGTATACAGACCTTTTTGATATTTTCAAAACCTCACCGTCTTGCATCAAGGCAAAAATACTTGTTTGTGAATGTTAAATGTCTGTTTGTACTGCATCATACTGACATGTTCTTATTTATGTGTAACATATGTATGGTGTTCTTATACGTATACATTCCACATATATACATATATGTGAAATGTATATGTATAGCATCAATATAAACTGCTTGCTTCAGATGTCTTATAGTGTTGGCTAACGGATGTATTATTTTAATGAAAAATGTTATTTTTAATTGTAAAGTCTCTGACAGCTCTGAATTGTTGAAGCTACTTTGCCATACACTCCGGCCATAGTGGCCAAGTGGAGATAAATTTGATTGTAACAATAAACTCACTACTATTTGCGCTATTATAATATTTTGCTAGATTATATCTGTTGGCAAGTCACCTTTTCTGTATATTTTATCCTGTTAAATGAAGTGCTTTCTATTATTGTAGCATTCTATGCCTTAAGAAAATTTCAGCTGTATCACATTCAATGTCGTTTTGTATACATATTGTTGTGTTCTTAAATGTAATACTAATATTCGCCTATGTACCACTGTGTACTTATAATCTCATGTATCACATTATTGTAAAAGCCTTTTATGGCGTTTAATAAATAAATAAATAAAAATAAACCAAATGCTGTAAGGAACTTAATTTTATGAGCAGGCTCTTACAGCACTCGGTTTATGTCGATTGCTAACAACAAAGGGCTTAATGGAATTCTTTTTAATATGTTTTACCATAAAATATTTATTTTACATTGGAATCCTATCAAATTAGAATTTTAAATAACTCTTGTGTAATAAAATATTTTATTATTATATGATTAGAATTAACATGTTTAAAAAAAAACTTTCAATTGCCTGAATTAACCTTTTAATTCTTTTTCCCCACAGGTATGCGACTATCTGGGTATCGGTCCCGAAGCCGACTACTTCGGACTGCGTCTCCCGGCCGGTTCCGCCGAGGGTTCCACGGGCCCCGGCGGGGTGGCGGCTCCCGAAGACGCTGCCCACGCCCTGGCGGTGGCGGATGGGCCGTGGGCCAACCTGCGCAATCCCCTGCACGCGGCCCACCGCAGGAGGCTGGCCCTGCGGGTCAAGTTCTGGGTGCCCCCGCACCGACTGCTGCTGGAGAGCACCCGGCATCACTTCTACCTGCACGCGCGCCTGGATTTGGTTGAAGGCAGAATGGTGGTGGCCGATTGGAATGTGGCTAGCAGACTTGTGGCTTTGATTGCCCAGGTAAATACATCATTTTAACCTAACTGATAACTAGTGATACAAGCGGAAAACTGGCAAATCACATAAAAACTTTTTTCTTTTTTTTTTACTCTTCGCAACTACTGAGTTCAAAAACTTTTGAAGCCGGGTGTAGGCTTTGACACATTTTAAGACAATAAGCAGCTGACAGTAACCCCGGAGTGACTGATTTTATACATATAATTATAATATTTGAATGATTAGGACCTGTATCTCAATATTCTGTGAATAAATCGGACTTAAGTCCTGTATCACAATATTCTGTGAATAAATAGGACTTGTATCACAATATTCTGTGAATAAATGGGACTTGTATCACAATATTCTGTGAATAAATAGGACCTGTATCACAATATTCTGTGAATAAGTAGGACCTGTATCACAATATTCTGTGAATAAATGGGACCTATATCACAATATTCTGTGAATAAATAAAATACCTTTGTAAAGCAGAATCCTGAGGGAATTTCCACTATTTATTTCTATCTTTCAATCAATTTTCTGCCCAAATGGTAGACACAGACTTATTGCGACACATTTTAACTTTCCTACTTGAAGTCTTACAGTTTGTTATCTTTTCCCATACTTAATGCATTAATCCTAAGATATGATAACATTAATGGTTACACATAACTCATTTTAATCTTGTGTCAAGCACCCATTATTAGTCTTTGCTCTTATCTGCGCAAATCTAATTTTACAAAAACAACATTATTTTCTTGTCTATGAAATATATAATTACCTAAGTACATAAGTCACACCTATCTTCTAAAGCCTTTAATCGCTGGATATATTTGTTTTCATCTAATGGAAGATATATAAGACATTGAATACAACATCATTTCAAAAACACTTTGTGTGTTATTTTTCCTTTGTGCGATTTTTATTACTCTATAAAACTGGAATTATCACTTCCTTGCTCGTTTTATTTCATGCTTTGTCCTGACCACAAAAAATATATTATTTTAACATTGTGCAACAAACCACACAAAATACATAGTTATCGTTATCATCATTGTGTTCAACCTTAAAATAGGAATTGCAGAAGAAAACACAGTAATTAAACAACAAATATAATGACATTAACCCCGCATAGGAGGCCCTGAGGAAAATAATTTCCCTCAGGGCCCATATCATCTTTGGGGATGCTGTGTGGAGGGTCTTTTTCAGGAGAGGAAGGAGTGAACATGGATCCTGAAGAGTCGAAGTATAGGAGGGAGGAAACATAGAAACTGGCTTTAACAAAAATATCTTATTATTTAATGAAGTTTCTTGTCTGGAATATTGTGTTAATATCGGTGTGTTGTTTCAGGCTGAAGTGGGAGACTATGATCACCACTACCCACCGCAGAGCCTGTACACGCAGTGCCACAACATCGGCCCCCAGGAGGAGAAGCCCATCGACTACATGCAGCGCATCATCGACTACCACTGCGAGATCTCCGGCATGCGTGCCTCCACTGCCGAATATCAACTCCTCAAGGAAATCTCCAACCTGGAATCCTTCGGAGAAGAGTTGTTCTTCTGCAAGCCGCCCGGTCCTTCCAACAACAACAACGCCCACAACCTATACAGCCACCTGCTGTACCACCAGGGCGGCGAGGAAGAGACGAGACTGGGGAAGAATGGGGACATGTACATCAGTCAGACGGTGGGGTGCCTGAATGCGGTGGGGACCCACGAGGAGCGCGTGGAGGGGTGTGGCTGCAAGCTGGGCATGTGCGTCGGAGTGGGGCCGCAGGGCATCGTGGTGTATAGACCGGGGAACGGAACGGGAGAGCAAGAGAATGAAAAACAAAGGTGAGAATTTTTTATACATTCTATTGCGCTATTTCCCCGACAACATAGAACATTGAAGCATAGTGAAAAAAAAAAGTATCTAACCTTCACTAACATAATGTTGGTTGTATTCTGTTTTTTCACTGTTCTGTTTAATGCGGTTACCTTCCAATTTTTATTCCAAAGATAGAACAGTTAATTCAACACTTTTAATTGTCCATGTAACGCCCATTTACATCAAAAAAGGATTATGATAATCCTACATTATTCTTCCATAGATTACGTAAAAGTATAAATGAAAAATAAACAAAGTTAACTTTATTGTTTATATTGTGTTGATTATAATGGCAGAATTCATACTTTAATATCTATGTTTATGAAGCACTTTAGAAATGATTTCAGTAATGACACGATGTATTAATAAGAAAATCATCTTGAGAAAATCAAAGGTAGTTAGTGCCATCAGTCAATAAAAATATATAATATCTCATTTACATGCTAGTACATACATATATAAATAGGGTTTTTCCGCTAGAAACATTTGTGTGCCAATACTAAGCGGTGTTTCAAGCAATTCTTTTGCTGTATCAATAAAATAAAATGTTGTTTGTTTTTCAGCATCCCGTACACAGCGATAATCCGCGCCGCCCCAATCCGCCGCACCTTCCAGCTGCAGTACATGACGGGCACGGGCGCCGAAAAGGTGTTGAACATCAAGATGGCCACCAGCCGCCTGGCCGCTGCGCTCTATCGTGCCGTCACCGAAAAGCACGCCTTCTACTGCTGCGAGACTGTGCGCAGCGACGTCACCAAGCAGTTCATCAGGGACCTCAAGGTACAAACACTTCCCAATACTTCATTACTCTAATATCTGTTTAATGTCTTTGGCGTGGCAGATTAGTCAAGAAACTCGGTCCAAATCTCGGGAGAAGTCTTTTTTATGTCCCTATAGCATGAATTGGAATGGTGGAATAATAGGCTGTTGGATAATTGATGATGTATCCTGTCGGGACAGGAAATACGTAACAAGAATCCCAACTGCCCAGAGCCAGTAGCACCATGGCATCCCCTGCAATATGAAATGAGTGGGGGGTGGGGAAGAAGAAGGTTGGCAAGTACCTGGCTATTTAGATCTGGTCACCAAACACCGCTAAAGCCATCTCAAGCATTATATCGATTCTAATTGATGGGTGTTCAACACTGATATTATTAATCTTGTTATTTAATTTTGTTTCTGTCTTCTTCCTCAGGGCACAATTGTATCAATCTTCAACGAGGACTCAACCTTGGGCAAGAAATACGTGTTTGACATCCGGCGCACCTACACAGAGGTGTACGACAACGCGCGGCGTGCGCTGTTTGCTGCCTCGACTACCAATGCCGCGGCGGGCACCTGCGCCGGCGTGCCACACCCGAGGAGCCCCCACTGTGGACCTGATTGCAAGGTGAGACTTGAACTACAATGTATTAAAGTCGTTATTATTGTAATTCTATCAATATCAATACCCTCCTGTACCTACACAGCATCCCCAAAGGTGACATCTGGGAGAAATTCTTTCCCTCGGGGCCTACTGTGTAAAGTTACTTAGGGGTAGTAACTACTAGTACCATAGATATATAAAAAATTAAAAAATGCCTTGCGGGCATGTTTCATGATTCAAATATTTGCCTAATCGAGGCTTAAATTTCCAATACAAAACTTTTTTTTTCCGAAATTCATATGGGATAGAGAGACCGAGCTCTGGACTATTGGGCTAAATGGAACATTTGTTTCCATTAAAATTTATGATATGTATGAAAGACCGTTCTAGACTTGCACATTTTGACATTTGCCATTCGCAAATATAATTTTAAATAAATTTTTTACTAATGAGGTGTTTATTTATTTGTAGGACACGCGAGAGCGCTCGAACTCTTTGCCGATGGAGTCCCTTGCTTGCCGAGTCTGCATGGACCAAACCATGGACACGCTTTTCCTCCCCTGTCGTCATGTTCTCTGCTGCATAGAGTGCGCTGAAAGGTAACTGAACTATCTCATATGCTCTAATAATACATAGGTTTCATGACAAATCTAACATAACCTAAAATACCCTTTCCTAGACTAACATAACCTATTATTTTTTAATGATAAACTAACGTTTATAAGACAAGGTTTTATGCATAGCATAAAGGATAACAAATAATTATAAGCAATAATTAGTCATCCGAAATACTTGATGACTAATATAACTAACGGATGACTAATTATTGCTTATAATTATTTGTTATCCTTTATGCTATGCATAAAACCTTGTCTTATAAACGTTAGTTTATCATTAAAAAATAATAATATTTGACAAGTCAAAAAATATTTCACCAATAAATGATGAAGATATAATATGTCTCGACGCCATCTAGTGAGAAATTTAGCACTTACAAAGCCTTTCCTACAAAAATAAAGTTGGTTGTTTACAGGTGAAAAAATATAATAAGCAGTATTTGTTGATTGAGGTACTAGTACATATTGAATCATTTGGCGGGTTGGAAATAAGCCGACATAGCTCAGTGGATACAGAGCACCTGACCGGGTTCCCGTTGGCGGCATTTATTTTTACTCGGGAGATATTTTCAATGTGTATTAGTATTTCGGATGACTAATTATTGCTTATAATTATTTTTTAACATAACCTAACCTATTATTACTTTATCATGTTCTGTTTTGACTGGATTTAGTGGGTTATACTATCAATAATGTATTAAATCAACACTTTCCTGTTTCAAGACCATGTGCATCCAATATGGCCGCACAAGATGTAAGATTCTGTAAATCTATATTTAAAAAGGTATGTGGTTAATTAACCTCTTGAACGCCAGCGTATCCTTAACCCCTCCGACATTTCGCGAACTTGAAGCTAAGATGTCTTAACCGAAATGTCAATTTCACGAAAACGTTGTCTTATTACCGCCTCACAATCAAAGCTCTATAAATGAAACATTACTGAACGGAGCCGAATAGTAAAAACTGTTTTAGAAAGGTTACAAAATAGGCTTTCAAATTGTTGTATCATAAATAAATATTAACATTTGTAAATATTTAAATTTAGAATGGAAACATGAAAAATAGGTTAAAAATGACTCACGTCATGTTTTTAGGTGAAAATGGTACTAAAATCACAGATTATGTAAACAAAAATATTTATTCTATTGTATATATGTGTAATAAACACTTTTATCACCTCATTTTTTTATCATTTCATATAAAAATATTTTATAAAAATTTAATATGTGAAGCGCGCGGCGCTACCGGCAGACATTTTGCGCGGATAAAAATTTTGTGTCAATTATGCGACTGTCAGCAGATTCCTGTTTTGTATTTCCATAGACAACTTGGTAGTGATGTGTAGCTTGATCTATAATCGACCTTTTAGTTTTTGTTTGAGGGATGTAACTAAAATAATAACGGAGTAAGAACGATTTCTATGGAGAGACACGCGTTGACGTGTAAACACGCTTATTGTACTTGACTGCTGTCGTATTTTTAACGCATATATCTGCTTACGTTGCTGAGGGGTTAAGGATACGATTAAAAATAATTTTCCTGAATATAGCTATTCTGGGGAAAATACATATGGTGTACTATTTTTATAAATATTTGAAAAAATATAGTAAATTATTACGAAAATAGAATCAGGTGGCGCGCGGCGAAAATTTACTGTCTGCCGTCAAGAAGTTACGCGAAGAGTTAGTATTCTAGACAAAATAGACACTGTTTATTTAGTAGGTTATAGTCATTGATGATGCACTCAATCAACATCTTCCTGTGTTTTCTTTTTTTGATTTTCTCTTGATATATAATGTGTATTTGAACAGATATGTGATTAATTAAGGAAAGAGTTTGTATCACAGTATGGTGTTCTCCCCTGTCTGTCTACCCCTACACAACATGATGTCCTTTAATGACATTCCCAAAATAAACAATGTTTTTCTCGATTACTTAATTTTCCAACATTCTTTGCGATTGTAAAAGCAAACAACAAGACAGTGTTTTTTATGTGTTCAGTTGTAGACCCTGGATGTTTGAACAATCTTTTAAATGCAAAGTTTGAAGTCACCTTCAATGTTGTTTTCATGCTTTTATTTTTAAAACAATGTTGCTGTTCTAAAAATTGTTTAAATTGCGCATTATGAGTCAATCACTTCTTACGAAGCACTCACCTCTTGGAAGATTTGACGTTGACGAAAAAATCCTGTTAATTTGTGATCATACATTTTTATTATTTTATCAATGGAATCAAGTATATTATATATTTGAGACAATTGAGAAAAATTATTACATATTTCTCTTTCTAACCTCAAACAAATCACGTATCTCCACATTTTAGAAAAAAATATAAAAACAGATCTGTCCCTATGAAACTATAATGTTATATGATGTTTGTGGCTATTAATGTCCTTCCGAGGTTTGAAGAGTTAAGAGTTAGCAAACAAGGTGAAGATATTGTTTTTTATAGTTTTTTTGCTAGTGGCACTAGTGTATTGTTAGTTGTTTCAGTCAGTGGCTAGGAGTGGCTACAGTTAGTATCACAGCAATCTGCACCCTGCAGGCGCCAAGCTGTCCAGCCTGGAACATCTCGCTCTTTATTAATAGTTGTTTCTTGTTTGTCCCCAGATGTACGCGCTGTCCTCTCTGCAGGGGAGAGATCACGGAGTCGCTGCGGATATTCCTTCCCGTGGAATGTACGCAGAGGATATCCACTTGAGCGACCATCGTGTACCGCGATTGCTACCTCAGCCATCGCCTCTCAGGATTCACAAAAAAAACTACAAAAATCATTTGAAAATTGATTTTAAACATGCTGAGTATTATGGCTTTAACACCATTATTTGAAGAAGTTTGCGACAATTGACGATATGCCGATAAGTTTTCACGATATTGGTCAACATTGCTTGCGAAAAGTGGGCAAATTCTACAGTGAATTTCATCAATTGAATGAATCGATTGAAATCAAATGTTGGAGCCTTTCTGCCTAATCATGAGGAGACAGTGTGTGATTATTATGTGTGGATCCATATAATATGAAAACATTAGAGGCGAAACCGCTGTCGGTGCATAAAAAAACCACCATCAAATAGATTTTTGTATCTTTTTAAGTCGTTTCGTTTTAGAAACCTCTTCTGTTTTAAATATTTAGTCTTTAAGTTGCAAGTTTTCCACTCTGACAACAACTATTGAGATGAAACATGTAAGATAGTGCCTCGGATGTTAACATACTACTAAATAAGTTTAATAGAGCCTAATCGTAGCTTGTCCAACCCGAAGGACCTATCTTGTGTGTTTTATTTCAATGCTGACCACCGTACTAACATTTGTATGAAACATTTAATAATGTTTACAATCGATTATAGTCAGTCGCTGAACTTCAAAAATGAATCATTAATTTTAAAAAATTAATTCAAACGAATTGACATACCATAAAATTGATTTTCTATTTTTTATTTCGTCTGTCCTTTTTTATATAAATTTTTTATGTTTTAATTTAATTTGTAGTTTTTCTTTATTCTTAGATTAATAAAGGGCAAAGCGTCGATACAGATTGGATTACCTTCCTCTAAAACTTCTTTCTGTCGTTGCTTCGTCAGTATTTGATTTTAATTATTTTATAACCACTTTGAAATCTTTTTATAATTCTTCTTCGTTATTGAATTGTAAACTTTTTTTGTTGAGAACTAACAAAATCTGATTTGTACAATGTTAATTTTGATTCAGTCATCGGAGAAATATCTTTTTGATTAAAATAAGTGACTAATTTTTATCGAGTGGTTGTGAAATATAGGTTTTTTAAAAGATATATCCTGATTCTTCCTCAAATATTGTACGGAAAACTTAATGCTACACGATGCAATCAAGTATATTTTAAATTATGATTTAAAAAAACGCATTTATATGAATCATTAATGATGTTTTGACCGAAAACTGACTGACATGAATGCATATTTGAGTTTTTTTTGTTGTACTTACGGTCACTTGGTTGATGCATACTTAATGCTGCATATAGAAACGAGAAAGAATATGCAAGCTGAGCCACGAATTATGGGAAAGGAATGAAGCAACCGCAAGCTGCGTTTCGCGTCATTTGCGGTTGCTTCTTTCCATTCCCATAAGTCTTGGTGAAGCTGGGCAGTTTGGCTTGCATGTTTATACGCACCCTTCATGAGAGATGTTTTTAAGTGAAAACTAACGTGATTCAGAGTGTATTATGCGTATTTTGTGTTCACCATTGTAAATAAATGTAATTTAGGTGCATTATTCATTGTTATTTAAAGAAATTAGGTTTACTAAAACCATTTTCTCTTTTGTTAATTTGACTGCTTGACGTCAGTTATATATTGCTGAAGCAATTGATAATGAAAATGTAGTTTTGTTACCTTACCTTAAGGATTCCTTAACAATGATAAATGTATTTAAATTGTGTTTTTTCTAAGTTTTCACGTGCATATTTACAATTTCTTCAAATATTCTATTCTTATTCTAGAATATATTTAAAAAAAAACTAATTTTAAACACAGCAATGAGTTTACAAGTGCATTTCCAAGGACTGAAAAGAAAAACTTTAGAACCAATCCTCCCATAAACTCTGTTTCCTTTTGTCTCTATTAGCAGCATGCAAATAATGTTATTGTCGCAGCCAGATTTGAACTTGGCACCTTTCTCTCTTCATGTTACTTTTCCGCAATACAAATTTTGTTTTGTAATCATTCACTTTGCTTCATTTTTTTCCCGCTAGACTCTTTTACTTTTTGTAAATTTGTGTATATATATATAGAGAAAATGGAAAACAGCTTTTAATGGATGACTAGGTGTGATTTTGCGGCGAAAAGGGTAATTGGTCCCATATTAAAAATTTGGATCAAAAATATTGTTTTTCTTATTTGTATCTTGTAAAAATTTTCGCTGATGAAAAAAAATTTTAAACTCTCTTATGATCTGAGATGTTGAAAATCTCAGGAGAAAATGTTTAAATCCTTTATAGTCGTCTAATTCTGAATTAAAAGCTTGATCTTTATGGTTTTTCCTTTTGAAGTTTGAGAATAATATGATGGGTGACATTTACATGTGAATTTAATTTTAATGTTTGTACATATAAAGCACCTCTATGAAGAGTCATTTATCTATAAGAGAATAAAATAAAAGATATAAGTATAATTTAAATGAACTGTGTTATTTTTAAAATTATTTTATAGTCAACCTTCAATGCAAAAATGTGTGTAAAGAAAACTAGTTGGTATAAGTATTTAGAAATATAAAATTTCCTATGGTTACTTTTGACTCTGGCATTTTCAAGCAATTGTAAAAAAAAAAAAATCTCAATTTTGTGTGTAAAAAAAAAGGAGCAATTTAATATGTAGTCGTTACTGACAATTAATATATTGCTTTATGTATTCCAAGTCAAATTATTTTCCATGCCCTAGTCACTAAGTTTGAAAGCATTATAAATAATTATTTGTATGTTACTAATCTACTTTCTCATCATGTTACCAATTCAAAAAAAATTATAATCGATGGATTATTGTACAATTTAAAAAATTATTTTGTTTATTTGTTTGGCAGACTGATTTATTTTGTGGATTATACATATTATTATTCCTATTTAAAATAGTTTTTGTCTGCTGGTTAATTTTTTTATCCTACTCTTTGTTTGGGTTTATTTATAAACAGTATTAATTATAATTGTCCTTCTATAAAATATATTGTGATCGAATTGTCTTAAAAACCGTAACCAACCTGGTATTTTTAGTTGCAATGTTTCAGTTAAGAGTTTACTCTGAAATATGATAAAAAAAATATAAAAAATTAAAAATACTTACCAAATAAATTGTCTTTTATTTTTATTTTCCGTATTGTATTTATTTCTTTTATTTTGTCGATGAAGGAGCGGTGTTTGTGGATTTAATCCAACATAGGTACAGATAAAACATGCATCCAAGGAGAAAGATCGTAAAAGTTACTAGAAATTGCTAATCGTTATGGAGCGGCATGCTATTTGTAATACGTATGATGATAGTAGTAGAGTGGTTAGTATTGACTGAGAATGTACGGGTAGAAATCTGCTTTACCGACAAACAATGGTGAACAAAATGAACATGGCGCAATTTGGTGATCTTCGGTGTTTGTGCAGTTTCTTCAATTCATCAGAGATGGGCTTACTTATTCCAAAGACTTTGGTAGGTAGGTACTTACTAATTAAAAAAATAGTAAGAAGGTTTTAGAGAAACTGGACCCGCCTGATACAAATATTTTTTAAAAGAACACTTCGATTCAACTTTTTTTTTTTTTTCCATTATTTCTGGCTTTCACCCTTCAAGGGTGTTCTTGGCCATCATTTAAAATTATTGAGAAATGAAAGGTGAATTTAAATATTAATTTTATTTAAATTGGCAAATTTCAAAATTATAATGAAAATTGGAGTCGAATTCAGACTTAGAAGAGATGAGATGTTGAATGGAGGGGAGGCAATTTTAGATAAGGCTTGATAGAAGAGAGGATATTTGTTTAGAGAGGGACAACCAAAAAATATGTGATCTAAAGTTTCCACTTCTAGACCACAGAATGTACAATCTGGGGAGTCAAGGACGTGAATTTTAAAAAGATGGGAAGGAACGGAACAATGTCCGATCCTCATTCGAATGAGTGAAGAAATTTCTTTTTTGGAAAAATGAGGGAATTGCTGAAACCACGGTTTTGATGGAATAGTCCTTTGTATTGAGGCATAGCAGGCTCCCTTGGATTGACTAGCAATGTGCCAATACTCCGACCAAACATTGCGGGATCTATCTTTGATGATCGATTCAACTTGATTACTTCAAAACACGACATTGGGGGAAATGAAAAATTCTGCACTTTAAATTACAATTGCGTACAAAGTGAAATTTAAAATTCTTTCGACGTTTAGGACGATCGCTTGGTAGATACATTTGCTTCAGGATCATTGCTTATTGTAGTATCTTTAAACTTTTAAGGGATTGCAGGAATACTAAACACTATTTAACTTCTACAAAAGCCAGTGTATTGAACTAGAATGATCGTTAAGCCACAGAAGGTTGCCGTACGCCACCCGTCTATGCAAATCATTATTGATTTATATACATTTACGTATTGTATCTCTATCTTCAACTATAGATTTATCAATATTTGGCAAATATTTCAAAAATTTAAACAAGAATAAAATAATTTTGCTACCTATTTTGTCGCATGGTTATAACAATCGGTTACAATTTAAAAAATTTGAATTTAATTCTTAGAATTGAACGTCAATAATTTTACGCATTACATTATTATGAAGGAGTATGCAGGAATATTTCACATCACATATATAAAGGGGGATTTTAGGGGTTCAAACCCCCCCTCCCATCGGCCTCAGTATTGGATAGGAAAAAAGAGAATAGTACTCATAGATTACATTTTTGGAAAATACAACAATTTCCCCCCTTTTCACCAGGGTCGAATCAGCCCCCCCCCATGTGAACACCATAGCTACACCACTGACACACATCATCACAGGCAATCGAATTTATTACGTTTGATTCACAACAAAACGGTGTTAAATTTATTTCAATCACTGAACAGAAATCCACGGAAGTTTGATTGACTAATCTACACCGATTTAAAGAAAACTGATGATGCTAATTTATAAAAACCTTGCGACTCCTAGGCCTTAGACATGTCAATTTGGAAGGCGGGTATGGGTACAGCCGCCGCGGGAATCATTCATTGGATAACCAACACGGGTATAATTGGGTAGTACGGGGTGCCCGTGTTTATGGGGTGGGGTTTTTTCGTGGGGTCTTTTCGGAAGTGTCTGCCCACAAACTGCATGGCAGGCCGGATCGGGAGAAACTGGTTGAGAGAGATCTTTTGACCTCTCCAGCATGACTCTCTCGGAACATCGCCTTGAACCACAGTGAGAGGGACGGATTCATATGTCACTCCTGGACACACTGATTTCCAGATTCCTACCCAGAACTTCCTATCCTTCCTTTCCTAAAAAGATCCTTCACACAGCATCCCCAAAGGAATTATTTTCCTCAGCCTCCTCTTTGCCTCCTTTGAGCTAGAGTAAAAATGAATTAGATTAGATTAGTTCAAGGAAAATGTCGATACATGCATTTTTTGATAAATTTCACCAGGAGGATGGAAACATAATCACATTATTTCGGGCACACAGACACGCAAACAACGCACATCTAGGAATTATAAGTTCAGTGTCTGACGACTGCTATGCACGGGTGCGCCTGTTCTCACATTGCTGGAGGATTGGGGGCGGAGCTACGAAGTTTGCCGAGTGAACACGAAGGCTCAAAGCGGCTCGGAACTACGAAGTTTGCCGAGTGTACACGAAGGCTGGCAACAATCAACTTGATTTTGAATAATTTGTTTGAAGTCTTGAAGTTTGACTGTGGTTTGACGTTCGAAAATCTCTCAAGTATGAGGGAGATTTTGAGTTGAAAGAAACGAAACATGGAGGTCGTTATTAGTAAACATTTACAAGACATAATCAACCCTACGGACGAAAATAAGTATTATTCTGGATACTTCGACAGCCAGGAGAAATACGCTGCATTCAATACTGACTTGAAGGCTTCAGGGTTTTCATTCTCAACCAGAACCAGTTATGGTAGAAAAGGTATGTAGCCCTACCCTACTACAATCACAGAGCGTGCAGCGTCTAGCCCTGCCCTTTTGGCCAACATAAACTAATTTGTATTCCATTTTTTTTTAACCTAACCTAACCTAACCTAACCTAACCTAACCTAACCTAACCTTCTACTTCCTGGTTACGAAACCATTACTAGGATAGGTTATTGTACTTTTTATTACTAACCTCCAACTTACCTAGCTCTGGTAGTTTGTATTGATATTTGAAGGTTATGTTTGTATTATTTAAGCTTTCTGCCAGAAGCCTGACCTCACAATTGTTATTTAATCTTATATATTCTAGGTTTTCCGAATAAAATCACTAAGTAGAAGAAATTTGTGTTTAATCCGTGACCTATCCTGATATTCCTTTACGATAGGCCTACTTCACTAGTAACTCTTAAGATCATTTAAACTTGAATGCACTACTTTTGTATTTTTATGACAAAGTGCCTTCTTCGATGTAATTGTTACGCAGTCTTATGGAGAAATAACAACCAACCAAGAAAGCAAAAGTTCTCATTGTCACAGGTTTAAATTTGCCGGGCAGATATGAAGTGAAGTTCGGATTTCGTAGCTCCGCCCCCAATCCTCCGGCAATGTGAGAACAGACGCACCCGCTATGCACGGGCAAGCAAGAAACCCGATAATATTATGTAAACTGTTTGGCGAGCTACAAATTCGAATAAAACGGTGCTACAGATCGACACACTTATTGCAGTCGATAGCATCACTAGTGTAGATTTTGTGGTAACAAAAAGTCGATCCTGAATATTATATAAGTTTTGATATGTATGATTAGCCGTAAAGTTAATAAATTGATCTTATGAAAATAGATGTAAAACAAAAAACTGAATCTCCCAGTTCGGTTCTGACGTTATAGATAACTTAGGGACACTATCGCGAGCAATATTTACAACTATATACGTCTTCTGATGCGTAATCCCTTGGCGTCATTTCAAATAACCAGTTTTAAAAAATTTTACCTTTGAAAAATTAATTTTCTACATACGAAGACTGGCATCTAAATTATTAGTCGGTTAGTATGTTTACGAGAGATGGAAAAGCTGGAAGAGATATCGAAGGAAGGGTAAATGCAGTTAAATGGAGGACTGAACGCGATTGGTGCTCACAAAAAAGTCGCGAAAAAGATACGAAATCCACGAGAGTGGTTTATTTATGAAGTCCACGCTGGAGTTCTGATATCTACTCTGGTCTATGGATGAATATGTCATTTGTTGGAGGCCACGCAACCGTCTTGAAAGAAAGAATTAAAGATTTTTACATTCTAAAAACTGTTTTAAGTTTCGTCCCAAATCTGGGTCGATATATAGGATTCTTGACAGTGACGAATCTGCAAAATAAGATGAACCAGCAACACCTGGAGGCTCCCCATTGCCTGTACCAAAAGAACCTCCAACTTTTGCAAAATGGCAGAAAGCAAGAAATGTATTTTTCTCATTAGATATGTATGTGAGTTTATACATTACATTTTTTTAAGAAAAAATAATTGAACTATTTAACGAGTTTGCTTTCTCATAATTTAGCTGCACATAGGACAGAAGTCGCCGCTCCGTGCCAGCGTGCCAGGCCAGTGATGGTATGTCCGGGGAGAATTCGTAGTAGTCCCAGATGTAGGGGGTTTTGAATTTCAGTTAGAGAAAGGGAGGTGTTTTGTAAAAAAAAATGAAAAATCTGGGTGATTTTGAGGATGAGGATTTTGGTAATCGTGTATTTTGTTCGGTTAAAGGCTGACGTGTCTGGAATGATTTGTATTTATGACATATCATATGTTGGTCAGAAGATTTCCAATGTTTTCATAAACTAATGTATCTGGCTATGACCCGGTATATAAGTATTTTTAGTAATGGTATCACCAGGCTTATCTTGCCAGGGCTCCTACCAGAGAACAACTTGACAGACGTAAATCTCTCTCATAACAAAAATAAAATGGGCCTGTGCATGAGTTGCATTTTAAGCTTGGCTGAAGAGTTATTTACGCTTGTCATGTTGTCCTCTGATAGGAGGCATGGCAATAGAGATAAGCCTAGTGAAACCATTACAAAACAATTCTGACCTACCGGCTCTATCTTTACTGAGTATCATTATTTTTCTTTGCTCCTTTTACATTTTTTTTGTGCACCAACAGTTTTTATTTATCACGACAATGTATAAATATTACAATCAAAAGTTTTGAAGGAAGTATTTACTGTCATTAAATAATATTGTGTTGCCAAAATATTAGGAAATATCACATAATTTAAAACAAAATAACTATTATCCCACCCCTCTTCCGCTAGTCGATAGCGGTTGTGCCTACATTAAACCCGTATTTTGAATTTTCGTCTATTTTTCAAGGTTATGAAGTACCGAATTTTTCGAATCTATGGATTTTTGACGTAAAAGCTGGGCAGATTTATTTTTCGGCATACGCTGTTGAAATTTTCCTATTTTCTTTTTGCTTATGACGGCAGCATAACTGTTAATACAAACCTAATAGTCTCTTTAACAAATATATATTTACATTTTATGTGTGATCAAAAAAGCTGTGTATATGTTGGTTAACCTACCAAATATATAGTTTTAATATTCGATTTCTATAATTTAATAACATAAAATATTGAAAATATTTCACATAAATCTATAGAAATAAATGAAAGAAAACAAAGCCACATAACTCGTGCCGCTAGGAGGCGCTAGTCAGAAGTTGGAGGACGTAACCAGAAGAGGCGGAGGTGGGGCGAAATGTCAAAAGTGGGAGGTATTTATATTATATATATTATACGGTATTTGCTGCCATATATCAGGGTCATATTGATTTAAATTTGTCACCGAATAAAAATATGTTTGAGGCGTGCTCTTATGCTCGAAGTAAACTCAATCGGTCCTTTATTCCGCTGAAATTTATCAAACATTTTCAAATACCGACATTCTTTCTTGAATAGATAATCAATTTCACTAGCCTGCCTGGGACCCAAAAGTAGAAAGGTCTTATGCGAACTTGAGACATCAGCTTTCTTTCAAATCGGTGTAGACAGAAATATCTTTTCAGTTTACAGAACAAAGATACATAAAAATATATTAAAAAAAGTACTTATAATAGTGCCTACCTACATAAATGTTGTAATATTAATTATTTGTTCCGTAGAATTAAAAACAAACACGAGTACTTACATCCCGCGATTTTAATGGGTAATAATAACGTAACTATTTTAGTAATTAAAGTTGATTATTCAATATTTTTATTCCTTTTTCCTCGCAGTAATTTTTAGCATCCCAATCGGTATTAGAGCATGGCCGAAGGAATCACATCCCTACTCCCTTAACCGACTGAGTGTACCAACTCTATTGCCAATTATTCAGTTCTTCAGTTGGCAGCACTAGCTATATACAAAAATGGCCGCTAGTTCTAGAGTTTCCCGCTAGAGCGGCCCACTAGCCCGCTATCGGGGAATAATGAAAATACATGCACATCCAATCAAGATGGCCGCCGAATTATGTCGATGCGGAACGGGGAAAGTGATTTTAGTTTGAAAAGCTGTCAAATTAACCGAGCTTTCCGGACATTTTGTGATTCGTAGTTTTTGAAATATTGTTCCGAGGCAGTGCGGCTTTCAATCGAAAGATAGTGATCGTAAAAAGTGCCGTGCAAGTGGAAATATTGTGAGATCTGTAAAGACAACTTACGGAATGGCATTTGCCAGGTCTAATCTGAGATAAGAAAATTGTGCGTAATGGTGTGATATTTCTAGTGTAATGTGTGAAATGCCGCTCGTCGTATGATATTACTTCTATAGACGTGAGTACTTTTAATCCATGACAAGTTTGACTCGTTCCACCTACAACAGCGATCCGCTAGTCCGGATCTTTCTTCGAGATTTCGTCACGATTAAAATGCTAACCCATTTGCGTACAATCTGTTTTACAATTCCCACAGCGGACAAAACGCAAAGTCAGCTCGCTATGTAAATCGTCAAATATTCCGTAGCGCTATTTATCATTCGAATAATATATGTAATGGTGTCGGATGTTTGCTTAAATAAACAATGTCGCCGTCAGCTCCCATACGATCATCTCGTTTACAGACGTTCATTTCTTAACGTCGCTCCCGGCTTATGTAAACAGTTTTCTGGATTAAACCCGGTCATTTGGAACGTCCAGGACCTTGTGTTCGTATTTGTGGAGAATCCGTCCATCTTTCATTTCTGACATTTATAAACGTTGACACAAAATAAATCGATCCTTGCCTCACGGTTCGGGGTTATTGCGGTGTCAAAATACGAGTGATGCAGGTGTAGGACTGCCGTCGATAGCCCCGCTTTAACCTCTCCCTCTTTCTCGTTAACGACATACGTAACAGAAAGAGTGGTTACAGCGGCGCTCTCGACGGCAGGACCATATTTACTGTAAAAAAACGTTATGTTACACTGCACCTGGCTTTTTCCAGTCCTGCATGTTTGACGTAAACACCCGCACAGAATTACATGGTTCAATATCATGACGATTTAAAATATATATTAGTCTATCGAATAACATTAAGAAAGGGATGCTTATTTTATGGATCAGACATGCAGAGCGGATGTACTGAGAACGGAGTGTCAGAAGTACCTCTAAATAATAATAATATTGGGATGATTTGTATAGCGCCGTTTTTGTGCAAAACCACCTCAAGGGCATTATACAAATATATAATACATTTCTACAATGATCTATGTCAGCCTAACCTAACGGGGAAACCGCTGTTTTATCATTTTATTCAATAATTTATTAAGGAATGCTGTTGTGTGCATTAATTACATCCTTCGTCAAAAAATTCCGGTTATTATTTTTATATTTAATTTTTTCACCATTATAGCCACTGAAAAATCTTTATTTAAATTCTGTGGATGATCAGTGTGGGAGGCGGGTATGGGTACCGCCGTTCGGGTACCATTTATTGGATTACCAACATCTCTGCCATTGGTCACCTCAAGTGGTTCGTTTGGTTTGTTGACTTGACTTAGCAGTGTGCCCGGGTTTATGGCGTGAGGTGTGTCCACGTCGGATCCTGGCGGCGGATACGTCTGTCCACCTTCTGCGTGGCGGGCCGGATCGAGAGATACTGGTTGAGGAAGTCGTTTTGACCTATTGTTGCCGCAGTTGGAGGGATGTGGTATACGTTCGTCACTCCTGGACACCGCATCCCCTAAGATTTTCCTCAGATCCTCCTTTTAGGCTATGTAAACAAAAGAAAAAAAATGTAATCCATGTTTTCAAACAACAAATTAACAACTACCCTGTTAAAGAGTGAATCCTACATAAAACCATACAGGGTGTATCGGCACGTACCCGACAAACTTTAACCAGCTTTTCCTTAGCACATTTGGAGTAAAAAACGTTATGGGCACTTTGCTGTCCGGTAACATTTTTTTTCAACTAAAAACAAAAAATTATAAAAAAATCCACACTCCGTCACTGTCATTGGCATTGTTTCTCGTGTTCAACAGCTGTTATTAGCAAGTGTGTCAAAAAGCGTCTTCGCTCTTTCGCACACACTAAATAATAATAGTTAAAAATGAGACGAATGGTGCCGTGCCATTTCGTTGTGATTGTAAAAGCGCGCCAACGTAGGTACGTACGTACATTATTCAACGAAACTCGAACAAAATATTGCCAGACGGGTTTTCAAACTTTGACAAAGGATAAAACATTGGTGACATGTGGTGAAAATATGAATAGTAAATTTTGTATTAAAAAATAATGTTACCGGACAGCAAAGTACCCATAACATTTTTTACTACAAATGTGCTAAGGAATAGCTGGTTAAAGTTTGTCGGGTACGTGCCGATACACCCTGTATATTTGCAATATTGAAAATTCCATATTAGGGGTATACAATTTGCACATTATTCAGTGTGCAATGAATCATATCTCTTAGTTTTCAAAAAGGAAAAATAAATCATGGCCGTCGTCGAGCTACTAGAGCTATGGTTAAACATCTCGGCGTGCAAAATTTGTCATTGTTCACGGGCCCACTCTTGTAAACAGTTATCCCTGGAAGTAGGAACCCAACGGAATATTTAGCACGTCACAAATAGCTGGTGTTACGAAGTCACGAAGTAGGATAGCTGAATAATATCTAAGCGTGGCTGCAAATGGCATTAGACGTGTGGTGATGACCAGATCCAGAGCGCCAGGTACTTCCCGTCCTCTCTCTTCACAAATCCTCTGCTCTTTGCTTCCTTCGGCCTCGCAGAAGTAGAATTACTATTGTTATTATCTAGGTGTACTGTACAGGGCTCGCACAATGTACAAGTCGCAAGCGAGCCCCATTGTTGAATTTGGGAGCCAAATCTGGTCTGGAGCCCCAAAGTATTTTGAAAAACCTCTTAACTCTTAACCGGCAGTCCGTTTGATTTGATTCCTCAATCTTAACAAACGGATTCCGATCTTTATGATGGAAATGCTGTCCTTTTTCTACCGGTATTTCAAGGGTAAATACTCCGAGGAACTAGCGTCATTGATTCCTTTGGAACCAATGCATAGTCGGGAAACACGCTAAACATTCGTACACGGTCGACACATACATGTCTTGAGTTCAACAGCTCGGCTGTGGAACGATTTACCTTGTTTGTTCATTGGATTTAACAGCCTCCGTGTTTCCTCCCAAATACTACGTGGTTCTCTTAAAGACGCAAGTTCTCTCCTTCCTCTCCTCAAAAAGACCCTCCACACACCATCCCCATAGATGACATAGGCCCTGCGGGAAAGTATTTTTCTCTTTAGATCTTAGTTTATTAACTTCCTGTGTGAAATCTGTGCTGTGTTTGGTGACTTGATCTGAATATGCAGGTATCCTTCATCTTTAATTCCCGCTACCTTCGGGCTCACAAATGCCTTAATTGGGGATGCCATAGTGCCACTGGCTTTGAACAGTCGGGACTCAATTGTTTTCACATAAAAAAACAATATTCTGAAGATATATTATCGGGGCGATGAAATTTAAGTATATGCCCCAGCCATGGCAATTTTGTCAACAATCTATTGAATCTGAACCAATATAATGCTTTTTTTAAATGTAATTAATTACCACACTAGAGTTCCAACTGCCCTTAGCTAGTGGGACTATTGTCGTCAAAAATTGTCGCAATCATTCAACCATATTTAAGCCCCCACATACCCAATTTCTACCGATTTATAACATTTTTTCCGTTAATTCTTTAAGTTTTTATGTACCAAAAAATATATGTTATTTTTGACATACATTTTTATGCCGAAACGTTATATTTTAAACGAGTCGTGTTTCATTAAATATTTTCACCAAGGCGATGCCATACGTAGTACTGCAAAATCTTGTGTTTTTGGTTTGAAAATTTGGTCGCCTAGAAATGTTTCAGATGCTTTAATTAAATACTGCGAGTAGAATACATCTGGACCTTTGAAATAATCGAGTATTTTTTATATAAGTCTTTTTATAAACCCAGAAAAAAATAATGTATAGGCCTGAAAACTGCTTTAAAGTTCAAAATCTCCTACTTACGAACCCATTTTCGGTTATGATTTTATTGTATAATGTGGCAAATTCAGTTATTTATAAAATGATCGGAAAAAAAATAAATATTTATGCCTGAACATCCACAAAATAAAATAAAAGGCACTTTTTGGCCATGTTTTTTTCTTGCATAAATCAAAACAGGCGGATGGTGTTAAGCGGGAATTTAAACCTTATCGCCATCTATGTAAGGGTTATTATTGATAGCGGCTCAATTTAAAATATTACACGACGTAGTGCATCGCCTTAATTATTACCTTTTTTTAATATTAGAGCGCTCCCTCTAACATTCATATACATGTCTCCCTTTTAAACTATCTTTGAACGCTAATTTCGGGTCTTAACACAGTAATATTATCATAAGTCGTAAGGAATAACTATGGTGGAAGGAAAAAATATCATTATATGAAATAATATTATGCGAAAATAACAATTTTTTTTTTCACATGGCTGTTTTTTGATGCCCACGAATATTATGTTTGAATTTCGTGTTTTAGCACTTTTACAGTCACCTGTTTGCCAATTATTTAGGTACTTACCTTTATATTTGCGTGATTATTTTTCTGTATGGCAATATTATGCCAAAAGTTTATGTTATTGCCGTAAACTTAACGATAAATAATAATAATAATAACCTGTGTTGTGGTTCGTTAAAAAAAAGTGGGCTAGGTTAGGTCAACAAAGTTGGGAGGATTAAAAAACATGTTGGGTAAATTAATATGTCACATAGATGGTTTAATTAGCATAAAATACAGAGGAGACCACGGATGTGTTGCCAGACGAAAATAGAAATCTGTGCCGCGGGAAGTATTCAATATGAAATGTTATTTTTTTCTAGTTCCTACGTACAACTACTGGGTTTTCCTTGTTATTTGACATTACTTTGACCTTTAAAGGCTGCTACTGGTGTATCTATTCAAGTCGTGAGGGCGCAGCGTCACTGTAAGTATGCTTAGAGGATATAGCGTTACTATCGCTAACCTGACTCTGATACTTACGTTCTCTTTAAAGTAGTTTCTGCATTTCTTTATGAACCTTGGTCTCCGGCTTTTGGCCACAGGCCTTCCTAACCTATCAAGCCTGCAGTTCTCTTTTTAGTTCGTCAGCTCACGATACTGTGATTACAACAGGTTATTATAATCACGTTTTTTCGAGATTTCTTTACCTGAGGGTGTATGGATACCACCCGTGTCTCTATCCTTCCGACTTTCTCTCGTATATGCTCGAAATGAACCATCGTCAGCAGGGTGTACATTGCTACACATTTCTTCAAACTGATTCGTAAATGGTTTGAAATCTCTGCTACCATGGGAAGCATTCATTTCTCTGTTTTCGATGGTTATCTTAAGATACAACACCATATACTGATTTGTCTCCCGGTCTGCAAGAATAACTTGCTTAGGTCATGTCGGTGGATAAGGTCATCTTGCTGTTGAACAGAATCAATTCATTATTTTGCATCAGTGAGGTTGATTTAAACGACAAGCCTTGCTGATGTTGGTGTAGTATGAAGGTACCTTTAGAAGCTTTATTTTATTTTATATTCATACTGTACAAATCACCCAGATATTATTGTATTATAATAGTGTGCAAAAACGCATTAAAATGGAAAAATTGTAATGTTTTAAAATTAATCATACAAATTGAATTGAAATCATTTGTAAGTCGTGCCACAATCATGTCCAGTCAATTACATTTGAGGCTGGAGATCGTGATGATAATGTCGGCTACCTTTGACGTGCTCCTTAACGTCTGGGTAAAAATGGATAAAACGTCAATTGTTTCTGTTCTGCCTCTTACTAGAAGCTTGCATCATTTGTTATAGTATGTATCACGGTGTTCCCCTATCGGAGATTACTGCAAGGCGGGTGGAAATGCTAGGTAGACTTTAATAAACAGGACTAAAGTCGTTGGGAGCAATGTTTTCTTATGTAATACTGGAAGTAACCTCCACCATGCTGCTGAGAAAGATCTGAATCATCCCCATTGTTCCTTTATCAGTTGTATCAAACGTCGTTTCCTAACATTAGGGCTGCGGTAGACTCACGGGTTTAACCCCCAGAGGGGCAATTCCGGTCCTACAGGGATAAGGAATTGTCATTAACCTTAAAATTAACTACTTTTGGTCATGAAAAGGAAAAATTAATAATAATAAACTAGATAAAGGATAATTCCTTTGCCTTAATCAGCGAATCAACGACTTTTTACAGCGAAAACGAAGAAAGAAATAATAATAATAATCTAGGTTAAGGACAGTTCCTTATCCTTAAAATGAACGACTTTCTCGTTAAGAATCCGGTTAATATAACGATAAGAAACTGTCCTTAATATTAAAATTAATGATTTTTCATTAATTGCAATTCCAGGAGCGGGATTTCCATTATTTATTCTTAGCTAAGGAATATACTTATACCCCTTGTTTTAGCTTTGGAATAAACTCGAGCAAGTGAACTAGCAGTGTAGTGATCGCTACGGGGGATAGATATAATCCTTAGTTAATGATAAAGAACGGGAACCCGTCTTTTGTTCTCTCGGATGACAGCGAAAAATTCGTTTATTTTAAAGTCAAGGACAATTCCTTATCCTTAAGTAGAACTGGAATCACGCCTCTGGATTCTTTCGTAATATACACACTGTTGCTTGCTATATTCACGCAACATATGTACTTTTATTTGTTAATCTCTCCAGTGTCTTTCTCCATTCGATATCAAATCAAATTTCCTTCTTAGTCATTTTCATTTTGCAGCGAATTTGGGACAAAATTATTATCATAAAATTATTATCGTAAAAAAATGTGGCACCATCAGCTTCACCCGAAATAAAAATCCCATTTCTTTTAATTACTCCCTTAACGGCACAATACTGAGCAAAATGACAGAGGCTAAGGATCTGGGAGTAGTGTTAGATTCAAAATTACTTTTTGAGCGCCATATCGAATCCATGGTTGCAAAAGCTTCCCAGGTACTTGGCTTTGTACTCAGAACTTGCAAAAATTTTAAAAAAGTAAATACCATGAAAATGCTGTACTTTGCGTATGTACGCAGTTCTCTGGAGTACGCCTCTCAAGTCTGGAATCCCAGGTATAAGTCACACATAGAAAGGATTGAGAAAGTGCAATATCGTTTTCTACGATACCTTGATTTTCGGGCCTATCGTCCTCATCTGAGTCACGAGGAGTCAGCAGCGTTTTTCAGGATTTCGTCACTGGAAAGTCGTAGAAACTCCGCAGACGTACTATTTTTACAAAAAATTGCCACCTCTGTGATAGATTGCCCGGAATTACTAGAAAGAATTCAATTAAGAGTACCCATCAGACAAACCAGACAAAATCACACATTAAACATCCCTCAATGTAACACTAACTCAAAACAAAATGCTTTTATTCACCGTGCTTCATACAATTTTAATACTTCACACAGTAAATTAGACTTATTTAACTCAGCACCCCACAATTTCAAACCTAAAATCAATAAATAATTATATTATCATTATTATGTTTTTATTAATACACATACGTACATGTTACACATTACACAGACTAGATCCATCCCATCCCCCTCCCTTCCGCCATCCCATCCCTATAGGCTAATTGTAACTTTTTGTCTAACATAAATATTATATATGTTCACTAAATAATTAAAATACCTTAGTGAAAACCTATTATTGGTTAAATAATTTAACACTTACTACACCATACCTTGTAATGATTATAACTGTTGGTTTTCCAAATAAAAAAAAAATAAAAAAAAAAAAAAAAAAATCATGCAAATAAGGGCTTGGCCACGACGTTAGTGGTACATGACTCACAGCCTAAGCTGCTTTCCTGAAACGTGTGAATTATGGATACGGGATTGAAGCGTGTTTCAGTCATAACTCAGCAGTCAAACAATGCACCATTGTGAATTGTGACCATGGCACTCAACGGCTAAAGTTGGTCCATCTTCACTGCTTATAACGATAGACATTATTTATTGCACGCGACGAGTGCGATGATGTTCAAGATCGACTACATTTTATCTGCCTGCCCCTGCGGAGTTATAACGTGGTAGTTATCGTTATTAAGTTTCCGGAGTGGTAGATACTCTCAACTCTCAGTATCGCCCTGGTAAAAGAGATTCATTCAGATTCGAAATAAATAATAAATGTCTCGAGCTTTAAAGGTTACCCCAAATTGGGGATGCTTCCCGCTGACTCCGGATATTTAGTAAAATTTGGGAATCTTGTATTCATCTCTAAATAGTATAAAATAAAGTCGCTATCCGTGTCTGTCTGTTTGTGCGCTTAGTTCTCTAAACTACGCATCGGAATTTGATTTTCAGTAACATTCAGAGAATTTCTTCCGGAAGGTTTATATACATTATACATGGATATTATATGTATAGAAAGTAGAGAAAAGTAGATGTTTTATAATCAAGAAAATATATTTTTGGGCACTTCATTGATTGCTAACGCTGTCTAAACCTTATGAGATACATCAAAATAATGTACATCGAAATTCTGTATCTTAAATAATAAGAATTTATTCCAGAATGTATGCAGGGGTAGTGCAATGCAATACATTCCATATTTGAAACAATACACATAATTAGAGTTAGAACAATAATAATAATATATAGGTGATTCCAATAGGCATAAAAAGCGGAATTTAAGTGAAAAAACATAAAATATAAACATAAAAACGAGTGTGAGCAGCCGTTTGTGGAGGATATTTGCACATCTCCCGTCTCCAGAGGACCATCAGAGGGGACTCCATCCAGGCAACCATGGCAGTGATGATTTTGTTACTTGATTGGCGCAGTCTGCGCCATAAGCTTCCCATGTGATGGCGGAGAAGCGCTCTGAAAGAGTGTACTCGTCCTTCCAGGAACAGTATCTCGGTAGGCGGAATAGTTGGCGATAAGCATTATTGTAAGCGATTTTTAGCTTATGCCATTGGAATGCAGTGTAATCCACCCACAGTTCTGACGTGTACAACAAAGTGCAAAATGCGTTGAAAAGTATCTTTTTCACGTTTGTACTGCAAAAGTGAAAACGCCTTGACAGCATACCTGCTCTAACGGATATCGCTCTTCTTTGCCTTTCCATATCCTCGATGTCATTCAGGTCGTCTGTGAAAATATGTCCCAGGTATTTGACGCTACGACTAACATCCAAGGCCTACAGAATAGTCCGCGATGATACTCGTATATGTCTATATACTAAAGATAACCCCCAGAAACGCCGGGTACACTTTAGCTAGTATTATATATTTTTTAAATATGCATATATTGCAAAAAGATAGTTTGCAAGTGAGCTCTTGGCTGCAGGTCCACTACTGTATGATGCAATCTTCAGTAAAGCATATTTTATTCATTTTTATGTGATAACGGGTCGTTCTCCGACTTGTTTTTTTAAATATAAAATAGCACACATATTGCCATTCGCGTTTCCTATAGTGGTGGGTAGGATTCGATTTCAGAATGAGTACAAACGAAGGACTTGAGGCACAGCATTACGAAGTAAAGCAAAAATCACGTGTTTAAAAATTTGATCACCTACAAATATTTTGGATGCTTTAATTAAATACTGCTAGTAGAACACATCTTGGCATTTGAGTGGTCAGTTTTTTTTATAGCCTAGAAAAAAACTAAAGTACGGCCTTTGAAAATTGCTTTAAAGTTCAAAATAGTAATTACGAACTCATTTTCGGATATGGTTTTATTATGCTTTCAAAACCTTGCTTAAATATAATTAACATACTAAACAAATTTGACCAAATTTATAATTCATACAAATTCGGTTTTTTGTATGAAGATTTTCAGGAAATCGAAGCAGTGCCAAACCGAATTTTCATGTAAATGTTCATACAATAAACCGAATTTTAGAAAAAAAAATAAAAAATCTTTTTGTGTTAAAAATCATCGATGATGTCGAATTTTTCACTCTTTGCTCTCTATCACACTCACAAGTCGGGAGCCGCTACTGCCTGCAGTCCAGTTTTTAACAGGAATACGAATGATTTGAAGAGATTTTTAATAAATTGGCAATATTTTATATCAGTCAGTTTTCTCCGGCTTTTTTCGGCATTATTTTATTTATTTTTATTTAGGAAGCAAACAGTCGTACAGTAAAAAATTGTAACAATAAACATTCATATGTTCTAGACCAATTAAGTTCCATTGAGTTAAATGTTGATTTAGTATTTTTTTACCTACACAACATATTAAATGGCAAAAAAATAAACATAATAAAGAAATACATAAAATTAAAAACAAATAGAAAAAATACTACTTTTCGCATAGCTATACTATTCACTACGGGTGATAATAATGTAATTTTCACAACAAAAAAATCGAATAAAAGAAAAGTATTTTAATTTATTAAGCTGAATTTTATATGATATCAAGTTATGGTTGAAAATGTCTACATCTCTAGAGGCATTGTGAGTTTCACAGATACGTACTATTACAGAGTTTTGCGCTTTTTGGATTTACAATGTGGTATTCTAAATAAATCGTTTGATCTGGTGTTTTGCTTGGGGCAACGAAATGCAATCCTTTCTAACAGATATGATGAATCAACAAGGCAGTTCACGATTTTGTGTAAGAATAATGCATCAGAGATTTTTCTGCGTTTATATAAAGTGACGGGAACAAATCGATGGTCACTAAAACAATACGATAGGTGTTTATATTATCACTGACATCTTCTTTCTCATGAATGACACAAATAACAGAGAAGTTTTACATTTATGTTCGTTATTCTACGGCCAACAATGTGATACGAATGAATAATAATGATTATAATATCATTTTGAATTATGTGTGGGCAGCTCGGAGACTAGGAAATAGGAGGAGAAGAGGAAGTGATAGAGGAAGTCTGATAAGATTCAATGATTCTTTTATAGGGATAGACTGATTAATAGGACAATATTGCATAGTTGTTGAGCACTTAATATTTCGTTCGTTGGTGCATTGTACATGAGAAAAATCAGTATTGCTAATTTATTAAGAATCTCTTCAAATTATTGGTAATCTTCTTCTTTATGTGCCGTATAAGGTCCCCCTGACGTTGGCGATCACTCTAGAAAATGTCTCTTTGTCTTGCGCTGCCCGGAATAGCTCCTCCACACTTCTAATGCCGGTCCACTCTCGTATATTTCGCAGCCAAGACATTTGTCTCCTACCAGGCCCTCTGCGACCTTCTATCTTGCCTTTCAATATTAACTGGAGCAAGTGATACTTCTCCCCTCGAAGTAATAATTATAATTGGTAATAACGGTTAAAAATGGGATTGCAGGAATTACGAATGAATTAACGGATTTCCTGATAAACTTTTAGTAAGTTACGAATACATTATCACGATGTCGAAACACGAAATCAGGAATCCTGTTAAATGTCCGTATAAATGATGTGAAAAAATCCTGCATAATTTTTAATTTCCAAATTTCATAAACTTATACCAGACAAATGATAAAGTTGATATCAAAATTATTTTATGAATTAATAATTCTTTATTCGAAATGCGTATTCATTTTGTTACAATGATTCACAGATGCTTAGTTGAATTAATATAGTGAATATACTTTACTAAGAACGGGTTGTTTCACAGAAGTTTAACAATTTATCAAATTTCAAAGTTAATTTTGAATTGGTTAGAACTTGAATAGAACCTTTACAGAACTTAAAAAATAATTTTGAAATTTGATGAATAGTTCTAATTCTGTGAAACAACGCGCGTCTTTTCACTGAGCTTGGTCCAGTAGATACATTTCAGCGGCACGTTCATACACATATTCTTTGAATGACTATCCTTTTTATATTTTGTTCGATTAGTATAAATATAACTTGTCTTGTCATCATTTTTTCAAGTTTACTAAATTTCTTCTTTTGAAAGGCAAAGATCCTGACACAAATATTTTCAGCTTCACAAATCCTGCAATTATAATATTCCGTGATTTTTCGCGGGTCTACGCGAGTTATTCATAATATCTTAGTTCATTAGTGTTTCGCCTACTATATTTATGTCCTTGGCACGTTTAGACATCTTTATTTTGTTCATAGTACCTTTAGGAAAAGCCAAGGTTTTAATGGCAAAAAATGCGTGACTCATGAGTTAAACAAGGTTAAGATTAAAGAATTGACGCCTGAGTTAAGACGAGACAATACCCTAAAATAAAGCCAGAATCGTAACGACGTAAGTGTAGCAGCCGTGCACAAAAATATGCTACGCGTGTCCCTTGTGTATTGGACAAACCTGCGGTTGAATTTTCCCTATCAAATCTCTAAAATAAAGTTGGAATCTTAACGACATAAGTGATGAAGTCGTGTAAAAACAATATTCGTCGCGCGGCCCGGCATAGTGGACGGACTTACGGTCGACTTTGCCCTAGCAAGCCTAGAAAGTCGATCTTTCTGTGGAGTTTATTTTAATTATTTCTGATGAACGTATTATAAAATCTCAATTTTTTCTAGAGGGATCCCTACGGATCGCAAATATTTCGCAATATTATGATTACATATAATAAATGAATGAGTTGTTGGCTCAATTTAAAATATATGTATTATATAGCATTGACTACAATTAGCATGTGTTACTCATGTATTAAGATTTCACATAGGGATGCAAAAAAATTGGCTGAGGTCCAGTGGAGGAGGCTGTAGGAGTAGCGGGAGGATTGTGAAGAGAGTACCATACTGTTGAGTTTGGCCACCACTGGTCTGGAGCTCCTAAATGACTTACAAAACTCTCAGCTACTTGGTAGTCCGTCCGATAGATTCCCATTTTATTTTATCGAGCAACTTTGCAAACTTTAGAGCATTGGCGTAATTTGGGAATGCCTACGTTCTATCGGTATTTTAATAGTATGTGCTTCGAAGGCCTGATGATGCCACAGATCCTTTCGGCACCTGTTAATAACACCTCACTAAATTGTGCCAAATGAGTCGGCTTGGATCTCGTTTTTAACCGCTCGTTCTTATCCTCATTCCATGACTCGGAATTACTCGCGAAGGACTCGGCGTCTGTGTTTCTTCCCTCCTGCAACACGAATTAGTTCACTTCTTTCCTTAAGAGGTAGCTACAAGCCAAAAATGTGTATATTCTTGGTATACCATATATCTTAGGTAATAGGCATTAAAATCGTTTGACAAACGGAGCCTACAAACGTTCGATTTCAAGCACAAAACTGTTTTTTATTTATTTTGTAAATAATTTTATAGAAAAGCAATAAAGTTAATAAAGTGAAACTGTCACAAATAATCTTAGCTATAAAACAGTATTTTTTAAAAGTTGTTTCCTTTACGCGTTCATACATTTCTATTGAAAAAATATTTTTTGTAGTAGTTTGCATTTATATTTTTTATTGAGTAATTTTTGTTTTTTATTTGTATTCTACTCAAGCGAAACGATAGGAAAACCTTCAATTTATCTAAAGCATATTTTTTGTTATTCACAATGTACACCAATTCGTTATAAAGATTAATCAAAATAGTGATTTAACATTAAGCTTCGCCTTAAGAATGCCCTCCTCTGTCGGAGTTAATTACAATATTCAATTTTACGTTTTAGGTAGAAAACTTTGGTTAGTCAAACTTTTTCCGTGCCTTTATGTATTTTCTAGCTGTATGGCTTATTTCGTGTATAATGGCACCCATTTGCATTTATTAAGTTTTATCGCAGCATCATAACAAACTCCAACGTTCCATTCGGTAAATATCCGATAAAAAAGTTACGACATTTTTATAACGTGGATTTACTGTTTAGAAAAATCGACAGATAAAATAAGGATTTAATATTCGGCCTTTTTTATGGATACTAGAAGACGGGATATAGATAAAAAAAATGATACGGTGTAATTTTGTTTTTGACAGTCAAATTGATTTTCAGCTTATGGTGCAAACAACGTTACGAGCTGAAGTTATATTATAGAAAATCACAATCACAATTGAAAACAATATATTTTGCACTTTGCCAATCAATAATAGAATATGGAATTATTGCTTGGGGAGGAGCAACAAACTCGGCTATCAATTACATAGAAACCGCACAGAAAACGATCTTAAAGATAATACTAAAAAAACATAGACTGACTGATACAGACCAAATATTCAACAGCTGTGACGTACTAGATATACGCCAATTATACTTTAAAACACTACTAAACTACATATTTGACAAAAAAAAAAAAATTTCAACATACACAAAATAACACTAACAGACCAGTTAGACAAGCGTACAAAGAAAACATAAAAACTACGACAGTAAATTCAAGCTTTGGACAAAGACACTACCAATACCATGCTATAAAAGCTTTCAACAGTGTAAAACTTGAAATTAAAATTGAGGAAAATAAAAATAAATTCACACACAAAATTACAAAATGGATTAAAGAACAAAAAAGACAATATTACCAAAATGTCATAGCATAAAATAGAAATAAAACCTACACGTAACACACAAAACCAATATAAACACACATCACTCACAAACACACAAGCTTATATTTTAAATGTATTATGTAGATTATATGTTCATATTATAAAATGAAGGCCTCAGCACGGGCAAGCCACCCAGTGAGGCCAACTTTACTGGAGAACTTTGAAATGTAAAATATATTGTACCCATAGACATATGAATATTAGTAGACCTGCCCTAAGTGATTAAAAGCGTATTATCCCCACTCCCCATACCGGTTCCATTGAGCCGGCTGGGCTCGCGTATGGCTTCCCATGAATCAAAAGAATGTGACGTCATCATTCTTGTTCGAACTAGCGTCGAGCTACGGTCGAGTTCGTTTTACGAAATAACGCGGCAAAATGGTCGGTTGCGCTATGAAAACTTGTAAAAATAGAAGTGAAAAAGAGAATAAACCCAATTGTCGTATTACATTCCATAGGTAAGCATTATTTTAATTTGTTTTAAGCTTATCACATCGTATAATATAGATCAGTTTTAGAAACATATACTATCACGCGATGGACGCGAACAACAAAGCCGTGTCCACAAGAATCAGGGATGTGCCTTCGCCTTTTGCGCTTTGATAAAATATGTATATATATATATATATTTTTTTTTTACTCGCCACGTTATGAACTAATTTGCGAAGTCCAAATTTGGCAAAGTAAATTTCTTCTGTTTGCAGAGTCGTAGTTAGTTTCAGAGTATTTAGTTAAGAGACTTTTACAAATGTTTCATAATTTACTTACCCCAGTAAACAACGATGAGCACACTTGAGAATCGCTACATTGTGATGTGATAGTATGTGTTTCTAAAACTGATCCATATAATACGGTGTGAATAAGCTTAAAATAAAGTAAAATAATGCTTACTTATGGAATGTAATACGACAATTGGGTTTATTCTCTTTTTCACTTCTATTTTTACAAGTTTTCATATCACAAGTCAACATTTTGCCGTGTTATTTCGTAAAATGAACCGATGATGCCTCGACCATAGTTCGCACAAGAATGATGACGTCACGTTTTCAAATTTCACTTGAGGCCATACGCGAGCCCAGCCGGCTCCAATGGAACCGGTATGGGGAGTGGGGATAATACGCTTTTAATCACTTAGGGCAGGTCTACTAATATTCATATGTCTATGGTATTACGTTGTTTTCGATCATATTCAATTATTAACCTATCAACTGTGGGAGGGACTCCGGAGTCCTCCAAACTAAAATCGAAGATTTTTTTAAAATCAATTTTAACCCGTGTTTACAAAGGAACTGTATGAATAATACGGCCAGAATCGCTTGCGCTAAATATTTCTTTAGGAAATATTTTTTATTTGATAAACGCAGCTTCTTTGACGGCGTTGGAATATATTATCTTCCACTTTAGAACGTGCCGCAAACATCCTTTAAATTATTTTAAATTAGTAAATCGTGAAATAATTCAAATTAATCAAATAAAAATTTTATTTGCACGCTGGGTTTCGAACCCGAAACTTCCCGCTTGCTAGTTGAGAGCGTTACCCCTCGACTACGGAGACCTTCATATCTATGATTTGTAATTTTTCTCACGGACACGGGCGTCATCACAGTCAACAGATTAATACCTTCTTTCTATGTTGGTTCATCTTTAAAATATATTTTTATTCAGCTGTTATTATTTATCTAGCATCGATAATATAACTAGTGTACATGTTGTTTTCTCTTAAACTGTGCTTTTATTTTTGTACATTATTTAAACCCCTGTAAGTTGTTTATTGGATGCTGTTCTCACAAATATACTTTAATTATTAACCCTTTTGTCTTTTTCTTTTGATTTCTTCCATTGTCCGTATATATTTATATATACATAATTTATATGTATAACTCGTATATTTTTGAATAATATTATGCATAGTCTTAGAATACTGTTATTATGTCGGTGTATATAATACTGTCTTACTAATTTCTTGCAGACATATTATGATGCTTAAATGTACCTAAAAAAATGTTTATGCAAATATTATACCCAAAAAATAAATAAAAAGCACCTTCATCGACAAAATACTCCCAAATAATACCCCACACCTGGCTATGTGGTGGTGAGAAGTACCTAGCTATGTAAATCTGGTCACTGAACACGCCTAAAGCCATTTCAAGTAGTTGGGGCGATACTGAGAGTATCTACAAAAACAAGGAGCAAATAATAATGTAAATGCTACGTATTATTGTGATGAAATAATGTTTGAAATAATTCGCGTAAATTAATTTTAATTAAAAGTGATAATTACATTATTTTATTATTAATAGGAAAAAAAGCGGTTGTGACAACCCTAGATCATTGTTCGAATGTGGCCGTTGCTTAGAGTAATAATATAGCCGTTGTCAAGTGTGCTTGTCGCTGTTTACTGGGGTAAGTAAATTATGAACATTCGTAAAAGGGTCTTAACTAAATACTCTGAAACTAACTACGACGCTGCAAACAGAAGAAATTTACTTTGCCGAATTTGGACTTCGCAAATTTGTTCATAACGTGGCGAGTAATTTGCGCTCCCATGTAAAAATGTCTATTCATTCAAAGCAGATTTTACTTTTAAGAAGTAAATGGTGATATTATAATGCGAGATGCCTATTTACTGTCAGATTGATTTATTGACGAATCACAGTCATCTTCACTCCCTTCGTTCTTCAACAGTTGATTTTACCCCTCGCCTTTATCTTCTCGTCTATTAATTCCTATGTCTGTGATTGTACCAAATAAAATTAAAATAAATACGGATCACGTTCCTAAGAGTAACTTACGTTACTGTGTACACTTTACCCAGCAGTAGATAGATAGATGTTTTTGGACTGCTGATTATAGCTTAAATTGAAAGGTGTAACGTAGGATGTAGTTATTTAAGATTGCAAAGTGGAAGATACTCTCGGTGCCGCCTTTGCGAGAGACCACTATCCCGAACCGATACCAGATCTGAATAGGCAAGTCATTTCAAAATTTTCTCCTGATCTCCCTCCCCTCACCTGTAACCTCGAAACGTTTCCCAAATTGCGGGTAGTTGTAGTAATTGCTTGGTCCTGCTGACTCTGGGCTTCCACAGTATCATGATGTTTTCTTAGAATGATGACGAAGACAGAAAATCATTCAATATCCACTCTCCATTCTTGAGTAGGACTTTCAAAAAACCTTGATCTTATAATAACATAAAGGAATCGATCGAAAAATACATCTTCACTGAATGTGTAATTAATCTGTAGGTTCTTATAAACAATTCTATGATATCCGTCAACCATCATTAATTTTAACCAGTTATAACTGCCAAGCAATAATCACCTCTAATGCTATCATAACATCGTTAGCTACATAATTACGAATTGAAACAAATTCTTCGCTAATCGTCCATTAATTTGTGGAATTATTAAATTAATAATAACCGCGTTTGACATTCGGTTGGGCGATGTAATTAAGTTTGGGTGCTTTAATTATAAATGTACATTCGTGAACTGGTTGATGCTTTTACCATATTATTTATGATAGATTATACATAGTTCTTTGTTTATTAACAGCCTTACTAAAGAAAACACATTACAATCGTTAAACGATGTTTTTGTTACACATTGTATAAAGACTGTAAAAGTTTAGATTCGAGTTGGTACTAATAAAAATTGTCTTAATTGGCCTGCCTTTTTGTGTGTATACGATTCCCAACTTCTTACCAAAAGTCTGGTGTCAGTGGGGTTATGGCATCTCCGATTGGGGTATGAGGCTGAAAGGAGACGGGGATGACGAAGGTTGGAAAGTACTGGCTGTTCAGATCTCGCCACCAAATAGGGCTATACTAACTATCTAAACTAACCATCGCGCTTTTTTCGGCAATTTCCTTCTTAATTGTGATGTCGTGAGTGGGCCCGCTTTCTGAAAACGGGATATTTCCGCATCCCGACGCTTTCTCTCGGGACAAAGGGATGGTCCCCAAACATGTGACAATCGCGTTCAAAATGGGACGTATGGTCACTCTAAGTATGCCGCCAGATTCTTCTTCAGACTTCTGCGGAGTTCGAGAACTCTATTTTTGAGGGTTTAATCTACTTGTTAGATAGCGTTGATTTGATTATTTCATTAAAATACCCCTTTTGCAAGATATGCTTTACAATATTGGGACAAATTATTTGTTTGCGCCCGTACACACGCAATGTGAATAGGAATAAATAGTTTTGTCTGTATATAAACTCAATTCTTTCAAGAGAGGCATACAAATACAATATTGGATTGAATCACTGATACTCTAAATAATATTTGTCTTAACTCTAACATTGACATTTTTTCGGATTCACTTTCCAAATTCAAACGTGGCATCATGTCAATAATTTAAACTATTCAATGCGCATACATACAGACACACAAACAAACACTCACACATACATTACACACACCTATAAACTACACACGTCACCTGGTAATTAAGTAATAAACATACCACTTAGCAGACATTGCAAGGAAACATATCATTGGTACCCAACATGAAATATTTTATTACTGTATATTGTTTCATCTCTGTAAATCATGTACTGTTTGTTTCTATAATATAAAAAAAAATACCGATTCCTGTAGGAACAACCTGCCAATGTTTCTGCCGTTTTGAAGGTATATTGTTGTTGACTTAATCATCTCTGATCTCGACATATTTTACAACAGTAAGAAGAGATTCAAAAGGGATTTATTTCTTAATTGATTAAATTGACGAATTTCTAAAACTATACCATAATTTGTTTCTCACTAATAATGTTTAGTTTTGTTTTTTTTTTTTTAATACATACTCTCGCTTGGCCAGTGTTGCCAACAGTTATACCAGGTTTCCGCCAGATTCAACCTTTAAATCCACCAGAAAACCACTAAAAAATATAGTACTACACTCACTCTCCGCTAAATTATCCACTAAAAAAAATTTTAATGAAAGAAAACAAGTTTAGAAATTATTAGTTTCCTTTATTATTACAAAAATAATCATTGGTAACCAACATAACATTTGTAGGTAAATCAACATAAAAATTATTCAATTATTATTTTTTTTTTTTAAATATTTATTTTGGCAATACTGATTAAAATACATATAAAGTTACATCCGTTACATAACATAGTTACATAAATTTTTAACAAAGAAACAAAAAATTGCCTTTCCTCACCATAAAGAGATAATGCCTTTGTGTTTGGTGAGGGAATTCTAATTCAAATAGTACTCGTAAATTAAAAGATCGTTTAAGTTAGTAATAACGACTATTAATAAGTAAGGTTAAGTAATAAGTAAGGTTAGAAAATCGTATATAAATTTTAAAATAAAAATCATGATAAGTTTAAAAAATCATAATATAAATTAAAAAATCATTATAAATTAATGAACCATGTAAGTTTGTAACAAAAACTATTGTAATTGGTGAGTAAATAATATGTAAGAAAGAACGCAAGATTTATATAATAGGTAGTAGACTTAAAGATAAAGAAACTAAGAAATGACTAATTCTAAATTAAGTCGTCTTCTTCAGACGAATCATTTTTGCCTGCACCATAATCGTCGGTTTCAGATTGATATGACTCTTTGGTACCGATTTGATTTACAACGGCTACTGGAATTTCATAATCATTGCAGCATTTTCCTTCTAACCTCAAACCACAGCGTACTCTCAATATAGCAGTTAAAAGATTTAACTTCATTCTATTCCTCTGTTTGTTTTTTATTATATTCATACTGCTAAATAGTCTCTCAACATCGGCATTAGAATGAGGCAGTATTAGGAGACTAATCGCAAAAGTTGCTAATTCCTTAAACCTCGACCCTCCTTGAGCATCTTTGAAATTCAAAACTTCGTTCCAAAAATTTTTTGTGTTTTTAGTCTCATTCCATTTCAATAAATGAATTTGACGCCACTGATCATCGACTCTTGCTATATATTCTGCATTTTTATTGAACTGAGCCATTATGTCAATTAGTGGTTCTTTATTGTGATTAAGTGCTTGTTCAACACTTATTCGGGAAATTTTTTTCATCAGTGCCAAATTTTCTGGTAACCTATTTTTTATTTCTTCAATTAGACTGACTATAAACGTTATACACCGATGCCGCATCATTTCTTCCTCTTCCTTTGGTAATCCTTTTTCTTTCATTTCCGTTATTTGTTTTTCAAATCGGAATCCAAGATAACATTTTTGATCCAAGAATGATCGAATATTCTGAGTGAAAATATCAACTTTATTTGTAGGCAACGTAATCTTGCAGACAAGCATATCTATCAGGCCGGTCAAATCTTCACACAATTTGGTGTGGTCCGTATCTTTAGACTCGAACATTTTATTGACTCTGTTTATTTCAATTAATATTGGATATAAAAACGAAATATATGCGTAATTTAACTCGTTCGCGTACATAGAGTGCAATACCTCAGCTGTGTGACACCTTTCATGCACCTTAGCTATGGAAAAATGTGTTTTTAACTCTAGCCATTGCGTGTATATTCTCGATACAGCGGACTCTATTGAAAGCCACCTTGTCTGACATGCTTGAACTATTTTCAACGGTTTCTGTCCATCGTTGATGGTTTTGTATAATTCTTTATAAAGCGATTGTCTGGAAGACGAGCGACTAAACCAATCGTATGTTTCCCTTATTAAGAACTCCAAATTTCTTGGTAAAAAATCTTTTGCAGCAGCAGAAACGGCCAGTTGCAAGGAATGGCACAAGCAACGCACCAATATCAGATGTGGTACCTCTTCTTTCAATTTGGCATAGACTCCGTTATTCACTCCAACCATCACAGAAGCGTTATCTGTACCAATTCCCATTAAATTTTCAAGTCTGAGATCGAATCGTAATAGCGTCTTCTTTACAGCAGAAACAATACCTTCAGCATTACACTCATGCAGTTCAGCGAGGTCTAAATACGTGGAAACAATTTTTTGGTGTAAATTACTTTAATAAATTATAACCAAACCCAAGTATTTATGCACAGCAATATTTGTAGATTCATCAATTAATACGCTAAATGGTTGATCTTTAAAATCTTGTTTTAGGACGTCAGTGAAATGCATTGCTAGCACATTTTTTATAACCGAGGTGCATTTAGAACGGTGCAGTTGAACTTTTTCTATATCTTTTTCATGATTGTGATTAATTACCTCTCCTAAATGGTCAACTACACGTATGCTAGTATGCATGGCTGTGAATAATGCAAGTCTGGCTTCTTCCTTTTTTTTTACTTCCAATGGGCTTGGGCTTGAACAGGATTTTAGGCTGCGCAATTATAACCTGAAACCATTCACTTATCAAAATTAAGATGTCAAAATAAATAAATAAAAACGAAAATCTGTCTACATAAAAAAAAAATTAAAACATACAAAGCGTTAAGTAAATGAGTAGATTAACGCTTTATTCTTTTTTTTGTGTAAAAACTTAAAACTGACCAATAAATAAGCAATTAATAAAAAGCAGTTGTTTACCTTTTTATTTTGTAGATGCTTCTTTGACATCCCATGAGACTTTAAGTCTCCATAGTGACTCCTTAAAGTTGTTCCACAAAATTTACACTTCGCTAGTTGACCCGTGGTACTTTCAATAACTTGTAGCCAATCTTTTAAATGTGGATCTTGAAGCCAAGAATCCCGAAAATGTTGCGTATATTGTGGTTTCCACATAGTTGCGCACTCGTGATGATAAATGATAACACAATAAATCAATAAACTGAGCTGCTCGGAACAGTTCAATAAAAGAGTTGACTGAAAAATGTTTTACGGGAATCCCCATGTACAAATACATGGGGATTCCCATATACACTGCGCATCTTTTTAGTAAGATGTGTTGCCTACACAGTATACCTACGTAAATTCCATTTAAAATTAAAGAAAGTAGAACGAAGAAGTATGTATAAGATTAAACATATAAGTGGCTGAGTCATTGTAGTTTTAGTAATGAAACAAAAATTTTCGAAACCACTAGAAAAATCCACTAGCCACTAAATGAAATATTTCGCCACTAAGTGAAGTACGAAAACCACCAGTTTTAGTGGAAAATCCACTAAGTTGGCAACACTGCGCTTGGCACACTCAATGCAAGTATTGTTTGAAATCAAAACAGCGAAAACGTATTTTATTCTTTTCGTTCTTTGTAGCCAGAAAATAGAGCAGTTGACCTAATTTTATTAGATTACCAACAATAAATAGATGTAAGAAAGAATTCCGAGGTCTGTACTTTATTTAGTTTTCATTATCATTATTTTAGTATCACGTATTTTACGAAAAAGAAGAAGACATGACACGATTAAGTGAACAAAATGCTTGAATTAGGCCATGTCAAGAGTCAGAATAAATGTAAGGACACACAGGGCCCGCGTACGCAACGTGTGCATTATTACGTTCCCACGCCATCGCACACTTTTCCTACGCACGCAACGTAAATTTAAATCGTAGCATCGTGATTTCAATTAATGGAGTTTACTTTATGGTATCTCCTTACTAAATATATTAATTGTTCATCTCCCATCTTAACAACAAAAGTCAGTAAACGCCAAACGTAAAAACAAACATAATCTTACACATCAAACTCTTTGGAAGGGTTTTCACCTACGCCATCTTTCTTTCACACGTTGCGTGAGGAGCGTAAGGTTGCGTTGCGTGTGACAAGTGTGTTTCTAAAGAAACTATTTGAATAGAAAATGTATGGATTGTATGTTGGCCAGACATACCTACGTTGCGTTGGCCCAGTTTGTCCTTAACTTAACAGAAGGATATAACTCATCAAAATGATAATTCAACACACCTAAAGTAATATAAAGTGATGAAACATAAACTGTGGTAAATAGGTCATGTACACGGAGAAAACTTCTTAGTAAAAAATTTGCTAATTTATTAAGAATCTCTTCAAATTATTCGTATTCCTGTTAAAAGCGGGATTGTAGGCCATTATGAATGAATTGATAGCTATCCTGATCCTGAAACTTTACCAATGTTTTTTCACGATTGTTCGAACATGTGTTCTTAAAATAATTTTTGCATTTTGTCATGATATATGGTGACAAACGCAGGTGCGTGAACACGTGTTTCGATATTATTACGAATTTACTAACACATTATCAGGAAGCGGCTTGCAGTACGGTTTTTAACAGGATTATCAATAATTTGAGGTTTTTAATAAATCAGCATTACTATTTTTCTCCGTGTAGGTTAGGTTTACAGGTAAGTTTTTTCATAACTTTTTAAATGTATGTTGAATTGCCAATGAGTTGAGTTAGAGTGTGTGTGCCAAGATAGAGTTGTCTGACTGTTCGTCCTCTCTGCCTACCCCTGCGAGGAAACGGCATGATGGTTAGTTAGTCTGCCTTTTTGGATTGACTATTCTTCGATTAATAGATACTATGTTAAAATGTTTGTTTTATGCCATTCCCTTTGCATATTAATTATGTTTTTTTTTGTAAACACGTTTTATTTTATTAAACTGGTATTATGGAACAACATAACCTCATTAACATAATGTAATGTGCATCTGGTCAAACAGACCATGTACGTACTACTACGAACTTACTATGTTGGTTTTGTGTTGTAGTTGACATTGGACTGTGTTTATTATTATGTATTACTAGCTGTCGTGTACCCGGCGTTTCTGGGGTTTATACTTAGGAGATAGACATTTACCATAATGCACTTTTCTGTAGTCCTTTTTAATATGTACAATTCCACACTACGTTATTTTGTTGTATCTCATAAGGTTTAGCCAGCGTTAGCAATGTAAGCGCCCGAATTTTTTTTCGACTTTTACAAAATATTGACTTTTCTCTACTTAATATAAATATAAAATGCATGTATTACATATTCAGAGTTTTCCAATAAGAGGTGTTATTTTGAATAGCCCGCTATTTCGGTAGATGTTACTTTTGAAGCTGTCATTTTTTGACATTTGAGAAGTAGAAACTACGCCTTTAATAAAAATGGAACGATACACGCTTCAACAACGCATTGAAATTATTAAAATTCACTTGAGTGAATCAAATGCAAATCATCTTGAGTGATGAGGCCCATTTCCACCTCGGTGGCTTCGTCAACAAGCGAAATTGTCGCATCTGGGGCTCGGAAAACCCAAGAGTTATTGTTGAAAGGCCTCTCTATCCTCAACGTGTGACTGTTTGGTGCAATTTATGGTCCGGCGGAGTCATTGGACCTTACTTTTTCGAAAATGAGGCTGGAGCAACAGTTACGGTGAATAGATTGCGCTATCGAGAGATGATTAATGATTTTTTATGGACGGAATTGGATGGTATTGATCTGGACAACGTTTACTTTCAACAAGACGGCGCTACGTGCCACACAAGCCACGAAACCATTGATCTTTTATGGGAAAAGTTTCTTTGAATATCAAAATAACACCTCTTATTGGAAAACCCTGTATTTAAAGAAAATTGCAGTCGGTTTTGATAAGAACACAGAGGCGTTATACCACACTAGAGTTACAACTGTCCTAAGCCAGTGGGACTAAGGAATAGGTTTGCCGAACATTTTTTTAAACAAATCGCTGGAACTATACAATCCACCTATATTAAAAGAGGTTAACTTATATGTCCCTAACAAGTAAACACGTGGAAGATCTCATGCACTTTTTCATACTCCGAAAGCGAGGACTTCTGCTTATCAGAACGCGCCAATCAACAGAGCGACTCAAATGTTCAATAATTCTGCATTGACCATCGATATTTTCAACTTCACTCACAGAAAGTTCAGCAACTATCTTTTGACGTATGTTACAAATAGTAAAACTGCCCCCATGGACTTTTATACTTACATGTACCTCAAATTTGCGATCTTCTCCGTGATGTACTGGCGCATAACCGTTTTATGGAGAACAGGAATAAATAAATAAAATAATTATCCCCCAAAATGAAAAAAAAGTCTTATTTTAAAGATTTTGTTTAGGCTTAAAACATATATTTATTTTAAAAATTGTTGCGAAGCAAAACGAAATTATAGTAGATTTTCACCTGTAATTGAATTTTAGTTAGTTATTTTGTTGAATAATCAAGAAATGTTCGTTTAGTCTTATATTGGTTACGCCCGTTCTCATATTTTAGAATCCTCGCATTTTCCCCACAACATGGTTCTCCGCACAAAACATCCAATTCTTGAAAATTCTTAGTAATTTGAGCCATTTCCCGCGAATTAGCAACCGTGCTAAGGAATCCCTAATTTAGGTATGTTGTGGGGCTGAGAGGAAGGTTAGAAAGCACCTGGCCATTCAGATTTGGTCACCGATCACGGCTAATGCCATTTCAAGCAACTTTTCGATTCTAAATGCTGGTCTTTCACCAAGGCACTGTGGCAGATTCTCACAATATAGCCCTGGTGATAGATTTGCTTGAAATAGCTTTAGCCGTGTTTGTTTACCAGATCTGAATAGCCAGGTACTTCCCACCTTCCTCTACCCATCTCTTCCCCCTTCCCACTCCCTTCAATCGCAACATATCCCACTTGGGCATGCTATAGTCTCACTGGCTCCGGCCAATTGGGTGAGTTGGGAGTAGTTAGGATTCAGGTGTGCTTAAAAAGGGCGATTCTTATATTATCTTCCACATTCAAATGATAACAAATCTATGTCAGTAAAGTTGTCAATATTTTCTTTGCGCTAGTTCCCAGCAAAAAAAAACTTTGCTCTCTGCTCCATCAAGAATACAAATAAATAATATGTACCTACGTTTAATTAAATTAACCCCATGTGTTGTCAATTGCTTCCACCGTAGTGCGGCTTATAATGAATAATTCCCTTGTAATTACTGCATACGATTACAGGCCAGTTACAAGTGTAATTTTATTACAATTCACTGCGGTGCGGTATCATTCAATGAACGAACCGGTATGTGCGAGTCTTGCGAACCGGAATGAACCGGTTCGTCTTCTATGCAAGTTAAAAACAAAGCCGTTTCTTGCAATGGACGGCTTATTATTGTTTTGGTGTATGTGTACGAGTATGACAACAACGATGATGTTGGCTCAGGTTAATTCTGCGACTCACCGGTAGATGTCACTGCTTATTTAATTTGTTTTGGTTTTTGGAGTACAGGTGTCAAGGTGTTTTAAAAAATATTTTTGTTATGAAACCGCACAAGAGTCCCAACAGCTTCTAACCGTCTGGAGCCAGTGATACTATGACATTCCCAATTAGGGTATATTGTGAAGCTGAAGGTTGGAAAGTATCGGCTATTCAGACCTGGTCACTAAACATGGCCAAAATTGTTTCAATACATCAGGGCGATACTGAGAGTATCTTTCACTCTGGAACATGCCGCAAATACGCTATATTATTTTAAATAAGTAAATTGTAAAATAATACAAATTTATTTGCGCACGCCGGGATATGAACCCGCAACCTCCGCTTGCTAGTAGAGAGCCCAACCCTCGACCACGGGGCCCCCTTAAGTTTAATTAATTAATAAAAATTTATCAGACAAATTGTTAGCTTTTCAACTTATGTATTGCGATCTTTTTTGAGATATTAAAACTACCTTGGTCTTACATTTGATCAATATATTAAGTGGAATACACGTTGCCTACTTATCACGAATAATCCTAGAAATAATATTTATTTCTTCAAAAACATAAGAAACATACTAGACTCCAAATCTATGAAAATTGTTTATTACTCTCTCTGTCAATCTATCATTGAGTATGGAATAATCGCATGGGGAGGTGCAACACTATCAGCTATAGATTCATTATCGAAGCACAAAAATTAATTATGAAAGTTATTGTTAAAGTTCCCTTAGAAACAAGTACTGCAGATATATTCTACAAATTCCATGTATTAGATATTCGACAAATTTACACAAAAACTATTTTAACTCATCTGTTTAAAAATAAAACACATACATTTTATGAATACCCAAAATATTGTAAACACGAAGCACAAAACCAAAGAACTCAACAAACACAACATTTGGTCAAAGAAATTTCAAATATATTGCGTCTAAAATATACAATAACCTACCTGAAAAAACAAGAAAATCGAATAATATTAACAAATACAAAATCCTGATCGTCGAAAAAGGTCGTGCAATAATTAGTCACCTCACCCAAATATAATCATCTATCTCATTATTGTTACCACTACCTACCAAACGAAATTTTTTTGTCAATTATTTTTGCTTTATTGAAAAATGTACTTTATTTTAATATTATAAAATATTTGTAAACTTGTTTGTCTCGGCACAGGATTTCCTAGTGAGACAGGCAAAGCAAAAAAAAAATATGTAAACCTTTTTATATAGATGCACATAATAAAAAAATAGTAAATATTAATAGGTAAATTTGTGTAGCATTAGTTTCCAAGGCATGTGTGACGTTTCATACCCTACAGAGAAATGGCATGACTTATGAAATATTGGCATACAAAGCTCCGGGCCAAAAAGGCCCCTTTCTCTTTCATCATAAGAAATGGCATGATCGTTAGTTAGGGACGCTGAGAGCTCTATTGCTGCTCTCTTTCTGCTCTCTTTCTGTTACTCGCGTTGAAATGTGGAGATGTTACAACTTACAATGCAGCTGTCAGCGGAATGCCTTTATTTATTTTCTAAACTAATAATGGGCACTATTTGTGGTGAAACTGACAAATAAATGGAAGTATTACTCAATTGTATCGTTGTTAATTTAGACGCCTACTTAAAACGTCGGTGTGAAGCTACTACCAACTGTTTTGTAGATTATTTTTGTACCACTTTGTTGACATTTCACAACGTTGACCAGAAGTCACCATTTTTTTTCTTAAATTACAATTTAGCAATTGTTAATATAAGTATAAATCTAATAAGCAATGTGATTCATTATTTTTACTATTATAAAAAACTGGTTCAAATCAGTGTGGAAAGTATAATCCGATAATGAGTACGAAATATCAATGTTATCGCTTTGAAATTTGATATTATCTGCCGTCATGTTAAAAACAAGTCAAATAAACCTTACGTCATGTAAACATTACATGTTTAATAGCTATAAGTATTCAACTGGTTAGAGTACCTCCTACCCGTAAAAGAATGAAGGGAAAAAAATTAAAGCAAGTAGACGTAATTTGTAAGAATAAACATGGATAATTAGATTTAAGCGTTTTCAGAAGGCTTGTCACGAATACTTGTAATTTCCCACTAGAGAAACAAAACAAACAAAATTATACATATCGTGAATCTTTACTCACGCCACTGGTCTCAAATAAATAATGTAATAATATAAAACCGTAAAATAAATAGCTACGTAACTCCATAGAATTTGCTACACAATAGAAATTTTACAAAAACAAAAAAAGTGAAAAGAAGCCCTTTTATGTGAAATTCATCCGGTGGTGCCTTCAGAAAATCCTCAGAGGAATCCCTCCAAGAAATTAAACACGGTAAATAAACTCACAGAATGTTTTCAAACCAGACAAAGGATTGTTTAATATAATTTTAAAAGTTTTAGCACCTTTATAAATTATGATAAAACAAAAACAAAATTTTACAAGCGAAACAAATTAAACGTACTAATTTCGGTTGCCGGTGCGTTTAGTGATAGTGTCCTGTGCTTTGGCCCATCCTGCAAAGTCGCGTATTCACCTGCGAGTTGTACCGTAAGGCTCGCGGCGATCGACGCTTTTTTAAATTAATTTTATTTTATTTGCATCGCCTATTTGGAATCCGCAATATAAACTTTTCATAGATAGTATAGAACGTATCTAAAACAAATTTATAAAACATATTACATACAAATTCAAAAATAACTTTGAGTGTACATTTGAAACATTGCAGCGAAGACGAGCAGTAGCTGACTCAATATTTATACACATAATTTTAAACAATGACATTGACTGTACTGAACTTCTGTCTCTTATTAACTTTAAAACACCTTTGAGACGTACACGACATATAGTGCTATTACACACGATTAATTATAAAACAAATGCAGCATCTAATTCGCCAATTAACCGAGCTCTTCTTATTCTAAATAATATTTGTCTTAACTCTAACATTGATATTTTTTCGGATTCACTGCCCAAATTCAAACGCGGCATCATATCAATAATTTACACTATTCAATGCGCATACATACAGACATACACAAACAAACAAACACACACACACACACACACACCTATAAACTACATACGTCACCTGGTAATTAAGGAATAAACATACCACTTAGCAGACAATTCAAGGAAACATATCATAGGTACCCAACATGAAATATCTTATTCCTGTATATTGTATCTTCTCTGTAAATCACGTACTGTTTGTTTCTATAATATAAAAAAAAAAATAAACACCCAAAGGGTTTTTACATGCAATGCAGTACATTTTTTAATGAAAAAATACAATAAAAATATAGTAAAATATATATCAGCTTGTACGATCCCTTGCTGGTCTCTGGAGGTCTTGGGCGTAAATCGCCTCATTGATAACTTCCTTCGTCTTCCAAACAAGGGGTTTGTCACACGGTAGTTTGAAGATTATAATCGAATAATAAAATCTTGTGTTATTTTATTTGCATATTTAGAAACAGCGTATAAATAGTTTAGATGGACTTGCAATAAAGGTGAGATGATGTTAGATGCTGGCTGTGGGGCTTTTAGAAATGGAATGGAAAAATTAGAGCTAAGAATCGATGACAATCTAAAATCCGTTGAAAACAATAATTTTACATAGACATAGACAAAATGATACAACGAAAATTTTTATGTATAGCAATGGAGATTAAATGTGACACAGACGTGAAATTTAAAGTAAAAGGGTCCATTGGCGGAAATGAAGCAAAATGAATTGAAATGTGAAATGACAGGACGACACAAAATTCAACACATCTAACAAAATGTAGCCATGTAACATAAAGTATGAATAAGTAACATGGCAATTGATAACACAGGCCTGCGACCAAATTGCTTTCTTTAAAATAATGTGTGATTCTTATGTATTTTAGTGCGCTGAGTTCAGAAATGCCCTCAGTTTTTTTCCAGCACGTAAGCATTTTCCGCAAAATGCATTTTTCTGCGGGATTGGCTACCTTAAGGCGTATATTTATGAATATGCCGAAAAAAGTTGTTTTTCCTCTTCAGCTTTATAGTTTTATATCAGAAACTATGAAATATGATAAAAATTAGTATATTTAACAGTATTAGTTGAGATTTGGAACTTCATTCTCTTGGTACAGAAGCAGAGAAAAACAATTTGAGCCAAATTTTTCTCAAGATGGCGAACTTGTATATTGTTCTGATGTTCCCAAGTTGATGTCAATGTTTAACATTCAACATGTGTCAGATGATTGGATGCTTTTTATTGACTTATCAGAAAGAAGTTTAAAAGCAGTTTTGCTACACAACGGCAATAAATATGCTTCTGTACCCGTGGGGCACTCTGTGCATCTAAAAGAAAAGTATGACAACATGGCTTTTATACTTGATAAATTGAAATATAAGGAGTTTGGATGGCCTATCTGTGGTGATCTCAAAGTCATCTCTATGGTGCTTGGACAACAAGGTGGCTATACGAAATTCCCCTGTTTCCTATGTGAGTGGGATAGCCGGGCAAAAGCACAGCACTGGAGCCAAAAAGTGTGGCCAACGAGAACTTTGAAGGTTGGAGAAAAAAATGTTCACTTTGAGTCTTTGGTTGATCCCAAAAAAGTGCTTTTACCCCCACTTCACATCAAGCTTGGACTGATGAAGCAGTTTGTCAAGGCATTGCCAAAAGATGGCGAAACGTTCAAGTACTTTGAAAAGAAATTCCCGTGACTGTCTGAGGCAAAGTTAAAGGAGGGAGTTTTTGCTGGTCCGGACATTCGGAAACCAATGAAAGACAATCAGTTTGAAAAGGTGATGAAAAAAGCTGAGAAAGAGGCGTGGATATCATTTAAAGAAGTTTTGACTAAGTTTTTGGGGAACAATAGGAACGGATTATGAAGAAATTGTAAATAAAATGTTGAAATGTTTTAAAACCTTGGGGTGCTCCATGAGCTTGAAACTTCACTTTTTGAACTCCCATTTGAATTATTTCCCAGAAAACCTTGGTGCCGTAAGTGAAGAGCAGGGCGAGAGGTTCCACCAAGACATCAAAGAAATGGAACGGAGGTACCAAGGACGATGGGATGTGAATATGATGGGAGACTCCATAGTACTGTTGGATGCTCCATAGAGAACTTCCAGACATCCCACACAAACGGAAAAGCTCAAAACGAAGTTTTGAGGGAAAAAGATGTAGATATTATAAAGAATTATAAATCCTTATTGTATATACATATTATTTTTATCAAATTGTATTTAAAAATGTAAATAAACCACTAGTTTTATATATTTATTTTTCATTTCAAAATGCATTTTTACCTATATGTACTGCGGGTTTTGCATAATTTTCATTTTCATTTTGCGGAAAATCCCTACGTGCTGGAGAAAAACTGAGGGCATATTTGGACTCAGCGCACCAAAATACATACGATTCACCCATTACGGTGAAAAAAACTATCAAAAAGTGTCAATTTGCAGGCCTGTGTAATCTTTCAATATCCTTCGAATCAACCATTATATTGGTAAAAACGTACTAAATTGTTGTCAACAATTACTTACTTACAAATTAATAGTTTGCACTTGCAGCGTTTGAAGTTTGCCAAGTTCTAATTATAGTCAAACACATCCACATTGTTTAAATTCGTTACCAAGCTATGTAAAAATTGAGGAATAATTTAATATATAAAATTTTATTGTTTGTCTAGTTGTTTTAATGCTACGTATACATCCTCGAGTCGAACTGAACCTCAAATTAAGGGAAAGAAACGAAGCAACCGCAAATGGCGCGAAACGCCGCTTGCAGTTGATTCGTTCATTTCCCCTAATTCGTGGTACGGTACGCAAATTTATGCATACCCTTATAGGTACATATAGATTTATTAAATGCAGTTCACAACAATCGATATGGAGTTCAATTTTAATAAAAAGGTTAGGACGTTTAATTTTAGTCAGTTTGGCCAAAGTTGGACTATTTAAAATATTCATTAACGAAAGGTAATTTATGTGCTCTAAGTTTAAAATTTACGAAACGTGGAAATTTTCTTTGAATTCTTTCTACACTATGAATTTTACCGTATCTGCAACCGAGTATGCACTTGAGTCGCAGAGTGTGTACACGGCTTTATGTGAAAGTTCAATCATAGAAGACTTAGGTAGCAGTGTAAATGAATCCACGACGCCTGGGTGGGACCCAGACGCTTTTGGTAACTCATCTGCTAACCGGTCACACGATACACACAAATATATTATATACTCGACCACGAGATAGCACAGCCAGGCTTAGAGATACGTCGGTGAAAAACCGTCCCCTGGCCTGTGTGGATTGGTTTGTGTTGATTTTTAACTCGGTTTATTTTCTCACCCCGGGTGTGAATTTTTATCTACGCCGCTGGGTGGTGGTTGAATAACAAATTCTTCAGATTGTTACGTAAATATTTGCACCCCCTTATTTACAGGGGGGGATTTTTTTTATATAATATTTGTTTTGATGTTTATGTGAAAAATGTTGACAAAGTGATGAAAATCTATAGAATAATAGAAGTGAAAAATTGATCTGCAAAAAAATACTTTTACGAAATGCGTAGGTAATACATAATATAGCTTTTGTAGTTTGAGAACGAGTCGGTTAACCAAAATGATGTAAATACTCGAACGATGAGTGTGAAATGAACATCTAAAAATTTCCCGTCAAACTTGGAGAGACGACTTTAAAGAATAAAATAATTAATACACGTGTTAGTTATTGTTGTGATTTAAATATTTGATTTCCATCAAATAAATAATATTCCCAAATTTGGGGAGCCATAGTCCTGCCTGCTCTGCACAGTTTGGAGTCTTGCACTTTCACATAATATTATGTAGGTATTTACGGTGTCCGGAAACTAGTACAAGCGGGAAACTGGTGAATCTACATCACATAGAGAAATAACTTTTTAACGGGTGAATCTACATCCCATGGAGATGCCAAAATAACTTTTTAACTGGTGAATCTACATCACATAGAGAAACCAAAATAACATTTGAACTGGTGAATGTATATCACATAGAGAAACCAAAAAAACTTTTTAACGGGTTAATCTACATCACATGGAGAAACCAACATATTTTTTTAACTGGTGAATCTACATCAAAAGAACTTTAAAAGTTCTGAAACACTCAGGACGGGTTGTTTCGCAGAATTCGAACAATAATTAATTTCTGTGAAAGTCCTATTGAAGTTCTGTTATTATATCAACATGGGCCAGTTTCTTCACAGAACTGAAATAATAATAGAACTTTCTTGAAAAATTTGATGAATTGTTGAAATTGTCCGAAACAACCCGTCCTTAGACTTTAAATCCTTCCGACCACCCCAACATTTAAAAGACTCATTAGCATTACACAAACTATAAACATTAGAATATAGAAGCAATATATATGACAAAATTTTTTATTCAAAACTATCTTTAACGCTGTTGACAACGACTACCTTCTGGAAAATGTTAATTTCCACTGTCCGGTTCGAAACACACAGTCAAACAAACTATTCCACATTGTACACTCAAAAACTAACTACACACGACATTTATTATGCAGAAGGACAAACACTAAATACAATTATATATTTCAGACGCCGATATTTTCCATTTGTCCTTCAGTTTACTAAATTCATATTTGAGAAAATTAAATCAAGCTGTTTGTAAGATATCTCAGTTATTTTCACTAAGGTTTGTAAGATATCTCAGTTATTTTCACTATGGTTTGTAAGATATCTCAGTTTCACTATGGTTTGTAAGATATCTAAGATATATCAGTTATTTTCACTAAGGTTTTTAAGATATCTAAGATATCTCAGTTATTTTCACTAAGTTTTGTAAGATATCTTGGTTATTTTCACAATGGTTTGTAAGATATCTCAGTTATTTTCATTAGGGTGTCTTTATGTTTTTCCGTTTATTTATGTTATTTTTTCCCTGTATGTAACTTGAATTTTATGTGGAAACTTCACTGGTTAGTGTAAAATGTAATTATTTATATAAAATTGTTAAACTGTTCGTTTCCCCAATAAACTAAAATAAAAACTTTTTTTTTTTTCGGCAAATAAAGATTAAAAAAACTTTTGGAGCCGGATTCACGCTTGGTCGCATTTTAAATATGCTGATATTAACCCCATGGCCACCGATATTTTTTAAATTTGACCTAAAAAATTCTTATTTTGGTCTCGATTTACTCGAAAACGAAAGCTCAAAATAAAAAAAAAGTTTTTCCACAAAATCGACTACAAGTGTGATGTAAATTCACCAGCTTCCGACTTGTACTATAAGTTTCGGACACCTTGTATAGTTTGAGGTATTATTATTTATTTCAGAGAAAATCCACGGTTTTAAAATTCTACATCTTAAAACGTCGATACAGTTCAAAATGACATTACTCCAGCTTTTACAATTTTACATTTAGATATTTTCAGTTGAAAGTTACAGCATTGGTAGTTCTACCGGAATACTGAAATAAAATTTGATTGCGCACGCGCGCACTATCGAATGGACGTGTTCCAAATTCAAGCGAGACTGGCGTTCGATTTTCGAATGGTCTCTTAAATTATTATTGGCTAGACGTGTTCCATTTTCAAAACGCAGCTTTTAAAAAATGACTGTTTTTTTTAAAGGGTCCTCCGGCGCCGACCGGTCTATGCAAATTCGATATTTGAATATCAAAGAAGAGAGAAAAAGGTTTTTCACTTTTTTTTTTTTTTTTTAAAACGGATATCATATCGAGTCTCCTTCTGACCATTTTACATTTTCAATATGCTATAATTGGATCGAATCCTACTTTCGATGTAAATTTATGCTAAATGATGGTTCTTCTTAATTTTGTTGGACAGTTTGTTTGAGAGATCGGTGCGATGTTTGATTTGCGTTATACGACGGACTCCGGTGGGACTATGGCATCCCCAATAGGGTATTTTCACTTAATGTTGTTTTTTTTTATTCTCGAAAAAAATTAAGAAAAACATTGCGTCAGTGAAGGTAATTTTTTTTTTGTGTTGAGGAATAAATTTTCTATCACGATTCAAAATTACGTTTGCTATTTTCGATATTCCGCCAAAACTATATATTTTTATTCGTGAATTCGGATCAGACATTGGCGTTTTCTATGTCATAACGTTTTTGTAGCCAGTTAGAACAGTGTTGTGCGGTTTTAGACCGTTTTTGAAATCAATAATTATGAATGCCCCGTGGACATCATGAATCCCGCCGGGGAATGAATGCAGCGGGCATCATTTGACCACATGTTCGGTGGTCTGCACCGCACCGCATTCACACATCGCCGACTCTTCAAGGCCCCACATGTGCATAATATGGGCACGGCGGCTGTGGGAGGACCTTAAAATGATATATTTTTAGTACAATAATCATAGTCAGGAAAAGAAACATCTTCTACACATTTTTAACGGTAGGTATTCATAGTTTGTGAAAATATCCCATTGGGATATTTTGAGAGGCTGGGAAGTAGGGAAGAAAATGAGATGGTGAAGAGAAATGTTGGGGAGAATCTGTTCAGATATGGTCACCTAACACGTCTAAATCCATTTCAAGCACCGGTTGTATTCTTAATAGTAGTATTTAATAATAATAATAGTCTTTCACCAAGATTATTCTGATAGTATCTTTACCACTCTGGCCTATAAATAATAATAAAAAAATGAATATCTGCAGTTTTGTATATTCTGTGTTCGTGTTTAACCTTTAAAATGTCATGTCGGTTATGTTTTATGGCGGGACAGACCGCTTTTATCTCCCGGTTCTTCGAACTGTCCAACATTATTTCATTTTACATCATGTTTTTTCAATCCACCATTCGTACCGTGTTAGTTTAATAGCGACATATTATTTTGTAGCGTTCTTCATACAAAATGTGAAAACGCTGTTATTTCGAACGCTACCGTTTTGAAATAACATTTTGCCTGTGGTGCAGTTATTTTCGTTACGAACACTATTGTTCTGAAACGACCGGGTGAGCACGTTAATCCGTAGTGATAGATACTTGCTCTCGGTATCGCCCTGATAAAATATCTACATTCAGAATTCAGTGTTTGAAATTGCTCTAGCCGTATTTGATGACAGATCTGATTTCTCTTTCGCACTCTACTCCGCCTCACATATCCCAATTGGGGATATGCTGAATAATGATGAAACTGCTGAACTGAACCTCAACTTATGGGAGAGGAACGAAGCAACCGCAAATGGCGCGAAACGCCGCTTGCAGTTGATTCGTTCCTTTCCCGTAATTCGTGGTACGGTTCGCAAATGTATACGTAGCCCTAAGGTTACCACGCTCTGTCTAGCCTTAGATAATGCTTGGCCGATGACCATTCCCTTTCGTATCATATATTTTCCTACCTACCCTGATGTATGGAAGTGAGGCATGGAACTGGCAAAGAAAGGATGAAAGTAGATTGAATGCTGTTGAAATGAGATCCCTGAGGCGTATGTGTGGTAAAACCATGTATGATCGTGTGAGGAATGTGGATATCCGCAAAGAGTGCAAGGCTGATGTAAGCGTAATGAGTAAGATCAAGAAAGGGACGCTTAGATGGTTTGGGCATGTAGAGCGAATGAGCGAAGAAAGGAGTGTAAGGAGAATATACGATGCAAATGTGAATGGTAGCAGAAGTCGGGGACGCCCGAGGAAGACATGGCATGACCAAGTGAATCAGATACTTGAGTCGGGCCATAAGAGTATGTATGAGACGATGTATGAATGTGAATGAGGCAAGGAGTGTGTGCCAAGACCGAGTTGTTTGGCGGTCCGTCCTCTCTGCCTACCCCTGCGGGGAAACGGCGTGATGGTTAGTTAGTTAGTTAGTTAGTTATTTTTTTATTTATTTTCCTGACGCTCCTTTTTCCGTTCATCTGCTTTACATGTCCAAACCTTCTAAGGATCTAAGCGTCCTTAATCTTTCTCGTTACTCATTAATTAAGTTTACATCAGCATTGCGTTCTTTCAGAATTTTCACATTTTGAATACTTTATTTATTTATTTAACGCCCAGAGGGCTTTTACATGGTTGGTAGTATAATTTTAATTTGACAAATACTTTAAAACATAAAAAATAAGAATAAAATTACATTTGACAAAAGCTATGCAACAAGTCATACAAACACAAGAAACAAAAACAGAAAATTACAGCTATTTGTAAGTTTACATGATGTGTTTAGGAGTATTGTTGAAATAAATGTTTTAAATGATCCACAAAACTTGCCAAGTTGGTATTGAATATGTCAACATCACCCAAGTAATGATTTCCCATGGTGTGAAGTCGTTGTATCGGAGAGTGGGCAATGTAGTTACGCTTATGTGTGCTGCTGTAGAATATTGTATTTTGTCGTGTTGTTACTGTGGGTGTATGTATGTTTATAAGTTGCAGGAGTTCACAACAGTTGAATTTAGAGTTAAGTATTTTGAATAAGAACCTTAAATCGTTTATTTTACGTCTATCTTCTAATGGATGTATTTTTAGAGTATTTAATGGGAAATTGTATTTTAAGTCTTCGACAGGGATATTTAATTTAAAATTTATAAAACGTAGAAACGTAGAAAATACGGTGAAATGTGGTTTACAGGGATCCCACGACAGCTGTTCTGCTATCATTGTCCATCTTGATATATTCCGCAGTGATACTTTGTATGTACGATCCATCTGTTTGACCCCTTCTATGACCCGTGACCCTTCCCCTCCGCATTCCTGACTCCCCCTCGTGAGTTTTTCCGGTTCAATCCAGATAATATTGCAGCGTTATGTACGAGTAGTAGTGTATCCCCGTACTGTTGCGTCTGCCATTCCGCTTGGAAAATGAAAATAATAATTAGTTTTTTTTATGAATAATAAAAATATATGTCGGCCTCCATGTTCGAGGGGTAAGATTCTCGACTAACAATCCGAAGGTCGCGGGTTCTAATCCCGACGTGCGCAAGTAAATTTTAGTTCATGAATTTGTGTTATGTCACAATTTATTAATTAATAATATATAGAAGCGCCCTTGAGGTGATTTTCTCACGAAAACGGCGCTATATAAATAATCCAATAATTTATTATTATTATTACTTGCGGCACGTTCCATCGTGGAAGTTACTATTAGTATCGCACTGATGTAAGACCACCATTCAGAATTGCAACGTTGCTTGAAATGGCTTTAGGCGTGTTTGGTGACCGCCGCACAGTGGGCTGAAAATCGCCTTTCATAGACATAGAGACTTATTTTCAAGGGTATTTTTTTGGCTAGAAATGGATTCTGCTGATCATTACTATGCTATCAAATTTCGTACGAAGCAATTGCGTGTACAAATGAAAAAGTTATCATTTTTTTAAGAAAAATTTGTATGGCACTGACATTAAAAATGAGGCTATCTCTGGAATCATAAGGTTGGCCGTTCTATTCCAAATGTGCTAAGGAAAAGCTGGTTAAAGTTTGTCGGGTACGTGCCGATACACCCTGTATACATATGATACTATCACCGAGACTGCATCTGTTAAATTATTTAAGTGGAGTGACGGCGCTCAATAGGTCAGCCGCTAATTTTGGGCCGAGCGGTTAAAATCCTCGAGGTCGCAGGTTCAAATTATTTTTAAACTTATATTTGTCAAGTAGTTCATCTCGTCTTCTTCCCCTTGTTACGTTCGGTTCGGGACAAGGCATGTAATCATACACTTTGACATTTTTTTTTAGATTTTATCCATGTAATCGTGTATCGTGAGACAAACTGAAAATAATAATTATTTATCTTTCCAACGACAAACAAATCACGCACAAAAAAGTTATATATTGTTAAATACAAAAATAATTTTATGGTGTAATGGACGCCCCGGTCAGATATGTCCTTCAGAGCCTCTAATGGAATATGATGTTTGTGGCTAGTAATGCCCTTCTAAGGCTTGAAGGGTTAAAGACAAAAAATATGCACTTGCTTTTTTAAAACTTACATTAATTTTACGCTTCTAAAGATCGCAACGCCGTAAATTTTGGTCCATTATTAAATGTTTAAGGCGATGCAATACGTAGTAATGCAAAATCATGTGTTTTTGGTTTGAAAATTTTGTCGCCTAGAAATGTTTCAGATGCTTTAATTAAATACTGCAAGTAGAAAACATTCTAGCCTTTGAAATAATCGAGTATTTTTTAGATAAGTTTTTTTATAAGCCCAGAAAAAAATAATGTGTAGGTCTATGAAAACTGCTTTAAAGTTCAAAATCTCCTACTTACGAACCGATTTTCGGTTATGGTTTTATTGTATAATGTGGCGAATTAAGTTATTCATAAAATGATTGAAAAACATTTAAATATTTGTGCCTGAACATCCACAAAATAAAATAAAAGGCACTTTTTGGCCATGTTTTTTTCTTGCATAAATCGAAACAGATGGATGGTGTTAAGCGGGAATTTAAGCCTTATCGCCATCTACGTAAGGTGTGTTATTGATAGCGGCTGGATTCAAAATATTACACGACGTAGTGCATCGCCTTAAGACTGTACCCTAATTGAGAATGCGATATCCTTACTGGATTTGGTTCGGGTTGATAATCATGGAAAGGCAATGGTAGTTCAGAATTTCAACATTCTTCGTCCCATGACAGAAGAGAGTGATGCTGCTTTCGGAACAGATTATTTGCATATTATAAAAGGAAAATCGTATTATTCCTAACGAGAAATCTTATGATGGTAAATGGTAACCATGCATTGTTCAGCGACATGCAATCCCTCGCTATTATTTAATTATAATATTACCTACAAATGCGGAATAGAATCGTCTTGATCACTTATTTGAATAAATTGTTGATGAGCCTAACGGTTTTTATGCAGTTATTATAATCATTGTACGATTAATGCAATGATTTGTTATCATCATCAATAGTTACATTGTATGCAAATTTATACTCGTACAATCTCGTATAATCGAATAATTACAAGTGTTGATGAAGGCTTGCGAATCTGCATTCTGCTTTTCTTTATTACGGATTAGCTGACGTGTACCCGGCGTTGTCGGGGATTATCTTTAATAGATAGACAAATAGCACTACGGGCTTATCTGTAGATATTTTTAAGATATACAATTCCGTAGTAGGTACATTATTTTCATATCTCATACGGTTTAGCCAAGTACTTAAGTGCCATCCAAAACATCGACTTTTCTTTACTTTCTATCAATACAGGATATTTATATTACAATGTTTGTAATATGTAATGTTTGTAATATATAATTTAATTAATTTACAATGTTTGTAATATATACTGTATATTACAATCTTCTACACAGGGTGTATCGGCAAGTACCCGACAAACTTTAACCAGCTATTCCTCAGCACATTTGGAGTAAAAAATCTTATGGGCGCTTTACTGTCCGCTAACATTTTTTTTCCATTCAAAACAAAAAATAAATAAAAAATCCACACTCCGTCACTGTCATTTGCATTGTTTCTCGTGTTCAACAGCTGTTATTAGCAAGTGTGTCAAAAAGTGTCCTCGCTCTTTCGTACACACTAAATAATAATATGTAGTTAAAAATGAGACGAATGGTGCCGTGCCATTTCGTTGTGATTGTAAAAGCGCGCCAACGTAGGTACGTACGTACATTATTCATCGAAACTCGATCAAAATATTGCCATACGGGTTTTCAAACTTTGACAAAGGATAAAACATTGGTGACATGTGGTGAAAATATGAATAGTAATTTTTTTATTAAAAAAAAATGTTACCGGACAGCAAAGTGCCCATAACATTTTTTACTCCAAATGTGCTAAGGAATAGCTGGTTAAAGTTTGTCGGGTACGTGCCGGTACACCCTGTATAATATTCAAGTATTATATATATAAACCTTCCGGAAGAAATTCTCTAAATGATAGTGAACACCGTATCAAATTCCGTTGCTTAGTTTAGATTTAGAAGAACAAAGCACACGAACAGACAGATGCGGATATCGGCATTGTTTTATACTATTTAGGGAGTGTTTGTACAATGAAGTCACGTCATAAATTTCATCCTCTGACAGGAAATCAACTTTCAAATTATTTAGTCGTTAGGTAGATACGATTTTACAGATTTAAAATTAATTTATTGTTTACAATTTTTTAATTGTTTATATATTTGATGCTGATAATTCGTGGTGGTATTCCTTATTAATGTTTTGTATGAACTAGTTTTACAACCCGGTTTCGCTTCAGTTTTGAAAGTTATTGAAGTGAAACTTCTTTACGCGCGTCATGCAATTTCGAGGACCGGAGTAAAACCGACTCATGACCGAAACGAAAATGCGGGTACCCCCACCACCGATTAAAGTTCATTTGATCTAGTCAAAGTTTTGAAGTAACATATAAATGCTTCTTAGCTCATCCCGACAACTGGCGTTGGTGGTGTAATGGTCAGCATAGTTGCCTTCCAAGCAGTTGATCCGAGTTCGATTCTCGGCCATCGCACATTATTTTTTTGTTTTTAACGCCTTTTTCATTCAATATCTTATTTTTTAGTAGGTCAGAACATTTTTTAAAAGAAAATAATATTGCAAAATAATAAAAACACTTATCTCACTGTGATAAAACATTACTCCGCTAGAGCGCGCTTTGCGTTATTGTGTTGGATTAAAATTATTATCTAATCCGTATATTATGATAATTGTATTACATTTATTTAATTAATTTATTTATTTTGATAATATGTAATAATTTACAGAAAAAAAAATTAAAACTATCTCCCTCTGATAAAATATCCGTTCGCTAGAGCGCACTACGCGATCTTGTGTGGGATTCTATTTCTGTACATTGTACATTATTTTTAAAAATATATTATATTTTGGGTGTGATGTAGGTAACATTATAAAACATAACAAGCTCTCATATTTTCAGAACCTACATAATATAATCAATTTATGCGGCTTTGCTTACAGTTGGTGCTCAGCGTGGTTGGCTTTCAATCAGTTAAGCGAGGTTCGATTCTCGGCTGTGGCATTTTTGAAGTGAAACCTTGTTGAGGTGGGGGAGCCGCTCACGAACGTTCTCTCTCTTCTCTTCTTTCCTCTCTCTCAGACACCAGCGAACTGCGCCACGCCAAGCATCAGCTGAAACTAGAAGTTTCACTTCTGTCTTGCGTAGGCTTGACACACCCACTTTTTTTTTTTTTATTCTTAAACAATTTGAAAATATGGGAAAAAATACAGTTTATCCGTCTCATTTTAGGACTGTTGTCACCTCAGTTTTTGTCGGTTTATTTAAAATTATTTATTGAAAAACCACGAAATTTCGTTTTTTTCAAATTGCGTTCGGAACCTTTGGTTTCATAAAAGTGTACATTCAATTTTTTCTGTAGTAAATTTCTAGATTAACTAACTAACTAACCATCACGCCGTTTCCCCGCAGGCGAATGCAGAGAGGACGGACCGCCAAAAAACTCGGTCTTGACACACACACTCATAATCTTCTATTATTATGACTCTTGACATGGCCCGACTCAAGTATCTGATTCACTTGATCGTGCCATGTCTTCCTAGGGCGTCCCCGACTTATGCTACACTCCTTACACTCCTTTCATCGCTCATTCGCTCTACATTCCCAAGTCATCTAAGCGTCCCCTCAATCTTACAATTACGCTTACATCAGACTTGCATTCTTTGCGGATTTCTACATTCCTCACACGATCATACATGGTTTTACCACACAAACGCCGCAGGGATCTCATTTCTACAGCATTCAGTCTACTTTCATCCTTTCTCTGATAGTTCCATGCCTCACTTCCATACATCAGGGTAGGTACCAGCACTCCATTGTGGAATGCTAACTTCGCTTCTTCGGACAATTTTTCGTTAACGCCAACTGCATTCAGTCCTCCATTAATGGAGTTACCTGCATTTACTCTTCTTTCAATATCAATAAAAATAAGTAAGGCATAATATTTATTAACTTCAACTTTTCCAGTTGATATGAGTCGACGCATAACGTGTTTTCTCCATCGATGTATTATGCATTATGTATGCAAGATGTAATTCTTCATCTGGTGGCATTATTATTTGACCCTTACATGACCTTTGACGGTCGTTCAATTTCATCCGCTCTTTGTTTCATATAATCCCGTTCGATGTTAACAAGAGCACAATATATTGCCGGAACGCTTACCATCAGGCTGTCTAGGGTAGTAAGAGAGGATAAAACGCCACACAACTCTGTCGTGAAACTACTCTCTTATATTATTCTGATTCATAACACAACTTAATTATTCGATTTATTTGATCGCGCCATGTCTTACTCATCTTAAGCCTGGATGGCTTTCTTTCTCTCTTTCTAACACCGTTTAGATCAGAGGTTCCCAAAGTGGTCTATATGGAGCCCCAGGGGTCGATATCGGCTTGCTAGGGGTCTATGACAACGAGAAAAAAATTGGGGGGTCCACGAGATTAAAATGGGGTACATACGAGCGGACCCCCATTTACCTCAAGTCAACATTTAGTAGTTCCGTAAATGACACAATAGACCTAAAACAAATATAATAGACTGAGAAATTATTTATTTCATATTTGTATTTTTATATTTCGTAAAGTTGTTTATTGAGGTATATAAATAGAGTCTACGTTCCTTTTCTCGTCAGAATTAATATATTCAAGCAAAACATTGCACATTGGAAGCCGCGAATTTTCCTAGTTCCCCAACATGTATTTTGAAAAGCGTCCAGGGTAATAATGATGTTAAAAATTTAAATGGACTTCATACAGACTTCAAAACAAAGTTTGAGGACATTTTGACTATGGAAATGGAACGTTGAAGAATCGGATATCATGTGACAAGAAGAACTGACCGGAATAAGCACTGACAAAGAACTTAAGGGGCAGTTCTGTAGGGCTAGCTACGGAAAGAAATTCCCGTTGCTTATCCTGCTTCATTTTCATTTGGTGTAATACCTCACAAGGGCGCCCCTGTCTGCACAGTGTAAAGACAGAGGAACTATACCGCCACCCGGTTGTTGGACAGCCAAGGGATGGGAATATTTTTACAAAAAAAAAAAATGATTATCACATGGGACGTTAATAGTTTTAGGAAAATTCAATATTCGGCAGGCTATGTGGTCTACGGGGCAAAAAAGTTTGGTAACCTCTGGTTTAGATCATATTTCTTACCATTACAGTAAAGATGATACAATGATTTCTAAGAAATCATGTGAGTTGTTGCCGAAAGGGAAGGGTTAACTGCCCTCCATAATAGCAACTAAATTATTGTATCTGTATTGTGGCGCGAAACGGAAACGCCGCTTGCGGTTGCTTAGTTCCTCTGCCATAAGTCGAGGCTCAGCTTGCGTTTCGGTTCGCAAATGTATACGCAGAATTAGGTATCCGATTAGCCAGGTACTTCCCCACCTTCTCCTGCCCCATCTCCTCACTTTCGCCCCTGCCTTCAGCGAAGTCGGGGACACCCAAGGAAGACATGGCACGTTCAAGCGAATCAGTTACTTGAGTGGGGCCATGTCAGGAGTCAGAATGTATGGATGAGACGGTTGCATGATAACTCACCACAATGACAGTTGAACACACATTTAAAAAGTAATGAAAAAAATAGGCTAAATAGTTTTTTTTTTTTTTTTATAGTGAATACCTCACAAGAGTCCCAACTGCTCCCGTCTGGAGCCAGTGAGACTATGGCATCCCCAATTGGGGGATGTTGTGAGGCTGAAGGTAAGTGGGGAAGGGAAAGAGGAAGGTGGGGAAGTACCTGGCTATTCAGATCTAGTCACTAAACACGGCTAAAGCCATTTGGAGCAACGTTTCAATTCTGAATGGTGGTCTTACACCAGGGCGATACTGGTAGTATCTTCCACTCTGGAACGTGCCGCAAATGTACTATATATTATTTTAATTAATTAATTGTGAAATAACACAAATTAATCAAATAAAATTTATTTGCGCACGCCGGGTTCGAACCCGCGACCTTCGGAATGGCAGTCCAATGCGTTACCACTGGACTATGCCGGCTGTCAGTTATTTAGGTAACCTATTTAAGGCGAAGCTTAATGCCAAATCACTATTTTGATTAATCTTTATAACGAATTGGTGAACATTGTGAATACAAAAAAATATGCTTAAGATAAATTAAAGGTTATACTATGGCTACGTTTGAGTAGATAACAAGTAAGAAAATAAATTACTCAATAAACAATATGAATATAAAATACTAAACAAAACATTTTTTCAATAGAAATGTATGAACGCGTGGAAATGGAAACAATTTTTTTAAAATACAATATTTTAGCTAAGATTTTCTGGGACAGTTTCACTTGATTAACTTTTTTGCTTTCTTTTAAAATTATTCACAGAATAAACAAAAACCAGTTTTTTTTGCTTGAAATCGAACGTTTCTAGACTCCGTTTGTCAAGCGATTTTAATGCCTATTACCTACAATATAAGGTATACCAAGAATATCCACATTTTTGGCTTGTAGCTTCCTTTTAACCTAGTTATTGTTTCATCACTTTTCAAGACCTTAAGGTGTGATGAATTTTAATTTTGATTAGTTATCCGGTCACCGTATGAGACGATGTATGAATGTGTGCCAAGATCTAGTTGTTTGGTCGTTCGTTAGATAGTTTCAATAATACAAAGATTTGGTCGCTAGTGTGGAGGCCCACATTCAAAGTTTCGCTGCCCCAACTATTGCACCGTCACGATGATGAGATGTTTTTAATAAACACACATTTTCACAGTACAATTTATTTGGCAATAATGCGCAAAATAAAGTACATTACATCAGCGAGAAAATAATTAATTGTGCAGAAATAATGATTGTATAGGTTATTTTGTGTTGTGTGTTGGTCATTATAAGCACCGCGTGATAACGGCATCAACAGTTACGTTGTAAAGCGGCCTTATCTTATCACGTTTTCTGTAAAAACCGTTAATGAATGAACGCCTATTATAATATTTATGTATTTTTTTGTAATGTGGCATTTTTGCCATCGCGAATGGGTCGGGGAGCAGAAAATGAAATAAAATTCATGCAGGATCATCACGTACATAATGGTTCGTATAACTTTCATCCTGAACAAGGAAGATGGGTCATGAACTTTTGCTTATTTATTAGTCTTTTATACGCCCTATGGGGCTTTTACATTGTGTACATATGGTTATAATTTTTTACACGAGGGTTACTAATGAACAATGGTTTCATAAGGTTTTCAATTATTGGATCAAATTTAATAAAATATAAAGTTTTTATTAAGGCTATCTATCTACTAAGTTTTTACTAAGTGCGTCATTAATTATGTACAATTTTAGCTGACAATATGTGAGAGTTTTTCAGATTTCCAAGCCAATCAACCATTCAGTTATTAATGGACCGATGAAGGACAATTTTAATATTTAATTCTGTGGGGATTTTATTATATAATTTCCGTCCTAGATAATGTATCCGTCTTTTGATAATTTGCCGCATTGCTCCTCGGGAACATGAGGTTCTTTCTGGTGTGACTTCTTGTAATATATTTATGATCAACTTTATTAAGATTTTCTAGCTTTTTGTGTACTTGGATAGTAAACCTTTTTATGTAATTTTGGCTAACATCCTAAGGACATCATTTTTTTTATGTTACCTTTTTTTGATAAATCTTAACTTGTTTAGAAAAATGTATTAAGTTTCAATGATCCATTTTGTAAAGGTCTTCACACATTGCCTTCACTCGTATTATTACATTTTATGTATTCTTATAAGTATCCTCTGTTTTACCGGTTTCCACTCAGTGTTGTAATAAACTAATGAGTTTGTTGTTTGTATGTAGCGCGCCGTGTCCGGCGGGCTCCGCAGCGCCCGGCCTCCCCGCGCGATGGAGAAGGCCAAGGCGTACATCAAGAGCGAGCTGGCGGGCGCGCGCCCCGACCAGCCCGAGCCCCCGCCCCCAGCGCCTCCCGAGCCGTCCCTGTCCCTGCAGGCGGACCAGACCCCCTTCTACAACAACACCCAGCACAACAACACCGCCAACCCCACCAACGCCAGCAAAGACACCAACGCGTTGCCGTTCACCAACAACTCCAAAACCCAAAACGAAGAAGCCAGAGACTATGTCAATAACGCTGGGAAAGACGGCTATAGCGGAGTCATCAAGCCACCACCAGACAATAACAGATATCAGGATTACTCGAAAGTGCAACAAACCCACGAAACAGACAACGCCAGACGGGAGTCCTATGTCATCAAGTCGGTAGACCATTATTCTAGTATTAAAAGTGAAGTGAAGGGCGGTGATTTAAAGCCCGAACAAGATGTAGTGGCGGACCTCAGTAGAACTGAGTACCTAGGTGTTAAGAAAAGCAGTGAATTAATAGTGGATCGAAGGGATTACGTTAAGAGTCCCGGTGGAAGGACGGAGTATTTGGGAGTGAAGTCTAGTGAGGGTAGTGATTCTAGGAGTGGGTATCCCAAACAGGATTACGTGGTTTTGAAGTCGGAGGCTGAGATCATGGACCCCCGGAGGGCCGAGTATCTTGGTGTCAAACAGCAGGTGGAACTGGTAGATCAGAGGAGAGCTGAATATCTCGGTGTCAAGCCCCAGCAGGAACTCATGGATCAGAGAAGGGAATATGGTAACATGGTGAAACAACCCGAGGTTGACCAAAGGAGGGAGTATCTTAGAGTCAAGCAGGAAGCTTCCGATCCCAGGAAAGCGGAATACTTGGGAGTCAAACAAGACTTGACAGATCCTAGAAGAGTTGACTATTCCACACACAAACAGCAAGGAATCAAACCCGAACCTTTGGATGGCCGAAATTATGGCGTGAAACCAGAAGTATTGGCCTATAAGCAACAGAGTGAACTCCTCGACCAGTCTAGAAATTATGGCATAAAACCTGGCGACATTGATCCACGTAGGGACTATGCCGGCGTAAAGCATCACCAAGTGGAACAAGTGATTGATGCCAGAACAAGAGACTATTCCAAACAACAAATACAACAGCAGACAGAATTAGATCCGAGAAGAGATTACTCCAAACAGTCAGAAGTGGTAGACCCGCGGAGAGATTATTCTAAACAACCAGTTGACGGGATAGATCCGAGACGGGACTACTCGAAACAAGTTGAAGTTCTTGACCAAAGACGAGAGTACAAACAGCAAGATCGTTCAAATATTTGTTTTATTTGTGGATCGCGGGGACACTCGGAACAGTGGGCCGTGGTGGCCAGGCCAGAGCAGGCTCCCCCCGGGGAGCCGCACTACCCCTTCCTGGAGGGGCACGCGCCCCCCGCGGGGTACAGAGGGGGCGCGGGGCCCGCCAAGCTGATCTGCCGCCTGTGCAGGGCTCTGCTGCGGCAGCAATGGGACTGCTATGAACGAGAAGGCCGCCCTCATGCCCAAAGGCTGTATTGGCTAAAGAGGGTGGACGGGAAGAGTTTCACGGGTGAGATGTTTGTTTTGATTAGATCTTAAGTTCTAAAATTATAAAAACGTCTACAAACTTTCGTCAAATAATGTACGCCATCTTAAATTGTACGAAAATCGTTACCAAAATAGATATACTACCTACGGCACCAACTACAAAAATAGAACACGTCCTTTTTTTCATCCCGAATCGCTAGGAATAGGCAGATATATTTATTTAGAATTTACGTTATAGTTATAGTTTTTTTTTACACATACATAGTACAATTAAAATTATTTATTAATTCATTCATTTGATGAAGAAAGGGATCATGTAAATAGGTCATAAGAAATAACCTAACACTAAACAATGCAGTGCACTGGTACAGTAATGTCATTTCCCTGAAATGCTATCGTAGTGAGCCACAGTCTAGGATTAAATAGAGAGAACGAATCATGACGGGAATATAAGATATTGATCTTGTCAAAATTAAATTGCCATCGTTCCTTTACAAATACACATCCGAATTATGACCTATTCCCATTTGCACATCCTATTATTTGACCTTTTTCATCCAAGAGGTCCACCAATGACCCTTGATATCGCCTGTACCGAGCTAAAAAGAACACTGTCTCTATTGAATGTATCCCACGTCGCTCTGTTATATTGAAAACGATAGCTTTGTAATATTATTTATGTTCACAACTTCTCCGATGACCTGTTGGCCTTTTCAATCTTTTCGCCAGAGGTCGCCGGGTGTCTATTTTTTATTATAGTTATTTTATTGTTGTTGGTTGTCTGACCTCTTGGGAGTATTATTTTTGTATAAACATCGCGATCAGGGGTATAGGCATCCCAGCGAGAGTTTCGATGAGATGAATTTATGGCTAGAATATTTAATTTTGTCAATTTATGAAGCATCTGATAGTATTATTACGCTTGCATCTGGACGATCTAGGCCCTCTGATTGGTCGAATTCAAATCGTGTGTTTCGGGTAAATCCCGAATGGGGGTCTGCAGGCTAAATTCGACCACTATGCCCCTCTGGCGGTATAAGAACGAACCAAATGACGGGCGCGAATATTTAAATATGCAGCTAACAATACGCAAAATTAATTGACCACTAACAAGCGTTTAATAAGAAGTTTTCTTCTGGAAGCTTATCACGCGGAGCGGGTTTTTAACTGCTAGTTTATAAATATTATGGAGCTTGGTGCATATACGCTAAACGTGTTCCTCTATTACTGCGGTCGGGGAACTTTTTTTAACCATTACCCCAAATTTTTTTGCGTAAGTCGATATTACTCCTTCCCCCCATTTTGAAAAGAAGACATCAATGTATATTTAAATAAACATTATTTATTGAATTAATTTACACGGAAAATAAAGAAAAAAAGTTTCATGAAAATAGTAAGTATGTAATAGAAAAACAAAATAAAATTCTCAAATTGGATCAAACAAAAATTCAGATTTTCAGGTTTCCCTTTCAGTTTTTGGGGAAATGGTGTTGCTTCATGTTTGATACAATTACTTCAAAATTGTGACTTTTTGATGTAAGAGCAATTTGAATACAGTCTTCGGCGTTTACTCGATTTCTGTTCTTCATTTTTATGTTCATTAGAGTGGAAAAGCCTTGTTCACAAAGATAGGTTGTTGTAAATGGCAGCAACTTTTTTACCGCCTCCTCATGTGCAATTTTGAAAGCCTTCGTAGCTTTTGACATCCAAAAAGACGACAGATTGGCTTTGCTCTCAAATTGAATACGTACTTCAGTATTAGATCGAAGTTCATGTATTGTTTCTGCCTAACCCGGAGGTTCTTCTGGTATGTTAGCAAGATTATCTGGTATGTATATCAAGATCTGGAAAGTAGTCAGAGAACCGCCCTCTGAGTTTAGTAACATGTTTTATAACTGTATCCTTGATGTCATCAAAAGTAATATTTTCGCAGTCTTCCAAAAACAAAGCTAACTTTGAAAAAGAAGCTATCTTGTTCTGTTATGCTTTCTGTCTCCAATACTGAAGCTTTACTCCAAACGCTGACAGTATTTCGCTGGCTAAAAATACTAACACGTTTATGAAATAGCAAACTTGAAAAATTTCCTTATTACCCAAAAAAAAACATTTTTACCCCATTTGGGGTAAATTACCCCGGTTCCCCGACAGCTGCTCTATTAGAATGCGATAAGCCGTGCGCGTAGACGGATTCGGTAGTTTAAGTTGGAGGTCAATTGGAGGTAAAAAAGTTAAACCTATTTTACCGCTTCATGTGCCGGTGAATATCAATCTTCTACACAGGGTGTATCGGCAAGTACCCGACAAACTTTAACCAGCTATTCCTCGGCACATTTGGAGTAAAAAATGTTAAGGGCGCTTTGCTGTCCGGTAACATTTTTTTTCCATTAAAAACAAAAAATAAATAAAAAATCCACACTCCGTCACTGTCATTTGCATTCTTTCTCGCGTTCAACAGCTGTTATTAGCAAGTGTGTCAAAAAGTGTCCTCGCTCTTTCGTACACACTAAATAATAATAGTTAAAAATGAGACGAATGGTGCCGTGCCATTTCGTTGTGATTGTAAAAGCGCGCCAACGTAGGTACGTACGTACATTATTCAAGGAAACTCGAACAAAATATTGCCAGACGGGTTTTCAAACTTTGACAAAGGATAAAACATTGGTGACATGTGGTGAATATATGAATAATAAATTTTTTATTAAAAATAAATGTTACCGGACAGCAAAGTGCCCATAACATTTTTTACTCCAAATGTGCTAAGGAATAGCTGGTTAAAGTTTGTCGGGTACGTGCCGATACACCCTGTATATTTATGCTAGCTCAAGACCCCGACGTTGCCCGGGCTTTACGCAGAGTTTTTTTCAAAATCTGACTGTGGCGTTTCTCTTGTTTTGAAGGTCAAGTGTACAAAAATCAATCTCGTAATAAAACTGTAGATTTGTATAAAAATCAAACAAACGCCGCCTAAATACAAATCTACAGTTTTATTCTACGAAATTTAAAAAAATTGAAACACTTGACTTTCAAAACAAGTGGACGGAAAAGAGATTTCGAACCACCCCCATCCTCCTTTTCTTCCCATCAAAGCAGAATAAAGCCCGGGCAACTATGGGTAGGTTCTTCGAACATAACATAGAGACAAACTCAGTAAACACAAAGATGTTTTTATCATCCAAAAGAGGTGCCTACGAAAAATTACAAACTCTGATCACCGGGATTCATGTAGACCTCAAACTTCTGACAGTGACGGACATAATGTATAATGGAGTTATGCCTGTTGTTCGATCATCTCCAGAAAAGTTCCCACAAAAAAACCCAACACATAATCACGCTACAAGGTTCACAGAAAACTTATTAATCCCAAAAGCAAACAAAACTATATTTCAAAATGGACCACAATACATGGCCATTAATGTATATATTATAACAACCTTCCACGTAGCATCAAACAAATCACCGACATACTTAAATTTAAATCATCACTAAAAAAAAATCTTTTATACAAATGTCACTACACCTTAAATGAATACCTTACATAAATTAAATACCTCTGTTTTTATTTATTCATTATTTCATACATTTGTTAACATTTAATTGTTGGGTTATGTAATATAATTTGTATTTGTTGGGTTAGCTGGAAGAAATAAGATGTAACCTATACGCTACACCCTTTGGACTCTGTATTTTTGTGCAATAAATAATTTTTGAATTGTGATATGTATTTTCTGAAGCAGTATTATATCGCGAATTGGGATAAATCATACCAATGTTTTGCTGGTTGAATAACATTGATTATATATCATTTTAATTCTACGCATTTGTTTAAATAGTTCCGAGTGATCAAAGTGATGAGATAATTTTGAAACTGGTAATTTTCTGATTAATGAATCACTTTAGGCGTATCTTCTACCATGGATATATTAAATGATTTCGGCGTGGAGGTTCGCTGGTCAGTTGATCGATGTACAGGAAAATCCTCGCTCTTAAGGCGATGCACTACGTAGTAATGCAAAATCATGTGTTTTTGGTTTGAAAATTTGGTCGCCTAGAAATGTTTCAGATGCTTTAATTAAATACTGCGAGTAGAATACATCTTAGCCTTTGAAAATTTCGAGTATTTTTTGGATAAGTCTTTTTATAAGCCCAGAAAAAAATAATGTATAAGGCCTATGAAAACTGATTTAAAGTTCAAAACCTCCTACTTACGAACCCATTTTCGGTTATGATTTTATTGTATAATGTGGAAAATTAAGTTATTTATAAAATGATCGGAAAAAAATTAAATACTTATGCCTGAACATCCACAAAATAAAATTAAAGGCACTTTTTGTTGTTATTGATAGCGGTTCAATTTAAAATATTACACTACGTAGTGCATCGCCTTAACCCTTTCACACCCGCATTATTGTTTCCACATACAGGGTGTATCGGCACTAACCCGACAAACTTTAACCAGCTATTCCTTAGCACATTTGGAGTAAAAAATGTTATGGGCACTTTGCTGTCCGGTAGCATTTTTTTTTCAATTAAAAACAATTTTTTTTTAAATTTCCACACTACATCACTGTCATTGGCATGTGTTTCGTGTTCAACAGCTGTTATAAGCAAGTATGTCAAAAAGCGTCTTCGCTCTTTCGCACACACTAAATAATAATAGTTAAAAATGAGACGAATGGTGCCGTGCTATTTCGTTGTGACTGTAAACGTGCGCCAATATAGGTACACACGTGCATTATTCAACGGAATTCGAATAAAATATTTGCCAGATGGGTTTTCAAACTTTGTTAAAGGATAAAACAGTGGTGACATGTGGTGAAAATATGAATAATAATTTTTTTATTAAAAAAAACGTTACCGGACAGCAAAGTGCACATAAGATTTTTTACTCCAAATATGCTAAGGAATAGCTGGTTAAAGTTTGTCGGGTACGTGCCGATACACCCTGTATATAAAATATGTAATGCTCGATAATACAATGCACATTTGCAATGTACTGATAATCTCTAAGATTTGAAACAAATAACATTTTAATTAAAATTCATTCAGAAAAAAAGATCAGAATAATCTAGGATATACTCACGAAAATATGCCCGTCACTACAAGTGTTAATTTGAATGAACATTGAAATTCATTTACGATATTCTGGCAAATGGACTGTGAACAGTGAATTGAACTGATGTTATTATTATAGAACACATCTTTTTGCGTTAAAATATTTGTAATCCGAGTAGAAAATATTGATATCTCACCTTAAATTAAGTAATCAATGACGGCAGAAATTCGATGAAACTCACAATCAGCAGATTTCAAAATATTTAACGTTTTTGTGGCGGGAATAACGATTTCAACCGAGCGGAAAAAATAGACGCCACAGAAAAGATTACAAGCTATAAGGAAACAAAAATGGCTTTTCTAAATCGCTACCGTTACGGTAAAAAAATCACAAAGTTCTCGTTAATTTGAATTAACACTGGGGATGAAAGGGTTAAGAGAACGGATTAGTCTAGTTAGATTTCGTGAAGAGATAATCCCACGATGCTATGTTGTTATTATTGAACACTCAAAATGCTGTTTTGTTCAATTGATAATAAAATATTTTTAACCAATTAAATTATCAGATTATTAATTACTCGTAAATTAATTAAAACTTACTCCGTTCCACCGCCCCAGACAGTACCTCTATCAACTTGGATACATACCGAGTACATTATAATCTCGCCGAAAGGCCATGGGTCGCGCTTGTATATTGCTCTCGACCCCTCTCGACTCGCAGGACCTTTTGCTGTATGACCCCATGATATAGTAATAACCTAATAACAATAGTTTGACCGGAGATATACATATATAATCTATCTACATTGAATCTATTTTTATTTTTGTATAGCGTCTACCAAAGATGACCGCAATGTTCGTTTTGATGTGCGTAAATATATATACAGGGTGTCCGGGGGTAAAGTGCATCCATAGTGATGGGAGACTAGGCTAGCGAAGGATTGAACCCGAAACTGGTTGGGAACCTATAGTTTTACCACTCGGCTACTTATCAGTGGCAGTCGCCTGACAAGTATTCAGTTGACAATAAATACAAATTATGTGCCCCTGGTAATTGGTATTTGTCGCTCGAACTGTAATGCTACTCTGTTTCGTGTAATATTTATTTTAGCATCGAATCTACGCAGCAGACCATTAAATTGGCGAACTATTGCTTTATTTGCACGATCTTTTACCTTTAAAAATGTCTTTCTTGCTCGGTGTTGTTTTCACACAAATTCTCGTATCTCCTTTGATGAATGTTGTTGTCCGGGCAATTTGCCTTCTGGGTGTATTGCCACGACAATAATTTAATCTATAAATTGACGGTTTGGGGTGTGTACAATTTTTCTAAAAAAAAATATTACTAGAAATACATCATATTTATTCCAAACTTTATTTTTCATTTGAAATATTAAGTTTTACTTCCCCATTCTTTTATGTATATTTCTTTCCTCATTATTCTTATATTGATTTGAAATAAGAAATTTTCTTTCCCCCTTTTTTATTGTGTATTTTGATTTGAAATAAGAAGTTTTCTTTCCCCATTTTATGTACTGCGTATTTTGATTTGAAATAAGAAGTTTTCTTTCCCCATTTTTTTTATTGCGTATTTTGATTTGAAATAAGAAGTTTTCTTTCCCATTTTTTTGTATTGTGCATTTTGATTTGAAATAAGAAGTTTTCTTTCCTCATTCATTATTTATTTTGATTAGAAATAAGAAATTTTCTTTCCTCATTCATTATTGAAAGTATTTCCATTTTCTTATCTTTACTTTGTAGACATCGGATTCTATGAATTTGCATATGCATATTAAACATTATAGGATTTTTCGTGGTCAGTGCATATTTCAACTGTTTTTCGTCGTTAATGCTAATACATATTTTGTGATATTTATCTTTTGCGATCGGAACCGGTTCCATTTGGATTTGTTTTTATCGAAATGTGATTTTAGTGAAATCCGATAAAATATAAAGGAATTTTTATCATGTTTTGTATTTGATCATTTGTATTTTGATAACATAATCTAATGTGGTGTTTTGATACGAAAAACTGGTTTATTTTTAATATTTTGTTATTGATTTTAAATTTAATGTAATATATATTTATGCTTTTGGGTTGATAAGGTCTCGAACGCCTCTTTCCACCTTAAAAAAACGACTGTCCTTTTCCTGAATTCCATCGCATTAACAAGAGAGTTTGAGTATGCCAACAGTAAAAATGTGTGACAACACCATTGTTGTTGATTCCCTGAAACACCTGTTCTACAAGGCGACTGGGGGCTTCTCTTCATAGCATCTCCTCCATAGATAACAGAAACAAGGAAATATGGCGTGGTGACTGTCGCCGAGCTACGACCAAACCACACGGAACATCAAAGCCTCTGAAAGTTACGGGTTTGACGTGAAGTTAGAAACAAAGGCGGGGCACTGTGAGATGCGATTTGCAGTAGAATGGGTGAACTATGTTGGCGACACTGCTCGCGGTTTCATACTAAAATTGCTTCAACGTCCATCTCCCCAATTTCTATTTAAACAAGCCCGACGTGCGTAAATAAACGCACGTCGGGCTTGTTTAAATTTCTTATTTTACATAGTGCATCCAAACAAACATAATAATAATATGAATTAGATTTAAGAAATGAGATAAAAATATTTTGGCATTCTCAGACTATAAAAATATACCTAGCTCTCTCGTTCAAAATTTAGGCGTATTAGATCTATCAAAGAATTTATACATAAAAAATGCAAAAATCAGTCATTTTAAATACATGTAGGATAACGAAAGATTTTTTAAATATTTTTATGTTGAGGGATCAGTAGGATTTATAGGCCCTGTTAGGAGTTCTACCAAGCCGAACCCTCTGATATGAAAATATCTGGAGTCGGTGAATTATTTTCCCATTTGATCTCTGGTGAGTTGACGTGTTGTTCTTGTATTGTTTTGTATTTATTTTGCTTATATAATGCACTTGCATAATGTTGATTGACTAGATGATCATTTGTGGAAAAGTGTGTGGAAGGGTTTAGTTTTTCCTGTGGGGAAGATTTAACCCGGACATAAAATAGTAACACAAAAAAGATCAAAAAATGTATTAATACCTGCCTGGAGTAAATAACAAAATCAACATAAAAGAAAAAGTAAATTATTACTTGAATATTTACATAAAAAAAATAAGTAACGGATTTTAAAATATTGTAATGTTAGCGTAACAAAAAGTAGGAAATTTAAAATAAAATTTTTAGAATGGAATAAATATAAATATCAACGGGACTGAATTTATTTCCAAGCCTTATGTAACCTTTCGACTGGGGAATGAATAAAGTGTAATATAAAATAAAATTAATATTTTTTTTAGATGAATGAACAAAGAACAACTCAGGAAATCTCGCGTTACGATTTGGTAGTCGGAACGGTATTAGCTTAGTTAAGTCAGGTGCATCCATTAAGCCATCAATTAATTTGAATAAAAGATTATTAAAAGTTATTATATGGGAGATCAACAGCACTTCTTCCCTCTGAAGTTGCTACTAGTATGTTATCACTCTACTGATGTCCAGAGCACTGTTCAAGCCACCTAATTTGCGAATTTTCTATAAGGGTGTATCGGCACGTACCCGACAAACTTTAACCAGCCATTCCTTAGCACATTTGGAGTAAAAAATGTTAAGAGCACTTTGCTGTCCGGTAACATTTTTTTTCAATTAAAAACAAAAAAACAATAATAATTTCCACACTCCGTCACTGTCATTGGCATTGCTTCTCGTGTTCAACGGCTGTTATTAGCAAGTATGTCGAAAAGCGTCTTCGCTCTTTCGTACACACTAAATAATAATAGTTAAAAATAGGACGAATGGTGCCGTACCATTTCGCTGTGATTGTAAAAGCGCGCCAATGTAGATACATACGTACAACGAAAATCGAATAAAATATTGCCAGATGGGTTTTAAGACTTTGACAAATGATAAAACAGTGGTGACATGTGGTGAAAATATGAATATTAAATTTTTTATTAAAAAAAACGTTACCGGACAGCAAAGTGCATATAAGATTTTTTACTCCAAATGTGCTAAGGAATAGCTGGTTAAAGTTTGTCGGGTACGTGCCGATACACCCTGTATGTTATATTTTGAATTTTTTGTATAGGTGTACCCACAGGTAAATCATATTATTTGCTTATTTAGTTGTCTGCTGGATGGATAAAAACATGATTATTTTACGACCAGATTTTATTTTGACTCAATTTTGAAAATCACAAACTAATTTATCGAGAAGTTGTGATCGAGCTGTAGGTTGATTTTGAACTATTTTTAAAATGATTAATTTTTCTTAGGATTATTTTGTTAGTTCATAGATAAAATGAACCAAAAAATATCGTAGAATTGAATTGAAACGGTTTACTTCTAAAAGTAGAGTGCTAAACTGGTGCTAGGTGAGAATAATTATTTTTAGTAAATAATATAATAATTGATTGGCGTACACAGTATCTTTGGGCTTTGCGGGGTAAGAGGGGACTGCGGGCGTGTATTTAAAACTAGGTTAGGTCTCTGTGTTCGAGGGATAAGGCTCTAGATAGCAAGCCGGAGGTCGCGGGTCTAATTCCCGGCGTGCGCAAGTAACTTTTACTAAATTAATTTGGTTATTCCACAATTTACCCATTTAAAATGATAATATAAATTTGCGGCACGTTCCAGAGTGGAAGATACTCCCCATATCGCTATGGTGTAAGACCACCATTAGTAATTGAAACGTTGCTTGAAATGGCTTTGGGCGTGTTTGGTGACCAGATCTGAAGCCAGGTACTTCCCCATCTTACTCTTCCCCACCTTACTCTTCCCCACCTTATTCTTCCCCACCTTAATCTTCCCCACCTTACCCTTCCCCATCTTAATCTTCCACACCTTACTCTTCCCCACCTTACTCTTCCCCACCTTAATCTTCCCCACCTTACTCTTCCCCACCGTACTCTTCCCCACCTTACTCTTCCCCACCTTACTCTTACCCACCTTACTCTTCCCCATCTGCTTCCCCTCCCCAATACCTTCATCCTTACAACATACCTACCCCAAATGGGGATGCCATAGTCTCACTGTCTCCAGGCGATTGGGAGCAGTTAGGACTCTTGTGCGGTTTCATGTAAAAAAGGTTAATCACTTATTTTTGAATATGAATGATTTGCTTGCAATAGTTAATACGCAAATCAAATGTAAATTATGAACATACATACAGACTTAGTCCTAGTTAGATTGATTTTTATTAAAAAAAAAAGTGGGTGTGTCAAGCCTACGCAAGACAGAAGTGAAACTTCTAGTATTCCTCTCTCTCTATTTTCATTTCATCATCTCTATTTTCTCTCTTAGGTTAGTTTGAAAATTAGAGGTTAAATAATTCAACGACGAAGCATGGATTTGCTTTTTCTAATATTTTCTTATAGATGAATGACGTTCGATTAATGTATAGTTCCAAAAATTTTCAATTTATTCACAAGTATACAATATTACATAAATAACAATATTACAATTAAATATCTCGTCACTACTCACTGGAATACGAATGGAACGGCAAAGCGCGCGACGCGAGCGCTCTCGACGGACGACTAAACCAGACTGAACGGCGGACGGACGGTACAGGAAAGCCCTGTCCACGTCTGTACCACAGCTAAGGCATGCGCCAAACAAAATTATACTACCGAGTAAAAAAGTACTTAAATAAAACACATAAAAACTTTTATGCGCATGCTAATGATTTGTTGCTTTTACTGAAAACAGTGAACGGTGAACGGTGAGCGGTGGTGGGGGTACCCGCATTTTCGTGTCGATCCTGACTCGGTTTTACTCCGTCCACGAAAATCCATTACGCGCCTAAAGAAGTTTCACTTCAACAAACATGATTCATGTATAGTGAGATGCAATAAATAAATTAATAAATTTACTATCCGTGTTTACTATCAACATATTTTTTATATCAACACATTAACTTCACCCGTGATCTCAATCTCTCATTTCTTATCAGCAGTATAAATATAGTGATAACTTGATAGAGCACCGAACAGTGTCAAGTTTCTAGCCGTGATAATTTGTAAATGCATTTAATAGCACGCTTTGCGCTGCAATATGTAATCTCTGCCTTTAAGTGTGTCAAGTGCAGAGTAAGCTGGTTATGTTCGTAATCGAGAGAATAATTTTGAATAATCGATTCAAATTAACATTGTTTCATTATTTATAAACCATCCACAAAACATAAAATATATAAAAAAACTTTACTATTAAATACTGAATTGCGTGTGTGTTCCCTTTTACCGTCCGTTCTATCTCCCTCCCCCGCACTCTCCACTAATTCCTAGTCACGCCCCCTCCCCCACTTCAACACTTAGTAAAATATAATATATTATTTTCACCCATTGTTTTGTAACGTCATGTTAGTATATTTTGCCCTGAGAAAAGTACGGTCATTCCGAAACCGGTCGGCTTACGAGTATATTGATTTCAATCATTTCGAGTGTATTTGTAATCGAAGAACCTATCTACTTACTAATATCGTTATTATATTTTAAATATGGAAAAAATTGTTCGTTTTCCTGTTAAAAACGGGACTGGAGGCCTATAAATAATGATTTGACAAAATGCATAACAAACTATCAGCAAAGCACGAATATGTTATGAGGAAGTCGGAACACATGTTCTTCAAAATAATAATATTTTCGCATCTCATCATTATATTTATCCGGACTAGGCCACCTGCGAGAAAACACTTGTTTAGATATATTCTGAACGACTATCGTTCAGTGGGCCGCTTTAAGCTGGCAATTGTTGTCGCTATGAGGCAAAAGAAACATAATAATATAACCGTTTCACCCGTACACATATTCTTTGAATGGCTATCTCTTTCTAATGCGTTCCGTTCATTTAGCTATGTATGATGTTATTTGTAGCCATTTCATTTATTCACACAAATTCGTTGTCTTTTCTTGTGCTTTTCGTTATTCGATTTGCCATATTTTTTGTTTGATTAGTATCAATACAACCTCGTCTTTGTATTTATGTCGTTGATTGAAACGACAGTTTTTTTATGAATCTGATCGTTATCGCAATATGTATCAAATAAACATGAAACTAAAACCAACTTTATTATTTAATATTAATTAAATTTTAATTATCAGATTATACGCTTTATAAAATTACACGTGAAAAGGTTATAGGTTTTCGTTATTGGAATTAGAACTCCGGTATTTCTGATAACAGAGCAATTAATTTTGTTATTAACCACGGAATAGATGACAAACACCAGAAAATAAAATGAATAATAAATTAATAAAGAACTTTGCACTAGAGGAAAATGAGAAACTAAGTGCTGAAATTGTAAAGATCTGGATATTAAAAGAAAATTTCATGTACCTTTAAATAATTTTTAAATTTAATTACGTCTAGAACCTTAAGCGGCCGCTACACTACTCGCTTCGACGCTTCGACGAAGTCCTCGACGAAGTTCGAAGTGCGTGCCCACACACTCGTGTACTTCGCGAGTAACTCAGTCCAACCAGTCAGTGATTGGTTTATTTATGCCGTGACGCTTCGAGTCCTTTGACTCGGGCGCATTTACCGACAACAATCGGAAGTCTTGCGAAGCGAAGCGAAGATGCCCGAAGCGAAGCTAAGTTCGTGCCCGCACTATCGTATTCGGTCAACTTCGATCAACTTCGCGAGTAGTGTAGCTGGGCTATTAGTCCTTTTAACTGTGTACTCTGCTGATCCCGCTGGTGCGGTTGAAATACACAGAAAAAATAATATTTTTCACTTTTCTATGAATGTATAATTTTGCCTCCATTTTGAACTTTTTTGTATGGAGTGACACTTGCGTATGTTTAGTTTCAATCAAAATACGCATAAATTACTTAATTAACTCAAAGTACGAACCTAATAACCTATTTTGTGCATGTAAATAGTTGTTTCTTGTAGTATGTGATAGTCGAAACAAAAAATCCATAATCTTTACCTAAAAGTGCGGCGCACAGTGGGCTGAAAATCGCCTTTCATAGACATAGAGACTTGAATTTTCAATGGTATTTTTTTTGGCTAGAAATGGATTCTGCTGATCATTACTATGCTATAAAATTTCGTATGAAGCAATTGCGTGTACAAATGAAGGCGTTATCATTTTTTTAAGAAAAATTTGTACGCTTTGTCTAGTTTACAATGTTTTATTAGCAAGCCTACTCATATGTAAAGCATTTAAGCATTAAAAGGAATCATCAACATTAAAAGGTGTTTTTTTCAACTATGAGGATTAAAAAAAAAAATCGCAAGTTGCGCCACAATACGAAGTATGTCAAAAAATACAAATAAATAGTAGTACATCTGTGTGTAAGGATATAATGGCCAACCTTATGATTCCAGAGATAACCTCATTTTTAATATCAGTGCCATACAATTTTTTTCTTAAAAAAATGATAACTCCTTCATTTGTACACGCAATTGCTTCATACGAAATTTTGTAGCATAGTAATGATCAGCAGAATCCATTTCTAGCCAAAAAAGATACCCTTGAAAATTCAAGTCTCTATGTCTATGAAAGGCGATTTTTAGCCCACTGTGCGGCGGTCAGGGAAATAATTACTAAAGCATTATCTGTGTTATATAATAAAATAAAATGCTGCCTTCCATGTAGATTTGAATGAAAACCAATGCCTCCACTGACTTGAAAATTTGATTCTAGCCCATTTAGCACGCTCTCTATCTATGTTACTTGCCTTACATCGTATGACGTATATTCCCATCAAGTTTGATCGAAATGAAAAATGCATAATGATGACGAGACACAGTTCTGAATGTGAAATTTAAGCCCCCGTATACCCAATTTCTACCGATTTATAACAAGTTTCTCGTTAACTCATCCCAAAAAATATATACGTTATTTTTTAAGATAATATCTATACATATGTAAAACTGAAGCGTTAATTATATCAAATTCCCTCGATAGAAAAAAATTAAGCTCCGAAAATTATTAAAAACACGTTTTGTTCTGTTATTTAATATGTTATAGGCATGAAAAAATTCACAGTATATCTTTAAATGCATTTAAAGCATTTGTTAAGAGATTTTTGTTTCATTTCAAACGAGTCGTGTTTTATTAAATATTTTCACCATTTTCGCTTAAGGCGAAGCTTAATGCTAAATCACTATTTTGATTAATCTTTATAACGAATTGGTGTACATTATGAATACCAAAAAATATGCTTTAGATAAATTGAGGGTTTTCCTATCGCTTCGCTTGAGTAGAATACAAATAACAATATTAAATTACTCAATTAAAAATATAAATGCAAACTACTATAAAAATTTTTTTTTCAATAGAAATGTATGAACGCGTACAGGAAACAACTTTAAAAAAATCAGTATTATAGCTAAGATTATCTGTGACAATTTCGCTTGATTAACTTTTTTGCTTTCTTATAAAATTATTTACGAAATAAATAAAAACCAGTTTTTTTCTTGAAATCGAACGATTCTAGACTCCGTTTGTCAAGCGATTTTAATGCCTATTACCTACGATATAAGGTATACCAAGAATATACACATGTTTGGCTTGTAGCTTCCTCTTAATTATTATCGTTTTTTAATATTAGCGCGCTTCCTCTAACATTGGTATTTATATATCTCCCTTTCAAACCATCTTTGAACGCTTATTACGGGCCTTACGCTAATAATGGTCCGATTTTTGGATCACGGAAGACCAGGCATGAATCAATGAACTCGTCGAATATCGTGGCGGTTTTTCAGACCTGTCGTAATCTTCCAAAACAAAAACGAAAAAACACATTTCATTACTAAATACCTTGTCAAGTTATTTTCATTCATGATATGATTGCAATACCAAATCTTTTCCTATATCCATTTTTATTTAACGAAATAGACGTTACTCCACTATTTGGTTTAGATTATTTCATTTTTATTATTATATTACCTACTTGATTTTGATTATCTAATTTTTTTAATGCCGTGTTCGTTCTCTTTTCGGCACTCAAATTGAAACATTCCATGTAGTTCGAGGGAATTCGAAATGCATTCGATTATTTAAATGTTTCGGAATTGGATACATTGGATGGGAACAAGACAACTAATAAATAAACATTTGAACATTAGAAAATGAAAAAAAAATAATATTTTACAATGATACAAATTTTAAATAAAAAGAAGGGGTTAAATCTACATGTATACAGGTACGAGTATAATCTGCAAAAAAGTTACTCTGTAGAAACTTCAGTGAATTTTAAAATCTCGTAACTCTAAAACTATCAATGTTGCCACTGTGAAATATTATTTAATAGAAGGAAAAATCAGTACCTACGCCGACCTAGAATTTCATTTCCATTGGGCTTGTAAATAAAATATTAAAAAATAATTGCGTGGGTAACACCGAACGTTTTTTATGCGCGATCACAAGTCCACTTTTGTGGATAGCTTTCTCGATTCTCGCGAAGGTCCACTTTTAAATGTGGACCGGAGCAATTGGGTGGCTGTGCATGGTTAAACTGTTGATTAAAGCCTGTGACAGACCACGCTATATTTGCGTGGCTTGGCACATTTCAGCAGATCGCTGACCATTCATTCCCATTGGTAGTGTATGGCGAGCGATACGCTGTCGCTGAAATAGGCCAAGCCATGATGCGTATAGCGTAATACCTAAACGCTAATAATCTGCGCTTTCATAGATCACTGGTTTGAATCATAGATCAATATCGTAATTGTAAAACAATGTATTCATTCATATTGCGTGTGTACGGGCGCAAATAAATAATTCACCTTCATATAGTAAAAACTTGCAAATAGGGTATTTTAATAAAATAATCAAATTAACGCCATTTATGAACGCGTAGATTATAACGTATGTTACAATTATCCTTAATGAATTTTTTTTTGAGATTTTTAAAAATATTTTCTGTGTAGTGAGATTTCGATGCACATAAAAAATTCGGTCTCCTAAGCTCGAGCCGCCACTGCTTCTAACATCAAATTTGTATTGCCCTGACCTTGCTCAACACTTGGCAAATTGTGCACACAGAACTGACTGACGAGTGATAATGAGACGGTATCGATCAATTAAATCGACATTATAATACATACAAATAATGACATGATTTGATTGCTTGTAGAAACTGAAACTTCTGTAGAGTTTTTTTTTATTTTATTTTTTTTGTGTTTCTTTATTCATAAAAATTATTATTTCTTTCGATTACAATGTAAAGATGTTAGGATATACAGAGATAAGAGAGAGAAAAAAGATATAAAAATAAGAAGAAAACATATGAATATAATGGAATAAAAGAGCAGTTAATTTAATTTACTGACACGAGACATTCTTTGCAATAGTTTCTTCCCTTTACCAATAGCCAATTCTGAATATTTTTTATATAAAGATGTTCAGTTTCCGATTTTCTGGTATCTATATTGAGTGAATTGAAGAATATCTTGGGAGCAATATCGGAAAATTGTCGCTTGGCAAATGCTGTTTTTGTTGGAGGAATTACACATTTTAGGTGTGACGAGTAAATTACAATAAAATATTAGATTCATTTTTATCATCACGGTAATACATCCAAGGGTAGAATTTGTCATCCTTCACTAATGATCTCCATTTACAATGAAATAAATAAAAGAGTTCATGTAAAATATTAAATTTAAATTTAAAATTAAATTTCACCAAATATTCAACAGCTGTGACGTACTAGATATACGCCAATTATACGTTAAAACACTACTAAACTACATTTTTGACAAAAAAATAATTTTCAACATGCACAAAATAACACTAACAGACCAGTTAGACAAGCGTACAAAGAAAACTTAAAAACTCCGACAGTAAATTCAAGCTTTGGACAAAGACACTACCAATACCATGCTATAAAAGCTTTCAACAGTGTAAAACTTGAAATTAAAATTGAGGAAAATAATAATAAATTCACACACAAAATTACAAAATGGATTAAAGAACAAAAAAGACAATATTACCAAAATGTCATAGCATAAAATAAAAATAAAACCTACACATATCACACAAAACCAATATAAACACACATCACTCACAAACACGCAAGATTATTTTCAATGTTATTATTTTTTAATTTTTTTATGTATTATTATTTTTAATTTTAAATGTATTATTTTCTCTTTAAATGTATTATGTAGATTTTATTTTCATATTATAAAATGAAGGCCTCAGCACGGGCAAGCCACCCAGTGAGGCCAACATTACTGGAAAACTTATAATGTAAAAAATATTGTACCAAATAAAAAAAAATACTTAAATCGATTGTGTGAATTGAATATCTTGGGAGCAATATAGGAAAATTTGCGCTGGGCAAATGCTGTTTTTGTTGGAGGAATTACACATTTTAGGTGTGACGAGTAAATTACAATAAAATATTAGATTCATGTTTATCATCACGGTAATACATCCAAGGGTAGAATTTGTCATCCTTCACAAATGATCTCCACTTACAATGAAATAAATAAAAGAGTTCACGTAAAAAATAAATCGATTGTTTCAGTTTTGGTAAAATTGTGGTATTCCGCTACAAGCTTTATACGTATAAACTAACTGATGTGTGCCCGGCCTTGCTCGGGGACTTATAAATGGTTTCGGTTAAAGTTTTGAGGTTGTGAGACCTTTTAAAGATATACAATTCCGTAGTACATTATTTTGATGTATCTCATAAGGTTTATCCAGCGTTGGCATTGCAAGCGCCCGAAATTTTTTTTACGACTTGCTTACAAAACATCGACTTTTCTCTACTTTCTATAAATAAAATATGCATGTATTATATATATAAAACTTTAGGAAGAAATTTTCTAATTGATAGTGAAAACCCTGTCAAAATCCGTTGCGTGGTTTAGAAGAACTAAGCGCACAAACAGACAGATGCGTATAGCGATTTGTTTTATACTATTTAGAGATTATTGAAATATCTGGCCTGCGATTCTGGAGTTAAACGATCAATCGTTTTCGTATGCGCCGTCTTCGAGTGAAAAACTACTAGCCGTCGCGACTAACTTTTTCGAATGTTTCAATTTTACGTATTCTTGAGCGTCGAACGGTCGAAGTTGGTAGAAGAGATGATTATATTGGCACCCCTGTGAATATTGTCTATGTTCCTGATGTTTTTGGGATTTCTATGGTGTGACTGTCAAACAGACAACAGTTATTCGTTATTCAAAACAGAAATGGCTGCGGGACATATTACAAATTGCCAAAAGCAACTCTTAATTGAGCTTGTAAGCTCCGATAAAGACTTAGCAAGTGGGAAATTTTCACCCAATTTTACATTTGCGGAATCCGCGCGGTAAAACAAAAATTGACAGCTAGACTAGATTTTGACAGCCAATTCCATAGAAACGCCAACAACCTACCACTCGCTGCCCTGTTTCTACTGGTTATACCCAGTAGATGTTGTGTGGAAAGTATGTACCTTCGATCAATTTCGGGAATAGCAACGACGACCAACGTACGTACTTTCGACGGCGATTACGAGCGCCATCGATTCAGGAATAGAGCCCCAGTTCGGTTGAACTTCATCCCTTCAAGAAACGACTATTTTCGGAGATGGAAAAATCTTGCATAAGATAGGTTATTAGGTTCTAAGTATTTAAATAATTTGTTCGTATTTAGATTGAAACGAAACTTTCCGGCAAACGTCACATCATACTACATAACAAGAACAAATGGCGTCACACATGCATCTTTTACCATCTCACCCAACGTAAATATTTGTTTCTTTTAGTAATTAAGTCAAAACTAAGTGTTATTTCAATAATTTGTGTGTTTTAGAACATTGAAGTGGTATTCTAGATTTTTATCCAGTAACTAATGTGCAAAAATAACACTTTTCAAAAGTTTTTCAAATTCAAACTTTTTTTTTTATTATCGTGCACACTTTTCCCCTTTTCGCTAACAGCAATAAGTAGGCGTAAGCAAGACGAAATGCTGTTTCTCAGTGACTCTTCGCAAGGAATACACAATCCTTTGTTCGCTGTACACTGTTTAAGGCAGTGGAACATACTGTCAAAAATGAATCACGAAGATTACACAGCTTGTTCTGTCTCGAAGTCATTTGCATCATAAGCTATAGAGCCATAATCATTAAAAATAAGGCAATACGCCGTAGTGTATCTTAGTTGAAATTAGAGGAAGATATATTATTATTAATAATAATAATAATATTTGGATGATTTGTATAGCGCTGTTTTTGTTCAAAATCACGGCGCTGTACAAATATATAATACATTTCTACAATGATCTGGGTTATTACTAACTATATATGGAGATAATATACAGTACCATACTTATCTGGTAGGTCACTTAAGATTAGCACTTAATTAACATAAACTAATTGTTTGTTAGCATAATTTAGATACAGGATTTAGGACATAATTGCAAGATTTGATATAATTGGACCTTCACTCAGGAATGGTATATTTAATTTAAGGGTATGACAGTTTAAAAGAGTATTATTATTATTATTATTTTTAGTTTAGACCTGAATTCTGTTGGACTTGTTATGGATCGTTCCGGAGGAAGTTTATTCCAAACCTTCGGCCCAGATGCTCCGAAAGCGCGATCACCAAACTTATTGGCTTGCGCTTAGGTTCCAATCAATGCCTACAGCTGATTACTGAGACAACGCTCGGGGTTTCACTGTACCGAGCTTGTGGACATATTTTAGAGGGCCGTTCATATAGCTATTTCATTCATACCCACGTATTCTTTTAGTTGTTATCTCTTTCATAAGTCGTGCTACATTTGTGTTCGATCAGCACGAATATAACTTTTCTTGTATTTTTATAATGTCATTGTTCCGTGTGTCTCATTTAAAAAAATCACATCCTGATGCCGGTACATATACAGGGTGTCCGGAAACTCGTAGTACAAGCGGGAAACTGGTGAATCTACATCACATTTGGAGTCGATTTTGTAGTATATTTTTTTTTTATTTGAGCTTTCGTTATCGAGTAAATCGAGTTTGAAGTTGATTTTTTTTTTTTTTTTTTTTTTTTTTTAATCAAATTCTTATAAATTATTACTGAAGATCAAAGTACCCAACTAATTAAAACTATTTGAAAGTAAAACAAATGAAGAAACTCGGATTTGAAGCATTATTTTGAAATCACCCTTCATTTAACCCGGTGTAATCATAAAATATTTCTGCTCTGCAGGGTTAAAACATCTGTTATTCAACCCTAAACACCAGAAAAAACTTTAACCCTAAAATAGCCGAAAAATATTTTTTTTTGGTTTTTTTTTTTTTTTTTTGAAAATGCTCATATCAAAAAACTTTATGTTTTTTTGGGTTCCCCATGTGGTGTAGATTCTCCAGTTTCCCGCTTGTACTACGAGTTTCCGGACACCGTGTATATAAGCCTAGCTTTTTTATCATTTTAATTTTTCAAAAATGATTTGAGCCCTTATCTCTCTGTATCCGTTTATTTAATGAAACTGCTTTTAACTAGAGAAGAAAACGAGATAACATTGTGTACACATTGTACTGGAAGTAAAGGACGCTACAGACAACTCAATTTGGTTGAGCGGTTTTATCAATCTGGTTGAGTTGAACATACAATAGCGTATTATCCAAGGTTGATATTATCAGTTGCGAACTTACCAAAATACAAGAGATCCATAAAATAATATTTCTCTGATGGTTTTTTAAATAATGTTATGTCTATATTGTTTATATTTCTATTATGATTTGATTTATATCTACAACCTCTCACCATGGCTATAAATGTATTGTTTTGTAAATTTTTCGTTTTAAATAATAATCTTTTGTTTTGTATAATTTTTTTAATTTGTATTCCTTTCTTACAAATTTAATTTACTTATTCCATATTATGCTGTCTCAGTAGAAGTAAAGTCACAAGGCGGAAATCCATAATTGGTTTTATTTTACATTATAATACTTACGTACAAACTGATTAAATGTAAACTGTCGATTTGTGAAAATTAATAAATAATGCATCGTACGCGATAAGGGGGTGTGGCTATCAAGTTGAACTATTATACCGCAGCCAGAGCATCCAACAAACCAACCGCCAACCAAGTTGAGTCGTCTGTAGCGTAGTTGAGCGGTTGGACCAACTTAACACAGCCCGCCCAGGGAGCCGTCGCGCGTAGTTGTTTGTGAGTGTACTTTTAACGAATAAAAATATATAAAATGACAGGTATGCCTAATAACGTGAAGTTTAGATAAAAAATTTTAACATTATGCGAGGATTTAACTTGAACGTAGTATCCCACAAGTAGTATGTACTCTGATAGAGATACCAGAAACAAAACTGTTGTGATCTTTTTGGAGCAGTTTAAGTGTATTAAAAAGGTTGCATCAGATGAAACCTTAAAAACTATTTTTTTAGTAGCGTCATATATGGCTGAATTTTTTTCATTCCATAAGACATTTTTTTTTGCCCACGTTTGTCTTTTTCTTTTCATCTTAACGATTTTAATAGAGTGATCGATTTTTTGGTAAAGCAGGAGGCATGCTGTGCGTGTTCCCCATAAGAGCAACTGACGAAATTGAATCAACACTCAACAGTTGACAAACGACGGTTGAATCAACCAAATTGAGTGGTCTGTAGGGGCTTTAATGCATACAGTTTATACATAATCTGTTTCGATTTTATAATATGGCTACCAAATTAAATATGCGGTCAATGCAGAGTATGATAAAAGATAAAAAAGTATTAAATTTATTTATTTGATAAGTAAGCAATTAAACATGAAAAATAACTATTCAGAATGATTATTGGGCATTCTAGTTTATAATACAGGGTTTTCCAATAAGAGGTGTTATTTTGATATTCAATCGTAAAAGATCAATGGTTTCGTTGCTTGTGTGGCACGTAGCGCCGTCTTGTTGAAAGTAAACGTTGTCCAGATCAATACCATCCAATTCCGGCCATAAAAATCATTAATCATCTCTCGATAGCGCAATCCATTCACCGTAACTGTTGCTCCAGCCTCATTTTCGAAAAAAGTAAGGTCCAATGACTCCGCCGGACCATAAACTGCATAAAACAGTCACACATTGAGGATAGAGAGGCTTTTCAACAATAACTCTTGGGTTTTCCGAGCCAATTTTGACAATTTTGCTTTTTGACGAAGCCACCGAAGTGGAAATGGGCCTCATCACTCAAGATGATTTGCATTTGATTCACTGAAGTGAATTTTAATAATTTCAATGCGTTGTTGAAGCGTGTATCGTTCCATTTTTATTAATGGCGTAGTTTCTACTTGTCAAATGTCAAAAATGACAGCTTCAAAATTAACATCTACCGAAATAGCGGGCTATTCAAAATAACACCTCCTATTGGAAAACCCTGTATAAAAAGTATGCATCATTATTATCATGTGATAAATGATTTAGAATTAATTGCCTGATGTAATCATTATTAATTTGTTATTTATTTTTTATGCTGTACTTATGGAAGCCGTTTTGTTTCATCATTCGCTATTATTTTTTTTATAATTATCTGTACCCCGCCAGATAGAGAAACAATAGCGCGTGTTACTTTTACGTCCAACAGGGTTCCATGCTAACTCAACGCAGTGACTATTCAACACACTTTCAAAAAGTGATATAAAGTCATTAAAAACGATGAAATTTTTTTAACCTAACGTACTTTTAACCCAGTTAATAAAGTTTTTGTTTCATCACTTTCCATGACTTTATATAACTTTTTAAAGATGTGATGAATTATCATTTTGATGATTTATCCGGTCACCGTCCAACAGATGGGGCTGTTTTTTTATAAATGGCATGTTTGTCCAACAGATTACGCTGTTTTTAAAAAAGCTTGTGTTTACCTCTCACAAGTGACCTCTACAGATAGGTATACAAAAACACGCGTATTGGGATGCAGCAATCGGTGGAGAACTTTTGAAGATTTAAGATTTTGAACAAACGAATATTATAATTTTTATATATATATATTCATTTATTAGTCTAAGAAAAAATTGTTAATTTTTTTGTATCTATAAAATATTTTTTTACTCTGTCATTTTTAATTCACAGATTTTCAAACTTTGGAGGTTTGTCAAGAATTGTATTAAATACAATAAATAAATTAGTGGTTTTCTGTGAATATGTAGGCGTACATATAGAGAATGGAATATATTCATACATAATCTTCTGACCCTTGACATGATCCTATTAGTATTTTTTTTTTTTTTTTAAAGAAAGACAAACATTCCCGGGTTACGAATAACCTGACAATATTTGAAAAACTCCTACTACCACCACAGTAAGCTGAAAATGTTGCTTGTGTTGTGATGGAGGACTTAGCCAGCCGAGGAATTGAACACACTACGCCTGGGTGGGACCCAAACGCGATGTCAACTCAGCCACCGACAGTATTTGAATTAGAATTTAAAATGTTCAATTTACTTATTCATACCATGCGTCCTGCTTTTTGGGCTCTTTGTGTTTTGTCAGACTCTGAGATTTTTTGAGATTTTTCTGCGCTACTCGCATGTTGCAATACAAAACCCTTTTGTATTCACATTGTTTTATTAATTTTGTATATAACACATTTTAAGAGTCTTACCGACAAAAAAATGAGTGTCGCTCTGAAGGAATCCTTTTTTAGGAATGGAAGAGAATGGTTTTGAAATAAAGAATTTTAAAATGTACCTATAATTCGTGTTGGTAATACAGCAAGTTACTTAGCGCCTATAATAGAAATCTGTATTTTAGTGAAACTCTTATGGTTTGAGACTTTGCTAATTATTAGCTAAGACACTGTACCTAATATGAATTTTAACCACCACGTCTTCCTGAGGCGAATCTGACTAATTGAAATTAATCAAACAAAATTGGATTTGTAAATATTGTAATTTAAGCAATTTGTCTTGCATGTCTTTATGTAATAATTTTTTTCCTGTCGAATAACTAAGTCTCTCTCTTTTCAGGTGCTGACATGTCCTTCCAAGGCGAGTACGCATCTCAAATGTTGGGTCTCAACTCTGAAGGTTCCGGAGGTCACCCGCCCCCCTCTCCTGCTGCCCCCTCCCCGTCTCCCTCACCGTCACCTGCCGCCAGACCCTCCTCCAGAGACCTCCAGCGAAGCTCCCAACCGCCAAGTCAGCCCACCACCCCTAGATCAGACCCTAACCGACAGTACGAAGCAGCTGTCAGATACCACCAGGACGCGGCCAGGCGAACCCAGGAACAACCCAAAGAGAAACAACTGGAACCAACCTACCACCCTTACCCGCCTACTAAACCATACCAAGACCTTAAAATGACCGGATCACAATACGAACACCAATTAAATTTCGCCACCACGCCACACCACTATCCAACAAAAGTTAAAACCGTCAGCGAATTAAATGCATCAGCACCTACAACCCAAGAAATCAACCTGAAATCGAACGTAGCAAATGATTCTACACGGTTGCAACAAGAACAACAGCAGCAACAACAGCAGCAACACTACCCGGCCAAATACAACGCGGTCCACAACTCGCGTTACGACAATAGGACAACCGTCAAAGGACATATAAGCGTCCCGCCAGTTGTCGAAAAGATTTCGCACTCAAAACAGTACGAAACGAAATACCAAAAGCCGGACGATGGCAAATCACATCCGGTTCCATTAAAATCGCATTTGCTGTCGGCGAACATGACCCAAGATCCTGTTGACGGCGTTTTGGATCTGCGGAACATTCCAAAGGAGACGAACGTCATTTCGCTGGGCTCCCAGCACTCGAGTTTATCTGAGCCGAGCGGGTATCTCGACTCGGCTAAGAGCTCTCATTCCGTGTACTCGGGGAATTCCAACTCGAGTTCTGACCGGGACATCTTGGATCTGTCGATGCCGGATAAGAACTCGGTGACGGAGGTCTGTTATGTTTGTGGGGACGAGTATACAAGGGGATCCTTATGCAATCTGAACACTAAAGAACCTAAGGATGTAAGTACCTACCATTCTTTTTATTACTTTCTAAAATAGTATACTTCATTTTAAATACTTCCTAACCAAGCTCTTGAATTCATTTTTATCAGCTTTTAACTTAAATATTTCTAATGGTAAGTCTTTAACTCTTCACTTAACCCATCGGCATACCTGCCGCCGAGATTGGGCGGCTGCACTTCTTTCACAGCGGCATATTGAGCTGCTAAAACTCCCCCCACGTACTCGGGTAGATTATAATAAAATCTCAATTTTTATGAAATCTATATAAAAGTAGAAAAAGTGTTTCGTTTGAGGTGCAATACTGCACACTAAGAATCCGTCTGAAGTATGCACAGATGTCACAAATGATAATCAGTATGTCGACGGGTAAAACGTTATTTTTCCTTAACCAACAATCAAAGTAATATTCTTACAAATTGAACATTTTCAAGACATCACATTTAATGACACAATATTATAGTACTAAAATGACACTGAAACGTGTCATTTTTTTAACAATAGTTTGCGCTAATCAAGAATAAATTTACAACTGCTTTATTTAATGATCATTTGTCAGCTAGATATGTAGTTCTAATGTTATATTATAAATAAAGTTAATAGGGGACAATTATTCTTCATAGTTACCTTAATTAACACCATAGATTTTTTTTTCAATTATTATTTTTTTCTTTATTCATAAAATATATTTGTATACAGTTTTTTTTTGCACGCTTTTCGACTACCACACTAGATACATATCCGTATTATTAACGATCTAGTAACAATATGCAATTTGTCCATTCATTAAAAATCTGCACAAGAGAGAATATAATGTTGTAGGTGACAAAAATTTGTTTTAAATACGAAAATCACAATTTTACTATTCGATTTTCAATGTAAAAGTAGCGGTTTTAGTAATTTATGAACTGTTTTTAATTGCAAGTTAAAACACGATAATCAAAATAAAATATCTGTTGATTCTTGCGAAATACCATTCCGTTTTTTTAAATTTGGTGTTAACAAATCTCATGCTCTACACTGTAGGTGGCGGTCTAGCTCTTCGTTCGGTCTAGTATGTTTTGAATGAACCTAAGATATATGACGGAAGGTCCCAATGTGCTGATATTCGGAATGCACCAATGGTATTCATTTTGGATTCATCTTGCGCACCGTACGATTTGGACGGTGGCAAATGGATTTTGTACAACGGAATTTGAATGGCGCTCTGTTTAAAGTTTTTTAAAATCATAATACAAATTAGTCTTATTTTTTTATTTTTTGTTATGAAACTTCCAAGCACTACACGAATGCTGTTTAGAGAAACCACATATTGCCATTTAAATTTTCACATTTAATAATGGATGACATTTTTTGAGAATAGATTTTAAACTTCGCCAGCTAGCTAGCTTTGAGTGGATTAGCAGATAGCACTATCATAATAATACATTATTATTAAATGACTTGCTGTAAATTCATAATAAAATCATGAATAAAATTTACTTCCTAAAAAACCACTAAAGGTGCCTACAGACACCCGTTCTGATATGCAAATTTAGCGCAAGCCTGGGCCTGTCAAAACTGATACAGCCTTTCTAAAAGGCGTGGTGTAAATATTACGCAGTGCGTAAGGTCAGAATAGTGAAAAACTTGAATAATTATTACCATGGCGTTTGTTTGATTAAAACGGTCTTAAACCAAAAAAAATAGTTCTGTACAATTATCCACATCCACTCATTATTAATGCACTACCTGTACCCCGCCACGTGTTGCTGTGGCTCTGTCTTTCTGTGCAGATAGAGAAACAATAGCGCATTTTGATTTTACGTCCAACAGATGGCACCAAGTTGGCGTTTTTCAAAAAAGCATGTTTTTACCTGTCACAGGTGACATCTATATAATATAGGTATATAAAATCACACCCGTATTCGGTCGCAACGCTGTGTCAAAATTTCAAAGCAATCGGTGAAGAACTATCAGAGATTTAAAATTTTGAACAAACGAACATTTACATTTTTATTTATACAGATAGATAGAAACAAGTAGTCTGTAAGGGCCTTTAGATAAACCTTTTGGGGTTAGAATACTATGATCTCAAATAGTAATAGGAAATATAATTGTTTACGCTGTTATTTCAATGACAACAGGCAGTGCAATAATGCATACTATTTATATTTGTTTATATTTTCATAACCTTTGACATAGAGTGCAAGCGTGATCTAGGTAAAAATGTCTCATTATATTATGTTTTCTTGTTAATGGTTCTTAACGAGTCAACTGGTTTTTCCGCGCATGTGCATGACAATTTTTCATGATGGAATTTTAAGCTTTATGCCTTAAATGTATAAAGCACAAAATAAGACAATCATGTCACTGTAGATTCTACTTTTTATTTCTTGAATGTAGCCTCTGTGACGGCTTACGAAATAAATTTTCTACTTAAGTTTAAATTCTTTTTCACTCAACAAATATCCAAAAAATAAAATATTTGAATTTTCAAATAAAGTTTAAGAAAACACATTTTTATTATTGTTTTCAGTGTAGGGCATGTATTCGGTTTTAAGAAGAAATAATAAATCCAGCTGTATTTTTTTGACAGTATGTTTATTCCAAGGAAACTTCTTACAATATAAACATGAAATATAGATGAATAATAAGACGCATTATCTGGTAAAACAGTAAAGTATTACAAAAAAATAAATCATTTTTTTTATTCCGATATTTGAGCAAAACTCATTGAGGTTTTTCGTGCAGTTCCGCTGTCTTTCAATTCTCAGGGTATTTTGAGGATTTTCTGCTCTGAATTTCAAGAGTTTAAAATCATTTACATTGCTAGATTATCACTAGAGTTTATTTATTTGATGTGAGATGGGAAATTCCAGTAACAAAGTAATAAACGAATTGGCCGTTGTGTTTCAGGCGTCCAAGAACCAACCCTTCTTCCCGATCTTCAATGAGCAGCACCCTCGGCCCGCGCGCTCGCGCCCCAAGGATGCGCAGGGCCTCATCCAGGCCTGCGTGGCCTGCCAGCACCACCTGCTGCAGCAATGGCACAACTTCCAGGTCAGTCACTTTCTCTTCCAGGTCTATATATCGGATGTTTGAGATGGTTCACTTTGGGAGTAGTTTTATTATAGCCTTGCATGGTCAAGGATAAGTATCAAGTGTGGTAGTACCAACATTGTCAACATACGACAGGTGGCGTTCAAAGTGGCAACAGAAAATTGAATATTTTTTTACAATATTTAGTTAGACAGTTGTTTAAAAGCTACTCTTAAAAAATAGGATCCAAATTACTTAACTCTGTGAAGAAAAAAGTGAACCATTAGAAATATATTTTGGAGTTCCACAAGGCTGTACACTAGGTCCAATTCTATTTTTAATCTACGTCAACGATCTTTCTAAAAGACAACAGAATTTAGAGCTAAACTTAAGACTCGTCTTTCAATCATACCCATAGATGGTAGAAGTGAACACTGCACACCCAAATTACATAGCTTGGCTAGCCGGTTAGTCCTTACCTAAAGTCACTTACTGAAAATATAAATTATTTCACGCACTAGGTGAGTTGAGCTACTGCCATACAAAAAGTCAGAAACCTTTCACAGTCCGTGACATTGTAAATAACTAACAGACTTAAAACTTTAAAAGACGTGGTGTTAATATTACACTGCGCTTAAGGTCAGAACAGTGAAAAACTTGACTTATTGCCATGACGTTTGTTTGGTGAAAACGGTTTTAAACCAGGCTTGAGGCCGGTTTTACAACATCGACGTTGAACGGGCGTGTAAGAATCTAATTCGTAAGACGGTGAAAGATACAAATAAGCATTAATAATTAACCCTTTGCACTCCTAATTTTTTTTTTAATTACCTACTACCAACTCCTTAATTAATTTACAAAAAAGGGATAAAAAGTGGCCTCAATAAAAAGTCAAACAAAAATTTTTAAAATATGTAATTTTTATTACTCTTTCTTTACATTGAGTACAAAAAACATAGAAATATATAAAATTAACAACTTAATATGCCCTTATTCACTACTAACGAAATATTTGCTACTAAAAACAGTAAAAACAAATGTAAATACACAAACAGAACAAAATATTATGTGATAACAAGTGAATAGGTATAAGAATCCTTTGTTATGTGTTGGGAGAAATCCCTCAGCGCTTCCTATTGTTACGCAGGTAGACAGGCAAGTACCTACCTACTTACATGCGTCGCAACCAAATAACTGCGCAGTGCATTTACAAGGTTAAAAATAATACGATTTTAAAAATTATCTAAAAGGCGAAACTTGACGAGATATATGTATTTTGCGTATTCGGAATATTCAGAATGAGATATAAAGTGTTTAAAAGAAAAAAAAATACATTTGATAATTTAAATTATTTTTCGAAATTGCGTTACTATAATGTCGAGTATGACTCGACATAGGAGTTGGTGTAAGAAATATAATGTCGAGCCACACTCGACAAAGGAGTGGTATGAGTTAATACATGTAAACCAAATTAGAATTTTTAAGGTTTTTACTGTTAATAATTAGAAAGTGTCTAAAAGTCATATTTTTACAGCGTCCTTGGGGTGATTTTTCTCCTCAAGGATGCTTCAGAAATTATCCAATTATTATTAATGATTTTCTGTGAAACAAAGAAAGACAATTAGAGGAAAAGAAATATACAGTAAACCTAACCTATTCTTTTGTCACATTCTGTACTATCTTGGGTACAGGTTAAGGCTCGGTTGCTTTATTTTATTTTATTTTATTCGTGGTTCATCTAAAGCCGTGGTACAGTTACTAAAATATGGGTTCAATTCCTAGATACCACTGAATCTTTTTCTGATTGTTCCGTTTCAAATTTGCATTTGAGAGTCGCTAATACTGTCTTCAATTAAATATTACAATATGAGATTTTTCTGCTTAAGTTGTTAAACAAAAATTATAGGCGTGTTTAATGACCAGATCTGGCTAGTTGGGGCACTCGTGAGAACTTAAGAGGAGAAATGTGCAAAAGTAAATTTTTTGCAACCTCTTATGTTAAGTATACATTTGCGAACCGAGCCACGAAATATAGGAAAGGAACGAAGCAACTGCAAGCGGCGTTTCGCGCCCTTTGCGGTTGCTTTGTTCCTTTCCCATGAGTGGAGGTTCAGTTTGGCAGTTCGGCTCGCGTATGTATACGTAGCAATAGGTAGTAATTAATTTTTTCTTTTTTCAATTATTTGCACAAATTTTGGTGTAGCAATAAAGCATTAAATATGAAATTAATTCAATATCCTTATTTGGGTGACTGGATAACTCATCAAAATGATAATTCATCACATCTTTAAAAAGTTATATAAAGTCATGGAAAGTGATTAAACAAAAACTTTATTAACTGGGTTAAGTAGGTTAGGTTAGGTAAGGTTTAAATTTTTTTTTTTCACGTTTCTAATGACTTTATTTCACTTTTTAAAAGTGTGTTGAATTGTCACTGTGTTGAGTTATCATGGAACCCCTTATTTGTTATCTAAATTCAATGTATGTTTTTGTAGAATTATTATTGTTAACCTCTCAGACAAAGACATTTATTTACTATGTGTTCCTTTGAGAACTGTCAAAACGTGATAATTTTTGTGTTATTTACGAGTTTTGCTAAAAGCTTCATAACTCACGTTTTGGGAAACGTAGCCTCATTCTAAAAAATGTTTTGGAAAGATTATGAAATCCACTATCGCATTGTGTTGTTATACGTAAATATTTGCGTTTCTAAATATACATTTTATGAAAACGTCAAAAATATGTGAGAATCGCTTACCATTATTTCAAAGCCGTGAAAAATGTACTTTTTTCTGAGTATCATAAAGAAATAACACTTTATATATTGAAGAAATATAATTAAAAACTATTAGTCACCTCAAAATATTAACCGTCCAAACTAAAATATTTTTAATAAATTATTTAGAAACGCAATAAATTATGAACGAACAAGATGACAGATTCAATCGGCTTAGATAATGCACTTCTACGTTCCATAGATATTCTTGAATACAGACGCGTAGCGTTATTCATTATCGATACTCTGTTTTTTAAATCATGGCAATCCGTATACTAGTGATGGAAATAAATCAATTTTTGTAAAATCTCGCGCTTTTACGTGAAAAGACGTTCTAATGTCTTGACCGCTATTATCATATTTACGTCTTTTGACGTTCTAATGTTCTGAGTGGTTAAAAAGTAAATTCTGTTTGTTCAGAGGTTTAATCATTTATGAGAAGTATTGATGACTAAGGTTTTGTACTGAATTGCTATGATGTTATCACATTGTGTCTTGTTTTTCATAACACTAACGATGTTCTGTTGACCCTACAACCTAACAACTGTTGACCTCTTAAGGTCTGTTGGTCAAAACAGAGGAAGGTCATTAAGTTTTGTTTTTGTTGTGGGAAAATTGTAAAAACAAATAATGATAGTAGATGTTGAAATTCATTGGGTATTTTTCATGGCGGCTCAAGGAACACAATTATTTACGTTGTAACTTATTGGTTTTATATCTATCAAGACCTGATCTACTAAACGAAAAGAAAAAAAAATTAACTTTTTTTTTAATACATATTAAAAAGAAGACTTCTTTAATTAAGGCGATGCACTACGTCGTGTAATATTTTAAATTAAGCCGCTATCAATAACAACCCTTACGTAGATGGCGATAAAGTTTAAATTCCCGCTTAACACCATCCCCCTGTTTTGATTTATGCAAGAAAAAAACATGGCCAAAAAGTGCCTTTTATTTTATTTTGTGGATATTCAGGCATAAATATTTATTTTTTTTCTGATCATTTTATAAATAACTTAATTTTCCACATTATACAGGGTGTCCGGAAACTCGTAGTACAAGCGGGAAACTGGTGAATCTACATCACATTTGGAGTCGATTTTGTAGTAAATTTTTTTTTGATTTGAGTTTTCGTTATCGAGTAAATCGAGTTTGAAGTTGATTTTTTTTTTTTTTTTTTATCAAATTCTTATAAAATATTACTGAAGATCAAAGTACCCAACTAATTAAAACTATTTGAAAGTAAAACAAATGAAGAAACTCGGATTTGAAGCATTATTTTGAAATCACCCTTCATTTAACCCGGTGTAATCATAAAATATTTCTGCTCTGCAGGGTTAAAACATCTGTTGTTCAACCCTAAACACCCACAGACATAGGAATTAATAGACGAGAAGATAAAGGCGAGGGGTAAAATCAACTGTTGAAGAACGAAGGGAGTGAAGATGACTGTGATTCGTCAATAAATCAATCTGACAGTAAATAGGCATCTCGCATTATAATATCACCATTTACTTCTTAAAAGTAAAATCTGCTTTGAATGAATAGACATTTTTACATGGGAGCGCAAATTACTCGCCACGTTATGAACAAATTTGCGAAGTCCAAATTCGGCAAAGTAAGGCAGCTTCTATATTCAGAGTCGTAGTTAGTTTCAGAGTATTTAGTTAAGACACTTTTATAAATGTTCATAATTTACTTCCCAGCAACCAACCAGCTTTGTGTTTCGCGTCCAGACGTTTCTCGATGTGATAGTAACAACTGATTCATATTATACGATGTGAATATGCTTAAAATAAAATAAAATAATGCTTATATATGGAATGTAATACGACAATTGGGTTTATTCTCTTTTTTCGCATCTATTTTTACCAGTTTTCATAGTACAAGTAAACATTTTGCCGTGTTATTTCGTAAAATGAACCGATGATGCCTTGACCATAGTTCGCACAAGAATGATGACGTCACGTTTTCAAATATCACTTGAGGCCGTACGCGAGCCCAGCCGGCTCAATGGAACCGGTATGGGGAGTGGGGATAATACGCTTTTAATCACTTAGGGCAGGTCTACCTAATATTCATATGTCTATGTAAACACCAGAAAAAACTTTAACCCTAAAATAGCCGAAAAATATTTTTTTTTGGTTTTTTTTTTTTTTTGAAAATGCTCAAATCAAAGAACTTTATGTTTTTTTGGGTTCCCCATGTGGTGTAGATTCTCCAGTTTCCCGCTTGTACTACGAGTTTCCGGACACCGTGTATAATAAAATCATAACCGAAAATGGGTTCGTTAGTAGGAGATTTTGAACTTTAAACCAGTTTTCATAGGCCCATACATTATTTTTTTTGGGCTTATAAAAAGACTTATATAAAAAAATACTCGATTATTTCAAAGGCCAAGATGTATTCTACTCGCAGTATTTAATTAAAGCATCTGAAACATTTCTAGGCGACCAAATTTTCAAACCAAAAACACATGATTTTGCATTACTACGTATGGCATCACCTTAAGTTCTACCTTTTTAAATTTGTTCTTCCAAAGTTTTCAAAACCAATTCAAAATTATATATATTAACTTGGTTATGTGTTAATATTTACTAGTAATTCTACCCGGCTGGTTTTGTAACTAATTTAATGTTTTAAGGCTCTATAGATGGCCTCCATAGTCGAGGGATAAGGCTCTCGACTAGCGATCTGGAGGTCGCGGGTTCAAATTCCTTAATTTAAACATTATATTTGTGTCACCTTCCAAAGTGGAAGATACAGTATCACCCTGGGTATCTATTCCAGAGTCTCTACCACGAATTACTCTCTATGCGCCATCTACGAACGAAAATCTCTACGACTTTTGTCATAAGTTCTATATTTATACATTCTTGAGTGTCGCACGGTTGAAGAGATGACTGTGTTGGCAACCCTGTGAATATTGTCTATGTTTCTGATGTGTTTGAGGTTTCTATGGAGTTAATTTATTACATTAGTGATGTCGAAGGCTCTATCATGGACGACTCAAATTTCTTTTGGAAATATGTTAAATCCCAAAAAGAAAATGGTACTTACATACCTAGTAGTGTGTCATTCGATTCTAAATTTTCCCAAAATCTTCAGGAAACTGTTAATCTTTTTGCTGATTTTTTTAGCGGCGTTTACATTAATGCAAGTGAAGACAGCAATATTTCGTGCTTTGATTTGGTTGAAACTCTTGATATATCTGACTGTAATGTAACCATAGACGATATTATATCTAAGCTGAAGAGTCTTGATTCCCGAAAATCCGCAGGACCTGATAATGTTCCGCCCAGGTTTTTAGTAAATTGTATGCATACATTGTCATATCCTATTCATAAGTTATTTACAAAGTCACTCTCATCAGGTGTATTCCCGGACCTTTGGAAGTTTAGTCTTTTAACGCCCATTTTCAAAAAAGGTAATAAGAGCGAAGTAACAAATTATAGGCCAATATGTATAATGTCTACTTTACCCAAACTTTTTGAAAGCCTAGTACTAGATAAGTTGATATCCCGAATCAATCGAACCATCTCTCCCCTTCAACATGGATTCATTAAAGGTAGATCTACTCTTACCAATTTGATATTGTACACGAATGATATTGTTAATGCCCTTAATGCATCACATCAAACTGATTCCATATATACTGACTTCAGTAAGGCATTTGATAAAGTAAACCACAAAATATTATTACGTAAACTAAAATTGTTGGGAATAAGAGGGAGCATGCTGGAATGGTTTAAGAGTTATCTATTAGGAAGGTACTTAGCAGTCAAGATAGATTCGTTTACTTCTTATACATTTGCTGCCTCGAGCGGAGTACCACAGGGATCTCACTTGGGCCCAATATTATTTTGTTTGTTTATCAATGATATTGTTAATATTTTTACTAATGTTAAAGTCCTGTTATTTGCCGACGATCTGAAGATATACAGAATAATCAAAGACGATGACGATCGCGCAATTTTGCAGTTGAACCTTAATAAACTATGTGCGTGGTGTTCTGTCAATGATTTGCAACTAAATTTAGGTAAATGCCAGATTATCAGTTTTTACAAAGGCAAAAATCCACTTAATTTTTCCTATTTTATGAATGGTGCTAATCTTCTTCGTGTATCACAGATTCGTGATCTTGGTGTTATATTCCACGAGAGTCTACAGTTTAACGAACACATCGATGAAATAACAAGCGATGCGATGAGAATACTAGGTTTTATTTTGAGAATGGGAGCAAATTTTAAAAGTATGTCAACATTAAAACATCTGTATTGCTCGTTAGTACGAAGCAAATTAGAATACAATTCCACCGTATGGTCACCGTACTACAAGGTCCATTCTCAATCATTAGAAAAGGTACAAAATAAATTCCTTCGGTACATTAATTTTAAAATGAAAATTCCAATCGAATTTATAAATTACAATAACTTGCTTGCTGAAACTAAACTTCTTAAATTATCTGATAGAAGAGTGTTAATTGATTTGCTATTTTTATTCAAAATTATTAAATCTTTAATTGACAGCCCTAATTTGTTGGAACTTATTTGCATTAATGTTCCTGCTAGGCAAACTCGCAGTAAAGATACTTTTAAATTTAACAAGAACCTCAACACTAATTATTCTATTTTTTCACCAATTCCTAGAATTCACAACCTTGCGAATAAATACTGTGAACTTATAGATATGTTTGGTTTTGACAATTTTGTGAGCTTTAAAAGGCAACTTATTTCGATTCTATCGGCTAATAATTAACTTTTATAGCTTTAATAATTTTATTACATCTTCTCCCATTCGAAACCTTTCAAGTAAATTATATCCATATTTGTTTGTTTTTTATTTGCTCTACTATACACTTATAATTGTATGCATATACCTACTAACTACTTTTTATACATAACACTATGTTCCATCTCAGATCTTATTATTTCTTATTCATGTCGATATTGCTAAATTCTATTAGTTTTTGCTTTTTACAGGTGCAACTCTTATTTTGTTATTTTTTTTTTTTTTTTAAATCTCTGTTATAATGTTCTTTACCTCACGAGTAAGTTACACTCTAATTTATATTGGTTTATCGATTTGTTAAACTCACAATTAATACTGGGTTTAAACACACCCACTTACTTACTTTTTATGTTGAACTTTCTTTTACTTACTATTTCATGCTTGGGTATATTTTATATTGAATCCATCTTATTAGTGTTTTGCTAATTTGCACAAAATTTTATTATATGTGTTGCTTTCTTACAATTAACTCCATTTATCTTCTTATGTTCAATTATTGTAATCAATGTAAATGTATATTTTCATGTAAAAGCCCATTAGGGCGTAAATAAAAATAATAAATAAATAAATAATAAATAAATTTGAAATGTCAAAAACAAACCGTTGCCGCGTCGTTCTGTCAACGTTTTTATTTGCTACCGCACTTTTTCTGAAATGAATGGCGGTGGTGGATACATATCGAAATGCCAGAAAAATGGTTAAAACAACTTTGCAGAACTAAACGAATCCGATACCAACTTCGAAAAGCGCGCGGGAAACGATCTTTTTTTTTTTTTGTATAAGGCAATTCACCAGGATGCAATGAGAATTTGACAGCTTTGCCGATCTCTACTGCTTCGACCCACTCGTTGTTTAAGTCGAATGAATTTTGACGTATGGCGTGTAGTATGTACTTTCGGTGAGACTCAAGAATAACAAACTCTACCAGTGTATGTACTTTCGGCGGAAATTGCGAGCGATCGAGACTGGGGAATAGAGCACCTGGTGTAAGACCACCATTCAGAATTGAAACGTTACTTAAAATGGCTATAGTAAGCGTGTTTGGTGACCAGATCTGAATAGCCAGGTATTTTTCCACATTCCTCTCCCTCGTCTCCTGCTCTTCCCCACAACCTTCAGCCTCACAACATACCCCAATTGGGGATGCCATAGTCAGATGCTCCAGGCAGTAGGGAGCAGTTGGGACTCTTGTGCGATATTCACTTAAAAAAGGCTAAAAATGAATATAACTTCCACTGGAAATTCCTGGAAAAAATGAAAAAGCTGTGCAAATTTGATGCTAGAGTTCACCATTATTTAGTTTTTGAAGAATTGCGGGGTGCTGTTTGAAGTTTAATAAACATTGTGAAATGAAAATCTTTTTGGTCATTCTAGGAATTGAACTCATGATAACATATTTTGAAATAGTTACTCATATTACTGTATTCAACAACATATCATTTTTAAAAGCTATTTATTGACGTTGCTAATTTATACTAAATATGTCGAGCTATTTAGTACCCTCTCTTCTCGTAAACGTGATAAATATTTGTATAAACATACAAAATTTTCAAATTTAGATATAAACTGCACAAGACGGTACCCACTGACACAAATATTACTCAAATAGTCTGAATAGTATGTCAACCGGACTGCCACCTTATTGCTGCATATAAAGTTGTTTTCTTTCAATTTGTCCATCATGAGTTGTCACATTTTGAAGTTGAAACGGTCAACGGTCAAGTTGACATCAAATTAAAAGATGTCTTATATATTGTTTCAGGGCGGTGCCGCGAAACACATTTCTATTCTCATACAAATTTATGATTTTCTTCTTGTTTAACCCTAAGGCAAGCGCCACACTTGACGGAAATTCCGTCGCGTAACTTCCGCGACGGAACGCCAATACATGTAATTGCATATAAATTACAAATAGCGGGCACATTACGCGGAAGATCGGTCGTTCCGTCGCGGACGATCGGTCGCTCCGTGGCGGACCACCGACACTCGCGTCTGTTCCGTCCTCCGCGCACCGATCTTCCGTCGGCGGAAGATCGGCAAAGTCGCATTCCAAGTATTTGTATGCATCGCGCCACATTCGGCGGATAACACGCGGCGACGACGAACGCACAGGATGTTCGACACTGAAAGATTTATTATCGAAGTGCAAAATAGAGTTTGCCTTTGGGAGAGATATAGCCATTCTAAGTTTTGTATTTTGCTTGGTAATATAGTCCTTCGCTAAATTCAGCAATACATCAAATGATTGTATGGACATTCGATAATATTCGAATACTTTATCTGGATAATTTCTTAGTTGCATATACAAGGTATGAAATTTCCCAATTTCTAGTCGAAGAGTATTTATGGGATGAACCCAATATTTACCTCATAATGCCTATATGCCTCATAAATAGCTATCACTTCTATCGGATCCATTACGACCACGCTGTATAAGCGTTGGCAGTCGACTGATAATCCGCCACTGAATATTCTGTGTGGCTGCAACGTATGGTAACGGATTGACTCCAGCGGAAGATCCGCGACGGAATTTCCGTCAAGTGTGGCGCTGGCCTAAGTGAGTCAAGAAATCCATCTTGCTAGTAACTCAGCGCACTGCCTCAATTTTATGGTCTTTTTAACCTTAAAAAATGCTCCTAGTATATTAAAATAAATTTTATTTGCTTGACAAGGAAATAATGTTTATTAATATTGTATCTTGTCATTTCGTCACTTGCAAACATTGATTTTTTATCTGTGAAAAAGTGTGTCGCAAATTCCGTGTCAAATGTCATAATTTTCCTTCTTCAAAAGTCATAGTACTGAATTTATTTACAGGAAAGTCTTATTTGACTTATTTTTGTGGAGAATATTTGTTTAGCTGGAAAATATACTAAAACTCTAGAATATTTCCTATTTGAAATTATAAAGAAAAAGGTTTTTAAAAAATTACTTACGATATTCAATTTTCAAACGAACATACTGCAATTAAGGCAGTTTGTGCAAGTGGGTCGGTGTGCAGCCAGCACAGCACTGACATAGAATCCGTCCCGAACCAGTGGCAGTTTAATCAAGACTTTAATAAGTTTCTACGGTCATTTAATCAATAGCCACTCATTATATAATATTTTTTTTATGTTTATTCAAGACTTTAACCCTAGTAACTAAACTGTTTTCATTGTTTCATTGTAACCACACTTTCGTCGAGTGGACTACGCAATAAAACATACACATAAATCAAAAATATTTAATTAAGATAGGAACTTGTTACACGGCACAAAAGTAAGGTTTATAATGAACAAATTAAGTACAAATTAATATCAAAATATCAGTCTACACAGTGACCACGCATGTCAACATTATGTGGACCACAAATAGCCTTTCTACATCTGGTGCAACGGTGTTTGGTCATCCTTGGATGGACGCAGGTAGCAAATTTTAGGCACATTTGACGTAGTTGGAACCGGAGCTTCTATTGTAGAAGATTCGCCAACATTAACAATAAATATATGAATGTACGTACCTTAAAAATAAAAATTGTTATTATAACTAAACTTTCATCCAGCGGACGACGAGATAGTCATAGGGCACGTTCTAGTATGCGTGTGGCCGCAATCGCGTCACGTGCTGCACTGTTTACTCAAATTAGGAAGGTAATAAAAGAGTCAAGGTCGGGGAGCGGGGGGAAGTAGGTGATTTCGAATTTATTATTTTTCGCCGAGTAGCACGTCGTCTAGCGATTAGTTATCTTGGGTTAATATGTTTCTACGGCCATTCAATCAATAGCCACTCATTATATAATATGTTTTTCATAACATTCGAGAGAAAAAAAAAACATTTCTCTGAATATATTTAGCTGTCCTGGGGAAACTACATATTTTCTTTTAATAAATATATAAACACATTATCTGATACGACGGTACAATTTAAATAACATCATTAAAACTATAAACCAATAATATAGGGTGCTGCCATTTGTGATGTTATTAAATTTGAAATACCTTACAAAAACGACTTTACAGCTGTGATAAGAAGTAAGTAATAAAATTAATTTAGTTGGATTTCTTACCAGAGAGAAGGCTTATCAGATGTATTCCATATCAATGGTTTGCAGGTTATCATTGAAATTTGACTTCAGCATTTAGTTAGTGTTTTTAACTACTTGCAGTGCTACACAGTGTGGAGATAGAGACATAATAATTGATATAGACTTGTGAATAATTCATTAAATGTGATAAAAATCATAATAAATAATAATAATATAATAATATGCGCTTTCACCTGTGATTTTTTAATTTGTTAAACTTAAATTGAACATTTATTTTTATATATTCTTAACATAGGTTCACATTTTTTTATTAAAAACGTATAGGCCTTTTATAGAATGTGTTTTTGGACTTAATAATAATAATTGGTGGAGAATTTAAATTGATACGGGTCGTTTAAATGTGTAAAAATGTTTGTGCGTTTGATTCTCTAAAACCTCGTCTCCAGCGTGAACCAAATGTTTGTCCAAACATGAAATATTGGAGCCGGACCACAATTTTTTTTTGTTTTCCGTGGCCGATGGAAAATAAAAAAATACTCCAACCCAAGGTTTTTGTTTGATGTTTTGAAATCATTTGGTCGCTGGAGACCTGACTTTGCGAGCAGAATTAATATTGTGCTGCGTATATGAACCACGAATTACGGGAAACGAACTAAACAACTGCAAGTGGCGTGAAACTTTCGTTCCCTTCCCATAATTCGAGGCTCGGCTCGCGTTTCGGTTCGCAAATGTGTATGCAGCATTATGTACAGCAGATTTTCTGTGTTTAAAAAATATTTCAGTTTGTATAAATGATTCATCATAAACTATCGATTGATATCACGACAAACTTTGTCTCCAGCTTCTCTCATATGTGCAAGCATTATACTGAGTTTTGGGCTCTACCCTATTCTATTCCGACATCCTTTGCACAGAGTAACTACGAAGTGTGCCCTTAAGGGTGAGGGGAACAAACCAACTGGCGCGGAGTGGGGGAAGTGGCATGGGCGATTTCCTTTCAGTAATTCGTCAATTATATGAAACAACAGTCTGCAAGCAACTCGCATTGTAGTATCACTATTTTAGTCTTCAAAAATTATCGGATCCACTGCCAACTCTGCTATTTAGCGGAGTTCGAATAACTCCTTACCAGCCAATTGGCATGTACCTCAATATAACTTCCAAAGCTTTGTGATAATCCGGCAACTGTTGCAATGTGTTATTTTTATGCTGGCTCTGTGCTTGAATGAATCAAATGTTGCCCGCTGTTTTAGTCCACGCGCGGTTTGTGACTACCTACTCTAGTTTTATAGTTTCTAAGTTATAACATGTTGAATATGGGTGACAGAGTTTTCCAAGCGTTCGCTGTCCGAGGCTGGCGTGAACCTGTTAAGTCTGCTTACGAATAAATAGTCCTTTTTACAATGACGCAGGGATTCCTCGCTGTAACTGCGAATCCCAAATCGAGTGAAAAAAGTTGGTCTTATTTCCAAAATCGAATTTTTATTTTACAGTATTTAGTTAGACACTTTTGTCAATGTTTGAAACACTGAATATCCTTCAATTTTTCATCATCTCTGTTACTAAAATACTATTGCTGGCTGAAGAAGACAACATTTCACTACCGTGTAATTCACGAATTTGTAAAGAAGGATCTTTGAATCGAGCTCAAGTTGAATAAATGAAAGCACGGGCACGTCATGGATTTCTTGTTTATTTTTCAACGACACATTAAATTTTTGATCTCTAATAATTGATGTTTCGGAGCGTTAAGGATATATATAGCTAATTAGACTATTTTGGTCAGTAATTGCGTCTTGTTTGTGGCATTAGTTTATAGATTTGTATGTTTAATAGTAGGTAAGTATATCTATACTTATTAATTGTCCAGCATCCCTTCTACAGACCTGTCCCTCACTAATTTGTGGGATGTGTATGTTTCTGTTTCCCACCCAAGAACACCATTCAATGATATCTCATAGTTGAGTAACGTTCGCAACGTTTAATTAATGTTCGCAACACTCCTTCAAATTTCTAAACCAATGTTAACACATTAAACAAACAAATTTTACATGTCGTCTCAAAATACAAATGTTGTCGGAATTACTATTGTGTTTACGTGGATAGTCTCCTGCAAGTGTCGTCTTCGTAAATAATGTCACTACTATCATTTGCGGCACTCTGATATTACTAATACTGATGCAATCATATCATCAGTGTTGTGGCAAGTTTGAGCTGCCAGGCCAGACTGTTCTGCTGCCCTGGCTGTGAAAGCATTGTCCAAATACAGTATTTACGCCTGTCGCGCAGTGGCCATTTAATATTTGTTGCTTCGGAGTTTGCCGCTAAGCCACTAAATATAGTATTATTATTTACACGTCATATTTGTTTTGATTTGCAATGAATCTTTAATGGTTAGAACATTTATATTCCGTTGCTGGGGATCTTTGTTGGTACACCGGTTAAATGCATGTATAGCTTTCCAATTATATTAAAAATGATAATTATATTAAAAATATTGTCCTCTCCTAAACACAAGCAGCTGCTTTATTAGGAGAGTGATTGAAATATTGGTGTTTATATTGTTATAAAATTGTAACCTTGTTTATATGTTTCAATAAAAAAAAAAATTAAAAAAAATGACAGCGTTTGATTAAAATAGAAAGTATCAAATACTAATTTCAAGTTATGTTTGAATTTAAGTGTCATTTTCAAAATTGGAATTGATTGTGCGAAAAAGTCAGATAAGCAATAAAATAGATACCTATCTATAATATTTTAACAAAAAAAAATGAATTGGAATTATAATATCCCATGATTTTTCAAGGGTCTGTGTGAGGTATTTTTACATAAAATAAGCGTCTAAACGTGAACCTGTCTGCTGGGGTGGTACTATCGTATCGTTTCAAGATTTTTCGCGGGTCTGCGTTAATTGCTTTATATTTCTGATTATGTTTGGATTACCCTCCTCTATTATTTTCAAATATTTATCTTTGATGGATTCACCAATTATTGTATTAATTTTATAAATACTTTATATTATCCATACTACTAAATTTTAATTACATATATCTAAACTAAATCTTCTATTCTATTCTATATCTATTTGTTAGATATTAGATATTAAAACACTTATTATTATTATTATATTATTTTGTCAGCTCCTGTTATCTTTACTGTACTTGAATATCTTTTATCTTATCTTCCGTGTAAATGCAGATTTATTGTTGCATTTAAACATACACATAGTTTTGTCATTTCATTATCTGTTATTTTGTTTGTTTTAATCAAGTGCAATCGTGATGCAACACTGTTGTTTTCCGTCTCATTTTCCTGATTGGGTCGGGGATCTATGGCTTCGACAGGGGTCTCCATGGTGTGCTGTGGTTCTTTAGTGGCCTCAGTCCATTGCAAGTCCAACCTCTCCTCGCACGGCCTTTGCAGCTGTTTACCCTACATCTTCAAAACACTTTTAATTGTTTTACCTTATGGATAATTGCCAATTTTCTTTAAATTTGCCGTGTGTTTTTGAGGCATCCCCGATTTTTTTCTTTCATTCGCTTGTCCATCACATATTTATTCTCTTGACGCTCCTCTCGAACCATTAACTTGCACCGCAGCGAGAGGAATGTATTCATACATCCGACACTCCTGGACACATTGCCTCTAGATTCCTATCCACCCCTAATACCTTTTTCTTCCCCAGAACTTTCTCTCCTTTCTTTCCTTAAAAATACCCCCCGCACAGCATCCCCAAACATTTTTTTTTAATATTAACTTCCCATGGGAGGCTCTGGGCACCCCTGCTAAGTCAGCAACAGTGTTGCCAACTGAACTACTTCAAAATATGCTAGAGTGATGGGAAAAATATGCCAGAAATATGCTAAATTCCTTTAAAAAATGCCAAAAAAAAAGCCAACATAAATTTACCTTAGTATTTGTTGAGAAATAGAGTGATGGGAAAAATATGCCAGAAAAATGCTAAATTACTTTAACCACTCAGAACATTAGAACGTCAAAAGACGTAAATATGATAATAGCGGTCAAGACATTAGAACGTCTTTTCACGTAAACGCGCGAGATTTTACAAAAATCGATTTATTTCCATCACTAGTATACGGATTGCCATGATTTAAAAAACAGAGTATCGATAATGAATATTGCTACGCGTCTGTATTCAACAATATCTATGGAACGTAGAACTGCATTATGTAAGCCGATTGAATCTGTCATCTTGTTCGTTCATAATTTATTGCGTTTCTAAATAATTTATTAAAAATATTTTAGTTTGGACGGTTAATATTTTGAGGTGACTAATAGTTTTTAATTATATTTCTTCAATATATAAAGTGTTATTTCTTTATGATACTCAGAAAAAAGTTAATTTTTCACGGCTTTGAAATAATGGTTATCGATTCTTACATATTTTTGACGTTTTCATAAAATATATATTTAGAAACGCAAATATTTACTTATAACAACACAATGCAATAGTGGATTTCATAATCTTTCCAAAACATTTTTTAGAATGAGAGTTAAGACGTGAGTTATGATGCTTTTAGCAAAACTCGTAAATAACACAAAAATTATCACGTTTTGACAGTTTTCAAAGGAACACATAGTATATAAATGTCTTTGTCTGAGAGGTTAAAAAATGCCAAAAAAAAGCTAACATAAATTTAACTTAGAAATAAAATCAGTGAAATAAAATATCAATATCTTCATCTTCTTCTTCTTCATTAACAGCAGCTGATGTGGAAGGCTGAGAGACGGAGTCGTAACTTTCTTTGGTCCCAATGCAGCGTAGTACTTCGTCAGGAACAGTGTAAGAACAACAGCACTTTCCTGCTCTCTTTAGGCCAAATCTCACGTACAAAATGGCATTCAGGGTTCTCACCGCCAAACGGTTTCGGAGTTTTGTTTTGACCAGACTCATTTGGCTAAATACACGTTCAATGTCCGCATTTGAATGCGGCAATGTTAAAATAGACATTGCAAACTGACATAAATCACCGAAGGGGTTATTATTAGCTGCATCTTTATATTGCATGACTTCATTCCAAAACTCTACAGTGGAAGTCAAGGATTCCCATTTAATGTGAAATATGTTTCTCAACTGAGACACCAGTTTTTCAATAGATATCATTTTTGTTAGTTAAAAAATTGTTTTTTATTATTTTCATGTTTCTGTAAAAATAAGCCAAATAAATATGCTATATGCTAAAAGCATAATAGTTATGCTAAACATGGAGTAATTATGCCAAATTTAGCATATAATATGCTAACTTGGCAACACTGGTCAGCAACCGTATCATAGCGTGGATCTTATTCCTACTGCATTCATTACTTAATTCCTCTGACAGTTTCACTTCACAGCCATGTGTTAGGGTAGGCATCAGAACTTCGTTATGTACTTTAGGAACAAAGAACCCGTTTGTATAATTTAATCTTACAATAATTACGAACCACAATGTAACAGCTTTTTATACCTATAAAATATTATTTAATACTAGCTGTGGCTCAGTCTGTCTATGCAGATAGAAAAACAATAGTGCATGTTGCTTTTACGTCAAACAGATGGCGCTGTTTAAAAAAAAAAGCATGTTTTTACCTGTGACAGGTGACATCTATATAATATAGGTATATAAAAACACATGCGCATTCAAATGCAACATTGTGTCAAATCGTGAAGAACTTTCGGAGATTACTTTTTTATTTACATTTTTTTTTTTATAGAGATTAAATTTTATCCCATCTTATCTTTATCGTAATATACCGGTGAGGACTGAATTTCCAATGTACATAATATATTTTCCTTGTAATGTTGATCACTTGCCGAGATAACATAATTCTATGAATATTAGTGCCATAACTGGATTATTACGATTAGCTATCAGTTTATTAAATCTCACTATAAACACACCTACTTCAACATTGTACTTTGAAATCATAGAATAAAGAAGAAAATTCTAAATACCTTCAGTTTTTTGATGGAAACAAATGTTTCATTTAGCCCAATAGCCCAGCGTTCTGTCTCACTTATACTCGCCTGACATCGTAGATCTCCATCCCATTTGAATTTAAACACATGTTAACTAACTAACTAACTAACCATCACGCCGTTTCCCCGTAGGGGTAGGCAGAGAGGACGGACCGCCAAACAACTCGGTCTTGGCACACACTCCTTGCCTCACTCACATTCATACATCGTCTCATACATACTCTTCTATTCTTCTGGCTCTTGACATGGCCCAACTCAAAGTATCTGATTCACTTGGTCTTCCTCGGGCGTCCCCGACTTCTGCTACCATTTACATTTGTATATTCTCCTTACACTCCTTTCTTCGCTCATTCGCTCTACATGCCCAAACCATCTAAGCGTCCCTTTCTTGATCTTACTCATTATGCTTATGTGGCTGTAATGTGTGTGTGTGTGTATTTGTAATTTACGGTGGTTGCCGGGACCGTAAATCGTGTTCAGGAGATGGGAGATTAAAAATTGAGTGTCTGCGATATTAATTAAATTTATTTGTGAGGATGAATTTACAATTTTACAGATCGCGGAGACTGTGGTAGACAAAGTAAAGATAGTGGAGGTAGGATCGAAGGTTGAAACCGGAATGAAGATTTCTCTTCAGGTGCCCGCTTGCGTCTAGCGGCGGATTAATTTAAGTTAGTGTTGCCACATGTGGGATGAAATAAAGTATTCCCACACTTACATCAGGCTTGCACTCTTTGAGAATCTCCACATTTCTCACACAATCATACATGATTTTATCACACATGCGCCTTAGGGATCTCACTTGTATTGGACACATGTTTGTATTGGAAATTTAAGATTGGGCAAATATTTGGACTACGAAACACATCCACAAGGCACTTCTTGTTTTCTTCTTTTATTTAAAAAAAAAATTATTTTAGTAAATTGGGGAAACAAACAGTTTTACAAGTTTATATAAATAATTACATGTTGCATAAACCATTTAAGTTTCCACATAAAATTCATGTTACATACAGAAAAAAAAAACCTACCTTAATGAAAATAACTGAGATATCTTAGATATCTTACACACCTTATTGAAAATAACTGAGATATCTTAGATATCTTACACACCTTATTGAAAATAACTGAGATATCTTAGATATCTTACACACCTTAGTGAAAATAACTGAGATATCTTAGATATCTTACAAACCTTAGTGAAAATAACTGAGATATCGTAGATATCTTACACACCTTAGTGAAAATAACTGAGACATCTTAGATATCTTACACACAGCAGGGGGAGAGGGTACGTAATTAACAATTTAATTTAATTTTCTCCAATATGCATTTAGTAAACTGAACTAAGGACAAATGGAAAATATCGGCGTCTGAAAATATATTATTGTATTTTGTGCATATCCTTCTGAAAAATGAATGTTGTGTGTAGTTAGCTTTTGAGTGTGGGATGTGGAATAGTTTCTCTTATTGTCCGGAGCCCTACATTTGCAGTGTTGAAGAATCGTGCCTACGCATGATACAAAGCACTGCAATGGCAGTGTCGACCTTATACATTTATTTTACCTTCGGATATTACCTCTACTAGGTTAGTTGAAGACATAAATAAACATGTCACTTTATCCATGTACACGTGTTGGTTTTAACAAAAAAACCTTTATTATTTATTGAAGTTTCTTATTGGCTTCTACGGGTTGCTCTATGTTTCAAATGATTGATTCATTAAAAGCGGTATAAAATGTGTTTTTCAGGTATTATCTGCAAACTCACTACAGTTCTCTTTTTTTTTCTTTTTTTTTTATATTAACTCCACACAGGAGGCCTTGAAGAAAATAATTTCCCTCAGGGCCTATGTCATCTTTGGGGATGCTGTGTGGAGGGTCTTTTTGTTGAGAGGAAGGAGTGAACATGGGTCTTGAAGAGTCCCATGTTGTAGGAGGGAGGAAACACAGAGGCCGGCAGCTCGTTCCACAGCCGAGCTGTTGAACTTAAGAACGAATCGTAGAAGCGACCCGTTCTCATGTGACAAATGTCAACCGTGTACAAATGTTGGGCGCGCGTTTGGCGTGTATCCCGACTACGCACCGGTGCCGAAGGGATCAATGTCGCTAGTTCCTCAGAGCATCTTCCATTGTAATACCGATAGAACAAGGACAGCATACCTACCTGACGCCTGTGCTCTAAAGATTGCAGTCCGTTTGTTAAGATTGGGGAATCTATCAAACGGACCGCCCGTTTCTGCACAGAGTCTAGGGTCTCTGTACAGTTTGCCCAACTTCTAGGCTGAGGGGATTACCTGGCTCCGGGCTTCTGTGAAGCCTCTGTGCCTAAGCTATTAAGGTCTCACCGAGCATGTCAATAGAAAATTTTCTGACACGGTTGGATCTTTAAAACAAAATTTAAATAAATATATACCCTGTCCTTATCATTGAATAATAGTACTGCCCCGCTATTAAAATTTTTTCGATAATATTTAAAAAAATACAAACGAATACAATATTTTTACTCCGTGTCAAGAGGCCATAGAGAGATAGTTGATAATGAAGTTTGTACACTGATCTATCTTTGCGATGTCGTCTGTGTGTATTTTTTTGTATTGTGTACAGATTCATTTAACACTAGTTTTACATACGTAAACAACGCCGGTCTAATGCACGTTAATTTACGACACGGCAATTCCTGTGTTGAGATTTATCAAACAATGGTAGTAATGATAACGGTCCGCGTTGCAATGATCCTTTAAATATAATCTTATTTCTGATACTATTGCATATTAACTCTTTGTATATATACATTCAACATCGTCGTTACAACCCTTGAAGAGTCCTGGTCAAGTCTTCATAAAACTCCATTTCTGTTATGGTCAGACGTATAGTATAAACAGATCTAGAAAGAGTGAACACTGAGCTTTCTCTTTGCATTTAAAAGATAACCATAGACGCTCCCATATAATTTGAGAAAACGACAGAACACTTCCCCTGTCAAGGTTTGCCAAATTTTTTTAATAATGATTTTTTTTGACGAATCTTCAAGTCTTCGTCCTCTCTAAAATGTCTTTGACTGTTCTTCGTGAGGGCTCGCGACTCTGATATTAGTTTATAGTGTAGGTAACATGTCTTTGCCCGTTCTTCGTTAGGACTCGCCACTCTGATATTAATTTATAGTGCAGGTAACATGTCTTTGCCCGTTCTTCGTGAGGGCTCGCCACTCTGATATTAGTTTACAGCGCAGGTAAAATAGGGTTTGTTAAATGCCAAAATTCTTTCATTCATGAAACTTTGGTCATTCATCTTAGCAGTATAAATGAAGTTCTGTCTAGTGTGCCAGGAAAATACATGTTTACAAACTAGGTCGAGTGTGATATCATTTACTATGTTTTCATTCGTGTCGAATCGAATGAGACCACTCCAAGTCAATAGTGTGTCAATATTTGGTGAGATAGTTTTAGTGATGAAATATGAAACTAACCTTGGCAACTTGGCTCTTTTCACTTGAAAGTCTGTGACTCCTGCTCTAGAGGGGTGTTCCACCCTTTTTTTGGGCGGACTTTTCCGACCGTAATTTATATCGTTAAAAAGAATGTACAAGCAAAATTTCATCAATGCATAAATATTGTCATGCAATTTTGGTCTGACGAGGGTTTTAATCTCACTGCATATATCATCAAGATTAAAAATATGGTTAGTTCTTATCAAAACTTTGTTAGTCTAATCACTTCAGATTTAGACTGAAGTTGATGACATCAGACTTATCAGTTATAGTTATCAACAGTAAAAATTGCTGTCTTTTTTAGCTAAATTGTAATCAAATTGTCTAATTTTATTACTTTGAGCTATTGATAGGCTAGTCAAGATTGTGCCGTCAAACATGTAATTCAATGATTTGTGATGACATAATTCATTAGTTATGAGGAGGGCAATCAATATAATTTCTTTCAAGACGACATTAAAAAAGAAAATATGCAAATATTAAAAAAATATATTCTAAATGTATAATATTGTTTTGCGTTTATTTAAGCAACTGTCCTAGTTAAATAAATAAAATTTAAAAATAATAATCATTAATTACTTTAAAATTTGATTATTGTTTGATTAAACTCTGGTTTTTCCCCCATGCACTTTTCTTGATGCTCCAAAGATGTTTCGTTATTTCGTTTACAGTGGTAAATGAAAGGAAATCCAGTTTTTAAACTTTCAAATAAAATAATTTTTTTCCCTGTTTTTCTTTGATCATCTAATTATGGCCACTGGCAGATATTAAATTTTTGAAAGTTGCCATTTCTCTATTTCTGCATTCCTTCGACGTTCTCTTACGGATTCTTGATGCTCGTTCCTTATACCCGAGTCCTTAGCAGAAACGGTGTTGACCGCAATAAGGCTTGGTATCAATATAAATATATAGTTCCTTTTTACATTAATTAAAATGCGCTGTTACGGACGGTAACATTTACATCAGTTATTGTTTGAATTACCGAAATGCCCAACGCACATACTTTATTATACATATTTTTTTGTAATGTTCTTGTTATTGTTTTTGTCGATGTTCCTTTAGTTTTAACCCCCCCAGGCTGTTATGTGTGTTATTAACACAATAACATATTAAAACTGGAAATGTGATGATTATGTAAAACAGTGATAGGGTGACGATATTTGTAAACAAGCCTTGATGCTTACGTTTGACTGGTTCAAATCTCGTAAATAATATTGTCCGCTCTGTGTGTTTGCTAATAACAATACTTAATATTAATATCTGTAGTAAACATTCTCGTGTGAAGTCGAACTGACGTGATGCACAATCTTATCGTTTTAAGTTTATGACGTATCAACTTAGATATTGTGCTGTCGCTGCAAGGGAACACAATGTTTACACGGGGTAAATATAATTTAAAGTGGAAAAACACAATAAAAGGTCTAAAGAGATTAATTAATGTATGCAACAGTGTGTGATTTTAAAGAGTGTGCAAATGTATTGCATGCAAGCTCTGAAATGTGTAGTTTGTGTTGTTTCTACTTGCGGCAAACAAAATTGCATAAAACGATGAACAAATTGTCGTTCTAGTGAAAAGTAACGAACTAATAATAAAAAGTTTTTTTTAATGTAAAATGACCGTGTCATTGTGAATTTAGTGCATTCAAGTTTTTTGTGGTATAATTGTAATTTATATTTTGTATTCATGGAGCTAGAGACTCTGTGGAGCCTTAGTGATTTAAGGTTCTTTGTGATGTGTTCGGAATCATCGAGGATGAAGTTCTATCGCAATATGGTTAGTACTGTTTCTTAGTGATAACTTTTCTGACCTCAAAATAGTCACAACTGCTTTGCTGTAATGCTAGTCTTAAATGTACACTTTACCCTGGTGTAAATATTACGCAGCGTATAAGGTCAGAACAGTGAAAAACTTGGTTTATTACCATGGTGCTTGTTTGGTTAAAACAGTCTCAATACTCTTTGTACTTCGTTGTCGCCGCCACGGCGACATTCTGATAACTCCGATGGCGCCGCAGTGGCGACATAAACAATGGGTTTGCATTTTATTGTTTAAAAAATAAAAAGGTCCTTTTACAGGTATACCCATGATTCTATTCAGTTGCATTTGCCACGTATGCATTTGCGCGACTGCTTTCTAAAACACCACACGTTCAAATATTATAAAGATTAGAATATGCAAATTTTTCTTTTATTGATAATCTTATGTGATAAAAAATATATATTTCTTAACATAACTATATCATTTTATTTACTGTCTTACTTACATTAGGCAACTTTATGCCAAAAACATACTAGCATACCTCTTCAAACACAAAACTTCTTTTGACAATGTCCAAACTGCTCGTGATACTAGAACCAAAGGACGTACTCTCTTACAAATCCCTTTCGCTAAAACAATGCATCACACCCATTTTTCAATATTGATTTTTCAGTGTATTCTGGTTCAAAATAAAATAAAACACAACCTGGTCAAATCTCATAAGCAATGTTCTCTCTAAGGTGTGCGGGATCACTTCTCGGCCTGATGGCTAAGATCAAAGTATAGTGCAACCGAACATCTGTTAAGAATTGTCCGCACACATGTTTTCATCTTCCACACACATCTCGAAGAAAGGAACTTGTCAACAGATTTTTGTTTTGTATACACAAAAATAACCAATATTTATAACTGAGGTACTAACTATTTTTACTGCGACTGTTTCATTGTTATGTACTAAGAAAAATGCATATCCTTCCGTGGTGATACATAAATTCAAGAGAAAATCATCAGTCTTTAGTTTGTTAGCCTTAATAATCTAGTAAACCTGAATGCCTAAGAATCGACATAAACCGGAATAAATAAGCTACACCACTTTTAACAAGTAACAATGTATCACCAATTATTACCTTCTTGACGCCAATATGTACATTATCGAATAAGATAATAGTGTTGTTAACCTCTGTATTATCAGATGGGGGCAGTGCAAATGACAACATCCTAAAATCACTCGTTAAAAGTCAAAAAGCCATACTGAAAATTATTCTGAAAGTCTCTGTGTGAACTATCACATTTACCATTGTATAAGTGTAGCTCTACCCTTGCACCATAACTACAACATAACTTTTTTAATTCCAGATGCGAGGTGTCCCCCCCGCGGAGAGGGCGTACACCCTGCGCTCGCGGCCTCCCCCTTCCCCCCTGCCGCCCTCCCCTGTCAGCCTGGCCAGCGGCAAGCTGACCCCCCACGCCCTGCCGCCACCCCCCAGACAGGATACGGTAAGGAATCTATACTTTCAGTGGCGGCTAGCGCTAAGGAGCATTGAAGCTACACGCTCCCTAAATTTTGGTCAATCTAAAAATAATTATCAAGCAATAATAATAATACCACCAAAAATCAAAACAAATAACAGATAAAAAGAATTTGGCATTCTCAGACTATAAAAATATTACCATTTGTTATTTCGGCTACTGGCATTATACCTAGCTCTCTCATTTATAATTTAGGCGTATTAGATCTATCAAAAAATTCATATATTAAAATGCAAAAATCAGTCATCTTAAATACATGTAGTATTATGAAAGATTTTTAAAATATTTATGTTGAGGGATCAGTAGGATTTATAGGCCCTGTTAAGAGTTCTACCGAGCCGAACCCTCTGATATGAAAATATCTGGAGTCGGTGAATTATTTTCCCATTTGATTTCTGGTAATTTGACGTGTTGTTCTTGTATTGTTTTGTATTTAATTTGCTTATATAATGCACTTGCATAATGTTGATTGACTAGATGATCATTTCTGGAAAAGTGTGTGGAAGGGTTTAGTTTTTCCTATGGGGAAGATTTAACCTGGACATAAAATCGAAAAATTTAAAAAATAAAAGTAATACCATAAAAATATTAACTTAATTCCTCAGGGTAATTTGTTCGCTTTTGGGAACTACTAATTGTCGCTGATCAGATGCTCCTTTACAAAATTATTAACTCAAAAGTTGATTGTCCGGAGTTGGTAAACAAAATAAATGTCCACGCAATCGCTTCGATATAGCAGACAGAAAACCCTTTACTATATTGACAAATGCAACACCCACTCCAATCAAAACGAATTTATGAACAGATCCTGCAGTTACAACAAAAAACTTGCAAATATAGACACACATGCTGACATATTCACTTCTAGTTACTATCGTTACAGAAGTTCATTGTATCATATTTTAGGTATTAATAGCAGCACAAAATCATAATGATTTAATTAATTTTACCTTATTTTAATCTTTAAATTGCTAATTCATTATTTTTTTAATTTCAGTTGCGCGGCAACATTACCTCATCCCTTTCCTCCCCCATCCCGCTACAACGCCAAACCCTGTCTCCCACTCTATCCGTCCTGTATGCTTATAAACACATATATTCTTGTATAATGCATTATATAGGTTTATTACATTTGTTCTACTTCCATTTATATACTTGTTGCTTTTAAATTTGTTACTTCGTCCTGCCTTTTATATTTTGATCTACATTCACTAAATACTTAGTTGTATATTACCAAATCAAGCATCCGTGAACATTTATAATTTGACTGTTTCTTTTCCAACCTCCTTTGTATATTAAATTAATATTAAGACTTTTTATGTTCCTTAATAAAAATATATAAGTTAAGCACAGAAGAATGAAAATGCCACGCTTTCTTTATGTTCAAATCTATAAGTTTAGCGCAGAAGAATGAAAATGCCACGCTTTCTTTGTGTTCAAATCTATAAGTTAAGCACAGAAGAATGAAAATGCCACGCTTTCTTTATGTTCAAATCTATAAGTTAAGCACAGAAGAATGAAAATGCCACGCTTTCTTTATGTTCAAATCTATAAGTTGAGCACAGAACAATGAAAATGCCGCGCTTTATCGTCAAATCTATAAGTTAAGCACAGAAGAATGAAAATGCCACGCTTTCTTTATGTTCAAATCTATAAGTTAAGCGCAGAAGAATGAAAATGCCATGCTTTCTTTATGTTCAAATCTATAAGTTAAGCACATAAGAATGAAAATTCCATGCTTTCTTTATGTTCAAATCTATAAGTTAAGCACATAAGAATGAAAATTCCATGCTTTCTTTATGTTCAAATCTATAAGTTAAGCACAGAACAATGAAAATGCCGCGCTTTATCGTCAAATCTATAAGTTAAGCGCAGAAGAATGAAAATGTGCACCTTTATGAAACCAAAGGTTCTGACCGCAATTTGAATTACGTTATCAATTAAATTTTTATACTAAACAATTAAAAAGTGAGGAAACATTAACGTTTATAATTCATTTGTCTAATAAAATAAGTTTTATACTATTTCATTAAAAAACGTAAAGTCAGTCGTTTAATTTTTTTTTATCTTTGCATTAATAATTTTTACTATTTCATAAATATATGTTCAGTTCTAATAATAAAATTTGAAAGCCTATTTCATCACCTTTCATAAACAGTTTTCAGTTTTAGAATACATTGAATTTTGACTATGAATACTTCATTTATTTGGATTTTTTTGCAAAACTAAAATACTCCGACCTCCTGACAGAATATGGCTGAGGCCTGAGCAGTTAAATTCAACCGGGCTGAATTTTCGTTGTTGGTATCGCGTGTCATAAGTCATGTGGTGTAAACTGATTCAATTATGCTCCTCGGGAAACGTAGCCTGGGAATATCAACTGTCTATTTGTGCAGACCGTGAATTTAGACCATTGTATTGTAACTCTTTAACCCTGTGTGCAGTTATTAAAAGAAAAAAAAGATTTTTATAAAGAATTTTAGTGATTGCACAGATTGAAGTTATTCAAAAATGCTTGCAGAATTTGGCGAAGGCGACGTTCACATGCTACGTGTGTGGTGCCCCCGCCGCCTCATCTGCCCTCCGACTGATCTACTGCTGCCGCAACCCGGAGCGGGAGGCCTACTTCCCCTTCCTGACGCAGATCAAGCCCTTCCCCGACGCCAGCCCCATCAGCCCGCAAGGTGAGCACTCCCTTCTTATTTAGTAGTTTCCTCTTTGCTGAGGATCGTGATCTCACTCCAATTTCCCTGATAAACAAGGCTGCTCCGCTCCTCGCAGTCATAAGTGATATTTGAGCTCTCTCCCACACTTCAGTGATCTTACTCTACATCTTCTGCCTTCCATTTTGCCAGGAAGCATGTGAACCTAACTCCTTAACTCGTCCTTATTAGTTCTCAGTAATATTAGCCGAGAGGGCTTTCATTCTAGAACTACATCATACCACGCTAACTGGACACTGCCAGCTCTGGGAGACACACGCAGCTGTTCAGAGTGGAAAGTACCGATAGCTGCAGGAAATGTGAAGAGGATAAATTAATAGCTCCTGGGAAAACAATTTTCCTCGGGCCTACATCATCATGCTGTATAGAGGGTGTTTTTAAGAAAAGGAAGGAGAGGGAGTTGGAGGGAAAAGGGTATGAAGGGTGCGATAATCTGGTGGTCAGTATGTCCAGAAGTGACGGACATACCTATAAATCCATTCCTTCCACTGTGCTGCAAGTCCATGGGTCGAGAGATCCCAGCTGGATAGGTCAAAGAATCTCAACTACCCTCTCCCAATCTGGCCCGTGATGCAATCGGTAGGCAGACCCATTCGCCGCCAAGGCATAGACAAACCTCACCTAATGAATCAGAGCACCTCTAATAAGTCACCAAACGTATCGAACCACTGGGGGTGATCTATGGCCGAGGTGTTTGTTATCCAACGAATGGTTCCCAGGGCGGCGGTGCCCTACCCGCCTCCTAAATTGTAATGATGCAAATGTTTTGCATTGATGGGAAGAAGGCTCAGATATCTGGGGGAGACCACATCACAATATCTTCTAAAATAAAATTACATTTCTGAGATTTATTAAAACTGGTCGGTGGCCGAGTTGACATCGCGTTTGGGTCCCACTCAGGCGTAGTGTGTTCAATTTCTCGGCTGGCTAAGTCCTCCATCACAACACAAGCAACATTTTCAGCTTACTGTGGTGGTAGTAGGAGATTTTCCAATATTGTCAGGTTATTCGTAACCCGGGAATATTTGTCTTTCTTTTATAAAAAAAAAAAAGGATGGAACATGGAAGATTTCTAGTAGAATTTGCCCATGGCACTCAACTTACGGGAGCTATCCACTTTGTCGCTGATACATTGTGTAAATGCAGGTTGTTTTCTGGGAAATTCAGTTCTGATACTTTTAGAAGATCTTTTTGTGTCCCTGATGTGGAGTACAGATAGTACAAGGATCATAGTTAATTAGTAAAACATTATTAGTATGGAACCGGGTTCCATGATATTTCATCAAAATGAAAATTTAACACACCTTTAAAAAGTTATATAGAGTCATTAAAAGTGATTAAAAACATTAAAACAAACACTAGGTTTAATAGATACCTATGTAACCTACTTAACCTAGTTTTTGTCTCGTGACTTACCCAATCACCATGGAACCGCATGCACAAAGGTGTCTCCAATACTGTTCACCCATAATAATGCAAATTGCAGCTACGCATAGTGGAGTCCCATGTTTGTTTCTACCTACACACCAAATGCATAATTCTTATTGGCTCCACCGCTTTGATAGTCTTTGCCATTTTGTCATAGCTCGGCGAGAGCCTGCACGATTCCACACCAAATCTTTTTCTGATCCAAGATCTTTTTGCATTCCTGATGCGGCGTCCAGACAATATTAGGATACTCTATCTGGCTATTGACCGCCCCATTGAGTTTGACTTTCATTGTATTTGTGTCACTAAACTGCAAGTTATCTATTTTTCTACACAGCCAAAATGTATCATCATTTACTTATCATATCTTATCTCGTTCCAGGAATGGTCCAGATCTGCTCCTCCTGCAACAAGACCATCCCCCTGAAGTACCCGGCATACGGGGACAGCGGACAGCTGCTCCCTCCCCCCGCGCAGCCCCCCCCCACCAACACCCCCAACCCAAACAACCCCAACAATGCGGCGCACTCACAGCAGGAGAGAGACATAAGGTGGGTGGAAACAAACAAACATAACCACCCAAACAGTCAAACAACAAAGACTATTCAGTTATTATTACTTATTTATATCCAATATCGTAACTTTTGCAGCATCGGATATTCGATTCTGGAGCCTATGGAAATATGAACCATTAATATTTGTGATTCTAGCAAGATTGAAGGAAGAACGGGGAGAAGAAGAGGAATTTTGTAAAATTTGATCAGCGAACAAAGAGTATCTTTCACTTTGGGTTGTACTAAACTCCTCACATTTGATGACCATCAAATCGACGATTGGTGCCATTTACAATTTTTGACATTTGAATCGTGGAGATGAAAAAAAAACCCTTGAAAAAGTTATCGAAGTAAATTGAATACATATTAATTTTTTTCGTTAAATATCAAAAGCGTAATGTATAATTATTTTGATATTTAGCATAAAAGATGCATTCCTTTTACATTGAAGGTGTTATAAACAGTTTTTCGTGACTCTCTCCAGATTTACAAAAAATTCCACATGACTCGTTTGAACTGTCCCCGTTTAACGCCAATTCTTGATTCGTTTCCGCTCTTGATCAAATTGTGATCAGCATTACAACATGACCGTTGTTCTTGGCAACAGATCGCAATTATATCAAAAGCTGAAACGGGTCAAGAATTGTAAGAAATGTAAAAAATTAAAGTGATCAAACGTGACAAAATACTTCAATCTAAATGGATTCATGTAACATTTTGGCATATAGGATATTACGAAAGGTGGAGATATTATGCAGCCAAAGATCTGAAATTGATTACTGCTCTGGAAACCAATGTAAAAAGTTCAAAAAGGATTTGTGCAACCAATATTTATTATACTTTAATACAAACTATGTATAACCAATGTTGGCTTTGCATGTTCTGTTCTGCCTGTTGCATTGCCATGTTTTGTTCTTCTACTCTACCTCTAAATTAATCATTTGAACAGACATATTATCAACAATTATTGTTATTGTTGCATAGTTCGCTAGCCGCATGTTGTTTATGTTCATGAAAATACATACACTATGAAGATGTGAATATATATTTTTATATTTATAGGAACAGAAATTTGCAAAAATATTTTTTCGTAGGTACATTAATTATTACTCCTCGTTGATTGTCATCGACCTACATTACGAGGAAGGAAAAGTCGAAGTTAAAGTGTCAACATTTTACAGATGCGAATTGCCGTTCACATTATTGGATGGCAATTGACAGTGAGATTTGCCATTGGAGCTTGTTGGTCTTCTAGGGGATGTTAGGAGCGTCAGTTTTTATTGGTTGTCTCGGTTTCGAGGTTCTTCAGCTGCCATCTTCAGATTCCTTCAAGTATCACGTTTATCATAGCTCTGCATATGAACGTTTAAAACCATTCTTCTTCTGTTGCCTGTTTCTAGTTCAGGTTGCATCCCGGAACAACTCAGTGTAGATTTAAAAGCCACGAGGATTCTATTATCTCTCAAAATGGATTTCCCGTAAAGATTTACCACCATTATGAATCTTCCTCTGGATAATAAGTTGGGTGGTTTTGTATTTGTTACTCCTCGTGATGTGACGGGTGTTTTCGCTTCGTCCACTGGATGAACAAGTTTTAAATTAGATTCCTATTATCTTGTGCGATTAATAGACTTCTCACGAAGGTTTGGCGCCATTCACCTCTGGAACATCATAATGGCGTTAAGATTATTGTCTCCTTGCAGATTTAAGCCTTACGATATGGCGGGTCGCCCGGGGGCCCCGAAGAGGGAGCGGGCCCCGCGGGGGGCGGGATCGCCCCAGCCCCCTCCGCCCGCCACGGAAAACGGAGTGGGTGATTATCGGTGAGATTCTTCTTTCATATGTTATTCGAGCTTTCTCTCTTTCTCGGGGGTTTTTGGTTTCATGGTTCACTCATTTCATTTCTAATTATCCGCTATTCAAACAACCGTCGACGTAACAAATACTACCGATAAGAGTTACAAACCTCGGTAATCCACACTCGTAATCGAATTGGTAATCCTCTTCATTTAAAAATATGTGTATACTGCGCCAGAGTCGATGGCATCCTCAAGTAGGGGAAGGTTGTGTTAAGGAAAAGGAACCTGGGTATACAGATCTGATCAACCAACGTTTCGATTTCGTATGGTTGTCTTTTTCCGGCACAATATCACTAATATTTTCCATCTTCTTAAATTGACAACATTCTGTCAATTTTTAACCATTTTCAAAGCTGTGCACTGCCGCTCATCCATTGAACTTAACACCCTAGACTTTGATGGTGTGCGCTTTTGATTTTGACCGTATGTTTAACTTGCATGCTTTCCAGAAACATTTATATTATTATGGGTATGTGCACACATGTTGTATGTTGTGAGATTTTAATGGTTTTGTAATTCTGTGACAATTAAGGTTTTTCCTTATAGGGTAATTCATGTGTACAATTCCATTGCTTTAACCCCTCCCGTCCTTTAGGGTCATATGTGACCGTGCGTCCATATTTTGTAATAGTATTTTTATCTTTTTTTCTATCATCCGCAAATATGTAATTTTTTTGACTTTATAAAGAGAAATAATAATTCTTTCCAGTTTGCCTTAAATATTTATACTGGATGCCATTAATAAAATCCTAAAAATACCGAAATGAATAATTCATATTTCGCGCCACTATCGTAACAATCTGTTTAACTTTAAAAATTATTTCTTATTTTTTATTTTATGAATTTTTATGTTTGGTATTAAAATTTTATTATTTAGAAATAGTAATGTTTATTTTAAATGGATACACCGGAAAGTTAATTTTATCTACAGTAGAACGCCGTCAACTCAAACCCCGATAATTCGAAAAAATGCGTAATTCGAAATTTTCGCCAAAAACAAAACGCAGAATTTTTTTTAATACAAAATGGTTTTTTAATTCGAAATTCATTAATTCGTAATTCGTAATTCGAAATTTATTTTTGTCCGCGCACGAAAATTTGTTCCTGTAATTCGAATTTTGTAAATCTGTATCGATTTACACTCGAAATATATTGTATTTTTACGAATTTACATTCAGATATTCGAAATAGAGGGCCGGCCGCGACGGAAATCGGCCGCGAAAATAAAGGAATAATTCTTATTGATACGAATTTACTCTTAACCGTTTGAGTGCCAATCGTCGATTCGTGTTTTAACGAAGATTGCCGATCGTCGATTTCCGTCGATTGCGTCAGTCGTGTTCTGATTCGCGCGTACGTCGGTACGTAAAATTCTCATTTTTTCGAAACGCCTGGACTTCGGGATCCTCCTCCGCGTGATTCTAAACCAATATTCTTATATAAAACACCGAAAAAATCATCGAAATCCTTGAAAATTCAAAGAATTTATGGGGTTTTAAAAAAATATATAGTTTCATAAAAAATAATGTTTTTTGGTGGCATTTTACAAGCAACTGTATGAATTTTTTTGGCACTCAAACGGTTAAGATACTACCTGGATTTGAAGGGGCGACCGAGAAACTCGATTTTTGGCGTCTTTTTATATTCCTAAAATTTCAAATTACATGGGAATTCGTTAATTCGAAATTTGATTTTTGATGTCCCGTGAATTTAGAATTAACGAGGTTCTACTGTTTTTTGTTAATATAAAGGTACAATAAGATATAAACTTCGATAATTAATATTTAAAGTAGAACTGGTATGACGGTCAAAAACGGAAGACTCACTAAACCGGCCTTTTATCCGCTACGTTCGCGTTGAACATTCATCAGAGACGTGCATTCACTATTCCATAATCTCCAACCCACGTTCATTACAACTAGTAATACATAATAATGATGTGAATGCATTTTAGATGAATTAAGTTATGTTAATATCACATGAAACATTTATTTACTAATTAAATCATCTTGTTACAAATGCAGTGATTGTATTTACATAAAATTGCACATATCATATTTGTGCACTATGTCAATGTTATTATATTTTTGAATGAGACAATATCACCTCAAATACTTAATTATTTGGACATATGTACAACATTTTTCATCAAAAACCAGAAACTTTTCTGTGCCTTTGTAGATCTACAAAAAACATTCAACCGAGTCGTCAGGTAAAAGCTTTGTAAGGTGTTGTCCATGTATGAAGTGGATACGAATCTGACTCAGGCAATTGCGTCTCTGTAAGTGTTTCATGTGTTAGGCTGAACTGTGGTTTTACGGATTGGTTTGATATCACAAAAGGTGTTAAACAAGGCTGCGTAATGTCACCATGGTTATTCAATCTATACATGAATAATTGTATGCAAGAATTGAAAGAGGTAGGATTGGGCGCGAATTTGAGTAATATGAGAGTATGTTGCCTGTTGTATGCGGATGATGCGGTGCTGATTGCTAACAGTATGGAAGATCTACAGTCTTCGTGTCTAGGATGAACCAAGTATGTATGAAGAATGAGTTAATGATAAATGTAAGTAATTCTAAAGTAATGGTGTTTGAAAGAGAGAGTACGAAAGCAGTGTGCAATATAGTTGTGAATGAGGAATACTTGGAGCAGGTGGATGAGTTTGTGTATCTAGGGAGTATGTTTACGAGAGATGGGAAGGCTGACAGAGACATTGAAAGAAGGGTAAATGCATGTACTCCATTAATGGAGGACTGAACGCAGTTGGCGCTAACAAAAAATTGTCCAAAGAAGCGAAGCTAGCAGTCCACAATGAAGTGCTGGTACCTACCCTGATGTACGGAAGTGAGGCATGGAACTGGCAGAGAAAGGATGAAAGTAGACTAAATGCTGTAGAAATGAGATCCCTGAGGCGTATGTGTGGTAAAACCATGTATGATCGTGTGAGAAATGTGGAGATCTGCAAAGAGTACTGATGTAAGCGTAATGAGTAAGATCAAGGAAGGGACGCTTAGATGGTTTGGGCATGTAGAGCGAATGAGCGGAGAAAGGAGTGTAAGGAGAATATACGATGCAAATGTAAATGGTAGCAGAAGTCGGGGACGCCCGAGGAAAACATGGCATGATCAATTGAATCAGATACTTGAGTCGGGCCATGTCAAGAGTCAGAATAATAGAAGAGTATGTATGAGACGAGGTATGAATGTGAATGAGGCAAGGAGTGTGTGCCAAGACCGAGTTGTTTGGCGGTCCGTCCTCTCTGCCCACCCCTGCGGGGAATCGGTGTGATGGTTAGTTAGTTAGTCGCAGCTAAAATTTATTACTAGTGACTTAAAACTATAATTAGTGACTTACAAACTAAGACATACAGCTGGCAACTGAGCACTGAGACTTATTTAGACTAGAGATTTATTTATATCTAAGATTTAAGCTAGTGACTTGCAACTAATAATAATAATATTAATATTTGGATGATTTGTACAGCGCCGTTTTTGTGCAAAAAACCTCAAGGGACTCAAAAGACTAGTCGCTTAAAACTAATACATTTTTATGACCAAGTGGGTGTTAACCCCGCCCTCTAATTTGTCCACTTTTGTGAAAAGCGCATTAGGTCTCATAGAAATCGTCGTGTCTCCCTCACTGACATTGTGAGAAATAGGAACTAAATGGTATTAGAAAGAGAAAACACCACGCTTTATATTCAAATCCAGAAGTTAGCCACAGAAGAATTAGAATGTAATCTAAAAATCTGTGACATTAAAGCTTCCTACTGAAACTTGGAAAAATTGGAAATTTGTGAATTACTTAATTTTTTTTAATAAAAAATGTTCAGAAATATTCCATTTATTTGGATTTTTTTGCAAAGCAGAAATACTCCGACCTTCTGACTAAATATTCCAGAGGCCTGAGGGGTTAACCTTTTTAATGCCGGAAGGTATGGCTGTGCACGGCTGGCTGTAATTTTTTTAGCAAAAAAATGAAATCAATATAAAGATGGTAATATTAAAATAAACTGTTTAATATTTTAATATTAAAGTGTTACTCGATCATACAAATTGATGTTCTTTGTCGTGTTCTTTATTTTAAATTATTCTAATTACAAAGGTATAAAGCAGGGCGAGTAAACGTGCCAATCTTGTATCGCCAGCCTGTCATACACGGCAATGAAGAGCGTGTGAATGCGCTCATGACACAGAACTGGTTAATGCATAATACTGCTGTAGAATAAACACATTGACATACATTGGAACTAATCGATATGGACAGAAACGATTAGTAAACTAACGAGACACTGCCATCTCAGGAGACACATGCAGATATTGGGAGTGGAAAACATGGATATTGCTGTATGTTTATGTATCGTATGTACGTTAGCTATCATTGAAACTTTAATAGTGTAATAATCTTAATATGTTAACTATAACTATCACGCAGCCAAGTGGTGGAGTAGGTAGTACCCAAAATTACTATCCTCCTTATATTAGCTTATATACTTGACAAATATGATTTAAGATTTTCACAGCCAAAAGTATTTTTTTTATTTGTTTTTGGGGTGTTATGCCGTGTTGCGCTAACTCCTTCTTTAGCCAACGTTTCGGACAGCATTGCAGTGTCCATCATCAGGGCAGATGTGTTATTTTGCATTTCAAAATAACACATCTGCCCTGATGATGGACACTGCAACGCTGTCCGAAACGTTGGCTAAAGAAGGAGTTAGCGCAACACGGCATAACACCCCAAAAACAAATAACAAAAATATATACTTGACATATCATTTTACGTATTTCTGCGCAAATACATAAGTTACCATTAATAGTTGACTGAATAATTAGGATTTCTATAGTTTAAAAGCCCATAAGACCCACTTGGTTATAGAAGTTTTGTTTGGCATCTTGCCTGTCAAGAGTTAAGACTTCTTCCATGCATAATTTGCTTTTGTGAGATTTTTATTGTTGAATGTTTGTATTGAATTTACCAAGCTTTGTACTGCCAAAATGAACAGATAATCCCTAGAAGTGATCTGTACCGATTTATAAAAAAAACTATTTTACATACGACCTTTCCACTCCTAGACCCCAGACAAGCTAATAAAATTGTTTAACTGCTCAAGAAAGAATTTCGATATGGTTTGATTTTTAAACTTGGAATTCCTTTAGAATCAATAATTTGAGTTTTTATTACTTTCATTAAAATTGTTGAAGTTAAGTTTTTATATAAAATTGTAAATTATCATTTGCATATAGCCCTGATATATTAACTCTTTGCACGCTGCCGTATCAACTGTTGTTACGGCAAAAAGTCTATACTCACACATGGCTGTATCAACAGTTGAAACGGAAACTTTGACGATATTCCAGCGCTCTTTCATCATAAATGTATTTCTTGCTCACTTGGACATTCGTAGAACTATCACGATGCTGACATCTACAAGAATTTCTCAAAAATAAAATTGTATTTCATAAAAAAAGATCGATAATCAAGTGCGCCTTTTAGTCCTTTAGTTTACATTTTTGTCAACGGATGGCGTTAGTACAGGGTGCGGCACGGAAACTTGCTGATTTGAATTGGACGCCGACGAGCGAGGCGTGGTCAGAAAGGGGTGGGGAGGGTCTCATTGGAAAGAGGGGGTCTTGAAGTTTTGTTACACTACAAGCCAGTTGGCGTCGTGAGTTGGACAAAGGAACAGCGTGCGTTTGCCGTCGAAGCTTACTTTTCTAGCGGTCATTCGGTGGTCGCCACCCAACATGCCTTCCGTACTCGGTTTAACATTCATCCCGCGGGTCCCGTTCCTAGGCGGCAATCAATTGTTTCGTGGGTGGACATATTCAGGGAAAGTGGGAGTGTGGCAAGAAAAGGCTCAGAAGGTCAATGGACTTCCAGAACTCCAGAAAACGTCGAGAGGGTGAGGGAGTCGGTTTTGCGCTCTCCCCGGTGTTCGGCGCGTAAACACGCTGCTGCCCTGGGGATTTCTGATCGCACAGTGAGACGAATTCTTCACAAGGAACTCCGGTTTCATCCCTACAAACTTGCTGTGGTCCAAAAGTTGAATGAACGCGATTTCGCTTCTCGCCAAACTGCATGTGAAACGCTCAGAAACTTGCCACGCTGTCGTGTTTTTCAGTGATGAGGCCCATTTGAAGGAAAACATCCGCCAAGCCATAACCAACATTCCCGTCGATATGCTCGAAAGAGTGGAGCGAAACTTCAAATCTAGGGTAGATCAGTGTATCACTAATGAGGGCCGCCATTTGCCCGATGTCATTTTTAAAACTAGTTAAAACAAAAATTCAGAATGTGTACTAGACGATACAAAAAGAATTAAATCGATTGACTTTTCAAATCAGCAAGTTTCCGTGCCGCACCCTGTACTAGTATGTCATTCACAACTATTCATAACTAAAAATGATAATGCTCATGGTGTCCCACTTGTGTTTATCAACGCAGTGGCCTAAGTACACACACGCCGAGTGAATGGTGGGACCACATTCAAAAGATACGGTACGTCTTTGTATGAAATTTTATGTTTTTGTTTTTATGATTTGTTTTCATATTGTGGAGAATAATCTGTTCTGTCTATAAAGTCCAATAAATCATGCAAGAATGCTATAATTTGACATTTAATTGCGTGCATAGGTATTAGATAAAACGGAGCAAATTAACGCGTTCAAAAGGTTAATGTTTATTCATACCATTAGATTAAGGTTCCTAGTATGTATTATTGTCACAATCATACTGCGGTTTCAGGAATTCTATTGTAAATAGATTAAACATCATTGGTAACTCATATGCTATGTTAGCTGATGTTTTCAATATGCCTCTATTGAAATATAAATCTCTACTGATTAAACATATTTTAACGAGATCACCACGTTATCACCACATTAACAGGTTTGTTTGTTTTGGTTTCTTCTTCATTTATTTTAATAACTTTTTATTAATGTATAATATAGGCGTATTAAAAACATCAGCCAACAGCATGTGATGAAATAGACTTTCCCCAAAAGAAAATGTATTAAAGAAAAGCTACACCTCAATTACGTAGAAATCATTACACTAGAGACACCTAGCGAATATTATTGGACTAACTACAGGAAACTGTAATTAGAAAAAGAGGCGTTTTTGTGGGATGTGACTATCCAGATTTATGATTAAAATTAACTAATCATGGAGGGCTTTTGATAGGACAGTTAGTCGTCATCAAAAGCCATATCATCACAAGCATAAGAGTTACTAATGGTGTGTAATATATTTAGAACAGATTTGGCTTGAAACAGTAGTACGTCCACAACACACTTCTATCGGTTTATTTATTCAGTGTTTGTACCACACTTGCTTAATTAACTTGCTTGATCTTTCTATAACATTGACTGACACTAATAATGCTTTTTGAGAATGTGCCTTTTAAAAACTTAATAAAAATGCACTAATCATTTTAACAAGCTTTTAGGCACTGTTAACAATACAAGAGAAATGTGATAAATATTAATTTTCTAATTACAGGTTTTAAAAAATCTCATAAGTACAGCTGAATATAAAAAATGATTCATGTTTTTTTTTTTTTACTGTTTACTTTGGGTCCAGAGGCAAGCAGCTTATCGTTCTGCCACTAAGGTTGTCAAGTTGTTCGAACGTCTGTAATTTCGTACAAATAATTATTTCGCATCGATATTTAACCGTTCTAATAATATTCTTTTTTGCCTACCGTCAACTCCTTAATTAAGATGATTATTGTCATTCTCAGTTTCAGTCCTTGTTTGTATTACAAAGTATCCGAAAGAAATCAGATTTAATAATTAACTTCATAATATCATAATAATAATTAAATTTAAATTATTATCTAAATGGGTAATCCCATGGGGATCCCAGGGATGATCATTATCTCGATTTTTTACAAAAAGAAAGATGAAAAAATCATTATTGAAATTGTGTTGTATGATGTCTCGACCTAGAGTCATGATTCAATGGCTTATGGAAATGCATGTGGAGCCACACTGGACGTAGAAGTAGTACAGATTGATACACTCAGTAACTGGACAAAACAGAATTGGATGAAATAATAGGTCATTTCTTCAGTGTTTTATTTTGTCACTGTTCTGTGGTGTATATACGAATTATTGTCCTATAAACATTATTTATTTGTATTGTTTGTTTTGCAGGTGCTACATCTGTGCGGGCACCTTCCCTCACTCCTCCATGGAGTGGCTGTCCACCTCCGCCGAATACATGAACTCGCACGCCATGCACTTCCCGTGCCTGGCGTCGGTGGGCCGGGGGCCGCCGCCCGCCCCCACTCCCACCCCCACCCCCGGGGGGCCTGCGGCCGGCGGGGGACGAGTGTTGGCCTGCTCGCGCTGCGTGCATCACCTGGCGCAGCAGTGGGAGACCATGGACGCTGAGCGGGTGCCGCTGGAGCATAGGAGGTAATGCAAAGGAAAGGGACTCTTCAGGGTCCATTTGTTTCTTTCGGCAGTCAATTTGATTATTTTTGATCATTTTGTGATTTTTTTTGATTTTTCACAGTGATATTTTACTTTTGAGTTCGTTTTGATTTTTTTGTGGCAATTTAACCCTTTCGGGTTGCCGGTTTCATTTTTACTCTTTTGTGTCATATTGACGGTAGGAGCAATTTGATTCTTTTTGATCAGTTTTCCTCTTTTGCAGCAATTTGACTTTCCTAGTATAATATGTATGTAGTGATTTAAGTTTTGAGAGAAGAGTTTTTAGCATTTGTTTTGGCAATGTTTATCTTTTGGAAAATAGTGACTCTTGGGTGATATGAGAAATTTTACTATAGCTTCCTGTTTTTAAGGTTGTTAATCTATAGTAGAAAGATGTTTTGTAACTTTGCACAGCTGATATTTCACTGAAATGAACCTTTGAATATTAACCAAGTTTAAAAAAAATGTATAGTGTTTATTTGTAATGTTCCAGATACAACATCCCTTCCCCGATGCCTTCCAACTGTTCAGCCAATGGGGAGAGGGTAATTCCCACCCCTCCCTCCACCACTTCTGAAAGGACCATAGCTTCTAATTCCGGTAACTCCCATAAATATATTTTTTTAAATTATTCAATGTCAACTGTAAAAAAATTCTAAGCTTGGGATGTTTCAAATTTTATCACATTCATTCACAATCAGCATCATTTCCAAATTTAGACAAGTCTAGTCTCTGTTAGGTGCTGATTCTCGGACCGTTTCAGCTTTTGATCGGTTGTCAACCATAACAGCATGACTGTTGTGCTTTATGACCTATCACAATTTGATCAAAAGTTGAAACGTGCCCGGAATCGACCGTAAACAGGTACCGTTTAAATGTTAATAATTGAATATGGCGGTGATGGTCTTATTTGATGAAGTTTGAAGAACTCTAACATAAATGGTGCTCATTTCCATTTTATGAGACAAGTACAATATATCACCCGTGTAATGGATAATAAAGATGAAACTAATAAAAAAATAATATCAGACAGGAGTTCAAACACCTGAACCTAAGTTATAGGTTTCCAAAGCAAAATGTTGCATGTCATATTTGACAAATTTTACCAGAGGGCAGAAACAGTGAATTTACACCCCAGATCAAATGTGGAGATGCGATAGTTTGCATCTGAGTCACAGAGTTGAGAAATGGAAGAGAAATATAATCTGGCCATTGAATTTTAAAGCATTTTCTTTATTTGTTTTGTAAGAAACAAAGAACTTTTGATTTATAATACAAAAATACATATATATATACAAGCTTAAACAATGTTAAGCTAAAAATGTTTGTTATGCTAATATTGGTAGAGAACATTTTTATTTTATTTATTTATTTATTCAAACGCCATAAAATGGCTTTTACAATACAGTGATAATCGAATTACAAGCGTACAGTGGTAAACAAGATAATAATAGCAATAAATTAAAGAACAATTAATGTGTACACAAAAACACCATTGCAAATGATGCAGTTATCGATAATATAAGTGCAGTAAGACAATGCATAGTTCAAAAGAAATATATACCAGTGTAACAATAGTTGAACTAATTTATACTAGGTTTGTGTAAGACCTGTCGTAAGTCAAAGTATGAGGTGTCTGTGATAATAGTCAGTATGTAGTGAGTTTATTGTTACCCGCAAAATTAATTGTACTTGGAATAGCTGAGTAGGCATCGCAACTAGGCATTAACAATTCAGGGCTGTCAGCAATGATACTTATATTTTGCCTTAAGACTAATAAGAAGGTAAAGCAAAGAGGAATATAGGATAAGGATGGGAGATGCTCTCGATTAATCTGTGATCGTACACATTCCTTCAGTTTGATATTACCAAAGGTTATTGTTAAGAATGTGGATATTATGAAATTGTGTTATACTGTGCACATATACGGGGAATCGGGGAATTTGGATTGCATAATGGTTTAGATTACCATAGAAGTAATAGTGTTGTGTTATTTGTTGCAGCTTGTACATCAATCTACTGTTTCCTGTGCGGCCTCCACTCAGACTTCACCCTGGCGCGGGTGCTGTATGGACACCCGCAAGGCAACGCCCCCTACTTCCCTAATTTATTAACACATCAGGTATGCTCTACCTCCCTCATTAATTCATTCTTACATTATACATCCACACACTTACAGCCAAGATTTAACTGCAGTGGTATTATGTTGGGGTAGGTTGTCTGGCTGAAGGTAGTGTGGAGGGGCAGGAGATAGTGAAGAGGATACTTAAAAAGAACCTGGCTATTCAGATCTGGTCAGCGAATACGGCTAGTGTCCTTCGCTGAGCCGTACTCTTAAAGTTTATAAAATAATTTAAAGGCTGATTGTTGCTATTCCTATAGTCGAACAGCTACTAAGGGCCGTCTGATTCAACGGGAAGCTAAATTTGAATTATCATTCAAGGTAACAAGGATGCTAAATAGGACCATGCTCTGTTTGAAGTATAATTTTGCTAAAGTAATTACTATTAGCTTTTCTGCTTTTGTGCAGTGAAAAAAAATTAAGACATTGTTGGTAGTTCTTATTCGAAGTATGATACAGTTAAAAGTGACCGAGGGGGATAGGGTCCCATTAGCTCAGTGGTAGAGCGGTGTCCCAGAAAGACAAGGGTCCTGGGTTCGAGTCCTATATGTGACCGTATCCTTTTCTGATTTTTCTGTTTCAGATTTTCGTTTAGAAATCGCTAATATTGTCTTCAATAATTAATTACTATTAGTGTGGCCAGTCTGAAAAGCAGAATATTCCTTAAAATTATGTGACAAAACACGCCGTATTATTTTTTGGTGCTGCCACACCGACGATTTGATCTCGGATCTATGGTGACAGACAACAACTTTACTGTCAAAATAAACTATGTAAAACATATCCTCAAATGTTGCTGAATATATGAAGTACAAATATGTTGGTTGCCAAGTAGGTACTCGGACGGTAGTGCTCAGTGATATTCATTCTATTCAACAAGAACTCAAATTCAATGAATTTGGGCACCAACAAGCAAAAGCTTGAGGTCTGAAATTAATTTTTGGTGTTAAAACAGACAGCCGTAAATGCACTCTCAATATTTAGCATGGGCATTATAAATTTACAGGAAACATTGCAAAACCAAACAAGAAAGAAATTCAACCATTGTGTTATTATTGTATTATACATAAGTGAACAGTTTATTAATTTTTATAAATCGTAGCCGGTTTATTTAAATTAATTTTATTTTGAAAAACCAACAATTTTAGTATTTAAAATGTATAGTGAAATATGTATAATTATTAAACCAATAAGAGGTTTTTACTAAAATTATATATAAATGTAGGGAAGTTAAAATTTGTGGTTGTATGAGAAATCTGAAAAAAAAAAGTTTTTTTTTTAGATCTCGACAACGCGCTACCTATCGGATCAAAAACTATCCTTTATTTCAAGCTGGAACCAATCATACACATCCACAAAAATTCATTGAAATCGGTTGGGCGGTTTTGGAGATTAGCGTGTACGAACACAGTGACACCCATAGACATATGAATATTAGTAGACCTGCCCTAAGTGATTAAAAGGGTATTATCCCCACTCCCCATACCGTTTCCATTGGAGCCGGCTGGGCTCGCGTATGGCCTCAAGTGAAATTTGAAAACGTGACGTCATCATTCTTGTGCGAACTATGGTCGAGGCATCATCGGTTCATTTTACGAAATAACACGGCAAAATGTTGACTTGTGATATGAAAACTTGTAAAAATAGATGTGAAAAAGAGAATAAACCCAATTGTCGTATTACATTCCATAAGTAAGCATTATTTTACTTTATTTTAAGCTTATTCACACCGTATTATATGGATCAGTTTTAGAAACATATACTATCACATCACAATGTAGCGATTCTCAAGTGTGCTCATCGTTGTTTACTGGGGTAAGTAAATTATGAAACATTTGTAAAAGTGTCTTAACTAAATACTCTGAAACTAACTACGACTCTGCAAACAGAAGAAATTTACTTTGCCGAATTTGGACTTCGCAAATTAGTTCATAACGTGGCGAGTAATTTGCGCTCCCATGTAAAAATGTCTATTCATTCAAAAGCAGATTTTACTTTTAAGAACTAAATGATGATATTATAATGCGAGATGCCTATTTACTGTCAGATTGATTTATTGACGAATCACAGTCAGCTTAACCCCCTTCGTTCTTCAACAGTTGATTTTACCCCTCGCCATTATCTTCTCGTCTATTAATTCCTATGTCTGTGGTGACACCTAATTTTTATATACAGCAGAACCCCGTTAATTCGAACCCCGATAATTCGAAAAAACGCGTAATTCGAAATTTTCGCCAAAAAAATTTCCGCAGAAAAATTTTTTCATACAATTTTTTTTTTAATTCGAAATTCGTTAATTCGTAATTCGAAATTTATTTTTGTCCGCTCACGAAAATTTGTTCGTGTAATTCGAAAAAATTTGATTTTTTGCGAAAATAAATCATAATATTTCGTAAATCTGAATCTAAAAGTGAGCCGTGGCGGTAAAACGCCGAAAAATGAATTTTTACGTGGTTATACATCGTCCTAAGAAGTATTATTATTTTTTAAATCTGAATCGATTTACACTGGAATGTCGTACTTTTCAAATTTATTTCGAATATCCGAGTTTGAAGGGCCGAGAAAATACGTTTTACGCGGATATGTGTCGTAGTTTTACGAGTTTACACCAAATATCTGAATTTAAAGGGTCGGCCGCGACGAAACTCGGCCGCGAAATTTCGATTTACGCGTAAATGTATAGTATACTTACGAATTTATATCGAATATTTGAATTAAATGGCCCGCTGCGACGGAAATCGGCCTCGAAATCTCGATTTACGCGTAAATATATCGTATTTTTACGAATTTATTTCGAATATCTGAATTTTTAAGGGCCCGCCGCGACGGAAATCGGACGCGAAATTTCGATTTACGTGGAAATATATCGTATTTTTACTAACTTTACTTCGAATATCCGAGTTAAAAAATATGGCGCGACGGAAATCAGCCGAAAAATTTCGATTCGCGCCAAAATATGACATATTTTTACGAATTTTCTTCAAATATCTGAACTTAAAAGGGCCGGCCGCGACGAAAAACTGCCGATAAAATTCGATTTACGCGGAAATATATCATATTTTTACGAATTTACACCAAATATCTGAATAGGGTCGGCCGCGACGGAAATCGGCCGCGCATTCTCGATTTACACGGAAATATATCGTATTTTTGCGAATTTATTTGGAATATCTGAATTTAAAGAGCCGGCCGCGACGGAATACGGCCGCGGATTCTCGTTTTACGCGGAAATATATCGTATTTTTACGAATTTAAATTCAGATATTTGAAATAAAGGGCCGGCCGCGACGGAAAATTACCGCGAAATCTCGATTTACGCGGAAATATATCGTATTTTTACGAATATCTCAATTTAAAGGGTAGGCCGCGACCGAAATCGGCAGCGAAATCTCGATTTACGCGTAAATATATAGCATTTTTACGAATTTATTGCAAAAATATCTGAATTTAAAGGGCCCGCCACTACTGTAATCGGCCGCGAAAATAAAGAAATAATTGGTATTAATACGAATTTACAACTAAAATACCACCCGGATTTGAAGAGGCGGCCGAGAAAATGGATTTTCGGCGTATTTTTTTTTTTTTTTTTTTTTCATAAAATTTCGAATTACGTGGGAATTCGTTAATTCGAAATTTGATTTTTGATGTCCCGTGGATTTCGAATTAACGAGGTTCTACTGTATTAAGATTATATAAAACAAATTATTCATATGAAGGCTTTATTATCAATAATTCAACGGTTGAGTGACTTCCATGTTTGGTTTTGCAACGAAATTTTGAGAGTGCGTTTAGTAACTGTTCGACGATAGTCATGTCTGTCATATCATGTATGCTTAATTCAATTATAATAAATATTGTGTTTATTTTTGCAGAGTTTACCAAATGCCGAACAGCTGAGAGAAGACGGTTCGGCCCTAGTCTGCACATTTTGTTATCATTCCTTATTAAACCAATGGAGAAGGTAATTACTTTTATACCGATCTATATTCTTATCTTATTCAACTCATTGGATAATTTGTAAAATCACTCCAAATCACCTCATCTTATTCAACTCATTGAAATATTGATATAAATCATTCCTTATTAAACCAATGGAAAAGGTAATTACTTTTACACCGATCTATATTCTTATCTTATTCAACTCATTGGATAATTTGTAAAATCACTCCAAATCACCTCATCTTATTCTCTTATCTTGTTCAACTCATTGGATAATTTGTAAAATCTCTCCAAATCACCTCATCTTATTCTCTTATCTTATTCAACTCATTGCCCAGCGCCCTTGAGGTGATTTCTCACGAAAACGGCGCTATATAAATTAGCCAAATATTATTGGATAATTTGTAAAATCACTCTAAATCACCTCATCTTACGCTCTTATCTTATTCAACTCATTGGGTAATTTGTAAAATCACTCCAAATCACCTCATCTTATTCAACTCATTGAAATATTGATATAAATGCCCTCAATGTTTCTTAGTTTGCCCTCAATGTTTGTAGTTTCCTGGTAATTCATGGGAGTACCGCCGCCCTCCTTTGCACAGATTCCAGTAGGTTTTTCATGATACTTTGCAATTTGTTCTTTTTAAGTTTATATTATTAATTCCTTGCACAGACATCCAAATTGGTAGACTTGCGCAAATATAAAATCTGGGTATCTTTTCAACGAGTTGAAGGCAAACCATGTGACAGTGTTTTCGACACCAGGAGGGTTCGATAATTCTTTAAAGAAACTACGAAATTAGTCATGCGTTGACTGCCGAAGAGCGCACATTGAAATAACCAGACCCTGCGCAGAAAAGTAAAGAAAAGGGGACAGTTTGCAGTGAAGTCCATTGTGGGACTTTTCTGTGCAGGGTCTGAATGTTCGTTTTTAACTGAACCGTGTACAAATTGGGTTGCGTGTCAATGTGGTGATGATGCAATGTCTAAATAGTGTAACAAAATATTTGATTTTTGAAACAAGCTCGATCTTTTGTTACCTGATTTGGGATTATATTAATATGCACGGCATTTTAAAAAGGACTAGTATGCAGTACTATTAGTATGCAGAATTTATTTTCGAGGATTAAATAGTGATATTACGATGAGTTGCCTGTATACTGTCAGATTCTGTGATGTATGGTAATAAGTTGGGTATTCAAGCGATAGATGGCACTAGTCAGAAAGCTTACTCCAGATTCCGACAGATGTCGCTAGAGTGTAGCAATTGCCTGTGGGATATTATTGTCAGACAACAAGCTTCTAGAAACAGAATTACCAACCCTCGGGTAATGATCAGTGAAGCTAAATCCAGACTTATTAATTGTTACGTAAATAAACACAATTATAGTAAAAGAACCTTTTACTTTATCAAAGAGTTCCCAACACAGAAATCTGCAAGTAAAGCAGAGACATAACAGATTCATATATTGACAAATCCTCCCCGCTCCGCGCACTTGGTTTGTTCCACTTTCCCTGATAGGCTGGTCTATCAATTTGAATGTTTATGATTCTTTATGTTAACTTTCTGAACATTCAATGTTCTGAATGGAATCTCCACTGGGCTTGGTAGATGTGAAACTAATAATCACTTTAATTTGTTAAGTTTATCAAACCAAAATCTCTGAATTTAAGAAAATCATTTAACACTATATGGTCGGGCATTTTACCGTCAAATTGGGGGCGAAGCGCGGGTGTTAATTAGACTTTCCGCAAAATCTTCATATCTTATGATCTATTTGATATTTTTCGATGAAACTTTCAGTGTTTTACTTAAAAAAGATGTCTCTATTTATTTACTTAGCAATGTATGTGTAATTCCTTTTTTTATGAACAAAAACTTTCTACTTTCTTGGGAATATAAAAAAAAACTATAACCTAATAGTGCTTCAATGTGTGATAGAGTTCAAAACACTTTCCTTTATGCAGGGGCACATTGCAAAACTTGCACATGTACCGCGTTTCACTGCGTAGTTTGTGAGCGGAACATACGCTTCAACGATTTTATTTTTTTGTTGTGTTTCAAACTCATTGTATTGACAGGTAGATAGATCGGTTACCGCCGACAATAGAAAACACATGACCCCGCACCCATTTTGAACCCCTTGTTTACAAGTTTTCCGCTCCTTACCGCTTTGCGCAACAAAACGAGTAAACTCGTCTCCCGCGTCTTACTGTAAAAAGGCGTATGACGAGTTTTCTCGTTTCCCGCAAAGAATGTGTTAAAAGTCCAAATTACATAAAAATGTTGATGAGAGTGATTTAATATCTTTTGTAGGTACGAAGCGGCGGTGGGCTACGGGATGGTCCCCCCAGACCAACGTACCTACAACACACACGACTACTGCTGCCACCTGTGCGGGGTCACCACCTATAGGAAGCGTGTTAGAGCATTACCCATTAAAGTAAGTCAGTCTGTCTACCCACCGTGCTTTGTGTCCTCAGATAATCCCAAGAAGACAGCCTCTGCAGTCGAGGGTTAAGGCTCTCTACTAGCAAGCTGAAGGTCGCGGGTTCAAATCCCGCCGTGCGCAAGTAAATTTTATTTAATTGATTTGTTTTGTTCCAAAAATTAATTATTTAAAATAATACAGGGTTTTCCAATAAGAGGTATTATTTTAAATAGCCCGCTATTTCGGTAGATGTTACTTTTGAAGCTGTTATTTTTTGACATTTGACAAGTAGAAACTACGCCATTAATAAAAATGGAACGATACACTTCAACAACTCATTGAAATTATTAAAATTCACTTGAGTGAATCAAATGCGAATCATCTTGAGTGATGAGGCCCATTTCCACCTCGGTGGCTTCGTCAAACCCAAAGAAAGGGCTCGGAAAACCCAAGAGTTATTCTTGAAAAGCCTTTCTATTCTCAACGTGTGACTGTTTGGTGCGGTTTATGGTCCGGCGGAGTCATTGGACCTTACTTTTTCGAAAATGAGGCTGGAGCAACAGTTACGGTGAATGGATTGCGCTATCGAGAGATGATTAATGATTTTTTATGGCCGAAATTGGATGGTAATGATCTGGCCAACGTTTACTTTCAACAAGACGGCGCTACGTGCCACACAAGCAATGAAACCATTGATCTTTTACGATTGAATATCAAAATAACACCTCTTATTGGAAAACCCTGTACTATTGCAACCTCAAGGTCGGGGTCCAGAATAATTCCTACCGCCTGCTAAAGAATCCATCAGAACTCATTGTATCTATTACAATAAAGTGTTTTGTCTTTCACCAGAAAGTTAGATACTTTGCCACTTTCCAATATGTTGCAAATTCACTACATATTGTTTTACGAGAATACATTGTGAAATAACACAAATAAAATTTACTTTTGCACGTCGGGGTTTGATCTGCGACCTCCGGAATCAAAGCCGAGCATTGTAACCATTCAGGCTGTTGGTAAAATGAACATACCCACAACACACTTCTTTCAGTCTCTTTATCTCTTCAGTGAGAAGTTTTGTCTAATATGTTGTGTTATTTTTGCAGGAATTTCCATTTCTCATACACAGGCGGAACGAAAGTTCGCTGCTTCTAGAAAACGGGGATTTCGCAGTTGTCTGTCTTGACTGCTACGAAAGCCTCAGGTAAATATTCTTTTATAAATTAATTATACATCATCATTAGCCATTTCATGATATTCGTATATCAGCCTTATCCACCAGTGTCCAAGTTTAATGTGCGTGTTGTGTCCCAGGATGCAAGCGCAGGAGTACGAGAGGTGGGGGGTGCCGGTGGAGAAGCGCGAGTACAACTGGATGATGCAGCCCCCGCCCCCCGAGGACAGCCCCGAGTCGGCCGTGGCCCGCCTGCCCTCGGGCGAAAGAACTGATAAATTGGTGAGTCCGGTCAATCAATTCGTCATCTTTAAACCCAATACAATACAACCTCACCTGACTCAACCTAACCTAACTTTAACCGATTCCTGAATCCTTTGTAAGTAAGCTTGAGGTAGGGTAGGTTAGGTTCGATGGATGGAGAAAGGAGCGTCTGGAGAATTCAGCGAAAGCGAACGGTTAAAGAAATCGGGGATGAGTCAGGTCATGTCAAGAATGTATGTAAAAAAAGTAATTCAGGGTTACACATTTTCATAACTGACCAGACTATGATATGATTTTTTCAATGAGCATGGCTGAATCCAAAACCGAATGCCTGGAAATCTCCATCTCTCAAGGCATTTATTTTGTGAATGCCGCATCGCTCTAGTGGTTAAGATATAATTTTTTTTTATCCCATTCACATGGTTGTCGCATAAATTATGCGACATGGGATGGGATAGATTTCGTTGAAGCAGTCAGCGTGTAAAGATTAAGAAGAGAACTTTCAAACTTATTTGTAATTGGGAAACCCTCATCTACTTTGGGACTGCTAGGGCTAACGGAATGGCTTTATTTTGAAATATTTATAATCTTTTTCCCTCTTCCCAGGTACCCCAGTCCCTGTCTGCCGCTAGACCCAGCAGAAAGAACAACTCCCCCAAACACGGCACCGGCATCGACAGAACCAAATCGGGGACTAAGATGCTCTCCTCGTTAGCCGCGCCCGACAAACACGACCAGGGTAAGTCTCTTATTCATTTTCTGCATTGTTGCCCATTGGCATTGTTGTTGAAATTGCCTTACCTTGTACTTATTCGGGGCATTACGGAATATTACTGTTTTCTGTATGTTGTATATGGTCTATTGGAAATTTCAGATGTTCGGTTTTTGGCAAACAATTTAGAATGGTATCAGGGATAACTCCGATTGAAAATTGAAATCGAAATATTGTGACTTCATATTATTGCCTAACTATATCCACCAATGAAAATCTATGGAATAAACTTTCAGAGTTTTTCATTGGTGTATAGTATAATAAGTAGGCTCCGAATGAGAATTTTAATGTCCATATATTAGTATATCTATGCTTTTTTAGGACCAATTTTCAATGTTTCGTACCAAAAGCCCGAAAATATCGATCTAGTGAGTGGTTTATTTATGAAGCGACTACACGGTGCAAACTGGAATATTCCATGAGAGGAACATTAGTGACAATTTACATTAGCCACTAAACATATATTAGTTGATAGCGGGAAGTTAAATAAATTCATTTTAAAAATCAACTACCCACAGCTACCCAAATTTGGGTAGTTATCGCTTGAGTGGTTATGTGGTTCTGTTATTGGAAATTGGACAGCACCATTACTGTTTTGATATTGCGCCCGACAAACGCAACCAATTTGATGAACGAATTTGGTGGATGAATTTGTGTATTTAGGAAGCATGTTTACGAGAGATGGGAAGGCTGACAGAGATATTGAAAGAAGGGTAAATGCAGGTAACTCCATTAATGGAGGACTGAACGCAGTTGGCGCTAACAAAAAATTGTCCAAAGAAGCGAAGTTAGCAGTCCACAATGGAGTGCTGGTACCTACCTTGATGTATGGAAGTGAGGCATGGAACTGGCAAAGAAAGGATGAAAGTAGATTGAATGCTGTTGAAATGAGATCGCTGAGGCGTATGTGTGGTAAAACCATGTATGATCGTGTGAGGAATGTGGATATCCGCAAAGAGTGCAAGGCTGATGTAAGCGTAATGAGTAAGATCAAGAAAGGGACGCTTAGATGGCTTGGGCATGTAGAGCGAATGAGCGAAGAAAGGAGTATAAGGAGAATATACGATGCAAATGTGAATGGTAGCAGAAGTCGGGGACGCTCGAGGAAGACATGGCACGGCCAAGTGAATCAGATACTTGAGTCGGGCCATGTCAAGAGTCAGAACAATAGAAGAGTATGTATGAGACGATGTATGAATGTGAATGAGGCAAGGAGTATGTGCCAAGACCGAGTTGTTTGGCGGTCCGTCCTCTCTGCCTACCCCTGCGGAGAAACGGCGTGATGGTTAGTTAGTTAGTCAGTCAAACGCAACCAGGGTATGTTTCTTCTACACTGTCTGCCTTGTTTAGGTGGCTTCTCTTATTGGAGCTAAGTAAAGGGGTATGATGTGTATCAGATATGTGAACCTGGAAGGATCTTTATTATTCACTACACAACTTGATCATTTCCATTTAATTATTTAATTAAACTTTTGAGGACAACTCATATGGTCTCTAATCGTTGTATCTCCCTTACTGTCATGGTGAGAATTAGATGTAACGATGTTAGAAAGTGAAAACACCATGCTTTATATTCAAATCTAGAAGTTAACCACAGAAGAATTAAAATGTGCTCATTTATGAAACTAAAGGTTCCGAACGCAATTTGAAAAAAAAAATTGAAGTTATTAATTTTTTATTAATTACTTTTTACGTGAAATGACAAAAAAGTGAGGTGATAATAACGTTTGTAATACATTTGTCTAATAAAATGCGTGTTTTTTTTTTTTTAAATATGTTTTTTTTTTTAAATATGTTTTTTTGTTATCAGTAATTTTAGTTTTTTTTTCTGTTCGCATTCAAAATTTTATTTTAATTTATAAAAATACATATAAGCGTTTCTTATCACCTTTCAAAGGCATTTTTTAGTTGTTGAAAATGTGCAGAAATATTCCATTTATTTGGAGTTTATTGCAAAGCGAAAATACTCCAACCCTCTGTCAAAATATGTCAGAGGCCTGAGGAGTTAAATATAATTACAGAAATATAAGACTTTATAGCACCGTGTTATGCGGAGCACGGAGAATATCGGAATGTCCCTTTATTTCCTCACCCAAGTATGCTGTTTTTATTTTGTTAACACATTCGCTTATCTATGACAATAAAATATGTCATACTAATTTATAATTTATAATATATATAAGGCCCTAGCATCTCTGCAATATATATAAGGCCCCTAGCATCTCTGCACACATGAGACTCCTCAGGCTGAGATGGGCTGGGCATGTACAGAGAATGCCGGATACACGCGTCCCAAAAAGAATTCTGACTGGTCACCCAGGTGGAAAGAGAAAAGTGGGAAGACCCAGACTGAGGTGGGAAGATGAGGTAAGAGGGGATGCAGCACAGCTTCTCCAGGTGACAAACTGGAAGTCAGCCGCTGAGGACAGGAGGAGTTGGAGGCGACTGTTGCAGGAGGCCAAAGCTCGATATGGGCTGTAGCGCCATCGAAGAAGAAGAATTTATAAGACATTTATGTACATAAAATCACTTACTATACTATTTTATGAACGCGTTATGGCACTACGTTTACAAGAGATTAACCGATAGAAGTGTACATATTGTGGGCACGTCCGTGTGTTCGAAGTAAGCTCAAATTTCCTTATTCTGCTGAAATTGAGTTTTCGAAACTCTTTCTTGAGCTGATAAACAATATCACTGACCTGTCTGGGGCCTATGACTCAAAAGCTCGTATGTAAATTGGTGACATCAGTTTTCTTTCAAATTCGTGGTTTATGTGGTACAAGCGTCAAACTTGTAGGACGAAACACATAAAATAATCTAGAAACGTTTCTGTGTGCTACCTGTCATTGTACCTAAAGTAATTGTTGTGATACAAAAAATCCTTATAAATAATAATGTATTATGGCATTTTTGCACAAAGTTTGTACATTGGGTTATTTGAAATGCAACTCAAATAACCTTGTAAAATGTTTGTTACGGTCTGTTATTTGCTCATACCGGCTTTCTTTAAATACGACCGACATCTCTCTCTCTCTCTCTCTCTCGCTTGCACATACGAGTTGAGTGGGTGCGGAACAGAGAAAGAGATTCGAAAAAACCCTCATTCCAGGAATTGAATTACTTCAATAACAAACAATATACTATTGTTTTGTTGAAATACTGATGCAAACGAAAGGCACGAAAATAAATTAAAAAAAGACTTGCATTACAATTCGATAATTATTTACATATAGTTGGGACCTTTACAAAGAGATTGGTATATAATATTAATATAAAACCTCGAATAATTCCGTCTTTTCTGTCGTTAAAATGATGCTGGCACAAAAGGTAGAACTTCCCTTCCCGGCCTTAGCATCAATTGAGGAAGTGTGTTAAGTCGTCAATTAAATTAATCTTTACAGCATTCCCTTTGCCATTGCAGGCTTTGTTTATATTAGACACTCATTACTGATATATATAGTACACACTTGATAAATAATTTGAATCCTCAAGTGTGTCCCATAATGTATTTTTTACATAAATAATAAACATTAACCCCTCCGAAAATCGCCATGTAAGCACTTTAACTGTCTTTAACGAAATGACATTTTACGAAAACTTTTTGTTATTACCGCTTCACAATTAAAGCTCTATAAATGAAACATTTCTGAACGTAGCCGAATAGTAAAAACTGTTTTAGAAAAGTTACAAAATAAGCTTTCAAATTATTATATTACAAATAAATATTAGCATTTTTAAATATTAAAATTTAGAACGCAAACATTAAAAATAGGTTAAAAATGACTCACGTCATGTTTTTAGGTGAAAATGGTACTAAAATCACAGATTATGTAAACAAAAATATTTATTCTATTGTATATATGTGTAATAAACACTTTTATCACCTCATTTTTTTATCATTTCATATAAAAATTTAATATGTGAAGCAAGTTGTCTATGGAAATACAAAACAGGAATCTGCTGACAGTCGCATAATTGACACAACATTTTGCGCGGGTAAAAATGTTGTGTCAATTATGCGACTGTCAGCAGATTCCTGTTTTGTATTTCCATAGACAACTTGGTAGTGATGTGTAGCTTGATCTATAATCGACCTTTTAGTTTTTGTTTGAGGGATGTAACTAAAATAATAACGGAGTAAGAACGATTTCTATGGAGAGACACGCGTTGACGTGTAAACACGCTTATTGTACTTGACTGCTATCGTTATTTTATCGTGTATATCTGCTTACGTTGCTGACCGGTTAACATAATAAGTGAGCCATAGCACTGACTCACTAACACAAATAAACAAAGAGATATAAGATAAACACTTAGGACGGGTTGTTTCGGAGAATTTGAACAATTCATCAAATTTCAACATTCATTTCCAAGTTCTGTGAAAGTCTTATTCAAGTTCTGTTAATATATCATTATAGGCTATTTGCTTGACAGAACTGAAATAAAAACAGAACTTGAAAAAATCTTTCGCATAACTGGAAAATGAGCGTTGAAATTTGATGAATTGTTCAAATTCTTCGAAACAACTCGTCCTAACACATCATAATGGATTCTATGAAGTTCGGCAACGATTCTCCAACTTTTTTCAAATTTTGTATTTGATATTGCTCTAGATTGTTCTGCATTTTATTTAAACAATGTTTTAAAGATTTAAAATTAATGTTCTTTTTTCTCGTAAGCATGGCCAAACAGATAACGGTATGTTACATTCACCACACATGTACTTGGTCGCTTTTCTTGTTTTTGGTCTAAGTTTAGTGTTTGAGCAAACGTAACAGTTTTTATAATGAGTTTTTCCGTTGCGGGTACAGGTCTCAACATATGTTTAACCCTTAGAAGACTAGCAGATTTTGCATGAATTGCCCACCTGAAATTTATACTCACTCCTGGTTTGAAATATTATTTAGCTGTAACTTTATTATGATTTTACAATGTTTTTATTTATTTTACGGTACTCTTTAATATTGTAAAATTAGTTTGGTTCACTTAATATTATATTTTTACTGGGTTATTTTGTGTTAGATGGAATGTAAATAAAAAATATTACCTTCAAATGACAAAATCCCGGAGTGGAACACTCACAGATTGTTTATTTATTGTCAAGTCGTAAAAATTCCTTTTTTCACACAAAAAATGAACCTTTGGCAATCAAGCTATTAAATTTTACGATGAATTTTATCTACACAGTAATTATAATAAATGTTTTCGTACAATGCAGAAAAATATTTGGCCAACACGCATACACTTGCGCAAGGCCACTTGTCGGCATTAGAAAGGGTGACCACAAGATTGTACAGCGCGACGGGCTCTTTTAATTATTAAAACTTTTTTACAGTGTGATATATACGAAAACATGTAGTGGGGCACAAGGCAACTTGACAACAGTATCACCAATAACATGTCTGAACTCGACGTTTAGGATTTAGCGACGAATTTTTGCATACGTGACACTCCCCCAATAAACTGATTTTCTCTTAGAATTTGAAGATGGTGGAACGTCCGAAGGAAAATGTCTAGCAGTTAGCCTCAGCGGATAATCGCCTACTCGATTTACCTTTTTTACTGACCCAGGAGCATGGTGTTTAGTTCATCTAAGTGTTCAAAATCTCCAATTTCACTATCTCCATTTTGTTCTGAAGCTTCCTCTAAGCTCTCCAAATGTTCAGGAATATAATCTTCATCATCACTCATCGAAAAATCAGAATCGCAATCTATCACAAAGTTTTCAATGACGTCTTCATTCATTTTAAGGATTAGAAATCAAATTTAAATAGTTACAACAAACACTCAAATATACAAAACAATAAAATGATCTTAAATTCACAAATAATACGCACAATATAATAATAAATACGAACGAAACACTTCATAAAAGTAAATATTAACACAGAAACACTCCAAGAGTAATAAAAAAACGGTCACCCTAATATAACAATAAACAGTGTCCAGCAGAACGGCCAGAAACGCGACACTCACACGGCGAAAGGACAACTAAGACTGTATGCGTGCGCTGAAGATAAGAATCAAGTGAAGAGGGATACAACGTACTTAAAAGTTCTTTTAAAAAAAAACTATAGGTAAAAAGGAGAATCTGTTAAAAGGATGTGGTAGAAAATAAACAACTCAATGCAAAACATTTTTAACCTCGAAGTTTTACTGTTAAATTGACTAAATATTTAGCGATGAACATGACAAATGCTCAAAACTACACTTGTAGTGAGCCGTTCTCTAGGAGAACTTTTCTTCCACTACGATTGTAGTTGGCCGTCTCCTTGGGGTTAAATAGCATTTTTGCAGAGTAATGGCGCCTCTTGTAACATACGTGGACTAACTTCAGGTCGCGATGTAATATGATATTTATATATTAGCAGCTATTGAGTTCATTTTTTGGGGCTTTTACACAGGAATATTTTATAAAATTATATACAACTAAGTATGTAACAGTTAAAAAAAAATATATACATAACAAGTGCCCCAGCAACAATCTTTTGTATTTATAAGTGATAAATTGAAGATGTCCTCTGATGAATCCGCATTATTTCCCTCCATTAGTATTCTGGGCAATGAGGAGTACATATTATGGTAGTTAGTCCCAGAATTTCTGCACTGAAAAAAATCCCCACTTCTAGTAATCTGACATTGGTGAAAACCCAACAAATAAATGGAAAGTATAAATAAAAATGTATACACTTTTTGACAAAATTGCCCATTTACAATTAAAGATTGTAGTTCATTTTTTATGATCAATGCTGTAAACATTTTTTTTTCATATTTGATTTTGTGACATGTAAATTTATCATACTTTCCAAATTTTGTATGTTAATTCAATTATATAGGTATGCTTTTAATGGGCAGGTACCAAATCCCACCCCTAAATATATCGTACCCCTGTTTCATTCAACAGTTGAACACATAATAGGGTTGGATGTCACCCGCCACATTGTCTGGGTTAAAACTTCCCCTCTAAGCCCTTCTGCCGCCCTTCACCCGCACCACTGACCATATATGTATCGAGTATAATACAGATTCAAGTGAATAAGAATTTTATATGATAAAATATTTTCATACAAAATCAGACTAAAAATCTGAAATAATTAAATCAATACAGGATTCGTTTCGCTTCATTCATGTGTCGAGACACTTTTTTTTCCAAATCTGTTTTCTTATTAATCGATATCACACAAATATTTTTGCATCTTGTATTATTAGTTTTTTAACAGCTAAATATAAATTGAACCCTATACTTCACATAACAAATGACAGTGGGAGCTAAAAATGATGCATGCAATTTTTTTTATAGCTTGCCACCAATTACAGTGTGGCAAGTGGCAAAATTACTTTTTGTTAAAAGTAAATTACCAGTAAAATGTTTAATATTGAAATTTAAATCTTTAAACGAAAGTTTTTCTATTCTACTCGTCCTTGTTGAATTTATAATACCAATCATACATTCGCATCCTAATGCGTTAAATAAAAAATAAAATCCACTTCTGCTTAAATTATAACACTTGTGTTAAATCTCTAATAACCTTCGACCTCAATTTTCATTTTCTCATCAGAATATTACTGAAAGTTTTTATTTATTTATTTACTCTTTTATACGCCTTGGGGTTATTACATTGTAAATGAAAGAAGGGTAAATGCAGGTAGCTCCATTACTGGAGGACTGAATAAAAGTAGTCCACAATGGAGTGCTGGTACCTACCCTGATTTTATGGCAGTAAAGCAGGAACTGGCGGAGGAAGAATGAAAGTAGACTGAATGCTTAGAAATGAGATCCCTGAGGTGTGTGTGTGTAAAACCATGTATTATCGTTATTCTATGAGAAATATGGAGATCCGCAAAGAATGCAAGGCTGATGTAAGCTTAATGAGTAAGATTAAGAAAGGGATGCTCGGATGATTTGGGCATGAAGAAAGGCATGTAAGGAGAATATATTAAAATAAGAATAGGGCCTTCACCGGTGCATTCACCCAAATTCGCAGTTATTGAAGTGACCACATTATTGAGCGAATACATCTTAATACAAGTATAGGTATGTTCAAAGGTATTAGGAACTAACACGAATAATTCTGCCTCAACACAGGCTAGCCTAGTGAGGCGGTATTTGAGAAACCTCAACTGTACTTTTATTTTCTTTTTACTTTCACAATATTATGTTTGTATTTTTCTGTTAATTTTATAACCTTAAATATAAAAGTTACTAATCAATGTACACCATAATATCGCACACCTAGATTAAGAGTAGTACAACTCAAAATACCTCTTTTTTCAGGAACAGCAAAAAACATTTTACTCGATTTTTATGTGACCGATTAAAAATATTTTTATATACAGTAGAACCCCGTTAATTCGAACCCCGATAATTCGAAAAAACGCGTAATTCGAAATTTTCGCAAAAAAAATTTCCGCTGAAAAATTTTTTCATACAAAATTTTTTTTAATTCGAAATTCGTTAATTCGTAATTCGAAATTCGTTAATTCGTAATTCGAAATTTATTTTTGTCCGCGCACGAAAATTTGTTCGTGTAATTCGAAAAAAATTGATTTTTGCGAAAATAAATCATAATATTTCGTAAATCTGAATCTAAAAGTCAGCCGTGGCGGTAAAACGCCTAAAAATGTATTTTTACGTGGTTATACATCGTCCTAATTAGTATTATTATTTTGTAAATCTGAATCGATTTACACTGCAATGTCGTATTTTTTCAAATTTATTTCGAATATCCGAGTTTAAAGGGCCGAGAAAATACATTTTACGCGGATATATGTCGTAGTTTTACGAGTTTACGCCAAATATCTGAATTTAAAGGGTCGGCCGCGACGAAACTCGGCCGCGTAATTTCGATTTACGCGTAAATATATCGTATTTCATCACCGCGACGGAAATCGGACGCGAAATTTCAATTAACGCGGAAATATATCGTATTTTTACTAACTTTACTTCGAATATCCGAGTTGAAAAAATACGGCGCGACGGAAATCGGCCGAAAAATTTCGATCCATGCCGAAATATGACATATTTTTACGAATTTACTTCAAATATCTGAACTTAAAAGGCCGGCCGCGTTGAAAAACTGCCGACAAAATTCGATTTACGCGGAAATATATCATATTTTTACGAATTTATTTCGAATATCTGAATTTGAAGAGCCGGCCGCGACGAAATACGGCCGCGAATTCTCGTTTTACGCGGAAATATATCGTATTTTTACGAATTCAAATTCAGATATTTGAAATGAAGGGTCGGCCGCGACAGAAAATTACCGCGAAATCTCGATTTACGCGGAAATATATCGTATTTTTACGAATATGTCAATTTAAAGGGTAGGCCGCGACCGAAATCGGCAGCGAAATCTCGATTTACGTGTAAAAATATAGCATTTTTATGAATTTATTTCGAATATCTGAATTTGAAGAGCCGGCCGCGACGAAATACGGCCGCGAATCCTCGTTTTACGCGGAAATATATCGTATTTTTACGAATTCAAATTCAGATATTTGAAATAAAGGGCCGGCCGCGATGGAAAATTACCGCGAAATCTCGATTTACGCTGAAATAAATCGTATTTTTACGAATATCTCAATTTAAAGGGTAGGCCGCGACCGAAATCGGCAGCGAAATCTCGATTTACGCGTAAATATATAGCATTTTCCCGAATTTATTGCGAATATCTGAATTTAAAGGGCCGGCCGCTACGGTAATCGACCGCGAAAATAAAGAAATAATTGGTATTAATACGAATTTACAACTAAAATACCACCCGGATTTGAAGAGGCGGCCGAGAAAATCGATTTTCGGCGTTTTTTTTTTTTTTTTTTTTCATAAAATTTCGAATTACGTGGGAATTCGTTAATTCGAAATTTGATTTTTGATGTCCGCTGGATTTCGAATTAACGAGGTTCTACTGTAATGTTGTATGTTATTTTACTAGGATATTTATTTGCTCAATTACTTATCATCAAATACACATATGACTTGTTTATTAATTAATTTCGTGTTATTTTAGTATTCGTGACTAAATCATTGTTTAATAATTTTATCAACTCAAATTAATCAACTATTATGAATTAGTAAAATTAAAATTACTTACTTTTGTAAACAAAACCGGAGTATGTGGAGTTGATATGTAGAACGCCCGAGAAACAAGACAGGTTCAATCACGAATACCAAATTAACTAAAATAATTCACGCTTTATGACTGCAGTTAATCACGAATACAAAACTAAGTCGAAATAATCCAGTCTTTGTGCGTATTGACAGCACCTTCCCCTACAGCTGGTATGTCGTAATTGGTGATGTGTTACTGTTGTTGGTAGTGGGTGTACATGGAGCAACTCAGAAAGACTAACTTACATCGCCATCACATTATTATTGATGGAGATTTTAAAACAGGTGTCTTTGTAGTTTGTGTAGTTTTCGAAGCAGATTCCGAAAATCGCAATAACTCAATTTTGAATTATTTCGAGTTGTGCTACCCTTTATCTAGGTGTGCGATATGTATGTATAGTTGTAATGTGTAAACTTTCCTAAATAAAGATATTATTATATTACGAAAATCTGAATGGTAAAAGAATTCAGGGAGTAGAATTCCAAACAACCCTAGTCCAATACCTCTTCTATCAGCGAACCGAAATAATGTACTCTAAACGCTAACATTGTATGCTTATTGTATAGTGCCACAAATTATTCAGAAGTATATTATGTCTGTGTCTGTTGCCCTGACACAGAACCAACAACTTCTAGAAATGTTTTCATATTTTAGTCAGTTATTCATTAATCAATTTATTTGAGGAAAATTTAACAAAATTAAGCATTTTGATAGGAGCTCCAGAGAATTCTTATGGTATGCATATTTATGAATTTCAAACAATATGCATCTACGGGCGCTTTGGAGGGGTGTTATAATATGGTGTGTAGGCTATAACACCATTATATTTGTTCTGGAATTATTACAATGATACTCCGAGGAGATTGATTACTTGGTTTATTGTTAATATAATGAATACAGAGAATATGGATGCTTGCTTACTCCGGATGGGAGAGAGAGATCAAACTACTACATGGGCTTTTATACTAATATAATATCTCTGTCCCGCTCTACACTGACGGAGTCAAACACCTGACTTTATTGTCCCACTGTGAGGTTGTAATGTCAATCGTTCTAGGCAATTTAGTTTTAATTGTGAATAGCTTTAACTGCCTGGAGCCAGTGGGACTATGTCATCTCAATTGGGCTACGTTAGACGGACAGAGAATAGACAGGGATGAGGAGGGTTCGGAAGTACCTGGCTATTCAGATCTGGTTACCAAATGCGGATATACCCATTTCAATGTTTCGATTCTGAATGCTGGTCTTTCACCAAGGCGATACACAGAATATCTACCATGTCAATTGTATACAAAGCACGCGTTTGGCATGTTTCCTGGCTGTTCTGTTTACCAATGCCGAAGTGATCAATCATTTTATTTTTTCAAAGCAACTTCTGTTGAAATATCGACAGAACAAACACAGTACTCAATACTAGTACTCAATTGACACTTAAATAAAAAATTCAAAATCGTTGAGCAGTGTTTGGTTTAAGATGTAGGAATCTATCGAAGAGATTGTCCATTATATATAAATAGGAATTTATCGAAGAGATTGTCCACTACATATAAATAGGAATCTATCGAAGAGATTGTGCACTACATATAAATAGGAATCTATCGAAGAGATTGTCCGATATATATAAATAGGAACCTATGGAAGAGATTGTCCATTATATATAAATAGGAATCTATCGAAGAGATTGTCCATTGTATATAAATAGGAATCTATCGAAGAGATCATCCATTATATATAAATAGGAATCTATCGAAGAGATTGTCCATTATATATAAAAAATAATAATAGTCTATGTATGTCAAACGCATTGTTCATATAGTTTTGTATTATTGATCGACGAACCAGTGGATGGAATCTTTATAATGGTTTGTCTAGTCTATAGTTAGTAAGTAATAAGATAGATCGTAGAAATATATCATATATTTCTGCCCTTGAGGTGATTTTTCCTCAAAAACGGCGCCATACAAATCATCCAAATATTATTATTGTTTGATTTTAATTTTTAGTCCATCCATCCTAGTAAGTTTCATCATTCTATGCCTCTTAACTGTCCATTAGTTTGTGTGTATTTCTGGTTGATTGTGTCTGTGTATATTATCTCCCTTCCCTCCCCCAATACCTCCCACCATTCGGGGAATTGCATAGTTGCTGTATTATTATGTACAAACTGCTGTATAATGAATCTGGAATCTATTTTAGAAATGCCAATAACTGACACTTGGGTCATGTATTTTATGAATCACAATTTGGATCATTGATTTGCTGACTAAATAATAATTTGTACTGTTCTATTTGAGGTTTGAACTCAAAGTAAAGCTTGACATGGTCAACTTTGCAGGTGACTTCAAATTAGAACAAAAGCTGTAATGTTTTTTTATTCATCTGTCAAATTAAATTTTATTTTATTAAATTTGAATACTGCACAAGAGTCCCAACTTCTCCAAACGTCCTGGAGCCAGTGAGACTATGATATCCCCAATTGGGATATGTTGTGATGGTGAAGGTAGTGGGGAGAGGAAAAAGATGGGGAAGAGGAAGGTGGGTAAGTACATGGTTATTCAGATCTGGTATGTGCCACAAATGTACTACACATTATTTGAAATTAATCAATTCTGTAAATAACATAAATTAATCAAATAATTTGGGCACATCCAGTTTTGAACCCGCAACCTCCGAATTCGTAGCCAAGCTTAGTAATCACTCAACCACGGAGGCCGTGTTTATTGCAAACATGGGGGAGTGATGTGTTTCATCTACCGTTATTCAAATAGATGGTGCTCTAAAGAACCAGCATCAATGATCCCTTCGACACCAGATCACAGTTGGAAGAGCTAAATGCACACACAATATTTGAACCCATTTGATATTTGTCTCCCAACCAATCGTTTTTGTGTTCTTGAGTTCAATGTCTTGAAATGGAATGACTAGCTTCTGTGTTTCCTCCCTCTTAAAACCCCCAACAGAGCAACTCCCAAGATTCGGTGTGAATAAAGAATTTAAAAAGTAAAACAAAATTTGTACCCATTTCCGGGCTTCATTTATTTAATTTAATTTTCAATGTAATTTATTTTTACAATAAGCAAAAGCGTTTTCCTGTAAATATGTTTCGAAATACTTTTGTACCCTTATCGTTTTTCCCTGCAATCGAGTGCATTCCAATTATTAGTGTTGGTGCATTGTGCATTAATCATCGTTGATGCACTTGACAAGGGACCAACCTACATGATACAATATAATATGTATTACTAAGAGCATACATACATGCAATACACATTTACCATGGCATTATTGTATTGTATAGAGGTGATTTGTCCAACACCCTGTGGAATACCAATGACACCATCTCCACTATGAAGCCTCATTCACATAAGGAGGTTTGTTTTTAGCGTGAAGCAATTTTTGCTTTTTTGTGGATTATAAAAACCCTCGAGCAGTGCTTTCAAACTATTTTTATATTGGACTAGCTGATGTTTCCGGTGTTGCCTGGACTCTTTGCAGAGTTTTTCGAAATCAGATGTACGCAATAATTTTGCTCTTATTTTGAATGTCAGGTTTCAAAATTCTGCTTTAAGAGGTGGGAATGGGGGATGGGGGTGGTTTTTGTAATCTCATCTAGACAGTAACCTTGTAACGTCAAAGAATTGTGCAAGTTTGGATTGCCAGGGTAGTGCCCGATTATTGTTTTGTTGAGAGTTTTTTCGGGTGGCTGCCCTGCGATCGGTTGGACGGGCGAGCAAAAATAACGCGGGTAGATTTAGATCGGGACAATACGGCAACAATACGCGAGACGACGATTCCGCGGTGCGGGTGGTTTTTGGGCGAGAAAGAAGTAATATCGAAAATAATGAAAAAGATCGCGCGGATACCTTGAACTTATCCTTCGGAGACTTTCCGTTTAAATTTACAAAACATAAAACCAACGTTTCGACTCCTGTGTGAGATCGGCCTGTGCTTGTTCGAGTGTTGTGGCTTGAAGAGATGAAAATATACAATCGTTTGTTTGAAAGTAAAAATGGTTTTATTTGTGAGTGGTTTTGAGGGGTAATTCCTTGGAGACTGCACTGGATTGCCAAGCATGCTGTCGAGGTGACGCAAAGTGCCTCGCGCACCCTTTCGCACTCTATCCCACGAATCTCTACCCGGCGCAATCTGCTCACCGCTGGCGGACCCTCCAAACACCTTCAAACATGATCAAGGTTCTTCAATGCTTTTATACATTATGTCTCCTTGCCTTAGCCCCATAATAGCCCTGGTGATTGACAAGGGTCCATGCTCATCAGACGCTCATCAGACGGGACATCAGACGTTTTGAAGGTCAACTGTGCAAAATTTCATCAAACTCTGAATAAAACGAATGTAGATTTGTATTTAAATACATAGCTAGGCCGTCACAGACATCCTTCTTTATTTATTACTAGCTGTACCCTGCCACGCGGTGCTGCAGCTCAACCTGTCTGTGTAGATAGAGAAACAATAGCGCGTGTTGCTTTTACGTCCAACAGATGTCGCTGTTTTAAAAAAACCCTCTTTTTACCTGTCACAGGTGACAACGTGGTGTCAAAATTTCAAAGCAATCGATAAAGAACTTCCGAAGATTTGATTTTGAACAAACGAATATTAACATTTTTATTTATATAGATTATGTAGTCAGATATGATTTTAAATTTTCACTGCCAAAATGATTACTGTTTTGGTTCATCAGGGCAGATGATATATTTATTTATTTTATTTATTTATTTATTTACGCCCTAATGGGTAATTAATAATACCAATACAGGGTGTTAAGGGACATATTTGACCTACCTTAACCTGGATTTCTGGCACTATTCAGATTAAAAAATGTTAACGAAATTTTTAATCTCAGTTGAGACTTTTGAAGATTTTTGATGGTTTTTTTTTGTTTTGAATATGTTTTCCTGCAAAATTTTTTTAATTTTTTTTACTCCAAATAATACCAGGAATCATTGGTTAAAAGTAAGTAAGTATGCCCAGACCCCAGGGGCAGTTTTTATATTGGTACTCTGAAATCCGAAAAAAAACAACTTAATTCGCAAAAAATAACTTTTAATTTATTTGATTGATTTCCGTTCAAGAGTCCCAATGGCATGGCACGACTATGCTATCACCAATTGAGCTTTTTGAAATAACTACATACAGAAAATTGTACTTCGCGGTTCCCTGCTAGTTTGAGAAGCACAGCCCTAGAGACTGAAGGTTACTATTATAGTGTACAGTTAAGGCGATGCACTACGTAGTAATGCAAAATCATGTGTTTTTGGTTTGAAAATTTGGTCGCCTAGAAATGTTTCAGATGCTTTAATTAAATACTGCGAGTAGAATACATCTTGGCCTTTGAAATAATCGAGTATTTTTTAGATAAATCTTTTTATAAGCCCAAAAAAATGTATAAGGCCTATGAAAACTGCTTTAAAGTTCAAAATCTCCTACTTACGAACCCATTTTCGGTTATAATTTTGTTGTATAATGTGGCAAATTAGGTTATTTATAAAATGATCGGAAAAAAATTAAATATTTATGCCTGAAGATCCACAAAATAAAATAAAAGGCACTTTTGGCCATGTTTTTTTCTTGCATAAATCAAAACAGGCGGATGGTGTTAAGCGGGAATTTAAACCTTATCGCCATCTACGTAAGGGTTGTTATTGATAACGGCTCAATTTAAAATATTACACGATGTAGTGCATCGCCTTAACATCAAATAATGGAAATATCTGTTTTAAATTTTATATTTGATCAACGCTTGGTATTTAAAATGTTTGGAAGAAAATTATGATGTTATTTGATTACTTAATAAATTACGAAAAAATGCATTAGCGTCGTTTATCACTTCGTACGAAAATCACAAAAGCTAGAATTGCAGCGCGCTTAAAAACTCCTCTTGTAAACGAGGCCTTATGTGTCAAGCATAATGAAAAAGTTAGTGAATCCAATTTCGTTCGATCGGTCAATAATTAATACGGCAGGGCACATCTAGCCAGTTTTATATCGCTGGCTCGGCGGGAGAATCTCTTTCCAGCGCTGTCTGCGGTCTCCCTCTATAATAAATATTGAATCGGTAAAGTCAATATGGTTCAGTTTACTTTGGACGGTTTTGGGCGTTTTACACGATACGTTTTTTCATACAGATTTCACACAGGTCGTCTTTCCGTAATATGGATTCGGTATGTAAAATAGGACTTGTTCTATTTTTGAAATCGGTTTTCGTTCAATTTGTCGCGTTATCATGTGGAAACGATGTTGCCTGATTATTTCTAAATGTTTAAAAAAATATTATAGGTAGGCAAAAGACTGTTTGTGAACGCGTGTTTCTGTTCGGTATTGTGAATTTCGCGTGTATTTTGACAGATACTTCCGTAAATAAGATCTATGGTTATGTTGTCATTTTTGACAAAAAATGTTATTTCTTCTATAATGAATATCTGTATGAAAATAATTAACATAAAAGCAACGATTTTCGATGTGTGTGGAATATGGAAATCGGTATGGTATACACGAATTCAATAGCTCGGCTGTCGAATGATTTGCCGGTCTCTGTGTTTCCTCCCTCCTACGACATGGGTCTCTTCAAGTCCCAAGTTCCCCCCTTCCTTTCCCAAAAAGACCCTACTCAGCACCCTCAAAGGTGACATAGGTCCTGAGAAAAAATAATTTTCCCCAGGGCCGCCTCCTGTGTAAAAATAATAACATAATGACAAACTGCGACGGTTTACGGGGAACCCCCAAATTAAAATAAAAAAATGACATTTACAAACTGCGACGTTTGACGGGGAACCCCCAAATCAAAATAAAAAAAATCTGTTTGGCGCCGATCATCAATGACACCATGTCAAATGTGACGGTCGGTAAAACAACTAGGTCTTAGGACGGGTTGTTTCGGAGAATTTGAACAATTCATCAAATTTCAACGTTCATTTTCAAGTTCTGTGAAAGATTTTTTCAAGTTCTATTTTTATTTCAGTTTTGTCAAGCAATTAGCCTACAATGATATAATAACAGAACTTGAATAGGACTTCACAGAACCCGAAAATGAGCGTTGAAATTTGACGAATTGTTCAAATTCTCCGAAACAACCCGTCCTTAGTGACGATGTCCGAATAGCCAGGTTCTTTCAATCTTCGCACAATATAACCTTTCGCATTCCCTCCCAGATTACATCCGGCTTTCCAAATATTGGCAATCAACAATCCCAATGACTCCGGGCGGTTGGGGTTCCATTTCCGGTGTGGTCTGTAGTCTGTAATGCCGTTATATGGAGGTATATCTGTCTGGTTAGCTGAGGGGGTGCCATTGCGGCTGCCTGTTGTTTAAAAATTCACGACCACCAGTCGTGCAGCATACATTTTATCACCCCTGGAAGAAGCGAATCAAATTGTCGACTAAGGAAAGAAATGTTATATAATTTAGCCCTTAAGCAGCATTCCCAATTTCAACCGATTTATAACAATGTTCTCTTTGCCTCTTTAAGTTTTTAACATCCAAAAAAAAGAACTTATTTTTGAAGATAATATCTATACATTTGTTATGCCGAAACGTTAATTATATAAAATTGCCTCGATAGAAAAAAAATCGCTAAGTAAGCCTTAAAAATTATTAAAAACACGTTTTTTATGTCGTAATATGTTATAGGCATGAAAAATTTCAGTGTATCTTTAAATGCAACTAAAAAAATTGTCGAGAGATTTTTGCTCTATTTCAAACGAGTCGTGTTTATTAAATATTTTCACCATTTTCGCTCAATTATTATCGTTTTTTAATATTAGCGCGCTCCCTCTAACATTCGTATTTACATATCCCTCTTTCAAACTATCTTTGAACGCTTACTACGGGGCCTTAATACTTCATTTTTTCGGGAGACGTGACTCCAAAAGCAGAAGGGAGTACTTTGTTTGTTCTTCCGGTATTTCAATGGTTGGTGCTCCGAATAAGTTGCGCCATTCATTGCTTCGGCACTGATTCACATACAGTTGACAATACTGCATGAGAACTGGTCGTTTTTACGACTCGTCCTTGTGCTCAATAGCTAATAAAATTCCCGAAGCACTTAACCTCAAAAGATGACCCAGTATGGGAATAATAATAATAATAAGAATTTATTCCAGAATTTTGTAATGTACAAAATAATTGGTAAGAGTGGAGTTCAAGCAAAACTTCAATTAAGTAAACCCTAGCTTTAGCAAAGCTTCATTCCAAACATTAGCAGAGCTTCATTCAAGTAGACCCAAGCTTAAGCAAAGCTTCACTCAAGTAAACTCAAGCTTAAGCCAGAGCTTCAATCAAGCAAAGATTGGCTTTAATGTGGCTTATATCACGTAAAGCCTAGCTTACGCATAGTTTCAGTCATAACCTCTATTTACTTAGCAAAGCTTAAGCATCGCTTTAATTAAGCAAGGCATAGCTTCAATCAAATTAACCTAAGCTTAAGTACAGCTTCATCAAGTTTAGCATAGGTCAATCGAGTAAAAGTGTGCTTAAGGCATAGCTTAATTCAAGTAAAGATAAGTATAACTCAATGCCGGAACTTTTCTTAGTCCAACGTTTGGATATCTCTCTCAAGAAATCAAGAAGTTAAAGTACCTATAGTCAAAGTTTCCAAGAAATTTGTAAATAGTAATTACCAACGTCCTAATTAATACTAACCAGTTAACAGCGAGTCTTCTGTATTCCTGTCAAGACTACAATCATATATTCTTCTATCTCTGATTCCTTACTTAATTCCTTCTCTTTCAAAGAACAAGTTGAGTTTGCCACCTTCCCCCTTCTGGGATTCTAGACTGTTCTAAGTTACTTCTCCTTAGGGTATACGAAAATGGTATTGTGTATAGATGTATAAATATCTTGTACATCTAAGGGGTGTACTGTACCTACACTGTCGCGGTCTCGCTCAGATCATGGACCGGTGTAGAGCGTCGTCCCCCTCGCACGTTTTCCTCTTGAGTTTCGAGCGAATGAGCCGTTCACCCTCGTGGTGGCAAGGATGGCGTTCAAAATATATTTCGTTGGAAAATTCATATTTTAATGATAAACGAAATTTTTGTATTATTTTTGTTTTCAACTCTGAACAGAAAATATTTAGAAGTTTTATGTCGATTTGAAAGAAATGTGACGCAGGAAGCCAATTTATAAGACAGGCTAATTAAATTGATTATTGATTTCAAGAAAGAATTTTTTGTATTTGAAAATGTTTGGTTAATTTCATACTTATGCAGTGTTCACACGAGGACAATACAATACTGTTTTGTCCCAGCTCCGGACCGGCTGTTCTAGTGTGAACTGTAGTTTGGAAGACAGAAGAATGAACCAAGACACTGCGCCAAAGTTAGACGGGCAAACTGTCCCCGCAGGATACGTTGTCCGCGTGTATACGCGTTTTGACAAAATATCACAATATACAGTCGCTTCGCGCGTACTATCTCGGAGCTCGGATTTCGTGTATCCATTTTTGCAGCGTTCCGCGTTTGAACTACGCTAGAATTGTTGTATTGTCCCATTGTCTTTCCCTGTCTCGAAGCAGGGACCGAACACTATTGTATTGTCCTCGTGTGATCCCGGCATTAGAATAAACTGTTAATTTAAAACTGGACGCATTTCTATGCTCGCTATTGTTGTGTTTTATATACATACATATATATTCGTAATTTTGTTTAACTTTAAGCTCCTGCACGGAGAAAAATGAGTACTGGTGATATATTAAAATCCGGTTAGAAACGGGATTGCAGGCCGTTTCTTGTTAAACTTTTAGTACATTCTTAAAATATCGGAACATGTGTTCATGCACCTGCATTTTTCCTGATAATATACAATGACCAAATGCTAAAATATTATGCTGCGTATAAACTAGAGAAATTTACCGCGAGCCGAGCCATGATTTATGTGAAAGGAACGAAGCCACCGCAAATGGCGTGAAACGATGCTTTTCTCTAAAAATTGAAATTTCTCTAGTTTATCCGCAGCCTTAGAATTTTTATGAACACATGTTTTCACAATGCGATAACACATTCGTGTTTTACTGAAAATTTACTAGGAAACCTATCAATTCATTCGTTGAAGGCCTGCAATCCCGTTTTTAACCGGATTAAGAATAATTTGAAGAGATTCTTAATAAATTAGCAATATTTTATATAAGTATGTGCAGTAACCTAATTATCTAACTTTTCACGCCGTTTTCCAGCAGTTTTAGGCAGTGAAAATGGACCGCCAAATAACTCGGCCTTGGCACAAACTTCTTGCTTCATTCACATTCATACGTCCTATTCTGTTGTATTTGGTTCACTCGATCGTGTCGTATATTCTCCTTACACTGCTTTCTTCGTTCATCCGCTCTGCACGCCCAAACCATCTGAACATCCCTTTCTTAATCTGACTCATTACGCCTTGAATTACTTGTGGATCTCAACATTTTTCACACAGTCATGCATGGTTTTATCACACATACGCCTCAACGATCTCATTTAAATAGAATTCAGTCTTCTTTCGATGCTTCGCTGCCAAAATCAGGGTCGGTATCAGTTATACATTGTGGACAGTCAGCTTTGTCTATTTGGTACACATTCTTAATTTATGAAAAATAATATTAAAACAAAGATGCAGAAGGTACTTATTTATATGAAACGTTTTTAATTTTACCCGCCCTGGAAAACGTTACATTAAAAAAAACATACAATTCGCAAACGTAGGAAAAATAATTTCGAACGTCACCATACCCAACCCAACCCAACCCTAGCAAAGTTAGCTACCAAGCATGGTAGCTAGCTATCAGCTCACCCCATAGAGTGGCATAGCGCCACGGGGTGTGGGGTGGCGTGGCGTGGAGTGGCGTGGAGCCACGAGGTGGGCGGGATAGTGCCACGGGGGCGGGGGTGGTATATCAGGGGGTGGCTGGGGAGGTTTTCATTTGTTTTCCCGCCATTACGTGTCGGCCCGACCGCTCTACAGTGAATAATGCACGATGGGTGGGATTGTCAAACTGTGGGACTTACTGGCACTTTGTCAATCAATCGACAAGATCTTTGACTCTCTGGACCCGCAGGTCAAGACTTCAAACCCCGGTTAGGGCAAATACATTTCGATTGTTTTAGAGAGAAGACACACGCTCCCGATTTTCAACGGCCGCTGCAATTTATATGATAATGCCGGGACAACTATATATTTTTTGTTTCCATGATAACTCAACACAGTGACAATTCAACACACTTTTAAAAAGTGATATAAAGTCATTGGACGGTGAATTTTTTTTAACCTAACCTAACCTACTTAACCCAGTTAATAAAGTTTTTGTTTCATCACTTTCCATTTATTTATTTTTTATTTATTTATTTATTTATTAAACGCCATAAAAGGCTTTTACAATAATGTGATACATGAGATTATAAGTACACAGTGGTACATAGGCGAATATTAGTATTACATTTAAGAACACAACAATATGTATACAAAACGACATTGAATGTGATACAGCTGAAATTTTCTTAAGGCATAGAATGCTACAATAATAGAAAGCACTTCATTTAAACAGGATAAAATATATAGAAAAGGTGACTTGCCAACAGATATAATCTAGCAAAATATTATAATAGCGCAAATAGTAGTGAGTTTATTGTTACAATCAAATTTATCTCCACTTGGCCACTATGGCCGGAGGGTATGGCAAAGTAGCTTCAACTTTCCATGACTTTATATAACTTTTTAAAGATGTGATGAATTATCATTGTGATGATTTATCCGGTCACCATATTTTTTAAATGGTCCAACTGCTACCAACCGTCTGGAGCCAGTGAGACTATGGCATCCTCGATCGGGGTATGTTGCGAGGCTTAAGGTAGTGGGGACGGGAACGAGATGGGAAAGAGAAAGGTGGGGAAGTACGTTAAAGTAGACTAACGATCACGCCGTTTACCCGCCGGGCTAGGCAGAGAGGACGGACCGCCAAACAACTCGGTCTTGACACATACTCCTTCCTCATTCACATTTGTACGTCGTCTCACACATACTCTACTATTATTCTGACTCTTGACAAGACCCAACTCAAGTATCTGATTCACTTGATCGTGCCATGTCTTCCTGGGCACCAAACACGGTTAAAGCCATTTCAAGCAACGTTTCAATGCTAAACGATGGCCGGAGAGTATATCCCGCTCTGGAATGTACCACAAATATAGATACCATTTTTTATACATATTATTTTTAATTAATTAATTATTGTGAAACAACATAAATTAATTAGATAAAATTTAATGTAATTTGAAACGATCTTCCCGACCTGCGGATTCGTAGTCAAGTGTACCCCTCGACCACGGAGGCCGTTATAATATTAAAAATAAATTGATAAAATATTTATTAAATTTTCGTGTAGTTTGAAGTACTTTGTGTCTCGAACCCTGTTAACCGCAATCGGGTGTCGGGAGCATCGCTTATTATCAGTCTCCCGTACCAATTTTCCCGTGCCACCCAATACCACCCAATCTCCCTCCTCCCCTCCTCCCACCCCAAGCCGCACTCTGCGGGTATACGGGTTTATGTGTATAGTACGCTTCATCCCCACCCGCTACTTGGAGCTATAAGTAGTTATGTCGGTAGGTTGTCTTTCTCTCGCTCACTCGCTCGCTACTAGCTCTTCTGTGGCGGTGTATTCAATAGGGGTACAGTATGAACTCTGTGAGTTGAGGCGGAAAAGTGTCGCGGATGAGCGGAGCAATTCTAACGGTGAAATAGTTATAGTGTACAAAATATAATGCTTTAATGATGGTACATTGAACTTGCACAGGTTACTAAAGCATTTTATGTTCACGATTTGTTTATATTCTAGTCATATCGATTCATTGACTTGAACGATTATTACTGGTTTTAATAAAATCTCGATTAAATAACGTATTAATGTAATCGATGTGTTCGATTCAAGATGAGTTCTACGAAGCTTTGTAAACAATGTGTACAGTTTAAATCGGTTAAGGCTAGGCTTAATGCTAAATCACTATTTTGATTAATCTTTATAACGAATTGGTGTACATTATGAATACCAAAAAATAAGCTTTAGATAAATTGAAGGTTTTCCTATCGTTTCGAATCTAAATTACTCAACAAAAAATATATATGTTAACTACGAAAAAAAAAATTTTTTCAATTGAAATGTATGAACGCGTAAAGGAAACAACTTTAAAAAATACAGCACTATAGCTAAGATTATCTGTGACAGTTTCACTTGATTAACTTTTTTGCTTTCTTATAAAATTATTTACAAAATAAATGAAAAACAATTTTGTGCTTGAAATTGAACGTTTGTAGACTCCGTTTGTCAAGCGATTTTAATGCCTATTACCTACAATATAAGGTATACCAAGAATATACATATTTTTGACTTGTAGCTCTTCCTCTTAAGACGCAACGTTCAACACTAAACTCGGTTGATGTGGCTTTTTTGCACTTTATCTAACATAAACGTGCTTAATAAATAGTATATGATTCATTTTTATGGTGCCGTTTTTTTTTAAATACCTCAACAGTACTTGACTATATGTGTCGGTTTCATGACATTTTAAAAGTGATATAAAGTCATTTAAAGTAACGAAAAAAAAACTTCAGGGTTCAATTCCTGTCGGGGCATTTAATTTTTCTCGGAAGATTTTTTCAATTTTTGTTTGTGTTTCAGGCTAATAATTTGAAAAAAAACTAGTTGACCTAGTTTTTTTTATTACCACTTATTGGTTGATCTCTCTCGTATGGACATTGCGAAGTTTGGGGACAGCACACTTTTTTTAGATACAGCTACCTTCAAAAACCAATTTAAAGCTTCCTTGACTTGATTGAATTAATATTAGGTAATTAACGACAAACCCCGGTTAATGAAATACACGGTAGCATGTGAACAGCCCTCAATCCGTCTCTCTCCCCCACGCTTCTTTATCGTACCAACCTCCCTCTCCTTTTTACGTTTCAATCAACATAATATTGCCAACGTGATATCTGGCATTTCACTCCCACCCACACTATTTCACATGCCTTTGTGAATCTAACCCTTTCACCGCCGCAGTAGTGGTTTCGACGCCGTGATGTATTTTTTTCTTTCTGACGTAGCGAACGGATTTTATTGGCATCTGCTACGCCGCCACTACGTATTTGACTTTTCCAGCAAGTTTCCATGAGTAGCTCAATATAATAATAATAATATTTGGATGATTTGTATAGCGCCGTTTTTGTGCAAAATCACCTCAAGGGCGCTGTACAAATATATAATACATTTCTACAATGATCTATGTTATTACTAATTATATATGGAGACAATATACAGCACCGTACTTACCTGGTAGGTCACTTGAGATTAACACTTAATTAACTAATTGTTTATTAGCAAAATTTAGATACATGATTTAGGACATAATTGGAAAATTGGAAATAATTGGACTTTCCGGTATTTATTTTAATAATATAAATTTATATTCTTTAACATGCGTGTTTAGGAAGGGAAAATAAAATTTCATGCTGGCCGATACTATCTATATACAAGGTTTTGATCAGAATTCACTTTACTAAATGTTATTCGTCCCTCGGTATAAGACAGATTTCAAATAATGTAAAACCAATAAGAAAAGTGCGATTAAGATGTATTATAGGCAATACAAGAATGCTACTCTCAGGAATGGTACATTTAATTTAAGGGTATGAGAGCTTAAAAAGATAAGTTTTTTGTTTAGACCTGAATTCTGTTGGACTTGTTGTGGATCTTAGTTCCTTGATGTTAATATTTTGTTTAAAATAAAACTTGTTTTACTGTTCTGTTTTGTCCAAGGTTTTTTGTCTCAGTGATATTTCTCATTGAATAATTGAAAATTATTTTTGACGGTTAAATGTATTTTTTTAAGTTCCTTCATAGTTCACGGTGGAAATGGCGCTGCAGGCTAAATTAATTGCGTTGTCCCACAATTATAAACTGTGCATTATACAAAGTAATGAATTTAGGCGTCAGTGGTGCGGTCAGAGCGCACTATTCGTAAAAATATCTTTTTCTGAAGTAGTACAATCTCACGAACGCTGATCTTATTCGTCAAAATATCTTTTTCTGATGTAGTACAATCTCACGAACGCTGATCTTATTCGTCAAAATATCTTTTTCTGAAGTAGTACAATCTTACGAACGCTGATCTTATTCGTCAAAATATCTTTTTCTGAAGTAGTACAATCTCACGAACGCTGATCTTATTCGTCAAAATATCTTTTTCTGAAGTAGTACAATCTCACGAACGGTAATCTTATTTGTCAAAATATCTTTTTCTGAAGTAGTACAATCTCACGAACGCTAATCTTAATTGTCAAAATATATTTTTCTGAAGTAGTACAATCTCACGAACGGTAATCTTATTTGTCAAAATATCTTTTTCTGAAGTAGTACAATCTCACGAACGCTAATCTTATTCGTCAAAATATCTTTTTCTGAAGTAGTACAATCTCACGAACGATAATCTGTGTCGTTATTTATTCATCGTTTGAAACATTTATAGAGTTTTAACATTTATTACATCAATGAAATTGCCACTGGGATGTGTATAGATTTTAACGTTACAATTTCAAATGTTCACAGCATGCATAAATTAAAGTTTGTTGCTACTAGCGAAATAACATTAATAATATTAAGCAAAATCTATCTCTATTGTATAAATAAAAATGTAAATGTTCGTTTGTTCAAAATCTTAAATCACCGACAGTTCTTCACCAATTGCTTTGAAATTTTGACAAAAATTGCGTTGCAATCGAATACGCGCGTGTTTTTATGTAACTATATTATATAATTGTCACCTCCGACAGGTAAAAACAACAGCGCAATCTGTTGGACGTAAAAGCAAAACGCTCTATTATTTCTCTATCTGCACAGACAGACTGAGTCACAGCACTGGTAGCAGCCATACAGAGAAATCACAAAGCTTGCATCGGCTACACAGAAACATGCGTGCATACACACAGAGTGTAATAAGAATATAGTATATAGATGTTAGACAATGAATGATGTGCGGCATTTTGCGAACGATCAACACTCGATGAAGACGCGGCCCGGGGAGAAATATCTCGCGCGGGATTTGGAAATAAATTGCCCAATTACTCTGCCGCTCCAGCCGCGGCGACATTCCGATCCATTTTATCACTGCTGTCATCCATCTCTCCCACATCCCACCCCATTTGCATTTTGTCCTTTTTATACTGCCTCCGTCCCTTATGCTCTTGCACTTTTCGCAAGTGTTTTCCTCTTTCCCTCTCACGCTACAAATTGTCATTTATATCACGCCCCATATCACCGTCCTCTCCCCCTCTGACGCACGCTGTATAATGTACTGCATCCCTTTCTGCGAAATGACCGTACCTCCGTTATCTTTAACCCCGTATGTTATTAATATTGTATCTATCTCTTTTACACTCGATGAGTTTTCCTATCTCTGTCACGATTACGGCCAGCCTGTCTGGCGATGCTCTTCTCGGGTGGCTTTCTGGTATCACCCTCTCTTTCGTTCTTGGAGTTTTCCGATAAGTGCGTCTCTCCTTTTTTCGTCTTCAAAGGGTAAGCAACAGGAAAATTACTAGGCACTGAATGCAAAAGGTTAATTCATAGCTTCCGATTTAAATTACAGGATCGCTTTGGCCTTTGACTCTTTTCCGCAAAGCCGTCGCTAAATTAGCTGTTTTTTTCTTCTGCTCGTGCTTTATTTGGAGGACTTCCTCACTTAGTGAGTCGAGTTTTTTTAGTGGTAGTAAATATGCCGTTATGGTTTTGCCAATATTTCCACGAATTTAGTCTTTAAATCTTGCAATAGCATATATATTATCATTTAAAAAAAACACTGTTTTCGGTTTCTCTTATCATATTATTGTATTATTAGAAGGCCTTAGTTAAAAAAGTTATTTTTTTTATAATAATATTTTTTCCCATTTTTGTTTAGATTATTTTTTAGTTTGAATGTAAATTTACCGAACCAGCCGTGTGGCAATAATTTTCACACTGCATTTAGCGGGTCAACTCACATCGTATCCGTTTCATTCCGTGCCCAATACATTGTATTGTGTACTCAACATCGGAAAACATCGGCTGCTTCCGCCCACCCCCCCAGAAAACCCGAACGTCGCGACGAGATCTCCCCTCTCGCGCTTACTCGGAAAACCGCCGTATCTGCATCCCGTTTCGTTCCGCGCGGAAAGGGGCATTTTCACGCGTCGCTTTTTATTTTTTCAGTCTGCGTTCGGCCACCGAGCGGGTCGCACGTGTTTATTTACGTCTCCGAAGATTTTCGCAAAATCGCGAGGAAAACGGATGAATATACGGCGGCGTTTGTATTTTACGGTATGCGGAAATGATATAACAAATGCGACCGTGTTCTGAAACGCCCGGCGCGCTTTTAATTGATGTTAGTGAAGGATTCGAAACGCGAAAAGTGCAATGTCGTATTATTGTGTAAACACGACCGACTTTACGAGTGTGTGTGGGTGATTTTCACCCTGCCGAGGTGTGTATGCATACATATGCTTGTGAAGCTTAGTTTCGACAGCCTGTGTGATTGTGATATTCTTTTCAACATTTTTGCGCCCTTGAGGTGATTTTCACACGAAAACGGTGCTATAAAAATAATCCAGTCATTAAGATTTTTTCCGAAATGACAACTGGCATTCTGAAAAAATATATATTTTTTTAATAATTGTTTTATCAAATGCATAACATTTCATAAATCAACAAACGTTTTTGTTATTCTTTTGGCATTTTCTGCCATCAGAGGTCGGCATTTGTCAAAGTAATTTAACTTCGTAGACCATTGCTTTCGATCGGGAACTCGGTTAGACTAATTATTATCAATCTGCTCTTGGATTATAGATTTAACTAACTAACTAACTAACCATCACGCCGTTTCCTCGCAGGAGTAGGCAGAGAGGACGGACCGCCAAACAACTCGGTCTTGGCACACACTCCTTGGCTCATTCACATTCATACATCGTCTCATACATACTTTTCTATTAATTTCTCAAGAATCTGATTCACTTAATCGTCCCATGTCTTCCTCGGGCGTCCCCGACTTCTGCAACCATTCACATTTGCATCGTATATTCTCCTTACACTCTTTTCTTCGCTCATTCGCTCTACATACCCAAACCATCTATTCCTTGAATTATTTGTGTAACTAGCCGAATGGTTAGTACTAAACTATTACCTCGTAATATAATACGATATTAACCTTTGCAAGTACAGGGTGGGGCAAAAGTAATCACCCGATGTTATTTCGCTGTAGTTTTTTTTAATGATAAACATTGGTACTGCTTGTGAATATTGTTTTTTTTTCGGTAAACCGTTTCATGTCTTGTCGATTTGTATTCTGCGTTTGTTTACTTCACAAATGTCAAAACCGAATTGACATTTGGCGCCATTTGCAAAAGTTATAGTGTTTTCCAATAGAGTGATTACTTTTGCCCCATTCTGTATGTATCAGGCCTCTCTCATTAATTCAACTCGATCGCACAGTTTCTATCTATTTGGTTTACACGGTGTCCGGAAACTCATATTACAAGCGGGAAACTGGTGAAACTATATTCACATTTGGAGTCGATTCTGTGATTTTGTTTTTTTATTTGACCTTTGTTTTCGAGTAAATCGAAGTTGGATTTTTTTTTCGTCAATTTCATATTTAAAAAAAAGTCGCTAGGGTTTAATATCAGCTGTTTAATATATTTTCAAATCCGTTGGAGGGTAGTCTCGGCTTCGAATGTCAAGAGTCATAATAATAGAAGAGTATGTATGAGACGATGTATGAATGTGAATGAGGCAAGGAGTGTGTGTCAAGACCGAGTTGTTTGGCGGACCGTCCTCTCTGCCTACCCCTGCGGGGTAATGTCGTGGTGGTTAGTTAGTTAGTTGCCGAAAAAAATGTAAAAAAAGCTTTAAAGAAATCAAAATGCTAAAATCGAAAATAAGTTTTTTTTTGGTTCTCTCTGATGTAGATTCACCAGTTTCCCGCTTGTACCACAAGTTTCCTGACACCGTGTATTAAATTCCAAATATTTCATAATGTACAGCAATTTCACTTCATCAACATTCATGTACCCTTTTTTGTTATTACAACTTTTGGAAAAACCTGTCCAAAGTCTTTGGTTTACTTGATCGTGCCATGATACTGCCTGTGATGTCTCCTTTTTTATGTGAATACCGCACAAGAGTCCCAATTACTCCCAATCAAACCTTCTGGGATTGGTTTCAAACCCAGTGAGACTATGTCATCCCTAATTGGAGTATTTTGTAAGATTGGAGGTAGTGGAAAGCGGAAAAAGATGAGGAAAAGGAATATGGGAAATTACCCGACCATTCAGACCTGGTCGCCAAACATGGCTAAAGCTACATTTCAATTTTCTAGTCTGAGAGTATCTTCCAACTACTACCTTGTATGTCGTACAGACTCGTGAATACCAGAACATCCTTTGTACAAAGGAGTTTTTCTTATAAAGCTCCGTTGCTTTATAATATGCTCGGTGAAAATGTAAAAACTATAGGTTTGTTCAATCTATTCAAGAAAATGGTAAAAAATTCTATACTGGCTGAGAGTGGTGATGTTTGTTGGATTGCCCATGTCGTGGCTTCTGTCATGAATCACCTTAGGAGCCCCATGTTCGATGTTTTCCATCTGTGTATGTGTTATGTAATTTACTTATTTGATTAGAAATAATTGTAAAGCTGCTCATCTCGACACAGGAATTCCATAGAGAGATGAACAGCGGAGGAAAAAAAAGAGATTTATATTCAGTATATATTACGGAGAGAATTTCACTGATTTAATTCGTCAAGCGCGTCAATATCAATAAGTCTTCCATCTCCTCGATAATGTACATCAAAATATCTGACTCCTCTGACCGTCGTGTATTAATATTCAACATGTTGATAAGAATCAGTGTCAATTGAAATGGTGGACAGGGGTCAAGTGGGAATTGAACCCGACTCATTGCAGTCAGTTGGATGGGTGCACACACTAATTAACCCTTTTTTATTTAGACGACATGTCAAAAGTTCAACGATGACGTCATCTCCAAGTCAATATATAATTCTGAGACAAGTATCTAGGTATTTAAGTACATACTTACAGATCTTATGTTTTCAAAGGATATTTTGTGCTATCCTTGTTCTTGTTTTTGTTCTTAGTTCTTCTAAACTACGCATAGAATTTTAATAGGGTTTTCACTATCATTTAGAGAATTCTAAATGGAAGGTTTAAATATATAATACAAGTATATTATACCTATATAAAGTAGAGAGAAATTGATGCTTTGTAATAAAGTCGCAAAAAAAAATCTGGCACTTACATTGTTAACGTTGGCTAAACCTTATGAGATATATCATAATAATGTACTACGGAATTGTATATCTTGAAAAGGCCTACAGAAATGTCTGCGATGATATATGTCTATCTCCTAAGGATAACCCCTAGCGACGCCGGGTACGCGTCAGGTTATTAAATAAGAAAAGATTAGAACCATATTTTTTTGGGTGCGAGGGCTGTTAATTGTTGACAGAACTACCGTTGAACACATACTAAACGCTTTTTTTTAAATGCCATTTGATTCAACTTAATCACTACTGAAAACAACTGTTTAAGTCGGGGGAGATAAAAAAAACAGGTGTTCTTAGTTTCGTTTATTTAAATAATTTATGCGTATTTGCCAATTCAAACTTAATTCAGATCCCATGAACATTGACTGAGAAAAAAATTAAACGCGTCTTTTACCACCTCCCTCGACGTAAATAGTTGTTTCTTGTAGTAATTAAGTGGAATTAATTGTTTTTAATTTTGCGTACTAAGCGTGAAGCGGAATTCGGCAACTTCACCCTAATTTCTTCTTAAAAAACAAAAGCACTCGAACTTGCACAGCTTTCTTGCAATGTTCTATATTTAAAACAGTTTCCAGTTAGTAGGAGTGATGGTTAGGGAAAGGTAGGAACTGAATAAATGACATCTCGGTAGGAACCGACCACATTCTCATTTCAAAAGCAAACAGTCCTGGTTGTAATTTATATTCACCCTTCTCGCGTAATTGTTGGATATTCGTCCACGACGAAGTGAGATAATCCTCAGTCGACATCGCGGGAGTGTTTATATAAATAATACTAATCCAAAATAAACAAACGCCTTCGCTATGGCTCTGCGGTGTTATTTTTAGGTGTTTTACGACTCATAAAAAGATGCGCTTTGCACTCATTCCTAGTCACGACTAGTGATGGACAGAATCCTGGGAATATTCCCCAAATGGGAAATATAGCGGGAATTTTCATTTATTTATTGTTTTTGTGTTTAATTCGTAGAACTCCATTTAATTTTTTTTTTATAAATTTAATTTAGATTAAATTTGATAATATTATTATTAAGTTCTGCAAGTGTTTTAGTTTTTTATTATTGTGACAGCTGTTTCGGCTTACAAGGCCATTTTCAAACTGTGGTTAGTCCACATTGAGACGACGTTTTTATACTATTTCAAATGTAAATTTTGAAGGTGCATACATTGATTTATTACTGGTTACACCGATGACATGATCTATTGTTGGTTAAACCAATCTATGTTTTCCCCTCAGTAAATGGTAATGGGTTCTTAATTATTTACTAATGACTTTATTGCTATGAATTATTTGGGTGCATTATACTGCTTGGGTTTTGTGAAAATACTAAGAAGTGGTGAGTAAATTATTTTCCGTACTTTATTAATTAGTGTTAAATTTGGGTCATTCGTTCGTTTATTGATTTCTAATTGTTCAAGTAAATTTAATCTAATGCCCTTTTTTTCTATATGCAATGGTTTAGGACCCTTGTTGTTAAGTGGGGTATGATTATTCACCAAGAGATGTTCTGCGAATTTTGAGGATGTGTTTTTATTATTATAACATCGTATATGTTCTTGGAATCTAGTTGAGAATGCCCTCCCCGTTTGTCCGATGTAAGTGGCGTTACAATCGGCGTGGTCACATTTTAATTCATATATGCCACTGTTATTGAGTATAGGGATTATACTTTTAGAGTTTTTAAGGCTTGTTCCTAAATTATTGTTTGTTCGAAAAGCTATATTTAAACCACATTTTTTAATTTCTTTTGCAATTTTTTCAGATATTGGGCCGAGGAATTCGAGACATGCAAATTTTTCTATATTTTTGTTATTTACCGGATATATTAAATTGATTTTATTTTTATATTTCTTATTTTTTATTATTTTTTCAATGTTATTTGCCTCATAGCCGTTATTAATCGCGATCGTTTTTATCGTTTCCTTTTCTTTTACATAAGCTTTATTGTCTAAGGGAATGTTAATGAGTCTATGTACCATTGAATGGTACGCTGATAATTTATGGGACCAAGGATGATTTGAATTTGAATTTATTGTTGTATCTGTAAAAGTTGGTTTTCTAAATATTTCAAAGGTATGTTTATTATTACTTTTACCAATTGTCAGATCTAAAAAGTTTATTTTACCTTCAATCTCATGTTCAACTGTGAAGCAGATTTTATTATTAACGGTGTTGGCCCAATTAGTAAAGATATCTAACTGTCGGTTGGTACCATTCCAACATATAAGGATGTCGTCTACGTATCGGACATAATATACTATATGTTTAGCTAAGGGAGATTTAAGAATTATATTTTCAATATAATCCATAAATATCTCCGCTAGAAGTGGACTTAATGGTGACCCCATGGGGAGAATTTTCATGGTAGGGGAAGAGAAAGTTATAAAGAAAATTCATGTAATTTACAAATGTATCATTTTAATTAGAGCATACTGAAGACAGAACATTATGGACGGGTTGTTTCAGAGAATTTGAACAAGTTTTGTGAACGTTCTTTTCAAGTTCTGTTATTTTATTTATTATTTATTTAACGCCCAGAGGGCTTTTACATGTATGTGGTACAATTTTAATGACAGTTTTGAAACATAAGAAAGAAATAAAAAAATAAAATTACATTAAAAAAATAATATTTGCAAGAAACACAATTAAAAATAACAAGAACAGAAATTAAAAAATACAGCGATTTAACTTGTTTACAAAAATATAACTTCCATTTAGGAATAGTCTTGGAATAAATCTTTTACGTACCTAATGCACAAAATTCGCAAAGTTAATATTAAATATATTAAGTATTGGTTTCCCATACTGTGAAACCGTTGTACTGGGGAGTTCGCAATGTAATTGCGCTTATGTGTGTTGCAGTGGAATAGTGTATTTTGTCGTGTTGTTATTGTAGGTATTCGTAAGTTTATGAGTTGCAGAAGTTCGCAACAGTCGAATTTAGAGTTTAGAATCTTGAATAAAAAAGTTATTATCATTTCAGATCTGTGAAGTAACTGGCCGTATACTTATATAATGACAGAACTTGAATAGGACATTCACAGAACTCGCAAATGAACGTTGAAATTTGATGAATTGTTAAAATTCTTTGAAATAACCGATCCTTAGAATTTTTGGAAAATACTGAATAATACCAAAGATATAATATAGGTCGTCAAATTGTTGATTTTCGCGGCTGGCCCATAAGCGTGTCATGTCAAACTACATACATAAATATAATAAATTCTAAATGGTGCATTTGATTGTCCAGAATTGCTTTGCATTGATAAGTTTTCGGATTCAATTATGTAATACTAGAAGTCGGAATATATTTTTTTGTGCAGATATTCTCAGACTAACTACCATATTATGTATGTATTCCTCATTGCCCAGAATACTAATGATGTGAAATTATTATGCCGAGGCAGATGCAGTTCAGTGCTACATAATTTTTACTATAAAACTTTTTTTTTTACTATAAAGGGTGATATAATAATCCATATAAAGAAAAATGTTAATGTTAGTTTGTTTAAAATCTTAAATCTTCGAACGTTCTTCATCGATTGCTTTGAAATTTTGACACAACTTTGCATTCGAATACGCGTGTGTTTTATATACCTTATTATGTAGATGTGACAAGCTTAAAAAAAAAAAAAAAACAGCGCCATCTGTCGGACGTAAAGCAACAGGCGCTATTAGTCTGCGCCACAGCAACGCGTGGCGGGGTACAGCTAGTTATATAGATAAATACAGTGACTGGCACAACAGTAGTACTACAGCACTACCATTCGATTTATGAATTGTACCGACTTGTGTGACGTCACGAAACACGATTATATTAATTTAGAAAGCTATTATAGCGACAACTTCAAAAAAGCTCATTACCTTTTTGGCAGTTATCGAAAATTTAATTTTACTGTCGTTCCAACTAATTTGACTATTTACATATAATTTCATTAAAGAAGTCAATCTCTTCTTTAATTAACTACTATAAGTCGTTCTCCGCATCTGTTTGTTTGTGCATATTATATTTATAGAAAATAGAGAAAAGTCGATCAAGTTGTAAAAATAAAATTTTCGTCGCTTATATTGCTAACGCTGTCCAAATATTTTGAGATACATCAAAATAATTTACTACGGAATTGTGAAAAATGTTCAAAAATTCCGTAGTAATGTAACAAGTAACATAAAAAATTGTAAATTCTCAATTAGATTCAGATATATGCTGAAAACATGGCATAAGTAGAAATAGTTTATACCAGTCATCACTATCAATCAATATTTGTTATTTATTAGCATGTAGATTTAGTATTATTTTAGACTGTGTACCAGCAATAATAATCTGAATATCTAATAAGTAGCAACAATATTATGTATATTTATAATTAGAAATAATATTATGTTTACATATATACATTGTAGTTGAACATATACATCCTGTTGACAAACTGCTTAATTTTACTTCAACGGGGTAATACTTTAAAGAACAATGAAAAAAAATATATGAATAACTTAAAAAGACCTCAAATCTTTACCCCAAATCATTTAATAAAAATAAATAAATTTCCCGACTTGGGGATATTTCCGTGTGCACATCACTATTCACGAGAGATGAAGACTGCGGCTAATGGGGCCTTAATAATATCATAGTATTCATTATTGACATACATTTATCTCTAGCAATCATGTAAAAATATTACGAAATCTAAGGCACAATCGAAGATCTAAATCATAAAATATTACGAAATCTAAGACACAATCGAAGATCTAAATCATAAAATATTACGAAATCTAAGACATAATCGAAGATCTAAATCATAAAATATTACGAAATCTAAGACATAATCGAAGATCTAAATCATAAAATATTACGAAATCTAAGACACAATCGAAGATCTAAATCATAAAAAATCGAATATGCTCTCCTCTAGTTCCCCGACATTAATACATTTTTTTTTGATTTTCATGTTTTAATTTCTAGATTACATTCGTTATTACGAGAGATGAGATAGTTGATAGAGATATTGATAGAACGGTGATGGAGATAGTTTCATTAATGTAGGACTAAACGCGGTTAGCGATAACAAAAAAATGTCCAAAGAAGCGAAACTGTAGTTCACAATGGAGTGTTGGTACCTACCCCGATGTATGGCAGTGACGCATGGAACTGGCAGAGGAAGGATGAAAGTAGACTGAATGCTGTAGAAATGAGATTCTTGAGGCGTATGTGTGGTAAAACTATGTATGATCGTGAGAGGAATGTGGAGATCCGCAAAGAATGCAAGGCTGAAGTAAGCGTAATTACTAATGATTTAAAAAGCTCAGATTGTTTGGGCATGTAGAGCGAATGAACGAAGGAAAAAGTGTTAAGAGAATACATGACTTAAATGTGAATGGTACAAGAAGTCAGGGACGCCCGAGGAAGCCATGGCACGATCAAGTGAATCAGATAATTGAGTCGGACCATTTCAGGAGTTAGAATAATAGAAAAGTATGTATGAACGCACGGAGAAAACTTACTGATATAAAATATTGTTAATTTATTAAAAATTTGGTCAAATTATTCGTTTTTCTGATAAAACACGGGACTGTAGGGCCTATAACGAATGAATTTACAAATATCATAACAAACTATCAGGTACGAATCAAGTACGAATAGGTTATGTGAAAGTCGGAACACGTGTTCTTAAAAATTATATTATATCGCTTTTCGTGAATTAGGGCATTTATTAGGACAAGGCTACCTGCATGAACACGTGCTCAGATATGTTCTGAATTACTAATATTTTATTAGGAAATGGTCATGCAGTCGTATTTTTAATAGCATTTTGATAAAATAAGCCGTACTCATTTTTCTGTGTGTGAATGAGGCAATAGTGTGTGTAAAGACCGAGTTGTTTGGCAGTCCGTCCTCTCTGCCTACCCCTGCGGGGAAAGGGCGTGACGGTGAGTTACTTAGCTACATTCGCTAAATGTCCTTTGAGGCTTGGTTATAATCTTTGGTGTCCTGGACCTTTGAGAATCTTACTACAGTCGTGTTGTGATCAATTTACTAGTTTAATCATTGTTAAAAATGTACGAACCATTAGCAAAGTTCACCACCAGTTACTTTACAGGCTCCTGCCTAGCACCTAGCGGTCAGAGGTCAAACTAGGGCTAACAGATAAAACAGATGTTTTTGCCTTATCAATTGGCTTTCTTTGACAGTGTTTGTTTACAATTAGCTTGTCAATGTGTTTTACTTGGTTAGATTATAAAAAGCCTCGCCGACTGGATTCCTTCTTCTTCTCTCCTATAAAATAGTAACAAGCAGTCATTATGGTCTACAGACCATTAGTAAAAGTGTTTTGTCCGGGTCGGGAATAATTTAACTCTTCGTAACATTAAATAAAGTAAAAATGCAGTTTTGTGCAGTAAAAACAAAAAAAACCATTCGTCTGTTATTGAAGACTTCATCAAGCCCAAACAAATCTTAACAATCATAGTAGGTAACTCGCTACTTACTTCAGTAATTTTATAACGAGAAAGTATGAAAGCACAGTTTTTTTTTATTTTTTATTTTAGGAATTTGTGTCGAAGGCGTTGTTGAAAACGGTGAGGGAGACGGGGATTATTCTCGAAGAGGGGATCAGGAGAGGATTAGGTAAAGAAATAGGATGAAAGGAAATGATATTGATCACAAAAGTGGAGAATGTGTGGATATTCCTGCCACTCAGAGCGCCGCTGTAACATCTCCTGTTACATTCGTCGTTTTTGAGAAAGAGGGAAGATTAAAACGGATTGGAACTTTAGTCTCATGACTGTATTGAGAGAGTATCCTCCATCTTTGTATCCCTTTTAATTGCTTTGAGTTAAAATGGTAGAAATAGTTTTGTTTTCGAAAACAATCTAGATATAATATTTAAATCCACGAAAAGGAAAAATTCCTGCACAAGAGTCCCAACTGCTCCCAACCGTCTGGAGCCAGTGAGACTATAGCATCCCCTAGGATTAGGATCTGGTTACCAAACACGGCCAAAGCTATGTTTCAATTCTGAATGGCGGTCTTATACCAGAGCGATACTGAGAGTTCCTTCTAATCTGAAACGTGCCGCAAATGTATTATAATTTTATTGAGTGAATTCTGATAATAACACAAATGAATCAAATAAAATTTACTTGCGCACGCAGGGATTTGAACCAGCGACCTTCTTTGGCTTGCTAGTCGAGAACCTTACCCCTCGACCAAGGGTTTATTTAAAGAAGTGAAAATGAAAGTAAAGAAATCTTTATATTTTTTGCAATAAAACAATTATTTTATTATCATTGAAATATACACAAATAAGAATTTTAGTGAGAATTGAGAATAGTAGCAAATATACCGCACAGAGTTTTGGCGGCCGGGCACTAAGAGCCGACCATTCACGAGGCTGCCCGCGTGAAACGTCGTTCCATGCAAGAACCTCGTCCTTTCTTGCTAGGCTTGTTACGCAAGAGTCGATTTTACTCCCCAAAACCCCTTGGAATTGGTTGACAAATACATCGAGTAGTGGGTTCAATTCCTAGCCAAGTCCTCCACTATGACACAAGCAACATTTCAACTTAGAATGATGATAGGACGAGTTATTCATAACGTTAAATATACTTACTTTTAATGGGAAAAGTATGTCACTTTTCGGAATTAGAAAACAATGCATTTTAGTAGCTATTTCTTAAAAAAACGGTTAGTTTGACCTCTTTACTTCGTTATGTTTTAATTACACCCAAACTGACAATCTAAGAACTTATGTTAGAGTCATAAGTTCCTATTATGGTTTAAGGCGATGCCATACGTAGTAATGCAAAATCATGTGTTTTTGGTTTGAAAATTTGGTCACCTAGAAATGTTTCAGATGCTTTAATTAAATACTGCGAGTAGAATACATCTTGACCTTGGAAATAATCGAGTATTTTTTAAGTCTTTTTATAAGCTCAGAAAAAAATAATGTATAAGGCCTATGAAAACTGCTTTAAAGTTCAAAATCTCCTACTTACGAACCCATTTTTGGTTATGATTTTATTGTATAATGTGGCAAATTAAGTTATTTATAAAATGATCGAAAAAAAAAAATTATGCCTGAACATCCACAAAATAAAATAAAAGGCACCTTTTGGCCATGTTTTTTTCTTGCATAAATCAAAACAGGCGGATGGTGTTAAGCGGGAATTTAAATCTTATCGCCATCTACGTAAGGGTTGTTATTGATAGCGGGTTAATTTAAAATATTACACGACGTAGTGCATCGCCTTAAATAAGAGATGAAAAAACTTTCACATCACTATTACAATGGCTGCCAAGTGAACAATCGTTTTAAATTTTTTCGAAGGAAGCTAATACTTTGTGGTAAATGTTAATACAGCTTTTTTTCGTCACTTTCCATGACTTTACATATCTTTTTAAATATGTGATGAATTATCATTGTGATGATTTATCCGGTTACCATTCTTGGTATACCTTATATTGTAGGTAATAGGCATTAAAATGGCTCGACAAACGGAGTCTAGAAACGTTCGCTTTCAAACACAAAACTGGTTTTTATTTATTTTGTAAATAATTTTATAAGAAAGCAAAAAAGTTAATCAAGTGAAACTGCCACAGATAATCTTAGCTATAATACTGTATTTTTTAAAAGTTGTTTCCTTTACGCGTTCATACATTTCTATTGAATATTTTTTTAGTAGTTTACATTTATATTTTTTATTGAATAATTTATTTTTTATTGTATTCTACTCAAGCGAAACGATAGGAAAACCTTCAATTTATCTAAAGCTTATTTTTGGTTTTCATAATGTACACCAATTTGTTATAAAGATCAGCATTAAGCTTCGCCTTAAATGGAAAAAAAACACAGTTGTCAGTTATTAATTCCATAAAAAATTATGTATTACCAAGTGTGTTTTTCATTTAATCTTTTCGATTTTGATTTTAACGAAATTTTCTAATTATACTATAAATAAAAATGTTAATGTTCTTTTGTTCAAAATCTTAAATTTCAAATATATTAGTCACTTGAAAAATAAAACAGCGCCATCTTTTGGACGTTAAAACAACACGCGCTATTGTTTCTCTATCTGACAGAGTGAGCCACAGCAACGAGTGGCGGGATACAACTAGTAACTAATAAAATGCGTTATTTTTCTTTTCTCGTTCGTTTATTACTCTTACTCGTTGTTATCTAACTGACAAAGTTTTTTTTAAATTAAAAGTCCGTCTAAGCGTGTCCCTATTTTCTGTATATTTACCAAAATTAGTTTCTTAAGACGATGCACTACGTCGTGTAATATTTTGAATCTAGCCGCTATCAATAACACACCTTACGTAGATGGCGATAAGGCTTAAATTCCCGCTTAACACCATCCACCTGTTTATATTTATGCAAGAAAAAAACATGGCCAAAAAATGCGTTTTATTTTATTTTGTGGATGTTCATGCACAAATACTTAAATGTTTTTCGATCATTTTATAAATAACTTAATTTGCCACATTATACAATAAAACCATAACCGAAAATGGGTTCGTAAGTAGGAGATTTTAAACTCTAAAGCAGCTTTCATAGGCCGTGTACATTATTTTTTTCTGGGCTTATAAAAAGACTTATCTAAAAAATACTCGATTATTTCAAAGGCCAGAATGTATTCTACTCGCAGTATTTAATTAAAGCATCTGAAACATTTCTAGGCGACCAAATTTTCAAACCAAAAACACATGATTTTGCATTACTACGTAGTGCATAGTAAAACTGTCTTCGTTTTAATTTAGATTTCATAATATAGCTGCTATTTTCAAGTTAAAAGCGTGTTGAAAGATTTATATCTCGAGTCTGTTAAGTCTACATAATAATATTATTTATTTAATTTCACGAAGGATATGTTTGGTTTCTAGAAATTATCGTTTTCACTTTGATCTTTGTGTAGTTCAAACGTTCTTCGTCATCAACAGATCAAATTTGTTTCTCAATTTTAATGCCAGATAAACTAATAACAAAGATAATTAATTTGCGGCTTAAATGTTTAGAAAATACAAGAAATGTAAATAAAAGCACAGCTGTTTAGAGCTAAATAAGTTTTCTACGCCAGTTTGTCTTTTTGGTCCAAATATTCTGAAATCAAAATAATTTTTAATCCCAACAGTGAATGGCTAAAACAAATTGTGTTATCTTTGCAGATGTGTGTTTTTATAATGAATATAATGACAGATTGATACATTTTGAAAATAAAAACAAAACAATAAAATTAAAAAAAATGAATAATATACAAGTGAGTGAACGTGTTTTTTGCAGTGTGATTTTGAACTTTTTAAAATAAAAATGACGTTTTTATCAACTTTTTGTTATTCGATTCTAAGGTTTTTGAAATTCTGGCACAAACTATTCGAACAGACTATATATTAATGCACTTTTAATGGTTGGTACATTTTTAATGGTACGTTTTCGAATGGTACATCTCTAAATAGTATAAAACAAAGTCTGTCTGTCTGTATCCGCGTCTGTCTGTTTGTGCGCTTAGTTCTTCTAAACTATGCAACGGATAGGGTTTTCAATATCATTTAAAAAATTTCTTCCGGAAGGTTTTCATATATAATGCCGGGTGTCGGATAGTTTTTAATATTTTATTCTATCTATCTAACCATCGGGCCGTTTCTCCGAAAGGGTGGGCAAAGAGGATGAATCGCCTACAATTCTGTCTTGGTACATACTCCTTTCTTCATTCACATTCATACATACATCGTCTCCTATATCTATTTTATTATTCAGACTCTTGAAATGACCCGACATATGGTTTGTTTCACTTGGTCGTAATAATTTGGATCATTTTAAATAATTTTTATTTATTTATTTTTTATTAATACCCCAAACTAGGCAAATGCCCGTATTATGGTGGTAATAAATAAGAAAATATAAAAAAGAAATCATAAGAAAATATAAAAAATTGCAATGTTTTAACCAATTGAATTTTTATTAGATTCCTATCAAATATTCTGAGTAAATTTAAAAATTGATGACCCGGGCGTTGTTCGGAATTTATGCAAAGTTTTTGGAAATCTTATGGGACGTCTTCGACGTTTTCTACATAAGAACAATCTTTGAAAATTTTCAGAGGAATCGTTCGAGTTGTTTTTGAGTTTATAAGGCACGCACACACATACGAGCATTGCTTTTTACTTGTACAGATTATTTATACACGGTGTCCGGAAACTCGTGTCATAAGCGAGAAACTGGTAAACCTACATTTGGAGTAAAAACAAAAAAGGTGTCTTCAAAAGTTTTTTTTAACTTATCTTAGTTGCCCAAAAAAATGTGTTTTTTTTGTTTCTCTATGTGATGTAGTTTTGCTAGTTTCCCGCTTGTGTTACGAGCTTCCGGACATTGCGTATAGATAACGCTACATGGTAGGCTTTTTGCCAGGGGGCAATTTCTTCCAATCAACCATCCCAGAATCTTAGTGAAAAAAATAAAAATAACATCTAAACGTCTCCAATAAATTTTAATAACATATCTGTGTTTCCAAAATTTAGGGGCTGTTTTAAATAATATAATAATTAATTTTCGACATGAGCGCACTGCGTCAAGCATTGCTGCCTCTGCGCGCGAGACAAACCAGTGACAATAATAATTATACTAGTGACAGTGGTTGTTAAACAGTGGCGTGGTAGGGCAGTGGTTGTGTGAGATGGATTACCGGGCTCCGAACCCGCTGCTGCACCTCGGAAGTCCGTACTTCGGACACCCAAGTAAGCATACAATACAATATTATCTGTGCGATTTCACTAAAATGTAATAAAGTATTATAATTTTTATTTACTATGGAGCTTTGAAATGCAATGTTTACACTGTTTTCTTAAGTCTCGGGATTAACAGTGAGCTCTTGGGTAATGAATGCTGTTTTTGGTGACCAAAACTGTATATCCAGGTACTGCTCAACCTTTCTTTACCCCATATCCTTTCCCTCTCAACTACCTATCTGATGGCTTGAAAAATAATAAATAAATTTGCGCACACTTTTTATAGATTAACGCAACTATTATCAGCTCAAAATAGCTCCTCTGTCTGCTCTGTCTGATTTAAAAATCCAGTTATTTATCTGTCAGTACTTAATTTTTGTAAATATTTATAATAGGTAATAGTACTATCAATGTTCCAGATAGCAAACTAGGCATAGGTTGGTTACCAGTGTAAATTTGAACTAAATTGCTATTTAACCCCTAGATGACGGCTAATATTTTGAAAATATCTCAAAGCTAAATGTAATATTGAAAATTATATTTAAAAATAATTGACAAGCATCAACAATGTCAACGTTTTACTTAGGAATTTTCATGGACAATATTAAAATGCGTTCAAAACTTCTAAAACCTAGCTCTATACATTAATCAACTTCTATAGATTGATAACTTCGGGTTTTTTGTATGAAACGAATTTGTCCTAGAAAACCATATATATGCCAATATTTACATTAAAATTCTCACGGCCAAAAGCATTTTTATTGTTTGTTTTTAGGGTGTTATGCCGTGTTGCGCTAACTCCTTCTTTAGCCGACGTTTCGGACAGCGTTGCAGTGTCCATCATCAGGGCAGATCCGGTAGATCCGAAGATGTGATGTGATGTGATAACACATCTTCGGATCTACCGGATCTGCCCTGATGATGGACACTGCAACGCTGTCCGAAACGTCGGCTAAAGAAGGAGTTAGCGCAACACGGCATAACACCCCAAAAACAAACAATAAAAATTAAAATTCTCGTTCGGAGCCTACTTATTATATTATACACCAATGAAAAACGCTGAAAGTTTATTCCATAGATTTTCAGAGTTTTTCATTGGTGGATATTTTTAGGTAAAAATATGACGTCACAATATTTCGGTTCAAATTTTCGATCGGAGTTATACCCCCATGGCTCTATACACTGCACATTGCAGTGCACCTGAAGGTAGTCAAGATTTCACTGAACTGTTATTGAAGTTGGTCGTATCCTAAGGGTTAAATTGTTTAATATTGTTTATTGCGGTATTTTAAGTAGGTACATAGTTATCTATGTCCTAATACAATCCTTATATACATATACATATAATTATAGTAACACATTTAAAATGAATCAATCACATATTTTAGTAGTTTAATTTTAAATGTTTTTATGTTTTCTTCTGATTTTATTTCTTCTGGTAGCTCTCCAAATATCTTCAACGCTCCGATGTACGGAGCGTACATCAATGACTTTTGACTCTGTGTTTTTTTCCTAAAGGGGAGTCTCAATTCATTTCTTTTCCTCGTCTCATGTGTGTGTTTGTTCTGTAGTTTATCAATTTTTCTTAGGAATTCACTAGACGTATGGCCATTGATTATCTTGTAGATTAAAAATATGGTATTAAAGTAAATAATTTGTTTAAATGACAAGATATTTAACTCCTTCAACATGTTCTTAATTTTTGTGTATCTATTTTTCTTCAATATGGTTCTCATTGCTCTATTTTGTAGAATTGTCATTTGTTTAAATGCACTATTTTTCGGTAATTTTAATGTTTTTTTCCCTAACAGAAATTTAATTGAAATAAAGTATTATTTTTGTTAGTGATGTGTTTAAATTGTAGTAAATATTTACTCAATTTTTCCGCATTCTCAAAAGAGCAAAATATTCGCATATATTTTCCTAGGCCAGTTAAAAAAACATACACAAGACCAATTTTTGTTTTGATATCATAATATACAACAAGTCTGTCGTACGATAACGTTAACCCTAACACGATAACTGTGTGTTTCCTAGTTTGACGTGCTGAATTCCGTGAAATACTATTCCTTCCCTGGCCCCGCATTCTACCTACTGTACGGTGTATTATAGGATAGGAACAGTCAGTACAGTGTTTGTTCCCTGTTCCCTGTTGGTGGCGGTGTCCTTAGCGTTAAAACCGGCAGCGTGCCATACACCGGAGATAATAGCGGATCCCGTACAGGCAGTACTTAGAATCCCAGGACATGGCAGAAGAAATAAACAGAGGTTTGCAACCTTTCATGACGAATAGGCGATTTTTTTATTGTAACCACAAAAGGTATTGAGAAATCAAAAAATATATATTTCTGATAAAACAAAACTCTTAATAGGAAAACTGTGAAAATAGTCATCTAATATATAAAATAAATAATAAACACATACCTAGGTACATTCAAACACGGAATTCATTAACCCTTCAGAACTTTCGTCATATTTGTTCAGTTTGCAATATTTTCTGTGCGTTTCAAATGCGATTTTTTTTTTTTTTTAATAATTTTCCGTAAAAACAAATACTGTTTTAGAAACTAAATAAAATTATTTTTATTTAACTTTTTAAAGTTAAAATCGATTGTTACGATAGCGTCGCGAAATATGAATTATTCCAGTATAAATATTTGAGTCAACTGGAAAGAATTATTATTTCTCTTTCTTACGCCAAAAAATGATGTATTTCCACATGATAGAAAAAAAGATAAAAAATACTTTTATAAAATATGGTCTCACGGTCATATATGACCCTCAAACGCTGGGGGGGTTAAAACGTCACAGTAAGTAATTCCAATGTTTTAATTTTTTATGAAAGTTCGGCTTCTAACTTAAATATCTACCTTAAAATACTTTTTTTACGTATGTCGATTTCATAGATTATAATGTTTTTTAAAGTTTCCTTTTTTCAAAGGCCGCCAAAACGATCGAAATTTGATAACGCGTGACGTCATACGTACTTCGAATCCCAATTTAAATATAACAAGATTTCGAAATAAAAAAAACCTCTTTAAATTATTTGTACACCACAGTGGTACAACCCTTTTAGGAGTATACGCAGTGAAACTTTGCAAAAATGTTGTCCGCATTCTAATGCACGCGGGTGACCGACCCGTGAGGTGGCGTAAGATCTGTCAAAAGCCGCCGGCCAATCACAGGACGTTTAAGCCTCTCACGGTTTTAATCTTTTTTAAATTACGATTTATTAATTGCACCTACAATTAAATGTGATGAAACTTATACTGATATATAAAGTTCCTTATTACGCACACACTTTAACGACAACATGAAGAAATACAATGACATCAAGGCGATGCACTACGTCGTGTAATATTTTAAATCGAGCCGCTATCAATAACACCCCTTACGTAGATGGCGATAAGGTTTAAATTCCCGCTTAACACCATCCGCCTGTTTTAATTTATGCAAGAAAAAAACATGACCAAAATGTACCTTTTATTTTATTTTGTGGATGTTCAGGAATAAATATTTAAAAAAATTCCGATCATTTTATAAATAACTTAATTTTCAACATTATACAATAAAATCATAATCGAAAATGGGTTCGTAAGTAGAAGATTTTGAACTTTAAAGCTGTTTTCATAGGCCTTATAAATTATTTTTTTCTGGTCTTATAAAAAGACTTATCTAAAAATACTCGATTATTTCAAAGGCCAAAATGTATTCTGCTCGCAGTATTTAATTAAAGCATCTGAAACATTTCTAGGCGACCAAATTTTCAAACCAAAAACACATGATTTTGCATTACTACGTAGTGCATCGCCTTAAGTTAGTCATCCTACGGATCGGTAAGGAATCGACAAAAACGGAGTGCTGAAAAGACGTCGGACACACTATGTACATAATGGTACGTATACATTTGCGAATCGAGCCACGAATCACGGGAAAGGAACGTAGCAAATGCAAGCGGCGTTTCACGTCATTTGCGGTTGCTTCGTACCTTTCCCATAAGTTGAGGATCAGTTCAGCAGTTAGGCAGTTCAGCTCGTATGAACACGTATTACACGATCTCTGCACACGGCAGATAAGCTTTGTGGCTTGTGGGCTTGAGCCCAAAAAAACTGTCGGTATTGTAGATTTCTGTCTTCGAATTTATCTCCTTTACGCTGAATGTCATTATCTTTTCATCTTCAAATTGACTTATGCTCCCTTTCAAACCGTCTTCAGTAATCTTCTTTTTGAACGTTTATTTCTAACGGAACTTTAAACATTAATATCAATTCCCAACGGTTTGTTTAGCGACCCCTGCCTTTGGCTACGGCTTCCAGGCAGTCTGTGTATAGCCTTCAGCCCGAAGCGCTAGGGGCAGCAGGAGTAGCAGGGGTCTCGGGGCGGGGGCCGCGGTCCCGGCGGTATAACCCGCGTAGTAGCGTATAACTTCCTATTCTGGCCGTGTCCCGACCCCGAGCCGGGCGAGGCGGGGAGATACCCAGGATTACGTGATGTTTCCGCGGAAATGATATCAATGGAAGATTTGTGCTATTTCGTATTTTGAACAACCGATGAAATAGAGCAATAGGATGGGTTGTTCCACATAATTTAAACAATTCATTAAACTTCAAAATTTATTTTCAAATTCTGTGAAAGTTCTACTTAATCTTTCTGTTTCATAGAGCTTGAAAAAAAAAACTAGTAGCTAATTTTTAGCTAGGCACCTACAATTCTCATCATTCATTGCTACTTTTTTTAAAACATTTTTATTTATTTATTTTCTAAGAAACAAACAGCTTTTATATAATATACGAGATAAATATACAAGTTAACTGAAGTCAAGCCACAGAAATATTTATATAGATATCTATGCTTTTATTACATGCCTTGTACTTTGTCATTGCTGGGTAGCGGTCTGTTAACAAATATCTATACAGGGTGTATTGGCACGTACCCGACAAACTTTAACCAGCTATTCCTTAGCATATTTGGAGTAAAAAATCTTATGTGCACTTTGCTGTCCGGTAACGTTTTTTTTTATAAAAAAACTATTATTCATATTTTCACCACATGTCACCACTGTTTTATCCTTTGTCAAAGTTTGAAAACCCATCTGGCAAATATTTTATTCGAATTCCGTTGAATAATGCACGTGTGTACCTATATTGGCGCACTTTTACAATCACAACGAAATGGCACGGCACCATTCGTCTCATTTTTAACTATTATTATAGTGTGTGCGAAAGAGCGTGGACACTTTTTGACACACTTGCTTATAACAGCTGTTGAACACGAAAAGCAATGCCAATGACAGTGATGTAGTGTGGAAATTTTTAATTTTTTTGTTTTTAATTGAAAAAAAAATGTTACCGGACAGCAAAGTGCCCATAACATTTTTTACTCCAAATGTGCTAAGGAATAGCTGGTTAAAGTTTGTCGGGTTAGTGCCGATACACCCTGTATAAATAAAAATGTTCGTTTTTGTCCAAAATCTTAAATCTTTGAAATTTTGACACAACGTTGCATTCGAATACACGTGTATTATTATATACCAAACTAATATAAATATCACCGATAATATGTAAAAAAAAAACAGCGCCATCTGTTGGATGTAAAAGCAACGCGCGTTATTGTTTCTGAGACATGCTGAGCCACGGCAACGCATGACGGGGTACAATTAGCAATAAATTAATATGGTTATTCAGATCGGTTAACATCGCTAAAGCCATTATCCTTTCTAAAATTAGCTTGTGGGGTTAAATTAAATACTGTAAACTAGTATTTTTATCTGTCACAGACACACCAGTTAATCCATCCATCACTCGGTCTGCCTCTTCCACTGGGGAACCCACTTGGTCTTGATTATTGGTGTCCTGTATCTGGCATTATTTCAACGTGTCAGCTGTCTAGTCCATCGCATTCCTTGGGACCTACAGAAGAATCAAAAAAATATATATATATTGGGCGACAGATTAATTATTCTTTTTAACATTCTTAACATTTGGGAAGGTGTTTTAAAAAATATCACCGTTCCTCTTGTCATGCTATAGTGCTAAACCATCTGTTCTGCCGTGTGGTATCTTGAACAAGTCATCACGAGAACTACGGCTGAAGTTTTCAGGCAAATGCACTAAATACTGCAAGATTTGGCGGTTCATTGTTTATTTTAATTCTGTTCGATTCATTTTATCACTTTTCGCTTAAATTTTAAAAACAACAAATCTGTTGTTGTTTCATAATCATTGTGAAATTTTCGTTTCGGTCAAATTTAATGGTGATACACGATGTCACGCAGTATAAGAGATACGGAGCACGTGCTAAATGCGAACCAAAAGGTACTAAGCATAGAATAAAGAAGAACGTCTTGTACAGCATTGTTTGGTGAACCAAATATTTGCCTAATCTAGGCTTAAATTTTCAATACAAAATGTGTTAACGAGTTTACAGAGGGCTGGGCTATTTGGCTACATGGAACATTTGATTCCATTCAAATTTGTATGAAAGGCATTTTTAACTAAGTTAGTGGAGACATCGGTCGTGGTCCATTCAAATCTACATGGAAGGCATTTCTATAATGTATCCATTCAGTGGTTTTGATCGTCCACTTTGAACTACAATCGCGTGTACATAAGGTTCAAATTAGCAAAGCACCCTATCGCCGGACTTGTCAGAAAAGTCTCTTACTAGTTTCCCACTTTTCCGACGCTGTGTGAGTGCGGCCTCTCGTGCGGCTGGAGTGGCCTCCCCGCCCCTCACCCCCACCCGCCCTTCCATTACCCCAACCCCTCCCTCTCCCCTCCCCCTGCCGCCCCACCAACCCCGGTTTTCCATTACCCGTTAAGGGGTGTGACAAACGCCCGACGTATTTTCTCTCCCGTTTTGTTTATTTTGCATATTTTCGTTTCGCATTAGATCCTCTGTTCCCCCCGGGCCGAAGCCAAGTCGCGGTTAGATAAATAATTATCTTCGAGATTTTATTTTTTTCGTGCCTTGTGTACAATGAATAATGCAGGGTTGAGACTATTTGTAGGGATGGATGTTTTGCCATTGGTTGTCGAAATTTTAAAGCTCCTGAAGATAGATAAGCCTTTTTTAAATGTGAATACCGCTCAATAGTCCCAACTGTATGGAGTCAGTCCTAATCTACATGGACTTATACACACAAACACAACATTTAAACATACGTCACAAGTACACGAACATTATACTAGGCAGCATAACAAATTGTACACAAATACTGTAAGGACTGAAAGTGGCAAAAGAGGCATTGGCCACGAGGGTGTACAAATATACAATCTCCTTCCAGATAACCTTAAAACGGAGAGTATATATGTATTTAAAAAAAACTTTTTAATCTTTTTGTTCTTATCAGAACAAAATTAGAAAACTACTTGTATGTACTTATTTAAGTTAAGAAAGTGAAATGTTAAATTTATTTTCTTTATAAATAAAAAAAGACTATGGGGTATGCTGTGAGGCTGAAGTTAGTGTGGAGCGGAAGGAGATAGGGTAGAGGAAGGTGGGGAACTACCTGGCTATTTAGATCTGGTCACCGATCACGGCTAAAACCATTTCAAGCAAAGTTTCAATTTTGAATAGTGGTCTTGAAATTTTCGATACTATCTGTGTGCACAAATACATACAAAATACAATAACGGCGCTATATAAATCATCCAAATATTATTATTATTATTATAGGGAAGACGAATGTTGGAAAGTATCTGGTTATTCATATTTGGTCACAAAACATAGCTTAATCCATTTCAGGCTACGTTCTAAAGGATTCCGCTGCGCTTAGTTCTTTTAAACTACGCTACGGATTTTGATAGGGTTTTAACTATCATTTGGAGAATTTCTCCGGAAGGTTTATATAATAAATGTATATTATATTTATAGAAAATAGAGAAAAGTCTCCGAGCAACGCCGGGTTCACGTCAGGTAACATTTACCATATTATTTGTGGGACTACTTTATTTCCTCCCACATGTGGCAATATTAACGCGAATTAATCCGCCGCTATACGCAAGCGAGCATGAGAAGAGAAATCTCCATTCCTGTTTCAAAGTTCGATCCAACCGCCACTATCTACACTCTTTCTGCCACCGTCACCGCGTTCTGTAAAATTGTAATATTCGTCCTCACGAATAAACTAAATTATTTCTGCAGATACTCGTTTCAATCTCCCATCTCCTGAACACAATTTACGGTTTGGGCAGCCGCCGTAAATTACAAATAAGTATAGCCCTCATACATACTACACCCTGCCACACATTTAACTAATATCATTCCTCGAAATATTAATATGTAAACATATGAACTGCTTACTGCGGTTTAAATCCAATGACTCCACTTAGATTTTGCCATTTATCCCATATTTTTAGGTTATAAATTTGGCACGTTATGACGAGCGATCGCTCAGAATGTTTTTGCAAATTAGCCATAATATGCCAAAAATCGCTTGAGTAGATCAATATTACACGGAGCGCAAGATAAGAATAGTGAAAAACTACTCATTACCACGGCGTTGGGTATGGTTAATCTGGGCATAAGCTCGACTTAACTATACCATCACCGAAGCGACACGTAATTATTATTTTGTGTTATTTTAATTAAATTTAAGTAAGACGGATTGACTTTATAAGTGAAATGACGGATCAGCCCTGCGTAACCTCTCACGGAACAATATAACCATCCCGGCACCCATAAGTATAGGACCGCGCACATAACCAACCGTGGCTTATTCAAGCCTCCTAGCTCGGGGGGTGGCAGGGCGGCAGGGCGGGCGAAGGGCGGGCCGCGACCCCTAATCTACACCGCCACTGAGACACCAGGGGCGGCCGGTGGTTACGTATTTCCTATATTATATGGTTACGGTCTTAATTCATTTACTTTACGAGTGGACTAAACGGTTTAGTTATTTGGAGTGTGGTGGGTATGGTGGTGACGTTTGGAAATTTGTCACTTTTTTGCCAATAATAATTTATTTATTTCCTAGCTGTACCGCGTCACGCGTTGCTGTGACACAGTCTGTCTGTGCAGATAGAGAAACAATAGTGCTTGTCGCCTTTATGTCCAACAGATATTTATGTAGATAATTCTAAATCACAAGTGCCATTTGCACACATGAAAGTTATTGACAGTCATAGTTCATAGTACAATATGTAAAGAAAGAAAAAAAAAGATCAAATAAGTTAACAAGAAAAATAATGCATACTAGAACAAATTTATTAAAAGAAATAAAGAAGATAAAAAAACTCTTATCGCACAGCTAAAATGTTTAATCATTACAGATTCATATAAAGAGGCATATTAAACACATCAGCCAACATTTCATATGAGTAGAATACCAGTGGTGTGTAATCTATTTATAATAGAATTGTAGCTTGAAACCGTAGTATGTTTGTTACAATAATACATTCTAGGGAAACCTTGTATGCGGATGGACCCCGACCTCAAGTTTATTTATCATTCACTCGGTCTGTATAATACTCGACAGCTAAACGCCATCTATGGGTAATATAAATATTATTATAAAATTAAGGCCTCAGCACGGACAAGCCACCCAGTGAGGCCTACGTTACTGGAAAACTTATGTAAAAAATATTGTACCAAACAAAAAATAAAAAAAATTACATATAATAGACTAGAGCCATCTATGGGTGAGCTCTTGCACTAATATCAAGGATCTTACAGTCATAAAATATAGGATACAAAAGATGCCGATTTTATTCATGTTTTATTGGGGAAAGTAAAAAAAATTAAGACATTGGTTAAAAAAATTCCTTGTTTAATCGAAATTTAAAAAAAACCCCTTTCGCAGCTCAAATATGTCGACGTGTTTGTCGATAAATATGTGACGTTATCGTTGTCTATGCGCTCCATAGCGGCATGTCGAGTTGTTATCTATAGTTTTTTTTGGTTTTTGTAGATGTATTCAGAATTTGTTGCATTGTTTCAAAAGTTTTTATTTTTTTTAAATTGTGATGGATGATGTATTGTGTTTGTTTCAACGGAATGAATGTTAGGCTCCCTATTACTAAACGGAGCTTAATAAATATATTTAAAATCCCTTGCTACTAAACGGAGCTTAATAAATATTATTTAAAATCCCTTGGTACCTCTCGACAATTCAATTATGAACATTTTGAATTAAAAAAAAAATATTATTGCTGTGAAAAGGGATTTATAAAATACCTGGTATTTAAGTTGGACGGAGAATATTGTAACAAAAATAGGCTGGAATTCTTCATTGAAAACAATTCACGATGTCAATTTCAAGAATTCCATAATAAAACCGTTTCGCAGCAATAACTTGTTGAAGGGTAGCGCCAATGGTGTCAGACGTGCGCGCGCAACACCTCCCCCACCCCATTCCGGGAAGGGGCAGGCAGGGGCACAATACCGGATACAGGCGGCTGGGTGATAGCGCGGTGTAGTAGAGTATGGTGAGAGTAGAGTATAGTATGGGGTGGGGTGAGGCGGATGTTGATGGTTGGGGGTGTCGCGGGCATGCGGGACGTGCCTGGAGGACTTGTGGAGTGGAGGAGGGTAACACCTACCCCCCACCATCCCTCAACACACAACTGGCGTTAAAGGGGTAGGTAAACTTTTAACTGAAATAACATGTGTAATACCGAAGAAAATTTTAAATTTATGTATATTGTACACCGTGTACGGGGTGGTTCAGCGAAACACTGTAATTATCACGACATTCTCTTGCAGAGCAATAATTCTACTTTCAAAACAAAAATTAAACGTTGAACGTTGTCAAAATTTTTAATTTTGATCGTAGCCTTGCAATAGATCAACCATTTATCAATAATATATAACCGGTGTAGATACTAGGTACCAGTCAAAAAAATATATAAATAGCCAATCAGTCGTTAGGTTGCGGTCGATCAAACAGATTTAGCGAGCCAGCAGATTATACCGCCTCTCGTGAGGAGTATTGTGTTTGCTGTGAAGATGTGACAGACCACGCTATAAGCGCGCTGTTTTCGTGGCTTGGCCTATGTCAGCGTATCGCTTGCGATGCATTCTCATTGGTAGTGTATGACAAACGATATGCTGAAATAGATCAAGCCATGATGCGTACGAACATACCCAGTGTGCCTTATGATTTTATTATCAGTTTAGAGTAGTCATTTTTTATATGAAATATTTTATTACAATATCAACGTTTTTTACAATACATAAGTGGGTTACTCTGAGTTACATTTTCGTACCCAGGGTGTCAAAGTTCCCAAGCTTCGGGAGACGATGTAAATTCAATTCATTTAACAAGATTCCGCACCTGCCTTCAACGCAAAGTACACTCAGTGAAGGCTGAATATTAACACGCTGGAGTTTGTAGAATACTAGCTGAAAAGTTTTCAAAATCAAGTAGACAATCATTTTCCTTTCATGTTGATCGTCAGGTGTGCAAAATTTCATCAACCAGTATTGACATTCTGCTTTGAAGGCTGGAGATGGTTTTTTCGTAATCTCATGTAAAGCTTGTGACCTTTCTTTTTCGAAATCTCATGCAAAGCTTGTGACCTTCCTCCTTTTTAGAAATCTCATGCAAAGCTTGTAACCTCCTTTTTGAAATCTCATGCAAAGCTTGTGACCTTCCTCCTTTTTGAAATCTCTTGCAAAGCTTGTGACCTTCCTCCTTTTTGAAATCTCATGCAAACTTGTGACCTTCCTCCTTTTTAGAAATCTCATACAAAGCTTGTGACCTTCCTCCTTTTTGAAATCTCATGCAAACTTGTGACCTTCCTCCTTTTTAGAAATCTCATGCAAAGCTTGTAACCTCCTTTTTGAAATCTCATGCAAAGCTTGTGACCTTCCTCCTTTTTGAAATCTCTTGCAAAGCTTGTGACCTTCCTCCTTTTTGAAATCTCATGCAAACTTGTGACCTTCCTCCTTTTTAGAACTCACTAGATTTGCCTTCAATGTCATTTATACAAAATCTCACTAATGCTCTATCCAAGGCTTTTTAGGTTCATGGTTTTGAAGGTCAAGTGTGCAGAATTCGGAATAAAACTGTAGATTTGTATAAAAAAACAAAGCCACGATCGCCCGCCACGGACACTTTTCTTTATATAAATATACAGTGTTCGCGTGCAACAGGTTGCCGACCACTGGCTAGAAGCTTGCTCCTTCATCCGGGAACTCAAAGGATAGTACAGTAACCAGACGGTATGGTATGGAAGGTTGGCCAGGACTGGTTGGAGCGGGGTGCGGAAAGACCGGGGTTGAGGAGGGGTTCGGGTAGTTTGGTGGAGGGGGAGGGGGTGATAGAAATGTTCGGAATTTGAAAATGACTGGCGCATTTTTTTTATTTCCGGTAGGAAGTCGAGCCAGTCGGGAGAAAAAAAACATCCGGAAACTAATTTTGTAATTCGAGCGTTTTACGAAACTTTGGAAGTCTTCATTGATGATTGAATGATTGATGATGACGGTATTTTTTTTGTTAGTAAGTGGTAAACCGGTATGACCGGTCAGTGGCTGAGTTAGAATCACGTTTAAGTCCCATCCAGGTGTCGTGAGTTCAATTCCTCTGCCTGCTAAGTCCTCCATCACGACACAAGCAACGTTTTCCGCTTGTCGTGGTGGTAATGGGAGATTTTCAAATATTGTCAGGTTATTCGTAACCCTGGAATGTTTGTCTTTGTTCGTTATATCTCTGCCTACTAGCAGATTTAGTGTGTGTTGGGAACTCTTGATTAAGTAAAAGGTTCTTTACTCTTATTTGCTTGTATTTACGTTACAATAAATATAAGTCTGGATTTAGCTATACTGTTCACTACCCGAGGGTTGGCAATTCTCCGTTTCTACAAGCTTGAAGTCTGACAAGGATACCCCACAGGCAATTGCTACACACTAGCGACATCTGTCGGACTCTGGAGTAAGCTTTATAGCTGGTGCCATCTATCGTTTGAATATCCAACTTTTTACCATACATCACACTTAAAAAAAAAAGACTCAAATCATTAAAAATCGAATTGAAACGGCTTTAGCTGCGTTTAATGACCAGATTTGAATAGCCACGTACATCCCAACCTTGCCCTTCCCACCCTCACTCCCTTTAACCCCAAATACTCGTAATGTGGTAGTTAACTTCAATTTCGCTTTGTACGTAGTAAACCAGCGATATTCACGGTACATAATAAGGTATTAGTTTTCCACATTTACTCAATCCAATCCGTATCGACACTGAAGACATAAACCTATAGACGTGTATTGTGAACAAATTCACTGGCCTGTCTTTGAGTCTATAGAAGTGAATCGGCGAAATTAGTTTTCTATCAAATCTGTATAGATTACCTTTCTAGGGAACGTGTGTTCTCAGTGCGTATCGAGCTTTTCATTCGGGGTAGCACGGGGTGACCCCAAACGTGGGGTAACTCCGCGCACTTGAGTATTCGGCGTCACCCCAGTGTCAGATTACCCCACACTAATAACCACGCTACAGCGATGAAGGCATCTTTGATTTCGACGCTCCTACCCACCCCCGCCTCTGCCTTATTATTGTATTAAGGTGAAAGGTTGGAGTGTGGGTGTGGTGGGGTAGGATGGGGTATGTAAGGTTACCTGGGATAATTGTGACTTGTTGATTAGTGAGCTAAATACTGTAATCGGGAAATTGTTGGGCCGCCACCTGAGATATTGGTTGGTTAGAAAGGTCATTAGGATTTTAGTATCGCTATTTCTGGTTATTACTGCCTCAAGCACCTACCAACTACCTTTCTGGAGGTGCTGCTTATATCAGCCATTATCAAATCATGTTTTCGATGATATTACAACTAAATTAAATTAATATAACTACATACGTTTTGGTTAAGGTTAATGTAATTACACATCTTTTTAAATGACATTCAAAAAATTTCGCATGGGATACTTCCACGCCTTCCAATAGATGGCACGGTTTAAAAACGTTTAATGTGCCTAAATGGATTTTTTTAAATAATTTTAAATTATCTAAAGCACGACAGTAATTATGGAAGTAGAAGGCAGTCTTATTATATTGCCGGGTTATTTGTAACCCGAGAAAGTTATTTTTTTCCGAATTAGGATTTTGCTTTAAATGTTTGCGGTAATCTTTTTGTTTGTTAATGTGCATTAATTTAAAGTGTGTCAGAGTGAATTATAGTAAAATTATAAATATTTATTGAAAAATGGAATATCCCAGAACTGTTTTGAAATGACTGGCTGTGCGAATCTGCGCTGAAGCAACCAGCCCCGCTCCCCTCCCTGCCCACTTAGAGCGTGTGTATTACCCGCGGTGAAGTTTGCCATCCAACCTGCCCCGATCTACCCGACAGACCGAATACCCACTCACCCCTACACTCCCATTCACTTCAGGCAGTTCCTACCCTCTACAGCCAAAACATCCTAGATCACAAATCTAGGAGGTTTGGGTACAGCGCGAATGCTTACACTGAGGGACAGCTTTTAAACGGACTCACTTTTGACGATCAGCGCCATTTCGATATTTGAACTGTACCGGTTCCGAGCCAACTCAGGACATTGGCAATTCATCACACTTTTAAAAAGCAATATGAAGTCATTAAGGCGATGCCATGCCGGTAATGCAAAATCATGTGTTTTTGGTTTGAAAATTTGGTCGCCTAGAAATGTTTCAGATGCTTTAATTAAATACTGCGAGTAGAATACATCTAGGAATTTGAAATAATCGAGTATTTTTTAAATAAGTCTTGAAACTAAAACTGCTTTAAAGTTCAAAATATCCTACTTACGAACCAATTTTCGGTTATGATTTTATTGTATAATGTGGCAAATTATGTTATTTATAAAATGATCGAAAAAAAAAAAATATTTATGCCTGAACATCCACAAAATAAAATAAAAGGCACTTTTTGGCCATGTTTTTTTCTTGCGTAAATCAAAACAGGCGGATGGTGTTAAGCGGGAATTTAAACCTTATCGCCATCTACGTAAGGGTTTTTATTGATAGCGGCTCAATTTAAAATATTACACGACGTAGTGCATCGATGTAAAAATGGCTTATAAACCTAACCTTGCGTTACCTATTTAACTTAGTTTTTTTCAAACATTATTTGTATTTCAATTTTATTTTCGTGGATGAAGGAATGAATTGAATCCAAAAGTGGAAATTGACCCAATTTTGGTGGCAATCGCTCATTTACAAGCGGATATGTACGTATCTTTCTGAAATCTGATGATATTCCATCAGTTAATATACGAAATTAATGTCGGTCCTACCCAATTTGGCGCTGGTAATAGATAGTGCGGTTGATTCCGGTCCCTGGGGAGAAAGGTTCAATCTTCAGTCAAACCAAAAAAAATCAATAACATCTTTTCATGAAAATAGTCGTTTTATGGTAAAAAAAACCTTTTTTTTGTTGGGTTGATTTTTTTTTCATCACTTTATGCCGCTTTTAAAAAGTGTGTTGAATTACCACTCTCATGAGTTGCCCTGTTACCGAATCTTATACTCGTATATAAATAAAAATGTAAATAGGTATTGTTTTTTTTTTCAAAATCTCAAATCTCCGAAATTTCTTCAAATTTGACAAATTTGATATCAAATTTCTTCAATTTTGAGTTTTGAAATTTGACGTTGCATACGAATGTCCGCATATTATATAGATGTCACATGTGACAGGTAAAAACAGCACTATCTCTTGGACGTAAAAGCAACACGCGCTATTGTTTCTCTATCTGCACATACAGAATGAGCCACAGCAACGCGTGACAGGGAATAGTTAGTAATTAATAAGTGGATATTTTCAAATCATCCTCTCTTGTGGTCAACTCTGAAATGTCTCCCGATCTTCCGTTTACTTGTTTGAGCTCCCCTGCGGTGTGTAAAGTGTACACTGTAGTACCGTGTGTTGTCATGTAGTATAAAGCATATGTATGTCTGTCTGTAATCTGTACCGCGGCAGTTAAGCAGTTGGGTTTGCCCGCTCTGGCTGTGCTACAGAGCCACTGCAGGGGGCGAGGGGGCTTGGGGTGCTCGGATAGTTTGAGGAGGCTCTCGACTGTGCTGGGAATGTGTACCGGGGGGTGGCTGGTTAATACTGCCCCACCCAACCTTCCCCTTTCTACTCCCCCGGGTGGGTTTTACACTCGCTGCGTCGGTAGCTGAACACTGGACAAAATTTCACTCGTTTATCATTTTATAATTTGCCACGTAACTCACGTTATTTCTTTATGCGCTAATTATGGTGAGACCTCCCTTGTTATCTCTGTCTATTCTATTACATGCGGCGTTTATGAGTTACAGCGAGAAGTTACAAGTGCGCTATCAACGGGCCACATTTCGTCATTACAAGGCGGCAAATAAACTTTTTTTTTTCTTTTTTGTTTCAAATTTGGGATATTCCGAATATATCACCGTTGCCCAAATTTGGATCTTCTGAATAAATCAAGTGTGTCTCATATTTGGATCTTCTGAATACAGAGTGTCCGGGGGGTAAAGTTCGCAACTTCGGGAGGTGATTATACATGGTGGAAGAAGTTAAAAAGATGATTTTTTCGAAATTCCGTTTTTAACGTTCCCATACAAAAAAATTTTCATAGAAGAATATTTATTTTCCCATACAAACAATTCAACTTTCTTACCTAAAAACTAGCTTAAAACGTTGGAATTTCGAAAAACGTCATTTGTATTTTTTACTTGTACTATCACGTAGAATCACCCCCGAAGTTAGCGCACTTTACCCCCGAACACCCTGTATATGAGGTGTGTCTCAAATTAGGATCTTCTGAATACATCGGGTGTGTCAAATTTTAAATCTTCTGAATATATCAGTAGAATCTTCTGAATTTCAAAATTAAGCCTATTTTGATTTTAAAAAGTACCCTCAAATCAAATTTTCAAATAATTCTAATTCCAGCAGTAGCCGTATGTGGCGAATATGAAGTGCAAATGTAGAAATGATTAGTTCTGTAGTTCCGGAGAAAAATTTAACGAAGCAACAAAAAAATGGTTTCGAAAAAAAAAAAGCGTTAAAGTTTTTTTTAACTAAAAATCTATCAGCTAATCGGCGATACCATCACCATTCAGGATGCCTTCCGCTTGTTCAAACAGTTCATTTTCTTTAAGTGTGGCATCTCTTCGGCTCGTTCTGGCTGTTTGTCTATATAAAGCCGAAAGTCTTAAGAAGGGGCAGAGCAGCTAGGCTAACGTATACCTGCTCGCTCAAAATAATACTTTGGACGCTTTGATCTTTATGAAATTTATACGCAATATTTGCCAAAATACTCTTTTTCTATTCCGAATCCATATGATATAAAGACGACCCGTATGGAAAGTGGACGAAAAAAAAGCATTGTGTAAAACGACCGTAACAACGCTGCAAGTAGCAGATTGGGCGGTTTGTTGGTCAAACGTTCAGAACCCAACAGTTTTCCAGCCGACTTTTTGCCATATATGATATTATCCTGCACAACCAACAAAGCTGTGCCACACTCAGTCGCGGCTTTCACTGTATATTGACTCCTTCTCCCCGGAGACTTGCTTTTGTTGAGAATGTTGGGATAGGCGAACTGTATTATATTTATAGATAGATAGAGAAGGCTTTTCGCTAGCATTTTCTCTAGAGATTATGTGCTCAATTTCTTTACATTTTGTAGATGGAAACTTAAAAATACGATAAACCACAGGATTGAACTAAATCTAACCAGGCGATAGAAATACTATTTAAAGGAGTGACCGACCGAAACCAAAACTTATAAATAAGCTATATTCACAGTTCTCCAGTGTACGCTCTGGGTCTTATATTACATTAAATTTAAAGGCATTACAAAAAATCAACGCACAATGACTATCTGCGAAGATCCACAACGAGTATATCTGCCAAGTTTCAGCTCGATCGGACGTCGGAAGTTGGTTAATTTCAATTTCCAAGATTCCATTTCAGTCGTTACTAATTAATACTAATTATACCAAACAAATCAGTTTTTGTTTTTAATGGTCTTCATGTTAGACAATAGCAATACAATACTAATTATACTAAACAAATCAGTTTTTGTTTTTAATGGTCTTCATGTTAGACAATAGCAATACAATACTAATTATACTAAACAAATCAGTTTTTGTTTTTAATGGTCTTCATGTTAGACAATAGCAATACAATACTAATTATACTAAACAAATCAGTTTTTGTTTTTAATGGTCTTCATGTTAGACAATAGCAATACAATACTAATTATACTAAACAAATCAGTTTTTGTTTTTAACGGTCTTCATGTTTGACAATAGCAATACAATACTAAACAAATCAGTCTTGTTTTTAATGGTCTTCATGTTAGACAATAGCAATACAATACTAATTATACTAAACAAATCAGTTTTTGTTTTTAATGGTCTTCATGTTAGACAATAGCAATACAATACTAATTATACTAAACAAATCAGTTTTTGTTTTTAACGGTCTTCATGTTTGACAATAGCAATACAATACTAAACAAATCAGTCTTGTTTTTAATGGTCTTCATGTTAGACAATAGCAATGTAATAACTAATTATGATTACTTCGGTTTAGCTGAAGTTTCGGCTATTTTTTCCCCGAAACCGCGACCGAAACTCGCTTTTTTAAGCAACTTTACAATGTTTTATAGTAATGGTATATTTCCGTTAACCTATCTTATTAAAATAGAGGTTAAAATTACAATGTGTCCTCTCAGCCGCAGGGGCAGGGACAGGGACAGGGACAGGGACAGGGACATGGACATTAACATGATATTATTACAAACCATACGCCACTGGTTGCTGAACGTTGTTCCTCATGATTGATACGGTCTTTTGATCCCGGGTCGTCACCGACTATTGGCCATTTAACATGCGTATCCAGGGGTCAATTGGTTTGCTCGTGTCAATCGAGAATCAAGAAGCGGAGCAGTGATCAGTAGTGTGATGGTAATTATTTTTATGGCTGTTCTGGGGACGTATGCGATAAATCATATTTAACAAGTTCAATTTTAACCGAACGGCTTTTACTTGCTGTTAATTAAAATGTATCGTCGATTTAAAACCTTTAACACTACTCTACAGTGTAGACAATTTGTAACAGTTTAGTAATCATTATAGTAAACCAATTTTAAAGGGAAAATATCAAGGAATCAGTGCTTGATGTAAAATCTCACATGTTCGCGTCGATCGTGAACCACGCGGAACTCTTCTTCCGTACGTCTCATCGCAACCACCACCACCAGAATACTGATCGTCCTCCCGTGTCATTCTGTCAGCCAAACTCAAAACAGCTGTTCATCCGTGTTGCCAGTCATAAGTCATCTCGTCTTCTCAAAATATAAAAAATAACGGGGTACTTGATTTAAATCCGTTACTAATTTAATATACTCGCTGAAGAGAAAACTGATCATTTTAATTTGTTTTACGTGAATACCGCTCAAGAGTCCCAACTGCTTCCAACCATCTGGAGTCAGTGAGACTGGCATCTCCTATCAGGGTGTGTTGTGAGTCTGAAGGTAGTGAGGATGGGAAGGAGATGGGGTAGAGGAAGATGGGGAAGTACCTGCCTATTTAGATCTGGTCGCCTTAAAACTGGTATTACACCAGGGCGATACTGAGAGTAGAACGTGCATCAAATATATGTATAATTGAAATAAATCAATTGTTAAATAACACAAATTAATCGAATAAACTACTTTACTTGCGCACGAATTTCAACAATGACGGCCGGCATAGTCCAGTGGTAACGCATTGGACTGCCATTCCGAAGGTCGCGGGTTCGAACCCGGCGTGCGCAAATAAATTTTATTTGATTAATTTGTGTTATTTCACAATTAATTAATCAAAATAATATATAGTATATTTGCGGCACGTTCCAGAGTGGAAGATACTACCAGTATCGCCCTGGTGTAAGACCACCATTCAGAATTGAAAAGTTGCTCCAAATGGCTTTAGCCGTGTTTAGTGACTAGATCTGAATAGCCAGGTACTTCCCCACCTTCCTCTTCCCCTTCCCCACTTACCTTCAGCCTCACAACATCCCCCAATTGGGGATGCCATAGTCTCACTGGCTCCAGACGGGAGCAGTTGGGACTCTTGTGAGGTATTCACTATAAAATTTTTTTTTTTAAAAAAACACGTGACCTCCGGATTGCCAGTCGAATAATCCGTTCTTACCACTCGACCACGGAGACCGTCTATTTCGATTTCAAAGAAAACTGATTTACATAAGAGTCCTAGGCATCAGACAGGCCAAAGAGATTTAAGTTTCTTTGTCTGTGTATGTTCGTTCGTCAAGTGTCTGTTAGACTGTTGTATCTGCAGTCAGTTTTTTGTGTTGTTGGCCTGTGTAGGCAATATCGTTATATTGATCAGAGTCAAAACAGACGACGGTTTGACCTCTCCGCGGGTCCGGGTCCCAGTGACGGGGTCGGAGGGACCCGACGCCGGGTCAGAGAGACCGGGCGGGGGTCAGGCGGACCGGGCGACCCGGCCGGAGAGACCCCAACTGCTGACACCGCCGGATTTAGGGCAGAATTAATTGCTTGACCTGTGGATCCCGTTTTTTGCATTTAAAAAAATGTTACGACTTACTATATTCAGATGTTTTAATTTTATTTATTGTTCTTAATTAAATATTATCCCGTTAAACTACAATTAAGCAGTTTGTCAACAGGATGTACATGTTCAATTACAATGTAAATATGTTTTCATAATATTATTACTATATAATATTGTTACTACTTATAAGATATTCAGATTATTATTATTGGCACACATAATCTAAAATAACACTAAATATACATGCTAATCAATAACAACTATTGATTGGTAGTGATGATTAGTATACAGTATTTCCACTTATGAGCCATGTTTTCAGCATATATCTGAATCTATTTGGGAATTTATATTGTCTTCCTTTCCTCTGCCAGTTCCATGCATCACTGCCAACGTTGATTCTGAATATTGTATGCTAGCTTCTTTCCTCTGCCAGTTTCATGCATCACTGCCAACGTTGATTCTGAATATTGTATGCTAGCTTCTTTCCTCTGCCAGTTTCATGCATCACTCCCAACGTTGATTCTGAATATTGTATGATAGCTTCCTTCCTCTGCCAGTTTCATGCATCACTGCCAACGTTGATTCTGAATATTGTATGCTAGCTTCCTTCCTCTGCCAGTTTCATGCATCACTCCCAACGTTGATTCTGAATATTGTATGATAGCTTCTTTCCTCTGCCAGTTTCATGCATCACTCCCAACGTTGATTCTGAATATTGTATGATAGCTTCCTTCCTCTGCCAGTTTCATGCATCACTGCCAACGTTGATTCTGAATATTGTATGCTAGCTTCCTTCCTCTGCCAGTTTCATGCATCACTCCCAACGTTGATTCTGAATATTGTATGCTAGCTGAAGTCCCCGGCGTTGCCCGGGCTTTACGAAGGTTTTTTTTAAATCAGTTGCAGACGGTAATTTTCCTCTTATTTTGAACTTGTTTAAAACTTCATTAAGAATTAGTACACCCGCAATGCTTCGCTTTGATCATTTAAATTTACTGAATTTAAAGTTACTGTTCTTTATACAAATAGAACGGCGTCATTGCGAGGCACAATTTTTACCTCATATGGGTGTTTAAAATTTTACCTGGCTATTGTAGACTTAGAGGTCTTGCATTTTCTCGGTCCTAAAAACCCTACTAAAATTGCATGTTTCTGATCCTCGTGTTCTTCATCATCAGCTCACCAGCAGCCAACCTCGGTCATGTACTACATACGTGTCTGTTTGTGTTGTGATGGAACTGGGAGGGAAATTCAGCTACGCTTTATTTTTAGGAATTCCTCCTCACTTGCCTGTGGAATAATTAAAAAAAACCTTATTCAGAAGGAAACGGCCGACTGTCAACTTGAAGCAGGGACGGCCTTCAGTAACATCAGTATAATTATGATGTCCTGCGTTGTTAGGTGTGGTGAGTGTGTATGTCTGTTTTATATTAATATATACTCAAGCGAAGATAAAGAATTAACATACATATACATAAAATATTATACAAATAGATATATAAACGTTATATATTTGGATGGAAGGCGAGAGATTAGGAAATACCTATTGCTCGTTGCTTATTTGTCCACGTCTGAATCTGGGTCAGACCAGATATGGTCTAAGTCCATCAGGATATGTATAGGTAGTCTGTGTGTATACCAAAGGTAAAATCGTTCGGAGAATTGTATTGTCCAATATCTTGTATTATTTTATTTTTACCAAGTCGGAGTAATTTGTAAAAACGTTCAGTCAGTCTGTGTGTGAATTCGTACAAGTCGGCATTTGTTCTCGGTCGTGTAGTTTCTTCAAGTTGGTTCCGAGTCTCGTGTTGTATACCACATTATTACCACATACTACTGTATACCACATTACTACCACATATTACTGTATACCACATTGTTACCATTAAAAAAGTACATTATATAGACTTTTATTCGGCTCCATATCTCATTCGAGTTCCGAGATAATGCGTTAATGCGAAGTTTAATGCTAAATCACTATTTTGATTAATCTGTATAACGAATTGGTGTACATTATGAATACCAAAAAATATGCTTTAGATAAATTGATGGTTTTCCTAACGTTTCGCTTGAGTAGAATAAAAATAAAATAAAAAATTAATAAATTACTCAATAAAAAATATAAAAGTAAACTACCAAAAAATTTTTTTTTCAATATAAATGTATGAACGCGGAAAGGAAACAACTTTAAAAAATACAGTATTATAGCTAAGATTATCTGTGACAGTTTCACTTGATTAACTTTTTTGCTTTCTTATAAAATTATTTACAAAATAAATAAAAACCAGTTTTCTGCTTGAAATCGAACGTTTCTTGACTCCGTTTGTGAAGCAATTTTAATGCCTATTACCATAGACATATGAATATTAGTAGACCTGCCCTAAGTGATTAAAAGCGTATTATTCCCCACTCCCCATACCGGTTCCATTGGAGCCGGCTGGGCTCGCGTATGGCTTCCCGTGAATCTTGAGAATGTGACGTCATCATTCTTGTTCGAACTAGCGTCGAGCTATGGTCGAGGCATTTTACGAAATAACACGGCAAAATGGTTGCTTGTGGTATGAAAACTTGTAAAAATAGATGTGAAAAAGAGTATAAACCCAATTGTCGTATTACATTCCATATATAAGCATTATTTTACTTTATTTTAAGCATATTCACATCGTATAATATGGATCAGTTGTAGAAACATATACTATAACAATGAGATACGTCTGAACACAAAGCCGGTTGGTTGCTGGGAAGTAAATTATGAACATTTATAAAAGTGTCTTAACTAAATACATAAACTAAATATTCGACTCTGAAAATAGAAGAAATTTATTTTGCCGAATTTGGACTTCGCAAATTTGTTCATAACGTGGCGAGTAATTTGCGCTCCCATGTAAAAATGTATATTCATTCAAAAGCAGATTTTACTTTTAAGAACTAAATGGTATTATTATAATGCGAGATGCCTATATACTGTCAGATCGATTTATTGACGAATCACAGTCAGCTTTATCCCCTTCGTTCTTCAACAGTTGATTTTACCCCTCATCTTTAATTTCTAGTCTATATATTCATAGGTCTGTGCCTATTACCTACGATGTAAGGTATACCAAGAATATACACATTTTTGGTTTGTAGCTTCCTCTTAAGGGGAGGGAAAAGAGAGAGAGGGTGTTTTTTTAGAAATTTTTATGGTCAAGTTTGCAAACTTTCATCAATTTCGGAATAAAACTGTAGATTTGTGTTAAAAACAAAGCCACGCTGCCCGGGATTCTCTTCTTTTTATACATAGTTTATAGTAGATAGTTTAAGATTGTGGCTTTTTGTACCATATGAATAAATAGATTTTGAAAAATTAAGAACCTGACGTCATTCGCGCCGATCGCAGGGACATTGCGGAACATTGTGAGGAGGTTGCTAAATATTATGACGTCATCTGGTTTTGAATCGTTTGAAGCTCTAAGGCCGTCGGGCTTACTTCAAATCTGGCCCGTTTTCAAAAATTATTCACTGTAGTCATTTTTATCAATCACATATATTTCCTGAGAAGTCAAAATTCTATCCGACCTATTTATTTATTTCTTGGATAATTTGTATAGCGCCGCTTTTGTGAGACATCATCACCTCAGGGGCGCTTAAAAATCTCAAATTATGACTGCGATGTGAATCGGACCTTAGCTCAGGATGCCAGTGCGCAAGTCGCTCAACAGTTTGTCCTGGGGGAGAAATAATACGATCAGAATGTCGACTCTTCCCCTCCTTCTACTACTACCCACTCTACCACTCTTCCTAGTGCTTTACCCCCAGCCCGGGTGATAGCGGGGAAAGTCAATTGGCAATATGGTTTCGAGTAATCCAACACCGATCTGACGTCTTCACTGGGACAACGCGATGTTAGCACTTTTGTTTTGTTTCACATACGTTTATAATTTTAGCAAATTTCATAACTTCAGATCTCAGCGGTTGCGCGTTTTAGTGAGACAGTGATTTTCATGACCTACGTTATCCAAGTTTTTACGTCTGGATCAAACGGTGTTCATCTTGTCATTTTTTTAGATTTAACTGGTCATTTCAAAACTCCATAACTCATGATGGAAATGACGTTGAAAACTGAAAGTAGCCAAACAGCTATGAATTTTTTTTGTGTCTAAATTTATCTAAGCTGACACATAATAAATACACTCTCATAACTTTAGATACTATTTAGGTCTATACCTCTATGGTAAAATTATGTAAGTTCGGTTCGCTTTCCACCGCCAAAAATAAATTAAGCTACAAAGATTAACCTTACAGACATGGCTTATAACTGCCAACCCAAATTTTCCCCGTAAAAGACTTGTCCATCCGTCAATGTCACCGCTGTCATTTTTAAATCTGTCCAGCAGGTATAACCTAGCATGATATAATACCGTGCCGCTGACACGGGCCAACTAACAACTCCCTACAATATTATAGTGCCGTGGCACCGATGCGGTGCGGAAAGCGGCCGTCTGTGATGTTCCCCCTCTCCACTCCAGCCGCTCTAAACCTTTCAGCCACCCTAACAGGGCTTTATGTCTGCGCCAGTGGTTTTCAACATGTTTTTATATTTATATTTGGTTAATAATTACTGTTTTTGCTTTGTTTTTATAATGTTGTTTTACCATATTGGTTTCAATAAAGTAAACAGTAATTCAAAACCGCTCGAGTTTCTCGTCTAATGTTTGTAAACCCTTCTCCTGATCAGTCATCCGACGGCCTTCTGACATTCACCCGACTGCAATCCGCCCGCTTCGGATATCCACCTAACAGCCATCCATTAATCATTCAATCATTTCAATTCAATTAGTTTATTCCTTCAAAAACATTACAATATTACATTTTAATTCGTTTTTAAGTAAAATGGTATTACATAATAAGTAAGCGTATCAACTATACCAGCATCAATAGAGCTTGACTTTTAAAGGCAGCTTCACCGATGCTAAATATGTCGACATCCGAATTAATTCTGTTCAACAGCAAGACTGCTCTCCCCACTGGCATGACCTGCAGGCAAGTTAGTCCTGCAGGCCGGGAGATGGCACAGTCTATGCTGTCGGTGACGGAGATAACCATCAGGAACATAGAGACTAATACTCTCATTGATAGTCGGATTTTCAAACCATCCACGAATCGGTTTGAAGAAGTGTGATACAATATGCACATTTACTCTGACCCGTAGATGGTTCATACCGAGCATGCCCAAGAGAAAGTCAGTAGGATAGAGCCACGGGTAGTAGCCATACTCCCTCAGGTAGACAATCTTATCACATTAATTCGGCTTCCACACATCGGCGATCCGAAATCCATTTAAGAGGGGATCCGTTAACCATCTGACAGCGATTCGACTGCCACCTTACAGTCATCCGGCTGCGATGGTACTATTGCATGCAGTCGACCAGCTATCCAACAGCTTTCGGACTTATGATTCGTCTATCATTCTATATCGCCGAATTATACCCGACATCCATCCGACGGCGATCCGATATCACCGATAGTAGTATTATATCCAACAGCGATCCATCCGTCATTCGACATTCGTCCGATGGCGATTTGAGTGCCACTTGATGGTATCTGACGTCCATCTAACAGTCATTCGTCGGGACAAATCCCGCGGTTCGCTCCTGCCTGCAATACCTCTACCGGCCACGAAGTACAACATAACAGAAACCATTACGTTAGTGTGCGCTACGCCGGATCGATATGTGACGCCAGCCCACCACCCCACCGGGCTGAGGGGCATACTGGAGCAAGTTAACGACTGATTTGCTGTGTCTGTGACGTAGCTTCGTGGTTTATAACAGTTTCCCGGTAGCAGAGGTCCCGGTCGTGCATACACTGAGCTTTCGATAGGCCATTGAAATTGATAATAATCTACAATAAAAACACATAAATTTGTTTTTGACCACTATTGTTTTATTTTCACTCTACCGGTTTCGGAAGAACCCTTCCTTCGTCAGGAGAATATTAAAAACTGTGGAATTCTCAGTTTTTAATATTCTCCTGACGAAGGAAGGGTTCTTCCGAAACCGGTAGAGTGAAAATAAAACAATAGTGGTCAAAAACAAATTTATGTGTTTTTATTGTAAATTATGATGAGCCACAAAGTGAATGCTTTTTACAATTACGTGATAATAATCTATTCACGAATTTGTAAATATTTGATCAATTTCACCAGATGTAAGGAAACACTGAGCTTACTTTGGCGGACATTTCCACAAAAAAACATCTATCGGTTCATCTCTTCAGCAGTGGCGGATCGTGACTTTTGGGTGTACTAGAGTGCTAATATTAAAAAATGGCATTATTGATATTTTAGCCGAAATTCTTTTTTTTTTTCGAAAATTCGGTTTTGTATGATGATTTTCAGGAAATCGGTGCAGCGCACTACACAACTTAAATTTCCTGAAAATCTTCGTACAAAAAAAAATTTCGAAAAAAATATTGTTTTGGACTAAATATCATCAACATTGCTCTCCATAACACTCAAAAGTCGATGTTTTTTGTGGTTTTTAAAATCTCGAATAAATACATCAACATTTTATTTTATTTATTATTTCCGCTATAGACATCACGTTGATCTGTGTACAGTGTACACGCTTCCAGACTTAATAACAAAAAAAAACACACACATAAGGGATGCTACCACCCTACTCTAATACCCCTAGAGGCTTGAGGCTTATAGCGCTCTTTTCCGAGGTTTTCCACTCGTGCAGCGTCTCCCTCCCCAAGAAGTGTTGCTATTAGCACTATAGCACTACCACCCACGTCTTTAGTTCTGTGCGCCTGTACAGTCTGTCAACAATTTATAGACATTTAAGCCCCGCATACCCAATTTCTACCGATTTATAACAAGTTTTTTAAGTTCCAAACAAAAAATATAAATTAATTTTCTAAGATAATATCTATACATTATATATACAAAGTAAGCTCAGAAAATTATTTAAAACACGTTTTTTCTGTTATTTAATATGTTATAGGCATGAAAAAAATCACAGTGGATCTTTAAATGCAACTAAAGCTTTTGTAGAGAGATTTTTGCTCTATTTCAAACGAGTCGTGTTTTATTAAATATTTTCGCATAATCATTATCGTTTTTTTAATATTAGCGCGCTTCCTCATACATTCGTATTTATATATCTCCATTTCAAACCATCTTTGAACGCTTACTACGGGACATTAATAAAATGGAACTAAAACCATCACAAATTAATTTGAGGTTAAGAAAATTTGAGGTTAGGCGAATTGTAAGGAAATTTATTACAATTTTTCATTGTATAAACGAGATAACAAGTGAAGTAACAATTTTCTTTCAGATTCCCCTAATAAAAGGAATGAGTTTTGTAAATTTCGCGTTCTATTAAATTTTTCAGAGTTGTGAATTTTTTTTTGTTTTTTTTTTTTTCATGCTTGAAATTAATATATACCAATGTGTAAATATTAAAGTTGATTTTCGATACAGAAATCTAATAGGTATTTTTATATAGTTTCTAAATGATTTTTTTACTTCATCTTCAAAAGGACGAAATTATAGTACCTACATTTAAAATACCTTAAAATATTCCGATATTCGATGTGAAATTTCAAGTTTATGCAACAAATAACTAATAATAATTCCGCTGTATAAACACAGTTAATTTTATTATTTTATTTGTTTTGTTGTAAAAAAGTAGTTTTTATTAATTTTAGTTTCACAACAGTTGCTATTTAAACGATCGCATTTTTATACTATTTGTTGACATACTGTACGCCGCATACTTTGTTCTGTTTCCCGAGAAACTAGCTACTGGGGGATTTCTCCCGAAGTTTGCCAGCAGATACTTGAAACTTTGGGCTCGGTTTTCGCAAACTCGCTCTTTTGACAGTTGCGCTTTTTGCTGTTGTTTTTTATTTTCGAGAAGGCGTTTCGCATCTCTGACGTATTCATATTTTTGTTCAAAAGTTTTGAAAATGTTTTGTGAAGTATTTATGAATCTGGTAGTTTTATAAAACACTAGCTTTACTACCCGATTTAGCCCGAATTTTAACAGTTATTCCGTTTTTTTGTCTTTATTCTTTCTTTTGGTCAGGTGCAGCCGCCATGAATTTTGTTGTGATTGGTGGGACGCATTTAGTGATTCCTTGTTACCAGTGGCGGCACGTGATTTGTTTGTGCTAAAATTAAAAAAATCGAATGTATTGATATTGTACCTGTAATTGTGTTGTAATGAAAAAAAAATTTGGCAGTGCCCCACGAAATTGAAATTTTTCTGAAAATGTATATATATTTTTAAAGTAAAAAAAAAATCGGGTGCTAGTAATTTGTTTTTATGTGAAGAGTACCAACTGCTGGAGCCAATGGGACTATAGCATTCTCGTCATGGCTACAGTAATTTTAAGCAACTTTGAGATTCTGAATGTTTGTCTCTCATCAGGGCAATACTAAGAGTCTGAACCACCCTCAAATATCAGCATAGTAGATATTGTTGTCTCCTGTTTTTAGTAGACTGACAAAAAACAGCTTAACCTTTCGGTTGCCCACACGGGGTAACCTAAATCTCTGAAAGTACTATCATCTAAGTATCGGATTATAATATAGTTTTAGAATGTATTGTGTTGGTGTTTTTTTGTTTCATAAATAAATGCGTGGGGTATCTCAGTGACCCCTCAAGATTAACGAAGTTGTCTTTCGCATCTTTGCATGTCGAAGGATAACCGACATAAATTATCATAGATCTGATCACCAAATACGGTTAAAGTAATTTCAAGCAACATTACATTTCTGAATGATTACTAGGGCATTACTGGGAGTGTCTTCCACTATTGAACGTGCCACAAGTATACAGAGTTTTTCGAAAACTAATGTAGACGGTGACCTTCCTCTTGCTTTGAAGGTCAAGTGTGAAAAATGTCATTAAACTTTTCGTTTCTTATGTTTACAATGATGTTGTTATTAACCGCTTTCGTTTCCTTGATTGCAGGCGCGCCCCCAGCCAAGGTGGCCAAGCGTTCGGACGCGAGCGGCGGCAGTCGCTCCTTCGCCGCCGCCCTGCGCTCGCTGGCCAAGCAGGCGGGCCCCGGCGAGGCGGGCGACGCGAGCGATAAGGGGGCGGGCGACAGGGCGGGCGGCGGCAACAAGCCCCAGCCCGCTCTGTCGCCGGCGCCCCCGCCCGCCGCCGCTCCGCCTGCGCCCCCGCCCGCCAAAGAACCGCCGCACGGGGCTCCGCCCAGCGGCTTCCAGCCGTACAGGCCCGATGACAGGTGAGAAACTGATGCCGACCAATGTTTACCAATTCATTACTCACCCTGATGCAAACAAACAGTGTATTGTTCTTAGCACTTCTTTAACTTTTACCTGAAGGTTGAAATCACTAGGAGGGGTCACTAGGGTGCCCCACTATCGATTGTGACCATTAACCCTTAATGTGCCAAGAAATTCATCGTGGATTCGCTACATGGGTTGCTAGTAGTTCATCGCACTTGCCCCGGTTTTATTATATTTTGAATACTAAAATTTTTACTTTTCTCCTGGCAAGGAAATAAATTATCATAATATTATTCTAGACTCTCGATTCGTCATGTGTATCTATTAATTTTATTTTGAAATTTTTTATTTGTGAGAGTGAAAAATATTTCCTATTTTTAAAGCTGTGGTATATTTATTTACAGTAAAATTATCTTTCATTGTGAAGATCACTTATTTCGCTTTATTGAAAATATAATATAATATATTTTCGTATTTCATTATAATAAATTTTTTTATAATAGTTTTTTTAACCTTCAAAATATTTAAAAATACATCAAACAGCTGATATTACACACCTAGTGAATGATTTAAAAAAATTGATTGAAAAAATTACAACTTGAGACTCGATTTACTCAAAGGCGAAAGCTCAAATCAGGTAAAGTTATTCCGACTCACCTGCACTACGAATTTCCAGACACCATGTATAGTATATTTATGACACATTGTAGAGTGGTGAATAGCCACCATTCAGGATGGAAAATTGAGTCACTTCTGCACCTTCCTTTCTCTTCCCCATCTCCTACAATCATCACAAGCCTATCTGCCCTGATGACGGACGCTGCAGGCGTGTCTTAAACATTGACTAAAGGAGGAGGAAGTGCGATGCGGCATAATACCCCAAAATAGCAATCCAATTGACCATGAAAATCATTAAAGTAATTGTTGCTCCATGTATTAAATTTTATATAAGTATTAAATATAATGGTTTATATCTACCGAAATCCTTTAGCATGATTATCACTTTTATATTTTGAGAGCATATGGGAATAAAGATCAATTTTTCATTATGCTTGCTGGGTAATGGTACGTATACATTTGCAACCGAGTCATCAATTAAGGGAACGGAACAAAGCGACTGCAAATGGCGCGAAACCCCGCTCGCATGTTCCTTTACCTTAATTGGTGACTCGGTTCGCAAATGTATATGTACCATAACATTGACATTGTTTGATCAGGGTGAGTTTAATGGATGCTTTGTTTAAAGGTCATGATAAATTATTGCAAAACATTAATAATTTTATTATAATATACAGGTTCTAAAAACAATATAAGTTAAAATGTGTAGCAATAAAATTTATGAATCTTGACAATATAATGTATATTCTTGTCAAATATGTATGTTAATTTATAATGACAAAAATTTAAAAAAATGTTTTGCAAAATATTGTTTTTTTAATACCTTTTTTCTGCCTTTTTATTTCGATTGAAATTTTTCGTAACTACAACACTCTGTATAATGATAAATTAGCCTTTTATCATCTGCCAAAGAATGATGAAACATGTTTTGCAAAATATCGTTGTTTTTTTTTTTTATAGCTACATATACCTTTTTTCCACCCATTTAATTTTGACGGTGCAAGTTTTATTAACTACAAGGCTTTATCAAACTGGGAAGTTATTCCTAACTACAACATTTAAAAATGAGTCCTTGTTCCAACCACCATAGATGATTCGGGATTGGGTTTTATTGTGTTTTGATGCAGGGGCTAACTAGACAGTGGGGATTATTGTATTTCTAGACTAACGCACCCCGCAGCCTCGGCCTATGGACTGGTGGACCCCGGGGCTTACTCCGCTTACTCCCATCCGGGACTATATCCCAGCGCTGCTCTGCAGTATAGGTTAGTACAATTTACATTTGTTTATAACACATACAGGCACACTGCTGATAGCTCCATTGTAAACATACATTTGCATATAACAAAAATAAGGTTAAAATGGAGCTACCGTGGCAGGACCATAGCAAAGAAATAACTGAAATGGAAGATACTCTCAGTATTGCCCTGGTGAGAGAACACCATTCGGAATCGAAAAGTTGCTTGAAATGGTTTTTAGTTGTCTTTGGTGACCAGATCTGAATAGCCAGATATTCCCCATCTTCCTCCTCCCCATCTCCTTCCCCACTATCTTTAGCTTTACAACTTACCCCAATGGGGTATTTGCACAAACTATGGATACCGTTAAAAATGTACGGATTATTTAAAGTTAATTTTTCTGATTCTGACCATCATTCTAAAAATTTATTTTCATTTTTATTAATTTAAAAAATGGTCTAAAACCACAGATTTGTAGACGGTTCCGACTGACTACAACATCATTATGACGTAGAAACCGCTACTGGCTGATAAGACATCTGGCACCGACATTGGACGGTGTGACGTTAACAATGCCGTATTCACAAACAAAAATGAACACGTCGTTTTGGCGGCAAATCGAAAATGGCAGTTTTTAAATCGTTGTAGAAAATTTATTCAACATAAATTTTTTTGGGGATATACTATAATCCCATTAGAAGTCTGGCTGCAGACGGTTAGGAAACTTACTGTTTCCCCTTTCCTCATAAATATACACTTAACAAAAGGAAAGGTTAAGCTCTCTGTGATACGACCGTATCGAACAACTAATCAAGTTCTCACTACCTTGCTCTTTCCTCTCTTCTTCCTTTCTCCGCCCATTGCTTTTGTTTTACAAAATTCCCCAATTTTGCCTGGATTTAGGAACAATAATTCATGTGAAACAGCGTTAAATTTAGTAATTGATGATTGGAAGGAAGATATAGATAAAAACTTGCATATTGTTGCGGTGTTTTTAGATTTTCAGAGAGCTTTTGAAACAATAGATAGAAAAAGAGTTATTAAAAAATTAAAAAAATATGGAATAAAAGGGAAAGAACTGGAATGGTTTAAAAACTACTTAAGCAACAGACAACAAACAACAAAGATAAGAAACAATATATCAAATACGATTGAAAATAAGCTGGGTGCACCGCAAGGATCTGTATTGGGTCCGATATTGTTTATACTCTACATAAATGATATGGTAAAAATATTAAAACATTGCAAAATAAGACTGTTTGCAGACGACGCACTAATTTATATTGCAGAAGATAATTATGAGAAAGCAATCAAAAAGATAAATAGTGACTTAGAAACATTGTCAAAATGGCTCAAACTAAATAAATTAAAACTAAATGTAAATAAGACAAAATACATGCATATAGGCAGAACAAATAGGCATGAGGATCCAAAGGTTTCTATAAATGGAGAAATCATAAAAAAAGTGGAAGAAATTAAATATCTAGGTGTTATTATAGACTCAAAATTGAACTTCTCAAAAAATGCAGACTATACAATTAAAAAAATTGCAAAAAAATATCATTTCTTGGTAGAATCAGAAACAAAGTAAATAAAGAAACATGCCAGATAATATACAATACAATTATATCACCACACTTTAATTACTGTTCAAGTATTCTTTTTCTCTGCAATAAAGAGAAAATGAAAAAAATGCAAATACTGCAAAATAAAGCAATGCGAATAATACTTAAGCGCAACATATACACACGGATAAGAGACATGTTAAAGGAGCTGAATATTTTGACGGTGAAGCAAACTGTGTATTTGAATGTACTTATTTTTATACATAAAATTAAATTAGGGATGATGTCTAAGGAACTGAAAAGAAAAATAAATTACAATAACGAGATACACGGACACGGGACGAGAAATTCTAAGCAAATTAGATTGCCAACAAGAAAAAAACAAGCACCCAAAAATCTCTGATGTACCAGGCCGTTCAACTCTATAACAAAATCCCGAAGGAAATTGCTGTGATAGAAAATATTAATAAGTTCAAAAATGAATTAAGAAAATATGTCTATCTCAATTATTAATGTTTCTTTTTTTTTGTGACTTTATTGAAATATTTAAAGAAAGATTATGTTTGCCAAACAATGTACATGTTTATATGTTTATAAAACTATTAGCACACACGAAGATGTGAGCTAACTTAAGATTAATAAAATAAATAAATAAATTATAATATACAGGGTGCCTATTGAGTCCCTAGTTTTGAACATGACTTACCGATTTTATCATATACATATATTTATCGAGAGATTAGATAAAAATACCCAGGAACCAACCATTCATTAGATATAATCAACACCTAGGCCATAGGTCACCCCAAGTGGCTTGCTAAGTTTGGTGACTTGGCAGGGGTGCCCGGGTTCATGGGGTGAGGTTTGTCCATATCTTGGTAGCGAATGCGTCAGCCCACCAGCTGTGTGGCGGGCCGGGAGAGGCCGTAAAGAGACCCTTTAACCTCCAGCCCGACTCTTGGCCCCAACGCCTTGCATCGCAGTGGGAGAGATGGATTAATACGTCCGTCACTCCTTGACACACCAACCCCCAGATTCCTACTCACCCCTCATACCTTTTCCTTTCCGGAACTTCCTTTCCTTAAAAGGGCTCTCCGCACATCATCTACAAAGATGACAGGCCCTGATGGAAATTATTTTCTTCTATCGGCCTCCCGTTTGGAGTTAATATAAAAAAATCAATTCTCAATATTTTGCGTTGAAATTCATTTATTTTGTTTTATTTTGATGATTATCATCACCACTTCATATTTGGTGTAGTTAGTTTAAGCAATGAACATGAAATAACAGATAATTTGCATGAAATACAATGACAAATTCACAACCTTCAAAAATGTATGCACTTATTAACACTATTATTGTTGTCATAGGATCGAAGAGCAACTGTACCTGGAGAGGGTGCTGCGCCCCCCGCTGGGGTACGGCGTTGGGGGCTACGGGGGCGCCCCAGGACCCCACCCCGCCCACATGTCTGGCCTGTACGCCCCCCTGCCCCCGCTACCGCTCATGTCCCCCGTCATGCACGAGAGGTAAACACACCAATACTGCCTACCTAACCTCGCTTATCCTAACCCAACCTAACCTAACTTCTCCCAACACTCCCTTTTCTGTCTATAACCTCAATCTTCCCTTTGATAATCTAATTTTAATTAACGTCAACTTGGGGATAATATTGAAAATCGGTGCAAAGCACTCGTATTCTTACTTTTGCCTCTTTGTAAGATACAACTTTTATCATTCTATTAGATTACTGATATTTTGTTGTATGTTTGTTAATTCTTGTACCGCTAATTTGTTTAATTCTCTCAATGGCTTGATAGGGAAATGAAAACACAATATCTCGATATTTTATTGAATAATTAATGTTTGTTTTTGTTGTAGGATGAAATTGGAGGAAGAGCATCGTGCGAGGATAGCTCGAGAAGAAGAGCGAGAAAAGGAAATAGCGCTCCAGCAGCAGAGGGAGAGGGAGAGAGAAATGCGCGAGAGGGAGAAGGAACTCGCCATGCAGAGAGAGAGAGAACGGGAACGGGAAAGAGAAAGAGAGCGTGAGAGGGAACAAAGGGACCGCGAACTCAAAGAGAGAGAACGGGAAAGAGAGATCAGAGAGCAACGGGAGAAGGAGAGATTACAGCGGGAAAAAGAGACCCGGGCTAGAGAGCGGGAGAGGGAATCTTTACGAGACGAGAGAGACAGGATGATGGCACACATGGCCGCTCACGGCGGGCTGCAGTCACACCTTCTCCCTCCCACCTCCACTTCGCTCTTCTCCCACGGCCTGCCCATGACTGTGCATCCACACTCGCAGCGGGTATCTCCCTCCCACATGTCTCTAATCCCCCCGCACCTGCTGCACCCCTTGGGGCTGCTAGGCCAGGGCGGGTTGGTGGTTCCGAGGCAGCCCCTGCTGCACATGCCTCACTCCGCCCAGCACTACCCGCCCTCCAGGCACCTGCCCTATCCCCCGCCTGCCCCCGCCCCTGCCCATTCCCCCCAGGCAGCCATCTCCCCCCACTCCTACCAACCCTCCCATTCCCCCCACTTGCAACCTCGGCGATCACCGCACTCCCCATACCCCCGTCCCACGTCAAACCCTCACTCCATCCACAATCTCACGAGGCCGGAACCAGCGAGGCCCTATCCCATAAACCCTGCGGAGCAACAGCAGCAGCAACTAGAGAGTAATAAAATCCCTTCTCCGGCACCCATGAGGGAAAGGGAGCAACTCCAACCCATCCCGATTGTTTCGCCCAGAGAACAGGCGGTCATCGAACCCAATCCCAACAAGCTATCGCAATCCATACAATCGATGCAATCCATACAATCTATCCAGTCGACGCAATCCATACAACCGACGATCGCAGACCCGCCGCCGCAGATACCGATTCAACAAATCGACATCTCATTGGAGCGACACAAAGAAGATTCGCAAAAAGAAGACCTGAAGATTATACAAGAACAACCAGCTAAATCTCTGCCGATCATTCCCACGTCACCGGAAGCTGCCGAGAATGAAGCGCCGATCGCAGCCGAAACTCCTTCAGATCAAGGTGAAAACAAAATTATCAATGAAACGGAGAAATTGCATGAACCCAACGGTTCTGTCATCGTGGGTAACGGTAAGACGGAGGCTCCTAAAACCACCACTACCGGGGTTTTAGTCAGTCCGGTCACTGCCAATTCTACAGATAAGAATGGGGTTTGATAGTATTGTCTGAAGAAAGCTGGCATTGATAAGAGTATTGGAGAATTCTTTGAAAGCAGAATGTTGCATTTCAATTGTGTATATTTTTGACTGATTTTGTTTTATTACGGTTTTCAAATATAACTTTAGTTCGTACATAAATATATGTTCTTTTCACCTCTGGTTCATTAACGTTTCGTTATTCACCCAACTTTTCTTTTGCAAATATTTTCATTGTTTTTTTTTTGCTTGTTTGCAATTTATGAAAAATATTATTTTACCAATTTTTTTTCTATACATATTGCTATTTTTCTGTCACAATTTTTTTTTATATAAATCAATAATTATTCAATATGATTTTTTTTTCCTTTTTTTTTCTTGAAAGTATTTTCAAAATATCTCAAGGAAATTTTTGTGCGAATGAAACAGCAGGATTAGTCAAAAATGTTTTTCAAATACTGCTTTAATAAAACTTTTTTAATTTTTTTTTTTTGGTTTGCATACCATTCAATCGAAACTGAATTTTTTTTTACTTCTCCAGTTCTTTCGCTCATAAATTGCAGAATTTTTGCAATAATTAATGTTATTAATTTTCTCAGGGCCAATATGAGTATTAGCCAATATAGTATCATTTTGTTTGACTTTTGGCGGAATTTTTTTTTTTACAAATTAGTATAAATTTTTTTATACTCTACTACACAATTGCCTTGATTGACACCACAAGGCTGTACGAAACGTTGACCCAAGAAGGAGGTAACATAACACAACTCCCAAAAGTCAAGCACCACGATTTTTTTTTAATTGGCTTTTTAGGGTTGATTGTTCACCAGTTCATTTCTATCCGATATACATTATCTGTAAGTTTGAGTACTTAACAATTATTTTCGTATTAGTAATAATAAGGCCTAAGTAACGATGAGTAACCCCTTGATAACCTAGTCAAAAAGGATAACGTGACTTGTTATACAATATGGATATATAATTTGTACAGAATTTTCAGTGATAATATAATCGATTTAATTAAAGAAATAATAATTGTAATTTATTTATTATTCTATTTTTTTTCACACCCAATTTTTTTCAATATTATTGTTTTTTTAGCAACAATTGTTTTTTTTTGTTAAAAAAAAAATTACCCTAGATTATTATTTTTTTTTTATTGATGTTAATTTTTCAATATTTTCGAGTAATAACTCGGTTGTTGAGTTAAAACGTCAAATGGCCTTGTTAAAACATAACTGAAATAAAAAATAATGAAACTGAATATAAAACTTTGACAGGTTTCTTTAGTGAGATATATTTGGCTTTAAAAAATCATTTTGAGGAAAAAAAAACGCGTAATTGGTAAAAATATTTCTCATTTTTTTTATAAAAGTTTTTTTTTTTAATAAAGTATTGATTGCGCGCGGGCTTCGAATTCTGCATTTATACATTTATACATCACTCTAATAAGGGAAAGAAGAGAGGATATAACACCACAGAATTATTTGATAAATCCTTCACACAGCATTCGAATTCCCTTAAGGACCTTCTGTGTGGAATTAAGGGAAAAAGTAACATACGTTATAATATGCGCCTTCATAGATTAATTCATAATATGTATGTATGGGCGCAGACAAATAATTTGTCTTAAAATTTTAAAGCATAACTTACAAAAAGTGTATTTTAATAAAATAATTAAATTAACGCCATCTATGAATGTGTAGATTATAACGTTTGTTGTGTTTAACCTTAATGTAAAAAATATATTATGTAGAGTTCTGAATAAATTGTCAAATCTGTTGCATTTGAAACATTTAAGTTGATATGGTGTAATCAGCAGTGCAAATTACATTGTTCCTTAATTACTGAAAAGTTCAAATTTAATTACGCAAGTTATAATGTTACCTATCTAATAACATCGTTTTGTATAAAATTTTCCTACTGAATCTGAAATATTAACTTTTACACTATTTCAAAATCGCCTTAATTGATGATAAAAACTCAGAAATACGTTAGGAACACAAAATACCCAAAATTGTCTCTTGAGAATATAAAACAAATTAAAATTGGACACCTGACAACTTGATAATGCTCACTATTATTGTCGCTATCCGTCTTAGAATGTATTAATTTGCATTTGTGTGTCCAATGATGGCCTTGGTAGCGCTGTGTTTTGTGCATTCAAACAAATACTAAAAATCTTTAGCCAGAGGTTGTGGATTAAATTTTTTACAGCATATTTTTTTTTTCGTAATAATATGTTTCAGACTCTGCTAGGTCTGGGTGTTGTGATGTTGTTTACTAAGTTTTATAAACCTTACAAAAATGACGTCATAGCTATCAGTGAAAAAGATTTATAAATGAAGCAATAACACCAGTGGATCCAAATTTATTTCATACGTAGTAGATTTCTTACTAGATTTTTCATATCAATTACATAATAATTATGTATTTTGTTAAAGTTTTTCGTAAACTATCTCACTCTTTACAGTGTCAATGAATTGTTTGACTGTTATTATTTTGTACAATATTAATGCAAACATATTTGAAATCATTAAATATGTTCAATGACTCGTTAAAATCGTGTTTTTATTGTATTGTAAAACACGAATCTAGCTATTGGTATAACGAAAATTAAATTTGAATTGAAAAATACATACTAGAATCGAAAATCTTACCTAAAAATATCTCAGAACGTGCTTTATGCAGTAAGGACTATAGTCGCCTCGCAATTAAAATGCCAAAAGCATTTTCCATTGACGCAATAATAATTCTACACTTTTTTTTTTTAAACTGTTTTCGACAAACTAAAACATTGTAACAATACAGAAATGTTTAAGAACCGCTGTTAGGTTTAGATTATAAAAACAAAATATAATACACGCAAGTAAAAAACCATAATTTACGCTTACACTAATATTAGTAATGATTAATAATATTATAATGATAGTCTTCGGTCGCATTTTGATGTGAAATATAAATGTATAAAATAATTTTAATAATGATAAGATTAACGGTTGCTTTTTAAAAAAATATTCCTAAGTGCAACCACTATATTATTATTATTGTGACAAAAAATAATATTATGTTTTTTCGAATGTGCAGTTTTTTTGTTGTTTTTTTATTGCCAATTTTGGTTTGAATTTTTTTTAACTGTGTACGATCGGCTGACGAAAATTGTAATAATTTTTTTAAAATTAATTTATTTAAAAGTTTTTTTTTCTCGTGTGCTGTTGGATTTTTTAAATATTCAAAACTGTGTTTATTAGACGTGAATTAATTTTTTGGTCATGTCGTTTCTAATTTGATGAAATAATTAATCACAATATTTGTATAAAATTCACGATATTTTCAAACATAGTTTTGCCTGGACTAAATGAAGAAAATTAGAAGCCATTCGTACGCATGAATTGTTTGTCTTTTTTAAAGATTAGTTATTTTCAACTATAAATATGTACATTTAAGTTTACTTTGATATAGTTATTGTTAATTTACTTATAATATAATAATTTTCTTTTTATTTTTATTAAGTCTTATCGTGAATACATTTAAAAAATATTAATAAGTGTTTATGTTTAAGTAGGAAACAAAGAAATGAATTAAGACCCCCTTTATCTCGAGGGAAACTAAACCTTATCGATGAGACGGATCCATACAATTTGCATGAAAACCATCATCTCTACTTTAAAATTTCCTTCGGCTAGTTTATTACACGTATGGAAAAAGATCATTGCGTTGCATACGGATGAAAAAGTGATTGAATAATAAATAAATAAAAAGAAAACACTGAAAAAAATATACCTGTAAATATATTTTTATAAATATCGCTCTAAGTATATTATAAAAAAACTAATAAATTGAAATCAATGTGGATATATATGAATTGAATTATTGAGTTTTTTTAAATTTTATTTTACGTTCCGATATCAGCCAATTTTCAAGGTAAAGTTATTTTGTTTCGTCTGTACCGTCTTTACTGGGATAAATAATTCATTAATAATTACGTACTTTATGTTGTGAAAATTTGGCTTATCTCGAAATGTTGTACAACTTTGTTTATTCCTTTCCTTACTTCCCTCCTGTTCTATGACAGATATTTCAGTAAATGTGGATAAGAGATAAAGCCTATATGTACGCATGAATAAAACTTGTCTCCAGCTACATGCTCGTATATATTTATGCATTCGATTTTAGCGGCTGTGTACTACGTAAATACTTCACAAATTTAGCGGACAAGTGAGCCAAAAAATGGTTTGAACCTTTAATAATAATAATGTTTGGATGATTTGTATAGCACCGTTTTTGTGCAAAATCACCTCAAGGGCGCTGTACAAATATATGATACATATCTACAAAAATCTATCTTATTACTAACTATAGATTAGTCAAACTATTATCAATTTATGGTTAACAGATTGCATCCACCGGTTCGTCGATCACCAATACAAAGCCATATGTACAATGCATTTGATTGATGAAATGTGATACTAGAATGTACATATGTTATTATTCTTATATATTTACATTCTATACAGGCAAATAATATACAGTACCAAACTTTGTCTTATGTCTATATATTCTTATTTGTTTACATAAAATAGTTTGAAGACGATAATGGTGTAACAGCGATGGTGGTGGAGAATTAATGAACCTTTTAAAATAAGCAAAAGGAAAGTAAATAAGAGAGTTATAGCAGTTTAAAAAAATGATTTACGATTGTCAAAAAGAGTCCCACATACGAGAGAATGCAGTGAAAAGGTTAAGTATCGAACGTGAATTTCTGGGAACTATTTAACAGAGTGTATGAATTAATTAAGAGTGCTTTACTTTTTAATAATAAACAATAAATCTAGACGACGCACGTTTTAGTGTCTTAAAAGTTTTAAGTATTCTTGGGTAAATTTACGAAAAGGCTACTACATATTCCAAGATGGGTGCATTTCTTGTCCTGATAAAAATAAATTAATTTACCAGTAAGTGTGCTACGAACATTATTGCCAAGTTTCAAAACTATCACTTCTTTTCTCGTGACTAATGTCCATATCATAAATAAACCATTCACTAGATCGATACCTTCGAGCTTTTTGTATGCCAATACATAGACAGTAAAATTCTCATTCGGACCCTACTTATTATAAATACACCAATGAAAAACTCTGAAAGTTCGGAATCAACTTTCAGAGTTTTTCATTGGTGGATATAGTGAGGCAATCATATGACGTCATAATATTTCATTTTCGATTGGAGTTATACCCCCTTGGTCGATATCTTCGGGCTTTTTGTATGAAACAAATTGGTCCTCAATTTAACCATAGATATGCCAAAATATAGACAGTACAATTCTCATTCGAAGCCTACTTATTAGTCTAAAATATTTTTATAATAAAAATATTTGAAATGTCAAAATATTACCTCACGACAGCAAAATGAAAAACTCGGTTACATGTTAAGCATTTTTTTATTTCAGCAAGACAATGAATTATAGATACAGGTTAAATCATTAATGAATTAGGTATAACGATGGAATTCTACCTAGCATGATACAATCACGATATACAGTTTATTCCATAGACTTTCAGAGTTTTTCATTGGTGGATATAGTTAGGCAACAATATTCACGGTTCCAATTTGCGAACAGAGTTATACCCCCTTGTTCATAGAGAGGATGTCTGTGTTCCTAATTTTAACTGTCTTATTTAATTAATCTAAACCAAAATTTCCTCTAAAATCACTGGATTTGTAAGTAGGTACTTAAATACCTACCTAATTAATTATAAACCATAGATTTTATGTAACACTTTTTTAAAATTTCAAATAAGAAATTATACAATTTTTCCAAAGAACTTTCTTTAGCAGTTATCACAAATATCCTATAATATCAATAATACGTCCAACTCCAGTAAAAGATTGGAAATATCAACAACTCTGGCCGCCAGAGTTGCTAGTGTATCTTGTTGACACAATTCCTGCGGCAATTGAATTTATTTAATACTTAGTGGCGGTGTTTTGCGCTTTGTATTTTGACCAATATTAATTGAAAAAATATGCAAAAATGTCACATAAAGTAGATTCTGTGTGTGCACTTTACGGATGGGTAAACTTGTCGAATGCAAAGGCTATTTAAAAAACAACACTTGATTTCAACTCAACTATCTAATGGGGACAACTATTTAAGTCGGGGTAAGTAAACATGCACAAAATAGGTTTTTAGGGTGTTAGTTTGGTTTATTTTAATAATTTATGCATATTTCCTAACCTTCAAACTTAACTTTGATTGAGAAAAATAAACTTTAATGCTTCTTTACCACCTTCTTTACCATCTCCTACAGCATAAATAGTTAGACAAACAACAAAAACACTCCAAGTTGTTTTTCAGGATGCCAAAAAAACGTTGACAGGTGTTGGTTAAATATAATATGAGTTGGTTAAATCCTAGCAAATAAAATCTTCTTGATTATGTAAAAAGAGGATATGTACTACGAGAAATATAATATATATTTAAAAAAAAATTTAAATTTAAATTTTTTTAATTTTTTTAAAAAGAAAGACAAACATTCCCAGGTTACGAATAACCCAACAATGTTTGAAAATCTCCTACTACCACCACAGAAAGCCGAAAATGTTGCTTGTGTTGTGATGGAGGACTTAGCCAGCCGAGGAATCGAACACGCGACGCTCGGGTGAGACCCAAGCGCTATGCCCACTCAACCACTGACCGAATCAATGAATTGTTAAATCCTAGCAAATAAAATCTTCTTGATTATGTAAAAAGACGATATGTACTACGAGAAATATAATATGAATTGTTAAATCCTAGCAAATAAAATGCTCTTGATTTCGTAAAAAGAGGATATTTACCACGAGAAATATAATATGTGTTGGTTAAATACTAGCAAACAGAATGTTCTTGATTACGTAAAAAGAGGATATGTACTACGAGAAATATAACATGAGTTGGTTAAATACTAGCAAACAGAATGTTCTTGATTAGGTAAAAACAGGATATGTACAACGAGAAATATAATTATAATTTTTTTTAAGGTTGATTCAGAAATGGTATGTTAGTTTCATTTTCCATGCGGCATTCCGTTCATGTTGAAGTGATATAAATCATCGTCAATGTCGATGTTCAAAACACATATCAATATGTTAAATATTTTTATTTATTAATTATACGTTTTTTTTAATAAAATTTTATAATTATATCAGTTTATTATTAACTTTACAAACCACAAACCATCAAAGACAGTTAATAGCCGCTTTAATATTTATGTGTGAGCAAAAAAGCAGTAAGTTCGTATGTACATAGGTTACCTAATTTTTTATGGTTTTTTCAATGCTATAATTTATTTCAATAAAATAAAGAATACATTTCACATAAAATCCATTAAAACGTACGAAAGAAAACCAAGGCACACAACTCACGTCGCTAGGAGGCACTAGTGTAGTATGCTGCCATCAGAATGTATGGGAAATGTCATTTATTTGGTATTATTAAATATTATGGGGTATTCGGTTATCATAATATTGATTATTCTGATTTGACAGCCCGTAGTAGGAAACACAATCGTGCAAACTCCAGCGGAATACAAATGTAGTATCCAATATGGCCACCATCTTGAACTGGAAATGGAACGCAACAAACAAACTTACGTACAGATAAATGCCAAATGATCGAGTTAAAATAGGACTTTGCTACATACTGTCAATTAACATAACATTATGAGGTCTCCAGATCAGAGAGATAACATAAAATAAAATCAGAGTAAGGACAGTCCAGTGGTCCAATATAGCCAGTATGAACAGTATTCAAAAATATTTATGGACTAGCTGTTGTGTATCTTTGGAGTAAAATTTGAGGTGAATTCTAATAAAGTGGGTGTAATATTGTAAGGTGAAAGAAAAACTGGTAAAGTTGTCGAATTCCGCTTCATGCTTTAAAAAAGGTTCTTTAAAAAACAACACTTGATTTCATCTTAAATATTTAATTTGATCGGTCGGTGGCTGAGTTGACATCGCGTTTGGGTCCCAGCCAGGCTTAGTGTGTTCAATTCCTCGGCTGGTCAAGTCCTCCATCACAATACAAGCAACATTTTTCGCTTAGGGTGTTGGTAGTAGGAGATTTTCAAATATTGTCATGTTATTCGTAACACGGGAATGTTTGTCTTTCTTTAAAAAAAAAAAATAATTAAAAATGGAGACAACTAATTAAGTAGGGGGTTTAAGTAAACGTGCACCAAATATATTGTTTATTTGGGTTATTTTAATAATTTATGCGTATTTCCTAACCTTCAAACTTTACTTTGATTAAAAAATTGAACTTTAATACATCTTCTACCATCTCCCCCGACATAAATAGATTTATTGTAGTAATTAAGTTGAAGCTACAGTCCGATTCGAGCCACGGTCAACAGTGGTTGTGTGTACCTTACTATTGCCTAGTGCCGTTCGCCCGTTCCTGCGCTGCGTACAGATAAGAGATTATTGTTACATTTTATTTAATATTGTTTATCGTTTACCTATTTGTTTGCATTCCTGCTTACGGCTAATCCGTTTTTGTTTGTACAGTCAATGAAATAGACTGCGTATTATTTTTTCAGTTTAATTTTTAAAAGTTAAGTTTTTTTATATAATGGAGGAAGATGAAGATAGGCCTCCCGACCCAGGGTCGATATTGGATTTTTCTGATTCGGAATCTAATACGAGCCAGGTTTCTATTACGCTCCCATCTCGTAAACGACGACCATCGCATAGCCTTCACATTCCATCGCAAGTTAAATCTATACCGCCGATTCAACAAACCTCGACCCCTAACGACCTTAACACCAATAGTAACATCCAGCCAAGTACTTTAACTAGCGATAATGCAAAAAGTACTGAATTACTTTATCCTGCTTCAGCTTCCGGTCCATTTACCGTTAATGTTCAGAGAACTGAACAGGGAAAACTTATTCATCCTTTAGATTTTGGAAAATTCGTATTTGACTCAAAAAATAATAACCTTGGTATTGTTAACGGTTCAATTAAACCGGAAGGGCGATATAAATTATCTATCGAGTTTAACACTGCCGCTTCCGCAAATGGATTTGTAAAAAAAATTGACTCGCTCTCAAATCATAAATATAAATCGTTCATCCCTACATTTAACCTTTCGAGAATGGGTCTTGTGCGAGGAATTCCCGCGGAGATCCCAGAGGCTGAAATTGTTGATGCTTTGAATAATTCTCACGGAACACCGAAAGTATTAAAAGTACGTCGACTGAACTACAAGGATTCTACTGACGGAAACACGATCTGGAAACCTTCCCAGTCTGTTGTTGTTACATTTGAGGGACAATCCCTACCGTCTCGTGTGTTAATTTACTATACCTCGCTTCCCGTCGAAGTTTATAAATTTCCAACAATTCAATGTTTCAACTGCTGCCGGTTCGGACATTCGAAATCCGTATGCCGCTCCCCCCCACGTTGTTACTATTGCGGAGAAAGTCACTCATTTGATCTATGTCCGAAATCTTCCAATGATCCCATTTGCATTAACTGTTCGGGTGCACATACCGCGGTCAGTCTAGCCTGTCCGGAATTAACAAGACAGAAGAACATAAAACATAAAATGGCTACCGACAACATTTCGTACTTCCAGGCCTCAAAGTTAATCTCTCCTGCGAAAAAATCATTCGCAGAGATGACATCGTCCTCAGCTCCTTTCCAAACAACCACCTTTTTAAATTCAACGTCATCTTCTCACAGAGAACCATTCTCAAGCCAGTCAAATCCAACCCAAAATATACACCTTACCTTGATAAAAAACAATTGAATAATATTTTGGCCAGCCCGAATGGGAATGCCAAATCCCAGACGCCCAATGGGTGTGCCATTAATGGTAATTCTTCCCCTCCTGCTCTCCCCGAAATAATGAATAATAATTCTTTTATACACACTTTAATTACCCTTTTAATTTCTATCCTTACAAACAACAATACTGTACCGTCCAACGCTGCCGATTAGATTAAATCTTTATTATCTTGCCTCCCCAATGGCTTCGAAACTGAACAAAATCCTTCAGTGGAACAGTAGAAGCCTCTTCGCTAACAAATCTGACCTAATTCAATTACTCGACGAACACGACGTTTCAGTAGCCGCCATTTCTGAAACGTGGTTAAAACCCTCCTTTCACTTAAGAATTCCAGGGTATTATTGTCTCAGACACGACAGACCGGATGGTAAAGGCGGCTCGGCTCTGATAATACATAATTCTATACCGTTTAAAGAAATTAATATTCATACTCCCTCCGACGATATCCAGATAATAGCAGCTGTCTTATCTGATATCACAATATTGTCAATATATATTCCTCCCTCTACGACTTTTATTGAAAATGAATGGGCACCAATCTTAACCCAGATTTGTTCCCCTTATATGATCCTTGGAGATTTTAATGCACATTCCCCTTCTTGGGGTAGCGAAATAACAAATCGTTCTGGCCGCAATCTTTTAGATTTTATTGATACCCATAACCTATGTTTTTTAAATGACGGATCTCCAACCAGATTCACCCCCCCTCATCAACGGAAAAGTGCTGTTGATATATCTCTTTGTTCGTATTCGTTAGCATCTAAATGCTCTTGGGACATCCTAAACGATCCCCTCTCTAGTGATCATTTCCCAATTATAATCCGCTTCCACCATCAATTTAACACTTATTCCCCCCCAGTTAAAAATAATCTCAAATTTAGAACGAAAGATGCGAATTGGAACACTTTCTCTTCTGAACTAGATAACCTTATTAATTTAACAAAATCGTCCCCGGGAGACATCAGAATGCAATGTGAGACGTTTCCTTCTATGGTTATAAATGCAGCAGAAAAATCCATCCCGAAACGCAATGCGAACATTAAAATAAAACACTCTACTCCGTGGTGGGACGAGGAATGCACTCGCTCCGTCAACTCTCGAAAAATAGCAATTTCCTCTTTTCGTAAGTGTATGTCACTAGAAAATTTTTTATCAGTTAAAAAAGCCCAGGCAGAAACCAAACGAATTTTGAAAAATAAGAAGCTCGCTAGATGGCGGAAGTTCTGTGAGAACCTGTCTCCGGAAACTCCCCAGTCTTCAGTTTGGTCTAGCTTAAAAAAAATTGGATCATCGTATTCTCCGCCAAGAATCAAACATATATCAGAAGAAATTCTTATAGGATTTGCGGATAAAATAGCCCCCCCATCAGTTGCCGGATGTGAAGAAATGCCTTCTATTAAGCCGTATCCATCTCACTCTAACTGGCTAGATGCTCCTTTCTCCATTGATGAGATGAAACGAGTGATAAGAGCCCTTTCTGACTCTGCTCCGGGTCCCGATGGAATATTTTATAGTTTCATTAAATCATTTTCTGATATGGCGGTTGAATATTTCTTATCTCTAATATGTTTGAAACAGGACTAATTCCGGATGTTTGGAAAACTCAAAAAATCATTCCCATTTTAAAACCTGGAAAAATCCATCTGAAATTTCGTCTTATCGGCCTATTGCACTTTCATCATGTTTGATGAAAGTAGCGGAGCGTTTGATAAAAAACAGACTAGAGTGGTTTGTTGAAAGTCAAGATATTATCTCACCAAATCAGTATGGTTTTCGGAAAAAGAAATCTACAATGGATAATTTAAGTTTGTTCACAACTGATATCCGAGTTTCTCAATCCCTAAATTCTTATACATTGGCCACATTTCTCGACCTTTCATCAGCTTACGATGATGTTTTACTGAATGTTTTGAAAGAAAAGCTAATTAAAAAACAAGTCCCCCCGAAACTAGTCCAATTTATTATTAATTTGCTCACAGATAGGTCCATTATTATTGAGTCTTCCTCTAAATGCTTAAGGCGCAAACTATGGAGAGGTTTACCCCAGGGTTCTGTTATCAGTCCTCTGTTGTTTAATATTTATATAAGCGACCTAGACTCAGTAATTCCTTTTTCTATCAAGCGACTTTACTTTGCGGATGATATCCTTATATATTTGTTACATAAAAATATTATTCTTGCAGCTAAGGAAATGAATTTGGCTTTACAATATATTAAAAGCTGGTTGTCAATAAATGGGATGAATCTGGCGGCATCTAAAACAAGGGTCGTAGCTTTCACGCGCAAAAGAAAAATTCCCCACTTCTCAATCTCTTTTGATAATGTGCCTCTACAAACCGCTACTCAAATCAAATTCCTTGGTCTTCTTTTGAACCATAAACTTTCCTGGCTTCCACACATTCAGATAATTTCTACAAAGTGTGAAAAGGGACTTAATATGATGCGAGCAGTTTCCAGAGTATGGTGGGGATCTCATCCTACCATTCTTAAATTAATGTATAATTCCCTAGTTCGGAGCCACTTGGATTACGGCACATTCCTTTTTGACCCCCTCCCTAAATATTTAGATAAGAAAATGGAAAGAATTCAATCAAAAGCCCTCAGAATGATTATTGGAGCTATGAAGTCTTCTCCAATTAATGCGCTTCAGGTGGAATGTGGGGAGCCTCCATTATATTTCAGAAGGCAATTCCTTGCCAATAAATATATTTTCAAGGCTTTATCGTTATCACATCATCCTATTAAACAAAGTCTTAATCGGCTAAGTGTTAATTTGAATTCTAACAAAAGATTGAGTGAAAAAAAATGTTTTCCTCTCCTAATTAAAAGTTTTCATCTCTATAATTCTCTGTCATCTTCCCTCCAATATCTTCAAGAAGTTCCCAATCTCCCTATATACAATATTCCATTTAAGGCAATCACTTTTATGCCGAACACAATAACATCAGACTTTCGGAAGAATATTTTAACTTCCCCAAATAAATTTCGTAATGTGGATGACTGTTTTAAAAGCATTGTGGCTTCAAAATTCCCTGGATTTTCCATCCTTTACACTGATGGTTCCAAATTTGAAAATAAAAGATGTGGAGCATCGATATATAGTCCAGAATTCAACATCAATCTCACTTATAAATTACCGAAAGAAGTTTCCATATTTACAGCTGAATGCTTTGCAATTGAACAAGCGCTAAATCAAATCCAGGTTCTCAACATTCATCGAGCCTTACTATGTACTGATTCACTAAGTGCTCTAACTAAAATTATGTCAAATATTCTATGTTATCCGGAAGACAATATTATATGTAAAATAAAAAATCTTCTCAATTCTCTAAGTGAATCTGGGTTTGAGACGATATTGGCCTGGGTCCCTGCCCGTTTGGGTATAGAGGGTAATGAGATGGCCGATTCTCTCACCAAATCTGGTTCAGATTCCGGAACTATCCCACTAAATTTTAGAATCCCTATCTCCGATGTCTTCCCGATTCTTAAATCCAACATGACTCGTGCCTGGGAAGAAAATTGGGCAGTCTCCAAAATAAGAACTGGATCTTTCTATGCTGGAATTCAAAACCATATCCCTGCTAAGCCATGGTTTCACGGTAAAAAACTGTCAAAACGATTCATTTCATGTATTTCGAGAATGAGAATCGGTCACTGTTCAATTGCATCCCACTTGGCTAGAATTAGAGTTTTGGATGATCCGGTCTGCCAGTGCGGTGTGGAAGAGGAAACCCTCGATCACGTTTTCTTTAACTGTAAAAATCATTCATCTTTCAAGAACATATACCGCCGTCTTATTAAAATCACACACCAGTCCCCCCTTAACATTTCATACCTTTTATCTCTTAACAATTCTCGTGTTCATACAGCTTTATGTAAGTTTATTAACCTGAATGAATTCAACATTTAATTTGTTTTAGCGATCTAAATGATTCCAATGTTTAATTTGTTTTATTATTCTCCCAATAGATTAACCGAATTTTTTTATCCACTTTAACTGTTACCGGCACAAAGCACTCTTTTCAGGGTGAAATGCCTAAAACCAAAAAAAAAAAGTTGAAGCTAAGTGCTATTTATATATTTTTTGCATATTACGTGAAGCAGAATTTGGCAAGTTTATTGAAAAAGTTTGTTAATTTTTAACAAGTATGTTGTACTTTGAATGTGGGCATAAAACCAGTGCCCCTTACAATGTTTTCTCTAAAATATGTCATCTGTGTCTGTACTGTTGAATTCTATCCGTGAACCAGTGGCATGCAGTCAATAAAGGCTGAACACCTGTGTCTACACTAAGAAAGACGAACCGTAAAAAGCAGCTCAAAGATAATAATAGAAAATGCAACCAATATTCAATCAAAACATTCTTTTTTATTTGGTAAGTATGCTCTTATATTCAGTTGGCCTCAGAAATCTACGGAAGATGCTAATAAAATGGCTGTTCTGTTCAATGCACACTTATTCATATATATCCAACTTAAAAAAACCACACACATCCGTGAACATTCTTTGAAAAGTGTTTTGATTCCGGCGCTGTCCCTAATAGTAATCCTAATAATTATCTAATAATGTATGTGTTAAAGCAGTTTATAGATCTCCTTCTCAAGCACACATTGATACTTTTCTTGACCGTCTAAACGATTTACTTCGTTCTGTACTAACACTATGACTAACACATAACCACAAAGTGATTTTATGTGGCGACATCTATATATGAGTATTTCTCAAAAAAAGTGTACATTTTGGAAAAATAAAGTGTGCCTAGAAACAGTTAAAAAATTACACATGTTTTTAATTAATCATACAAAAAAAATATGCACCATTTTGTAGAATAAATATTAGGCTTTAAAATATCGAAGAATTAACATTACAATCGTATTAATTCGCAAATATTTTAATTTTTTAAAAAATATCGATTTTTACCTTCCATACAAAATAAAATTGCCACCCTACCCACCTCATTTGTTTATACTTCATAAAATGCGATAATAACGTTATAATATGTGATTTTTTGTAAGTTTTAGGGTCTTAATTAAATTTAGTTTCTGTACAAAGTAATTTTCTATGGGGTTTCATAATAAATTGATAATTTATGCACAAAAAACAAAGTGAGACATCATCATTTACTTTTTAGTAACTACTCTTTAGTTACGTTTTATTAGTACTTCCACCGTAATTTTTGAACCCATTCGTATAATTTAACATGGGCAACACTAGCCTCTTTCTGATTAGTTATTGGTCTGACTTCTCCGCCATAACATTAATTGTTAAAATCAGTAACAACGTGTTTCTTTAGTGGGACCACTATTTCGTAACAGGAAATATTATAGCCTTTTTTCACAAAACGGTAAATCTTTTTCTACTCATCTTTTTGTAATATGTGCGGTACAAAGATTGCTAAGCTTACATATTAACACTTTTAAATTTTATCAAACCATTGACTTTTTATAAAATAAATTCTTATTACAATTTCGTAACGTTTGTTATGAATTTTGTAACGTAACGAAAAAGTTCAATGTAAAGCTGAGTGTACACAGTTACAACGTGATTAAGAAAAGTAAGTATATTGTTAGTGTATCTAGCATTTTTATGAAAGTCTTATCTAAGTTTGGTAATAATGTAATATATTATGCACAATGAACAAATATACATATGTATTTAGATATAATAGGAAAAAAATAAAATTTATTATACCATAGAGCAGATCTGTTGATGGCGCTGGAAAGTAGGTAGGTTGTAATACAAAGGATGCGCTGGAAATTCCTGATGGTCAATGGCAGAGCAGGTGTCGTCGGACTTGTATGTTTTATTATCGCGATTATATGGCATTATACATAATGACAAGTACTTGAAGATCAAGCTGAGCCGTCCAATACTGGTTTTATTTTAAATAAGCTTGAGGCACTCATACACAATATCCGTTCTACAGGCGCTCTATACAATATTTATAAGTGCCTTAAGTTTTTTATAAAAGCTTATTTTTATATAAATTTATTTTTATTTACTCTGATAAAACCATAACTACAGCATAACTTTTTTTTAGGAATGCCCCCAAAAACCAATGCCGAAAGGCAAAAAGCTTACAGAGAAAGACTGAAAAAGGAAAAGCCAAATAAATATGAGGAAATCCGAATTAAGCATTTGACAAAAGTTAAAGAAAATATCAAAAAGAAAAAAGAACTTCTTTCAGAAGAAGAAAAAGAAGAGCTACGAGCAAAGTGGAGACAAGCCAATGATAAAAGAATGAAAAAGGCTAATCCTACGACACAAGAAAATAATACATTTGATGGTAGAAAAAATAATAAAAAAATCCTAAAGGAAAGACTACAAAAGATGACTGAAGAAAATACTCGATTAAAAAGTCGAAATAAGAATTTAAGACAGTGCTGTAATCGGATGAAAAGGCAAGTGAACATTCTGAAAATATTATTGCATAAACAAACTAAGACTAATAATGATGCTATTCCCATTGAAACTGGATTATATTATAAATCGGAGATGTTATAATAGGAAATAATAATGCCATAGAAAATAACACTGATATTGAAAATATGAATAGTGAAAATGAAATTGAAGATTCTCACAAAATCAAAGATAAACCATGTGGAGTGACTATTCTTAAAAACGAAAAACTGGAAAATATTCATACAAAAAAGAAAGTGGTTTGTAAGGGCCTTATCTCTAAATCTCTATCACTAAATGACTATATTCATCCGCCAAAGCGGAGTGATAAACCAAAGACTGAAAAACTGACTGTGAAACCAAAGGAAAGATTTCAATTATTATAAAGATGAGGAAGAAATTTATAAAACGCTAATGGATAGTGATTCAAACTAAATAATTGTATGTTATTAAATTTTTAATAGTTTAAACAGTGCCTGTTTTTTAATTTCTTAAGATTTGTTGAATATAGTGTTAGGTACTTCAATTTGGGAGCTGATAATTGATTAAAAAACATTTATTTATACTCCCTTGTTTTTTTTAAACTCCTTACAACGGGTATAACAAAATACAAGTATTTGGGTCGTGAGCTTATGTATGTTTGTAGTATGTACAATAAATAAAAAGTAAAGGATAATTACTTACATTTAAAAAAGACGACAACTAAATTAATTTAATAAATAATAAAAAAAGTAAAATAAAATTTGCCATTGTGTAAACAAGCCTTATGTTTACTATTTAGTTACGTCTTATGACTATTTCGTAACACTATTTCGTAACTACATTTTCGTTACGTACATTTATTTTGAGAAATACTCATATAAATTTTGGAAAAAAAAACAATGAAAAAATGTCAACAATATCTTTCACTCATGACTTACCATGGTTTAAAACCATTTATGACTAGTCACTTTAAGTACTGAAAATTCTATAGACAACATTAGGGATTAGGGTTAAGTCAAATGAGGATCCTGTCTTCAGGACAGTGTTACAGACCATTTTCCTAGAATATTGAAATATCTCAAATCTTCAGTTATAAAATCAAATAAAATAAACGTAAAGATTAAACTAATTGTGGATAATGACCTGCTAAAGTCAAAACTAAAAGAGGAAACATGGAATACATTTTTATCCGCAAGTGAGGTTAATAGAGCCACTGATAATTTCATTAGATGTTTAAAATTACATATTGAAAGTTGATCATTTATAAAGAGAAGCCATTGTAAAAAAAGTATTTAAAACCATGGATAATTTCTGGAATTATTCACTGCCTCATAAAACTTGACAAATTACACAACAGTTGTCGCAAAGAACCAAATAATATTGAACTGTTTGCGTATTACAGAAGATACAGAAATTGGTGAAAATTTATAAAAGCGACCAAACAGTAATATTTTTTTTTTTTTTTTTTTTTAAATTTTTTTTTTTTTAAAGAAAGACAAACATTCCCAGGTTACGAATAACCCAACAATGTTTGAAAATCTCCTACTACCACCACAGAAAGCCGAAAATGTTGCTTGTGTTGTGATGGAGGACTTATATAACTGACTTATAAAGATATAAAGTCATATAAAGAGATTTTTGAAGAGGTTAAAGGCAATATAAAGTAAGAATGGAAAATAATAAAACAAGCATTGTATAAGCAAAAGGAATTAGTACCTAAATGTATAAATGATAATCAAACACTCACTAAGCATGTGAATAATTTTTTTCATAAATATAGGTCATAATTTTACTAAAATTTTCTGCAGTTCAATTAACACCAGTGAAAATGGTTTAATTAAAAATTATGATCCAACACATTCCATGAAAAATGCCAGTTTTGAATTTAACCCGACGAATTGTAATGAAGTTTTAAAGGAGATTAATGATCGTAAATCAGGTTCAGGAAATGACAGTATTAGTGCAATCGTCCACAAGTAAAATGCTTCTGAACTAGTTATACCTATTACACACATTGTTAATGTCAGCTTTGAGAATGGCTTGTTACCTAATCACTGCAAAAATGCCAAAGTTATAACCAAAGGGATAACCTAGATATTAATAACTATCGACCTATCTCCCTGCTAAAGATCTTATAAAAAATAATAGAGAAATTAGTTACAACTGGGTTGGTGTCTTTTATAAAAAGATGTAACTCTCTCAGCTAACCAGTTTGGCTTCTGAGATAACATGGGAACCGGTGATACAGCAAACAATGATCACCTCAGTCGTAGAAGCTCTAGAACTGGCAAAAAGCAATGGCTGTCTTTGACTTGTCTAAGGCATTTTACACCGTATCCCATGGTTTACTCCTAAATAAACTCAGTTCAATGGGTATTGTTAACAGAGCTTTAGATTGTTTAAGAACTTATCTTGAAAATAGATCACAAAGAGTAATGATTAGATCACATTAGTTCAAATACATCAATTGTATATGGTGTTCCTCAGGGTAGTGTTCTAGGTCCATTTTTATTTTTGTTATATATATTAACGACCTCTGTAAGCTGCCGTTTTCTGGTACTTCAGTTGTACTTGCAGATGATACTGTTTTGGTATTTGCTGGTGATACACGGACGAAACTTATGCTAAGTGCGATGTGGGATTAAGAGCAGTAAAGATTTAGCTTGATCGAAACCTGTTAACCTTAAACATGACCAAAACTAAATATATATATATATATTTTTTTTTTTTTAAAGAAAGACAACATTCCCGGGTTAGGAATAACCTGACAATATTTGAAAATCTGCTACTACCACCACAGTAAGCTGAAATTTTTGCTTGTGTTGTGATGAAGGACTTAGCCAGCTGAGGAATTGAACAAACTACGCCTGGGTGGGACCCAAATGCGATGTCAACTCGGCCACCGACCGGTCTGTCAATATTACTTTTAGCATTTACTCTGTAAATCAGCCGTCTTTGGACGGTTCCTCAAAAATACATTGTTCTATGCAGAAGTGTAATTGTCAACCTTTGGAAATAGTAGACAATATCTAATATCTTGGCTTAATAATCAATGCTTTCATATAATGTTGTCTGTTGGGGTTATTGTCACAAAAATTAATCAAAAAAATAATGCATAAGAAAAGTTTTTTGTATTCGTCACAGTTATTAAATAGTGAAAGTAAAATTATGTCAATAAGGCATTTGTACATAATACAAGCTCTCTGTAAATTGTTCAACAACATTGATTGTATTCCAAAAGATCACAACAAGTGTGCAACATTAGATTGGGTTCTTCTTTAATGTATCGGCCGATGAATACCAGAACATTCTTTGGACAAAGGAGATTTTCTTATAAAGCTCCATTGCTTTATAATATGCTTATATAAAAACTATAGGTTCGTTAAATCTATTCAAGAAAATGGACAAAAAATCCATACTGGCTGAGAGTGGTGATCTTGGATTACTCATATTGTCATAAATCACCATAGAAACCCCATATTCGATATAATACATATCTATGTATGTATTATGTATTTTACTTATTTGAATAAATATAATTATAAAAGCTTCTCATCTCGACAAAGGAATTCCCTAGTGAAATGAGCGGCAGAGGATTCTATTGTAATGTACCATTTTATAAATGAATCAATAAATAAATCCCTTCTAAGGTTATGTTAACTCTGGAATTACGTCAAGATATCTTTTCCTCCTGTGTTGTCGGCATTGAAGTCATTGCATTCTCAGTCTACCTGTTGAAAAAATGTCATGCCTGGCATAATCCAATTATTTAGTTATTGAGCATTTTGACAAAAGATTTGAATGCAGCTTGATTTTTAATCAAATCTATGGAGAACTCTAGAATTTGAAGATGGTCGCTGATATTTTTCTTTCAATTTTAGATTCGAGTTCCCCTCTATGTCACTTTTTAACTAAATAGGTGTAAAACTCTAGTAATTTCTTTTCCCAGATTTTAGAATGATTTTGTATGAGGTACTCAAGACCTGAATTCCCCCTGAAATTTCCCTAGACATACCATCACTTCGAATGTCCGAATGCGTGTGTGTGGCCGTTGAAAGAGCGGCCCTGCGGACAAATACGCCAACCAAATCTGTGTGTGAATTCTGCACTTTAGGAATGATTTCTTTCAGGATATTTATAAAGGAGAAAATATTCCTGTTTTGGTGGAATGGATTGAATTGGATCTGTGAAATCAATGGACAATAATAAAAGAATTTCTATTAGTAAGTATGTTTACGAGAGATGAGAAGGCTGTCAGAGATGTTGAAATAAGGGTAAATGCAGGTAACTCCATTAATGGAGGACTGAACTCAGTTGGCGCTAACAAAAAATTGTCCAAAAGAAGCGAAGCTAGTCAGTCCACAATGGATTGTTGGTACCTACCCTGATGTATTGCAGTGAACCATGGAACTGACAGAAGGACGAAAGTAGACTGAATGCTGTAGAAATGAGATCCCTGAGGCATATGTTTGGTAAAACCATGTATGATCGTCTGATAAATGTGGATATCGGCAAAGAATGCAAGGCTGATTTAAGAGTAGTGAGTAAGATTAAGAAAGGGACGCTTAGATGTTTTTGGAAGACATGGCGCAATCAAGTGAATCAGATACTTGAGTCGGGCTATGTCAAGAGTAAGAATAATAGAACAGTATGTATGAGACGATGTATGAATGTGAATGAGGCACTGAGTGTGTGCCAAGACAGAATTTTTTGGCAGCCCGTCCTCTCTGCCTACACCTGCAAGAAACGGCGTGATGGTTAGTTAGTTAGTTAGTTTAGAATTTTAATACTATTTTTTTGAATTGTTCTAGTGTAGTTCTAGTTCTGTGAAACAAATGGCCCAAACAATTTTTGAGATAAATATACAGTTTCCATCGTTTTTCGTTGATTCCTTCCTGGGTACTGCTTTACAATGTGGAAGAAGGATGATTTTTCTCTCTCAACAAAGTAGAAGAGGGAGGGATTAAGATATGATAAAATAGTAACTACAGCAAAATCATTAGAATATTAAAAATATCATATGGGATAATCAGAAACTATTGAAGATGACCGAATCAATTATTTTGAACAGATTTTAAAGCAGGTTCACAGCGAATTTTTGACACTGGTCAAGACGTGCAATCTGTACCGATTTGAAAGAAAACAGCTGTCCCCAATCGACATAATACCTTTCGACTACCAGGCGTCAGACATGTCAATGGAATTGATACATGATACATGGTGTCCGAAAACTAGTGGTATAAGCGGGAAACTGGGGAATGTACATCACACAGAGAACCCAAGAAAAGTTTTACATTTTGTATTTATTTTTTAAGAAACTTTAGGCTTAGGAGCCGGGTCAACGCTACGACACATTTAAAAATACCATAAACAGCTGACAAACCCCCATAGAGAACAACTTGGCCTAACCAGTAAAACAATATTTAGAGCTCATCGCTCTAGGCCTTGAGCCATGGATTCCTAAATTTAGGTAGACAGGTCAGCATCGGAGGTATGATTTTTTCCACTATCTCTCAAGGATTTTTTTTTGGAAACATGCCATCGCTCGAATGGTTACAGAATTCAAACTTCGGACTCGATTTACTCGAAAACTGTTATATCAGCCTTTACTTAAGCAGACTTCGGGTGTTGGGAACTCTTATAATCAGTAAAAGGTTCTTAATATAATACTGTTTATTTACGTTACAATAACCTGTCTGGCTAGCTACAACTGTTCGTTACCCGAGGGTAGGTAAATCTTTGGGCGCGCATTTGCTTGCCTTGCCGATAATATCTATCACTAATACATGATATAGGCTTTATGTCTACCGCCATCTACCGATTAACTACTCAAACTAATTACCATACATCACAAAAACGAAAGCTTAAATAAAAAAATTATACTAACCTCAAAAACAACTCCAAATATAATGATGTAGATTCACCAGTTTTGCGCTTGTAGAAAGAGTTTCCATATACCATGTATGTTCAAAAGATAATTTGATAATTGGGGCCTAAGAGCCAAAGGTTTCTTTTAAATCAATATAGATCATACTTTTTGAGGTTATCTGTTCAGTGATTGTGTGGTGGACAAAAACAAGTTAGGTTCACAGAACCCAGGTAGACTGATACAGAAAAGAAATCTTAATTTAGCAGGCAATCTATTTCTTTGTCTCGATAAAGACTCACGAAAAGCGTTCTTAGGTCAACACAACTATTTTCAGCTTGCAACGTCATTTCCATCATGATCGTCGAAACCAAGTGTTAAATATGTAGAAAAGTCAATAAGTCTCCCACATAAATAAAAATCGAATAGGTATTATCAGTGGTGGTCCGTGAATTTACAGTGAGCGGTAAGATTGAAAAATACAACACTTTTGATGTCACTGTAGCTAAAAATACTTTTAGATTAAATTAAATTTCATCTACAACATCCTTTATGTCGTATTTTTTAATCTTACCACTCTATCCCACTGAAAAGTCACGCACCGCCACTTATTTATTTATCAACGCCCTACTGGGCTTTTACATAAAGGTCACAAAATAAATGTAAAACAACGCTACAAATATATTCAGGAAGAAGTTTGCAATCGCACAAGAAAGATAGCAACAAAATATGGGAATTAATTGAGGGCAATACTAGTAATTCTTAGATAGAAATATGAGATTTATAAAAATGACGAAAAATGGCCAGGTATCAGTTGTTCTATGGTAGAGTATTTGTTTCGGTAAGACAAGGGTCCTTGGTCTTCTTCAATGATTAAAAGTGTTGAAGCTAAAATTCGAAATTTTCCAGCTCATTTTTAATAATAATTCATAAATCTCTTAGCTGTTCCTTTTTTTTTTAAGATTTTGGAATTAAGTCCATTGTCAATAGTATCGAGCTTTTCTTGTGGAGACAGATTTAAATCGACTTCCTTTACAATTTCAATGTCTAATTCCGACACAGAGAAAGATATATTTTCTTGGACTGATTTCAACATGTCAGCAACCATTGATTTTTTTGAAAAGCTCAAAATTTAACAGTGGGTCTAAATTAATTTCTGTATAATGTTGACTAAATACTGAATGTTATTCAGGCTTCAATTACTTTTTTTCTTTAAGAAACCACGCAAAAAATATAACCTACCCCGAAATCTTTATGACCTGTATTCCAAGATCTCAAAAATATTGCGCAATAAACGACATGTTTCCAATAAAAAAATATATTCCCACGATTGAAACAAGTCCGTGAAATCAAAAAAATCATATAATCCTAGGATAAAGATTAGCGCTGCACCGGGATTACGGTGCCGACAAAGGACGGGGATTTCCCAGGATTGAAAGCTCTGGTCTGGGTGTTGTAAGGTTAAATATTTAGTGTAATGGACTTAATTTTTACAATATTGCAGCTGTGCTGAAGGACTTTGGTAAAAAGATTTTTTTTAAATATATGGTGTTATTCATGCAAACTGAAATATCTGTCATAAATCCAATATTTTATTTTTTTATTTTTTATTAATTACATATTTATTTATTAGTTATATCCCATTTTTTAATATTAAATATTTTGTTATTATAATTTTTTAGATAAAACATGGTAGGTAGTATTTAATGTGGGTACCATTCAATATTGACTACTGAGTCATGTTACCATTCATTCCGCATAGGTACTTTTCAATAGTAGTATCATTCATTCCGCATAGGTAGATTTCAATACCGGTATCATTCATTCCGCGTAGGTACTTTTCAATACAAGTATTATTATTATTTTTTAATTCAGTGTGGTATAATTGGGAATATTATAGATACTATTGACTATGACTAAATATGAGGGAACACAAAAATCAAAAGGTGTTTTGATGTTTGGTTTCAGCCAGGGAGCTGAACGTAGAGTCAATTGCAGAGGGGGGAATACTAACAGATCAGACGACTTTTCAACAAGAACCAACAAGGATAGTTCAGTGCACTCAGGGGACAGAGAATCCTGCTGAAGGGCTGACACTTCAACCACCGATGCAGCCTTCAATCGAAACTAACACACAAAGTCTGCAGAGTGCTTATCCTTACCAAAACCAACCCTTAAACATTCTTATATCACCTTCGTCAATACCTAATCCAAATCCTTCTACACTGGGCAAACAGTTGGTCTATCCTGCATATGGAACTTATATCACATATCCCATACAAGGTTTTGCTCCTTTTCAAACAATACAATATCCTGGAGTAAATCCGTTGCAAACCCAACAAGACAATGGCGCTTTCATCATTAATATGGATCAGGGGGCATCAGAATCTACTCTTACTAATGATGCTGAGAGAAATAACACACAGATTGACAAAGAACAAATAACTTCCACTGATGCTTCATTAAATATGTCGCATGAAACTGACAGATACCAAGATAATTCTACACAGATTGGAGTTAGTAAAAACCTATTGGCTACTCCTACAGAATTGGATCCGAAAGCGACAAAGATTATTCCAGTAAATAAAGAAGACAAATCATGTTCAGCTAATATTGTGTCAGAAAAGAAGCCGGCATATCGTAAAATAAATCTTGTACCTAATGTCCGCATTGGTAAACTTGTACCGCCGGTCAAACCGATAATAAGTCAAACAAATAAAGTGGACAATGTTTTCAGTTTGAAAACAAGCATCCCAATTAGTAAAATTGATATGAGGAGTATTAATTCCCACAATGACGTGGGGACGTCTAAAGCTCAGCCAGTAAAACCTCCGGGAAATGAAACAATAGAGAGTAAATTGAACGAGCCACAAAAGTCACCAATTTTAGGTTTAGAATCAAATAAAGGTCAATTAGAATCGCAGCAGCAAATGTTTTTAAAAATGGACAGCAAGCAGAATTTTTTTCTGCAAAATAATGCGGTAATGCATCCGCAAAGCATCATCAAAATGCCCGTGACAACCGATATAGCTCCAGCTGAAGATAACTCTGACGCTGGAGCCAGTTTCAGGGGTCAGATAGTTAATACGCTGGCCAATCAAGGAATCAGAGAAAACACATTCATAGTCTCTGCTCAAAATCACCAGTTCAACATGGGAACACATGTCTCGAATTTTAATCCAATCCGTTCTGTTAATGAAACAAGCAATGTGTGCGCTAGAACTAATAGACCACTAATGACAACGAGGCCGTTCTCTGATAAATATTCAATAGATACCACCAAAGGTATTATTAATCTACAAGATTCTAATAGTAAAGAGTTGAAAAAGAAATTTTTGCTTGTGCCATCGTCACATTTAACGAATCAATTAGTGTTGGCAATTTCATCCAAACCCTCTCATACTAACTCCATTCTGATTTCAAAAGGAATGGTGCAAGATGAAAGTAATATATGCAACCCTTTACAGACTTCACCACTACTTACAACTTCTAAAGAGGGAGTAAAAATAGTTGCTACGTCGCCCGATACAAATAGTAAAGTTGTGGCTTTGAAAAGGCTTCACCAAGACAATTACGACGAAAACGACTTTGAAAATCTGATAACTGAAAACCAAATATACGGAAATAAAATAGTGATTAAAGAAAAATCTCATCCGATAGCTAGTAAAAACTGTAGCATACCTTCCCCACAACCAAAAAGAATCGTACAAAATGGCAACCCTTTGTTAGAGGTTACAACAAAACCAAACCTTGTCGTTCAGCCAAATTTTTTATACATGAGCAACATCAATCTACAACCGAATCATAATTTCATGTTATTGAATAAAAGTATCGGAAATAATCAATTAATAACAGCAGACGATACCAACCATCCAGCAAAAACTGACACCATTCAATTTGGAGATAAAACGGACTTCACCAACCAAATAGTTCCACAAACTAAAGTCATGGTGAGTGCTCAAACGTTTCGAACAGTCAATCCTGTGACGCATACAGTTTCTTTTGTAAAAGAAAACAATACAGTGGAACCAAATAAGCACGGAACCGTTCTACAGAGCTTGCTCAACAAGTCCAATGTAAAAGTTTGCGAAGCAAGCCAGCAACAAAACATGAACCAGATAGTCTACCAAGTTCCTTTCTTTCTAGATAATAATAATGCAGTGCAACAGAGAAGAGTCAATTTATTAAAACCGGCATTTTTTAATAGTGAACTAGCGATGCTTCTGACTAAACCCACAAATCAGTTCTTGGATTGGAAGAAAAATAATTCAATAATGACAGCTGATATAAAACTGGAAGCAGAAAGTATTGTTAAAAACGAACCAATAACCGATAGAATTGATTTAATGCAAACGCTAAACGGTGGACAGATTGATTCAGAGGGAGAAGTTGTGAGTTCTATAGACTTGGCAGAAAAGCGGAAGATACTTAGAGAGAAGAGAAAAATGCTAGCCAGGGATAAGAATAATATTCAAGCATTACCGGAGAAAGAACAATGTAACACTTTAAGAGAGCATGAAAGGTTTTTGGGATCTCATTATTATTATTCTGATGGAGATAGTGATCTGCAATCAGACGAAGACGTGGAGACAAATAAAAGGAAATTTAGGAAAAAAAAATCAATACTTTTGGATACCGGCCAGGGGAAATTGGAGTTCTTGAATGTGTTTGGATTGACAACGAAAAACGAAAAGAAAGGTGAGTTTATGTTAAATAAAATGATCGGTTTACAAATTCTGAGGAATATTCTTGTTGCGGTCCACGACTTATCAGTAAGTAAGTAAGATTGAAAAATGCAACATTATTGAAGTGGGTGCAAAATATATTTTATTTTTTAAAACCTAATTTTTTGTATGAAGATTTTCACGATTCTTTCAATTTGGGAAAGCACAGAATCCCACAAACTGAAAAATCTTCATATGGTATTGTTCAATCTTAACTCTCTAGCTCACTGAAAAGTCACGGACCAATGATGTACATACCTATATGTGCAGTCAGGGTTACTTTAGAATCTAAAGTTTAGATTATTATACATTTTGGAAATAGACGTGCAAAAAAAAACTGTTATTTCCTCTATTGGCCGCCTGCATAGTATGTTAAAGAAATATTCCGTGAATGTGTGTTTAGAAGAAAGAGACGGTAAATCAATGATCTTTTAAAGAGAAAGAGAAACATTTAATATTTAATGAATTATTATGATATAATAACAGCATGTAAATAGAGTACACAAATGTTCACAAAAAGTAGTTTCAAGTATGGCCACTCTAGGTTATCGTAACGCTAGTCTGTTCAAAGTCACACAAATTTATCTATATTTGTATATTTTTACTGCTCTAAATGTCAATGTATTACCCAACCTTCCTCTTCCCCGTCTCCTTCCTTTCCCCACTTCCTTCAGCCGCATAACATTTCACATTCTCACATAGTTCCAGTGGTTTCAAACAGTTGGCGACTCTTGTGCGGTAAGATTGTGTATGTATATAGAATTTAATTTTGGTTGTACTGTTTCAGAAAAAGAGTTAGACAGATTGGAGAGAAGCCTGCGACTGGACTGTGTGAACTCAGCCTGTGTTACGGTTGTGCTTGAGAAGTTACCCAAAGAAGCCGATAACTTCAGTGCCATACACTACGGACATCAACCAATCAGTTTACCTGTGCCAATTATCACAGACAACTCTTTGAACATGGATAACATTGACAAAATCACCGATAAAATAGTATTCTTCAATGAATTGAAGTTGGGAATGGTATCGCAGAAGTATAAAATAGGTAAGTCAATTCTTTATAATGCAATAACTTATTGAGTAAAATCTTAAATTTTAATATTTAATCATTGAAGACAATATGTATTAACCACTGTCAAATGAACCATTTCTCTTGTGTGAAGGAGAGTTGGTGAAAGTCAGAGTGGGATGTTGAGGTTATTTAGTCAGTCGACGGGAGCGAGAATCACTTGATTTAGCCAATACGTGCCTATGGGAACTGGTGGAGTACGCTTCTATGGTGTATTCTGTAATTAAATCTTGGAATCATACATAAAGATGGCTGCCAAAAAACATACGTTTAGGAAATGAAGATAATGTTGGTCTCTCAGTTGAAGTATGATACAGTTAAAAATTACGTAATTTAATACGTTCGAGTTGGCTCAGTGATCAGAGCACATCCCCGACAATGAAGAAGTCCTGGGTTCAATTCCCAGATGCGACTGAATCTTTTTCTGTTGTTTCTGCTTCACATTTTTTGTTTGAGAGTCGATTTGTTTGTTTTATATTACACTATTTTGATTTGTAATTGAATAAAAAACCTTTTTTTTCAGAACACGAAAAAACGTGGCAGACCGTGGTAAAGGACCGCAAGAGACGCAATGGACCTTCCGCGCTGATTGAATATTTCGAAAAGACATTTGAAGCTCAAAACATTCCTGAGGTGAAACACATCAAACTAGATTCTTCCATAGACCTGCACACTCGGGGCCAACTAGAAATAATGACAAGAATAAAAGAGTCTGTTAAACTAAATAACAATTTGATAAAAGAGAAACTAGACAGCATTTACAATCAAAACAACAATGATTATTTGTGTGAAAACAACGAAATACCTCTTCTTGCCGAAAGAAACTTCAGCGAGATATCGAAGCTTTCAAACATGGCCAATAAAAGTCTTAATTTCTTAGGAATACAACAGATGCCACTGAGTGACGTTTACAAAAAGGAAACTGTGGCATTTCAAAGTGAAGATGCGCAATCTTTCAAAGAACAATTCCAAATTGTACCCCAACTCAGCATTCCAAATGTGCCAAAAATTATAAGTTTGAAATCGACGCATGATTTCAGTATGATGGATATATCCCCCGCTACGTCAATGGATGAGCCCAGAAGTAGCGCTGCTTGTGTTAATGTAGAAGACGCAGGTGAAAGCACAGTAGTTCTCGACCGTGCAAAAACAACGCTGATACTTCACGAGATGAATTTTGATGATAGGGCTCAGAGTTTTACGAGCTGTCCGATGCAACAAGTTTCTCCAGAGCCAATGCAGTGGCCGGGAATAGAGGCAGTGCTTGGCTCCTACAGAAGGTATAATGATGGTAAGTCCAATATTCTCTTACTTCGTCTTCATCGTCATGTGCCTTTTGTTTCTGTTTCTTGACGGCTCTCACCCATCCGAAGCCTAAAGTTTCTCTTATCTCTTTCTCAATGATGATGATGTGATTCCAACGGTCATCTGGAAGTCTTGCCGCATGCCCAATGCAGTTCCATTGGAGGTTGGAGATTTTGATGGAAATGTCGTCCATCTTAAACTTGCTCCTTGTCCACTCGCTCGTCCGTCCACTATCAGATTTCCACGTTTTATTTTCTAATTTACATTTGCTAAATACACCCATTATAATTAGCCAAATGAATAACACGAAAAGGGGCTCGTAAGTAGATTTTGCACTTCAAAGTAGTTTTTAAAGGCTTGGTATTTAATTTTTTTTCTTGGCTTATAAAAAGACTTTCAAAGACCAAGATGTGTTCTACTTCAGTATTTAATTAAAACATCTATAATATTTATAAGTGATCACATTTTGAAACACAGAACACATGATTTTGCACTCTACGCATTGCATCGCCCTAAATGTGCATTATAAGGCTGTTACCAATTAGATACTTACACGCCCGTTCAATGTTGGAGTGGTAGAGCCTGGTTTAAGACCGTTTTAACCAAACAAATTCCATGGTCATAGTCAATTGTAATATTTACACTATGTTTTTCAGAAGGCTGTAAGTATTTAGTAAATTTAAATTGAATAAAAAATGGCAAGAATTAAAAACCGCATTTATATTAAAGCGACATTTTTGATTTTTTGTTATTACAGCGTAAATTTTCGATTGAATCTTAGTTTGCGCAACACTTTTACAAAAATTTTTGGAGTGTCTATGGAAGGGTAACCAGATAAAACAGAACAATGACAAAACAGAAAATGATAAAAGAATTGGTTAGGTTAGTTTAGTTGTAAGGTGAGGTTAGGTTACACTAGATAAAATTACTTTAGATTATTTTTCAATGGTGTTCTGTTTTACCCCCCGTTCTGACGTAATTTGTAATCGAAGATCCACTGAAACGTTCCGCTATATAATTAATTTCAGCCTTGAGCGTTCGGAAATTTTTAAGCTGGTTTGGTTTGGAAATTTCCCGCTCTCTTTCAAAAAATCAAAACTCCGAATTTTAATATTGAAACATATAAACTGTTTATATTGTCAGAGAGTCATTGAATGCACCTATATATGACAGTTTATCCCATATGTTTAGGATTCATTAAATATGAATGCGTGAATTTATAAATGCATGAATTCTGCACATTATTTACTTTAAAATTGTTGTTCGTGGTATCTACTTGGAGCAATATTAAATATTATGACCTATGTGTGGTGTCTATGGCCTAGTTGATAAGCACAGATGTAAATTTTAATTCAAATATGCTTTTTTAACATGGCCCTAAAAAGCCACAGATCATTTGTGCGATTAACTAACTTTAAGGAAGACTAACTTCGAACTGATTTGTACGCAAAGTGGTGCATAATGAACTATTATTATTTTTGTGTTAATGCAGTTACAACGGCTTATTATTTTTTTTGGGGTAATTTACTAGAAAAGGTATGAAAAACATCATTAAAAAATTTAAATAGGTTTATAAATTTTTCATACATCTTCCCCCTTACCCCGCGCCTTCTACCTGTTCTCGAATTGCCCCGTCCAGGGCTTTTTAGGTTCAAGTTTTTTAATATGTATAAACGCATGATCAATGATTTGCAAGAAAAAATATTTCGATAATTTGGGTTTGTGGATATTTATTTTTATTTTTACTACAACTAATTATTTTATATGATTAATATTATATTACACAAACTCTCCTGATAAAGCTGATGATTGTGCTCAGGAGTGGAAATAGAAACGTCAATAACAAATAATTCAGAATAGATGCGAGACATATCTTGTTAGAGTGTGAAACTATTAAGTTAGTTTTGTGATTAATCGAAGTTGCCAAAGCGCAACTAAAAAAAATATCTTCAGATTGGCCATATTTTGTTTGCAAATTAGCCAAAATGTGTCCAAAAACGCTCCAGTGGATAGAAAAAATGTATTTATGATAGGTAACAGGGCAGAATTTAAGATTTTTTGAGATTTATAGTTTAGATCTTTGTTTGAATCTTACTTTGGGCAAAACTTTAGTCGTTAACGTTTGAAATGTTTTTCCAGAATGCGAGGTCGAAAAGAGCCGACTCTGGCGGGAGAACGAGCAGCTGAAGAGAGAGATCCGCGCCAAGGAGGGTGCCGCCGGCCAGCTCAGTAACCAGATGAGGGTCCTTCTGATGGAGCAGCAGATCTGCGAGGACCAGCGCCGTTCCATTCAGAGATCCCTGGACGTCATCAACAACTGCATCAAGAAGATACTACTTACTTATTGTCAAATGTCCTAAATTAGGGAAATATACTTGAAAAGCGAGTGGAGAATCTAAGTCTGTGAATAAGTTTGGGAAACATACTCGGAGATGGAGATCGACTTTAAAAATAATTAGGAGTCTAGCAATCGACTACTCACTACGATAGAACTTTTAAATCAGTGTTTGCCAAACTTCTTCTTCTTTCGTATGGTAGAAGAAGAAGAAGTTTGGGAAATACTGATTTAAAAGTTCACTCGTAAAATTGCAGAGTTAAATTATTGCTTCACGTTTAATACCCAATTTAAAAATAGCTTCATTACTACAAGAGACTACTATTTATGTCGGGTGAGATGAAAAAAGATGCATTAAAGTTAAAAAAATCATCCAAGTTCAAAATTTCACAAGTTTTTCTCAGTATCGACAACCGTGTCTTCTTCCGTATGTTCTCGTTTCTATTATTTGACATTTTGTCGTCATTGGTAGTTTGAGAATTAGAAAAACCTAGTTTGTGCACGTTTTTCCATCTCCTCCGACATAAATAGTTGTTTCTTGTACTAATCAAGTTGATCAATGTGTAATTTCAATAATTTGTGTGTTAAACCCTACACTACTACTCTTGTTGCGACATACAAAGAAACTACTCATGCGCCCGCGAGGCGCATCATATTGACTAATGATTTTATTCAAAAACTATAAGTACCTATGATTGATATGTTTTGACTGTTTCTATTAAAAAGAACAAAATTTTATTTTATATTTATATATTTTTTATTGTAAAATATTAATTTAATCTCAAATGAAACTTAGACAATTAAACAGTTTTCTCTTTAAAAAAAAAACACTTAAAGTATACACTTAAAAAAAACTACTACTGCTACTACACTACAAAAAATAGTCAATTATGAAGTAATTAACTAAAAAAGAGTAACAAAAAAATATTTTAGATAATAATTTGACTAATAGCGCAAAACTTAAATACAAGCTACTCATACGTCTTTGGAGCGCCAAGGGTAGTAATATCAAAAAACTAGCAAACTTACCGCAACGCAACAACCGTCCTGCAACACGTACTGCAGATGTCCTTGAACGTCAATGCGATACGCGAGAAGGATAAAACAAGAGAGCAATAAATAAAAAAAACGCGGGCGCCTCTGCGACGTAGAGTAGTAATGTAGGGTTAAAGCGTGAAGTGAAATTCTGTAACCTTATCGACAAAATAGAATATTGAAGAAAAGTTTAAAAAAAAACAAACTGAGCTAACCTAACATATTATCTTATCATATTCTGTTTTATCCGGTTCTTCTAGAGAGAGGTCACCATCTTAGATACAACTCTACCAGAAACTTGATGGCACCTCGGACGAGTATTAAAGTCAGTTGTTTGTGTTTGACCGGTCGTCACATTTGACATCTTCACAAATTGACTCTACTATTGATTCTGCTGATCAAACAAACCAACATAAAATTTGACAAACTGCTGTCGGGCAATCGAAAATGTCAAAAATTCGCGCTAATTGTGGATTTGTGATGATGTCAAATGTTACAGTCGGTCAAACAACAGGCCCTTAGTATTTTTGATAACTTATATGCCAAAATTATGTATGATTAATTTGATTATACACAAACATGTGCATTGCGAGCAACCGAAAGATTCTTTTCCATAACGCAGTTTAACAATGAAATGTAGGTAATAATAATAATAATAATTTTTGAATGATTTGTATAGCGCCATTTTTGTGCAAAATCACCTCAAGGGCGCTACCTACCTATAAATTTAATAAAGTGGAAGTTTATTAAATTTTCGTCACCTGTAGGTGGCACCGAGTAACAACTGTGGGGATAAGTGTTACAATTTTACAATATTCTAACGTGAAGTTGCTTTTCGAATGCCCAATTATTTATGTTCAGCCGATGTGCTATTATTTATCTGGTAATATTCTAGGTACTAAGAAAATATTATTATGCAAATAGCAATAATACTACTTATTAGTGAAAGCAATTTTGTCACGTGGAAAGCTAGTACACATGAATAAATAATTAACGTCCGTTGATTGCCAATCATAATTTTTAAATCTTTACAAAATTTATGAAATAATATTGAATTAATGTTTCTGGAAACCCTTTTGCCAAATGTGTTTTATGTACCCACTGGAAGATTTTTAGGAAATCATTGTTGTAATGGAATTTAGATGACACCACTATGAGATTACTTAAAATAATTAATAAATAAGAAAAATTGATAAACACTACAATTTTATAAGAGTGCAATTTTTTCATAACATTCTATAACAATACTGATAAATGGGTGTTGGCTGTACTCAATGTAGTTGGCATGGATTATAATAATTGACATGTAACGCGGTTAGCAGCGCACGGGTTAAAGCTAACCGTGCAACTCAGGACAGTGGCAATTCAGCACAGTCCTGAAAAGTGATATAAAGTCATGAAAAGTGATGAATAAAACTAGGTTACATAAGGTTAGCTTTATAGACCTTTTTTCATTTCATAACTTTTAAGGACTTTTGCGTTGCATTGCCATTGTCCTGAGTTGTCATGAAAACGAGTTAAAATAGTCAAATACATCAAAAAAAGTTTGTTTATTTGAAAATTTTTTTTTTTTTTTTTAAATATGAAACAAAAGCTTTTATTATCTCCAAGTCGGTATTGCTAATACTCTATATACAAACCTTATATTCATAGATTCAATTACCATAACGTTAAAACTTTTAATTACCACTGCATTGCTATCGCTGCCACAAATTCGTCGGATTTGGCATTATAAAAATACATTTCCTTTTTAGTTTTTTTGATGTTCTTTGATGAAGATTAACATAAAAAGGTGAGTGTAATTTTTTTGTTAATTGTGAAGAAGAAAGTAAAAAAACCCATATAAAGTTATATTCAATTATTGATTTGAGATGTCTTTAAAGTTGGGAGAAATTTATTTATTTATTAATCTTTGGGAAAATTATTTTATCATTATAAAAAAAATAAAACCAATTCATTGTGTTAAGAAATGAAAAGAATAATTTTATATTATATTATTCTTATTAGAAGAACAGAAGAAGATGTACATAAAACAAAATAAATTAATAGCATATAAACAACAACAGAAACGTAACAGACTTAATGTCATGTCAGAAAAATACTATTTTATGGACTTTTTATATTTATTCAGCTCGCAATTGAAAATTTTCACTTTTGATATCATGTTATTGCTATTATTACATAGTCTGTTTATTATATTTGGCAACTTTTTTCTAAGGCATTTTATTACGTACAAAAATAAAAACGTGCTTTGAGAAAATGAAGACAATGTTGGTAGTTCTTATTCGAAGTATGATACAGTTAAATATGACCGAAGGAGATAGGGTCCCATTAGCTCAGTTGATAGAGCTGTGCCCCGGCAAGACGAGGGTCCTGGGTTCAAGTCCTAGATGTGACCGTATCCTTTTCTGATGTTTCTGTTTCAAATTTTCGTTTAAGAATAACTAATATTGTCTTCAATAATTAAATATTACAATTTGAGGTTTTACTCATTAAGTTATTCCAAAAATAAAATATTTTTTGTTACACACAATTTCGATATAAATAGTATATTTGTAGAAATTATAGCAATGCGAACAAATTATAAATGATAATGTACCTATACAGTATTTTAATAATAATGCAATTTTAGGAACGATGCAAATTAAACACCAAAGAAAAATGTCTGAATTCATAATTATTAGTTGTAAATAAACTACATATTTTTTTATAAACTACACATCATAACGGAAAAATACACAAGTTTTATTAAAATCTGGAATATTTTTTCTGAAATATTAAAAAATGCTTTTTGCTTTGATGTAAGAAAGAAAGAAAACAGTAGCTACTTACACAATGTTTAAACCTTATTGTCCCCCAATTATTATTACAAATTAATGTTTATAATGTAAAAATGTATCTATGTAATTGAATGTAATTTATTATTATTAATGAAGTGACAGAATGTTGCAATTTATGAATAAAAAATAATGTTATCCTAATTGCTTTGTAAAATTCGTACATTGATTACGAGAAACAGACGGATTGAAGCTAAGTTAAGATGTATAACTTCTTCGGAATCTTATGCCTCGGTAGTAATTGGGAACTAAAATGTACCAAATAATCCAAAAAACACTATGTATTATAAATAATGTTACAATGAATTATGATAACATGTATGACGTATATTACAGCAATAAAATTTACCTACGAAACCATAAATGTGGAATGTAGGTTTTTAATAAATGTTCTCAAAAGATTGTTTTTAAATAATTTTCGATCACTTCATTTTTTTTCATTGATGGTTTTTATATATAATAATAGAAAAACCAAACTCTTACACCTATAAGAAATACATCCAAAACATTATATTTTTCAGGCAATTCATGATTTTACTGTACATACTCGTTTATACCACGGGTCGGTAAACAATCAACATAAATCAAATACTGTAAGACTCTGCGCAGAAAATTTCCACCGTTACCTTACTATAAGGAACTTAATTTTCTGCGCAGGATCTTACAGCACTGGGTTATGTCAATGAAAGACAATGTCTAAGTTTATTCATTCACTTCACTAGACAATGCATTTACATTCTTTCACTTAGATTAAGTCAGAACTTAGTTTAATAATGACTAAATTCCATGACATTATAACTATATTTATTTGATAAAACCATATAGAAGGGAGAACCTAGCTATTTAATAATGTCTCTAGTCCTAACCTCACTTAATAACCTTTATCAAAAATCCTATGAAATGATGTTAGAAAAAATATATAAATTTGTAGATAATATTATTAATCCACAAGAAGTGTATATAAAATATTTAAGTGCAATATTTTTACATTATTTATGTACTTAATAGAAGTAGACTTAACGGAACTCAAAAAACGAATTATTTTGTTATTTTATTGAATTAGAATTGTGATTTTTAGTCATATTATATGAATAAACTATTTACCAGAACACCAAATATTTCACGACTTTCATTTAATAGCAAATAAGTCTTACCTAAATAATAAAATACCAACGGACACGAATAAACCCAATATCGACCAGTAGGTGTATATGTTCTGCTCCATAATTTGCTTCGCACCAATACAATGCGATTGATGACAAATTCAACAACTTCTTTTGTTGAATCACCTTCAAGGAATATCATTTATTCAATCAGTTATATGGGTTACAGTGACAAATTTACCAGTAGGTAGGTACTAAATTATCTGAACTTTGAAGATCGGTTAATTGCGGAGTCTCTCCTGGACAGGCGCCAGATGAACGATTGCGATATGGAATTGCCGCATCTTTGAAGATCTGTTAATTGCGGAGACTCTGCTAGACAGGCGCCTGCGATATGGAATTTCCGCAACTTGCGTATCTTTGAAGATCTGTTAATTACGGAGACTCTCTGGACAGGCGCCAAATTAACGCCGGCGATGTGGAATTTCCGCAACTTGCGAATCTTTGAAGATCTGTTAATTGCGGAGTCTCTGCTGGACAGGCGCCAAATGAGCGCCTGCGATATGAAATTTCCATAACTTGCGTATCTTTGAAGATCTGGTAATTGCGGAGATACTCTGGACAGGCGCCAAATGAACGTCTGCGATATGGAATTTCCGCAACTTGCGTATCTTTGAAGATCTGTTAATTACGGAGACTCTCTAGACAGGCGCCAAATTAACACCTGCGATCTCCGCAATCTTTGAAGATCTGTTAATTGCGGAGTCTCTGCTAGACAGGCGCCAAATATGCGCCTGCGATATGGAATTTCCGCAACTTGCGTATCTTTGAAGATCTGTTAATTACGGAGACTCTCTGGACAGGCGCCAAATTAACGCCTGCGATGTGGAATTTCCGCAACTTGCGAATCTTTGAAGATCTGTTAATTGCGGAGTCTCTGCTGGACAGGCGCCAAATGAGCGCCTGCGATATGAAATTTCCATAACTTGCGTATCTTTGAAGATCTGGTAATTGCGGAGATACTCTGGACAGGCGCCAAATGAACGTCTGCGATATGGAATTTCCGCAACTTGCGTATCTTTGAAGATCTGTTAATTACGGAGACTCTCTAGACAGGCGCCAAATTAACACCTGCGATCTCCGCAATCTTTGAAGATCTGTTAATTGCGGAGTCTCTGCTAGACAGGCGCCAAATATGCGCCTGCGATATGGAATTTCCGCAACTTGCGTATCTTTAAAGATCTGTTAATTGCGGAGACTCTGCTAGACAGGTGCCAAATAGGCGCCTGCGATATGGAATTTCCGCAACTTGCGTATCTTTAAAGATCTGTTAATTGCGGAGACTCTGCTAGACAGGTGCCAAATAGGCGCCTGGGATATGGAATTTCCGCAACTTGCGTATCTTTGAAGATCTGTTAATTACGGAGACTCTCTGGACAGGCGCCAAATTAACGCCTGCGATGTGGAATTTCCGCAACTTGCGAATCTTTAGAGATCTGTTAATTGCGGAGTCTCTCGTGGACAGGTGCCAAATATTCACATTTCTGAGCTTAGTTGCAACTGCAAAAGATAATGCTTTGTCGACAAAATAATTCCTCTCAGTTGTTATTTTAAGTAGAATTGTACAGAGAAATCCAATTATTACAGAGTTATTAGAGCACTGCTTGAAGGACAAAATGCGACTTGGAGAGAGATAGACAAAAATATCTTCGCATTGTAATGATTACGATTTGGTTATAAAGTTGGTGTAGCAATATATGTAAAGAAAAGGACCATAGGCCTGACAATCTCAGCCCAGGTGAACAAAGACCTGGAAAACAGTTCTAGTAATTACCCACAAATTGACGCATTATTCATTGACATGCAAATAGACCATCTCAAAACTATCCTAGCTGGTGTCTACTGCCCACCAAATGCATCGTACGAAAACCACCAAAAACTATTACACCAATTAAAAAGAATAGCTGACGTGTCAAACGTAATAATCCTTGGAGACTTCAATTATTCCAAATTGGTATGGCCCATTACAGAAGTGCGTAATTCAAACAGCCCCGAGGCCTTATTTGAGGATATGTACTTGAACAGTAACTATTGGCAACTGGTAGATAAACCTACAAGATACAGGGACAACAATACCCCATCTCTATTGGACTTAGTCCTGTGCAATGATGAACATCTCATTACTGATATAAAATATCTAGCACCTATAGGCAAAAGTGACCATATATGTTTGTTGTCAACTCTACAAGTAAGTACCAGCCATAACAACGGATCCTCCGGCCCGAGAGGCAAGAAGCCGAGACCCAACTATCACATAGCAGATTATGATAAAATAAATGAAACCTTAAGCACTCGTGATATAATGTGGTCTCTCGTGGAAACCACTACAATTGAAGAAAAGTGGAACTTTTTTACAAACATGTTTGAAGAGAAGATTGTGTCAAAAATACCACTATTCAAAGGCAATAAAAACCACAATAAGAACAAACCTTGGATCGACAAACACATACTAGCATTGATTAAAGAGAAAAAGAAAGCCTGGGATGGTTATAGATTATCCAGAAAACACATGGGGAATGTAAATGAGATTGAAAATGAGTATTACAGAGATTATAAACTGAAAAATAACTACCTTGTGTCGCAACTAAGAAATACCAGAAAAAACTTTGAGCAAAAATTGATTGACAGCGGACAGAAACCATTTTACAGTTATATAAGGAAACAGATTGCCTCGAAAGTGTCTTCTCCAACCATACTATATAACTTGTCTAACGAAACTGTTACCAGCGAGATAGACATAGCGAACATCTTTGCAACACAATTTGAAAAAACCTATGTCAATGAACCAGACACCAGTATACCAACTATTAGTCAAGATGTGTATGTAGATAGTTCACTATGCGAAATAGAATTCACTCCATCAGCAGTTGAGAATATTTTGAAGGGGTTGCGAGAAGATAGCGCTACTGGCCCTGATAATATTCCTGCTATTGTTCTCAAAAAGTGTGCAGCAACTCTCAGTCATCCCATAGCTCTGGTTATGCAACAATCCTTTTTAGATGGGAAACTCCCTAAAGATTGGAAGAGAGCTATAATTACACCCATCTACAAAAAAGGTGATAAACTCAAACCAGCAAATTACAGACCTATAAGCTTGACTACTATTATCTGCAAAACCATGGAAAGAATAATAGTGGACGAGATACGCTCATTCCTGATCAAACTTGACATAATCTCAAACAAACAACATGGATTTGTGCCAAAAAGATCCACGATTACCAATCTCATTCTTAACATAGATTACTGGACAAACGAGTGGGACAAACAGATTCCCACTGACGTAATTTATCTCGACTTCGAGAAAGCCTTCGATACTGTTCCAACCAATAGACTGTTGGCTAAACTTAAATTCCTAGGCATAAGAGGACGACTTCTCGAATGGATCAAATCCTTCCTCACTGAGAGAAAATTACAAGTTCGAATTGGCAACCAACTGTCATCTGAGCGAAATGTGACCAGTGGTGTCCCTCAAGGATCAGTTCTCGGTCCAGTTCTGTTTATTTTGTACATCACGGACCTGCATAATATAATAAAATCAGACTCCAGCTGCTTTGCAGATGATAAAAAATTCTTTGCCAACCCACACACTCATCACAACCAACTGCAAAACGATTTAAACGAAATATATCAATGGACAAATGATTGGCTTCTAAAACTCAATGTCGAAAAATGCACTGTCCTACATGTTTTATTTATTTTTATTTTATTTTATTTCATTTAAACGCCCATAGGGCTTTTACATATAATAATGTACATCTTTATTTTTTTAGTTATACATTTTATATAAAAAAAAATACATATAGATTACATATAAAAATGTCAGATTTAGCAAAATATAGGTTACATAAAATATAAGAGTTTAAAAAATTAGGTATGATAGAGTACAAATAAGTGCGACAAAAAATATAAAATTTGCCAAAATCCTCCAAATCAACGATAATGTTAATAAGAAGGTATAAAATTAGTTGATAACAATAGTTTACAAAGTATGTAAAAATAGTTCGCACATACTCCGTTTAAAGTTGGCCAAGTTCAAATTATTGTCAAATACATTTATATTATTTAAGTATTTGTTACCAAGACTGTGTAAACGTTGTATTGGAGAGTGAAAACTATAGTTGGAATGAGATGTATGTATGTAAAATGTTGATATTTGCCTAGTTGTTCGTGTAGGTATGTGTAGATTTATTAAATGCAGGAGTTCACAACAATCGAATTTAGAGTTCAATAATTTTAATAAAAAGGTTAGGTCGTTTATTTTTCTTCTGTTTTCTAATGTCGGAATATTTAAATGATTCAATAATGACTGGTAATTTATGTGTTCTAAAGGGATGTTAAGTTTAAAATTGACGAAGCGTAGAAATTTTCTTTGAATTCTTTCAACATTATGAATATGTACATTGTAGAAGGGTGACCAAACTATGGAGTTATGTTCTATCAGGCTTCTAACAAGGGATATGTACAATAGTTTTATGATTTGTAAAGATTTAAAGTTTTTAATTGTTCTTATTATAAAACCTAATGTTTTCATACCCTTATTCACAGTTTGTTGAATGTGGGCCGTAAAGTCTAGTTTCTCATCCATTATTATGCCAAGATCTCGCATTTCCTTTACTCTTTCTAAATTTGTTTTATTTATTGAATTAATGTTGGAAAAACTAACCCTACACTTGCCTACAAACTTAATGGAACACCTCTAAAAGCAGTGACATTACAACAAGACTTAGGAGTTACCATATGACAGGACTTGAAATGGGAACCACACATCGCTGGAATTGTGAAAAGAGCAAATTCACTAACATATCTAATCAGGAAATCCTTCCTTGACCTAACACCGGACATGATGTTAAAAATATATAAAACATATGTGCGACCTCTCCTGGAATATGCTTTCCAAATATGGAGTCCTTACTTCGCAAAGGATATAAATCTGTTAGAGAGAGTACAGAGACAAAATACCAAGAGCTCTGAAAGATCTACGATACGAAGATAGACTCAAGGAACTAAGATTACATACCAACCTTACAAGAAAGAAGAGAAAGGGGTGACTTGATCGAGACTTTCAAAATTTTATCTGGACATTACAGTTGCCCTAGCATCCAACAAATCTTCACTACTAATAAAAATATAAATCTCCGTGGACACTCAACAAAACGCCTTTTGCATCTAATCCTAGAAAACACTTCCTTGCAAATAGAGTAGTGGATGCTTGGAACAAACTCCCACAACATGTCATCGATGCAACAAATATAAATCAATTCAAAGCTCTATTGGATTCACATTTGGAGAGAAGAAAGGACTTAGTTCAAACTTAAAACAACTCAATTACTGTCAAACTTGTTGTGAAATCAGATATGAGCGCATCAGCAGAATGCTGCCTGCTCATTACATAATAATAATAATAATAATAATTACTGTGTCGCAGCCAATAAACTGTACACATATATAAGGAGGAAATGAGAAATAAAACACAAAGCTGTATTAATAAAAACTTTTATTAGATAGTTTTGGAGTGTGGATTTAGATTATTACAGACAGATAAAGTCGGAGAATAATATACATGGTTCATAAGCAATATTGGTAAGGCATATTCAATTACATTGAACGATGTAAACATTACACATGTTTATATCACAAGCTTACAAAACAATTGATTCTACAATCCACACTTTCTCCACAACCCTCCGCAGAGTTGGTGTTAATTATTGTGAGATTTAAATTATTATTATTATAACACGGCTTATAAATAAGTTAAATTTTAAATTATAAATAAAAAAATATTAAAACTCAAAAGTACTGTTATAACTATGACAAGTGACACAAGGCTGTGTTGGGTATATGTATTGGAAAAGTACTGTTATGACTATGACAAGTGACACAAGCCTGTGTTGGGTATATGTATTGGAAAAGTACTGTTATAACTATGACAAGTGACACAAGCCTGTGTTGGGTATATGTATTGGAAAAGGGAATAAATATACATCAAGCAATTGTACGAGAAAAAAAAAGTTTATACACATTTATAAAAAGTGTGTGCTATTTTACATGAATATTATTTTAATAAAATAACAATGTATAATATTTACGAATACAAAAATGTTTAAAGTTCGGCTTGTTGTATAATATTTGTATAAATATATTTTTTATTCTATACAAAAGATGTTAGGTTATCCGATAACAGGATGCCTAAAACTTTACTACATTTAATTGGCGAATTTTGCTTAGAAAATGATTTAGATAAATAAGTCGTTTTTGAATTTTTCTACGATTTTATCTCACTGGCGTTTGAGGTAAAACTGATGAAAAATTCGATAGCAAGAAACACATTTCCAAAAAAACATTGGTAGATGTGAATTTTCATTTTTAATTCTTTGCAAAAGTTGAGTCATTGTGCTGGTTGGGATCATGTTTACTTATTTACAAAATTACTAACGAGTAACAAAGCTTTCGTTCATCTCTAACGCTAAATTAAATTAGAAAAAAACAACTATTATTAACAAGGCGAAAGTATTTATATTGATTGTATATTTAATTGTATTAGTCTGTTAATTTGTAAACTGATTAAAGTTAAATAATAATTAAAAGGAGGTCGTAATTACCGACACAACTGGCGTATTGCATCGGCATTACAAACGTCCGTTTTATAATTAAAATCACATTAGAAAAAACTAATCTATGGGATTCGTTGTTGAAATGTGAAACGAACAAACATTTAACAGCGTAATCCACTGGCGAATGGATGCCACGTTAAAGTTTGATTGGAATTGTCGATTTCAACGAATTTAAACGATAATTATCAATTTTGATGGCGAACCAACATAAATCAAAATGGTCCCTAAAATAAAAAAAAATTATGACTTTTTAATAATTCCTAACTAAATGGTTTTTTTTGACAAGGTATCAATAACTGTATTCGTAATTAAATATAATGAACTAAAAAATACAGATTACAGATTCAAAGCAAACTTATCAAAAGATTCTAATACGTAGCTTTAATATAATTGGCGATATATCTTCTATAAAAGGCATATTTTAATTGATATTTTTTTTATGCTTCTGAAATACAGTATGTTTTTTTTTTATTCTAGTGGAGCAAAATCTGCAATCCATATTTTAATAAAAAAAGACTTTGACGAGCACCTTCTGAGATAACATCGATGTAGAAAATTTAAATCAAACAATGATAAATAATTTAGAATGAATGAATATTAAAAAAGTAACTGAAAAAATGAATTAAACATTGATTTAAATTTTCTTCACTCGAAATAAGGATGGCAAACATTGATTTAAAAAAAAAAATACTATTCCGGCAAAGTTAAAATACAAAATCACACTCTGGTCGAGAAATAAAAATGTAGTTACAATTTCGTCAGAAATTTGAACTGAGATGGCGATAGCCAAATTCTATAAAAAAACATAATATTATATAAGATCTTTCATTTGTGTTCGATAAAATCAAACTAAATACACGTTTCTTCAATTTTGCGTACAATTCACATTGTATCATTCGCATTGGGTCTGGGCTTTGAAAAATATTGCAGCGTTAAAAATATTTAAAAAAAAACAAAAACACATATCACGACGGTCTACAAAAAATTATCTTAGTATGGCAAGAGGCAAATAATTATTTTCAACGCTTTTATAAATAGAAAAAAATGCAAACGATAGTACGAATGGAAAGTATCGCACTCTTTGAAACACAACATTTAAATAACAATAAAGTTAAAGCAATTTAAACTCGCTGGCGACGAGTATAAAATAATTTTAATAAATTGGTAAATTTTGTAAAATAGCGAATTAAACTCACTGGCGACGAGGATAAAATGCCATTGTAAAAATAAATCTAATAAATATGAAATTTTGCAAAGTAAACAACAAATTAAACTCGCTGGCGACGAGGTTAAAATGTTGCCACTAGAAATCTAATAAATTTTGATGTGTTACAAATAGTGGATACTCACTAATAAATTCCTAGGTCAGAGAAATGGTAAAATGCGTTAGATTAGATGTTGGTTTGTTTATAGTCTGAATGGTTCTCTTCTGTCTGGTGTCGCCGAGCTTCTGACGGGGGTCTTGCGGCCGTTGGCGGAGGTGGCGGTCGCTGCGGCTGTGGACGACTCGGAAGCGTTGGATCCCTTGCGCAGCAGCCGGGAGGCAGCCGTGGTCTGGCCGGGGACTACCGGGGTGCTGCTACCAGAAGGTGTTCGAGCCCTAAACACACAACAAACAATTAACTAAGGAAACTTTCAATTTTCTTCATTCCCTATTTAAATCAACTGACAAAGGGGAAAAGGATGATATTTACAATTGATGCATACTGAAGATAAAAATAATAATATTTGGACGATTTCTATAGCGCCGTTTTTGTGCAAAATCACCTCAAGGGCGCCGGATAGAAGTGTGTTGTGAACGTGTCTTTTATTACGAAATAATCCTAATTTTTCCTTACTTCCAATAATCCGTAAAAAAACAAAGATTTTTTTTAAACTATAATATTTATTATTCTTAAGAAAATCTATTTTCTATTTTTGGCTTTTTCAAGTTGCGCCATCTCTTGGTCCGTCTAGAAGGTAATTTCAAAGATTTTTTTGTTTTTGTTTGACTGTGGATTGAACCTTCCTCTCCAAGGACCGGAGTCAACCGCGCTAACAACTGCCCCAAATCCCGATTATAGAGGACCGACATTTATTTTGTATATTAACTGTTGTGATGTCATCCAATTTCAGAGAAATGCGTTATGTTCGCGTGTGTGTGCGTGATTGCCACCAAAAGTTGATAGAATGCATAGTCATCGACACAGTCGGGAAGTGGCTTAATTTCAGCTTTCAAGATTTGCATTCATTCATTCACGAAAACAGAAGTGGAATTCAAATAGATTTTTTTGTAAAATTAAAACCCTTCAGTGTTTTGATACTTTAGTTTATACATATTACTAATCAATTTGATTGGTTTGTTGGTTTTACTGTTTATAAAAAAAGCTTGTTTTTACCTATCACAGGTGACATGTATATAATAAGGTATGTAAAAACACGCGCGTATTGAAGAACTTTGGGAGTTTTATAAATTTGAACAAAAGAACAATTACATTTTTATTTATTTAGATGTGTGGGTATTATTTGACATTTTATATTAGCATATAATGTAGTAGAGAGATAGATATATAAGTATTTTTATTACATAGGAGATAAATTAGTAGTTATTAAATTAATTATGTATTAAAGCAGTAGAATAAATATTAATAGCAACTATATAAATATATGATTTTACTTTGTAGATATATGTATCAAAGGGAATATGTATTGAAAATTGATAATGGCTTTTAACTCATTAACAGACACACAATCGGAAAACAGATGTCCATGACACGACATATGTCACATGACATGTGTGTTTTGTGAAGTAGATGAAAATCAGTAGTAAAAAATCTTGGGTGTGACACATAATAGACAAATACATACTAATACAAAACTTGACTTGTCCATTTTGTAGTATCGCATCCTTGACTTAAAGACATATGTATATATGTACGTTGTGTCATATCGGATCTCGTCTAAAACTACATCAACGACAGACGTTGGATCTGTGAAAGTGTTAAATCTCATTCTCTTGGTATAGTAGTACGTTCAGAAGAATTTACCTCATGTGGTTAGTGTTAGTGGTATTAGTGAGTTCCTTTGTGAAAACGGGTATTTTGGATCCAGGTCCTCTTGAGGAGACGGGTGTCCCGCTGTCACCGGTTCGGTGGAACGAAGAACTCCTGCAGGCGTCACGGGTTAGGAAAGAAGATATTAGTGAGAAAGAAAGAAGAAAAAGTATACAAGTTACATATAAATAATATAATAGATAGATAATAGATATCATTTCACTGTTCAGATCAATTAAAAACAAAAAAAATATATTATTCCATTACACATTGCCACAGGGATAACCTAGCGCATCATGTGATACGTACTCCATCTCGTTTCAGCAGCACCGCACAGACGAGACGGAGCACGTATCATGTGATGTGTTGCGACGTGTGGCAGTGGTGACGTGTATGTTTTTGTTTTTAATAGAACAAAAAGATGTAATCAGTACAAACTGACATGTACATTTTTTACTCAAAATATGATCAAGAATGGCGGCTTAAAGTATGTTGTGTGCGTTCTGATACAGCCTGTAAATTGATGGCGGTCATCAATTGGCTGTAAAATGGATTGTTCTCGCATCATAAATATGAAACCGATTGGAGAATATCATAAAGAAATTTAAAAAAGGGCATAGAATCCGAGAAAACAAAAAACTGTGTTTTAAGTCATTACTATCATCATTAATTTATTATATTGCAAGAAAAGTATTTTTTAAAAAAATCAGAAAATTTTATTTTACTCTAAACTATCTAAATACAATAGATATATTATATGATAATGTGTAAATACTATGTAACAGTCACAATAATATAAAATAATTAATAAAACATGCAAACAGAAATGAATACATGCTATAAAATAAAATAAGTTTTAGAAAGAAATAAACATACATAAAAACATAGTGAGTTTGTGTAAGACGTGGAAGAGTAGTGGATTTGAATCTGATATTGAACCCAATAAATCAGAATGCAAGTATGATCATAATGAATTTTACAAATAACAATTATTCAAAATACAAAAAAAACAAAAACTTATTTTAAAAAATCACACATAGAAATCAATTTCACCAAATCGGTAAACCGCATGCAATGGTAACTGAGAACCTAATAAGTCGAAACAGTCTAAAAATAGTTATGAATCCACAAAGACAAGTAACACACGCGTCCAATTTTAAGGATGACTCGGTACCATTATTAGACTGGTTCCATAATATTGACTAATAAAGATGGCAAGAAAAAAAGTGCAAAATGGGCGGGTTCCTGTGGATTATATTAGATGAAAAACTCCATAGAAAGCAGTGCCGTTAAACATAGCATCTTATACACAGTTATAAAACACACTAGATTATTCCATGAACCCCCAACAAAACGGGGCTTCTAAAATAGAAACCGGGACTTTATTTAGCTTATTAGTAATCCACCGGGGGCTCAGTTGAGTAATTTTGACAAGACTAGTGTGTTTCACAACAATAATAATGCCACTCTACAAATCTGTGGTCTTCGGTCAATATGATGAAGTGCAAAAGTGATTACATAATTGTTTATGTCCTCTTTAGTTTCATTAAAAAGGGACAATTGAATGTTTCAACTTGTTCTTCTGAAATATGTCTCTTTTGCACGTCATAATCACAATTTGACCTGAGATTACACAAACAAAACCAACTGAAATGAAAACATCGAGAGGCGGTAGTAAAAGTGCAGCAAAATGTCCACAACGATTTGTCTCTTATCATATGTAGTACCGTGGCTGCTTCTCCAAACTGGGCGATCTTTCCACGGCCGTGGCCATACTGGCCGATCTTTCCACAGCAGTGGCTACACTTCCCGTAGCGTCCGTAGAGTACACCGGCTGCACCGCCCCCGAGATGCTATAACTCGAGTTGGAGCTACTCGCAGTCGAAATGTTGGAGATGTTAAACAGCGACGAGTCTTCCTCGGGCGACCGCTGCTCTTGGTGCATCTGGTCTTGCAACAACAGCTTTCGCTGTGGCGATTCGGATCGAGATTTCTCCCGCCGATCGCTGGGATTTTTCGACGCCACGAACACCGGGATTTTGGATCCCGGAGCAGGTTGGATCGGGTGGGAATGTGAATTCGAGGAATGTTTCGGCAGTCTCTCGTGACCGAGGGAAGCCGGTTGGGACGACGCTGATTTGCTATCGTTGTTAATGTTGGTTGGACGGATATTGCATGTTTTTGGGCGTAGTTGATTGTCGATCAGATGTCCGTTTGCGTAGAAAAGTAAAAGAAGAAGAATACAGTTATTAATGAAAGAAGGGTGTATAGGCTAGATGGCTGTGAAGAATACATAAGACCATAACCAGAAGTGTATATTTTGCAAAGTGGTTCATTCGTTGAACTGAGTTTGTCACCACAACTATTACAGACTTATCACTTATGATTTAAGTGGTTAACTAAAGCATATCAGTGAGAAGGAACCATATTACAAAACATAAAACATATTTACACCATCACCACATTACATAATAAATTATTTATTAAAGTCATTGATTTGACATGATGTTGATATGTAAAAAAATTATTAAAAATATCTAAGAATTAAATTGATGTAAATATTAAAAAAGTATTTTAAGTAAATCTAGTTAACTATTTAACTTTTTTAAATGCTATGAAAAGATCATAAAACTATCACTTGTCAATATAGAAACTAGAATAAAGATAAAACTAGTAAATTGAATTAAAAAAAATTATATTACGATAATATGGGCAGATTAATAATTATTTTTATTGTAAAAAATACTAATTTTATAAGGAAAGTTGGGAACAATTAAACACTTTGTGATAATGCGCTATTCAAATGGAATTATAAAATATTGTGTTCATAATTTTTTCTCCTCTAGAACCAGTGCCATAGCTAAAATACCGTTTCTATAAAAAATATACCCCAAGCAGAAATATTCTCCGGAAAGATACAAAACTAAGAAAAGTTCACAACAAACACACAACACAACAAATACACATTTGGGCGGGAACGCACAACACAACACAGACGGTGTCGAGAAGGGGAAATGAAGATAATATGTGAAGAAATTGTACAAATATTGACTTTACGAGAAACGAATGCTAAAATTTACAGCGTTATACAAAATTTGCTTAACTTCAATGTGAATTAGATCAAAAGATTTTCGGAAAACGATAATGGTTAGAAAATAATATTTAGTTGTCTTTAATGAACTAAATAAACACAAGTTACGTTTTTAATTTTTTTGGAAAGAAAAAATTGAAAATTTTGAATAATGAATTTGATACAAAAATTTTAACTAAAAATCCATTACCGGCCTTTTAAGAGGTACACAAAATGTATATTTTGGATTTAAAAGGTAATAGATTTCAATAAAAACAAGCATTGGAATTTTTCAGCAGAAGACACATCATACACTGAGGATAGAGGAGAAGAGATCTAAATCAACTACTGTAGGATGTGAGAGGGAAGGCAGAGAAAAAAAACATCACAACACCCGGTGCCAAATATTGTCCTTGATTTGTACCTGGCCATAGATCCGGTTGCCGATAACGTGGGGATACTAGAAGTTCTGTACATTCCACTTCCAGTAAACCTAATAGAGATTTCATACAAGATGCTTTATATTTCTTCATTTGTAATGTCCCGAACGACAGCTGTGAAGCCATTTGTGCAAGGTACAAAAAAACTTTTTAAACCCCAGAATATTTTCAAGTTTTTGGGAATTTAAACAATAAATAAATATTTTTGTCATTGTTTCATCAATCCAATTGACTGGCAATATACAATAAATATTTTTTTTTATTAATTTTATTATGAGGTTAGGTTTTATTCATAAAAACAATAAAAAATATGTTTGGTTAAAATTTACTATATTATACAAGATAATTATTATGTATATCTTTGGAAAATCGTTAAATTATTAATGTGATTAGAAAATAATTAAAAAAGAGATGAAAAGATTATTTATAATATTATAAAATGAATGTTTTAGTAGGAAAAAAGAATTAATAAACAATGGTGTATTGCAATAAATGATAAAAAAAAAATAAAAAAAACAGGATATTTTGTTAACCACTGCTGTGTTTACCAATATATACGGTATTTTAAAAATTATCAACATGTTAATTTAAGTTATCAAGAAACGGTTACAGTTTTAAAATGATTGATTATGCAGCTTTGTAAGTTTTGGGTTGGAGTGTTTTAAACTTTCGTCACATTTAATGCCACTCGAAATGAAGATCAGGGTCATTTTGAATTTTCGACATTTGATCAGTATTAAATGCGGATTCTTAGGCCATTTCAGTTTTTGATCAAATTGTGATCAGCTGTCAAGCATAACGGTCGTTATGTTGTGCTTTTCAGCTGATCACAATTTGATCAAAAGCTGAAATGCACCAAGAATCAGCATTTAACAGGGACCTTTCAAATATCGAAGATTTTAAATGACGCCAAGTCCATCAAATCGACAGGATTAACTCATTGGATACAATTTTCACTATAGTCCACATTAATGGCAGAAATCCAATAGCTACACAGTCCAGTGGCCAATAAAGTAACTAGTGTATTTTTCATTAATAGAAAATTTCCTCTAATTTTTAGCCACTCGCGTGATCAATGCAGTACACTGGCCATCTATAGACAGATTAGATAACCACACTGTCCAGTAGCCAGTAAATTGGCCAGTGTATTGTTCAAGTGGTGGTGCCATCTATTGTAATTGCTGTGTGTTATATTTCAATGAGAATGAAGAACAAACCTGCCGGGGGCGGGGCTGATGAGCCCCGTGGGAGTTCGCGGCCGTGCGCTGCCGTTGGGCGCGCTCAGCTTGGATGCGGTAGTCCGAGGAGTCGAAAGTCCGGAGCGGACAGTGCTGGTGGTCGTTGGCAGTCGGCGAGACAGCGGGATGCGGGATGGCGTTCCGTCGTCTGGAAATAAACGTGGTTTCGATAAAGATGGCGTAATTTTAACGCAAAACAGTTTTAAAAGATTTGGGAGATTACAAAATAAATATATTTTAGAAGATTAAAACAGAACTCTGTACAAGAATTGTTCAGTTCCTATTGAAATCACTACCAAAAAGCATTAATAAGTAAAATAAAATATAACCCATTCTAGAAAATGGATTTTGTTTTAAACAGCTATATCTTTGACAGTAATACATTATTTGAACAAATTTTTTACATTTTTTTCACCAGACCCCAACTATAAAATTATTTATTTATTTTTGGATAATTTATATAGCGTCGCTTTTGTGAGAGATCACCTCAGGTAATATTGTCTGAAATTAAAGTCTGCTTTTGTAATAAGACTCCATAAACTAAAGATAAAGTATAAAATTATCAGACAGCAATGCCTTTTCCGCCATTAAGTAGGAATTAGCTGTTCTTAGCATAAAGTAAAGGGGCTCACCTGTGCTGTCGAGTGAGAGGTTGGAGCCGTGCCTTGAGGGGGGCTTGGAGCCCGTTCTGCTGGCGGGGCGGGATGGAGTCCTGGACGGAGGCCCAGACCCTCCTGGAGTCAGGTTTGACCTGGAAACAGACAAAATACACAATACAATAACGGTCGCTGTATCATATTGTGGCAGGCATTTGACTTTACCTTAACATTGTTAATTGTCGTTCAGCACCACTTTAAAATTTGAATTCTTCAGTTATGTTTTTATGTTTGTCGGCTGATCACAATTTGTTCGAAAGCTGTAACGCACAAAGATTCAGCGTTTAACAGGGACCGTTCAAATGTCAACAAATTGAAAGAGGTACTAATCGACAAATTTGATGTTAATCTGAATTTCAAATAATTTTTAAAAAATCATGTGTATAACGCACAAGAGTCCAACTGCTACCAAGTGTCTGGAGCCAGTAAGACTACAGCATCCTCATTGGGGTATATTGTTAGGCTGAAGCCAGTGGGGAGGGGAAGGAGATGGGGAAGAGGAGGGTGATGAAGTACCTGAATTTTCAGATCTGGTCACCAAATAGGACTAAAACCCATTTCAAGCAACTTTTCAATTATGAATGGTGGTCTTACACCAAAGCGATACTGAGAATAACTTTCACTATGGAACGTGCCCGTGAAAATATACCATACACTATTCTAAATTAATAAATTGTGAAATAACACAAATCAATTTAAATTTTAATAATAAAATTTACCTGCGCACGCCGGGATTTGAACTCATGACATCTACGATTGCCAGTTGAGAGCCTTACCCCTCGACCATGGAGGACGTCAAATGATTCACTTTATCGGGTGGTTTATAACCCGGAGGGTAGGTAAGATATATGGCTAGCAGTCAGACGGGGCGATACACACAATAGGTAACCAACTTATTCCCTTACTATCACAAATTATGCTTAGTGAAAAAGTTCATACTGTATTATATCTCAGGGTTTAGAAGTTTTTTTTTGTTTTTTTAAAGAATGTGGAATTGTATTGGGTTTGATTGTAAAAATTGATACACATAAATAACAAGCGCTTACCTTGCAAGAGATGGCTTCTTGAGTGCAGACCTCGGTGTCTGGCCCAGCGAAGCTTCGTTATCACTGAGCGAGTCTGGGGTGCCGGCGGAGAGCGATGAGCGGGATGCTCGCGTCGTTCCCATGGGCACCGAACGAGCGGATCGCTCGCGAACCTGGTTGTTTATAAATAATATGTTAAAATGTGTTCCTATTAAAATGTTCTAGATTTTACTTTTAAATAAGGATTCTAATGTTTTGAATAGCAATAAATGTGAACAATCTACAAGTTAAAGATAATTTAAAGGTAAATTAGAACTATGGGTAAAACAACACTGCTATAAGGCAGTGCCTTTATACTGTCAGGGATTTATTAAATTGAAACCAAATGTTATTCTAGATGTTTTGCAGTTAAACAAAATATATTTCTATGATTCTATGCCACAAAGAAAAAATAATTCTTTTTTATAATGACATTATTCATATCTGCTACATTTAATTTTACAAAAACAGTAGAATTAATGCGATTTGAAGAGTGGAGTCAAAGCGCCGAAACAAAAGTGCATTGTTTGGCCGTTAACCGTTCAAACTGCGAAAATATTAAGCGATAATGAGCTCTAAAGTAGCTTCCTCCAGACTCTATTATCGTGTAACATAACCGCGTCCATGTTATTCTACGTGGTCGATATGCAAATGCATAGATTCTGTCGATGTTTTCTTTGAACTTCATAGCATATAATCAAGAAATAAAAAATTACTAGCTTTGTAAAAATACACGAGTGTTAGGAAAATGTAATTTTTAATTTGTTGTTTTTTTTCGGGTTAGTGTTATTTTAACTTACCAAAAATTTTGAATCCTGCTTGAATCCATCAGACCAGTGAATAACAAATACGATAATTCATAATACTCGACAAACAAACATACATACATACATCACAAATATGAAGATTTTTTTTTTCAAATTTGTTGAAAAACAATCTTGATAAAGGATTCATACACACAACATCAAAAACACGCTATAAATATGGAGTCATTTGCAGCTATATAACCTAATGACAAGAATTCACATGAGATTAATTTTATGTTATTATTAGGTACCTACCTACCTATTACGTTATTCATTTTCTTTTCGTTTCTTTTAATTTTACTTTTTTTTTATTTTTCTGTTAATATATCTCATGTAATTTGGCAGATTGGTTTTGCAACATTTTTCACCCAGTCCTGCTGGATTAAAATCATTAATTATCTGTGAAATAAAATTGTCATTAGGTATAAATGGCTATAGCTATAGATTTCTATCTTTACAGCGTTCTTGTTAACTTTGTGCGTAGAAATTCAAACTCAAATTAGGAATAAAACACAGAAATAAGTAAGTGTAATTTCTAATGAATGTTGCCAATTGGTGGAACTCATTATTATTCAAAAAGCTTTTCTAGGTAAGTACCTAGGTACCTACATAATTTTAATAAAATTTAGGACTCTTCTAAGTACTATGTGTTTTTTTTAATCTACTGTAAAAATGCAAAATAATAGAAGCGTAAAATAACAAAATGTACATCAAATTATAGAAGTATAGGAATACCGCTGGTAGATCTGTTTTAACCTCTCCCTCTGTATCATAAACAAAGCATGTAACAGAAATAGAGGCTGCAGTAGAACTCTCAACGGTAAAACCATATTTATTTATTTTTTTATTATTCAGTTACAAATTTAAAAACTGAAAAATGGATAAATATATTAAAATCAAAAAAGGGGTAGAAAAATCATCGCTACAGCTGGCATAAACAATCACACATTTTCAAAGATATAATAAAACAAGTGTTTGAACCCTTGTAACATTTGACATTGTCAATAAATCGACCAGCAACGCAAGTTCATCGCAAGTGCGTAGTAAAAAGCAAAAATTTGATCAAAACCTCACAAGCCGAATTGACGAGGAGCATTATTTGAAGTGGATAAAGTTTAAAAAAGTCAAATGATGTAATTGGGCGATTTGATGATAGTGTCGATAAACATGACTTGGGTTTAAACGTAAGGCCTTAATGATGTGTTTTTCATAGCTTTCATTACCCAGAAGCTCTGCTGCCCCTGGTGGGGGGGGTGCGGCTGGTGGGGCTGGTGGAAGTGGTGCTGGTGGCTACCCTGCGGGCCCCGCGAGTGCTGGTAGATGAAGGCCTGCTTGGTGCCGTGCGTACTCCCCACGTGCAGCGGGTACGAACACGGCAACTCCTCGCGCTGGCGTAACGCATCAAATATCGGCCGCAACTGCTCCATCAAGTCTTCGGCTGTACGCACCGACAATGTTGCGGCGTATGTTGACGGTTTGGCGATCAGAGGAAAGAGGAAAAGGGGAACGGGAAATTTCCCAAGTTTTTTCAAAAGGATGATGATAGGACGGCGATTTAATGAAATGATTTCGTTTCAAATTGTAATGGTTTTTTTTAAATGTTTAAAAAAAAATTGTGTAGTGCCAGATTTACGGTGGTCGAATGATTTAGTTTGATTTCGAAATGATTAATTAAATTTTTTTTTGATGATGGAAGAGAGGTTTTTGGAAATGGAATGATTCCGTTGGAAAAAGAAAAAAGGAGACAAATACAAGTGTTAGACTATTCAAGTAGATATTAACAATAGTTTATACCATTTAAGGTGTTGCTTTTTTATAAAAGAGGAGGATATTCATTAAGTGGGGGATTTTTGAAACATTTATAAAGAAAAGTGAGATATGGGTAAACTGTTTTTTATAAAGGGGCAACACCAAAAATTTGGATAAAGAATAAGCTTTAAACGAAGATATTGTGGTAATCTAGTATTTTTTGGGATCAAATGTCGTAGGTAGGTATTTCTAAAATCCTAAAAAAAATGCTTAATCTTATTTTTGACCTAATTATCGCAGAAATATCTTTGTCAGGACGTCGGAGTTATCACTTTTACTTTGAAATTATTCAATTGAACGTAGGTTTTTTTTAATGGTTATTTTTAAACGGCGAGGTTTTTTAAAAGGACAGGCACACATGGTATTATTTTCAAGATGCAAAAACTCAAAAAGAACAATACACAAACGACAAAACGCTCATAAAAATTTGCAATCAAACGATTGAGGGAAAAAACATTTCTACATCTGGCAATACTGAGAAAATAGGTTTAGGAGGTTCATTTGAAAAAGGAAGGAAATTTTGATTTGAAGTCACTCTTGTAAAATTAATTCATAACACTGACATTAATTGAACAAAAAGTTTACAAAATAATAGACAGTTCAAATCAAAAGAAGGAAAATGAAGTAAGGAATTGTTTGGTATGAAATAATACTATTGAAGATATATTCTATATAACTTTCACCTACCTTGTGTTGACCACCATTTACTTCCAATGCAGAAATCATCTCCGACAGATAGAAAATGCGTGCTACCAATATCCATACAATAATAATAATCTTACAGTGGAGTCCCATTTTATTATTTGGTGCTCTTATGCGTCAACGAAGATAACAACAAAATGAAATGTTAAATAAATAACAAAACAAAATGTCGCCAATAATAAACAACAGTAAAGATGTGCTTCATTCTCTTCAGAAAATTGCAACTAACTCATCCACGCATGCATATCCACTTACCAACTAAATTTGATGCAAAAATGTTCAAAATATAATTAAAACGTTCTTTCAATATTTGAATAATTAACATAAAACTAAGATGAACAAATGACCAAATTAATTCATCTAACAAATCAATTGATTTTGAACAGTTTTACAGTAAAACGCACCTTTAAATCTGCTGTTTTCGTCCACAAGTCCAATGTTTTCTTACTCACCTTTATTTTAAACCCAATGTTGATTTATGAAATTTTATTTTAGAATTGTTTTATAAGTTATCGCAATCACCCGACGATATTGATTACTTCAGCCATTTCCATTTGCAAAGGTTGTATTTTTAATTAGCAATCTTTTTTATAATATTTTGATTAAATAGCCAATAAGTGATGCACAACCATTGCAACAAACAAATGTTTATAGAAACTGATTCAGATAACGAGACGGCATTGTTTACTAGAGTCAGAATATAAAACCACAAAAAATTAATAACACTCTAAAAATTACACATAGTTAAGATGATTACTAATCTAATACAAAGTGAATTGGTAAGCTTTGCTATCTTTATCTAAAATCAATCAAATATCATTAAAGAAACTAGAATAAACTGACAATAATTTTTCTTTTGAAAAATACTTAATGACGTCTCTAACATAATTTATACATAAATGTTCTTCGTGATCGACTAAAGTCTATGAATGAATTTATTAGCTTAACCGGTCAGCAACGTAAGCAGATATACACGATAAAATAACGATAGCAGTCAAGTACAATAAGCGTGTTTACACGTCAACGCGTGTGTTTCCACAAAAATCGTCATAACTCCGTTATTCTTCTAGTGACATCCCTAAAACAAAAAGTAAAATATTCGTATTGAATGAAGCTTCACATCTCTATTCAAAGTTATCCATAGAAACCCGTAAAAAGACCTACTCAGTGGAAGCAAATTTTACCCGCCAAACCGTAAAACGACGCCAAGAAAGCCGTTTGACGTGCCGACCCGCCTCGCAAGTTTAATTATTTTTTTTAAAATATATTTTGTATGAAATGGTCAAAAAGTGAAGTGACAGAATTGTTTATTGTACATTTGTACGATGAAATAAGTGTTTTGGTTTTACATTATCCGTGATTTTAGTATCGTTTTTACATAAAACATTACAGGTGAGTCATTTTTACAATATTTTCATGTTTCCATTCTAAATTTAAATATTTACAAATGTTAATATTTATTTATGATACAACAATTTGAAAGCCTATTTTGTAACCTTTCTAAAACAGTTTTTACTATTCGGCTCCGTTCAGTAATGTTTCATTTATAGAGCTTTGATTGTGAGGCGGTAATAACACAACGTTTTCGTGAAATTGACATTTCGTTTAAGACATCTTAGCTTCAAGTTCGCGAAAAGTCGGAGGGGTTAAGTGTGTTTTCAGCTCAGTTTTTTTTATTATTTATTTGTTGAGAGTTACTAATGAAAATAAGTTTTGGCAGTTTATCTCACAAATTCACATTTACACAAATAAATATTTATATATTATTTTTTGTTTATTTCATTCAGTTTTAAGTAGAATGGCAAAGTACTTTTCGGATAATTTATATTAAGTTATTTTCTCACTCTGTAAAGCGTCCTTTGGGCGCTAAAAAATAACAATCGAGTGTTTTTATTGTTTTAGATAAATCACCATTATACTATAATCATCACTTAAGCTGTACTGTGGTTAAAACACCTGGATCTAAAATTACTGAGGCAGACTACTTTAGTATAGCTCATTTAAATCATTAGAATCTAGTAACTTAAGAAATAAATTGATAAAAATGACTGTGAAATAACTCGTTCATTTAATTCACGAGAATCTAGTGAAATTGGTTATTTAATTCATGAGAATCTGGTAACTTAAGATATAATTGATAAAAGTTATTGTGAAATAGGTGGTTTCATTCATCAGAATCTAGTAACCCAAGAAACCCCGTCATCAAATCATCAGCATTTTCTGAAGTTAATAATGTTTTGTTCCCGATGTTGATTTACCTTGGTGATAGGGCCGGCCGTGCCGAGAGTAGGCGGCGTGTTGGTGGAAGAGCGCGGCGTCTTAGCCTTGAACGCCGTCATGCTTTGCGACACGCCATCGGCGAGAATGAATTGCTCCCTCAGTTCAATGTTGGTACGCCCCTTAGCTGGTGTTTGTACGCGTTGTGGTAGCGTGGCGCCAGTGCCATTGGGAGGGGGACGGGAGTAAGTAAAGAGAATGGAAACCAAAGAAATGTAAACGGAATAGGTGAGGAGAAATTTTAAAAGATGGAAAAATCATTGAAATAATGGAATTGATGAGGAGAAATTACAAAAGAGACAGAAAATCATAGAAATAATAATGGAATAGATGAGGAGAAATTATAAAAAGAGAAAATTATGGGGAGCAAAAGAAAGATAGACGAGAAGCGAATGAAATTGTAGATTAAGTAAAAATAATGTTAATATTGGGATAGATTTTGAATTAGATTCAAAATAAAGGGGAGTAAAAACCATATACGAATCAATAAGAAGTAGATGAAAACCACAGAAAATTTGATTTTTGTGGAATTATAAAAAAATTTTTAGGGAGTTTTTCAATTTTAAATTGTTGAAAGGGGGGGGGGGGGTAGAATTGAGAGAAAGGTGAAGAAGTTTGAATAAAATCCAATGATTATATTTTTTGTGTTTTTTGTGCAGAGAACGCAGATTGTAAAAATGAAAAGAGAAAAACAAATTCAAATCAGAAATAAATTTAAATCAGAAAGAATATAAATATAAAAGAAAGTAGTAAAGTTTTGATTGATAGGTGGTGTGGATATTTATGTAATGATGGTGGAAGGGACAAAAACGGTATGTTGTCATTAGTAAAATTGCAATCAAAATCGGTCCAGAATCAAATAAAAATCACACAACATTCAGACTTAGTCATTTTTTGACAACATCCAGCTGCGCATACCGAGAGAAAATATTCCACAAGAGATTTTCAATAAGCCACAAATACTTTGTATAATATCTGCTGAATACAAATAACTAAATATACTATAAGATAAATTGGTGTTTCAAATATTGCACAAACGTTTATATGATTTCAGACATTCAAAACCCCATGGGTAAAATGTTTATGAAAGTGTGCTGCAAAAGCGACTATGTGAATACACAAATGAAGCATTTTTATAGTTAAAAATAACATCGATTTTACGGCAACACCTATATACATATTTTAGGTGGTTAACACTAAAAAAATATAATTTCTGGTGTTGTCAGCAGTAGATATTTTCAAATATATTTATTTAGGCAAGAATCTATAGCAACACTATAAAATTGTGGATAAAAAAATGCAGTGATTTGTTCATTGAAGAGTATTTTCTTACAATTTGCGCTGGTAATGGTAAAATGCGTGTGAAAACAATAAATGTAAACATAAACCATGTCAAAATGGAAAATTAAAAAAATCTTGATTTGTTGAATGTGATTTTGCCCCAAATATTTTTTTTTAAATAGAAACTCGAAGCTCAAATGAAAAAAATTAGGTGAAAATTTTCATTTTTTTAGAAGTCGAATTTATTTGCATAAATATACACAATATATGGACACGCTTCATATGCACATTTTATTTTAAAGACATTTTGCGTTAGTCAGATAATAATGAGAAGCAAGTATTTCAGTTTCCGGATATGGAAAATAATGGTTTTACTATTTCAGTAAAAAACCTGATACTTCGACAACTTTTCTTCAGCCATGTTTGACATAATAAAATTGATTTTTTTTTTACTGTGTTCCAGAAACTGAAATACTTACTTCTCATTAATATCTAACTTCAACAAAGTGTTTCTTTAAATGCGTATTAAGCGTGTCCCTATTTTCTGTATATTTTGTTTAATTTGTTTCAACTGAAAACTTCACATTGAAAATAAGGGCAAAAACCAAATCATGACTTTAAATAAAATAAAATAAAATGCAAACTAAAAAAAATTTGTAATGCTATAAATAGTTTTGTGTAAACAATAATCGAAAAAATTGTAAAACGAAATGTGCGTAGAACAAATACTCGTGTACAGTTAGGTTTCTAATCTACAGACTACAAAGGAAAAAGCATCACAATATGTAATTAAAAATAAAACCACAAAACACAATATTAATGATATAAATAAAAATAATGTGTTAATTGTAATAAATTTGTTAATTTGTTACACATTATTTGTATTTTGAACGTTACTTAAACCAAACCATAAATAAAACATGTAATACTTGTTAAATAAAAAATATATATTTCATAAATCATACCAAAAAAGCGATTAATTCTCAAAAGTGCTACATTGATATATTTTTAAAAGGTTACAAATTCACCTTTCGACACCATAGACAAGAAATATTAAAAATTTGAAGTGAAAAATAAATAAATTTATTTAATAGGTAGGTACTAAAATAAAAACAATTTGAAAAATAATACCTGAAAATTAATATTTTAAATGTGACCAGTCTTAAAAAGATTTTGTTTGATTTTTTTATTTGTTTGATGTCGAAAAGTGAATGTTGATGTTGACCTAAGTAGGCTCTTACCAAGCGGGCAACAAGCCTCATGTTGTTCCGGTTTGCTCGGGTCAGGTAGGGGAAGGACAAGTGAGACTACTCAAAAGTAAAATAAAAAGGGAAAAGGGGGGAGGGGTGTGAAGTTAAACGAAACCAGGTTAAAATCAAAGACTCAAAACAAAACAAAACCGTAAAAATAACAACCGTTGTTAAGTGATGTAATACATCATAAGTTGCCATTGTTAAAATAAAAACAAAACAAATTTAAAACATAAAAAAAGGAGTCGTGGAATGAAACGAAGGGGTTTGAACAAAAGCATCGTATTAGTACAGGTATATTAATTAGTGGATCTATTGAATGAATGCATTGGTTATTTCGTAATAAACATAATTTCATAATTAAAGCCCACAAAAGCAGATCCTGTCACCCTCTTGTAAGAGAGTGGGGCAGTTTTTTGTGCCATTTCGGAACAACTAACATGGTTGGTGAGATATTTTATTACTTGTCGTTATTTTTGTATTATTGTTCTAAATGGATGTTAATAAATTCGCAACTAGGGTAAAAATTAAAAACAATGAAAACATCTATTATTTGTTAGCACATCATTATTGTTAAACGTGTTATTTGGTCAATTAACAAATTTTGTTTAATATTTTTTGTGTCCGTGACGTTTTATTTTGTAGTAAACTGAACATGTAATGTTAAAATATTTCGATGAATGTATCCCAAAATATACATAGATCTGACATACAGAAATCATTTAAAAATATATATATTATATCATAATCTAAAAAATCGAGTTTTATAAACATATAAGATAGGTTTAATTGCATATTATTGCCCATTGCCGAACAATTGTCTTGCCGGGCAAGGTATTGGCCGTCAATATTGCAGTGTCCTGTCAAGACTGCCGTAATGTGACAAATTCACAAAAAAAAATTTTTTTGATATAACTCAAACCAAACTTGTATAAACTTGAAGCAAAACCTAAATTATTAATTTATTAGTCGCGTTCGAAATTATAACAGTTTTGGTAGCGGGTAAGTGGCGAACAGAGCGAGAAGGAAATAGATTAGGCACAGAAATATTGTCGTACTATCAGCAGCCGAGCGAAATTACCGGCAAGAATAGGCAATACACGACAATCTTGCGAAATACTGTCTGAAAATACGCATTACTGCCCGAAAATACAGAAATCTCGGCGGCAACACCTTGCCGGCAAGAAATTTCCGTAAACATTTGCTCGTTTACTAGAGAGAATGTAGGCAGGTACCGAAAAGTTGCATTTGAATGGCCAGTAAAGCAATGACGCAATAGCCTTGGGTGGATCTATTTTTACTGTGTTGCAACACCAAAGTAGAGGTGGGTCCTGTGAGTATTTTTCGTTACTGGGTACAGTGAGTACAGGTACAAAAAAATACCGGTTACAAAATACAAGTATTTTATACCTATCTGGGGACTGGGGACAGAAAGTAATAAATACTCAGTCCCAGTATAAAATACTTAAGAATATTTTTTAACCGGTATTTTTTACTTCGAGACCTGTGATATTTACAAATACTTAGGAACCAGGTATTTTGGAGATTTTTCACAAGTACAAAGTACCGCATGAAAATCTCGGTATCTTTACTGGGTACGATAAATGGTTCTTCATTATCGTACCCAATAAAAGTACCGGGTATTTTCATGCAATACTTTGTATTTCTGACAAATCTTTAAAATACCTGGTACCAAAATACTCACAAAGTATTTTATCCTGGGACTGAGTATTTATTACTTTCTGTCCCCAGTCCCCAGATAGGTATAAAATACTTGTATTTTGTAACCGGTATTTTTTTGTACCTGTACTCACTGTACCCAGTAACGAAAAGTACTCACAGCACCCAACTCTACTCTACACCGAAGCGTCTTGTCAAACATTGCAAAAAACATCGCAAATCACACAAAGGAGGTGCCGCGAGGCTCGATATTTCTATGTTTACCGGATATAGATAAGGTAACACCATGACAGGCACGATTATAGAAAATCTCAGCGGAAGAAAGCTCTCCGTGCTAGTAGCGATTCTTTTAATTTGCCAAATCGCGTGTTTCTTGATCGGAGGTTTAGTCGCACCCATCCCGTCTAGTGCGCAAAATATTCTCGCTACCGTGTGCCAAGATTACTCGAACGAGCCGAACAATACGGAGAAATGGTTCTACAGCCGCGGCAAAGGGGCCTGCAAGGGACAGCACTTGGAGAATCTAGTGAGTCATCAGCCGGACATCGCGAACCAACTTGTGTTTACATTTCAACTGCCGATTCCGCGGGAGAGCACGGTCCTGGATTACTCCAGATGGCAGCAAAACCTGATCGGAGTTCTCCATGCAGACATTAAATACCATTCTCAAATGGAAATACAACCGGCAAGGACACAGTTAACGATCGACGCGCGGCTCGCCTACCGAAACAAAGGAGACGCCGACAACGATTGGAAATTGTACGCTAAATCCGTGGAAAAACGGAATCTCGACTGTACTATTGAATCTCCGATTGATGCATACCTATACAACTGCTCTGCCATTCCCTTATTCGAACTAGGATCTTTACATCACGATTTTTACCTGCTGAATGTTCGTTTGCCGATCGACAGTGAGACTAATGCACATTTGGGACATCTCAAAGATATGTGGCTGATTTCTATCAATCAGAATGGTGGATTTACTAAAGTTTGGCTATCTCTAAAGACAGTTTTCTTCCCGTGCATCATTGGGGTGATGATATGGTTTTGGCACAGAGTACACCTACTATCTAGGAAGCCTGTACTGCTAGAACAGATGCTGTTATACTTAGGAGGAGCCCTGTGCTTGCTGAACCTGCCATTAGAGTATCTAACTTTACTTTTGGACATGCCGTTCATGCTGCTCGTTAGCGACATACGTCAAGGAATATTCCATGCGGTGTTGCTGTCATTCTGGCTCGTGTTTGCCGGGGAACACATGCTGATTCAAGACACGGCGAACTCTGGATCGCTCAAGCAATACTGGCGACACCTGAGCGCCGTGGCAACTGGCTGCGTGTCCCTCTTCATCTTCGAGATGTGCGAGCGTGGGGTTCAGCTAAGAAACCCTTTCTATTCCATCTGGGTGACCGACATCGGGACTAATCTAGCTCTGACATTCATCATCCTAGCAGGCATATCAGCGGGAGTTTACTTGTTATTCTTGGGTGCCATGATTTGGAAAGTTTTCTGCAACATATCGCAAAAGCGCGCATCCCTCCCGGCAATGTGCTCGGTACGTCGCTTGCACTATGAAGGAATCATCTATCGCTTTAAATTCATGATGTTGGCCACGTTGGTTTGTGCAGCTTTAACTGTGACGGCGTTTATTCTCGGACAGGTTGCGGAAGGTCAATGGAAATGGGATGAAAACATTGAGATTGAATACTCTTCTGCCTTTTCAACGGGGGTCTACGGTATGTGGAATATCTATATTTTTGCGTTGATTGTGCTGTATGCTCCTAGCCACAAGAAATGGCCGGTGACAGAAAACCCGGACAGTCAGACCCTGAGCGAGGAAATTGAGTTCAACCATCTTCCTAGCGAGACTAGTCCCAGTGAGATATCATCTCTAACTTCCTTCATAAGGAAAGCCACTGTCGATTAATATGACTAACCAAAATTCTACTTGCCACTCTTTAATTTAAGCTAACACATTCAGTATTATTTTTTAATCTCTTATTGTAATGTTTTTATACATTGCTATTTGACGCCATATTCTTATATATTTTTCACGTAGATACACTAGTTGTATATTGGATGTTTTGTCCCAGTATAACATGCATTTAAAAATATATATAACTAGATTAAGATAAACAATAACACGATATTTCTCTAGGCAGCTTGTATTGCTTTATATTGTTATTGAAATCAAATGAAATACTTAAAAAAAAATAACTTTTAATGAATTGACTTTGTCCACACCTTTTCTAAATATTTAACTACTAGTATAAGAAAGTAAATGAAATGCCTAAAGCTGTAGAAATTAGATCATATTAACCCGCTAAGATCTGCTATATTTTTATAATTTGAATACATAATATTTAGGAGTCCTTGACTAAACTAACAATAGACTAGAATTATGATCGATGTACTTAGTATTTTGGAGAGCATTATAGAATCTTTTGTATTCTGCATTTTTTCAGCTGTGATCCAGTTATTTTTATATTTAAAGAAATCAATGTCTTCTTTACATGGATTTGTATATGTAACGGTAGTGTCCTCTCTTGTTAGATTTGTGTCTTTTTGCAATCAATAAATGTGATAATCAAATAACCCGTTTCATTTTCTACCTATCAAGAGCAAATTCCATTGATATGCAATATACAACATTGGCTACTGCAGCACCTGAAGCAACCTGCTATGGAATAGTTGTCAAGTAAAGTATGCAAACAGTGTCAAGTCAGTCACTTTGCAGAAGGAAAATACCATTAAAGTAGGTGGTATACTGTACTTTGTCACCATACAATGTACGTAAAACCTTTTAAAAAAAGATGTCTTGTTTTTTAGATGAAGATAAAAAACTTACCATAAAACTATTTTTAAAGATAAAAATACAATGTAATTGTTTTTCTCATTAATAGAGAATTTCACAAGAATGAAAAACATATTTATTTGGTATTTTTAACTTAACCAAAATAAGATTTATGTATGTTTTTTTTTCTTTACCTCAACATTTTTCTGTCACAGAATCATCATTCATCTTAATTGCAAGATAATGATTTACCTTCAATATTGTATAGTTCTGTAACTAAGGAAACAGATTACTGTGAGATCTATCATTTGGCATCAACCAAGGTCCAATTTTCACCTATGCCATACCTAATATAACATAATATTGTATAGTTCTGTAACTAAGGAAACATATTACTGTGAGATCTATCATTTGGCATCAACCAAGGTCCAATTTTCACGATGCAATACCTAATATAACATAATATTGTATAGTTCTGTAACTATTGAAACAAATAACTGAGATCTATCATTTGGAATCAACCTTAATCAGAATTGAAGAACCAATTTTGTTGAAATTTGTATTTGTTTGAGGGTTGAACTTCCATTCTATATCGATGCATGTGGTTTCTCATTCAAATTTTTTTTGAACGAATCCGATGATACTTAAAAACCGGTTGTTCTTTAATGGCCTTAAAAATGCATAAATTAAAACCTTTAATTTGTTGAAAAACTCGATTTTTTATAACCAATTTTATTAGTTGTTGATTTGATCCAAACATAAATTTCGCATTAAGAAACTTTAAATTTCCAAAACAAAAAATTCAACAAAGTTATTTGCACAAAAATTTATGTTTGGATGAAAATAATTTTGACAGGGTAAGACTTTTAAATTTCTTTCGCATCGAAAATGTTGTAAATATGTATATGTTTGCTAACAACAAAACTATTGATTGACAAATTGAGTTTGTGTAACTTGAAATTTTAATATTCCAAGTATTTGCAACGCTTTCAAAATATTTGAAGTCACGTTCCAAACAGGCACAACTACAAAAAGCTTTATATTTTCCAAACATATATCACCAGTCTTTTATGAAGAAATTTATAAACTTCTTTTTTTAAATCTTAAGTTCAAGGCATTGACATGAAACAACATGTCTGTGCTTAAAACATTAGTTAAATTCAATAACTAAAATGCAAATATCTAGTTATAATTTATGTTTTTTACTTACATATTGGAAAATAAGTAAAAGAGAATAAATGTATCTAAGCACAAACATTTTGTACAAAAATATTAAAATTTGTATCCAACAATTCTCAAAGATAACAATTCTGAATGGTGTTGAGTGCATTCTAAAGAAATATGCCGTCATAATCATAATATATAATACGGAGGGATAAGCACAGGTTAGAAGAAAACGTTACACATAATCACGCGCATGCGTACTGTGTATACAGGCCGTAATACTGCAGTATTAGTGGCTGACAAATTTTTAAATGCATAATAAAATTGGCCAAATTTCAAAGAAATTCAAACAAACTGGGTCAATAACATTGCAAATGTCATCTGAAGAAACATGAAGCTAGCAACTAATGCAAAAGATGACCGTGTTTTTGAGGATTGGAACAAAGTGTTGCCAGTCTAAAAAAATCTTGCACAAATATTATTATGAGTAAATATTTTAACCCGAGCATCAAATTTGTAAAACACGTACTATTTATAAATACAACATTACAAACAATTAATTTTACGTCCCTCTTCACTGAATATCTATACCAGTGCTTCAGCAATGTATTAGGCAATCTTTATAAGTAAGACGGATTATGTATAATTTTTTTTGTAACATTGTGAATGTTAAATTCTGTAAATAAGACAACCTCCATAGCGTGGTGCAAAGGATCCCAACCTTTTTGAGGTTGCGAAATACTTTTTCCATAATTCTCACATGGATCGACTTCTAACAAAAACTAACGAGAATTTTTGCAGTAATTTTTTTTTAGTTCTTCAAAAACTTTGACCGTTTCATTAAGAGAAAAGCACAAATCTAGCGAAACTAATTTGTCTTGCGGCCAGGATTTAATTTTTTTCATTTGAATTGACATTCGTTTCAAATGACACTGATTGACCGTGTTTAGCCTTGCGGTAGGAATGTTAACCGAATGAATAAGTATGAATTGATGTTTCTTGGTCTCAACGCTGCAGAATTGTTACATTTGAAAATTGGACAACATAATCTCAAATTGGGCGGTAGAATGGGGTGGCAAAAGAGCCGGGTTAACATACCTCTGCAAGGGTCATTCTTCACAAGGAACTCATCGAGGGCCACCCAGCCGCCGCCCACGCGCACCATCACGGTGGAGCGCAGGATGCGTACTAGGCGCAGCTTCTGGGAGTCACCAAACTGGGATAAAAACAAACACAAATTAGTATTATTATCAGTAATAAGTACAGTGAAATCTTCATCTACCATTCCTCGAATAATCGAGCATTTATCTTCAAGTCTTTTTATAAACCTAGAAAAAAAAATATCAGGCCAATAAAAATGCTATGAAGTGCAAAATCTCCTACTGATAAACTCATTTTCGCATATGGTTAGAAAATATGTTAATAGTTGTGCCTGAACTTCACAAAATAAAACAAGGCAGCTGGTGTTAACTCCTGATAGGCCAAGATGCCAAACAAAACGTCTATAACCAAGTGAGTCTTCCGACGACCCCATGCATTTTTCTGTCTTATTGGCTTTTTAACTATAGAAATCCCAATTATTAATGGTAACTTACGTATTTGCGCAGGAATACGTAAAATACTAACATGATATGTCAAGTATTTAAGCTAATATAAGGAGGATAGTAATTTTGGGTACTACCTACTCCCCCACTTGGCTGAGGGATAGTTAAGCAAGAATTTCAACCTTATTGCCATCTAGTGAGTAATTGATTGTAGAGTGAGTGATTTCGCTCAATTCTAAATGTTACATGCCGAGGTGCATCGCCTTAAGCAATATCAGTTTTTCAATGTGTTTTGGTGATAATCTTAATCTAACTGTTGTTGGCTACGATTAGCTAGTAAACACATTGCCAGATTTAGGGAATGGAGGTAAGAAAATCACATTTCTATTTTTCCAGATTTAGTGAGTCTTATCATGTTCTCCATACTGTTTTGTAGACCTTTGAACGTCTAGCTTACTTGAACAGTAACAGATGTCACAAAACTAACACAAAATGTCACGGGACCAGTGGCGGCTAGCTCTAAGGAGCGTTGGAGCAATTCACTCCCAAAATTTCGGTCAAACTAAAAATAATAATTATCAACCGATAATAATATCCTCGAAAATCAAAGAAAATAAGAGCAATAAAAACAATACTATAAAAAGTATTAAGTTAAATTCTACTGGCTCGAAAAGTAAAGCGTTTAAGAATGAATATCACAGAATTAAGTTCGGGGTTAAGAGATGTTTTTCAGGTAAACGATTCAACATAAAAAATGACTTACTCTGTATTTGCCTTCTCCGACTTGGAAGACCCTGAACTTCTGCCGGCACGTACATAACATGACAAGCCGCTTGACTTCATCATGGATCTTGTCTGCATCTGTCTCGGGCCTGCGGTCAACCCAGTCTGGTCGAAGGGCTGCGATGAACTCTTGCCAGTCGATCAGGCCGGAGTTGTTGCGGTCGAACAGGTCAGCCACAGCGTTCATCTCCAGACGGAATGTGTCGAATTCTAAGGAAAGACAAGGGGATTGATTAGAGATTTAATGGAAAAAGGGTGAAGAGTTGAAATGTTATTATTATTTGGTAACTTATTTGCAATTACCTAGAGCGATTCGATGACCAAAAATATTAGCATTTCAATAGTTCCCACTTGACAATAGTAAAGTTAACAAGGAATAATCAAGGACCGGTCAGTGGTTGAGTGGGCATAGCGCTTGGGTCTCACCCGAGCGTCGCGTGTTCGATTCCTCGGCTGGCTAAGTCCTCCATCACAACACAAGCAACATTTTCGGCTTTCTGTGGTGGTAGTAGGAGATTTTCAAACATTGTTGGGTTATTCGTAACCCGGGAATGTTTGTCTTTCTTTTAAAAAAAAAAAAAAATATTATGTGGCAATGGAAACTTACTGGTATTCATAATGCCATCAATAAAGTCCTCGCGAGGAATCAGTCCGTTGTTGTCCTTGTCCATCTTTCTGAAGAGGTCTGTCAGGCGAGACTTCTTGTGGTTCATGAACTTGAGGAACTGCAACAACAAATAATATAAAATATATTAGAAAAAATGTTAAAAAAATATGAATTACTATTGATTGAATATAAGTTACAAAGTGGCAGAATGAAACAATAAATTAATCCACCAAAAAAGATACCACAGCAAAAATGCATTCACTGTAGGCAGAGAGGACAGACCGCCAAACAACTCGGTTTAGGCACACACTCCTTGCTTTGTTCACATTCATACATCGTCTCATACACACCAAGATTCAAGCATTTTATTTAATTGATCGTACCATGTCTTCCTCGGGTGTCCCCAGCTTCTACCATTCACATTTGTATTATATATTCTTCTTACACTCCTGTCTTCGTTCATCCACTTTACATTCCCAAACCATCTATATTTCTCTTAATCATTACACTTACATCAGTCTTGCATTCTTTCCAGATCTCGACATTTTTAACACAGTCATATGAAGTTTTAACACGCATATGCCTCAGGGATCTTATTTACAGAATTCAATTTCATCCTTCCGCTGCCTTTCCCACGCCAAGTTTACATATATCGGGGATGGTATCAGCACTCCATTGTAGATTTTATTTTTAAAAGAGGACCCAAATTGGTACCTTGTGGTACTCCATTTTTATCGCAAAAGCTCAACTCACCCGCTTTCTCCAGTCGTCCCAGCTGAAGTTCCTGACTTGCTCGAGTTCCTTCAGGTGCATGAGATGGTCGTGCAACCTCCTCTGCCTCTCCCAGGCCAGGAGCCAGGTGCCGCGCCACTTCTCCCACAGCAGCTTGACGCGACCAGATCGGAATTCTGGCTCGGATCCCTTGCTGCATCGGACCAACAGACAGTATGTTAGAAGAAAGGTCATAATACAGGAAATATTTCTTTTGATTTCATTTGGGTTCGGTTTTAATGCTCATTGGAACTTTTTTGATAATTAGGAATATATTTAGTTCCTTTATATTTAGTATCCCTTGCTGAATTGGATCAACAAATAGTACTTTAGAAGAAAGGATATTATGCAGATGATATTTTATTTGATTTATTTATGTAACAACGTCTAGTTTTATTAAATTATTTGAGTTTGGCATTAAAGTTCTTTGGTACCTACTATTTCAATAGTTAGGAATGTCTATTAAGAACTTATAAAATCGTTCGAAATTTCCATTTAAGAACTACATATTTGAATAGATTGGGACTGTTAGACATAGCGCACAAGGGTGAATTTTGTCACAGCAGCAGTTTCGTCACTGTTTCATAATCCACACAAATACACAAAAGGTCACCATAATGTCAGGTCACGTGTACTGCAATGGATTTTGAAACAGTGACAAGTCGTTACCGTGAAAAAAATCTCGTCTGGCCTCAGAAGATTTTTTCTTTATTATAATGTGAACTATTAAAGACTTTTTTTTGGCTAGTTAGATGGTCTATCATTATTAAAACGTGGATTCAACTGGGTTGAAGAAGTTAGAGGGATCCAGTAGATTGGGTTGAATAAATCTTTAAGATTTTATCTAAAAAGACTTGTTTGAAAAAACTATTGAGGGTAAGGATTTACTCACTACAAAAATAAACAATTTAGGAGGTAGAAATTTGTGAATCAATCAAATCTAGGTGCAAAGTATTAAACCTGTGTTTATACGACCTTCAACAAAACATTGAAAGTTAAGAAACACACAATAAGTGACTGAACAAAAAACTACAAATATATTTATATTTCCTTGACCTATAAAATGACTTGAATTTCTAGTTAGCAACACTAATAATATGTATTACAGAGAAGCCTTCAACATTCATGATTTTAGTCATACAATAGTCAGAAGAAACGTTGCTAAAATCAAGAAAAACAATTCCCAGAAATGGGGGAAAAAACATCCAAATATTACAAAAGTTATTAAAATCAATTGATTTAGCAACATTTTTTCTAAATTTATACATCATACAAAACAAAAATAATAGGCAATTAATTGTATAAAAACTACAAAGTGAAACTACTAAGCATTTTACAACAATAACATCAAAATACAACACTAAAAACACACACAAAATAAAATAACAAAAGGCTAAAAAAAACGGATATAAAGTCAGTGCTCTAAGAATATATATATAAAAATATTTTTATAAGAATTCCCCATCAAAATGCTCAGGCAACAATAAAATAATATATGTACACATTTTTGTGTATAATACAACATATTTATATTTTTACGACTAGCAAAGATCCAATGTAGAATGCAATAGAACCAATCACCCAAAACAAAGAATATCACCAATTGAAATTGTACAAATTTTGACAATGTCATAACCAAATCACAATAGTTGGAAAAGTTTGATAGAAATAGGGGGCAAAGGACTGGATTTAAAAAAAAAAAATTATGCCACACAACAATTCCGACTTACTAGAGCTAGTAAAACTATGGCCCTTCAGAGCAGTCGCGGCTCGTGAATTTTGGGTGTACTAGAGTGCTAATATTAAATAAAATGCTATTATTGAGGTTGTTGTAGCCTGAAACATTATTTTGTTCAGAAAATTCGATTTTTTGTATGAAGATTTTCAGGAAATTTCAGTTTGGCAGTGCACTGCACTGATTTCTTGAAAATCTTCATACAAGAAACCGAATTTTAGAAGAAAAAAAAAACACTTTCGGATTCAACAACATCAAAAATGACATTTTATTTTAATATCAGCACTATATTACTTCCAAAAGTCACAAGCCGCCACTGCTTCATAGAATGTTGATGGCTGAATAAAGGAGGGGTGAGAAAAGAGATTGAGAAGAAATGGGCTATTCAGATACTAAACGTCATTAAACGTAGCTAAAAGCTATTTTAAGATATTGGGAGTATCTCCCACTCTAGTAATCTCTAAATGTCAAGTAATACAATTGTTTTTTATAATCCCGCTTCGGGTTTCGAACCTGAGACGTCAAAGATAAAAAAATACTAGACTAGGAAAATGGGAATTGTATCAATTAATGATTACTTTAAATATTGTGATTTGGGTAGGACCCCACCATTTAAAATAATTTTAACACAGTGGTAACCCCTCCCTGTGAAACTCACCTTCCCTGGGGCGGGAATCGGGGTCCGTAGTGGGGCAGGTTGCGGTCCGGGGTGATCTCCCGTCCGGGGCTCACCCGGCTATACGAGGGTAAAACCATACAAATAATAATAACAACATAAAACCAAAAAAAATTATTAAAAAAAAACAAACGGGGAAAATTTTTTATCATGCAGGTAATGGCAACATTATTTTTGTAATGGCAACACTCTTTTTGTGATGGCAGCACCGTGCTTTTGTGAATTTGTATGGATTTGGAATGCATGAGATGTTTGTGAAAACATTATGGATTCAGTAGAAGCAATGCAGGCAACATAAAAATGCGATAAAAATGATGCTCTATAATTATAAATTTTATCTATGATGCAAAAATGAGCTACAAAAAATTGATACACTGATTACTTAACAACTTATCTGGATGCAATAATTAGAATCTATGACATTCATAAATGCCTTAACATTATTTATGAGCAAATGAATGACAATAGATCCACTAATCGTTCTATGATATCAACAACAACGACAAATACAATGTAATAATTTAAAAAAGTCTACTATAACAATTATCTATGCTTATTGATTTGTCTATGGGGTGTATGAAAGATGGGGGTGCTAACCTTCCTCTGCGCGGATTGCTCATGTCCCTTGAGCCCTTGAAACTGCGCAGATGTAGAAGGTTGGTGGACGATGCAATGGAGTCGAGGTGCGAGAGAGGAGGGCAAACAACACAGACATGGGTGAACACAAGCAGACAACACGGCAAGCAAAGTGATGACGATAGACAGACATCGAATTATATGCATTATTTCCTCACATTGCCAAGTGACAAACAGAACAGAACGAACAGAAGGAACGTTATCATCTCAACTTATTTGTTTCTTTCACTGCTTCATAACTACAGAACAGATAATACCAAGAAGTGCGATATATACCAATTCACACAAGACCTATCGACTCCTAGGCCCGGAGGGATAGTCAAATTAGAGATTATATTAGAGTAAAAGTGATAAAACATAAACTAGGTTCAATAGTTACTTATGTAATCTATTTAACCTAATTTTTGTTTCATCACTTTTCATGACTTTATATCACTTTTTGGAGGTGTGTTGAATTGTCATTTTGATGACATACCCGGTCACCTGCAAAATCATGTGTTTTTGGTTTATAAGTCTTTTTATAAGCCTACAAAAAGTATCAGGCTTATAAAAACTGCTCTAAAATTTAACATCTCCTACATAGGAACCTCTTTTCGGTTTATTGTATAATGTGGCAATTTTAAGTATTTGTGTTTGAAATTCACAAAATAAAATAAAACAGGCTGCCAGCATTAAGCGGGAATTTAAGTGTTATTAGTTGCCCGATTCCAATTGTTACACAACGTGGTGTGTTCGGGCATATATACCGATAGATATTTTCAACTATTATATCCCACCTACCCGTCCTTATAACCCTGTCTCCAGAAGAAGAAAGGTTCGTCAGTACAATTTCTACACCGCCGCTGTAAGGTTGCATTAAAAGTGTTAAGTGCAATTTCGCCGTGAGTTTTTTTACGCGCTGGCCAAGAGGAACATTGGAGACACCATAACCGTGGTAGGACTTTTATTATTCTGGTGGCATCCTCTTATAGATCCCATTCGTTCCCCTTTCGCTACACAGTATTCAAGGAAGAAATTCGCGGCCGGAAATATATCCAGTTATTTCCAAGAGCTATCGAACCATGGTGCTTCGCCTTAAGTATTTAAATATTTCGAGTTCCAACTGTTCGGAATCAGCGGGGTATGTTTTGAGGCTGAAAGGAGAAAGGAAAAGGAAATGGGGAAGAGTAAGGGTGGCAAGTACCTGGCTATTCAGATCTGATTCTTAAAATTTATTAAGGCGATGCACTACGTTGTGTAATATTTTAAATTGAGCCGCTATCAATAACAACCCTTACGTAGATGGCGATAAGGTTTAAATTCCCGCTTAACACCATCCGCCTGTTTTGATTTATGCAAGAAAAAAACATGGCCAAAAAGTGCCTTTTATTTTATTTTGTGGATGTTCAGCCATAAATATATTTTTTTTTTCAATCATTTTATAAATAATTTGCCATATTATACAATAAAATCATAACCGAAATTGGGTTTGTAAGAAGGAGATTTTGAACTTTAAAGCAGTTTTCATAGGCCTTTACATTATTTTTTTCTGGGCTTATAAAAGACTTATATAAAAAATACTCGATTATTTCAAACGCCAAGATATATTCTACTCACAGTATTTAATTAAAGCATCTGAAAGATTTCTAGGCGACCAAATTTTCAAACCAAAAACACATGATTTTGCATTTCTACGTATGGCATTGCCTTAAACTATATGTTGTCGCATTTTGGCCAGTTTTAGTGCATATAATTCGATATCTAGTGATAACAAAATGGTCTAAAAGAAATATGTATTATTTAATGTCCATTACACATGATGTTTAATTTTTCGTATAAATAATTTCACTTTAATGACAAATAATCATTTGTTAACACAGTGACAGTTTTCATGAAGAAAATAACATTTATGAGAGCCAAATGTCCTTAAAAGTAGCTGTAAAGCAATTTTTGGTGGGTCCAGTAGACCTGAAAGTCAACATGACAACACCCAGACTACATTTTGAAAAAAAAGTTTTAAAAAAAAAAACACACAAAATAATATAACATTATTTTGGCCCCACGGGAATCGAACCCGCAACCACTAACTTAAAGCCAAATACATAGACCACTATGCTATGGAGTTTATCATATCTAATGCAGTAAATTTAATTATATTATAAACAAAAGGTCATTATTTACAAAAAATATAATTATTTGTACAAATTTATAAAATATACATAAGAATAATGTAAAAGCATAATTTTGCATATTTATCTACATTGCTTGATGTATGAATGTTGATAATTTTTATATTTTTAAGCACTAAACAATGCAACTGGTATTTGACACGCCAAACATCAAAGCGATGATATTTTGCAAATATGCAATTATTTTATTTGTCACGCTAAATACCAGTTTCATTAAATATTATTCATTCCATGCAATGTACAAGGCAAATGCGAAAATTATAAGAAATTTTAAATGATACATACAAGTTTTGGAATTTATACTTGTAACTTCATAACCTAAGATCAGTTTTTTACGTTATGGACAGAGTTTGTCTTGCATAAACATAACTATGCATGAATGATTTATGAAGTATCATTGTGATTTATGTTAGGAGTGCTATGCCATGTTGCGCTCCTCCGCTCTAGTCCTCATTTTCAGGACAGAGATTACACTGGCAGATGGACACTGTAACACTGTCCGAAATTTTGTATAAAAAAGGAGAAAGAGCAACACGGCACAATACTACAAAATAAATCACGGTAATAATTATGCATGTTCAAAAAAGGACAAAAAAACTAAAATAATACGAAATAAAGAAGCTAAAAATGATTGGTTAAAATACTAAAATAAAAAAGTATTTTTTTGGAAATTGTTGATTTATGACTAGATGAATGCTAAGACTGGATATAGTGCCAAGTGTACCGTCATTCGACAGAAGATGTAGCACTGACGAGCTGGACCAATGGTAATCTCGGGGCACTACAGCTCTTTATTCATTCACCTACAGATGTATGTACACATACACGTAGCACTATTTCCAACTTAATCCATAGATAAATCGGCCAATAATTATTGATTTATGCAAATCGTGTATATTTTTTTAAAACAAAACAAGGATGAAAAAAATTGTAAAAGTGCAAAACAAACCTTTGTCTTCTGTTCAAAGAGCCATAGATGTCCGGAGATGCCTCACGCTCTCTGTGCAAATCGTGCTGGGATCCCCTTCTGATTGGCCCAATTCAAATTTAGAATAAAAAAAAAACCAAAAGAAATGTGAAATTTTTTGGTTTTCGCCAATCAGAAGATTTTTGTATTTTTTGATGTGTAGCATTATTCCAGGCAGGCGATGGGTTTTTTCGTGCGGTTGATTGTGTTTTTGAGATGGCGTGCAAGAACGTGCGTTTTGTGAAAGAAAAGGAATAAAAACATCTTGTTATTACAAACAGGTAACACGCAAAAACATAATATTTCTTAGTGGCTATGTTAGTGAAAAGCGATAATTTTAATTTTTGACAAAAAAGCAGAATTATTGTAAAGTGACAAAAGGTAGTGTTAATCATTTGACAAGACAATTTTTTTAAAGTACTAGGAAGCTATCTATTGAAAACAACTTTTAACATGTTTTTGGTAAGCAAAAAACTCTATTATTTGTGATTAATAAAAAAGTTTACGTTCACATTTTCTATATTATTTTTCTAATAATATATTCGGTTAATGAAAAAAAATAAAAAACGTCTAACTAAGATTTTTTAGACAAAATTGAACTAAAGGCTTTTTTTTTTGTGACCAAAATTTTTCATCTGATTAAATTGATTCCATTATTGAAGTCAAAGTGTACAAATTGATGATAAAAATATGAAAATCAAGTAGTTTGAAAAAGAAGTATCTTTTCCAGGAAGAAAATTATATAAAATAAAACTTAAAATACCCACCAAATCTAAATAATGTAAGTACAGTGAAACCCGCTTACAAAGATATCACGTAAAAAGTTTTCATGCTTAATAAGTTTTTTTTGTCGGTCCCTTGGAGATTTTAAAAATGCCTTCATATAGTTTTTTTTAATCATAATTGAAGACTTTTGTGAAATGAAATCAACCCTCAATACATAAGAAAGCTTTGATCAAATATAATAATCCATAATCAGAAGATTGCAAAGCTTTCATTAAATAAAATCCAGTCAGAAGATTGCAAACCACTTAGTAAATAAAATCTAATACAATCCACAATCAGAAGACTGCAAAACTTTGATCTAATACAACCCACAATCAGAAGATTATAAAACTTTTGTTAAATAAAATTAAAAATCAGAAGACCGCAAAACTTTGACCTGATACAATCCACAATCAGAAGATTGCAAAACTTTGATTTAAAACGATCCACGAGTTTGCAAAACATTGATTTATTGCCACTCATAGATAAATCAATCAAATAGAAAAATAAAATGCATTGAAACTGTTTTAAATATTTCACAATCAACAATCATAATGAAAAAGTTTGGTCAATCCGGCAACAATCCGCAAGCAAACAGTCTACATACCCAGGCGGTCCCTTGGCGGCACCCTTGGCAGACACCTTCCTGGGAGAGTCTTTGCCCTGGAGCACCTTGACCTGGTTGGCCTTGCAGACGCGGTCCACCTCGGTCTGTCGCTTCTGAGTGGTTTCCATGAGGTCCTTGTGGTCGGTGATCAAACCTTCCAGCAGTTCGATGTTGTCTGGTAATGGTTCCGATTCCAAAGCTGCCAAAAGAACATTGATTACATCAGAAACAATGGAGTAAAAATTAGACACAAGTAAAGTAACTACTCAACATAACAATAAACTCACTGATGGGGATATTAGAGCTAATAACAGGACACTGCTACCTCATGAGACAATATATGCAGCTGTTGGGAGTAGAAAACATTAATAACTACAGGAAGTGAGAGGACGATGATAGATTGACAGCACTGAGAGCACCTAATCCTGTTGATGAAGAACCAAAGTTGACGAGTCTCAAACATCTGAGGAGTTGTTGGATACCATGCTGTGAAGCCGGGATACATCGTCAAATACATAAATCCAATGAGGGTTATTAAACCGAGCTACGGTCAAAGGAATAAAGAAAAGGGAGATGAACTTACCAAGCAATGTGTTTTCGAGTCCCATGAGCCACTGTAGGAGTTCTTCCAAAGTGAGATCCAGGTCCTTGAGAGACTGCAGGTGAGTGAGCAGCTTGGTCTGGCGTTGGAGAGCCCATTGCGATACCTGCAGACAAACATAAAGATTACAACACTGTAATGGTTGGCCTGAATTCCCCAAATACTTATTAACGTGCTTGAATCTGTGAAAAGTGGTTTGTCTGATTTACAAACCATTGTTAATCTTTCTCTAATATACAGACGAAACATAAGAATAATGAGTCTATTTTGTAGTTATTTCTAAGGAGCCTCGGTGGAACCAGCAGCATTGATCTCTAGCGCACACATACACCTTCCAGAAACTCGGTGGACAAAGGCAGAACACCCATTCAAAGTTATCAATCCATTATTAACAGATTGATGGACAGACAATGGTATGCTGAGTCTGTATTATAGGTATTTTAATTTGAATTCACCTGGGAACATCATCCTCCCACTGGCTCTAGGCAGTTGTCATTCACTAATAGATAAAAGATAAAAGAAAGAATAATGTAGAACGTTTTTATAACTTACTTCTTCCCATCTGCTGGTGATGATGGTGATCCAGTGCTTGATGACACTGGCTCCATCAGGGTGGGCCTTTGCGAGGATTGCGTGCGCAAGCTGCAGCGTTGAGTCCTTGTCGCGCGCCTTTTCGCGCAGCTCCTGCAGGAAGCGCTCATGTTCGCGCACCAAGTTTGCCGCCTCGTGTTCATCTTCCGGCGGTTGGTTGGCAAAGCGGAGCTTCGTCTCAGCGTCGGACAGCCACTCGAGTAGCATGTGGACGGATTTGTGAAGTTTCTCAGCCTGCAGAAAAAGATTGAATGTAATAAAATATTTGAATTAATTCTACTACGATCATAATAAGTGGAAAAGGTTGCTTGAGCAATGATGGATGATATAGCTAGGCAGAAGCAACAACGCTTTGAACTGTTCGATCATAATTAAGACATGAAGTACTTAAACAAATCTGGATTGATGAGTAGTTTCTCTAGGCTTTGAGAAAAAAATGCTCAAATTAAGGAGGTTTCAAGTTTTCAAATCTTTATAAGAACAGAAAATAAAGTAGTTACGTTAGTTAAGAAGTGAAAAAAAGTTGAGATGTGGGAATATTTTTCTTGTTCTAGCGGTATTTCAATAAAAGGTGCTGAAAAGAAATAACTTCATTATTCCCTTTGGCACTAAATCATCTGGGAGACATGTGAAACATCCACTTTCTTGTTTCTTCTACAACATGGCTCTCTGACTCATGTTTTCTCAATCCTTTCCTTACATACAATATCCACGAAGATATTAGATCTGACTCTGACGGTTTCAAACCTTCAGATTGATTGAAAGTTCAAGAAAAATAACAAAAAAAATCACCTCTTTAAGTGCCTCCTCCAGTCGGCTGGTCTTCCTATCGCTCAGCCTATTGACGCTCTGCCACAAGGCAGACAGCGTGGAGCACTGTTGGGAAACGTGCTCTGCATCTGCGGGCGGTGCGGTAGCGGCCAGTTCTCGGCCGGTGCGGATTACCGACTCCATTTGGGCGGAGCGGGAGTTGAGAGACTCCTCCAGTTGCTGGAAAGAGGGAATTGTTGAAATTAATTATCACATTCAAATATAACGAGAACTACATTCTTCTTATCTCTTATTGAGGCAACTTAGATGAATGGGTATTTCTTAATTCTCCGCACAATTCTTAAAGCTATTGGTGCTTTCCATATATGTATAAGAGAAACATACGGAGATGTGACTAATATGATTTAAGATTTTCACAGCCAAAAGTATTTTTGCTATTTGTTTTTGGGGTGTTATGCCGTGTTGCGCTAACTCCTTATTTAGCTAACGTTTCGGACAACGTTACAGTGTCCATAATCATCACATCTACCCTGATGATGGACACTGTAACGTTGTCCGAAACGTTGGCTAAAGAAGGAGTTAGCGCAACACGGCATAACACCCCAAAAACAAATAATAAAAAAAGGAGATGTGACTGTTGCCAGGCTATGACTAAACTGCACTGTCATAGCAGCAGAGCAAATGAATTTGTGCTGTGTGTATATGCAATTCGCAGTGCAGTAGTATGGTTGAACGATGTTGGTGACAGTTTTGTGCAATTTCAAATTAATAATGGTTAATGTTATTTTAGTTATCAAAATACTACTAACGCCATCTGTGTGTGTATGATAACCTATTCAATAAACGCTAGTTCATCCGGTCTACTTGAAAAAAGACCGTGTTTTATTTAACAGGTTATGGGCCTGATCCATCTCTTTTCCTTCTATTATCATGGTGCCTTCCAATGCTAAAATTTTTACGTATCTCTTGACAACGATGTCCTGTTAATAGTGGCGGAAGACACAAAAAACCAGCATTTCTACGTAATGGACATTTGGTGCATGAGGATAGGTCATTTCAACAAATCGTCCTAGCGCTCGACAGCTAGGTTGGAATGGAATAATGATTCATTAAGAGATTCTCCGGATAGTATCCCAAAACATGACAAATTTGGAGAGAATATAATGTTATCATTCTAATTATGTATTGAGGCAAAGCAAAAACTAACCTTATGCTTCTCCACCAACCCCATAACGGTGTCAAGATCTCCATGGACTGGAGTGTCTTCTTTCAGATTGGCCTCCTGTTTCCTCAGCCAGTCGAGCAGCGCCGACATGGCGTCCTTGAACTGCCCACTGAAGAGAAGGGCCTCTTCCAATTTGCGTTGTCTGCAATTAAAATGGTACAATTATTATGGATATCTCTTTATTGCCGTGTATTGCTTCCTCTTTACAGTCAGCGAGCCAAGTATCGAGACAAAGTATATTATCAGTGCAATCAATGCTCCACCCTTAAACACGGTCACCAAATCTGGATGAACGAGAGAATGTGTTCCAAGGTCCTAACTGACTAGATGAGATTTTTGAGAGAAGTATCATGAGTTACAAAATGAGATTGAGTCTGAAGCTCCACTATCCGGGATGTGCTCAGCTTCGAAACATTATTATCAATAAATTATTGCAAGTATTAAAATCTACACTTTCAAAAATATGTGCAAAGTCGAATCGAAGCACCGCGCGCCCCACCACTATAACGTGTCAAAAGTAGGAACTAAGTAGACTAAATGATGCACACGTCATATTCAAATGTTAATTGTATTCTACACATAAAAGTACATGTATGCGTAATGCGCATTTAAGGGAAGACTCGTTTGTGTTTGAAAAAGTACAAAAGTACAAATCACAAATGTAAATGCTATTAATTAGTACAACTGGATGTGTTTCTTGTCAAAGCGACTGGTCCCCAGACAAAATAGGAAAGACTTGACTAGATGAAGAATAATAAGAACATGATATTTACCTGTCAACAGCCTTGGAGCAGACAGTGGTCCACATGGACTTGAGCTCTCCCAGCATCTGTCGGAGCACAGGTTCATCTGTTTTGGGCGCCTTCTCCTTGAGTTGCTTGCCGCACTTCATGGCTGCGTCGTACACAGGCTGTTTGGAGCCAAGCGCCTTCTGGAACTCGCGGTGGCGGTCCAGTCTGAAAAAAAACACATTCAAATAAGCAATAGGTTCTATCTGACACAGCATCGTTATTCGGTAATGGTCTCTAGATAAAGATATTTCGTTCAGTTCATTATTGCAGCATCAGACTTCTTTTTACCTGTGTTTGATCTTCTCGGGATCGTTGACAGTTTGCTCGGCGTTCAGGTCATCCAGAGATTTCTCGGTGTCGGTGAGCCAGTTCATCAGATTAGACCTGAAAAGAAAAATTTCAAAATCATGTGCATCTTCAATCTCCTGTCAAATATATACTTTTTCACACTGGAGGTATTATGCGCCCGGCGACGATATGCATTAATGATGACAAAGAACTAGGGGTTACAGTTTACAAGAAAAAGAATGAAGGGTTATGTTCAGTTTTGGCTAAAGAAAACAGAGTATCGTGTATAAAAACCAAACATTTCCGACAAAAAAATAAAAAATTGATAAGTACATAACTGTGAATCAACCGATTATTAGTTCCTTTAAGGGTGCACTCACCACTGGTCATGGAACTCCCTGGCCTCCTTGAAGCCGTGATCCAGCGCCCGGGTGCGCTCGGCAGCCTTAGCCACCACGCGCTCCCATCGGTGCTGGACAGAGACCAGCAGGTTCTTGATGAGTATCACGTCCTGCTTCTGGCTGAAGTACTTGAGGTGGGTGCCCTTCTTGTCCAGGTGCAGCATGGTCTCGCGGTGTGTGGATACCTCCTTCTGGAAGGATTTATGCTCCTCGATTTGACCTGGTAAACAAATTTGATATATTAGTTTGGTATTCTGTTGTTCAATTAGTTGAAATTCTCTTCACTTTAGTTCAACCAGCGCAAAGATATTGTTGTGAGTGTCTAACATTTATGTAAGTACTTGTATAGTTGACATTTTACGGATGAGAACTTTAACCTAACCTAACATTTGAGGATGCAAAACACGCTCTGGAATTTTTCAGATATCTGGAGAATTTTTTCACAGGTGGAACATTACTCAATAATCAATAGATGACTCACTCAAGATAGACTCCATAACCCTTGAAACCGGTTTGGCGGATGTGAGCACTTTTTCGGCGTTGGTGAGCCAGTCCACGAAAGCTTGGAGTGCATCGTGGAACTCTGTTGCTTCCTTCAGAGCTATTTCCAGTTTGATCTTCTTGTCAGACGCCCTGCAAATGTTACACAATGTGTTAATGCAAGAAAATTCAAAAGATGAGGGATTTTATGTACTACAAAATGCACTCATTAAAATCTGAGAAATATTCATAATAGTTTGTGGTGTAAGTACAAGTGAAAGTGCTCACCTAGCAGTAACACTGTCCCATCTCTGTTTCAGCGTCTTGAGGTTATGTTGCAAGTTGGACACGGACTGGGGCCTGTCCTGCTTCTTCAGGTACTCCTGACCCTGCTGCAGCACTGCCTCCACCTTTGGCCTGTTCTCCTCGATCTCATTAAAGACCTCCTATTGGAAAAAAATTACAAATGTGCCATTAAGATATGTGTCAATTTTTTAAATAATGATGATCAAATTTGCGTGTTGTAATTTGAAATATTTATTATACATACCGGCATAACAAAACGTTGCATCTGAGAGAAAGCCGGGTAGTGAGGGTATCAAACATACTAATTTCGATTGTAGGTGGGTGATTATGACTTACCATGAATCTCTCCAGTTGTTCTGAAGCGGTTTCCGGAAGCCCTCCGACTGGTTTGGATGCGGCGATGATGCTGTCCACATCTCCCAGCCAAGAAAGGAGATCTTGGATCTCGGCGTGGAACCTGAGAAGAAGACCATCATTGTTAAATTATCTTCTTGCATGTTAAATTATAGCTTAAATATAGAAAAGATAAAAAAGATGTACTATTCAAAAGACACATGACCTAATATATTGAATACTAGTGGAACCGGCAATGCTTCACTATTGCTAATGTCTTTCTAGGGTATTTATTTATTGTTTTTGTGTTTAATTCGTAGAACTCCATTTAATTTTTTTATAAATTTAATTTAGATTAAATTTGATAATATTATTATTAAGTTCTGCAAGTGTTTTAGTTTTTTATTATTGTGACAGCTGTTTCGGCTTACAAGGCCATTTTCAAACTGTGGTTAGTCCACATTGAGACGACGTTTTTATACTATTTCAAATGTAAATTTTGAAGGTGCATACATTGATCTTTCTAGGGTGTCTCCGACTTCTTCTATCATTCGTTACTGTATATCACAATGTCACTGTTAAAAAACTACATTACATCGACTTTAATTCCACTCCGTATCTCATTTCAGTGCAGAAATATTACATTGTATTCCTCGGGAGTCCCTGACTTTCATTGAAATAGGTAGACTCCTTTTCGAGTTTTGCAAACACAAATATAAGCAGGTTGAGAGCACCTCATCCTATTGAAGGAGGATCAGAGTTTAGGAGACGGAGAAAACCCAGGCTGACTATTTGCTGAGTTATTTAGTGTTGCAAGTAGAATAATTACCTCTGGGCTTCTCGCAGTGCTTCCTCCAGCTCCAGTTGCCTGTCCTTGGCCTTCTGCTGAAGATCTCTCCACTTCCTGTTGAGTTGTTGGAGCTTGTCTTGAGTTGTACTGGCCTCATCGGTTCCTGTTAGCGAGAAATATAAAATAATTAGAGACACATCATCAATCATGGCGCCACTTCCCATGTTGTCATTTAACACCCTCCATAATTTTCTCCGGTCCTCAGGCCTTCCCATCCTTCTCCAATCCACTTGTAGTCTTTAATCAGTCCACTATGGTCTAAATGGCCGCGTTTGTGCAATAAAGCGTATAATGGTACACTCTATTGATAGATTGAAGGAACTATCAATTTTGGTTTCGTACTAATCTTAGCTAACAGGAAAGAAAATATGACATTTTTACAAGAGAACTACAATACTGACAGAACTGAACATTTGGATGGACATTTGCAGCAAAACTGCAGTAGGGAGGTATCATATCATTTTAAATGTCAGTCTGCCAGCAAAATGAGAAGTAAATCATTGTAAAATTCTGTAGATCCTGGAGACTAATTGATTGATAGATTGGTTTTGATTGGTTGATTGATTTATTTGTTGTTTTTTTTACCTTTGCCTTGCTGAATGATTTGTTGTCCAGCATCATTGAGTGTGTCCACACTGTTCTGGTGGGCCTGGATGTCGTTGGCGAGAACCTTCAGCTTAGCGAGCTCTACTTCTAGGACTTGAGGATCTCCAGCCACCTGATTATGAGTTAAACACATTCATTAATTAGGATGTTCATTATGATGGTGCTACGAAAAGGAAAAAAAAAGATAGTTGGATTCTGTCATGGAGAACTGCGGACACCGACGTTCCGGATGACTGTGATATTTAATCAGTTTCAACTCATTGGTGACCTTTCTCTTCTTCTTCTGCCTTCCACTTTACAAGTGACCATGAGTTTCTCTAGGTTCGATTTCTTAGTTTGGGGAGCAATGTGTCCAAAATATCTTAGGATACACTGTAGGCAGACAGTTGATAGCATATTGTGGATGACCAGCTCTTCCAGAATGAACATTTTAGTGCGCCTGGCTATCCATAGACGCCTCCTAATTTTTCTAGTATTATTTGTCAAGACTGATAATTTTCTGCTTACCGGTTTCAAAGAATCGAGTGTGGCGTCGCTCCTGTCTATCCAGACCATCAGCTCCTGCAGAGCGTGCTGGAACTGGCCGAGGCGGAGAAGCGCTCCCTCGAGACGGCGCTGGCGATCGGACACTCCGGCCACCAGGGCGGCCCAGCGGCGGTTGACGCCAGCCAGTGGCTCCCGGATGGATGCTGCTTGTTCTGACGATGTTCGTTCGGTGAGCTCTTGCGCTTGCCTGTTGTGGACATCGGATGTTATAATAATGATACATTTATGGTAAAATACATGATACAGAATGTCACACAGTATTCCCAAACATACCACAGTACAGAGATGACTGCATGTAATGTTTTCGTCAATTATGCTCATTGTAGTGATTTCCACTTAGAGACTTCTCATCGATTCGAATTTTGATTGAAGCGCTATTGACAATAATTTATCTAAAAATTCTTAAACCCTTATTTTCAATGTATTTTATCGTTAATTTGAAACCTGTAAATGTACTTATGTTTCAACACAGTAGACTATATTATTAGAGGACAAAATCATAAAAAGCCATTTTAGAGATTAAAAATACAATAATAAGTCAAAAAAGTTAAGGTCCCAACAGGCTGAAAAAATGGGAAGGGGGAGTTCGGAACCTGGCTATTCAGACCTATTAATTAAACATTGGTAAAATCATTTTTAACAATGTTTCGATTCCGAATAGACCAGGGCGATACTGAGTTTATCTTCCACTCTGGAAGTAGTTGACTTAAATTATCCTCTACCTATGGTGTACAAAATATTCGTACAAACATTCTCAGAAATAACCACTCAAGCGATGGTTACCCAAATTTAGGTAGATAATTTTTATGAATTATAAATATAATAAAATAATCGCTCGAGTGGATAACAATCGTACATAGTGCAATTAAATACTATTTACATACTTCAAATATCAGATAACAATAAAAAAAATGTATAAGTTTTATTACAAACAGGCATTAATAAAAAAATTGTTTAATTAACAATAATTAAAATAAATTTATGTAATAACTAAATACATATTGGAACACACTGTGCATTGGTTAGAGGTTACAAAGTCAAATTAGATACATTCACACAGAGATTATTATAAATTGAAAAATATCCATTTTATGGATGTTTTATTGTTTCAATTAATCCAAATAATATTAAATCTACATAAGAACATATGTACTTTTCGGCCATCTTGTCACGGGGAATGCTGCAAGAACTGCGCTGCAGACTTGTTACATTATTATAACCAACTTCATTTTCTGCACAGGGTTCTTGCAGCATTCGGTTTATGTCAATTGCTTACCGACCCGTGGGACGACAGACTTCAACTACCAAATACATAATAGACAATACTGTATAATAAATATATAATACGTATGTAACATCATTTAACACATAAATTAAAATTATAACTTTTTAACAAAAAGATTAAAAAAACACATTTTTAACAAAATCGAATTATCATAATAATTTTTTTTATTAGGAACAAAACAAAAAAAGCACAGAATCAAAATTTTCATGCAATTTTTGTAGCAGATTTTGAGGAGTATTTTTTATAATAATGCAGCGTAAAAATAAATGATTTCTTTTTTTTAAGACGCATAAGAGCGTCTACAGACAAAGCGAGGGATCTGTGGCAATAAATTGACGAAATTATACCCGAAGAGTGGCATAGGCGGAAACCGGGACTCTGAGATTATTTTATTTATTTATCCGGTATTTTGAGATTAAAAAAACAGATCCGAAACGGTGAAAAGGGTTGAGATGTGATATAAATATCCAATTTGAGTCATATAATTTCTAAATCCCCCATATCCAGACAGACACCCGGTTGGACAGCATTGTAAGGTAGGGGCTGTAGGATGGGATTTATTAATGCGGGTCTCGAAGAAGCCCGGATTATATGAAGGAGGAAAGACAGATGGCGGTAGCTCGTTCCACATGCGAACCGACTCACACAAAAATGATTAGGAGAAACATCCCATTCGCCTTTATGACCCATGACCTTTTTTATGCGAATACCGACCAAGAGTCCTATTTGTCCGAAGCCAGATCACCAGGGCGATACTGAGAGTATCAAACACTCTCTTTTCTCTGAATCAATGGTAGTTGATATGGGGGACACAGTAACTACACAACTCAACTATAAAAATGTTTTTTTTGTTGTTGTAACAATATGGTAAATACATACTACGATGATAAAGCCATACACATTTATTGCAGCCAGCAACACAGAACTGAAAATGAATGGTATTAAATAGTGCAATAGTTCTTGCCTTATCAGACTCCTGGTGTCGCAAGACGGCGTCCAAAAACACGGGGAAAACAAAATAATCAGTATCATGGCAACACTCACAGCATTGGGAAATATTGCATTTCATCATGGCAACACTCACAGCATCGGGAATTATTATTGCATTTTAGTAAAATTCAAAAATGGAATGTGAGAAAGACGGGATCTTAAATTTTGGTTCCAAATTATTTGATTTGAAAAAATGTAATAGTTTTTCTTTTGAATTGAATTTACCCAACATATCAAGTACCTACTTCATTTTTTTTAAAAAGATTCTAATTCGGTTGTTGTAGCGATACCTTCTATTTAAATGCCTAGCTACTAGCAGAGCCTCTGGTGGCAGATTCAGGCAAACAGCCATTAGCATTTCGGATGTCAAGTTTTGTTTCTGTTAGGACGGGTTGTTTCGGAGAATTTGAAGAATTCATCAAATTTCAACGTTCATTTTCAAGTTCTGTGAAAGATTTTTTCAAGTTATGTTTTTATTTCAGTTTTGTCAAGCAACTAGCCTCCAATGATATAATAACAGAACTTGAATAGGACTTTCACAGAACCCGAAAATGAACGTTGAAATTTGATGAATTGTTCAAATTCTCCGAAACAACCCGTCCAGTGTTATACACTAACATTTCCACAGTATATCACAAATCGATTATTAAAATATTTTCAGAATGGTTTATATGTGTTACACTTTTTTTTGCTTCATGTGAATGTTTCATATTTTTTGCAATGCATGAATATAAAATTATGAAAAAATATTGAGTATATAAATAAACATCAATTAGAAATAATGATGTCAGCGTATGGACATTTATACAGAAGGTTTTGATAGAAGGCAATCAATTTTGTTATCAATCTGATGATATGTAGTTGTGTTTGTGATTTTGAATTTAATATGAAAAGGGTAAATAAAAATCACACTCATTAACCTGAAAATCAAAGAAACTTTTTTGTTTATCCCTGCACCCGTAATTTTATGTAATTATAACTGACCTGTTGAGGGCTTCGACCTTGACCATGTGAGGATCGACCTCTTCCTTGAACTTGTTCAGCTGCGTAATCTGCTTCTTGACTGCGTCAATGTCGGAGCCAAGTGGTCCCATGCGGGCAAACTTGTCTTCGGCAGTCTCAAGGAACTCCAGAAGATTCTGTAAGAAAAAAAAATGATCAGCTAACTCCCGAGTCTGGTCAACTTATGAGTACCTACTCAACATGGCATAAGGACCCATTTCAATGACACAGTTCAAAAACAAATTCGCCTATATAGTTAAGCAAACTAATACACATATGATATCGACACTTTCAACAACTAATTTGATAAACACACCTTAACAATTTGCATGTCAAAATATCTTTAGGTTTTATCAAATTGTAAACCATTGCAGTTATTATTGCATGCAACTATTGTTAATCACTAACAAAAGTGTAAAAAAGTGTAACCATTTCAAGAACCCAATGAAAAAATCCTATTGGCATTTAAAAGAGTAAAATAAAATAAAAATCATCATGTTACATCCAAGGAAAAATAATAAGGTTCTAAATATATGTATATTATCACAAAGATGTGAGAGCAACCCAGAAGTGGATCAAAGAAGAGGTAGATAGACTCTGTGGAAGAGGATTGTAGCAGGACGGGAAGGACTTAGGACTGGAGGCGAATGGCGAGATACCACAGTCAGTAGAGAACATTTGTGGAGGTGAAATTCCACCCTGGGCGGCCCGTGCCACTTTGAGGATGCTGTGGAGGTTTAAGGAAAGGAAGGAGTGTGTTTGTTTAGAGAGGAAGGAAATATGCTAACTGTATGCAAATCTTGATATTTCACAAGAGGACCCTTGAAGGAAAACATATGATATTTGTGGAAGCTGTGTGAAGGGTAATTATAAGTAGAAACAACAAAAGTAGTTTGTTTTATCGTACCTGTAGGGTCTCGTGGAACTCCATGGCCTTCTCCATGGCGTCAATGAGGTTCTCTTCGCGACGTGCGTACAGAGCCGTGATGTTGTCCCAGGCGGAGTCCAGATCCTCGATGTGCTTCTTCACCTCGGGCTTATCCGGCTCTCCGCACAGGTTCATCAACTTGGTGCCTGTCTTCCTGACTTGCTCCACCTGAAAAATTTATAGGTAAATGTAAAATGTTGAATGTCTAAAATTGACAAATAACGTCTAAAATCGAAAAAATAAGTAAAAACGTATAAAATCTTCGTCTGAAATCGTTAAATAAAGACTGAAATCATCAAATAGTGTCCCAAATTGTGAAATAACGTCTAAAATCGTCAAGTATTGTCTGAAACCATCAAATAACATCTAAAGTCGAAACAATAATTTCTAAAATCGTGAAATTTAGGTTTTAAATTGTTAAATAAATCGTAGAAAAACTTCTAAAATCATTAATGACAAATGACATCTAAAAACAACAAAAGAAATGTAGAAGTCTGTTATTACCTCTGGTTTAGTGCTGTCGATCTCCTGCCTGATCTCTTGCAACGCCACCTGCTGCGCCTGGATAGCGCGTGGTTGCGCAGCCGGGGCTTCCTGCGCAGCCAGAGCCTCCTCCAGCTCGCGCAGGGTCTCCATAACAGCAGTCAGCTCGCGCCAGAACTTGCGCGCCAGCTCCAGGGTCTCCTCCAGAGAGCGGCCGCGGTCTCCTGTTGCCTTTTGGACCTCATTCCATAGACTGGAATAATTCATGTTTATTTTATAATGGAATTGGAAACCGAGACTGTTATGTTATAAATAAAAGCAAGGAAAGGGGCGCCAGTAGTAGGAGTGACGGCCACTATACTTCATATTGAAAATTGAGTTAAATTCAAGCACTGGAAGGAATGGGAAAAATACCCAAAATGAAAAAAATCTGATTTACTCAGAGACAATCTTAGTCAGAGACCACTTATAGATGAGGTTGGCTAACGATTTCATGAGAACTGTGGGCTTCAAATAGGTGAGAGCCTATATCCAGAGCCGGGCACCAGAATTCTAGTGAATAAGAAGATTATAAAACAAAGCAACACTCACGAGTTGAGTCGCTCCAGTTTCTTCTTGATGTCCTTGACGGCAGGGTCAGCCTTGTTGCTGGCCTTGTTGATGACGTCATTGGCAGCGCGTTTGACGGCAGCGTATGCCTCCTCGCGCTTGTCCAGGTCCTCGGCGATGGCGTTGTTCTCTTCGATCTGGTCCCTGGGAGAGGAAGAAAGAATTAGCCAAAACTACTAATTGCAAAAGACAAACTTTTACGTCTTTTGTAAAATGAGTAGCTATTCCACAAATGCACGATTCCTAACTGCCGATTAACATGTTTTACATTGTTCGTACCATATATTCAAGTGTTCAATAACTGGTGCACGAGCTGTCAAATCGGAATAGTCAACATTATGCGAAGTCTACTGTTTACAGAACTACTATTTGTAGCATCAATGATATGTTATGGAAGTTTGTTCCATGTTTCCGCTACTCTATTTACAAGGAAATGTTTTGTAGGATTGGATGCAAAAGATGTTTTGTTGATTTTTATTTGAGTGTCCATGGAGATTTCTTGAATGCCATAATGTCCAAAATTTTTTTTGAAAGTCTCACCAAGTCACCCCTTTCTCTTCAATCTTTTGATGTTTGTAATTTTAGTTCCTTGAGTCTATATTGTCTCTATATTGTTCATCTATTATCACAGCTCTTGGTATATTTGGGAATCATCTCTGTACCCCACAGACATATGAATATTAATAGACGAGAAGATAATGGCGAGGGGTAAAATCAACTGTTGAAGAACGAAGGGGGTAAAGCTGACTGTGATTCGTCAATAAATCAATCTGACAGTAAATAGGCATCTCGCATTATGATATCACCATTTAGTTCTTAAAAGTAAAATCTGCTTTTGAATGAATAGACATTTTTACATGGGAGCGCAAATTACTCGCCACGTTATGAACAAATTTGCTAAGTCCGAATTCGACAAAAAAAAATTCTTCTATTTTCAGAGTCGAATATTTTGTTTCCTTATTGAGTCAAGACACTTTTACGAATGTTCATAATTTACTTACCCCAGTAAACAGCACATCCCTGATTCTTGTGCACGCGGCTTTGTGTGTCGCGTCTATCGCGTGATAGTATATGTTTCTAAAACTGATCCATATTATACGATGTGAATCAGCTTACAACAAATTAAAATAATGCTTACCTATGGAATGTAATACGACAATTGGGTTTATTCTCTTTTTCACTTCTATTTTTACCAGTTTTCATAGCGCTAGCCATCATTTTGCCGTGTTATTTCGTAAAATGAACCGATGATGCCCCGACCATAGTTCGCACAAGAATGATGACGTCACGTTTTCTAAATTCATGGGAGGCCATACGCGAGCCCAGCCAGCTCCAATGGAACCGGTATGGGGAGTGGGGAATAATACGCTTTTAATCACTTAGGGCAGGTCTACTAATATTCATATGTCTATGCTGTACCCTGTCCATTATCTGTATGTTATCAAAAGATTACTTTTGGTGAACTAGAGAATTTAATAAAAATGATTGCAAATATCACTTACTCAATCTTGGGTGGATGGGCTGAAACAGGTTCCAGATCCCCAACCTGATCCCTCGCGCCAGCAAGTGCCCTCAGCATACCCTCCAGCTTGTCAGCGAACAGCGCAGACTCCTGCAGCGCTCCCTCCAGGGCCTGCTGGCGAGCTCTCAGCTCCGCACGAAGGGCCGCGTACCGTGCGCAGTCTCCCTCCGCAGTCTCGTGCAGCCGGTTCGCGTCTTCCTCGGAGCAGAGTGCGGACAGGGCCTCGCCTGTCTTCACCAGCTTGTCCACTAGTGGTTTGTGCTCGTTGATGGATTGCATCAGCATCTGAAGGAAGTCATGTTAGATAAATTAATATTTTCCTTTGTAGAGTCTGTCAACATAATTTATAACAAATTATGAGTATTTTTTATTAATTTAATGGAATTGACTTATATTCTGAAACGATCGAAACATTTAAAAATATTTTTGGGTTATTATACCGTGTAGCTAGGGCAGCGTTACAGTGTTCATCTCATCGTCTGCCCTGATGACGAACACTGTAATGCTGTCCAAAACTTTGGCTACAGAAAGAGAAAGCGCAAAATGGCATAGTAACCGAAAAATTAATCACAACTAAAATATTAAGCCGTTAAATTCTCAAATCACATTTAGTAATATTATGTGAAGTAGTAAAACAAACCTCGTTCTTATCTTGCTGAGAGGCGATTTGCTCTGGTCTAAGAGCTGGCATGGCCAACATTCCGATCTGCCTTTCCATATCGTCCAACCATGTCGATAAACTGCAAAATTCAAATAAACATTGTTCATAAAGTATCATACCATCATTTTCAGTTAATCTAGGAAAATTTTCAAAATAAATACAGAGCCCTAACAAATTTTTATCTTAAACGAGCCACTAGGCTATTAAAATTCAGGGCCCAAAAATATGAGATTAATTTAACATACAAATATATGGTCTGCAATAATGAAATGAATATACATATACATATACGTATATCTTTTCTGAATTAAATAACACTATATATGCCATCCATACGGGATGTAAAACTATAGTGTTTAATTAATTATTTAGTTGCAATTTTACACTCATAAATATATAAATAGACTTACTCGTCATGAGTATCGGCGAAATGCTCGGCCAGCGGAAGTGCCTGTTCCAAGACTCCGAGTCGGTCGGAGCTGAGCTGCCCAACCGTCTCCATGGTCTCCCGCAGCTCCTCCATCTTATCCCTGATGATAGACATGTCCTCGGATGGCTGGGATTCGCGAAGAACCTGAATGCCGAAGATATAGTATTATTATTCAGCCACCAAAGCCTCGGTTAATCCCCAAAGTAAAAATGTTGGGTAACGTCAATCTGATCTTCAGCTTAACTATTTTAAGACTGTCTATCTATCGGCACTCTAAGTCCTCTGTCATAGCAAACCTTAATGTATCGTTTATTATAAAAGCCAATGACATTGGAAATGCCATAAAACAAAAAAAAATTAAACTGAAGGAACTTTTGTCATCCAAATTAATTAGTTTGTGAAACATTATTCTTACAAATTTAGGTTTTTTATGACCAAAAGAATTTAAGATTTCATTTTTAACTTGACAAATGAATTGTTTATAAAAATTGATAGTTGCATATTTATTAATTTAAATAGTTCTTTAGTTTACCTTCTTAGCGTTGCTGATTAGGTCCCTCACTCTTGCGCGCTGCCCGCTGACGTCATCGTTGAACGCACGGTGCTCCTTGAGCTGCGCGCGAAGAGGTGGCGGCTCACAGCCCGGTGGTGCAGCACCGCGCAACCTTTCGTCGGCGGCGCGGAACCAGTCCAGCAGGTCATCCATGTCTCCGGCCACTTCACGTGAACGCTGGAAGAAAAAGAAGAAATTTCATTGATATGTTATGCACTGCAACCTCAAGAGACACATGCAGCTGTTAGGAGTGGAAAGCAACAACTAATAGCTGCAGGAAATGTGAAGAGGATGAAGAAGCATCTACGACGCAATAATAATAATATTTGGATGATTTGTATAGCGCCAGTTTTGTGCAAAATCACCTCAATGTCCAACATTGATGGAAATATTTAGAAGTAACTCTAATTGCTCCAACAGTTCGCTGAGGAAGCTAGTATATAATACCGAGGATAACAGGATACAGGACAAATACAGCTTTTGAGAGTGGAAATTAAACGGTGATATCTGTAGGAAATGTAAAGATGGTGAAGAAGCATATATTCATCTTTGATGCCTGGGAAGTTGAAAACCATGTTATGGAACCAGAAGACAAAATCAAACATCCAATGGCAATAAAGGCAGGTTACTGATGGGAGTTTGCTATGGGGTTATGGCCTTGGAGGGCTTTGGCCCATGGCCTTTAAGAGTGCTTTTGAGATCCAGACGGAGAAGTGATGGATAATTTATTTACCAGTTTGCTGAGGTGAAGTCTTTCAGCCTTCCTCTGGATCTGCTCCACGATGGCGTCGAACCTCCTGTTGTCCCTGGTGACGAGACCCTCAATGGTGGCGGCTCCTTCTCCAGGGGAAATCTATAAACAAGGAAGATTGATTCATGAAAAATTGGCTGAATTATTTAAAAAAATCAACCCAACTAGGAAGAATGACTCAGCGTTGTGAAAAAATTTAAGACAGCAAGGAAGATTGACTCAGTTTTGTGAAAATTCAAAACCGAAATTTAGAAGTAATACAAAAAGCAACAGAAATATCAAAGATTATTGAAAATGTGGTAGAATATGGTACCTGGCAAAGCTGTGGCCCAACCAGGTTGATGGCTTCTAGCACAGGTCTGTAGTGTTGCAGATCTTCCTCGAGTCTGACGATATCCTGCTCCCTCGGCTCCGCTGTCTGAAGAGCTGCCTCCGCGGAACTCATCCAATCTACCAGCCTAAGGAAATAAATTTTCATATTAATAATAGACAATCTTAAATTACAGGTCTCATCCCTGGAAAAAACAGATCTCTGGGAAAAGAGTTTGAATTTTTCCAAGCTACGGGTTAAGATTGCTCTAGTGTTGGGCTAGAAGAAATAGAAAAAGGCATAAGAGAAACAGAATAAAGAGTGAATACATGGCATCAAGAAACCTACAGGACCTACAAGTCCTGCATGTTATAGAGTAAAAACCTACCTATCCCAAACAAGCACAAAGTTTTGGCGTGCATTTGGTTTGTTACTCGGCGATATACCAGTGGGGGAGGATCAATGTTACTAGTTTTCGGAGCATCTTCCATTGAAATATTGGTAGAAGAAACTAATAAAAAATTGGAGCAGCGACTTGCCAAATGTTAACATGCTGATAATACCTAACACAGCGGTTTTTGCTAGCGCCAGGTGACTTTGGCTATGTGCCAGAAAGATGTTCAGAAAACAGGTCACTCAACATTAACATAAAGAGAAAACACAATGATTTTTTATTGTTTTTAGTTTTTTATTAATTACTTTAAAAGGAAAATGATTCACTTACTTATTGTGGCTGTTGTGGAAGTGCTGCAACAGTGGCAGTGCCTCGGAAGCCTGACGCAGAAGATCAGCTCCGCGGCTGCTCAGGTCTCCATACCTTCGCTGCAGAGCATCCAACTTGTCCTTGAGCTGAAGAGCCTCGTCTCCGGAGATGTGCTTCATAAGCTCCAGGCCGGATTCCACAGTGGATTCTACGGCCTCTTGCTTGGAGGCTATTTCCTCAGTCAATTCCTAGAATATTAAGAGTTGTTTATAACAATGGGGTATTTTCACAAATGTGTAGAATATTTAAAGTTTGTTTTCTGGTCCTGATCGAAGTAAGCAATGCTACTGGCTGCTAAGACAATCACCGGGAACTAGAACTGTTCCTACATGCGTTGGCTGGTGTGATGTCACAAACGTCCTCCGAATGAACATAAACAACCAATCACCAACAACTTGTTGTATTGTCGAGTGATTTATTCAAATCTGTATCAGAATTAACCATTGGGAAGGATTTTTGGCACTACAAACTAAATCTATCAACGGCACTTTTACAACCAATTAGGTATTGTCATATAACCTGTAATGTTGTAATACTAGGTGCCTCCATAAAACAAATATACAAATATCATTACGTCAGCAAATCAAAAATTGCATGCATAAAATTGTTCCAGAAGCGTCACAATGTCAATCATCAGGGCAGATGTGTATTATCATATGCTGTGTATTACACATCTGCTCTGATGATGGACACTGTATTTCTGTCCGAAACGGTGGCTAAAGAAGGAGGAAACGCAACACAGAAAATAAATTGCGATAATATTATTTCTTTATATTGACTCTATTTCTAATGATTTCGCTTCAAATTTGTGTAATTTTTTATAATTTGATTTAACTTTTGCAATTTGTAATATATTAATCCAGTTTTGTTACTTACAGCAAGATCATCCATCATCCTGAGCAGGGCTTCGGTGTGCACCGGTAATGGCCGGGCCCTCCTCAACCTCCGCTCGGCTTGGTCCATCCAGGCGCCCAGCTCCTGGTAAGTGAGCACTAGGTGCCTGAGCGCAGCGCGAGAGCGGTCAAGTAGCTCGCCGGCGGCCAGACTGTTGTCAGCTAGGGCTTGGTACCTGAAAATAAAAAGTATGTAATCAGGAATATACAATATATTGATAACCAATACAAGTATTAAAAAAAAATCATCACATTGCTGCAAAATAATTTTTGCCAAATTCATCAAAATCAACTTCAGGAAATTGATTGAATTGATTGAACTTGCTTGTTATATAGGTACATGAAAGCGATATAAAAATAGTTATAATTTTGAACTTCTTTCGTAGTAAAGATTTTTACTAAATGGAAAGTTAAAGCTCCATAGAAATTCTAGACAAAAAACGTATAAACAAATTTCATGATACCAGAACTCAACGTTCAATACCTGTAGTTTAATAAAGACAACCAAACTTGTTAAGTCAGATTTTAAATATATCTATTCAAAACCTTTATTTTTTAACCCGATACACCAGACTATAAGATATTTGTATTTGATTAAACATGTATTTACGAACCTGTCGGTAGCAGCCTGTAGTCTGTCTGCAAGAGCCGTGGCTTCGTCTTCTCCCACCAGCCCCATAAGGGTGGAGGCCGTCTCCGTCAACTCGCTGAAGTCTGGTCGCTTCGAGAGGATGTCCTCGTGGAGCACCTGTGTCATAGAACATAGAACAATTAACATTTGGTACAGTTTTGAAAGAGAAACATTTTATATATTCGCCCAAAATAACACTTGTAACATGACATGACCTAACAAGCATTTGATTCAAATTACTATACCAGGTCTTCTTGCAAAGCAATTCTTGCATCTTCCAATTAGAATTACTTCAAATCAATCAAATAATTCCACTGAATAGACAATACTAAGGACGGGTTGTTTCCGAGAACTTGAACAATTCTTCAAATTTCAAAGTTAATTTCCAAGTTCTGTGAAAGATATTTTTAAGTTCTGTTTTTATTTCAGTTCTGTCAAGCAACTAGCCTATAATGATATAATAACAGAATTTGAATAGGACTTTCACAGAACCCATAAATGAACGTTGAAATTTTATGAAATGTTCAAATTCTCCGAAACAACCCGTCCTTAGAAGTGTCATCTATACCGATTTTAGTATATGTGAGGCATGCCAGATCGGAAGATACTAGTTTAAATTGATTTTCTGTTCAATATTTGATCAATTTCACAGGAAAATTTAAGCTTACGTCCACAAAACACGTCTATCGATTTTCTCTGCAGCCGGTAATTTTCCGGGATTTCTGAGGTATACTAAATGAAATCATTGCCTACGGTACAAATGAAGATAATAATAATTTTTATTTATTTATTTATTTTTTATTTTTTTTTATTTTTTTTATTTTTATATATACAATAATATTATTATTGGGTTTATAAACACAGTTTATTTTTAAACAAGTTCTGCTGTGTAATTATTATTACGCGTGACAGCTGTTTCGCCCTCTAAAGGCATTATCAAACTGTACACAGTTTGTACACAGTTTGATAATGCCTTTAGAGGGCGAAACAGCTGTCACGCGTAATAATAATTACACAGCAGAACTTGTTTAAAAATAAACTGTTTTTATAAACCCAATAATAATATTATTGTATACATAAAAAAATAAAAAATAAAATGGAGTTCTACAAATTAAACTTAATAACAATAAATAGAAGATAATAATGTTACCTTGTGTTCTCGGATTCTCTGCTGAATCTTCTCTTCATCCGTTGGCACAAGCTCCAGTCCTTTGACCTGCCTCTCGGTGACTCCGAGCCACTCGAGGAGCGGCTGCAGCTGCTCTTGGAACTGCTTGGCCACCTTGACACGGAAAAAAGTTACGTTAGTTTCAGATAGTTAAATGTTTTACAGAAAAAAATTAAAGGTTATAACAGTAGATATGCAGGCATCTGTGAAGGTTGCGTCAATGAGGAGAAAATTATTTTAAAGAATCAAAAGGATTCGATTTTTTAATCTCTTCTTGTGGAACCTTTGGCGGGTTAGCCTAGAGACAGGAGACTTCCACAGTCATCAGGAACATAGAGAATTACGCTCTTCAAAATTGTTGTAAGTTTATTTTCAAAAGCTTTATGTTTAGCGTTACTAACCAAGTTAATTAGTGAACTGCCTGATTTCAACAAAAGAGAAGCAGTGCCGGTTTTTACACTCATACAAATCAACAACCCTTTTGTTGAGTGTCTGTCGATTACTGGCTTTAATTTAGCTCATCTATACGTTACCCAGCATGGAGCTTTGTATTGAAGTGGTAACAAAGTTACTTTAATTCTGTTTCTAGTGGACGGTAATCATAAAACATGCATTTTTAATCTCATTATCTGGTAAATGAAAAGTTAGGCATCCACAATAGGCTAACAACTGTCTGCCTACAGAATATCCTACAGTACTTTGGACAAGTTACTTGCTAAACTGAGAACTTGAACCTGGAGAAACTCTTGGTCACTGGCAAAGTGGAAGGCAGAAGGAGCAAAGGAAGATCACCAATGCGATGGTCTGATCATATATCCTTGGTTCTCCGTACAGCACAAGGCCACAAGGAGTGGACGAGCCTGGTTTACCAGAAGAAAGGAAGTGGGTTTCACGATCCTCGGCAATGAGGCAACGACAAAAGAATCTGGCAAAAAGTTAATACTTATCCACTTACTCTCATGGCCTGTTCCAAATCCAGCATTCTCTTCTGCGCGCCGTCGGTCAGGGCTTCAAACCGTCCCACCAGTCCTTTGAGCTGTTGTTCGATGGCGCGACGTTCGGCGGGCTCGCAGCCCTGCGCCACCTCTCCGCCCATGGCAAACAGGGATGACATGGAGCCCTGGCGATCTAGCAGCATCTTATTGAGGAACTAGGGAAGAAAAATAAATTAGGACTCAAATACGATACATATGAATGTACCAGCATAATCGGGAGTAATTTTGTCCCGGATTGACCGGCGCACCAGGGGAAAACGATTTATATATGTTATTAGAACTCGGAATACACGCTCTGAAGATGGGAAGGGTGTTGTTTATCAGCTGGCATACATGACAACCTAGAGCCTATATTCTAACAATTTTGTGTCTCTTGTGACCCAGATGCATTGTTTTATGAATTATTTGAATATATTGAGATTTGTTAGTTTTTTGTAGGAGAGTGGTAATTTGTTGTAAAGTTTTATGCCATAGTAAATGTATTTGTACTTTATACTATGTGTAGGGTCTTTTTGAGGAAAAGAAAGAGTGAGTGAGACCCACATTGCAGAAAGGAGGAAACACAAAGGATGAGCTGCCAGTTCTCATGTGGCTAATGTCACAAATGTGATCTAATGTAAGTTGAGATAACGACCAATTAGAATAACAAAAGCTACATCTGACACAGCAATGTTATGGGATAATGAAAACCAAATTATCATTCTATAGAGCCCATAATCACGTCCCATGGCTTAGCATGAAATCTTGTTATTATAAGGGATTGATAAGGTAATTAATCTATCGTTAAGTTTTATAGTTTTAACCTCTCAGACAAAGACATTTATATACTATGTGTTCCTTTGAGAACTGTCAAAACGTGATAATTTTTGTGTTATTTACGAGTTTTGCTAAAAGCATCATAACTCACGTCTTGGGAAACGTAGCCTCATTCTAAAAAATGTTTTGGAAAGATTATGAAATCCACTATCGCATTGTGTTATTATAAGTAAATATTTGCGTTTCTAAATATATATTTTATGAAAACGTCAAAAATATGTAAGAATCGATAACCATTATTTCAAAGCCGTGAAAAATGTACGTTTTTCTGAGTATCATAAAGAAATAACCCTTTATATATTGAAGAAATATAATTAAAAACTATTCGTCACCTCAAAATATTAACCGTCCAAACTAAAATATTTTTAATAAATTATTTAGAAATGCAATAAATTATGAACGAACAAGATGACAGATTCAATCGGCTTAGATAATGCAGTTCTACGTTCCATAGATATTGTTGAATACAGACGCGTAGCGTTATTCATTATCGATACTCTGTTTTTTAAATCATGGCAATCCGTATACTAGTGATGGAAATAAATCGATTTTTGTAAAATCTCGCGCGTTTACGTGAAAAGACGTTCTAATGTCTTGACCGCTATTATCATATTTACGTCTTTTGACGTTTTAATGTTCTGAGTGGTTAAGACATAAGATGCTTGAGGTAAGTGAAATAGATAACAAAAAAATTCTACCTTCTGTTCCTGCAGCTGCGCCTTGACCACCTTGTAGTCTGCACTGGGTGGCCGCTGTGCCGCCACCATGGCTTCAGTGTCAGCCAGCCACCTCTCCAGGCCGGTGAGTGCCTCCCTCAGTCGTCCGCTCTGCAGCAGAGCTGAGTCCAGTCGGCGCTCACGCTCGTTGGTCTGGAAGAAAGATAATACATCAATTAGAACACAAACAAAATATTAACAAGGTAAGGTTATGTTGGCAAAAGGCTCTCATATTTTACTTTTGAATGTATGCCAAGAGATAGTTACTAAGCAGATAATATGTGCACCTAAAGATTTCAGTGACTAATGTATAATTGGGATAGAAGGGTATTAGGATCTTGGATGCATAATACAGCATGTGACATTAGGGACAGTTGATCTCTATCAGTAAGCGCAGTCAGTTTTAGAACTAGATAAAAACATTTTTCGGCGGGCTTGCAAGATGATAAAGTCAAGAATTCCAGTAATGGTAAACAGTTGTACTTCCTTATGTACAAGGTGTGACGGCACGTACACAAAGGATTTTAAGCAGCAATTTGTGAGAAAAATAATTGGAGTAAACTCATATTCTATCAAACTTATATTCTATCAAAAGTCGCCACTGATCACACTGTAGCCCAGGCACATGATGGATAATGTGCAGAGATGTGCAAAATGGGTACCCAAAACCATTTGAAATGCAAAATGGAAATGGGTCAAAACTTTTCCATTTCAAAATGCAAAATGCAAAATGGTTTTTAGAAAAGCATTTCAAATGCAGAATGCAAAATACCTATTTTCAAAATGCATTGAAAATGCAAAATGGTTTCTTAGGTCAAACAATTAAAATAATTATAGAATTTTTAAACAATTTTGTCATTTAATAATGGACATCAATGTAGAACAAACATATTACATGATGGTAAGTCCAAAAACACTACACTACAGATTATGAAACCACAAAAAAATTGCGCGGGACTAATGTTGCCAACGTAAAAACATAGAAACTGCTATCTAATATTTAATATTACAGCGTCATGGCCCCATGTTCAGTATTTTTTTATAATGGTATCACTCAATTGCCAGGGCTCCTACCAGGGAGCACCTTGACAAATGTAAATTATCTCTCATAGCAAGGTTGAGGACCGACTGATATTTGGGGCTTATGAAAAAAAGATGAGTGGAGATAGTAGGAAGAATGTTGCAAAAAAGCATTTAAAATGGAAAATGCATTGAGAAAACCATTTAAAATGCAAAATGCAAAATGATTTTTGGAAAAGCATTTAAAATGCATTTCCATTTGAAATAAAGCACATCTCTGATCATGTGATATATCTCGTCTGTTACTGTGCTGTTGGAATGAGACAGAGTGCATATAACGAGACCCACTAGTCTGTGCCCAACTACCAATTGGCGAGGTGTAATGGAAAACATTTTTTGTTGTTTCGAATTGAAAAAATACATCATCGGACAGCAAATCAACAACAAATTCCAAATATTCTCAGGAATTTTCGGTCAAAATTCTTCAAGTAAGTGCTGTTACACCCTGTTTTGGATTCACATTATATTGATTTGGAACAAACAAGTTGATCCCTTTCTGCATACATGAGATATGTATAAAACAAACAACTACAAAAACATTTTTCCAACATTAAGTCAACATTCAATCACTCTCCAATATTGACTAACCTTTTCCATGATCTGGTTCCATGCGTCGTTCATCTTCTCCAAATCTCCCTCGAGGCGCTGCGTGGGCACCTGTTGGGCGGCGCTCTGCACCAGCTGTCTTCCGGCACGATTGGCCCTGGCCACCGCCTCTCCCAGCGGCTCCAGCGAGTTCTTGCGGGCTCCGGAAAGCTCCTTCTGCTGGGCGCGGATCTGCTCCACCTCGGAGCCAACGGGCTTCATCTTGCGCACCATCTCGCCGGCCTGGATGCAACGAGAAAATAAAAATTAAATAATGGGTTACGAGGTATCTAGAAACAATACCGGCAGTATACAGTGTAACCTGGCAGCTTTTTAATGAACTCTTAAAATTCTTACAAATTTAATTTTAAACTTTGTAAAAAGCAGATAAAAGTTACTAAATAAATAAAACAAAGTGTAAAAAATGTGGTTATTGGTTAGGTTATCATTAAAAATCGTTTCATCAGGCAGTCATAAAAAAATTTCAATGAAAACCGTTATTGTTATTTACAAACAATAAATCGTCTGACATTGAAGCAATTTTTATTATTTTTGTTTTGAATAACACACTAGGGTCCCAACTGCTTCCAACCGCCTGGAACCCGTGAGACTATGGCATCCCCAATTGGGGTATGTTGTGAAGCTGAAGATTGTGAGGAGGGCAAGGAAATCAGATCAACAAACACGGAAAATCCATTTTAAACAATGTTTCAATTCCGAATGGTGGTCATTCACCAGGGCGATACTATGATAGAGAGATACTTCCACATGTGGCCATAACTACTAAATGTATGCCTCCTATTCTATATACGTAATACACATCAAAAAGATAGATGCACTTAACGACAGGTGTAGAATATTGAAATAAGTGCAACATAACCTGGTCGCTGGTAAAGTGTTTGGTAGGAGAAGCAGACAAAGATCACCGGAGACTTCCGGAACATTCGTGTCCTTGGCTGTCCATGCAGCACATGATCATGATGAATGAAGGAGTCCAGTTCTCCAGGGAAATTGGAGTGGGTGTATCCTGTTTCCTCAGCAATGAGGAAACGACTAAAGAAGACGAACTTGGTTTTGAAGTGACTTACCTCTTCCAGGTCTCCCATGACGTTGTCATAGTCTGCGTAGAAGGCTTCCAGCTTGGTGAGGGCATCTTCCAGCTCTTGCTCCTTGCTCCTAGCTCTCTCGTCCAGCTTTCCGAGCTGCTTACGGAGGTTCTCCACCTTCAAGAAGCAAACATTCCCATTTAATACATTTTCAAATTGTTTCTTTTTACCATTGAAATTAAAATAAAATCTCCAATAAGATTTCCAACAATTTTGTTTTACTAAATCTTTCTTTCGAATAAGAATGAACTAAGAACGATCTCTCTTCATTAAAAAATATAGCAAAGGATAAAATTTTACCTGATCTCTAATCTGTCCCGCATCCGTGGCAACTCCGCTGTCCAACAGCGCTTCCGCTGTCTTCTGGGTGTCCGCTACATGTGCCGCGGCACCCTCCAGCTTCTTGCAGAAGCGGCCGAGGTCATCCAGCTGTTGGCGGATGACCTTGACGTCACGACCAGCAGGCTTCATGCCATCCAGGTCGCGCTCAAGGTCAGACAGGTCGTGCGACAGACCCTTGACTTGCTCCTGTAAATGGGGTTCAAATTAGCAAGGGCGCAATACAGTATAGTTAATTAATCCTGAACTTATTGCTATGTTAGTGCCTTGTGAACTTAACACACTTTGGCCGGTAAAGGTAGTTCTACCCGTTCGGTCAATTGATGCTTAACGCCGGGAAGGGTAGTTCTACCTTTTGCACCAGCCTCATTTTAATGGCAGAAAAGACGGAATTATTCAATGTTTTTATATGAATAATATATACCAATCTCTTTGTAAAGGTCCCAACTATATGTACATAATTATCGCCCGGATACAGTGTAGCGCCAGCGCAAAAAATACCAGCCAGAAATGTGTAAATTAAGGTGATTTCATATATTTTAAGTAAAATCTATTAATTTTGTGTTTTTTGGTGTTTTATGTGTATATTTACATAATTTATATACTAAACTCATAAACAGTGCAGTAGATTAGTGTGACTGATATAAATATATTTAAAATTATTGTACAAGAAAAAATTGAATAAGTGCATAATACAAGTAATATTGTATTGCATAATAGAAGTACATATTACAATTAAAATGTCACATCAAAAGCTGAAACGAGTCGAGAATTGGTGTTTAACAGGGACCATTCAAATGTCAAAAATCCATAATGGCGTTGATTGATGATTCGATGGTCCTCTATTGAGAGTCCGAAATAGCCCTAACTCTGAGTTTTTTTATTTTATTTTTTATTTTTTTTACAGTGAATACCTCACAAGAGTCCCAACTGCTCCCGTCTGGAGCCAGTGAGACTATGGCATCCCCAATTGGGGGATGTTGTGAGGCTGAAGGTAAGTGGGGAAGGGAAAGAGGAAGGTGGGGAAGTACCTGGCTATTCAGATCTAGTCACTAAACACGGCTAAAGCCATTTGGAGCAACGTTTCAATTCTGAATGGTGGTCTTACACCAGGGCGATACTGGTAGTATCTTCCACTCTGGAACGTGCCGCAAATATACTATATATTATTTTAATTAATTAATTGTGAAATAACACAAATTAATCAAATAAAATTTATTTGCGCACGCCGGGTTCGAACCCGCGACCTTCGGAATAGCAGTCCAATGCGTTACCACTGGACTATGCCGGCCGTCAATAAGTTTGAATTTGCCCCTTTATTTTGAATCTATCACTTGGACATTTAAACAATTTAAAAATCTACTAACTTCCAAAAGATAAAAGGGTTTGTAATTTGAATTCCCAAAATAAATCTGAAGTAGGAAATTCGTAAGGTTTATTATAACTATGGTTAATAATATATAACACTAATATGTAATAAAACAATTTAACAGCGATTATAAAAGAAGACTCACGTTGAACTGCGCTACGGCAGTGGTGGCGCTCTGCAGCTTGCCCTTCATGTCTCCCAGACGTGAGTTGAGGTCTCCGAGACGCTCCTTGAAGGAATCCGCGTCGTCCAGGAGACTCTGAGCATCAGCTCCCACATCTTGAGCTGCGGCAGATAGTACATCGGCAGTCGTGCGCAGGGTCTGGTGGACAGCACAAAATTCATTAATATACTTCTTAGAAAACTTGTGGACTGAACTACACTCAGCGCAGTTATTTTAAGAAATAATGACACAGATATTGGTAAATGGGAGTGGAAGTTTACCTTGAGTGGTGCATCAAGAAGAGCTGCTTCTTCAGCAATCTGGTTGACGGTGTCCAGGAGTCTCCTGTCTGCTGGAGCCACTTCAGCAGCTCCCAACCTGAACCAGAAATTGCAACAAATAAATAAATATGCATAGATAAATAGAGGAAATAGAGTTCTGCTAACTTTAACACAGGAGTGACATCTGTTGAAATTTGAATAGAGTTCTCCAACATTTAGGGGAGTGACATCTGTTAAAATTTTAACAAACTTAAGTTGTATTAATAGTTATCATGACTTTATAGCAAGATTTTTGTTTTTAGTGGAAGCTTTAAATGAGAGTTTGAACCGACCTGTCCTCGCATCTTCTCAGGGCATGTTCGATATCGCGCGATTGGTCGGTGAAATCAGCCAATCGGTGAGAGGTATTCTCCAGCCAATCCAGTTTCTCCATCAGGTCTGCAACAAAAACAAAACCAAGTTATAATAGTCTTACACAATGGCCATAAATCTGACAAAGTTCAAGATACAACTCATTAAATTGGCAAAGGTTATAATCTGCTCAATCTCTGATGCAAGACCACACTGAAGTTGTTGGAAATAACAGCTTGATGCCTTCAATGCCCAACGCCATTGATAAAAGTTGATTGTAATAAATTGATAATATCGGTAACTACATGCAAATATTACTCAGCGCAATGCAACAGTCAACCTTATATTGTTTTAGCAGTTTTGACGCCAAATAAACAAAAATGTGTAAAAAGATCCCTGTTTACCATTGTTTAGTTTGTCCCATCGGTTCTTCATCTCTCCGAGGTTATCCTTGACAATGTCCTGATCGACATCGCAAGCAGCCAGGAAGGTTTCTCCGAGCGTACGGTTGTTTTCGTATTCGCCAGACCTGCAAGATTAAAATTGGACACAAGTATTATTAATCTTACGAATGAAGAATACAACGAATAAAGAGTCTTATGAATAAAAAATCTTCCAAAAAAAGAATCTTACACATAAAGAATTTTAGAAATAGAGAATCTTACAAATAAAGAATCTTGCAAATAAAGAAGTTTACAACTAGAGAATCTTATGAATAAATAATCTTATGAATAAAGAATCTTATGAGTGAAGAATCTTAAAAATAAAGAAGTTTACAAATAGAGAATCTCACAAATAAAGAATCTTACAAATAAAGAATCTTACGAATAAAGAATTATTAAATAATTTTTTTATGGAAATCAAGGGTTTATTCTCGTATTATATTTTATACAATAAGAATGATTATTTTTTTTAAATATCAATATCGCACAAGAGTCCCGACTGCCCAAACCCAGTGGGATTTTTGCATAACCATTTTGGGTATGTTCTTAAGCTGAACGAAGTAGGGAGGGGAAGGAGATGGGAAAGAGGAAGGTTGGGATGTATCAGGCTATTCAGATCTAGTCACAAGCCATTTCAAGCAATGTTTTGATTTAGAATAGTGGTATTTTACTAGGGCAATACTGACATGATCTACTCTGATGGAATTTGTCACAAAATACTAAACATATTATTATTATTATTTAGTGAGCAGGCAGCATTCTGCTGACACACTCATATCTGATTTCGCATAAAGGGGGTGACAGATTACGCTATAAGTTGAAAGCGTTTTATATAACTCCATATTGCTCGCCATACAATCCCATACATACCTGACACACGTAAAGAGATGTAGTGTTGGTGTTGCGACAGTATGCGTAGTGATCTACTAGCCAGGCGATATTTGAAAATTATGCGAGGGGGTCAGAACAATTTACGGAGCGCCGTAATTATGCAGCTGTCATCTGACAAAGTGACAGATCCCATACAAAGAAATGATATTCCACGGCAGTCCCCCAATTGACCTGACCCCTCTCCTGAGTAAGATTATAGCGTAGTGTGTCACCCCAACATATAATATGTATATGCCACGCCTAAATTATGCGTTAAAGCTTTAAAACTGGAATCGAGTTATAAACCTTATTTTTTAACCAATATATTATACACAAGCCGAGTTTCGAACCTGCGATCACTGAATTCAAGTCAAGGAACTCAACCGCTTTGCCACGTAGGTTGTTAAAAATGATAACGGGGGAAAAGAAAATTAAAAATTTAGAAACCAGAATAGACTATAAGCATAAAAATTAATTGAAATGAAATGACTTACTTCTTCCAGACGTCGTTCCTGATCTGCTGCAGCTCTCGCAGCTGCTTCTCGATCTGCTTCTTCTGGAAGGCAGCGGGCGCCAGCTTGTCCAGCTTGTCCTCCGCCTGCGCCAGCCACGGCAGGAACGACTCCTGCGCCTTGCCGTACTTCTTGCAGTGCTCCTGGTCAAACAAGAGGATGATTGGTTAGCGGTGTAATAAGCATTAATCACCACTTAGGATTCTTGCTGCAGAGTCTCCATCTTCTATCTTCGTATAACGTCACAGCGGTGCTGCCAAGGTCTGGTATCTGTGAGAGGATAGTGTGTCAGCGCTTTATTAGCAGCAGACACATACCTGGACGGATGACGAACCTCGTGCTGGCACTGTTGGTGGACGTGGTGGACTCTTTCGCTCCAGCAGCTGGCCCAGTTTCTTCACCACCTAGGATTCTTGCTGCAGAGTCTCCATCTTCTATCTTCGTATAACGTCACAGCGGTGCTGCCAAGGTCTGGTATCTGTGAGAGGATAATGTGTCAGCGCTTTATTAGCAGCAGACACATACCTGGACGGATGACGAATCTCGTGCTGGCACTGTTGGTGGACGTGGTGGACTCTTTCGCTCCAGCAGCTGGCCCAGTTTCTTCACCACCTAGGATTCTGGCTGCAGAGTCTCCATCTTCTATCTTCGTATAACGTCACAGCGGTGCTGCCAAGGTCTGGTATCTGTGAGAGGATAGTGTGTCAGCGCTTTATTAGCAGCAGACACATACCTGGACGGATGACGAATCTCGTGCTGGCACTGTTGGTGGACGTGGTGGACTCTTTCGCTCCAGCAGCTGGCCCAGTTTCTTCACCACCTAGGATTCTGGCTGCAGAGTCTCCATCTTCTATCTTCGTGTCACCTGTTCCTTTACTTCATTTTACTTAACTTAACTTCCTTCTATTTTTGTAATATTTATATTTTCTATAATACCTGGATCAACTGTAAAGCGCCCCTGAGGGGATATCTCACAAAAGCGGCGCTATACAAATTATCCAATAATAAATAAATAAATAAATAATGTGCATAAGATACGTTGAGGGAGTTCCTTAGGGCCTTTGTCATGTCCATAGATAATAGCAACAAGGGAGATGAGCCATAAAACATTAAGATCAATCTGACAAACTGATCAACGTAAAGCAACTTAAAAATAAGAAACCTTTTTGCTTTACCTTATTCAACCTCATTCTTATATAATATCTTTGTATTTTGTAAGCTGTTTGTTTCTTACAAAATAAAGTACACATAAGTCGCCAACATCATTCATCCATACCAATGCAAACAGCAGTTACGCATAGCGATGCCCTGCTTTTGTTTCTTTTTTCACACCAAACGCAAGTCTTTCATTGGCTATGCAGTTTGGTTGTAGATCATGACAGTCGGCAAGCTTCCATGCAATATCTTAGTTTATTTCTTTTATCTATGGTCACAGCAGTTATCAACAAGGAGCATCTTCAGTAGGTATACAAATGTAAAGAATATCATCAGAAAACATGGATAAACGATTTCAACAAATGGTTTGGAAGCGTGTTTGAAAATGCATTATCGAAAATGGTTCATCTCTTCAGGGTTTTAGAGAATGAAGTACACTCACCATGGCGGTCTGCAGGCGGGTCTGTCGGTCGACGACTTCGCGGCGCAGCTTGTCCCATTGCTGCTGGATGCGGTCCAGCTCCTTGCGCAAGTTGGGGTGCGCGGGGCGGTTCTCCATCTCGCGACCTGCAGACATACAAATGGTAAAAAATTATGGGTTTTGAATAGTGGTCTCTCACCACGGCTATATTGCGAGCATTTTACAGTATAAGTCATCAGAAGTGAGGGAATCAACTAAAACGAAGCTGTCATGAAAATAGTCGACTGAATAATATCAGAGACTTACCTTTGTTGAGCAGCATGATGACTTCGTGCTCCTTGGCCATGGCCTCCCGGTAGGCGGGGCCGTGGCGCTCCAGCTGCTGCCGAAGCTTTTCCTTGTCCGCGCTGACCAGCAGTCTGCCGGCCAGCTCGCCCAGCTCTCCCTGGATCCAGCCCAGCGTCTTGGAAACATTCTCCTCGAGTTGGCGACCGTCCCTAATGAAGAAACCACAGTTATTAGTATGAGAATAACATACAAACAGAAACGGAAAGTAACGCCAAATGATTTCTAAAACCGTCAAAGCAAATAAAAACGATTCTTGTTAGTTCACAGAATTTGAACAATTCTTCAAATATGAAGTTTGAAAATTCAAGTTCTGTGAAAGTTTATGTTCTGTTATTACAGACTGGTTGTTACACGGTACTTGGCTAACAGAACTTGAATACATATTAACTTTGATATATTAATATTAATTTGATGAATAAATTGCTCAAATTCTGTGAAACAAAACTGTGTTTTGCATTCACTGAGAGAATGATACAAAGACTCCGATACTCCGATATAAACTACAATACATATTATTTTGAATATCTTGAATGGACGTTCAAGAGGAAGAGAGCTCTTAAACACACAGGTCTATAATACCATCTTTCACATCCGTACATTAATCAGAAACACACATTCTCATTTATTATATAATCTCCGATCTAAGTTCATCATAAAAAGTAACTCCCAACCTCAAAAATTTGGTAACTCTTACTCTAAGGTACAGCACAGGTAATCAAAACAAAACAAAAAACAATTATCCTTACTTGAGTGCACCCTCCTGCTCTGCCTTCCTGTGATCCAGCTTCCTTTGCAGGTTGTTGTACTGGCGTCCGACCTGGGCGAGCTTGCCCTGTATGTCCTGGCGACAGGCGGGGTCTGTGAGCACCTCGCACAGCGCGGCGCCTCTGGCTTCCAGCTCCGCGAGGAGCGGGCGCTGGCCTTCCAGTTGGCGCTCCAAATTCTGGAAGAATTAGGACAGTTATAAAAATTATATTTTAAAGTAGAAGGCATTTCAAGTGTCTATTATTTATGCAGCGATCACAAATGATTTCATGCACTTTATTTTTCCCTTTTGAAGGCTTAATTATTTATTTGCTAGTTGGGAATATGTGTTGTGCATTGTGTAGACTTTCTGGATGAAGTTATTGATGTCTCACCTCGATCTTCCTGAGCTGTTCCTCGCTGTCCTTCTCCAGAGGCAGGTCATCCAGGTTGTCGGAGATGGACTGCAGAGCATCTCGCAGGCGGCTGAGGCCGGCATCGAACTCTCTCGAGGTGTCGGCAGCCGCTCCAAGAGACTCTGCCCTCTCGTCCAGTCTGTCGGAGTAGATGGAGATGATTAAAATAATAATAATAATAATAATATTTGGATGATTTTTGTTATTAAAAATTATTTTTATTTTTTAATAAATTTAAATGTAGTCTCACCTGTTCAGAAGGTCGGCCCATCTGGCCTGAAGAGCGGATAGCTTTCCTGCGACCCTGGTGTGGTCCGGAGACCTCGGCTCCAAGCGCTCCAGAACTGATGCTCCGACTTCTTCCAGATGGGACAGCTGCGGCTGCTGGGTCCTCAACTCCTCGCGGAGTACTTGGACCTGATGGAGGAAAGACAGGTGTTAAAATAAATGGAAAATTAATTAAATAGGAAAGCATTGTTGCTGTGACAGTCAAAATAAGGGTACATATAGACTTTATTATGTAATAGAATTCTAAAAAAGGAAGAGACGGTGTAGTATGTGTTCTAACTAAATGGCATAGTATTCTCAGTAGACAACATAGTATTTTGAAAAGAATGGGTTATTATTGCATACATATTTAACTCTATGCACGCGGCCGTATCAACTGTTGTTACGGCAAAAAGTCCATACTCACACGCGGCCGTATCAACAGTTGATACGGAAACTTTGAATGCCGATATTCCAGCGGTCTTTTGACATAAATTTATTTCCCGCTCGCTTGAACATTTGTAGAACTATCACGATGCTGACATCTACAAGAATTTCTCGAAAATAAAATTGTGTTTCATTTAAAAACATCGATAATCAAGTGAGTCTCTTTGCGCCTTCGAGTGCCATAGTTTACAATTTTGTCAACGGATGGCGTTAGTTCAATTTTGTTATTATTTTGTGACATAAAATTTACGTCTCCAGTTTTAGAAAAAGTTTTCATAACAAAAAATGATAAGTGCTCATGGTGTTCCACTTGTGTCTATCAACGCAGTGGCCTAATTACACACACGCCGAGCGAATGGCGGGACCACATTCAAAAGATACGGTACGTCTTTGTATGAAATTTTATGATTTTGTTTTTATAAACATCCAAGAGTGTTGACACACGAGGATTTGTTATCATATTGTGGAGAATAATTTGTTCTGTCTATATAGTCCAATAAATCATGCCAGAATGCTATAATTTGACATTTAATTGCGTGCATAGGTATTTGAAAATATGTACCGCGTACGGGTATAGATAAAACGGAGCAAATTAACGCGTTCAAAAGGTTAAAGGAGAGTGTTGTAGTTTACCTGCTGCACTTGAGTCTGCACCATCCTAGAGTCGGAGGAGATGGGTCCTAGAGCGGCCATCATACGATCCTTGGCTCCCAGCCAGGACACCAGGCTGTCGTGGGTGTCCAGGAAGTCCTTCATCTCTTCCATCATTTTTATTCTGGAGGACAAAACAAAAATTAATAAGATCGGGTACAAAATACAGAATTCAGATTGTGTTAGGTCAAGTCTGGCTAGAATACTTAGTATCTTTAAGTTATTGAATTTAAGGACTATATAAATGAAAAAGGCTGCGTCAAAATATGAATAAACTGGCAAAGTCGAATTGAAACAATGTGCCAAAAGTGAGTAAATTGGTCAATGAGGTCCTTAGCCATAACTCGTGATGTATATAACTTTCTAAATTCCGTTTCTCAAGACTCGAACGGATTCAATTGATTGCATATACGACGTCTTTCAATTCTATGAGCTTCGCCTGCCTCCGTTCATTAAGAAGCAAAACGAACAACATTATTCAAAAACTTGTGTATATTGACAGTTAACCGAAGCTCAGTTACAGCCAAGACGTTGACTTAATTAGATGGATTTTGTCTACAGGCTATCGGAATCAATTACCGTCGGTGCTCACAAATACCGCCTAAGAACAATAGATGACGGATTTAAACAATATCATTTTGAAATAGGGTTTTATCGCTCGACCATGCTAGACACCCAGATTGTCTTAAGAGGGAATATTGTACTAACTTGTCTTTGCAACTGTCGTGGAGTTTCTTCCATCTGTTAGCCACATCTTCCATCTCGTCTTGAAGTCTGTCAGCTCCGATGACTCCAGCCTTGCGACGAAGTAATTCCTTCACCTGAATAAAAAGAGAAGGTTGAGTAACTAACTAACTAACTAACTAACCATCACGCCGTTTCTCCGCAGGGGTAGGCAGAGAGGACGGACCGCCAAACAACTCGGTCTTGGCACACACTCCTTGCCTCATTCACATTCATACATCGTCTTGAGTAAATTGTTCAATATCAAATTAACCCTCTTAGCATCAGATCAACAATCTAGACTGTGAACAAAGTAGACAACGAAAGTCCACGAGAATAAACTTTTTGCATTCAAATAAATTTAATCCATCTGTGAAAGAATATTCTCTAATAAGTTTAACATACCTGACTCTTAGTGGAATCCAAGAGGCTCTGTTTTTCATACATATCTTCCAGCACAGCTCTGACTTGTTTGTTGGTCTTATCAGCTTCTTCCTTTGTGTTGGGAACTGTGTCCTTAGGCAATTGTCTCTGGACCTAAAAAACAAAATATGTTATTGTAAAATTACATTTAAAAAAAATAATTTTGCTGCTTGAAAATTTTGGTAAAATAATTTTACCTTGTCCAGGAAGAGTGAGAGGTTCTTCAAACTCTCCAGGTGCTTTCTCATCTCCTCCTTCACTGAATCCAGTTCGCTTGATCTATCCGACAGTTTTACACCGAGCAGACTGTAACGATTGTTGATTTCAGACAGCTGCTGCTGTACTGGAGAAAGTTCTGAAAATAAAATAAAAAACAATTAACGACCATTTTAGAGTGAATATTCCCTTCTGTCATCGGCCCTAGACTGGCTCACTGGCCTAGATGTTCCCCTCTGACCTCCCCCACCATATGAAAGAAGAAGAAGAACAGTGCCTACTTTAAATACATGGCAATGCGTCTGGAATTAGTATTGGGAAATTTTGACATTTTATTCTGGCAACATTTTATAGAATAGAACAGTTTTTAAAAAAATTCTAAAACAGATGAACTGTTGAATTTTAATGGTATCAGTTTGCAATTTGATTTAAATACATGAAAGTTTTATAAATTTGTATTAGGCTAAAGAAAATACATTATTGGATTGAGGAACGGGCTAGCTATGAAAATGAGGTTGTCAACTCCATTATTATGACATTTTCAGAAGAGATGAGTTTTTAGTTCTTCTTTGTGAATTCTGTTCAGTGGTCCGTCAGTCTATTCCGCGCTTTAGGGCCTGATACTATGGTGTGCAGTTTGATTCCTTCAACCTTCCCATAGCTGATGGTAATGATGTTTAGATGTTAATATATAGTCAATCAATTACCTTCCAGATGGAAGCCATCTTGGCTGGACCTCCTTGAGGAGAATCCGCTGGATCCTGAAGCACTGATGGGACTCACGAGACCCAGTCCAGTCTTGGTCGGTGATGGTGATCTTCCATCGTGGCCACGCACTGAAAGAAGAAGAATAATGTTCAAATAACAGATCACACGTCCACAAAATGAAGCTTTAATATTTTAATAATTGTGTGCCTTATTATTTACCAAAAATACTAATTTCTGTTGTCTGTGCATTAGTCTTGTGTGAAGTCTGGTTCAATAAACTCAATATGCTTTGAATTTAAGTGTCATTTTCACAATCGAAATCAGTTGCATGAAGAATTCAGACCTGTCTTATGATATTTTGTTATTTAAAAAATTAAAACTGATTTGATTTATCCTGTAATTTTTCACAGGTCTGCGCTAGTACACAATATATAGTAAAAGGGGATGCTTACGTGAAGACTGAGATGGCCTCTTGGTTGGGCTGTAGGCCGCCTGGCTCGATCGCTTCCTGTGGGGACTGTCTGGTCTGTCGCCTCTCAGGAGAGCGTCATAGATGGAGCCGGCTTCGTTCACCTGCGTAAATTATTCATCATTAATAACGATCCAACATCAATCGAATTAACTCAGTGGCGGACCTCGAACTTGGAAAACAAGGGCCTTGTTGTGGACCTAGGGTTCTTTCTCGCTTTCTCCCTCGAAAGGAGTGTCACTAAACCGCATCCGATGCAGTCATAATTGCTGTGCATATGATGCTCAAATAGTACAGGATTCTGAATCGTATGAATCTATAAAAATATACAGTATATTAGCGGAACGTTTCAGAGTGGGAGATACTCTTGCTTTCTTTATCTCCCTGGTAAAAGATCACCATACAGAATCAAAACGTTACATGAAATGGCTACAGCCATGTTAGGTTATTGGCAGTGGCGAACATTGCCCTATTACCAAAGGTAAGCTGTGTGAAGATTTTCAAGTTCAGGTATAAATTGTTCAGTGAACATTTGAAAATGGTCATTATACTATTATCTTATGCTGATTATTGTGATCAACTGAATAAATCAGCACATAAGTTACTTTCCTATTTGTGTAAAATATGATTTTTTATATCATACTAGTCCCCGACTTTGCCCGGGCTTTACGCAGAGTTCTTCGAAATTAGATGTAGATGCAACATTTCATTAATCTCAGAATAAAACTGAAGATTTGTATAAAAATCAAATCCACACCACCCGCCCGGTTTCTGCTCTTCTTCATATAGATTATTTTTGTGTTTTATTTTTCTCAGGGTAGATACAGATTTTAACCTCTGGCTGCACGCTACTGGCTTTTAGGTGATCTGAATAGCCAGGTACTTCCCCACCTTCCTCTTCCCCATCACAATTGGAGATGCCGTAGTCCCACTGGCTCCAGACAGTTGGAAGCAGTTATCTTTCAGTCAGTTTGTGTTGGTTTACTTTACTTAATTGTCCAACATCATTTTTGGACAGACTTGCAAGATGTTAAGGTGGAGCATCACGGTCTGCTAATATCATACCTTGTCAATGGTGTGACCGTACTCCCGGTATTCCTTGTTCAGGGGCCTGAGCTCGTCCTGCTGGCTCTTGATGACCTCCATCTCCACGGCAACCGGCTGCAGGCGGTTGACCTTCTCCTCGACGTTGGACAGCCAGTTGACCACCTGCGCCCTCAGCTTCTCGTATTGGTTGAGCTGGTCGGCGCGCTGCTTGGACAGCTTCTGCTTCTCGTCCATGGAAGCAATGAGGTCCTTCCACTGTACTTCAAGACCCTGAACAAAAAATCACCCATTTATTAAATAACCTGGTTTAGTGGTATTATAGGAAATAAATAATGATGATAAAAACAGAGGTTCGTAAACAATATCGATTCTTAGAAATTAAATAACTATATCTTTTAGTAATAGTTATAGGAAATAATAGTTATAGGAAATAAATAATGATGATAAAAACAGAGGTTCGTAAACAATATCGATTCTTAGAAATTAAATAACTATATCTTTTAGTAATAGTTATAGGAAATAATAGTTATAGGAAATAAATAATGATGATAAAAACAGAGGTTCGTAAACAATATCGATTCTTAGAAATTAAATAACTATATCTTTTAGTAAAATTACCTGATTTTATGGATAATGAATTAAAATGAGCTTACCTTCATCTTGTCCCTGATGACTTGCGTATCAGTGACGTCCTTCTTGGAGATGAGTTGCTTTCCATTACGCAAGCATTCGTCCACAAGTTGTTTCCTCGACTCCCTAAAACATAATAAATAGAAGAATTAATAACAAAGGCTAAAAATTTTACAGTAATTTATTACCGGTAAAGTGCACGTTCTCTAAAGACTCAATAATGCATTCGCAGGTGGATAAATTTGTAAGGAAAAATTTTACAGTTCTCTTAGAATATTATAGATGGCAGTACCATTTGTAGCTAGTGTGTGCGATAGATATTAGTATATTAATATAATAGATTTCAGCTATGTATATATTTTTAGCTAACCATCACGCCGTTTCCCCACAGGGGTAGGCAGAGAGGACGAACAACTCGGTCTTGGCACACAATTCTCGCCTCATTCACATTATTACATTATTTCATTATTTATTCATCATTTTTGGAGGGTCCTATTGTAATAAACTATGCGTTTAAATAAAAAATGTCCTGATTCCTCAACGTTTGGCTACATTGACACATTTTTCAGCAGAGTTTTTTTCCTGTTCTTCTACAATTTTTTATCTTTCTTGAAGAGTACGTATTTTTTTCACCGGACGGTTCATTTTTATGTTGAAATGCTCGAAAACTGGAAAGTAAAAAGATAACTACACGTCCACACCGCTATGTTTGAATATTTAACGACAACTAATATCAGAAGCGGCCACCGGCAACGATTGAACAAGTGAAATAGTAAAAAAATTACATGCTTTAAACCAGCGTTCCCAACCCCCGGTCCGTGGAGTAAATGGTAAACAAAACTTATTCTGTTGAAAACATCTTTACGCTAAGTAACCGCCGACACAATAGCGTCGAACACAATTCAATAAAAAATATTAAAAACGTTCTAGAATATTAACATTTAATTTAACCAGCCTCAGCGAGCCGCGGTAAAATTTTCAGACGTTGACTGGTCGGCGGCGACAAAAAGGTTGGAGACCACTGCTTTAAACGATTAATGTGGTAAAATGATGCATGGAGGAACTATCGATATGATCTATTTTAGCAAGTTTTGTATGAAATTAATTTGGGAATAAAAGAAATAAACGACATGTGGGAAAGAAAATGAATATTCAAGGAAAATCGATATATATTTCACTGTATTTCCAACCATTCGAGATCGCTAAGTGAAACAGAATAAAAATATATATTTCTCATTACCTTTCAGCAGACAGCTGCTCCATCTTGATCTGGCACTCTTCGGGAGATAGTCTTCCCAGCTCCGAGGAGTTGGCTCTCTCCATTAGCTTGGAGCACCACTGCTCGGCCTGCGCCGCCTGGCTGCTGAAGTGGTGCAGCTCGGCACTGACCTCCTCCAGGAACTCTCCGCGCTTCACCGACTTCTCCAGGAGCTTCTCGTATCTAGAAATGAGAGATGAACATTAGGTTCAATGAATATTGAGGTTATTAGGAATACGGGATAAAACATTGATGCTACAATTTCTAACAAGTTCAAACACTGCTTCAGTCAAATGTAAGACAGTTAGACAGAGAAAAAAATAGCCCATACTAGTCTAAAATCAGGATAAATTCAACCCCACATTCGAGAGAAATAGTATTTCATTGTTGACTAGTTCCTACAACAGATGGGAATTATATAAATGAACGATTATCTGGAGTTATTACCTGTTGTAGACGTCCTTCATCTTCTGATCGATCTTGGTGGCCAGGCGGGCGTTGGATGCTGTGGCGAGAAGGCTCTTGGCCGCCGCGTTCAGCTGTTCCAGGGAAGGTCGATGCGCCACGAGATCGCTGCTCGAGATCTTATACTCGCGCAGCTGCTCGTCGAGACGCTCGCGGATGAGAGAGGCCGGCTTGTATTGGGCCCTGGGGAGAAAATGAAATTTATTAGTATTTAATACAAAATGATATAATACAGAGTAGGGTACAGTAAAGAAACGATTGAAGGAAACAATGAACAATGAAGAAATGAGTTGTGCCTATTTTCTGTTTTTATTTTTTGCAGGTCTGATATTCAGAAAGCTTGATTTCCAAACTTGACGACGGATGCCTAGTGACTTTGCTGATCTAAAAGTTGGGTGTCATGAATTATTGTCAACAGGAGTGTCGGAAGTGCCTATAGGCCATGAAAAATTTGTACCCGTTAAACGCCGCCGTGGCTGATTGGCACATTCAAAACATACTTTCTTTTTATGGGATTTTGCATCATAAAAAATGCTTGTAGCTTACTAAAATAAATATTAATCAATTATCAACAAAATAAACAATGAGATAAGAGTTCTTGCTTTTCATTTCGTAAAGAGCACCCATTTAAAAATATTAACAAAGTTACTCCTGCGTCATTCTTCAGAGCGCTCGCCTAACGTGCAGTTTGCGTAGTTTGTGATGTGTTTTCTTTATTTTTTTATTGTGAAAAAGACTTACTTAGCTTTACGGAAAATATATTAAACTTTTTTGTATTTCTTTAAAATATTTTTTAAAGAGAGAAAAAAAGTAGCTATTTTCGAGAAACTACTTATGGTAGATTATATACTATTTTTATAAAAATATAAACAGAATATCTGGTTAGACGGTACAATTTACAAAAATATAAGTAAGTTATTATGAAAATAGATTCAGTTGGCGCACGGCGAGGTTAAAAGTTTAAAAGACAACAAAAACAACAAAGCTTTAACTTAATTATTACAAGACAATAACGGTAAAATTCTCATTTAAAAACTGCGATATTGACACTAGCACAGTGACGATCATCTTAAGATTGTGAGGTTAGGTTGGTTAGGTAAGCCAATACGTACTTGAAAAGGTTCTCTGCCTGGCTGATCCAGGAGGCCTGTCCCTCCAGCGCATCTTGCAGCCCCTGGCTCTGCACCAGTGCCCCCTCCAAGACTCCACACTGTTGCCCCAGGGCTCCGCTGAGCTCGGCGTACTTGTTCACAAGCTCGATGACGGGCACCTCCAGACTGCGGATCTCCGCAGGTGTGAGATGGCCCTCCAGGGTTTGGAGAAGCTGGTCGCAAGCCTATAAAGCGAAAATCACAATAATAAATGTCACGATTTAATTGTAAGTCTGAAAACAAAACACCTAGATCTTCTTAATTAAAATGAATTCCTTAGAACATGCAATATGTCTGGATAGCAATTAATATTGACTAGGCAAATATAATGGCAAATTAAACCTACATTTACGTCAATTTAAAATTAATAATTATGTTTTGCAAATACAAATGTACATAATGTGAATCTCAATGCTGATAAATAAATTATTTCACAGATAGTGTCACATTTTCAAAAATTTATACCGGTACCTATTTTCCTTCTATCAGAATGATCTACCGGTATTTCAGTGGAAGATGCTCCAAGGAACTAGCATCATTGATCCCGTCGGCACCGGTGTACAGTCTAACATTAATTTGTCATTTGAGAATGGGTGGTTTCTACAACTCGTTCTCGAGTCCAACAGCAAGGCTTCGTTGTTTCCTTCCTCCTAAGACCCATGTTCACTCCTACCATTCCTCAAAAAGACCCTCCACACAGCATCCTTAAAGATGACATAGGCCACGAGGGAAATTATAGTGTGGAGGTAATGTAAAAAAAAAAAGTATTCAATCTAGACCTCTTCAAGACCCATTTTGCAATAACAAATTCCTTCTTATAATCCCTTCCTTATCCTGCCTCACAACATTGTCCAACTGGGTAGTGAAATAGTTCCCTGTTTACAGCACAGACAAAAGGGGCTTTTCAATCTTGTTACTTTGAATGTTTTTTTAATAACACAATAAAGGGTCCAACTCACATCCTTGGCATTGTCTATAAGCCTGCTCTGGGCCAGCATCTCGTTGTGGAGTGCCTTGGCCCTTGAGAGTTGAGCTTCAACTGCCTTTGGATCTCCGGCGATAGCCTCGGATATTACAGCCCTGCATTGTGGCTCCATCTGCAAACATAAGATAATATAATTTTATTAAATATTTTGTTATTATGGCAGATCTGTTACCAATAGAGTGTGCAATCGGTGTTTTTGTTAATTAATGAATTACAAAGACTGCATGAAGATTGAAAATGACACTATGAGTGACTCTCTCACTTTTCAGTTTTCCAAATAAAAATTCATCCAATACGTTTTGTTAGAAAAATATTCTTTAAATCAAGCAGATAATCACGCACACTAATTTCGGTATCTGCGATGTGCGTTATTCCAGCCTGAAATTATTCACATTCAATGAACTCAAATTTGCTTTGAATTTAAGTGTCATTTTCAAAATTGGAACTGCTTGTGTGAAAAATAATTCAGACAAGTGATAAAGTAGGTGCTTACCTAAAAAATATATTGAGGGAAAATTATTTTAATTGTCTATTTAAAATTATAATATTTCGTGATTTTTGCCACATTGACAAATTGCCGGCAAGTGAAAAAGATCATTTTGTTGATATTTAATCTAATCGCTTGCAGTTTTCGACCATTATGACCATGTCTAAACAAAGCGCAAGTGTTTCTGGAAACCTGCAAATGATAGCTCCATTATCACACTATTGGGTGAGGTTACAATGCAGCTATCAGCGGTACGCCTGCTTTATAACCCACCTCCTTCAGCCACCTGCCCGCCTTGTCCACGGCGTCTCCGTACAATCTCCGGGTGTCTCCGACTCCTCGGAGTCGCTCCTGCAGGCGCTGTGCCCGCGCCAGTAGGTCGGAGTGACGCCGACCCGCCAGCTGCACCTGACCTCGTACTTGGGATTCCGAAGGTTGCGTCAGATGTGAGTAGCGTGATGGCAGAGACGTGCGGAACTCGTTGAGTGACGTGAGGAATTCCTGGAAAAGAATTTTTTTATTAGTTTTACAAAAAATGTCTCGTTAAAATGTTTTAAAAGCTATTTTATGAGGGTAAGGTTGGCATCCTTCAAATTACATCACAATAATTGATGATATTTTGTCGGCTGATCACAAATCAGCGTTCGTCGAGAATCAGCATTTAACGGGGATCGAAACAAAATTCAAAATGGCGCTGATTGTCAATTTGATGGTAATGAAATGTGATGGGAATTTGAAACGCCTTAACCCAATAGTCTTGATTTTCTTATGGTTGAAGAATGATGGTGGTTAAGCTCTTCAGTCATTCAATAGCATCCAATGTTGCGTTGTGCAATATTACTAGGCTTAGCGGAATCTCTGAGGAAGTGATTTGAACCATTTCATATTCGTACAATGCACAGAAACGTTAAATAAAATACTGCAGAAACGTTAAATAAAATAATGATAATAATACAATAAATTATAAATGATCAAATTAAATTTAGATCAGTAGGATTTATAGGCCCCGGTTAGGAGTTCTACCGAGCCGAACCCTCTGATATGAAAATATCTGGAGTCGGTGAATTATTTTCCCATTTGATCTCTGGTGAGTTGACGTGTTGTTCTTGTATTGTTTTGTATTTATTTTGCTTATATTAATCCACTTGCATAATGTGAATTGACTAGATGATCATTTGTGGAAAAGTGTGTGGAAGGGTTTAGTTTATCCTATGGGGAAGATTTAACCCGGACATAAAGTCGGAAATTTAAAAACAATGTACCTTGGACTCGTCCACAAACTTCTGCGCTGCCATCGTGATGAAACGTAAATCTGCCTGGTGAGCCATCACGTCTCCGAGGAAGTCTCTGGCGGCACCGCTCCTGTCTCCGGGCTTTCCGAGTTGTGCCAGAGCACGTTCCTGCTCTTCCAGCAGGCGGTAAGACGCATCCAGCCAGGTGTTGAAGGTGGAAAGTTCATTGCTGCAACAAATAGTGACATGTGATAAATTAAGCAAAAGTAATTCATTAAAAGAAAAAACTTTAATATATAAGATTTTCTTCAATTTATTCCAATGAATGTCAATCAAAAATGAATGATAGAATCGTTTACAATCACTTTCTAAGTAACACAAATACGATGTCAACAATTAGTAAAAGATCAATCGATACAATATATATAGTCTGACCTAATAATAATGATTGGATTATTTGTAAAGCGCCCTTGTCGTGAGAAAATCACCTCAAGGGCGCACATAGGAGTAATGATGAGCATAATTTACGCTGGATATGTTGGTAACAGCGAGGTTATCATTTCAGGATTAATTTATAACAGCGCGGCCTTTAGTAACCCACTAATATTTTGCATTCTTTCATTTCGGAGAAAAGAAAACAACTTATAATGTCAATCATCACAGATTAAGGATTATTTTCAGGCCCATTTGCTATCTGTATCAACTACTAAAGTAATTTGTTATCGGAAATTGCCCAGGCAATCTGTTTCTATAGACCTCATAATCTTTCAGTGGAAAAAAACTAATAACTCAACTTATCTCGTCATTCAGTAAAGGATCATTTTGGGACTAGTTTGTTACCTGAACTTGGCCAGTTCGTCCCAGGCGGCCTGCAGCCTCCTCAGCATGCTGTTGGCCTTGGAAGCGGCGCGGTCGGCACGCTCCTTGAGCTGCTTGGCGGCGCGCTCCAGGCCGTCAGCTTCACGCGCGGCAAGAACTGCACCGCCCGTCACCACCAGCTGGCGGGCTTGTTCCCCGACTCCAGAAACAGCGCGTTGCTGAGTGTCGATCTCTTCCTTGATTTGCTGGAAACAGATCACAAAAAATATTACCAGTAGTTCTGTGAGTAATAGACATGGCGTCTAAAAAAGCATGTTTATCTAATCTAAAGATTTTTAAATAGGTACATACCTACCTGCTTAAATACAAACCATAAATACTTTAGGTAACATTTTTATTTCAAATAAGGTATTATGCAATTTGTCCAAAGGAATATCACAATCTCAATGACATTTATTTTTTAAAACTTTCTTCAGGCCAGTAACAAATACTGTACAATAGTTGTAATAACTCCAACTTCTAAAAATTTCCCATACATTCTGATATCATTATGCTACACTAACGCCTCCTAGCGGTACGAGTTGCGAGGCTTAGTTATCTTTTATACATTTTAATGGATTTTATGCATGATAATGCCATGCTACACTAGCGCCTCTAGCGGCTAGAGTTGCCAGCCAACAAAAGTAAATACTGCCAATATTTTACTGGAGTTGGACGGATTATTAATATTCTAGGGTATTTTACCTGTAGGTTCCTTGATTATTCAGATTTGACTGCTAGTAGTAGGAACCACAATCAGCGAACTCTGGTGGGATAAGAGGTAGTATCTAATAACGCCACCATCTTGAACCGGAATGTAATAAAAAAATTCACGGACGGACAAAATGCCAAATGGTTGAGTTAAAAGAGGACTTATGTAATGATTTAGAAATGACGGCCATTCCGTACCAATATTTATTTAGGTAGTATCAAATATACCAACCTTGATGTTGTTTATCTGGTTCCTGAGATCGTCTCTGTCCTCCTTGGCCGGCTCCTGATTGGCCAATTTCTCCTCGATGTCGCTGACCCAATCCAACAGTTTGTTGAGCTGCTCATCACAAAGGCGGTACTTCTCTTCAACGGCTTGCTGTGATCGGACGGAAGGATTCAAAAACGAATTCGATTTCGGGATTGGATTTCGGACGGGTTTTAGAATTTTGTTTGGAAAAAAGAAAAAATATATTAGTTTCCGAAACAATAATTTCTTAAGAGATGATTTTCTGCTTTTTACAAATAAGCTGGAATAGTTTTTTAAAGGAAGTGATCAATTTAATCTCTATATATGCTTCTTACCTAAGTCAACATTTAGAAATGTTTTTTTCTAATTTTTTTTTTTTTTTAATTTAATAATTAACAACTACAAAAATAGAGAATAAATATAATAATCACTCTTTTTTATAAAAAATACTTTATTTCCTAAAAAAAAAATGTTATGAATTTTATTTATTTTACCACTAAACCTCTGAAAATATTTTACAAAATGTTTGTGATATTGAATAATTCTAATTTGAAAAGATTATAAAATGATTTTAGAAGGAACTTATTTAAAATATTGTTATGTACAAATAATATACGTAAAAGAAGATAGGTACAAATATATTATCAAAAAATTTATGAAAACCATGCTACACAACACAACATCTAACAATATGAATTGACATTTTTACAGACACTGTTTAGCCAATGAATCTTTTTTGGCTCGACAATGAAACAAATTTTAAAGAAATGCCAAAATTTATAGACCAAACAATTAAATGTGTACAGCTTTGAAAACCCTACAAAACTTTGATTAAACATTGATTTTATAATAATAATTCAATTTTCAATGTGAAATATATCAATAATGTCAAATTCAAAATCTGACATAAAAGGTTATTGAGGATACAGAACATCCTTAGTAGAAATATCCTTGAAAAAAAACACAAAAACATGCATAAGGGAAAAGACAACAAGTAAAGCATCAAGATTTCATAAAACTACAACAAATTTATGCTCCAATGTCAGAAAGCCACATCCTGAAATACAAAATATAAATACCACGGTGAAGAACGACAATAACGATGAAATTTCATTACAGACACCTAAACATTCATTACAAAGACCCTTTGACCTACTTCGTCCACATTTTACAAAAAAAATATAACTTTGTGAAATGTATCAATGAGGCAAAAATATGTCAGCAAAATGGTTATTGATTTTGGACAAAAGGTCTTTGGATGAAATGCCTGGGACTCAGAACGATGTTGATGAAGTATCATAACAGATGATGAAATGTCAAAACAGTTGATGAAATAGCGTGACAAGCATAACGACACAGCAACTGGCACCACAAAAAGCGACATACAACATGACAAGCCAACGATGAAGCCGCACAACAAAAGCTGGAAATGTGATATTCAAAAAATAAATAAATGGATATTTATGGTACATCGTTTTGGATTATTTGATAATATATTATGGAATATGCACAAAAATCTGATTTACAAATTCGACGTTTGGTGCACAGTTTATTAACATTTGTAAACTAGTTCATAATTATTCTGGTTATTATAATTGTTATGATTATTTATAATGAATCAAATCAAATCGAGTTAGAAATTTCAAAATAACACGTGTTAAATTAGCGTTAATTTAATGCTGTTAAGTTATTTAATTTGTAAAAAAAAAGAAAAATCCGCTTCTTTTCAGAAAGCGATCAAATAAAAAACCTGAAACAGTCAAAAGAACAATAAAAAATTGTAAAAATATTTCACAAGCACAATAAATAAAATTAAGTGAAAAAAAATTATGTTTTTCGAAAAAATAACAATAAACACATGTTAGTATGATTGAAAAAATAAAATAAAAATATAACACTAAAATAAATAAATGAGGGAGATTATACTACCTTGTTTTTAGCATTCTCTTTTTAAAGAACGGTACCATACTCAATATTTTTTCTTTCCACCATATATTTATTGTATGCAGTTAAACACTTGACAATCGTACTCAGTCTCGGAATTATTATTGTCGTAATTTTGTTTTTAAGCGTCCACACTCACGGCATGCACTGCCAAGGGGTTAGAAATGATCAGGGGGCGGGTTGGGTTAAGTTTTAAACTTTAGAGTTTGGGGGAGGAGGGATGAGCGCCTAATTAAACTGCACACAAATATTGACACCACTAGATTCTAATTTATTTATTTTAATTTTTATAATCTTTTGTGATACTTTAAACTTACAATGTTGATTTTAGTTACTCCTGAAATATTACTACCACTGTACGAAGGTGAAAATATTAAACACTTGCTAAGAATTGAACTCGGCACTATTAAATGATTAAGGTGGTCAATTAAAAAAATTGCATAAAAGAATTACCACCTGCATAGACTAAATTAGACTAGACACGGCATATTCATTTAAAAATAACCCCAACACAATTTTGGTTTGGTTCACGTGCACATTTTTGAAAAGGCCCACGCATTGTGTCGCGATGCAAAATGGGCACTGTGCATTGCGTTTTACCTTTTGTTGGTCAAGAGTAAACTATTTTGCTTCTCAGCTATGCTGGGCAAGTTCATTTTTTCAATCACAAAAATAACCCAGTTCCAAATATTTAAATTTGAATTATGTCCATATTACAACACCTCTGACAACAAATTCTCCGTGGTTTCGCTTACGAGTTTGAACGCTTGTACAAGGAGTTTAAACAGAGTTAGGTTGTTAAGTTCATCTCCATCTTTGCGACGTACGCTCCGTGGCGTTATTTTTAAAATGAATTTAATTAGACAGGGCTAATCTAGTATAATACATCAATGACCACCTGGCTTTGCCTGAGAATTGGATTGAAAAATATGACATCTTATTTTTGGATAAGTAAAAAAGATAAGTAAAATTTTTGAGTTACATAACTTACAACGGTAATAATGACAAAATAATTGCATTCACAAAAATTTACAGCTTAATTTTTTTTGCAGGAAAGAAAATCTAACTGCAATCCTCCGATATAAAATATCAATTTTTAATGCTGCTAGGTGTTGAACTCAAGCGCAGTGTAATTTCCTGTCAGACGCATTTGAGTTCTGTCCTATAACATATTTTACTGTCTGTCATAAAAGATTACATTGTATGATATTCAAGTTTACAATATTTACCAACTTTACATTCCACAAATTTTTTTTACGAAAGTATTTTGTATTAGAAGAACATTCATTAGATCTGCATAATTCTACTTCTTTCTCAGTTATCCTCTATTGTCTTAGTGTACTGACAAAATCAATTAATTTGTTCACAAAAGAGCATGGAACATGCAATCATGAAGTTCAAACACAGCAAGCAGCACCACAAAAGATTAGTCAAAAATCAAAACATGAAAAGATGTAATAAATTTTTAATGATGTAATTGATGAACCAAAGTGGTGATATATTTGTTAGTCAATCGGAAGCAAATGGGGGAATGATAGTATGTATCAGGAATTTGTTTTAGAAACACTTAATTAAAAGCCTTATTTTAAGACAGCTGTCATAATTGCTGACTTTCAATAAAAACATACCGGAATATGAAAGCTTAGCTGATCCTAATTAACAATCAATTTCAATTAAAGATTCTCATTATAGAAGCTACTAAATTGTTAAAACAACGTTTTGGATTATTAACAGCAATGGAAATTAAATTTGATTATTGAATAATTTGAGAGAAGTGCCTTTTGTAAGAATATGATTGAGATTTGATAGGGAATAAATTAATCTAGAGTAGAAAAAAATGAAGTTGGTTTATCAGATATTTAAAGGAGTACGAAATTTCTATATGAGAGGTTTTTTTTTAGGGAATTTGAAAGGAAAATGAGGATAAATTGTCCCTTTAAGCTAAACCAATTGAAAATAATGAGGATTGGTAGGGATTTGAGTGTAAAGAGGTAAGATTCAATGGTTTTTTTGGTCAAAAAGCATGGTACGCGCGCAGCTAAAGGGCTGATATTTGCTGAGCAGCGGGACTCTTGGCGATACGGTCAAGGTATATTTGATTTTGGCTCCAGGCGGGTATTTGGGTCTCTCGATACGTATAGTCTAATATTTTTTATATCGAGGTTGACTAGCTTCACTGGCATTTGTAATGGCTGTAATGAGAAAACCTTCATTGAGTGGGCTGGTTGCTACCGAGGAATGAACAGCCGGTTTAGGTCCAGTTTTACGGTAATTTGTTATTGTTTTTTTTGTTAAATATCTTGCAAGGCATCTTCTCAATATACAACTTTATAAACCAATCCTTATTCGACATTTCATATTGCAGAGAAGATATCTTTCAAAATATTGCAAGGTTTGTCAGTTTTTCCAATGAGATTGTCTCCTATTTTTTAAAATTAATGTATTTATTATATTTTACAAAATTTAAAGATATTAAAATTATAGCTTTTCGATATCTCCAAAAATGACTTTATGAAGTTATAAGCTTTCAAAATAAACTTTTGACTTCAAGAGTCACACAATTCAGTACAATTCATAATTCGAACGGCAGTAAGGCACTCTGCCGCGCCTATAATATCTATGGCCGCGCCAGTTATTTCATGACCCATGATGTCACACACTTATCGGCTGGCCGGCAAGATTTTCAATATTTTGACGGCCGATATCAACGGTACTTTCCACATTTTACAAAAAATTCTAAAAGCTTTGTCCTCGGCATGCTTTAACTATCATAAGTTTGTAAATAACACGAAATTCTGCTGAAGGAGACAACCTCATTGATTGGACTTTGTGTCTTTCACATAGGGAGGCATTATTTTGTTTTTAATTGTGTTAAAATGTTTGATGTGTAAATTGATGGAAAACTCATTCTGAGAAATAAACACGACAGATAAAAAGAAATTGACATTATTAATAGAATGAAGAAAATGAGTGATTGTCAACTTTTGATGATAATGACTGATAACAGAAATTGTGGCAAAGTGCTGTCAGAGAATTGATTCAACTTAATGACAATAAACAACAACTTTTTACATTTATAATTATGGAAAATAGCACTATTTAATATTAATTTCGTAAATATTATTATATGCGAAAATCGGCACTGGCATGGCAACTGACGCACCATTTTCTATCAAAAGAAAACACATAGCCAGAAGCTAGAAACGCAGAAAGTGACTGTGAAAATCTAAAAATAATTAATAATAATTGATTGTAAAATTATCCAACGAATCTCAAATAGGAATCATTTAAATTATGTAAATAAAATCCCCGGGTTTCTTCTAGCCCTTGGTTATATGTTTCGTTGTTACACCATTGTGTATCAGTTAGCAGATTTTTGGGACAACTATTTTTACGAAATTAATATTAAATGTACTATTTTTACATAATCGTAAATGCAAAAGTTATTGTTTTTCATCGTTAAGTTAAATCAAAGGTTTTTATTTATTTTAAATGCGAATTAAAACTTGCGTACATTATTTATTATTATAGATAAATTAAAAATAATATTATAACAATGTGTAACTAGTGTGGTTGGAATTGACAAAAATATTGTTGTGGAGATAGTGTAAACGTCTGTTTTGGGGTTGTAATGGCGGCTGTTCATTCGCTGGTATAGTGTTAGGGGAGTAAAAAAATTTATATTATTATTTGTTGCAACGACAATCATGGTTAGTTTCATGCGGGATTTTGTGTTTTATTTATATTTCACTTTAATATGTTTTAGAATTATTACAACAAATGCAGATTTAGAGATGGAAGAGTTAGATAAGAGTGCAAATTAAATAACTTCAGTCTTGAAGCATAAAAGTAAAAAGGAAAAATAAAATAAGTTTTGAAATACATATATTTTTTTTTAAATTTATTATTTTTGTCGGATTAATAAAACCTATATCTTTGTATTTTAAATTCGAAAAAGGTGTCATTGAATTCGATTAATTTCAATTTATTAAATATTTTTAGGTTAAATAAGGAAAGTTTGTGCATAGATAAAGAAGGTACAATACATAAGAATATAGATAATGCTCTAACACTGACTAACCATAGACAAGAAATATAGTATTTTTGAAGCTCTATGGTCTAGATATAATAATAAAATATATTTTGCTCAAAGCGTAATTAAGTACTAAGCAAATATAACGAAAACACAAAATCATAAATGGACCTAGTTTGATGATGTTTTTTTTTTTTTAAAAAAGCGTAATTTAGGCAATTTTTTAAAAATGTTAAAAATTTGAATAGTGAAAATTACCTAATTTTAAAATTGCCTGTATTACGCCATTTTATTATGAATTGTATTTGATGAGAACATTCAATATTTTAAGCGATTCATAACACTTCCACCTAATTATTATTATTGTGGTCTCCTAACATTTTAGAAACAAAAAACTTTTATATAGATAATTATCAATTCTTTCTTCATTCCAAAAAAAAAGGTTTAAAAATCGATAGCATATAATTTTCTGGCCAACATTCGTCATAAAATAGTGGCTATTTGTAGTAATTATAAATGTAAAAAAAAAAACATTAAAAATTAATAGAACAATTGGAGGTATAAATTCTGGCAACATGCAGTTAAATGAAGCCATTGAAATTATTAAGACCACAAAAAATCAATAAATTTTTGTAATTGAACTCTCCAAAGCGGCAAAGGTGAAAGCAGTTTGAGTTCCTCTCAAAATTCATAAAAATCCAAAACCATCATTTAAAACAATCTCAAATCAAGTAAAAAGGTAATGGTCCTAAGTGCATAGGAATTGTGATGCAATGAAGAAGAAAAATGGAATAGTAACTAAATGCTGTACTTGGATAAACGTGAGCCGAGCAAATTGCAAGAAAACAAATCAAAAACAGTTGGAGACTTACCCTAGTTTCTGCAGCCAATATATACCCCTTCGCCTGAGCCTTAACCAAGTTAATAGTAGTCTCCTTGGATGCATCTACCACAAGTCTTCCGCCAATGGGATCCACAAGTCTGGCTGTTATAGCTTGCTGCAGAGGGACGATGTGTCCATTCTCTGGATCCTTCACAACCGTGCTAGACGGGTCAACTATCCCTTGCTCGATGCAATCCGTTAACGTCAATCGCTTCCTATCAATTACGCTCGTCGTAATAAACGGATCACTGAATCCACCAGTCGTCGGGTTGTATATTCCGAATTCCAGACACTCATTCAGAGTGAAACTTCTCTTCGGCGTGATCAGCAGTCCTGATTCTATTGCAACTGGTAACGGGTGCAATTTTGAAGTTTCCGTATCCAAAATATTTCCCTTTTCAGCATCCATCAGCCCTTTACGGAACGCTTCCGGCAATTTGACCAGCTTTTTCTTGAGGTTATCTTTAATCAGCGCCGAATCCGAATCGACGTGGCCAAGAATGGCGGCATCCTTGACGGATAGGACCTCGTTGGTTCGTGGATGCGTGAATCTAGCCGTCTGTACATCTAACAATTTCATTTCGATGGCTTGCTCGAAAGTCAGAGGTTCGTGATAATAGACGATCAATCCGTTTTCAAAGATGACGCAGACCGATTTGGAACGACCCGATTGAGGATCGAATGCCGCCTTGCTGTTGAGGTCTACTGTACCTTCTTCAATTGCTACTCGGAGTAGTCTGAATTTACCGGTTTGGGGATCTTTTACAACCGCTGTGTTGGGATCGATAAATTCAAAACGGAGAGCTTCATCCAAAGTGAATTCTCTCAAAATAGGTTCCTTGTCTCTAGTATAGTCTATGGAGGATCTACGGAAACCGCGCGATGAAGTAATTGGTTTCAAGATGGTAACTAAGTGACCTTTGTCTAATGCGACATCAAGATTGTATGCTCTCTTCATTTTGGAATCTAGAACTCTACCTTTAGTAACGTCAATATCACCGTTTTCAATTGCAGCAGCGAGAGATTTAAGTTTGTTTGTGAGAGGATCTTTGAGAGCTGTGGTATCGGGATCGATAAGCCCACTCATTATTGCTGCATTGAGGTCTAGGAAATCTCCAGAAGTTGGATCTACGAATTTACCAGTATCTGGTCTAAAAAGACCATTCTTAACAGCCTCTTCGATGGAAATGTTCTTAGAACTTGTGACAATCAAACCTCGAAGTTTAGCCTCAAGTAGATTGATGGAGTTACCGTTTGGTAAATTGTAACATCCTAGATTTTCATCAATCAATTTGTGTTTAATGGCTTCTGGTAATTTTACGTATTTGCTAGCCTGAATGTTCTTAATCAAAGATGTTTCCGGACTAATCAGATCTTCTGTAATGGATTCCTTGAGAGTCAAGGGTCTATCAGTGACTGGATGTTTGAATTTAGATTTGTCTACGTCATAGAAGCCCATGGCCAATGCATCGTAAAGTGAGAATCCTGCTCCCTCAATGTCTACAATCAAGCCTAACTCCATTGCTCTGTTCAGAGTGATGGAAACGTCTGAACTAGGTTCTGTGAACATTCCACTTCTTCTATCTACAACTCCGGTTCGGCAAGCTTCAGCTAATGTCAAAGGTTTTTCAGACTTCTTATCGAAGTAGCAGAGATACTTAGGATTGATGATATACTTCCTAATAGCTTCATGAATGGTGATCTTTCTACTTGAAACAGGGTCAGCAATCTTGCCTGTCTTATCGTCATACAGACCCTGGTGAATAGCTCTTTGGAGAGAAATGCTAGCTTTGCTGTCTACCAATAGTCCTATTTCAAATGCTTCTTTGATTGTCAATTCATTATTGTCTTTGTTAATGTCTTTTACGGTGCCCGTCTTACTGTCAACCACTCCAGTCTCCAAAGATTCCGGTAGTGATATCTTCTTCCAACTGCCTGATCTGATGTCTTTGACATGGACGGAATCTGGATCTATAAGATTCATCTTGATAGCTTCAGCCAGATGGTATTTCTTGCCAGTATTGGGATCCATGAACAAACCGGTTCTCTCGTCATAAACACCCTTCGAAACGGCTTCGCTAAGAGACATAGGTTTGCGGACTTCTATCAATACTCCTCGTTCAAAAGCCTCCTGGAAATCTATCTTTTCTCCGATTCCCAGCACAATTGAACCTGTTCTAACATCGACGATTCCTCTATCGACTGCAAACTCAAATGGTAGTACTTTGCCATCAACATTGACAAGAGTAGACTGGGGGTCCAGCATTCCCTTTTTCAGAGCTCTATCAGTAGCAACCTTTTCTCTACTTTCTGGATGTGTGAATTTACCTGTTTTTGGATCGTAGAACCCTTTAAAGACGGCTTCAGGTAAACTGAATTTGCGCTTGGCTGGAATAATCAAACCCCTCTCAGATGCATCAACAAAGGACATCTCCTCACCTCTGAGAGGATCTTTGGCTTTGCCAAGTTTAGAGTCGATAATACCTGCTTTGATAGCATCCCCGAGAGAAATGAGTTCTCCTGTCTTCGAATTTTTGATGGTCAAAACATCTGGGTCGATCTCTCCCTTTTTGATAGCATCTTCAAGAGTTTTAGTGGCTGAATCAATAGTCAGAAGACCAGTGTCTGGGTCATAACATCCCTGCACAAGACCCTCCTGTAATGACCAAGGCTTCTTGTCACTCAAAAGATACCCCTTCTCATTAGCCACATCAAGAGTCATAACTGGGTTGGTTATTATACCAGTATCATCATTCAACAAGCCTACCTTGATGGCATCAGTGAGTGTAACTAACTTATCCTGTTGGTCGTCCCTGATTTTCACTGAGTCTACTTCTACCAATTTGCTTGCGATGGCTTCTTTGATCTTAACTTCACTGCCTGATCGAGGATCCAGAATCTTTCCAGTCTTGGAATAGTAATATCCTTTCTCAATGATATCTACCATGGACCACCTCAACTGTTTAGTGATTACATATCCTCTCTGATAAGCTACATCTAATGTAATTAAGCTACCTTCCTTTGTATCCCTAAGCTTTCCTGTTTCAGAATTGACTAGTTTTGTTGTTAAAGCATCTTCAAGCGTAACAAAGGAATCAGCTCTTGTGTCTTTGACTTCTGAAATCGTTGCGTGGAGGATTGATCTTTCAACAGCTTCATCAATTGTAACCTTTTGATCGGTGGTCAGATCTTTGATTTTGCCAGTAGATGGGTCGTACAAGTTCATTTTTATAACTGCTTCCAATGAAACAGGTCTCCTGGAGCTTGGAGAAAGAATACCATTTAGGAAGGCAATCTTCAGTTCTAATTGACGTTTAGTTTCCACATCAATGATAACTCCGTGGTAGAGGTCTACAAAACCTAGCTCAATAGCTTCTGTTAAAGTAATGATTTCATTATTTGTTGGGTTCTTCAAACAGATAGAATCGGGATCAATAAGATTCAAGCGAATTGCTTCGGCAAAGGAATGGGTTTCTCCAGTGTTGGGGTCTTTGTATTCGGCTGTAATTTTGTCGAATGCTCCAGAAATGAGAGCACTTTCGAAAGTGACGGGTTCAATGACTGCCATTTCATTTGGATGTCCCTCAACAATCCATCCACGGTAGATACAGTCGAAGAATGAAACTCTCTTTCCGGATTTGGGATCAACCATATGACCGGTGTTTTTGTCAATCAGGGGAATAGCAATGGCTTCTTCCAGAGGGTAGAACTGTTCAGTTTTGGCATTGAGATCTTGCACAAATAAGTTATTTGGATCATAGACGGAATAGATCATATCGATGAAAGAAATTTTGGCACCAGTTCTGGGATCTAAGAAGATTTGCCTTTCGGGATCGTAGAATCCATATTGTGCAAGAACATCTGGGGACAATTCGTTGAAGGAAATAGATTTGGGCTTGTCAGTGACAATAGAAATACAATTCTTGGAGACAATGTCTACGAGATCTAAAGGACTGATTTCTCCCTGATCTAAAGCATCCTGAATGGTAAGGATGGATTCCTGACCATCAACTAATATGCGGCACACTTTGGGCTCTATCTTGCGCTGGCTAATGGCATCACCAAGTGGTAATCTTTCATATACTATTTCTATTTCTGTTCCTAACTGTTCAACAGAAGACTTGCCAGAGGGCTGTTCAATAACTGGAGATTTTTCCCTGATGGGTGAAATGCGATCATCGGATTCAACTCTATCAAGGAAGTCAATTTCAACATCATCTTTGGGCGATTTTCCATCCTTTTGAGATGTCTTTTCTTTTGTATCTGTAATGTATTTAGGATCTGTTTCTTGAGCAGACACTGTAATACTGCTTGAAACCAGTATTTCCTCCTTGATGTTAACAGATTCAATAGCATCCGATAAAGGCCTTTCCGGTTTCGATACTTCTTTATCTGGGCTAACTTTTTTAACTTCGTCCTTTGGTGTTTTCGGTTTCCGTGCAGGCACAACAGGGACTACCTCTTCTTGTTTACTTGAAAGTATGGGTTTGACTGCTGGCACTTTGAAAACATCTTCCTTACTTGGTGATTTCTTAGTCAGACTCTTGATTCCTTTGGCAATCGCCATTCCTGCTAGTACAGGAGAGGCCACAACAGCCAGGATTCCCATGGCAGCAGCCTTCTTAATGTCTACAGATTTTCCAGTTGTCTTGTCTTTAACTTTTCCAGATTTAGGATCTATCAAGCCCTTCTTCAGGGCATCTTTAAGCGTAACTTGTTTTCCAGATTGGACGTCATAGACAACAGATTCTGGATCGATGATATTCTTCTCTAATGCTTCCTTGAAGGTGTAAGACTTCTTTGGATTTTTCGGATCCCTAAATTTACTAGTAGTCTCATCGTAGATGGTTTCATAGGCTTCAATCAGAGTCATATACTCTGTTTTTATTTCAACAAATTCGGAGTATTGTTCAATTGCTACTGTGGACTCGATGGAAGTGTCCAAAATACCTTTAGATATGGCTTCTGTAATAGTCATTGATGTTCCTGTTTCTGGATTGCTGAATGTTCCAGTTTCCATGTCTACCAAGCCTTGTTTGACAGCATCATCGAAGTTGACTTTGACTTCCTTTGTTGTGAAATGTTCTTTGCTTGTCTTTTCATCTTTAATAATTCCTCTTTCCCTGGCTTCCTCGATGGAAATAATCTTCCCAGTCTTCAATTCCTGCACTTCATTGGAACTGACTAGAACATATCCGGACAGAATTTCAATCATCTTTGTTGTGATGGTATGGTGGGATGTGACAGTTTCTGTGACGGAGGTGACTCCCCCGGTGGTTTCAAACGAAACAAGTTCATCTAAGGGTTTCACTATCAACAAGCCTTGCTCGATGGCTAGAGATATTGGCACAACTTTTCCAGTCTTTGGATTCGTGAATGTTCCCTTGTCAGAATCAATCAAGTTGTCTTCAAGAGCATCCTTGATTTGGACAGCGTCCCTACTGACGGGGAAGGGGATTGCCATGATAAAATTGTCTTTAATAGCATCTTCAATGGGTGTTTTAACTCCTGTGATGGGATGGATAACATGTTTGGCGGTTGCATCAACTAATCCTCTCTGTACTGCCACTGTTAGGGTCATACCAGCTGGTGGGATATTTTCAATCGGAGATTTACCTTCAACATCCTTATCAAATACATTAACTCCTACAGCAGAGAGCAAATCCAAGTTCCCGCTTCTTGTTTTCACCAAAGACCTGTTCTCATCTACATTGCCCTTGACAATTGCTTGCTGAAGTGTGACTTTCTGTCCATCTGGGCTAACCATGGTAGACAGAGGGTCAACTATATCACAAACAATGGCCTCGCGCAGTGAGAGATGATCACCAGTCTCGGGATGGATGATCTTGCATGTTTCTGGTTCAATCAGGCCTTGTTCAGCCAATCGGGGAACGGACAAGCTCTGTGCCAAAGGAATAAGTATTTGATTGGTGCCATCTGGATCCAATATGCCTCTTTCTATTGCCTCATTGATATTCATCACATCACCTCTTTGGGGATCAACAATAGCTCCTTTATCTCCATCAACTGTTTTGTTGAGTACTGCCTCTGATAATGTAATCCTTTCACCAGTAGGGGACAAGAAGTTGTCTTTCTTATTCAGAATCTCCGCAGTTTCATCATCAATCATTCCTTTTTCAACAGCTTCTTTCGGGCTGACTACCTTCTTCCTCATTTTCTGTAGGATGACTGGTTTTCCAGCTTTATCAGGACTCAAATCAAAAGACCTAGCACTGCCGATTGTGACTTTGAATTTAGGCTCCGTTGTTATTCTAGATCTCGTCAACTCTGCCTCTGAAATCATCTTTGGCGAATCAACATAAGTCGTTGTAATAGTGCCAACCTTTTTGTTGGAATCAACAGAATCTAAAAGTTGCTGGGCGTATTCCGGAGTGACTAAGCCCTTTTCAATAGCTTGCTGAAGGTTGATTTCATTCCCTGTATTTGGATCTTTCACAAAGATTGATTTGGAAATGCTTTCCTTAGATGTTTTGATGGTGCTTTGAGGGTAGACCTTTTCTGTTATGACACCTTGTTGTTGGCTAATCATAGTTTCCATCATTTCATTATCAATAAGTCCCTGTGACAGAGCATCGTCAAGGGGAATTTGCTGTTTAGTTATTGGATCAGTCACAAACATCTTCCTCACAACTTTGACTGTAGTGGTTCTCTCCGAGTTAAGGAACTCTTCAAGTTCTTCTGGTTTGATGGAACCAGATTCCACAGCTTGTTTGGCAGTCATTTGCTTACCTGTTACTGGATCTGTGATAATGAGTTCTGAATCAAGATGCTCCATACTAGTACTTGTTGTTATTCTTTGAGGTGAGTCTCTGCTCGATAGCTCATACTTCTTCAGTGTTTCTTCATCTACAAGTCCTCTTTCATATGCCACTTCCATGGGTATCTTTTCTCCTGTCTTAGGGTCAACTACCATTGTGTTTCTGATAACCTGAATTGCTTTGGCCCCTGCAATAAGTGGTGCACCCAGCACAGCAAGAACTCCGAACTTGGCTGCATCAACAATGCTGATCTTTCTGCCTGACTTGTCAATGTAATCACCTGTATTTTCATCGATGATACCTCTCTTCAAAGCTTCCTTGACTGTAATTTCTTTGCCTGTGGCAGGATCCTTGACTTTGACTGCGCTTGGATCAATTGTGCCATCTCTTACAGCAGCGATGATATTCTCCGAATGTCCAGTCTTAGTAAATAAGACTAAAGCTGTTGCAGGATCATAAATGATGCCTGGAGCCACTTGAATCGGCTCTGGAGAAGGAATATCAACACCTGAGCTTTCGATTTGTGTGAAAATGGGGGGGTTGTTGTCTAACACGCTGGAAACCTCAATGACATCGGGTTGTCCAGTAACTTTTGTGATTTGAATGAGTCTTTGACTCGGAGAATCCTTATCCTGCCTATCTCCTAACAACACTAAATTATTATCAATCGCCTCCTTCATTGGAATGTATTTGCCCACTTTTTTATACTGCCCTGTTCCATTTAAAATTCCCTTTTCAATACTTCTGATTAGGGAGATCTCCCTTCCATTCTTTGGATCTATAACGACTGCCGATTTTGGATTGATGATCTTCAGTTTTACACACTCTTCGAAGCTCACTAGCCTATCTGTGCCGGGAATGATGAAAAGTCCAGTAACAGGATCGAATAACTTCTGATTTATAGCTTCTGCCAAGTACCAGCCGTCTGGTGGCAGTTCAAACACTTGCTTCTCCATCGATCTTCGTTCTGATGATATGAAACTAGCTGTGGAAGTTTTGCTGGTCATTGTGGAGGTGTGAACTGTGCTATGAGACTCGGCCACATCCATGCGGTCTTCTGAACCAGGTCTAGAGTATATCTTCTCAATGCTCTTTTGCAAAGTTATTGGATCAGGCCTAAACACAGAATCAGTTTGAATCTTAGAAATGGGACTGGAACCGACAATTGGGGGAGTGGGATCTTTGACAAAGGATTTCTTTGTAATCTTAAGTTCTACATATTGTCCTGGCGCACTATTCTTCCTGCTGCTTGTCTTGTAAGAAGGACTTAAAGGAGACACTTCTCCAGATTTTCCTTCCTGCATATCGTATCCTAACAAACCTTCATCTAACGCTTGCTGGATGGGAATAATAGTCCCCGAAGTGGGATCTGTGAAGGTTTGACTATGTTCATCTATAAGACCTCGTCTCACAGCCTCAGTAAAGGTAATTGTTGTATCAGTCCTAGCTCCTACAGTATTTGTCATAGTGACATAACGTTTAACAGTCTTTGTGACGGTCTGAGTAGTGAGGGTAATATTGAGTAGAGAATTGAGCAACACAGCACCTTCGGGAGTAATTAGATTGACTTCTACGGCTTTATCAAGTGGCAAAGGCTTCTGAGTTTGAGGATCCAGCAAATACCCTGTGTGGGGGTTTAGCACCCCCCTAAACACTGCATCCATAACGGTCAACTCAACGGAATTCTGGAAAATACCTACTTTACGATTTAACATTTCGTACACTTCTGGACGGATGGATCCTAACTTAACGCCCTCATCCATCAGGATGAGCTTGGTCGGCTTAACACTGACAATAATACTACCTCCATTCTGACTCGAGATCAAACCTTTGTTTAAAGCTCTATTGAAGGACAAGAATTCGTTTGACCCCGGATCACGGAAACCATCAATATCAAACAAAGACTTTTGAGAAACTGACGTGATTAGGCCTCTGTCAACCGCTTCAGGAATGGTACAAATCTCACTGGTCAATGCATCCCGATACCTGGTGATGTCCGGCAGAATGATTCTAGAAGCTAAAGCTTCTGAAAGGGACAGAAGTTCTCCTGTCTTAGTATTTGTGACTGATTTGACATTATCGCTATCTAAAACACCGTACGAGATAGCTTCCAGAATGTTCAATTTGTACTTTTTCAAAGGGGACGAAATGAGTCCATTGTTATCCATCAACGTGTTATCTACAACGTCTTTAAGAGTCATAGGTTTGCAGATAAATCGCCGGGTTTGAGCTTCACTAAATTTAAGTTTTTCTTTTGTGATGTTATTTACGAACCGACCGAATTTTGGGTTAACGATACCCTTCTGAACAGCTTCCGTCAGAGTGATTTTACGATCAGCGGAAGGATCGACGACTTCACGAACCTCGGGGTCGATGAGCTGGTTCTTGATCGCGACATCTAATTGGAACTTATCGCCAGAGTTCCGATCCACGATCCAACCAGAATCTTCCTCGACTAAACCTTGTAAAATAGCGTCGGATAGGGATACAGCGCTGGATTTAATTTTGATAATCTCATTGTAGATCAAATAGCCTCTCTCATACGCTTCCGAGACTGTAATGTAAGTGCCGTCAGGTAATCTAAACATGCCTTTTTGCAAATCTACTTGTCCAACATTCATCGCCTCAGCGATACTCATTCCCTGTCCGGGAATCTGTCTAGTTTCTGAAATTACCTTAATCCTTTTTTCAGCTGGGTCAGAGAATCCTTGTTCGGCGTCGTATAATTCTCGTTGAATAGCTTCGAGAAGGGTGACTTCTTTTCCGTCTTCCGTAGTGCCACACGGACCGACAAGCCTAGCAGCAAGATTGGAGTCGATGAGTCCATCTTGAGCAGCTTGCTCAATAGGCACGCTTTGCCTGCTATCGATACTTGTCACGATTCTTCCCGTCCTCACATCAAGGATTCTCATACTAATAGCTTGGCCGACTGTGAGCACTTCTCTCGTCTCTGGGTGAATGATACCTCTGGACTCGATGATGTTTGAACCTTCGTACATTCGGTGAACTCGTTTGAGGTTCTTAAGGTCTGGGTGAGTCCCGTTGGACTCTTTGCCGTTAATGATGGTGGTTGTTTTGAAGACATTTTGAGAGACGGATTTTCCATTGGTGGTTGTTGAATCGTAGGGGGATTTGGAGTTGACCGTGACGGTGGTTCGTGAAGGCGACGTTAGACCATCTATCTCTGATTCGGTCGTCGTTCTGATATATCTGCGAAAGAATAAAAAGGCTAGTCAAAAATGTACATAGAGTAAAAAAATAAGAATGATGTTTCCATTTTGAATTTGGAACAAACGTGGTATGTGTTCAAAGTGTTCATTTTCTTTATAGCTTAACAGGATTCAAACCAGAGCTCTTAACAAAGGTAAACTAGCAGAAAAATCTGTACCACGAGAACAGAACACTGCAGATGATTATTTCCAGTAGTACTTACTGTGACGATGTAGTGTAGTGCGTCGAGACCGTGTGTTCTGACGCGGCAATATCGTGCATGTTGAACTCTTGCCTGAAAGAACGCACTGAGCGCGGCGCCATCGCTTCCACGAGACGCTAAGGAAAAAAGAAATACATTATTAGTTTTACATTGAATTTCAACGCCATTTGGTGATTAGTATCTTCAGACATCAAAACACCATTCAATAAATAAGTCAATTCAATTCTGTTTGAAAACTTTAGATCAAAATTGAGTATAAAATTTTTCATCGACAATGCTTTCTAATGTTACCAACGAAATGTTTGCTGAAATATTGACAAACGGTCAAGACAAGACAGTCTTAACAAAAATGAATTATTCATGGTAGAGCACAAATTTAAGACAATTTGTATACATTTGGCGTTCTGTCCAAATTTACCTATCTTCGATCAACGCTATATTTAGAAAAAATTGTTTTCATTTACATACAATAATAACATTCCTATGAATCAGCAATACAAAAATTAAATAATTTTACTCATAGTTAAGGTATTTTAAAACATAAATGTTACGACAGGTGTTCAGAATGATAACATCTGTCCCTAATCAAGACCACCTCAACACAGGCCAGGACACTGAAACAAATAAGCACCTTATTTCTGTAAGATCTTCCTATATATGTACAGATATTTGTTTTTAACATTTTTCAATTTATTATAATAACTTTTGAAGGTTTTACACATCAATGTAATATTTGATCATTGAAGAAGAAGATAATATTAATTATTGTAAATGAAACAGAACAAGACACAGAAAATAAAAAGGTAACAGTCGTAACTGGTGATCGAACCCAGGACCTCTGACTTAGGGGAATTACACTCTTACCACTGAGCTATTGAGACCTGATTATGAGCAGCCAAACAAAAAAGGGAATTAATTAAGGGCGGTTAGAGTGTTGTCCCGGGAAGACAGAGGTCATGGGTTCGCCCCCAGTTACGACCATTAGTTTTTTATTTTCTGTGTTGATTTATTAATATTATCCTACAATGATTAAAATGTTATACAGGGTGTCCGGGGGTAAAGTGCATAAACTTCGGGAGGTGATTCTACATTTTTTCGTAATTTCAATTTTTAAGGTAGTTTTCAGGTACAAAGGTTGAATTTTTTGTATGAAAGAAATAATATTCTTCCCTGGATAAATTTTTTTGTTTGAAAAAAAAAACTACGGAATTTTGAAAAAACTTATTTACCTTTTTTATTTCTACCACCATGAATCATCATCTGAAATTTGTGCACTTTACCCCCCGGACACCCTGTATAATATTTTAATAATTGAAAAAGATAATATTAATAAATGTAAATGAAACATTAATCGGAACACAACACAGAAAATAAAAAAAAGTAATGGTCGCAACTGGTGATCGAACCCAGGACCTCTGTCTTAGCGGAATTACACTCTTACCACTGAGCTTTTGAGACCTGATTATTTTCCGTATAAGGAAAAATGTCTTAAATTATAAAATATACAGGAAGGTCTTTTATAAATAAGAGGCCAAATAGATTCACTGTCCTGGCCTGGGTTGAGATGGTTTTGCCCTAATACTAGTTTTATTAGGCATAGTTTGAAAAAGTATTCTTGAACAGGTTGGACAAAATCAATTAAAAATAGTTTATAAAAAGACAATAAACATATTTTATAATATTAGTATATGAATAAATAATAATAAAAAATACACACCCGACACTCGTAGGCAAAGTCATATTCGTAACTGTCACTGTCACACATGATGATATTATGTTAACACTAGATAACTTTAATAAAAGCACTTCATAAATACAATAACTTATTCACTAGCCCATTATAAACACTGTAAATTAAGGAGGAAAAAAGATTTATGAAGGTATACCGAATGAAAAAAAAGTAGTTTTTTTTTTTCAATATTGGAACTGATTGTGTGAATAATTCAGACAAGCGATGAAGTAACGACCTATTTTTTTACAGAAAATTTTGTTAATTGTGTCATTTTCAAAATTGGAACTGATTTTTGAAGAATTAAGATTATCTCGTGATTTGCGTCTGCGCTAGTCATCGAACATACTAATTTCGGTTGCGCGTCAGTCCTGCGTGAAATCTGGTTAAGTGAACTCAAATTTCGCTTTGAATTTAAGTGTAATTTTCAAAATTGAAACATACTGTGTGAAGAATTCAGACAATATCATATTTTTAACACATTTTCAAAATTGGAACTGATTTGTCAAGATTTCAGACTATTCCGTGATTTTTCACGGGTCTGCGCTAGTGTATACATAATACGTAATATGATGGTATCAAATGTGGTATCTCAAATCTAAATGGTATAAAATAAAAGTCGCTAACCGCGTCTGTTTGTTTGTGCGCTTAGTTCTTCTAAACTGCGCAAATGATTTTGATAGGGTTTTCACTATCATATCAGATAATTTCTTCCGTAAGGTTTATATACATAATACACGCGTATTATATTTATAAAAATAGAGAAAAATCGATGATTATCCTAGAATTCACAAACTCGAAACTTTACTACGAATCATTCATAACCACGAGCAACGCTGGGTATAAATCAGCTAGTTATTATATATAACATTAGAATAATACACAAATAACTTTGTTTACATCACTTTAATATTCAGGGTTTTCCAATAAGAGGTGTTATTTTATTATTAAATCGTAAAAGATCAATGGTTTCGTTGCTTGTATGGCACGTAGCGCCGTCTTGTTGAAACTAAACGTTGTCCAGATCAATACCATCCAATTCCGGCCATAAAAAATCATTAATCATCTCTCGATAGCGCGATCCATTCACCGTAACTGTTGCTCCAGCCTCATTTTCGAAAAAGTAAGGTCCAATGACTCCGCCGGACCATTTTCAACCAGTCACACGTTGAGGATAAAGAGGCTTTTCAACAATAACTCTTGGGTTTTCCGAGCCCCAGATGCGACAATTTTGCTTGTTGGCGTAGCCACTGAGGTGGAAATGGGCCTCATCACTCAAGATGATTTGCATTTGATTCACTCAAGTGAATTTTAATAATTTCAATGCGTTGTTGAAGCGTGTATCGTTGCATTTTTATTAATGGCGTAGTTTCTACTTGTCAAATGTCAAAAAATGACAGCTTCAAAAGTAACATCTACCGAAATAGCGGGCTATTCAAAATAACACCTCTTATTGGAAAACCCTGTATATAATCGTCAATAATCGTTAATTTATCGTGTAATAAAAATTACGATATTAATATTCTGTCGATGGCTGGGAGTTAAAACATGCCAGTAAAGTATGCTTTACCGACTTGCATAAAGCCCGCAAATAATATGCGTTCAGATGTGAGAATTATGTACTTAAGTAATTAGCATAAATAGCTCATTAAACACGAGGAAAAACACGGAACTAAAAATAATCTGGGATTAAATAAAATAAATGTCAACATTTTTTGGTGGATATGCTTTTGGTGTGATGTCATTGTTTTTAATAAAACTGCATAAAAAACGACAATAACATTTATCTACTAGCTTCAGTACCCGGCTTCTTCACAGAGATTTGTTTTGAAAAATAAAAATATGGAACCAACAATACTAGCAGATAAAAACCAAAAAACTTTTTATTTGAAAACTTCAACGGTTCTTTTTGAAAATAACAGATGGCGCCACTACCGTTTACAACAATCCTAAACTGTACAGTCATTAAGCCCCCGCACACACAATTTCTACTGATTTATAACAATTTTCTCGTTAACTCTTTAAGTTTTAATGTTCCAAAAAAAAAGTTTTTTTGAAGATAATATCTTTACATCTGTTATGCCGAAACGTAATTATATTTAATTCACTCGATAGAAAAAAATCTCAAAGTAAGCTTCGAAAATTATTAAAAACACATTTGTTCTGTTATTTACTATGTTATAGGAATGAAAAAAATTCACAGTGTATCTTTAAATGCAACTGGAACAAACGGAAATTAACCCAGTTTCCATCATACGATCGAGTTGAAACTCGGTAGACATACTAAATGACGGCCAATTTTTTATGACAATATATTCCATCAACTTTTGGTGGCAATCACGCACACACGCTGGAAAACACGTTTGTTTTATAAAATTGGATGACATGATATTTAATAAATAAAAAAAATACAGTTGATATATGAATAAATGTCAGTAGGTACTATCAATATCGGGACTCCATTCCCCAGGGACGAAAGTTCAGTCCTCAGTCAAACCAAAGACTATAAATAAAAAGATGGATTATTGTTTTAAAAAACTTAATTTTTTAATGCATTTATTTGTATTGCTTTTGTATATTATATCGGCAAACCGGTCAATAGTCATCATTAGTAATGTGCCAATTTAAGAGTCAAATAATCGCAGAAATTAATCTTAGATTAATCGTTATGGTTTTGCATAAGTCAAGGTGTGTCGGAATTTGATAATCAACTATCGCGTGCAAAATTACTGTCTAATCAACAATCAACTGCCTAAATACCACGCCGATTCCTCGAAGATGGATCGCCACACAACTTTGTTTTTGTCATACACCCTTTGCGTCGACGACGAGTCTATCTGTTCTCTCTCTCTCTCTATCTTACAGAGAATAAAAAAATATATAATAAATAAATATAATAAATGTAGGATTACGAAAGATTTTATAAACATTTATATTGAGGGATCAGTAGGATTTTTAGGTCCAAATTAGAAGTTCTACCGAGCCGAACCCTCTGATATGAAAATATCTGGAGTCGGTGAATTACTTTCCCATTTGATCTCTGGTGATTTGTCGTGTTGTTTTTGTATTATTTTGTATTTATTATGGTTATATAATGCACTTGCATAATGTGGATTGACTAGATGATCATTTGTGGAAAAGTGTGTGGAAGGGTTTAGTTTTTCCTGTGGGGAAGATTTAACCCAGACATAAAGTCGGAAAAATATATTTATTAAATACATCGCTAGATTATCGAGACGTTTCGATTATGCCATCACCAACATATTCAGTGTGCGTAACTCAAGAACTTTGTTGATGACAGGCGATGATGTCATGAAAACAAGTTTCACGGACAAATAAAATGATTATTTCACAGATTGGTCACAGTTTGCTGTCCAATTCACGCGTTTATTCAAATCTCAACCGTCTTAAGTAATGACGTAATTTAGTTTAGCAAAATATTTTGCCCACGATCTTATTTAAATAATATTCCATGAAACAAGATATATTATTATACTATTGTGTTGTTTGGCCTAGACACGTGGGATGGGGTTTAAGAAGCGAAGATAATAAAAGAGATACCTACTTTATAAATTAAAATCATTGATGAAAACATGGTTTTGAATGCTGTACCGATTTTGAAAAAAAAATGATGTCACCAATTTTCGGTTACAAAATAAATCAACACAATGATAATGCAACATACCTTTAAAAGGTGTTATAAAGTCATTAAAATCGATGAAAAAAACTAACCTAACCTATTTAACCTCGTTTTTGTTTCATCACTTTTCATGACTTTACATCACTTTTTAAAGGTCTGTTGAATTGTCATTGTGTTGAGTTGTGCAATTACCCCAATTTACACAAGAGCTTTTAACTTCTAGGCCCCATACAAGTCACTGATATTGATTATTTGATCAAGAAAGAATTTAGATATTTAAAAAATTAATTTCACCAGATGTAAGGAAATATTAAAATTAATTTCACCAGATGTAAGGAAATATTAAGGTTTTTTTGAGCACACAGACACGCCCACAACACGCTTCTATTTGTTTAGCTCTTTAGTGGTCTAATCGAAAGACAAGCGTCATAACTCATAACCACTTATCCACGGAGGCCAATTGCTCATTAACTTGATTTAATCCATTGAAAAACACTTCAAATTTAATTTCCACAAATTAATAGGTTAGGTAGGTACCTTTTATAGAATTAAAAGGTTTACCAAAAAGTTACGATTTCAAAATGATGAGATAACTAATAAATATTTATGTACCCACTATCCGGCTTCGCCAGAAATTTAAGCTAGGTAGGTACTTTTTATCGAAAATGAAAATATGCAATAGCATCTTGTTTTATTCTTTGATGATAGCCAAATGAATATTTCAAAGCTCCATAGCCCACGATGTCAAATATGTAGAAATCTGAAAATGGTTGCATTGAACTATAAATTTAAGGAAGAAACGCCTGTACAAATTTGATGATACCAGAACTTACCGTTCGAGAGTTTTTTTCACTCTTTCAAACATACTGATAGCTTAATCGTAAAGGTAAAATTTATTGACGATGTTCTAATTTATTGATGCCAGAACTCACCGTTTGCGAGATATTTTTGCTTCAAACGCACAAATTTTCTATTATTTTATCGTTACTTTAATCTTTATTGATGGAATTCAAATGTATATTGAACTCGTAGATTTGAAGCAAGGTCGAATGAAATACAAGAACAAATAGGTATTAAATTTCTCAAAAAAAAAATACAGCCAAGGCACCACGAAAATAAACGGATAGAAAACAGTGGGAACCCACACCATCCGAGCTAGCATCATGTGTGCATATTCAATGCCAAATTACCTGAAGGTCAATTCGTGACCTAGTGATGATGTTAATGTAATATCGACTATTGCGCGTGGGTCAAAAATACCTACCATTGAAAACAAAAGGTATTTTACTAGCAGTAATACCCACATTCAAAGCTCCAAGGCTCAAGATAGAGGTGGCACTACGAGCCGAAAATAATTGGGTTGACATGGAAATTCCGGACTGAAAAGGCAGTGGAAATTTCAACTGACTGTTCTAGAGTTTTTACTGATTTAAAAAAATAGATTTCTGCTAGTTAAAGATGATTTGACCATGAGAAAAGCTAAGGCCCAGTTGTTTCGCATAAATTCAAATGTAACTTTGTCATCAAATGATCCTGTTAAAAAGTGACACCATGCCCGATAAAATATTAGTCATTCAGAATATATCGAGAACACGGGCTCTTTTCCTAATGCATATCATGAAGGAATGCAATAATATCAGCATTTGTATGAATAAGTGTTCCACAGTCCTCATAAAACAATTGCTTTTAACTGATACTTTGTTAGGAACTCAATTTAATCGTTATAGGAAAACGTTACAATTTATTGTAAAAGGAAAATGAATAATTTGGCCAGATTTTTATTAAATTAACAGTATTTCATATCAGTAAGTTTACTCCGTGTCATTCAGCGCCATTTTGTTGTTTTTTTAACATTTGAAAGATACCCGTTAAGAGAAAGATACAACCCAAAAATGTGTACATTCTTGGTATACCTTATTTGTAGGTAATAGGCATTAAAATCGCTTGACAAACGGAGTCTAGAAACGTTCGATTTCAAGCACAAAACTGGTTTCTATCTTGTAAATAATTTTGTAAGAAAGAAAAAAAATTGATCAAGTGAAACTGTCACAGATAATCTTGGCTATAATACTGTATTTTTTAAAGTTATTTCCTTTACGCGTTCACACATTTATATTGAAAAAAAAAATTTTTTTAGTAGTTACATTTATATTTTTCATTGAGTAATTTATTTTTTATGTGTATTCTACTCAAGCGAAACGATATGAAAACCTTTAATTTATCTAATGTACACCAATTCGTTATAAAGATTTATCAAAATAGTTATTTAGCATTAAGCTTCTGACCTGACAATATGCTATTCGTCCTTTTCTGATGATCACAATTTGTTCATGAACTGATACGGACTTGGGATGGGTTGTTTCAGAAAATTTGAACAATTCTTAAAATTTCAAAGATAATTTTCAAGTAATGTGAAAGATTTTTTCAAGTTCTGTCAAGCAACTAGCCTATAATTATGCAATAACAGAATTTTAATAGGACTTTCACAGAACCCGAAAATGAACGTTTAAATTTGATGAATTGTTAAAGTTCTGGGAAACAACCCATTCTTAGAAGTCAAAAAACAAAATGATGCTGGATGGACATTTCATGACATTGTTACACGTGAATAGTATAATTCTGCCAGAGTAGAAGTTAAACTAGGAATATAAATTATTACGAAATATTTCCGGAAATGCGAAGATGTTCATCTTTTTAAATGGCGCGAAACAACGCGGTTGCTGGACCGGAAACGGGGGTTATCCATTTTCAAATAAACGGAAATGTATTTCTTCTGAGATAGTTTTCAACATCTAGTACGAGTCACAGTCCTATTGATTTTCTACACATATTGCAACATTATCTTTAGACTACATATTATTTTTTATTTTTAAACGGGCGGTCCGTTTGATAGATTCCCCAATCTTAACAAACGGACTGCAATCTTTAGAGCACAGGCGTCAGGTAGGTATGCTGTCCTTGTTCTATCGGTATTACAATGGAAGATGCTCTGAGGAACTAGCGTCATTGATCCCTTCGGCACCGGTGCGTAGTCGGGATACACGCCAAACGCGCGCCCAACATTTGTACACAGTTGACACTTGTCACATGAGAACGGGTCGCTTCTACGATTCGTTCTTAAGTTCAACGGCTCGGCTGTGGAACGAACTGCCGGCCTCTGTGTTTCCTCCCTCCTACAACATGGGACTCTTCAAGACCCATGTTCACTCCTTCCTCTCCACAAAAAGACCCTCCACACAGCATCCCCAAAGATGACATAGGCCCTGAGGGAAATTATTTTCTTCTGGGCCTCCTGTGTGGAGTAAATATAAAAAAAAAAAAAAAAAAAAAATTATTGTCAATCCATTAAAATTAATGATCGGATTTCTGAATATAATATTAATTTAACCTGTTGATGCCCGGAGCATAAAACAGAAAAATATAAATGGAACCTAAAGTTTTATTAGCCCAAGCGATGTTGATTTTGTTTTTCATACATTTTTCGAAGCATTAAGGTCAAAATCGCTTCGCGAATTACTCTATTAAGGATCATACTAGAATGCTCGCATGTTCTCCAAAGACCCATCGGCGTTCCTGGTTAATGGTAGATACTCTCAGTATCGCATCAGAAAAAAACCCACGATTCCGAATCGGAACGATGCTTGAAATGACATTAATCGTGTTTGTTTACCAGATCTGAATAGCCAGGCACTTCTCGACCTTCCTCTACTGAATCACTTACCCTTCAAGTCCCTTCAGCGTTATGGGATACTACATTTGGGGATGCCATAGTCCTACTGGCTTTGGGCAGTTGGAACTCTTGTGTGGTGGTCACATAAATAAAAAATTTAATGCATATGCATATGCCCATTTCCTAATACTCAACCCAGGAAATTAACATCTACATAAAATAATACTTATTTCTATTTACATAACTCGACCCCTCTCAAAAAGAAATCGTAACAAGTTACGTATTTTTAGCACAACAAATATTTCAACATTGATGTTGTCTTCTACAACGAAATTTCATGTTTTTTACAAACGTTTCTTATTAATTAGATCATGCTGAGGAGAAAAGTTTTTAAAATTTTGGAAAATACCGAATAGTAGTACCGAAGATATAAGCCGTCAAAATTTTTAAATTTGCGACCGGCTAAAAAGCGTGTGACATCACGGTACATGTTCTGCAGTACTGCAGAAGTGTCATGCGATTTATGAATTTACTGAATTGTGTTTCATGTGATCCAAAACTAAATTTACTGTCATTATTAAATCTTGAAAATGATAACTCTCTATATAAACACATTGTTATCAAAATAATATTTAAAAAAAAAACAGGAGACAACCTCATTACTGAAAGTATATTCCCTGAAAGTGTGAACTTTGAACTGTGCCATTTGGAAAGAAAACTGAAGTCGCCAATTAACATAATACCTATCGACGCCTAGTTTGCAAATACATCTGCCTAACCCTTCTTGTCATTGTTCGTGTATATTTATATTTCTGAGAACACAGCATTATTTCTGTCATGACATTTATAGATCAATCTATTTTCAAAACTGTAATTTTGAACTGCACCTAAGTAGTGTAGTCGATTTTTTTGACTTCCGTGTTCTAATTTCGAAAAGGGCGGGCTCTCTTGCGATGACGCGTCGCGACGCTCTTTTGTTTTAACGTCGTTCTATTTTCAAATAGAGCGTCGTAAATCTCAGGAGATTACCGAATTCTCAATACGTCATTTTGGAAGCTTAAAAATCTCTACGGTAAAGACGAAAATACCGAATACACAAGATTGGTTTATACTAAACGAAAAAATATATAAAATTTGTTTCATCTGTTCTATACCTCAGCTTTTAGTTGAAAAAATGTTTTTTTATACAATACCGACACAATAATATGTCATGGAAGAAGCTACCGGCATTCGTGTTTCCTCCCTCGTTCAAGCTGGGCCCCATGAAGTTGCCCAACGGTGTAGCGATATAAGTGTAATTATTGGTACACAGTACAGTTAAAAATAATAAAAAAACAAGCAACACCAATATATGTATTATGTTTCAATCGATAAGGTTTTTGTTTCCCAATAATTAACCTTGAGGACAGATCTACTGTATTCAGTTACAATGGGGTCATATTTAAAAACCCTCAATGCATAGAATGGGTCGATACTTACACAGGGGGAACAAAACGATGTCTAAAAGCGAAGACATTGTATCTCCACTAAAGAAAACTCAAAAATGTAAACGAGTTTGACATGGCCTCTCTATCTCACATCATTCCATATTGATCTTAACCTACTCGAAATAATAGATAATGAAGATAACGAACACGGCAAGGAGAGGGGCGCATAGTTCGTCAGCTATACCAAGCACTTAATCGAATCGAATCAGTTCAAAATAGACTTAACTCGATCTGAGTCTTAACTATTTCAAATTAGAAAATATAAATGAATTTCCTGAAAAAAAAAACTTTACAACCGTGTAGATTCTTTCCTCTTGGTCATAATTTTTTTTTTTTTTTAAATAAAGTCAAATATTCCCGGGTTATGAAAATAACCTGACAATATTTGAAAATCTCCTACTACCACCACAGAAAGCGGAAAATGTTGCTTGTGTTGTGATGGAGGACTTAGCCAGTTGAGGAATTGAACACGCTACGCCTGGGTGGGACCCAAGCGCGATGTCAACTCGGCCACCGACCGGTCAAAACAAAACCAATCCCCACCTACTAAGAAACTCCGAAACTTTCCATATTCCTTTACAAACAATTAACTTAACATTCTCTTACCTCTGCAAATGTGTGAACTAAGATTTCTGAAATGTTTATCGAACTTTACTAAATTTCTCGAATCTCTTGTTTTAACTTAATTTCTCTTGACCCAAACATAATTGTTTATTGTTTTTTGTTGTTGTTTCAAATACTTTGTTTTGTTTTATACATTATTGTTGTACACGGTTATTGAACGGTTAGTAATTGTTATTTATTTGTAATTTTTGTAACGTTAACCCTCTGTCTGTTATGTACACTAAAAATAAAACTTCACGACTACATAAAATAATTTAAGGTTGAATGAGCTTGCCAAGAAATGAAATTCTTCCGAAGAAGTTTAAATGGGCGATGGCCAATACGGCTAATACGAGAAAGTATTTTCTATCGGAACAACTCTGAGAAAATCTAACCTAAATATTTAACCGGACATTTTATTTATTCGATTCTAAAAACTATTAATTTAGCAGTTTACTACTTGAAATAGCTTTAGCCGTGTTTGGTGACAAGATCTGAATAGCCAAGTACTTTCCTACCTTCCTCTCCCCACCTCCTTCCCCTCCCCGCTAGTCTCACTAGCTCCAGACCGTTGGGAGAAGTGAGGAATCTTGTGCGGTATTCAAATCTATCTATCTATATAAATAAAAATTTAAATGCTCGTTTGCTCAAAATCTTAAATCTCCGAAAATTCTTCACCGATTGCTTTGAAATTTTGACACAACGTTGCAATCGAATACGTGTGTTTTTGTATATCTATATTATATAGATGTCACCTATGAGAGGTAAAAACATGCGTATTAGATCTATCAATAAATTTATGTAAATTTATGCAAAAATCAGTCATTTTAAATACATGTAGAATAACGAAAGATTTTTTAAATATTTATGTTGAGGGATCAGTAGGATTTATAGGCCCTGTTAGGAGTTCTACCGAGCCGAACTCTATGATATGAAAATATCTGGAGTCGGTGAATTATTTTCCATTTGATCTCTGGTGAGTTGACGTGTTGTTCTTGTATTGTTTTGTATTTATTTTGCTTATATAATGCACTTGCATAATGTTGAATGACTAGATGATCATTTGTGGAAAAGTGTGTGGAAGAGTTTAGTTTTTCCTGTGGGGAAGATTTAACCCGGACATAAAGTCGGAAAATAGCGAAGAATTATATTACAATATTCGATGTTTGTTATATTATATTTCGACTATAAAATATATTATTCGTGTCGCGTCTATCGCATTATTATAAAGGTCACGGTGTCATTCGGAACGGACTCTACATATTAAATGTTACATATGGGACACATATATTTATAGGTATAGTGTGACGTACGTATGTAGTGAAATGCCACATAACATAATTATGTATGTACAGTTGTAGTTGGCTAGACGGTATACAATGTTGACCGACATATCGTGGGAGAAATAATAACTATTTTGAATATTATCTCAATGACTGTACAGTTTAGGATTATTGTAAACGGAAGTGGTGCCCTCTGTTATTTTCAAAAACAACCTTTGAAATTTTCAAAACCGCGGAATCGGGTTTTCATCGGCTTCTAATTATTTATAGTACATTTTACTACAAGTTATATGTTTCAAATTAAATTATACATAGTTAATGTACCTATTACGCATGTCCTTAAAATGTCTTGTTGATTTCGTTTGGGATGAAAATATTGTTCTTAAATATATTAATCAATGACTCTGACAAAAGCTCTGAAGTCAAGTTTGCGAGATTCGTGAAAACATCTGAGATAATAAACTGACATAAGTGTGCTGTGGGCAATGACGTCAGATTACATCTAGACTTGTGTATTGTCTCACAAAATTAAGATAAAATGTTGCAAGTAAGAAACGCTCTTATTCTTAATTCAAACGTTGTTCATGCATGACAAAGATTGACATTCAGATGTGTACGAACGAAATTAACGATAGGTTTTTCGTATTTAAAAGATGCCTCGAATACTAACTACCTTAAGGCCGACTAGAGTTCAAGCCTGGGCGCCTGGCCGATTTTGAGGTGTCAAGCGATCAAGTCAGTGCCGTGCCGTAATAGAGCAACGACAGTTTGCAAATGTCGGCGATTGTTGTTATTGGTCTCTTATTCTTAATTCAAACGTTGTTCATGCATGACAAAGATTGACATTCAGATGTGTACGAACGAAATTAACGATAGGTTTTTCGTATTTAAAAGATGCCTCGAATACTAACTACCTTAAGGCCGACTAGAGTTCAAGCCTGGGCGCCTGGCCGATTTTGAGGTGTCAAGCGATCAAGTCAGTGCCGTGCCGTAATAGAGCAACGACAGTTTGCAAATGTCGGCGATTGTTGTTATTGGTATTGTTCTTACTGCTGATGTGTATGTTGTTTTACCGCAAGCATATAAATTAACAAGAGTGATTAGACCTTTAAATAGTGAATTTGTAATTTGGTTATTGCGCGCCCAGACCTCTACTCTAGTCGACCTTGCATTTTACTTTATTGTGACGCATCTTATGCGTCATGGAGAAACAACTGTATTATTTATATTAACCGAAAAAATAATAATAATTTGCATGTATTTAAAAATGAAATATTATTTATTGGCGTTTACAGTGTTTTCCGAGTAATTAATACACTTAATATAATCACGCACGTGGGCATTTTGGTACTTTTTAAAGGCAATTTGTGGCAAGAGGTAGCACACGTCCTTAGGCGCCGCGTTACAATTTAGCACTAAAACAACTAAATCGAAAACACTACAATTGACGTACTTTTTGCTTTTTTTATTGGTTTTCAAGCTACAATCTCGTTAAACTGCAATAAAGCAGTTTGTCAACAGGATGTTAATGAACAATTACATACATACACAGATAATATTATTACTATAACTATACAATTAACACACCTACATTAATATAAACTATCTATATTTAGTAACCATTGTTTCAGCATATATCTCAATCTATTTGTAGAATCGCAATTTTTTATATTAATGGGTAACATGTAAAGCATTTTTGGCACGTTAAATTCTAGGGTTCGCCGTCACTTTTTGCCACTTTAAGATTTGTACAGCGCGTCTATATATATATTAACGTCATTGGTTGTGGGCGTGTCCGTGTGCCTGAAGAATGCTTAAATTTTACTTACTTCAGGGAAATTGAAAAAAACCTTTTTAAATATCGAAATAATTTATTGAAAAAACAATAATTTTATTTTATAATCTGGTACCTAGGAGCCGAAATATCTTGAATTGCCATGCTCATATTATTTTTAATATCAATATGTAAGTATCAACAGTATTAAAAATCAACTTTTATTGACACACGTTTAGAATTACAATTTTGATTCATTTTAACGTTCATAATTAACATAATATTTACATATTTTCCGGTAACCAGTATTATGCTGTTTTCATATTGCATGTTATTGACAGTGTGACAAGGTACACGATGACATCATTGATATTTTACAATCAAGCTTAGCGCGGTCAGATAAAAATAATTGATAAAAAATAATGATCACACAAAACGACAATTTTATAGACGCAAAAAATTTGCAATACCAAAAAGTAGGCTAATGACATCAGATAAAAAAAAAAGATTTTAAATTGCAGTTTACAACTATTACTAGGGTCGTATAAAACAAATTGTTTCGGGTGTAATACATAAACAATGTTATAAAATACTCTCAGTATAGCCCTGTTGAAAGACCATCATTCAGAATCTAAACGTTGTTTCATTCGTTTATAGTGACTAGATCTTACTAGCCAGATACTTCTCAACATTCATCTTCTCATCTAACTCTCCTCCCCACTCATTTCAACCTCATAATATATCCCAAATTGGGGATGCCAGAGTTCCACTGGCTCGTACAGTTCTGATTCTTTTGCGAATTCAGAATCTAAACGTTGCTTCAGTCGTGTTTAGTGACTAGATCTTTACAGCCAGATACTTCCCAACCTTCATCTTTCCATCTCCCTTCCCTCCCCACTTCTTCCAGCCTCACAACATACCCCAAATTGAGATGCTAGAATTCCACTGCATCGTACAGTTCTGATTCATTTGCGGTTCTCTTAAGACCACAATTCAGAATCTAAACGTTGCTTCAGTCGTGTTTAGCGACTAGATCTTTACATATACTTCCCAACCTTCATCTTTCCATCTCCCTTCCCTCCCCACTTCATTCAGCCTCACAGCATACCCCAAATTGAGGATGACAGAATTCCACTGGCTCGTACAGTTCTGATTCTTTTGCGGTTCTCTTAAGACCACAATTCAGAATTTAAACGTTGCTTCAGTCGTGTTTAGTGACTAGAGCTTTACAGCCAGATACTTCCCAACCTTCATCTTTCCATCTCCCTTCCCTCCCCACTTCATTCAGCCTCACACCATACCCAAAATTGGGGATGTCAGAGTTCCGATGCACCGGACAGTTAGAAAATTATACTATACTCTTTCAAGCTAGGAACATTAAAAATGCAGATACAGAATAAGTAATTATTATTTATTTCTGCTATGGAAACATCACGATTGCACAGATAAAGATGTCGAAGAACATCATAAAGCTTTTTCATCGTTATCTTTGTAACTAATCATTCGAAAACACATTCCTGATAAACGAAAATATGTTAAATAATAATATAAAATATATATTATGCACGCAAAACCGGATAACACATGCTATAATAATATCTGATAGTATTATTATATTTGACTGTACAGTTTATATTGTTGCAAACGGAAGTGGCGCCATCTGTTATTTAAAAAAAGAATCATTAATGTTTTCAAACCGCGAATTTTATTTGCTAGTAATTAATTAACATAACATGACTGATTTAAAGTTGCGGTCAGGTGAGAACTGCAATTTTAGCTTCATCCGCTTATGAAATATCTTATTTTGTTGTTCCGGTTGGCGAATTTCATTGAAATAATTTACAATGGTTATTTAACTATACGTAATAATTATACCAAGTTTCTAAATACATGACGAACAAATCAAAATTAAAAGTGATGCAATTAATTATGTCGACATTAATGTAGTTAATTCAGTTAGATTTTATCTGCAGTTTTAATCTGAAAATAATATTAATGCACTGAATAGATAATTCCAAGAATTATTGTGATCCATAATACTGATATGAAAAATAAAACAGATTTCGCCAATGTGTATCATATATACATTATTTGATTCGTAGGTCACAGGAAGGCCAATAAAATTGATTATTTCTTCTAGAAAGAAGTTCTATATTTGAAAATGTTTCAATCATAAGTAAGTTAAAATTGATCTAACTTCGGGCATAACGTACATGCCCACAACACAACTCCATTCGTTTATATCTTCGGTGTATTTTTACGACTAGATTTCAGCTCAAGATAATAATATTATAAGACATTTTAATTAATTAATATCTCGATTGTAAAGCAGAAATCTGTCACAAAATCTTGAACGATGAGCTTTACAATCATGAAATTTGCACAGCTATTTATGTCTGGAATATTTGCGTGTGTTTAATACTTTCAACCGGCAACCTTGCATTGAATTATTCAATCTATCTTATATCTATATATTTGTATATTATAAAGAGGGGTGTCGGTGGCGGCGTGGTTTTGTTTTTTATACAAATCTACAGTTTTATTCCGAAATTGGTGAAATTTTGCATACTAGACCTTCAAAACAAGATGAAGGTGACTGTCTAGACAAGATTTGGAAAAATCACACCCCTGACCCATTTCTCTCCCCTTAGAGTAGAATTTGGATACGTTTTAATGAAATTCTGCAAACGTTCAAAATAAGATAAAAACTACTGTCTACATCTAATTCCGAAAATCTCTGAAAAGATCGGGCAAAGCCGGGAACTTAGGCTATCTCTAAATAGTATAAAATACAGTCTCTGTTTGTGCGCTTCGTTTTTCTAAACTGCGCAACGGATTTTGATAGGATTTTCACTATTATTTAGACAATTTCTTCCGGAAGGTTTTTATATAAAATACAATATTATATTTAAAGAAAGTAGAGAAAAGTCAATGTTTTGTAATTAAGTCGTATGAGATACATCAAAATAATCTACTACGGAATTGTATACATTAAAAAGGCCCATAGAAAAGTCCGCTATAGTCTCCTAAGGATAACCCCTAGCAATGCCGGGTACATGTCTGATAGTTTAACTATAAAAAAAACAACACGAGATATCATATTTTTCAATAATTTAATAATAAAAAAGATTGTTGAAACTAGGGCGAAACCGAGCAGTAACTACTTAATCTATCCCCGTTAACTCTCTATTATCCTTAGCCAAAATGTCTGTATTAAACTACAACAAAGCGAATGAATTCGATAGATTCGCTCAATTATTGAGCGTTTTTCTAAACAATATAAAATATGTGCATGCTAGATTTCTCTTCTATTCTATTCATTAAAGTGCCCTTGACTCGAGGTGATTTTGCAAAAAAACGATGCAACATTTTAACAATGCAGATTGGTTTTCAATGAGAAATATTTAACAGAATTTTATCTTAGATTCTAGATTAAAGTTTAGTATATATATGCACAATGATTCACAACATTATTTTCGGTTCTTTTTCAAAATAACAAAACGTAAACAAAATTACTGCAGGAACGCCTTTTTCCATTCATCGAATCGAAACATCCGGACAGTGATTTTACGATTTACGTAATCGTAAAAGCTCGCACAACAATTTAAGTTAATCAAAAAAACTTTCTTATTTTAAACATACAATAAATAAAGCTCGCTACATTGTATATTTAAAATCTTGTGTTGAATTATAATATTATTAATAATAATAACAACAAAAAAACGTTAATCTCCAATATGTATTTTAATGGTAAAAAAGCAAACTTTTCTTGAAGAAACACACTGAAATAGACTCAATATTGTAAGCTGCATTCGTTACAAAAACATAACACTTTTAAATAAGTCGTGATACATCAAAAACACTGCAATTTCACTGCGTCGACGAAATATGTGAAGAGAAAAATCAATACCACCAAACGAAAATTCACTTTTTACACCACTATTTATTAATAATACGACGTTTTAAAGTGTTTTCCACTGTTTTAAATCGTTTTTACAGCAAAATTTAGTCTAAAAAACAGTATAAAATGAGTTTAAAAGCTTTCCTATATCCGGCACATATGTCAACGTTCTAGGTTATGTTTTTCCGGCTTGGTTTAGTTTGGGAAAATGCCGCAAAGGGGGAGTGTCGCTAGCTACGCTCAGCTGTTGGAATTTCAAACTCCGTACTATTAACAATATGTGGAACGGGAATTTCGCAATTTCTTCGCGAGAGTTACGGCGCGCGCATCGCGGGACGTACGCAACAAAAATTCACGTTTAATTGGTGGCAACTTCGAACACGAAAACAAAATATAAAGAAGAATTTGACTAGTTTTATGGGCGATGTTTCTAAGACAAACTTTCTCAGAATTGTTCGGAGGGACCTTCGAATATATTGGAAAGGATTTCGATGTATTGTATCGTTCCCTGAATAGCCGTTTGAATAAACCACATTTGAAAGTGTCATTATTTTAAATTGCTTAAAATAATTTATCTATATCGCTTTTAAACGTTTAATTTAACGATTTGTTTTTAATATTACTCTCAGAATTATTGAGATTTGTCATAACATTATGGATAAATTATTGTTCTTCGAAATATTATTACTCAAGCAATTGTTTTTAAATCAACTGCAACGTTTTTCCAATTTCTGAGAAACTATAATAAAATAATTTGCATAATTTTAAGCCACGATATCTTTCGAACAAACATTTTTAGTAGAGGTGACTTTGCTACGTTTGAACGACGGGATTTAAATTGGAATTTTATGTAATCTTTAATCGCAAAGATGAAATGTGCTTCTTGAAGCAGCGTTAACTTTCAAAAGTTAAGTTATGTCATCATGAAATTTGTTATTTCTAGGTCATACAGCAATTATAGCTTAACATAAGCTATTTTCTGAATCAGTTAAAACTCTCAAGCGTTGAGTTCTGACGTTATTAAATTTAGTTTTTGTAGATTGACCTATTGAATACCCACATTTGCATTCTGCACAACATGCGCGCCTGTTTGTGTGCAGAATTATCATAGACAACGAGTCTATGTGCAGAGTTTCAGCTCTATCGGATGTCGGGAAGCGGGTAAATTTCCACCTCAAAGATTCATTCATCAATTCAAGAAAACAAAATCTATTTAAAAAGAAATAAGACACAACAAAAAGTGACAAGAAAATTATGTGTTTTCATTTTTTTAAATATATTTTAAAGCATTCAACTTTTAAACAATGTTTGTGTTGATATATTTCGTTGAAAATATTATATTAATATGTTTTACACGAGAAGTATTTTATCTACTGAGTGTATGTACATTTGAATGGACCGTGTTGATAAGATTAATATACAGTCGGTACCTGCTTAGTACCTACCTATTACGATAAGAACATGATCGATCATTACATTTAGCTGAATAATCAGTGAATATAATATACAGGTACTTATAATTGAACCTACTTACAAAACGGGTTTCACCGGTAGTCACCGCTAAATGCCCTTTCAGTTAAAAAATTAATTTGTCCTGCTGTTGTCAAACAAAAATAAAGGGGTCTATAAACCTAACAGAACAGTGACAAGACATGAAAAAAACTAACCCAATTTAAACTAACCCAAGCTAACCTAACCCAATTAAAGCTAACCCAACCTAAGATAACCCCATTAAAGCTAACCCAACCTAACCTAACCCAATTTAAACTAACCCAAGCTAACCCAACCTAAGACAACCCCATTAAAGCTAAACCAACCTAACCTAACCCAATTACTAACCCAACCTAACCTAATCCAATTTAAACTAACCCAAACAGCTATGATCATTTAAAAAAAACAATATCTAGGTAGGTACAGCCTTCCTCATCGATGAGATGGGGAGAATTAGTAGTCGTCGTTACTTCTTGAAGATACCACACGGCAGAACAGATGTTCTAGCATTACTATGTTTTCATTCGAAAGCAATATTCCTCTTGTCATGTTGTACTCAACATGACAAGAGGAATATTGCTTTTGAATGACATTTCAAAAATAGTTGATAATATATTTAATTATGTACCTTAAAACCTTTCTTGTATTATTACCATCTACTCAAATGTTAAGAATGATTTCTAACATTCAATAATTTAAATAATAATACTATTTTTAAATTTTTCAAAAGAAAAAAAACATTGTCAAAAACGACTAAATAATAATATATTAATAAATCTAGAAAAATGTAACAAGTTTCGACGTTTTTCAGTGAAATTAAACCAATAAACGCAAGAATTTATTCGCATCCCGCGTAAAACCGGTTTGTAATTCCCATGTAACAGTTTCGACTTTCGACACACTCACGATGCGTAGTTAAAATAATTTTAAAAAAATTTGATTCATTATCCGGAATCTTGTTTTAAAAAAAGTAAAAGTAATTTATATACCTAGGAAAAAATGTTGACTCTAAAACGTAATAACCATTTTAATGACTATGCTATCATGAATTTAGGACAGGTATCGACTATAAATCATTGCTCAGTATTACATAAACAAGCACAATATTAGCAATGCAAATATTCGCCTATATTATTATCTCAAATTGCATTTTAAAAATCAGTATACGTGTATAAATGCGGGCAACGCCTAGAAAACATTTCAAAAATCGAATTTAAACTATTCCAAAATCTAATATAAACAACTCAAAAATCTAATATAAACAATTCAAAAATCGAATATAAAACTTGGTGCTTATTATTGGGTAATTCGAAGAACAGAACATCTAAACGTTAATTCAAAATTCGAATTCACATTGCGATAAGAAACGATCGAATATAAAATGTTTGCTTTCAAATAGTTCTAATCGCAAACACAAACGTATTATTTATTTATCTTTTTATAAAATTCTTGATAGTTGTAAAGGTAATCTAGTAATCCATTGATAATAAACTCGGTTATTTTTATCAGAGCTTATCCTTAAAGCCAACTTCAAAACACAATTCTTCACTCAATACAATCACTAATATTTTTGTATAAACACATCACAATAATATCACAGGAACAAATGCGCGTGGAATCACTACGATAAATATAATAATTACACAAAAACCACCACAATCGAACGTTTTTCAAAAACAATTGCAAAAATAAATCAGAATTATTTTGACATCCGGCCAAATAATCACAAAACTCCAATTTTAAAACTGAAAACTCACGAAATTATTCATATTTTCGATTCGTATACGATTTTTAAACACTGAACTTTCCGCGTAGGTACTAATAATAAATTAATGTTTATTATTTTAAAATTGTTGGCCTTTCAACCGGCACAATGAAAATTCGGGTTCGTTCGTATTTCACATTGTATCGCGGCGAATTATTATCGATAATAATAATATTAGCTTCGTTCTTCGTTCGCGTGAAATGATAAAATGTTTATTTTGGTTTGCTGTGGAACCGCGCGCCGCGATGTCCCGGCAACTTCTGATGTATGTCTGATTCTTGTTGCGGAAAAGCGAACGAACCGGCTTGGAGCAAAGGGGGGCAAGAGCGAAGTTGGGGCCGAATCGATTTATCGAAGAGTTTCGGACATTGAAAACGTTGTATTTATAGTGTCCGAGTTTAGCAAATATCGTAAGTGACGAAATGCCATATGTTTTAGTAGACGCGTTATTTATTGTCATCCATCATGATATATTTGGTAACGCCTATAAGCCTCATTCAAATGAGAAGTTTTTTCAGCGCGCTGCAATTTTCGCCATCCTGAGATTTTCCCAGCGTTTTTTTTTGCCATTCTGAGTCAAACGGCCTGAATTTTTCTGCATTTTTCGCTAGCCCCGCCGTAATTTCCACCAAGACTTCCGTAGCATCGTGGTCTACACATCTGACTTTTAGTCGGGAGGTAGTGGCTTAGATTCCGTAAAGTCTGAAGCATGGGCGACTAGAGCACAGTCTTGGGAGCGCGACCGCCAAATTACGAAGTCAGTGCTGTCGCTAAATAAACTTCAATGATTAAAGCAGTCTAATTAATCATTTTATTTCATATGATTGCCGTAAAACAACACAAATCAGAAGTAATAACGAGTGTCGATAACAATCACCGCCATTCGCAAACTTTCGTTGCTCGATGGCACTGACTTAATCACGTGACACTTCAAAACCGACGCGCGCTAGGGCTTGTACCTGGCATTGGGCTAAAGTAAGCTACGGCAGTTTATGCAGCTTACTTCAACTTCAACGGTTGTCAAAATTCATATTTGACCGACAGTAACGGTGCGGTTTTAAAAATGATTTTCTTTAGAAAGAAAACAAATATGAACTTTGAGTTAACGGAATTCGTATACACACAAAATGTAAACAACGAAATGATAGATTGAAGTAAACAAACTCTTTGAGGAAACAAAGTGTATTGCCCTGTTCATTGGGGTTCAAAAGCTGCCGGATTTTTTCTAGCGAAAGTCTGCAACATAAAGGTGTTACCAATTATTGCTACAGCGGTGTAGTTCTCGTCGGCTAGAAAAAAAAACGTCGAAAAGCCCCGATGTAAACGAAGCTTGTGCGTTTTTGCATCTGGTAATAAATATATGACACTTCGACCTTAACAAATTAATAACAGCAACAAAAACTAGATTAATAAATAATATTAATTAAGCATGATAAAATCAGAATTTAAAGTCATACACCGCGGTGTGATATTAAAAAAATGAAGGCATTCCTAACAGCGTGTTATTTTCCTTATGAAAGTTTTTCCGGCTGTGTAATCAATAATTCTAGCAATAGAAAATATCAGAAATATAATAAACTTACTGAAGTCCCCGGAATTGCCCGGGTTTTCAACGGAGTGTTTCGAAATCAGATATAGACAGTAATTTTCTTCTTATTTTGAACGTCAAGGGTGCAAAATATTATCAAGAATTATCAAAATTTTCAAAAAAGGGGTGGGAAAAGGGGGCTCGGGTGGGTTTTCGAAATTTCATCAATCTCGGGATAAAATTGTAGATTTGTTTAAAAAAACAAACCCACATCCAAACATTCTTCTTTATATATTATTTAGAAACGATTCCTTCAGCCGAATTTGAAACAAGACTTGTCCTTATGCGAGTCTTTTTAGTAAAATCTTAGATATTTTTTTACGAGTTAAAATTTCACCTGCGCCGAAGTGAGAGTTAACTGCCTCTTCATAATGCAAGTGGTTTAAAACGTGGAAGAAGCAAGGCACGTCGCCAGCTGTTGTAGTTAAGTGTGGATTGGGTGCCAAAAGTACGAGGAAATGGGGCAGAAGTGGAAGGAAGTTATAGATAGACACATAGAAAGAGATTTGCTAACTGTATCCGAGTCTATAGACAGGAAACCCATTATAAAGAACGAATTTCCTTCCTGCTATTACGGTACTTTGTAACGATTTTTAATCTGGCATAGCGAGGGTTAAAAAAACGTTAGAATCTAAAAAAATATTGGCGATTAGTCAAACATGGAGATAGGCTTAATTTTTGGCATGTTTTCAAAGAGTTCAACAGTCAAATTTAACGAATTAACTCGTAACGGTCTGTCTAAAGCCGCGTTTACACCAAAGGTGACAACTAAAAGTTGCTCTTCTCAAATTTAAAATCTAAATCTAAAAAAATATTGGCGATTAGTCAAACATGGAGATAGGCTTAATTTTTGGCATGTTTTCAAAGAGTTCAACAGTCAAATTTAACAAATTAACTCGTAACGGTCTGTCTAAAGCCGCGATTACACCAAAGGTGACAACTAAAAGTTGCTCTTCTCAAATTTAGAACAACAAACGGAAAACTTGTTGCCAAAGAATTGGCGCGGAAGGCAGTAGTGTCAATAATTAGGCAGTAGTGTAGCTGATCTCCGAGAAGACGACTTCGATCCGTTGTGTGGTGAGCTGAGGTGCGACGGAAGTGTCAAAAACTGCACTGAGAATGACCAGTAGTGACTTTGAGTATTTGATTTCAATGATCGGACATAAAATCAAGAAACGTGACACAAACTACAGGAAAGCAGTACCTGTCCAAGAAAAGTTAGCAGTTATATTACGTTTTTTGGCTACTGGTGATTCGTACACAAGTCTCAGTTATTTGTTTAAAATCTCAAAATCAACCATTTCACTGTTTGTTATTGACGTTTGTAAGTTTGCGTGGAGGGGGAACAGTTTTCCACTAGTTTCCTACAAGTTGCTAGCGCAAAGCGCGCAGCAACAAATCTTCCACTTTTAGTTGTCAACTTTCTTTGATCTTTACCAACACTACACGGGAAACTAAAATTTAGTGGAAGATTTGTCTCTCCACAAGTGGAAGACAGAAAAAGTTGCTGTATGTTGTAGAAAAAGCAACAAATTGCCGCAACTTGTGGAAAACTTAGTGGAAGACTTTGGTGTAAACGCCGCTTTATAAATAGCTTAAATACGAGTAATAAACGACCAAAAATAATAAGAGACGATTAACCAAGAAAATAAAATGGAAGGTTAATGACCGCTATGTTAATTCTAAATATAGTCCTTCTTACTAATAAACGTGTTTTTAAATTGTATACAACTGATTAACACCCATTTACCCTACATTAGTGGTCGTTTTATGAGTTGTGTAAAATATAAAACACTTTTATTATCAAGGTCCAATGTGTCCGTCGTGTTTTCAAGCTAGTAAAGAATAGATATCATCATTTTAACATATTTTTAAGCTAATAAGTAATAATATGTATAATTTTGTAAAGCTAAAGAGGAAAAGCTAACATTATATTGTAGTCACATTTTCAAGCTAATAAGGAATATAAATACGGCTGCAATATTTTCACGGTAATAAGGAATAGATAAATAGAAAATCGTCATATTTTCACGCTAATAAAGAATAGATAAATAGAAAATCGTCATATTTTCACGCTAATAAGGAATAGATATCTAGAAAATCGTCATATTTTCACGCTAATAAGGAATAGATATCTAGAGAATCGTCATATTTTCACGCTAATAAAGCATAGATAAATAGAATATCGTCATATTTTCAAGAAAATAATGTTTATAATGTAACGATTTCTTCGTTCTTTTAAGATAACTAACAAATATGTATAATTTTATAATGTTTCTCACACAAGAGTCCCAATTGCACCCAATTGTTGGGAGTCAGTTGAATTATGGCATCCCCAATTTTATTATCGGAATATGTTATGAGGATGCAGAGAGTGGGATGGAAGGAGACGAGAGAGAGGAAGGTTGGGAAGTACCTGGCTATTCAGATCAGGTCACCAAAACAAACGTTTCGATTCTGAACGGTGGTCTTTCACAAGAACTATACCAAACTGTTCAATTTATATTATAATACAGTGAAGTAGTATAACTCTTCGAGACACCGTCACGCCAAGTGCCCGTGATGTGGTTCAAAAATAAAATCATCCTTCTCAATGAATTACTGTCTCTTCTAATTGGACCAACGAACAAAAATAAACCGTACAAGTACACATTAAAAAGTTTTTAAGAATATGCCGGTTAACGAACGCGAGACAAGTCTGAAGATTTCTTTTACATGGCAATTATTTTCCTATTTGAAAAGAATCTGAAAACGAATGTTACAGGCAGGCACTGTTTTTTTTCCTGAAAGTTTTTTAGTCGGAATCGTATTATGTGACTCCATTACAACTTCATACTATATATTGTGAATTTCTTTTGTGTTCTTTTTCGAAAAGTTTTTTTTCATTATTACATTCGATCAGATTTAGAAAAAATAATTGAAGCGGAAATCTATAAAAAAACAATACAATTTGTAGAAAATGTAGGAAAATATTTTTTTTAAATTGTGTATGTGTAAACGATCTTTCATTATTTTAATATGGAACGACTTTTTTTGAGATATCAATAAAAATTTCAAAAATTCATAGCTAATGATAAAAATGTATATTTTTTACAGTAGCTGCTCCACACAAGAGGCCACGAGGAAAATATTTCCCTCAGGGCCTATGTCATCTTTGGGGATGCTGTGTGGAGGGTCTTTTCAAGGAAAGGAAGGAGAAGAAAAAATTCTCAAGGCGATTTGGTTGAGAGTCCTGCTGGACAGGTCAAATAGTCTACCTCAAATAATATCTACCGATCCGACCCGCCACGCAGTAAATGAATCCGGACACCCCTGCTAAGTCAGCAAATGTGTCGATAAATAAGAACTGAAAATAGTTGCATTTCACTAGGAATTCTTAATAGAAAAAGCTCACCGCATTAACCCGGGCACCCCTGCTAAGTCACCAAATGTATCGATAAATATGAGCTGAAAATAGTTGCATTTCACTATAAATTCCTAATAGAAAAAGCTGTGCAAGTTTAATGACGTCAGAGTTCACCATTTGCGAGACACACAAACAGGTTTTCTGAAAAGTTTCAGGATTTTTTTGAAAACACACCTTTTTATGTATTTTTTTTTTAATTATGTCTGTCACTCATTGACAAAAGGGATGAGTATTTTTTTATGTTTGGTGGTCTTTCACAAGGGCAATACTGAAAGCATCTTCCACTCTATGCTTAACCTTATTGATCGTTTGCCAAGTAGTATTGATGCAGTGCTAAATACGCGATCGGATCGCTTTCATAAATTCTTGTCTTTATTTCCGCATATTGTATTCATACAAGAAAAATATATTGATTACAAAATTCATTAAAATATATATTGCAATTAATCGACGTAATCTCATTGAATTCCATAAAAGTGAAACAATAGTGAATTGATCATTAAATCATTGCAATGGTAAATTCAATTGAAAAATAAAATGATTCAGTAAATATTGCAAGTACTACCCGACGCGTACTCAACTTTCTATAAATATATTATGCATTTATAATTTATATATATATAAACCTTTTGGAAGAAATTCTCAAAATGATAGTGAAAACCGTATGAAAAATCCGTTGCGTAGTTAAATAAGAGCACAAACAGACAGATGCGGTTAGTGACAATGATTAGGTTTATTGTTATAGGCTTTTGGACGCGAGGCTTACTATTCAAGAACTTTTAGTTGTGTATAAGTCACCGTTAATAGTTATGTATAAGTCATCGTTAATAGTTATGTACAATCAGAAAAAATATGCAGGACTGATTCCGAAATGATACTAAAAAATGTAATTTGAAATCACGAACGCCGCTATGTATCTTTTTATGTATCTTCGTTTTAACATATTTTAGCTAGTCTTAATAATAATAATAATAATAATATTTGGCTAATTTATATAGCGCCGTTTTCGTGAGAAATCACCTCAAGGGCGCTGTACAAATATATTTCTTAAATATTTAATACTAGAACTACTGACTTATCTCTAAGACTTATATCTAGTGACTTACGACTAAGGCCTATAACTACTATCTTAACGACATATACACGAGTATTTACATATTTGGCAACTTAAAACTAAAATTAAAATTAACAATTTAATCTTACTAACGCCAGAAGAAGAAGGAAGTTCTATTATATTAGGGTGGATTTATTGTTAGCTGGATATATTATATGTTAAATGAATTAAATTAATGAATAAAATCAATCAATCGCCAATCTTAAACGCATTTAGATGATTCATCTGCCAAAAATTAAACCGATTAACTTTAATTAACTTAAATCCTGTATTCGTCTAGGATAACTTGAAACCTGTAAATTTGACTGTCCTGAAACGGGAATCCTTCCTAGTTGGACAGTCAAAATCATAAAATGTAATCAATATTATATTATAAAAAAATAATAATAAATAAATTTAAAAAATCATCGTTAATAGTTTTTCAATAGGTATAGGTATGATTTACATACGGTTTCTAGTTTATTCTGCTCATCGTAAATTGATTGAGAGGTTATTTTTTCCGAAAACCACAGTGAATATTGAGTAATCATTACTATTGAATGTCGTCGCTAGATGTCGTGTCGATGCCACGAAGTGGATTCGAGTCGAAGCCAAAACAATAATAATTCAAGAAGTAGGTATTGATCTTTGCTTCAAGGACACAGAATTTATATGATGGTGTATTTTTGTCAATTTATTGATTTCTCCATGTATGTATGTTTTTGTCTTGATAGTTTTGTTTTTCGAATACAAACACGCTTAGAATAATGTCTTAGCGAAATTCGTGAATTAACTCAGTAAATGAAAACGAATCTGACTTTGTACATGAATACACCGTAGACCAGTCCCAACTGCTTTCAACTGTCCGGAGTCAGTGAGACTATGGCATCCTCAATTTAGTTATGTTGTGAGTCTGAAGGGAATGAGATGTGGAAGAGGAAACTTTAGAAGTACGTAGTCCAAGCATGGCTAAATCCATTTCAAGCTGGTCTCTCTTGACACATCGTCTTGCACTGCAGCGGGAGGGATGGATACATACGTCCCTCACTCCTGGAAACACTGGTTCCTAGATTCCTACACATCCCTCATACCTTTTTCCACCCCAGATGTTTCTCTCCTTTATTTCCTTAAAAATACCATTTAAAGCATCCTTAAAGATGACACAGGTCCTGATGGAAATTATTTTACTTTAGATTGGTGAATGCGACCAATAGGTAAGGTACAACTCGATTACTCGGTACACAGTGACATATTAATAAATACAGTAGTATTACATTGGCCTCATTAAACTATGATAATCTTAAAGGTGAAGGACACGACTTTTATTATGTGTTTTTCATTCATAAATCGTTTACAATTCGCTTGGTTAATTTTAAACAAAGTTTCGCCGAATTCAGATAATAATAGGCATGGTAGGAAGTAGATTTTATCCATATTATTTATGGTTTTTAATTATACAGGGTGTTAAGGTACTTATTACTGACTTACTTTAACCAGTGATTCCTGACATTCAGGTTAGTCAGTCAATGATTAAAGTAAGTATCAAGTACGTCCCTTAACACCCTGTGTACACGGTGTCTTGTGTTAGATGGCAAACATTGAGGAAAGTGGATGTTAAAAAAGATAATCATTTCTTGCTTCTCCTCCAGGGAATGGTTCACCTAAAGAGCATTAAAAAAATACTGACAGGAATCGTACAGGGCCATGTCATCTTTGAGGAAGCTGTGCGGAGGATTTGTTTATGGAAAGGAAGAAAAGTTGGGACTTGAAGATACCCAAGTTATAAGAGAGCTTAAGCCACCAAGAGTTGTAAAGTTGACCCATTTTAATACGGCAAATGTTGGGCATGTCGTTCTACTGTTATTCAGAGCATCTTCCTTTAAAATACTGGTAGAACAAACATAGCAATTCTTCACATCCAATCACCATGTATAATGTATGTCGATAATTTTATTCAAAACATTTTTCCTACCTCCGCCTTATCTTGGTTGTATGTAAATAGCAATAAAGATTCAAGGTTTTACTAGGCATAGAAAAATATTGCTTAAAGCTAAACTATTATTTCTTCAACAATATTAAAATATACAGCAACATAACCTAGTGGAGTCGTAAATTTATTAAATTCACGTTGGTATTTATTATAAGCCGTTTTTACCAAGGTCGGAAATACCTTTTAATTTTACGAAATTCATTTGTATTTTTTTTAGTTTTCAAAACTAGTACTTAAGACTTGTTATTTATTACCCTTCGTGGCACACGTGTGTTTTTATGTTATTTCCGCGTAGAGTTCTACTGCCCGGAGCTAGTGGGATTACGGCACCCCCAATTATTCAGGAATGTTGTGATGCTGAACGAAATTGGAAGGAGAACGAGATATTAGGGTGTGAGGATAGGTGTGTTATTGTAGCCATTTCAAGCACTGTTGTTATTCCGAATGACAGGTCCTTCGCTTTGGTTATATTGACAGCATCTTCCTCTTTTTAACGAAGCATAAAACAATATGAATAAATACTTTGTGAACAGAAATTATTTACTTATAATTTGAGATTTTCACTGCAAAGACTCATTTTCACTTTCTCTGGAATTAAACAATTTCTAATGTGATTAATTTTTGGGTTATTATGCCGTGTTGCGCTTCCTCTTTCTTTAACCAACGTTTCGGACAGCGTTATAGTATTTATAATCAGGACAGATGAATGATAATGGATACTGTAGCGCTGTCTGAAAGGTCGGTTATAGAAGGAAGAAGAGCAAAACGGCACTATAACCCAAAAATTAATCACATTAGAAATTGTTTATTTCCTGATACCAACCGGTTTTGGTGTAACTGTGGCTTTGTCGGATCAGCAGGAATATTAGTAACTGTTATGGCAAAACCGGTTGGCACATAAAAATCATGTACTGCACAAGAATATAACTGCTCCTAATTGTCCGGAACTAGTCAGTCTTTTCATCCCTAACTGTGGTTTATTGTGAGGCTTCAGAGGATGGGCAGGGAAAATGTTATTATACGGTTATTTTGGCTGTGCTACTGTTATAGTAATTGATTTGGGACTATAAGAACGTATATTTATTTTTTTATTTAAAAAGAAGGACAAATATCCCCAGGTTACGAATAACCTGACAATATTTGAAAATCTCCTACTACCACCACAGTAAGCGGAAAATGTTGCTTGTGTTATGATGAAAGAAAGAATTAGCCACCGACCGGCCTCATATGTTACATATGAAATCCTCAGCACGGGAGATCCCAGTGGGATATCATTATATCTGTTTGTTACAAAAAAGAAGAAAATAAAAAACTTATTATTAATAACTCTGAGTTTAGAATATTTTTGTTTATTGTTTAACCGAATGCAGAGATTACGGATTCGTGCTTCCTAGTTGCGAGCTGGGATGTGAGAGAGAGAGATACATGAAGTTAATATATGGGCTTTTATACTACTATAATTATAGGTATGATTTGAGATTTTCACGGCCACAAGTATTATAGTGATTGGTTTTTGGGGTATTATGCCGTGTTGCGCTACCTCCTTCTTTGGCCAACGTTTCGGACAGCATTATAGTGTCCATCATCACAAATCTGCCCTGAAATCTGTCCGAAACGTTGGCTAAAGAAGGAGGTAGCGCAACACGGCATAATACCCCAATAACAAATCACTATATTTATATCTGACTTTATTGTCTCAAATCCTCCCCTACTTAAATTAAAGGTACTAACCTAAGCTACATAACAATTATGGACTTAAATATCTCTCTATTATACTAAAATAAATTCGCTATCCGCGTATGTCTGTTTGTGCGCTTAGTTCTTCTAAACTACGCAACGGATTTGGATAAGGTTTTCACTATCATTTAGAGAATTTCTTCCGGAAGGTTTAAATATATAATACATGGATATTATATTTATTTAAAGTAGAGAAAAGTCGAGCAAAGTCGAGTACGCGTCAGCTAGTATTTAATAAATCAAAACCAAAATTTCCTCTAATGGGGATGCTGTATAGAGGTTTTGGAGTGGAGTTTCTGGGAAGGAAAATGGTATGAGGGGTGGGTAAGAATCTGGGGACAGTAAGCAAATCCAACCTCCCACTGCGGTGCAAGGCGATGTTTCACGAGAGTCCTGCTGGAAAGGTTATGTTCTCCCTCAACCAGTATCTCCGGATCAGGCCTGCCACGCAATTCGTAAGCAGACGCGTCCGCCGCCAAGATACGGATAAAAACTCACTCCATGAACCCGGGCACTCCTGCTAGGTCACCAAACCTGGCGAACATTGGGGTGACCTACGGCAAATGTTTGGTTATAAAAGAGGTTTCCGGGGCGGCGGTAACAATGGAAGGTACGTAGGTAGTAGTTACCATAATATTGATTATTCTGAATTGACAGCTCCCAGTAGGAACCACGATCATGCGAACTCTGGCGAGATAAAAGGTAGTATCCAACAAGAAACCATATTGAACCGCAACCGGAACGTAACAAACAAATTTAACACAGACAGATGATATTATGCCAAATAGTCGAGTTAGTCAACAATTGACTTTTTTGAAATTTATTTATTGACGCCCTATTGGGCTTTTCAGTGCATAACAATTACAAATTTCATTTTTAAAAACAGTATAAAACAAACAATAGAAAATCGAAATAAAATATAATGATTTTTCATACATTATTTACATTTAAAAAATGGTGGACTAATTTGGCTTTAAATGTATTGAAGTTTAAATTAAATATGTCAGCGACATCACTTAGTTCATTGCCCAACATATGTAGGTATTCTTTCTAACACAGAATTCGTAGCGAAGTTATTGTTGTAGAATAAAATATTCCGTCTAGTATATTTTGGAGGTATATGTAAAGATAGCAAATTTGTAGTGTCAGGGCAGTCCAACCTCGAATGAACAATTTTATATAATAAAAGGAGATGTGTTTACAAAATGATTACAACGTAAACCAGGTGAGTAAATGTTACATGACTAACCCAATCGCGTCTTAAATACCCATTCAATCTATCCACCGAACAATGTTACTAGTAAAATAATATAAAAGTAATGGATAGCATCACGCAAAGTCATTAAACTAAGCAAAACTCAAATAAATACGGTATAATCTCAGTTTCAGAATGGTCTTGATGGTTAAGTTATTACTGAAATGCGAGAGACATCACCGGGGAGTACTAAGTCCAATAACTTTTAAATAAAGAACATTTATCGTTATTACAGCTTGACAGATATAACTTCGCAGTAGCCAATGAAAGAACTAATGAAATTGCATTGAGACTATGATGATAATTGAGGGACTTTTTTTCACAACTAAAACGTATGTCGGAAGTCAGATTTTCCCGGACGATTTGTTTTTTCAATTGCTTTGTTTCTAACTGAGTAAAGGTAATAAAAACTCTGATATTATTGTTAAACATTAATTATTTTATCTCGGTATCGTATATATTCACAAAATCTATACTAACAATGCCATCAATTTTTTTAGAGAGAGGAAGCGGAAATGTAATCATTTTGGCGCTTCTGGATTTAGGATCCGGCTCGAAGGACCACATTTCCGTTTCGCGTTGTGACTACGAATGACCATTATTAAATAATTGCAGCATGTATTTTGCCCACTGGCATTTCAATTTCATTGCATTGATGACATACACCAAAAACATCGCAATGGCTAAGTCAGGTTCATATTCCATCCCGTCAAATAACTAACTAACCAAGAAGCAATTATTACTTAGAGGATTAAATGTCGCCAAACTAAAGTACAGAAAATAACGGGGTCGGTGAACAACATATTGCATTTATCATAGCTTCATTCAAACGGTGAGTCTTTTCGACGCAATACATTTTTACAATCCTTATTTTGAATGGCATCTGATCAAATAATTGCGTACGCGAGAATTGTAGTCAACAATTTTGTCTAGCGTTTTTGCAATGGCTACTAAATGTTTTTCGGCTGAAGCTGGCTATAAATAATATAATGCAGTCATTTTTGGTCTGCTAAAAAAATCAACTTAAGCATCTTGTGTACTTTCTTCCTTGTTGCCAGTTCTCTTTAGGTCATCAATGTCATCTGCGGGAGATATTTGTAACTTTTTCCGAACCAATGACGCCATTCGATGATTATAATTATTGTTAATTGTATTCTGTAGTGTTAGTAAATATTTGTATCTTATATACCGCTCAAAAGATTTCGTTGAAGTGTGTAGATTTAAGTCAGGATATTAAGTTTATGTAGTTTTGAAAATGACAGAGACAACATTCCGGCCATACCCGAATGTTTACGAGTACAGCCGATGCTAGCCGATCTTCAGGCAAGCATCTCAGTGCGAGTTCACTCCCGCAAATAATGTCTTAGAGCCTCCTATAGAACGGACGTAAGTCTATTTAGACCATTCATTGTTAATATCTCACGATAATAAACTTACTCACAATCTCAGAAGAATCGAAGTAATTTGCAATCTTCAGATCCTCAAGTGTGTTGGAAATTAACAAGAGAATTAACAGTATGCTTAGTATTCCATCATGTTGCCGTGTGAATTGTACCACGTGCTCAGCATTATCATGGCTCTTTGTGTGATGGTAACTATTCATTTTTGGTAACATATAATTTTAGCGCTCCTTGTATACTAAACGTGGTAAAAATAAAGAACTAACTGGGAGCGCGTCTGTTCATTCTGGTAGGAATACTGCACCCAGTGTGAATGGCCTGGCGGCAACTCCCACGCCGAAAACAATCGGCCTCGGAAACTTGTATTCTCTTGTGAATGAGGCTGAATTTAAAATACGTCTCTTACTGAAGGATCAGGGTTGCAGCGCTATCGCCAGACTTCTCCATTTAAATTGAGTATCAGTCTTAATTCGCACAGACATTTAAGATTACCCGTGATTTATATGACCACGCGTAATTTTTCTAATTTTAAAGGTTATTAAACGATTCACGATGTAAATTAAGTTTCAAGCTGAAAACCCTCTTGTGTTTGCATAGAAATTCTAATATATTCTAGTACTATTTTTTTATAATTTGTTGAAAATGTTAGACGAGACGACCTTATTCTAGACAGAAAAAGCTGAATAAAATTCATGACGCCAAGGCTCACGGTTACAGAGCTTTTTTGATGTTTCATTCAACTTAATAACGGCGAAATAAGACCCTAATAACGGGGTTTTGGTCGACGCTCACATTTTCATTATTTCTGATGAACGTATTACTAAAATCCCAAATGTTCCTAGAGGGATCCTTAAGGATGTAAGTTATTTATATTTAGGATTAATAAAAACAGGACCTTACAATTAAAATATTTCATTTAAAACGGTTTGAAAGTGTTACAAAACGTTTTTCAAATACAAAATTAGCGGTAAGCACCCAATTTTATTTTTCTAGACGAAGAATTAGTAACTTCCCGAGGGATCCCTTTAGAAACATTTAAGAATTTTGTAATACGTTCATCAGAAATAATTAAAATAAACCCCACGGAAAGATCGATTTTCTAGACCTGCTCGGGCAAAGTCGACCGTAGGTCCGTCCATTACGCCGAGCCGCGCGCCGAATATTGTTTTTACACGACTTTACCACTTATGTCGTCAAGATTCCCACTTTCTTTTAGAGATTTGATAGGGTGAATTCAACCGCAGGTCTTTCCAGTACACCAGGGCCGCGCGTCGATTATTTTTGTGCACGGCTGCTTCACTTACGTCGTTAAGTTTCGGGCTGTATTTTAGGGTATTGTCTCGTCACAAGAATACATAGATTTTTACCAGAATAATAAGCGAATTTTTGTTCAAGAATCACGGGCGTACATATATTATATCGTTATATTCCAATACTGCATATAAAAAAACATGAAGTGCTACACAACCAGTGTAATTAATCTTCTTTTTATGGAGTGTCGCTAATCCTTCAACGTATTCCGTGATAGCCTTACTAAAATAAAATAAAAAAATATAAACGAGCAATTACTTTCAGCTTACGAGTTGTTGAATGAGGCATAAACCATAAAATTCTTTGATGTACGAATACTCAGATGATATGATGTCACTTTTGAACCAACAAGTACCAACTCAATAAACTTAGTATCAAACATACTAATTTCTGTTGTCTGCGCGTTAGTTCCGCGTGAAATCTGGTTCAATAAACTCAAATTTAATTTGAATTTAAGTATCATTTTCAAAATTGGAACTGATTATCTGAAGAATTCATAAAAACGATACCAAAAACACTGAATTTTTTTAATACGAAATTCATTTAGGACGGGTTGTTTCGGAGAATTTGAACAATTCATCAAATTTCAACGTTCATTTTCGGGTTCTGTGAAAGACTTATTCAAGTTCTGTTTTTATATCATTGTAGGTTAGTTGCTTGACAAAACTGAAATAAAAACAGAACATGAAAAAATCTTTCACAGAACTTGAAAATGAACGTTGAAATTTGATGAATTGTTCAGATTCTCCGAAACAACCCGTCCTTAAACTTTCTATTCAATATTTCAAATTTATTTTCTTTCGTTCAGATTTTTTACGGGAGTATTGATTTTTCAAGGGTCTGCGTTTTTTTTTCCATTTTCAAGAAAGTGTTATTTACCAACGAACTAAACGGATTTAATAAAGGGGTATATCAGAGAGGTAAATTTCTGATCGGGTCTCTATTTGTCAACAAAAAAATTAAGTACGTAATATTATAAAGAAAATTGAGAGAGTATATTTGTTTGCTGAGGCAAATATTTTATAAATACTTTCAGCTTCACAAATCCTACAACTACAATATACCGAGATTTTTCTAAGGTCTATCAAGTCTATCTATACATACTTTTTTTACTTTTTTGAAATACTGGCATACAGAGCTCCGGGCCAAAAAGGCCCATTTCACTTTCATCGTGAGTTTAAATTGGTTGTTGGAAAATGTGTCTATACAGGGTGTATCGGCACGTACCCGACAAACTTTAACCAGCTATTCCTTAGCATATTTGGAGTAAAAAATCTTATGTGCACTTTACTGTCCGGTAACGTTTTTTTTAATAAAAAAATTACTATTCATATTTTCACCACTGTTTTATCCTTTTTCAAAGTTTGAAAACCCATCTGGCAATATTTTATTCGAATTCTGTTGAATAATGCACGTGTGTACCTATATTGGCGCACTTTTACAATCACAACGAAATGGCACGGCACCATTCGTCTCATTTTTAACTATTATTATTTAGTGTGTGCGAAAGAGCGAAGACGCTTTTCGACATACTTGCTTATAACAGCTGTTGAACATGAAAAGCAATGCCAATGACAGTGATGTAGTGTGGAAATTTTTAATTTTTTTGTTTTTAATTGAAAAAAAATGCTACCGGACAGCAAAGTGCCCATAACATTTTTTACTCCAAATGTGCTAAGGAATAGCTGGTTAAAGTTTGTCGGGTTAGTGCCGATACACCCTGTATATATAAATAAAAACGTAAATGTTCGCTTGTTCATAATCTTGTATATCTTCGAAACTTCTTCACCGATTGCTTTGAAATTTTGACACAACGTTACATTCGAATACGCGTGTGTTTTTATATACCTATATTATATAGATGTCACCTGTGACAGGTAAAAACGTGCATTTTTTGAAAACCAGCACGGTCTGTTGGACGTAAAAGCAAAACACGCCATTATTTCTCTATCTGCATAGAAATACTGAGTCACAGCAACGCGTGGCGGGGTATAGCTAGTAATATTATAAATTTAATTTAAATCGCGACACCTATTTTATTATCGCAGTGTGTCGCTAATTTTGCACGCGCGTTAAATATTGGGTTTATTTGCCTTTTAACGATTTTGCATCGGACAAAATGACGTAATTCAATATTGTTCAATTTTGCAAGGTTGGTATAAAGCTATTGAAAACTATTTGTCATGTTTTTAACTGGTCATTCAAGAGAATTCAGAGCGAAACTACTTACAAGGATCATAAATCGATTTAGGAGTTGAAAACCGTGTTCCCTGATCCTAGTGTGAACCTTAATTCGTGAGGCTGGAGGTTAAGAAAATTGTTGACAAGTACCTAGTTTTTCAAATATGGTCATTAACTATCCAGCAGCCAAGTGGGGGAGTAGGTAGTACCCAAAATTACTATCCTCCTTATATTAGCTTAAATACTTGACATATCATTTTACTTGTATTCCTGAGCAAATAAAAGTTACCATTGACTGAATAATTGGGATTTCTATAATTTTAAAGCCCTTAAGTCAGAAAAATGCATGGGGTCGTCGAAAGTCCCACTTGGTTACAGACGTTTTGTTTGGCATCTTGGCCTGTCAACAGTTAAGGCCCCGTAGTAAGCATTTAAATATGGTTTGAAAGTGAAATATGTAAACACGAATGTTAGAGGGAGCGCGCTAATATTTAAAAAAACGATAATAATTAGGCGAAAACGATGAAAATATTAAACATTGTTTGAAATAAAGCAAAAATATCTCCACTAATGCTTTAGTTGCATTTAAAGATACAATGGGAATTTTGTTCATGCCTATAACATATTAAATAACAGACTTAACAGATATTAAATAATGGCTATCCGTATACATCCTCTCTCTACATCCCAAAAATACATCTTCGCAGACACCAGAAAGGAATTGATAAGAATCTATTCAAATTATCCGTAATTGGGTTAAAAACGGGATTGCAGGCCATTAACGAATGAATTGATAGGTATCCTGAAAATTTGTAGTAAAATACCAATGTTTTATCACGATGTCGGAAAACGTTATTAAAAAGAACCTAAGATTTTTGCATTTCGTCGTTATACAGGGTGTATCGGCACGTACCCGACAAGCTTTAACCAGCTATTCCTTAGCACATTTGGAGTAAAAAATGTTATGGGCACTTTGCTGTCTGGTAACGTGTTTTTTTTTATAAAAAATTTACTATTCATATTTTCACCACATGTCACCAATGTTTTATCCTTTGTCAAAGTTTGAAAACCCGTCTGGCAATATTTTGTTCGAGTTTCGTTGAATAATGTACGTACGTACCTACGTTGGCGCGCTTTTACAATCACAACTAAATGGCACGGCACCATTCGTTTCATTTTTAACTATTATTATTTAGTGTGTACGAAAGAGCGAGGACACTTTTTGACACACTTGCTAATAACAGCTGTTGAACACGAGAAACGACGCAAATGACAGTGACGGAGTGTGGATTTTTTTATTAATTTTTTGTTTTTAATGGAAAAAAATGTTACCGGACAGCAAAGCGCCCATAACATTTTTTTCTCCAAATGTGCTGAGGAATAGCTGGTTAAAGTTTGTCGGGTACTTGCCGATACACCCTGTATATTAGACAAACGCAAGTGCGCGAACGCGTGTTCCGAAATTATTACGAATAAACTAAAAGTGTATCAGGAAGCGGCCTGCAATCCAATTTTTAACCGGGTCGTATTTTGAAAGATGATTTTTGTGTTTAATCTCGAGCGAATATTTTTTAGCCATTTTTTGTGATAAGTGTTAAAGGTATTTTTTTAATTGCATAAAATGTCATACTTTTGGTATACGGAGTAAGATTTGTCATTTTATGTGAAACATTCTCCCTGAAACTTAATGTTCTTTCAAATGAAAATAGCAATAACTTCTAACGTATTTAAAAAAAATGCATTAAAATTCTTCAAATAACTAAATTATTGTCATCAAGCATTAATTATGTTCTACCACTATGAATTTTAATACAGGTTTGAAAGGGTAGTGAATACGCAGTTTATACAGAGTTTTCCAATAAGAGGTGTTATTTTGAATAGCCCGCTATTTCGGTAGATGTTACTTTTGAAGCTGTCATTTTTTGACATTTGACAAGTAGAATCTACGCCATTAATAAAAATGGAACGATACACGCTTCAACAACGCATTGAAATTATTAAAATTCACTTGAGTGAATCAAACGCAAATCATCTTGAGTGATAAGGCCCATTTCCACCTCGGTGGCTTCGTCAACAAGCAAAATTGTCGCATCTGGGGCTCGGAAAACCCAAGAGTTATTGTTGAAAAGTCTCTCTATCCTCAACGTGTAACTGTTTGGTGCGGTTTAAGGTCCGGCGGAGTCATTGGACCTTACTTTTTCGAAAATGAGTCTGGAGCAACAGTAACGGTGAATGGATCGCTATCGAGAGATGATTAATGATTTTTTATGGCCGGAATTGGATGGTATTGATCTGGACAACGTTTACTTTCAACAAGACGGCGCTACGTGCCACACAAGCAACGAAACCATTGATCTTTTACGATTGAATAACAAAATAACACCTCTTATTGGAAATCCCTGTACATCACACTATAACACAAAATTTTGAAACATCAGTCCATTCGAACAGGTCGCTCGTTTTTTCAACTTTGATAGCAGTTATGAAGGCATTTTAAATACTGGTTTACCAGTACAAATACCTTTTTAACTGACGGATTAATTGTATCCTTAAATTGTTGCGTCTAAATTTTCAGTCAATTATTATAATAAGCTTTTTTCTCCACGAATACGTCGCTAATGACGTCACCGGCACTCCGTAAACAACAAAATAACGAGTATCTACTTATAAGGAAGCTGCCAAGAGAACTGGTGGTATTCTCGCGGCCCACTAGTATTGCTGATTTATTTCTAAAGAAATCCACACAACCAAACAACCTGCAACTTACCTATATGAAGAAAAATTAGTATTGCTAATTTATTAAAAAAATATCTTCAAATCATTGGTAATACGGTTGAAAACGGGATTGCAAGCTGTTTTCTGATAAACTTTTAGTAAATTCCCAATATTGCATTTGCCTTGATAATATACAATGATGATATGCGGAAATATTATGATTTTATGAACAAGTGTTCCGATATCGTTATAATACGTTCGTATTTTGCTTTCGTTCGTATAAGGAAACCTATCAATTCATTCGTTAAGGGCCTGCAATCCCGTTTTTAACCGTATAACGAATAATTTGAAGAGGTTTTTTTCTCTTTCAGAAATAATTAACTAAATAATTGCCTGTTTTTCCATTCATTGATATTTATTATCAGTCTATACTCATCTCCACTGTATTTAGATTTTGTCTCTTTATATATTGTTCCTATCATATATATACTTACTTATAGCATAATGATATTCTATTTTTATTATAATTACTGTAACTCTCTCACCAAGCACAAGAACAAGTTTCTTCATTGGTGAGATTGCGAACATAAATATATTTTGTAATTTTTTATGTACTCATATTATATCCTGTATCCACTTTATACCTATATATTAAATAAAAAAAAATTTAAAAAAGGTTCTTAATAAATTAGCAATATTCAATAGTATTTTTTATCAGCGTAACGAAATTAGTTTTTCGATATCTACGAAGCCATGATCCCTAAAAACGAGTAATTTTCAATTAGGAAGGAATTAATTAACAGCTTGGAATATATACTAATGTACACCTTCATTGGACGGTTGGAATATATATTTGCATTAAGAAATGCATTCGTGATTCGTATCACTCATTTTTCTCCGTGCAAGATAAAATAAACTGTCCGTGAGCATTCGTACATTTAAAATTATCCGATGAGCTGAGACCAAAAAAACATGTCATATACAGGGTTTTCCAATAAGAGGTGTTATTTTGATATTCAATCGTAAAAGATCAATGGTTTCGTTGCTTGTGTGGCACGTAGCGCCGTCTTGTTGAAAGTAAACGTTGTCCAGATCAATACCATCCAATTCCGGCCATAAAAAATCATTAATCATCTCTCGACAGCGCAATCCATTCACCGTAACTGTTGCTCCAGCCTCATTAGAAATAGCGGTCTATTCAAAATAACACCTCTTATTGGAAAACCTGTATATGTCGTGAAATCTAGAAATCAAAGGAAAGAAGATGTTTCATAAACCATTTGATTTGTTAAGCTTTCTTCGATGAAATCTTGCATAGATTTATAAATAAAACTCACGTGCCTAATATTAACGTAAACGTTCAGTGCCTTCCAGACCATTGTACACAATAAATTAATCAGTATGCTGTCCGCACTTTCTGCAGCACTCCTTGCAGATACTTTGTACTTTACAGTTAACTTTGTTTGTGATCCACATTTGGGCGTATCGCGGAAGAATACCGCTTCATCGTGACCTCTTCGTCAAATAACGTGTTGCACTACAAATTAAATCACCTTTAGTACTGCCTATTACTAATGTAGTTCACATAGCAAATTTAAATCTTGAATTGACATTTTTTCGGATTCGCTGCCCAAATTCAAACGTGCCATCATGTCAATAATATAAACTGTTCAATGCGCATGCACAAACACACATACATACACACACACACACTCACACATACATACATACACACACACTCACACATATATACACACCCTTACATACACACACACTTATATACTACACACGTCACCTGGTAATTAAGATCAAGTTAATTCATTCATTACCGAAAACCAAAGTAAAATTCAATTGGATGTACTTAAAAATGCGAATGTGCGCTTTGCAACAACAATAAGTTAAAATTTGCGCTTTGCAACAGCAATCAGTTAGAATTTACGCTTTGCAACAGCAGTAAGTTAGAATTTGCGTTTTGCATCAGCAAATAAGTTAGAATTTGCGCTTTGCAACAGCAAATAAATTAGAATAAATAATTATTAATAAATAATAATAACAAGTTAGAATAAACTATGCACAAAGCGGAGTTAAACTATATTTTACGTAATTGCTATTAATACGACGACATGGAATAATGCTCTCCCAGCCCGAAATATGAAAATAATCATATTATTGTCTAACATATTCACTGGACGATGGAGTGGACATCTTCTAATGCGGTATGACCACATTGACCACCTCGAAGGCCGACTTGACAGAATAGATGTCATTATTCATTTCGGGACAGTTCATGCAGATCCAATACAACACTGTTACAAATATTAAAATTAAATATGCAAATACAAAAGTAGAATCGTAGACGACAAAATTATCTTATTTATAGAATGACGGATAAAAGTGACGTAATGCCTTAACAAACGGTTGAAGAACAAAAGCGCAGACCAGATACTAAAGTCCGAGATTGAACGTTCGGAGTATCAGGTCATAAAGCTTGGAATTGACTATTAAACCCCCGCATTCCCAATTTCTACCGATTTATAACAAGTTTCTCTTTAATTCTTCAAGTTTTCAAGTTCCAAAAAATGTTATTTTTGAAGATAATATCTTTACATTTGTTATACCGAAATGTTAATTATATGATATTTCATCGATAGAAAAAAAATCGCAAAGCAAGTTCCGAAAATTATTAAAAACACATTTTGTTCAGTTATGTATTATGTTATAGGCCTGGAAAGATTCAAAGTGTTTCTTTAAATGCAACTAAAGCATTTTTCGAGAGATTTTTGTATTATTTCAAACGAGTCGTGTTTTTATTTTCAATATTAGCGCGCCCCCTCTAACATTCGTATTAACATATCTCGCTTTCAAGCAATCTTTGAACGCTTACTACGGGGCCTAAACTAAAATTGATAAAAGCTTCATCGGATCATAGTTAAGCGAAACTGAAAACTCAAAGGTATATTTAAAAAACTTCCAACATCAAGTCAATGAAATGTATGAATCGGGTCTTGTAAAGAGTTCAAATATCATGTGTATGTTGATATTGCATGCATTATAGACTATGCCTTTCTGTGCTTGAATTCACTAATCCTATTCAAAATCGCAAGTGCAAAGATGATAAGGCAACCGGTACAGAGTAGAATTTATCACTACCTGTCAAATTCACCGGCCCGTTTGATAAAACGCTGATAATACGTCACTCGTCGTGTCATTATACTCTATAGCAATTGTTTGAACAGCCGCAATAACAAGATTAATTATAAAGCCGGGATGGCTCCGCTGTGTAGGTCACGTAGCAAGGATTCGAGATGGTAGAAGAATGAACGATGTGGAGGCCAGTACTACATCTTGGACTGTAAGTAGACGACAGCAGGAGACCAGCTGGGGGAGGCGTTTCCTGTAGGCGTCAGAGGCGATTCCGGTTCTACTTAAGGATAAGGAATTGTCCTTATCCTTAAAATTACTGACTTCAAAGGCGGTTCCGGTTCTACTTAAGGATAATCAATTGTGCTTAACCTTACAATTAACGAGTTTTTCCTTAACTAGGGGCGATTCCGGTTTCGATTTAAAATGTTAAAGAATTGTACTTAATCTTCAACTTAACCAAGTTTTCGTTAACTAGGGGCGATTCCGGTTCTATTTAAGGATAAGAAATTATCCTTAACCTTAAAATTGACTAGCTTTTTCTTTAACTAGGGGCAATTCCAATTCTACTTAAGGATAAAGAATTATCCTAAAATTAACTAGCTTTTTCGTTAACTAGGGGCAATTCTCGTTCTACTTAACGATAAGGAATTATCCTTAACCTTAAAATTAACTAGCTTTTCGTTAACCAGAGGCATTTCCGGTTCTATTTAAGGATAAGCAATTATCCTTAACCTTAAAATTGACTAGCTTTTTATTCAACTAGGGGCGATTCCAGTTCTACTTAAGGATAAAAAATTATCCTTAACCTTAAAATTAACTAGCTTTTTCGTTAACTAGGGGCGATTCCGTTCCTACTTAAGGATAATAAATTGTCCTAATCCTTAAAAGTACCGACTTTAGGGGCAATTACGGGTCTACTTAAGGATAATTAATTGTCCTTAACCTTAAAATTTCAGCAATCAAAATAATACAAAAACAGCTGCCAATGCAAATTATTTATGCACCATACTACTTAACAGAACAATTATTCAGCACGAGTGCTTTTGATTTTGAATTCCACAGAATATCTGGCTAATTTCAATTTATCTTGTCATTATTTCGTTGGATGTTTTTGACCTTTTTGATTCCATCTGCTATGTTTCTTTAATCAAAGTGTTTCAAGTGATGTATGCAGCTAATAAGTGATCCTTGCTAATTCTCATCTCAATTCTCCATTCCTCATTATTATTTATAACCTCCTTGGGATAATTTGGGATACCTCTCCAATTGACTTTGTTAAAGACACTTAAAAATTAAAAGAATCAAACATTCTAATTTCGGCTGTGGACAAAGACATTTTAAAAGTGGGTCTGTCTGTAATGTAAAGCTGGTTCAATGAACTCGGATTATGTGTAATTTAAAAAATTGGAACTGATTGTGTCAAGCATTCAGACAAGGGATAAAATGCCTATCTAAAATTTAGCACATTTTGGGGATTTTTTTTTTAAATTTTTTTATTTTTTATTGTTCCTATCATATATTTATTTATTTATTTATTTATTAACGGACATCGTCCAAATTACAAAATAATAACACGAATTAATAAAGTAAAATGAAAAATATAGGAGTAGACAAAGGTACATGAAAGCAAAGACATATGGTAGATATAATATAAGAAAATAAAGTGACAAGTCGAATCAAGTCAAGAATACGCCGTGGGTCAGGACCACAGGACACTTAGATATATACTTACTTATAGCATAATGATTCTATTTTTCTTATAATTAGTGTAACTCTCTCACCAAGCACAAGAACCAGTTTCTTCATTGGTGAGATTGCGAACATAAATATATTTTGTAATGTAAATATATTCTTTATGTAACTCATATTATATCCTGTACCCACTTTATATATATTAAATTAAAAAAAATAAAATCAGCTTCACAAATTCTACATTGATAATATCCAGTGATTTTTAAGGGACTGCACTAGTTTTAGATATATTCTAACATATTATTAAATCATTGAAGATAATATTAACGAATCTCAAACGAAAGACGTGAAAGGAATCGAATCCAGGAACTCTTCCTTGCCGGGGAAGTGCTCTGACCACTGAGAGCTAATTCGACCATATCAACTTACGGCATTTTTTAATGTATCCTTCGACTGAAAGCTACCGACATTATCTTCACTTCCTTAGCATATTTTTTTGGCTGCTATCTTTTCGCATGATATTTAACCTCGCCAGTTTCGAACATGTGATTGGACAGAACCAAGGAGAAGCTGTCGCTTTCGTAAAAATTCTGAAAGGAAAGCTTTTGATAAGAACACATGTTTAAAAATATATTTGTTTATCATATCATTAAGTACTAGATCTTGGCGTGTAATACTGGTTATAGACAAATAAAATTAAAGGCAAACCGCTGTTAGATTCATTGTATTATGTGCTTGTTTCTCATAAACGAATAAGCATAAACATCAGATTATAAGGTATTATTAATTTACAAACCTCTGAGATTTTATTAATAGGTTTATCAGAATTGATTAAGATAAACACTGCGGAAAGAACAATTTTCTAGACCTGCTACAGCAAAATCGACCGTAGATTCGTCCAATACGCAGGGCCGAGCGCCGAATATTTTTGTAAACGACTTCTTTACTTACGTAGTTATTTCAGGGTATTGTGTCGCCTTGCTGATCTCTACAATAAAATAGTTCAGAGAAAGGTCCGTCACCGACGTACGTCATCGACGATCGTCCACTTCTCACACGTCTCTCCGTGAAAACGAAAAAGACAGAAGATACAAGAAAGATGACGAGACGTACGACCTCTCCCTGGTACTACTAGGAATTCACAAATGCACGTACATCAGATTAACCACATTTTAATGGACCATTATTATTCTCAATATGATTCTATGAAATCCTTTCGTATATATCTTTAGAAATAACATTATTTCATGGTCTTCTGAAATTCTAATTCCTTTCTTTTTGCGACCGCATAACTCTACTGATTTTATTTTGGTGACCACATTAATTTATTACGTAGGTAGGTACCTACCTGATATGATTTCATCACCACATTACTTATCCGGCGACATTAAAAAATCAAAACAAGAATGAGCTTGAGCGCATATAAAGTGATACGTAAATGGTTATTTTTATGCTATGATTTAACCCGTGACCTCGAAATAACCTTGACCCGTTTCTTGGCATTTATCCTCAGATAAAACTGCTTCCATAATATTTTATCTAGTTACCGGTTATGCATGCAAAACAGTCTTCTGCAGATATAAATGATAATATAAAACTACAAAGCTAACGCGTGATATATTTATTTATTTATAGAGCGGAGACGGTTTACACATAGTTCGTGAGCACTTAGGCCATAGGCCCATTGTGCTTCTGGTTCCACAATTTGTCTTCCCAGGTCTGATCTCTCCTCTTCAATCCCTCTTGGTTCCCTAAAGACCCCACAATAGAAGAGTTCACGGTGGTGGCCTCAACTCTCCTCTCCACTCCTCATTGATTCCCTAACGCGAGAGATAAATATAGTACAAATTTAATGAACGATCTGAAATTAAACACAATCCCGACACATCACACAGACAACGGGAAACAACGTTTTGACCGATGAAAGTGTGATTAAAATTAAAACTTTCAACTCCTAGGCCCCAAGACAGACCAATGAAATTGTCCATCTGCTCAAGAAAAAATATGGATCGATTTATCTTTCAAGCTGTTTGGGCCATTCTGAATTCCTACCGATTCATAACATATTTCCCTTGAACACTTGACATTTTTAGGGCCTTAAAAAAGAATTATATTTTAAGACAACCTCTAAACTTTCGCCGAGTTGATTTTTTGCGTCAGAAACCTCGACAAAATACATGACAGATAACAAAAAAATATATTTAAAAAAGGTATATATTACTATAATTTTTGAATGGCAGTATATTGACGCATTCAATCAGAGACAACGCTGATAATCTCAAGATACGATGCAACGAAATCGAAATCGCATTGCATCACGAACAAAAACACTCTATATTATCTAATGAAATGATGGATAACAACAGGAAAAATGACCCGATGCGGAGATGTGATTGTGTAATTGTGTCGATGATATCATTATTCGTTGAAACACCTTGTCCCCTTGTCCGCTGGTTGGTATAATTTCTCCTTGGCCAATAGAAGGCATGATGTCACCTCCTATACACTATACACTTGTAGTGACTTCTATACACTTCTAGTGACATCTAGTCCTCTGCCGACTGTACAGGATAATGATTCAATAACAAACCCGGCCGTAAAGGATGTGGTCAAATTATGGCGTGAAATTTATGAAATTGTGTGGTCATTTGAAGAATGCTAAACGTTTTGATTTTAGAAAAAAAATATCAGCACAGTTGTAGAACTCCGACGCACGTTTAATGTGCAAATGTCTTAAAATAACACTTGGTTTCAACTTAATTACAACAAGAAATAATTATTTATGTGGGGGAAGACATTAAAGTTAATTTTTTTCGTCTTAAAGTTCAAAATTTCACAATTTCACGTGCGACCCCATGTTTTGTGAAGTTTGAAGGTTAGGAAATACGCATACATTATTAAAATAAACCTAACTAAGAACCTTATAACCAATGTTATGCATGGTTTTTCATCTCCCTCGACGTAAATTAGTTGTTTCTTGTCGTAGAATAAAGAATAGTAATTAAGATGAAACAAAGCAGCGGAATTCTGCAATTTAATAATCTGAACAGACAAATTACTGAATTATCTACAGAACAGTGTTTATCATAAATTAAGTGCACAAAGTATGCCTATCGCCCACCAAATCTGGCCCCCAAAGCACTTTTAACTCTTGATCGCCCTGCAAGTGACTTAAATCGCCCACTAGTGGGCGATATTGCTCACGTCGGGTATCACAATTTTAGTAGCATATTTTTAGGAGAATAGAGAGGCACATGTTAGAGTGCGTATAAACAGGATAAACAAGCGCGAGCCGAACCACGAATTATGGAAAAAAACGAAGCAACCGCAAGCGGCGTTAAGCGTCGTTTACACAGCACAACATAGCGAGAAGGAAATAGATTCGGCCCGGCAATATTGTCGTAATATCGGTAGCAAGAATAGGCAATACACGATTGTCTTGCTCAATCTTGACCAGCAATTCGAAAATTGCTGATCAAAATTGCCGACAAGAAATTGTCGTAAAAAGTTGCTCGTTACCAGAGTCTTAAAAGGTAAAAAGTCGTAGGTATATTAAAAGCTTTGAAACTTTTGTGACGAGTGCAGTTTTGCTTAGTTGTTCCGGGCAGGGTGAAGGTACTGCATTACCCTGATGATAGCCGACCGCCGATATGAGAGGTCATCAGGGAAAGAAACTGAACAAATATTTTAAGTTAATATAGTCGACAAGATCGAAGATGTTAACCCTTAATTAGCCCGCGAAGGAAAGTAAGAGTAGAAATTTCGTTCGAATTTCCACGTTTAAATTCGCGTTCAAAATTGTTTATTCTATTCCAAATTTAAAACTGGCTAAAATGACGCGCGCCGCAGAATGCACGCGACGGCTTTGAAATAAAATATTAAAAAAATGGCACCGCTTAATCATAAATAAATACAAGAGTAATAAAATAGTAAAATAACGTAACTTTGAAAATTTTTGTCAAAGAAAATAATTTGGCAGTACAGTGCAGATTAGTAAATTATGTAAAATGTAGAGAGCAAAGTGTAATTTTTAATCAAATGATAAAACACACTTTGTAATACACCACTTTTTATTTGAATTAATAATGACAGCCAACCGGATTTCGCTTATCTCAAGCTTCGTCAGGGCTTATTGTAATAATATTAATGTTATAAATTAGATAAAATACGTAATTTTTAAAATTCTAGGACAACTAAAAACTACCAATCTTAGGTTACGTATACATTTGCGAACCGAAACGCGAACCGTACCGCGAATTACGGGAAAGGAACTAAGCAACTGCAAGCGGCGTTTCGCGCCATTTGCGGTTGCTTCGTTTCTTTCCCATAAGTTGAGGTTCAGTTCGTGAGTTCGGCTGGCGTATGTATACGTAGCATTAGGCTGTTTTATGATAAAGACAAATTAGTGAGTTTTTTAAGTGAAATCTGTTTTAAAAAATATGTACCCATCAATCACTTTTCTAATCGAATGTTCGATTCTCTATTCAAATTTGAATACATGTCGTTTTGTACCGCAAAATTTTTTTTTCATCGAAACGTCATCTAACATAAAAATTTTAAAAATAATTTTTTTCATACTCATCAATGAAATATGAACATGATTGATTTTGGACATTTTGACAAAAGATAATAATTTAAAAAAATCATAGCATCATTTATCTTCGCCTTCGGAGATTTTTTTCTTCGAGTGTTTTCATAAGGATGATTAAGCCCGTCGTCCTACTGGCTGGGTATTGGTACCGATTCGACAAAAATCGGAGACCCTGCCCAGAAAAGTAAAGCTCATCACGGTTTGCCGTGCAGCTATTGTGGGATTTTTCTGCGCAGGATCTCCAGTTTTTGTTGATTCCGTACCGATACCGAGCCAGTGGGACGACGGGCTAAGTCACTGACGAATATAATACATTATTCAATGTAAACATAGACTTAAAAAGCTCTTTTTAGGTCCATGAAAGTAAACGATAATAATCGAATGATCAAAACCGCCAACGGCATCTAGCGCCCGTATCCTAAATCAAATCGTTTCGATTCGAAAAATACATATCTAAAATCGTGTAATAAGTACACAACGCAATATTTAAAAGCGTGTTTAACCTGGCCAAAGACATATTTTAAAGAAGTTATGAAGAAACACAAACGTAAATGCGTGTAAAAAGTGAAATAACAAAGATTTTATGACAAAAATAATTTTGACAGATAAAAAACATGGCGGCTGCGGGCGTTCCCGCCGAAATGATAAATGGTGGCGCCACCTGCACGCGAAGCAGCGAGTCACGCCATTTGCTCGTTTTATATAATAATATGACCTTCATAATAGTTCATAGTGGCAAACAGCTCTAAATAATTCAGTTAAACTAGGCTGGTATGGCTTGGTTATTTATGTTTATGTTGTGTTTATTTGACACACCTGTTCGATGCATGTTGCTATGAATCTTAATGAGCACTAACTTTTTAACATTGAGTTCTGGAGTAATGAGATTTGCACAGTTTTTGGATCTAGAAATTTTAGGCCAACGCAAATAAATTTTTTTCAGCCTACACGTACTTTGCGTCACTAGCTGTGGAGCTTTGAAATATTAATAATTAATACAGGGTGTGTTAGCGTATACCCGAAAGACGTTAACCAGCGATTCTTGAGCATATTTGGAATAAAAAATTAGACATCATTTTGCTGTCTGATAATTTACAATTAAAACCAAAAAATATATTTTTCCAACACACGTCGCCACTGTGTATAGCTCCATCTCGTTCCAGCAGCACTATACAGACGAGATTGATACACGTGTATATACATATATCTACCATCATTTTTCAATATGGTTATTTATTACATGATCATTCTCGGGAATAGTTATTTAGTAAACTGGGTAGTGAATTATACATCATGAACCATGACCTGTACGCAATATACCTTGTACTCAAAGTTAGGGTCAGTTGTTTGACCGACCGTCATATTTGACATCATTGCAAATAAACATTTCATTGTTTGATACATTTCAACGATGTATCAAACAACCCAACAATAAAGTTGACAAACCGCTGTCGGGTCAAGAATCAACAGTTAGGCCCAGATGTTTCGCAGAAATTCACTTGTGACAAAATCATCAAATGCCCAATTTTTTTTTGTTACCGTTAAATGCAGATTTAAATTTCGTTTAAGCTTTTGAAAAAATTGTGATCAACAGAACGGGAAAACTATTGTGTTATTAAGCTTGTCAGCATTTTACAATTTGATAGAAAGCTGAAACGCACCTAGAATCGGTGTTTAACCGGGACCTTTCAAACGTAAAAAAACAAAATTGCGCTGAATGGCCATTTGATGACAATGTTACACTTAAATTTCTGCGATAAAACTGGGTCTAAATCGTCAATTCGTGACGATATAAAATGTGACGGTTAAAATGCTACCGTCATACCGTCATGAGAGTTATTCCATAATAACGACTGCTAAAATACAAATTTCCTACGAGTGTCGGCACAAGATATTATTATAAGCAACAAAATGAAAAAAGCGACTCACCAGTGTCACAATATCCCCCGGATTTGCCGCTGCGATTCTCCTTAACCTCTCGTACAGCAGATCCAACAGTCGCTGGTGGCCCGAGTTCAGCTGGTCCAGCTGGCGGGCCACGCGCTCTGCTCCTTGCTCCGCCCCTGCTGCACCCTGTCCCTGGGGCTCCATGGATGGGTGCACCTCCTCCAGAAGCCACTCGTGGTAGCGCTGGCAGCGGGACCAGTAGATCTTCGCGCGTTACGGGGTAAGTGGGTTAAGGGTTAACGGTTAATTTTAAGGTTATTTCTGCTGTGATGAGGCGGAAATAATTTGAATTTTTACTGTTTGTACTACGTAGTCATGATAAAAGTTTGAATGAAAGGCCGTCAAGGGTAATCCGATTGCGGGTTAAGGTTTGGAATTTTAGCCACTGCCCGAGGCAAGTGCGACCATGGCGTTACCAATTGAGTTTATGGAGAAGCAAAACCTGCTCTGAAATTTATATCGCGAAAAACTGTTAACTAGAATACCTTAAATATAATAAGAATTTATATTTTATACCAAATATGTAAATAACTCGCCGAGATCGCTAGCGTTGCCCGAGTCAGAGTTTTAGAGATTTTTGAAATCAGATGAAAACAGTGACCTTCCTCTAGTTTTGACAGTCAAATGGGCAAAATTTCATCAATCTCAGAATAATCCAGGCCCTCCGCCTGGTGTCTATCCGGTGTCCACAATGTTGGTGCCCCGTCACATTTGCACCAACACACACAAATAAATAAATATTAATATTATTTTAAATTTGGATGTATGAAGTTCAAGCCCATTTTGGGAATGAGTCAAAACCAGCAGAAATTTACACATTGGGTTTTGCAACTCCACAACTTAATTGGGATATGTTATGAGAATGAAGGTAGTAGGGACAGGATGGCGACGTGGATAAGAAACGGTTGGGAAGTAGGATTCAGATCTGATAACCAAACACATATATCTGAATGTCGGCTTTTCATCAGAGTGATACTGAGAGTATCGGAGTAACACCGAATCTTTCAAACTTAAAAACTCAAACACAGTAATTCATGTTATTTTTGCCTTAAAAATTACTAGAGTAAATTTTGAGTGCCTTTATACAAATGTTACTAACAAATTAAATGTAAAAGCACAGAGGTTTTACGAAAGTAAGAGTAAATAAATTAATACTATGCATTATTATATAATCTTATTTATATATTTCCGTTTTTTTTCTTTCAAATGCGGAAAAACAATGTTCACTCTCAAAACTTTTCATCCAATTCTTTCATTCACTATTTCATTTAAAACAAAGGGTTCCATGATAACTACGCAAAATGAGAATTTAACACACCTTCAAAAGGTGATATAAATTCATTAAAAGTGATGAAACAAAAACTAGGTTAATAGTAAATATATTATTATTATTTGTTACATATCATAAATATCTTGGAGTTAAATTTTTTAACTCATTACCAGAAAAATTATTCTGAACACTTGAAACTGAATCATATCAAATTTAAAGCAATATAATAACACCCCTATGCACACAAGCCCTGCTTATTTATGGGGGTACATCAAATACATATATTATGTAATTAATAACTGTACTATATTTATTTGTAATCTTTTTGTTATTAATAAAAAATAAAAATAAATAATAAAAAAATGAAACCTAGTTTTTGTTTTATCACTTTTCATCACTTTATAACACTTTTTAAAGGTGCGTTGAATTGTCATTTTGATGAGTCATCAGGTCACCAAAACAAAGCTATCATCACTCATCACATCGCAGACACCATTCATAATTTATTTACAAAATGATTTATTTTAAGCCATGCTTGAATCAAATACTACCTTCAATAAACCCCCTTGTTTAAATATTTCAAACATTCAAAACTAGGTAGAAGCATAGGATTTATACCTTAATTTTTATTTTATTTGAACCACCCTTTAAACATGCCTCAATAAAAAATACAAACTAAAATAAACATTCCCCCAAGAAAATAACAATCATCCAAAATTCCTTAATTGAAAATAAATATAAATAAGCAAAAATAACACCTTTTCCAAGCATTATATGAACTAAATAGCTACTACTGTCAAAACTGAGTATATATTCAATGATCGCTTAATAAATTTCATGTTAACTACGAGTGTTTCACAGAAATTCCAATGTAACATTGTCATCTAATGGCGCCAATCAGCGCCATTTTGTTTTTTCTACATTTGAAAGATCCCCTTTAAACGCTGATTTCAGGTCCATTTCAGCTTTTGAACAATTTTTGATTAGCAGAAAGACAAAACTGTCATGTTGTTATGCTTATCAGGTGATCACAATTTGTTTAAAAGCTGGAAAGGATCTTAGAATCTGGGTTTAACAGGAATCTTTCAAATGTTAAAAAAAAAACAAAATGGCGCTGATCGACCATTTGATGACAATGTTACAATATGAATTTCCGCAATACACTTCAACCTTATTTTTTTTAAAGCTTTCATAAAAGTTAGTAAGCTGGAAAATTATTTTTTTGAAAAAAATTGATAAATTTGTTTTTTATTAAGAATTCCCATAACCAATGGTGGCGAATTTATGATTATATGTACAATGTATGGAAAAATAGTATTCAGACATCTCAGAGTTTCAGAGTTACATCGCAGGCAGAAGGTTTAGCACCCGACTCTCAGCAAATTTATAAAGCTGCAAGGAAACGGTTAATTTCTGTTTCGTCATTCGGCTCCCGGAGTCGTACAGTTAACATCCATTCGCACACAACAGCAGCTGCAAAGATTTGTTTGTGCACTTTCCCTGATCCTTTACATTCAAAATCAGGAAGGGTAATCAAATAACTATCATAAATGTAAACGCAATCATTGAAATTTGACTGAAATGCTTGAAAGTAGACTAATTGGCTAATTTTGCGTCAGTTAGTTGCAGTTGTTGCAAGTTCAACGATAATTCATGATAAGCTAGTGAATTCTACATAGTGCAATTAATTATTTTAATTAACGCACAATACAACAAAATCGTTTGTGGTATTAGGAATAAATGATTTGATAATTTGTAATGATTGTAAATTTACAAGTTGTCAATCGGCAACTAGCTACAACAAACTATTATTGGAAGCAACATTTCTGCTATTAAAATTTTTTTAAACTGAATAAAAAACCTTCTACAAAAACAGCATCTCTTTTGTTCAAATTTGAAACATTCATGCTATTTAATGCAACATTTCCGCTATTTCAACAATTAGCAATGTTAGCCACATTTCAATCAACTCCCAATGATTACGGCTACATTCCTTCAAGTTACACAAGTCATGGCGGTGTTGTGGATAGTGTTGTGATAGTTACCTTGGCTTCTCTAATGAATCTGCCGCCCTCCATGTTAACCTTCTCGATCTTGGGCGTTCGTTCAACAACGCTAGTCAGTAGAGTCTGCAAAAACCCGGTGTTAACAGTATTATATGTTTAGTTGTCAATATATACAGTAAATGGTGTAAAGTGAGTGTTAAATATTATGTTAAAAATGTTAGAAATAATTCATTTCTTATACTTGGATTTAAGTTTTAGCACATTAAAAATAAAAATTATTAGGCCCAGCTGTTTCGCAGAAATTCATGTGTGACAAAGTCATCAAATACAGGCTTTTTTGTTTATTGACATTTGAAAGGTCCCTGTTAAATCCCGATTCTAGGTAAGTTTCATCTTTCTATCAAATTGTAATAAGCTGAAAAGCTTAACAACACGATAGTTGTCCTCTTCTGCTGATCAAAATTTGTTCAAAAGCTAAAAAATGACTTCATTTCAACGTTCATTTTCGGGTTCCGTGAAAGTTCTATTCAAGTTCTGTTATTATACCATTGTAGGCTAGTTGCTTGACAGAACTGAAATAATAACAGAACTTCAAAAAATCTTTCACAGAACTTGAAAATTAACTTTGAATTTTGAAGAATTGTTCAAATTCTCCGAAAGAAACCGTCCTTAGAATCAGCTTTTAATGGGGACTTTTCAACTGTCTAAAAAACAATATGGCCCTGAATGGCCATTTGGTGACAATGTTAAATTTGAATTTCTGTGAAACGACCCACCCTAAAAAATGATTTCGAGGATATCTTGAGATGTCTTCTGGTTCCACAACTTGGCTAAAATATTTGATCTACATTGATATCAAAGTTTAGGGAAAAATCCAAGCAGAATGTAATTTTTTCTAATATTTTTAAATGAGGCAATTGTGCCGTTGTATATTAAATTACATATACATACTTAATTTTTATTTGTGAATATATTTTGTATAAGTGATAAAATATTGTATTTACAATGAATTATTGCCATGAAGAAAACAAACAAACAAACTTATTGTATTAATAATCTACTGGTGATTTCTACACACTTCAGCCTTGAGGTTATCTGATGTGAACTTAAAAACAATATAAATTAGGTTTAAAAACAGTTTAGTTTTTACAACAGTTAAAATTTTTCTACATTTTGTTATCCATGTATTTGAAAACATGCTAATTTGTGAGCATTCTTTTAGTTGTGTAGCGAAAAATGTACAGTTTTGAAAAAAACACCATGATGGTGGGAAAATCAATTTATGATTAATCAGTTAAAGGTTAAAAAAACATTAACTACAGTCACTCGTTTTAGTTTCCACTCGATGAGATTATTGTTGTAAGTTCTAAATGGACCAATATTAATGTTATGTGATTTGTACGAGACACTAAATAACAAAAAAAAGTTAATTTCAAACCGTTGATTTGTTTTATTGAAAACATGATGCAGTCAAAACGATGCACAGATGTGGAATATCAGCAAAATCTAATAATTTGTACAAATAAACCTAGAACTTTGACTAAAAAACAACAAGAATACCAGTAAGCTGAAAGAATGGTCCATTTGTTGAAGTGCGCCTAAAAATTCTACAAACAATTCAAAAAACTCTTCTTGGTTTCAGTTCATTTGCTGAAAATTTTTAAAAACTATTAATTGGGTAGTTTTGTTTGAACACGCGGATACATCAGCAGCCATCTCAGCAAAATCAGCCAAAAAACCTGGAGGGGAAGGTCTGCAAAAAAAGATATGGTTAATCATCCATAATCGTCCGGGATTTTTTTGGACGTTGGACTAACCCTAGTCTGATCAAGGTTCTCCTTGGGCTTGACCTCTGGGGGCGGTTGGGTTTGCAGCTTGGAGTATGCATCGTCTATCCATTCTGTCTCCTTCTCCAAGCCAGCCTGGTAATTTTTCATCAGGTTGTAGGCAGCTTCGCAGCTTCGGAGTCTGGAAGAGATTGAACAAATTAAGAAGAGAATTTGTTGTGGTTGATCATAAATCTCTAAATAGTATAAAATAAAGTCGCTATCCGCGTCTGTCTGTTTGTGCGCTTAGTTCTTCTAAACTACGCAACGCATTTTGATAGGGTTTTTACTATCACTTAAAGAATTTCTTCCGGAAGGTTTATATATAAATAATACTTGCATATTATATTTATAGAAAGTAGAGAAAAGTCGAGCAACGCCCGGTACAAGTTGACTATAAATGGACAATTGAAATAAAAATACCACTGACCACAAAACAAAGAAATTAAATTACACTTAAACCAGATTCAGATCATTCTGATTCTGGAACGATTAACCAATACTGACTGCGTGTTTGAGATCCCAACTCTGCTTTTAGATAATTTGCGTACAGCACAAGATTCAGTGGAAAGAATGGAGAAAATAGATATGAAAGAGATAGAATAAACTGCAGGACTCAATAGATCTAAATAAATAGATTGCGATGGATCTTAATACGAATAAAGAAAGGTTGAACTAAAACGGAAATGGTCAGGCCATACTGCAAGATAAATAGATTGTTAGTGCAACACCTTACTGTATTGGAGACCAAAAGGAAAAAGGCCATCAGGAAAAAAAGACATAAAAGCACCGACCACTTTATGAAACGGTTGTAAGGACCAGAATTATTGAAAAAGATGTGGTGGGCTAAAATACCAGAAATAGGTAAAAGGTGGCCATAATCCGTAACGAGCATATAAAGGCACAAGAAGTCAAAAACAGATCGATCAGGCCAGGACTCAACAGGTCTAGAGAAGCGGGCTTTTTGGGATGACCCACATCATGGCCCAAAATACGAAATACTGACTTTAAAATAGGAAATGATGCCTTTAACCAAAAATGAGCAAATAAAGACTTTAGAAGAGAAGAAACAGATAATCAAGGACTCAACGGTATATGATATTTGATAGATAATAGTTAGTTACCTATCCACCAGCTGTGCGCAGACATTGTTCCATCTGGTGTTGAGCTTGTCCACATCCCGGTCGAGGCGCTCCAGGTCGGGGTGTTTGGCAGAGCGCGGAAGCGAGGAGGTGTGCGGAAGGGCAGTGCGCGACTTGTCTGTCACGCGGCGACAGTTGTCCCAGTCGTCGTTCATCTGGTCCACCTGAATTTGCTGCTGACCCACGGCAGTCTGCAGATGGATCAGGTCCTCGTGGATCTGGGGAAGATCACAAATCAATGAGGATAACAATAAAGCTATTAGGTCTCAGACTCATCTGGTCAACATGGATCTGCTGTTGACCCACGTTCATTTGTTTTAGGTGCATCAGGCCATAGTGAATCCGGACATTTTGACAAATCAATGAGGACTGAAAAGGTCAATAAACAAAGGGCTGGCTTTTATGAATGCCATGGTCCAATTGACTTCGCATAGTTAAAACTTTTTAAATGAGTTAGAATGTCAACTTACATCCTTGAGGAGCTCAGCATCATTGGGAAGGTCGCTGTACTGAGCCAACTTCAGCTCGAACTCGGAGATGATTTGTCCATTCTCGTCCAGCCCGTTGAGGATGATCTCCACACACTTGAGCCTGGAGAAAAAATTATTAATTTTTTTTAGAAAGTTCAATGTTTTTTCAACGGTAAAAGATGTTTTTTGGTTTCTTCAATGTGGCAGGCGCTATACAGGTAATCCAAAGGTATGTGATTTATACCGATTTTAAAGAAAATTGATGCCGCCAATTTACATCACCTTATGTAAAGTGTTTACAAGTGTGCCCAAAGTAAGATCAATTTTATCTTACCTCGGCTGAAATTGACCAAACATTATTTCATATATCGATTTTTGTTATTCACGTCCCAATACACTTCTATCGCCGTATCTTTACAGTGGTACCAACTAAAATGTGGTATACAGGATGTATCGGCACGTACCCGACAAACTTTAACCAGCTATTCCTTAGCACATTTGGAGTAAAAAATCTTATGGGCACTTTGCTGTCCGGTAACATTTTTTCAAAATAAAAAATTTCTTATTCATATTTTCACCACATGTCACCAATTTTTTTTTCCTTTATCAAAGTTTGAAAACCCATCTGGCAATATTTTATTCGAGTTTTGTTGAATAATGTATGTACATACCTACATTGGCGCGCTTTTACAATCACAACGAAATGGCATGGCACCATTTGTCTCATGATTATTATTTAGTGTGTATGAAAGAGCGAGGACGCTTTTTGACACACTTGCTAATAACCCTCTGTTGAACACGAGAAACAAAGCCAATGATAGTGACGGAGTGTGGATTTTTTGTTGTTGTTTTTAATTTTAAAAAAAATGTTACCGGACAGCAAAGAGCCAATAACATTTTTTACTCCAAATGTGCTAAGCAATAGCTGAATAAAGTTTACTGGGCACGTGCCGATATACCCTGTATAGTAAATTTTCTTCCCTCTTATCATCATTTTTAAGATTTTAAATGATCCTAGAAAATTGCCAGTTCTCTTCTCCTGTGTATTACGAAATCAAAAACTTTCATAAGTGAGAAAATTAAATTATTAAACTTAAATAACAAAGAGCTAGTCTGATAATAAAAAGTTTTTAAAAAAGTTCCTTGCACGAAGGAAAAAAGTCTAAACACATAAAGTCGTCATGGTCTCGGTATATTTAAACCCCCCTTTTCCGAATTATACAGGGTGTATCGGCACTAACCCGACAAACTTTAACCAGCTATTCCTTAGCATATTTATACAGGGTGTATCGGCACTAACCCGACAAACTTTAACCAGCTATTCCTTAGCATATTTATACAGGGTGTATCGGCACTAACCCGACAAACTTTAACCAGCTATTCCTTAGCATATTTATACAGGGTGTATCGGCACTAACCCGACAAACTTTAACCAGCTATTCCTTAGCATATTTATACAGGGTGTATCGGCACTAACCCGACAAACTTTAACCAGCTATTCCTTAGCACATTTGGAGTAAAAAATGTTATGGGCACTTTGCTGTCCGGTAGCATTTTTTTTTAAATTAAAAACAAAAAAAATAAAAATTTCCACACTACATCACTGTCATTGGCATTGCTTTTCGTGTTCAACAGCTGTTATAAGCAAGTATGTCGAAAAGCGTCTTCGCTCTTTCGCACACACCAAATAATAATAGTTAAAAATGAGACGAATGGTGCCGTGCCATTTCGTTGTGATTGTAAAAGTGCGCCAATATAGGTACACACGTGCATTATTCAACGGAATTCGAATAAAATATTGCCAGATGGGTTTTCAAACTTTGACAAAGGATAAAACAGTGGTGACATGTGGTGAAAATATGAATAATAATTTTTTTATTAAAAAAAAACGTTACCGAACAGCAAAGTGCACATAAGATTTTTTACTCCAAATATGCTAAGGAATAGCTGGTTAAAGTTTGTCGGGTACGTGCCGATACACCCTGTATATCTACCTCAGACGTATTAATATGATTTATTTTTGGGTGATTATGCCTTGTTGCGCTTCCTCCTACTTTACTTTTCGGACAATTACAGTGTCCGAAACGTTGGATAAAGAAGAAGGAAGCGCAACACGGCATAATAACTGAAAAATATATCAATTATTTTCTGTATATAAATACACACTTAAAAGCTCCATAGCACACAGTGGAAAGAGCTATGACAATTCCATGATGCCAGAGCTTTGATAGTTTTCATGCCTTGTACGGTCAGGATTATGACAACAGATTAGTATTGTCGTTAATATTGATGAAAATAATGTATACCACCATACAGAGGCCTGACAAAATAGCATTAAAATTTCATCGCGCTAGAGCTCACCGTAAAGTAAAATATCTATTTCCTAAAGCAACGAAAAACGTACATTCGCACATACCTTTTACGTCGCAAATCTTCAATTTTTGAATTATTCATAATTTTGAGAAGAAGCATGAAAGAATTTTAACACAATTTGTAATCACAAAAGAACTCTAAACATTGGTCCACACAGTTGATAGTATTCAAGAGACAAACCGCAATTGATTATTATTATTAATAAGATTCCATTAAATAAAAAATAAATAGGAGGAAAAAATAATATGTCTGGAATTTATACAAAAATTAATGTTAGAAGCGATTATAATTATCTATCTACAGATAAATAAAAATGTAAATGTTTATTTGTTCATAATCATAAATCTCCAAAAGTTCTTCACAGATTGCTTTGAAATTTTAATACAACGTTGCATTTGAAAATGTGTGTGTTTTCATATACCCGTATTTTGTAGATGTCACCTGTGACAGATAAAAACATGCGTTTTTATTAAAACAGCGCCATCTTTTACACGTAAAAGCAACACATGCTATTGTTTCTCTATCTGCATAGGCAGACTGAGCCACAGCAACACGTGGCGGGGTACAGATATTTATGTATAAAAAATAAACTGTTGCATGGTAAAATATAAAGGGGACAAATAAAAACAATACATTTCGTAAATATCAGTTTATTTTTTTTTAAATTTACAAATTGCGTAAATAATTTCAAATAATAATGCTTGTAACAATCTGGCTCAGATTAAATCAATTTTCAAATAAAAGAAATAAAAAGAAATAGAAAGAAATAAATTGTACAGCGCCCTTGGGGTGATTTTTCACAAAAACGGCGCTCTACAAATTATCCAATTATTATTATTTATATTATTAAAGTGCATAAAATTGCCAACCGGTTTCGGAAACATCTTGCCCATACGAGGAGAATAGTTAAATATACAACAAACACAGAAATGAACAATACGAGACACATTAATTATATTCCAAGTATCTATGTCCTTCTTATAATTTTTCACTCTAACACTTAATGACACTTATATTTATACAATGTGTCCAGAAACTCGTAGTAAAAGCGGGAAACAGAGACCCCATCTTTTTTCTTTTGAGCAATCTTTCTGAGCAATTTCAATTTTTTTTTTTCGTCAACTAAAGGGTTAAAAAAAACCTTTTGGTGCCGGGTCTACGCTTCGACCTGATATTAACCCCCTGGGGAACGATATTTTTCTCAAATTAAAGCTAATTTTTTTAAAATCCGAACTTGATTTACTAAACGAAAGCACAAATCGAAAAAGTTATTCCACAAAGTCGATTCCAAATCTGATTTAGATTCACCAGTTTTCCGTTTTTGATACTAGTTTCCGTAAACTATACATTTGTTTGGTAAAATTTGACTTCACCACGAACACGTGCTACAGAAACTGAAAGACAGGTTTGAAATAAATTTTATGGTTGGAGCAAAGTATTGATTTCATTTTATCTAAATAATTATTACTTGTTGTCTAACTAACCATACATTTAGTTCGTTTTATAAGAAATCTGCGATCTTATTAAAAGGTTCACAGTGCTCGCATAACAGTCACCACCAAGCACAGCTCATTTTAAGTGTGTACAACCAACCTAAATTGCAAAGCGAACATTTTTATTCATAGCCAAATAGATCGAGATAGCAAAATAATGTACCAAAAACATTATAAGATCGTTGTAGATATTTGAAATAGTTTATTTAATCGTTCCGAGACGATCTCTATATTGGTTTACAAATTTCGGGATAGAGTTTGACGATTGTCTCCCAATCAGCATACTCTTTAACTGTTAGAGGACTGTCGCAGCTGGTGTCATTTTTAGTTGCTAGGCACGTGACGGTTTTACCATTGGAGAAGGTGTCATCCATATAAGTCAGTTCATTGGCATCTGCAACATCCAGCATCTTCAACAGACAGGAGCACCTCCAAGGGTTTCCACCTAGAACCACCGTCTTGCCGATCTCCGGACTAACCGAAAAGAATTCATCCGGTAAATTCGTCATCATATTGCAAGGGACGTACAAAGACATCAGGCTCTCCATGCTAACTAAAAGTGGAGGCAGTGTCACCAAACGATTGCGGCTCAAGTTTAAGATAGTCAAATTTGTCAGGCTGGTGAACGTTTCGGATGTCAACACTTCCAGTTTGTTGTCAGATAAGTGCAGCTGCCTAAGGCGAATGTTTGATTCGAAGAGATTTTCGCTCAAGCTTTTGATTGCATTCCCCGAGAGGGAGAGAGAGTCCAGGTCCGATAGTTTTGAAAATATCAAGTCCGGCAGTTCTGTTAAAGCATTGTCGCACAAATCCAATTGTTGTAGATTGACAAGCGTATCAAATACATTCGCAGGTAATGCCGTCAGTTTATTTACTCCCAAATTCAACACGACCAGTTTGGTATTTTGGACAAACAGCAGGGCGCTTATTTCAGTCACATTGTTGCGAGAAAAGTCCAATGTTTTCAGGTTCACGTTGGATGCAAATGTTGAGTCATCATTTAAATTTATCAAACGGTTGTTAGATATGTCGATTTCTTCCATACGGGTGTTGCGAGAGAACAGTTTTCTAGGAATTGCTGTTATTGTATTTGAAGATAAATCGACCCTGATCAAAAGCACGCAGAAATCCAGAAGACCGTCGGGTATACTATCAAGATGAGAGTTTTTGAGAACAAGATTTCTTAAGCTGACGGCTTTATCCAAACTTTTTCTCTGTATGGTAATTTCAACAAAGTTGGACGCTATCAAATGCTGAATACTGGGACCAAAGTTCATAGAAGCCACGTTGAAATTCGAGTTACCAGAGACATCCAGAAAGCGCAATTTCTTCAAAGGTTTGAGGCGTTTGGCAAGGTCAGCATCAACGCTTAAAGAGTTCGCAGAAAGGTCCAACTCCCGCAGTTCGTTCAGACCTTTGAACGTTTCGAGGTCCACATCTTCTGTCCCAATGGAGTTTTGAGAAATGTTTAGAATTTGCAAGTTAGTGAGATGTAAAAAGCACCCCGCACCAAGGAAGTTTATTGCATTGGCAGATAGATCCAATTTCTTGATTGGTTTAGCAAAAGTGAACGCTGCTCCAGACACTTCTAGGATGCCCAGACTCCGCATCTTTAACGTGTCGATATCAGTCCAAATGATTCCGGCAAGAACATCACTGCTCGTTAAAAGATTTAACCTGAGGCCCAGAGGCTTACACTCAAGAGTACCACTTCTTTTAGTTTCGACTGGACAGTAAATATCTGCGTTAGACAAACTAACACAAAACACCTGAAGGAGGATTAATTTCCACATATTTACAGAGTCCAATTTCGCGTTAAATTCAGAACATTTTCAAAGCACAAATGAGTAGTTTTTTAACGATATTTAACGCGCTTCAATAGAAGTATGGAAACGTAACCATTTATTCTTAGTCGAGCAACTACAGCACCGGCTACCGAAGCGACAATCAATTTCCTACTAAACATAACATGAATAAAGTAATTGTACACAAAAATATAAATCAGTAGGTATAGTTATTCCCCAGAGGAACTTGATAAGTGACCCGTGAACTTTAGATTAAAACTGTTGAGGATATTTTAAAATTTTTAGATGCCCAGACAACGATGTTATTCAGTTTTGTTTCACGGGAAAACAATTGACACTAATTAAGCGTACTCCACGACCAATCAAAAAGATTGTCAGATATAAAGCGACGATCGTAGTGAGAGGAAAAATCTTACGCAGGGTAGCCAGTAATGCCAATGGTCAATAAGTCAATAAAAGAAGATTTCGCAAAAGTCAACATCTTCATGAACCTTCTTTTTTTTATTTTTTTTTTTTTTATTTATTCACATTTAAACCCGCTAAACTACTTATGTAGTTTGTCAGCAGGGACATAGAGACAACATTTATACATTCATAAGATACAATTTGAACGGTACATAATTACATAAATTGGTTACTTAAAATATATTTTGTCAACAATAAAAACATAATGTATCATTGAAGTTGTATCTCACTATAAAGAAGTATCCGTTATCAGCAACAAACACTAAGGACTCGGCCTACTAGAAAGGGCTAGATTTTCTAGGTTCGCTATTTTACCAAATCAAACGAATAAAAAAAGACCGAGATAGAAAAAAAGATAAATTTTTCCTCGACTTTTTATTTAATACCTAACTCATTTTTTTCCAATCTTTGGAAGATAAAATGATACAATATCTAATTGGGCGGGGTTGGATATTTCTTCTAGTTTGTTTTTATCGTTTATGAAAAACGGTTTTACCACGAAAACATTACGATATTTGGAAAATTTATGAAACTTAGTATTGTGAACAGTAGACCTCGGGTCCAAAAAAAGTATTGTTTCGTTATGACGTTTGTCATTTTTCTGGCTTTATCAGTTTTGTTCTGCTCCCACCAACCATAGAACAGGAATTCAAACTCCGCGCTTGATTTTGTACATGAAACAGGCCGCACCGAGAAAAGTGCGGCAAGTAACAATACAAGCTAAACGTCAAAGACTAAAGACCGGAGAGAAAAACAGCCGTTTTAATCTCGTTATTCGTAGCACATGCTGGCCGATTGTGTGCATTAGTAGTTCATGTGAAAAAGGTGATTTGTGATTAATCAAAGTGCGGGCCCCGCTGGACATCAGACCAAAGAATCACCAACCTGATAAGTGTAGAAATCTGACGATTACTTTGTGCTGGTTGGGATAGCGCAATATCCATTTCAAATTACAGGTCTCCTGGAACAGAGAAAGGACAAGGCCTTTCTCTGCCCCAAATTACGGTGACGCAATTCCAGCGTCATCGCACAATTATGTTTCTTATTTTCTCTTATTTAATAAAACAAAAACTTTTTTTTTCTCTGAATTCATAAGATTTGTAAGTAGAAACTTAAATACCTACTCACTTAACCTAACATAACAAACATACAGACAGATAGATGAAATGCCAAATATGGTCGAGTTAAAACAGGAATTCGCTACGATACCAATTAAAAAGATTTCTAAAAACATTAGTATTGAAATTCGTAAGGGGTGGAAAAACACAGTTAATAACAAATCAAAAAAATAAATGGTGAAGAATTGAAAACAAATCAATGGTGTAAATGTAAACTTACCGATCGACGTACAGCTTCGATGTGGACCACATGCTCTCCCACTTGCCCATCACCTTGTCCAGCGCTTTCTTCATGGCGGGGGTCTTTAGGGCTATTCCTAGGGGAAAAAACATCAATATTGTCACTTCATGGAAATCACACATCGAAAAACCAGACCCTGCGTAGAAAAGTAAAGTTCGCTAAAAGAAGTCAACTGTTTGCAGCACAGTCCATTCATAGGCAAAGCGTTCTTTTTTGAAGGGTATAAATTTTTTTATAAATATTCAATTTTGGAAACAAGCCGAACCTTAGTTAGCGTATCCCGTGTATAATCTCAGTTACGTGTATCACACAGCGAGCAATTCACGCGCCATTGTAAAAATTACCAGCTATTCGTAAGCAGATTTTATTTTTAAATATTAAATAGTGATTCTACAACGAGAGTTGCCTGTAGATTGACGGGTTAATTTATTGACAAATCACTGAAAGGGAGAAGCTAACACCCAGCTCCGCGCAAGTTGGTTTGTTCCCCTCACCCTTATTGGCAGGTATATCTAATCATTGGTCTGTGATGGAAATGTTTCATTAGTTATTTTGTAGACTACCTAACTAACCATCTCATCAATTCAAGATAATGATTTGATAGTAAATTATCATTTAATAATCACATAAATGTCATTACTAGTAAAGCAATGAAAATGTTGGGCTTCATTACTAGAATATCTAAAGATTTCAAAAATATCCATACATTAAAATTACTTTATACAACTCTAGTCAGAAGTCAATTAGAATATAATTCGTCTATATGGAACCCTTCCTACAAAAACCATGCAAACTCCATTGAAAGAATGCAACATAAATTTCTCAGAACAATTAACTTCAAATTAGGAATTCCCTCTGACGACATTGATTACGATTCATTATTACAATTAATGCATCTCTTATCGTTAAAACATAGAAGAATACTTAATGATCTAATTTTTTTATTTAAAATAATCAATCACTGGTTTGACTCCCCTGAATTAACTTCGTTGGTAAACTACCATGTTCCCTGTAGACAAACTAGACTCAAGTCACCTTATTATTGCAACAATACTGGAACTAACGCAGAACAAAATTCAATAATACATCGCTTGCACAGATTAGGCAATGAATATTCCAACATCGATCACGCTGATTGTCTATTATCATATAAAAGATGCATAAAACAAAAATTGTCGAATAATACCATACCATCATAATGATAGGTAGAAGCTGATATCAGTGCATTATATATTATCATAGTCATCATAGGTACTATGTAAAACTTTATCGGACTGTCAAGCAGTGTCGCACATTATTATTATACACGCGATTCTCCCATTTATTACTTTTGTTTCCTTTTCATATTATAATAGTATATATTTTATTCTTTTCATTTTCTAATAGTTTATACCTCTCTAAAATTTTTTATTTTATTTTTTACAAACTCTTATTGCCTTTCAGACATTTTATAAGCACTTCATTCTTGCTTATACTACTTTATTGTAGATTATTACATATAATGACTTACTTTGACTTAATACTATACTACAGATTGCTACTTATATTTTATTTATGTCTCTTTTTTTCATACTTTTAACCTTGCTACTATTTACTGATTATACCGTTATACTTACATTTATATTGTTGCATTCCTTATGTTGCTATACTATTCTCTGTAATTTAGTATGTGAATGGCACATGTTGTGCCGTATATGTGAAAATAAATAAATAAATAAATAAATAAATAATAAATAAAATCATCAAGATTTCACTTGCTTTAGGGTAAGTAACAACTGTTGTATTAACTAGCAATATCTAAAAACCTAATCGAGCATGAGACCATCGTGAGATTCTGAAGATCCAAAGATTGCGATGGACTGGACATGTTGAAAGAACGCCAAACGATAGGACACCAACATTTATGAGTTTATGGGTGTCGCAGTTAAAGCAACCCAGAGGCAGACCAAGGATGAGGTGAATACACTGTGTGGAAGAGGATTGGAGTAGGACAGGAAGGAATGAGGAGGAGGATTTGTGGAGGAGGCCAAATCCCACCCCAGGATGTACATAGTGATTTGCAACTTACCCCTGAATGTCTCTTGCATCTCGTCGATCTCCGGAGCGAGCGCGCGCGCGTCATTCTCCCAGTCCTTGTGATCGAGCACGTGCTGCTCGAGGGACTGCAGGTCGCGGGGTACGCCGGCCGCCACGCGCTCGTGCAGCGCGCGCTCGAGCGCGTCGAGCCGCGTGCCCGCGCGCGCCGATTGCTCGCTGAATATGCGCGCGGCGTTCTTCGACTCCTCTGTTGAAAATGAACACAGTCAATATTTGGAATTAATTTAATTTAATCTAAAAAAAGTTCCACCCCAAAGCATACAACCTATAACAAATATATAAAAAAACACACGTAGATAATTCTAATACCCAACTAACTTAAGGCGGTGCACTACGTAGTAATGCAAAATCATGTGTTTTTGGTTGGCCTTTGAAATAATCGAGTATTTTTTAGATAAGTCTTTTTATAAGCCCAGAAAAAAATAATGTATAAGGCCTATGAAAACTGCTTTAAAGTTCAAAATCTCCTACTTACGAACCCATTTTCGGTTATGGTTTTATTGTATAATGTGGCAAATTAAGTTATTTATAAAGTGATCGAAAAACATTTAAATGTTTGTGTCTGAACACCCACAAAATAAAATAAAAAGCACATTTCGGCCATGTTTTTTTCTTGCATAAATCAAAACAGATGGATTTAAATCGAGCCGCTATCAATAACACCCCTTACGTAGATGGCGATAAGGTTTAAATTCCCGCTTAACACCATCCGCCTGTTTTGATTTATGCAAGAAAAAATCATGGCCAAAAAGTGCCTTTTATTTTATTTTGTGGGTGTTCAGGCATAAATATTTAATTTTTTCCCATCATTTTATAAATAACTTTTATATTAATTTTCCATATTATTCAATAAAATCATCACCGAAAATGGATTTGTAAGTAGGAGATTTTGAACTTTAGAGCAGTTTTCATAGGCCTTATACATTATTTTTTTCTGGGCTTATAAAAAGACACATCTAAAAAATAATCGATTGTTTTAAAGGCCAAGATGTATTCTACTCGCAGTATTTAATTAAAGCATCTGAAACATTTCTAGGCGACCAAATTTTCAAACCAAAAACACATGATTTTGCATTACTACGTAGTGCATCGCCTTAATCATTGCTGTTGTGTCTACAGAGGGGCAAAACCTATTAATTCAGCGAATCCCAAAAAACGTCGTCTGCAGAGACATACAGTAAAAAAACCCGCGATAGCTAAATACATAAGAAACGTATTACAAAAGTTATCTTAACCTCACTTTTTGTCGTTTCATGTAAAACTAATTAATAAAAAAATTACAAAGTGTCATAAATCTTTTTCCAAATTGCGGTCGGTACCTTTGGTTTCGTAAAGGAGCACATTTTAATTCTTCTGCGGTTAACTTCTAGATTTGAATATAAAGCGTGATGTTTTTTCTTTCTAACACCGTTTAGAACATATTTTTCACCGGAAGGGAGATACAACGACTGAACGTGAGATCATATGAGTTTTTTCCGAAAGCTAACAAATAAGCCAGAATGGTTAATATTTTCTGATTTTATGTCCGGGTTAAATCTTCCCCATAGGAAAAACTAAACTCTTCCACACACTTTTCCACAAATGATCATCCACATTAAATATTCAATCCACATTATGCAAGTGCATTATATGTATAAGCAAAATAAATACAAAACAATACAAGAACAACATTATAAGAATATTTTTACTATTATTTCATGTATAACTACCACAACACGGGCATTAGCCTAGTATGGTAGTTAAAAAAATGTAACATGTAAACATTTATTAAATAATAAAAAAAAAATTTAAAAAAACACGTCAAACTCACCAGAGATCAAATGGGAAAATAATTCACCGACTCCAGATATGTTCATATCAGAGGGTTCGGCTCGGTAGAACTCCTAACAGGGCTTATAAATCCTACTGATCCCTCAAAATAAATATTTGAAAAATCTTTCGTAATCCTACATGTTTTTAAAATGACTGATTTTTGCATTTTTATATATAAATTTTTTCGATAGATCTAATACGCCTAAATTTTGAATGAGAGAGCTAGGTAGGTATAATGCCAGTAGCCGAAATAACGAATGATAATATTTTTATAATAAAAATAATATTTTTTATTTTAACTATTTGTAGTTTTCATTTAGAAACCATTATCATTTGGCAACCCTAGTCACAGCGCATACTCGTGTAAACAATTAAGAACTTACGCCATATATCATAATTATTAATTTGTTTACTATTGATGACATGTAATTAGACATAAGATTGATATACATCTTAGTAATCCATTATATTTTTCGGGAACTATCGAATAACCATACGTGATTCATTATTTACTATTTCACGTAAATAGAATTACCTACAACGTCAAACGTCAAAAAATTGGGTTTATGTCGCATCCAATTTCAGGATATTTGTGAGATTGAATGGGGTGGGGGAAAGAGAAGGTAAAAATATAATGTTGTGACGAATCTAGAAATTCTGGTCTAGTCACTAAACATAGCTAAAGCCAATTTAAAAAAAGTATGTATGCAGTTTATTTATTGTTTGATTAGGCTCCGGGTAAGGCTCTCGACATTAGAAAGCTGGAGGTCGCGGGTTCAAATCCCGGGGTGCGCAAGTAAATTTAATTTGATTAATCTGTGTTATTTCACAAATCACTATTTTAAAATAATATGTAGTATAGGCAAGTACTAGAGTGACAGCTACTCACAGTATCGCCATGGTGTAAGACCACCATTCAGAATTGAAATTTTGTTTGAAATGGCTTTTTTCGTGTTTGGTGACCAGATCTGAATAGACAAGTACTTTCCCACTTCCTCTACACCATCTCCTTCCCCTCCACACTACCTTCAGCCTCATAACAAACCCCAATTGGGCAGGCCATAGTCTCACTGGCTCCAGACGGTTGGGAGCAGTTGGGACTTTTGTACGGCTTCACATTTAAAAAAGTATTTATTTATTTTGGTATCCCGTTTTTTACTCGCAACCTGTGGGCCCGGAGCATAGGATCTTACTGCTCTGGATCTTACTGTCAAATCGTAATTTAATTTTGTCCGTTGATTGTTAAAAATGATTATTTATTTAAAACTGTCTACCTATTGAACATTTAATTTAAATACCTACATATAGACATCTAACTAATATTTCAGCTATCTGTTGCTATGGGGGTCAAGGCTGTGCCTTCCTGCCATATGTGCACAATGTGACAGACAGGATTGCCAGGCTATTGAGAAAGGAAAGTATCAACACTGTCTTCGGAACAACGACAAAGATACAAGACTTACTGAGGTCTGCAAAGACTAAGTTTCCTCTGGAAACAGATGGAGTGTATAAACTCAGCTGTTCCGGATGTGACAAGGTGTAGGCCAGACAGATCGGACTATTTCCAAAGGGATTTCAGAACACTTCAGAGCTTGTAAACTCGGCCACCCTGACAAATCGGCAATTGCCGAGCATTTGCTTGACACCGGGCATTACTTTGGATTTGTTCCTGAAGTCCTGGGGAGACCCAAAACTCATAGAGCACGGCTGATTAGAGGCCATTGAAATTCATAAAAATCCCGTAAATATTAATAGAGACGATGGAGCTAAGCTCAATAGTTCTTGGTATCCGGTAATTGACGGCTACACCAGAGCTAAACTAAGAAAACCACTTTAAAATTATACGTTAATGTTAGCTCAGACACTGCAATGCTGTCCAAAACGTTGGCTAAAGAAGGAGTTAGCGCAACACGGCATAACACCCCAAAAACAAATAACAAAAATATGTTAAATATTATTAAAATTCTTGGGGAAAATATTATTATAAATATTAACTGATAATGGTGTCAGTGGAAGTTCAATATTTCCACCAATACAATAATTCCACTTCAATCATTTCCAATAAACTACAGCGGAGGAATTTCAACATCACAGCACAGACCGAAAACATGCGTTTATTTTTTGCACTTAAAAATTACATTATTACCATTTTGTCGGCTGGACGAAGATGAGAAGAAAACCTTTTTCATTTTTTTCATTTTTATTAACAGACACTGACTTCTTTACACTTAAATAACGCACACTAACTGCAAATCAAACAATAAACACACTTACAAATATTAAAACGAAATATGTACACATTTATTAATGTGTGAATTATCTTTAAAAAAATATGTTTGCACTTGATTTTAGTAATTGAACAAAACTTGAATAAAATTTAAAGTATAACTATTACACATCACTCCTTCTCCACTTGACTACCGAACGATTTAATTAATATCACGACAGGAATTGAACTGCTGACCTTCCATTGAACTCAATAACATTTAATAATCAAAACACTTTTAAAAGATAGCAAATGTCCATTGACGAACTAAACACGAAAATGTTATTAAAACTTTGGAATTTATTTGAAATATGTATTTAATGTTTTCACAGGTAATGATTTAGATTACTTGCTGGCAATTTAGCACACATTTAGAGTTATCCATTGATCTACTTGAGCGGTTGGAAATATGTATATACATTTACCATATTATTTAATTAGTAAAATTCCTAAAAATATTAATATGGAAACATATGAAAAGCTTACTAAGATTTGAGACCAATGAATCCACATCGCTCAAAACAGTTTCGAAAACTTGTCACAATATGCCAAAAATCGCTCGAGTGGAATATTTTAGAAACTGTCAAACTGATCACAAAACCCGCATTTTTTACAGTTTTATGTACCGATTTGTAATATTTTATTGGACCTGTCAATTTAATATCATACTCTCGAAATAGACCATTAATTTTGACAGTTGTTGACGATGGCAAACAAGTTTATATTTTCAAATCTATCAACTCGATTAAAAAATATCATTTCTAACAACACTAACTAACATTTTTGAAAGTATCAGATAGCAATTTCAAACATTTGCTTGAATCTACCAAATCTCTGACAATTTAGCACAAATATTCACAAAACATAACACAAAGTTATCAGATAATAATATTTTAGAAACTCTCAAATCAATTAGAAAAGCTACATTTTAAAACCATAACAACCAATATTTTTAACAGTTTTATATACCGATTTCGATAATTTTGTTGATATCACACTCTTAAAATACAGCATTAATTTTGACAGTAGTTATCGATGGAAAAAGGGTTTATTATTTAGAATCTATCAACTTGTTTAAAAAATCATCTCTAACAACACTAACGAACACTTTTATAAGTATCAGATAACAATTTCAATTATTTGATTGAATCTATCAATTTTCTTCCAAACTATATTCTCATAACAGAGAAATAATTATGAAAATAATATTTTCTAAACTTTCGAAGCATAATTTGAGCTATTTAAATATTAACTTCAATAAAATATTCTTTATACAACACAGTCAAGTAAACATTGTATACAGGAAATAAATTATCCTTGTTTAGGTGCATTTTTTTATATTGTCAATGTTTACGTATAATTTCTGCGCGATTTTTGATCCGGCTCGAAGGACCAAATGATATTTCCGAGGCGACTACTACAATAACACTGAGGAGTCGGTGCTGTGTCCAATTTGTGAACGAGAATCATAACACGACATTGTACCAACTAATAAAGAAGCGGAGGTGTACAGTGTATTATTGTGCGTAGGACGAATTAGGTAAGTACACGGTACCGATATGTCTAGAGTCTAGAACAGAGGTTGCCAAACATTTTTTACTGAATATTGAATTTTCCTGAACCTTTTAACGTCAAATGTATTTTTTTTTAATTTCTGTCTTTATCGTAAGGAGAAATGGCTACCGTGATAAAACCCTTTATTACGGTTATTTTATTAATTAATAATTCTTTATTTAAAAATGTGTATTTATTTTGTTTAAATGTTTGGCTTATCTAAATTTGAATGACTAATAATTTTTAAAGTTACTAACGGTGTTCATTCGAAAGGTAATTCTGGTAGTCTCTTTAACTATTTGTCAACAAAAAAAATTATATTATAAATAAAATTGACAACATTTGTTTGTGATAGATCCTAATGAATACGGCCAGTTTAACAAATTCTACACTTACAATATCCCGTGATTTTTCACGGATTTGTGCTAGTACCTACTTCACTTCTATAACTGAAGAAGTTTTGAAAAAAGATAGTTTAGAAAGAAAAATAAAACTTTGAAAAAAAAAGTTTTAAGTTCACTCCTGTATTTTTTCAATTCGATTAACTAATATGACACATAATTATTTTCGAGCTCTAAATCAAAATGCACTCAAATACGTTAAAAATTATAACCTAATCTCTTCCAAAATGCTCGAATTCTCAATTTTTTATATCAAATCCATACAGAAGGCCAGTGTCATCTTTGGGAATGCTGTGTGGAGGGGATGTTTAAGGAAATAAAGGACTAGCAGAAACAATTCAAATATTTGAGTGTTTGTCCCTAGTATTAAAGCCCTGGTGATGGTTTGAAAGGGATATATGTAAATAAGAATGTTAGAGGGAGAAAGCTTATATTGAAAAACGATAATAATTAATGGTTAAAATATTTAATAAAACACGGCTCGTTTGAAATAGAGCAAAAATCTCCCAACAAATGCTTTTGTTGCATTTAAAGATATACTGTGAATTTTTTCATGTCTATAACATATTAAAATTTTCGGAGTTTACTTTGCGATTTTTTTCTATCGATGGAATACCATTTAATTAACGTTTCAGCATAACAAATGAATGGATATTATTTTCAAAAATATTTTTTTTTTAAACTTTAAAATTTATAGAGTTAACGAAAAACTTGTTAAAAATCGGTAGAAATTGGGTATGCGGGGCTTAATATATTAGGAATACGTTCTGCAGTTTATCAAGGCACCTTACATTTGAATACTAATAGAACAAACACAGCATTACCAACTGACGGCTGACTTAATGTGTTGAAAAGGCAAAAACTCTCATAACGACTCTCTGACGCGAATCTAAATCTAGCAATTGATTCGCCCTTAGCATTCCGACTACCAATTTATCAGTAGCTATTATTATATTATTGACACGAAAGCATTATGTCACAGCCGCGAATAAAACATAATAAGTCATAAGTCAGACACATAGTGGAGGTAAGAATTTGTGTGCGATTTATGACATGCAAGTGGTCCGATAATTTTTTGTTTGGTTTTTGTTAACAGCAAAAAAAAAACAATCTTTTTGTTGGCTATCATTTGAATGGTCAGCATAATTTTGTGAAATTATGTAGAACTTTCTTGTTATTAGACCTTGGACTCTCGATGGGGGTTTTGATTTATTGCTTGAAAAGTGCCAGGCGCATGGCCGCACTACGAATCAATTATTCCACCTGTAAATATTTTTCCGCACATTTCTTGGAAGATCGAATGCAACTGACATGATTTTAATAAGTGGAGGGTGAGTGCAAATGTCACACATAGGCGCGTGTATAATACGGAGAGCGAGAGAGCGAGCACGCTGGTTAAACTTGTGCCTTTTTTCTTTAAGCGCGCCAAGGGCAAACAAGTGGAAGATGTAGTATTTAAACGAGAATAATAATTGTATAAAAATATAAAACATATCGCCTTTGACGTGATTTTATACAAATCGGCGATATACAAATCATTCAAATATTATTATTATAACTGTCACCAAGTCATGTCTAGAGATATCAAGCAATAATTCAAAACCCCCATCGAGAGTCCGAGCCCTACTTGTTATGCTTTCGCCGGCAACACAATAGTCCGAGCATTGACCAATCGAGTAATCGTACACTTTTAAAGCTACTGTATTGTTTACTTGTGTTAGCAGTGATGCCATATATACCGTTGTTTCAGTAGATCTAGAGATTTCGTAAAAAATCTACCGATATTCATAGAAAAATCGTCTTGATGAAAATTTTAAATATGGGCCAATATCAACTTTAGGGATAACAGGAGGAAGTTCTGGGAAGGAAAAAAGGTATAATGGTTGGGTAGGAATCTTAGGGTCATTCTGTCTAGGAGTGACAAATGTATGAATCCATCCCTCACACTGCAGTGCAAGGAGATTTTCTGAGAGTCCTGCTGGATGAGAGATCCACGCAGTTGATGGGCAGACGCCTGTCGCCAAGAATCGGACAAACCTCACCCCATAAACCCAGGCAACCCTGTTAAGTCACCAAACATAGCGAACCACTTGGGGTGACCTACGGCAAAATTGTTTATTTTTTTTTATTTTTTTTATATTAACTCCACACAGGAGGCCCTGAAGAAAGTAATTTCCCTCAGGGCCTATGTCATCTTTGGGGATGCTGTGTGGAGGGTCTTTTTGTGGAGAGGAAGGAGTGAACATGGGTCTTGAAGAGTCCCATGTTGTAGGAGGGAGGAAACACAGAGGCCGGCAGTTCGTTCCACAGCCGAGCTGTTGAACTTAAGAACGAATCGTAGAAGCGACCCGTTCTCATGTGACAAATGTTAACCGTGTACAAATGTTGGGCGCGCGTTTGGCGTGTATCCCGACTACGCACCGGTGCCGAAGGGATCAATGACGCTAGTTCCTCAGAGCATCTTCCATTGTAATACCGATAGAACAAGGGCAGCATACCTACCTGACGCCTGTGCTCTAAAGATTGCAGTCCGTTTGTTAAGATTGGGGAATCTATCAAACGGACCGCCCGTTTCTGCACAGAGTCAAGGGTTTTTTTCAGGTATTTAGGGGCTCCGGACCAGAGATGGCTGCCAAATTCGACAGTAGGGCGCACTTGCGATTTGTACAGGGTCAGCAGTGTTGGTTATCCAATAAATGATTCTCGGGGCGGCGTTAACTGTACCAAAATTGAGATGTTTTCCCGGGATGAAAATGATTTTTCCTGGTAGTCTATGTCACTTCCCAGTCCTCCAGCTAAACTCTCTATGTAAAAAATCACGTCGATCGGTCGCTCCGATGCGTCATTAAAGAAGGACAAACAAACAAACACACTTTCGCATTTATAACATTAGTTAGGATTATGAAAAATTCAAGCAAATGATAAAAAAATGTATAAATTATGAGAAAAGTTAATCACGAAATTGGTCAAAACCGCATATACAGGGTTTTCCAATAAGAGGTGTTATTTTGATATTCAATCGTAAAAGATCAATGGTTTCGTTGCTTGTGTGGCACGTAGCGCCGTCTTGTTGAAAGTAAACGTTGTCCAGATCAATACCATCCAATTCCGGCCATAAAAAATCATTAATCATCTCTCGATAGCGCAATCCATTCACCGTAACTGTTGCTCCAGCCTCATTTTCGAAAAAGTAAGCTCCAATGATGATCCGCTGGACCATAAACCGCACCAAACAGTCACACGTTGAGGATAGAGAGGCTTGTTGACAAAGCCACCGAGGTGGAAATGGGCCTCTTCACTCAAGATGATTTGCATTTGATTCACTCAAGTTAATTTTCATAATTTCAATGCGTTATTGAAGCGTGTATCGTTCCATTTTTATTAATGGCATAGTTTCTACTTGTCAAATGACAAAAAATGACAGCTTCAAAAGATCTACCGAAATAGCGGGCTGTTCAAAAAATAACACCTCTTATTGGAAAATCCTGTACATACAATTGACGAATCGCTCCGATTAAAACATATATGTATTTACATTTAAAAAACTTGTCACTAATAATATTCTAAGGTCATCGGGTTCCTGAAATTAATTTTGATTGCATCACTTCTACAATGGAAAAAAATGTGGGTGACAAGATATACGAGGAACTTTTATGGCAGTTTTATTGGGAAAAATTGCCTTCTGAATTAGCGGAATAAACACAGTACCACTTCTCTGTGGGTCACTGTTGAAATCAAGCATGTACAGTGCGCTCACTGTTTTCGCCGAATTTCTAAGAGTTGCGGATACTGGGAAGATATTAAATGGAAGACCAATTGTTTTCTATTTCTAACAAATCAAAATCAAATTTTTCATCAATCAATTTCAAAATTCACAGACCAGAATTATAAATAACACATTTATAAATATATATAATAAGTTATGATGTTTCTCCTTTGGGTGTTATTGTTTGTTTACAAATAAACTGTCAAAGTTTCCCAATCTTCTATGTAAATATAATGGGTTTTCCAATAAGAGGTGTAATTTTGATATTCAATCGTAAAGATCAATGGTTTCGTTGCTTGTGTGGCATGTAGCGCCGTCTTGTTGAAAGTAAACGTTGTCCAGATCAATACCATCCAATTCCGGCCATAAAAAATCATTAATCATCTCTCGATAGCGCAATCCATTCACCCTAACTGTTGCTCCAGCCTCATTTTCGAAAAAGTAAGGTCCAATGACTCCGCCGTACCATAAACCGCATTAAACAGTCACACGTTGAGGATAGAGAGGCTTTTCGACAACAACTCTTGGGTTTTCCGAGCCCCAGATGCGACAATTTTGCTTGTTGACGAAGCCACCGAGGTGGAAATGGGCCTCATCACTCAAGATGATTTTTCGATGGAATTCTAATAATTAATAATAGTGAATTTTAATAATTTCAATGCGTTGTTGAAGCGTGTATCGTTCCATTTTTATTAATGGCGTAGTTTCTACTTGTCAAATGTCAAAAAATGACAGCTTCAAAAGTAACATCTACCGAAATAGAGGGCTATTCAAAATAACACCTCTTATTGGAAAACCCTGTAAAATATTAAAAAAACAAAACGTAATATAAATTTATATATGACAAATTTGTGTTCCAACGTAAATCGGTCGTTTGAAAGTTTAAACCTATCAAAATAGTTTTTTTTTAATAATTCCTATTATTTTATATTTCAATACATTTCCATAGTAAAAAAAGTAAGATTATTTTTTTACTAATTATCATTAAATCACAAACAATTGCCAAACTTGGCTCTAAAAATCTTGAAAAATCCATTATTTAACTGCCCATATTTTATAATTTGAAAAAACAAATAAATAAAGTGGAACATATCCGTACTAGATTTTTGATACACCTTTTGAAAAAAAAAAAATTCAGTTTGGTTAAGTATTTTGGACTCAAATCCAAATTTAAGTTTTGTATGAAAAGACCTTTCCCTCAACAGGTACTTGTAGACACAACCAGTAACACCAGTCATATCAACAGATCGTTCGTAAACATATTCTAAGTTGGTCACCAGCATCCTGGCTTGAAATTCTACCAAACAACGCTGAAATATGCAGTAAATCACTTCCCACATTCCACTATATATTAGTTTATTCATTTTATATAAAGAGAAACAATTAATTGATATTAATTACAAATTTATGATCGTAAAAACCTTTTAGACAGGTTTCTGACTTCAAAGTACACATATCATATATATATATATATATATATTTTTTTTTTAAAAGAAAGACAAACATTCCCGGGTTACGAATAACCTGACAATATATTTGAAAATCTCCTACTACCACCACAGTAAGCTGAAAATGTTGCTTGAGTTGTGATGGAGGACTTAGCCAGCCGAGGAATTGAACACACTACGCCTGAGTGGGACCCAAGCGCGATGTCAACTCGGCCACCGACCGGTATAATACTTTATATTATCTACCTGTGTCCACAATGGAGTTCTGGTACCTACCCTGATGTATGGAAGTGAGGCGTGGAACTGGGAGAGAAAGGACGAAAGTAGATTGAATGCTGTTGAAATGAGATCCCTGAGGCGTATATGTGGTAAAATAATGTATGATCGTGTGAGGAATGTGGAGATCCGCAAAGAATGCAAGGCTAATGTAAGCGTAATAAGTAAGATTAAGAAAGGGACGCTTAGATGGCTTGGGCATGTAGAGCGAATGAGCAAAGAAAGGAGTGTAAGGAGGATATATGATGCAAATGCGAATGGTAGCAGAAGTCGGGGACAGATACTTGAGTTGGGCCATGTCAAGAGTCAGAATAATAGAAGAGTATGTATGAGACGATGCATGAATGTGAATGAGGCAAGAAGTGTGTGCCAAGACCGAGTTGTTTGGCGATCCGTCCTATCTCTGCCTACCCCTGCGGCGTGATGGTTAGTTAGTTAGTTAGTATTGTATATGTGTACAGCTCCCTTGAGGTGATTTTGCACAAAAACGGAGGTATAAAAATCATCCAAATACTATTATTATTACTATCAAAAACGTTGGTGCTGCCAAGAAATGAGCATTTTTAGTTGGAAAATATTTTGCCAAGCTGAAATAAGTTAATTTTTTAGTTTGATAAATTCATGTGGTGCCTAATGACAGGATGTGGCCTGTACAAACCTTTTGTATTGGAATTGGACCGATAATAATTAGGCACCATCACTGTACAATTAAACAATTACTAATTGATTGGATAATTAAAGAAAATTGAGAATCAACTCAAAAAACCAAATAATATTCTTTCCAACATTGTGGGAATGGGAACAAAAAAAATTGCATTAAAAATAACAATTGGAAGATTATCCAAACAAATTAAATTTAAAAATTATGATTTTATAAAAATGATAGCAATATAAATAAGACCCAACTGTAACCAAACTAACTAACTAACCATCATTCCATTACCGCAGGGGTAGGCAGAGAGGATGGACTGCCAAACCACTCGGTCTCATACATACCCTTCTGTTATTCTGACTCTTGGTTCACTTGACCACACCATGTCCCCCTCGGGCGTCCCCGACTTCTATATTTTCCTTAACCCTTTGAACGCGTTAATTTGCTCCGTTTTATCTATACCCGTACGCGGTACATATTTTCAAATACCTATGCACGCAATTAAATGTCAAATTATAGCATTTTGCCATGATTTATTGGACTATATAGACAGAACAGATTATTCTCCACAATATGAAAACAAATCCTCGTGTGTCAACACTCTTAGATGTTTATAAAAACAAAAACATAAAATTTCATACAAAGACGTACCGTATCTTTTGAATGTGGTCCCGCCATTCACTTGGCGTGTACGTACTTAGGCCACTGCGTTGATAGACACAAGTGAGACACCATGATCACTTATCATTTTTAGTTATGAAAAGTTGTGAATGACATACTAGTACTAACGCCATCCGTTGACAAAAATGTAAACTAAAGGACTAAAAGGCGCGAAGAGGCGCACTTGATTATCGATCTTTTTTTATGAAATACAATTTTATTTTTGAGAAATTCTTGTAGATGTCAGCATCGTGATAGTTCTACGAATGTCCAAGTGAGCAAGAGATACATTTATGACGAAAGAGCGCTGGAATATCGGTTGTCAAAGTTTCCGTATCAACTGTTGATACAGCCGCGTGTGAGTATAGACTTTTTGCCCTAACAACAGTTGATACGGCCGCGTGCAAAGAGTTAAACTCCTTTCTTTGTTCATTTACTCTACATGCCCAAACCATCCAAGCATTCCTTTCTTAATCTTAGTCATTACGCTTACATCGATGCGAATCCACATTTATCACACAATCATACGAGGTTTTTACACATACGCCTCAGGGATCTCATCTCTACAGCATTAATAATAATAATAATAATAATTGGATAATTTGTAGAGCGCCGTTATTGTTAAAAATCACCTCAAGGGCGCTGTACAATTTATTTCCTAGGATCTACTTTCAGTCTACTTTCTTTTTATACTTCCATCAGTTCCTTGCCTCACTGCCAAAGATGAGAGTGGGTACCAGGACTCCATTATGGACTGCTAGCTTATTATAAACAAACTAACCAACCAAAGCCACTTCTTGTAATGGTAGGCAGAGAGGATGGAACACAACATAACTCTGCCGTGGCACACACCCCTTACTTCATTAACATTATACAAGGTAGTGACTTTTGAGGGTCCTGATGTTGTTGTAGCCGAAAACAGTTTTTTTTTTTTTTCAAAAATTCGATTTTTTCGATAAAACAACATCTTTTTTTTTTAAAGCGGAGACGGTTTACACGTAGTTCCTGTGAGTACTTAGGCCATAGGCCCATTGTGCTATCTCCCATTTTACCTCAATCCTTTAACAACAACCCAGTCCCTTTAATAAAGTTCTCCAGGGTTGTCATTGGGTCTGTGGCTATGTCTTCTGGTTCTACTGTATGTCTCCCCAGGTATCTGAGCCTAGTTCCCAACAGGGCAGGACATTGGCACCAAAGGTGAATTGGAGTCTCTTCATCCTCTTTACATTTCCTGCATCTATGGGTGTTTACAACTACCAATACATGCATGTGTCTCCTGAGATGGCAGTGTCCCGTTAGTAGTCCTACCAGATCCCTCAGCGAGTTTCTGTCCATATCGAGTAGTTTCTTGGTTCATCTAGGGTCTGGTCCTTTTAAGAGTACTTTAGATTGTCCCATTCCCGGTGCCCTCTCCCATTCTTTGCAGTGCTGGGATTTGACCCACCTGTCAATATGTAATTTTGTGTGGCAAGCTGCTACTCCTACGGCTAGCTCGGATCCTATAAGTGGTGCTTTCGCCCCTTTCCTTGCTAGTTCGTCAGCCCGCTCGTTGCCCTCAATACCTTTATGTCCTGGTACCCAGATTAGAGTTATTTTATTGATGGTAGCGAGTTCTGTAAGAACAGTCCTGCATTCCATCACCAGTCTGGAGTGACATTGGTTACTTCCAAGTGCCATTAGGGCTGACTGGCTATCATCAGAACATATGCTTATGTTTTTATTCCTGTACCCAATATGTATATTCTCCTGTGCGCAGGCCAAGATGACTTTCATCTCAGCTTGAAACACAGTACAGTGTGTGTACAAAACAACATCAATAATGTTGTTTTTTTTCAAGCTTAACACTCTTCCACACTCAAAAGGCACGAGCTGCCACTGAGACTTGACATGATCCGACTCAACTACCCATTTAATTCACTTGTGACCATTAAAATCTATCTAGCATTCCAAAAATTGATATTGGATAACAAATGTCCAACAATTTTTAGGTATTTTAAATTATTGTCTCTCCTTTACACATCCATTTAATTTGACGAGTAATTAGCCTGTCAAAATCAATTCATCAAAACTGACACGAAAATTATTGCTCATGGAATGTATGAATCAGGCTTAACCAGGGTTGCCCTCTGGGTTGTAGTATATAATTATTTTAAAACAATATGTAAAAAATAATTAAATTTGACAAATGGTTTGTTGAAATTGTCCTCCACATTCTTCAGTCTCTATCAACATTTTTGACAATATAGCATGCAAATCAACAATTGTGACTGTTGAAACATATCGTTGACACTGTCCATCACACTCTCGAGACTCTTGAAATATTGGCTTGAAAACCAAAATCAGCATTTATGACAATATTTCATAATAATCAATAATGATCACTGTTCAAACTTATCAAATGGTTTGTTGACATTGTCCATCACACTCTCAAGTTTCTTGAAATGTGGGCGTGGCAATAAAAATCAGCATTTATGACAATATTTCATAATAATCATTAATGATCACTGTTCAAACTTATCAAATGGTTTGTTGACATTGTCCATTGGGCAGGGAGCAAACATATATGTTTTGTGGCATACATGGGCAAGAAAATAAAGCTATAGTTTTGTATGTAACACGAAAACGCTGATTTCGGAATAGCCTAGTTGTTGTAATTTCCCCGCAATATGACATTGTAACTCAACCTCTTTCTGCATTCAAACTTATCAAATAGTTTGTTGACATTGTACATCTCGTGAAAAAAAAACACTTACTTTCCTCATCATTGAGGACAATTAATAGCTACCAATCTAAAATAATATGACAATGTAACTCAACCTCTTCCTGTGTTCAAACTCGTCAAATAGTTTGTTGACATTGTACATCTCGTGAAAAATAACACATACTAGCGTCATCATTGGGGACAATAGATACCAATCTAGAATAATATGACAACGGCAACTCACCCTCTGCTCTAGCTCTGCGTTCGAACTCGTCAAACAGTTTGTTGACATCGTCCATCTCGCGCCTGAGCCTCTTGAGTTGCGGGTCCCCTGGGTCTCCCTCCCGCAGCAGCTTGTCGGCATCCTCGTTGAGGGCGCGCCTGATTGCGCCGCGTTGTTCCGCTCCCATCGCCAGGAACTGAGGAAAAACGTGACATGTTAGAATTGACAGTGTTCAACTCCCGGTTGCAGCAATATCCCGTTTTTCTCGTGAATATGATTTGATGGTTACGAATATATAATATGACACACATCATATTGCGTAAATGATAGTGCTGGATCGATTGAACATTATACACAACCCACTGATGAAGTTATCGGATTGACAGTACCCACTCTTTGAACGGGTACACATGGAAAATATGCCATAGAGTAGAGAAGCAAGATTAATGCAAGCGCCGCCCACTGCCAGCTATCGTAAGTCAAAAGTATCCGTCGTACCCAAGTGCGCATCACTCGATCTTTGATCAGGTACGTTCGTTTGACAGATGTAGGTAGTAGTTAAATGGTAATCTATTTTAGATTTCAAGGGTTTCAGGTATCTGCCATCTTTATTTGTCTATTGCAAATAAAGATGCCCGGCCTACAAAATTCATACATCTATTTTATTTTTTATTTATTGATTTTATTTTAGTAATTTGTACATTTAAGTTTACAAATGACTAATTAATTGTTACATAAAAATATACTATGATTTTTTTTTTCTTGCTTGATGTGGCTCCTGCACAACATCTTGAATTTTTCAATTGGGGCAGACTTAAGGTTTTCCGGCAGCGCGTTATAGTATTTCATCCCTTTATATAATATACTATTCTGGGTATTCGCTTTGTCCTTCTTTGGTAGCCTGATTTCATTGCACGTCCTAGTTTTATGTTTGTGTATGTCCTTGTTGTATACAATTTTATTCGAAAAATATTTGGGTAGCAGGTTGTTTACTATTTTGTGTAAAAATATCATCTTGTTCAAGGTCAACATCTGTTTCACCGTTAGCCAATTTAGTTCGTAAAACATTTTATTTACTTTTGAATATCTATTTCGTCTGAGTATTGTTCTCACTGCCCTATTTTGGAGAATTTGAAATTTATTTTGCTCTCGGTCACACAGGTCTTCTACACAGGAAAAGGATAGTTGAGCAGTAATTAAAATGTGGAGCAATAGTGGAGTTATAAATGGTGATTGCAGTTTTTTCTGAGAGTTTTTGGCGAATTCTTCCCAAAAAAGATATCTTTTTTCCAATTTTCTTTTGGGTATATTCAGCATGTTTGTTAAAGTTGAGTTTATCTATGGTCGCTTGCCACACTGGCGCCCATCACATGTCACGGTTGCTAATGATCGAATCATTTAAGGTAACCCAATCACTCATTGGTGGTTCGGTTAACAATGATCAGGTAATTCACGGTCGACCCAGGACTAGCATAGGATTATATTAAAAATCAGATATATAATTAAAAAAGGGAGGAAGGCGCATATAACTAACCTGAGCCAGGTCCCATCCCTTGACCACCTTGATGGTGGCGAAGATCATGTTCTGTCTCATGCGGAGCTGCTTTCTCTGCCACAAAGCCAGGAGCTGCAAAAAAACAAATATTATAGCAAATTCAGAAATTAATTTCGGATTTTAACTGTTGCTCGTGGTTACTGATGGTTTGGTTTGTAGTAAAGTTGGTCAAACCAAGCTTCAATCAAGTCCTCGATTTTACTGACAGAGAAAAGAGTTACACTTTTTAACACCAGTAGAGCTAATGCACTCCAGCGGGAGAGTGGCAAACTGAACATTAATGAAGTCCTCCTTTTTAACATGGTGAAACATTCAAATTTATATACACCGTGTATCGTTACTCGCAGTACATGCGGAAAACTGGTGAATCTACATTACACTTGGAATCGATTTTGTGGTATGATAATTTTTTTATTTGACCTTTCGTTTTCGAGTAAATCGATTCTGAAGTTTTTTTTAAGAATTTTTAAGTCAAATTTGAAAAGAATAAGTCACTAGGAGCTTAATTTCAGCAGTTTAATGTCTTTTATAATGCATCTAAGCATAAACCCGGCTACAAAAGTTTTTTTAACCGGTTGTGTGCCTTAACCGCGTTTACGTGCTCTAGGTAGCCGTCCTCACAAGGCCGGCCATACAAAATGAGCGCGTTAACATGCTGTTCTATATGACGATTTTGCTTGTCAAACTCAAGTAATTTGAAAAATCTAAAATATGGAACCCACGGTGACATCTATTAGGATGAAGTACAAATAATTATAATATAACAGTTCACAGATTAATATTGACTTTAGAGTGATCTAAATGAAGCTTCAAGGTATCAGTGTAAAAAAATCGCGGCCTGTCGGTACATCCAAGCAAAATACCTTCCGGCATTTAAAGGGTTAAGCCTTAGTTGCCAAAAAAATGGAAAAATTAAGATCCTCAGATAGAAAAAATTTGATTGAGAAACTACTCACCCTGTCGTATCGCTCCTGCAGTGACTGTGCGCTGTCGAGCGCCTCCTGGCACGGAGGCGGCAATGCGAGGGCGGCGGATGGCACCTGCGCCTCGCCTGCACCGCCGCGCACCCTCCATCTGGTGCGACCAGATACATCCACCACGGTACACGAGCTGTTCTTCTCCAGGGAAAGCTGCAAACAAATAAAACATAACAATATTAGCACCATGAAATCATAAACTGGTCTCCATCAACAGAAGAAAACAAGTCAAAAGTAACGGGAAAGCTTAACTGTCCAATTTCAAAACCTAGTAAACCGAATAAGGTATAAATTTTTAAAATCACATGTTTTTGCTATTCTATAGTTTTTAGGCTACAATGCATACAATGCTGTTGAAATTTCGTACGAAATCAATTCGTATAACCACTAAAGCGATTTTTGGCATATTATGGCAAGCTTGCAAAACGTTTTGAGCGATCGCTTGTCATAATGTGGCAAATTTGTAGAACTTAAAAATATGGGATAAACGCTGAAATTTAGAAGAATTCATTGGCTTTAAACCGCAGTAAGCAGTTTATATGTAATATTCTCTACAATTGTGTATGTTGATGTGTTTATGAATATTGTTTACACATTGCCTTTTAAGCATAATTTTCTTTTTGTATATCCTCCCATAAACACGAGCTACTGGAGCTCACCTTATAGAGCAGTAGAATAATTATGAAAAATACAATATATAATTTTGTAATGTATACATATTATTTTGTAATAAATAAATAAAAGTAAAAATATGGCTTAAAATCAAAGAGTGACAACTAACGTATGATTACTGCCCGCGCAGTCAGTTGTAAAGAACCCGCTCAGTGGCTGAGTTGGCATTGCGTTTGGGTTCCACCCAGACGTGGTGTGTTCAATCCCTCGGCTGGCTAAGTCCTCCATCACAACACAAGCAACATTTTCCGCTTACTGTGGTGATAGTAGGAGATTTTCAAATATTGTCAGGTTATTCGTAATCCGGGAAGGTTTGTTTTCTTTTTTTAAAGAAATTAATTAAAAAAAAAAAAAATTGGAGTGTAAGAAATTGTACTCACGCTTCCGCTGGAGAAGGCACAGACCGCCACGGCCTTGACGGGCCTGGTGACCGGCTGTCGGCGCTGCCTGATGGGGTACACGTTGGCCGCCCTGGACACGGTCCTAGCTACGGCCTCGCCGCGCTGGTTCAGCTCCTCGCGCAGCTCTTGCATGCCTCGAAGCAGACTCTCGCCCTGGTCCAGCGTGAACTCGGACTGTGAGAATGTACTATTCAGGATCTCTTCGCGCCTGAAATGGGGATTATTTATTAGCGATGTTAATAACTGAATAGTTCACATCAAACTCATTCTAGCACAGACTTCTGCTTCAACCACATTCGTACATTGCCCGATGCATTCTTCAAGATAAAACTATTGACAATTGGGCTTGCCGGAGTTCCACTGACTCCAGATGGTTGGGAGCATTTTGAACTCTTGTATGGTATTCATAATTTTTTAAACTTGAACAGAAGTGTGAAATACAATAGCGCAGTCCAGTTACTAAATTAAGAGAAGTATCAGACCCAAAACACTGGAATAAAATACCACAGTGAACTAAGACCTATAAAAGATTCCGAATTCCAAACAAAATTCATATCTTCAGAATGAGCCGTTAATTTCTATACCCGCTATATCAACTTTCATTGATTTGGAGAAAACCGCAAAAAACTGTCACATCTCTAGCGTACATAAGTAAATGCATTACAATTTTTTATACAATGAATTGGAGTAATAAAATTTCGAAAAGCATTTATTTTTCTATATATGTCTAGCAATAATTAAGTAATTTCGATAAATAAAATGGATATAGCGGATTTTGATACTCACTTCGTGATTTTGAAAGTCAACAGAGCCGACATGGCGGGTTTAGAAACTCACGCGTAGATCATTTTGACACACGAGCGTGGCGTCAGAGCGGCGGCCATATTGTATTTTGGCAAAATAACTGCTTGTGATTCGTTGAATCCGATATAGCGGGTTTTGATAGTAACTTTCTGTACGATATAGCGGATTTGGTTTCTCACTCGCAGTTTTAACATGGTTTTTGGTCGTGATAAGGAGGGTTTTGAAACTCAATTTTAGGCTCCTCTTGTTGCTCGCAAAAATGTGAACAAGATGTCATACTCAGATCATTTTGTCAAAAAATCGGATATAGCGGGTATAGAAATTATAGGATTCATGTTATATCCATTAATAAATAATAGAGTTCAAAATCCATTGAATTTTTAAATTAACAACCAAAGATGTTAAGAAAACATTACATACATACTTCCACAATGTTAAAAATCATTAATCATCAACTGAGATTTCAGGATATCACGGGGCAATAATGACATATCAATAACGGACCCCATTATAAATACATAATAATAAACTCACTTGGCCATCCACTTCTCCCCCTCCTTGATCTCCTGGAAGAAGTTGTGGTACTCAGTGGTGTGCTTGAGGTGCGTCTCCAGACACAGCGTCAGCTGCAGAACCCACGCCCACTGTGACTGCATCACCTGGGGAATAACAATGGTATTAGAATGGAACTACTAAAAATATATTTAGAAAATGTGATGATTGTACTAATTTGAAAATAAACATGAAAGATATAACAGACTGAGTTTGGTTAGACCAGTAGGTAAAGCTGGAAATCAATTCTACACAATCATATTAACTATCAAAAGTATTCATCCTGAAAACATCCAAACTAAAGGAACAACTATTAAGGCGATGCCATACGTAGTAATGCAAAATCATGTGTTTTTGGTTTAAAAATTTGGTCGCCTAGAAGTGTTTCAGATGCTTTAATTAAATACTGCGAGTAGAATACATCTTGGCCTTTGAAATAATCGAGTATTTTTTAGATAAGTCTTTTTATGAGCCCAGAAAAAAATAATGTATAAGGCCTATGAAAACTGCTTTAATGTTCAAAATCTCCTACTTACGAACTCATTTTCGGTTATGATTTTATTGTATAATGTGGCAAATTAAGTTATTTATAAAATGATGGGAAAAAATTAAATATTTATGCCTGAACATCCACAAAATAAAATAAAAGGCACTTTTTGGCCATGTTTTTTTCTTGCATAAATCAAAACAAGCGGATGGTGTGAAGCGGGAATTTAAGCCTTATCATCATCTACGTAAGGGCTGTTATTGATGGCGGCTCGATTTAAAATATTACACGATGTAGTGCATCGCCTTAATCTAATTTTCTATGCTTACTGGGTTTCCTGTTTTCAGGCAAATTAGAGTTTCTTCATAGTGTCGTCTGCAAATATTAACCCATGTAGCCTTTATATTTTGTAACTTTCGTCGAACTGTCAAATTGCAGATTGCGCGGAAAATATTTTTGCTTCACATTTGATTTCATATTCCATGGTTTTTATATTCCACTGTTTTTGAAAGCAGATGGAATACTCTTCAGATTTTAGTATTACTAATCGCCATATGCAATTAAAAAGTCAAAATTATGAACACAAACAATGTTAAAGTTATTAAAGTCATTTTTATCACTTGAACTGTAATTACTACTTTATACAAAGCTAATAAACATATTTAATTGAACTGTTTTGTTGTCACTTCATTTTTTTCGTTTAAAATAAAAAAAATATTTACTAAAAAATTTGCAAACATTGACAAATATTTTTCATAGAATTATTTGAAATTTTTCTGGAGCATCTGTGGTAAACTTTTAAATGTAAATACAAAGCAAGGTGTTCTCTCTTTCTAACACTATTTAAATACCATAATTCAACATGAGAAAGCATGACTTTTATGAGCCCGTGTTAGGCTTTGAAAAATATCTCCCTAAATTGCTCCAGTGATTGATATGTGAAATGTAATTTTTATTTTTATTTTTTTATTTTTTTATTTAATAAATGTTTACATGTTACACAACTACCATACTAGGCTAATGCCCGTGTTGTGGTATGTTGTCGTATTGGCTTATCTACGAGTATTATGGAAGACCAACCTGCAAGTGGGTTTCGATGACGCGGCTGGCCGCGTGCTGCTGGGCAATCATGGCCTCTCCGCGGTCAATCACGGAGCTGAACTGCAGCTCTCTCTTCTCCAGGGAGGACATCAATTGCTAAACAAAAATACATACGTAAATATCATATGTATTACAACATCAGACGATTACCCTACCAAACCTTCATTTTGTCATTAACAACTTAATTGACAGTCCTGTAATCGTTGCCACTATTAAATTCCATGTGTCGACTAGGAACACAAGACAAAATGTAACATTCTTCTGCAATACATACACAATCAAGTATTAGACACAATCGCTAACCAATAGGATGCATGATCTGGGCAACAAGTTTAGGAGTAATATTGATATATTTATTGACTCCATTTATAGAACTAAGCGTAATCTATACCAGCACTTTGTTGAATCCTACAAATTATAGTAGCGTTGGTAATATAGTTTTAGTGATTTGTCTTATATGTAGTATTGTTCTAGTCTCTATATTATTTTATGTTACCGTTTCAGTTTACTGTTCAAGCTTTAAAAAAAATTTAGCTCACTAGGTAAATTCTGTTCTTAAAATCTATGTAAAACCCCGCTGGGTGTAAAACCAAGTAAAATAAAATTTTAAAAAGAATCGAATATAATTAATCATAAGATTTATAGTACTGACCTTTTTAACAATATATCGGTGCCGGTTCTGAGAATCAACCCGAATCATTCGACTTCATACTAGCCAAGCGTCCTCCCAATTCGACTAACGACCACATCTTTTTGTTTGAAAGATACTCTCTATGATACCGTTTAAGTCATTTTAAAATATGCCGGGTGTTTGCGTAGACTTATTACAAATTTGATTATAGATCCTTGATTGAATCGGTAATCCAATTATTTTCATGACACAATTACAACAGTTATTATTTTTTCTAAATGATCACAAATCACAAGGGACGACATCAAAAAAAACTTTGCATTGGAACGAGAGAAAAATCAAAATATGAAAAAATAAAAGAAGCAAAATAAAAAATTCGTATTGACAAACCTCGTTTCCGTTTCCGAAGAAGTGCTTTGCACGGCAAGGGAGAAATGAGAGAAAAAACATTTTGTATAAATTTGACAGATGTAAATGCTAATAATACGGAATGCATAAATGACCAAAATGAATTAGCGCCAGCAAATTTGAGTAAATTCGTGATTCGTGTTAGGCTTTTTCCTCATTTAGCCAAAATTTCAAAGAGCCTTCGAATTCATTACTTTTAGACCCCACCCCGCCCATATAATACGTAAATATTAATGTTTTTAAAGAAACATTTCCAGGTTACGAATAACCTGACAATAATACAGTAGCAATATATGTGATTGATACTATGAAGTGTGCAATTATTGAAAATTTCTCAAATGAAAATTCCTTTTTAGGTATAACGCTTAGTAGCAGTGATAGGAAACCAGTTAACATCTATGCTATCTATCGAAAACCCAACACAAATATGCAGGATTTTCTAATACATCTAGAAAAAATACTGAACGAAAGTAGACAAGATACATTAATATTCGGAGACTTTAACATTGACATATCCATATCCACACATTCTTCATTAAATTTTTGCAACATCTTACAATCTTACAATTTTTCAATACATAACAAAACATTTCCCACGAGAGTCACTGATACAAGCTGCACCTTAATAGATCACATCTTATCAAATAGGCAAAACATTCAGACTAGTATATCGAATATTGATGATCCACTTAGTGACCATAATATACTTATTGTTGATTATAAGAACAACTTAAAAAAATGTTTTAATAATAGAACCAAATCCCGGATTACGAGACCTATCATCAACAGTATGTCAGTAAAATCCTATCTTCTTGATAACAATTTCACGATCAACTTAAGCAACTCAGAAGACCCTTTTAAAAGTTTCAATTATCACATTAAAAAGGCAATAGAATCAGGTACAACTACACCAAAAACAGGATTAAGAAGTCGGGTACAACTGAATACTCCGTGGTTTGATTCCAAATTAAATACATTAATCAAAGAACGAAACCAGATTCACAAGCAGTGGAAACAAGACCCTGGTAATCTTACTCTTGTAACACTTAAAAAGAGATTGAGAAATACCATTACTAATTATAGGCGAAATCTAAAACACAAATATTATGCGAACAGCTTTCAACAAAACCAAAATAACCCCACTAAAACCTGGAAAATCATAAACTCTATTCTATCAAACCGAACACATAAACCAACTAACGAAATAGAATCCCTCGTGGTAAATGACTGCGTAATTAAGGATCCGAGCCAAATAGCATCCGCATTTAATGAGTTTTTTCTCTCAATAGGAAAAAAGCTAGCAGCTACCATTCCGTCATTCCCGGATGACTGTAATACCGTTTTTGTGGAACCGAAGGCTTGCCAATCCTTGTACATGGCTAGGACAAACAAAGATGAGGTACTGAGGATCATCTCTAAAACTAAGCTGAAAGCAGCACCGGGACTCGATGGAGTAACACCATCAGTTCTTAAGACTTGTAAAGAAGAATTAGCGGGTCACCTTACAGAACTTTTTAATTGGTCACTGTCCTCGGGAAAGTTTCCAAATGAATTAAAGTTAACGAAGATAATACCTATACACAAAGGAGACTGTAAAACATGTATCTCTAACTACCGTCCTATATCACTTCTATCGGTTTTTTCAAAAGTATTTGAGACCATAATCAAAGATAGACTCCTAAAATACATATCTGCGAATAATATCCTTACACCACAACAATATGGCTTTCGGAAAAATTCTAGTACTCAATGTGCCGCTTTTGATTTTATCTCCAACCTTCAACAGTATATAGACCAGGGTGAATATGTGGCAGCCATATTTATAGATCTCAAAAAAGCCTTTGATACGGTCGATCATGAAATACTCTTAAAGAAATTGGAATATTTGGGAATTGTTGGGAAGCCCCTAAATCTCCTCCGAAGCTACTTAGATGATAGATTTTGTCTTGTTGAAGTCAAAGGTGTCTCGAGTGGCTTAGGTAAAATCACATGTGGAGTGCCACAGGGATCAATTCTTGGGCCTCTGCTTTTCTTGCTATATGTCAATGACATAACTAAATGTGGTATCTCTGGAAACCTCCAACTTTATGCGGATGACACTGTAATCTATTATCACAGTACAAGCCTGAGTGACCTGGAGTCTCAAATGAATGTAGATGTCTCAATTCTAGCTAATTGGCTGCGTATTAATAAATTGAGCCTCAATATAAAAAAAACGCACTACCTAACTTTCGGTAATAAGGATTATGTGCCAATGAATATCACACTTGGAACTGAGAAGCTCCAAAATATAGAAGTCACGAAATATTTAGGGCTATTAATAGACTCTAAACTTTCGTGGAATTCCCATGTTGAGCATGTGAAATCTAAAATATCCCCAATAACCGGCGTACTGTACCGACTCCAAGGTCTTCTCTCTACATCTCTACTAAGGGCCACATACTATGCGATGATTCACTCCCATCTGAGTTATTTAGTTAGTATCTGGGGCACTATTACTAAAAAACAAATATCAGAAATACAAGTGATTCAAAATCGAGCAATAAGGAATATCTACCGTCTACCGTGGGATATACATATCAAAGATATATATTTAAAGACAAACATACTTCCTTTTACGGTTCTACCTAAATACAATATCACTTGTACAATATTACAAATCATACATAGATCCTCACACACTAACATCAAACCAGCATTTAATTCAGACATACACCAGCACAAAACACGGTCCCAAAATCTAATACACCTAGCATCGTCTACCCACACAACAAAATTTGGTATTAACTCATTACAATATATTGCATATAGACAATACAATGCATTACCTAATGAAATAAAGCAATCAGTAACTAACAAAAAAATATTAGTTAAAACGCTTAAAGATTATTTCCTGAAAATGTTTTTAAACCAGTGAATTTTCGCTCGCTTTCATATGTTGGTTTACTATGTTTCATGTGTATAGATGTCTCTCAGTATTTCTAAAATCTCTATTCTTAACAAAGTATTTTTCCTTTTTTATTTATTTTTCTTTTCCTTTTCAATATGTTGTATTTTTTTAAAAGTGTAATATCCTTGTAAAATGTATTTTATGTGTCTGTACTTCCCGTAATGAGTTTTATCTCAACTCATTGGGAATAATGTGTTACTTACCATGTTTTTTGTAATACATTATAAATAAATAAATAAAATAAAAAAATAAAAATAAAATAATGGAAAATCTCCTATTAACATCACCGTAAGTGAAAAATGTTGCTTGTGTAAAGGAATTGAACTACGACGCCTGTGTGGAAGCCAGATATGATGCCCACTCAGCCACTGACCGGTCATCTGGTTAATTTAACCTCACATTTCAGTCACTTTAAATGTGAGCATACCAAGCACACTTGCGAAAATTTCATCTCTTAATAATTACCGATTGTATTTATAAGTGAGATAACAATGAGCAAGTCAATGTGGTTCATTTAAGCCCAGTTTTCTGTCATTTGAAGTATCTATGCATTCAATATCATTAGTAACGACAAACTATTTACATTCAAAACAACATAATATGAAACGGATCAGCCAAAATTATGAGTAGTGAAAGAAATAAGTAACCAATGGAGTTTGTTTAAAATGAGTGAGTTTTATGAAGATGGGGTAAGATTGTACCTCGTAGTATTCTTCTACTGCGGTAAGGTTGATGTGTGGGTCTGCCCAGTCTCTGGTAATTTCTATTTGTTCCTTTTCGTTCAGCCAGTTGAGTTCGGCTGAAGCAGATTGGAGGAAGTCGTTGAGCGCATCCAAATCGGATAATCTGGAGAGATATAAAACGATTTTTAATAAAATCAAAGTTATCATGGAGATATTTTAGATCAAATAGAAATTTTAAAGATCAATGATGGTCTTCAGCGGCAAAATGATAAGAAAGCAGAGGTGAAGTGGATATCATTTCTATTATATAATGTACACAACAGACAGGAGTTAAAAAATTAAAAAGAAATAATAAAGAATAAATACCAACCGTCCAATAATGGTGTACAAGAATACTATGTAAGAACAAAACAATAAGTATGTAAATAACGTTAAAAAAAACTAAAGACAATAAAGTTTGGGTCAAGTGAAGTCAAGTTAAAACAAGAGATACGAGAAATTTAGTAAAATTCTGGGGGCTTTTGCTAAATATGTCCAGAATCTTGCCATTACAGTGGACACAGAGGAGTCGACGCATTTACACAAAGAAAGGGTTCTTCATTATGGACTACCTTTTGGTGGATGTGGAGAGCAGTTCAGCGTAAAGCTTCTGCAGTTGACTCAGGTGCTGGTTGTATAGCACCAACTCCTCGCCAGTGAAGTTGGAGCGGGCCTGCACGCATTGTTCAACCTGCCACAAACATACAAACAATGTAATTAATCAACAACTATTCATATTGAATCATCAATAAATTATAATTTCAAAGAGTGTTTTCCAGCTCTAAATAGGACCAATAAAACTCTCATTACATTAAGTTGAAAAGCTTTGGATGTAAAATTGACATGCCAAGTTTATAAGAAGATCTTCAGGTTCTCAATATAATCAATGTTGATCACAAACCTTGGAATGGAACTGATCAATGATCTTGTGTTCTCGTTGATGTCTGTCGAGTTCCTGCAGCACGGATGGAAGGTCTGTGCCATAGTCTGCTTCCTGCAGTTGTTTCTGGAAAGAAAGGAAAATTTAAGAACAACCATATTGTATTAGTACTGTTGTGGGTAAGAGTCCAATGTTGGATACACCAAACTTTGTATAACATTTAACCTGTCCGGGAGTATGGACGGAATTGAACGTCAACGTGCGCTTTCGCCAAAGGAGTATGGACGGCCATTCACGTCAAGCATCGCAAACTAAAATTTGGCGCCACTTTGCTGTAAATGTGCACCGTACTGCCATCTGTGGACCTATTCCTACAACTTTACACCATTTTAAAACACTTAACTTCATTATCGACAGAGATATAGGCAGTTATTCATTTTTGATGACGTCACACATACAAATTCGAACGTAAACAGAAATCTGCAACCGTTGATTTCGGCGCGCACGTGTTTTGATGATTTGCTCGCGGATTTTTAATAGTTTGTTGGTATATCTAGGCAATACAGTTTAAATTTAATGTGTTTTGTGTTTTTAGTGAGATTATGAGTTCATAGCGAAGTGCATGGCATTGTGTCAACACATAATTTTTATAGTTTTGAAACTTCTAACCTTTCTTGTGACGTATCCTTGTGTAAAACAGTATGAAAATAACTTTTTTTGTGTTTTGTGAATTTTTAAGCATTCTGATCGACGTGTTTAACCTTTTTTCCTTTTTATTTGTATTTGTCAGCGAGAAATTATATTAATTTGTGGTGATTTTTCTTAACGAAATCATACTATTTAAATCTTCAAAACCTACAACCTCTAACCTTTCTTGTGACGTATCCTCGTGTAAAACAGTATTAAAATAACTTTTTTGTGGTTTTGTGAATTTTCAAGCATTTTGATCGACGTGTTTAATCTTTTTTCATTGTTATTTGTGTTTCTCAGCGAGAAGTTATATTAATTTGTGGTGATTTTTCTAACGAAATCATACTATTAAAATCTTCAAAAACCTACTCAAGATGGATTTACGAGATGATGAAATCACTGATATTTTGATGAACAGTGACAATGAAGACGAAAATATCGAAACCATCGATGACCTGACATTATTTTCCGATGATTCCTCTTCTGATGACGAGGAACCCGTTGCCGTAGAATCCCAACCAAGTGCTAAACGGAGACGAGAAGAAGCCAGGATATGGAATGATACAAATTTCATTCCAACACTGCACAACTTCGATGAGAAAAGAGACAAGATACATGTGCTATGAGTGTGACGTCGCTCTTTGTGTACATCTGTGTTTCATGGATTTCCATACAAAAAAACAGTATTAATTAAATACTAATTTATGTAGATAGTTTAAAATTTTCTCCATATACTTTCCAATAATAGTGCTAAGTGAAAATAATTGTGTTGCATTCATTTTTTTACCGTTTTGTTCCTGTGCCAATGGTTTGTGACTCCTAAAAAACAATCCCGGTTTTTTTGCTATAAAATCTGAAAATGGTGAGTAAGATTTTTTTAACCATTTTTGGGTCATTGATACTATCATTATGCATACATTTAATCAAAAAAACATTTTTTTATTTAAAAAAAAAAAACTCACTCCCGGGAGCACGGCCAGTATCACAAAACTTACTCCCGGAAAGGTTAATAAAGGGTGCTTTGCCTTGCCATCTTGGTTTGTAGCATTCATATAAGTTGTTTGTTGAGCAAAATTAATCATTCTTACCAGTCTGTCGCGGCACCACTGCGCGCACTCCATGAGCTGCGTGAAGTGGTGGTTGGTGTCTGCGATCCTCGTCTCCAGCACGGTTCGGGTCTCTCTCCGCACGGTGGTCTGCTGCACGGGCACACTCACACCGCCCAGCCGCTGCATGATGCGCGTCTGGAATGAAGCACGCACTGACAGCCAGCGCTGGTGCAGGGCCGTCACTCTGGAAGAACAAGTATGAAAGGATTAGGCTCTGTGAGGCAGACCCATCACCCTGGTTTTACTTTATTCCCTTAAAAAAAGCCCAGTCCCTTTAATAAACTTCACCAGGATTGCCATTGAGCATGAATGTCTCCTAGTTCCATAATTTATTCTCCATTCATTGTCCCAGAAGGCAGGACATTAGAACAATAGGTGAATTAAAGTTTCTGCATCCTCTACACATGTCCTACAGTTATTGGTGTTTTCCACTCCCAAATGCTGCACTTGTCTCCTGAGTTGGCAATGTCCTATTAGTAGTCTTACTAGCTGCCTCAGTGATTTTCTAACTATAATAATAATGATAATAATATAATAATAATGATGATTTGTATAGCGATGTTTTTGTGCAAAATCACCTCAAGGGCGAGTTGAGCAGTTTATGGTTTGTATAGTTTATGAGCACTTTAGACTGTCTCGTTCCGGAAGTACTATGAACAAATAGTTTACTAACCTGGCATGCAAATCATGGGACTGGCTGTATCGCCCGTCTCTCAGCACCTGCACGTCGCGGAACAGTTCCTGGATGTCCTGGTCTGCCTGACGCAGGGACGCTTCCACGTGTTCCGCAGCTGCCTTGGCCTCGGTGGGGTGAGCGCCTCGCTCCAGGCGGCGGGACTCAGACTCTATCCGGCGCTCGAGGGCGTCCAGACTAGAGTCTGTCTGCTTGATCTCCCTACGAAAAAATAAAACATGAATATTTAGATCAAAAGATTCCAAAGACCTCATTGGGTATTGAAATAGTGCCAGAATACAGGACACCAAAGATCGTTTTCAACTAGATGTCAGAGTATAAGTAGTAGAATAGATGGACTGACTGCAAGAAAGAGCAAGAGGGGAAGACCTGAGAACTGGAGTGGAGTGGAATAAGGGCAAATGGAATGGAACAGAACTGAAAGAAAACATTTTTACACAAGACCAAATATCAATCTGGGATGTAACACCACGACTATGATGAAATAATCAAATTGATAGAAAAAACAAAGACAGCAGTTAGTATGTAAAGAAACCAACATCTGAAATAAACTAACCAGGGTTAAGGAATTAAGCCTTCTAAGGTGATGAAGAAAAGAAGGACGCAATGTTGAGGGGTGATTAAAAAAACAAGAAGGACCAGAATAAAAATCTAGTAAAAAAGATAGAAACAAGAACTCAGAAACAGTGAGATGATACTTAAGTGAAAATGGGAAACTCATGACTTTGATACTATTAAGGGTCGGAATTTTGTCATCCCCTATGGGATCTTTCAAGTAGAAGATATTCAAGATTTTTACCTATGCACTTTCTCAGCAAGTCTCTGCAGTTTCTCGAGTCGTCTGATCTCTTCCTGAATGTCTCTTTCCCTTTCCTGATGCGCCATCATCAGGCGGCCCCAGTTTTGCTCCAGGACCTCGGGTCGTAGGTCGGGTTCGATGTCACATTCGCCAACAGACTCGAAATATTTCTGGAAAAGAACACGAACTTATTTGTTTTGCTGAAGTAAAGGTATAAATAAAAGACTAGATAAAAATCTATTTCAGAAAAATAGGGTTCCACAAGGTTCACACTTTGGTCAGTTTTTAATTTCATATGTGCACAAACTAAAAGTAAACTAGGTATGTAAAAAAATGTATTCTATAAAAATCTCTCATAAATAAGGCATATAGTAGGAGGAGAGGTTACAAAGGAGCGCTCAGCGACATGTCCATAACAGGAGTTATAACTTACTTCTAGTTCCCTATACACATGCTGCAACTTCTGTTTCTCCCTCTGCTTGGGCGGAACCTCATCACTCCTGAACCTCTGTGACTCTCCCAGAAGTTTCTTGATTTCAATGAGGGTAGGGGGGAAGGCTCTATCCTGCATCAGGGCAGCCTTCTCCCTGATCCACAGATGCAGAGAGGAAGCCAGCTCTCTGTACTGGCCGGCGCGTTGCTGCGCCTCCATATCGTACAGGGGGTGCATCGCCGGTGGTTCGGGGAACACATCGTACAGAGAGGCGATGTAGGTGATGAGGGACTTCTCATCTGGTTCGTGGGTGTCCACATCTGGAACAAAATTTAAATATGATTACAGAGATGCATTTTTAAATGACTTGGAAGTGTTTACATACCCGTAGTAAGGTTGAAATTGCGTCGCCGGTCACCGCCTGTCTCGAATTGCGCGATAAATCGACAAAAAGCGTATTTTATTTAATTAATTCAATTTTTGTAAATCAGATTATGTCGATCTATATTTGTCCAATAAAAAAATGTTCGGAAGTGAAGAATCCGATAGTTTGATTTATACAGGCCTGATAATTTGTTTTGTTTTTTTTTACTATTGTTGTATAATTTTCTAGATCAGAATTAAGGCCACATTATTATGTTTCGTTTTAAGAATTTTGGACAATTTAAAAATCACGATTTTTAAACAGAAACATTGTCAAAACACCCAATGACAATGGCGAACCTAAATAAGGGGACTGGGTTACTATCAACGAAACATTGTAGACAGCACAGTGGGTCTAAGACCTGAGCAATAGTGGGAGTTATGCGCAACGTCCCTTTATCAAAAATATTAAAAATAATAATAACTTAATAATAACGAAATTAAGTTGTCTTCCGAATCTGCGAGTTTTCAAAAAAGTCTGCTAATACGTTTTGAGGTTAAACGCCACTTACGACCTGTGCTCGAGGAATGAACGACCCGTGAAAGAACCTCCGAATGGCCCATTGTCTTCCGTCACCGGCCTGTGAATTGTACCGGAGACAATGACGCCGACATAGCGACAATGGGCAATTAGGGTCAACCTGTGTCGGAATACAACCTGTTGCAAATTTGCATCAAAGCAACCTGCAACTTGCCCGGTTTTAATTAGTTGAACAGTATGTGTGCATTTACAAAATTGCAGAAAACATATTTTTCTGTAATTTCTCATTGTATGCACAACATTTATCAAATGCAAATGTGTGAGTTTAGAAATATGCTCAAATAGTAACGTAAATAGTATAGTATCACTAGTTCAATAGCTCAAATAGTAACGTAAATAGTATAGTATCACTAGCTCAATAGCTCAAATAGTAACGTAAATAGTATAGTATCACTAGCTCAATAGCTCAAATAGTATAGTAAATAATAGTAACGACACACTACTACTCGGAAAATGTACAAATGTTGGGCACGCGTTTGACGCGTCTCCAGGTAGAGCACCGGTGCTGAAGGGATCATTATCTTTGATAACAGCATCTTCAATTTAAATAGAAATAGAACAAACACAGTATTCCCAAACGATGCTCCAAAAATTCCAACGGTTGGCTAAGATAGTAGAATCTATCAAACGGATTGTCCCTGTATGCACAGTGTCGAAAAGGTTATCGTGCATTTTAAAACGATTTTAGTCGACATAGTTATTTTTTAAAATTTTGACTAAGCCGTCAAATGAGTGGAAAAATATGAAAGCAATCGGCACCCAGGTCAAATAAACGGTAACAGACCTTCACCAACAATGTTGACCAACCCTAAGGCATTATATTTATTTATTTTTATTTATTTATTTATTTATTTAATTCAAAAAACAGTTTTTACATAAAAAGCATACTCTGCACATCTCACTAGGGCATTCCTGTATCAAGATATTACCGTATCAGTTTTTGTGTGATGCATTTTTAATGTCTTAATCAAGATATAACACGTTTTATAATCGAAAACACGATTGCATTGTTCGACTGACCGCATATATTGCAGCATTAGATAGGGGATTGGCGTTACTGACTACAAAACGAAACATGATAGCAGATACCATTCAAAACAATGAAAAATATAGCAGTGCTAAATAAATTATGCAAGTTGAACAATCTCGCCGCAAGATTGAGTGTAAATTTATAAATTATGGTATACTTTTATTCTCACGGCTAACGGTGATTTACATTAGTTAGTTTAGTTAGACTTGGGTGTTGAGTCGTTTTGCGTTTCTGCTTTTTCTTGAGTCATCCATGTAATTAATCTAATGGGGGAAAATTGGCAAAAATTTTGCTGTATCCAACTCAAGTATTAAATAGATTGAAGTAATTAATTATTGTCACTTGCTTAAATGGATTGACCGATCGTTTTTGGAAACAAATTAATCCTAAAACTATTGCCAGAAAACACCGAAAATTGTTGCTTACGGTGCCTCGTCTTTTAAGACAAAGAAATGACTTTCAAGATTTCAATTACGTATATTAGTGAGTACCCTAGTTATCATCGTCCAAATATCTGCCTGATGATGAACACTACAAGCTCGTACGAAACTTTGACTTAAAAGGATGAGGTAGCACACAACATCAAGTACTTTACACAAAATACTAAGGATCAAAAACTCACTTCAAGTCATACAGTGGACACTTTTGCAATCGTTTCTTTTGAACCATCAACAATAAAAATTATCATTATTCCACTTTAACCAGTTGAAACCGTTCCAGTCGAAGTGCGAACTTAAACGTTGATTCGCATTGTTATCTATTTTTTTAAATAAAAGACAAAAGAATGGCGCGACAGATGCTCGCGATTGTGCATCAGGTAATCACACTCGTTTGGGTCTAAATTAAATACGTAATTGCGCCATTATTGTTAAGACATTTGATGCGATTATTGTTATTTCGAAAATAGGTAATGTTAAGAATTATATTATTAAACACCAGGCAACACCGACAGACATGATTATTCTGCCGCCCGCGCCCATAAATCAACTTCTATAGATTGATAACTTCGGGCCTTTTGTATGAAACAAATCTGTCTTTAAAAACCATGGATATGCCAATATATAGACAGTAAAATTCTCATTCGGAGCCTTCTTTATAGTATAACTTTGAAAGTTTATTCCTTAGAGTTTTTCTTTGGTGGATATAGTTAGGCAAACATATGACGTCACAATATTTCGGTTCCAATTTTGGATCGGAGTTATACACCCCTGCCCGCGCCGAGGAAAAAACATTAGTAGACGTTGTTGTTCTTTCTACGAACGACCGGATATTGTTTTCCACGACATTATCTCTAATCGCTGGGGTTTTAATAAAGTTTGCAGCAACACCAAGTGCCCGTGAGCACCTTTTCAGAAAAGTGTAATTCTTACCTTCGGCATCGAGAAGTCGAGTAACGCCATACTCTTTCTCTACCACGTGGAATGCTGTCTCTAATCTCTCTCGCACATGTCGGCCCCTGAGGAAAATAAGATATATTAGTCAAATTGTCCAAAATACATTGAAAAATTGGTCAAAGCTTGGTGGTAAGATACTGATATAATATCTAAAGACACTGGACAAATACACGTTCACATTTGTGTTGGTAATTAATTTGTTGGGCGTTTCTGAAATTGGTCAAAGCTTGGTCGTAAGATACCGGTATAATATCTAAAGACACTGGACTGCAAATACACGTTCACATTTGTGTTGGTAATTAATTTATTGGGCGTTTCTGAAATTGGTCAAAGTTTGGTCGTAAGATACTGATATAATATCTAAAGACACTGGACTGCAAGTACACGTTCACATTTGTGTTGGTTATTAATTTGTTGGGCGTTTCTGAAATTCACGACCATCTTTCGTGATGTTTTTACAATAAGGTATGCACCATCGGAACCGAATAAGACATTAAAAAATAGAAAACGTCAATAATTAATCGCTTATAATCAAATCAACCATCAATTTTACGGTGTTTAGACTCCATTTACAACGCTGCACTGAACAAGAAATGCTGTATTGTTAGCTGGCATGCTGTTTCCAGAATCTCGAGCGAAATGCTGGCATTCTTCGGAAAAAAATTGCCGACTTATGGCTGATTACTGATTAATGTTGTAAGAAACCCCTTGAACTTTGGTTCAAAACAATTCCGGTAAATTGACCTTCAGATTTAGCTGGAAAACATGGATGCCTTGGAATTCTAGTACCATTGATAATTTCAGCTTGTTCATGGACTACTCGACCTGGATATCGAAACGATTGGTCAAATATTGATGAATTTACTCATGGAAGCGAGTTAAGGACACCAAAAGAGAAAGAATTTTAAAACCTTATGGATGTGAAAATGAAAACTGAAAACCCCCTGAAAAAAGATGAATAATATGATAAAATTTCATCACTACCTCATATTTCTACCAAAAATATCATAAATTTTGAAACCATATTTCAGAGCTAAAACGTAGTACGTGTTTCGTTTTGATATTCCGTGTCTTTTCATTTTGTTTAACATTCTCGATAGTTTATCCCACAAATTTGAACCGTTTCACAGCACGTAACATCTGTAAATATAATTTTTTTCGTTTGTTTAGCAAATGTGATTTTAATTATGGTTAAGAACACCGTTGCGCCCACAAAATGCACACAGGTGGGCCCTAAAAGACTTGGCATCGTGTGAATGCGGGGCAGTGCAGACTACCGAGTATGTAGTTTACAAAAAAAATCCCCCCTCCATGCATTTGGGAGGCGGGTTTGGGTACCGCCGCCCCGTGAACCATTATTGGATAACCAACACCCCTACCATAGGTTACCCCAAGTGGTTTACTACGTTCGGTTACTTAACAGAGGTGCCCAGGTGCGTGGATCAGATTTTTCGAGGTCTGGCGGCGAATACGTTTGCCCAATTGCTGCGTGGTGGGTCGGATCGGGAGAGACTGGTTGAGAGAGTACTTTTAACCTCTCCACCGGTCTCTCTTGACCCCAGTGGGAGGGATGGATTCATATGTCCGTCACTCCTGGACACATTGACCCCAGATTCCTACCCACCCCTCATACCTTTTTCCTTTCCAGAACTTCCTTAAATTCCTTTCGCTAAACAGACGCTCCACACCTATGGCATCCCCAAAGATGACATAAGCCCTGAGGCTTTTTTTCGTCAGGGCCTCCTGTATGGAACTGATGTAAAAAAATACAAATTACGCCCAGTTATTGACAAGGACCACGCCATGAACTAAGCTAGCGTAAGAATTTCAACATCCTACTTTGTCGAAATCATGGTGAACAGGGATCTGAATGTCCATATTTGACCTGTACCAAACAATACATGAAGAATAGTGAACAAGGATTGAGACCATTGAGATGTCTATATTTGATCCTTACCACACAATACAAGAAGAATAGTGGACAAGTATCTCAATGTCCAGCTACAGGAAGGACAGTGGACAATGATCGCAATGTCCAGCTTTGACCCTCAGCATGCAATAAATAAGAATAATGGACAAGGATCTCAATGTCCAGCTTAATACAAGAAGGACAGTGGACAAGGATCAGATTGTGTCCAGCTTTGACCCTTAACACACAATAGAGTGATAATAGGTATTTACCTGATATTACGCCAGTCAATCAGGTCCGGTCTGTTGCGATGGATGAGGGCGTTGAAGGCCATGCCGTCTCTCCAGGAGGAGGTGAAGTCGCTGACCCTCACTCCGGGGTACATGGCCGTGGATCTCTTGGCCCATCTCAGCAGCGCTTCGCGGGCAGTCACGTTTGTCTCTTGGCCTACGATGTCTGAGATCTGTGGAAGAGAAGATAATGGGATTATTAGAGATGCTATCTTAGAAAAACAGTAAATACAATAGGTAGTCGAAAATTGTTGACTTATAGTATTAATGGATGAATTTGGAATTCCAATAATGTCCTTTATTGTGAACGCAACACAGAAGAACAGAACCACAATATATACATGCATCTCATCTGTTTATCAATGGTCTACCTACAAGCAAATATTTATGTATCAACATGTTTGTTTTTTCATATATCATTTCGTTAACTTGGTAGGCAAACTTTTCTTGCTTAACAACGACCTAAAGAAAACTGTTGGCTTCGATTGGGTGGGTGAGGGACGTCAAAAATGGGCAAAATTGAGACATTTTAGATAAGCATTTTATGTCCAAAGCCGGACACCAGAAGGCTTGTGAAAAATAAAAATGAGAACTTTAGTTGAGGTACACACAACTCCGTCTCCAGATTAAAACATCGTCTCATACAGACACACTTCTAATATACCCAATATATACTCCTAACATCATGCCACTGTATGATTCACAAGAGGCGCAACTTCCTATTCTATTTAGTTACGCGTCAAATATTCTTCATTTAAAAAAACTATAAATAATTCGCACCTTTTTCAATAAAAACACTAATTCATCTCGTCAATTACGTCTAGTCGGATGCTAGGTCAAGAGAAGTTTTTTGTGTGGCCAGATTGTCAGGTTTTGAGTCGTTTTTCAAGCTCGTTCTACTGTTACTCATTACTCTTATTACAAGAATCTTAAAGTATGCTGCTTTTTTGCAAGTTTTTCTGTTATTAGATAAGCGTGACACGTTTGCTTCGCAGCATTCATAGATCGGGTTCCCAACGGAAGTAGAGTGGAGATAGATCATTCGAGATCCATAATTAATAAATGTGCAGGAAAATAATGAATTCACATCGTTCAAGAGCTTTTACTATAGATACCACACAACAGATTTCCGGCCACATAATTGCGAAGTTTTCAAAAGTGATCGGCCGGAAGAAATATGTCCAGTTTTCCATTAAAATATGCAACAGCTTTGTCTCGAGATTGTTGCATACAAAAACAACAGAAATCTGCAACAATCTCGTCGATAATTGCAGGCCTCGAGTCTTGGAAGCGTAAATTATGAACAGGCCGCTGACAATATTTACATTTGGCTAACTGTACACTGAACACTGTTAGAGTACTGTCAATTGGCAGACTTGCACCAAGGAGATAGGACGAGATTAATCAGTGTCAAACGTTAACCGCTATTCGTGAGGTATTTTGCATTCGACGCGTTGGCTGACCGGCGTACACCGAAGAAATTTGTCACACGAAACATGTTAAAAAATTGCCTCAATTGACCCCAAAACGATCAGTGAGTCCAGAATGGAATGAAATTTTGGTAATGCACTCAAAATGGTAGTCCAAAATATAGAATAATTCGTCATGATACTTTGGCGTTTTGACTATGGGTCCGATTCGAAAAAAGAATAAAATAAGTTTCGTACGAAAAATGATGATCTGAATAAGATTCAAAGAAAAAAAACATTCGAAATTGAAAAAAAAAAACAAATGCATTTCTTAGGCAAGAAGGTAAGGTTATGTCTCATATTATCTCTAAAGCTATGGATCACATCGAGTTGGATCGTGTATAATCGTGAGCAAATGTTAAAAAACAGTATTTTAACAAATTACTGTTTGTTTTACGTGTTATTATGAAGAAACCTTTCAGATATTCGAGCGACGCTCTCTACAAGGAATTTAATATACTAGAAGTCCGACAGTGCTATATAAAAAAATAGTAATCCATGTTCATAAAAATAAAAATAAAATGAAAACAGCCGAACACAAACATTAAACCAGAAGTAAGGGAAGAAATGACATTTTTCCGTTCCCACAAGCAACAGTTCGGCTTATCAAAAAATATTCTCATGTCTCGGTCCTAAAATATATAATAAAATCCTCTCTCAGCTGAAACTGTGTGAATTGTCATGATAATTATTTATCACGAACGCCTTTTATGTATCTTTTTTATGCATCTTTTATATATCTTCGTTTTAACATACTTATTTTATCTAGTCTTAAATCCTGTATTCGTCTAGGATAACTTGAAACCTGTAAATTTGACTGTCCTAAAACGAGAATCCTTCCTAGTTGGACAGTCAAAAGCATAAAATGTAATCAATATTATTAAAAAAAAATGTTTGTGTAGGATTCGATTTTACCTTTGATTTTTATTAACTTAGCAATAATTTGAGAATCATTTGAAATATCACTGGGCATGGGTACCTATACCTCTCCCTTTGATTTGCATCTCTGTCTTTTCGAATTCTGCTTGTTCCGGCTTCGTGTCTTGCATCGTATAATCAGAGACTCTCTGTTATAAATGTTTTAAGCATTTAGTAAGACTACGATAAATTCTACACCTTACTTCGTGGAAAATTTCAATATCGTTTGAATGGATCTGGTAATTGTTCATTCCTCGATTCTTCTGCAACATTCCTCATCCCGTGTCCACTGGCTGTGACGGAGAGCAATTAAACAACATGAATCTACCTATGTACCTAAAATTCTCACTGCTTCATATCTACGTAAAATAAGAGAATTCAGCGGGAAACCCAAGAACACGGACAATAAACTATTTGATATTATGATAAAGGATTCTCAGACCTTGTTATGTTGTTTGACTTTTGAATACATTGCACATAAGCAACATAACGCATTACCTAGTAATCTAAAACTTCCGGCAACGAACAAAAAAACATTGGCAAAAGCTCTTAAAAGCTATTTCCTCAGCAGTTTTATTAATGACTGACACATTCTTTCTTTGGAACTCCAAAATAACTTCTACGTTTATTTATTTTAATGTATCTATATTGTCTTGTCTGTAATATAATGTTGTCTTTCCCGAAATGAGTTTACTCACTGGGAATAATACATTATTACTTTTTATTTTGTAATAAATAAAAATGTATTGAACTGAGTTGCACTTCTTATCCTTGATGCAACGTTTTGGATAACCTCGCAGTGTTTATCGCCAGATCGGATGGGAGATTCACCATCAAGAAGGCGGAGGAAGCGCAACACGGTCATTATCCCAAAAGTAATAAACAACGAAATATAAGTAATGTATGCAAGATTTTTTCCCGAAGAAACTAAAGAAAATAAAGAGAAGATTGCATTAGACATTCGAAGGTAGCACTTATATGGAATGCCATGCTAATCGAAATTAAATGACGGCCACTTGTTCGATGGCCGTTTTTACAGCATTTACAAAGACAGCATAATTTCCGCCATGATCTACAGAGTAGAATTATCCAGCCGCCAAAATATTAGACAAGTTACCAAATTGTTGCGTACAAATATTTCAATCCAACTACATTTGCAGTTCGATATGATTGAAGATTTTCACGACCAAAAGTACTATTGCGATTTATTTTTGGGGTATTATGACGTATTGTGCTTCCCGTTCTTTAGACAACGTTTCGGACAGCGTTACAGTGACCATAATCAGGGCAGGTTTGTAGATTGTAGTGCTGTCCAAAACGTTGGCTGAATAAGGGGGAAGCCCAATACGGAAAAATACGTCAAATATAAAACACAATAATACATTTGCAGTTATTATTCCTTAGATTTTTATGAACACGATGTATATGACCGAACGGAGGCTGACTTGGCATTGCCTCTGGGCCCTACCCAAGCGTTGTGAATTCAACTCCTCCATCACAACACAAACAACATTTTCCGCTTACTCTGGTTGTGGTAAATTTTAAAATTATTGTCAGGTTATTCGTAACCCGGGATTGTTTGTCTTCCTTTAAAAAAATAGATTCAATACACGATGTTTATATACGCAAACTCTGCACAAGTCAGGCAAATAATAATTCGGTAGACAATAGACAAGTCAGCAATGCGGAGAACAGAAATGCAAGACATATGACCCCAGGACCTTTAGCTACCCAAATAGACCAGCGCTCCGCCGTCTTCAGAATGCTCTGTGAGGGCAAAAGGAGAACTGCACCGGCTATTATCATCACTGGCAAGTGTCCGACTAGAGATAGAGATAGATATGGAAGCGCATAATCCAGCATCCGAGACGCGCTCGCGCTAATCTCCGTGACTGATGTAAATAGATGGAGATTGGAGAAGGGCTGCTGGAGACACAGCATGATCGCTACTGAATTGAAAGTCTACAAAATAATAATAGCGATTTTAGTGCATTATAATAATATTTTGCTTATTGAAGACAATATTAGCGATTTCTGAACGAAAATCTGAAAAAGAAAAATCAGAAAAGGATACGGTCACATCTAGGACTCGAACCCAGGACCCTTGTCTTTCCGGGACACCGCTCTACCATCCTGGGTTCGAGTCCTAGATGTGACCGTATCCTTTTCTGATTTTTCTGTTTCAGATTTTCGTTTAGAAATCCCTAATATTGTCTTCAATAATTAAATATTACAATTTGAGGTTTTACTCAATAAAGTTATTCCGAAAAATAAATAATATTTTGCTGTTAAAATTTATGGAATCGGAATTCTTATTATTTTATCGTAACAAGAAGATGCATATTCTGAAGATACATCAAATTTGGGAGAGGTAACGTGATTTTAGCTGATCTTGTCTCGAAGTTCTCTAAAACCGGCAAAACGCATTTTTTATTTTATTTTTGAATTCGACCGTTAAATCGACCGAAAACTGCTAGATTTCAAATGATTTGTTTTACTAAGTTAATGAAAAGGTTATTATGTTTTTAATGATAAACTAATGTAAAATAAAGAAAAAATATAATATGCAGTAATTGTCAATTGAAGTACTTGTACATATTGAATTATTTGGCGGGTTGGGAATAAGCCGACGTAGCTCAGTGGTCCAGAGCACCTGACCGGACATCAGAAGGTGCAGGTTCAATTCCCGTCGGCGGCATTTATTATTATTACTAGGGAGATATTTTCAATTTGTATGGATATTTCAGTGCGAGTAATTAATGCTAAATGTAATGAAAAGATAATAATATTAAAAAAATAAGTAACTTTAAAAAAATTGAATATTCCTCCCCATGGACTGGAGTCAACAGCGCTTACAACTGAGCCAAATCCCGATCGGATGGGACCGATATTTATTTCGTATATTAACTGCCTAAATTTCAGAAAAATGCTTATATGTCCGCGTGTGTACGCATGATGGCCACCAATGATAGAAGGCATTATTATCGACAACCAGTCTATCGGCCGAGTTTCGGCTAGATCAGATGTCGGGAAGTGAGTTAATCTCCACAACTTTTGCATTGATTCACGAAAACAAAATTGAAATAAAAATAGATGTACTAAGCCAATATGAGTACCATGAAATGAATCCATAATTATTCTAGAAATCAGTTTTACTCAAGTTCTAGAAAAAAACAATCGCTTCAACTAAAGTTACCTAAATAATAGTAAAAACCGTTTCAAGCATTGTTTCGATACCTAACAGTAAACAGTGGCCTTGATCAACTACGAAAACTATGAAAATATGCACATTCATACAACAACATTATGATGTATGGTAATAAGTAGAATATTTAAGCAATAGATGGCGCTAGTCACAAAGCTTACTCCAGAGTCCGTCAGATGTCGGTAGAGTGTAACAGATGCTTGTGAGGTTATAGTGAAAGGGAACAAGCTTCTCGAACCAGAGAATTACCAACCCTCGGGTAATGAACAGTGTAGCTAAATCCAGACCTATTATTTATAACGTAAATAAACACAATTATAAGTAGAACCTTTTACTTTTTCAAAGAGTTCCCAACCCTTAAATCTGCAAAGTAAGACAGATATAACAAACATACTAATTAATGCCCTTCCTATTGAAATTAAAAACACCATGGATATAGAAAAGTTTAAAAAAGACATCAAATTATGGCTAACTAAACATGAAGATGAGGAAATCATTTAATTTATGAAGTAACAGCAACGCAACCTACAGACAACAAACATAAATACTTTTGGCTTAATTTATTTTATATTTTGTGGGAACCAACAAATTAGAAGATGAGGAAATCATGATCAACACACATACAACAACCTACAGTCCGCCTGGGAACAGGAATACCTAGTGAGGAGGACTGAGAACAAACTAACTAACTAACTAACTAACTAACCATCACGCCGTTTCCCCGCAGGGGTAGGCAGAGAGGACGGACCGCCAAACAACTCGGTCTTGGCACACACTCCTTGCCTCATTCACATTCATACATCGTCTCATACATACTCTTCTATTATTCTGACTCTTGACATGGCCAGACTCGAGTATCTGATTCACTTGATCGTGCCATGTCTTCCCCGACTTCTGCTACCATTCACATTTGCATCATATATCCTCCTTACACTCCTATCTTCGCTCATTCGCTCTACATGCCCAAACCATCTAAGCGTCCCTTTCTTAATCTTACTCATTACGCTTACATCACTTTATATCTTTATGTTACTTAATATTGTATCTTTTTTACTTTACTTTGTATTGCCGTTAAATAAATAAAAAAAATATATATATATATATATCTGATGACGTCGTCCGATACACTTTCTTAACCTTCGTGTTTATTAGCATTAATTATAAGTAAAAAGTTAAAGAATTTCTGTTCAATTTTTACATCATGCTCCAGAAATAGACCATTGAGATAAGCGAATCGGAGGTCATGGCGTCATCTCAGGTAGGTATTGTAATTATTGTTACGGGTTTAGCGAACTGCCTCAAATAACTTGGAGAATCACGATCAACTCCTGATTAGCCGCAGGCCACGAACCGTTCTCGCTAACTAAAACACTGAAGAATGGAAATGCCGAAACTCGAACGGTTCAACAAACAACAAAATATAACAACGTCATCGGCTAAAAAAAATCAGAATGTCAGAGAATAGATGGCACGCCTCTGATATTTATATTATAAATAAGGAAATAAGTACAATATTTTGAAACTTATGTAGCAGATAACCTCTAATTTAAAAAAAAAAAAACATCGAAAATGTAGTTATTTTTTTTTGGTAATTCGTAAAGTTCTGAATAAATAAATCAATTTTCACGTGACGGGACTATCAAAATCTTAAGAGGAAGCTACAAGCCAAAAATGTGTATACCTTATATCGTAGGTAATAGGCATAAAAATCGCTTGACAAACGGAGTCTAGAAACGTTCGATTTCGAGCAAAAAACTGGTTTTTACTTATTTTGTAAATAATTTTATAAGAAAGCAAAAAATTTAATCAAGTGAAACTATCACAGATAATCTTAGCTATAATACTGTATTTTTTTAAAGTTGTTTCCTTTATGCGTTCATACATTTCTATAATATATTTTTTGTAGTAGTTTGCATTTATATTTTTTATTGAGTAATTCATTTTTTTATTTGTATTCTACTCAAGCGAAACGATAGGAAAACCTTCAATTTATCTAAAGCATATTTTTTGGTTTTCATAATGTACACCAATTCGTTATAAAGATTAATCAAAATAGTGATTTGACTTTAAGCTTCGCCTTAAAGCGTTTCAAACATACTAACTTCGGTCGTGTATCTGTCCTGCGAATCTCTTTTTTTTATATTAACTCCAAACAGGAGGCCCTGAAGAAAATAATTTCCCTCAGGGCTTATGTCATCTTTGGGGATGCTGTGTGGAGGGTCTTATTGTGGAGAGGAAGGAGTGAATATGGGTCTTGAAGAGTCCCATGTTGTAGGAGGGAGGAAACACAGAGGCCGGCAGTTCGTTCCACAGCCGAGCTGTTGAACTTAAGAACGAAACGTAGAAGCGACCCGTTCTCATGTGACAAATGTCAACCGTGTACAAATGTTGGGCGCGCGTTTGGCGTGTATCCAGACTACGCACCGGTGCCGAGGGGATCAATGACGCTAGTTCCTCAGAGCATCTTCCATTGTAATACCGATAGAACAAGGACAGCATACCTACCTGACGCCTGTGCTCTAAAGATTGCAGTCCGTTTGTTAAGATTGGGGAATCTATCAAACGGACCGCCCGTTTTTGCACAGAGTCAAGGGTTTTTTTCAGGTATTTAGGGGCTCCGGACCAGAGATGGCTGCCAAATCGACAGTAGGGCGCACTTGCGATTTGGTTTTGAACTCTGGTTCAATGAACTCAAATTTGCTTTGAATTTAAGTGTCATTTTCAAAATTGGAACTCAATGTGTGAATGATTCAGATAAGTGATAAAGTAGGTACATACCTACAATATATTAACAGAATTATTAAAATATTTTCTTTTTGAAAATTGTAATTATAATATCTCGTGATTTTTCGAGTAAAATTAAGTTATGGTAGTTTCGGGAAATCTGGGAAACAACGCAGTAAAATATTTTTTCAAATCCTAATTTAATTTCATGAAAAGTGCTTTGTTTATCGCTAGTTTAATTTTTTTCACAATATTTTTTCCTTAAATATAAAGAATAGGAAAACCGTTCGTTTGAACATAATATTATCAATATTTCTTTTCCGGGTAAGGCTCCATATTGCTTCACAATGATTGCGCTGAGAAAAACGCAAGAATAAGCAATAGATCGATGCCACCTGATACTGTATGTCGATAAACTGTATTGGGTATTGGGTCAATGTTGCTCGATCATTCCAGCCTGAAAATAAACACGTGGCACGATCGTTTTATCGCCATGTGTCAGACACTATGTCACTCTCGGGCTTTGCAAGTATTTACGAGTGTTTGAACAATAGGCAATATCTTTCAGGATGACAGAGATCATTGTTTGATAGGCCAGGTGTAGGTTTAACGTGACGAACAAATCTAAATATTGAGACTTGCATTATCAGGCATTTATTGAAAATGGATTCCCGTGACTTATCCAGGCGCATAAATATGTACGAGTCTAGACGTTTTCACAGCCCGATACGTCTAAAAATATGCAAATGCATACCAAACAAAGCATCACCAAGCCTGGTTCAATCACAATAGAATGGCTAAATATGGATTTTTTGTCATTTTGCCCACGTTATAAAAGCAGTCAAGTATTATTATCATTGAATACGGGAAATAAATAAGGTACGTCCTTTGAAATCCTTTCAGGTGTTAAGTTAACACTAAATAAAATAAGATGGAAGCCTCGCCAACGTGTTCTTACGATGTAAATGATAATAGTGAAATGCGTGGTTGTATAGTATATATAATCATTAATGCGTAAAAGTTTTGTGTCTCGGCCATTTGCGGAAAAAAAACTTATTCTGGATACTGGAAAACCTACTCCAATCCTGAACATAACTTCAAGAAATAAATCGTTTCTATGACATTTTAAAAATTCAGTTTACTCTCGAATTTCTTGGATTTGTGGATGTGCTAAATTCTCAAAATTATTTTGCTGGCCGTGTGTTATATTTTGTAATGAAAACAATACAAACGTGTGGAATAAGCACGGATTTAACAACCGTGTCATCGACGACTTCGTGAAGAAGAAGCGTCGAATCGACCTCAGGTTTAATGAAAACTCAGGTAGGTATGTCGTGGTTTTATTATTCCTTTATACGAATAACACATTTAAGATATTTTGTATCTGTAATTATTGAGTTATGGAGCTTAATGGATTTATGGAGATAATTTTAGACTTAATTGTATCTTGTTCGTGGACTATCGTCTAGATGTGCATGTTTGATATCAAGTACGTGGTAAGTACGAGTATATACATTTGATGTCCAGCATCTCTTCTACAAAAAGTCACCGACCGCCACTGGTTTTAACAGTGTATCGAAGTAATTGTTTTAAGGTGATGCACTAGGTACGTCGTGTAATATTTTAAATTGAGCCGCTATCAATAACAACCCTTACGTAGATGGCGATAAGGTTTAAATTCCCGCTTAACACCATCCGCCTGTTTTGATTTATGCAAGAAAAAAACATGGCCAAAAAGTGCCTTTTATTTTATTTTTGGATGTTCAGGCATAAATATTTAAATTATATTCGATCATTTTATAAATAACTTAATTTGCCACATTATACAATAAAATCGTAACCGAAAATGGGTTCGTATGTAGGAGATTTTGTACTTTAAAGCAGTTTTCACAGGCCTTTACATTATTTTATTCTGGGCTTATAAAAAGACTTATCTAAAAAATACTCGATTATTTCAAAGGCCAAGATTTATTCTACTCGCAGTATTTAATTAAAGCATCTGAAACATTTCTAGGCGACCAAATTTTCAAACCAAAAACACGTGATTTTGAATTACTACGTATGGCATCGCCTTAAACCATCACAAATCACAAGTACATGATGCTATTCCATAGTATGTTAGGTAAGACACCTACCAACGGTTTAGGGTTAATAAATAGCCTAAAATTATGCCTTCCTTTCTTCTTTCTGTTATCTATTCCCTTTGACCTTGAGCCACAGACAATTATCACTCTCCAAATGAACGAGATCTACACCGCACCGCTGTTTAACATCGGCACTTTGAATGACACGCTTTCGTGGCAAAAATTTTGAAAATACCAACAAGTCTATTCAATATCGGGAATTGTAAACTCAAAAAATTGGTTATATCTGTATTATTTTTAATGATAAAGTAATGTTTTGAGACAAGGTTTTTTATGCATAGCACAAAGGATAACATATTATTTTTAAGCGTTATATACAATTGTTTTAAACGAATCAGGTAATTAAAATGGATTTATTTATTTATTTTAAGGCACATAAACAGTCTTAATATTAATTTGATATGCGGCGGAGGATGGAAAAGAAACAGACCAATTATAAATGTTCACAGATGGTTGAATTGGTAATATACAACTAAGTATTTAGTGAATGTAGACTAAAATATAAAAAAGCAGGACTAAGTTACAAATTTAAACGCCGAACTAAGTAACAAGTATAAAAAATATAAAAATGGAATTAGAACAAATGTAATAAACCTATCGAATGCATTATACAAGAATATATATGTGTTTATAAGTATACAGGACGGGTAGAGTGGGAGACAGGTTTTGGCGTTGTAGCGGGATGGGGGAGGAAAGGGATGAGGGAATGTTGCCGCACAACTGAATTTAAAAAAAATAATTATCAGCAATTTAAAGATAAAATAAAGTACAATTAATTTAATCATCGTGATTTTTTGCTATTCATACCTAAAATAGAAGTGAATATCTCAGCATGTATGTCTATATCTGCAAGTTTTTTGTTGTACCAACTGCAGGTTCTGTTCATAAATTCGTTTTGATCGGAGTTGGTATTGCATTTGTCAAAAAGGGTTTTCTGTCTACTATATCTGGATCAGAATACTATGGTACTGCCTCTACCTGCACAGCTTCAGCCTCTCATTATACGATATTACGATACGAGATGTTACAATGGAGTCTTTAGTGGTATGCCTTTCAAGATAATCAAATAAGACAGTCAAAGATCAGATGAGCAATCAGAATATATTATCTGTTTAATTGACCAGTTATTGTGAGTATGAAGTATTAAAGAAAATAATTGCTGGACAAGCATAAGTAGACAGTCATTTATTTATCTTTGAAAATCAGGATCGAATAATCTGTAACTGTACAACGGCAAAACGATAAAGATTCGCACCGGCTGATATCGCGGATTAATTTATACAGTAAAGCCATCGCATAATAAAATCAGAATGAGGCGCTAGTCTAGGCCAGATGAGGTTTATGGGGTAAGAAGGTAGGCATTTGTAGAAGATTAAAGAGAAGGTACACAGTATTTTTAATTTTTTTTTTTTTATATTACATTATAATTACATATAAAATCTTATTTACATTGGGTTTTTACATATTATAATATTTTTGTACTACTGTTCCATAGAAGCGTTACTTTGTGTTTGAAAGAGGAGTGCACAGTACATTATTGTAGTTATTTATAAGTAATTTATTTATTTATTAACGGGCCTTTTTCGGGGCTTATACATTATTTATTGTACATAACTGAATTGCTTCATTAACAACATTTTATATTTGTTTAAAGATAAATTGAAGATGTCCACTGACTTGGTATAATGGTTTCCCTCCATTAGTATTCTGGGTAAAGAGGAATACATATGGTAGTTAGTCCCAAAATTACTGCACTGAAATAAATCCTGACTTCTAGTATTACGTTGTGGAATCCGAAAGCTTATCAATTCTAGCAATAGAGGACTATCAACTAAATCATTTAGAATTTTATATAGAAATAACAGGTCAGTGAAAATTCTTCTGTCTGACAATTTGAGCATATTCATATAATTTAACAGAGTGAATAATATATGATAGATATTACGTGTACATTACAGTGAGAAAGTAAAAAATAATTAATAATTACATTATATGTTTGGTAGATGTGATATAAGTTTAAGTAGTAAAATTAGATTAGCAATATACTTTATACAGAAAATGGGTGATATTATGAATCGAACACTTTTGAAAAAGGGCCAGTTAGCCCACCTAGATTGATATTGAAGGAGAACCGGTTTAAAGGGATTACCCCAAGGATAAGCAAATTGCAGATAATTAAACATGACAGAAATAATTGACACGAAAACATCTGTGACTCTATCAGGTCGGTACACTGAAGAGATAAACCGATAGAAATGATTAGATACTTTAGTGCGCGTCTTAATTATTAAAACAATCAGTTCCAATTTTGAAAACGACACTTAAATTCACAGCGAATTTGAGTTCATTGAACCCGATTCCCCGCAGGACTAACTAACACGCAGCACAGACAATCGAAGTTAGCATAAAAAAAATACATAAACATATTGCATTGAAAGTAAAGAAGAAGAAAAAATGGGGGCATCCGTAATTATTTTTTTTCTAATCGATGTACATCACACTTTTAGAGTTCATATTTTCATTGGTTAATAATCGCTTGATGATAACGCGTTTTGTTTGCATTTATCGCGCCACTCGACGCACCGACTGCGCCATCCACACTTGTAACAAAAAGCCAGACGGAGGGGTTACCGGTTCGTATTCCTGTTTCCCCGCAAGGGCGAGGTAATATGGCAATGTGGGTCACGCTCCGCGGGATACGACCATCGGTCTGCACGGTACTCACTCACTCACAGTCAGTCGGTCCGCTCATTGTGCTAAACCGTCTGCCAGAACCAGCCTCGCCTCTTATTGAGGGTGCCTCAGGGATCTGATGTTGAACCTGCCTTGTTTATTTTTGTTATTGCGTGGTCCCTTGGATAGGGGATTGATACCAGACTAAACGTTTTCAACTGAATGATTGTTTTTCTTATTGAACTAATTTTTTTGACAGCCGAGTTGATGTTTAATGCTTAGTATCTAACGAAGGAAATGACTTTGCGGGCTGAAATATGTAGATTTACCCTTTAAATTTCAGACAGTAGATCATGATAGCTTAAGAAACGAGTAGATCCTAGGTCAGAATTAGTAGGCCTTATATAATATATTCAATATTATTGAAATTCTTTACCTTTTCAGACAAAAATCATGATAGATAATAGATATACCTACACCAAATGATGTACATTTCATAGACTCTTGAAAATTCATTCGATTATGCGTACATTATTTCCGATGATGTCATGGTGGAAAAGTTGAATGTCTCTAATGCGCTTTGGGACGGCTTACCAACATGAATGCCTCATTTGATAAGAACAGAAACTAATTAATATTCAAGGAACATTTCAAAGCGGCAGAGCAAAAAACAGGTTTGCTTTCAAAGACCGACCATTTCAAGGGAAATGATAAAAGTAAATAGAACCGGAAGAATAATAATACTAAATTTTCAACTCAACAAGCTGCAGCTTGAAGATTTCCCTGATGATATAAATAAATAATAAGGATTTCAAGTTGATTTCAATTGATTTCTCCGCTCTATAAATAAATAATAAGGATTTCAAGGACGGGCCCCGATATAGATTCGTGTTAAACGCCAATAAAAGAAGTGGGACGAGTTCACAGTTCTTTTATCAATCACACTTCAATCCAAAAAAATTGCAAGCTTTTAATTAAAATATTGCTGTAAATTTAAACGATCGTCCGAAGAAAAATTTGAAGAAAGATTTTATGAAAAAACGGCTGAAATTATGACAAGATTAATAATAAAAAACCGGATATTATTTTTTAAATTTATATCGGTGAAATTGTCCGTAATATCATTTAACAGTTTCGCATACAGATAAGTGTCAGAACCAGTGAAGATATTAACCTGATATACCTGTAAGTGTGTTGTAGTCAGAACGGTTCCATGTTAACTCAGCACGAAGACAATTCAATACACCTTTAAAAGTGATCTAACCTATTTAACCTAGTCTCTTTTTCATCATTTTTCATGACTTTTTAAAGGTGTGTTGAATTGTCGTTTAAAGGTGTTATCCGGTACATCCAGAACAACGTTTTTTCTCAACTTATTTAATACTTTTTTGTAAATTTGTCAATTTGAAAAAAAAAATGTACATCATTTACAGAAAATATGTTGCAATGTACACATTAATCATTTCACACATGAATGATTATGTGTATATATATAATTTAATATCGGCAAAAACTCTGGTCTGAGGCAGACAACTCTTAGATCAGCAACATCATCAGCTGTAGGCGGACTGATGGAACCTAAGCGCAAGACAAATACTAAGTTTGGTGATCGCGCTTTCGGAGTATCTGAGCCGAAGGCTTGGAATAAACTCCCTCCGGAACTAAGATTAATAACAAGTCCAACAGAATTCAGATCTAAACTAAAAACGTACTTTTTAAAGCTGTCATGCCCTTAAATTAAATGTACAATTCATGAGAGAAAGTCCAATTATATCCAATTTTCCAATTATGTTCTAAAACCTGTATCTAAATTGCTCTAATAAACAATTAGTTAATGTTCATTAAGTGTTAATCTCAAGTGACACACCAAGTAAGTATGGTACTATATATTATCTCCATATATAGTTAGTTATAACATAGATTATTCTAGAAATGTATTATAAATTTGTACAGCGCCCTTGATGTGATTTTGCCCAAAAACAGCGCTATACAAATCATCCAATTATTATAAAGTGTGTGATTATGTTCGTTATTTATATGTTAAAGTATTCAGTTTTTATTTTCAATGTGCTTTTAAAGAAATTAAAAATCTTTTTTGTTATTTATATTTCTGATGCTTTATGGTAATGTATCGAAAAATCTTTACTCCAAGATATTCGTTGTTACCCCATTGTTTTTTTTACATTTTTTAGCTGGTAGAATTGATTTTTGTCCATTTATGTAGATGAGACATGAAGCGAAATAATAGGTTCCGCTTTTTTACTTCCAACTCTCCCAAAGCTCTAACTAAAACTACCGAATCGGGACTACGCGCACCGCTTATGCGTTCTAATAAGTAGTAACGCAGTAGCGCCTCTAATTGTAGCTCTGTGTGTTTGTCTGAGTTTTGATGATGCAGTTCTATTTAGAATATTATCTATGTAAATTTCTAATATGGCATGGTAGAAGTATATAAATGCTTTTTGTTTACTTCCTTTAAATTCTTAAAACAGAAGTTCTGATGAATATGTACATGGTGCAGAATTGTTTTTAACCCTAGATAACTAAACTGTTTTCATTGTTTCATTGTAACTACACTTTCGTCAAGTAGACTACGCAATAAAACACTAGAAATAAATCATTTAATTAAGATAGGAACTTGTTACATGGCACAAAAGTAAGGTTTATAATGAACAAATTAATATCAATATATCAGTCTACACGGTGACCACACATGTCAACATTATGTGGACCACAAATAGCCTTTCTAAATCTGGTGCAACAGTGTTTGGTCATCCTCCGGGCCTTGGATGGACACAGGTAGCAAATTTTACGCACGTTTGACGTAGATGGAACCGGATCTTCTGTTGTAGAAGATTCGCCAACATTAACAATAAATATAAGAATAAATGAATGTTATAACTAAAGTTTCGTCCAGCGGACGACGAGATGGTCATCGGGCACGTCCTAGTATGCGTGTGGCCGCAATTGCGTCACGTGCTGCACTGTTTACTCAAAATAGGAAGGTAATGAAAGAGTCAAGGTCGGGGAGCGGGGGGAAGTAGGTGATTTCGAATTTCGCCGAGTAGCGCGTCGTCGCCTCGACGAGCGATTAGTTATCTAGGGTTAATGTTATTTTTTTTATATTTAAAGCATTTGTTTGTGTTTTTTTATAAGTTCCATCCCATTCTATAATGCCATATTGTATTATTGATTGGCAGAGGGAAAGGACGTCATTCCGAGTATATCTTTATTTAGGATATGTCTTGCTTACTTACATCGCATAAACATTACGTTTTCTTATTTGTCCATCTTTGCGCTTGACGACCGGATGGACATAACATGGCCAAGTCAACCCTTCCGTGACAAACGTATACATTGTGTATCCGATTCGCCTTTTACTTTGCGATTACTCCAAGTTTAGAGCTAGCAACTTCTCTTTGTGTCATTGTCTCATTGTTGGGATCGAGTCCCAACTGCAATATACACTACTCCCAGAGAGAGGTCGTACGTACATCACGAAAACTCTTCCTTCTCCAAGCCTCGCCCTCCAAAGCACTATTCTTCTTCTTTCGTATGGTGGGTGGTCAGAACATCTGGGTCAGTAAATCAGTCTAGGGCCTGGGAATGAATACAGCGGGCATTTTTGACCACATGGTAGGTGGTTTGCACCGCACAGCATTCACATATCGCCGAATCTTTAAGACCCCAACTATGCATCATATAGGCAAAGCACTATTCTCAACTCTTGATGAACACCGTCGAAAAGCGACTTGGTTTTTTTGGAAAATATTTATCCCAACCTGACAAGGGCTTCAAAAGTCGTGCTATCTCAATTCGTATTACGGTGAGATTTAAGATTTTAAGAGTTTTAGAAAGAGAGAACACCACGCTTTGTATTGAATTTAAAAGTTTAACATAGACGCTCCCGAAAAGTTTGAAATAATTATATGAAACAACATTTAGCATTTGAAATATTATTCAAGGTTTGCAAATTATTTATGAATATTTTAATATAAAACAAAAAAAGCGAAATGACAACAACTTTTATAATATATTTGGCTAATCATATAATATGTGTCATCATATTATTTTTTTTTTAAGTTTCGCTTGAAAAGGAAATTACAGAAAACACACAGCGACATTAAAAACTTTATCTATGTTTGCGGTCAAAATTTTAATATGTTTAATTGCACATGTCGATTTTTTATACAACAATTTGAAAGATTCTTTCTTCTGCTTTTAATAAAAGTATTTCGTTTTGAAATATGGTCAAAAACAGCGATTCTATTTGATATTGAACGTCAAGGGGTAATATTTGATGATATAATACTTTTACGTCGAGGCGATATTTCCCAGGTTGGTTATCACTGCTCTAATGCATTGTTGTTGAGTAATCTTCTCATTTCAATCAGAACACCGTCGACTCTTTATGACATCATCATGAATTGAGTGCCAATTCCAAATTCCGACAGTTAAGACGAAATGGCACTTATTTACGATGCAAAAACAAACGTCGTGATCGAGGCCTTGCTCCAATAATAAGATAGAGTAAGTCAGTGGTTTCCAACCCTTTTGAGTCCATTGCCTACTTCTCAAGTATATTTTGACCAGATTGGGAACCACTGGAGTAAGTGGTACTATAAAAAGACGATGATTGAGATTAATAATATTTTGAAATAGTGGCATAATATTTTGAATAAGTTTATTTTTTCATCCTTTTCTTTTATAATGTATATTTTTTTATTAAATTATTTTTTTCTCTCTTTCTTTCTTCTCTGTTTTTTAAAAAATAACAGTTTGTTACATTTTTATTGCAAGTAAATATCATGGTCACCCTACATGTTTACAGCATTATATTGTAATGAATAGGCTGATAGGTACCATGTAGGTATCCAATTCGCAGAAACGTCAATGTAACAATATTGTTATCTTAATATTTGATTTTTTTTAATATTTGTACTATTTTAAATCTCTTATAATCTTTGTAATATTTTTTTAATATTTTGTAAAATTATTAACCTCAACACAGGCTTGTCCTAGTGAGGTTAAAAATTCTAACTTAAAAAAAAGATACAATGTAAAGAAACGATAAATAAATGATAATTTTCTTTCTTTGATCAAAATAAAATAAACTCGCAGATCGTAAAAAGCATCTTATTAGGACAAGCTATAATTTAACTGTTATATTTTATTTAAGTAACTACCTACCTAGTTTAATAAGGAACTTGTGTGAAAAATATTATGGCTTAAAAAACATACAATATGCATATAGATCAACAAACGCCAATTCTGAATACGTTTTATCATGTATACGTAGAATAAATAAATCGTCATTCAAAAACAATTAAAACCGTTAAAGACATAATATCCCTGTGATTGGTCGTCGGGTTCTGACAGATTTAACATAGCTACCTCACGGGTGGGTCTGTCGCATTCTTATCGCATATTACCACTGTTGTATATAAATTAATTCAAAGGAATTCACGTTTTGGAAATCTTGTTAAATATTTAAATTGGGATTTGTTGATTTCATACCAACCCGAGTGGGGTTGACCTTCATTTTAAGCGATAAAACCGACGTACTTATGACGTCACGCGTACCCCGTATCGTTTTGGCGGGCTTTCAAAAATGCAAGCTTTGAAAAAAAATACTGGTGTTTAAGTTAGAAAGTGCACCTTCATAAAAAAATACCGGAATTCCTAAAGAGACATGATAAAAAAATATGTAAACAGTAAAATGATACGACTGCGGTAGATAAATACATACAAATTGATAAATTTGTAAATATTTGTATGCTTGGATGCTGCAACATCTATGATAAAAACACTGATTAGACAATCCCTAGAAGTGTTTTATAAGATATTTGAAAGAAAACTGATGTGGCCCATTTACATAAGACCTTACGACTCCCAGACTTCAGACAGGCCAGAAAAATTTGAGAATTTAGTAATACGTTCATCAGAAATAATTAAAATGTGAACGTTGATCAAACCCCGTTCTTAGAGTCTTATGTCGCCTTAAATACTTGAAAATATTTTTCTTTATTTACGTTAGCCCCGCAGAGGAGGCCCTGAAGAAAATAAGTTCTCTCAGGGCCAGGACAGAGGCTGTGTCTTTTTCTTGAAGAGACCCGTCTTGTGGGAAGGAGGAAATACATCCGAGCTGTTGAACTCAAGAACGAGTCATAGAAACGAATCGTTTCACGTAACAGTCAACCATGTACAAATGTTTGGCATGTTTCCCGACTGTGCACCGGTGCCGAAGAAATAAATGACGCTAGTTCCTCGGAGCATCTTCCATTGAAATACCGGTAGAAGAAGAAGAGAACACCCACCTGACGCCTGTGGTATAAAGATTGTAATCCGTTTGTTAAGATCTATCAAACGGACCACCAGTTTAATTTAGATTTTCAGCAGAAGCAAAGAAAAAAATAACCAATTTAGGGAACAACACAATACATTTTTATCGGTTATCTCTTCAGTGGATACAAATCACCGATAAATAAAGGTTACACAACAACGATTAAGGCTCTCAAGGAGAAGGTATAAATTACCAAGCGTGGGCATTAAACATTGAACGTCTCGTAGGACCGAGTAACGCTTCAGACAAGGGACAATCTTCTTCCGCTTATGCTTCATCCCGAAGTATTCCTGATGTGACACCCGTTGCGTCTACCTCCACAGCGCCTACCTCCACGCCATCTGATAGTGATGCGCTGCCCCCGGCCGGCGGAACTGATGTGGATGCACCGCCTCCGCCCGATGGAGCTAAAGCAGATGCACCGCCCTTACGTCAAACTCCAGGAAGTCAACCTTGGACTTTGATTAATCGTAATCGTAAACGGCGTCCCATCACCGTACGAGGTAGTCAAAAGGACCAGGAGGAAGTGAAATACTTCCATCTTTACCCCTTGCATCCAGAGACTACAGTAGATGACTTAACATCGCACCTCAAAACAATAAGTAAATCTGTCAGTATCTCCTCATTTAAGATAACAAAAATCAAAACGAGGGGAGAATATGCGTCATTTAAAATCGGTGTACCCGGGTCAGCGGTGGCAGAATTACTGCAATCTAAGCATTGGCCTAAGCATTCGTTCTTAAAAGAATGGGTCAATAAGGTAATTACACCACGGCTACCAAATTTTAAACCTAGTTGACAGTACAATAGTTTTCATTTCTTTTACCAAAACGTTAGGGGACTGAAAACTAAATGTTCTCTATTTTATTCTAACGTTTTGGTAAACAATTACGATGTAATAGGGCTCACTGAGACTTGGCTGAACTCCAGTGTGTGCAACCAGGAGTTATTTGATGACAGCTTTCAAGTGTACAGAAAAGACAGAGATAGTGGTAGTGGCCACAGACAAGGCGGAGGCTGCCTTTTGGCTGTCAAAACTAAGTTTAAGGCCGAACACATGCCTGATCTGGAAGCTGACATCGAAGACTTGTGGATAAAAATTACAATCGATTTGTTTGTTACTTTTATATGTGTAATATATTTTCCACCGGCATCAACTCTGGAAACATATCAACTATTCTTCGACAAGTTTCACGAAAACGTGGATCTTCTCGGAGGAAGGAATATTATTGTTTTGGGAGATTTCAACATCCATTCAGCGCGTAGCGGCAAGGATGTTGAAAATGACCTCAATTTTTTATGCGAAGTGTTTGGGCTCACCCAGAATAATGGTATTCCCAATTCTGAGTTGAGGATGTTGGATCTCGTTTTGTGTAACATTGAATTAAATGTCATACATAGCAATTCTCCCCTCGTATATGAGGACAAATATCACCCCGCATTAGAGTTCCGGTATTCTTGTAAAAAGCCTCCGAAGACTACCAAATTACCTAAAACTACAGACGGCACTTTGCGGGGATGGATTTTTGGTAGGGGTGATTTTGTCAAACTTTATCAGATGATGAGCCAATTGGATTGGCATGAACTTTCTAAATTCGATACCGTTAATGAGACGCTACACCATTTTTATTCATGTATATATAATGTATTTGACGCTTGCTTCCCTAGGAAACCTCCCAACAGAGGTGGACGTAGATATCCGAAGTGGTTCACTAGAGATACCATCAGGAGCATTGAGAAAAAACATGCTCACCATAAAAAATGGAAAGCTACTGGTGACCAAAATGAGTATGAAATGTTCAGTAATCTCAGAGCAGTTGTTAGAAGAAATGTTCATATAGCATTCCGAACGTATGTCGACTCAATAGAGAGTGATATCAAGCATGATCCCAAGGCATTTTGGGACTACGTAAAATCACTGCGCAAGGATGGTGGTATAACAGACATCATGATGCATGGTGATCGGGAAGTTAGAGGAGCGGATGTAGCCAATGCATTTGCAACCCATTTCCAATCAGTGTACAGTAATGAGCCTCCATTACTAAATCCCATTTCTGCTTCCAAGTTGAATGTGAAGGGAGCCCAAAACATTGATATAAGTCATATAGACGAATCAGATGTTAAATCTTCAATTAATAACATGAAACATACACATTCACTTGGGCCAGACTTTCTTCCAGTATTTTTTTTAAAAGGATGTGTTGAATTTTTAAAAATGCCACTAAGTTTTATATTCAACCTATCTTTAGATACTGGTATATTTCCTGATTCCTGGAAAGTCTCAAAAATTTGTCCCATTTTCAAAAGTGGATCAAAGACATCTGTCGAAAATTTCAGGCCAGTGGCAATACTTTCCGCCCCGGCTAAGTTATTCGAATCGATAATTCATAAACATGTGCTGTTTCAAGTAGAGCCTTTCTTAATATCGGAACAGCATGGGTTTAGAAAAGGTCGATCAACAGATACTAACCTACTGGTACTCACAGATTATGTTTCCAAATCTTTAGATAAGGGCTACCAAGTAGATTGCTCATATAATGATTTCTCGAAGGCATTTGATACCGTAAACCATGACATATTATTAAATAAATTGTCAACTATAGGTTTTTCTTTACGGTTTCTCATATTCTTTGCAAGCTATTTTACTGGAAGAAAGCAATTTGTATCTCATGGAATATTCATGTCAAAATTATTCCTTGTCCTCTCAGGCGTTCCACAGGGCTCTAATTTAGGACCGCTCCTCTTTCTAATTTTTATTAACGATATTACAGAAAATATTCTGCATTCCAGGTCACTTCTTTTTGCTGATGACCTAAAACGATTCTTGGAAATTAAAACTTTAGAAGACTGCATTCGACTCCAATCGGACATTAATAGAATTGTTGACTGGAGTAAACGGAATCGGATCGAATTCAATATTTCTAAATGTTTCATTCTTTCTTTCACAAGGGCACGTCATACTTGGTTTTACCGGTATACCATGAATGCCCGAAGTTTAAAACGTGTCTCCACTATGAAAGATCTTGGCATCATGTTTGATAGTAGGCTGACATTTCATGCTCATATCGAAATGACGTGTAGTGCTTCACTGAAAATGCTTCGTCCTACGCACTGCGATGAATTTTAGAGACACCCGGGTTCTCCAAGTGCTATACATTGCGTTGGTTAGGAGTAGGCTTGAGAGTGGGTCGGTGGTTTGGAGCCCACATCAGGTGAAGTATTTCCTCATGTTGGAGAGAGTGCAGAAGAAATTTCTGAGATTCCTCTACCTGAGGGAGTATGGCTACTACCCGTGGCTCTATCCTACTGACTTTCTCTTGGGCATGCTCGGTATGAACCATCTACGGATCAGAAGAGATGTGCATATTGTATCACACTTCTTCAAACTGATTCGTGGATGGTTAGTAAATCCGACTATCATGGAGAGTATTAGTCTCTATGTTCCTGATGGTTATCTCCGTCACCGACAGCATAGACTGTTTTATCTCCCGGCCTGCAGGACTAACTTGCCAATGGTCATGCCGGTGGGGAGAGCAGTCTTGCTGTTGAACAGAATTAATTCGGATATCGACATATTTAGCATCGGTGAAGCTGCCTTTAAAAGGCAAGCTCTATTGATGCTGGTATAGTTTATACACCGCTAACTATTATGTAATACCATTTTACAAATATACTTAAAAACGAAATAAAATGTAATTTTGTAATGTTTTTAAAGGAATAAACAAATTGAATTGAATTGAATTGAATTGAATTGACCTACACTAACAAAACGGACGCTTCCATCGGCTGGTCAATACCCGCCAGATCTCGGTCAATGCCACTGAGTTAAGCCAAGTCCCACACAATATAATCTGATTATCGACTAACCGTAGAACATATCGATTGTAGCCACAGTGGGAGTAATGTGGCGCTGATAAAAAAACGCACCATTCAAGAAAAGTGCACCCACGCAGTCTATTTCAATTTGTGCCTCCAAACGGCAGTGTACTTGGTCCAATAGTTATTGGATAATATCTTATGCTATTGGTGTGACCAATTATCATTCGTTAGAAACACGATGATTTATGAGTATGAACTTTTGACTCTGTCCAGAAATGGATGGTACGTTGATAAATTCTCTTATCTTGAATTCTTCAATTATATTCCCCAAACTGAAAGCAATCTTCAGAACACAGGCGTCTGTCTGGTGGGAATGCTATCCTAGTTCTGCCAATATTTCTATGGAATATTCAAGGAGGAACTAGCGTTTAACATTTGTCACATGAGAAAAGGTCGTTTCAACCATTGGTTCTTGAGTTCATCAGCCCGGTTTCTGAACTTGCTGGCCTCTGTGTTTCCTTCCTCCTACAACGTCGTTATCTTCAATACCCATGTTCAATCCTTCCTCTCCTCAATAATACTCTCAACATAGCCTCCCAAAATATTCCAGTCTATTATTATCCAATGAAGAGGCAAAGCGAAAAGTGTGTTGTTCACTCCAGGTGAAATTGACCAAATATCAAGCATATTTAAGACCCCGTAGTAAGCGTTCAAAGATGGTGTGAAAGGGAGATGTTTAAATAGGAATGTTAGAGGGAGCGCGCGAATATTAAAAAACGATAATAATTAAGCGAAAATTGTGAAAATATTTAATAAAACACGACTCGTTTGAAATAGAGCAAAAACTCTCGACAAATGCTTTTGTTGCTTTTAAAGATATACAGTGAATTTTTTCATGTCTATAAAATATTAAATAACAGAACAAAACGTGTTTTTAATAATTTTCCTAGCTTACTTTGCGATTTTTTCTATCGAGGGAATTTTAATATAATTAACGTTTCGGCATAAAAAATGTATAGATATTATCTTCAAAAATAATACTTTTTTTTGGAACTTAAAAAGTTAACGAGAAACTTGTAAATCGGTAGAAATTGGGTACGCGGGGTTTAAGTAAAAATTAAGATTCCGTTCCTTACACTGTAACTCTTTAGGAACGGGGTGGTGCATATCACGTCGTATACACGTACATTCATGTCGGGTACATCCTAATACACCCTGTATAAACAAATTTCCAAAAGGTCAAACGAAACTGGACCATAACAAGAACTAAGAGTTAAAATGTAACCAGATTCCTGGAACTTGACAAAACGGTTAACTTTATTACCCCAGATAATAACAAGCATAAACTAGTAGCCTAAACGATTTCTGCAAAGTCATTTTGCTTGTTCGTCGATTGACGAACCGGTTTCTTTATCTGGTGGGCGATCCTCACGAATCAATGCAGCAGCATTTTGTCCGCACAAAATCATGAAGCTGTGACGTAACACCATCTGTTCGAAGGGTCAAGCCAAAGATGGGAACAACGTAAATATTTGGGCGAACAAATTTGATATAGTCAATGGATAATTGATGCTGATCAGTGGAATGAATTAACCCACGTAATTTACAACCACACGCAGACTCCTATCTACGTTGGCAGTAAGGAATGTAGACCATACAGCCGATTTCACCATTAACTGTCTTGTTTTGTTGTTTGCTGAACAAAATTATCAAAAAAAATCGTGTGATGTATTGAATCTGCCACCCTTTAATTTGTCAGTTATTTAGCTCGAGGCATAAATACTGTGTGTTTAGGAAAAACACTTGTGTTGGCCTTTCTTATCGTAGGTTAGCTATCAATTCCAAATTCCCATCTTCAAATTGCAGGATTTAACATCTCAGCGAAACTCGAACGCACCAGCCACATAATCAAAGATTGCATGAAGTGTGGTGTCTTACATCTTTCACAATTCTTTATCTAAATCTTGAATTGTATCTTCCATCACGTGATTTATTTATTTTGTAAGAAACAAACAGCTTTTTTATAATATACAATGATAGATATAAATATACAAATTAACTAAAGTCAAGCCACAGAAGTTTCTTATGCTAAAGTTCATTGGAAATGAAGTTTTAATATCTTAAAATTAATTTGGTGTTAAAGGAAGGGGAGAGGAAGGGGAAAATAGGAAGAGGATAGGAGATGCTCCCGATACATTCCATACTCTCATAATAAAAATCGATCGTACGCATTTCATATCGATATTTCTTTAGGTTATTACCAAAAATGTCAATGCTGTAAAATTTTGATGATGTGACCAAGACATTAAAATCTTATTTGTAAATTTCAATACAAGCGAGACATTTAATCACGGTAACTCACCGATTTCACCGCAGATTCTAATAAAAAATACAGTACACATTTTTAAGCCATAAATTGTAAACTTAATATTCCTATTGAAAATATAAATTATAACTGTCTAATGAAAAATATAAAATCAATTAATCTGTCCTACAAAAGATTAGTTTCTGATGTCACTTTTCTTTTTAAAATCATTAATTCCCTTATTAGCAGCCCTGCATTATTGCAACTGATCTAATTCCATGTTCCTAATATAGTCACGGTAGCTATATATATATATCAATGTTATAAACTCTCTTATACCACGTATACACAACTTAAGTAACCAATAACCAGAGTAGCAGATATTTTTAATAGTAACTATTGTAAGCTGAATTATACTAGTATGTTTCCACTGTATAATTTGAATTATACTAGTGTGTTTAAACTGTATAATTTGAATTATACTAGCATGTTTCCACTGTATAATTTGAATCATACTAGTATGTTTCCACTGTATAATTTGAATCTTACTAGTATGTCTTCACTGTATAATTTGAATTATACTAGTATGTTTCCACTGTATAATATGAATTATACTAGTATGTTTTCACTGTATAATTTGAATTATACTAGTATGTTTCCACTTTATAATTATTTAATAATCTTTTTAATAAAAAAATAAAATTATTCTTTGCATTTAAAGGTTAACTAAATAAGAAATATGGTGTTGTCTTACCAAAAAAGACAAATATGCATGTGTGATATATCTCACAAGCAGTATACAGATAATCTCTAGATATGTCTACTACAATAATCTCCCTTCCGAATTGCGCTGTATTACGAACCAACAAGAACAAATAAATAAAATCAAACTTTTTTTCCAAAAAAACTTATATTAAAAAAATATGTATATATATATATTATATTTATATCTTACACATAACATTGAATCTAAGTAAGAATCGTGGCTCCCTTATCAGGCACAAGAGCTCCTCTTTTCTGATAAGGTATACATGACTAACTATGTACCTAAGTATGATATATTGCAAAATATGTATGTATTAATGTAACTATGATCTATATTAAAATAATAAAAAAAAAATAAAAAAAATGTCCTATTTCATCTGATACCACTCGATACATATTAAATTGTACAGTAGTGTGAACAAGAACTGGAAGACGTGGGAGAAACAGCTCGAAGGCATTCTCTCTTTGTCGATGACATCACTGTAGAAACAAACATAATATCTTGGACGTCCTTAAAAGGCTTTGGAGAAGCGAGAACGGAATTCAGCTGTACATTCAAACAACCGGGGTAAATTATTAGTCTCTGCGTTAATTTATGCAAAAAAAAACTCCAGTATTGTGCGACTGAAAAGGCGAACGAAGGTTAAACCAATGCATTCCGAGAAATAACTTTACGAAGAAAAATGTGGATGTTTTATTAATAAATATAATGAGAGAAAAAAAAACAAATTGCATTTCGCGTCCTTATGTTTAATAGGTGTAACAATTCAATTCAAATGAAACAATTGAATTGGACAATGCAGCAGAATATCCCACAAGATGGCCTTAATTCTGTGATTAATGCGATGGATTAGTTTTCATATTAAATTTATAGTATTTTAATATTTAATTCCCGCTCTATGTACTATGTTATTAACATATTATTCCGTGAACAACTATCGAGCGAATGTACCAAATCCCATAAGCTGCAAAATTAAAATTAATGAAAAACTTGGACATATTGAATATATATTTATGCCAATTTAAAAGAAGTTAAAAATGTATCATTTCATTCCGTTACAACTTTCCAAAACTTCAACTATTTTTTGTCATTATGTACCATAACTTTTCAGATATTTAAAAAAATATATTTATTCATAATTGATTTGACAAAGATAACAATAGTTCAAGACTATTTATTTACAAGCTAGGTATTCGTTTGTTTAATAATATTACCCATATCAATTGCTAAATCTATTCTCATATTTGAGACGAGGAGTAATGCCGTAATTACAGTTTTAATTTAAGTGTACAATATCTCTAAATAGTATAAAATAAAGTCGCTATCCGCGTCTGTCTGTTTGTGCGCTTAGTTCTACTAAACAACGTAACGGATTTTGAGAAGGTGTTCACTATCATTTAGAGAATTTATTCCGGAATGTTTATGTATATATAATAGATGCATATTATATTTATATAACGTACAGAAAACTCGATGTTTATTCCAGAATTCAAAACCTCAAAACTTTACTCCAAATCATTCACAACCCCGAGTAACGCCGGGTACACGTCAGCTAGTAGTGTAATAATAATGCTATGGGACATAAACGAAATAATAAGGTATAAGACATCTGGTTACTAAATACAAGTAAATTAAATTCAGCTCTTGATTCTGAGGAGTTGTCCTTCATCAGAGCGATTCTAATAGTATCTGCCACTCCTTTTATTTCTTATTTGTTCACACCGGAGTTGAACCTATGACCTCTGAGCCGAAAGTCAAAGAGGTCGTCTCAATCTAATAATAAGGCTTTCAATAGGCAGCGCTATATTTTAAAATGTTACTGTATTTAGTTACAAATTCAACGTGGTTCATATACATAGAATATTTCGTGTGGGATATAGTATATTATGTTACCATTTGAACAAGTTTCAGTGCCTACAAACGGACAAAGACCAAAAATGAAGACCAAAAGCCAGCACCGTGTGCACGCCAAATAATCTGAACGCGTTGCTGTATTTCAATGCCATCCCACGGGCCATTGAAGACGGCTAATAACGGTCCCTGTCAAAACGGATATATGGCCAGAGATAAACTGCAATTGGCTTACCACCAAGCTGGAAGATAAACCCGAAACCAATGGCAAGTGAACTCGATATATCAGCAACTGCCAGCGTGAATAATTGATACCCATCCAGAATTATAACGGTTATAAACTCTGAGACAAAACTTTACTGGAGTGGTACCAACGGACCGATAATTGAACAAGAAATATTAACCAGTCGGTTGTTTATCGAAATATTCTGGACGCTTCTGCAAATGTAACCGCTGAGCAAATGGGTAGTTTCATCTTTGAATGGCTGTGAATTCTGACCCTGTGACAAATATCACCTCGAAGGCACTTTACAAAAATATGAAATAACTTAGTTAACTATAGGTAAAAACAAAATACTTAGCTATTGAAAAAGCGTCAGGTAGCTCTTTGAGAGTGCCAGATAGTTAGTTACATGAAATGTTTCTGCCAAAATACAGGCTATTCAAAAAAAATGTGTAAATACTCTAATACCTCATTCTTACTAATTAAATTTTTTTTCAGGTGATCGTGATGTGAGAGCATATCTCAATGAAAATCTGGCGAATAGGTGCCATATAATGGCCCCGCGCTCTCCAGACTTCAAGCTACCAGGATTTTTTTCTTGTGGCGACTCATCAAAGAAAAGGTTTATCTTTCAAATGGGTAAAACTCGATTAATTGAAGGCGAAAATTGATAGAGAATGCAAAAAAATTCAGCAATTTTAGGATAAAAGTGGGCACCAATTTGAGCATTTTGCATTTGCCGACAAAAAAATCTACACTTGTCTTCTTTAATTTGTACTTTTAATCTGTAATACATCTAAATATATACTGTTCTTATTAGCATCTAAGGTGTGTGTACATTTTCGGGACATCCTGAAAACTGGCTAAAAAAGAATGATAAAAATAAAAATGCAGAAAAACAAAATCACAAAGAAAAGAGTCACTTAGGCAGACAAAGAAAGCTCATCGTCGACAACGTACGGGTCGTAGAGAGAGACTGAAGAGGTTGGAAGAGACAATGGAATGGCAACTAGGGTATAACTCTATGAAATTTTTATGACGTAAGATGATGTTGTTAAACCTCCGATATGTGAATAACAGCAGGAATAAGAAAACATGACTAAAAATGGTCAGCAAATTAACTATACATAATATGGATCATCAACACGAAAACTTTTTGATGCGAGAGTAGATTCGAATTGCCAATTACATCACACGAATGATACATTATAAATTATGTACGGAGATTGGTGACCGAATAAGGTGAGGGTTATATGCAGATAAGTGGACGGTGTCAAACGCTAACGAAGATAAACTGAGCAATGACTGCAAAACGACAACTTTGATTTGACGTGACATCATCGATTGAAATGGCTGTAATGGTAGGTATTCTGACGTTGCAACCACATTGACAATGATAATAATACTTAGCTAATTTTAACAAGGAGAGACATCTATAAAATTTTATTGCTGATTTAATTCAGTAGCCCTTTTATACATTCAGACCTCGCAGTCTATCTTCTGTGTTTGTTTATTTTTACTCATACGTACAGGCGACATTTGCTTATAATATTATGTATTTTATAACAAGCGAAAATACACACCATTCAACGTGCGGTGATGTTTTCTTTCGCTCAGTTGATAATATACTAACAGTGAGATCATCGCCTGAATAAAAACGCTGGTACCATATCCAGAAGATTCATTATAAAACGAACCTGCACAATACAAGGTAGGGCAAAAGTAATGTCATATGGCTGCCATTTTGGGAGAAATTAAAAAAAATTAATTATGACATTTAGTTGAAAAAATGATATCGGTCAAATGACCAAATCTTCAGTTACGCAAAACATCTGATTTAGATCTGGTGATTTCTTCTTCAATGTTGTCTTTCAAGACTTGCAAGGTTTGTGGTTTGTTGTGGTAATTGTGAGATTTCAAAAAGCCCATTACAAAACGAGAGATCACACGTCCCGGAAATTGGTGTTTTAAAACCTCCATCGTTACCCGAGCTGTGTGAGTTGTTGAGCTTGTTGTCAACTAATTCTTTATTAGACTGCATCATAAATATCAAAGCACAATGGAATTTGACGACATTTGCAAAAATTATGGCAATTCACATTATGATATTACTTTTGCCCCACCTTGTATTATAATCAATCATAAATGACTGGCGCATAGATTCACCTTTTTCAGTACCTATTAGGTATGTATTTCATTAAAGTCGATAGTCATACTTCATAATCGAGCCAAAAACGGTATAGCCATTTTTAACAAGCGCCTATGTAAGACTAAAACTTCTGAGAAATTCAGGTATGACTCAAAATTGTAGATGCTGGATGATTTTTTAATTTAATTTATTTATTTCTATACATACATTACAGTGTCTACCAAATATTTACATTTGTATATAATACATAAATTTAGAACTGTTGTTAATTTGGTGATTTATGCTGGGTGTGAGGTAGGTTTGAGTAGGTGACACTGTGGTGGGTAATGTTATATGTTTCGTGAACACCTCACTAGGAGAACCTGTGCTGAGGTGTTTGCGTGGTTTTGATTTAATGGTACATGTATTTATGTGTATTGGTTAAATTTTCTTATATAAGTGTGAGTTGAGATTTTAAATTATTATTATTTTTTTAAATGGTTATTGTACATTGTTATTTAAAGAAAAAAGGAAAAAAATATATTTATACGCACATATATATATACACCCATGTATACATACATATATATATATATATGCATGCATACACACATATAGTAAACACATGCATAAATAGATAAATACACATTCATCAATGATTATGTTTGGTTTGGTGTTATAATGTTTTGTATAAAATGGATATCTTGTTTTTTGATCCAGGCTGTGATAAGTTTTTTGTGAATGTTTGTGTATGTATTTCCCATTAGTAGTAGTTTCAGAGTGGTGGGCATACAATTAAAAAGTTTTGTAGCGTAATACTGGAAGTGTCTTTGTCCGTGTGTGGTGTATGTTATCGGTATGTTCAGGGTATTGTTTGTTGTCGACCTTGTTTTTATAGTTGTTTGAGTTGGCATTGAAATGTGTAGTTTCTGTTGGAGGAAATTTAGTAGTGCAGATTTGGCATAAAGTTGTCTTATTGACATGACGTCTAATGTTTTGAAAATTTCGCTTGAATTTGTGTAGAATGGTACTTGTAAGATGATTTTAATTATTGCCTTTTGAATTTTTTGTATTGGGTCGATTGCAGTGTTTGTAGCGCTTCCCCAAGCCAGTATGCCATATGTAACAATCGATTGACAGAGTGCGAAATATATAGATCTAAGTATTGAATGTGGGAAAATGTTTTTGATTGACTTTATTAGGTGCATGACTCTTTTTAGTTTATTAGTAATGATGATAAAGATAACTAAATGGTAATTTCAAATGTCCACTCATGTTAGCAAATGCAAATTGTAAATATGAAGTCTCTTTTGATAAGTATTTGAAATAAACCAATTAAAACACCAGGAAACATCACTCGAAAAAATATAATGCCATACTGTGGGTGTATACTGATTTCCGGAAACTACTTTTTTAATTTTAAATTACCGGAAACTTCTTGCTGAATGCTTCATTTAAAAAAAACTTTAGCTTATGAGAAACGTTTATTTTTTTTAAATTGATTAAATATTTTTTATTCTTATTTATTGTTTCTCTTTTTATAACTTTATTTATCTTCAAAGTATATGAATATTTTTTTTATGAATTTGTGATGTATGGTAATAAGTTGAGTATTTAAGCGATAGATGGCGCTAGTCACAAAGCTTACTCCAGAGTCCGTCAGATGTCGGTAGAGTGTAACAGATGTTTGTGAGGTTATAGTGACAGGGAACAAGCTTCTTGAACCAGATAATTACCAACCCTCGGGTAATGAACAGTGTAGCTAAATCCAGACCTATTATTTGTAACGTAATAAACAAAATTATAAGTAGAACCTTTTACTTTTAAACAAAGAGTTCCCAACCCTTAAATCTGCAAAGTAAGGCAGATACAACAGAATTTCAGCAGACGTAAGGAATATTTGAGCTCACGTCGGGCACAAGGATACGCCCACAATACCCGTATTTCGTTTTATGTTTCCAGTGATAAAATACATTTTTTAAATAGCATAATATACGTATTTTGTAAGTACAGAATGCATTGCTTGGTCACACGGCATTCGTGTGAAATGAAACAAGTACGTAATTGACATCTGCGTGATGTCTATCGTCCATTGAGGCACGATAATCACATACATCACTGGGTTTAGAACTGTCAACAAACAGGAAGGGGCATTTAAACTACCGTACAACAGGTAAGAATGAAGTAGTGGTGGCATCTAGAAATTGCAAACTAGAAAGCTGTGCAAAATTTCAGGAAACCAAATTCTCCGGTTCGGGAATTAACGGATATTCACACTCATTATAGCACATTCGCCGCCAGCAGTTTTGTTACCATTAACATATAATTGGTCCGCCCGTGGGAGTGATTGGCATATTTTAAAAGCAAAACGCGTCTGCACACGAAAAATATCAGAGTAAAAAGATTTATTTTTATTGATGGTTCCCATTGTAAATTATAACAATATCCTAACATGAACAAACATAAAAAATAAGTTTCGGGGTTTGAAATATTTCTTGACCTAGCGTTGAAATCTTTCGTATGGAATAGTTGTAGCTTTGCAAGTTCGTTTTGCTCGCCTATGTTTCGTTGTTGATTTATTTATAAACTAGCGGACAAACACTCCTGGCACTAATAAGGGTGTATATGGGTGTAGAACTTTCTGACATTTGAGATTTCGAACAAACAAACAAACCTTTTTTATTTATATATAGATGTTGTACAAATGTAAAACTACTGCTACTTTCTAACCACGATATTCTGTTGCATTTTAAATTACTAAATAACTTAATAGACTGCCCTCAAATTACTAATTATTATAAATATTCGTGTCCTTGTTATTGTTTATTATAAATACTGTACATGTTTCAGCGCTTTTTGTTGAGATTTAGGTTTGATGCATTTTAAAGTAAAATACGTATAAATAAATAGTGCACATTTAAATAAAATTCAAATAGTAAATTTTTTTTTTAAATTTAAATAATAGACTTTCCGAACGATAAGAATCAACAACGTTTATTGGTTTGAACTTGGGCCTAGTAAAATTATTCAAAATGACAATTCAACACACCTACAAAAAGTGATATAAAATCATGAAAAGTGATGAAACAAAAACTAGGTTAAATAGGTTATATAGATTACTATTAAAGCTAGTGTTTTTTTCTTCACTTTTAATGACTCTATATCACTTTTTAAAGGTGTGTTGAATTTTCATTTTGATGAAATATTATGAAACCCTACGATTGATATGTTAATTTTTTTAATGGTTTGCAACGAAATGCTGTTTATCATACGGGGAGGGTATTGTGAATATTGGAAATGTGCCCAAAAAGATTGAGAGACTCTGTCCTAGACAGTATTTACTGTAATCCCGCCACAGTGACCTAAGCGGGGTCAGACTATTTTTGAAGTCGAGACGGCATTATTTGTTGCTAGTGAAAGGCCGGAATGAAGGAACATACTGCATTATTCACGTCTCTCTCTCTCTCTCTCTCTCTCTCTCTCTCTCTCTCTCTCTCTCTCTCTCTTACTCTCTGAAGCGCGAATTACGAAAAACCGCTTCGAGATGAGCTCAATGTTTGTTCGTATGACGAATAATTGTAAGTAATATATAATATGTTCGTATGACGAATAATTCTACGTAAAATATAATATGTTCGTATGACGAATAATTGTACGTAATATATAATGACGAATTTTACGTGTGCTCAAGATATACAGCGGTTTAATTGGGACCTTTTAAATGGCAAAAAAAAACAAAATGACGCTTTTTGCCCATTTGAATTTCTGTGCAACACCAATTGTTTCACAGAATTTGAACAATTCATCAAATTTCAACGTTAATTAATCAAGTTCTGTGAAAGTTCTATTATTTCGTTATGGGCTAGTAATTTTAAATTAACATGAAAATTAACCTTGAATATTAATGTAAAGGAATTGTTTAAATTCTGTGAAACCATTGGCCCTGAATTGGTAACCAGGTCTTAAAGAGATATTTTCAGAATTAGGTACATTGAAAGTATCGAAAAGCGATTCCTTAAATCTGCTTATCATGGCGGAGAGAGACACAGCACGGCGGTTGGTGTGTAAATGCAACAGACAGAATCGTGTGAAGATAGCGAAGACCATCCGTGTGAACCTAAAGTGGATTAACTCCAAGATGGTGGGAAGCTGCATAATTAGGAGAATTGAGGAATTTCACGGAAGATGGTGATTTGGTGCAACAATTTACAAATTTAGAACAATTTATTGGATTCACGTCCCTTTTTTAGGTACAATTTGATCGAGAATTTTCAGATTTTTTTAAACATTCGAATCGTCTCCGTTAATCGCAGATTCTCAGTCCGTTTTAGCTTTAAATCTGAGAGTTGTCAGCTGATAAGCATAATCGTTGTGATCGACAGCTGATCACAATTTGATCAAAAGATGAAACGGATCGAAAATCGGCGATTAACCGGATGTGATGGTCATCAGATGTGATGGGAGTTATAAATACGACTAGTTTTTTCTTACGTACAAATGTAGTACTAACAAACCAAGAGAAAAAAATAAAACTGCGTAAGATCTTCTTTTTCTTTTTTGTTGAAAAATCTATACACTACATACTTACCTACAATATCTGCAACCATAATCCTTGTAAATGAAGAGTCAAAGTGACGGTTCTTACCTGAAACAAAGTAAAATAAATTATTAGATAGTGTTTGTACGACAAAGTCAAGGAAGGATAAGATTATGGAAACTGTATGTCTCTATTAGAGATAATCGAAACATAATAATAATCGAAATAATGTTATAATCCAAACATTGGAATTATCGGAAATCGAAATCTTATAATAAACGAAATATTTTAACAATGGGCACAGTGTAATAACCGAAAAAATTTAACTATCGCAACATCGTAGTTATCGAAATATTGTAAAAATCGAAAGATTGTTTTAATCGAACGATTAAAATAATCTAAACAGTAATAATCGAAACACCGTAATAATCGAAAAGTTAATAATCGAAATATTGTAAAAATCGAAAGATTGTTTTAGTCGAATGATTAAAATAATCGAAACAGAAATAATCGAAATGTTAATAATCGAAACAAACTAATAATCGAAATATTGTGGTAATTTTTTAACAATTATATTTCTACTTTATTTTTTTATATTCTTATCTTTTGTTTTTCTGTTGATGTTTATTATTTAGTTTTATTACTTTATCGATTATCTTGTTTATATCCAATTTGACTGTCCTAAAATGGGAACTTCCCAGTTGGACAGTCAAATTTCTATCAATTCATACACATAATAAATTGAGTAATGAATATCTTTTTTAAATCGAAACAGTAATATCAAATATATCACACCTAATAACTAACGGGTCAAATTATAATTAATTTATTAATTACAATCATTAGGTAGAGGCGTAGAGGTACACATAACATAGTGGGAATATTTCGAGTTATTTCTACCCAGTTTACAAGCGGTAATGGTTCCTTTGTTACATGTTAGAGTAACGGAAGCGTCAAAAAATAAGAATTTCGATAATTTTCTAATCGTTAATTGTGTACGTTGTGAACATCTAAGAATGCAATTAAAACAGAGTGATTTATGTAACCATTACAGAAGGAATTTAAAACGTATTCATAAACCGCTCAATGTAAAATCAAACTAACATTAAAACAATAGAAATGGGTAAGATGAGTGAATAATCAATTGGCTCTGTCTAGGGCCTACGAGTGAAGAGATGTTATGTAAATTGGCGACACGAGTTTTCTTTCAAATCTGAATAGATCAAACTTCCCAAACGAAGAAGATAAAATGTTAAAGATATAACGCAAAAAAATAATTCCATGTCTTATCTGAAAGAGTGTTCACAACGGAGCACTCAGAGACAGATTCATACCTTTACTTGCTCTATGCTCTATGAATGCTGAAAATAGCAAAAACCCGAGAAACAGTTAAGCATGTATGTGACCAAGGGGAGATTTCGGTTCTACGTAAGGATAAGGAATCGTCCTTAACCTTAAAATTGTTAACGACTTTTGAAATACGATTCTAGTTCTCTCCGATGACAGCAGAATTGGCCTAAACCTCTCAATTAACGACTTTTTCGTTAAAAGCGATTCTAGTTCTCTCGGATGACCGTTACTTTTACGTTAATTACTGCAATTCTAGTTCTCTCCAATGACAGCAGAATTCGTCTAAACCTCTCGATTATCGACTTTATCGTTAAATGTGATTCTAGTTCTCTCCGATGACCGAACGACTTATACCTTAACTGCGATTCTAATTCTCTCGGACGACAGCAGAATTGTCATTACCTTTAAAATTAACGACGTTTCCGTTAACTGCGACGACAGAGAAAGGCGTTAATTCTAAGTGATAATTCATTATACTTGTAGAGACTTAAGGGGCCATTGCACAAAACACGCATTTAAAAAAGAAGTGCATTAATTAAAACCCCCATATAGACACCGGTACAGGTAAGTACGTAGGTACCCGTCAGCTGTGCGCAGTGAATTGAACATCCTAATGCGGGTGGGTACTTCCGATAGTGCCTGCTTTATATCCGGTTGGGTGCGCCTCAAAATGGGGAACATGCCACAGTGTCATAGGTCAAGTGCAAACTATTTTTAATAGGGGACCAAGTGAACCCTTTGTATTTTAAGAACAGGAATATAGAAACAATAACATTGAGTCAATTGTTACAACATTATCAAAAATACTAATTTCCGTTGTGAGTCTGTCCGGTTTATTGAACATGAATTTGTTCTGAATTTAATTGTAATTTTAAAAATTGAAATAGATCGTGTCAACAATTCAGACAAGCAATAAATTCCCTATAATATAATATTTGATGGGAAAATTGATTTTAATGTAATTTTTAAAGTAATAACTGATTTTATTTGATTTTAACTGATTTTATTTGACGAAAATCATTTGCTTCGGGGCTATTGTCATATTTAGGAATGCTATGCGGAGTGTTTTATTGAGGAGAGGAAGAAATGAGATCCCCGAGGCGTACCATGTATGATCGTGTGAGAAATGTGGAGATCCACAAAGAGTGCAAGGCTGATGTAAGCGTAATGAGTAAGATCAAGAAAGGGACGCTTAGATGGTTTGGGCATGTAGAGCGACTGAGCGAAGAAAGGAGTGTAAGGAGAATATATGATGCAAATGTGAATGGTAGCAGAAGTCGGGGACGCCCGAGGAAGACACGTCACGACCAAGTGAATCAGATACTTGAGTCGGCCATGTCAAGAGTCAGAATAATAGAAGAGTATGTATGAGACGAGTGTGTGCCAAGACCGAGTTGTTTGGCGGTCCGTCCTCTCTGCCTACCCCTGCGGGAAACGGCGTGGTGTTTAGTTAGTTAGAAAGGATTGAACATGGGTATTGAAGTTACCCATGTTGTATAGGAAGGAGGAAAACACAAAAGCCGGCAACCTCAAACAAGGCTAACAACATAATAACCAGAACTAATTTGAAATCCGAAACTTACTTATTATTCTAAATCATTTTTCAAACCTGACATTAATTAACCTAAACTTTTCAAATCATTTAACAAACTCGAAAATCCGACCTTAAAGTTTAGTATGTAAACCTCAAACGCATTAAATTAGAACATGAAATTTCAAGCCTTTTGCAGTGCGCGTTTCATTATATACGAACTCGTGTTTAGCTAACGACTTGAAAAATAAAAAATAGATCAATTGACATAAGACTTTTTGACTCCTAGGTCCTAGCCAAGCCAATGAAATCTTTGAAAATTATTTACCAATTTTACCCCAATTTCTATCGGTTTATCTTTTCAGTGCCTATATTATTCGTTGTTTGACTTTCTGGATAGTTGTGTGGACACTACAGATATAGGAGTGGATGCGGATTTACAGTCATCGGCTGATTGGTCATCGAAGGGAAGTGAAATATTAAGCATTGTTCGATTAATGATTGATATTTAAATATGCGCTTTGTTTACAAAGTTTTTGTTTCAAAATAATTCAAGAGGGAGCGAGTATATATATACTTACGCTTAACCACAGCTAAATCGTGATCAAAACTGTTGATATGAATATAAGCAAGTGAAAAGGTATAACATTTTAATAAATTATACAAAAGTTAAATAAAGATAAACATTTGGAGATGGTTTAGAGGGCAGAGAAGGATGGAAAAACCCAAATCGGCAGAAGAATAATCGATTAAAAAATGGTAGGACGCATCCTGATGAAGAATTTTGCTCTCGAAACATGGAGTCTGAAACAATCCTTCGTTAATATCGCGTAAAGTCATAAGTCATAAGAAATCATACTATGTATATACTACTTACCAATTCAATGCTGTAATTTAACAAGAGTCATACAGGGTCAATTAAGCGCGGTATAAATTCAAACGAAACAGCGAATAGTCGTGCAATTATAGAATTCACAGATAAAACTGTGCAGTTTCCGTGCGGATGATAAAAAAAGATCGGAATGTACTTTAAATCCGTTTCTGAAAAAGTACTGTTTCAAAAACAGCTGTAAATTTTCATAATTTAATTAGTTTTACTACTAGCTTCGCTCTTTCGAGGTCTGCATTGAAAAATATGGCATTAAAATATGTAGGTACATATCATAATGCAATTATAGCGCTATTTCTTAGTTTTTATAGCTAAAATTATATGAAATCCCTTTTTTCTAGAAAAATATTTGCTAATGTTTATTTATAGACATTCGTCTACTTTTTGCCATTTTTCTATGTAAAACAATTTTTTAAATTATTTTTCCTAATTAAATTTATGTAAAGGTTTATTTGTCTGCTGCTAATATTAACATGTGAGAAATCTCTAGGAAGCAGGCGAAATCTCCAGTTAATGTTTTATTGTCTTCTTATTTACTTTCTACATCCAAGTTTTCTTTGTAAATAATTTTTTTTTAAATACAAAGCATGTTTTGGAAATACCACTACGATCTTAAAATATGGCATCGATTTAGAAATATTAGTTACTCGTACAGTCAGGTAATTCAATCGATTATTCTTCTGGAGCCATCTCCTATCGACGGTTAACAGGTTTTCCTTCACCTTCTTTCCCTCCATGCATTTGTGTCAGTTTTGAAGCCTCGTGGTTCTTGATTCTTGATGAACAAGGTATCAAGAACCATGTAACAGAAATAAAACAGGATGTTACGTTTAGTACTACAACCTTGTTATAATGTTGTCCCGATGGAATGCAGTGATACAAGTACTTACTTGGATGGAATAACGATCACCTAGACGTCCTAGACCTTATTGTGCTTAGTACATTAGTCATGTCGTAAAAAGTAAAAAAAAATGATATCCTGCATTTCTTCATCGACACGAAATCCTGAAAGCTTATACCTGCCTTGAGTGCTCTGATTTGCGTAGAGAGCAGTGTTTTGTTTGCGTGTAATACAATCTGAACGCCTAAGGAGTCTATTAACCACTTGGCAGGAACAAATTTCAAATTGGATTAGCCAATTATTTTAACACTGCTGATGTTAAATCAGACCGCATTCCGTTTAGACTGATTTTCACGGCTGCACTTTGATTTCATTTTAAACGTGAATACACCGCAGAAGCCAGTAGAACTATGGCAATTTAAGCATGCTTCAGAAACTCCTCATCTGTTGTACATGAATCCTTTTTAAGATACATTTATAAAATAAATTATAGGCAGAATTTCAGGTAGACAAAGAAGTCTGAGGTTTAAAACTTCTGACATTTAAGTGGGCTATTGTACAGATTTTGCGAAGCACACATCCAAAAACTAATCCAGCTAAAAGTTGGTTTACTGTTTTATGACTGCGTTGGACTAAATCGTGACCGGTCATAATATCATAATACACGTAAAAGTAAACCGCTGAAGTTGCGTCGATGGGGTTTCATTACATTACGATGAAATCATAATACAGCCATGTATAGTATAGAAGTAGACAGATGGAGCATAAAATTGCATCACGTCACTTCATTATTGCACCGGCGAATGTAGCCGGGATTTTTTGCCATGTTTCCTACTGCTGCATGGGTGTTCTGATCTCGACCAGTTATTTTTTGTCTAGTCTTCGTTCTCTCGACGTTAACATTCATTGTGAAAACTCAGAGCGTATAAATACAGTAATTCTATATTACTCGCAGATTTTTTTATCCGTGATTTCGCCCATCCGCTCTCAATAAAACAAATGAGTAAAAACTCACAAAGAGGAGCATACTCATCAGTCCATCTATTCGGAAGAGAATAAAGCAACTAATAAACCCATAGATGTTCCGTACCTACAACATTTAAATAAACTGCAATATCTCGGCTTTGAAAAGTACGCGACTGTGCATTGTTCCGGGCTGCAACTCTGATGAAAACCAATTTCCGTTGGGAGAGAGGACCGGAAGAAAAATCGAAAAAGGATAAAAGTTTAAAAGCATTTAAAAAAAATTAAGCCATATAAATAAAAAAAATACATCGAAAGATAGATGAAAGCTCTATTAAGTGGTCTACCATACTAACTCTACCTAAGCTCTTCTTGGCCACTATCAATCACCTTATACTATGAAACCCGAAACTTTCCATATTCCTATCCAAAGAATCAACTTCTTGTGCGAATTTGTCGATTATAGTGTAACATCGACTGTAGTGACAAAACAAAAATTGCCAGCAATGCTTTTCACTTTTAAAATGTAACTAGTATGTGATATAGGTGTAGCAAATGAATTGATGATACTGCAATTCATTTAATTCACTAAGGTTCATTTTTGAAAAATAATTGCATAAATGAAACTGCACCACCAGCGTTCGCAAAATCATCTCGAGAGTAAAGGACACGCAATTCAACGTGGGAGAGTACCAATGTGTGAATGTTGTAGCGCTAACATTCTAAATTAGTATTCCCAAACTATTCTATTCCAGATGCATAGGATTACGCATGATCAAAGTAGTGCGAAAATCATTTGCCATTATGTTATATATCTGGACTGCTCCAACACGTGATTTGCCGTTATGAGCGTTAGCTGTCTCGGTCACCTCACAAAAACTTTAACGACCTTTATTCAAATTAAAACAATACAATAATTGGGGGAAATTTTAATAACCATTAATATTTCTGATCTTTTACTCGGAAATCAATAATGGCGTAGGTAATTAAAATGAAATCTATTTGTTTTCAGTATGAGTACTAATATGGAAATAATAACATATCGTCTGTAAGTGGCTTTACCATAGTTTGAAAATGCCTTTAGAGGGCGAAACAGCTGTCACGCATAACAACAATTATACAGCAGAACTTGTTATTTTTTTAATGATAAAGTAACGTCTAAAATACAAGGTTTTTTATGCATAGCACAAAGGATAAAAAATTATGATAAGCAATAATTAGTCACCTGAAATATCCATACAAATTGAAAATATCTCCTAAGTAAAAATAAATGCTGCCGAGTTGAACCCGCACCTTCTGATGTCCAGTCAGGTGCTCTGGACCACTGAGCTACGTCGGATTATTTCCAACACGCCAAATAATTCAATATGTACTAGTACTTCAATCAACAATTACTGCTTATTATATTTTTTCACCTGTAAACAACCAACTTGATTTTGTAGGAAAGGCTTTGTTAGTGCTAAATTTCCAACTAGATGGCGTCGAGACATATTATATATCTACACTTGTTGGTGAAATATTTTTACAGCAGAACTTGTTTATAAACAAACTGTTGTTTCGTAAATTTGAAAATAATATCATTGAATATGTATATAAATGAAAAACCAAAAATTAAAATGGAGTTCTACAAATTAAACTTGAGAACAATAAATATACAGGTTTTCATTTTATGAATGTATACTGACGTTAAACATTGCATCAAACCAATGGTTTTAAATTGGCTTCTAGTCACAATATCCGCTCCGCAGGAACCTAGCCCCCACGGACATCAAAGTATTACTGTACGTATTTTTACTTATTTCTGACGTATCAATGATGCTTACAACATTTGAGTGTACTATGGCCACGTATCCTTACACAATTTCATTATTGTTATATTTTTTAAGATATTAAGACATATCAGACTATTATGAGATGGAAATCATGCATTCTAAATTAGAATATTTGAAATCGAGGATTGTTGCAGCCAAAGATATTAGAAGAACGAGATATGCTATGTTGGCCGCCGGACCGTAGGCGGAGTACTACCTAATTAGGGTACTTTGAATACTATCGGGACGTGTACGCACAGAAATCTGTTCTATGTATTAGTGCGGATACCTTAGCGTAAGCGAAGGTGTGCAGTAGTATTGGTGAACAAAACCGGCGACACTGGGCAAAACAATTCCACACAGTATGAACTGCTCATAGCACATCTCGTTCTTCTAATATCTTTGGTTGCAGCTAATAAATGCATTGAAATATTAACATTTTTATTTAAATGAGATAAATAAACCATTTACAGCACATTTCTTATCTTGAGATTCTTAGCATTTGGAAAGATGGGTATACGACAAATTTTAAGGTGATTTAAAGAGAGATTACATATCTACCGTTTTAGAAACTTAATTCAATAGCACCTTTCTTGTGATTCTATAAAGTATTCTAAATATCTTCTACTCTGGAACCCGAGACCTTCGGATTGCTAGTAGAGAGCCTTACCAAATAGTTAGACCAATAAATAAACAAATAGACCTAGACATGTAGGCTGAATTGAAATCGCGTTTGCGTTCCACCCAGGCGTAGTGTGTTCAATTCCTCGGCTTTATAAGTCCTCCATCACAAAACGAGCATAATTTTCCGCTTACTGTGGTGGTAGTAGGAGATTTTCAAATATTGTCAGGTTATTCGTAACCCGGGATTGTTTGTCTTTCTTTTAAAATAAGAAAATATTCGTGACATCTAGGCTTACAACTTATATACGGATGATGTTCCAAGCGGCGCTAAGCTCGACATTTCGACACCCCTCGAACACAGAGGCCGTGGCCTATAATTTACTTCACTAAATAAATGTAGCAAAGAAGCTGTCCAAATAAATCATTCAAGATTGATGGCCTGAAAAAACAGAACCATTCTCGAGCGTTTACCAAAAACCCAACAAACCTCAAATCAAAAAGTCATATTTTTTACTCTTCGTCCGTGTAACCACACGAAATCAATCATCGCTGGAATTTTACGAGAAAAAACCTGCATCATATCTGTTTCATCAATGGACGATGTATTATTGTTCGGGTATTTTTAGAAAATAAATGATTATCTTGTAATTATGTTGTCGACCACGAGCAACATGAATGAACCAGTATAGAAGGTAAGATGAAGGTGGAGCTACAAAAGAAGTTTTAGTATGAAATGATGAATGGAGAGAAATAAAGAGAGAAACAAATAAGTTGAAATTAGAAAAACGTGAAAAATGGGAAAGTATTCTGTACTACACAGAAAAGTGACAATTATATGTTTTTGTGCAGTGCTGTTTATCAATAGAGTTTGAAAGTGTTTCTAAAAAAAAAAAAAATTAATACGGAAAACTTGTTAAGTATATTTGTTAATAAGCTTATTGAGGCGATCACTAAGTCGTCAATCATAGCAAAAGCAAAATCTTCCGCTTTTAATGATTGTAGTAGGAAATTTTCAAACGCTGTCAGATTATTCGTAAATTCGTAACTCGGAAATGTTTAATCACCTTTAAAAAAAAACTAAATTTAGCATAAATATATTTTTGTTGTAAGCCCGTAACGGAAATTGGTTAACACCACTGTTCTAGTTTGGTCTTAACGATTTATAAACATTTATTATGTTAGGTGTTATGTCGTTTTTGCGAAATAAATCAACTTCCATAGTCAGAAGAATTAGACTTTTTAGTTTGTTCAAAAACAACAGTTGCATCTGAAATACATTGCTAACTGTTGGTTCTCACACAAGTCGACGATTTCCGGCGTAATAATTTAATGTACCAAAAACACAGCGGACGCCGATGTAATGTGAGATTTGCGATAAAACTAACGACTTTGAAGAATTTGCGAAAATAACTACAGTATAACTGTTGTGCAGAAGTCAATTGATTCATACTCATAATTTCCGATGACAGCCGTGAAGCAGGTTTTTAATGGCGTCAAATGAGAATGAAGATGACAGCACAAAGACAGAAAAGCAGGAAAACATGTTACAGTATCCCGATGCTATGGTAAAGAGAATTATCATGACCTCAGTTTGTTTCTGATTAAAATCCAGAGCCTCCATGACGAAGAGTATTGAAGAATGTAGGTAAGGCCTTCCATCAGTGAATAAATACAGATTACGTCCCTGCAATTTACTTTTAAAACATGAATGTCTGATTTAAAAATCTTCAATATCAACTGAGTATATTATCGTATATTAATAATGTAGGACCAATAACCTCTGGCCATACAATGAGAACAAGAAAGTCAGGTCAGAAAGAAAGTCCTGCCTCTCAGGTAGGGATTAGTTAAGTTTGTTAGTCGTATGTCATTGCCAACCTTCTAGAAAGCTGACTATCAACACCGCAACATTACGCAATATCACAAACTCATATTTGAACACTGCTTGTACACAATACGACAAAATGCTGTAGTATTTCTGTGATCTACACTCGATAAAGGCAAAAAAGGGATGATTCCATACGATATTTTGCATATAATATCACATTAGGGACACGACACACTGGCAAAGTAAGATATTGTCCATCACACCGTTCCACATCTCTATTCCAGCAGAAACGTTCAATCATTACAATGTTCATATATTTCCGATCGTCTCCTTGAGACCGAGACGATATGCAAAACTCAACCATTCCCGACAACACAATGATCAAAGTCGACGGTATTTGGTTCCGTTTCGTTCGAGCTGTAAACACGGCACAACTGGACCGAAAATTATGGCTGAGATTTTTATGAAGTTGCAGCACAATGACCAGGAGGGCATAAAAGATCGTGGATAACCGAACAACCTAACGGATCAAATCTAAATATTGTTTGAGTGATTATCAATGGATCTCACTTGACGCTTCGGAAGTTATACATGCTTTTGGAAGACCGTTTAAGATTTAACAACCAAACTAAAATTGAAAACTTAAGTATTATCAGTAGTTGTCTGAGAAGGAGGACAGTACCATAAATGTTTATTTGTATAAACAATAAATATATTATACTATGTGGAATGTGTGGGACTGCACTAACCTCCCCACATACCGGAATAAACAGTTTATTATTATTATTATTATAATAATAAAATAAGTATACGAAAGAAACAATAATAACCATGAAAAATTGTGAGGTAAAAGCAAATGGTGAAAGGGAAGATGTCAAATCTGGTTACCAAACACTTCAGTCACTGTCAGTAATGTCTGCATACGCTCCCGTAAGTACTCGGGTAATAGGTTCGTTGTGCCATCTCTCATGTTTCACCTTAGTCCTTTAATAAAGTTCATAAGTGTTGTCATGTTCGACGATATCTCTTGATTCAAAACGTGGCTCCCAACATATCTGAGCACTCTTTCCATCAAGGCGCGGACATAGGCATAATCGTATTCCAACGATAGCTAAAGTAACAACATTTGAATTCTCTATGGCGTTCTCACTCCGAAGCCACGTTTAGTAAATGCATAATATTTAATACAGTTAATTAACTGCTACGGAGTTCGTAGCTATTTTCTGCCAAGATAAGTCAAGACTTATGAAGCAGTTTTTATTGCGCAACCTCGGCTCACTGGCGGTTTCCTTGATAATAATTACCGTCAGTTCCATAAAAATTCCAATGCAGCTACACTCTTCCAAATACTGTAATCCGATTCTTTAGATTTAGATAAAGTAGTTTTGTTGATGGATAAAAAGTGCGCACTATATGGTGAACGAAGTGTATGTTATATTATTTTTAAATTCAGTAATTTAGAACATGCCGTTAAACCCTTCTAAGTTAGTTTCGTGATTGATTATTAAAAACAAAAGAAAAACCAAACAAACAAAAATATACATAAATTGACTTTTCGAATATTGCTGATAGCTGTATTGCGTTTCCTCCTACTTCCGATATCTGCCCTGATGATGGACATTGCAAGAATGACTGTCAGAATCTTTACTTCTAATCAACTACCTGGTTTGATTTTGCAGTAATTTCCAAGACCAAAAGCACCACACTGCGCTTTATGTAAGTGTTACCTTTGGTTCCGCTGCGCCCGAGGCTGATGCAAATTAATGAAAAAAACCCACGGACCATTCACAATAACAATGGTTCTGCAATTGAATGCATTGACCCGTGCCGCAAGAGGTCTTAAACCTAAATCTGACAATGGCAAATTGGTTGCGAAGAAAATCGTCTCACCTCCGAAACCGTCTCACCTCCTGGGGCTGTTCGTCCCGCGATCACGCTCGCGATAGCAAGAAAGCGTGACCCGAGGTCGAACAAGTTCCATCTTCCCTGGTTGCTCTTTGAAAGTTCAGACACAATGAAAAGGATGGGACGACTTTTGAAAAGGTGGCGGAAAAGATAGAGGAACAAGTGTGTGGTTACGTCATGTGGGAATGTCATTTTAATAACATGGTAAACTGAATAATATTAAAATATTGAAAGTGGTGATCAGATATAGTAAAAAGTATTGATAGACTATGGTAACAAGGGTAGAAAAGATAAGGAGGAAAAGTGTGTAGTCTCGGCATGGGGATGTTGTTTTGATAAGGGAGCAAAAAATTGGATGAAACGATAGTATTCATTGGTAAACTAAAGAAACCATGAAAACTTTGTGATATGGCAATTGGAAAAAAACACTGAATATATATACATACACACTAGAAATGCCCTATATATAGATTTGAATAGAACCAATGTCGCCACTGACTTTACCATTTGGTTCTATCCCATTTAGCATACGCTATGTCTCTCCTATACCTATATCACCATCCCATTTGACTTTAAATGGTAATCTAACACGAGTTACGTATTGGAAATTTAAGGCCCGATTGGCCAAACTTTTGGATCACGAAACAAGCCCACGCCGCATTTCTTGGGTTCTTCTTTATTCTGTAGGAAAAATATGGAAGGACGTTCGCAAAATTAGGTTAGAAATTGTGGAGGGTTATGCGTGTGTGGCCAAGAGGAGATGAAAATAAAGTATATAGTAGAAGACCCAAAAAAAACATGTGACAAAAATTTTAAATATCGAGAAACGTTTTCGAATCACAAAACTGCTCAACAGGAAGCTTGTCGCTGATCAGATGCTCCTTTACAACATTATTAAATCAAAAGTTGATTGCCCAGAGTTAGTAAACAAAATAAATGTCCACGCACCGCTTTTATATGGCAGACAAAAAACCCTTTTCTATATTGATAAATGCAACACCAACTCCAATCAAAACGAATTTATGAACAGAACCTGCGATTGGTACAACAAAAACCTTGCAAATATAGACATACATGCTGACATATTCACTGCTAGTTACTATCGTTACAGAAGTTCACTGTATCACATTTTAAGTGAGAATAGCACAAAATCATAAGGATGAAATTAATTGTACCTTTTTTATTTTTAAATTGCTAATTTATTATTTTTTTAATTTCAGTTGCGCGGCAACTTTACCTCACCCTTTTCTCCCCCATCCCGCTACAACGCCAAAACCTGTATCTCACTCTATCCGTCCTTTATACTTATAAACACATATATTCTTGTATAATGCATTGTATAGGTTTATTACATTTGTTCTACTTCCATTTTTATATACTTGTTACTTAGTCCTGTTTTTTTTATATTTTAGTCTACATTAACTAAATACTTAGTTGTATATTACCAAATCAACCATCTGTGAACATTTATAATTGGACTGTTTCTTTTCCACCCTCCATTGTATATTAAATTAATATTAAGATTGTTTATGTTCTATACCTACTTCATTTAACTTTCTAAATGATTAAAGTAAAAGATTTACAAGTTGTATAAATGTACAGGTTTCAAAATGAATGCAACAAAGTGGAATATTATCGTAATGGGACTATTTGTTAAAATCAATGCACTTAACACGTCAAAATAAATTGAGCTTACTTATCGGTAGAAATATTAAAATGAACGAATCAATTGCACCTAACAATTTGGCTGTTCATTTTACAAATCAAAGGAAATAATATATGTAGCCATGGAAATTCCCGTGGAATATCGGTCACGACATTTAAAGATTCACACAGTTCTATTCCACTTCATCTGCATTGTAATGGAATACAGGAGATGAGCCCTCCGGTGAAAAGCAATGGAATGAAATTGGGCTTGTTTTATAGTAACACTAGAGCATACCCGTAAAAATCACGAGATAGTCTGAATTTTCGACAAATCAGTTCCAATTTTGAAAATTGAAATTTTAAAATAAAATTATCTTTTCTGTTTAAATATTACATTATAGGTAGGTATCCTTATCGCTTGTCTGATTTCTTCCCAAAGTCAGTTCCAATTTTGAAAACGGCACTTAAATTCAAAGCAAATTTGAGTTCATTGAACCAAATTTCAGGCAGTACTAACGCACAGACAACATAAAGTAGTATGTTTGATAGGTATGTACTTTATCGATTATCCTAATTCTTGACACAAACAGTTCGAAATTTTGAAAATGATGAGATGACACTTGAATTAAAAACAAATCTGAGTTCAGAACCAGAGTTACAATCACAGACAGACCCATAACAAAAATGAATATGTTTGATGATTTTTCAGTTAACGAAGTTTAAAATAACTGTTTTACCATCGTAAGGTTCTGTAGGTCCCAAAGACGGGGTAGGCTGTCCAGGTGAGGACATTGAAAATCAGGAACAAATGTGTTCCCCAGTGGAAGCAACTCGTAAGCAGACCGAGGAAGAGATGGAATAGCTACGTGGCAGACGCTTAAAGCAGGGTGGAAAAGCTTGAGGATTGGAGGCAACCAAATCCCATCCTGGGATAAAGCGCCGTGACGACGATGACCAGACTTTAGAAAGAAGTAATTTTTGGTACAGAAAAGCCATTGTGTATACTTTTTCAATGCTCATTTGCCAGTTTGATTCAGAGAATCCAACACAAACAGAATGCTGCATTGTTTCGTGGAAACCGGTTTGATCTGAAGTTTGAACAATTCATTATTGTTATATGGACCGGTAAAAGATTGGCGCTAGCCGGCGATAATGGTTTAATGAGAGGAAAAATTGTACGAAATTACTTTGAAGTATTTCAGCATACAATTTCAACCGCACTTTATTTGTTTTTGCCACTAGATAAATATACTGTGTTTTTTTCCTACACGACGTTGTCTGAAACTATGAATTCTGGACCGGCAGGCACTTAAGTAGGAAGCTTCTCAAAACAATCAAGTTTTAGGGTATCTGGGAGTGTTTGCCACCCTCCAATTTGACAAGGTGTGAAAAAATCGTCGAATCCTAAATACTAAATCGCATTACGATGAAAGTAACGAAAAAGTCTTGTTCTTAGGTGATAATGCTGCATTGACAAAATTACAAAACCTAAGGAGCAGCGAACGTGGTCTTCAACATGCCAACAAAAATAGCAGCGACCTATTCAAAATCGCTTTTCATTATAATCGATACAGTTAACTAATTGGGCTAGTGAGAAATTCCTTTCTGTTGATACGTGTCTGTGATCTTTCGACTAAACGTTTAAACGCCAAGACTTGTATCGAGTACACTTGTTAGGTTTCTGGGGATTAGTTCAAATAGATTGTCACATTATTTTACGATTATTCTTTCAACTGTTTTTATACGACGAAGCACGTTTTTTCTATACACACTAAATAAACGCTCCCTCCGTCAAACTTATTTTGAATTAGGATAGGATTAGCTTTTGAATGGGTCAATCTTTCGCTAATGACGTTGATTTGCGATCAGAAACAAGTACAATTCACGGCCCATTCAAATATATCGGATCTGATGTTAACCATAGTCGTTATTTATATTTTTTATTTACATCCAACATTGTTTAGATCTGAAGCCAGCAATTAATCAGCAGATACAACAGAAAAATTATATGTTCAATGTACTTGCTCGTCTAATTTGCTGCTCATTCGATAACACTAGGTCTAGTAAAGCTGGGTATCGACTCGGCATTACATATTATTACATGACTAGTCAGCTGCTGTCAGTCGTAACGTTAGCTGTTCTAGCTGATTCTCCATTTAGGGACATTGAATCAATAGGTAATCACTATGTACTATATTCTTTAACCAGATGGTTTGGTCAAGCGACTTGAGAAAGTAAACATTGCACGCACTCCCGTAAGAGCAAAAATAAATGGAAATCTGAACAAATGTTTTTATACGCAACGGAGTGTAGAATTATGGGAAGAAAACAACTGACATGTTTATAAAAATAATGATTTACGAGTTAGTAGAATTAGTCTATCTACTCGTAATTGTATGTAAGCATCGCGTGTGTGTTACGTTTACATTTCAAAGTTATCAGAAAACGGTTACTTAGCATTGTACTTCACGTAGGAAGATACAAGGAATGTATCATTTCTAAAAGAAGCCACGTTTGTCTCTACACGGGAACTCCTCCCAGGCATAATAAAACCATTGTTATAAATGTTAGCAAGATAAATAAATAAATTAAATAAAAATTTTGAAAGAAGTATTTAAGTAGCATTTTTGGTGGTGTATCGATAGTTGAACAACATTGTCAGTTCCTCCAAGCGAACTGTATAATATCTGTAAAATGGAATAAATTGTATCTAAGCATTAGAGATAGCGATCACTTCAAGCATCAATGAAATTGTTTTTGGAAAGGAAGCTTAATTCAAAGTATTTAAACAGTGATTTATTATTGTCCACCTTTGTCAACATCAAGTTGACCAGATTTAATTTTCCTAAGATGACTTTTTTTTTTTTTTATATATTTACTCCACACAGGAGGCCCTGAAGAAAATAAAAGACTGAAGTAGGTACTAAATTACAAATAAGTTCGTAAACTAATTGCCGGGATGTGAGAGGACAAACATTTAAAAATGTAATTTTGAACATATGGTGTGACAAACGTTAGTTTAATGCACACAGACAGTGAACACAAGATGGCAAAAATATAGTATAACGGTAAAGCAATGAATAAAAGCAATTTCCGGAAGACTATATTGTTGCATACTATTTAAATGCCAGATGGCTATTAAAATCTTGAAGCGTAATATAAAATGAAATTTATAGTTTTCGTATGTCAGCAAATGGCATTTTACCTTGTAATCGTGTCACAGAAAGGAAAGGAGTTTGGGCAAAGTTCAAAAGACGTCAACAGTTAGTTACAATTGATGTTATAAATATTACTGCCATCGGCAATGCAGTGAAGGCATTGGTTCAGTGGCCGAACGTCAAAGGCTTAGTGTTAGAGCGTCAGAACCTCGCCTCGGAAGGAAATCGGATTTGCTCAAGTAATCGCATAAACAAGATTACAGAACGGTCTTCTGTCCATTTGCTAAGTTAAATGTGTCTGCTCGAAAGAATGGCGATTTTAAGGGGAAACTAAAGTGACTAACTAAATAACCATAGGTCATTTCTACTCAGTTATAGCTTACACGAATCTCTATTATACTAAAATAAAGATGCTATCTGAGTCTGTCGGTTTGTGCGCTTATGTCTAAACTACGCAACGGATTTTGATAAGGTTTTCACTATCATTTAGAGAATTTCTTCCGAAAGGTTTATATATATAATACATGCATATTATATTTATAGAAAAGAGATAGAATTATATAGATAGCTAATTTGTTATTAATCGCATATTCTGTTTTACATCACGAAAATATCTAAGCTACGCATCAATAACTAATCAGTCTAATCACCAAACACCAATAGCTAATTACAAATTATTGTAATCAACTGTCTTAGAAACGTCATCAACAAACTAATTATATGTTAGTTATAATTAATCAAAATAACAAACAAAATAATGCCGAAACAGAAAGGAGATGAGACAAGGGAACCTCCCATCAATTTAAAGCTTCAGTAAATCCGTAAACAAAATTATTGGCAATGAAATTTTTTGCCTCACACCAACTCTGACACCTTCAATAACTAACTCATCAATCAAAATTTGAATATTACCTTGACTTTTTTAGGTTGTATGGCCTTCATCTCTGCGTTCCTCGCATACTCAGCTCTCTGTGTTATCTGTTTTCCTTCTGCTCTCCTGGTCAGTTCTTGAGGCACTGACTGTTCTTCACCTCTTGAAAGAGTTGTGACCTTCCTGACGATCCTTGTGGTAATCCTTCTCGTACCGTTCTCATTCTTCTTTGAGACTTTCGTCGATTCGAGAGAAGATCCCAACACCTCAGTCGATAGCCTTTTTTTCGTGTAGATGGATTGGAGGCTATCGTCTTCGTACGAGGGTTTGTATGGGGTCGATGAAGCCATGGCTTTCGTTTCGTCGAATTCAAAGTGAGTCTGATTTCCATCTCGCACGACCCTTCCGCCAAAGCTGTCGTCCGAGTGACCATTTCCAGATTTATACGGCGGGGAGACATACCCCGGGTAATTACCATCGTAGACTGTCGAGTTCTTGGTCAAGCTGTCTCTGAGACTCCTCGGAAGAGAGGCTAGATTCAGACTCGTTGTAATCGGTGGTCCAGTCTTCTTCAGACTCGATTTTAGCGGCTTCGAAGTACTCGGAAGGGTCTGCGAATAACCGGGACCTGTGTAGCTGTTGTCTGTTTCGTTTTCAAGGGTAGCTTGGACAAACAGTCTCTTGTTAACCCCTGTTCCCTGAGAGTCTTTCACGAACCTGTACATCGACATGTTGAGCTATTTTATTTGCATATCCACAAATAGAACGCTCACATTCGACCTTCGGACAACTCGCACAACGATAAAAACATTATTATTTATATCACGTGGATTGTCCACTATCCCACATTTTTTCTCATCCGATTGATGGCACAAATTGATACACTTTGTCGGTTATTATTTATTTATAAAAAAACTTGACTGAAAACATAACTGGTGGTTAAAAAATATGAATTGCTGCTGTGGTCGCATTAGTATCAACGAATCAAATGGGAAAATATTGACTAGGTCATGTAGACTAAATCTCTCTTTGAAATTCGATCCCTTTTTGAAACCGCAATCACTATCTTATACAAACCTAAGTCCTAAGCAGTTATGATATGTCAACCATATCAGTTTCACGACGTACGAGAATAATGGGAAGAAAACAGTAGAAAGTAACGGAACTTGTGAAGTGAAAACGTAAATAGGACTGTCCCTTTCGTGACTAGAAGAAGAAACAGATATAACTGTACAAGAATCCACGGTTAACAGACTGAAAACTACGCATGCTTCAAAATGCCAAGAAAATTGAAAATTGAGTTAAAGCGAGAAATGATAATCTATCTACATTGTACTTTTTACAGCGCCATTCTTCCGAGAAGGAGATATATTAAATATTGTTATGATTGATGCGTTAAACTTACGATTAATTTAACTAATACAAATTTAAACTTACAAAGTTATTTAACTAATACAAATTTAAACTTACGAAGATATTTTTTTAGGTTTAGTTTTACCACAACAATTTCCTTTTCCGTTATGTTTTATTATTGTTATTCTTACGTGAATCATTTGCGATTGCCATAATACGGGCATGAGCCTAGTGTGGTAGTTGAGAAAGTCACCAAAATTATAATATTTTAAATAAAAAAATATAAAAATTATTAAAATATTTAATTCATACAAATTTAAACTTACGAAATTATTTAACTAATAAAAATTTAAATTTACGAAGTTATTTAAATAATACAATTAAACTTATAAAGTTATTTAAGTAATACAAATTTAAACTTACGAAGTAATTTAACTAATACAAATTATAAAAAACGCAATATTCACATTTGAGCACTAACGCTTATCTAAATAATATTAAAGATTTAGATTAAATAGCTTTTTCCAATTTCTCAAAATATTTTGTAATTACATAATATTTGCAAGTTGTTGGCTGTCAAAAATTAAATAAATTTATTATTACGGAATACTATCTAACTCAGAAATAGGGTTTTCAACTCTTTTGTTTGAGATTTCCCAAGCAAAGAGTTGGAATTCCGTGAGCGCGGTTGTAGATACTGACCCCTTTACTAATAAACGTGTTTTAATTTTTTTACAACTGATTAACTACCATTTACCATACATTAATGGTTGTTTGTCAGTTGTGTAAAATTTAAAACACGTTTATTTGTAAGGCCGTTAGTATCTGGTGTGTGATTTGGTTTTTTCAACCCTCTGATAGCGGATGATGACAATGCTGATTTTTAATTAATTTAACACATTCTTTGCGGGAAACGAGAAAACTCATCATACGCCGTTTTACAGTAAGACGCGGGAGACGAGTTTACTCGTTTTGTTGCGCACAGCGGTAAGGAGCGGGAAACTTGTAAACAAGGGGTTCTAAATGGGTGCGGGGTCATGTGTTTTCTATTGTCGGCGGTACCCGATCTATCTACCTGTCAAAACAATGAGTTTGAAACACAGCAAAAAATAAAATCGCTGTCGCGTATGTTCCGCTCACAAACTACGCAGTGAAACGCGGTATATGTGCAAGTTTTGCAATGTGCCCCTGCATAAAGGAAAGTGTTTCGAACGCTATCACACATTGAAGCACTATTAGGTTATAGTTTTTTTTTATATGTATTAAAAATTTCCAAATAATCTTGTAATTTTGTATGAATAAAGTTATTTCGATTGTGAAATACTGTTTTTTCTATGATTCCCAAGAAAGTAGAATGTTTTTGTCCATAAAAAGAGGAATTACACACACATCTTTTTAAAGTAAAACACTGAAAGTTTCATCGAAAAATATCAAATAGATCATAAGATATGAATATTTGGCGGAAATTCTAATTTAGGCGCTAAAATTTAAAAAAAAACATCCGCCCTACGCCGTGATTTGGCGGTAAAATGCCCGACCATATAGTGTTAATTGTTATAAAATGAATTAGCGCCATTTTGTTTCTCTTTTTACATTTTAAAGGTGCCGTTAAACGTCAATTCTAGGTCCATTTCAGGCTTTGAACATTTTTTTAATAGCAGAAAAGCAAAACCGTTATATTGGTAAGCTTGTCAGCTGATTACAATTTGATAAAAAGCTGAATTAGACCTAGAGACGGCGTTTTACGTGAACCTTTCAAATTAAAAAAAATACCAATTGCCATTTAATGACAATGTTCATAATTTGAATTTCTGTGTCGTGATTTGGTGTTTTTCTCCTCACAAAAGTAAACTAGATAACAATTAAAATCTAGATTATTTAATAGCTCGTGCATACTATATTATTCTTCAATCTAAGATTAAATTTAACATGAAATCATTCTGTCAGTCACGCTCCGTACTTTGGGAAATTGACCAAAGCTTTGCAAAAATGAACCAAGCCATGACGAACGTTCGAAAAAATAATTTAATAAGATTTTTCACTGAGATAAGTGCGATACGTTATTAAAAATTCAAATAGTATTTTCTAAATTTGAATTATTTTCTATGAAATTATTTAATGGCAGAAAACATCGTCAAGTTATACAGAAAAATAAGCTTTATAACACCTTTTTCATGGGATTCTGAGAGTTTTGAATTAATTAGTGACTGTGATTATACTATCAAATTAATTAATGAAATTTTTTATGGTATCCATGGGCGGAAGGCATTAACAATCATAAAACACTCAAAGTTTATGATACAGGGTTTTCCAATAAGAGGTGTTATTTTGATATTCAATCGTAAAAGATCAATGGTTTCGTTGCTTGTGTGGCCGTCTTGTTGAAAGTAAACGTTGTCCAGATCAATACCATCCAATTTCGGCAATAAAAAATCATTAATCATCTCTCGATAGCGATCCATTCACCGTAACTGTTGCTCCAGCCTCATTTTCGAAAAAGTAAGGTCTAAACTCTTGGGTTTTCCGAGCCCCAGACAATTTTGCTTGTTGACGAAGCCACCGAGGTGGAAATGGGCCTCATCACTCAAGATGTTTTGAATTTGATTCACTTAAGTGAATTTTAATAATTTCAATGCGTTGTTGAAGCGTGTATCGTTCCATTTTTATCAATGGCGTAGTTTCTACTTGTCAAAATGACAGCTTCAAAAGTAACATCTACCGAAATAGCGGGCTATACAAAATGACACCTCTTATTGGAAAACCCTGTATTTATAATTTAAAGCAATGAGGACCAATAATACACTTGTATTTTCCTTATGCTTCGCAAGTGTAGGACTAGTAAGTGTGGAGCAGTTGAAGATTTAGTACTATGTAAATTTCCCCACAGCGGGTAACTTTGACAGGAAGACGAAGAGAGACGGTTGACAGGCCAGCGCATGCGCAGACGGGAGATTAAATAATTAAAGATGGCGGCTAGCCGGGTGTGATGGGTTTTAAAGAATTATTTTTAAGTTTGAAAAATAAAAGTTTACCAAATAATTCAAAAATATTTTGCCTTTAACTAAATACTGACAGCGGTAAGCTCTGGCATCGTGAAATTCGCACAATTATTTTGTTTTTATTATTTTTAGTATCAATTGCTCTCGACTTTCCGGAGCCAGTGGGACAACTATGGCACACCCATTTGGGATAAATTCTGAGGCTGAATAGAGTACGCAGGGAAGGAAATGGGAAAGGGGAGGGTTGGGAGTTTGTAAATTGCGTGGCTCTCCAGATCTGGTCAACAAAGACGATTACAGACATTTCAAGCAGTCTTTCGATTCTGAATGATGGTCTTTTACAAGACATATTTCAATTATCGTTTAAAATGAATAAATAACAGGATAGAGAAGATCCAAAAGCATCCTAAATTATAATGATGTCATTAAATAGCTGATTGTGTGGGGTTTGCGTGGGATCCTGGCTCCATATTGGTGGTTGGACATCACCAGACAGGAAGTGCTGGCCTTACACGGCACGGCGATGCACGCCACCGGAAACGGCCATTCCAAATATGATTTCCTCCATTGTCGCGCCGTCGCGGTGCGAATCTTTAAAATTTCTCTCCGAACCGACGAACATAATAAATAGAATAATAAAAGATAATTTTATCGTCATTATTCAGGGATGCGACTATTTTTAATAGCGTTTCAATATAATATTATTATCTATAAATTTATGATGCTATTTTTGATCAGCCAATAAAAAATCAAAAACCTACTTCTTTCTTTCTTAAAATAATCGAGGTTTTCTAAGTACTCTAATACAGTTTAAAAAAAATAATGAACGGTGTATTCTGGCATTATAAAAATTCTGCCTATAATCTGTGGGTCAAAGCAAATACTTACAGCTAGCAACGTCCATTTCATCGTGATCTATGGAGCTTCGAAATGGCTTATGAAGAAGGTTAAGACCTCGTAGTAAGAGTTCAAAGATGGTTTAAAAGGGAGATATGTAAATACAAATGTTAGAGGGAGCGCTCTAATATTAAAAAAAAAAACGATAATAAGTAAGAGAAAATGGTGAAAATATTTAATAACACACGACTCGTTTGAAATAGAGCAAAAATTTCCCGAAAAATGCTTTAGTTGCATTTAAAGATACACTGTGAATTTTTTCATGGATATAACATATTAAATAACAGAAAAAAACGTGTTTCTAATATTATTTCGGAGATTGCTTTGCGATTTTATTCTATATGCGGGGGCTTAATATGAAAATAAAAATGAAACGGGAAAATGCGCAATATACCTACCTATATATCGATGGCGTAGCGTAGTAGTTTTAGTTAAGTTTTAAGAAAAAACATGTGTTATGAAAATCATTTATCAAGATACTTAATTTGGTAATAGATGTTTCATCTAGAATGAGTAAAAATCGGATATTCACATTAATTTCGTTCCTTCACATCATATAGTTAACGTGCAGTATTCTTATAAATTCAATTGTCAAATTGCACTTAACACATATGTGCGCTAGGCCATCGATATTATTGACAGAATTCGCGATTAAGAGGAAGCTACAAGCCAAAAATGTGTATATTCTTGGTATACCTTATATTGTAGGTAATGTGCATTAAAATCGCATGACAAACGTAGCCTAGAAACGTTCGATTTCAAGCACAAAACTGGTTTTTATTTAATTTGTAAATAATTTTATAAGAATGCAAAAAATTAATCAAGTGAAACTGTCACAGATAATCTTAGCTATAAAACTGTATTTTTTTAAAGTTTTATTCTTTACGCGTTCATACATTTGTATTGAACAAATATTTTTTGTAGTAGTTTGCATTTATATTTTTTATTGAGCAATTTATTTTTTTATTTGTATTCTACTCAAGAGAAACGATAGGAAAACCTTCAATTTATCTAAAGCATATTTTTTGGTATTTATAATGTACACCAATTCGTAATAAAGATTAATCAAAATAGTGATTTGGCGTTAAGCTTCGCCTTAACGTGGCAGCCTTTTTTCATCTTTATCTTGTTGTTCATTTAATATAACGATATCTTCATATCTATGAAGGAGCGGTGAAGGGTGACAGAAGGTTAAGTCATAACTTAACCTCTTGTGAATAGTTAACTGACAGACGGTTAAATTAACGAGTTATTTAACTGTTAACACCTAATAGTAGGTGGCCCCTATATAATAGGTATATGTTATTTGACGTGGGCCATTTTTACAAAAGGTGAAGGGCCTTGAAAACAATGAAAACAGAATCAAAAAAAAAACCTTTAACACAAAATTCAAGTGACAAGCTGTTCAAATTTGACATTTGATTAGGTGCACTGGTCGCTATTTTGTGGTTAATTAATGGATATTCTGTTTCTAAAGTAAGACAAACATTAAGGCCCGGTTGTTTAATTAGCAGTAGTAGTATTTGTTACTATTATTTTATTCTGTACAACATATCATATTATAACCAACCACCATAAGAAAATGTCTTCAATATCAAATATTTATTATTTTTATCACGTTTCAAAGAAGCTACGCGGCGGCTATAGACATGTTATTATGTAAATGAAGTGCGTATCTAAACATTAGTATGCGTCAATCTATACACTCAATGACATTTAAGTTCCAAATACAGAAGTTCACACCTTGAGTTATCTTAATCTAGTGATCATCAACTATTATTTTCAAGCTTAACTACCATGTTTCGCCCGAGATGTGCGTACAAAGAAAATTATAAGATTTTTTTTCAAATCTCTGTAGCACATGATGTAAAGGACGCATCAAACTGAAAATAGTGAAATCGACCTATTTTAAACAGAAAAAGCTGGATGAATTTGATGACGCCAGAGCGTTTAAGAGTTTTTTTAGAGATATTAATAAAATATCATGGTAATAATATTTATAATCTTCAAACTATTCGATGACTTCTAGGGTATATACAGGGTGTCCGGTAAAGTGTGCTAATTTCGGGGGTGATTCTACACGATAGTACAAGTAAAAAAGATAAATAACTTTTTTCGTAATTCCAAAGTTTTAGGGTAAAACAGTTGAATTTTCTTAAAAAAATCAAACCTAAAATAAATAAAAAAAAATAGTAAATAAATAAAAGAAAAACAAATATAAAAATTTAAAAAATAAAATAAAAATCTAAGAAACTAAACAAATAATACCTTATCCCATACACACAAGCAATTTATTGCTTATTATGGGAGAACATTGAAAAATAATAAATATTAATCATATCATAATATCTTTTATCTAATTACTAGTGAAATATATAAATATGTATATCACACATTGTAATTTTTTTATGTATAAATATAAAAAAAATAAAAGTTTTTTTTCCTTCTCAATCACCTCGCAAAGTTAGCGCACTCTACCCCCGGACACCCCACAATAAAAATTTCATGGCGTCAACACTGCTCGATAGTTTATAAAATTGTGTCAGTTTTACAGCTTACAGATTTATAAAAAAAAGATTGAAAGTAAATTATAATTAACTGTACAAAGTTCATGACAGCAGAACTCACCGTTCATATTATTTTGAATAATAATGCTCTTTAACTTTTCATTTTAGCGTTTTATGAATACTAAACAAACAAAAAACACTTTTCTAACAAGTAACGATATGAAATTCACATAGGATGCGATAACAATGGGCGAAGGTTGAAAAACACTGTGTAAACTTTATCATATTACCGTGGAAAATGGTTAAGCCTAAATTACGCCACCCAAAAGAATATTTACAGAACATAAAAATATTCGCATCAAAACAGACATTACACCGTCGTTATCGCGAAATTTCTCTCTACGAGGTAGATTCTCAATTTACTAATTTGAAATTAGAATGAAAAACTGTAATCGTTTTTTTTCGTTCTAAAACCAAATAGCGATCACAACCGACAGTTTATGTTGTTATCCTAAAATTTCTCCATACTGGGTAGATTCTCAATTTACTAATTTGAAATTAGAATGAAAAACTGTAATAAACTTTTCCATTCCAAAACAAAAGACAGTATGTGTAGTCATCCTAAAATATCTCACTACCAAGTAGATTCCCAATTTACTAATTTTAAATTAGAATAATAGAATGTAATAAACTTTTGCTCTTAAAGAAAACACGATAAATACGTTTCAATCAATGAAAAAGAATTATTGAAATTTTCCGCTAACAATTTTTTAAGATGCAAAAACTATTGATTTTTTAATAAAGTTTCATACGAAATAACTCACTTTTTTAACTTGTTTTATATTGACAAACTTAACTACACAGCAGACTTGAACGGCGAGAGATGAAACTTAAAAACTGCGTATATAAAAATTACAAATTAGGTTGTGTTAGGGTAGCTTCAGATACAGATAGCATCCAAGGAAAATCCTTCTAGTCCAATGTAAATCAAGCACGAATCCAGATACGAGGGATAACAGGCACTTTCTTTCCTCCAGAGTTTAAAATCTGGGTGATTCAGTGATTTTTTATATCTTATAAACAATGTAACTTTATTTGGAATGTTTCAACTTAATTACTACTTGTCGGAGGAGATTGAAAAAGATGCATAAAACAGGTTCATAGTTTGGTTTCCTAACCTTCAAACATAACTTCGAGAAAAAATGAACTTTAATGCATCTTTTACCATCTCCACAGACTAAACAGTTGTTTCTTGTAATTAAGTTGAAACCAGGAAGAGTTTTGTTTTAATATGATGTATCTATCTAACATGTCCCACAAGTCTAAACCTTTTCAAAGACCGCAACTTAAATAATAATGTAAACATCAAATTCAGTTTATTTTATGTTTAAGCTAATTTAACTTAAGTATTATTGGTAGCAGCAATTTTAGTCAAATTTATTCCAGTCACAACATCCCATAATATACTTTGTACAACTATTATTGTGCATTGAAGAGGTACATATAATTACATGTATAAACAGTACGGGGTCATATATCACAAACGTGACAAAACAAAAACCACGACAACATGTGTGCTGTGTGCTTCAGTAGGTAAGTCATTTGCATACAGAAACTCACACACTAACGAATAAATAATAATGCACAAAAAACCATAATAATTATAAAATCATCAACAAACTATAAAAACTGTTTTTGTCGATAGTTTTATTCTGCGTAAAAAGGGAACACGTTCAAATTTCAAAAAAGAAATTCGATCGTCAAACTAACTTCTGTCGTAATTCGAACGTCAAACTTTTAACGTAATTCGAACGTCAAACATCTATCGTAATTCGATTGTCAATCATTTGACGAAATTCTAACTTTTGAAAATGAAATGGAACACGGATTTGAAAATGCTTGTTGTGAATTGCGCTCCCGACGCGTGCGCATTGACAGGTGTGCCAGCACCGACTGGCGGCTGTTTCGCAAAGCTGCCTCTGACAGGTGGGCGTGACAGGAGGTGAGGGGGGGAAGAGATACCTTCTCAGTTGTTATTACCGTCCGGACGATTGTTTGGCTATTTCGCTCGGGTACCTCGCCGCCGGATGTAGAGATGCGCTCATCTTGAATAATTTATAAAACTTTTTAGGGTATTTTTTTATTACCAACTTCAAATGCGCATTTTTTTGTAACGTCGAATGAGGGAACATGGATATTTTTGTAATTCAGTCATGGAGAATACGTGGAAGTATATATTCGCGAAAGTTCTACAACATTGTGGCTATACATTTTATTTTATACTTAATGCAGAAAGGTAGGGATACTCTCAGTATCGCCATGGTGAAAGATCACCATTCAGAATCGAAACTTTTCTTGAAATGGTTTTATTCGTGTTTAGTGGCCAGCTCTGAATAGCCAGGTACTTCCTTCCGCATTAGAACAGACCGAGACCGTAGATGCTATAGCCCCACTGGCTCTAGCCGAACTGGCGCAGTTAGAACTCTCGTGTGGTACTCGCATTACAAAAAAAACTAAAGATTTTTACCACTTTTTTTTGCATTTAAATTGATATTTCTAAGCGCATTGTGAAAATGACGTCGCGAATAGTAAATAGTTGCTTTAATAATTTCAGAAAAACTAGTGAAAATTTCTTGATGTCAGAGCTCAAACTTCGAATATTTTATTATTGTTTTAATCAAACAAATTTTATGTTTTGACTCTTGAAAATGTAGGTCAATTGATTAATTCACAAGAAGTAGGAAAAATTGAGTATCATGGCAAACAATTAACCTTGACCACCAAATAGAGTATAGATACGCTTTCAGGAATGTTGAAGGAGAAAACGTTTTTGTTGAACTATTCAAATGTCATTAGTCTCATTAGATATTAAAAAAATATTTTGATTTTTGAACTAGATCAATTGGCGGAAGTCATAATAATGCATAATCAAGGTAATCTCAGGTAGATAATTTGAGTAAATTGTTCGAACGTAGCATGAGTCGCATTCACTCGGTTGGTTAAGTGGGTAGAACGTTCGCCTGCGAATTTAAGACGAGACAATACCCAAAATAAAGCCAGAATCTTAACGACGTAAGTGAAGAAGCCGTTCACAAAAATATGCGACGCGCGGCCCTTGTGTATTGAACAGACCTACGGTTGAATTTGCCCTGGCAAATCTCTAAAATAAAGTGGGAATCTTAACGACGTAAGTCATTGAGTCGTGTAATAACGATATTCGACGCGCGGCCCGGAGTAATGGACGGACCTACAGTCGACTTTCTTCTAGCAGGCCTAGATAATCGATCTTTCCGTGGGGTTTTTTTTAATTATTTCTGATGAACGAATTACTAAAATCTCAAATGTTTCTAGAGGGATTTTTCTGGAAGTTACTTATTCATCGTCTAGAAAAATAAAATCTGGTACTTATCGCTAATTTTACGATTGATAAACGTTTTATAAAATATTCAAAACGTTTTACATAAAATATTTTAATGGTAAAGTCCTTTTTTTATTCATCTTAAATATAAATAACTTAGATCCGTAGGAATCCATCGTCAGTGAAACCACTGAGCTATGTCGGCTTATTTCCAACCTGCCAAATGATTCAATATGTACTAGTACCTCAATCAACAATTACTGCTTATTATATTTTTTCACCTGTAAACAACCAACTTTATTTTTGTAGGAAAGTCTTTGTCAGTGCTAAATTTCTCACTAGATGGCGTCGAGACATATAATATCTTCATTTATTGGTGAAATATTTTTGACTTGTCAAACAGCCTATATTTAAAAATAAACTTGGGTATGAAATACACAAGTCACTATTCTTAACAGCGCGATTAATCAAAACAAAACTCAGCTAGGCATAGCCGGGACACGAACTTGGGAGGCAAATTGACATAACGGGTATCCTGATGGCTTCAAAAATAACCACCAGTTTGATACTGACAAAAAAAACACGTAAGTATGTAAAACTCTCCAAGCGAAGTTAAAGCATTGACATAAAATATACAGATCGGATTTTGGATTTAAAATATCACGACGCATCTAGCTTGGTAAAACCTTAACCGTGAGAAAAATGAGTATGGCTGATTTATTAAAATCCTGTTAAAAACGTGATGCACACTATTTCACTAGAAAATATTAGTATTTTTTTTAATGGTAAACTACTGTTTATAAGACAAGGTTTTTTGTGCATAGCACAAAGGATAACAAATTATTATAAGCAATAATTAATCGCCTAAAATATCTATACAAATTGAAAATATCTCCCGAGTAAATGTTTACAGGAGAAAAAATATAATAAGCAGTAATTGTTAATTGAAGTAGGTACTAGAACATATTGAATTATTTGGCGTGTTGGAAATAAGCTGACGTAGCTTAGTGGTCCAGAGCACCTGACTGGACATCAGAAGGTGCGGGTTCAATTCCCGTTGGAGCATTTATTTTTACTCGGGAGATATTTTCAATTTGTATTGATATTTCAGGCGACTAATTATTATTGCTTTGTCAAAATATTAGTACATTCAGAATATATCGGAACACGTATACATGCAGCTGCGCTTTTCGTGATTATCGACATTCTCGTAACACATTCGTGTTTTATTGATATTTTGTTAGGAAATCTGTCAATTCATTTGTTAAAGGCCTTAGTTAAGTGCAATCCATATTGCTGATTGGATCTAAATAGCCAGATACATACTTCCCAACCTTCCTCTTTCCCATCTCCTTCCCCTCCCCACTCCCAACATACCAACAACAAACTCACAACACACCTCAATTGGGGATGACATAGTTGCACTGCACGGAGAAAAATGTGAATTGCTAATTTATCAAAAATCTTTTCAAATTATTGATAATCCTGTTAAAAACGGGATTGCAGGTCGTTTCCTGATAAACTTTTATGAAATACCCAATATATCGGAACACGTGTTCATGCACCTGCCTGATTTATATACTAGGATATATATTAGGATTTTTATGACCACGTGTTCCGACATCGTGATAATACATTCGTATTTTACTAAAAGTTTATTAGGAAACCTATCAATCAATTCGTTAAGGGTCTGCAATCCTGTTTTTAACCGGGTTACAAATAATTTGAAGAGATTCTTAACAAATTAGTAATATTCAATGTTGGTAATTTTTCTCCGTGAGGCCGCAAACAGCAAAAAATTTTAGTTATTAATTACTTCACAAATATAGCGCTACAGGCTACAGTTTAAAACGAACATGTTCCTGTCTGAAAATATCCATGGCAGAAGAAAACAATTGCTGTAAAAATAAAGAAATGAAAAAAAAGAGTTAATAATCAATGATTAATTAATAATTATTGTATATCAACGGTCGTAAAGTGAGCCCAGTCACTGTGTATAGATTGCCAGTAGAAAGAAGGCCCTCGTAGTGTAAATATATTCAATGGTTCCTACCTAATAATTATTTTGACAGCGGCTTCCATGGTAGAGTAGGTAACTCATCATAATAGTTTCAATTAAAATATTAATTAAGAAATAATTATCAACAAATTAATTGCATTCAAAATTGGTAGGAAATAATTTTAAATGGTTTATAACTTGTACGGGATACGAAACTACAAAAAAATACATGAGTATTTCTCAAAATAAATGTACGTAACGAAAATTTAGTTACGAAATAGTGTTACGAAATAGTCATAAGACGTAACTAAATAGTAAACATAAGGCTTGTTTGCACAATGTCAAATTTTATTTTACTTTTTTTGATTATTTATTAAATTTAATTAGTTGTCGTCTTTTGTAAATGTAAGTAATTATCCTTTACTTTTTTATTTATTGTACATACTACAAACATACATAAACTTACGACCCAAATATTTGTATTTTGTTATACCAAAGGGGTTTAAAAAAAACAAGGGAGTATAAATAAATGTTTTTTAATCAAATTATCAGCTCCCAAATTGAAGTACCTAACACAATATTCAACAAATCTTAGTAAATTAAAGAACAGGCACTGTTTAAACTATTAAAAATTTAATAACATACAATTATTTAGTTTGAATCACTATCCATTAGCGTTTTATAAATTTCTTCCTCATCTTTATAATAATTGAAATCTTTCCAAGACACATTTGGTCAGTTTTTCAGTCTTTGGTTTATCACTCCGCTTTGGCGCATGAATATAGTCATTTAGTGATAGAGATTTAGAGATAAGGCCCTTACAAACCACTTTCTTTTTTGTATGTATATTTTACAGTTTTTCGTTTTTAAGATGGTCACTCCACATGGTTTATCTTTGATTTTGTTAGAATCTTCATTTTCACTACTCATATTTTCAATATCAGTGTTATTTTCTATGGCATTATTATTTCCTATTATAACATATCCGATTTATTATATAATCCAGTTTCAATGGGAATAGCATCATTATTAGTCTTAGTTTGTTTATGCAATAATATTTTCAGAATATTCACTTGCCTTTTCATCCGATTACAGCACTGTCTTTAATTCTTATTTCGACTTTTTAATCGAGTATTTTCTTCAGTCAGCTTTTGTAGTCTTTCCTTTAGGATTTTTTTGTTATTATTTCTACGTTCAAATGTATTATTGTCTTGTGTCGTAGGATTAGCCTTTTTCTTTCTTTCAGCTCTTTTATCATTGGCTTGTCTCCACTTTGCTCGTAGCTCTTCTTTTTCTTCTTCTGTAAGAATTTCTTTTTTATTTTTGATATTTTCTATAACTTTTGTTAAATGCTTTATTCGGATTTCCTCATATTTATTTATTATGTCTTTCTCTGTAAGCTATTTGCCTTTCGGCATTGGTTTTTGGAGGAATTCCCAAAAAAAAAGTTATGCTGTAGTTATGGTTTTATCAGAGTAAATAAAGATAAATTAATATTTAAATAAGCTTTTATAAAAAACTTAAGGCGCTTATAAATATTGTATAGAGCGCCTGTAGAACGGATAGTGTGTATGAGTGCCTCAAGCTTATTTAAAATAAAACCAGTATTGGACGGCTCAGCTAGATCTTCAAGTACTTGTCATTATGTATAATGCCATATAATCGCGATGATAAAACATACAAGTCCGACGACACCTGCTCTGCCATTGACCATCAGGAATTTCCAGCGCATCCTATGTATTACAACCTACCTACTTTCCAGCGCCATCAACAGATCTGCTCTATGGTGTAATAAATTTTATTTTTTTCTTATTATATCTAAATACATATGTATATTTGTGCATTGTGCATAATTTATTACATTATTACTAAACTTACATAAGACTTTCATAAAAATGCTAGACACACTTACAATATACTTACTTTTCTTAATCACGTTGTAACTGTGTACACTCAGCTTTACATTGAACTTTTTCGTTACGTTACGAAATTCATAACAAACGTTACGAAATTGTAATAAGAATTTATGTTATAAAAAGTCAATGGTTTGATAAAATTTAAAAGTGTTAATATGTAAGCTTAGCAATGTTCGTACCGCACATGTTTCAAAAAGATGAGTAGAAAAAGACTTACCGTTTTGTGAAAAAAGGCTAAAATATTTCCTGTTACGAAATAGTGGTCCCACTAAAGAAACACGTTGTTACTGATTTTAACAATTAATGTTATGGCGGAGAAGTCAGACCAACAACCAATCAGAAAGAGGCTAGTGTTGCCCATGTTAAATTTTACGAATGGGTTAAAAAATTACGGTGGAAGTACTAATAAAACGTAACTAAAGAGTAGTTACTAAAAAGTAAATGATGATGTCTCACTTTGTTTTTTGTGCATAAATTATTAATTTATTATGAAACCCCATAGAAAATTACCCTTTTACAGAAACTACATTTAATTAAGACCCTAAAACTTACAAAAAATCACATATTATAACGTTATTATCGCATTTTATGAAGTATAAACAAATGAGGTGGGTAAGGTGGCAATTTTATTTTGTATGGAAGGTAAAAATCGATATTTAAAAAAAAAATAAAATATTTGCGAATTAATACAATTGTAATGTTTATTTTTCGATATTGTAAAGCCTAATATTTATTCTACAAAATGGTGCATATTTTTTTTGTATGATTAATTAAAAACATGTGAAATTTTTGAACTGTTTGTAGGCACACTTTATTTTTCCAAAATGTACACTTTTTTTGAGAAATACTCACATAACGGTTAAAATAATATTATTTAGTTAGCGAAGGCGCAAACCGTGCAAAAAATGTTCAGTTATCGCACCGACAGCGCCATCTATGAATAGGAGCGAATACTATTAACGCGGAAAACGCTCATAGAGGTCTCTATATTATTACTGTATTTGTAAGAGCACGTAGCCATCTATCGGTGGAAAACCTAGTTATATATATTTTTTTTTTTTTTTGTATTAGGCAATTCACCCTAAATAGTTATATATTTCTTTATAGAAAAACTGAATATACGATCTTCGTATCATAATGTGAATATTTATAAACGATGCAAGACAGGATAATACAAGTAAGATTAAAATTGTTATCACATAAAAGCCCGTGAATCAATATTAATTTGATAATAGTATGTGAGATAATTATCAAAATAAAAATAAATTCATGTGAGGTTTTGTTTTTTACCCTCCGTTGATCTCTATCACTGAATGACAATGAGATTTTTTTTTGTAAATAAAATCAGGGTTTTAGGATCACAGGGGCCTATCTACAAAAACTTAGTTTTGAGATAAAAGTTGATATATATTGGAATTCTCTTATGCCGAACTGCATGCCCAACAGATTTATTGTTATTTATTTACAATTAACACATTAAATATTACACGAAGTTAATACAAGGAGAAATGTTACAATAAAAGATGCTATGACAAAAATTGGACACTAAAACAATAGAGATAAAAAATTATTATAAGCAATTATTAGTCGCCTGAAATATCAATACAAATTGAAAATATCTCCCTAGTAAAAATAAATGCCGCCGACGGGAATTCAACCCGCACCTTCTGATGTCCGGACAGGTGCTCTGGGCCCTGAGCTACGTCGGCTTATTTCCAACACGCCAAATAATTCAATATGTACAAAAATTATCATCAAAATGATAGTTCATCACATCTTTAAAAAAAAATATAAAGTCATGGAAAGTGATGAAACATAAACTTGATTAACTGGGTTAAGTTGGTTAAGTTAGGTTTAATTTTTTTTTCACTGTTTTTAATGACTTTATATCACTTTTTAAATGTGTGTTGACTTGTCACTGTGTTGAGTTATGATAGAACCAGAGATGTGCTTTATTTCAAATAAATCCATTTCAAATGGAAATGCAAAATGCAAAATTGGTATTTTCCATTTTGCATTTTAAATGCTTTTCTAAAAACCATTTTGCATTTTGCATTTTAAATGCTTTTCTCAATGCATTTTCCATTTTAAATGCTTTTTTGCAACATTCTTCCTACTATCTCCATTCATCTTTTTTTCATAAGCCCCAAATATCAGTCGGTCCTCAACCTCGCTATGAGAGATAATTTCCATGTGTCAAGTTGCTCCCTGGTAGGAGCCCTGGCAATTGAGTGATACCATTACAAAACATACTGATTCAAATACTGAACATGGGGCCATGACGCTGTAATATTAAATGTTAGATAGCAGTTTCTATGTTTTTACGTTGGCAACATTAGTCCCGCGCAATTTTTTTGTGGTTTCGTAATCTGTAGTCGTGGTGTTTTTGGATTTACCGTCATGTAATATGTTTGTTCTACATTGATGTCCATTATTAAATTACAAAATCGTTTAAAAATTCTTAAATCATTTTGATTGTTTGACCTGAGAAACCATTTTGCATTTTCAATGCATTTTGAAAATAGGTATTTTGCATTTTGCATTTGAAATGCATTTCTAAAAACCATTTTGCATTTTGCATTTTCAAATGGAAAAGTTTTGACCCATTTCCATTTTGCATTTCAAATGGTTTTGAGTACCCATTTTGCACATCTCTGGATAGAACCCATGTAGATATATCTACATAATATGTAGGTAGTTGATATTATATCTAAATATAAGTGAATTATCCAACAGATGTTGTGACAAGTAGGTACCAGGCAGGAGATACCTGGCCGCCCACAAGTGGCGCCGCCCACGGGTCAGGGCGGATTGCCGGTATGATAATGCGCCGCCCTCGGCTTCTCTGCCTGCTTCTACCTGCCTTAATTGGTGAGGTCTGGTGGTGATAATGGTGATAAAACTGTTGTATGTAATCCGATATCTCACGTAACAGAGTACAATGTACAATAGAAAGAATATTATAGAAGAATGCGAAGGACGACTTTAGTTGAGCTGCAGGAATTTTGAATGGAAATATAATTAATAATAATTTATTAACCCACTAGAGGATCCCGCAATGATTCACTATTGCTAATGTATTACTCAGGCGTCTCCGACTTTTTCCACCATTCACTTCTGTATACCACAATGTTACTGTTAAAAACTACATTACATCGAATTTAATTCTACTCCGTATCTCATTCTGGAGCAGAGATATTGAGTTAAGTACTCTTCGGGCGTCCCCGACTTATTCTACCACTCAAACCGCTCTCTAAACACTCCTGGCACTAATAAGAATAAACTTTGAAATTTTCAGCGATATCGGTCGACTACTTTTCGAGTTTTGCGAGCACGAACATGCGCAGACTGTATTTTTAAATATTAAGATAATTAAATGCGTAACTCTTTCTTTCTGATATACAAAAAAAGCTCAATCTCAAACATAGAAAGGCTGATTTTTTAAGTTATGGAGACAGTGGTAGACCTCGTGTCCATAAAAGTATGTAGGTATTCTGACGTCATAAGATTTGTAAGCAGGTACTTAAACACCTAGGTACGCTGGGTAGGTACCAACTTAATTATAAACCACGTATTTTAAATCTGGTACTTACCGCTATTTTATGGTTGAAAAACGTTTTATAAAATATACAAAACCGTTTTACAAAAAAATATTTAAATGGTAAGGTCATGTTTTTTATTAATCTTTAATATAAATTAACTTTCTTCCTTACAGGGATCGCTCTAGAGACATTTTAGATTTTAGTAATACGTTCATCAGAAATAATTAAAATGTGAGCGTCGAGTGAACCCCTTTATTAGAGTCTAGAATACTTGAAAATGTTTTTTTTTTACACGAGGAGGAAAATAATTTCCCTCGGGGACCTGTCATCTTTGGGGAGGCTGTGTCTGTGTCTTGAAGAGACCCGTTTCGTGGGAAGGAGAAAACACAGCCGAGAGAGCTGTTAGAGTCTTATGTCGCTTAAATAATGAAACCTGGCAACAAAATGAAAGATTTAAGATAGTTATCGTAAACACTGAGTTACCAGATAAAATATTACATGCGAATACGCAAATTACACGAAAGGCCGCGAGGTTCATAAGGTCAAGGAGCTCCTTATACAGGAATCGCAATGATGTAAGACTTAAGGGGGTCACAATTAAGTGTTAAATGAATCAGCCAAGCATTCCTTATAAGTAGATACCTGCACAAAAACGGTAAATATTTAATATCTACGGGTAAGAAGGTACTACGTCTAGCTACTTCTAAGCAAGAACAAGAGATGCCACAGAAATAAGCATTGTCTGATGCTGTTTTTAGTTAAATACATTATTTATTTATAGGAATCGTCAATGCCGATATGGCTCAGAGATGAATCTAAGACACGTGAACATTTTGTAGCGTCACGCGGACCAAGACATTTTCTTTTATTCAATTGTTTACGACAGGTAAATAATACATTTACAGTATATCTACGACTTCTTATTTAAGTTTTAACATAAAGCAACACTGAGTGTACGGAGGCATCATAAGGATGCACTATTCCTGTAAAACGTAGTTAACAATAATATTCAATGCCCAGAGTTGCTGAATAAGATTCAATTCAATGTACCTGCTCGTTCAACACGCTCTTCTGTCCTGTTCAGGGTGGATCAATGCAAAACGAACTCTAAGCAGAATTCTTGCCTGAACAGCAAATGCAATAATTGCAAAAGCGTATTATCCAAGGTTGATATTTTCAGTTGCGAACTTACCAAATACAAGAGGTCCATAAAAGAATATTTCTCTGATGTGTTACGTCTCTATTGTTTATATTTCTATTATGATTTGATTTATATCTACAACCTCTCTCTATGGCTATAAATGTATTGATAAATGTTTTGTTTTGTAAATTTTTCGTTTGATATAGACTTTTGTTTTGTATAAATTTTTGAATTGTGATGTTTGGTAATAAGTTGGGTTTTCAAGCGATAGATGGCACCAGTCATACAGCTTACTCAAGAGTCCGACAGATGTCGCTAGAGTGTAGCAATTGCCTGTGGGATATTATTGCCAGACAACAAGCTTCTAGAAACAGAGAATTACCAACCCTCGGGTAATGAACAGTGTAGCTAAATCCAGACTTATTTATTGTAACGTAAATAAACTTAATTATTGTAAAGAACCTTTTACTTAATCAAAGAGTTCCCAACACGGAAATCTGCAAGTAAAGGCAGAGATATAACAATATTCCTTTCTTACAAATTTAATTTACTTATTCCTTATTATGCAACTAAAAAGAGAGAAGAAGAGTACTTCTTAAGAAGAGATGCCGGACGAGGACGCGTGGAGGCGCATCTCAAACGAAGTCTCCGACTTCCCGACCCAAATAGAAGATGATGATTTTTTGAAGAAATTAAAGACATAAGGTTCGCCATGTCTGCGATAGGAGACAGTCTATAACCAATCGGGCTCATTAGCATGAACATACGCCACAAAAGGCTACGTCGGTGAACACGGCTTTGTTGTGGGCTGTGGGGCATTGTTCTGGCGCCTCACTCGAATAATAATATTATGATCATTTTTGTGTCCATTTTGTGTTTCATTTTCTTTTCCCATAAGTTGAGGTTCAGTTCGGCAGTTCGGCTTGCGTATTTATACGTAGCATAAAGTGCCGCGAAATCCATAGCGGTTTTTTGACATTTGTGCCCTATCCGGCGAAATAGCAGCGAATTCGCAGGTAGTTGACGGCCTCCGTGGTCGAGGGATAAGGTTGCACGTTCAAATCCCGGCGTGCGCAAGAAAATTTTGTTTTATGAATTTGTGTTATTTTAAAATTTATTCATATTAAAAAAATTATAGCACAAATAATGAGAATGGTAGCAGAAGTCCGAGGAAGACATGGCACGATCCAATTAATCAGATACTTGAGAAGGGCCATGTATAGAGTCATATTAATAGAAGAGTGTGTATGAGACGATGTGTGAATGTAAATGAAGCAAGGAGTGTGTGCTCAAACCGAGTTGTTTGGCGGTCCGTCCTCTCTGACTACCCCTGCGGGGAAATGGCATGATGGTTAGTTAGTTAGTTATATCATATTTGCGGCACCTTCCGGAGTGGAATATTTTTTTTTTTTTAAATTTGCCGGTAACCCGGGTGTTTATTGACATCAATATTTGTTTACAAATTATGTGCGCTACCCGACTCACTAGACAATATCTGTTCTGATCCGGGTAGCAGTATCTACCATTACATATATCAATAATAATAAAAGTGAATAAAAATACAAAGTAAATAAATAAAAATACAAAATACAGGAAAAAGAAACGTAATTAAAAAATAAAAGATTACCTAGATAAAATAATCTAAATATAAATTATTACATACATATGTAACAGTAATTGAACTTTTTTAATTTTTTATTTTTTTTATTTTTTTTTTTTATTTTTTTTTTTTTAGTGTGAATCAAATAATCAAATAATTGAACATTTTTTGGTGTGAAAGTTCTTTTTTTTTTTTTTTAATATGCCATATAAAAATTAGCACGGAATGTTTGAAAGTAACTTGTTAATGCAATTTCTTTTTTTGTTCATTAGCCACGTATTAAAGTATTTATATGTACATTTTCTGTTGATTTGAGTTGTATGTTGTGTTTCTTTTAAGAAAATATTGAATATGGAAGGTGCGAGGTAAGATTCATGTTTTTTAGCAAGAGTGGATTTAATTATTGGCACTTGTAAATGATTGTTAGATTTAGCTCTAGTGTTCTGGGAGTGAGATATGTGTGAAGGTGACGATTTTATGCAATTTGTATGGATAATTTTTTTTATGAATAGCTTCCTGATATCAAGTATTTTATTTTTAATTAAAAGATTTTCAGTGGGATAAAGATATGGTTTTTTGAACATAGTTCTAATAAGTGCTTTATGAGCTGTATTAAGTAGCTTGATGTATGTGTCTGCGGCACCACCCCATGCCGATATACCATAAATTAAAATGCTTTGACAAAGGGAAAAGTAGACATTTTTTAGTAGTTTAAGTGACATAATGTTTCTAATCGTTTTAAAAATGTATATTTGTTTCCGGATTCTCATTGCAAGTGAAATTATGTGAAGTTCCCATTTTAGTTTGCAATCCACTGTTAAACCAAGATACTTAATATTATCCGAATGTTCAATTTTTTCGCAGTCGCAGTTTTTGGTTTGTGATGTAGTACATGGATACAGGTGTAAAAGCGGGATACTCTCAGTATACTCTCAGTATCGCCCTGGTATAAGGCTACCATTCAGAATTGAAACATTTTAGCAGCGAAATGGCTTTAGCCGTGATTGGTAACCAGATCTGAAAAGCTAGGAACTCCCCCAAACTTCGTCTTCTCCGACTCCTTCCCCTCCCCACTACTTTCAGCCTCACAACATTCCCCAATTGGGTATGCCATAGTCTCACTGGCCCTAGACGGTTAGGACTTACCGTATTTAACTCGAGTTTACGATATTTTTAACCTTAAAAAATGCTTCAAAATTATGAAGGAAATTTTTTTTTCGAATATTATTCTAGCTTGTCATTTCGTGACTTATAATATTACAAATATTATGATTAATTTATCTATATTAATAATTCTGTCTTAAATGTCATAATATCAATTTAAAGTCATAGAATTATATTTATTTACAGTAAAGCCTGACATGACTTATTTTTATTGTAAAGAACGCAATTTTTATAATTCTTTGATTTTAGGTTTCTTATTCTAGTAAATCTAGGCCGAAGATGAAATTTTTTGTGTCCAATTTGAAAAAAAAGTCTATTAAAATATGTTTCCAAAAAGGCGAAGACTTGTCTCCAAAACATATTTAATGCTTTAGTTGCCGAAAAATATTAAAAAAGGCGCAATTAATATATGTTTATTAAAATGATCACATAAAAATAGACCTTTTTGGGACCTCTATGCGATGTCACCAGTCTCCCGGTTGAACTCACTGTACTGCATGTTTCCGGACACCGTGTACGTATATTACTATCACTGCTTTAGCAATAATAATTTATTATATTCAGCGAGTTTCGTTTGATTTAATTTGCGGTTATTAAAATTACGATCTATTGTTAACAAACCAATATAATAAATACTTAATACCTTCACTAGAAATATAATGTTTACGACTGTAGTCTGACGGAAACGAAGGGGTATGCAATTAATTTGGAGAACTCCGAGGTGTATTGTAATAACTTATTACCTACATCCATATTGGACAAAAAGTAGACAGTGAATAACTTTAAATGCCATTAAAAGGAAGCTACAAGCCAAAAATGTGTATATTCTTGGTAAACCTTATATTGTCGGTAATATGCATTAAAATCGCTTGACAAACGGAGTCTAGAGACGTTCGATTTCAAGCACAAAACCGGTTTTTATTTAATTTTGTAATTTATTTTTTTATTTGTATTCTACTCAAGCGAAACGATAGGAAAACCTTCAATTTATCTAAAGCATATTTTTTGGTATTCGTAATGTACACCAATTCGTTATAAAGATTAATCAAAATAGTGATTTGGCACTAAGCTTCGCCTTAAATTGTATAACTGCATGCTATATGGAGAAAAATTAGTATGGTAAATTGGTAATCCGGTTAAAAATAGGATTTCAGGCATTTAACGAATGAATTAACAGGTTTCCTGATAAACTTCTAGTAAACTACGAATATAATATCACACGACAAAAAAATAGTATTGCTAATTTATTCGCAATCTGGTTAAAAACGGGATTGCAGACTCTTAACGAATTAATTGATAGGTTTCCTGTTAAACTTTTAGTAAGAGGAATGTATTGTAACGATATCGGAATTAAAAAAATCATTTCGTCACTATATATTATCAAGGCAAATGCAGGTTCATGAACACGTGTAATATATTGATTAGGAATTAACTAAAAGTTTATTAGGAAACGTCCTGGAATCCCGGATTATTAATAATTTTAAGCGATTTTTAACTAATCACCAATACTTATTTTTTACCGTGCACGATGTCGGGACACGTATTTTAACGCGTGTTCCGACAGTATATTCAATAATACATTTGAAATTTACTAAAATTTTATCAGGAAACCTGTTAATTCATTTGTTAAAGGGCTGCAATCCCGTTTCAATCGGATTACAAATAATTTGAAGATACAATTAACACATTAGCAATACTCATTTTTCTCTGTGCACCTACTTTGAAACAACCTGCTGATAATTCACCAATAAACAAACTAAAAAAAAGATTGATAAAAATGAAAAGTACATAATTTTTTCAAACCTATACACCTCAAACCAAACTAAACACAATTTAATTAACATGTAGGTATATTATGTTTTTAGTTCTACTAATTAGATTATTATTCTATAATTATTTACTAACGTTTTTAATGTCTATTAAAAAAAACAGTGCTACATAATTTACAGAAGATATAATATATATTTCACCTAATTTTGTACATAAAATATACCAACATAATAAAGCTAGGTTTGTGTGTGTGGGGGATGCGTCATTTAGTTATTTTTTTATGTTTATTCAAAAATATTCAGTAAATATTTTCAGTGTTTTTTATCTTGAATTAATTGTTTTTGTTATTTATATTTCGGATAATTTCTGGTCATGAATTAAAAAAATTTACTTCAAGTTATTTATAGTTTAATTGCTCCATTGTTTTTTACGTTTTGGAGTTGGGAGTATTGACGTACTTGTATTAAATAATTAACTGCATCGTTAAGTACACTTTAGTATCCTTTTCCTTACACGAAATCGTTACTACATTGTGTCTATGTAATACTTTGATGTACTTTAACTGCTACTAACCTAATGTTTATACAACACAACAATATCCTCCTTGAGAATCTCAAGGATGAGGCTGTGTTTTTACTTATGACAGCATTATAATACTTAATATAAAACATGGGAACAACTCAGCATAGGTTCTCCTAGTGAGATGTTCACAAACACTACTACTAACCCACACAGATAGTGATTATCAACATGTTTTGTACAACTGGTACTTATTATGTAAACTGTATTTAAGAGAATAGAATAGAAGAAGTAAATATAAGAATAAGAACTAAAGAAGAATAAAAATAGATAAAATAGAAAGAAAAGTCCAAGAATTAACAGTTAGCAAGACGTTAGTCACAAATCCGGTTACAGACATGACAATGCGTCATTACCGGAAATGGCCACCACACAATCTAATGCTTCGTATACATACGCGAGCCGAACTGCCGAGCTGAACCTCAATTCATGGGAAAGGAACGAAGCAATCGCAAATGGCGCCAAACGCCGCTTGCAGATGCTTCGTTACTTTCCCGTAATTCGTGGATCGGTTCGCGTTTAGGTTCGAAAATGTATACGGACCATAATAATTCATACATCTGGTACTTTGGTAGTCAGTTACGATCTCGTGGTCCCCTGGTACCTGGCTCGTAATAATATTAGAATCTATACCTCAATTTACCGTTACCGCGGCGACGAGAGGCTTTACTGTGCTGCTGAGAGCCGAAGATTAAAATAACCCCTGAGGGGGTTACATCATTTTATAAGCCGTGGTGATTGTCGATAATATAGGAATCCGCGGCGGTCATCGATGTCGATTGATCGGTATTCGAATTTAATGAAAATTTATTTTAAAAATGTATATCACTATTTTGATTAATCTTTATAACGAATTGATGAATACCAAAATGCTATAGATAAATTGAAGGTTTTCCTATCGCTTCGCTTGAGTATAAAACAAATTTAAAAAAAAAGAAATAACTTAATAAAAAATATAAATGTAAACTACTAAAAAATATATTTTTCAATAGAAATGTATAAACGCGTAAAGTAAACAACTTATAATACAGTATTATAGCTAAGATTATCTGTGACAGTTTCACTTGATTAACTTTTTTGCATTCTTATAAAATTATTTACAAAATAAATAAAAACCAGTTTTGTGCTTGAAACCGAACGTTTCTAGACTCCGTTTGTCAAGCGATTTTAATGGCTATTACCTACAATATAAGGTATACCAATAATATAAACATTTTTGGCTTGTAGCTTCCTCTTAAGCTAAAGGGAGTATAGCATCCCCAATGGGAGGCTTAAGGTAATTGGGAAGGGAAAAATAAGATGGGCAAGTACCTGGCTAAACAGATCTAGTAACCAAACATGGCATTATTAAAATATATATATATATATTTTTTTTTTAATAATACATCTATGAACGTTATAGATACCTTTAACTCCGTTAAGGGGATACATAAAAGAATTTACAATCTGCTCTTTCATAGATGGCGCTAATTTAATTATTTTAGGAAAAAAAACACTTCTGCAAGTTATGTTTAAAAATATTAAGATGAATTATTTATTTGCGCCTGTAAATACGCAATACGAATATGAATAAATAGTTTTGTCCGTACACAAACTCAATATTTTCGAGAAAGGTATACAAATACAATAATGTATCGGGATTCAATCCAATATTGTATTTATATGCCTTTCTTGAAAGAATTGAGTTTGTATCAGGACAAAACTATTTATTCATATTGTGTGTATGTACGGATGGAAACAAATAATCCATCTTAATATTTTAAAGATAACTGTTTGATAAGTGTTTTTGCTAAAATAATTAAATTAGCGCCATCTATGAAAGAGGAGATTAGGAATTCTTTTAAGTATACCCTTAATCGTCAGTTCTCGGGATAGGTGGTAAAATGGATGTACATCGATACATGTGGTCGGTCGGTCGGTCGGTCGGTCGGTCGGTCGGTCGGTTAGTCGGTTGGTTGGTTGGTTGGTAGGTGACATCACTGTCTGAAGACCCAACCATAAGGAGAACAGCAAACGCAGAAGACTCGAAAACATTGCGTCATCGACGACAAACAAAATAAACAAGGTGTTGGAAATGTTTGACATATTAATATATTCAAAGTATTCGGGCGTATCTGGAAAAAACTTGAATTTACAAGACATGCCATACTTTTGACTCCAACTCGACTAAATAATGCGATATTTCACTGTTGTACTGTAAATTCAACTCGCTCGCATACCTCAGGAAACAAAGTGTAAAATTGTACTAAACGACATTTTGTTGTTTTTTTTTTTCATTTGCTGGTTCAGTAGGATAGTATCAATCTTTCCTCATACTCGAAATATCTATAAAACAAATTCTTTTCGGGTTGAACGAAAAAGATCTGCTTAATGACCTTCAAAGCATTGCAAGGAATGGCGCCAGCCTATATATCGAAACCATGTATTCGACAAAACTTAAGCAATAGACAGCTTACTCTAAGGTCAGCAGATCTAGATGTTAGTAATCGTCTAATCGAACTTTCTAGGTCAAATTGAGCCGTTTACTATGATCGTTCTTTTAGTGTAACAGGCCCTCTCATCTGAAATAGACTTCCCTCAGCTCTTACTAATCTCCAGAATTTGGCTGAATTTAAACGAGCTTTATAACAAAATTATTTAAAAAAATCTTACCATTCATAAATTTTAATTTCTTTTCAATATTTTATAATAAGCCATATTCTAAAACTACCGGAAATTGTTTGGTTTCGGTTGTCTCCTTATTGTACCTTTTTAAAGTGTCTGCTCAGAAAATTCTCATTTCTGAGCACAAACTGCCTCCTGTTTTATATTATTTTTTAGTTTTAATATTCTTGTTTTGTCCTGTCCTGCTGTTATTGTTATTCTAAGTTTTGTCATCACTTTGTATAAACAGTGTATTTAGTGTTATAATATTAGATTTGTATTGGGTAAGGCACACTGTAGGAATAATTTTAAGAACCACTAATACTGAATTACCATTTTTTAAAGTTTGTTATACGAGTAGTTAAGCGCACTTGAAGTGAAATGACACTAAACTGCACTATATAAATGCCATGTTATTATTATTATAAATGTAAATTAGTCTTAAACGACAGCCACGTAGCACAGTTTTACATTAAAATAAAAATAATATATTTCTACCTTGTTTTGTAGTGTAAAGCTATCCTATGTAGGTACTTGGCACAGTTTTACTTTCAACATTGTAGCGCCTGGTGAAAAATCACCATTAAAATTTTCTCGAACTTAATTTAGCCGTGTTTAGTGTCCAGTTATGAATAGCTAGGTGCTTCCAGAACTTCCTCTTCCCCATTTCCTTCCCCACTGCCTTCAGCCTCACAACACGCAGGTATAACAACCGCACAAGACTATCACTGGCTCCGGGTGGTAAGATCTCTTGAGCAGTATTCAAATTTAAGGCGATGCCATACGTAGTAATGCAAAATCATGTGTTTTAGGTTTGAAAATTTGGTCGCCTAGAAATGTTTCAGATGCTTTAATTAAATACTTCGAGTAGAATACATCTTGGCCTTTGAAATAATCGAGTGTTTTTTAGATAAGTCTTTTCATAAGCCCAGAAAAAAATAATGTAAAAAGCCTATGAAAACTGCTTTAAAGTTCAAAATCTCCTACTTACGAACCCATTTTCGGTTATGATTTTATTGTATAATGTGGAAAATTAAGTTATCTATAAAATGATCGAAAAAAAATTAAATATTCATGCCTGAACATCCACAAAATAAAATAAAAGCACTTTTTGGCCATGTTTTTTTCTTGCATAAATCAAAACCGGCGGATGGTGTTAGGCGGGAATTTAAATCTTATCGCCATCTACGTAAGGGTTGTTATTGATAACGGCTCAATTTAAAATATTACACGACGTAGTGCATCGCCTTAAACGATAATCGATAGCTGAAATAATTTATTACGAGGTAAATAAAGGGAACGATTTTTACTGAACGAAACTTCGCATTAAAAGCCCTGTGTAAAATTCGCATAAAAAATTATAATTTGATTGATTTGATGGGCCATCATTGTTTTAATATAAACGAGCATTACTAATAACGTCAGGACACGGAATCGCTTGGCTTGATGACCAAATTCATCCATGACACAATCATTAATAATCATGTTCTTTCGACTTTCATCAACCATCAATCATTCGGTTACATTACGAGTCTATGGATCCAGGTGTCGTCATATGTGACGTCACCGGGCACACTTCCGAGAAGAAAAGAACAACTTGTCCATACAAGGACTGCAACTGATGACGTTATTCCGACCCAAAGAAATCAGCGAGCGAATTATTAATGAATGATTTTTCTTCGTTAATCTCTCTCTCAGCTATGGGACGTGATCATTACGATCAATCAGTCTTCAAGTCAAAGTGGAGGCAGACAATGCAATGGTCGACCCCGACCTGTTCTATCATGATTAGCGGCAAAAACCCAATGAGGTTGTCTGTTGTCTCCTACAACGAAATTTCATGTTATTTGCGAATGTATCATATTAATTATTAGAGCGTGCTGAGGACAGAACTTTTTTGAATGATTGGAAAATATCGAATAGTACCGAAAATGTAAGCCGTCAAAACATAGTAAGATAGTACAGGTAAAATAGGGTTTGATAAATGACGATTTTTTTGTCATTTACTTTGTGCATTTTGATACTATTTTACCTGCAACGGTAATATTGTAATCCTTAATAAAATGAGAAGTGTCAATTAAAAGCAATCAAACACATACAATTTTGTTAAACCACTAAGAAAATGCCAAATTCCCTTCATTAAATATAAAATCAATTAAATTCCATGTGCAATCATCAAAAATAATAACTTGTGCGTTTGTCCTGCCTAACTCTTATTGAATGAACTCTGGAACTCGAATACGCTTTAAATGGTGTCATTTTAAAAATGGGAACTGATTGTGAGAAGAATTGAAACAAGTTGCTACCTATCATCAAACACACTTATTAGGGTTGTCTGCGCTGAGCGTTAGTCCTGCGTGAAATCTGGTTAAATTAACTCAAATTTGCTTCAAATTTAAGTGTCATGAAAAGAAAGACAGGTGATAGAGTAGCTATTAGTAATACAGTATTTTAATAAAAAAATATTTTTATTTTATATAATTTTTTTAAATTGGTACTGATTCGTCGTAAGAATTTGAATTATCCCGTTAATTAGCACTGGTCTGACTTATTTATCAGTAACTCCTCTTGGGAAGAAGCAATCCAATCTCTGTTAAAATACTAATCAGACCAGATCAATATAATATATCTACCGTACTAATTAATAAGTACCTTGCATGAAGGTATTCAACAAGATCGTGAAGGTCCGTAAAAGAGTGATGAGCATTCCTATTAGGTTTGAACACGAGGTTTGTTCATTTTAAAAGCAGATGCGTTGATGTCTTCACATAACTCTTCGCCACAATAGGCGTTAGGTAATAAATTGAACCACAAAACGTTGCATAAAAATTCTAAAACACATGCAATTAAAATCCTAAATATGGACGCGACCCACGTCAAGTACAAGAATATAAATAAAGCATTAGAAAACGGTGTCTGCCAATGGCGGAAGAACCCAGGAGGACTGGTCGCGTTTGTGACCGACGTTACGTTAAGCAAAATACTAGATTTTTTAAGTGTCTATTAGTAACAGAAAATTCTTTCTTTCGACAGGACACAAGTTTGAAAATCAGAAAATACAACTTAACTATGAAGTAAATTATTTTTACGCAAAAACAAAAAAGACCCAAAGACAGGTCCTTGAGTAACGCCAACCGTTGCGTATTTTGGAACTAATCAAATCAATCGCCAATTCAAAAATATTATTTTTTTAAAGAAAGAGAAACTTTCCCGGGTTACGAATAAACTGACAATATTTCTAAAATTTCTAATACACCACAGTAAGCGGAAAATGTTGCTTGTGTCGTCATGAAGGTCTTAGCTGAGGAGTTTAATTCACGACGCCTGGGTGGGACCCAGACGCGATGCCAACTAAGCCACTGATTTTGATCATTCCTTTCCGAGAATATAACAAAGAAGTTTGGTTTAAAGCATTTTAGGTAATTTAATGATGGCAAGTGAAAATGTAACAATTTTAATCGACAAAAAGTACATCGAATAATACAGACACAAAAACAGGTCCTTGTGGAACGCCGACAATAACTTAAATATTTATTTCTGTAAAGGGTGGTAATTTTTTTTAGTTACGTAGTATTTTTTAAGTCAATCAAATTATGGCAAGAAATAATGAAATTTTACTATCAAATTTTCGGCTTTTGGTAGGATTAACGTTATATTCAACCAATTTCAAAGCAGTTCTGCAACACACCGTTCTAAGATCTATACTGCACGCATCTGAGAATTGTTTTAATGATGGAAAACCTACATAGAGCGTAATGAGTACCCGAGGCGAGTGACACAATACGGAGCCATTATAGGCACTAATGATGCTTATTTTTCTTCTGGAGGCATACCTACATGGTGTTGCACAATCTGTTCTTTCAATTCTGGGCTTTGGCTGAGGGTTTGCGATGCTGAGTGGTATATTGGGAAGGAGTTATCAGTTAAACAAAAAAAGAACAAGTAAAGCGTTGATCCGAACAAACAAGAATTATGCTGTGAGAAAATTATTTTAAAAAAACCTAATTAAATACTATCAAATGGTTGTAATCAAGGTTGATTGAATGAAATTCTAATTGAATGCATTTTAAATCATATCATTTGGCAAATAAAATACAAATCTAATTTGCACAGTTTCTTTGCCCGGTTTTAATAGGTCGACGTACTTGTCGGCCACAAAGCAGTAAGCATTTAAAAGCAATTTTTTACAATTCATCATATCTATAAAGCAGAAAGTCTGTTTCTAAAGCAGCAAAAACTCCCGAAAGGTTAACTCTGTTGCAACTTATTTTAACTTACATACAAATAACAACCCTTAAGTAGATGGCGATAAGGTTTAAATTCCCGATTAATACCATCCGCCTGTTTTGATTTATACAAGAAAAAAACATGGCCAAAAAGTGCCTTTTATTTTATTTTGTGGATGTTCAGGCATAAATATTCAATTTTTTTTCGATCATTTTATAAATAACTTAATTTGCCACAGTATACAATAAAATTATAACCAAAAATGGGTTCGTAAGTAGGAGATTTTGAACTTTAAAGCAGTTTTCATAGGCCTTTACATTGTTTTTTCTGGGCTTATAAAAAGACTTATCTAAAAAATACTCGATTATTTTAAGGCCAAGACGTATTCTACTCGCAGTATTTAATTAAAGCATCTGAAACATTTCTAGGCGACCAAATTTTAAAACCAAAAACACATGATTTTGCATTGCTGCGTATGGCATCGCCTTAAGACCTTTTCATCATGAGCTATGAAACTATGAAAGACAAATCGTCAAAGGGCATAAAGCAACCTCAGATACCCTCAGCGAGACTACCCATGGAATAAAAAGCGGAATCGAAAGTGTTATCACCTCAAGCAAATCTGATGTTGTCCTCACAGTTTTCAAAGCATAAGTGATAAAATTGCATAGTAAAATATTTTTGCAAATTTCGTTCGTAATAAATAATATTCACACGTGAACTATCGGCCATTGACAGGTAAATTATTTTTAAATTAAACCTCAAGTTGGTAATTAAACTAGTAAATATCATCGAAGAAGACGATAATACTAACAAATCCAAACAAATCCAGGATCTAATCTTACCGGGACAGCGTCTTAACCATTCAACCGTTGGGATCTAGTTATTAAACATCATATTTCAAATTCAGAACAATACCATATTGCAACTAATTTTTCCCATATACTCTTATTTGGCAGCTACCTTGTTTACAAAGTTCTAATAATTGGTTTGCAACCTAGATAGTGTCTCGGATAAACATATCCGATTGACTTATAAGTGTTAATGAATATCCAGGAACAACTGGTTATTTGTTCCTAATACTTGATCTTCATTGTTGTTATTATTTAAATTTATATTTGCGAATCTTTTGCGCGGTTTTATTTCGATTACTGTACAATAATGTCTAGCCATTTAATAAATAAAGATTCAAAATTTTTAAATTGGAAATTCATATGTCATACGGCATATATTCTGGTCTAGTAGTGTGTAATTTTTATCACCTAAGAAATTCTAAAAATATAGTACTATGGATTCATATGTCTTATACTGATTTATAAATGTGGAAATTCTAACTATACAATTGTAAATGTTGTCCAAAATGCCCTGGAAAGAATCTCAGACTTGTGATGTCCCGAAAGAAACCATTCATCCGTTCTGAATGCAATTACTAATGTTATCCAAATTGACCCTGGTAATAAATTACATCTTTGCGATTCTTTCAAGGATAAAGAAACCATCCTGTCACTTCGAATGCAATTAACAATGTTCTCAAAATTTGTTCTGACAGCATCGCCATTCCATTTTTTTTTTTTAAATTCATTATTTAATAGATGTTTACATGTTACATTTTTTGTCATTTTTTTGACAACTATACTAGGCTAATGCCCGTGTTGTGGTAGTTATACATCAAATAATAATAAAAATAACATAAGAGAACTAAAAAATACTATTTTATAGAAACATAAGTATGCAAGTATGAATCATAGATGAAATAATAATAAAAATAACATAAAAGAACTAAAAAATACTATTTTATAGAAAAATAAGTATGCAAGTATGAATCATGCATGAAATAATAATAAATATAACTTAAAAGAACTAAAAAACACTATTTTATAGAAACATAAGAATATTATGTACTAAATAAACAATTTGGCTGTCTTGAAACGGGAATCCTTCCCAGTTGGACAGACAAAGGTTCATTTTGTTTTGCATTGTTTGTAATTTATATATAAATGAATATAAAATAAAATAAAACTTTTTTTTACCTATCAATCAATTAATCAATGAAGAAGAAGATAATATTAAAATAATAATAAATAGTAAATATCTAAAAATGAAACATGTAAAGAACAAAAGAACCAATTATCTATCACCAAGGTGAAACCCAATCAGAGGGGTTATTGATTGTTCTACAAACTAAGTGACTCAAAGAGCATTTGCAAGGACCAACAAAGAATGCCAATTTTTTTATCATATGATAATATGAAAGGCTTGAAAACCAAATAATAATAATAATAATAATAATAATGATTTATTGTCTTCTTTTCTTATTAACACATAGACATAATGATATCCTCACTGGGATCTCCCGTGCTGAGGATGTCATTTACATATTATAATTTAATTATAAGAAATTAATATTACAACAAAGTATAATGTAGTATATATATATTTTTTAAGTAATTTTAAAATAAGTAAGGTACTGTTTTTTGGTATAGTTCAGTTGATTCTGTTTTAGTCTGTGTTTGATTTCAGTAAATTTTCTATTTCAGATCTTCCTATGTTAAGTATCCAGCTTTTTATTTCAGATTTAAATGTTAAAGTGTTGAGGTTTTTGAGTGTGAGTGGTATTTTGTTGTAGAGTTTAATACTGTGATATAAGAAGCTTTTTTGCCCAAAAGTTGTATTTGTAATTATTTGTTGGATAAGTTTTTGATCATGAGATCTAGTGTTTCTATTGTACGTGTTTGTTGTTATTTCTCGTGTTTTGTGTTTATGAATGTAAATGAGTATAGTTTTAGAATATAGTTGTTTAATAGACATGATGTTAAGATTGGTGAAGATTTCGTTAGTGCTAGTTCTTAAAGGAACTTTCAGAACATATTTCGCATTGTAACGTTTGAATCACTTAGAAGATAAGTGACGCATTAGGAATGTTAACAGTATGAACAATAGCGGTCAAAGGTCACTAAGAGCATCATTCTAAAGATTTGGATCGAGAGATAAGAGATTTCATGATAATATAATACTATTATTAAAGTTCAAACCGTAAAAATTGATTTTCAGAATATGTAACCTAGTTTATGTTTCATAACTTTTCATAACTTCATAACACTTTTTATAGGTGTGTTGAATTGTCATTTTGAGGAGTTATCGCCGAACCATTATGTAGGTAACTACTATTGAGGTTCCAGCTAAATGAGAGAATATAATGAAGTCGCAATGATTTCACTAATCAAAATCTAATATAATTTTACATTCCTTAAAATTGGTTAAAAAAATCATGATTGATTATTAATCGGAAAATGATGAAAAACAAGTTTAAATCTAATCTCGTTCAAAAATTGATAAAAAAATACAGCGACCTTGAGAGCATCTTTAAACCTTCAATTATTCTGGCAGCTGCTAATTGATAACCGATTTGAATTCAACGAAACAAATGTTGGATTTCGTTTTAGCGTGTCTAATTGATTCTGACCTTTCTTCAATTGCTGAAAACGAGAAGACATTATTCAAATACTCTTCCCAGACTGTGTGTAGAGTTGTAACAGAGGTCATTACAGTGTGCACAGCTAGGCAGGTTTCGTTGGCACGCGGCTTTTAATTTGTGCAAATAACGCAAGCCAAACACGCCATTGGCAGATTGTGAAGGTAATTTCGGTTGGAGAGGATAGGCTTTAAGTTGTTTTGTCCGCAAAAACATTGCTGGCAGATAGTCCTCTAGTCTAGTGGACTGACAATAAATATTTGTTACAACAACGCGAAATTCTAACAGGCCATAAAAAAATATTTGGACAAATGTGAATCTTGATGGGTGAGGTTGTTAATAAGTTTTAACTGGGTTTAAATTTGGTTCGGAATTCATCAGGGCTTCAAATTAATAGTATCTGAATTCAATTAAAAAATTCGGTCATATAACCATGTGTTTTTTTTCCATTAAAATATGAGAAACAATCTTCTATCTATATAAATAAAAAATGTTCGTTTGTTCAAAATCTTAAGTCTCTGAATATCAAATGAAACGTCAAAACAATATCAACGATGGATGTGACTTGCGCATGTATTCTATGTATATCAAATGCATAAAATATACGAAAACAGATAAAAGGCGGTCTACATAAAATGAGGTCTATATAAAATGCGGCCTACAAAGAAGGCGGTCTGTGGCAGACTATATATATTTTTATTTATTTATTTTATTTTATTGATACACGATTTACAGAGTACATGTGGTTTTTTGTGATATTTCACCCTCCATGCTAGGGATGACCCTGTGTTATGGCGGGTGAATTTTACAGTTTGCGGACATAGAATCTATACATTACTATGATATAAAATAGAGAAATAAGAAAAATGCTGTATAGCTAGTTTGGGTTGCAAGAAGAGGATGGAGAAGTTAGAGAATTATAAGAAGAAAAATTTGAGAAATTATTATATTATATAATTGAAAAAAATTGACCCAACGTTGCATTCGAATACAGGTGTGTTTTTATATACCTATATAATATAGATGTCACCTGTGTCAGTTAAAAAAATTTAAACAACGCCATATGCACAGACAGACTGAACCAAAGCAACGCGTGGCGGGGTACAGCAGGTAAATAATAAATTCATTTCAGATTATTAAATATAAACATTTATTGTTATCATGTTTAATTTATAGAACTCTATTTCAACTTTAATTTTTTTCTATTATTATTTTTCAACTTTAAAAAAACAGTTTATTTATGAACAAGTCCTGCTGTTTAATTATTATTACGCAGGTACACGTTTTCGCCTTCTGAAGGCATTATCAAACTGTGATGAAACCACTTACAGACGATATGCAAAAATATAAAGATTATAGATAATCTACTTAAAGATACATAAAATGAAAAATAAATTGCTTTTATTTTTATTAATTATTATTTTTTGGTAAACTAATGTTTAAGACAAGATTTTTTTATGCATAGCACAAAGGGTAAGAATTATTTTAAAAGCAATAATTATTCGCCTGAAACACTCATCCACATTGAAAAATCTCCTGATAAAAGATACATGACGCCAACGGGACTCGAACCCGTGTCCCTTCGATTTCCGGTCGACAGCTCTGACCACTGAGCTATGGCGGCTTATCTCTTATCCGCGAAATAATTCAATATATACTATTTCGCGGATAAGAGCTAAGCCGCCATAGCTCAGTGGTCAGAGCTGTCGACCAGAAATCGAAAGGACACGTGTTCAAGTCCCGTTGGCGTCATGTATCTTTTATCAGGAGATTTTTCAATGTGGATGAGTGTTTCAGGCGAATAATTATTGCTTGTAAAATAATTTATTTTTATTACCTATTGATTTACTCTTGATTTCCAAGTAAAATATAGGAAATTATTAATGGTTATTAATTCCCCACGTATCGTATTGTTTTAATTTGACTAAAGGTCGTTAAAGTAAGGTATTTATTTCCAAGTTATTATTATGGATGACTCAGGGGTTTGTTTTTCCCTGCGTTATTAATACACAATTCTTCAATTTTTGTGTTCTATAATAATTGAGCTCGGGTCTAACATATTTGGAGTGGCAAGCGAATTATATTTTTGTGTTCATTTATCAAACTAGCTTTATGATTATTGTAATTTTAAATAATTGCCAATTGCTCTAAAAGATTGAGTTTACGGCCTTTACTTTGTATACAAAACGGAGTTGGATTATTATTATCACTGAATGAGTGATTTTATCCAGGAGATGTCTGGCAAATTGTAACCGTATTTTTTTGTTTTTAAACGATCGCATGTGTTCTTTGAATTAAGTATTAAAGGACCGGCCAGAACAAATAAAATAAAATAGTGTTTCTACAAAGACTCGGGATGAATGTGGGAGGAGATGAAGGTCAAAATAAATCCTGGATGCAAGCAATCAAATTGTATTCGGGGGTCCAAGAAACACTGATAGATCTAACCTTCACTAATTGGAATCGGACCCAACGAAGACGCATTAGGTTGTGTCTGAGATGAAACATAAAAAAAAGTCAGGACACAACGTTAAAGGCACAGTAATAAAGCAATATAGAATATAGACGGGAAGCCTACTGATTTACGAGCTGTTAGAATTGATGTCATATCTTTGGACGCTTCAGATTCGCCGAATGATTCCTAAAACCAGTTTCCTGTGTGAATCGGATTGATTGAAGGCTTTAAAATAAATAAATAACAACTTGTCAAGGAAGCTATAAACGTCATAATAAAGAGAGATCAAACCTGTAATTTTTATAATAAACTGCACTGAAGAAAACGGAACAGGCGGAACGAAGATAGTGATTGAAAAATATCAAAAAAAAAATTGTGCAACAAAAAATATGGTATCTCCTGTTTTGTTTTCCCGTTATAAAATGAAAAGGACCACATCTGCCCTGAAGATGGACACTTCAATGTTGCCCGAAACGTAAGCTCAAGAAGAGAAGGGAACGCAACACGGCTCAATGCCATAATAGTCAAACAAAAAATAATATTTAACAAAAAAAAAATTGTGTAGAATGAAACCTTTGAAATGAGATGATGATGAGTATTGCAAAAAAAACATAGATGGATTATCTGATAATATTACAAAATATATCATTCTATTGAAACAATTTTAAACTAAACTTTTAAATTAGTTCAGTGATAGGTGTTGTATTTTAGCTCTGCAACTACTTTCTAGCTTTAGCGCCAGTATGCTGACCGCAAAAACAAGGCTAAGTATTCTTAAATTATTAAAACAAAGAAATAAGCAGAAAATTGGCAAAGTATTATTATTACTAAAAAATATTAAAAATAAGAATCGTGGTGACGTAATTGTATTCAAAAATCGTGTGAAGTGAATGGTCTTGAAATACTTAGGTAACAATGGACACTTCAGTGCATTACGAATATTGTCAATTATCATTGAGTCACCGGGAAATGACCAAAATAGCGAATGCCATTATTTGAAGTCCTTTATTTACATTCCAAATGAGGTAACAAACGTGGCCGAATCGTCACAACGAGTTTGTGTTTATCCACTTTGATGGCAATTTATTTAGCTGCGAGGCGCGGCCAAGGCCGTGAGAAGAAATTGCACTGTTAAATAAAAAAGATACTATTAATAGACACACGATGGAACCATTGTCGCATCTTCATGCAAAAAAGGTTCCTGGAAAGACGGAATCAGGGAAAATGAATGCCATTTTGGGGAAACAGGAGACAGAGTCAAATAATAATCATTGACAATCCCAGTGAACTCTTTTATGGACTGGACTAGTCAGAGTCAATGGAAAAATGCATGAGGGGGATCATACTGGACCTATCTATGACTTTTTGATATAGTGGCATACAGAGCTCCGGGCCAAAAAGGCCCCTTTCTCTTTCATCATGAATTTGATTTGGTTTTTGTGAAAAATTATTTGCAATGGTACATGGCTGCAGTTAGGGGGATATTTAAACTTTTCGTAGGATTTGTTTCGGTTTTTTATATTTCGTTTTGATATTTATATCGTACTGGGCGAGACAATTGATGGACGCGTTTTTGTGGGTTGGAATGCCCGAACAAAAACTACTGGACCTATGTGCTTACGGGAGCTATCAAACAGTCTCGTGAATAAAATAAAAATGTGTTTGTTGGATTAAAAATTCGCTAAATCATTTACTTATCGTTAGAGTGAGACTGCAAAAAATTTGAGCTGCAAAAAATCGACAACTGCGAAAATTAAATACATTTGAGCTTATGTCAAAAGTCAAAAGCTTGACGCCAGAGGACTTTTGAAAAGGAATATGGCTAGTGTAGATAGAGCTACATTCTCTGTGTTAAGACTGCTCATCAAGCAACTGGACTATGAAGTACACTAATACGTGAATTATGGATTAATTCTAGACACGTTATTAAGTCGTATGCATCAACGTTACGTCGATGGTCGTATGACATAAATATCTTCGTAAGAAAATACCCAAACACCCAGAAGAGTAAAATTTCGATTAACGGCAGCACAAGATATATTTTTAGTAAGATCTTAATTACAAAGAAAGGAAGTGTGTACTTATAGTAGGATTAGATTTTACAGAAATTACCAGATTAATTATTTCCTTATATCGTGTTATCATTAAACTTAAGATCAAGAGAAGAGTTATTAATGTACCTACCTCTTATAAACACTTAAATAACATTGGCGCAGCCGGTATAGGATAGTATTGATCATACGCCGTGAAATATTATTGCTAAACTTGTCATTTGCTCCATATTCTGTTAGGATACACACTATTTTATGGTTTCGTAGATATTTGTATCATAAATTCACAGAGCTATCAAAGTTGAAATATGGTAGGTAGGTACATAAGTATGGTTAACTTCTCGATTTCGCAAATTCACGTGTACAAATAGATTAGACTATGTAGATAGGAGAGAAGATTGATATAACGCTTTATGAAGACGCGAAACAAAATATGTTACACTCCCATTACTAAATAATTGAATAGAACTTGTGGGAAAGATGGTTAACTATTCAAATTTGATACTGGAAATGTGTTCGCAATTTCCAAAGGAATAATAAACACACAATTAATCAACGGGAAACCCGAAAAAGATGATTGAGATAAGAATATAATAAACTCTTTAAATACGTTAAGGAAACGTAATTATTGGACCCCTATTAGTGTTGGTATTGTGTTCTGTGAAACCAAGGGGTAAAACTTTGTCATAAAAGGGCCAATTTTGGGCCGATTAGATGCTATTTCAGTAGCGAAGAACATAAAATGCGTTTTCATTAATCCTGTCCCTTTATTTAACTCCAACGCTTACGTTTAACATGTGTTTATATTTTACATGGAATGAAAGTTGCGCAATAGATCTAGTATTGAAAAAACATAAATACTTCGTCTTTAATATTGACATGCTAAAAGGTATTGTAATTACTCAATTGATCGAGTCAAACATTGCCTTCAATATTTAAAAGCTAAAACACTATTTAGGAAAAGCTGAAACCCCGTCAGAATTTATGCAATCATCGGTGAAAGACAATTTTTTTTTAAATAGTGACGACAAAAGACATAATAAAGCGACTTACCTGGAAGTGCAAGATGATGGTCCAAATCAGCCCTAGGGTCAGCTTAGGATTTCCGTCAACTATGTCCTCGGCCCGAATGTTCACCACCTTGATCTTCTTGAAGTGGAGGAAGCTGAGGGTCATCTGAACGTTCTGAAGCATGTGGAAGCGCATTCGCCCCTTTTCGCGCGGCTGTGGAGAATAAAACGGATGAGAATTCGAGAATATCTTCACTTGGAAACATAGATTAGCAATATCCCACCATCGGTGAAGAAGGTTCTTGGAAAGAAAATACGAGGGAAGTTGAATACCGTGTTGTATCAGGAGACAATGCCAAATATCCAAATGGAAAACCCGGAGAACTTCATTAAAGGGACCGGGCTATAGTGAAGTGGAACTTGGGAGATGGCATAATGGATTAGAATTAAAAAAAGAAGAGCTTTATTGACTTTTATTAACTACCCTACCATAGAAACCTTCCTCATCTATGGATGTGAGATGACATGGAGAGGGTCTTTTGAAGGATAGGAAGGAATGAACCTATCCTATCCATATATTCTATGAAACTATCCATCTTGTAGGAGGGAGGAAACTGACGAGGGTCCTGTTCCAGTGCTATTAATATTGGGCACATTTTGGCGCTCTCCCGGCTGTATAGCAATGACGAAAGGACCAATGACGCTAGTTTTTCGGAGAGCGTTGCATTGAAATATCGGTAGAGAAAACACAGCATTGTGTATGGTCACAATGAGTCCACCGATGCCGTATTCAGACTCAGAGCAGACATGCCAGATGGAACAAAATTAAAAAAGTCGATTAAATGTGGAGGAATCGAATGACGTGTCAAAACAAAAAAAAAATATGTCTCTTTTGAAAAATAGGCATACCATTTTGCAGAAAACCATGTCGTGAGATACGATTACTTTTCGAAAACCATAAAAATTATAGTTTACTTGCACTTTCCATATTTTTTTCATCCTCCATATTTATTAAAAATCAACAAAAGCGAAACAGCAACAGTTCTGTTGTATCATTTTTTATGAAGGTTTGTAGATACAAAAATGTGTTTAAAAATAACCAAATTTGGAAATCTAAGATTTAACTACATAATAAAACATTGTCCCATATAGTTTATGGACATTCGTAGAAAGGTAAGTTTCAAGGACATGTTATCTGAATGACCGTGAAGAAAATAAATTTAGATAAAATGTAGGTTTGTTGTTTTTTTCTTGTCCATAATGAGAATTTATGTAATCCTACCCAAAATTGTTTATGACTTGAAATAAGTATTCAGTTATTTATCACCTGACATTTTTATTATTGAACATTAATCTTATGAAATTTTCGATGCATAAAGAAGATAATTATATTAGCTGAACGATAGGCGGTATCAGATAAAACGCTGAAACCTTGAAAATGTTTACTACTAAATTGAAATAATTATAAATATTTATAAAAGCGATTTTTTCTACGAATGTATGAAGAAAATAATAGGAAATTTTTGTGGAAATCCTGTACAAAGTGTCAAAAATAATAAATTATCTTCATACATACGTTTGAAATTGTTGTAAATCACTAAAGAAGGGCACTCGAAAGTACTACGGAAGAATATTTTCACATTTCGTGGGATTCCCGTACACGGATGAACCAAGCCTCGAGTTGACGATTCGGAATAACCACAATATTACATAAATGGATAAAGTCTGCATAGATCCAATGAAATCTATGCATAAAGGATAACCTATTTTTTAGGAGATTAACAAAAATGTATGTTCAAATAGTTAAAAATATGGCATAACATGGTGGAAAATATATGGAGTTTTGCAGGTCTATTTAAAAAACATCCTGTTCGGGCCGATTGTTTTCTCCAATAATTTACTCCCTACCTTCCCGTCCTATAACCTTGTCACCAGGAGACGGGACGTACCTTCAGTACCATTTCTGCAGCGCCACTGATAACAGGTTGTTAGGTTGCAATTCCGGGTTAAGTGCAATAAGTCGTGCTGGCAGAGAGAGGGAAACATTGAGGATACCAAGACCAAAGGTAGGACTTTCATTATTCTGGTGGCATCCTCTCATAGTTCCATTACGTTCCCTTTCCATATTTCATAAACAAGAAACTCGTGGCCAAAAATATTCCAAGAGCTATCGAAACAGATCCGATCTGAATATTTCCAAAAAAATCTAACGAAGCACGGAAAGTATCATTCTTTAAGTAGGTAGAGGGTACCTTCGAAGAGTTTAAGAGTTACAGTAAAGCGAAAGACTACATCAACGATACACAACGGTACAGCGGCGAATAATCTCTATAAAATAATGTTTCAACGTAAAATAAATTAAATAAAATTGGTATACTCACGAGGTGTTCGCCAGAAAGCACCTCCAGCAGCGACATGAGGTTCAGCCCATCGCGCAGGTCTTCAAACAGGTCGTTCACGTGACGGTTGGCCTGCGGAAGACATCAAAAAACAATTAGAACATCGATCAAACATTACAGGCGTTACGACAACAGTGCAAACAACAACACAAGAGAGTAAGGCGATAACAACCATGACAGCAATATCAACAACAGTATCTGCAAAAGAAATAAAGCAGATAGAAATAAAACAGAAATAAGTAGAGAAGTGATAAGCTTTTGTTGTTAGTGCATTTTATAAATAAAAAGTAGCCAGATAAGACATCAAGGTCAAATTATTATAACATCAAGCAAATTCATATGATACAACAACAACACAAAATAATCTGTAAATGACAATATAATCACAGCTAGAAGCAAAGAATATAATGAAACCAGGGGTGTATTTCAAAGATGGTAAGGCCGACTTAACATCACAACAAGCTACAAGCTGCAAGAGACCAAAATGAAGTAAATAAAGCTTCGGAAGGGAGTATATTTAAGCCTTATTAAAATCATATATCTGGAAGCTAATAAATTTTTACAACATTCAATAGAGTGTCTAATGAAGAGAAGATAATAAAGTACAAACGCATGCAAAAGAATTTCAACCAAAAATATGGACTTGGCCGTACATGGTATCATACCACTCAAGAGTGATAAGCTAAAAATTGTAAGTGCATATTAAAATAAGAACAACGACAAATACTGGCTAAATAATCAATAACAAAATACAAAATTAATACAACATAAGCAAAATTATCTTCGCAAATTTTAATAAGATCAACATTGTACATTATGGATTATTAACTCGAAACGAGTGATAACTTAAAACATCAATTAACTTTTACATACTGGGGTCAACAAGTTAATTGGATACACATAATGTAGCGTACAGTTAAAACATATATAAATCATGAAACAAACAAAGTATTAAATTACAGATTACGTATATTTCTTGTCTAGTTAACTCGATTACTTCTGCATACACAGTAAAATATTAAACAACACAAAAAAATAGTTGCCAGCGTTTGTTTTATTTGATAATTTCATGAATGCCCATTCATTAATTCAACGAAAAACCGGTTTTCGCTGTATGAGATTTTTGAGAAGTTTGCTGGTTAGTCGACAAATAAAACCTTGTACGAGCTTTTGGTAAATTAGAAAAACATAAGAGAGGTGCTTAGTCGACAAATAAAACCTTGTACGAGCTTTTGGTAAATTAGAAAAACATAAGAGAGGTGCTTTATCAACACTGAGCTATAATGACTAATCAAGAGAGATGGGAATGAATCATCATGAACAGGGGAATAAGACAACTAGCTATTAGAGATATACTTATCTTCTTTCTAAATACAGAATAAGCAAAATGGCGTAATGACAAATAATACGATGCCAGACTTAAAAGATGTCGAGTGGGCGGTTGTGTGAGGAGAGATTGGGCCTGCAAAGAATGGAGGCCGTTGAAGAAGCCCAGTACATGCGCGGAGACAACTTATTGAAGCGATAGGAAGAATACGAGATAATATAAGAATAATGAAAACGATACAAAAATTGCTTTGACATTACACATTTAAAATCAAAACATAGAAATAGCAATTTAATGTCATTATTTTTTTTAAATTTGAGCTCTAAGTTTCAGTCATTGTGCATCTGGTGATAGAGTAAATAACTTGTCGGTAAAGTAGATTACTAGTTCTTCAGTTGAAATAGGCTTATAAGGTTCTCTTAAGGTCAAAGAAACTTACATTACTAGAGAACATACATTAGGCTCCTGGCAGTCCTATACGCTCGTCACCATTAAAATGAGTATTTCAGTCTAATAAAAAGACATCGTGCTTGTTGTGAAGATGGAGTTTTATTATAACCAGAATCGTCACAATAATTTTATTTTCATTTACTTCCAATGAGTGGGTCAATATTTATCATATTGCTACCACAGGAAACTTCGCCCTGTGAATTTTATCCAGGAAATGGCTGATGGCATGTCACCAAGCAATTTATTAAATTGTACTTAAACCATTTGACTAGAACCGTATTGCACTCAGGGGCGATATTGCCACAGTAGGAGTAGATAAGGAATAAGCACGCTTACTAGCCGAACCCTTGACACTTAAAAATATTGAGGCAGACACGCGAGAACTTGACGATAAGTTGTATGGAAACAGTAAGGCTTCGCTAAGCGCACGATTAGCCTGCTCTAATTCTGAGCTCACGAACGGTACTTATAATAAATTGTTGAATTTGAATATACCTACCCTCGTATTTTCTTTTATTCGAAACTAGCTGTACCCCGCGGTTCCATGATAACTCAACACAGTGACTATTCGATACACCTTTAAAAAGTGATATAAAGTCAATAAAAACGATGAAAACAAAACAAAAAAAATTAAACCTAAATTAACCTACATAACTCAGTTAATAAAGTTTTTGTTTCATCACTTTCCATGACTTTATATAACTTTTTTAAAATGTGATGAATTATCATTTTGATTTTGATTTATCCGGTCACCGTACCCCGACCCGCGTCGCTGTGGCTCGATCCGTCTGTTCAGATAGAGAAACAATAGCGGGTGTTGCTTTTACGTCCAACATATGGCGCTGTTTTATTTTTAAAAAGCATGTTTTTACCTGTCATAAGTGACATCTATACAGTATAAGAATAAATAAAAACACACCGAAATTGTAAAAAAGGAAAACTGGCAACATCAGTTTTCTTTAAAATCCGTATAGATTAAACTTCTTTAAACAGGATTATCTATTCTGGTCAGTGGATTGCACGAAGCAGAAAAAAATAGAGCGGTAAGTTCAGGTGTCAAGAAATTTGCGCGTGTTTTTTTCTGTTGAGAATTTCTTGGAGTCAACACAACTATTTTAAGTGCGCTGTGATTTCCATCATGAGCTGGGGGTCTGTGAAAATATCAATTTAACTCTCGCTCTAAAATAGGTGTTGAAACTAGGGCAAAGGTAGCGAATATAAATCTACGAGAGTATTAAATCACTTAAATATAATGACATCAATCTCTTAATACAAAAAATTATATTTGATTTCTATTTTCAGGCAAGGATTTTAAAATGCATATTAGGTAGAGAATTTGATGATTTCCATTTGTGTGACACTTTGAATTCGTTCCAGTCTGCAATTTAATAGAAGCATGACGAATACCAACCGAAGGTTAAAACAACTTGTCAACGATAATTGAATGTGAACTCTTTTTGCACCCATTATTATCTGTATTTTTCGTAGCTACAGCTGACACAATTTCTAAAAAAACATTCAATTAGATAACAGTTGCAAAACTAAAAATAGAAAGGTATAAACTTAAAGTACAGTTTTATTCTAAGTGAACAGACATTCTGAAAATTCCTTACCCATTTTCTTTTCTCAGTTAATTTTTCACTCCAACACTTTGTTGTGGTATTTCACTCACTCGAGGACCATCAAATCGTTGACGATCAGCACCATTTTGAATTTTTGTAATTTGAACCATCCCCGTTAAGTCCCCACATACCCAATTTCTTACGATTTTTAATTTATAAATGTTATTTTTGAAGATAATATCCATACATTTGTTATGCAGAAACGTTAACTATATGAAATTTCCTCGATAGAAAAAAATCGTAAAGTAAGCTCAGAAAATGATTTAAAACACGTTTTCTTCTATTATTTAATATGTTATAGGCATGAAAAAATTCACAGTGCATATTTAAATGTAACTAAAGCATTTATCCAGAGATTTTTGCTCTATTTCAAACGAGTCGTGTTTTATTAAATATTTAAAAAAAAAATGTTAATTATTATAGTTTTTTTTAAATATTATAAGATTCGTATTTACTTATCTTCTTTTCAAACCATCTTTGAACGCTTAAGCTTTGGCCTTAAGCGCCGATTCTCGGCCCGTTTTGGCTTTGGTCAAATTATTATTGCCGGACGACCAAAACATCATAATCATCACACGAGAAATAATTTCTCGATTGAGTTGGGCAGTTTTCGTTAAAAATTTCTAATTTTTTCGCAAACAGCCTCGAAATATCTACATTTGTAAATTATTGTAATGTGTTTGTATATTCAATAAAAAAAAATATTTAAAAAAAAATTATGTACTTGACAGCCGATCAGAATTTTAACGGTGAAAATTCAAAAAAAAAGTCAAAAATTCAAAATGTTGCTGATCGTCTAATGGTCCAAAATTACTAGTTAAAAAATATTTTAATATTTCTATTTTTGAGACCGATAATTCGTGGTGGAATTCCATTATAATATATTATAATAAAACAAATAAAAAACTTTATTCCACTTAATTTTATTTTGACCGTAACCGGTTTCAGCTCGTCAAAGCCATCTTCAGACTGGTACACAAAATTCTTAGTCTACGGTTTATATACACAACATATGGGGGATGGGGGAGAGGGGTAGTTTATAGGGTTTTAATCAATTTTATTTGTTACTAAGTCGTTTAAGATTGTTGAATTTCTAAATATTTGGTAATTCCAGTAAGCTAATTACCTTGGGTTTGTAGCTTATTTCAATATTTATTAGGGAAAAAACCTCACAGGTAATATGCATTATTAATGACCTAATTTTATTGTCAAATCATTATTTATGATGGGATTATATTTGCTTTTTGAAAAGATACATGTTTACATTTGAGAAATTATTATAAGAATTAAGAAAGTAGGGACTTAGCAACTGATACTAATAGCTTATTAATTACAAAGTTACTTATTGAAGGGGTACATGTTTACATTGAAATAGGGATGGTCTAACCTAACTACTTATTTTAATGTCGAAATTATTATGAAAATTACAATGGATGCAAGAGCGGAGACTTGGCAAATGATTCTAATTGTTTATTCATTACAAAGTTAGGGTCTAATCCCATCATAAATAATGATTTGACAATAAAATTAGGTCATTAATAATGCATATTACCTGTGAGGTTTTTTCCCTAATAAATATTGAAATAAGCTACAAACCCAAGGTAATTAGCTTACTGGAATTACCAAATATTTAGAAATTCAACAATCTTAAACGACTTAGTAACAAATAAAATTGATTAAAACCCTATAAACTACCCCTCTCCCCCCTCCCCCATATGTTGTGTATATAAACCGTAGACTAAGAATTTTGTGTACCAGTCTGAAGATGGCTTTGACGAGCTGAAACCGGTTACGGTCAAAATAAAATTAAGTGGAATAAAGTTTTTTATTTGTTTTATTATAATATAAAAAAATATTTGTTAAAAGGTTCATTATGCTACTATTTTTTGTTGGGGGGGGGGGGGTATTACGTGCGTCTTTTTATGTCACAAAATTGAGGCATTTAAAGCAATTAATGTGTTTAAGAGAGTGTGATAAAACAATACTAAAAAATTAAAATTAGCATTAAAACACTATTTATAATTTCACACATAAATTAGTATGGAAAATTTGCTTCGCTCTGATTAAAAGTACAATAAACAAAAATCATATTTTTTTCGTTTATTCTATTATTTTGCTTTGAAGGTAAATGAATTTCACGTATTTCATTCACTCAATAAAACATTGCAGTATTCTTAATCTATGATTGCATATAGTTGAAATCTCCGGTAGATATTGTATTTTTGTTAGCATGCAAATAAAACAGCAACAGCCACAAATTAAAAACATAATTTACGAGATAATAATTCATATCTTCATAGCAAATCAAAATTAAGCGAAGCAAATTTTTAATAACATGTCATTACAAAAACTGGTTTGGAAAACGATATAAGAAATGCAATTTTGTAAAATACCTAAATAAATACTCAACTATTTAAATATTATAAGAAAATCGTGCAAATTTACAGTTTTAGGATGAAAGTTTCAATAAATGAATAACTTATTCAAAATCTATGTAAAAATATCTAAAAAAGTGGTTAAAAACACTCAAACTAAAGTAATCATTTTTACACAGAAATAAAATAGGCTCAAAAATCCTTGGGTAACGCCGATAATAATATGTTTTATAGTTTTAATTCACCTACAGCAAAACTTCATTACTTCTTCTTATGAACTACAGCTTAGAGGGTGTTATTCCATTTACATTACCATTATGAACATTATTTATACTTCAGAACAGTTCCAGATAGAAAAATCTCAAAATCTTCCGCGTTGATCGGACAGCGTCTTTTGCCGAGGAAAATAAAGAAAGGTCACCTACAGATGCACAGATGAGATGGGCTAATGACCCAAAGAGCACTATCAGCTTCGAATGGGTGAGAGTCGCAAAAAATCAACTAACCTAAAGACAATTATTGGAGCTTACATCAAAAGCTGGACGCCAGAGGACCTATGATAAGGAATATGACTAATGCAGACAGAGCGACATTCTCTATGTTAAGGCTGCTCATCAAGCAACTGGACTATGAGCTACACTAATACAAGAATTATGGATTAATTACATGTTATTACGTCGTTTACATCAATGTAACGTCCAACATCCAGCTCTAATCATCATATCAGCTCTTATTTACAAAGAAAGGAAGGGTGCAGTTATAGTAAAATCAGGTTTAACAGAAATGACCCTATTAAACATGAATACAGAGGTTGCTTATCCGCCACCAGAAGTTTTCGATTAATATTACCAAAATCAAGGAGCGCTAGTGGCAAAAGAGCACAGCTAAATGACCAGATTTAATGCCTGAACATAACAATACCAATATATATGAATAATTCAACAACCCATTCAGTAAGCTTCACTCTAGGAAGTTTGGAAGAGTTGAAAAGGGTCACCGTCTTAATGGAAAATAAGAGGTTTTATTATTAATAACAGTGTGGACACCTATTTGCTATTGTTGTTTACATAAACCAGCAAGGTTTTTGATTCAGTTTTGACCTTGGGTAACTTTTTATAAATTAATGCACATTCTGAGAATTCCAAGTAAGTAGGAGTAGGAGGTAACGGACAGAAAAGATAAATAAAAACTTCTTTGAAAAGGGATTTTGAATTAACAAACTGGCTGAACTTTGAAGATTTTAAGAACCAAAAAATCTAACAGATAACGATGTCGTTAAAACATTTTAATGAGCGAATCACTACTTAATCATTTAGAATTATAAGAAGATACATGCTACCAAAAATTGCTCTGCAAAACTGTAAGCTACGTTGTTGGCTCTTGTTAAGTTGGTATTTGCACAATCATGAAAACTAGACAGTGCTAATAGTATTAATATGGACAATTACTAGAGCACTACCAACATTTAACACAATATCAATAATTGACATACAAAAATGCAAGCTGAATGGACACACCTTTTTGTTCAGCTTATATTGAAACTATCATAAGAACTAGAAAAGACTATTAGCATTACTATGGACAATCCCAGAGATCTACACACAACAAAAACAACAGCTCTAGCAAAGTATAAACTACATGGTAAAACACTTGTCCAATTGATATTGGCACTATATTACTGGATACTGGATAATGCTATTAGCACCACACAACGTCAAAAACTACAATTACACAGTCGGCTGTTGTCCAGCGGAACATTAAACAATGATATTAGCACTACTGACATCAAATAATGCAACATCAACAACAACAGTGCTTGTGTACTATAAACTACATGGTTCAACATAATAAATACGATAATATTAATTCATCTCGCAGTTTACATTGGACAATACTATTTGCACTACTGGCATCAAATAATACAACATCAACAACAGTGCTGGTCAGCTAAAAACTACACGGTCAGGTCTTGTTCCAGATATATTTGGTACTTCCAGACCTGCCAGGGTGGTTACAACCATGGAAACTTCCATGGCTATTACCACAATACTATCAAGGCGAGGCGACTTACTGTTGGCGGACAGCACGGCGCGCCGTTGACGACCTCACACACGTGCAGGCGGGTGTAGGTCTGCCATTGGGGAGGAAACACTTAATTATTTACAATCGCATTTCAGGGGTGCTTTGCAAAGCTTTTGGAAATGGTTTTTAGTTATTATTTCTAACGGGTGAGAATTCAATCATTATCCTCCAGATTCTTAAGAAAACTATGGATAAAATCACGATTGGATAGATCAGTGTTTTTAGTAGATTTGGTGGCTGTTTTGGAAAAATTGATGTTAATGCCCTCTTAGGGTATTCATGCAACATGCTCTATCCAACTGTAATCTTATCTGTGTCTATCTCTAGTAATAACTAGAACAGAGAAGCCCAACTTACTCATAGAAATGAATCAATCAATTTTCAAAATGACTAGACGATTTTAAAATAAAACAAAACAAAATAAAAATGTAGGTGACAATAGACAAGATGTCCTATAGATAAAGGGGGCTCTTCTGTACATTAAAATATCATAATTAAGTCCTAAAACAAAACATAATTGAATTATAATAAAGCTAAATAGTTTAATCACGGATCTCGATGGTCTGCCAACGTCAATAGGGCGTTGCTACTAAACACAATTATTGAAGATGAGTGCAAATACAATTGACCCATCAAGCCATTTGAAACTCGGGACGTGACAATCCATCAGAGATCCGCGATCAAAGTATCATTAACACGGGTACAGGTTTCATCAATTGAAATTGAGGGTACAATATATTATAACACTTAATAAGAATTGTTATAAAAAAGCAATAAGTTGTTAATTTAAAAAAATAAAATTGTAAAATCATAATTTATAAAAAAGCGAAAAATTAAGAAATTGAAAATATTTTTTTTACGATTTTGAATAGTTGTTGATTATCAAGAAAAATGTGATTATTAACTTTAGATATTACGGCAGAATAATAAAGAAGCAAAGAAAGTGAAATAAAAAAAGCGCATGCAAGCTTTTAGAATGAAGAAATTGACGGAAAATTTTATTAAATTTAAATTTTGAGTTTATCATTGATTAAATATGAATAACGTGATAATTGTGTCAAAAAATTACAGGTGTTTTGAAAATAAAATAAAATACACATAAATTATACAAATATAATAATGAAATTAAAATTTTAATCGATATGTTACCCTTCAAACAAGTATTTAACAATATTAAGCCTTGTTTCTGTCAACGACCAATTTCAAAAATTACGAATAACGGTCACAAGCCAAGTCATCCAGACCGAAATAGAAACTGCATTCAATGAGGGTCGCTCTCATGACCTCAGCACCTAAAAGCCGGTGTTCACCGTCTTGACAGCAGATTGTAACACACACCAGTACACTCTTACAAACAACCCAAACACATTGCTAAAATGGTATGTATGTAATAGGCTTTGTGGTACGTCGGATTAAATTTATTCACACGGGTGAACGCATACATACTAACAGGCAAGAGTATTTTGTAAATATACACTTTTATCATCTAATAGCCACTTTACAGTCTGGGCTCGCATATAAATCTCAAAACGAATAATAAAAGAAACTGGAATCAAAGAGGCTGTTAGAAGGAACGGTATGCGCTTACTGCTTGGTCTGGTGGTTGATTTGTGAGCTCAGATAATATAGTATATATGCTAATTGTGGTAGGCAGGAGAAGAACGTTTAGAAAATATTAAGAGATCATATGTTATCGGGATGAATGCCATGATCGCTGAATTATTACTGACTTTGTTCAAACGAAAGATGGCATAAATTAACACGCAGTGATTGCGGAAGGAGATGGAAATGGCCAAATAATCGAAGTTATAGGACTGGAATGAAAGCGAATGGTCAAATTTATCTGCATATCATTAGAGGTGGATAATTCAACATCAGTCGGCGCAATACCGTAAAGATTCGTGGCCAACCCAGTCGTAGACTTATAACACGTATAAAATATGCAACTAATTGTGGATTGAATTGTCGGGGATCCCTCCCTCTCTCTCTCTAGGATTCTGTATAGGGTGAATATGGACAACTTCACCAAAATCCCATCCAACAACCTCAAAATCATACATTAACCCACTCTTTGGATTGGTTGGCTAATGTGGTTCGTTAACTGTGGTTGGTCAAATGAGGAGAAATAGGAATATAAGATAGCACATGGCGTAATAAACTGCTGAGGATTTGTACTTAAGTAATAAATTCAAAAATCTAAATGTAAAAAGGCCTAGGTTCCAATCCTTTAGGTATTCCTAATAAGATGGCATAAATCAACATTGCTTATCAATTTTGCAAAGATCGTATTGCTGAGAACTATTAAAATGATAATATTATAAGAGAGAGAGCAATGAACAGCAAACGAAAACGTGGAAACAATAATAACGGTAGTTTGTTAATTCGTTTATCAAACCAGTTAATCAAATAAACATGCAAGTCCAATCAAATTAAAAGAAAAAACAACAAGAGCCCATTAATTCGCTCGATGAACTAGGTACTAACTTGCAAAGCCCATTTTTTATAGGACGACACCAGCAATAACTTGCAAAGACCACGTTAAATTGGTAATAATAATAAAGAGTACAAACGAAGCGGAGAAAAAATCTAACTGACTTTTACGCATTCATGAACTTATATTAATTGAGCGGAATAATTTGTACGTATTATTCGTAGATGCAAATGAACTAATCGCCAGCCATGCGATAGAAGAAGTATAATTGAATTTCTAGTTGAAAGATTTCGGTACCAGGAGAGGAGGAATCGGTCACGGTGCATGAAATTAAATTGGTCAAGTGTCATATCAAGACGCCTGCCTGAGTGCGAGAGATGAATTAATATTATCGTAATTATTATTAATTATGCTTTACGCCCGGGGTATTAAACATGCGGAATTTACAGAGAGCATTAAAAGGCCACTTAAGAAGCATATAAAATTATAGCCGCAGTTATTATAATTTTATTCGCAAAAGAGAATAAATTTGTCGTATGAATGGTTTTGAAAATAATAATATTAAAATAATATTTTCCGACTTATGTCCGGGTTAAATCTTCCCCGTAGGAAAAACTAAACCCTTCCACACACTTTTCCACAAATGATCATCTAGTCAATCAACATTATGCAAGTGCATTATATAAGAAAAATAAATACAATACAAGAACAACACGTCAACTCACCAGAGATCAAATGGGAAAATAATTCACCGACTCCAGATATTTTCATATCAGAGGGTTCGGCTCGGTAGAACTCCTAACAGGGTCTATAAATCCTACTGATCCCTCAACATAAATATTTTAAAAAAGTCTTGGTGAAAAAATCTCTGGTGAGTTGACGTGTTGTTCTTGTTTTGTTTTGCATTTATTTTGCTTATATAATGCACTTGCATAATGTTAATTGACTAGATGATCATTTGTGGAAAAGTGTGTGGAAGGGTTTAGTTTTTCCTATGGGGAAGATTTAACCCTGACATAAAGTCGGAAAAAGGTTAAACGCGACGCTCTTTATAATCTACTCGTTCGTAGATGGCGTTAATTAATTTATTTGATTGAAATACGCTTTTTACAAGGTGTTGCTATACCGATGATTCAATCCAATATTGTATTTGTATGCCATTCTTGAAAGAATTTAGTTTTTTTACGGACAAAACTATTTGATTTACAGAAAACGAGTTGATTTACAGAATTTGAACAATTCGTCAAATATTCATAGTTTATTTTTAAGTTATGTGAAAGATATTTTCAAATACCGTCATTATTTCAGTTCTGTATAACAATTGGCTCATAAATAATAACAGAACTTGAAAATAACTTCCACAGAACTTAAAAATAAATTATTAAATTTGATGAATTGTTCAAATTCTCCGAAACAACTCGTTAGTTAGAGATACCGTACATATGACAATGAACTTTGAAATTTGATTGACAAGTTCAGTGGAGGTTCTATTCAAGTTCTATTATTATATCGTTATTGGCCAGTTACTTCACAAAACTGAAATAATAACAGAACTTGAATAGAACCTTCACAGAATTTGAAAATCACCTTATAATTTGAAGAATCGTTCTCTGAAACAACCCGTTAATTATATTTTTGGATATCATGTTAATTAAAATTTCTTAAATCAGTCCTAAGATTGGTTTTTATTTTGCGTTAATCCATAATTCATAAATTAAATAGAACCTTCAAAGAACTTGAAAATCACCTTTGAAATTTGAAGAATTGTTTAAATTCTATGAAACAACCCGTCCTTCTTTTTTTTTGTTATTTTTGTTTTTGTCCCGTCCTTCGTAATTTTTGATACCAGTTATAAAATAATAGATGATTCCACTGATACATACATTTTACGACTCTGTTGTCATTTATGTTTTAATAGTATTGAAAATTATTGACATTTTAACAATCCACTCTCTTAGTATCAAGCCATAAAGCTAAGAATAGCATGCAAAAAGACTGATAAAAGCCAAAGAATGCAGATTGCAGAGCGAAACCCGTATCTTCAGATAGTCATTTTGATAAATAAAACCTTAATGAGATAGATAGTCGATGAGATAGTCGTTTTTATACACTGCCATATCTATAATTACCCATTTTACACTGTTTTTAATACAATATTGGTTAGTAAAATAGATCTAAAATATTGGCTGAGGGATATTTCAAATGGAAAAACAAAACGAAAAACTTGCCACGACGTTTGACCGCCACCAACCTTCAGAACAAACAATGGTCAACAGAAGTTATGCACTTTGTGTTGAAAAGGTTGCCTGGTGATAAAAACAACAGGTTCTGACGCCCTTGACGGTTCAGAAAAAGATTTTGACTGTGCATCTATATTTTGATGCACCAAAAGATAAGACCTTTGAATGAAATGAATTTAAAACAAAATTTAGAACGGAATAGAACCTCATGAATTAAAATAAATAATATCGTACTAGAGATAATCTAATTGAAGATGAAACCACCATAAGGTTGTATAGATCTCAAAAATTGTGACAGGCTGGTGATGTGGAAAGAAAAACAGAACTTTTATATTTGGTTTTGAAGCAATACAAGGCGAAAACTATAGTGTTGGACCTGCGTTCGAAAATACATTCCACATAATTGATCCACAAGAACAAACGAGAATAATACCATTCTTATATTCTGTTGGTCCTAAGGACTGCGACGGGGATGTCATCTGGAAAGAACGCCAGATGACAAGAAACCGACAATCAAGATCAATTTCAAAATTAAATAGTGTTTTTGAAAGCAAGATTTTATCACATTTTAGTAACACAAATCAAAGACAATAACAGATTTTGAATATAAACATAAAGTTTTTAAAGTCATTTTTTTTATCCTGTAAATTGTAATTAACACTTTAGACTTTAGACGAAACTAAAAACGTATTTAATGCTGTTACTTTATTACAAAACTTGCAGACTTTGACAACTATTTTTGAAATGCTAAATGTTGTTTCATAGAATTATTTCCAATTTTTCGTGAGCCTCTACTGTAAACTTTTAAATGGAAATACAAAGCGTGTTATTGTCTCTTTCTTATACTGTGTAAATCATATATCTCACCGTAATACAAAATGAGGTAGCATGACTTTTATGAGTCTGTGGGGGTATTTCACTATCTCTGATTATGTTCTGACCAAGCACTAATCCGCGGATTAGTCATTTTTTCGTTTTCACTATATCTGAATAACGCTAAAGCTCGGGTTAAAGTTAGATTTGACTAATCAGTGCTCGAACTTCACGTTAGGCGCTATTCCTCGAATCAAAGATGGCGTCAAAACATTCCGAGTTTAACAGCTGAGAAGTGAGTCGAATTTTGTAGAATGAATTTGAATGCTTGTATGATCCATCCTGAATTATTTGATTGTGTTCAAAATAAGAAACAATGTATTAATTCGACACGAATCTATCTAAAATGACTTGATAATCAACATAACATAACCAAAAAAATGCACACTTCGCGGTGTGCGGACTGTGACGCATGACAGCCGTGGCAGTAGATGGAGAACTGCAAACATTTTGCGATGTTGCCAGACTATTTCGAGTGTTATCTATCCGGAAGCTCGAAACAATGGTGAAACGGTCGCCGTTGAATAACGAAGTTATTCTGATCTTTAAAGCCAGCCAACGGATAGTTAGTCAGATATTTAGCCCGACATAGTGAAATACCCCCTTAGTCTGGCTGGGAGAAATATCTCCCAAAAAGACTCTAAAGGTTAAATACCCAATACTAAGCAACTGGACATTATTGAATTATACTATAATTTCCATCGTTGAATATAACGTCCAAAGCTAGCAAAATGAGGACTCCAACTACCTAGAAGAGATAGATCAGTAATGCAACTTGCACACAAGTTCGCAATCTTCGCATTCCTAAGCCGTAAGGCGCTGGATTGAAATTGTGATGCATTCTTGCACGATGAATCATCAGTCATCATTGAAACATTGTACCAAAATCAATTGAATTTCTTAGACGCGTAGGCTTATAAAGTGTTACCATGTTACGAATATATCTCCATAAATCAACCATTACTGCCCATCAGATCGCCATGAATGAAAGTGTACCTCACATTTTCAATAGCTATAACATGTCTAGATGGTCGAAAATAGTAGAATTATCGCTGACAGGTCGACCTTGGACTGATTTCTTCAGGCCTACCTTATGCACATAATCTGGTATTTCAGAATAATTATTATTGCATACAATGACAGCATTTAAAGTGGCAGGTGCGAGATGCTTGAATCATCGATGAAAAATACTCGCATCTACTTCTCTCGGAATACTTTTAATTTGCATGTTTTATGTTGACGGTGTGCAGTTCTTGGTAGTGTACTGACTAACGTGGGGTTATTGATTAAAGTAGACAAGCAAATATTTATGTATATACTTATATTCTGTGGTCACATTATGCAACATTCTAGAAACCAGTTGCTACGAAGGAAGAGGAAAAATTTAACGAAAGCATTGATAATATGAAAATTGGATAGAATAAATTCATTTATACAGGTTGCAGCACAACAGTAAGTGTAGTTTTGAGTGCTGGGGATGAGGAAACTGGGGGAATCACATTGTGTCGAAAGGGTCGTGCCGTTTTCAGTCGTTACCAAAGTTTTGGCCAACAACGCCGGACAACACCTGAGCTTCGCCGTCCGTTTGTTTTTAAGCTATCTCTTCATGAATGTAATTTTATGAAGGGATAATAAGTTTTGGTTTTCGATCTGAACTCTGGTTCGAGGGTTTCCTGGTCAATAATTCGTCTTAGTTCATATTTACCCCGAGTCTTATACTCCAAAAGCGCGATCTACAAATGTATCTAAATTGATATATGGTTTCCACAACTTTCAAACTGATGACGTTGCATATCATGACTACTACCATTTAAATAGTTTAAAATGAAGAATCATCACCAAAATATAATATGACGATTGTAAAGAAGTGTTAAAAGACACGACAAAAGCTAGTAAGTTATTGTCAATATAGTTAATTCTCCATACGAATTAGCGTGAGAGGCAATAATTGTTGGACAAACAACTCGCTATGCCTAAAAACTAAGATAAAAATATAATAAAAACCCATGCGCTTATCATAACCTACACTTTTTCCATAATAATAAAGCGGTCCGTCGGATTGACAAACAAACGCCTCCAGATTCATGTCTCGAATCCAGTTTGCAAAAGTCAAACGCAACAGCTGTTACGCCCACGCAACGGTGACGTCACAGAACTGTGGGCCGCGACCGTGACGTAACAGAAAACGTGGGCGTCAAAAAATATAAATAACACCACCCTAAAAGCCTTGACGGTTGGACACACCAATCACCACTTCGACAAAAGGGATACTTTCATAACACAGCAAAATAAAATTAGCAGTACAAATCGTTTTCCCTTTTGATGGAAGTGTTAAATTTGCTCACTTGGGTGGCAGGATTTAAGTGCAGTGCGTACCGTTAATAGGGTGCCCACGCGGTTTTCAAAGCAAGTGGGAATATTTATTAGATTATGTAAATAGTGCGTCAATCGCGTTACACATAATCAATTACGAAAAAACTTGTAATTTATTATTTCCTATTTATTCAATGAAATGATTGCAGACGCATACCAATAATTATGTTAAACTGGAATTGAACGGTCTAGAACTATTCTGCCCACTTCATCGGGGAGTCGAGAGCGAGGACAAGATAATGATTGTTGGGACACAATGTTGACAAGCGATTTTAAAATATAACGCAATATTAATTCATAACTTGTAACCTGTTTAATGTTTACGGGGGATACAAGTCAAAACTTCCTGGTGTTAAGTTTATGTAGGAAGTGAAACAGAGAACAGTTTAATCCAAGTTTTCTATTAAGCAAAATGGTTAGCAGTGAAAGGCATTAATTAACCCCTCGGGTCTAGACAAATATATCATGTCATCAAATATCCCCGATTGACACTCAATTTCAAATAAATTCGCTGTTTTTAAACCCAAAATTAAATACTGTTTTGAATGCAAATGATGTAAATTCAAATACAGGTGTGATTTGAGATTTTCACGGCCAAAATTATTGTAGCGATTTGTTTTTGGGGTATTATGGCGTTTTGCGCTACCTCCTTCTATAGCCAACGTTTCGGACAGCATTGCAGTGTCCATCATCAGGGCAGATGGGTAATCTACATATCTACACATCTGCCCTGATGATTGACACTGCAATGCTGTCCGAAAAGTTGACTATAGAAGGAGGTAGCACAACACGGCATAATACCCCAAAAACAAATCACTATAACGAAACGATATTTAAACATCCCATGTTTCAAACTGGAACCAACCATACACATTCACAAAATTTCATTGAAATCACACGTGACACGTGATTTTTATATATTAAAATGTATTACACGCCCTAGTGGGCTTTTACATAATATTTTAGAAGTAGTTTGTAACACTGAACGAATGTGTATTTTTTTCGTTCATTTCATAAAACTTCGTTTGATCAGAATATTTTAAAGGTAATCTAACTATGATTAAGTTATATTGTAGGTTTGTAAATAGTCGTAGAAATAATACGTACAAACTAAAAAATTACTAAAATTATCATTTTAAATTGGGTGAGACATTGTTTCGAGGCTGATTAATAAAAAAAGCTAACTTTAAAAAGATTTCCCGAAGAATTTTTCAAGGAAAGATAATGAAATACATTGTATTGTAGAGTAACATATCGTCGACTTAAATAACACAACTTATGTAACAACCAACATATTCAAATGTAAAAATCAATTGGCTCAAGTGCCGAATAAATTCTGTACGACACTTGTAAATATAAATAATAATCATATCAAATACACGACAACATTGAATCTTAATTAAGCCATAAATATCCGTAGTACCAACCTTGACATATTTCCAATGCTGTAAAAATCCCATGTTAATTTGACAGATGACAGGTGACAGATGGTGTTGTGAAATGGTGTTGTTAGTGGAGGTATCCATCCGCCAAATCCAGGTGTTTTATTTGAAGGGTTAAGAGGAAAGAAAACAGACAAATACATGAACCATCACCGACACATAAGGGTTAACAATACAATACAGTACAAATAAAATAATATAATTAATAAATAAAACACAGGTGACTGATTTGCACAAGGCCACCTTTAATTTAAAGGCCCAGATACTGACAGTTGGCTGTCAAGATGGCCGCCGAACTTGTTCAACTTTCAGTAAACTATGCGGTAAATTACTTAATGGATATTCAAAATAGATGACATTTGGTCATACTAATAAATTTACCAACAGAATAAACACAACATATTGAAGAATTCCGAAAATATTACATAGTATTAGCACTATTTTATGGAAAAGTTACTGATTTTTAAATAGAAAGGCGAGCAAAACAAAATATCTTGAATCTTTTTCAAATTTAAATGGTAGTTTTTTTTACATTAAGGTGGATGCCGTGTGGAGAGTCTTTTTGAGGGAGGTCATAGGGTCTCAACAGCCCTCTAACGAACGGGCCCGCCTCGCAGTTAAGTCCTAGACAAACCTCACCCCAAGAACCCTGACACTCCTGCTTAATCACCATGGGGTGACCCCTAAGGCAGATGTGTTAGGTTATCCAATTAATAATTCCTAGGGCGGTGCTGGTTGGTACCCAGACCCGCCTTCTAAATGTTTACAGGATTTAAACAAGTAGGCTCTGTATCTGCTGCTAAAGGTGCCGCTAGTGTGTTGGCCTTTCATAAAGGTGGTATGATTAATTTGAATTGTTTACAAGTTAGTATCAAATTATTTATAATATATTCACCGTTGTGGAAGATTCTTACGGAGTGATCATGTTACCCGAATATTCAATTCAATGATTTGGAGCTAGAAGACTGTAGCACTGTATATTAACATAACCGGTCAGAATAATAGATTACAGAACTATTTTTGGATATATTTCTTCCAACGATCTCTACATATAAATCAGGTAAAATGATAAAGCAAACCAGTATTGTGATATATTATTCATGAAATGTACATACTTAAATATAATAGTTATATTAAATAATAGCGATGGTTTTCCTTGTAGCATCAGACCGTTGAATTGAATTATTGGAGTGATTTTATATTGATCAGGTAACAGATATTTAATCACTGAAAAAACTAGCACCCAAACAAGCTATGTCGATATCAAATATCTTGCATCTTTTTTTATGAAGAAAATAATTTAAATTTTAAAAATTAATAACTGCAATCGTAAGAATGATACGGTTAATTAGAAAAACGTGCCAACCACAATCTTATTTATTGAAAGAAAACACTTTATACTATAAACTAGTTCACCAGCAATCTATTAGAAACTATTAACTTAATACCTATACCTTATATACTCGTAATTATGTACGGTAAGAACACAGTTAGTAGGTAGTTTATTTACCAAAAGTATTATTAGTAGAAATATGATGGATTATGGACCTAAAAAAATCGCGTTATTTTTTGGGAAAGTCTGGAGTGTTAATTTTCAACCTAGTAAGTTAGGTTATGTTAACTTTTTGGTATTTTGCAGCCAAAACGTGGCGGTACCATTGAAATATAATTCTCTATGGGAGGTACGCGACGTTTTCAAGATGAAGTTGGTTGCGGTCCATGTTATGGCTATTAAAGCTTGTCGAAACGATAGACAAAAAATATTTAGATTGTATATTTATTACGTTCTTATTTTAAAATTCATGAAAATCACGAGCCCAAAAATTGCGAATTGAATAAATCTCGCGAATATGGCTAAATTCGCGTTTTTCGTGAATTCGCGAATTTCGCGTAAAAATTCGCGAATAAAAGATCGCAAACGCGATTTTTTTAGGTCTCCTACCCATCAAAATTTTATTTACTAAATGGTATGTTTTTTATCGTGCTGAGCGTCCTCTTTCTTGAATCAAAGTTTCCGACAGCATTTGGGTCATTATCACCACAATGATCTGTTGATGAACACTATAAAATGCCAAAAACCTTGTTTCAACAAGTTGAAATGCAACACAACTAATTTCAATCTACAACATCCTGAAAGTGACATAATTTAAAAAATAAATAAAATTATAGGAACAATTACATACTTAAAACATTTAGGTTTATTGGTGTGATAGTTATTATTCAATAATAATCTACGACAACAGAGAAACCACATAAAATACAACTTTCCTTCAAGCATTTACGAGTAAAAATTTTGGAATCTGTCACAAAAAAACACAGAAATTTATAGTACATTAAAAGAATACACTGTCCTGTTTGCGTCAAAATTTCTCAAATAGTTAGCTCTAGTGTAATGAAATTTACGCAGCCTTTTATGTACGTAATTATGATGTCAAGAGAACTGTTTTCAACCCATTACGTCATTTCTACCTTAAGATTGAAAGTCTAAATCTAACAGAAGACTTGATTGTTGACTGAACGATGTAGAAATGATATTCCTGAAGCGTATATGTGGTAAAACTATGTATGATCGTATAAGAAATGTAGAGATTCGCAGAGAATGCAAGGCTGACGTAAGCGTAATGAGTAAGATTATGAAAGGGACGCTCAGATGGTTTGTGTGTGCAGAGGGAATTATCGAAGAAAGGAGTATAAATAAGGAGAATATAAGACGCAACAGTGAATGGTACAACAAGTCGGGGACGCCAAGAGAACCAGATAATTGAGTCGGTCCATGTCAAGAGTTAGAATAATAGAAAAGTGTGTATGAGACGATGTATGAATATGAATGAGGCAAGGAGTGTGTGCTAATACCGAGTTGTTTGGCGGTCCTTCCGCTCTGCCTACCACTGATAAGAAGTGGCGTGATGGTTAGTTAGTTAACATACAGGGTTTTCCAATAAGAGGTGTTATTTTGAATAGCCCGCAATTCCGGTAGATGTTACTTTTGAAGCTGTCATTTTTTGACATTTGACAAGTAGAAACTACGCCATTAATAAAAATGGAACGATACACGCTTCAACAACGCATTGAAATTATTAAAATTCACCTGAGTGAATCAAATGCAAATCACCTTGAGTGATGAGGCCCATTTCCACGTCGGTGGCTTCGTCAACAAGCAAAATTGTCGCATCTGGGGCTCGGAAAACCCAAGAGTTATTGTTGAAAAGCTTCTCTATCCTCAACGTGTGATTGTTTGGTGCGGTTTATGGTCCGGCGGAGTCATTGGACCTTACTTTTTCGAAAATGAGGCTGGAGCAACAGTTACGGTGAATGGTTGTTGCGCTATCGAGAGATGATTAATGATTTTTATGGCCGGAATTGGATGGTATTGATCTGGACAACGTTTACTTTCAATGAGACGGCGCTACGTGCCACACAAGCAACGAAAACATTGATCTTTTACGATTGAATATCAAAATAACACCTCTTATTGGAAAACCCTGTATTATGTTTCAATCTCTTTGAAACTCGGGCGGAACCGGGTAGTAACTTCCAGAATAAAGATAACATTGGAATAACCGACGACCAATACAATTTTCAGTGGCCGATATTATAATGACATAATAGGTTCCGTCATTAGCTGATTCAAAAAGTGAACAGTTCTCACCGCTTTAATGACGCTATGATGAGAATACAACAGTTGCATTCAAATCGTTGGGAAAATAATCAAATTGAGAAACCGAAAGAAGACAGTACCATTGGAATATATCATACAAGAGTGGAGTGGAACTCTTAGCATCGCCCTTGTGAGTTACCACAATTCGGAATCGAAATTATGCTTTAACCCAGAGGTTCCCAAAGTGGTCTTTATGGACCCCCAGGGGTCGATATCGGCATGTCATCGAGAAAAAAATTTGGGGGTCCACGAGATTCAAATGGGGGTACATACGAGCGGACCCTCATTTACCTCATGTCAACATTTAGGAGTTCCGTAAATGACACAATAGACCTAACACAAATATAATAGACTGAGAAATTACTTATTTGATATTTTTATTTTTATATTTCGTAAAGTTGATAATTGAGGTATATAAATAGAGTCTACGTTCCTTTTCTCGTCAGAATTAATATATTCAAACAAAACATTGCACATTGGAAGCCGCGAATTTTCCTAGTTCCCCAACTTGTTCTTGAAAAACGTCCAGGGTAATAATGACGTTCAACATTTAAATGCACTTCACACAGACTTCAAAACGACGTCAAAGTTTGAAGAAATTTTGACTATGGAAATGCAACGTTGAAGATTCGGATATCATTTGACAAAGAAGAACTGACCGGAATAAGCACTGACAAAGAACTTAAGGGGCAGTTCTGTAGGGCCAGCTACAGAAAGAAATTCCCGTTGCTTATCACAACGGTGCCCCTGTCTGCACAATGTAAAGATAGAGGAACTATACCGCCACCGGTTGTTGGACAGGCAAGGGAAGGGAATATTTTTACTAAAAAAATAAACGATTATCACATGGGACGTTAATAGTTTTAGGAAAATTCAATATTCGGCAGGCAAGGGGTCTACGAAAACAAAATGGAAAGTGGTCTAGGGGGCAAAAAAGTTTGGGAAACTCTGCTTTAACCCTTCAGTACTTTCATCAAATTTGTTCAGTTTGCAATGTTTTCTGTATATTTAAAATGCGCTATATACTTTTTATTTACTAACTTTCCGTGAAAACAAATAATGTTTTAGACACTGGATAAAATTATCTTTCCGGTGTATGCATTTAAAAGAAACATTACTATTTGAAAATAATACAATTTTAATATCAAACGTGAAAAATGTTGTCAAAAACGTTAACCACATTTTTACTTAATTTTTACTCCGATCATAGAAAAATGTGAGAGAACTTGATATTTCGAAAACAAATTCGTTTTGTCTGGGGAATTTGTAAGAAAATATATCGTACCTACACTTTTATTTCGTTCATATCCCTAATAAAAAATAAAAAATATATTTTTAAAGTTTAACCGATTGTTACGATACGTAATATGATATAATAAAATATATTATTTGCGGCACGTTAAAATAATCAAAAACAAAAGAACGCAGGGCTTCAAATGCGTGACTCCTGGATTCGTAGCCGAGTATATTAACCGCTTAACCACGATGGGCATCTACGTTGAAATGTGGCAAATATAAACAAAGATGGTCGTGATTTATGTTTTGGGGTATAATGCCGTATCGCGCTTCCTCATTTAGCCACCAAAGTTTCGGACAACGTTATAGTGTTACAGACTCCAATTCACCTATGGTGCCAATGTCCTGCACTGATGGAAACTAGGTTCAGATACCTGGGGAGACATACAGTAGAACCAGAAGACATAGCCACAGACCCAATGACAACCCTGGTGAACTTTATTAAAGGGACTGGGTTGTTGTTAAAGGATTGAGGTAAAATGGGAGATAGCACAATGGGCCTATGGCCTAAGTACTCACAGGAACTACGTGTCAACCGTCTAGGCCCTTTTTAAAAAAATAGTATCCATAATTAGGGCAAATGTGAGTCTTAATGCAATAAAAATTAATAATGTCATTGTTGTAAGCTTATAGCTTATACCTAGTGAATGCATTACCAATGGATTGAAATTAAAAATTACACGTAAATTATGCACGAAGTAACTAACGTTGTAACGGAATTTCATTTTGTTTTTGCAAATGTGTAAAGACAAAAGTAGAACATGGTAAAATAAAAATGCTTCGCTTTAATTTGAATATGTCATAATTTTTTGTTACGCTATGTTTCCCGATATTTGATAACATCTTGATAAACCATAATTAAGATTTATGCTCATTTCACAAACCTATCCACTAACTGCGTTTTAATTGGACCCGAATAACATAAATAAACAGTTGATAAAATCATTAAAAATTAAAAATATTTAACAGTATACTCCAAATTATTACCCCCTTATACACGGTGTTCGTAAACTTGTAGTACATTTTTAAAAACTTTTTTTCGGCAACAAAAGGGTTAAAATACTTTCGAGCCAGGTTTACGCTTCGAAGAAAAAAGCTGATATTAACTAACCCCCTAACGAAACGAAAGCTCAAAATCGATTTTAAATGTAATGTAGATAAGACGAAAGAAACATTAACATACTTGGGGCACAAGGGTACACTACCTCTTTAGCGATTGAGACTGATTATTTGAAATTACACAAACTAATAGAACACATCTTAATTGGGATGATATTGAGAGTACACATCTAGAGGCGAACATGTGCATCGTTTAAAGCTTTGAATCCTTCATGCGTCTTACATATAAACCAATAAATTTCTTAAATATTGTCAGAAAGTCGAAGAATTCGTGCTTTGCAATAAAATCGAATTAAAAAATTCAGTATGTCTTAACGTATCCGCAAAAAAACACACATTTTATTAGTCAAATGTATTTATTATTATTATTATTTGTGTTTTTTACAATAAATATACAATGTTTACAAGTCATACTGTTTTAATTTATACTACACTTCCATTAAAAGCATTTGCTTGTGGATGGAAGAGGAATGTAAATTTGCGAAAAAATAATATAACTAGGTTACAAAGTAAAAAAAAATACAAAATTAAAATCCATACAAATTATTGTATTTGGAAGGAAGAAAAAATATATATTATTTATTTATTTTATTTATTTTACTCCCAGAGGGCTTTTACATGGTTGGTACTATAATTTTAATTTGACAAATACTTTGAAACATAAAAAATAAGAATAAAATTACATTTGATAAAAGCTATGCAACAAGTCATACAAACACAAGAAACAAAAACAGAAAATTACAGCTATTTGTTGGTTTACATGATGTGTTTAGGAGTATTGTTGAAATAAATGTTTTAAGTGATCCACAAAACTTGCCAAGTTGGTATTGAATATGTCAACATCACCCAAGTAATGATTTCCCATGGTGTGAAGTCGTTGTATCGGAGAGTGGGAAATGTAGTTACGCTTATGTATGCTGCTGTAGAATATTGTATTTTGTCGTGTTGTTACTGTGGGTGTATGTATGTTTATAAGTTGCAGGAGTTCACAACAGTCGAATTTAGAGTTAAGTATTTTGAATAAGAACGTTAAATCGTTTATTTTACGTCTATCTTCTAATGTATGTATTTTTAGAGTATTTAATAAGAAATTGTATTTTGTCTTCGGCAGGGATATTTAATTTAAAATTTATAAAATGTAGAAATTTTTTTTGTATTCGCTCAATGTTGTTAATGTGAATTTTATAAGATGGAGACCAAACTACTGAGTTATATTCAATTAGACTTCTTACTAGAGATACGTATAATAGTTTAATGGCTTGTAAAGAATTAAAGTTTTTAGTTGTCCTTAATACGAAGCCTAGTGTTTTCATACCGTTGTTAACAATTTGATGGATATGATTGGTGAAACTTAGTTTTTCGTCCAAAATAATTCCAAGATCTCTCATTATGATCTCTCATTATGGAGGATAAATAGAGTATATTAGGATAATTTGTGAGATTTTCAAGTGAAACTAGGGGAATCGGTTTTTTGTTAATGATTTCCCTAAAATATTTTTTTATATAGTTCAATTTTTGTTTTTTTATCATTAATGCTTCTAATTTCTTCCGGTAAATTATTAAAGAAATGTTTTCCTTGGTGGGTACAAAAAAATTCACAAAGTTTCATAAATTTTTCTCAAATTTCGGTCGAAACCTTCGGTTTCATAGAGGTACATATGTTAATTCTTCTGTAGTTAACTTCTCAGCGCTATATTAGCGGCGGACACATGCCTGAGCGGATGACGAGCCTCGTGCTGGCACAGTTGGTGGACGGGGTAGTCTCTCTCCCTGCAGCAGCTGGTACAGTTCCTTCGCTACCTAGGACTCTTGCAGCAGAGTCTCCATCTTCTGTCTTCGTCGAGCGTCACAGCGGTGCTGCCAAGGTTTGTTGTCTATGTGAGGATGTTGTGTCGGCGCTCTTTATTGGCAGCAGACACATGTCAGCGCTATATTGGCGGCAGACACATGCCTGAGCGGATGATGAGCCTCGTGCTGGCACAGTTGGTAGACGGGGTAGTCTCTCTCCCTGCAGCAGCTGGTACAGTTCCTTCGCTACCTAGGACTCTTGCAGCAGAGTCTCCATCTTCTGTCTTTGTCGAGCGTCACAGCGGTGCTGCCAAGGTTTGTTGTCTATGTGAGGATGTTGTGTCGGCGCTCTTTATTGGCAGCAGACACATGTCAGCGCTATATTGGCGGCAGACACATGCCTGAACGGATGACGAACCTCGTGCTGGCACAGTTGGTCTAAATAACAAATGTAGATCCTAGGAAATAAATTGTACAGCGCCCTTGAGGTGATTTTTCACAAAAACGGCGCTCTACAAATTATCCAATTATTATTATTATTATTATTAGATTTATAAATAAAGTGTAGCGTTTTATATTTTTAATGGCCTTTATATCATATTACTCACTACGACAGCAGGGGAGACCCATCCATTTCTACGAAATCATATGAGATGTTCCGAAAAGCGAACAAATTGACCCTACGGGTAATAGCTGATTGTTCGTAAAAACCGAACAAATTAGCACGAAGGGTTAAAAGATCCAGCATACTGCAAAAGAGATGTATGTTTACAAAGTGTTCTCATTAGATACTAAACAGACATGTCAAAAGTTTGACAAGGGCTTGTGTAAGTTATAGAAATGATCTCTAATTGACCAAGACCATAAAGAGTAAATAGAATTATTGAAGTACCCGAAGTGCAAGCACACTTGAAGTATTAATTTATGAAATAAAACAGCTGTGAACGCATTATGCAATACTGCAATGAAATTGATTTGACGGACGTGATGTTTTTATTTATTTTTAACGAGGTGGAAAGAATGGTATTGATCTGCTTTTGATTAAAATATAAAAAGGTATCCAAAAAAAGAGGTCGTTCATAGCCTGCTGTACGACTATAAAAAATATAACGGTTGACAACAACTATTATTGTTGATGCAGTAAATGTTTTACGAAAAATTTAATAGGTTTAGATGTCATCATTTGACATCGAAATAAAAAGTCTGTCATAGACAATTTTATTTAACTTTATTATATTATTAGTTGATGTCCCTAGCGTTTGCCCGGACTTGAAATCTGATGAGAGCAATTTTCCAATTATTTTGTACGTCAAGTGTGTAAAATTTCATCAATATTCTACTTAGAAAGAGGGATGTGGGTAGTTTTAATTTAAATCTCGTATAGAGAGTGAACTTCTCCCCGAGTTGAAGATCAAGTATGCAAAATGTCATCAATCTCGGATTAAAACTGGAGATTTGTTTAAAAATTCAAATCCACGCCTGCTGCCCGCCACAGACACTCTTCTTTATACATATAAATAGATAGATAGATAAACAAGTTTTACAATATATGTTATTTAATTTTGACCGTATGGTTAAACATAACGAAATAATGAATAAGCAATAATTGGCATATTGTCTTATTTTAAGTCAGAATGCATATTCTCAAGCTGGAGCTATGGAAAGGTTTCGAAATTACAGAGAGAAAATGCCGTACAAATTTCATGATGCCAATTCGCGAAGTCAGAAAGCGTTTGCCGTTTAAGCGCACAGTCATATATTGTCTGCTTTATAGTAAAGATTAAAATGAAGTTAGAATTTTAGAATAAATTTCCAGTAAATAATTTTAGAACGAATCAACTTTCTACTAAGTAGTAACGTTGAGTAATCTATACCTTGAGCAGTAGCCAAAATTACACATTAAAAGCCAGCCTCTTTGAATGCAAACACGTATAACATCGATAATTTCAACGACAATGGAGCCGTTACGCAATCAAATTTAACCGAGGTAGACAATGGAGAAATAGCAACAGCAAAAAATCACACACATTACGAAGACTGCCGACTACCAAAGATGGAAGGTGGCGTAAAAAGTATTGCGGTGTTTAAAAGGGTGCATCAGAGCCTGCTGGAGAATAATTGGAGAGTGTTCAGAACGCATTGTCTTTAAAAACGGCCATCCTGCCTCTTGGTCTTGCAACATATCAATACAACCCGGTCACGGTGGTACGGTAGTCATAGTATGGAAAAACCATATGGTTAAGATGTATAAATCAAAATGGAATTTGCAGAGGTGAGGCTACTTCCAAGGATGCGTATAGTGATTAAGTGCGAAAAGGTGACAGTTGGAAGAAGAATGCTGCAAAAGCTTGGACAGTTGTTAATAAGGCGTATGGCTTTATACTCGATGGTGAATTAATAACACGATATAAGCAAAATTTAATCATGACAAGGCTTTTTAAGGCTCAGTTACTAATCGTTCAAAAAGAAGAAGAATATGGTTGTAATGGGAGTAAATACGAACCTTAGAGGAAGCGCGCTAATATTTAAAAAAAAAACGATTATAATTTATATAAATATGATTTAAGATTTTCACGGCCAAAAGTATTTTTGTTATTTGTTTTTGGGGTGTTATGCCGTGTTGCGCTAACTCCTTCTTTATCCAACGTTTCGGACAGCATTGCAGTGTCCATCATCAGGGCAGATGTGTTATTTGAGGTTGTGGTGAAATGTGAGCTTATGTATGAGGTTGTGATACCGTGTTGCCAGTACTTAGCTGGTAGGTCACTTATTAACACTTAATAAACTAATTGTTTATTAGCGAAATTTAGATACAGGATTTAGGACATAATTGGAAAATTGGATATAATTGGACTTTCTCTCAGGGATTGTATATTTAATTTTGTCAGCTTAAAAATGTTACTTTTTAGTTTAGATCTGAATTCTGTGGGACTTATTATGGATAGTTCCGGAGGAAGTTTATTCCAAGCCTTCGGCCCAGATACTCCGAAAGCGCGATCACCAAACTTAGTATTTGGCTTGCGCTTAGGTTCCATCAGTCTGCCTACAGCTGATGATGTTGCTGATCTAAGAGTTGACTGCCTCAGACCAGTGTTTTCCGGGACGCATAGTTCAGAGATGTAGGGTGGGGCCATTTCATTGATGGATTTAAACACCATACAGCACAATTTGTACTGGATTCTTTCAGGGCACTTGAGCCAGTGGAGGTTACCAATGTGTTATGAAATGTGCGAATATATAGAGACTCCGGTTATGAGCCGTGCTGCTGCATTAAACACTGATTGAAGTTTGTCAATTTGATATTTTGGTAGGCTGGCATAAATGCCTTTGCAGCAATCGAGAAGTGAGACTACGTAAGAGTTGATAAGTAGTTTTGTTGCTTCTGTAGGAAGGTTTTCTATCCCTGCTTCAGACTTTGAACATAAAAAGGTGAAAAATTGAAAAAAAATCAACTGGTTTTGTTAATCAACGGAATTTATGCAAATTTATCGAGACTTATTTGGGCAGTATTAAGTAGTGTCAGTTCGGATCAAGTAAAAATACTGTTGCAACAATTTTTACTACTATAAACACATTTGAATTTTGCTTAACGGTTAACAAATATTAAAAAAACATTCCTTTCAAATAATCTATTATGGAAATCAAAAGATATACCGATATCATTATTTATAATGATCTTTGAGTCAGTGGATGTTGTAATTCCGTATCACAAGGTCCATCCATCATGTTAATCTAATAGATTTATTTACACAGAATAGGTAATACTATTTACAAATGTTGCCATCTAATAATTTAATAAGAATAATATAAATTACAAAACATAAAAGCAAAAATTTGACTGTACGTAGCAGAAGATCTGCATAAATTTTTATTTTTGTAATTTTAAGGTCAAAATTTATATTGATAATAATTTGATCTATTTAAAAAAAATTAAAAGTTGGGCGAAGCCAGTAAGTAAGTAATAGTGTCATCAAAATAGTAATCTTGTTTGTCGGTGCGTGAAGTGAAATATTCCATCGTGAAATTATTCACATTAAATCAACTCAAATTGCTCGAAATTTTAAAAATTGGAATTGTTTGTGTGAATTTAGAGAAACGATAAAGATATTTTATTTAATAATTTTTATCGTTATTCGTTATTTTTCAAGTTCACTAAAAGTTCGAAAGATAAGTAAATTTTTTTATTTTTTTTATAGTGAATACCTCACAAGAGTCCCAGCTGCTCCCGTCTGGAGCCAGTGAGACTATGGCATCCCCAATTGGGGGATGTTGTGAGGCTGAAGGTAAGTGGGGAAGGGAAAGAGGAAGGTGGGGAAGTACCTGGCTATTCAGATCTAGTCACTAAACACGGCTAAAGCCATTTGGAGCAACGTTTCAATTCTGAATGGTGGTCTTACACCAGGGCGATACTGGTAGTATCTTCCACTCTGGTAAGTAAATATCCATTTAAAAAAATAAATATTTAATAAAAAAGAAATTTGACAATATTTGTTTTCACAAAGGAAGACATGTCACGATCAAGCGAATAAGATACTTCAAAAATGATAAATAAATATGTGAATGAGGCAAGGAGTGTGTGCCAAGACCGAGTTGTTTGGCGGTCCGTCCTCTCTGCCTACCCCTGCGGGGAAACGGCGTGATGGTTAGTTAGTTAGTTAGTTACAAATCGCACAATTATAATTTCCAGATTCCCGACTTTTCACGGGTCTGCGCTAGAAACATACATAAAAGGGGTATTTTTTACTTTTAATTCCACACAGTACGCCCCTGAGAAAAACAATTTCCCTATGGGCCTGTGTCGTCTTTTAGGATGCTGTATGGAGGGTCGTTTTGAGGAGAGGAAAGAATGAATATGAGTTTTGAAGATAACCGTGTTGTAAGAATAATAGAAAGGGAATACCAAACAGCCGAGCTCAATCATCAATTGTGAATATTTTCAAAAATATTTTCTTATGAAATTATGCGAAAATGTGCATTAGCGAGTATGCAAATTAAAAAGTATAAATAATAAAGTTACACAAATACATATAAGCATTATATAATTCCTACTTTGAGAGATGGTTTTCTTCTGCGATATGTGCAAAAGTATCCGTTGGTAAGATAATATGTATTATGAAATTCCAACTAGCAATATATATATATATATTTTTAACATAATTGTATTTCATAATGTTTTCCCCACTGGGATTTCCCTTGCTGGGGATATTTACACTATCAGTATTTTTTATTTTATGTTATTAAATTTTAATATAATCTAATCTAAGGTAATATCTATCTGTAATATCTATCTCTAATCGATCTGTTGTGCTCCCACAAACAGTTCTCCAACTTTTCGTGGAAGGAGATTTTAAATATTAGGTTCTTGTGTTGTTTAAATCAGGGATTTATTAATACTTCGCGTATTATAATGGTGACTCGATAGTCGACCTAACTAGAAGCTGGCTAAATGAGATCCGGGGACAGTAAGTTTGTCTGGGAGCATTCTCACTGGCCCTGGCGACTACTGGCCACTAGCTGCCATCTTACGGACTTTCAAGCAAGCTCTTTGCACTGCCCTCTATGAGTGCATCAGTGAAGCTCTTAAATAACTCACTTCTCAACACTATCTCACTTCAATCAGTCTGTGTTTGGTTGCAAAGTTTTATCAATTTGGCTTCTCCCTGTGTACCAGATCCATTTTTTATGAATGCTTTGAAAATATTGACATTTGTTTGTTTTTTGTAGAAGAGTGGTAATTTGTTGTAAAGTTTTATGGCTGAAGCCAACAAAGATATTTATTGTATGCTTTTATATTTGAATAGTCCGACAAAAAACTGGTAGCTATGAGCTAAGATATAACGCTGGTTTAGTGTTAAAAGACCTGTGTCCGAAGACAGTCATCACAGCTGACAGCTGTCACAATACTGATTAATCTCATATTGACAAAGATGGATGTGAAAATGAGAAGGAATCGCATCGCAAGTATGGAAGAGCAAGGCGATACTAGTTAGTTGGTTTGTTGAAATCAGAATGGCATTTACGTAAATGGGTAAGTTATGATTTTTCATAATACATACCATTTAACCATTTTATTAATATTAACTCCTCAGGCTATAAATATGAACTAAACGGTGTTAGAAAGAAAAAACAAGCTTTATATTCAAATCGAGAAGTTAACCACAGAAAAAATAAAATGTGCACCTCTATGAAACGAAAGGTTCCGACTGCGATTTGAGAAAAAAATATAATTTATCATTTTCATTGCGCGACTGATCAATATTTGTCAAATTAATTACATTGAACTAAGTCCTCGATCTCCGTCTTAAGCCCCACATACCCAATTTCTACCGATTTATAACAAGTTTCTCGCTAACTCTTTAAGTTTTAAGTTCCAAAAATATATATATGTTATTTTTTGAGATAATATCTGTATATTTGTTATGCCGAAACGTTAATTATATGAAATTCCCTCGATAAAAAAAATCGCAAAGTAAGCTCCGAAAATTATTAAAAACACGTTTTGTTCTGTTATTTAATATGTTATAGGCACGAAAAAATTCACAGTGTATCTTTAAATGCAAACTAAAGTATTTGTCGAGAGATATTTGCTCTATTTCAAACGAGTCGTATTTTATTAAATATTTTCACCATTTTCGCATAATTATTATAATTTTTTTTAAATATTAGCGCGCTCCCTCTAACATTCGTATCTACATATTTCCCTTTCAAACCGTCTTTGAACGCTTACTAAGGGGCCTTAATACGATAGTAATACGACCCTAATCCTAGGGATCGGGCGGTTTAAAAATCTGTCAGCCACTAATACTGTGGTATTACGGCCAATATACACAGTACATATGCGCGTGATTATGAGTAACGTTTTCTACTAACCTGTTCTTATCCCTCCGTATTATCTATTATGAGTAAGGCGGTATTTGTCAAAGACTCACGATAACCATCTGCTGGCGTCTAACTAACATTAATCAATTCGAAAATCTAATAACAAAAACCAACCAGGCTATTCGATATTTCCAAGAAAGCAACATAATCTTTCTTGATCCATTTTAGATTACACTTGATCCAATAATCCTATCAGCATCAAGAAAAATGATCGACTAATGGTGTAAATGCACGGCAAGTTAATATAACGAACATTTTTAGGATATAATACCTATAATGTCGGCTTTATCGGAACCGAGCCCCCATGGAGAAGATAATACATCAAAAAGCCAAGCCCCGTGAGGAAATTACCAATTACAATTACCTACCAAATTTTCGCAAGTTTTGAAAATGTTCGAGACTAATATTTTTCACATGGATTTGAGATGGAAGTAAAAAAACATACGGGCGGGATTTAAAAAAAAAACATTTGACAATTTATGAATTAATTATTGGTGAAATTCTGGTTACGTGGGTGATTACTTAGATAAAGAAATGTTATATCCATAAAAAAAAACAATTTTCAAGTATGTCTGTATTTTTGAATTTAAGAAAAAATGGCGAACCGTTTGTTCTTTTTCGTGAAATTTGTAGAGCTTATTCTGCCTGTATCTACGGATCAGTTTTCAACAGATTTTAGGTCGCATTTATTTTTACCGATTTTGAGATTTTCACGGCCAAAAAGTATTATAATGATTTTTTTTTTGATTATATCTGCCCTGATGATGGAAACTTTAATACTGTACGAAACGTTGGCTAAGGAAGGAGGTAGCGCAGCACGGCTTCATACCCCTAAAATAAATCTTGATAAATATTTTGATAGTCAAAAAATAACACGAGAAGAAAACTGTTGGATCCGTGTTTTTCAGTAAGAAAAAAAGAGTCTTTGAGATCGGGTAAAGCCGGGCAGTTAATTATTATTTTAATATTTAATACTCATCGAAAAGCAATTATTACACTAAAGCTCGACGTCCCATGGGTCGGGAAGCAATCGACAATTAAATGAAAATTAAATTCGCCACAGTAAGGTAACGGTATGCAGTGCAGTTCAGTGTGAAACTTTTCTGAGCACAGTATTACAGCATTTGGTTTATGTTGATTACATACCGACCCGTGGAACGACGGGCTTAATATTGTATGAAAACAATTGAAATTTCGTAATTCCTGTTGCGTTTTTTAAAGATTTATATGTGAAATGATATAACAACGGATTTATAATTTTTTTATCGAAAATTGAGAGCTTTTTTTTAGAACTATACCGATCATATAATAGTCGACTGCATTTTTTTTCGTAAATGCTTGAAGGATATATGTATTTAACGTGGTTAATTCTATGAAAATCTATAATATTATGAAATATTGTTCGTTTCTTACCTTTTTTAGATGTTTGTTCACCCATTTCGTGAATGTCTTTTTCTGGATGGCATCTCTCTCGTCTGTAACAATAACAATAAAACAAAAAATTAGTAATCAAATAAATAAAGTGATTTCTCGATACTTTCCATCAATGTTGCTTTTGCTGAACATAAAACTTAATAGGAAATCCAAAATATTGAACTTGAAGACCCAGTCGTTTCGCAGAAATTCACGTGTGACAAAGTCATCAAATGGTCAATCAGCGCCATTTTCGTTTTTTTGGCAGTTGAAAGGTTCCCGTTCTGTCCGTTTCAGCTTTTGAACAAATTGTCAAGCTTGTCAGCTTAGCCCAATTTAATAGAAATGTGAACCGTGCCTAGAATCGCCGTTTAACGGGGACAATTTGAATATAAAAATATATAAAATGGCGTTGAATGGTTATTTGATGACAATCTCACGTTTGAAGTTCTGTGAAACAACTGGGGCTAAGTAATATTAAGCTTAAAATGAGAACAATTGAGAAAGAAACGCTTTGCTGGTTGGCGTTGAGAAAACGATGAAGTGCAAATCGATGGAAGAAGAAGTCCGAAGCGCCCCAAGAAGACAGAACCCACAGGTGAATCAAATACATTCAAATGCAGCATCTAATTCGACAATTAACCGAGCTCTTCATACTCTAAATAATATTTGTCTTAACTCTAACATTGACATTTTTTCGGATTCACTGTCCAAATTCAAACGTGGCATCATGTCAATAATTTAAACTATTCAATGCGCATACATACAGACACACACAAACAAACACTCACACATATATTACATACGTCACACACACACCTATAAACTACACACGTCACCTGGTAATTAACGAATAAACATAGCACTTAGCAGACATTACAAGGAAACATATCATTGGTACCCAACATGAAATATCTTATTCCTGTATATTGTTTCATCTCTGTAAATCATGTTATGTTTGTTTCTATAATTTAAAATAAAAAATAAATAAATAAAAAATGAGTATTTGATTCAGAGTCTGAATAATAAAAGAAAATGTACATTATATTTTATGCGACGACCCATATATTTAATGTGGACGAAGTGAGTAATGCGTGCCAGGAGATGTGCGGCAATCGACATAACTCATGTTACAACGTGGTGGATACGTATTGCGCAACTAAAACAGCGCAGAACCGTCAAAAATCACGGGATAGTCAAAGAGGCCCTATTGCGCACTTATATCTCGTCAGAACATGTGCTACCGTTATGATACGAGTAGTAGTGCGCGGGAAACGTCTTCGGTAGTTTCCAGTCGAAGTTGAATCCTTTTTTTCGCTTCTTGTTCCATATGAATTCAACACAACTATGAAGATAATCTGATTCTCGACATATCAGTTCCAGTTTGAAAATAATGTATTATTTAATACATAGGTAGGTACTTTATAGCTTAACTGAATTCTCTAAACAAACATTTCCAATTTTGAAAATTGAAGTTAAATTCAAAGCATCTAGAGTTCATTCAACCAGGGGTACCGGAGATCTAGCTGTGCAATCAAAAATCAATTATTGCATTACAAAAAAAAATCCTCACGCCAGTGCAAGAAGACCAATATTATGTTTGTTGATCAAAGACCAATTATATGACCGTATCCTGGGTGCAAAATTATACTTGCACTAGGCATGTTCCACCTGGCCCCTTCCGGCTGTTTACAGCATTACATTTATTTGCACAGGAGTTATTCAGACTATTATTTATAGTCCTCGGAGTGCATTGCACCTCCTTTTCCTCTCTCTTCTTTCACTCTCTGTTCTCCCATCCCATTTCCTCTATCATCCCGGGGTCTTTCTTTACCAACGAAAGTTCAGACATCCAACCGATGAAATAATTGTTTTGACTACTTTCCGATTTATCTGAAAATATTTATAACATACGTAATGAATATACATAGGTAATTTAATTAAACGGAATTGTTATGACTGATAGCAGATACAATCTAAAACAAACAATATTGTGTATATTGTTGGATCAACTTTCTCATTTCATTTTTTGCAAAGTACCTTAAGTACCAACGTACGATCTACAAGTACCGATATATAGCTACATATATTCCTACTCCTATACTTGAATATCTGTTGCCTCTTGTATAACATCTTGTTTTCAACATCTAACTGATAAAAACGTTAGTTTTAATTATGTAAAACTCATTGTAGGAGAAATTTAAGGAAGAAGAACACGTCTGAATCATTTCCTAATATAGTTAAAAGAATCGTTAATGAGTAAAATGCACTTGGGTTGAAACATTGCAGAATTGCGGTATTTCTTCGTATTCCAGCCGATCATGAAAGCAAAGCAAATCAACAAAATATGCGCGACAAAGACAAATATCAAGCAAAATTTGGCGGTAGAAAATATGATGAATTTATGAAACTCTTAAATACAGAAAAGAGAAATCACAAAAATATATCATGTGCACAAAGAAAGACTTACATAAAAAATATGCTGACACAAGAAAAAATATGACCGAAGATGAATGTCCGACATGTGCAATAATAAGCATTTGGTTAACGCAGTACTTTATGGTTGTTTATCAGCCGTTTGAAGGCGACGAAGATATGGCGTTATGTTCCTGGAAACCCATGTGGCTTTTATTGAGGGAGGCGCCTCGTAAAGTTGCAGCTATTCGAACCGTGATGAAGAATTAGCGGTTACTGCGACGCGCTTTAGAATTTAGATTTCCTCAAGGATCTGAACTTGGGCCATTTTTAAAACTAGAAACTAACATGTATCATGAACGTATACGGCGTAAAATAAATATAACATAAGACTGTATAGATTTGTGGAATATAGAACCTAACCCGTCCAAATTATTGCGTGGAACAAAACTATTTGTCGAAAAAAAAATTTTTTTAAGCAACGCAGAAACATACGCCACGTAAGGTCAGACCTGTCAGTGGTTGAGTGGGCATAGCGCTTGGGTCTCACCCGAGCGTCGCGTGTTCGATTGCTCGACTGGCTAAGTCCTCCATCACAACACAAGCAACATTTTCGGCTTTCTGTGGTGGTAGTAGGAGATTTTCAAACATTGTTGGGTTATTCGTAACCCGGGAATGTTTGTCTTTCTTTAAAAAAAAAAAAAAGGTTAAAAAAAATCGAGTAATACATATTTGAATCACGAGTTCATAATTTCTTCCATTTTTACTTTTATATTTCCTTTCTTCTCCTAAGATTTTAAAACAGAAACCGCGCTGTGTATATACATATTTATATTGTATTAATCATTAGAAACTTTTTGGATTACCATGCTAAATGAAATATGTCTCTTAAATAGAATAAAATATGCTAAAATAGGAAAAGTTATGTTTTATACCTACTCTAACCGTCGTAGTTTCTTTTCGGTTTGGAAAAGATTTCCAAATGATAACGAACAAATATTTTCTTGAAACATTTTGCAATGCCAAAGTTCGCCACTATCAGATACAACTTTTCATCGACCAAACAATCTAAAGGTGAAACATTCCCCACTCGTAAACAGTTGTTGAGTTGGGTATATTTGTTAATCTCCCCACTTTTATGGGAGTCACGCAATGAATTACGATGAACGAGCCGATGAAATCGCGAATACACATCAAGCCACGCTAAAGAAAAGTGCATATAGGAATTGATTGTGAAATCAAGCATTTAACACAATTCAAAACTCATCAATTTTGTTATATCCATAGATACATAAGAGAGGAAATTATATTTTCAAAAAGAGCCTATAGTAACCCAATGATGATCTTTGAATAGTTCATTAAACTGATTCATAAATTGATATTATTGTCAATAACCTAACATTAATAGCTAGCCTGTAGTACCATGGAATTCAATTTGATAGCAGTTCAAACCCACAAGTCTGAACCTTTTCACAGTTTGCGACATCTTTATAACGGTTCCATGATAACTCAACACAGTGAAAATTCAACACACCTTTAAAAAGTGATATAAAGTCATTAGAAAAGACGAAAAAAAAATTAAAACCTAACCTAACCTACTTAACCCAGATAATAAAGTTTTTCGTATTTAGGTGTGAGATGGTACAATATATTATTGTCCAAAAATAAAATTAGTGTAACCGAAACTGTGAATTATGAACAATTCAAAAAGTTAATGAAGTCCCTAAAATTGGATAATGATATATTGTACCCCTAATTTTCTTACACTTACTCAATCTGTAAAAAATATATATTAATTTGATTGTCTTTAAAAAAAACTACTTTTCTAAATTTTTCTTGATATATTGTACCCTTAATTTCCTCACGCTTACTTAATCTGTAAAAAGATGAATTATTTTAATTATCTTCAAAAAAACAATTTTCTAATTTGTGTACCTATGTTAATATTATGTTTGTATTTATTTCAAAAGTTTTTGATTATTGTTTAAAAAATCATTAGAACTAAATGTAAAGACTCCTCCCATAAACACGAGCACCTGGAGCTCAACTTATGGAGAAATAGAATAATAATGAACAAATTATTTATAAGTCTGCATATTGTTATCATTTATAATGTTAAATAATAAATAAAAAAAATAAAAATTTTTACGAAATAAATTAAAACACTTAAGGGAGGGGGGAGGGGAAGAAAGGTGGAAAGGGGAGGAGCTTAGAAGATCAAAAGATCCTAATTTCTTCCCCTCCACCCCTTACTTTCTTTTCTACCCACGCCTTTTTTCTATACTTGATAATTAGTTTTAGTACAATTTATGTTCTAATGAAGAGAACATCGTTCTCGAAACATGTTGATTTAAAAAAAAAAGATTATCGTGGTAAAAACAAAGTGTTTTAATTTATTTTATATGGTGCCACAAAGTGAATTTGCAAAATTTGAAGAAATAAAGTTTTTGTTTCATCACTTTCCATGACTTTATATAACTTTTTAAAGATGCGATGAATTATCATTTTGATGATTTATCCGGTCACCATTTATAACATGTATAAATATAGAGGCTTGGTTAAATCAATGTATTTTAAAGCATTGTTAAGCATCTTTTATAAAAATAGCGCTACAAAAAAATACTGAAGTATAATAATTACATTAATTTATTGGAAGTAGCTGTGAAATTGAGAACTAAAAAGCCGCACACGCACGCCACAGCCGTCCATTCTAACACAAAACACACACACAGCAGAATGAACCAAATAAGACCAAGGAAATAAAACCAAACAAGAACAAACAAAGAGAACCAAATGAGAACGGGGATAAGAATCCTGACCACTCATAAACCATTAAATTTGAGAAATGTGGCGTTGCAGTTAACGGCATATTAAGATGCGTGCTCCCGACAGGCGGCTATTGCAGTTATTTCAAGTTATTTAAGAGACGGAGGGTCAAGTGTGAACGAGATACAATATAATATGTTCTCAATGAGTTATAAGGACGATTGAACAAATTTAACAAAAGGACGGACTTGCTAAATTAAAGAGAACAAACAACAGGGTTTACAGAATTATTGAAATATGTGTACAAGAGACAAGGATATCTATCTAAATAATAAAAATTGGTTCAAATAATAATGTTTCCAACTAAACTAACTAACCAGCACGTCGTTTCTCCGCAGGGATAGGCAGAGAGGACGGACCGCCAAACAACGTAGTCTTGGCACACAATCCTTGCCTCAAACATGCACTTCTATTATTCTGACTCTTGACATGGCCGACACAATTATCTGATTCACTCGATCGTGACGTTTCTTCCTCGGGTGTCCCTGACTTCTTGTACCGTTCACTTTTCCGATATATATTCTCCAGACACTCCTTTCTTCGTTCGTTCGCTCTACGGACTCAAACCATCTAAGTATCCCTGTCTTAATCTCCATCATTACGCATAAACCTCCACATTTCTCACACGATCATGCATGCTTTTATCACACATACACCTCAGGGATCTCATTTCTACAGCATTCAGTCTTTTGCGGAAAACTAAGTAATGCAGAACAATTCTAGAACATTTCGGACAATTCGCCAATATGAAATGTTGTAGCAGAAGCAGGTAGAGACAACCCTTTGTGCCAGCATTAAATGTACGAGTATATAGAATCATTTTCAATGCTTACAGCTTTGCGGTATTTGCATTATTTTCACAACATTATTCCAGAAATTATAATGATATTGCATTTATCAGAATTACATGTTTTATTATGCATTCAATAATGATGCAATACATAATTTATGGAAATAGCTCCATATTTATTTTATTACTCACGTGTGGGCGGCCTACATAAATCTGTAATTAATAAATTATACATTATAGTATGTATTTCACAGAATGAAAACGTGATATCATTTTCTGCTAAATTAACACTTATTCCGTTAGATAAGAAACAGGTCACCACATTTTTTATCAAGAAAGTAGGAAATGTATTAAAAGTAATAATAAATAATTCACAATTAACATATACAATGTAAATTTTCATTGGTAAAAATACCTATATAAGTATCGCGTCGTTTCCACGCAGGAATAGGTAGATATATTGGAATTCCACACAACTCTGGCTTGACCATAGACAGCCAAGTTGATAGACTTGCCTTAATGTGAAATTTGAGTATCAATTCGACAAACTGGAGGCAAACTACGTGACCATATTTTTAGCACCAGGAGAGTTCGAGAATGCTTCGAACTAACTAAGACATTAGTCGACTCTTCGCAGAAAATTAAGACAAAGATTCGCTAAATTAAGACAATGGTTTGCAGCGCAGTACATTGTGGAACTTTTCTACGCAGGATCTGAATGTTAGTTTTTAAACAAACCGCCTGGCATAGCGATGCCAAAAATGAGTTAGGTGGGTAAATTATAACACATTTGTAAAACAAAATATTCAATTTTAGAAACAAGCCCGAACTTATTTTTACCCGATTTGGGATTTGTAGTTAAGTTTTTTACGCAGCCAGCAATTTATTTGTAAAAAGAACTAGTAATTTGTAAGCAGATTTTATTAACTAGGATTGAATAATGATATTACAATACGAGTTGCTGTACTTTTACTCTGATTGACAGATAAAAGACTTATATTAGACGCGCAAAACGATGGATGAAAAAATCGGAGACGCCCCGGGAAAATGTAGCACGATCAATTTATGATTATTCCCGGATAAGTGAGATTCTACTGAAATATTATTAACTAGCTGTACCCCGCCATACTTGGCTGCGGTTGCTGTGGCTCAGTCTTTCTGTGTAGATAGAGAAACCTATAAAAACACACGCGTATTCGAATGCAGCGTGGCGTCAAATTTAAGATTTTGAACAAACGAACATTTTAATTTACATAATATACAGATTTATAAATATTTTGATAAAGTATAAAGTAGTGTTGGAAAACATCAAAAAAGAAAAATTTAAATAAGTTAGCATTAAAATAAGCAAAGTGGGAGTAATGGCACTGAATGTTTACTGTTTATTATGCCTTGCTTACACTTACGACAGGTAAGTAAGTAATGGCGGGATGTTAATTTTAAAATCACTACAACAAACATTTCGGGCGGTCAAGGAACTGTCCTACGAACTGCTAAACGAAAGGGTTTTCTTTCGTTCATTTTATTTGTAATTCTACTTGATTAGGCGTAACAATATTCAAGCCGAAAATAAACGAGGATGTTCCACTTCTTTGAATTGTCTGGTCAGTGATATCAATAGTTTTTTTATTGTTTACATTGTTCATGCATGAGTTTAGTTGATATTATTATCAACCCTTTTCAAGCTTGGGTTTGTCCAGTCATCAGATGGCGAAATGGCAATCGCGTATAAAATTAACTTCGTACGCCAAGTGGAACTCCAAAAACCGATGAAAACCGCGTAAAACAACAATTAGAGAAATCCTTAAGTGAAAAAAGTCGCAGAACACAGAGAGAGAAATTTCGGAAAAAGAAAACCAACAAAGGACACAACTAAAGTAAAGACAGAAAAATGTAAGTAGACGAAAAAACATTCAAACATTAGTACAAGTTCAAGCAGAACCTGGTCGACATCAAAATATGGAGTTAAAAAAGTGCGTAAAACAAAAATAGCAAAATTTAAAACAGTATGTTTATTTGAAAATACATAGCTTTCAGATTTTTTACCTTACGATCTAGAGTGAATAAAAATTGGCGGTTTTCATTTTCCAGTTGCTGGGATAATTGGCTTTGCAAGCTATTTTTTTTATTGAATTTTAGCTTCAAGTTCAGGCAGTAGACATTTTTATATTTTGAAAGATAATTTTTGTGTTTAATCTTGACCGAATTTTTTGGGTCGATTTTTTTGTGATTAGTTTTAAAGGTATCTTTTCAATGTTTAATATTTATGTAATGTATTAATTGAACAAAAAAAAATTATAATACTCTATTAACTGTCATTACCTAAGCATCAAAAATGTTCTACCACTGCCAGATTTAATTCGGGTCTGAACGTGTTTTATTATATTTAAATGAAAATGCATCCACGTCTCCCTTTATGCATTGCTGTCATCTTAATTCGCGTGTGTGTGATTCACTTGGTCGGTCCAGTGTTATTATTTGTCAGCTGTTATTATGGAGTTTAATGTCGCCGCGACAGCTTTACGGCTTCTGCTAAACACAAATAAATAAAATAGAGGACAATAATCCTGAGCGACGGGCAAAGGGATTTGACACGCGAAGCTTTGAGCTTTGATGGTGTTGAAGGTACCGGACCACCAGACTTAAGTGATAATGGCTTCTGGTGACTTCACTGCCTAAGCTTTTTGTGATCATTAAAACTGTTTTATTTGTTCGGTTGATCTAATGGGCTAACTCTCGATAGAAAGGGAAAATAAACGTTTATTTTTTGCGATTATAATCACTTTTCACTTTAAGAGAAATCTACAAGCCAAAAATGTGTATATTCTTGGTATACCTTATATTGTAGTTAATAGGCATTAAAATCGCTTTACAAACAAACGGAGTCTAGAAACGAGCAAGCACAAAACCGGTTATTATTTATTTTGTAAATAATTTTATAAGAAAGCAAAAAAGTTAATCAAGTAAAACTGTCACAGATAATCTTAGCTATAATACTGTATTTTTAAGTTGTTTATTTACGCGTTCATACATTTTTATAGAAAAAAATGTTTTTTTTTTAAATATTTTACATTTATATATTTTTTTATTTAGTAATTTATTTTTTTGTTTATTTTCTACTCAAGCAAAACGATAGGAAAGCCTTCAATTTATATAAAGCATGTATTTCGGTATTCATAATAAAAGTGACCTTTGTTTCAAATTAACATTACCGGGTTATTTTAAAGCTCAGACGGTATACATATAGTTCCCATGAGTATTAGGGCCAAGTGTCTATTGTGCTAACTCCTATTCTACAACATTTCTTTGAGTTTCCAGGTCCCTCGAAGGTTTCAGTTTTCACGCGATTTTCCAAAAGAAGTCACTTTTTTGGGTTTCTTGAAGGGCCCCAGAGCGTAGAGTTCACGGATGTCCAATCCCCTTTGGTTCCATGACAACCCACGAGGGATAAATCCGGGTGTAAATAAAAAAAAGATCCTATTCAATCGGGTCTAAGTATAATATCGTATTAGTTACAAAATCTGTCAGATCAGAGATTTATTTCGAAATATTTCTAAAATAACTTGGCGTCCTATCTTTCTAAAACTTTTTTATATCGTATGTCTGACCATAATACAAAGAAGATAGAACGAGTTTCATGATAACAAGAATACGTGATAATATGGTGACAGATAAAGCACAACGTGACTAAACGGCTTTTGATGATTCGTGACAAATACATCACTACTCGACCTACAGTTACGAATAACCTGACAATATTTGAAATCCTTCTGATATCACCAATATGAAAAGCATTTGTGTGATAAATTTTGATTGTGCAATGATGGAGTACTTAGCTAGAAGACGATTGAATTAAATAGCCATAGATTTTGACCACTCGGCTACTGACGATTATTAATATATTCATTCAAGAATTTCAAAACCATTTCCTCCTTTCCATTAAAAAACCTTTAAGAAAACCAAATGGTTAACGTTGTATAAAAGAAATAAAAAATTCACCGAAGTGATAACACATTATCAGTATCAATTAAAAGATAAGATAATAAATATCTAATTGTTTGATTACTAAATTGATTTTATTCGAGCTGGTATCTGAAAAGAGTGGATTTCAATGTCATTTCGATTAAAATTTCCTCGAATGTTATCGAATCATTCAAAGTACACCCAAACAACTGGCGGAACCAATGCGAATGCTACTCATACTCGCACTCACATTCACGCTCCTAATACCTTGGCAGTGTGACCTATCAAAGCAAATCTTATTTACGAGCCGAAACCCCCAATGGCTTCTCATTTAGCTAAAACACGTGAGCCAAGCTGTAACCAGAAATGGCAATTATAAAAGAAAATTGTTCTTTTTAAAAAAATAAGAAAAATTTAAGAAAATTATTTTAAAATCAAACGAAAGAAAATGTAACCAGAAATCGTTACAATAAAAGAAGAACGTTCCATATTTAAAATCAAACGAATGGATGTGTACCAGAAATCGTTACAATAAAAGAAGAACGTTCCATATTTAAAATCAAACGAATGGATGTGACCAGAAATCGTTACAATAAAAGAAGAACGTTCCATATTTAAAATCAAACGAATGGATGTGTACCAGAAATCGTTACAATAAAAGAAGAGCGTTCCATATTTAAAATCAAACGAATGGATGTGTACCAGAAATAATGGTTTAAATAAAGAAAAATATCCATATTTAAAAAAGGTTAAATGATAAAGAACGTTCCATATTTCAAATCAAATGATCAGATGTGTGACCAGAAATGGTTTAAAATAAAGGAAACATTTCATATTTTAAAATTAAAAATAAAATAAAAAACGTTCCATATTTCAAATCAAACGAACAGATGTGTAACCAGAAATGGTTTAACATAAAGGAAACATTCCATATTTTAAAATTTTGAAAATAAGTACGTTCCATATTTCAAATCAAACGAACAGATGTGTAACCAGAAATAGTAAAAATAAAGTTCTATATTTCGAAATCAATGACAAGAAAACCAAACGAAAGTCGTTCCCCATATTTCAAAATCATTGAATGTACGTTTGTAGTTTGGTTTGTGGAGTGGGAAAAGTTATAAAAAGCGTGCCGAAGGATTCAGAACAATGGTAAGTTTGTTTCAATTTCTTCGTTATATTTCAGGCAGGGTGAAACTGATTGATTTATTGGTTTTATGGTGTGAGAAGGGCTGGACGGAATTAGAAATCGCAGCTTTGGTAGTAAATGGTCTAATTTTGTAAAGTGTTAGAGGCAGCTGTGGCGGGCTCAAAATTATAAACACGCGCGAGAAATGATATATGTACATTTTTTAAAAAGAAAGGGTAACACAATACTAAATATATAGATACAATTATACCAATTGGATAAATGTCAGTGAACATAGCTTGTCAATGTTGCAAATGATGAGAATTAAAATAATATCTTATCAAATAAATATATAGAATTTCTCGTAATTATGGCCATTTGTTTCATAGAATTTGATTTGGACAATTCATCAAATTTCGAAGTTAATTTTCAAGTTTGGTGAAAATTGTATTCAAGTTCGCTGACGCAACTCGCCTATAATGATATATACCTAATAACAGAACCCGAATATAAATTTCACATAACTTGAATTTAACTTTCATGAATTGTTCAAATTCTATGAAACAACCCATCCTTAGTTATTAATAACTTGTTCTTCTCCACAATGGAAAGGTGATTAAGGGCATTTAAAATCAAAACCTATATTTTGAAAGATGAACCTAAATATGCATATAATAATATAACGTGTATAAAGCGCAGTTTTGTGTTATTTCACTTCAAGTGGCTTCATAACAAACTTTAAAATAATAATTCATTGAATGGTCATGTTCTTGAAAATACTCCTTCAGTGTGCCTAACCTAATACAGTTCAAACTTTCCCGTCCCGGTTTAGGTGACTTTATTGTCTGACAAAAGTGTACAGTATATACAAAATGATGACAGGAGAAGAAAAATGCATATATTGTATTTGGCTGTCAATGGTTTCAACACAATAACAATCGAAAAAGCGTTAATCCAAAAACCTTTAAAATTAGAGAAGGGAAAAAGTGAAAAAAGTTGAACACAGATACAGAAGTCAGAAAAAGAAAACAGACGAAGGACACAACTAGAGAAAGAACCGAAAAAGGAAGCTGATGAAAAAATATTCAAACAGATCAGCAAGATCAACAAACATTGGCACAATAAAATCTGCACTGAAATACTGTTCATCAAGAATACAAAGATATAAATTAAATTGCTCTGTTCCTTGTTTGTACAGTAGGCATATTTGAACTAAATCAACAACTAAAGGCTAAGACTAACTTAATTGTGTCAGAGAGATATTTGATCTACGTAATTACTTGTAACAGTGAGCAATGTAGCTTTCTTTATGGTGTGATTGCATCACTCCTCATCTCCACAAATGATGCTGGAGTCATTACTCGCTATACCAACAGATCCTGCCTGGCGCCTGTTCACTTGTTCGTGTTCAGTTCATCCGCAGTCAGTGTTTATTCCAGAGGATGTTAATCCTACGCGGTACGAATGCCCTGCATTGTTTGTGTGCTTATTCCTCAATACCAATAAAGCCTACTTTGCATGTCTGTTTATAGAACCAACAATCAGGGCGTTGATTCCAGGAGATCTTGGTGTATGGAAGTGGTGTAGGATAATTGGCACGCGGGTTACTGCCAAAACCATAAGTGGAATGAATTGTGATTTTTCGTTAAATAACAACACATTCTACATTATTAAAATGGCTTAATCTCGAGACAATGTGCCTTAACTTTTGGCGACAGTGAGTTGTTAAAAACTAGATACTTTACACCGAGGAGGAGACAAAATTGAATATGTGTTAAATATGGCATCTCTAACCCACACCAATCTAAATAAATTAAAATATTTCAACGTATTTTAAAATTAGCTTATCCAAGAGATATATCTAAATAATGCTTTGTGGAGATACAATATATTATCCTTTAAGCCATTAACAATACGCAATGCACGTCCTAAACTAGCCATTTCTCACGAGGCGCCATGAAAAACGGCATCAATTTTCAGTTCTTCGCCTTGTCGTACATTATTTATCTATGACAAAATCAAGGGAGCGTTTTGGGAAAAAATAGTGTCACTCTTAGACATTTGTCGTAAACCCCACTTAGAATATACTTACAACATTGCACTGGTCAAAATGGACATCAGAGGACGGAAATATACATTTATTTTCCAACCACTCGGGTCACGTAGTGCTGTATCTGTCACAAAATGACACGTCCTCATAAAACTTGTTCTATCTCCTTTACTATTATGGCCAGACATATAATATAAACATATTAAGACAGACAGAACACCGAGTTTATTTGCATTTAAAAGTTTACCATAGAAGCTCCTGTATAATTTTAAAAAAATTAACAAAACAGAGAACCGCCAAATAGTTTACCGGTCAAGGTTTGCCAATGTTTTTAATAAAACGAAAAAAAAGTCAACCAACAATAACGATTATAATATTCTTTCAAACTAGATGTTTTTTTCAGTTTCGTATATAGTGGTAAATAAATGATTAAAAAGAAAAACAATCGGTAAGCAATTTGTAAAACATTAGCTTACATTAGTTTATGTCTAAAATTTGTAATTATGGGATATGTACCTATGTTAGTTTGTAATATAAAAATCTTAAAGAGTCTTTCATCTGCTTTCAAAAACCGCATTTAATTTTGGGATTTGTTTAGACACAGCATTTCACTGTGGGATATGTTTGAAAAAAGTTTTTCATTTTGGGATAAGTTTAAAAACAGTATTTCATTTTGGTATATGTTTAAACACAGTATTTCATTTTGGTATAAGTTTAAACACAGTATTTCACTTTGAGATATGTTTAAAAACAGTATTTCATTTTGGTATATGTTTAAACACAGTATTTCATTTTGGGATATGTTTTAAAACAGCGAATCTGTTTGAAATTGAATGTCAAGCGGGAATATTTTATGAAATTATTTGTTTTTTTTTCTTGACTCGATGGATTAAAGATCCTACACCCCTGGTGGCCAACTTGCATATGGCAAGTGTGAGGAGTCGAGAAAGCGAATGAATACCCCGCCTTGATGCAAACTCACAAGTGCGGGACATACAATAATACATTTAGCCAGTATTTGCGCAGGAATTCGATATGGAGTGAGTGCATACTGTACTGGTGCACTGTTCACTGTGCATGGCATACGGAGGAACAAATGCCGATCTGAATCTAATAAGGTCAGATTGCGGAGCCGACTGAGGATGGCACTAAATGCAGAAATGCATACACGATTATATCATGAACGAGGAAAATTATAACTATTCAAGGTAAACAAAAGGATTTTGCCTGAAATAAATAGTCTACAATCTACAACACGCTATTTTAGAAAAGCTCTGACTTTTAAAGAACCTTGTGCTGTTAACCCTTTAGTACTCTCATCACATTTGTTCAGTTTGCAATGTTTTTTGTGTATTTCAAATGCACTATACACATCTTATTTTTTAATTTTCCGAAAAAATAAATACGATTTTTGAAAAAAGATAAAATTATCTTTCCGGTGAATGCATTTAAAATAAACATTACTATTTCTAAATAATAAAATTTTAATATCAAACGTGAAAAATGTTGTCAAAAACGCTAACCACGTTTTTACTTAAGAGGAAGCTACAAGCCAAAAATTTGTATATTCTTGGTTTACCTTATATTGTATGTAATACGCATTAAAATCGCTTGACAAAGAGAGTCTAAAAACGTTCGATATCGAGCACAAAACTGGTTTTTATTTATTTTGTAAATAATTTTATAAGAAAGAAGAAAGTTAATCAAGTGAAACTGTCACAGATAATCTTAGCTATTATACTGAATTTTTTTTAAGTTGTTTCCTTTATGCGTTCATACATTGCTATAAAAAAAATATTTTTTTAAGTAATTTGCATTTATATTTTTTTTTTGTAATTATTTTTTTTTATTTGTATTCTACTCAAGCGAAGCGATAGGAAAACCTTCAATTTATCTACAGCATATTTTTTGGTATTCATAATGTACACCAATTCGTTATAAAGATTGATCAAAATAGTGATTTGGCATTAAGCTTCGTCTTAAGAGAACTCGATATTTTTAATACAAATTCTTTTTGTTTGGAGAATTTGTAAGAACACTGTACCTTCACTTTTATCTCCTTCATATATTAAAAAATATATATTATTAAAGTTCGATTCCAGTGTAAATATATTTGAGGCAAACTGGAAAGCATTATTATTTTCTTTCTTTCTAAAGTCAAAAAAAATAATTTCCGCATGATAAAAATTAAAAAAATACTTATATAAAATATGGACGCCCGGTCATATACGACCCTAAAACGCTGGAGAGGGTAAAACACCTGTCTTTAAATCATGAGATGTAACCCCGCAAAAACAAATCTATTGACTGATTCTATTCGGAGTAACAAAACAAAACAGGATAATGGCACAATGGCTGGGTCGTTTTTAAGACAGAGATCCTAGGTTCGATTCGAGTTGAAACTGTTAAATTTTTGTTTTCTGTGTCTTGTTCTGTTTTATGTATCGTGTAAATTATAATCATTACCTTCTTCTTCAATGGATAAAACACCGAATAAACTCACATAACACGAAAATAAAACATTTACAAAATTTGAACAATGCTTTTCAAAAAATAAATCTTTTCAGAAAATTAAAATTTCATGAAAATTAAAATTGCTAATAATGCCAGGAGTGTTTAGAGAAAGTCGGGGACGCTTGAGGAATACTTCACGCAATATCTCTGCACTGAAATGAGATACGGAGTCGAATTAAAAGTAACAGTAACAATGTGGTACACAGTAGTGAATGGTGGAAGAAATCGGAGGCGCTTGAGAAACACGTTACAATAGCGAAGCATTGTGGGGAATCCACTTGTTAATATTAAAAAAAAAAACTTAATCAATGATTGCAGAATCACTTGGTGGCGTCATTTTAATTAAAATGAAAAACTTTGTACATACCATTATTTAAATAAAAAAAATTCCTCCTTTAATAAATAGTCCTGTAATCAAAGTTATTAATTTGATTGAAAAAATAAATATCTTTAATTATATGGAATGCGTCCGACAAAACAGTATAAACTTAACATATAAATTCCATAATATTTACATAAACAAAACTCTACTCGAACAAAAATAACAAATATGACTTAAGTCAATAACGATTTTGTCGATTAGAACCGGTAGGTACGGATAGCAGGGTTTTTAATAAATACTAACTATTTATTATTTATCTGCGGTTTGCGGCCGCCTATGATCTCACCGCAATACAATTTCCTATATCCACATGACGTCACCAGGAGCTGGAAGAGTTGAGGACGATGATCGCACATCTGATAGCGGAAACGATCCATAAAATTGAATAAGAACTTTTTTGTGAACACCGTACAAGAGTCCAAGCCATAGATAATAGAAACAAAGGGACATCAAGCGCCCCTGAGGTGATGTCTCACAAAAGCGGCGCTATATAAATTAGCCAAGAATAAATAAATAAATAAATAAACATGGCTTGGAGGGTGACGACTGTCGCCGAGCTACGACCGACCTGGGGGCGTACTCTGTATCTTTCGAAACTTTCTTGCCGCCGGTTTAGCCACGTCACAAACCCATATTAACCCTTCCCTTACGGTGTTCAAAAATTCCTCGTCCTCCGATGCTATATAATCCTTAAATATTTATATGTTGTAATTACTTAATGCAATACATAAATGTATTGCTGAGGAATACCTAAAATTTGAACTCTGTGTAAGTATATTTAGAGACATATTTTATTAATTATAGCCGATGTTCACTCAGTTGACAGCAAGGAAAGGTTAAACCACGAACCTACTGGTTTGTTATCCCGAAAGATACGGAGTAGGCTCCCTGCACGGACAATCAAACCGGTTATTAAATTATGAGGGTTTTAGAATATGGCATCCCCAATATGATGTGAGGCTTGGTAGTAAGGAGGGGAAGGAGATAAAGAAGAGAAAGGTGGGGAAATACCTAGCAAATCGGATCTAGTCACGAAACACGCCTAATGCCATTTCAAGTCTTTTACCGGGGCGATACTATACGTTTCTACCAATATACTACGTTTTATTTATAATAAACTCCTTATGCAGATGGCGATAACGTTTAAATTCCCGCTTAACACCAATCGCCAGTTCTGATTTATGCAGTAGAAAACATCGTTAAAAAGTTCAGCCATAAATGTATAACCTTCTAAACAATCAGATCGTTTTCTAAAGAACTTAATTTGCCACACTATACAATTACACCGTAACCGAAACGGGATCTTAAGAAGGACATTTTGCACTTTAAAGCAGTTTTTAATAGCCTGAAACATTTTTTTTTCTAGGCTTACAAAAAAAATTCTAACTTTTTTCAAAGGCCAAGATGTGTTCTACTGGCAGTATTTAATCAAATCATATACAATATTTTTAAGCGATAAAAATTTCATACCAATAACACGTGATTTTGCATTCGCACCTTCGTAAAGCTTTGCCTTAAGGCGAAGCTTAATGCCAAATCCCTATTTTGATTAATATTTATAACGAATTGGTGTACATTATTAATACCAAAAAAATATGCTTTACATAGATTGAAGGTTTTCCTACCGTTTCGCTTGAGTAGAATACAAATAAAAAAATAAATTACTCAATAAAAATTATCAATGTAAACTACTAAATCCGGGAGGTGATTCTACTTGATACTTGATATTACCAGTAAAACAAATTTGAAAAAATTGAAAAAAGTTATTTATCTTTCGTGTTTAATTCTACAACCATATAGAATCACCTCCCGAAGTTAGTGCACTTTACTTTGTAAGTTAGTGCTTAGATTTAAAATATTGTATCTCCAATGTTGGTCAAAAATGAGTAAAGTACTGAAATGTACTAAAGACAGCCTATATTTTTATGGGTTCAAATATTGCATCTCGTAAACCTACCGTCCCAAAGATATAAACATATTAAAAGATATTGCAAATCCTCCAGGCAATGTTTTTACGACCACCGATATTGTATCTCCTTAACAATTACATCTTTATGCAAAACGAAAGTCCATGCCAAAATATTGTATTTAAATAAGGTAATATGCAACTAAAAAAACTTTATATCACTAAATCTAATGCTTCCAGGTTTAGAAACCTCCAAACTCAGTTTTCTTTGCATTATGTTTTGTGGAGATACAACATTTTAACTCTAAGCCTTCGATAATATAAGTATTTTAAAGAAGCAGAAATATATACCTATAAGATTTTTGGGCGATAAATTATAGATTTCACAATGCTTATACGTGAATTTTGTCGACAAAATTCCATAAGGAAAGCGTTAAAGTTAATGTTAAAGAGAACGTTAAAGTGAACGTAAAAGTTTACGTTAAACTGAACGTAAAATTTAACGTAAAAGTTAACGTTAAAGTGAACTTAAAATTTAACGTAAAAGTTAACGTTAAAGTGAATGTAAAATTTAACGTAAAAGTTAACGTTAAAGTGAATGTAAAATTTAACGTAAAAGTTAACGTTAAAGCTAACTTTAAACCGCCAAATTGCCCCTTCGATTTTTTCTGGCTTTTGCCATAGAAGCAATAATCATTTATTGATTCACGGCGCTTTCACAAAGATAAAGTATTATTTTCCATAAGTCTAAACTTAAATTTTAGGGCGCACAGTTTATAACACTGGCTTAAATCCAAAGAATACCTATTACTAAAGCGCTAAATAATAACTACGCTTGGACAAAGAAACTTCAATATTTCGCGACCAAACTACATATTAACTTACCCGACGAAACACGATATAAAAAAAAGATTGAATCAATTAAAAAAAAACGGAAAAAATAGCCACTAAACAATTAATATTTTAATTTATTAACTAGCTGTACCCCGCCACACATTGCTGTGGCTCAGTCTTTCTGTGCAGATAGAGAAACAATAGCGCGTGTTGCTTTTACGTCCAATGGATGGTAGAAGTATGTTTGTCCAACAGATGGCGCTGTTTTTCAAAAACATGTTTTAAAGGTGACAAGAAGCATGATTTTACCTGTCGCAGGTGACATCAAAATTTCAAAAAAATCATTCAAGAACTTTCGAATGTTTAAGATTTTGAACAAACGAACATTTACATTTTTATTTATATAGATTTAAACGCCCTGATGGGCTTTTATATGATTCATATTTTGCATGATTTACTGCTTAATACGGTTTTTATTTTTAAAACAACAAACAAAATAAATAGCCAAAAACTTTTAAAATGAACCTAATTCATACATGGTACATATAATTTTCCATTTAGATGTACATAATATAAGAAAAGAGAAAAGAAAAAAAAAACAGTTTTAAAAGTGCATATATTAAATATTCAATAAAGGTAGTGCAAAAACCAGTGAACTCACTAATAAATAAATTACAATAAATGTACATAAATTCGTTGTAGACCACTTTAATTTTAATTACACTCTACCGGTTTCGGAAGCACCCCTCCTTCGTCAGAAGAAGTGGTCTAAAACAAATTTATTTACTTTTATTGTAAATTATGGCGAGCCACAAAGTTAATACTTATTACAAATAAGTAAATAAATTGTTTCACGGGAACTCATAGACAGTGGAAGTTAACTCGTAGACAGGAAAAACCATAGACAGTGTATGCATTAATTTTTCTCGAAATTCTGCCTCAATACAGGTACGCCTAGAAAGGCAGGTTATGTACACCCATAAACCTAATCTAATGTTAACTTTAATAGTATGTTTGTTTATAATCCTGTTATGTTTTTGATGATAAATAAATATATATACACGGTGTCCGGAAACTCGTAGTACAAGCGGGAAACTGGAGAATCTACACCACATGCCAAATAAACATAAAGTTTTTTGATTTGAGCGTTTTCACAAAAAAAAAAAAAAAACCAAAAAAAAATATTTTTCGGCTATTTTAGGGTTAAAGTTTTTTCTGGTGTTTAGGGTTGAACAACAGATGTTTTAACCCTGCAGAGCAGAAATATTTTATGATTACACGGGATTAAATGAAGGGTGATTGCAAAATAATGCTTCAAATCCGAGTTTCTTCATTTGTTTTACTTTCAAATAGTTTTAATTAGTTGGGTACTTTGATCTTCAGTAATAATTTATAAGAATTTGATTAAAAAAAAAAAAAATCAACTTCTAACTCGATTTACTCGATAACGAAAGCTCAAATCAAAAAAAAAATACTACAAAATCGACTCCAAATGTGATGTAGATTCACCAGTTTCCCGCTTGTACTACGAGTTTCCGGACACCCTGTATATATATATATATATTTTAAATCGCAGTATACATACGCGCCGTACAAACGGGCTCCCTACAGAGCATCGGACCATCCTATATCATACTCGTATTTGGCACGAAGTCGATAAAATGAGGTGAGATCTTAATATCATATTACACATAATTTTGTACGCACGTGTCTTTGCAGACATCTACTACATACATATTAAAAGAATAGCTTGCTCAACGTTAGCATTGCTTCAAAAATACATTTTGTTTGTTGCCTATGATAGATAAGCAGGGTAAATATTTGCTGGTGAAGAAACTATCGAAGATAAGGAAGAAAGAATGCCATTGTTTTCATTTGAGCACATCTTCATAGTTATCTACGCATATAATAGGTCTTGAGATAGAATAGAATAGATAAAAGAAGAGATAGTAGATCTAAAAGAAAAAACACTAGGAATTCGTTACATACCTACCGACAGCGAAATATAAAAGTGGAAATTAACAGAATTTGTGGACACGACTGCTATTAATTATTGCAGATATTATTTTCCGTTCCCTTCTGTAATCATTTCGGTATAGTAACTATAATTATAAGCAATAATTAGTCATCCGAAATACTAATACAAATTGAAAATGTCTCCCGAGTAAAAATAAATGCCGCCAACGGGAATTGAACCCATACCTTCTGATGTCCGGTCAGGTGCTCTGTATCCACTGAGCTATGTCGGCTTATTTCCAACCCGCCAAATGATTCAATATGTACTAGTACCTCAATCAACAATTACTGCTTATTATATTTTTTCACCTGTAAACAACCAACTTTATTTTTGTAGGAAAGGCTTTGTTAGTGCTAAATTTCTCACTAGACGGACATCAGAAGGCACGGATTCAATTCCCGTTGGCGGCATTTATTTTTACTCGGGAGATATTTTCAATTTGTATTAGTATTTCGGATGACTAATTATTGCTTATAATTATTTGTTATCCTTTGTGCTATGCATAAAACCTTGTCTTATAAACGTTAGTTTATCATTATAAAAAAATAATATAATTACATGTTTAAGTTTGCAGATAAATCATTAAACATGCTTATTTCGGTTGTCGGTGCGTGCGTGAGTGGTGTGAAATATTCCTGCGTAATGAGTAAAATTCTTCAACGAACTTTTAATTTTCAAAATTCGGACTGATAATAAATATTTAATCAATACGACAAGCGATAAAGTGGGTACGAACTTTAATTCATTTTATTAATTAATAAAAATAATTCAATTTTTGAAATATGTATTTCTTTTGTTTACATTTTTAACAGATCTAAATCTATGTAATGATTTTTTTTACTTTAGTTTACTAACGGTGTTTATACCTGAGGCAAATATTTTGTAAATACTTTCAGCTTCACAAATCCCACAATTGTAACATTCCGTTATTTTTCCTGGATTTGCGGTGGCTATAATATAATATATTTAAAAAAATAAAGATAAATAAACAGAAAGGTGAATAAAAGCATAAATACTAAGGGCGAGTTGTTTCACAGAATTTAAACAATTAATCAAATTTCAAAGCCTATTTTCAAGTTCTGTTAAGGTTCTATTCAAGTTCTGTTATTATTTCAGTTTTGTGAAGCCCCTGTCCAATAATGATACAATAATAGTACTTGAATAGAACTTTCATAGAACTTAAAAATCAACTTTGAAATTTGAAGAATTGTTCAACTTCCGTGAAGCAACAAAATTCTAAATTCAACTAATTTTCGGCATTCTGTGAATGAACATACTAAGAAAAAAATATTATTAATCGAATTTGGGAAAAATTGTCACATTTGCGGTATTGTAAGCCGAACGTCGAAAAATTTTGTGATTAATATCGATAAAACACCGATAAAATTCCTGAAAGAAATGATTATGAATAATGAATTAATTTGTCATTGAAGAAGAAAATACCAATAAATGTTAACGAAACATGAAAAACCGAGACACAGAAAATAAAAAAAAAGGTAACGGTCGCAACTGGGACTGTGTAAAGATTTATTAGTGAGGTGATTTTCTCACGAAAACGCGGCTATAAAAATAATGCAATAATTTAATTGGCAAAAGTTCTTAAAAGCTATTTCCTCAACAGTTTTATTAATGACTGACACATTCTTTCTTTGGAACGGTTCCTTGATATTTTATCAAAATTAAAATTCAACACACCTTTAAAAAGTAATACAGAGTCATTAAAAGTGATGAAACAAAAACTAGATTTAATAGTTACATATGTAACCTAATTAACCTAGATTTTGTTTTATCACTTTTCATGACTTAACACCACTTTTTGTAGGTGTGTTGAATTGTCATTTTGATGATATACCCGGTCATCGTTTGTAATCATTCAAAAAGATGGCAGATAAAAATACGGGGTATAAGGTCATGTTGTTAATTCTAAATTTGAAATATGAGATCGACAAAAATAATTAGGTCCCAATAGTCGAGTTGGTTGAGGCGTTGTCCCGATAAGCCAAAGATTCTGGGTTCGATTGCCAGCTGAGATAGTTACCTTTTTTTTCTGTGTCTTGTTCTGTTTTGTTTCATTTAGATATATTAGTATTACCTTCTTCTTAAATGATTAATATTACATCGATGGGTACGACCTTCAAGAGTTATTAAAAAAATATACCAATAAAATTGAATGAATTAATAATTTAAGATAATAATACTGAAAAGCCAAAATACATTGAAATAAAATAAAACAGACAGGTCCATTATAAGTCATTATCACAATACGTTCATGCCACACACAGAGGATAAACGCAGACTGTTTTCTATAACATTATCATTCCGTATGTCTAATTCACAGATGCGAGTATACATAATATCAGTGGACGGTAATTCAAAATGCATACCACGACAGCATCTTCGATTAGATCAGTGTCTGCCAAACTTTATAACTTCACGGCACGCTGTTTGATCCGCGGCACACAGTGGGCTGAAAATCGCCTTTCATAGACATAGAGACTTGAATTTTCAAGGGTATTTTTTTTGGCTAGAAATGGATTCTGCTGATCATTACTATGCTATAAAATTTTGTACGAAGCAATTGCGTGTACAAATGAAGGAGTTATCATTTTTTAAAGAAAAATTTCATGGCACTGACATTAAAAATGAGGCTATCTCTGGAATCATAAGGTTGGCCATTCTATCCTTACACACAGATATACTACTATTTATTTGTATTTTTTTGACATACTTCGTATTGTGGCGCAACTTGCGATTTTTTTTTAAATCATAAAAGTTGAAAAAAAACAATTTTTAATGTTGATGATTCATTTTAATGCTTAAATGCTTTTAGGCTTGCAGTGTAAATAAAATATTGTAAACTTGATAAAGCATACTCATATGGAAAGCATTTAAGCATTAAAATGAATCATCAACATAAAAAAAGTTTTTTTTTAAACTTTGAGGAATTTTTCTATTTCTTGCCAAAAAAATACCCTTGAAAATTCATGTCTCTATGTCTATGAAAGGCGATTTTCAGCCCACTGTGCGGCACCCCAAATAAAAATAGTATTAAACGTACATCATAAATATGAATAAAGGAAATAATCATATTGTAGGTATTATATATATTTTTATATTGTGCTCACTCACTCACGCTCACTCACACTCACTATGCTAGGATACTGTATATATATATCAATGTATCCCCCCTCGCACGTGTCGCGTCGACCACTATGTACGAACGTGACAAATATGTAGACGTGAATTTACTTGAAATTGAAGTAAGATGAATTATTTTAAATGAACCGTTTTTCCTTCGTCCTTCGCGGCACACAGTTTGGCAGACGCTGGGTTAAATAAACGACAGATGAAACACTGAAGTCATTAAATCAGAAACGTTAAATAATCATAATATGCAAAGTGTGCGCATTGGTGGTCCCGAAAAGATATGATAGTTTATTTGATTGGGGAACCAATTAAACTTATTGAGGGATAAATGGCGTGTTATTACAGTGACAACATTGATGACTGAATCAAAATATAACGGGAACCTTTCAACTGTCAAAACAAAATAGCGCTGAATGGCCATTTGATGATAATTTTACACTGAAATATGATGAATTGTTCAGAATCAGATACTTGAGTCGGGCCATGTCAAGAGTCAGAACAATAGAAGAGTATGTATGAGACGATGTATGAATGTGAATGAGGCAAGGAATGTGTGCCAAGACCGAGTTGTTTGGCGGTCCGTCCTCTCTGCCTACCCCTGCGGGGAAACGGCGTGATGGTTAGTTAGTTAGAGTTTATTGAGCCAGATTTCACGCAGAAACATGTTAAGGCGATGCAATATGTAGTAATTCAAAATCATGTGTTTTTGGTTTGAAAATTTGGTCACCTAGAAATGTTTAACATGCTTTAATTAAATACTGCGAGTAGAATAAATCTTGGCCTTTGAAAAAATCGAGTATTTTTTAGATAAGTCTTTTTATAAGCCCAGAAAAAATAATTTATAAGGCCTATGAAAACTGCTTTAAAGTTCAAAATTTCCTACTTACGAACCAATTTTAGGTTAAGATTTTATTGTATAATGTGGCAAATTAAGTCATTTATAAAATGATCGGAAAAAATTTTAATATTTATGCCTGAACATCCACAAAATAAAATAAAAGGCACTTTTTGGCCATGTTTTTTTCTTGTATAAATCAAAACAGGCGGATGGTGTTAAGCGGGAATTGAAACCTTATCGCCATCTACGTAAGGGGTGTTATTGATAGCGGCTCAATTTAAAATATTACACGACGTAGTGCATCGCCTTAACGGGGACAAACAACCACGCACAGACAACTGAAATTAATATACATATTTGACTGTAAGACGATTGATTTAATTTTCAGAATCAGAGTAGAAGATACTCTCAATATCGTCCTGGTGTAAGACCACCATTTAGAAATGCTGCGTTTTTTGGCCAGATTTGAATAGCCAGGTAATCCCTCACCTTCTTCTTCCCCATCTCCTTTCCCTCCCTACTACCTTCAGCCTCACAACATACCCTCATTGGGGATGTCATAGCCTCACTGGCTCCAGATGGTTGGGATTCTTGTGCGGTCTTCACAAAAACACACTTGTTTTTCTTACCGTTGTAACAGGTAAACAGAAGTCACAAGAGTAAATACAAGAACGCCATTTCATTACATTATAATTTGAGAGTGTTCGGAGTTTAGCACCTTTGGCGTCATGCTAACGTCATTTTCATGTAGCCATGACTCAATATTGATATAGCAGCCAAGTATGCAAAAACAGCCTACACGTTGTTATGTTAATTTATTACACATGGTAAAAAAATGTTATACAAGACTATATTTATGTTATACAGGGTGTCCGGGCAAAGAAAGGATGAACGTAGATTGAATGCTTTGGAAATCCCTGATGCGTATGTGTGGTAAAATCGTGTATGATCGTGTGTGGAATGTGGAAATCCGCAAAGAGTGCAAGGCTGATGTAAGCGTAATAAGTAAGATCAAGAAAGGGACGCTTAGATGGTTTGGGCATGTAGAGCGAATGAGCGAAGAAAGGAGTGTAAGGAGAATATACGATGTAAATGTGAATGGTAGCAGAAGTCGGGGACGCCCGAGGAAGACATGGCACGACCAAGTGAACAGATACTCGAGTCGGGCCATGTCAAGAGTCAGAATAATAGAAGAGTATGTATGAGACGATGTATGGATGTGAATGAGGCAAGGAATGTGTGCCAAGACCGCGTTGTTTGGCGGTCCGTCCTCTCTGCCTACCCCTGCGGGGAAACGGCGTGATGGTTAGTTAGTTAGTTAGTTGGGTGTCCGGGGGTAAAGTGGACTAACTTCGAGAGGTGATTCATGATAGTAGAAGTAGAGAAGATAAATAATTTTTTGAAATTACAATTTTTTTTTTTTTACTAAAATATTTTTCCATAGAAGAATATTTATTTTCCCATACAAACAATTCAACCTTGTTTACCTAAAAACTTTAAAAGATTTGTTTACTGATCGTTTTTTTTTCAATGAACTCTCTCAAAAATTTAAAAATATTCTAAGAAACATTTTTCAAAGCGACCAGTATCATACTACATAAAAAAACATATATTTAAATTATCGTACGGCAGATAAATAATTCATTTACAGTCTTATTTTAACATTCTTAACATTTTTAACATTCTTAACATTTTTTGGTTATTAATTTTAAAAGTGTTTGTAAAGTGCATAAACTTCGAAAGGTGCTTGATTCTACATGATGGTAGAAGTTTTCGAAATTCCATTGTGTTATCCCATACAAAACCTTTTTTATGGAAGAATATAATTTTTTCAATACAAAGAATTTCTAAACTTCTTTACCAGAAAACTAAGGAATTTCGAAAATAGTTAATTATCTTTTTTACTTGTACTATCATGTTGAATCACCTCCCAGATCAGTCTATGCACTTTACCACCGGCACCTTGTATATCCAGTGTTTTAGAAATTGCATACAGTAACACTATAACTATAACACTTCCCGCCATGTTATGCTGTGATAGAAGATCTATTCTGCCGTGTGGTTTCTTATACAGGGTGTCCGGAAACTCGTAGTACAAGCGGGAAACTGGTGAATCTACATCACATTTGGAGTCGATTTTGTAGTATATATTTTTTTTATTTGAGCTTTCGTTATCGAGTAAATCGAGTTTGAAGTTGATTTTTTTTTTTTTTTTTTTTTTTTTTAATCAAATTCTTATAAATTATTACTGAAGATCAAAGTACCCAACTAATTAAAACTATTTGAAAGTAAAACAAATGAAGAAACTCGGATTTGAAGCATTATTTTGAAATCACCCTTCATTTAACCCGGTGTAATCATAAAATATTTCTGCTCTGCAGGGTTAAAACATCTGTTATTCAACCCTAAACACCAGAAAAAACTTTAACCCTAAAATAGCCGAAAAATATTTTTTTCTGTTTTTTTTTTTTTTTTTGAAAATGCTCAAATCAAAAAACTTTATGTTTTTTTGGGTTCCCCATGTGGTGTAGATTCTACAGTTTCCCGCTTGTACTACGAGTTTCCGGACACCGTGTATTATAATGATCCTTTCGACGCACACTCATTCAATCGTATGGGGATTCTTGTTACTCTCCGATAGCACCGTAAAAATTCAATTGAATAAATAATTTAATATTTCTTACTAATCGTGCATCCAACATAAATTGAATATTTCCTAGAAATAAAGAATCATTGACACATAACCAACGAAGCACGTAGCTACCAGGTACCAGCTAGGTGAGTTTTTGTGGGTTCCTTATTTCATTCAATATTATTTTTTAAGTATGCGAGACGCGTAACTAATTTGAACTGACTACCGGAATACTAATTCGTGTAATACGAACTTTCGACCTTCGGATCGGGTGCTAACGTGTTTTAATTATTTTAACCGAGAAAAGAATAAGGTTGAGGCAGGTATTAAGATGAAGCTACAAGGCATTAATAGGCATTAAAATCGCTTGACAAACGGAGTCTAGAAACGTTCGATTTCAAGCAAAAAACTGGTTTTTACTTAATTTGTAAATAATTTTATTAGAAAGAAAAAAGTTAATCAAGTGAAACTGTCACAGATAATCTTAGTTATGAAACTGTATTTTTTTAAAGTTTTTTCCTTTACGCGTTCATACATTTATATTGAAAAAATATTTTTTTTAGTAGTTTGCATTTATATTTTTTATGGAGTATTTTTTTTTTATTTGTCATCTACTCAAGCGAAGCGATAGGAAAACCTTCAATTTAACTGAAGCATATTATTTGGTTTTCATAATGTACACCAATTCGATATAAAGATGAATCAAAATAGTGATATGGCACTAAGCTTGGCCTTAAGAAGGTTTTTTTTACGTTGAGTAAACCAATATGCAGTTACTATAGCTTCGCCCGAAATTCACCATTATTTTTAAGAAACCTTTTTTTAATTAACCATATATAACCTACGTGACCCGGCTTAATTTACACAAACATAACTCCTACAATAATAATAACAAATAGGAAATGAGATTAAAAGAATTTGGCATTCTCACATTATAAAAATATTGCCATTTGTTATTTCGGCTACTGGCATTATACCTAGCTCTCTCATTCAAAATTTAGGCGTATTAGATCTATCAAAGAATTTATACATAAAAATGCAAAAATCAGTCATTTTAAATACATGTAGGATTACGAAAGATATTTTAAATATTTATACTGAGGGATCAGTAGGATTTATAGGTCCAATTAGAAGTTCTACCGAGCCGAACCCTCTGATATGAAAATATCTGAAGTAGGTGAATTATTTTCCCATATGATCTCTGGTGATTTGACGTGTTGTTCTTGTATTATTTTGTATTTATTATGCTTATATAATGCACTTGCATAATGTGGATTGACTAGATGATCATTAGTGGAAAAGTGTGTGGAAGGGTTTAGTTTTTCCTGCGGGGAAGATTTAATCCGGACATAAAGTCTAGCGAAAAAAAGTATAGCGCCATTATAATGAAAACCAGCTCAAGGGTGCTATCAATATCACTATTAACAAAGTTTAACCAGTAGAGATTTTTAAAAATTATATATATTATCTAATTTCACTATTTTTCGATTTCAAATTCTTGTATAATACGCGGAGAAAAATTAGTGATACAAAATATAGCTAATTTATTGAAAATTTAGTCAAATTATTCGTATTCCTGTTAAAAACGGGCCTGTAGGCCAAACGAATGAATTGACAGATTTTCATTGATATTATATGAACATTGATATCAAGGATATCACAGAAATTACATAAATACTTTCTCAGAGCTCGTGTTTTTTATTTATTAATTTGGAAGAAACAAACAGCTTTTATATAATATACAATGATAGATATAAATATACAAGTTAACTGAAGTCAAGCCACAGAAGTTTCTTATAAAGTTCATTGGAAATGAAGTTTTAATATCTTAAAATTAATTTGGTGTTAAAGGAAGGGGAGAGGAAGAGGAAAATAGGAAGAGGAAAATAGGAAGAGGATAGGAGATGCTCCCGATACATTCCATACTCTCATATTAATAATCGATCGTACGCATAACTTCATATCGATATTTCTTTAGGTTAGGTTAGGTTAGGTGTTGTGGAGTTAATGTTTAAAAAATCATACTTCTACAAATATTCTATTCAGTGGGGAATCTCGATTCTCCCGACGTAACACTTCCAGGGAAAAGTAACACGGTGGCATGCATGAAGAAATAAGTACAATGAAAGACCGTAAATGCAGATTATTAATTTGTACCGTTTATTGTAAGTTTCCTGCAATTGAAAGAATTGGAATGCAAAGCGCAGTCAGACGGTCGCCAAATACAGAAATATAACAATCAGAGCGGGAAGTGCAACTAAGTGCGAAAGTCTCAAGGGGAAAGTGAGACGAAGATTAAATACCGTGATAGTGATAACATACTGTACGTACTAAAATACGGTACTTTTCATATAGTTTTGGTTTATTCAGCTAAATTTAATTTAACATGTTTCTTCTATTTTCCTAATAAAGTGTCAGTCTATTATTATACGGTGCATGGAGGTGAAACTATGAAGATTCTAGTAAAAAGCATTAGAAAATGAGTTAAAAACTTAGATCCAGTTGATTCGCAGAAAATCACGTGGGAAATCATCAAATAATAGGCATTCAGCGCCCTTTTGTTTTATTTTTAATTTATCATATCAACATTTTTCACAGTTGTCCTCTTCTGCTGTTCACAATTTCACATTTTGCTCAAAAGCTGAAACGGACTTAGGGCCGGTTCTTTTAAAAAAATTAATTTTCATGTTATGTTATTATTTCAGTTCGGTGAAGCAACTGGCTCATAATGCTTTATCAGAACTTATAAGTCACAGTCTACATGCGATTTCAAAAAACCGCCACCATCCCTCAGGGCAGAATAAAGCCAGGACAACGCTGGGAGCTTTCCTTCCTTTCCTCAAAACGACCCTCGACACAGCATCCCAAAAGGTAACATTCACAAGACTATTTAAAAAGGTTACTTTTTAATATTAAAAGTTTAACATGGTTACCTATCGATAAGACACAAGTCTTTCTGTCTGTCACTTCGTTTGTTTGTACGTTCCGTTTTCGTTTCAAGAAGGGGGCCGTTTTAATGGTTCAGTAAACATAATTTTTTCAAACGTGAATTCGTCATGGTTATTTTGACTTTCTTATTTGCGTTCTTTCAATATTATGGTACCTACGTACCTGCCTGAAGAAAGTTTGAAAAAATAATTGTCATGAAGATGGTGACGTTACTTTAGGCAAATTGTATAATTCATAATTCAAAATAAGAAAATGTTAGTAAGTAAGTAGGTAGGCATTTAAGTACCTACTAACATATCTTACGATTTCAGAGAAAGTTTTGGTTTTGATTTATTGAATAAGAAAAAATTAAAAACATATTTTTCTGAATGTGAGGAATACTGTTCACAGAACAACAAAGTTAACGACAATTTTTTGAAGGAAGATAGATTCAGTATCCACTAGCATGTCTAGTTAATTCAATTTACCGATTTTAAAAGCAGCCTGGCCGTCAAGTGCCGTGGGACACGGGTCCGTATCGATTCAACACGCTCTTTATTGGATGTCACACAGACCTGGAGTATCTAGCTGCTAGTACCTAGTCAACAATCACTAGTGACCAGTTGGCGATAGCTTGTGGGCGGTGGCATTGTCCCAGATACTGTGATGTTATCTGTACGTATGACTGTATGGTACTTAGAACATTCCTTATTTGACATACCGTTAAAAGATAGGTCTAAAGTTTTATTATTTACAGTCACTAAGAGTGGGCGTGTCTGTGTGCCAGAAGAAAGCTCAATTATTCCAAACTATGAAGAATTTAATCAAAAAATACAGAAAAAAATTATATATTTATTTATTGTGAAAAAACAGTGAATCCAATTTATTACATTGTGCAAATATATAATATATTTCTACAATGATCTATCTTATTATGTACTCACTATAAACAGGACAAACTATTATAACAACAGATTGCATCCACCGGTTAGTCGATTACTAAAACATATCTATATGTACAACATAACTATTTAACCAATGCACGTATTACCTGTACAGGCAAATAATATAGAGGACCACACTTACCTGGGAGGTCACTTGAGATTAACACTGCTTTTTGTTTATTAGATAAATTAAGATACAGTTCACTCACAGAGGACATAATTGGAACACATGTAATTGAAATTCCATTATTAATTGTAGTATTTATTTTAATAAAATGTATTTATTCTTTAATGAGCGTGTTTAGGAGAGAAAATCAAATGGAATATTTGGCGGTAAAACAGTATAAGGATTTAATTAGAATTTATCTTCACTAAATATGATTTGTCCCTCGTTATGAGACAGATCGTGGAGTAAGTCTTCGAATGATGTAAATCCAATAAGAAAAGCGTGATTAGGTTGTATTATAGACAGTACAAGAATGCTACTTTCAGGTAGGTATATTTAATTAAAGATTATGAGAACCTAAAAAGGTAAGTTTTTAGTTTAGATCTGAATTCTGTTGAGCTTGCTATGCATCTTAGTTCCGGAGGGAGTTTATTCCAAGCCTTCGGCCAAGATACTCCGAAAGCGCGATCTCCAAACATAGTGTTTAGCTTGCGCTTAGGTTCCATTATGAGTGTTACAAATTTTGCTTCGATGGTGTATCTGTGTCAAGGATTGTTTTTATACGAAACCGCAGGTAAAACATTAAAATAACACAAGAGAGTTAATTAAGAATTGTGTTGATTACCTACAAATATCTACAGCTTAATTGCAATTTATCTATTGATGGTACAATGGAGATTATCCAATGACATAACTCTTGTGTGTTTTGCAGATCTTTCATTTCAATACTTAACTGATGACTTCATGTTTTTGTCATTGTTTTTACAGATCAAACATGTGTACATATCACAATATAAATATTATGTATGACTTCATCAAAGTGAAATTTCGCAAAGATTACGGCCGGGGTTAGACAGATTACCTGCACGACAGTTTCCAAACATGTTTATTTATCGTCTTGTTTTAAATATTATGCAAATATCACAATGTTTTCACGACTTATGTAGAAATGTAGATGAAAAGGTTTGCCTATGATCCTAAAATGAGAATTTTTTTTACCAAACGTCGCAAGTTAATTTGTTTTGTATTTTGAACATATTATTATCATTATTATTTATCATCAAGATGAAGAAAAGCTTAATTGTGTAGCTAACGTATTCTTTGTAAGTTATAAGTACATGGATCAATTTCTGTTACAATTTGGTTGGTAAATAATAAAGGTAAAAACATGTTTTTTTGTGGAAAACAGCCCCATCTGTTGGAAAAACAAGCTTTTTTATAACAGCGCCATTTGTTTATCTAACTGCACAGACAGAAGCCACAGCAACGCGTAGCGGGGTACAGCTAGTAACTTCAATAATACAGGGTTTTCCAATAAGAAGTGTTATTTTGATATTCAATCGTAAAAGATCAATGGTTTCGTTGCTTGTGTGGCACGTAGCGCCGTCTTGTTGAAAGTAAACGCTATCCAGATCAATACCATCCAATTCCGGCCATAAAAAATCATTAATCATCTCTCGATAGCGCAATCCATTCACCGTAACTGTTGTTCCAGCCTCATTTTCGAAAAAGTAAGGTCCAATGACTCCGCCGGACCATAAACCGCACCAAACAGTCACACGTTGAGGATAGAGAGGCTTTTCAACAATAACTCTTGGGTTTTCCGAGCCCCAGATGCGACAATTTTGCTTGTTGACGAAGCCACGGAGGTGGAAATGGGCCTCATCACTCAAGATGATTTGAATTTGATGCACTCAAGTGAATTTTAATAATTTCAATGCGTTGTTGAAGCGTGTATCGTTACATTTTTATTAATGGCGTAATTTCTACTTGTCAAATATTAAAAAATGACAGCTTCAAAAGTAACATCTACCGAAATAGCGGGCTATTCAAAATAACACCTCTTATTGGAAAACCCTGTATCTTCAATCGCTAGCACACTCAAAAAGTCACGAGGCGCCACTGGTTGTAACGGGGCTCTAGGACTGCATACCACAGATGCACTTGTTCATTCATTGGTCAATTGGAAGTGACTTGACGGTGCATTTATTAGATTGCCGTGGGCAGGAATTCCTTTGTTTTGATCGCTTTTCGGCTTTGGGTTTAATTGCCTTCAGACCAACGACCTCCAGGGTATTTAAGTAATTCCAAGCGTAGATATGTAGCGTATGATAATTACATTATCTTACACGACGCTTTTATTATGTTTGATAGGAACCACCCCACCTTCTTGTTCCCCATCTTCTCTCCCTCCCCACACCCTTCTTCAGTCTCACAAGATACCCAATTGGGGATGCCATAGTCCCCTGGTTTGAGGCAGATTAAGGCGAAGCTTAATGCTAAATCACTATTTTGATTAATCTTTCTAACGAATTGGTGTACATTATTAATACCAAAAAAGATGCTTTAGAAAAATTGAAGGTTTTAAGCTACTAAAATTTTTTTTTCAATAGAAATGTATGAACGCGTAAAGGAAACAACTTAAAAAATACAGTATTAAAGCTAGATTATCTGTGACAGTTTCACTTGATTAACTTTTTTGCTTTCTTATAAAATTATTTACAAAATAAATGAAAAACCAGTTTTGTGCTTGAAATCGAACATTTCTAGACGGCTTTTGTCAAGTGATTTTAATGCCTATTACCTACAATTCAAGGTATACCAAGAATATACACATTTTTGGCTTGTAGCTTCCTCTTAAGCGTACGGTGAATTGTCTGTAAGTTGATGACATACTGATTTACTGAAATTGCTGCAGAAGTACAAAGTCACAAGAAACGTAATAATTGTATGGCAAATCGTAATAAAACAATAAAGATATTACCAGTACGTTCTAGAAGTTTATACCCAGGTACAAATATTTATGATCTCACAAATTATAAGAATTGAATAAATTATCGTGTGAGCATTAGAGTGGAGAATGCAAACGAATTATCTTAAATATTAATAACGTAAAGCAAAAAAAACAACACAAGAAAATCTAAAAGATGGAATAGTGGAGAAAATAGATAAATAATTATTTCTATTACATTTCAAAAGGTGTCAAAATGTAGTAACTCCAGATGCCATTGTCTATGGATAGAGTTAACCAAAAACAAAACAACAAAAAAAACCGTTTCTTCAACAACCTTATGGTATTGACACATTATGCTTTAAAGCTCAAAGCGTTTTTTGGACGTGGCCTGTATCACCAAATCACTCGCCATACATTCCCATACAGACCTGCCACACCAGACAGACGATGTGTTTTAAGTAATGGCGTGGCGATGATGTGATCAGATATTCGAAAATAACGCGATCTCCTCTCCTGCCGTCAATGCCGATGTCAGCTGTAAAGGTGACAGATTCCGTACAAAGATATGATATTCAGCGGCAGCTCCCCTGTTGATCTGCCGTAAGGATAGCTTCATGTGACACTACCACATATAATCTATATAGGCCACGCCCAAAAAAGCTTTGATGCGTATAGCGTGGTCGGAGCCCTGGAAAGATGTATGAAAAATGACTACCTACCTAAATAGTTCCTACTTAATTTTATCATGACGTGTTTCATTCTCATCAAATACCCAAAACATTCGTAAGCCGTTATACGCATTAACTATATAAAAAGAAAAATAAAAAATAGTCCATTTTTTTACTACTATGTACATTTTTAGTCTACTATGCATACAAATTACTTCAAAAGTTTGTCATACAAGATGACCGCCAGGCAAAATCCCCTCACCCTAGATTCATACGAAAACGCACTGATGGTCGGTGCAGGGTCTTTTAGGTTCATGCGTTCATAAGGTCTAATCTGTCAAATTACATTCTTCTCCTATCTCTCGAACGAAGATTATAAAAGATAGATTGTCTAAATAAAACATCTGCAAGAATCTTTTCGAAATAAATTTGTTCATCCATGTCATTGAACAATTATACGCATTGTTTTTGCGTTCATTGGATGCATCAATCATTAATAAAACTGACTTTTTAATCCACGGTTGAGGTTTAATCAATTTACGCAAACGGAAAACACAACGATAAAGATATCGCTTTCATTTATCGTTTCGGTAACCAAAGTTTCCACAACTACAATAATACTCCTTGTCTTATTATTGATAAAAATATAATTTACAAAATCTAAATACATGATTTGTCAGGTATTATAAAACGTCCGCGTGGCCGTACGTGAAACTCTTTGCCAACTAATCTAAATACATATCTGAAGTAAAATAAACTAAAGATAACATAATCTAACCAAAATTAAAAAAGATAAGACATTTATCCATAGTTTTAGCAAAATCAATTTAAGGCCCGTCACTATAGCGATGAAATTCGCGTAAAAGTAGGGAAAATTATGATTTAATCGATGATTTATAGTAAAAAAATATTTTGTAAAACTGTACTAACCTAATATAAATATTTTTTTCTATCGACTTGTACTGTGTGTTCAAATTTTAAATTAATATTCGCTACATATCTCATAAAACTAGTAAATCTGTGAACAATAGACCTCGCCTTCAAAAAAGCATGTTTCTAATTTTATCTTACTTAATAAATCAAAACCAAAATTTCATCAGAAATCATAAGATTTGTAAGTGGGTACTTAAATACCCAACTGATTAATAATAAACAATATATTATTTCAAATTAGGAATTATACAATTTGTTCAAAGATATGTCACTATCTTAAACCGGAAACGGAACGTACAAACAAATTTACAGAAGAAATGCAAAACGATCGCGTTAAAACAGGACTTGTTGAATTTGTTTGTAAATTTACAGACATGTGAAATCCAAAACGGTCGAGTTAAAACAGGACTTCGCTACGCTCAGTCAATTAGCCCAGTTTCGACGTTGAAAATGTTGAAACTGAAATAATTTTAATACTTAAAATTACTTAATTATTAAACTTCCGATAGCGAACAGAATGATGGTTCAAAACCAATATTTAGTACAAAACTATTACTGGTATTATGCCTCCAACAATATACGTAATCTACTCGATAAACATTAGAAAGTTCAAGGCGACTATCACAATGAAATCATTATACTATACAAACACACTAATCCACAGATAAACAAGTAAAGGTTAAGTACAACAGTTGTCATTAGTAGTCAGGTATAAAGTAAGTAGTGGTGTTCGAAGAAGTAACGCGTTTGAAGCAGTCACACAATCAGCATAACAAACATTGCCGTTGGTGATTCACAGTCACAGGAGAAATAATCACAAGCATTGCAATCCGTAATTAAAAGTGACCTATGCAGGATGGTTAGCGAAATACCACAAACAAAGTGTTGACCGGATGGTCTGACATCATTTTATATCTTGAACTGCGATCAAGAACTTGGTCATTAGCGTTGACTTCTGGATTGTGAGTAGCATTGTCATGTTTATATAATTTTAAAATTAAAGTTAATTTAAAACGGTATTATAATGATCTGTGTGGTTATAGTTGCTAAAATCTGGGCGAAGAAAAAGATACAAAAGGTAGAAAGAATATTTTCCACTGTTTTTTTAAAAATTGGTATCGAATATTATTAGCACGTTAGAAAACATAAACCCTAATTGATAATGAACAATTGGTTTAATGTTAAATAGATTTAAACACCATCTGCAAGGGAAAGGAACTTTTGTAAACAGGAAATCAAAGCTATCATCGTTTTTTTCTAGAATATTTTTTGAGCAAGAATAATAAGAATGCTTCGTACGGCCCTTTTGATTAGGGTTTAAACAATTAATCACACTGTTATTAAAAACCATGCCTTCACACATCAAACAAAGTCGCTCCAGGCAAAAAATCATACTTCACAAGTCAAACAAAAACAACAACAAACTCCGGGCAAAAAAACATGCGCACACCATTCAAAGTACCTTTTACACAGACCTGACTGTTCGACATAGAATCCCCAGCAAGTTGTACCTTTGAACTTGGTCAAGTTCTCCTCGTAGACTTGGTCGTGCGGTCCGCTGGCTCCGTGCTCCATTCCATGGCCATTGCTGCCGCTGTTGTGCTGGGGCCTCTGGTAGTACTGTCCGTTTCCGTTGCTGTTGCCATTCACAGGTCCTCCTCCCCCTTCTCTCAAAGCTTCTTCACGGGGATCGAACCCTAGCCTGTCTTTGTAATAGGCTTGCGTCGACATCTCGACGACTGGACCACTAGGTCGCCACTGTTATGGTATATAAACGCACTGAGCACTGACTGACAGGAATCCCACAGGGATCAATCTTCGGACGCGATTTATATTTATTTTTTTAAGAACACAATACACAAGCTTTATTTCAATTTCGTTTCGTTATTATTATTGACTAATGATTTATGGCAGTTTTAAGATCACTTTTATATGCAGCCAACAGCGGTTGGATTGCGCAAATTCGATACCGTGTTTGGATTCGCCAAAATCCAAGGTACGGTATTATTACTGTCGAGTTTCTGTTTTCTGCAGTGGTTGAATTGAATGACTCACTATTGCAGCTTATACGTGACACACTTTTTTATTATTTCTTTTTCAGTCAACCAGTCTTGTCTTTTTTAGCAAGGACGTTCGACATGTGTTGCTACTGCGAACATGTTTTATTCATTTAGGTTTCAAAAAGACCTGCGCCAATTCGCAAAACGATTTAAAAATATATATTTGATTATCAATTTATTAAAAAGAGTAACTTTTAGTCAACTATTATAATTTATAATGGTTATATTCATGGCAACTTTGTTATTAGTATAATATTGGTTAACAAGCACTATATTTAGTTAATTTTCTTTATAATTGAGCCAAATGGATGCAATAATAATTTAAAATAAGGAATGGTTCGTTACTTCGTTGTTTAATTTAATTATTCGTTGTTTTAATTCGATTACTTGTGTTATTTTTTTTTAATTATTGTGTTCTCGTTAATTATTTTGTTGATGTAGGTAACCTCTTCAAACAGTTTCTATTTCGGGAAAAGAAAGAAATTCGAGGAACACCGGCTTCACCCTCGTCACTCTTCAGTCACTGTCAATACAATTTTTTCACTTTTAAAAATCACATGACACTCGTGGTAATGACCTGGATAAAGACAATGAATGAAATTGTAGAATCAAAATACCATTCCACAATATTATTCATACAGCAAACAATGATTTGAAAACTGTTCCAAAAGAAGTTAAACTTTACTTGAATGAGACAATTGTGAGAAATAATGGTATTTTGATGTTTCGATTATAATAATGACTAGCTGAGGTGTACCCGGCGTTACTGGGTGTTATCCTTAGGAGATAGACATATAACATTGCGGACTTTTCTGTAGACCCTTTTAAGATATACAATTCCGTAGTACATTATTTTGATGTATCTCATAATGTTTAGCCAATATAAGCTTAGCAATATAAGCGCCCGAAAATATTACTTTTTACGACTTGATTACAAAACATCGACTTTTCTCTACTTTCAATAAATATAATATGCATGTTTTATCTATGGAAACCTTCCGGAAGAAATTCTCTAAATGATAATAAAAACTCTATCAAAATCCGTTGCACAGTTGAAAAGAACTAAGCGCACAAACGCGGATAGTAACTTTGTTTTGTACAATTTAGAGATGATAAACATTTTCAAATTAATTTCGCATTGAATCTTACTGTTTATGACTGTTATAACCTGGGTAATTAAGAACCATTTTGGATAAAATATCTCAAAAAAGTTGCAACGATACAACATTTTACAAAAAATGAAAACCGATAAGAATTTTTATAAAAAGTCAATTTCATGCTCACCATTAAAAAATAATCGTTATTTACGAGCATGACTTGACGTAAGCGAGATGTAACAATAATTGCATGTTGTTTGTATGAAAACGTCCGTGAATTCCCGACCAAGTATCACATAAATTTGAACGTCGTTTCTGAGGATTATAATTTAATATTAAATTTATTATAATTGAAACACGACAAGGCAATCAAAACATCTCATAATGACTAACAGAGGTAAGGTGACAAGGACCTTAGCAATACAAGATGGCAAGCTTGGTGAGAAATGTCAAAACGAGTTGGTATTCACTTGTGGAAGAACAAACAAAAGTGATTTCAAATATCTTCAAAACAAAACATTAAGATTATAATTAAGAAAAAAAAAAACAAACTGAAAACAGCAATATTAAAATTGCTAATTGACAGATGGCCAGCAACGTATTGATAAAACTGGTAACTGTCGTCTTCGCATTGCAAAACCACTATTCAGTCCTCGTAAATTATTTTTAAAAAAACCCGAATAGCATGGTGAATTTATTTTTATGTTGACGAATATATTTTCTAGCGATCCGGCCCGCTATGCCAAACAATTTAATCGAGAATTGCGAATTTATTGAAAGATTGTGAATTTGACAACGGTATTTTTGCGAAAAGGTCTGACGTAAACAGTTTTGTTCCGAAAACGCCGGGTGCAGCGTTTTACAAAACAATTTCTGTAATTTTTTTAATGGAAATTTGTATGTTTGGTTTATGAAGGTGTATTCTGATGACCACTCACTATTATAAATTTCAAAACACTTCGAGAGAGGGTATTAAAAAGCAGCGGAATAAAATATATCGCGTTTGACAGTGCGAGAGACGCCAACACCGCACGGACAACCGTCGCGCTCGCCGTAGAAATGGCAACTGAAAACATTCAGAAACTCTCAGCGATTTAGCAGGGGGGCACTGCCGAGCCCACGCAAGTAAAGCAAAGCAAAGACAACACGCAAAAAGAAACAAAACATCAAAACAGAAAGGCATCGGACAAAGCAAGATGGAATACTTTTATAAAATGGACACATGCTGGATTTAAAAATTGATTGGGTGCGGATAAGGCGGTTGTCAGTGTTGTCACGTGGGCGGGATGCTGCGACTGAAGTTGTTATTACAAAACCATATTTGAAATCTAGTCTACGGTAAACGCGGCCTTTTACAAGAGATGTTCTTCGAGTTTGAAAAAGAAAGGGTTTTGTGATTTGCTTGCATGCAGAGGATTTTATTTCCACAAATCGTAGGTTTTTCTTTAGTCTATCTTATGCAAACCAAGAAATGAGATGGGAGTTAATAACCAGTTATAAAATTTCAACTAGACGGATTGGGTGCTGATGGAGACTTTGTAGAAAGAGACAGCAAAGAAAAATAATAATCTCAGTAAATAGGTAATCAATAAACTTGTGCACAGGAATGCAAATTCATAAAACCCCAGTCAGGAGATAACGCGTGCCCAGCAATAAGCACACGTATGACATTTTCCTTCATGGCAGGTCGTCTTTGCGACTCGTTATCGTGTTCAACGGCTGTGGAACAGCTGTTTCTTCAACATCCAGATCCACTTCTGTATTATCCTTAAAACGAACCTCCCCAAAGATGACATGGTACAATTTTTTTTTAAATTAATATTAACACGGTACAATAACGTAAAAAACAAACGCGGGTGACCCATTCCCCAAAAAAGAAAAACCGAAAGCCATTTTTGTTCATTGTATTCCATCTGATCGCAAAAATTAATGAATGCTATGTCCTTTTTGATTTTACATCGTATAATTTTTGAAACTTCAATTCAAGGATAAAGCAAGAACCTATTTGCCAAATTAGTCCAATTATCATTAGCATCAGGAAGACAACAGCCGATAGAAAGACAAGACACGGCACTACAGGTAACCCACTTACAAAGGCAATCACAATAACACATTCAGCAGTATCACTGGCGTGATTAGTAGTGTCAGAGGAACTGGTAATTTATTATGCACGGGGTTTTGAGCGTTGGAGTATTGCAGAGGCGAGGCGGGCCAGGGCAGTTAGGAGCCCACACTTAGCTGCGGTGTCAATGGAAAGGCAATGAAGCATCGGAGGTGGAGGTGTTAAGAAATCGACTATTCATGATAAGAGTGTCTTTGGAAGTTTCTGGATTATTGCAGAACAGAAGAGAAGAGAATGATAAAGTCAGGGAATTAAAACTTTCTGTGCGGTTGAAGCACTGAGAGGAAAATGAAAAGGTAGTAGAAGTATCGGAAGTGGTAGGAAGTCGGCAATTTAGGGTAAGACTTCTTTTGAAATTTCTAGACTATGGCAGAAATCCACAATTAAGTGAGAAAAGAAGGAAAAAACGTTAAGTAAATTCATATTTTTTTTCTATTTAGAGCAGTTGGTAATAACAAGTCAGTGAAGAAGGTAAAGGTGGTAAAAAGTCTAAAAATTATGATAACATTGTTTTTGAAAGTTTCTCGACTTTTGCAAAGATACAAATAAGGAAAAAAGCCAGTGAGACGCAGTATTTTACCAAACAAACACTGTAACTTTGTGTAGGTACATTAGACACTTTATTTACAAACACGCTTATCGATATCGGAATATCCGTGCAAGCGAGAGGAAAATAAGCATAGTAGTTTTAATTTGCCCCGACGCGATGACACGGTTCTAACGAAACCGGTTGATGTGTATGTTGGTTTAATTGACGTTATTTACTAATTTTTAGAAAGAGCAACAATTCTGTTATTGCGAAGATCGCAGTGCCAATTTAGGTCAAAGCAAAACAAATAGCAAAAAAATGTTACGTTTTCTTAAAGTGAAAAAATTAAACAAAGATATTTATTGTTTTTGTGTTTAATTCGTAGAACTCCATTTAATTTTTTTTATAAATTTAATTTAGATTAAATTTGATAATATTATTATTAAGTTCTGCAAGTGTTTTAGTTTTTTATTATTGTGACAGCTGTTTCGGCTTACAAGGCCATTTTCAAACTGACAGTTTGAAAATGGCCTTGTAAGCCGAAACAGCTGTCACAATAATAAAAAACTAAAACACTTGCAGAACTTAATAATAATATTATCAAATTTAATCTAAATTAAATTTATAAAAAAATAAAAAAATAAACAAAGATAAATGAAAACAACTATATGTAAGGAAAGTACAATAATTGCGGTCAGATGAAAAACTATCTTAAATCACACAGGTGCCTTAGAATTACAATGGATCTAATAGGCAATGTAATCCAGATAATTAAACATAATAATTTCGGTTGTCTGTGATGTACGTCAGTTATACCTGCGTGAAATCAATTTCAAAAAACTTAAATTTGTTTGTTATTTTAAAAAATTGTAGAGTAAATACATTTTTTGTATTATTTCACCCGCCATTTTAGGGATATCCCTGTATTACAGCGAGTGAAGTTTAAGTGTGATTTTCAAAATTAGTATAATTTATATATTTATTTTTATCAATATAATGTTTTATTATTTCAAAAATTGAACTAATTTGTCAAGAATTCAGACTATTCTGTGATATGTCACGGGTCTGCGATAGTCTACTCCTACAGTTTGTCATCTATTTGTAATTTGCAAAAATTCTGGTCAATCATTTCTGATAATTCTTGAATGCATTCAATTGACCTATTTGAGGTCGTCCTCATGCGACCATCACCAATACTAATTCATGTCAATGCCCATGTAAAATTTCTGACTAATCTCCTGTTGTGCCGTGTGGTGGTAGATTAGAGATACCAAATGAGAACCTCTTCTAGGAAAAAACCGTGTCATAAACTCCACGAAGAGATGTGATGTGTCCCATTCGATATAGACAAGGAAATTATCCAGTCATTTGGCCATATTTATCAAGCTTCTTAGTTAGAAAAAGAGTTAAGTCACTTTACACGAGTAAAATGAATGAAAGTGGTAGATATATTTAGATTAATACAAATTAAACAAATACCGGATTACTGTTAAGGGAATGAGGTAAAATGGAAGAGAGCACAACGGGCCTATGGCCTAAGTGCTCACGGGAACCTTACGTCAACCGTCTCCTACGAAAAAAAAACCATGAACCGCTTAGGAAACAATCGCTGATGAAAACAGACTTGGATGGTTGCAAAAGTGTTGGCGCCTCGCGAGAACATCCGTGGAATGATAATCGTAACCCGTCAGGCGTTTGACGGTAAATATCACGTCCCATCTGATTGTCGACCTCCACCTTTCCTAGGCATACCTGCGACTATTTCATTCATACAGGCAATGATATAGAGATAGCTAGGTGATAGTTATAAAATATTGTATGAATTTTTGTAAGGTTGACTCTGGCGTTATGAACTTTGCAACTGTCTGGAATTTAAAGATAGGCAATTAGTTTCAGCTTGCAAGAAGCTGTGGAGCTATGAATTATTAATTTCAGCATATCACGGCGCTTCGTCCCAGGGTGGAATTTTTCCTCTTCCACATTTAAAAAAATATATATCTATATTTTTATTTATTACAAAATAATACAAGATTTCAAATTATATCAGTATGCAAAATAAATACATTTTTTTCCTAATTATTCTACTACTCCATAAGGTGAGCTCCAGGGGATCGTGTTTATGGGAAGAGTAAGTTTATACAAAAAGAAAATAATGCTTAATATTTAAGACCAATATTAATGAAAACCACGTATCAACAACTAATTTAAATTGTTTCACCTACAAAAAATGAGATTGAATAATAACTCCAATACTAGTAAATAAAGAAAAGAATACTAGATTTTCGAGATACTCATGACGATCATAAAAGACCATTCTAAAGAGTTATTTTTCAATGCAACGTTTTACTATCAGTTCCCATCAAACATGTTACAATTTGATTCATTATTCAATTCATATCTGATTATGTTTGCATAACCCCATATCATTTCGTCAATTTGTCAAGAGTCTAAAAAGGTGTTAGCTTAAAAAGTCACACGGAACCCCCGCTGTATCTATATCCAACAGCATTTGTAGCCAAAAAATAGAGTTAGATTCAATCAGAGGCGGATTTGCAGTCTTGGCCGCCCTAGGCCCTAAGGCCCCAGACCATGTAGCCGCCCCTTTCTCAGTACCCATCATATTGACCAGGAGTATCCAAACTTTTCAGTAAGTTCCTAGGGTCAAAACCCTTTTAATTTTCCTGCCATTATCATTCATGGTTCATGGGGTGAGATTTGTCCAGGTCTTGGCGGCGGATACGTCTGCCTACCTGCTGCGTGGCGGGCCGTATCGAGAGAGACTGGGTGAGGGAGGCCTTTTGACCTTTCCAGCCGGACTATCTTGACCCATCGCCTTGCACCGCAGTTGGAGGGATGTATTCATACGTATGTCACTCCTGGACACACTAATCCTCAGATTCCTACCCACCCCTCATACATTTTCCTTTTCAGAACTTCCTATCCTTCCCTTCCTTAAAAAGACCCTCCACACAGCATCACCTAAGATGACATAGGTCGTGAGGGAAAATATTTTCCTCAAAGCCTCCTGTGTGGAATTAATGTAAAAAATACGCTTGCTAAATTCGCTACTTCAATTACTGTATAATTGTCGATTGTCGTGCGCTGTGTGCTGTGTGTGAACACGCTCTTGCATATCGGTATTTCGTACGTAGAATATTTAGGTACTTAGGAAGTAATTTTTTGTTATCATGTGTGACTTTTTTGTCACGATTGGCCGCCCCTAATATCTGGCCGCCCTAGGCCCGGGCCTACATAGACCTAAGGGCAAATCCGCCTCTGGATTCAATGACATTATAAGAGTAGCCAGATTTGAAGGACTTAAGCCCATAGAAGGAAAAATAGTTCAGTAATGTCAGGTTTAGAAATAATAACATAAATCATTTGGAATGAACCAGAAATTAGTTATGACGACGGAGAAAAGAGGCTAACACATTCAAAAGATTACAACACAAGCAGTGATATTCGCTTTACACGGAAATGTTTTGCAGAAATAACGCGGAGATCAATTATCGCGGGAATGCGCCTATTTCCCGCTTATTGCTGGGAAAAGAGTACAGCGAGAGGAAGGATCACCACACAGCTTTGTCATACATACTCCTCAGTAATTCTGACTCTTGACAAGACCCCACTCAACAAGTATTTGATTTGTCTTCTTTGGCGCCCCCCTTCTTTATTTATGTTATTACGGCTTTCCTTTCTTGTCCATCTGATCTAAATTGTCAAAGCTGTGAATTCTTTCCTACACTCCACATTTGTAAAATAAGGCAATACATGGTTTTTTCAGTGATCTCATTTGTACAGCAGACTGATAACTTTGACCCATCTTCCGTCAGTTACATGACTCATTGCAATTCATCAGGGATTTACATCACGTACACTATTAATGGCAATTTATTTAAATTATTACCGTATTTTTCACGCTCTTGCACTCGCTTAGGGTAAACTCTAAGAGAATACATAGCAATCATTGCAATCCCTTCATCAAACGTTGACCCAAGACGCATTTACGAAACGACGCATTACAAATGCAGCAAGGTGTTGCAGTGTGGTAAATTTTCATAATCGGTCGGACAAATGGCTTAACGAACGCGACACAACCGGGTATTATCTCAGTCTTTAATTCGTGGCTCCTCACAGCCAGATGTTGCTTATTGCCTCTAGAAAGTTCCATGTTTTGAGGAGAATGATCATTGTGCAAGGGCACTCGGCATTGCGTGACTTCTCCCACGCACAATCATCGCCGGATTACCATTGTCACTTCATTGGCAGTATTATGTAATGCTGTGTTCGAACCAGCTTTTGATACTGTTTGATAGAAGTGTGTTACACGATACTCTACACAAAAGATCTGTAATCTATTCAGTCATTTGATTTTTGAGCATCGTTGTAATATCAGATTACATAAAAAAGAACGAGATTCAATACTTTGCCCCCAATACACAAATTCGAACACAAGTAAAAGTTTGTCTCCATGTCATGAAAACATTTAAGACAAAACAAAACATCAAGCATTAATTTCGTGATGTGTATTATTAATTGTATTAAGTGTACGTGAAACCATCTTGCCAATGCCAAGCCTGGAAGAACTCTTTTAAATTAGTTCAATAACGGATGTTCCTCTGTCACGAAAAACGTCCTACTGCCCTTCGGCTTAATAACCCTGCATTCGGAAACCAGTAGTAAAAAGAATGAAGAAAAAACAATTAACACTCTCACTAATATTTTGTGATTTTTGGAGAGTAATGTGACGTGTTTTTCCTTCCGCATTCAATATTTCTGACCATAAATAATTCAAGGCTCTCCGAAAGGTTATCTCGAGAAGAATTCTTAATCAAATCTAGTTTCTCTTCATTCTATTTGAGTCACTGGGTGTCGATTGTTGGGCAATTAGGCCGAAGGGGAGTAGGGCATATGAGATTTTCATGGCTAAGGAACTGCGAACACCGGTAGAGAACTGGACGAGGGCAGGTATTCAAGGCACGGAAAACCATTAAAATTTTTAAAAATATCCAAATATACTGCCATTTAGAAACAGTATCGGATGAAAGCTTTACAACTAAATTCCAGACAAGGCCAAGCAAAGCATTGCGGTTCTAGTCCGTATATAAACAAAGTACAGTGATAATAGTTATTGGAATATCCAAACGAGAATGCGGGCAAAGTACGCGTGCTGTCTTATCCAAAACGGATAGTGTTTAGAGGAGAAAGTCGGTCATTCACGCGAAAGACATTACAGTGCAGACTACAGCACACACATGGGCATTCTCGAACTGCGCGACACAGTACTCGTAGATACTGTCTACCGGCTTTACTGTTCCAGGCTATTTTAATATAACACTGTGTGAATGTAGTCATAAAGCATAATATACAATAACTGTAAACCAATCCACGCCCGATACAAGAACTGCTAATGCAAGCAACTTGCAACGAGGTTTCCACACAATATGAGCATGTCAAATATACAAATACAGGATAATTATATGCTGAAACTGTTTGAATTTATTGCCGAGGAGTGCGATGAATGCTGGGGGAAATTTGTGCAAAATATACGAAGCGTTGACATTACCGGGAGTGTGGGAGTTATTACTTATATGTGTGTAGCACACATTCAATTACATAAATTGTTTAAAGATACCTAGGGAGGAACTCATGGAAAAGGACGATGTAAAGTGTCAACTTTTTTGTTATATTCTCCACAGATGAGATAGTTATCTTTTAAAGGATATCAATGATTATTGCCGATTTATTAAAATCCTGTTTGTCTTTAAAGTATTTTTTTACAGTGTTCAATGATTGGATTTTGTAACGAATGCGTCTAGTTTCTTCCGGTAATCGATTGACGAAAGCTCTTCCTTGGTAACTATAATAATTTTGGACAAATAAAGTATTTAATTTTGGACATGGAAAAATACATTTAAGTCGAGTTCGGTTTTCAGTTAAAAATTGGTACGTGTCTTTTTTATTTTATGATTGGAATTATTGAGTTTATAATATCTTCCTAAAATGTCTAAATTATAATAAAGAACTCAAATCAAATTATAAATGGAAACCCACATCGGTCTATGAACTGGATTCATAATAAAAAAGCTGAACCAAAGAGACCTTTTCGGACAGTGTGTGTATTTGAAAATACATAGATTTAAGATTTTTTTCCTCCTCATAGATCGTACACAATTTGGCAGTTTTCAATTTTCAATTGCTGGTTGAACTGGCTTTGCGCGCTATTTTTTTTATTGGATTTTAGCTACTTGTTTAGGCGGTGGCCATTTCTTTATGCGATGAAATTTGATTTTTGATCTGAACCAATTTTTTTCCGATTTTTATAAAGTGTGAGTTTGGAGGGTGTTTTTTCAATATGTTTTTTTTATTGTTATATATTTTTCTACACAATGTAATTTTTCATTTTTTTGTGAAACACGCCCTCTGAGACCTAATGTTCTTTCAAATGAAATAAGCAATAAAAAACCGATAATTTTCAAATAACGTTGCGAATTATTATCAAGCATCAAACATGTTCTACAACCGCCAGTTTTAATTCAGGTTTGAAAGAGTTAACTGAATTAATTTTAAATTTTCACGATGTTATCGTTTAATATACTTAATTGACAGTCCTGCCATCGTTGCCACTATTAAATTCCATGTGCCGACTAGGAATACAAGACAAAATATAACATTCATAAAATATAACAACTATCAGACAAACTCACTGACCAATAGGATGCATGATCTGGGCAACTAGTATGGGGGAACTATTGATATATTTATTGACTCCATTTATATAAGTAAGCGTAATCTATACCAGCACTTTGTTGAATCCTACAAATTTGAGTAGCGTTGGTAACATAGTTTTAGTGATTTGTCTTAATTGTAGTATTGTTCTAGTCTCTATAATATTTTATGTTATTGTTATATGTTTTACTAATATTATTTAATATTCATTAGCTTCAGTTTTTTTGTATAATAGCTTAATAGATATATTCTGTTTTAAAATGCATGTAAAAGCCCGGCTCTGCGTAAAACCTAATGAAACAATAAAAAAAATTATATAAAAAAAAAAATATTTAAAAAAAATGGAAAAATTAAAAAAAAAATAGAAGCCAAAATAAACGCATATGGAAAGAATTATGAGCCCTTGGGGGTGATTTTTACAGAAGCGACATTATATAAATGATCCACTTATTATCATTGGTTAGTACGAGAAGGTAGATTACGTAAAGGCCCCGTGCCATTTCCTAGGGGAATTTCATTTTTCCACGTACAGAATTTTCTGCCGACATTTTTACTTCGCAAGGCGGACTGCCTCCCGAAAAGGCTATATTATGTTCAAAGAAATCAGCCAATGGACGGCTATGGCTGCTAAATTAGCTATGCTAAACTGGTTAAATTAAGATTAATCGTCGATTGGCCGTTGTTAACGGCTGCAAGGAAACGTTTGTAATAGCCAACTGTCTTAAAGACATGCAACCAAAACAGGCTAACCATAATGGCAAAGAAAAACAGTTGTATATTAATATTATGGAAGAAAGTCATACAGCTTGTTAAGCTTTGATGTAACAACCAATAAACCAGTAGAGGAAATTGTTTATAATGAATAACAACCCTGACAACGGCTGTCATACATGGAACTTGCAGCGGAAAAACAGAAGTAGATTTAAGGCAGTAAAAAATGACATCCCAGAGAATATGATATCATGTGTCATAATCACAATCGCATCACTTTTACGAGATAAATTAAAGTTAATAATTTCGATTGCGTAACGCGTAATGAACTCAAATTTGATTTGAAATTTTCAAAATTAGAACTCTTGATTGTGTAAATTCAGACAAGCGCTAAAGTAGGTACTTACCTACATATTCAATTCATAATTCCATATTTGAAATGGGTTCAATCTTATTAAAATTTGTGACGGATGATTTTTCTAGTTTACTAACGGTGTTCATTCAAAGAGTAACGTAGTTATGACGTCTCTCTAATTTGTTAACAAAAATATAATTGTTATGTAAAGAAAATCGCCAATATTTGTTTTTGAAAGACGGTGTGATGCTGAGGCAAATATTTTGTTAATTTCACGGGTCTGCGTTGATCTTGTGATTAAGAGGAAGCTACAAGGTAGCATTCTTATACATTCTTGGTATACCTTATATTGTAGGTAATAGGCATTAAAATCGCTTGACAAACGGAGTCTAGAAACGTTCGATTTCAAACGCAAAACAGGTTTTTTATTTATTTTGTAAATAGTTTTATAAGAAAGCAAAAAAGTTAATCAAGTGAAACTGTCACAGATAATCTTAGCTATAATACTGTATTTGTTTAAGTTGTTTCCTTTACGCGTTCATACATTTCTATTGAACAAATATTTTTTTAGTAGTTTACATTTATATTTTTTATTGAGTAATTCATTTTTTTATTTGTATTCTACTCAAGCGAAACGATAGGAAAACCTTCAATTTATATAAAAAAAATTTTTTGGTATTCATAATGTACACCAATTCGTTATAAAGATGAATCGAAATCGTGATTTAGCATTAAGCTTCGCCTTAATAAGTTTAGAAGGTTTGGACAGACGCTTTAAGGAATGTAAGTAGTCGGGGACGTCCAAGGGAGACATTGTCAAGAAAATAAAATCTTGAGTCTAATAATGCTGAAACATGACAAGAGAATGAAATTATGTGTTAATTTAAAGCAAGGAGTGTATGCCAATATGGCATACGTAAGATCTCATCTTGAATTTGCATCTGTCATTTGGAATCCACAATACCAAACTTATATTAACCGAATTGAAAATATTCAAACAAAATTCCTGAAACACCTGTCGTATCGTTTTGAAAATCATCGATGTAATCCTATTACTCTTTACAAACGAAGAAAAAATTTTGACGTACTGTTTCTGTACAAAATTGTGAACTGTCTTATTGACTCCCCAGCCCTGTTAGAAAGGATTGCATTTCATTGTCCTGAACGCAATACCAGATCAAATACCTTATTTTATATACAACATTTCAAATCGAAATACGCACAAAACTCCTTGCTCGGGCGTATCTGCAAATCTTATAATGCCTTAAGCGATATTGACATTTTCCACTGTACCCTTAAATAGTTTAAAATCAAATTAACCTTAATATGTACCTAAGTTAAAAATATTACTTCTGTATTGTTTAGTATTCTCTTTTTAATCATTTTTCACACACACTATGTACTTTATTACTTTTAATTAATTTCTAGCTTTTATAAATATTATAAATGGAACTTAACTGGTTTAAATCATGTTCAATTATTTTTTTGTAAAACTGTATGTTTCCTAAATAAACTAAAAAAAAAAAAAAAAAAGCTGTTTGGCGGTCCATCCTCTCTGCCTAGTGTGTAAAATGTCATAACCAGTTCAATTAATATTTGTAAATGTAATTTCCCAAGAGGATTATCGTTGTCATACCTTATAGAATTAGTGGATTGCAGAATGCAGGGCTGAAGAAAGAATGGATCGCATAAGATTGCCTAGAAATTGTTTTGAGTCCATTCACAATCACAGAAGAACTTAATATCTCGCAACAACTAATGTGTAAATAATTGAATAAAATGGACCTAGACACAGATTGCAACAAACAAACTAACGAATTACGAACGTGAACGATTGTGAAATAAAGTGAGAAATTGGGCCAATCCGTCAGATTTAATAAAAACAAATTCATACAGTCAAATCTTATGCGGTAGATAATTCGGTTGCGACGAAAGCAAACATACATAATTATGCCGAAGCAGCAAAGCTCCCCATGTTTGGTGATGTGCTGCCTACACTGGCATTCTGTTCCAGGCACCAGGCGTGAGGCATGTGCTCAAGCCCACGCCATAAACTCTCGCCACTCGAATGGAGCAACCAGCACCAACCAACTGCTACAGTCAAATCTCAACCAAGCAACCCCTGCGCAGGATTATGCAGGTAATGAGATCATATCTGAAAGCTGCATTAGAAAAGTAGACGTATTGGAAAACGAGCGCAACAACCAACCCACGGTGTCAGCTCTGACCATTCCCATCATCAATTATTGCTGAAATCGCAGTTGAAATGCACTTGATTTAAAATAATGTGATTTGAAATATTTTTTTTTAAAGAAAGACAAACATTCCCGGGTTACGAATAATCTGACAATATTTGAAAATCTCCTACTACCACCACAGTAAGCTGAAAATGTTGCTTGTGTTGTGATGAAGGACTTAGCCAGCCGAGGAATTGAACACACTACGCCTTTTGACACTTTTTACGCATTTTGATACTCCGTATGTAGGTACTTTAATCTGGCCAACATTAATTAACTTTTTCGTAATTGGAGACAGAGTGACGAGCCAATCACAAATGATACATTCTGCAAATGAGGTTAAGTATTCTTAAATTATAAATTACTGTAGTTTTTTGGTAAAATATCTATCAGATTATTTTATGTGGAGGGAATTGGTTTGTAGAACTACAATTATTAAGAAATAGAATGTGTTCGGTGGATTTACAGTACGATGATGTTCTTTAAAAAATATATAAATATCACGCGTATCAACGTAATCAACATCGAATTTCTCAATAATCAAGCAAAATTTGGAGAAATTGTCCATTATAAATTATAATTAGTTTGGAAACCATCCACGTCTGCTCATATGTTTCAATCCAAATGGACATTGTATTTAGGCCAAGACTGGCGAATCAAACACAATATAGCGGAAAATGATACAATTTACGACCATTTGGTGAAATACATCAAGCCAAACCAAAGCGTCGCATGCAAATTTAAAAGGACACATCGGGCGAACAGACGCTCACCGGTTTCAGTGATTTCCCACGCACACATCGTGGAGGGAGATGGCTGTTTACCGGTGAAATGAACACAGTACCCGTGAACCAGGAGGCTGTGGGAGTCTGCGCTATCTGGCGAAATGACGTAGCCACCCCGTGGGAGGAGGCTGTCCAAATCGAACCTAACAGGGGTCTCGTTACTGCGACAAATATAGCCTTGTTTCCGAGGTGGTGTGTAGTCTTTAAAACGCTGTGTAGATCATCTTCCAAAAATAGAATTAAAAAATGGGTAGACATGTTTGGTTCGAATTCTGCTATCTTATAGACATGGGCAAGCTTTGGAAGAAGACATAATTTGTAAATACTTTGGCACAAGTCTTTGGTCGTCCGTGTGGATTCCATTACTACGTGAAGCGAGTTGCTTCGGTGTTTCTAGAGATTCGTCAGAATTGGGTATGTTTTGTTCAAATTCTGCTACCAGAAGCTTTTAGACATTTGAAGTTGCAAGGCTTTCGAAGAAGAGATCATTGTTAAATACTCTACAATATCTTTGGTTATTATTTAGATTTTCTTACTGCGCGAAGCGCATTGCTTCAGATTTTCTAGGGATTTGCGAGAAATCCGATATCAGCATTATTTATTTCTAACAAAAACTAAAGATATTTGGGAGGCCAATATCCAAAGCTGGACCCCCGAATGCTAATAAAGAAGAAGATTAGTTCTAGAGATGACCCCAAAAGCTGTCTTCATAATCTTTTATTTTTTAAGAATAGGATACCACACAAGAGTTCCATCTGCCCGGAGTCAGTGAAACTAAGGAATCTTTTTTTTAGAATGTTGTGAGGCTGGAGGAAGGTGCGAGTACGAAGATTGTTGGGAAGAAAGTATGTAGTTTTTCAGATTTATTAAATACAAAAAGCTATTGTTAAGTTGAACAAAGTCTCGATTTTGAATTGTGGAAGAACAACACCAGGTCCAGAAGAGTGTTGATAGCCCAACGGAGCATAGCATTACGCGCAGCTTAAAGATAAATAATGAAGGGAAAGTTCTTCCTTCATATGGTGTGGAGGGTTCAGAGAGAAACATCTAGATCTGCGAGCCAGTCTAGGGGCCCAAGGCGTCGCCTTGTGGGCCTCATCAATTCCGACGAGGAATGAATGGAGAGTTCAATCGCTGACCACATATGTCATGTCCAGTGGTCTACACCGCACCGCATTCACACATCGCCGACTATTTACAAGGAAAGAAGGAAGAAGTGGCTCATAATTCAAAATTGCATTTGGTAGAACAAATGTATGCCATATTTTCCTAATTTAGACAGCTAATATGGAGTAGGCTGTAACAGAATCAATTGACAACTGCTGCTGCTAAACGAATGTGTCCAGTTGGGCGATATGTCGTTTCGCATCCGCCCATCAGGTGGGCGTACCGGGAGAAATCGACCATGTCGCCGTAATTATTAACGATTACATCATACTTACTAAACGCATTTGGCCGGCGTGAATTAATAATAAAGGAGACACTGGTCTTTATTCATTCTTGATTCTGCCATTCATCAATCTGGTACTATTCGGCTGATTGGCACCTGACAGATACAGGTCTAACTGGATGCGAGTCTCCATCATTGGTCGGCTGGTTGACCTCCAAAACTACCATATGGCGTCCTTGGTCCAAATAGACAGGCGCCAAAGAATACAGGATAGTCACGTGACACATTAGTATCTTTTTGTAACCCGTTTACAGCCAAATAAGAAGCTAGAAAAATTAACTCCACCATAAACCACTCGGGCTACGTAGTGCTACATATGTCACCAGATGACACGTTCCTTCTCTATCATGGTCAGACATAAAATATAAACAGATTTAGAAAAAGAGATCACACCTTAAATTGGGATATGTTGTGAGGCTGAAGGTAGTGGTGAGCGGCAGGAGATAGGTAGAGGAAGGTGGAGAAGTACGTGGCTATTCAGATGTGGTCACCAAACACGGCCAAAGCCATTTCAAGTAACGTTTAAATTCTAAATAGTGGTCTTACGCCAGGGTGATACAGAGAGTAACTTCCACTATGATAAAAAATAGTTAACTTTTTAACAATTTTCTGTTCAAATATTATACTAGAGGTAGGTGTACCTACATACTTTATCGGTTGTCTAAATTCTTCACACAATCATTTCAAATTTTGAAAATGGTAATTAAATTCAAAACAAATTTGAGTTCATTGAACCATATTTCAAACAGCACAGACAACTGAGATTAGTATGTTTCATCAAGAAATTTTTAATTTTAAACAGATAAATTGGCGTGTAAACTTTCTCGTTTATTGTTTAGACTCTCGTCTAGGAATTGTTGAATCTCTAATTGGCGATGGTGGGTTGTCATTTGTCAGTATATCTGTTGTGTTTCTTTCGGCAAGGAGTGAAAGATCTGCACCTACACCGTTCAGATATGTTAGCTTACAATAAAATAATACTGATGCGTTTCTCCTTTAACCCACGTGATGACTCGGTTCGACGAGTTTCAATGACGGAAGATTTCCAAAACTGAGTCATTACTTAAAAAAAACGATTGTTTTGATGTAGGTACACAAAGCAAACAAATTATTTTCACATTTAATCAACAAATGTCACTATATCAACCAACACTCTTAAAGCGACACAAGACTCTAATGACGGGGTGTTTGATCGAGTAATATATATTATATTATATGCAAAAATGCTAAAATTATGCCCTCAGCATGCTCTAATTAATATATGATACATTTGTAAAAAATGTGAAATGTTTCTGTAGGAGACGACTTGATTCAAAGCATTATAGAGCCTTCATTAGAAGATTGCAGCCTGCGCAGGACTGTCCTTGTCATTTCTATCTTACCCTTACACCTGAGGCTCAAATATTCTGTTTGTGTATTACTATTGGGCGGTTTATCTATTCCTCGTTATGAATGTAGTTACATACTCGAAATATTATGAAATTTCGATTTTAGCGTTTGCAACAGATGCAACATATTGAAAATGCAACAAATTGATGCAACATTAAAGATGCAACCTTGCGACGCGCCCACACATTCTGAAAAGTATCCGGAGCACAGAAAGTGAAAACGGCCAACAAACACTACGTAGGTATAGGTACTACTAAAACTACTGTGCGTTCAGTGATGCATCGTCAAGGAATGCGGGGATACACCGCCAAGAGTGCCTACGCAAAACCATATAGGGAGATATACCTTAACAATACCCTTTAACAACCAACATTATCAGCACAATGCATTCAGATCAAAAGGAATTTGATAACGTATCATATTGTTTTGAATATTAACACCACTTAGTACAAAGAATGAAGTCGAAAGTCATGATGTTTGAATAAGAGAGTGCGAAAACAGGGTGCAATATAGCTCGTCGACCCAGCTTTCGGCAAGCAATCGACATTAGGCCTTAGACACATTACGCTATATTATGCGCGCATAAATTGGACGTGGCATGTAAGTATTATATGTTAGGCTGACATGTACGCTTTAATCTTACTCGGGAGAGGCGGACAGATCAATTAGGGGACTGCCGCGGAATATCGTTTATTTGTATGGGATCTGTCACTTTGACAGATGATAGTAAATTGTTCTGACTTCTACCTACGGCAGGAGAGGGGGTCGCATACTTATCAAACATAGCCTGGCTAGCAGATCACACCTCATATCGTCGCCACGCTCACACTTATAATTCATCATATTTTTAGGTGTGACAGGTCTGTGCGGGATTGTATGGCGAGGAATATGGAGTTATATAAAACGCTTTGACCTTATAGCATAATCTGTCGCCCTTTTAAACCAAATGCTGCAAGACCCTGCGCAGAAAGTTTCCATATTAAACCACGCTGCAGACCGTTACCTTACTATACAGAGAACTTAAATTTCTGCGCAGGGTCTTGTAGCATTCTTTTATGACGATTGCTTAAAGACCAGTGGGACGGCGGGCATAGTTTAGAACGATGAATACTTGGAGCAGGTGGATGAGTTTGTGTATTTGGGGAGTACTTTACGAGAAATGGAAAGGCTGATATTTGATGAGATATTTAAAGGTAAAGGCAGGAAACACCATTAATGCAGAGCTGAACGCTGTTGGCGCAACTAAAAATAATGTCAAAAGAAGCGAAGTCAACAGTCCACAATGGAGTGGTGGTACCTACCCTGATGTATAACAGTGAGGCATGGAACTGACAGAGTAAGAAAGAAATGAGATCCCCGATGCGTAAAACCATGTGTGATCGTGTGAGAAATGTGGAGATTCAAGAATGGAGCCAACAATGCAAAGTTGGTATAAGCGCAATGTGTAAGATTAAGAAAGGGAAACTTAGAGGGTTATGTCTATGTAAAATAATATCAGAAAAAATACAAGCAACAGCAAGGTTTGTTGTTATTTTATTGAGTCGGGTTTCAGGTAAATAATTCAATCATTTGTAACTTTACAAAAAACGGTTTAATAATAGTTTGTGGTCGCTCCATGCAAAACCACTTGTCGCTTTTTCTGTCCTTACCGCAGAGCTGCGATAAGCGGCTTTTAATCACACTTAACTCTTTCAGAATTACAGCAAAAAGCAGCAAACAATTTAGATGCGACTTTTTTTGAAGAAAATCAACGATGGGAGAGCAACGGAAGCTCTCTACAAAAAGATGCGCAAGTACCGTGAAATTACGTTGTTATACGTCATATTAAATAATTAAGAATCTGCAGGCTTATATAATTTGTGTCAGCACAATTCAAATGGTTTGCAGACACCATGATATTTTATTTTACTTTATTTAGGTAAAAAAAAAACAGTTTAATATTAAAACAGTTTTGAGACTATTCCGTATCCCAAGGTCCTATTCAAAATATTCCTCCAAACTTTTCCTTAAAGTCCAACCAGGGAAGAAAGTAAATAGTCAATAATATAATGAGTCAATAGTGCTTTGTATTGTTTGTATTGAGTCATCAAATTCAATATAGTCGTCTGGTGAAATTAAAGTCGTATTGTGGAAATATAAAATCAATTATGATTATATGGGGTGTACACCTATAAATTTCAAGTGAACCATGCGATGGATGTTTTCGAGAAACAAACAGCATCAAAAGAAACCAACATAATTATAAGGTAAGGCTTCCTATCGTCTCTCCTCGTTTTTCCAGTGATTTTAACCCGATCGAATGAACTTATTTTATTCATTTACCTGCCATTTGAGCATCAAACACAAACAGTTCGTTAACCATTTTTGAGATTATATTGCCTGTGTACTATAAGAATAGTCTATTCATTATAGCTTTTGAAAATAAAATTTACAATTTGAAGATGGTAGATGAACATATTGCATTAGTCACCAATCACTGTAGGTTTACACAATTTTACATAAGGTTTTGTCTTTCCTAGGCCTTCTCCGATCTCTTTATGCGTGTTGTACCTCATACGCTGCATTAAATTATATTTTTATTTATAATGGATCTCCTTGTAAGGGGGGCGAACATGCCAAGAACTAGTATTCTTGTGTCAGAAGATGGTGCTACACGCTGATTGACAGATACACCGTAATTGGAGAGCGGCAATCAATTATTAAAGCATCCGCATAAACAAGATGTTTAGTCTAGATGGCTTCCGTTTGCTATTTATCCATTCTATTATACAACCATAATAGGGTTGGTTAGCAGTTTTATATATAATAACAAATATTATTACTATTATACCACGTCAGCTCAAAGACAATTTTTCTTCCTAGCTCCTAAAATCTTCAACCTTATCCCTGAAAACCTAAAAACAACCCCAATCCTTTAAAAAACAAATTACGAAATGGATCCTTACACACGGAATACATTACAACTACAATACCCATTCATTCTACACTCTATCAATTTAATCACCTTTAAGACAAAACATAATATATCCTTATTCCCTAACTTAGCGTAATAGTATGTCAAAATTAATTAGTGTGATCTATTTACTAATAATTTCTCAAATTTTTCATCTTCTTATAATTCTCTAACTTCTCCATCTTCATCTTGCAACCCAAACTAGCTATACAGGGTGTATCGGCACGTACCCGACAAACTTTAACCAGCTATTCCTTAGCACATTTGGAGTAAAAAATGTTATGGGCACTTTGCTGTCCGGTAACATTTTTTTTAATAAAAAAAATACTATTCATATTTTCACCACATGTCACCACTGTTTTATCCTTTGTCAAAGTTTGAAAACCCGTCTGGCAATATTTTGTTCGAGTTTAGTTGAATAATGTACGTACGTACCTACAGCGTTGCCAACTCAACTACTTCAAAATATGCTAGAGTGATGGGAAAAATATGCCAGAAATATGCTAAATTCTTTTAAAAAATGCCAAAAAAAGCCAACATAAATTTAACTTAGTATTTGTTGAGAAATAGAGTGATGGGAAAAATATACCAGAAAAATGCTAAATTACTTTAAAAAATGCCAAAAAAGCTAACATAAATTTAATTTAGAAATAAAATCAGTGAAATAAAATATCAATATCTTCATCTTCTATTCATTAACAGCAGCTGATGTGGAAGGCTGAGAGACGGAGTCATAACTTTCTTGCAGCGTAGTACTTCATCAGGAACAGTGTAAGAATAACAGCACTTTCCTGCTCTCTTTAGGCCAAATCTCACGTACAAAATGGCATTCAGGGTTCTAACCGCCAAACGATTTCGGAGTTTTGTTTTGACCAGACTCATTTGGCTAAATACACGTTCAATGTCCGCATTTGAATGCGGCAATGTTAAAATAGACATTGCAAACTGACATAAATCACCGAAGGGGTTATTATTAGCTGCATCTTTATATTGCATGACTTCATTCCAAAACTCTACAGTGGAAGTCAAGGATTCCCATTTAATGTGAACTATGTTTCTCCATTGAGACACCAGTTTTTCAATCGATATCATTTTTGTTAGTTAAAAAATTGGTTTTTATTATTTTCATGTTTCTGTAAAAATAAGCCAAATAAATATGCTATATGCTAAAAGCATAATAGTTATGCTAAACATGGAGTAATATTGCCAAATTTAGCATATAATATGCTAACTTGGCAACACTGCGTACCTACGTTGGCGCGCTTTTACAATCACAACGAAATGGCACGGCACCATTCGTCTCATTTTTAACTATTATTATTTAGTGTGTACGAAAGAGCGAGGACACTTTTTGACACACTTGCTAATAACAGCTGTTGAACACGAGATTCAATGCAAATGACAGTGACGGAGTGTGGATTATTTATTTATTTTTTGTTTTTAATGGAAAAAAAATGTTACCGGACAGCAAAGCGCACATAACATTTTTTACTCCAAATGTGCTGAGGAATAGCTGGTTAAAGTTTGTCGGGTACTCCCCGATACACCCTGTATATCATTTTCCTTATTTCTCTATTTTATATTATAGTGATGTATAGATTCTATGTCCGCAAACTGTAAAATTCACCCGCCATAACACAGGGTCATCCCTATCATGGAGGGTGAAATATCACAAAAAACCACATGTACTCTCTAAATCATGTATCAATAAAATAAATAAAGAAATTATTAACTGCCCTCCAAAGTAGCTACCAAATTCAAGCAAAACTATTGCGAAATCAGTGATTCAATGGAAGATTTATGCTGGTAGCTTCGTTGTAGTAGTCCCAGAGAGAGGTCGTGAGTGGCGTCATCGATGCATATCATCCTAATCATTAAGTGAAACTTCACAAAAAGTGACATCATGGCATCCCCATTTTTGGGGTATGTTGTGAGGCTGAAGGCAGTGGGGAGGGGAAGGAGATGGGGAGGATTAAGGTAGGGAAGTAACTGGCTATTCAGATCTGGTCACCAAACACGGTCAAATCCATTCTAAGCAATGTTTCAATGTCTTACAACCGGGGCTATAAATGAATATAACAAATGAAATTTTTTAAACAGAGACATAATACACCGTTGCTGTTTCAGAGTGCCAAAATTTTTCCTGTTAAGGCATGGCACCCCGCAGCATAAAGAACATAAATACAGTACCTACTAGATTTACGCGCAATGACGGGTTAATAGTTCCGAAATATAATAATAAATACGGACAGAGAACGTTTGAATACAACATACCGAAGATATTTAATTTATTACCTGACACTATAAAGCAATGTAAATCTATGAATAAGGTTAAATATATGGTGAAAAATTGGCTATCGGAAAAAAAAAATTACTTTAATATGTATGAAAATTGTATGAAAAAATTGTTGATTCTGTTGATATAAGATGTAAATTATAACTAATAAAAATGAATATGTAACTAAACTTTAAGCACCTGTTGACAAGCCAATTCAATTGGCTTAGCGGGACTTGTTTGTTGATATGTATTAACCATTTATTCAATAAAATAAAATAAATAAAAAATGATAAAATTTACTTGCGCACGCCGTAATTTGAACCCGCGACATCTCCGGCTTGCTAATCGAGAGCTTTACTCTTCGACCACATCAATATTCCATCTCACACGTCTTGTATAAAACGAAAAAGACATAAGATACTAGAATGATTAATGATGACGTCATGTACGTACTCTCTGGGACTACTATAGGAGATTCTATGCGGTTTCCATAGAGACATACTGCATAGAATTTACAATTAACAGTAAATTATGCAGAATAATACCGTTCGTTGTAAAAATCCTTCTGTCAGAGGCCACAGTCACTAAATACCACCTCCATAAAGGTTTTAATTAATAAATACATTACAAATAACAAGTATAATAAAAATATTTTACATACTGCAATGCGGAAAATTTGAAAACACAGATTGAGCGACAAATCATATCAAAGAAGCAACAAATAATTTATTGATAAATAATATGGACCGACATTATCCGGATATGCACTTATCTAAATATAGTAAAATATGTTTTCTTCGTCTCAGAGGGGTATTCGTAACAACTGCTTCACGGTGAACTAGCTGACACTATACAGGGTGTATCGGCACGTACCCGACAAACTTTAACCAGCTATTCCTTAGCACATTTGGAGTAAAAATGTTATGGGCACTTTGCTGTCCGGTAACATTTTTTTTAATAAAAAATTTACTATTCATATTTTCACCACATGTCACCATTGTTTTATCCTTTGTCAAAGTTTGAAAACCCATCTGGCAATATTTTGTTCGAGTTTCGTTGAAAAATGTACGTACGTACCTACGTTGGCGCGCTTTTACAATCACAACGAAATGGCACGGCACCATTCGTCTCATTTTTAACTATTACTATTTAGTGTGTACGAAAGAGCGAGGACAATTTTTGACACCCTTGCTAATAACAGCTGCTGAACACGAGAAACAATGCAAATGACAGTGACGGAGTGTGGATTTTTTATTTATTTTTTGTTTTTAATGGGGAATAAATGTTACCGGACAGCAAAGCGCACATAACATTTTTTACTCCAAATGTGCTGAGGAATAGCTGGTTAAAGTTTGTCGGGTACTTGCCGATACACCCTGTATATGAGTCAGATGTTCACCGCAGGATCAAATCATTATTCAGCAAGGAAGCTGATAAGAGGAACCTCATCGAAACTCTGACCATATCCTGCGCGGCGGAAGACGAACGAGATGCCAAATAAGATACTGGATCACCACCATCACTTGTGGTCGGCGCCAAATCTGAAGAAATCCTTTCGGGGCTAGAGCAATTTTATGGACTTATGGCCCAAACCTCCATAAGGAACAAAAGCGTTTAATCTTAAATTCAGTGACTAAGGCTGAAGGAGAGATGAAAGTTGACTTAATGAATTCCTCAAGGAACAGTTATAGGTCATGTATTATTTATCATTTAAGCGAATGAATTACAGTTACACAAATTGAGAAAACAATATGGCAATGAGGATGGAACTGGCAGATTAAGGATTAAAGTAGATTTATAGCTATAGAAATAAGATCCCCGAGGCGTGTGTGTCGTAAAACCGTCCGAGATCCGATGACACAATGATAATTTAAAAAAATTTATGTAAATCCCGGACAAGAACTGATTCCAACCGTCCGAAGCCAGTAAAACTATGGCATCCACCAATTGTGGTATTTTGTGAGACTAAAAGTAGTGAGATGGAGAAGGTGATGGGAAGGAGGAATATGGGGAAGAACCCGCTATTCAGATCTGATGACCAAACATGGCTAACGCCATTTCAAGCAGTGTTTTAATTCTGAATGGTGGTCTTACAACAGGGTGATACCGAGAGTATCTTCCACTCTAGAACGTACCGCAAAGACGCTATATATTGCTGTATTTGAATTGCTTTGGGATTTGAATCCACGACCCCCGGATTGCCAGTCGAGACCCTTAACTCTCGACAATGGATGCTGTCTATAGAGCGGAAGATCGGAGAACGGAGAGCCACAATTTGAATCAAAAGTGAATATTAGAAGAAGTCGGGGACGCCCGATTTAGACATGGCACGTCTAGTAAATCAAATACCCGAGTCTGGTCACGTCAATACTAAGAGAGTACTTTGCTTCATATGCCTGCGAATTATTTGTGCATGGCGTATTGGAAGTTTTTTTGTTAGAAATCCACTGTTTGCGGAAACTAGATGACACCACTGAGAATGACAGTAGAAGAAATCTACTAATTTAATGGCTGCAATAGTTTCCTACGACTGTTAACTGGTAGGTACTTAAGATAACAGTCGACAAACAACAACACCTACTCGATTTCAAAATTATCGATGACGTATTATTGAAGCGATCGACATACGGTGTCCGGAGCGTGGGTCAATAATAACGCCGTTCCTTTGGCAAATCACCATAAAAGACTTGTTAATGATACCACGGAATGCCAGTTCAAATATTTGGACAGATAAAACATTTATAAAATATGATAACCGTGAAATACGCAGAAGTATTTGGTGTAATCTCTAGGAAATACGATTAGGGTTTGAATTATTATGAACGGTCAATGCGCTAGGTTAAGGAGTAGTATTTTGCCAAATTAAGGTTATTGCTATTCTTGGGTTGTCCATGTAAAGGGGTCCCTTCCACACGGAGTCAAATCTATAAATTAATGTCATTTTCGTGACAGGTGTTCAGCATTTGTGAAACACTTGAAAAGCTGTAACGAGTAGTTCTGTGAACAGTAGACCTCGCGTCCATAAGAGTATATTTCCATTTTTTTCTTAGGGGCCGTTCAAGTATTATGTAAGCACTATAGGGGGGCAGGGGGTCTTTGCTTTACTTATTTTTGATGACATGGGGGGATGGGGGGGTCGAGATAGTGATTACGTCAGCACTGCTCAGCAGTAGTTATTTTTTTTTTACACATTGGCAACCCACACATTGTCTATGTTTGAAAACCGAATACATATTCGGGGATTCCCACAAATAATTAATACATTTAGGTACTCGCTTAAAAAACAGAATACATTAACAGAACAATGCATATAGGTACCAATTTTTACGTAAGCATGGGAGGGGGGGGGGGGTAAGAGCTTTGCTTACTTTTGGTGACAAGGGGGAAGAGAGGGTAAATAATTGTAATAAATCTGCTTACGTAATACTTGAACGGCCCCTTATTTAATAAATGAAATATGTAGTTTATGTTACATGTGCATTGTAAATGGATAAATGTGTGTTATGCACAAAAAAAATTCTCGAAAATCACAAGACTATCAAGTAGGTACATATATACCGACCTACATAACTATAAACCATAATTTATTTCACACTATTGGACCCCGCAATGCTTCTCTATGGCTCTTTCTCGGGCGCCTCCAACTTCTTCCACCATCCACTAATGTATACCACAATGTTACTGTTAAAAAAACTACATTACATGGACTTTAATTCGACTCCGTATCCCATTCCAGTGCAGAGATATTGCATTATGTATTCCTAGGGGGTCCCCGACTTCTTATACCACTTCCAAACCATCTCTAAACTCTCCTGGCACTATCAAGAACAAAGTTTGAAATTTTCAGAGATATCAGTCGATTACTTTTCGAGTTTTGCGAGCACAAACGTACGCAAGCCGATTTTTTTTTAAATTAAGAAGATAAGGAAATGTGAAATTAGTCCAAAGAAACATCACTATCTGAATGTCTTTTTTTCAAACTTTTTTCAGGCATGTAGATGTAGGTACATGGAAATAAGTAAGTCCAAATAACCACGACGATTTCACACTTGAAAATATTATCTTTACTGGACCACAGTCAAAAAGTAAGCCACCTACTCAAAGTTAGTCATCTAGTTGTATATTACGACTTTAAGAGTTGCCCTGGAGAAAGAATGAGGAAATTCAAAAATTAACGTTGCTACAAACGGTTTTAGAATTTTTAATGGAAGATACGAGTATTTCCAACCTTCCCGTGTCATGTATCCGTCCTCTAGTCAGTTTACTTTCACAAAATTTCCACATATTTGGGTTTTATACAGAGCAAGCTACTGTTGAGATTGGTGGTCTCTTTTGGTTGGTCTTAGTTACCCTAGATACTAGATACCCGAAAAATGTTCGACTCTGTAATAATTGGCAATCAGTCTTATAGACATCAAAATACGACTATTAACATGAAGCCACGGCTAAGAGACAAGACAAAGAACCACTGGGCACTGACCCAAGCCAAATTTCATCTAGATAAAATTTATCAATCAACAAAGACAGCCGATAAATAGAAAGGTACGTAATGATGTCAGCCCTCACCGTGGAGTTTGGCAATAGAAGGACGGCTTTTAAAACAGATAGCAGGTTGAATAATAAAATTCAAAGGTCGGAATCAACATAAAATTATGATGGACAATCAATTCTCTCGCCATCAACGGAAGATTTACAGCCTCCATCAATCACAGACTATTTAGAGCCCAGCCATCATCAATGTCACGTCTGTAACACTTACCACTTATACGGTTGGCGTTCTAGAAAAGGTCCTTTGAGACAAACGCGTTCCAGCATTTTATTCTCGGATGTAGAACACGGGCGCCTCCCACGGACACCGCCCGCGAGGTGACATTTGCATAACTTTAGTCAGCTGGAGTGGAGAATTATTATCACTACGATAATATATGAAACAATGATAGACGAGATTCTGATCTGATGGACCGAATGAGATGTTCGATGGGCGAAGAGTCGGAATGCCGATTTAAGAAGAATGCAATAAGGATTTACATAAGATTTAAACAGATCAAAGTAGTTTTTAACCCTGTTATGTTAATTTAATATGCCATATACACAAGAAACCCAGGTACACAATATATTGAGCAAGGTATTTGAAAGAGAGGTGACGATACACTATAATAGAATCACCGTCCACTACACTACACGTACACTATAATAGAATCCTTGGTGCAAGTGAATGAGTTTAGGTATTTGAAAAGAACGTATGTTCTTGATAGACGGTCTTGACTCTTGACATGTCACAATCTACATCAGATTGACGGGGAAAGTGTCAGGAGATGTATGACACTTAAATCAAAGCATTTAATGCTTTCGCATCTCCTTTGAGATTAAATACAAACAAGCAGATAAGGAATAACAAAACAAATTAATAATCCACAATAAAGCTGTAGGGAAAAGACTGGCGGCAGGCCATAAAGCATTACCTAACCAAAAGATCAGGGAATGAAATTTCTAACAATTTGAAAGGAAATTTGTAAGCACGGTCAATACTAATTATTGTCAATGGTTACATCATTGGTGCAGTTGAGAACATTTTTAATTGATGGTTTACACGGGCAATTGAAGCCATTGACAATGGTGACTCGCCATTTAATGAGGGAAGTATTGGTATATTGATTGAGCGCATTGCGTTCGGAACAATAGAGCCCTTCAAAACTCGAGATTCTGTTTGACTTATAATTGTGTTCCGTAAGTTAACTTCCGTACTTCAATTACAATCATTGCCAATCGCGTAAGCACATTGATAATTGATAAGACAGACGTAATACACCGCTAGAGTTTCAATTCTCAAGTTGGAGTTTAAAGTCAATCCACCGGCAAAACAACCGTAATTGGATTACGGATTGTTGCAGACTTCAAGATCAGCTGTTAATCCACCAGTTTCCTGTATTTGAAGGTTAACTGAACCTTTCCAACGGAATAGCATCTGATCAATCATACACCATAAGGAAACTGAGCTGTGTATCTGCTTCCGGTAGTCAAGGATACGCTGTATATAACATATTCATGTTATGCACGTGAGATAACGGAAGGCGGTGGGAATTGGTTCAACCATCTGTGGTAACTAGGTGCATTTGAACGGTGATTTCTGCAGTATTTTTTAAAATCTTACCACAATTGTAACGATTACTTTCGCGATCTTCAAATCATGTTTTTTGTTAGAAAACTTGTTCGCCTAGAAGCATTCTAGATTCTCAAATAAAATACTACTGATAGAACACAATCATATTGTGACCTTTTGTTTTTTCCAGCAATTTTTTGCATACCTTTTGTAAGCCAAGAAAAAACAAAGTATGAGACCTATAAAAAGTGTTTTGAAGTGTCGCAATGCGAAAGAATTAGATTAGCAGTCTTAATTGTAAAGATTCCCCAATACGCTGCTGCAGCGCTAGTATATACGGTGAAGAGGGCCGTATACCGTTCGGTTTAAAATGTATTCATACAAGATTATTTTTAATTAGCACCACTTTGTTCCAATCCTTAAAAACACGGTCATTTTCGCATTTCACGTTAAGTTGACATCAGATGAGATTTGCGATGTCATTGAGCAGGTATGCTTTGAATTGCTTCGAAATTTGGCCAATTTGATTAGGCGTTCCGTATTTGATTTGGTAAATCGATTAAAAAAATATTCATGTGATAGTGCTGCCAATGGGTATTACTGCTTTTTTACATTTTCATTGCGCGACCGATCGATATTTGTCAAATCAACCAGGTTGTTAACAAAGGCCGCGATCTCCGTCTTAATACGATAGCAATACGTCCCTAATCCTGGGGGTCGGGCAGTAAAAAAATCTGCCAGCCACTAATACTGCGGTATTACGGCCGGTATAAGCAGTATGCATGCGCGTGATTATGAGCAACGTTTTCTACTAACCTGTTCTTATCCCTCCGTATTATTAATCAAAAAGTTAAAACTGATTATGTTTAAAAAAGAAACGTCTCAAAATTGAATACTTAATATCTCCATAGGTCTGGGCGCCGGATATTCTAACTAAATGGTGTCAACGAATTTATTGATTGGTGTTAATTTCCTCATTCGTTTTGACGTTGTGTTGGCTGACAATGATGTGATTATTTGTGACGAGTTTACGCAATCTGAACCAATAAACGATAAGAGAAGGTTGCGTTTGTGATAGCCCTTCGAAGGCCGTGTAACCTTTTACTGTGACAGGGTATCTAGAAAAAAAATTACGAGAACACCGCATAAAATTTACAACTGATCGAAATCTCTGGGACAAAGATATCAATCAGGGTGTATTATGAGGTTGAAGGGAGAGGGGAGGGAAATAGAAGGGATAGTGGAAAGTTGGCAAATACAGGTCTGCATGTAGAAAACTTGATGATTTGACAAATTTCATAACAAACTATCAGTAAAGCACGAATATGTTTATTTATTTAGGAAAACCAACAGATTTTTTATAGCTTTAAATAATAAATTTAAAAACAATACAAATAATATCCAATGACAGGTTTTCACTTAAAACATAAAATTATAACAACAAACTAAGGTTCCAGTACCCGTGGGCAAAAATATCTATAAAAAATACAAAATTGTAAATATTGACTATGAGGATGTCGGAACACGTGTTCTTCAAAATCATAATAGTTACACATCTCGTCCATTATATGTATTCGGACAAGGGCATCTGCGTGAACATATTGGGATATGATCATGCAGTCACATTTTTAACAGTATCTTGATAAAAAAAAGCCGTACTCATTATTCTCCGTGTGGTCAAACACAGCTGATGGGATGATCTTTGGCGATACTGTGTAGAGTGTGTAGAAGGTATTTTTAGGTATGGAAGGAGAGGAAGTTCTGTGAAGGAAAAATATATGAGGGGTGGGTAAGAATCTGAGGGTCAGTGTGTCCAGAAGTGACGGACGTATGAGTCCATCACTTCGGCTGGAGAGGTCAAAGGATCTCCCTCAACCAGACGAATTCGCCGTCAAGACTTAGACAAACCGCTGATAATTCACCAAGCGTAGCTAGCCACCTGGGGTGACCTACGGCAGAGGAGTGAGTTATCCAACAAACTGTTCCTGGAGTGGAGGTACCAAAACCCGCCTCCCAGATTTCAAGAATCGTTTCGATCCTAGATGATGTTCTTTCACCAGGGCGTTACTAATAGCCTTACTTAACCATTCCGGTAACCATAATCAAGCACAATTATCAACCATTTAGTGCATCACCATCTGTTGATATTCTGCAATGGTGGCACCGGCTGGATGCTGTGTCACCCGTGATGCATTCTACGAAACCAATTTAGCATTAATCACGATCCACCTCGAGGATTCCAATCGATTTATTGTCATTATATCGAATTAGATGCGATTTACCATGTAAATGCGCACTCATAAAGTGGACTACGTTTAATCAATTGCAATTAAATGAACTGTTTGAATGGAAGGTTGATTGATGATTGAGGTCAAACTAAATGGAACCCTGAAGATATAAACCGATATAAGTGTGTTATTTACGTATTTAATTCAATTTGAACAATTTTTAAGTACGTAAAAGCTCAATTTTTCTTTCCTTACTTTTGGTGAAATTTACGGTTTTAGTTAAACGGACCGTCTTAGCTTCCGATCAAATTGTGATCAGTCATCAAGAACAACAATTATGCTAGACAGGTGATCACAATTTTGATCAAAAGCTAAAACTGGCTGAGAGTCGGCCTTTAAAGCGAATGTTCATTTTTGATGCTTTTCAAATATTAATTTGAAATACCTGAACCTAGTGGTTATTAGACAAAATATATTTTGTTAATTTTAACTACATGGTTGATGGTTAAAGAACACTGGCCTATATTGAAAACAGATTGCCTACGCTAAATGAACTAATTGAAATATGGTCACTGTCCCCATGGAAGCAGCAAACTCCTCCTTAAAATCTTTATAAGGAACTGGCTGCACTTCAAAGTACTTTTCTTTCACTTGAAGGGAAATCCATTGATATGTGGTGTAAGTTTTTCAACGATGAATCAGCACCAAATATGTTGGAAATGGTACATATGTGTGTAGTGTTTCCGTCTCCAATGCCTTCGTAGAAAGAGTTTTTAGTGTAATGGGTAATGTATGGACTGACGAAAGAAATCTACTAGGTGTGAATACATTTATTTATTGTTTCTGTGTTTAATTCGTAGAACTCCATTTAATTTTTTTTTAAATTTGATTTTAATTTTTAAAAAAAAGTGTGAATACCGTAAAAAGCGAATTATGTGTTTTCTTCAATTTAAACGTCAGTTGCAGTGAATTTAAAGATACAATTTCACGTGTTTATTCGGACTTTCTTACTCGTATTTCATCAATATTCTGTTCGCCTGAAGAAAGTTTGAAAAAATAATTGTCATTGAGATTGTGTTCTTTGGACAAATAAAATATCGGTTTATAATTACAGATACGTTTTTAAGTATGTACGAGTACTAATACATTTTATGACTGAATAAGAGAAAAATGGAAACAAACTTCTTCTGTGGAAACTTTACTGGTTTATGCAACTTGGTAAAAATGATTTGTATTAAAATATATTTGTATAACTGTTTGTTTCTCAAATAAAATAAAATAAAATAAAATAAAACTCTTTTAGACGCGACGTCTTCCGTTTATAGAATTACTATGTAGTTGTAAATAATAATATAAGGTTCCAGCTCATAATGCATATCTTAAATAACTAAGTGTGCTAACACATAATTATGAATAAAAACTAGATTTATCTTTGAATGGAAAAAAATAATTGTGTCATCTTAATCACACCTCTCTAGAACTAATTGCTTCATTAGCCAGCGAGAAAATATCTATTTTGTTTATAATTATTTAATTATTGCGCAGGCGGATAATCACGGAGCACCATAATCACATAAAATGCTCCAGATCGTAGAACTGCAATACTGCACGTTTAAGTGCACGGCGCAGAGTAATCAATTATACAGGGTTTTCCAATAAGAGGTGTTATTTTGAATAGCCCACTATTTCGGTAGATGTTACTTTTGAAGCTGTCATTTTTTGACATTTGACAAGTAGAAACTACGCCATTAATAAAAATAGAACGATACACGCTTCAACAACGCATTGAAGTTATTAAAATTCACTTGAGTGAATCAAATGCAAATCATCTTGAGTGATGAGGCCCATTTACACCTCGGTGGCATCGTCAACAAGCAAAATTGTCGCATCTGGGGCTCGGGAAACCCAAGAGTTATTGTTGAAAAGCCTCTCTATTCTCAACGTGTGACTGTTTGGTGCGGTTTATGGTCCGGCAGAATCATTGGACCTTACTTTTTCGAAAATGAGGCTGGAGCAACAGTTACGGTGAATGGATTGCGCTATCGAGAGATGATAAATGATTTTTTATGGCCGGAATTGGATTGTATTGATCTGGACAACGTTTACTTTCAACAAGACGGCGCTAGGTGCCACACAAGCAACGAAACCATTGATCTTTTACGATTGAATATCAAAATAACACCTCTTATTGGAAAACCCTGTACTACGAGCAGAACTTGCAATCAGGTCGAACGTTAGTCAATTTATTTATTTATTTCTACGTACACTCACAGTTAAAACAACAACAAGAAACACAAAAATCAGTGGAGCGTGAAGTTAGCGTGCGGATGAAATCATTGAAAAATTATAATATTGTCATTGTAGATAACAAACAAAACAAGTCAATGCGTTATAAAATTCATTTTTTATGTGACACCTCACAAGATCACCCCTGTCTGTACAGTGTAAAGGCAAGGAAGCTATATCGCCACCCGGTTGGGCAGCTTTGTGAGGCGGGTTAAGGTAGGGGCTGTAGGAAGGGATTTATTAATGCGGGTCTTGAAGAGGGCCGGATTATGTGAAGGAGGAAAAACAGATGCCGCTAACTCGTTCCACACACGAGCTGTCTCACAAAAAAACGAGTCGAAGAAGCGAACCGTTCTTATGAAGCCAATATCAACTGTGAACGTGTGTTCCGTTCGTGTACGTCGAGTTTTACACCGGTCCACCGGGATCAATTCTGCTAGCTCCAGGGTCCATTAAAATACCTGTAGAACAGACTCAGAATGCCCACATTGCGTCTGTGCATTAGAGATGCAATCGGTCTGTTAACAATGGATTGTCAATCAGGCGGACCGCCCCCCTTTGCACAGAATCAAGTAAGTGTAAAAGCCCCTAAAAAGGGCGTTAATAAATAAGGATTGTGGGGCTTCAGCCCAGAGGTGGCTCCCAAATTCAATTGTTGGGCGTAATTGAGATTTGTAATTTTTTTATTAATTTGTTTAGCAGCTGGTTACTATTGAAAAATCAAAAAAATTGTCAAGTAATTTTATCATTAACTATATATAAACAGAACTTACAATCGTGCAAACTTTCCGTGTGCTAGTAAATTATTGAAATGGATTTAGGTATACGTATTCGTAGAGTTTAGAAATTAAAGTGACACTAGAAAGTGTTAAAACTGTGCGCCAGACTCATAGCTAGACTGTTCATTCAACTTGTAAAGCTCCCACATAATACAGAGCAGAGGTAAGAAAGCGTGGCGTGAGAGCGACTACTTCAAATAATAACATTATAATAGTTTGAAATAATTTGTACAGCGCTACAACGAAAAAATAGTTATTAATATTTATGGACAAATCTGGGACTAATTCTCGACTTATTATTACGTTCCCAGTAAAACGCCTGTAATGTGTGTATTTCTGCGTTTGGTGTAGCCGTCAAATACCGGATACCAAGAACTTTTAAGCTTAGACCCGTCGCGTCATTCCTATTAAAATTTATGGGTTTTTTTGTGTATTTCAATTGCCTGTGTAATAAAAAGGCGCGCTCGATGCGTTTTGGGCATTCCCAGCTCTCTAGGCACAAATCAAAAGTGATTGTCGGATACAATTAAGCACCCCGCATACCCAATTTCTACCGATTTATAACAAGTTTCTCGTAACTCTGTAAGTTTTTAAGTTCCAAAAAAAGGCTATTTCAAAATAATATCTATCTATCGCAAAGTAAGCTCCGAAAATTATTAAAAACACATTTTGTTCTATTATTTAATATGTTATAAGCATGAAAAAATTCAAGGTGTATCTTTAAATGCAACTAAAGAATTGGTCGATCGATGTTCATAATTATCGTTTTTTAATATTATCGCGCTCCCTCTTACATTCGTATTTACATATCTCCCTTTCAAACCATCTTTGAACGCTTACTACGGGGCTTAAGTGGTCGGCAATTGCCGATTTGTCCGGATGGCCGAATTTGCACGCTCAAGCTTCTAGATTGCTCAGACGTAAACCTATCCCGAAATAAGAATTTCTCTCTCTCTCTCTCTCTCTCTCTCTCTCTCTCTCTCTCTCTCTCTCTCTCTCTCTCTCTCTCTCTCTCTCTCTCTCTCTCTCTCTCTCTCTCTCTCTCTCTCTCTCTCTCTCTCTCTCTCTCTCTCTCTCTCTCTCTCTCTCTCTCTCTCTCTCTCTCTCTCTCTCTCTCTCTCTCTCTCTCTCTCTCTCTCTCTCTCTCTCTCTCTCTCTCTCTCTCTCTCTCTCTCTCTCTCTCTCTTCAGGGTGAAAAGAAACCGGTTGGTTTTGTATATTAAAAATATGGTAACCGGATAACTCATGAAAATGACAATTCAACACACCTATAAAAAGTGCTATAGTGTTATGAAAAGTGATGAAACACAAACTAGGTTAAATAGGTTCCTTTCAACTAGGTTAAATAGGTTACATGTTAGTTAACCTAGTTTTTATTTCATCACTTTTCATAACTTGAGCACTTTTTATAGGTGTGTTGATTTGTCATTTTTTGGAGTTATCATGGAACCAAAAAATATATATACAATAAAGTGGTATTAAAAACACAGTTATTTTATTCGAATTATTAAAATTATTTATATCCACAAAGTAATTGCTACAAAGTGTGAAAATGTAAACTGGGATTTTTAATCATAATTTTTTTGTATAATGATAGTATTATCGAATTTATAATATATTCGGGTTAAAGCTGACCGATCTCTGAATACAGAATAGATTGTGCACAATTTCCAGCCGTGACTCAAGCGCAACTATTCGTCATAGAAAAGCCCACCTCTTGCCAACTTTTATTTCAGCGGACGAAACTTTTAAAATTCTACGAGAACAAGTTTTCGAAGCGGACGGGCCATCAATCCACTGGGACAGTCGAGATTTTTTTTCTCAGTTGACCCAGTCATAAGTTTGGCTATTACAAAGATGTATGGAGGAAATTTGGTAACGTAGCAAACTTCAAAGTTACGGAGTCCATTCCGAGAGCGAAATATACTCTCAGCATTGCCCTTTTTTACATTGACTCCACACATAAGACCTGAGGAAAATAATTTTCTTAATTGTGGAGAGTCTTTTTGAGGAGAGAAAGAAGTGAACATAGGCCTTGAAGAGACTCATGTTGTAGGAAGGAGGAAACATAGTGGCCGGCAAATCGCCGAGCTGTTGAACTCAAGAATGAGTCGTAGAAACGATCCGTTCTCTTGTGACATATGTCAACCGTTTACAAATGTTGGGAGTGCGATTGGCGCGTTTCCCGACCATGCACCAGTGCCTCAGTTCCTCGGAGCATCTTGATACATTGAAATACCGGTAAAACAGGTACAGAATTCCCACTGGTGAAATAAGACCATTAAGATTCGAAACTCTGCTTAAAATACCTTTAGGCGAGTTTGGTGACCGGATCTGAATAGTCAAGTACTTCCCCTTCCTCTCCTTTCCTTTTCTCTATCTCCTTCCCTTTTATATTCTTTCAGGATCTCTACATGAATAATACGGGCATACATAATTTTATCACAAATACGACTCAGGGATCTCATTTCTAGTGAATTTAGTTTACTTTCATCCTTGCTCTGCCAGTTCTATGCCTAACTGCCATATTCGATCTATAAGCATTTCATTTACATACATTATATTTAAAATAGGACCTACAAACGGTTCCTTGAGGGATTACTATTACGAAAAGGTAGATTTACTGGATTGATTCTTATTTGTTTGCGTTTTGGTGTCGTCGGGAAACCATAGTCTCACTTTAGTCCTGCTTTCAGACGATTGGGAGCAGTTGTTGGGTTTTGAAATAGAATAAATAAAAACACTCTTTATTCCAAGGGCAATCGGTAAAACATAAAAAAATTAAAAGTGAATTAATAAAATCAATATTTTTTGATTTAAAAAAGGGATATCACCGTTAAAACGTTGACACAATGAGACATTCATTGCGGAAAGGTGCGTCACCCAAATAATTCACCCGGTAAACTGCATGAATTAGAAACTGTAGGTGATTACGGACAGAGTTAATGCGAAGTCGGTGTAAAGGCACCAATTTGAGGCGATCAGGTGGGTTAATGACAGATTTATCGGCTAGACGACCAACTCTCACTGAAAGCTGCGATTGTATAAACTTAAAATGGTTGCAGCGAGGTTATGAAAAAATAAAAACTGTGATCTCTACGAACAACATTGAAGGGAGGGAGATAAGAAATAGGAATGTGGTGTTATTCAGATCTGGTCACAGTTAACACCATTTCAAGTAACGTTTAGGTTAGAAACGGTGGTCTAACCAGGGCACACTAGACCACTAAAGTTCAATTCATATCATCATAAAAATTCTTACATTAATATAAACAGTGGGTATATCAACTATACTAGTAATAATAGAGTTTGCCTTTTAAATACAGCTTCATTGATGCTAAAAATGTCGATATGCGAATTGATTCTGTTCAACAACAAGATTGCTCTCACCACAGGCATGACCATTGGCAAGTTAGTCCGGGAGATAGAATAGTCTATGTTGTCGGTGACGGAGATAACCACTGGGAACATAGAAATGAATGATCCCCATGATGATCGAGTTTGCAAACCATCCACGAATCAGTCTGAAGAAATGTGTAGCAATGCGCACATCCCTCCTGACGCGTAGATAGTTCATTCCGAGCATACCCAAAAGAAAGTTATTAGGATAGAGCCACGGGTAGTAGTCATACTCTCTCATGTAGAGAAATCTCAAGAATTTCTTCTGAACTCTCTCCAACATGAGAGAATACTTTACCTGGCGTGGACTCCAAATTACCGACCCACATAGGAACCCTGGTATCTCTAACATTCCTTACAGTGCGTAGAACAAAAGCCCAGAATTCTCAGTGAAGTGCTACATATATCATTGTCGTATCTGGGCACTAGTAGATGAAAGGTCTTACGCAAATTGGTGTCATCAGTTTCCTTTCCAATCAATAATTGATCACATTTTAGTGATCGTCTAATAAAATAAAGTGGTACCACATCCACTACTGTTACTGATCTTTTTGCAACAGTTAACTATTTGCGAAGGTGTCGCCCTGCAATCACGGCGGGATACTGTCAATACCTACGGCAGATAAATCAGCGAGAAATTGCCACGACTGGTCGGGAGATAATCAACCTGAAGCCCACGCTCTGTTGATTTTCAAATAATGCCGCATAATGTGGAAGCTGACTTAATATTATTATTGACTTGATTGTTTCTACTTTGCACAGCGGATAGAATGCTGACTAATGTTGACAATGATCTGGTGCGAACCTTATAAGGATTTGTTGAGCTGTATCAATACGATTATAGAATAAAACTCGTCCAAAGAAGTAAGGCTAGTTAGTAGACCACAATGGAGCATAGATACCAACCTAGTTTCAGTATATTCAACGATTTCAGAAAAGCGTTTGACAGCATATGCCAAGGAAACTAATTAAAAGAATTGTAAAGTATTGGCCTTCAAGAAACAGTAAAAATAATGGTAAAAAAAGCTTTCTCCGTAAACGAGCAAAACGTAAAAAATAACAATCACTTTCAGCATCACTTTAAAATGTATCTTTGTTTTAACCACTCAAGTGGTATCATAGAAATCGTTATTCCCCTATGGTGAGGAATATGATCTAAGCTGTGTTAGAAAGAGAAAACACCACGCTTTATATTCAAATAAAGAAGTTAACCACAAAAGAATTTAAAAAAAAAATATAGCTCCATGAAACCAAAGGTTCAAAAAAATTTGAATTTTTTTTTGCCTTTATATATTTTGCCTTCTACTTATTAGTTTTTTTTTCTATAGATATAACAGACATTATTTTTCTTCTTTTTTTAACATTTATTTTATAGTACATATCAGTATATTATATATATCTATTTTCTATTTACCTTACGAGTAAATTATTTTACTGTTTTCAGTCTTACTGGTTTTGCAACAAACGTGAATAATTATATGCATATACGAATGTACAATGTACATACTTACTTTATACTTGAAACTTTGCTTTATTTACAATATTACTTTATTTGGATTTAATGTTAATCTTAGTATTAGCATTTGATTTTATTTTTTTTGTATTCAGTTATGCTATTATTATCCATGTATTTTCTTACACCTACATTCATAAACTGTCAATTTACTCTGTAAAAGCCCGATAGGGCGATAATGAATAATAAAGAAATACATTTCTAATTTGAAAGCATCAACTTTCAAATAAAAAAATAGTTTTTGGATACGTTAAGAAATACTCAATATATGTTGATTTTATTGCAAAGCGGAAATACTCCGACCTCCTGACAGAATATGCCAAAGGCCTTTTGAATTTTGGAAGCATCATTAATCAATCAAGTAACCGGCAGAATACGAGTAATATTTTAGAGTCTATAGCCAAAATCCACATTCGTAAGGATCACTCCATCCATACTGACTCACATCGGAATGAATAGAAGAACACGCAAGCACCGAAGGTGACGTTATTGACTTATTGAAGGTGTTTTGATATCGAAGAATTAGCATAACACTTGTAACAATAGAGTTTTTTAAACATCAGCCGGATAGCAATGGCTGACGGTGTAGTAAAAATAACATGATTGACGCATAATTTAAAATCTTACACTTGAGTTATTATTTATTATGGTTCCAGTCTACCAAAGAATATAGTCTTACGGCTTTTTGGGACTGCAATAGACGTTTTAGGGTTCAAATTTGCAGTTTTTTTATGATAATTAAGTTAAGTTAAGTCGGCTATTTTCGTAATAAATTTTAACTTAACTTATAACCTTACTTTAACGGCCTTTCAACGAGTGATCCTTATATATATATAGCTGCGTGTACACCAAAGTCTTCCACTAAGTTTTCCATAAGTTGCGGCAATTTGTTGCTTTTTCTACAAAATACAGCAACTTTTTCTGTCTTCCACTTGTGGAGAGACAAATCTTCCACTAAATTTTGGTTTCCCGCGGAGTGTCGGTAAAGATCAAAGAAAGTTGACAACTAAAAGTGGAAGATTTGTTGTTGCTAGCAACTTGTAGGAAACTAGTGGAGAACTGTTCCCCCTCCACGCAAACTTACAAACTTCAATAACAAACAGTGAAATGGTTGATTTTGAGATTTTAAACAAATAACTGAGACTTGTGTACGAATCACCAGTAGCCAAAAAACGTAATATAACTGCTAGCTTTTCTTGGACAGGTACTGCTTTCCTGTAGTTTGTGTCACGTTTCTTGATTTTATGTCCGATCATTGAAATCAAATACTCAAAGTCACTACTGGTCATTCTCAGTGCAGTTTTTGACACACAAAGTCACTACTGGTCATTCTCAGTGCAGTTTTTGACACACAAAGTCACTACTGGTCATTCTCAGTGCAGTTTTTGACACTCCCGTCGCACCTCAGCTCACCACACAACGGATCGAAGTCGTCTTCTCGGAGATCAGCTACACTACTGCCTAATTCTTGACACTACTGCCTTCCGCGCCAATTGTTTGGCAACAAGTTTTCCATTTGTTGTTCTCAATTTGAGAAGAGCAACTTTTAGTTGAAAACAATGTTTTGTCAACTTTGGTGTAAACGCGGCTTAACGAATGTGGATTTAGGCAATCGACTGTAAAACATTACTCGTATTCTGCTAGTTTCTTTAATTTATCGATAAGGCTTTTAAAAATATATTATGAAAATATCAGAGTTTTATTCCATTTTTCAGCTAATTCAGAGCACTTCACAATAAAAGAAGTCATAAAAATATTACCTGTAAATAAATAATACTCTTGAATAAGACTTTTGAAAATCGGAATAATAACATTTGACATGGAATTATCTTTATGTTTACAAGATTCACCTACTCCAATTCCTTTCCTGTATGTGATCATGTACATAATATTATATATTCAGTATTGGTTATTTATAAAGGGAAAGAACTATTTTAAAGAATACTTAACATCATTAAATAAGTTCATTTGCTTTATTATTCTTTTTTTTCATTTCAATTATGTTTAAAAATTCTTTTTAATATAATTATTTTATTTAATTTATCTTTATTTTCATCGCTTTCTTATTTTCAGTTAAACCTATTTAACCTATACCTATTTTACAACTGAATGAATCATGTATTACATTTATATAATTATACACAAATTTCGACTACCATAATACGGACATGTGTCTAGTGTGGTAGTCGAAAAACATGTAAAAAACCTGTATCCAAATATATTTTTATGAATAAAGAAAATAAAAAAAATAAAAAAACTTTGCGACGCGTTTATTCACAGATAAAATAAACATCTTTGCAAGTAACGAAACAACAAGCTACAATAATATTAAGAAACATTATTTTCTTGCCAAGCGAATAAAATATATTTTAGTATGCTAGGTGCATTTTTTAGGGTTCAAAATACCATAAAATCGAGACAAGTGCGGCGAGCCACTAGCAAATCTACAGTAAATGTTGGGCATACTTGGAGCTAATAATGCCTACAATTTTTATCATGAAGAATCATAACTATTAAGCAAAGGTATATCATATAGCTCAAGTAGACTCGTGTAACAAGTGATAGTCCCTAATGAGGCACTAATGGGTATTACAGTGCAATAGTAAGAGACCACACACACTTACAAACTAAGATAAACACGGCCAAGTAGAGCTGATTAAACATAAACAAATCTATTGTATAACAAACTAGACAAAAGGATGTTATCGCAAATCGTGACAGAGTTACAAAACAGAAAATTGAAAGACTCATGGGGAGATTTTATATATCGCCGGTGTTTTAAATTGGAACATTATGACGTAGGCCTAACATGGCTAAAGAATCGTAGACAAAAATTAAGTTTAATAATTATGGTGCAATTAGTGAGCAATGTAGTTGCGAATGATAAATACTTGGAGCAGGTGAATGAGTTTGTGTATTTGGTAAGTACGTTTACGAGACATGGGAAGGCCAGTTATTGAAATAAAGGAAATGCGTGCAACTCCATTAATGGAGGACTGAACGCGGTTGGCGCTAACAAAAAATGTCCAAAGAAGCGAAGGTAGCACTCCATAATGCAGTGCTGGTACCTACCCTGATAGATGGCAGTGAGGCATGGAACTAGCAAAGAAAGGATGAAAGTAGAATGAATGGTGTAGGGAACCTAATCAGGGCCGAAGGCTTGGAATAAACTCCCTCCGGAACTAAGATCCATAACAACTCCAACAGAATTCAGGTCTAAACTAAAAACTTACCTTTTTAAGCTGTCATATCCTTAAATTAAATATACCATTCCTGAGAAAAAGTCCAGTTATATTTAATTTTCCAATTCTGTCCTAAAACCTGTATCTAAATTTCGCTAATAAACAATTAGTTAATGTTAATTAAGTGTTAATCTCAAGTGACCTACCAGATAAGTATTGTACTGTATATTATCACCATATATAGTTAGTAATAACATAGATCATTGTAGAAATATATTATAAATTTGTACAGCGCCCTTGAGGTGATTTTGCACAAAAACGGCGCTAAACAGAATCTTCCAAATATTATTATTATTAAATTAGATCCCTGAGGCGTATGTGTGATAAAACCTTGTATGATCGTGTAAGAAAGATCGCGTGGAGATCAGCAAAGAATGCAAGTTCACGAAGATCAGATGGTTTGGGCATCTAGAGGGAATGAATGAAGTAAGTAGTGTAAGATATGAAGAAAATGTGAATGGTAGGAGATGTCGGGGACACCCTAGGAAGACATGGAACGATCAATACTTGCGTCAGGCCATGTCATGTCAAGAGAATGACAGAAGACGATGGTACGAATGTAAAAGAGGCAAGGAGTGTGTGCCAAGACCGTTGGCAGTCCGTCCTTTCTGCCTACCCCTGCGAGGAAACGGCTTCATGGTTAGTTAGTTAGTAACGATTTGATTGAATTATGTACAACATGAATATGTATGTTGGCAGAAAGATACGTGTGTGCATGTATTGATGCATAAGTTAGCAGGTGTCATTGCACTCAGTACGAGGGTCAGATATTTGGCATGCAGACAAAACAGATGAGCTAATGCTATCAGTGCATTGTTCTTGATTCGTGCATGGTCAACGAAAGTATAGAAGAGGGTTTTTTATGTGAATACCGCACAAGAGTCCCAACTCAACCGCCAGGAGCCAGTGAGACTATGGCATCCCCAATGTGGTATGCAACGTTTCAATTCTGAATAACACTCGTAGTCTTACACCAGGGCGACACCGAGAGTATCTTCCACTCTGGAAAGGGTGTCTTCCACTTTTAACCACACTTGGTTGTAGACAAGATTTCAATTTTAAGTTCTAGTGAAATTGATAAAATCATTTTCAAATATCAAAACTCTTTCCCAAACAACAATTTCAATGACTTGTCAGGGGCATAGGAGTCGAAAGTTTTTATGAAAATCAATAGCTATTTTGAAAATTAAAAGTTAATTAACTTATTATTAATTAGTACGTTTGATGTATAAATTACATCTAAGTGATAGTTTTAAAATTTTGTTCACGGTGTTTAAATTCTCTATTCCCGACGCAAAAACGTTTAAATTAAAATGTCACCGACCACAGTCACACGTCACATTTAATTAGCTACAATTGGTAACAATTATTACAGTCATTGCGGTCCACTGCATCCGTGCTGCCATGCGGAGGTAGTTTTCTGGTCAAATTGCCAATCAACCAGATCGGCAATAATAATATGCATAATGAATACAGACAGTTTGATTTACGAGACCAATAAGTGCGGGCCACTTGAAGGCGTCTAGACTAGTATAGACTACAGATTATACCAGCTACTAGACCAGCTTTTAATCCCGGGATCCCGGGAATCCCGGACCATTTGCGGCATCGTAATCCCGGTGCTGCGCTTGTCTCAATCCCGGGATTACGCGATTTTTCTGGGTTTCACGGCGTTGATTCAAACGTGAGAATGTCTTATATTATTGGCAGCATGTCGTTTATTGCACATTATTCTTGGGATCTTGGGATACAGGATACAGGTCATAAAGATTTCGGGGTAGGTTATATTTATTGTAATTAATAAAATACTTAGTTTTTACCATTGTCTATGTCTATTATTTATAATTAGTATTATTAAAACCCTGAAGAAGTGAGCGTTGCTCATGAAACATGTTGGTATTTATAAACAATAAAAGTGGTAAAAACTAAGTATTTTATTCATTTCAATTAAAATGGTGCCACAAAATAAGTTTGCTGTGTTAGAAGAAGTATATTTATTGTGATGTTGCTTAGAAACAAGAAAAGTTCATCTGGAACCATATAACATTCAATATTTAGTCTTGTAGCATCAAAAGATGTATTTTTGGCCTCGAAATTATACATTTAAATTGTACAGGGAGTCGATTTGAATATGCCTCTACAAGAAAAGCTCGATAGAGATGGACTTAATTCCAAAATCTCTTCAAAAATAAAAACAGTTAGAGATATTATTTAAAAGAAGCTGCAATTTACAATGTTACCTAGTCTGTATAATAATACCTGACAGATAAAACGTTTGTTACAACTCCTTTTTTTTATATTTAAATTCGCGGTGCCAGCACCGGGATCCCGGGATTGAAAACCCTAATGATACTTGATTGCGGCTGGGAACAGTGTTTGATTGTAAAAGAAAGTGGTTCACAATCAGGAAGCAGTTGGCTTTTGAAGTCAACAAGAACGCCAGTAAAGATTAAGAATACTAAGAAGATAACTTACAGAAGACTAAGAAATTATGCAGAGATTAGCTAAGAGATAGCAGTGTTTAAACAAATATTTTCCCAGGAAAGAGGAGATAAGGATCAACTCTAAGGTGGCCGATATTATCAATCATTGACCTGACATGGAACTATGCTGGGCGGTGACCGGATAAATCATCAAAATGATAATTCATCACACCTTTAAAAAGTTATATAAAGTCATGGAAAGTGATGAAACAAAAACTTTATTAACTGTCTTATGTAGGTTAGGTTAGCTTAGGTTAGGTTAAAAAAAAAAAATTTTCATCGTTTCTAATGACTTTATATCACTTTTTAAAAGTGTGTTGAATTGTCACTTTGTAGAATAAACTGTTTTGTGTATTGCCTTCAGAGATGTGCAAAATGGGTACCCAAAACCATTTGAAATGCAAAATGGAAATGGGTCAAATTTTTTCCATTTGAAAATGCAAAATGCAAAATGGTTTTTAGAAAAGCATTTCAAATGCAAAATGCAAAATACCTATTTTCAAAATGCATTGAAAATGCAAAATGGTTTCTCAGGTCAAACAATTAAAATAATTATAGAATTTTTAAACAAATTTGTCATTTAACCCTCCGTCAGGCACACCTATGGGCGAACCGAAATCGGGCGCACCCGGCCTGAGAGGCCACCAATATATTTTTAGCTCCCACCTTCCACTATATTAATTCTAATACAAAATACTTGTCGGGTAGTCTTTACTAGGATCTATAGAAAGGAATTAAACCAAATATAACACAAAATAACCAGTTTATTAAACATTACCATCCATAAACTAAAATAAACAATTTTCCAAAAACAGTGTTCAAAATAATTGGTCAAACCGAGCTCCATAAAAGTAATAAAAGTTTTAAAGTAATAAAAATTTAAAGGTAAGGTAGGTGGTAGTCTCTACTGACTGCAGCCGTAGCCAGATATGGACGATGAGGTTCCCAAATCAGCAGCCGAAAAACAAGTTTGGCACAGCGCGTTTACGTGGAGTAAACAGATCGGTTGATGACAACCTAAACATTCGTAATTCGTCATCCTCCTAAATCCTGATTCAAACACGCATATTCCACACTTTTGCCTTTTTTGAGGTGTTGTAGGGGATGTGTTTTATTGGAAGCGAGTTTGCAACTGAATCGGCATTCCACTTGTATTCAGACTTCGCCGAGCTAGTTGTCCGATGTCGCTCTCATCGCCTAAATCTTCAACCAAAGCTGGATCTTCAGAAGCATCATCATCGAGAAGAAACGTCACCATATCATCAGCATCATTGCGTTGAGAGAGATCATCTTTTCTAGCTATTTCGGCAGAAACATATGTATATAAAATGCCTAAAACTGAAATTATAATTCAATCGGGCGCACTCTGCCTGAAAGGCCAGGGTCCAATACAGAACTTATTTCTCAAGATACTGATAAACTTCATACAGAACAGGCATAATTGAGTATAATGAACAACTGCAAATAAAAATATCCTGAAAAAGGTCACCTTCAAAATTGTGATGCAATCGGGCGCAGGCGGCCTGTGAAGCTGAGTGTAAGGTGTAAGTGAGCTGCGTAAAGACCGACGACTGACTGAAGACGGGCGCCGTGTAAGGTTCCCAAAGTTAGGCGAGTAAAATGAGGGAAGGGCGGGGGGCCGCCTTTGAGAATTGGAGAGGGAAAAAAATGTCTTTTGTTGGCCTCTAAGGCCGGGTGCGCCCGACCGAGGGTTAATAATGGACATCAATGTAGAACAAACATATTACATGATGGTAAATCCAAAAACACCACGACTACAGATTATGAAACCACAAAAAATTTGCGCGGGACTAATGTTGCCAACGTAAAAACATAGAAACTGCTATCTAACATTTAATATTACAGCGTCATGGCCATGTTCAGTATTTGAATCAGTATTTTTTGTAATGGTATCACTCAATTTACAAATGTAAATTATCTCTCATAGCGAGGTTGAGGACCGACTGATATTTGGCACTTATGAAAAAAAGATGAGTGGAGATAGTAGGAAGAATGTTGCAAAAAAGCATTTAAAATGGAAAATGCATTGAGAAAAGCATTTAAAATGCAAAATGCAAAATGGTTTTTAGAAAAGCATTTAAAATGCAAAATGCAAAATACCCATTTTGCATTTTGCATTTCCATTTGAAATGGATTTATTTGAAATAAAGCACATCTCTGATTGCCTTTATCTTTTTTTGGTAGGCTAATTTCATTGCACGTTCTCGTGTTGTCTGTGAATTTCCTTGTCGTATATAATTTTGTTTGAAGTATTTTGGTAATAGATTTTTCATTATTTTATATATAAATATCATCGTTTTCAATATCAGCACCTGTTTCGCTGTTAGCCAATTTAGCGCCTTTTAATATTTTAGTTTCTTTTGAAAATCTAAAACGCCTTAGATAAGGATAATTACATAGTTAAGAAAGTAATAATATTATTGGAGACAATAACAAGGATAAGTGTGAGATCAACGAATAAGTGTTTATCGCGGTGTCGGTGTTTTATTCTCGGAATAGCGTATCGGTTCTATTTATAATAAGACTTATCTGCAGTAATGAGAGACCGCCCTGTAGAACAATATGTATGTATGTTATCTTAAATGTAAATGCACACATGCTTAGAACGGGTCGTTTCTGGTTTAGAGTAAGACTTCTTTGAAATGGAAGAAAATATTTTATAGGTTTAGTGACGTCATTTAAACACTTTGAAATCGTCGTAAAAATATATTGGATAATAAACCAATTTGTAATGATTAAATTGTGTAATTTCATAACCACATTTTGATATGTTCCTCGCCACGCATTTCTGTGGCTCAGTCTGTCTATGCAGATAGAGGATAGCGCATGTTGCTGTTACGTCCAACTGATAAACGTAAATTAAATTAAATAAAAATCGCTATAGATTTTAACATTATTTGTTTTCCTATGAAGCAAAGGTAATAAAAAAATTATTAGTGATAAAGAATATATCGTTTTACAAGGGGCCGAAGGTGTTGAGAAGATGGAGGTGAAAAAATGCCGAATAACCGGTACGGCCGGAATCCAGATGATCGGCGGGCGGCATTGAATAATAACGTTGTAAGAGCGGAGGCACGATGCCAAGGAGATCGCTAGTTACGTCTTTCCGGGTTACCCCAGCCCACTGAAAAGATCAACCGATAGAATGTGTTGTGGGCGCGTCCGTATGCCTGTAATAAACTGTCAACCACTGTTAAGTTTGGTAGCCACCTATGATCTGGCGCTCCAAAATACTAGAAAAACCCTTTACTGTGTGCAGAAACGAGCAACCACGTTGATTAGATTCCCATATTTTAAGCCCCCGTATACCTACCCAATTTATAACAAATTTCTCGTTAACTCTTGTTTTTAAGTTCCAAAGAAATAAACTCCGAAAATTATTAAAAACACGTTTTGTTATGTTGTTTCATATCTTTTCGGCATGAAAAAATTCACAGAGTAGCTTTAAAAGCCTTTGTCAAGAGATTTTTTCTCTATTTCAAACGAGTCGTGTTTTATTAAATATTTTCACAATTTTCGCTTATCGTTTTTTTTAATATTAGCGCGCTCCCCCTCTAACATTCGTATTTACATATCTCGCTTTCACACCAACTTTGAACGCTTACTACGGGGCCTGTACAAACTGATTGCAATCTTTGGAGCACAGGCGTCTGGTGGGAATGTTGCCCTTGTCATACCGGTATTTCAACGGTAGATGCTCTCAAGAACTAGCGTCATTGATTCCTTCAGTACCGGTGCACAGCTCGTAAACATGCCAAACCCAACGACCCAAATGGGTCGTTTCGACGAATAGGTTTTGCGTTCAACAGGCATGGAATGGTTATGCACACCACTATATTTCCTCTCTTCTACAATATCGATCTCTTCAAAACCCAGGCTCACTCCTTCATTCTTGAGATTTCTCTACATGAGGGAGTATGTCTACTACCCATGGCTCTGTCCCACTGACTTTCTTTTGGGTATGGTCGGAATGAACTATCTACGGGTCAGGAGGGATGTGCGCATTGCTACACATTTCTTTAGACTGATTCGTGGATGGTTTGAAAACTCGCTCATCATGGAGAGCATTCATTTCTATGTTCCAGATGGTTATCTACGTCACCGACAACAGACTATTTTATCTCCCGGCCTACAGAACTAACTTGCCAATAGTCATGCTTGTGGGGAGAGCAATCTTGCTGTTGAACAGAATCAATTCGGATATCGACATTTTTAGCATCAATGAAGCTTCCTTTAAAAGACAAGCTCTATTATTACTGGTATAGTTGATATACACACTGTTAATATTAATCTTAGAATTCTTATTATAAAAATATTTTAAAAACGCATTGAAATTAACAATTTTGTAATGTTTTGAAATGAATAAACAAAATTGAATTCCTCAATAAGACCATCCTCACAGCATCTCAAAAGAAGGCACAGATCCTGAGGGAAATTATACTTATATCCTCATGTGCGGAGTTAATTAAAAAAAAAAACAATTTGCTAACTCGGTAAGGAGATACTAATAGGCGTTTTACAAGGTGGTTCTTTTACAATATATGAGTTGTATTTTCATATGGATTCGGGATGAAAAAGGAACTCTTCTATTTTGGTACCGATTTTCGCATAGTTTAAGATGGCGGATTCTTATGTTTATTTTGTTTTGTATTTAAAATATCGTTATAAAATGTAATATGTATTTATTATTGATTGTGAGCGTGTATTAGTTTTTAGTAATGTGATTTCGCTTGTATTTTTGATAATTTGCTGACGGCAAAGGCAAATGACAAACGCTTTCATGTTTGTGATTTATGGTTGTTAAGTTTTTAACATTTTTGACGATTTAGTACCGACCCAAAATATTATTTCTTCTCTAATGTCAAATTAGCAAATGCCTGAAAGAAATCGCAAGTATTAAAATAATAATCTTTTAAAGCAAATATTTTTCATGTGAGTCACGATTTAGTTTCCATGTGGGGATCGGTATAAAAAAAGCTTCGAATAAAAAGGAAATAAATCTTCTAAAAGAAAACCGATAACTTTAATCGTGCAAGTGAGGACATCCCCTCTCCTCACAGCATCCGGCTGCGAGATTAAAACGGAGAAGTTGTCTCATGTGTTTCGGTAGCCCCCGGGACGAGCGCAGGTTATAATAAAACTGTACGATGAAAATTAAAACGGAATTCAAACATTCTTCCTGAAAACTGTTCCTGCCTTGAAGATGAAATGAGAGCTCTGAGGCGTCTGTGTGCATGTAAAACCATGCATGACCGTGTAACAAACGTGGATAACCTGAAAGAATGCGAGGCACACAACTATTTCGGAGTAAATCTTTAGGAGAATCACATCTCTTCAAACACATACTAGCAAATCTCTTTAAACACAGAACTATTTTAGACATTGTCCAAACTGCGTATACTAGAATCTCTCGCTTATCCCTTTCGCTAAAGCAACTTCTGACCAAAGAAATTTCAAATACTTAGCGATAAAGCTTCAATAAACAATACACTTCCACTAACCACTAGACAGAACACAAATTGTTTGAAATCGGACACTAAGGACGGGTTGTTTCGGAGAATTTGAACAATTCATCAAATTTCAACGTTCATTTTCGGGTTCTGTGAAAGACTTATTAAAGTTCTGTTATTATATCATTGTAGGCTAGTTACTTGACAAAACTGAAATAAAAACAGAACTTAAAAAAATATTTCACAGAACTTGAAAATGAACGTTGAAATTTGATGAATTGTTCAAATTCTCCGAAACAACCCGTCCTAAGGATGGGTTGTCGACACTAAGAATGTGAACAATTCATCAAATTTACACGTCCTTTTTTGGGTTCTGTTAAAGTCCTCTTTGAGATTTGTTATTATATCATTATAGGCTAGTTGCTTGACAGAACTGAATTAATAACAGAACTTGAAAAAAAACCTTCACAGAACTTTGAAATTTGCACAGTATCTGAACAATTCATCAAATTTCAAAGTTGATATTCGAGTTCTGTGAAGGTTTTATCCAAGTTCTGTTATTATTTCAGTTTTGTGAAGCAAATGGCCAATTATGATTAATACTAATCACTAGTGAAAAATAAAACAGGCGATATAAGCGTGATGAGTAAAATAAGAAAGGGACGCTTAGATGTTTTGGACACGAAAGAAGAAAGCGCCAGGAGAAAGTATAACGCGAAAGACAATGGCAGAAGAAGTCGGGTACTCTTCCTTCATCGGGATAGGAGAACATGCTGCAGTTTTTACCTGCAGTTACGTCCGATGCAACGGAATCATAACCTTTTGCTTCACCACTTTCATCAGAGACAATCGTTAAAGAGTGTATTGTTTGATGCAATTTCAGGAAATCATTTGAAAATCTAGACATACATACAACAGTCTAATACATTCTCTTTGTTACACAGTCATCAGCGTGGATTCTAGTCTCATTTGCGACTGATTATTCTAAAACCGTCCGTGAAATTGGCAAAATCACTTCGAGATAGTGCAGTTTGCCGTATGCGACTATATCAGAGGTATGAAACCAGCGGAAACTGAGCCACGATTAAATAATTAACGTTAACTTCTTTCAGCCGTCTTAGATTTGGGGGAAACAACTCCAGAAGCTGTGAGAGGAGAGATTGGACCTGCAACGGAATAACCAAGGAGAAGGACGTCTGAAGGCGCCTTATCGAAGCGGTGGATCTGCGACCCGAACAGGACAAGGGGAAGAAGATTATTAAAAAATAATAATTTCGGTGGTGTGCTCTGTGTTTTTGTTTATTTGTTCGCGTGTTCCATGTCCTGTCAATCCTATCAAGACAGTAGCCGTGTTGAATAGTACTTTTTTAGTCCACCAGAGTTCGCACGATCGTCACGATCCGTCAAATCGGAATAATCAATATTACGCGAGGTCTACTATTCACAAAACTATTAATTCTACATTTGAAATTTATATTTCAATTGTATACATTTTTACAGAGTATTTTTTCAAGTTTGCAAGGTAAATTTCTGAACGTCTTTTTAAAGGATCCTGACAAATCCTACAACCCTATCCCGAGATATTATAGGGGTCTATGCTATTGTCCTAAGCTAAGGCTGTTCTTGTGTTGTTCGCTGCCACGGGAACATGTTTAAATTTGATTTTTCTTTGTTTTTCCTTTGTATGTACTTCTTTACAAATGTTGTATATAAACTAGCTTCAAGAACAAGAACAAACTACCTTGGATGAGAACACTTAAACGTTTCTGATATGTAAAAATGCATGTTGTGCCGTGTAGGGACAGTCGGGGCTTTTAGAATCATTTAATAGTGGATTCATTTAAAAAAAGTCTTGACGTGAGAACCAATAGAGGGTCCTTAAAATAGTTCTGGAAAGTGGTGGGTACCCTCGGTTCTATGCTAGTAATCATATTAACTTTTAGGATATTTTTGCTGTAACAATCTCTAAACCTGATCCATAGTGGTTGATATAGAGCTTTTCACTACGCAAAGTTTGTAAAGAAAGGGGAGTGTGTCAGTTTTGCTGAAGTAGGTATCAAACGCGATCCATCCAATTTTTTACCGAGTTCCACTTCAAAACATGAAGATTTTTTTTAAAGTCGATATTTCGGGAGACTGAGTTGAGAAATTGATTTGTTATTTTTAATATCTGTTAAATTTATAAAAATAGATTTCGTACCACTGAAATAGACTTCGTCTACACTTCCGCATTACGAGTATTGCGACCAGCAGCAACTGCCGATACACGATGAATGTGGAGCGACCGAATTGTTTAGCATGTGTGGTGCACCTCACGTAATGTTGCTACAGCAGGGATCAATATACATTGTACGATAAGTGTGCACTGATCGACGTTTTGTGTCAGTCTTAGACTTCTAGCAAATAAGTGCTCGTTGTTTTAATATGGGTTGTTTTCTGTTGGAACATATCGGCGTCTATCTTGGCTATCTCTCAGGTATTCATTCTAGGGCTCCATATAGGATGTTATTTATTAAATTTATTGCAGTAATTTTTTAAGGTTATTTCAACATTGAAGTATTTAATCACTGAAAAACGAGATAATTATAATAAATCCAAAAAAAACATGAAAAAGAACAAGACACAGACAATAAAAAGTTAACTGTCACAATTGGGGTTCGAACCCAGGTTCTCTGTATTACCTGGATAACAATTGTAACTACTAAGCTACCTAAAAGCAGTCTCAATATCTTTAGCTGGTTAAAAGCGTTGTCCTGATAATACCCAGTTGCGACTGTTACTTTTTTACATTTTCTGTGCCGTATTCTGTTTTATGTTTCGTTTAGGTTTATTAATATTTGTTCATCTGTGGTGATTAGTTATTCATTAATGCATCAGTTGATAGACTTCTGCTAATTATAAACGAACCACTCAATACGGTATCAGAATCTCAAATTTCGAAAATACGCCCAAGAGTAACAATACTTAGAATGGAAAACTTAAAATACACCTAAAATCAAATTGGTATGGATAGGACACATCGCTTACAGAAAGGACAGCAGACAGATTAATCTCACAAGGAGAATCGACAGACTTCAGCGGAACTCAAGAGAAAACGATGAGTTTCAAGGTCATACTAAAACAGATGGATGAACGAGATAATATATAGAAGTTGAAATAAACACGTGGCAGGCCAAACAAAGGAGGAAGATAGATTTCATTTACTAGACCAACTAAAAACTAGCCGAACATTGACAATCTTTAGTGGGAAAAAGGTTAATAACAGGTTGTCGAAGATTACCACGATGCCAATCCAGTGGCCAAACTTGAATAATACAATAACTGTGAGTTTATTCACATAACATCTAAAATGACTCTGGGTATGGATGGCGTTGATATAAAATAAAACCATAATAACTTGAGCCAACCGAGAGTCAGTTTTGGGCCCACTTACATATTAAAAAAAGAAAACAATAATTTGAAGAATATTTCTACTGTAAAGCAGCCAAAATGCTCAACCGGGTAGTTTTTTGGAGACAGTTTAACAGGCTGTCTGTAACTTATAGATCAACGTGACTGTAATCAGCTTGGATCCATTTTCATTTAAATTACGACCTAAACAAAACGCAATAATAATTGTTCGTTATTTATACTTTAATAGTTCAATAAAAATAGTAATCAAACGAAACCAAGACAAGTAAAAAAACATTAAATAAATAAATGCAAAGGTTAACCTCGGGTGAGAACCACCAATGCTCGTAACGCATCGATGCTTCCTGGCTCATGACATACGGAACATTTTAAAATTCGATCAATTATTAAATGACCGATAGTCCGCTGGTAGACTGAACCACGTACAGTTCATCGATTCTACTCATCCGGAAGAGTCTTCAGTTCTCTATTGACCCCTGCTGGGAACCTGGGACCTCTGGGTGAAAGAGATGATAGGAAGCCGCAGCACTGATTGTAAACTTTGTACGTGGACCGAACTATTACAGTAAATGGTGGGTTACAGTGACAGCACATTCGCGAACAATGCTGAAGAATTCAAAGCTGATCATAAAAAGATGAACCTTATTTCAAAGCTGGCAGTTTGATGAAGAAATCTTGAATATTTCAAGAACGCTTACACTAACGGGAGACAATATTATGAAAGTTTAAGACGACATTATTACAGCCTAGGCTTAATGTAAAGATTAGCTATTTGAAGAATACAAGAACTTGAGAATAATACAGATGTGAAGATACAAAAACTATTGTTGATATAATGCATGTTCATGACTTAATGAACAAAGCTGCAAATAATAAAGACAATTTTGGTACTTTGGATGAAAAATGTTAACGTTAGAAATATATTCATATTGTAATATGTTAAATGATAAATCAAATGTTATTTGCAAGTATGAAAATAAACCACTAGTCTATTCTACAAATGTTCTAATAATGTCAACGTCGCATTTGCATAGCTTGCGCATTACTCGCTAACCGGCGATTACCGATTTACCTGGTCGGATAAGAAGCACTACTATTATTGTTTTTATAAAGGGCGATTAAACTAGAACAAGGTGACAAAACAGAATTATTACTACCATGGGACTTTGTCCCTTCAGCCATGATCTGGAATTCACAACGTGAGATTTTAGAATTTTTCAGCACTGTTTGGTCCTTTGAGACGGATTATAAATATACACATTAAAAGGGGAATTTTTTGTCACAGTCCGATGTTGAATTTTAAAATAAAATATGTTAACGAACACAGAAATTTAAGGTGACTAATTAATTAACTAACTAACTATCACGCAGGGGTAGGCAGAGAGAACGGACCGCCCAAACACACACACAAACACTTCTTGACTCATTTACATTCAGACATCGTCTCATACATACTCTTTTATTATTCTCACTCTTGACATGGTCCGACTCAAGTATCTGATTCACTTGATCGTGCCATGTCTTCCTCGGGCGTCCCCGACTTCTGCTACCATTCGTATTTGCGTTATATATTCTCCTTACGCTCCTTTCTTCACTCATTCTCTCTACATGCCCAAACCATCAAAGTGTCCCTTTTTTAATCTTACTCATTACGCTTACATCAGCCTTGCACTTTTCGCGGATCTCAACATTTCTCACACGCTCATACATGGTTATATCACACATACGCCTCAGAGATCTCATTTTTACCGCATTCAGTCTACTTTCATCCTTTTTCCGCCAGTTCCATGCCTCACTTCCATACATCAGGGTGGGTACCAGCACTCCATTGTGGACTGCTAGCTTCGCTTCTTTGGATAATTTTTCAATTTAAGGTGAAGAAACGAAAAAGATTTTCTACTCTTTTGAGAGACATAGCAGTATAAATTTGTACACCGTTTACAAATTAGCAAACTGCAAACTTTGCGCTCACCGTCTAACGCACCTTGTATTATTAAACTTATTCTCGTTTTCCTAGTCCGAATCACACCGTCCTCATTTAACGTTTCCCAACATTACGTTCCGATTTCCTTCCTCAATCATCTAGCATGGACAACTGACTCTATGGCAAATGAGCGTCTTGTATTTTGGTCCTCGGTCGCTTCCCGTTCGGCGAAATGTGGCTCGGTCAACCGCATGCTTGGGTTCCGCGCCGTTCTATGACTGTACCCTCTATACATTATATTATATTGTTATAGGTTCACTGTACATTTCTTCTGTACAGGTTCATTGTACATTTTGGTCAGCTGGCCGATTCTACAGGAGGAAACATACAATCACACGCGCGCTTCATTGTTTTCATTTTGAATTTTTTGGCATCCTCGAAGTATTTCCGGCTCGAAGGACCAGTTTTTTAAAAATATTTTTAGAAAATTTCTAGAAAGAAACGTGCATTTATGCCGACTATGACTGTGAACTCTATTATTGATTTATATTTTGGACAGCTGACCAGTTTACATTTGAAATTACTTAGCCATCCTCGACAGAGGATCAATTCTAGTGAGATTAATAATTGTAATGTAAAACAATAAATTTGAATATGAGAAGAAATAATAAATAAATGCTACTTAGATTTAAATAAACTTCATTAGGAGTAGTTATATATGTACAGATCAACAGTCAAAATAATGATAAGTAAGAGAAAGACACAGTAGATCCAATTTTTTTCACAAACTTTGTAATTAATATTTGTGGGTAGCTATAAAAATAAAGTTTCAATTCTATTATTTTTTTATTTATACATATTACTTTCTGAAAGGGTGAGTTTTACTCTAAATTATTTGGCTTAGATGCCTCCTTTTATTTGGCCTTTTCAAAGAATATCTGGCTCGAAGGACCAGTTTTATTTTCACGCGATAACAGCATAGCGACTTGTGGCACATAATTCACTCTGCATTCCCTTTTGGAGAGTAATAAACAATAATAGTGAGAAAAGGGTATTTTTAATTAGTCATAATTTCGCAGACCGTCAATCGGATATCTTATTCGGTCCATTCGCTCGAGATGATAAACGGATAATGACGCCAAATCATGGTTATATATAGAACAAGCACTCGTGTGCTCTCTTTCATCCGAACTAGCGACATTATCATGAGTAAGAAAGAAAGATAAAAAGTCTGTGCAACAAGTCATACATAATAATAATTCATGAATATTGTTGTTGGTATTAATTAATAAACTATAAAAAACATGAAATAAACACTCATGTTCACACGTCGATGCAAATACGTAATAATATAATAATTAGCCACGAGTAATCTTTAATTAAAACTGTCAGTTTTATGAAATATTACACATTTATTTTTATATATACAGGGTGTATCGGCAAGTACCCGACAAACTTTAACCAGCTATTCCTCAGCACATTTGGAGTAAAAAATTTTATGGGCGCTTTGCTGTCCGTTAACATTTTTTTCCATTAAAAACAAAAATAAATAAAAAATCCACACTCCGTCACTGTCATTTGCATTGTGTCAGGCGTTCAACAGCTGTTATTAGCAAGTGTGTCAAAAAGTGTCCTGGCTCTTTCGTACACACTAAATAATAATAGTTAAAAATGAGACGAATGGTGCCGTGCCATTTCGTTGTGATTGTAAAAGCGCGCCAACGTAGGTACGTACGTACATTATTCAACGAAACTCGAACAAAATATTGCCAGATGGGTTTTCAAACTTTGACAAAGGATAAAATATTGGTGACATGTGGTGAAAATATAAATAGTAATTTTTTTATTTAAAAAAATGTTACCGGACAGCAAAGTGCCCATAACGATTGGTTTATTTATGGCCCATAACATTTTTTACTCCAAATGTGCTAAGGAATAGCTGGTTAAAGTTTGTCGGGTACGTGCCGATACACCCTGTATAGAAGGTCAGAAATAATTATGAATGCAATAATAATAATTTATTGCCATTTGTACTAACAAAATGTTAAATATCGATACCGGAACGCCAAGGCCAATTCAATCTAATTATATACAAATATTTATTTATATATTAGTATGATATTAGCACGCATTATAAAAACAGACTAGTAAAAGGGTTATTACACGACCGGGATTCGAACTCTATAACCTTCTGATAAACAGGCAACAGCTTTATGGCGTTGGGCTAACCCCTCGCTGATTGCAACACACATCTATTATAGTTTTTGCATCACTCATAATAAGTGTTGTTTCGTGGTTTAAGGCGATGCCATACGTAGTAATGCAAAATCGAGTGTTTTTGGTTTGAAAATTTGGTCGCCTAGAAATGTTTCAGATGCTTTAATTAAATACTGCGAGTAGAATACATCTTGGCTTTTTCGTCTTTTTAAGTCTTTTTATAAGCCCAGAAAAAAATAATGTAAAGGCCTATGAAAACTGCTTTAAAGTTCAAAATCTCCTACTTACGAATCCATTTTCGGTATTGATTTTATTGTATAATGTGGCAAATTAAGTTATTTATAAAATGATCTAACAAAATTTAAATATTTATGCCTGAACATCTACAAAATAAAATAAAAGGCACTTTTTGGCCATGTTTTTTTCTTGCATAAATCAAAACAGGTGGATGGTGTTAAGCGGGAATTTAAACCTTATCGCCATCTACGTAAGGGTTGTTATTGATAGCGGCTCAATTTAAAATATTACACGACGTAGTGCATCGCCTGAAATTCATTACAAAATTATTTGTGATTTTATGAGGTTTAGATACATCCGCAAATTTTAAGTGATACATGATATTCATATGGATACATGCGATGGAATTTTTCAAGAAACCAACAGCAATGGAAATGTAAAGCTTTCTCCATCTCTCCTATTTTCCCAGTGATTTTAGTCCGATCGAAAGAACTTCTATTTTCATTTACAGTCCATTTAACTGCCATTCTAGAATTAAACACCAGCTATACAAAAGACAAGATTATATTGGTTCAAAATTCAAAGACTTTAAGTTTTACAGGGTCATGAAATTCCAATAATGTATTGTATACAAGACGCGAGTTGCAAGGGGAATGCATTGGAACAGGTCAAAGAATAACGTTCTCTGATTATTGTACTGTTTACTCTATTCTCTATTCACTCTATTGTATTCTCGCCGCTTATGTGGACAAGGTGGCCTAAAAACAATGGAAATTTTATAAATTCAGAATTTAAAAAATTGCAGTTTGTGTTTGCTGAGGTGGCAGTGTCCTGTTAGCAGTTCTTACTAGCACCCTCAGTGCGATTGGACCCAGGTGTTTACTTGCCCACTCAGTGAATTTATACCCAAAATATAGGGTTGTTGTCTAGTTCGTCAGGGTTATATTTTGTCACCAGTAAGAAATAATTTCTCGTCAAATAATGACTAATAATTTGTTCATCTCTCATCAACCGTTAATTTTTTTACAGCATATTTCAATGAAACTAAATTAAAATGTAAAAGAATCCAAATCACGGGCGAAAGCGGGTAGTAAAGACGTCCAATAAAAGTAATTTAAACGAAAATACTTTCCGAGACTCATCACGTATATTTTTAACTGTTCAAATTGGACCACCCTGCATGTACATGCGTATCTCCTTTCTCCCTTTCTCTTCAGGTATTCACACCATCCGTCCTTGTCGATCCCGATCAGATGTGTGTGTGTAAGAAGTAGTTGCTTGTATAGCGTGTAACGGTGAATTAAATGTACACGGTAATATTATCAACAATAATATCACATTCTAGCATCGATATAGAATGAGGAATATGTTGTGGATAATGGTAAGTGTCGATTCCTGAAAACTGAGTGTCAGATATTTGAGGAAGATATAATTAGAAGCAAAAGTGTCGTTAGCATGAAGAACGCAGATATCAATTTCAAAATCAAAATTTCTTATGGATGGCGACAACGGTTTTCTTTCAAATCGCTATAGAACACACTTTGGATCGGTTCTTCAGTGATAAAGATAGAATACGTCCTTCTATTTTAAGCCGTGATTTTCTGACACATTTTTAACTTTTCGCAATGCAGAGACAGAATGAATTATTGGGTCATTTGGAAGCATTGAACTCAGCGTGAGAACGAATATAAATAATGCTATTATCTCATAGGTTTTTTTGGTACTGATCCGACGTATTACAATAATATTCCGCGATGATATTATGATCCCACGCCACTTTTGTACGTATTAGAGGCGTACACTCAACATAGGCAATGCCTACCCTACCGTACTCACATAAAAAAAACATAAATAATATTAAATTGTACAAAACTATTGCAAGACATCAATACACACTTTCACGGGCGCGAAGTCGCCCGTGTAGCACCCTATCGACCGCCGTACTGTAACGAGTAAAAAGCAGAAATTAATTATGCAAAATGACGACTGTGTCATAGGTATTCAAATGTTGATTGTTTTATACACAAAAAGTAAATGTGTGCGTAATGCGCGTTTGTGTTAGTGTCGAAAAAGGTCGTGCCTTTCGGTATAAATCACCAATAATGTAGCAAGTAGTGCCATCTATCGGTACCTTTATTAATTAGTACAACTTTACTAACGAAACGAAATAAAAATCATATTATTTTGGCTTTCTTTCGTGCAAATTGCGTGGTCAAAAAAAAATAATTTTATAATCCAGTAATTGGTTTATAAGGGCTATTTGGATATTTGAGGTGGCAGATAATCCCAAATCATAACCAACATCGGCTAAACCCAGCAGCTTAGCCATTCTAAGAGAGAAAACTAAGTTTTTTAATGTTAATCAATTCGCGTATTGACTAGTGTCTACCCTGATAAAAAAAAACTGCCACTGGCTACCTACTAATGATGTATGAAGCTACTTATACATTATTCTGGGCCTTACTAATAAATGTGTCTTAAATTTTACACAACTGATAAACACCGTTTACCATACATAAATGGTTGTTTACAAATTGGGTAAAATATAAAACGCTGTGGGCCCGCAATGCTTCGCTATAACTAATATTATTCTCGGGCGTCTCCGACTTGTTCCACCATTAACAAATAGAAGAAACCGGGAATTAAGCTGTTTTAGGGATATCTACTATGCTGGTTAAGACGAAGCTTAATGCTAAATCACTATTTTGAATAATCTTTATAACGAATTGCTGTACATTATGAACACCAAAAAATATGCTTTAGATAAATTGAAGGTTTTTCTATCGTTTCGCTTGAGTAGAATACAAATAAAAGAATAAATCAATCAATAAAAAATATAAATGTTAACTATTAAAAAAAAACATTTTTTCAATATAAAATGTATGAACGCGTAAAGGAAACAATTTTAAAAAATGCAGTATTATGGCTAAGATTATCTGTGACAGTTTCATTTGATTAACTTTTTTTACTTTCTTATAAAATTATTTACAAAATAAATAAAAACCGTGCTGAAATCGAACGATTCCAGACTCCGTTTGTCAAGCGATTTTAATGCCTATTACCTACAATATAAAGTATACCGAGAATATACACGCGCCCCTGAGGTGATATCTCACAAAAGCGGCGCTATAAAAATTGTCCAATATTATTATTATTATTATTTTTGGCTTGTAGCTTCCTCTTAAATTAAATTTCGAAGATGAAAAAATAAATTGTAAACCGTTTAAAGTTCGTAGTTATCTACCTGCTTTTATCATCCACATTTCAGCAATGACACAGTTTGATGAATGTATCCATTGTCAGGTAAACCAACTGAATAAATAATATACCCGATGGAAGAGAAGATGTTATCTCGTATTTTGGGTAATATTAAGTACCTATACCTGTCCACGTTTATAGGTTCCCAGAATATCTCGCTAAACAAATAAAACTTATATCAATATCGAATACCTCAAAAATATGTGCACGTATCGCCAGACGAGTTCAGATTCAAGTAAATTTTATATTGATACAGTTTGAACTACAAAGGTATTTTACACTTCACTCCAATGTAACGTATGTTATTGTATCTACAAGTAAAATCAGGTTTGATAAATGACAAAATTCGTGATTTCATGAAACTTTGGTTATTTATTTATTTCACGCCTATTAAGGCTTTTACATACATATACATAAAAAATATTTACGAAATTAAACATGAAAATAGTGCAGGAAAGGACTATTTAAAACAATTGCAGAATAATAAATAAATATAAAGTCAAAATATCACTGAACTTGATCTACACAGCATGTAGGCACAAAAAATAAAAAATCCAAAATATTTTTTTCTAATTCAGTTGACAAAATTATTACATGTTAGTCAAATCAAATTAAATACCTGTATTAAAATATTCCACTACTTGATGAAAAAAACTTCAATAGGGTATGCTTATATATTGAAATTGATGTACTAAATATATCAACAACATCGTAGTATTTGTTTCCTAGCTGTTGAATCCGTCGCATAGGAGTGTGATATTGGGACGTTGATATAGAATTGCTACAATAATATGGTAGGTACTGTCTTGTAACCGACCTGCTTGGAGTATGAAAAGAGATTATATATAATAAATCCGAGGTTTCAAACCATTGAAATTCATTTCTTCCATTGAATCAACGATTTTATACAAACAGGTTAAATCGGAAATAATTCTGCGATCAGATAATTTTATTAAATTGAATGAACAAAGTACGTTATCGTAATTTAGGTTTTCTCTAGGAATGCCCATTTTGAAATTTACATATCTCAAAAAATTATTTTGGATTCTTTCAATCGCATGTGAATAATCAAAAATATTGGATTCTTTATTCGATTATAAATGGATCTATGGAAGATCTGTCCAAAAATCGTGGTGGAACACCCTCTAGGATGAGAGTGAGAATTTTTTAAAAATTTATGTTTACAAACTAGGTCGAACGTGGTATTGTTTACTATGTTTTCATTCTTACTGAATCAAATGAGACCACTCCCAAGTCGATAGAATCAATATCTAATAAGAGATAAGGCAGGTTTCCACTGCCACGAAGAAAGTATGAGTAAATTTTCATGAAACCTGTACTAATAAGTTTAGTTTCCAAAATGCCAACAAAAGAATCGTTGGACACAGAGCTGAGTCCCGAAATATGCATATTGTTCAAATTAATAATGGTAATACCTACTTGCAATCTTTTGATAAACGCATTTTTGTTTAATGACACCTCAAAGGCACTTTACAGAGCATGAAAATACTGTAGATAATAATGAAACTGTATATCTATACACCATAAAGAACTTAGGTACTAAGGCTTTACAAGATAAAAGTATAGGTATTGTTAAGATAGGTAGACATTTAAACTGTTAGCGGTATTATTTAATTAATTATACAGGGTGTATCGGCACTAACCCGACAAACTTTAACCAGCTATTCCTTAGCACATTTGGAGTAAAAAATGTTATGTGCACTTTGCTGTCCGGTAACGTTTTTTTTTAATAAAAAATTAATTAAACATATTTTCACCACATGTCACCACTGTATTATCCTTTGTCAAAATTTGAAAGCAACATCGCAACTCTCGCGTGTTGCTGCGAACGAAGCCCGTATTACATAATCCAGTACCAGAAAAGAAATATTTTATTTAACAATAATGATTATTCACATTTTTCGTATGCGAATCACTGATTGTCTTCTTGTATTGTACACATCAGTTTTATTTTTGTATCTAAATTGTTTCACCTCTGGAATGCTTTGGTTTCACCTCTTACGCGTTTCACGTATTAAATAGTCTAATTTTGAAACTAAGAAACTAATTAGTAGATTTCCTGAATTTATAATCGAAGTCCAATAATTCTGAGCACTTTTAAAAACAATTTTCCTCACTTAGGTACTTATCAATAATAATAATTGGATTATTTGAACAGCGCCGTTGTTTTTTAAATCACCGTAAGTGCTCTGTCAAAATGTTACTTGCTAGGCTATCCTACAACGTATATTTTTTAATAAATTTAGTTATTTACAACTTCGCGGAATGTGATTTATGAATATTATTGCTTATGTTAAAAGCCTTCCAGAATTACCGGAATATAACGAGCAGCTTGACACACTTAAGTTTATTTCCACTAATTTGAAGGTACAAAGAATGTATAGTTTTAAAAACAATCCCGATGAATCAAAAAACGGTTCATATAAAACTGCTGCGCAACACACTGAGACAAAGGAAAGCACTCACACAAACGTCATGACTGCATTGGATTGACCACCTGCAAATGAATGCTGCCAGATTGCTAATTTATTTAAACAATAATTATTAAATTTTATTTAAAATATCGCAATTTTTTTAAAAAATCGACAATAAATTACAACTATAATTTAAAAAAAATATTCTTAACCCCACGCTTTTTCGTAATTGATTAATTAATTCAGAATTTAAACGTTGCTTGAAATGACTAGCCGTATTTGGTGACCAGATCTGAATATCCAGGTTCAGAATTTAAACGTTGCTTGAAATGACTAGCCGTATTTGGTGACCAGATCTGAATATCCAGGTTTAGAATTTAAACGTTGCTTGAAATGACTAGCCGTATTTGGTGACCAGATCTGAATATCCAGGTTCAGAATTTAAACGTTGCTTGAAATGACTAGCCGTATTTGGTGACCAGATCTGAATATCCAGGTTTAGAATTTAAACGTTGCTTGAAATGACTAGCCGTATTTGGTGACCAGATCTGAATATCCAGGTTCAGAATTTAAACGTTGCTTGAAATGACTAGCCGTATTTGGTGACCAGATCTGAATATCCAGGTTTAGAATTTAAACGTTACTTGAAATGACTAGCCGTATTTGGTGACCAGATCTGAATATCCAGGTTCAGAATTTAAACGTTGCTTGAAATGACTAGCCGTATTTGGTGACCAGATCTGAATATCCAGGTTTAGAATTTAAACGTTGCTTGAAATGACTAGCCGTATTTGGTGACCAGATCTGAATATCCAGGTACTTCCTCACCTTCCACTCCTTCCCTTAGCCATAAAACTTACCCCAATTCAACATAAAAATTGTTTAAATTATCGGATGTAATGAAATGCATAATAATTAGACCCCAAAATACTTAATTATTCAGGGAAATAAACCCCTGAGTCATCAGTTGGAAATACCAACGACATTAAGTGAAATTAACAATGCAATAATCCTATTATTGCATTGTTTAAAATTTCACTTAATTATTAGCATTAGCAAATAATATTGGGATTAGCAAATAATAATTTACGACAATTTACTCGGAAATCAATAAAGCCAGAATAATAAAAAAAGAAAGTTATCACTTACGTCGTCTGTAAGTGGCTTTACCAAAGTTTGATAATGCCGTCAGAAGGTGAAACAGCTGTCACGCGTAATAATAATTACAACTAGCAGAACTTGTTTATAAACACACTGTTTTTATAAATTTTTTAATAAGACTGTTAAAATAAAAAAAATCTCTAAATTGAAATGGAGTTCTACAAACTAAACTTAAAATCAAATAAATTTATTGCGAAGGTTCAAAGTACTGTACTGTAATATTATATTAAATAATTTTTACGTGTTTAATTATTGTTTAAAGTCAGATTAAAGCGATTAAAAAACCCACCTGGCAATTCTTATTCGAGTTTCGTTGTTTTTACGTATTGGCGCGCTTACAAGCATCAGTCGTCTCATTTTTAACCATTAATATTTAGTGTGTAGGAAAGAGAGAAGACGCTTTTCGACACACTTGTCGAAAAACTTGTTGAATGCCGACGGGCATACTCTTCTACAGATTTTATTAAATATTGATATGTAGGTAATATTGATGTGTAAATGAATGACATTGTGAGAATTTTACCAATAAATAATAAATGAAAATGCGGACATGTAGTTTATGTTAATTTTTTTATTGGAGCATTTGTTCGAAGTGACTACCATTATTTTCGATGCAAGCGTGTAGTCTTGTTATATTTTGATTATTTAAGTTTGCAGGATTTGCTTTAATTTCTGCAGCGGCTTCCATCACTCGTTCGAGCAGTTGCTCTCTTGAGGCTATTGGCTTAGCATACACTTTTTCCTTGAGAGCCCCCCACAGGTAGTAATCCAGGGGGGTCAGGTCGGGTGATCTTGGTGGCCAAGCAATGGCCGGACTTCCACGGCCTATCCAACGACCAGGAAACTCGACATCCAAGTAGTTCCGCACGGCAATCGAATAGTGTGGTGGGGCTCCATCGTGCTGGAACCACATTCTCCGTAGTAATTCGAGGTTCACATCTTCCAGAATCTCGCCCAGTTGCACTTGTAAGAACTCCAAATACATCGGTCCATTTAGTCTGGGAGGCAACTCGATTGGACCGAGTATTTGATTTCCCAGGATTCCTGCCCACATGTTGATGGAAAATCTGTCCTGGCTCGACGACTCCCGAACAAGCTTGGGGTTTTGTTCAGCCCAATGGTGCAAGTTGTGCACATTTAGCACTCCTGTTTTAGTGAACTGTGCTTCGTCGGTAAACAATATGTTTTTCATGAAGTCTGCATCTCTTATGACATTATGCAGCATTCTTCTGCAGTACACGACTCTGGAAAAGTGGTCATTCTCCATGAGGCCTTGGCAGCGCCTATAGTGAAAAGGTTTGAGCCCGTGCTTCTTCAGAACTCTCCATACCGCCATGTGTTCCCTGTGTCCTATCATCAGAGCGACCCGACGCACGGACAGCGTGGGGTCTTCGGTAATTAAGTTCAGGATTCTCTCCTCAACTGCCACAGGAACGATGTTGTGTCCTCCGCCGGCGCCTTCAATCCGTCCGATGCCACAGTCACGCAATTGTTGATACATCTGAAACAAAACAACAAATAACAACTGCTTTTATTATTCAGCTCAGTAATAATGTCAAATAAACAATCGCGGGCTTTTTCACTCATTTTATTTTTAAAGAACACTTATTTTAGGCACATATCAGAAAACTTACGTTTTCTCTTCATTTATTTCATTTTTTTATAGTAAAATGTATAACAAAGTGTTTTAAATTATAATTTTCTTAACTAGGTACGGTTGATATCTTGGATTCACAGGGGTGAAATTGAATTCAAGTAATTTAAATAATCCCATGGTGAGAAAGGGAGTGAATTCAATTGCAGTGAATGATGCATTTATTAGAGATTAAAATTAATTAACTTTTTAAAACGCCGTTTAGTGACCACTGAACACAAATCACCTAAAGTACAATTTACATTTTTAAAGTTGGTGGCCCCTTGTTATGTTTTTAATGTTCCCAGTTTAAATTTCAAAAGCGCTTTTTGGCATTATCAATGAATGTAAATAGTTTCAATAAACAATTGATAGGGTACAAACCTGGACAAAGGTAGCATGGTGTGGGACGCGTCTTCCAGGAAACCTCATGCGATACTCCCTTACGGCTGCTCGTGAATTTCCATTGCAAAATCCATAAACAAAAACAATATCTGCTTGCTCGGCAGGTGGATAATTGAGGGGCATATTTCAACAGTAAAAACTTAGATAACAAAACAAAAACGAAACTAGAAACTTGATGACATGCGAACTCCCAAAACAGCACTGACCACTGATACGAGACGGGGTGGCGGGAACCACACGGGACTTGAGACAGAATATGTGTGAAAGAGATGACAGTAGCGCGGCGTTGCCAATTATTTTACCCCTATACTGTGGGCAGTAGCGGAGTGTGGAAATTTTATTTATTTTTTGTTTTTAAAAGAAAAAAAATGTTACCGGACAGCAAAGTGTACATAACATTTTTTACTCCAAATGTGCTAAGGAATAGCTGGTTAAAGTTTGTCGGGTTAGTGCCGATACACCCTGTATAAAAAAGGTATAAAAGTCAATACTCAACGGAAAATTAGTATAGATAAGGTTATAAAACAATAACAAAAGATAACATAACATCATCCATTAATAGCATCAGAGCCTTTTGTTTTGTTTGTTTCCTTCGGGTTCTATGTACCAGTGCCGAAGGGATCAATGCCGCTAATTCCTCGGGGCTTCTTCTATTGAAATACCGTTAGAACAAATACAGCATTCCCACCTGACGCTTGTGCTCTTGATATTGCAAGCCGTTTGTTAAGATAGGGGAATTTGTCAAACGGACCGCCCCTTTTGTACAGATTAAAGGGTTTTGGGGCTCCAGACCAGAGGTGGCTGCCAAATTCAACAGTGGGGCGCACTCGCGATTTGTACAGGCTCAGTAGTTAAAATTACTATCTGCGGATTATGGAGCCCCCGTGCCGGAGTTGGTCACTAAGGGTCAGTTGTTTCAGAAAATTTAAACAATTCATTAAATTTAACAGTTCTGTGAAAGTCCTATTCAAGTTCTGTTACTATCCAAGAACTGTGAAACAACTGCTCCATGATGAAATAATAACAGAACTTGAATTTTAACAAAACAATCCTTCCTTAGAGTAACACCATACATGTCATTGGAAGGCTTGTTGGGAAGATAGCTTCCATTAAGGCGAAGCTTAATGCTAAATCACTATTATCGATTAATCTTTATAACGAATTGGTTAACATTATGAATACCATAAAATATGCTTTAGATAAATTGAAGCTTTTCCTTTAGTTTCCCTTGAGTAAATTCAAATAAAAAATTTAGTTACTAAATATAAAACATAAATGTAAACTACTAAAAAATGTTTTTTTCAATAGAAATGTATGAACGCATAAATGAAACGACTTAAAAAAATACAATATTATGGCTAAGATTATCTGTGACAGTTTCCCTTGATTCACTTTTTTGCTTTCTTATAAAATTGTTTACAAAATAAATTAAAACCGATTTTGCGCTTAAAATCGAGCGTTTCTAGACTTCTAGATTTTAATGCCTATATTCGTAACGATAAAAGACAAATCAAAAATTAACACATTTTTGGCTTGTAACTTCCTCTTAAGCCTTAAATTGTTATTCAAGGAGTAAAACATCCTCTTCTTCGGGTGCCCTCCCCTATCGCAGATTCCCTGTCAGCGAGACAATCTTCATCCTGCAATCAGCAGCCCGGAATTAAATAATGTTATTATGAAGGAGTATATTATATATTATACTGAATCTGTTTATCATAAGCAACATGGCACGAATGGGACAAGGGTAGACAAATTAAAAGACTTCTGGGAATATAGCACGAAGGGTTGAATTTCAGTTTCAACACGTTTTGGGTGCGGAAACCGGTCATAATGTTACGTAAATATTATGTATTGTTAGCAGTTTATACACGTATTTATTTTAATACATAAAAAACTGGGAGAACCCGTTTCACCACTGTAGAAACTTGGAAAACATGGTTAAATTAATTAGTATTTTATCTCCACACACGCGTGTCTAAACATTACCATATTACCTCAAACAATATTTAAAACTCAGCTGGCTCAAATACAATATTGAAAGAATTCAGTTCCAGCTTTTCTGGGTAGTATTTGAAGCAATAATTAAGGCCCCGTAGTAAGCGCTGAAAGATGGTTTGAAAGGGAGAAACGTAAATACGAATGTTAAAGGGAACGGTTAATATATAAAAAAACGATAATAATTAAGCGAAAATTGTGAAAATATTTGATAAAAAAACGACTCGTTTGAAATAGAGTAAAAACATCTCGACAAATGCTTTAGTTGCATTTAAAGATACATTGTGAATTTATTCATGTCTATAACATATTAAATAACAGAACAAATCGTGTTTTAAATAATTTTTGAAGCTTACTTTACGATTTTGTCTATCGAGGGAATTTCATATAATTAACGTTTCGGCATAACAAATGTATAGATATTATCTTCAAAAATAACATATATTTTTTGGAACTTAAAAACTTAAAGAGTTAACGAGAAACTTGATATAAATCGGTAGAAATTGGGTATGCGGGGCTTAATAGAATAGTTAAAGTTAGCTTATCTGTACTAACATTCCTAAAAACATCACAGCACTACAATCCACATCTAGATTAGCAGCATCATCAGCCAAAACACCAAAGATCCCGATCAAGTTTCCAGACACTGAGTTCGGAATATTATTTATTTATTTATCGTTTGATGGCACATGTAAACATTCATTGGATAACCAACACCTCTACCATAGGTCACCCCGAGTGGTTCGCTTCGTTTGGTGACATAGCAGGGGTACCCAGATTAATGGGGTAAGGTGTGTACACTGTACAGGTCTTGGTGGCGGATGCGTCTGCCCACCAGCTGCATAGCGAGCCGGATCGGGACACATCGTTTGAGGAGACCATTTGACGTCTCCAGCCGGACTCTCTCGACCCATCGCCTTGCACCGAAATGGGAGGGATGAATTCACTCCTGGATGCACCGAATGCCAGATTTCTATCAACGCCTCATTATTTTTTCCTTCCCAGAAACTCACTCCTACATTTCCTTAAAAGACCCTCCTCATATGCCCTGATGGAAATTATTTTCCTCAGGGCCTCCTTAGAGGGGAGGAAGGAAATGAGGAAGATTGGAAAATACCTGGTCATTCAAATATGCTCTCCAAATACGGCCATTTCAAGCAACGTTTCTAATGGTGGTTTTTCTGTAAGGCAGAGTAGATATTTTTGGAAGAATAAATAATAGACAAAAATAAAAACAAATATTTATAAAATTATAATTCACAGCATGCTCCAACAGCCAGATCGATTAATTCAAAGATGGACACAAACAACAGAAAGACGAGTCCCAATAATCGGGTTTTAAGACGCAGAAAAATAATCCAATCTATAAAAAACTCACCTGCGATATTATTCTATTTGCGTCCAATCTGTGTCACCTCTCTAATTAGTAATCCTATAACACTTCTAGTCGCTCGTTACGGCTTTACTAAACAGCTTTAATTAGTTCGGCGACTGTTCAAGGTTAACTTAATATGCCCAATAGCAAAAGAACTACGATAATTAGAAGACAGAAATAAGCCTCTTTCAGAGGGGAGTTAAATAGAAGAGACATTTATTACGCGACAGTTGGAATTAGCTGCGAGCGCGCTGCTGATTTTAAATTCACGTTGTAAGCTTACACTATGTTTTATATATATTTAAATCACATAATGTACCTAATGAGCTATGGAAAATTATATAATTAATATTTAAAGCGTGAAGGATTTGGTAAACTAAATAAGAAACAATATTATTAAAACATGTGTCAGTAACTTAAAACAAAATAACTAAAACAATACTATATTACTTTACATTGAACTTTGTGGCGGTACATACTAAAACTTCTTTTGGTCAAAGAAAGTATTTATATCATACTTAATAATAATATTTGTATGATGTATATAGCGCCGTTTTTGTGCAAAATCACCTCAAGAGCGCTGTACAAATATATAATACATTTCTACAATGATCTATGTTATTTCTATATATTTATTGGACAATTTGTATAGCGCCGCTTCTGTGAGATATCACCGCAGGGGCGCTTTACAGATGATGCAGGTAATACAGAAAATATAAATATTACAAAAGTAAAGTGTAATTAAGCTAAATAAAATGAAATACAGTAACAGGTGACACGAAGATAGAAGATGGAGACTGCAGCAAAAATCCTACTTATGTTTAATATTCTTCCAAATTCTATGAAGGACGGGTTGTTTCACAGAATTTAAACAATTCATCAAATTTCAACGTTCATTTTCGGGTTCTATGAAAGTCCTATTCGAGTTCTGTTATTATATCACTATACGCTAGTTGCTTGACAGATTTGAAATAATAACATAACTTGAAAAAAATCTTTCAAAGAACTTTCAAAGAAAAAATTACAATGAAATTTGAAGAATAGTTCAAATTTTCTAAAATAACCCGTCCTATCCAGTCTACCAATTCTTTAGTTAAATTTTAAAAGTTGTTTGTATTGACAGACGATTGTATTAATATTTTTTCATCCTTGTCCTTCCTTAATTGATAATATTTCATATAAGTCCCATTTGCTAAAAACAGAATGTCATCCTAGCTGTCTTTATTATATACTTGTTTCTTCTTGGGAATGATTAATAAGTAGTTATGGTTCAAATATTGTTACAATATACTGTCTAATTATCCATCTGGTAACTAATCAAATAATATTTTGTGTTTTTATGTTGTATTCATAGACATATGAATATTAGTAGACCTGCCCTAAGTGATTAAAAGCGTATTATCCCCACTCCCCATACCGGTTCCATTGGAGCCGGCTGTGCTCGCGTATGGCCTCAAGTGAAATTTGAAAACGTGACGTCATCATTCTTGTGCGAACTATGGTCGAGGCATCATCGGTTCATTTTACGAAATAACACGGCAAAATGTTGACTTGTGCTATGAAAACTTGTAAAAATAGATGTGAAAAAGAGAATAAACCCAATTGTCGTATTACATTCCATATATAAGCATTATTTTACTTTATTTTAAGCATATTCACATCGTATAATATGGATCAGTTGTAGAAACATATATCACATCGAGAAACGTCTGGACGCGAAACACAAAGCTGGTTGGTTGCTGGGAAGTAAATTATGAACATTTATAAAAGTGTCTTAACTAAATACTTAAACGAAATATTCGACTCTGAAAATAGAAGAATTTTTTTGCCGAATTTGGACTTCGCAAATTTGTTCATAACGTGGCGAGTAATTTGCGCTCCCATGTAAAAATGTCTATTCATTCAAAAGCAGATTTTACTTTTAAGAACTAAATCGTTCTTCAACAGTTGATTTTACCCCTCGCCATTATCTTCTCGTCTATTAATTCCTATGTCTGTGGTTGTATTACTTTATGTTTGTGATTACTCTATGTTTTCTTCACTCAAGGTGCCTGTCTCAGATCACACTAAGACTAAGCCTGAGACAGGCTTAGTCTTAGTGTGATTGATTTTTACTAGAAAAAACGTGATCTATAGACAGTGAGATGCAATAAATAAACGTTATGATCCACGCCTTCATAGATGTCGTTAATTCAATTATTTTTATGAAAATATACATTTTTGCAAGTTATGCTTAAAAATATTAAGACGAATTATTTGTTTGCGCACTTACATAAGCAATATGAATATAAATAAAGAGTTTTGTACGTATAAAAACTCCAATCTTTCAAGAAAGGCAAATAAATGCAGTATTTTATCGGTGATTTTATAAATGGTGACCGTAAATATATATATATAGTACCTCCAAACTTGTTTCAAACAGATCAATATTGTTTTCACACGACTTTATCACTTATGTCGTTAAGATTCCCATTTCATTGTACTCGTAGAGATATGATAGGGCAAATTCAACCGTAGGTTTGTCCAATGCAACAGTGCCGCGTGTCATTTATTTTTATGCACGGCTGCTTCACTTACGTCGTTAAGATACTGTCTGTATTTTAGGGTATTGTCACGTCTAAAGAAACTGAAGCGATTATAGGCGTTTAACGGCGACCGTTCAAATATTAAATGAAAATATTTAATGTTGCTAAAGTTTGATGATATTTCCATCTCCGTTACAAATATATATTTTTAAATAGCACATGGTAGTGTTTAATTCATCAATTAGCATCTAAAATTTCAAAATCCAAATACACAAGAAGCCGGGAGACAATAACATAGCATGGGTCGCAAGTAAACATCAACATTCACAAGTTCTACCGGAATTTTGTTTACACGACTCCGTCGTTGACATAAAAACATTACGATGTAAACAAGGAACGCACAATCATAACTAACAGCACGCACAACACGTTTTTATTTATTTTGTAAATAATTTTATAAGAAAGCAAAAAAGTTAATCAAGTGAAACCGTCACAGGTAATCTTAGCTAAAATACTGTATTTTTAAAAAGTTGTTTCCTTTGCGCGTTCATACATTTCTATTGAAAAAAAAATATTTTAGTAGTTTACAGTTATATTTTTTATTGAGTAATTTATTTTTTTATTTGTATTCTACTCAAGCGAAACGATAGGAAAACCTTCAATTTATCGAAAGCATATTTTTTGGTATTCATAATGTACACCAATTTGTTATAAAGATTAATCAAAATAGTGATTTGGCATTAAGCTTCGCTTTAACGTCAGAGATGATACAATAATAGCATGTTAAAATACAGAAAAGACTGGGAATAGGCAGTTTTGTCTGAAAAATGCCTATTCAGATTTGATGAAGATGCAGAGAGCCAAGTAAAAAAGTAAAGTAAGTACATAATATTAATTATATTAGTCGATTATATGAACAATTTAAAACTTGATCGACAATTTCAACTGTAGAAATCAGACCTGTGTATACAGAACCGGGACTTAAAAAAACTACACCAGTTCATAAATATTTCTTGATATGCAAATGTCTCTAAAATGGCAGCCGACAATTAACTGGTTTATACTTATTTTGCTACAGTGCCATCAACAAAAACTGCTTTGTAATTTGCAGTTCCCCGAATTAATAACTATAAAGATTTAATGTAGAAGATTCTGGACGTTAAATAATGTTTTTCTTAAACACAAGGAAGACAGAACCGTTACGGTCAAATTTTATGGGAATTCGCTTACGGATCCACCTTATTTTAAATGCTTGGATTCCACATGAGGTTAATGGTTCAAGTTTCATCCGTCCTCGGTAGCGTGATCATAAGGATATGCAAATATTGGCTTTAATCGGTCTTTGCGGCCCCCAAAATGCACATCCTTGTAAATACGAAATGAAGATTACGTGATTATTTTAATTCCTTGTTTTTCACCGCCTGTGTAGTGTAGACTTCCAATCCTTAGCATAAAATTAACTACGAATGGTTTTATTGTGATATATTAATCCTAAAACGGAGACCCTGTGTTATCACAACTGTTCGTTTGATTTTCTTGTCATAGATTATTTGGAGAGTTCTCTGCATCCATCCGATCTACATTTTCAAACCATCTAAGATCGGGTTCCTGTCTTGTTAATTATTACGCTTACATCGACCTTAAACCCTTTTTACATTTCTTCATTCGTTACAATGCACAGAGCTGGTCCTACCTCTGATAATTCTATGCTCCACTTCCACAAATCAGGTTTGGTATCAGAACTCCATTACAGACTGCTAGCCTCGCTTCCTTTCACACATGTTTTTTTATAAGAAAACATAGAAACAGACAGTAATTAACAGGACAATATAAAACATTAACTGGAGAATTGGCATGTATCCTAACTATTCCACATAGATCAACCAGTTTTTACTTCTGCATTCAATAGTCCATTATTACAATCTTCTACATTAACCATTCGGTCAATGTCCTTATAAGCCTTCCTGTCTCTCACCGGAATCACCGTTAATACATTCCAATGTTTTCTCTCTTTCAAATGCCATAACTTTGAACTTATGAGCAGTTATTACATCGATGAAATGAGTATTTACACATGAAATATTATAAATATTTACAACATTGCAAAAATAATCACCGAATATTGCCAGTCGTGAGTTCACGGTCACGACGAACACTCGCAAGAACTGAAGTTCGAGGCTGAGTTTTTTGAACTCAAATCATTTTGATTCACATCATTTTTCGTCGATTTGAAGAGACAGACTTCGTCCTACGCTATAGCCAAAATTTCTCTATGAAACTTGGAAATGGCGTGGCTATTTTTATAAAATAAACTTTGTTAATTGCTAAAGTATATGTTTGCCCAATTTTTTTCAAACAGTGACACGACAATAATACAACAATAACTTTATTGTAATAAATTGGCAACTATAACTAATAATACATGTTAAATATAGTGTAAATAAATTATAATACAGGTTTTCCAATAAGAGGTGTTATTTTGAATAGCCCGCTATTTCGGTAGATGTTACATTTGAAGCTGTCATTTTTTGACATTTGACAAGTAGAAACTACGCCATTAATAAAAATGGAACGATACACGCTTCAACAACGCATTGAAATTATTAAAATTCACTTGAGTGAATCAAATGCAAATCATCTTGAGTGATGAGGCCCATTTCAGCAAAATTATCGCATCTGGGGTTCGGAAAACCCAAGAATTATTGTTGAAAAGCCTCTCTATCCTCAACGTGTGACTGTTTGGTGCGGTTTATGGTCTGGCGGAGTCATTGGACCTTACTTTTTCGAAAATGAGGCTGAAGCAACAGTTACGGTGAATGGATTGCGCTATCGAGAGATGATTAATGATTTTTTATGGCCGGAATTGGATGGTATTGATCTGGACAACGTTTACTTTCAACAAGACGGCGCTACGTGCCACACAAGCAACGAAACCATTGATCTTTTACGATTGAATATCAAAATAACACCTCTTATTGGAAAATCCTGTATAAGCAAGCTTCTTCAGGATATAAAATTAAACTAAAACAAAAATAAAATATAAAGTACATATATAAAGTACATGTACACATATAAAGTGAAACAAAACATAAGGTGAGATAACATGAACATAACATGTAACATACATGAACAAAGTAATTGTTTTATTTTCATCAGTATGTCTAACAGCAAAGTGACTTTTTTCTATCAAAATACAAAAAAAAATAAGAAATACATAGTTTGTCAAAGCGGAAAAACCAACTTTTAATCGTTGATTTGAAGGCGCCCTGTTGGGGTTCTTATGCCTCGTTAGACAAATGTAATCACCGGATAATTGTTTAATGTCGAAGATGTCAAGAAACCTTTAGGGGGATTTGATTGATTGAGTATAATAGGAACAAAGGAATAACCAGTGGCTATTAGTAGAAGTTAGTAGTTAGTAGTAATAATATCGAACATACCAATATCGGTTGTATGTGCGTCAGTCCTGCGTGAAATCTGGTTCAATTAACTCAAATTTGCCTTGCATCCAAGTGTCATTTTCAAAGTTGGAACCGACTTGATATAAAATATTGTTAATTTATCAAAAAATCTGGTAGAATTAATCGTTTTCCTGTTAAAAACAGGACTGCGAGTCTCGAATGAATTCACAGATTACTATCAGTAAAGTACGAATATGTTATGAGGAAGTCGAAACACGTGATCTAAAAAATGATTATGTTTTGTTAGGACAAGGCCACCTACGTGAACACGTATTCAGATATATTCTGAATGACCAATATTTTACTAGGAAATGGACATGGAGTCACATTTTTAACAGTATTTTGTTAAATCGTCTACACTCTTTTTTCATCGTGTATCTTTAAAAAAATTGGAACTGATTTGTCAAGAATTCAGACTTCAGGGTCTGCGCTAATACACATAATAGGATAAGACAAAACGAACAAAGAAACTAACTAACTAGGTAACCATGGCGATGTTTTTCCGCAGGGGTAGGTAGGAAGGAAGAACCGCAAATAACTCGGTCTTGACAAACACTCCTTGCTTCAATCATATTCATACATCATCTCATACGTACATTTCTGTTATTCTGACTCTTGACATGGCCTAACTCAAGTATTTGATTCACTTGGTCGTGCAATGTCCTCCTTTGGCGTCTCTGAGTTCCCTTCCCTTTTCTGATGTTACGCATTACAAGGCAAACGAATCTCTACATAGTATAAAAGTTTGTGCGCTTTGTGCTTCTAAACAACGCAACGGATTTTGATAGGGTTTTTACTTTCATTTATAAAATTTCTTCCGGGAGGTTTGTATGTATAATACATACATTTTATATTTATTAAAACCGTAGAAAAATCGACGTTTTGTAATATGGTCGTAAAAAAATATTTTCGGGCGCTTACATTGCTAACGCTGGTTAAACCTTATGAGATACATCAAAATAATGTACTACGGAATTATATATCTTAAAAAGGCCTACAGAAAAGTTCACAATGGTATATGTGTATCTCTTAAGGATAACCCCTGGCAACGCCGGGAACACTACCAGTTCAGCTACCATAAATAATTAAACGAGAGCATCGTACACCGTGTTGCGAACATATCATCGTCACTCAAACAATTTCAAATACATAAACTCTTTCTTGAGCAATTCAAAAACCTATAATACTACCATAATAGGCACAGAGAAAAGGGACATATGCGAAGATAGAACAAAGTTACATAAAATTTCTGAAATGTTTAGCGAATTACCTGAAGTCATAAAAAAGAGACATATATATATTGAAAGTTTATCATGAGTATGATAACAAATATGTACCTAAGTATCTATGAATGTATAACATTTTAAAATATGCTTAACTATATACCGCAGAAACTAGTCGTTAGAAGTAAAACCTAATTTTAATATACTACAATACACAACACATAAAATTTTAGTTGTCAGAAATAAACCTCATTTTAATTCATACTGCAACATGTATCAAGTAAAATTTAAACTTAAGTAGGTAGTAAAAAACAAAACTTACTGATATTATCTAATGTATAAAAAAATGAGAGATTTCTTATAATCAAATTGAATATTACTCGAATTTGTAAAAAAAAAAACGTATTCAATTTTTTCTTCATTTTTTTTCTTTAAAAAAGAAAGACAAACATTCCCAGGTTACGAATTACATGACAATATTTTAAAATCTCCTACTACCACCACAGTAAGCGGAAAGTGTTGCTTGTGTTGTGATGGAAGACTTAGCCTGCCGAGGAATTGGACACACTACGCCTGGGTGGGACCCAAACGCGATGTCAACTCAGCCTTAGTTTATTATGAAAACATAAACAAAAAATATTATTATTTATTGTAAATTAAAAATTGTCATGGAGTCGAAAGGTCTTACGTAAATTATTGGCGACATCCATCTCCGGATTACCTTTTCGATGTTGGGCGTATGTTTAATAATCGTATCAGCGTTTTGCATAAAATAAGTAGCGCACATTGCGGTAAACAGTAATTATTAGAACTTCCTTTATCGCACAAAGCGATAATAAATATATTAACTACAATATATTTCTACAAACAACTCGTGCGTTGCCTGTATTTCATTGCTTTATTGGTATTTTTTTTTTTCATCACAATTCCTTCTTTTTCTCCTGCTCTGCTTTGAGTGTGAATTGATAAAAATAAATTTGAATAGCACAACAACAGCAGTTTTAATAAAATAAACATAATTTTCTCTCATTATCATTGTAGGGTTCCATGATAACTCAACACAGTGACAATTCAACACACTTTTAAAAAGTGATATAAAGTCATTAGAAACGATGAATTTTTTTTAAATTTAAACCTAACCTAACCTAACCTAACCTAACCTAACCTAACCTAACCTAACCTAACCTAACCTAACCTAACCTAACCTAACCTAACCTAACCTAACCTAACCTAACCTAACCTAACCTAACCTAACCTAACCTAACCTAACCTAACCTAACCTAACCTAACCTAACCTAACCTAACCTAACCTAACCTACTTAACCCAGTTAATAAAGTTTTTCTGATTATTGGAAATTAATAACTTTCCATGACTTTATATAACTTTTTAAAGATGTGATGAATTATCATTTTGATGATTTATCCGGTCACCTCATTATAGATACCCACTTCATGTTTAAATGTAATTCTAGAAAATATTAAAAAGAAACACTTATTGTATATTTAAATAGTTGCACTTTTTCAGAACGGCTTATTTTATATGTTTATGCATTTTTCTTTTATATTTCGTTATTTTATTGGCCAATGATATAAAAAATTCCCAACGCTGTAAAATATGAATGTAAAAAGATTGTTTATAACGGAAATAAATAAAATAAAATTGCTACGAATTCTCGACAGTAAACCCAAAATTGAAATCACTCTTAGTATCTCCCCAGTAAAAGAGCATCATTCAGAGTCTAAACTTTATATTTAAACAAGGGCATTGCTAATAAAAATAAAAATAATACTGTCAAAATTTTTTCATTACAAGCACCTATAAAGAAATAATAGATCGTCTGTAAGTTCTTCTCCACAGTTTGAGAATGTATTCGTAAGGCGAAACAGCTGTCGCGCATAATAATAATTACACAGCAGACCTTGTTTTAGACACAACATTTAATAATAGACATATCTCCAATCTGTAAATAACGTAAAATAAAGTCACTTTTCGCGTCTGTTTATGCGGCTTAGTTCTTCTAAATTACGCAAAGGATTGTGATAGGGTTTTCACTATAACTTGAAGAATTTATTCCGGAAGGTTTATACATATAATAAATGCATATTATATTTTTTTTAAATAGAGAAAAGTCGATGTTTTGTAATAGTCGATTTTTTTTTCGGGAGCTTACATTGCTAAATCTGGCTAAACCTTATGAGATATATCAAAACGATGTACTACGGAATTGTATATCTTAAAAAACCCTACGGAATAGTCCGCGATGGTATATGTAGGAGTATATATACGAGTGTATATAAATAAAAGGAATTGATTGTGCACTTATAGACTCAAAAACTACTGAACCGATATCGCAAAAAATTTGAAAGCTTGTTCTTATTAATGCCAGCAGTGTTTAGAGCGTAGTTTGAATGGTAGAAGAAGTCGGGGACGCCCGAGGAATACTTAACGCAATATCTCTGAACTGGAAAGAGATACAGAGTCGAATTAACATCGATATAATTTAGTATTTTTAACAGAAACACTGTGGTATATGTATAGTGAATGGTGGAACAAGTCGGAGATACCCGAAGAAGTTATTCGCAATAGCCAAGTATATTGTCAGGCCCACAGACATAGGAATTAATAGACGAGAAGATAATGGCGAGGGGTCAAATCAACTGTTGAAGAACGAAGGGGGTGAAGCTGACTGTGATTCGTCAATAAATCAATCTGACAGTAAATAGGCATCTCGCATTATAATATCACCATTTACTTCTTAAAAGTAAAATCTGCTTTTAAATGAATAGACATTTTTACATGGGAGCGCAAATTACTCGCCACGTTATGAACTAATTTGCGAAGTCCAAATTCGGCAAAGTAAATTTCTTCTGTTTGCAGAGTCGTAGTTAGTTTCAGAGTATTTAGTTAAGACACTTTTACAAATGTTTCATAATTTACTTACCCCAGTAAACAACGATGAGCACACTAGAGAATCGCTACATTGTGATGTGATAGTATATGTTTCTAAAACTGATCCATATAATACGGTGTGAATAAGCTTAAAATAAAGTAAAAATAATGCTTACTTATGGAATGTAATACGACAATTGGGTTTATTCTCTTTTTCACATCTATTTTTACAAGTTTTCATATCACAAGTCAACATTTTGCCGTGTTATTTCGTAAAATGAACCGATGATGCCTCGACCATAGTTCGCACAAGAATGATGACGTCACGTTTTCAAATTTCACTTGAGGCCATACGCGAGCCCAGCCGGCTCCAATGGAACCGGTATGGGGAGTGGGGATAATACGCTTTTAATCACTTAGGGCAGGTCTACTAATATTCATATGTCTATGGTCAGGCCAGAAAAAATAAAATATAAATTTGTAGACGTGAAAACCTCAAATCATAACAAATTATTTTATTTTAAATGTAGAATTTGTTTTGTCGCCGAATGTGGGGAAGAAAAACAATACAGCTATTGGTTCGATTTGAATGACGATTTACTAGGCATAAATCAGCCTAGCATTGTAATCGTATCCCATGCCTTACTGCCATTCAACTCAAATAAAAGTACACAATAGTTGTCACTCATTGTGTTATGTTCACCGTTAGTTCTTTCAAGGCCATGAGAAAATGGCATCGCTTTGTGAGAACATTTCTACAAACATGTTCATACATAAACACTGGAGAGACAAGCGTATAGAAGGAATCTAGGCATTGAAATGGAATTTCTTGAACAGATTATAAATTTCATTAGCCTAGGAGACAAAAAGTTTTATTTTTTTATTTAATCGGGTATTTTTTTTAATTCATGATAAAAATATGATAATGAGGGTATTTTTATGCTGACATAAAATTTTTCTACAACGATTATAAATGTGCCATTTACGATTTGCCGCCAAAACAACATGTTCGTTTTTTTATTGGTGAATTCGGCGGCGCTGACGTCACGCCGAGCGACGTTGGTGACAGTTGTCTTACCAGACATTGGCGTTTTCTTTGTCATAATGACGTTGTAGCCAGTTGGAACCGTTTCGTTTTATATCGTTTTTGAAATCAATAGATATGAATGAAAATAAAAAAAAAATACATATTTCAGAAAAATAAACTTCCACAGATTTTAAATGGTATTCATAGTTTTTGAAAATACTTTATATTAGTATCTATTTATATCATAAAATTGGTTTTATTAGTTAACTTTGAATCTGTAAAGATCACACTACTGGGAATTTTCTGAACAGTGGTCATAAAGAACGAAAACAATACGATCAAGAGAGAGCTCGTTTAATTTTTCCATCTAATCTAGGAATTCCTGATTCGGTGCAAATTTCGCGACGCCGGAGCTCACCGTTCGAAAATTTTATTAGTAAAATTTGCTGCATAAAATTTTGACAAATCAAATATGGGTTAAATGTATTTTTTTTTAAATTTCATCGTTAGTTCTCAGCTCCAAATAAAATAAATGGTACCTACTTTCAATATCGCCCTAGCAAAAAATCTTTAAATGATTACGTCGAATTTATTGAAAAATGTCGAAATAGCTGTCATGAAAATCGCAGTTTCTTTATGTTGTCGTCTAAATTTAAAACGGTTAGACATCAACAATGATATTTTTGCAGAATAATTGAATGAACTTAATATATTTTTTAAACATAACCTACATTAAAAAATAATTTTTAATTTTAAAATATGTTTTTACCTAGATAAAAAGAGAAAGGAGAAACAACAGACAAAATTATAAAAATATTCAATGCATTGCTAAAACATTATGCTGTAATAAAAATTGTTTCAAAACTTATACCATATTATTTCAGTCATAAACAGTGAAATGCAAATTTTTAATAATATATAACGCATTTCAGAGAGCTCTGAATAACACACTTTCTAAAATAAAGCAATTAAACTGGAAACAATGCACTCATACTTACACAACTGATGAATAAATCAAATAATAATTTAAGTAATAGTTATCTAATTAGGTGCATATTATATTTAAAAAAAAATTATTATGTAACTTTTATCACACTTTTGTAAAAAATTAATGCAGTCTTATAGGTACAACCTTGGGGTACACCTTTATATTATTATGTGGATTTAGCGTGTGTTCATGAAATCACATTAAAAGAAAACAATGTTCACAATCGAACACGGACACGCACAATATCAGAACAATAACAACTCAAACTGACGTTTAAAACAAAATGGCGCCGGCGTTTTGCCAACAATTCACAACAATGATAACAACTAAAAACAGTAAAATTATTTTACTTGTTTCTAGGTTATGTTAAAATGATTCATTGTCTGATAAACGTATAAGCGACATACATTTTCATGGCGGGAAAACAGTATAAAAGCATATGTTGAATTTGTTTTTTAAGTTAGGTTATGTTAAAATAATTGTGTACGCGACATACTTTTTCATCGCGGCAAAACACGACGGGCTATAAGTACAGGTGGCGTGCTGCCGGCCAAATATCTGCCCACATACTAGCGGCTAGAACCGGCTCTCTAAACAGAGTACAAAGAGGTAAGGCAGGTAGTGTTATTGCCGACGGACGCGACGATAGCCGAAGGACGGGAATTGTCGAAGACCGGCGGAGAAAACCGAAGATGCACGAAGTACGAAATTTAAAAACCAACTGTTCGATCATAATTATTTATTAAAATATATGCATTATTATTTAATTGTTAAGAGACATTTTCTTTATCAAATATTTATTTGATAAGGTATTAAAATTGTAACAACACAGACCATGTTCATAAATTAATTTTAAACGGTATTAAGTTTCTTGTTGGTGACCTTTTTAAAATTGGAAATAATGTATGTTATAATTTTTTTATTACGAATTTATATAATTTTTTATACTTATTCAAATCTAGTCAAACGAATACTAATAATACGAAAAATACTAATTTCGGTTGTGTCTGTGATTGTAACTCTGGTTCAATAAACTCGAATTTGCTATGAATTTAAGCGTCATTTTCAAAATTGGAACTGATTGTGTGCAGAATTCAAGCGACAAGGTACCCAACCTATAGTAAATATTTTAACAGAAAATTATTTTAATTGGCATTTTCAAAATTGGAACTTAATTAACTCAATAAGTACCTACCTAATTATTTTAATGCATTCTGTATAAGAAATGCGTATTTCTTTTGTTTAAATTTCTTAGGTAACTATAACTTCTTATTCGACAAGTAAAGGTCTGCGCTTTTAAACTAACATGCAATTATCAATCCTGCAAACCTCCTGCAAATTAATATTATGTTTTACAAGAAAATTATTTTTATTCCATATTTGAAATGTGTAATATTTTATTTATAATAATAATAATAAGTGTTTTATTATCATATTTTTTTGTAACAAATAGTGAAAATGATATCCTCACTGGGATCTCCCGTGCTGAGGATTTCATTTACTTACGGTAATTATAAATATATTAAATTGTGTTTTTTTTCTATAATAATTTTAAATAAATTCATACTCTTGTACTCGTATGTAAACACCTGATTTAATATAAAATACATATTATTGCGCATTAAAAAAATATCATAATAAATTGGATTCCTGAAAACATTTGTAATTGCTTTAGAAATGTTGTTAACCCGGACAACGCCGGGCACTGGACCACCAGTAATGAATAAATCTAGAATTATTTTCCATATCCGGAATCATGGTATCCAACAAGAAATACCTGTTTTCTACCAATTTACCTCTTCCATAAGACGTAGGTACCATACTTTACCATCAAAATACCATAAAGTCCACACGCGCAACAACATTACACAACACACAGAACACATAAACAGATAGAAGCGTATAGTGGGCGTTTTCGTGTGCCCGAAGAAACCTCAACAATGTACATGAAATAATATTTTTTTAGTGTATACCACAACTGCACCTAACCGTCTGAAGCCAGTGAGACTATGACTTCCCCGATTCGGGTATGCTGTGAGGCTGAATGTAGAGGGGAGGGGAATGAAATGGGTAAGAGGAATGTTGGGAAGCATCTGGCTATTCAGATCTGGTCACCAAATAAAAGAGCCATTTCAAGCAACGTTTCAAATCTGAATGGTGGTCTAACACCAGGGCGATACTGAGAGTATCTTACACTCTGGATCATGCCGCTAAAAAACACACATTAATCATATAAAATTTACTTGCGCACGCTGGGATTTGAACTCGAGACCTCCAGATTGCTAGTCACGATTCTTAACCTTCGACCACGGTGGCCGTAGGAATGAATGAATCCATTTATAGGCCTGTATACGAAAGGTTTGGGGAGGGGAACGAGATTGGGAAAATCAAGGTTGGGGAGTGCCTGGCTATGCATATTTGGTCACCAAACACGGCAAAAACCATTTCGATACAGTTTTCAAATTGTGATCTTTCACCAGAGCGTTACTGAGAGTTTTTCTATCACTCTGGCAACCCTATTCGACTGCGCCGACATCATATCTGTACTCATGTGATTTCACTGGCTTGTCTGGGGCTTAGGAGTCGAAAGTGCAAAATGGCGCACTTCTTACTAACCAGTAAACAGTGAACAGTACTTCTTTGAAATCGGTATTGCTAGCACACTTCTAGGTGTTTTCTGTTCATTGACCTTACAACTAAGATGGTACATACAATAAACATAGGTCCATACAGACGTATCGAAGTTCAGTGTATGTAGGTATGATGTACTTGGATCTCGAGTAACGTAACGGTGTATCTCTGGCAGCATCCGACCACTTTAAGATACGTCCTTGACCTATGGGGCCTACCAATATAATAACATAACTTATTGCTATAATAATAATAAAATAAAAAAATTACGGAACATTTAAAGATTGCTAACATTATGCTACGTATACATACGCGAGCCGAACTGTCGAACTGAACTTCAAGCAACCGCAAATGGCGTGAAACGTAGCTTGCAGTTGCTTCGTTCTTTCTTTAGAGTTTCAGTTTGCGAATGTATACGTACCATTATAATTTCTAGTTGTTAAATACTAATAAAATATTTATGTTCACGAAAACAACTTGTTAAAATGTATGATAATTGGACATAAGAATTATTATTGAAAATTTTAATGATGTGAAATACTCAAGGAGTTAAAATACGTTCGAATTAGCATAGTGGTCAGAGCACTTCCCCGACGAGGAAGTGCTCTGACCACTTTCTGAAGGTTTTATTTTATTTTATTTTATTTGGAAAACCAACAGTTATAATAATTACAAAGTATGGTGTATTAAGTGTTAATTATTTAACCAATAATAGGTTTTCACTTAAGTATTTTAATTATTTAGTGAATATATAATATTTATGTAATAAAAAAGTTACATTAGCCTATTGGGATGGGATGGGGAAGGGAGGGGTATGGGATGGATCTAGTCTGTGTAATGTGTATCATGTACGTAATAAAAAATAAAAATGATAATATAATTATTTATTGATTTTAGGTTTGAAATTGTGGGGTGCTGAGTTAAATAAGTCTAATTCACAGTATGAAGTATTAAAATTGTATGAAGCACGGTGAATAAAAGCATTTTGTTTTGAGTTCGTGTTACATTGAGGGATGTTTAATGTGTGATTTTGTCTGGTTTGTCTGATGGGTATTCTTAATTGAATTCTTTCAAGTAATTCCGGGCAATCTATCACAGAGGTGGCAATTTTTTGTAAAAATAGTACGTCTGCGGAGTTTCTACGACTTTCCAGTGACGAAATCCTGAAAAACGCTGCTGACTCCTCGTGACTCAGATGAGGACGATAGGCCCGAAAATCAAGGTATCGTAGAAAACGATATTGCACTTTCTCAATCCTTTCTATGTGTGACTTATACATGGGATTCCATACTTGAGAGGCGTACTCCAGAGAACTGCGTACATAAGCAAAGTACAGCATTTTCATGGTATTTACTTTTTTAAAATGTTTGCAGGTTCTGAGTACAAAGCCAAGTACCTTGGAAGCTTTTGCAACCATGGATTCGATATGGCGCTCAAAAAGTAATTTCGGATCTAACACTACTCCCAGATCCTTAGCCTCTGTCATTTTGCTCAGTATTGTGCCGTTAAGGGAGTAATTAAAAGAAATGGGATTTTTATTTCGGGTGAAGCTGATGGTGCCACATTTTTTTACATTTATTTGCAGGTTGTGTTCTGCACAATAAATATTTAGGCGATTTAGATCTTCTTGCACGCGGGTACACTCATTGATACACGTGACAGGGGAGAATATTTTCATGTCATCTGCGTATAATAAAGTTCTGGAGTGATGAAAACATTTTCCAATGTCATTAATATATATATTAAAGAGTAATGGTCCCAATAATGACCCTTGGGGTACTCCCGACGGCACGGTTTCCCAGTTCGATTTATAGCCACCGATGACTACTGCTTGGCTACGGTTTGCAATATAGGACGAGAGCCATCTGAGGAGGTCTCCGTGTACACCGATTTGTAAAAGTTTTCTCAGCAAGATATCATGAATAACTAAGTCAAAAGCTTTACTATAATCTGTATATATACGTTAATATATTGTCTTTAATAGGCCCTGCCACATGTACATTTCGGAGTGGCGGTACCACGCGCCACTCCAGGTAGCCGCGCTGAAACGTAGGTAACGGTTTACAGCGCAGTCCAGTGTGAGACTTTTCTGCGCGACGGCATGAAGCGGCGCGTGGTACCGCCGCTCCGAAGCGTACGTGTTTCAGCCAAATAACTAAATAAAACACTATTTCTCACATTTTTATAATGTGTAATTCTGTTGCTTTATTAGCAGAAGAATATTTGTATCTGTGACAGAGCACCTGCTGGCAGAGCGTTAAAAATCCTCGACTTCGTATCCAAAGATAGCGGGTTCAAATCCATAGATTTTATGTTAAAAATAATATTTATATAGGCTTTTCATTTCATATTTAATTAACATACGATAATATATTTGCGGCACGTTCTACAGTCGTAGATATTCCCTTATCTGTATAAAGTATATTACTTATCTACTTAAACTACTTACACTTATATCACATCTATCAAACATATAACGTAACTATTTTTTACTTCCTCTCTGTGATGTATTTACTACAACACGTAATATCTATCATATTATTAATTGCTTATAAATAACTACAATAATGTACTGTGCAATCCTCTTCCAAACACAAGTTAGCGCTTCTATGGAAGAGTAGTATTCAAATCTCTTAATATATAAAAACCCGATGTAAATACGATTTTATATGTAATTACTTCATTTCTTTAAATACCTTTATTTATTTATTGGACAATTTGTATAGCGCCGCTTTTGTGAGATATCACCTCAGGGGCGCTTTACCGTTGATGGAGGCACAAATAAATTGAAATTAAGTTAACTAAAATAAGTACAGGAACAGTTGATGAAGTACAGAAACAGGTGACACGAAGATGGAGACTCTGCAGAAAGAATCCTAGGTGGTGAGGAAACTGGACCAGCTGCTGCAGCGAAAGAGTGCACCGCGTCCACCAACAGTGCCAGCACGAGGTTCGTCATCCGTCCAGGTATGTGTCTGCTGCTAATTAAGCGCTGACACAGTATCCTCACATAGATAACAGACCTTGGCAGCACCGCTGCGACGTTCTGCAAGTCCATCATTCATCTCCATGTAATCTTGTTCCTGGTGATTGTGTTAGTGGTGCATTGTGCCCGCAATAAAAGGCGACGGTCGGGATAATAAATTACCCTGGGCACTTGTTAGGGCCTTCCGAGTTTCCGAGAATTCCGTTGAAAACATCTGGCGTACCTACAGTTACCGAGCCTCATCCTTAGTATCGCCCTGGCGGAAGAACAGCGTTTAGAATCGAAACGTTGCTTGAAATCACCTTAGCTGTGTGTGTAGGCTAGATACATGTAGCCAGACAATGCCCAACTTTCCCCATCTCCGGATCGTATTTCACTATCCACAATATATGCATTACAGACGCCACCGACTGCAAAGTTAACCGTGTCAAGCGGTGCGACTGACTCGTGCTAAAATAATATTATATGTCAGGGCTTCCCAAACTTTTTTCAACTGTGACGCCCTGTATGATACTGTATGTGAGTAATATTGTATGTTTCGTGAACACCTCACTAGGAGAACCTGTGCTGAGGTGTTTACGTATTCTATTAACTGTTCTTCTTCTGCTGTCGAAAGTGTTGATGGTGAGGTCGATTGAAAAGGGTTTCTAACCCAGTCATATTGCTCCAGATTTTCGGGAAAATATTTTTCAAAATGTTCGCTCAAAGATGACAAGTGCTGTGTAAATATTATTTTTAAAGAAGGATCGAGAATTTCTGTCGATTTTTCTTGTAGAATGCCTTGTAAAGCAGGGAAGCATTCGGAACTTACTTGATCTTCTTCTAATTTTCTTTTCCATAAGAGCAACTTCTTCTGAAACCCAGTGATTTTATCTGCCAGTTGTAATATGTGAGTATTATTTCCCTACAAAGACTTATTGAGATCATTTAATTGTTCTCCGAAGTGTGCGTGTGGAAGACGCTATAAAGATTGCCTCACGACGCCCCTGGGATGATCCCGCGGCGCCCCGGGGCGTCGCGACTCACAGTTAGGGAAGCCCTGTTATATGTAATACTTTTGCCACATACAGACTTCCGCAATCGCATACTGCACCCATTCTAAATAATGCACCGTTTAGACTTCATACATTCAAAAGGTGTAGGTACCACACACACAAAAGACCATACAAACTATTACACAAAAAATAAAAATTACGGGAAATGTGAATTAAAATGTAAAATGGGGTGATTTTTATCCATTTTCAACTACTATGTAATAATATTTTTTTTCATTATTATTGTCATAACTTTTTAATGTTTTACCTATCAATATAATATATCATTGAAGAAGAAGATAATATCAAAAAATCCAAACGAGACATGAAAGATAGCAAAAAGTCAGTCGGTTTATTAATACATTGTATATTCAAAATATGTGTATGGGAAAATATATTTCTTAGTACCTACTCCTCACTGGGGTGACCTGTGAGGTGGACTAAAGTTATTAATTTTTGTTTTATTTGTTTTCTATGTCATTTTTAATGTTTTCCAGCGTTTTTCATTAATCTCTTTCAGCCAGATTTTTATTCATGATTTGTAATCATTAAAAAATTTTATTCGCTTTATGTCTGGGGAAAGCATGTTGTTAAGTTTTTATAAATGTAATTTCTTAATGTCCGAATGTGGTTTTATGACCTGGAACATCATTACCTGGTATTCCATATAAATAAAAATCGGACATGTTTATCCGAGACAATATCCAGTTTACAAATCAATTCATTAGAAATTTTTGATCATTCAAAAATAAGGGAAAAAATTAATTGCAAGTTAATTATGAATTTGATGATGATGATATGAAATCACCAGTATGGCGTTTAATAACTAGGCTCCAATGGTCGAGTGATTAAGACGCTGTCCCGGTAAGACGAGAGATCCTGGGTTCGATTCCTAGTTGTGACCATTATCTTTTTTTTATTGTCTGTGTCTTGTTCTGTTTCGTTTATAGTTGATAGCATTATCAATTTATTCAATGATATATATTTTTAAATTATGTGTGTCGGAAAATTTATTGCACATGTACTATAGCAATATATGTAAAAAAATTGTAGGTATATATGTTGGAAGAGTCAAAAACCTTTCGAAGTAGAGTGACTTTGTTATACCATTTTTATAACAAGCTTTTTACAGCAAAACGCCAATCACTTTTTTTCTAAATCCGAGTTCGAATATGTAATGTGTTCATATAATGTATCACACGATACTATTTTAACCGTTTAGGAATTCATAAAATATATTTACATTTTTCTCTTGTCTAAAATATCTTAAAAATATGTTTGAATATATTATATAACTTTTTAGTATCATTAAATCGCTGACAGACCTGAACTATTAAAGCCAAATTGCGATACCTGTCCAGCTGTTCCAAGTAGAATTTATTTTGAAGATAACAATAAACTCACTACTAATTACTCTATTATAATATTTTTGCTAGATTATACATGTTAACAAGTCAATTTTTACTAAACATTTTAATATTCTGTTCAAACAAAATATTCTCTGATTTCTATACTTCCATATAATTTATTTTATATTAATTACTATCAATTATCATAAGCACCTCATACCTCGATTTATGTCAGGTCTTTATAAACCTAGTATTCATTCAATTATTGGTACACTAGTAGATATTTCTTTTAATTATGTACTGTCTTACTGCACTTCTATTAAAAACTGTGTCACTTGCAATAATATTTTTGTGTACATACTACTTGTTCTGTAATTAATTACTAATTTTCTCCTGTGTTCCACTGTATGCTTATAATCCGATGTATCATTCTTTTGTAAAAGCTATTTTATGGCGTTTAAATAAATAAATAAATAACTGGAAACCGACCAATTTTCCATTCATTTTCAAGCGTCGTTGAGTCCACGAGGCCCGAAAACAACGTGCAATTTCTGAGTGGTAGCGAGAATTATGCAGATATGCGCGATGATCAAAGTCGCCCCCCAATTCAAAAGTTGCCCCATACTACGGTAATTCATAATAACTAATAACTGTAAAACTGCAACAAACATTTTAGTTGTGCACTAAATATATCGTACACTTGACGTTTATGTTTACGATTGATTGATTGCCGCACAACTATGATTGATTAAAAAATATATTAGAAACGATTCAACGATTATGATTGAATAACGTAAATTACGATTATTGTACAGCGTTCGATTACGATGGATTGAACAACGTAGGACTATATTTGATTGATTTAATACTGTACGATTGATTGAATAGTGTGCATTACGATTTATTGAATAATCTACGATGTACAGATTGGTTGAATAACTGTTACCGCGGGATTGAAGGGCAAAAATTAAAAAAAAAAAAGATTTGTAAAATACAAACTAATGCTCTGTAAAGGATAAGCTTTTTTGAATATCAGAAAGAAAGAGTTACGCATTTAATTATCTTAATTTTTAAAAATACAGTCTGCGCATGTTCGTGCTAGCAAAACTCGAAAAGTAGTCGATGAATATCGATGAGAATTTCAACGTTTGTTCTTATTTGTGCCCGGAGTGTTTTGAGAGTAGTTTGAATGATAAAAGAAGTCGGGGACGCCCGAAGAATACTTAACGCAATATCTCTGCACTGGAATGAGATACTGAGTCGATGTAATGTAGTTTTTTAACAGTAACAATGTGGTATACAGTAGTGAATGATGGAAGAAGTCGGAGACGATCGAGAAAGACATTAGCAATAGCGAAGCATTCCGGGGTCCACTAGTATTTAATAAAAATTGGATCCTAAATTAAACTGTCTGGCAAAAATGTGCTTGCTTAAACAAGAAATGTGATACCGATTGATGGTTGATTTAAGACAGCTTGTGGCAGCAAAATACAGAAAATACTTGGTTTAAAGTCACTTTATTGATACATTTTACTCTCTACCGGTTTCGATACCTCAGTACCCAGGACAGTTATAAAAATTATGCTATTAAATACAGAACTTCACATGTATTCACACATATTATCAAAAAAGAAAGAGAGAGTATACTAGAGTGATGATATATGTATACAGTATACTAGAGATATGATAATATGTAACAAGTATTTTCATTTAATTTATTTAAAATCTCAAAATTAACCATTTCACTGTTTGTTATTGAAGTTTGTAAGTTTGCGTGGAGGGGGAACAGTTCTCCACTAGTTTCCTACAAGTTGCTAGCGCAAAGCGCGCAGCAACAAATCTTCCACTTTTAGTTGTCAACTTTCTTTGATCTTTACCGACACTCCGCGGGAGGCCAAAATTTAGTGGAAGATTTGTCTCTCCACAAGCGGAAGACAGAAAAAGTTGCTGTATTTTGTAGAAAAAGCAACAAATTGCCGCAACTTGTGGAAAACTTAGTGGAAGACTTTGGTGTAAACGAAGCTTAATAATTTATTTTACTCTACATCGGAATTGATCAACGGATCACGAAAAAGAATGTCTTTTTATAACTTTTTGGTGAATATTAATTTTAATTGAGTCAATATTTTGCTGATCATTATGATTGTGTCTATTAATCAAAATTTCAATGAATAATCGATTTGCGATAAAGCGAACAAATAACACCTGAAATCATAGAACCTGAATTATTAATTTAACCTTCAACCAAATGTTCTGTAGGGTATGAGTTTTCAAATATGTCAAATTTCGAATAAAATTATTTGGCTGAAAAAGTATACTTTTGTGCCATACACGGAGAAAATTGAGTACGGCTGATTATTGAAATTCTGTTAAAAACGTGATGGCAATCCATTTCCTGATAAAATATGAGTTTATTCGAAACACGTGTTCATGCAGGTGTTATTTTTCTGATAAATATAATGAAGAAATGCGATAATATTTTTATGAACGTGCTCCAACGTCCTCATTTCGTTTTACTGATACTTTGTTAGAAAATCTGTTAACTCATTCGCTAAAGGCCTGCAGTCCAGTTTTTAACAGGAATACGAATAATTTAACCAGAATTTTAATAAATTAGCAAAATTTTATGTTAGTAAGTTTTCTCCGTGTACAAAAAAAACTATTTTCAAATTATGTTCAATTAAAAAAATACAAAAAAAACACATTTAGAATTTCGAGTAAAATCTTTTTATATCCAGTCATTATTAATTCCCTAAATATATTTACGGAATTTCACGCAGGTACGTTTACTTCTTTCACTTCAAGTGCGCTAACACTCAGAAAAATGCAAGCGACATTAGTATTTTTAATGCATTCCAATGTCACAATTTCTCATTAATCATTTCATCAGTTATCATTGCATTGCACGGTGACGCATCTCATTATTGCATCGGCAGCATCAGCTCGACCTTCCGAATTTGGGGAAGGTCGCCAGAGGTCACTGTGCCACAAGTATGATGGTCTGTACACTGCAGGTGAATCAGTGATTATTGTTTGCAATATGGACCTCTCCGTGCAAAATTTTATATTATAATGAATTATTCATAAGAGTTCCGTGTTTTTGAATGCAGGCACGTATTGGGGTCTGTATCTATTTTAAATAGGACGATTGACAAGAACTTTACCAGCTAATGAGAGGTAAATTATAATCAGCACGCTTGTTACAGGGTTGCCATTCGCCGTCCGTCCCGATGAAACAATATACAGGAATTAGATACTTCATGTTGGGTACCTATGATATGTTTCCTTGTAATGTCTGCTAAGTGGTATGTTTATTCCTTAATTACCAGGTGACGTGTGTAGTATATAGGTGTGTGTGTGAGTGTTTGTATATGTGCGTTTTGTATGTATGCGCATTGAACAGTTTATATTATTGACAAGATGCCAAGTTTGAATTTGGGCAGTGACTCCGAAAAAATGTCAATGTTTGAGTTTAGACAAATATGATTTGGAGTATACCTGTGAAAGTGCTTAAAAATAAAACAAAAAATGTTGGAATAATGTAGTATTTGACAATTATCCTAACATCGCCAGATTGGAGCCGGCCGTAGGCTATAGGGTTACACCAAAATGCAAATTGAAAGATGGGTCAAATCCCAGCACTGGAAGGAATACGAGAGGCCACACAGAATTAGACAATACGAAGTAAGTATTCATAAACGGACAAAACCCTAGAGTCCTAGATGAAGCAGACAACTACCAACTCAATGTGGACAGTACACTCACTGAGGGAACTGGCAGGACTACTAACGGGACACTGCCACGTCAGTAGAATCGTGAAGCTGTTGGGAGTGGAAAACAACAATAAATGCAGGAAATGTGAAGAGAATGAAGACTCTAATTTACCTTTGGTTTCCATGTCCCGCCCTGATGGGAACAAGGCTCAGCTACCTGGGAAAACTAATTGTGAAACCAGGAGACAGCCGAATATCAAATGACAACCCAGATTAATTTTATCAAATAGATATGGGAGATAGCACAGTGGGCCCATGCAATGAACCTCCAAATTGATTGATTAGCACATCGGGGCAATGTGAACAAACCAAGTAGCGAGGAGACTACAGGACGTTTCCCTTGGATTTGTCAATAAATGAAATTGTAATACCACTATTCAATCATCGAAAATATAATCACGAATTACTAGTCCTATTTACAATTGCTGGCTGCGTAAAAACTTAACTACAAATCCCAAATCAGGTAAAGAAAAGTTTGGACTTGTTTCCAAAATTGAATACTTAACTCATTTTTGCGTCGCTACGCACCAAATTTGAAGGCGATTCGGTTAAAAACGAACATTCAGAGCCTGCGCAGAAAAGTCCAACAGTGGACTGCGCTGCTAACCGTTGCCTTACTTTAACGAACTTTACTTTTCTGAGCAGGATCTGAATATTACAATGTGCGCTCTTCAGCGGTCAACGTACGAATGATGTCGTTGTCTATTGAACCCTCCTGGTTGTAAAAATATGGTCAGGTCGTTTGACTCCAGCTAGTCGAAACGATACCCAGATTTTATATTTTGGATGTCTCTGGGCCTGTGTGCTTACGAAAACTATGTAAGCTGTCACCGTTTTATTAAAATTAAAATAATTGTCGATTAAAACATCGAAGCTAAGGCCACCGAAGTAGTGTAAGATAGGAACATGTGGAGGCAGTGCAACCCTGGTACCCCAACAAGACTAAAGGTGAAGAAAATCATTATGATCACTTGCACAAATGCCACAATCGTTTAAGGCGATGCACTACGTCGTGTAATATTTTAAATTGAGCCGCTATCAATAACAACCCTTACGTAGATGGCGATAAGGTTTAAATTCCCGCTTAACACCATCCGCCTGTTTTGATTTATGCAAGAAAAAAACATGGCCAAAAAGTGCCTTTTATTTTATTTTGTGGATGTTCAGGCATAAATATTTTAAAAATTTTCGATCATTTTATAAATAACTTAATTTGCCACATTATACAATAAAATCATAACCGAAAATGGGTTCGTAAGTAGGAGATTTTGAACTTTAAAGCAGTTTTCATAGGCCTATACATTATTTTTTTCTGGGCTTATAAAAAAACTTATCTAAAAAATACTCGATTATTTCAAAGGCCAAGATGTATTCTACTCGCAGTAATTAATTAAAGCATCTGAAACATTTCTAGGCGACCAAATTTTCAAACCAAAAACACATGATTTTGCATTACTACGTATGGCATCGCCTTAAAAACATGTATTGTGCTACCAGATTTCGTAAAAGATTAATGTCTTGTGATACCATGTCGTCGATCAATCAACGTGTAGTTTCCAACTTTGTGCATGCCTTATACACAAGTATTTGCGTTAAGATGCAATCTAGTCCGTGTTCTGCGTTACATGCGCAGTGGGACGTGCGCGGAATACGGATAACGCCGTGCAAATGATAGTAATGACGATAATATATTACTATATAGTGGTCAGAACTGCTTCAAGATTGGACGATAGAGTTGACAGTAGATAATTTTGATGTTGCTTGCAGTTTGTTTAGGAACTAATCGCTTGTAGGTACGATTAGTTAATAGTCAACGGCTTAAAAGGGTTGATTTAAAACAAGGTATAGGAAAGGTATAACATTACGATAACACCGTCGACTACTGTGGAATGTAGTCATATATTTATTTGATATTATAGAAACGAACAATACATTTGTTATGGTGCAGCCACACGCAAAGCTCACATCAACAGATAATATAAAGCACAATAGCGCTCGCCATACAATCCCATACAGACCCGACACACGTAAAAAGATAACGCGCTATAAGTGTGGTTCTGAACTTCGCTAACCGAATTTATTTTACGTAACCGCTCCCGACGCGATATTTGAAAAGTTATGCGTCCCCCTCTCCACCGTAAAAAGGAGAGGGGGTCATTTTAATTGCGGAGCTACCAAGTACCAACTAAGTTCCGTGTTCCCTTTGACAGCCATGACATAAGCAGCCTAATAATGCATTTCTTATTTATTATGTTAGCTCATATCGTCATGTGTGCTAGTAAATTTAGAAACATAAAAAAACTTTATTTGGCAAACATACTTAACATATATTTAAAATATAAATATAATCAATATTTGAATTTGAAGTAAACAAATTTTCGCCCTTTCAAAATTAATCATATTTTTAACTCAGTATGTTTATTTGGTAATATCATTCGGTTTTTTGATAAAGTTGGACGGCCCGATACCTACATAGAGAAGCTTCTAGTTTGTTCGTTTGTTGATTGTTTTCAATTGTTTTACTGGGTAATCTGGTTTGCTCTCGTCAGCTCTCGTGCTCTCTTCTTGTTCCCTGCCCTGGTGTTGGTCCTTGCCGCCTTTGCCTTCGACATTTTTAGAAATCGACGTGAGCTTATTTTACAATAATTTATTATATGTCGCTTTCGTCGATCGGCATGCGAACTGCGAATTTCCTGATTCGACGGAGAGGTTATGTCAGGTTATGTGAAAATGCGCTATTTACGCGCAGATTGTTTAAAATCTAAACAGTTTATAAATAGCATTTATAATTATATAGTTGGCGGCATCATCATCTGAGGATGAGCTGTCCAACAGATCCAGCAATAGGCGACAAGTATCATCCATTTCGAAAACGTGCTCAAGCTGTCAGTAAGTAAAGTTGTCACTTTGACAGATGAAATTATGTTCCTCGGCCGCTCTCGAATTCAACTGACCCCCTCTCCTACCATAGGAAGAAATATTTGATAGCGTCGTGTGTCGGTAGAAAAGATGATGCGCTGTACATTAACTTTTGATGTGAGCTTTGCGTGTGGCAGCACCATTAGAGTGATGAAACAATTTACAGATATTACTTATTTCATGTTGGGTCACCTATAATATGTTTCCTTGTAATGTTTTGTATGTGGTATGTATATTCCGTAATTACCGGGTGATATGTGTAGTGTATAGGTGTGTAATTTAACAGTTTATATTGCAATTGTTAATGATGTAAAGTTTTAAGAGTAAGCTACAAGCCAAAAATGTGTATATTCTTGGTATACCTTATATTGTAGGTAATAGGCATTAAAGTCGCTTGACAAACGGAGTCTAGAAACGTACGATTTCAAGCACAAAAATGGTTTTTATTTATTTTGTAAATAATTTTAGAAGAAAGCAAAAAAGTTAGTCAAGTGAAACTGTCACAGATAATCTTAGCTATAGTACTGTTTTTTTTTTCCTTTACGCGTTCATACATTTCTATTGAAGAATTTTTTTTTTTATTTTAGTAGTTTACATTTATATTTTTTTTTAGTAATTCATTATTTTATTTGTATTCTACTCAAACGAAACGACGGGAAAACCTTCAATTTATCTAAAGAATTTTTTTATTTATTAATAATGTACACCAATTAGTTTTAAAGATTAATCAAAATAGTGATTTAGCATTAAGGTTAGTTTTGTTTCATCTCTTACTTAACCCAAAATATGAACCTATAATCCCAAAATAGGTTTTTCATTTAAAATTAAATAAAAAAAAACAACCTAAAAATACTATTTTATTATTATTACGTCAAAATATAGCGTGAAAAAAAGATGTCAAATAATTTATTTTTTTAACGAAATTAAATAACATGCATTATTTTCTAGAACTGAAATACTTAATTATAATTGTTATCTAGGAATAAACAAATTTAATAAAGAAATTATATTACAAAATTTTTCGTCAATCCGTAGGTACCTACCTTAAATCTGACAAAAACTGAGTGACTAATAATTCATCTGCTGGCGTACAGGCAGACGTGTGACAAAATACGTGGGAGGCGCAACAAGTCGGTGTCGTTGCACGTCCTGAGTAATCACCGTCACATCATTTACGGTAGCCGCAGATTACGTACGATATTGCACTTTAAAATGCACCGAGCGGCAAAACGATGCAGGAACAAGTCATTATTCACATTCCGTATGTATGTGATATTGTGATATACGATTGGTAATGATTTCCTTTTGGGAAGCACTTGGTTTAACATTTAACCAATACTTTCGTGTTTGAAGGCCTAGATACAGACAGCAGCAAGGAATATGATCGATAATATTGCAAAGATTTTTTTAGCTGCCAAATCACTATTTTGATTAATCTCACATATAGGCTAGTTAAGGCGAAGCTTAATGCTAAATCACTATTTTGATTAATCTCACATATAGGCTAGTTAAGGCGAAGCTTAATGCTAAATCACTATTTTGAATAATCTCACATATAGGCTAGTTAAGGCGAAGCTTAATGCTAAATCACTATTTTGATTAATCTCACATATAGGCTAGTTAAGGCGAAGCTTAATGCTAAATCACTATTTTGATTAATCTCACATATAGGCTAGTTAAGGCGAAGCTTAATGCTAAATCACTATTTTGATTAATCTTTACGCATTGGTGTACATTATGTAAACCAAAAAATATGCTTTAGTTAAATTGAAGGTTTTCCTATCGTTTCGCTTGAGTAGAATACAAATCAATAAATAAATTACTCAATTAAAAATATAATTGCAAACTACTACAAAAATTTTTTTTTCAATAGAATGTATGAACGCATGAAAGAAACAACTTTTAAAAAATACAGTTTTATGGCTAAGATTATGTGTGACAGTTTCACTTGATTAACTTTTTTGCTTTCTTATAAAATTATTTACAAAATAAATAAAACCAGTTTTGTCCTTGAAATCGAACGTTTCTAGACTCCGTTTGTCAAGCGATTTTAATGCCTATTATCTACAATATAAGGTATACCAAGAATATACACATTTTTGGCTTGTAGCTTCCTCTTAATTAACTCCTCCGTGGTCGAGGGGTAAAGCTCTCGACTAGCAAGCCGAAGGTCGCGGGTTCACATCCCTTGGGCAAGTAAATTTTATTTGATTAATTTCTGTTATTTCACGTTCTTGAGTGGAAAATACTACCACCATTCAGAATTGAAACGTTTCTTGAAATGGCTTTATCCGTATTTGGCGACCAGATCCGAATAGCCAGGTACTCCTCATCTTCCAATTCCTTATATCTTTCCCCTCCCCACAACGTTTAATAATAATAATAATGATTGGATTATTCGTATAGCGCCGTTTTCGTGAGAAAATCACCTTAAGGGCGTAACTTAATTTATGCATTGATCACTTAGACATAACATACTATTTTTGGCTTATAAGTATGTATCATAGATATAGACTTATACCTCACAACCAGAGATGTGCAAATGGGTACCTTAAACCATTTGAAATGCAAAATGGAAATAGGTCAAAACTTTTCCACTTGAAAATGCAAAATGCAAAATGGTTTTTAGAAAAGCATTTCAAATGCAAAATGCAAAATACCCATTTTCAAAATGCATTCAAAATGCAAAATGGTTTCGCAGGTCAAACAATTAAAATAATTATAGAATTTTTAAACAATTTTGTCATTTAATAATGGACATCAATGTAGAAAAACATATTACATGATGGTAAATCCAAAAACACCACGACTACAGATTATGAAACCACAAAAAATTTGCGCGGGACTAATGTTGCCAACGTAAAAACATAGAAACTGCTATCTAAAATTTAATATTACAGCGTCATGGCTCCATATTCAGTATTTTTTGTAATGGTATAACTCAATTTCCAGGGCTCCTACCAGGGAGCAATTTGACAAATGTAAATTATCTCTCATAGCGAGGTTGAGGACCGACTGATATTTGGGGCTTATGAAAAAAAGATGAGTGGAGATAGTAGGAAGAATGTTGCAAAAAAGCATTTAAAATGGAAAATGCATTGAGAAAAGCATTTAAAATGCAAAATGGTTTTTAGAAAAGCATTTAAAATGCAAAATGGAAAATATCCATTTTGCATTTCCATTTGAAATGGATTTATTTGAAATAAAGCACATCTCTGCATACTACATACCCCAGTTGGGGATGTCATAGTATCACTGGCTCCAGACGGTTGGGAGCGGTGCAGTATTCAGTATTCATATAAGAAAAAAAAGTACTCTTTTAGTGATAGTTCTGATGACTTTACGAATGTTAACATAAAAAAATATTGTCAATATCAATCATCAGAAAATCAATCCGTAAATAAGGTTCTTTTTAACTAAAATAGTCTTAATAGATGTATTTAAAAATACCTACATGTATTTTTTGTTTGACTGAGGATTGAACCTTCCTCCCCAGGGACTGGCTTTGACTGCTTTGAACTTTTAAAACGTAGAAAAAATGGTTTGACTGAAGATTGAACTTTCCTCTCCAGGGACTGACTAAAATAACCGCTGGTGTGTGTGCGTGGTTGCCACCAAAAATTTACGAAATGCATCGTCATCAACATAAATTCTATCTGCCAAGTTTTAGCTCGTTAACTTGTGGGTTAGTTTCCACTTACAAGATTTCATTTCATTCATTTATTTATTTAAAAATACTATTTTCTGTTGTAGTTATGTCTGCGATTGGAACTCTGGTTCAATGAACGCGAATTTGTTTAGAATTTAACTGCCATTTTCAAAATTGGAACTGATGATAATGTACCTACTTATAATACAACATTTTTTACCTCACTTAACATACCCTGTGTAACTAAGATTTACACATATAGGCTAGTTAAGAAGAAGCTTAATGCTAAATCACTATTTCGATCAATCTTTATAACGAATTGGTTCAAATTATGAATACCAAAATATATGCTTTAGATAAATTGAAGGTTTTCCTATCGTTAAAAATAAAAATTTCAATTACTCAATAAAAAATACAAATACAAACAACTAAAAAATATTTTTTTTCAATAGAAATGTAAGAACGTATAAAAGAAATACATTTAAAAATACGATAATAAAACTAAGATTATCCGTGACAGTTTCCCTTGATTAACTTTTTTGTTTTCTTATAAAATTATTTACAAAATAAATAAAAACTACTTTTTTGCTTGAAATAGAGCGTTTCTATACTCCGTTTGCCAAGCGATTTTAAAGCCTTTTATTTATATTTGAGACGATATAAGACATACCTGAATATACACATTTTTGGCTTTTAGCTTCCTATTAACATCAACCTCGTGACAGTCACCAGCTTCTCAAATCTTTAAACGAGACATCTACAAACATCAGAATAGAATAGAACAGAGAATTTTTCTAAATTATAATAACATTCAAACAGCAAATTATTTTTTAATCTCTCCATTTATTTATTTATCATTACCCACGTAAACTTTTACTGTTACCAGATAAATTCTTCAGCCACCTACTCGTATATTAGCATTACAAAACTGAATTATGTAAAATTAATAGATATTTCGAGACATTTGAGTTTTGTTAGAATACATCATAATTATGCATATATGGTGGCTCCATGGCCAAGCGGCTAAGGCCCTCAGCTACGAGTCCAGAGATCGCGGGTTCGAAATCAGACGTTTCCCAAATAACTTAAGCCGAGACAATACCCTAAAATAACCCAGAATCTTAACAACATAAGTGAAGCAGCCGTGCACAGAAATATACGACGTGCGGCCCTGGTGTATTGTACAGACCTGCAGTTGAATTTTCCCTATAAAATCTCTAAAATAAAGTGGGAATCTGAACGACGTAAGTGATGAAGTCGTGTAAAAATAATATTCGGGGCGCAGCCCGGCGTAATGGACGGACCTACGGTCGACTTTGCCTTAACAGGCCTAGATAATGGATCTTTCCGTGGGGTAATTTTAATTATTTCTGATGAACGTATTACTAAAATCCAAAATGTTTCTAAAGGGATTTCTGGGGAATTTATTAATTTATCTTCTAGAGAAATAAAAGCTGGTGCTTACCGCTAATTTTTCATATGAAAAACGTTTTATAAAGTTTTCAAACCGTTTAACATAATTTTTGTTGTTTGTTTTTGGGGTGTTATGCCGTGTTGCGCTAACTCCTTCTTTAGCCGACGTTTCGGACAGCGTTGCAGTGTCCATCATCAGGGGAGATCCGGTAGATCCGAAGATGTGTAAATTTTGGTTGTCGAGTTTGTGCTTATTTATTTGTGGCCTGGGCCTGTCCAAGTGCGAAATGCCAACGGAAGTGGCGACATGTTGTGGCTAATTCTAGAATTAGAAAACCGATTAAAAAACGTTGGCTAAAGAAGGAGTTAGCGCAACACGGCATAATACCCCAAAAATAAATAACAAAAATTTGAGATTTTAGTAATACGTTCGTCAGAAATAATTAAAATGTGAACGTCGAGCAAACCACCGTTATTATTCTTATGTCGCCTTAAATAATATGCCGCAAATATAAGGTTTCCGGAAATTCGTACTGCAAGCAGGAAACTGGAGAATCTATACATTTGGAATCGATTTTGTGCTTTAACTTTTTTGATTTGAGCATTTGAGTAATAGGTTAATATCAACTGTTTTGTGTCTTTCTAAATGATTTGAAGTGTAGACCCGACTCGAAGTTTTTTTAACCCTTTAAAGCCGAAAAAATAAACCTTTTTTTTTCTCTATGCGATATAGATTCACCAGTTTCCCGCTTGTATTACGAGTTTTTAGTTTAAAGAGGATATTTGCGGTACGTTCTAGATTCTGTTGGAATGGTAGGTATTAACTGTTAGTATCGACCTAGGGAAAGACCACCATTCGAATGAAGCCTCAAAGCCTAAAACTGAAGCTATTTGCTTGAAATGGCTTTAGCTGTTTTGGTGACCAGACCTAAATAGCCAGGTACTTTTCAATCTTCCCTTATCTCATCTCCTTTTACTCCTCACTCCATACAGCTTCACAATACACCCGATTATTGGGCATGCCATATTCTTACTAAATCCGGGGATAATCAAATTTAAAAAAAACAAACAGATTCCTGCTTTATAGTTATGACTAGCTGACGTGTAATGGTTTCGGGTAAAGTTTTGAAATGTGAGACATTTTAAATATATACAATTCCGTAGTACATTATTTTGATGTATCTCATAAAGTTTAGCCAGTGTTAGCAATGTAAGCACCCGAAAATCTACTTTATATAAATATAATATGCATGTATTATATATATATATATACAAACTTTCAGGAAGAAATTCTCTAAATGATATTGAAAACCTTATCAAAATCCGTTGCGTAGTTTAGAAGAACTAACCGCACAAACAGACAGACGCGGACAGCGATTTGTTTTATACTATTTAGAGATTTAACAGAATTGAGTCTGATATTAAAATCTAAATTCATAAAACTGGTTAGGTCATAGTATACTGAAAATGATCTCAAACAAATCGGCAGCCAAATGTCCATAAGCCCGTCCTACGCTACCAAATAAAGTCGAATGAGGTAAGATTCTAGAATGTAAAAACGTCTTATTGATTTAAATTCAATGTCAATATCAAACGACAATATTGTTAAGCGTCATGCGAATAAATTCGGTAGGTGGGTCAAATTCAAAGTATAAATAATAATCATTATTACTGTCTGATTTAATTCTGCAAAATATTTTAATCTTCCAACTTATCAAAAAATGTACCCATCGAAATAAAGGCGAAGCTTACTGCTAAATCACTATTTTGATTGAATTGGTCTACATTATGAATACCAAAAAAAATGCTTTAGATAAATTGAAGGTTTTCCTATCGTTTCGCTTGAATAGAATACAAATAAAAAAATAGATTACTCAATAAAAAATATAAATGCAAACTATTAAAAAAAATATTTTTTCAACAGAAATGTATGAACGCGTAAAGAAAACTACTTTTAAAAAATACAGTATTATAGCTAAGATTATCTGTGACAGTTTCACTTGATTCAATTTTTTGCTTTCTTATAAAATTATTTACAAAATAAATGAAAACCAGTTTTTTGCTTGAAATCGAACGTTTCTAGACTCCGTTTGTCAAGCGATTTTAATGCCTATTACCTACAATATAAGTTATACCAAGAATATACACATTTTTGGCTCGTAGCTTCTCTTAAGCTTATCAAAAAATGTACCTATTTAAAAATAAAATATTTGTTAACTAGACTATATGTGTAAATCTTAGTTAAACAGGGTATGTTAAGGGCGGTATTCGGTTTAATTTAACCAGTGATTCCTGAGATTATTTGGAGTAAAAACTGTGTACTAAACTATGGTTTTCGATGACATTTTTGGTGTTTTTTTTCTTCAATTTAAAACATAAAAAATCAGTGGTTATTGGACAGTTAGGGTCGGGTAAGGGATTGGGCAGTTACTTCGCTGAGTGACAAGTGAATACAAGTGTAAGATTTTTTTATTGTTGTTTGAAAAATAAGTCTAGTATATTACTTAACACTCTGTAAAATATGTACCTAATAAATATGTGAATGATTGCAACTTCAATTTGGGAGGAGGGCTTGGGTACCGCCGCCTCGGGAACTATTTATTGGATAACCGACACCTCTGCCATAGGTCCCCTAAGTAGTTGGCTACGTTTGGTGATTTAGGAGGGGTGCCCAGTTTCATCGGTGACGTGTTTCGATCCCATCACCTGCGTGATGTTCAATTAAATTTAAAAAATGTATTATCGAGTAAAAAAATAATTTATACACCAAATTTTTTCAAATAATTATTAAGAAAAATATATTATTTTATAAGCAATAATTATTAGCCTGAAACACTCATCCACATTGAAAAATCTCCTGATAAAAGATACATGACGCCAATGGGAGATTTTTCAATGTGGATGAGTGTTTCAGGATAATAATTATATTGCTTATTAAAAAATTGTTACCCTTTGTGCTATGCATAAAAAATCTTGTCTTTGTTTACCAAAAAATAATAATTAATAAGAAAAAGATAGTGCGGTACTGAAAGGGTTAAGTAGTATATATTTATTATATTACACGACGTATTATTGTTATATAAAAGCACTGTATGTTGGTTAGGTACTTTAATGCATCATATAATTATAAATAATATACGTAGGTATCAACTTACCCAAAAAATTTCAATAACGTAGTTATGTGGGCAGACTTCAGCATGATGCGTGTTTGCAATAATTGTTATTGTTATTACGTAAGGTCCGGAGAATGTAATGTTACCATACCTGAAACACATAAAAACACATCATGAGTGAACTTTAATAATTGGAATACCCAATTAGCATAACGCAATAGCGGGGAAGTAACATTGAAACAGTGCTAAATATTATTTTTACTATTAAATAAACATACTAATTTCGGATGTTAGTGAATGGGTAAGTAAGTAATGTGAAATATTTTGCGTAATGCGTAACATTATTCAAGTCACTGAATGTTTAATTTTTAAAATTATAACTACTTATCATATCAGACGTGCTAAAGTATGTACAAAAATTATTTTTATTTATTTTTGAAATAACATAATGAGTAAAACCTCAAATTGTAATATTTCCTAGGATTCCTAGGACCCCTGCCTTGCCGGGGCACCCCGGGTTTGAGTCCTAGATGTGGCCGTATCTTTTCTGTTTCAGATTTTCGTTTAGGAATCGCTAATATTGTCTTCACTAATTAAAATTATTGTAAGTATAAATAATTAATTTTATTTTAATGATAAACTAATGTTTATGGGCAAGGTTTTTAGGCAAGGGATAACAAATTAGGTTCCATTATAACTCAACACAGTGACAATTCAACACACCTTTAAAAAGTGATATAAAGTCATTGGAAACGATGAAATTTTTTTTAAAACCTATCCTAACCTATATGTATAACCCAGTTCATATTTTTTTAGTTTCATGACTTTCTTTTCTGTTCTGTTTCTTTCCATGATTTTATATAACTTTTTAAAAATGTGATGAATTATCATTTTGATGATTTATCCGGTCACCAACAAATTATTAGCCTGAAACAACCATATAAAAAGTAAAAATATTCCGAGAAAAAATAAATGCCGCCGACGGGAATTGAACCAGCAACCTTCTGATTGCCGGTCAGCTGCTCTACCATTGCGCTACGTTGGCTTATTAGATTTTTAACCTGAAACCAACCTTTCCACTTTATGAATGATATCTGTTAATTATATCTATATATGATATCGGTTAACATAATCCAGGATTTATTACTTTTTATATTTAAATCATTGTCGGTACCTTGAGATAGGTATCTTATTGGTACATTTTATTGTTTTATTTCAATCTTTAAATTTTTATTTTTATTTTTACTTTTTCCTAATAAATTATGGTTTGTACTTTAATACTTTATATTTTAAACTATTCACTTTACAATTTACTTTTATACATTATAGTTTTTATACACTACTTATTACCTTACTTTTTACCTATTTTCTTAAATTTTACTAACATTTATACTGTTATTCTTCATGTTGTTGTACTATTATAAGTATGTCAATTATGTTAATGGCACGTGTTGTGCCGTATATGTGTAAATAAATAAATAAATAAATAAAATAAATTACAAAATTCTAACGAATTTATTTGTAACCTAGAATAGTGTCTCGGATAAACATTTCCGATATTAATTTATATGGGACACCTATTGAGTTTTTCTAAAAGTCTAAATGATTATTCAATTTCAGCGTAAATTTTATTTATTTATTAATTTTTAAAAAACATGACATATTCAATATTACAGTGATCTTTGGCTGTCCAACTAGGAAATTAACCTGTTTTAGGACAGTCAGAAATAGGCAGATTAATTAAATGCGATTCTTGTTTAGTCTAGTGTATTGACTTTTACTTAATTATTGCACTTTATAAATAATTTGAACAGTTTTCTTGGTTGATATAAGAAGTTGCTAACTATATATTTAAATAATATAAACGTAGAGAATAGACTAAAAGAATATTCAAATATGATAATTCAAAAATAGCAATATAGTAAAAAATTATTGACATGTGAGTTTATCAAATTGAAATTTTACTTTTTATTTAGATGAAATTAATAAGCTAGAGAATCAAAAATAGATAAAAGAAAGAAAGGAGATTAAAAGAAATAGAGAATAATTTATATATCACTATATTCGATTCATAGTTGTGACGGTTACTTTTTTAGTTTTCTGTGTCTCGTTCTGCTTCATGTTCCGTTTAGATTAATCAATAATATATCGAAATATTTTGTTCAAGCGGTTAAATAAATTCTTAACAAAGTGAAAGATACCTTATTAAGAGGAAGCTACAAGCCAAAAATGTGTTTATTCTTGGTGTACCATATATCGTAGGTAATAGGCATTAAAATCGCTTAACAAACGGAGTATGGAAACGTTCGATTTCAAGCACAAAACTGGTTTTTATTTATTTTGTAAATAATTTTATAAGAAAGCAAAAAATTTAATCAAGTGAAACTGTCACAGATAATATTATCTATAATACTGTATGTTTTTAAGTTGTTTCCTTTATTCGTTCATACATTTCTAGTGAAAAAATATATTTTTTAGTAGTTTGCATTTATATTTTTTATTGCGTAATTTATTATTTTATTTGTATTCTACTGAAGCGAAGCGATAGGAAATTCTTCAATTTATCTAAAGCATATTTTTTAGTATTCATAATGTACACCAATTCGTTATAAAGATTAATCAAAATAGTGATTTGCGCGTGGTTTCACTGAACTAGGACCAGTGGACGTACTTATGAGACTCAATTGGATCACTTGATCGTGACATGTTTTCCTCGGACGTCCCCGAATTCTTCTAACATTCACGTCACGGTATCATTACACTATTTTCATAGTGCATTCGCTCTACATGACCGCAGATAGTGGTGTGTACAAAGATCAGATCAACCATGCTGACTTTATGAACACAAATGACTTAATCCAAACTGCGTTCAATAACAGTAAACATGCATTCATTTTACAACAATTCTAAAAAGAAAATCGCATAAATTAAACAATACTAAAAGAGACAAATCGTCTAAAAATCATAATCTGTTGAGGAATGCTAAATATTCTCAATCTCCAAATAGTATTATGTTGAATTGGTAGATAGATTACTATGTTTGAGAGTTTTAGTATTCTTTTGTCGGCAAACCGACGCGTTAGATCAGATAACCTCTCATTCGATAAGATTTGATATCATAAAATATTTCTTGTTTGATTATTCTTGTGGATTACAGCTGAATCTTGTTGATTTTTTTTTCATTAAATATTGAGAGTTGAGAGAAGTCATGGGGTAACTATTAAATTTATTGATGTGTCAGGTAATTTCAAATATTGGCGCATAAAATAATTAAGTGTGGGAAATAACTTTGCTTGAAATGGCATAAGCTGTGTTTGATGATTAGATATGAATAGCCAGATGCTTCCAAACCTTCCTCTTCCCCGTCTGGTTGCTCTCCTTACTTCCTTAACTCTTGGATTATCAGGGGTAAAATGCCAAATGACAGAATTTTAGTAATAACTTTCTTGTTTTTTTTTTTTGCAAAATGGTGTCTTTGTAAATTTATGGTATGTATTTATTTAGTACAGGATATACGTATTGTACACTTGTGAAATGTTTCGACTGTCCAACTAGGATTTTACAATTTTAGGACAGTCAAAATTTGGACGAATAAGTGTACATATTTGTTAAAAAAGAGGAGAAGTAAAAGAATTGATTAAAACGAGAAGAAAAAAATAGAGTTAATCAGTGGCGGTTCTTCCCTTAGGTCAATTGGTGTTTGACCCCCCAAAATTATAAGACAACAATAATAAATATAATAATCAATTATGTGCATCAAAACATTTAAAATGTAACGCGAAACAGCGGCGGCGGCGAGTGACTAGCAGTGACATCTGTTGTCTCTAATAGAAGCTTTCATTCACAAGTCCACACGATTCGCTGGGTCAATTTAAAGAATGTCCAATTTGGCATCTTCTGTCCCTACGCGCGCCATAGAATAAACGAGATGGCACTATATTTTTCGTCGAAGTAAAAATTAGCTTCCGAAGAAAGTTTAGGGACGCTTAGGTCATGACCGTGGGGGAGACAACACGGTGAATATTATATGTTTTACAGAGATGGTGACATAAACAAATGTCGTTTTTTCATTTTACACGCTTGTAGTGTGTGGAACAATGGTTGTTTTTCAATTGCATAGTTCGGGAAAGGATTAGAATAATTATTTATGTTGTTATCGATTTAGAATGAAACAAAACAAAAAACGTAAAAAATCATTGTCAAATAGAATCAAACACTGATTTTATTTATTTTAATGTTGTGGACAACTACATTAAAACTTAATATCTTAAAAATAATTTGCCGTAAGTACATGGATTGTGTATTTATTTCCAATTTTTTTATTTTTTATTTTTTTTATTGAATAAATAGTTAATACATAATATCAACAAACAAGTCCTGCTAAGCCGATTGAATTGGCTTGTCAACAGGTGCTTAAAGTTAGTTTCAAATACATTTTTTAAAGTTATAATTTACATCTTATATCTACAGAATTAACAATTTTTCATACAATTTTTCATTCATATTAAAATAAATATTTTTTTTCCGATAGCCAATTTTTCACCATATATTTAACCTTATTCATAGATACAACAATAATAAATATAATAATCAATTATGTGCATCAAAACATTTAAAATGTAACGCGAAACAGCGGCGGCGGCGAGTGACTAGCAGTGACATCTGTTGTCTCTAATAGAAGCTTTCATTCACAAGTCCACACGATTCGCTGGGTCAATTTAAAGAATGTCCAATTTGGCATCTTCTGTCCCTACGCGCGCCATAGAATAAACGAGATGGCACTATATTTTTCGTCGAAGTAAAAATTAGCTTCCGAAGAAAGTTTAGGGACGCTTAGGTCATGACCGTGGGGGAGACAACACGGTGAATATTATATGTTTTACAGAGATGGTGACATAAACAAATGTCGTTTTTTCATTTTACACGCTTGTAGTGTGTGGAACAATGGTTGTTTTTCAATTGCATAGTTCGGGAAAGGATTAGAATAATTATTTATGTTGTTATCGATTTAGAATGAAACAAAACAAAAAACGTAAAAAATCATTGTCAAATAGAATCAAACACTGATTTTATTTATTTTAATGTTGTGGACAACTACATTAAAACTTAATATCTTAAAAATAATTTGCCGTAAGTACATGGATTGTGTATTTATTTCCAATTTTTTTTTTTATTTTTTTTTTTTATTGAATAAATAGTTAATACATAATATCAACAAACAAGTCCTGCTAAGCCGATTGAATTGGCTTGTCAACAGGTGCTTAAAGTTAGTTTCAAATACATTTTTTAAAGTTATAATTTACATCTTATATCTACAGAATTAACAATTTTTCATACAATTTTTCATTCATATTAAAATAAATATTTTTTTTCCGATAGCCAATTTTTCACCATATATTTAACCTTATTCATAGATTTACATTGCTTTATAGTATCAGGTAATAAATTAAATATCTTCGGTATGTTGTATTCAAACGTTCTCTGTCCGTATTTATTATTAAATTTCGGAACTATTAACCCGTCATTGCGCGTGAATCTAGTACTGTATTTATGTTCTAATTTTTCTTTATGCTGCGGGGTAAATATATACTGAATTATGATTTTTTGCCATAGTATAGCCTTAACAGGTAAAATTTTGGCACTCTGAAACAGCAACGGTGTATTATGTCTCTGTTTAAAAATATTATGGACGACTAGTAATTTTACAATTGCGTTTTGTACAACTTGGACTTGTTTCAGATTGGTTATACTAGTATTTCCCCATATGGTTAATCCATATCTTATAATAGATTCTGCCATTGACATATAAATTATTTTAAGTGTTTCAATTGATAGGAAAAAATTTAATGTGTACATTCTGCCAGCAATTGATCTGAGTCTTTTACCTGTTTTTTTAATATGTTTGTCCCATTTGAAAAAGCAATCTACTGTAACACCAAGATAGACATATTCTGTAACTAATTCTAAGCTTTCACATTTACAATTAGTCGGGATATTTTTATGGATGCAATTAAAACTATGAGAAATAATATTAGGATTAAATTGAAATCTGGCATTAGGTGATCTTATATGCATAACTTTGGTTTTTTTAGCATTTATTAATAGTCCTGCATCATGTGACCATTTACAAAGTTGATTAAAGTCAATTTGCATGAGTTCAATTGCAATTTTTAGATCTTTATGTGATATGACCAATGCCGTATCATCTGCAAATACAAAATGTTTAACAAAAGAGAAAAGTTTTTTCATTATAGTTACATAAATTATATATAGTGTAGGTCCCAATATGGAACCTTGTGGAACTCCTGCAGATACATTCTTTGTTTTACTAAAAGTATTATTTATTTTGGTACATATTTTTCTATTTCTAAGATAATCTTTAAATAGATTTAACACATTTCCTCTTATTCCAATTTTTTCTAAGGTTTCTAGCAGTTTTTTAGAGTTAATTGTGTCAAAAGCTTTAGAGTTATCGATAAATAACACAATAACATGTAATTTATTATTTAATTGATTATTTATGTAATTGGAAAAATCTTGCAGTAATTTTTCAGTATTTTTTTTTCTTTGAAAGCCATATTGATTTGGATCTATGATAGCGAATTTTTCAATGTAATTATTTAATTTATTTGATAAAAATTTTTCGAGAATTTTTTCTAACGCAGGTAGTATACTAATAGGCCTATAATTTCCCAGTTCAATGTGTTTTCCACCTTTAAATATTGGTCTAGTAATGCTACATTTAAATTCTTGTGGAATTTTTGCTTGCTTTATTATCGTATTGATTAAATGAGTAATTATTGGCCCAAGAGTTTTTATATTTCTTTTTAAATCAAACATTCTTATATTGTCAATACCTGTGCTTTTAGAGTTTTTCATTTTTTTAACAATGTTTTCAATATCAGTTATAGTAGCTCTTGGTATAAATAAACTGTGAGGCAGTTCTTCCAGTACAATATTAGTAGCTTTGTGATTGCATTTATGTAACATGTTGCTGATGCTATCCGAGAAGTAATTCACAAAATCATTTGACACAGAATCCTCAGTTCTATCTTTTAACATATATCGTGTTATTGTTTCATCACAATCGTTTTTGGGTTTACGTCCTAAAATATTATTTATCACATCCCAGGTTTTTTTTGTATCATTAAAACAGTTTTTAAATTTATTATTATAGTAGTTAGTTTTATTTTTATTTATAAGTTTATTGACAAGGTTTCGTGATTTTTTGTATTCTGTTTCATATGTTTTGTTTGTTGGTGTACTTTTCCATTTTTTATATTGTTTATCCCTTTTATTTATTTGACATAATAATTCACTGCTTACCCATTCATTTATTGCATAAGGTCGTGTTTTCGGTTTTTGCACTATCGTTTTAGAACTACTCTTGTAAAATTTATTAAATAAAGATTTTATTTTTTCATATAATGAAATACAATCCTTATCCTCTATAAGATTACTCCAGTTATAATCTCTGATATGTCTACCAATATCCTTTTGTGAGATGATTTGAATATACTTATTTGCAAAGTCTACCTGACGTTTATGACATTTTATATTAATAGCAGTGATAAAATGATCGGCAATATTATTTTCACAGACGCAAGCTGTTATTTTCTTGCCTCTAAATTTGGCAAATATATGGTCAATACACGTGCGAGTAATTTGTCCATTTGATACAGCTTCTCTGGTTACTACATTGATGCATTTAGTTAAATAATGGTTAGTAAGTAAGTTTTCATACGAAGTTACAATATTATCTTGTTCATCAAGCAAATTAAGATTTATATCTCCAAGTAAGATAATATTTTCCTTACTATTAATTGTCTCAAGATATGATGATAATTCCGTCAGAAATGAAGATTTACTGAAATTAGGAGGTCTATAGATAGCTATTATATTGACTTTAGTTTTGTCCTGGAGTATGAGCTTTCCTGATATATTTTCAAAATGTATTGATTTTAATGTTTTTAGTCTAAATTCAAATTTGTTTCTTATATACAATATAATACCTCCTCCTGACTTATCAGTCCTGCAGTAGTTATATGCATTATATCCAGGAATATTGTAAATACACATACTTTCAGTTTGAATAGATGTTTCACATAGCATCAGAATGTCAATATGCTTCAAACAATTAATTAAATATATATGCAACACATCCCAATATTTTTGTATAGATCTAATATTTAATTGAATACAAACAAGATTATCAGACGAATTTATGTTTTGTTTTTTTATCCAATCTTCTAAATTATTTACTGTACTACTTTCTATTTCATTATCATTATCTATATAAGAAAAATTATTCTGCGCCATTTAATTCGTGATGGTAATTAATTGTTTTCTTGTTTTGTTTAACAGACATATTTTGAGTATAAATTGAAGAATTTAATGTTAAATATTTAACAAAATAAAATTGATTGTATTTGAAGCTAATAGGTACAAGTAATTTTGATAAAGGCTTAATAAATATAAAATAAACTGTATGTTCACATCTAGTGTTATTTCAGAATATTTTTCATATTTTAAAAAAATTTTAAAAGCTGTTTTTATAATTATGAATGTGAAATATAGTACACAGTGAAAAAAAGCATGTTTAAGTAAACAAAAAAATGTTGTTGAAGGTGACGTTATGATATTACTATTAAAAAAATAATGTAATATAATAATGTTATTTTTGTTAGTAAATTTGTGATTTTTTATAATTTTTATAACGATATTTATGTAATAAAATGTAATAACACTAAATCTACTTTGAGAAAGGTTTAATCTTATTTCTAGTCAATATTCTATTTTTTCTTTTGCTAAAAGGCTCATTTTTTTATACACAATACATTTCGTTTTATCGTTTGCAGAATGCCTGATGTCAATATTCCAGTTCATTTTTTTATTTTTTTTATCACAATTTTTACATTTAGGTTCTTTATCTTTGTTAGCACAATCTTTGTAGGAATGATCACCAGCACAGTGTGTACACAATGGTTTGTCCTTTTCTTTATGAAGACACCTGACAGAAGTATGTCCAAAGCCCAGGCAGTGATAGCATTGCACTAGAGGATGGGCATCCTCTACTTGTATTCTCTGGTATCCCACATAGATTTTACCGGTATATACTAGCCTTCTTCTTATTTCAGTACTAACTTCTATTATGTAATTAGATGTGTTATTATATTTGTTTTTCAAGATCTTTTTTAAGGTCATCTCAATTTCTGGTTTATCTATCATCACATCCTTGATATCTTCATTCTGTTCGATTATATCTTGTATAATATCATCCTTATTATAGTCATTAGCAATGCCCTTAAGTATTATAGTTGGTCTTTTCTTTTTAATTTCTGTAGCACTGATGTCTTTGAACTCGTCTCCGATAGCTTTACTCATTTTTTCCGCATCGTACTTTGTCGAACATTTTATAAGTATTCTATTTTTAGATATCGCATTAACACCAATCACTTTGGCACCAATCTTACTTAAGTTAATTTTCTTCCTGATTTTATTTTGTATATTTTCTGAAGATTCGTCAGCATTGGTCGATGAAACTATTAATTTGTAATCACTTTCCAATACTTTATTTTGGTTTTCAGCTACTTTCCCGTATCCAAATGTTGGTTCGATTATTTTTTCCTTTGCTTCAGATAACTGAAGAGTTAGATGTCCCATCCAGTTAAATATAGCACTTGTTTTCGTTGTAATTAAGTTAATTTGTTCTTTATTAAATTTATTCACTTTATCTTGAACACAATTCAATAAATCATCAATTGCCTCCTTCGCAGAATCCATGAATTGATGTGGATTCATATTTTTTTGAAGTAAAAAACACCGTTTTTTAATAAAAACCTTAATAGGTTCTAGATATTTAGGATAAACTTTAAATTTCGTTATGTTTCACTGTTTGTTAATTGTTTAATTCACTAAATTTTTGTGTCTTATTGTCCTTTTTTCACAAACAATGAAATAGAGCACAGATTCACTTTTTTAAAGTTTGAAAACGCACAAACAATGCACGATCGTGAAATCAATGTATTCTGCACTTTTTTACTGCTTAAATATAGCTTTATTTGCGTTTATTTCTTTAAATTAGTATGAGCAAGGATGAAACGTCAAGTCTGTAGGTAGATAAAATTATTGTTAACATAATATATTAACATAATATTTATTTAGAGTCCGCGACTCTAAAACTCTATAACAAATTGATATAGTTAATAATATATGGGCATTTTTCACAATATCAAATAAAGATTAGTCACACATTTTTTTCAAATGACCTACCACGACTGAATCCCTAGAGCCGCCTCTGGAGTTAATAGATATTTGTTTAGCATACTTCTTAAAATAATAATAATAGTAAAATGGTACATATTATAAAGGATTAAAACATAAAGGTAGATAACTAGTGTTTGCATCGCATATTAAAGCCCATATTATATTTTTGTTTGTTTTGTTTTTTTTTTTGTTTTTTGTTTTTTTTTGTTTTTTTTTCGTGGTTCATTTTTGTTTTTGTTTGTATTTGATTTTATTTTTCAAAAAGTAAGAGTTCACTCTCCTTTCTTCCTAATTGACGTAGCCAAGAAGTGGTTAATTTACGAAGAACAATTGTACCGTCTTACCAGCTAATATATTATTGTATTTAAAAAAAATATATATACATATATCTATTTTACATAATTTACCCAGAATAGCAACATACATTGAAATGTTTTTCAACAAAACAAAACAGAATTGTTTTTTTCTTTCCAATAAAAAATATATACTGTAAGGAAGACAGAAAAATATTCTTGAGTTTTATATTTCCCAGCTAGCCAGAGTAAAGTTGGCCTCTCAGAAGCTGGGCGTACTGTACAGGGCCCGCAGATACTTTAATAGTACACAACTGCTCACCCTGTACAAATCGCAAGTGCGCCCTACGGTCGAATTTGGCAGCCATCTCTGGTCTGGAGCCCCTAAATACCTGAAAAAAACCCTTGACTCTGTGCAGAAACGGGCGGTCCGTTTGATAGATTCCCCAATCTTAACAAACGGACTGCAATCTTTAGAGCACAGGCGTCAGGTAGGTATGCTGTCCTTGTTCTATCGGTATTACAATGGAAGATGCTCTGAGGAACTAGCGTCATTGATCCCTTCGGCACCGGTGCGTAGTCGGGATACACGCCAAACGCGCGCCCAACATTTGTACACAGTTGACACTTGTCACATGAGAACGGGTCGCTTCTACGATTCGTTCTTAAGTTCAACAGCTCGGCTGTGGAACGAACTGCCGGCCTCTGTGTTTCCTCCCTCCTACAACATGGGACTCTTCAAGACCCATGTTCACTCCTTCCTCTCCACAAAGAGACCCTCCACACAGCATCCCCAAAGATGACATAGGCCCTGAGGGAAATTATTTTCTTCAGGGCCTCCTGTGTGGAGTAAATATAAAAAAAAAGCTAAGTAAGCGATCTACACAATAAAAGTAAGTAATTCAGATATTCTCTGAATAAATACAGTAGGTACAATAGGAATGATGACATTTGAATGATTTTTGTCACTACGCGAGTAATACTTTGTGTTGAGATGGCAGAAGTCGTGAATTCCATCAAACCCTCGGTCCTGTCTTGATATTGATATTATCTCTATTGTTTTTGTGTCCTATTTTTATCATTGCATCTTTTATTGTAACATTTCTCCTTGATTAAACTTGTGTAATATATAATCTGTTGATTGGACTTTTTGGTCCGTTTGTAAATAAAAAAATAAATTTGAAATGGATTTTTGCGACGCGCTTTTTCACAATAAAATAAAATTTATTTATAATAAAATAAACATATTTGCAAGTGACGAAACGACAAGCTACAATAATATTGAGGCACATTATTTACCTTGCCAAGCGAATGAAATATATTTAAGTATGCTAGGAGCATTTTTAAGGTTAAAAATACCATAAAAACCATAGACATATGAATATTAGTAGACCTGCCCTAAGTGATTAAAAGCGTATTATCCCCACTCCCCATACCGGTTCCATTGGAGCCGGCTGTGCTCGCGTATGGCCTCAAGTGAAATTTGAAAACGTGACGTCATCATTCTTGTGCGAACTATGGTCGAGGCATCATCGGTTCATTTTACGAAATAACACGGCAAAATGTTGACTTGTACTATGAAAACTTGTAAAAATAGATGTGAAAAAGAGAATAAACCCAATTGTCGTATTACATTCCATATATAAGCATTATTTTACTTTATTTTAAGCATATTCACATCGTATATGAATCAGTTGTTACTATCACATCGAGAAACGTCTGGACGCGAAACACAAAGCTGGTTGGTTGCTGGGAAGTAAATTATGAACATTTATAAAAGTGTCTTAACTAAATACTTAAACGAAATATTCGACTCTGAAAATATAACCGAATTTTTTTGCCGAATTTGGACTTCGCAAATTCGTTCATAACGTGGCGAGTAATTTGCGCTCCCATGTAAAAATGTCTATTCATTCAAAAGCAGATTTTACTTTTAAGAAGTAAATGGTGATATTATAATGCGAGATGCCTATTTACTGTCAGATTGATTTATTGACGAATCACAGTCAGCTTCACTCCCTTCGTTCTTCAACAGTTGATTTTACCCCTCGCCATTATCTTCTCGTCTATTAATTCCTATGTCTGTGATAAAAACGAAGCGGTGAGTACTAGCAAGTCCACGATGGATGTCTTGGCACACTAGGGATTAAAAAATCTCACAATATACCCATGATGATGCCAAAGATTAGGCCTACTGATGTCGGGCATTTGAAACAATTGTGTACCACACTTATAGCCCAGCTACACTACTCGCGAAGTTGATCGAAGTTGACCGAATACGATAGTGTGGGCACGAACTTCGCTTCGCTTCGCCCGACTTCCGATTGTTGTCGGTAAATGCGCCCGAGTCAAAGGACTCGAAGCGTCACGGCATAAATAAACCAATCACTGACTGGTTGGACTGAGTTACTCGCGAAGTTGCACGAGTGTGTGGGCACGCACTTCGAACTTCGGCTAACTTCGTCGAGGACTTTATCGAAGCGTCGAAGCGAGTAGTGTAGCTGACACTTTACAAAAAAATGTCACATGCTGCTTGAGTTCGTGTTTGAGTGGTTACGATTCTTGGCTATGGATCTGTGGGTCGCAGGTTCAAATCCCGACGTGGGCAACTAAATATTATTTGATATACTGAAATGACTTTTTAAAGTTACAACCATCAATTTAATATTTAACCAATTAAGAATAAGTGAAGAATATTGTTATAATATAACGAATCCTGAAGTAATCGCCAATATTTTCAAAAAACATTTCGCGACTACCACGCCGACCATCTCCTCAAACGAAAGGCATTTGAATGCCTATGATGACATTGACCCTATAGTCACTGCAAACATGGTGAAAACCGCCATTAAAAACATGAAATCCGGAACATCAGCAGGACATGACGGCTTAAGTACCGAACACGTCAAACATGCAGGGGTAGCGATTCTGAAACTACTGGCAACATTGTTCACCGATATCATAAAGAGTGGTTATCTACCCAAAGACATGACAAAGACAATCATAATACCGATAATAAAATCTAAACTGACAGACATAACTTTACAGGAAAATTACAGACCGATATCCATCGCCACCGCCACCGCCAGAATATTTGAACGAGTTCTCTTAGATCAAGTCGGACTCCAATTGAAAACGAAAGACAATCAGATGGGTTTTAAAACAGGATGCTCCACGGACTCAGCCATATTCTGCGTAAAACGGACATTGGAATACTACAGGAAGAGAAAAACAACAACTTACGCATGCTTTCTGGACCTTAGTAAGGCCTTCGACAGAGTCTACCATCCATTATTGTGGACCAAACTAAAAGAAAGAGGTCTACCATGGAAAGTAGTACGAATTCTCGACACATGGCACCGTCAACAAGAAAACTTCGTTAAATGGAAAGATGGTTTCTCAGAACCCTTTTTCTTAAAGAGTGGGGTCAGACAAGGAGGTTGTTTGTCCCCAGTACTGTTCAACATATATATGGATGAATTAACTCACAGGTTAAATAACGCTGGGGTAGGCTGCCATATTGGAGGAGAATGCATCAACAACGTGAGCTACGCAGACGATATGGTGCTGATGGCACCGTCAATAAGGGGACTAAGAATTCTCTTGAAGATCTGCGAAGAATACGCACTCGAAACAAACATGTTATATAACGCGAAAAAAACAGCACTGCTGGTCGTCAAATACAGAGAAGGACCAAAAAATATTCCCCCAGCGTTTTTAAATGGAGAACCTCTCATAATAGTAGAAACAACGAAATATTTAGGGCATATCATCACCAACAACTTAACGGATGACGACGACATCGATAGGCAGAGGCGAGCACTGAGCATAAAAAGTAACATGCTCAGTCGAAGATTTCGACTCTGCAGCCCGCAGGTGAAAAGGACGCTATTCTCAGCTTTCTGCACTACCTTGTATACTTGCGAGCTGTGGGCCAATTTCAAAAAGCGAACCATGGAAAGGCTTCGGATTCAATACAATAATGCCTACCGCATAATTTTCGGACTTCCAAGGCACTGCAGTGCCTCCTCGATGTTCATGGAGGGAAGAGTTCCCGGCTTTGCTGCCCTAATGAGATCCAGGGTAGCCGGAACGAGGGGAAGGATCAATAACTCCAGAAACATCCTCATCATCGAATCCCGCCAGACCTCAGGATCGAGCATCGAAAAACATTGGAGAAAAATATTGGCCCCCATAATTATCGCTCCGATGATAAGCTTACAAGATATTTAAATGTTTTATGTTAACACTCTCCATTCTATATAGTTCCTTTTACTTTTTCTTATATTTTATTTGCTCTATCAAACTTACATTTTAAATTATTTGTACTTAATTGTATCTCTGTATATAACATTGTAGTTATATTTTATGGATTGTGTGGGATTGCACTAACCTCCCCACATTCTGGAATAAACAATTATTTATTTTATTTATTTATTTATTTATTTATTTATTACCAATTGACGCATGTTCATTAAAAAAGAAGATTTCAAAAAGAAAATGTATTGTATCTCAAAGTTTACATAACAGCATAGAAAATTAGAAGGGATTTTTAAGCAAAATTTAAAAATATGCGAATATTTTAATATAATTATTCTAGCGCTTTGATGTGATTTTTTCAAAAACATTTGTAATTTTTCGGATGACTAACGACATCTGTCGGCCTCGCGTGAAATGAGATGTGTAGCGGAAAAGCGGTCAAGAAGATTTCTTCTTCCGGGTAAAAAGGTTTGCGTCCGAATTAATTATGTTGAAAAAGGTAAGAAGTTAGGATGACGGCATTTATAAATTTTGGTTCATTATAACAAATGATTAGTTACTTTTTATTATTTTAGTCGGAGGTGTGTTGTTAGCGACGATTTAACTAACTTGCTGCAGCATATGAGACAAGAAAATTATTTAGAATATTTTTCGGTCGGAGATGTTATTTACATTATGACATCTATAATTTTAGAACGGGTCGTTTCGGAGAATTTGAACAATTCTTCGAATTTCGAAGTTAATTTTCAAGTTGTGTGAAAGATTTAAGTTCTGTTATTATTTCAGTTCTGTCAAGCCTATAATGATATAATAACAGAACTTGAATAAGACTTACAGAATGTCTCCAAAACAACCCGTCCTTGCTTTTCATCAATTTGAATGTATATTTTCATAGAAAGAAATTGAATATTAAAATACACTAATTTTGCAATGGGGGTGGATATAAATACTAATTTCGGATATGCCTCAAGTATATTATTTATAATTTTAATTAATAAATTGAGAAATAACACAAATTAATCATATAAAATTTACTTACGCACGCCGGGATTTGATCCCGCGACCTCCAGCTTGCTAGTCGAGAGCCTTAGATCGTCAATAATTTTTTTTCTATGCCATTAAATCGGCGTTTATTGAAATATAATTTTTACATTTTCATACAAAAAAAGAGATTAACATTCTTAGAAGTTACCATAAGTAATTATCAACGATTAGGTTATATAAAAGAAAAAATGAAAATGCAAGAAATATTCGCAATGCAAAAAAAAAACAAGTTCTAAGCTGTTAAATTATTTAACTCCTCCCTAATTGAGAATAACTCGTGTTTAGCGAGGAAATGTCGTTTTAAGAGGAAGCCAAAAATGTCTATATTCTTGGTGTGCCTTATATCGTAGGTAATAGGCATTAAAATCGCTTGACAAACGGAGTCTAGAAACGTTCGATTTCAAGCAAAAAAATGGTTTTTACTTATTTTATAAATAATTTTATAATAAAGCAAAAAAGTTAATCAAGTGAAACTGTCACAGATAATCTTAGCTATAATACTGTATTTTTTAAAGTTGTTTCCTTTACGCGTTCATACATTTCTATTGAAAAAATATTTTTTTTGTAGTTTGAATTTATATTTTTTATTGAGTAATTTATTATTTTATTTGTATTCTACTCAAGTGAAGCCATATGAAAACCTTCAATTTAAGTAAAGCATATTTTTGGTTTTCATAATTTATACCAATTCGTTATAAAGATTAATCGAAATAGTGATTTGGCATTAAGTTCGCCTTAAATTATGAACATATGTGTACAGATAACAGATGTCTATACGCTAAATTTATTTATTTTTATTTTTATTTGGTACTTACATTATTTTGTTACAATTTATGTTTTCCAGTAATGTAGGCCTCACTGGGTGGCTTGCCCGTGCTGAGGCCTTCATTTTTATAATATGAAAATCTAATCTACATATTACATTTAAAGAGAAGATAATAAATTTGAAAAGAAAATAATAAATTTAAAATTAAAAATACGAAATACAAAATAATACATTTAAAATTAAAAAAAATTATAATGAAAATAATCTTGTGTGTTTGTGAGTGATGTGTGTTTATGTTGGTTTTGTGTGTTACGTGTAGGTTTTATTTTTATTTTATGCTATGACATTTTGGTAATATTGTCTTTTTTGTTCTTTAATCCATTTTGTAATTTTGTGTGTGAATTTATTTTTATTTTCCTGAATTTTAACTTCAAATTTTACACTGTTGAAAGCTTTTATAGCATGGTATTGGTAGTGTCTTTGTCCAAAGCTTGAATTTACTGTCGGAGTTTTTATGTTTTCTTTGTACGCTTGTCTAACTAGTCTGTATATATTGAAAAATTGATATTTAATATATATTTAAATATTGCAAACATAAAAAATACAACGTTTTACAGAAAATAACTTGATAAAACATTGTTAAATATAGAAATTCCATTAGCCTGTCTGGGGCCCAGGAGTCGAAAGGCGTCATGTAAATTGTAGTCATCTGTTTTCTTCGATACTTCTTGGGATTATCTTTTCAGCGATTTCCTGAAAGGGAGCCATAGAGCAACTAGCTCCGAGCAGAAGGGACTTTTTCATGGCATAATAAAATATTTAAAAAAATACTCACGTATCACTTCGCGACCTTAACACAGTTAAAAGAATCCATTTCTTGGAAACATTGAAACTAAATTTTAAACAATGATCCTATCGTGACACAAATAATAATTTCAGTTACAATTGAAAAGAATGTACATTTGTACATGTGTGTACATACGCGACGGTTTTATGTTCAAATATCAATAATGTAAGCATACATTTAAATGTAAAATATCGGAGTTAATTTGCATATGAAAGAAGTTTGTGTACACAAGACGGTTAGTTGTTTGGACAAATAATGACAAAACAAAAAAATAGAATCGTGAAGAAGACAGAACTACATACATATATTATGGTATTATATTTATCTCTAAATAGTATAAAATAAAGTCGCTAACCACGTCTGTCTGTTTGTGCGCTTAGTTCTTTAAAAGTACGCAACGGATTTTAATAGGGTTTTCACTATCATTTAGAGATTTTTTTCCGGAAGGTTTATGTATTTATTTATTTATTCATTTATTTAAATCCCAGAGGGCTTTTACATGTAGGTGGTACAATTTTTATGACAGTTTTGAAACATGAGAAAGAAATATTAAAAATAACAAGAACATATTTTTGTTGTTTGTTTTTGGGGTGTTATGCCGTGTTGCGCTAACTCCTTCTTTAGCCGACGTTTCGGACAGCGTTGCAGTGTCCATCATCAGGGCAGATCCGGTAGATCCGAAGATGTGTCCGGAAGATGTGTGTGAAAGTGAACACAGTTCAATTTGGGAGGCGGGTTTGGGTACCACCGCCCCGGCAACCATTCATTTGATAACCAACACCTCATTTAGCAGGGGTGTCCGGGTTCATCGTGTGAGGTGTGTTTATGATGGGCCTGCCTACCACTTGCGTGTCCTGGGAGAGGCTGGTTTGAGGAGACCCTTTGACCTCTCCAACTGGTCTCTAGGAACATCGCCTTGCGCCGCAGCGGGAGGGATATATTTATACGTCACTCCTGAACACACTGATCCTAAATTGCTACCCATCCTTCATACATTTTTCCTATCCTCATATTATATATATATATATATATATATATATTAAAAATACCCTCCACACAAATCATCCCCAAGGACGCATAAACCCTGAGGGAAATTATTTTCCTCAGGGCCTCCTGTGTGAGGTTAAGGCGATGCACTACATCGTGTAATATTTTAAATTGAGCCGCTATCAATAACAACCCTTACGTAGATGGCGATAAGCTTTAAATTCCCGCTTAACACCATACGCGTGTTTTGATTTATGCAAGAAAAAACATGGCCAAAAAGTGCCTTTTATTTTATTTTGTGGATGTTCAGGCATAAATATTTAAAAAAATTCAATCATTATATAAATAACTTAATTTGCCACATTATACAATAAAATCATAACCGAAAATGGGTTCGTAAGTAGAGATTTTGAACTTTAAAGCAGTTTTCATAGGCCTATACATTATTTTTTTTCTGGGCTTATAAAAAGACTTATATAAAAAATACTTGATTATTTCAAAGGTCAAGATGTATTCTACTCGCAGTATTTAATTAAAGCATCTGAAACATTTCTAGGCGACTAAATTTTCAAACCAAAAACACATAATTTTGCATCACTACGTATGGCATAGCCTTTGTAAAAAAATAGTTTGTATGGATTTTTTTTAACATAATCTACACTTTTCACTGTTGATAATATCTGTGGGCTGTAGCTGCACATTGTGGTATCTTGTGGTAATGAATATAATATAGTGACTTTTTTCCTACATAGGGTTAAAATAATAGAGAAAGTAATATCAGCCAATGTTTGACTTATTTCTCATAATTTTAATGCTGAATTTCTATTATATAATTTTACCAATTTCTATGATATATTATAGACCAATATTTAAAGGTGGAAAACACATTGAGCTGGGAAATTATAGGCCTATTAGTATACTACCTGCATTAGAAAAAAATCATTGAAAAATTCGCTATCATAGATCCAAATCAATATGGCTTTCAAAGAAAAAAAATACTGAAAAACTACTGCAAGATTTTTCCAATTACATAAATAATCAATTAAATAATAAATTACATGTTATTGTGTTATTTATCGATAACTCTAAAGCTTTTGACACAATTAATTCTAAAAAACTGCTAGAAACCTTAGAAAAAATTCGAATAAGAGGAAATGTGTTAAATTTATTTAAAGATTATCTTAGAAATAGAAAAATATGTACCAAAATAAATAATACATTTAGTAAAACAAAGAATGTATCTGCAGGAGTTCCCCAAGGTTCCATATTGGGACCTACACTATATATAATTTATGTAACTATAATGAAAAAACTTTTCTCTTTTGTTAAACTTTTTTTATTCGCAGATGATACGGCATTGGTCATATCACATAAAGATCTAAAAATTGCAATTGAACTAATGCAAATTGACTTTAATCAACTTTGTAAATGGTCACATGATGCAGGACTATTAATAAATGCTAAAAAAAAACAAAGTTATGCATATAAGATGCATAACTTTGACCATATTATTTCTCATAATTTTAATTGCATCCATAAAAATATCTCGACTAATTGTAAATGTGAAAGCTTAGAATTAGTTACGGAATATGTCTATCTTGGTGTTACAGTAGATTGCTTTTTCAAATGGGACAAACATATTAAATAAACCTATAAAAGACTCAGATCAATTGCTGGCAGAATGTACACATTAAATTTTTTCCTATCAATTGAAACACTTAAAATAATTTATATGTGAATGGCAGAATCTATTATATGATATGGATTAACCATTTGGGGAAATACTACTACAACCAATCTGAAACAAGTCCAAGTTGTACAAAACGCAATTGTAAAATTACTAGTCGTCCCTAATATTTTTAAACAGAGACATAATACACCGTTGCTGTTTCAGAGTGCCAAAATTTTACCTGTTAAGACTATTCTATGGCAAAAAATCATGGTTAAGTATATATTTACCCCGCAGCATAAAGAAAAATTAGAATATAAATACAGTACTAGATTCACGCGCAATGACGGGTTAATAGTTCCGAAATTTAATAATAAATACGGACAGAGAACGTTTGAATACAACATACCGAAGATATTTAATGTATTACCTGACACTATAAAGCAATGTAAATCTATGAATAAGGTTAAATATATGGTGAAAAATTGGCTATCGGAAAAAAAATATTTACTTTAATACTTATGAAAAATTGTGTGAAAAAATATTCGATTCTGTAGATATAAGATTAAGAAATTATAACTTATAAAAATGTATATGTAACTAAACTTTAAGCACCTGTTGACAAGCCAATTCAATTGGCTTAGCAGGACTTGTTTGTTGATATGTATCAACTATTTATTCAAAAAAAAATTAAAAAAACCCAGCAAATTTTTCATTCAAACAACTTTACACATTTATTACAAACGATTATCGGGTTATCTTTTAGATTGATTTTGACAACTGTAATTCCAGAAGGTTAGTCGCACAATTAAAAACGAGATACGATGGCGCCAATTTATTTAAAAATATCGAAATGTCAAAAACTATTAATCTTATCAATAAGTGATATAAGAATTTCACGGTCGTTATCAATTTGAAAACATTGATTAAACATAGTTGTAAGTATTATACATGCTTAATATTCCGCATACCCAATTTATACTGATTTATAACAAGTTTCTCGTTAACTCTTCATGTTTTTAAGTTCCAAAAAAAAGGTTTTTTTGAAGATTACATCTTTTATTTTTTTATTATTATTTTTTATTTAAGGTTATTAACAAAATCATGTGTGCTACCCGACTCATTAGACAATATCTGTTCTGAGCCGGGTAGCCGTATAATTAGATATATTTTGTAAACAAATCAGTAGATATAAAATATTACATACATATACCTATATAAACAAAAAAATTGAACAAACTTTAGTATGAGAGTTCTTATTGACATGGAGTAACCCATAAAAACAAACTAATTTATTTATCTATTTATTTACTACACGCCCTAGTGGGCTTTTCTTTAAAAAAAATACAAGCATTTTGTATCAGAGAAAACACTTAAAAATTAATACAATAAAGAAGAATGTAAACATAATGGCAAAAATGAATCCTCACGCATATAATTGAGTTTAAAAGATTCAACAAAACAAAATAGTAGAAGCGGAGAAGTTATATGGGTACATAGGTCTATTTGTGTCTAGAAGAATAAAAGTGATAGAATATACAACATTTATACTGATTAGTTTCCGAGATTGTGAAGTCTCGGAATCGGAGAATTTTGGTAAGCTAGTGTCCTGGTGTTATTGAAGTAAAAAGGTAAGAAATGTCGGCATGATTTTTTGGGAACATGGATATTGATACATTGAAGTAATTCGGGACTGTCAATTTTAAAAGCTTATTTTTCTTTCTGAAAGTTTCAATAGAGACATTTTATCCAAGAGGTAATTGTTATTTATGTTTTGTATAGGAATATGCAATTTATAATTTATAAACCTTAGAAACTTCCGTTGAATCTTTTCAATGTTATCAGAATGAATATTGAAAAATGGAGACCATAACGTAGAGTTATACTCAAGTTGGCATCTGACAAGGGTTTTATATAACATAATAAATGTTCCTAAATTATTGAAATCTTTTGCAGCTCTCAAAAGAAAGCCAAGAGTCTTCAGGGCCTTGTTGATAATATTATTAATATGACATACAAAGGTGAGTTTACTGTCGAACATAATGCCTAGATCAATAATTTTATTAACACAAATTAAATTTTCATCATTTAATGAATATTGAAAAAAAAATAGGATTACTTATTTTGGAAAAATGATTGAACTGGCATTTATTTATGTTTAATACTTATCATATGTATAGAGTAAAGTTGTATTTAAAAGTAAAAATAAGTAGGAAAAATGCTAGCAATTGCATTTAAAACATTAGAAACAGTAAAATAGTCTATGTAGGCGTAAAAAATAAAAATATATGATATAATAACACGCTCTATTCATTTGTTATGCCTAAACGTTAATTATATGAAATTCCCTCGATAGAAAAAAATCGCAAAAAAGCTCCGAAAATTATTAAAAACACGTTTTGTTTTTTTACGCGTTTATAGGCATGAAAAATTCACAGCGTATCTTTAAATGCAACAAAAGCATTTGTCGAGAGATTTTTGCTCTATTTCAAACGAGTCGTGTTTTATTAAATATTTTCACCATTTTCGCTTAATTATTATCGTTTTTTTTTAATATTAGCGCGCTCCCTCTAACATTTGTATTTACATATCTCCTTTTCAAACCACCTAGCTTACTACGGGGCCTTAAGAACAAAAATTGAAGTATTTTATTCAGACTGTACTGTTCCACTATTCATAGATTCATTGTAGACAATATTAACGACTCTTAAACGAAAAATGTGAAACAGAAAAGACAGAAAAACATTTATTTGCCAAGGAAGTGCTCTGACCACTGAGCTAATACATCCATATCAGCTTACGTCATTTTTTAAAATTCACAATTCCGTAGTACATTATTATAATTTATCTCATAGGGTTTAAGCCAGCGTTAACAATGTAGTGCACGAAAACATATTTTTAAGACTTGATTATAAAACAACGACTTTTCTCTACTTTGTATAAATGTAATATGCATGTATTATATATGTAAGCCTTCCGGAAGATATTCTCTAAATGATAGTGAAATCCATATACAAATCTGTTGCATAATTTAGAAGAACTAAGCGGACAAACAGACTTAGCTGGCTTTTAAAGATAAATTCAAGTGGAAACAATTTTTCGAAAAGATCATTGAAATACATTTCACAGAGTTCAATGTTTGGATTTTATCATTATCTCCTCAGGCCTCAGGCATATTCTGGCCGGATAAAATCCAAATAGTGGAAAAATTCTGAACGCATCCGAAAACTGAAAACTTTTTTTTATAGACTTTAAAATTTTATTATTATAACAAATACTTCACATTATACATCATATTTTTCACAACCAGTAAGGGAGAAAACGATTTCTGTAAGACCGTACGAGTTGTCGCCAAAACCAAACAAATTAGCCTGAGTGAAAGTGTTAATAGGTACTTCAAATTTCTTGTAGTAATCGATTGAAAATTTCCTGCCACTCCTCTTAAAAATCTAATTTCATCAGCTTTATCTCTGGACCATGTTCGCACATCCATCATCCCGATTTGACGGTATGTAAGGGTGGGGTGTTACCCTGCCTTCAGAAAAATTGCTTTTACCAAAACCTACACGAATTCAAGAATTCCCAATTTTTTATCTTTTAAATGACGCCATCCACGTTTCCAAAAACGATTATGACATAAGAATTTAAATCAACACAATTAACAACGTACAGAAGACGGTCGAAATACGCGATAGTTAGGATAAACAAGATAAGAAAAAGAACGTTAACTAAATAGATGGTGGGTTGAAGAATGCTATGTTGGATTACTGTGTGAGATAGTTGATGGAATAATAGATAAAGCAGTAAACCGGCGACTAAAATTGGTGCTGAGTCTATTAGAATACTTAAAAACAGGAGTGTGAAAAATTAAAAAATACATATATGTAAATTTTATTTTGAGTATTTATTACTCATTTCTTGCTACATAGCAATACCTAAAACTCATAAGAATTTACAAAACATAAATGTGAGGTAGTACAATAGGGACAATACCCTAAAATAAAGTGGAAATCTTAACGACGTAAGAGAAGAAGCCATGCACACAAATATGCGACTCGCGGCCCTTGTATATTGGACAGACCAGCGGTTGAATTTGCTCTAGCAAATCTCTAAAATAAAGTGGTAATCTTAACGACATAAGTGAAGAAGTCGTTTAAAAAAATATTCGACATACGGCTCGGCGTAATGGAAGGACATACGCTCGAATTTTCCCCAGCAGACCTGGGGAAAATTCATTTAAAAAAAAATATTTCCGATGAACGAATTACTAAAATCTCAAATGTTTCTAGAGGGATTCCTGGGGAAGTTACTAATTCATCGTCTATCAATAAAATTTGCTGTTTACTGCTAATTTGATGGTTGAAAAACGTTTTATAAAATTTTCAAACCGTTTTACAGAAAATATATTTGAAATGGTAATGTACCACAGACATAGGAATTAATAGACGAGAAGATAATGGCGAGGGGTAAAATCAACTGTTGAAGAACGAAGGGGGTTAAGCTGACTGTAATTCGTCAATAAATCAATCTGACAGTAAATAGGCATCTCGCATTATAATATCACCATTTAGTTCTTAAAAGTAAAATCTGCTTTTGAATGAATAGACATTTTTACATGGGAGCGCAAATTACTCGCCACTTTATGAACTAATTTGCGAAGTCCAAATTCGGCAAAGTAAATTTCTTCTGTTTGCAGAGTCGTAGTTAGTTTCAGAGTATTTAGTTAAGACACTTTTACAAATGTTTCATAATTTACTTACCCCAGTAAACAACGATGAGCACACTTGAGAATCGCTACATTGTGATGTGATAGTATATGTTTCTAAAACTGATCCATATAATACGGTGTGAATAAGCTTAAAATAAAGTAAAATAATGCTTACTTATGGAATGTAATACGACAATTGGGTTTATTCTCTTTTTCACATCTATTTTTACAAGTTTTCATATCACAAGTCAACATTTTGCCGTGTTATTTCGTAAAATGAACCGATGATGCCTCGACCATAGTTCGCACAAGAATGATGACGTCACGTTTTCAAATTTCACTTGAGGCCATACGCGAGCCCAGCCGGCTCCAATGGAACCGGTATGGGGAGTGGGGATAATACGCTTTTAATCACTTAGGGCAGGTCTACTAATATTCATATGTCTATGTAATGTACTGATTTTATTATTCTTGAATATAAATAATACATCCGTGGGGATTGGTTTATAAACATGAATTATCGTTACGAGTAAGAATTAATTAAAATCGTTTATAAAATTAATTAAACCCACGTTATTAGTCTTGTGTCGCCTTAATATACAGGGTTTTCCAATAAGAGGTGTTTTTATTTTTTATTTTAGAGGTGTTGTTGATGATCAACCGCATTGAGTTCTTGTGTTAACTGAACTTTATAAGCCTTAAGACACAAATCTTCATGCAAAATACGGTGTAATGTGGAATGTGTAATTCCAAAGAACGACGAGGAATGGACAAACCTGGGTTTTCTTCAACACTTTCGGCTACAGCAGCAATATTATCGGCTGTTCTTGAGCGACGTGCACGGGTTTTATTCTTCACATCACTAAATTGTCCCAACAGCTCGAATTTTTCCACCAATTTCTGTATTGCGGTCCGACAAGGTGCTTCACGACGACCCAAAAATGTTCGAGTTTTACGAACCGTCTCTGCCAAATTTTCACCATTTTTATAGTGAATTTTAATAATTTCAATGCTTTGTTGAAGCGTGTATCGTTCCATTTTTATTAATGGCGTAGTTTCTACTTGTCAAATGCCAAAAAATGACAGCTTCAAAAGTAACATCTACCGAAATAGCGGGCTATTCAAAATAACACCTCTTATTGGAAAACCCTTTATAAAAAGATACAAACTGTGAGTTAAAGCTGATGCCGTTACTTAAATTCTGTACCTATTTATAGTTTCATTTAGCAATGTTTAGGGTTCATTATTTTCAACCCTGTTTCGTAGAATTTTAATCTTGTAAATAGACAAGTCAGCTAGCTAGTCAACAACGTGGGTTCTGTCACCATATCATTTTATGTCTCCTGATAAGCTGACGAATGACTAATCACACGAGAGCATTGATTCGAACAGTGATTTAATACAAATCCGTTATATTTAAGTCTAGCGTTATTTTATGATTTGGGAAAAGACAATTGTAACGGTATTATTAGATAAAAGCACAATTTTAACGGTGAACCAAATTAGTTTTTATGTTGAGTACAATCAATTTGCAAGTATGACATTTATTGCAGTTCAACAATTGTGCAATCAAACACAGATAAAGAAATTGCAAATATTTCAAGTTGCGCCACAATACGAAGTATGTCATAAAAATACAAATAAATAGTAGTATATCTGTGTGTAAGGATATAATGGCAAACCTTATGATTCCAGAGATAATCTCATTTTTAATGTCAGTGCCATACAATTTTTTCTTAAAAAATGATAACTCCTTCATTTGTACACGCAGTTGCTTCATACGAAATTTTATAGCATAGTAATGATCAGCAAAATCTATTTCTAGCCAAAAAAAATTCAAGTCTCTATGTCTATGAGAGGCGATTTTCAGCCCACTGTGCGGCGAGGTGAAAAACTAGCCAATAGCATCCCCGCAATTATTAGAAAGAGACAAAGCGATGCGGGAATGAGAATCGAAGACCACTCGGAATTAGCATAATAACTAAATAGTTTGTCATACAATAAACTTTTCACTACATCGAATTCTCATTTGAATTTCAAATGAATTTAAAATGGAACTGATTTTAATTATTATTTTTTTTTGGTAAACTAATGTTTAAGACAAGATTTTTTATGCATAGCACAAAGGGTAACAATTATTTTACAAGCAATAATTATTCGCCTGAAACACTCATCCACATTGAAAAATCTCCTGATAAAAGATACATGACGCCAACGGGACTCGAACCCGTGTCCCTTCGATTTCCGGTCTACAGCTCTGACCACTGAGCTATGGCGGCTTATCTCTTATCCGCGAAATAATTCAATATATACTAGTGTTTCATTCAACAATTACTGCTTGTTACATTTTTTCACCTGAAAACAACCAACTTTATTTTATATGAGAAAGGCATTGTAAGTGCTAACTCTCTCACTAGATGGCGTCGAGACAAATTGTCTAAATTTTTAGGTGAAATACTAGAACTTGTCAAATATTAATTATTATTTCATTATTATTTTTTTGGTAAACTAATGTTTAAGACAATATTTTTTATGCATAGCACAAAGGGTAACAATTATTTTACAAGCAATAATTATTCGCCTGAACGGGACCAACAGCCGTCCCGTTGGCGTCATGTATCTTTTATGATCAATTTCAATGTGGATGAGTGTTTCAGGCTAATAATTATTGCTTGTAAAATAATTGGAACTGATTTTGATATTTGAAAATTAAAGAAAAAAACATTTTCTGACACGCCTAAAATACACTTCTATCTGTTTGTCTCTTCAGCGATCTAACAAAAGTGTCTATGATCTAACAAAGGTATTTCCTTGGTATTTCTATCTAAGTTCGCGTGTTTGGCGGTGATTTTAGCTATGCGGTCTTGTCACTTCTTTGCAAATACCGCGAAATTTCTTTGAAATTATTGGCGAAAATTGATGGTGGCCACGATTAAATGAAGTTATTGGGCGATTAAATTAATTTAACTTTACGGCGTGCCGCCGAAATGTCATGACTTCAAACTGTGTAAACTATAATAAGTGATAAGTGAGTATAATAACTTATTCCCGTAGTTTACGAAGTATAGTGTAGCGAACATTCCAGTTCTCGTTTATTAGAATATATGGATTCTATAGGGTTAAGGGCAAACGTAACGTTCGTTGTAATTTACGCCTTCATAGAAGTAAATTTAATTATTTTAATAAAATATACCTTTTGCAAGTTATGCTTGAAAATATTAAGGGCCCACATAACCCTGCGTGCGCTGAAAACCGAGTAAATTTGAAAAATTATTATAAAAGTTATGTGGTGAATAAAAAGTTAAATTGTTGATTCCACATTATTTATTAAAAATAAAAATAAATTTTCTATTAATATTAACATTTTTTTATTGGTTTTAATGGACTACTGATGAAAACCGTTGTCGGCATCATAATTTCACCAAAAATTATCCAAACTACAAAAATTAAAAAGGATATGTGTATATTATGAATACCAAAAAATATGCTTTAGATAAATTGAAGGTTTGCCTTTCGCTTCGCTTGAGTAGAATACAAATAAAAACATGAATTACTCAATAAAAAATATAAATGCAAATTACTAAAAAAAATATTTTTTCAATAGAAATGAATGAACGCATAAAGGAAACAACTTTAAAAAATCAGTATTATACCTATAAGATTAACAGTTTCACTTGATTAACTTTTTTGCTTTTTTTATAAAATTATTTACAAAATAAATAAAAACAATTTCTTTGCTTGAAATGGAACGTTTATAGACTCCGTTTGTCAAGCGATTGGAATGCATATTACCTACGATATAAGGTAAACCAAGAATATACAAATTTTTGGCTTGTAGCTTCCTCTTAATAATTTATAAAAACTTGTCAAAAATTAAAAAAAATCTCATCAAACTATAACTACTGCATTATTTTACAAAATTGTTTTTTTATTTATGCAGATTGTATAATTTTTGGTGAAGTTATGATGCAGACAATCGTTTTCATCAGTGGTCCATTTAAACCCCTAAAAATAATAATTATAAAAAAAAATGTTAGTTGAAAAGTTAAAAAACCAGACACGCGGATATCGATATTGTTTTATACTATTTAGAGATTGTATAGGTTAATAAATTCATATTTCGTGATTTTGGACCCGGACATGATGCCAACTCAGCCACTGACCGGTCCTAATGTTGTATGTATAGTAGGATTGTTCGCTATCTAGTTCACAAGGACACAAAAATAGGAAAACCCGTAAACTGATTAGTATGCAAGTCATTTTACAAATGTTGCTACACGATCAAGACGATTGCCAAAACACTGCATTTGGGTTAACATTACAATACAAATCCACATTTCACAAAGGTGGAATGTTTTCAAACAAAACCACGCAATGGTAATTCCACAAAGAATCACATTACACGAAGACAAACTGCTGGAATATGATAATGATATCATTATTATAAAATGAGACATGAATGTAAATAAGGAGTGATATAACGTATAAAAAACATTGTGAAAAACCAACTTGCAATTGTGAAGTAATAATTAAATAATATTATAACAACGGTTGCATTACGTAATAATACTTTGTTTTTTATTATCCATTATGATACTGAAAGGAACAATGATATGTTATTGTTATTAATTATACATTCGAATTGAAACATCGCTTTCTCGTGTGAATACTGCAAATTAATAATATACGCATGTAGCATTAAGATATATCAATGAAATGTAGGTATAAAGAGTGTCACTCGTTCTCGTTGAAAAAGTTAAATAAAAGCACTAGTTAAAAGTATTGGTTGTAAATCACTAGACATTAATCTTAGTTATAAGCCACTAGTTATGTCACTAAACCACTAGAACAAAAGTTCAATAAAAGCACTAGTTAAAAAAAGCATTAGTTGTAAATCACTAGACATTAATCTTAGTTATAAGCCACTAGTTATGTCACTAAACCACTAGAACGAATGTTCAATAAAAGCACTAGTTAAAAGTATTGGTTGTAAATCACTATACATTAATCTTAGTTATAAGCCACTAGTTATGTCACTAAACCACTAGAACGAAAGTTCAATAAAAGCACTAATTAAAAGTATTGGTTGTAAATCACTGGACATTAACCTTAGTTTTAAGCCACTAGTTATGTCACTAGCTATTAAACTTAGTAAAAGTTGAATAAAAGCACTAGTTAAAAGTATTAGTTGTAAATCACTAGACATGAATCTTAGTTATAAGACACTAGTTATGTCACTATCTATCAATCTTAGTTATAAGCCACTAGTAATAAGTTATAAGTCTAAATGATAGGAATAGATTAAATGCATAAATTAAGTTGTTAAGCGCCATTGAGGTGATTTTCCCACGAAAACGGCGCTATACAAGTAATGATACAGTTACAAATAAGAATACAGTTTTGTCCTTCTTTAAGGGACATTTGACATGATTTAAAAATAAAATTCACTTTGATAGTTCCCATGAAGCACATGTCAACCTGTAGGTTGGTTGGTTATGGTGTTTATAGCTACATTTTAATATTATTTTTTTTTTTTTTTATATTTACTCCACACAGGAGGCCCTGAAGAAAATAATTTCCCTCGGGGCCTATGTCATCTTTGGGGATGCTGTGTGGAATGAAAATAAATTGTGTTTTTAATAAAATTGTGCGTCTTTTATTAAGAAACGGTTGCGCGGCCTCTTTCATATAAAACTTAAATTTGTATTTGAGGCCAAAATACACACTGAATAATTATTTTGTTGTTCAATAGATATAGCAAAGCAGTCTGTGGCAGGACAATGTTTTATATTATAAAATGCATTCCAAATGGATGAGTTAATTTCTAACTGGTTTCTAATTTTAATATATTGTAATAATTGTGCTCGCATTATGTAATTGACATGACATTTCTCCATAAAATAATACACAACGAAATAGACTGCTCAGAACTTCTATCCCAAATAAATTTTAACACCCCATCTAAAAGAACTCGACACACCAACCTTTTTTACACAACTAGTAATAATACAAACGCTGCAGCCAATTCCCCTATTTCTCGCATCCTTCAAACATTCAACTCAATTCAAACAAGGACAAATACCGATATATTTTTTGATTCTCTCCCTCTATTTAAGAAAAACTTTTTTAGCACTCTGAATTTGCCCACATAACACACACAACCACACACCGACACACATGCACACGTACACACACACACACAAACACTCACACATACCTCTCTCCTTCCCCAGCACACTAATTTAACTTAACTTAAAAATGCAACTTAACCGTAAAATGTATAATATACCTCATATGCAAATATGTCAGCGACATGTCATTGGTACCAATTATTGTACTTAACTTTTATAATTTTGTAACTATTGTCATCTATGTAATTATGTACTGTTTGTTTCTGCAATAAACAAAAATAAATAAATAAATAAAACTCGAAAAGTAGTAGACCGATATCGCTGAAAGTTTCAAAGTTTGTTGTTATTAGTGCCAGGAGTGTTTAGAAATGTTTAAATGGTAGAAGTCGGGGACGCACGAGGAATACTTAAGACGAAGCTTAATGCCAAATCACTATTTTAATTAATCTTTATAACGAATTGGTGTAAATTATGAAAACCAAAAAAATATGTTTTAGTTAAATTGAAGGTTTTCCTATCGTTTCGCTCGAGTAGAATACAAATAAAATAATAAATTACTCAATAAAAAATATAAATCTCAACTACTAAAAAAAATATTTTTTCAAAAAAAATACAGTTTTATAGCTAAGATTATCTGTGACAGTTTCACTTGATTAACTTTTTGCTTTCTTATAAAATTATTTACAAAATAAGTAAAAACCATTTTTTTGTTTGAAATCGAACGTTTCTAGATGCCGTTTTTAATGCCTATTACCAACGATATAAGGTATACCAAGAATATACACATTTTTTGACTTGTAGCTTCCTCTTAACGCAATATCTCGAATTAAAGTCGAGGTTATGTAGTTTTTTAACAGTATCAATACATTAGCGGGGGATCAACTAGTTTAATTATAAAACATTCAATTCGCAAATTACAAAGTGGCCACATGGCTGCTAATCTGCATATTCTACTTTACTATACACTTAATTAGTGACACGTTAATATAAACGTCTTAATTAACACTTTCAGCACAGCATTTCTGTAATCTTTTTTATTTGTTTATTACACACTATACACTTTACAAATATAAGGTAAAAAGTCCCGTTAAACTGCTTTTTAGCAGTTTGTCTAACGGGTTCTTTAATTGTAAATCTTATTATAGTGAGTTTACAGTTACATTTTTACAATTATATGTATAAAACAAAAAATTAAAAATTTTACAGACATATGGCAAAAGAAAAATTATGAAAAACATAAATAACAATTTTAAAAGTCTTTAGAATAATATATCATTGTAAGCTAATACAAATTAATTCTTTCAGTGCGCCAAGTCTTCACTAAGTTCACCAATTGTTTGTTTTGGGCACAGTTTTTAATTTCAGCAGGTAACATATTCAAACTAATGGGAATCACATAGTTTAACGTTCTTTGTCCATATTTATTTGTATGCTTAGCTACAATAAGTCCTTCATTAAAGTTAAAACGAATATTATGATTGTGTTCTAGCCTGTTTATATATAGGGGGTTATTTATGTGCTGAAATATTATATAGTACCACAGAATTGCACTCACTGAAAGAATTTTGAGACTGTGAGAGAAGTATGGAATATTATGCCTTTCTTTGTATAAATTTTTTTCAGCTAATAAGTAAGTTCACCAATTGTTTGTTTTGGGTACAGTTTTTAATTTCAGCAGGTAACATATTAAAACTAATGGGAATCATATAGTTTAACGTTCTTTGTCCATATTTATTTGTATGCTTAGCTACAATAAGTCCTCCATTAAAGTTAAAACGAGTATTATGATTGTGTTCTAGCCTGTTTATATATAGGGGGTTATTTATGTGCTGAAATATTATATAGTACCACAGAATTGCACTCACTGAAAGAATTTTGAGACTGTGAGAGAAGTATGGAATATTATGCCTTTCTTCGTATAAATTTTTTTCAGCTAATAATTTAACCAATGAATTTAGCACGGATTGAACATGGTCGATATTAGTTTTTTTAGGGGAGTTAATGGGAGAAAAATCAAGTTTTTTTTCATTCCGAGGAATTAAGGTCAACGTTGTGAATGAAAATATTCAGATCTCGTCCTTACAATTAAATTACTGAACGATAATGGCGTGTTGGCTGAAAAAATCATTAGTATAAAATGAAAGCACCAACAGGATGCAGATCTGATGATTGTAACAACACGACAGTTTAATTGAATTTCTGGATAGTACTATCCGCAAAACATGATACACTACTTTACGTGATTAGAGTCACTGAACAAATAATCCCTAGAAGTGTAATATTATACTGATTACAAAAAAAAATTTCAATTTGCACTCTCGACTTCTTGACACGATACATCCCAACGGAACTAATTTTAACAAAACTCTAAATAGTATAAAATAGTTTTTAAACAGTTAGGTACGAATATTTTATATAAATAATTACATTTTACATGTTTGCATGAACCAGTAAAGTTTCCACGTAAAATTCATGTTACATAAAGAAAAAACATAAATAAAAAGAAAAACATAAAAACAACTCAATTAAAATAGCTATGATATCTTAAATATCTTACACACAGCAGGAGAGAGTACGTAATTAACAATTTGATTTAAATTTCTCCGATTTGCATTTCGTAAACTGAACTAAGGGCAAATGGAAAATATCAGCGTCTGAAAATATATTATTGTATTTAGTGCATGTCCTTCTGAAAAATGAATGTTGTGTGTAGTTAGTTTTTGAGTGTGGGATGTGGAATAGTTTGTTTGACCGTGTGTTTCGAACTGGACAGTGAAAATAAACATTTTCCAGAAGGTAGTCATTGTCAACAGCGTTGTGGATAATTTTGAATAAAATTTGCTGGTTATTACTTAAAATTTTATCTAAATCTCCCCATTTCTAACCGTCATAGCTATTTTTGTATAATGTGGTTTTACAGTTCAAGAATTCTAATCTCAATATCTCAAAACTGTTCTTAGAATATGGAGATTTTGGTTAAGTGTAGGTTGAGAAATAATAAAGGTCCTAAAACACTTCCCTGTGAAACTCCATACTTTTGTAGAAGTGACTTTTTTTCACCAATTTGTACAAATTGGTTCAATAAGAATAGAATCATTTTCATTTCCCAAAAGGAAGTCACAGATTCTTTTCCGGAACAAACATTCCGGTTGAAACGTAAGTAGGGAATCAAAAATAGAAATCAAATAATTTAATCTAACGAAGAAGTCACTCCAGTTATTAAGTTGCTCCCTCATCCGGGTCGAGAATATAAAAAGGCTATAAAACTTTAGTAGTTAGTGCTTTCGACTAATGTGTACGTACCTGCTACCTGTAAAGAAGGTGGTACTTAAAAACGTAAAGAAATCTTCTGAAAACAAAATTCATAAATATCCGGTCGCATCTCATTGAAGCAAGGACCTCAGTCTTGCCGGGGCTTTGCTCTGCCACTGAGCTAATCCGACCCTATCCCCTTCGGTCATATTTAACTGTATCATACTCCCTTATTGAGCAATTATAAAAACAAACGATTCACTGGTTCAAAAACCAACCCGTAAGTGTTTTTTAATATTTGTATACATCTATTTTAATTACCAGATGAGTTTAAAAAATAGATATACATAGTTTACTTGAGGATTGAACCTTCCTCCCCAAGGACTGACTATAATAAGTGAAATGAGTAACTAAGCTAAATTCTAGTTGGTTCGTACCGAGATTTCAATGTCATCCAATTTCAGAGAAATTTCTGTATGTGGCATTGTGCGCGAGTGTTTGCGTAAGTGCCACCAAAAGTTGATAGAATGCATCGTCATCGACAACGAGTCTATCTGCCGAGTCTCAGTTTCAGTGGGTTAATTTCCACTTCATTCTATTCCATTTCATGAATTTCATTCAATCAAGAAAACGAAGTCGAAATTCAAATATAAGTATTTAAAAAGGGACCCAAGGTCTCAAACAGTGATTTGCTAATAAATTGTTTTAGATGAATGTGTATTAAGGTTCACACAGGAAATAATACGTGTTTTTTTAGATTTGAAATAAAATAAAATATTCATTCATTCAATTTTTTATTCATTCATTCATTTATTTATTCATTCATTTAATTTATTATTCATTCATTTATTAATTCATTGAATTATTTATTCATTCATAGAATTATTTATTATTCATTAATTAAATTATTTGTTCTTTGATTCAATTATTTATTCATTCATTCAAGTATATATAAATAAGTATGTATGTATAATGTATAAATATACATTCATTCAATTATTTATTCACTCATACAATTATTTATTCATTCATTCATTAAATTATTTATTAATACATAAATTTAATTGTTTATTCATTCATTAAAATTATTTATTCATTAATTCAATTATTTATTCATTGATTCCATTATTTATTCATTCATTCAATTATTTATACATTCATTCTATTTTTTACTATTTCATTAAATTATTTATTAATTCATTAAATTATTTATGCATTCATTAAATTACTTATTCATTCATTCCATTGATTATTACTTCATTCAATTATTTATTCATTCATTCGGGAAAACAAATTCGAAATTCAAATTTGTAGATGTATTAAAAAAATAACGTTTCAATCGTCGCCTCTAACACTTGGATATTATTTGAGATTTTATTATTATTATTTTTCTCCAAATTAATGACGGGTACAAAATACCCTCTCAGCCACCGTACTGTTTCACTTCGCTTGTGGGTTTTAAAACCAATGATCTTGTTAGAAAATTAATGATTTGATGATGCCTGATTATACGCACTAAAATCACAAACCATAAAGTAACCATTAAGTGTAGGAAAAACACGTTTTTGTTAGCAACACGCCTTTAATTAGTACATATGACTATAGCATGTGTGTTGTGGCTGGAAAATATGAAATTGCTACTAGTTGTCCATATTTACATAATTAATTTTTATTAGAAATGTTATGGGCAATAAAGCATTGAATTCGAATGAACCATTTTTTTTGGTATCTACACAATTTTCTCTTTCAATCTCTTGTTTGCTGAGTTGAAGTATTTTATGTTATTTTTTAACATAATCTCTATACTTCTGCCAAATTGAAGTAATTGAAGATAACCTTTATACATCTGCTGAGTTGAAGTAATTCAAGATAATCTCTATACATCTGCAGAGTTGAAGTAATTGAAGATACTCTCTATACATCTGCCGAGTTGAAGTATATTTTGTTATTTTTAAGATGATCTCTACACATCTGCCGAATTGAAGTAACTGAAGATGATCTCTACACATCTGCCGAATTGGAGTAATTGAAGATAATCTACATACATCTGCCAAATTGAAGTAATTGAAGATATTCTCTATACATCTGCTCAGTTGAAGTAATTGAAGATAATCTCTGTACATCTGCCGAGTTGAATTATACTAGGGTAGACCGAGGCTATTCGGATCACTTTTTATGTTTTCTTGAACAAAATTAAAACTAATGCATTTTCGAAAAAAAAAAATTTTTAATAATAAGCATTTGACATTTTTTTATGTTTTTATTTAATTTAATGATCATAACATAAAGTAACTTTAAAAAAACATACGACTATTACTGTAGACCTCTCCACTGATCCGAATCACCACATATATATGTGGTGATTCGGATCAGTGGTGGGGCTACTCGGATCAAAACCGGAAAAATAGTTAAGTATGAAAAAAAAACAAAAACCAAAAATAGGTTTTAGAACCCATAACTTATATGAAAGTATAATGACACTTATTACACTCTTATTGGCTTACACACCGCAGAAATAAAAACTTTCTTGTCGTAACATTTTTCGTTGCACCATTCTTCGCAAGAAGAACATTGAATCCAATCTTCCTTTGGAGGATGTACAAAAACTTCATTGCAATAAATGCAAAACCACTTTCTTGAAGCCCCAGTCGATGAAGAAGCTGTTTTGGAAGATTTTTTAACTTTGAGTCCCGGGGTACCTTTTCCTTTGAACTGTAATTTTGTGCGGTTTTTGGCGAGAGATCTTTTGTTTTCCTTTGCGTTCGAGGCTTTTATTTTTTCTTCAGTATCTTTACGCAATTTGGAAACGTTTACTGGAGATGTAATATGAAAAATTGGCACCTTTTCAGGAGGATGTGCCAACTAAAATTGTCGTGTATGGGATTCCGTAGCTCACAGCAGCACTGCGTAATCCCATTTCACCGGATTTTACTTTCCTAACGGTTTCATCCATTGCAATTTTCGACCATGATTGATTAGTCGTCTTTTTCACATAGTTGCGCACCATCTGTTTCAAATAAAAAAAATAAAACAATTAACGCATCGAATTTTAAAAGCATTTAAATATGATCCAAATAGCCCCCCCACCGTCGGTATGTTTAACCTCACATTTATTAATATGATATTTACTCAAAGTAAAGTACAAAAACATACAAAATGCAATTTATTGCGCTTTGATTCTGTTTACTGTGCATTTGATTGATACATATATAACATATGAACATGACTGAATAGCTTACCTTTTCAGAAAAAACACTAAGAACGCAGAGAACAATATTACGTCAGGCATTTATTTGAGACGTAACTTGGATGATCTTCAAACATATCGATTTTTAGCAGTCAACCCACGCAATCTGTAATATCGGTAATTTTACTATTATGACATACGATAGATGGGGACGCTGTGTCCAAATTTTTTATTTGTCATTTGATTACAATAGCCGAGATATATCCATATTGCTTAGCTTGATCCGAATAACTCACCCGATCCGAATAGCCTCAGTCTACCCTATGTGATTTTTGAAGATGATCTCTATACATTTGCCGAGTTGAAATAATTGTATTAAATTCAATTTAGTATGCTCTTTAAATTATTAAGTGTATTTCTAAGCTACTTCAGAAAGTAGCTACAAAGACATAATACATGTCGAGAAATTTTTGCTCTATTTTAATATAACGATTTATTAAATATTTTCGCTTACGCCCATTATTTATAATAGTTCTTTTACATCAGCGTGCTCTCTCTAAAATTCGTAATAAATGTTTTGGGGCGCGGGTTGGACACGCCTGATTTAAAGGAAAACATACACAATACACAAAATTTCGATTATACATACCCTTCGTGCTTTTGATAATAAAACTCTACCAAAAGAACAAGAATATGACTGTGCAAAAACATTAAACCAACGCACTGTTTGTTTAGTTTTAGTTCGGGTCGCTTCATATTGGCTACTTACCGAACTAATTATCACGCACGCGATTACAACCTAAAAATAATATACTTTTGCTTTCATGGTTAGGTGATAAATGAGGTGATAACGCGTGACATTTTCCATGCCCCAATTTGCACAGTGGATAAATCATTTACAAATTTACTCTGTAAATATCATAATGACAGACCTGAAATTATTTTAGATATAAGAAATGCAAGAAGAAAGACATACAGAAGAAAAAACAATACAGGAGAATAGGATAGGCGGGCGGCGTTTTGTCCATACAAATAAATATATTTCCACTCTTTTGAAAATGATAGTGCAAATAATTTCTAATATAATATAACTATAAACCAGCGGCATATCCCTTGTTGGTTGACATTTTGCTATAACGCCATCAACAGACGTTCAGTGTACAAATTTGACAATGATTTTTTTAAAAAGCAAAACGTAAAGACATAGAATATTTTCATCTAATACAGTCGGCGAAAAAAATCTTTAAAATCGGTCCATTTTTGGAAACAAAACAGGGGAATACAAAATCAATTATGACAATTTTTATTAGACATAATCAGCCTCGTTAAAAATATCGGCGCCCGCGTTTCCTCTTAACGCGAAGCTTAGTGCTAAATCACTATTTTGATTAATAAATAACAAAAATATAACAAAATAACGAATTGGTGTACATTATAAATACCAAAAATATGCTATAGATAAATCAAAGGTTTTCCTATCGTTTCGCTTGAGTAGAATACAAATAAAATAATAAATTACTCAGTAAAAAATACAAATTTAAACTAATAAATTTTTTTTTTAATGAAATGTATGAACGCGTAAAGGACACAACTTTGAAAAAATAGAGGATTATAGCTAAGATTATCTGTAATAGTTTCACTTGATTATCATTTTTGCTTTCTTATAAAATTATTTACAAAATAAATAAAAAAACAGTTTTGTGCTTGAAATCGAACGTTTCTAGACTTCGTTTGTCTTCGTAAGAATATACATATTTTTGGCTTGTAGCTTCCTCTTAATCCATTCCTTTATTCCTCTCGCTCCCACATTTCCACATTGGCTCAAGCTTCTGGTATACCAGTCGCGCTGGGACAGGCGTGTTCCTAGCAGGGTAGATACAATCATATTTTACGACAAACGTGAAGAAATTTTTGAAAGGTCCATCAAACCTCAAATGATACAAGCGTAAACGTTCACGAAAAGGGCAATTTTCTGTCTGACACCTGTCATCCTGACATTTATATCGCTTACGTAAATAGGGTTTTATCAGTTCTAAAGGTCATTTGTTTATTATGTTATGAATATAAACCCACCCGATGCTATTTTTTGTCGAAGAAATATAAATATGAATTTTGTAAATAAAACAGCTGTACTTTTCATGGCGAAGTCCCGTCGTGATATCTTTGCAGGTTTGGGTGATGTATGGTAGTTTACCTGGAACAAAGAAAAAACTTAATGAGTACACGATAAAGGGAAACGAATAAAATCATTAATAATAAACTCAAGAATAAATAACAAATAAGAAAAACAAATGACAGCGTAAAAAAAAAATAAAGTTTTTTGCAGTTAGATCGGCCATCAAAGAAAAAATGCAACAAAAGCAGAAAACCGAACCTAAACAATTAATGGAAGCATGAAATAATCGCATATGATTCATCTATATATGATGTTGGGTTTTAACATCACACAGAAGAGAATAAAATAATAATGTTGTGACCTTAATTAGTAAATATCTTCTCTATACTTACAGGGTTTTCCAATAAGAGGTGTTATTTCGAATAGCCCGCTATTTCGGTAGATGTTACTTTTGAAACTGTCATTTTTTGACATTTGACAAGCAGAAACTACGCCATTAATAAAAATGGAACGATACACGCTTCAACAACGCATTGAAATTATTAAAATTCACTTGAGTGAATCAAATGCAAATCATCTTGAGTGATGAGGCCCATTTCCACGTCGGTGGCTTCGTCAACAAGCAAAATTGTCGTATTTGGGGCTCGGAAAACCCACGAGTTATTGTTGAAAAAGCCTCTCTATTCTCAACGACTGTTTGGTGCGGTTTATGGTCCGGCGGAGTCATTGGACCTTAATTTATCGAAAATGAGGCTGGAGCAACAGTTACGGTGAATGGATTGCGCTATCGAGAGATGATTAATGATTTTTTATGGCCGGAATTGGATGGTATTGATCTGGACAACGTTTAATTTCAACAAGACGGCGCTACGTGCCACACAAGCAACGAAACCATTGATCTTTTACGATTGAATATCAAAATAACACCTCTTATTGGAAAATCCTGTAGTATAAAATAAAGTTACTATCCGCGTCTGTCTGTGTGTGAGCTTAGTTAGCTGAACTACGTAATGGATTTTGATAGGGTTTTCACTATGATTTAGAGAATCTGTTCCGAATGTCTCTTACAAATTTTGGAAGGTTTATACATATAATACATAGATATTATATTTATAGAAAACACAGAAAAGTCGATGTTTTGTAATCAAGTCGTAAAAAAATATTTTCAGGCATTACATTGGTAACGCTGGCTAAACCTTATGAGATACAACAAAATAATGTACTACGGAATTGTATATCTTTAAAAGACCTACAGAAAAGTCTGCGATGATCACAGACATAGGAATTAATAGACGAGAAGATAATGGCGAGGGGTAAAATCAACTGTTGAAGAACGAAGGGGGTTAAGCTGACTGTGATTCGTCAATAAATCAATCTGACAGTAAATAGGCATCTCGCATTATAATATCACCATTTAGTTCTTAAAAGTAAAATCTGCTTTTGAATGAATAGACATTTTTACATGGGAGCGCAAATTACTCGCCACGTTATGAACAAATTTGCGAAGTCCAAATTCGGCAAAAAAATTCGGTTCTATTTTCAGAGTCGAATATTTCGTTGAAGTATTTAGTTAAGACACTTTTATAAATGTTCATAATTTACTTCCCAGCAACCAACCAGCTTTGTGTTTCGCGTCCAGACGTTTCTCGATGTGATAGTATATGTTTCTAAAACTGATCTATATTATACGATGTGAATATGCTTAAAATAAAGTAAAATAATGCTTATATAAGGAATGTAATACGACAATTGGGTTTATTCTCTTTTTCACATCTATTTTTACAAGTTTTCATAGTACAAGTCAACATTTTGCCGTGTTATTTCGTAAAATGAACCGATGATGCCTCGACCATAGTTCGCACAAGAATGATGACGTCACGTTTTCTAATTTCACTTGAGGCCATACGCGAGCACAGCCGGCTCCAATGGAACCGGTATGGGGAGTGGGGATAATACGCTTTTAATCACTTAGGGCAGGTCTACTAATATTCATATGTCTATGGTTAAAACAAAACTTAAGAATTTTGAAAATGTTTAGATACAATTTGGAACTGATAGGATTTTCGGCGAAATTGATATTATTTTTTAGTAAAAGCGGTTGTATTTTGAAATGTTAGCTTTTTGCTATTTTACAGCAAAAAAGGAAAACAATTTTTTTTACAAATAAGGAAAGTGGGTGACAAAACGCAGCGTTTCAAGTTTCAGCGTTTTCAAAATTCAAGTTTTCGCTTAAAAATTACGAATTTCGATTTTTTTCCTTGTGTACCTAAATACCTAAAAAAAATACTACGAACATAACAAAATACTTATTTTTTTTATGTCTTATAAATGAAAATAAATTTAAGAATAGGTAGTACTGATGTATAATAATTTATAGATTAAGAATTAAAAGATATTATGTTTACATGAATAAATAAACAAAATAATTAAATAACATTTATTTTTATGTAACTTCAAAAATATATTTACCATAATACGGACATGTTTCTAGTGTGGTAGTCGAAAACCATGTAAAAAAAACTGTATAAAAATACATTTTACGAATAAAGGAAAGAAAAAAAAAATATTTTAAAAACTTGGTATGATTTTTGGGCAGCTTTATCAGTACGCAGAACGTAGCTTATTCATATTATTATATTAATTATATATATTTTTTAAGAAAATATTGCATTTAAATGTTGAAAATTGACTTACGAGATTTACTTATTAAGGTGGCGATTTAATAGCATGATATTGCGTACAACAATTAACATAGCTACATAATATGAATTACGTTATCTCCGAGTTATTTTTCGCAATTCCGCAGCATTTCCTCTCGACGATTAACCACGATACTAATTGTTATTACTGTTGATTATTGTTCCCACAATAATAATAGTTGCTGATTCGCTCAAACCAAATCCAGCATCGTGCATAATCACTCAATTGAAAAATATTCATTTATATCTTGCATTAATTAAAAAAAACTAGGCCACTTAAAAAAATATATATATTTTTGTTTATTTATTTGTAAGTACTACATGTTACATGATTAATAAATTTATTTAGAAAAGATACATTAGAGCACCATACTAGGCAGCTGCCTGTTTCATGGTCACCAATGGAGGATAGTTAGTTTGAATTTAAGTCTTGTGTAAACATATTTTGGTAGAATTAGAAAAAAAAAAATGAAAATTGGTAAAAAAATGTTTTCAATAACTCACAGAATTGCCAAAGTTTTCTTTAAAATAAACACAAATATATAAAGTAGTACACATATGTACTTACATACATACACATACACATGAACGTATATACATACATACATCCTCACATAAATATATATATTATACATGTATTTATGCTTAAACATAATCATACATACACACACATACATATACTTGCACATGTATCTTCTTCCTCACACATGTAAACAATATATTTAACCGCTCCAGCGTTTTTGGGCTATATATGACCGCGCGTCCATTTTATAAAAGTATTTTATCTTTTTTTCTATCATGCGGAACATCTTAATTTTTTGAAGTTAGAAAGAGAAATAATATTTTTTTCCAGTTTGCCTCAAAACATTTATACTGGAATCCATTAATAAAATCCTAAAAATGGCCAAAACAAATAATTATCATTTCGCGCCGCTATCGTAATTGGTTAAATTTTTAAAATTATTTCTTATTTTTTATTGTATGAACGATATAAAATTGAAGGTACAATTATCTTACAAATTCCTCAAACAAAACGAGCGTCTTTTCGAAATATCGAGTTTTCTCAATTATTCTATGATTGTAGTAAAAAAATAAGTAAAATTATGGTTAGCAAACTTTATTTTAGTTACATATGTTCTTTAATGAACATGTTTAGGAAAGGAAAAGCAAATTTTAAGATGGGCAGTACAAGGATTTGATTATAATTTATCTTCCTAAATGTGATTCGTCCCTCGGTAAGGAATAGATTGAGGTGTATAATGTTAATCCAATAAGAGAAGTGTGATTACAGGTAATAAAAGAATGGTACACTCAAGAAGGTATATTTAATTAAGGGTATCGGCGCCCTATGCTTGGTCCCCCGATCTAAGTATTGATTGACATAATAATGATGGAGATTTTATGTTTAAATGGCACTTGCATCAATTAAAAACCAAGGCATCATAAGGTACAGTTAAAATCACAAAAGGTCATCTTAGATTCAAATTTTTATTGGGTATACTGTCACTGTAATATTAAAGATCCGTGAATTAAAATATGTAATGAATAATGAATAACAAACAACGACAAGCCTTTCGTGCGATTTAATTTCTTTTACATTTATATTTTGCATTTGACAGGTGTGGCCAGTAGCGAAAACACGCAAGCCTGACCTAGGCTGGCTCCATTAAACCTTGAACTGTTTGTGTCCAGTTTTAGAACCATGGCAATTTTATCGCAAAACAAAGGAATTTACCTCAAAACAAACAGACAAAGAAAGTAAATTTAGATATTGAACAACGAAAAAACAGCACGAAACGGAAACATTATGGTATGTAAAAATAATGTTGTTTTTTTAAAGATAATCTGTTTAATTGTTGGGAGATGAATCATCTTAATGCGGTAAAGATTGACGATTCATTTCATTAATTCATTCAGATCTCTATTATACTTTTCTATAAATCCAGCTAACCCTTTGGGTGCATTTGCACCCGTTTTCTGAAGTAGAGTAGAGTATTTATTGATATGTAGAGTATGACATGTACGTAAAATTATAAGGAGTATTTATTGATGTATGACATGTAGGTAAAATTATAAGGAGTATTTATTGATATGTAGAGTATGACATGTACGTAAAATTAAAGGAGTATTTATTGATATGTAGAGTATGCCATGTACGTAAAATTATAATGCGAATTTATTGATAAGTAGAGTATAACACGTACGTAAAAAAAATTTCAAACTAATTGTAATTACAGAAATATCTTACTTCTATGTTAGCTGTTTGCACCTATACCTACGGAGTGTTGTTTTTCTAATTATTATTGACTTGAAAATCCAAAACATGTATTTTTAAATGTAGGTATGTGAGTTCATCTCATTTATGCCTTACCTCTTTTTCTCTTTCACAACGAAGGACCCCTTCCGATAATACCGTAATTCGGAAAACTACTGATATTAATAATATAATAATTATTGAAGACAATATTAGCGATTTCTAAACGAAAATATGAAACAGAAAAATCAGAAAAGGATACGGTCACATCTAGGACTCGAACCCAGGAAACTTCAAACTAATTGTTATCTTGCGATCATACATAAAGATAGTTGCCAATAAAAATGTGCGGTGAAAAAATGAAGACAATGTTGGTAGTTCTTTTTCGAAGTATGATACAGTTAAAAGTGACCGAGGGGGATAGGGTCCCATTAGCTCAGTGGTAGAGCGGTGTCCCGGCAAGACAAGGGTCCTGGGTTCGAGTCCTCGATGTGACCGTATCCTTTTCTGATTTTTCTGTTTCAGATTTTCGTTTAGAAATCGCTAATATTGTCTTCAATAATTATTATATTATTAATATCAGTAGTTTTCCGAATTACGGTATTATCGGAAGGGGTCCTTCGTTGTGAAAGAGAAAAAGAGGTAAGGCATAAATGAGATGGGCTTACGATATGAAAGGAACTACAGGCTTTAAATGTGCGAGAATCGACAAGAATTTTAAAATCTGGATGGATATAAGGGAGGCCTATTTCCAAAGCTTGACGTCAGAAAGCTCATAAATGAAGAAAGAAGGAAAAAAATCACAGCGCCGCAAGGCGGACCCTTATTTATTTGTAGGAATGAGATAGAATTGGCTGGCACATATAAATGCGCTCAATAACTGATGGTTCAACCGGTTTATCGGTCAGGCGGTTAGCTTCCGACCGGTTCGCAAAAACGTCTTTAACCTTTACGTACCTGAAGGTAAAAATCATTATCATACGAGGGAAGGGTCACTAGGGTCCCCCACATATCTCAAGCGATCGTTTCTCTTAATATTCCATTTGCCCTTTCCAGTAAAACTCAGATATTAGTTAGCTTTTTTATACATACCGTTTTAACCGGACATCGCCTATCTTCGCCCAGCAATCAAAATAATGCAAAACGGTAAAAGGGCAAAACTTTCCTGTAAAATGCACTTGTTACGTCCGTTATCGCGGCTTGTTTGCGGCGAGGATTAAAAAAAGCGATTTAAATTGGCGGGGAGAGAGTAATATCTATAGATATTATTTAATATCTAAAAACAGTACCGGTATAATTTTTTGAATGCAATTCTATTACCGAATATAATTCTTATAATTACCTAAATTACACAGCGGGTATGTAAAAATAACTTAGATATCGCACAAAAATCGTTTGGGGGATGTGTGATACCCACCTCCAGTACGGTAGGGTTAATCTTCGCTGTCTTCGGGTTCTGTCCCGACTATGGATCTGAAGTTATGAAAACGGTGAGATAACAAGAGAAACGGATTAAATCAAAGGAGACTTGTCAACTTCCTGAGATTTGCCCGGAAAGACTACATGAGTCGACTAGTTTTTAATAGGCAGCTGAAACATATCATTATAAATTAATTAGTGAGATATTGTTTGTATCGATCTGCTGATACGCCACCATTCAGAATTGAAACATTCAACATTGAAGACGTGCTTAGTGACCACATCTGAATAACCTAACGCAAGCTTCCTCCATCCCATCTCCTTCCCTTTCCCCTCATTTCAGCCACACGACATACCCTAATCGGGGATTCCATATTCAACAGGCTCCGTGCAGTTAAATGAGCATATTTTTTAATGACTGTTAAAAAATATACTGCTACAGCATATATTAAAAACAACCTACACACAGTATCCCCCAAATATGTCATAGGTTCTGAGGGAAATTATTTTCCTCAGGGCCTCCTGTGTGGAGATAATGCAAATATATATTTCCAAAAAGTCTAGTATATCCGATATATTACAAAAAATTCAAAAATTCCAGGACAGACTCAGCATGCTCATATGATATATTGTAAAAAATATGAAATTTTGTTGTAAAAGACCTCATTATTGATAAAGAGACGGCATTCAAAATAATGTCAGTCCACCCACTGTGTGAAGGTTTTATATCGGACAAATCAATAAAAGTAGATCCGAGGGATAAGCCTGATAAGCACATATCGGATTACGGAGTCGGTTCAAGAGTCGAAACAAGTTCACTATATTCTACGCGTATATTTATAAATAGGTACATACAATTACAAATATCTACTCAAACATAGGATACATTAAGTTGTATAAATCTAAATAAAGTTTCAAAAACAAAAATATATAAAAAGCCCACTCAAATAACAAATAATTCAACGAGAGGCAAGATACACAAATAGTGCATAACATAATTAGTGCAACATATTCGTTAGCAACAGCAGAACTTTTTTTCTGAATCCGTATAAATTATCGACGAAAATGCCTACTTCAGCACACTCTATCTTATTATACAGGGTTTTCCAATAAGAGGTGTTATTTTGAATAGCCCGCTATTTCGGTAGATGTTACTTTTGAAGCTGTCATTTTTTGACATTTGACAAGTAGAAACTACGCCATTAATAAAAATGGAACGATACACGCTTCAACAACGCATTGAAATTATTAAAATTCACTTGAGTGAATCAAATGCAAATCATCTTGAGTGATGAGGCCCATTTCCACCTCGGTGGCTTCGTCAACAAGCAAAATTGTCGCATCTGGGGCTCGGAAAACCCAAGAGTTATTGTTGAAAAGCCTCTCTATCTTCAACGTGTGACTGTTTGGTGCGGTTTGTGGTCCGGCGGTGTCATTGGACCTTAGTTTTTCGAAAATGAGGCTGGAGCAACAGTTACGGTGAATGGATCGCTTTCGAGAGATGATTAATGATTTTTTATTGCCGGAATTGGATGGTATTGATCTGGACAACGTTTACTTTCAACAAGACGGCGCTACGTGCCACACAAGCAACGAAACCATTGATCTTTTACGATTGAATATCAAAATAACACCTCTTATTGGAAAACCCCGTATATTCAACACTTTGGGTCAGAGGGCTAAAATATGTGATAAATTGTGAAAATGGAGCCTTTCTTATGTATCTAAGAAAACTCCATGACCTGAGAACTTTAATACAACCGTTGAACACGCAGTGTACTAGTTCATTATTTCACATATCAAAAGCGAACCCTCTCTAGTTCAAAGCTCCTTTCTCCCGCAGTTTCCTACGTCTTCCTTCTCCATCTTCTTGTCCCCTTTCTTCTATACAACTTCCTGCATTTCATCACGTACTCGGGTCTTTCATCTTCTCTATTCTAAGACCTCGTTCATTATTCAACACAGTTCCAGACTGGTTCTAGACTGTTGAATGAAGCAGCGAATCACGTACGTAGTTTCATCTCAGGAATACCTAATAATTAATGACGGTGGGAAGATGGTTTAAAAGGGAGAAAAGCGAAGTATTTAATAAAACACGACTCGTTCAAAATAGAGCATAAATCGCTCGACAAATGCGTTGTATCTAAAGGACACTGTATTTTTTTCATACCTAAAAGTATATGCGTAAAAAAAAGGACAAAATTTGCGCGAGTTGAACCACGAATTATGGGAATGGAACGAAGCAACGCAAGCGGAGTTTCAGGCAACAGCAAATTATTAACAACACACTTGCACACAACCAAACGTGTTTTTAATAAGTTTCGGAGCATACTTATGCATATAGATATTATCTTAAAAATTTTTTAAAAATTTAGGAACTTAAAACAGAGTGTTCGAGAGAAATAGTTATAAGGTAGAATTTCGTAATACTGGGGTTTAAGGGTCACCGCGAATAACAATTCATTCTAAGTTTTTATTAAACACCACTAGCGCAGACCCGCATAAAAATCACGCGATATTCAGAATTCTGGACATATAAGTTCCAATTTTGAAAAAAAAATTCTGTTTAAAATATAATATTAAAGGTACTTTATCGCTTGTCTGAATTCTTCAGTTCCAACTTTGAAAATGACACTTAAATTCCAAGCAATATTTAGTTCATTGAACCAGATTTCACGCAGGACTAACTCAAGCACAGCACAGAAAACTGAAATTAGTACCTATGTTTAGTAATTTAATCACTTTCAGATCATCAAATGGGCGAACAGCAACATTTTCCGCTTGTAATTTTTGTAGTAGGAGTTTATTTTTTTAATACTGTCAGGTTATTCGTTGTCCGGGAATGTTAAAATGTTGTCTTAATTTATTTTATTTTTACATTAGTTCCACGCAGGAGATTCTGAGGAAAATAATTTCTCTCAGGTCCTCCGTCATCTTTGACGATGCTGTGTGGAGGGAATTTTTGAGGAGAGAAAGGATAGTACATGTAAAATAGTACTAAAATTGAAAAAATTCAATGATTCAATAAACTTTTGGTCATAAATGAAGATCTGCAAAGTCTTCCCAAAATAAAGTGCTTAAACACACACCCCTAGGGAGAGGGGGAGGGGGAGATTTAATTAAAATAAATGTTCATAAACTAGATCGAGTGGGATATCGTTTACTATATTTTTATTCAAGCTGAATCAAACGAGACCACTCCCAAGTCGATTAAATCGATATTTGGTGAGATAAGATATGTTTTCACACGAAAATAACAAGGGTTAACCCATAGAGTTAATAATAATAATAATAATAATATTTGGCTAATTTATATAGCGCCGTTTTCGTGAAAAATCACCTCAAGGGCGCTGAGTGCTCCACCAATTCATTTTAGGTGGACTCATTTATACTGCCAATATGAACGTATGACCAAAGTTTTATGAATACAAAATTTTGTCATTTGTCAACGCCCTATTTCACCTGTACTAGGAGTCTTGTACAATAAAGTTACATCCCGTGATTTTAAAGAGTTCAGTTTTCACCTTTTGTAAATAAATACAAAATATTAAGTGACTGTTGAAAAGAATCAATAAAATTTGATACCTTGTGAAACACCTTGAAGAGACAAAAGAAAAAACATTATCATTTGTTTCGGCTTTTAAACTTTTCGAGAGCCACTTCGCGGGCTTTTTCGACGTGCAATCCTCTTCTTACCAAGTTTGAAAACTGTCGAGTATTCTCGACTGGCCTTTGACGCTGTAGAAAAATCTTGAAAGAGTTCTCAAGTGGAAGCTTAAGACTTCCTCGAGGGTCTCGAGACTCGTTATTTTCAACCACTGAACGCAAAATTAACAGAAGTGTTTCTCTCTAAATATCGCCCAGGTGCAAGACCACCATTCAGAATTGAAACGTTGCTTGAAATGGCTTTGGCTATGTGTGGTGACCAGATATGAATATCCAGGTACTACTCCATATCCTTCACCTCCCCACCAAATTAAGCCTAACAACATACTCTAATTGGGGATGCTATTGTCTCACTTGGAGCAATTGAAGACTCTTGTGCGGTTTCATATTAAAAAAATAAGGAAATTAATGACTATATAAAATGGAATCAGATCAGATCTGACCTTCTGTCGGCAGCTTTATTAATTTGAGATTACAAATTTCAAGTATATAATGTCTTAAAAGGAAGCTACAAACCAAAAATGTGTATATTCTTGGTATACCTCATATTGTAGGTAATAGGCATTAAAATCGCTCGACAAACGGAGTCTAGAAACGTTCGATTTCAAGCAAAAAACTGGTTTTTATTTATTTTGTAAATAATTTTATAAGAAAGCAAAAAAGTTAATCAAATGAAACTGTCACGGATAATCTTAGCTACAATACTGTATATTACTGTTTAAAAAGTTATTTCCTTTACGCGTTCATACATTTCTATGGAAAAAAAATTGTTTAGTAGTTTAAATTTATATTTTTTATTGTTGAGTAATTTATTTATTTATTTGTATTCTACTCAAGCGAAACGATAGGAAAACCTTCAATTTATCTAAAGCATATTTTTTGGTATTCATAATGTACACCAATTCGTTATAAAGATTAATCAAAATAGAGATTTAGCATTAAGGCGAAGCTTAAGTAGAATACAAATAAACAAATAAATTACTCAATAAAAAATATAAATGCAAACAACTAAGAAAAAAATATTTTTTCAATAGAAATGTATGAACCCATAAAGGAAATAACTTAAAAAATATATAGTATTACAGCTAAGATTATCTGTGACAGTTTCACTTGATTAACTTTTTTTCTTTCTTATAAAATTATTTACAAAATAAATAAAAACCAGTTTTGTGCTTGAAATCGAACGTTTCTAGACTCGGTTTGTCGAGCGATTTTAATGCCTATTACCTACGATATAAGATATACAAATTTTTGGCTTGTAGTTTCCTCTTAAGCTTCGCCTTAAAATTGTGTGCTGTATTTTTTCAATCGAATTTAAGTGAACCATATAATACGGTGACCAAATGGGTTTTTTTTATAATTTCGATATTTCAACATATTTTGATCAATTTGACACGAAGTAAGTAAAAAAATTACCATACTTCGGACAAAATATTATCACTTTTCACTTCGGTGTTAACAGCATGTCGCATACCGCTTGGAGTGAGGAAAGTGTTCAAATATTAATTCATATGAAAAACAAATTTGTTTGTTTTGCGTTGATAAGCATGTGTAAACATTATTAATGTTTCACAAATTCCATTGCAGCTATGTAAGCAGATATAATCAAAGTATGGAGCAATGAAGGTGGTAAAAATACGATAGTTCCATAAATGAATCAAACTTTGCAATGGAATATGACCAAATTGTACCTTTCTGTAGGTAGGTGCATCACAATAATTAATTGTAAAATGCCAACCGGTTTCGTCACAACTATTCATACTTCTGTTCATAATGTCCTTTAATCTGAAACCAGTTGGCATGTAATAATGAATTCTAATGAACGTGCGACTTTGGCCTTTTGACGGCCTCCGTGGGTATCAGGGTGTAAGGCTGTCGACTAGCAAGCCGGAGGTCGCGGGTTCTAATCCCGGCGTGCGCAAGAAAATTTGATTAATTTGTGTCATTTCGCAATTTTATATTTTAAATAATATATAGTATATTTACGGCACGTTTCAGATGGAAAGATACTCTCAGTATCGCCCTGGTGTAAGATCACAATTCAGAAATGAAACGTCGCTGTAATGGCTTTGGCCGTGATTGGTGACCAGATTTGAATAGCCAGGTACTTCCCCACCTTCAACTTCCGTATCTCCTCTCTCCTCCCACTACCTCCAGCCTCACAACATACCCCAATTGGGGATGCCATAGTCTCACTGACTCTAGACGGTTGGGACTTATGCGTCAAATAATTCAATATATAATAAATATGGGTTTGGCATAGAGTTTGATAGTTTGGCATATGTTTAAATGATATGAAATTTTGGTCTGAGCAAGTTCTGATAGGTTCTTAGGACGGGTTGTGTCGGAGAATTTGAACAATTCATCAAATTTCAACGTTCATTTTCAGGTTCTGTGAAAGATTTTTTCAAGTTCTGTTTTTATTTCAGTTCGGTCAAGCAACTAGCCTATAATGATATAGTAACAGAACTTTGAATCTGACTTTCACAGAATCCGAAAATGAACGCTAAAATTTGATGAATTGTTCAAATTCTCCGAAACAACCCGTCCTTAGAGTAGTATTTTGAAGATGGCTTTTTGCGTTATAATTATAATCACGAGAGTAGCGTACGTGCGAGACTAGCATAAAGAGCAATACTTTATTGATATACCGGCCCTTAGAGAAAGATGATAATGACAAACTGATGAAAAGATGACAAACTCTGATCTTAGATGATAATGGTCATAAAAAAAATCTGTTAAATAATGTCACTAGTTTTTATTAAGTTATTACATAATTATTCTAAGAATTCTAGGAATCTTGCTTTGCGTCATAAATATTATAATATATTCAAATAGATTGCGTGATGGCCTATTTCATCACAGTTGCAGTTAATTACATACAGAATCAACGTCAGTAAATTTATTATAAATCGGAAAAAAAACATGTTAACCAATGAATAGAGAATTAATTATAGTAATTAATAGAAGCAAGCATACAAGCTAAGGGTACGCGGTAGATTCACACGAATACACGTTCAAAATCTGTAATAAACATGATAAATAATATAAAGTGAGGAATGGAACTGGCAGAGAAAGGATGAAAGTAGACTGAATGCTGTAGAAATATGATTCCTAAGTAAAACCATGTACGATCGTGTGAGAAATGTGGAGATCCGCAAAGAGTGCAAGGCTGATGTAAGCGAAGTGATTAAGATCCAAAAAGGGACGCTTAGAGATGGTTTGGGCATGTAGAGCACATGAGCGAAGAAAGGAGTGTAAGGAGAATATACGATGCAAATGTGAATGGTAACAGAAGTCGGGGACGCCCGAGGAAGACATGGCACGACCGAGTGAATCAGATACTTGAGTCGGGCCATGTCAAGAGTCAGAGTCAAATAAATAAATAAATACAGAACAAAGTTATTAAAAAAACTCTTCAATTACAACCCGGACACTACCACAAAAAAACTATATCAGGAAATGAAACTCTTGAAAATTAGAAAATTGTACGAATACCACATATGCCTCCTAATCTACAAAATCCAAAATGGACTTATACACACAAACACAACATTTAAACAAACTTCACAAGTACACGAACATTATACTAGGCAACATAACAAATTGTACACAAATACTGTAAGGACTTTTTTTTTATTTTTTTTTTTTATTTATCAACTTTCAAAAATACATTTTTTACAATTAAGTCCCGTTAAACTGATTGATATCAGTTTGTCAACGGGTTCTTTTAACAATTACTTCTTAAATACATATACAATTTTAACAAGTACATAAAATATACACATAATTACATTAATACAAAAAAATTCTTTCACATAACCATTTTTTTAACATACATTTCCTTCTGTGAGTCAATTCACAGCTTTTTATTGAGTTTGGTAACATGTTGTAAATTATTGGAACGAGGTATTCTGAAAGTGGCAAAAGAGGCATTGGCCACGAGGGTGTACAAATATACAATCTCCTTCCAGATAACCTTAAAACGGAGAGTATAAATGTATTTAAAAAAAAACTTTTTAATCTTAATTTATCTGAAAAAAATTAGAAAACTACTTGTATGTACTTATTTAAGTTAAGAAAGTGAAATGTAAAATTTCTTTTAACTTAATAAATAAAAATAAAAAAGAATAATAGAAGATTATGTATGAATGTGAATGAGGCAAAGAGTGTGTGCCAAGACAGAGTTGTTTGGCATTCCGTCCTCTCTGCCTACCCCTGCGGGGAAACAGCGTGATGTTAGTTAGTTAGTTAAATAATATATGTAGAATTTTTACCTAAATTTTAAATATAACACGAAATAAGCACGCATCATTTCCACATACGTTACGCAAAACCACGACAGACGACAGATGTAGAATATTGGCTGCCATCTTAAAATGTATGAAAATCAGTACCAAAAATTTCCCGTATCAAACCCGTAAGGAAATTGTACGATAAAAAATTTCGTGTAAAAGTCTTCCTAGTGCTCGCTCATCTCCCAGAATCAATCTGGAAAATCTATTTACGCCTCTTTTCATCATGTTTCCCTGCTCACTCGTTCCACAATTTAAGCACCATTTTCTAGTCTTTACGTGTGATATGCCAATTATGCGCCGTACAAATTTAATTGGCGAATGTTTATTCAAGCGAGTCCCGTACCAGGCACAATGGTCGAACAAAGAAAGAAAGTTAAGATCTAACGCTGCTATTGCGAGCCTCAATTATTGTTAAACCCTGCTTCTGTTGTTGAAATAGCAGTGAAGCCTTATTCAGAGAGGAGTGTATTTTTAATGCGAATACCGAATATCAAAATCCCTCTCGCTTCATTTGCTGCAAAATACAAAAACGTTAACACAACTTCACTTTTGTTGCAAAATACAGCAGCTTTTCCACAAAAACATTGTGAATTTCGACAAAAATATCGCGATTTTTACCAATGAATAGTGCGAAATTATCATGTCTCTACTTATAACTAACTATGTATTATCGCTAGTCCAGGCCTGCGATTCTGGAGTTAAACGATCAATCGTTTTCGTATGCGCCGTCTTCGAGTGAAAAACTACTCGTCGTCGCGACTAACTTTTTCGAATGTTTCAATTTTACGTATTCTTGAGCGTCGAACGGTCGAAGTTGGTAGAAGAGATGATTATATTGGCACCCCTGTGAATATTGTCTATGTTCCTGATGTTTTTGGGATTTCTATGGTGTGACTGTCAAACAGACAACAGTTATTCGTTATTCAAAACAGAAATGGCTGCGGGACATATTACAAATTGCCAAAAGCAACTCTTAATTGAGCTTGTAAGCTCCGATAAAGACTTAGTAAGTGGGAAATTTTCACCCACTTTTACATTTGCGGAATCCGCGCGGTAAAACAAAAATTGACAGCTAGACTAGATTTTGACAGCCAATTCCATAGAAACGCCAACAACCTACCACTCGCTGCCCTGTTTCTACTGGTTATACCCAGTAGTTGTTGTGTGGAATGACTTTTGACGTTTGGCGTCGAAGTATGTACCTTCGACCAATTTCGGGAATAGCAACGACGACCAACGTACGTACTTTCGACGGCGATTACGAGCGCCCTCGATTCAGGAATAGAGCCCCTGGTCGCATCAAGGACGCTCCTGCCGGTCCCCTGATATCTTCTACCGGTTCTTTGTGCACAAGGATGCGATTTACACCGCTCAGTTAAATACTTAAGAGGAAGCTACAACCCAAAAATGTGTATATTCTTGGTGGTTCCATGATAACTCAACACAGTGACAATTCTACACACTTTTAAAAAGTGACATAAAGTCATTAGAAACGATGAACAAATTTTTTTTTAACCTAACCTACTTAACCCAGTTAATAATAATTCATTTAATAGTTTTTGGTTCATCATTTTCCATGACTTTATATAACTTTTTAAAGATGTGATGATTTATCCGGTCACCATTCTTGGTATACCTTATATCGTAGGTAATAGCCATTAAAATCGCTTGACAAACGGAGTCTAGAAACGTTCGATTTCAAGCAAAAACTGGTTTTTACTTATTTTGTTAATAATTTTATAAGAAAGCAAAAAAGTTAATCAAGTGAAACTGTCACAGATAATCTTAGCTATAAAACTGTATTTTTTAAAAGTTGTTTCCTTTATGCGTTCATACATTTCTATTAAAAATATATTTTTTGTGGTAGTTTGCATTTATTTTTTTAATTTGTATTCTACTCCTTCGGAAAACCTTCAATTTAACTAAAGCATATTTTTTGCTTTTCATAATATACACCAATTCGTTATAAATATTAATCAAAATAGTGATTTGGCATTAAGCTTCGCCTTAAGATTTGATATGGTCGTATATTTTTTTATGGGGATGCCACAGTTCAAAAGAGAATAACTGAAAAAGCCGGAGACGCAGGAGAAAGACATGGCACGACCAAGCGAATCAAATTAATACCTGCTTCGCACTACTTTTTGTTTTATATGAATACTGCACAAAAGTCCAAACTGCCTGGAACCAGTGAGACAACGGCATCGTAGGCTGAAGGAAGTGGGGACTGGAAGGTGATGGGTAAGAGGAAAGTACCTGGCTATTCAGATCTGGTCACCAAACACGGCCAAAACCATTTGACACTGAGAGTATCTTCCACTCTGTAACGTGCCGCAAAAATATATTGCGAAATCACACAAATTTATTTATTAATTTTCGGGAAATCGACATTTTACATTTAATCAGTTTGTACATAATTATTATATAGTAAAATAAAACCAATTATGGATTTCCTCCTTGTGACTTTACCTCTACTGAGACAGCATAATATGGAATAAGTTATTTAAATAAATTATACAAAACAAAGATTATATAAAACGAAAAATTTACAAAACAATACATTTATAGCCATGGAGAGAGGTTGTAGGTATAAATCAAATCATAATAGAGATATAAACAATAGAGACATAAACATTATTCACAAACCATCAAAGAAATATTCTTTTATGGACCTCTTGTATTTGGTAAGTTCGGAACTGAAAATATCAACCTTGGCTAATACGCTATTGTAATTATTGCATATTCTGTTCAGGCAAGAATTCGGCTTAGGGTTCGTTTTACTTTGATCAACCCTGAACAGGACACAAGAGCGTGTTAAACGCGCAGGTACATTAAATGGAATCTTGTTTAGCAACTCTGGGCATTGAATATTATTGTTAACTACTTTATACAGGAATAGTGCATCCTTATGATGCCTCCGTTAATCCCACATTCCATCCTTATAATGGAATGTGTGGGATTGCACTTACCTCCCCACATTCTGGAATAAAGAATTTATTATTATTATTATAAAATAAAATTTACTTGCGCACGAGAGCCTTACCCCTCGACCGTGGAGGTCATCTAATTAAAATCTGTTGATTAATAGCTGTTAATCTAATTAAAACGTAGAGCTCTAAAGGAAACCTAACAAAAGGTCTTCTGAGTGATATTTTTTTTACTTATCTCTTTTATATATCAACTTTCTTTTCTCAGATCATAAAACTATATATTTAAAACAGTGTACATTGACCAAATTAACGCATATTTAAGTAGGCACTGCCCAATTCGTTGTTTTTCTCTACCTAGGTACCTTAATTATAGGATTTGTGCGTTCCGCTCCCACGCTCTGGACTGTAATTTTAAAATTCCCCAATTGACCAAGCGCGTTTTGTTGCTCGTTATTATTATCATTTTATTGTTTCCTATGTTTGAGCAAGTTACGAGTCTTGTCGCGGAGTTTTGATGTAACGAATGGCTCTTGTAACCTCATTGACATTCTGCGTGTTTCTGAACTGAACCCCTGGAGGTCAAGAATCATTGAGTGCTTTATTATGTTATTGCGGAATGACAAATAACAGTCCTTTACGCTCTACTAAGCATTCACTACTTCAGGTGAACGATGAACTTGATAATCATAATATTGACGACATAACTTGAACTTCTAGAGGAATCTACTATACTAGCAGCAGAAAGGCTTGCCATTTAAAAGCAGCCTCACTGATGCTAAATAAATCCATATCCGAATTGATTCTGTTCAACAGTAAGATTGCCCTCCCCACCGGCATGATAATGCAAGTTAGGCCCATTGTCCACGTAACCGCACGTCATACGCACGCTTTCTTCAATTGACAATTGCAAGACGAATGCTTGCATCTTGCGTAGAAACAATGAAATCTGTGTCCACGAAGCGGCAACGTCACGTCAGCCGCTCGTCATGCGTTCGTAATGCGGTGCGCGCGGCAACATGTCACTACTCGACCGACCGCATTGCAGTATTTTGTCTTTGTATCAGTGGTCCAACAGTAGAGACTAAATTTTGGTACGTATGTTTAGTCATTCGGTAAAATGATTGAAATACAGAATCATCTTCTGATAACTCTCTGGCAGCAACAAACAATCTACAATTTATATTTATTTCGATGTATGGATGAATCCAGTACGTTCTTCGCCTGTTTCGTTGTCTTCTAATAAAATTGTATGCTATAATCCCTTTATCGTCATCACTTGACATTTTCACAACAAAAGACGTGCTTTCTCGATGCTAGTTGAAAGAAAACTGAGACGTTTTGTAACGTGACTGACTATTGCATGAAGCAGCGTGGACATAACAAATATGCAAAATACGCCTATCTTCATTTGTAGGTTACATGCATCCTACAAAAGACGACTGTGTGGACAATGGGCCTTAGTCCTCTAGGCCAGGAGATAAAGCAGTTTATGCTCTCGGTGACGGAAATAACCACTGGGAACATAGAACTGAATGCTCTCCCGAATTGAAACCGTCCACAAATCAGTTTGAAGAATTGTGCAGCAATGTGCACATCGTTCTGACCCGCAAACGGTTCATTCCGAGAATACCCAAGAGAAAGTCGGAAGGATAGAGCCACGGGTTGGAACCATACTCCCTCAGGTAGAGAAATCTCATACATTTCTTCTGGACCTTCTCCAACATGAGGGAATATCCGGGGCGGGCTCCAAACCACCGACCCGCTCTCAAGCCTAGTCCTAACCAAGTTGTAAGATTGATGAGCAAAGAGACGGGTGAGTGGGTGGTACAGTGGATGCGACCCAGAAGCCGAACAATGAGGGTAGAAAAATAGACTGTGTGAAAGAGGACTGAGGACTGCCCGTAGGCAAGGACCACAGCCATTAGAGAGGATTTGCGGAGGAAGCCAAAACCAAACCTAGAATATACATACTGATGATGATGATTCACTATTCAGGTCCAGTCTCTTGCAATCGCAACTGTATCAGGTAGCAACGATGTGTTGGATTCGAACCTGCAACCTCCCCGCACAAAGTCACAGACCACTGCGGAATGAGTTCCAGAAGCATTAGTTTAGTTTGTTATGCATCAATATGTAGACTCACCTACTTCTTTCTATTCATGTTTTGATAAATTACCTGCCTGACTTTTTGCTCGCTTATGTTTTCCTGGAAGTCGAGCTTCATTGAGTGGTTTATGGTGTTATTTCAGAATAGTAAATGGCAGTTGTTAAGCAATCTTCCACTCGCACTTATTATTTTATTAATACTCAAATGTATGATGCCATTAATATGGAGTAAGCGGTGTCCTTATTATTCCAAGGTTATCTCTTGTTGCTTCTTTGCTGTTTGTCATCTATTGTGTCCTCTAAAAGTCTAAATCACTGATATTGAATGCATAGATTGGTACTCATGCTATAAATATGACATGATACACATAGTCTTGTAATAATGGATAATAAACGTTGCCCCATTGCTTAGGGGCGATTCCGGTTCTACGTAACGATAAGGAATTGTCCTTAACCTTAAAATGAACGACTTTTACACTAGCTAGAAGTGACTCCAATTCTACTTAAGTAGATGGAATTGTCCGTAACCTTAAAATGAACGACTTTTTCACTAACTCGGAGTAATTGCGATTCTTCTTAAGGATTAGAAATTGTCCTTAACATTAAATTTTTTCGACTTTTTCACTAACTAGAAGTAACTATAGTTATATAGTTTTACATTTTCTTATTTATGTTACCACCATAATATGGGAATTTGCCTAGTTTGGGGTATTAATAATAAAAACAATGTAACTACTTTCGTTAACCGCTCTCGGATGAGTAAACAAGTCGTTAATTTTAAGGTTAAGTATGAGAAATTGTCCTTAAGTCGGTTAAAGACAATAAATATTCCTTATCCTTAAGTAGAACCGGAAATGCCTTTTAGGCTCTTCCACTGTTCACGGTCTTATGCTCCTTGGAGTGCCAAGGACACCGACGTTCCGGATGCCTTCGATACTTGATCACTCCAACACATCGGTGATTTTCCTAAACTTCCCCTGCCAAATACTTTGCCAGCGATGAAGCTTCTCCGGGTTCGATTTCCCAGTTTGATGACAACATGTCCCTCGGATCTGGATCAGAATCTCAGGATACGTTGCAGGCAGACAGTATAGAACCTATTTTGGATGCAAAGCTCTTTCAGAATGGATATTAATTTGGAATGGATATAATTTTTTTTTAATTTATAAAAAAAATACAGTACTGAAAGTCCGAAGGGTCTATCTGCAAGTTTTATATCAACTCTGTCGTATATTGTTCGTACCACAACATTATTATGTTTTATAGGTAATACCACCGCACCGCTATAAAACGGAACCCACTTATCTAATTTACAATCTGTGACTTATGATTGTTTTATCAGATCTTTATTACAATCTTTGAGTAATTATTATTTATTATTGAGTCGTGATGTTCGGCCGCACGTTTTGTCACCACAGCCACCTTAAACGAAGATGGACCATTCCTCATATTAATGTGCTGACGTTCAAGACATGGCACGACGAAGTGAATCAAATACAGAAGAGTTTATATGGGACCAGAGATGTGCTTTATTTCAAATAAATCCATTTCAAATGGAAATGCAAAATGCAAAATGGGTATTTTCCATTTTGCATTTTAAATGCTTTTCTAAAAACCATTTTGCATTTTAAATGCTTTTCTGAATGCATTTTCCATTTTAAATGCTTTTTTGCAACACTCTTCCTACTATCTCCACTCATTTTTTTTCATTAACCCCAAATATCAGTCGGTCCTCAACCTCGCTATTAGAGATAATTTACATTTGTCAAGTTGCTCCCTGGTAGGAGCCCTGGCAATTGAGTGATAACATTACAAAAAATACTGAACATGGAGCCATGAAGCTGTAATATTAAATGTTGGATAGCAGTTTCTATTTTTTTACGTTGGCAACATTAGTCCCGCGCAAATTTTTTGTGGTTTCATAATCTGTAGTCGTGGTGTTTTTGGATTTACCATCATGTAATATGTTTGTTCTACATTGATGTCCATTATTAAATGACAAAATTGTTTAAAAAATCTATAATTATTTTAATTGTTTAACCTGAGAAACCATTTTGCATTTTCAATGCATTTTGAAAATAGGTATTTTGCATTTTGCATTTGAAATGCTTTTCTAAAAACCATTTTGCATTTTCAAATGGAAAAGTTTTTACCCATTTCCATTTTGCATTTCAAATGGTTTTGGGTACCCATTTTGCACATCTCTGTATGGTACGATGTATGAAGCGAGGAGTAGTGTGTGGCGGTTCTTCCTATCTGCCTACCCCTGCAAGAAAAAATTCAACACACCTTTAAAAAGTGATATAAAGTCATTAAGTTTTAATTTCATCACTTTTCATGACTTGATATCACTTTAAAGGTGTGTTGAATTGTCTTTGTTGTAAGGTATCCCGTTATCGTGCAAAGGGGAGGCGTTTTACTAGCAGTTTACCTACCAGCAACACTGTGTGAAGCTCATGCTAATTTAGCCACTGAACATCTTATATCTAGAACTGTGATCTTTACCGACTTGAAATAAAACCGATGTCGCCAATTTACATAAGACCATCCGGCTCCTAGGCAAGACAGCTCAGACAGGTTCTTAAAAAAATTTACTGTTCAAATTTTTTTTTTTAAATGTGATCAATTTCCGCAGAAGTAAGGAAAAATTGAGATTAATTCGGACACACAGACACGCCCACAATACAGTTCTATCAGTTTATCTCTTCAGTGAATTAAGTAATTAATTCCGGAGTTTAGTTAACCGATTTCGCTGTATCTTCCTAAAACACGTGCTAAACTGTTTTAATTGCTACCAGCTTCAACACATACCACAGAAGCCATATTCGAATTGGGGTTTTTTAGCGCGGTGCGATTTTCGACATCCTAATTTTGTTTGGCCAATATGTATGCCCGAGTGTCATGTTTGACATCTTCACAAATAGACGTTCAGATGATGTTCATAATTGCGCTGATCGTCGATTTCAAATGTGACGGTCGGTCAAACAGCTTGAAATGACTTCTTCTGTGTTTGATGACCAGATTCCCAACCTTTGTCTAACTCATCTCCTTTCTCTCAAAACATATCACAATTGGGGATGCCATTGTCCCACTGGCTTTGGGCAGTTGGGACTCTGTGCGGTCATGAAAATTAAGCTCACACAATGTACTAATTATATTACACACAGGTATAAAAATAATTAATGCCAGAACGTACCCAAGGACAGTGCAATTCAATGCAATCTATAGTTGACAATGATACAAAAAATAAATAACAATACATAAAATTAACGTATTTGTACGTAGCTCAGTGGTCCAGAGCACCTGACCGGACATCAGAAGGTGCGGGTTCAATTCCCGTCGGCGGCATTTATTTTTACTCCGGAGATATTTTCAATTTGTATGGATATTTCAAGCGAGTAATTATTGCTTATAAAAAACCTTGACTTATAAACATTAGTTTATCAATTAAAAAATAATATTTTTATTGTGATGAAAATGTATTAAATTTTAAGAGTTAATTAATAACGAGAATAAAATTAATTTTTCGATATCTCCAAAAATTTCGATGTTATGAGCTTTCAAAATTAACTGGGTAAAACATAATATTTGCAGTGGCGTCCCGTGACGTCACACAAAATAAGATTCAATTCCATTCATAATAGGGAATTCCAGTCTATTTTTTTTTTTTTTACAAATGTCTGTTTCATAGTATGCAATGAAATAAATATAAGTATACTATGCCTGTTCCGTCACGCTGATTTGCTTTTGACAGGCCGTGTGCTGACCAATAGTATGGTCAGATTTTGAACTGTACAGTTTGAAATCACACACGTCAACTATAATCACGGAGTGCCGTGAGCCGTACAATCGCATCGAAACGTTCATCTTGTCAAAACCAATGTGTGTACTATCGCCGGTTATTTATCTGAATAATCCCTTAAACGTATTTTATCGCAATTATCGCAATCCAATTCGACATAACGAGTGCTACCGTACAACGATCACCGTTCCAGTGCTGACAGATGATTCTCGAGATGCAGACTTCGTTCGCCACCCGGTAAGCTGACTGTGAATTAACCTTACAAATTGTGTTATCGCATTCGCCTGTCATAAGCCATAGGCGTTATCCATGCTTTATCTGTGTAGAATAGCCCTTTAAAATACGGCTATCCCAAACCTTGTTCGTTGCTCGAACAATGCCTTTTTGTCAAACTGAAATTTAATTACTTAAAAATTATTCTCGTTTCGTCTTAATCTTCTACATTCATACTTTAATTGTATAGTTAAAAAATAAACTGATTTTAGTATCTATCATTTTTATAATACTGCGTAAACAAAAACCGGGCCACCAAAGGCCACCAAAACGATCGAAATCTGACAGGGTACGCGTGACGACATACGTACCTCGGTTTTGTCGGTTAATAAAGTAAGGTCAATCCCACTTGGCTCGGTATGAAAACAAAAAAAAAACAATTTAAACTTGTTTTCCAAACCAGATTTCCAAAAAATATGAATCATTTGAAAACCGCAGTAGTGACCCGTATGCAAGTATACGCAGCGCAACTTGCCGCATTCTTAATGCACGCTGCCGGACAACCCGCGAGGTAGCGAGGAGTGCTGTCAGACTCGTAGACCAATCACAGGGCGTTTGAGTGTCGCACGATTTTTAATCGTTTTTAAATGACGATTTATTAATTCTATGTGTACTTATATAAAAAAAACTTATATATTCAGAATCAGCGTTTGAAGATCTATAGAGAATATATGTATTTTAAGCCATAATATTTTTCACTCAAATTCCTTATTCTAATGACAGTGCTGCAGTACTGCCAATGTGATACATTTGTAAAAAAACGTGCAATTTTGCTGTAGGGGACGATATCATTGGTACACTAAAAATCAAAGTAATGAGACCTAACCTAATCCAACCTTCCTGCTCCCATATTATAATAACAATATCCTTAAAACATACCCTAATTATTGCAGATGTCACAGTCTCACTGATTTGAACAGTTGGAATTCTTGTGAGATAATCACGTAAAATAAAATATAAAACAAATGTATGTGTTTGACGTTTAAAAAAAACACGTGTAACAAGGAAAACAATAGGAAATGTGTATTAAAAACTAGAAAGAAGCATTATAAAAGACCCGAAGACAAGTAATGTATGTAAACCAGAACACCAGGTCAATGTAACTTGGCAACGTGTCTTCTCTGCCTGACCCTGACGTCACAACAATCCCACAATACAGAATAAGTACTACAGTCCGCCATGAAAATGTAGAGATATTATAATAAGACGGACCTGAATTTTTTAAATACTATGGCATCATAGATTTTAGAACAAATTGTAATAGATTCAAATGCGAGTTTATGTTTGACTTCCGAATTTGACATTTTGATAATGGACAGGAAAAAATGACGTAAGTCAAGTGTTCTATTTATTTTTAAATCGATAAAAGTGCGTGTGATTTCATATAATTTTAGTAAATTGCTTCTTTGATATGTGAGTAAATCTGTTCGCATTTCAAAACAGCTCACATGGTCTCATAGAAATTGTTGTCTCCCTTACCGACATAGTTAGAAAACTGAACTAAACGGTGTTAGAAAGAGAAAACACCGAGCTTTTTATTCAAATATAAATCTAACCGCAAAATAATTCAAATACACACCTCTATGAAAAGGTTTCAACCGCAATTTGAGAAAAAAATATAAAATTTTGTGAATATTTATTACTTTTTTTTTAAATATGAAACGATTAAAGAGTGAGGTAGCAGTAATGTTTATACTACATTTTTACAACAAAATGTGTGTTTTTTTAGTTAGTTATTTTAACAATAATAATAATAAAAATAATAATTTTTATTCCAGGATGTGGGGAGGTTGGTGCAATCCCACACGTCTCATATATATTGTTTTGTACAATAGGTATGTGAAATTGAAAAAATATATGACAAAGAATAAATTAACAACAAAGTAATTAACAACTATGCAGGGCGTGGTCTTGAGTGAGCTTGGGCCCAGCGCTCACTCAGTAGTGGCGCTTGGTGCTGGTAGGCTGCGGTCACCAACGTGTTGGCGGAGGCCATTAGCCGCATCCTGGCTCCAGTGACCCGGTGTCTCATCAGGCCGGCAAATCCATTTAGTCCTTATTCCGTGAACATTGTCGATGCGCTGCTGTATCTTCGGTATCCAAATATAATTCTACAGGCGTCATTATATTGAATTCGGAGTCGTTTCATCGAGCAAGTTCGGTAGTGACACCATGTCTCACACGTATACAGGCCAGTACAGAATGCGTTGAACAGAATGGTATTGCTGCATTTGCAAAATCTGCGGGCAATCATATTAGAAACTATGCTTAGGCTTCTCCTTTGTCGTTCGATATCGCCATCGTCAGATAGGTCTAAATCATCTTAGATCAGTGTTAAAACGAAAATACGTAAGGTGAGCCACTTTTAAAACTTTTAAAGTTTGATTTCAAAATATATTTATTTATAATAATGAAATTTAAATGCGTAATTCATCACCTTTCAAAAATGTTTTTTTTTTTATTTTCGAATGCGTTAAAAAATACGCCTTTTATTTTATTGAGAATCTGAAATACACAAAATTTCTCCGACTTTGTGACAGTGTGTTTTGTGTTAAGAAGTTACAAAATTCTTCATTAATCTTCCCTCTCCATTTTTTCTACACTTTCTTGACAGACTTTAGTAGGTTATGGCATTTCCTCCCACAATGAGGAACTATTGACTGCTCTGCGGATGCAGACTTCTTTATTCAGAGCAATTTTAAAAACATTACATATTATTTCGTACGCATTGCGACGTTCTTGGACGCATTCCAAATTAAACACTCGATTTTTGCAATGCAGCAAACTTTCATTTCCAACGTGTATACCACGTTTCGGTAAAGAGTTTTGAATTGGGCGTATTTTTTATTGAAGAGACAGCATGCCACCACAGAATTATTTTATGAATTATTAAGGCGATCCCATAACGTAGTAATGCAAAATCATGTTTTTTTGGTTTGAAAATTTGATCACTTGAAATGTTTTAGATGCTTTAATTGAATACTGCGAGTAGAACACATCTTGGCCTACTAGATAATCCAGTATTTTTTAGATAAGTCTTTTAATAAGCCTAGAAAAATAATGTATCAGGACTATAAAAACTGCTTTAAAGTTCAAAATCTCCTACTTACGAACGCATTTTCGGTTACGGTTTTATTGTATAGTGTTGCAAATTAAGTTCTTTATAAAATGATCGTAAAACAATTAAATATTTGTACCTGAAAGCCAATTTTTGGCCATGTTTTTTTCTTGTATTTATCAAAAAAGACGGATGGTGTTGAACGGGAATTTAAACCTTATCGCCATCTACATAAGGGGTGTTATTGTTAGCGGCTTGATTCAAAATGTCACACGACGTATGGCATCGCCTTAACGTACAAACTTTAGACGCCACAATACCCTAAATAAAATAGGTATCGTGTAAAAAAATATCAGCGCGCAACGGACCTACGGTCGAATTTTCCCTAGCAGGTCTAGAAAATTGATTTTCCCTCGGAAATTAAATCTAATCTAATAATGTTTCTAAACGAACACCTAGGGAAATTACTAATTCATCGTCTAGAAAAATAAAATCTAGCGCTTACCGCAAATTTGATAGTTGAAAAACGTTTCATAAATGTTTCAAATCGTTTTACATAAAAAAATTTAATGGTAAGGTGCTGTTTTTATTGATCTTGATTTTTTATTTATTTTGGAAGTCAGGATTTATTTCAGTGCAGAAATTCTGGGACTAACTACCAAATGTATTCCTCTTTGCCCAGAATACTAATGGAGGGAAATAATTATACCAAGTCAGTGGACATCTTCAATTTATCTTTAAACAAATATGAAATGTTGTTAATGAAGCAATTCAGTTGTGTACAATAAATAATGTATATTTCTTAATAATCATATGTAAAAGTCCCGAAAAAGGGCGTTAATTAATAGATAAATATGTTTGGGTGACACCATGGAACTAGGATTCAATGGAAGCGGCATAATTTGTCGAGATGTATTAGAATACGCAAAACCAATGAAGCTCCCATAATTGTCGACGCCCTTGTGGGAGGGGATAGAGACGGGGAAGAGCGGTAAGCGAGCGCGGAGGGGGTCATGGGTCAGAGATAAGGGCCGAACTGTGAACGGGCTGCACATTATTTTATTTATTTTTTATTAAAAAAACATCCATAATTTTTTATCACATTTTGGGCATACAGCGCATTACGCATTATTTGCCAAACAAAGAATGGTGGTAAAAATATAAAATTAACTAGTGCGGAAAGGGAAGTAACAAAAGACATACATATTGTTTATTTATTTATTGGACCATACATGTTATTGTAAATTACCTAAATCTGATTTCAGGTAATTTTTTTTTTTGCCAAATCAAGATCAATCGATAAATCGGTATCAATCTTCAGGGAATGTATCTAACAAGTGCAATTGGGTAAAAAACTAATGTTTTGAACTTGCTGAAACTCGCAGCGCCATTCCTTGGTGCTAACATTGCGCAATTCATCAGTTTATATAGATTTTTTTTCTTTATTAGGTAGAATTATTTTAAATAATCAACAGATTTGCAGAGTACAATTTTGTGCATTTTGGAATTGTATCAGTTGCCGACTGAAAATAAAAAAAATTAACTCTGAACCTATAACCAGCTCATTTCTGAATACTTTGAGAGCGTTATTTCAATAAAATATTAATTACCTGGTCAATAGAAAATGAAGGTACCGCATGTCTGTGCAATTTTATGAATCCTTTCGGAGTTGAATAAAAATAATCTTGCGAAAAGTGATGGGAACAAACGCGGCTTGTGTTGTTTGGGAACTAGTCATCATTCCGATTCAAGACATCAACCCAACTTCTTTTTCTATTAGAGTCTTATGGAAACTATCAATAAGACTAAATAATATTACATTATATACGCCAATGGGGCTTTTACGTAACAATATACTGATTATATAGTTTGAACTATCTGTACCTAGATCGTACTTAAAAATCGAGGTTTTCTGACAAATTGCGCACGTGCGCGCGTCGGTATCACCAGTTTTGAATCACAATTTTAGGTTTCCGCTGGTTTAATGGTGCGTCCTACAAAAAAAACTCTGGATCTTTTGTAGAGGTTTACTAAATCTACACTAATGCAAGTGAAGACAATTTTTTTTTGTAATACGAACTTTTAAGAGTTATTTATCGAAAACCTTACCGACGCGCGCCCATGAGGGATTGTTCAAAAAACTAGGATTTAAAGTACGACCTAGGTATATATACAGACGGTTCCCTGATAAATCAACACATCGACAATTCAACAATTATTTTAAAAGTACATTATAAAGTCATTAAAAACGAAGAAAAAAAACCTAACCTAACCTACTGAACCCAGTTAATAAAGTTTTTGTTTCATCACTTTCCATGACTTTATACTACTTTTAAAATTCGTGTTGAATCTTCGATGTGTTGATTTATCAGGTCACCATACAAGACAACTCATTATAAACGTGTGTTATAATTAATAAAAAATAAAGGTTTGTTGGTAATTTTTAATTATTATAAAATAAGTTGACTGATTCGGCCCATTGACATTCGTCCGCCGCGTGATTCCGACATGGCTGTGCTGGCCTGATGGCGGTTGAAATGAACTCGTCAAAAAATTAACTATAAAATGTCTAATTGAGCGGTGTTTAAATACTTATATGTGAAAGGTAAGACCGTCTTTCTTCTCAATTTTCTTCACAGAATTGCTTTTACACAATTTTACGGCGCAGTTGACCATTTTTCTATGTTTTATCAACGTTTTACTAGGAGCTCAATACGCGACCGAGGTGTAAAAGCTAATGTCAGCCGTCTCCGTAAAATTCCACAAAATTCACACTTGGAGCGCGCGGGCACACTTCACATGCTGTCTCTCTAGTATCCATACTCTTTGGGTGACACACTACGCTATAGTCTTCTTCGGGAGAGGGGGTCAGAGCATTGGGGGACTGCCACGGAAAATCATTTCTTTGTATGGGATCTGTCACTTTGACAGATGACAGCCGCGTAATTACGGCGTTTCGTAAATTGTTCTGACCCCCTCTGTTCTGATCTTTAAACAAATATAAAATGTTGCAATTTACTTATGTACAAAAAATAATGTATATTTCTTAATATTCATATTTAAAAGCTCCGAAAAAGGGCTTAATTAATAATAAATAATACAAGAAAAGAGAAAAGTCCACTAAAATAATTGGTAGTAGTTTGTCAATGGTGCTTTTACGTAGAAAAGAATATTTTTTTACAGAGATAACAATATTAAAACAAAACTTACATTCCTGGGTATCGTTCTTGAAAAAAAAGATGTTATAGTAACGAATTCGTCTGAGAATTAAAATGTGAGCCTCGAGCAAGCCCTCGTTATTGGAGTCTTGTGTTGTCTTAATAAGTTGTTTATTTTATTGGAAACTGCAAATGATCATAACTCAGTAAAAAAATTATTATTATCTTTACAAAATGTATTGTAAGTCCGTGCAAAAATAAAAGACAGATAAATAAACCGAGGTATTAATAAATTTAAAAAAATATATATTAAAAAAATGATTAAAACAAAAATCTGATTGAATTAAAATAACCTTATTTCAACAATCCAAAAATAATAATTGGTTACGCCATTACGCATTATACATTAATTTAGACACACATCTCATGCACAGATAAATTCAAATTCAAATTGAAAAAAATATTTATCGCACGAAAATACAGAAAACAAAGGGTATAGCTTATAGGTTACATCCTATTTCTTCCAGCTAACCCAACAATACATGTTAACAAATGCATGTAAATAAAAAATAAATAAAAAAACAGAGGTATTTAATTTATGTAAGGTTTTCATTTAAGGTGTAGTGACATTTAAGAAATGTTTTTAGTGATGATTTAAATTTAAGTATGTCGGTTATTTGTTTGATGCTACGTGGAAGGTTGTTATAATATATACTTTAATGGCCATGTAGCGTGGTTCTTTTTGAAATATAGTTTTGTTTGCTTTTGGGATTAATAAGTTTTCTGTGAACCTTGTAGCGTGTTAATGTGTTGAGTTTTTTTGTGGGAACTTTCTGGAGATGATCGAACTAACAGGCATAACTCCATTATATATATGTCCGTCACTGTCAGAAGTGTGAGATTTTTAAAAATTGGTCTACAGGAATCCCGGTGATCAGAGTTTGTAATTTTTCGTATGCACCTCTTTTGGATGATAAAAACATCTTTGGCGTTTACTGAGTAATTTTCATATGCACATACATGCGACCACTGTACTGAGATAATATTGTTGTTCCTTGTCCTACCTTCCTTTTATTCCCGCACCTTTTCGCAGCACATTGTTTAATCAGTCGCTTTCAATAACACGCACTGTTCGTCCAACGAACGTTCGTGAACACCTTTCACACCAATAATTAATTACCAAAAAGTTGTTAATTAATTGCAACAACACCTGCGGGCCGCGTTTATAAAGCTTGCTTATTAGATTTTCATAATTAATTTGTCATTACGAGCTCGGTGGCATAGACCACTGAAGAGATAATCCGATAGAAGTGTGATATAGGGTTATAAGGTGTGACAGTAGTAGGCTCAATTTTAAGAGGAACGGTTGCGCAGCCTTTTCATACAAAACTTAAATTTGGATATGAGGCTAAAATACCCAACCAAACTGAATAATATATATACATATTTAAAGAAAATATCATACATGCTACTTTATTTATTTTTGTCTAAAATAATAAAAAATAGACCATTAAAGAATTAAATTTTTCATGATTTTAGAGACAACTTCGACAATTTTTGCGAGTCAATTGTAATTATTAAAAAAATAATCTTGCATAACCTACTATACAAATAGAAATTTTTTTTAAAGTAAACATCGCGTTTGAGGGTCATAAATGACCGGGCGTTCATATTTTAAACAGTTATTATTTAAGTTCTTAAAGTTTTTTTTTCTATCATGATAAACTTTTAGTAAATTACGAATATATTATCATGATAACCGAATATTTTCGCATTTCTTCATGACATATTATCCATATTTATTTATTTATTACATGCCATGGTGGGCTTTTCTTTTTTTTTAAAATACAAGCATTTTGTATCAGAGTAAACACTTAAAAATTAATACAATAAAGAAGAATGTAAACATAATGGCAAAAATGAATCCTCACGCATATGATTGAATTTAAAAGATTCAACAAAACAAAATAGTAGAAGCGGAGAAGTTATATGGGTACATAGGTCTATTTGTGTCCAGAAGAATAAAAGTGATAGAATATACAACATTTATATTATTATTTCTATATTTGGTACATATTTTATTATTATATCTCTTTTACTCTCTGATTATATCAAATGTATTTTTAATTGTATCATATGTAAAAGCCCTAATTGAGCGTGTACAAATAAATAAATAAATTTGAATAGATTTTTAATAAATTAGCAATACTCATTTTTCTTCTTGTACGGCGCTCTCGTGAGCAGTATCACATTTTTTAAACTTATTTTTTGAGTAAATAATCTATATTATTGGCCTGTCTGGAGTGAACAGGAGTCAAAAGCTGTTGTGTAAATCTGCGACTTAAATTATAAACCGGTATTGATCACACTTCTAGGAAATCTCTGTTCAGTGGTACGGTTTCCACGTGGTTACCGCAAGTAAGCAATAGGTAATGAATACTTTAAACACTACCGAACCACATCCAGACTTGTGGTGACAAATCGATACCATAAATGAACGGCATTTACGTGATGGGTATTTGTTGCTTAAGGCCGCATTCAGACTGGAGTAAAAAATCAACTAGTAAAACTTTTTTTTATTATAATACATATTATTTTTATTAAAATATGCATTTAATTTTATTTTTTGGGGATTGAACCTTCCTCACCAGCGACTGGAGTCAACCGAGCTAACAACTGAGCTAACTCACAAATGGGTAAGATTGATATTTATTTCATATATTAACTGCTGTAATACCATATAATTTCAGATAAAGCGTATATTTTCGCGTGTGTACGCGTGATTCCCACCAACAAGTCTATTTGCAGAGTTTCAGCTCGATCGGATGTCGGAAACTGGGTTAGTTTCCACTTCCAAGATTCCATTTCATTCATAAATTTATTCAAGAAAACAAAAGTGAAATTTAAATAGATGTATTTAAAATATTCGCCAATTCAAATAGATGTATTTGAAATATTCGCTAATTCAAATAGATATATTTAAAATATTTGCTAATTCAAATAGATGTATTTAAAATATTCGCTAATTCAAATAGATGTATTTAAAATATTCTCTAATTCAAACAGATGTATTTAAAATATTCGCTAATTCAAATAGATGTAATATATTATAATAAAACAAATTTGAAACTTTTTTCCACTTTTTTTTACCGTAACCGTATAATTGATTAAAACCCCTTGTAGACCACCCCCCTCCCCGTACCCCATATGTTATGTATATAAACCGTAGACTAAGAATAATTAGTACCAGTCTGAAGATGGCTTTAACGAGCTGAAGCCGGTTACGGTCAAAAAAAATTAAGTGGAAAAAAGATTCATATTTGTTTTATTATAATATCTTATAATGGAATTACACCATGAATTGTCAGTTTCAAAAACAGAAATAAAAAATCAAAATATTTTCTAATTCAAATAGACGTATTTAAAATATTCGCTCATTCAAATAGATGTATTTAAAACATTCGCTCATTCAAATAGATGTATTTAAAATATTCGCTAATTCAAATAGATGTATTTAAAATATTCGCTAATTCAAATAGACGTATTTAAAATATTCGCTAATTCAAATAGATGTATTTAAAATATTCGCTGCAGTTCTTTTCTAGCTGATTGACAATGATTAAAAAAGGTGACAATATGGTGATTTTTTTATTGGCTAGAAAATCACTCCACAGAGATATCCATTGCAAAATGAATGATTGAAGATGGCGGACATTATTTGACATATGTTATTGTTTTTCGAAACTAAATTATGTAGAAATATTACGTGTATACATATTATTTTAATTTATATTTAAAATATGTATTGACAAAAATACTACAATATGTATTTGTCACTGATTGTGAACGTGTATTTACTTTTCAGTTATGGCAGACAGACTCCTTGTTGAGGACAATGCAGTATTTTTATATGTTACCACTGATTGTTATAAATCAAAACAATCTGTATTTGTAAACGTAAATATGTAATTTAGTAGTAAATCTCTACTTTAAGCCATAGCTATACGTTATACTATAGCGGTATTGTGGAAATACCCACTCGGTCATAAAAATATGTATAGTTTTAAGTTACAAGTTAAAAGTCTTAGGACGGGTTGTTTCACAGAATTTGAACAATTCATCAAATTTCAAATGTGATTTTTAAGTTCTGTGAAGGTTATATTCAAGTTCTGTTATTATTTCAGTTTTGTCTGTCCAGTAATGATTTAAGAACAGAACTTGAATAGAAACTCCACACATGGTGAAAATCAAATTTGATGAATTATTCAAATTCAAATCACTAGAAATTAATCTTACTTATAATCCACTAGTTATAAGACACTAGCCATTAAGTTTATTTATAAGCCAGAAGTAATAAGTTATAAGTCTACTAGCTAAAGTGTGCCTGGCGTTGCTGGGGGTTATCCTTAGGACATACACCATCTCGGACTTTTCTGTAGGCCTTCTCAAGATATACAATTCCGTAGTACATTATTTTGATGTATCTCATAAGGTTTAGCCAGCGTTAACAATGTAGTGCCCGAAAATATATTTTTACGACTTGATTATAAAACATCGACTTTTCTCTACTTTATGTAAATATAATATGCATGTATTATAAATTCTCTAAATGATAGTGAAAACCCTATCAAAATCCGTTCCGTAGTTTAGAAGAACTAAGCGCACAAACAGACAGACGCGAGATTAGAGAAGTGATAGGAATAGATTAAATGCTAAATTAAACTGTTATTGATTTTCTCACAAAAACGGCGCTATACAAATAATCCAATCATTATTATTATTTTATTAATGCATTCTATCTATTTTATTAATATATTCTATTTTGGTGAAAATCACGCACGCGCACGTATACACCGGGCATATAGGCATTTCTCTGAAATTCGATGACATTTCACCAGTTAATACAGGGTTTTCCAATAAGAGGTGTTATTTTGATATTCAATCGTAAAAGATCAATGGTTTCGTTGCTTTGTGTCACGTAGCGCCGTCTTGTTGAAAGTAAACGTTGTCCAGATCAATACCATCCAATTCCGGCCATGAAAAATCATCAATAGCGCCGCTTTTGTGAGTTATCCGCAATGACTCCGCCGGACCATAAACCGCACCAAACAGTCAGACGTTGAGGATAGAGAGGCTTTTCATAATAACTCTTGGGTTTTCCGAGCCCCAGATGCGACAATTTTGCTTGTTGACGAAGCCACCGAGGTGGAAATGGGCCTCATCACTCAAGATGATTTGCATTTGATTCACTCAAGTGAATTTTAATAATTTCAATGCGTTGTTGAAGCGTGAATCGTTCCATTTTTATTAATGGCGTAGTTTCTCATCACTCAAGATGATTTGCAAATGTCAAAAAATGACAGCTTCAAAAGTAACATCTACCGAAATAGCGGGCTATTCAAAATAACACCTCTTATTGGAAAACCCTATATAACCAAAAAATGATAGTTTCATCTCATCCAATCGGGATTTGGCTCGGGTGGTAGAGTTGTCGACTCCACTTCCTAGGTAGGAAGGTTCAATCCTCAGTCGAACCAAAAATTACTAATAATGTGTTATTCGTAATTTAATTTGCAAAATGTTTTTCAAATAACTTATTAAAATGTTACGTTTAATTATTAACCTTTTCAGTGTAGTCATTCTGATATGGATATCTTCATTTTATGGACATTACGTGTACATTCATAGCTAAAAATAGCATAGCGTGTTGCAATTTGAATAATTAATTTTATTTATGACAAATAAGCGGTTCAATCTGTTCATATTTATTTAAGATACATAGGTGTGTTTCAGAATGCAATATTCCAATGTCCAGTCGAGTCATATTGGATGAGATAAATAAATTACTTAAAATGCAAAATAAAATAAGAATTTGTTAAGGCACGACTATGCATGTCATTGTTATTGTTAAAAAAGCGATGACATAGCTAAAATCACAACCGGTAAGTAGTTCAGTGAACAAATGCATCTGGTTCCTATCCAGGCACTCCGCTAGCTAAATTCTCCATCAGTATTCATAAATCTGTTGCGAAGGTTGAAGATGTGTTCGGTGTTGAAAGTAATCGATGTAATATTTTATAATAGATTTATTACAGCAAGGATTATTTAAGTAATCGCGGCGCGAAAGGAGTAAGTTATTTTGATTAGCGCGTTAAAACGTAGCGCGTAGTAGACTAACTGAGTACCTTCCCGCTGTCGCTTATATAAGGTGCCAATACGATTCAAGTTGCACCTAAGAACGTTCCCGAACATTCTAATTGCTATGGCTACAAAATTGCCACCCGTAACGCTGAGCAACGGCCGAAATTTCCAGTATGTTCTATGACGGCCTAGGTATCTTAGCGCTTGGCACTGTGTACTAAGTAGTACTTGACACCGTCAGACTCGAGTAGTGGCGTACCACTAAAAATTTAAACAGATCAAAAAGATAAACAGATCAATACACAGAAAACAAAAAAGTTAACGGTCGCAACAGTAATTGCAGATCGAACCCAGGATCTCGGTCTTACCGGGACAATATTCTGACCACAGAGCTATGTTCGGGTAGGACTTTGTAAGCAATGACTACCTACATTTATAAATAATATGAGAAGATGTATGAATGTGAATGAAGCAAGCAGAGTGTGCCAAGACCAAGTTCGGCGATCCATCCTCTCTGCCAACCCCTTATGTATAACTTGTATCTCTATTGGATCTTTTTGTAATATTTTTAATTTGAGTGAGTTTTCTTAACGTAATTTTCTAGTTTTATGTAGATATTATTTATTTACGCCCGTCGGGATTTTACATAATCAAGTGTAAATTAATTACATTACATAGTGCAATCAAAATTATTTAAATAATTAAAATTAAAATCAATATTATGAAATATATCCATTGCATTGAGTAATTTTTGTAATGATACGATACATTACAAAAATAACCATATTATAGCCAAATCCCATCCTTGTAGTATCCGCACCCACAAATGCTCTCTACTGACTACGGGTCCTTGCCATTCGCTTCCAGTGCTCAGTCCTTCCAATTCTGTTACAATCCTCTTCCACGCAGTTTTTCCACCTCTTCCGTGGTGTGCTTTTAAGAACTCCCACAAATACAAACAGCGTGCTTAAATATTCTTAGACGAAGTAGGGAGGTCCTGGGTTCAATTTTCAGATACGACCGAATCTTTCGCTGTCTTTTCTGTTGCCGGGTGTGTTTGAGAGTGAATATTTATTTAATTAGTCATGTTCTCCAAAAAACGGTTAATGGAAGGTTATTTAAAGGTCATGGGGACTGTTTTACTTTTTTGTGACATGCGTGAAAACGTCTGTAAGTGATGGTGAAATTGTCGATTGTCAATGCAAAATCGTTCTGTTGATTGGTGCGTTCTGATAGGCAGAAGTCTTCGCTTTCGGAGTATGAAAAAGTGCATGGGATCTCCCACGAGTATACTTGTTAAGCACATATAAGTTAACCTCTTTCAACATGGGTGGATTAAATATAGTTCCAAAGATTAGCTTAAAAAATGTTTAATTGAAAAAGAAAAATTCGGCGGGTTTCAAAGGTGTTGAATTTAAGCATTCCTGTTGAAGAACAAGGATGGATACAGGAATGGATACTATGTGAATTCTGTTATATACAGGTAACGCATAAACTAGAAATATTGTCTTCAACTATTAAAAGTGAAAATATTATTTGATCTTCCTCGGGCTCGGAAACTTCCAACCAAGAGTAGAAACTCTTATCGTTTAACCGGAGACATTATCACCCATGAGGTAATAATGACAATGACATATTGTGCATATGTTTTTATTGAAAATTCTGTCGTTAAAAGTTTAATCGCATCGAAGGTTAAAAAGAGAATAGCGCGTGATACCAAAGTTTATCTTGTCAATTTGTCAAAACATTCAAACTGCACGACAATGACTATCTATCTACCACTATATGCGGTTAGATACAATAATTCGTCATCCCATACAGAATTCGGAGTATGCTGTCATCGAACAACTCGGTCACTAAAACTATTTATAATAATATTTGATCTGTGACACTGCCGAGATAAATGGACGAGGGTCAAATTAAACCTTGAGGGGCATTGAGGTATACAGATAAAGCCAACATTGGCGTTAAAAGAATGGGACACTTACATCGGTTCATTGTCCGCTGTGAGATACAACGGGCTTCACTCGGTTACAAGCGCTCGCTGGGCAAAGGTTTCCTGCGATAACTTCAAAATGCCGACCTGCACTCTGAGATATTGTAACAAGTCGTAATGGAAATGATAGGGAAAATAATGGTATAACCTATCATCGGTAAATAGGGTTTGACCATAATCGGTAGTCGTGTAAATTAGCTTTTTAATGTCAAAAAACTCAAGGAGCGCTTGTAGTTGGCGCGCCGCGGGTAACCCAAATGTTCCGGGCGGTCACCGGCGACTCGTTGAGTTCGTTCGCGGTCGGGAGGATTTGGGCGACATCGACAGCCGCCACCCCCCCTTCCTACTTCCCGCACGGGAACAATATTTTAAACTGATTTTGCAAGAAATATAGACTCTATATATATCTCTAACTCAATGGTTGTACGGCCTTTATTCGTCTGTAAATAATTTTGATTGCATGTGTGATATATACCAATTGAAGTGAAAACGACTGTCGCCAAAATTAGGTCTTAGACTGGCCATGAAAATTTGAATAACATGACAAAATTTAAAAGAATCCAACTACCATCACAGTAAGCGGGAAAAGTTGCTTGTGTAGTGATGGAGGTGAGGACTTATGATGAGGACTTAGCCAGCCGAGGAATATAAGTAATGACGTCCGGGTGAGAACCTATGTGGGAATTATCATTACCAATAATTTTAAAGAGAATCTTAATAAATTAGCAATAGAGATTTTTCTCAGTGTACCTACTCAATATGGTGTCTTGTCTTATTTTTTACAGTTTAATTGATATTTATAAAGTCTTTATAGAAATCACATTGCGAGATGATGAGTTATCTCAGAAATTTGTCAGAGAAAAATGTCAAAATTTATGACACCATCGCTCAGGGATTTTTGGCAGGTTGCGCAAATGGGTTTCTTTTCTCAATCAATGATTGAATACTAAATTAGAATTTTATTAATAATAAAAAATTGTAAAATATCATAATTATAATGAATGAAATACAGGGTTTTCCAATAAGAGGTGTTATTTTGAATAGCCCGCTATTTCGGTAGCTGTTACTTTTGAAGTTGTCATTTTTTGACATTTGACAAGTAGAAACTACGCCATTAATAAAAATGGAACGATACACGCAACAACGCACTGAAATTATTAAAATTCACTTGAGTGAATCAAATGTAAATCATCTTGAGTGATGAGGCCCATTTCCACCTCGGTGGCTTCGTCAACAAGCAAAATTGTCGCATCTGGGGCTCGGAAAACCCAAGAGTTATTGTTGAAAAGCCTCTCTATCCTCAACGTGTGACTGTTTGGTGCGGTTTATGGTCCGGCGGAGTCATAGGATCTTAATTTTTCGAAAATGAGGCTGGAGCAACAGTTACGGTGAATGGATTTCGCTATCGAGAGATGATTAATGATTTTTTATGGCCGGAATTGGATGGTATTGATCTGGACAACGTTTACTTTCAACAAGACGGCGCTACGTGCCACACAAGCAACGAAACCATTGATCTTTTACGATTGAATATCAAAATAACACCTCTTATTGTAAAACCCTGTAGTATTCTTTTTCTTAATTTACAATGTTTTTTACTGGGCAGACAGGTAGCTACACCAACCATTTATCTATACGCGGAAATAAATGAGTATCGCTGATTTATTAAATTCCTAAAAGGTGATAGCAGGCCATTTCCCAATAAACCATTAGTACTTAACACGTGTTCATCCAGCTGCGTTTATCATGATATTATATAGTGACGATTACGAAATGCGAAAATATTAGAATTTTTATGAAAACGTGTTCTGACACCGCTAAAACATATTCGAGTTTTACTTATAGTTTGTAAGGAAACCTGTCAATTCATTCGTTAAAGAAATACGCATAATATGACCAAATTTTCAATAAATTAGCAGGATTTTATATCAATAAGTTTTATCCGTACAGGGTATGTTGTGAGGCTGAAGGGAGTGGGGATGGAATGAGATGGGCAGGGGGAAGGTTGGGAACTACCTGGCTATTAAGATCTGGTCACCAAACACGGCTTATGCCATTTCTGACATCGTTCCTATTATGAATTTTTATCTTTCACCGGGGTGATTCTGAGCTTGACTGCCACTCGGGTTCCACCACCCACTTCCAAAACAGACCCTCATCAAAGCATTCCCAGAGAAAATAAATCATTCAAAGACGAATTCCAGATATACCTCCTGCAAAGTACATTCTTCCTTATGATATATCCCTTTATTTAAGAGGAAGCTACAAGCCAAAAATGTGTATATTCTTGGTATGCCTTATATAGTCACGAATATAGGTATAAGGCACTAAAATCGCTTTGCAAACGAAGTCAAGAAACTATAATTTATTTTGTAAACATTTTCATAAGAAAGCAAAAAAAGTTAGTCACGGGAAACTGCCACAGATAATATCTTTGGCAATAATATTATATGTTTTAAGTTATTTATTTTATACGTTAATAGGATTAGAAATAGGCAAATACTCATATGATGAAAACTCTAAACCTCTCTCCTTTGGAAGTCCGTCGGGAAAGAAATGACCTCATTTGCTTCTTCAAAATTATAAATGGTATTATTGATTCACCTACTCTACTTCAACTCATTCCCTTCAATATCCCCTAACAAAGACTCAGAAATAATGTACTGCTCTTCCTCAACCAACATTCGACAAATTATGGATATTATTCACCATTGTCCAGAATGTGTAGTTTTTTTTATAAATTTAATTTAGATTAAATTTGATAATATTATTATTAAGTTCTGCAAGTGTTTTAGTTTTTTATTATTGTGACAGCTGTTTCGGCTTACAAGGCCATTTTCAAATTGTGGTTAGTCCACATTGAGACGACGTATTTATATTATTTCAAATGTAAATTTTGAAGGTGCATACATTGATTTATTACTGGTTACACCGATGACATGATCTATTGTTGGTTAAAGTAATCTATGTTTTCCCCTCAGTAAATGGTAATGAGTTCTTAATTACTTACTAATGACTTTATTGCTATGAATTATTTGGGTGCATTATACTGCTTGGGTTTTGTGAAAATACTGAGAAGTGGTGAGTCAATTATTTTCCGTACTTTATTAATTAGTGTTAAATTTGGGTCATTCGTTCGTTTATTGATTTCTAACTGTTCAAGTAAATTTAATCTAATGCCCTTTTTTTCTATATGCAATGGTTTAGGACCCTTGTTGTTAAGTGGGGTATGATTATTCACCAAGAGATGTTCTGCGAATTTTGAGGATGTGTGGAAGTCTGAATGATTTTTGCCAGTCGCTAAACAAGTGACGGAATATTATAAGTGTCCTGTGGTCCTGACCCACGGCGTAGTCTTGACTTGATTCGACTTGTCACTTTATTTTCTTATATTTTATCTGCCTTATGTCTTTGCTTTCATGTACCTTTGTCTACTCCTGTATTTTTTCATATTACTGTATTCGTGTTATTATTTTGTAATTTGGACGATGTCCGTTTAAATAAATACATTTCTATTGAATAAATACATTTTTTAGTAGTTTACGTTTATATTTTCTAATGAGCGAATATTTTTTTTTATTTGATTTGACTCAAGGGAAACGATAGGTAAAGTTTCAATTTATCTAAAGCATATTTTTTGGTATTCATAATGTAAACCAATTCGTTATAAAGATTAATCGAAAATAGTAATTTAGCATGAAGCTTCGCCTTAAAACAAAACCTCAAGCGAAGGATATAAATATCTATGTCAACGGAAACACCCAAGTGCGTTGCGGTCCCCTAAACGAAATGGTGTGACCTTTGAATTCGCCAGCCATTATTCATTATCATTGTCACGATGTTTCCCACATTTTTGTCTGGGATGCCAGTATAGGGTGTTCAAGAAGAATCGAATGCATTGAAACTTTATCTATTAAAATAAAATGTTCGCTTGTTCAAAATCTTAAATCTTCGAAAATACTTCACCGATTGCTTTGACATTTTGACAAAACGTTGCATTCGATTTCGCGTGTGTTTTTTTTATATACCCATATTATATAGATGTCACCTGTGACAGATAAAAACATGTTTTTTGAAATACAGCGCTATCTTTTGAACGTAAAAGTAATACGCGCTATTGTTTCTCTATCTGCACAGACAGACTGACCCACAGCAATGCGTGGCGGGTTAAAGCTAGTAATCTATATAAATAAAAATGTAAGTGTTCGTTTGTTCAATATCTTAAATCTCCCAAAGCTCTTCACCGATTGCTTTGAAATTTTGACACAACTTTACATTCGAATACGCGTGTTTTTATTTTATTATATATGTGTCACCTGTGACAAGTAAAAACATGTTTTAAAAAAAACACATCTCCATTTGTTGGACAAACATGCTTTTTCTTAAAAACAGCGCCATCGGTGGCTTGGTACAGCGGACTATAGAATTCATAGTAAGAATGTGTGTTCTACAAAATTGGTGTTAATAAATATTTCTCTAAATTGCACAGGAAACGAAATACTCACGAAAAACCAAATCAAGAAGTGTATTTTGCAAACCTCTGTGCATTTTTGTGACTTTATATAAAGGTACCTATTAGAGATATAAGAAAATTGTTCAAAAAAAAGTTGTAGGAATATTTGTGTTCTACTAAATTTGTTAAAGCTACTTTAGCTAAAATTTGCATTGGAAACGAGAAATTTAGGAAAAACTAGATTTTGCCGCGATTTCAGCTGTTTTTTTCAAAATGGCGGCGCGCGAACAGGAGCGCCAATTATTTTAATTATACAATACTTGGATTTTAGAACAGTTTATAAAAATATAAATAACTGGCAGAAAAATTACAATCGCAACCCTTTTTTGCGCTAACAGCATTGGTCTATTTAAGAAAAACATTTGTTGAATATACTGAGAGAAAGAATAAATACGAGTAGACAACCATCGCGAAACACCCTGTGCCTGAGGAGTATGTCGAATCAATTGGAGTTACTTTAGTCAGTGTCATTTACATACATAACGATCACAGCGAGCTTACACGTCACTTATTTACACTGAACAGATAATTTCTAGAAACGTGATCTACAGTCTATAGCAACTTAAAAGAAAACAATTATTTTTAATGATAAATTAATGTTTATAAGACAAGGTTTTTTATGCATAGCACGAAGGATAACAAATTATTATAAGCAATAATTAGTTGCCTGAAATATCCATACAAATTGAAAATATTTCCCGAATAAAAATAAATTCTGATGTCCGGTCAGGTGCTCTGGACCACCGAGCCACGTCGGCTTATTTCCAACACGCCAAATAACTCATGTATGTACTAATACTTCAATCAACAATTACTGCTTATTATATTTTTTCACCAGCAAACAACCAACTTTATATTTGTAGGAAAGGCTTTGTTAGTGATAAATTTCCCACTAGATGGCGTCGAGACATATTATATCTACATTTGTTGGTGAAATATTTTGAATTGTCAAATATTGCAATTTTTTTAATGATAAACTAATGTTTATAAACACTTTGTGATGTGACATTATATATTAAATGAAAAAATACACTTTGTAAAACACCACTTTTATTATGAATTAATATTAACAGCCAACCAGGTTTCGCTTAGCTCAAGCTTCGTCAGGGCTTATTATATCAATAAGAGTATAAGTTGACATAATAAGCCCTGACAAAGCTTGAGCTAAGCGAAACCTGGTTGGCTGTTAATATTAATTCATAATAAAAGTGGTGTTTTACAAGGTGTATTTTTTCATTTAATATAAATTATTGTAAGCAATAATTTAAAAGAAAACGTTTGTCGCCAATTTATCATCTGTTTAATAAAGATATTTACGTGGCAATTGCAATATTTACAAAATGCTTGATCAATTATACCTACAAGTAGGGAAAAATTGAGCTACTTTTAGGCACACGGAAAATGGAGATGCCCACAGCTAACCTTTATCGGTTTATCTCATCAGTAAAGTAAACTTAAAAATAAAACCATGAAAAATTTAACACGGTGTAATCGGTTTTAAATACAACGAATTGAAATTCACTTTCGTTTTCAGGAATGAATGAATGCAAATTTTGGAAACGGAAAATAACCCACTTCCTGACGCCCAATCGAGTTGAAACTCGGCAGATATACTCGTTGTCGATGACCGTGCATTTTATTCGATTAGTGGCAATCACGTACACACATTCAAATATACGCATTTCTCAGAAATTGGATGATATTACAGCAATTAATACACAGTTTCCCAGAAGGCGTATTAAAATTAACAAATTAACAAATGAAAAAATTAAAATGACCCAAATTAACTTTAACATTATATAAATAAATTGTGCGAAGTATTCTCGAATACGCATCAACAATTTGGTCCCCCAATTATGAGATTCATAATTATAGGATTGAATCCATACAAAGGAAACTAACCCGTGTAATTGCTTATCGTGAAGGTTTATCTGGTCAATTTGGAACATATAATGACCGAATTTTGCACTATAAACTACACTAACACGATTTTAACTGTGACATGTTATCATTGTTAATGGTATATTTATACCGTTGATATTAAATAAATAAATAAACTAACTGACGATCAGACGTAAAATTTCTGACGTACTGCTCCTACACAAAATTATACATGCATCAGTTGATACACCAAACATTTTATCCCAAATTAACATCAATATACCATCAAGAAAATCCACAAGGAGGATGAAAGACATTTTCTATATTAAAGCCTACCATACAAATACAGGATATTTTTCCCCTGTACCGCGAACATTATGAAATTATAACATTATACATGGCTCTAATAATGAAATAGACATTTTTAATGACCAATTTAAACACTTTAAAAAAATGTATTACCTTTAATCATATTAAGCTGATATTGTGATGAAACCCTTTATTTAAAGAGAAGCAACATTGTACCTACCTAATCAGTCACCAGTACAGGTGTGACAATAACAAATCGTTTATGAACATATTTGTATTTACCTTTTACTATACATTCTTATTTGTTATTTACTTCTGCATATTTAGCTTACATATTATTATAATAGATTAATATTACTTACATAATATTACTTACATTTTCCTTTTGTTATTATTATGTATTTAAACATCCATGTATGTAAATTTTTGGGTACCATGCCTGTTTTATGTACTTAAATAAAAATAAATAAATAAGGCGTAGGCAGAGAGGATAGACCACCAAACAACTCATTGAGCTGGAGCTTTTATGTAATTTGGAAAATCGATAAGGTGACCGACCTTCAAAAAGCATTGTGGTCTTAGTGTACAAACACAAAGAACGCGTGTTTCGGCTTTCAGATTAGCCGGCGAGTAAGCGACCGACTGGCGCAGGCGCGCCGACAAGAATGTTTGTATCTAAACGTGTGAGAACGCACATAGTGAAGGCAGGTTCAGATTTGTGTCCGCGCGCTGGCGCGCCGAGAAGCTTTACCGGAATGAATTCTTAATTCCTACTCGCCGGTGCGGGCGGTTAGTGCAGGTTGTTTTGGAAGCTAGTGTCAAAACATAAATAAACAAGTCCTGTCAAAATGAGCGACTTACTAATTGCTGCTGTTTTTAACAAATCGCCGATCTGGGATAAAATAAGTTTACATAGCAACAGAAATTTTGTCAGTAAGAATATGAATGAAAACGGTACGAACTAAGAAAATTTCATAATAACCTCAAATGTCACGAGTGAAATAAGGTATATATAAAAAATCTTTCATTAATAAATAAAATTCATAAATTCACCATGACTTTTTCTACTACTATTAATTGGATGAATACCAATTGTTTTATTTCTTAATTTCAAGAAAGAATTCTACAAAAGTAAAAAATCTTCTTCCGACGAGCTTGACATTTTGTTAAAACTGACAGCTGCTATCAGGCTACCGCGCAAATGGCGCGGATTTAACCGGCGTTCTATGTGTCCACAACTCGGCGCCTATCTTCTACGGCGGACTCGGGCACTGAGTGATGGTAATCTGAAAGCCGAAACACGCGTTCTTTGTGTTCGTACACTTACGCAGTTGACTTTGCGTCGGTTTGCGGCTGCCCAGTAAAAAAACTACGCAGACGTCCGTCCCTTTGACATTGTATTTCTATACCTACTCCAATCGGGGACGTCTGGACCCACTGGTTTCGGGCAATTGGAATTTTCGTGCCATGTTTACATTAAAAAATATATAATATTAATGTAACATGATTGTTAATATTACCCTAGCGATTGAACTATAAGTTCTGGCCTGAACACAAACTGAAAAATACAGGCAGAAAGCAATATTTATTTATTTATTACACGGCCTATAGGGTTTTTCTTTAAAAAAAACAAGCATTTTGTATCAGAGTAAACACTTAAACATTAATAAAATAAAGAAGAATGTTAACATAATGGCAAAAATGAATCCTCACGCATATAATTGAATTTAAAAGATTCAACAAAACAAAATAGTAGAAGCGGAGAAGTTATATGGGTACATAGGTCTATTTGTGTCCAGAAGAATAAAAGTGATAGAATATACAACATTTATACTGATTAGTTTTCATATGAAATATATCACCCAGATCAGAATATTTGTTTCCGAGATTGTGAAGTCTCGGAATCGGAGAATTTTGGTAAGCTAGTGTCCTGGTGTTATTGAAGTAAAAAGGTAAGGAATGTCGGCATGATTTTTTGGGAACATGGATATTGATACATTGAAGTAATTCGGGACAGTCAATTTTAAAATGTAGTATTCTTTGTAACAGTATTAAATCTGTGCTTATTCTTATTTATTTGAGAAGACGAGAGTGGTAAATACTCTTAGTATCGCCCTGGATAAAGACCACCATACAGAAACGAAATGGTTTAGCCGTGTTTTATGGCCAGAACGGAATATCCAACTGACTTTCCAACCTTGTACAAGGATGACAGTATCACTAGCTCCAGACAGTCAGGAGCAGTAGGGATTGTGAATTTGCGGCATTCTCATAAAACTAATTTAAAGACCAGAAACGAGAAAATAGAAAATCAGATAACCACTCGTTTTTTATAGCATGTACCTATAATATTAACACTTTGATCTTAAATTCTTGCGAAAAACGTGTTTATTGAAAACATACCTCGGCAATCCGGTATCTGTTTTCGCGGAGTAAACTAAACTGCCAGCTGATGTTCAGAACAGTGCGAAATAATCTAAGATTAGCTCTAAAGGATGACAGGTTTGTTATCTCGAGATAGACTGAGGCTAAATAAATAATCTACGCAGGTTATATATACCTTAGTACTTTGTAAGAAATTTCACTCTCCTTCTTCTCAAGTCGTTGCCTCATTGCTGAGGACCACAACCCCCACTCCAATAGCCCTGAAGAAGCTATGCGGAAACATCACTGGTTCATGCAACCAAGTAACTATTTGTATTTGTTTATAAAATATGTAGGTAGATAAAACTGTTAGTTTCCCAGTAAACGAAAATAATAAAAATAATCGAAAGCAACATTACTGACTGTCCGGATTTATTAAACAAAATTATTTGAAAGTGCCTACACGTCTTTGCTGTAGAAACGAGATACCTGAGGAGTATGTGTGGTAAAACCATGTATGATCGTGTGAGAAATGTGTAGATCCGCAAAGAGTGCAAGGCTGATGTAAGCGTAATGAGTAAGATTAAGAAAGGGACGCATAGTTGGTTTGGGCATGTAGAGCGAATGAGCGAAGAAAGGAGTGTAATAAGTTGGGGACGCCCGAGGAAGACATGGCACGATCAAGTGAATCAGATACTCGAGTCGGGCCATGTCAAGAGTCAGAGAATAATAGAAGAGTATGTATTGAATGTAAATTAGGCAAGGAGTGTGTTGCAAGACCGAGTTGTTCGGCGGTCCTTTTTCTCTGCCTACCCCTGCGAGGAAACGGCGTGATGGTTAGTTAGTTTTACACGTCACATAATAATAATTTGATAACTTGTATAGCGCCGTTTTTGTGAAAAATCACCTCAAGGGCGCTGTACAATTTATTACGAATCTAATAAAGTATACGCATCTAATAGTAAAATCAAAAAACTAAATCAAAAAGAAAATAGAAGACATAATAAAACACAACCTCTTTAACAAAAACAATGTCAAAACGAAATAAAGTGGAAACTAGACACTCCTCCATGCAAGATGGAAAAATATAATACTTGGAAAATTACAAAACTTTGGTAAGATTAACAGAGCTACGTGGTTTCTATATATATTAAATTATATTATATTTGATATTCTTCTTTCTGAAATAAATTGGGTAATGACTTGTTTATATTTGGTGAATGATGTGTTGAATATATCAACAACATCTTTATAGTCATTACCGAAATTTTGTATACGGCGAACGGGGGTATAGAATTGAGATTCTGTTAAATATTTTCACCAATTTCGCTAATTTATTATTGTTTTTTTTTTAATAATAGCGCGCTCCCTCTAACATTCGTATGAACATATCTCCCTTTCAAAACATCTTTGAACGCTTACTACGGGGCCTTCATCTCAACACAAGCCATATTGTATATATATTATATATATTAAGGAGATTTTCAAATATACTCAAGTTATTCGTAACCCGGCAATGTTTCTTTCTTTTTAAAATTAAAAACTACATAAAATGTAATGACATATGTATTATGTAATGAATGGCATATATGATGGAGTATCTCTTGTTATAATTATGAATTTTATATGTAATATCTGTTAATTTTATAAATATACTGTTTAATACATAATGAGGATAATCTATAATTGGTTTCTCAGTTGAGTAAATTGCACATGTATAAACCAACGATATTGTAACTGTTGATTTCCCTAAAATAACATAAATAATTGACAAAACCAATTTGGGGTATAGGTACTTTACCAACTTAACAGGAAAATTTCAATGTGTGGAGAAGTTTACCTGGAACAAAAAGAAAACAAAATATATAAGAAAATTATCAATATTAATGTAATGAACGTGTCGTGGAAAGTTGTATTTTGATTTCATCCCACGAAATTGATGTTGACAAAGTACAAACATTGAAAAGGTAAATATTAAAAGATAAGCATACGTATACACATAAACACTCGAGATAAAGTGATAGTGATTATCAGGTGATATGAGCAGTGGGAAAGTCATCAAGTGCCTGAAATCATTGAACTGTTCAGGACTGAGTAGCTCTATTGACCAACATTGGCAAGAATCCAACAGACTGTCTGTCTATCGTAAAAATAAGGTATCCAAAGGAAAATGTCATTGATTAAAAGTAAGTAAGAAGATAATATGTACTGTTTCTCCTAGTGCGGTTTTCTGTGTTTTTGACATAGTATTGTGGTGAATTAATTATGATTTTTTATCTTACCTTCTTTTTACCTGTGTCGAGACAAACGTATTAGATTAAGTGGATTATGTTAAGGCGACACAAGTCTCTTATAGCGGGGGTTTGCTCGAGGCTTATATTTTAATTACTACGAATTCGTAACGATAATATATATATTTTTAGACCAATCCCTATGGATGTAAGTTATGTACGAAAATTACAAAATAAATGCTAATTCAGATTTAAAAAAAACTGTTTTAAAATTAAATGCAAATTCAGACAATAAAACTATTTCAATCTTAAATGGAAATTCAGATAACAAAACTATTTATTCCTAAATTAAATACAAAGTTATACAAAATAAATCTATTTAAAAAAATCGAGTTCAGACATAAGACTATTTAAAATTTAAATGCAAATTCAGACTTGGCGCAGTTTTCTTCCGTTCATGCAAGTCAATGTCAAGAACCAAGCTCAGATTTAACAATACAACAAAACAGTACTCGGCACTTCGTAACAAAAAATACAATTTTAATTCAGTAAAAGAAATGTATTACACGAAAAACGCCTTTTTTACTCGTATTCTTCAATTTGAACGACACATTTCAACGCATTTTCATAGCGAATGCGTAGTGCGATCTACGCCAATCAAGTAATCGGAAACGTGCATTTAGAAAAAAAGATAACCAAAGGTACTGATTTATTTTAGATGATTAGCAGTGGTAAGGACCTTTTTATTGATTTGTGAGATTTGTTGGTACATTTTTGATAAGGTTTATTATTGTATGATCTTTGAATAAAAGCGAAGGGTTGAGGCGAATGAACTTATACATATAGTGACTCAACCCGGAGTTCCAGGAATGCATTCTGCTTGGGGAAGCGCAAGGCTATGGACATGGCGCTGACAAATCTATTGTCGTCTCTCTTTCCGTTACAAGGGTCGTTAATAAGAATGAGGGAGAGGTTATGGCGGAGCTATCAGCTGTATGTCTTTATTGAAGAAGAGTACGAACATCGGAGAGTGAAGAAATTGTGTAGGTTTTTTAATGTTAGAGTTCAAAAGTTCACAAAAACAATTCCTGAAGAACCTACTCATTTAGCTACTTACTTAATTAGTATCATTTACGACTTCCAATAAGTTCGTACGGTGACGCTATTTCCCGACGGTTGATCCCCGTGACAGTTGACCCCTCGGACACTTGATCCCCCAAAGGATTCTTTCTGTTCTAGGTAACGTTTGCAGAGAGGACTTACGCGAATTATACGGCCGTACAACAAAAGTCGATTCATTAATTAATTAATTTACTAGACAATTTGTATAGCGCCGCTTTTGTGAGGTATCACCTCAGGGTCGCTTTACAGTTGATTCAGGTATTACAAAAAATATAAATATTACAAAAATAAAAGTTAAGTTAAGTAGAATGAAGAACAGGAACAGGTGACACGAAGATAGAAGATGGAGACTCTGTAGCCAGAATCCTAGGTGGTGAAAAAACTGGACCAGCTGCTGCAGCGAGAGAGTCCACAAACAGTGCCAGCACGAGGTTCGTCATCCGTCCAGATGGTAACCGGATAAATCATCACAATGATAATACATCACATCTTTAAAAAGTTATATAAAGTCATGAAAAGTGATGAAACAAAAACTTTGTTAACTGGGTTATGTAGGTTAGGTTAGGTTAAAAAAAAATTCCACGTTTCTAATGACTTTATATCACTTTTTAAAAGTGTGTTGAATTGTCACGGTGTTGAGTTACCATGGAACCCGTCCAGATATGTGTCTGCTGCTAACTTGCATTTTACAATTTATTCATCCGTAGGCGTCTTGAGAGGAAATCCGTCATGAAAATATTTTTACAAACAATAATGCCATGTCCCCGAAGGAGTTTGCAGAGAGGATATACCGCCGCATAACAAACGACGATTTCTACTCTGACGCCTGCAGATATAAATATGTCGACTATTGTTATGCGACCGTATATCCTCTCTGCACACGTTACCAGGAAGGAAGTACAACATAAATAATCCTTTGGGGGATCAAGTGTCAGGGGATCAACTGTCGAGGGATTAACTGTTCGGGAGATCAACTCTCAGGGTATCAATTGTCCGGTGACTGTCTGGAGGATCAACTGTCTGGGGGATCAACTGTCGGGGCATCTTTCTCCTAAACATGGTTGAACGGTTCAATGATCTGCAAGCCAAGTCATTGTCCAAATAATAACATTATTTTCCGTTTATGACGATGGTAGTAAGAGATACTCAAATATTGTCCCATCTAAATGACCAGGTAAGTATTGAAGTACAGGTAAAATAACTAACTAACTTACTATCACGCCGTTTCCCCGCAGGGGTAGGCAGAGAGGACGGACCGCCAAACAACTTAAACATAAAATCTTGTAATATTTCCTACATAGGCCCAATAATAACTAAATGGTTGATTGGACTGGGCAGAGGAGAATCTGAAAAAATGTTACAAAACGTCACGTAATAAATAGACATAGACTAATCACACACTATATATTTCTTCCACTATTCTAATGATTGCTCTTACACAATTGAAACATACACAACAGCTCAAGTTCGATTCTATCATAAGATTGTAACGATTAAACATCACAAATTAAAACATTAATGAGATATATTATAGACATAGACAAATCACACACTTACTTTCACATATTTTGGTTCCTTGGAACGGGCAATTTGCCTAGTTAGGAACCAATAATTTCGACCTGATAAGGTACAATAATCTATAATCAATAAAAATATTTAAAAAAACTCGGTCTTGACACACTCTGCTTGCCTCATTCACATTCATACATCGTCTCATCCATACTCTTATATTATTCTGACTTTTGACATGACCCGAGTATCTGATTTACTTGGTAGTGCCATGTCTTCCTCGGGCTTTCTCGACTACTTCTACCATTCACATTTGTACTGTATATTCTCCTGGCACTCCTTTATTCGCTCATTCGCTCTACATGCCCAAACCATCTAAGCGTCCCTTTCATGATCTTACTTATTACGCTTAAATCAGCCTTGCACTATTTAGAGGTAAAATAGGGTTTGATAAATGACACATATTTCACATTATGTGCAGCTTGGGAATGATTGTCTTTCTTTCAAAAATAAGAAAGAAATAACTGCATACTCTACCGCCCTTACACACTACGAAGATCACGGCATAATCAATTAAGGCGATGCACTACGTCGTGTAATATTCTAAATCGAGCCGCTATCAATAACAGCCCTTACGTAGATGGCGATAAGGTTTAAATTCCCGCTTAACACCATCCGCCTGTTTTGATTTATACAAAAAAAAAACATGGCCAAAAAGTGCCTTTTATTTTATTTTGTGGATGTTCAGGGATAAATATTTATTTTTTTTCCGATCATTTTATAAATAACTTAATTTGCCACATTATACAATAAAATCATAGCCGAAAATGGGTTCGTAGGTAGGAGATTTTGAACTTTGAAGCAGTATTCATAGGCCTTATACATTATTTTTTTCTGGGCTTATAAAAAGATTTATCTAAAAAATACTCGATTATTTCAAACTCGCAGTATTTAATGAAAGCATCTGAAACATTTCTAGGCGACTAAATTTTCAAATTAAAAACACATGATTTTGCATTACGTAGTGCATCGCCTTAAGGCTAATCGTTCACACCACATTAAAAATCAATATTCTCAACATGCAAACAATCAATTTTCTTACATGGTCATTAAAATTAATCCAATATTTCACATTATATGCAGCTTGGGAACGATTGTTTTTCTTTCAAAAATAAGAAAGAAAAAACTTACACACTACGAAGATCACGGCATAATCAATTGAGGCTAATCGTTCACACCACATTAAAAATCAATATTCTCAACATGCTCTATCGATCATCCGATTATTCACAAACCTGTTATTCACATGCACAGACGAGGTTTAGACGAGGTTTAGCGGGCCGGAACGAGTTTTACTATCACCCGTAAATAATACCATACGTGAAATGTATGTAGTAAGTAATTACTTTATTATGTAATAGTATTAGTACAGTGTAGTTTTTCACGAGCATTATTGCAATTAGCCGCGGGTTATGGCATCCATTGATCCGTGGAAGTTCGGCTACGCCCAAGGTCGTACGAGAACCGGAATTAATTGGATACGATGGTTCTAAAACTGTGGTTCGAGGAAAAAATAATTTAAAAAAATAAAAACAAAAACAACTTTCGATCAAGTTACTTCATCTATTGCTCCACATTTTAACTACTGCTCAACTATCCTTTTCCTGTGTAACGATCGAGAACAAAATAAACTTCAAATTCTCCAAAATAGGGCAATGAGAACAATACTCAGACGAAATAGATTTTCAAAAGTAAATAAAATGTTAAGGCTGGCTGCATATATACGTTTTCCGTATTCGATTTCCGAATTCGTTTTCCGTATTCGGAATTCCGTGAGACTAGCGCAAACGTTCGTCTTTCTTCATTCGGAATGTATAAACGTCAGAACCAGTGTTGCCAACAAGGGCGATATATCGCCATTTAGGCTACTCAGAGCGAGAATCGGCGCCGAAAAAATCTAAAAGGCGACTGGTCGCCAATTAAGCTACCCCCCCCCCCATGAAATTTATTTTTCTGGGGACAAATTTTATATTTTCTTGAAATTCTCTAGCCACCCCCCCCAAGATTTTTTTTATTTTCTGGGGACAAATTTTATTTTTTTGAAATTCTCTAGCCACCCCCCTCCCCACGAAATTTATATTTTCACGTAAAAACATCAATTTTAAACATGTCCCACCTAACAGCAAATTCGGCTACTTTACGCTACCTTATGTATAAGAAACGGCGATATTAGGTCAAGATCCGTTGGCAACACTGAATTACTGAACGGAAATTTCCGAAAGTTTGCGTCGGAACAAACAAAATGTATGCAAGAGCTGCGTTCCACATGACGTCATTAGGTTTTTTCCATTCGGTTTCTCCGAACGCGCCGCGCACATTCGGAACGTGGGTAAGGAATTTGTTCCGTTCGGAACTAAAACGAACGTGTGCGGCAGTTAATGTATTTTCTACTGATTCCGTGCATTCGGATGTCCGAATACGGAAAACGAATTCCGAAATCGAATACGGAAAACGTATGTATGCGGCCAGCCTAAACGAACTAAATTGGCTAACGGTGAAACAGGTGTTGGACCTTGAACACCATGATATTTGTACATAAAATAGTAAACAACTTTCTACCCAAATATTTTTCAAATATTTGGGTAGAAAGTTCTTCACCGATTGCTTTGAAATTTTGACACAACTTTGCATTCCGTGTGACAGGTAAAAACGGCACTTAAAAAAAAAGCGCCATCTTTTGGACATAGAAGCAAATGAACTATTGTTTTCTATTTGCACAGACAGACTGAGCCACAGCAATGCGAGTCAGGGTACAGCTAGTAATAATAATAAATAGCCCGCTATTTCGGTAGATGTTACTTTTGAAGCTGTCATTTTTTGACATTTGACAAGTAGAAACTACGCCATTAATAAAAATGGAACGATACACGCTTCAACAACGCATTGAAATTATTAAAACTCACTTGAGTGAATGAAATGCAAATCATCTTGAGTGATGAGGCCCATTTCCACCTCGGTGGCTTCGTCGACAAGCAAAATTGTCGCATCTGGGCTAGGAAAACCCAAGAGTTATTGTTGAAAAGCCTCTCTATCTTCAACATGTTACTGTTTGGTGCGGTTTATTGTCCGGCGGAGTCATTGGACCTTACTTTTTCGAAAATGAGGCTGGAGCAACAGTTACGGTGACTGGATTGCGCTATCGAGAGATGATTAATGATTTTTTATAGCCGGAATTGGATGGTATTGATCTGGACAGCGTTTACTTTCAACAAGACGGCGATACGTGCCACACAAGCAACAAAACCATTGATCTTTTACGATTGAATATCAAAATAACACCTCTTATTGGAAAACCCTGTACATTCTAACGCAACATCACGTTCATTGATCAAATGCGTTGTCGGTGGATGCAATAAGTTGTTAATAGTTTGACTGTCTATAGTTATATTTGTACAAATCATCCAAATTTTTATGTTTCCGACTTTATGTCCGGGTTAAATCTTCCCCATAGGAAAAACTAAACCCTTCCACACACTTTTCCACAAATGCTAGTCAATCCACATTATGCAATTGCATTATATAAGCAAAATAAATACAAACCAATACAAGAACAACACGTCAAATCACGATATCAGAGAGTTCGGCTCGGTAGAACTCCTAACAGGGCCTATAAATCCTACTGATCCCTCAACATAAATATTTAAAAAAATCTTTCGTTTCCTACATGTATTTAAAATGACTGATTTTGGCATTTTTGTATATAAATTTTTTGATAGATCTAATATGCCTACATTTTTAATTAGAGAGCTAGGTATAATGCCAGTAGCCGAAATAACAAATGGTAATATTTTTATAGTCTGAGAATGCCAAATTCTTTTTATCTCATTTCCTAAATCTTTCTTATTTTTTCATTAACAGATTTTTTAATATTACAGGAATTTGGAATAGCGACATCAATGATATATGATAGATATCGGGTCTATTATGATTTAATAATTAATTATTATTATTTATTGTTTTTGTGTTTAATTCGTAGAACTCCATTTAATTTTTTTATAAATTTAATTTAGATTAAATTTGATAATATTATTATTAAGTTCTGCAGGTGTTTTAGTTTTTTATTAAATTTAAAAAAAAAAAAAAAAAAAAAAAAAAAAAAAAAAAAAAAAAAATAATAATAATAATAATAATAATAATTATTATTAATTGATTATAAACGAAACACACATACAAAAAATAAATGGTATTCCACACAGTTGGACATTCGGTGGACAGAGGGACAGAGAATGCTGTATGGATGTATGTTGGGATGGATGAGGCTGGGAACAATGACCAATAACCAGGCCGTCTGAAGCGACTCTTCCGCCGCCGTACCTAACCACCACAAACTATGCACGACTATCCTCGCGGTTACTCATAGACGATACTATGGAGAGCAGGGAAATGCAAACTTTTCTCTAAACTACATCTTTTTTTTATTTTTAACACCACATATAATAGTCTCAATATGAGTAAAAATGTGTGAAAGATTTAAAGTTCATTTTGCTGATTCTGATCATTTATAATTATTGATTTTAAAAATGATCTAAAACCGCACATTCCTAAATGGTTCCAATGGGCTACAACGTCATCATGATGTAGAAAACAGCACTGGCTGGTAAGACGGCTGCCACATACGTTGCCCGGCATGACATCAAGGCCGCCATATTCACGAACAAGTCGTTTTGGGGGCGAATTGAAAATGGAACATTTCAAATCGTTTTGGAAAATTTATTCGTTAAGGCGATGCACTACGTCGTTGAATCGAGCCGCTATCAATAACACACCTTACGTAGATGGCGATAAGGCTTAAATTCCCGCTTTACACCATCCAGCTGTTTTGATTTATGTAAGAAAAAAACATGGCTAAAAAGTGCCTTTAAATAAATATTTAATTTTTTTTCGATCATTTTATAAATAACTTAATTTGATACATTATGCAATAAAATCATAACCGAAAATGGGTTCGTAAGTAGGAGACTTTGAACTTTAAAGCAGTTTTCATAGGCCTTATACATTATTTTTTTCTGGGCTTATAAAAAGACTTATCTAAAAAATACTCGATTATTTCAAAGGCAAGGATGTATTCTACTCGCAGTATTTAATTAAAGCATCTGAAACATTTCTAGGCGACCAAATTTTCAAACCAAAAACACATGATTTTAAATTACTACGTACCTAATTATCTTTATTTTTTTTCTGAAATCTTTATTTTTTTTTTAGTTTAAAAAAAAGAACAGTGATAATACCATTTGGGGATGGCACAGTCACAGTGTTCACAGTAAAAAACATAACAGTAGAAAGGAGACCAAGAGAATAGGATTAGTACGCGGGGTACTCTCTATGGAAGCTTTTATTGTTCTGCATTATTCACAAAAATAAAAGTTTTAAAGGTGTTTTAACGTCAGGTGCGCCAATTGCTAGTAGCTCACCGCACCAGCCTCGATTTTATGGTATTTTGAAACATAAAAACGGCTCCCAGCATACTAAAATAATTTTATTGGCTTGCCAAGGAAGTAATGTATCATAATATTATTCTAGCTTGTCTTTTCGTCACTTGCTAATATGTTTATTTTGTTTGTGAAAAAGCGCGTCACAAAATAACATGTCAAATGTCTAAAATCCTATTTACAAAATTAATAGAATTTTAATTATTTATTATTATTTATCCTAATACGACATATGTTTTAAACTTCATTATATACATTTTAATACCATTAGACAAAAAAAAAATTCTCTCATTCATCATTTGTAAAAAACAATTAAGTTTTTGACGGCCTCCGTGGTCGAGGAGTAAGGCTCTTGACTAGCAAGCGTGAGATCGCAGGTTCAAATCCCGGTGTGGGAAAATATTTTTTTGTTTAGTTTTATTTCACAAATTACTCATTTTAAATAGTATACAGTATATTTGCGACACGTTCCAGAGTAGAAGATGCTCTCAGTATCGCCCTGGTGTAAGACCAACGTTCAGAATTTAAACGTTGCTTGAAATTGCTTTGGCCGTGTTTGGCGACGAGATCTGAATAGTTAGGTACTTCCCCACTTTCCTCTTATCCATCTCCTTCCCCTCACCATATATTCAGCCTCTTGGGACTCTAGTTATTACGAAAATAGTGGCGGCCGACGCATGGCGGGCCGTTCTGTATTTTACCTGCCAAACTAAGGTTTCATGCAATTGATTCAATCCCTTTATAAGTTCGCATACCGCTGCTTGCGTACCCATGAAGACAGATTATAATAATTACACATTATATTGAGCTACCTTTACATGATAGATCTGTGTCGGCACCGAGCCTAAATCACCTGTCTAATGGATAAGAACGTCTCCCAGATAGACAGGTACCGGCTTCCGTTTGAGACAGGTTTTTTAACGATGAGAAGAGTGTATTATATAATATGTTATGGTGATTAGTTCATGCATAAAAGAACCGACCATTGTTTAATTTTTTCTTAGTGATGTTGATATACTACGAAGCAATGAACGTATTTAAATGTGTCTAATATTTTAGATAAATTAACTTGTTTTTTATTTATTTTTCGGAATAACTTTATTGAGTAAAACCTCAAATTGTAATATTTAAATATTGAAGACAATACACATCACATCACGTCTAAAGACAAGGGTCCTGGCCGTCCTGGGTTCGTGTCCTAGATGTGACCGTATCCTTTTCTGATTTTTCTGTTTCAGATTTTCGTTTAGAAACTAATATTGTCTTCAATATTTAAATATTACAATTTGAGGTCTTACTCAATAAAGTTATTCCGAAAAATAAATATTCATTTTAGACTTGCAGAAAAGTCAATAGATGTCGCACATTAAAAATAAAAAAATAAGATAGGTTTATCTAAAAAGACGCTGTCTAGATTGCATTTAGTTCGGGTTGAATCTTGCGATCATACATAAAGATAGTTGCCAATAAAAATGTGCGGTGAAAAAATGAAGACAATGTTGGTAGTTCTTATTCGAAGTATGATACAGTTAAAAGTGACCGAGGGGGATAGGGTCCCATTAGCTCAGTTGATAGAGCAGTGTCCCGGAAAGACAAGGGTCCTAGATGTGACCGTATCTTTTTCTGATTTTTCTGTTTCAGATTTTCGTTTAGAAATTACTAATACTGTCTTCAATATTTAAATTAACTTGTTTTATACAAGTAGTTTTTCATCAAATAATCGATAAATAAGAAACAAAAAAATATGGCATCTTGACAAAGGGAAATTTAAAAGGTCTAGCGGTTCAAGAATGAAAAGATTTTGTAGATGGGCTTGAATTGAACCCACAGCCTTCCGATTGCCGGTCAGCTGCTATACGGTTCCGCTCTACGTCAGCTTATTCTGAACTCGCCAATCCATTCAATATTTTTTTGTTGTTTGTTTTTGGGGTGTTATGCCGTGTTGCGCTAACTCCTTCTTTAGCCGACGTTTCGGACAGCGTTGCAGTGTCCATCATCAGGGCAGATCCGGTAGATCCGAAGATGTGTATATGATGATTAGCGCAACACGGCATAGCACCGCAAAAACAAACAACAAAAATGCTTTTGGCCGTGAAAATCTAAAAACTTACCTCATTCAATATTTATTTATACGCCCATTGGGCTTTTACATACATAGTTCATAAAAAAATAATATTCTGAAGATTGTAAGTTCACAATAGTAACAGTAATAATACACATAACCTTATCCATTTGACATATTATAACAGCAATTAAATATTAAATGCATACAATAATTATTTGTAGGTATAAACCTGTTGTACAAAAATAAGAATATGACTACTCCTAAGGTATACAAACGTAAATTAGTTAAAAAGAAATGTAAAGTTTATATGTACAGGGTTTTCTAATAAGAGGTGTTATTTTGAATAGCCCGCTATTTAGGTAGATGTTACTTTTGAAGCTGTCATTTTTTGACATTTGACAAGCAAAACTACGCCATTAATAAAAATGGAACGATACACGCTTCAACAACGCATTGAAATTATTAAAATTCACTTGAGTGAATCAAATGCAAATCATCTTGAGTGATGAGGCCCATTTCCACCTCGGTGGCTTCGTCAACAAGCAAAGTCCTATTTTAACTCCTATTTTAGCTAGTGCTATAACGATACTCAAAGTAGGTAATAGTGTCATTGATTCAAGCGCACAGCGGGAAATAGCACAATAAGGGGGTACGTAAGAGGTTGTGTGGAAAAAATAGAGGTCTCAGCATTGATCGGTTGATAGCCGAGTGAACAAATGGTTCCCACACTGGCATCGTAGGGTCAATCCTCTGCTAACTAACTACTCCATCATTGGACAAGCAACACTCTTTACGTGGTGGAAGAACGAGGAATTCATATATTATATTGTCAGATTGTATTCGTAACACCGAAATATCTGTCGTTCTATAAAAAAAAACAATACACAGCACAGACCCGTGAAAATCGCGGAATTGATTTCATAGCGCCCTTTTTAGAGGCTTTTACATTTGTAAAAATTAAACAGCATTTATTATACGAGGGTGGTCTGGAAAGTTTCGGACCTCAACGCAAAGATGGCGGTACTCGTCAATAAAAGCTAGTGATTGTAGTTGTGCATCTTTTGACAGTTACTCACCAAAGTTTCGGCCATTTTGGAAGCGCAGTTTTTAGTTGACAGTCGTTTGAGTGAGTCAATGTATGTGTTTTTGTGAAAATGGAAAAAAAATTGCGTATCGAGCTGTTATTAAATTTTTGTTTTTGAAAGGCAATACGCCTACGCAAATCAAAGATGAGTTGGACTCTGTGTATGGGGACTCATTTACCACAGGGGCCGTTCAAGTATTATGTAAGCACTATAGGGGGGCAGGGGGGGTCTTTGCTTTGCTTATTTTTGAAGACATGGGGGGTGGGGGGGTTGAGATAGTGATTACGTCAAAAAGTTGTTAAGTGATAAATTAAAGATGTCCACTGACTCGGTATAATTTTATCCCTGCATAAGTATTCTGGGAAAATAATAATACAAATGGTAGTTAGTCCCAGAATTTATGCACTGAAGTAAATCCCTACTATATTTAATATTATTAAAAATATATTTGCCTCAGGGTCATTGCCTTTCAAAAACAATTTTTCGATTTAAGAGACGACCAAAAATTTACTTTTCGAATGAACACCGATAGCAAAATTAAAAAAAATTACGACATCTGCCAAATAATTAAACAAAAGAAATACACATTTTTAATGTAATAAAATAATTTTGGTGCCCATCTTATCGCTTGTCTGAATTGTTTACACAGTCAGTTCCAATTTTGAATATGACATTTAAATTCAAAGCAAATCCAAGTTCTAGAGTTCGTTGAACCAGAGTTACAGACGGAATCACAATCGAAATTAGTATATTTACGTACAATGAAATGAATTTCCAGGGCGGTAGATACTGCCAGTATTGCCCAAGACCACCATCGAGATAATGTTGCTTAAGTTGTGTTCGATGGTCAGATTAACAACTGTTAATTAAAATTTCTCTTAAAATTCTCAAAATATAAAAATATTATCATTTGTTATTTCGGCTACTGGCATTATACCTAGCTCTATAATTAAAAATTTAGGCATATTAGATCTATCAAAAAAATTATATATAAAGATGCAAAAGTCGGTCATTTTGAATACATGTAGGATAACGAAAGATTTTTTAAATATTTATGCTGAGGGATCAGTAGGATTTAAAGGCCCTGTTAGGAGTTCTACCGAGCCGAACCCTCTGATATGAAAATATTTGGAGTCGGTGAATTATTTTTCCATTTGATCTCTGGTGAGTTGACGTGTTGATCTTGTATTGTTTTGTATTTATTTTGCTTATATAATGCACTTGCATAATGTGGATTGACTAGATGATCATTTGTGGAAAAGTGTGTGGAAGGGTTTAAAATCGGAAAAATGAAATAAAAAGGGGTGGTACAAAAGTGCGTCATCATGGCACCCACAAAGTATAAAAATAATGTTTCACCCCTTCGGATACGTTTAATGTCGTCTATTCGCGACGGCTAGTTGGTAACATGACCGCAGACGCTAGACGCCGGAGTTATCGACGGACGAACTTCAGAAAATAATATTGTTGGCGTTGGGGGAAGTTCGCACGCTGAGTGCACTGTGCACAAGCTTGAAATCCGAGACACCCCGTGTTCCAAGAGAGCTTTCCTAGCACCTCACTTCAACTCTTATCTGAGGTTGAAAATCATCAGAGAAAACTTAACCCTTAGTGTGCCAGATAAAATGCAGGGCACTATTTTTATGATAACTTTGTTTTTTGCAAAATCACGTTTTCGTAAATTATATCGTCTTATCAAGGAATCGATTCTCCAATCCAGGCCGCTCGCAACCGCCGTCAAAAATACATACATTGATCGAAATTCTTATTCTTAAGACGAAGCTACAAGCCAAAAATGTGTATATTCTTGGTATACCTTATATTGTAGGAAATAGGCATTAAAATCGCTTGACAAACGGAGTCTAGAAACGTTCGATTTTAAGCAAAAAACTGGTTTTTATTTATTTTGTAAATAATGTTTTAAGAAAGCAAAAAATTTAATCAAGTGAAGCTGTCATAAATAATCTTAGCTATAATATTGTATTTTTTAAAGTTGTTTCGTTTACGCGTTCATACATTTCTATTGAAAAAAAATTTTTTTTTAGTTTACATTTATATTTTTTATTGAGTAATTTATTTTTTTACTTGTATTCTACTCAAGCGAAACGATAGGAAAACCATCAATTTATATAAAGCATATTTTTGGTATTCATAATGTAAACCAATTCGTTATAAAGATTAATCAAAATAGTGATTTAGCATTAAGCTTCGCCTTAACTAGCCTATATGTGTAAATCTTAGTTATACAGGGTATGTTAAGTGAGGTATACGATTTACTTTAACCAGTGATTCCACATTATTTGGAGTAAAAACTGTGAAATAAATTTTGGAGATTAAAGATTAATCAAAATAGTGATTTAGCATTAAGCTTCGCCTTAAGATAAAGGTAAACACTTACACACGCCAAACGTCATTCCACTTGAACAACGAGTGAGTCGAACCACTCGTTGTTCGAGTGAAATGATTTCTTCGGGAATCGAGGCCCAGATAATTTGTTTATATAATTATAACAATCTTATATATCTATCCTATGTAGCTTCCCCATTATAGCTAATTATTAGGCAAGACGTGACGACGCTTCGTATACCAGCTTCGTGACTCGTCGGCTCTTCGCCCGGCCGCCAAAACTCTGTGCGGTGTATTTGCTTCTATTCTAAATTATGATGAATTTTTAATCTGTAATAAATTTCTAGTTGAATGAATGAATCAATTCAAAATTTAAAATTCAAAAAAATATTTATTGCACAAAAAGAGTACAAAGGGTATAACTTATAGGTTACATCCTATTTCTTCCAGCTAACCCAACAAATACACATTATATCACATAACCTAACAATTACATGTTAATAAATAAATAAATAAAAAATAAATAAAAAAACAGAGGTATTTAATTTATGTAAAGTATTCATTCAATTTGATCGTAAGCAAAAATAACGTATGTAAAAAGATCGTAATTATCATTTGATCGTAAGTCTGAACACTTTTGACATATTGACCGTTATATTTCTTAAATAAGCTGTCAGAAAGTCGGAGAGTTTGTGTGTATTATTGAACGTATCCGAAAACCAAATTATTTTTTTTTGAAAGGCGATTAAATATACTTTCAAATTAATGTCTTAGTTATTAAAACTAGCGTTGTTTAGAAGAACTAAGCGCACAGACAGACGCGGATAGCGACTTTGTTTTATACTATTTAGAAATAAACATATAATTTTTGCAATATTAAAATTTTGAATGCATACATAAAAAAGTTTTAAAAATGGCTCACTCAATGTTTTTTCGTCTAAACAATAGATAAAAAAACAAATATTTTAATATACAAATGTATTCTAAACATTACAGCCACCTCACTTTATTATAATTTCATATAAAAATAATTAATAAAAAATTCACAAAATACCATAATTTTTTCTCAAATTGCGGTCGGAAGCTTCATTCTAATAGAGGTGTACATTTTAATTATTCTGTGGTTACCTTTTATGTATTTTTTTTGGTGACCGGATAACTCATCAAAAAGACAATTCAATACACCTATAAAAAGTGCTATAAAGTTATGAAAAGTGATGAAACAAAAACTTGGTTAAATCGGTTACATGTGTAACTATTTAACCTAATTTTTGTGTCTTTCATAACTTTACCGCACTTTTTATAGGTGTGTTGAATTGACATTTTGAGGAATTATCATGGAACAATTTTTTTTATATAAAGCTAGGTGTTTTTTTTTATTTTCAACACCGTTTAGTTCATATTTCTATCTATGACGGTAAGGAAAACACAACAATTTCTATGAGTTGTTCAAATAAGCGAAAAAATTGACTCTACGGGTACTAACTGTTTGTTCCCAAAACCGACCAAATTAGATCGTCAATAAGAAAAAAATGTTGAATCATCTTACATCTCGATACTGATGATCGCTGAAAGACTAACCACGATTGTGAAAACTTTGCATTTTCTTTAAGACAGTGAGATTATTAACTAACGTGGAAAACCCCACAGGCACACCCAAGAGAACAACTCCAATCTTTCTTTTATCTAAAAAATTAAAACACTCTTTGTGTACCGTATGTGTATTATTTTATTTACATACATTACTTTGATATATTTATTGTAAACTGCTATTTATATTTGCGTAATATAAACTCTTTGAAACCAGTATTTAATGTGATAACGACAAGTATTAAAATGTCTCGTTCGGTATGTAGTATACTGTACATTATATCATAAAATAAATGATTTCAGGTAGATAAATCTTTTTATTTTAACGTGGCACACACACAATATTATTTTATTTTTTAATAACAAAGTGATAAAAAATAAATCATATTTATTTATTTATTACACGCCCTAGTGGGCTTTTCTTTAAAAAAATACAAGCATTTTGTATCAGAGTAAACACTTAAAAATTAATACAATAAAGAAGAATGTAAACATAATGGCAAAAATGAATCCTCACGCATATAATTGAATTTAAAAGATTCAACAAAACAAAATAGTAGAAGCGAAGAAGTTATATGGGTACATAGGTCTATTTGTGTCTAGAAGAATAAAAGTGATAGAATATACAACATTTATACTGATTAGTTTTCAAATGAAATATACCACCCAGATCAGAATATTTATTTCCGAGATTGTGAAGTCTCGGAATCGGAGAATTTTGGTAAGCTAGTGTCCTGGTGTTATTGAAGTAAAAAGGTAAGAAATGTCGGCATGATTTTTTGGGAACATGGATATTGATACATTGAAGTAATTCGGGACAGTCAATTTTAAAATTTAGTATTCTTTGTAACAGTATTAAATATGTGCTTATTCTTCTTTCTGAAAGTTTCAATAGACATTTTATCCAAGAGGTAATTGTAATTTATGTTTTGTATAGGAATATGCAATTTATAATTCATAAACCTTAGAAACTTCCGTTGAATCTTTTCAATGTTATCTGAATGAATATTGAAAAATGGAGACCATAACGTAGAGTTATACTAAAGTTGGCATATATATTGATAGAAGTAAGTAAGAACATCAGTAAGTGTACAATAGACAGAGGGTTGATCTGCATAAGGGTAAGTATATAATATATTGTATCAAGATGTTAACTAATACCTCCCTAATTGAGAATAACTCGTGTTTAGGGATTTATTATTTGCTTATTAAGGGGGAGACAGATTATGCTATAAGTTCAAAGCGTTTTATATAACTCCATATTGGTAGCCATACAATCCCATCACACCTAAAAATATGAAGTACTATAATTGTGGGCGTGGCGACGATATGCGCTGTGATCTGCTAGCCAGGCTATATTTGAAAATTATACGACCCCCCTCTCCCACTTACGGCAGGAGAAGGGGTCAGAATAATTTACGGAGCGCCGAAATTACACGGCTGTTGTCTGTCAAAGTGACAGATCCCACACAAAGAAATGATTTTCAGCGGTAGTTCCCCAATGATCTGACCCACTCTCCTGAGTAAGATTATAGCGAAATGTGTCTAAAGCTTTATTTGCGTACGATCATTTTGGTTACGATCATTTGATGTCGATCGTTTTGTTTACGATCATTATTTATAACCCATTTATTCGAATAATGATAGATTCTCCCTCTACGTAGGAATATCTACTATTCTAAAGTAGCAATCATTCTTTTTCTACACATTTTGCATTCTTTTTGTCTGCCTGACTTTCAAAAAGAACTGGATAAATATATTTCTTGGCACAGAATTGCGGCGCAGGCGGATTTATTGATTTTCTCTCTGATTTTGCAGTGTACAGCGGTGTAAGTGTTCACTACTTGGCGCCCGGCGTAAGTAGAGCTCATTAAATGTTGTGTAGGTTGACCGGGGTGGAAATTGGGACCAAAGGTTACCCTTGTGCACAGTAACCTTGTAGGTCTGTAACAAGAACGTATTTCGTTTATTGCTTTGGTGCAAAATAAGAAAAGTTCGGTCGCATCTAGGAATTGGACGCAGGACCTCAGCTTTGCCGGTGCTTTGCTCTGCAACTGAGCTATTCAGACCCTATCTCATTCACTCATATAACTGTGTCATACTTCGCCTAAGAACTACCAACATTATATTCATTTTATTAACGCACATGAGTTGATAATATTGTCTTCAATGATGGAATATAACAATTTGAGGTTTTACTCATTAAGTTATCCAAAAAATAATATATTCTCCTGAATTGCTGAGGATTTACTGTTTTTCAACTCCCCACAAGAGGCTCCGAAGAAAATGATTTCCCTCAGAGCCTACGTCATTTTCTGGAAGATCTTTTTGAGGAAAGGAAGGAGAGAAAGTTCTGGCAAGGAAAAAAGGTATGAGGGGTGGATAGGAATCTGGGGATCAGTGTGTCCAGGAGTGACTGTCGTATGAATTCATCCCTCCCACTGCCGTGAAGGCGATGGGACGAGAGAGTCCGACTGGAGAAGTCAAAAGGTCTACCTCAACCAGTCTCCCGATCCAGTCCGCCACGCAGTAGGTGGGCAGAAGCATTCGCCCCCTACGGAAAACTTCACGCCATGAACCCGGGCACTTCTTTTAAGCCACCAAACGTAGCGAACCACTTGGGGTGACCTATGACAGAGGTGTTGGTCATCCAATAAATGGTTCCCGGCTTGGCGATACCCATACCCGCCATCCAAATTGACTCAAATTGAATACAAGAGTCCTGGAGCAAGTGGGGACTAGAAATCTTTTAAAATGAAATATGATGGATCACTTTGTTTTCATCCAATCAAAATAGCGTCCTCTTCTATTCGGCCATTGATGTATTATACTTAGTCAATGGTCTCGCCCCATCGCATCAGTTCAACATCGTTCCGACAGAGCACTATTCGCAGCCCACCGGCAATCTACAATCGACCATCGATAATCGACCACTGAACACCGCTCATTGTCAAGTTAACTGCCAACTTCTACCAACTGTAATAATAATAATATATTATGTCGTCTATTGTCCGCAGTTTGCCATTCACCTCTGCGCCATTATGCGCTCCTGGCAAACCAGCGGGATCGCTCCGTATGCAACTTTCAATTTCACAACGAACAATCTGAATACAAAGTCTGCACTGTATATGGTTACTAGTAGATAGCTTGAATAGCGGATTCCGCATAAACTATTGGCGGTAATTCCAGAGACTGTGCGAGGAGAGGCTGGGCCTGGAATGGACGGAGGCTTCTGAAGTAATCCAGAATAGATATGCCAGGAGGCACCATCTCTAAGCGATGGGTTCCTGACCCGAATAGGAAAAGATAAGAAGATGAGATGATTATTCATCCCATCACCCAGTTTATTTAATATGCTTGCGGTAAAATAACACACACATCAGCAGTAACAACGAATATCAACAACAATTGCCGCCATTCGTCTTTTGTCAAACGGTCGTTTATTGCACGATGGCACTGACTTGATCACGTGGCACTTAAAAATCCTTCCAGGCCTGAACTCTAGCCGGCCTTGGGTCGGGAGATTGGCATCTATCTATGTGACGTCATAAATACCGTCCGGCACGTTATCGGACAAAGCGATTGAAACCTATGTGACGTCACGTGACTATATTGTTTGCCATTCATCTTTGAGCCACTATGCGCTCCTGTTATACCAGCATTCTTCTGTAGGCGACCTTCGATTTAGCGAGATTATTGTGAAAAGTGTATTATTTTGCTACAAAGTAATAACTAAATTCAATATTTTTTATCTCACCGACAACCGTTCATTGCTTCTACCAAATCTAACAATATGCCTATTATGTTCCGTGAACATGTCCTATTGTCCGCAGTTTGTCATTCACCTCTGCGCCATTATGCGCTCCTGTTATCCAAGCCGAATTGGTAGGCGACCTTCGATTTAGCAAGATTAAATTAATAGTGAAAAGTGAATTAAATTGTCTTGTTTTACAGTAAAATGAATGAGTGTACGAGCAGGTACTATTTTAAGGAATACAATTTCATATCGGCCAAGGTTGATACGTCTACTCTAATAATTTTACGAAACTTGGAAACAGAACATTTCTTTAATGTTCGCGAAATGTTGTGAAAACTATAGTTTGAGAAAAATATTTAAAATATTTTTCCAAAGTAAATCAGGTTAAGGCGATGCACTACGTAGTAATCCAAATAATCACGTGTTTTTGGTTTGAAAATTTGGTCTCCTAGAAATGTTTCAGATGCTTTAATTAAATACTGCGAGTAGAATACATCTTGACCTTTGAAATAATCGAGTAATTTTTAGATAAATCTTTTTGTAAGCCCAGAAAAAATAATGTATAAGGCCTATGAAAACTTCTTTAAAGTTCTAAATCTCTACTTACGAACCCATTTTCGGTTATGATTTTATTGTATAATGTGGCAAATTAAGTTATTTATAAAATGATCGGAAAAAATAATATTTATGGCTGAACCACAAAATTAAATAAAAGGCTCTTTTTGGCCATGTTTTTTTCTTGCATAAATCAAAACAGGCGTATGGTGTTAAGCGGGAATTTAAACCTTATCGCCATCTACGTAAGGGCTGTTATTGATAGCGGCTCGATTTAAAATATTACACGACATAGTGCATCGCCTTAAGAGATTCTGTATCGTTAAACGGTTAAAACTCTTCAGACCTAAGCAATATTCTGTAAGACAGTCGGAGTATTTCAGCTTTCAATAATACACAAATAAACGGAATATTTCTGAACGAATCCGAAAATAAAACTCTTTTTAAAAGGTGATGAAATACACTCTTATATTTTATTATTTGAAATAAATATATTTTATTTAAAATATTAAAATTTTGTTTATTTTTTTAATGATAAATTAATGTTTATAAGACCAGGTTTTTTATGAATAGCACAAAGGATAACAAATAATTATAAGCAATAATTAGTCGCCTGAAATATACATACAAATTGAAAATATCTCCCGAGTAAAAATATTCCCGTTGGCGGCATTTATTTTCGCTTATAATAATTTGTTATCCTTTGTGCTATTCATAAAAAATTATTGTCTTAAACATTTTGATGTAAACATAAAAAAAATTAAATGGATCACATATTAATTATTCTGTGGTTAACTTTTACATTTGAATATAAAGCGTAGTGTTTTCTCTTCCTAACAATGTTTAGATCATATTTTTCATAAAAACAGTAAGGAAGAAACAACGATTTCTGTGAGACCACATGAGTTGTTCCCAAAAGCGGAACAGATTAGCCTGATGGGTTAATAAAAATCTGTGCAAATTCCATGACGCCTTAGTTCGAGATTTTTTTAATGATATGACAATATTTATTTATTAGATTAATCTTTGGGACATCAACAGTTCAATTTTATCATTTTGTAACGTTATAGGTACGAAAAATACAGCCAATTAATAATGATTGGATTATTTGTATAACGCCGTTTTCGTGAGAAAATCACCTCAAGTGTGCTTATAGATTTCCTTCTTATGATAAGAAATGAACAGAATTGACAAAACAAGACAAATATATTTTTTAAATCTTCACTAAACAATGGATCATCAACGAATGTCGTGCAATAATTAGTCAACTCACCCAAATCTAAATTATAAGTTATTCAATCCCATTATTGTTATCAATACAAAAACCCACTTGATTTAAGTCAATTAAATATTTTTGCTTCCAACATCCAACAAAAATGTACCTATCTAAATTAAGCATGCCGGAAAATGTACCTATCTGAATTAAGCATGTCGGAAAATGTACCTATCTAAATTAAGCATGTCGAAAAATGTACCTATCTAAATTAAGCATGTCGGAAAATGAACCTATCTGAATTAAGGATGTCGGAAAATGTACCTATCTGAATTAAGCATGTCGGAAAATGTACCTATCTAAATTAAGCATGTCGGAAAATGAACCTATCTGAATTAAGGATGTCGGAAAATGTACCTATCTGAATTAAGCATGTCGGAAAATGTACCTATCTAAATTAAGCATGTCGAAAAATGTACCTATCTAAATTAAACATGTCAAAAAATGTACCTATCTAAATTATGTGTAAAAACATGTGTAAACCACAGTAAAAAATATGTGTAAACCTCACTTATATCGATGTAACCAATCTTTTATCTCTACTACGTATACAAAGGAGTGTCTGAGTACTGTAGCGGGCAGACGGGCAGGCGCGTGGATTTGATTTTTATATAATCAACAGTTTTAGTCAGAGATTGATGAAATTTTACACACTTTTAAAACAAGAGGAAGGTCACTGTCTATTAGATTTCTAAAAACTCTGAGCAGCCATAGAGCTATACAACTAGAGACTTTGCGTACTAATATCTCTTCGCAACATGTTCCACTAGTGATATAATCGGCGCGCACTGCGCGTAGACCGTATTTTGTAATTTCCGATCGGCCCGCGTTAGAGAATTGCAGGTCAAATCAGACTGATTGGATGGACATAATTGGAACCTATTTTTTCACTTCACGTCTCGTCTAAATATAATACATTTATGACTTCAGCAGTGAATAAAAAATAGTATTATATTTAAAAAAAACTATATATAAATATTGTTGGTTGTACCGGCCTTATTTCTCACACCCTCCACAAAGAGTAAAATCTGCACTATTGTTCGTTGGTACCTATGCAAAGATAAAATTAAACCAATGCACATGCAATGTGAACGCATTAAAATGCACTTCTGAGACATTCCCCGGTAAACTTGGGCTTAAATGGCATTGTCTCTTTTTTCCCCACGTTATCCGCAGTCTATTGTTCACGCTTCGTCGACTAGAGCTGGACAACCTATAATTTAAATTGGTAATTCTAAATACGACAAGGCCTACCGACTGTCAACGCGGGCAACGATGAGTGACAACTCTATGCACTTCATTTGTCAGCGAACTGATTATTTTCTTAAGCTATTGTAGTGGGTTTATCGCTAACGTACTATTTTCATTAAAAAAATATTAAAGAAATGCAATGGGGAAATAAAACTTATTTTAAAACCTGTCAGGCTAATGTGTTCGGTTTTGCGAACAAACAGAAAAGTCAATTTGTTCGCTTTTGGGAACGGCTCGTATGGTTTCATAGTAATCGTTGTGTCTCCGTCGTGGTGAGAAATAAACATATGATCTAAACCAGAGGTTCCCAAAGTGGTCTATGTGGACCCCCAGGGGAAGATATCGGCTTGCTGGGGGTCTTTGTCAGCGAGAAAAAAAATTGGAGGTCCATGAGATTCAAATGGGGGTACATACGAGCGGACCCCCATTTATCTCAACTCAATATTTAGGAGTTCCGTAAATGACACAATACACCTAACACAAATAACACAGTTTACGTAATGCTGATAATAGACTGAGAAATTACTTATTTGATATTTGTATGTTTATACATCGTAAAGTTGTTTATTTAGGTATATAAATAGAGTCTACGTTCCTTTTCTCGTCAGAATTAATATATTGAACCAAAACATTGCACATTGGAATTTTCCGTTGCTTATCCTACTCCATTTTCATTTGGTGTAATACCTCACAAAGGCGCCCCTGTCTGCACAATGCAAAAACAGATGAACTATATCGCCACCCGGTTGTATGGCAGGCAAAGGAATGGAATCTTTTTACGAAAAAAAAATGATTATCACATGGGACGTTAATAGTTTTAGGAAAATTCAATATTCGGCAGAAAATTTTGGGAACTTCTGATCTAAACCATTTTAGAAAGAGATAAATCCACTCTTCATATTCAAACCGAGAAGTTAACCACAGAAAAAAAATATGTACACCTCTATGAAACCAAAGGTTCCAATTGCAATTTAAGAAAAAATTATGAGTTTGTAAAATTTTGTGAATTTTTATGAATTATTTTTATATGAAACGTTAAAAAAGTGAGGTGAAAATAATGTTCATTATTATTATTATTATTATTTATTGGATAATTTTTATAGCGCCGCTTTTGTGAGATATCACCTTTCGTCGAACCGTGTCCTAAACAAGGTTTTAAGGCACCAGGACAACAAAAAACAAAGGAAATTTTTGACTTTTTTTTTAATTTAATTTTTTGAAAGATGCACTGGTTAAGAATGCTATCACAAAATGTTTTAAAGAAATTCTAAAAATTGACGGAGATAGATCATTTTATGTGAAACCGTTTGAAACAGTTTGTATGTTGAATTATCCTTCAGCAAAACTTTGAATGCGTTTTTCTCGAAACTTTTTAACACGTTTTTCAACCTGGATGACAACATGTTGAACAAACTATACATACGATTTGCATGCACTATTTACCTTTAGCTACCCCTTTACCCTAGGGGCTCCTAGCCAATGCGTGGCCCATAGGCAGTGGTTTAGACTGCCTATGGGCCACGCATGTAGGGGCCCCTAGGCAATACACGCCTCGGGGTTCCTTTACCCTAGGGGCCCCTACCCGATGGGGGGCCCCTAGGCAGTTGCCTACACTGCTATACGCATAATACGGCCCTGGCCATAGTGCCTGGATTTTCAAACAGTTTAAGACTTGGTGCATGCAAATCGTATGTTTTTTTTGCGGATTTTTTTTCCTTTATTTATTTTTTATATTTTATTTACTTATTTATTAAGCCATACACAGTACAATAAGATACAGTTAAGGATATTTTTCGTTATTACATGGTTGTAGTACCTATTACGTATGTCCTTAAAATACCATTACGTAATTTCGCCTAAGATTGTTCTGAAAACTACTAATGATTTTTAGTTAAAATCGATGAATTTAAATTTGATTTAATGTATGAGTAGGTAATAGTTATGAAAGGAAGAAAGTGTGTGGAGGGAAAAAAATAAATTGAAATCAAGAATTATAATATGCTAACGAATTGTAATTGATTGTAAATAAATAGAAGTTTGGAAAAATTAAATGAAAGTATTTTTGAAATATTTATTTATTCATTTATTAACGGACATCGTCCAAATTACAAAATAATAACATGAATACAGTAAAATGAAAAATACAGGAGTAGACAAAGGTACATGAAAGCAAAGACATAAGGCAGATATAATATAAGAAAATAAAGTGACAAGTCGAATCAAGTCAAGACTACGCCGTGGGTCAGGACAACAGGACACTTATAATATTCTGTCACTTGTTTAGCGACTGGCAAAAATCATTTAGACATATCCCAAAAAAGTTAAGGTTTTGACTTGAGTTGACCAGTCTACACAAATTCTGGACAATGGTGAATAATATCCATAATTTGTCGAATGATGGTTGAGGAAGAGCAGTTCATTATTTCTGAGTCTGTGCGAGGGGATATTGAAGGGAATGAGTTGCAGTAGAGTAGGTGAATCAATAATGCCATTTATAATTTTGAAGAAGCAAATGAGGTCATTTCTTTCCCGACGGACTTCCAAAGGAGAGAGGTTTAGAGTTAGTTCAATTTCATCATATGAGTATTTGCCTTTTTCTAATCCTAGCCTCTTAAGAACAGATGTTGAACAGATTCAATGCGTCGAATGTGGACAGAATAAAAAGGAGACCAAATAACACAAGCATATTCAAGATGGGGGCGAACCAAGGAGCAGTAAAGAGTTCTAAGGGTATTTACGTTTTTGAAGTCCAAAGTGATTCTAGTGATGAAACCAAGTATTTTGAGGGATTTTTTAACGATTGCAGTTATGCGATCCCGAAAAGAAAGCTTGAAAAAAAAAATGTCAACAACAGAGTCTGTAGTGGCGTATGGACTTGTTTTTTTAACCAATCTACAGTTTTATTCCTAGATTCATGACATTTTGCACACTGAAATTCTAAATCCACCCAACCTCCTCTCAGAGAATTCTCAAAGCAGAATTTTAATACTTCTTGAGGAAAATTTCCACGTTTATTTTCAAAATAAAATGAAATTTACTGTTCACATCTGATCTTGAAAAACTCAGCGTAAAGCCTTTAGGGGACTTCGGCTAATACCAAATAATAATAAATAAATTTAAAAAAACAGAACAGACAAAATAATAACTGCACAAATAATGTAAGATATTTATTTATTCACCTTAAAATTAAGAAACACACTTTAAAATAATAATAATAATATTTGGCTATTTTCAAAAAATCACCTCAAGGGCGCTGTACAAATATACTTATTGAATAATTAATACTAGAACTACTGACTTAAAATTAGTGACTTACATCTAAGACTCATATCTAGTGACTTACGACTACGGCCTATAACTACTATCTTAATGATATATTTATTTATATATGTACAGGGTGGGGCAAAAGTAATCACCCGATGTTCTTTTGCTGTACTTTTTTTTATGATAAACTTTGGTACCTACTGCTTGTGAAATTTGATTTTTTTTTTGGTAAACCGATTAATGTCTTGTCGATTTGTATTCTGCGTTTGTTTACTTCACAAATGTCAAAACCGAATTGACATTTGGCGCCATTTGTAAAAGTTATAGCGTTTTCCAATAGGGTGATTACTTTTGCCCCACCTGTAGAAACATCAATTTAATTTTACCAGCGCCAGAAGAAGAAGGAAGTTCTATGATATTAGGGTGTTTTCATAATTAATTTTAGAGCACGTCATTGTAATTTATATTTGTTTTTTAAATTTATCTTTATATGTATTTTTACGCTATATAAATTGAGCTAATAGCTGTCGGTCATGGTAGGAGTATTTAAATACGTTGTCCCGTCGGTAAGCAATCAACATAACCAAATTCCGCAAGACCCTACAAAGAAAAGTTCCGCACTGAACTGCGCTGCAGACAATAACCTTAATATAGTGAACGTAATTTTCTAGGTAGGGTCTTGCAGCTATTGATTTATGTCGATTGCTTACCGACCCGTGAGACGACGGGCTTAGTGTTATTTTATAATAATGAAAACAGTATTTAATAAATAATATACAAATAAGTAGAATATGAAATATAGTAAATATTAAAATAATAAGAATACACTACATAAAAAACATTTTTATTTACTTATTAGGGCTTTTCATAAAACTAGTAGACGAATTACATTACATGGTGCATTCAATTTAACATGATAATAATATTTTTTTTATTTCCAGCTGCATGAGTGGGATTTGCAATTCAATTTATTTATATTGGTACATTAATAACTGCTCTCCTACATCTCATCCATAATAATCTTAATATTACAAATCAACCAAAAGCCATAATAAAAACCAGGTCATCAACAAATTAAACACTGAACATTCCGATAACACACACCAAACACGGACAAAGACACTTTCAATACTACGCAACCAAACTTTTTAACAGTATGCCCATTACTTTGAAACAATTAATGACTACAAATACATCTACAAACTTTCTCAAAAAACATGTCGTAGCCTGGATAAAAAATCAAGATATTCACTTTATTCAAAAGATTATAATTCCAAATCAAACATAACTAAAATTAAATTAAGTAAAATTAAATATTATACACGTTCTTCAAGAATTATCCAAAAATACATACACTCACATATAAATCTGTGTTTTCATGTTTAAATATTTGTCTGTGAAAAAAAAAATTAACTTTCTACTACAACACGTAAATACCTGTCACACTTAATCACAAACACGTTAACACCTCAGCACAGGTTCTCCTAGTGAGGTGTTCACGTAACATACAATATCACCCACACACAGTTTTACCTATATCAACCTATGTTCTTTATTTTTTATACCTTTTTTCTGTACTTTTTTCTCTGTACTACAATATAAACCACTGTAATCATTTGTAAAATGTGTATTCAAGAATAGACATAAATAAATAAATAAATAGAATATAAAAAAATAAGATAGGAACAAAATGAATCAACGTAATTCACGTACTTACAGCAAATACAAAGCCCGTTTCCACTTCTGTTTAAAAAAACGGACGACTAAAATCGGACGTCGGATTTCCGTTTAAAAATTGGACGGTAAAAACACGAACCTTGCGACTGAAGAACGGGCGGCTTGCGAAATCGGGATGTTGTAGTGGGTCGCATGTCAACAAGTGTGAACAACTTCATACAAACACATGAGCGAGCGAATTGCAACAGATGCACTGAGCTGACGCCGACAAATTGTGTTGTGTAAAGTATGAACAGTTCTCTGTCTCTTGTCTCTGCGGCGACCTTAACGGCCTTAAGAGGAAGCTACAAGCTAAAATGTGTATATTCTTGGTATACTTTATATTGTAGGTAATATGCATTAAAATCGCTTGACAAACGGAGTCTTGAAATGTTCAATTTCAAGCACAAAACTGATTTTTATTTATTTTGTAAATAATTTTATAGGAAAGCAAAAAAGTTAATCAAGTGAAACTGTCACAGATAATCTTAGCTATAATACAGTATTTTTAAAAAAATTGTTTACTTTACGCGTTCATACATTTCTATTGAATACATGTTTTTTTTAGTAATTTACATTTATATTTTTAATTGAGGAATTTATTATTTTATTTGTATTCTACTCAAGCGAAAAGATAGTAAAAGCTTTATTTTATCTTAATCATATTTTGGTATTCATAATGTACACCAATTCGTTATAAAGATTAATTAAAATAGTGATTTAGCATTAAGCTTCGCCTTAATTTTTTGACCGATTTTTAAACGGAAGTGGGAACGTGCCAGAAGAAGTCAAAAAGTTTTGATACTTGCCTAGAGTAAACAGCAAAATCAACAAAGAAAAGTAAGGTATATACAATATAGTAAATATTTAATAATCACAGATTAAATATAATAATGTTAGCTAAACAAAATGTTAGGAAATTATGATTTAAATTTTATTATGGAATAAATGGAAATATCAACATAACTGATTTTTTTTCTAAAACTATGTAGCTCTCAGACTGGGAATGAATAAACTAGTTTGTTTTCGAATAATTAACAAAGAACAACTCAGGAAGTCTCGTGGTACGATTTGGTACTCGGAACATTATTATATTAGCTTTGTTAAGTCAGTGGCATCCAAAGATATTATAATACAGGGATGCATCCTTTGAACCATTTGTTTAAAATTTTTGAAACAAATGTTAAATTAAATTTGATATTGAATTACTTTTAAAAAAATGGGTAATTATTAACGAAACTAAACCAATTACTTACATAAAATAAATAGATTTTTCGCTAAATAATTCGCCCAGGAAACATATAATGTCTGCGCATTGAAATCTTTGTAATAAAGTATTACACGACTTTGCATGAACTGTGAATACTAACTAAAAACACAAACACCCTCAGCATAAAATAGAAGCCCAGTGTTGCCATAGATTAATCAAGGGCGGATCCAGCTTTGGCGCCAGGGGGGGGTCACGTAGTCGTGGTCAAGTTTTTTTTTTTTTTTTTTTAAATAAAGACAAACATTCCCGGGTTACGAATAACCCAACAATAACTCCTACCACCACCACAGAAAGCCGAAAATGCTTGCTTGTGTTGTGATGGAGGACTTAGGTCTGGTCAGTTACAGTTACAAGAAGTTATAATTTAATTTTGATAATAATATATACAAGTAATGTATTGTAGGTATTGTTGGATATGGTAACACTAGGTATATCATTAAGATTGTCTTTTGCTCCGCAAGCCCGGGCGGCGTAGGCTCGTGTAATGTCAATTGTCAACCAATACAGTACAGATTACAATTATTATTAATCGTGTTCTTATTTCACCACAATATAACATGGTGTCAGGTGTGTCTTCAACATAGTATTGTGTGTAGGAATCTTGCAACTTTTTGAATTTCCTTTTCCTCGTTGTAGTTATTCGCCATCATATATAAAAGAAATGATTGCTTAAAACGTTTCCACTCGCCAACCATATCCGTAGCATTCTGCATTTGCAGAATTTGACTCGACATTATTATTGTAACACTTTGCTTGTCACGACAAAATAGACAAATAATAACAGCTTGTTGACCGTTATTTCTTTGCTTCCTGGTAAAGAATTTGAATCGTTCCACTGTAATATTCACTGTAGGTATGAAGTGTCTATCCAGTCTATCGAAGAGTAGAATAATGCCTTCCAGCGTGCTCTTCTCAATAGTGAGGCCGAATGAATTAAAAATTTGAACTCCTTTAGGACCAATCGTGTGCAGCAAATGTTATTAATAAATGTAAGTACTGTACTTCCATATTTAAGAGGAATATAAACGCTGGAAATATTTCGATTCTTGTGCTTTATAAATTTTAAAACCGAGCGCCTTGCACCGTCATATTTTGGCCTGATTAATAATTGGCCGTAAATGTTAAAAACAGAAACATTAGGATTAGAAAGGATTGGACCGATAATAGGCCACATGCATCACATTTAAAAAAAAATCCGGTTTAGGCAAATTTATTATTTATTTATTATTGGATAATTTGTATAGCGCCGCTTTTGTGAGATATCACCTCAGGGGCGCTTTACAGTTGATGCAGGTATTACAGAAAATATAAATATTACAAAAATAGAGTGAAGTTAAGTTAAGTAAAATGAAATATAGGAACAGGTGACACGAAGATAGAAGATGGAGACTCTGCAGCAAGAATCCTAGGTGGTGAAGAAACTGGGCCAGCTGCTGCGGCGAAAGAGTCCACCGCGTCCACCAACAGTGCCAGCACGAGGTTCGTCATCCGTCCAGCTATGTGTCTGCTGCTAATTAAGCGCTGTGTGTCTGCTGCTAATAAAGCGCTGACACACTATCCTCTCACAGATACCAGACCTTGGTAGCACCGCTGTGACGTTCTACGAAGATAGAAGATGGAGACTCTGCAGCAAGAATCCTAGGTGGTGAAGGAACTGGACCAGCTGCTGCAGTAAGAGAGTCCACCCCGTCCAACAACAGCGCCCAGGTATGTATCTGCTGCTAATAAAGCGCTGACACCTCACATAGGTAGGAGACCCTGGCAGCACCGCTATGACGTTCGGCAAGTCCATCATTTATCTCCATGTAATCCTGTTCCTGGTAATTGTTGAAGTGGTGCATTCTGCTCGCAATAAAAAGCGACGGTCGGGTAATAAATTAGCCTGGACTTAGTTAAAAAAAACTCGCCAGGGTCAAAACTTGCCCAGTTTCCGAGAATATTGTTGACAACATATGGGGTGTATTTACCGATCGCCGCTCGTTTCTTATGTCCAATATTTTTGAGAGAATTTCCGAATATTCACTTTTAAAACACTGCACTCAAATCACATATTATAAAGTTCTAATAATTATTAAGTTTATTTTTATTTAGGTTCAAATGTTGATTGATTGATTTTAAAAGTAATTTCAAAGGGATGTTGCCTCATTTCCCTTGAAAATACTAAAAAAACACAAAGCGGTTGGAGGAAGCGTTAGGACGCGTCCTGCTGCCACGAAGGGCGCTACAGTTATTTATTTTATTTACAGTTCATAATACATATCTGAACAAAGGTTTGTTTTCTTTAAAAAATATCTTTAATTTGAAATTATTTAGATGAAAAAAACGTCAAGTGTGCTATTTTGTTAAAACTTTTTCATGTTTGAACTCAAAATTTAAATATCAAAAAATGAAATGCTTATTTCTAATAATAAATTTGAGAGAGTATTCCATTAACTTACGTTTAGTTACGGTTGCGTTCATAAATATTCCATTTGTTTGGATTTTATTGCACACAAATTCTCCGACTCTGACAGCGTCTTTTAGAGGAAGCTACAAGCCAAAAATGTGTATATTCTTGGTATACCTTATATCGAAGGTAATAGGCATTAAAATCGCTTGACAAACGGAGTCTAGAAACGTTCGACTTCAAACAAAAAATTTTATAAGAAATAAAAAAAGTTAATCAATTGAAACTGTCACAGATAATCTTAGCTATAATACTGTATTTTTTAAAAGATGTTTCCTTTATGCGTTCATACATTTCTATTGAAAATTATTTTTTTAATATTTTGCATTTATAATTTTTATTGAGTAATTTATTTTTTTTATTTGTATTCTACTCAAGCGAAGCGATAGGAAATCTATCAATTTATCTAAAGCATATTTTTTGGTATTCATAATGTACACCAATTCGTTATAAAGATTAATCAAAATAGTGATTTGGCAATTTGCTTCGCCTTAAGAAATATATCGATTAATATGCCAGAGGCCTGAGGGGTTAAGGTATTTAGTACATATCGCTTACAATTTCAATAGAAGGTACAGCAGAAATTCTAAAGCAGCAAAAACTCTGGCTTGATGACAATTGTGTGGCTTATTTAGGTTTATTTATTATTTAGACCTGGAAGCCTGATCATATTTATTATACGTAAAGACTAATCATTTGTCAATTTGACTAACACAACTATCAACCACAAAATGCATTTTAATATACGCCTATTTGAATTTCACTTTTCATTTTCATTCTATTTACACACGTGGGCATATACGCATTTCTCTGAAATCGGATGACATTACAATAGTTAATATACGAAATAAATGTAGGTCCTACCCAATCGGCGTTATTTGGCAAGGATGGTAGAGTTGTCACCTCCAGTTCCTGGGTAGTCAGGTTCAATCCTCATTTTTTTTAAATGATTGTATTATAGTAAAGAACCTCGTTTTTTACAGGTTGAATTTTTCGCGTATGTTATTTAATAAAATAACTTATATAATATACAAAGTGTAAAGAATAAAAAACATGTTTGCAGTTTACAGTACCTACCCATTTATCAAATATATACTTTTGAGACCAAAATTTGCGTGAAAATTAACTTTTTTTCTCGTTCACCATAACTTAAATAAAGGGAATATTGTTTTATAAAACATGTGTAAATATTACTTATATCTATGTGCCTACCAATCTATTTATAAATGAGAATAACAATTAACAACAATAACAATTCAATGACAGCTGTCGTGTTTTTATTTCACTCTTGAAATATATCAAAATAAAATAAAAAATTCTAGCTAAAATCTAAATATCTATATTTTAATAGCTTTAATAGTGAAGTGAAGTTATACTAATTAATATTTCGTGCCAAAATGACTACACGAGCAACTGCAAAAACACTAAATACTACGGACACCCAACTCCTCCAACTTCTTGACAAAAAGTTTGAAGAATTTAAGGTACAATTTCTGGAAATCATCAGAAACGAGTATAAAGAAGAAATCGAGGAATTAAAAAATAAAATATTAACTCTAGAAAAAAAAATTGATACGAAAAAAAACAACAACCTTGAAAAAACTCTGGAACAAAACGCCGTAATACAAAGTGAATTTAAAGAATTACAAAAACAATTGGATGCTAACGAACAACACGCACGCATTAATAACATAGAGATCATTGGGATACCAGAAAAAAGACAAGAGAACCTGACGGAGATTATCAAAAGGATCTATTCAGAATTAAATATAGTAAGCGACGACATTGAATACGCCACCCGAGTCACCCCCAAGGAGAAGATTGAAGGAAGACCGCGGAATATTATAGTAAAACTAAAGGGCAGGAAACAGAAAGACGAAATCATAGCAGCAATCCGGACAAGAAGGGGCCTAACAGCAGAGGATATTAACTTTAATGGAAAACAACGGATCTATATAAATGAACATTTAACTCATAAAAACAAAGTACTCTACAAAAAGGTCAGAGAGTTTACCAAAATTAATAAATTCAAATTCTGTTGGATCAAAAATTGTAAAATTTATGTAAGACTTAATGAAAACACAAATCACCATTGCATAAATAATTATAATGATCTAGAAAAACTAAAAACATACAATATTTCCATCAACTAACTTTCCAGCAACTTTATATTAACTGCACTATATACTTAATACAATGGAATCTTTAGAATTATACTATCAAAACTTAAGAGGTCTCAGAACCAAGACACATATTTTTCTTCAAAATGTATTATTAAACAACTATGACATTATATGTCTCAGTGAAACATGGCTTAACAATTCAATCTTTAATGAGGAACTTTTCGATCCACGGTACCATATTTACAGACGAGATAGAGATTATCATAACCTCAATCAAAATCGCGGTGGTGGAGTTTTAATTGCAGTCAAAAGTAAATTAATTTTGATCAAAAACTAGAATGGGATTCTGAAGCGGAAGACATATGGGTAACTATATCACTTCCTGGTAAAAAACTTCACATATGTACTTCGTACATCCCACCTGACAATAAACATCTTATAAATATTACTTCTCACATAAACATAGTTTATATTTCTAGTATTTATATATTTATAATCCTGTTATGGTATGATTTATATGCACAACATTGTCTTCTTATGGTTATGGTTATGATATGATTTATATGCACAATATTGTTTGTATTCTTATGGTTACCAATGTATCGATAATCTTTTATTTTATATAAATTTTAGTTTTTTTTTTTTTCCCCTTTATTTTTGTTATTTTTGTTGTATTATTTTGTTCTATTATTTTATACAATTCTTTTATTTTATATAATTATAACTTCACATTTCTCATAAATTTAATTATTTCTTCTAATACTGTCTTACGTAAAGTCACAAGGAGGAAATCCGTAATTGGTTTTATTTTGGCTATTTTACTTATGTACAATCTGTAAAAATATAAACTGTTGATTTCCCAAAAATGAAAAAAAGAAAAAAAAAAAAAAAAAAAAAAAAAAAAAAGAATGTCTGTGTCCACGAATATTTAAAAAAAAATCTCGTTCTATACATATAATTTACTATAAAACATTAAAAAATATATAAATCTTTGGTACTATAAGTATCGACACATTTTCGGACATTGGTTCTCCGAATATTGAACTAACAAGGATTTCATATAAAATAGCAGCACTTACCCCAGTCCTACTTAGTCCTGATTTTCGTCTTTCTATAAATTTTTAAGTTCCGGTTTCAAGATGGTGGCTGTTTTAATGCTTAAGTAAAGATACTTTTCAAATGTGAAATCGTCGTATTTATTTGGATTTTCTTATTCGAATTTTTACAATATTATGGTACCAACATATCTGCAGAAAGGTTGAAAAAGAAATGTCATTGATATAGTGATGTTTCTTTGGACAAATTGTATATGGTTCCTTATTTGAAATAAATGGTTTATAATTAAGCAGGCAGGTATTTAGTACTTACTTACAAATCTTATGATTTCATTGGAAATTACAACAAAATTAGAAACATAGTTTTTTGAACGCGAGGCCTACTGTTCACAAAAGTACTAGCTATAAAATATACAACAGCTTTTTCAAATGTACCAAACATAATACAGTATAAATATATTGTAATAATCCTCACTAAATTCAATGCTGATTTTTTTCTAATTTTATAGATTGATATTCTGCCGACCGCTTTGAAGAACCGTTTTGTGGAATTTTCAATTTGCATTTTTCTTTGCCTCTGACCGCAAAGCCGGATTTGTCACTTTCAAGGAATTAACGAAACGAAAATACATATCATCTTTGATCAACCCTATTCCAGAGGACTGGGCCAGCCAATGAAAAAAAAATGCTTTGCCAATTTACATGAGAACCAAATTGATTATTTGCTGGGGCAGGATACGAGGATCAACAAACTTCATCGTCGTGGCTGCTTCCGAGTGGCTCATATCTCCACTTAATAAGCGATGGATGCAGACGATGCAGCAACCTCCCTGATGAACGTTCCTTTAATTTAATTTTGCTTATTTATACGATTTTTTTTAAATTTTATGTTTTCGCTAGGTAAACCTTTCATTCCGAAACGGTTCCAAGTGGCTATAACGTCATTATGACGTATAAAACTTACTCGCTGGTAAACCAGTCACAGTGAGAGCTCGTAGGGAGGTCTTCGATGTTTGTCCTCTTCCTTCTCACGCGGATTGTTTGAAAACGAATAAGACAAAAGATACTAGAAAAACGACGTCACGTACGATTTCTCGCTGAGACTAGTATAAGGCGGTTGTCAACAACGTTGGCCAGTGGGAACGAACATGCCGTTTAGGCGGCAAATCACAAATGTCACATATTAAATGGTTTATTTGTTCGTCAATATATATATTTTTTATATCTTTAAATATACTCTATTGACGCTAAAGTTAGTGGTGGTAGTAGTAGTCGGGGCGCCCGAGAAAGACATTGCAAAATCAAGTCGATCAAATATATTTTTAATATTTATATATAATAAGTTTTTTATTCCTGATAAAATAAAATTACATTTTCACTTATTTAACTAGAAATAACTATAATAAATACATTTTTAAATTACATTACACTTAAATACATAACATAACAATATTATTAACTTTGAATGTTTTGCTGATTGAGCATAAAAATGAACAATTATTTTTTTAAATGTACCTACATTTTTTTTCATTTTTAATAATAATAATAATTATATTTGGCTAATTTATATAGCGCAGTTTTCCTGAAAAATCACCTCAAGGGCGCTGTACAAATATATTTCTTAAATATTGGTAATACTAGAACTACTGAATTAAAACTAGTGACTTACCTCTAAGACTTATATCTAGTGACTTATGACTATAACTATTATTTTAATGAAATATATTTTTACATATGTAGAAACTTACAACTAACATTAACAACTTACAACTAACAATGTTGTCTGGAAGACTATTATATATGTTGTCCCCCTCGTATCCAATGGATTGCTTGCCTTAGTGAGTTATCGTGTTATCGTGTAAAGTGCGTATGTACTTGGGATGTTTTAATGAGTTTATTATTAATTTTGTATGTAAGGAGAAATGTATTATATTCATAAAGTTTTCTTAATGTTAACAGTTTTGTTTCCATATACAGGGTGTATCGGCACGTACCCGACAAACTTTAACCAGCTATTCCTTAGCACATTTGGAGTAAAAAATGTTATGGGCACTTTGCTGTCCGGTAACATTTTTTTTTAATAAAAAAAAATATTCATATTTTCACCACATGTCACCACTGTTTTATCCTTTGTCAAAGATTAAAAACCCACCTGGCAATATTTTATTCGAGTTTCGTTGAATAATATACGTACGTACCTACATTAGCGCGCTTTTACGATCACAACGAAATGGCATGGCACCATTTGTCTCATTTTTAGCTATTATAATTTAGTGTGTATGAAAGAGCCAACACGCTTTGAGACACACTTGCTAATAACAGCTGTTGAACACGAGAAACAATGCCAATGACAGTGACGGAGTGTGGATTTTTTTTATCATTTTTTGTTTTTAATTGAAAAAAAATGTTACCGGACAGCAAAGTGCCCACAACATTTTTTCTCCAAATGTGCTAAGGAAAGCTGGTTAAAGTTTGTCGGGTACGTGCCGATACACCCTGTATAATTACTTAATTGAATCGGGCCATGTAAAGAGTTCGAATAAATGAGATTATATATGTATGTGAATGAAACAAGGTGTGTGTGTGCCACGACAGAGATATGTGGCGGTCCATTATCTCTGCCCATGGTTAGGTAGTTAGTGAACTAAGATAGGTGATTCCAATAAGAAACCTTCACTATTATATAAATCGTAGCATGTCAATTAAAAAGGCTTATTTCCTGGGGGAGAGTTTAGACATACTAATTATGTGATTATTGTTATTTAGAGTTTTGAGATGTCGATTTCCACTAAAATGGCCTATTAAAGAAATCGTATAATATAGATGCTGTCATTTAGAATTAGTAAAAACTGGTATTAGTATTAGCTAAACATAAGCGTGAATCATATGGACTGGTAATTCTGGTTTATATTCGCTCCAAACCTTATAATGAAATCTAAATTAGATATTAACAGCCTTACTAAAAAACGCGGTGTAAAAATTATGCGTTTGGTCATAACGGTCTTAAACCAGGCTCAAGGCCGGCTTTACGAAACCAAAGTTGGACGGACGTGAAATAATGTAATTAATAAGGCTGTAAATTACTTACATTAAAGGCACTGCAACAAGAAGTAGGTCGTACATAGTTGCGGGGGTTGTACATACATACATCGCACAGATGCATTGCATGCCTACAGCATGTTTCAAATGTTGACAAAAATCTCATTTTAATACTACCTAGTCGTTCTGTGAACAGTAGACATCGCAAAAATTATGTTTCCAATTTTTTCGAAAAATTAAAAGCAAAAGATTTGTAAGTAGGTACTTAAATACCTTCCTACTTACTTATAAACCATTTATTTTATAATGTTTTTTTATTGCAAATAAGGAATTACGTGTAGAATTTGTCCAAAGAAACGTCAGTATCTCAATGAAAATTCTTTTTTCGAACATTCTTCAGGTAGGTAGGTGCCCTAATATTGAAAAAACTGGGAATAATAAAGACCAAATAAATACGATTAAACATTTGAAAAAATAATCTTTACTGGACCATTGAAACGGCCACCATCTTGAAATGGAAACAAAACACAGAAATAAATTTACAGACAGACGAAATGCAAAACGGCCGAGTCAAAACAGTCGATAATAAAAAAAACACACTGTAATTTTTTTTTAAATTGACGGTCATATATTATTTATGAACTTGTCTCTTTTTCTATAATAACAATACGTAGGTGTTGGCAATACAAACGTCAGTGACGTTTGACACAAGTTATCACTGTCCGAAGTAAACATATAAATCAACAACACATACATACATAACAATACGCAGGTGTAAGCAAGACAAAAAGCTGTTTCTCAGTGACGTTTGGCAAAGGTCATCACTGTCGGAAGTGAACATATAATACAACAATACATTCTAAGTTTGTGTTGTTTGAGTCAACTCAAGTTGCGCGATATAAACATAACAGCTAGCAAAAACAATATAATAAATAATAGCCACCTTTAATTTCTACCTGTACTATAAATTGAACACACCTGGACAGGAAGTCGGTTGCTAGTGAAGACACACGACAGCTAGTAATGTCTTCCTGTCCTGAAGATATGACAGAAATGTTATATTTATGTTCCTACGTAGATATTGATATTATGTTGTTCATAGAATTACTGATATCCACGGGGTGAAGGACACCATCAAAGAAGCCGACAAGTTATGTTTTTATCACCTTCATGAACCCCGACTGCTAACTCAGAGTTACGAATTTCCAATCTTCCTCGTCCCCATCTCCTATACCTCCCTACTCCTTCCAGCCTCAAGACATACTTTGGGACAAGTATGTCTTGAGTTAGTTACAAACTGGAAAAATGTTATGGAACATTAAAAATATATATATACATATTATTTAATATTTGTATTTTTTTACTATAAATATTTAATGTATACATGTCATAGCAGTATTATTTATTTGTAAGAAACAAACAGCTTTTACATAATATACAATGATAAATATAAATATACAAGTTAACTGAAGTCAAGCCGCAGAAGTTTCTTATGCTAAAGTTCATTGCAAATGAAGTTTTATTATCTTAAAATTAATTTTGTGTTAAAGGAAGGGGATAGGAGATGCTCCCGATACATTCCATACTCTCATATTAATAATCGATCGTACGCATTACTTCATATCGATATTTATTTAGGTTATTAGTTATTACCAAAAATGTCAATGCTGTAAAATTTTGTATTAAATTGTGCACATATACGAGGAATTGGGGATTTTTTTCGAATATTTGTTCTACACGAGGGTAAATAAAATAAATCAGATTGTCGGGTTGATCTAGACCAAGGCTGCACAACCCCAGGCCCGCGGGCCACAATGTGGCCCGCGAACGAATTATAAGTGGCCCGCGTGAACCATTTTCAAAAAACCCGCCAATCCGCCAATTTGAAAAAGTGTCGCGGGCCCGCGGTAAAACAAACAATGCAGCTTGCGCGCGGTCACCAGTGTTGCCAACGAAGGCGATTTATCGCTATTTAGGCTACTCAGAACGAGAATCAGCGACGAAAAAATCTAACCTCTAGAACATACTTTTTAAACAAAAATACACCGGTTTTTGATATAATAGTTTCTGCGTCCGAAATGAATCTTGTAGCCACCCCCCCCTCCAGATGGAATTCGAAAAATTGTTGTGGGGAATCACATATGATGTTTTTTGGTGCGCGGAATTTTTTTTCAGCGAAGTTCCGTGACAACCCCCCCCCCCCATGGATTTCAAATATTTTGTGGGGAGCACTAATTTTGAATTTTTTTTGTGGGGAATTATATTTTATAGAAATTCTCTAACAACCTCCCCCCCCATGGAAATCGGAACCGTCAGGTATTCAGTGGCCCGCCAGTGATTCAAAATCGTCAATTTGGCCCAACTGTTAAAAAGGTTGGGCAGCCTTGATCTAGACGGAATATGAAGATTTATGAAATTGGTAAGTTCTGGTGAGTCCAGACCATTATTTAGGATTTTAAACAATAAGATTTGATCAAAAATTAGACGTCGTGTTTGGAGGGAGTTAAAATTATAAAATTTAATGGATTCGGTATAATTTGAGAAGTGTAAGTTAAGTTTATAATTTCTGTGTTTAAAAAACTTTTTTTGAATTCTGTTTATAATGTAAAACAAAACGTAAAGACTGTATTATAATAAAACAAAAAAAAATATTATCCTATATATCCTTTCCTCAATATATTATCCTTTCCTCACTATAAAGAGACAAGGTTCTTGTTTTGGTGACGGAATTCTAGCTTAAATATTAAAAAAAAATCATAGAAGTAATACATAAAATATTGTAAATAACAACAAAAAGATAATTAAGAAAAACGCAAGATTTATCAATAACAGATATGTGGAATAATGGCTGTAGGAATAGCGCGGTAGTTTCAGGTACCGTCCGGCTTGGCCTCTAGGCAGCGGTCGAAGTGGCCATGGCCAGTAGGTTCTACGACGGCCTAGGTACCTTAGCGATTGGCACTGTGTACTAAGTACAGGGTTTTCCAATAAGAGATGTTATTTTGAATAGCCCGCTATTTCGGTAGATGTTACTTTTGAAGCTGTCATTTTTAGACATTTGACAAGTAGAAACTACGCCATTAATAAAAATGGAACGATACACGCTTCAACAACGCATTGAAATTATCAAAATTCACTTGAGTGAATCAAATGCAAATCATTTTGAGTGATGAGGCCCATTTCCACCTCGGTGGCTTCGTCAACAAGCAAAATTTTCGCATCTGGGGCTCGGAAAACCCAAGAGTTATTGTTGAAAAGCCTCTCTATCCTCAACGTGTGACTGTTTGGTGCGGTTTATGGTCCGGCGAAGTCATTGGACCTTACTTTTTCGAAAATGAGGCTGGAGCAACAGTTACGGTGAATGGATTGCGCTATCGAGAGATGATTAATGATTTTTTATGGCCGGAATTGGATGGTATTGATCTGGACAACGTTTACTTTCAACAAGACGGCGCTACGTGCCAAACAAACAACTAAACCATTGATCTTTTACGGGAAAAGTTTCTTTGAATATTAAAATAACACCTCTTATTAGAAAACCCTGTAGTACCCGACACTGTCCGACTCGAGTAGTAGCGTAACACTACATGGATTTTTGGGTTTTCATTAGTGATTTTAGGATATTCTGTTCTGCGAAATCCGTCGAGTAGTTTTAAAGTCAACAGAGCACACACACATATGGGCAAGACCGTTAATTTATATAGAAGAAGATAAATGAATCAAAATTCCTAAGTTTAAACAAAAAAAGTTGCATTTTATATGCATTGTCTCCGTTTGTGAACAGATACACTCAAATAATGTTAATACATTACTACGCAACACACCTAATCTATGAAAATCATCACCTTCTAACCGCTTCCTTTAGTTTCTAACCAGTTTCGTTCACATTATAATTTTAATGTCAAGGAACGTTGATTAATCATGAACTAATTGATTATTCAGCCATGTTTTTTCAGTAGATACCTACCGCGCTGGATAGTTTTTATTCATTAAATATAATTTGTTCGTTTATCTTGGATTTGTCGGTTCGAAAAGTGATAATCTATTATTGAGTGGTATTAAATAAACAATAAAGAGTAACTAACTAAGTTTAGTTTAGTTTTATTTAGGGAGTTGGAAGAATGCCAAATAAAAACTGAAGATATTTATTTTGATTATTATTGACTTCCCGGCTTCGTCCGAGATTTCGATTCTTTTACATTTTTTATTTTAATGTTATATTCAATTTTATAATTAATTTTCTGGAAATCGATAGTTTACATTTATTTCAGTTTGTACATAAGTATTATATAGCCAAATTATGGATTTCCTCCTTGTGACTTTACCTCTACTGAGACAGCATAATAAGGAATAAGTAAATTAAATTTGTAAAAAAGGAATATGAGTTCAAAAATTTATACAAAACAAAAGATTATATAAAACGAAAAATAACAAAACAAAACATTTATAGCCATGGAGAGAGGTTGCAGATATAAATCAAATCAAAATAGAAATATAAACAATATAGACATTACATTATTCACAAACCATCAGAGAAATATTCTTTTATGGACCTCTTATATTTGGTAAGTTCGCAATTGAAAATATCCACATTGGATAATAGGCTATTGTAATTCATGCATAGTCTGTTTAGGCAAGAATTCTGCTTAGATATTATCATAGACATTCAAATTAATAAACTAGCCAATCAGGGAAACGGGAACAAACCAACTTGCGCGGAATTTGCCGATAAATGAATCTGAATACAGGCAACTCGCATTGTTATATCACCATTCGGTCCTCTTTCTACTTACGAATTACTAGTATTTTTACAATGGTGCGCAAATCTCTGACTGCGTTAAAACTCAACTACATATTATAAATAACATTACACTGTATGTGTATATTTTATTATTGGTTCGATAGCTCTTGGAAATTATACCGGAAATATTTCCGGCCGCGAATATCTTCTTTAAATATCGAAAGAGGAACGAAATGGAACTATGAGAGGATGCCAACAAAATGATGAGAGTCCTACCTTTGGTCCTGGTGTCCTCAATGTTCCCTCTTTCTGCCAGGACGTAAAAAAACTCCACGGCGTATTGCACTTAACCCGGAATTACAATCTAAAAACCTGTTATCAGTGGTGCTGCAGAAATGGTACTGAAGGTACTTCTCGTCTCCTGGTGACAAGGTTACAAGGAAAGGGAAGGTAGGGAATAATTAATGAAAATAACAATTGGTTATATGCCCGAACAATTATTTTGTATCATCTTACAGTATTTTTATTTTTTCTTTCACATATTTTTGTCTTTTATGGAACTCGTGGGATTGCACCACCCTACCCGAGATATGGAATAAAAAAGAAAACCGGGTAAACAAAAGTTCGGGCTTGTTCCCAAAATTTAATATGGACACTTTACAAATGTGTTATAATTTACACACGTCACGTTGGTTTCTATTAGCTCGTCGAAATGGTTACCCAGATTTCATGTTAGGGCAATCTATTAATTTGGATGTCTATGGATATTATATAAATATCGATTTCCCTTATAAATTCCTCCCACATGAGAACGCTGATAAAAGTAGGGTTCTAAGGAAGAAAAGGTCAAAGCAAGACGATTTATTTCGATCTCAGTAAAAACTAAAATCACTTTTGTCATTGAAAATTTTTGAAAATATGAAGTTAACATTTTGGCATCTTATCTAACTTCAAACTTCCATATCTCATTAGGAAAGTTGAAAAAATAATCAAGAAAGAAAAAGCTGTGTAATTTTCATGATAGCAGTGCTCAGCGCAAGAATTTTAGTTGAGACAAACAGAATAAGGTAGACCCACAACGAAATTTCATGTTTTTAAATATCATCACATTCATTAGAGCACGCTCAGGACACAACTTTTTGAATTTTTGGAAAATACCGAATAGTATAAGCCGTCAAATTGTTGATATTTGCGGCCGACCGGAAAGCTTGTGTCATCACGGCACACGCGCGGCGGTACTGCAGAACTACCATTCAAATTTTGAATTATACCTACCCCTGTGATGGTCTCGAGACACTATTGTACATGTTTTAATCAAATTCACTTCGAAAACTCATAACTTCGTCGGATTTAGAGATATCGAAAATCTAATTTTACTGTCATTAATTTCCATCAAAAGAGACCTCATTTGTGCTTTGTAGTAGATAAACATATAAAATTAACGCAATGATATTTATGCATAAAAATAATAAACAACCTATTACCAATATACTTTTTAAAGAAAAATAATATACAACAAGGACATTCACAGACATAACACAAGAACGTGCAATGAAATTAGTCAACCAAAAAAGGACAAAGACAATACACATAACAGTTTACTACGTAAAGGAATGCAATATTATAATGCATTGCCGGAAACTGTAAAGTCTGTACCAGTTGATAGATTAAAGCTGGATAATAGGAGCCATATTAATCAAAAGTAAATGTGATAATGTTTGTATGTAGGTTATAATAAATTAGACATTTGTAAACTGGGATGTACAATTAGCTAAACCAAAATTTCTAAATGGGTTTTCCAATAAGAGGTGTTATTTTGATATTCAATCGTAAAAGATCAATGGTTTCGTTGCTTGTGGGGCACGTAGCGCCGTCTTGTTGAAAGTAAATGTTGTCCAGATCAATACCATCCAATTCCGGCCATAAAAAATCATTAATCATCTCTCGATAGCGCAATCCATTCACCGTAACTGTCGCTTCAGCCTCATTTTCGAAAAAGTAAGGTCCAATGACTCCGCCGGACCATAAACCCCACCAAACAGTCACACATTGAGGATAGAGAGGCTTTTCAACAATAACTCTTGGGTTTTCCGAGCCCCAGATGCGACAATTTTGCTTGTTGACGAAGCCGCCGAGGTGGAAATGGGCCTCATCACTCAAGATGATTTGCATTTGATTCACTCAAGTGAATTTTAATAATTTCAATGCGTTGTTGAAGCGTGTATCGTTCCATTTTTATTAATGGCGTAGTTTCTACTTGTCAAATGTCAAAAAATGACAGCTTCAAAAGTAACATCTACCGAAATAGCGGGCTATTCAAAATAACACCTCTTATTGGAAAACCCTGTAGTATAAAATAAAGTAGCTATCCGCGTCTGTCTGTTTGTGCGCTTTGTTCTTCTAAACTACCCAACGGATTTTTATAGACTTTTCACTATAATTTAGAGAATTTCTTCGGGAAGGTTTATATATATAATACATGCACATTGTATTCATAGAAAATAGAGAAAAGACGAAGTTTTATAATCAAGTCGAAAAAAAATATTTCACGTGCTTACATTGCTGACACTGACTAAACCTTACGAGATCATTACAACCTCTTAATTTTACCCCAACCATGAATAAGTCCCCGAACAAAGCCGGGTACACGTAATCTAGTTAATAAATAAAATAAATTATTTCGTATTGCCAGATGAAAATTTCTTCAAACTGGTAAATTGTTTGGTGGGAAAAAAAATGCTATGACGACCCACCCTATTTGTATAAAATTTTCCCGTACTCATTCCCACCCACAGACATAGGAATTAATAGACGAGAAGATAATGGCGAGGGGTAAAATCAACTGTTGAAGAACGAAGGGGGTAAGGCTGACTGTGATTCGTCAATAAATCAATCTGACAGTAAATAGGCATCTCGCATTATAATATAATATCACCATTTAGTTCTTAAAAGTAAAATCTGCTTTTGAATGAATAGACATTTTTACATGGGAGCGCAAATTACTCGCCACGTTATGAACTAATTTGCGAAGTCCAAATTCGGCAAAGTAAGGCAGCTTCTATTTTCAGAGTCGTAGTTAGTTTCAGAGTATTTAGTTAAGACACTTTTACAAATGTTTCATAATTTACTTACCCCAGTAAACAACGATGAGCACACTTGAGAATCGCTACATTGTGATGTGATAGTATATGTTTCTAAAACTGATCCATATAATACGGTGTGAATAAGCTTAAAATAAAGTAAAATAATGCTTACTTATGGAATGTAATACGACAATTGGGTTTATTCTCTTTTTCACATCTATTTTTACAAGTTTTCATATCACAAGTCAACATTTTGCAGTGTTATTTCGTAAAATGAACCGATGATGCCTCGACCATAGTTCGCACAAGAATGATGACGTCACGTTTTCAAATTTCACTTGAGGCCATACGCGAGCACAGCCGGCTCCAATGGAACCGGTATGGGGAGTGGGGATAATACGCTTTTAATCACTTAGGGCAGGTCTACTAATATTCATATGTCTATGTTCCCACCCTACTTTACTTTGCCACGTAGTTAGTAATCCCACCTTTTAGGTTAGTTTAGGTTAGGTACCCTGTAAAGTTGGACCGCAAGGCGAACTTTAATCCATCCATCTAGCGTTCGTGCTTTGGCAAATGTTTCAGTGATTTATATTTTACGTAAAATGCTTTACTGGTTTACTAGAAATGAATAATTATCTTAAGTGGTTTTATCGCACCTTAGAAATAAAGGACACAAGATGAGAACTACGTATTTGCAAGCGTACTAAAGAATATTATTTAATTAACCCCTCACGCTAAAAACTGTTTTAGTAAGGGGAAACACTACGCTTTATATTCAAATCTAGAAGTTAACTGCAAAATAATTAAAATGATAAAAGGAATTTGAAATCAAAGGTTCTGACTGCAATTTGAGAAAATTTTATGAAACTTTGTGAATTTTTTGTAAATTATTTTTATATGAAACGACAAAAAGTGAGATGACGATAATGTTTATAATACACTTGTTTAACAAAAAATGTGTATTTATCGTTATCATTAATATTAGTCCAGAGTTGAGACGAAAAACGTAAGGTACGCCATTTAAAAGGGCCATGTAAGGCTTTGTAGTAATTAGGTAAGTATTTGTACAGTTTTCTTACAAATCAATATATACATACAGGGTGTCCGGGGGTAAAGTGCATTAACTTCAGGAGGTGATTCTACGTGATGGTAGAAGTAAAAAAGATAAATAACTGTTTTTCCCATACTAAAATATTTTACCATAGAAGTATATTTATTTTCCCATACAAACAATCCAACTTTTTTACCTAAAAACTACCTTAAAACGTTGTAATTTCGAAAAATTTATTTATGTTATCTACTTCTAAAATCACGTAGAATCACCCCCAGAAGTTAGTGCACTTTACCCCCGGACAGCCTGTATATCATAGATCACAATTCAACGGATAATTTGTTCAGTTGCTGACAAGTCATGGTTTTATTTCATAGACATTTATTATATGTTCATTGATAGACAAAATGACCTCACGAACCTTCCGCCATCTGCCTAACGTCTAGGAGACTCCTTTCGACAAAAGGCGAAACTATGCTTCTATTACTATGACTGTATAAAAAACCATGTATGTATAAAAAAAAAAAAATTCAATAAAAAAAAAAAAAAAAAAAAAAAAAATTACTATGACTAGTGGATGGGTAAATTTACGAGAATTTTTTTTTTTTAAGACGTCCAACATATTTTTGATTTTGACAAGGGTAATCCTAGGTAGAATGCTGAGAGAATTTTATATTTATGGGTAAGTAGTACAGTGCTTGGAAATCTACTTCTACCTGACGAGTCCACCGCAGTATTCAAATCAAATGCTTGCCGTAAAACAGTAAACTTGGAATAGAGGGATTCTGTAAATGAAGCTATATTGCTACTTTAGAAACAGCGGTGTCCAAACTGTGGGGTTTCAACGTGAATAGGACTTTAAATGTGGGCCGAGTATAATACAAGTTAATAATAATAATACAAATGGATGGAGAATTCTTAGATGATACAAATTAATAATACAAATGGATAGAGAAGTCTTAGATAATACAAGTTAATAATATTAATACACATGGATAGAGAATTGTTAGAACAAATGGAATATTAGAATATTCTACGAAAAATCTTCGAACCCACACTAGAAAATAGAAAATCTATCTATGGAAGTATGTATACATAATATTAGGAATAATGTCCCGGGAGAGCATTTATTTTTATTATTTGGTACAATATTTTTTACATTTCAAAGTTTTCCAGTAAAGTTGGCCTCACTGGGTGGCTTGCCCGTGCTGAGGCCTTCATTTTATAATATGAAAATATAATCTACATAATACATTTAAAGAGAAAATAATACATTTAAAATATAATCTCGTGTGTTTGTGAGTGATGTGTGTTTATATTGGTTTTGTGTATTACGTGTAGGTTTTATTTTTATTTTATGCTATGACATTTTGGTAATATTGTCTTTTTTGTTCTTTAATCCATTTTGTAATTTTGTGTGTGAATTTATTTTTATTTTCCTCAATTTTAATTTCAAGTTTTACACTGTTGAAAGCTTGTATAGCATGGTATTGGTAGTGTCTTTGTCCAAAGCTTGAATTTACTGTCGGAGTTTTTATGTTTTCTTTGTACGCTTGTCTAACTGGTCTGTTAGTGTTATTTTGTGTATGTTGAAATTTATTTATTTTTATACTACAGTTCTCATTGATGAAATTTTGCACCAGCTTCCTCTTGCTTGGCCTTTAAAGCAAGAGGAAGGTCACCGTCTACATGTGATTTCGAATTTTGATAAGTGATGAAATCTTACACACAACATTTCTGCCTACATCTGATTTCGTGCAACGCCGGGAGCAAGAATAATATACATATGTGTATGTATATGTGTGTATAAAGAAGTGTGTCCCGGACGGGTGGCACTGTTTCTTACAAATCTACAGTTTTATTCCGAGATTAAATCATTAGATAAAATTTTGCATACTTGATTTTCAAAACAAGATAAAGGCCTACATAATATTTCGAAAAATAGCCACCCATCCCCCATTCGCACCCCTTAAAACAGAATTTCGATGCGTGATAAATTTATACACATTTGACATTTAAAATAACAGTAAGTGACCTAGAGGTGGATGGACTTTGTGAAGAGAGGATTGGAGCAGAACAGAAAGGATTGAGGACTGGAGGCAAATGGCGAGGGGCTGCAGTCATGGAGAACATTTGCAGAGACCAAATCCCACCCTAGGATCATGAGAAAAGTCTTAATCGTAGATGCTGACCTTGAACGCTATGATATTTATACATAAAATTATAAAAAACCAACTGCCAAAATACTTTTTAAATAAATTGATACATATACAACAAGGACATTAACAGGCATGACACAAGAATGTGATATGAAATTAGGCTTCCAAAAAACGACATAGCCAATATACAAAATAGTTTTCTATACAAAGGAATGCAATATTACAATGCACTGCTGGAAACCACTAAGTCTGCGCCAATTGATAGATCTAAGCTAGATTGTAGGAGCCAATCAAAAGAAAATGTAATAAAGAATATAAGTGTAATATGTATGTAATCTATCTACATAAATAAAAATGTAAATGTTCGTTTGTTCAGATCTCAAATCTCCGAAAGTTCTTCACCTATTGCTTTGAAATTTTGACACAACGTATACGAATACGCTTGATTTTTTATATACCTATATCGCCTGTAACAGGTAAAAAGAAGATATTTTTTTAGAGCCTTGGACGTAAAAGCGATATAGTAAGGCTATGGTTTCTCTATCTGCACAGACACACTGAGCCACAGTAACGCGTGGCGGGGTACAGCTAGTTAATAATAAATTAAACATTTATAAACTTGGATAAAATAAAATAAATTTTGTATCTAAAATGGCACACACGATCTTGAAACACCTATAATTTGCAGACACGATACCAGGAGTATATAATCAAATGAGGGTCAAGCACCACCTAGTTTAGGAACCGCCGAGAGAACCGATGCGGAACAATGTTGTGTTGTTGCTTGACTGGAGAAACGCAAGAAAATTACCATGACAAGTGCGGGGGGAACTGTTCAATTATAAGATACCTCCTACAGAACAACGCAGCCAGTTGTTTTAATCTTATATCTAATATAAGCAAGAACACTACCATAACACCGGATATAAATAATAAAAGTGGTGAGTATTAAAACTAGTTTCGGTTTAATTAAAAGTTGCTCTTCTACTTCTTTCGTGTTGTGGGAATCATATTCATTTATTCAGGTTCTCCATAAAATGGTTATGCACCAATATTTAACGGAGAGTATCACAAATTTGAGGTAAATGTAAGTATAAAAGGTCATGGGGGAAGTTTAACTATTTTGTGACATACGTCAAAAGATTGCTGAACTGTATGTAAGCGACGCACGTTGAAAATGTTGATGGTCAATGCAGAATCGTTAAGAACGAATTGGTGTACATTATGAATACAAAAAAATATGCTTTAGATAAATCGATGATTTTCCTATCGCTTCGCTTGAGTAGAATACAAATAAATTACTCAATAAAAATATAAATGCAAAACTACTAAAAAATATAATTTTTTCAATAGAAATGTATGAACGCATAAAGGAAACAACTTTAAAAAATACAGTATTACAGCTAAGATTATCTGTGACAGTTTCACTTGATTAACTTTTTTGCTTTCTTATAAAATTATTTACAAAATAAATAAAAACCAGTTTTTTGCTTGAAATCGAACGTTTCTAGACTCCGTTTGTCAAGCGATTTTAATGCCTATTACCTACGATAAAGGAATACCAAGAATATACACATTTTTGGCTTGCAGCTTCCTCATAAGCAGTTGAGTCGCTCTGTTGATTGGAGCGTTCTGATATGCAGAAGTTCTCGCTTTCGGAGTATTAAAAAAAAATCATGCAATCTTCCACAAGTATACTTGTTAGGAAAATATAAATTAATCTCTTTTAATAGAAGTGGTTTAAGGTTCCAGTAGTAAAATTTTGCCTCTAAGGTGGTGAAATCGAGAATAATGGATATAGGAAGGTCTCCGAGCCAGTCTAGGGCCTCAGGAGTTGCCCTGTGGACCTCATCAAACCCTGTGTGGTATAAATGGGGCAAGCATTCGTTGACCTTATGTCCGGTGGTCTGTGTCTGTACTAGGCCTCATTCATCACGATTTCGAGGACCTCCGCAATATACAGAATTAGTTGTAAATTAAAAAAGGATCCTAGGACAGGAAACTGTGATTTGTTAATATGTTATTGTCTTTACAGGCTGCATTAAGGTTCACACAGGAATGTATACGTGTTTTTTTAGAATTGAAATAAAGCAAAATATAGTATTTTTATAGAGGATATACCTACTATAAAACTATTTACTGAGTAAAACCTCAACATTGTAATATTTGATCATTGAAGATATATAATACTAAAAATAAAGTATTTTTATAGAGGATATAACTATTTATTGAGTAAAACCTCAACATTGTAATATTTGATTATTGAAGATATGTAATACTAAAAATAAAGTATTTTTATAGAGGATACACCTAATAAATAACTACTTATTGAGTAAAACCTCAACATCGTAATATTTGATCATTGGATATGTGGAATACTAAAAATAAAGTATTTTTATAGAAGATATACCTACTATATAACTATTTATTGAGTAAAACCTCAACATTGTAATATTTGATCATTGAAGATATGTAATACTAAAAATAAAGTATTTTTAGTATTATATACATTCCTGCATACATTCTGGAATAAATTCTTATTATTATTATTATTATTATTTTATAGAGGATATACCTACTATAAAACTACTTATTGAGTAAAACCAGAAAGATACCACGGTCCCACTGTTATCCTCAGCACAAGAAATCCCAGTGAGGACATCGTTATATGAATTTGTTACAACAAATATATAATAAAACACTTGTTATCATTATTACTGGCTCCAGAAAGAGACTCTTGTGCGATATTCACATAAAAACATCTAAATACAATCATTACTTATGTGTAGCGCCCATGGTGAGTTAATTGCGCCTGTCAGTTCCAGCTTGTTTTGACTTACGACCGACAGTGTTACATCCCGCATTCACCTCCTAATTGAATTCATACCCATTCACTAACGAACCGCCAGCAATAATCGACCGCTCGTCTCTTCAAAGACTTTAACTTGCGCCGAATGAACTCCAGAGGAGACGGGTCATCCATTATCAGGCCGTTTACAAATAGCATAATACATAATAACAGTGTAGATCAGGTTTTCTCAAAGTTCGTTCCGCGGAACTTAGAGGTTCTACAGTCGAGACAATGCCGTATTTAGGCCTACTCAAATTATGCAGCTGCCCAGGCAGCCGGGGATTATTTTTAGGGGGACTTGTACAAATAATTAAAAAAAAAAAAAAATCAATTTATCGTAGTGTTTCAAAATCGAGATGGAGCCAAAAGGCGTACGAGTGCTTGCAGTAGGTCTTCTTATTAATGGTGTAGGTACTTGTCAGAAGTCATGACAAGTACCTATTTGTATGATGTTTAAAAACTAAAAAGAGAAAATTCGCCGAGAGTTTAAAAGTAGTTTGAACTGGTTTTAGGAGGTAAGCGTTTGATCTGTTCGCTACCAAGCTAATTACAAAGCATATTCACGATGGGACAGCCCTGTGATAGCGAGTTAAATTGCCCTAGCTATCTTATTATTTTCAAAATGTGCACATTAATTTAATTTAATTAAAAACTTTTTACTTTTGTTTTTTGGATCCAGTGAGGAGGAAATATTTAAAATTGTTTTTATTTTTTATAAGCTGAATATTTGTTATTGAGTGTAAATATGTACTTGTATTAACAAACGCTGTATGCGGGGACACTGAAGGATCTAGAGTCGTTCATAATAATAAATGTAGCTGCGTTTTATCAACAACAAAAAAATCGAGTCTTGACGTGTACGATGAAGGACGTAAATAATCAGTTTCCTTATACCGTCGCTGGAAAAGTGGTGAGGCCCCTCTAATGTATGATATTTTAAGTTATTTATTAATATTTTCGGTAAAAACCAATTAACTTAAAAAATCAATTGTGTGGGGCACTTATAAAGTGTGCTAGGTTATCACTATGGGATAAATTGAAAGCTAGGAATATACCTACCATATATATATATATATAAACACACTATCCCGAGGGCACTCCCAGCAGGAAAATGTTGTACGGTGGGCAAGTGCGTACTCCCAGCCGATATATTTGCGGTCAGGAGTAAGGCAAGGAGGGTGTATGTCCCCCATCCTATTTAATGTATACATGGACAAGTTGTCAAGTCGCCTGGACATCAGAGCGGGCTGTCGTGTTAACAATGTGTGTATAAACCATATAAGCTACGCGGACGACATGATTCTCCTAGCTCCGTCTATCAAGGGATTAAGATTAATTTCTAAAAATTTGTGAAGCATATGGAAAACAGCATAATATGATGTACAATCCGAAGAAGACGGAATTGATTGCGTTCCACCACAGAAAAAATCCAGATACAAGTAAGATGCTCCCCGTATACCTTAACGAGGCAAGAATAAATACATGTTCGAACGTAAAATACTTGGGGCACATTATTAATCAAGACCTATCGGACGATGGCGATATCGATCGACAAAGGAGAAGCCTAAGCATAGTGTCTAATATGACTGCCCGCAGATTTTGCGAATGCAGCAATACCGTTAAAAAATACTGTTCAACGCATTCTGTACTGGCCTGTATATCTCTCCTTTTTTAATATTTGTAAATGAGTTTTTTAGCAAATACTCGTGCAATAAATCTATAATAATAAAATACGTTACGAATTTTACAACAAAATATATTGTTATTATCACAAGCACAACAAGCATAGACGTATTTTGACACGGTCAACGTAAATGCGTGCAGGAACGCCAAAGTTGTCTTAACAGTCTGCTACCAATGCGCGCAGGAACGCAAATTCTACTGCGATAAAATTTCTTCTTTTCATGTGAAGGAGGCTTGGTGGAAGTCAAAGTGTGATGCTGAGCAACAGCATATTTTACTAATGTATAAATAATTTATTTTTTAAGGGATATATGGCAATAATATTTGAGAGCCGCTGGTTAGATAATAATAGGATGGATGTAGTAATGAGCCAATGTAGGTAATCGACACAGTTCCGTTATCTATAGGTTAATTGCTATTTATCGTCAACTGGCTTTAATATCCGGCATTGCTTGGGATAGAGTACTTAATCAAAATGGAGCAAATTAAAGTTAAATTGAGTGGGTTTGCTGCTAGATTGCTTCTTCTTCTTCTTCTTCTTTATGAGCCTTCTGGTGTCCAGCTCTCACCCATGCGAATTGTACAGTCCTCTTTTAAGGCGATGCACTACGTCGTGTAATATTTTAAATTGAGCCGCCATCAATAACAATCCTTACGTAGATAACGATAAGGTTTAAATTCCCGCTTAACACCATCCGCCTGTTTTGATTTATGCAAGAAAAAAACATGACCAAAAAGTGCCTTTTATTTTATTCTGTGGATGTTCAGGCATAAATATTTTTTTTTTCGATCATTTTATAAATAACTTAATTTGCCACATTATACAATAAAATCATAACCAAAAATGGGTTCGTAAGTAGGAGATTTTGAACTTTAAGGCAGTTTTCATATGCCTTTACACAATTTTTTTCTGGGCTTATAAAAAGACTTATCTAAAAAATACTCGATTGTTTCAAAGGCCAAGATGTATTCTACTCGCAGTATTTAATTAAAGCATCTGAAACATTTCTATGCGACCAAATTTTCAAACCAAAAACACATGATTTTGCATTACTACAATTTATGCACAAGTTTTGGCATCGTCAATTTATTTTTTACTGTGACCGGGTATGTCATCAAAATGACAATTCAACACACCTCCAAAAAGTGATATAAAGTCATGAAAAGTGATGAAGCAAAAATTAAGGTTAAATAAGTTACATAAGTAACTATTAAATCTAGTTTTTGTTTCATCACTTTTACTGACTCTATATCACTTTTTAAAGGTGTGTTGAATTTTCATTTAGATGAAATATCAGGGAACCGTTTTTCATACTAACCCCGTACAGGAGGACCTGAGGAAAATACCAGGGACGATGTCCTCTATGATGCTGTGTGGAGGGTCTTTTTAGGGAAAGGAAGGAGAGGTAATTCTGGGAAGGAAAAAAAAGGGGTGTGTAGGAATCTAGGGATCAGTTTGTCTAGGAGTGACGGGTCAAGATAGAGCAGATGGAGAGGTCAAAGGGTCTCCCCAAACCAACCTCTCCCGATCCGGCACGCCACGCAGCTGGTGGGCATGCGCATCCTGAACACACCTCACACGATGAACCCGGGCACCCCTGCTAAATCATCAAACGTAGCGTACAACTTGGGGCGACCAATGGCAGGGGAGTTAATTAGCCAATAAATGATTCCCGGGGCGGCGATCCCAAACCTGCCTCCCAAATTTTAAATATATATGGATATGCTCTAATCTGGATCTTGTAAATTGAATTTCCATCGTTTATCTGCTACAATATTGAACCCATCTCAGTTAGGCAAAGAAATATTAAGCTTAACTTCAAAAGTTTGAATCTGTTTCATAGATACACTAATTAAACTAACTTGAAATGGCAGCCGTGTTTAGTGACTAGATCTGTATAGTCAGGTACTTTTTACCTCCTTCTTCCCCGTCTACTACCTCTCCACTCTACCTTCAACCTCACAACATACATACCCCAATTGAAGATGGCTTGGTCGCACTGGTTCAAAACGGTAAGGAGTAGTTGGGACTCTTGTGTGGTATTCACATAAAAAAAATCAAAAAAATCCACTGTAACCTCTCCCTCTTTCTCATTCACGATGTACATAACGGAAAGATACAAGAGAGAGGTTACAACAGACCTCTCGTTGGTAGAACGATAAAAATGCATTTGATGTATTTCCGCTATCATATTTCTAAAACTAGACCGAAGAGAAAACATAACTGCATTAAAAACTAGAAAAACATAAAACCCCTTGCTAGAATGTGAATAATAATTAAATTCAACACCTCCTGCCAAGCTATTTTCACACCCAAATCAATAGTGCGCCATACTTTAACAAGGGTTAGATTCCCTCGCATCTAAATAATGCAGTTTTCATCGTTGCCAAGCGATTTTAGTTTAAATATTGGATGCTTTAGCAAGGGTGTACGGTCTGAATTAACTTGCAGCAGAGTGCAGCAAATCCATTTCCGTAATGCAGTAAAAAGGTCAACAAGTAGAATGATGATAACGATCGGCGCATCGTACTAAAAGACGAACAACTTTTCACGTGGCACTTTAACAAAAAGATCCAACCATATGAATAGATAAATAAAATATTGAAAGATACTTTTTGAGTCTACTAAGTGCCGTTATTTCAACAGATTTTACTAAAAACTTCGACTTACCGACCAATAAAGGTAACATGTTTTGAATTCAGACTAGTAGATTTTTTTTTTACATTAACTCCCATGTGTCATATTTGGGGGTGCTGACTTTAAGGAAAGAGTGAACATGGGTCTTGAAGAGACCCATCTTGCAGGAGGGAGGAAACACAGGACATCAATGTTGCTTCTGCATTCGGGATGAAGTAAAAAACGACGAATATTTTTTTTTTTTTTTTATAGTGAATACCTGACAAGAGTCCCAACTGCTCCCGTCTGGAGCCAGTGAGACTATGGCATCCCCAATTGGGGGATGTTGTGAGGCTGAAGGTAAGTGGGGAAGGGAAAGAGGAAGGTGGGGAAGTACCTGGCTATTCAGATCTAGTCAAACACGGCTAAAGCCATTTGGAGCAACGTTTCAATTCTGAATGGTGGTCTTACACCAGGGCGATACTGGTAGTATCTTCCACTCTGGAACGTGCCGCAAATATACTATATATTATTTTAATTAATTAATTGTGAAATAACACAAATTAATCAAATAAAATTTATTTGCGCACGCCGGGTTCGAACCCGCGACCTTCGGAATGGCAGTCCAATGCGTTACCACTGGACTATGCCGGCCGTCTTTTGAGGAAGTATCGGCTATTTTGAGGAAGTCGGAACACGTTTACTTTGGCATCTCGTCCATTATATTTATTAGGACAAGGCCACCCGTGTTCAAATATATTCTGAATGACTAATATTTTATCAGGAAAGGTCGTGCAGTCACATCTTTTAGTATTTTGATTTAAAAAAGCCGCACTCATTTATCTCGGTGTAGTCTCTTCGAGCTGCTGAACTCAAGAAACGACCCCCTCTCATGTTACAAATGTCAACCGTGTACATAAGTTGGGCGCGGGTTTGGCGTGATTCCCGACTATGCACCGGTGCTGATCAATGACGCAAGTTCCTCGGAGCATATTCCATTGTAGTACCGGTAGAACAAGGACAGCATACCTACCTCACATAGGGGAATCTATCAAAACGCACCGTGCGTTTATGCACAGAGTAAAGGGTGTGGGGATCCAGACAAGAGGTGGCTGTTCTATTAAAGTACCTGCGGGCCGTGTACAGTTCGCCCAGCTTCTGAGAGGCTAACTTGAATCCGGCTTCGATGGAGCCCCCGTGCCCGAGCTGGTCATTTAGAGTTACACCAAGCATATCAATGGAAGATACTATCAGTATCATCCTGGTGAAAGGCCACAATTCATATTCGAAATGTCTCGTTGAGTGAAAAGGCTTTAGATGTGTTCAGATCAGAATAACCAGTTACTTCCTTATCCTTATCTTCACCATCTACTCCCACCCTCCTTCCTTTACCTTCATCCACAGAACATAAAACAATAAGTTGAGTATTTAAGCGATAGATGGCGCTATTCATAAAGCTTACTCCAGAGTCCGTCAGATGTCGCTAGAGTGTAACAGATGCTTGTGAGGTTATAGTGACAGGGAACAAGTTTCTCGAACCAGAGAATTACCAACCCTCGGGTAATGAACAGTGTAGCTAAATCCAGACCTTTTATTTGTAACGTAAATAAACACAATTATAAGTAGAACCTTTTACTTTTTAACAAAGAGTTCCCAACACACAAATCTGCAAAGTAAGACAGATATAACAATTGGCGCAGCCGGTAGGATAATTAGCCAATAATTGGGAATGCCGTAGGTTCAACCCTATATGGTTGGGAGCGCTACCGATATAGTGAGAGCAGCCGTCAGTCTCTCGCATTATGACCTGACATTATTTTCATATGCAATACAGATGTTTTTAATTGTTGATGCTGAGAATGTGCATACGTGTACTTGTAATAACATCTACATCATTAAAAATGCTCTAACGAATGTGTTTAGTATTGAAACAGTTTTGGATAATACCAATTATACAAGAGCACGCAGGCACAGAACCTTTGTCGTTCCAAAATGCAGAACCAACTTACCATTAGTAATGCCGCTCGGAAAAATGATTATGTTACTAAATTACCTGTCCCCTGATATAGATATTTTCCAACTTAATATTCACCAGTTCAAAAACGCTATTATTACTTAATAAATTAAAATAAAATGTATGTTTATTATTGGTTATGTATAACTGTAAATGTGCATTTAAAATAAAATAAATAAATAAATAAATAAATAAATACCTACCGTAAAAAAATAAATAAAAAGTAAGGTATAAATTATTCGGCCCAAAAAAATAAAAAATAAGGTAAAAATTATTCAGCATAAATAATAAAGTATACAGAATAATATACCGTGTAAAGATTAAATATTAAGTTAAGTATAAATAATAAATTATAAAAAAAAACAAGTACAAAATGTAAGAAAAAAAAAATTGTTAATGTAAGAGTTTATGCTAACGATGCTAATCTGTACAAACCATAAATAACCTAAAAGATTATCAATTTACAGGTGACAAATAGAGTACTTATCTATTTATTGTCAGAATAACCAGTTATTTTATATGGTTCAAGAAATGACAAAAAATCATATAAATCAATTATCTATTAAATGAAAACTATAGAAAGTATCAATATAAATATCACAATAATCAAGTAATAAACAAAGCAGAAAAAATGCTTGATCAATAACAAGAAATTAATAGTAATTTACGAACATCGTCATGTCAAAATAGTAAATTAACAGTATTTTATATCTGTAAGTTTCCTCCGTGTGGGGTGAAGTTTTTCCAGGTCTTGGCGGCGAACGCATCTACCCACCTACTGCGTGGCAGGCCGGATCGGGTTATACTGGTTGAAGGAGACCTTTTGACCTCTCTAGCAGGACTCTTGCACCACAGCGGGTGGGATAGATTCATACATCCGTCCCTTTTTCCATTCCAGAACTTCCTCTAGTTCCCTTTTCTTAAAAGTACCCTCCACACAGCATCCCAAAGATGACATAGGCCCCGAAGGAAATCATTTTCTCTCGGGCATCATAGGTGGAGTTAATGTAAAAAGAAATATATACTTTCCAGCAAAAATAGTTCACATGAACCAAGTAACATTTTCCACAAGCGAACATTCACGTGACGAAGATTTGCAGTCTCATCACGTGCCTCGACTGAATGGAATCCTATTTATCTTAAATTAGATATATTAATGATTGCATTAACCCCATCGCAGCATTGGGTCGAGGACCCAATGGACCTGAGCTGATTGCTGATCAGATCGGTTAAATCAAGTAGAATTGATTAGTCACTTATGTTGCGTTTAAAAATACACACCTACCCATTCGTTTCAATATTACAATCACTTTCTTCGATATTCCCTATTCTTTCATTTTAGCATATTATTATTAATAAGGGGTGGGTCAAAAATCCTCACAGCAAAACTACGGATTTCCTAACAATACTAAAAATCATAAAAAATCACGATGACTGCCTTCTTTTCCAATCGAATATCGACTCTTTCAATGATTGTGTAAAATTAATAGTTTGAAACTAAATGTCGATAAATGCAAAATTATGTCCTTTTATAGATCAAAAAAACCGATTGTCTTCAAATACAAACTTAATAATATTTGCTTCACAACTGTTACATCTATTAAAGACCTTGGTGATCTTTTCGGGATCACATAACTGCAATCTAATAAATCAAGTTAAGAAATCCCTCAAACTACTTGGTTTCATCACTAGAATCACATCGGACTTCAAAAACGTAAATACCCTTAGAACTCTTTACCGCTCCTTGGTTCGCCCCCATCTTGAATATGCTTGTGTTATCTGGTCTCCTTTTTATGCTGTCCACATTCGACGCATTGAATCTGTTCAACATCGGTTCTTAAGAGGGATTGCTAGGAGGCTAGGTTTAGAAAAAGGCAAATACTCATATGATGAAATTGAACTAACTCTAAACCTCTCTCCTTTGGAAGTCCGTCGGGAAAGAAATGACCTCATTTGCTTCTTCAAAATTATAAATGGTATTATTGATTCACCTACTCTACTGCAACTCATTCCCTTCAATATCCCCTCGCACAGACTCAGAAATAATGAACTGCTCTTCCTCAACCATCATTCGACAAATTATGGATATTATGATATGACGTGGTTATTCAATCTATACATGGATAATTGTATGCAAGAATTGAAAGATGTGGGATTGGGCGCGAATTTGAGTAATCTGAAAGTATGTTGCCTGTTGTATGCTGATGATGCGGTGCTGATTGCTAATAGTATGGATGATCTGCAGTCTCTCGTGTCTAGGATGAACGAAGTATGCGTGAAGAATGAGTTAATGATGAATGTAAGTAAGTCTAAAGTAATGGTGTTTGAAAGAGAAAGTACGAAAACAGTGTGCAATATAGTTGTGAATGAGGAATACTTGGAGCAGGTGGATGAATTTGTGTATTTAGGAAGCATGTTTACGAGAGATGGGAAGGCTGACAGAGATATTGAAAGAAGAGTAAATGCAGGTAACTCCATTAATGGAGGACTGAACGCAGTTGGCGCTAACAAAAAATTGTCCAAAGAAGCGAAGTTAGCAGTCCACAATGGAGTGCTGGTACCTACCCTGATGTATGGAAGTGAGGCATGGAACTGGCAAAGAAAGGATGAAAGTAGATTGAATGCTGTTGAAATGAGATCCCTGAGGCGTATGTGTGGTAAAACCATGTATGATCGTGTGAGGAATGTGGATATCCGCAAAGAGTGCAAGGCTGATGTAAGCGTAATGAGTAAGATCAAGAAAGGGACGCTTAGATGGTTTGGGCATGTAGAGCGAATGAGCGAAGAAAGGAGTGTAAGGAGAATATACGATGCAAATGTGAATGGTAGCAGAAGTCGGGGACGCCCGAGGAAGACATGGCACGACCAAGTGAATCAGATACTTGAGTCGGGCCATGTCAAGAGTCAGAACAATAGAAGAGTATGTATGAGACGATGTATGAATGTGAATGAGGCAAGGAGTGTGTGCCAAGACCGAGTTGTTTGGCGGTCCGTCCTCTCTGCCTACCCCTGCGGGGAAACGGCGTGATGGTTAGTTAGTTAGTTAGTTAGTTAGTTTGTCCAGAATGTGTAGACTGGTCAACTCAAATCAAAACCTTAACTTTTTTGGGATAAGTCTGAATGATTTTTGGCAGTCGCTAAACAAGTGACAGAATATTATCCTGTGGTCCTGTGGTCCTGACCCACGGCGTAGTCTTGACTTGATTCGACTTGTCACTTTATTTTTTAAAATATTATATCTGCCATATGTCTTTGCTTTCATGTACCTTTGTCTACTGCTGTATTTTTCATTTTACTGTATTCGTGTTATTATTTTATAATTTGGACGATGTCCGTTAATAAATAAATACAATACCCACCATCTTTCAATTGTCTACCTCCCCCCGAACAGTCTCAAGACATAACCTGAAAACACAGGTACACGTGTATCGCAAGGGCGCGGCCGCAAGGCTGGGAAGCAACACGTGGCATCTACGTGTCTAAAGTACTTACCAGAAGAAGGGATGAAACTACCCTTATCTGCTTCTAGCCCCTAGATATACGGGGCACCTGGTCCTACCCCACGATGGAAAAACTAACTACACGCAATATAGTAGTAAGGGGTGGTAAATATATGCTCCCCTAAAAGAACTATTGCGCGCTATTATTCTGTTCTGGGAAAATTCCCTATGACGTCATGTTGCGTGATGTCGAAAGAATTGATTATTTTCAAAAAACGAATTCAGAGGGTTTCAAGGATGAATTTGTTTTACAGTACAACTTGATTAAACAGTACAATGCAAACGTACTTTACAGTTTCTTTATGAAAGACAAACATTCTGTTGTTTGAATAACATAAAAATATTATAATTCCTTTGATAGCAAACACTTGACAACCTACGTGGTCGAGGTAGCGGGGTCCGGCGGTGTTATTTCACAATTTATTAATTTAAAATAATTTATAGTATATTTGCGGAATGTTCCAGAGTGGAAGTCTCAATATCAGTATTTCAGAATTAAAGGTTGTGGTGATAATCTGGCGTGTAAATAGCACAGACCATCAGGGAATATTTTAAATCCCTATGAAAAAAGGGATTGGAAAAAAAATATTTCAATCATTTTTGTCTTAAATAGACCTCTTTTGACAAATGATACAAACTGGATAAATCCATCTGATCAATGCAAAGGTGTCGGTAATCGGTTATCATTCACCTGCAGAGCAAAATCCATCCAAAAACGACCAGAGATGTCTCCTTTGTCCATTATAGATATTAAAAATTAATTAATTCATATATGTATTTTAAAAATTAATTCACACTAATTTTAAATTTTAAATCTACTGCTTCTCCAGGTTGCTTGAAATGGCTTTGGCTGTTTGGTGACCAGATCTAAAAAGCCAGGTATTTCTCCACCTGGAGATGATATAGTATCACTGGCTCCAGACGGATGGTTGCAGTCGGGAGTCTTAAGCGATATTCACATATAAATATAAAATAAAACGTAAGAGGAAAATGTTGTTTTTTTGTGTGAATACCGCACACTATAACAGCAGTCCAACTGCTCCCAACCTCCAAGACAGACATAGACTATGGCATCTCTAAATAATATAAAACAAAGTCACTAACCGCGTCTGTCTGTTGCGCTTAGTTCTTCTAAACTATGCAACGGAGTTTGATAGGGTTTTCACTATCATTTAGAAAATTTCTTCCGGAAGGTTTTTATACAGGGTGTATCGGCACTAACCCGACAAAATTTAACCAGCTATTCCTTAGCAAATTTGGAGTAAAAAATGTTATGGGCACTTTGCTGTCCGGTAGCATTTTTTTTTCAATTAAAAACAAAAAAATTAAAAATTTCCACACTCCATCACTGTCATTGCTTTTCGTGTTCAACAGCTGTTATAAGCAAGTATGTCGAAAAGCGTCTTCGCTCTTTCGCACACACTAAATAATAATAGTTAAAAATGATACGAATTATGCCGTGCCATTTCGTTGTGATTGTAAAAGCGCGCCAATATAGGTACACACGTACATTATTCAACGGAATTCGAATAAAATATTGCCAGATGGGTTTTCAAACTTTGACAAAACAGGATAAAACAGTGGAGACATGTGGTGAAAATATGAAAAGTAAATTTTTTATTAAAAAAAAACGTTACCGGACAGCAAAGTGCACATGAGATTTTTTACTCCAAATATGCTAAGGAATAGCTGGTTAAAGTTTGTCGGGTACGTGCCGATACACCCTGTATATAATATATGGATATTATATTTATTGAAAGTAGAGGAAAATTGTGCAACACCGGGTACAAGTCAGATAATTCTCAATAATTTGGGTATGTTATACGGCTGAGGGGAGTGGGAAACAGATGGGGAAAAAGAAAGTTGAAGGACACCTGACGATTCAGATCTGACCACCAAACACGAAAAAAGCCATTTCAAACAAAGTTTCAAATCTGAATTCAATCAGAGAACATCTTCCACTCCGAAATTCCACTTCCGATATATAATTAATCAAGCTTCATATTCTAGAGCAAAAATAGTTTGCAACGATTTTAAACATCCGATAAGCAAAAAGTAAACATCACGCCTCACGTGTGCGCCATTAGGTTAATTGAATAATAATAATAGATAATGATAAAGCTACCTGTTGTGTTTGATATAATAACGTTTGCCGAACCATTGATCGACACATCAATGGGATCTTCGGCACACGAACATGAATGGCGTAGAAAAAAATCTAGACGCGGGCGAAAAGTTCATTCGAAGAAGTTGTTTTAAGAACAGGTTAAGTCGTTTTTTATTAGAATCTTCATTGGTGTTTTTTATTCAATGCATTGCTAGTCGAACTCGCATTTTGGACAGGTCAGTTATAATTGGATAATTAGTATACGAGTAAAACTTGTTCTTTACTAACCAGCTAATGCATTTGAGTGACCTTGAGGTGATTTTTTACAAGAACGGAGTTGCATAATATCAAAGACAATGTATCTCCAATTTCGGTCGTTTCTAGAAGACGAGACAATACTCTAAAATAAAGGCAAGAGTCTTAACGACGTAAGTGAAGACGCCGTGCACGTAAATATGCGACGCGCGGCCCTGGTGTATAGTAAAGACCTACAGTTGAATTTGCCCTATCGAATCTCTAAAATAAAGTGGGAATCTTAACGACATAAGTGATGAAGGCGTGTAAAATAATATTCGGCGCGCGGCCCAGCTTAATAGACGGACCTACGGTCGAATTTGCCCTGGCAGGCCTAGATAATCGATCTTTCCGTTGTGTTTATTTGAATTTCTCCTGATGAACGTATTACAAAAATCTCAAATATTTCTAGAGGGATCACTTGGAAAATTAATTCATCGTCTATAAATATAAAATCTAGTGCTTACCGCTAATTTTATAGTTGAACAAAGTTATATGAAATTTTCAAACCGTTTTACATAAAATATTTTAATGGCTAGGTCCTGTTTTTACGAATCTTAAATACAAATAACTTACATCTGTAGGGATCCCTTTAGAAACATTTTAGATTTTAGTAATACGTTCATTAGTGTTCATCCTACCGGCTGCGCCAATTGTTTTATCTCTGCTTTACTTGCAGATTTAGTGGGGAACTCTTGCGAAAAGCAAAAGGTTCTTTTACTATAATTGCGTTTATTTACGTTACAATAAATAGGTCTGGATTTAGCTACACTGTTCACTGCCCGAGGGTTGGTAATTCTGTTTCTAGAAGCTTGTTGTCTGGCAATAATATCCCATAGGCAATTGCTACACTCTAGCTACATCTGTCGGACTCTGGAGTAAGCTTTATGACGGGTGCCATCTATTGGTTGAAAACCCAACTTATTACCAAACATCACAATTAGAAATAATTAAAATGTGAGCGTCGAGCAAAACCCCCGTTATAAGAATATTGTGTCGCCTTAAGAACTGAAATATACTAAATATAGGCTAAATTTTTTGGGGTTCAAATATTGAATCTCCTAAATGACCTGAACCTACTGTAAAACGCATTATAAATATTTAAACCTATATTTTCAATCCAGCAGGCAATGTTTACTATTAACACAGATATTGTATCTCCTCAAAAATATAATTTATCTATCCAAAATATTGCAGTTATTATCATATACAGAATGGCACTAAAAAATCTAATTTTCTTAAGTTCGTAAAAACTTTGTATTTAATACATACTCGAAGCAATTATTTTTTCCAGATATAATCAACATGATGTAATGATCTCGACATTGGTTAATTGACATGGAAATCTCAGTACCTCAAAGACGTCTAGTTTAAATTGCACCTCCCTCAAAATGTTAAAAAAAAAATCAAGAATTTACTAAATTTAATTTTTGGAGCACGTCTCTTGCCAAACACTCCACCCAATTACTAATCTAATAGGTACAACAAAAAACGTACGGAAGATGACATTGCAAACAAACACACACTCGCATTATAATATGTGTACGCCGAACTCTCTTGAATGAGAAATGAACAATCAACAATCATCGGACAGATCTACAAATTAATCTGTGCATTCGGGGGCGTTGCCCCGTAGATAAAACAATCTCGAAAGTAGACTGAATGCTGTATACATGCGAACCATGAGGCAAATGTGTGATAAAACTGTTTGTGACCATGTGGGAAAAATGTGAAAATTCGCAAATAATGCAAGGAAGGGCAATGAGTGAGATTGAGAAGGGGACAGTTAGATGGTTATTCGACTTCATAAAAGTCTAGTCCAATGAAAACTTTTAATAATAAAATATTACAGCTTCTTCTATTAAGGCCCCGTAGTAAGCGTTCAAAGATGGTTTGAAAGGGCGATATGTAGATACGAATGTTAGAGGGAGCGCGCTAATATTAAAAACGATAAAAATTAATCGAAAATTATGAAAATATTTAATAGTACATGACTCGTTTGAAATAGAGCAAAAATCTCTCGAAAAATGTGAAAATTCGCAAATAATGCAAGGAAGGGCAATGAGTGAGAGTGAGAAGGGGACAGTTAGATGGTTATTCGACTTCATAAAAGTCTAGTCCAATGAAAACTTTTAATAATAAAATATTAAGGCCCTGTAGTAAGCGTTCAAAGATGGTTTGAAAGGGCGATATGTAGATAAAAATTATGCGAAAATTATGAAAATATTTAATAGTACATGACTCGTTTGAAATAGAGCAAAAATCTCTCGAAAAATGCTTTAGTTGCATTTAAAGATACACTGTGAATTTTTTCATGCCTAAACATACATTTAAATAACAGAACTTAAACAGAATTTAAATAACAGAACAAAACGTGTTTTTAATAATTTTCGGAGCTTACTTTGCGATTTTTTTCTGTCGTGGGAATTTCATATAATTAATAACGTTTCGGTATAACTAATGTATAGATATATTTTTTTGTAGTTATTAATTTTACTTTAGTAATGTGTACATTTAAGTTTACAAATGACTAATTAATTTGTTACATATAAATATACTATATTTTTTCTTGCTTGATGTGGCTCCTACACAACATCTTGAACTTTCCAATTGGGGCAGACTTTAGGTTTTCCGGCAGCGCATTATAGTATTTCATCCCTTTATACATATAGTATACTATTATGAGTATTTGCCTAATCCTTGTTTGTTAGCCTGATTTCATTGCACGTCCTAGTTTTATGTTTAACAGAGCTACATAACAAGGTTAGTGATCAATCGAACCTTATTGTTGCACAAAATACTACCGTCGCCAAACTGTCGGCGAAGATAGTTGCACTGGAAGCCGCCAGCACCTACGGCACGAGGGAGCACGCAACCAGTGGGCCGTCTACCTCGGGTAATTCTACGGAAGGATCAATCCCGATCAAGTCTTCATCTAGCGGGCCATCGGCCTTGGACGAATCGGCAGAAGGTACAAACTCATCAGCATCTCCGACAAATGAGGAATATCTCGGGAAATCTAACCCGGACGAAAAAATAAAGAAAAGGAAACCAAGAAAAAATAAAGCTAAGCCACTGAATGAACCAATCAATTCTAAACACGTTGATTATCAGAGTGAGTGGCAGGTGCAAGCACGAAAGCCGCGACATCGTACATCCCTCATAATAACGGGCACTAAAAAAGAAACGGCGTTGCGAGCAATAGAGCGAAAGCATTATATCCACGCTTGGCGCTTTAGCCTAGATACCGATAGCACACACGTGCACGCATTTCTCAAAACCATTGAACCGGACTCCGAATTTGATATTGTCTCATTGAAGGCAAAAGGGAACTACACCTCCTTCAAAATAGGTGTCCCGGAAGAAAAGAAAGATACATTCCTAGATGCCGCCAACTGGCCGGCAGGTATCGCTGTGTCTAAATTTAAATTCTTATCACCATCAAATAAAGAAGGTGGCACACAATCAGGTAAATCTTTACCTACCTAAAAATGGCAAAACTAGCGTTGAAATACCAAAATGTGCGTGGTCTAAATACGAAAATAGGTGAATTTTCGAACAACGTTATTTCACAAAATTCTGAAGTTATTGCTCTAACTGAAACATGGTTGCAAACCTCTGTATTCGACGCAGAACTGTTGTCCACCAGCCAGTACACAGTACATCGCCGGGACCGAGAGGGGCAACGAGGGGGAGGGGTACTGCTCGCAGTACGTAAACCGTTAAATTCAATAAGAGTAAGGGAGCTAGAAACAGATGGCGAACACCTCTGGGTAAAAGTCTGTAAAGATAACTTCACTGTGTTTATATGTGTAGTGTACTTCTACTGCACAGATGACAGCGAAAATAGACGTATTTTCTATGAACATTTAGACAATAAAGCCAATATATTATTAAATAAGAACATAATAATTTTGGGTGATTTTAATTTAAATAATAAACCCGAAGACGTCTTAACTGATTTTTCGTATTTCACAAACTCGAATGGACTGACGCAGTACAATAAAGTGAAGAACAGTAGCGATAACATTCTCGATCTTATCCTTAGTAATATAAATGTGTGTGACGTGATGAGAAGCGAGGAACCACTGGTGAATGAAGACCAGCATCACCCGACGCTGGACATTTCCGCGCGCCTATCAAGAGCGGTTCGGTGCAGACGAAGACCCCGCCAAAACGATCGCCGCGCCCCCCGCGGGCCCCCGCCTTCGCTCCACAATTATAATTTCCACCAATTTAATTATAAGCGAGCAAACATAGAACTGTGCAATAATATTCTTTCGCATTTTGATTGGACATTTTTGTACACCATAAAATCTGTAGACGAAGCAGTGAAATATTTAAACAATGTACTGTTTAGTATTTTTGAATTATGTATACCAAATAACAAACCCAACATCACAAACGATGTATATCCGATATGGTTCAATAAGAGCATTATAGATAAACTGAAAAGAAAGGAATCGCTCAGAAAAAGATATCTATTGCACAAAAAGCAATCCGATTATCTGATATTTTCAGCGAGTAGATCCGAGCTAAAATCTGAAATAAAATTTGCTAAAAAACAATACATGGAAAATGTTCAGAATGGGATCAAAGACGACATAAAATTTTTCTGGAACTATATTAGGTCACAAAAAGTTAACCCAACCTCACCAACATGCTTGATTGAGGAAGGCGTAACTTTTACTAACCCTAACACAATTGTAAATAAGTTTGCTGACTATTTTCATTCCGTCTATAGTCAAGTAACCCCTAAACTTGAAACCAATTTCCCAACAGCATCACCCTGGAACGTTGGAGATATCTCACTCGGATTGACCAACATCCAGGAAATAGAAACTTGTATCCGGAATCTCCGACCTGATAAGGCTACTGGTCCGGACGGTATTCCTCCTTCAATAATTATAAAAATCTCTCCAAATATCTGTGTTCCCCTTGCGTACATATTTAATCTCTGCATCATGTCTTCCACATTTCCACAGTGTTGGAAACTAACGAGGGTCAGCCCCATTCACAAAGCTGATGAAAAGACTGACGTCAGAAATTATAGACCAGTTGCAGTACTGTCAACAATTCCAAAAATTTTTGAAATGATTATCTGTGATAAAATCAGTCCACAAATCACGCCTTTCTTAAGAGGTAATCAACATGGCTTCTTACCGAAGAAATCAACGGTAACCAACTTACTCTCTTTCTCTCGACGGGTAGCACAAAGCCTAGACTGTAGGCATCAGACGGACGTAATTTACACGGACTTCGCAAAGGCATTTGACCGAGTAGATCACGATATTCTAATAAAAAAGATGCATAAAATAGGTTTTAATCAACCCTTACTGACATTTTTTGCGTCATATTTAAAAGATAGAAGTCAGTATGTAAATATAAATGGATACGACTCCCATAAGTTCGCAGCTCTGTCAGGAATTCCTCAAGGATCGAATCTCGGTCCCATGTTATTCCTCATTCTGATTGATGACATTCAGGATTGCATACGTCACAGCTCATGTCTACTATTCGCAGATGACATGAAACTGATGAAGGAAATCGAATCAGATTATGATTATTCGAAACTGCAGGCCGACCTCGATTCAATCATGATATGGTCGGTAGAAAATAAACTTAACTTCAATATTAAAAAATGCGTTGTTATGACTTATAGTCGTTCACAAAATCCGGTATTCTGCCAGTATAGAATGAATGGTGAAGTACTTACACGCGTAAACATCATCAAGGACCTTGGGGTGATCTTTGATCCTAAGCTAACATTTTCAAACCACATAGTCCAGCTTACCTCGGCTTGCTCCAAAACTCTTGGTTTTGTAATTAGAACTTGCAAACAATTCAATAACAAAGAAGCAATGACCTCCATGTTCAACGGAGTGGTCAGAAGCAAGCTGGAGTACGCCAGTACTGTCTGGATACCTTATCAACTTAAATACATAAATATGATTGAACAAATTCAAAAAAAATTCCTAAGGTATGTTTACATGCGATCATACGGAATATATCCGAAATTCATGCATCACGTGGAACTGCTAAAGGAGACAAATTACCAAAGCCTGGAGACTAGGCGTAATGCCGGACTCATGGTATTTGAATTAAAGTTACTAAAAAACCTTATCGATTGCCCATATCTCCTGTCATGCTGTGGATTATTCGTTCCTGATAAATACTGTCGAAATCGTAGCCACGACCTATTCTGTATACCGCAGGGTCGGACAGATGTCATTGCCCGACATAGCATGACAAGAGGTATGACCTTACTAAATGCCCTACCAGCGGATATAGATGTGTTTAATATCACTATACCATGTTTTAAAAAATATATGTACATGTATTGTTAGTTTTAATAAAATTGTACCATAATTGGACTTACCTGTCTGTCGTACAATAATAAAAAAAAAAAAAAAAAAAAAATGTTTGTGTATGTCCTTGTTGTATACAATTTTATTTGAAAAATATTTGGGTAGCAGGTTGTTTACTATTTTGTGTACAATAACATATATTTATAACAGATATTATCTTTAAAAAATAACATATATTTTTTGGAACTTAAAAACTTACAGAGATAAAGGGAAACTTGTTATAAATCGACAGAAATCGAGTATGCGGGGGCTTAAGAATATTTGGCTTGACTTTAGGAAAAGACGAGCCTTTAGTCGCGGTAGCTTCAGTTAGTACTGGGTACTGGGCAAAACAGTCGACTGGAAGTTTATTTTCTTCTTCTCAGAATTCAAATAATGTAGCCAGGTGTTTCGACTAAATTAAATCTAAAAATCAAAAATAATTTTGCTAATAATATTCTAAGAAATGATCGCATATACGGCTTTGTATGACACATGGTACTGTCCACGTTTCAAGTACAGACGAGAAACGAGTATTAATTTTGAATCACATCCTCTCGATGGACAAACCTAAATTATCATTTGTCGCGATGTTGCGAGTTGCGACAACGACCGGACACGGTAGCACTGAGTTATCCATTACAGATGATGCCCAATAGCACTGAATAGTAAAATTGTAGAAATGTTATTTATACCGATTTAAAAGATTTTTTTTTTTATGTGACACCTCACAAGAGTGTCCCTGCCTGTGCAGTGTACATACAGGGGAACTATGTCACCACCCGGTTGGGCGGCGTTGTGAGGCGGAATAAGGTAGGGGCTGTAGGAAGGGATTTGTTAATGCGGGCCTTGAAGAGGCTCGGATTATAGGAGGGAGGAAAAACAGATGCCGGTAGCTCGTTCCACATACGAGCCGACTTACACAAAAACGAGTCGTAAAAACGGCCCGTTCTCATGAAGCCAACGTCAACCGTGAACGGGTGTTCAGTTCGTGTCCGTCGAGTTTCGCACACGTGCACCGGTGCATCAGGAATCAATGCTGCTAGCTCCTTGGAGCAGGCTCCATTGAAATACCTGTAGAACAGACACAGCATGCCTACATTGCATCTATGCATTAGAGAAGGCAATCGGTCTGTTAACAACGGGTTGTCAATCAGACGGATCGCTCTCCTTTGCACAGATTCAAGCAGGTTTATCAAGTATTTTGGGGCACCAACCCAAAGGTGGCTCCCAAATTCAATAGTTGGGCGGACTTGAGACTTGTACAGGGTCAGCAGCTGGTCACTGTTGAAGAATCTCCTAGCCCTGTACAAGACGCCCAACTTTTTGGAGGCCTGATTTACTCGGGCTTCTATGGATCCCCGATACTTAAGCTGGTCTGATATAGTAACTCCAAGCATTTCAATGGAGTCTTTATTGGGGAGAGTGCTCCCATCAAATTGCACCAGACAGTCATTGATCTCCCTCTTTGCCGAAATCAGACACGCTTGGGTTTTTGAGACGTTGAAACATTATTTTAAACAAAAGGAAATTAATTATTAATATAAAGTTACGTAGAGATGACACTTCTTTGGATTTTCCGTCCGGTGACCAATAGTAACTCGGTGCATCACGGAGAAAGAAGAATGAACTATGACGATGTGGTATTTAGCAGCAGGTGACTCAAGATGATTGCACATTACTTCCAACGTTCAAAAACATTCTTTGTTAACAAATTATTAGTCGCTCGAAATAATTATAATAATATTTTTTATTCCAGGATGTGGGGAGGTTAGTACAATCCCACACGCCCCACATAAATATACATATTTTTTGTACAATAGGTATGTGAAAAATGAAAAAAATATATGAAGAAGAATAAATTAACAACTATGCAGGGCGTGGTCTTGAGTGAGCTTGGGCCCAGCGCTCACTCAGGAGTGGCTATTGGTACTGGTAGGCTACGGTCACCAACGTGTTGGCGGAGGCCATTAGCCGCATCCTGGCTCCAGTGACCCGGTGTCTCATCAGGCCGGCAAATCCATTTAGTCCTAAATTGAAAATATCTTCCGAGTAAAAATATATGCCGCCGACGGGAATTGAACCCGCACCTTCTGATGTCCGGTCAGGTGCTCTGGACCACTGAGCTACGTCGGCTTATTTACAACCCGCCAAATAATTCAATATGTACTAGTACTTCAATCAACAATTACTGCTTACTATATTTTTTCACCTTGTTGATTGAAGTACTAGTACATAATTGAATATAGCATCGGCGGCATTTATATTTACTCGGGAGATATTTTCAATTTGTATGGATATTTCAAGCGACTAATTATTGCTTATAATAATTTGTTACCCTTCGTGCTATGCATAAAAAACCTTGTCTTATACACATTAGTTTATCATTAAAAATAAATTAATACTATTATTCCTAACAAAGGTTGTCAAAACAAAGAACACGTTTTATATATGACGTAAAGTTGAGCTGAAATTTATGGTCACGAGGTGATATTTTACAAAAATGGCGCAAAAAAATAAGTCGAGGATAATACTTGTTATACTACCTGGCTTCACATGAGCTCCGTCCCTCTATTCACAAAATTCACGATGGAAACGACGTTAGGAGATGAAAAATTGTGAAAATTTCACCACGCCAGAACACACCATTCGAGTTTTTTTTTGCTACACATTTTTTAGTATTAGGGCATTTTGTTCATGTGAGAGGGGGGCTTTACTGTCCTTTTTAAATGTCAATTGTCATTTTCAGCTGGCAACGTAATTTCTATCACGAGCTATGGGCCTTTGAAATATCTGTGTTATAAGATAAAAGAATCTTCCTAGTTTGACAGTTACAGTTTTTTTTTTATAGATAATGTAATATTTATTTATTTACGCCCTTAGGGGTTTTAAATAAAACAATTCTTGATAAATTACATAAGAGCATTAAAATTAACATAACATAAATAATTTAAAAAATCAACCAGTAAAAAAAACTGTTTTTTTACAATAATACTTTTTTTCAAATGTATTTTAAATTTCATTTTTGGTTTGACTAAGGATCGAACTTTCCTATCCAGGAACTTGAGTCAAAAACTCGACCAACCTCGCCAAATTACGATTGGATAAGACCGAAATTTGTTGCGTATATTAACTGCTGCAATGTCATCGAATTTCAGAGAAATGCGTATTTGTCCGCGTGTTTGTTCGTGATTGCCACCAACAAAAGTTGATAGAATACATTGTCATCGCCGAGTTCCGAGCTTGATCGGTTGTCGGGAAGTGGGTTAATTTCAGCTTCCTAGATTTGCATTCATTCATTACCGAAAACAAAAGTGAAATTAAAATAGATGTATTTAAAATAAAAGTTTACTCTATACTAAGGGCCAAGTGTTTCACAGAATTTGAACAATTCATCTAATTTCAAAGTCAATTTTCAAGTTCTATTAAAGTTATGTTATCATTTCAGTTATTTTAAGCAATTTTTCTTCGAACTTGAATTTGAAAATTAAACAACTGACCCTAATTTTTTTTAAAAGAAAAAGCGAAAGAAAAATCATACAAGAGGATTGATTTATTGCTTGATAATAAAAAGTAAGTGTAAAAATCTAGTAATATAAAATTAAAATTTCAGCGAAACCTTTTAGTATAACCAGCAGACGATAAAATTGAAGTTTCGCATTCCGGTGACAAAAATGCAAATAAATGCCTACAACAGCGTCAAATTCCGAGAAGCGAAGGACCTTGTTAATTTTATGACGAGGCGAGTGACAAAAATTGAAAACATCTGGCAGACATTGTGACTATGAGATACCTAGCACCGGCGACATGCGTTAGTACAGGGGTACCAAACGTTTCGTTCCCAGGGGCAAGACATTCAAGATCTCGCGGGTCGAGAATAAAATAAAAATTACAAATTTATGAAGATATTAAGGGTGGTTGATACTTACGCAGACGCAAAATATTGAGAAAAAAACTGATGTTAGTTTTCACGACGACAGGACAATATTGTATTGTCCCAACACCGGACGATTATCCCAGAGCGAATAATAATAATAGCATGGCATTTATATAGCGCAGTTTAGTGTCATTTCACTTCAAGTGCGCTTTACTATAACAAACTTTAAAATGGTAATTCAGTATTAGTGGTTCTTAAAATTATTCCTACAGTGTGCCTTACCCAATACAGATCTAATATTATAACACTAAATATGTACACTGTACACTGTTTATAACAAAGTGATGACAAAATTTAGAATAACAATAACAGCAGAACAGGACAAAACAAGAATATTAAAACTAAAACATAATATAAAACAGGCAGAAAATTCTCATTTCTGAGGCAGTTTGCGCTGAGAAATGAGAATTTTCTGAGCAGACATTTTAAAAAAGTACAATAAGGAGACAACCGAAACCAAACAACTACCGGAAGTTTTAGACATATGTTTAGAGGACAGGACAATGAACCAAGAGATTGTCCTAGAGATAGACGTGCAAGCTATCTCCACAGGACAATGTCTTATCCCCACCACCGCGCTCGGTTAGATAATTTCAGAGAAAAATATTCAAATATTCAAGCAAGTGACACGAATGCATGTAAATAATAATAATAATAATAATACCTGGGTGACTTTTATAGCGCCGTTTTTGTGCAAAAACACCTCAAGGGCGCATGTATTGTTATTTGAGTAGTGCCGCGTTCCCCAACTGGCTCAAGGCGCTTCGAAGAAGTTTGGACTCTTTATTCGGGACCCAACATTCCCACAACGCCTTCCCCCCTCTTAGGAACAGAGTTGGGACTCTTGCGCGGGGTTCACATATTAATTTAAAAAAAATAGATTTCTATTTTGTATAATATGAGGTTTAGACGTTTAGACAGCAATAAACGAGAATAAAGAAAATTTAATACAATTTTTTTAAACGCTCGGCTGCTGTTTAGAGTGTATCGGGCCGAAGCGTGGAGATAGTTGAAGGGCCCTGACTCACGGGACAAAGACATCACAGGGTCCTTTCAAGACGGTTTATATTTCAATTGGAGACTTAATTTCTCAGACAAAGTGTAGTCAGAAAAGTGGATTGTATTTCTTAGACAATATAAAAATGTACTACTCGAATGGAAAAAGATGATATATAGCCTAATATATTATAACATTTAAGAGTAGATGCTGATAGAAACATGTTGGTAGGTTTTAACCTCTAGTAATAATAATAACTGGATGACTGTATAGCGCCGTTTTCGTGGAAAATCACCCCAAGGGCGCTGTACAAAATTTATAATACATTTCTACAGTGATCTATGTTATTACTAACTATTTATGGAGATAATATACAGAACAATACTTACCTGGTAGGTCACTTGAGATTAATACTTAATTAAAATTAACTAATTGTTTATTAGCGAAATTTAGATACAGGATTTAGGACATAATTGGAAAATTGGATATAACTGGACTTTCTCTCAGGAATGGTATATTTAATTTAAGGGTATGACAGGTTAAAAAGGTAAGTTTTTAGTTTAGACCTGAATTCTGTTGGACTTGTTATGGATCTTAGTTCCGGAGGGAGTTTATTCCAAGCCTTCGGCCCAGATACTCCGAAAGCGCGATCACCAAACTTAGTATTTGGCTTGCGCTTAGGTTCCATCAGTCTGCCTACAGCTGATGATGTTGCTGATCTAAGAGTTGACTGCCTCAGACCAGTGTTTTCCGGGACGCATAGTTCAGAGATGTAGGGTGGGGCCATTTCATCGATGGATTTAAACACCATCCAGCACAATTTGTACTGGATTCTTTCAAGGCACTTGAGCCACCCTTAGTAATACTACAATCTGTTCAAAAGTAGAAACGGTCCCGCAATCGATGAGGTATTTATTATCTTTCTATAAAAATGTAAATGTTCGTTTATTCAAAATCTTGAATCTCCGAAAGTTCTTCACATATTGCTTTTAAATGTTGACAACGTTGCATTCGAACACGTGTGTGTCTTTATAAACCTAAATTATATAGATGTCACCTGTGACAGGTAAATTATGCGTTTTTAACAGCGCTATCAGTTGGACGTTAAAGCAACACGATTTGAAGGTCATCGAATGTGACGGGAGTTTGAAAACAGCGTTCGAAAAAATTCACCTGCGGCGCTTTCCAGGAGTCAGGAGGTATCCAATATATTCGTTCGTTTCCTTTGGGTCTATTATTTAATTGTAGTTATGTTAGTTGTAAGTCTCTAACTTTAAGACACAGTTTTTATTTTATTTTTTATTTTTATTGAAACATATAAACAAGGTTACAATTTTTTTAACAATATAAACACCAATATATCAATCACTCTCCTAATAAAGCAGCTGCTTGTGTTTAGGAGAGGACAACAAAAATATTTTTACATTTGTTTAAATTAAACAAAAAATATTAGTAATAAAACAAAAAAAAACACAAAAAATAACAATAAAAGTAATAAAAATATAGGTTAGTTAATAAATGATTCAATGAATTTAAAAGGCAAAAACATATTTCTAAACAATAAGTAAAGTTATGAGGTGGTACAAGAGTATTTTAAGGTAATTTTTTTTTTTATATTTTTCGTAGTTTTCTTCCGATCGTATATCAAGGGGTAATTTATTAAATTTACACCCTTGAATATTTAGTGATGTGCTGTTGTGGTTCGTGCAAGTGGCACGGTTAGTCCTCCAACAGATATTATTCTTTTGCTAATATTCAATTGTGGTAAATTATTTTTACTAAAGAAATCTTTATGTATTTGTAGAAGTTGTGTATCAGACGTAATCGTGACACACAAGACTGTAGATAGGGCCGGTGATCCCAATCTGTGGAGGCGTGAGATGTCTTCCTTCAGTGGCGTGGAGGGGTAGAACGGGGCCGTCTCTGTAGCCGCTGTAGAGCTGGTCCGATTGCTTGTCGCTTGTTCTTGAGCTGATTCCGAGTCTGGTCCGAAGGGATAGGCAGTCCGTGGTCCAGGGTGAGGCGGGGGTCAGAGTGAAAGAAGGCGAGTAGAAGCAGAAGTCGGAGCGAGGTAGAGGGCAGAGCAGAGAGAGAGAGGTGTAGAGCTGGCGGTGGTTACTGGAGATCTGACGTTTGAGGGCCTGTTGCCCGTTTTATAGCCGCCAGCGGGCGCACGACGCGCACACGGGCTCACTTTCTCTTTGATTCCTGGAATCCGTGAGCCGTGTTTGCGACGCTATCGCGGCGCCGCGCCGCTCGGCCGGTAGTTTCGGGCCGTGGCCGAACGTGACCACGGCCTTCCTTTGTTTGAGCACGATCCTCAGAACCGTGCCCGTGGGACGTAATGACGGCGTACCACCGGTCATTTGTGACGCTATGACGGCGCATGGCGTACGGCACGGCTTCCCACTACGTTTTGGCACGGTTCTAACAATCGTGCCCGAATTAAACATGTTTATGATTTTACCAGCTCTCACACTACTTCTCTGCCCGTATACCTCTAGCCAAGCTCAGAAGTTTCATTTATTGTATTGACATTACATATTGACATTAAATATACATTTTTACATAATTTTTCATACATTTACAGGCAGTTTATTCAATTTAAAGACAGGCAAGGTTAAGGTAAATAGCAGATTTTAATATGGGGCGACGTCGGCTGATATTGGAGCAGTACGTCCGTTACAAGTTGTATGTAATAAATATGTTTGTCATTTTAAGTCAGTAGTTATAAGTCTTAGTCGTAAGTCTTCGATTAAAGTCCCTAGTTATATTTATAAATCTTAATTGTAAACCTATTATATTAAATTTATTGTATGTTTATTTGTACAGCGCCCTTGAGAGGTTTTCACTAAACGGCGTTATGCATATCAGCCAAATATTATTATTATTATTTCTAGGTGTACCCCGCCACGCTTTGCTGTAGCTCAGTCTATCTGTGCAGATAGAAAAACAATAACGCGTGTTGCTTTTACGTCCAATAGATGGCGCTGTTTTTTTTTTAAAGCATGTTTTTAATTGTCACAGGCGACATCTATATAATGTAGGTGTATAAAAAAACACGCGTATTCGAATGCAACGTTATGTCAAAATTACAAAGCCATTGGTGAAGAAATCTCGGAGATTTAAAATTTTGAACAAACGAACATTACATTTTTCTTTATAATATACTGATAGATAGATAGATTGACAGGGATCTTTACAATATAATATATTATTGATATACATACATTAATAAATAATAAGTGTTCTAACAAATTCGATCTCCTTACCATTTTATTACGATGGTCGATGACATTTGAATTTGAAGTGTTACAAATTTGAAATAAGTCGTCCCGGACAGCTAATAACTTTTAACGATAATATCATATTATTTTCACAGTAAAATTATTAACTAATAAGTATGTAATTAATGTTAAATGTTTACCTCTTCATACGCGAATTTGATTACCAATGTGTGCGTTTTATGAAACAAAGCATTTAATTTTGTTTTGCTTGTTTTTATACCTGGCAATACCATAAAATTTATGCAATTCGAAAGAAATATACGTTCGCGAAATGTCTATAAGAATACGATTAAAGGCATTGGACATTCCAGTATCTTGTCGTTTTTTTTTCATACAAGACTGTGAGAAAGAAAATTTTCATGGACGTCTTTTAGGACGATCGATGATGACTCGGAGTAGTATACTGTTAGTTTTGAAATTCATGACACATCATCAAATATCGATATTCTTTCTCAAGCAGAAAAACACTTTGATTAGCCTGTCTAGTCCTGGGAGCTGAAAGATCTTACGCAAAATTTGCGACATCAGTTTTCTTGAAAACAACATTAAAAGGTACTTTCGTTCGTTGGTTAAGTTTCTCCTTTGGCCACTTTGGTGAGAAATTGTAAACGCCAGACTAGGTGCAAAAAAGGTCTATTAATAAAATTAAGTAGGTACCTACCCATAAACTACACATTTAATTCGCTTGTTTACGATGCAGATAAAAAGTTACTTACCTACCTACATATATTTTATTATTGTCATCTACCTACAGGTACCTACCTACTATAAACATTTTTACTAATATCATAGAACACGAGCAAAAATTTCAGAACTTTCGTATATTTTTTGTAACTGCTCGGAGCAGTGGGACTATGGCATCCCCAATTGGGAATGTTCTGAGGCTGCAGGGAGTGGGGAAAAGTAGATGAGATACTTGTCATACTGCCATTTTGCCTTGTCAGCTTCAGTCTCATTTGGAAGATCTATTCAATGTGTCTTGAAAGGGGTTGGAACTTGTTTCAGCGCCTTTGAGGTGTTTTTCCACAAAACCGGCGTTATACAAATTATCCTAGTACCTGGCTATTCAGGTTTTGCAATTTGGGATATGTTGTTAGACGTCAGGGGAAGGAGGCGAAGAAGAGGAAGGTTGCGTGATACCTGGCTATTCAGATATGGCCACCAAACACGGCTAGTGCATTTCAGATTATCAATCATTGTGGCCTTCACAAGGTCGATACTGATAGCATTTACAACTACGATAAACATTTAATATGGATTGCTAACAACAACAATAAAAATATCAGTCAATAAAGACGTTGCTCTCTAATAATTATTAATTAAATTACAAATAGTGCGTAGTCTCAAATGTCAAAATACGTTTCGAGTCCATGCGACAATCGGCATTCGATAATGCCTGGTTTGATAATCTAGCAGCTGTTTCAGAATATAAATGCCGATTTTATAGTAAACCGCTTTACGTAATATAAATAAAACGTTACGTGGAATAATGGTTAGCAAATAGTTATATCAAAGTTCATTGTTTTTTAGCGTTTTATCAGCAGCGGTTGGTTGATAAAGGAAGGTATGTAAATATGCACGCCGAGTGCAGTACAAACTATGTGTTGGTATTATTATTTTACCAAGTAAACATAACTTATTTGATTAAAATTATGTTATTTAGGTTACCTGCTATTCTAAGGACAGCTCTGTCTGCCGGGTCTAGTTGTAGGATGCTCAAGGGCTTGTCTTTGGCCCATTCCTTGAGGCTGAAGTCGTTTTCGAACTCCATTTTCGACCCTCTAGAATCGCACTATTATTAACATTGCACTCTAACAATTATTTGGCTACACATTACTTTAAAACTTGATAACATCACAGCACATTTGTATCACTCGGCAAACACAACAATCACACTAGAATCTGACAGTTTCGACACGTAAATTGTGGAAAATCAATAAAAACTACACGGAGAGTAGAAACTGACATAGAGCGCAGTGGACTCGCGTAAGTACGCGCGCTGCACTTCAACATAACCCCCGCAATACGAAACCGGCGGCGAATACGCTCATTTATTAAAGAAACACCGCTTCAAAAATCATTAGGATTCATTATTAACTAGGTATTATTCTAATGGACACTGATAGCGTATTAACTTAGCGGGTGGTTTTCTAAAACTGTCTTTTTTGACGGATCCGGCGGCATGCCTCACAGGCAGACATGAAGCGACTGGTTAGTTCGGTTTATAACCGCAGCGCTATCGTCGGCGCGATCAAACGTAACTGAGAAACTCATTCCTAACCCGATACAATAATAAAATAATAATTTTTTTAGGTTCATCTGGCGGCAGAAACTAGTATTAACATTTAAGCATTGAAAATTTTACAAAACAATAATTTTTCATTTTAGTTCTTCTTTTCGTTGCTAGGTTTTGGATTTTTTTATTAACTTTTCAGGGATGCGTGTGTATTTCTTAAGTCAGCTGTTAATCAACCTTTAGAATGACAACGTTTCATTTGATACTGCTAGTTTATGCGATAATAGGCACTAAGAAAAGTTGTCTTAGAGTTAATTATCTATTGAAGTTTTCGTGTTGGTTGGAACGATCTTTTTTTCCAAGCGGTCGTAATAATTTTATTGTGTTGTCCCGGCGTGCGGCATGGCGCGCGCATCCACTTCGTGCTGCAATAAATAAAGCGATTTTTTTTGGCGGCAAAAAAAAACCGTTGTATATTATTTCTATTATGAAAATATGCGTATGATTGATGGCAGCCAACGGTCAATTATGTTCTTATGTGTAGCCGTAGGTCAGTATGTTTGCGGTTTTTATTACTGGCGATTGAGATAGACAGTGATTCTTCAATTGGAAGATAATAAATATAAATAAATAAAACTCTTATGGTAGGATTTGAGACGTTGTTAGAACGTATGTTTGTGTGTGCCTACTTTTCAATTTGACCACTATGCTGTCATGAAAGATAATTTTTATTCTCTGTTATTGAAATATATAATTTGACACAGTTACTTCGGATGACAGAATAGATGATACATCTTGAATCTTGACATACACTAATGTTAGTTAGGTAGTTTCAACGCCATTTTGAATTTTCGGTCCCCAGTCCGTTCAACTTTTCATCAAGTTGTGATCAACTGTTAAGCATAATAATGACCGTCATGCCTGACAACTGATCACAATTTGATCAGAAGCTTAAGCAGGTCGAGAATCGGCGTTTAAAACAGACCGTTCGAACACAGACAATTTTAAACTAATGACGGAAATTACTGGATGAAAATAATTGGATATGATTGGAGATTTTCACGGCCAAAAGTATTGAATTTTTTGTTTTTTGGGGTATTATGCCGTGTTGAGATACCTCCTTCTTTAGCCAACGTTTCGGACAACATTACAGTGTCCATCATCAGGGCAGATATGTGACGTTGGCAGGACACATCTGCCCTGATGATTCTGTCCGAAGCGTTAGCTAAAGAAAGATGTAGCGCAACACGGCATAATACCCCAAAAAATAAGCTATTATGAAAATAATTGCATTTGAAAATTGTAATATGGAAAAAAATCTCCGCAAATTCACTACGCCAGAGCTCACCGTTCCAAAATAATTTTAGTTTATTCAGACTTCAAACCAATAGAATTTCAAGGAAACACATTGCGACATAATAAATTGACAACATTAACATTTTTTATTGCCGACTATGAAAAATGGTTGCAATAAATGCATGAAACAATGTTTCGGCTGATATTGAGTATACAATGAGCTATTTGCATGATGATTTAAAAATGACATGAAATTTTTTGAGGAAGATTTTCTAAAGTAGAGGATCCTAAGCACAGACATAGGAATTAATAGACGAGAAGATAATGGCGAGGGGTAAAATCAACTGTTGAAGAACGAAGGGGGTAAGGCTGACTGTGATTCGTCAATAAATCAATCTGACAGTAAATAGGCATCTCGCATTATAATATCACCATTTAGTTCTTAAAAGTAAAATCTGCTTTTGAATGAATATACATTTTTACATGGGAGCGCAAATTACTCGCCGCGTTATGAACTAATTTGCGAAGTCCAAATTCGGCAAAGTAAATTTCTTCTGTTTGCAGAGTCGTAGTTAGTTTCAGAGTATTTAGTTAAGACACTTTTACAAATGTTTCATAATTTACTTACCCCAGTAAACAACGATGAGCACACTTGAGAATCGCTACATTGTGATGTGATAGTATATGTTTCTAAAACTGATCCATATAATACGGTGTGAATAAGCTTAAAATAAAGTAAAATAATGCTTACTTATGGAATGTAATACGACAATTGGGTTTATTCTCTTTTTCACATCTATTTATACAAGTTTTCATATAACAAGTCAACATTTTGCCGTGTTATTTCGTAAAATGAACCGATGATGCCTCGACCATAGTTCGCACAAGAGTGATGACGTCACGTTTTCAAATTTCACTTGAGGCCATACGCGAGCACAGCCGGCTCCAATGGAACCGGTATGGGGAGTGGGGATAATACGCTTTTAATCACTTAGGGCAGGTCTACTAATATTCATATGTCTATGATCCTAAGGAATATTTTTTGTAACTTTTTAATTGCTTTTTTCGCAGATAAAATAATACAAATTAGGTGTGTATGTACATATAAAATTGAGTTATTCGTCTTTTATGGTGGTATCTTGAAATATAAGGGTTGATTAAATTTATGAGCTTACTGGAGTATAGACAAAGACGTCATTTTGATCTCCGATGACATTTTTTCAATTAATAATAAAAAACATTGTGACAAGTCGCCATCGTCGAGTTTAGAATTTTCAATTGGCTGAGTAACCACCCACCTCAGCACGTCATAAGCCTGGGCCTTGTGGACAAATCCTGCTTGTACCCTGTGGTACGCAAATTGGAGAGTAAATAAATTTAAAAGTTAATAAAATAAAGTTTATACTTTATGATGGTCTTAATTTACACCTACTAAAAGCAATTAAAGAGAAGTTCAATGTAAAAATACCAAAATGATGAAACTATCTTTTTAATTAATTATAAATTTTAATATTCATAATTACAAACATATTCTTCATCTTGATGCTCACCACTCTTCTAGACACAAGCGCCAGCTTATATAGAAGAGGAACATTAAAAAAATCAAAATTATTTTGTTAATATTAATGATTATACTCTGATTCATTATTCAATAATAAAAAATAAAAAATAAATCTCGACACATCATTTAAAAATGAAATTAAAATGAAATTAGTACATTTTTGATGATTCACAAAGTAAAAAAGGGGTAAACGTAACGTACGTAATAATCTACGCGTTCATAGATGGCGTTAATTTAATTATTTTATGAAACTACACTTTTTGCTAGTTATGCTTTAAAATATTAAGACTAATTATTTGTTTGCGCCTGTATATACGCAATATGAATCAATCGTTATATCCGTATAAATCTCAATTCTTTAAAGAAAGGAATACAAATACGATATTGTATAGAGTTCTGCTTTTCTGCTGATTATAATTTCTTCAAAAGCTGAAAGGAACTTGGAATTAGCCATTAACGAGGACCTTTTAAAGGGGAAAAAAGCAAATGATGATGGATGCCATTTGATAACAAAGTTACATTAGAATTTTTGTTTACATCCCATGTTTAAATTTCACTTAGAATGAATATTTCTAATTCAATTAAAAATGCGTGCAAGAGTCTCTTTCTTTTTATTATTCAAATAGGTCATCCAATTCTCACACACGTGCAGCAAACAATCGACATAACCCACCATACAGAAGGCAATTAATTATTATTTACAACGGATATCACATACCAATATAAGTCTATCATTATTAAAATTAAAAATAACTACTTCTAGATATGATTTAGCAACCGGCAATACTAATAATAGGATGGATGAAATAAAGGAAATAAATATTTGATATGGTACTCAATCAAATTGCCAATTAAAAACTTCATTACATAAGGTGGTGTAAGGTCTTACGTAATAATTTTTGAATAATAAAAAAATAACAAGTACCTACCTAGCTACTACTGAAGAGGTAATTAGATAGAAGTGTATTGTGAAGTGTAGCATGCCAGAAGTAAGGTCAAATTTTCTTACTTTAGGTGAAATAATTTATTGAACGCGACCCGTCTGTGGTCTAGGGGTAATAGTTTTTTTTAACAGCTCCAAACAGAATGCCTCTCAGGGCCTATGTCATGTTTTTGGGGAGTTGTGTGGGTATGAATCTAGGGATCAGTAGGTCCAGGAGTGACGAACGTGTGAATTAATCCCTCCCACTGCTGTGCAAGGCGATGTTCGGCTGGAGAGGTCAAAAGGTCTCCCTCAACCAGTCTCTCCCGGTCAGGCTTGCACGCAATTGGTGGGCAGACGCATTTATCGCCAAGACATGGACAAACCTCACCCCATGAACCCGGGCACCGCTGCTAAGTAATCAAAAGTAGCGAACCACTTGGGGTGATCTTTGGCAGAGGTGTTGGCTATCCAATAAATGATGGCGACATAACGATATAAAATCATTAATAGCGATGACAAAAAACTAACCTATAAACCTTACCTACGTAACCGTTTTATCCTAGTTTTTGTTTCATCACTTTTCATGACTTTGATTTCAGCACACCTTTCATATAATTTTGAAAAGTGTGCTGAATTGTCATTTTGATGAGTTATCCAGTCACCGTAAACGTAGGTAGAAAAAAACAAGAGACAATAACGTTTGAGTCAAGTGAAGTCAAGTTAAAACAAGATATTTTGTAAAGTTCTGGAGGCTATCTCTAAATATGTCCGGAATGTTGCCACTACGGTGGATTTTATATAGTCGACACATTCTCACAAGAGTTTGAGAGAAGGTTAAGTTAAGGTTTGCCGGGTTCGAACCCGCGACCTTCGGAATGGCAGTCCAATGCGTTACCACTGGACTATGCCGGCCTAACATTACACCTAATGTACACTTTGTATGTTGACTTGTGTAAGGAAAAAAAATATGCACATGAAAAATGTGGTTGTATCGAAACATATTTAACACATGTAACCATAAGTTCCATCAACCACGCAAAGATATGTGCGACTCGTGTGTTAAATACGATAATGCTAATTCGCAAGAAAAAATATCTCTTTCGGAACAGTATGATCTCCATATAAAACGCAAAATTGCTGCACAGAATAAGGAAGTTGAGTGAAAAATATTTTGACTTATAAAAAATATGTTCATGTAGAATTTTGTTTTTTTTTTGACGATTTAAAATGTGCCATTTTCGATTTGCCGCCAAAAAAAACTTGTTTTTGAATTCGGCAGCGTTGACGTCACGCCGGGCACCGTTGGTGACAGCCGCCCTACCAGTCAGTGGCGGCTTCTATGTAATAATGACGTTGTAGCCAGTTGGAACGGTTTCAGAATGTGAAATTTTTCAAATAAATAATTATGAATGTAAATATAAATATTTATTATTAGTACAATGAACGGAATCAGAAAAAAAACTTTAAATCTTACATACAATTTTACAGGTATTCCTAGTTTGTGAAAACATCCCTTTAAAATACTAACTTTACATGAAATCCTCATGTATTTTTTGACACTAAAAATAGAGTTAATTAGCTAATAAGGTCTTTAGCCATAACTTGTGTTATTTGAACAACTTTCGTGTCTCCAAGCTCGAACGGATTCAATTGATCGCGTATTCGACTTCTTTAAATTCTAAGAGCTTCGTTAGTTCGTCTCCATTCATAAGCCAGTAATTATACATAAGGAACGACATTATTCAAAAGGTTGTTGTATTGACGGCAGGGACGGCCCTGAGCCAAACGGCGCTTGGCGCTAGTGAAAACCTCAAGGGCGCTGTATTACGTGTTAGGTGTTATCATCACCATGGTTCCTTGACCCTTGACCCCTTGGTTCGGGAGCGGATTGCGCCAGTTGCGCCTGAGTAGGGCCGGCCCTGATTGACAGTTAACCGAAGCTTATGTGAAAGTGGCGGCTTTTGTCTACTGACATTTGTGTTGATGGCTTACGTCGGATTTAATCAATATCGTGTTGATATAGGTTTTATCGATCGACCGTGTTAGATACGAGTGTCTATATGTATGATGCTAGGCACCATCTACTGTGTGAGGAGAGGCTGGACCTGGAATGGACGGTGGCAGCTGAAGTTCAAGACAGGGACGTTTGAAGATGCCTTGTCGAAGCGATGTCCCTGCCCTCAACGGGACAAGAGTGAGAAGGCTAGATAATGAGATATTTCAAGTGGTTCATAGTTACAACCAAGGGCGGATCCAGCTTTGGCGCCAGGGGGGGGTCACGTAGTCGTGGTCAAGTTTTTTTTTTTTTTTTTAAGAAAGACAAACATTCCCGGGTTACGAATAACCCAACAATAACTCCTCCCACCACCACAGAAAGCCGAAAATGCTTGCTTGTGTTGTGATGGAGGACTTAGGTCCGGTCAGTTACAGTTACAAGAAGTTATAATTTAATTTTGATAATAATATATACATAATATATATGACCGATAATAGGCCACATGCATCACATTTAAAAAAAAATCCGGTTTAGGCAAATATTCTAAGACGTTCCGTATTTTTTTTTAATCGTATTTTTGAAACCCTGGTGATTTTTTTTAAATTTCAACTCGAAAAATCAGACCATTTTTTATAAACCGGAAAGACGGGACATAATTTTATATGTGCAAAAAAACGGTAATTAACTAGCCGAAAGTCATTTAAAAAAGAACGTTTTCCACACGAATGTCACAAAAATGGCATGAAATTGTACGGAGTTCTGTTCATAACATCTGTCAAAACACCGCCATAAATATACCAAACCACCTACTCATGCAAAAAGTCAAATCAAAGGTTAAGTGGTTAAGTTCGCAGAGAACAAACAATAAATCTAGTGAACGTTAAACGTCAAATTCAAAAATTCGCCGGATATCAAAGTGTTGCCGTATAAAAAAAATAATCAGTGTGGAATTTTACAAAATTAAGGGAACATAATCGGAGACGGAACATTTTCATGTAAATCATTCAAAATCCATCATTAAAAATAATACTATGCATTTCTAAAAAAAATTACTAACGTTTTCGTAATCTTAGTAAAAAAATCTATCCACACTTTTAGCCTTCATTTTAATTGATTCTGAAGAATTTGTTACAAATATTAAAAATGTGTCCACTTCCGAAGTTATTAATTCATCATCTAGAAAAATAAAATCTGGTACTTACCGCTAAGTCCGCTAACTTTATAGTTATACACGGGTTATAAAGTTTTAAAATCGTTGAACGTAATATATACTAATTGTATATTCGCCGAAATAAATTAAAATGTTAGCCTTGGGCAAAACCTCGATGAACGAGGTTGTGTCTCGCCTTAAGAATTGCTTTAGGAAGTATAGGAAGGCTGGTAATTCGCGCGGGCGCGTTAGACCTGTCCAGACCTGTCAAAAAACTTCCGAAAGAATAAGTTCTGTAACTTACTAAAATTACGTTAAGTGACTTTTGGTGTCGTTTACATTGGGAATTTGGCCAAACTCGCCTTCAAGAGCGATTTACAGGAAAAAAACTTACGAGTCTAACCCCAGCCTTAGAACATTAACAAATAACATTTGAGTTTAAACACACATACACTGGCATAATGAAGAAACTGATTAGATTACTTACCATTTCGTGTAATGAATTGAATTTGCAGCAACAATTTTTAAGAACACTATTACTTATATTGGAACTTATTTTTTTAAACTTAGTAAACAAATAAAAGTAAACACTTTATTAATAAAGTTTAGTCGTTCCGATTGAGGTTAGGTTTTGCTAGACGCTAGATGTTAGTCGAAACAAAGCGCGCGCAAGCGTCACACGTGGTTACACGAAATGTGTCATAATAATATGAAAGGTGGCGGCCGAAGCGCGCGCCGGTGGCGGTGCGCGGTGACGCGGTAACATTCGAATTTTCGATGCGTTCGTTCCCGAATAATGCGTTTGCCATCAAACAAAGTATTATATTAAATTAATTAAATATTGAAAGTACTTAAATAAAATTTATATTGTGACAAAAAATATATAAAAACATTATGTTTAACAATTTTAATTAGTGGTCCACCTAGGTCCTGGATGGGCCCAGGACCTAGGTAGTCATGACCCCCCCTGGGCCCCAGCCCAGGGGGGGTCATGACCACCGTGACCCCCCCCCCTGGATCCGCCACTGGTTACAACCACGGAGTTCCTTCCTCCGTGGTTACAACACATCTGTCAATTAACGCATTTACCGTAGCTCATCCATTAACGAAGGGATCGCATGTTTTGTCCGTTCGTAGATAAACACCGCCATTATGCATTTTGTCCGCTCTGCATTTAATTCTGCAATAAATCAACAAAACGCGATCGACAATCGCTTCGATGCATAGATTTTTTCATCTGAATCAGAGTAGGGATAAATAACGAGTAAAGAAATGTCGAAGATGCAGAAAAATGATCTTTTTTTTCTTTTCGACCATTAAAGAGAAATCGTTAAAAGCGTGGACGTGTCCGTGTGTCCGAAATAAGCTTATTTTTTCCTAATGTATTGTGAAATTGATCAAATAATATGTTTAATCATCGAAATTCTTTCTTGAACAGAAATCATTTCGATCAATTTCATTTTCCTGTCTTTGCCTTCTGACCTGGAAGTCGAAAAGGTTTATGTAGATTGGCGACAATCGTTTTCGTTCAAGTTGCTATAGATTACACTTATCACAACCGACCAAAAGGCTACATTACAAAATAAATTAAAAGAATAACAAATATATCTATGTACATAGTACAGATGTTATACACAACCGACGTGATTAGGTATTCGTTCATTCGATTCTATTTCAAGCAACTCTCAACGTTTTGATTCTGAAGGGTTGCCTTTCACCAATGCGATTGGTACTGAGAGTATTTGCAGCCACTGTGGATAAAGCCTAAGACACATTACGCTTCCTGATGGACCACGACCATACCTGGTCTGAATCAGACTCAGACTCAGACGCGGACGAATAAGCAGCGACCAGTATGTATTTCATAATCTCCCGACTCCCTTCCCAAATATATAATGTTTATATATCTATTTATATAATATTTTGTAATTTGTATGTATATGTATGTTTACTCTCTATCTTCTCATAAGTATATATTGATATAAAAATAGACACACACACACCTCAAAATGCAGGACATCATATACCGATTTTACTGAAGGCCGTCTATGTTCCAAGTTGACTGACGGCCTTTCCCTCCTGGATATCGGTTTTCTGCGATTGTCAAATGCGGAGGGATTCCCTACAATAAGGCGTAGCTGAATCTCCCCCCCAATCCCAACATAACACAAACAGACATGTATGTAGTATGTTCGACCGGTCGGTGGCCGAGTTGATATCGCGCTTGGGTGTGGGGCGTAGTGTGTTCAATTCCTCGACTGGCTAAGTCCTCCATCACAACACAAGCAACATTTTCCGCTTACTGTGGTGGTAGTAGGAGATTTTCAAATATTGTCAGGTTATTCGTAACCCGGGAATGTTTGTCTTTCTTTTTAATTTTAAAAAAATGGCCGCTGTCGGTTGCTGGTGATGCTGATGCTGGAAAGACATGCAATTTTAGTATGGTTTTTAAGTAAAAAAAAATTCCGTACCGAGAAAACACGAGGCCTCTAAATCTATAAATAGCCAGGTAACATTTAAAACACCCATATGAGGTAAATAGTGACCGGTTATATAAAGTCATGGAAAGTGATCAAACAAAAACTTTATTAACTGAGTTAAGTAGGTTAGGTTAGGTTAGGTTATTTTTTTTCATCGTTTCTAATTGTTTATTGTTGTTGTTATACGCCCATAGGGGCTTTTACATAGATTATAAATAAGTTTTACATAAGTTATCGAGTTAGAATTTATACTAAGAGTTATAAAAGTGAAGAATTTTAAAAAAATATACAAGTAGTTTTTGAAGAATATGGCGTAAAGAAACATTTTAAACAACATAATATTTAACAATAACAAAGAACAAAATATAATATAAAACATTACAATAACATATCTAATCGTTAAATCTATTACAATAATTTGTATGATTCCACAAAGTGTTGGTTTAATTTGAATTTAAGATTATAAAGGGAATCATGGAATATATCTATAATACCACCAAACTTGTTGCCCAAATCATGCATCCTATTGGTAAGTGAGTTTGACTGATAGTTGGTTTTATATGTGTCGCAAAAGAATGTTGTATTTTGTCTAGTATTTCTTGTCGGTACATAGAGTTTAATAGCAGCAACGATGGCAGGGCTGTCAATAAGGTTGTTCATGACTCTGTATAATAAAATTAGGTCTGAAATGGTTCTTCTGTCAGACAGCGTAATTAAATTAAGTCCATTCATCAAATTTACATAATTAATGTTTTCTATTGGAATTTTAAGCTTGAAATTTAAGTACCTAAGAAATTTGTGTTGAACCCGTTCTAATTTGTTAGAGTGTACTTTATAGAAAGGAGACCAAATAGGTGAATTATATTCCACTTGGCTTCTAACTAGTGAAATGTAGAGTGTTTTCATGCAATCCAAGGAATTAAAATCAGTTAGGGTTCTACAAAGGAAGCCAAGAATCTTTAAAGCCTTATTAGTTATATCATCTATATGCGCTGTGAATGTTAAGTTTGATTCGAATATAACTCCCAAGTCACGAATTTGTGATACTGGTGTTAATTTAACATTATTTAAATTATATTCATGTAAGATATGAGAATGAGTTCTGGAAAATCGTATTACTTGACATTTCTCAATGTTCAAAAATAACATATTTTGTTCGCACCATTTAAAAAATTTATCTAAATTAGCTTGTAAAATTAGGCAATCATATATATTTCGTATTCTTTAAATGACTTTATATCACTTTTTAAAAGTGTGTTGAATTGTCACTGTGTTGAGTTATCATGGAACCGAGGTAAATATTTTAAACATTAACTTTAAATTCAGTAAACTTAAATGATTCACCACTTCATGAAAAATAAGAATCTAGAAAATAAAATAGAAAAGACACATTACGCTATACTATACTACACGCATGGGCGTGGCCTATACATAAAATATGTTGAGGTGAGACACTACGCTATAATCTTCCTCACCCTACGGCAGGAGAGCTGCCGCGGAAAATCATTTCTTTGTACGGGATCTGTCACCTTGACAGCTAACAGTCGCGTGATCACGGCGCTCCTTAAATTGATCTGACCACCTCTCCTGCGGTAGGAGGGAGAGGGGGTATCATCATTTCCAAATATCGCCTGGCTAGCAGATCACGATATATCATCGTCGCCACGCCCACAATTATAACACATCATCTGTCAGGTGTGACAGATCTGTATGGGGTTTTGTGGCGAGCGATAGAGTGTTATAAACAACGCTTTGGTGCGTATAGTGTAGGTAATGTGTCGCGGCCCTCAAGGTAGTGACAGACAACGCTATATGAATCAAAGCTTTTTTTTCAGATTATTTGTTGAGGTGTCACAACGCTATAATCTTCCTGAGGAAGAGGAGTCAGTTCAACTGGGGAACTACCGCGGAATATCTTTTCTTTGTATGGGATCTTTCACCTTGACAGATGACAGCCGTGTGGTCACGGCGCTCCGTAAATTGATCTGACCCCCTCCTACCGTAGGCAGTAGGCAGGAGAGGGAGTGGCATACTTATGTATAACACATCATCTGTCAGGTGTGACAGGTCTGTATGGGATTGTATGGAGAGCAACATGGAGTTATGTAAAACGCTTTGAAGCGTATAGCGTAATCTGTCACCCCCTTAAGGTAGGCCACACATTACACTATACGCATCATGGCTTAACCTATTTCAGTATATCGCTCGCAATACTAATATTATGTGGTGAAATAGGCCAAGCCACGAAAATATAGCGCGCTTATAGCGTTGTCTGTCACAGGCTTAAAACAAAGTTAAGGCCGTAGTTCTATCATCATTGCGTTCGGTTTATCGCATACCTTCTTGTTGACCATTTAATCACCCGTGACATCAGACTGTCAATAATTGCACTGCCATAGTCATCAGAATTCTGATTCATTCTGTTTTTGTCATTCCTTGACAAAGGCAGGAAAATTCTAGCCAGTCAAAGCGAAGTTTTTCAATGAAATGCTTTCTTTGTAATGCACTAACGGCCAGTTGTTTGACCAACCGTCACATTTGACATCATCACAAATCCATGATCAGCGCCATTTTGATTTTGTTTAACATTTGAAAGGTCCCCCTTAACCCTTGGCATGCCAGGGGTAAAATACCAATAGCCCGCCGTACGCCGGCTGACACTATTTTCGTAATAACATACTTGTTTTTTGCAAAATTATATTTTTATAAATTGTACCGTCTTACCGGATAATGTGTTAACGTATATATATTTTTTTAATATATCTATCCTATGTAGTTTCACCAGGATAGCTTCTTATATGTAAGTGATTTTTTTTACAATAATGTTATAAAAAATGCGCCTTTTTACGGATCAATTAAATATATTTGCAAGTGACGAAACGACAAGCTAAAGTAACATTAAGATACATTATTTTCTTGTCAAGCGAATAAAATATATTTTAGTATGCTTGGGGCATTTTTTAAGGTTCAAAATAACATAAAATCGAGGCAAGTGCGGTGAGCTAGTAGCAAATCTTCTAGCAAAATTTCTTGGCACACTAGAAACGCCGATTCTATTAATAGGCAAGTTTCAGCTTTTTGAACAGAATGTGACCAGCAGACAAACTTATCGGCTGTGCAATTTTGCTAATCACATTTTTTTAAAGCTGTAATGGACCTGGAATAGGCGTTTGACGGGGACATTTGAAATGTTAAGCAAATCAAAATGGCGCTGATTGGCAATTTTGTGACAATGTTACATTAGAATTTCTGTGAGACACCTTAAGCTAAGAGCTAATTATTTGACAGACCGTTACATTTGACACTATCACAAGTTAATTATCAGCGCCATAGAATGTTTGACATTTGAATGATACCAACTTAATCGTCGATTGTCGACCTGAAAGTTTCCATTCGACCAATTCATTACTTACTATGATTCCATTATATTAAATCCACTGAATTAAAATTATGCGTTTTCGAGCGATAAAATGTCTTTGTTCTTGCGAACATCTGTCGATAAATTATTGCGCTTGTAGTTATGTATGTAATTGTAGTACATCAATGATATCATCTATTATAAAAAGCCTACATCGCTAAAAAATGGCAATTCTGCAAGAATATTATGTTCTTAACACCTGAGTAAATCTATGACACAGGTGACACGTATATTTATAAATGTTTGCATCGCTGTTTCGTTGCAGATTATATTTCTTTATTCAAAAGAAAGACAAACCGGCAAAGAATAAATTATCACTATTTTCATGTATATATCTCAGTCATGCAGATGCCAGGGTAAGATTTAGCCTCTTCTGGAAATATTCTCCTCTGGCTATGGTTCCTTACCATTCGCCTCCTGTCCTGCTCTAATCCTTTTTCACACAGTCATCCACCTCTTCCTCGGTCCAACTCTGGTCGTTTCCACTGGGGGACCCAGTAAGCACAGAGACAAATCCACTTCTTCCTCGGTCCAACTCTGGGTCGTTTCAACTTTGGGACCCAGTAGGTACCCACCCACTCGGACAAATCCACCTCTTCCTCGGTCCAACTCTGGTCGTTTCCACTGGGGGACCCAGTAAGCACAGAGACACATCCACCGCTTCCTCGGTCTAACTCTGATCGTTTCCACTAGACCCAGTACTAACTCAGATATTTTTTGTGTCCTGTTATCGTCGTACATTTTAAGCCCAACCAATCTTGAAGTTCTGGATTTCGTATAATTTAAACACCGTTTTGATAAAACCCTTTGAACAATTCATCAAATTCTGTTATTATATCACTATGGGCAAGATGCTTCAAAGAACTGAAACAGTAAAAAAATGGAATAGAACATTCACTGAACTTGAAAATTAACTTTGAAATTTGATAAATTGTTCAAATTTCTTGAAACAACCCGTCCTTAAATAAAAATAAATCAATTATATGACTATATAAATGGTATGTTGCACTGAACAACACAATCTAATACCAAATTATTCCCAAACTACATAATTCAACGAAACTTAACTATTTGTATAGCGCCGTTTGGTAAAGAATATTCAAAGACGCTTAAAAATTATATTTTGACACTAATAATTAAAAAAATAGATATTTCTTTACTTTGCAGACCGATCACGATAAAAGTAATGTGAGGTCGGTAAATTCGTTAAGTAGAATATATATAATCAGTTACAGGGTATGTACGCTGATATACGCTTCTCCATAATAATTATATTCCCTATAATAAGGCACAGGTGAATTCCCCCCCCCCCCCCCCCCCCCCCTCCCCCGATCCCAAAGCTGAAGAATATGATGCTCCAAAACATTCAAATTTTAGAAGTGTATTTAGGTAACAAATTTTTCCCTACCGAGAAAACACAAAACCTCTAAGTCTATAATTGCAAGGTAACATTTTAAACACCCATATGAGGTAAAAATTGGCAATGACGCCATTCTACTTGTATAAAAAACATTAACTTTAAATTCAGTAAATTTAAATGATTCACCACTTCCTGGAATATAAGAAAAAAACTGATTTACGCTGGTATGGTAGATATTAAATTACTGTAAGACAATTGAAAAAAAATGAAAGTTAACAGGTAAAACATAAACATTTATACATAATCTGTAAAATTATATTTATATACTTGTAAAATTGTACCAATTATTTTATAAAATACAATTTACGCAGGTTTATCATGGTGCGGGTACTTATCCAAAAGAGTTCATGTATATTGGTCACATAGAAAAATGAAAAAAATAATCCATCATAAAATCGTAGTCCAGTACGATTGTTTTGTTGAAACTGTTAGGAACTCATATATTCTTTAAAAAAAAGGGGGCCCCTTTCAAATATTCAATGTTGAACACTTTAGTAATAGAACTGCACGGAATGTAGGTACAAGAAGGCTATACTTTCATATATTTCAATCAATACTAATCTAACCTACTCTATAGTTTTGCAAGTATTTTTATCTCTAACTTTTTATATCCATCTAGAGTTTCCGTTAATTGTATATTTTCTGATTCACTGTTTATAATTTATTGTATATGGTATATTTTATACCGTTGATATTAAAATATGTAATATTTAACTGTATTATGTGTAGTATATTATGTAGTAATTAGTATTAAAAATTTTAAGTTATAAAAGTAGTGGTATTTTCCGTAGTTGATGGCTCTGCTTCCTCTCCGCACAGATTCAATGTATTGGTGCCACAAGGATCTGTGTGGCATAAATCAACTATCTGGATCTGTGCATTATCTGTGCCATATCTGTGCTGGGGAGTCGCTATATGCACAGCGACTAGTCGACAGGGGCGTGGCCAACATATCCGAGCATACCCGAGTGTGTTCCGAGTAAATTGTTTCTCACTGCCGTGAAACGAAACTTCAGAAATCATCAGAAATGGCGTCTTTGTGTGCCGGTTTATACCGTCTTTTAGAAGTTTCGTTAAGTAATTTCAAAAAGAATTCAGAGACGGGTGTTATCAGTGGATACATTGACAATGAAGTAAATTATGAAGCATGTCTGTGTTCTGTGAACGCGTTGGGGCACTCTTTTTCAACGAGAGACAGTATGAAAAAGAAGTTGGGAGGTAAGTTCTAAACCTTAGGGCCTAGGTCTATGGTAGGCCTTCCCATTTCTTCAGTTCATAAGCAGCTGCTGATATTTACGAGTTATTCGAAATTAACATTTCCAATCTTTCAGATGCAGTATACACGTTCTGCCCGCCTACAGTGGAGTTCTTTGGGATTCCATTTTTTTGGGCTGCCATTTACATTCGGTATGAATGCGTACAGAGTGCGCCCGAGGCCCCCGACTACACCGCCCAAATAAAAAGAAGAAAAGAGAGTCTAATTGGTATGTTAATACACCCTTGAACCACATCAGCTAGGCCTACTCCCCCTCGTCTTTCAATAGTAGCATTGACAGAGCACCGAGGACTCTCTGGTCCAAGATTAATGTCTATAACCCCAAAATGATCACCGTATCGTCGGTGATGTGTTTAAAATAAAAAAAAGCGATGGGCCTGGGCCTAGGTAATCTAGGACTAGATTACACCAGGGGCCTTCCTAATATGGCAGTTGGAGCTCCGTCTCATTTAGATTAACACGACAATCACACTAATCACAATTCATCTTTGTGTGTTTAAAAGTGTGCCGTGGCTCGTAACACATCCTCATGTCGTGTTAGTCTAAAGAAGACCATGCTCAAAGTGCCAAATTAATTAAAGCCCCTGCAGCTATATCTCATTTCACAATTTTAATTCATATCACACTGGATTATAACCACACTTGTAATTTTATACTAATGTCAACATTGCATAGGCCCTAACAACTTTTGTAAAAGTTAATCATCTGCGTCAAATAAATTAACCATGGGCAATTTATTTGCCGCATAAATAATAGGCGTCTTATGCGTATAAGCCTATTAGACCATATACCTTGAATTGTTCTTTCAGGCTGATCACCCAAACCATAAGAAGAAGAGGTTCCGGGTTTTGGACTCCAAGAAGCTTGGTTGTCCCGCAATGATGAGTGTGAAACAAATAAAATATTTTCCAGAATTTCCTGTTCCACCTCAAATTGCAGAAAGAGCAAAAACGAAGGTATGATAGTTTCTTTTCTCTGCTTATCCCTACATGGGCAATCACTTTATAACATTATTTTAATGTTTTCAATATAGTTAGATGCAGTGTTGTGTCAGATACTTTTTAAAAATATCTAGATACAGATACAGATACTTGGCAAAATTTGTAGCCAGATACAAGATACAATGTAAAATTGTATCTGTATGTAGATACATATACTTTTTAAAAGTAACTCACAGATACTCTGATACTTTTCTTCTTTTTTGGGGGAAAACTTAAAATATATATATTATCGAAAACAGCGATTACTTTAATTTCTTAAAGACGGTAGACGTAAACGCTTGTGATTATTTTACATATTTACACTCGCTTGTTTTATTCGTTGCCCAAAAAGATATTGGCAAATTGGCCTGCAAGCGGTGATAACATAAATGCATTAGGGGTCCTCGCGGGTACCCGGGTAGCATATTACTATCCGGGTACCCGACGCCCCTTGGATAAATAAAACATACGTGAACTATGTGCAACTTGATTACTTTGGGTTCTGATGGAAAATTTAAAAAAAATTTAATTATTCATTATTTTTATTTTTATTTTTTAAATTCTTTTTTTTTTATATACGGGGGTAACCGGGTACTCGGTTACTCGGGTTAGGACCCCTAAAATGCATGTATATAAACTGCTATAAAATATTATACACTAGATGGACAAAGGTACCCACTAGCTGAATCTGTGAGAAAACTTTAAAATTAACTAGAGAAAATCGGTAAAGAAGTTCACTTCGAAAATAAAGTATCTGAAAGTATCTGAGTATCTGAGGTGTCAGATACTAGTAAAAATGTATCTAGATACAGACACAGTTATAGAAATATAGCTAGATACAGATATACAAAAATGTATCTAGATACTACACAACACTGGTTAGATGCAAGGTTATACAAATACCGTTTTGGACAACACACATTTGTTTAGAAGGAAATGTGGTGGGAATACGCAACTTCCCATCGCTTACTTAAACACATTTTCAACATTCTTATCTATTGAATTTTACTGTGCTGCCATGGTAGATGTCAGCACAGTACCATGGCCGGAAATATGATTCCCAGGGCCTCAACACTGCAAAATAGAAGGTGTGAAGCATATTTCCCTGTGTCCTTCAGGAAATCAGATATTTTTTTGTTGAAAATATTATTTTATATTTTTTACTGCCTACCATCCCAATAATTACTGTTTTTGTAGGTTTCTATTATTTTTATTTATAGTAAAACATTGTGGCTTGTTTTCAGATTCTGAAACAAGTGAAGGCAGCCCTTCAATCCACAAGCCAACCTAAATGTGTGCTACGTTATTACGTCTCGGTAACCGTAGAAGCGAGCCACAACCACAGCAGAGACGCGGCCAAGATGACCCAAGAAATTCATCCTGACCTGATACAGGAGATTAACAGGCTTGTTGAAGCTGGAGTTTCCTCAGTACGAGATGTGTCTCTATTGTTGGAGCAATTTATTAAACATCAATTTCAGGATGGGGCAGAACCTGATCGGCTCAATTCAGGATTTATCGGTCATGTTTTTAAAGGGGTTTGTTCCCTCAATGTTTATATTTCCTTTGTGTGGTGTAATGTATTATTTTCCATTAATAAAATAATATCAAATTTTTTTATTTTTTTTTATTGGTTTTCAAGTAATATGCAATAAAGCAGTTTGTCAACAGGATGTTAATGATCAATTACATACATACACACATAATATTATTACTATAACTATACAATTAACACAACTAAATTAATATAAACTATCTCTATTTAGTAACCATTGTTTCAGCATATATCTCAATCTATTTGTAGAATCGCAATTTTTTATATTAATGGGTAACATGTTAAGCATTTTTGGCACGTTAAATTCTAGGGTTCGCCGTCCGTATTTATTATTATATTTTGGAACAAGCATTCCTTCATTCTTTGTAAACCTTGTATTATATTCATGTTCCACTTTCCTTTTATAATCAGACTCAGATATATGTTGAATCAATATTTTGTACCATAATAAGGCCTGCACCGGTAATATTGTTAAATTCCGATACAACAATGATATGTTTCGTCTCTGTGAAAAAATATGTTTTTGAGCTAATAACTTAACCATAGAATTTTGTACTGATTGCAGGTGGTTTAAATTAGTTTTACAAGAGTGACCCCAAGTAGTTAAACCATACCGTAAAGTTGATTCTGCGAGTGATAGGTAAATAATTTTATGTAAAAAATATTCACCGGAACGAAACATTTCAGTTTGTATATCCTACCCACTATCGCTCTCAGCCGCTTGCAAGTTTTGTTTATTTGTGTTTGAAATGACAATCAACAGTCACCCCCAAATAAACGTATTCATTTACCAGTTCAATACTTTCACACATACAGGGCTGTAAAATGTTTTGATGAATACATATAAAGTTATGTGAAATTATTTTAGGCATGATCTGAAATGAAGCACGTGGAGACCGTATGTACATCAAGGGATCCAAATGATAATCTAGTCTCCTTCAACGGAAGCAATCTTCCGAACAGGCCTTCCATTGATATGCTTGGTGTAACTATAAGTGACCAGCTCAGGTACGGGGGCTCCATCGAAGCCAGAGTAAAGTTGGCCTCTCAGAAGCTGGGCGTACTGTACAGGGCCCGCAGATACTTTAATAGTACACAACTGCTCACCCTGTACAAATCGCAAGTACGCCCTACTGTCGAATTTGGCAGCCATCTCTGGTCTGGAGCCCCAAAATACCTGAAAAAAACCCTTGACTCTGTGCAGAAACGGGCGGTCCGTTTGATAGATTCTCCAATCTTAACAAACGGACTGCAATCTTTAGAGCACAGGCGTCAGGTAGGTATGCTGTCCTTGTTCTATCGGTATTACAATGGAAGATGCTCTGAGGAACTAGCGTCATTGATCCCTTCGGCACCGGTGCGTAGTCGGGATACACGCCAAACGCGCGCCCAACATTTGTACACAGTTGACACTTGTCACATGAGAACGGGTCGCTTCTACGATTCGTTCTTAAGTTCAACAGCTCGGCTGTGGAACGAACTGCCGGCCTCTGTGTTTCCTCCCTCCTACAACATGGGACTCTTCAAGACCCATGTTCACTCCTTCCTCTCCACAAAAAGACCCTCCACACAGCATCCCCAAAGATGACATAGGCCCTGAGGGAAATTATTTTCTTCAGGGCCTCATGTGTGGAGTAAATATAAAAAAAAAATAGTTTTCTTGGTATTAATGATTAGACCTGCGTCATGTGACCATTTTATCAGGGACGTAAAGTCATGTTGCATAATATTTAATCGCAATGGATAATTGTTCATCGGATATGACAAGAGCAGTGCCTGGAAAGGTGGAGAAAGATCCTGGAGGATAATGGACTAAAAATTAGCAGGAAAAAGACGGAATATTTGTATTTACCATTTGAAGACCCAAATGCTGTAACTCCTTCGATGCAATTGGATGGAGTAACATTAGCCAACTGTGACTCATTTAAGTATCTGGGCTCACTCATCCACAGAGACGGAGGATATGCAGCGGATGTCAACCATAGGATAGGAGTGGGATGGATGAAATTTAGATCCGTAACAGGAATTTTGTGCGACACGAAAATGCCAATAAAACTTAAAGGAAAGACATACCAGACTATTGTTAGACCCGCGATAATGTATGGCTCCGAATGCTGGACTATGTACAACTCCTACTCTAGGCAACTCGAATCAGCAGAAATGCGAATGCTTAGATGGACAGCAGGAGTATCATTAAAAGATAAAATTAAAAGCTCACGCATTCGTGGTAGCCTGGGTGTCACTGACATAAACAGTAAGCTAGAGGAACGACAGTTAAGATGGTATGGGCACATAAGACGGAGACCACCAGACCACACAGTGAAGCAGGCAATGTCTATAGAGCTTCAAAGACAGTCATCCAGAGGTAGAGCAAAGAACTCCTGGATGACCCAATGCTCCAAAATCCTACAAAGAAACGGCCTAGATGAAAGCGACACTCAGAACCGAAGAAGCTATAACCTGAGAACGAGAAGAGCCGACCCCAACAGCCTACCTAGGCAATGAGTTGGGATAGTGCTAGGAAGAAGAAGAAGAAGAGGATATGACAAGAGCAGTGTCGTCAGCATATACAAAGTGTCTTACATATTTTTTCATTATTGATACAAATATAATATAAAGGGTTGGACCCAAAATCGACCCCTGCGGGACTACAGCATAGATTTTTTTCCTCCAGCTCATTTTTTCTAATATTTTTACACAGATATGTCTATTAAATAAATAATTTTTAAAAAATTAAGTAGGTTACCTCTAATTCCAATTGCTTCTAAGATTTTTAATAATTTCTGTGGGTCAATTGTATCAAACGCTTTGGAGTTATCTATAAATAGTACTAAAACATGTCTTTTATGGTTTAATTCATTATTAATATAATTTGAAAAATCCTGTAATAAATTCTCTGTGCTTTTTTTCTTTTGAAAGCCATATTGTTTTTGGTCTATAATGCTAAATTTTTCTAAGTATATAAATCAATGAATTGCCCAACTTCCTTCATTGCTCACTTATCCTTCAACATACTATATGGCATCCAAATTTTCACATAGACTCCAAATAATGCTAGTTTTACTTTCCCATAGGTGTACTGTTTTGTAATGTAAAAAGATTAGATACTTTGAGTATATATTATAGGCCTAGTACGAATCTGTTCGAAAGTTGAACATAGGGCCTACTACAAGTATTTTACTGTCCAAAATTAATTATATTTGCAGGAATTAGAATGTGGTTGCCACACCAAACAGTCTTTATTGAGGCTTTGGAATCGACTTTATGATATTGGCCATATAGTAATCTAACCAAATGAAATCACGGTGCAAGAATTGTATGAAACTAAAGATGAAAATTAGCTATCGGCTGCTCGGCAATATTCGGAAATGCTCGGCCGTGACGACACAAAAAAAATCTGAGTGGAGAACCAATTTCAAATAAAGCGCCGAAACACTTCACTTCGGGTATGCTCGGATATGTTGGCCACGCCCCCTGTCGACTAGTCGCTGTGCATATAGCGACTCCCTCTGTGCTGTCACCAGTCACCGGCGCTGTTTCTTGTTGAACTTCAACGATGTCGTTGAATGGCGACGCGCGACGTGAATAAATATATGATTCCTCCCAGGAATTCAATCTAAAAAATGTTGTGCAATGTGCATCCGGCTTAGATATTCGATTAAATCTTATATTGCGCAATTCTTCACAACAATTCTCGACAGTTTTGCAAAACGTACCTACTGAGTGTGATTGTAAATTAATTTCAACAAAGTTTTATGGCGTTACTAGTTAAAATAGTTTCATAACTGATTTACGACATCAATTTATATTTTTATTGAACGACTAATAAATGTTAATGGCAATCGTGTGTTGTTAATAAATAAATTAATAATTTAGATTTGTCTGGTAATCAAAAGCATGTTTTGAAATTTTAGAACACGATGCTCTCTCTCTGGTTTCAATCCTGGGATTGTTTTGCAGCAATTTTATCTAATCTCCTCTTCCATTCTTCCCTGTCTTGTGCGGCTCTTTTGACTTCTGCATATGATGAGCAGCGCACGTCCACCAGCAGGTCCTCCAGGTACTCTCGGCGTGGGCATCCCCTAGAGTTGGTCCCCTCGGTCATACCCTCTATTATGACATGCAAGAGGCCTTCTTGTCGTATAACATGGCCGATCCATCTTGCACGCCTTTCAGACAAGGTCCTGAGCAGGTGCCTTCCTCCTTCGATTCTTTGGAGAACCTCCTCATTTGTAACATGGTCTCTCCAGGAAATTCCTAACAGTCTTCTATAGGACCACATCTCAAAAGCCTCTACACGATGCTAAGGTGCAGATAACATTGAAATGTATCTGTTGAACTTTTTCAGTTCGACCATCACATACCAGAATTTTTTTTTGTTCTAATATTTATTTGGCAATCCTATTAGTAAGTCCTTGAAATGCGAACTCTTGCGTTGGCCATAATTATTGGTTGAAGCTGGCCGGCGGCATGTCTGCATCGATTTTTGCAATTAAAAAAACATCGTCAAAATCATATTTTATTTTATTTTCTAAAGTTCTTACACAAATTATAAATGAAACGGCCACAAGTCTAGAAGACTAACTTTGTCACATTATTAAATATAAGCAAAAACGAGAAAAGTTTCTTCAGTAGAAGATTTTACGCTTCGAAACGTTTTTACCGGCCTACTACATTATTTAAAAAAAAAAAATGTTCTGTTGAAGTAAAGGCCAATATATGTTTTTTCAAAAATGTTGGTTCGTAAAGTAATTATTTGTATAAAAAAATTTAAAAAAAACGGCCGGTACTAACCGGCTTATATTAAATTTTGTATGCTGGCCACACCAGTAGCTGCCGTTTCTCTATGGATAATTTGACATTTCATTCATAGAAAAAACAATCGCATTTTGCTCCGATCGCATGGTCCGTAATTTATTGTGTTGTGAGCGGTGTTTCTTTATTTTTAATAGTTTTGCGTGTTTTCCACTGTTTTTATGAAGATAAAATCACGGGAAACTAAATAAACTAAGCGTTAAACTCAAATAACCGCTCCTTACAGCGTTAATTAAAACCTACAGGTGATAAAAATAACAGATTTTTTCGACCGCGGCTGCGCCTATGTAAACAAACAAAGAGGCAACGGATCTTGTTATTTATTCTTACTCAAATGGTTACATTACTTTAATCCTCTGTGCTTTGATATTTGTAAAGAGTGTAAATGATAATGCCTCCGTTTGAGGATCAAGAGGGGGATGGGACAAGTGGGGAATTCGAGTGGACAGTCGATAATGAATGTCAACTTTTCATGGCGATGGCAGACACCAAACCAGCTGGTAAGATCATTATATTATGTTCGCTGACAGGTGTTTCGTTATATATACAAACATATCATAGGCTTAAAAAACCATCCTTCAGAATACTGTGAACTATTGATAAAATATAACAAACCAAAAGACTTACCCTCAATAAGTAAACAACGGGTCTAGTCTTGGCAGCTATATATATAATTCAAAACAAGAAATAATTTCTCAATTGAGTTGGGCAGTTTCGTTAAAAAAAAAAAACTATATTTATAAATGAAACCTTTTGATTCACCTTCATTACTATAAAAGGAGGGTAAACTTCGGTTTATGGGCGAAATTCCTAAAAAATAAAACTAGTTATTTTTATACTAACTTTGGGCCGGGGAATCCGAATCTGGAAGAATTAGGTTGCGGCAAGCAATATTAACTGAATTACACGACTTTAAAATTTCGACGCACAAACAATTTAACTGGCCATTTTGAACGCTTTCTGACAATAAAACTTGGGAAATTTTTGATTTTAGCATTTTAATTTTTAATTACGTAAAATGAAAATTTTGTCCGTTATCACTGCTGAGATCGCTGATGAAAACGAAGTCCAAATATTTCAATTTTTAATTCATTCAATTAAAAGTTTCTGATTTTTTGTTTTTTTTAGTCACATAAAAAACAATAAACACATTCTTATGTAGGAACTACAATAAACCAACTAGGCAAACGACTAACAACAATAAATGTAATGTTAAATAGCGCACACCCATAACCAAATCGCGGGATATTATAATTTTAGGATTTTAAGAGCTGAAAGTATTTAAAAAAATAATATTTTATTCACGATAGTCAACATAAATAATAAGCTCACGGCAAGTAAGACCTTCCGAAAGAAAAAAAAAACTTTCTAAAGTAAGTAAACTTTAAAAATTACATTTATCAAATGTAGGTAACGAAACAATAAAAAAAACAAATTTTCAACTGAAAATTGAACTTTAATAATTTTACGCATCACTCGGGATTTGTTTTTAAGGAATACCGCACACAGTCTCAACTGCTCCCAACCATCTGGAGCCAGTGAGACTATGGAATCCCCAATTGGGGTATATTAGTATATTGTGAGGCTGAAGGTAGTGTGGAGGGGAAGGAGATGGAGAGGAAAAAGAGAGGAAGGAGGATGAAGGAGAAGAGAGATGGTATGTGAGTATCTATTCAGATCTGATCACCAAACACGGCTAAAGCCATTTCAATTCTTATGGTGGTCTTTACACCATATCTTCCTCTCTGGAACATGCCGCAAATAGACTATATGTTATTTTAAATGAATAATTTGTGAAATAACATAAATGAATCAAATAAAATTTACTTGCGCACTCCGGGATTTGAATCCGCGACCTCCGGATTTCTAGTCAAGAGTACCCCTAGACCACGGAGGCCGTAATACGTACGATGTAAGAATATTTCACATCACGCATGCACCGACAACCGATAGTAGTATATTAGCGGTAGGTACCTTTGTACTTGTGCATTGTTTTCAAACTTCCAAAATATTGGATGATTTATATAGAGCAGTTTTTGTGAAAAATCAACTCAAGGACTCTGTTTGTATATTTCAAAGTAATACTTTAAATCAACTACTAACTAAGATAAAAGTAAAGTATTTGAAATCTTAAAACACCTGTATATAAAATTTACCACTAATTGGCTAATTGAACAAAAAATACCCCAAACTTATTTTATTTATTAATCTTAAGTTAGCTCACATCTTCGTGTGTGCTAATAGTTTTATAAACATATAAACATGTACATTGTTTGGCAAACATAATCTTTCTTTAAATATTTCAATAAAGTCACAAAAAAGAAACATTAATAATTGAGATAGACATATTTTCTCAATTCATTTTTGAACTTATTAATATTTTCTATCACAGCAATTTCCTTCGGGATTTTGTTATAGAGTTGAACGGCCTGGTACATCAGAGATTTTTGGGTGCTTGTTTTTTTTCTTGTTGGCAATCTAATTTGCTTAGAATTTCACGTCCCATGTCCGTGTATCTCGTTATTGTAATTTATTTTTCTTTTCAGTTCCTTAGACATCATCCCTATGTTAATTTTATGTATAAAAATAAGTACATTCAAATACACAGTTTGCTTCACCGTCAAAATATTCAGCTCCTTTAACATGTCTCTTATCCGTGTGTATATGTTGCGCTTAAGTATTATTCGCATTGCTTTATTTTGCAGTATTTGCATTTTTTTCATTTTCTCTTTATTGCAGAGAAAAAGAATACTTGAACAGTAATTAAAGTGTGGTGATATAATTGTATTGTATATTATCTGGCATGTTTCTTTATTTACTTTGTTTCTGATTCTACCAAGAAATGATATTTTTTTTGCAATTTTTTTAATTGTATAGTCTGCATTTTTTGAGAAGTTCAATTTTGAGTCTATAATAACACCTAGATATTTAATTTCTTCCACTTTTTTTATGATTTCTCCATTTATAGAAACCTTTGGTTCCTCATGCGTATTTGTTCTGCCTATATGCATGTATTTTGTCTTATTTACATTTAGTTTTAATTTATTTAGTTTGAGCCATTTTGACAATGTTTCTAAGTCACTATTTATCTTTTTGATTGCTTTCTCATAATTATCTTATGGGAGCCGAATTGTTCAATCTCCAGACGATATGTTCAATATCCAAAATAATCATTCATCATTTTCATGCCATGTTCAACGTCCACCTTTAAAGTCATAATATGGGCATATTATATCTTCAATCTTCGAAAAATGATCTTTAATAATTTCCTGTTACACATATGTAGGTATTAAACGAAATGACCAAAATCGAGAATTTTTTAGAATTTGCCTGTAAAAACAAAAAAAAACGTCTCCTGTAAAATTTGCTAAATGGTCTATTGAACATACAAGAACTAAGGCAGCGAGCTATATAGCTGCTACTCACAACTTACATCACTGGAGCATTTGAAACTGTTCGAACCATAATTAAAAGATACAGCGCTGTACGGACTGCACATATATCTTTCTTTTTTCTTTAGTGAGGCGAAACAAGATAGACTTCTGTAGTTCGTAATGCGCTAACCCTTTTTAAATCCGTATATATTCAAGGGTATCAGGTATCGGGCAGTCATAAACTTACCCGGTACCCACTTCTACTGCAATAACTGCATAATCATGATAACTACTGATAACCAATAACTAGACAACTAGCCAGTAGAAACTGTAGCCGGCGCAGACAAATAACTATAAAGCGAAATAACTGTTTTATAACCAAATATGATTTAAGATTTTCACGGCCAAAAGTATTTTTGTTATTTGTTTTTGGGGTGTTATGCCGTGTTGCGCTAACTCCTTCTTTAGCCAACGTTTCGGACAGCATTGCAGTGTCCATCATCAGGGCAGATGTGTTATCGTTTATATGTTTTATAACCAGTCATTTAGATGCTAATAACTTGTTGGTTACGTTATTGAAATTCTGGCCAGGTACCAAATGTTTAAGACTCTGCAGAAAGAAGAAATGCGCTGCAAACCATTACCTTTCTTTCTGTGCAGGATCTTACAGCACTCGGTTTATGTCGATTCAGGTAATTATTTGCACTGCACTTTTAGGCACAGATTATGAAAATTACACTTTGTTTCAACAATTACTACAAGAAACAACTATTCACACGCACAAAATACATTATTAGGTTCTTTGTTTGGGTTACTATGGTAATTTATACGTGTTATACAGGGTGTATCGGCACGTACCCGACATACTTTAACCAGCTATTCCTTGGCACATTAGGAGTAAAAAATGTTATGGGCACTTTGCTGTCCGGTAGCATTTTTTTTTCAATTAAAAACAAAAAAATTAAAAATTTCCACACTACATCACTGTCATTGGCATTGCTTTTCGTGTTCAACAGCTGTTATAAGCAAGTATGTCGAAAAGCATCTTCGCTCTTTCGCACACACTAAATAATAATAGTTAAAAATGAGACGAATGGTGCCGTGCCATTTCGTTGTGATTGTAAAAGTGCGCCAATATAGGTACACACGTACAGTATTCAACGGAATTCGAATAAAATATTGCCAGATGGGTTTTCAAACTTTGACAAAGGATAAAACAGTGGTGACATGTGGTGACATGTGGTGAAAATATGAATAGTAAATTTTTTATTAAAAAAAAACGTTACCGGACAGCAAAGTGCACATAAGATTTTTTACTCCAAATATGCTAAGGAATAGCTGGTTAAAGTTTGTCGGGTACATTCTGATACACCCTGTATAAATGGCGGCAAAGGGATCGTTTTATGAGGTTAATTTTGAACTTTGAATAACAATGGAATTAAAATGCATCTTTTACCATCTCTCCCGACATAAATAGTTGTACTTGTAGTAATTAACTTAAAACTAAGTGTAATTTCCATAACCTGTGCCTATGAAAAGTGCAGCGGTTAGGGAAATATTTACCCTTTTCTTTGCATATTTTGAAAAAAATTATCAATTTTTTTAACCCTAGATAACTAAACTGTTTTCATTGTTTCATTGTAACTACACTTTCGTCGAGTGGACTACGCAATAAAACACTAGAAATAAATCAAAAATATTTAATTAAGATAGGAACTTGTTACATGGCACAAAAGTAAGGTTTATAATGAACAAATTAATATCAAAATATCAGTCTACACAGTGACCACACATGACAACATTATGTGGACCACAAATAGCCTTTCTACATCTGGTGCAACGGTGTTTGGTCATCCTCCGGGCCTTGGATGGACACAGGTAGCTAATTTTACGCACGTTTGACGTAGATGGAACCGGAGCTTCTATTGTAGTAGATTCGCCAACATTAACAATAAATATAAGAATATATGAATGTACGTACCTTAAAAATAAAAATTGTAAAAATAACTTTCAAACGACTTTTGCGGACGACGAGATGGTCATAGGGCACGTCCTAGTATGCGTGTGGCCGCAATCGCGTCACGTGCTGCACTGTTTACTCAAATTAGGAAGGTAATGAAAGAGTCAAGGTCGGGGAGCGGGGGGAAGTAGGTGATTTAGAATTTCGCCGAGTAGCGCGTCGTCGCCTCGACGAGCGATTAGTTATCTAGGGTTAAACAAAATATCTATTAAAATATTATTTTCCATTTTCGGTTACTGAAATAGTTGTTTCTCATTGTTTTCTAACTGATACAAAGTGTTTTTAAAATAAAATGTTCCTAACTGTTAGGAAGCTTTGTAGAGGCACACACAGATGGCAGTGCGTATAGCTTGCGGGGAAGTCTGCAAGATGGAGCCATTGGCCAGTTGTCGCCAGGGCCAGTGCGAAGGCTCTCAGAGAATCTCACCGGCCCAGATTCCAATTAGCAAGCTTCTAGTTAGGTCAACTAACGAGTCACCAATATAATACGCGGAGTATTAATAAATCGCTGATTAATATTAAAGAACCTATTATTTATAAAACTCCTTCCAAGATGACAACTTTTCTGTACATTTACCCAAATGAAATTGAGCCATAACTGAGCCGTGACCGTACATCCTGTTTTAAATGCGTACTCCCTGTTTTTCGGTACTCTGTTCAGTTGTCCCAACGGGATGTCAATTTTCAGAAAGCGGCACATGCTACAAAAACCAAAAGATTGTCTCTAGTGTCAGACAGTGTATCATTGTAAGGATAAAATAATAGAAAGATGCTAACACAACTGTTTTCTGCTGTGTATTTGTATTTTATGATTGTACAAACCATCTTCTTTGCACTATGTGTTTGTAAAAATAAATATTAAAAAAAAAAAATTTTCCTTGAACCTCTCCCGAACACCCCTCCTCTGACAAAAATCTGTTTTCTGGGTAAAAATATTTGGTCACGTTACCCATAGAATGGATTTTTCACATGTGATACATTTTAAGCTCTGCCAGGCTAGCAATATCATCATCACGGTGCTACATCCTCGGGTGGGATTTGGTCTTTTCCACAAAAGCTCTCTATTGGCTGCATTAGCTGTCCCTCGCCATTCGCCTCCAATCCTCAGACCTTCCCGTCGTGGTCTAATCCTCTTCCACACACCTCTTCCTTAGTCTGCTTCTGGATGGCTTCCACTGGGGCACTCGTTCGTAACTTTTGGCATCCTATATCGGGCAATAAGGCCGAGTACATTTATACCATTCCGTTACTTTCCGTGTTCCGATCTCTTATTATTTCCGTGTGTTTCCAGGTATAAACAAGCACTTCCACATGCTGGAGATAGTGGAGAAGTTCTCCGTGATGCAGGGCCGGGATGTTCTTCCCACTGTTATCTGGCGCCACTTGGACACGCTCTACGACATGCGGATGTGCGACGAAATAGAAGGAATCCCGTTCCCCAATGAGATAAGAGAGTTTGTACTGCCCGATTCAGAGTTTGGCGAGCTGATGAAGGCCAAGAAGACACCGCCCGTTGTCGAGGAAGTAGAAGGTAAGTGTTCAGTTCTCAGAGAATTACTGTCTGTTACCGAAAGTGCAAGTACAGTTTTTATTAATTGAAAGACTGCTCAGAATGCTGACGGCAGTTCCAGAGGGAAGATCTTCAGTGGGCTGCCCCAGACAAAATTGTGGAAAGCAACTCCATAGGCTAAGCGAGGAGAGGCTGGACTTAAAATCGACAGAGTCACTGAAGTAGCATAGGAGGCGCTGCATTGAAGCTATGAGTCCCCGACCCAAATAGTACAAGGGAAAGAGATTCTCTCCTGGAACAACCTCCAGAATTGCTTACAACGACCCTGCATTTGGCTGCCCATGGCCCGGTGGACATATTCTCTCTATTCCAAAATACTATCTAAATTAAGACTGCATTTAAGATTGGTTCATTTAACTGGTGTCGAAGGATAACCTGCAGGAGCTGCTTATGTAGAGTACTTTCACGCGCACGTGTTTCAAAGTAAGTCAGTAAGTCGTCCAGCACTATGGATTACAACTAAGAGCTTTACGAGGGTGGCCCATTACAATTGGGAATTTGTTTTCCAGATTTAAAGATTTCAATTTAACCCTTCAGTACATTCATCACATTTGTTCAGTTTGCAATGTTTTCTGTGTATTTCAAATGCGCTATATGCATCTTATTTTTTTTTCCGTTAAAAAAAAAATACTGTTCCAGAAACCAATTAAAATTATATTTCCGGTGTATGTATTTAAAACAAACATGACTATTTCTATAAAATAAAGTTTTAATATCAAATGTGAAAAATATTGTCAAAAACGATAACCACATTAAAACTGTAACTTCACTTTTATCTTGTACAAATAATAAATAATTTTTAAAGTTAAACGATTTAAAGATTGTTACAATAGCGCCGCGAAATATGAATTATTCGTTTTGGCTATTTTTAGGATTTTATTAATGGATTCCAGTATAAATATTTGAGGCAAACTGAAAAGAATTATTATTTCTCTTTCTAACATCAAAAAAATTATGTATTTTCGCATGATAGAAAAAAAGATAAAAATACTTTTCTAAAATATGGACGCCCGGTCATATATGACCCTCAAATGCTGGAGGAGTTAATACAATAATCCATACTGTGAAATTGTTCTGTGGGATTTCTACTGCCAAATAACATAATATGTATATCTTTAATTGGCTTTTTCTTCAATTATACATTACATCATATGGTTTCATTTTCTGATTTGAAGAATTACTTTCAGTGACCTATTTGCTTTTGATAAGGTCGTGGGTTAATAATAATTTCTCTATCGATTCTTAATGATATAACGAGACTGAATGCTGTAGAAATGAGATCCCTGAGGCGTATGTGTGATAAAACCATGTATGATCCTGTGAGAAATGTGGAGATCCGCAAAGAGTGCAAGGCTGATGTAAGCGTAATGAGTAAGATTAAGAAAGGGACGCTTAGATGGTTTGGGCATGTAGAGTGAATGAGCGAAGAAAGGAGTGTAAGGAGAACATATAACGCAAATGGTAGCAGGAGTCGGGGACGCCCGAGGAAGACATGGCACGATAAAGTGAATCAGATACTTGAGTCAGGCAATGTCAAGAGTGCCAAGACCGAGTTGTTTGGCGGTCCGTCCTCTGCCTATCCCTGCGGTGAAACGGCGTGATGGTTAGTTAGTTTGTTAGCTTAACTTAAAAACTACTGCCCGTTTGACTAGCTGACGCAGTAAAAACTCTCAAATGGTGGATTCTGGTGGTATGAAACATTTACGCAGCTTCTGTAATTTCTAGATCGTCATAACTACAATGAAACACAGGTTGAACACAAGTGCATTAATTTGTAAAAGCGCACCTGTTTACTTCTGTCAAAAACCTTTGATTATAATATTTTGATCTTCTTTTCCAGAAAGACCGCCCAGTCCTCCCAGATCTGTGAGTTCGACTCCCCGTTCCATGTCCCGAGGAGTTGAATTACTATTGAATACTACTCCTAAAGGTAATTGGTGCTTATTTTATTGTTTGTAGCTTGTTGCAATTATGTCAATTTGTGCATGGATAATTAATTGTATGCAAGAATTGAAAGTTTTGGGATTGGTATAGTGATGATGCGGTGCAATTTTTAACGCTATGGATGATCTACAGTTTCTCGTGTCTAGAATGAATGTAGTATGAGTGCAGAATGATTTAATGATCAATGTAAGTGAGTCTAAAGTCAAGGTATTTGAAAGAGATAGTTCGAAAACACTGGAATATAGTTGTGTTTGATTAATTCTTGGAGCAAGTGGATTAGTTTGTGTATTTGAGAGATGGAACGGCCGATAAGGAGATATTGAAAGAAGGGAAACTCTATTAATGGAGGACTGAACCCGGCATCTGTTTTTCCTCTTTCATATAATTAGTGATGAATTCCCTGGTGAAAGACCACCTCATCTCCTTTCCCTACCCGCTCCTTTCAGCCTAAAAACACACCCCTATTGGGGATGCCATAGTCTCACTGGCTTCAGACAGTTCGGAGTGGACTCTTGTGCGGTAATCACATAAAAACTAATACAGTAGAACCTCGTTAATTCGAAATCCACCGGACATCAAAAATCAAATTTCGAATTAACGAATTCCCATGTAATTCGAAATTTTATGAAGAAAAAAAAAAAAAAACGCCGAAAATCGATTTTCTCGGCCGCCTCTTCAAATCCAGGTGGAATTTTAGTTGTAAATTCGTATTAATACCAATTATTTCTTTATTTTCGCGGCCGATTTCCGTAGCGGCGGGCCCTTTAAATTCAGATATTCGCAATAAATTCGTAGAAATGCTATATGTTTACGCGAAAATCGAGATTTCGCTGCCGATTTCGGTCGCGGCCTACCCTTTAAATTGAGATATTCGTAAAAATACGATATATTTCCGCGTAAATCTAGATTTCGCGGTAATTTTCCGTCGCGGCCGGCCCTTTATTTCAAATATCCGCATTTAAATTGGTAAAAATACGACATATTTCCGCGTAAAACGAGAATTCGCGGCCATATTCCGTCGCGGCCGGCTCTTTAAATTCAAATATTCGAAATAAATTCGTAAATATACGATACATTTACGCGTAAATCGAAATTTCGCGGCCGAGTTTCGTCGCAGCCGACCCTTTAAATTCAGATATTTGGTGTAAACTCGTAAAACTACGACATGTTTCCGCGTAAAACGTATTTTCTCGGCCCTTCAAACTCGGATATTCGAAATAAATTTGAAAAAGTATGACATTCCAGTGTAAATCGATTCAGATTTACAAGATAATAATACTAATTAGGACGATGTATAACCAGGTAAAAATACATTTTTCGGCGTTTTACCGCCACGGCTGACTTTTAGATTCAGATTTACGAAATATTATGATTTATTTTCGCAAAAATCAAATTTTTTCGAATTACACGAACAAATTTTCGTGCGCGGACAAAAATAAATTTCGAATTACGAATTAACGAATTTCGAATTAAAAAAATTTATGTATGAAAAAATTTTACTGCGGAAATTTTTTTGGCGAAAATTTCGAATTACGCGTTTTTTCGAATTATCGGGGTTCGAATTAACGGGGTTCTACTGTATTACACTTCTAAATTCCCTAAATGGTTCGATTCTGAACTAATTAATCTAACGTACGATAAAAAAATTGCCCACAAACGTTTTAAAATAAATAGAACGCTAGATAATTATATCACATTCTCCATTCTGCTTAAAGATTGTACTAGGAAATCGAAAGTATGTTTCAAGAAATACACCAACAATGTTGAATATTATATTTTAACAAATATTAATAAATTTTGGAATTACGCTAACTCCTTTCGGAAAAATAACTCTAACTTTCCCGGTACAATGTTTTACGGGAAAAAAGTGGGTCATGACAAAAACGATATTGTAAATTTATTTGCAGATTTCTTCAAGAGTGTATATGTTGAAGACAATGACAACATATTATCTGATAAACCCTAATTTACCGAAAGCTCACTTAACTTGCATAACATCCATGTGGTAGTAAATGATGTTGTGACTTTTATCAAACAGCTGGATATCAGGTCGAATTCGGTGCCAGATATGATTCCCTCAATATTACTTAAAAACTGTATTCACGTTCTAGCTCTTCATATTACTATAATTTCCAATTTATCCTTATCTACAGGTTGTTTTCCTGAAATTTGGAAAAGTAGCTTTATAACACCTATTTTTAAAAAAGGAGATACATAAATGTCAAATTGGATATTATAGACCCATATGTATTATGTCATCACTACCTAAACTTTTAGAAAAGATTATATTAAATAAAATCATGCATCAAATTAAACCAATTATATCAACATTTCAACATGGTTTTATGCCAGACAGATCTACGTCATCTAACTTATTGCTTTACGAAAATTTTATTTCTAATGCACTGTCCAAGGGTCTTCAAGCTGATACAATTTATACTGACTTTAGCAAAGCCTTTGATACTGTTTCTTATCGCATTTTAATGGAAAAATTAGAACACTTGGGAATAAGCGGCAACTTTCTCGAATGGCTTAGAAGTTACTTATCATACAGAAAATGATATCTGTAAAAATTACCTCCACAACTTCTTACACTTTTTTGCCTTAAGTGGGGTCCCTCAAGGTTCCCACCTAGGACCAATTCTTTTCCTACTATTTATTTATGACATTTCACTAATTTTCGATAATATTCACTTTCTTCTATTCGTCGGCGATCTAAAGATGTTTAAATCGATCGGTAATTCTTCTGATTGTTTAACTCTACAAATGAAGTTAAATAAACTTTATGAATGGTGCATCGTAAACAAATTACATCTTAATATCAACAAATGCCAAACGATCAGTTTCCATAGATCTAAAACCCCGAGCAGACGTGTTTTAACCGCTCCAGTTTCTTTAATCCTTTCAGAAGGTTTCCCTTGTTAAGAGATCGCTGAAAAATGTTCAGCATCCGTGTTTTATATAGTGCTTACCTTCTTATTTCACGAAATGCGCGTAACTTCTACCGTTTGCCGGAATTTGCAATTATTATAGCATTTTAAACTGATTAAATTTTGAAAGTGAACCTAGAACAAAGATTCTCAGTGCAGTCGAAGATTTTATACCTGACTCAAGTGTCAAGTGGTGTCGGGATTTACGGGACCTTTTCAACCGAGGATGTCTGCCTGGAGGACAGATAAGCCATATTTTGTTTAAAGTTTTTGTTTTTATTTTCTGTTTTTGTTTATGTATTAACACATAAACTTCACTTTGACTTTGGTTTAAGATTTTGCTTATGATAGCCCGCGATAAGCGAGCCCTAAGGGTCTGAGACAGAGGTGTGAAATCGTCGGATCACGACAATAGAAAGAATTTTATTTTTTTTATTTTTTTTGCTGGATTTTATTTAGGTATTGGAGCCAGGAAGGAGTCTGAAAGGGTCGAGAGGATGCACTAGGTGGCATGAAAGGCTGGGAGGTGACTGGAGAGACTAGGGTAGACTAGGATGAGGTGATTTTGCACAGCGGTGCTGCCAAGGTCTGTTATCTATGTGAGGATGTTGTGTCGGCGCTCTTTATTGGCAGCAGACACATGTCAGCGCTATATTAGCGGCGGACACATGCCTGAGCGGATGACGAGCCTCGTGCTGGCACAGTTGGTGGACGGGGTAGTCTCTCTCCCTGCAGCAGCTGGTACAGTTCCTTCGCTACCTAGGACTCTTGCAGCAGAGTCTCCATCTTCTGTCTTTGTCGAGCGTCACAGCGGTGCTGCCAAGGTTTGTTGTCTATGTGAGGATGTTGTGTCGGCGCTCTTTATTGGCAGCAGACACATGTCAGCGCTATATTGGCGGCAGACACATGCCTGAACGGCTGACGAACCTCGTGCTGGCACAGTTGGTCTAAATAACAAATGTAGATCCTAGGAAATAAATTGTACAGCGCCCTTGAGGTGATTTTTCACAAAAACGGCGCTCTACAAATTATCCAATTATTATTATTATTTATTATTCGACTACTCAATTAACAATGCCAACCTAAAAAGAGTCTTTGTATTCAATGACCTTGGAGTTATCTTTGACTCCAAATTACACTTCTTGAATCACATTAATAGCATTACCAGTAAGGGATTACAAATGCTTGTATTTATTCTCAGAATCGCTAAAGACTTTAATAACATAAAAACTATAAAATTACTATACACATCTCTGGTTAGAAGTCAGGTTGAATACAATTCAACCATTTGGTGTCCTCATTTTCACTGTCATTTAGAGAATTTCTTCCGGAAGGTTTTTATATATATATATATGATACATGTAAATTATATTTATGAAAAGTAGAGAAAAGTCGATGTTTTGTAATCAAGTTCTAAAAAAATATTTTCCGGCGCTTACATTACTAATGCTGGTTAAACCTTATAAGATCAAAATAATGTACTACAGAATTGTATATCTTGATAAGGCCTAAAGAAAAGTCTGCGATGGTATATGTCCATCTCCTAACGATAACCCCCAGCAACGTCGGGTACACTTCTTTACAAATGTATTTAAAAACGCATTAACAATTTTGTAATGTTTTAAATATTTATAAATTGAATTGAATTGACACCAGCAAAAAAGCTAAATTCAGAAGTTAAAACAAGTGCACCAATCTTCAATCATCTCTCCAAATGATAAAGGATACGGAGTTAGCTTATTTTTATTATGAAAATTAGATTTAGAATTATCTTATTCTCTCAGAGTAATTACGACATAAACTTTTTATATTTAAATTTACTTTCAGTTTCAAAAAAGGAATTGCCAGAAAAACCTGCCAAGGAGAGGAAAGAGAGCGAATCATCTGTTAGTTCCACTAGGCCGCAGACCCCCATAGTTGATACACCCACCTCCAGTAAAACATCAGAAAAAGAAATTGGTAAATATAATTATGTACTAACCCTAGGAATGCCAGCGAACTCATTGCACTTGCACCTTTAAAAATGCTCCTGGCATACTAACTTAAATTATATTCCTTTGGCAAGGAAATAATGTATATTTATATAATTTTGGCTTCTTGTTTCGTCACTTGCAAACATAGATTTTTTATCTGTGAAAAAGTGCGTTGCAAATTCTGTTTCATAATTTTTTCTATTTATTTACAGGAATGCCTCATATGACTAATTTTTATTGTGAAGAATGCTTATTTAGCTGGAAAATATAATAAAACTCAATATTTTCGTGTTTCTTCATTACATACAGGGTTTTCCAATAAGAGGTGTTATTTTGATATTCAAAGAAACTTTTCCCGTAAAAGATCAATGGTTTCGTTTGCTTGTGTGGCACGTAGCGCCGTCTTGTTGAAAGTAAACGTTGTCCAGATTGATACCATCTAATTCCGGCTATAAAAAATCATTAATCATCTCTCGATAGCACAATCCATTCACCGTTACTGTTGCTCCAGCCTCATTTTCGAAAAAGTAAGGTCCAATGACTCCGCCGGACCATAAACCGCACCAAACAGTCACACGTTGAGGATAGAGAGGCTTTTCAACAATAACTCTTAGGTTTTCCGAGCCCCAGATGCGTCAATTTTGCTTGTTGATGAAGCCACCGAGGTGGAAATGGGCCTCATCACTCAAGATGATTTGCATTTGATTCACTCAATGAATTTTAATAATTTCAATGCGTTGTTGAAGCGTGTATCGTTCCATTTTTATTAATGGAGTAGTTTCTACTTGTCAAATGTCAAAAAATGACAGCTTCAAAAGTAACATCTACCGAAATAGCGGGCTATTCAAAATAACACCTCTTATTGGAAAACCTTTTTTTTTTTTTATAACATTAGAGAAAAAATACGTTTCAGAAAGTAGCTAACCTGGGAAAACTAAACTACGTAGGCAGGGCAAGACTTGGGCACAAGGGCGCTGTGTTAGGTATTATCAGCACCTTGCCTCCTTGGCTCTTTGGTAAGTTGGCGCCCGGAGCGGACTGCTCCAATTGCGCCTGTACAGGGCCAGCTCTATTAATAGGATAGATATGTACGATTTTTATAAATATTTATGTAAACACATTATCTGGTATGATGGTACAAGTTACAAAAAATCATTTTGCAAAGAAACATCTAAGTTATTATGAATATAGTGTCAGCCGGCACTTGGCGTGCCACTCGGTATTTTAGCTGACACACTAAGTATTAATTTACATGTGTTGTAAAAAGGGAAAATATTCATTGATGGGAACATCCTCACTAACAAAGATCCAATTGGGACGCTTGGAGTAAGTCCTAATACCGGGTCAAGTATCGTAAGTAAGTAAGATAAGATATAAGTAAGATAGATGTGTGGTCGTGCTGAAATAAGGTTAGGTTGTTGATAGATTTTCTGTTTTCAGTAAAATCAGACCCCCGCAGGGACTCAAAGGACTCCAACGCCAGCAGCAAGGAGGGGGGCTCTGTGAAGGGAGGGACCACATCAGGCAGCAGCGGCAACAAGACCCCCAGTAAGGAGTACAAGGGGAACAAGGCCAACAGAGCCAGCATTGCAGGTCTGTTATGTTCTTTTTTTTGCAGCTCTAGAGCCTACTCGGAATAATAACAGAGCTAGATACAGGGTGCGAAAAACAGACGAAAGGCTATTAAAAAAAAACGGCGCAACTTACAGATATGGGGTTTAGTTTATTCGGTACATCATGCCATTTTATGCATCAATTCCTGAAGATGACATAAGAAAGATGATGGCCTCCAGCAACGATACTTTGATGCAGGCGATTTCTGTGAAGTTTTTGGCACATCTTGACGGGTATAGTGGCGATTTCCTCCCGATTTCGATTCTTGAGTTCTTGCAAGGTGTGAGGCCGATGTTTAAAACATTTTCCTTCTGGTAGCCCCACAGGAAGAAGTCGCAAATTGCAGCTGGAATGCCCGCTAAGTGGCAACAAAAGAACGGCCAATTTCAAGAAATGTGTGGACCAAACCATGGTAACGATTGAAAACAGCAAGGCCCTTCCGACACAATGAGGCCCCTCCCAGGTTCCTACCCCCACCACACTGGATGTACCGGCCCTTCAAAACTGCACTGTCTGTTTTGCTGCACCCTGTATATGAGGCTATAATAGAGCCTAGCAGCCTCCAAACACGCTACAGTGAATCTCTCTTGCGTATAATTTTATAAATATATATCCAAGGGACATTGTGAGCGTTGAAAACACTTTGTCATCGATTATTGGTTTGTTCAGTAGGTAACATCCTTTCATTACCATGAGGAATAATAAATAAAGGTCAAGAATAAAACCCAGAACTTTCTATCAAAAGTAAAGAACATAAAATTTATTGTAAAAATCAGGATTATAATGGAATCTTTGTAGAACATGAGACTCTCGGGAATTTATATTGACAAATCTTAAAAATAATTCTTAATCTGTCGTGGTTTTCGTCTCGAAGAGACTCAAAAGATTGCAAAAGTTAATATGTATCATTCAAATTATTATCTATCTATCCACAAGTGAAAAGATTAGATCTGATCAATGTCATAGTTTTAACCTAAGGGCGCCAGTCTTCCTCTAGTCATTGGAAAACAAAATTTTTGAAAAATTGAAAAACATTATTAAGCGACTAACAAGTCATGAATTTAAATAGGAAATATGTAAGTCTCACACATTCTGTTGAAAACCCCAACTCGGACACGAGGATCTCCTCTCACAGCACGATCCCCCGGCGGCACTTGTTTGAAGACTGAAGCCCGGGTTTGTCTTTGGAAACCTCTCCGTAAATTACGCGTGGCTAGAATTCTCGCAGTTCCATTTCTTGGTAGGTACTCTGTGACGGACGTAACATATCAGTTCGTTACAAGTAGACCAAATGTGGATTGATAGTTGTGGATTGGAAGATTTAATAAGTTTTCACTATTCAAAGAAAGTAATTTAGATAGTTATAAATATAAAATTATCTAAGATATACTTTTTCTTTTTTTTAATTCATTCCAAAGACTGGAATTGTTCATCAGTTTTCTGAAAATTTAGCCTGCATATGTTTGCGCTCGCAAAACTAGAAAGGTAGTCGACCGATATCGCTGAAAATATCAAACTTTGTTCTTATTTGTGCCAGGAGTGTTTAGAGAGAATGGTAGAATAAGTCGGGGACGCCCGAGGAATACTTCAATATCTCTGCACCCGAATGAGATACGGAGTCGAATTAAACTCAATGAAATGTAGTTTTTTAACAGTTACATTATGGTATACAGTAGTGAATGGTGGAAGAAGTTGGAGGCGCCCGAAAAAGACATTAGCAATAGCGAAGCATTGCAGGTCCACTAGTCCACTAGATTAGTTTCATTATAAGACATCAGCCAAATTTATGTTCTTGTATCTACCTATTTACTGTTTTGTTTGGAGAAGAGACTGTTTTCATACCATTTAAGTTATCATCCCGGTTTTTAAACATTTAATATGTCTAAATAGTATGAAACAAAGTCACTATCCGCTTCTGTCTGTGCGCTTAGTTCTTATAAACTCTACAACAGAGCAACAATTTCTTCCGGAAGCTTTATATATAAGGGTTTTCCAATAAGAGGTGTTATTTTATTTTAGAGGTGTTGTTGATGATCCTTTATAAGCCTTAAGACACAAATCTTCATGCAAAATACGGTGTAATGACGTTTGTGTAATTCCAAAGAACGACGAGGAATGGACAAACCTGGGTTTTCTTCAACTCTTTCGGCTACAGCAGCAATATTCTCGGCTGTTCTTGAGCGACGTGCACGGGTTTTATTCTTCACATCACTAAATTGTCCCAACAGCTCGAATTTTTCCACCAATTTCTGTATTGCGGTCCGACAAGGTGCTTCACGACGACCCAGAAATGTTCGAGTTTTACGAACCGTCTCTGCCAAATTTTCACCATTTTTATAGTGAATTTTAATAATTTCAATGCGTTGTTGAAGCGTGTATCGTTCCATTTTTATTAATAGCGTAGTTTCTACTTGTCAAATGTCAAAAAATGACAGCTTCAAAAGTAACATCTACCAAAATAACACCTCTTATTGGAAAACCCTATATAATACATTGATATTATATTTATTGAAAGTAGAGAAAAGTCGTGCTACGTCGGGTACACGTCAGCTAGTTACTTGTATTTTTATGCTAGTAAGGTAGGGCACAGAATAAATAGAGAAGGAAAAATAGAATCCAGAAATTCTTTTCAAATTCAAATTTGAGCCGCAAAAATGTGCCCATTTTCTCGAAGCCGACGTCAACAATATTTCTCACATGTGTACTGCATTAGATTCTAGCTTTGCACTCTCTCAATTTTATGATTCTTGCATTGTTTTTTTTTATTAATCTTGGTTTGAACATTCTCAGGATCGGAGAAATCGGAAGAATCCAGCAAGTCGTCGGAAGACCCTGGCTCCAACAAGCGGGGCACCCGGAGACCCTTGAGGGGCTCCCTGAAGCCGGAGGAGCAGCCCAAGCCCCCCGGACGGAGACGAAGGATTTAAATTAACAATAATTAGTACATATCTTCATTTCGACAATTGACACAAGTCAGACAATGATAATTTTCATTGTATCCTATTATTGGAGGTTACAGAATATCACTAAATTCAAGACTAATGTTTTATTTTTATTTTAACTATATTTTGTACATGATTTTTTTATGAACCACACTAGGAATTCACACATTGTGTCATTTAGTTTGATTGATTTAATAATTGAGTATAAACTTCATTATATAAACCTATTCTGTTGAAGGTTTCAGAACATCAAAATGTTCAAGAATGATTTAATTTTTTTATTTGGTTTTACCATACAGTGAAACTCTCTAAAAAGAATTTCCAACAGAACGGAGAATACAATATTTCTTAACTTGTGAACCTTACATATTATTATGTGAGTTTCACTACAAATAGCATATAATTCAGTCCAGAAACTTAATTGTAAACTGTGATATTATGAAGAATATGATTTTTATAGTTTTTTTTTCAGAAAATATTTTCAAAACTAATGCGCATATTGAAAGCGATACCGAAGTAATCAATACTATCCATGTATATGTTTTATACTTAATTTCATTGAAAATCTTTTTTCTGCTTTTAATTAAAAAAATTGAATAGGTTTTTTGATTACAAGGTAAAATTAATTATTTTATAATTATGGCAGTATTGATTTTCTGTGACAATATCTTATGTTATACGTATTGCAAAAGTGTCACGTTTCTACTCCATTGTAATGGATTTGGCATGTTTTTATTTTTATTTGTGACAGTGTATGTTTTTCCCAGTAAAGACTCATTAGCTTCGTCCACATTGCTTGAGGCTGGCATTCGAGGCAGTCTCAAGCAGTGTGGACGAAATTATTCAGATATCACAGCGATTCATTTTTGTATTTTATTACAAAGGGTTTTTGGAAATCCGACAAACAAACCAGGAATTTGCACAGACCTAGTGCTCAGTGCGAATTGCTAGGCATTACATGACTCCCAGATACGGAAACTCGGAGTTAAATCTTTTGACTCCCAAAATGAACAGTGCTAGTCTTTTATTTAACCGCTCCAGCTAATTTATTCTGTTTTGCGAACAAACAGTTTGTTTTGCTTATGGGAACAGCTCATATGGTTTCATAGAAATCGTTGTATCTCCCTTACTCTCATGGTGAGAAATATGATCTAAACAGTGTTAGAAAGAGAAAACTCCAAGCTTTGTATTCAAATCCAGAAGTTAACTGCAGAAGAATTAAAATTTACACCTCTATGTAACCAAATGTTCTAATAATACATTTGTCTAATATAATGTGTATTTTTCCGTTTTATTTTAATATTAGTTCAGTGATGAAAAAACATAAGATGAACCATTTTATTTTTTTTTAACGTTTTTTTAAAAAATAAAATATGAAGGTAAATTTCATCGCTTTCCAAAAACAGTTTTTAGTTTTTTCAGAAATATTTAATTTATTGAAAATCGGAAATACACACAAATTCTTCGACCTTCTGACAGAGTCTTAGGTTGCCTTTACACTCGTAAGTAAAATTTACGGCTTACGTATGTTACTATAATAAGTTACTTACAGGAGCGTTTACATATACATCAAACTTACGCTAATTAATGCCCACGGAAGTTGTTCAGATGTTTAACTTTGTAACTGCACACAGCGAGCGCTACACCCGTAATTTTATTTGCGGTAAGATGACTCCCTGTCAGCAACGATTTGCTGCTGTTAAATTTATGCGATTTCGACAATAATTATGGAAAGGCCAAAATAATGTTGGAATAGAATTTGGCTTGAGAGAAATTATTTTACACATGCTTTTGTTCCGTTAACAATGGAATTGAATGAAGTTCTTTAATTTTATCCGAATGACAGCAACCGACTTTGAATTAAAAAAATGTCATCTTACAAACAGAAACATTGAGGATTGAACCTATAATTAAAAAGAAGGATGCTCATTTTCATTTTCCACCTGAAAAAAATTATAACTATTTTTTTAAAATTGTTTTCGGGAGATAATAATGTACTTATCCACTTATCCCAATCAGATTTTAGTTTATATTAAAAATTCTACGAAAACCTGACTTTTAATTTTATGGCATCGCCGTATTTAGGTACCATTTCTTACGGTAAGCGTCTCAACTTATCAAATTGATTTCATAAGCTTTTAGAAGGCTGTAAGTTCGCACAGACGAGATTAAACCTATCAAAAAGTTACACCTCTTATGACTTCTTTAACTTGCTATAAATAACAGTTAGGGATTTACAGTGTTGTTTACATACATAATTTTTTCCATAAGTCACTTACATAAGTGACTTACGTGAAAAACTTACATGTGTAAAGACAGCCTCCGGAATATAACAGTCAGTTTTCTGGAGGCCTAAGGTCTAATAAAAATAGTTTTGTATGACATGTATTATGTCTATCCATGGAATATCCTTTGGAATACATACATAAATATACAATTCAATAGAGATTTATTTGGAATTTACCCATCAGAAGTTGGTCAGTTAGACTGCAAATGTTTTTGCTAAAATAATACTCGTTATTGGTGGTAAGAGTTTTATTTTGTAATACATAACTGGTGTATGAATAAATGTTATTGATTGAAAAAGCCTTTTTACTATATATTACAATTAACCTTTTTTTGTTATTTGTTTTTGGGGTGTTATGCCGTGTTACGCTAACTCCTTCTTTAGCCAACGTTTCGGACAATTTTACAGTGTCCATCTAAGTTACAGTTAGTTAGTTATGAGAAAAAAAATGATAATAAAACAATTATTATTATTATTATATTAACTACTCTCGGACTTACAAAATTAAAATCCCAAGGTGATTGGAAACATAATCTCCACCTAATAGGTGACGGACCGTAACCAAATTGATCAATGCGACGCAAGTGACATGAATACTTTAGTCAGTGGGGTAGCCACTGTATAGTCCTACCGGGCAGCTGCCAGGTCGCCTAGAGTGGAAGATACTAGTTGAAGATACTAGAAGCTACATGGTAGGTATCTTTATTTATTTTATTTATTTATTTAACGCCCAGAGGGCTTTTACATGGTTTGTAGTATAATTTTAATTTGACAGATATTTTGAAACATAAAAAATAAGAATAAAATTACATTTGATAAAAGCTATGCAACAAGTTATACAAACACAAGAAACAAAAACAGAAAATTACAGCTATTTGTAGGTTTACATGATGTGTTTAGGAGTATTGTTGAAATAAATGTTTTAAATGATCCACAAAACTTGCCAAGTTGGTATTGAATATGTCAACATCACCCAAGTAATGATTTCCCATGGTGTGAAGTCGTTGTATCGGAGAGTGGGCAATGTAGCTACGCTTATGTGTGCTGCTGTAGAATATTGTATTTTGTCGTGTTGTTACTGTGGGTGTATGTATGTTTATAAGTTGCAGGAGTTCACAACAGTCGAATTTAGAGTTAAGTATTTTGAATAAGAACGTTTAATCGTTTATTTTACGTCTATCTTCTAATGTATGTATTTTTAGAGTATTTAATAAGAAATTGTATTTTAAGTCTTCGACAGGGATATTTAATTTAAAATTTATAAAATGTAGAAATTTTTTTTGTATTCGCTCAATGTTGTTAATGTGAATTTTGTAAGATGGAGACCAAACTACTGAGTTATATTCAATTAGACTTCTTACTAGAGATACGTATAATAGTTTAATGGCTTGTAAAGAATTAAAGTTTTTAGTTGTTCTTAATACGAAGCCTAGTGTTTTCATACCTTTGTTCACAATTTGATGGATATGATTGGTGAAACTGGTGCCCTGGTTACGATCACTATTCATATCGAAATGTTGTTAGCAATGTTTAGTGGCCAGATCTGAATCTTCTTATTATCCTTCCCCTACCCAGTTGAGGCTATTGAACAGTAATAATAATTAAAAAATAATGTCACTGACAACCTCCGTGGCCCAATGATTAAGATACCTTGGTTACGAATCTAGAGGCTGACTGTCCAGAACCAATGGGACTATGGCATCCCCAATAGGGTATTTTTGTAATTATTGAAAAAAATTACGATAACATTTTTATTTTATATTTATGTTGACGGATAAACTTTCTATTTTGATTTAAAATGTGCCACTTTTGATTTGTCGCCAAAATGATACGTTCCTTTTTGTTTGTGAATTTGACATTATTGACATCATGTCGGTGACGGCCGTCTTACTAGCCTGTGCCATGTCATAATGACGTTGTAGCCAGTTTGAACTGTTTAAGAAGGAGCAGTTTAAGATCGTTTTTAAAATCAGTAATTATGAATGATAATATTGGTGACCATCACAATGATAATTCATCACATCTTTAAAAAGTTATATAAAGTCATGGAAAGTGATGAAACAAAAACTTTATTAACTGGGTTACGTAGGTTAGGTTAGGTTAAAAAAACAAAATTTTTCATCGTTTATAATGACTTTATATCACTTTTTAAAAGTGTGTTGAATTGTCACTGTGTTGAGTTATCATGGAACCGATAATATTATATGATTAAAATTTATTTTTATTTTATTAAAGGAAAAAGTGCATAGAGTAATAAGATTTACAATTTACAATGACAATATTTAATACTACTCTTCCAGAGAAGCATTAGCTTGTGGTTGGAAGAGGAGTGTACATTATATTATTGTAGATATACATATAGAATCAAGAGGTTAACTAACTTACAATTTTCTGTACAGTTTTAACGTAATCCATAGTGTGTTTAAATACCCTATCTGGGTAAGTTGTGAGTCTGAAGGGAACGGGAAAGGAAGGAGTAAGGTTTAGCTCCTCGCTATTCAAATCTGGTCACCAAACACGGCTGATGCCGTTTTAAGTAAAATTTTAATTCTGAATGATGGTCTTTCATCAAGGCGATACTAAAACAAAGCTAGCTTTTTAAAAAGCTGCTTCATTGATGCTAAAAATATCAATATCCGAATGACCACTCTCCCCACCGGCATGACCATTGGCACGTTAGTTCTGCAGGCCCGGAGATGTCTATGCTACGGAGATAACCATCGGCAACGTAGAAATGAATGTTCTCCATGATAACAGAGTTTTTAACCATCCACGAATAAGTCTGAAGAAATGTGACGCGATGTGCACATCCCTCCTGACCCGTAGATAGTTTATTCTATGCATACCCAAGAGAAATTCGGTAGGATAGAGCCACGGTTAGTATCCACACATCCTCAGGTAGAGTTATTATGATAGTAAGACTCTATAGAGTAAGTCATTAAAGTATTGAGTTGAATTTGAGATTTTTATGATATGAATTCTGTAACGGTAGTTTTCTTTTGTATTTGCATTTGTTTCCGGTGAAGAAGCAACTATTTCAAACAAACTTTTACACTAGCGAACTATGGACAAAGTACACACAAGACATCATGAACAGACTCCGAGTACAGTATAACCAGCAGGGCGCTGTTCGGCCTCCCTTGGCGATGCAGCACCTCACAGATGTTCGCGGAGGGAAGGGTGCATGGATTTGCAGCCTTGATGCGCCACAGAGTAGCCAGGACGAGTCAGCGCTACCCGAGATCGGAAAACACTCTTGTCCAGGCCGTCGCCCAGTGGCAGGGCACGCTCCTACACCATAGATGGAGAATTTCCCTCAAGCCACCATAGTGCTAAATATGTCATTTTATTTTCAACTTATTATCATGTAATTTATTTATTTATATAGATGGACATTTTTATATGGCAGACAGAGTATTGCACTCACCACTCTGTTTAGCTGAAATAAATAAACATTATTGTACGAGACAATATACCGTCCGTACAATAACTGTAGATACGAAGGTAGCTGGGTACACTTGTCAGCGTTTTCAGTCTTGGTAGATGTTGCAGAGGTTTGTGGTGGAGTTTAAAGCCACGATCAGAGAGGAATTTATTTCCAGATCTGAGCTGACAAAAAGAATTTATTACTGGCAAAAACTGAATTTAATACTGAATAAAAACGGAAATTTATCGCTACACCACTGATAAAGCTAGTGAGATTATTATCATAGTATTATTTAAATATATTCTACTTCTGATTACAATAATTATGTTTCCTCTATTGATAGATTACAATCTTTCTCTAAATACATACAAAAAAAATTGAACTATGATTTCTAGTGGGCACTCTTTTTATTAAACCATAACACCCAGATTGGTAGCTACCAACCAAAACGCTGGCTGTTCATAATATGTTCAGGGTGGTAACCTTCTTGGCCCCAAACCCAGAGATTGCACGATCGAAACCCGGCGTGCACAAATAAACATTATTTAATCTTTGAAAATAATATTAAGGCGAAGCTTAATGCTAAATCACTATTTTGATTAATCTTTATAACGAATTGGTGAACATTATGAATACCAAAAAATATGCTTTAGATAAATTGAAGATTTTCCTATCGCTTCGCTTGAGTAGAATACAAATAATAAAATAAATTATTCAATAAAAAATATAAATGTAAACTATTAGAAAAAACATTTTTTCTAATGAAATGTATGAACGCGTAAAGGAAACAATTTAAAAAAAATACATTATTATAGCTAAGATTATTTGCGACAGTTTCACTTGATTAACTTTTTTGCTTTCTTATAAAATTATTTACAAAATAAATAAAAAACAGTTTTTGGCTTGAAATCGAACGTTTGTAGACTCCGTTTGTCAAGCGATTTTAATGCCTATTACCTACAATATAAGGTATACCAAGAATTCACACATTTTTGGCTTGTAGCTTCCTCTTTCAATGAAAATCGAATGAGACACCGATGTTAAAAAGATGACTGTTGCAACTGGGACTCGAACCCAGATCCTCTAGTTTTACCAGGAAGAACACTCTACCAATTTAGCTACTGAGACCTAATTAAATTTAGTCATTTTGAAAGCTTTATATTTTTATTTTCTGTCTTATTCAACTTTAAAATTTTTATTGAGAGTTCATTGTAGTACTTAAATTAATATATGTTACTTAGTATTGATTATAGTAGTCCCAGAGAGAGGTTGTATGTGACTTCATCGTTCTAGTGTTTCTGTCTTTTTCGTATTCAAACAAGACATGTCAGAATGAACAGGATGATCGTCAATGACAAACGTACAACCTCTCTCTGGTATTATAATATGTTATTATACCTTATTTACAGAGATGTGCTTTATTTCAAATAAATCCATTTCAAATGGAAATGCAAAATGCAAAATGGGTATTTTCCATTTTGCATTTTAAATGCTTTTCTAAAAACCATTTTGCATTTTGCATTTTAAATGCTTTTCTCAATGCATTTTCCATTTTAAATACTTTTTTGCAACATTCTTCCTACTATCTCCACTCATCTTTTTTTCATAAACCCCAAATATCAGTCGGTCCTCAACCTCGCTATGAGAGATAATTTCCATTTGTCAAGTTGCTCCCTGGTAGGAGCCCTGGCAATTGAGGGATACCATTACAAAAAATACTGATTCAAATACTGAACATGGGGCCATGACGCTGTAATATTAAATGTTAGATAGCAGTTTCTATGTTTTTACGTTGGCAACATTAGTCCCGCGCAAATTTTTTGTGGTTTCATAATCTGTAGTCGTGGTGTTTTTGGATTTAACATCATGATTTACCATCATTATATATTTGTTCTACATTGATGTTCATTATTAAATGACAAAATTGTTTAAAAATTCTATAATTATTTTAATTGTTTGAATGAGAAACCATTTTGCATTTTCAATGCATTTTGAAAATAGGTATTTTGCATTTTGCATTTGAAATGCTTTTCTAAAAACCATTTTGCATTTTGCATTTTCAAATGGAAAAGTTTTGACCCATTTCCATTTTGCATTTCAAATGGTTTTGGGTTCCCATTTTGGACATCTCTGCTTATTTATCCTTTATTCTTTACAGTAATCCGGTCCCTTTGATAAAGTTCACCAGGGTTGTCATTGGATATGTCCTTGGTTATACAATGTGTCTTCCCAGGTATCTGGGCTTTGTTCCCATCAGGGCTGGACATTGGCACCATAAAGTGTTGTGATGAGTACTGTGTTATGTGAATGACTATTGACTTGTGAAGGGAGGTATTGAATAAGGACTCAAAGTATCACAGATTGATTTATTAAATACAAATACTCTTTCATCATTATCGATTATAAATTAATGTCAGAAGGACGCAGAACTACGATACTGAATGTAGGGTGTTGACCGGAGCGGCTGTTGAAAACGAATGTGAGAAAGCCGGGTGTGCAATCCATGAGCAGGCTTCGGTGTTGCCAGCGTGGGAATTGTGTGCAAATAGGAACCGCCACACATGAATCGGGATCTCTTCACATTTCCTGCATCTATTGGTGTTTTCCTCTCCCAACAACTGCATGTGTCTCCTGAGACGCAGTATACCGTTAGTGGTCCTACCATTTCCCTCAGTGAGTTTCCGTGCATATTGAGTAGTTGCCTGGTTCTTACAGGATCTGGCCCGTTTATTAGTACTTTGGATTGCCTTATTTTGGGTGCCCTCTCCCATTCCTCCCAGTGCCGGGATTTAACCCACCAATATGTAGTTTGGTGGGGCAAGCAGTCATTCCTACGGCCGGCTTGGATCCTGCAAGTGGTGCTTTCGCACCTTTCCTTGCTAGTCCATCCAGCCTGCTCGTCGGATTCCAGAGTGATAGATGATATTCCGAATAGGTACAGCACTGATGAAAGATCATAATTCAGTATCGAATCATTACTTGAAATAACATTAACTGTGTTTGGTGACCAGGTCTAAAAAACCTTTCTTTCGGCTTCATAACATACCCTAATTGGTGACTCCGGGTAGTTGGGACCCAAAAAACACACATAAGAATGGCGAGAGACAGCAATGATCCATTCTGTTCTTAAATTTAGTTTTATGTCACCGTTACGAAAGGATTTCTTCAACCTAACTCAATAATATTGACTGTTTATCATCTGAAATTAATTATCTTTTCATGAATATTCATAAGTGAGCCAATTGCCTCGCTGTGGGGAGCCTTGACTGGACAAATTGCCGCCAGTATTCCCGCTAATGGCATAATATTTGAACAGTCCCATATCCAATAATAATATTAACAACTTCTGTGTCCTTGTCCAAACAACTACTCATTGAATAACTTTGCAGTCTATTTGTTTGGGTGTATGCCGGTGGAGAAAAAAGAACGGAGAATGTTGCACCGTTGAAAATAAATAAATTGATAGTGGCTCATTTCAATATGGAAATATAGGTGTATTTTAACAAGAAGCGAGCAAGTGGAGAGAAGTTGGCAAGTGGCTAGTGAAAAAATGCAAGTGGCAAGTAGCAATCAAGTGAAAAACAATATTGGCAAGTAGCTTATGAAAGGTAGCATGTAACAGTTTAGTTCTAGTGGAAAGAAATAATTGGCTTGTGGCTAATGACCTGTTTCTACAAGGATAGTATTTAAGGCAGAGGTAAGTGGTAACTAAGCTGTAAAGTGCCGCATTTAAACAGTGCGTTTAGCGGTAAATCACTTACCACTACCCTAAACACTGACCTTGTGTGAGCAGGCCATTATGAAAAAGCGGTGAGCAAGTGCCAAGCAAGTGGAAAGCAATTGGCAAATGGCTGGGGAAAGGTAGCAAGTGGACATCTGATGGAAAACAATTGACAAGGGGCAATAGGCAAGCAAGCAAGAGGCAAGTAAGCGTGTGTAAAGCAATAATTGATAAGTGGCAAGTGACAAGCAAGCAAGTAGCATGCAAATGGAAAGCAATAATTGGCAAGTGGCAATTTGGTGGAAAGCAATTGATAAGAGGTAGCTGGGAAGCAATAATGAGGCAAGTAAGCGTGTGGCAAGCAAGAGGAAAGCGAGTAGCAAGTGGCAAGGCTCTCTTGCCACTTTTAAGTATTTTACATTAGTTCCACACAGGAGACCCTGAGAGCCTGTATCATCTTTGGGGATGCTGTGTGGAGCGTCTTTTTAGGAAAAGGAAAAAGATGAAGTTCTGGGAAAGAAAAAGGTATGAGGGATGGATAAGAATCTGGGGGGTCAATATGTCAAGGAGACATGATCCATATGAATCCATTCCTCCCACGCTGTGCAAGGCGATGGGTCGAGAGAGTCCGGCTGGAGAAGTCAAAAGAGTCTCCCTCAACCATTCTCACCTCTGTTACCAACCACTTGGGGTGACCTATGGCAGGGGTGTTGGCTATCCAATAAATGGTTCCCGGGGCGGCGGTACCCATGTCCGCCTCCCAACTTGATTTGCTACTTGCTAACTACCAACAAAGGTTCATCCTACACAGTAAAATAATCCTTGTTGTATGTATGGCCAGGGTAAACACAACTTGTGAAATAGATACCTACTCATTTCAAAGTTTCCAATTCATCGCTTTGAGTCCAGTTTTTCTGACACCCGCCATTGGTCAGGTTATGACATAACGACGCTTATTTGTCAAGTCCCGCGTTGACTCAAATCTACATACATTATTATGTATTTACATTCATTAGGAGTCATTATGCATGGTAATATATTATCTTGATAAAAATAGAACCTTTTAAAAGCCTTTCATACTGTCAATTTTTAAAATATTCACGAGCAGTGTTGTCAATAGATAAAAGTATAAAGGTGTTTTATTATTGTCTTAGCACTAAGAAAATATAAAATAAAATGGTTCCATCACTTCGCAAATAATGGGAACCACCTTATACATTATTGGAGTATTTCACCATCCTCTCGATAAGCTGTCAAAAGAAATATCGATAGGATAACGATATTTTCGATTTACCGATTTATTTATTTACAAATGACTTGTACCTGTTGTTTGCGCGACTTTTCTCTACTTTATATAAATATAATATGCATGTATTATACATATAAACCTTCCGGAAGAAATTCTCTAAATGATAGTGAAAACCCTACTAAAATTAGTTTCGTAGTATAGAAGAACTAAGCGCACAAACAGACGCGGATAGCGACTTTAAGCCTTACACACATTACGCATAATTTGGGCGTGGCATATACGTATTAAATTATATGAATATGCTCAAATTGTCAGACAGAAGAATTTTCATAATTCATTCTAAATGATTTAGTTGATAGTCCAGTATTGCTAGAATTAATAAGCTTCCTAATTCCACAACGTAATACTAGAAGTCAGGATTTATTTCAGTGCAGAAATTCTGGGACTAACTACCATATTATGTATTCCTCTTTGCTCAGAATACTAATGGAGGGAAACAATTATACCAAGTCAGTGGACATCTTCAATTTATCTTTTAACAAATACCTATAAAGTGTTGTTAATGAAGCAATTCAGTTATGTACAATAAATAGTATATATTTCTTAATATTCATATTATGTAAAAGCCCCGAAAAAGGGCGTTAATTAATAAATAAATAATTAAATATGTTGGGGTGACACACTACGCTATAATCTTCCTCAGGAGAGGGGGTCAGATCAATTGGGGGACTGCCACGGAATATCATTTCTTTGTATGGGATCTGTCACTTTGATTGATGACAGCCGCGTAATTACGGCGTTTCGTAAATTGTTCTGACCCCCTTTCCTGCCTACTTTCAAATATTCTCCCTAATTTTCAAATATAGCCTGGCTAGCAGATCATAGTGCATATCGCCGCAACGCCAACACTTATAACACATAATCTTTATAGGTGTGACAGGTCTGTATGGGATTGTATGGCGAGAAATATGGAGTTATATAAAACGCTTTGAACTTATACCGTAATCTGTCACCCCCTTCATTTTAAACTATTTGGAGATAGTTATCGAGAGGACGGTGAATTATCCCCTAAGATGTTCGTAGCAATTTGATTTTCGACTCTTCCGACGCAATACCTAGTGCTTACATGACATTATACAAATTGCACATATCATATAAGTCGTTTTAACGCCACAGTAAGTAGGGAGGTGCTGTTTTCTAAAAAAAACGTTAAATTTTGAATTTATTAAACTTTGCTTGTGAAAAAATGTTGTCAAAATAAAAAAATACACTCTCCATTTGCGCTTTTTGCGCTTTTAATTAGAGAACACTATCGATTAATGCAAACACTACACAAGCGTCAATCTAAGAGCTCATTTAGGAGGTTGTTTTAAAACCACACTAATCCTATTCTATCTTAAAGGCGTCTCCATTGCTGTTTCAGTCTCTCTTCACACAGATTCTGGTGTTGATTTCCTCGACTTTACACGAGGCGGCTCACTGAACGTTTATCCTCTGGAATTGCCACCAATATATCCCAATATATTATGCAGAAGTCGCTCTTGAGATGAAATCTAAGGCACAATGTTACGGATCGGAACTAACTAACAAACCTTCACGTCAGTTCATACACCTCATTCACGTCCATATATCGTCTCATACGTACTCTTCTATTATTCTGACTTTTGACATGACCCGACTCAAGTATTTTGTTAATTTGATCATGCTATGTCTTCCTCAAGCGTCCACGACTTATATATTCTCTTTACACTCTTTTGTTCGTTCATTCCCTCCACATGCCCAAACCATCTAAGCGTCGCTTTCGCAATCTTACTCATCACACATCAGTCTAGCATTCTTTGCGAATCTCCGCATTTCTCACATGATCATACATGGTTTTACCACCCATACGCCGCACGGATCTCATTTGTACAACATTCAGTCTATTTTAATCCTTCCTCTGCCAGTTCCATGCCTCACTGCCATTCGTCAGGGTAGGTACCAGCACTCACATTGTGGACTGCTAGCTTCGCTTCTTTAGTCACAGAGCTGCATATAAAATATTCATGTAAAGTGACCAGCAAGTGGAAAGCAATTGGAAAGTGGATAATAACACGTAGCAAGTTGCAAGCAAGTGCAAAGAAAAAACGAGTTGAAGATCTTTTCGTATTATTAATTTGTTATAAGTAATTCAGCTTGCTCTATCCCCTTCAGGATAATTTGGAAACAACTCATATGGTCTTATAGTAATCGTTGAATCTTGATAACATCCTTACTATCATGGTGAGAAATATGACCTAAATGGTGTTAGAAAGAGAAAACAAAAAACTTTTTATATTAAAATCTAGAAGTTAACAAGAGAAGAATTAAAATAAGCACTTTTACATAACCAAAGGTTGGGAAAAAAATTATGAATTTATTTGAAAAAAAAATCGTGATTTTTTGTATTAATTATTTTTATTTAAAACAACAAAAAGTGAAGTCACAATAACGTTTGTAGTACATTTCTCTAATAAAATGCGCGTATTTTTTATATATTGTTTCGTTATTAGTAATTTTAGTTACAAAAAACGTAAATGAGGCATTCTTATTTTTTTAAACTTTGCATTCTATATTTTAATACATCAAAAATTATATTTTTATTTTAATAATAAAATTTGGGAGCGTTTTTTATCATCCTTTCCAAAGCATTTTTTTCTTTTCTGATGCGTTCAGAAAATTTCCATTTATTTGAATTTTATTGCAAAGCGGAAATACTATCAAAATATGGCAGAGGCCTAAAGAGCCAGGCTTCAATTGACCATCGACCAGTGTTTTTGCGAGGACCGACCCTGTGTTTAATCTACAATGCCCTTTGAAGTCAATTCGTTCCATAACCGCCGCTGCATCGCCTTGCATTGACCGACAGCTGACCGGCAGTGCAAATAGTGCAATTATCTGCCGAACTAATTAAACAATAACCTGCAATGCCAAGTTCGTAGGGTACCACCGGTACGTTATAATTGATTGCAGCTCCAGAGGCAGTTGGGTATAATGCTAAACGACACGAGCGAAATGTTTACGTTTGGCCTGAACTTGATTTCAATGTCAGATATGATTTAAGATTCTCGCGACCAATAAGTTAAAGATCATCCATTTTGTGAGACTTACTTCATTACTCTACGCATGTTTCTCGATGATATGGATACTGCAAGGCTGTTGGAAACATTGGCTCAAGACGGCAGTTTTCTCTAAAGTGCGTTTGTGTAGTGAACCCCCATGTATTTTACTCTTATTTTGAATGCCTTAATTTTGTTATGCTATTATTTATTTTGCATTAAGTTCGAAAGCTTACGACAACCGATTCGAGATTGATCAAGGCTTAATTAACTTTATCTTCCTTTAGTTAGGGTAAAACTGAACTCCAAAATGTTCTGTATCGTTCATCACCCCATCAAGGGGGTGGGATAGACCCGTCTATGCATTAATCCAGGTGATGAATCTCCCGAGAAAGCTCTCCCTCAACCCGTTTGCGTCTCTTCCATCGCCATGAACTAGCCTGAGTGAGAACCACGCGGACTCGGTGCCCTTCTGCTCTGCCTCTGGTGACCCGATGCTCACTCTTTCCTCAGGGTCTTCGAGCATCTCCTCCCTCTTTCCCACTACAGTTCGTCGAGGGACAATCGGGAAGCCAGAAAGGGCGCGGGAACCAGATTTTACTTGAGGGCGCCGAGTTCATTCCCAATGAGACTGCCCGACGAAAGTGGTTTAGCTGTCTTGGGTAGGCGATGATGCAAGTTTATATCCGTGTATACTTACATATTTGATTTTAGATCTCCTTTTTTGTCGTTTACGTAAGTATTTTAGTTTATGTAAGTATTTGCATACTGCTTGCTAACCCCGTATGCAGGGACCTTAGAGGGTCTAGGTTATAAGGAAACATATGGTGAAGGACGAAACCATATGTTTCCACATAACGCCCGCGCGCCGTTGGGAAAGTGGTTGGGTCCTTCCAATTATCCTTTTTGGGATACCAGCACTGCGAACAGTTTTGACAACCTCTGACATCTTTTAACAGCCATGTCATCGGCTACCCCTGGTACATAGTAGGTAGTCAATAGTCTACTATAGTAGGAAGGCAAACCGGAGTTCGGGTTCAAATCCCGACGTGCGCAATAATTTTTTTTTCATTAATTTGTGTTATTTCACAATTTATTCATATAAATAATATAAAGTTCCAGAGTGGAATATACTTTAAGTATCGCCCTTGAAATGGATTTGTCTGAGTTTGGTGACCAGATTTGAATTGCCAGGTACTTCCCCTCCCCACTATCTTCAGCCTCACAACATACCTCTATTGGGGATGCCATAGTCTCACTGGCTCCAGACGGTTGGGAGCATTTGGGGCTTATATACAGGGTTTTCCAATAAGAGGTGTTATTTTGATATTCTATCGTAAAAGATCAATGGTTTCGTTGCTTGTGTGGCACGTAGCGCCGTATTGTTGAAGGTAAACGTTGTCCAGATTAATACCATCCAATTCCGGCCATAAAAAATCATTAATCATCTCTCGATAGCGCAATCCATTCACCGTAACTGTTGCTCCAGCCTCATTTTTGAAAAAGTAAGGTCCAATGACTCCGTCGGACCATAAACCGCACCAAACAGTCACACGTTGAGGCTTTTCAACAATAACTCTTGGGTTTTCCTAGCCCCAGATGCGACAATTTTGCTTGTTGACGAACGAGGTGGAAATGTGCCTCATCACTCAAGATGATTTGCATTTGATTAACTCAAGTGAATTTTAATATTTTCAATGCGTTGTTTAAGCGTGTATCGTTTCATTTTTATTAATGACGTAGTTTTTACTTGTCAAATGTCAAAAAATGACAGCTTCAAAAGTAACATCTACCGAAATAGCGGGCTATTTAAAATAACACCTCTTATTGGAAAACCCTGTAGATATCTTCTCTCTCACATTGAGTAGTTTATTTTGGATCATCAAGATATTCGAAGAGATCTAATCACCAATTCATATACAGTACCATCAAATGAATAAAATTCGCATTTAAATCTATCACAGGAGATAGATACATACCGTGATTGAAATATTAAGGTGATATAATCCGCCAGTAATTGACAGAAGGCAATAAAACAAATCTAATCTCTATTATTTAATCTGCAGCAGATACTTGGTATTGAGCTGTCATTGAATTAGAATGTTAAATCAATGTTTGGGAAAAAAAGGTGTTGGATTAAATCATTGTGCTTTTAACAGAGCTTTTTCATAAATAGAAAAAAAATCTTGGAAAAATCCTAGTCTCTTATCCTGACGCTAGTGGGACTATGGAATCCCCAATTGGGATGTTGTGATGCTGAAAGGAGTGTATATGAGTAGGAGGAAGGTTGAGATGTACCTGGCTTATCAGATTTGGTCACCAAACACGGCTAATACCATTTGAACCAACATATCGTATCTGAATGGCGGTTTTTGTTCAGTTTCTACAACTCTGGTATGCCGTTTTTAAAATAACATGTTTTAGGACGGCTTGTTTCATAGAATTTCAAAGTTCACTAATCAAGTTCTGTGAAGGTTCTAATCAAGTTCTGTTATTATATCATTACTGACCAGTTGTTTCACAAAATTGAAATGGTAACAGATCTTGAATAGAACCTTCAAATAACTTGAAAATCGACTTTGAAATTTGATGAATTGTTAATAATAAATTTGGTTATCTGTCCTGCATAATGATCTCAAATTTGCTTTGAATTTTAAAAAAAATGTTTAAATAGTAAATTAGTAGGTAAAACCTTTTCAACATCTAGGATACAAAAAAAATTGTTTCCATGTTCACTGAAAAACGCTGAATAATTTAGCGATTTGTCTAATATTTGGCAGGTAGATTGATGTCAAAAGTTGCATAAAGTTTCTCGCTCTAATTAGTTGCGTTTATCTAGAGATTATAGACGGACATGGCTTTGGCATGTCATGACGTATCCTATTTGGACGGACACAGGGGCTTATATACAAAAACATAGTTTTGTATATAGGCCCATATTTTGTATAAGATTGGAATGCTCATACGTCCAACTGTATCTCTTAAGAGGAAGCTACAAGCCAAAAATGTGTATATTCTTGGTATACCTTATATTGTAGGTAATAGGCATTAAAATCGATTGACAAACGGAGTCTAGAGACGTTCGATTTCAAGCATAAAACTGGTTTTTATTTTTTGTAAAAAAATTTATAAGAAACCAAAAAAGTTAATCAAGTGAAAGTGTCACAAATAATTTCAGCTATAATTCTGTATTTTTTAAAGTTGTTTCCTTTACGCGTTCTTACATTTCTATTGAAAAAATGTTATTTTTAGTAGTTTACATTAATATTTTTTACTGAGTAATTTATTTATTTATTTGTATTCTACTCAAGCAAAACGATAGAAAAACCTTCAATTTATCTAAAGCATATTTTTTGGTATTCGTAATGTTCACCAATTCGTTATAAAGATTAATCAAAATAGTGATTTAGAATGAACGAAATAGAGTTTGGCGTCACTAATATATATCATTCAAAACATACATAAAATACCTTCACAGCTCACGATGTTTTGAAAAGGATTTGTTATATCCACCAACTAAATAAATTAAACAGAAAAAAGTTTTTTATAACTAGAGAAGTTCTCACGAAATTTAACGACCGCGTGTGGTTTTATAATTTATTTAAATTTACCAATTAATTAAATTGGTTTACTCTCTCAACAGGGGTCAGTAATAAAATAAGTCGGTTGAATCCTGTTTCTTATCAGTGGTATTATAAATCCATCGACGTTTTACGTATTTGGATTTGTTTACAAAATTGCGAAGGTAACAAAAAAAACTGTCTAGTCTGAACGAGGATGAATTAACATAATATATTATCTGCGTACTCCGAACTATTCGATCTGAATAAATAATCAAAACTTAACATTATATACATTTAAGCAGTTTCCCTAAAGAGATAGGCAGAGCGATAGGTATCACTATATATATTTTTATGTGAATACCGTAATATGGGGCAACTTTTAAATCGAGGGGTGATATTGATCTTCTCGGATATCTACATAATTCTTGCTATCAGAAAATACGTGCTTCTTTTTAAGGCGATGCACTACGTAGTAATGCAAAATCATGTGTTTTTGGCTTGAAAATATGATCGCCTAGAAATGTTTCAGATGCTTTAATTAAATACTGCGAGTAGAATACATCTTGGCCTTTGAAATAATCGAGTATTTTTTAGATAAGTCTTTTTATAAGCCCAGAAAAAAATATGGTATAAGGCCTATGAAAACTGCTTTAAAGTTCAAAATCTCTATGATTTTATTGTATAATGTGGCAAATTAAGTTATTTATAAAATGATCGGAAAAAAATTACATATTTATGCCTGAACATCCACAAAATAAAATAAAAGGCACTTTTTGGCCATGTTTTTTTCTTGCATAAATCAAAACAGGCGAATGGTGTTAAGCGGGAATTTAAACCTTATCGCCATATACGTAAGGGGTGTTATTGATAGCGGCTCGAATTAAAATATTACACGACGTAGTGCATCGCCTTAATCCCCCGCATACCCATTTTCTAGCGATTTACAAGTTTCTCTTTAAGTTTTTAAGTTCCAAAAAATATACATGTGTTTTTTAAAGATAATATCTATAAATTTGTAATGCCGAAAAGTTAATTATTTGAAATTCTCTCGATAGAAAAAAATTGCAAAGTAAGCTACGAAATATATTAAAAACACATTTTGTTCTGTTATTTAATATGTTATAGGCATGAAAAATTTAACAGTGTATATTTAAATGTAACTAAAGCATTTTTCGAGAGATTTTTGCTTTATTTCAAACGAGTCGTAATTTATTAAATATTTTTACCATTTTCGCTTAATTTTTATCGTTTTTGAAAATTAGCGCGCTCCCTCTAACATTCTTATTTACATATCTCCCTTTCAAACCATCTATGAACGCGTACTACGGGGCCTTAATGATTTTTTTTCGGGCAAATTGACAAAATGACCCATAAAAATTAAGTGCCAAATTTATTGGTGGTTAATGTAAACACATTTTATAAATTCCCTAACGATTAAAATAATTTAGTGTCATTTTTGTTGAAAATATATTAGTCTGACTATTTCTTTGATTATTCAAACTCGGATTTTATTAATTTTTTTTTGGGCTTGGCGTATCATTGCAATAAACTTGTAATGCAAGTTTTGAGGGATGGGGAAGGGAAGGAGATAGAAGAGAGGAAGGTTGGGAAGTTCCTGGCTATTTAGATCTGGTCACCGAGGTCCGTCATCTTTACAATGGATATTTTGTATACAGTACCTTGAATTTCCTAATCATCCTTTGCTTCATCTCTTTCCCCTCCCTAATTTCTCTGGCCTCAAAAAATACTCCAAATTGGGTTGCTCACTCACTCCGGGCAGTTGTAACTCTCAGGTCTACTGTTCACAGAACTACTAACACAATATTTTGAAGGAGAGGTCTTCTGTTCACAGAACTACTAACGTAATATTTTAAACGTGAGGTCTACTGTTCACAGAACTACTAACATAATATTTTGGAAAGGAGGTCTACTGTTCACAGAACTACTAACATAATATTTTGGAGGACAGGTCTACTGTTCACAGAACTACCAAAATAATATTTTGTAGGAGAGGTCTACTGTTCACAGAACTACTAACATTATATTTTTTGACAGCGCCTAAATATAGGTAGTATGTGTAAAACGCTCAGCGGTTATTTTAAACTTTAGTTATTGCTTCTTATGTGTTGGACATTGTCCTGTCGGTGAAAGTTCTATTGTAACCCCTCTTTCCGTCTATCTCATAAATCGTGTATGAGATAGACGGAGAGGTTACAACGCAGCCAACACGCCTTCTCAGAGTGGTAGGTGGATCTCCTTTGTGAAAGACCAATACCTGACATCGCATTAGAAGTATTTGATTACTAGATCCGAATACCTCACAACGTTCACAAACAGGGATGCCATAGTCCCCGCTGACTTCAGGCAGTGGTACTGTGGCATGGTATCCACAAAAAGGGATGCCATAGTCCCGCTGACTTCAGGCAGTGGTACTGTGGCATGGTACTCACAAAAAGGGATGCCATAGTCCCGCTGACTTCAGGCAGTGGTACTGTGGCATGGTACTCACAAAAAGGGATGCCATAGTCCCGCTGACTTCAGGCAGTGGTACTGTGGCATGGTATTCACAAAAAGGGATGCCATAGTCCCGCTGACTTCAGGCAGTGGTACTGTGGCATGGTATCCACAAAAAGAGATGCCATAGTCCCGCTGACTTCAGGCAGTGGTACTGTGGCATGGTACTCACAAAAAGGGATGCCATAGTCCCGCTGACTTCAGGCAGTGGTACTGTGGCATGGTACTCACAAAAAGGGATGCCATAGTCCCGCTGACTTCAGGCAGTGGTACTGTGGCATGGTACTCACAAAAAGGGATGCCATAGTCCCGCTGACTTCAGGCAGTGGTACTGTGGCATGGTATTCACAAAAAGGGATGCCATAGTCCCGCTGACTTCAGGCAGTGGTACTGTGGCATGGTATTCACAAATAGGGTTGCCATAGTCCAGCTGATTTCAGGCAGTGGTACTGTGGCATGGTATCCACAAAAAGGGATGCCATAGTCCCGCTGACTTCAGGCAGTGGTACTGTGGCATGGTACTCACAAAAAGGAACGCCATAGTCCCGCTGACTTCAGGCAGTGGTACTGTGGCATGGTATTCACAAACAGGGATGCCATAGTGCCGCTGACTTCAGGCAGTGGTACTGTGGCATGGTATCCACAAAAAGGGATGCCATAGTCCCGCTGACTTCAGGCAGTGGTACTGTGGCATGGTACTCACAAAAAGGAACGCCATAGTCCCGCTGACTTCAGGCAGTGGTACTGTGGCATGGTATTCACAAACAGGGATGCCATAGTGCCGCTGACTTCAGGCAGTGGTACTGTGGCATGGTATTCACAAACAGGGATGCCATAGTCTCGCTGACTTCAGGTAGTGGTAATGTGGCATGGTATTCACAAAAAGGGATGCCATAGTCCCGCTGACTTCAGGCAGTGGTACTGTGGCATGGTATTCACAAACAGGGATGCCATAGTCTCGCTGACTTCAGGTAGTGGTAATGTGGCATGGTATTCACAAAAAGGGATGCCATAGTCCCGCTGACTTCAGGTAGTGGTAATGTGGCATGGTATTCACAAAAAGGGATGCCATAGTCCCGCTGACTTCAGGCAGTGGTACTGTGGCATGGTATTCACAAAAAGGGATGCCATAGTCCCGCTGACTTCAGGCAGTGGTACTGTGGCATGGTATTCACAAACAGGGATGCCATAGTCTCGCTGACTTCAGGTAGTGGTAATGTGGCATGGTATTCACAAAAAGGGATGCCATAGTCCCGCTGACTTCAGGCAGTGGTACTGTGGCATGGTATTCACAAACAGGGATGCCACAGTCCCACAGTTTTCAGGCAGTGGGAACGGTGGCATGGTGTTCACAAACAGGGATGCCGTAGTCTCGCTGATGCCAGTTCACAAAAAAAGTAAATGACTTTTCGAAACCGGTAAGTAATAATTGTGTTAATACGTTTTCACAGCAGATGTTATAATCATGGTTTTCCTAATTAGTACCCACATACACATTGATAATGTTTTGACATCAAACCCACATAGAGAATATACTATAGGATTAACATAGTTCTGCAATACTTAATTTGTTTAAATTTCTATTTATTTTTTTGTTTGTTTTTGAAATCTTTGGGGATACTGTGTGGAGGGTCTTCTGGGTTCTGGGAATGAAAAAGGCGTGGGTGCTCGGAGAAAAATGATGCTGTTCAATAAGTGATAGCATGCCTGATAAAATATTAGTTATTCAGAATATATTGAGTGCACGTATCCTTTTCCTAGTAAATATTATGACGGAATCCGACAATATCAGTATGTCAATATCAATATTTGTATGAACACGTGTTCCGCCGTCCTCGTAAAACTTTCGCTTTAACTGAGACTTTGTTAGGAACTCTGTCATTAGTTTAAGGCCTGCAGTCCCATTTTTTAACAGGAAAACGAATAATTTGAAAACATTTTTATTAAATTAACAGTATTTTATATGAGTGAGTTTTCTCCGTCAATGTGTCCAGGAGTGACGGAAGTATGAATCCATCCCTCCCATTGCGATGCAAGACGATGGGTCGAGAGAGTTCAGCTGGAGAGGTAAAAAGGTCTCACTCCACCAATCTCTCCCGAATCGGCCGACTACACAGTAGGTGGGCAAACACATCTTCCGTTTAAAGACCTAGACAAACCTCACCCCATGAACCCGGGCACCCCTGCTAAGTCACAAAACGTAGCAAATCACTTGGGGGACTTATGGCAGGAGTGTTGGTTATTCAATAAACGGTACCCAACCGCCTCCCAAATTGCTGTCGTTTTACGGATATAAGTCCAGGTCACCACACAAACCTAAAGCCATTTCAAACACGGCTAAACTTGGGCGATTCTGAGAAGTGTCATTGCATGGCCTCATTGGGAGTTAAAACAAGGGATTAGACATAATTCCTTCAGATGGAAAAATGATGTTCTTTTCTATATTATATATATATATATATATATATATATAATTTTTTTTCTGTAATTTCATTACTCCACTTCGCCTATCTCATTGGGCGGGATAAAAAAATAATTCCCTCAGATGAAAAACAACTGTTTTTTTCTAAATTATATGTATATTTTTTCGTAGATCTAATGGAATTTCATTACTCCACTGCACCAGATATCGCCTATCTCATCGGAAGAGATAAAAGATAATTCCCTCAGATGAAAAAAAAAGAAGTTTTTTTTCAAAATTACATGTGTATTTTTCCGTAGATCTAATGAAATTTCATTACTCCACTGCACCAGATAGTGGCCTATTTCATTGGGAGGGATAAAACATAATTCCCTCAGATGAAAAAAATACTATTATTTTATATATTATATATATTGATCGTAGATATATTTCGCAGATCTAATGGTATTTCATCACATCACTCCACCAGAGATTAGCGATCTAGCTATAATATACAATTCGGCGATTCATTGAAACTTGTAAAAAATTATGGATAAACAATATAATTCTACAATTTTATTACATTATTAATTTACGTATTATTCTACTATTATGTACATACCTAGGTACTTGAGGTTTATTTACGTAACGAAAATGACAACAGAGTCGTCAACTTGTCGCTCGTCACTTGTCACGTTAAATTCGATATGATTATAAATATAAGTTTGCGTAGGGGAGTCCAATACATAAATATTTAGTGCCAATATCTCAATACACCTCTGTATCGTTGTATTTATCTATGGAAATAACTAAATTATCTGTAACGGTTTTCTCTTGTACGGCGAGGTGTGTCGTCATGAAGTCTGCACTGCTTTTTCTCTCAACTCTCAAATTCATTACCCATAGGCCATGGAGTTTTAAAATATCAATTTAATGTTACGTAATATTTTTTTTCTAATCTATATTTTTTTTCGGAGAATTAGAACAATTGTTCAAAGTTCAAAGTTAATTTTCAAGTTCTGTGAAAGATTTTTTTAAGTTTTGTTATTATTTCAGATTTGTCAAGCAACTAGCCTATAATGATAAAATAGCAGAACTTGAAAAGGACTTTCACAGAACCCTAAATTGAACGTTGAAATTTTATGAATTGTTCAAATTCTTCGAAAAAACCCGTCCTAAATGTTCGTTTGTTCAACATCTTAAATTTCCGAGAGTTCTTCATCGATTGCTTTGAAATTTTGACACAATATTGCATTCGAATTTGCGTGTGTTTTTACATACCTATATTATATAGATGTTACCTGCGACAGGTAAAAACAAGCTTTTTTTGAAAAACAGCGTCATCTGTTGGACGTAAAAAGAACACACGCTTTTGTTTGAGAAGGTTTATTATATTGATTTAAAGTAGAGAAAAGTCGAGCAACACCGGGTACATGTCAGCTAGTATTTATATAAAATAGGTGTAGGTGATTATTTTTTAAATTTATGATTTGTTTTTTAAATACTACAGGGTTTTCCAATAAGAGGTGTTATTTTGATATTTAATCGTAAAAGATCAATGGTTTCGTTGAAAGTAAACGTTGTCCCGATCAATACCATCTAACTCCGGCCATAAAAAATCATTAATCATCTCTCGATAGCGCAATCCATTCACCGTAACTGTTGCTCCAGCCTCATTTTCGAAAAAGTAAGGTCCAATGACTCCACCGGACCATAAAGCGCACCGAACAGTCACACGTTGAAGCTTTTTAACAATAACTCTTGGGTTTTCCGAGCCCCAAATGCGACAATTTTGCTTGTTGACGAAGCCACCGAGGTGGAAATGGGTCTCATCACTCAAGATGATTTGCATTTGATTCACTCAAGTGAATTTTAATAATTTCAATGCGTTGTTGAAGCGTGTATCGTTCCATTTTTATTAATGGCGTAGTTTCTACTTGTAAAATGTCAAAAAATGACAGCTTCAAAAGTAACATCTACCGAAATAGCGGGCTATTCAAAATAACACCTCTTATTGGAAAACGCTGTACTAAGTTACAAGATATTTTGAAAATATTTTTTCTATTTTCGCACACTTGACATTCAAATTATGAGGGAAATTATTGTCTACATCTGATTTCGATATCTGCGTTTAAGCTTTAGCTTGGGCAACGCCGGGGACTTCATTAATACAAACCAAAAGGGCTTATTTTGTTCCCATCAGCCTGTTATAATACATACATATTCAATTTATAACATTTCTCTACTTAATTAGGAGGTAGAGGTATAGTCCTAACTGCCCGGAGTTACTGGATCTACACGGAGAAAACTGATATCAAATATTGTTAATTATTAAGAATCTGGTCAAATTATTCATAGGTACTCCTGTTAAAAACGGCACTGGAGGTCTTTAACGAATGAATTGACAGATGTCATAACTATCAATAAAGCAAAAATATGTTATGAGGAAGTCGGAACAGGTGTTCTTAAAAATTATCATGTTTAAGATTTTACAAATGGACATGCAGTCACATTTTTAACAGTATTTTGATAAATCATCCGTACTCATTTTTTTCCGAGTATAACATCCCCAAATGGGGTATGTTGTGAAGGGAGGGAGAAAGAAGAGGTTGCTTGTGAAGGATCTGGCTATTCAGATCTGATTATTAAACATGGTTAACCCTCAATCATTCGCGCGGTTTTTAGCCTCGTGAGCAGTCGCGGGGTGTTGTGGCCACCCCACATGTTCAAAGTAAATTTTTATACATATAGTATCAGTTAATGGAATTTTACCAGCATTTTATTATTTAGTGTTGTGTGACGTAGTACATATGTAAATAAATATCTTTCCCCAAAGAACCAAAAAATACAACTTCTTAGCATAAACATAAACATTCTCATTGAAAATCATAAATATAAGGGTTAATTAACAAAATCAAATAAAATTTTCTTAATAATATAGTATCCTCCGATAAAATAACCTCCGCAAAAGTAAAACACGAGCACTCGCGGGGTGTCGTGACCACCCCACGAAAACTTTGACACGTTGCGAGCGCTCGCACCTCACTGCCCCTCCCTCTCCGTGTCGACGGGTTTAAAGGTCACTTGAAGGTACTGAGACGCGCGGACTCGTAACTAGACAAATTATTATTAATTTTTACGTTAAAAAAATGCGTGGGGTGCTGACAGCACCCCGCGCGAGTGATTAAGGGTTAATTCCATAAAGAACATTGGAATCGATCCCGCGACCTCTGAATTTGTGGCTGAGAATTTTAAATGCTCCGCCACTGAGTTCGTCCAATATAGCCTAATGCCAAGCCTATACCAATTTACCCAGCGCTGAATCGTTTATGTTTGCCTGATATAAATATTTATTATACATTAATTATTCGCCTAAACAAGAATTGAAAACATCTGATACCTCCAATGGATACATACTTGGACACAAGCGTTTCTCCATACCAGTCGACGTTTGAGCTTTGTCCTCTCACTACGGTACACAGAATCCAGTACATGGTAATGGTACCTGAGACCTAACGTATTATACAGTACAATGCCTATTTATTGTAGTGCAACACCTTCGATCTAAAGTTTACATTAGTCAGTAAGTGATTTAAATCAATTCAGAACAAAATCAATAAGTGAACTTTTAGTGAAGTGGTAATAGTGCGTTGGTTTTGTGTGATAATTAAATATATATCTTTGTTATTGGTGTTTATCGTTGTTCAAATATGGTCAAATTTATTTAATAATTTTTTCGAAGAAAGATAAATTGAATACGTATATTCGGATTATATTTGAAATCCACTTATTGCCATCATTTTAAATTGGGGGAGTTTGCTAGGTAGTCCGCTCTATTAACTGACCGATCACAATAATTTTATTTAATAAGTTTTTTTTTTAATAAAAAAATGCTTTTAAATGCTTTTTTTTCTCATTCAAAACTTCAGTTTACGAACTTTATGGCGTCTCTTCATAATTTTTTTTTGATATTTCAAAGCTCCAACGCGTGTGTTTTTAAGAGTTTTCAATAATAAAAAAATTCCTGTTATAAAATTGTAGGTACTAACACAGAACCGTAAAAATCTTGAGATATTTTGCTAGTAAATCTGCTACTTAAGTAAGTTTTTTATCATGTGGAAAAACGTAATTTTTTCGACGTTAGAAATAGAAATAATAATTCTTTCCATACTGGATTTCAAATATAATTTAAGATTTTCACGGCCAAAAGTATTTTTGTTATTTGTTTTTGGGGTGTTATGCAGGACACATCTGCTCTGATGATGGACACTGCAATGCTGTCCGAAACGTTGGCTAAAGAAGGAGTTAGCGCAACACGGCCTAACACCCCAAAAACAAATAAAAAAAATACTGGATGTCATTAAAAAAATATTAAAACTAGCCAAAACGAATAATTCATATTTCGCGCCGCTTTCGTAACAATCGGTTTAACTTTCAAAATAATTATTTATTTTTTATTATATGAACGACATAAAAGTGAAGTCAGTTTTCTTACAAATTCCCCATTTAGTAAAAATTTAAGTAACAATGTTATTAGCGTTTTTGTCAACATTTTTCTCGTTTGATATTAAAATTTTATTATTTATAAATAGTAATGTTTATTTTTAATGCGTACATCGGAAAGATAATATTTTCTAGTTTCTAAAGCAGCATTTGTTTTTACGTAGAGTTAAAATACGATTATATAGCGCATTTGAAGTACACATAAATTATTGCAAACTGAAAAAATGTGTTGAAAATACTGAAGGGTTGGTAAAGGCGATGCACTACGTCGTGTAATATTTTAAATTGAGCCGCTATCAATAACAACCCTTACGTGGATGGCGATAGGGTTTAAATTCCCGCTTAACACCATCCGCCTGTTTTGATTTATGCAAGAAAAAAAACATGGGCAAAAAGTGCCTTTTATTTTATTTTGTGGATGTTCAGGCATAAATATTAAATTTTTTTCCGATCATTTTATAAATAACGTAATTTTTCACATTATACAATAAAATTATAACCAAAAATGGGTTCGTAAGTAGGAGATTTTGAACTTTAAAGCAGTTTTCATAGGCCTTATACATTATTTTTTTCTGGGCTTATAAAAAGACTTATCTAAAAAATACTCGATAATTTCAAAGGCCAAGATGTATTCTACTCGCAGTATTTAATTAAAGCATCTGAAACATTTCTAGGCGACCAAATTTTCAAACCAAAAACACATGATTTTACATTACTACATATGGCATCGCCTTAATGGCTATTTGAATGCTACATAGCTCACAATGGAAATGATGTTTCAAAAAACATTGATTACCTAAGCATGCCCTTTGCATAATAATAAATGGACAATTTTTAGAGCGCAATTTTTGTTAAAAATCATCAGGAAGGTAGGAATATCAAACCCAAATATATTTTTATGATGCGTATTACGATTTTATCCAAATTACAAGTGAACCTATCTGTGCGATGGAGAACGTTGGCAGTTAAGGCGAAGCTTAATGCCAAATCACTATTTCGATTAATCTTTATAACGAATTGGTGTACATTATGAATACCAAAAAATATGCTGTAGATGAATTGAAGGTTTTCCTATCGTTTCGCTGGAGTAGAATACAAATAAAAAAATAAATTACTCAATAAAAAATATAAATGTAAACTACTAAAAAATATTTTTTTTCAATAGAAATGTATGAACGCGTAAAGGAAACAACTTTTAAAAAATACAGTATTATAGCAAAGATTATCTGTGACAGTTTCACTTGATTAACTTTTTTGCTTTCTTATAAAATTATTTACAAAATAAATAAAAACAAGTTTTTTTGCTTGAAGTCGAACGTTTGTAGACTCCGTTTGTCAAGCGATTTTATACATATTGTATACCAAGAATATACACATTTTTGTCTTGTAGCTTCCTCTTAAAATCAGTTCCCCTTGTCCTCTTCAGGCCGGGATCCCATCACTTCCATAAGTGGAAGATCCCTCCAGGGCCTCCAGGCGTCCCTGTCCCTGGCTACTTCAGCGGCCGTTGCTTTTCCCAACTTTACCTGGGTCGGTTCAATAAACGTTTCCCCTCTGGAACAATAATCATCGCTATTATTTTTTTGCGAAAGTCGGCCTTCTTGCATTCTTAGTATCTACCTAAATGACCACAAATTTAATAAGTAATTTCTTTCAGGGCCTATGTCATATCTTTGGGGATGCTGTGTGGGGGTTCTTTCTATCGAAAGGAAGGGTATGACGGGTGGGTAGGAATATGGGGTTCAGTGTGTTCTGGGGTGAGTGACGTATAAATATACCCATCCCTCTGCCAGAGACCAGTTGTAGAGGTCAAAGGGTCTCTCCAAACCAGCCTCTCCCGATCTGGCACGCCACGCAGGTGGTGTGCAGGCGTATCTTGAACACACCTCACCCGATGAACCCGGCTACTCCTGCTAAAGCCACTAAACGTAGCGAATCACTTGGGTCACCTATGGGAGATGTGTTGGTTATGAAATAGATGGTTCCCTTTACCTATGAAATCACAGTCACAATCAAGTCGGGATTGACAAATCATTTTCTGTTATCTCTATCTCTAAAAAGTATAAAATTAAGTCGCTATCCGCGTCTGTCTGTTTGTGTTCTTAGTTCTTCTAAACTACGCTACGGATTTTGATAGAGTTTTCAGTGTTTTCACTATGGTTTAGAAAATTTCTTCCGGAAGGTTGACATATATCCTTCCAGCATGGATGCACTATCTGAATGGTCGTTGATAAACAAATTAGATTTCAATACAAACAAATGTTTCAATGCGTTGTTGAAGCGTGTATCGTTCCATTTTTATTAATGGCGTAGTTTCTACTTGTTAAATGTCAAAAAATGACAGCTTCAAATTAACATACCTATACCGAAATAGCGGGCTATTCAAAATAACACCTCTTATTGGAAAACCCTATACTATTAATTTATTATTTTTGAACAATAATTATAAGCCTGAAACACCTATATAAATTGAAAAAAATTTACGAGAAAAAATATATGCCGCCGGCGGGTATCGAACCCACAGCCTTCGGACTGCCGGTTAGGTGCTCTACCAATTGCGCTACGTAGGCTTATTCAGAACCCGCCAAATTATTCAATATATACCAGTATTTTTTATTCAAAATGTATGCTTATTAGCTAGATAACAATCATTTAAATAGAAAACTTTCAACTTTATTTTTGTAGGAAAGAAAGTGTTAATACTAAATCTCCTACATTTGTTTGTGAAATATTTTGACTTGTCAAATATTATTATTTTTAATGATGTTAAACTAATGTTTTTAAGAATCAAAGTTTTTTTATGCATAGCACAAAGGATAAAATATTTTTTTTCAATGCAATAATTATTGGAGCCCAGGCATGTATTTTTTCAATTTATTCAGTCTAACTATTATTGCTTAAAAATAATATATGTTATCCTTTGTGTTATGCATAAAAAAAACATGACTCTTAAAAACATTGGGTTTATCATTAAAAATAAACTATTAATTTAATCCATTAAGAAAATTGGTATCTTCAAAACAACATATTCCTTAGATATGTAATTATTTTTTTGCAAATATCTTTAAAATCACTTTATTGTAGTGATGGGCAAAATCGAGACAATTGAAACATTCAAATAATCAGATGATTAATCGACGAATCTATGTGTGTCAGCGGGAGAAATAGCTTTAAAACGATTGTCTCGGACTGTGTTTTCGAATGCATTTTGACATCGCAATCGATTGTCCAAGAATCGTTTGTCTATTGCAATGATTCGAAATATTTCGATTGTTAAAAAGATCGAGCGAATGATCGGTGATTCATCGATTTTGCGTGATCACAATTTTTTATATTTCAATTTGGAAAATGATTTAATTATTTATTATTTATTATTTATTTTTATTTATTTATTTTTCATGTTCTCCGTAAAACGGTTATTCACCAATACATTATGGAGAAGATTACAAATTAGACAAAAAGTATAGCAAAACACATAAAAAGGTCAGTTTCACTACTTTGTGACATACGTCAAAAGATAATTGTTAAACTGCCTGTAGGTTACGTTAAAAATGTCGATGGTTAATGCAGACTCGTTGAGCAGTTCAGTCGCTCTGTTGACTGGGGCGTTCTGATAGGCAGAAGTCCTCGCTTTTGGAGCATAAAAAAGGGTATGGGACCTTCCACGAGTATACTTGTCTGGGACATATAAGTTAATCTCTTTCAAAATAGGTGGATTATGTATAGTTCCAGAGATTATCTTAAAAAAATGTTTTCCTAAAAATATTTTTCGGCGGGCTTCTAATGTATTAAGATCGAGCATTCCTGCTAAGAATAAGGATGGATACAGGAAAGGGTAGTACATATATTCCCTCATATATAGGTAACGCATGAATCTCTTTTGTACTTTTTCTATTTGTTTGTGTTATAAAGGGTGCATCAAAACAGACAGGGCAGTTTGGAAGGGCTATTAAAAAAACGACGCAACTTAAAGAAATGGGGTTTATTTTGTTTCATTCGGTACATCATGCCGTTTTATGCATCAAGTCCTGAAGATAACATCAGAAAGACGATGGACTTCTGCAGCGATACATGGATACAGGCGATTTCTGAAGTTTTCGGCCGCATTTTGGCACTTTTCGACGGGTAAAGCGGCGATTTCCTCACGAATTTGATTTTTGAGTTCTTCCAAGGTATGAGGCCGATGTTTAAAAACATTTTCCTTCAGGTAACCCCAAAGGAAGAAGTCGCAAATGCTCAAATCAGGTGAGCGCGACTTGGAATACGCTAATCTAATAATATTCTGTTAATCGACTCTTGAAATGTCCAAACTAAAGTATTTGCTCGAGTTTATCGTATCATGTCTTGTCCCTGAGTTTTCTCTCGAATACGATTAAGTATCTTAAGTCGTTTATTGGCAATTTGCACAACAAATTGACAACTATTCTGCCGAAAGCCGAAAAGCTGAATAAATGCAAATAACTTTTTATAGAAATTGTTGAAAGCGTTGTTTGTCTGGACACGTTTCACGGTATTATTCAAATTCACTATTAGTTGTTGTCTGTTCATTTTAGCTTTTGATCAAATTCCGATCAGTCGTCGTCGAACATGACGGGGATGTTGTTATGCTTGATAATTGATCACAATTTGTTCACAAACTAAAACGGGCTGAGAATCAATGTTGTGGAACGTTGTGTATGATGGTTATAACATGTGATGGATTATGAAACGCACCAACCTAATACTGAATTTATCTTTCGATATTATGTATGTCTATACTTTGTAAACAAAAATCAGGCAACAATGTACTCATAATTTAACCTTTAATGTGCCAAGAAAACCGCGATGGATTTTTGACGTTTATACCTGTAGTGTGCCGACGAAACCATCGTGGATTCTAACTAACCATCACGCCGTTTCTCCGCAGGGGTAGGCAGAAAGGACGGACCGCCAAACAACTCTGTCATGGCACACACTCCTTGCCTCATTCACATTCATACATCGTCTCACACATACTCTTTTGTTATTCCAACTCTTGTCCATGGCTCGACACAAGTATCTGGTTCATTTGATCATGCCATGTCTTCCTCGGGGGTCCCCGACATCTTCTACTATTCACTTTCTCGTCATATATTTTCTTTGCACTCCTTTCTTCGTTCCACTTGCCGAGGTTTTATTGTATTTTGTAACATATTGTAATACTGACATATTTTTTATTCGCCTGGCAAGGAAATAAAGCATTTGAAATATTCTAGACTCTCGTTTCGTCACGTGCAAATATATTAATTTTATCTTTGAATTTTTTTGGAAAGTGAAAAATATTCCTGATTTTCAAAGCCTTAGTAGTACTGGAAAGCCTCACAATTTTTATTTATTTTTAATTGTGAATATCATTTATTTAGCTTTATGGAAAATGCAATAAGAAGATTTTCGTATTTCTTCATTTTGTATATATTTTTAATAATTTTTAAGAGAAAAATAAAAACACATCTCTGGTGATTGCTGCGGGTGATTGACATTTTTCCCCTGGGATACTAAGAACATGAACCATTTGCCATATTATGGCAAGTTTGCAAAAAGTTTTGAGCGATCGCTTGCTATAATGTACCAATCTTATATAAAACCTAAAAATATGATTTATTGGCTTTTAACCGCAGAAAGCAACTCATATGTTTCCATATTAATAATTTGAAGAGTGATATTAATTAAATCGAACGGTAAAATCGAAAACTGAACACCCATCGCTCGAGTAGTTGGAGTAGTAGTTCGCTGGAGAATGACACTCCAAGGGTTAAATAAAATGTGTTCACATTCAGACACATATCAAAAAATATCTCTTGTTATATAAAGTTGATGGACAACAGACACAAACAATTCTGACAGGCACCTAATGAACCACCACGTTTTTATTAAATATCAGTCTGTTACACAATTGGTATTTCCTATCTGCCTTTTACTATCATTATTGTGGCTACATTCGTTATTGAGACGTCTCATTAGAATTCTGACATGAAGCAGTGTATTGAAGACTGGATATCATTGGGTTTACTTCTGCCCAGATCTGTCATTCAAATTTCTTAATTAAAATATTTTTAAAAATACTAACGCAAGAGCCATAGATTATTAAATTGTCAAAAAATTATTCTGCTCATTGCTGAGTATCATAACCCCTACTTTATTAGTCTAAACAACCAGGGTATCTTGCAATAGTCAAAAGTACATACATTGGTCGACGATCTTATTCTTGAGTCTCGTCAAAAGTACATAATTACGTACACCAAACGTCAAAAGTCATTCCACTCGAACAACGAGTGGGTAGAATCTCTGTTTGTTCGAGTGGAATGACTTCTTCGAGAATCAAGGACCTGGCTCCTCCACTTCTCGTGCCAAGGAGACCGACATTCTTCTGCTTCCCCTGCCAAACACTTTGCCAGTGACAATAATTTTTTCAGAGTGGATTTCTCAGTTTGGCGAGTAACGTGTCCAAAATATCTTTGAATGCGTTATAGTCGGTCAGTTGGTCAGTTGATAACCTATTGTGGATGCGTAGATCTTCCAGAATTGACAGAAAAGATTCTGCAGCTACACATTTTGTGGTAGTCTGTCTTAGTGCCATGTTTCGTCAGATTAATATGGGCAAAATCAGCGCCCAGACGATCTCATCTTGGTGGTCTTTATTATGTCACTGTCATGTGACTTGATATCTTTTAAGTTTAGGGTTGTTTTCGCGTAAGTTACGAACTGATTTCTTTTCATTTTTGTTAATGTCTATAAAGAAACATAGTAGAATAGTACTTATAACATTCTTTATAATCCTCTTCACTAGGGATTCCTCTTCCGATCTGATCTATGGGTTGTCGTGTTAGTGTTTCGTTATGATTTCCTCATCTTCATGTTTGTAGAAATCACCTTCATATTTGTTGATTTCCTCATTTTGATGTTTATTGATTTTCCAATATTCTTATGTGTAGACCTCACCTTCACATTTGTTGATTTCCTCATCTTCTTTGTTGTCGACTATGTTTATTGATTTCTTCATCTTAATGTTTGTAGACCTCACTTTCAAGTTTGTTGATTTCCTCGTTTTCATTGTTATTGACTATGTTTATTGATATCTTCATCTTAATGTTTGTACACCTCATTTTCATTAAAGATACCTACATTAAAAGGCTTCAAATCTAAGCTGGTCCGAATGACAGTTTGCTAGAACACAGTAAAGCCCGCGTTCAGCCATATGATTCAAACATGCAGTCAATCAAGCAAATCGTATGAAACTACATTCCTACATATTCGTTAAAATCCACCGTACGTTTGTACCTATATAGTATTACGTATCACTTGTTAAGCGAACTGCGGCCGTGCCGTCAGCAGGGGCACAAAAGATAATGAATCTCATTAATAATAGTTCTAAAAGGAGACCACAAGATTATTCTACAGAGTGTTTCCAGTAAACAAACAAAAAAATGCTTTTTGACCCTTCAACAATCTTGACCCGCATTAAGATGTATTTCGTCGTTTGCCGGATGATGGCTACTTGTTATTTGCTCTTCTATTTCGGTTTTATTATGACAACTTGCCGGTTGATAACTTTAATTGTTGATTAATTATCATAATAACTGCTATAATGTAGATTTATAAAGAATTTGACGTGCGTGGAATTTGTAGAAATGATAATAAATTATTGTAACGCTCCCGACGACAGATTAATTAAGCATGCTAACAAAAATAAATTAAAAGAAAATAATGGACTATCTTGGTCACGTAACACGGCCAAAACCAACTAAAACTAGGCTGACAAAACTTTGGAATATTTAACTGGACATCGACTTCTTCTTTGTACTGTGGAAGAGGTTCGGTTTTCTCTAAAGTGCGTTTGTGCAGTGAGCTCACATAAGAAAAGATAAGAAAATAAGACAAACTATGATTAAAATTTTACCATACTCTAAGCAGCGAGCCGTTTAAATTCGGTTCTAATAATATTTGTACTGCCCAAGAGTGAGTCCGAAATGAGTCCCAAATTCCATTGGTGCGTTATGAATATCAGCACCTATTGGACCTTCGGTTATATTTCGCAAGTTCATACAAAACATACTATTGGCGGTAGACCTGCAAACCTTGGAAATATACTAGCTGCTTTAGTGCACAGCACCGATGAATTTGTTAACATCGAATTTGTACTGATTTTGCAAGAGTCAACAATCATCAATCCTTTAGATCTAGGAAAAAATATATCATAATAAGGAAAAGACCAACATTGGATTTTTTCTTTCTTTTTTAATCTCCCATTGAACTCCCAATGAGATTGGCGAAGAACCACTACTGGTTATAAAGGATTCTGAGGTTATTCATTCAATCAGACAGTCAGGATCAGGATCTGGAGTTCAGTATCTACTTACTTCATTCAGCAACGACTTGCCTCTTGGATACTGGTGGAGGGATCATTGTTCTACGATATAGTTAGTTTAGTGAGACCCATGTCTTCCAGGGGAGGGAGATCCCCGACAATTAGTTGTGTCTACAAAGTGATTGTTTTTCACGTCAGAGATCTGCAACAGAGTTCTCGACGAGTTTTCAGAAGAATGTCGTTATTGGAGCAGATTCCAAAAGGTTATCGGTTAAATTAAATGTAATTTTCACTCGAAATACGAAAAATATTTAAGTCACCCTTTCGTTTCGCTCTGAATTCTGCCATGCAGAAGTCTATCTTAAGTTTTAAGGACTGATACCTGATACCTTAAAACCCCAAAACTTAGTGTAAGTATCGTAGCGTGCTTTTGCCCCTTTAACTTTCCCATAGATAATGACGTCGCCGATTTTGTCCTGATTGTGATTGTGGAATTCAAAGCGTTTGAAAATAACATTGCCCCAATTAAGTGTTAAAAACTGACGTCAGAAGAAATAGACCTGCTCTAAAGCATGTAGATGTAGATTGAACAAATTCTGGTAGATTATCATAATAGATTGGAAATGATTTGCGCGTGTGATGACTGATGATGTTGAAGTAACTCCATTAAAGCATAATTCATTAATCAAATTACTTCGTCATTGTCATTAGCGAATTGGATGCACTCGGACCGTTTGATGATGTATCTACTGCACACATTGCACATGATGTAACAGACTGCACAGATATTAATTTTAATTTATCGTAATGGAATATAAATTAAAATTACCTGGGTACACAGATCAGCTGGTAATGCTGGCATGCATTAGTGATTACAATTAAACATCACGTTTTATTATGACAGTTTCTTCGCCACATGAGTGCTTTTGGTTAAAATTAATTAAATTAGATTATTAAGCATTTGTACACCGTTGACTTTTGTCACATGAGAACAGATCGTTTCTCGTTTCTAAGTCTCGTTATTGAGTTCAATGGCTCGGCTGTGAGGAAGGAGAGAACATAGGTCTCGAAGAGACTACACGGAGAAAAATGAATACGGTTTTTAAAAATTCAAATACTGTAAAAAATGTGTCTGCATGACTATTTCCTAATAAAATATTAGTCATTCAAAATATATCTGAACACGGATGGACGAGATGCCAAAGTACACGTGTTCCGACTTCCTCAAAACATATTCGTGCTTTACTGATAGTTTGTTATGAGTTATGAAATGTGTCAAATCATTCGTTATAGCCCTGCAATCCCGTTTGTAACAGGTAATCGAATAATTTTACGAGATTTTTTAATAAAATAACAATATTTTATATCATTAAGTTTTCTCCGGCGTTGTAGGAGTGAAGAAAGACAGTATTTTTCTTCATCCCGAGTGTAGAAGCCACATACCAGATTTTTATTTTTATTTTTATTTATTGGGGAAACAAACAGTTTTAAAATTTTAGACAAACAATAAAATTTTATATGCTGCATTAACCAGTGAAGTTTCCGCATTAAATTCAGGTTAGATACCGAAAAAAACATAAATAAACAGGAAAACATAAACAAAACACAATAATGAAAATAACTGAGATATTTTCGATATCTTAAGCTGGGTCCAGACATGTTCTTTTCTCCGTACCGTACCTCCGTTTCGTATCAGCGTCGCGATCAAGAACGCTAGTTTGGACGCCCGTTCGGCACGGTACGGTGGTACGGCGTCTCGATACGGATAGAGGTACGCTCCGATCCATCGCGAGTCGGTTTTTCGACCCGTTCAAAGGCGATACGGTACGGGTCTGCGCCAGCCTGGACGTGTTCGCGGCGTGCATTGGACGTGTTCTCTGTCACTACCCGAATCAGCGTGAAAAATGCAGTGGGATAACTATAATATTGTGAAGCTTATCGATGGATATAGGGCCAGGGAAGTTCTGTGGGATCCCGGAAATAGGAATTATTACAATAAAAATATAAAGCAAGATGCATGGGAGGAACTGTCTTTCGAAATGAACACGCGATGATCGCAGCGACGTTACGGAGATACGGGCTCTTGATCGCGACGCGGATACGAAACGGAGGTACGGTACGGACAAAAGATGATGCGTCCAGAGTTTTTGGATCGCGACGCTGGTACGAAACGGAAGTACGGTACGGACAAAAGAACATGTCTGGACCCAGCTTTAGACACATCTTAATGAAAATAACTGAGATATCTTAGATATCTTACACACCTTAGTGAAAATAACTGAGATATCTTAGATATCTTACACACCTTAATGAAAATAACTGAGATATCTTAGATATCTTACACACCTTAATGAAAATAACTGAGATATCTTTGATATCTTACACACCTTAATGAAAATAACTGAGATATCTTTGATATCTTACAAACCTTAACGAAAATAACTGAGATATCTTACACACCGCAGGGGGAGAGAGTACGTAATTAAAAAAAATGATTTCATTTTCTCCAATATGCATTTAGTACTCTGAACTAAGGACAGATGGAAAATATCGGCGTCTGAAAATATGTTATTGTATTTTGTGCATGTCCATCTGAAAAATGAATGTTGTGTGTAGTTAGTTTTAGAGTGTGGTATGTGGAATAGTTGGTTTGACCGTGTGTTTTGAACTGGACAATGGAAATGAACATTTTCCAGAAGGTAGTAGTTGTCAACAGCGTTGTGGATAATTTTGAATAAGGATATGAAGCGTGCTAGCGGCGTGACATATGAGTGTGATAGTGTTGAAAAATTCTAATTCGAGAGTATTGTTAGTTGTTTGGTACAAAACGATTTTTTTACGTTTTTTCGAATATTCTGTATTTTGAATGAAGATTTTCAGGAAATTTTACCGATTTTCTGTTTTCGGCTACAATAATATAAATAATGCCATTTTCCGTTTTCGGCTACAACAGCATCAATAATACCTTAGCACTTATAAGTTCACGGAAAAAACTTCCTGATAAAAAATATTAGTTATTTATTAAAAATTATTCGTATTCGAATTCCTTTTCAAAAACGGGATTGTCGGCCATAATTGATAGGTAACCTAAAAAACTTTAAGTTAAATACCAATGTTTTGTCACGATGTCCGAACACGTGTTCGTAAAAGACCTCGCATTTTTGAATTTTGTTCTGATATATTATCAACACATTATTTGCGGGAAACAAGAAAACTCGTCATACGCCTTTTTACTGTAAGACGCGCGAGACGAGTTTACTCGTTTTGTTGCGCAAATCGGTAAGGAGCGAGATACTTGTAAACAAGGGGTACTAAATGGGTGCGGGTCATGTGTTTTCTATTGTCGGCGGTACCCGATCTATCTACCTGTCAATACAATGAGTTTGAGACACAACAAAAAAATAAAAATAATAAAATCGTTGTCGCGTATGTTCCGCTCACAAACTACGCAGTGAAACGCGGTACATGTGCAAGTTTTGCAATGTGCCCTGCATAAAGGAAAGTGTTTCGAACGCTATCACACATTGAAGCACTATTAGGTTATAGTTTTTTTATATGTATTGAAAATTTCTAAATAATCTTGTAATTTTGTATGAATAAATTTCGATATGTTATTTCGATTGTGAAATACTGTTTTTTCTATGATTCCCAAGAAAGTAGAAAGTTTTTATTCATAAAATAAGAAATTACATATATATTGCTAAGTAAATAAATAGAGACATCTTTTAAAAGTGAAACACTGAAAGTTTCATCGAAAAATATCAAATAGATCATAAGAAATGAAGATTTTTTGGAAAGTCTAATTTTGGCGCTAAAATTTAAAAAAAAAACACCCGCGCTTCGTTCTCAATTTGGCGGTAAAATGCAGGTGGATGAACAGGTGTTCCGATATCATAACGAATTTACCAACACTTTTTAACAGGATGCTGCTACTGATAACATACATCCGACCTTTCTCCGTGTGCACTTGTCACGAGCCGCCACTGATAACATGCATCCGACCTTTGAACTAAAAGAAATAAAGATTATCTTAGTAAATAGTGTTTTTTTATTACCATATTATGAATTTAATCGACACATAAATCTTGATCTTATATTAGATATTAGGTACATCAAGATAATGATTGAGATAGAGGGGACGCTATTTATTTTATTCGATGGGCAAATAGTAAATTCCTTTAAATTTATATCTCACTAATATAACTCTCACTAATATCACTATAACAAGGCAAAGGTTTTGATAGTATCTGCTATTGAAACGAACAATCTGATTTTATACTCGATTAGATGGTTATCGTTAATCGATGTGAAATTGATGGAAACTGATTAAATTTTTTATTGTTTTCTTCTATGGCAACCCTAATAATTATAAATTTAAGGAATGATGTAGCGATGGTCATAGTAATATAAATAATAGTATTTCTCTCCAAAAAAGTATGTTACTAATTTAAATTTATTTAATATCAATTATTATGCATATTATGAAAAATTTCAATCTGTAAATTAACCCGCCATAATGAAGGCATGGCGGGTGAAATAATACTAAAAATGTATTCACGGTAATTTTTTTTATGAGCTACTGAATTTTGAAAGAACTAAAAATGTGTATATTCTTGGTATACCTTATATTGTGGGTAATAGTAATTAAAATCGCTTGAAAAACGGAGTCTAGAAACGTTCGATTAGCACAAGACTGGTTTTTATTTATTTTGTAAATAATTTTATAGGAAATCAAAAAAGTTAATCAAGTGAAACTGTCACAGATAATATTGGCAATAATACTGTATTTTTTAAACATTTTTCCTTTACGCGTTCATACATATTTTTTAGTAGTTTACATTTATATTTTTTATTGAGTAATTTATTTTTTTATTTGTATTCTACTCAAGCGAAACGATAGGAAAATCTTCAATTTATCTAAAGAAATTTTTTGGTATTCATAATGTACACCAATTCGTTATAAAGATTAATCAAAATGGTGATTTAGCATTACGTTGAAATTTCGATAAAAATAATTTATGTTTTTTACTTGTATTATCATATACAGGGTTTTCCAATAAGAGGTGTTATTTTGAATAGCCCGCTATTTCGGTAGATGTTACTTTAGAAGCTGTCATTTTTTAATATTTGACAAGAAGAAATTACGCCATTAATAAAAATGGAACGATACACGCTTCAACAACGTATTGAAATTATTAAAATTCACTTGAGTGAATTAGATGCAAATCATCTTGAGTGTGAGGCCCATTTCCACCTCGGTGGCTTCGTCAACAAGCAAAATTGTCGCATCTGGGGCTCGGAAAACCCAAGAGTTATTGTTGATAAGCCTCTCTATCCTCAACGTGTGACTGTTTGGTGCGGTTTATGGTCCGGAGTCATTGGACCTTAGTTTTTCAAAAATGAGGCTGGAGCAACAGTTACAGTGAATAAATTGCGCTATCGAGAGATGATTAATGAAATTTTATGGCCGGAATTGGATGGTATTGATCTGGACAACGTTTAATTTCAACAAGACGGCGCTAAGTATCACACAAGCAACGAAACCATTGATATTTTACGGTTGAATATCAAAATAACACCTCTTATTGGAAAACCCCGTAGAATCACCTCCCGAAGTTTGTGCACTTTACCTTCGGACACCCTGTATATTATCTGTTGAATTGTACATGTAGACATGACCGCAAGTAACAAGTTATTTGTGATTAATGGACGATTAGCCATACAGTATAGCAGGTAATTCGTGAGTGGAAATGTGTTATTATTGTATAATTTAACCCAATTCATAATCTCAATCTTCAATGTGTAATCGAATAGCTACTAAATTTTTAATTTATCAATATTATTATTTCTTGATAAGATTACAACATTGATAATTTTTCTCGTGATTCGTAATCTTTTAACCCTCTGGATGACGATTTTTCCCTGGGACATGCTAGAAAAGGAGCTCTTATACAGGGTGTCCGGGAGTAAAGTGCAAGTAAACTTCGGGAGGTGATTCCTTAGTAAAAAAAGAAAAGTAACTTTTTAGAAATTCCAATGTTTTTTTAGATACAAAAATATTTTTCCATAGAAGAATATTTATTTTACCATACAAAATATTCAACTTTTTAACCTGAAAACGTTTGAATTTAAACAAAATTTGTTCATATTTTTTACTTGTACAGGGTTTTCCAATAAGAGGTGTTATTTTGAATAGCCCGCTATTTCGGTAGATGTTACTTTTGAAGCTGTCATTTTTTGTCATTTGACAAGTAGAATCTACGCCATTAATAAAAATGGAACGATACACGCTTCAACAACGCATTGAAATTATTAAAATTCACTTGAGCGAATCAAATGCAAATCATCTTGAGTGATGAGGCCCATTTCCACCTCGGTGGCTTCGTCAACAAGCAAAATTGTCGCATCTGAAAATCCAAAATTTATTGTTGAAAAGCCTCTTTATCTTCAACGTGTGACTGTTTGGTGCGGTTTATGGTCCGGCGGAGTCATTGGACCTTACTTTTTTGAAAATGAGGCTGGGGCAACAGTTACGGTGAATGGATTGCGCTATCGAGAGATGATTAATGATTTTTTATGGCCGGAATTGGATGGTATTGATCTGGACAGCGTTTACTTTCAACAAGACGGCGCGGCGCTACGTACCACACAAGCAACGAAACTATTGATCTTTTACGATTGAATATCAAAATAACAACACTTATTGGAAAACCCGTAATCATTTCCCTTACTTAATACACTTTTAGTTGTCTCTCTCTGTTCTGCTTAAAGGGTTGGGGAAAAGGGATGAAGATGACTTTTCGAAATCTCAAATACCGTGATTTTCCTCTTATCTTTAATTTAAAGTGTGCAAATTTTCATCACTCTCGGCATAAATTTATATATTTGTATCATTTGTGTATATATATATATATATATATATATATATGTGTTTGTGTTTTTATATATATAAGAAGATATGAGTTCCTACCTATGGAGCTACATTGTTTTAAACAAGTTAAAAATAATAGGCCACAAAATAATCGAATTAATCATGATGTTAGAAAGTTTAAAAAATTGATCCACTTTCTTTGGAAAATTGTGTATTGTTCAATATTAAATACATAAAAAGAAAAATATAATTTTTTTAAATGTTTGTAGAGTTTTAGGTATTAATGCCATATCGTATTTTGGCCTTAAATCAATTTTTGTGTATGAAAAATCCCCATATTAACTACACTATATTAACTATAACTACATATTTCCTACCGTTTAATGTTTTTTATTTATTTATTTATTTATTTCACGCCTATTAAGGCTTTTACATATATATATATATATATATACAATATTTACGAAATCATACATGAAAATAGTGCAGGCGACTATTTAAAACAATTGCAGAAAAATAACTTTAAAGTCAAAATATCACTGAACTTGATCTACACAGCATGTAGGCACAAAACATAAAAAATCCAAAATATATTTTTTTCTGTTTCAGTTTACAAAATTATTATGTGTTAGTCAAATCAAATTAAATACCTTTATTAAAATATTCCACTACTTGATGAAAAAAACTTCAATAGGGTATGCTTATATATTGAAATTGATGTACTAAATATATCAACAACATCGTAGTATTTGTTTCCTAGCTGTTGAATCCGTCGCATAGGAGTGTGATATTGGGACGTTGATATAGAATTGCTACAATAATATGGTAGGTACTGTCTTGTAACCGACCTGCTTGGAGTATGAAAAGAGATTTTTACACAAATAACGATCTTTGTTGACCATAAATTCTCACATTTCCAAGAAGAACGATTAATCGTTTACCGGCGTCCAATGGGTGAAATAACGATTATTGAAAAGTAACTTCCTATTCCCCGGTGATACACTGTTCAGCGAAGATATAGTCAGGAAACACGCGTTTGTAAATATCTTTGTTTTTTACTTTATTTATCGTTTATTTTGTTATTTGTTTACGTTTTAACTATTGATGTGTGTAGTTATGCTAGACACCTGTCTTCATTATTAACGAAATCATAAACTAGTGTATTTTAACGCTACAGAGAAATAACCAAAACTGTTATAAATTGTAAGGAATTCCGCTTAGCGCACGCACTCTGTTTAAAAATAACACTTTATTTCAACTTAATTACTACTGGAAACAACTATTTATGTCAGGTTATTAGTTTGGGTTATTTATGTATACTTAAAACTTAACTTTGATTGAGAAAAATATGGAATATTAATATTTTTACTATTTTCCCAGGCAAAAAAGGTGTTTCTTTAGTAATTAAGTTGAAACTAGAGATTATTTTTTAAAAATTGCGTGAGGTGGAATTCAACAAATTTAGTCTTTTTAGTATTGTTTTCCATTTTGTGATGTAAAGATAAATTACCGGATACCTCCTATAATGGATCTCAAATAATTTAATTTACTTTAACAGTGTTAACAGATTTGAAAAAAAAAACAAATTAAAAAGTGAAGATAAAAAAAGTGACCACTTAAAATTGAAATAACAAGTGATAAAATGGAAAAACTAAAGCAAGAAAAGTGTACAATAAGCAACCATAGAAAGTGCAAAAGCGAGCAACGTCGCATCAAAGTGAAATAAAATATAACAGAACAATTAAAATAAGTGGCGAATATAATTTTCGTGTAAAATAAAAAAAAAACAAGATGAGTAGCATAGATTTTGACAAAGTTTTGGTGATGGTGGGAGACAAGGGGAGATATCAAACAGTCATGTTTTTTATCTTATGCATCCCAGCTACTTTGCCTGTTGCTTTTCTGACGTTCTCAAACGTCTTTACTAATGCCACACCAGACCATTGGTGTCAGCCTCCTTCAAGTTTCAAAAACTTGAGCATTTCAGAAGCGGATTTGAAATATCTGACGATACCATTTAGGATGAGGGGCGACGGAGAAAAAGTATACAGCAAATGTACAATGTACGACACAAATTCAACAATCTACGATCAGATATTTAACGTTGACAATCGGACGTTCAGTGACAGCGATTTGAGCGGGAGTTTTGATGCGTACGTCAAATCTGACAGAACATTTAGCGGGAAAATAGACAATGAAGATGGTGGTGAATTGAGTGAAGAACCCCGTAAAAGAGACGTGATTAGACTAAATGATGAATGGAGAAGAAGATTTGATGACATTGTGGAGAAAGGAGAGTTGAAGACAGTTAACTGTGAGTTCGGATGGATATACGACAAGACGTGGTACGACGAAACGTTGGTTACTCAGGTTTGTTGGATTACGTATTTACTCATCAATATATTTTTTGGATTTGTCTGTTATGTTTGTTAGTATGATAACCTAACCCAACCCTTTTAGAATCTCTGGAACAATAACGATCAATACGAATACAAATCAAACGAGAAAAAAATCGGTAAAGGTTGCGAATTCCGCTTCACGGTAAATATGGAATGTTTACTTTGAATTAATACTTGAATTTAGTTATATTATTACTAAAAGTTACTATAAATGTTGGGGAACCTTTAATAACGCCTGCTCGCGTCCCCTTTAGAGTTATATCCCAGTTTTCAAGTAGTTTGTGGGCTACGCTAGGTTTGTATAGACTAGTTTGTGATTTAATTCTAATACGATATTATTAATATAATCCAACTCTTGATATGAACATAGTCGCCGTCGGCTGCGACTATAACGGCGCCGCATACTAATTGACATATCGCGTAAGTGACTTATATATAATAAACGAAATTAAAATTAAAAGTGCGTATTTTTCCGTCTCCCCCCGACATAATAAATCATGTTTTGAATTAATAAAGCTAAATCCATTTATTTGAAAGTGAAATATTGCATATTAAGAGTGAAGCGGAATAAGAGAAAAAAAAAATCATAACCGAACTGTCACAAAACAAGAGATGGACCATCATTTCAGAATTTTCTATCTCCCCTGACGTAAATAGTTGTATATTATAGTAATCATGTTGAAGCGAAATGTTATTTTAAAGCATATTTGTATTAGGCGTGTCCAGTTATCCTATAATATTACATTCAACTTGTTAAAAAAAGCAAAACCTGTCTTTGTTTGAAGCAAACCACAGATTTATTGACATGATTTGTGTCATTATGACTAATGCATTTTAAAATAAATAATACAGTACAACGCAGTATCTACAGATATATGATACAGTTTTGTAATAAGGTTGAAAAAATTCTGTTTAGTAATACCTACCATTTTAGGATGGGTTATTTCACAGAATTTGAACAATTCATCAAATTTCAACGTTCATTTTCGGGTTCTGTGAAAGTCCTATTCAACTTCTGTTATTATATCATTATAGGCTAGTTGCTTGACAGAACTGAAATACGAACAGAACTTGAAAAAATCTTTCACAAAACTTGAAAATTAACTTTGAAATTTGAAGAATTGTTCGAACTTCGAGCATTTGGCACCAAGTATCGAGCATCGAGCAAGCAGAACTGCTGGATTTGGATCAATTGAGATGTGATTGACGTCCGACTGACCCTGCTTGAAATATCGGTTTACACAATGTTATTATACGCGAGGTATTTTTAAATTGTATACCTACCTTGAATTATTAGTTTCCTAAACAAATATTTACAGGTGGCTCATAAAAATGATTTTAAATCTACAGATTTCATTAATCTAGGTATTTATAGTGCCCATCATTAGTATAAAAAAACCACGAATCTACTTAACGCTTTTTTTATACGTAGAGAAATATTATCTTGCAAACAGAATAGTCACACAAAACAAGATAAAATAAAATAACATATGTTTTCACACAAGGTGTGAAAATTTTTTCCCTCACATATATATCTTCACTTTTTTCAATGTTCTATTTCGGAAAATTGATCAATAAATAATTAAACCTGTTCGATTTCGATACAAAGATGATGCTCGTGTTTTTGGTGGTGCCCTCTCCAATCTTAAGTGGGCCTATACAAATCTGGTGGTTTGTTTTGGTGCCCTCTCCAATCTGAAATTGGTTTCTACAAATCTGGTGGTTTGTTTTGGTGCCCTCTCCAATCTGAAATTGGTTTCTACAAATCTGGTGGTTTGTTCTGGTGCCCTATCCAATCTGAAATTGGCTTCTAGAAATCATGCGGTTTCTTTTGGTGCCCTTTCCTTTCTGAAAATGGCTTCTACAAATCTAATGGTTTCTTCTGGTCCCCTATTCTATCAGAAATTGGCTTCTATCTATATATTCATTTCTTCTGTTGCTTTCTACTACATGAAATTGCTTCTATAAATCTGGTGGTTTCTTCTGTTGCCCTATCCTATCTGAAATAGGCTTCTACAAATCTGGTGGTTTGTTCTGGTGTCCCATCCTATCTATAGGCTTCTATAAATCTGGTGGTTTCTTCTGGTGCCCTCTCCTGTCAGAAATTGACTTTTATCAATCTATTCGTTTCTTCTGTTGCTCTTTTCCATACGAAATTGCTTCTACAAATCTGGAGTTTTCTTCTATCGGAGGTTGGCTATCATCAGGGCAATCTTCACCCTCGTACTCACGTAGCTAATCACGAAGGGCGACATTTTCCTCTACCAAGTGTTCCATCAATCTCCCCCGGATTACTAGTTGAGTAACTATGTGTAAGAAACGCTTCAGCATTAAATACCTAATATTCTCGGCCAAATAAATGAGAAAAAAATAAATAAATAATAAAAACGTGGAAAAGAGTGTGGATAGCGTTATCAACGGCTATTTTAGAGTTGTTATTGTTATTTTCACGTCAAGAATATTATCATCACAAGTCATACATATTATTTCATGCAAGAAATAGTCAACAACATGACATATGTCGTTCTCTTTGGGGTTTAATGCCCCTGTCTTACTTTTTTAATGATTTTTAATTGCGTTTTTCTATTGCATCTTTAGTTGGTATTTTGTTTGTCTCCGGAAATAAACACGCAGGATCTACGACGAGAGATTATCCAAAAGTATTATCGTGGTTAATTTGTGTGTTATTATGTCGTGTTGCGCTTTCTTCTCTTTAGCCAACGTTTTGGAGAGAGTTTCAATGTCCATCGTCCATCATCAAATCTGCCCTCTGTAATGCTCTCCGAAACGTTGGCGACAGAAAGAGGAAGCGTAACACGGCATAATAACCTAAAAAAATATCAAAAGGAAGATGTAGTCTGTGATCTGAGTAAGATGACGAAAAGGTGGCTCATGGTATGAGCAAGATATTTGAGTTCATTCATTTTATACACATGTAATACAATTTCATATTTTTTGCCCATTCAATGAAGAACATCTTAATTGGTTACCCTGTCTATAGGGGCCTGATAATTAGGCATTTGTTTTGTGAAAAGTGGCGTTAAATTTTGACGAATTTCGTGTTATTTTTGGGAAAAGTGGAGTCTTTTTACGATTTTTGGTAAATTTGTAAAAAAGTGGTGTTATTTTGCAATAAAAGTTATGTTATTTGTAGAATTTTTTTGTAAAAAAGTGGCGCAAATATTTTTTTCAATTCGTAAAGAGAACGATAGTTTTTGATGGCGTTTTAGATGTGGAGTTAGATACGTTCCATTTTACTGGTATTCAAGCTTGTCGAAACCGCAAAAAAATATTTAGAACCAAATATTACAAAAAATTGCGTGAAAAATACGAAAAATCACGTTATTTATCCAAAATCTAAAATATCAAAATTCGTGTTATTCCAAACGCGAAAAACTTCAGGTACGCCTATACTCTACACCTATCCACAATTCAAAGATTTTGATCTATTCGTTTTCTTATTTAATCTCAAGATTTTTGGCCACTGATCAAAGATTAGTTATTCACTCCATTTTGTCCGGGGTATTTACATATCTACATTTCAAAGACTTTGATCTTCCATACAGTGGCGGACTAAGCCCGTCAGAGGCCCGGGACGGCAAAGATGAATGAGCCCCCCACCCCTAGTTTAAGAAGTTGATGTAATTTTACAAGCTTTTTATTCACTTCACATTTGTATGTATAAACTTTTTTTTTTAAGTTTCTTTATTCATTGAATTGTTTGTTACATGCATTGAGGATTTTTCGACCACCATGCTAGGCACATGCCCGTGTTATGGTGGTCGATTTTCTATATATTAACATAAAAAATGTGAGAGAATATAAAATAATATAAAATAGCATTTTATTAAAGAATATTTAAGAACATAAAATAATTTAAATGACTATATAGTCATTTAAGGAAGTATGGAAGAATACAGTAGAATATAAAAATAGTATGAAAGTATAGAACATAAATAACGTTTGTTATAATAGCATAATATTTTTTAGTTGTTGTAAGTAAAGTGTTTACATTTTTAGATACATAATACAATATTATATTGAGGATATCTATAATTGGTTTCTCAGTTAGGTAAATTAAACTGTTGATTGTAGTTTATTAAAGGATTTATATATAAAAGATTTAAACTAAATAAACAAAGTGAAGTGTTTGTTTATTTAGTTTAAATCTTGCAAGCGAAATTTAAATATGGATATGGACGAGGAAAATAAAATACCAATCGAGGCGCAAAAAAAACAACTGGTAAAAATAAAGTAATAGGTAGTTTTTATTTTCAGTAAACATGTAGCTGTTATAGCTTATTACAAGTGTTTTCGTAGCTTTACGTATTTTACTGAACTCCTCAATAACTTAAGTGAAATCAATTTCTTTTGAAACTTTTCTTTCAATTGAAAACATGAAAAAATTAACGAGTCGCTCTTGATTCATTGTAGATCTAAGATAATTTTGGATTAGCTTGAGTTTGGAGAAACTCCTCTCGCGTGATGCAACCGAGATGCAAATGTTCAAGAAGTATTGAAGTATGAGATATGTACAGGGTAACGATTCACTAAAGTCCCATTTTATTATAAATTGGAGGATTTCTTGGGCTGTCCATTTGGCAGCAACGTCCACACTCGTATCGGTCGCTTGTACAGATGTACATGCCTTCGGAACCTTTTTATTTCTTGGAATACCTGTTCCTTATCAAATTCATCGTAAATTTGTATCAGATTGTCCACTGCTACAGCCAGAGCGCCATCTGAAGCTTCCCGCATAAACTTTGTTTTAATAAGTTGGAAAATATGGTTGATTTGCTTCATGGCCGTGTATCGTTGCGACAATTCTTGTATAAATCGGTCAATGCATTCAATCATTGACCGACGTATTTCTTCTTGAATCGATAATGCAGCATCATAAGCTGATTTACCCTGCATCGTTCTTTTTACCTTCCTTCTTCCTCGTCTCTAGATTTTAATGTCCATATCATTGCCAAAAGCTACAGCATTGTCTACGATCGTGGTTAGATCGTTTATTTTATTATATAGATATCAAAATTCCCCCTACATGGTGTCATGGACACTGGATTTTCGAATGGTTTAAGAACTGTTTAAAAAATTCAGTCACTATGGCCAGGCCCGTATTATGCGTAAGACAGTGTAGGCAACTGTCTAGGGCCCCCCCCATCGGGTAGGGGCCCCTAGGGTAAAGGAACCCCGAGACGTGCATTGCCTAAGGGCCCCGACATGTTTAATCGACATGATTGTCCATTAGGCAGTGTAAACCACAGTACTCTAGGGGCTAACCGATGGTAGCATAAGGTAAATGGTGCATGCAAATCGGATGTATAGTTTGTTTAACATGTTGTCCAACCAGATTGAAAATCGTGTTAAAAAAATACAGTGTGTGGCAAGCCTACGCACGACGGAAGTGAAACTTTTAGTATTCTTCTCTCTCTCTTTTCATTTCATTCTCTTTTTTTCTCACTTCTATCTCGTCACTACTCATTTTTGACACTAAAACTCTGTTCCAAATCGAATAAACCACAATCAATTACGTATTTCACTCGTATTACACTCACCGCGCAGTACACGAAGCAAGCAGCTGATGCCTGGCGTGGCGTCGTTGGCTAGAGAGAGAGGAAAAGAGAGAAGATAGAGAGAGAACGTTCGTCAGTGGCTCCCTCACCTCAGTAAGCGACTACGGTGAGAGAGCGACAGTGAACGGTGAGCGGTGGTGGGGGTCCCGTACCCCCACCACCAAATGATCACGGTTTTTCGTGACGGTCATGAGTCGGTTTTACTCCTGTCCTCGAAAATGCATGACGCGCGTAAAGAAGTTTCACTTCAAAAAGTTTCGAGAAAAACGTATTCAATGTTTTGCTGAAGGATAATTCAACATATAAACTGTTTCAAACGGTTTCACATAAAATGATCTATATCAGTCATTTTTTCGAATTTATTTAAAACATTTTGTGAGAGCATTCTTAACAAGTGCATCTTTTAAAAAATTAATTAAAAAAAGTCAATTTATTTTTACAGTGAAAGCCTTGTTTATGATTTGATCAAGGAAACATGGAGGCGTTCGGGGGGCCCCTCCTTAGTCCGCCACTGTTTCCATACATGCTTGGTTTAGTGTCCAGGTTTCCGTGCCTGAGTGGCACCAAGGAGTAATTCCTCCAAGGTCGTTCGGTACCTGTAAAAGTACAGAAAAACTTTACTTCCGAAGGTTATTAATAATTAACAACCTTTAGAAGTAAATAAAATAATACAGGGTTTTCCAATAAGAGGTGTTATTTTGAATAGCCCGCTATTTCGGTAGATGTTACTTTTAAAGCTGTCATTTTTTCACATTTGACAAGTAGAAACTACGCCATTAATAAAAATGGAACGATACACGCGTCAACAACGCATTGAAATTATTAAAATTCACTTGAGTGAATCAAATGCAAATCATCTTGAGTGATGAGGCCCATTTCAACCTCGGTGGCTTCGTCAACAAGCAAAATTGTCGCATCTGGGGCTTGGAAAACCCAAGAGTTATTATTGAAAAGCCTCTCTATCCTCAACGTGTGACTGTTTGGTGCAGTTTATGGTCCGGCGGAGTCATTGGACCTTACTTTTACGAAAATGAGGCTGGAGCAACAGTTACGGTGAATGGATTGCGCTATCGAGAGATGATCAATGATTTTTTATGGCCGGAATTGGATGGTATTGATTTGGACAACGTTTACGTTCAACAAGACTGCGCTACGTGCCACACAAGCAACGAAACCATTGATCTTTACGATTGAATATCAAAATAACACCTCTTATTGGAAAATCCTGTATAATATACCTACCTAATAATATAATTATAAATTAAATAAATCGTGCGTCGCAGCTGTTTGGGTAAGCTTTTCGTCAATGTAAACACCATTGTTCGGTGAACGTGAATATTTTTAACTATCGGTAACTCGTTAAAGTGTCGACCTTTGACCAGTAACCATCCTGACCATTGAAAGCAAATAAGGAAATAAAAATATAAAAAATACATTCCAACATGTGCCGTACAATAATCATAAATTAGTCAACAGAATATCTAGTCATAATAATTATTATTAATAAAACGTTTCATTCGACTCTTTCTAGACTCACTCATTAGATAAACGAATTTATGTTCGTAGAAAGTAAACCATCCACGTGTTCAGGAAGCGCCTGCCCACAAAGTGCGTGGTCTGCCAGATCGGGAGGGGCTGATTTAGGGAGACCCTTTGACCTTTTCAAAGGAAAGATAAAACGGAGGGTGAAGGAAAATTGCAGGAGAGAATACAAAAATAAAACGAAAAAGCAATATATAATAGTAAACAATATACAAGATGTATCGGCACTAACCCGACAAACTTTAACCAGCTATTCCTTAGCACATTTGGAGTAAAAAATGTTATGGGCACTTTGCTGTCCGGTAGCATTTTTTTTTCAATTAAAAACAAAAAAAAAAAAATTTCCACACTACATCACTGTCATTGGCATTGCGTTTCGTGTTCAACAGCTGTTATAAGCAAGTATGTCAAAAAGCGTCTTCGCTCTTTCGCACACACTAAATAATAATAGTTGAAAATGAGACGAATGGTGCCGTGCCATTTCGTTGTGATTGTAAAAGTGCGCCAATATAGGTACACACGTGCATTATTCAAAGGAATTCGAATAAAATATTGCCAGATGGGTTTTCAAACTTTGACAAAGGATACAACAGTGGTGACATGTGGTGAAAATATGAATAGTAAATTTTTTATTAAAAAAAAACGTTACCGGACAGCAAAGTGCACATAAGATTTTTTACTCCAAATATGCTAAGGAATAGCTGGTTAAAGTTTGTCGGGTACGTGCCGATACACCCTATATATTAACCCCACACTCCTGGGACCTGACGAAAATAATTTGTGCCTATGTCATCTTTGGGGATGGCGTGTGTATGATATTTTTAAGGACAGGAAGTTTTGGGAAGGAAAAATGTATAAGGGACGGATATGAATCTAGGGATCAGAGTGTGACCGCTGTGGCGCAAGGTCGAGAAGACCAGGTGGAGAGGTCAAATGGTCTCTCAAAACCAGCCTCTCCCGATCTGGGGGTGGGCAGGCGCATCCTGAACATATCTTACCGGATGAACCCGGGCATCCCTGCTAAATCACCAAACGAAGCGAACCACTTGGGGTTTACTCTGAGGACGTGTGAACGATTCTATAGAGATATCTAATGGTTTTCAAATATTCTGCAACCAGAATGAATAACGTTTTTTTAATGAAAATGAGAAAAGATTATTTATTTAAACTTAGCTGTTTATAAAGTGGTGTTTTAACTCGAACGTTTTACATTTTGCTTGTACGATCCGGGCCCGTTTCAAGATGGTGGCCGATTTAATGGTTCCGTAAAAATATTTTTTTCAAATGTGAAGTCGTCGTGTTTATTTGGACTTTCTTATTCGCATTTATTCAATATTATTTATCTGAAGAATTTTCATTGAGATAGTGACATTTCTTTGGTCAAATTGTGTGATTATTCAATACACGGTTTTTAATTAAGTAGGTAGGTATTTAAGTACGTACTTGATTTATGAGGTAACTTTCGTTTTGATTTACTAAATAACAGAAAATTCGAAATATACTTTTTTGATTCCCGAGGTCTAGTTGCTCATAGTAGAACTAATAGTAGTTACATAATAAAAACCAGGTCCTCAACAAATAAAACACTGAACATTCCGATAACACACACCAGACACGGACAAAGACACTTTCAATACTACGCAACCAAACTTTTTAACAGTATGCCCATTACTTTGAAACAATTATTGACTACAAACACATCTACAAACTTGGATAAAAATCAAGATATTCACTTTATTCAAAAGAATATAATTCCAAAACAAACATAACCAAAATATAACAAGTAAAATTAAATACTATAGACGTTCTTCAAGAATTATCCAAAAATACATACACTCACATATAAATGTATGTTTTCATGCTTCAATATATGTCTGTGAAAAAAAAAATAATAACTTTCTACCACAACACATAAATACCTGTCACCCTTAATCACAAACACGTTAACACCTCAGCACAGGTTCTCCTAGTGAGGTGTTCACATAACATACAATATCACCCGCACACAGTTTTACCTATATCAACCTATGTTCTTTATTTTTATACCTTTTTTTCTGTACTTTTTTCTCTGTACTACAATATAAATCACTGTAAACATTTGTAAAATGTGTATTCAAGAATAGACATAAATAAATACTGAAATATCCCTGATTTGTTGAATAGCATTTCTCCCCTCTGTTACTTAAGCCGTTGAATGCCCTTGATTATTTATCGTTTACTCAATCTCACTTTTCGATTCTGATGGGCTTCCAGCTGGACCTGGTGTGCGACAGTAACTGGTTACCCCAGACCAGCACTGCTCTCTTCTACGTGGGATCGCTGTTCGGTAACGTCATCTTTGGCTGGGTGGCTGACAGGTATATCAAATGTTATTTATGTATTATTTTATTTAATTGATTTTTATATACTTCCGATTAAGAGGAAGCTACAAACCAAAAATTGTGTGTATTCTTGGTATACCTTATATCGTAGGTAATATACATTAAAATCGCTTGACAAACGGAGTCTAGAAAAGTTCGATTTCAAGCAAAAAACTGGTTTTTATTTATTTCGTAAATAATTTTATAAGAAAGCAAAAAAGTTAATCAAGTGAAACTGTATATGAGTACTGTATGTTTGAAAAGTTGTTACCTTTATGCGTTCATATTTTTCTATTGAAAAAATATTTTTTTTGGTAGTTTGCATTTATATTTTTTTATGAGTAATTTATTTTTTTATTTGTATTCTACTCAAGCGAAGCGATAGGAAAACCTTCAATTTATCTAAAGAATATTTTTTGGTATTCATAATGTACGCCTATTCGTTATAAAGATTAATCAAAATATTGTCCAATTCCAGAGGAAAGATAACGAATGGGGTAGCCCAGGCTAACCCTAACCGCTAAATATAGGTATGCTTAGCATGAATTGTCCTTGTTTTTTTTTATATGTTACATGAAAGCTAAATCCGAGAGTATATTTTTTATGTGAACACCATTCAAGATTCCTAGCTACCCGAAGTCCCACTGGACTCTAATATTCCCAATAGGGGTACTTATTGACTGAGTGTCTGTAAATTTTTTTGTAAATTCCGTTTCCTTTTTAATGGTTCAGTGAATTCTTCGTCATAATGTGAAATAACGTTTATTTGGACATTCTTAATAGCATTTCTAATATTATGGTACCTAACTGCATGAAGAATGATTGAAAAAAGAATTTGTTTTGGGATAGTGACGTTTGGACAATTGTAGAAATTGATAAGATGAAGAAAGTTTGAAAATAGAATTGTCGTTGGGATACTGACTTTTGGACATTGTAGAAATTGATAATATGAAGAAAGTTTGAAATAAGGATTGTCTTTGGGATAGTGACGTATGGACAATTGTAGAAATTGATAAGATGAAGAAAGTTTGAAAAAAGACTTGTCTTTGGGATAGTGACATTTGGATATTGTAGAAATTGATAATATAAAGAAAGTTTGAAATAAGGATTGTCTTTGGGGTAGTGACGTTTGAAAAGTTGGAGAAATTGATAATATGAAGAAAGTTTGAAATAAGGATTGTCTTTGGGATAGTGACGTATGGACAATTGTAGAAATTGATAAGATGAAGAAAGTTTCAAAAAAGAATTATCTTTGGGACAGCTGGGAGCACTGGAAATGTTAGATTTGACACAGGGTGGAGGTGTGCCCCCCCAATGATTTCGACCACGAAATGTTTCTTCCGACTCGCTTTGAGGCTATACCTAAAATAAACCAACAAAAATATTCGTCATTTTTTTACAAATTTAATTTACTGTTTTTTTTCGTTTTTAGATGGGGTCGAAGAAGAGCTATGCTGTTGATGATATTCTTGGAGGTGTTTGTCTCAATAGCCACCTGTTTCTCAACAGACTACAAGACATATATGATCTTCAGGGCGTTGGGAGGATTTTTCTTCCCGGCCTTGTACCAAATTCCTTTCATCTTGGGGATTGAGATGATGGGACCGAGTCACAGGACATTTGCAGGTACAGCCCACAAAACCACTTACCATTTTTAAATAAAAAAGGAATGCTGGGAAACTCTTTTCGAAAATGACAAACTTGGGTTAGGAGTCAAAATTACTGTTACAATTTTCACACTTATAATGGTAACATCAATCAATGCAAATTTTTTCGGAAAAAAGGAAGAGGAAATAGAAACGCCGTTATACAGGATTTTCCAATAAAAGGTGTTATTTTGATATTCAATCGTAAAAGATCAATGGTTTCGTTGCTTGTGTGGCACGTAGCGCAGTCTTGTTGAAAGTAAACGTTGTCCAGGTCAATACCATCCAATTCCGGCCATAAAAAATCATTAATCATCTCTCGATAGCGCAATCCATTCTGTTGTTCCAACTGTTGCTCCAGCCTCATTTTCGAAAAAGTAAGGTCCAATGACTCCGCCGGACCATAAACCGCACCAAACAGTCACACGTTGAAGATAGAGAGACTTTTAAATAATAACTCTTGGGTTTTCCGAGCCCCAGATGCGACAATTTTGCTTGTCGACGAAGCCACGAGGTGGAAATGGGCCTCATCACTCATGATGATTTGCATTTGATTCACTCAAGTGAATTTTAATGATTTCAATGCGTTGTTGAAGCGTGTATCGTTCCATTTTTATTAATGGCGTAGTTTCTACTTATCAAATGTCAAAAAATGATAGCTTAAAAAGTAACATCTACTGAAATAGCGGGCTATTCAAAATAACACCTCTTATTGGAAAATCCTGTATATGGACTTACGATCTAGAGAAAACCACGAGAGTGCTCAAAACGCCGAATTTACATTACGAAACTAATTTTATTTATTTATTTAATTTATTAACGTCCTTTTTAGGGGCTTTTACACATAAATAGTTAACATCTCAGTAACAATCTTTTGTATTTGTTAAGTGATGTCACTGACTCGGTATAATTATTTTCCTTCATAAGTATTCTGGGCAACGAAGCATACATACAAGTATATCGTTGCATTCATTCATGTTGGAATTAATTTCGCGACACTAAACAATTGGAAAATTGAATAAAATTTTGTGTCGTAAAATCTTCAGTAAACCATTGCACCATCAGCTTTTTTTTTTTTTGCAAAGTTTTTTTTGTAAAACTTATCAAACGCGTTTTCGCGACAATAAATCTTGACCTGTCAGTGGATGAGTTGGCAACGCGTCTGAGTCTAATGAGTTCAATTCCCGGCTGACCAAGTCCTCCAACACGGCACAAGCAAGATTTTACGCTTACAGTGGTGGTAGTAGTAGATTTGTCTAGTAGATTTGTCCGGATGTTTGTCTTTCTTTTTAAATTAATCAATAGTTTCATCACTTTTTATACGATGAAATTAGTTGCATGAAACTAATGGTGATAAAAAATTGCACGGGACGCGAAATAATTTGGTTTCACGAAACTAGTGAGTGCATGATGAAACTATATTACACGTGAAACTAACACTGACACTAATGTTAAGAAACAAATGTTGCGCAAATAGTTTCTTAACGTAAATTTGGCTTAGTCAGCAAAATTAGAGACATTTGTGGATAACCGATGTCCAATATTACAAATTTGGCTTATTTTAAGAGGCAGAAGAACATTATTTCTGAAATACTCGCAACGCTGGAATGATATTTATATTTTGTGGTCCAGTAGTTACTCCAATCTTTTCAGTTTGCGTTTATAACGTTATTTTTTTCTTTTAGGAATGCTAATCTGCATGTACTTCGCTTGCAGCATGTCAATTTTGGCTCTGCTGGCATACCTGATAAGAGACTGGTTCCGACTGTCCATTGCTACTAGTGTTCCGTTTTTGTTGCTTTTTGGGTAAGAAATTGTGGACATAAAATCCAGTTATAAATATCATCATCCATCATCATAACGGCGCCAAGAGTAGGATATTGCCTTCAATAAAATGTTCAGTAAAATTTAAAATATTCAATACCGGCTATACGTTTACATTACTGAGGCTTCATACCCTGCTCCAATCTTCTTCCAAACAGTCCATCAAACTTTTCCTTCTAGGGTACTTCCACGGGGGCATTCATTTAATCATGATTCAGTAAGATTGTAGCTTAGTTCTATTACCTGTGGTGCTATAGATTTATTGGGTCTTCAACATATTTATCATAGGGAATTGCCTAAAATAAACAATTGCCTCTCAATTGCCAATTATATTTGGTTACATTTTTGTAGGATAATAACAGAGGTTGACTTTGGCAATACTGAGTGATCAATCAATTGTAGACAAGTAGGTAGTTTGCCCTACTATAGGTACTACAATAGCAATTCTTAACTAGTAAATACGTTTTGCAAGCGTTGTATTCGGTGTAATAAATATATAATTATTATATAGAAGTAATCATTGGAGTTACTTGATAATACATTCAATAGTGGAATAAAGTTTAAATATAACTTAACAGTGGCGCAGCCGGTAGGATTAAATTAATTAATAAATTCCCCAAATTAATTATTTAATTTTACCACAGATACTACTGGATCATTCCCGAGTCTCCGAGATGGCTTTTGAGCAGAGGCCGACTAGACGAAGCAGAGGAAATTCTCCAGACGATGGCTTATTACAATGGAACTAAAATACCCAAGAGGTTACTCCACAAATTACATGTAATTCAAATAAATAAATCATACTCCAATAAAATATCTAATAACTTTACACAATTCAAAAAAAAAAAAAAATTAACATTCTTATATTTTTTTTTTATTTTTTAGGAAGAATCCATCCATTCATCATCTCAACTCATTCCGCTGAACACAATTAATAAGCGACAGCTTAAAAACATCAACGGTTCAGTCATAAATAAAAATCCTCCAGACGTTGAACATCATCAGAATTACGAGGAAATCTACCGGAGAAAGAGCAATTCTGAACACCGCGAAAACAGCAACATAATACATTTAAGAAAGAGCACGGAAGAAGATCTAGAACTTAAATTGGTTGATGGACGTTCTTGGTTTGCCAAAAGACCTTCCACATATCCGTTAACCAATTCTTTGTTGAAGAAGATGAATACTGTTGCAGCTGACAAAGAAGAAGAAATAAATGCTAATGGTGAAAATCAGGGATCCGATGGTACAGAAGAACATGTCAGATTAAAAGACAGACAGAACTCAGACACAAACAATGAATGCGAAGAAGATTTAACTAGGATGATGCCAGTTAGTCCACAAACTGAAACCATTCCTATTGTTCCAAAACAAGAAGCAACAATGTTTGATATCTTTCGGTATCCAAACATCAGGAAGAAATTTTTTCTGTTAACGTTCGATTGGATAGCAAATGCAGTGGTGTACAATGGCCTCAGTTACAATGCTACAAGTTTGGGAGTTAATGATTTCTTGGCTTTTTTTATTGGTAAGTTATAAACAAAATTTTCATTTTATTTCAATTTTCTATAACTATATATTGATTCACTGAGTGTACGGAGGCATCATAAGGATGCACTTTTCCTGTATAAAGTAGTTAACAATAATATTCAATGCCCAGAGTTGCTAAACAAGATTCAATTCAATGTACCTGCGCGTTCAACACGCTCTTGTGTCCTGTTCAGGGTTGATCAAAGCAATACGAACTCTAAGCAGAATTCTTGCCTGAACAGACTATGCAATAATTACAATAGTGTATTATCCAAGGTTGATATTTTCAGTTGCGAACTTACCAAATACAAGAGGTCCATAAAATAATATTTCGCTGATGGTTTGTGAATAATGTTTATGTCTCTATTGTTTATATCTCTATTATGATTTGATTTATATCTACAACCTTACTTCTGCATGGCTATAAATGTATTGTTTTGTAAATTTGTTGTTTTGTATAAATTTTTTAATTCATATTCCTTTCTCACAAATTTAAATAACTTTTTCCATATTATGTTGTCTCAGTAGAGGTAAAGGTTGTTTTCTACGTTAAATCATAAAAAATATTTCACGACCTACTGAATACCTAATTTCAGGTCGTAATCAATAGGTGAACGAGCCCTGGATAAGTTCATATAAAAATATTACGTAGAGGCTTACCAAATGGGTTTGTCCCAAATCAATACAATATAATATTTACATTACATTTCCTCATACTATACACGTTTAGCTATTATGCTAATTTATCCATCATATATCAATTTCATTAGCAATGTGTACAAGTCCCGATAGCAACCAATTAAAACTAATGATGTTTGCTAATTGACATGCCCAATTAAAACTAATTACCCTTCAATATTCATTCATAAACTTGAAGAGACAACTTCTCATTTGTTTGTTCTGCAAATAATTGGTTGGCACATTTAATTTCATTTCCCTCATTACTAGCGGTGAGATTCTTATAAAAATATTGCGAAATGTTCTATTTAAATTAAGATACGAGCAGCTATAAGTAGGTACTTGAAAATGGCGCGTAATTATTTGGAAAAAAAGTGTTATTTTTCAGCAAAAGCTGCAGTATTTTGCAATCAATATAATAAAGAAATTCATTTGGCTTCATAAAATATAACATATAATGACAAAACGCGAAAATACTAGAATTTTTATGAAAACGTGTTCGCATATCGTGATAATACATTCGTATTTTACTAAAAGTTTATGATTTCATTCGTTAAGCCTGTGATCCCGTTTTTAACCGGATTACGTACAATTTGAAGACATTCTTAATTAATTAACATTACTTATTTTTCTCCGTGCAATATTGTAGCGAAGTGTATGAGTCCAGTGTGTTGGTTTTTCCTTTTATTTTTTCTCCTTTATTTTTTCCCAATAGTTCTCAAGGCGATGCCATACGTAGTAATGCAAAATCATGTGTTTTTTATTTGAAAATTTGGTCGCCTAGAAATGTTTCAGATGCTTTAATTAAATACTGCGAGTAGAATACATCTTGGCCTTTGAAATAATCGAGTATTTTTTAGACAAGTCTTTTTATAAGCCCAGAAAAAAATAGTGTAAAGGCTTATGAAAACTGCTTTAAAGTTCAAAATCTCCTACTTACGAACCCATTTTTGGTTATGATTTTATTGTATAATGTCAAAAAAATAATTGTATAATGTGGTGACAGAAAAAAAAATATTTATGCCAGAACGTCCACAAAATAAAATAAAAGACACTTTTTGGCCATGTTTTTTTCTTTCATAAATCAAAACAGGCGGATGGTGTTAAGCGGGAATTTAAACCTTATCGCCATCTACGTAAGGGTTGTTATTGATAGCGGCTCAATGTAAAATATTACACGACGTAGTGCATCGCCTTAAATAAATACAATAAGAAGAAGGTATACAAATAATGTATGTTACAAAGAATTTATGTTAATATAAATCATTCAGACATAATTTTAATTCTTTTACATAGTATGATATTTTATTAGCCATTTGTATTTGTTTTGGTAGAAGATTAAATGTACACGAACCAATAAAACTGTGTTTGTGTTAATTTGGTATTGATTTGCTTAAATTTTATAATTGAATTTTTGATTTCAGCTGCTGCCATAGAGATACCGTCCGCATTGTTGTCCTGGTGGTGCATGAACCGCTGGGGCAGGAGGCTGATCATCTGCATAGCCCTGGCCACTGGAGGACTTGGCTGCCTGTCTTGCATGTTCGTCCCTGAAGGTATGCGAATGCAACAAACAATGCATACGTTTACAAAAAAAAACACGTGAAATATGGCCCTAAGTAATAATAACAGTAGCAAAAACAAGACAGTGATTACTGACACTTTGAAAATTAAATTTTTGAAAATTTGTTTGGATTGGATGGAAAACCCAATCCGACACATAACCATTGAGTTATGTATAAATAGAATAGAATATACATTCCTTGCAATATCAGTGTGAAATATTGTGTATGTGCGGGAAGTGGGAAGGGGGTGTGGCGGCTGCAGATGTCGCCCGAAAACTTGCGGCTGCGAACATACTCAACGAACGAGTCGAAGGCAGTCGAAGGTGACCGACTCCGCCGGGCAAATGCTCCCCAAGTTTATGTCAATTTAAACGCCATTGCTTTCCCTGTATTTTCCAGTACGACTTGTTCAATATTTCAGCGTGCGGTATTTTGAAGTTATCGTCGGAGACCTGCACCTTCTTGTGATATCTCACAGTGGACAATGAATCCCATACTTCGAACGCCAAAGCTGTCTCTATCTATAATATACCTCAACGGTTATAACATTCCCGAGTATAAATATGTACTGAAATACTGGCCCTTAATTTACTGTGCTCTTGCGAAAAGCGATTACCAAACAACTTGCCCTATCATGACAGTATCAACATATTGTCTACAAGAAGTACCTTGAATGTATGATATAAGTATTCATTTTATTCAAACTATTAAAATTCTAAAAATATGATAAAAGTGTGACATTAAAAATCAGTGACATTAAATTTAAAAGTAGGGCAGGATATTTGCGGTTTTCGACCATTTCGAGCATTTAAACACCACTATCTCCAAAAATAAACTCTGATAAATACAATCTCAATATAATGATTTTTCATTAAAACCCTTGACCTATAAAAATATGTTTTGCTATTTCTTGTATAGGTTTTATCTTGAATAAGGAATGTTTCATATTAAATTTGTTATCGACTATAAGAAGTGGTTGTTTCAGAGAATTTGAACAATTCATCAAATATCACAGTAATTATCAAGGACTGTGAAAGTTTAGCAAGTTCTCTGAAAGTCCATCTTTTGAAATTAACTTTGGAATTTGATTAATTATTCAAATTCTCTGAAACAACCCGTCCTTAATATTAAAGTAGTAAAGCTAGAAACCAATTAATGTGTTTTCCAGAGCGTGTTTGGATAACCGTGGTTCTAGCCATGATAGGCAAGTTCGGCGTGGCAGCATCCTTCTCCGTGTTCTACGTGTTTGTGGGCGAACTGTTCCCCACTGTGCTGAGGTCCCAAGCAATGGGACTGTCTTCCCTGTTGGTCAGCGTGGGGCTGCTGTCCTTTCCTTACATCCTTCAACTGGTAATTATGTATTACGTAAATGTTTCATTCACTAACTACGCTATTCCCTCAACTTTGGCAATATTGCCGCCAGCCTCGATAGTACAGGGTTTTCCAATAAGAGGTGTTATTTTATTACCCGCTATTTCGGTAGATGTTACTTTTGAAGCTGTCATTTTTTAACATTTGACAGGTAGAAACTACGCCATTAATAAAAATGGAACAATACACGCTTCAAAAACGCATTGAAATTATTAAAATTCACTTGAGTGAATCAAATGAAAATCATCTTGAGTGATGAGGCCAATTTCCACCTCGGTGGCTTCGTCAACTAGCAAAATTGTCGCATCTGGCTGGGGCTCGGAAAACCCAAGAGTTATTGTTGAAAAGCCTCTCTATCCTCAACGTGTGATTTTTTGGTGCGGTTTATGGTCCGGCAGAGTCATTGGACCTTAATTTTTCGAAAATGAGGCTGAAGCAACAGTTACGGTGAATGAATCGCTATCGAGAGATGATTAATGATTTTTTATGGCCAGAATTGGATGGTACTGATCTGGACAATGTTTACTTTCAACAAGACGGCGTTTCGTGCCACACAACCAATGAAACCATTGATCTTTTACGATTGAATATCAAAATAACACCTCTAATTGGAAAACCCTGTAGTTTTTTGTGAATAGTGGGAAAAGCACCATGCTACGCGGAATTTCCAGAGCTGTCGGTTGACGGACGTGAGGCTAGCTGCTAGTATCACCAAAGTTGAGGGCATAATGTCGCTAGTGAATGAAACCATTATTTACATATCCACTCGTAAAATACTTATCATTTAGCCCGGTATATCAGTTGTTTTTTTGCTCGACTTAGTTGGAATGTCAACCTTAGCGTTGCTTGGAACATATTCCATACATGATTCGTAAGCATAGATATCACCAATATTACACGTGTCTATGGATTATTTTACGTTTTTTTAGCCCCCAGCAATTCAAATTTCTACTGATTTATAACAAGTTTCTCTTTAAGTTTTTAAGTTATAAAAAATATATATATGCTATGTTATTTTGTTATGCCGAAACGTCAATTATTTGAAAATCCCTCGACAGAAAAAATCGCAAAATAAGCCTCGAAAATTATTAAAAACACGTTTTGTTCTCTTATTTAATATGTTATAGGCATAAAAAAATTCACAGTGTATCTTTAAATGCAACTAAAGCATTTGTCGTGAGATTTTGCTCTATTTCAAACGAGTCGTGTTTTATTAAATATTTTCACCATTTTCGCTTGGTTGTTATCCTTTTTTAATATAAGCGAGCTCTAACATTCGTATTTAAATATATATTTTCTTTAAAACCATCTGTGAACGCTTAATACGGGGCCTTAAGGTTGAGGCCAAACGAGCGTAGTTAGTTGTGGTTAGCCGGGTACACTTCAGCTAGTCAATTAATACCTTCGACATTTCTCATAGCTCGATGAAAGTCTGCCCATATTGATAAAATGAGAGATTGAAGTAGGAATGCAACTATTTACGTAAATGTCATGTTTGACACGTAACGGTTGGCGGCGCACAGTGGGCTGAAAATCGCCTTTCATGGACATAGAGACTTGAATTTTCAAGGGTATTTTTTTTGCTAGAAATGGATTCTGCTGATCATTACTATGCTATAAAATTTCGTATGAAGCAATTGCGTGTTCAAAGGAAGGAGTTATCTTTTTTTAAGAAAATATTGTATGGCACTGACCTTAAAAATGAGGCTATCTCTGGAAACTTAAAGTTGGCCATTATATCCTTACACACAGATATACTACAATTTATTTGTATTTTTTTGACATACTTCGTATTGTGACGCAACTTGCGCTTTTTTTTTAAATCCTCAAAGTTGAAAAAAACTTTTTTATGTTGATGATTCATTTTAATGCTTAAATGCACTTAACATATGAGTATGGTTTGTCTAGTTTTAGATTTTCAGCCCACTGTGCGGGATCTACAAAAGGAACTATTCTGCGGCTTAGAGCGGCTAATTTAGCCCGCTTAAATTTGAGCGAGGAATATTGTACATAGCGAGGATACGGGCTGACTGATATACCGGCCTTTGTCCCTTCCTTACATCCTATCTAGAAATAACGGTTTCGTGTTAACTCAACAAAGTGACTATTCAACATACTTTTAAAAAGTGATATAAAGTCATTAAAAACGATGAATTTTTTTTTGACCTTACCTAACCTAACCGACTTAACCCAGTTAATAAAGTTTTTGTTTCATCATTTTCCATGACTTTATATAACTTTTTAAAGATGTGATGAATTTTCATTTTGATGATTTATCCGGTCACCAGAAATAGAGACAAATAGCAATGTGATACAATTAACCATACGATTTGCACTCGTCAAATTAATTTAAAAATCGATAAGTAGTTACATAATTGCCTAGTGAATCAATTGGTTTGCCAGATTAAATGGTTTTATTATTACTACGACTTCTGTTTAGTGTTTACTCACCATAATTTATCTACTTCAGACACTTGACATAAATTAGTAGCTATCTCTTGTTATTTCTGATAATCACTAATTACTTATTATTTTTTAATGATAAACTAATGTTTATAAGACAAGGTTTTTATGCCTAGCACAAAGGATAATAAATTATTATAAGCAATAATTAGTCGCCTGTAATTTCAATTCAAATTCAAAATATCTCCCGAGTAAAAATAAATTCCGTCGACGGGAATTGAAAAATAAAGTTGGTTGTTTACAGGTAGAAAAAAATATAATAAGCAGTAATTGTTGATTGAAGTACTAGTACAAATTGAATTATTTGGCGTGTTGAAAATAAGTCGACGTGGCTCAGTGGTCCAGAGCGTCTGACCGGACATCAGAAGGCGCGGGTTCAATTGCCGTCGGCGGCATTTATTTTTACTTGGGAGATTCAATTGGTATTGATATTTCAGGCGATTAATTATTGCTTATAATAATTTATGATATAATAAAAATATAATTTTTGTGAAATGTAATTGGATTCATAGGCGGCTCGTGACTAAAATTGCCAGATGTAAATTTCACTTTTAAAATGTAACTAGCATCAAAATTTTATTCTAATTTGACTGCTTCATTATTATCTTTGAGTTTTTCTAATAGTTTGATTTTATTTTCCAGTCCCATTATTCGAGGGTCCTACCTCTGATCATACTCGGGGTTCTGTCTCTGTCAGGATCTGTGGTATCTCTATTCCTGCCGGAGACCCTCAACACTCCGATGCCGCAGACCCTCGAAGATGGAGAAAACTTCGGCAAGGACTTTAAGATCTTCAGCATCCCAAAAAGAAATAAAAATAGTGAACTTGATCCATAGACGCCAAGTGAAATAGTTTAAGTAAAGTGACAAGACATTGCCATCTCAGTAGACACATATAGCTGATGAATGAAGTAGAAGTACAAAATTGCTGAAGGCTAGAATTGTTGCTTCAATGCTCTGATGAACCAGAGTCCTCCGCCTCTCCTGCCTTGCACTTTGACAGTGACCAAGAGGTTCTCAAGGTTCTAGTTCTCAGTCTGCATGATGGCCTATTTTGGGTGACTCAATCTTGCAGACTGGCTAGATTAATGTGTCTTGTTGTCTAGCTATAGGCTATTAAAGGGTATGTGAAAATATTGAAGGAACCCTCATTATTATCATCAGGTACAAATTTTCCGCCTTGATAGAAGACAGTTAAAATACGTATTTTGGAACCAGGAGACTTCATAAAATACCCCATTTGAAAGGGGCTGGACTTTTGTCTTTTTTCCGAATTTGAATCTTTCAGATTTGATTACAGGAGCTTAGCAGATAGTCTCAATAATAATTATACCAATACTTACTAATGTACTACAACGCTGGCCGTTGCATGACAAACAAACAGTGGTAATAATAGTTATTGATATAATTTAGAAAATAATCTTAATTTTAATCGACGTATAGATAATAATATTAAATATATGTATTCGTCGATAAGAATTGAACGGGTGCAATCTAAAGTACAAATAAAAAGAGGTGTGTCGAAATTTGTAAATCAGATAAGTTGATTTCCTTTAGATAAATCAATCAACGTATTTACAATAAAGGTTGATCGATATTTAGGTAACATGCAATTTATAAATTGATAAAGAGTTGGAATTTAATCATTGTTAGATCTTTTCGATAAAAGGTCGTTCGATTTTGCAAATCAGCAATATTTGGAGAATCATTACCAGTGGTTCCTAATTAGTGGTACTCATACAGCCAGGGGTAATTGAGGTTGCTTTGCAAACATTGAAATCAGCGAAACGGTTCAACGATAACTTAACACACTGACAATTCAACACATCTTTAAAAATGGATATAGAGTCAATAAAAGCAAAGAAAAAATAACCTACAAACCTAACCGACGTAACCTAGTTTTTGTTTCATCACTTTTAATGACTTTATATCACTTTCTAAAGGTGGTTGTATTGTCATTTTGGTGAGTTATTCACCCGCCGAAGCATATAATAAAAAAGCGGATTTTAACTATATTAGAATAACATTGTTATGCCATTTATAAGGATTAAAATTATAAAATTAATAAATGTCGGTAAAATTTTTATTTTTATTTATTTATCATTTTGACTACAGGGTACTCAAGTTTGGGCTCTTTCTCACAAGAAAAACTAATGTTGTATTTTCACAAACTAAGAATAAAAACGTGTGGGAGATTTAAGGTTTATTTTTCTGATTATCATTATCGTACTAAAAATATGTAATTCTAATATTTTATTTCAAAATTAGTCAATTAAAACCGCACATTTCGAAACGGTTCCAACTGGCTACAATGTCATTACGACATGGAAAACGCAAATGTCTGGTAAGACCCGGTACACCGGTATCGCCCGGTGTGACATCAACGCCGCCGATTTCACGAATAAAAACGAACATATCGTTTTGGCGGCAAATCGAAAATAGCACATTCTAAATCGTTATAGAAAATTTATTTGTCAACTACAAATAAAATAAAAATACCATCATTATCGTAATTTTTTTTTCATCATAAAATCATTTTTTTTTTACTATAAAACACAGTTAAAATACCCTATTGAGAAATTGGTTATTGGTTCTAGAGTGTTCTAGAGAAAAAAATAAAAATTCTATCTGAAACGTTGCTTACGCGTCCTCAAATATTGAAATGTAACATTATTTGTTGAACATATTAGATTGTACATACAAAACTTACTTAGTATTTATTTTTAGGATATTTTTATAGGCAATATGGTAGATCCGTTATTACCTCTTCCCCACTCTCATTAACGATGCATATATAAGAAACGCAACCAGATTGACCAGAACACATACGCTGTGCTTGCATACAGCATGTTTCCAACTTCATAAAAGAAAATCCAGTGATTTTGAAAAATTGTTAATTTTAATCGTGTATAATAATAAACGCACACCTGGAAACATTTCAAATAAATGTAAAAAATAGTTTTTTATAAGTGAATTTTGCCAATGACATGTGTATACATATGCACCAATACACATATTTCTAATGTCGTGTTGTTTGGATCAACTCTAATTTCGCGACTTATGCATAGCAAAAAGATAAGTTACAAGGGAGTTCTCAGTGGCAGGATCGTATTATATATGTTAGTGAAAATCATTTATATTGTGGCATGTCAACATTGAGTTGAATAATATAAAATTAATACACAAATACATGGTTTAGTCACTGAAATTTATAGTACAATTAAAGCAAGCCTGCTCAAAAACCAATATATTTAAAGAATATTCCATAAAATTAATATTATTAAAAGCCTCTTGTTTCTCCTAGTTGTTAAAAAAATTAATATAGATATTATTAAATCAGTCTAAAATATACATAACTAGTCTAGTTACAGGAAAATGGATACGAAATTGAATTGTACAAATTATATCTTAGCTAAAAAAATCATAATAAAGACTCAATTAAATATAAAGTATTAAAGAAAATGTTAATTTTTTTATTCTCGCCTTTTCAGCGAATTCGACCACTGTGCGACTATAGCACCAGGAAGGTTAATTAGAGTCACAATCTCATGAAGTGTAATCTATACATAAAACTGATTACGCCAATTTACATGATTTTACAAGACCTATCGACACTCAGGCCCCAAAAGTATTTTTTCAATTAATAATAATTTGGCAGGTGACATAACAAGAAGAATACCAAGCAAAGTTATGGAAAGCAAGTCAGCAAGATTGGGCGAGGAGAGGCTGGACCTACAATGAACAAGGGTCACTAATGTAGCCTAGGATAGGGACGCCTGGAGGCGCCTTGAATACAATGGGTCCCGGAATCTTGAAATTTGAACAAAATGTATTTTGTTTACAGGTATAATATAGAATACGCCTAGTGACATCTATGAACCAGTTAAAACACGTTTCTGTTCAGGCAATGTTAGGTCTTCAAACCACATAGGAATTATTTGAAAAAGACAGCGATGTGGTTTAAAACTTTGCTAAATGTCCTCCAGAGAATTAATTGATGTAATATATAACTTGTAGATGGCGTTAGTTCAACTCTCTAAACGGTAGATAATAAATCGTAACATTATTGTAGTGTGAAGGGTGAGCAAGCCAGAAGTCATGGATTCAAATCACAGTTTTAAAATGTATGTTATTTATTTATGTTATTTCATAAAATACTCATTAAAAAAATATTACGGGTTTTCCAATAAGAGGTGTTATTTTGATATTCAATCGTAAAAGATCAATGGTTTCGTTGCTAGTATGGCACGTAGCGCCGTCTTGTTGTAAGTAAACGTTGTCCAGATCAATACCATCCAATTCCGGTCATGAAAAATCTTTAATCATCTCTCGATAGCGCATTCCATTCACCGTAACTGTTGCTCCAGCCTCATTTTTGAAAAAGTAAGGTCCAATAACTCCGCCGGACCATAAACCGCACCAAACAATCACACGTTGAGGATAGAGAGGCTTTTCAACAATAACTCTTGGGTTTTCCGAACCCCAGATGCGACAATTGTGCTTGTTGACAAAGCCACCGAGGTGGAAATGGGCCTCATCACTCAAGATGATATGCATTTGATTCACTCAAGTGAATTTTAATAATTTCAATGCGTTGTTGAAGCGTGTATCGTTCCATTTTTATCAATGGCGTAGTTTCTACTTGTCAAATGTCAAAAAATAGCAGCTTCAAAAGTAACATCTACCGAAATAGCTGGCTATTCAAAATAACACCTCTTATTAGAAAACCCTGTTTATATGGCATATTTGCGGCACGTTCCAGAGTGGGTGGAGTTCTCAGTATCACTCTGATGTAAGACCACCATTCAGAATTAAAACGTTGCTTGAAATGGCTTTGGCCGTGTTTGGTGACCAGATCTGAATAGCCAGATATTTCCCCACCTTCGTCTTTCCAGTCCCCACTACCTTCAGCCTCACAAAATACCCCAATTGGAGATGCCATAGTCTCACTGGTTCCAGACGATTGGGAGAAGTAGGGACTAGTGCAGTTTCACATTAAAAAAGTGGTGCCGGAAACTAGTTGTACAATTCGTGGTATAACTTAGTAATTCGAGTCACAAATTGGAAAACGGCTGGCCGCATACATACGTTTTCCGTATTCGATTTCCGAATTCGTTTTCCGTATTCGGACATCCGAATGCACGGAATCAGTAGAAAATACATTAACTGCCGCACACGTTCGTTTTAGTTCCGAACGGAACAAATTCCTTACGCACGTTCCGAATGCAAACCGGCGCGTTCGGAGAAACCGAATGGAAAAAACCTAATGACGTCATGTGGAACGCAGCTCTTGCATACATTTTGTTTGTGCCGACGCAAACGTTCGGAAATTTCCGTTCCGTAATTCAGTGTTGCCAACGGATCTTGACCTAATATCGCCGTTTCTCATACATAAGGTAGCGTAAAGGTAGCCGAATTTGCTGTTAGGTGGGACATGTTTAAAATTGATGTTTTTACGTGAAAATAAAAATTTCGTGGGGGGGGGGGGGGAATTTTAGAGAATTTCAAAAAAATATAAAATTTGTCCCCAGAAAAATAAATTTCATGGGGGGGTGGCTAGAGAATTTCGGGACATGTTTAAAATTGATGTTTTTGAAGTAGCTTAATTTGCGACCAGTCGCCTTTTAGATTTTTTCGGCGCCGATTCTCGCTCTGAGTAGCCTAAATGGCGATATATCGCCCTTGTTGGCAACACTGGTACTGACGTTTATACATTCCGAATGAAGAAAATCGAATACGGAAAACGTATGTATGCGGCCAGCCCGAAGAATCGGTTGCTAGGAAGTTAATATCAGCCTTTCAAAATGTATATTTTTTGGTTATCTATGTGAAACAGATTCACTAGTTTCCATTTTGTATTGTACTACGTGTTTCCGGACACCGTGAATATTAATTATATCATTAATACTACAGAGGCAACATACAATATACAGTATTACACATCTGAACAGGTACTTAACCTTAAGAAATGACAACTATTCTATGCGTATTTAGAAATGTTTGACATTACTTCATTGACCTTACTTAAGGCATACCAGAAACGCTATTATAATTAAATTTATATCAAAATGATACCTTTTTTAATATGTGAATACCGCCCGGGCGATTGATAAATCACTATGTCAATACGATATTGACGAGAATCTCTCAACCATATCTAAGAGTATATCAATGTTATTACTATTGATATTTCAATACTTTGTTTGAGAAAGTCGTTAAAATTTAACGGTTGCATTAACATTCAAACACTAATTCGGTTAATTGTCTAAGACCATAATGACCTATTATGCAGTTAACAACGGAGGGATTCATTTTCTCCTTTTCTCGGAAAATTGTAATTGATGGGTTACTTATATAAATGCCAATTTCTGACACGTAACCATTTGTATAAATAGAAATTCGCGATATATTCATACAAAATCGAACAAAAAATATGGCACGTTCCTGTTTCTAGATGCAAAGCGGATAACGAAACGCATAAGAAAAGAATAGTCATTCTACATTCAACCTATTATGCAGTTAACCGCGTAGGGATTCATTTGAAAATTGTAATTGATGGGTTTCAACTAACCATCACGCCATTTACCCGCAGGGGTAGGCAGATACTCGGTCTTGGTACAAACTCCTTGCCTCATTCACATTCATACATCGTCTCATACATACTCTTCTATTATTCTGAATCTTGACATGGCCCGACTCAAGTATCTGATTCACTTGGTCGTGTCATGTCTTCCTCGGATGTAACCATTTGTATAAATAGAAAGACGCGATATATTCATACTAATCGAACAAAAAATATAGCACGTTCCTGTTTCTAGATGCAAAGCGAATAACGAAACGCATAAGAAAAGAATAGTTATTCAATTTGTGTGAAAGAGTGAAATTGCTACATTTAGCAAACCTTTAGAGCAAACCAACGAGCCATATAATTATTATTAATGTTATTTCGAAAGAAATCTTAATAAGGGACAGAAGTTCGGTACAGTCGATGTTATTGTTTAAAATGATGTGCATAAATGTTAAATCAGCTACTGCTCACCTTTGTTGCAAAGATTGAAATGAAATGTCAATACATTTTCTGAAATTTAATGACATTGTATTTAAAAATTTACAGCAGTTAACATAGATACTAAATAAATTTCAGTCACATTCATGGGATTTAGCTTAGGTTTTAACGCCGTTAGCATTGTTCACTTATTTGATTCAGTTCTCCTCAGTTAAACCAAATATACAGGGTGCTAATGGACATACTCCTGACATTATTTGAAGTAAAAATTTAATTGAAATTTTAGTATCCGGTGACTTTTTTGATGATTTTTAACTTAAATGATGTAAAATCAGTATGTATTGGATATTAAGGACGGGTTGTTTTACAGAATTGGAACAATTCATTAAATTTCAAAGCTGATTTTCAAGATCTGTCATAATTTCAGTTTTTTTAAACAATTGGCCAATAATGATATAATAACAGAACTTGAATAGAACCTTCATAGAGCTTGACAATCAACTTTGAAATTTGATGAATTGTTCAAATTCTGTAAAGCATTTGTAATCCTTAGGATTGAGGTGAGGGATTGGGCGGTTACACTTGGAAGAGTTTTTGTTTGGTTTTTAAGAAAAAAAAACATTAAAAAAGTCACTAGAGTCCAAAATTTCGTTTTCGTTTTTACTCCAAATAATGTCAGGAATCAGTGGTTAAACTCAAGAACGTTCCTTAACACCCTGCATATATTTCGAAATACTTGCATTTTTTGGAGAAATGGGAGAGTTGTTGAAATCATCGTTTTGATGGGATATACCTTTGTATCGGGGTATAGTAGGCTCTCTTGGATTGACGTAGCGATGGGCCAATACTCTGCACAAACAATATGCTAAAAAATCTCACCAAAATGTAGTGTCATTGATGGGTATTGTATCTGTGATCACTTTTGTTTAGAATGTAGTTTCTACGTAAAATTCTGTAAAGAAATTATTCGAGGTCGGTATCACAAAGATCCATTACTTTAACGGAGATCCTCATGGCCGACCAGCATAGACCATACTAGATCCATTGATGAACAAGGATTCGCCTTTATGACCTCCTCAAATAATCTTACGCAAAATGGCACATTCATGTTAAGTATTCCTTTGTTGTATAGTTCCTGTTACCATATAAAATAACTATTGAAAACGACTGTAGCGTTAGGTGGGAATGTGTTTGATGAGATAAATTTAACTATTTTGGAGTTACAACTTCAAGGAGTCATAGGTTAGTCTACCATTTTATTTTTATTTCTGTGACAATATTTTATATGTAACCTGTTAAAGGCCAGAGCATAAAACAGTAAAATATTAGTGTAACCTAACGTTATATTAGCCCAAACAATGCTGGCTTTGTTTTTCATACATTTTTGAAGCATTATTTATTATTCATTCATTGTGTAATCTTGCCTTAATCAATGTAATCGAAAACTTGACCTAGGCATAATGTTTGATCAGAAACTCTGCTTTGAATCTCACATAACTTCCATCGCTAACAGGGCTATGAAAATGTTAGGTTTTATAGTAAGATTTTCCAAGGATTTTAAAAATATCAACACATTAAAAATTCTGTTCACATCTCTCGTTAGAAGTATTCTAGAATACAACTCTACAATTTGGTCACCTGTCTTTAATAATCACATTAATACCATTGAAAGAGTCCAACGCAAATTTTTGAGGTGTATTAATTTTAGGCTTGGAATTCCTTTAGAAACAATAGATTATGATTTCTTATTACATTCATTGAAATTGCTTAAGTTAAGTGATAGAAGAAAATTTTTTGATCTTATATTTTTATACAAAATTATAAATTATCAGTTGGATAGCCCTGACATATTAATGTTGATTCAATTTCATGTACCTACCATTAGATTAAGGTCCTCTAGTATGTATTAATTATTGTGACAATTATACCACAGTCTCAGGATATAACTAGATTGCACATACTTGGGAACTTTTATGCTAAAATCGCAGATACTTATAATATTCCTCTTGTAAAGTATAAAGCTGCTCTAATAACACATTTTAACGCCACTTATTTTAATGAGGTCACTACATAACAGGCTATTGTCATTGCTTCTTTCTTTAATGTTATTTTATTTGTTATGTTTTAACTTAATTTAATTCTTTAATTTTTCTCATCAAAATTTAATACTGGACTATGTATATGTAAAAAAATAAAATAAGAACTTTGTATGTAAATGGCACTTGTGCCGTAAATTCTAAATAAATAAATAAATTAAGGTCGAAATCGCATCGCGAATTATTCTAATATAGGATCATATTAGAATGCTCGCTAATAGTTATTCTTCTTCTTTATTGTTATTAAGTTTAATTTGTAGAACTCCATTTTAATTTTTATTTTTTTATATATTCAATAATATTGTTATTGGGTTTATAAAAACAGTTTATTTTTAAACAAGTTCTGCTGTGTAATTATTATTACGCGTGACAGCTGTTTCGCCCTCTGAAGGCATTATCAAACTGTGGGTAGCCCACTTACAGACGATACATTTATATTATTTCTAGGTAGGTATTTTAATTTCAATTACTGATTTCTTAATTGATTTTTGAGTAAAATATTAGAAATTATTAATGGTTATTACCCCAGCAAAGTTTCCCCAATTAGTGTAATGTTTAAATTTGACTGAATGTCTTAATGTTAGTTATTCCCACACGATGACTCATAGGGTTATTTTAATAGCATAATTAAGTACTTCATAGTGCACTCATATTTGCTCTAGGTTTGAAGATATCTAGTAGGGGTGAACGAATTATATTTGTTTGTTCATTAATTAGAATAGCTTTCGGATTATTAGAGTTTTTGTTAATTTCTAACTGTTCTAAAAGATTCAGTTTACGGCCTTTATTTTGTACGTGTAACGGAGTTGGTTTATTATTATCATTAAGTGAGTGATTTTCATCTAGGAGATGTTTGGCAAATTGAGATTGCATTTTATTATTATTTTTAAAAGATCTTATATGTTCTTTGAACCTAGTGTTAAAGGACCGACCCGTTTGTCCAACATAAACAGCGTTGCATTCGTCACACTGGAGTTTATAAATGCCACTATTTTGTAATTTGAGTACCTTACTTTTTGAGTTTTTAAGAGATGATCCTAAGTTATTATTTGTGCGGAAGGCAATATCTAAGCCACACTTTTTGAGGACTTTGGCAATTTTATTAGATGTCTGTCCGATGAATTCTAAATACCCGAATGTATTATTCGTCTTATTATTAGTCGCTGGGTAAATTAATTTAAGGTTATTTTTGTGTTTGTTATTATTAATTATTTTTTCAATGTCTCTACCCTTGAAGCCATTATTTTTAGCAATAGTTAGGATTGATAGGATTAAAAATAATGGCTTCAAGGGTAGAGACATTGAAAAAATAATTAATAATAACAAACACAAAAATAACCTTAAATTAATTTACCCAGCGACTAATAATAAGACGAATAATACATTCGGGTATTTAGAATTCATCGGACAGACATCTAATAAAATTGCCAAAGTCCTCAAAAAGTGTGGCTTAGATATTGCCTTCCGCACAAATAATAACTTAGGATCATCTCTTAAAAACTCAAAAAGTAAGGTACTCAAATTACAAAATAGTGGCATTTATAAACTCCAGTGTGACGAATGCAACGCTGTTTATGTTGGACAAACGGGTCGGTCCTTTAACACTAGGTTCAAAGAACATATAAGATCTTTTAAAAATAATAATAAAATGCAATCTCAATTTGCCAAACATCTCCTAGATGAAAATCACTCACTTAATGATAATAATAAACCAACTCCGTTACACGTACAAAATAAAGGCCGTAAACTGAATCTTTTAGAACAGTTAGAAATTAACAAAAACTCTAATAATCCGAAAGCTATTCTAATTAATGAACAAACAAATATAATTCGTTCACCCCTACTAGATATCTTCAAACCTAGAGCAAATATGAGTGCACTATGAAGTACTTAATTATGCTATTAAAATAACCCTATGAGTCATCGTGTGGGAATAACTAACATTAAGACATTCAGTCAAATTTAAACATTACACTAATTGGGGAAACTTTGCTGGGGTAATAACCATTAATAATTTCTAATATTTTACTCAAAAATCAATTAAGAAATCAGTAATTGAAATTAAAATACCTACCTAGAAATAATATAAATGTATCGTCTGTAAGTGGGCTACCCACAGTTTGATAATGCCTTCAGAGGGCGAAACAGCTGTCACGCGTAATAATAATTACACAGCAGAACTTGTTTAAAAATAAACTGTTTTTATAAACCCAATAACAATATTATTGAATATATAAAAAATAAAAATTCTTCTTCTTCTTTATGTGCCGTATCAGGTCCCCCCGACGTTGGCGATCACTCTAGAAAATGTCTCTTTGTCTTGCGCTGCCCGGAATAGCTCCTCCACACTTCTAATGCCGGTCCACTCTCGTATATTTCGCAGCCAAGACATTTGTCTCCTACCAGGCCCTCTGCGACCCTCTATCTTGCCTTTCAATAATAGTTATTAAAGAAACTAAAATTAATTTGTTGATATCTCCAAGTCGCCCCGGGAACTATTTATTGGATAACCAACACGTCTGCCATTGGTCACCCCAAGGTTCGTTACGTTTGGTGAATTAGTAGGGGTGCTCGGGTTCAAGGGGTGAGATGCGTTCATTATGCGCCTACCCACCAACTGCGTGGCGTGTCAGATTGGGAAAGTCTGGTTTGGGGAGACCCCTTGACCTCTCCAACCGGTCTCTCGACTCATCGCCTTTCGCCGCAGTGGGAGAGATATATTCATATGTCCGTCACTCCTGGACACATTGATTCCTAGATTTCTACCAAACCTTTGTACCTTTTACCATCCTAGAACTTCCTAAAAATGTAGGATGAACGATAAAATATAGGTGAATTAATTGGCCATATAGCACTGTAATCAGTTTATATGTCTCCGTATTAAAATTGAGAGGTATGACTTTTTTTTAAATGAGGGCGAGTAATTTTTAACTCTAACCCCAATCACTCAACTTATATTCCGGAAGGAGAAGGAGAAGATGAAGGTTGAGATGTAGATAGCTGGCAATGTAGATCTGCTCATCAAACACAACTTTTTTAAAGCAATGTTTAGATTCTGAATTGATTGTGATTTTTCACCAAGGAGATATCTCAATATACTCGTATATCCGGGTTTGATAGTAAACGTTGCTGTCTATGGTTGCATACTATAATAAGACCCATCACAAGCATAACTTAATTAGTAAGATCAGTGATTCCCAACATTGGCAATATCGCCCATAAGTTAGGATATATAATTGCTAGAGGGAACAGGACAAAATTCAATCACTTTATTGATTTTAAGAACTTTACAAAATAAAATTTCAACTCGTTTTAAAAGATACACAAGGAAAACAATAAGGGCCTTAATCAGTGGCAGATCTTGACTTTTGGGTGTACTAGAGTGCTAATATTATTAAAAATGGCAAAATAAATCATTTTCAGCTACAACAACATCAATAAAGCACTTTTTTATAATATTTGCACTCTAGCAACCCAAAAGTTACGAGCTGCCACTGACCTTAATGATAATCGCGTTTTAAACCCTACACAACTGTCAAACAACCAATATCGTAAATGGCCGTTATAATGGCTGTGCAAAATCCAAAATACGTCATCAGTAAATATATTAACCCCCTTAGTAATAAACGTTTCCTAAATTTTAATCGACTGATAAACAAGCAATTACCTTATTTTTTTATATTTATCGGTTGTCAAAATATCTTCTTTCAAAATACGACTTTCCTAAAAGCATTCAGGGTTTCCCAATAAGAGGTGTTATTTTAAATAGCCTACTATTTCGGTAGATGTTACTTTTGAAGCTGTCATTTTTTTACATTTGACAAGTAGAAACTACGTCATTAATAAAACGATACACGCTTCAACAACGCATTGAAATTATTAAAATTCACTTGAGTGAATCAAATGCAAATCATCTTAAGTGATGAGGCCCATTTCCACCTCGGTGGCTTAGTCGACAAGCAAAATTGTAGCATCTGGGGCTCGGAAAACCCAAGAGTTATTGTTAAAAAGCCTCTCTATCCTCAACGTGTGACTGTTTGGTACGGTTTATGGTCCAGTGGAGTCATTGGACCTTACTTTTTCGAAAATGAGGCTGAAGCAACAGTTACGATGAATGGATTGCGCTATCGAGAGATGATTAATGATTTTTTATGGCTGGAATTGGATAGTATTGATCTGGACAACGTTTACTTTCAACAAGACGGCGCTACGTGCCACACAAGCAACGAAACCATTGATCTTTTACGATTGAATATCAAAATAACACCTCTTATTGGAAAATCCTGTACTTGGGCCTAGTTAAATTTTCGACAAAGGCGTTTTTCTGTGTAGGCGCTGTCATTGATTCGAGCCTTAAAGAAAATAGTGTTTGAAAAATAGGCAATATGCCTGAAAAGGTTAAGAACCTCTGAGTTAGACAGTCATCGAGTGGTGAACGCAGTTGAGTAGTGATTAGTGGAGAGTGGTAGTGATGCCGGGAGAGGGAGAAGGGAAGAGGATGGGGAGATACCTCGGAACGAGTAGGGCCCCAGGCCCGCTGGCCTTATCGGGCATCGCATTGACACGACCGCAACCTGAAAGTGAAATTTTCAGAGGAGAAATAGTCATTCAACTGTTGTCATGTAAATTATTTGTTCGTAAAAGCTTAGTGGACACTTCATTCAACTATTGTAATTTAAATTCGTATTTGTACAAAACTGCCATGAGGACACAGGTAAAATAGTACCAACGTGCAGAAAGTAAATGACAAAATTCGTGCATTTGAAATATTGGTCGTAAATTCATTTTGGCAGTATAAATCAAGAGTTCGCCCAAAAAAAAGGTGGAACATCCCTCCAGGGGAAAGGGGAGGAGGATTTATTTTAAAAATACAAGTTTTCAAACTAGGTCGAGTGACCTATCGTTTTCCATGTTTTTTTCATTCTGAATTTCGATTCAGAATGAAAAGGCTACACTCAAGTCAATTGTATAATTATATAGTGAGAAAAGACAGGCTTTTAGTTAGATCACAGGAAAATAACATTGAGCGGTGTTCCATCACTTTGCTTTTCAGGTGGGGAAGAATGTATGAGCAATTTTTTATGAATGCATAGAATATCGTCATTTATAAAAAATTACTTTTAATTTTTTTAATTTGAATTCCGCACAAGAGTCCCGAGCATCTGGAGCCAGTGAGACTATGGCATCCCCAATTGGGGTATGTTGTGAGGCTAAAGGTAATGGGGAAGGGAAGCAGAAGGTGGGGCAGTACCTGGCTATTCAGATCTAGTCACCAAACACGGCTAAAGCCATTTCAAGCAGCGCGTCATTTCTGAATGGTTGTTTTACACCAAGGCGATACTGAGAGTATCTTCCACTCTAAAACGTGCCGCAATATATTATTATACCTTATATAATTTAAATGATTAAATTGTGAAATAATAAGTCGATCAAATAAAATTTACTTGCGCACGCCGGGATTTGAACCCTCGATCTTCGGATTGCTTGTCGAGAGCCTCAACCCTCGACTAGTACCAACATTCAACTATTGTCATTAAAATTAAATTATGTGTCCTAAAATTTCTACAGATTTATAAGTATCTTGTTAACTCTTTAAGTTTTTAGGTTACAAACAAAAAGTTATTTTAGAAGATTATATATATCTATACATTTGTTATGCCGAAACGTTGATTAAATGAAATTTCCTCAATAGAAAAAAACGCAAAGTAAGCTTTGAAAATTATTAAAAATACGCTTTGTTCTGTTATTTAATATGTTATAGACATGAAAAAATCGCAGTGTATCTTGAGATTCGTGTTTTATTAAATATTTTTAATCTAACATTCGTATTTACATATATCCATTTCAACCACCTTTGAACGCTTACTACGGAGCCTTAAGGCGAAGCTTAATGTCAAATCACTATTTTGATTAATCTTTATATCGAATTGGTGTACATTATGAAAACCAAAAACAATGCTTTAGTTACATCGAAGGTTTTCCTATCGCTTCGCTTGAGTAGAATACAAATAAAAAAATAAATTACTCTACAAAAAATATTTTTTCAATAGAAATTTATGAACGCGTAAAGGAAACAACTTTTGAAAAATACAGCATTATAGCTAAGATTATCTGTGACAGTTTCAAATGATTAACTTTTTTGCTTTCTTATAAAATTATTTACAAAATAAGTAAAAACCAGTTTTTTGCTTGAAATCGAACGTTTCTAGAGCCCGTTTGTCAAGCGATTTTAATGTCTATTACCTACGATATAACGTATACCAAGAATATACACAGTTTTGGCTTGTAGCTTCCTCTTAAGTATTGTCGTGTAAATTAAATTAGCAGAATTCATGAAAAAGTGGACAGTCTCATACTCAAGCGTGAACGCATGTGATCAAGCTCAAATATCTAGCTTATTTACGGGTTAAATACTATTTGAAAGCTACAAAGACTATAAGCACCTGCACCTGCAATCGGGATACCTGCAGAACATGTTATATACACTGTGAAAGTGGGTTTCAAGTGCGTATTGCGCCTAACAACTATTTGATTCTCACGCATTGAGACACCAATGCATTCCGGAGTCCTCAGAATCGACATTGAAATTTGTCTATCTACTCTAACATACTAATTTCGACTGTCGGTGCACGGGTGCTTGCGTGAAGTGAAGTGTAACTAACTAACTAACTAACTAACCATCACGCCGTTTCCCCTCTGGGGTAGGCAGAGAGGACGGAGAGCCAAACAACTCGGTCTTGGCACACACTCCTTGCCTCATTCGCATTCATACATCGTCTCATACATACTCTTCTATTATTCTGACTCTTGACATGGCCCGACTCGAGTATCTGATTCACCTCCTCGGGCGTTCCCGACTTCTGCTACCATTCGCATTTGCATCATATATCGGTGGCCGAGTTGACATCGCGTTTGGGTCCCACGCAGGCGTAGTGTGTTCAATTCCTCGGCTGACTAAGTCCTCCATCACAACACAAGCAACATTTTCAGCTTACTGTGGTGGTAGTAGGAGATTTTCAAATATTGTCAGGTTATTCGTAACCCGGGAATGTTTGTCTATCTTTAAAAAAATATCGAGCCATAATCGGCAGAACAGCGTAAGCGACGTTTTTTGTCAAATTACGATTTTTAACGAAAGCCGTTCAATTTTACCTAATACGTATGCTACAAAAATATAACAGTTCTATCTTACACCTGACGCTTTTTTGGTACCTGTGCCTTTTAGCGTATGAACTTCCTTACAAATCTTGTAGATGATCAAAACAGCGCAACCGACGTCATTTGATAGCGTAAGCGACAATATGGTCGGTTACGTTCTTACGCCGAACGGTAGAGAATGTTCCAGTTTTGTCAGTTAGCGTCCATCGGATGACCGGTAAATCTGTTTAATTTAACGTTACGTATTTAAATATTAGCATAATTAGTTATATAATATTAATATAATTACTGTTACCTACTACGCACTGTGCGTTTAAGGGGTAAAATGTCATTGTGTTATGAAGTAAACTAATACAAAATACTTTTCTTGTGCAGATGGCTCCACAAACTCCAACCCGTAAGATGGTAGAAATAGCATTACAGTCTTTAGCTAATACCTCTTCAGGTTCACCGATTATTATGCCAAAGATAGATGGTGATTCAAGAAAGTCACCTACATTACCGAAACCTTTGACTACTGTTCGTCTAGTAGATTACACTGATAGCGAAAGTGATTCGATGGACATTCTGGAACCCCCCGATAATAATTTAAGAACAATTTTATGTATTGACGAGGAGCCCCATAATCAGAAAATAGATGTTTGTGATGGGAACACTTCAGCAACAGCACATTTAAGTCCAATTGTTCAATTCTCCGATACTGAATTATGTTTAGATTTCGAACCATCTGAAGAGTCTTGGAAGCCTGATTCAGATGATGCAGAAATGAGCGATGAAAGCTTACTTATTGGGAGTGTTAGTGATCCACATTTATCTGTTGGATATGCTGGGTTAAGGAAATCAAAATTAGTCCCAAAGAGAGTGCGAAGGAGAGGAGAAAAATGTACTGGACAGCACAAAAGTGTTAAACCAAATCCGTGTCTAAATAAAAAATGTGGCAACAATTGTGCCATTCAATTCAGTGAAGAAGATCGCCTTAACATACATGCATTTTATTGGGGCATGGCCAGCAACCAGCGGCAGAGGGACTGGCTTCTTTTGTGTATAAACAAACAGCCAATCAAAAGAAAAAAGGGCTAAAAATGATAGCAGAAGAAACACATCATATAAATATTTCATAAATTGGAACAAGAAAAGAGTTCAAGTCTGTCAGCAATTTATTTTGACAACTCTTGACATCGGGCAAATGACTATCAGGCATGCATGCAATAATATTTTAGAAAATAATTTTTCTAAAACCGATATGAGAGGAAAGCACGAACCATCCAATAAAACGGACCAAGAAAAAAAGGACATGGTAATAAAGTTTATTACACAATTGCCCGCTGTTCCATCTCACTACTGTCGAAATAACATATAATGTCGAAAAGATATCTTCCTGCCGATTTGCGTAATGTGAAAACTGTGTATAAAATATACATTGAAAATGTTAATTCATTAGATGAATCTGGGCATAGTAACATTGTGAGTCTGAATATTTTTAGAAAAATATTTAATACGAATTTCAACTTGGGTTTTCATTTACCTAAAAAGGACAAGTGTTCTTTATGTGAGAAAGTGAAAAATTTGTCCGGTGACGAGAAGCTTCAGCAAACTGAAATGGATATTTACAAAAGTCACCTCAGCGAAAAGGAAAAATGCAAAGAGATCTTCATTAATGATCAGGCTAAAAGCAAAAATGATAATAATATTTTGTGCGCAAGTTTTGACCTCGAGAAGGTGCTAACAACTCCCCATGGAGAAAGCGTAAATTTGTATTATAGTCGAAAATACGGAGATCAAGTATAGGGATCTTAAAGGTCTCTGCGAGAAAGGTATTATTCCTGAGAGGATGAGGCATGAATTTTTGGAACTGCCACATGGATCCACAGTGGAAGATACCTTACCTGAATCCGACCAGGAAGACATGTGAATAGTTTTGAAAAATGTGGCTCAAACCAACAAACTTTTTCAAAAATTGCCGATATAAGTGCTATTATTAAAAAAATATATAAACGATGTATCTATTATGTTTATTATTTGTTAAAATATTTTTGTTTTATTTTTATAGTTTTTAGAAAATAATATTTTTTCTTAATTTTCCCTGTAAAGTACAAGCAAGATAATTAAAAAAATATTACTTTAAAAATATATATGTTTTTTATTAGTAGTTACTTATGGCCTATTGCATGATAAAAAATTTTAAAAAATCTACTCCAAATAGCGTAAGCGACATTTCAGAGGGAAAAAAATCTGTTAGGGTTACAGGCAAAACAGCGTTACCGCCACTATCTCGACAACTGGAGGCATTTAAATAAAAAGTATTTTCATTTCATACAGGCAGTAACCAAAGATTATTAATCTTGATTAACCTAAATCCTTTTTGTAATCAATTAAGAGAGTTAATTAAAAAAAACCTTCTCCTGTATAATTTACAAATTGTCGCTTACGCTGTTCTGCCGATTATGGCTCGATATATATATATATATCCTCCTTACACTCCTATCTTCGCTCATTCGCTCTACATGCCCAAACCATCTAAGCGTCCCTTTCTTATTCTTACTCATTACGCTTACATCAGCCTTGCACTCTTTGCAGAACTCCACATTCCTCACACGATCAAACATGGTTTTACAAAATTAGCAAAAAGCTAAAATTATTGAATGTCTCATTCTCTCTCAAACATACGGACCAAACTCCATTACTTTATGTTTGCATGTTGACATACATACATGACACACATACTAAATAAGATTCAATTCAATGTACCTGCGCGTTCAATACGCTCTTGTGGCCTGTTCAGGGTGGATCAATGCAAAACGAACTCTAAGCAGAATTCTTGCTATGCAATAATTACAATAGCGTATTATCCAAGGTGGATATTTTCATTAATAATTCTTTATTTGATATCTGCATTTCTTTTGTTTAAATGTTTGACAGATGTCGTAATTTTTTATGTTTAGTAACACAATGGCCTCTGTGGTCGAGGGGTACGTCTCTAGACTATTTGGAGAGGCGGGTTTCATCTATTGGATAACCAACATAGGCCATAGGTTACCCCAAGTTGTTCGCTACGTTTGGTGATTCAGCAGGGGTGCCCGGGTTCATCGGGTGAGATGTGTTCAGATCTAAAAATGCTGGTTTGGAGAGACCCTTTTATCTGTCCAATTATCGCCTTGTGCTGCAGTGGGAGAGATATATTCATATGTCCGTCACTCCTGCATACACTGATCCCTAGACTCCTATCATACCCTTTACCTTCCCAGAACTTCCTCTCCTTATTTTCCTTAAGAAAACCCTCTACACAGCTTCCCAAAATATATATGGTAAGACCACCATTCAGAATTGAAATGACGATTTAAATGGCTTTGGCAGTGTTCTGTGACCAGATCTGAATAGCCAGGTACTTCCCCACCTTCCTCCTTCTCATCTCCTTCCCCTCCCCCCTCAGCCACACAACATACCTCAATTGGGGATGCAATAGTCTCACTGCCTTCACAAGGCAGGTATTAGTACTCCATTGTGGACTTCTAGCTTCACTTCTTTGGACAATTTTTTTGCTAGCGCCAACCGGTTTCAGTCTTCCATTAATGGGGTTTACTCTTGGGGCATGTACTCTTCTTTCAATATCTCTGTCAATCTTCCCATCTCTCGTAAACATACTTCCCAAATACACAAACCTTTCCACCTGCTCCAAATATTCATCATTCGCAACTATATTGCATATTATTTTCTTGTTATCTATCTATTAACTATAAATTATCTTAATAAAATAATTAAAACACTTTGTTTTGACCACGATAATCTTTATTTTTTTATATAAAGTCAACATGTTTCAAGAACGATGTTCTCTTCATCAGGACAATTAATGTACTAAAAACTAAGAAATATTAGAAATTAGGAAAAATGTCAATAGAAATTTAAATATTATTAATAATCAAACTAATTTTGTGAATAACCCTGTCTTAAACATATTTCCATTGTAATTTTTTGTCTTTTTTTGTCTTTGATTTTCTAAGCACTTCCCCTTTCCACCTCTCACCCCTCCCCTAACCCCCCCCCACACTACTTCCTTTTCTACCCACACCTGTCTCTATATACTTGACAATTTAGTTTTTAGTACATTAATTGTCCTGATGAAGAGAACATCGTTCTTGAAACATGTTGACTTTATATAAAAAATAAAGATTATCGTGGTCAAAACAAAGTGTTTTAATTATTTTATTAATAAAATGGTGCCACAAGTGAATTTGAAAAATTTGAAGAAGTATAAATTATCTATCTATTATCTATCTTTTATCTATCTACTATCTATCTATTATCTATATTTTATCTATCTATTATATATATATTATCTATCTTTTATCTATCTTTTATCTATCTATTATCTATCTATTATCTATATCTTATCTATATATCTATTATCTATCTTTTATCTATCTATTATCTATCTATTATCTATATTTTATCTATCTTTTATCTATCTATTATCTAAATATTATCTCTTCAGCGCCAAAATACGAATAAAGAAGCGATCGACTATGTTTAGTATTGATTCTCGATCCGCATGTTCACCATCCCTGCGATGGGTGATAGAATGTTTGTAAAAGATCAGGTGCCAAGGTTTGCGTTTTGAAATACTAAATAGAATTGCGAAAATCAGCGCTTAATAATTCATGCATTATAAATGCGATTTACGTTTATTTGTGTTTTTATACATATTATAAGTCATTTACACAATCGTCTCATTGCACAATGTATGATATTGAGGACACTTGTGGTTTTGCATTAAAAACTTAATACTGTAAGCAGATATGTGTAAATATAGTTTTATAGATACGCATTTAAAATACCCTAAATTAATGTCGGAATCTTAACGACTTAAGTCGTGTACAAAAATATGCCACACGCAGCCCTAGTGTATTGGACAGACTTACGGTCGAATTTGCCTTGAAAATACTCGTAACGCGCTGGGGTTTGATACCGTGACCACCGAATTCGTAGCCGACTATCGGAACACCTAACCGCGTATTGCTTTAATATGTTTTGGCGCGCCTAGGTGGATAGAACTGACTCTGGAGTAGCAAGCATGGCAAGACAGGACGACGGGATGACCCTCTTGCGCTCGTGACTCGACGGCTCTTTCCGCCCGGCCTCTAAAACTCTGTGCGAGAAAGTCTCAACGAAGAGTAAACATTGTTGTCCTGGAGTTAATCTCAAATATATTTCTTCTTTCCAAAGTAAAGTTTGTTGTTTTTTAGTAAGGCTTTCTTAAATATCAGTATTTTCAATAAAATAATCAATATTTTTTTAAGTAATCTGTGGAATTTATTTGTTGAAAAATGATTCGTTTACAATACAACTCAACAGCATTGTACAAATAAAAAAATGTTTTATTATCAAAAACATAAAGACGTTAAGTCCCGTGACGGGTAATATATATTTTTTAGAATAATCATTACAAAATCTATAAAATTATTATTTCGCAACATATTTGAAGATTCAACACTATTAGTTTTTTGTGGCCATGTTTTTACACCTAGCATTATGGGTGATATAATCGATACTTACATTTTTTATTATGCACAGCGAATAACAACAGTGAAAGTAAGCACCAGAAGCCATGATGATGATACTAATTACCTAATAATTTAAAACGGAGCCATCTTCACATAGAGAAAAGGGATAAACAATTTGGCGCTTCTTGCAAACGTGTTACCAAGTAATAATAATACAATTAAGAGGTTATTTGTTTATTTATATATACGCCTAAAAATACTTTCACATAAAAGTGATACATGATTTATTTATTTGTAAGAAACAAACAGCTTTTACATAATATACAATGATAGATATAAATATACAAGTTAACTGAAGTCAAGCCACAGAAGTGTCTTATGCTAAAGTTCATTGGAAATGAAGTTTTAATATCTTAAAATTAATTTTGTGTTAAAGGATGGGGAGAGGAAGAGGAAAATAGGAAGAGGATAGGAGTTGCTCCCGATACATTCCATACTCTCATATTAATAATCGATCGTACGCATTACTTCATATCGATATTTCTTTAGGTTATTATCAAAAATGTGATGCAGTGTACATATGAGAATATCTGTATTACACAGGAGATACTGATAGTAAATAGATGTAATCCATTGTAAAGTAGGTACAAAATACACAGTTGTAAAATTGTGATTACAAGTATAATGAGTAAATATTAAGAAATGATTAAAAAAAAAAAAAACAAATAAAAAAACGAAATATGAAGCAATATTTGTAAAATGTAAGAGTAACATAACGTAAAAAGGAAATTACAACCTCACTACATATAAGACAAATCATTAAAACTAATTTACCAACGCTACTCTAATTTGTAGGATTCGACAAAGTGTTGATATAGATTATGCTTACTTCTATAAATGGAGTCATAAATAAATCAATAGCACCCCCATACTTGTTGCCCAGATCATGTATCCTATTGGTCAGTGAGTGTGTCTGATAGTTGGTCGTGTATGTATTAAAGAAGAATGTTATATTTTGTCTTGTATTCCTAGTCGGCACATGGAGTTTAATAGTGGCAACGATGGCACTGGTTATGAATGTAACAATGTTGTGTACATACCATCTGACCTTAGACTGCGTATGCATGACAACATATAAAATCACACATAAAGTAATGGAGTTTGATCAGTATGTTTGAAAGAGAATGAGACATTGTATTAATGTGAATTAAGAAAGGTTTATCTTCTTTACCTACCTGACTTTATATTGTTTATTTTTTTATTAATTTTTGGGAAATCGACAGTTTACTTTTATTTCAGTTTGTACATAAGTATTATATGGCCAAAATAAAACCAATTATGGATTTCCTCCTTGAAACTTTACCTCTACTAAGACAGCATAATAATGAATAAGTAAATTAAATTTGTAAGAAAGGAATATGAATTCAAAAATTTATTCAAAACAAAAGGTTATATAAAACGAAAAATTTCCAAATAAAACATTTATAGCCATGGAGAGAGGTTGTAGATATAAATCAAATCATAATAGAAATATAAACAATAGAAACATAACATTATTCACAAACTATCAGAGAAATATTATTTTATGGACCTCTTGTATTTGGTAAGTTCGCAATTGAAAATATCCACCTTGGATAATACGAGATTGTAATTATTGCATAGTCTGTTTAGGCAAGAATTCTGCTTATCGTTTTGCATTGATCCACCCTGAACAGGACAGAAGAGCGTCTTGAACGCGCATTTACATTGAATTGATTCTTATTTAGTATGTGTGTCAACATGCAAACATAAAGTAATGGAGTTTGGTCCGTATGTTTGAGAGAGAATGAGACATTGTATTAATGGGAATGAAGCAAGAGTTTATCTTCTTTGCCTACCTGACTTTAGACTATGTATGTATAACAACATGCAAACATAAAAGCAATGAAGTTTGGTTCTTCGAAACTTATTCATACATGATTAGCTTTGATGTAGTTGTAATAAGTCAACGATGTTTAGAGTATATATGAGAAGTTATATGAACGTGAATGAAGCAAGGGTCTATCCTCTCTGCCTACCTAATTTGTTGAAAACATTCATCAATTCTTTCTACTTGCAACTCTATTCCAGTATGGGCTATGGAGTTTGAAGAGGCCCATTTAATTGTCTAAAAACGGATGAGACGCTTTATTGAAATATTGAATGAAAAAATAAAAATAAATAAGATTGTATATGTATACACGGTGCACGGAAACTTGTAGTAAAAGTGGGAAATCAGTGAATCTACATCACATAGATAACCCAAAAACACGTCTTTATTCGATCTGAGATTCTCGATTTAATATTTTTTTCCAATTAAATTCCAAATAAACGGTAAAAAAAATCTTATACAGCTGGGTCTACGTTTCGACGCAATATTAACCGCCTAGCGACCTAGTTTTTTATTTTTAAAACGTCATATTTAGACTTGATTTACTGGAAAACGAAAGTGCAAATCAAAAAAAGTTGTACCACATAATCGACTACAAATAATATGATGAAGATTCACCGGTTTCCGACTTGTAGTATGAATTTCTGTTCAGGGTGGATCAATGCAAAACGAACTCTAAGCAGAATTCTTGCCTGAACAGACTAAGCAATAATTACAATAGCGTATTATCCAAGGTGGATATTTTCAGTTGCGAACTTACCAAATACAAGAGATCCATAAAATAATACTTTTCTGATGGTTTGTGAATAATGTCATGTCTCTATTGTGTATATTTCTATACATATGTATTAAATAATTAATTACGGGTTTTTGTATTGAATTTGATACCATTATAACAACATTTCAAAAGATTTTTATGTGAGTCCCAACAGCCGAGAGCAAGTAGGACTGGACTATGTCATCTCCAATTGGGCTATGTTGTGAGTCTAAAGAGAGTGGGAGGGGAAGGAGATGGGGTAGAGAATGGTTGGAATGTTAACTCCTCAGGCTTGTTTGCGAACAAACAGATATTACCTGCAGAGACAATTTGTTCGCTTTTGGATAGTGAAAAATATGATTTAAACTGTGTTAGAAATAAAAAAAACACTACTCTTTATATTCAAATCTAGAAGTTAACTACAGAGGAATACAAATGTGCAACTCAATGACCGTGATTTGAGAAAAAACTATGAAACTATGTAATTTTTTTATAAATTATTGTTATATGAAATGACAAAAAGTGACATTAATGTTTATAATATATTTGTCTAAAATGAATATGAGAATTTCTCATAAATTATTTTTATATGAAACGACAAAAAGTGATGTGACAATAATGTTTATAATATGTACATTTGTCTAAAAAAACTATGTGAATTTTTTATAAATTATTTTTATATGAAACGACAAAGAGTGATGTGACAGTAATATTCATAGTACATTTGTCTAAAATGAATATGTGAATTACTTATAAATTATTTTTATATGAAACGACAACAAGTGATGTGACAATAATGTTTATAATACATTTGTCTAAAATGAATATGTGAATTTCTTATAAATTATTTTTATATGAAACGACAAAGAGTGATGTGACAGTAATATTCATAGTACATTTGTCTTAAATGAATATGTGAATTTCTTATAAATTATTTTTATATGAAACGACAAAAAGTAATGTGACAGTAATGTTTATAATACATTTGTCTAAAATGAATATGTGAATTTCTTATAAATTATTTTTATATGAAACGACAAAGAGTGATGTGACAGTAATATTCATAGTACATTTGTCTTAAATGAATATGTGAATTACTTATAAATTATTTTTATATGAAACGACAAAAAGTAATGTGACAGTAATGTTTATAATACATTTGTCTAAAATGAATATGTGAATTTCTTATAAATTATTTTTATATGAAACGACAAAAAATGATGTGACAATAATGTTTATAATACATTTATCTAAAAAGGTATGTGAATTCTTTTCGTATGAGTAATCTAAATTCAGTGTTTAGACGAAAAAACGGAAGGTTAATCATTAAATTAATATGCGGCCCGAGGGGTTAACAGGTATACAATATTCAAAATCACGTCGACGTGTGGAAAATCTATTTTTATTTTTTTTAAAATATTTATTTATTAAATTGAATATAATTACATTTAATACAATATAAGATATGAGTAGTCCCACAAAGCTGTGACAATCAGCTTGTCTGTAGGTTCTACCATTTAATGTTATAACATAATACACAATATTAATACCAAATATAATTTTTAGTATAGATAAACGTTTTTTTCATTTATTAACCACTTTTTTGTCAGTTTAGGGCAGGGTTCCTGAGGTTCCTCATTCCGAGTGTCCCGAAGTTCGAATTCCATATGTAAGTATTGATTCGACCATAGAATGATAGGTATATAAGTTTGAGAGTGCATCGAGGCAATACAAATTTTAATTTATAAAAATTACTCGCCAAACATCGGAGCTGGTTACAAATTTTGGTCACACTTTTGTCCCATTTAAAGTTACTGTCTAAACTCAACTCATAAACGAATAAATAATTAAATCATAAAGTTAAGTGAAGAGATATTGTATATCTAGTATATAGGATTTCTAATGCGCTTCTGCCCGCCGGGGATCGGAACCGAGGTTCAAAAGGTCGCAAACCGGTCACGACAGCCACTGTCCCACTAGTTCACTATTAATTCACTCTCTCCCAAGCCAAATGTTGAACTTGAAAAGACAAATGTGTAGGATGGTACTTCACCACTCTTTAATGGACTGATGTCAGTAGTGATAAATTATTTGTCAATAGGTATTGGAGAAGCAGTCGATTTAAAATTTAATATTTAATTTGAAATTAGTGTGAATTAATTTTAAAATATAAACATAAAAGAATTAATTAATTTTTAATATATATATAATGGACAAAAGAGACATCTCTGGTCATTTTTGGATGGATTTGCTCTGCAGGTGTGATAAAGAATTACCGACACCTTTGCATTGATCAGATGGATTCATCCAGTTTGTATCATTTGTCAAGAGAGGTCTATTGAAGACTAAAATGTTTGAAATATTTTTTGACAATAATGTGACATACGTGTGGAATTGCAATGTGCTGATTCATCATTAATAATTCTACTCTCTTGAGGGCTGGTGACACATTATAATCTCATAGTGCGAACTCAAATATATTTTGTGCTGATTGAAGATCAAGGAGCAAAACTTATTGCAAGTGGGATTCTCTGGCGAGTCTTTTCTGTTCATATGTATTTTGGTGGCTGGTTTAAGTTGTGTTCTCCTGCAGAGTGAATTTATTGATCAATCCATTTTTTTTCATAGGGATTTAAAATATTCCCTGATGGTCTGTGCTATTTACACGCCAGATTATCATCCAGGTATATCAAGACGACACAATACCCTGAATTAAAGTTGGAATCTCAACGACGTAAGTGAGGAAGGCGTGTATAAAAATATGCGACGCACGGCCCTGGCGTATTGGACGGACCTACGGGCGAATTTTCACTAGCAAATGCCCTAAAATAAAGTGGGCATCTAACGATGTAAGTTATTAATAACCAAGTATTTTTGTATACGGGTTATTAAAAAACTAACATATAAACCCAACTTATGTAACCTATTTAACCTATTTTTTGTTTCATCATTTTTCATGACTTTTTAAAGGTTTGATGAGTTATATAATATGATAAATTCCAAAATAAACACAACAATTTCACATTTAAATGGCCACCACCGTTAAACAGAAACGGAACGTACAAAAAAATTTACAGATAGAGCACATGAAAAACGGTCGAGTTAAAACAGCACTTCGCTAATTGAGAATGAATAATGGTTTTCTCACTTTCATTATTGAACGATTTTCATTCGGGTTTCAGAATATTTGAAAACCATTGGAAATCTCTATAGAATCGTTCACACGTCCTCAATGCAAACCGGTTTCGTTAAACAATGTCTCCCAGATCCTATATCCTACGAGCATACCCAGTTGAAGATCGTGAAGAAATTCAATATCCCACAGTATACGTGTTTACCTACTACTGGACGTGATGGTTTATTTATGCATTGGACAGACAATACTTAGAAGAAAGAAAACGGTTGCGCCAATTTATATAAGACCTGTCAAACCTTACGCCTTTTTTTTGGTTTGACTAAGGATTGTACCTTCCTTCCCAGGGACTAGAGTCAATCGCGCTAGCAGCCTCGCTATTTCGACATTTATTTCGTATATTAAGTGCTGTGATGTCATCAAATTTCTGAGAAATGCATGTATGGTCGCGTGTATGTACGTATACGTGATTGCCATCGAAATAATGCATTGGCATTGTAAACAAAAGTGATATCCAAATAGGTGTATTTAAAATACAGACGGTTCAAGAAAGATTTTCTATATTTGTAAATGTTTGATTATTTCGCCAGAAGTAAGGGAAATTGAGACCATTTCTATTTGTTTATCGCTTTAGTGAAAAACGTCTAATGACTTTAAAGAAATATTTCCTTTAAGGCGAAGCTTAATGCTAAATCACTATTTCGATTAAACTTTATAACGAATTGGTGTACATTATGAATACCAAAAAATATGCTTTAGATAAATTGAAGGTTTTTTATCGTTTCGCTTGAGTAGAATACAAATAAAAAATATAAATGTAAACTACTAAAAAATTTTTTTTTTCAATAGAAATGTATGAACGCGTAAAGGAAACAACTTTTAAAAAAACAATATTATAGCTAAGATTATCTGTGACAGTTTCACTTGATTAACTTTTTTGCTTTCTTATAAAATTATTTACAAAATAAATAAAAACTAGTTTTGCGCTTAAAATCGAACGTTTCTAGACTCTGTTTGTCAAGCGATTTTAATGCCTATTACCTACAAAATAAGGTACACCAAGAATATACCTACACATTTTTGACTTGTAGATTCCTCTTAAGTTTAACACATACCGCTGTATTCTCAGTTCAACTAGCAAAGGAAGATGTCGTGATTTTCATTCAGCAATATTAAATATGCAACTCTACAAATACGTATGTATCTCTCGAGAAAGTTTCTACTCGATACAGATGAAGATATTGTGTGCCAATTTTCATCTACTTGTATTGTTCATCGAATAATCCATAACTAAAGGCGCGTCTCCTGCGACAATATTACCACAAAAATTGAACCAAATGTTTGTGCTAACTTTTTTTTTATTATTGGATTATGTTGTAAGGTTGAAGGTAGTGGGGAGGGGCAGGAGAAGGGGAAGAGGAATGTGGGGAGGTACGTTGTCACTAGAAACGGCTAAAGCCGTTTCAAGCAACGTTTCAATTCTGATTGGTGGCCTTACACCAGTGCCACACTGAGAAAATCTTCCACTCTTAAACATGCCGCAAGTATTTATAATAATAATTGGATGACTTGTATAGCGCCGTTTTTGTGCAAAATCACCTCAAGGGCGCTGTACAAACTTATAATACATCTCTACAGTGATCTATGTTATTACTTAACTATTTATGGAGATAATATACAGTACAATACTTACCTGGTAGATCACTTGAGATTAACACTTAATTAACATTATATAATTGTTTATTAGCGAAATTTAGATAAAGGATTTAGGACATAATTGGAAAATTGAATATAACTGGACTTTCTCTTAGGAATGGTAAATTTAATTTAAGGGTACGACAGCTTAAAATGGTAAGTTTTTAGTTTAGACCTGAATTCTGTTGGACTTGTTATGGTTCTTAGTTCCGGGGGAAGTTTATTCCAAGCCTTCGGCCCAGATACTCCGAAAGCGCGATCATCAAATTTAATATTTGGCTTGCGCATAGGTTCTATCAGTCTATCAGTCAGGAGTATTAAGTGTTAATCTTAAGTGTATGTACTAAGTGTGAATCTCAAGTGACCTACCAGGTAAGTATTGTACTGTATATTATCTCCATATAGTTAGTAATAACATAGGTCACTGTAGCAATGTATTATAAATTTGTACAGCGCCCTTGAGGTGATTTTGCACAAAAATGGCGCTAAACAAGTCATTCAATTATTATTATTTTATAATAAGCCATATTCTAAAGCTTCCGGTAATTGTTTGGTTTCGGTTGCCTCCTTATTGTACCTTTTTAAAATGTCTGCTCAAAAGATTGTCATTTCTGGGCACAAACTGCCTCCTGGTTTATATATTTTTTTTTAATTTTTTTTTTATTTTTTATTTTTTTTTTTTATTATTTTAATATAGATCATAGTTACATTAAATCATACATATTTTGCAATATATCATATTTAGGTACATAGTTGGTCATGTATACCTTATCAGAAAAGAGGAGCTCTTGTGCCTGATAAGGGAGCCACGATTCTTACTTAGATTCAATGTTATATGTAAAATATAAATATTATATATATATACATATTTTTTTTAATATAAGTTTTTTTGGAAAAAAAGTTTGATTTTATTTATTTGTTCTTGTTGGTTCGTAATACAGCGCAATTCGGAAGGGAGATTATTGTAGTTTTTTATGGCTTGGTAAATATAATGGTTTTGCATTTGAGTTGTTTTAAAGATTGGCGTAATAAATTGATTTCCATTTCTCATCAGTTTGTAAAATTCTTGATATTCTGTGTTATTTTTTTCTTTACACATTTTTATAATTGAAGTTTGCTTAAATATATCATCAATATTTGGTACTGGAAACAATTTAAAAAGCAATTTTGTTGGGAAAGTAGAGTTTTTTTTAAGTATTACCTTTATAATAATTTTTTGTGAGACTTTTACTGAGTGTAGGTTGTTTTTATAAGATCCTCCCCAACCTATGATTCCGTAAATAAGCAGGGAGTGGACAAGAGCATAATATACATTTTTTAGTATTTTCACATTTAAAATATTTCTTAACCTAACAAATATATATATACATTTCCTTATTCTCTTTACTAACTCCGTAATATGGCTTTTCCATTTCAAATTTTCATCGATGATCACACCAAGATATTTTATTTCAGAAGAAGAGTTGATTACAGTACAAATAGGATTAAGTAGTTTACAGTTGACATTGTCACAATTTTCATTATGGATTATGATATTTACTTTGTGTTTAGGTATTTTTTGTAGTGAAAATAATACATATGTTGTTTTTTTGGCATTAAGTGTGAGTAGGTTATTATCAAACCATGATTTTAAGATATTAATACATTCATTTGCAAGTTTGTTAACTAGTTCCCATGTTTGACCTTTTATTAATAAGACAGTATCATCAGCATAAGAGATTAATTCACCTTTGATTTTCTGTTGGAAAATGTCATTTACATACATTAGAAATAGTAATGGTCCGAGGACCGTGCCTTGAGGAATGCCAAATGTACTTGTTAGTGGTGTACTAAAGGTTTGGTTTAATTTTACAATTTGAGGTCTCTCTGTTAAGTAGCTTTCTATCCATTTAAGAGCTAAGTGGTCAATGCCATTTCCTTTTAATTTTAATATAAGTCTTTCATGGGAAATGCTGTCAAATGCTTTCTTTAAATCAATAAAAATTCCTATACATTTATTTGATTTGTCGAGGGCACTCTGAATACTAGATGAAATTTTTGCAATGTTTTTAGTTTTAATATTCTTGTTTTGTCCTGTCCTGCTGTCTAAGTTTTGTCATCACTTTGTATAAACAGTATATTTAGTGTTATAATATTAGATCTGTATTGGGTAAGGCACACTGTAGGAATAATTTTAAGAACATGACCACTAATGCTGAATTACCGTTTTTAAACTATCGCAAATTTTATCTTAAATTGTATTTAACTAAACGAATTTAAGACCATAAATACATTTAACTTAAATGCGTTTAGTTGCGTCCTGCACCACGCAGTTCGGTGGCAATTTTAGTTACACGTCATTAACGAGTCGGTAAACAGCTACGATGTTTCATTTTACTTGAAGTCTCAAAGTATTTTGTGATTATGTGTGGTTTAATAGTGTGTTAATTTATTTTATGAAGACAATGTTAAAGCAAATAGACATAATGATGAAATAAGACAAAGGGAGCTTCTGTTGTTGGAATTAAAAATAAAACAATTATCCAAGTAATTTTGTTTTTTTTATTTCTTTTACATATTATATTATTTTAAAGTATTATAAGAATGCTGCGTGTAGGTATGATTAGAAGTTTACAACCTCCTATTAGAAGTTTAGTACTCCTCGATAAGGAGTGTTAGCTCCAAGTTACGAGCACCTCGCGGATGTTTTTATTGGTGTTGAATTTTAACTGAGGTTCAATTTTTTACACTAATAATGATGTCGTTTCTTTACAGAGATGAAATTTTCTTTGAAACTTCTTGGCACTGGAGTGTTTCAAATAAATTTGTTCTTGTGTTTACTTCTCTGACTATAAACGGTCTACTTATATATATAAGTATAATTTATTAATAATTTCCATCATCGTTTTTACATCATCGTGAGAATACAAATCCCAAATGTTCATTGTGAATACAAATAAAAATGAGATAGATTTTTACCACAATCAGAAATCGAAGGGATAAACTAAAAAAAATGACATTACTGCTTTATGAGTAGGGCTAAACACGTTTAACTCGGTTAAACAGCCTCTTTTGGGTATTTAACTTTGACAGTTCTTTGAACGCATTTAACGACTTAAATTTTGTGGTGCAAGACGCCAAAGTCGACTTAAATCAAATAATGTCTTTAAACAATATTTAAACCAAATTTATCTTATGGTGCAAGCCGCCCTAAGTTTGTTATAGTTAAGCGCACTTGAAGTGAAATGACACTAAACTGCGCTATATAAATGCTATCATTATTATTACCCCTCGGCCACGGGGGTTGTCATGAAAAATGGGGCGTTTCTGTACACTTTCTTTGTTTGCAGACGCAATGTTTTTGTTTTCCATGTTATATGCATATTGGTGATGGTGATAAGATTCTATTTGAAGAGATGCTAATTTATTTTTACCCTGGGGCAAGTCATCATTCATTGGCTACGTCCAGAATAAGCCGCTCAACGTACCGCTGCTTACTAGCAAATAAATAATTGAATTAACATAACATAGCATTACCGGTGATTTGCTCGAGGTTAACATTTTAATTAATTCCGACGAATTCGTAACGATAATATAACTAACTAATCATCACGCCGTTTCCCCGCAGGGGTAAGCACAGAAGACGGACCACCAAGCTACTCGGTCTTGGCACACACTTCTTGCCTTATTCATTCATTCATACTCTTCTATTATTCTGACTCTTGACATGGGCCGAATCAAGAATCTGATTCACTTGATCGTGCCATGTTCCTTGGGCGTCCCCGACTTCTGCTACCATTCGCATTTGCGTCACATATTCTCCCTACACTCCTTTCTTCGCCCATTCGTTCTACATGCCCAAACCATCTAAGCATCCCTTTCTTGATCTTACTCATTACGCTTCATCAGCCTTGCACTCTTTGCGGATCTCCACATTTCTCACACGGTCATTCTCACGGCTTTTCCACACATACGCCTCAGGGATCTCATTTCTACAGCATTCAGCCTACTTTCATCCTTTCTCTTCCAGTTCCATGCCTCACTTCCATACATCAGTGTAGGTACAAGCACTCCATTGTGGACTGCTGGCTTCGCTGCTTCGTACATTTTTTTGTTAGCGCCAACTGCTTTCAGTCCTCCATTAATGGAGTTACCTGCATTTACCCTTTTTTCAATATCTCTGTCAGCCTTCCCATCTCTCGTAAACATGCTTCCTAAATACACAAACTCATCCACCTGTTCCAAGTATTTCTCATTCACAACTATATTGCACACTGTTTTCGTACTCTCTCTCTTTTAAACACCATTACTTTAAACAATAATTCATATATGAAGTTAGAGCGATCCCTACGGCTGTAATTTATTTATATTTAAAATTAATAAAAACAGTACTTTACCTTTAAAATATTTTATGTAAAACGGTAGAAAATTTAATAAAACGTTGTAAACTTTAAAATTACCGCTAAGTACCAGACTTTATTTTTATAGACGTTGAATTAACTCCTCTAGAAACAAAGTAGGTATATTTTAGTATAATTTAAAAAAAAAAAAAAATTTCCGACTTTATGTCCGGGTTAAATCTTCCCCATAAGAAAAACTAAATCCTTCCACACACTTTTCCACAAATGATCATCTAGTCAATCCACATTATGTAAGTGCATTATATAAGCAAAATAAATACAAAACAATACAAGAACAACACGTCAACTCACCAGAGATCAAATGTGAAAATAATTCACCGACTCCAGATATTTTCATATCAGAGGGTTCGGCTCGGTAGAACTCCTAACAGGGCCTATAAATCCTACTGATCCCTCAACATAAATATTTTAAAAATCTAATTTTTGCGTTTTTATGTATACATAAAAAAATTTGAATGAGAGAGCTAGGTATAAAGCCAGTAGCCGAAATAACAGATGGTAATATTTTTATAGTCTGAGAATGAAAAATTCTTTTAATTTCATTTCCTAAATGCATTTTCTTAATTTCGTCAATTTTTTTCTTAATTTAATTTTGCAGTTCTAATTTAAGTTTTTATTGCTAATATTATTTGATTGTTCATTATAATACATACATATGTATACGTATATTATTATATTAGAGGTACTGCTGAAAACCAGCTGCATTACCTTTTTGTCAATAGAATTCATGTTAAAAAACATGTAAAATTTATCTATTGGCAAATAAATGTTTTATTATAATTTGCTAGTAAAAGCTGCTCTGTGCGTTGTTCGTTTTAGTCTGGACGTGGCCATTGACAAATAAGATGACACAGATTATTAAAAATGGTCTGAATTGAATGTTGAATACTTTATTATATAACAGTTCAACACCATAACCTTTGGCACTGCACGATCTAAATTAAAGTTAAGATTCACAACTGAAAATGTAGAGTCCCATTGTTGCTTTATTTAAAAGATGTTTATCGTCATTCTAGATCAGAGGTTCCCAAACTTTTTTGCTCCGTAGACCGCTTGCCAAATATTTTTTTTCCGTTGAGGGGGTCTGCCGAATATTGAATTTTCCTAAAACTATAACGTCCCATGTGATAATCATTTATTAAAATATTTCCTTCCCTTGCTTGTCCAAAAACCGGGTGGCGGTATAGTTGCTCTGTCTTTACATTGATTGTGCAGACAGGGGCAGTGAGGTATTACACCAAGTGAAAATGAAGCAGGATAAGCGATGGGAATTTCTTTCTGTAGCTAGCCTTACAGAACTGTCCCTTAAGTTCTTTGTCAGTGCTTATTCCGGTCAGTTCTTCTTGTCACATGTTTTCCGATTCTTCAACGTTCCATTTCCATAGTCAAAATTTCCTCAAACTTAGTTTTTAAATCTGTGTAAAGTACATTTAAATGTCGAACGTCATTATTACCCTGGACGTTTTTCAAAAACAAGTTGGGGAACTATGAAAATTCGCAGCTTCCAATTTGCAATGTTTTGCTTGAATATATCAATTCTGACGAGAAAAGGAACGTAGACTTTATTTACATACCTCAATTAACAACTTTACGAAATATAAAAATGCAAATATCAAATAAATAATTTCTCAGTCTATTATATTTGTGTTAGGTCTATTGTGTCATTTACGGAACTCCTAAATGTTGACTTGAGGTAAATGGGGGTCCGCTCGTATGTACCCCCATTTGAATCTTGTGGACCCCAAATTTATTTCTCGCTGACATAGACCCCCAGCAAGCCGATATCGACCCCTGGGGGTCCAAATAGACCACTTTGGGAACCTCTGTTCTAAATTGTGGTTATCCTTTTTATGGCATCGTCGAGAGCACGATATATCCTTAAAAGTTATCCATTTAGTTAAGCAAGCATTTTACTGAGCAAGGCGCTGTTTAATCAAACAACGCCCTTGAGTTGATTTTCACGAAAATATATAAATTACCAATTATTGTTATTATTAATCGCAGCGCTATATAAATTACCAATTATTGTTATTATTAAGGCTTGCTTGAATAATAAAGTGGATGCAGTAGATTTTCAAAATCGGAAACGGAACGTATAAATAAAATTACAGACAGATGAAATGCTCAAAGTTCGAATTAAAACAGGGCTTCGCTACGCTCGCACTTAGTAAATTAATGAAAAGTCGGCAATTTTAATTTGTCTAAGTTACTCGAGTAGACAAAAAAACAATCTATATAATACATCTCTAAACTAACACTGGTCTGATGCAGACAACTCGTAGATCAGCAACATCATCAGCTGTAGGCAGACTGATGGAACCTAAGCGCAAGCCAAATACTAAGTTTAGTGATCGCGCTTTCGGAGTATCTGGGCCGAAGGCTTGGAATAAACTCCCTCCGGAACTAAGAACCATAACAAGTCCAACAGAATTCAGGTCTAAACTAAAAACTTATCTATTTAAGCTGTCATACCCTTAAATTAAATATACCATTCCTGAGAGAAAATCCAGTTATATCCAATTTTCCAATTCTGTCCTAAATCCTGTATCTAAATTTAGCTAACAAACAATTAGTTAATGTTAATCGATTGTTAATCTCAAGTGACCTACCGGGTAAGTATTGTATTGTATATTATCTCCATAAATAGTTAGTAATAACAAAGATCATTGTAGAAATGTATTATAAATTTGTATAGCGCCCTTGAGATGATTTTGCACAAAAACGGCGCTATACCAATCATCCAATTATTAATATTATTATAAGGCTTTTAAATATGTTTTAAAAGTTTTCTTTATCTTGGGTGGTTACCTCATTTCTGTGAATCGTGACGCTCACTCCAATTGCCCTGATGAACCAGGGGGTCTAAGACGATCAAATGGATATCTTAACAATATCTGATCGATAGGCTCAGCTTCTGACGATTTTATATTGAAATCCCTGGAAGCACGGTTGCGCTGTCGATAGCTGAATTAAGTTGTGCATATTAACACTTTGGACGCCGTGCTAAAAGCACTAAAAGAAAAGCATCATAATATGCTGACAATGATCGCAAATATCTCTAACTGACCATAGACAATGGATTTAGCCAATATCTTATTGATAAAAAAGGCACAGAATAAAGAATAACTCAAGACGTGACTTGAGGGCGTGTTTTACGATTCAAATACTTGCCTATCGAGGCTGTGACTGTGGCTGTAACAAAAAACTGTGATTATGAAATTTAAATGAGATGGAGATGTACGAATTCAAGCGAGTGTAAGTGAGGTAAGTTTTTAGATTTTCACGGCCAAAAGCATTTTTGTTCATGAGATGTGACACATCTTCGGATCTACCGGATCTGCCCTGATGATGGACACTGCAACGCTGTCCGAAACGTCGGCTAAAGAAGGAGTTAGCGCAACACGGCATAACACCCCAAAAACAAACAACAAAAAAGAGTGTAAGTGAGTCAATTTTTTTCGTTCAAATTTGTATTGAAGGCACTTCTAGTATTATTTTTTATTCTAAGATATTGGGTTTTATCGATCGACCCTGCTAGAAACCCAGACGCCTGTGATACTTATTATTTTTTAATGATAAACTAATGTTTATAAGATAAGGTCTTTTATGCATAGCACAAAGGATAACAAATTTTATAAGCAAAAGTCGCCTGAAATATCCATACAATTTGAAAATATCTGTGATACTTGATCAGTCCAAAACATTGGTTATTTCTCTCCTTCCTACCTTCTACTTTGCCATTGACAAATACTACTGGCGGGTCAGATAATTTTGTTGTAACAAGTTCTAACATAGAGTGCTATTTTACAATTGTATTTCATTCTGAATATCGCAGAATACCTAAAAGTAAAAATATCAAATTGTTTCTTCCGGGTGTTGCATTGGGACATAGCATCACATTTTTTCTCAGGTAATTAAAATTTATTTTATAAGCATATCTTCGGATGAACCAACCAATGTTTTCACACCAGTTTTGTTGTAGGATTTCGGTAATTAGTCGTTGAAAAACAGACGCGATTGCTGCCATAAAAAAATTGTTATGTAAATGGCGGCGATGAAAGGAAATACATTGTTACTTTTAGGGATTTTTTTATATATTCTATTTCTGTTGGAACAACTTTTAACACATCTAAACGAAACATGAAACAGAAAAAGACACAGAAAAAAACGTGAGAATCGAACCCAGGATCTCTGTCTTACAAGGACAATGTCTTTATCCACTCGACCATTGGGACCTACTTATTATTATAGTGGGAGAAATGGATGCATACGTCTGTCACTACTGGACACATCGACTATCAGATTCCTGCCCACACCTCTCATACCTATTTCCTTCCTAGAACTTCCTCTAGCAGCATCCCCAAAGATGACATAGGCCGTTTCAATTATTTTCCTTAGGGCCTCCTCTGTGGAACTAATCTTATTTAATTTTTTTTTAAATTAATTCACCCGTTAATCGTTCTTCTTGCAAGTTTGAAGAGAAGAGGGAAAATGATTTTCATTTCGTTTTCTATCAATTTACAAGTTCAGTTTACTGTTATAAATTGCGTAAAAAAAAACAATAGAAGAAAAGAAATTTAACGTAAAAGACGAAACACACTCGATCATGCAAATATTAGTAAATATCAAGGACATACAAAGCTCCTGGACCTTGGTGCTATTTTATATGATGGCGTTAAAGATAAATCTAGTGTGAGTGGAAATTACCTGGCAGCCATCTTGTATGACAAACTTTTGAAATGATTTGTATGCAAGGAATGGAATAAATCATTAAAAAATTCAAGTAGGTTTTGGCATTTTTCATACTTCTTCCGCCTCTCCCCGCGGCTTCAAATTGCTCTCGAATTACTCCGTCTTTTTAGGTTCATAGTTAATATAAAAGGTGCCATAGACAACAACAAATTATATATGAAATTATAAAGCACAAGAGACTACTACCCATGATGGTAGCCAACCTCCCACAAGAGAAGACACCCAAAGAATGTCTATATAATAATTAGACTGTACGGAAATACTACAGGATTTTCCAATAAGAGGTGTTATTTTGATATTCAATCGTAAAAGATCAATGGTGTCGTTGCTTGTGTGGCACGTAGCGCCATTTTGTTGAAAGTAAACGTTGTCCAGATCAATATCATCCAATTCCGGCCATGAAAAATCATAAATCATCTCTCGATAGCGCAATCCATTCACCGTAACCGTTGCTCCAGCCTCATTTTCGAAAAAGTAAGGTCCAATGACTCCGCCGGACCATAAACCGCACCAAACAGTCACACGTTGAGGATAGAGAAGCTTTTAAACAACAACTCTTGGGTTTTTCGAGCCCCAAATGCGACAATTTTGCTTGTTGACGAAGCCACCGAGGTGGAAATGGGCTTCATCACTCAAGATGATTTGCATTTGATTCACTCAAGTGAATTTTAATAATTTCAATGCGTTGTTGAAGCGTGAATCGTTCCATTTTTATTAATGGCGTAGTTTTTACTTGTCTAATGTTAAAAAATGACAGCTTCAAAATTAACATCTATCGAAATAGCGGGCTATTCAAAATATCACCTCCTATTGGATAACCCTGTACAATACTCTTTCAATATAGTATAATTCACCTATTTGGTCCCCTTTATATAAAGTTCACTCCAATAATATAGAAAGAGTTCAGTACAAATTTCTTAAGTACGTAAATTTTAAGCTCAGAATTCCTATTGATTACATTAATTATGTCAGTTTGATGAATCATTTGCATCTAATAACACTGTCTGACAGGAGAATTATTTCAGACCTAGTTGTGTTACACAGAGTCATTAACAACTTAATTGATAGTCCTTCCATCGTTGCCACTATTAAATTCCATGTGCCAACTAGGAATACAAGACAAAATATAACATTCTTCTGCAATACATACACGACTAACTATCAAACACACTCACTGACCAATAGGATGCATGATCTGGGCAACAAGTATGGGGGTGCTATTGATTTATTTATTGACTCCATATATAGAATTAAGCATAATCTACACCAACACTTTGTCGAATCCTACAAATTAGAGTAGCGTTGGTAAATTAGTTTTAATGTTTTGTCTTATATGTAGTGATGTTGTAATTTGTTTTTTACTTTATGTTACTCTTACGTTTTACTAATATGGCTTCATATTTAGTTTTGTTTTATTTAGTTTTCTTTTTTTAATTATTTCTTAATATGTTTTCATTATACTTGTAATCACAATTTTACAATTGTGTATTTTGTACCTAATTTACAATGGATTACATCTATTTACTGTCAGTATCTCCTGTATAATACAGATATTCTCCTATGTACACTGCATCATGTATCACTTTTATGTAAAAGCCTTTTAAGGCGCATGTATATAAATAAATAAATAGTTTAAAAATATCGAAATTCTTTCACGAATATTTGGTTAAACTAGGCCACATGTTGAGTTTTTTCGTAATTATGATAAATTCCATTTTGTACATCACGAAATGCCTAAAAATAAAAAAGAATGGTCGAAATAACATTTTTCTTGATCTGGAAGCTGGGGAGCCCATCACGAATTGGGCTAGACATGAATTGGCGGGTTGCACCATGAAGTAACCGCTATAACGATCAATATTACAGTGTGTATTGCCTATGATTAAGGTAAATTACATAACTTAATTATGTAATTTAATTTAATCGATAAACAATACACAATATTAGAGTGCTAATTGCTTATTTATTTATTTATTAATTAACGCCCTTTTTCGGGGCTTTTACATATGAATATTAAGAAATATATATTAATTATTGTACATAACTGAATTGCTTTATTAACATCATTTTATATTTGTTTAAAGATAAATTGAAGATGTCCACTGACTGACTGATAATTGTTTCCCTCCATTAGTATTCTGGGCAAAGAGGAATAAACATGGTAGTTAGTCTCAGAATTTCTGCACTGAAATAAATCCTGACTTCTTTTTTTCTTCAAGCGGAGACGGTTTACACGTAGTTCCCGTGAGTACTTAGGCCATAGGCCCATTGTGCTATCTCCCATTTTACCTCAATCCTTCAACAACAACCCAGTCCCTTTAATAAAGTTCACCAGGGTTGTTATTGGATATGTGGCTATGTCTTCTGGTTCTACTGTATGTCTCCCCAGGTATCTGAGCCTAGTTCCCACCAGGGCAGGACATTGGCACCATAGGTGAATTGGAGTCTCTTCATCCTCTTCACATTTCCTGCATCTGTTGGTGTTTTCCACTCTCAATATCTGCACGTGTCTCCTGAGATGGCAGTGTCCCGTTAGTAGTCCTATCAGTACCCTCAGCGAGTTTCTTGTCCATATGGAGTAGTTTCTTGGTTCGTCTAGGGTCCGGTCCTTTTATCAGTACTTTGGATTGTCTCATTCCAGGTGTCCTGACTTCTAGTATTACGTTGTGGAATCAGGAAGCTTATCATTTCTAGCAATACTGGACTATCAACTAATACTACAGTATACTACAGTGTGTATTGTTTATGTAATCAAGTTAAATTACATAATTAGAGTTTTTTGGTTGAGGTGGCAGAAACCATGAAATTAATAGTTGTCAAACGAAGCTAGGCTAGCAGCCCATAGTGGAGTCTTAATACCCAGATAATATTGTTAATTCTGAAATTGAATTATGAGATCGACAAAAATGAAGTAAAAAAATTGGATCACAATGCTGGAGTGGATAATGGAAGTAAGACAAAGACAGGGATCCTGGTTTCATTCCCATTTGCGACCGATATATATTTTTTATATTCTGTCTTGGTCTATATGATGTTTTGTTTAGATTTATTAGAATTATTTTATTTAATTTAATTTGTACATTTTGGTTATAATATTACAGTTTGGGATCTAGGTCGTTTTTTTCTTCCAAAAGCACTTCGATTCAATACGATAGCATGGTACCTACCCTGATGTATGGCAGTAAGGCATGGAACTGGCAGACAATGGATGAAAGTAGACTGAATGCTGTTGAAATGAGATCCCCGAGGCGTATGTGTGGTAAAACCATATCGTGTGAGAAATGTGGAGATCCGCAAATGCGTAATGAGTAAGATTAAGAAAGGAACGGTTAGATGGTTTGGACATGTAGAGCGAATGAGCGAAGAAAGGAGTGTAATGAGAATATATGATGCAAATGCGAATGGTAGCAGAAGTCGGGGACGCCCGAGGAAGACACGATCAAGTGAATCAGATACTCAAGTCAGGCCATGTCAAGAGTCAGAATAATAGAAGAGTATGTATGAATGTGAATGAGGTAAGAGGTGTGTGTCAAAACCGAGTTGTTTGGCGCTCCGTCTTCTCTGTATACCCCTGTGGGGAACGGCGTGATGGTTAGTTAGTTAGTTAGTTACGAGATGCTAATATTTTAACTAGTGTTTTTTTTAATTTTTTTTATTGTTGATACATTATTTTACAATATTTCATATTTTAATTCAGTAATGTTGGCCTCACTGTGTTAAATACCTATATTGATAATTTTTTTTAGATGGTCTGCAGTTTCTCAGTATTAAAGAAATAAATTAACTGGTTTCAGAGTGAAGCTAGTCTCCTGCTTATAATTTTATACAGTACGTTTCTGACTATTTTGAGGTTCAATGGCAGAAAATCAGGGAGAAATTTAGAAGTATTGGGAAATCATTACATTCTTACAAAACGTGTTGCAATTTCAAAGTACTTTTGCATAATGTTTAAATACTGTTTCTGTCTTCCAAGTAGTAAATAATATTTCATTGATAAGTTAATCTTGCGGTGTCCATTAATAATGTACACGATTTGTAAAAAGCTGACATTAATGATGCCAACATCCATAATGACCAAAATGTGCTCAATGAATGTTGTGCAGACCAAAAAAACTGTTCTATTCAAAGAGATTGAAGGCCATTTTTTACATTATTGTAAATAACAGTTCCTACGATTCAATTTAGGGTTGACATTTACAAATCGTGTGTAACATTGAACATAATTGTCTTCAAGCGATAGCAAGCGCAGAATGTCGTAAAGTGGAAAGGTGCTTCAAGGGACTGTGGAAATCCATACATTGGCCTGTATCGGGTTCTACGAGGGAAAATGTTTCAAGTAAATTGGCGATCGATAAATGGTAAAAACATTATAGACTTATATTAGACATTAATACATCAATGAATAACATTCATTTAACATGATCACCCAACGAGAGTCTGATTTTTTTCACAGTTTGTGAATGAACCGAACACGTGCAGTGTTATACTATTACCAGCTAGAAGAGAGCGTAAAACACTTCAATATTTTTTATTTAAATTTTGATAATTCCTCGATGCTTCATATAAATGTTTCATAAAAAAATACAAATCAAATCACACCACATCCAGACAAAGAAGCTGATATGTTTTTATACACAAAAAAGGTTTATTTGGATATTCTTTGTATGAAAACTAATTTCGTTAAAAAATAATACTGTATTGTGAATTTGATCAGACCTTAACTTCGTTGTTTAGACAATGCACCTGCGGACTGTGGCCGGGATGTAACAACACCCTGTTTAGAATATATTTAACCCATATAATAATTATAATTTAATTGTTTTGTCTTTGATAATCAGAGGCTATGAAATTCTACGTTTTGCCACCGCGTTCCCGGATACTATTGATTACTTAACACGGCGAAATATTTCAAAACGACTTATTAACGATTCCAAAATGTACTTTATTTATTACTGTTATTCTGTTGACATTTATTATTTCGTTTTTTTTTCAAATTTGTTGTTCAGTGGGTCTGTATCAATTATTAAAACCATGGTTAGTTCATACACACTCATTTGGGGGACGCGTAAGGTGACCCCTTAGTGATCCTTAAGGTTTTCAAGTCCCAACGACATGGTGAATTTTTTAGGAATTTCGGAATGCTACCGAGGTAACTGAAAAGTGCTGCATATTACTTATTTTTGAAGTTGTCATTAAAAGAAATACTATTTTAGAAACTAGATTAAATTATCTGAGAAATTTATGCATTTGAAAAAAATATTGATCTTTCTAAAGATTTTGACTCGTAACGTCCGTAATTTTGATATAATTCGATATTTATAAAAAATATTCCTTTTGTGTAGGTAATAAGTAATAAAACTGTTACTTCACTTTTTATACCGTTTATACAATAAATAATTTTTTAACTCTCAACTGTCAATGAAAAAATGCCGAAATTTGTAATCATGCACTTTGACAGTTTCTAAAAATTTTATCCGTGTAATAATGTATAAATATTTTATACAACTGTGAAGAATAATTATTTATCTTTCCAATGACGAACAAATGACATTTCTAAACATTATAGAAAAAAAGATAAAAATACTTTGATAATGTATCGACGCCCCAGTCAGATCTGTCCTTTAGAGGCTATAATGGAATATGATGTTTGTGGCTAGTAATGTCTTTCCAAGGCCTGAAGGGTTAAAGACATGTAGCGCGCTTATAGCGTAGTCTGTCACAAGCTTCATTTGAAACATAATAATATTTTGGTTTTGAACCCCCTCCCCCAAAGCCACTGGGACCATCTCCAGACATTGGATCCATGATATCTTCTTATATATTCTTTTTTGGCTTGACTGTATTTAACATGTATATATTTATATTTATATTTTATGTATAAGCTGTTTGTCTCTTATCTTTACCAATAAATAAATAAATCTCAATAAAGTTATTACAAAATATCCACTGAAGAGAGGTGAAAGTAAGTCGTGTGCCTAAAGATTCAATCGATCCAGCATTTTCAAATATCGAAAATATTTCTTGAACATATGCTAATTTATTTGACTCCATGATGCCTATGAATCGAAAGGTCTAGTGGCTTATCTGATTGGCGACATCCGTTCTCTTTCAAATCGGTACAGATCATATTTGATCACAGAGTTTAATGTCCTGAGTGGCCTGGCGAGACTTTTCCTCGTCAACGGGACGGTCTCGATCAAAACGGGAGGTATGTTCACGTTAGGGGTGCATCGCACGAGAGTTGCAATTGTTCAAAGCCAGGGGGAGTATGGCATCCTCGTAGTGGTATGTTGTCAGGCTGGAGGGAGTGTGGAAGAGAAGTAGTACCAGATCTAGTCACTAACAACAGTAAAAATATTTCTAGCAACGTTTCGATTTCTTTGTAAGTGGATAACAAGAAAAATAATTGAGCCGGTAATCTTCGAAATCTCATGACATCGTTAAGGCGAAGCTTAATGCCAAATATTTTGTGAATATAACGAATTGGTGTACATTATGAAAACTAAAAAATATGCTTTAGTTAAATTGAAGGTTTTCCTATCGCTTCGCTTGAGTAGAATACAAATAAAAAATAAAAAATTACTCTATAAAAAATATAAATATAAATTACTACAAAAATTTTTTTTTTAATATAAATGTATGACCGCATAAAGGAAACAACTTTTAAAAAATACAGTTTTATAGCTAAGATTATCTGTGACAGTTTCACTTGATTAACTTTTTTGCTTTCTTATAAAATTATTTACAAAATAAGTGAAAACCAGTTTTTTGCTTGAAATCGAAATCGAATCCGTTTGTCACGCGATTTTAATGCCTATTACCTACGATATAAGGTATACTAAAAATATTCAAATTTTTGGCTTGTAGCTTCCTCTCAAGGCCCCGCAATAAGCGTTCAAAGATGGTTTGAAAGGGAGATATAAAAATACGAATGTTTATTAATAAAAACGACAATAGAACAAAAATTTCTTGACAAATGCTTAAGTTGTATTTAAAGATACACTGTGAATTTTGTCATGTCTATAACATATTAAATACTAGAACAAAACGTGCTTTTAATAATTTTCGGAGCTTACTTTTCGATTTTTTTCTATCTCGGGAATTTTAAATAATCAACGTTTCGGCATAACTAACATATAGATATTATCTTGAAAAAAAAAACAAATTTTTTTGGAACTTAAAAACATAAAGAGCTAAAGCAAAACTTGTTATAAATCGGTAGAAATTAGGTATGCGGGGTTTTAAACGAGGAAGGACGATGGACAGAGAAGCATTTATAGGAAATGTTTTTTAAAAATATTCTCATTTTTCGATAAAAAAGGATTTTTGTTCAATGTGCATCCTTTATCTATGAAACGTAATTTGTACCTACCTGTTTTGGAAGTTAATAAATTATTATTAGCAATAATTTCGCCTGTAATATCAATACAAATTGAAAATATCTTCCGAGTAAAAATAAATGCCGCCGACGGGAATTGAACCCGCGTCTTCTGTGTCCGGCAGACGCTCTGGACCACTTAGCCACGTCGGCTCATTTCCAACCGCCAAATAATTCAATATGTCTTCAATCAACAATTATTGCTAGTTATATTTTTTCCACCTGTAAACAAACAACTTTATTTTCGTAGGAAAGGCTGTGTTAGTTCTAAACTTTCCCACTAGATGGCTTCGAGACGTGTTATATCTACATTTTTTGGTGAAATATTTTGACTTGTCAAATATTATAATTTTTTTAAAGATTGATTATAATAATTTATTATCCTTTGTGCTATGCATAAAAACCTTGTCTTATAAACATTAGTTAATTATTAAAAAAATAATGGCAATAATATTATTTGCAAATTGAGATGAGATTGGTATAATCCGAGACTCGAGTTGAAGGTGAACTTAGTTGAGGCTTTTGTAATTGGGTTTATTTTGCTTGGTTCCATTTGTTCGGTTCGGCTTTACTATTAAAAAAATAAAATGACATTGTAAAAGATTTCCTACTTTTACTTTCAGCATTGGAAATGTTCAAACCGAAGTAAAAAAGAGGAAAAATACACCTAAATAAGCCTTGTGACATGTGTCGATCTGTAATTCAATAAAAAATATATTATTTCAAAACTGGGTATTTTCGCAAACTATGAATACCGTTAAAAATGTAAAGATTGAGGACTGGTTATTTCACAGAATTTGAACAATTCATCAAATTTTAAAGTTGATTTTCAAAATCTGTGAAGCTTTTATTGAAGTTCTGTTATTATTTAAGTTTTTTCAAATAATTGCTACGTAATAATATAATAACATAACTTGAATACAACCTCCACAGAACTTGAAAATCATAATTTAAATTTGATGAATTGTTCAACGTTTTTGAAACAACCTATCTTTAAAGTTTATTTTTGATTCTGATCATTGTACCAAAATGTGTAATTTTAATATATTGATTTTAAAAACACATTCCAAAACGGTTCCAACTGGCTACAACGTCGTGTGATATAGAAAACGTCACTGGCTGCCGGCTGGTAAAACGGCTGTCACCAACGCCTCGGAATTCGCGAATAAAAACGAATTTGTCTTTTTGGTGGCAAATCGCAAATGGAACATTTTAAATTTATTTAAAAGAATTTGTTCTTCAACATAAAAATAAAATTAAAATGCTTCCATTATCGTGTTTATGCTGTAGAAAAAACTAAAAAAAATTTGAAAAACGGTGAAAATACAATATTGAACCATGGGAACATTTGATAATAAAGGTACGTAATACCTACCTACAAACCTTATTTTCGGCAAAAGAGGCTGGTTTTTTTTAAAAAAAGCATGTTTGTTGAATAGATTACGGTGTTTTACAAAAAACATGTTTTTACCTGTCATAGGTGACATCTATATAAATATAGGTATATAAAAACACACGCGTATTCGAATGCAAAGTTGTGTCAAAAATTCAAAGCAATTGGTGAAGAACTTTCAGAGATTTAAGATTTTCAACAAACGAACATTTATATTTTTATTTACATAATATAAATATAATTATTTTTTAGCTACTTTATTGCTTGTCTGATATGAAAAGTGGTTCCAATTATGAAATTTAAAAATTCATTGAACTTGAATATTGTTCCGCTTTTAAAACTTAACGAAGCTATTTATAATAATTCTTACAAAACGTTTGAAACGCAGCTAATATAATGATGACCTCAACTTGTAGAGCCGTAGGTAATGTATGCAAATGTAAAATTGCTTTCACTATGCAGGCATTATTCGCCTATTTTTGAGAATAGTCTAATGTCCATATCGCCCATGACGCAAATTTTGTTATGCTTTTGACATGTATTTTCAATGTAATATTACCTTGCATCTTTGTTTATTTTAACATTCGAGGTAATGATGCAATGTGTGAGTCTTGGAAACATAGCCAAAATTTCTTCATATTGTAGTATATTTTAGTTTTATAGTATTTGAGGTGATGCACATTCTGATTCCTGTCACAAGACTAGAGCCTTTAAATGTTGAAAAAAAAGTTTTTTGTATTCGTCACAGTTATTATACAGTTAAAGTAAAATCATGTCAGGCTCTCTGTAATTTTTTCAACAACATTGATACTGCTACTGATATTGATGGTAGCAGAAGACGTGGACGCCCGAAGAAGACTTGCCATGACCAAGTGAGTCAGATACTTGAGTCGGGCCATGTCAAGAGTCAGACGAATGATGCAAATTGGGTAAAAAGCTACTTAAAGAATCGCCCACAGTATGTCAAAATAAACAATATATACAGCGATGAAGAGACATCTGAATATGAAATCCCACAAGGAACGGTACTGGGTCCAATACTATTTATCTTTTACGTAAACGGGATATTCTTACAGTCAATTCTAGGTAGTATAACCTCATACGCGAACGATACAGTACTCATTGAAAATGATAATACATGGGAAGGAGTAAAACAAAAAGCAACAGAAGACATAAATCTACTCAAATACTGGTTTGACATAAACCTACTATCCCTAAATAGCGAAAAAACCCATGTATTGCCATTCGCAATAAAATCAAACGATGTTCCACAAAATTTTGACATAATTATACACGACAACTTTAAAGAACATAATACAAATCACTGTAGAATAAATTGTTCCACACTACAAATTACAAATAAAATTAAATACTTAGGAATAATAATGGACAAAAACCTAAACTGGAAAGATCAAATCAACCTTACCATTAACAAAATAAGGAAATTAATTTATATTTTTCTGAAACTGCGTAACTTTCTATCATTGGAAAATTTAACTTCAGTCTACTACGCATTAGTACAATCGAATCTCCAATATGGTGTAACCAGTTGGGGATCCGCATACAAAACTAATCTCCTACCTATTGTGAATGTGAATGAGGCAAGGAGTGTGTGACAAGACCGAGTTGTTTGGCGATTTGTCCTCTCGTTAGTTTGATACTGTCAAAAAATCGCAACAAGTGCGCAACACTAGATTGGGTTCTTCTTTAATGTATCAGCCGGTGAATACCAGAACATCCTTTGGACAAAGAACCTTTTCTTATAAAGCTCCGTTGCTTTATAATATGCTCGGTTAAAATATAAAAAACTATAGATTCGTTGAATCTATTCAAGAAAATGGTAAAAAATCCATACTGATTGAGAATGGTGATGTTTGTTGGATTGCTCATGTCGTGGCTTCTGTCATGAATCACCTTAGGAGCACCATATTCGATGTGATCCATCTGTGTAATTATGGATACCATTCTCCTTTGTCCAGAATGTCGAGACTTGTCAACTCACTGTCAAGTCAAAGCATTGAATTTTGTGGTATATGCCTAAATGACTTTCGACAGTCAATACGCAATGTCTAATTTCTAATGCCCTTTGAACCATCTTCATGCTTTGACTTATTATTATCTCCCATTCTTACTTTTATATTATTATTTTCATTATTATTGTCTTCGCTCCTCATTTATATATGCTCTCCTTTCACTGTCATCTCTGTTTATAAAACTTATTCGTGTAATTAATATGTTGTTAATGGACTATTTGTCCGTAAATAAATAAATAATAATAATAATAATAATCTGTGTATGTGTTATGTGATTTACTTATTTGATCGAATTTAACTATAAAACTGCTCATCTCGGTACAAGAATTACCTAGTGAGATGAGCAGCAGAGGAAAAAGAATGTTACCGGCCATATTTTATATTAAATGCCATCCCGAACTTTGCAGATTTTCTGCGCGCCAATACTCGGTCCTCGAGTAATGTTCGGGATGGGCAGAGCATGAAACTGTCGCCAAGGCATGGGCACACAAAGGATTACAGGTTCTACTGATTGTAGTGAAATGAAAGCAGTAGTTTTGTTTTTGCACATTATAAAACATGGAGAATATATTTAAGTAAACATGTTACATATTATGACTCGGCACTTACCCCCAGGGATCAAAAATTGGTTCTTAATTCTATCTAAAACTGATTAACCACTTAATTACGGAAAGTGAGCGGGGAGCTTCCATACGGCCGGCGGTGGTCTGTCCCAGACAGATCGAGCTGGCACCATCAGGGCTTTGGTCCAGGAGACGGGTCCAGCGTCTCCGACAAGGTGGCTGATAAGCGGTTCTGGAGCGTATCGGGTCTATCGTTTATGTAACATTAATGGAGCGAATCCATCCATTGAGCTGATCGGCAGATTACTTGAGCGGGTGCCGTCCGGGCTTGTGATTTTATTATCCGTATCTTATTAAGAAAAATACGGCTTGTATCGCGCCACTTGAGGTGAATGCTTCATTTCCCGGAGTCCGCGGAATAACGATTTGCAAGGGATCGCGTATATAAACTTCAGTAGAACATTATTTGTGATCTTCACGAACACACACACGGTCATCCATTATACGGACGTTTATTTAATAGAGCCTGCACCGACTTGGTTTTTGTAAAAAAGAACCGAATAACCCGCATCAGGAATACTGATGTACACTTTTTAATACGATCGCCCATCCAGGGTAAAAATGAATTATAATCTAATTGACTGTGCGATCATTACACGGCCGTCCCGCTCGTGTAACAATTCCAGAGTACCCAGCGAAAAGGAAACGGAAACAAACAATCGACTGCCCGGCGGTCTATTTGTTGCCAGACCGTGCTCTCTATAATTTTAATCAAAATTAATGCTATGAATGGTACTTGTTCTGAAGAGGTGTTTTAAATAATTACTTTTAAATAAGACTTAACACCGCTTCATAACATTACCCCCCGCGCCACACAAATGTTTGTCCCCAAACATTAATACAACTCTAAAAAAAACTACAACTGCAATAACTAAGCTTGAAAAGATCCTCTGGGTTTCTAAAAAAACAATCAACAATTATACATGAGCATCATAATTTGTAAGATAAGTAAGGAATAAGACAAAATCTACGATTTGGATAGCAAAACTTATGATGAATGGGTGTGCCGCAGCTTCAATCGCACCCATCGAGCGTGCAGCCGGATGGTTGAGCCTGCGATTCATCCATTCTAGAACTTAAAGATAACTTAAGATTAATGTAACTTAATTACAAATTTTAGAAGATATTACGTGAACGGAGTCTGCAAGCACCCACAGTATCGGAATACCGGGTGATGATAAATTGACGATTGTCGAAGACTGCCGTTAGCGTTACATCTGTGACGGAAAATATTCTTAAACAAAATTGTAGGTAAACCTGTAGGTATATAAAAAAATATTATTGTTCTTCTCAACACATCTAAACAACTTAAGCGTTAAAGCTTCACTGGCCCTTTAATAGGGCGATAAGCCACTCAGGCAACACTTTTTTTTTAGGGAGGTAAACCAACCCTCACTTTTCACTGAGTCTACTTCTCCGTTGGAGATAAAACACACTTCGAAGAAATTCTATCTACTCTACCTGACCTGGTTATTGGGTAAGTCTTTCGAAGAGAATTTATACAATAAGACAAAATAATCATCCTTGGAAAGCATTATTTCGTAATAGTAGAAAAACTTTTAACCTTTACACACACGCAGGTGTGTAAGGTGGTTTAATCGAGTGGAACTGTCAACAACCAATCTTATAGATGTGGTGCAATTAGTAGTAGTATACATCCATTGTTGTAAATGGAGTCATTGGTCGAAGATTGTATACATCCATTGTTGTAAATGGAGCCATTGGTCGAAAATTGTATACATCCATTGTTGTAAATGGTGCAATTGGTAGAAAATTGTATTATTGTACTAATTTATAGATAAAACTTACTTTTACTAAATATAACTAAAGTTATAGAAGGAATTTAAGGAAAAGACATATGCTGAACCAGCTCTTATAATTGTATCATTAATTACTATGAAATTATTAAACAAAATATCAAGAGTACTAACATAAGTATACCATTTCCAAACATGACAAGATAATTATAATAAAGTAAACAAAAATATATTTGGTAAAATTCAATTCTTAATAATAAAATTTTTAAAACTGCTTAGAAAACAAAGATGTACTGGACCGGTACATCTTCACTTTCTAAGTAACGGGCGAACGTATACAATATGCACATAAGTATATATTAAGAAACCTAGAATATACGGGGATAGTGGGAAAGTATCACCGTGCATTCCAAGATTTGGGCAGTTTATATATCCCATGCTACCTAACTTTCACTTGTTTAGTCAAAGCCATATTTCACGTCGTTTTTTTTTTTTTTTTTTTTAATTATTGTCTTATAAGCTTATCTGAACAACATCATTGTCGTGTAACAAACTCGAGTAGGATACTAGAGTGTTATACTAAATTTATTATGTTTCTTTCTATTATTTACCGATTATACTAACCATTTTACGAAATTTCTATATTTTCTAAAAGAAAATTAACTAGGACAGGACTAAGGACTGTCATAATGCTGGGTCGCTCCAACTCGGGTGATCAAGCCGCTTTGTGCTCCCGTGCATTGAAAAATATTTGAAATATTAATTAATTGAGAGTACTTGGTAGGGTGGCCAGACCCACCAAAGCACTATCAGAAACATATTAATCCGGTATATTTTCTGACTTGACGATGTCTTTCACGTGAAAGTTACCAGTTTCCTTACCTTTGAGGTCTGCTAATGTATAGATTAAGTCTGATTTTTTCTTCACGACTATATTTTGCACAAAGCGTGGAGCTAGTTTCTGTGCAAAGTAATTTAAAGCGTTTGATTGGACGAAATTTCTACGCCAAACCCTGTCTCCGACTTGAAAACTAACATGTTTTCTCCGCAGGTTATAATGGTTTGCTCCTTTTTGATAAGCTTTTAGTAAAGCATCTGAGACTTGCTCATAAACTGATGACAGTTCTTCTAATTTTTGTGCGTAGATTCTCTGACTAGTACAATTTTGTGAATTAGATTCCGTATCAGCTATAGGGTTACGATGCAAATCACCGTCTAATATTTGCTCCCGACCATGCATTAGAAAATAAGGTGTAAAACCCGTAGCGCAATTTACGGAATTGTTCATAGCTGATTGTATTTGTGGTAAAAATTTTGACCAATTACGGTGGTCTGATTCAACTAATATCGATAATGCGGTGCCCAAAGTTTGGTTATATCTCTCTACCACATTATTTTGAGGGGTATAATAAGAGTTATAAAACGGAGGAGGTATATTATAATTATTTAATAAGTCCTTAAATTCTTTGGATACAAACTGACGGCCGTTATCACAAACAATGGTGCGCGGTACGCCATGTACAAGAAAGATACTTTCTTCTAAACTCTTCACAATGCTTCGCGCGGTACCTTTGCGCAACGGGAACAGCCAGGTAAACTTTGAAAAAACATCGACACAGGATAAAATAACGGTAAAACCAGAGTAACTTCTCGGTAATGGACCTACCAAATCCAACGATAACATTTGCATTGGACGTGTAACTTTTTTTGGATGTGATGAAATACCGTTAGGTGAGGCCGTACTGATTTTGTGGGCCTTACAGACCGTACAGCGATTTACAAATTGTTTAATGTCTCTGTACATATTTGGCCAAAAATACCGTAATTGTGCTTTTTTATAAGTTTTAAAAACGCCGGGGTGACAAGATCGAATAGACTCGTGAACACTACTTAAAATGTCTAATCTTTTTTCTTGAGGAATTACTTTTTTCCACGCAGTGTCTTCACACAGTGCTAAACGAGTTTTCGTGTGACGAAATAGTTCGTTTTCCCGAATTTGGAAGTTCTGAAAACGTTGGGGAAATTCTTGACAACCCTTCCAAATATTTTGATACCACTCATCTTGAATATTTCCTGAATCTATAATGGAGATTTCGGCAAGATCCATTCGCGAAAGGACATCTGGGACTATGTGTTGAGTACCTTTACGATGGATTACGTCAAACGAGAATTGGGATAGGCGTGAACTCCAACGCGCGAGACGACCGCTGGGGTTGGACAGAGAACCTAACCATTTTAGGCTTGAGTGGTCGGTTACAACTGTAAAATGAGTTCCTTCAATGTATGGTCTAAAGTGTGTAACGGAGTCTAGTACGGCTAAAAGTTCGCGCTCAGTTATTCCATAATTACGTTCGTGAACGTTTAAGCATCTCGAAAAATAAGCAATAGGGTGCTCCTGTCCATCTATAGTTTGAATTAATACCCCCCCAATGCCTACGGAGCTTGCGTCACAGTGTATAGCGAAGGGTTTCGAAAAATCTGGACAACTTAAGACTGGGGCAGAAGTAAGTGCTTGCTTTAGTGCAATAAATGCGGATTCAGCTTCCGGTGACCATTTAAAATTACTAATTCCCTTATTTGAACCAGTAATACTTGTTAAAGGAGCTGCAATGCTTGAAAATCCCTTGATAAACCGTCTAAAGTAACCGCACAGGCCAACAAATGCCCGAATTTGTTTAGCATTTTTCGGTATAGGAAAATCTTTAATACTATCTATCTTACTTGGATCAGTGCGAAGTCCCTGGGAATCCACCATATAGCCCAAGTATTTAAGCTCGGCTTTACAAAATTCTGACTTTTTTAAGTTAATGGTGAGACCCGCGTCTCGTAGACGTTCGTACACCCGATTTAACAAGTTTAAATGTGATTTCAAGTCTTCCGATACTAATATAAGGTCATCTAAATAGCAAAAAACATTATCATCGAAATCAGGTCCAAACAATGCATCCGCTAGTCTTTGTAATTCGCTAGGAGCATTTTTCAAACCAAACGGCATGCGAGTGAACTCAAAGAGGCCCCGCCCAGGAACAACAAATGCTGTCTTTTCACATGATTTTTTGTCCAAGGCTATTTGCCAAAATGCCTTGGAGAGGTCAATCGAGGAAACATATCTGGCACCGCCCAGTTTATCTAGGATACGCGCAATATAGGGAAGAGGGTAACTATCACGTACCGTGACGTTATTAATTTTTCGAGAATCAAGGCAGAATCTAGCTGTTCCGTCTTTTTTTGTTACAATTATTACTGGACTGGACCATGGTGAACGAGAAGGTTGAATAACCCCTAATTTTAGCATTTCATCAACTTCTGTTTCTAATTGTTTCTGCCGTGCGGGTGAAAGAGGGTAATACCGCTGTTTGATGGGTGGTCCTGTTGTAATTATTTTGTGTTTAACTAAGTGTGTTAGACCTAACCCCTTTTTTTCAAAAGAAATTGACTCGAATTTTTTAACTATTTTAGAGAGTTCCCTGTTCTCTTCAATAGTTAGGGATGAGGCTGGCCGAATAGCCCGCAACCCACTAATATTTCCTTCCGAAACAGGAAGAGTAGCTTTCGAAAACAGTTCCGGTGCGATGTGGAACTCCTTCCAAAAGTTAACTCCTAGAATAATTGAAGGCGACAATGTCGGGATGACGTAGAAAAGAATTTCCTTTGTGGATGATTTATACGTGACCGGCAATGACATTGTCCCTAAGACTGGTTGGTTTGAACCGTCCGCTGTATAAACACTAAACTTAACTTTAACTAACTTAATACCTAATTCCTTAAAAATTTTATAACTATTGCCTCCTAGACATGACAATGAAGCGCCGCTGTCTAGCATTCCACTGTAGAAATTATTTATAATATGTACATAAGTATAAGGACGGTTATCATTTTCAATAGCCATCTCCCGTGGCAGCGGGCCCACTGTTCCGGTTGATGGGGATGAAAGAAATTTATCAACTATTCGGAGCCAACTCTCCCACTCGCTTTTCCTCTGCGCCAAGGACGGCTTGTAGCAAGAGAGACTCCGACCTAGTTTTTTGACTTTTTATGAGCTTTGTCATTGATAGCTCCCACTTTAGGATTGTTAGACCTTGAATTTTTCTTCCTGCAATCTTCTATAACGTGTCCCGATAGTTTACAATATGAACAGAATGGTTTATTGTAAAACGTTCTAGAATTTTCGTGTGCAGTTTTTGTATATGTGTTAGAAGTAGAAGAAGACGGTTTATTGTATTTATAATTATTATCTCTGTTTCCAAGACTAACTTTAGTATAGTTGTTGGAATAATTGTTGTTATTTGGTTTTCTGTACTGATTTTGGTTATAACCTTGGTGTCTATGCATATTATTATTATTAAAATTAGGTGTTTGTCTAGCAGTACTATCAAATTTCTCCGGTTTATTAGTGACAGGTAAGTCTACTTTTGGTTGAGAAACGTTGAAAGATACGAAATCATCCGACAGTGATGCATAAGATTCCAAGTTGCCTGCATGAGTAGTCAATTGCTCGAATGTCGATATATCTCTTGAGACTAGTAAATTTGTATACATAGGCAATAAAGCTTTTTTTGCCAACCGCAAAAGTTCTAATTCCGGTAGTTTAGCTTCAAGCATATTGTTTAATGATTTCATTCTGAGAGTGAATTCTAGCACTGACATACCTTTAGGTTGTGTCATGTTAAATAGTTTTACCTTAAGATCTGTTTGAAGGTCGTTTGCTTCAAATTGTCTTATCAAAAGTTTTGAAAGATCGTCCCATTTCAAATCCTGAGTGTAAATAGACCTGAACCACAGGAGTGCTAAACCTTCTAAAAGATCAGGAAAAACGCGTACAAGATGATCCTGGTTAAAATTTTTTGTCCTACATTTCTCCTCAATTAATAGTAAGAATTCCCTTACACTACTTTTTCCGTCATATTTCAGTTTCCAACCGTCTACGTTATTTGAGTGTGAGTCCCTATAAATAATCTTCGTTTGTTTAATTATGTGGGCTTTCTTAATGGTTGTGTCGTCTAATTCAGAATCCGATGATTCAGAATTCACTTCACTTATAGCAGGTATTTTAATCTCTTTATTATAAGCGCGCGCCTGTAAACGTAACTCATGAGAAGTCGACGATGGATCAATATTCCTGTCTTTAAGTTCTTTAATGAGAACCTCCTTCGAAGCCCCATTGATATTTGGTATTGGTATTGGTGAAGACATGATTACGTTCTTTGATGTTCAGATAGAAAGAAAGAAGTAAAAGAAGAGAAAAATAAATATTTAATTTTTTTTGTTTATAAAACAAAAGAAACTCTTCATTGACGGCTGTAGTATCATTAGACGTAATATTAGCTCAACTTCTATTGTACAATTGTGAAAAAAACAAAAAAAAAAATTGTTAAAAAAATATGCTCCACCCTAATGAGAATTGCGAAAAATGGACCACCCTATTATATTGTGAAACGTTATTAAACGTCGGCCTAATGTAATTGTCAATCAAAGATATCATTTAATTTGGGCGAAAAAAAATGACGTAGGTATGTATATAAATAATATTGAGTGTTTGTTGACTTACGAGTAATTAAAACGCATATCGATTGTAATGTGGACTTACAATTTGTATTGTAGAACGCCGACATAAATGTTTTTAATATTATGTATATTAGCGTAAAAATCTAATAATATTATAAAACGCAAATATGCCTTGATCAAACAAGTGAATGACATCGTAAAATAATCGTAAATAATTATGAATTAGACAGTTTGACATAACCTCCCATATAATCATCTTGTTTACCAATTAGTGTTGACATAAAATTTGACAGCTACAAAAGCATAGATAAATCATAGATTTCATGAAAGATGAAAGTTTACGCAAGATTTTACCATAGAATAACGCAAATTATGAATTATCGTTACAAGAATACTGAGTGTATTTGAGGTTATGAAACAATATTCAAATCACTTGACATATGTGATACAATATTATGTCAATTAATCATGAAACATTTCACCAAAATCAGCACAACATGCAATCACCACGAGCCAAAACACGTTGAGGCGCCAATTGTTACCGGCCATATTTTATATTAAATGCCATCCCGAACTTTGCAGATTTTCTGCGCGCCAATACTCGGTCCTCGAGTAATGTTCGGGATGGGCAGAGCATGAAACTGTCGCCAAGGCATGGGCACACAAAGGATTACAGGTTCTACTGATTGTAGTGAAATGAAAGCAGTAGTTTTGTTTTTGCACATTATAAAACATGGAGAATATATTTAAGTAAACATGTTACATATTATGACTCGGCACTTACCCCCAGGGATCAAAAATTGGTTCTTAATTCTATCTAAAACTGATTAACCACTTAATTACGGAAAGTGAGCGGGGAGCTTCCATACGGCCGGCGGTGGTCTGTCCCAGACAGATCGAGCTGGCACCATCAGGGCTTTGGTCCAGGAGACGGGTCCAGCGTCTCCGACAAGGTGGCTGATAAGCGGTTCTGGAGCGTATCGGGTCTATCGTTTATGTAACATTAATGGAGCGAATCCATCCATTGAGCTGATCGGCAGATTACTTGAGCGGGTGCCGTCCGGGCTTGTGATTTTATTATCCGTATCTTATTAAGAAAAATACGGCTTGTATCGCGCCACTTGAGGTGAATGCTTCATTTCCCGGAGTCCGCGGAATAACGATTTGCAAGGGATCGCGTATATAAACTTCAGTAGAACATTATTTGTGATCTTCACGAACACACACACGGTCATCCATTATACGGACGTTTATTTAATAGAGCCTGCACCGACTTGGTTTTTGTAAAAAAGAACCGAATAACCCGCATCAGGAATACTGATGTACACTTTTTAATACGATCGCCCATCCAGGGTAAAAATGAATTATAATCTAATTGACTGTGCGATCATTACACGGCCGTCCCGCTCGTGTAACAATTCCAGAGTACCCAGCGAAAAGGAAACGGAAACAAACAATCGACTGCCCGGCGGTCTATTTGTTGCCAGACCGTGCTCTCTATAATTTTAATCAAAATTAATGCTATGAATGGTACTTGTTCTGAAGAGGTGTTTTAAATAATTACTTTTAAATAAGACTTAACACCGCTTCATAACAAGAAGTATGCATACATAAATGATCTTAAATTTAAGACTGGTCACACATTAGTTGCGCTTGTCGGGATTAGGATGAAATTTCATCATCGCGTCAACTGACGAATCGAATTGTGCAAAAAAGATAAATGTTCATGACGAAGTTTACAATGGTTATTTTTCAGAATTTGAACACTAAAATTAAAAAATAATTATAAGCAATAATCAGTCGCCCGAAATATTAATAGAAATTGAAAATATCTCTAGAGTAAAAATAAATGCCGCCAACGGGAATTGAACCCGTGCCTTCTGATGTCCGGTCAGATGCTCTGTATCCACTGAGCTATGTCGGATTATTTCCAACCCGCCAAATGATTCAATATGTACTAGTACCTCAATCAACAATTACTGCTTAATATATTTTTTCCACCTGTAAACAAACATCATTATTTTTGTAAGAAAGGCTTTGTTAGTGCTAAATTTCTCACTAGATTGCGTCGACATATATGACATCTTCATTATTGGTGAAATATTTTTGACTTGTCAAATATTATTATTTTTTAATGATTTTTTATTACTTTATTTTTACTCGGGAGATATTTTCAATTTGTATTAATATTTCGGATGACTAATTATTGCTTATAATTATTTGTTATCCTTTGTGCTATGCATAAAACCTTGTCTTACAAACATTAGTTTATCATTAAAAAATACAAAAATTAACACTTACTGTAATGTCTTTGATATTAGTGTAAAAGCTTACCCATAGATGGCATTAGATTTGTCTATTAGGTTACTCATATGTCGCGTGAGCTGTCGAGAATAATATAATATATAAGGTGAGAACTTCAAGGTCGGGGTCCTGATTATTCCAACCGCCTGCTAATTAAGAAATCTATCAAGAAAATAATCAAAGTGTTTTATTGAAGCCGGAGTTTCATTTAATTAGAGAGTTTGTGAGAAAACCCCATAGAAAAAACCATGACCCATGAAAAATCACTGGACAGTTTGAATTCTCAACAAAACACAAACAACACCAGGATGGGTTGCATTACAGAAATTTAACAATTCATCAAATTTAAACGTTCATTTTCGGGTTCGGTGAAAATTCTTTTCATGTTCTGTTATTATATCATTATTGGCTGAAATAATAACAAAACTTGAAAAATCTTTTGAGAACTTTAAAATTAACAAATCCTGTAAAATTTAAAAATGTTCTATTAAAATTATGTGGGTCTGAATTCTTCACACAATGGTTCCAATTGTGAAAATTACCTTTAAATTCATAACAAATCTGAGTTTATCGTAACCCACAACCGAAGTAAGTTCTATATTTTTATAGATTGCGATTATTATTTTTAGATTTTGACCCTTTCATCATTGTCGCCTATTAAGAAAACCACATTTCACTATGCCTAGTTCTGGCTGTTTCAGAAGAAACATACACAGATGGATTATATCGAATATGGGCTTTCTAAGCTGATTTATGACACAACCTATGATAATCCAAAATCATCACTCTCAGCCAGTGTGGAATTTTTAAACATTTTCTTGAATAGATTTAACGTACCTATAGTATTTTAAATTTTTACCGAGCATATTATAAAGCAACGGAGCTTTATAAGAATAAGTCCTTTGTCCAAAGGATGTTCTGGTATTCACCGGCTGATACACTAAAGAAGAACCCAATCTAGTGTTGCGCACTTGTTGTGAACTTTTGGCAGTATCAATGTTGTTGAAAAATTTACAGAGAGCTTGTATTATGTGGAACTGTCAAACTGACATAATTTTACTTTTACCATATAATAACTGTAACGAATACAAAAAACTTTTCTTATACATTATTTTTTAAATTAAGGCATGATCGCTCGTAGGTTAGTCCTGCCTTTTAGAAAAAAAACCTGTGCTTCTCAGCTCTGGTGAAGTTATCGGGGACATACAGCGTAATTCGTTATGGAACATTAGGATTGCAAATGTGTCTATTGAATAGCTTATGTACTACTAACACCATTACGATTTTTCTACTAACGTCTAGGCGATCTAGTCCTAGTATTCTAGTGATTATATTTATTCCCCACCTTCCTCTGCCCCACCTCCTTGCTCTCCCCATTCTCTCAAGCCTTGTTACTTACCCCACCTGGGAATGCCATAGTCCCACAGTTTTTTATTATTAACCCTACATCGCACTGCGTTGGGATGCTGTGTTTAGGGTCTTTTTTAAGGAAAGGAAAGTGAGGAAGTTCTGGGAAGGTAAAGGGTACAAGGGTGTTATGTACCCACAAACAGTTCTCCAACTCGTCGTGGAAGGAGATTATAAATAATTGTTTATTTGTGATAAATCAGGGATTTATTAATACTTCGCGTATTACAATGGTTACTCGATAGTCGACCTAACTAGAAGCTGGTTAAATGAGATCTCGGAACAGTAAGTTTGTCTGGGAGCATTCTCACTGGCCCTGGCGACTACTGGCTACTAGCTGCCATCTTGCGGACTTCCAAGCAAGCTCTTTGCACTGCCCTCTATGAGTGCAACTGTGAAGCTCTTAACTAACTCACTTCTCAACAGAGGGTTGAGTAGGAATCTAAGGATTAGTGTGTACAGGAGTGATGGACGTTTTAATGTATCCCTCCTACTGTAGCACAAGGCGATGGGTTGTGATACTAGTTGAAGAGATCAAAGGGTCTCCTTAAATCAACCTCATCCGATCTGGCACGTCATACAGCTGCTGGGCAGGCACATCCTGAACACACCACACCCGGTGAACCCGGGCGCCCTGCTAAATCACCAAATTTAGCCAACCACTTGAGGTGACTTATGGAAAATATGTTGGTTATCTAATAAATGGCAAACCGCCGTGTGCGGTACTGAAATATAAAACGAAAATGAATAAAATAAAATAGTTGAATTCTTTTATTTTCGTTTGGAGAAAGCATTACATGATTACCAAACAAATGCACTCGAAAGCTTGACTAATAATATGAAAAATGCATTAATTTTTGCAAACTGTGTTCATTTACATAATATTATCCATGCTTGGATTACGTAGTAAAATAGAGATTTTACACTCTTTAAAATACGCTTATGGTAATTTGATTAGTATTCGAGAATAATGGATGCCAAATTCTCTTTTGGTATTTGTGGTGTTAAAAAATGTCGCCCACGTCGCCTTTTAATACAATCGGAAAATTAAAAAAATAATTAAAGGCAATGTAAGTATTTGTGGGCACTTTAAACTCAAAAAATAGTGGACCGATTTTGCTGGAAATTTCAGTTTTGTTTCTTATTAGTGCCAGGAGTGTGTAGAGAATTGTTTGAATGAAAGAAGAAGTCGGAGATGCCCGAGGAAGGCTTAATGCATTATCTCTGCACTGAAAGGATATACGGAGTCAAATTGATGTAGTTTTTTAATAGTAACAATATGGTATACAGTAGTGAATTGTATGAAAAATTGGGAGAACGCGAGAAAGACAATCAAAAAAAAGAAAATTATCAAATAATTACTTGTGGTTACAAAGGAATTTTCACTATTTTTTTTCTAACAATTAACTTTAATTTATTCATTGATAAGTATTTTATCTTGATAATTGGGTTTAGGTTGAAATTACATACATACATTTTTTTTTACGTGATGCCTTATACAAAATTTTTGCAGTATACTAAAACATCTTATAGGTACGGTATTAGGTAGGTATTAATTGCTTATTAGGTATTATCCTCGATTTAGCAGGCCACGACAACCAGTCAAACGCAGTATATTTGTTAACAATACTGCCAATAATAATTATTTCGTTAGCTTTCTTACTCAAAGGCCTCATACACTATGTGTCGTATTGTATCATGTTACTGCTGCCACTACCTAGTATTTACATATAAACTTTACATTTCTTACTAACTAATTTAAGTCTGTATAACTTAGGAGTAGGAATATTCCTATTTTTGTACTATTTACTTGCTGTTATAATATGTCAAATGGATATGGTTATATGTATTTTTACTATTACTTTTGTGAACTTGCAATCTTCAGAATATTATTTTTTTATGAACTATGTATGTAAAAGCCCAATGGGCGTATAAATAAATAAATTAAAATTATACATTAATTTATACTTAGGTATACGTTTTCATGTACTACGGAGGTAGAAAGACCTGATTTTGTTTTTATTTTAGAGATAGATGTCACTCTTTTTATGTCTTCAGGTAATGCGTTAAATATTTAAGGCATTTTCTCCGTACACATTTTATGATTTATTAATTATAAACATTTATGCTTCTCTATGTCTAGTAGGGTAATTGTGGTTAATAGATTTTTTGGAAATTTTGCGTTAATTGGTTACGTGTGAAATTATGTTTTTATATTCGCCTTCACATAATTGGATTTTTTTGCCTGCTATTAATTTTAGGAAACGGAGTTGTACTCTATGTAGATAGATTGGTATGTATTGTTAACCTACAGATGTTCGATTAATCGGAGTTGTACTCTATGTAGATAGATTGGTATGTAGTGTTAACCTTCAGATGTTCGATTAAACGGAGTTGTACTCTATGTAGACAGATTGGTATGTAGTTTTAGCCTTCAGACGTTCGATTAAAACAACAAAGAGTCGATACATAAAAGTTTATAAACTAGAATTGTAATTTTAACGACTGTTGATTGCAATTTTAAAAGGGACATTCAAATAAACTACATTTACTTATTACTCGCAGAATCAACTCTACGATATGGAATAACCACTTGGGGAAATTCTTGCAAAACTAATTTAAATTATCCACAATCAGTACAAAATTCTATGATTAAATTACTAGTTTAAAGAAATATGTTTTTAGAGAGACGGGAAATTTAATTGTTTTATCAAAACATAAATATCTTGCCTGTGCAGGCCTTACTAGGGGACAAAATATTGATTCAACATATATCTGACTCTAAATATAAAAAGAAATTGGAACATGAACACAACACTAGGTTCACAAAGAATGAAGGCATGCTTGTTCCTAAATATAACACTAAATACGGACAGCGAACCCTAAAATATAACATTCACAAAATGTACAACATGTTGCCAAGTAACATAAAAATTGTAAATTCCCCGAATAGATTCAGATATATGCTGAAAATCAATCATCACTATCAATCAATAGTTTTATTTATTAATATGTAAGTGTTATTTTAGATTATGTGTGCCCATAATAATAATCTGAATATTTTATAAGTGGTAACAATATTATGTACATTATATAACTGATTTAAGGCGATGCACTACGTCGTGTAATATTTTAAATCGAGTCGCTACCAATAACACTCCTTACGTAGATGGCGATAAGGCTTAAATTCCCGCTTATCCAGCTGTTTTGATTTAGGCAAGAAAAAAACTTGGCCAAAAGTGCCTTTTATTTTATTTTGTGGATGTTCAGGCATACATATTTAATTTTTTTCAGATCATTTTATAAATAACTTAATTTTCCATATTATACAATAAAATCATAAACGAAAATGGGTTCGTAAGTAGGAGATTTTGAACTTAATAGCAGTTTTCATAGGCCTTATACATTATTTTTTTCTGGGCTTATAAAAAAGACTTATCTAAAAAATACTCAATTATTTCAAAGGTCAATATGTATTCTACTTGCAGTATTTAATTAGAGTATCTGAAACATTTCTAGGCGACCAAATTTTCAAACCATAAACACATGATTTTGCATTACTACGTACTGCATCGCCTTAACTGTTAGGAATGCTTTGCACCATTATAAAAAGAAATAATGGTTATTCCAATGGACTTAATCTTAAGACTTAATTTGTGGACCATACTAAAGGTAACAGGTAATCGATACAGCTTAAAATTTGATTTATTGTGTTCGAGTGGTAATCCATAAATACATAATTGATGGTTGGATAGATTGATGGTCCTGATGTGCAAGGCGAAAGGAGTCGAGGGCGTCCGGAGAAGGTTCGCACGGACTAGTGAACCAGATTGTCAAGGTTTGACATGTCAAGGAGTGAAGGATGCACCAAATGTTTTTATTTCTAGATTAAAAACTTACATATTAACGCCCTATATTCTAAGATGTGACGTACTTGTGAAATTCCCAAGAGGTTATTTTTACATTAACGCCACGCTTCAACACTTCAGGAGGCGCTGAGGCAAAACATCCCTCAGGTGAGACATCTTTGAGGATGCTGTGTAGGCTCTTTTAGGGATAGAAGAGATAGTTCAGTGAAGGAAAAGGATATGAGGGGTGGGTAGTAATCTGGGGTAAATGTATCCAGGAGTGACATACGTATGAATCCATTCCTTCCACTGCAGTGCAAAGTGATGCATTGAAGAAAATAAACATATAATGCATCAAAACATCAATGGTTGAGAGAAATAATAAAATCCCTTCAGTATTTCAGTTTTGAATTATTGTGACAGCTGTTTCGACAGCGTTAAATGCCATTATCAAACTGTGGTTAAGCCACATTAAGGCGATGCCATACGTAGTATTGCAAAATCATGTGTTTTTGGTTTGAAAATTTTGTCACCTAGAAATGTTTCAGAAGCTTTAATTAAATACTGCGAGTAGAATACATCTTGACCTTTGAAATAATCGAGTATTTTTTAGATAAATCTTTTTTATAGACCCAGAAAAATATAATGTATAAGGCCTATGAAAACTGCTTTAAAGTTAAAAATCTCCTACTTACGAACCCATTTTCGGTTATAATTTTATTGTATAATGTGGCAAATTAAGTTATTTATAAAATGTTAAAAAAAATAATAATTAAATATTTATGCCTCAACATCCACAAAATAAAATAAAAGTTACTTTTTGGCCATGTTTTTTTCTTGCATCAAATAGGCGGATGGTGTTAAGCGGGAATTTAAACCTTATCGCCATCTACGTAAGGGTTGTTATTGATAGCGGCTCAATTTACAATATTACACGACGTAGTGCATCGCCTTAAGACGAATTTTTTTTATTTTTTTTATTTTACACTAGTTTTATTTCTATGATATTTAAACATTCTCGTTAAAAACAATTTTACTTACCCCTTAGATACTAATAAACGTGTTTTATATTTTAGGCAATTGATAAACAACCATTAATCGTTGATTATAAAATTTAAAATACGTTTATTAGTAAGTATCTGAAAATAGCGATGGCCTAGCGAACACAGAAGCGCAAAATTGAAAAATAATTTGTAAGAACATTCCAGTTTAATTATAAAATGTGAAGCAACAAAATTAATGTGAATATCCGCTTTTTATACACTCTAGATGAAATAAGTAATATAAATTTCCAAAGAAATATTTATTTACAAGGTAAGTAATTTTAATAAATGACTTACAAAACTCGTAATTGTTTTTACTTAAAATACTGGACTTAACACAAGTGTGCGCTAGGTCATCAATTAATTGTAAATAATTATAAATTTCTGGGTATCATTGGGTTATCACTAAGCGATCAAAATAATGTATGGCTGTCACTGGGTTATCACCAAGCGATCAAAATAATTTATGTGTATTATTGGGTTATCACTAAACGATCAAAATAATTTATGGGTATCTTTTAGTTATCAGTTATCACCAAGCGATCAAAATAATTTATGTGTATCATTGGGTTATCACCAAGAGATCAACATAATTTATGTATATCATTGGGTTATCACCAAGCGATCAAAATAATTTATGGGTATCATTGGGTTATCAACAAGCGATCAAAATAATTTCACAATTTCTATTTCTTAATTCAAAGTGGCTTCTTCAGCACAATGGTTATATAATTTTTTTAAATGATGCAATTAGTAAACAATATATTATGTTAATCAGGTCGGACAAAGACCTAACATTACTAAATAATGTTCAAAGAAAATTATTCTTTTTACAGTTAGAATTTTTGAAAGAGAATGGCTCTTGCATGTTTTATAAAGTTTTTTTTTTTAAATTATCTACACACATGAACGAGGCCCTGAAGAAGATAATTTCATTCGGGCCTATGTCATCTTTGGGGTTGCTGTATGTAAGGTCTTTTTGAGGAGAGAAAGGAATGAACATGAGTCTTTAAAATACCCATGTTGTAGAGGGAGTAAACACAGAGGCCTGTAAATCGTTCCACAGCCGAGCTGTGCGAACTCCAGAACGAGTTGTAGAAGCGACCTGTTCTCATGAGACAATTGTCATTTATGTAGGTATTTATGTAGGGCGCACGTTTACATAACTGCTGAACATGTAGAAATCACAAGTTTGTCCCACTGTTGAATTTGGAAGCCACCTCTGATCTGGAGACCCAAAACACCTGAAAAACCTGATACCTGTTTAATAGATTCCATTTACCAGTCACTGTTTTTCCTACCTCTGAAAACATGGGTCACTTCTGTGATCACTCATTCCTATCCTCAAAAAGACCCTCCACACAGCATCCCCATAGATGACACACCTGAGGGAATTTTTATTTAAATTTTACTCTGGGCCTCCTGTGTTGGTGTGTAAATAGGCCAATGGAATTTGTTTAGTAAATAATTTAGATGTCACCCGAAGTAAGGAAAACATTATCTTACTTACTAACTTACACGTCAACACAATATTATGTCTGTTGGTTTAATTTTTCAGCGGCAAAAAAAATATTCTTGAAAGCGTCTGGTACTAGTGATGTCCGCAGTAAAACAGCTCAGTGTACAAAAGCCATATTGAATTAACTTCATTCATTTAAATGTTTAATTGACTCTAAAATTAAAAACAACGACTTGAAACATGTTATTGAGTATTTCTGAATATTCCAGTGATGTTATGAAACATTTGCGGATCCTTAATGGAGTCTTGGCGTCATCTTAAAATGAAGTTTGAAAAGTGGTAGACACTCTCGGTATCGCTCTGGCCTGCGATTCTGGAGTTAAACGATCAATCGTTTTCGTATGCGCCGTCTTCGAGTGAAAAACTACCAGTCGTCGCGACTAACTTTTTCGAATGTTTCAATTTTACGTATTCTTGAGCGTCGAAGGGTCGAAGTTGGTAGAAGAGATGATTATATTGGCACCCCTGCGAATATTGTCTATGTTCCTGATGTTTTTGGGATTTCTATGGTGTGACTGTCAAACAGACAACAGTTATTCGTTATTCAAAATTGCTCAACATAGTGAATTGTAGCCAACATCGCTGGTAAATTAGCCATTGTAAAATTGTAATAGGATTGTATAACTTTATAAACCTCTTTGCGGGTCCGAACGTTCGCGCGGTAAAACAAAAATTGACAGCTAGACTAGATTTTGACAGCCAATTCCATAGAAACGCCAACAACCTATCACTCGTTGCCCTGTTTCTACTGGTTATACCCAGTAGTTGTTGTGGGGAATGACTTTTGACGTTTGGCGTCGAAGTATGTACCTTCGACCAATTTCGGGAATAGCAACGACGACCAACGTACGTACTATCGACGGCGATTACGAGCGCCCTCGATTCAAGAATAGAGCCCCTGGACCTCGACGAAGTCATTCCACTCGAGCAACGAGTGGTTCGACCCACTTATGACGCTTGGTGTATCTTTGACGAGACTCAAGAATAAGATCATCGACCAATGTACGTACTTTCGACGACAAAAAGGTAAATATTTCAAATTCATTTATAAAATGTGGTTAGCACAATGCATTCTTAAGTAAAAAGCTAATATATATTTCGACCGATGTGGCTGAGTTGGCATCGCGTTTGGGTCCCAGGCGTAGTGTGTTCAATTCCTCAGCAAAGTCCTCCATCACAACACAAGCAACATTTTCTGCTTACTGTGGTGGTAGTAGGAGATTTTTTAAATATTGTCAGGTTATTCGTAACCCGGGAATGTTTGTATTTCTTTAAAAAAATCTACGAAAAAAATGACTTTCTTAATCGTTTCATAATTGACTGATTATTCGGAGAGCATAATCTTATAACTGTTTACGTATACCATTATAATTATTTTATGTGCATATTGTATGCAACCGAAAATCGTTGTTCAAGTTTCCCACGATCGGATCCTATGCCGACTCAGACTTGGCCTACAAAGCCTAAAAAAGGCGAAAAAAGCCATGCAAATCGCGAAATCTCTTTTGATTATTATCGTGGGAGTCACAGTTAGGTAGATAACAGGAGGATTGGTAGATAAAGCGGACTATGTTCCAACAAAGGTAACACGTAAAGCTAATCGCAGTGGGCGTGAAGAATTATCGGGATTGTGATATAAAAGGAAGGAAAATGACCTGGATATGTAGCACAGTCTATCGATAAAATTTTAATCGATAATCAGCCTTACTAAAAAATGGGTTTTAAATTTTACACAACTGATAAATCAACCAACAACCACTTATGTATCATAAACGGTTGTTTATCAGTTGCCTTAAATTTAAAACATGCTTATTGGTAAGGTTGCATGTCGGTAACTTGTATCGAACTTGTATAAACGTTCCCAAGCATTACATCGGGTCAACGAACAAACAGTTCACAATGACTAAGTGTTTGATCTTAATGAAATGTTTTTTATAGGTTGGCGATCTGCAGCCATGCTCTGGAAAGATGATAAATTATCGAAATAGTCGATAAATACGCTATCGAAAGCTCTTGATAAATACGCCCAGGGCCGTGTACGGTCCTATTTAAGGAAAAAGAATTGTTATTAACCTTAAAATTAACGACTTTTTCGCTGTAGAACCAATCGCATTTAACGAAAAAGTCGTTAATTTTAAGGTTAAAGACAATTCCTTTTCCTTAAATAGGACCGTACACGGCCCTGAGCGTATTTATCACGAGCTTTCGATAGCGGATTTATCGACAATGTCGATAATTTGTCATCTTTCCTTATCTTAAAGTAGTGCCGGTATCACCTCCCTGCCCCCCTACCACATCGAATAAATATGCTCCACATCGAGTCATGTTTAAATTAGTCGACTGTTCATTTTTTGGCGATCTGCAATCGTACTCGAAATTGATGACAAGTTACCGAAATTATCGATAAATTCTTTGAAATGTAATTATATACATATACAAACATACAAGATGTTAAGGGACGTACTTGACTTACTTTAACCAATGATTCCTGACATCAAGCGCCCCTGAGGTGATATCTCACAAAAGCGGCGCTATACAAATTATCCAATAAATAATAAATAATCATTTGGAGTAAAAAATGTTACTAAAATTGTCGTCTCAGGTTATTTTTTTCATGTTCTCATTCTCATTCCAATGTATTATATAACTCATTCCCTTCAATATCCCCTCGCACAGACTCAGAAATAATGAACTGCTCTTCCTCAACCATCATTCGACAAATTATGGATATTATTCACCATTGTCCAGAATGTGTAGACTGGTCAACTCAAGTCAAAACCTTAACTTTTTTGGGATAAGTCTGAATGATTTTTGCCAGTCGCTAAACAAGTGACGGAATATTATAAGTGTCCTGTGGTCCTGACCCACGGCGTAGTCTTGACTTGATTCGACTTGTCACATTATTTTCTTATATTATATCTGCCTTATGTCTTTGCTTTCATGTACGTTTGTCTACTGCTGTATTTTTCATTTTACTGTATTCGTGTTATTATTTTGTAATTTGGACGGTGTCCGTTAATAAATAAATAAATGTTTTTTTGTCAAAAATTCTCATTATTATTATTTTATTTTGTAGAAAAAAAGAGAAAAATCACTGGTTAAAGCAAGTCAAGTACCTAGGTCCCTAACACTCTGTTTAATCTTCCAACAACAATTATTGTACTAAGGAAATGGAGGTATTATGTTCGTACAATTTATAAGTAATTACTTTCTCACTGTTATTGTAATCCATTGGTTGGTACACCTGTTATGGCGCCAAATTCCGTTTTGACAAACAATGCATTTGAAAAACGCAACACCTGGCCAGGTACTGTGGGATTTTAGTATCAAAAATAGAATACATACATAAATATTATTCAAAACGCAACCGACTCGCGCAAGATCTTCCATGCAACATTGTAATTTATGGTTAACTTGTTCGTCTTGGTATCAAAATGACGCATTTTTATTAATGGCTAATTTAACATAAAAAACAATGGTAAATTTTCGATATGAGAAATTTCCGCATCGCTAATTTTTGGTTGTTACAAACTCTCGTCACATTATTAGATGACCATCAAATCGACGATCAGCGCCATTTTGATTGTTTGAAATTTGAACAGTCCCTGTATGATGATTTTGATAAAATTGTTATAAGCTCTCAATCACAAATTATTATTATATTTATTTATTTAAATAACGACTATTTACAGTACATGATTTCTTATTTTGACATTCTTTACAATTTAGAAAAAGATTATTTAAAAAAATGTGTAATTAAATATATTTACTGTTTTAACCCTTAAATGCATACTGTTGCAAAACTGCAACATACCGTTCAAACCACCTTTAACTCTTTGGTGTATACTTAAGGTTAAACGGAACGCTCGTTGTATTCTACGTGTTCACAGATGGCGTTAATTAATTAATTTTGTTTAAATACGCTTTTGCAAGGTATTGCTTTACAGTATTAAGACAAATTATTTGTTTGCGCCCTCATATACGCAATATGAATATGAATAAATAGTTTTCTCCATATAAAAACTCAATTCTATCGAGAAAGGCATACAAATACAATATTGTATTGAATCATCGGTAAAATATTGTATTTGTGTGCCTTTCTCGAAAGAATTAAGTCTTTAAACGAACAAAACTATTGATTCATATTCATATTGCGTATATACGGGCGCAAACAAATGATTTGTCTTAATATTGTAAAGCAATACCTTGCAAAAGCGTATTTAAACAAAATTAATTAATTAACGCCATCTGTGAACACGTAGAATACAACGAGCGTTGCGTTTAACCTTAATGCATGCCGTTTTAGAATTATCAAGTTCACGGTAATATATTTTATCGAGTGGCAACACCTTTTTTCTCTTTCGCGAATGTCAAATGTCACTTTTTCTTTAACAAAGTGAAGATTTTCGAAAATTGGTTGGAGGTTAGAATTACAGTTTGGTTTTGCTGTTATTATTTTGATTTTCTTAGGTCAGTAGATACAATAATACAATACTTATATTTTGTAATAACTCGTATTTTTCGGGTACACTTATAAGTTTTGAGAAATTTTTTTAGGTTGTTTATTTTTTTTTCATACGTAAATTGTTCATTTTATTTTTTATTAAATACATGGTGTTGTAAATCTGAAACAATTTTTTTTTAATCAAATATCATTAAAAAATTACAAAAAAATAAATTCTTTATATTTCCTTGCATATGCATGTAAATATCTAAAATATTTTTTTTTTTCAGAAAAAATTAATAAATCATGCATTTAAGGGTTAAGTCATGTTATACTGTGCTAGAACATCTGTTCTGCCGTGTGGTATCTTGAACAAATCGTTGTCAGTTGAGCACAATTTTTAGTTGGGCTTAGAAGTAAGTACCGTGGCATCTCCATGTGGGGTATATTATGAGGCTGGAGGGAGTGAGGGGGAAGAGTTGTGTGAGAGGAAGATGGCGTTAGATTAGGTGACTTGGCTATTTAGATTTAGTCAGCAGACACGGAGAAAGTCATTTAAAGTAACATTTCATTTTAATGGTGGTACTGAATCGTCAGATGCGAAACGTTGCATGAAATGGATTTAGCCGTGTTTGGTGAGCATATCTGAATAACCAGGTACTTCTCAATCTGTCTGCACCTCATCTCCTTCCCCTCCCCACTCATTCAGCTTCACAACACATCCCAAGTGGGAGTACCATAGTCCCACTGGCTCTTGGGCTGTATCCATGTTAGTGGGATAATAAAATTGTTAACTTGACCACTATTGCGTTGGAGTGAGACGGCAATAAAAAATGTTTTATATACAGTAGTGAGCGATCACCCATTCTCTCTTCATATCCAGAACTACCCCAGCCTCAGACGTTAGCTCGCTATATTCTATCGAGTGTCTATGTTCTATAAACCCACACTCTCAATATCTTAATAATATTGGCGCAGCCGGTAGGTAAGTAGTAATAAACATGTTTTTAACTGAAGAGTTTTTCTATAAATCCTACACTCTTAAGGTCTAAATAACATTGGTGCAGCCGGTATATAGGTAGTAATTAACATCTTGTAAACTGAAGAATTATTCTATAAATCCTTCTCTCTCAATAACTAATTAGTTAATATTGGTTTAATTATTAATTATTAATTAATATTGGCGCAGCCGGTGGGAGCTGGTAAACGGAAGAGTTTTTCTATAAATCCTACACTCTCAAGGTCTAAATAACATTGGTGCAGCCGGTATGTAGGTAGTAATAAACATCTTGTAAACTGAAGAATTATTCTATAAATCCTTCTCTCTCAATAACTAATTAGTTAATATTGGCTTAATTATTAATTATTAATTGATATTGGTGCAGCCGGTGGGAGCTGGTAAACGGAAGAGTTTTTCTATAAATCCTACACTCTCAATATCTAAATAACATTGGCGCAGCCGGTAGGAAGGTAGTAATAAACATTGATTAAACTGAAGAGTTATTCTATAAATCATACTCTCTAAATAACTAATTAATATTGGCACAGCCGGTAGGAGCTGGTAAACTGAATAGTTATTATAAAAATTCTACACTCTAAATATCTAAATAACATTGGCGCAGCCGGTAGGTGGGTAGTAATAAACATGTTTTAAACTGAAGAGTTATTCTATAAATCCTACTCTCCCAATAACTAATTTATACTGGCGCAGCCGGTAGAAGCTCGTAAACGGGAGAGTTTTTTCTATAAATCCTACACTCTCAATTTCTAAATAACATTGGCGTAGCCGGTATGGAGGTAGTAATAAACATGTTGTAAACTCATAATTATAAGCAATAATTAGTCATCCGAAATACTAATAGATACAAATTGAAAACATCTCCCGAGTAAAAATAAATGCCGCCAACGGGAATTTATTATATTTTTACTCGGGAGATGTTTTCAATTTGTATCTATTAGTATTTCGTATGACTAATTATTGCTTATAATTATTTGTTATCCTTTGTGCTATGCATAAAACCTTGTCTTATAAACGTTAGTTTATCATTAAAAAAATAATGTTGTAAACTGAAGACTTATTCTATAAACCCTGCTCTATTAATATTTTAATAATATTGGCGCAGCCGGTAGGCAGGTAGTAGGTAGGCAGTAATAAAATTGTAAACTGTAGAGTTATTCTATAAATCCTACACTCTCAACATCTAAATAATAATAATAAAAAATGTTATTTCTTCATTACACCTTGGATAGACCGCAACACCTGTAAGCAAATTTATTCTTTAAAACATTAACAGTAAGTATCCATTTAAATGAAGATTTAAATGTATTGTTCAACTGAATATCAGAAACCGTCATTAAAATGACACAGTTGAATGATTAAGCCACCAATCATTGTATTAATTAATTGCTGGCTGACGTTAATGGCTTTATGATTTATTTCAATTTGTTGTTAATTATTCAAATAAATTAATAACAATGTGCGTTTTTTCGTGCGGCCACCATTATCAAACACAAAGAAACAATGCGATTTACTTGTGCATTAAATTGTCTCAGCGGTTTTATATATTTTAATGTATGTAGGAATTTAGCAAAGAATGTTAGGTACAATCTGCTTCGTTTATAGCTGAACATACTGTAATGAACTGTGTTTACTTTTAACGTGAATCCGTTTTTAAAAATGCTCCTTTACCAAGGTCCCGCCAGAATTGAAACGCTTTTGTTATGATCAAATATTTAATATATCTTGTGGCCCAAGGGTTGTGGCCAAGTGGTGTATTATAAAAATAGACCATTGTCCGTTACTTGTATGTGCGGGGAGGGGTATCAGATAAGAGCTCTGCCCGACCAAGGATTCAGTCATAACTCCGCAACGGAAAGGATTTTCCACAATCAAGTCACATAAAATAATATGTAGTATACTTACGGCACGTTACATAGTGGAAGATACTCTGAGTATCGCCCTGGTGTAAGAAAACAATTCAGAATTGAAATGTCGCTTGAAATGGCTCTAGCCATGTTAGGTGACCAGATCTGAATAGCCTGGTTCTTCCTAACTTTCCCTTTTCCCTTTTCCCTTTTCCCTTTTCCCTTTTCCCTTTTCCCATCTCCTTCCCCTCCCCACTATCTTCAGCCTCACAACATATCACAATTGGGGATGCCATAGTCTCATTGGCTCTAGACGGTTGGGACTCTTGTGCGGTATTCACATAAAAAAGAAATTGCTAAGTTTATAATATATTAATTTGATTGGATACATAAACGAGATGAATTAAATCCATTATTAGTTATTTCATCAAAGTAATGACTTGCAATTTTGAGGCGCATCTTCGGACCGGTTCTAGAAAATGGATTTTGGCGCAGACGTTTTAACAATGAGCTCTATACTCTGTTTAAGGAGCTAAACGTCACAAAATTCATGTCACTGGGAAGACTTCGGTGGCTAGGTCATGTGGAGAGAATGACCGAGCATCAAGAACCAAAGTCCCTGCTGAGCTCAAGACCGATAGGGAGAAGGAGCCTGGGAAGGCCAAGGTTAAGATGGAGCGACAACGTCCTCAAAGATTTGTCTGCCTTGGAGCTTCGAAACTGGAGAGAGCTGGCGCGGGACCGAGATGAGTGGAGGAAGACTCTTGAGGAGGCCAAGACCCACCAGGGGTTGTAGAGCCAAAAGTGATGATGATGAATGACTTGCAAATGTAACGCAGTTAAACAGATCTTTGTAGAGATTTGTGTATTTAGCAAGCCGAATAAGCATAATAATAATTATTAATTAGTAGTAATTTAGCGTCTAGAGCACAGGTTCTCAAACTTATATCGATTACCGCCCACGTTGGGATTAAAAAAAATCTAGAGCCCCCATATTTTTTAACTTATGATAAGATAGACAGGGTGTGACCCATATCGTATTTCTGAGATCGAATGTGTCAATTCATGCAAGGTTGAAAAAATCGCGTTCATTAACAAAAACTTTCTACGGGAAGTTAGTCCTCACAAGACTGTAGATTTAGGGCGCCGGGTCCAAACCGTGTCTTCAGCCGATAAGAATGCTCCTTTACGATCGATAGTGATGATAGTAGGTCGTTTTATGATGATTATTATAGTCTGCCTCGCGTGCCCGGTGCTTGGTGAATGGTAAGAACTGGGGTGCTTCGTCTCTGCTCGCTTCTGGCGTTTTGCGGTTGCCTAACAGGGCCGGCTAGTCTTGGGGAGGTACACACCAGAAGATTTGGAGCGGAGACTAGGCGAGGTGAGGTAGGAGTTGTTCAGGAGTCACTTCTTGAAGTAGTAGAAACACTTGGTTTGTGTGTAAAGTTGAACTGAGACAGAAACAGAAAAGGTAAAATATGTCCAACAACGTCCGTTACAAACTTGTTGTTGCCACAAACACCACACGAACTGAAGGTGGATAGTCCGATATAATTTTCAATACAAACTTTGACGAACCAATGACGGCGATAGAAAAGATATAATTCAATTATTAGTGTGTTACTTATGTTCGAGGAACGAATAAGGGTTGAGATAGCAGTATTTTAAAGGGCTATTCCACACAGATAAAGCATGAATAACGTCTATGGCTTATGACAGGCGAATGCGATAACACAATGTGTAAGGTTAATTCACAGTCAGCTTACCGGGTGGCGAACGAAGTCTGCATCTCGAGAATCATCTGTCAGCACTGGAACGTGGTCGTTGTACGGTTATGTTGAATTGGATTGCGATAATTGCGATAAAATACGTTTAAGGGATTATTCCGATAAATAACCGGCGATAGTACACACATTGGATTTGACAAGATGAACGTTTTGATGCGATTGTTCGGCTCACGGCCCTCCGTGATTATAGTTGACGTGTGTGATTTCAAATTGTACAGTTAAAAATCTGACCGTACTATTGGTCAGCACACGGCCTGTCAAAAGCAAATCGGCGTGACGGAACAACTTAATTTAAAACTAACTAACAAACTGGCGAATATCCAGTTTACTTATAAGGAAGTAAAATAAACTATTATTATTTAGTTCAGCTAGATTCCGTCGATGTATTATATATTAGATATTGAAAGAAGGGTAAATGCAGGTAACTCCATTAATGGAGGACTGAATGTAGTTGGTGCTAAAAAAAAAATGTCCAAAGAAGCGCAGCTAGCAGTCCACAATGGAGTGTTGGTACCTACCCTGATAAATGGAAGTGAGGCATGGAACTGACAGAGAAAGGATGAAATTATACTGAATGCTGTGGAAATGAGATCCCTGAGGCGTATTTGTGGTAAAACCATGTATGATCGTGTGAGAAATTTGGAGATCCGAAAAGAGTACAAGCCTGATGTAAACGTAGTGCGTAAGATCAAGAAAGGGATGCTTAGATGGTTTGGGCATGTAGAGCGAATGAGCGAAGAAAGGAGTATAAGGAGAATATATTATGTAAATATGAATGGTAGCAGAGGTCGGGGAAAACCGAGGAAAACATGGCACTATCAAGTGAATCAGATACTTGAGTCGGGCCATGTCAAGAGTCAGAATAATAGAGTATAAATGAGACGATGTATGAATGCTAATGCGTCCTCTCTGCCTACCCCTGCGGGGAAACGTTGTGATGGTTAGTTAGGTAGTTAGATTTCGTCCAATTTTTATAGATAGAATTTGTCTGCCGTCGCCCTTAAAGATTTCCTTAACGCCCCCTAATTTTCTTTGAGCCTTCTACTGCCCCCCTGAAAGCCTCCAGCGCCCACAAGGGGGTGCGTTATCGCCCACTTTGAGAAAGACTGGTCTAGAAAATAATAAATTATTTCTTTAGCGTGTTTCTAAAATAATTAATTGGTGTTCATCAATACATAACGAACTTTGCTAAGATAATGTTATTAGGTCATTTTAGAAATCAGTCTTTTGTAGGTACAGGATGTATCATTATGTACCCGAAGAATTTTAAGCGTATTTGGGGTAGAAAATGTAGATTTTGCAGGCACTGCAAAACGTTGCAACGGATCAAGTGATACCGACGCGCTTTGTCTCATCTACACAGTATTGCTGGAACGAGACGGAGTGTGTATCACGTGACCCACTAGGCTGTACTCAGTGGAGACGTGTGATCGAAAAATAAATATTTTTTCAAGTGAAGAAAAATATCACCAAACAGCATAGTGAACGAATGCTAATTTTGGAACCGGAAATTATTCCACTTCTCGGCATACGATCGAGCTGAAACTCCGTAGACAGACTCGTTGTCGATGAAAATGTCTCTTCATCAACTTCAACTTTTGGTGACTATTACGTTCACACTCGCAGACATTTGCGCATTTCTCTGAAATCGGATTGCAATACAGCAGTTAATATACGAAATAAATGTCGGTCTTACCTGATCGGAATTTGGCTTGGTTGGTTTTGTTGTCCACTTCAGTTCCTGGGTAGGAAGGTTAAATCCCAAGTTAAACCTTTTTTTTTAATTAAAATTTTTTTTAAACATTTTTTAAATATAATATCTTATATAATTTCCAATTCGTAATAACGCAAACAATAAAAGGGTACTGTTTATTTGTTCTGAGGACTTGCGAATGAATTAACAGGTTTCCTGATAAACTTTTAGTAAATTACGAATATATTATCACGATTTCTGAACGCAGTGTTCACCAAATTCTGAATAGTAAGCTTTTAATGAACATCTTGATAACTTATTCGTAGTTTACTAACATATTATCAAGGCCTTATTATTAGTAAGGCCTACAATCCCATTTTAACCGAATACCAATAATTTGAAGAGATTCTTAATAAATTAGCATTACTCATTATTCTCCCTGTACTGTAACCAAAATTTGGCACTTTTTTTAATAATACATTTGAATGTACATTTGAAACTTTGCAGCAAAGGCGAGTAGTAGATGACTCAATATTATACATAGAATTTTAAATAATAACTTTGATTGTACCAAACTTCTGTCCCTTATTAATTTTAACATGCCTTTGAGACGTACACGACATACAGTGCTATTCCACACGCTTAATTATAAAATAAATGCAGCATCTAATCGGCAATTGACCGAGCTCTTTATACTCTAAATAATATTTGTCTTAACTCTAACATTGATTTTTTTTCGGATTCACTGCACAAATTCAAACGTGGGATCGTGTCAATAATATAATGTGTTCATTGCGCATACATACAGACACACACATAAACACTTACACATACATTACACCACACCTACATACTACACACGTCACCTGGTAATTAAGTAATAAACATACCACCTAGCAGACATTACAAGGAAACATATCATAGGTACCCAACATATTGTATATTGTTTGATCTCTGTAAAACATGAACTGTTTGTTTCTATAATATAAAATAAAATAGTAGTTAAAACATAATATCAGTTATAAACTAGTAGATATTAGTTTTCAATCATGCTGTTAGGAATAGCTGTATGCTGTTCACCAAAACGGCGGCATGCAAATTATCCATCTATTATTAATAAATTGCTAATTATCCTTGTACCTAAAATACCTAATATTTAAATTTATTTTCTATAAATATACTATAAAACAGCAAAGTTTACTAGTCTAGAGCGGCCTTTTTCATGCAAAACTTGAATTAGGATTTTAGGCCAAAATACTCCACCAAACTATATAATTATTTTTTTAATCAGGTATAGCAAATATCTAGTATGGACACGTGCTGCTTTATTTATTTGTGTTTTAAATTAGAAAATATAGACCTTTAAATAATTCAATTTTTCACGAATTTAGAGTCAACTTTGACAATTTCTCGTGAGTTAATGATATTTAAAAAAAAATCTTTACCAACTAATTTAGATTTTGGATTTGAAGCCAAACTTGTATTTGGATTTTTACAATAAGCTTACGAAAATATTTTTTTTACTACATGGTTACAAAACGTTTACTTTTCTCTACTTTCTATAAATATAATATGTATGGATTTTATATGTAAACCTTTCGGGAAAAATTCTCTAAATGATAGTGAAAACGCCATCAAAATCCGTTGCGTAGTTTAGAAGAACTAAGCGCACAAACAGACGGATGCGGATAGCGACTTTATTTTATACTACTCGTAATTAGAGAAAATGAAACTGTATATACGTGCACGATGTATGTTCATTTTTAGCTAAACCTTAACAAACTCTTGCTATCTCCGTATCACGTATATATGTATTACCAAAGATATTAGAAGAACGAGATGTGCTATGAGCAGTTCATACTGTGTGGAATTGTTTTGCCCAGTGTCGCCGGTTTTGTTCACCAATACTACTGCACACCTTCGCTTACGCTAAGGTATCCGCACTAATACATAGAACAGATTTCTGTGCGTACACGTCCCGATAGTATTCAAAGTACCCTAATTAGGTAGTACTCCGCCTACGGTCCGGCGGACAACATAGCATATCTCGTTCTTCTAATATCTTTGTGTATTACTAATAAAATAAATTATATAATATTTTTGTATAACTTTAGAAAGAAAAAAACCCTGAATATAAGAAGCTATCCTGGGGAACTACATAGGATGGATATGTAAAATTTATATTAAAATATTAACACATTATATGACAAGACGGTACAATTACCAAAAATATCAACAAGTAAGTTATTACAAGAATAGTGTCAGCCTGCGCATGGCATTTTATACACCAGGGTAGTGTGAGGTCGCAGGAGCTCGGCATTCCAAGGGTTAAAACACTTTTACGGTGAGCTCTGGAATCATGCAGCTTTTCAAATAACGTAACAGACAATAGAGTGAGTCCTTTAGCAGTATCGTTTTACAATTTTTGCTTCATCCAAGGACATACTTCATCCGCTTCGTTGTGATACAATGCAACTGAGATTATATAACTAGAGACGACCCAGCGCGAGGGTGAAAAAAATTAGTGAAACCCGAGTAGTGATTTTCGAGTTAAAACGATTCCTGTTCTTATTTTATCAGCATTTAGTTTTCATGGAGATTTCACAGACTGTCACGCTGTAACAGGATATTTCAAAGCTCCATAGATGATGATTGAAATGAAGTTGCGACCTGATCAAACTCTGCAGAAGTGGATGAAAAAAGTATGGAAAAATTGAACTTATTTCGGGCACACCGATACACCTACAATACACTTCTGCCGGTTGTCTCTTCAGTGTTCATACGTTATTTTTTTATACTCTCCTCTTTTCTTTTCAAAATTTCTCAAAAATACTTTAGCGTAAACCTTGCCTCATGATCATTGCTTTTCAAAAACAAACATTGTCAATTTTGGAGACGATCAGAAAATTATTACATCTGTCAAAAATTTTAACAAAAGAAATTCACGATTTAGAATTAAAATAAAATAACGTACGCTTTATCGCTTTCAATCAGTTCCAATTTTGAAAATGTCACTTAAGTTCAAATCAAATCCATGTTCTAGAGTTAGAGTTAGAGAAAAAACCACAAATTCTACCCGTCTGGCAGAAATAGGTACCAACCTAATATTCATAGTAAAATTTAGATATAACCGGGGAACTGTCCAAAAATACAAAGGAGGGAAATATTTAATAAATTTAATAGAAGGGTCTAAGGTCGTTAATTTACGAAATATATTTCAACTCCTAGGCCCTAGACAAGCAATTGAAATAATTCAACTTTTCAATTTCTTTCGAACATCGACATTTGAATTTTTTTTTATTCAACTTCACGACACCCCGTATTGATCAAAAAAGGTCAAATAACATTGACATAAAAATATTCTAGGTCATAAAACCACATTTGGACAAAGAAATTATATTTATTCTGTGACGAAATTCCACAGCATCCTTCCACAAGTATAAAGTGAATAGAAAATTTGAATGATTACAAATCAAGAATAAAAATCTGGCTGAAAGAGATTAATGAAAAAACTAATAAAATAGAAATTAATAACTTTAGTCCGCTTCAGCACAGGTCATCCTAGTGAGGAGGACTAAGAAATACAATTTACTATACAAACATTTAAGGCGATGCACTACGTAGTAATTTAAAATCATGTGTTTTTGGTTTGAAAATATGATCGCCTAGAAATGTTTCAGATGCTTTAATTAAATACTGCGAGTAGAATACATCCTGGCCTTTGAAATAATAGAGTATTTTTTAGATAAGTCTTTTTATAAGCCCAGAAAAAAATAATGTATAAGGCATATGAAAACTGCTTTAAAGCTTAAAATCTCCTACTTACGAACCCATTTTCGGTTATAATTTTATTGATTAATGTGGAAAATTAAGTTTTTTATAAAATGATCGGAAAAAAATTAAATATTTATGCCTGAACATCCACAAAATAAAATAAAATGTGCTTTTTGGCCATGTTTTTTTCTTGCATAAATCAAAACAGGTGGATGGTGTTAAGCGGGAATTTAAGCCTTATCGCCATCTACGTAAGGTGTGTTATTGATATCGATTCAAAATATTAAACGACGTAGTGTATCGCCTTAATATCATATTTTGTATATACAATGTTTAAATAGTCTTTATTTGACCGTGACCGGTTTCAGCCTGTTAGGGCCATCTTCAGACTGGTACAATTTTGTCTTAAACTAGGGTTTATATACATAGGCAAATTACATTGAGGGGAGGGGTTAACATAGTAGGTTGGTTTGAATTATGAGGGGTTTTTCGTGAAATATGATATTTCCCAAATAAATATTGTTATTAAAATCAAATCTACTCCATCCGATGGAAATATTTTGATTAACTGTTAATAAATATCGTAAATCGATCATCAATCTTCAGTTTGACAATAACAACAATCGACATGCAATACGATGACGAAATCCACTTTATAATTTCGATTTTTGTGGTTGTGGCTTCAGCGATATCCAATTTGAGGTTACCTTTATCGATGCTGTGATTACACGCGTAATAATTATGTTAGAATCACCAATCAGCCTCCCGGTAGGTACTGAATCTACATTGTTTATTTCCATATTGGATTATTAGGTACCCACATGTCTACAAACATTGCATAGTAAAATAAGTGATCCACGGTTCAATGGAAGATTGCCATCCAAAGCAATAAATGTTAAGGTTTTGCTTTGTTAGATCTACAAATGTGATAGACATTCTAATTTAGGTTGTTGGTTCATGGGTAGGTTTGTAAACAATGTAAAATATTCCTGCGTAATGCGTAACATTATTCCAGTTCAAAGCGTAAAAAATTCAGAATTGGAACAACTTATCATATCAGACAAGCAATAAAGTTGATTCTGACAATTATTTGTGACAAATTATTATAAGCAATATGAAATATCCATACAAATCGAAAATATGTCCCGAGTAAAAATAAATGCCGCCGACGGGAATTGAACCCACGCCTTCTGATGTCCGGTCAGGTGCTCTGAGACCACTGAGCTACGTCGGCTTATTTCCAACACGCCAAATAATTCAACATGTACTAGTACTTCAATCAACAATTACTGCTTATTATATTGTTTATAATAATTTGTTATCCTTTGTGCTATGCATAAAACAACCTTGTCTTATAAACATCAGTTAATCATTAAAAAAATATTTATATTTAGTGAATTAATAATGTTTTTTCCGAAATGCGTATTTCTTTTGTTTACATTTTTGACAGATGCTAGATGAAGTAATAGAGTGAATATTAAAAGTTATTGAGACAATGCGCGTTATTTCACTGAACTAGGTCCAGTGAACATACATTAGCGGCCCATTCTTGAACATGTTCTATGGATGGTTATCGTACTTTTCATTAATTACATTAGTATGAATATAACAAATCTTGTATTTTTATAATACCATTTGACGGATGTGCCAAGTTTTAAAGTTATATATAAATATTATAAATTATATAAAAAATACCATGTAAGATGCAAATACACATTACATACAAGAGTTACCTAATTTTAAAGGAAAAAAAATCGCAGGCCTTAAAAAATCCCCCGGTACGGCTCCCTCGCTACGGCTCTTAGCTCCTAGCTTCCGGCGTAAGCGTAGGAATGATCGTACGACTCTTGGTACTTGTTCCTGACTCTTGGTTGGATAATTTTAATGACGCTATTTTTTCTAAAATATCTCCTGATAAATAAACAGTTCAATTGAGTCGTGGCACGGTTTACCGGGAGTCTTATACGGCTCAATTCCCTATTAGGGAATTTGAGTCTATTTAAAAAAAATAATTTTATCAACATCCACATTCAAAAGTAAGTAATGTTTTTTTTATTATTTTTTAAAATTATTTTATTTTTTTGAATTTTTTTTCAAATTTTTAAATTTTTTTTATATATATTTATATATTTTTAATTTTTTTTTTAAATATTTTTTTTCATGGTTAAATTAATTCTCCAAATTTAAAACGTACGAAATCCAAGGCCAGAAGGGGTAAGAAGCGGAAGATTGTGTGACTTCATCCGTGCGCTGAATGTCCTGTTTGTTAGTGCATTTTGTATGGTAATTTTTTTATACTAGTTACCTAGTAAGGAATTCCAGTATATTTTTTATCAAAGTTTACTGTCTTATTATATTAAGGGTATTTTTATATCAAAATTTCATACTGTTAACGATTCCCGCCAAAACATCGCCAGACAAAGCCCGTAAACTGAAGTCTACACGGTATCATCGATGTATCTACATACCTCACGCCTTGGCAGCATGGCGAGCTCTCGCCAGCGGGGTTATTGTAACTGCTATTACGTAAATTTGAAATGAGTTTCTACTTACTCCCTTTTACAAAAACGTTAAATTGGCATGTATGTGATTTTAGTCGCGGTCGCGCTAGTTGCTTGAGTTGCATTATATTATGGAATAGCTTCAATTTTACCGTTTTGAATTTAACATAACTTTCTCTTATGTCAGACTACGATATAAGTTAAAACAATCGATAAAACTAAAAAGACAAATACAAATCATCTCAAAAACTTAGATCAAAATACCTAACTATACAATTCAAAACTGTATAGCGATCTCTCCCTCTTATTATCAAAGTACGAATATAACAGAAAGAGATGTTTAATTATTACGTTGTACAAACTTAACAAGGAGTACATTTGACATCAGATTTCGTTCGACCAATCACGGATCGATTTATTAAACGTGAGGGTAAAAATATATAAGTATATTTACATACTTACACTAAACACATCGAAAACAAAATTCAGCCATGGACAGCCAAAAAACAACACAAACGCAATAAAAATACACGAATGTTTAAACACCAACATCTGCGATTGCCATCGTCTAGAAAAAAGAGAACAAATAAAGTATCTACGAATCGTAATTGACCATAACCTTTGATGGATACCTCACATCAAACAAATAACAAATAAACTCCTCAAAACAATACACATTTTCCTAAACATAAGAAACATATATAAAATAAAACAATATATTTTGCACATTGCCAATCAATTATAGAATATGGAACGATCTTAAAGGTAATACTAAAAAAACATAGACTGACTGATACAGACAAAACATTTAACAGCTGCGACGTACTAGATATACGCCAATTATACGTTAAAACACTACTAACAGAGGCGGATTTGCAGTCTTGGCCGCCCTAGGCCCCAGAGCATGTAGCCGCCCCTTTCTCAGTACCCATCATAGGTGTGGCGAGGGCGGCTGCGGGGCGTGGGGGCGCGCTGTGTGCTGTGTGTGAACACGCTCTTGCATATCGATATTTCGTACGTAGAATATTTAGGTACTGAGGAAGTAATTTCTTGTTATCATCTGTGACTTTTTTGTCACGATTGGCCGCCCCTAATATCTGGCCGCCCTAGGCCCGGGCCTACATAGGCCTAAGGGCAAATCCGCCTCTGACTACTAAACTACATTTTTGACCAAACAAACAAATTTCAACACACACAAAATATCACAAACAGACTAGTTAGACAAGCGTACAAAGTAAACATAAAAACTCCGACAGTAAATACAAGCTTTGGACAAAGACACATTAATACCATCCTATAAAAGCATTCAACCGTCTAACATTTGAAAATAAAATTGAGGAAAAAATAAAGGAATTCAGACACAAAATTACAAAATAGATTAAAGAACAAAAAAGACAATATTACCAAAATTTCATAACATAAAATGAAGGCCTCAGCACGGGTAAGCCACCCAGTGAGGCCAACATTACTGGATAACTATGAAAAATAAAATATTATGCCAAAACAAATAAATTTAAAAAAATAAGAATCGGTGGTTTTTGATCTAATTATATATTTATTAGTAGTCTAAATATTTTTTGCTCAAATTCCTTATTGTGCAGCTCGTTAATGAACAACTCATCGCTATTGAGAACGACACGAGAACCGGCCTTGTGTTCAACAGCTTTGGAATTGTTTGCCAGCCTCTGTGTTTCCTCCCTCCTTCATGTTGATGGGTCTCTTAAAGCCTAAAGTTCACTCCTTCCTATCTCTAAAAATACCCTCAACACAGCATTCCAAAAGGGCATCTCATGCAAAGATACCTAATTAAAAAAATATATCGATTGCATTTCAAAAGATCACAGTTCAGCGTTTATATTCCAACATTGATTTTAATTCCCGTTGTAAGATTGAAAACGGAAATAGAGAAAACATAATAAATTATTTATCCTTATTATAAGCCATTACAGAATCTTCATGGTGGTACTTAACGCCAAACGGAGCCGGTTTCAAAGCAGTATTACATCTTCTTTACAATTGAGATTCGTTCCGAAATGCATTTTGCCAAATTACATAATAATATGACGATATAACATTTCATTTCATTCATTGTTCGCGTGGTGACATTTCCGTTTTCATTTCATATTTACATAACCCTTCCAAAGGAGGAATACACCTCAAATGTCACCTCCGTGAGTTTTGTCAGTATATTACACACACGACATAATAGAATAAAATGTATTGGAACCTCGCAGACCTGTGAAAAATCAAAATAAATAAATGTTTTCTAGGTTATGTGCTTTTAACATCTACTGTCACTGACCAATAAATGTTATAAATGACCAAATATAAATACCCAATGGTATATTTTGCTGTACTCCTGGTATATTTTGCTCTTGTTGGCAGGTTCAAGTTTTGACGTTTATTATGTTGTACATTTTTTATTGTGACCATTAACTGCTGAAATTAACACAAATTACCCTATGACATTTCTGTGCTCCTGGGATTCACGTTTGTTCGTTTATTTTATTATGCAATAATAAATAAATGGTTCCCGGTGGAGCTATCCATTACCTACCTGCCTCTCAAATAAAAGGAAGCATTTATTCGATAACTAACACCTTTGTCAAAGGTCACCCTAAGTGGTTCGCTACGTTTGGTGACTTAGCAGGGGCGCCCGGGTTCATGGGTTGAAGATTTGTCTAGGTCTTGGCGGCGGATGCTTCTGCCCCCTTTTGCGTGGCGGGTTGGATCGGGAGATGTTGATTGAGGGAAACCATTTGAACTCTCCACCTGAGGCACAACACGGCATAATACCCCTTCAAATCATATTATAGCTAGGAAGCAGCTGGCAATATACAAGTGCTCAAAAGATTCTCAATAGCTTTCCAAAAAGCTTGCGGGGCTGCAGAAACCCCAATAATGGTATGTTGTTAGGCTGAATGGAGTCGGAGGGGATGGTGATGGGAAAGAGGGAGATGGAGAAGTACCTGGCGATTCAGATTTGGTCAAACACGACTATACCAGCTCGTCTGGATGATAATGATAGTAGGTACCACTATGGATTTTATTAATGGTATAGATATTTATGTTAATAATTTAATCTGTCACAATAGTTAAAGTCATCTTCGACGAATAGAACCAATCCCATATAAAAATACTTAATCCATTGTTATTAGGCATAAATAAAACGACAAAATTAACATTAAATCTACATTAATTAATTTATTCATAATAAAACTGTAAAAGTAGGTTGTAGTTTGCATAACATACGATTAAACGTGATTACTAATTGGATATTATTTTAAGACCTTTACAAAAAAGATAATATTTTTGCCAAATATCTTAATTTGTTAACTTCCTTTGTTATAATGTCAAAATGACGTTTTTTAAACTTTCACTAATGAGAACTTATTACCCACTGAAGAGATAGATAATGAGTTGTCGGCGTGTCTGTGAGCCTATAGTAAGCTCAATTTTTTCTCAGTTCTGGTTAAAAATTAGTCAAGCATTTTAAAATGTAGAATTTTTTACTTGAATACCTGGATTATAATCAATTTCCTTGACACCTGTGAGGTTTAGGAGATACGGGCACCTAAATATTAGTTACCGACCGAAGTTCCGGCCGCAGTTTTTAGTTTTTTTTTTAAAATTTTTCATTACAAGCACTTGCTGAACTGCCAAAGCAGTTTGTCAGCTGGTTAACTTCACGATATTAATTATAATTTTAAAGAACAAATATAACGAGAAGCCACAATATAGAAAATAGGTAAAGAAGAATAACATTTCTAAGTGATTATAATACAAAGGCATAAAATACATATTATACAGATATATAAGACAGTCAACATACTATTAGGCATACACACACTCAAAGACACACTACAACTTAAACACAATCATGTGCATATTTATACAATTACATGCATATAATCAATCAATACTAATGTATTTAAAAACAATATCAATATGAAATAACATGATTCTTTTTTAAATTTTATTAATTCGCTTCCTACATCCATTGGCATATTACTCTAAATGCCTAGTATGAAATAAAGTCGCTATCCGCGTCTGTCTGTTTGTGCGCTTAGTTCTTCTAAACTACGCAACAAATTTTGATAGGGTTTTCACTATCATTTAGAAAAATTCTTTCGAATGGTTTACATATGTTTGACGGCCGGCATAGTCCAGTGGTAACGCATTGGACTGCCATTCCGAAGGTCGCGGGTTCGAACCCGGCGTGCGCAAATAAATTTTATTTGATTAATTTGTGTTATTTCACAATTAATTAATTAAAATAATATATAGTATATTTGCGGCACGTTCCAGAGTGGAAGATACTACCAGTATCGCCCTGGTGTAAGACCACCATTCAGAATTGAAACGTTGCTCCAAATGGCTTTAGCCGTGTTTTGTGACTAGATCTGAATAGCCAGGTACTTCCCCACCTTCCTCTTTCCCTTCCCCACTTACCTTCAGCCTCACAACATCCCCCAATTGGGGATGCCATAGTCTCACTGGCTCCAGACGGGAGCAGTTGGGACTCTTGTGAGGTATTCACTATAAAAAAAAAAAAAAAACATATATGATACATGCATATTGTATTTATAGAAAGTAGAGAAAAGTTGATTTTTTATGATCAAGTCGGAAAAATATATTTTCGGGCACTACATTGTTAACGCTGGCTAAACCACATGAGATACATAAAAATAATGTACTACAGAATTGTATATCTTAAAAAGACCTACAGAAAAGTCCGCCATGGTATATGTCTATCTCCTAAGGATAACCCCCGGAAACGCCGGGTATAAGTATGCTAGTTAAATATAGAAGGTACAAGATAAGCGAATGTTCGTTGGTCGTATTTATTATTATGTTTATTTATGTTTCGATCCAAAAATTAGCCAAAGTCTCGACTTAGCTCGAGATGATGTATCACAAGGACTCTGTAGAAAAACTTAAATATTATTTTAAAATAAGCTGTTATATGAATGGTGTCACGTTCAAAGTTCAATGCACAAGGACTCTGTAGAAAAACTTAAATATTATTTTAAAATAAGCTGTTATATGAATGGTGTCACGTTCAAAGTTCAATGAATTGTAATTAAAAATATTATTAATGTTTCTCATAGTTTAATTAACAATTAATCTTGTCTATCAAAAAGTACTCAGACCGATTTGTTCACCATAGTTATAATTCTAAGATCTTGCTTATCATTGAAAAAATTTATTTAATGTGAAACCGCGCAAGAGTCCCAACTGATACCAATCATCTGGAGCCAGTGAGACTAAGGCATCCCCAATTGGGTATGTTATGTTTTGAGACTAAAGGTAGTCATGAGGGCAAGGAGATAAATAAGAGGAAGGTGGGAAAGTATAAGTTCTGGCTGTTCAGAACTGGTCACAAAACACTGCCAAAGCCATTTCAAGCAGAGTTTCAATCCAAATGGTGGTCTTACAACAGGGCAATACTGTGAGTATCTTTTACACTTTTACACTTTGTATACAAACCGCTTAGACAAAATGTAATCTTGTTGTCGTTTTATATGCCCGTAGTTTGTTTATTTCAAGGTACAATAATATATTAACTTACATTACCCACGCACAGGCTGCGCCTTAGTGGGTTTCCATTATTCGTATTGATTTATATAATATTGTATGTAATTAATGTAAAAAATGGGGAAAAAATAAAGGAAAAAAAGATATATATTCATTCATTATTCTATTTCCTTCATGTCATTGCAAATTTTATTTGACCCTTGAATGCATTTTGTCTTAAATAAAAAAATAAAAACTCTTAATTTCGGGGTAAGGTTGAACATTTTGTTTCGGTCGGTCATTATTAAACATTCAACTGTGCAAATTAAAACACACAACGATGTAAACTAACTTGTGTAAGATATATTATGTAATGCGTACGATCGATTATTAATATGAGAGTATGGAATGTATCGGCAGCATCTCCTATCCTCTTCCTATTTTCCTCTTCCTCTCCCATTCCTTTAACACCAAATTAATTTTAAGAAACTAAAACTTCATTTCTAATGCACTTTAACATAAGAAACTTCTGTGGCTTGACTTCAATTAACTTGTATATTTATATCTATCACTGCATATTATATAAAAGCTGTTTGTTTCTTACAAAATAAATAAATAAATAAATATATTAGAACACACCACAATCGAACTAACTTAGGTAATATAGGTTATGTATCTTTTATATATAGCTGATTTAAATATGAGTTGTTTAAAAAACTTACCTTACGTGGTTTTATCAGATAAACAAGAACTAGCGAAAGCTCCAAGATTGATACTGCATGGCTGCCAACTTTCGTTTTTAGCACAAACACCATTGTCATTTACAACTTAATGCTAAACAAGCAAGGATGAATGATTGCTACGAAACTTCACAAAAAGTTAACAATTCTTTGAGCCAATCGATTTCAAAACAACTCTTTTGCGTAAGGGTTGTTTTATTTTGGCATTGTTTCTAGGACGCTGCTAAATCGTACTTTATGCACATCTAGACTTACAGAATACAAAAAACATATGGAACTGGCTGCAATCCTCGTCATGATTATAATCATTTCAATATCTCTTCTTGTAGACTCAGAAACAATGATTTGCTTTTCCTCAATCAACACTCCACAAATCATATGCTACCATTCGCCAAAGTTCAGAATGGCTAGACTTGTCAACTCAAGTCAGGACCATGAATTTTTTGGTGATTTTCGTCAGTCATTTATGCAAGAATATTTTATATTGATTTGTCATATTGTTCTATATTGTTTTTGTGCTCTATTTATGTCATAGCAGTAATTTTTAAATTATACTGTATTGTATCATTTCTCCTTGTATTAACTTCGTGTAATATGTAATGTGTTGAAGTTGGACATGATCCGTTAGTAAATAAATAGGTCTAGGTCTTGGTCTTCGGAGTTTCGGAAGAGACTGGTTGAAGGAGACCTTTTGACCTCTCTAGCAGGCCTCTCTCAACCCATCGCCTTGATCCGCAGTAGAAGAGATGGATTCATACATCCGTCACACTTGGACATACAGACCCCCAGATTCCTACCTTCCTAAAACTTCCTTTCCTACGTTTACCTGAAAATCCCCCCAAAAAAGGATTTTTTTCCTCAGGGCATTCTGTGTGGAGCTAATGTAAAAAATATAATAAATTGAATCAGTATCTATTGTGGAAGACTTAAAAATAATAACGTAAAACATTGAAGCAATTATTTAAACAATCGATTTCAACAGAAATAAGGTAAAGTTGGGTTTTCTTTGAGCCCACAATACACTTTCATAATTTTTTTCTTCCGCCTAATTTTTTCAGCTGTCAAAGGGAAAGATATGAACGTTACGACAAGCATCAAACCTTAAAGGCCTCAAATTGTTCGTATTCTTATTATACAGGGTGTCCGGAAACTCGTAGTACAAGCGGGAAACTAGTGAATCTACATCACATTTGGAGTCGATTTTGTAGTATATTTTTTTTTTTGAGCTTTCGTTATCGAGTAAATCGAGTTTGAAGTTGATTTTTTTTTTATTTTTTTTTTTTTTAATAAAATTCTTATAAATTATTACTGAAGATCAAAGTACCCAACTAATTAAAACTATTTGAAAGTAAAACAAATGAAGAAACTCGGATTTGAAGCATTATTTTGAAATCACCCTTCATTTAACCCGGTGTAATCATAAAATATTTCTGCTCTGCAGGGTTAAAACATCCGTTATTCAACCCTAAACACCAGAAAAAACTTTAACCCTAAAATAGCCGAAAAATATTTTTTTTTTGGTTTTTTTTTTTTTTTTTTGAAAATGCTCAAATCAAAAAACTTTATGTTTTTTTGGGTTCCCCATGTGGTGTAGATTCTCCAGTTTCCCGCTTGTACTACGAGTTTCCGGACACCGTGTATACATCCGAAAAAAAATCATATGCACCTAGAAAAATCGATAAAAATTTATAAAATGCGTAATCGTTATCAAAAAAATAATCTCAAATATTTTTATTTCATCTTGTAAAATTGAATTAACATTTTCAGATATCGAAAATTCTTTTTGAGACAACATCAGCTTGTCTAGGGCCTAGGAGTTGAAAAGAATTATGTAAGCAGTCTTTATCAGTGCATTTTCTAATCAGTATAGATTAAACTTCTATCAGATTATTAATTTATTGGTTTTCAACAAACATAAAAAAACAAAACTTTTTATTAAAAAAATTATAGCTGTCACGGGACGCCTGGCAGATCTGAAACATCTAAATGATTTATTGAAGGAAGTAAAAATGAAAGTAAACAAGACATTTTTGGTAATATACTACAAATTCAAAAATTATTCTAGAGAATCCATTGCCAATTTTAATGAGAATAGAAGCTAACATACCGTTCAGAGTTTTGTGCCTTTACATTCTTTTGAAAGAGCGTCGTCCCGTCTTGCGACTTGCCACTTTGTCGGTTTTGCCGCCCTACATTTCACGTAAAAAAATAACTACACAACGATAACAAAAAGCCTTTTATTGTATTAAATAACAGTATAAAAAAGCAGTTAATAGTAATTATCAACATTAGTTATGTTAACACCTCATAAACGTCGATAACATGGACGATTAAATCAATAACAGCTTGCCAAAGAGCACATAAACAGGCGATAAATCAATTTAACCCCTCCAGTGTTTGAGGGTCATATATGACCGTGCGTCCACATTTTATAAAAGTATTTTTATCTTTTTTTCTATCATGCGTACATGCATAATTTTTTGACGTTAGAAAGAAAAATAATAATTCTTTCCAGTGTATTTCAAATATTTTGACAAGAATTCACTATCATAACCTAAAAATAGCCGAAATGAATAATTCGTATTTCGCTATCGTAACAATCGGTTTAAGTTTAAAACTTATTTCCTATTTTTTATTATATGAACAAAATAAAAGTGAAGGTACAGTTTTCTTTAAAATTCTTTGAACCAAGCGAAAGTGTTTTCGAAATATCGAGTTTCTCAATATTTCTATGATTGGAATAAAAAAATTTTAAAAAAGTGGTTTTTGATAACATTTTTCACATTTGATATTAAAATTTTATTATTTAGAAATAGTAATGTTGATTTTATTTAGGCATACAACGGAAAGATAATTTTATTTTGTTTCTAAAACAGTATTTTTTTTAATGTAAAATTAAAAAATAAGATGTATATAGCGCATTTTAAATACACAGAAAACATTGCAAACTGAACAAATGTGTTGAAAGGGTTAAACAGGTTTTTTAGCTATGTGTTGTATTTATTAAGATCAAATTAACACAATTAATTAACTTGATTATACGCACGAATAAATGTATTGATTTGAAACACCTTATAGTAGATAGTTTTTAAAATTCAAAATAAAACAATAACTTAGTAAAACAAATAATTATAAGCAATAATTAGTCGCCTGAAATATCAAAACAAATAGAAAATATCTCCCGAGTGAAAATAAATGCCGCCAACGGGAATTGAACCCGTACCTTCTGATGTCAGGTCAGGTGCTCTGAAACCACTGAGCTATGTCGGCTTATTTCCAACCCGCCAAATGATTCAATTATCAACTAGTACTTCAATCAACAATTACTGCTTATTATATTTTTTCAACTGTAAACAACAAACTTTATTTTTTGTAAAGCCGACGTAGCTCAGTGGTTCAGAGCACCTGACCGGACATCAGAAGGTACGGGTTCAATTCCCGTCGGCGGCATTTATTTTTACTCGGGAGATATTTTCAATTTGTATGGATATTTCAGGCGACTAATTATTGCTTATAAATAATTTGTTATCTTTTTTGTGCTATGAATAAAAACCTTGTCTTATAAACACTAGTTAATAATTATAAAAAAATAATACATACGCTTTGTCCACAATAACCCAAAAATAATTACTACGATAGTACTTTTGGCCGTAAAAATATTAAATTCATGTCTTATCAGAGGTTGATGAAACCTATTTATGAATAAATCCGGTACTGAATCTGATAAACGCATCTTGTATGTCAAATAGTTACCTCTTACACGTGGAGATACGTAGGAAAGTGGTCAAAGAAATAGAGACTCTTCTACTCTTACTTTTCATGTTGAAGGTCATACCGTGGCATCTTCACTTCACTGACCGTAGTGAAGTCAAGAAGTTAGCTGCAAGATATTAAGGTACGTACCAGGAACCAGCCTACTGGAACCTGCTTTCGATTTCATGGGCGAGTCATTACGAGCGTGCTTGATAGTAATTTGAATTTATGGTGTTTGTTGATTTCAGAATGATTTATTGATTTTTATCACAAGATGAACAGATGTTATATGTGTGATTTTGGCGTGTCCGTGTGACTGAGGTTCAAAAACATCGAATAAGTAGGTGCCGTAATATGGGGAGACGTCGGTTTGTGATATTAGGTGGATACAATTACAGTTCGAAAATAAGTGTCAAATTAGTTGATTTCTATTATGAAGGATGGGTAGGAACCAATGTGTTCACTATGAAATATTTATTAGGTTGATTATAACCAATGTAGGTACTATTTTGTTTCCATAATATCAAATAAATACACATAATTCTAAGTGTTTTGTTCGTTTCAAATCTAACTTGAGTCACGTGAGGTAACCGTATGCAATTTTTACGTTAATACTTTTGTATTGAAAAGCTTAAAATATATGATTCAAATTTTTGTTGACTTTATTAGTGAACAAAAATTTGATTTGATTGATTATAAAGGTCTCTCAAAAACTACATAATATTGTTAAATCTCGTACTGTTCATAAGTCAAGTTGTATTTAATATAATACACATAATTCGTGTTTTGTTCGTTTCAAATCTAACTTGAGTCACGTGAAGTAACCGTATGCAATGTTCACGTTAATATTTTTTGTATTGAAAAGCTTAAAATATATAATTCAAATTTTTGTTTACTTTATTACTAAATTAGATTTGATTGATTATAAAGGTCTCTCAAAAACTACCTAATATTGTTAAATCTCATACTGTTCATAAGTCCAGTGGTATTAAACAGTTTATATGCATGTCGATTTCGTACACTTGACCAGTAAGGGAGGTAGGCATACGCATACCGTAGTGTAAGTGTACGCACTCAGCTTTCAATCTGCTCTTGGTAGTGGCGGCTTGTGAATTTTGAGTGTACTAGAGTGCTAATATAAAAAAATTGCATTGTTTTTTATTTATTTATAAGTTACATACTAGGCCAAATAATGATACATGTATATTGGATATATGCACAATGATATTTACAAGTAAAATGTGCGGTGAGGAAAACGTTATGGCGTGAATACATTATGACCCAGTTAAGAAAGCAATCAACATTAGTTTTTCTATAGGCAGTGCCTGTTCTAAAAAATTAATCATGACCTTAAATTGTGTTGTTTGGTGTATATCAAATAATGTAAATTAAAAAAAATTAAAAAATGTGTGTAAATATTATTGATGTTGTTGTATCCGAAAACGTTTTTTTTAAGCGTTTACGGCTACGACAACATCAGTAATGTCATTTTTTGTTATATTAGCGAGTGGCTCTTAGCGGCCCACCAAATTTTTGCCCGTTTTTGGGTGAAATATGACATATCCAGACCTGTTCTTGCTATAGGAATAGTTTAGTGTAAGAATTAAACGTGGGAAGAATTATGTACATATTTAAAATGATTTTTTGTATAGGGTTAAGTGTACGCACCCACGAAACTGCATATGCTTACCCCTGCACACTTACCTATGGATATATGGATATCTGTATGAGAATTTCTTTTCTGAAACTAACATTATTTTACTAAAAATTGTCATGGACCACACCGTCCATAACAATCCATCTGACATTACTAGTAACACAATAGCAACCAACGGTAAAAGATCTAAATAAATAAGAAAACCATGATAAGTATTTTTTACCTGACAATTTCTATTTTTTGCTTAGGGCTCACAGTACTCATAAAGTCACGGTGTCAAAACAACATTAAAGTAAAGATAAATTTAAATCAAAAATAAAGATTAGAAATCAAAATCCAATTCTCACACCAAAATAAAAACATTAGAAGAGAATGGAAATCGGCACTTACAATGATCTATGTGCTTGTGCGTGCCGCTTGCCTTATACATTTTTTTGTGTTGCGTGTATATGTTTTATTCTCTTATATTATAGAATTTTGGAAATATTGTCATTTTTGTTCTTTAATCCATTTTTTTATTTTGTGTTTGAATTTATTTTTATTTTCCTCAATTTTTGTTTCAAGTGGAAGACTGTTGAATGCTTTAATAGCGTGGTATTTATGGTGTCTTTGTCCAAAGGTAGTGTTTACCGTCGGAGTTTTTATGTTTTTTTTATACGCTTTTCTGACCGGTCTATTAGTGATATTTTGTGTTTGTTGGGGTTTGTTTTTTTGGTCGAAAATGTAGTTTAGTAGAGTTTTAACATATAATTGGCGTATATCAAGTATGTCACAGCTTTTAAATATTTGGTCTGTGTCGGTTAGTTTATGTTTTTTGAGTATTACCTTTAATATCGTTTTCTGTGCGATTTCTATTTGAGCGTGAGATACTATCATACTATCACTCTATTATTATTTATAATGGAGTGATAGTATGGCAGTGAGGCATGGAATTGGAAGAGGAAGAATGAAAGTAGACTGAATGCTCTAGAAATGAGATCCCTGAGGCGTATGTGTGGTAAAATCATGATGGTGAGAGAAATGTGTGCTGAAGTAAGCGTAATGAGTAAGATTAAGACAGGGACGCTTAGATGGTTTGGGCATATAAAGCGAATGAACGAAGAAAGGAGTTTAAAGAGAATATGCAAATGTGAACGGTAGCAGAAGTCAGGGACGCCCGAGAAAGACATGGCACGATCAAGTGAATCACATACTGGAGTCGGGCCATGTCAAGAACCAGAATTAATCTTTTAAAATTATGTAGTGATTACAAATTAATAAGCATAATATTTATAATATATTAATCCCAGTGAGTTTAAAAAAACTGATTTCGGGAAAGACAATTTAATTAACATTAATAAAGTAAAAGAAAATTGTTTTTACATAAGAAAACGAAGTTTAATAAACAGTGTACATAGATTTTAAAACAGACTTGTTAAATAGAAAATATTTCATAAATACATTCATAGAAATAAACACGTTATTTTGGATAATAGATGAGTATGTATAAGAGTTGTTTGGTGGTCCGTCTTCTCTGCCTACCCCTGCGGGTAAGCCTGATGGTTAGTTAGTTAGTTAGTTAGTTGGCTCACTGTACATACGAATGGATTCATGGCGACCTAAAACACTGCAGAATTGAGGAACAAAAGTAATAAGCACGAATTTACTGCGTACACTTACCCGTTGCGTACACTTACCCTTTGCGTACACTTACCCGTTGCGTATACTTACCCTGTGCGTACACTTAGCCACTGCGTACACATAGTCACTGCATACACTTTTACAGCTGCGTACACTTTCCCACTGCGTACACTTTCCCACCACGTACGGTACCCCCACGTGACTCTACGCGACTTAAATATAATCACAAAATATATTATAATTATTATTTTCCGGAAATAAATCAATGTTTTCACACTTCATAATGAATGTTGTTTGTTTTTAAATGCGTGTTGACCACTTTTCCTTTAATAGCGTGTTGAATAAATATGCGAGTGTTAATTAATGATTTTACGAAACTTAACCAACGATCATAAACACTTATTTCTCAGTCAGAGGTCAAATCTCTCTAAGAGGGAATTCACCTTTAATTGCTTTAAATAAACATGTGATAATGAAGATAGGTATACCGAAAAAATATTATCAATCTGTTTTGTCACAGAAAATAGAAACAATGGAGAAGGGCCGTGAATTAGCACGAAAACACGCACGCGATGCGTGTCACCAACATCGTTCACACATTCGCTGCAAATCACATCTACGCATACCGCAAAAGAGTTCCAACTGTTCCCAACCTTCTGGAGCTAGTGAGAACATGGCATCCCCAATTGGTGTATTTTCTGAGGCTCAAGGTAGTGGGAGGGGGGGGGGGGAGATGAGAAGAGGAAGATGTGGAAGTTCCTGGCTATTCAAATCTGATCGCAAGATACGGCTGAAGCCATTTCAAGCAACTTTCAATTCTGAATGGTGGTATTACACTAGGGCGATACTGAACTATAGTAGCCAAAATAATATGCGTCATGAAAATGACGATACTGCCGGTAGAATTCAGTGGAAGGATAAATTTATAAAATACGGAAGGTGATATGGATGAATTAGCTCAGTGGTCATAGCACTACCCCGACAAAGTAGAGATCCTGGGATTAATTCCTAGATGCGAACGAATCTTCGTTTCGAATTTTCTGTATAAAACTGGTTAATATTGTCTTCTAGATTAAATATTACAATTTAACGTTTTTACTCAATAAGTTATTCCACTATTAAATTATGAAATACAATTTACTTTTGGATTTCTAATTCCTTCAACCTCATAACATATCCCAAATTTGGAAGCCATTTGAACAGTTCATTTGGAGGTCAAAAACATCAAGCATACAAGGCACCTGCATAAACGCCATTCTTAATATGTAATTATGTTTTAAGGGACAAATTAGATGTCCTAGAACTTTTCATCAAACACCTGCTTGAACTCGGCACTATTTCCTAATCTTGTCATTCCATATTTGCTGCTAATTTAAATTGAGGTGAGTGACATCACGTAAACAATTACATAAAACATTGGGTGATTAAGCCACTGATGGAAATTTTGCAATCGACAGAGATGAATATTAATCGTATTTAGAAGGAAGATGTTTAAGTAGCCAAGGTTGGTTTAATCGTCATAATATAATGTAAAGTAGTTAACTATGACAACAATCAAAATCTAATTAGAATTATTTAGTGTACTTCAGTGCCGGTATAAACATAAGGCAGAGCAGGCATTAGCGTAAGGGTCTTCTCAACTCTTAACTCATTTTTTATTTTTTTTATTTTTTATAGTGAATACCTCACAAGAGTCCCAACTGCTCCCGTCTGGAGCCAGTGAGACTATGGCATCCCCAATTGGGGTATGTTGTGAGGCTGAAGGTGATTGGGGAAGGGAAAGAGGAAGGTGGGGAAGTACCTGGCTATTCAGATCTAGTCACTAAACACGGCTAAAGCCATTTGGAGCAACGTTTCAATTCTGAATGGTGGTCTTACACCAGGGCGATACTGGTAGTATCTTCCACTCTGGAACGTGCCGCAAATATACTATATATTATTTTAATTAATTAATTGTGAAATAACACAAATTAATCAAATAAAATTTATTTGCGCACGCCGGGTTCGAACCCGCGACCTTCGGAATGGCAGTCCAATGCGTTACCACTGGACTATGCCGGCCGTCATGCTGTGTAAAAGAAATTTATTTCATATTGTAGAAACAAACAGTTAATTGGTTACAGTGATTAAACCTATGATATGTTTCCTTCTAATATCTCATATGTGACGTGTTTAGTGTATGGGTGTGTGCGTGTATGTGAATATGTATGCGGATTGATCAATTTATAATATTATTGACATGATGGCACTTTAAATTTAGGCATCGAATCCGACAAAATGTTGATGTTAGAGTTAAGACAAATACAGGGTTTTCCAATAAGAGGTGTTATTTTGATATTCAATCGTAAAAGGTCAATGGTTTTGTTGCTTGTGTGGCACGTAGCGCCGTCTTGTTGAAAGTAAACGTTGTCCAGATCAATACCATCCAATTCCGGCCATAATAATCACTAAGCATCTCTCAATAGCGTAATCCATTCACCGTAACTGTTGTTCCAGCCTCATTTTCAAAAAAGTAAGGTTCAATGACTCTGCCGAACCATAAACCGCACCAAACAGTCACACGTTGAGGATAAAGAGGCTTTTCAACAATAATTTTCAAATATACACAATCGAACTCCATTTACAAAGATTACAAATATTTTAGAAGAAGTCCTCATCGTTGCCCGCGTTTAACATTTGCTTGAGCTTCTCGAAATCAGATGGAGACAGATGTAGATTAATTTGGGAGGAGGGTGTTGGTACCGTCGCCCCGGGAACCATTTATTGGATAACCAACACCTCTGCCATTGGTCACCCCATGTGATTTGCTACGTTTAATTATTTAGCAGTGGTGCTCGGGTTCATAGGGTGAGGTGTATTCAGGATGTGCCCACCAGATGCAGAATGTATGACTTGGAAGAAGTCGGGATGCCCAATGAAGACATGGCGCCATCAAGTGGAATAAATACTTTAAATAAAATGTATTTTTTTCCTTTATTTACAATTATATTATTATCACCTTTAAATGCACGCAGTTTTCAGGCGCACTGAAATTCATAACATCAAACATTTGATGATTGGAAGGAAGATATAGATAAAAACTTGCATATTGTTGCGGTGTTTTTAGATTTTCAGAGAGCTTTTGAAACAACAGATAGAAAAAGAGTTATTAAAAAATTTAAAAAATATGGAATAAAAGGGAAAGAACTGGAATGGTTTAAAAACTACTTAAGCAACAGACAAAAAACAACAAAGATAAGAAACAATATATCAAATTCGATTGAAAATAAGCTGGGTGTACCGCAAGGATCTGTATTGGGTCCGATATTGTTTATACTCTACATAAATGATATGGTAAAAATATTAAAACATTACAAAATAAGACTGTTTGCAGACGACGCACTAATGTATATTGCAGAAGATAATTATGAGAAAGCAATCAAAAAGATAAATAGTGACTTGGAAACATTGTCAAAATGGCTCAAACTAAATAAATTAAAACTAAATGTAAATAAGACAAAATACATGCATATAGGCAGAACAAATACGCATGAGGAACCAAAGGTTTCTATAAATGGAGAAATCATAAAAAAAGTGGAAGAAATTAAATATCTAGGTGTTATTATAGACTCAAAATTGAACTTCTCAAAAAATGCAGACTATACAATTAAAAAAATTGCAAAAAAATATCATTTCTTGGTAGAATTAGAAACAAAGTAAATAAAGAAACATGCCAGATAATATACAATACAATTATATCACCACACTTTAATTACTGTTCAAGTATTCTTTTTCTCTGCAATAAAGAGAAAATGAAAAAAATGCAAATACTGCAAAATAAAGCAATGCGAATAATACTTAAGAGCAACATATACACACGGATAAGAGACATGTTAAAGGAGCTGAATATTTTGACGGTGAAGCAAACTGTGTATTTGAATGTACTTATTTTTATACATAAAATTAACATAGGGATGATGTCTAAGGAACTGAAAAGAAAAATAAATTACAATAACGAGATACACGGACACGGAACGAGAAATTCTAAGCAAATTAGATTGCCAACAAGAAAAAAAACAAGCACCCAAAAATCTCTGATGTACCAGGCCGTTCAACTCTATAACAAAATCCCGAAGGAAATTGCTGTGATAGAAAATATTAATAAGTTCAAAAATGAATTAAGAAAATATGTCCATCTCAATTATTAATGTTTCTTTTTTGTGACTTTATTGAAATATTTAAAGAAAGATTATGTTTGCCAAACAATGTACATGTTTATATGTTTATAAAACTATTAGCACACACGAAGATGTGAGCTAACTTAAGATTAATAAATAAATAAATAATAAATAAAACTCCAAATCATTGATAACCACGAGAAACGTCGGGTACACTAAGGTACGCCGGCTAAAACAAAGCCACAAACAGACACTAATAATAATAATAATATTTGGCTAATTTATATTGCGCCGTTTTCGTGAGAAATCACCTCAAGGGCGCTGTACAAATATATTTCTAAAATAGTTAATACTAGAACTACTGACTTTTCTCTAAGACTTATATCTAGTGACTTACGACTAAGGCCTATAACTACTATCTTAACGACATATGTACGAGTATTTACATATTTAGCAACTTACAACTAAAATTAATATTAAAAATCTAATCTTACTAACTCCAGAAAAAGAAGGAAGTTCTATTATATTAGGGTGTTTTTATTGTTAGCTGGATATATATGTTAAATGAATGAAATTAATGAATAAAATCAATCGTCAATCTTAAACGCATCTAGATGATTAATATGCTAACAATTAAACCGATTGACTTGTTGTGTTCCCGCTGATATTGTCCATTGTCCATTGGTAGGCAAGTCAATAGCAAAATTGAATGAACGGAATCGCTAGATAATGTAACAATTACGGTATAAAAAAATGAAGAAAAGGAAATATTTGGATAGAATGACGGATTTATGGAAATGAGTGTCTGAAAAAGTGAGTTTTTAGTTTGGATCTAAATTCTGTTGGGCTGGTTATACATCTCAATTCCATATGAAGTTTATTCCAAGCCCTAGGGCCGGATACTTCGAATGCACGATCACCAAACTTAGTGTTCGGATTTCGCTTAGGCTCTTTCAACCTTCCAATTGCAGATGATGTCGCTGATCGGATTACGGTCTCAAAAAATATATCCTATTTCCTCCTTCTAAATGGGTCGAAAAAACCGATTAAAAAACTTTAAATTAAAATAAAATTTGAAAATGTGCATTAAAAATTATTAATGAAAATTGATTATTTTCAATAATTTATTGGTATTCCTCATCCTCACATGTTTCCCATTCTTCTCCACAAATATACATGCATCGTCTGCAACAAAATAGAATTTAATTCAGTTTGTGGTTTCTTTATCTGTTACTGGGGATAAACTGAATTACTTCGATATGTTTTCTTCACTTGCGACACCCAAGTACGTCCATAGTTCATTATGCTTTCGCTTTCGACTTATTGATTTAATGTTTTCGTGATTATTTATGAAGATGGAGAATGAGGCAACGATTTAAGAGTAATAAGACATGATGACACTGGAGCTTTTTTAACCATATTTTGGCAAATTTGCAAACATTTTTACTTTTTAATATTTTTTATGAACCCTAAAAATAAACTATAAAGTTCCGAGGAACTTATATTCAATTTTTTATTATTATTATAACTTGAAAATTAACTTTGAAATGTGATGAATTGTTCAAATTTTAATGGTTTCTCCAGGTTTGAGTTTTCGGTTTGGCAAGCTATGTGTTCAAAGTATCTTATGGTACGTATACCATTGCGAACCGGAACGCGAGCCTAGCCACGAAAGAAACGAAGCAACTGCAAATGGTGTTTCGCGTGATTTGTGGTTGCTTCGTTCCTTTCCCATGAGTAGAGGTTCAGCTCGACATTTTGGCTCGCGTATGCATAGGTAGCATTAGGATACGTTGATAGCCTAATGCTAGGTATATTTTTTTATCCTTAGTTTTAAACAATACACATTTTCCTAAGCATAAGAAACATATATAAAATAAAACAACTAAAATCAATATATTTTGCACTCTGCCAATCAATAATAGAATATGGAATTATTGCTTGGGGAGGAGCAACAAACTCGGCTATCAATTACATAGAAACCGCACAGAAAACGATCTTAAAGGTAATACTAAAAAAACATAGACTGACTGATACAGACCAAATATTCAACAGCTGTGACGTACTAGATATACGCCAATTATACGTTAAAACACTACTGAACTACATTTTTGACAAAAAAAAAATTTTTCAACATACCTACACCAAATAAAATTAACAGACCAGTTAGACAAGCGTACAAAGAAAACATAAAAAAACTCCGACAGTAAATTCAAGCTTTGGACAAAGACACTACCAATACCATGCTATAAAAGCTATCAACAGTGTAAAACTTGAAATTAAAATTGAGGAAAATAAAAATAAATCCACACACAAAATTAAAAAATGGATTAAAGAACAAAAAAGACAATATTACCAAAATGTCGTAGCATAAAATAAAAATAAAACCTACACGTAACACACAAAACCAATATAAACACACATCACTCACAAACACACAAGATCATATTTTAAATGTATTATTTTCTCTTTAAATGTATTATGTAGATTATATTTTCATATTATAAAATGAAGGCCTCAGCCAGGGCAAGCTACCCAGTGCTACATTACTGGAAAACTTAAAATGTAAAAAATATTGTATCAAATAAAAAAAATAAAAAACAAAACATTGGCGTTTTTATTAAGAAATTAAATCGTTAATTCAAAACTACATCTCTTCGTACTGTTTATATTTTGTGCAGCTGAGAAAGGAGTTGCCTGTATACTGTCAGATTTATTCATTGACAAATCGCCGAAAGTGAGAAGGTCACGCCGCCTCCCGCTCTCCGATAAGTTTGTTCCCTTTTCCCTGATTGGCTCGTCTATTAATTTGGAAGTAAGAAAGTTTCCTAAAAGAAAACTTTGAGCAGAAGGTCAAATTGTGTATACCTATGAATGTAAAGAAATGATCTTTTCGACATCTTAAATAATAATTAATCGCTTATCTAAGTTTCTTTTTGATTGACTTAAGGTTCGACGGCCGAGTTTTGTTAGGGTCACTTCACAAAACTTTATATCTGCATATGCTTTGACGATGGTTCTTATTTGATGAATCTTGACACAAAACTTATCTTGTCTTATATTATTAGATTATTACTGTTTTCTCCTTAAGCAGGCTCCACTGAAATACCCGTAGAACAGACTCAGCATGCTTACATTGCTTCTGTGTATTAGAGATGGCAATCGGTATATTTACAACGGACCAATCATTTGCACAGAATCTGAATTTTTCAATAGTGATCCTTATAATGCGATGTCCAAATATTTGAGTTAGACCTTAAGACACATTACGCTGTATTATGCGCGCATAAATTAGGCGTGGCATGTACATATTATACGTTGGGGTGACACACTACGCAATAATCTTCCTCAGGTCAATTGGGGGACTGCCGCGGAATATCATTTCTTTGTATAGGAGCTGTCACTTTGATAGATGACAGCCGCGTAATTACGGCGCTCCTTTAATTGTTCTCTTCTGCCGTAGGTAGGAGAGGGGGTCGCATAATTTTCAAATACAGCCTGGCTAGCAGATCACAGTGGATATCGTCGCCACGCCCTGACTTATAACACATCATCTTTTCATGTGACAGGTCTGTATGGGATTGTATGGCGAACAATACGGAGTTACAAAAAACGCTTTGAACTTATATTTCATTAGACTAATGAAGTACACAAATAGATTATACAGGGTTCTTCAAAAAGATGTTATCACTTATATGGGATTGACTTTTATTTTAATAATATAATAACACACACTATGTACACAATTACACAAGTCAATTATTATGGTAGTTATTTAAACAATTTTTTTTTCTGACCTTATGTCCGGGTTAAATCTTCCCCACATGAAAAACTAAACCCTTCCACACACTTTTCCACAAATGATCATCTAGTCAATCCACATTATGCAAGTGCATTATATAAGCATAATAAATACAAAACAATACAAGAACAACACGTCAACTCACCAGAGATCAAATGAGAAAATAATTCACCCACTCCAGATATTATAATATTACTATTAAAATATTTTTATTGGTATTTTTTTAATTATGTGGTACCATATGTGTGGTATAATCCTTTCGGACAACCCCGTATATTACAAAAGTCTTAAGCGATTCTTATGATTAATCATTAAGACATCCCAAATAATTCATTTCAATGACTGAAATGAATTGAATAGGTGCATTAAGTGATGATCACTTTCCACATTGTAAAATATGTGCTCAATAAAAAAAAACCTGACTTATAGTAGCCAACATAATCGAAAGCATATTATTTGCTTTCGATTATGTTGGCTACCCACGACCTTCGACATGAAAACAGTTCACGTGGAGTACTTAGATCGTGCCCTTAGAATTAAGAATCTATTAATAAATAGTCTAGAATGCACCAGGTACAGATTTTAATTTTTTTTTTGTCATAGTTACCATAAATATAGTGCTCACACAGATGCATTGCTCTCATATAACACGTTTCAAATTCCAGTGATATTGAAAAATCAGTTCATTTTTATTACCGTAAAAAGAAAACATTGTAATTTTTTTAATAACTACGGTGCAAAATTTTTGCAGTATTTTTTACGTAGTGCTGTATCTCAGTGACGTTTTGCAAGAATACACTGTCGGAAGTGTATACAAATGCACTAATACAAACAATCATAAATATGCAATGTTTGGGTCAACTTTAATTACACTTATGGCCAGTTGTTTCACAAAATATGAAATATTGATAAAATTTAAAAGTTAATTTTTAAGTTCTGTATTTGTTTTGCCAATAGGCCAATAATACACATTACTGAAATAATAACAGAATTTGAATTTTAACATTGAAATTCTGTAAAACAACCCGTCTGTAGTATTATAACAAAATCTACAAACCCACGGAATTGCTCCCAACGGTACAAAGTTGTGCACACTTATTTGGTCAGTCTGGTTTTCATAATAGCTAGACTATTTGATACGAAATCAGGTTTAAAAACCAAAGACCAATCTTATTAATGCTATATCTATGTATGGACTCGTAAATCGTGAGTTCAAATCCATTGTCAAGTTTTCGATAGGTACTACACGTGGATTGGTCAATCAATATACGTTACGTACTTGCACCTTTAAAATCATAAACATTCACAGTAACCTGTGACCTTAACAGATGCGTGGATCAAAAATTGCCGGAAGATGAATTCAATCATAAAAAAACTAACGGAATAATAATTGTAGAAAGAAAGTTCTTTTGGAACTGGTTGGATAAAATAAATTCATTAATTCACTATAATTATGCTAAGAACTTTATCTTTATTGAGTTTTAATTACCAATAAAAATATCAAAAATAGACGCATTTAAATGCATCAAATCTTGATGACAAATACAAGGGTTTTAAAAACAAGGTGCAAAAGGTTTAGGAAAATATATACGCTTTAAAAAATAATTGAAAGTTTTTTAATGATTTTTGTTTGTGTTTTACTTCTGTTTATTTATTTTATTTTGGGGAAATCAACAGTTTACAATGTCGTTGATATATACATGTGCAATTTACTTTAGGAGAAGCATAATGCTAAATTACTATTTTGATTAATCTTTATAATGAATTGGTGGACATTATGAATACCAAAAAATATGCTTTAGATAAATTGAAGGTTTTCCTATCGCTTTGCTTGAGTAGAATACAAATGAAATAATAAACTACTTAATAAAAAATATAAATGTAAACTACTAAAAAAAATATTTTTTCAATAGGAATAAAGAACGCGTAAAAAAATACAGTATTATAGCCAAGATTATCTGTGACAGTACTTGATTAACTTTTTTGCTTTCTTATGAAATTATTTACAAAATAAATAAAAACCAATTTTTTTGCTTGAAATTGAACGATTCTAGACTCCGTTTGTCAAGCGATTTTAATGCCTATTACCTACAATATAAGGCATACCTAGAATATAAACATTTTTGGCTTGTAGCTTCCTCTTAACTGAGAAACCAATTATAATTCTGTTTTAAGAAATTCAGAGCTTTAGCGAAGGTTATTTCAATAAAAGGAAACATTCATTGAATTTTTAAAAGTAGTTTAATGTTATTAAGAAACAATGATAAAAGCTTACATTTAAATTACGCCTTTTTTTATTACTCGGTTAACTAAGTATTTTTAAAAGTTTTCCAGTAGAAAATTATGCCATTTGTCAGTGAACATTGTTAACATGTGTTTGAAGGCGACATTAGACTCTACTGCCGCGGGTTTGCTCAACGCTCACATTTTAATTATTTCTGATGAACGCATTACTAAAATCTCAAATGTTTCTAGAGGGATCTCTACGGATGGAAGATATTTATATTTAAGATTAATAAAAACAGGACGTTACCATTAAAATATTTTATGTAAAACGGTTTGAAAATTTTAAAACGTTTTTCAACTATAAAATTAGCGGTAAACACCAGATTTTATTTTTCTAGACGATGAATTAGTAACTTACCGAGGGATCCCTCTAGAAACATTTCAGATTTTAGTAATAGGTTCATCGAAAATAATTAAAATAAACTCCACGGATTGATCGATTTTTTAGGCCCGCTAGAGCAAAGTCGGCCGTAGGTGCGTCTATTACCGATCCGCGTGCCAAATATTGTTTTTGCGCCACTTCACTACTTACGCCGTTAAGATTTCCATTTTGTTTAAGATAGGGCAAATTCAACGGCAGGTTTTTCCAACACACCAGGAACGCGCGTCGCATATTTTTTTACACGACTTTGGCTATATTTTAGGGTACTGTCTCGTCTTAACGAGTGTAACGGCGGAGAAAGAGTAAGTAAGATCATCAATTATTATAACACTTTTAATTTCGATGTAATTGTTAACATAACATTATCGTTAATATAGCTTGATATGTGCCTCAACAATTATTATGTAAATACATTTTTTTACACAGTTATTAAGGTCATTTACCATGGGAAAATGCAAAACATTTCTAAGGCTTTTTGGCGGAAAATTGAAAAAGTTTTACTAATCATGTAAAAAAGGTTCCACGGCAACTTGGTATAATGGCAATTCAACACCTTTGAATAGTGCAGTTTTACGAAAAATTCAAAAACATAATATAACAAAACAAATATTTTAACAATTTTTTTTTACTAGATAGTTTTAATTTTATTAGCATTAGTTCCATTAACTCTAAAATTTAACCACGTTGGAAGAATGCCAGATGACAGGACACAGAAAGTTATTGCCGAGTGTGTGCCCCAATGGAAGTGACGCACAGTTGGACTAAGGAAGAGGTGAATAGATTATGAGAAAGAGGATTGTAGAAGGACGGAAAGGACTGAGGAGTGGTGCTGCGATAATGACGCTATTTTATTGTTTTTTTTTACCTATTACTAGCTAAAGTCTTCGGTGTTGCTTGGACTTTTGACTTTTGCCTGACATCTTTTGAAAAAGTTCTTCGAAATTATTTACAGGACAGCAATTTTCATCTTATTTTGAACGCCAAGTGTGCAAAATTTCATCAAGTGTCAAAAATTCTGCTTCAAGTGTGGGAAAGTAGATGAGGGGTGGTCGTTAGAAATCTCATGTAGACCTTTATCTTGTTTTGAAGGTCAAGTGTGCAAATTTCATCACTCTTGAAATAAAACTGTATAGTTATAGAGTTCCACGATAACTCAAGACAGTGACAATTCAACAAACCTTTAAAAAGTGATATAAAGTCATTAGAAACGAAGAAAAAAAAAATTAACCTAAACTAACTTAACCTAACCTAACCTAACCTACTTAACCCAGTTAGTAAAGTTTTTGTTTCATTACTTTCCATGACTTTATATAACTTTTTAAATATGTGATGAATTATCATTTTGATGATTTATCTGGTCACCATGAAAAACACACCTGCAGACACTTTTTGTATGTAGACGGTGTTCGGAAACTCGTTGTACAAGTGGGAAGCTGAGTTAGTAAGCAATCGGAATAAACCGAGTGCTGTAAGACCCCGCGAAGAAAATTACGTTCGGTATAGTAGTGGAACTTTTCTGTACAGCATTTGTTTTTGCCGATCATTGAATATTCAGATCTGGTCACCAAACAGAGCTAAAGCTATTTCAAGCAATGTTTCAATTCTGATTTGAGTATATCACCACGCGACCCTGAGAGAATCAACCACTCTGGAATAAGAGAAAGGACGGGTTTTTTAAGAGAAATTAAAATGTAACATTGTTATCAAATGACAATTCAGCGCCGCTTTGTTTGTTGATAGTCGAAAGGTTCTCGTTAAACGCTAATTCCCAGTCCGTTTCATCTTTTGAACAAATTATAATCAGCATAAGAGGATAACAATAATGTTGTTAAGCTTGTAAACATATTATCAGCCTACAATCATTGTTCAACAGGGACCTTTCAAATGTAAAAAAAAACAAAATGGCGCTGAAGGATCATTTTATAACTTTGTCACCCGTTAATTTCTGCGAAAGAACTGGGCTTAAGTGCATCAAAAAACACAAAATGCAATATCTTATAACCTAACATCCTACCTAATTATTCTCATTAAAAGTAATACGTCATTCATTACCGAACAAGTCCCGATATAATAAATAAATATAATCTTTTCACACCAAATCGCCATCTTTGTTGCACGTATATTGTTATTTCAAATAAAGAATGCCTTGAATAATACACTTCCGCTACCAATGTCACTTTCGATTATTTCAAATAAGAATTGCAAATGTATTTTTTTAAATAATAACAAATTGAAGAATATGATTTTATGTTAATTTTAAACAGCTATTTGTAAAGGAATTTTCCCTTTAAAAAAATCATAGTACACACGTATGTCATTCAATTTTAGATGCATTGACAAGAAATATGCTAGATGTCCACTAATAATAATAATAATCTTTATTTAGAAAAGTTTACACATTACAACTATACATACATATTATGGTGTACATTGATTTGTAACTTTTATATTTAAGGTTATAAAATGAACAGAAAAATACAAACATAATATTGTGAAGGTAAAAAGAAAATAAAAGTACAGTTGAGGTTTCTCAAATACCGCCTCAGTAGGCTAGCCTGGGTTGAGGCAGATTTTTTCGTGTTAGTTCCTAATACCTTTGAACATACCTATACTTGTATTAAGATGTATTCGCTCAATAATGTGGTGACTTCAATAACTGCGAATTTGGGTGAATGCACCGGTGAAGGCCCTATTCTTATTTTTGATCCAAATTTTTACACTATCTTTTAAATTTTTTTGTGAATCACATTGTTTTATGCTGTCTGGAAGAATGTTGTAGAGTCTTGTCGCAAAGTATTTAAAGTTTCGTTGACCAAACGTAGTATGTGTTATCGGTATTTGTAGTAAGTTTTTGTTGTTGCTTCGAGTACATCGTGTATTTGAACTTTTTTCGTTGTAATTATGTATATTTGAGTATATATGAGTTATGATAGTTTTTGCATATAGCTGCCGAACATCAAACACATTCAGATGAAGTGAGTGAAAACAAAATGTTGATATTAGTATGTTGTGGGCGTGTCCGTGTGGCTAAAGTAAGCTCAATTTTTCCTTACTTTTTATTATTATTTTTATGTGATTACCGCACATGATGCCCAACTGCTACGGGAGCTGGTGAGATTATAACATCCTCAATTTGATAGCATCCATTAGGCCCTCGACTAGCAAGCTAGAGGTCTAGGGTTTTAATCCCGACGTGCGCAAGTAAATTTTATTTAATTAATTTGTGTTATGATATATATTATATTTGTTGCACGTTCCCGAATGGAAGATAATCTCACTATCGCCCTGGTGTCAGATAATATAACCATTCAGAATTGAAACGTTGCTTGAAATGGCCTTGGCCGTGTTTGGTGACCAGATCTGAATAGCCAGGTACATTCCCACCTTCCTCTTCCCCATCTTCTTCCCCTTCCCACTACCTTTAGCCTCACAACGTTCCTCAATTGGGGATGCCATAGTATCACTGGCTCCAGACGGTTGGGAGCAGTTGGGACTCTTGTGTGGTGTCATATAAAAATATATAATAATAAGAGGATTGAGGCTGAAGGGTATGAAGATGGGAAAGAGGATGGTGGGGAAGTATTCAAATCTGGTTACCAAAAACGGCTAAAACCATAAAAAATGATAAAACCTTTTCAATTATTGAAATTTTTCACTAATCACATAATCAATTTCAATGGATTTTTTTGTTACTCTTTCATTCTATATTACTATGTATGTACCTGAATTGTATATGTATCAAAAATTTTGTTAATAAAAAAAAAATAAACATAAAAATGGCCTGTCTAGGCCCTAGGATTCAATATTTTTATCGATTTTTCTTCGATAAAGCATACTTATTCATTAATTATTTTACAAGCAATAATTATTCGCCTGAACCACTCATCTACATTGAAAAATCTCCTGATAAAAGATACATGACGCCAACGGGACGTATCTTTTATCAGGAGATTTTTCAATGTGGATGAGTGTTTCAGGCGAATAATTATTTAAAATTAAACAATAACTTTGTAAGCATCACTTATATAGGTAAATACTTAATGCCGACCGGGTTTCGCTACAACCGTAGCTTCATCAGGACAGTATATAACGAATAATTATTAGTTGTAAAATAATTGTTACCCTTTGTGCTATGCATAAAAAATCTTGTCTTAAACATTAGTTTACCAAAAAAACAATAACTTGTTCATTAATTTATTTTCTGATTAACGTTAGAATGGATGATATAGAATCATTTTATTTCGGGAAGTTGGTGCCACTAATTTCTGAACACCGTACATATATGATGTGAAAAATATGCACTCAGACCTTAGCGTTTTTTTATATTTCATCTTCTACCTTAGAACCATCTTGGTTTTACCATTTGATGTAATCTCATCGATTGCAGCAAACTTATTTTTTTATAAACTCTTTCTTCAGACTATATGTACATGTTTAAATAGAAGATTTTTAGTCTTTTTTAAATTTAAGGTGACCATCGATAATAAAAGGAGAGGGAGATATGAAATGTCGCCAATATTCAAGTTTATGGCATATCTCCTTTGTTTTTATTATCTGTAATCGTGAATCGGACATTTTCGTTTTAAAAGGTGATACTTGGGATTTTTATGTCATCGGCTATAAGATAGTATTATTATTTTTTAATGCAATAAGTTGTTTTTTGTGCAGAGCAACCAACACTGGGTAACACGAAATCTATGTCACCAAAGGATTATTAAAGATGCAGTGAAATAGTGAAAATTTAAGAAAGTTTATTAAAAGATTTAAGAGTATTTTGGGCGTGTCCGTGTGCCCTAGTAGGATCAAATTTTCCTATACAACTTTTTATGTGAACATCATGTAAGAGTCCCAATTGTGAGGCTGAAGGGTGAGGAGAGAGGAATAAGGTGGAAAGAGGAAAGTTGTAATATACCTGGCGCTTCAGATTTGGTCGCTAAACACGAAACGATCCAAAAGTTGCGCTACTGAACGGGGCGCTGTGAGGCGGAACAAAATTAAAATATACACTTCATAATTTCTATCCTTGTTCAACTGCTATTTCATTGCAAGATGCTATCAAGAACGAGCGTCATTGATACTTTTCTGAATTCTTCACACAATCAATCTCAATTTTGAAAACTTTACTTTATTAAGCCTTGCATACAAGTTACTCGTTAACTCTTTAAGTTTTTAAGTTCCAAAAAATATGTGTTATTTTTTAACATAATACAAATGAAATTAAATTAAATTCCCTCGATAGAAAATAATCGGTAGGTAAGCTCCGAAAATTATTATAAACATTTAATTTGTTCTGTTATTTAATATGTTATAGGCATGAAAAAAATCAGAGTGTATCCTTAAATGCAACTAAAGCATTTGTCGAAAGATTTTGTCTCAATTTCAAACGAGTCGTATTTTAATAAATATTTTCATCATTTTAGCTTATTATTATCGTTTTTTTAATATAAGCGCGCTCCCTCTAACATTTGTATTTACACATCTCCCTTTCAAACCATCTTCAAACGCTTACAGACACACTTTTGACAGATAAACCCACAGCTGAAATTAATATTTTAAATATTATAATCTCGGGATGAATCCATCACAAATCATCCTCAACAGCGTCAGCGTCTGTACCAACTGTGATCCGCATAGAGAAGGGGTCCCCCCTGAACATCCTGCGGTATAAGAGAGAATGGACCAGTGGAGATATATCATTACTCTCTGATCTCCCGAAGTGTTTGGACATAGACAACAGTCATCCATAGACAAACAACGTGAATTAAATAATATATAATAATTTTTTTTTAATTTCGGGTGTTTAAAATATTTTCGATTTTCATTGTGTTTTTGGGTGAAAATACAAAGTGTTGGGTGTTAAAGTGAAAGGATCACAGAAAAAAAACGGTGAGTGCATTTATGATGTTATAATATTTATAATTTTTTAGCGAGTTAAACTGTTTAGATATTAAGACACATTATTTTCTACTCGTGACAGCTGTTTCGCCTCCCGAAGGCATTAATCTCTTGAATAAGACTAAGTACGTAAGTAGTATTTTTTAAAAGAAGGTCGTATTGACCGAGAACACCTGAATTTTTAAAATATCGTTGAAGGTTTTGAATCGAGTAGCCACCGTTTGTTTACATATATTTTTTCTCATAACATAGATTTTTACAAACCATATATGTATATATATCTAAATGCAATTTTTAAATACTGACTTCAATGCAATGTTTATTTTCCCATACAAAATATTTTTCCATCGAAGAATATTTATTTTCCCAAAAACAAATTCAACATTTTTTACCTAAAAACATTGTAATTTTGAAAAAAGTAATTTTTTGTTTTTTTACTTCTAAAGTCATGAAGAACCACCCTAGTTGATAGCGCACTTGATATCCTGTATATTTAAAGAGTTACAATTTAAATTTTGTATCCACAAAAACAATTAACAAAAAGGTTGCTGCGCAACCTATATGGCATGATTAATTGTTGACAATTATTAATATTACTTTAATATTTAATATCATCATTTAGCTCTATGCGTGTTCAAATCGGTGGCAGGATAACTCATCAAAATGACAATTCAACACACTTTTCATGACAAGTCGTGAAAAACGATGAAACAAAAACTAGGTTTAAAATTATTCAACATACCTTTTAAAAAGTGACACAAAGTCATGAAAAGTGATGAAACAAAAACAAGGTTTAAAATATTATATAGGACCTGGGAGTCATTTTTTAACGAAACCAGTTTGTATTGAGGACGTTTGAACGATTCTGTAGAGATTTCCAATGGCTTTAAAATATTTCGCAACCAAAATAAATATCGGATAGCTTATCAAAACGACAATTCAACATACCCTTTAAAAAGTGATATAAAGTCATGAAAAGTGATGAAAAAAAAACTTGGTTTAATAATTTAGGTTTATGGGTTTTTTTCATCGCTTCTAATTACTATCTCTTTTAAAAAATTGTGTTCAATTTTCATTGTTTTTATGTGATCCAATTTTCTAAGCATAAATTTCGATTTTTTTCTAGTGAAGGAGTTTAATTTAAATTACCTTTTCAACTCTTCACTTGAATAAAGATTGTCTAAAAAAAATAACATTTATGTATATTTAAGTGCTCAAAAACATGTTTAAGGGAAGTATGCTATAATGTCAGTGGAAATTAAGAATTCAATTTGTGAAGATTTGACGAGATTTTATATCTGGTTAAGGTGACGATATACCCTTTTTAACACGTGTTGTTTCAATTGTGAATGTAATTATTTGATCTCTTGAATCGAGCCGTTGACCCACGATAAGAAAGCAAAAGTTTAACCCTGGGTCGCATCGCTTTTACAACTACCAACATCTCAATACGATGATTACCTGCAAATAACAGTAGGTACGATGCGATGATGTTTAACCATAATGATCATGTTCTCCGGAGAAAGATAACGCAGTCCGAAAGAGAGATGTATTCGAAATGATAGATTGATAGACACTGAAGAAAAAACTGATAGATGTACGTTGTGGGCGTTTCCGTGTTTCCTAAGTTATGTCAATTTTCTTCCGTTGAAATTGAACAAATATTTTCAGTGCGTTTCATACTACGTAGATGTACTTTTCTGTGAGCAAAATATTTGACTAAACTAGGCTTAAATTTCCGATGGCCGGATAACTCGTCAAAATGACAATTTAACACACCTAAAAAAAGGATATAAAGTCGTGAAAAGTGAAGAAACAAGATTACGTAGGTTAGGTTAATAAATTAGTTTTTTTTCATCGCTTTTAATGACTTATCACTTTTTAAAGAGGTGTTAATTTGTTGAGTTATCATTTCCAATACAATACAGTGTAATTGACAGATCAGTTGTTGAGTGGGCATCGCGTTTGGATCCCACCCAGGCGTCGTGTGTTTAATTCCTCGGCTGGCTAAGTGCTCTATCTTAACACAAGCAATATTTTCCGCTTACTGTGGTGGTAGTAGAAGATTTTCAAATCTTATCAGGTTTTTCGTAACCCGGGAATGTTTGTCTTTCATTTAAAAAAAACTGTGTTTACAAAATGTGTTTCTAAAGTTCAAATGGGTTAGGGATCTACGATGTCAGGCGAGTGTGAGTGAGATTGAGCGCTGGGCTTTTGGGCAAAATGGAACAAATTTGTTTTCATTCAAAGTGTGTTGAAAGATTGCCATTCAGAATCTTTCGAATAATTCGAGAATATTTCGGTTGTGGGTCTGTATGTCTGTGTAACTCTGGTTCAATGAACTCGGAATTGCTTTGAATTATATTATTATATAAATAAAGGTATATTAATTATATGAATAAAGGTCATTTTTAAAATTGGCTTTATAGACGCTAGTAGGAAAGATCTTATAGGCGACCACAGTTTCCTTTCGAATCTGTATACATCACACTTCTACTGAGTATATATTCAGTGGTTATAGTTGACCGTACTCCATGGTTTTAAGTGATGCTCTTATATTTCCGTCTAATGGGGAATCGTGCATCGTATCTTTTGTATCGGAAAGATGCAAATGTTCATACAAGTTGTTTGGTAGACGCCACATAATCTTGGGCTTGTTTCACATTTTCGTTTTTTTAATATACGAATTGAATCTACACTGAATAATTATTGTTTTTCCAATAAAAAAATAGCATTGTAAATAGTACGTATCTATTTTAATGTTGTTTTTAAGGCGATGCACTACGTAGTAATGCAAAATCATGTGTTTTTGGTTTGAAAATTTGGTCGCCTAGAAATGTTTCAGATGCTTTAATTAAATACTGCGAGTAGAATACATCTTGGCCTTTCAAATAATAGAGTATTTTTTAGATAAATCTTTATATAAGCCCACAAAAAAATAATGTACAAGGCCTATGAAAACTACTTTAAAGTTCAAAATCTCTTACTTACGAACTCATTTTCGGTTATAATTTTATTGTATAATGTGGAAAATTAAGTTATTTATAAAATGATCGAAAAAAATTGAATATTTTTATGCATAAACATCCACAAAATAAAATAAAAGGCACTTTTTGGCCATGTTTTTTTCTTGCATAAATGGAAACAGGCGGATTGTGATGGGGAATTGAAACCTTTTCGCCATCTACGTAAGGGGTGTTATTGATAGCAGCTCGATTTAAAATATTACACGACGTAGTGCATCGCCTTAATATTAAATTACAGGCCAAAAAGATGCAATTTTTTCTGATTTTAGATTAAACTTTGTTATTGACAAAGTTTAATTTTTTTATATATTATATATTTTTTCTATATATAATATATAAAAAAAAATGTTAAATCTCCGAAAGTTCTTCACCTATTGCTTTGAAATTTTGACGTAAATTGCATTTAAATACGCGTGTGCTTTTATATACCTGTATTATATAGATGTCACCTGTGACAGGTAAAAACATACTTTTTGTCACCTGTGACATCTGTGCAATCTGTTGGACGTAAAAGTAAAAAGCGCTATTGTTTCTATATCTGCACAGACAAGTTGAGCCACAGCAATGCGTGGCGAGGTGCAGCTAGTACTAAAATAATGTCGGTATCCACCTCTGTCTGTTTGTGCGCTTAGTTCTTCTTAATTACCCAACAGATTTTGATAGGGTTTTCACTATCATTTATTTAACTTCTTCCTTAAGATTTATATTTACATACATAAAAAATAAAAGCATATTATATTTACAGAAAGTAGAGAAAATTCAATCAACGCCGGGAACACTAAATTGAATCTACAATTGCCTTGAAAATATGACGATATTATGAAATTTGAAAAAAATAATACAAAACTATGTGACGGGTTGAAATTTGAATTAGTTAGTGCCTTCAACTCATTTTATTTTACTACCCGGTTTCGCCATATTTCTTTCTCTCTTCAAAATTATTTTCCTAAAAAAACTATTATAGGATTATTATAGGGAAAGTAAATAGCTTTGCAAGCAGAATAAAAAAATACAAAAGTTAATTTTGATATACATATGTTCATATTCATTTCTATTTATTTTTTATTGGGTTAGCTGCAAAAAATTGATCAGTCCTCTAAGCTGAAACTTTTATACCATTTTTAAATATGGAATATTATTTTTTTTTAATAGTGCGTCGCATCATCTACCAAACACTGTGTATTTCGTCAGAGTTCAGCGACTTTAGATTCTAAATTCAATCCAACCCACAAAGTGCAACCCACCTGTGCAAAATAATGCTTCAGAGATAAACGGATGTGCGAAAGCTTTCACCTAACAGTCACGCGTCACGCGGTCGAAACCGGCTTGCACCACGTTACCATTAATGGGAGGGCATGTCTACAATGCCCATTCTTAATGGCAATAGAAAATAGGTACCTACTGGTATAAACTTGTGGGAATTATGAGCTTTTAGTAGGTAGGGTACTAATGGCGCGTATACACTTGCGAGCGATAATAAACGAAACATGAATGAGGTTGGGGTATTTGAGACTCTCGTTACATTGAAAACCATCAAATCAATGAGGTTGTCTCCTACAACGAAGGATGCTGAGAACAAAACTTTTTGAATTTTTGAAAAATACTGAATGCTACCGAAGATACAAGCCGTCTAAATTTGTGACGTCACGATACACAATTGCATACGTTTAACCCGAGTCCACTTTGAAAGCTCATAACATTTTTGGATTTTTGCGAAAATCAAATTTTACTGCGGTTTTAACTCATATTATCATCAGAATAAAAAAAAACTGAAGATAACCTCGTGACAACAAAAAAAGAAACCGGTACGTAAAAACATGGCTTGTGCACTGAGGGAGTAATTTGTAAAACAGGACCGCTGAAAGAGGTTAAATAAGTGTTTTTCTAATGATGTTAAGTTATTTACATAATTAGAAAATTGTTTTAGTTAATTTAATATGTTAGTCTGAATTAAGTTGTTAACTAATAAACGTGTTTCAAATTTAAGTCAACTTTACTCATAAAAAACTGCTTATCCTGCATTACTGGTTGTTCATCAGCTGTGTCATATTTAAACCACGTTTATTAGTAATCTCCCTAATGAGATCTAGATAAACTGTAGAAATAAAAATAAGTTTTTTTTCGACTTAATGACCGGGTTAAATCTTCCCCACAGGAAAAACTAAACCCTTCCACACACTTTTCCACAAATGATCATCTAGTCAATCAACATTATGTAAGTGCAAAATAAATACAAAATAATACAAAACAACACGTCAAATCACCAGAGATCAAATGGGAAAATAATTCACCGACTCCAGATATTTTCATATCAGATGGTTCGGCTCGGTAGAACTTCTAATTGGTCCTATAAATCCTACTGATCGCTCTATATAAATATTTTAAAAATCTTTCGTAATCCTACATGTATTAAAGATGACTGATTTTTGCATTTTTATGTATAAATTCTTTGACAGATCTAATACGCCTAAATTTTGAATGAGAGAGATAGGTATAATGCCAGTAGCCGAAATAACAGATGGTAATATTTTTATAGTCTGAGAATGCCAAATTCTTTTAATTTCATCCTAAGTAAGTGTGATTATTATTAAATAATGGTACTACTATAGCTATACTTATTCAGGAAGTTACAAAATTGTTTTTCTTCATAAAAGAAAAATTCCAGAGAAATTGGAAAAATCATTAAAAAATTTAAAGATACTAGAAAACTTTTCGAATAATGTAAGATCATTTTAAATATACCACTGTCAGAAGTGAATAAATATGCATCAATACGCACAAATTTAAGTATTTGTCGTTTGGGTCAACCCTAATGAGGCAATGAGCTAGGTACCTATAATGTCCGATTTAAATATTGAAGTAGGTCCAAACATAATTATTGCACAATGGTAATTATAAAATATACCGCATTACTTGGGCAAAGAAAAGCTTTGGCAAAAAAGGTTCAAGGAAAAATGACAATGAGCCATTTCGGAAGAGAATTTGATTTGTTTCTCACGAAAATACTTCTGTTACGAACACACGAGCTAATACAAACATTCGAATTAATAACACAATCATAGGTACCTGCGTGAAACTGTTGCAAAAGCCATTCGTGGGTAATTAGAATTAGGTAGGTACTGGACCTAATTTATGCGCTATTTCAAAACTTGAAAAGAAAATGTAGGTACTTTTTTTTTTGTTACAATAGCAACATCGGTTAAAATGTGAGGTTATGGACTCACCCTCCAACTTGACAGTTTGAATTTGTTTAGAAAAGCGGCGTAATTTTATTTTATATATGTACATATATGTGCTTAAAGTGCTCATTTATTCCATGATTTTTTATTTTGATTGACATCTAATAAATAATGACTTCTTTCATATATTTACATTTAAAAAATATATATTGTAATGAAAAATTTTATACCTCCAAAGCGTACAAGTAACAGGGAAAATGATATTTTATCTTAGCGTATGTGTGATAAAGAATAATCGTTGATTTTCTACTCATTTCTGAACGCTGTGTACCTATAGATAACGTGAAAATTACAACTTATTTAAGATTGAAAATTGAGGTGTCAAAAATAGATTTGCGATTACAGCCTGACCCGCAATACCTTTCAGACGGCCATAAGAAGAACTAAGTACGCCATGTATGATTTGAGATTTTCACGGCCAAAAGAATTAGGTATAGTGATTTGTTTTTGGGGTATTATGCCGTGTTGCGCTACCTCCTTCTTTAGCCAACGTTTCGGACAGCATTGCAGTGTCCATTATTGCAAAATTACACATCTGACCTGATGATTAACACTACAATGCTGTCGGAAACGTTGGCTAAAGGAGGTAGCGGAATACGGCATAATACCCCATAAACAAATCACTATAATTACACCAATCTATTGGTTTTCTTCAAACTTAATTGTTTAGTTTTTTTAAATATAAAACGATACTCACTAATTAATAACCAACTTCTGACATTTCTTTCTTTTTTGCCCTTTTTTCAATCTCACAACGTTGTGGATGCTATAGTTCCTCTCGCTCCGGGCAATTCACACACTTGTGTAATTTGGCACTTAAAAAAGAGAGTGAAAGGAAGACGTACCAGCAGGTTAAAGTTTGAGACGTAATAGGCAATAGCACAGAGTTCAAATCGAGAGTAGATTGGGTTTTCCTGAGATTACAGAATTAAAATATTGACATAGGTCGAGTCATATTAAGACAGCACTCTTCAAAAAAAATTTTTGAATGTGTAAAATAGCATTATTCTGTATCCATTGTGTTGTACCCATTCAAGAAATTAACATGCTCCAAAGTCTAAATTATGAAACTTAATTTTGTATATTATAAATTGTCATAATGCCAGTTGACCTAGATTCAAAAAATTTCCTCTTTTGTGAAATGTTTAAAGGTTTTTAACGACTCATATAGTTTTTCACACCATTCCACCTCAAGGGTAAAGTAGAAAGAATATAACTGCACAAAACTATATCTTGGTTACATTCTGTTACACCGACTCTTGTCGTTACCTGACTAAAGTACTTAATTTGTTAGTGCCATGTCTTCTTGTATCTTTTTTCTATCCTCTTTTCTGCGTCTTCTATTCTCTGGCAACGTCTCTGATTGGACCCAAAACACTTTTTTTATGTAACCATCATAAACAAATAATCACTCTATCGTATTTTAATGCATATTCTCTCACCATTGTCATCATCTATATCCCTGGGTGGAATTTGGCCCACTTTACAAACCGAGGACTTAAAGTCAAACAATGTTAATTTAACAACAGCAAAAATACGAATAATTCTGGGGCTTCAGTCAAATAACGTTATTACAAAAAACATACTATTTATTCGAAGGCTTAAAGTCAAACAACGTTATCTACAAAAAGAAATACCAATAATAATTATTAGTATTGTCATGTTTTTTTTTATAAATACCGCTGTTGGACTTTTTTAAGCCCTCGAATAATTTGGTGTATTTTTTTGTAGATAACATTATTTGACTCGAGACCTGGAGTTATTTGTATGTTTTTTGTAGATGACGTTAATTGACTTTGGGTCCTCAAAATATGCTCTCCACTGGCTGCGGTCACTCAAAATTCGTTTCTTGTCCTCAGTTCTTCCCGTCCTGCTATAGTCCCCTTCCATACAGCCTATCCACCTCTTCTTCAGACCAACTCTGGATTGCTTCTACTGGGGCTCTCGCTTGTTTATGCTTTTTGGTGTCCTGTCATCTGGCTTTTGTTCAACATGTCAAGTCCATTATAGTCTTTGCGATCTAAGGCCTTCTCATCTTGCCCCAATCTTCTCTCACGCAGTCACAGTTTACAAAGCAACGGAACAGATACAAATTAAAATGATAAAGAACGCCAGTTTTAATAAACACAATCAGGCAATTTCGGGTTTCATTTCATTCAGATAACCACAAGTAACCACAAGATTAACCTTGTTTTTACCCTAACTGCTTTTAAATGAGCAATAAACGTAACTCTTTCCTGTCAAGGACGCGGTCCCTAATGAGACATTTCAAGATTTTCACGATACAATTGAAACCAGACAAAGAATTACGAAATAGTTGTAATTCTTATAATTACAGTGTTTTAAGATAGGTGTGTGCCTTGTATACAAAGACGAAATTATCATTGTTAATAATTATAACGATTTTTAGACTCTTTTGAGTAGGTACAAGGGGAAACTGAGTTATGTATTTTTTTTAACTAACGGCATTTTAACGAGTGAGTCAACCCGCGTTTTTGAATCTAGCTACCGTTCACCATCTTACAAAATATTACACTTATTTAAAATTATCTGCCCTAGTAATTAAAAGGTAGAACGTGTTTTTTAAGAACTCGGGTAATTGACAAAATGGGTTCAAATCTAATGGGTTTGCATTGATCGCTAAATAAAGCTATTTTTCTGTAAGTATAATCTAAGACCACATAACTTGAAGTATTGACAAATGATGCGACAGGTTTTCGATATTCTTCTATATGGCATTAAAATCGGGACACTAAATCAAGTTTTAATACAAGTGACTGTGAATATAATGGTGGTAAACTAAAAATATTCTGGACAACAAGGTTGAGATTAATCTAGACGTTTGCGAATAACATGAATCTTTTGTGATGCTCAAATGTCCAGTTGTCATCTATTTAGTTTGAGAAACAAGAGAGGTCTAAGATTTGATCCTTGTGGAATTCCTAATTCACTGCAATTTTCTAGTTGACGGTGTAAGGATATTTATATAGTAATTTTGAAACATTTTTATTGACAACATTATTTTTACAGTCGTTCGTGAATAGCATTAATCAGTTTTGTTATTAAATTTCTTAAATTGTTTATAAAAACTAATGTTAGGAACAGCAGGGGTCTAAGAATAGATCCTTGTGGCATTCCTAATAACAATGAAAAGATCGTGACGGCGTTCTGATACTTCCTGGATTCGATAATTTATTATTTTGTAAGTAACAGGCCACATTTATTCCATAATTATTATTGAATTGCACCTTTCCGTAAATAGCATTCTATATTCACAAAATTCAGTCTAATCAATTGCAAAACCTCTAAAGAATTTGTTGGCAAGGATTTCTTGGAAATTTTATATTCACGATTTGTCAGAAAAATACGATATCGGCCTTGTTCGTAGCAAACAATGCAATGCAATCAATTTAACGACATCCTGATGATATTATGATTTTCTTTATGATAATGATCAAATTAGTATAACAAAAACAAATATTCAGGTACTTTTCAACAACCTGCGTTTAAATGCTGCACTGTTTTAAGTGCAGAGTTTTGTGATTTTTTCTGTTTTAATCGACAATTGCCACGCATGTTTCATTTTACTGCTGAGATACTAGACTAGGCGAAATGTAGGAAACTTGCGACACAATACATTAATTTTGCATAGGAAACGGTTCCAAAGAAAGTTTTTAGCGTAAAATGCATAATATGATTTGAAATTTTCATGGCCAAAAGTATTACAGTGTTTAATTATTATTTAGCCAACGTTTCTGAGAGCGTTACAGCGTCCATCATCACAAATGTGTGTAGATTGTGGTTAAGTGTGGATTTATTCGTTTAGAAGTGATACAATGCTGCAAGTATTAATTCTCTTAATGTATTTTTCTGCATTTAGTTTTAGTGTACTGGTCTAGTGACGGATAGCAAGAACTATTAAATACAGTGGCGCTAATTCTCAAATCACTCCAAATAACATTCCCTAATATTGAGAGTGTAATTGGAGAACTGGGTTTCAGCCTCTGGAACTCTTGCGTTGCGTATAAATATTTTTTTACTTTCCTCTTGTCACTGTTTACATAACATTCTATTTTTCTCAGAAGTACCCACTCCACCCTCTCATAAAAAGTCAAGATATCTTTTATATATATATTTATTACGTAAGTTACATAAGTTCTCATCTCACATTGAACTGCACGAATAATGTGAAGATATGCATATTTCGTAATAATTATTATTCTCAAAGATATTTAAATAATCAAATGTCTGATTACGAAACTCTCCTTTTCCAGCATTTCTCATTGTAAAATTTGCAAATGAATAGATTGTCTGAAATTTTAACATAATCCGTAGAAGATACGTGCTGCATTCATGTTAAAATAACACGGGACAATAATATTATTACAAAATCTTTCAGCCGCCATCTTGAAAATGCTGATTTATGACGGACGTGTGACATCTATTGGTGAAATGGAGAGTTAATAATAATTCTTTTCGGTTCTTAATAATTAACATATTTAAAAGTGTTTGCTAACCATTATTCTCATGGACGAAACAATAAAATGTACGGAGATGTTAACACCGTGTTAAGCGATCGCATTATTCGAAATTGACGTAAAGGAGTTACAGTTTCCACAGGGCCGAACTTACAACATGAAAATTTGGTTTTAAAACTTTATTAATTTAATAAAACCGCTTGTATTCCTGTAGCCACAGAACAGATACACATTTAGAAGCGTGGGCGTGTCCATGTGCCCGCTGAAATCAATATTTCCGCACTTGCAGAAATTGACATAAAATCGAAATTTTCAATTTTTTCTAGAACAGATAATCACTTCCAGAGATAAATAAATATTACTTCCAGAGATTATGTCTTCAGTGACTGCAACCTGCATTTTTAGTATAAAAATACGATTCTATGTAAGGAGTACATACTAGAAGAAGAAAATAAATGTGCAGAATTAACATTTTCTGCAAATGTCGGAGATATACGTCAAGAAATTAATAGATTTATAAGGATAAGATTATTTTACATTTTGACGAGAAAAAAACTGTGATTACTGATTAGTGATTACTGATACAAACATGAATATTAATAAAATTTAAAATGTATTATTCATAAAATAGGCAAACATAACGAATGTCGGAAAATTATGAGATGGCAATAAAAAACATATAATTATAATAATTAGAATAAAATAACTTTGTTTTTAACATCACTTTATTATATGTATATTTTCAATATATAAAACCAAGCGGTTTTGGTTCACCCTGACCCTTCATCAGGGTTATTTAAAAACATATTAAATCAATAACAGAATTACAGAGGAAGATAGAAAAGGGAGAGAGAACATCAACTTTGGTGGGAGAGCGAGGAAGATGTAGGGGTGAAAGTAAGTGGAGGGGAGGGTAATATGTTTAAGATGGGGCTATTTCACAAGAGTAATTCTTTATGGAGTAAATTGGTTTTATATATGTTTATTTCCAGAGCTTCTAGATTGTTCAAAGGTAAACCTATCCCATTTCTGTGCAAGAAAAAAAGAAGATTTTTTGTGCATTTGTGCGCCCATGTGCACATCCCTTCTGCACCGATGGTAGGTCCGGCCCTGTGTTTGAAATATTGTAATGATGGGAGGAGGTATGAATCTCGTTTCCATGAGAATTTCGTTCTTTGTAAGCAATTTTGAAATAGATACGTTTCTGTATTAAATTAGTGTTATTCATAAGCATCGTTAAAATTGTGGACGTTATTATTTGTAAGACTGAGACTTGTTTAAATAAAAGAAAGATGTTAACGAGTTTGTAAATGGTCGAGCAGTTAAGGCCCCGTAGTAAGCGTTCAAAAGTGGTTTCAAATGGAGATATGTAAATACGAATGTTAGAGGGGCGCTCTAATATTAAAAAAAACTATAATAATTAAGAGAAAGCTACAAGCCCAAATTGTGTATATTCTTGGTATACCTTATATCGTAGGTAATAGGCATTAAAATTGCTTGACAAACGGAGTCTAAAATCGTTCAATTTCAAGCACAAAACTGGTTTTTATTTATTTTGTAAATAATTTTATAAGAAAGCAAAAAAGTTGATCAAGTGAAACTGTCACAGATAATCTTAGCTATAACACTGTATTTTTAAAAAAAATGTTTTCTTTACGCGTTCATACATTTCTATTGAAAAAAAAATTTTTTAGTAGTTTACATTTATATTTTTTATTAAGTAATTTATTATTTTATTTGTATTATACTCGAACGAAGCGATAGGAAAACCTTTAATTTATCTAAAGCATATTTTTTGGTATTCATAATGTTCACCGATTCGTTATAAAGACTAATCAAAATAGTGATTTAGCATTAAGCTTCGCCTTAAGCGAAAACGGTGAAAATATTTAATAAAACATGTCTCGTTTGAAATAGAGCAAATTTTTTTCGACAAATGCTTTAGTTACATTTAAAGATACACTGAGAATTTTTTCATATCTATAACATAATAATAATAATAACAGAACAAAATAATTATTTGTAATAATTTTCGGAGAATACTTAGCAATTTTTTTCTATCGAGGAAATTTCATATAATTAACGTTTCGGCACAATAAATCTATAGATATTATCTTATAAAAATAACAAATATTTATTTTGGAACTTAAAAATTTAAAGATTTAAAGAGAAACTTGTCATAAATTGGTAGAAATTGGGATTTTGGTGGCTTAATAGATTCTTGCTTGTGTAGTAATTAACTGTATCGTAGGACTCAAAGATATTAGAAGAACGAGATATGCTATGTTGGCCGCCGGACCGTAGCCGGAGTACTACCTAATTAGGGTACTTTGAATGGTATCGGGACGTGTACGCACAGAAATCTGTTCTATGTATTAGTGCGGATACCTTAGCGTAAGCGAAGGTGTGCAGTAGTATTGGTGAACAAAACCGGCGACACTCGGCAAAACAATTCCACTCAGTACGAACTGCTCATAGCACATCTCGTTCTTCTAATATCTTTGGTAGGACTACTGGGGGTAAGAGGGTGTTAATATATAGTATAAATCGATAGAAATTCGGAATGCGGGAAATTTAAGCTAAGAACACTCTTAAGGCGAAGCGTAATGCTAAATCACTATTTTGATTAATCTTTATAACGAATTGGTGTACATTATGAATACAATAAATATGCTTTAGATAAATTGAAGATTTTCCTATCGATTCCCTTGTGTAGAATACAAATAAAAAAATAAATATATTTTTTCATTAGAAATGTATGAACACATAAAGGAAACAAATTTTTAAAAAATACAGTATTATACCAAAGATTCTCTGTGACAGTTTCACTTGATTAACTTTTTTGCTTTCTTATAAAATTATTTAGAAAATAAATAAAAACCAGTTTTTTGCTTGAAATCGAACGTTTCTAGACTCCGTTTGTCAAACGATTTTAATGCCTATTACCTACGATATAAGGTATACCAAGAATATACACATTTTTGGCTTGTAGCTTCATCTTAATTTTGAATAAAGAAACGTGTCCACATCGTATTTCCCGTGTTCTTCTCCACTCTACATAATTATGTCTGTAGGTATAGTATTATATAAAACGCGTTCCATTACAAGCTTGCAACAGTTGTAATCTATTCTCTACCATCTGAGACCTTCCTCTTTGCTTTATAACAATTAAAACACTAATTATCACGCCCCGAACTTTAAAAAAACCCAGAAGAGAAGAGATAACATAGAGAGTTCAACTATTAGGTCAGATGTTTGGAAATAGCACGAATTTTGGTTGTGAACACAAAACAAAGCATTGCATAATGATGACATCGCGTTGCTTTTTCTAAAGAAGATGGGAAAATAATTTAAAATAGACTAATGCTTAATCTTATAGTCGATTGTTCTAGAATCATCATTAATTAAATCACATGATTATTACGTTAGAAGTATTGCACCATTGTCTGTCGTTTTTTTAAATGTAGGTAGCACAGTAAAATGAAGAGTATCTTAAATAAATATAGCAAAATAGGGATGTCAAAACTAAAAAATCGGTATTTAAAAAAAGTTAATCGATTGACAGAACTTTAGCGCGGCTTTTGGGACAATCGTACAAATCTCGACAGAGAAAATGAGCTTGGCTGATTTATTGAAATCCTGTCAAAAACGTGATTGCAATACATTCCTAGCAAAATATTAAGAATATATCGGAACACGCAGATGTTATTTTCCTAAAAAATATAATGACGAAATGTTGGTGTTCGGTGTTGTTTTTGGTGTTCCGACATCCTAATATTTTGTTAAAAAACCTGTTAATTCATTCGTTGAAGGCCTGCAGTCCCGTTTTTAACAGGAATACGAATAATTTGACCAGGATAAAATAAGCTTCCTATACTATGGTACTAAACTCTACACAAAATCCCACTCTCATTCAAAACTCACAACAAAATTATAACATTTAAATCTCACTAAATACATTCTGAAACCGAATCAACTCAACTGGACTAAAAAACATTACGCAATATACTTATAATTATTAAAAAAAAAACATACATAACATAAACAAAACATGAAACAGAACAAGACACAGAAAAAGATAACATTCTCACTTGGGAATCGAACCCAGGTTCTCTGTATTACCGGGATCATGTCTTAAACTTTATATTTAGCTAAACTAAAGTTGTTCCAATAAAAAAATATATTTGTAGTATTATCCACACTGCTAAATTTGAATACCATGTAAATGAAATCCTTAGCACTGGAGATCCCAGTGATGACATCATTTTCTCTATTTATTTCAAAAAGAAAGATAGTAAAATACTTATTATTATTACTATTTTAAGTCCTTTCGTAACCTTTCAAATGCCATAACAGACTTACATTCATTCTTCATAGATGAGAGGATGTAGATCTCATGCTGTTAGAGATAAATACCGCATCATCAGCTAAATTAATATTCATCATAAATATTCCGATATTTTGCAAACCCTACTTCATTGCTACATGATTTGAACTCCGCGGAAATCACAAATATTAATAGTTCCCGCCAATTCTGCTGTCAATTCCATTAGTTTAATGCGCATGCGTTAATCATGTTTAGTTTTTCCCGGTTTTAGTCTGCGCATGCGCAATATATTCAACGTGTTTCAGACACGAAAGCTATAAGAACGAAAAACATTATATTGCAATATAATATGTGAATAGTTGAAGTTATTACATTCTAATAAATAGGTAGTTATTGTCAGATATAAATTACTACACATCTGTTCAAGAGTCGTGTGTCGTTTGTGTTGAAAGTCGGTCATGATAACATTATGTTGTAGATAAAACAAATTAATAATTAACTTAATAATAGTATTAGGTGCTGAGAAGTGTTTCATTATTCATTTTCTGGATGCAAGCTTTGGTGTGTACATACACAAACAAAAGTGTAATCTAATTTCTAATAAAAAATCAACGTATTTGTAGGATTTAAGGGTCGCGGGTTCAAATCCTGGCGTGCGCAAGTAAATTTTATGTGATTAATTTTTGGTATTATCATTAAAAATAATATGTAGTATTTATGCGGCACAAGTGGAAGTATCTCAGTATCGCCTTGGTGTAAAATCACCATTTAGAATTGAAATGTTGCTTGAAATGGCTTTAGCCGTGTTTGGTAACTAGAATAATCTGAATCTGAATAATCAGATTACTCCCTCTTTCCCATATCCTTCCCCTCCTCACTACCTTGACCCTCACAACATATCACAATTGGGGATGCCATTGCCTCACTGGCTCCAGACGGTTGGGAGCAGTTGGGACTCTTGTGTAGTATTCACATTAAAAAAATAAGAAAAATTTTGCATTTTATCATTAATTTATCTGATTTCTTGTGGTAAGATTTTCTCATAGAAACATTTTTGATATGAGTAGGTATTTAATATTTTTCTTATAATTTGGCTAGTTAAATTTTTTTCAAATACGTCTCTAAACGTAGAAACTTTGAATTCATCGAATACGTGTTTTCTGGAGCTTTTTAAAAATAATTTTTATCATGACTTTTTAACCATTTCTATGGGGGTCAGGCTTGTTTTGTAAGCTATTGTATGTATTATAAAGACAATATATTATTTTTATGGGTTCTTAATGGGGTTCTCGTGGGGCCATCGATAAATTTATCTATGGTCCATTCGTTAGAATTGGTGGTCAATATTTGTTGGTAACCTATTTTTCTTGTTTTGATTCGACTACTTTGCAGCTCTGTCAGTTCTGTCTGACTGAAAATTTGTTTGTGTTCCGTGTCCAGTCAATCCTGTCAAGATGGTAGCCGTGTTTAATAGTACATTTTTATTCCACCAAGCGCATGAGCGTTGCGACCGATGCGAGTTTCAAAGTCGGAGTAATCAACATTACGCGAAGTCTACTGTTCAAAGTTATAAAAAATAAATGAAATCGCTTTATCAAAAAAAATTCTCGTGATTACAAAAAAACAGTAATTTAATTCAATTTTTTGCTACTAAGTAACTTATTACAATTTTACTTATATTAATTACGTTTGATGTCGCATCTGCCCATATGCATAATGAAATATGCTGGTGTTTCTTCGAAGATGTCAGTGAAAGTATAAATAAATACGATGCGCAAATCAATAACCAGCCGTGGAAAACTTCGAGATACAAATATAAATTAGAGACCGATTTGAGATCAAAATGTGCGAGAGAACACACAATAGTGTTTAACTAACTTTCTTTCACATTTTTTATTTTTTATAATTTCTTATCTTATTTTTGAAGTCAAATATTTTGATTTAACAATCCGGAAACCAGCCGGATTGTACTAACTACCCACTTTATTTTCAGAAATTCTAGTTCATTTTTAATTTTTGACTTTTTCTTACGAATTCTTAAAAATATCTAACCACTGCATCTCGACTTATTTAACCCTTAACCTGTTAACCGGGCGGGACGTATAAATACGTCAAACGAGCGGGACGTAAATTTCCGAACATATCACACGGAAATTGAGTTTTTAATTTTTACATATTTTAATTTTTTAAACTCAATGTTTCTCTTTTATCTGTGTGCTTTTATTTATTGTTCTGTAATTATAACCTTTTTTATATTTTTTTGTAATCTTTATAATTGTTTGTAAATATTCTATTTTTTTCATTCGATGTTTTCACTTTTTTTGATGCAAAAATAAAAATAAAATTAACGTCCACCGGGCGTGACGTATTTATACGTCCTAGTGAAGGAATTCGCGCCCGTTGTATGTTGCGTAATTCAAAACTGAACTCCCCTGAGTTAATATCGCCTGCGCAGGTCGTCATGTTGCCCATCTCTAGCATTAGTAAAAGCCTTCGAAAATCGAATACACACAACGTCTTCTACTCCTTGTGCAACAATATTTATTATGATCTTAACGACGTAATGCTGTGAGCACACTCGAGAAGTGAGGAGCTCTTTAACGATCTCGTGTCAATGGACTTTTATTATAATTATTCATATCAATGAATGAATAAGGTCCATTTTATTTAAAAAAACTAATTGGCCCTGTATTCAATTTTACTAGCTAGAAGAAAAGATTGCACAAGCAATTTTACAAGACCGTTAGAAAGAAAAGCGAACGTAAAACGATGCTAAGTGGACTTCAATTAAGTTGAGCACCACCTCAAAAAGGTTCGTGCCTGGGGTAAGGGCTAACCTGGTCATTTTAAACGTCTCAAAAACCGAAAGAAGAAGATCCATAACTGTCAGGTGCAATTTGATGAAGGCATCCTACCCAACAAAGACTCCATTTGCAAAGGGAGGGCAGTCCGTCTGATTGATAATCCATTGTTAACAGACTGATTGCCATCTCTGCATCACGCACTGTGGGAATGATGAGTCTATTCTACAAGTATTTTAATGGAGCCTGGACGTAAAACTTTGATGTTGGCTTCTTCGACTCGTTTTTGTGTACGTGGAACGACAACCTTAACAACAACGGGCCTCTTCAACAAGATCCCTTCCTGTCACCCGCCTCGCAACGCTTCCCAACCGGCTGTCGACATAGCTTCCCTACCTTTACACTGTACAGACAGGGGTCCTCTTGTGAGGTGATGTGATATGAATTGTTATTCATGATACGTGGATATTAATTTAATGGTCGGTAACAATCCGTTTATTGGCTGTATAATCCCCAAAGCAAAAATCGTTGCCACACCATTCCTGAGCACATAATCTGCAAAGGGCATGGTCAAACTGTAAGAATTCTAAATAGCTCTTTATTGCAAATTATATTCGAAGTGTTTATGTGAGATTTTAATATATACTTTAGTATCAATAAAATTTATGTCGACAGCCATGGAAACAAAACCAAATGAACAATACAAATATGCAAATAGGCAGATATTATCACATATTAACACGATTTTAATTAAACAATGTGATTTCCTTATGCGTACTCGTGTGACATTTTCAAAATCAGAAATGATGTAACATGTTGTCTTGTGAAAATTATTTGTATTTTTAAATGAATATATTTGAATTTCACTAATGAATGAATGCGGAAATTAACCAACTTCCTGATATCCGATTTAGCTGAAATTCGGCATATATACTCGTTGTAGATGAAGATGCATTCTATCAATCAATTGACGACAATTTGACTGGCGTAGTCTGCGCCATAAGCTTCCCAAGTGGTGGCGGAGAAGCGCTCTGAAAGAGTGCACTCGTCCCTCCAGGAACATTTAGCGTAGCGCTGCAGTATCTCGGTAGGCGGAATAGTTGGCGATAAACATTATTGTAAGATACTTTTCTGCCAGTGGGATGCAGTGTAATCTACGCACAGTGAATATGTGAATACAACATCAATACGAGATAAATGTCGGTCCCAACCGATCGACATTTGGTGAGGTACTCCAGTACCTAGATAGGTAATCAACTCAATCCTTAGTCAACCATTGTTTTTAAATGTTTTGAAAGTTATTTTAAAAGAGGACTTGATTTGAATTTAAATGTAATTTTAAAAATTCAAACTGACTTAACTGTGAACAATTCAGACAAGCTATACATTGTGAAAATTAAGCATCATTATCTTTTACATACTTTTGCAGATGACCACAGAAATGATAAATTAGTATAATCATGATAATTACATTACACAACAAACGCACAAAATATACTAACTGATCGCAATTATGCCAATAAAATTATTAACATTTACTTCAACGAGATAATCAACGTTTAAATTATATTTGATTTTTACCTCATTAAAACGGTGTTAAAATCAGCAAATTAAGAGCAATTATTATTGGATTCAATTTTGTAATAATAATTAGAATTTCGTATTATTTGTAGGTCAAACGAAATTACAACATATTGATTCTTACATAACAATATGATAACCAAAAAAATTGTAACGTGATACGGTCCAATTAGCTTAATTTTTTTTCTTCATTTTATGAATTCTTTCGTAGTTCTCTAACTAGCCAGGGTTTACGACTGGTCGAGTCAGGTTCTTTTCAACCTTCTATTTCCTATCGCCTTCCCTCTCCCAATTCTATCAGCCCCACAACATACCTTAAATGGGGATGTCATAGAGGAACCAATACTATTTCTAAATTTTCATCGAGAAAAAAAATCTCAAAAATTCATTATCTTTCAACCAACCGCATTTATTTTGATATGTCTACTTAAATAAATAAATGTGTGTAAATTATATTATTGTTGTACTTGTTTATATTTGGCTGCAAAATGGACTGATAACGATTCAAAAATTTCAATGGTTCCATGATAAATTATAATCTTTTGAATAAAGTGAATATCATGGTTTTTTATCCAGGCTACGACATGTTTTTTGAGAAAGTTTGTAGATGTGTTTGTAGTCAATAATTGTTTTAAAGTAATGGGCACAATGTTAAAAAGTTTGGTTGCGTAGTATTGAAAGTGTCTTTGTCCGTGTGTGGTGTGTGTTATCGGAATGTTCAGTGTTTATGTGAATACAACAGCAATACGAAATAAATATTACACATCGACAATTCAACACACTTTTAAAAAGTGATATAAAGTCATTAGAAACGATGAAAAAATAATTAAAACTAACCTAACCTACTTAACCCAGTTAACAAAGTTTTTGTTTCATCACTTTCCATGACTTTATATAACTTTTTAAAGATGTGATGCATTATCATTTTGATGATTTATCCTGTCACCGGAACTAATATTGTTTTTTTTTCTAGATAAAAGAAAATTACATTTTTTATTTATTTATAATATTCATTACATTATAAGCAAGGAAGATTTTGACTGTCCAACTAGGAAGGTTCTCCGTTTTAGGACAGTCAAATTAACAGGTTTCAAATTATCCTGGAGGAATACAGGAATTAAGAATAGAGAAAATAAGTATGTAAAAGCAAAGATACAACTAGGCGTTCGTGATAAATAATTATCAGATTACATTTTCTAGTAATATTTCGGAATCAGTCCTGCCTAGATCTAATAACCATTTTGTTATTTTTGGACCGAAGGATGACAATTCACACAGTTTTAGCTGTGATGGGATATTGTTATACACAGGGTTTTCCAATAAGAGGTGTTATTTTGATATTCAATCGTCAAAGATCAATGGTTTCGTTGCTTGTGTGGCACGTAGCGCCGTCTTGTTGAAAGTAAACGTTGTCCAGATCAATACCATCTAATTCCGGCCATAAAAATCATTAATCATCTCTCGATAGAGCAATCCATTCACCGTAACTGTTGCTCCAGCCTCATTTTCGAAAAAGTAAGGTCCAATGACTCCGCCGGACCATAAACCGCACCAAACAGTCACACGTTGAGGATAAGGAGGCTTTTCAACAATAATTCTTGGGTTTTTCGAGCCCCAGATGCGACAATTTTTCTTGTTGACGAAACCACCGAGGTGGAAATGGGCCTCATCACTCAATATGATTTGCATTTGATTCACTCAAGTGAATTTTAATAATTCCAATGCGTTTTTGAAGCGTGTATCGTTCCATTTTTATTAATGGCGTAGTTTCTACTTGTCAAATGTCAAAAAATGACAGCTTCAAAAGTAACATCTACCGAAATAGCGGGCTATTCAAAATAACACCTCTTATTGGAAAACCCTGTATTTTAGAACTGAGATACGAGAATATTTGTTGATAAGCCGCTCTATTACTTGTTGGAACGGAAAGGTAATTTCTTCCCTTACTTCTGGTTTGATATTTGTGTTCGGCTGTGTTTTTCACTAATTTAACCAGAAATAACTTATACATTACATAACAATATTATTCACTTTCAGTGTTGTGTTGATTGATCATAAAATTGAACAATTTTTTTTAAATATACCCACACTTTACTCATTTTTAATTTTGTTTGGAAGGCAATTATATATATGTTGCCCTTCTCGTAACCAATGGATTGCTTTCCATAGTGAGTATGTATTATGTTTAAATGTATGTTATCGTGTTGCCGTGTAAAGTGTGTGTGTACTTGGGACGTTTTAATAAGTTCTGTATTTGTATGTATGAGTTTATTATTTATTTTGTATATAATGAGACATGTATTATATTCATTTAATTTTGTAAATGTTAACAGTTTTGTTTCCACATATAATTTTTTGTGGATGTTCTAGGTTTGAAGTGAAGTAGCTTTTTGATTACTTTGTTTTGTGTTACCTGTTGTTCATGTATATATGTTTCATATGCGTTTCTCCAGATTTCAATCAAGTAGTTTAAATGTGATTTGATTTTTTTATCAGATACAATAACCGGCTAAATACGCTAATTAAGGGAGTGATTTTATCATGAATTTTATTATGAATTATCATGAATTCAAATTTGAATGCCCTGGAAATGCCCTGGAAAAAATGCCCTGGAAAGAATCTCAGATTTGTGATGTCCCGAAAGAAACCATTCATCTGTTCTGAATGCAATTACTAATATTATCCAAATTGACCCTGGTTATAAATTACATCTTTGCGATTCTCTAAAGGATAAAGAAACCATCCTGTTACTTCGAATTCAATCAACAATGTTCTCAATATTTGTTTTGACAGCATCGCCATTCCATTGTAAGAATATTATGTACTAAATACACAATTTGGCTGTCCTGAAACGGGAATCCTTCCCAGTTGGACAGACAAAGGTTCATTTTGTTTTGTTTTGTTGTAATTTATATATATATAAATATATTAAAAAAAAGTTAAGTGTTTATCAATGCACAGCCCAAGATATTGAACAAACTTTAAATTCCATTAAAAACATAGTGGATCCGCAATGTATCGCTAAAACAGAAAATTATAAAATAATGCGTTAGGGTTAGATTAGATTGGTTTAGGTTAGGTTAGGTATGTTTTTTTTAATTTTCTTAAATGTTCTGTTTTGTGATGGAACCGGTTTTGATAACAAACCTCCTCCATTTCTCTGTAACAGAGGTAGGGAAACAGCCAGATGTTAGCCAGGTCCACAGCGAACCCTATGATGCTGAGCAGGAAGTCCGCACCAGTCCCCCAGGTCTCTCGACCGTCATCTCCCGTTGATCATCGTTAATTTATCCAACTAGATTTTCTCTCTTGTAGTGTATATATATTAATGGACAAAGGTATTTTCCATCTTTTTAACTATCAATATGTAAACCTAGTGGACCCCAAAGTGCTTCGCTATTTCTAATATCTTTCTCGGACGCCTCCGAGTTCTTTCACCATTCACTACGGTATACATCTCATTCCGGTGCAGAGACATTGCGTTAATTATTCCACTCTCTTAACACTTCTGGCACTAATAAGAACAAACGTCCATTACTTTGGTATTTGTTATCGAATAATTCTTTATAAATAATTTTCCTTGACTTTATGTTTTAACATATAACATTTCCGATGTTAATGCAATATAATATCATGTTTTCTGTGTTTTACTTATAAATTATGCTAACGTTGATTGCATAATTTTGCAATATACTTAAAATGACGTTGAAAATTTCAAAATCAGTGAATGTTTTGCACTTGGAATAAAATTATTAGTGTAGCTAGTACGAAAACTGCGATAAAAGTTTTATAGGCAATTTGCTGACACGTACCCGGCGTTACTGGGGGTTATCCTTAAGAGATAGACATATACTTAATGGTACTTTTCTGTAGGCCTTTTTAAGATGTACATTTCTGTAGTACATTATGTTGATATATCTCATGAGATTAAGCCAGCGTTAGCAATGTAGTGCAAGAACAAATATTTTTTCGCCTTGATTATAAAATATCGATTTTTCTCTACTTCCTATATTTATAATTTACAAGTATCATATATTCAAACCTTCTGGAAGAAATTCTCTAAATGATAGTGAAAACCCTATCAAAATCCGTCGCGTAGTTTAGAAGAACTAAGCGCACAAACATTCGGACGCGGATAGCAACTTTATTTTATACAATTTAGGGATATCGGTTATAAAATAAGCTGAATTAGTCAACGTGATCTGTTGTTTGTTTGTTTTGTTTGTGATTTGTAGTCGGGAATATAGCAATGGATTACGCATCACCGCTCCCATACCACACCGACCCGTGGAAGAGTGACAATATAAGCAACAGAGCGCACTCGGTATCTTAATGCACTCGTTTAAGGCTCCTTAGTAAGCGTTCAAAAAGAAGAAGAAGATGGTTTGAAAGGAAGATATTTATGTAAATACGATCATTAGAGTGAGCGCGCTAATATTAAACAAAAACGATAATAGTTGAGCAAAAATTATAAAAATATTTTATAAAACATTTACTTCTTTAAAACAGAGCAAAAATCTATCGACAAACGCCTAAGCTGTATTTAAAGATACACTACCATTTTTTTCATACCTATAATACACGGTGTCCGGAAACTCGTAGTACAAGCGGGAAACTGGAGAATCTACACCACATGGGAAACCCAAAAAAACATAAAGTTTTTTGATTTGAGCATTTTCAAAAAAAAAAAAAAACAAAAAAAAATATTTTTCGGCTATTTTAGGGTTAAAGTTTTTTCTGGTGTTTAGGGTTGAATAACAGATGTTTTAACCCTGCAGAGCAAAAATATTTTATGATTACACCGGGTTAAATGAAGGGTGATTTCAAAATAATGCTTCAAATCCGAGTTTCTTCATTTGTTTTACTTTCAAATAGTTTTAATTAGTTGGGTACTTTGATCTTCAGTAATAATTTATAAGAATTTGATTAAAAAAAAAAAAAAAAAAATCAACTTCAAACTCGATTTACTCGATAACGAAAGCTCAAATAAAAAAAAATATACTACAAAATCGACTCCAAATGTGATGTAGATTCACCAGTTTCCCGCTTGTACTACGAGTTTCCGGACACCCTGTATATCATTAAATAACAACAAAATGTGTTTTCAATAATTTTCGGAGCATACTTTGCGATTTTTTCTATCGAGAAAATTTCATATAATTACCGTTTTAGCCCTACAAATGTATAGATATTATCTTCAAATATAACGTATATTTTTTATGAACTTATAAAATTATACTGTCTTACTATGGTAATACGTCAAGTGTTCACTATTCTGAACTTACGCTCCGCGTAGTATTTACGCCGCGTTATTTAGTAAGGCTGTTCAAGAGAAATATGTTAGAAATCCGCAATGCAGTGGTTTAATGTTGATTTCTTACGGACCCGTGAGACAGCGAGCTAAATCAAATGTTTTAGCAATGTCAATACCTACATATCACAGCTTAAAAAAAATGCAATAAAAAAATTGATATATTATATTAAATACAATATTACACTCCTATGCGACGGATACAACAGCTAGGAAACAAATACTCCGATGTTGTTGATATATTTAATACATGATTTTCCAATAAGAGGTGTTATTTTGATATTCAAAGAAACTTTTCCTGTAAAAGATCGATGGTTTCGTTGCTTGTGTGTCACTTAGCGCCGTCTTGTTGAAAGAAAACGTTGTCCAAATCAATACCATCAAAATACCAAAAAATCATTAATCATCTCTCGATAGCGCAATCCATTCACCGTAACTGTTGCTCCAGCCTCATTTTCGAAAAAGTAAGGTCCAATCACTCCGCCGGACCATAAACCGCACTAAACAGTCACACGTTGAGAATAGAGAGGCTTTTCAACAATAACTCTTGAGTTTTACGAGCCCCAGATGCGACAATTTTGCTTGTTGACGAAGCCACCGAGGTGGAAATGGGCCTCATCACTCAAGATGATTTGCATTTGATTCACTCAAGTGAATTTTAATAATTTAAATGCGTTTTTGAATTGTGTATCGTTCCATTTTTTTAATGGCGTAGTTTCTACTTGTCAAATGTCAAAAAATTACAGCTTTAAATGTAACATCTACCGAAATAGCGGGCTATTCAAAATAACACCTCTTATTAGAAAACCCTGTACACCAATTTCATTACATAAGCATACCTTTTTGAAGTTGTTTTCATCAAGTAGGGAAATATTTTGATAAAGCTATTTAAATTGACAGTATTACAGTATTTTGCACGTTAACAGTATTTTGTCGGCTGAAAGAAAAAAAATATTTTAGATTTTTTATTTTTATATTTTGTACCTGTAAATTGTTTTGTATTTTGTAAATATTTTGATAAAGCTATTTAAATTGACAGTATTACAGTATTTTGCACGTTAACAGTATTTTGTCGGCTGAAAGAAAAAAATTATTTAAGATTTTTTATTTTTATATTTTGTACCTGTAAATTGTTTTGTAAATACTTTGATAAAGCTATTTAAATTGACAGTATTAAAGTATTTTGCACGTTAACAGTATTTTGTCGGCTGAAAGAAAAAAAATATTTTAGATTTTTTATTTTTATATTTTGTACCTACACTGTGTGGATCGAATTCAACAATATTTTTATTTATATATATGTTTTAAACAGTGATTTCCTGCACTATTTATGAGTATAATTTTGTAAATATTTTTATGTTGTGTGTAAAAGCCTTAATAGGCGTAAAATAAATAAATAATATTCCATAGATATCATAAATATTTATTGCATTTTCGATTACAATAGATGAACTGCATTATAGTGAACATCTTAAGGCGATGTCATACGTAGTAGTGCAATATCATGTGTTTTTGGTTAGAAAATTTGGTCGCCTAGAAATGTTTCAGTTGCCTTAATTAAATACTGCGAGTAGAATACATCTTGACCTTTGAAATAATCGAGTATTTTTTATATAAGTCTTTTTATAAGCCCCGAAAAAAATAATGTATAGGCCTATGAAAACTGCTTTAAAGTTAAAAATCTCCTACTTACGAACCCATTTTCAGTTATAATTTTATTGTATAATGTGGCAAATTAAGTTATTTATAAAATGATTGGAAAAAAATTAATATTTATTCCTGAACATCCACAAAATAAAATAAAAGGCACTTTTTGGCCATGTTTTTTTCTTGCATAAATCAAAACAGGCGGATGGTGTTAAGCGGGAATTTAAACCTTATCGCCATCTACGTAAGGGTTGTTATTGATAGCGGCTCAATTTAAAATATTACACGACGTAGTGCATCGCCTTAATGCGTTTTCTTGACAGATTACCGCATTATGCGTTTCGAAATCCACAGCAATTTTCTTCTTCTTATCCCTCTGCGTGTGTTCAGCAATTTACAGAAAGTGGAAGGGTCAAGTTTTCTCAATTACATTCATTCTTAAATAAGTAGGGACATCCGGGATATCGTTTTATTTTACAAGATTCTTTAAAACCTTTGAAAAAGGGTTTATTGTTTTTCTTAATGATAAACTATTGTTTGTAAGACAAGGTTTTTATGCATAGCACAAAGGATAACAAATTATTATAAGCAATAATTAGTCGCCTGAAAAATCCATACAAATTGAAAATATCTCCGGAGTTAAAATAAATGCCGCCGACGGGATTTGACGTCCAGTCAGGTGCTCTGGACCACTGAGCTACGTCGACTTATTCCCAACACGCCAAATAATTCAATATGTAGGTACTAGTACTTCAATCAAAAATTACTGGTTATTAAATTTTTTCACCTGTAAACAACAAACTTAATTTTTGAAGAAAAGGCTTTGTTATTGCTAAATTTCCCACTAGATGGCGTCGAGACATATTATATCTAAATTTTTTGTTAAAATATTTTTACTTGTCAAATATTATTATTTTTTTAATGATAAACTAAAATTAATAAGACAATGGTTTTTATGCATAGCACAAAGGATAAAAAAATATTTTATGCAATAATTTTAAATACTTCATCGAATAACTTTTGTGAATTGCCCAGAACCAGTTGAACTGCACCTCCACTTGGTGTGTTTTGTGAGCCTGAAAGGAGTGGGTATGGAAGAGATGGGTAAGACGAAGGTTCGGAATTTACAACTGGTGCCATTTTTAATTTGCGACCGGTTACACGACCCATCTGCATCCATGCTAAAGGGCGTTTTACACGATTCCAAATTCCATACTCGTATTTTCATTTGGATTCAGGATGAAAAAAAGAACGTGTTCAATTTTGGTACTGATTTCCGTACAGTTGAGGATGGCGGACTCTATTTGACATCTGTTGTCTGTGGAAATGTTGCATTTTATTTCATATAGTTATAAAAATCAATCCGTAAAACTGAAAACTATTTACTAAATTGCATCTATTTTAAAATGTCATTTAATTAATTTATTTTTTGGTTTTGCTGAGGATTGAACCTTCTTTCGTATTTCGTATATTTACAGCTTTATATTGTCCGATTTCAGATAAATGTGTATATAATTGCCACGTAAACACGCGTTCTAGTAGATGTATTTAAAAATGAAGAGTGCTGCGATCGTTTACATATCTTTAAATGCTAATTAAACTGCTTTAAATGGCAACACCAAGATGGTTCAAAGGTTAAATTATGTAACTTTTAAGAAGCACTGATCCAAGTGCACATATTTCATTCTATGAATATATTTTGATAGAATGCATTTTCATCAACAACGAGTTTAACTGCCGAGTTTTAGCTCGATCGGATGTCGGAAAGTTGTCAATTTCCGCTTTAAGATTTGCATTAATTTATTTATTCATTCAAATCCATGTATTATTTCATTTACGGCATTACGGCAAAGGCAAATGGAATAGGATTTCATGATCTGTGTTTATGTTCAAGGTGTTGCCATTTTTTTACGATTTAGTACCACCGCACCATAATATTATTTCTTCTCTACGTGCATGAAATCGTAAGTATGTGTAAAACAATTATAGTGTCAAGCAAAGACTTTTCACATGGGTCCCGATATAGTTTCCATATGGAAATAGATATTATAAAAGCATCGTGTGAAACGTCCATTACAAATGTTGATTTCAAATGTCAGACAACGCACTATTTATTACCTTGTCGTATTTATAGAAAACTAGTATGGACAAATAACTACATCAATATATTACTTAATATTCACATTTTGTCTAACCCAATTTGTTTGCGGACATTTTATTGCATGCAGTTTAAAGTGTTTATTTCTGGGGTCAGTGAAGTAATAGCGAGTATAATCAATATTTGTCGTTTTCGTTTTTAAACACCTCTATTTGAATATTGATTTTGTTGTCGTGAATGAATTAATGCAAATGTTGGAAGTGTAAATTAACTCACTTCCCGACATCCGATAGAGATGAAACTCGGCAGATGTTGACATGAGAACTCGCTGTCGATGACAATGTATTCTACCAACTTTAATACAATCTCTAATTTCTGAAATCCGTATTTAGGTAACTACATAAAATGACATATATTTGGACCAGTGCTCTTTTTTTTAAACAATGTTTTTTTTATTTATTAAATAATTAATCAATTTACAGTATACTAGTACAGGGTTTTCCAATAAGAGGTGTTATTTTGAATAGCCGCTATTTCGGTAGATGTTACTTTTGAAGCTGTCATTTTTGACATTTTACTAGTAAAAACTACGTCATTAATAAAAATGGAACGATACACGCTTCAACAACGCATTGAAATTATTAAAATTCACTTGAGTGAATCAAATGCAAATCATCTTGAGTGATGAGGCCCATTTCCACCTCGGTAGCTTCGTCAACAAGCAAAATTTTCGCATCTGGGGCTCGGAAAACCCAAGAGTTATTATTGAAAAGCCTCTCTATCCTCAACGTGTGACTGTTTGGTGCAGTTTATGGTCCGGCGGAGTCATTGGACCTTTACATTACTTTTTCGAAAATGAGGCTGGAGCAACAGTTACGGTGAATGGATTGCGCTATCGAGGGATGATTAATGATTTTTTATGGCCGGAATTGGATGGTATTGATCTGGACAACGTTTACATTCAACAAGATGGCGCTACGTGCCCCACAAGCAACGAAACCATTGATCTTTTACGATTGAATATCAAAATAACACCTCTTATTGGAAAACCCTGTATTACAGAGTATAATCAATAATGTTAACTAAAATAATTCATACAATTATTTTTCACTGCTTTTGATTTTTTTAATGTTCCTCTTCTATAGAAGCTGCCCCTTGTGTCTAGAAGAGTGGTGAGCATCAATATTAAGATTATTTAGTGTTTGTGATTATGAATAGTAAAATTTATAATTGATTAAAAAGATAGTTTCATCATTTTGGTATTTTTACATTGAACTTCTCTTCAATTGTTTTTAGTAGGTGTTTATCGTTTTCTATTGTTCTGATATTTTCGGGTAGGCTGTTGAAGTATTTTTTCCATAGATATATGTAATGACGTTGAGTAAAAGTGGTGTTACATTTTTGTGTTGGAAATATATGTTTTTGACGAGTACGACTTTCAGTTAAAAAGCTGTGATTTTGTTTTTCTTATATTATTTTAGTTTTTTATGTGTTTTTGGACAAGATCATTAAATTTTAATACTTTAAATTCTTCAAAAATTATGTCTGTTAAATAATCTTTTGGTTTTTTCAATATTATTTTTATAATTAGAGGTAGCTTTATAAAAGATATATTAATTAACATTTGAACCATCTTGGTGTTGGCATTTAAAGCCATTTAATTGGCATTTAAAGACATTTAAACGGTTGCAGTACTCTTCATTTTTAAATATATCTACTTACTTGAATTTCAAATCGGCAAATGAATTGATGCAAATTTTGGAAGCGGAAATTAACCCACTTTCCGACATCCGATCGAGCTGAGACTCGGCAGTGATCTTCCTTGTCGATGACAATTCATTCTATCAACTTTTGGTGGCAATCGCGTAGAAAAGCCCGGACAGTTTCGACTAGGCCCGGCTGTCTCGATACCGCCCGGTGCTGTTTCAGTATTATGGTAAAACATGGTTTTGTGCATATCGGGATATGCACGGCCCGCTTGCTCTTGGGCGGTAGTCTTGTACTAGAAGATACCTCAAATAATGACTTAGCGGGAATTATGACAGGAGCGTACTTTCGTGCATCGATGACTGGGGCACAGGTGTTGTTGTAAATGGTTATGTGAAGACTTAAGACAAGCAATGCAATGCACAAATGAGCGTACGAAGGATATGGTATATATCTATGTTGCTGATTATTTGAACACACATTTTACATCAAGAAACGTAGGTATTTTGACCCAGTTTCAATTTTATCGTAATCGATCACTCAGTGATGTTCTAATAACGAAAGAGAAGCGCTTGGTTATTATTACATTGATGCTACGTGAGAACATGAACTAGTACAGAGGTTAATGGAGTTCAAACCTCTCTGCAAAATCCTGCAAGCAGTAATTACAGTTACACATAATATAAATTTAAAAAATCAAGCCGTAATAAAAAAGTTTTTTTTTAATATACATCTATTTTCTATTTTCGATCTAGTTGCACCATATCTTGAGCCGGCTAGTAGTCAATTTCAAAAAAATTATATTTTTTTGTTTGACTGAGGATTGAATCTTCCTCCCCACGACTTTTGAACGGCTGTGAATTTTTAAATAGTCTTTAATTTTTTTTTGTTTGACTGTGGATTTTACCTTCCTTACCAGCGACTGAAGTCAACCGCGCTAACAACCTCGCCAAATGCCGATTGGTTAGGACTGACATTTATTTGGTACTGCTGTAACGTCTCCCGATTTCAGAGAAATGCGTATACGTCTGCGTATGAATGCATTGTCATCGACAACGAGTATATATGCGGAGTTTCAGATCGATCGGATGTCGAAACAAAACTACAACAAAAATAGTTTTTTTATGCGTCGAAGTGTAAACCTGGCTTTAATAGTTTCTTAATATTAAAATATCTGAAAAAAAAAATTAAGCTATCAGAAATTACAAAAATTATATTATTTTTGGGTTCTCCGATCTCAATGTGACGGAGATTTCCCAATTTCCCGCTTGTACTAGTTAGTTTCCCGGACACCGTATAATATTTTCACAAAAAATATTCATACAGTAAGTACTCCTTTCATGGTCTTAGGATCCAAAGTCAAGTACGCTTACCGCAACACCACTGAGGTCGTAACCAGCACTTGTCATCTCAAAGACCATGATAATCGGAAGAAAGTGGTTTGCGGTTGAAGTACATGAGTCACGGTAATAATATTGAAAGCGATGGTTGAACCAAGTTACCGAGGAGGAAATACACTAGTATTAATCCTCATACATCTTGAAAGGTCAGAGGGAGGTTGACCTGATTGAATATCTACTTGAATGCAGTGCCATTACACTATACGAATGTGTGGAAAGAAGTATGACCTTTATTATACGATTGTTGTTTAGTTTATTACCAACAAGCTAACGTATTCTAGGGGTATACTTAGGAGATAGACAGACACCGTTCATGACTTTTCTGTAGGCCTATTTAAGATATACAATTCCGTAGTACATTATTTTGATGTATCTCATAAGGTTTAGCCAGCGTTAATATCCTTTTATATTATTTTTAATGAATTAATTGTAAAACAGTACAAATTAATTAAATTAAATTAAATTTACTTCCGCATGCGTCCTCGGAATTCGAAGTAGTTATCATTAATTTGATAATGAATATCCTATTATAAATATCATTATATTATTTAACAAATATTCATATTACTTTCCCATACGTAAGTACCAACGGATTTAGCTACCATCAATTTAAAACAAACGCTTCCATAATAAGTTATGCCATCAACTTCAATCAACACCATCTTCCGCATAGATTTTATAATAACATACCATAGAAGGCCTAAAGTGAAAGAAAAAAAGTTGTATCAAACATAAAGAGACCGACTAACACTAAACCATAGACAAATAATAATTTACTCATCAATCAAATCCGCTATTTCGTTATCACATCGAAAAAAGGTTCAATTTAATCCATCTCGTTACAAAATAGTATGTAATCAACAACTAATTACGCGTAGCAGAGGCGTGCGGTAAAAAACGGCGTATTTCCATGTTAATAAATCCATTAAAATCCCTCAACTTAAAACTGACTGCCAGTACTTACATAAAACCTACAGATTTCTTGATTAGCTTACCAGATTGGCCAATGAGGTTAAAAAAAATTCGATATGTCTATTTTTTTACATTGGCTCCACACAGGAGGCCCTGAGGGCCTATGTCATCTTTGGATATGATGTGTGGAGGGTTTATTTTAATGAAATGAAGGAGATGAAGATCTGGGGTGGAAAATGGTATAAGGGGTGGGAAATTAGTGTGTCGAGGAGTGACGGAAGTTTGAATTCATCCCTCCCACTGCGGTATTTTTTTTGTTGTATTTATTAATTTTATTTTAGTAATTTGTACATTTTAGTTTACAAATTACTAATTATTTGTTACATATGTTGTGGCTCCCACACAACATCTTGAACTTTACAATTGGGGCAGACTTTGGGTTTTCCTGCAGCGCATTATAGTATTTCATCCCTTTATATAGTATACTTGCCTTGTACTTATTTTTGCCATACATTTAGTTTTTTTGTATTTAATTTAAGCTTATTTATTTTTAGCCATCTTGATACATTATCTAGTTCATTATTTAAAACATGTATTAGTTCTTCATAGTTTCTCCAATTATATATATATTAGTGTATCTTCGGCAAATAGTCGTACTTTGCATTTTGAAAATATTTTCACCATGTCATTAATATGGAGTATGAATAATAGAGGTCCAAGGACTGATCCCTGTGGTACTCCTTATTTATTTATTTTTGCGGTGCAAACGTAGGGAACCACTTATGGTGACCTATGGCAGAGGTGTTGGTTATTCGCAGTATTAACAGTTCTCGGGGCGGCGGTACCGAAAATCTTCGATCGATTGTGACGAAAAATTGAGCCTTACTTCGTGAACACAAACAAGCTCAAAACGCACTACCATCAGTTTGACGTTTTTTTATGTTGTTTGTATGCGGCATGATATATAAGGTATCCGGGGATAAAGTGCACTAACTTCGTGAGGTGATTCTACGTGATAGTACAAGGGAAAAAAGATATACATGTTTTAATCCCTCCAGCGTTTGAGGGTCATATATGACCGAATGGCGTCCAAATTTTATAAAAATATTTTTATCTTTTTTTCTATGATACTGTTACATGTATTTTTTTTGATATTAGAAAGAAAAATAATAATTCTTTCCAGTTTGCCTAAAATATTTATAATAATATTTATTTACTGGATGCCATTAATAAAATCCTAAAAATAGACAAAATGAATAATTCATTTTTCGCTTCGTATTTATCTTTTTTTCTACTTCTACGATCATGTAGAGTCACTTCCCGAAGTTATTGCACTTTATCCTCGGTCATTCTGTATTTAAAGTTTTAATATATGAATCGTGACAGCATCTCTTGTTCTTATTATAGATTTCATTACTGGCAATCCGGAAGTTCATTGTATTGTATTTTTTCTTGTTCATTATTATAAGTTGCACGCTTCACTAAAAAATGACTGTTCTGAAGGTCCTGCATTCTGAATTTCCACCGAAATGTACCATATTTCTCTTGAACACTTTAAGATAAAAAAAATATGTGGTTATTTTTTAAGATAACCTCTGCAAATTTGACTTGAAAAGGTGATTACAAATCGCGAAATAAGCTCAGAAAATTATGCGGGGTTCGTTATTTAACATGTTTTAAATTGAGGCTGTGAGCTCTAAAAAATGGTGTAGCTTCTTAGCTTTAGGAACCGGTTATTTCTGTGTTAAAATAATGTGTTTTTTTAACTCAGAAATTTTCTAGACCCCCCCCCCCCCCCGGTCCCAACTAAGGTTATTTTGAAAATCTAGTTGGCAACACTGATTATCTTCCCTTTACAACATAATCATCATCTCACTAACTGCACGCAAGGTAGGTACAAGAGGGCTATGCTATCAAATCTTTTCAATCAATATTAATTTAATCTAATTCTACCTTATTTGCACTATAGAAACTTATGTACTTGTATCTCTTGTTTACTTACTCTCTAATGTCATTTCACAATCAAATGCCACATATATTTGTAATTCTTTTTTTAAATACTTCTACGATTTTAACTGTGACATGTTATCATTGTTTATGGTATATTTATACCGTTGATATTAAATAAATATCTTTTGAGCGCTTACTACGGATCCTGAAACATATTTTGTTTCCTGATGCATCTCCGGGGTTTTCTCACACATTCACTTAATCAATAAAACTCCGGCTTTAAAAATACACTTTTATTGTGATGGATTGACAATGGCTCTGTTATCTTAGTTAGCAGGTGGTTGGGATAAATTGAAAACCTCAAGGTTGGGACCTTGTTTACTATCATATTTTGTCGACAGCTAGCGCCATCTATGAATAACCTAATAGACTAATAAATTCTATTTGGTTTTACGCCCAGCTGGGCTTTTAGCGCTATCTATGGGCGAACTTATACACTAATACACGGAAAAAAACTTACTAATGTAGAATATTGCTAATTTTTTGAAAATTTCTTCAAATTATTCGTATTCAAGTTAAAAACGGGACTGCAGGCCTTTAAAAAATGAACTGATAGATTTTCTAATAAATACAATAATAAAAGAACACATGTTCATAAAAATATTTATTTTCAAATTTCATCTTTATACAGGATGGGGCAAAAGTAATCAGCCTATTGGAAAACGCTATAACTTTTGCAAATAACGCCAAATGTCAATTCGGTTTTGACATTTGTAAAGTAAACAAACGCAGAATACAAATCGACAAGACATGAATCGGTTTACTCTGCAAGAACGCGGAATAAAGTTTATCATTAAAAAAGACGACTTCAAAAGAACATCGGGTGATTACTTTTGCCCCAAACAACGGGATAAGTGTTATGCTTTATTTTGAAATGGCATGCTTTCACCTTTTCAACAGGAATTCAGCAATACTAATAATGTATTATCTCATTCTGTGTATCAAGGATATTACACGTTTGAATATGTTTAAAACGCGTAAAACGTTAATTTTATGTTTGCGACATTTTGTGATTTTATACCAAGAATAGAATACCGCACGTCACTGCATTATACATAGACACATTGTACTGGCACTACATAAAGTTACCTAATTTAATAATCAACAACAATAATATCTGTGTGTCACGTTTTTTTGTTTTGATCTTCGGTCAAAAGACTCCATCGTAGCTTTACTCGTTAAATAAAAGAAAGGTTTTTTCCTCTCACTGAACGAGGCCAGCTTATTCTCTGGGCTTCAGTAGTTACTTTCATATAAATATAATATAAATAATGACGAGACTTACCGGATATACTGGTAAAGGCAATGACTGCCTTTGACCTCTGGTTATGTAAGATAAAATCTTCTTTACGAACGTTGGGTGAAAACTGAAGTAATGAAAAGAAGCAGAAGAGATTATATATTATGCTGTACACTCTGTACAGTCTGACAAAAAAAAATCAACAAGTAAAAAAAACAAAGTTTTTTTCACTATAATACACTTTTTTTATTAACACTATTATGGTCGGGCATTTTACCGCCAAATTGGGGACGAAGCGCGGGTGTTTTTTTTTAATTTTAGCGCCAAAATTAGACTTTCCGCAAAATATTCATATCTTATGATTTATTTGATATTTTTCGATGAAACTTTCAGTGTTTTACTTTAAAAAGATGTCTCTACTTATTTACTTAGCAATGTATGTGTAATTCATTTTTTTTTATATACAAAAACTTTGTTCTTTCTTGGGAATCATAGAAAAAACAGTATTTCACAATCGAAATTTATTCATACAAAATTACGTTCTTAAATTAATTCATATTAAGATTATTTATAAATTTTCAATACATATTAAAAAAAACACATAATATTGCATCAATGTGTGATAGCGTTCGAAACACTTTCCTTTATGCAGGGGCACATTGCCAAACTTGCACATGTACCGCGTTTCACTGCGTAGTTTGTGAGCGGAACATAGGCGACAACGATTTTATTAATTTTATTTTTTTGTTGTGTTTCAAACTCATTGTATTAACAGGTAGATAGATCGGGTAACGCCGACAATAGAAAACACATGACCCCGCACCCATTTAGAACCCCTTGTTTACAAGTTTCCCGCTCCTTACCGCTATGCGCAACAAAACGAGTAAACTCGTCTCCGGCGTCTTACTGTAAAAAGGCGTATGACGAGTTTTCTCGTTTCCTGCAAATAATGTGTTAATAGATTTATTTAAAAATAAATTCTTTGTTTGACTGATGATTGAACCTTCCTCCCCAAGGCCTGAAGTCAACCAAGTCAAATTGGGTAGGACTGACATTTATTTCAGATAAATGCGTATAATTTCGCGTGTGTATGCATGATTGCTACCAAAAGTTGATAGAATGTATTGTCATCGACAGCGAGTCTATTTACTGAGTTTCAGCTTGATCAGATGTCGGGAAGTGGGTTAATTTCCGCTTCCAATATTTGTATTCATTCATTACCGAAAACAGAAGTGAAATTAAAGTGAATTTATTTCAAAATGAAGAGTTCTGCGATCGTTTAAATGTATTAAATGCAAATTAAACGACTTTAAATGGCAACACCAAGATGGTTCAAAGGTTAAATAATGTAACCTTAGAAAAACACTCGGACAAGCGCAGGTATTTCATATTATGTAGTTACCTAAATATGTAAATTCAGAAATTAATTTTGACATAGTAATGAAAAAAAATTAATGTTGACATAGTAATTTAAAAATTATTGTTGACATAGTAATGAAAAAAATTAGATCCACTGCATAAAATGTATACATTTTCTTGTTCAAACTGAAACTGCACTGTACTATAGAATCATATTTAAGGCCCCGTAGTAAGCGTTCAGAGATGGTTTGAAAGGGAGATATGTAATTATGTAAAAATGCTTTAGTTGCATTTAAAGATACACTGTGAATTTTTCATGCCTATAACATATTAGATAACAGAACAAAACGTATTTTTAATAATTTTCAGTATTTTTTTATCTATCGGGGGAATTTCATATAGGTATGTAATTAAAGTTTCGGAATTACAAATGTATAGATATTATCTTAGAAGAAGAAGATAGAAATTGGGAATGCGGGGTCTTGAGAAATTCTTGCTTGTGTAGTAATTTACTGTATCGTAGGACTATTGTGGGGTAAGAAAGGATTGCGGGCGGGTGTTACAAAATATTTCGAATACATTTTATATATTACCTGTACACGTGAAAGTCACATGAAAAACTTTTTAAATTTGCCATTTAAGATTTTAATAAGCAAGTTTCTCTGAATTATTTTTCATGCGTCTAAATAATGAACCTAATAAATTTCTGATGCTGTTAAAATGAGTTATGTCAAGATATTAAAAAATATAGTCAAGTGAATAAAATATCAAAAAGTTTGCGGTCAATCAGATGACCATTAAAATAGGTATTTCAAGGGGTGTATTAGGTACTAGGGTATCTTACTGTTTTTTTTTACTCTCTAAAAAAATTGCGAAAGAAAAATACGATAATGAAGTTTTTTATATGTGATTTTCATGTTGACAAATACATTTTCTACGACGATTTAAAATGTGCCAATTTGATTTTGCCGCTAAAGCGACAGGTTCGTTTTTATTCGTGAATATTCGTGGCAACTTTAGTAACAGCCTTCCTACAAGACATTGGCGTTTTCTATGTCATAATGAAGTTGTAGCCAGTCAGAACCGTTTCGGAATTAGCGGTTTTAGATCGTTAATATTAAAATTACACATTTTTAGTGCGATAATCTTAATCAGAAAAATAAACTTTAGATCTTCTACAAATATATTGTCTAATCTTTTAGTCATTTCCCGCACGACTATCTAACAAAATACTTAATTAAATAACATGTTCATAAACGTATCGCACGTATTTGTGTACCGACTCAAGACATTTAGCACTAACGGTTTGTGATTCCGCAGGCGACTAGGATGCAATTTAAATAATTAGCACTCTTATATCACTGGCGGTTACAAAGTCATAATTATTGGGAATCTGCGAGGAGACAAAGATGACTCTCGTTTTCGTCGGACGCAAATTAAAATACCAATGACCCAACATAACCACACAACACTTTCTCCCTCTCTTGAAAAAGTGCAAACATTTGCGAATATAAACAAAATATTAGGCAGACCGCTTTGTTCCGCTTTGAGACTAACGGCCGCTGTTCCCAATCCTAATAATCAAATTCTAAGCGAATCACCACTGCACTACGTAATTCCAACACACAATAATTGCTTAAGCAAGCCGCTCAGTCTAAGCCAGCCGGACAGCTGGATTGGCTATTTAAGCAATATGTAAGGAAAAAGCTAGTTACAAAAAGTGTCGACAGAGTGAAAAAATACCGCGAATCAATGATCGAATGTCACTCTGACAATCGACAGTCGCGCTCCTTTCAGTTTTTTGTGTTGCATTTGTCATTATCGTTTTAAAATGGATAGATAGGAGTTTTAGACATTTTAGATATACTAGATATTGCGGAATGGGCCGAAGTAATTGATGAAAACATCGGGTTAAACAGGCGGCGACAGGGTGTGGATGTCAATTACATCGAACTATTTATTAATTTACGGACAATATGTCCATTAAAACCCTAATATTGACACGAATAAGAAAACATAGATGACAGTGAATGAAGAGTACATGTATGTGAAGGGCAAAGACAATGTAAAATAGAAAAAGTACATATAGAAAATAACTACAAATGAATATGACAAAGAATTTTTTGACCGTTTTCGTATAAAACGTGTTTTTTATATATTTTGAACCTAATTGAGGAGAATTTAACTTATGCAAGCGAAAGGTAAGTTTTTATTTACGCAAGTGTCATTTTTGCGATGAATGTGCGAAATATTTTGCCCTTACCTCATGTCAGATCTGAAAACCTTTCAATTCTATCAATTTAATGTTATTCTTCGCACGCTTTGCTTTGATCTCCATTTTAAGGTTTGTTTGGGTTTGTTTTGCTGTCGCACGGAGAAAAAACTTACGTCGATCTGCCAAATGAAATGGAAAGTCCCGATTGTGGCATCACGTTCATGTTGTCACTTTATTTTTAATATATTATATACGTTAGTTTAAAAAATATGAAATACCAGTTTATGAATAACGGTATTTAAAAGAAGTAATGTGTATTAATAAGAGCTACAATAATTAACTCTTTAACCCTTTGCACTCTCAATTTTTTTTTTAATTTCCTACTACCAACTCCTTAATTAATTTACAAAAAGGGATAAAAAGTGGCCTCAATAAAAAGTTAAACAAAAAATTTTAAAATATGTAATTTTTATTACTCTTTCTTTACATAGAGTACAAAAAACATAGAAATATATAAAATTAACAACTTAATATGCCCTTATTCACTACTAACGAAATATTTGCTACTAAAAACAGTAAAAACAAATGTAAATACACAAACAGAACAAAATATTATGTGATAACAAGTGAATAGGTATAAGAATCCTTTGTTATGTGTTGGGAGAAATCCCTCAGCGCTTCCTATTGTTACACAGGTAGATAGGCAAGTACCTACCTACTTACATGCGTCGCAACCAAATAACTGCGCAGTGCATTTACAAGGTTAAAAATAATACGATTTTAAAAATTATCTAAAAGGCGAAACTTGACGAGATATATGTATTTTGCGTATTCGGAATATTCAGAATGAGATATAAAGTGTTTAAAAGAAAAAAAAATACATTTGATAATTTAAATTATTTTTCGAAATTGCATTACTATAATGTCGAGTATGACTCGACATAGGAGTTGGTGTAAGAAATATAATGTCGAGCCACACTCGACAAAGGAGTGGTATGAGTTAATATTAATTTAACAAAGAAAGTTTTTAATTTGATGTCATTTTATTGTCTATGGTAATGTGCGGTAGTGTGTGGGGCTACTTAAGATTTTCAAAGATAAAATGATTGGGAACAACGCAAATCGAACGTTCCCTACAAAATGCTTAAAAATCGCTTGGCTGAGCAAAAACAAAGATTTGAACTTAGATAACGATTAAAAAGTTGGGAACAGCGGCCGTAACTATATCACTCACTAAATCGATATCTTCGGGTTTTTGTACGAAACAAATTGGTCCTAAATAAACCATAGATAAGTCAATATATAGACAGTACAATTCTCATTCGCAGCCTACTTATTATATTATACGCCAATGAAAAACTTTGAAAGTGGAACTAGGTGTTTAAAGTAGGTACCCATTATATGTGATGTTCCTGTCCCGGTTACAATGTCTCGGTGACTTTGCGGTCACTGGAACGCACCATATATTTGGAACTGGTTTCTATTTAGAACTGGATTGCGCAACTAGGTAGACAATTAGGTGTATTATTGTTAAAAAAATGCATAACTTCTGTATTTTTGATTACTGTTACACTGAATTATTATTGTTTGCTGTTTGTAAAAGCGTATAAAATACTCGTATATAAATAATTTTAATTCCAAGCATGGAGTGAATACGAATCTGACTCAGGCAATTGTGTTTCTGTATGAGGGAAGCGTTGCGCGTGTTAGGATAAACGGTGGTTTTACGGGGTGATTTGATATAAAAAAGGTGTTAAACAAGGCTGCGTAATGTCACCGTGGCTATTCAATCTATGCATGGATAATTGTATCTAAGAATTTAAAGAGGTGGGATTGGGCGGGAATTTGAGTAATCTGAAAGAATGTTGCCTGTTGTATGCTGATGATGCGGTGCTGATTGCTAACAGTATGGAAGATCTACAGTATCTCGTGTCTATGATGAACAAAGTACGTATGAAGAATGAGTTAATGATGAATGTAAGTAAGTCTAAAGTCATGGTGTTTGAAAGAGGAATACTTGGAGCAGGTGGATGAGTTTGTGTATTTAGGAAGTATGTTTATGAGAGATGGGAAGGCTGACAGAGATATTGAAAAAAGGGTAAATGCAGGTAACTCCATTAATGGAGGACTGAACGCAGTTGGCGATAACAAAAATTTGTCCGAAGAAGCAAAATTCGCAGTCCACAATGGAGTACTGGTACTTACCCTGATGCATGGAAGTGAGGCATGAAACTGGGAGAGAAAGGATGAACGTTGATTGAATGCCGTTGAAATGAGATCCCTGAGGCGTATGTGTGGTAAAACCACATATGAAATGTGGAGATCTCCAAAGAGTGCAAGGTTGATGTACTTAAGCATAATCGGATTGGCGATGTAGAGCGAATGAGCAAAGAAATGAGTGTAAGGAGAATATATTATGCGAATGCGAATGGTAGCAGAAGTCGGGGACGCCCGAGGAAGACATGGCACGATCAAGTGAATCAGATACTTGAGTCGGGCCATGTCAAGAGTCAGAATAATAGAAGAGTATGTATGAATGTGAATGAGGCAAGAAGTGTGTGCCAAGACCGAGTAGTTTGACGGTCCATCCTCTCTGCCTACCCCTGCGGAGAAACAGCGTGATGGTTAGTGAGTTAGTTAATAGTTTAAAAAAACGTTGTTTTTGAGAAACAGTTAGCTCTAGAGAGAAAGGGAGCTATTGACCAAATTGTACTTATGTTGTTGCAAGTCAAATCGTAATAGCGTAAACAATTTACATATTACGTATCTATTATGAGCTATACGTATAAGGGGTCATCCGAGTGTTTGAACATTAGAGTCAAGCCCGTAGAAAAAACTTCAATAATTAATTACATTCTATTATAAGATTTGATTACACAATCATGATGGAAAAATAGTTTATTGTTTCGTATAAAGCCACTTTCTTTTGGAAATAATTAGGTATGTAGTAACGTAGGTAAATACTTATTCATGCCTCTAAACATATTAAATAACAGAACAAAACGTGTTTTAAATAATTTTCGGAGCTTACTTTGTGATTTTTTTCTATCGAGGAAATTTCATATAATTAACGTTTCGGCATAACAAATATATAAATATTATCTTATAAAATAACACATATGTTTTTTGGAACTTTAAAACTTAAAGAGTTAACGATAAACTTAATATAAATCGGTAGAAATTGGGTATGCAGGGGATTAACGTCCTCTTAAATGTGTTACGTTTAATTTTTGTGACCCTAAGTTCATTGAAGCGTGTTTAGAGCCATATTTGACCTTCGCAAGTTGACCGGACAGGTAAAAATAATAACAATAACAGGTAAGTATCAATCTCCACGCTTACAAAGGTAATTTGGAGTTGCTATTGTCGTGCTATTGTCAACGGCAAAATGCCAACTATATCGCGTGGTAAATTGCATTTCTCGCAACGACACAATGATCGTGTATTTTTTACGCATACCCGATTAACATAGTATATTTAAATTTACGTAAGTACGAATAAATGTGACCCTAATTAAGAAATAACTGAGTCTTTGGGAAAAGTATACAAGGTTGCTGAATCAAAAGATGGTTTTATTCTGTGATTAAGTTGGGTTATGATTGAATAAATAAGGTAGCTTCAAGAAACTGAACTATCCATCGATATGTTTCTCGCGGGGGTGGGCAGAGAGGATGAAACGCCACAAAAATAAGATTAACTCTCATTCATGCGTTGTATCATACATACTCTACTGTTATACCGACTTAAATATTATTTTTTTACTTGGTTGTCCCATGTTTTCCCAGGGCGTTCATGACTTGACTTTAAACATATATATTCAGAAGTTCCATGATATTTCATCAAAATGACAATTAAACACACATTTAAAAAGTGATATAGAGTCATTAAATGTGGTGAAACAAAAACTTGGTTAAATAGTCACCTATGTAATCTAGTTTTTGTTTCATGACTTTAAAGCACTTTTTGTAGGTGTGTTGCACTGTCATTTTTATGAGATTCCCTGTCACCATATTCAAAAACAACAAGCGTCGATACGAAATATTACCCACATATGTAAGTTATACCTATTGCACATGTTTGATATTACCTACGTATGTAAATAATACCGATTGCACATGTTATTATTACCTACGTATGTAAGTTATACCTATTACACGTGTTAGTTAATACCTACGTATGTAAGTTATACCTATTTCACATGTTAGTTATTACCTAGGTATGTAAGTACCACTTACACTCGCCTGATATCGTAGATCTCCATCCCATTTGAATTTCGTAAAAATAGACTTTATTGGAAATTTAAGCCTAGATTGGACTTATATTCTGACAAAAAATACGCCCACAGGGCACTTTTTGTGTTATTCTTTATTCCATGACTTAGCGCAATACCCCAAGCGCTCTGTCTCACTTACACTCGCCTGACATTGAAGATCTTCGTTACATTAAATTTCGTAAACAAATTTGTTTATTGGAAATTTAAGCCGCAATTAGCCAAATATTTAGATCAAGAATGACGTTTTCAGTTAACAGTCTCGTTCCGTATGACTCATGCTGCGTATGACAAGAGCAAAACGCGCGGGCCGAGCCACGAATTACGGGAAAGGAATGAAGCAACCGCAAGCGGCATTTCACGCCAGTTGCTTCGTTCCTTTCCTTTAAGTAGTGGTTCAGCTCGGCAGTTCGGCTCGCATGTTTAAACGCACCCTTATAAGCCATTCTTTTACCAGTTGGTCCCTCTTTACGAATACTAAGTGAAAAATGATTTCATTTAATAATAATGTATTATTTAATTGTTTCAGAAATGAAGTTGGCAGTTTTGTTACTGTTTGTGGCACTGGCCATTCTGCCCGTGTGGACTGAAGAGATCTACGATTATCCACAGGATGGTAAGTTTTATTGAAGTGAAACTTCTTTACGCGCGTTATGCAATTTCGAGGACCGGAGTAAAATCAACTCATGACCGTCATGAAAAACCGTGATCATTTAGCTATAGGAGCCTAGCCAATATTATATACCTACTTTAGGTCACTCTCCAAACTCAGCTTCGCGGTCTAGAGGCAGAGCGCCCGATTGTCGTCGTGAAGAACCGAGGTCCGATCCCCGCTTTAACTAATTTTTTTTTCTTTTCGTGATTTTTTTAATATTAATTTTTTAAAAGTGATAAAATGCTCTCGTGCTGCGACTTTTAGATATTTTGACTATATGATATTTTGGTCGAATACGTAATAACCGCGGTCTAGAGGCAGAGCGTTCGACACTCGTTATGCAAGACCCGGGTTCGAATCCCATATTTTTATAACTTTTAATTTTTTTTATCACATGCTACTTATAAATATGTCAATAGACAGAAAAAAAGAGAGAATGAAATGAAAAGAGAGAGAGAAGAATAATAAAAGTTTCACTTCCGTCGTGCGTAGGCTTGCCACACACTGTATTTTTTTTTTAACCCCTGGGGTCTAACTAGGGCCTCCGTGGTCGAGGGGTTAGGCTCTCGAATAGCAAACCGAAGGTCGTGGCTTCAAATCCTAGTGTGCGCAAGTAAATTTTATCTGATTTATTTGTGTTATGTCACAATTTTCTACGTTCTAGAGTGGAAAATTCTCTCAGTGTTCGCCCTGGTGTAAGAACCGCCATTCAGAATTGAAACGCTGCTTGAAATGGCTTTAGCCGTATTCGCTCCCACCTTCCTCTTCCCCATATTCTTCCCCTCCCCTCTACCTTCAGCTTCACACATACTCCAATTGGGGATGCTATAATCTCACTGGCTCTAGATTGTTGGGAGCAGTTAGGACTCTAGTGCGGTATTCACATAAAAAAATATATATCATGAAATATTCCCGATTGACATAAAATTTCAAATAAATTCGTTGTTTTTGAGCGGTCCCAAAATGAAAAACGGTCTTTGAAAGCATATGAAATGCTTTTTCAGATTATAATATTGCAAATGTACGTAATATTATACAATTATTTATTTTTCTCAAACATAACTAAAGCTTTTGAAAATCCCTTACCAATGATATTTTTCTTGTAAATTTATCACTTTACAAGACATATTACAACTCAACATTAATATGCTCAACATATTATAAAGCTTACTATCGCATGAAAAATTTCACTTGTTTTGTATAAATATAATTATTTTAAAACTTGGCAAACCTTGACCGAGTGAACATAATAATTTTTAATTGTTTTTTTTTATGTTAGTGTTTTTAAAATTTATTTATATTTTAATTGCGGCGAAGCTTAATTAATGTCAAATCACTATTTTGATTCATCTTTATAACGAATTGGTGTAGGTACATTATGAATACCAAAAAATATGCTTTAGTTAAATTGAATGTTTTCCTATCGCTTCGCTTGAGTATAACTAAAAAAAATAAATTACTCAATAAAAAATATAAATATAAACTACTAAAAAAATATGTTTTTTCAATTGAAATGTATGAACTCGTAAAGGAAACAACTTAAAAAAATACAGTATTATAGCAAAGATTATCTGTGACAGTTTCACTTGATTAAATTTTTTGCTTTCTTATAAAATTATTTACAAATTAAATGAAAGCCAGTTTTTTGCTTGAAATCGAACGTTTCTAGACTCCGTTTGTCAAGCGATTTTAGTGCCTATTACCTACGATATAAGGTATACCAAGAATATACACATTTTTGGCTTGTAGCTTCATCGTAAACCGAAAATAACTATCTAAGAATCTATTTTATGGCCATATTTTTGTTTAAAATAAGAAATTAAAAAACTAACCTTAAAACTTTGAAATCAATAAGAATGGCCCGCCAAGTGACAAGCGGTTTTAATTTTTACAAAATAACTATTAAAATGCATTATTTTCCATTTCTGGAAACTGTATTACTTACTTCTCATGCTTCTCATTATTATCTAACAACTTCAAAGTGCGTATTAAACGTGTCGCTATTTTCTGTATATTTACGATAACTTTTTATATTCTTTATTGCAGCGATAACAAGGCAGTCCCGCCAGGCTAATGCAGATGAAATGGTGCAAAACATTCTCCAATGGCTACAGGGTGTTTACAAACAAAATAATAGAAAAGGTAGGTTATCCTACATTAAAATATATTCATATAATGGGTCACCAGATGATCATCAATCTATCTATGTTCGTTTGTTCAGAATCTTTAATATACAAAATTTCTTCACTGATTGCTTTGAAATTTTGACACAACGTCGCATTCGAATACGTGTGTGTTTTTATATATCTAAATTATATAGATGTCACCTGTGACAGGTAAAAACATACTTTTTTGTAAACCAGTGGCATCAGTTGGATGTAAAAGCAACACATGTATTTCTCTATCTGGACAGACAGACTAAGCCTGGCGCATGAAAATGCAACATGGCAACGCATGGCGGGGTTCAGCTAGTTGTGTAATAATATGAATATCAAATCGGGAGAAAATAACTGTGATGTTATCATAGCGAGGTCACCACATTAGGGAATTTTTAAAAAGAAAAACCTGACAACATAGAATTTCTCTTATTACCATTATTGCACGGGTACGATGTTGCTTTAGCAAAGATGGAGTATATAGCTAACAGAGCATCGAACCCGAGACGCCTGGGTAGGAACCCGATGCATTGGTTCACTTAACTACTAACCAGGTCTTATCAAACTTTTATTTTTATTTATTTATTCCTTTAGATTTACACACAGTACAATATGATACAAGATATAAGTAAAATATTTTTAGTCATTATAGATTATTGTACCTTATCACGTCGAAATTATTGGTTCCTAACTAGGCAAATTGCCCGTTCCAAGCAACCAAAATATGTGAAAGTAAGTGTGTGATTTGTCTATACCTATAATATATGTCATTAATGTTTTAATTTGTGATGTTTAATCGTTACAATCTTATGATAGAATCGAACTTGAGCTGTTGTATGTTTCAATTGTGTATGAGCAATAATTAGAATAGTGGAAGATACATATAGTGTGTGATTAGTCTATGTTTATTTATTTATTAACTAACTAGATATTCATTTATTAACTAGATACTTAGTTTCATACTAACTAAACCTAAACACATTTAAAACTTCACAAACTTCTCGCAATACCAGAACAAGACATGCACACCAACTACTAATACCAAAAACCAACACATCCTTTGGACAAAAACACTACAGATTCCAGGCTATAAAACTATTCAATTCACTTCCAACACAATATAAAACATCTAATCTTACAGAATACAAAAAACACAAATGGAACTGGCTACAATCCTGTTAATATTTAATTTTTTATATTTCACTTTTTTTTGGAATAACTATGGAAAAACTACTGTTATAACTATGGAAAAATCGATTTTATATTTTAATTTTTAATGTTTCTCTGTGTAACCAACTCCACTGTATTGTTTTAGAATTATATAACTTTACAATTGAAAAAGTCCTCCACAACACAGGTGAACTCCTAGCGTGGAGGACAATATACTATACCATTGTTTAACAAATATATTAAAGAATAAATAAAAAAAATAAAAAAAACTACACACAGTTATAGAAGTATATATAAGAATATAGAATTCATTTCATGCTTCAAGTCTGGCCAATCGAGCCTTAAATTTCCAATACAAAACTGTGTTTTATCGTCATTACGAAACTAAAATGGGAAGGCGATATACAATGTCAGGCAAGTGTAAGAGGGACAGATTGCGTGCTGAATGGGCTTGAACCATTAAGTATTAAGTCAACGGCGACATTGGTTTTAATTCAAATTTACATGGAAGGCATTTCTAGTTTCAATTATATAATCAGTGGTGACAGAGCTGCATTTCCTAACTGTTGTATTGTAAATACTCAATATACATTCAGAACAAACATAACTTTTATTGCATAAATGATTAATCATACAATAATATTGATAAATTTAATTCATTTCAAATTAAAGATTATAAATGCTTCTGTATACCATCTGGATTACCCTTAAGTGGATTTCTGTTCATCTCACAGAAAAATAATTCTAAAACATTTTCATTGTGCTAATCACAATGACAAATGACAAAGAGTAATTTATTAAAACATTAAATGACTAGTTTTAATAAATTACTCTTCATAATTGTTTGTACATACCTGTTACACCACTTTGTTTCCTCTGCATACAACTTACCTTTTTCTTCTCCTTGTGTTAAGTCCCACTCTAACACCTAATGACTTTGTATAAGCAATGTTAGTTTGTATTTGCCCTGAGGAAAGAAAGCATCTTTCATAACAGGTAGACAGGTTAAATAAATGATTATTATTAACATTCCAGCCCGTCAGAATCTTGGATACCTTCCCCCGGCGGGTCAGAACGCTGAGAGACCTCGTCCCTTCCGCCCGCCGGCAGCGCAGACGCCCTACAAACCCGCCAATTCTGTGACCTACGAACCCTCAACAGAAGGAACAACTGATGGACCATACCAACCTTCCGGAAGTCCCTTCTCCCCGTCGAGTCCTTCTAGCCTCGCCCCCTACCCCCCATCAAGCCAGCAATACCCTGACTACAGCAGCTCCGGATACCCATTACCCGGACCTTCTCCTCAACCACCTTTCATCAGCCCTAACCCAGATTATGACTATCCTAACCCTGACAGCAATAAAGATAAGTCTTCTTCTACCAATTTACCCTACATTCCCCCAGGCACGAGCACACCAGGATACAAGCCAACTTCAAGCTACCCAACTTCCACATCTCGTCCCGATTATGAAACTACGTATAAACCTATCCCAAGCAACCCCCCTCCAAGCTCTTCGTACAAACCAATTCCTACCAATCCTCCAAGTGTTACTTACCAACCAAGCACTACCGATTACAATCCCATCTCTTCTACGTACAAACCAAGCACAACTCCAGATGATGACGATGACTCCCACCCCCCTCACATCCACGCTATCGACGTTGAATGCGCCAAAGACATGATGACAATCAATTTAGAATTCAACAAGGTTTACAACGGAATCATCTATTCGAAGGGATTCTTCTCAAACCCTAACTGCAGATATGTCCAAGAAAACTCTAACGAAATTAAATACTCTTTTACGCTAAGCTTGAACTCTTGCGGTACCGAGTTCATCAACGGATTCGAGACACAAGGAAAGTCTTACTTGGAGAATGTACTTGTTTTACAGAATGAGGCCGGCATTCAAGAAGTATGGGACAGCATCAGGAGTGTGAGATGTCTCTGGGAAGGTAACATAAATAAACAGCTGTCCGTCGCACTGAGCGTCGGCATGCTAAACCAAGAGATTGTCACGTTCAGCGGAGACACGGCCATGGCTAGTTTAGATATTCAAGTCGGTAGAGGACCTTTCTCTAATCCCGCCAACGGATTAGTAAAGATCGGAGAAACTATGACTCTAGTTATTTCAATCACAGGCGATCCAGCTTTCGATATTCAAGTAAAGGATTGTGTTGCTCGTGACGATAGCTCAGAAAACGTTGTGAGACTCACAGACGAGGACGGTTGCATCTTAAAACCTAAACTGTTCGGTGCTTTCCAGAAGACGAGAGAAACGGGAAACACAGGTGCTTCAATTCTTGCGTACGCATTCTTCAGCGCATTCAAATTCCCCGATGCGATGGATCTTATCATGGAATGCAATGTGGAGCTTTGCAAGACGAATTGCGAAGTTTGCCAAGAGCCGGGACAGAAGTTGGAGCCTGGAAAGAGACGTAGAAGGGATATTTACTCCGGCAATGATACTCTCGCTGATCCTATTCGAGTCGGCAAAGGTCTGAAGGTGATATTGCCTGAAGATATGGCCTTTTCAGAACCTCTTGGAGTGTGTCTATCGTACGCCGGCTTTTTGTGGGGAGCGGCGTTCATCTTATTTGTTCTTATGATCAGCTGCATCACAGCTGGATGTATGTGGCTCAAGCTGCAGAAGCATTCTCAGTGCAAAAATCACATGTGATAACACAACGAAGTATTATTTAATTTATGCTTTTATGTATACATATTATGAAAGGGCGATGAAGATTTATGTGTTGTAAAATATACAGCATTGTAAAAATTTATTTTATGATGATTTAATATTTTTGTTATGTAGCCAAATATGAATAATTAACAAAGCATTTTTTTGCCATTTTATATACAATTTTGTTTTTTTACAACGAAATTATGTGAATTATCCATTCTGTTTTATGTTAACACGGAAAAATAATTAGAATTTTTGGATCAAATTGCATTTTTGCAAAAACACAGATGTCATGTTAGTAGTGTTAAAAAAACCCATCAAAGATGCATTAATATTTTAAAATCTTAACTCTTTAATAAAACCATTTCGATGGTCCCGAAGAAAAATGCCGAATGTGCAAATTTGTAGTTTTACAATAGAGTTGTTTAAAATTTTGATTCTGCATTTTTACTGTTTGAGATCAAGAAATATATTGTCATCTAACCCTTATTTATTTAATCGGAGAAATATATTATCGAAAACAGTAAAGATACAGAAATTAAACATTAAACAGCTCTACTTAAAAAACTACAAATTTGCACATACAACGTTGTTCTTCGGGACCGTCAATTTGTAAATTTTATAATGTTTATATGTTGTAAATATTGAAATGAAAAATTCATGCACAAACAATAATTTCCTATGGCATTGTAAAGTATAATATATAAACAATAATAATATCAGATATCATATTTAAATCATTTTAGATTTATAATTGATATCTACGATTATGTTAGAAAACCTGAGATAAATGCAATAATAGATAGACAAGTATTGCTGTGTGTAATGAAGATATGAAGTATGAATACTTAATAATTACAATTAAATAGTCGATCCACTGCCAGTAAATAAATTAAACAAAACATAAACTTGTGATTTGTTTAAAATAAATATTAAGATGCTCAGACAGACAAAGATAGAAGGCTCAAACTATGAATTTTATATTTTTATAAATATATCTGTCTAATAGTTAAGTATTTTATTATAGAAATTAAATGTGAAATAAACATGAAAAACTATAAACAGTTTCTTTTATTTTAAACATCTTTTAACAAACAGTTGAAACGTAAGCATGCTCAGTATGTTTTACGGGTATTTTAATGTAGCCTGTTCGAACCTGCAAAAACCTCATACCAGATCTAAATAGTCAGATACTTCCCAACCTCCCTCTTACCTATCTCCGTTACTTCCCTGCTGCCTTCAGCCTCACAATATCCCAATCAGAGATGTCACAGTCCTGTTGGGTCCTGACAGTTGGGATCCCTGTGCCGGCTAGATGTGAATAACCAGGTACTTTCCAACCTTCATCTCCCTTATCTCCTTCCCTTGCCCACTCTCTTCAGCCTCAAAACTTACCCCAATCGGAGATGCCGTAGTCATCATATTATTGGTTTCAGACAACTGGGACCTTATGCCAGTTTGGCGTCCAGATCTGAATAAACAGGTACTTCACAAACTTCCTCTTCCCATCTCCTTCCCTTCCCTAGTACTAATAATTGAGGATGCAACAGTCCTACTGACTCCGAACAGTTAACATGTTTATTTAACCCTAGATAACTAAACTGTTTTCATTGTTTCATTGTAACTACACTTTCGTCGAGTGTTCTACGCAATAAAACACTAGAAATAAATCAAAAATATTTAATTAAGATAGGAACTTGTTACATGGCACAAAAGTAAGGTTTATAATGAACAAATTAATATCAAAATATCAGTCTACACAGTGACCACACATGACAACATTATGTGGACCACAAATAGCCTTTCTACATCTGGTGCAACGGTGTTTGGTCATCCTCCAGGCCTTGGATGGACACAGGTAGCTAATTTTACACACGTTTGACGTAGAAGGAACCGGAGCTTCTATTGTAGTAGATTCGCCAACATTAACAATAAATATATGAATGTATTTTTTTTTTTTATATTTACTCCACACAGGAGGCCCTGAAGAAAATAATTTCCCTCAGGGCCTATGTCATCTTTGGGGATGCTGTGTGGAGGGTCTTTTTGTGGAGAGGAAGGAGTGAACATGGGTCTTGAAGAGTCCCATGTTGTAGGAGGGAGGAAACACAGAGGCCGGCAGTTCGTTCCACAGCCGAGCTGTTGAACTTAAGAACGAATCATAGAAGCGACCCGTTCTCATGTGACAAGTGTCAACTGTGTACAAATGTTGGGCGCGCGTTTGGCGTGTATCCCGACTACGCACCGGTGCCGAAGGGATCAATGACGCTAGTTCCTCAGAGCATCTTCCATTGTAATACCGATAGAACAAGGACAGCATACCTACCTGACGCCTGTGCTCTAAAGATTGCAGTCCGTTTGTTAAGATTGGGGAATCTATCAAACGGACCGCCCGTTTCTGCACAGAGTCAAGGGTTTTTTTCAGGTATTTTGGGGCTCCAGACCAGAGATGGCTGCCAAATTCGACAGTAGGGCGCACTTGCGATTTGTACAGGGTGAGCAGTTGTGTACTATTAAAGTATCTGCGGGCCCTGTACAGTACGCCCAGCTTCTGAGAGGCCAACTTTACTCTAGCTTCGATGGAGCCCCCGTACCTGAGCTGGTCACTTATAGTTACACCAAGCATATCAATGGAAGGCCTGTTCGGAAGATTGCTTCCGTTGAAGGAGACTAGATTATCATTTGGATCCCTTTTAGACGTAATCAGACAGGATTGGGTCTTTGAAACATTAAATTCGACGAGATTATTTTTACCCCAGGAGGAAATACTCTCGAGATAACCGTCCATTCTCTGCTTCAAAGCCCTCCGAGCCGTTGGAGTTTGTGTGCCCTTTGGGGGCTTGTCAAACAAAAAGCTATCATGAACTGTACTGTCATCCGCGTAACAATGAATCGGTGCACATGTCAAAAGGTCATTGATGTGCAACAAAAACAAAGTCGGAGACAGAACCGATCCCTGTGGGACGCCAGCATTTATGGAGTGCGAGGAAGAGGTGAAACCGTCAGCAACCGCCTGAATCGACCTATCCCTTAAAAAGTCAGCAATCCACGTACACAGGGATGCGGGAAGTCCGTAAGAATGCAATTTGTTGACAAGTCCTCGGTGCCAGACCCGGTCAAAGGCCTTGGATATGTCTAGTGCGACCGTTTGGATCTCACCGTGACGTTCCAGGCACCGCCCCCAAACATGCGTCACATACGCGAGAAGATCACCGCACGAGCGGTTCCGCCGGAATCCGTATTGACGGTCGTTGATAATTTTGTTCTTCTCGAGGTATGTGAGCAGTTTGTCGTTGATCACACGTTCCATCACTTTGGACAGAACTGATGTGATCGCTATGGGGCGGTAGTTGGCCGGGTTGGAGCGGTCACCTTTCTTGGGAATAGGGTGAATTACCGCTTTTTTCCAACCAGAGGGCACAGTGCCACACTTCAGGGACATTTTGAAGAGCTTTGTCAAAACTGGAACTATTTCCGCAGCACACCTCTGCAATACCAGGGCAGGTATTCCATCAGGTCCACTAGCTTTGTTAACATCGAGCCCCCGTATGACGTGGAGTACATCCCGATGCCGGATCCTCAGCTTTTTCATATAGAAGCCGCAGTGAGGAACCGACGGCGGAACAGCACCCCCGTCGTCGAGGGTCGAGTTTTCCGCAAACATTTTCCCTAATAGGTTTGCCTTTTCGGTGGCGGTGTTTGCTAGTGAGCCGTCAGGTCTGGTAAGAGGTGGCAAACTGGGTTTGCAAAAATTTCGACCTATTGAGCCCGCAAGCGACCAGAATGCTCTGCTGCCATGCGGGCAGGCAGCCAGCTTTTTGCTGATCTGCAGGTCGTGTTCGAATTTTGACCTATTGATGATTCTCTTGCATTCCTTTGCCGATTTGTTGTATGCTGATCTGCTTTCGGGCGTTCGAGATGTGTTGTAGGCTCGGTAAGCCGCGTTTTTTCGTCGAACTGCTTCGGAGCATTGTCGACTGAACCACGGCTTTGAGCCCACACCAGTTTCTTTAGTAGTCGATTGTATGAAGCCATCCATCGCCGAATTGATGACTTCACCAATCTCCTGGGCACATCTTGAAGGGTCCGAAGTCCGAAAACAAACAGCTGACCACGGAAAAGCATTGAAATGGGCCCGCATACCGAACCAATCTGCTGACCTATAGTGCCACACTTTTCTCCTCAGCCTCTCATTGGTTGGTCTGAGGCTAACGGGGATTGATGTCGTCACTAGGCAGTGGTCAGATGATCCCAGAGGCGCTGTGACGTCAATCTTATAACCGTGTGGCACAGTAGTTAAGAATAGGTCTAACAGATTGGAGCGGTGAGTCTGGACATCAGGAACCCTTGTAGGCTCCTGAACCAATTGCTCTAATCCGTAGCAAATGGCAAAGGATTCCGCCTGTCGGCCAGCCGAGTCCGTTGGGCCTGAGAACTTCAACCATGGTTCATTATGAACGTTGAAGTCCCCCAGAACAACAAACTCGGCCGAAGGGTAGCGGGGCAAGAGATCATCAATAGTATCGCTCAAATGTTTGAAGAGCTCGGAAGTGTCTGATTCGCTATGGTTCGGTGAGCGGTATAGACATGCGTAGAATCTTGCCGTACTGGCAAGATTGACGCGCACCCACATTACGTCGAATCTGGAGTTTTCCAGACTCAATAGTCGCACACAGTTGACGTCAGCTCGACTATAGAGGCAGACTCCTCCTTTCAGTCGGAATTTGCTTGCGAGGGTAAAGCCCGGGCAGTCCAGATAGGAGGAGTCTGGCGGCTCGGCTATCTGAGTTTCGGATAGGAAAAGAAGGTTGGGACGTTGGGACAAAAGATGGTGATGGACGGAATTTAAATTTGTGTGCAGGCCGCGAATGTTGGCAAAATTTACCAACAGTTTTGGCCCGCACCGGGGACGCCTGCTACTCGCCGCTGTAAAGATGTTATGTTTGTTTTTATGTATATTCATGATTTTAATTTTTTTTTTTTTTTTTTTTTTTAAGGGTATGAAGTGAAAGGAAGGTCTGGAATGGAAAGGTGTGAAGGGTGGGTAGGAATATGGGGTTCAGGCTGTCCAGGAGTGATGAGCGTTTGGTTCCAGCCCACCCACTGCGGTGCTAGGCGATAGGCTGGGAGAGTCCGGCTGGAGAGGGCATCCAATGCGCCCCAAACGCTGCTGCTGGGTCCCCTCCGGTCACGAACCGGCACAACAGCAGTGGCGGGGTTTTTACACTCGCTGATGGGGCAGCCCACCCTTAGTCGTGAGCCTGAGGGTCGGGCCCCTGTACTATCGAGCGGCCCGGACAGCGGTAACCGGTTGTAAAGGGTCTCCCTCAACCAGCATCTCCCAACCGGCCCGCCACGCAGAAGGTGGGCCGACGCACCCGCCACCAAGACCTGGGCAAACCTTAACCCATGAACCCGGGCACCCCTGCTAAGTCACCAAACGTAGCGAACCACTTGGGGTGACCTGTGGCAGAGGTGTTGGTCATCCAATAAATGGTTCCCAGGGCGGCGGTACCCATTCCCGCCTACCAAATTGAAAATGTATGTACCTTAAAAATAAAAATTGTTGTTATAACTAAACTTTCGTCCAGCGGACGACGAGATGGTCATAGGACACGTCCTAGTATGCGTGTGACTGCAATCGCGTCACGTGCTGCACTGTTTACTCAAATTAGGAAGGTAATGAAAGAGTCAAGGTCGGAGAGCGGGGGGAAGTAGGTGATTTCAAATTTCGCCGAATAGCGCGTCGTCGCCTCGACGAGCGATTAGTTATCTAGGGTTAAAAACACAATTTGTAAAATTTACTTATTTTTAGGGGTGTATTGCAAAATGACAATTCAACACACCTAGGTTAAATAGATTATATATGTAATTGTTTCATCACTTTTAATGACTCTATACCTTTTAAAGGTGTGTTGAATTGTCATTTTGAGGAGTTATCATGGAACTAAATTGTTAACCTCGATACAGGCTTACTCCTAGTGAGGTTGATTTTTATGAGAAAAAACGTGATATATGCAAAGTGAGGTGCAATAAATAAATAATACAAATCACAATTTAAAAAAAATTAAAACTTCTGTCAATTTTCTAATAATTTATTTATATGAAACTACAAAAAAGTGAGGTGAAAATAGCGTTAGTAATACATTTGTCTATAAAATGCATTTATTTTGACTTTTTTTTTCATTATCAAGTAATTTTAGTTACAAAAAACGTAAATTGAGCCTATTTTTTTATGTTTGCATTAAAAATTTCGATATATGAAAAATGATAATATTTTTTTTATTATAAAATTTGAGACCATATTTTATCACATTTCAAAAACGGTTTTTAGTTTTCGAGTAAGTTCAGAAATATTCCTTTTATTTGGATTTTATTACAAAGCGGAAACACACCGACCTTCTATCAAAATATGGCCTGAGTTAACCTAATTTTTTTTCATGACTTTATATAACTTTTTAATAGTGTTGAAGTGTATTGAATTGCCATTGTCCTAAGTTGTCCGGTTACACCTAGAACAACCTTGAAGGGATTAAGCCAGATATATTTGAAAAATAAAATTGAAAACACACAGAATGAACCATTTCCTAATGATTTATTGAAAGCTAAACATTATCGTTACGTAGCAAATATCTTAAATAAATACACAATACAAACGATTTAAATAAAATTTAAACTTTATGTTCTATCCTTGCCAAGGCGACAAAACTCTTCTTTGTAGTGAGATCGTGATAGCCGACTGGCCCCATTTCACAGTCGGCGCAGCTCAGGTATTTAATGTCATCTTTCGTCAACGAGAAACCGATGTTTTCAAACGTGTACATGTCGTCAACTTCCCAGAAATCTAATAAGTCTTCGCTCTCCGGATCTAGGAAGTTCTTCTTTTGGGTCATCAGCGGAAGGTTTTTCTACAAATAATAAGACATATAGATAATAGAATGATTCAATATTACAATCGGAGTCACAAAAATCGCACATCTTTGAAAATAAGTTTCATATGCCCAGTTTCTTGGAAGGTAGATTTAGTTGGGCTTCCATGGATCCCCGATACTTCAGCCAGTCTGAGATACTTACTCCAAGCATTTCAATGGAGTCTTTATTGGGGAGTACGAAATTGCAGGCGCTAAAGTGTCAACTACTGCAGATCACATCTACGCAAGGAGCCGTCCAATCGTTGTTTCCACCTACAGACCAATGGCATAACTTTCATTGGATAGCAGCTTTGATAGTCCATGGTCGTAGCTCGGCGACTGTCAGCATGCTTCCATGCCATATGTCCCCTTCTTAATATTACCTATGTTGAAAACTGATAGAAGAATGAAAACTGAGCTATTTTAAAAATAAATTATTATTTGAGTACACCACTGTAATACACTGCTCTTGGAGTGGCAAGACCCAAAGCTTGGAATGGAAACTGCCACATGATTTAAGAATGATCAAAGACTCGACAGAATTTAAAGCTAAACTTAAAACTCATCTTTTCAGAAGATAAATAGATAATTTTCAGACTTAAATAGTTGTCCCCATTAGATATTTAAGTTGAAATCAAATTTGTGTTTTTAAAGAGCCTTTGCATGCAGCGGAATTCGACAAGTTTACCCATTTGTTTTCATTTTATATACGCCTTCTGTTTATTTGTATAAATTTGGTTATTTTGTGAAATAATTAGCTATAAATGCATTATTTCTGAACCTTCAAACTTCACATGGAACTTTAATGCATCTTTTAACATCTGCCACCACGTAAATAGTTATCAACAAAGCTTACCTCTTGGGAAACGTAGGCGGCCGATTTCGGCAGGAGAATTTTCGATTTGCAGTATTTACAGAGAACCAAATTCTTGTTTTTATCGTCCTCAATCTCAGACACAAATTCCGCTGACGGCATTTTAAATATTACAATATTGTAGTGTAAAATAACAACAGATTCGGGAGAAAGTCGTAAGAAATGAGGTTTGACTTTGACAGCAATGACAGGTGATTGTTGTTGTTTCTTTGAGTTGGTACTGTTGGTAGTTTGCCGGCTTTGCCCGGCAGAGGTGCCAGGTCAAAAAATTCAAACCTCCCTAGAAATGTAGAAATGAGAGAAACTCCCAGATGCCAGACCAAATTCTCCCTAGGGAGTTTTTTTTCTATCAAGTCCCTAGTACAGCCCGCCATGCACAGGACCACTTGGCGTATATTGGCCGTTGCACACGTTGCCAACCCGCTTATTGTCGGTTTTCGTGCACACATCAAAGGATCTTGGCGCCAACCCGCCAACAGCGTTCACACACTGGCGGTTTAGCCCCAATGTTGGGCCAATGCGTTGCGCCAACTTGTACTAGGGACTTTAAGAACAGTTGTTTATAAACTGTAGCAGTACCTATTTATCCAACGAATTTTAGCGCCCTTTTTTATTGAACAAAAACGAATAATAAAACACAAGAATTAAGATGACAATTTTATTTATAAACTGCTTCAAACCTTATAATCTAATAACACATCATAATTATTGTATTCCAGATTCATAGTAATTAATAATATAATGAATTGCACCAAAATTGGATTAAAAACAAAAGACAGTTATATTATGTTATTATTGACTCAATATAAAACTGCTTAGTGAGAATACTACTGTACTTTTATGAAAAGGCTACCTCTGTAGATCAGAGGTAGGGGGCACTTGTATTAAACTGGATACACATTTGTTTCCCAAATATACAAACTAACTTCAAGCTACCTGAAAACTATGTCTCTATTTATTATCGATGTTTGTTGGAAACAGTTTTTCAAATACATTTACAAAACCCTGAAAGATAGTAATATATTTTAATTCTACATTCATATTTACATATACAAATTAGAGCTATCGACTGACATATTGGAATATGCAATTTACAGGTCCAGACCAATGCCATGCAATGGGTTCCATGATAACTCAGCACAATAACAATTCAACACACCTATAAAAAGTATTATTGAGTCATTAAAAGTGATGAAACAAAAACTAGGTTAAATACTTACGTATGTAATCTATCTAACCTAGTATTTGTTTCATCACTTATCATAACTTTATAACACTTTTTATAGGTGTGTTTAATTGTAATTTTGATGAGTTATCGTGGAACCTCACCCCTCATACCTTTTACCTTCCCAGAACTTCCTTTCCTTTAAAAAAAACCCTCATAGCATCTGCAAAGATGACATAGGCCCTAAGGGAAATTATTTTCCTCGTGGCCTCCTGTGTGGAATTAATGTTAAAAAAAAAAATACCTTTGATAATCACTTTTCATGATTTTTTAAATTTGTTGAGTTATGTCCGGTTACCCATAAAATGATAAGCAGCACTCTTTCGGTAATCCGCGGCTCCATTATCCAACCACTACTAGAATCCGTCATTCCGTTTACCAGTTAAAGAACAAAATCAAGCTCTATAATTGGCCGGTATTCGTGTGTCAAATTCAGTAATACGCCGCATGCTTAGACTCGGGCGCCAAGCTTTGCATTCAGTTACTATACCGCCATTTAACTTACCAGAGTTGATCATTATACCAGTCCCAGTTTATTCAACAATTTCGTTTATTTAACCGTCACTATGCATTGCTGTTTTAGGAAATCTCCTCTGTATTAGAACATTTCTAGTAACCGACGCATGTGTTTCTGTTCGTTTCGTTCTTTCACGTGTTTTGTTTTAATAATGATTTGTAAACGTGACATCTTAACTTTAAACCAAAAAATGGTAATTTTACGAAAGATCGGTAGCTGTGTTTTAGATTGAATTAGGACCCCTGCTAATCTTTGTAGAAAAGTCGTAAAAGAGATGGTTTGACTTTTGCATATAATACTGGAGACCATCCCGGAGAGAAGACGTACAGTTGGCCCCCCATCCAAAGTTGGAGAATGGAACTCCAGAGAGTGCGAGGAGAGGCTGGACCTGACGTAGCCCAGGAAGCTTGGAGACGCCTCGTCGAAGTGATGGGACAAAGAGGAGATGAGATAAGATAAGAACCCTTAACTTACAGGTCCAAATCGGCACTTTGAACTGACATATTAGAACCAACATGCAAGTTGTAAAACACAAGACAAATATGTCACCACTACAGGTTTTGCTTTTTTCAGTGAATAGTCATAATAAAGTATGCTTAATTATATATTCTCATCCTGCTGGTCTCCTTAAGAATCTAGTCAGACAAACATTTTCACTAATAACAAATCAGAACAGACAGGAGCGTGTTGTGAGCAAAATTTGTCTTTACTTCTGATGAAATTCATTTTTTTCAAATACATTTCTTGAACAGTTCTCAATTTCATCAGCCTGTCTGAGGCCTACGAGTCGAAAGTTCATATGCAAATTGGTGACATCAGTTTTCTTTCAGTATAGATCACATATCTTTTCAGTGGTAACAGCAATACAAAGATTACACCAAGTCCTTGTACTTGCAAAAAAGGTTTCGCCCCAAGTGGTAGAAACGTTTTAGGTTTGTTCAAGCTTTCGTCACATTTGACATTTGAGACTGCTCGATGGCTGTTCACTATGTAAATATGCGATAAAAAGCTGATAAGGTCTAAATTCGGCATTTATCGTGGAGTTTAAATGTCGAAAAATCAAAATGGCTCTGGGATGGAATGTCAACTGGGATGATGTCAGACAAGACAATGTCAACTATGACAATGTCAAATGTGATGATGTGAAATGTGAGATGTAGCAATGTCAAACACGATGATGTCTAATAAGATGATGTCAAACTTGACAATGTCAATCTTGACAATGTCAAATGTGACAATGTCAAATGTGACAATGTCAAATGTGACAAAAGTTTGAAGCATCCCAACATTGTTTCAATATTTGAAAGATAACTCAGTAGTTTTTTATTGCACTGATTCTAAAGAGAGACCGCCACGATTCTACACAGGTCTGTAACGAATAGATCACATTACGATAATTTGTATTTTACGATCCATATCGCTTTTAGACGCCGGAAAGCAGGGGTGGTTTCCTTCCCGGCCACGCCTCTTTGGCGTACTTCTTCTTGCGTGGTTCGTTGGACGGCCCCTGCGGTCCTTCCACGGACGTGTCGCTCATGGCGGACCGGTTGTTGTTGGTGACGCTGGTATTGGCAGACAGGTTTGCGGATACATTCTCACTCTCGGATATGTCCATGCTTTCATAGAGGTCCACGTCGGGCGCCGGATTCGGGAGGGACAGACCGAGCCTATAATGAAAATAGGCAAGGTTAACAACAGGCACAAAAATATCATACAGAATTAAAATCAACCATGAATTCGACAATGTTATTGGGATTGCGATGGGCTGGACATGTGGAAAGAATGCAAGATGACAGGATACAGGATGAACGGATAGACTGTGTGGAGGAGGATTGGAGCAGAACGGGAAGGACTGAGGTCAGGAGGCGAATGGCGACGCACCGTAGCAACTGGAGAACATTTGAGGAGAAGGCCAACTCCGACCCTAAAATGCATGAGTTTTATAAAAGGATGATCCTATCTTTATAAAATATGTTATTGGGTGGGAATAATATATGTTCTTTCTTTAATTTATATTATTACGAAACAAGTCCCAACTGCTCCCAACCGTCTGGAGCCAATGAGACTATGGTAACCCTAATTGGGGTTTGTCGTGAGGCTGAAGGTAATGAGGAGCAGAAAGAGATGGAAAGGTTGGGAAGTACCTAGCTAATCATATCTGTTCACCAAACATGGCAAAGCCATTTCAAGCAACGTTTTTATTCTGAATGGCAGTCTTTTTTTCTCAACAGATTTTGCAGTGAATGAAGACTTCATTAAATGAAATTATTTCACTCTTTAACATTTTCAAAGCTGGCCTTTTCAACGCAACCTGAGAGAGTACAAAGACGATTTACAAAATTAACTAGAGCTTTGAAAGACCGGCAATATGAAGGTAGACTCGAGGAACCAAGATTACCAAGGTTGAAAGAAAGCCGAGAAAGGCATGTCTTGATTAAGAGTTGATCAAAATTTTATGTGGACACTATAGTTGCCAAATCCAAAGAAATCTTCACCATCAACAAAAATAATAATTTTTTCTTCAATTATTGCTAAATCACTTTGTGGCATCATTTTCCTTAAATGAAATTAATAACTCTGTAAGCACTACTAAAAAGGATTGACATGTTTCAAATCCAATGGTTTCTTCGTCAGGATAAATGTATAGTAATATAATGTAATTATACAATTATCCTGACGAAGAAATCATTGGTTTTGAAACGTGTCGATCATTTTTATTAAATAGTGGCATTAACAAATATGTATTGAGCAGGCATTACACGTATGCTACCAGAATGAGAGTTCCGTAGGGCGCTTAAATGGACTGCGCTGTAAACTGTTACCTTTCATTAGCGGACTTTACTTTTATACGTAATGTAATGATTGTGTTTTAACGAAACTTCGTGGATCAGTATATGCGACATCCACGCAGACGAGATTAAACTGATTGAACTCCCATTGCGAACTAGCATAACCCCCGATGATTTCAACGACACTGTTAGCGGCATGCCTATGATTATCTTGAAATGCAGTACTAACCTGGCTCCAAACATGGACATGCTCCCGGAGAGTGTGAGGCCACCTGGTCCGGGGGGGATTGAGGCCGGAGGGGGCAGGTCATGGTACAGCACAGAGGGGTGGAGGTGCTTGGACAGGTCGCGCATGTGATGGGATTGACCTGCAACAAGAACAACATAATTGTAATAATATTAATATTTATTTATTTTTCGGAATAACTTTATTGAGTAAAATCCTCAAATTGTAATATTTAATTATTGAAGACAATATTAGCGATTTCCAAACGAAAATCTGAAACAGAAAAATCAGAAAAGGATACGGTCACATCTAGGACTCGAACCCAGGACCCTTGTCTTGCCAGGACACATTAAAAATAAAAAAGGTTTATCTAAAAAGACGCTGCATAGATTGCATTTAGTTCGGGTTGAATCTTGCGATCATACATAAAGATAGTTTCGACGGCCGGCATAGTCCAGTGGTAACGCATTGGACTGCCATTCCGAAGGTCGCGGGTTCGAACCCGGCGTGCGCAAATAAATTTTATTTGATTAATTTGTGTTATTTCACAATTAATTAATTAAAATAATATATAGTATATTTGCGGCACGTTCCAGAGTGGAAGATACTACCAGTATCGCCCTGGTGTAAGACCACCATTCAGAATTGAAACGTTGCTCCAAATGGCTTTAGCCGTGTTTAGTGACTAGATCTGAATAGCCAGGTACTTCCCCACCTTCCTCTTTCCCTTCCCCACTTACCTTCAGCCTCAAAACATCCCCCAATTGGGGATGCCATAGTCTCACTGGCTCCAGACGGGAGCAGTTGGGACTCTTGTGAGTTATTCACTATAAAAAAAAAAAAGTAAAAATGTGCGGTGAAAAAATGAAGACAATGTTGGTAGTTCTTATTCGCAGTATGATACAGTTAAAAGTGACCGAGGGGGATAGGGTCCCATTAGCTCAGTGGTAGAGCGGTGTCCCGGCAAGACAAGGGTCCTGGGTTCGAGTCCTAGATGTGACCGTATCCTTTTCTGATTTTTCTGTTTCAGATTTTCCCGCCACATTCAATTTTGCGACACTTGCCCAGTATTATATGCAGATACTTTTCATTCTTCTCCTTCCCTCCCCTTGGCTCGTCAAAACAACATCAACTTACTCTCGTCTCCCGTTGAGAGCTTCATCCTCTTGGTGCCGAGGGGTCCTGCTGTCGGCACTATGGTGGTCTTCACCAGATTCCGGAAGCGCCCCACGCTGGGATCCACATCCTCGGGGTTGATGATGTCAACGTCTTCGTTGAAGGACACTTCCCGGCGCTGGCGCTTCGAAGGCGGCATCGCGTTGGAGGACACCCCGATAGCGCCGCGCTTGTTGCTGGAGTTCTACAAAGGAATTTTACAATTAGTAAACTAACTAATTAACCATCAGGTTGTTTCATCGCAGGGGTAGGCAGAGAAGATAAACTGCCACACGACTCTGTCTAGGCACTAGTGCACCGGGAATATTCCCCAAACTAATGTAAAATAAAAAAAAGGTTTATATGATTTAGGATTATACTGACATCACAGGCAAAAAGGCAGCTGAGAATTTGCAAAGGTCACATTCTGATGTACGAGACCTTTCACATATTATAATAGAAGAATATCAGAATGTGACTTTAGCAAATTCCTACCTGTATTTTTGCTTATGACGGCAGTATAGGTATCGCGGCGAATGTTTAGTTGAACACATTACTCACACAGATGTATTGCTTGTTTACAGCACATTTAAACTTGTTATTCAACTTCACAAAAGAAAACATAAATGAAATATTAAAAAAAATTTATAAAAATAAAAAACTTTTGATTGTTTCAGTTATATTTGAACGATGGATTGAATAAAAAGAACACACTGCAAAAACAGTGTTTCTCAAATGTTCTTAACCGATCATCATATACACTTATTTTCCATTTTTTGCTAGTAATAATAAGAGGCGTAAGCAAGTCAAAAGGTTGTTTCTCAGTAACGTTTCGCAAGGACATCACTGTCAGAAGGGTATACATAATATGCACCAATACACACAATCCTAAGAAGCATTATTTGTGTCAACTCTAATGGGTATTTTCATTGTTTTTTTATAGTCAAAATAATTTACGATAATGACGGCATTTTTATTTTGACAATTTAAAATGTGCCAAAATGATTTGCCGAATAAAAGACATGTTTGTGCGTATGGTGTTGGTGACATCATGCCAACGTTGGTAGGTTCTGTGTGATAGCTGTCTTACCAGCCAGTGACATTTTCTACAGCTTAATGACATTGTAGCCAGTTCAAACCATTTAGGAATCAACTAGTACGCTAAAACATAAAAAAATTACCTTCATATCAGTTGCGTCGTCAGTGGAAATTCCAAGCATGGAGATTCTTCGGTTATGGGCGGTGTTGAACTCTGTCAAATTCTGAAAACAAATTTCAATTTCACAATACTCTGTAAGTCTTGTATTAATTGTAAGAATATGAAAGATAAAACATTTGGACACAACACAATAAGATAAAACTCAATGGTTGCAAGCACTGAATAGATAATAACTAGAAGCCAAGCGGTAACGGATTCAAACAATATACCCCGTTACAAATAATTAAGAAATGTCGAGAACTGACTTATGCTCTAGCAACCGGCTCTCCACTAGACGCAACGGGTAGCGGCTTTTGGCCGGGACAATAATTTGGTTGCAGCTTTCCAAGACGGACGTGCGAATGCGGAGAGTGAATTCAACACGCAATATAATTATTAACTTCATATTTCATTTAAAATTAATACATAATTGGTTTACGCTCAATTTCAAATTTTTTCTTCTTAAACATTACAAACAGCTGGCGCCCTTTTTTTTTGAAGTATAGAATCCTAATGGCAAATGCAGGTAACTCCATTAATGGAGGACTGAACGCAGTTGGCGCTGACAAAAAATTGTCCAAAGAAGCGAAGTTAGCAGTCCACAATGGTATCAAAGTGAGACATGGAACTGGCAGAGAAAAGATGAAAATAGACTGAATGCTGTTGAAATGAGATCCCTAAGACATATGTGTGGTAAAACCATTTATGATTGTGTGAGAAATGTGGAGATCCGCAAAGAGCGCAAGGCTGATGTAAGCGTAATAAGTAAGATTAAGGAAGGGACACTTAGATGGTTTGGGGGCGGATGCATCTACCCACCATCTGCGTGGCGGGCTGGATTGGCAGAGGCCGTTGAGGAAGACCTTTTGACTTCTCCAGCAGGATTCTCTCGACCCATCGCCTTGCACCGAAGTGGGAGCAACCTAATAGGTTACCAACGTAACCCTAATACATGTTTCCTTCCCAGAATTTCTTCTTTATTTCATTAAAAAGACCCTCCACACAGCATCCCAAAAGATGAATAGGCCCCGAGGAAAATATTTTTCTCAGGGCCTTCTGTGCATATATAATGCAAAAAAAAAATTATAATTCACGAAATAATTCAAATATTCGAAAAAGTTAGGATCAATTTTACACAAATGAGATAAAAATGTTTGAATCATATCACACAAATGGGATAACATTGTATCAATTTCACACAAATGAGATAAAATTGTATCACAAAAGAGATAAAATTGTATCACAAAAGAGATAAAATCGGATCAATTTCACACAAAAGAGATAAAATTGGATCAATTTCACACAAATGAGATAAAATTGGATCAATTTCACACATACGAGATATAATTGAGCTTACTTCAGAATCACGGAAAAGCCCACAAAGACACTTCTATCATTTTCATCTGTTCGGTGTATAAGACCTTTCGACACCGCACCAATAAAATTAACAATCTGTTTATCAATTTCACCAAAAAGTAAGGAAAATTTAAGCTTACTTCAGGTATGCAGACATGCCTGACATCATGGTTTATCCCTTCAGTGTTTGCAAGCAAAATGTTTCAAATGTCATATCACAGTTTGTTTTGATGTTTACGATATGACAAATAATCAAATAATTGATAAACTTGTCCAATTACATTACACGCTTAATATGAACAGAAAAAATTATAAATAGAACTTGGTTTCAACTTAATTACTACAAGAAACAACTATTTATGTCAGGTTAGATGGTAAAAGATGCATTAAAGTTCCATTTTAACTCAATAAAAGTTATGTTTGAAGGTTAGGAAATAGATATAAATTATTAAAATAACCCAAACAAACACCCTAAAAACCTATTTTGTTAATGTAAACTTAAACCTCCGACTTAAATAGTTATCTCCATCAGATATTTAAGTTAAAATCAAGTGTTGTTGTTTTTTAAGAGCCTCGGAATGCAGCGGAATTCGACAAGTTTACCAAATAATTAAATCAATATTGTGGAAGATTAGTGCAATCCCACACATCTCATAAATACACACAAGTATGAGTTTAAATGTATAAAAATATAATAATAATGGAAAAAATATTCAATAATATGTCAAAAACATAAAATAAAATAAATTAGCAACAATAACAATAATAATAATAGCATTACATACATTAGAAAAATCCTACTTAACTAGTTAACCATTACACTGTTATATTATTGTACTAACATCCATTTCCGTTTGCGATTCCGGCAGACCAAGTAATATTCCTTCGGAATCTGCAGCAGGAATGTCTTCCATAATACTTCTGTTGTTGCCAGATGGCCGTTCTCTAAATAAAAAAAAATAAATCATTAATTTTTACACATTACAACATTATCAGAACCTTACTTTTTAAATAATATAATATTTATGAGCCATTTGCATGATTTTTTAATTGATTTTTTAAAAACATTTTTAACGGCATTTTCGTCGCAGAAATGTTTGGACGAATAGCATTTTTAATCCCTTTGAAATTAAAAAAAAAAAACGTTGTCATGTCAAGTTCCCTCATTTTTTAGCCAACGTTTTGAAGAGCGTTTATAATGTCCATCATCAGGGCAAATGTGTAATGTGTAATTCCACATCTGCCCTAATGATGAATATTGTAACACTGTCGGGAATGTCGGCTAAAGGACTTATCGCAAAATATAGTACCCCAAAAAATAAAATAAACAGTACTTTTGGCTGTGAAAATTTCAAATCATGTCGCCTTTTTATGTAGTTTGAATAAACATACAAATTTTTAAAACATAACTAGCTGACAGTTAATTATTAAGTATCAAATTACATAAATGAAACGTTGACTAACCAACTTAACATCACGACGTTTCATTACAGGGGTTGGCAGAGAGGACGGACTGCCACACAACTCTGTCTTGGCACACACTCCTTGCCTCATTCACATTCATACATTGCATCAAACATACTCTTCTGTTAATCTGATTCTTGACACCCACCCCTTACATCTTCTTCCTTCCTTTCCTTCAAATGACTCACTACATAGCATCCCCTAAGATGACATAGGCCCTATGTTACATGATAAATTAAACATTTATTAACAGCTAGCTGTACCCCGCCACGCGTTGCTGTGACTCAGTCTGTCTGTGCAGATAGAGAAACAATAGCGCATGTTGCTTTTACGTCCAACAGATGGCGCTGTGTTACAGGTGACATCTATATAATGTAGGTATGTAAAAACACACGCGTATTCAAATGTAACATTGTGTCAAAATTTCAAAGCAATTGGTGAAGAACTTTCGTATATTTAAGATTTTGAACAAACCAACATTTTTATTTACACAGATAGATTTCGTTAATTTTTTTTTTTTAAATTCAATGAATTTTTTTCTAACTAACTAACTAACTAACTAACCATCACGCCGTTTCCCCGCAGGGGTAGGCAGAGAGGACGGACCGCCAAACAACTCGGTCTTGGCACACACTCCTTGCCTCATTCACATTCATACATCGTCTCATACATACTCTTCTATTGTTCTGACTCTTGACATGGCCCGACTCAAGTATCTGATTCACTTGGTCGAGCCATGTCTTCCTCGGGCGTCCCCGACTTCTGCTACCATTCACATTTGCATCGTATATTCTCCTTACACTCCTTTCTTCGCTCATTCGCTCTACATGCCCAAACCATCTAAGCGTCCCTTTCTTGATCTTACTCATTACGCTTATATCAGCCTTGCACTCTTTGCGGATATCCACATTCCTCACACGATCATACATGGTTTTACCACACATACGCCTCAGGGATCTCATTTCAACAGCATTCAATCTACTTTCATCCTTTCTTTGCCAGTTCCATGCCTCACTTCCATACATCAGGGTAGGTACCAGCACTCCATTGTGGACTGCTAACTTCGCTTCTTTGGACATTTTTTTGTTAGCGCCAACTGCGTTCAGTCCTCCATTAATGGAGTTACCTGCATTTACTCTTCTTTCAATATCTCTGTCAGCCTTCCCATCTCTCGTAAACATGCTTCCTAAATACACAAATTCATCCACCTGCTCCAAGTATTCCTCATTCACAACTATATTGCACACTGTTTTCGTACTTTCTCTTTCAAACACCATTACTTTAGACTTACTTACATTCATCATTAACTCATTCTTCACGCATACTTCGTTCATCCTAGACACGAGAGACTGCAGATCATCCATACTATTAGCAATCAGCACCGCATCATCAGCATACAACAGGCAACATACTTTCAGATTACTCAAATTCGCGCCCAATCCCACATCTTTCAATTCTTGCATACAATTATCCATGTATAGATTGAATAACCACGGTGACATTACGCAGCCTTGTTTAACACCTTTTGTGATATCAAACCACCCCGTAAAACCACCGTTCACCCTAACACATGCAACGCTTCCCTCATATAGAGACGCAATTGCCTGAGTCAGATTCGCATTCACTCCATACTTGGACAACACCTTCCATAGCTTTTTCCTGTCGACTCGGTCGTATGCTTTTTGTAGATCTACAAAGGCACAGAAAAGTTTCTGGTTTTTTGCCAGAAACTTCTCGGTGAGCATACGCAATGAGAAGATCTGGTCCATGCACCCCCTTCCACTCATAAAAGCACCTTGCACATCCCATATTTTATCCTTTGTTTCCTTTCTTACCCTTTCAATCAAAATTCTACCATACAGCTTTTTTTTTTTTTTTTTTTTTTTTTTTTTTTAACGAATAAATAGTTAATACATAATATCAAAAAACAAGTCCTGCTAAGCCGATTGAATTGGCTTGTCAACAGGTGCTTAAAGTTAGTTTCAAATACATTTTTTAAAGTTATAATTTACATCTTATATCTACAGAATTAACAATTTTTTCATACAATATTTCATACATATTAAAATAAATATTTTTTTTCCGATAGCCAATTTTTCACCATATATTTAACCTTATTCATAGATTTACATTGCTTTATAGTGTCAGGTAATAAATTAAATATCTTCGGTATGTTGTATTCAAACGTTCTCTGTCCGTATTTATTATTAAATTTCGGAACTATTAACCCGTCATTGCGCGTGAATCTAGTACTGTATTTATGTTCTAATTTTTCTTTATGCTGCGGGGTAAATATATACTGAATTATGATTTTTTGCCATAATATAGCCTTAACAGGTAAAATTTTGGCACTCTGAAACAGCAACGGTGTATTATGTCTCTGTTTAAAAATATTAGGGACGACTAGTAATTTTACAATTGCGTTTTGTACAACTTGGACTTGTTTCAGATTGGTTGTACTAGTATTTCCCCATATGGTTAATCCATATCTTATAATAGATTCTGCCATTGACATATAAATTATTTTAAGTGTTTCAATTGATAGGAAAAAATTTAATGTGTACATTCTGCCAGCAATTGATCTGAGTCTTTTACAGGTTTTTTTAATATGTTTGTCCCATTTGAAAAAGCAATCTACTGTAACACCAAGATAGACATATTCTGTAATTAATTCTAAGCTTTCACATTTACAATTAGTCGGGATATTTTTATGGATGCAATTAAAACTATGAGAAATAATATTAGGATTGAATTGAAATCTGGCATTAGGTGATCTTATATGCATAACTTTGGTTTTTTTAGCATTTATTAATAGTCCTGCATCATGTGACCATTTACAAAGTTGATTAAAGTCAATTTGCATGAGTTCAATTGCAATTTTTAGATCTTTATGTGATATGACCAATGCCGTATCATCTGCAAATACAAAATGTTTAACAAAAGAGAAAAGTTTTTTCATTATAGTTACATAAATTATATATAGTGTAGGTCCCAATATGGAACCTTGTGGAACTCCTGCAGATACATTCTTTGTTTTACTAAAGTATTATTTATTTTGGTACATATTTTTCTATTTCTAAGATAATCTTTAAATAAATTTAACACATTTCCTCTTATTCCAATTTTTTCTAAGGTTTCTAGCAGTTTTTTAGAGTTAATTGTGTCAAAAGCTTTAGAGTTATCGATAAATAACACAATAACATGTAATTTATTATTTAATTGATTATTTATGTAATTGGAAAAATCTTGCAGTAATTTTTCAGTATTTTTTTTTCTTTGAAAGCCATATTGATTGGGATCTATGATAGCGAATTTTTCAATGTAATTATTTAATTTATTTGATAAAAATTTTTCGAGAATTTTTTCTAACGCAGGTAGTATACTAATAGGCCTATAATTTCCCAGTTCAATGTGTTTTCCACCTTTAAATATTGGTCTAGTAATGCTACATTTAAATTCTTGTGGAATTTTTGCTTGCTTTATTATCGTATTGATTAAATGAGTAATTATTGGCCCAAGAGTTTTTATATTTCTTTTTAAATCAAACATTCTTATATTGTCAATACCTGTGCTTTTAGAGTTTTTCATTTTTTTAACAATGTTTTCAATATCAGTTATAGTAGCTCTTGGTATAAATAAACTGTGAGGCAGTTCTTCCAGTACAATATTAGTAGCTTTGTGATTGCATTTATGTAACATGTTGCTGATGCTATCCGAGAAGTAATTCACAAAATCATTTGACACAGAATCCTCAGTTCTATCTTTTAACATATATCGTGTTATTGTTTCATCACGATATATGTTAAAAGATAGAACTGAGGATTCTGTGTCAAATGATTTTGTGAATTACTTCTCGGATAGCATCAGCAACATCAGCAACATCACAACTGAACTTAGCAGGCTAATAGCCCTATGATTCCCACATTCCATACGTGACCCTTTACCTTTGTATAATGGCATGATCACTGCCCTTCTCCAATCTAAAGGCGTGTAACCTTCCTTTAAACATTGGTTAAAAAGATTGCACAACCATGTGAGAATTATACGGCTCCCTCCTTTAAAATATTCAGCAGCAATATTGTCGAAACCGACAGCCTTACCATTCTTCATACACTTAATTGATCTTTCTATCTCATCCGATGCTAATTTCGGTAACATTCAGTCCATCATCGTTCATATCTGATTCGCCGCTAGAATCACTGTCACTCACTTCGCTTTCAAAGACTTCCTCGAAATACTTCATCCATCTCTCTTTTATTTTTTCCTCATTCGTCAACATTTTTCCATCTTTCGATTTTATTACTTTCATGCTTCCGGTTTCAGGGCCACACCGGGACCTTTTGACTTCCTTCCAAAACAACTTAATGTTTTCTTGGAAATGGTTTGTCATTTTCATTCCTTCTTCCTCTTCCATTATTCTATTCCTCTTCTCTCTATTCCTTCTTCTTTTTTTCTATCAAATTCTAATTATTTCTCGGTAGACTAATATTAATTCAGAATGATTATTTCTGTAAGGACGAGTTATTTCACGGGATTTGAAAAATTTCAATGTTAAAATTCAAGTTCTGTTATTATTTCATGGGCCGTTTGTTTCACAGGACAAGGGTAATTAACAGAACATGAATAGAACTTTCACAGAACTTGAATATTAACTTTGAAATTTGATGAATTGTTTAAATTCTGTCATAAACTCGTCCTTAGCCAATTAAAAATACATGCAAAATGCTCATTAGACTTAAATTTGAATATTTTTAGGGTTAAGTTAGTATTTAAATGGCAATACCAAATGTTGACATGAATTTTAAAATTATGAATTAAGAATATAATTACAATTGTTTTGTGTTTTCGTTAATAAGGTAAATGTATGTAAAATAACAATGTTTTTTTTTTAATAATAATACATTTTAATTATTGAATCATTTTATTTAATTTATAACATTGTATTGATTGATGAAATGCAAATTATTTCGGACCAAAGTGAATGATGTTATTGCTGCAAAAGTTTAGGAATAGTTTTTGTTTTGGATGTAAGTTCATACCTACATTAAATAAAAACCGTAGATTTAAAACAACTGAGAAATTCAATGAAAAAGGATGTAATAGAATAAAGGATGATGCATATTTTAAACTTGAGTAATAAAACTGTGGAAAAATATGGTAAATATACAAAAAATAGGGACACGCTAGCAGTTACATTATGTTTTTTGGCTACGGGTGATTCGTACACAAGTCTCGGTTATTTGTTTAAAATCTCAAAATCAACCATTTCACTGTTTGTTATTGAAGTTTGTAAGTTTGCGTGGAAGGGGAACAGTTCTCCACTAGTTTCCTACAAGCAAATCTTCTACTTTTAGCTGTCAATTTTCTTTGATCTTTGCCGACACTCCGCGGGAAACCAAAATTTAATGGAAGATTTGTCTCTCCACAAGAAGAAGACAGAAAAAGTTGTTGTATTTTGTAGAAAATGCAACAAATTTGCCGCAACTTGTGGAAAACTTAGTGGAAAACTTAGTGGAAGACTTTGGTGTAAACGCAGCAGAAAAAGAGAGTATTATAAGACAATGTATGAAAGTGAGAGAAAGGAACAAGCGTGTGCCAATTGTTTGACGGTTCATCATTTCTGCCTACCCCTGTTGGGAATAGGCGTGACAGTTAGTTAATTTATCGCTGCGTATTTTATATGAAAAAAAAAAATTTGAATTAGAATTAAATGATATTATTTATTGAAATAAATGTAAAAATGAAATATTAAAAATATTCCGTATTTAGTAGTAGAGCAGTATCAGGGGGCCTAGTCTGTATCTTTCGAAACTTTCATGCCGCCGGTTTAGCCACGTCACAAACGCGTATTAACCCTTCCGTAATTAGCGACGATGTTCACTCAGTTGACAGCACAGGCAGGGAAAGGTTAAACCACGAACTTATCGGTTTGTTAACCTTTCCCTTACTGTGCTAAAAAAATCCACGTGTTCCGGTGCTGTGTAGTCAATACACATCTCAAAATAAGCGATTTAATATCGGAAAAATATGAATATTCATAGCTAATTGCTTATGTTTATTATATTTTATATCAAAAGTGATAATAATTGTAATTTAATTTGTGAAAACATGAAAAAACTATCGGCAGTTGCTAAAAAAACGTGCGAGGGGTCTACATCTAACGATGGTCCGCGATCGACTGCCGACGGCTGGCACACACACAGCTATGCGGTCGTAGGTATCGATGGTCTAAATCAAAATATAACTGCGGACGTGTGGATTTCTCATGTTCCCGCAAAGCGGGACATTTACTCGCACACTCTTCGCGTAGCAGTATCACACGGCTGATTGTATTGGTGTATTTGTTTCCGATTTTAAAAAAAATCTCCGATTTTTAATTGAATTTGAAAACTATGTAAAATATTATTTTTAATTCAGTGCATAAATATATAACGGAGGAATACCTAAAATGTGAACCCAGAATTTATTATATTTATAGAGTTATTAAAGTTATTAGAAGCAATGTGTAGTAAATACACACCACAGATAAGGAAAGGTTAACCCGAAAGATACAGAGTAGGCCCCCAGAGCAGTAATCAAAAAAAAAGAGCTACTCGGGTAATAAACCGATTTAGAATAGATTTTAAACCTAGAAAATGGATCATGCATATTTAAAACAGACCATGAAATCAGAAATGTTATATGTAGCATAAAACCATCGCAAGATACTGTGGGTTCCAAAGACTGCTATGGGCTGGACATGTGTACAGGTGCCTCAGTGAAAGCTACACTGAGGCAGACCGAGGAAGAGGTGGATAGACTGTAGCAGTTCAATGTTGCCTGCTACGTTTTCACTATTATTTTGTGACATATACACACTGGCGCTTCTAAAAGGAAGTTCGAGACGGGCGACTCGACCGGGTTCGAGACAACAAAGATTTCAGTACCATTCGGGCAGCCTTCGGGGAAACACGCCATTCGGGGAGAGACACGAGCGAGCGCTCCAGACGACATTCTACAGAAATGACGCAGTAGTTTTTGTTAAACGTTTTCGCTGGTCATCGTTTTGCTCCATCTAAATTCAATAACATGTAACGTGTTATTTGGCGCCCTCTTCTAGTTAAACAGGTTAGAATATTATGTTTCACACTTTGTCACACCTATTTAATTTGCTACCAATTTTAATTAATATCCGAGCGCCCAGATCTTCGATCTGACGCTAACGCCTTGGGATGTAACATTTTATTTGTTATTTTAGATGTCTCTTGCTCTTGCACTTAACGTTGTTAAAATAAATGCTAGTTGAAATTCTTAATTCTTTCATTATTGCAAACGTAACAACCCGTTGTTGGTTCCCTTTCAGATTGTTGCAATGGCGACCCTGGTGGTTATAGCCGTTTTTAAATTTACAATGGTTGCAAACTAATTTAACTACCAATTGTTATAACTGTGGGTTTTTAATTCGTTACAAGACATGTGGAAGAGGATTATAGCAGGACGGGAAGGTCTGAGGACTGAAGGCAAATTGCGAGGGACCACAGTCAGCAGAGAGCACTTGTGGAGGTGTCCAAATCTCATCCTGGGATATATGTACATACATTGTGATCAGAGGCGGTTCCTTGGTATGTGCATTTATGCTTGTCTTCAGTCTTCACATAACTTACAACGACAACTGTGCTTCAGTCATCGATATATGAAAGTACGCATCAGTCATGATTTCCGCCAGGTTATTATTTGAATCTTCTAGTATCTAGTACAATATTACTACCAAATAAACAATTATTTTTACCTGATAACATAATTTCTAGTTGATGCTCCGAAATGGAAAATAGAGTCAATGGGAAGTTGCGTTGGCTTGTTCGCTTCTAATCTCATTTGTCCAATGAACGTTCCATGGGCTAAACATATAAGAAAAGTACACTGAAAATGCATTAGCTTCGTCCAGACATCATAAATCAATATCGTGACTTTATTAAAATGAAAATGCATTAGCTTCGTCCAGACATCATAAATCAATATCATGACCATAGACATATGAATATTAGTAGACCTGCCCTAAGTGATTAAAAGCGTATTATCCCCACTCCCCATACCGGTTCCATTGGAACCGGCTGTGCTCGCGTATGGCCTCAAGTGAAATTTGAAAACGTGACGTCATCACTCTTGTGCGAACTATGGTCGAGGCATCATCGGTTCATTTTACGAAATAACACGGCAAAATGTTGACTTGTACTATGAAAACTTGTAAAAATAGATGTGAAAAAGAGAATAAACCCAATTGTCGTATTGCATTCCATATATAAGCATTATTTTACTTTATTTTAAGCATATTCACATCGTATAATATAGATCAGTTTTAGAAACATATACTATCACATCGAGAAACGTCTGGACGCGAAACACAAAGCTGGTTGGTTGCTGGGAAGTAAATTATGAACATTTATAAAAGTGTCTTAACTAAATACTTAAACGAAATATTCCACTCTGAAAATAGAACCGAATTTGGACTTCGCAAATTTGTTCATAACGTGGCAAGTAATTTGCGCTCCCATGTAAAAATGTCTATTCATTCAAAAGGAGATTTTACTTTTAAGAAGTAAATGGTGATATTATAATGCGAGATGCCTATTTACTGTCAGATTGATTTATTGACGAATCACAGTCAGCTTAATCCCCTTCGTTCTTCAACAGTTGATTTTACCACTCGCCATTATCTTCTCGTCTATTAATTCCTATGTCTGTGATCATGACTTTATTAATATATTCATGTCTTTCTTTGTATTTTGTTTGCAGTTGTCTAGCAGCTTATTCTACCCAAAAAAGAGTAAAATGTGTTTACTCCACCCACTTACAAGTACGTCAAAATTATTGAACACTTCTTTTCAATCCTCAGGACGGGTTGTTATGCAGAATTTGAACAATTCATCAAATTTCAAAGTTAAAGTTCAAGTTCTGTGAAAGTTCCAGGGACGGCCCTGAGCCAAACGGCACCTGGCGCTAAAATAAACAAGGCGCTGTTAGGTTAGGTTAAGTTAGAGCAGATTGCTCCAGTTTCGCCACCACAGAACTGGCCCAGGAAAGTTTTGTTATTATTTCATCATGGGCCGATTGTTTCACAGTACTTGGATAATAACAGCACTTGAAATAGGACTTTCACAGGACTTGAATATTAACTTTGAAATTTGATGAATTGTTTAATATCTGTGAAACCCATCTTTAGTGAGCCAGCTAAAATGCTGAGCGGCCCGCCATGCACTAGCTGACATTATTTTCGTAATAACAAAAATATCGCTAATTTTATAAAAAAAAAAATTATACGTAACAAATGTACATTGTGAATAATAAAAACTCATTAAAAACAAAAATGACAAAAATATGTATTTGTAAATTGTACCAACTTACCAGATAATGTGTTTATATATTTATAAAAACCATATATCTATTCTATGTAGTTTCCCCAGGATAGCTATTTATACATCTATTCTATGTAGTTTCCCCAGGGCAGCTATTTATAAAGATATCCTATGTAGTTTCCCCAGGGCAGCTATTTATACATCTATTCTATGTAGTTTCCCCAGGGCAGCTATTTATAAAGATATCCTATGTAGTTTCCCCAGGGCAGCTATTTATACATCTATTCTATGTAGTTTCCCCAGGGCAGCTATTTATAAAGATATCCTATGTAGTTTCCCCAAGACGGCTACTTATACATCTATCCTATGTACAGGGTTTTCCAATAAGAGGTGTTATTTTGATATTCAATCGTAAAAGATCAATGGTTTCGTTGCTTGTGTGGCACGTAGCGCCGTCTTGTTGAAAGTAAATGTTGTTCAGATCAATACCATCCAATTCCGGCTTAAAAATTCATTAATCATCTCTCAATAGCGCAATCCATTCACCGTAACTGTTGCTCCAGCCTCATTTTCGAAAAAGTAAGGACCAATGACTTCGCCAGACCATAAACCGCACCAAACAGTCACACGTTGAGGATAGAGAGGCTTTTCAACAATAACTCTTGGGTTTTCCGAGCCCAGATGCGACAATTTTGCTTGTTGAGGAAGCCACCGAGGTGGAAATGGGCCTCATCACTCAAGATGATTTGCATTTGATTCACTCAAGTGAATTTTAATAATTTCAATGCGTTGTTGAAGCGTGTATCGTTCCATTTATATTAATGGCGTAGTTTCTACTTGTAAAATGTCAAAAAATAATGACAGCTTCAAAAGTAACATCTACCGAAATAGCGGGCTATTCAAAATAACACCTCTTATTGGAAAACCCTGTATTATTTTAAATGAACAAATTTTGTGAAATAACACTTAAAATTTAATCACATAAAGTTGTGTTTGTAAGTGACGAAACGACAAGCTAGAATAATAGTAAGATACATTATTTCATTACATGGAGTTGGAAAAACATTGCACAAAATAGGTTGTTAGGTTCTTAGTTTGGGTTAATTAAGTAATTTATGCGTATTTAGATTGAAACAAAACTTTTGCGAAAAGTGTCACTACAAACAAAACAAGTCTAAAATGGCGGCAAAGGGATCATTTATAAGGCTAATTTTGAACTTTGAATAAAAATGGAATTATAATTCATCATTTACCATCTATCCCGATGTAAATCGTTGTTAAACCTAATCTAACCTATCCTAACCTAATCTAATCTATCCTAAACTAACCCATACTGACCTAACTTAACTTATAATAACCTAACCCTTTTTTTAAAATATTTCTTTATGTATAAAACATGCCTAAATACCATTACTTTATTTTCAGAGTTCGGCCAAAATAGTACCTACCTAATCTACAAAGAATAAATGGTAACTCTAGCCACTCGTGTGGTATCAGGAATACCAACACAAGAAAATTTCATCAACATACATTATTTTGGCTGTCATATCATACAACGAAAGCGAATTTTCATTGTACGGAATTATCAATCTAAAATTAAAAAATTCCCAAATGCAGTCAGTTTCCTTTTTATAGTAATTAAAGTAAATCAAAAGGTTTTATTTAAAAAAAAAAATCGTATTAAGCGGGGCCAGCGATCCTGATTACCGTGTGGCGGTTAGGAAAATATTTACCAATGTTATTGCATACGAAAGTTTTAATCAAATAAGTTAAACCTGAACGACAACTTTGAGCAAATATTTCAAACTAATCCAGCACTAAAAAGGTTAACAAGCAATCAAAACTTTTTTTGTAAAAGCACTAATATGTAGGATCCTTCGAATATACGTTTGTTTATATGGCACATAACAAGTTTTAGGTTAATTGTATTTAAAATTCATGTAAACTTACTGCTTCCAAGATCAACGAGGAAAGCCCTGTTTAAATGCTTATGGTACACAAAAGCAGTATGGACTCTCGAACAACTAGCGTGATCAATGCAGAAGTCATTCATTTGTGAATTTCTCCCAAAGAGATAGCATTTCTTCTCGTCCAACATGAGCTTCTGTATCAACTTATCTCCCTTCAAAACGTCCAAATGCAGCCCGGTCGGCGGCTTGCCCGCCCTAGAAACACGAAGTTATCATTGAATACATACTAGAAACGCAATATTTTAGATACTATTTGAAAGATAAATTTACCAGCTTGGTACGTCATAGTGGTTAGCCATTGTTTTATGGTATATTTAGTATTTATCGTCATTAGTTTCCATTGACTCGTAATGACGACCCCATGCTTGGGTTCCAGTTTGACGTTTATAATAAAATGTTGCCATAAGTTATAACCAAATGTGTGTATTCAAAATAAAATATTTTATGTTAGTACCTACTTACACAAGTTCAAGTGCGACAAAAATAATACAAGATTAGGTACCTACCTACCCGCGAACCAAGAGTAGTTTGTGATGAGCGTGTCAGTGTGCCAGAAGTAATCTTTATTCCTCCTTACTTCTGAAGAAAATGATCATGTTATTTATCGGAATCTATTTTATTTGTTTGTCTCGAGATGGTCTCGAGCTCGAGCCTAGGAGTTGAGAGGTTTAATAAACTCTTGTATGTTTGTGTTATGTTTTATAATCACATTTGTTTACTCTCATATGCTGTGTTTGTTTATAAGATTGTCAATTTCATAGTTCTGTTTAAAAAAACGCTACTAATTTTAGAAAAATCTTTGGTTAAATAACGGAAAGCGCCCAATTGTACACAGGTTCCTATTTTTATAATTTTGTGATAACCTACTGTTACCAACTCTGTACCGTTTATGTTAAATATGTTATGTTCTGTCTGGTTTATATTTGTAACGTTATGTTAATTGTAAATGGCCGAGATCACCCCTGATGGGTGAAAGCCAAAATAAAGAATCAAAAAAAGTGTGCCCTTAAATCTTGAATATTATTTATTATGTAGATGGTGCTTTATGTTTAATATTTTTTCTTTGAACCATCTTAGTGTTACCATTCAAAAGATCGCAGCGCCCTCCACTTTTGGCTATGTTTTTTTTACAGTAACCACTATAACCAGTTAAGTTAACCGTATCAGAACCTTATAACAGCCATAAATTATCCAGTAAGGTGGGTAATATATAGGTAGCCACTCGAGCGAACATGTCGAATAATTCGACGTTTTTTTTTTCTTCTAATATTGAGCATGTCGAATTATTCGACGTTTATTACGTACCACTCGTAAAAATTAAATATAATATTATTTAAACCAGTCCCTGGCCAATAATTTATTCCGTTGTAAAGCTGGTAAAATTGGCTTCTTCTATGGCAACACCGATTATCCATAGATGCTTCTGGAAGAAATATTTGGCGGTTAATCTGACAGTTTTTTCCAAAAATTTTACTTTCGACGCAAAAGTGTTTTGAGTAATCGGTTATATTTACACATCTTTTAAAATGCCGTAAGTGATTGTGTTTTTTGCGTTTTAACGCCATAATATATATTAGTGTAATCGTGATTCAATTATTAATGTGTTTTCAACTCCTTTGATTAAAAAACGGGTTTTTTTTAGCATATTTTCGATACGAAACTATGATTTCTGGCGGGGTTAGGTTTTTTAAGTTATTAATTTGCAATTCAATTCCTAATTACTCCACTTGTGTATTTGAAATAGTGTTTTTCTATTAGAATGATTCATTACCAAGAGATAATTATAAATTTTATTTAGGTGTGGTCATTTTTTCTCCAGATATTTGTAATTTTATAACTCCGTAGAAATGTCGAAAAAATATTAGATGAAATTTAATGTAAAGTTACCATCACACAATGAATATGGGATTATTTCGTTTCGTTTTGTAATTAATTAATTTATTTACTTATTTCAAATTTCTACAGAGCCAATAATCCACAAGAAAGTGTTCCACAATCCATGTATAAATATCTATTTTTTATATGATAAGATATATAAAAATCTATGATTTGATTCAAAATATAAAATCTACATGAAATATTTTTAATTAGAAGTGTACCGATGCAGAGAGGCAGAGGAAGAGGCAGAGGAAGAGGCAGAGGGAGGGGGGCTGTACGAGCTGGACGTGGAAGCCAACGTGGAGCAGCACTGGCAGCTCGGTCTGGAGTGTTAGTATTTTTTAATGTTTTTAAAGAAGGTTTTTTTTGCTGTGGCTATATGTTGAGCTCATCATATATTTTAATTTATTTTAACAGTGACCCTGCTCTGGTTATGGTGCGGGAAGATCGCGTCAGGGCCCTAAAGGACGTTAGGGCCCTGCCTGCTTCTTTCCAACTGGAGCTAGAAAACCGTAAATTTAAGAAGCAGGCGGCGCGGATTTTGCTCCCCACCGCGCCTGCAAGAAAAGCTAAACGAAAGTAAGTTATCGTCTTTAGATGCATTACACAATATTATTTTTTTTCCCTGAGAGCTTTCCGCCACCGTGAGAGTTGGTTGGATCAGCACTCTGTGCATTATGCACATGCAGTAAAATCAGCGCTTTTCCAATTCTTATTGTTTTTTATTTACTGTTTCACGTGTGAATGACAACGATTCATATGATTTATGTATATGTTTTCAGAATTCCATCTCCGGAGAGAGTAGCGTGTCCCTTTTCACAGGGCACGCCTTCAACGCTGCCATCGCCTATTCCCCCACCGTGGTTATCCAACGAGCAAGCTGTAACAACGACCCAAGCAACGGCTCCCGCTGTGCCAACGCGGGCGACTTCTCCAGAGCCGTTACCTGGGACATCGCGGGATGGGGAACGCCAGTGGGGCGATCTCTCTCTGGAGCATGGCTACCATAAAGAGCTGTGGGTGGAAGTGCCGTTCTGCCAGGAAGTGTCTGCGTTTGGAAACGGTGAGTTTTTTTTAATACATCTTACCAGAGGCGTTCCGTAATTGAAATATAGACATATTAAATCAATTTATGTTTTGTACATTTCAGAGCCAGGCATGGATGGAATGGGGACTGGTGACGTTCAAGCTGCAGCTCTCTATTATGATGAGTCGGCACTTGAAAACCGTAAGTTATAAAACTAACTAACTAACTAACCTTCACGCCATTTCTCTACACGGGTAGGCCGAGGATGGACCGCCATACAACTTGGTTTTGGCACACACACTCTCTTCTTCATTCAAACTCATCCGTTCCTCCCCTTGTGCTATTCTGACATAGCCCGCCTCAAATATTCAATTTATATTGGTTTTTCTCATAATTTAAGTAAATCAATACATAGTTTTATTGTGCCTCGCTCTAGAGCGATACTCTCAGTATCGCGCTGGTGAGAGCCCACTATTCAGAATTGAACATTGCTTGAAAATCGTGGAATGGGGAACGCCAGTGGGGCGATCACTCTCTGGAGCATGGCTACCATAGAGAGCTGTGGGTGGACGTGCCGTTCTGGCAGGAAGTGTCTGTGTTTAGAAACAGTGAGATTATTGTTTTAAAACGTCATATCAGAGGCGTTCCGTAATTGAAATAAAGACACATTAAATCAATTTGTGTTATATACATTTCAGACCCAGGCATGGACAGAGCGGGTGAATTTGAAGCTGCATCTCTTCATCATGATCAGTCGGCATTTGAAGACCGTAAGTTATAAAACTAACTAACAACGCCATTTCGCTACACGGGTAGGCAGAGGATGGACCGCCATACAACTCGATCTTGGCACACACACTCTTTTCTTCATTCAAACTCATTTATACCTGCCCTTGTGTTATTCTGAAATTGCGCGCCTCAAGTATTTGATTAACTTGATCGAGCCAAGAGTTCATTATCTTAAAGCGTTGTACCAAAGGGAGTAAGTACTAGTGTAATGAAGTAAGTAGAAATGTTAAGTTAATTTGTGTTTTCTGTTGTTTTAGAAACGGATCTGGACGAAGGGAGCGACGTCGACGAGGATAACTTATGCATGCCACCAAAACCTTATCATCGTATGAACAATGCACTTATGCCCGGTATGGCCGTAGACCTAAGACAAGACCAGGTAGATAGAGAGGCAATGCGTTCGATTCTGCCATCTGATAGTTACTCTTTCGATTGGTCCAGCGATATCTCACATTTTAATGGGATAAGGGAGATATTCACAGGTACGCCGGGACCAACTTTCAATACCGACGAAATGGGCAAACCTGTGGATGCCTTTCTTAAAATCTTCGATGCCGATTTCGTTGAACTGATCGTAAGAGAGACTAACAGGTATGCAGAACAACACATTGCGCTAACCCAATTCAAGCGCTATGCGCATCTCAATAGATGGGCTCCCACGAATAAAGAGGAAATGTACGTATTCTTGGCACTTCTAATGCATCAAGGTATTTGTCCCCTTCCCGTTGAAAAAGACTTCTTCTTTTCAATTGACGTCACCGCCATGCCTTATTTCAGCAAAACCATGGGCTATAATCGTTTTCTTCTAATAAAAAAATTCCTTCACTTCACCAACAATGAAACTCTTTCTTCTGATGTACCGTTATCTGTGCGAAGGTTACAAAAGATTCAGCCCGTCTTGGACCACCTCTCCCATAAGTTTGAGAGTTTATACCTGCCCGAGCAAGACATCTCTCTAGATGAATCCTTACTCCGCTATAAAGGCCGTTTGGGATTCGTCCAGATGATCAAATCTAAAGCGGCAGGCTCGGGTATAAAGTCTTACGAGCTTTGTGAGTCCAAGTCTGGCTATCTTTGGAAATTCCAAATTTATACGGGGAAGACCATTTCCAGTCAGACTGAATCGACAAATCCAGACCAGGAAGACATGACGGAAGACGACATAACGGAAGACATGACACAGGCCAACTTTTCTGGTGCTCACAATATCTGCCCAGTTGGGGCCACTGCAAAGATAGTATACGATTTGGCCAGCCCTCTGTTTAACAAAGGGTACACGCTAATAATGGACAATTTTTACAATAGTCCATTATTAGCGCGATGCCTCAAAAGAAGTGGGATGGATTGCATGGGCACATTGCGGTTGAACCGAGAATTTGTGCCCAGTATATTTAAGTCCAATCTCAAATCAAAACTGAGGGAAGGTGAGCTCGTATACTCGAACTGCGGGGACCTCAATGTTATGGTTTGGTTGGACAAAAGCTTGGTAAGTATGTTGTCCACCTACCATAAAGCAGAAATCGGGGCAGTTGAAAAGTTTGGGGCTTGGAAATACAAACCCCAAATTGTACTAGACTATAACAAGGTAATGGGGGGAGTTTACAGAAAGGATCAGCTTTTGGCAGGCTACCCCGTTGAACGACAGCGAAACCTGGTCTGGTACAAGAAGCTTTTCAGGAGACTACTAAGTGTTTCGGTGCAGAATGCGTATATATTGTACAGTTCAAAGCTCCGCAAGGAAAATAAATGCATTTTGTATCGAACATTTAGGAGTGAGGTTGCGAGGAATCTCCTTCAGCTGTTCTGTCACAGGGAAATTAAGCCGACTCCGACTGTGATCATTGGCCAAATAGCTCAAGGAAAGATTCTGCGTACTGTCCTGGAAGGCAACCACTTCTCGGTCCATAGCGGGCGAACGTTGAATTGTGTGTGGTGTTCAATTAAAAAAATTACCAAACGAACTACAAAAAAATGTGACGTGTGTGATGTGGGATTATGCAATGATTGTATGGTCCCATATCACACCACCCCACTCTCCATATTGAATAACTGAGGGTTTTTTTTATTTTATTTTTCTTTTCTTGTTTTTAGTTGTGAAATTATAATTTATAAATTTAATGAACTTTCTTTGGACATCAATAACGATGGCCTGGATGACAGGACCAAGTCATTTCTTTTTACATCTCATAAAAATGTTATAACGACAAAGGACCCAAAGGTACGAGTTCTATCTGATAAGGTTTGGTGGACATTTAATATGTATATTTCAATTCTGATCATTAAAATATACATATTAAAAAATGCATAGGTATTCTCATTCTTTCCTGCTATTGTACACATTAAATAACTTGTTTTATCAACATGATTTGTTTTTGAGGTGTTATGCCGTCTCGCTGTACCTTTTGTATCTGTAACGTTTTGGGCAGCGTTAGTTATAGAAGGAGGTAACGCGACACGGCATAACACCCCAAAAACAAATCATGTTAATACTTTTGGCCATGAAAATCTCAAATCACACTAGTTTTATTTTTATGTCTTAATTATATATTTTGTTAATTTTTCTGTAAAGAGGCTTTTTTAGATATAGTCACTTAACAAAACTAAGCCATTTCAAGCAATGTTTAAATCTGAATGGTGGTCTCTCACCAGAGCGATACTGAGAGTATCACTCTAGAGAGAGGCAAAATGAAACTATGTATTGATTTACTGAGAAAAACCAACATAAATTGAATAAATTTTTATTATGACGAAGTGTGTAAACAATTTTTAAATAAATATGCTGCTCTACCATTGTAATTATACAACTGTAATTTTAATTTAATGAATGTAAAAGCCCATTAGGGCGTAAATAAATAAATAAATCAATTATTTGTTCCCTCAATTATTTTCCTCTCCACTATTTTTCTTTAGATTTCCAACTTTTAGATAAAAAAAATATCACTAAGATTTTATTTGCCGATCGACGCTGATACAACAGGTTTGATATATGAGGTTTAATCATCACCATCATTTTAGCTATCGACCTTAAACTAGCTGTCATCTCGTTTTTTCCCAAACAAAGTGGCAGAATTCCACAGGATTTTATCAAATTACAAAGTATATCCTGAAAGATTGGCAAAGCTTATTGCTATGATATGGGCTTTTTTTAAATCTTCGTTTCTTGTTCTATCACGAAACACAAAAACATGGATAAAAATCTCCAGTTCTCAGTCACAATTATTTAAAAAGCAGCACTCTGATTTTGACATCGTGAAATAGGCTATCTGTATAAAACGATCAAATGATTTAAATAAAGCAAGTAGGTCAGTTATTCTTATTGGTAATTTTAAACAGTTAATGTATCTTCCTAGTGTAGTACAACTTCTTTGTGGTAAATGTATAAAATATCATAATTTAGTTCATTCAAATTTAACAGGTTCACGTACCAAATAACACAAAATAATTTTCACGCATTATTTTTATCTTGATGTCAGCATATAAAAAAATGATTTTCTAGTATATATTTGGATCTGTGGTTGTAGAACAGGTCATAGAGAACATAAAACGTAGAAAATATTCAATGTGAATATTCAAAATATCCACTGGCGGCAATTTCAAATATACTCACGCACAAAATTCGCGCATTTACAAAGTTTACGATTTTTTTATAATTTTTCTATCAATTATACAAATACAAAATAATTAATAAAATATAGGTGAGTTTATTGGCTACATAGCAGTATATTTTTTTTAATATGTTTACATATACAAATATGGAGTAATGATTTTTTTAATGTGGTCGGAAATTTTTCCAAATTAACTTTCAAAGGTGGCGAGCAAGTGAAGCTATTTTTCATTATTCTCTCTGTCGCTCCAGTGGGTAGAGGTATCTACAGTGTAAATTTAATATAATTACCGCCAGGGTTAACGGAAAAGAAGATAAAAATTATTTGCGCCCTTGAGGTGATAATCAGGATAAGAAATAAAACACAATTAAATTCATTAGTGCTAAAATAGACACGTTATAATACAAAATACTTTTTGATATTATTTAGTACATTCTTTAACACATTAATGTCTGAGGACTGTAAAAGAATAACTAATATTCCCATAATATTAGTCAATCTTTTACAATGCAATATTATACATGGTTGGAAACTTAGCTATTACAAAATGATTAATTTGATTTTAAGCCCAGCCGGGTTTTTACACAGATATTTACATTATAACTAAAATATCTAAAAATAAAACTATGAAATTTTTTTTTTTTAAAGCATTCAGTTATTTAAAACTAAAAGTAAACAATATTTTAATTTTTTTTTTTAAATATAATAAGGTGAGTTGGGGTAAGTGAATTTTTGGGGGAAGTTCATCCAGGCCGTCTACCTTCTTTGAATACAATATTCAAGCGCTGCTATCTATTAGAATGTAATATAATTAGCTAAATCCTCATTCTGACATATAAATGGAGCTGCTTCATAAACACAGAGAGTTGTTAGAGAGCTTCAAATTTTGGCATTTGGTTTTAGTCTGCGTGCGAGTTGTGAGAGCTGCCTTCATTTATCTATAACTTGACAAAAACTTGTGCTAGGAAGTTACAAATTGTTGAGTACTCTATAATTGAATTGAGGTTTGATGTGTATATATTTGCATTATGAATATCTTAAAGAATTGTGATTAATGAGACTAGATTCACTTCCCCCATAAATTATCATGCTGGGGTAAGTGCTACTAAACTGTAGATCCACTTCCCCTGATATTTTTGTATGGACGCAAATGTTACTAGTGATGTGCATACTACTTTAAAAAAACGAAACATAGTATCAGACATAGAAATAATAACTACTACTGATTTTGAAATGTGTATTGATGAGGAAAACATAAAAATAGATAAACCAAGTCACAATTGGAATGCGCAACCAACAAAAACATTACCTGAAAATCCACTATCATCAATAAAAAATATTGAAAAATTTTATGCCATACCTTCCACTTCTAAAGAAGTCAAACCTTTTATAGAACAATTTGTATCACATGTTGGAAATGACCCAATTCAGTACTCCGAGTCTTCTACTTATACTACCAAAAATCACTCCCTTAACCCGTAGAAGAAGATTACAATTTTAGAAGACCGAATAATTAAAACAGCTAATTCAGATTTTCTGTGTTCTGTAAAGGTCAAACAATCATTTGAAGAGCTTATGCTGAGATCTATACAAAAAAACAAACCTGCTAAAGTAAAAAATACGAAAGTTGCACCTGGTGCGGAGGTCATAACATACGATGATGTCGTAGAGCGTTTAAAAAATAAACTAAATGATTCGAAGAAAAAAATTAGTTCAAGCAAGAAGTCTAACCTAGCCTGGCGTCCGAAACATCTGTAAGTGAATCTGATTGGAAGTCTAGTTCTGAAGATGAAAGCGACTATTTCCAAAATCTATTAATGGAAGACGTGGAAGACAATACAAATAACGTACCTTTAGATGATGTTCTGTCTATTGACATTAGTGGCATTTTGCAAGAACTGGATGTACAACAAAATTTAAACGTTGAGACAAAAGTTGGTGATTGATACTTACTAAATTTATAGCGAAGAAGAGCCCCAAACATTACATAGGAAATATTATAAAACATGATGAATATAAGAAAACAGTCAAATATGTACGAAGGGTTTCACATTTAACCAGAGAAAATCGTAACGTTTTTTCATTCCCGAAAGTTGATGACGTATCCGATATTTATAACGCAGATATTATATCTGTTTGCCAAACCCCTTAACTGGGAGAAGAGGAGAATTCGTTTTCAAAATATCTTTTTATGGTTTTAATATTCAATAAGGGATTTTGTATGAGATAAATTCTTACCTGTAAAAGAAATGTTCTTTTTTTATTTTTTATCATTTTAATGTCGGAAACAACAGGTTCCGCAAAGGCGTTATTATTTCCATATATTGTGTAATTTTTTAAAATCTAGTAACCAAAATATTAGTTCCTATAAAAACATATTAAGTTCAGTTATTAGTAGTAAATATATATTATTATAATAACATTGTTAGTAAATATTGTGAAAAATAATACTAATACATAAAAAAAACGTTTATTTTCGTTGCCCCATCACTAGTCATAAAATGTTGCACTTACCCCAATCTGCCAAATAATGTTTGATTTATGATGTATATTCCACTATATTCAATATTTTTAAATGGCGAAATTGTGTGTTTAGTGCGTTTGATTGGATTTGCAATTAAACATTTTTATTCGTTTAGCCAAAAATCAAAATATTGAGGTTAGATCCACTTACCCCGGAGGCGGGGTAAGTGGATCTATCAAGACCTTTTTGTTTTGAATACTTAAAAATCTAATAAAAACAGCAAATTAACTTCTTGCGATAAAACAATTTGATTAAGGAATAGTTAATATTCCTTGTGTAAAAATTTGAAGGCGATGGGATAATACTGTGACGTATGGGATTACTTTAAACTTCATCTATTCATTTTATACAGTGCTCTTACCCCAACTCACCTTATATATTTATATAGACAAGCATAATACAGTACCAACATAAAATAAAATAGAATACAAGACAATTCACTAAACTACATTACCTATTTTATTGTGTAGCATTCAGCAAAATGCCAGAAAAGTCGGTAAATATATCAATAATATCCCCAAAACTAATGACTAATTCATTTTAAAATCACAATGATAGCAGCATAATATTTTACAAGGTAAATCAGATTCATTGCTACCGCATATTATTTGCCAATGATGGTTGTCAAATAGAATTTACATTAATCAATACAAAACACAAGAAATAACAACTGACACAAATATTAGAAAAACTAGATTTCAGGGTCACCAACAAGCAACTACAAAAACAACATTTGGGCAAAAACTCTTCTTATACTATGGTACTAAGTTCTAAAACAAAATCCCATTCCATTCTAAACCCACAACAATATTTTAAGATTTAAATCTCAAATAAAAAGCTGGATACAAAACATAGGGAGATCAGAAATATATAATATACTGACTCCAAATACAGACTAAAGCCGAAACCACTCAACTGAACAAAAAAACACCTCGTAATATATTTATAATTACTTCAGAAAAACACTATTTATTATGTTTATAATTACTTTATATTATCCATACTCCTAAATTTTAATAATATTTAAATTAAACCCTCAGTGAGGATATCATTATGAAGACCGGATAAATCATCACAACTTTAAAAAGTTATATAAAGTCATAGAAAGCGATAAAACAAAAACTTTATTAACTGGGTTAAGTAGGTTACGTTAAAAAAAAATTTCATCCTTTCTAATGACTTCATATCACTTTTTAAAAGTGTGTTGAATTGTCACTGTGTTGAGTTATCATAGAACTGTACTAGTGCCTCAATAAACAATTACTGCTTACTATAGGTACATATATATTTTTACTTTTAGGTACATATACACATTTCAATTTCCTTAAAAGTACACATTAAAAATAAAAATCTAAATATTATTCTTTACTAGATAACATACATAAGTACATTTTACTACCTAACTTACATAAGTACATTTTAATTTTGCTCGCTGATCTTAAGAGCAAACAGTTTTTTCTTAAATATATTCACCCTATTTACTGATGTCAGACTATTGGGTAGGAGATTGTATATGTATATGGTACGTCCTCGTGGACGATGTTTCTTTTACCACTTTCAGACTTTGCTGAATGTGTGTATAGTTTATTATGCAGTGTTCATGTACTTGTGATGTTTTTATAAAAGTTGTGTTCGTATGTATAAATCCATTTTGGATTTTATAGATTAATAAGCATATGTTATATTCGAACAGTTTTCTGATTTTCAGTAATATCGTTTCTTGGTATACTTTTTGGTGGGGTTATAATTATAAAGTTATTTGTAACTTTATTCTGTATCATTTGTAGGTCGTTCATTTGTAAATGTGTAATATATGTGTTTCCTCATATTTCTATTAAATAATTTAGATGGTACTGGATTAAACTGAAGAATAATCCCCTCTTTACTTGTATTGGTAGAAGACGGGCTATTCTACCAAATACATCAATTAGTTGAATCATTTTTTCTTTAAGTTTTGTATGTGCTGCTTAAATGATGTGAAGTGTTTGTCGATATGTCGTCCTAGATATTTTTCACCATCTAAAATGTGTAGGTGTATTCCTTCTATTTGCAATGTTTTAGGAGCTGGCATTTTTCTTTATCAAGTCTACAATTTCTATAGTAGACTCGCAGTGTATGACGAGTTAGAGTTAGTTTGAGTTTTTAAAAGCCCAGCAAGAAGTCTGGCAGTGCCAGTGTGGCCATTAACCAAAGCCACTTGTAGGGGAGTTCTGTGTTCTGTATCTCTCGAGTTCATCACAGCCGCCAAATGCCTTTCGTCTCCCTGAGGAAGCACAGTGCCGCCCCGCCCCGCCATCTCAAACATCTCCTCGACTAAACGCAGCAGTCGGGTGACAGAGGGACTGCAAGAACATTGCAGAGGCGTGCAATCGTCGCTTCTGTCTCGACTATTGTAGCACGCACCGTGCTCCAACAGGCAACTCACAATATCAGTGGCTCCCTTCTTAGCGGCAACATGCAGAGCTGTGGAACCTGCCACTACAGTTTTAGCATTGATAAACTTATAGTAGGCCCTGTGTTTGGTCTTCTTCACATTCTGCAACAAGAGACGGACCATGTGTCCGCAAGCTCGGGACGTGGCGAGGTGCAGGGAGGTGTTCCCTGCCTGCGACATGGCAGTAGCGTCGGCTCCGCCGCTGAGCAACAGCTCCATAACCTCCAGCGTGGCGGCAAAGTGCAGCGCCGTTCTACCCTCGGTATCCGCAGTGTTCACATCCGATCCATTCTCAATCAAACTACGAACCTCACACACATCCCCTACACTGGCTGCTTTTAGTAACTTAAAATCACAAGGAGGAACATAGCCGACATCTACATTGAATGCTGATTCAAATGATTTTCTCAGATAATCTAGACGTTCATCTATATATGAAAAATCTGGGTGGTTGGGACCAAGAATGGTATTCCTCGCATTTAGCCCCGCCTTGTGAACCCTCAGGGCATCCGGCACATTATTCTGACAGAGGTAAAGCCGCACTATATGACTTTGAGTACGAACAGTGTGCTCGTGATAGAGCCCAAACACTTTCTCCTGAATATCTAAAGTTTCCTGATAGATTTGCAAAGCTTCATCAAGTTTTTGTTGGTTCATAAGAACAGTTGCCATATTGCACCTGGCTATGAGTGTTTCAGAATGATTTAAATCTAAAACTATTTTTCTGGTTTCATAAACAGTTTGAAACAAAGCTAAGGCTTCGTGGAGCTTGCCTTGAGCAAGTAACACGCCGGCAATGTTATTTTGTAGATTAAAAGTGTGAGGGTGCAGAGCACATAGAGTGTTTTTATATCTTTTGTAGACTTGCGTGTACAAGCGCAAGCCCTCTTCAAGCTTACCCAGGGCCACAAGCATAGACCCTGCGATGCATTTAGTCCGTAAAAACTCCTCATGCCCCTCGCCGAGCAATTCCAGTTGCTTCGGCATAACTTCCTTTAATATATCAGATGACTCTTCTGTCCTTCCCAGATGGTGCAATAATATAGCCAGCATTATTCTGGTCCCCAGGGAGGATGTATTGTGAGGACCAAATGCTTCCACTCTCTTCCGATAGATATCTTCCACCATGGGCATGGCTTCAAAATATTTACACTGTTTATACAATGCTACAGCTATTTTATATTGGATGTCCAGCGTTCCTGGATTATCCTCTCCAAATATTTCAATTCTGTTATTTAGCAGTTGTTTTAAAATATCTATGGCCTCTGTGAATTTTTCACGCTTAAACATTAAATCAACCCTGAATAAAATGTCAGGAACATTTTCCTGTGAAACCTGCTTTAAATGGTCTACGTCGGGGAAATGATATTTCATGGCAACAACCACAAGCGTGTTGCCATCGGCGTCGCGACATTTCATCACCGCCTTTATGATTTCTACGTCCCTTATTTTGGTTATATCTTTAATTACCTTAACATCGCGGGTTCGTACTTTCCGGAAACAGAGTGCAACAATTTGCAGTAAATATATTATATCTTTTTGTGTAGCAAAATCCAACGGAGTCTTCATATTGTCCGCCTTGAGGTCGTGTGCTGCGCCATTTTTCAACAAACATTGAACGATTCCTGGATGAGAGTATTTGGATGCATAATGCAGAGGAGAATTGCCGCCCTTCCCAACAGCATTGGGATTGGCTTTGCTCTTTAACAAAATGTCACATGCCTCCTGAAAGCCCTTCCAGGAGGCGATGTGCAAAAGTGTTGAATTTTCAGAACTTTTCGTATCTACATATTGTGCCAAATCTTCAACCAACATGTCAACTGTAAAAACATTCTTTTCGACGGCCTTAAACAGTTTCCCGATTGACGCTATCAATTCTTTTATATTTCGACTTTTAGTCAAATCTGAAGGGGTTCTTCCAAAGTTGTCCGTGGCATCATACACTGCACCACTATGTAATAACAACTTGACCATCTCTGTGTGTCCCAGTTCAGCAGAGCAGTGAATAGGCATGTATCCGTTTAAATTAGTGGAATTAATATTGACACGTTTGTCTATTAAGAATTGAGCCACAGCGAGGTGCTTTCCTATCGTGGCGCAGTGCATTAGGCTATGGCCATCGTATCCTGGATCATGAATGCTCATTCCAAGCTCCAGGAAAAAGGCCAAGATGTTCTGGTTGCCATGCATAGTGGCTATGTGGATTGGTTTATAATCTTGTTTGTTTCTAGCATTTACGTCCGCACCTTGGTCTACTAAGAGTTTTATTATTTCAAGATTACCCGCTTGAGCCGCGATATGCAGTAACGTCCAGTTATTAGTGCCTCTCTTATTAATCCTATCACCCTCTTGTTGTAGAAGTATTAAGGTATTTTGAATTTGGGCTTTACCAACTGCCAGCTCTAACGGCGTTCTATTCTCCGAATTTCTGATGTTAGGGTTTGCTCCCCAATGGAGTAACTTTTCCATAGCATCTGGTTTATTCATGTAGATTGCGTGATACAGTGGCGATAGATTAGGATCCGCGGGATTGACATTGGCTCCATTTTCTAGTAAAAATTCAACAAACTCTACATGTCCGTACGACATTGCTTCGAATAATGGTGAAGGGTGTTCTGTGCAATCTGCAACTTTAATACCTCTCTTTATAAGCGCCTTGGCTATTAATGCATCACCACTTATAGCAGCCGCATCTAAGAGGTTTGATCCATCTTGATCTGTAATATTGACATCAACATCTTTATTCTTCAACAAAGCTTCAACTACAAGTCTATGCCCTGCTTTAATTGCATTTAAAAGAAGTTGACCTCCTCCAATATTAACATCCGCTCCTTTGGCAATCAAGATGTCCAACAGGCCCTTATTGTTATTCCTTGCTGCATAGCATAATGCTGAAAAATCTTCAGAATCCAAGTGGTTAACATTCGCTCCGTACTTTAACAAGATTTCAACAGTTGCCTTGTGATTCCCACTGACAGCCATAAGCAACGCGGTTTCACCGCCGTTAACCTCGGCGTTAACATCAGCCTTTGCTTGGAGCAAAACTTTTACGGTTAGACTTTCTCCACAAAACGATGCAAAATGCAATGCTGTATTACCAAACTTCCCTTTCTCGTCAACTTTGGCTCCATACTTTAGCAACATCTGAACAATTTTGTGATTAAATGGTCTTGCAGCAGCTACATGTAAAAGTGTTGTATCACTGCTGTATTTACAGTTCACTTTTGCTCCTTTTTTAATCAACGCCTCTGAAATTGCTTCATGACCACGTAGTGCGCTGAGATGCAAAGCAGTCAAAACCTTATCATTTACAGAATGTACATTTGCTCCTGCAGCTAGCAAAATGTCCACCACTTGTTGGTGACCTTCTTGTGCAGCCATGTGCAATGCAGTCGTTTGACACGAAGATCGGGCTTGGATGTCGATTCTCCTTTGGATTAAAGTCTTTACAACAGAAGCATGGCCAAGCAGAGCAGCAATGTGTAACGCCGATAATCCCCTGACTTCTCTGCTATCCACCAGAGCGCCATTCTGCAACAGGAGGTCAACTATATATGCATGTCCACCCTCGGCCGCGCAAAGAAGCGGGGTGCGGTCATCATTTCTTCTAGCATTGACATTTGCTTTCCGTTCCAGCAATAGACCTACAATTAATGCATTACCATTTAAAACAGCTGTGTGGAAGGGGGTGTGATTGTCTATCACATCTCCGTTATTAACAAAAGCGCCCTTTTCCAAGAGGATCTTGACGATTTCTTCATCGTTCATTGCCACTGCACCGTGTAAAGGGGAAATACCTTTGGAGTCTCTAAGGTTCACGTGCGCTCCATACTCTAGCAGAGATTTGACAACCTGCTGATGACCATTACATGCAGCGAGATGTAATGGATAGGATCCTAGGACAGTCTTAGCATTGACATCGGCTTCATGTTGCAGTAAGTACTGTACCATTTCTACATGACCGAATTGTGCGGCTGTGTGAAGGGAAGTATAGCCCCCAATATAAGAATTTTCATCCACAGTATCATCTTTCAACCAGAGAATTTTGACCACATCTAAATGATTGTTTAACACGGCGTAATACAAAGAAGAATGTCCTGCAGAATCTTTGATAGTTGTTTTGGCTCCGAGCGAAAGCAAAGTCATGACAGTTTTTTTGTGGCCATTTTCGGAAGCTAGGTGTAACGGTGTCTTTCCAGAATGATCAGCTTGATTAATTGCATTTCCCATTTCTGCTACTAAGAATTTCACAGTGACATCTCTTCCAAAGGTTGCGGCTACGTGTAGGGCCGTGTGACCGTCGACATCTCTAGATTCAGTGTTAATCATTTTTTGTTTAGTCAAAAACTTGATGGTATCAACATTTGTTCCCCGCGCAGCGTAGTGTAGCGTAGTTGACAAATCTTCCGTTCTTGAACATATGTCAGCTCCTCCCGCGATTCCCAATGCTAATAAGTCAAAGCTCTCGTCAAGCAGAGACTTCCACATTTCCTTCTGTTTGTCAAGAATAAATAAGCCCCGTTCATATCGCCGTTTCAATTGTTTTATATTATGTTTTAAAATGTTCCCTATTTTACAGTTCAGTAAAAGGTCTTTGCTTTCAGTAAGTTTCATGGCATTTAGTAGCACAGCGGACCAAGCATTGATAGGCAGAATGTCTACCAAGGCGTTCCCGTGAGCCAAGTGGTTGCGTAAGCACTTGCCGCTCAACAGAGGCATGTCCCCATCTAGATACAGCCCATTGTTGGGAACACATTTGGTACTATCTAAAAGGGACATGGTATCCAGCACAAGGCCTTCTATCATAAATCGATCTATTGTTTCATCTTTATAGAGTGATGAAAGATGCTTATATAACTGACCGCACATTCTGTCAGTCCCAATGATATTTCCTAGTTCAGTTAATATGAGATTGAGCTGTTTAGCAATTATCTCGCTGTTGTTTTTAACACTTTTGCATTTTTCCTGCCCTTTGTCATTTTTTTTAAATTTATCCAATAATAATTGTCTACTATATGCATCAATACATTTAATGTTAGCCTTGTCAATTGATCCAGTATAATTTATTCTATCTATTGCATAAACAATTTGAACAGCAATCTCTGGCTCAATTCTAGAAGATACGCTGTTATAGAATTTGTGTAATAGGCTACCAAGCAATAGGTATTGTTTATCTGAAGCATTTTCGTGACATGATGGTAAGTTTGCCAAGGCCCGTATAACATTATTATTCTTGTCCCTTAGGATGTTGCTAATAGTTTTTTTGCTGTTTCCATCAACATAGGAAGGAATTTTAACTAGCTTTTTCAAAAGGGAATAGTCTTCATTTGTTAAATTGTTGTGTGTTTTGGATTTTTCGAGGATATCTTTTATTTCAACAAACAATTTCTTCTCATATGGAGTTTGATCTTCTATGTTGGTAAAAAGATCTATAAGGTTTCGGTGGTCCTTTGTAACTGTATCTGTTTCATGGACATCCGCAATGCAAACATTATGTAAGACATTTACAATTTCATGAAATTCATCTAAATTGTCATTATTTTTTAGAGTGGTCAGTATTCGCTTTAATTTTTCAACTTTGTTGGTGTCTGTTATGTAAGTGATAAGAGATGCTATCTTTTTAATGTCATTTTGAATATTAGAATATAGTTTAGAGTCTTTTAAATCTAGATGTGGATGAGAAAGAGAGTTGCGCAAGTCTTGCAGGACTTTTCTGGTTTCTTTGGGTGCAGAGAGGAGGAGAAGATCACTCAAGGCTGGGGAGAGCTTGGGGCTGTCCAATGTGTTCTTCAGATGCTCCCCCGTCACCTGGAGGGCTCTCTTGATAGTCAACTGGCCGAGTCTAGTAGCAGGGTCTGCCAGCAAGGCCGTGTCTAGATATGTCTTTATAATGTGGAGCGAAGAAATGTCTCTCACCTCTTTATAGTCAGCGTACAAGTGTAGGAATCTGCTGCTGATGGCATCGGCAGTCTTCTCTCGACTAAGAATCACCGATTTCCGAAGTTCCCGGATATCTGTTGTCTCAATGTGTTCCTTCAACTCTTGCAAAGCAGAAGCGAACGTGTTCAATTCCTTTAGTAATCTCTCTTTCCTCAGTACGGACAGATAAAATAAATTTAATTCTTGTCGCCTAATGTGGGCGGACACAAAGCTCACCAAGCAGAACTCCATTTCTTCCCAGGGCAAAATGTTGTAAGTCGACTTCAATTGCTGTTTCAGTATGTGGATATTCTGAGCTATAAACTTGGCCGTGTATAAAAAGTGACTGTCCACTTCTGTATATGTATTAACTTGAGCTATATTTTCCAGAAGCAGTTGGACGCGTTCTTGGATATCAGCTATGGAAGTGACAGGAAGCACTCCGTCGCCTTTGGAGAAGAAGCGTAGATCGAGCAACTTGTATTGGACAAACAAATGCATTTCCTCTGATAAGAGTACATTGATCAAAAGTAATTCCTCGTAAGACTCGGAGACGAGTCTTTCCGAGAGTTCAGGAGATACTGACGCGAGGAGTGTACGAAGGAGCTCCACATTACTTGAGCGGATGGCGTAATACACGGCATCGTGTCCATCATCTTTCTGCTCCACTGAACACCAGCGGGGAACAACAATAACTGAACCATCAGAGATGTTGTCCTTCAATAGCAACTTCAATAAGTCAGCCCTGTTGTGCTTGCAAGCCAAGGTGATGAAAGGGAAGGAGGAAGAGTCCATCCCCCGGAGCCGTCTAAGGTCTGCGCGGGACCGGCAGGCCAGAAGAACTGACTCTAATTGATGATAATTTTCTGCTTCCATTGTCAGTCGTCACACTACGAATACACTTCAACAAAATGGTAAATATTTACCTGACCGCTGCACTTTTAATAGGCACAGATTATGGTATTTACACTTCGTTTTAACCTGTTCTTTGTGTCAAATCCGAAATGACTCAACTGAACCTCGATAAAATTCTTGGTGATATGACAATTACAATTACACTACCTTCTGACTTTAAAACATCAAAAACTTCACAGATAATCGATTCCGTTACCGATATCTGATTGTACCAAAATTATACAAGTATCCCACAAGTACAAACGCGATAAAAACTTCGCACCAAAGAGTAAAATCTGACTGTCATAACTTTTGTTTTTGTTCTGGTTTTATAGGTTAGCACTGGTTAGCACCGTTGATGGATGCAAAAACGCAAGATTCTCAAACAGTTCTACCATATCATGATTTAATTTTTCAATTGCCTTCTAATTATTTAATTGATTTTTTTTCCATTTATAAATTAAGAACGAATTAAAGAAGAATGTGTATACCGCACTTGAGTCCCAGTTGTTAAATTCAGTGGGACTATGACACCTCTAATTGGGGTTTTGAGTCAATTTGGAGAGGAAGAAGTTGGTGGAAAGGAAAGTTAACATTATTGACACTATTTTCATTAATAGATATTATTTTTACAAAATGTATAAATATTTTTTTTTTTGGATGAGGATTGAACCTTCCTCCCCAGTGTTCGAGTCAACTGTGCTAACAACTGAACCAAATCCCGATTGTAGGACCGATATTTATTTCGAATATCAACTGCTGTGATGTCTTCCAATTTTAGAGAAATGCGTATATTCGTATTGCCACCAAAAGTTGATAGAATGCATTGTCTTCGATAACGAGTCTGGTGAGTTTCAGCTCGATCGGATGTGGAGGATTAGGTTATTTTCCGCTTTCGAAATTTGCATTAATTCATTACCGAAAACATAGAAATTCGAATAGATTCAACTTTAAAGAAGAAACATAAAACCGTGTTACTATGTAGTATAAATTGGTTTTACTATGTAGTTTAAATGTGTTTTACTATGTAGTTTAAATGTGTTTTTACTATGTAGTTTAAATGTGTTTTACTATGTAGTTTAAATGTGTTTTACTATGTAGTATAAATGTGTTTTACTATGATGTATAAATGATTAAAATTGAGAAATCTTAGGATCTACTTTATAAACTTATTAAATCTAGGCATTAAAATAATAGTAAGCAAAGTCGCCATCCGCATCTGCCTGTTTGTACTCTTTATTCTTTTAAACTACGAAACGGAGTTTGATAGAGATTTCACTGTCATTTGGAGAAATACTTCTGGAAGATTTATATATATAAATCTTCCAGAATATATGCCATATATATATATATATAAATCTTTCAGAAGTATTTCTCCAAATGACAATGAAATCTCTATCAAAATCCGTTTCATATATATATACAGGGTGTATCGGAACTAACCCGACAAACTTCAACCAGCTATTCCTTAGCACATTTGGAGTAAAAAATGTTATGGGCACTTTGCTGTCCGGTAGTATTTTTTTTTCAATTAAAAACAACAAAAATAAAAATTTCCACACTACATCACTGTCATTGGCAACAGCTGTTATAAGCAAGTATGTCGAAAAGCGTCTTCACTCTTTCGCACACACTAAATAATAATAGTTAAAAATGAGACGAATGGTGCCGTGCCATTTCGTTGTGATTGTAAAAGTGCGCCAATATAGGTACACACGTGCATTATTCAACGGAATTCGAATAAAATATTGCCAGATGGGTTTTCAAACTTTGACAAAGGATAAAACAGTGGTGACATGTGGTGAAAATATGAAAAATATTTTTTTTATGAAAAAAACTTTACCGGACAGCAAAGTGCACATAACATTTTTTACTCCAAATATGCTAAGGAATAGCTGGTTAAAGTTTGTCGGGTACGTGCCAATACACCCTGTATTTATATAAAACGTTTATAGAAAGTAGAGAAACGTTGAGCAACCCCGGGTACACGTCAGTTAGTGGTATAATATTTTTGACTGATTTTGCTGGTAGCAAGAATACTTAGATTAAATATAGTATCTAATTAATGAATAGCAAATAATTGGAGAATTCTACTACGCCAACCCAACAAACCTATGTTTTTTTCAAACGATAAAATTTTTAAATTTCACGTTAAATGATTTATTTTAATTCATTTAATGAATATATTTTATTTGTGAGAAATCAACAGCTTGTGTAATACAAATATAGAATATATGTTTCTGCTATCGTGGTACGAGAACACGCCGTCAGATGGAATGCAGGAAAACACTTCTTCTTCTTGACATATAAATTTATTAATTCACAATATAATTGCAGAGGATCTTATTTTCCTCTGCTAAAACTTAAACTGAAAGAAATAAAGGTCTAGTTTCCTCTATTCTTCAGTTTTCCCTAGGTTTACATAAACCTAGTAATTATCTCACGACTGACTGCCTAGGTACGCATGTACCTACCAGTTATTTCAACACTCGCTCCTCCGTAGGTAAGTCTGTACCTACCCGTTATAGCAATACTCTAATACTGACCTTTTTCTGGGAGGTATCTGTATTTAAACTAAATTCTGAAGGACATTTTACCAAAATAAAGATGTTCCACCCGCTCGTTGGCAAACAACATTCTTAACATAAATAAAATGCACTTTAACTATTCTTAATGATACAAACGTGACTTAAACAATACAAATATTTTAAAGGAATTATTGGGAGATGAAACTTTATTTGGGGTTTTTATTACTATGGGACAGGGGTGGGAAAGGTATTGGCAAATATTTTTAGGCATAATGGTTTAACTAGGGTGATCATAAAATATAAAGCGAACAGCTCTATTTGAAAGCTGCCGCCGCTTGCAGTAAAATGTCACTAATTCTTAAATCATAAATGATACAAACAAGGCAATATGTTTATAAAAATACCAGGCCAAAGAATTGTTTTATTGTAGGGTCGAATCTGCAAATGTGGGAAGCTACATTAACTTTGAAAAATACGAACTATGGGAACGGGCCTCCTGAAGGCTAAATTTTATTGAGCAATATGTAATTGTCGCATTCTGGAAGATACATACCTCCTCCCGTGAAGATTCTTCACAAAATAGGCAAAGAATGCGACTGTTATCTTTGTTAGGTACCTACTGCTTGTCTACGAAAATTACCAGTTAAATTTATTAAAATTTCTAACATACAAATATTTATGCTACTCTTAAAACTAGAAATTTCGTGAAATATGTAAATCTTATGACTAAAAATTATGTAGTAGGTAATGTTTTAAAACTAGAAATTCCGTAAAAAATGTATATCTTATGACTAAAAATTATGTAGTAGGTAATGTTTTAAAACTAGAAATTCCGTAAAAAATGTATATCTTATGACTAAAAATTGTGTAGTAGGTAATGTATTAAAACTAGAAGTCCCGTAAAAAATGTATATCTTATGACTAAATGGTTGTAGTAGGTAATTTCGCATTCACCTCCCCCCGTGAATTCATTTCACCTAGTGGATAAAAAGAATGCGAGGGTTGTATCTTCAATACTGCTACTTTAGTAGCCGGTCTGCGAAACGTACCGTGATTTGTTTGAATATCTACAACGCGAACTTGTCCATCGGCTCCGGGGTATACTTTTACTACCATACCCTTTGGCCAGGTATTCCGGGGCAACGTGTTGTCACATAGGGTAACTACATCGCCTACCTTTATAGGTGGTATCACGTCATGCCATTTAGAACGTTTTACCAGTGTAGGTAAATATTCTTTTACCCATCGTGACCAAAATTGGTCGGCAAAAAATTGTGCAATACGCCATTGCTTTTTTAGGCATAAATCGCCGTGATTAAAGACCCCTACGATTGGGGTGTCATATTTATAACCTAAGAGGAAATGATTTGGTGTTAGACTTTCAAAATCCTTGCTATCGAGAGAAACGTGTGTGAGTGGTCTACTATGAACTATATTTTCTGCTTCTAACAGCAATGTGTGCAAAGTTTCCGGGCGTGGTGCTTGCTCGCGTAATATGGCGTAAAACGTAGTTTTAATTGATTTTATTAGACTTTCCCAGGAGCCTCCGTGGTGAGGAGATCCTGGCGGATTAAATTTCCAATTTATTTTCCTTACCGACATTTCGTTATTTAATTTGTCCTGGTTTAGAGATGATAATGATTCTGATAATACCTTATCAGCACCTCTAAGGTTTGTTCCATTATCACTCCAAATAGTTAGCGGGTAACCGCGCCTAGCAATAAAACGTCTGATTGCTAGTATGGCGGAATCCGTAGTCAGGGAATCCGCGATTTCAATATGCACGGCTCTTGTTGATAAACATGTAAACAAAACACCGTACCGTTTTTCATTTCTGCGCCCTATTGTTACTTTCATGGGACCAAAGTAATCCATGCCTGTGTGTGTAAAAGGACGTATATGATGTTGTAACCTTTCCATAGGTAAACATCCCATTAGAGGTGCCTGTGGTTGGGCTCTCTTATTTTTGCAAGTTTGACATATATATTTAATTTTTCTAATAGACTGACGCGCAAAGTATCCAATACTTTTGTCTTATTGCATTTAAGACGTGTTCAACTCCACCGTGGCTAGACATCTCGTGAAACTGTGTAATTAATAATTGAGCTAACTTATCTTTATTGTCGAGAATTATCGGGAAGACTGTACTTAATTGTACGTCTTCAATCGCCGCAATTCTACCTCCTCCCTTAAACCCGCCTTGAGCATGTATGTATGTAATATCTAGTATTAATTTCTTCGCGCTTTCTACTGAATTTACACTATCTAAATAGTCGTCCATGTAATGTTTTGTTTTTATTGCTTCGACGGCCTGGGGATACTGAGATAAAAATTGATCCGCGTTTTTATTTTTTACGAATTGCGCCGAACAAGGTGATGATTTTGCGCCAAAATTTATAAGAAGGGAAGAAGCCGCGTCACGCGTCTCTCCTTTTAACGCTTTTTGTAATCTATATAAATTTTCGCTGTAAAATACTTTTAAGAAGTCTGTGGTATAATTGAATATTGATTTGAACGCAATCCATTCATTTGGATTGCCGTTAAATGTGGGAAGATCATTAACTTTGGGCCTGGTATTATATAAAGACATTGCCTTACCAATTGATTCCGCGAGACGGTCTTCAGTTATAGCAGGTGTTGGTCCCTGGAATCGGCCCTGCGACTCTGGCCACTGTTGCCCATCGCGATGCTCTGCTAAGTTGAATGGCTGCTCTGATATAGGCAGCTCCCAGCAGCTACTGCTTGGCTGCTGATGCTGCGTCGACTGCAGCTGAAGAAGTTGCCCTACCAAGGGCGGCTGATGCGATGTTCCTCTGGGTGGGAGTAGCTCGTACCGCCCGCCCTGCTGCTGCTGCTCCAACCGCTGTCCCAAGTGCAGCGGAAGAGTCTGCTCTGCCCGAGGCTCCAATTGCGATGGGAGAGTCTGCCCTGCCAAGGGCTGCTGCTCTGAGGATCCTTTTGGTGAGAGTAATGCGTACCGCCCACCCTTGTGCTGCTCCAACCGCTGTTCCAATTGCAGCGGATGAGCCTGCTCTACCCGAGGTTCCATTTGCGACGGGAGAGTCTGCCCTGCCAAGGGCTGTTGCTGTGCAGTTCTTGTGGGCGGTTGTAGTGATAACCGCCCATCATGGAGCAGTTCGTGTTGCTGCTCCATTTGAACTCGAAGAGGCTGTTCATCGTGATCTCCAAGTTCTGATGATGAACTGTGATGTGACTGGTCTACCCAGTCATTGACTCTATCCTTGAGAGTCCGTTGCGAAGTCCTTGATGCAGCTTCTAAAACGAGCGCCGCATGTTGCTCCTCTGCTTCCAAGACTGACATTGCTGCAGCCATCTTTACTTCGGAAGCCTTTGCTTCCGCGGCCATCTTTGCTTCAGCCATCTCCGTAAGTAGGCGGGCCTTTTGTCTCGTGATGTGCACCTTGGTTGCTGAAGCTTTTATTTGAGCCTCCATCCAGCTCCTGCTGGTTCCCGCCTTGCTGCCGGAGACATATGACGTCTTTGAGTGTTGTCCCGCTTCCATGATGCTGCTGTTCCCGATGCGGGATCTTATTTTCCTCTGCTAAAACTTAAACTGAAAGAAATAAAGGTCTAGTTTCCTCTATTCTTCAGTTTTCCCTAGGTTTACATAAACCTAGTAATTATCTCACGACTGACTGCCTAGGTACGCATGTACCTACCAGTTATTTCAACATTCGCTCCTCCGTAGGTACGTCTGTACCTACCCGTTATAGCAATACTCTAATACTGACCTTTTTCTGGGAGGTATCTGTATTTAAACTAAATTCTGAAGGACATTTTACCAAAATAAAGATGTTTCACCCGCTCGTTGGCAAACAACATTCTTAACATAAATAAAATGCACTTTAACTATTCTTAATGATACAAACGTGACTTAAACAATACAAATATTTTAAAGGAATTATTGGGAGATGAAACTTTATTTGGGGTTTTTATTACTATGGGACAGGGGTGGGAAAGGTATTGGCAAATATTTTTAGGCATAATGGTTTAACTAGAGTGATCATAAAATATAAAGCGAACAGCTCTATTTGAAAGCTGCCGCCGCTTGCAGTAAAATGTCACTAATTCTTAAATCATAAATGATACAAACAAGGCAATATGTTTATAAAAATACCAGGCCAAAGAATTGTTTTATTGTAGGGTCGAATCTGCAAATGTGGGAAGCTACATTAACTTTGAAAAATACGAACTATGGGAACGGGCCTCCTGAAGGCTAAATTTTATTGAGCAATATGTAATTGTCGCATTCTGGAAGATACAATATACATAAGAATTTAGTTATTATACGGATACGAGGTTTTCGTATACTTATAAATGCGTAGGTATTTAAAAGAAATGATAAAATATTGCGTTCATATATCAATTTGTGAAAAAATTAACGATTTCTATTGATTGATTGAAGGTGATGATTTATTGCGTAGCCTTTTAGTTAGACAGCGATTACGAATAAGATAACACGTATATTTTATTGCAAAACCACAATCTCAATATCATTTTTTGGTAAAATACTTACTTTATTTATCGTCATAACAGTTTGAGGATCGTTGGATCGCGGGAGTCCCCGATATTGGGATAAAACATTGTGTGAGTAATGCATTGAGTTGGATGTGTTAGTAATGTACTGATGACACATTGGCTATAAATAAACCACTCGCAGAAAAACAGTAAAAATATTGAGACAGTGTTGCCAATACACATGTTCAAAAGTACCCAAACTAGATGTTCAAAATCCCCAAATTACGGAAGACAAAATGACAGTTCTTTATATTTTTTACCTCTGAAAGCTAAAAAAATTCAATTAATTTTTTTACTACTTTGTCATTAATACTTAAATATAAAATTTGTTAAGTAAATTGATTTGAAAGAAAATTGTTTGCAGTACATTTTTATTTGTAATTGTAAATATTATTTTTCAATGTGGTTGGATATTCAAGAAATTATTAACTTCAGTTCTCTTATTGTAGAATCCCCTCATTAAGGTTCTCCCCATAAAATAGTCAATCGGATTAAATTCCTATGAATTCCCCAATTCCCAGTAGTTTGGAGAATTCTCCACGAACTGGCAGCCCTGAGTATAGATGTAGGTGGTAGAAAATCGTGTCTTTGGAACAATGTCTTATATGCGATATTGAACTCTAAAATACAACTCTTAAAAGCTCAATATCGCATGACAATAATGTGTCAGTTAAAACCTTTGTGGCACAAAATGTTTGTTTACTGTTAAGAGGTCTGTCATACTTCGTGACGTCATCATGAGCCGTGTCATTGAACATTGCCAGGTTATTTCATTATTTTTGTTATTGATTTGTCGCAATCTTAATAGTAAGGAGTCATCATTGAGTTGAAATTCAATCATTTTAATAATGTAAGATATATTTGCGGCACGTTCCAGAGTGGAAGATACTGTCAGTATCGCCCTGTTGTAAAACCACCATTCAGAATTGAAACGTTTCTTGTAATGGCTTATACCGTGTTTGGTGCCCATATCTGTGTAGCTAGGTATTTAATAATAATAATAATAATAATTAGGGGATGATTTGTACAGTTTTTGCCGTTTTTGTGCAAAATCACCTCAAGGGCGCTGTACAAATATACATTTCTACAATGATCTATTTTATTACTAACTATGGTTCCATGATAACTCAACACAGTGACAATTCAACACACTTTTAAAAAGTGATAAAAAAGTATTAGAAACGATGAAAAAAAAAATTTAACCTAACCTAACCTAACCTACTGAACTCAGTTAATAAAGTTTTTGTTTCATCACTTTCCATGACTTTATATAACTTTTTAAAGATGTGATGAATTATCATTGTGATGATTTATCCGGTCACAACTGACTATATGTATATGGAGATAATGGTGACCAGATAAATCATCAAAATTATAATTCATCACATCTTTAAAAAGTTATATAAAGTCATGGAAAGTGATGAAACAAAAAATTTTTTTTTTTTTTGGTTTTAGGCATTTCACCCTTAACTGGGTTATGTAGGTTAGGTTATTTAAGGTTAGGTTGGGTTTAATTGTTTTTTCATCGTTTCTAATGACTTTTTTATCACTTTTTAAAGGTGTGTTGAATTGTCACTGTGTTGGGTTATCATGGAACCGGAGATAATATACAGTACAATAATAATAACATAGTATTTATACAGGGTGTCCGGAAACTCGTAGTACAAGCGGGAAACTGGTGAATCTACATCACATCTGGAGTCGATTTTGTAGTATTTTTTTTTTTTTTTTTTTAATCAAATTCTTATAAATTATTACTGAAGATCAAAGTACCCAACTAATTAAATGAAAGTAAAACAAATGAAGAAACTCGGATTTGAAGCATTATTTTGAAATCACCCTTCATTTAACCCGGTGTAATCATAAAATATTTCTGCTCTGCAGGGTTAAAACATCTGTTATTCAACCCTAAACACCAGAAAAAACTTTAACCCTAAAATAGCCGAAAAATATTTTTTTTTGGTTTTTTTTTTTTTTTTTGAAAATGCTCAAATCAAAAAACTTTATGTTTTTTTGGGTTCCCCATGTGGTGTAGATTCTCCAGTTTCCCGCTTGTACTACGAGTTTCCGGACACCGTGTCAGTTTTGTGTTGTTTCACTTCAAGTGCGCCTGGTAGGTCACTTGAGATTAACACTTAATTACACTTAACTAATTGTTTATTAGCGAAATTTAGATACAGGATTTAGGACATAATTGGATATAACTGGACTTTCTCTAATTAATGGTATATTTAATTTAAGGGTATGACAGCTTAAAAAGGTAAGTTTTTAGTTTAGACCTGAATTCTGTTGGACTCGTTATGGATCTAAGTTCCAGGGGGAGATTAATCCAAGCCTTCGGCACAGATACTCCGAAAGCGCGATCACCAAACTTAGTATTTGGCTTGCGCTTAGGTTCCATCAGTCTGCCTACATCTGATAATGTTGCTGATCTAAGAGTTGACTGCCTCAGACCAGTGTTTTCCGGAACGCATAGTTCAGAGATGTAGGGTAGGGTCATTTCATTGATGGATTTAAACACCATCTATCACAATTTGTACTAGATTCTTTCTGAAATGTGCGAATATTTAGAAACCCCGGTTATGAGCCGTGCTGCTGCATTGAACACTGATTGAAGTTTGTCAATTTGATATTTTGGAAGGCTGGCATAAATGCCGTTGCAGTAATCGAGACGTGAGACCACGTAAGAGTCGATAAGTAGTTTTGTTGCTTCTGTAGTAAAGTAAAGTAAGTATACCCACTATTCTCTTCCTCACTACCTTCAGCCTCACACATACCCCATTTTGAGGATGCCATTGTCTCACTGGCTCCAGATCGTTGGGAACAGTTGGAACGAGAATGGTTTATTTATGATTAGATGTGAACGGTTTATTGTCAGTGCTGTATTTAAGCATTAGATAAAAAAATAAGTGAATTAGTTGCCTATTCCAATGAGCAAAGCCTTTCTCACAACCGTCCCACTTTATTTAACCTCATAACGGACACGCTCCCAACACATTTCTATTAGTTTTAGTTAGTTAGTCTTCGGTGAACTAAACATAGGTAAAATTTTAGATTCGAATGTGAGGTTATGTTTGTCTTTCGGACAGGAAGAACGACAAGATTCAATTTATATATTATATACTTTTAAGTGCATGCATAACGAGTGCATATTTCCTACGCAAACTTTTTTTAAAGAAAATACTGGTATAAAATATTGAAAATTTATTAAATATTTCATCACTATCAATCAATAGTTGTTATTCATCAATATGTAGACTTATTGTAGATTATGTGTGTCAATAATAATAATCTGTATATTTATAATGAGTAATTATATTGTCTATATATATTAACATTGTAATTGAACACGAACGTTGACAAACTGCTTAATTGTAGTTTTAGGGGATAATACTTTGAAGGAAATCTCATTTCTAAAATATGGCCATTCATAACCACTAACAACGCCGGGAACATGTCAACTAGTAAATAACTAACTAACTAACCATCACGCCGTTTCCCCGCAGGGGTAGGCAGAGAGGACGGACCGCCAAACAACTCGGTCTTGGCACACACTTCTTGCCTCATTCACTACATCGTCTCATACATACTCTTCTATTATTCTGACTCTTGACATGGCCCGACTCGAGTATCTGATTCACTTGATCGTGCCATGTCTTCCTCGGGCGTCCCCGACTTCTGCTACCATTCACATTTGCATCATATATCCTCCTTACACTCCTATCTTCGCTCATTCGCTCTACATGCCCAAACCACCTGAGGGTCCCTTTCTTAATCTTACTCATTACGCTTACATCAGCCTTGCACTCTTTGCGGATCACCACATTCCTCACACGATTAAACATGGTTTTACCACACATACGCCTCAGGGATCTCATTTCAACAGCATTTAATCTACTTTCATCCTTTCTTTGCCAGTTCCATGCCTCACTTCCATACATCAAGGTAGGTACCAGCACTCGTATTTGTTTGCCTTTGTTGAAAGAATTGAGTTTTCATACTGACGAAACTATTTATTCATATTCATATTGCGCATGTACGGGTGTAAACAAATAATTCATCTTATTTTTTTTTCTTTTAAATTTAATATACTTAAAGTGGGTACAGGATATAATATGAGTACATAAAAAATATATTTACATTACAAAATATATTTATGTTCGCAATCTCACCAATGAAGAAACTGGTTATTGTGCTTGGTGAGAGAGTTACACTAATTATAAGAAAAATAGAATCATTATGCTATAAGTAAGTTTATATATGATAGGAACAATATATAAAGAGACAAAATATAAATACAGTGGAGATGATTATAGACTGATAATAAATATCAATGAATACCAATGAAGGGAAAAACAGGCAATTAATTAGTTAATTATTTCTGAAAGAGTAACTTCAGTTTTAGTTTGTATGTTAATATCCTTTAATTTCTTTATTTCATTCGGAAGGTTGTTGAAATACTTTATTCCTAAATATTTATAGTTATTTTGCATTTGTTTGGTATTACATTTTGGAATTTTGATATTGTATTGATATCTTTTAGATAAGTGGGTTTCAAATTTTTTGATTATATTATCTTTATAAATTTGGATAATTGCATTTTTCTTGAATATATCTTCTACTCGGGGCACCCCGAAATCTGTAAATAGCGTTTCTGTTGGATACGTGGAGGGTTTCTTGAGGATTACTTTGAGGATTAGCTTCTGGACCACTTTGATCGGGGTTAGAATCTTATTGTATGACCCCCCATCCAATAAATCCGTATTGATTTAACGACTGTATTAGTGCGTAGTATACTCTTTTTAGGTTATTTCTTTTTTAAATATTTCTTAATCTTATGAATATGTATACACACTTTCTGATACGCTTAACCAATTCACAGATATGTCTTTTCCACTTCATATGTTGTTCTATTATCACTCCGAGATATTTAATTTCTGATACTGAGTTCAATATTGAACAGCCTTGGATACATATGTTTTTATTACATTTGTTATTGTGAATAATTATTTTAGTGTTAGGGACTGTTTGTTATTATTTTAAAGCATGACTTGCACAAAGCTTTTTTTACGAAAGAACAGATTATGAATTATTTTAAGTATGCCCTTAAATTTTGAATATTATTAATTATGTAGATGGTGCTTTATGTTTAATATTTTTTTCTTTGAACCATCTTAGTGTTACCATTCAAAAGATCGCAGCGCCCTCCACTTTTGGCTATGTTTTTTTACAGTAACTACTATAACCAGTTAAGTTAACCGTATCAGAACATTATAACAAACATAAATTATCCAGTAAGGTGGGTAATTTAAATATAGGTAGAGGTATCTACAGTGTAAATTTAATATAATTACCGCCAGGGTTAACGGAAAAGAAGATAAAAATTATTTGCGCCCTTGAGGTGATAATCAGGATAAGAAATAAAACACAATTAAATTCATTAGTGCTAAAATAGACACGTTATAATACAAAATACTTTTTGATATTATTTAGTACATTCTTTAACACATTAATGTCTGAGGACTGTAAAAGAATAACTAATATTCCCATAATATTAGTCAATCTTTTACAATGCAATATTATACATGGTTGGAAACTTAGCTATTACAAAATGATTAATTTGATTTTAAGCCCAGCCGGGTTTTTACACAGATATTTACATTATAACTAAAATATGTAAAAATAAAACTATGAAATTTTTTTTTTAAAGCATTCAGTTATTTAAAACTGAAAACTAAAAGTAAACAATATTTCAATTTTTTTTTTTTAAATATAATATATATTTATATAGACAAGCATAATACAGTACCAACATAAAATAAAATAGAATACAAGACAATTCACTAAACTATATTACCTATTTTATTGTGTAGCATTCAGCAAAATGCCAGAAAAGTCGGTAAATATATCAATAATATCCCCAAAACTAATGACTAATTCATTTTAAAATCACAATGATAGCAGCATAATATTTTACAAGGTAAATCAGATTCATTGCTACCGCATATTATTTGCCAATGATGGTTGTCAAATAGAATTTACATTAATCAATACAAAACACAAGAAATAACAACTGACACAAATATTAGAAAAACTAGATTTCAGGGTCAAAAACATATCCAACAAGCAACTACAAAAACAACATTTGGGCAAAAACTCTTCTTATACTATGGTACTAAGTTCTAAAACAAAATCCCATTCCATTCTAAACCCACAACAATATTTTAAGATTTAAATCTCAAATAAAAAGCTGGATACAAAACATAGGGAGATCAGAAATATATAATATACTGACTCCAAATACAGACTAAAGCCGAAACCACTCAACTGAACAAAAAAACACCTCGTAATATATTTATAATTATTTCAGAAAAACACTATTTATTGTGTTTATAATTACTTTATATTATCCATACTCCTAAATTTTAATAATATTTAAATTAAACCCTCAGTGAGGATATCATTATGAAGACCGGATAAATCATCACAACTTTAAAAAGTTATATAAAGTCATAGAAAGCGATAAAACAAAAACTTTATTAACTGGGTTAAGTAGGTTACGTTAAAAAAAAATTTCATCCTTTCTAATGACTTCATATCACTTTTTAAAAGTGTGTTGAATTGTCACTGTGTTGAGTTATCATAGAACTGTACTAGTGCCTCAATAAACAATTACTGCTTATTGAATATTATATACTTTTTAATTACATTAGGCGACTAATTATTGCTTACAATTATTTGTTATCCTTTATGCTATGCATAAAACCTTGTCTTATAAACATTAGTTTGTCATTAAAATAATAATGTAAGTTATGAGTTAATATTTTTGAAAATACAGATGTAATCAAAGTCTTTCCTACGTTTTTCTAAAGGTGAAAGATTCAATTAACTTTTTGGAGTTTTTTTTAATGGGACTCTGAAGCGTGGGCCTAGATGGGGCTGGCGTATGTTAGATTTGGCCTTATCGTTGATTTGTAAATTAGGAGTTTGTTTTTTGCTGATAGTTTATTATTTATTTTGAATAGCATGGGGTAGAGGGCTGCTAAGGTTTTATTTGCTGAGTTTAGATTCAGATTTTCATTTATATACTTTTGCCATGTGAGTCTACTGTCAAGGGTTACTCCTTGGTGTTTGATGCTATTTTTCTAAGGAACGTTTTCTCCGAACAAGTGGATGTTATATGGTCTTTTAGGGAGAGATTCTTACCCACACCTCCTGCCTTTCCCTAAAAGACCTGCCACACAGCATCCCCAAGATTACATAGGCCCTGAGGGAATTTTTTTCCTCAAGGCCTCCTATGCGAAGCTAATGAAAACAAATGTCTTTTCTTTCACCTTCATTGTGATTACCGTGAGAATTATATCATAGTTTTTTTGGGAAAACATTCAGTTTAAGAAATTATAAATACAGTGTTGCAGTAACCAGCGAAGTTTCCACTAAATACAAACAACTGCAGTCAAAATATACTGAACGAAAAAGGTAAAATATTATTTTTATTTTAAGTTAAAAGAAATATACACATTTCAATTTCCTTAAAAGTACACATTAAAAATAAAAATCTAAATATTATTCTTTACTAGATAACATAAATAAGTACATTTTACTACCTAACTTACATAAGTACATTTTAATTTTGCTCGCTGATCTTAAGAGCAAACAGTTTTTTCTTAAATATATTCACCCTATTTACTGATGTCTGACTATTGGGTAGGAGATTGTATATGTATATGTGTACGTCCTCGTAGCCGATGTTTCTTTTACCACTTTCAGACTTTGCTGAATGTGTGTATAGTTTATTATGCAGTGTTCATGTACTTGTGATGTTTTTATAAAAGTTGTGTTCCTATGTATAAATCCATTTTGGATTTTATAGATTAATAAGCATATGTTATATTCAAACAGTTTTCTGATTTTCAGTAATATCGTTTCTTGATATACTTTTTTGGTGGGGTTATAATTACAAAGTTATTTGTAACTTTATTCTGTATCATTTGTGGGTCGTATAAATATGTAATGTATGTGTTTCCTGATATTTCAATTAAATAATTTAGATGGGACTGGATTAAACTGAAGTATAATCCCCTCTTAACTTGTATTGGTAGTAGACGGGCTATTCTACCAAATACATCAATTAGTCGAATCATTTTTTCTTTAAGTTTTGTATGTGCTGCTTAAATGATGTGAAGTGTTTGTCGATATGTAGTCCTAGATATTTTTCACCATCTAAAATGTGTAGGTGTATTCCTTCTATTTGCAATGTTTTATGAGCTGGCATTTTTCTTTATCAAGTCTACAATTTCTATAGTAGACTCGCAGTGTATGGTGAGTTAGAGTTAGTTTGAGTTTTTAAAAGCCCAGCAAGAAGTCTGGCAGTGCCAGTGTGGCCATTAACCAAAGCCACTTGTAGGGGAGTTCTGTGTTCTGTATCTCTCGAGTTCATCACCGCCGCCAAATGCCTTTCGTCTCCCTGAGGAAGCACAGTGCCGCCCCGCCCCGCCATCTCAAACATCTCCTCGACTAAACGCAGCAGTCGGGTGACAGAGGGACTGCAAGAACATTGCAGAGGCGTGCAATCGTGGCTTCTGTCTCGACTATTGTAGCACGCACCGTGCTCCAACAGGCAACTCACAATATCAGTGGCTCCCTTCTTAGCGGCAACATGCAGAGCTGTGGAACCTCCCACTACAGTTTTAGCATTGATAAACTTATAGTAGGCCCTGGGTTTGGTCTTCTTCACGGTCTGCAACAAGAGACGGACCATTTGTCCGCAAGCTCGGGACGTGGCGAGGTGCAGGGGGGTGATCCCCTTTTGTGACACGGCAGTAGCGTCGGCTCCGCTGTCCAGCAACAGCTCTGTGACCTCCACGGTGGCGGCAAAGTGTAGGGCGGTTCTACCATCGCCCTCCTGATGAGTGTTCACATCTGATCCACTCTCTATCAAACTACAAACCTCGCCCACATCCCCTAAGCTGGCAGCTTTTAGTAAATTAACATCACAAGGAGGAACATAGCTGACATCGAAATCCGATGATGATTTTAAATATTTGCTCAGATAATCTAGACATTCATCTATATCTGCGAAATCTGGGTGGTTGGGACCAAGGATGGCATTCCTCTCATTGAACCCCGCCTTGTGAACCCTGAGGGCATCCGGAAAATTATTCTGACGGAGATAAAGACGCACCATAAGGTATTTAGTACGAACAGTATCCTCATGATTGAACCCCAATACATTCTCTTGAATATCTAATGTTTCCTGATAGATTTGCAAAGCTTCATCAAGTTTTTGTTGGTTCATAAGAACAGTTGCCATATTGCACCTGGCTTTGAGTGTCTCTGAATGATTTAAACCAAAAACTTTTTTTCTGGCTTCATAAACGGTTTGAAACAAAGCTAAGGCTTCGTGGATCTTGCCTTGAGCAAGTAACACGCCGGCAATGTTATTTTGTAGATTAAAAGTGTGAGGGTGCAGAGCACCTAGTGTGTTTTTATATCTTTTGTAGACTTGCGTGTACAAGCGTAAGCCCTCTTCAAGCTTCCCCAGGGCAACAAGCGTAATCCCTGCGATGGTTTTAGTTTGCAAAAAATTTTCATTCCCCTCGCCCAATAATTCCCGTTGCCTTGGCATAGCTTCCTTTAATATGTCCCATGACTCTTTCATCCTTCCCAGCCGGTTCAATAATAAAGCCAGCATTATTCTGGTCTCCAGGGAGGATGGATTGTGAGAACCAAATGCTTCCACTCTCTTCCGATAGATATCTTCCAACAAGGGCATGGCTTCAAAATATTTACACTGTTTATACAGTGCTACAGCTATTTCATATTGGACGTCCAGCGTTCCTGGATTATCCTCTCCAAATATTTCAATTCTGTTATTTAGCAGCTGTTTTAAAATATCTATGGGCTCTGTGAATTTTTCACGCTTAAACATTAAATCAACCCTGAATAAAATGTCAGGAACATTTGCCTGTGAAACCTGCTTTAACTGGTCTACGTCGGGGAAATCATATTTCATAGCAACAACCACAAGCGTGCTGCCATCTGCGTCGTGACATTTCATCACCGCCTTTATGATTTCTACGTCCTTTATTTTGGTTATATCTTTAATTACCTTAACATCGCGGGTTCGTACTTTCCAGAAACAGAGTGCAACAATTTGCAGTAAATATTTAATATCTTTTTGTGTAGTAAAATCCAATGGAGTCTTCATATTATCAGCCTTGAGGTTATGTACTGCGCCATTTTTCAACAAGGATTCAACTATTGCTGGATGAGAGTATTTGGATGCGTAATGCAGAGGAGAATTTCCGCCCTTCCCAACAGCATTGGGATTGGCTTTGCTCTTTAACAAAATGTCACATGCCCCCTGAAAGCCCCCCCGGGAGGCGATATGTAATAGTGTTGAATTTTCAGAACTCTTCGCATCTACAAATTGTGCCAAATCTTCAATCAACATGTCAACTGTGAAATCATTATTTTCGACAGCCTTAAACAGTTTTCCAATTGACGCTAACACTTCTTTTATATCTCGACATTTAGTCAAATCTGAAGGGGTTCTTCCAAAGTTGTCCGTGGCATCATACACTGCACCACTATGTAATAACAACTTGACCATCTCTGTGTGTCCCAGTTCAGCAGAGCAGTGAAGAGGCATGGATCCGTTTAAATCAGTGGAATTAATATTGACACGTTTGTTTATCAAGAATTGGGCCACAGCGAGGTGCTTTCCTACCGTGGCGCAATGCATCAGGGTACAGCCAGCGAATCCCGGATCATGAATGCTCATTCCAAGCTCCAGGAAGAAGGCCAAGATGTTCTGGTTGCCATGCATAGCGGCTATGTGTATTGGTTTGTAATCTAGGTTTCTAGCATTCACGTCCGCACCTTGGTCTACTAAGAGTTTCGTTATTTCAAGATTACCCTTTTGAGCCGCCATATGCAGTAATGTCCAGTTATCAGTGTCTCTCTCATTAATCCTAGCACCCTCTTGCTGTAGCAGTATTAATGTATTTTGGATTTGGGCATTACCAACTGCCAGCTCTAACGGCGTTCTATTCTCCGAATTTCTGATATTAGGGTTCGCTCCCCAGTGGAGTAACCTTTCCATAGCATCTGGTTTATTCAAGTAGATTGCGTGATACAGTGGCGATAGATTGGGATCCGAGGGATTGACATTTGCTCCACTTTCTAGTAAAACTTCAACAAACTCTGTATGTCTGTAAGACATTGCTTTGAATAATGGTGAAGGGTGTTCTATGCAATCTGCAACTTTAATACCTCTCTTTATAAGCGCCTTGGCTATTAATGCATCACCACTTATAGCAGCCGCATCTAAGAGGTTTGATCCATCTTGATCTGTAATATTGACATCAACATCTTTATTCTTCAACAAAGCTTCAACTACAAGTCTATGCCCTGCTTTAATTGCATTTAAAAGAAGTTGACCTCCTCCAATGTTAACATCCGCTCCTTTGGCAATCAAGATGTCCAGCAGGTCCTTATTGTTATTCCTTGCTGCATAGCACAATGCTGAAAAATCTTCAGAATCCAAGTGGTTAACATTCGCTCCGTACTTTAACAAGATTTCAACAGTTGCCTTGTGATTCCCACTGACAGCCATAAGCAAAGCGGTGCCACCGCCGTTAACCTCGGCGCTAACATCAGCCTTTGCTTGGAGTAATACTTTTACGGTTAGACTTTCTCCACCAAACGATGCAAGATGCAAAGCTGTACCACCAAGCTCCCCTTTCTCATCAACTTTGGCTCCATACTTTAGCAACATCTGAACAGTTTTGTGATTACAAGGTCTAGCAGCAGCTACATGTAAAGGTGTACTATCACTGTTGTCTTTACAGTTTACTTCTGCTCCATTTTTAATCAATGCCTCTGAAATTGCTTCATGACCATGTAGTGCGCTGAGATGCAAAGCAGTCAAAACCTTATCATTTACAGAATGTACATTCGCTCCTGCAGCTAGCAAAATGTCCACCACTTGTTGGTGACCTTCTTGTGCAGCCATGTGCAATGCCGTCATTTGACACGGAGATCGGGCTTGGATGTCGATCCTTCTTTGGATTAAAGTCTTTACAACAGAAGCATGGCCAAGTAGAGCAGCAATGTGTAACGCCGATAATCCCTGGACTTCTCTGCTATCCACCGGAGCGCCATTCTGCAACAGAAGGTCAACTATATCCGCATGTCCACCCTCGGCTGCGAAAAAAAGCGGGGTGCAGTCATCATTTCTTCTAGCATTGACGTTTGCTTTCCGTTGTAGCAGTAGACCTACGATTAATGCATTGCCTTTTAAAACAGCTGTGTGGAAGGGGGTGTGATTGTATGTCACATCTCCGTTATTAACAAAAGCACCCTTTTCCAAGAGGATCTTGACGATTTCTTCATCGTTCATTTTCACTGCGTCGTGTAAAGGGGAAATACCCTTGGAGTCTCTAAGGTTCACATACGCTCCATACTCTAGCAGATATTTGACAACCTCCTGATGACCATTACGTGCTGCGAGATGTAATGGATAGGATCCTAGGACAGTCTTAGCATTGACATCGGCTTCATGTTGCAGCAAGTATCGTACCATTTCTACATTACCGAATTCTGCGGCTGTGTGAAGGGAAGTATAGCCTCCAAAAAGAGAATTTTCATCCACAGTATCATCTTTCAACCAGAGAATTTTGACCACATCTAAGTGATTGTTTGACACGGCGTAATACAAAGGAGAATTTCCTCCAGTATCTTTGATAGTTGTTTTGGCTCCCAGTGAAAGCAGAGTCATGACAGTTTTTTTGTGGCCATTTTTGGAAGCTAGGTGTAACGGTGTCCTTCCCAAATGATCAGCTTGATTAATTACACTTCCCATTTCTGCTACTAAGAATTTCACAGTGAAATCCCTTCCAAAGGTTGCGGCTACGTGCAGGGCGGTGTGTCCGTCGACATCTCTAGATTCAGTGTTAATCATTTTCTGTTTAGTCAAAAACTTAATGGTTTCAATATTGGGTCCTCGCGCAGCATAGTGTAGCGTAGTTGCAAAATCTTTCGTTCTTGAACATATGTCAGCTCCTTCCGCGATTCCCAATGATAATATGTCAAAGTTCCCGTCAAGCAGAGACTTCCACATTTCCTTCTGTTTGTCAAGAATAAATAGGCCCCGCTCATATCTTCGTTTCAATTGTTTTATATTATGTTTTAAAATGTTCCCTATTTTACAGTTCAGTAAAAGGTCTTTGCTTTCAGTAAGTTTTACGGCAGTTAGGAGCACAGCGGACCAAGCATCAGTTGGCAGAATGTCTACCAAGGCGTTCCCGTGAGCCAAGTGGTTGCGCAAGCACTTGCCGCTTAACAGAGGCATGTCCCCATCTAGATACAGCCCATTGTTGGGAACACATTTGGCACTATCTAAAAGGGACATGATATCCAGAACAAGGCCTTCTATCATAAATCTATTTATAGTCTCATCTTTATGGAGTAATGAAAGATGCTCATATAACTGACCAAACATTCTATCAATGCCTATGATATTACCCAGCTCAGTTAATATGAGATTGAGCTGTTTACCAATTATCTCGCTGTCGTTTTTAATACTTTTGCATTTTTCCTTCCCTTTGTCATTTTTAATGAATTTATCCAATAATAATTGTCTACCATATTCATTAATACATTTAATGTTAGCCTTGTCAATTGATCCAGTAAAACTAATTCTGTACATCGCATTTATTATTTGAACAGCAATCTCAGGTTTAATTCTAGAAGAGACAGTGTTATAAAATTTGGATAATAAGCTACCAAGCAAAAAGCATCTTTTATTAACATATTTTTTTTGATGTGGTAGGTTTTTTAAGGCTATTTTAGCGTGAATATTCTTGGCATACATCGTGTTGGAAGAAAATTTTCTGCTGTTACCATCAAAATAGGAAGAAATTCGAACTATTGTTTTTAACGAGAAATAGTCTTCCTTTGTTAAATTATGTTGTCTTTTAGATTTTTCAAGGAGATTTTTGATTTCTGCAAACAATTTCTTCTCATATGGAGTTTGATCTTCTATGTTGTTAATAAGATCTATAAGGTTTCGGTGGTCTTTTGTAACTGTATCCGTTTCATGGAAATCCGCAATGTAAACATTACGTAAGACATTTACAATTTCATGAAATTCATCTACACTGTCACTATTTTTGAGAGTGGTCAGTATACACTTTAATTTTTCAACTTTGATGGTATTTGTGATGTCATTAATAAGAGATGCTATCTTTTTAATGTCATTTTGAATATTAGAATATAGTTTAGAGTCTTTTAAATCTAGATGTGGATGAGATAGAGAGTTGCGCAAGTCTTGCAGGACTTTTCTGGTTTCTTTGGGTGCAGAGAGGAGGAGAAGATCACTCATGGCTGGGGAGAGCTTGGGGCTGTCCAATGTGTTCTTCAGATGTTCTCCCGTCACCTGGAGGGCTCTCTTCATAGTCAACTGGCCAAGTCTAGTAGCAGAGTCTGCCAGCAAGGCCGCGTCTAGATATGTCTTTATGATGTGGAGCGAAGAAATGTCTCTCACCTCCTTATAGTCAGCGTACAAGTGTAGGAATCTGCTGCTGATGGCATCGGCAGTCTTCTCGCGACTAAGGATCACCGATTTCCGAAGTTCCCGGAGATCTGTAGACCCAATGTGTTCCTTCAACTCTTGCAAAGCAGAAGCGAACGTGTTCAATTCCTTTAGTAACTTCTCTTTCCTCAGTATGGACAGATAAAATAAATTTAATTCTTGACGCCGAATGTGGGCGGACACAAAGCTTACCAAGCAGAACTCCATTTCTTCCCAGGGCAAAATGTTGTAAGTCGACTTCAATTGCTGTTTCAGTATGTGGATATTCTGAGCTATAAACTTGGCCGTGTATAAAAAGTGACTGTCCACTTCTGTATAAGCATTAACTTGAGCTATATTTTCCAGAAGCAGTTGGACGCGTTCTTGGATATCAGCTTTGGAAGTGGTAGGAAGCGCTCCGTCGCCTTTGGAAAAGAATCGTAGATCGAGCAACTTGTATCGGACAAACAGATGCATTTCCTCTGATAAGAGTACATTGATCAAAAGTAATTCCTCGTAAGACTCGGAGAGGAGTCGCTCCGAGAGTTCAGGAGTTACTGACCCGAGGAGTGTGCGAAGGAGCTCCACATTGCTTGAGCGGATGGCGTAATACACGGCATCGTGTCCATCATCTTTCTGCTCCACTGAACACCAGCGGGGAACAACAATAACTGCACCATCAGAGATGTTGTCCTTCAATAGCAACTTCAATAAGTCAGCCCTGTTGTGCTTGCAAGCCAAGGTGATGAAAGGGAAGGAGGGAGAGTCCATCCCCCGGAGCCGTTTCAGGTCTGCGCGGGACCGGCAGGCCAGAAGAACTGACTCTAATTGATGATTTTTTTCTACTTCCATTGTCAGTCACACTACGAATACACTTCAACAAAATGGTAAATATTTACCTGACCGCTGCACTTTTAATAGGCACAGATTATGGAAATTACACTTCGTTTTAACCTGTTCTTTGTTCAAATCCAAAATGACTCAACTGAACCTCGATTAGATTCTTGGAGATCTTAAAGCAGAGTAAGTTGTAGTAAGGTTAGTAAAGGAGAGTTTAAAACATCGAAAACTAAACGCGATAAAAACTTCACGCCAAAGAGTAAAATCGGACTGTCAAAAGTTTTGTTTTTTTTTCTGGTTTTATAGGTTAGCGCTGTTGACGGATGTAAAAACGCAAAACTCTCAAACAGTTCAACCATTTCATGATTCAATTTTTCAATTTCCTACTAATTATTTATTTGATTTGTTTTTATTTATTATAATTTAAGAAAGAATTATAAATAGAATGTGAATACCGCACTTGAGTTCCAATTGGTAAAGCCAGTGGGACTATGGCACCCCCAATCGGAGAATGTTTTGAGGCTATGGTGAGGGGAAGAAGATGATGTAAATGAAGGTGGGGAAGTAGTAAATTCCTAGTCTAGGAACTTATCCCGGAAACACAGAGGCCGTTCCATATTCTAATTTATATTTGCTAAGTTTCTTAAAAATAATATATCAGCCGACGAAATTAAGAAATTATTATTATGATTGTACATTCCGCTGTAACAATTTTCATTGTTCCTACTTAAATTCATTTGTAATCTAATCACTTATTTTACAACTTTCTATGATAGTCAAACTATATACTTGTATTGTATCTACCTACGTAGGAATGTTTTTTTCAGTGTATTACGTTACGCACTGTACACTTATTATTGTACTTCTTCCTACGATTTACCTATAATAATATGTACATGTAAAAGCCATCAAGGTGTTAACAAAATATTTTTTATGTTAATGTAAATCTTTATTTATTAATAGAATCTTTGGATCTACTTTATAAACTTGATAAATATGTACATTAAAATATTATTTTACATGTAAAACATTATTTTGGATTGATTAAGTAAGCATGAAAATTCAGCTTTGCCAACCTTACGTGCGATTCTTTTCAAACATTTTTTAAATTTCATGTTTAATTTCAATTGATTGATTGACAGTGACGATTTCTTACGCTGCTCTTTGACCTGATTTTGGTCGTTAGAGTGGAGGGCGGTTAAGTTAGATTGCGAATACAAATAACATATATTTTATTGCAAAACCACAATTAATTTTTTTGGTATACATATTTTATTTATCGTCATAACAGTTTGAGGATCGTAAAATCGCGGGAGTCCCCGATATAGGGATAAAATATTGGCATGACGGCTGGTTAGAATGTGTGATTCATGATACACAGTTATGTCCCGTTCAGACGTGGCGATTTTAGTCAATCAACTCTCTTTTGAATTACACTAGAAAGCCAATAAACAAGTATAAAAATTCTTTCAATAAAGTTGATCAAGTCATAAAAAATAAAATGAAAACAATCAGAACCATATGCAAGAAGGATTTAAAATTAGTATTAGTATTTCCAGAGTCGAAGATACTCTTAGTATCACCCTGGTGATGGTTTCAGAACTGAAACGTTACTTGAAATGGCTTTGGCCAGATCTGAATAGGCACGTACTACTTCCCAACTCTCATTGGCTCCAGACGGTTGAGAGCAGTTGGGGCTTTTGTGCGGTTTCACATAAACAAATAAAAATGTAATTAAATCAATAAAGAGTGGAGACATGAAAAAGAATGTGTCAGATATCTCAATGTTACTACTATTTTTTTTATTTTTTTATTTAATTTTTGACGGAGGTAAAATTATCGAATTCCGCTTAATGTGAAAAAAACACTAAGTTTCAACTAAATTACCTACTACAAGAAACAAATATTTATTTCAAGGGAGGTAAAGATGCATAAGATCGATTTTTCTCAATCGCGTTCTGGGTTTACCATGAAGGTTATATAATACGCTCAAATTCTTCAAATAACCAAAACAAATAACCTAATAACCTGCTTTGTGAACGCATTCCATATCCCCTACCTAAATTATTGTTTCCAGAAGTATTCAAGTTGAAATCAAATAATGTTACTATATACATAAAAATGTAAATGTTCGTCTGTTTAAAATATTAAATCTCCAAAAGTTCTTCACCAATTGCCTTAAATTTTTGACACAGCGTAGTATTAGAAAACGCTCGTGTTTTATATGCCTATAGTATATGGATTTCACCTGTTACAGGTAAAAACAAACTTTTTTGAAAAACAGTGCCATCTGTTGTACGTAAAAGCAAAGCGCGGTATTGTTTCTCTTTATGCACAGACAGACTGAGCCCTGGCAACGCATGGCGGGGTACGGCTAGTTTTTTATAAACAAATGCGTATTATACGTGCAGCAGAATTTGACAACTTAGACAAATTGTTTGTGCGAATTTCGTAAATGATTTCGATTTCGGTATCTTCTAATATTGTAATGCTATCTCTCTCAAAATACAGGGTTTTCCAATAAGAGGTGTTATTTTTAATAGCCCGCTATTTCAGTAGATGTTACTTTCGAAGCTGTCATTTTTAGACATTTGACAGGTAGAAACTACGCCATTAATAAAAATGGAACGATACACGCTTCAACAACGCATTGAAATTATTAAAATTCACTTGAGTGAATCAAATGCAAATCATCTTGAGTGATCAAGCCCATTTCCACCTCGGTGGCTTCGTCAACAAGCAAAATTGTCGCATCTGGGGCTCGGAAAACCCAAGAGTTATTGTTGAAAAGCCTCTCTATTCTCAGCGTGTGACTGTTTGGTGCGGTTTATGGTCCGGCGGAGTCATTGGACCTTACTTTTTCGAAAATGAGGCTGGAGCAACAGTTACGGTGAATGGATTGCGCTATCGAGAGATGATTTATGATTTTTTATGGCCGGAATTGGATTGAATTGATCTGGACAACGTTTGTTTTCAACAAGACGGCGCTACGTGCCACACAAGCAACGAAACCATTGATCTTTTACGATTGAATATCAAAATAACACCTCTTATTGGAAAAACCGTGAGTATTACATGCACCGAATTAATTTCTTCTTAGAATCCGTTTTCTATCCCACATGTGACGTTTTTGTGCCTTTTCACTTTTTTCATGTTCTCAAGTTCGTTCTATGAGAAACAAACAAACTTGAGAACGAGAGATGCACACACGAATAATTTTTGTTGACGCCATCTTGATTGTCAATATCGGTTTGAGTCAAACTGAAACGTCTGAATTAAATCTTGTTCTAATTTTGTCGTTCAATAAAAGTTTTTCAACTAAAATCGAATCGTATGAACTCACCATTATTTAGAGAGGCAGATAATATTATGGTCAGGGTTGCCAATACATATGTTCTTAAATACCCACAATAGATGGTCGAAATCCTCAAATTGGGGAGAACCAAATGACGATTGCAGACAAGTTCCTTTTATGATTCTATTTAAAAATGTCGCTAGAAGAAAGGTATTTTTCGCTCGAATAATCGCGTAGACCACAAAGTTCTCCTCGGCCGAACGACATATTCGTAAACAGGGATTTTTTATCTAAATTCTGACATCAATTTCATTCTTGTGGCCGATGAGATATTTTGCCGCATCTGGAGGATACCTACAATGTCAAATTTGCAATCAACTTTTGCCGTTAGTTCTGGTAATGTGGCACGTCGGATATTTTCATCCCAAAAATGACACCGGAAGTCGTCGCTTTCCAGGACTCCTCCCGGGCTGAAATCTGGATGAATGCGTTTTTTTAACTAATCTTATTTGGGGTTAAAGCCCAGTATTAATTTGGTTCATGTGGCCTATGGGATGGGATTTTTACGGTCATCGCTTGGACTATAAATGAAACAAAATTTTATTGACATGAGATTTTTTATTTATGTACATACTTAAAAATCTTTGTTCTATAAATTTTTGTGAAAGAAAACGAAATTGTTTGCAGTACATTTTCATTTGTATTGGTTAATATTATTTTTGAATGTGGTTGGATAATCAAGAAATAATTAACTTCAGTTCTCATATTGTAGAACCCCGCATTTTCCCCGCAGTTTGGAAAATACCCCACGAGTTGGCAAACCTGATATAAATAGTTGAAAATCGTGCCTTTTGAACAATGTCCCATCTGACTCGGTAATGTCATGCGATATTAAGCTCTACAATTATTTTCTCAAGAGCTCAATATCGCATGACGATGCTGTATCAGATAAAATATTTGTGGCACAAAATGTTTGTTTACAGTGTATTATTTTGGTAACAGACCCGTCATACTTCGTGACGTCATCGTGAGCCGTGTTGTTGATCATCGCCATGTTGTTTCGTCATCGTTATTATTAATTCATCGCAATCTTCGATAGTAAGGCGGATAATTTAAATACACAAAACCAGAGTTGCTGGCAACAAAATAATTAAAGCACCCTTGAGGTGATAACCAGGAAAAGAAATAAAAAATAAAAACGCATTAAAATGTATTAGTGCAAAAATAAACACATTATATTTTATAATGTTTTTTTTTTAAGAAAGACAAACATTCCCGAGTTACGAATAACCTGACAATATTTGAAAATCTCCTACTACCACCACAGTAAGCGGAAAATATTGCTTGTGTTGTGATGGAGGACTTAGCCAGTCGAGGAATTGAACACACTACGCCTGGGTGGGACCCAAGCGCGATGTCAACTCGGCCACCGACCAGTAAAACTATAGTGTAACCAATGTTTGTACAAACTTTTAACCGTATTTATGCTGACCTTCATGGTCGAGTGGTAAGGCTCTAGACTACCAAGCCGAAGGTCGCGGGTTCAAATCTCGGCGTGCGCTAATTTTATTTGATTGATTTGTGTTTGGTGCCAAGATCTGAATAGCCAGGTACTTACCCACCATTCTCTTCCTCATCTCCTTTCCTTCCTCACAACATACCCCATTTTGAGGATACCCATAGTCTCACTGGCTCCAGATGGTCGGGAGCAATTAGAACTCTTGTGCGGTATTCACATAAAAAATAAATAAATAAAAGAAATAATAATATTTTCATTCTCACTGAATTAATGGGATTTGTAATTCAGTTTATTCACATTAACAGTATTAAAACAATAGAATATTAAAAATAAGATAGGAAAAGAAATGAATCATATCTTCTGTCGACAAACATGCTCATTTCTGAAAACAGCGGATAAAATTACATATCTAGGAATAATCATTGATGAAAAACCTAAAATGGACAGATCACATCTGCCATACAATAAAGAAAATTAGGAAATTAATACTTACGAATCAGAAATTTCTTATCAATGAAAAATCAATACTCAATATATTATGCATTAGTACAGTCTGTTATGCAATATGCCATTATCAGTTGGGGAGCAGCTTACAAAACTAGCCTGAAACCCATAGAAATTGTTCAAAAAGTCATAATAAAAATAATACTACAAAAAACCTCCAGACTTCCCCACTGAACTCGTATTCAAACAATTCAAAGTTCCTACATTTAAAGACTTATTTATAAAAAAATCTATTATTCAAATTATAAAAGAAAAAGATTATTAGTGTTATTATTATTAGTGTCACTCATTCATTACTGAAAATCGAACCAGACTTAAATATATATTTGCATGCCCAAAAATACACACTTCTTTTGCCCAGCACCATTATACCCACCAAGGAATACATTTCTTTAATAAATTACCAGAAGAAATTAGAAGCATTAATGATAAAAAACAAATATTGAACTATATAAAAAAATATTTTAAGGAAATCGTTAACAAAAAAACTGATTCCCCTAGTTTCACTTGAAAATCTCACAAATTATCCTACTATACTCTATTTATCCTCCATAATAAATATTTTTTTCTTCCTTCCAAATACAATAATTTGTATGAATTTTAATTTTGTAATTTTTTTTTAACCTAGTACCTTTGTAAACCCCTCTTCCATCCACAAGCAAATGATTTTAATGGAAGTGTAGTATAAATTAAACAGTGTGACCTGTAAACATTGTATATTGATTGTAAAAATCACAAATAATAAACAAATACAAATTCAAATTTATATGTATCCTTTGGACTGGGGAATTAATAACATAATAGACGAGTAAACAAAGAACAACTCAGGAAGTCTGTGTTACGATTTGGTGCTCGGATGTATGGGTAAGGATTGAACACAATTTATTTTTACAAGGGTAATCATAGCTACATTATACATAGCCACTATTACAGAATAATTAACATTACTATTTATAAATATAAATTAATACAGTAATACAATATTTTACGTTTGCTGCGTTACCTACTGAAAAATAATTTATTAAAGTAGTTGATTTGATACCAAGCTGGGCTATTACAAAGATAATAAGAAGATTATACCTAACACGAGCTAAGTAGTGTAGGCACTCGAGCGATAAGTGTTCGGTTTTCGATTTGGCTATTCAATTTAATGGAAACATTAATATTGAAACATATGAACTGCTTACTGCAGTTTAAAGGTAATGAATCCATCTAGATTTTAGGTTCTATAAATTAGTCATATTATGGCAAGTGATCGCTCAAGACGTTTTTCAAACTTGCCATAAATCGTTCGAGTGGGTACAACTGATAAAGAATATTATGTCAATAAAAATAAAACAATTAATTTGTTTATAACTACGAAATTTGATTTATTTAATTTTCTATGACCAACCGGTTTTCTTAAATACAAATTCGTGGTTATAAATAAATTTCCATTAATATTTTAAACCACAAAGTGACTCCTTTCCACCAAAATATTTTAATACAATTATTTTTATTATTTGTCTATAGTTAAGATAATAGAGATCAACAGAAATTAGAATAACATATAGTTAAAAAGGAAGCTAAAAAACATCATAAGACAAGTACATTACATACGCTACTTTGGTGTGTAGGATTCGGCAAAGTGCTGATACAGATTACGCTCAATTCTTTAAATAATGGCGTCAGTAAATACATCAATTAGTTTGGAGATACCAAACTAATTACCTTAAAATAAATCTTAAAATCACAATATAATGACAGCAGCATAATATAATACAAAGTAATCCTTCGGGTCGGTAAGCAATTGACATAAACCGAATGCTGCAAGACCTTGCGCAGAAAAGTTCCTAACTGAACTGCGCTGCAGACCGTTGACCTTAATATAGCGAACTTAATTTTCTGCGTAGGGTTTTACAGCATTCGGTTTATGTCGATTGCGTACCGACCCGTAGGACGATAGGCAAAATCACATTCATATGCCTAGTGTAAAATAATGACTAATAATACTTATAATATGACCATATAAATGACTACAGCATTTTCTGAAGTATTAGACAGAACTTAAACATATTATTTAAAACCTTTTGTAAATACGTACGTACTCTAAAATAATGGCTATTATGTGTAATTGATTATAATGTATAAAGTAACTTTAGTATATTACTGAATATCACTATATAATGACAGCAATACAATATTATACAAAGATACAATATTAAAAAAAAGTTTAACACAATGGTGTACTAAATGATTTAAAGAAATATGAAGAACAAGAATTTCAGTTGCTTTTTAAGCTCGGATTGAGAGATATTCAGGTTCGTCGAGCTGTTATCGGGTTAGTTACCATTCCCGAACATTCTGAAATATCAGCCCTAGTAAGGTAATAACTACTGGCTACCTCAGAAGAATGAAATGAGATATTTTCATTCGGTGCCTATCTTTAAATTATAAGATAGTTATAGATAGACAGGAAAGTGGATTTAAGCGAATGTAGTTCAGGTATATAAATAAACCACCGGGTAACAGGGCTTTTGTGATTTATTGGTAAAAGCTTCGTACATACACTGCGGAGTGGTCGCATGAAATAAATAGTACGAACGAGTATCAATCAATTTATGAACATTAATGGAAAGGACCGAATAACTATTTATGTCGCAATCAAATTTTAATCGTTTCGTTTCTTCCTTTTGACTGGAAAATTATTTATTTGTTTTTAGGGAACTGCCACGGATGCTGGACGAAGATAATGACTGAGAAGTTTTCACTGAATACAAAGAACTACAGTCAAATTATACTGTATCAAAAAGGGACTACAAGATAATGTCTACAGCTACCCTACGAGTCAGAGTGAGTTTGAGTTTTTAAAAGCCCGACAATAAGTCTGGCAGTGCCAGTGTGGCCATTAACCAAAGCCACTTGAAGGGGAGTCCTGTGTTCTGTATCTCTCGAGTTCATCACTGCCGCCAAATGCCTTTTGTCTCCCTGAGGAAGCACAGTGCCGTCCCGCCCCGCCATCTCAAACACATCCTCGGCAAAACGCAGCAGTCGGGTGACAGAGGGACTGCAAGAACATTGCAGAGGCGTGCAATCGTCGCTTCTGTCTCGACTGTTGTAACACGCACCATGCTCCAATAGGCAACTTACAATATCAGTGGCTCCCATCTTAGCAGCAATGTGTAGAGCTGTGAAACCTTCCACGTCAGTTTTAGCGTTGATAAACTTATAGAAGGCCCTGGGTTTGGTCTTCTTCACATTCTGCAACAAGAGACGGACCATGTGTCCGCAAGCTCGGGACGTGGCGAGGTGCAGGGAGGTGTTCCCTGTCTGCGACATGGCAGTAGCGTCGGCTCCGCCGCTGAGCAACAGCTCCATAACCTCCAGCGTGGCGGCAAAGTGCAGCGCCGTTCTACCCTCGGTATCCGCAGTGTTCACATCCGATCCATTCTCAATCAAACTACGAACCTCACACACATCCCCTACACTGGCTGCTTTTAGTAACTTAAAATCACAAGGAGGAACATAGCCGACATCTACATTGAATGCTGATTTAAATGATTTTCTCAGATTATCTAAATGTTCATCTATATCTGCGAAATCTGGGTGATTGGGACCAAGAATGGTATTCCTCCCACTAAGCCCCGCCTTGTGAACCCTCAGGGCTTCCAGCATATTATTCTGAGAGAGATAAAGACTCGCCATACAGCTTTGGGTACGAACAGTATCCTCGTGATTCAGCCCCAACACATTCTCCTGAATATCTAATGTTTCCTGATAGATTTGCAAAGCTTCATCAAGTTTTTGTTGGTTGATAAGAACAGTTGCCATATTGCACCTAGCTTTGAGTGTCTCTGAATGATTTAAACAAAAAACTTTTTTTCTGATTTCATAAACATTTTGTAACAAATCAAATGCTTCATGGGGCTTACCCTGAGCATGCAACACTGCGGCAATATTATTTTGTAGGTCAAGAGTGTGAGGGTGCAGAGCACCTAGTGTGCTTTTATATCTTTTGTAGACTTGCGTGTATAAGCGCAAGCCCTCTTCGTGCTTCCCCAGGGCAACAAGAATAGCCCCTGCGATGTTTTTAGTCTGTAAAAACATCTCATTCCCCTCGCCCAGCAATTCCCGTTGCTTCGGCATAACTTCCTCTAATATATCCCAGGACTCTTTTGTACTTCCCAGACGGTGCAATAATAAAGCCAGAGTTTTCCTGGTCTCCAGGGAGACGGGGTGGTGAGGTCCAAATGCTTCCACTCTCTTCCGATAGATATCTTGCAACATGGACATGGCTTCAAAATATTTACACTGTTTATACAATACTAGTGCTATTTCACATTGCACGTCCAGCGTTCCTGGATTATCTTCTCCCAATATTTCAATTCTATTATTTTGCAACTGTTTTAAAATATTTATGGACTCTGTGAATCTTTCACACTGAGACATTAATGTATACCTCAATAAAATGTCGTGAACATTTTCCTGTGCAACATTCTTTAACTGGTCTACGTAGGGGAAATCATATTTCATTGCAACAACCACAAGCGTTCTGCCATCTGCGTCACGACATTTCATCACCGCCTTTATGATTTCTACATCCCTTATTTTGGTTATATTTTTAATTACCTTAACATTGTGGGTTCGTACTTTCCGGAAACAAAGTGCAACAAATTGCAGTAAATATTTAATATCTTTTTGTGTAGCAAAATCCAATGGAGTCTTCATATTATCAGCCTTGAGGTTATGTACTGTGCCATTTTTCAACAAGGATTCAACTATTGCTGGATGAGAGTATTTGGATGCGTAATGCAGAGGAGAATTGCCGCCCTTCCCAACAGCATTGGGATTGGCTTTGCTCTTTAACAAAATGTCACATGCCTCCTGAAAGCCCCCCCGGGAGGCGATATGTAATAGTGTTGAATTTTCAGAACTCTTCGCATCTACAAATTGTGCCAAATCTTCAATCAACATGTCAACTGTGGAATCATTATTTTCAACAGCCTTAAACAGTTTTCCAATTGACGCTAACACTTCTTTTATATCTCGACTTTTAGTCAAATCTGAAGGGGTTCTTCCAATGTTGTCCGTGGCATCATACACTGCACCACTATGTAATAATAACTTGACCATCTCTGTGTGTCCCAGTTCGGCAGAGCAGTGAATAGGTATGGATCCTTTTATATTAGTGGAATTAATATTGACTTTTTTGTCTATCAAGAATTGAGCCACAGCGAGGTGCTTTCCTACGGTGGCGCAATGCATCAGGGTACAGCCAGCGTATCCCGGATCATGAATGCTCATCCCACGATCCAGGAAGAAGGCCAAGATGTTCTGGTTGCCATGCATAGCGGCCATGTGGATTGGTTTATAATCTAGGTTTCTAGCATTTACGTCCGCACCTTGGTCTACTAAGAGTTTCGTTATTTCAAGATTACCCGTTTGAGCCGCCATATGCAGTAATGTCCAGTTATCAGTGTCTCTCTCATTAATCCTAGCACCCTCTTGCTGTAGCAGTATTAAGGTATTTTGAAATTGGGCATTACTAACTGCCAGCTCTAATGGCGTTCTATTCTCCGAATTTCTGATATTAGGGTTCGCTCCCCAGTGAAGTAACCTTTCCATTGCATCAGGTTTATTCGAGTAGATTGCGTGATACAGTGGCGATTGATTGGGATCCGTGGGATTGACATTTGCTCCATTTTCTAGTAAAACTTCAACAAACTCTGTATGTCCGTACGACATTGCTTCAAATAATGGTGACGGGTGTTCTATGCAATCGGCAACTTTAATACCTCTCTTTATAAGCGCCTTGGCTATTAACGCGTCACCACTTATAGCAGCCGTGTGTAAGAGTTTTGATCCATCTCGATCTGTAATATTGACGTCAATATCTTTATTTTTCAACAAAGCTTCAACTATAAGTCTATGCCCTGCTTTGATTGCAGTTAAAAGAAGTTGACCTCCTCCAATATTAACATCCGCTCCTTTGGCAATCAAAATGTCCAACAGGTCCTTATTGTTATTCCTTGCTGCATAGCATAATGCTGGAAAATCTAGAGAATCCAAGTGGTTAACAATTGCCCCGTACTTTAACAAGATTGCAACAGTTGCCTTGTGATTCCCACTGACAGCCATAAGCAACGCGGTACCACCACCATTGATCTCGGCGTTAACATCAGCCTTTCCTTGGAGTAATGCTTTTACTGTTAGACTTTCTCCACCAAACGATGCAAAATGCAATGCTGTTTTACCAAGCTCTTCTTTCTCGTCAACTTTGGCTCCATATTTTAGCAACATCTGAACAGTTTTGTGATTACAAGGTCTTGAAGCAGCTATATGTAAAGGTGTTGTATCACTGCTGTCTGTACAGTTTACTTCTGCTCCATGTTTAATCAATGCCTCTGAAATTGCTTCATGACCATGTTGGGCACTGAGATGCAGAGCAGTCAAAACCTTATCATTTACAGAATGTACATTCGCTCCTGCAGCTAGTAAAATGTCCACCACTTGTTGGTGACCTTCTTGTGCAACCATGTGCAATGCCGTCATTTGACATGAAGATGGGGCTTGGATGTCAACCCCCGTTCGGACTAAAGTCTCTACAACAGAAGCATGGCCAAGAAAAGCAGCAATGTGTAATGCCGTTAATCCGGTGACTTCTCTGCTATCCACCAGAGCGCCATTCTGCAACAGGAGGTCAACTATATCTGCATGTCCACCCTCGGCCGCGCAAAGAAGCGGGGTGCGGTAGTCATTTCTTTGGGCGTTTACATTTGCTTTCCATTGCAGCAGTAGACGTACGATTAATGCATTGCCTTTTAAAACAGCTGTGTGAAAGGGGGTGTGATTGTATGTCACATCTCCGTTATTAATAAAAGCACCCTTTTCCAAGAGGATCTTGACGATTTCTTCATCGTTTATTTCCACTGCACCGTGTAAAGGGGAAATACCCTTGGAGTCTCTAAGGTTCACATGCGCCCCATACTCTATCAGAGATTTGACAACCTCCTGGTGACCATTATATGCTGCTAGATGTAATGGATAGGATCCTAGGACATCCTTAGCATTGACATCAGCTTCACGTAGCAGCAAGTACTGTACCATTTCAACATGACCGAATTCTGCGGCTGTGTGAAGGGACGTATAGCCCCCAATAAGAGAATTTTCATCCACAGTATCATCTTTCAACCAGAGAATTTTGACCACATCTAAGTGATTGTTCAACACGGCGTAATACAAAGGAGAATTTCCTCCAGTATCTTTCATAGTTTTTTTGGCTCCCAGTGAAAGCAAAGTCATGGCAGTTTTTTTGTGGCCATTTTTGGAAGCTAGGTGTAACGGTGTCTTTCCCGAATGATCAGCTTGATTAATTGCCTTTCCCATATCTGCTACTAAGAATTTCACCGTGAAATCCCTTCCAAAGGTTGCGGCTATGTGCAGGGCAGTGTGACCGTCAATGTCTCTCGATTCAGTGTTTATCATTTTTTGTTTAGTCAAAAACTTGATAATTTCAATATTTGGTCCTCGCGCAGCGTAGTGTAGCGTAGTTGCAAAATCTTTCGTTCTTGAACATATGTCAGCTCCTTCCGCGATTCCCGATGATAATATGTCAAAGTTCCCGTCAAGCAGAGACTTCCACATTTCCTTCTGTTTGTCAAGAATAGATAAGCCCCGCTCGTATCTCTGTCTCAATTGTTTAATATTGTGTTTGGAAATGGTCCCTATTTTACAGTTCAGTAAAAGGTCTTTGCTTTCAGTAAGTTTCACGGCATTTAGGAGCACAGCGGACCAAGCATCAGTTGGCAGAATGTCTACCAAGGCGTTCCCGTGAGCCAAGTGGTTGCGTAAGCACTTGCCGCTCAACAGAGGCATGTCCCCATCTAGATACAGCCCATTGTTGGGAACACTTTTGGTACTATCTAAAAGGGACATAGTATCCAGCACGAGGCCTTCTATCACAAATCTATCTATTGTCTCATCTTTATAGAGTAATGAAAGATGCTCATATAACTGACCAAACATTCTATCAGTGCCAATGATATTGCCCAGCTCAGTTAATATGAGATTGAGCTGTTTACCAATTATCTCCCTGTTGTTTTTAACATTTTTGTATTTTTCGTGCCCTTTGTCATTTTTAATGAATTTATCCAATAATAATTGTCTACTATATTCATCAATACTATTGATGTTAGCCTTGTCAATTGATCCAGTATAACTAATTCTGTATATCACATACATTATTTGAAAAGCAGTCTCTGGTTTAATTCTAGAAGATACGCTGTTATAAAATTTCGATAATAGGCTACCCAGCAAAAGGTATCGTTTATCTGAAGCATTTTCGTGATATGATGGTAAGTTTGCTATGGCTTGTATAGTATTAATATTCTTCTCCCTTATGATATTGCTAATAGTTTTTTTGCTGTTACCATCAAAATGAGAAGGAATTTTAACTAGCTCTTTCAAAAGGGAATAGTCTTTCTTTGTTAAATTATTGGGTGTTTTGGATTTTTCGAGGATATCTTTTATTTCAGCAAACAGTTTCTTCTCATATGGAGTTTGATTTTGGATGTTGGTAATAAGATCTATAATGTTTCTGTGGTCTTTTGTAACTGTATCTGTTTCATATACATCCGCAATGTAAACATTACGTAAGACATTTACAATTTCATGAAATTCATCTACGCTGTCACTATTTTTGAGCGTGGTCAGCATACACTTCAATTTGTCAACTTTTTTTGTATTTATGATGTCAGTAATAAGAGATGCAATCTTTTTTATGTCATTTTGGATGTTAGAATATAGTTTAGAGTCTTTTAAATCTAGATGTGGATGAGATAGAGAGTTGCGCAAGTCTTGCAGGACTTGTCTAGTTTCTTTGGGTGCAGAGAGGAGGAGAAGATCACTCACGGCTGGGGAGAGCTTGGGGCTGTCCAATGTGTTCTTCAGATGCTCTCCCGTCACCTGGAGAGCTCTCTTGATAGTCAACTGACCGAGTCTAGAATCAGAGTCTGCCAGCAAGGCCGCTTCTAGATATGTCTTTATGATGTGGAGCGAAGATATGTCTCTTACCTCTTCAAAGTCAGCGTACAAGTGTGGATATCTGCGGCTTATGGCAATTGCAGCCTTTTCTCGGCTGAGAATCACCGATTTCCGAAGTTCCCAGGTATCTGTACATCTGATGTGTTCCTCCAACTCTTGCAGGGCAGAGGCAAACTTGTCCAATTCCTTCAGTAATCTCTCTTTCTTCAGTACCGATAGATAGAATAAATTCAGCTCTTGTCGCCGAATGTGGGCGGACACAAAACACACCAAGCAGAACTCCATTTCTTCCCAGGGCAAAATGTTGTACGTCGACTTCAACTGATGTTTCAGTATGTGGATATTCTGAGCTATAAACTTGACCGTGTATAAAAAGTGACTGTCCACTTCTGTATAAGTATTAACTTGCGTTATATTTTCAAGAAGCAGTTCGATACGTTCTTGGATATCAGCTATGGAAGTGACAGGAAGCACTCCGTCGCCTTTGGAGAAAAAACGGAGATCGAGCAACTTGTATTGGACAAACAGATGCATTTCCTCTGATAAGAGTACATTGTTCAAAAGCAATTCATCGTAAGACTCGGAGATGAGTCGCTCTGAGAGTTCATGAGTTACTGACCCGAGGACTGTGCGGAGGAGCTCCACATTGCTGGAACGGATGGCGTAATACACGCCATCGTGTCCTTCATCTTTCTGCTCCACTGAAAACCAGCGAGGAACAATAATAACTGCACCATCAGAGGTGTCGTCCTTCAATAGCAACTCCAATAAGTCAGCCCTGTTGTGCTTGCAAGCCAAGGTGATGAAGGGAAAGGAGGGAGAGTCCATCCCCCGGAGCCGTCTCAGGTCTGCTCGGGACCGGCAGGCCAGGAGAACTGACAATTGAAGACACCTATCTGCTTCCATTGTCAGTAACGTTTCGAGTACACTTCAACACATTCACACTATGCTGCCTACTGCCACCAACAAACATTGCACACAATGTCACACTTCTAATGTTTTATAAATATATATGTAGGTAGTTGTAATGTTTTATTCGTTAGCGCCGAAACTTTGTGTCAAATCCGAAAGTATAATATAACAATAATACATTATTATTGAACTCAACAGAATGTAAATTAGATTCACAAAGATAACTAAGATTAGATAACAATTTAATACATCATAAAAGTCACAGATAAGATTGTAGGTACAGGATTTTAGCTTAGTACATACTCCAAGAGGCATGCGGCTTATATGCCCGAAAATACCAGAAAAAACCCTTGACTCTGTGCAGAAATTAAGTGCATTCCTCTGTCTTCATATCGAGTTTAATCCGGAATGTGGGGAGGTTTGTGCAATCGCACACTTACGAGGGCGGGGCGGTTGACGGGGCCAACACCTTTCTCCAGCGTGTTGCGATGATTGGAGTCTGGACTCTGGCGGGATTCCACGATTAAACATTAGATTGACGGTGTGGGTTATGTGAAACACGAAGGATTGTTTCACATAAAATAAGAAATTGTGCACTGTGGGTATACCAAAAATATTAAATAATTACATAAAACTTAAACATTAAAAAAAAAACCTAATACAAAAGTAGCTACCGCCTGAAATAGTAGCTAAAATCTAATAAAAAAATAGCTCGCAAAGTCAGTTATACCAGCAATTGGAAAGCGAAGGCCGCCATTTTTATTTGCTCTAGTGTTCTAGTGAGGAAAAATTCTGAAATCTATGTTTTTTTTAAATATATACACGGTTTGAAAAGGTTAAATATTTGCGTTTTTGACAGATTATAACAAAACCCAAGACTCTCAAAAGGTTTTACGATGAATTCATTTTAAAATTACTAATTAAAAATTGTAGCGCGCGGTATTTGGTCCGATGCACGGATCCGAATACTTTCTCCCTAACACGCATAGCGCCGTCTCGCTCGGCAACTTTCAGCTCACCACCCGTACAGGAAGACACCCCATTGGCCGAGCTACCCCCACCCCTCCGTCATCGGCCTGCACTACCCTGCCCAAAGGGTATATAACACCGTGCAGGCCTATATGAGCAACAGAATCCTAGTGGTCATTGTCCAGTTAAAACCTCCCCAATACCAAGTTTTTTTCATTTTTCATTTTCTAGATTCTTATATTCCATGAAGTGGTGAATCATTTAAATTTACTGAATTTAAAGTTAATGTTCTTTATACAAATAGAACGGCGTCATATGCGCCTCACAATTTTTACCTCATATGGGTTTATTCAAATATTACCTGGCTTTTATAGACTTAGAGGCCTTGTATTTTCTCGGTAGGGAAAAAATTTGTTACCTAAAAACCCTACTAAAATTGCATGTATCATCATCCAGCATCAGCACCAGCAGCGACCTACAGCGGCCATATACTACATACGTGTCTGTTTGTGTTGTGTTGGGAAGGGGGAGGAAATTTTGGCTGCGCCCTTTTGTTGGAATCCTTCCGCATTTGCCGTTGGGAGTAAGGAAAATCGCAGAAAACCTTACCCAGGAAGGAGCGGCCGAACGTCAACTTGAAACGTTTGCGGCCTTCAGTAACATCGGTATATGATGTCCTGCATTTTTGAGATGTGTGTGTGTGTGTCTGTTTTTATGTAAATATATACTTATGGGAAGATAGAAAATAAACATACATATACATACAAATTATAAAATATTATATAAATATATAAATAGATATATAAACGTTATATATTTAGGAAGGGAGTCGGGAGTTCAGGAAATACCTACTGCTCGCTATTCGTCCGCGTCTAATTCTGGTATGTGCCATATGTGGTCATGGTCCATGAGGATGTGTTTCGGTAGTCTATGTGTGTATCTGAATGTCAAGTCGCTCGGAGCATTGTATTGTCCTATGTCTCGTATAAGTTGATTTTTACTAAGTGTGAGTGATTTGTAAAAGCGTTCAGTCAGTCTGTGTGTGAATTCGTATAGAGTTGGAATTTGTTCTCGTTCGTGTAATCTCTTCAAGTTTGTTCTGAGTCTTGTGTTGTATGTGAATTTAATGCAGAGATTTTGAAGTGTCTGTAGATTCTTGTGGTCTGAGTGTGAGATGCTGCTCCATACGGGAATCGCATAAGAGAGTACTGGACGAATGAGCGAGTAGTAGACGAGGAGTTTGGTTTTGGGAAGTAGCGGACTCCGTCTATTGAAAATTGGCTTCATCATGCCGATCGCTTGTCGCGTGCGCGTGTGTATCTTCGCTTGGTGAGATTTCCAGTTGAGGCGGGAGTCCATGGTCAGGCCCAGATATGTCACTTCATCTTTCCATTCTATGCTGTGTCCTCCCATTTCGATGTTAAAGTCAGGTGTTCTGTTTACACGTTTTCTCGTGAACATGATGGCTTCAGTTTTCGCCTCGTTCAGTTTCAGGCGCCATTTTTTGTAGTATTCTACGAGCGCATCGAGCGCCCTCTGTAGGTAAATAGCGGCCATATTCGCTTTCAGCGAGGAAGCGTATAGTTTGACGTCATCAGCGTAGATAGACAGATTGCATCTCTCGTCTCGGGGGATGTCGAAGGTAAACAGAATGAAGAGAAATGGTCCAAGTAAACTTCCTTGCGGCACGCCTTTTGGAATCTCACGCATTGAAGATAGCACGTTCCTTATGAACACTCTGAACGATCTATTCTTTAGGTATTCCTGTATCAGTCTCGTTAGGTATATGGGCGTGTTAGTGCGGTGCAGTTTATGCACGAGCCCGTCAATCCATACTGTGTCGAATGCCTTCTCTAGGTCGATGAGCGCAGCGGCGGTGAAGCGATGTTCGTTAAATTTTCTTGCGATAAATTCCGCTACTCTGGTGAGTTGATGGGTCGTGGAGTGCCTCTTTCTGAAGCCGAACTGCTCGTCTGGCAACGTTTTGTTGTCGTCGTGGTGTGGTACAAGCCTGTTGAGTATAATTTGTTCAAATACCTTGCTCAGCGTAGATAATAGGCTAATCGGCCGGTAACTTGTCGGCTGCGTTCTATCTTTATTCGGCTTTGCGAAAGGCAGCACGGTCGCCGATTTCCAAATCTGGGGGAAATGCCCGGTCATGAGGCAGGCATTGAACAATTTTGTTGTGTAGATGATGGCTTTTTGAGGGAGATGTTTGAGTAAAATGTTATGAATTTGATCGCTTCCCGGCGCCTTGTTTGTTCTCAATCGCCTGATTGTGACTGCAATCTCGCTTGGCGTAGCAAAGTGAATATCTTCAGCGTTTGTTTGCTCTGCTTCCCTCAAGTCTCGTAGAGAGTCTTCTACGATCCGGTCTGTAGCCGGGTCGGAAAGGCCGTCTGTAGCGGCGTAGGCTCTCTCGAACCCGTCGGCGAGTGTTTCAGCTTTTTCTTGTAGCGAAAGCGCCGTCCCGGGGCCGTTCAATTTCTGTAGCGGGGGGATTGTGAAGTCTTTATGTCGCAGCGCGCTTGCCATTTTCCATAGGGAATTATCCTTCGGCGTGAGTGATGCGACTTTTTTGTCCCAAAGTTCGCGCTTGAGTTCTGCGATTTCGGTCTTGATTTCCCTCTGCAGGCAGTTATACGCTGTCTTGAAATATTCGTCGCGTGTGCGGTGAAACATGCGTCGCAGGCGATTTTTCTCCTTGATGAGCGATAGAACGTACTCGGGAAGCTTGATCGTGTATGGGTGTATTTCTTTGAGAGGAATGTGTGTATCTTGTGCTGTTTGAAGAATCTCTGTGAGAGTGCTTGTAGCTGCGTCGATTTCTTGTGGCGTGCGCAGAGTTCCCGAAGTGAGATGAATTCGTTCGTTGACTTCTTTTTTGAATCCTTCCCAGTTCGCATCCTTGTAATTGCGCTGTTTTCTGGGGGTCCTTGAAGTTGTGCCGCCTATAGTAAAGCTCACGGGCAGGTGGTCCGAAGACAGTTCGTCTAGTGTGCGCAGTGGAGATATTGTCTTGACATTTTTCTCGAGTACTATGTCCAGTGTACTCGGATATCTAGATCGTTGCGAGTAGTACGTAGGTCTGTCGGGCGCCATTATCGAATAGGTATTTGTCTGCATGTGTGTAAAGAGCGTATTTCCGTTCGCATTTCCTCTGTAGTTATTCCAATAGTTGTGTTTGGCGTTCAAGTCGCCTCCCATCACAACAATCGGTCCCAGATTGAGCAATTTATTGAGATCTTCTCTCACTAGGTTACTTTGGGTGCAGTATACGGAGATGATGGTATGCGCTCTACCCTCTATGGTGACTTCGATAATCGTGGCTTCAGCGTGCTTCAACTTCGGAGTAGGTATTCTTGTGGACGTCATAGATTGCCGAACGAATATTGCGGTTCCTCCGCCTGATCTTCCTTGTCGATCGTCACGATAAATCTCGAAACCTTGCACTCTCAGCGGTACGCTTGGATTCAAGTGAGATTCTGATAGGAGAATAATGTCGGTGTGTAATTCGTTTGCCAAAGCGAGCAGTTCGTCTGTCTTGTTGCGCACGCTAAATGCGTTCCATACGAGGACTTTCACCGTCTCGGTATTAGGCATCGAGGGTGTCTAGGAGCTCAATCAGGATGACGAGCTTGTCTGCTCTTGTTGCGCAGCGGGCGAGCTGTGATCGCATCCTCAGGAGGCCTTGGAGTAGGGCCATCAAGTCCAGGTTATCTTCAGAAGAGGTGGACGCGCGCACGGGCTCCTGCTGTGGGCGGGGTTGTGGGGGCGGCGCGGTCTCGCGCTGCTCTTGGGCGGGGGCGGTGCCTCCGGCTACGTTGGCCCATGTGCGTCCATCCGTCCTCGGCTGAGGAGGTGGCCTGCTCGGGTTCTGTTCTGCCGGCGGTCGTTGGGCCCTTCTGGCAGGTCGCTGCTGTATTGAGGCGACGTACGCTACCCGCTTGGGGCAGCCTCTGTAGTTGGCGGGATGCGGGCCTGAGCAGTTGCAGCATGCGGCGGGCTCATCTCTCGTCTTCTTGGGGCATTCTGCCGAAGCATGCTCCAGTAAGCATTTTACGCACCTTGCTGTGTGCGAGCAGTTTCGGGACCCATGCCCGAAGTCTTGGCACCTGTAGCACTGGGTGCCGTGCTGTAAATGGTTGCTCCTGTGCTTCTGGAGGCGAATGCGGCAGTGGCACAGGTATTTGACGGCCGCGCGCAGCTGTCCCATGTTAACTTCCTTGTTGAAGTGTGCTAAGTATAAGGGATACTCGATTGAGGCTGTCATCTTGACCACCTTCACAGCTGGGAATCCCTGCGACTCCAGATCCGCCGCGATGTCTTCCACTTCGACGAGCGGCAGGCCCTTGATGACGGCCTTTTTCATCTTTTCTGCTTCGGCCGTGAATGTATGGAAGCCGCGAGCCTCCGCCCGCAGTCCATTGGTGAGGGCGCGATGGTCCTCCATCGTGCGCACGAAGATGTTGGCCGTGCCGCCCCTGTTATACCTGAAAGTAAAATGCTTACCAGCCCCCAGATGTCCTTGCACCGCAGCTGTGATCTGCGCGTGCGTCATGTTCCCCAGGGTCATCACAACCGGGGGAACGCGGTCTCTCCTGCCGGTACCTGCGGGAGAGAAATTATTATTAGTATTGGCACGCTTTATACGCGGCGCGCCGGCGCCTTCGCTTACCTCGGGCAACTCATTAAATCGGTTGCCACACTGGAGCGGTTGTGGTCCCCGTGGGGACATGGGCCTCTTCACGGGGTTGGACGGCCTCGTCCAGCCTCCATCCTGGGGGGCAGCCGTCTCCATCGGCTGCTGCGGTCTCGGGGGCGCCACGTAGGCCGACGCTGGGCCTATCGGGGGGCGCGTGGGGGCAGGACTGGGTCCTGCTGCCCTAGAGGGGCCTGCTACGGGCTCCGTCATCTCCGTTTCATCGGGCGTGGTGGCAGTCGTGGTGGTGGATGGTCTCCGGGTCCTTGGGTCCTCGGGGCGGGGCTGTGGTGCGGGGACCGTATAGCGCACGGTCCCGGTCTTCTTACGCAGCGCAATTTGATGGGCGCCGGGCGGTACCACGACCGGGGAGTCCTCGTGGTCAGCGGGGAGCATCCTCGTCGGGAACATCTTGATTGGTGGTAGTCGGTGCCTCCTTTTAAAAAGGGAGCACGTCTCGGGTGCTTGCGGGCGGTTTGCGGGGGCCAGCGTGGATCTGCGTTGGTTGAGTGTTTTTTGCGTGAAAAGTGTTGCCTTGAAAAAGGCAGTTGGGGGCGCGAGCGCCTGCTCGGGGGGGCCGGCGGGATTCCTCCGGCCGGCAAAAGTAGCGGGGCCTGGCTGTGAGCTCACAAGCCAGACAAAAAGACTTTCGTGGTTATGTCACAAACCACAGAAAACTATCTATCCTATCAATATCCTATCAATATCAATCCAATATCTCCCCAATACCAAGTCGAGAGATCCCCCCGGGTCCTCCTTGGGAATTCAAGTAACAGCTCCCTCGGGGACATTACTTCTCAAACCTCAACCCAACTAAGAGATCAGGGGTCCTCTGTTGAGGTTATTACGCTAAGTGTTTAGTGACAACGTTAGTGATCATTGTTTAAACTCTAAATGACATGAAATTACTTTGTGCTACTACTTTCATGTACCTACTCTGTTTTTTTACTAAAAGCTGTGAACCCTATATGTAAGAGAAAGAAACTGACCAACGCTGAAAGAGTATTTTCTTACAAACACCCTGACAAAAAAATAATAATATGAAAACCGCTGGACTCTCAACCCATCGCTTTGCACTTGCACCCATCACTACTGGACACTTTAGGCCTCAGATTTCTACCCACCTTGAAACTTTTTCCTTCATCTGTGTTCTGATTTTCTTTCTTACCTTTCCTTAAAAAGACCCTCCACATAGCATCCAAAAGATGAAATAGGCCTCGAGGGAAATTATTTTCTCCAAATAGTAAAAACATTCTATTTCCATGTTGTAATTTCTAATTTATATTCGTAACTCAGCCAACTAAATAGGTAGGTATATTGATAGTATTTAGGCTAAGGACTCACGGAGCGATTTTTACACGCGCCCGCCGCGGTTGCGGGCCCGCAGCCTTTGTAGAATGCAGATATTTATGTAAAAAATTAAAGCACATTTCACGACGCGTTTTACGCCCGCGGCGTGTGCGATTGTTTGCGGGGCCCGCTGCACCGGCGCACAGTGGGCTGAAAATCGCCTTTCATAGACATAGAGACTTGAATTTTCAAGGGTATTTTTTTTGGCTAGAAATGGATTCTGCTGATCATTACTATGCTATAAAATGTCGTACGAAGCAATTGCGTGTACAAATGAAGGAGTTATAATTTTTTTAAGAAAAATTTGTATGGCGCTGACATTAAAAATGAGGCTATCTCTGAAATCATAAGGTTGACCATTATATCCTTACACACAAATATACTACTATTTATTTGTATTTTTTTGACATACTTTGTATTGTGGCGAAACTTGTGATTTTTTTTTTAAAAACCCTCAAAGTTGAAAAAAAAACTTTTTTATGTTGAAGATTCATTTTAATGCTTAAATGCTTTACATATGAGTATGCTTTGTCTAGTTTACAATATTTTATTTACACTGCAAGCCTAAAAGCATTTAAGCATTAAAATGAATCATCAACAATAAAAAGGGTTTTTTTCAACTTTGAGGATTTTAAAAAAAATAATCGCACCTTGCGCCACAATATGAAGTATGTCAAAAAAATACAAATAAATAGTAGTATTATCTGTGTGTAAAGATAGAACGGCCAACCTTATGATTCCAGAGAAAGCCTCATTTTTAATGTCAGCGCCATACAAATTTTTCTTAAAAAAATTATAACTCCTTCATTTGTACACGCAATTTCTTCGTACGACATTTTATAGCATAGTAATGATCAGCAGAATCCATTTCTAGCAAAAAAAATACCCTTAAAAATTCAAGTCTCTATGTCTATGAAAGCCGATTTTCAGCCCACTGTGCGGCGGTTATCTTGTACGGGTTTAGGGTTGCCATCCGTCCCGATATATCGGGACTGTCACCTTTATTGAGCTATCTGTCCCGACGTCCCGACAAAAGCCTTAAATGTCCCGATTGAAATTACGCAATGCAAATTTTAATTTTCCGTGCGTCCCATAGCCCAGAGACTGTGGAGTCGATTTTACAGTGTCAAGTCAATTATAACATGACTTGTACAGAGTTCTACAATTATGTTGAAAGGTATCCAGAATTGTTGAGAAAAGCGAAATCTTCTGAAAAGTATGGCCAGCCAAGTACTTCTGCTAGTACCAATTAAAGTAACCTATAAAACAAACATATTTACTTACTTATTGTTTAAGTATTAAAAAAAATTATTTGCTCCATCCTGAAACGTCCCGACGAGACCCTGGCCGAATATGGCAACCCTAGGCGGGTTGCACCCGCGCGATCTGCGATCAGTTGGCGGGCGAGTTAGTGGAACTCAACTGATCGTTTAACTGCCCGTCTTGCAACCGCCCGTCTTGCGATAATCAACCGCCAAGATTGCGGGCGATAACCGCAACCGCGGAGGCTGCGTCACCGCAAAAAAGAGCGGTCTCGTGAGTTTTGAAAATAAAACTACATTCCGCCACCGCAGCGGGCGCGGGTAAAAATCGCTCCGTGAGTCCTTAGCCTTACAGTATTAATTTGGCGCCAAAATTATGCGCCATAATTTTTATAATATACTTCTGCGAATGTAATTTTTTTATGTTTATACAATTACTTTTATTCTGTTTTTTTTTTAATCATTTACAGATTTCGGGATTATCTGGCGGGGACTGTCCCCGCTATCCCTCTGTGAAGAACCGCCGCTAGAAAATGTATAACAAAACACAAATACATCCTTATAAAATTCTCGTAAATCTTAAATTATAATTTTAATATATCTTTGTTTTGTCATAACAGTTTGAGGATCGTAAGATCACGGGAGTCCCCGTTTGTTGGGATTACAAACATTATTTATATATTTTATCAGTTCTTTTCATTGGCTAGTCATGATACACGTATATAAAAAAAATGTAGGTAAGTTATCTAGAAATATTATAAAAACACACTGATAATAAATAGATAGTAGAAATTGTAAAAGGTTTCATCTGACTCAGCAATATTATACGATATTGAACTCTAATGTAGTGTTCTCTAGAGCCCACTATCGTATGACACAACTGTATTAGATAGCACTTTGTTGTTACAATAGCGCAAAAAATTTATTGGCTTGTGTATTTTGGTAACGATTCATCATACATTGTGACGTCATCACGAACCGTGACAAAATAAAATGTTATTTCATTACTTGACGCAATTCGCAATCTCATTAGAAACGTCAAATATGCAGATTTGAAAATAAACAATGAATGTCACCAATTTACATAAGAACCTTTCTTACAGATTCCCAAGGCCTCAGACTCAGAGTAAATACCGTAGAATATTAATAATGCGTCCAGTAAAATATTGGCATTATCAGCTAATCTGTTCGCTAGTTCATAAATAAACCTGTTCCATGATAACTCATCAACATAACAATTCAACACACCTATATAAAGTGTTATAAAGTTATGAAAAGCGACAAAAACTAGGTAAAATATGTTTATGTTATGTTTTGTTTATATTTTGTTAATGTTCATGTTATGTTATTTTTATGTTATTTACTATTATATTAATTATATTTACTTACTTCTGGCATGCTTATGTCGGTTTATTTCTTCAGTGGACACAGACAATTGCAAGTAATTCGGAAAAAGGTATTAGGTAAATCATTTGAGAAAGAAATTTCATTTTTTAATGTATTTATTAATTATTTTATTAGTACGGACAAATTGTTCAATCACACGGACGGAGAAAAACAGAGATTATACATTAATATGATTGAGTGTATATGTTGGACAGTGGAGTAATCAGATATACTTTATATTATTTTATTTGGAGTTATAAAACAGTTTTCGTAGATTGAAAACTTGAAAGTTTACTTTTTATTTAATAATTAAACAGTTGACAATGTATAATAATATTTGCTAACAATAATGATATATAAAAATTAGTTTTCTATATATTTTTTTTTAATTTTTTGATGTTACTCTTTTATGGAAGCAGACGCTTGTGTTTAAAAGAGATGCTGAGTATCGAGATGAATATTATTTATGTAAGTATTCTTATTAATAATTTAAGGAGTTAAGATCATTAAAAATATAAATGTATATCAACAATGTACAATTTAACGATTTATAACGTTACATTATTTATTTGACGAATTTCGTTATTTTGATTTTTTTACATTGAAATGTTCTTTGATTGCTTTGAGTAGGGTTTTGTCGTCTTCGATTTTTCTGATATTATCAGGTAGGTTAATAAAATATTTTTTTGCTTAGAAATGTGTAATGATGTTGCGCAAATGAGGTGTTACATTTTTGTATTGGAAATATATGTTTTTGACGAGTACGTCTTTCTTTGTTTTTCTTTTATTATTTGAATTATTATGTTTTTTCGGATAAGATCATTAAATTTTAGTACCTACTTTAAATTTTTCAAATATAAGTTGAGTTGGATAATCTCTCGATTTTTTCAATATTATTTTAACAATCAGACGTTGTACAATTTCAATAGGTAAGAGATTAGTTTTGTTGGTTAGTTTCTACGGTTCTATTTATTAGTACAGAAAGTGTAATGTTAACAATAACTTTAGATGAAGAAGAGGTGCTGCGTCAAGGAAAAAACAGAAAATCATTCTCGAAAAGAGAACTTATTACATTGTACAAATAATTAAAAGATACACGAAAGGAGAATTTACGACATTGTATAAAGAATTAAAAGAGACACAAAAAGAGAACTTATGACATTGTACTAATAATTAATAGAGACACAAAGGAGAAGGAGAAATACCAACCTCGCCAAATGACGAACGGGTAGAATCAACATTTATTTCGTGTATTAACTGCTGTAACGTCATAAAATTTTAGAAAAATGCTTATATGTCCGCGTTTGTGTACGTTATTGATACCAAAAGTTGATAAAATGCATTGTCATCGTCAGCGAGTCTATCTGGCGAGTTTCAGCTTATTGCAAAGAAGGTTAATTTACGCTTCGAAGATTTGCATTAATTCAAATAGATTTACAATTTAAAGCTAAAGGAAAGCTAAATCAACAAGAAAGATGCTAACAAATTGTACGAGTAAAGTCGGCTTTTATTATGCGAAATCCAGGAAGATTGTATTTAAAAATACAGTAAAGAAAAAACTAGAAGTGACTTGCCACTCGCCACTTACTTAGTACCTTTAGGTTCTAGTTAGTAAAGTATATAAGGGGGGATTTAGATTTCCCCCACATTATACATAAATACAATGGAGTGTTTGTGTTGGGCAGTGGAGTATTCTTTTTTTCTATGAAATGTGTGGACAGCAATAGATACTGTAATATTGTCAGGAAAAAAATAATAATACGGGTGCAGTACGGTGTACATCAGGATGAAAGAGGTTTTATAATAAATTCTTCGTGTGATGGCCCCTTTAGTTGCTCAAAAATTATCTTCTGGCAACTAATTTGAAACGTCAGATTCTGCTGTCATTTTTGTGCAATCTTGCGCCAATTTATTATTTGTGTTTTCCTTGCAAATCCTTTTTTATCTGACGCATTATTAACACATAATCGTGCAATTAAAGTGAACAATTCATTAAAAATTCAATTTCACATAAAAAATAGAAATGCGTACGTCATACGGTGCCGTACGAATAACACTCGATATTTTTGGTAAAGTTTTTTGACGAATTGTGTTGGAATTTACATGATTGTTGATCTGGTGCGATTCGATCGACACGATGAAGAAATTCACGGGGACTTTTCGATATTCCCAATGGGACCCATTGTTGTTGGTGTCGCAAATTGTGGCCATGCAGTGTGTTCTCTACGTTTCCTTGGGGCTACTGACGGCCATATTTCAGGATATATCCAAGTCTACGAGGACGCTGGATCACATGTTCAAATACCAAGTAAGGCTTCCTTATCAATCTGAACAACTCAATATTGAATATTAATTTGAAAACAGACATTCTAAAACTGAAATAATTGAGAGCCACGATAAGGAATTTGAGTAAAAATATTTAGACTTGTAAAAAATATATTATAACACCGATTCTGAATATACTTATATATTTCTATATTTTTACTCGGAGAATTAATAAATCGTTCTTGAAAAATGATTTAAAATCTGTACTGTGTATATGCTCCATGATTGGTCGAATGAAATCTGATGTCAAATGTACTCCGCGTTAAGTTTGTACCACGTAATAATTAAACATCTCTTTCTGTTACATGTGTACTTTAATAATAAGAGGGAGAGGTCGCTATACAGTTTTGAATTGTGTAATTAGGTTTGTTAATCTAAGTTTTTGAGATGATTTGTGTTTTTTTATTTTGATCGATTGTTTTAACTTGCATCGTACTATCTCCTGACATAAGAGAAAGTTTTGTTAAATTCAAAGCGGTCAAATTGAAGCTATTCGATAATATTGAAGGTCATAAAACCACATTCGGACAGAGAAATTATATTTATTTTGTGACGAAACTCCACAAAATCCTTCCCCCTGATATAAAGCGAATAGAAAATTTGTATTGTTACAAATCAAGAATGAAAATCTAGCTGAAAAAGAGATTAATGAAAAAACTCTGAAATAAAAACATTAAAAACGGCATAGAAAACTAATAAAACAGAAAGGAATAACTTTATTTTGCCTCAGCACAGGACACCCTAGTGAGGAGGACTAAGAAATACAATTTACTATACATATATTTAATATCATATTTTGTATGTACAATGTTTAAATAGTCACCATAATAAAAAATATATATAAATTTATATAATGCAACTCAAACAACTAGCGCGACCGCGACTAAAATCACCTACATGCCAATTTAACGTTTTTGTAAAAATGAGTAAGTTCAAACTCATTTCAAATTTATGTAAAACCAATGATTCAAATCTTTGCTGTGACTGCAGATATCAGATGAGGAAAGTGTCACATTTTTGCAAGGATTTCTTCAGCAACACTGTCGTAACTGGTGGACGCTACGGAACTATGATCAACGACTTCTTGCTGACACAAATTGGGTCTGGAAAACATGTCATTCCAGCGGCGCGGTACAACCTCACACACAGCTTAAGCGACAGTGGATATTCTGAATAAAGTATTTCCCCGCCGCTTAATCTCTAGTTTTGGAAATTTGTACTGGCCCACAAGATCGCCCCAGTTGACCGTTCCAGACATTTTTCTTTCTGGTTTGTTAAGTCACCGGTCTATGCGAACAAGCCAAAAATCTTGACGGTCTTATAGGAGGACATCCTACAAGAAGTGCAGAATTTATTTGCCAGATTGAGAAAGCCATTGAAAATGTTGTGAAACTCATCAACTTAGGCAGCAGTCACTCGACCGATATTATCTTTGCGACTATCTAAATCAGAGGTTCCCAAAGTGGTCTATATAGACCCCCAGGGGTCGATATCGGCATGCTGGGGGTCTATGTCAGCGAGAAAAAAGTTTAGGGGTCCACAAGATTCAAATGGGGGTACATACGAGCCGACCCCCATTTACCTCAAGTCAACATTTAGGATATTGTTATTGGGTTTATAAAAACAGTTTATTTTTAAACAAGTTCTGATGTGTAATTATTATTACGCGTGACAGTTTGATAACTGTTTTTATAAACCCAATAACAATATTATTGAATATATAAAAAATTAAAATGGAGTTCTACAAATTAAACTTGATAACAATAAATAAATCAACATTTAGGAGTTCCGTAAATGACACAATAGACCTAACACAAATATAATAGACTGAGAAATTACTTATTTGATATTTGCATTTTTATATTTCGTAAAGTTGTTAATTGAGGTATATAAATAGAGTCTACGTTCCTTTTCTCGTCAGAATTAATATATTCAAAACTACGTTTGAGGACATTTTGGCTATGAAAATGCAACGTTGAAGAATCGGATATCATGTGACAAGAAGAACTGACCGGAATAAGCACTGACAAAGAACTTAAGGGGCAGTTCTGTAGGGCTAGCTACAGGAAGAAATTCCCGTTGCTTATCCTGCTTCATTTTCATTTGGTGTTTTACCTCACAAGGGTGCCACTGTCTGCACAATGCAAATACAGAGCAACTATACCGCCACCCGGTTGTTGGGCAGTATTTTTAATAAAAAAAATAAATGATTATCACGTGGGAAGTTAATAGTTCAATATTCGGCAGGCAGGGGGTCAACGGAAAAAATGGTCTACGGGGCAAAAAAGTTTGATAAATATAATCAACAAGCAAAACCAATTCATTTTATTTACAGACACAGTGCCTTAGGAAATGGAGTGAGAACTTTTGCGCCACCTTGTATTATTGTCCGTGATATTAACGAAGGTGTCTTATGTTCCAGGCGATACATGTGCGGGACTTTGAGGGTCAGATAATGGTGACGGGGTTTGTGATGAACTCAGTGATTGGCAGCTTTGCCCTCAGCATGATCGTGCAGAGGACTAAACTATGTCTAGACTTTAGGTAAGATTTCTAAAATCACAATTATTTTGTTTGTACCACTGCATTTATAATGCACTAAATACCTTTGCTTAATGGCCGAGATGTATTTCTGGAAAATTAACTGAAAAGAAAAATATATACCATTCAGTTTAAGTTTTTAGGGTGACAAAATGTGCCCAAGACATCAACAGAAACGGTAAAACCCACTTGTAAGGTTTTACGCACAAACATTGTCTATTATGTTTCTTAAAACTCAAAATGATAAAAATAAATAATCCTGAGCTAAAGCTGTCCTTGTTCTACCGGTAGCGTTATTGATCCCTTCATCACCGGTGAATAGTTGGGTAACATGGCAAACGCGTGCCTAAACCTTTGAACACGATTGACATTTGTCGCATGATAACGGGTCGTTTCTACGATGAGTTGTCTGCCTCTGTGTTTCCCCATTCCTACAACATGTGTGTTCACTCGTTCCTCTCCTCAAAAATCACTTCTTCATGATATATGCCCTAAGGTTAATTATGTTACTGTGTGGAGTTAACGTTAAAAAAAAATGTATGTTTTTATAACAATTACACCAAAAAAACTTTCGTCTTGCGCTTTTATGTATTTGTCTAAAAGAAGTTTACGTTTTGGTTCCAGTTTTACATATCACTTCATTCACCTGATCACCTGCTGGCTCTACAGCGGCCTCTTCCCTTCCTCGCTGTCCTGGTGGACTCTGCAGGTGTGCTGCGCAGCCGTCACCTGCCTCTTCGGAGAGTTCATGTGCATGCGCCAAGAGATGAGGGACATCCCCCTCGGGGTGGGCAAGGTGGACGTGTAAATACCGCATCACGCTATTTACATGTACACTTGTCTGTGCTCTACTTGTGATTCAGAGACAATGGCCATGTTCATGAGCATTCCTTCCGGAGTAGGCAAAGTTGACGTGTAAATGCCATGTCATGTCATTTACACGTCCACTTATCTGCACTCTACGTGTGATTCAGAAACAGTGGTCACGCTGAAATGTTACGTAAACTGTGCTCTGATATGCACATTGTGATAAGTGCAAACATGTGTAATTTTGTGATAAGTAGTGTAAAATCTCACTAATAAGGCACTACGGTAATACCTCACATAGACCGGCTAATTTGGTTTCTCCAACAGGTTGACTAGTTGGCATGGGTTCAATTCCTCTGCTAGCCAAGTCCTCCATCATTGCACAAGCAATATTTTCCCACATTAACAATGGTAGTAGGAGTTTTTCAAATATTGTCAGGTGACTTGTAACCGGACTGTAGCGAAATCAGAACGATCGAAGCCGGAGTATGTGAGGTATTACAAATAAATTAGAAAATAAATATGTAACATGAAAATGTGATTTTATTTAAAATAATATGCATATTATAACGATAATGAATCTGTCAAGTGTATTGTATATAGCATCAAAACAAGCATCCCCAAAGATGTCATAAGTTAATATGTATAATGTATACAGTTCTGTCTTGGTAATCCGTCACTCCGACAACTTCTATAATCTGTTGTTATTTTTACTAGTTGAAAGCACAATATCAAACACCTCAATCAATTCACTATTCAAAGCCGGTATTCGTAAGTTAAATTCCTAGATTCTCTCTCTCTTTACTCTCTGTTTACTGATAGATTGGGTTATCTTACACTTATCCACTCAGGAACTATGTACCGCCGACTAGCTGACTATTTTATCAGGGTTCGTTGTTGTTGTTTTATTATATTTCGGTTAACCTTCTGTGCATTCTAGCAACTGTCCAATGTGTATTTGTTCATTTCGTTCTGCCATCTTTTGTTTGAATATTTAAAATGGAGTCTTCTCGCAAACTTAAACATAACACATTAACTTTAAACCAAAAATGGAAATTTTACATAAAATTTTTGCCGCTTGACCAATCGGAATCGATCTAAAACGTCACATGTAAGCTAAATGAATCTAGACATATGTCGAAACAGTTTTAACCGAGTCATTTTGTGAAAACGCGTTTAGTCTAGTTAAAACCAGTTTTAACTGTCATTCATTTTTTTTTTTTTTTTTTTTTTTTTTTTTTTTTTTTTTTTTTAATAATTTATTTTATTTATTTGCAAAAACAGTACAAAAACCAATACATTGCAAAAGCGGTAAACAAATTATTGAATAAAATTTTATACATAAGTATACAGTTAAAACATATGCAAAAGCGGTAAACAAAATATGGAAAAAAAATTATACATAAGTATACAGTTAAAACAAATACAATATTTCGCGCTTAAAGTCGTTGTAGGACATATGGAAAATATCCAAGTTAGCTGGAAGGGAGTTAATTAACCTAGTGAGTCTTCCCAGGGGCATCACCATTGGTAAGTTAGTTCTGGACCTGGGAAGAATTAAAAGCCTGTGTTGGCGGCCTCTCGTGAAATTATCCGGAACATAAAGTCCTATTTTTGACAGAATGTCTGGAATTGATACTAAACCATTCAGAAGCTTGTAAGCCATCATCAATAATGCGACGTCCCGTCTGGAACTAAGGCTGCAGATATTCAGCATTCCCGAGATAAATGCTGTTGGAAACAGCCATGGGTAAAAACCAAACTCTCTCATATAGAGGTATCGTAAAAATTTCTTTTGAATTTTCTCGACCATTAGTACATAGACAGTGTCCTCTGGCCCCCATACCTGAGATCCACTCTCGAGAATGCTACGCACTAAGCTAAAGTAAAGCAGCCTAATGACTGCAAGGTTTGTCAGTTCCTTTGAATTGTGTATGACAAAACCTAACATTCTTGTAGCTGATTTACAGATCTTTTCAATGTGAGCGTGAAATGTTAAGCGAGCGTCATACACAATTCCTAAGTCCTTATAAGTCACCGTATGCTTTAGTGATGTATCTTTCATTTTGTAATTAAAATATACGATCTTTTGTGACCTCGTAAAACACATAACTGAGCATTTTTGGAAGTTGAAACCGAGTTTGCTGTCAATACTCCAGTCAATAATTGCATTTATATCTTCCTGGAGCTTTTTACAGTCTTCTAATGATCTTATTCTTAAGAACAGTTTAATATCATCTGCAAAAAGTAAAAAACGGACGAATTTGATTTTTCCCCGAATATTATTTATAAAAATTAGAAACAATAAGGGTCCTAAATTGGAACCCTGCGGCACACCAGAGTTTGTAGGATACGCGTTAGAGTTAAAACCACCATAGGAAACGAATTGTTCCCTTTCTTTTAAATAGTTAGCAAAGAGTTTAATTAAGTTTTCGGAAAAACCAATTTCTTCAAGCCTACTTAAGAGCACTAAGTGATCAACCTTATCGAAAGCTTTCGCAAAGTCATGGTATGACGTGTCAACTTGCTCATTATTATCGAGCGCTCTCGCCACGTAATCAGTATATGCCATCAAGTTTGTAGTGGTTGAACGGCCACGTCGAAATCCGTGTTGTTGTTCGATCAAGAATGGTTCAACCTTGGCATATACATATTTATGAATAATTATTTCGAATAACTTGGCAGGTGCGGAAAGAATTGCTATAGGACGGTAATTGGTTGCCTGACACTTGTCACCATCTTTATTGACGAGTAAATGCTAGTTGCAACAAAGGTATCCGATATAATCTAGTTTTAACTCGTTAGAACGCGATCTAACTAAAAACGGGTTTTCACTGTAACATACATATTAAAATTTTAATTCATGAAGTTGCATAATCTCATACACAAATGGTCAAACAAACCAAAAAAAAAAAAAAAACGGGAAATGTATTATTTTTCCATTCATAGTTTCAAATTTCAGGCTGCTTTTTCAAAAGCAAATTTCCCAATTATAACATAATTGACCCAATTTAAAAAAAAAACGGCCGCATTGGTTCCAAAAATATTACATAATACGGAAGCCCATATTTTAAGGATTTATAAAAAAATATATTCATTATTTTAATTCATAAAAATTACCTACACTACATAACTCAAAGGCATATCGTCGCATTAATTCGTAGACTGCGTAACTCCAAATTTTTCGAAAATACGTTTTTAATGCCATCTGGTGTTAAAAATTAGTCCCGCATCGACTAGTAAAACTCGAAAATTAAAAAAAAAATTAACCTTTTAGATAAACACAAATTAGGAAACTGCGTAAAATCATGGTGCCATTTTTACTCGCGAATACTTCGAAACTCCTTAATTCAGTATTGGCCGGTGAGCCGTGCACGCTTGTTGATAAGTTGATTAATCAATTTTGAACATTTTATAACCTTAATTTTAATTGTGAAGTCACGAATAGTGTTTTGTATCTGTAGTCTAAACTGACGTCTTCTGCACCGTGTGACGCTCTGCCGTAGCTCTCTTGTTTTATGTGCCTCTGCGGTTGCGTTCACCGCTTTTACAGTGGTACCTGCTTATCACCACACGCCCTCCTGATGTCAACATCACTGCACGAATTGATTTAACTAACCCGGAGCCCTTCGCGTCCTACCTAATAGGTCGTTGTTCTGTGATTATCTTTTCTTCAAGGTCACCATCTCTTTGCAAATGGATCTCCTCCTGATGCATATCCGGATCCGGTTCTTCACTGTCCTCTTCAAACAAACCCAAAATATTGACGGTGGAACGTGCGGCAATTTCATCTCGTCTCTCCTCAGACACAGTCCGTTCTCTGTAAGGCATCTTCCGCGGGTCAAGCACATGTCTTGGTATGCCATCTACTTCGATGTTGTTGACTGAAGTAAGTCCTGTCACCCTTCCATGCACGATGTGCATCTCCCATCTACTGGCTTAACCGCAAGAAGATCGCCCACTTAGAACTCAGTCAATACTTCCTCTTCTATATTCACTTGCGCAGAAGGGTGTCTCCACGAGTAAGTGTGAACTATACTAGACAGCGCAACACCTTGATCATCCTGACTTTTTGCAGCCAAAGATTGTACCAAAACACTGCCTGCAGGGGATCGCTTCCACTTATGGTTGCAGTTCTCTTTATTGTTTGATGATGTCGTTCAACTATACCGTTTCCAGCTGGTCGGTATGCCGCGCAAAATCTTTGACGAACATTCCATCTCTTACACTTATCTGTAACACTGTAGGAACAAAATGCAGTACCATTGTCCATGAGAACTACTTTGGGCGGGCCTCTTTCCCGAAACACTTCTTCCAAATGTCTGATAATCGAAGCTGCATTATCTGACTCGATTTCCCGCCACACGGCAAATCTACTTGGACCGCAATCGATAAATGTGAGTAAACATTTCCTACCGAAATGAGTAACATCAACTGCCAAGTGACTCCAGGTTGTCACAACATTAAGATTACCCGCTTCATGGGATGATGGTGGAGGGTCAATTGTCCTGCATTGTACGCAGGAACGCACGCATCTATCGACGTCCTTTCTTCTCGCCTCGGGATTGACCAGCCGGGCAAGATGAAGCGTTCACTTTACTCCAAAGTGATGCTGAGCATGAAGAGTTTCTACGCTTAAAGCACATGTTTGCTCACCAGTTCCACTTTCAAGTCTCTCCCACCTATCTTCACACTCTGAGGAGTCTCTTTCACAACGTTTCCTGTCATGGCTACTCTTTGCCCGGGTCTTGCAAACCCTAGTAAGTACATCAGTTTTATTTCTACAGGACAACAAGGGTGATCGACAATGTCAGATCAAATTCTTCTACAATCTCCTTCATCAACCCCAAGCGTCACTTAACGAGCATCTCTGACACGACTACTCCCGGTCAGTGTAGATCTCGCCCAGCACAAAACCGTCGCCGAATCTGTAATGATCTCCAGAGTTTGAAGATTTCACTTGAGAGTCAGATTTAATCCCTTAAGGAAGGAAAAGTACCAGCATTTACAAGACTTAAAACAGACATTAGAAAAGGATTACCACTCCTTTTACGATAACCTTCCGCATCATTAAAATCATTAAAATGCATCTAAATAGACTGCCTCGACATATACATACATTGTTGTGTTTTATTTTGTGAATGTAAAATTCCTATCTCACAAATTTTCCGCTAGGTTGTTCATAAAACTGTTCGCAGAAAAGTATGTATCTTTTGTAAAATACGTATCTCCATTCTCGGTTTTTATGTAAACTTCCTAACTCCGATTTGAAATAGAAAGCCTTAACTTACAAAAGTTTAATGATTGAAAATAAATTTCGAAATATATTATATGTTCGAAACATAAATAAAAAGAATGAGCCGTCATTCATTTTTTTTCACTACGAGGTTTTTTGTGCCTCCTGTAAAATTTTACATTTGGTGGTTACGCATTCTACGAATTAATGCGACGATATGTGGTATTACCCAAATTTGGGTAGCTTCGCTCGAGTGAAATTACTATTATTTTAAATTTTTAATTTTCTACACAATTTCCTGAGGTGTCATTGGTGTATCGTTTTGTTTGTTATTATTGCAGAACAAATAAACTATTAATTTATAATATTAATGATATTTCATTGAAAATAAAATAATAATACATATGTACATACTTACTATCATTAAAGTTTGATTGTGATTCAATATTAATACAGAATCCTTATTGTTAACTTTATTTAAATTAATTGATGTAAGTTATATCAAAATGTTAACTTTGATTACAGATTTATCAATTGCAGATGAAATAGTAGAAAACATTTGCCTTTTTTCGCATTTTGTCTCAAAGAGATAATTAAAATGATAATAGTGAAATGTTTTGACTTGTAAAACAGGAAATGGATAGAGTGTCCATAACCTAACCTAACCTAACTGTTGTGACGTCCACGTACAACAGGATAACGACCAAATCAATGTAAAAGCGTTGCCAAACGTATCATTCAACCAAAGATTCAACTAACTAGATTGCATTTAGTTCGGGTAGAATCTTGCAACCATACATAGCTTAATAACTTGCAACATAAGATAGCAGCCAAAAAATATGCATTAAGAAAATGAAGATAATTTTGGTAGCTCTCAGTCAAAGTATGATACAGTTAAAAATGACATAAGTTGACATGGTCGAATTAGCTCAGCAGTCAGAGCATTTCCCCGGCAAGGAAGACGTCCTGGGTTCTGTCAGTTTTTCTGTCTTTTCTGTTTTACATCTTAGAGTCGTTAATTTTGAAATAAATGAATAAAAATTTAACCTTTACAATGCAATCTAACCCACCACGCACTCACACAATCGTATATGCAACATCCGTGTACAGAGATAGCTATCGATGTATCACATATGCAACAGGCTAAGGTACAAATCGTGTACCTTACCGTATCGCCATACATTTAAATGCAGCTTTACCACCCTAACATAAATACATTTTTCTATTGATTTCCATGCATTCATTTCTAATTTATATTTACTAAATTTCTTATAATAAACATCTCTGCCGACTGAATTAGGTAATAATTATTAATGACGTTCATGTTAAGCACTGAAGGGATAAACCACCGCCATCTTTTATTAATACAGACCGTGCTGTAGAAAATAAAATGACAGTTAAAGAGACCTGTTTTCGGACATTTGCACTGGGTTTAGCAGAGTTTGTTACTAATTCCTGCTATTAACCTATACTTACTCTACTACTATATATATACTAACCCGGTGCAAAAGTCCGAAAACGGATCTCTTGAACTGTCAGTTCATTTTTTACAGCACGGCCTGTATTAACCTTTCCTTATCTGTGGTGTGTATTTACTACACATTGCTTCTAATAACTTTAATAACTCTATAAATATAATGAATTCTGGGTTCAGATTTTAGGTATTCCTCCGTTATACATTTATGCACTGAATTAAAAAATAAAATTTTACATAGTTTTCAAATTCAATTAAAAATCAGATTTTTGTTAAAAATCGGAAACAAATACACCAATACAATCAACCGTGTGACACTGCTACACGAAGAGTGTGCGAGGAAATGACACGCTATTGATGTCCCGCTTTAGTTCGCTATGCGGGAACATGAGAAATCCACACGTCCGCAGTTGTATTTTGATTTAGACCATCGATACCTACGACCAAAATAAGTTGTGTGTGTGCCAGCCGCCAGCCAGTCGGTCGCGGACCGTCTTTAGTTGTGGGCCCCTCGCACGTTTTTTTAGCATCTGCCGATGGTTTTTTCATGCTTTCAGCAATTAAATTACAATTATTATTTCTTTTGATATAAAATATAATAAACATAAGCGATTAGCTATGAATATTCACATATTTCCGATATTAAATCGCTTATTTTGAGATGTGTATTGACTACACAGCACCGGAATGCGTGGATTTTTTTAGCACAGTAAGGGAAAGGTTAATAAAGATGGCAGTGGATACGTTTTCTATAATTTCCGTTTCCTATTGATTATGTTTGTATTAATTATTGTGTAAATAATAACATTTTGTTTGTTTTTATTAAAGTAAAAATTTAAACAGAATGGTCTTTGATTCAATGATCATCCAATGTGACGACAGTTTGAAATACCTCAACCTTAATCATATTAAATGCTTATTGCATTTAGAGATTATTGAAATAAACTACATATTTATAATTAATAAAGAAATTAAAATATTATTTTATTCTCAGGTTATGTTGTTCAGACCCAGATAAAACTGCAAATTATCTGTCATATTATGTAGGTATATTTTAAAAGAGCCCCCCTGGCAGTACAAATTAAACAGCGTCGGACTGGCCATATAGTTAGGGTGGCCTTTGCCACGGCCAGAGATGTGCTTTATTTTAAATAAATCCATTTCAAATGGAAATGCAAAATGGGTATTTTCCATTTTGCATTTTAAATGCTTTTCTCTATGCATTTTCCATTTTAAATACTTTTTTGCAACATTCTTCCTACTATCTCCATTCATCTTTTTTCATAAGCCCCAAATATCAGTCGGTCCTCAACCTCGCTATGAGAGATAATTTACATTTGTCAAGTTGCTCCCTGGTAGGAGCCCTGGTAATTGAGTGATACCATTACAACACATACTGATTCAAATACTGAACATGTGGCCATGACGCTGTAATATTAAATGTTAGATAGCAGTTTCTATGTTTTTACGTTGGCAACATGTCCCGCGCAAATTTTTTGTGGTTTCATAATCTGTATTCGTGGTGTTTTTGGATTTACCATCATGTAATATGTTTGTTCTACATTGATTTCCATTATTAAATGACAAAATTGTTTAAAAACTCTATAATTATTTTAATTGTTTGACCTGAGAAACCATTTTGCATTTTCAATGCATTTTGAAAATAGGTATTTTGCATTTGAAATGCTTTTTTAAAAACCATTTTGCATTTTCAAATGGAAAAGTTTTGACCCATTTCCATTTTGCATTTCAAATGGTTTTGGGTACCCATTTTGCACATCTCTGGCCACGGCCAGTACTCAAACTTACTAACCTACATGAAAAATAGTGCATATAGCATACAAACGAATAGCTTAAAAAAGAATTGTTCAGCTGATCAGAAACAGATCTAAACAAAAAGTTGACCTGCAGTGTACCGGGTACAACGCCGGCGTTGCTCTGGGTTATGAATGGTTTGGAGTAAAGTTTTGAGGTTATGAATTCTACTATACCTGAAAACTGGGGCCATTTTTAATGTAGAAATAATATTATTTTTTTCACTTGATCATTCAACATCTTCCTCAGTTACCTTCCACCATTCGCTACTGTATACCACATTTTTACTATTAAAAAAACTACATTATTACGACATTTATTCGGCTCCGTGCCTCATTCCAGTGCAGAGATAATGCGTTAAGTCTTCCTTGTTCATTAAAAACCACTATCTAAACACTTCTGAAACTAATAAAAATAAACTTTGAAATTTTCAACGAAATCTGTCCAGTAGTTTTTGAGTCTATAGGTGACAAAGTAACATAATTTTTGCATATATATAGATTTCGGTTCAAAGCAATCATTCTACTATTTGAGTAGTTGATTCCGTTGCGCATAATTGTGTTCAAATTTTACCTCGGGCAAATCCAGAGAATCGAATACATTATCAGGTAAAAACCACTATGCTGCGTGACAGGTGAGAAAACTTAAAAAAAAAGTCTGCTCTGGATCGGGAATTGCTCGTTCCCCGTTGTTTATTTTTCTTTAATCTCTGCCTGTGGCCTTTGTGCTTGTGCGTTTATTTAGCATCTAGTCTTAAGTCAGTTCATTCATTTTATTTATAAAGTGATGTGTTGGCGTCGATTGATTACATGATTATTATTATCATCTGGTTTGTTGGTCCTCTTCATCTGCCCTGATACTATGGCGGGCAGCGGATACTTAAAGTCATAATGCCACTCGAGCCCCCTATGCACCAGCCTGACTCTGGACCCAATCCAAAAACAAGCAATATGTAGCTAATGTATAATACGTGTCCAGAATTATGCCAGCATTTTCAATAAAATTCATATTTACGTAATTGAAAGAACACTCTGACTGCGAAATCTTTAGATACCGTTTCGTCGACACATAAAAGATATTTAATTCAATTAACTCTATCAAATAATATGTAATTAGTAAAGAGAATTACGTGCTGACGTAATAACAGATCACGAAACACCTCTATCTCTTCACCCGAAGCCACCAGACGAGGAAATGACCGCCGCCAAAGAACCGCCTCACAAACACTGAACTTTGCTCTCCCACCATTATTCACCGGATGGAATTTGGATTCTCAATAGCCGAAACCTACAGCCAATCACAGCAAAGAAGCATAACTAGCATTGAACTGACCTAGTTAGAAGTATTGCCCCACAAAGTTGCATCCTTCTTGGCCGGCCAATAGCCGAAAGGAAAAATACCTAACTAATTCACTCATTCACCCATGAAAGGGGAGGTTCCCGTCAGTAAAGACCGGACTCGAGTTTGCCCTATAAATATAGAGCCAGTTTCAATGTCAAGTCAGTTCAACAACCACCTCTGAAGAAGAAACAATTCGTCTGAAAAACCAAAACCATCTCCAACTAACATTTTCAAGTGTTTTATTCAGTTTAAAATCAGTTCCTTTCCCAGTTTAAAATCAGTTTTACCTAGTAGTAGATTCATGTGTCAAAACAGATTTAGAAATCAATTCCTCTCTGTACTTTGACGTAGCTTCACTCCATTTTTTGCTACGCTCCCCGAGGCTGATTATGTGACAAATTGTGTCCGTGGGTCCCCTATTGTATATACAGTATCTGTACAGACTTGTCTGTCTGTCTTGTACATTTTGGTCCTTCGAGCCGGATCTACACACACGCCTTCAGTCTCACCCAGTGGAGATGCGCTTCACAGCGTCCGCAAGGCCTCAACATCACCCGAGACCAGCCTGAATATGCCTGCGCCGCTTCATCAGACCCCAGACTTATCCGCCTCGGCCCCCACTGAAACTCCAACCAACACATCTTGCCATACCCGGGACCAGCCTGTCGCCGACCCCGGCCAACACTTCAATCCTGCCACCACTGGTCCAGAGCTCCATCAGCAGTCTGAGATTATTTCCAATAAACCAATGAAATCAAAAATAAAACAATTTTATATTTGCGTTATATTTTATTAATGAAATTAAATAATTTTCACAATTGTTTTACCAAAAAAAATTAAGAGAGAGAGATGTTTAATAAATATTACAAAGAAAAACATTTTTGACGAGAATAATAAAAATATAATTACATATTTAAAAATATTTACTAACCCATGAGCTCCTAAACCTCATTCCTAAATAAATTTGAAAATTATAATTGTGCTAAGAATATTTTTTATAACCAGTTCCAATGGTTCATTATAAATAAACAAACATAATAAATAATGATAATCAATCGCATGTAAAATTCTCAATAATAATAACATATTTACTATTGATGGCTTAAAGTAAAATATTGTATCTCGAAAACCGCTATTTTGAACAGAAACAAAGTTAAAAATATGAATTCAATTTGTTGAAATATATAAATATCTTTGGAATGGCGCGAGTTAGAGATGTCATATTTTAACACTTATGTACAAATTTGTAATTTCTAGCGATACAGTAATGTCTAGTTCGCCAACTGTCGTGATACAGTGTGTCGGCTTTAAGGCATCGATATATCTTTTGAATCTGTACGAATGGGACGGTCGAGGAAGACAGAGCATGATTGGGCCATGTCAAGGTTCAGAATAACAGAAGAGTATGTGTGAGACTAGAATGTGAATGAAGGACAAAGTTTTGTGGTTGTCTGTCCTCTCTGCCTTCGCAAAATGGTCCAATGGTTAGTTAAATAGTTGGAATACACCAGGAATCAGAGTCTAGTTAATAGCTTCTGTTTCCGAGTCTCTGAAAGTTGACATCTTGAGCAACAAATATCAAATGCAAAAAACGAATACCAAAGGTTTACAAGCCTTTAGAAAAGATAAAATTTTTACTAACAGAGTTATGGCAGAAATTAGGAAGAGAATTTTACAGGAAAAAGTATATAGGTGCTGGATATTATAATCATTGGTTATTACAATCAGATACTTTTACAGAATCAACAATGATAAAATATACATAATATGAATTCAGAGGTTGCGGGTTCAAATCATGGAATACTTTATTAAATTTAATTGTATTTATATATTATGTGTGTATATTTATTTATTCACTATTAATATTTTTATGGTATATTTGCAGCATGTTGCAGAGTTCCTCAATACTGTCTTGGAAAAAGACAACCATTCGGAATCGAACCATTGCTTGAAATTACTTCATCATTCCATCTCCTTCCTTTCCCCTCCCTTCAGCCTCATAACTTATTCCAATCGGTGGTGCCATAGGCGTATTGGCTCCGACCAGTTGAAACTCTTGTGCGTTATTCACATATTTCTTTTAAAAGATGATAAAATACAATATACATCTGGGTATCCAGCACAGTCGATCGATACTGCAGATAATCGATGATCAATCAACAGTTCACAACATTAGCAATCTGCAGAGGTGCTCGGGTACGATAAATAAATCCTTCATCCATCGACCGTGCTAGATATCCAAGAAGAAGAAGATTAATAAATATCTGGTTACTAAACATTACTAGGAGAGATGAGGTCACCTCTGTGAACTTTTCAATTGTAGAGCCTTCAGGGAACCCCAGGGGAGTGGAGAGGAGAGATGATACCTGGGAAGACATACAGTAGAACCAGAAGATATAGCCTCATATCCAATGACAACCCTGGTGAACTTTATTAAAGGGACTGGGTTGTTGTTAAAGGAATGAGGTAAAATGGGAGAGAGCACAATGGACCTATGGCCTAAGTGCTCACGGGAACTACGTGTAAACCGTCTCCGCTCTATAAATAAATAAACATTACTAGATCCATTTTAAACAATGTTTTGATTCCGAATTTATTCAGGAAAAAGTTTTAAAATTTACTTATCGCAGTATGAAAATTTATACTATATTTAAGATGCTAAAATTAAAACTGCTTATTAGAATCAAAACAGACAATGTGATCACAATATCCAGCTCCTACTGTTATAAAACATAATATTATACACATTCAAAACATGGAAAATATTTTTAATTCGATTAGTAAATCACCTCTAATAAAATAACCAATTTATGGTGAGTTTATATTATAAAACATTGAGTAAACTTTGTTGTTAAAATATTATGTTTTAATATCACACACAAATATTTTAAATATGCTACAATAATTAACAATCTATATTAAATTAGCTAAAATACTTTGAAGTAATATAAATATAATTGGAAGATGAATTTTTTATTGCATAATAAGAAAAACAATTCAACAGCAGCTATTTTCTAGCTTTCTACTTATGATAAATATTTTAAAAAAAAATCATTAAATAAAAATATTCAAGGGCATATCATACAAAATAAAAATAAAATAATAAAAATATATTTTTTGTTAGTATTTTATTTTATTAGTACTGATTTGGAATAGAGTTCGGGCTTGATAAACTGACTGCCGAGAAAACCCGTCTGATGTTCGATAACTGTGAAATTTGTGCTCAATTCTCTAAATCTGTGCGAATGAAGAAGAAAAACTCTCCAATGGCGAGCTCTGGCGTTATAAATTTGCAGATTTTCTTTCTGATGTGAATTGCAGATTTATTGGTCGACACAACAAATTTGATCATTAAATGTCATTTACATCATGAGCTTAGGAGTTTTTAAAATATTCATTAAATGTAAAAAATAATCAGTTTTTCTATACATTTCAACAGTTCAATAAGAAAAGAAAATTCGAAAAAGGTAGTAATTTTTCAGAGTTTGTCAAAAAATTGAGCACATATTAAAATAGGTGACCGGGTATCTCATTGAAGTGGCAGTTCAACACACCTACAAAAAGTGATGAAACAAAAACTAGGTTAAATAGGTTACATAGGTAACTATTTAACCTAGTTTTTGTTTCATTACTTTAACTAGGTTACATAGGTAACTATTTAACCTAGTTTTTGTTTCATTACTTTTAATGACTCTATATCACTTTTTAAAGGTGTGTTTAACTGTTATTTTGATGAAATATCATGGAACCATTAACATAAATAATATATATTTCAAATAGCAAAACATCACAGCATTATTTGTATATGAAAAAATGATACCGTCGAAGAAGAAACAATACTTAAGCGACATACGGTCTGAAAACTTTTAATGAAATTCGATAGAAAAGTCGATTCTGTCGATGTCCGTATTCTTAGTTCGTAATGCTACCTAGATATCGCGCACAATACCAGACGACCGACATCGGTTATGATACGATATTCTGCTCCAATACTTCCGCCACAAAATAGTTTTGGAATGCTGCAGAAACTCCTTAAAAATTTTTTGTTTCTTCTGCACGATTAAATTTTTGGAGTTTAGGCAGTATTGTTTATTCGTCGACGATAAATTTAACAATAATAATTCATTGGTATGATAATTTTATAGTTTATTAATAATAAGATCTATGGCAAAGTGTAAATAATATGTAAAAATTCCATTCAATGCCACTGTTGTTAAAATATCATGTACTCCTCCTTAATGTGAAAATTGTTTTGACCACTGAAGAGATTAACCGATAGAAGTGTATTGTGGGCGTGTCCGTACGCCTAAAGTAAGCTCAATTTATCCTTACTCTTGCAAAAAAAAAAATCTTGAGTAAATAAACAATATCATCGGCTGTGTAAACTGGCCACATACCAATTTGAATGAAAACTGATTTTCAAGTAAGAATTTCGATATTTGACATTTTTCAATCATTTCATTAGAAGTAAGCGAAAATTGAGCTTACTTCCGGCGCATGGACATGACCACAACACACGTCTATTGGTTTATCTCTTCAGTACACTAAGTAAACTTCAGTACACTTAGTAAACTCCAATACAAGTAAATTTCAATACTTGAATAAACTTCAGTACGCTTAAGTAAACTTCAGTATGCTTAAGTAAACTTCAGTATGCTTAAGTAAACTTCAGTACGCTTAAGTAAACTTCAGTATGCTTAAGTAAACTTCAGTACGCTAAAGTAAACTTTAGTACGCTTAAGTAACTTCTGTACGCTTAAGTAAACTTCAAGTAAGGTACAAAACAATGTTCATAACACCGCTATCTATTCATTTGTCCTGTATGTTTGTTGGAACATAAGAATCAAACCCTTAATTTATTACAAAAAATACCACAATATGTAAAAATTATATGATTCAATACTGTTATACATAAATCTCATAGTTTTGTTCATAAGCACAATAATTAGACGGATATTATAGACATTAATATTATATTTATACGCGACAATAATGATTTTAAAAAAATGATACTTTGTAAGCAGAATGGAAATTTTATTAATCCAATAAGAACCATCTATTGGAATTGTCTCGTGGTAAGTAATAAATCTATATTTCTTAAATATAAACACTATGTCCCTATAAATATTATGTAAAGTGGTGTTTTTCAGTAATAGTGCCTAGGTTTTAATATTCCTAGATAGTTTAGGTGTGTTCGTCATAAGTGCAATGTATAAAATTAGCCAAAATTTCTTCAGACTTCCAAATAGTGCAGTCAAACAATAGCAATAAGTAGTTTAAAATCGTGTGTGCTTAGGTCAATGTATAAATTATTTATTGTTTTCATTGAAAAAGTCACTACGAATCCATTTCCATAAGCTGTGAAATATCTAAAATGAAAACATAAAAAAAAAAAATATATATATACAGGGTGTATCGGCACTAACCCGACAAACTATTCCTTAGCACATTTGGAGTAAAAAATGTTATGGGCACTTTGCTGTCCGGTAACATTTTTTTTTCAATTAAAAACAAAAAAATTAAAAATTTCCACACTACATCACTGTCATTGGCATTGCTTTTCGTGTTCAACAGCTGTTATAAGCAAGTATGTCGAAAAGCGTCTTTGCTCTTTCGCACACACTAAATAATAATAGTTAAAAATGAGACGAATGGTGCCGTGCCATTTTGTTGTGATTGTAAAAATGCGCCAATATAGGTACACACGTGCATTATTCAACAGAATTCGAATAAAATATTGCCAGACGGGTTTTCAAACTATGACAAAGGATAAAACATTGGTTACATGTGGTGGAAATATGAATAGTAATAGTGTAGTAGTAGTGTGTACGAAAGAGCGAAGACACTTTTTGACACACTTGCTAATAACAGCTGTTGAACACGAGAAACAATGCAAATGACAGTGACGGAGTGTGGATTTTTTATTTATTTTTTGTTTTTAATGGAAAAAAAATGTTACCGGACAGCAAAGTGCCCATAACATTTTTTACTCCAAATGTGCTAAGGAATAGCTGGTTAAAGTTTGTCGGGTTAGTGCCGATACACCCTGTATATATATCTTTTGATAAGCTGATAAGTAGTAAATTTCACTTTGGGAGGCGGGTTAGGGTACCGCCGCCCCAGGAACATTTACTGGATAACCAACACCACTGCTATAGGTCACCCCAAGTGGTTCACTAAGTTTGGTTTTCATCGGGTGAGGTGTGTTCAGGATGCGCCTGCCCACAAGCTGCGTGGTGTGCCAGATCGGGAGATGCCGGATTGGGGAGACCCTTTCACCTCTCCAAATGGTCTCTTGACCCATCGCCTTGCGCCGCAGCAGGAGGGATACATTCATAAGTCTGTCACTCCTGGACACACTGATACTTAGGGGGTATTTCACTATCTCTGATTATGTTCTGACTAAGCACTAATCCGCGGATTAGTCATTTTTTCGTTTTCACTATATCTGAATAACGCTAACGCTCGGGTTTAAGTTCGATTTGACTAATCAGTGCTCGAACCTCACGTTAGGCGCTATTCCTCGAATCAAAGATGGCGTCAAAACATTCCGAGTGCGCAGAAGTGAGTCGAATTTTGTTGCGAATTATTATGGATACCGAGGTTTTTGATTTACAGAAGCAGGTGAAAGGGCGGCGATGCGAAGGCCGCGAGTTTTAAGAGCTCGAATGAATTTGAATGCTTGTATGATCCATCCTGAATTATTTGATTGTGTTCAAAATAAGAAACAATGTATTAATTCGACACGAATCTATCTAAAATGACCTGATAATCAACATAAAATAACCAAAAAAATGCACACTTTGCGGTGTGCGGACTGTGGCGGGAAACTTGTCAATTGGCGTTAACGTTAGCATTCCATAGACATTGCGGCAAAACATGACAGCCGTTGTAGTAGATTGGGTAACTGCAAACATTTTGCGATGTTGCCAGACTATTTCGAGTGTTATCTATCCGGAAGCTCGGCAACAATGGTGAAACGGTCGCCGTTGAATAACGAAGTTATTCTGATCTTTAAAGCCAGCCAACGGCTAGCTAGTCAGATATTTAGCCCGACATAGTGAAATACCCCCTTAGATTCCCAAGATCACCGTCATTCGGAATCAACACAGCTTGAAACAGCAATAGCCGTGTTTAATGTCCAGATAACTTCCTACATTCCTCTTCCCCATCTACTTCAAAAAAGCTCAAACTCTCTTCATCGCAGCTGTATGGTCTAATACAATTGCAGCGAAGTTTATAAAATTTAAACAAGATTTCTGCGCATCTTTCATTAGAGGCGGCATTGTTTATGAAGAGATGGATTCGCATTGACAATATTTTGAAAACGAAGAATTGAAACCACATAGATCTTTAACGATAAATAAATAAAATCTAATTGTTGTTAATTTTAAGAGGATTAAATTGATATGAACTTTTCAAATATATTCTAGTTAATTTTGTCATGATTTCGTGAAACCGTGCAGATGTTTTAAAATAAAAAATATCACAACCCAGATAGCAAATACAGTATTATTTATTTTATAATATTTAACTTGAGAGTAAACTCAAATTGTGAGAAAGAGAGATGGTGATAAGTGTTGCTTTGAAATTATTTGTTGCTGCAGAAATATTTGTACAAATACGCGCAAGGTTAAGAAATTATAACGTAGTAAAAATTCAACGATTCGTAGGAATCACAAGTATCGAAGAGAATGCTGATGAAAACACAGTACCTACACAGATGCATTGCTTGCGTACAGCACGCGTCAAACGTATTATTGAACAATTTCATTTTTTACATAACAAAAAGAACACACGGTAAAAATTTAAATATTCAAATTTGTTGTCCCTTTTTCACCTAAATCAATATAAGTAGGCATATAAGCAAAACAGAAGGCTGTTGCTCAGTGATGCTTCGAAGACGTCATTGTGGATCATAAATATGCACCAATACACACAGTCCTAAACAACCTAAAAAGGAATGCATATTACGTTATTAACTATTCGATTGCTTGATTCTTGATTTCGGTTTTTTCTAATTCAATAGGGTAGCAGAATTTGTTTCACTAGAAATAAAAATTTTCGATTGTTAAATTTAATACTGTTAAATGAACAAATATAAAAAAAGCTAAAAATTATAATTTTAACTTTCTGAAATATTTGGTACATATTTTCCAAATATCAAAAATATTATTTCCGTTTGGTAAATTTAAAGGTAGGTACTTAACAATATTATATAATTTATCAAGCGTCGCAACGAGGCATTTACCCAGTGGCAGATTCGCATAAGCTCGTGATAATTAATTGTTAATTAATTAATTAATTAAATTACGCTAAAATAATTTCATCGAGATTTTACGAAGGTGATCGGTACTGTACATATAATACTTTAGAAGCTTGAAATTAATCAAACAAAATAATAACAAATTATTATACGCAATAATTAGTCACCTGAAATATCCATACAAATTGAAAATATCTATAAATATATGGAATTGAACCTGCGCCTTCTGATGTCCGGTCAGGTGCTCTGGGCCACTGAGCCACGTCAACTTATTCGCAACCCGCCAAATCATTCAATATGTACTAGTACTTTAATCAACAATTAATGCTTATTATATTTTTTTCACCTGTAAACAACCAATTTTATGTTTTTACGATTTTTTTTTTATTGCTTATAATAATTTGTTATCCTTTGTGCCATGCATAAAAAACCTTGTCTTATAAACATTAGTTCATCATTAAAAAATAAACAAAATAATGACTAAGTCAAGCACTAAAAACATACTATTAACCACTCAAGCGATGGGGTTCGATTCATATGAAAACATATGAATTGATTTACTGTGGTTTGAAGCTAATTAATCCACCTACATTTCATTGATTATTCCATATCTGTGAGATTTTATAACTGAGCCTTTTGCGGGAATTTAGAAATAAATTCAAATAAAATCGTCTACCTATATTTAGGCAGCCATCGCTCAAGACTTGGAGCGATGAGACCTAAATATGGGTAGCCATCGTTCGACATGTTAAATCAAAATTTTCATTAGTTTGAAATATTTTGTAAAAAAAAATGTATATCTATCTATATATACGCATGTACGAAACTCTTTTTATAATCGAAACAATGTTAAGCGATACAAAGCTGGACTTTTCAAAGCAATCTATTTTTTTTTTTTTAAAGTGAGGTGATAGTAACTAATGTTTATAATAACGCGTGATTTTTTTGAGGTTAGGATTTTCATGCATTAGTATTTGACAGATCACGTGGGATTTCAGACATGGTGTCAAAGAGAAAGATGCTCAGTATGCTTTGACATTTCATCATGAATAGACTTACTAACGAGCAACGCTTGCAAATCATTGAATTTTATTACCAAAATCAGTGTTCGGTTCGAAATGTGTTTCGCGCTTTACGTCCGATTTATGGTCTACATAATCGACCAAGTGAGCAAACAATTAATACGATTGTGACCAAGTTTCGCACTCAGTTTACTTTATTGGACATTAAACCAACCACACGAATGCGTACAGTGCGTACAGAAGAGAATATTGCGTCTGTTTCTGAGAGTGTTGCTGAAGACCGTGAAATGTCGATTCGTCGCCGTTCGCAGCAATTGGGTTTGTGTTATTCGACCACATGGAAGATTTTACGCAAAGATCTTGGTGTAAAACCGTATAAAATACAGCTCGTGCAAGAACTGAAGCCGAACGATCTGCCACAACGTCGAATTTTCAGTGAATGGGCCCTAGAAAAGTTGGCAGAAAATCCGCTTTTTTATCGACAAATTTTGTTCAGCGATGAGGCTCATTTCTGGTTGAATGGCTACGTAAATAAGCAAAATTGCCGCATTTGGAGTGAAGAGCAACCAGAAGCCGTTCAAGAACTGCCCATGCATCCCGAAAAATGCACTGTTTGGTGTGGTTTGTACGCTGGTGGAATCATTGGACCGTATTTTTTCAAAGATGCTGTTGGACGCAACGTTACGGTGAATGGCGATCGCTATCGTTCGATGCTAACAAACTTTTTGTTACCAAAAATGGGAGAACTGAACTTGGTTGACATGTGGTTTCAACAAGATGGCGCTACATGCCACACAGCTCGCGATTCTATGGCCATTTTGAGGGAAAACTTCGGAGAACAATTCATCTCAAGAAATGGACCGGTAAGTTGGCCACCAAGATCATGCGATTTGACGCCTTTAGACTATTTTTTGTGGGGCTACGTCAAGTCTAAAGTCTACAGAAATAAGCCAGCAACTATTCCAGCTTTGGAAGACAACATTTCCGAAGAAATTCGGGCTATTCCGGCCGAAATGCTCGAAAAAGTTGCCCAAAATTGGACTTTCCGAATGGACCACCTAAGACGCAGCCGCGGTCAACATTTAAATGAAATTATCTTCAAAAAGTAAATGTCATGGACCAATCTAACGTTTCAAATAAAGAACCGATGAGATTTTGCAAATTTTATGCGTTTTTTTTTAAAAAAAAGTTATCAAGCTCTTAAAAAATCACCCGTTACATTAGTTTGTCCAAAATGTGTTTTTTTTAGGTCAATGTTGAGACAAAAAAAAAAGGTGACTTTTTTTATGTTTGCATTAAAAATTTTGATATTTCAAATATTAAATGTTTATTTCTAATAATAAAATTTTAAAGCGCATTGCTTTAACTTCCAAAAACAGTTTTCAGATACATTCATGAATATTTAAATTATATGAATTTTATTTCAAAGCAGAAGTGCACACAAATTCTCCGACCTTCTGACAGCATCTTTAAAAAAATAAAACGGTTAATATGCCAGAGGCTTAAGATAGGGGTTAAGATAGTATTCACATAAAAGGAATAACTAAAACATGAAGAAAATTATTTTTTAGATAGCTTTGGATGGCTCAGGACGGTTTTTCACAGCACATATTTGAACAATGAATCAAATTTCAAAGTTGATTTTCAAGTTCTGTGAAAAGGTTCTATTCAAGTTCTGTTATTATATCATTACTAGCTGATGTGTACCCGGCGTTGTTCGACTTTTCTCTACTTTCAGTAAATGTAATATCCATGTATTATATATATACACGGTGTCCGGAAACTCGTAGTACAAGCGGGAAACTGGAGAATCTACACCACATGGGGAACCCAAAAAAACATAAAGTTTTTTTTTTTGAACATTTTCACAAAAAAAAAAAAAAAAACCAAAAAAAAATATTTTTCTGCTATTTTAGGGTTAAAGTTTTTTCTGGTGTTTAGGGTTGAACAACAGATGTTTTAACCCTGCAGAGCAGAAATATTTTATGATTACACCGGATTAAATGAAGGGTGATTTCAAAATAATGCTTCAAATCCGAGTTTCTTCATTTGTTTTACTTTCAAATAGTTTTAATTAGTTGGGTACTTTGATCTTCAGTAATAATTTATAAGAATTTGAAAAAAAAAAAATAAAAAATCAACTTCTAACTCGATTTACTCGATAACGAAAGCTCAAATCAAAAAAAAATATACTACAAAATCGACTCCAAATGTGATGTAGATTCACCAGTTTCCCGTTTGTACTACGAGTTTCCGGACACCCTGTATATACGCATGTACGAAATTCTTTTTATAATCGAAACAATGTTAAGCGATACAAAGCTGGACTTTTCAAAGCAATCTATCCTGTCACGCGACACGTTTTGACACAATGAAAGAAAGAATTTTAGTGAAACATCATGAATCACATATGAGAAATCCAAATGACAACGCCCATGTTTCATATATAGGTCATGTAAATAAATGATTTTAGGAGATTTTTTAACAATATTAGAAGAAAATGATCTTGACTTTTACCCCTCACGAATATTTATTCAGTTTTGCGAACAAACATTTACTACCCGTGGAGTTAATTTGTTTGCTTTTGGGAACAGGGCAAAGACATTATTGTGTCTCCCTTATTATCATGGTGAGAAATATCATCTAAACGGTGTTAGAAAGAGAAAACATTACGCTTTATATTCAAATCTAGAAGCTAACCACAAAATAATTGAAATTTACATCTCTAATTAATGAAACTTTGTGATTTTTTTTTTAAGTGAGGTGGCAGTAACTAATGTTTATAATACATTAGTTTGTCTAATATGTGTTTTTTTTAGGTCAATGTTGAGACAAAAAAAAAGGTGACCTTTTTTATGTTTGCATTAAAAACTTTGATATTTCAAAAATTAAATGTTTATTTCTAATAATAAAACTTTAAAGCACATTTCTTTAACTTCCAAAAGCAGTTTTCAGATACATTCATGAATATTCAAATTATTTGAATTTTATTGCAAAGCAGAAGTGCACACAAATTCTCCGACCTTCTGACAGCATCTTTAAGAAATATAACGGTTAATATGATAGAGGCCTAAGGGGTTAAGATAGTATTCACATAAAAGGAATAACTAAAACATGAAAAAAATTATTTTTTAGATAGCTTTGGATGGCTTAGGACGGTTTTTCACAGTACATATTTGAACAATGAATCAAATTTCAAAGTTGATTTTCAAGTTCTGTGAAAAGGTTCTATTCAAGTTCTGTTATTATATCATTACGAGCTGATGTGTACCCGACGTTGTTCAACTTTTCTCTACTTTTAATAAATGTAATATCCATGTATTATATATAATTTCTCTATCAAACTCAGTTGCATAGTTTAGAAGAACTAAGCGCACAAACAGACAGCCACGTGACTTTGTTTTATACTATTCAGAGATTGGCCAGTTGCTTTAAAAAACTAAAATAATAACAGAACTTGAATAAAACCTTCACAGAACTTGAAAATCAACTTTGAAAATTGATGAATTGTTCAAATTCTGTGAAATAACCCGTCCTTAGTCATTTTATATAGCACACATTGATTATTATTGATAAGGAAAAATTAAGCAAAAAAAAAATACAATTGTATCTACCTTAAAAAATATGCTTTTCAAGCCAACAATATTAATTATATGTATTTAAAATTTATGTTTAAATAAATATCTCACTTTTCAAAAAGCTTTAAGCTAAACAACATATAACAAGGATTTAACATAATGACTTCATAATACAAGACATAAACGCTCGGCTGAAAAATGAGTCAATTTTATTACAAGACCCTCTGGCTCGAGTGTCATAACATATAATATAAATAAATATTATTTTTACAGATATTTTCGTTTAGGACTTCACAATCCACGTGTAATATATATTTTACAAGGACATTAAACAACATTCATATTGCTGCGTTATCAAATAGCGAACATTCGTAAAAATATAATCATTTAATGATTAAACATTATACTATCACACAATTGCAGGGGTTTTAAACTGAATACAAACAAGTCTTTTTTAATGTTGCTTATCTTTTTCTATACCTAGAAAGATCAACAACCGATAAGTCATTAGTAGTGACGTGGAATATACTCTCAGTATCGTCCTGATGTAAGATCACCATTCAGAAATGAAACTTAGCCATGTTTGGTGACCTGATCTGAATCTAGGTGCTTTCCCACCTTCCTCTTCCCCATATCAATCCCCTCCCTGCCTCACAACATACCCTCATAATTGGAGATGCCATAGTCTCACTCGCTTCAGAAGGTTGGGATTCTTGTGCAGTATTCACATTAACCAAAGGTGACCCCGACGTGATGCGCCCCATTTTATAACTGCCCGGCGTGTCAAGAATATTCAGACTTGTAGGTAGGTGAGCTGAATGCTAGCATCGTATCTAGAGAGTTCTAGTTACAATGCGTTTTGAATGGGCGAACGTTCCGGAATATTCTAGTAGCATCGCTACATATCTAAAAAAATTAAATTTAAAAAAAAAACACACATATTAATGCGAATTTTGCCAAAAATAAGGCGTGGATCATCAACAAACATTGCAAAATTTATCAGGTCCCTAGTCCTTAGTCCCTGGTGTTCTAGTCCCAAATAAAGTTTTCAATCAAAAGTGAATATGACAATAGTATTGTCAGTTAAAGGTTACTGGCAAATAAGACATACTTTAAGGCCCAGTTGTTTCTCAGAAATCCACGTGTGATAAAGTCATCAAATTGTTTGTTCGACAGTTGAAAGGTTCCCGTTAAACCCCAATTCTAAGTCTGTTTCAGCTATTGAACAAATTGAGATCAGTAGAAGAGGATAACTATCATGTTGTAAAGCTTGTCAGCTTATTACAATTTGAAAGAAAGCTGAAACGCATCTAGAATCAGCGTATAACGGATCTTTCAAATGTCAATAATACAAAATGGCGCCGAATGGCCATTTGATGACAATGTTACATTTGAATTTCTGCGAAACAACTGGGCCTTAAACACCTGCTGCTTTGTTATATTAGAATAAGATCGTATATATTCTCGAGACTTTAATTCTGGAAGTTACAGATTCGTTAAAATGAAGAGAGTGTAAATACCACAATGAATGATTAAATAAAAGGTAACAGTTTATAAAATTTAAATTCGTGGTGGAATTTCTTATTATAATATTATAATTGAAACGCTTAAGAACTTCTGATCTCGTCTGTAGATGGTTGTAGCACGGTGAAACCCGTCCGTTCAGAAATTAATAAGTAGAACAAAGTTACAAAGAATCATATTAATACGGCGTCATTTATATTCAGAATAAAGACCTCTGGATGTCAATTAATATGTACACTATATAATCTAAAGTAACGAAGAAATCTATCATTTGATATTGAATATCGCTGAGCCATAAAATAATAATACGTTAAAACTACGTAGGATACTAAATGCAATCCAGTGAGGAAATTCGTTAATTCAAAATTATAACCGGAACAAATACAAAATAAGTTAAGCAGTTGTTTAAAAACCCGTTTCGTTTCTTTCACATCCACATATTTTCTAACACGTATCAGTTGTGTCAGTATCTGACGCATGAGCTTAGTCATGCCAACTCATCTGGGGCCAGCCCTGGTCATGTTACGATTATATTACTATAAGGACTCGACGAAATTATACATATATGTCTCGTCTAATTATCTGAAGAAGACACTGATCAATTTTTGTAACACATATCAGTGTCTTACGCTAATAGCATGAGCTCGATCACGTTATGATTATATAACAATAAGGACTCAAGAAATTATACATAAAATGTTTCGTTAAATTATCTGGACAAGATATTAATCAACTCTGTCTTAAACAACTAAAATCCATTACATTGTGTTTTGATTTTCTTCCGTACGCTAGCAAATTTTGGACATTGAAGCAAGCTCTATGAAAAAGAGCGAAGCTTTATAAATATGTTCGGAGATTGCTGAATATATCATGGACAGTGGACAGCATGATTGAACAGACATGAACGGAAGCATGACTAACGGTGGACAGCATGACAAAACAGACACGGACAGATGCATTACTGATAGCGGACAGCATTACAGCACAGGCGTCTGTAATGTCTGTGCCCACGGCTGTCTATGTGGCACAGGACCGTGTCGACGTGAGGGGCGAAGGGGCCTGGTTCATCTATTTGAGTGAGGTCATGATCCTCAGGAATTCACAAATGAGTAGAGGTGTCAAGATAACATAACTAGGAGACAAAAAAGGCATAGCACAAGTGCTACGAGACAACAAGTGCCATATTTACAAATTGATTGTGAGAAAAGTAGTGGAAGACCGAAAGGTGTAGAACTAAGGTGATTTTTACAGTTAGGGGGCTTCCGTCATTGGAAATGTATAATATTCAAGTTATAAGAAGCTTTTCCAATTGGCTGACGACAGGGAGAAGTGTAACAGGATATTTGCCAACATTCTTTAACCCATTTGGTCTCAGCCACATTTTAACTAAAATTTCTAAGAATAATGTTTCACAAATGAATTTATTCAGATGAAAAAAAGATTTCTTTAATGGAATTTCTTATTTTCACATTGTTTCTGACGTCATTGTCTTTAACAAGATACATCAAAGTTTTCGTGATAGACCATCAGCAGCACAGTCTAAGTAAAGGTGCGCCGATAGATTGGTGCTTGGAGACTAAGAGGTTTAAAGAATAGGATACTCCGAACAAGAAAGAAAAATATTTTTTTTTCTTCAAATCTAAACATTTTTGCTTAAGAGTAACATGTATGGCAGAATACTTATTGTTTATAAATTAGCTTCGCTGCTTAATCGTCGTTTGAGTATTGATAAAATGCAACTAATACTGTTTTCTATACATAATTAATAATCATTTTAAATAGATAACAAGTCAGCTGAATTTTAATCGAAAAAGCGATAAAAAAAAAATTACAACAAATCTGTTGTTAATGTAATGTCATGTGACACGTCTTTGGAGTTGACACAACCTGTGCCTGGCACGCCTTGCTGTGTCGTACGCAAGACGGCTGAGTATGCAATGTCATGTTTTGGAGTAGAGATGTGGCGTAATGTGAATCCATGTGATGAAGGCGATGTTTCATCGTCCATTTCTTTGATGAAGTTGTCCGATTCCCAGTGACTCCATCACGCCAGGAGACGGCTGTGATTGTAATTTCATGTGGTGGAGTAGTGGTAGGGATGTTGTATAATGGTCCTGGTGACTAAGGTGATGTTTCATCGTCCACTTCCTTGATGATGGTGTCCGATTCCCAGCGACTCCGCTGCGCCAGGAGATCGTTTAGTTTCTGGAAACAGGAATTCAACTTTATTAAGTAATGCCAACTTGTGAAATTTAACAAATTAGCACAAGACTTAAGTGCGATTGGAAATATGTTGGCTTTTGGTCTCCACCGTCGTAAGTGATACATATACGGAGTAAATCATGTTTTGACATAAACTTCTCGGCGGCATTGAAACTATAGTTACAACTGATCTCAATAAGTTAAAGTTCCATTGCAAATAAGCTTGCCACTGACGACGACAGTCTTAAGTGCCAATCAACATAAAATGACATCTTATCTAACATCCTTAACCGCTCATGCGCCGCTTTTGCTGATAGACAGTAAAAAAATCATTTCTTTGAATTTAAGTATGCAGCTATTTTGGGGTAACTACTTATGGTAGATTATGTAAAAAAAAATATCTGGTAAGACAGTACAATTTACAAAAAAAAATAATTGGAATCAGCTGGCGCACCACGAAAATTTAGTGTTCGCACACAAAGAGTTAAGAGCTACTAAATCGGCATTCGGCAAAAATATAGTCCTAAGTGACATTGGCACATAGTCAATAGCCCAGTTATAAATATATATTAGCCATGGATTAAAAAATAAAAATAAAACTTTTTAAATGGACAGTGCCACAAACCTTTTGTTTTTATATTGCCATTATACCAGATTTAACAATATCCTCAGATAAACCGAGTCTACTAAACAGTGGGTAGAAAAAGACCTGAGGGGAATTGATGATGATGATCCGCTGTTCGATTTTGGGGGTCAGCTGACACGACTGCTGCTCCAGATCATCCAGAGACGCCCGCCTCGTTAACCTGATAGACACCAAACACAGAAGATAAGTTATACATCACACACCTTGCCAAACTCACCAATATACGTGACATATTATACAAATGGATATAAATCTGTTAGAGAGAGTACAGAGACGTTTCACTAAAATACCAAGAGCTCTGAAAGATCTACGATACGAAGATAGACTCAAGGAACTAAGATTACCAACCTTACAAGAAAGAAGAGAAAGGGGTGACTTGATCGAGACTTTTATCTGGACATTACAGTTGCCCTAGCATCCAAGAAATCTTCACTACTAATAAAAATATAAATCTCCGTGGACACTCAAAAAAAATTACCAAAACGCCTTTTGCATCTAATCCTAGAAAACACTTCCTTGCAAATAGAGTAGTGGATGCTTGGAACAAACTCCCACAACATGTCATTGATGCAACAAATATAAATCAATTCAAAGCTCTATTGGATTCACATTTGGAGAGAAGAAAGGACTTAGTTCAAACTTAAAACAACTCAATTACTGGCAAACTTGTTGTGAAATCAGATATGAGCGCATCAGCAGAATGCTGCCTGCTCATTACATTTTTTATTTTTTTTTTTTTTTTTTTTTTTATTTATTATAAATTTTTAAAGATACAGGTATATGCAGTCCCACAAAGCTGTCACACATGACGGCTTGTCTGTAGGTTCTACAAATAATATATATAAAACATTTTTAATTTTTAATACATGTATGACACAAAATTATACAATAAACAATATCACAAAATAATATATATCAAAGTACCTACCTATATACAAATTATTTAGGCAGGTACGTTGAGATGTTCAGGAATACATCAATAATAATGTTCAGAGATACATTGATTCGTCGCTTATTAGCCAACGCTTAGTGTTTTTGGGGCAGGGTCTCTCATTATTCTGAGGTTTAAAATAATTATTAAATTTATTGAAAATCTCTGGTATTAAATATTTAAGCGTTCGGCTTCCATACTTATTTGTTACTCTTGGAATAATGAGGCCCTTATTTTCAGTGAATCTTGTTGTGTGATTATGCACCGGTTGCTTTTTATATTTGCTATCTCCCTCATTATCCATTATAATAATGTACCAAAGAAGACCCTTTATTGGAAGTAGGCCCTCAGAACCATACAGTAGTTTTAGATTACTTCTTTGTCTGTAGATATTCGGTGGTACAATTTTTTTTATTATAGCAATTTGTAAGTTTTGTATATATTTAATATAAATATTGCTTGAGTGCCCCCAAGTTCGTATGCCATATCTGAGTATGGATTCGACCATAGAAAAATAAATTATTTTAAGAGTACAATGAGGCAAAACAAATTTCAGTTTATAAAAATTACTTGCAAAAGATCGGAGCTGGTTACAGATTTTAGCCACTTGTTTATCCCATTTAAATTTATTGTCTACTATTAGTCCCAGATAAGTATATTCGTTAGTAAAGTCAATTGTTTCACAGTGGCAAATATTTTCAATTTTTCTATGAATACATTCAGAATTATGAGCAATTATTTTGGGTATATTCCATATTCCCAGGCTTGGTGATTTTACATACATACATTTTGTTTTTTTAACATTAATAATTAAACCAACATCATGAGCCCATTTAAGTAGCTCGTTAAAGTCACTTTGCAATTGTTGAATAGCTATGATAGGATTTTCATTGGATACTACAAGTGCAGTATCGTCAGCAAAAATGAATCTAAAGGCCTTTTTAAAGAGTTTTGACATAACAATAACATATATAATGTACAATTTTGGACCTAAAATTGATCCTTGCGGTACTCCTGATTTAATATGTCTTCCTTTACTCATATCATTTAAAATCTTTACGTTCATTTTTCTATTAGTTAAGTAGTTTTTAAAGAATGAGAGGAGTTTACCCCGGATTCCAATGTTTTCAAGAACCTTAATTAATTGTATATGGCTGAGAGTGTCAAAAGCTTTTGAGTAGTCAATAAAAAGCACCAGTACATGTTTTTTAGAATTAAGTTGAGAATTTATAAAATCAGAAAATTTTTCCAGCAATTTATCACAACTTTTTTTTTTCTGGAACCCGTACTGGCATTCATCTATAATATTCAAATTATTCAAATATTTATCTAAATTTATCGAAATATATTTTTCTAAAATTTTTTCTAGTAACTACATAATAATAATAAATAGTTAATACATAAATTAATCAGCATTTTCCAAATGATCCATCTTCTATCTTCTTGCCACCTGTTCCTGTACTTCATTTTACTTAACTTAACTTCACTTTATTTTTGTTATATTTATAAGTTTTGTAATACCTCCATCAACTGTAAAGCGCCCCTGAGGTGATATCTCACAAAAGCGGCGCTATACAAATTGTCCAATAATAAATAAATAAAAGTAACCTTTATTGGAATTTGAACAGCCATTTTAAAGATATGAATAATTTAGAATATTTTTTTATTTTTTTATTAACAATATAAAGTTTTTTTACAGGTTTTTTTTCAATGTCTGTCTCACTAGGATAAACCTGTGTCGAGACAGACTTATTGAGTACATAAATTAATGTTTACATATTATTTGATACATATAATATTTCATAACATTAAATGACAATGTGAAAATGATAAAAAAAAATAATAATAAATGATAAATTGGTTAATCAGCATCTAGTACATACTTACGAGGGGATTTTTACAAAATTTATCTTGGATCTGTCTTGGCTGATGATCCAAGACTTGATGTCTGTTTTATATTTCAAAAAAAATTCGTTCAGTCTAATTTCTAGTGGGAGAGCATCATATAGCCTTGTTGCAAAATATCTAAAATTTCTCTGGCCAAAAGTTGTTTTAGCGAAAGGGATTTGTAAGAGATTATGTCCTTTGGTTCTAGTATCACGAGCATGATGTAATGACATGACTTTTACTAACAATCAGAGGGTTCAAGATTGTAGAAATAAATGAACGGAAGTTAAAATTGTTATTGTTTATATATTATTTGCTATAAATTGTTATTGCTAAAGTTGTGAGTTCAAGTTTCGATCCAGTGTTGCTATTATAATGATTTATTTTCGTGGTATTATGTCATGTTGTGCTACATCCTTCTTTAGCCAACGTTTCGGACAGCATTACAGTGTCCATCATCAGTTACTATATTAACAAACAAGACTCTAAGAAATATATTGGACATAGTTACATCAAAAACTGTATACTATGCGCTTGTTCAATCAATGCTTTCATTTAATGTTGTATGTTGTGGTTCTTGTCACAAGACTACCCTAGAGCCTTTAAATGTTGCACAAAAATTAATTTAAAAAATAATGTATAAGAAAGGTTTTTGGATTTGGCACAGTTATTATATAGTGAAAGTAAAAATGATATCAGTAAAACAGTTTTGTACATAGTGTTGCGTGTTGTATCTTGTGATTGTCCTGTTTTATATTCAAATTCAGTCAAGCCTAAACTCTTTCACTTTATCATGTTATAATCTCAATAAGTAGAGCCTTTTACATTATCTTTTTCTGTCTATGCCACCTTTTATATTAAATATTTTTGTCTATGGCACGTCATAGTGTACTATTGTCATGAATTTCGCGTCTATAATATCTTGTGTCTGTGGTCACTTCAAATATTGTTTTGTTTATAAATAGCGTGGTGATTCCAAATTAGGATTCAATTCTACATTATCATTCATTATCAATCAACTCTCGCTTCTCTTTCTGAGTTTTAAGTCTACCCTCTTGTTTGTGAATTATTCCTTGAATAAACTAAGTAGCAACCATATCAAGCCAAAACACAAGTGTTTTACTTAGAAAGAGAACCTCTCAACACCTCAATCTCTCTCAAAACGGCAAGCCAATCCTTGGCGTGAAAATGAAGGAAGCCGATCAGCCTTACAACCTGACTGGAGGCTTCTGGAAGTCACGATCGAGGACGCTGCTCACATAATACAAGGCTCTCTATAAATTTTTCAACAACCTTGATACTGCAGAAAGATCACAACAAGTGCGCAGCACTAGATTTTTGGGGTATTAGATTAATACCCCAAAAATAAATCACTATAATACTTGTGGCCGTGAAAAGCGGTTGCTATGTTAAAAATAAATAAAAAAGAACATAACAAATAAGATACATACCTAATTTTCTTACAGTGATATTCACAAGATTTAAAAAAAATTGATGGGTTTGATTTATAATTATATACGTACACATATATTTGTGGTTATCGAGGTGTACAAATAAAAGATCTTCCCAACTCAGGTACAGCGTTTATTGATAAATTAAAAGTGATTTTACAGTAGCGATATTAAACGTTTATTATTCACAATACTATGGAATGCTCGCGAAACTGGGTCAAAGTTTCCGTAGTACGGTTGTACGTAGTAGTAGCCGGCGGTAACAGAGACTGAATACTGGCTGCTCCCTGCGTCGGGCTTGTTTATATAGTACAGCTAACGACGGTAGTAGGTAGGTGATATTGTAACTAAATCCGAGACACTCGCACAGTCTGTGTGTTTCGGGAATCTTCGGCCGCGCGGCAATTATGCATAGGCGGCAGACTTGAACCTTCTGACGAGTTCTCGTAGTGTGCCAGACCGACTGCGACGTATTTGTCATAGGTAGGCCGCGTTGTTTACGATCCGGGCTGAAGGTAGGTACTCGGTAGTAGGTACTAAGTAGGTCGAGCGGTTTATTATTAATTAGTTAATCTGGATTCTTCTCGACGCCACATATTTATTTAAAACGCTTTTTGTAGCATTTTCATTTTGTCGGCAGAAAAAACAACTCATGAATAAGCCAATAGAAAGTGGCTAAATAGTCAGTTTGTTTGTTGCGTAACTTGATTCTGCGTTTACATTGATTAGTAAGTAATTTTTAGGTCCCTTGAAGACTGAAATTAAAAATAACCCGATTTATCCAACATATAAAGTTTTCCTGCATAAGAAGTTTTTTGTGTGCCTTAGAAAACTTTATAAGAGAGTTTCACTGTTGTGATGTTACAACAGCGAAACAACGGCGGCATCCTTACCTGTGTCTCGTAGAATTCCCGAGCGGCTGGCTGGAAGGGGGGGGATGCGGGGTGACATCCACCGAAGAGGAACGGCGCAAGGGCGGCGTGCCGTCCATCTTGGAGACACTGTGTCTGATTGGGGGAAACAAACACAAAATGGCGAGGTGATGAGCCACTATGCAGGGATGTGGACCTCACAATGAAGAGATAAACCGATAGAAGTGTGACCAAAGTAAGCTCAATTTTTCACAAAGATTCTCAAATGTCTGGAGCAAGTGAGATTAAGGCATCCCCAATCGGGGTATGTCAGGTTGAAAGGGGTGGAGAGATGAAGGAGACAGTAAGATGAAGGTGGGGAAGTGCCTGACTATTCAGATCTGGTCATATGTGGTCAGATCAATTTCTTCAGCCTGTCTGGGGCCTAGGACTAGAAAGTTTCTAATGTAAATTGGCGACATAAGTTTTCTTTTAAATCTATATACATAGATCACACTTCTAAGGGTTACCTGTTCAATGGGGCGCGTGCTTTAGTGAGGGAAGTGCAATATGTATGTGTTTTTGTAACTCTAGAATCTACTTCAAGTTAGAGAGTTAATGAATGCTTGCATGTTTAAAAAAAATCGGTTCAGAAAGGATTTCTATGGTATTCAGTATAATGTTTAAAACTTTTTCATTGTATTTTCAAAGATGCAGTGATTTAAGAGGAAGCTAAAAGCCAAAAATGTGTATAATCTTGGTATACCTTACATTGTAGGTAATAGGCATTAAAATCGCTTGACAAACGGAGTCAAGAAATGTTCGATTTCAAGCACAAAACTAGTTTTTATTTATTTTGTAAATAATTTTATTAGAAAGCAAAAAAAGTTGATCAAATGAAACTGTCACAGATAATCTTAGCTATAATACTGTATTTTTTTAAAGTTGTTTCCTTTACGCGTTCATACATTTCTATTGAAAAAAAATATTTTTTAGTAGTTTACATTTATATTTTTTATTGAGTAATTTATTATTTTATTTGTATTCTACTCAAACGAAAAGATAGGAAAATCTTCAATTTATCTAAAGCATATTTTTTGGTATTCATAATGTACACCAATTTGTTATAAAGATTAATCAAAATAGTGATTTAGCATTAAGCTTCACATTAAAAAGAAAAAAACATTATTCTAAATACTAATTATAACCGGTCCTTTCTAGTTGCGCAATTAAGGTCCTTCTTCGATAGAGATGCGCAAGTACCCGATATTGTAATCACGAGACACGCATCGCAATCATTGTTGAATTTTCGAAACATCAAAACTACTGTAGCCGTCAATTTTATATTCTGTCATTCTTTGTCGACTGTTTTGGTTTTAGCATCGGTCTAAAGCACTGTTACAAAACGTCGGGACGCAAGTGACGCCATGTTTAAAGTCTCGACGACGCGAGGTACAGAGATCTTGCGGGCTGTTCGTGGGAGACTGGCATCACAGACGAGTTTACAAAATGTTGACGACGTGTGCCTGTGCAAGAACAAGAATCGGATACTTGCGTATCCCTGTGAAATAAGTGCCTTACTATTACATTTCGTCTAACTAGCGTTGTACATACAGTGGTGGGTGTCAGGTAAAATCGTGTATCTTAAATAAATGTGACTACTTGGGGCTTAAGATTTATGTCAATGGACAAACTAACTAATCTTATTACGATGCGATGGAAGATACGCCCCTGATGCTGAGAGCTCCGTTGTAACCATTACACTTCATTCTGTTTTACACGGGGATATGTTCCACATAACACGATGTATTTAACCACTCAGAACATTAGAACGTCAAAAGACGTAAATATGATAATAGCGGTCAAGACATTAGAACGTCTTTTCAAGTAAACGCGCGAGATTTTACAAAAATCGATTTATTTCCATCACTAGTATACGGATTGCCATGATTTAAAAAACCGAGTATCGATAATGAATAACGCTACGCGTCTATATTCAAGAATATCTATGGAACGTAGAGGTGCATTATCTAAGCTGATTGGATCTGTCATCTTGTTCGTTCATAATTTATTGCGTTTCTAAATAATTTATTAAAAATATTTTTGTTTGGACGGTTAATATTTTGAGGTGACTAATAGTTTTTAATTATATTTCTTCAATATGTAAAGTGTTATTTCTTTATGATACTCAGAAAAAAGTACATTTTTCACGGCTTTGAAATAATGTAAGCGATTCTTACATATTTTTGACGTTTTCATAAAATGTATATTTAGAAACGCAAATATTTACTTATAACAACACAATGCGATAGTGGATTTCATAATCTTTCCAAAACATTTTTTAGAATGAGGCTACGTTTCCCAAAACGTGAGTTATGAAGCTTTTAGCAAAACTCGTAAATAACACAAAAATTATCACGTTTTGACAGTTCTCAAAGGAACACATAGTAAATAAATGTCTTTGTCTGAGAGGTTAAATGATCGATGGATCTAAAAAATACCGTGCATAATAAATACATAGGAAAATAGGAGAGTATTACATATATGTTTGTAAACTCCCTTTCTGTTACGTGCTTTGTTAATTAGATTACGGTTATGTTGGTTACAACGCAGTTATCAGCAGTACCGTGGAACACACAAACATATATGTTTGTAAATTCCCTTTCTGTTACGTGCTTTATTCATGAGATAGAGGGATATGTTGGTTACAACAGAGTATGTTCGTAAACTCTCTTTCTACGTGCTTTGTTAATGAAAAAAGGGACAGGTTGGTTACCAGGGAGGTATCAACGGTATTGTGGGATAAGTTTGTTTACCTGTGGTGGCCGGATGTGGGCGGGGCAGCGTGTGGTGACAGGAGGGGGGCGGTGTCTATGGAAGAAGATCGACGGAGCGGGGGCGGCCCGTCCAGTTCGCTACCATCAAGCATCTTGACTAGGCTGTGTCTATGGATATAAAATAAATCATTTCAATAATAATAACATTTGGATGAATTGTATAGCGTGGTTTTTGTGAAAAATCAACTCATACTGCTCAACTATATACTCAAATTGAAGGCTGCCATCTCTGGACGTAAACGGAAGCTTTTCAAATGTACATTCAAAACAAAATGATTGTTTTTATACTGCATATATAATATAATCTGCTGTTATATCAACTCAAGTAGATATTTGATTTGTTAAATAGACTTTATTGATATGTTTTTTATTATGTCCGTATCATAAATTATAAAAAATAAGTGTACATTGTAAAATAAAATCTTATCTTAAAAAAGTTATTCACTGTCAGATGAACTTATAATATCAAAAATCATGCGTTGTTAGTTTGTAACACACCTTCTGCAAATGAAGACCACAGGGAAAAAACAAGGAATATCAGTTAAAATCTCAATTTGAATAACTTTGTTTACATCACTTCAATATATATAACCTCTACATGTTTCATGAACAATGTTTCATGAGGTATATACTAAAGAATATTACTTGCTTCTGATGAGGTTAAAAATGTTTTTCTCAATTTGAAGTAACAATGCCATCTAGTGGCATTATTGTGTATCTTTTACATAGCAATTTTTTTCTATCAACAACCATCGCCGTCAAAAACTAGGTCAGTTTTTTTGGTTATTTATGGCAGGCAAGAACCATGAGGGTTCGCGCACAAGTAGACAAAAATAGACTTTAATTTATCCAAAGTTGTCTTAAATTGACATTCCTTGTTTTCCCCCCGTGATCATTTTCATTTAAAAAAAAAGTATTATGACACCAACTTGATTGTGACATGTGATTAGAGTGCCAGGTTTGAAAAATTCAACATTATTGATTTTTTTAGTCAAAAACTATTTTTTTTTTTTTCGAAAATTGATTTTTTGCATGAAGATTTTCAGGAAGTTTCAGTTTGGTCGCACGGTTTTCCTGAAAATTTTCATACAAAATAACGAATTTTCTAAAAAAAAAAAAAAGACGTTTTCAGCTACAACAACATCGATAATGCAGTTTTATTGTAATATTAGCACTCTAGTGCACCCAAAAGTCACCCAAGAGCCGCCACTGCTTACAAAATGTAGTTATTGTATGACCGCATTTTGGATGTATTTTCCATTTTTTTACAAATTTAAAAACTTGTGTTAGGATTTTTAATTTTAAAGTCAGTCATACGTAATCAGTAAAAATGAATACATTGATTGAAACACTTTTAATATATTTTAAAAACATATTTAAGGAAACCTAGTATTTCATATATTATCCTTGTATTATACGTTTTTTTTATTTTTTTACATTAACTCTACACAGGACGTTCTGGGGAAAACAATTTCCCCCAGGGACTTTGGGGATGCTGTGAGGAGGGATTTTGAGAGGAGAGGAAGGAGTCTTAAAGTGACCCATGTTGTAGGAGGGAAGAAACCCAGAGACTGGCAAATCGTGCCATAGCTGAGGTCAAATCATACAAATGTCGGGCGAGCATTTGGCATGTTTTCCTGTGCCGAAGTAATCAATGATGCTAGTTCCTCAGAGTATCTTCAATTGAAATACCGGTAGGAAAAGGTATGAATGCTTTAGAGTTTTTTTTATAAATTAACTGGTTTCTGTATTGTGCTGTAACGATGCATGACTTGGTTCTACAGATGGTGGATTAGATTTAAATTTAATTGCAAAAATATATACACATTTTGAGGATTATAAATTTTTACTGATGAACACCACGAAAACGATTTGAAAGCTGCCAAAAAGGATGATGTTTGTTATTACAACATTGAAACAACATTCACTATAATACATTATAGTTTTATTACCGACTGGGTCTGAACATCCTGGTTAGCGTCCAGGGGAGGGTGGGAGTGTGGGGACGAGGGTTCGATCCCCGAGTTAAGCAACACAGGTTCTCCAAAGTGCCAGTAGATGGTGCTATGTTGGCATTGCATGAGAAAAACTTTATGTACGGCATGAAGCTGTTCACACAGTATCTGCATTTTAGGGGTGGAATAAAAAATAAAAAAATTTACTATATTGTGTTTGACCGTGATTTATGGGGAAATGTTGAGATGAAAAATAAATGGGAGGAGAAAGATGAGAAAAGATCGAGAAGTGCTCGGAATGATAAGCTATTCAACGACAAGGTGTAGTGGAGATTTATACAACTACTTGCTGTACCCCACCATGCGTTGCTGTGGCTTAGTTTGTCTGTGCAGATAGAGAAACAATAGCGCATGTTGCTTTTATGTCCAACAGATGGCGCTGTTTTTTTTTATTTTTTTTATTGTGTTTTTACCTGTCACAGGTGACATCTATATAATATAGGTATATAAAAACACACACGTATTCGAATGCAACGTTGTGTCAAAATTTCAAAGCAATCTGTGAAGAACTTTTGAAAAAACAAACATTTACAATTTTATTTATATAGATTTCTATATAGTTTTTTGTTGGTATTTTTGCTCAAGCTGAAATTTTGATCTCTTTGAATGGAATAAACTGAAAATAACTTGATCACAGCGAAATTTTGAATAAGCAATGTCAATATAAAATTTAGGAGCGACTTAGAAGTAAAAATTCAAGTTCTGTTATTATTTAATCGTGTGCTGGTTGTTTTACACTACTTGGATAGTAACAGAACTTTAATAGGACTATTAGAGGACTAACCGAGCTCTTCATACTCTAAATAATATTTGTCTAAACTCTAACATTGACATTTTTTCAGATTCACTGCCCAAATTCAAATGTAGCATCATGTCAATAATATAAACTGTTCAATGCGCATACATACAGACACACACACACACAAACACTCACACATACATTACACACGTCACACACACACCTATATACTACACACGTCACCTGGTAATTAAGGAATAAACATACCACTTAGCAGACTTTACAAGGAAACATATCATAGGTACCCAACATGAAGTATCTTAGTCCTGTATATTATTTCATCACGGAACTTGAATTGTTCAAAATTCTGTGAAACCACCCGTCCTCAGTGTGTACCATTTTGATTGGAATTAATTAACACAAAAATGATTGTATAATATATAGGCATTGGAGTTAAGAAGAGTAAATGAATGTTTCCATTGGTTCTGTTTGCCCATTTACACATAAATACTGCGTAGATATTACTTTTGTCCAGAGTAAGTTGTGATTTTTTACGTTTTCGTTAACGTTATAAAATTGATCATAATTTTAAATAAAATGGTGTAAGCATTGTATCGGGCAGCAAGGATTTTTACAAAAAATAACTGTGTAATGTCACATATTTATAAGATAACTCACCATTGAAATTATTCTTATAACCCTACACGTGTGCTGTTACCCGCAATCGTGTAACTTGAGTAATTAATTTTCGGCGCTATGACCCTTGTATTCCTTTTCAACACGTGTAGATACTGTATAATTTTAGCCCAATAAATAGGGAAGCAATTGGCCCAAACAGTCAGTCGTTGACGACATTCGTGAAGTCCGTGTTTCATTTGCAAATCCCCTCAAGAGGGAGCCAATAATTTACGATGTCACTGGTGTGAGTGTCCAGTACAAGCATATTCAAATGCAGTTCAATTTTTTTTAGAGATAGCATTGTAACTGTTGAGTGCAGCTAACTTCTGCACGGCCGTGCCGATCTCGGGGCACATGTCGTCGTTAAACTTACCTCCGGCTGAGGGTGATGAGGGACTGGCGATGCTTGGAGTGCTTGGCCTTGCCGGTTCGCATGTTGATAGCATTGAAGTGGTTCTGCACGGCCATGCCAATCTCGGGGCACATGTCGTCGTCCAACTGAAACGTTACAAAAATTGTATTGTGTAACAAATAGGTATACATAAAATGTGCTAAATGCCTCACAGCACCCCTCTCTGACCCTTATTTAAACGTATATTATGTTTACATCGTTCGGCATTCAATACTGCGAAAGGGACGAGGTTTCAAAAAGTGAAATTTTAATGTCATTTGATTCATAACCATTTTCTCGTAGCATCTTTATCTACAGAATGTAAATTTTTTTTTTAACAATATATAACGCCACTTTCAAGGACAATATGTGTTATGGTTTTTAATTTTTAATTTATGTCTTTATGTCACATTCATAGTATTGCATGCCGAATGATGATATATATGTAACAGACAACGGCACAGGAAATATGGTAACACGGAAAGTTCCATGAGAGAAACTTTTTGGCATCAAAATGAATCCACTTGTGAAACAACCTATTCAATAACAAAACTCAAAATGGTGATTGTTAAATTGATGGTCATCAAATGTGATGGACTTTGAAATATCCCATGCTAACAGAGGTGTGCTCAGGGCGGGAAAATGAAATTTATAATCTTCTTGAGTCGATTCCTTATTGCTGAAGATCGTGATTCTCACTCCAATTTCCATGGTGAACCAGACTCCTCCGCTCCTCACGGTCCTGCGCTGCATGGAAAGCCCAGGATACCGACATTATCAAAGCCTCTGAAACTTCACGAGTTCTATGCATCGGTGATCTTCCTCTGCTTCTCCTGTCTCTCACTCTCTATACAATATATAAAATAACGAGTTTAATACCAGCACTTGGCAGCCATTGAACATGGTGTATCCGTCCCGCCCCTGGAAAAGGTACTTCTTGACAGCCAGGCGGTACATCTGCTGCGGCTGCAGGTACTCATCTCCCACGCGTACCGTCTGCAAGTGCACGCGGCGCCCGCTTGGCTGCGACGGGTCGAAGGCAAATGACACGCCTGCCACCTGGGAACCAAATACATAACCACTTAAGTAAACATCGCTCAAACAAGTCCTGGGTCAATCATGATCGGGTCAATCATTTTGACCTTATCATGAATCGCCAGCGATCTATAGGGTCACTTTTTCAAAAAAGATTCGATCGTGTGGCGAGCAACCATAGATGTATAAAGTTTGTAGACCGAGTATCACCTTCTCGAGACAGAGAACTAGAGAAGGTAGATAATTGAAATCTGAAGTAGGCTGCCTGTCCAATTCATTTTAGCAGGCAGCAAGAATGATTCTGGGCCCTGCCTTGGGCTAGAAATCGTATTTATCTATGTACCAATCCCTGCATTATCAGACAGCTCTACTGTTACCAGTGCCATCTATGAATAAACTCTTAAATACCATCTAGGATAACACAAAATTGATAAAACAAGATTTTCAAATATCGACATTCTTTCTTGAGCAGGCAATCAATTTAATTTGGCTATCTGAGGCCTGGGGGTCAAAAGGTTGTAAGTAAATCAGAGTTCAGAATTGTTGGGATTATGTATTCAACAGTGCCAACATATCATATTATTATTACCTGGGGGAAGCGACCTTCAAGCTTGGGATAGTTGCTGACCCCGTTCTCCAGGGCAGCCAGCACTGTTTCTCCGCTGCAGGAAATGACCACCAGGGGATCCTGCATGGGGATTATGCTGGACAGGTCGCGCATCGTAAAGTCTCCTGCTGCGTGAACCTGTGTTGCCATTAAATCACCATAGAATCAGTTACATTATGATAGCAAATTATCATAGAATCAGTTATTTACTAATAAATTATCATATAATGAGCAACGACTTGAAGGGGTTCCAGAACAGGGGCCAGGTTTGGTTCGTTCCCGATTACTACGGTAATCAGATTAATTTGTAAGTTATCATGGTATGAAGTAGAGCGTTGTTTGTTACCTGGTCACTCCTGAAGGTGCCGGAGTTGATGATGACCAAATCGGCGCTGGTGGCAGCCAGCACCACGTCGCAGATCCAGTTTCCGAGGTTAGATTCACTGGTGCGGATGGCCGTAAAGCGCCCCTCTAGCGGCACGGTGAACGTGCCCAGCACCTCGTCCATCTTTCCTTCCACAACGGCTTTAAATGCAAATTTCGCACATGAAGGACCATAGACAATAGAAACAAAGGGATGGAATAGATTATAGTGTGACATCCTTGACTTATCAAGTAAATTGATAATTCCAGCTTCGATTTATGATATACATATTTATAACTGAACACTTTACATAATGTTATTGTCTTAATATATAACTCACACCCCAGAATAGCAATAATGGCATGGAAGCGGGCTGACTGTCGCCGAGTAAACTGCACGGAGTTAATGAAAGTTACGCGTTTGATACACACCAAACGGTACCTAGACAGGTAGAAATAAAGGCGGGATGCCGCTGTACAAAGTTCTATTTTGCAGTACTGTGAGTGAAGGATATTGACGACACGCCTTTCACACTAATAACGGTTCATGACCCATCTCCCTAGTTTCTGTCATCTATGTGAAGGCCCCGCCATAGTCAGATCTGGTCACCAAAAACAGCTAAAGCCATTTCAAGCAACTCGTTTCAATTCAATTACACCATGGCAATACTGAGAATATCTTCCACTCTGGAAAGTGCCGCAAGTATACTATATATTATTTTAAATGTAAAAATTGTGAAATAACACAAATTAATCAAATAAAATTTACTCGCTCACGCCTGATTTGAACCCGCGACCTTCGGCTTGCTAGTCGTCAAAAAGAGGCAGTGAAAATCTTATGTCATATCAGAGGCATAGGACGATGGAGTTAATACAAATAGTATATACGAACAGGAGTAATGTTCCAGCTTCTCCTTGAGCACCGGATCCTCGGCGTAGGCGGAAGTGACCTGGATCTCCTCGATGTCCAGATCCACGCGGTTGTTCTTGTCGAAGTTCAGGGTGATCTTGGACAGGTTGCGGAAGTCACTGCCACTCTTTATGATGTACTTTCCGTTTAGCTGGAGAACAATAATTTTACCTATTTATTTCATGGTCAATCCGATACTTCTTTCCAAGACAATAAAATGGTCACATTCAGATATACTATTTATTATAAAAGTTGATAAACATAAAAGGTCTCGTACATCAGAATGTGACCATAGAAAATTTTCAGTTGCATTTTTGCTTACGATGGCAACCTATAAACATCAAGTGATAGTGGTTTTGAAACAAATTAAAGAGGATATGTTTAACTCCAGAATTTGACAGGAACTCTTTCAGGAAAATGTTTCTACTTTTAAAAGTGCAGGTCCGTTCCATTTTTTATATGTTTCTATTTTTAAAAGTGTAGGTCTGTTCCATTTTTTATGTTTCTATTTTTAAAAGTGCAGGTCCGTTCCATTTTTTATATGTTTCTATTTTTAAAAGTGTAGGTCTGTTCCATTTTTTATATGTTTCTATTTTTAAAAGTGTAGGTCTGTTCCATTTTTTATATGTTTCTATTTTTAAAAGTGCAGGTCTGTTCCATTTTTTATATGTTTCTATTTTTAAAAGTGTAGGTCTGTTCCATTTTTTATATGTTTCTATTTTTAAAAGTATATGTCCGTTCCATTTTTTATGTTTCTATTTTTAAAAGTGTAGGTCCGTTCCATTTTTTATGTTTCTATCTTTAAAAGTGCAGGTCCGTTCCATTTTTTTTATTTATTTTGATTTAAAATCTAATACATTGCTTCTCAGACATTACTTTCTTTTCAAAAACACAAAAAAATAATCATGCAATTATTTTTTATCTTACACAGCGTTAGTTTGTATATTTAGTTCTTATCTAAGGACGGATTGTTTCATAGAATTTGAACAATACAATGCATAATTTTCGGAAAGTACCACTAATTTCCGGACACAGTGTGTACCTACATAATATACTTGCATGCAAAAATATAAATGTTACACTCTTTTACTTTTGGAGCATCCTAGGATGTTTCACAGAATTTGAAAAAACTAATTAAATTTCAAAGTTAATATTCAAGTTCCGTGAAAGTCCTAATCAAGTACTGTGAAACAACCGGCTCATAGTGAAATAATAACACATTTTTCACAAAACTTGTGTTTTCACAAAACTTGAATTTTCACAAAACTTGAATTTTGACGAAACTTGAATTTTCACAAAACTACAATTTGACAATGAAAGTTGATGAATTGTTAAAATTCTGTGAAACAACCCGTCCTTATGTGTTATTCATCAAACTGTAGCAGCAGCTACAAGGTTTTAGAACATCGATGCATGCAACCCGCATGGCATTGGAAACTACTAGTAATACAGCGAATGTACGCTGCTTCTACTCGCGATTTTCCGGTTTGTTCTCGAACGAGTGTAACCTATATAAAGTGGCTACGTCGCGGTACCTAGGGCAGCCTTTAAACAGCCAGGGAGCGTTTCCTCTGCAACTTTCCAGCCGACACTGAGGCGGGCGGCCGATAAGCTGGCTCTGGCACCGCGCTCTGCCTCTCCACACCGCCCCCCGCATCGCGTCTCTCGGGCCACGGGTACACTGCCGTAGTTGCCCTTGCCACAGCGAGCCCATTCTCGCTCGCATCAAGCTGTCAAGATCCACAGCATCTTCGGCTCTCTTACATCACACTGGTACCAGGAAGACTCAACATCTTCCCCAGTGCTGAACACGTCAGATCTCCACCAACTTCAACGCCTCGACCTCTCCACTCTGTTCATCTCCGCTTCATCTGGTGTTGACCATCGACCTGGAGGATTTGCCACTGACTACATCCACCAATGCAGTGTCGATCCTCAGATCAAGTCCACCACTTGTATTCAACCTCAAAATCAAAATTAGGTAAATAGATTATGAGAAATTGTCTTTGCACACTTTGACATCTCATATCTCAGAACCCTGTCCAACTTAGGTGACAAGTAGTAGATTGTACCTACATTTATTAAAAGTTTCCATTTATATACATGGATGGCAGACAGTGTATGTATACTTCAGTGATTGTTAGTAACAGTGGATAAATTCAGGTGTTGCGGTGACTTACCAGGATGGTTTCGTAGACATGGTCGTGCCCGCCCAGGATGAGGTCTATCTCCTCACACTGTTCCGCTAGTTTCATGTCATTTGGAGTCCTCATGTGCGTCAGAGCTATGACGTAATCGCAGCCCTAGAACATTAACGACGTATATATTTATTTACTATACGCATTGCTGTAACTCAGTCTGTCTGTGAAACAATAGCGCGTTTTGCTTTTATGTCCAACAGATGGAGCTGTTTTTCAAAAAAAAGCCTGTATTTTTGAAACACATGAGTATTTGAACGCAAAGTTGTGTCAAAATTTCAAAGCAATCGGTGAAGAACTTTTGGAGATTTAAGATTTTGAGCAAATGAACATTTACATTTTTATTTATATAGATAGATTACATTTTGTGGCTGTCTAAATGTATGGAATTAATAAACCGGAAATCAATAGAAAGAAAACAATTTAGTTTTTTACATTAGCTCCACATGTTATCTTTGCCTATCAGAGCCTATGTCATCTTTAAGGATTATGTGTAAAGGTTTTTTTTAATAAAAGGAAGGAGATGAAGATCTGAGAAGGAAAAATGTATGAGGGTGCGTAGGAATCTGGGGGTCATTGTGATCAGGAGTGACGGTGGTTTGAATTCATCCCTCCCACTTTGGTGCAAGGAGATGGGTCTGCTAGAGATAAAAAAAATCTTCCTCAACCAGTCTCTCCAAATCTGGCCTGCCTGTGACGTATTGCAAATATATGAGAGATCTTTCGGCTGATCATTGATCATTGAATTATGATTGATAATATTCAAGAAATAATATCAATCATCACCTTAAGTAAATTTGATCAATTTTGACTAAAATTTAGCTTACTTCGGGAACACAAACACGCCCAAAAAACACATCTATTGGTTTATCATTGTTGTTGGGAAGTGAGTTAGCTAAAAGCTTCACAGTTGCACTCATAGAGGGCAGTGCAAAGAGCTTGCTTGGATGTTCGCAAGATGGCAGTTAGTAGCCAGTAGTCGCCAGGGCCAGTTAGAATGCTGCCAGACAAACTTGGTGTTTTCAGATCTCATTTAGCCAGCTCCTAGTTAGGTCGACTATCAAGTCACCTTGTAATACGCGAAGTATATAATAAATCCCTGATTTAACACAGAACTGATTAAGATTAAGAACTTATTCTTAATAAAATCCTTCCACAACGAGTTGGAGAACTGTTTGTGGGAACACAACAATTGTGATGAATTTTCAACACAACATATCGCATAGGTAACAGTTTGGGACATATCCAAATATATTATCATTAATCTTTTCACAAATGTAGAAATATATTATTATAGAAAGTGTAATGTGTATAGTCTTACCTCAGCTTTGAGTTGTGCTCCAAGTTTGGTACCGGCCTGCACATAGTCTAGGAATGTCACTTCTTCAGGGTTTATGGTAGCCAAGGTCTCCAGCCATTCCTGCAAATAGTATAAATAAGTACTTTATACAAAATATATTAATTTAAGCATTGTTATGGATTGTTAGATTGGTAGAGAAGGTTACTTTCTCTGGCTGTATGTAATACCCACATTTAATCTAACCAATCATGGGAATTTACCTTGACACAGCCATAATTCGAAACAATCATGGGAATTTTCTCTGTATCACACATATTTCTAATCAATCATGGGAATTTACCCCGGAACACCCATATTTCCTATCAATCATGAGAATTTACCTTGAAACAACCATAATTCAAAACAATTGTGGGAATTTACTGTGACGCAACCATAATTCGAAACAATCACGGGAATTTTCTCTGTATCACCCATATTTCTTATCAATCATGGGAATTTACCCCGGGACACCTACATTTACATTTCTCTAAATTTATTATGGGACACTCATATTTCTCTAGATTTACTCTGGCTACACCATATTTATAATCAATCAAATGGAAACCATCTCACCTGTTCCACCAATCCCAGCAGTCCGATTCTCCGGCCGCCCCAGTCCACCACGTGCGTGATTTTACCGTCGCCGAGCGGGCGACCCGTCTCGTTGTCGATCACGTTGGACATCAGCCACGGGAAGTTGCTCTGCGACACCCACTTGGACAGGATCTCCAGACCGTGGTCTGTAATCAACATCAAAACTAAATCGGCGTACTGATATTTATTTGTGACATCTGTGCATACTTTAGAAGGATTCTAACTGTGCAGTATTGAATACCAAGCAAAACACTTTATGTACTTATAGATTTCATAAAAATTATAAATTTACCATGATCTACGCAAATAAGAGGGAGGAGTTTTAGCAGCCTCAATATGCCGATGCGAAAGAAATGCAGCCGCCCAATCTTGGCGCTGGATAATGCCGATGGGTTAATCATTCAAGAGAAACACACATAGACAGTAATAAACAATACAAGAAATTAATTATTCATCGCTCTCAATACAATCAGGCGTATCTCATATTTGGAATTTTTTTAGTAGAGCCAACAGTTTTTTTTTTGTCGGATTCTTATACATTTTGTTATTTAGTTTCAATAACAAGGTTTTAATTGTGCATTTTTTCTATCCCATTAGCGAAACAATTATTTAATTTTTTGACTCTCTTAATAAATATCTAAACATATAAAAATATGTATGTTTATATTGAGAGCGACGAATTAGAGATATATAGAGAATATATAGAGACTTCGCCTACATCCTAACGATTTTCATTGGTTTAATTCGAAGATAATGGGTAACACGTCAAAGTTAGTGCCTGCGGCACTGTGAGGCTTTTAGTGCAGTCTAAGTGCGCCCATAAATCGGCGCTCTGAAGCTAAAGGGGTTAATATAAGAGTTAAACATGTAGAGCGGATCAACGGAGAAAGGAGTGTAAGGAGAATATGATAAGACGTGAAAGTGAATAGTAGGATGAGTCGGGGATGCCTCAGGAAGACATGGCACAAGTCTTTATAACATTTATGTTTTGATTTAATTTAATATCTCAGAATGATAAAAGTGAAATAGACTAATCATTCTTAAGGACAGGTTGTTTCGGAGAATTTGAACAATTCATCAAATTTCAACGTTCATTTTCAAGTTCTCTGAAAGACTTTTTCAAGTTCTGCTTTTATTTCAGTTCTGTCAAGTAACTGGCCTATAATGATATAATAACAGAACTTGAATAGGACTTTCACAGAACCCGAAAATGAACATTGAAATTCGATGAATTGTTCAAATTCTCCGAACCCACCCATCCTAAGAGTCTTAACTGACAATATTTTTTAAAAACTCTAGTTCTTTTGATGGCTATGTTTTTGTTTTAGATACCAAACAACCACGAAGATATACAAAATAAAAGCTGATGTCATAATAAAAATAATTGCTTACCAAAATCATGATTTCCAAATACGGCACAATGTGTTCCAACTTCATTCAAAACGGGAACCATCTGTTCTCCTTTGGTATATGTACTTACTGAAAACAAAATATATGTTACTGTCCTAAAACGGGAATCCTCCAAGTTTGGCAGTCAAAACATTTCATAATGTATAATCTTTTACTAAAAAAAAAAAAAAAAAATAAAAAAAAAAAAAAAAAAAAAAAAAAAAAAAAAAAAAAAAAAAAAATTAAAAAAAAATAAAAATAAAAAAAATAAAAAAAAAAATAAAAAATAAATAAAAAAATAAAAAAAAAAATTAAAAAAATAAAAAATGTATGTACAGTAAATCATTTTAACACGTTTTAATGTCTTTGTGCACACGGATAGTATCGAAAGTTTGGAACATCCGCCCGCAGTCCTTTCTTACCCCTAAAATGCTCAAAGATACAAGTTGCGTAGCGACATTTATCAATTACGTTTAAATTTAGACTCGAGATTCAATTAAAACAACACCATATACACAGAGAAAAGTACATTTTTCTTTTCTTTCCAATTTGTAATCTGTTAACTAGAGATATGCATTATTATATTAAAAAAGAGAGTACCTCTGTTTATACTTATTTTTAAGTAAAAAAATTTAAACATAAAATAACACAAAGACCTAACAAGGTATAATTTAAAAACGGTTGGTTCAAAATACGTAACATATCGTGTGAATCCTGAGAATCTATCATAAACTATCGATTATGTTTGATCTGGTGACAAGCTCCTTTTTTCGAGATATGTGCGGTAGATGTGAACATGTGTGTGGACGATTAGAGAGAACATTTATGGTGTGTAATATTTTTGAATGGTACTTACGCATGCTGGGGGAGAAAATATCCCCACTGAACAGGACGAGAGGATTTAAGTGAGCAAAACTTTTGACGGCTGTTGAAAATCTCGCCGCGCCGCCAATTGGTTCCGTTTCTGAAATGTTATTATTTTTCATTAATATACTTGCTTACTTATTTTTTTAAAAAGAAAGACAAACATTCCCGGGTTACGAATAACTTGACAATATTTGAAAATCTCCTACTACCACCACAGTAAGCTGAAAATGTTGCTTGTGTTGTGATGGAGGACTTAGCCAGCCGAGGAATTGAACACACTACGCCTGGGTGGGACCCAAACGTGATGTCAACTCAGCCACCGACCGGTCAAATATAAACCACTTATTTGTTAAATCTTAAATTACATTGTGTCATCGTGTTTTCGATACGTTGAGCTAGTGGGTCTATAGGATTCCCAATTGAATAAGTTGTGAGGCTGAAGGAAGTGGGGAGAGGAAGGAGATGGGAGAAGAAGGCTGGGATGTACCTGGCTAGTCAGATATGGTCACTAAACATGGCTAAAACCACATCAAACAACGTTTTGATTCTGAATGGTGGTATTTCGTTGGAAATGTGTCGCAAATATACTACATATTATATTAATTATTATTTTTTTTGGTAAACTAATGTTTAAGACAAGATTTTTTATGCATATTTATTTATGAATTTATTGGACAATTTTTATAGCGCCGCTTTTGTGAGATATCACCTCAGGGGCGCTTTACAGTTGATGCAGGTATTACAAAGATATAAATATTATTTTATTTATTATATGAGAAAGGCATTGTAAGTGCTGTAGCGTCGAGAAAAATCTAGATTAACTAATTAATAATAAACCGCTCGACCTACTTAGTACCTACTCCCGAATTATGTACCTGCAGTCCAAATCGCATCGTAAACAAAGTAATCTACGTACTACAAGCACCTACTTGTCTAACGACGACAATAATATCGCAAGTCGGTCTTACACATTACGAGAACTCGCCAGAAGGTTCGCGTCTACGGCCTAGGCATAATTGCCACGCCGTCGAAACTTCGGGAAAGGGCCAGACCGAGCGAGTGGTCTCGATTTAGTTGAAATTTAACTACCTGCTGTTGCCACCGACCGAACAATATAAATAAGCCCGACGCAGCGAGCATATTATTAGTGTTCAGTATTTACTATCGTCGGCTGCACCTACCTATTGTACTACGACCCAGTTTCGCGAGCATTCCATAGTATTTGTGCATAAATAAACGTGAAATATTGTGATTGTAAATCAGCTTTCAACTAATCAATAAACGCTATACCTGAGTTGGAGAGTTCTTTCATTTATACACCTCGATAACCACAGTGCTAACTCTCTCACTAGATGGCGTCGAGACAAATTGTCTACATTTTTGGTGAAGATAAATAAATATAATAAATAGGTAAAATAAAAGTTGGTTGTTTTCAGGTGAAAAAATGTAACAAGCAGTAATTGTTGAATGAAACACTAGTATATATTGAATTATTTCACGGATAAGAGATAAGCCGCCATAGCTCAGTGGTCAGAGCTGTCGACCGGAAATCGAAGGGACACGGGTTCGAGTCCCGTTGGCGTCATGTATCTTTTATCAGGAAATTTTTCAATGTGGATGAGTATTTCAGGCGAATAATTATTGCTTGTAAAATAATTGTTACATATGTATTATATTGATGAAATGCGAAAACAAACCTAAATAAAAATAAATTTGTTTGTGTGTGCCGGGATTCAAACCTGCAATCTCCGGATCTTTGTACGCAAGTTTAACGTGTGAAAATGAAGTGTCCACAACAATAAAACAGTACGCTAAGTGACACTACATCTTTAAGGATGTCTTAAAAATAATCATATGGATATTTAAGTGACATTACAAAAGTCAATAAAGCATAAGATCAGCACAAAATCGTTAAAATAAATTGAATTAATAAATAACTTGAAGGTTTGTACTTACGTGTGACCTGTTCAATGTTGTACACATCGTTGAAGTGGAGAATCACAACCTTGTCACGCGTCATATTACCGCCGAGGGAAGAAACTGCACGCCTGCCAGCCTGACGTACCTCCAAAGATGCCTAATACACAAAAAATCCATTAAAATCTTTACTTAGTGGAGTGCAATCACAGATTGTGTAATCTAGCAAAATTATTTTCTTGGACTGTACAACTGTACAGTGTCAAGACTAAACATTGGAGCTGTGATAATAATTTAAAGTTTTATTATTAAGGTTAAAAAAATCCGACGCCATTGGTGAGGTTGCGTCTTTTGAAAGTACACAGAAGTGCGTTCGAACAAATCGTAAAAACATTAAAATCGCACGTCGCAGTGTTGGCAAGCATACTGTGGTGGCAATTGTGTATATTTTCTAAGAACATACGATAAAAGGTTAAGAATCTAGTTTTTATTTAATTATAATAATTAATACATATCATAAAAAAATAAACCCAAATTAAAAAACTAGTTTTTATTTAACAAAAACGAGGTTCTAAGGCTGTTAATTTATTCGTATTATGTTTTTTGTATTTTTTAAGTATATTGTGTTATAACGCAGAGTGTATAAAAACCATACAGCTGTGGGACTATTTTATTTCCCCCCATATGTGGCAATACTAACGCGAATTAATCCGCTGCTATACGCAAGCGAGCAAGAGAAGAGGAATCTTCATTCCTGTTTTAGCGTTCGATCCAACCGCCAGTACTACCACTCTTTCTGACACCGTCACTGTGTTCTGTATAAATTATAATATTCGCCCTCACGAATAAACTAAATCAATTGTGCAGACACTCGTTTCAATCTCCCATCTCCTGAACACAATTTACGGTTTGGGCAGGCGCCGTAAATTACAGCTAATTACAGCCCTATACAAAACACTCTGAGACACAGCATTTAAAAACATGGTGCGTTTTTGGCATGTATACATTCAAAATACAAGTGCACCAATGGAGGGTAGGAAGTATACGTGATTAGTATGGACAAATCTTGTAAACTTTCTAAAGAATTAATTTTTTTTAATTCTGAAAACATACAGCACTAGTGCTAAAGTGCTGTATGTTATTTTTACTGCATTTTCAATCATATTCATATTTATGTAAAATTGAAAGAACACTCTGACTCCGAAATCTTCAGATATTGTGTCGCCGACACATATAAGATCTTTTAATTCAAATAATTAACTCTATCAAATAATATGCCATACATAATAAGTGAAGAGAATTAGTAGATTCATGTCAAAACAGATTTAGAAATAAATTCTTCTCTGTACTTTGACGTAGCCTCACTCCATTTTTCACCACACTCCCCGAGGCTGATTTCGTGACAAGTTGTGTCCACCCCCCTATAGTATACAGTATCTGTACAGACGTATAACTGTCTTGTACATTATTCATTAGTAATTTTTTTAAAATTTAAATTAAAAATTGTACCAAATTTAAAAAACATTCAAACGATCTCCGAGATATTTGCTTATAACACTAAAGCCGGGATAATAAAATATTGTAAGTAATCAGTAAAATTAAAGCAAATTTGAAGAATGTATGACAAATACAAATCAATGTACATATTATAAAACAATACAATAATTTATTGCTGCTAAAACTAAAACAATAGTGTCCCGTTTATCTCTTACTTTGCATTATATATACCGGTTGTTATTACCGATTTCTTTGCATTTTGACAATGGTTGGATAATCCAAGGTAGGATAATCGGGGCTCTGCTGTACACACATTACACAATACACATGCTGATCAAGCAACTACATAATGAATACGATTTGGTGATATCCACAATGTGTAATGATAAAATAAGATATTTCAAAAATAAATATTATATTAACACTAGCTGACGTGTACCCGACGTTGTTCGACTTTTCTCTATTTTCTATAAATATAATATGCATGTATTATATACAGGGTGTATCGGCACGTACCCGACAAACTTTAACCAGCTATTCCTTAGCATATTTGGAGTAAAAAATCATATTTTCACCACATGTCACCACTGTTTTATCCTTTGTCAAAGTTTGAAAACCCATCTGGCAATATTTTATTCGAATTCCGTTGAATAATGTACGTGTGTACCTATATTGGCGCGCTTTTACAATCACAACGAAATGGCACGGCACCATTCGTCTCATTTTCAACTATTATTATTTAGTGTGTGCGAAAGAGCAAAGACGCTTTTCGACATACTTGCTTATAACAGCTGTTGAACACGAAAAGCAATGCCAATGACAGTGATGTAGTGTGGAAATTTTTATTTTTTTTGTTTTTAATTGAAAAAAAAATGCTACCGGACAGCAAAGTGCCAATAACATTTTTTACTCCAAATGTGCTAAGGAATAGCTGGTTAAAGTTTGTCGGGTACGTGCCGATACACCCTGTATATAAATTTTCCAGAACAAATTCTCTAAATGATAGTGAAAATCCGTCGAGTATTTTAGAAGAGCTAAACGCACAAACAGACAGACGCGGATATCGATATTGTTTTATACTATTTAGAGATATTGTAGAATATTGTCTTGTACAAATGCAGGGACGTAATGATAAACTCCTCGGCCCCAGCGCCACCCGCAAAACAAATGCGTACACAACACTGAACAGAAAATTCCCGGAAGTGTGATGTATTTTTTTTTAATGTGAATACCACATAAGAGTCCCAACTGCTCCCAACCGTCTGGAGCCAGTGAGACTATGACATCCCCAATTGGGGTATGTTGTGCGACTGAAGGTATTGGGGAGCGCAAGGAGATGGGAAAGAAAAGGGTTGGGAAGTACCTGGCTATACAGATTTGGTCACCAAACCCGGCTAAAGCCATTTCAAGCAACATTTCAATACTGAATGGTATTACACCAGGGCGATACTGAAAGTATTTCCACTTTGGAACGTGCCGCAAATAAAGCTTACATTATTTCTAATGATTTAATTGAGAAATAATATAACTAATCAAAAAAAATTTAAGACCTCCGAATTGTCAGTCGTGAGCCTTACCTCTTGACCATGGAGGCCATCATATACTGTTGTGTTGGTACAAACAGGTCTCCAACTCGTCTTGGAAGGAGTTAATAAATAAGTGGTTCTTTTAGATTAATCAGGGATTTATTAATACTCCGCGTATTATAATGGTGACTCGATAGTCGACCTAACTAGAAGCTGGCTAATTGTAATCTGCAACAGTAAGTTTCTCTGAGAGCCTTACCACTGGCCCTGGCGACTACTTTTTTCTAATTGATATTTATAATACATCTAGAGATTATCTCTGTAGTCTTTGGTCAATTTTTACGTCAAGTGCAAAAATGTTAATTTTAAGTATTTAAGTATCTAATAAGGGTAACTCTTATTGTAAAATGTATTATATTTGAAGAGTTATTAACAACGCTAAAATTAGTTTTTCGATATCTCCAAAATGACGAAGTTATGAGCTTTCAAAGTGAAGTTGGGTAAAATGACAGCTCAAAATACCAGTGATGTCATGAGACACAATGACGAAGTTATGAGCTTTCATAGTGAACTTAGGTAAAATGACAGCTTAAAATACCAGTGATGTCACGAGACACAATGATGAAGTTATTTCGAACCTTTCAAAGTGAACTTGGGTAAAATGACAGCTCAAAATACCAGTGATGTCACGAGACACAATGACGAAGTTATGAGCTTTCATAGTGAACTTAGGTAAAATGACAACTCAAAATACCAGTGATGTCACAAGATACAATTCACAAATTGAATGGAAGTACGCATACTGCCAAGCCAGTCATTTATTTAATGTGACGTCACACGCTTATCGGCCAGGGAAATTTTATATATCTCAGGAGTGGTTTGACATAGAAAGGTCATCATATGTTCAAAGTATTGCCAATTTGATGTAATTTAAATGTGATTATAATGAAATTTTATGTACAACTCTTGGTTTAAGAGATATTTAACATAGTTCATGGGCTTTGATAATTTTTTGGCATTTTTTTTTTAAATAGATAATTTTTAAAAATTTACAAATAATTATAAGCAATAATTAGTCGCCTGAAATATCAATACAAATTAAAAATATCTCCAAAGTAAAAATAAATGCCGCCGACGGGAATTATTGCTTATAATAATTTGTTATCCTTTGCGCTTTGCATAAAAAAACCTTGTCTTATAAACATTAGTTAATCATTAAAAAAAATTATCTCGGAAATTATAGCTTGTATTGTGCACTGTAGCAAATTTACTATTACGACAGATATTTATTTTTTTAAATATACGGCAAAAATAAGTCCATAAATATTGCTGTTTTTGCGGGGTGTGCCGAGGTCGAAAAATTGGTTTTTACATCAATGTGCCAACCTAAATGATATATATCAAAAATCAAAACTACCTGACCTTTTTAAAGGAATTTTGCTATACTGACCACAGATCTGTTATTATCATTGATGTAAGTTAGTCTATGGTTATTATATATGATATGTTACATACTAATTAAACCAAAAAAAACTGAACGCCCTCTTAACCTTGACTTTGCTAAGCCTCGAGCAATCCATATTAAAAACAAAAACAAAAAATTGTGTCGGTGCAAATGTTCATAATTCAAATTGATGTTTAAAAGACAAAAGGAACATCATTAAACAAAACAACAACAAAAATCCTCGATAATAACTTAACACCAAAATAAATGCATTTGTAAATATTTAAATTTATTCTTACTGAAACGTTAGAGGTCAAAAAGGTTAACCTACGAACACAAATATATATAATAAAAGAGAAAATAATAATACAACATTTCCATAGACATATTTTTTTTTTTATTTATTTATTAACATTTAAACCCACTAAACTACTTATGTAGTTTGTCAGCAGGGACATAGAGACAACATTTATACATTCATAAGATACAATTTGAACGGTACATAATTACATAAATTGGTTACATTGCAGAAAAGTTTAAATAGCAGCATAAAAGCCTTATATAATAAGCAAGTAAAAATAAATGTATGAACAAATTAGTATTATCAACATAAAACATAAAAGCCTTATAAAATAAGCAAGTAAAAATAAATGTATGAACAAATTAGTATTTTCAACAAGTACATCAATAGTTTCATAAATAGAGGTAGGTAGTCAGGTATTACAAAATAATTGTTTTTCCATTTTCTAAGAATATGAATTCCATTTCAGGGGCATCAGTATAGATCATTATTATCCAATAACCATTTCCTTAGATTATATTTAACATTAGCAGTATACATGTTATTATTTTTAATTGTCATTGGTAATAAGTTAAACATTTTGGGTACTATATAGTTTAAAGTTCTTTCACCATATTTATTAGTACATTTCGGAACTACCAGTCCTTCATTTTGAGTGAATCTTGTGTTATGTTTATGGCAAACTCTTTCCCTATACAATGAATCAGACAATATAACATGTTGACTTACAATATTATAAAACAATAATCCTCTGACAGGTAAAATATTCAGAGACTTGTATATTAATTTAATGTTACTTCTGTGTTGATTGTCATATTTATGGATTAACAATTTTATAATGGAGTTTTGTAATGTTTGTATATAGCTTATATTAGTTTTACAAGAATGTCCCCAAGAAGTAATTCCATAACGTATAGTGGATTCAGCCAGAGATAAGTAGATTAACTTTAAAGTACTTATAGGCACGAAATATTTTATTTTATAAATCCTACCCACAATAGCTCGTAGACGTTTACAAACATTAGCAATGTGTACATCCCATTTCATGTAGCAGTCAATAGTAACACCCAAATATACATAACTTTTGACAAAATCAATGGTTTCACATGAACAGGGCTGTGCAACATTTTTATGTATGCAGTCAAATGTGTGTGTATATAATGAAGGAATTACATTACATCTGGCGTGTGGAGATCTGATGTGCATAATTTTAGTTTTTTTGGCGTTTATAAAGAGGCCTGCATCATGCGACCATTTCAGTAGGGCAATAAAATCATGTTGCATAAGGTTCATTGCAGTAACCAGATCTTCGTGCGATATTACGAGCGCCGTATCGTCTGCATATACAAAATGTTTAACAAATGAAAACAATTTTCTCATAATTGAGACATAAATAATATAAAGGGTTGGCCCTAGAATTGACCCCTGTGCAACACCTGTTGAGATATATTTTCTTTTGCTAAATTTTTTAAGAATTTTTACTCTTATTTGTCGATCAGTTAGTAAATTTTTTAATAAAACTAGCAGCTTTCCTCTAATTCCTATTGCCTCCAGTGTTTCTAATAGTTTATTTGTATCAATGGTATCAAATGCCTTAGAGTTATCTATGAATAAAACCAAAACTTGTTTTTTTAGATTTAATTCATAATTTATGTGATTTGAAAATTCCTGAAGCAGCATTTCCGTACTTTTTTTCTTTTGAAATCCATATTGGTTGGGATCCAACAAAGAGAAAGATTCTAGATATTTATTAAGTTTTATGGAAATGTATTTTTCAAGTATTTTTTCTAGGGCTGGCAATATGCTTATTGGCCTATAATTTTGAATATCTGTATGTTTGCCCCCTTTGTAAATTGGCCTAATGATGCTACTTTTTAGTTCATCTGGTATTACTGCTTGCGATAAAATTAAATTGATAAAGTGCGTTATAACAGGCCCTAAAATATTAATATGTGTCTTAATGTCAAACATTCGAATGTTGTCAATCCCTGGTGACTTTGAATTGTTTAATTTGCTAACAATAATATTGATTTCTTGGCAGGTAGCTCTGGGTAGGTACATACTATGTTGCACTTCATTCGGCCTGACGGTCGATGCTAAATAATCACATTTATGTATCATAGAGCTAACACTATTTATTTTGTAAAATATTCAACAAACTTATCTGCTACGGTTTCTTCATTATTCGTATTTAACATATATTTCGAGATTATTTCGTCACAACTACTTTTGGACTTGCGTCCTAATAATTTATTTATTTCATCCCAAGTTTTTTTTGTATTTCCAAAATAATTTTTGAATTTATTGTTAAAAAAGGTAGACTTACATTTAATAATTTCTTTTGTCACCTTATTTCTGAAAGTTTTATATTCCAATTCAAAGAATTGATTGCTAGGAAAATTCTTCCACCTTCTGTACAATGAATCTTTTTTTTTATGTTTTCTAAGATATTAGAAGTTATCCAAGGTTTTATTGACAGAGGTCTTTTTTTGGGTTTATAATTCATAACGATTTTACTCTGTTCATACAAATTCTTAAAGTTGTTTTTAATTTTACTATATAGTATATTGCAATCTTGTTCCTCAAGCAAGGAGTGCCACTTAAAATTATGAATGTTTTTGTCGATTTTGTTTTGCGATAAAAACGAAATTCTTTCCCCGTGTTCTGGGGCTTCTTTCCTTGCACTATATTTAATATTAACTGCAGTTAAAAAGTGATCCGCTATAGTAATATTATTACATACACATGAGGAAAGAGAATCGCTTTGTTTACATCCACTGTTAAATCGGACAAATATGTGGTCTAAACAAGTACGAGTAACTTTTCCTGCTAAAACTGCTTCTCTAGTTACGTCACAAATACATTTGATTAAATAATTATCCGACATTATATTTTCATATGCCATAATAATAGGGTTTTGACAATTTAACAAGTCTAGATTAATATCTCCTATAAGTAAAACATTTTCTTTGGGGCTTATAGTATGCAGAATGGCAGATATTTCATTAAGAAATTGTGGTTGGCTAGAGTTGGGGGGGCGGTATATTGCTATGATGTTTAAAATACTCTTGTTTGGAAGTGTCATAGAGCCAAGCACACATTCAAAATGATTTGTTTCTATTGTTTTCTGTTGAAATGTGAATTCATTTCGAACATATAGCAATATACCTCCTCCAGATTTTTTAGTTCGGCAATAGTTGTAACAATTAAATCCAGGAATATTATACAGACAGACAAGATTCGGTGTTATAGCCGTTTCACATAACATTAACACATGAATATGCTTCCAACAAGTATTTAAGTAGACATTCAAAGTATCCCAGTATTTATAAATCGATCTAACATTCAACTGAACAATATTAATATTTTCCATATTGTAGTTGCTATGAAACTTTAGCCAATCACAGAAATTATGAGTATTTTCGTAATCTACCTCGTCATCTTCTTCAATGTAATTAGACGCCATAATCAATGGTTGCAAAGTCCTTGGCAAGGGCAGCCTTGTAGGCCGGGCAGGAGTCCTTGTCTCCAGTCGGATGTGCAGCGGGCTTCCCAAATCTTGTACAGGTGGCGCAGACAGGCTCGGCGGCGGATTTGGGCAGTTTATCCGGGCGTGACCTTCGCCTGCGCAGTGTCCACATCTTTGCTGGTCCTTGCAAAACTTGAAGGAATGTCCGATCATTTGGCACTTGGAGCACACTGTAAGTCCAATGAAGTCACGAACACGGCACACATTCCAGTCCACAAAGACTTTCCCCTGCTCCACCAGCACGTGACGAATGTGGGCAGGAACCTCGAAGACCCGGTGGCAAGTTGATCCAGTTCGAGCGCCAGCAAGGTGACTTAGCTTGCAACTTTTTACTGCGAAATCTAGGCCTGCTTTGTCCTGGGCTCCTGCTAAGGCATTTTTTAGGAAGCACTCGTCCGTTAGGTTACGAGGAACGTTGAAGAAAATCACCCTTGGAAGCCGTTTTGTTGGTAATCGAGCGCTTAGAGTGTCCGAGTTTGCTAGACATGGGGTTTTCAGTATTTTATCCTGATCTTCTTGTGTTGCAGTATGGATTACAACGCCTTTGTTTCGGATACTCCTAATGCCCGTCACACGGATTCCAAGTTCTGATGGTCGTAATGTATCTTTTAGTAGCTGTTTCGTATCGTCGCTATCTTTTGTAGAATCCAGCTTTGGGAAGATGCATACAGCAGGTTTGGGGGTCCCAACGTTAAGTCCTGAGCGGTTGATTGATGGTATCATCTTCTGTGGGCCATTTTTCACAATATCGGCAAACGATAGGCTTGCTTCCGTGGCATCGGCTACTCTACGCATCACTGGTCCTAGATCTGACTCCAACTGCAATATTTTTTCTAACCTGTGTTGGTTTTCTGCTTTTTCAATCGCGATCTCTCCCTTTGCCACTATTAATTTGGCATTGACTGTTGCCAGATCAGCTTTGAAGCCCTCTCGTTCCAATAACAGCTGTGAAACTGATCTGAATACAGCGGATACATATGCGCTTATCCGCAGTTGTTGATCCTTTGAGACTCTTGACTGCTTTTCAGCAAGGACATCTTGGAGTGCTCTTAGACTTGCTTCAGTGTCGTTCAGTATCTGGACTGAGGACACTGGGATTTCACTCTCATTTTCAGACACGTCGGAATAGTCCGATGCTCCGTCAGATTCCTCATCTTCAACCACTGGAGAAATCATTTCCGAGGCCTTTTTTTGTGATGGGGACGTCATCTTATCCAGCATTCTTTTTTTACGCCGATGGCAGCATTCATCAGGCATCGGTGGGATGGACATTTCAATGAGAACAAACACACAATCTTAGGTTGTTTTAAAACTTTCGATAAAAATGTTTAGAATCCGCTAGAATAGTATTATTTTATTACTGTTTTATCAAATAAACTTTTTTGGCACTTAAATTTTCCATATAAATACTGTTTACACACGAATTCGGAGGTTTTTTTTAGTTTTTTTGCAAGAGCAAAGTGTAAACACGAACTGCTGTCACTGCGATTATTGTTACGATGAATATGAATATTAGTAGACCTGCCCTAAGTGATTAAAAGCGTATTATCCCCACTCCCCATACCGGTTCCATTGGAGCCGGCTGTGCTCGCGTATGGCCTCAAGTGAAATTTGAAAACGTGACGTCATCATTCTTGTGCGAACTATGGTCGAGGCATCATCGGTTCATTTTACGAAATAACACGGCAAAATGTTGACTTGTACTATGAAAACTTGTAAAAATAGATGTGAAAAAGAGAATAAACCCAATTTTCGTATTACATTCCATATATAAGCATTATTTTACTTTATTTTAAGCATATTCACATCGTATAATATGAATCAGTTGTTACTATCACATCGAGAAACGTCTGGACGCGAAACACAAAGCTGGTTGGTTGCTGGGAAGTAAATTATGAACATTTATAAAAGTGTCTTAACTAAATACTTAAATGAAATATTCGACTCTGAAAATAGAACCGAATTTTTTTGCCGAATTTGGACTTCGCAAATTTGTTCATAACGTGGCGAGTAATTTGCGCTCCCATGTAAAAATGTCTATTCATTCAAAAGCAGATTTTACTTTTAAGAAGTAAATGGTGATATTATAATGCGAGATGCCTATTTACTGTCAGATTGATTTATTGACGAATCACAGTCAGCCTTACTCCCTTCGTTCTTCAACAGTTGATTTTACCCCTCGCCATTATCTTCTCGTCTATTAATTCCTATGTCTGTGAACATTTCAATAACTTATATTAATAACTAGCTGACGTGTACCCGGCATTGCTGAGGGTTATTCTTAAGACATAGACATATACCATAGCAGACTTTTCTGTTGGCCTTTTTAAGATATACAATTCCGTAGTACATTATTTTGATGTATCTTATAAGGTTTAGCCAGCGTTAACAATGTAATGTCCGAAAATATATTTTTACGACTTTATTATAAAACATCGACTTCTTTCTACTTTCTGTAAATAAAAAAAGCATGTATTCTATATGTCAACCTTCAGGAAAAAAATCTCTAAATGATAGTGAAAACCCTATCAAAATCCTTTCCGTAGTTTAGAAGAACTAAGCGCACAAACAGACAGACGCAGACAGCGACTTTATTTTATACTATTTAGAGATGCGCAGTATAATTCATTGATAAAAAGATAATAATTTTTATTTTAAAGATTTTTTAAAAACATGGCACATAATGTGACAGAACTGACCCAGTTGTTGACACCTCTCCTGTAGAACCCAACTAACTTGTCACAATGTCAGACTGAAGAGTTTTCTCAAATCCACACCACCAATACATACATAGTAAGCTGAGAAAATTGCTTGCCTGTGTTTCTCAAAATGTATTGATTTGATTTGGCTATTAAAAAATTATACTGTGATCATTTTATCTTGCTAAATTTTTGACTTATTGACTTATCAATAATATTTTTAACGGAGAAAAGTAATTAATATTTACTGTTTTGACACTCTTAATTTGCATTTTTTGAAGTTCAAATATTAATAAGTAGGTAGTAGAATATTATTATAGTATTTTTAGAATAGATATAAAATATAAAATAAAATATACTTTAAAAAAATATAGTAATAAAAAAAAAATACTTCAAATCTACTAAATTACTGTAAGTAAGAAAAAATATTTATATTACCAGGGATGGAAAATAATGCATTTAAATAGCAATTTCGTTCAAATTTATGTGGCTAATTTTACATCTAATTTGCAGCCATTTTGAATATTCATAGAACTATTACATCCTGTCAAATAGAATGAAATTGTAAAGAAAAGTTCAAAATAATAGATAATAATGGATTGTTTGTAGAAGTCCATTAATTTCCATTTCCGGTAATTTTAATATTTTTTTCTTACAGTAATTAAGGGGCCGTTCAAGTATTATGTAAGCACTATAGGGGGGCAGGGGGGTCTTTGCTTTGCTTATTTTTGATGACATGGGGGGTGGGGGGGTCGAGATAGTGATTACTTCAGCACTAGTTTTTTTTTTTTACACATTGGCAACCCACACATTGTTTATGTTTGAAAACCGAATACATATTCGGGGATTCCCACAAATAATTAATATGTTTAGGTACTCGCTTAAAAAACAGAATACATTAACAGAAAAATGCATATAGGTACCAATTTTTACGTAAGCATGGTAGGGGGGGGGTAAGAGCTTTGCTTACTTTTGGTGACAAGGGGGAAGAGGGGGTAAATAATTGTAATAAATCTGCTTACGTAATACTTGAACGGCCCCTAACTGGAAATAAAGAATTATTTTTAGTAATTATGCATATTAAGGGTATGTCTTAATAGTAAATATTATGTCAATACCGATCTAGCGACAAAACTGCACAGAGCCAGTGGGACTATGGCATCCCCAATTGGGGTATGTTGCGAGGCTGAAGTGAGTGAGGAGGAGAAGGAGATGGGGAATAGGAAGGTTGGGAAGCACCTACCTATTCAAATATGGTCAGAAGATTGAACCTGCAACAAACTACACGGTAATTCCAAATAAGCATTATTTTCGGTACCTGCCAAATTACTTATTTGATCATTTTCAAAGTTAGTTAAAGAAACACATATTTTTTTTATTATTTATTTGATGCAATCTTGCTCAAGAGACCCAAATGCCCAAAGCCAGTGGAATTATTCATCCAAAATATGATTAATTTTGCAAAGTGACTAAAAATACATTTATTAAAATTAGTTAAAAACTTTAATAAAAAAATACATATTTTAAGATAAAATTATACATTATTATTAGTAAGAGTACACCATCACCCAAAACAATGGAATGAAGTTTATTATTAATGGGTTTTCAGTGAGAGATGGACATATAGTGCATAAAAATACCATGATAAAACCATTAATGCATAGATTGGTTTCGCCATAGTAATAATTATTATGAACATTTTTATGTAATGAGATTCCAAAGCACCCATTTTGTGAATAAAACCACTCTGAAAAATGCTTATATTAATATATTATAAAGTGACGGCTGTGTCGCCCTGAATAAAAAAAAAAACATAAATATAACTTACAAAAATGGTGAGTTAAATACCATTTTGTGGAAACATGAGATATCTTAATTCTAATATTATCCTTGTTAGAATAATTTTCAACAGGTTAAGAGTTATTTTTAGAACTTTAGTTGGCGAAAAAAAAAAAAAAAAATAAATAAAAATCTAAAAAACAGTGAATATGTAACATCATTTACAAGACAATACCACTATTGTATTGTAATGTTTTCTCTCTTCTGAACTCATTTATATTATAATGAAATTCCACCAAGAATAATAAATTATTATTAATAATATTATTGCAAAATTAAAAAATATATATCATTATAAACACATGGTCATTGGGTTGTATCGCTGCAAATTAATAATGATTTAATATCGAAAAGTTTGAGAATCCGTGATCCGTGATGTAATGACCAACAAAGGCATGCCCAAACCTTGAACGTTGACTTGCTGAGGCAAAAAAATTGTAAAAATTTCATTCCAAAGTTCAGGGACGCCTGGTTTACTGCTGCACGTGAAATAGTTTTCGTTTTAAATTAAAATATAACCTCTCGTAATTGACAGATAGAGTTAATGGAATATTATATTACACTTGTTGATATGGCCAGTCATTTTCGTACTCAAAAATAACAATTTTGAAAATATTGTCGGAGTAATTGACTAGCGGAGGTGCAGAGAGTTGATTAATATGCAGTTTGGCATCTAGAACAAAACGACACATGTTTGTAATTTATTTTTAAATATTAGTGTTTCATTTCAGATGTTACACAATGAATTCACTTTTAGTAGGTGTGCAAACAAACAATGGCGTTTACAAGAATATTTTACGCTATACTGCGCTGCTCGGAGTCTGTGGAACTACGGCATCTTCATTTGGAGAATGTTGTGAGGATGATAGATGCGGGGAAGATTGGGAAGTACCTGACTATTAAGCTTTTTAACTGAAAGTCGTACTCGTCAAAAACATATATTTCCAACACAAAAATGTAACAGCACTTTTGCTCAACATCATTACATATATCTAGGGAAAAATACTTTAACAGCCTACCCGAAAATATCAGAACAATAGAAAACGATAAACACCTACGAAAAGCAATTAAAGAGAAGTTCAATGTAAATATACCAAAATGATGAAACTATCTTTGTAATTAATTATAAATTTTAATATTCATAATTACAAACACTAAATATTCTTAATCTTGATGCTCACCACTCTTCTAGACACAAGCGCCAGCTTCTATAGAAGAGAAACAGTAAAAAATCAAAAGCAGTGAAAACTAATTTTATGAATTATTTTAGTTAACATTAATGATTATACTCTGTAAATTGATTAATTATTTAATAAAAAACATAAAAATAATTTAAAAAAAATTTAAAAAGATCTAGTTGCTAAATAGCAATATTGAGACATTTCAAGAAGCATTTTGATTCTGAGTGGTAGGGTTCCACTAGAGCATCTTCAACTCTGTAATGAGGTGCAAATGTATCATCTTCTTCCTATTGGCCTCCGTGGATGAGGGGTAAGGCTCTCAAGTAGCAAGCCGAAAGTCACAGGTTCAAATCCCGACATACGCAAGTAAATTTTATTTGATTAATTTGTGTTATTTCACTATTTATTCAGTTTAATAATATACAGTACACTTGTGGCACGTTCCAGAGTGGAAGATATTCTCAGTATCGCCCTGGTGTAAGACCACCATTCAGAATTGAAATGGCTTTAGCCATGTTCGGTGACCAGATCTAAAAAGCCAGGTACTCCCCCACCTTCCTATCCCACATCTCCTTTCCCTTCCCACTACCGTCAGCCTCACAACATACCCCAATTGGGGATGCCATAGTCTCACTGGCTCTAGACGGTTGGGAGCAGTTTAAGACTCCTGTGCGGTATTCATTAAAAAAAAAAAAAATTGTCGTATTGACTTTATAATGGAGGTTGTAAAAACAGCGAGAATCCCGTGAAACCATAATAAGAGAAAATAAAAAACTTAACCGCAACGAATTCAAACGTGATTTAAAATACATCCGAATATGGGATAAGTGACGAAAGAACCCTTGAAATCCCGGCCTACGTAATCATTAGCTTTTTTTTCGCCAAGAACTAACATTGGCACACTCAATTACTTTATTCGTGTCAAATGACATCATTTTGACCTAAATTCGGGGTAATACTGTACCTTTAAAACAGCTCGTAAGAAAGTGACAATGACATTGCATAAACTAAAATCTACCTACACGAGTCAGCGGGAGACACTGAAGAGATAAACCGATAGAAATGTGCTGTGGGCGTGTCCATGTGCTGGAAGTAAGCCCAATTTAGAATTACCACTGATGAAATTGATTACGTAAGCAGTTTTAAATACTGTCAATTCTGCTTAATTGAGACACATCGGGCCCAAACTTTTTGTCCAGAATAAACATAAAAGTTTACGGAACCCAGGTAAAAAATATTATATATATATATATATATTTATTGAACTTTTTTATACGCAAACAATGTACGTCAGATAACATTTATTCGAGTTCTCTCGAATGTGTTATTACTTTATAAAATTTCTGAAAAAAATATTTAATTACAGAAAAATGATTATTTACCAGCATGTACATATATTATGAATAAATGAAAAAAAAAATAAAGTATTCGAAGATAGTTACAAAATAAATCACGAACATACAATTAAACATTATAATAACAGTAGGCTGCGAACTGAACTGAGTTTACCGATAATGAGGCCATTATAATAATAAAAACATTAAAAACGACATAGAAAACTAATAAAACAGAAATGAATAACTTTAGTTTTCCTCAGCACAGGTCACCCTAGTGAGGAGGACTAAGAAATACAATTTAATATACATATATTTAACATCATATTTTTTATGTACAATGTTTGAATAGTCGCTATAATAAAAATAATAAAAAAATAGTACAAAACATAACGTAGAGTCATACTTTAAAAAAATAATTAATAACATATCCCACGCAAAATATCAATCACAGCACGCTAAAAAAAAGCGACCCGTTGCGAAGGTGAAACTTTTTCTATGATTATGGTTGAAATACGAAAATATGTTTTTTTAAGAATATGTAAGAAAAAGCTTAATATTTTGAGAGGCTAATTCAAAACATTGAAGAAAGACTAAAGTTTTCTGCTATACCCTTTTGCAAAACAGAACAGAAATTTTAATTTTTTTTAAAAAGAAAGACAAACATTCCCGGGTTACGAATAACCTGACAATATTTGAAAATCTCCTACTACCACCACAGTAAGCTGAAAATGTTGCTTGTGTTGTGATGGAGGACTTAGCCAGCCAAGGAATTGAACACACTACGCCTGGGTGGGACCCAAACGCGATGTCAACTCGGCTACCGACCGGTCAAATCGTTGTACATCTTTTTTTTATGTGTGAAACGGCACAGCAGTCTCAACTGCTCCCAAACGTTTGGAGCCAGTAAGACTTTAGCATCCCCAATTGGGGTTTGTTATGAGGCTGAAGGTGGTAAGCGAGGGGAAGGAGATGGGGAGAGGAAGGTAGGGAAGTGCCTTCCTATTCAGATCTGATCAACAAACACGGCTAGAGACATTTCAAGCAACCAGGGCGATACTAAGAGTGTCTTCCATTAATTTTATTTGAGTAAATTGTGAATTTTACAATTTATTTATTTGAATACAATTTAATCAAATAAAATTTACTTCGGCACGCTGCGACTTACAGCTTGCTAGTCGAGAGCCTTACCCCTCATCCATGGAGGCCGTCTTCTGCAAACATCTGCAAATTCTTTGATATTGTGGCAGCAATGTGTGTGTGTGTGTATTTGTAATTTAAGGTGGCTGCCGGAACCGTAAATCGTGTTCAGGAGATGGGAGATTAAAAATGAGTATCTGCAATATTAATTAAATTTATTCGTGAGGATGAATTTACAATTTTATAGAACGCGGAGACGGTGACAGACAAAGTAGAGATAGTGGCGGTAGAATCGAAGGTTGAAACCGGAATGAAGATTTCTCTTCTGGTGCCCGCTTGCGTCTAGCGGCGGATTAATTTAAGTTAGTGTTGCCACATGTGGGATGAAATAAAGTAGTCCCACAATATTTTATTTAGGCAAGTGGGCAGTATTAAAAGGCTTGCGGGTGTTACTCTGCTGTTCTAGGTGTTAAAAGTTACACAATGTCACAGATTGATATGCATGGCATTAAATATATTCTGGGTCCCCCCACTGAAGCGCGGTCCGTGCGGAGGAGACTGATATTGTAATTGATCTCGTCGTTGTAACGACCTAACCACGGGTGACCTTCACCACTCCCTACACATGGGAATTTTATGAGCGGACAAATATAAATGCCCAATTAATAGGCAATCAAAATGTGTAGCACATTACATGCGAGTCAATGAACCAACGGAGAAGTAATCTATTTGACCTTGGCCCAGCCAATCTAATTGCCGATAACCAATAAATGTTGCATGTTTATTGAAATGTTATCAAATATTTATTGATAGAGCAAATCATAATCAAGGATCTCTTAACTGCCCAGAAACTGATATAAATGTGGCTGAAATGTTTGGTGACCATATCTGAATACCTAGACACTTCCCAACCTTCCTCTTATATGCCCCAATTGGGGGTGCCATAGACACACTGGCTCCGGACAGTCGGGAGCAATTGGGACTCTTGTTTAGTATTGACAACATCTCTGCCATAGGTTACCCCAGGTGGTTCGCTACGTTTTGTGACTTAGCAGGGGCGTTCGGGTTCATGGGGCGAGGTTTTTCCTGCTGTGTGGCGGGCCAGATCGGGAGAAGCCTATTGAGAGAGACCCTTTTACCTCTGCAGCCTGACTCTCTGGACCCAATTGTCTTGTAAACTCCTGGACACACTGACCCCCAGATTCACAACCATCCCTCGCACCATTTTCCTTCCGAGAACTTCCTCTCTTTCCGTTACTTAAAGAGACCCTCACACAGCAGCATCCCAAAGATGATATAGGCCCTGAGGGTAAATATTTGCTTCACGGCCTACAGTGTGGAGTTAACGTTAAATAAAAACTTTAAAAAATAATAATTAAAAGTATTTGTAGCGAAAATGCAGAACGTACGGGTCCATTTGAAATGTTTTGACATACAACAGTCCAGCTGCGAGATTGAAGCATATTTAAACTTGACCCAAAAATTCGAGCACAATGAGGGCACGTCAGACGGAATAACTTGGCAGTTACAACAGACATTCGGCATTCGGCAGAGTTGTTGGTCCGGAAAGGGCATAAAAATAGATATTGACAACGACAACGGCTTTCCGAGTTCCCTTGGCTCATCTTTTATTGGTAAACAACTGAAGGTCAATAGCATTGAGTTCACTACTTATTACAAGTGCACAATTTAATAATTTTATCTTTTTCATATAATCTACTATGCAGAGGCTATTGTGGGATTGGGGATCACCAATTGGGGTAAGTTGTGAAGCTTAAGGGAGTGAAGAGGGGAATGATAAGTGGGGTTGATAAGGTTGAAAAGTACACTTCTATTCAGACCTGATCACTAAACGCAACTAAAGCCACTACTTCTAGCAAAGTGATTAACGCAACTTAATCGGTTAAAAATATGTTATTTCAAACAATGTTTACAACTGATTGTTTCTTAAATAAAATATATGAATACCACACAATAATCCCTACTGCCCGGTTCCAGTGGGACTATGGGATCACCGATTGGGGTATATTGTGAGGCTGAAGAGAGTGGATAGGAGGAGAAGGAGATGGGAAAGAGGGAGGTTGAGGAAGGTTTTAACTCTAATATAATAACTTATGACAACATTTGCATTACTGTTGTGTGTTAGATATCTGAGTTATTTTCATTTAAGTGTGTAAGATATCTAAGATTTCTTAGGTATTTTTATTAAGGTGTGTAAGATATCTCAGTTATTTTCATTAAGGTGTGTAAGATATCTAAGATTTCTTAGGTATTTTCATTAAGGTGTGTAAGATATCTAAGATATCTCAGTTATTTTCATTAAGGTGTGTAAGATATCTAAGATATCTCAGTTATTTTCATTAAGGTGTGTAAGATATCTAAGATATCTCAGTTATTTTCATTAAGGTGTGTAAGATATCTAAGATTTCTTAGGTATTTTCATTAAGGTGTGTAAGATATCTAAGATATCTCAGTTATTTTCATTAAGGTGTGTAAGATATCTAAGATATCTCAGTTATTTTCATTAAGGTGTGTAAGATATCTAAGATTTCTTAGGTATTTTCATTAAGGTGTGTAAGATATCTAAGATTTCTTAGGTATTTTCATTAAGGTGTGTAAGATATCTAAGATATCTCAGTTATTTTCATTAAGGTGTGTAAGATATCTAAGATATCTCAGTTATTTTCATTAAGGTGTGTAAGATATCTAAGATTTCTTAGGTATTTTCATTAAGGTGTGTAAGATATCTAAGATATCTCAGTTATTTTCATTAAGGTGTGTAAGATATCTAAGATATCTCAGTTATTTTCATTAAGGTGTGTAAGATATCTAAGATTTCTTAGGTATTTTCATTAAGGTGTGTAAGATATCTAAGATATCTCAGTTATTTTCATTAAGGTGTGTAAGATATCTAAGATATCTCAGTTATTTTCATTAAGGTGTGTAAGATATCTAAGATTTCTTAGGTATTTTCATTAAGGTGTGTAAGATATCTAAGATTTCTTAGGTATTTTCATTAAGGTGTGTAAGATATCTAAGATATCTCAGTTATTTTCATTAAGGTGTGTAAGATATCTAAGATATCTCAGTTATTTTCATTAAGGTGTGTAAGATATCTAAGATTTCTTAGGTATTTTCATTAAGGTGTGTAAGATATCTAAGATATCTCAGTTATTTTCATTAAGGTGTGTAAGATATCTAAGATTTCTTAGGTATTTTCATTAAGGTGTGTAAGATATCTAAGATATCTCAGTTATTTTCATTAAGGTGTGTAAGATATCTAAGATTTCTTAGGTATTTTCATTAAGGTGTGTAAGATATCTAAGATATCTCAGTTATTTTCATTAAGGTGTGTAAGATATCTAAGATTTCTTAGGTATTTTCATTAAGGTATGTAAGATATCTTTTTTTTATTTTTTTATATTAACTCCATACAGGAGGCCCTGAAGAAAATAATTTCCCTCAGGGCCTATGTCATCTTTGGGGATGCTGTGTGGAGGGTCTTTTTGTTGAGAGGAAGGAGTGAACATGGGTCTTGAAGAGTCCCATGTTGTAGGAGGGAGGAAACACAGAGGCCGGAAGCTCGTTCCACAGCCGAGCTGTTGAACTTAAGAACGAATCGTAGAAGTGACCCGTTCTCATGTGACAAATGTCAACCGTGTACAAATATTGGGCGCGCGTTTGGCGTGTATCCCGACTACGCACCGGTGCCGAAGGGATCAATGACGCTAGTTCCTCAGAGCATCTTCCATTGTAATACCGATAGAACAAGGACAGCATACCTACCTGACGCCTGTGCTCTAAAGATTGCAGTCCGTTTGTTAAGATTGGGGAATCTATCAAACGGACCGCCCGTTTTTGCACAGAGTCAAGGGTTTTTTCCAGGTATTTAGGGGCTCCGGACCAGAGATGGCTGCCAAATTCGACAGTAGGGTCAGTTATTTTCATTAAGGTGTGTAAAATATCTAAGATTTCTTAGGTATTTTCATTAAGGTGTGTAAGATATCTAAGATATCTCAGTTATTTTCATTAAGGTGTGTAAGATATCTAAGATATCTCAGTTATTTTCATTAAGGTGTGTAAGATATCTAAGATTTCTTAGGTATTTTCATTAAGGTGTGTAAGATATCTAAGATTTCTTAGGTATTTTCATTAAGGTGTGTAAGATATCTAAGATATCTCAGTTATTTTCATTAAGGTGTGTAAGATATCTAAGATATCTCAGTTATTTTCATTAAGGTGTGTAAGATATCTAAGATTTCTTAGGTATTTTCATTAAGGTGTGTAAGATATCTAAGATATCTCAGTTATTTTCATTAAGGTGTGTAAGATATCTAAGATATCTCAGTTATTTTCATTAAGGTGTGTAAGATATCTAAGATTTCTTAGGTATTTTCATTAAGGTGTGTAAGATATCTAAGATATCTCAGTTATTTTCATTAAGGTGTGTAAGATATCTAAGATATCTCAGTTATTTTCATTAAGGTGTGTAAGATATCTAAGATTTCTTAGGTATTTTCATTAAGGTGTGTAAGATATCTAAGATTTCTTAGGTATTTTCATTAAGGTGTGTAAGATATCTAAGATATCTCAGTTATTTTCATTAAGGTGTGTAAGATATCTAAGATATCTCAGTTATTTTCATTAAGGTGTGTAAGATATCTAAGATTTCTTAGGTATTTTCATTAAGGTGTGTAAGATATCTAAGATATCTCAGTTATTTTCATTAAGGTGTGTAAGATATCTAAGATTTCTTAGGTATTTTCATTAAGGTGTGTAAGATATCTAAGATATCTCAGTTATTTTCATTAAGGTGTGTAAGATATCTAAGATTTCTTAGGTATTTTCATTAAGGTGTGTAAGATATCTAAGATATCTCAGTTATTTTCATTAAGGTGTGTAAGATATCTAAGATTTCTTAGGTATTTTCATTAAGGTATGTAAGATATCTTTTTTTTATTTTTTTATATTAACTCCATACAGGAGGCCCTGAAGAAAATAATTTCCCTCAGGGCCTATGTCATCTTTGGGGATGCTGTGTGGAGGGTCTTTTTGTTGAGAGGAAGGAGTGAACATGGGTCTTGAAGAGTCCCATGTTGTAGGAGGGAGGAAACACAGAGGCCGGAAGCTCGTTCCACAGCCGAGCTGTTGAACTTAAGAACGAATCGTAGAAGTGACCCGTTCTCATGTGACAAATGTCAACCGTGTACAAATATTGGGCGCGCGTTTGGCGTGTATCCCGACTACGCACCGGTGCCGAAGGGATCAATGACGCTAGTTCCTCAGAGCATCTTCCATTGTAATACCGATAGAACAAGGACAGCATACCTACCTGACGCCTGTGCTCTAAAGATTGCAGTCCGTTTGTTAAGATTGGGGAATCTATCAAACGGACCGCCCGTTTTTGCACAGAGTCAAGGGTTTTTTCCAGGTATTTAGGGGCTCCGGACCAGAGATGGCTGCCAAATTCGACAGTAGGGTCAGTTATTTTCATTAAGGTGTGTAAAATATCTAAGATTTCTTAGGTATTTTCATTAAGGTGTGTAAGATATCTAAGATATCTCAGTTATTTTCATTAAGGTGTGTAAGATATCTAAGATATCTCAGTTATTTTCATTAAGGTGTGTAAGATATCTAAGATTTCTCAGTTATTTTTATTAAGGTGTGTAAAATATCTAAGATTTCTTATTTTTTTAAACTTCCGATTTAGTTGTCCGGGTTAAATCTTCCCCAAAGGAAAAACTTAACCCTTCCACTCACTTTTCCACAAATGATCATCTAGTCAATCAACATTATGTAAGTGCATTATATAAGCAAAATAAATACAAAACAATACAAGAACAACACGTCAACTCACCAGAGATCAAATGGGAAAATAATTCACCGACTCCAGATATTTTCATATCAGAGGGTTCGGCTCGGTAGAACTTCTAATAGGGCCTATAAATCCTACTGATCCCTCAACATAGATATTTAAAAAATCTTTTGTTATCCTACATGTATTCAAAATGACCGACTTTTGCATCTTTATATATAATTTTTTTGATAGATCTAATACGCCTAAATTTTTAATTAGAGAGCTAGGTATAATGCCAGTAGCCGAAATAACGAATGGTAATATTTTTATAGTCTGAGAATGCCAAATTCTTTTTATTTCATTTCCTAAATCTGTGTATTTTCTTATTTTTTCACTAACAGATTTTTGAATATTACAGGAATTTGGAATAGCGACATCAATGATATAAGTTATTTTTTTAATTTTGTCATGTAAAACTATATCGGGTCTATTATGATTAATCGCTCGGTCTGTTAGTATAGTTTTATCATAACATATTTTATAAAATTCGTTTTCTAAAAATGAATTTGGTTCGTATTCATAATATGGTACTATATTACGGCAGTCAATCAAGTTATGTTTAATTACCAAATTTTGGTGAATTATTTTTAAAACTTGATTGTGCCTAAATGTATACTCGGACGGTGCTAATATAGAACATCCCGATATAATATGTTCTATAGTTTCCGGAAAAGCCAAACATTTTCTACATAAATCATCAATTTGATTTGTATCTTTGATTATATGCTTTCTATAATTTTTAGTATTAATGACTCTATCCTGAATGGCAAGCATAAATCCTTCTATTTCTGGGCTCAACTCTCCAATACTCAACCATTTGTTTGACGAAATTTTGTCAACATACGTTTGGTTGAGATAATTGAAGTGTTTTGCGTGTAAAATTTTATTTGACCAGGAATCTAATAATTCCTGGTTGGGATTTATAAAAATGTTGGCATTCTCATCGTATAAATTTAAAGGTGTAATATTTATATCTGCCTTGCAAATTATTTTGTGCATTTCTGAGCTATGAGCTTTCCTATGGAAAAAAGTTCTTAGCATTTCTACCTGATTATGTTTCAAAGAAGTTATTTCTTATTATTTTCATTGAGGTGTGTAAGATATCTAAGATATCTCAGTTATTATCATTAAGGTGTGTAAGATATCTAAGGATTCTCAGTTATTTTTATTAAGGTGTGTAAGATATCTATGATATCTCAGTTATTTTCATTGAGATGATTTTATATTTTCTGTCTATTTGTTTTTTTCTGTATATGTAACATAAATTTTATGTGGAAACTTCGCTGGTTAATGCAACTTGTAAAATATAATTACATATTTATATAAAATTGTAAAACTGTTTGTTTCCCAACAATGTCGCTATGAACAAACTTAACAGTACAATTAAAGATAGGGAGAAAGGTTAAAACAAATTTAAATAAATCATTAATTATGCTAATAAAACTGGGTAATAATAGGTGACATTTCGATGTTTTTGAAACTGTTGAAAAGAATGTGATCTTACTGGGGTACCCCATTCTAAGGTCACATTTTACATGGTTATTTGTGTGAATTGTCAATTTTGTCAAGTGTGTATGTGAATTTTTTAAGTAAATTTTTAATTTTATTTTAATATTATTATAGGCCTACTCAAAAGTGCTTTCTTAATAAATTCATCAAACCAATCTCATTTTTATTTACATTAACCCCACACAGGAAGGCCCGAGGAAAATAATTTCCCTCAGGGCCTGTGTCATCTTTTGGGATGCTGTGTGGAGTGTCTTTTTTGAGGAAAGGAAGGAGAGGAAGTTCTGGGAAGGTAAAAGGTATGAGGATTGGGTAGGAATCTAGGAATCAGTGGTACCCAAAACCGCCTCCCAAATTGTAAACAGTATTAATGAATAATTGTAAAATGTCATAACCACGAAAAGACGGCCAACAGTGAAATCCTTTTTCCACAGCGGTTAATCTCACAATGGCGGAGTGCACAAACTTCAGCATAACATACATTATGAAAGTCATAAAAAAATAATAATAAACAGGAGTGCCAGGGTATAACCCCAAGTAATATTATAAATGCAAAGGAGTGTTTGTTTGTTTGTTCTTATTTCACGTCGCAACAGAGAGTGACCGAGAGATTTTTTGCATGGGGATAATTAAAGACTCTTGGCTTTGTTTTGAGAGCTGCAAAAGATTTCAATAAATTAGGAACATTTATTATGTTATATTAAACCCTTGTCAGATGCCAAATTGAGTATAACTCTACGTTATGGTCTCCATTTTTCAATATTCATTCAGATAACATTGAAAAGTGTCAACGGAAGTTTCTAAGGTTTATAAATTATAAATTGCATATTCCTATACAAAACTACCTCTTGAATAAAATGTCTCTTATATTGAAACTTTCAGAAAGAAGAATAAGCACAGATTTAATACTGTTACAAAGAATACTACATTTTAAAATATACTGTCCCGAATTACTTCAATGTATCAATATCCATGTTCCCAAAAAATCATGCCGACATTTCTTACCTTTTTACTTCAATAACACCAAGACACTAGCTTAACGAAATTCTCCGATTCCGAGACTTCACAATCTCGGAAACAAATATTCTGATCTGGGTGATATATTTCATTTGAAAACTAATCAGTATAAATGTTGTATATTCTATCACTTTTATTCTTCTAGACACAAATAGACCTATGTACCCATATAACTTCTCCGCTTCTACTATTTTGTTTTGTTGAATCTTTTAAATTCAATTATATGCGTGAGGATTCATTTTTGCCATTATGTTTACATTCTTCTTTATTGTATTAATTTTTAAGTGTTTACTCTGATACAAAATGGTTGTATTTTTTTTTTAAAGAAAAGCCCACTAGGGCGTGTAATAAATAAATAAATAATTAAGGAATTGGGAAGTGACGTAGGTTATTTTTCATCCTTGAAAAACATTTTATTCCCGTGGGAATATTCTTTATACAGTAACTTCTCCCCAATACCACACCAGCGAAGCCGCAGGTAAAAGCTAGTAATTATATATTTTAGACATTACATAAAATGGATTGATATCGTACCTAATTTGTAGTCTCACAATATCCACAGTAATAAAATACCTAATTTGTAGTCTCAAAATAATCCACAGTAATAAAATACCTAATTTGTAGTCTCACAATAATCCACAGTAATAAAATACCTAATTTGTAGTCTCACAATAATCCACAGTAATAAAAAATAAAATAAATCTAAAAGCACATAAAACTAATCTAACTTTGAGTGCAAAACACAACTGAAGAGATTAACCGATAGAAGTGTGTTGTGGGCATGTCTACATGCCTAAAGTAAGGTCGATTTTCTCTTATTCAAGGTGAAATTGATCAAAGATTTTCAAATACTGAATTTCTTTCTGAAACCGATAATCAATGTTATTGGCTTTTTTCTGGAGCCTAGGAATCGACAGGCCTTCAAAGTTCAAATCGGCGTTGATAACACTTCTAGGGATTTTCCATTCAGCGGCGAGAACAATATCAATATACAGGGTTTTCCAATAAGAGGTGTTATTTTGATATTCAATCGTAAAAGATCAATGGTTTAGTTGCTTGTGTGGCACATAGTGCCGTCTTGTTGAAAGTAAACGTTTTCCAGATCAATACCATTCAATTCCAGCCATAAAAATCATTAATCATCTCGATAGCGCAATCCAATCACCGTAACTGTTGCTCCAGTTTCATTTTCGAAAAAGTAAGGTCCAAAGACTCCGCCGGACTATAAACCGCACCAAACAGTCACACGTTGAGGATAGAGAGGCTTTTCAACAATAACTCTTGGGTTTTCCGAGCCCCAGATGCGTCAATTTTGCTTGTTGATGAAGCCACCAAGGTGAAAATGGGCCTCATCACTCAAGATGATTTGCATTTGATTCACTCAAGAGAATTTTAATAATTTCAATGCGTTGTTGAAGCGTGTATCGTTCTTTAGGCGTAGTTTCTACTTGTCAAATGTCAAAAAATGACAGCTTCAAAAGTAACATCTACCGAAATAGCGGGCTATTCAAAATAACACCTCTTATTGGAAAACCCTATGTTATATTATAATCCACCCTGCTCTAGCATTCACAATAATTAATATAAACTGTAAAAAACTCAAAAAATAAATAAAAATTAATCCGAGACATGCTTTTGACATGTAAGCTAACATTTATTATAGTGTATTAATGACACCCTCCATACTAGCTATCAAAATAATTTTACGAGAAAATTAAAACCGACCGGTCGGTGGCTGAGATGACGATCCGGTTAAACTCCGATTCTCGGCCCATTTCATCTTTTGATCAAATTTTGATCTGATTTCAAGCTTAACAGATATGTTGTAGTCCTTGTCAGATGACCAAAATTGAATAAAAAGCTAAAATGAGTTGAAAATCAGCATTTAAAGGCAACTGTTCAAATATCAAAAATTAAAATGGTGCTGATCGCCGATTCGATGGTCATAAAATGTGACTTGAGTTGTAAACACACTAACCTAATTCTAGTAGAATAAATTGGATGGCCAGATAAAACAGAACAGTGTGACAAAGCAGAATATCAGCACATGATTAAATAATGTCAGTACATGATTGAATAGGTAAGGTTAAATGGGGTTAAGTTAGGTTAGGTTGAGTGAGGTTAGGTTAAGTTAGGGTAAGTTATGTTAGGTTTAATAGTTAAGTAAGTTAATTTTGAACTTTGATTGAAATTTATTTTTTTACTTTAATGCAACTTTTTACCATCTCCCCCAATGTAAATAGTTGTTTCTTGTAGTAATTAAATTGAAAACCTTGTTGTTATTTTAATAATTTGTATGTATAAAGCATGAAGAGGAATTCATTCAATTTAACAATTTTCTTTTATGTTCGTTTGTCACTGTTCTATTTTGTTATGAAACCAATTACTTTGTTTTAAATGAAGCAGGTAGGTAGGTGCCTCAAATACTTTACACGTGTAAGATAACATATTATAGTGTATTTTAATCTAGAGGTGGGACAACATCAAGATATTATGGTTAGGTTAGGTAGTTGGAAACACCCCACTCCAACTCTAATATAATAATGGACAGCCATACAATTTTTTTAAATGAAGCAGGAAGGTAGGTGCCTTATATACTTTAGAAGTGTAAGCTAACATGTATTATAGCGTATTTAATCTAGAGAAGGGACAACATCAAGATACGGTTAGGCCTGCCTGCTTCAGCCATCCGACGACGGATCTGACTCCCTCGGAAACCTCTCCTGGCACATCGATACTGGAAGACTCGATTAGATCAGTCCATTTGGAGCGAATGGCCGCCTGGGCAGCAAAACCCGCCATTTTTTAAGACTGGCAACACTGCGAGGAAAATCATATTTTTCTTTTTTCAAATATGAACACTGATATATAGAAATTCAGATATTCAAATATAGGATTTGTGTTCTATGTTTCAAATAATATAAACACTGTTTTCAAATACAGAAATTCTGTTTTACCAGTATTTTATCAAAATAATTAATAATATTTTATTACATTGTAATTTTATTCAGATGTAGAAATTTTTTTTATACTTTTCAAATACAAACACAAACATATTTTTTATTATATTGCTGCTGTCTTATTAAAACGTTGTTATTTCTATAAACACAAAGAATTTCAATAGAGTGATTTATAAAAATTAAGATTACAAAATATAATGTTTATCATGTCAATAGGTGGTAAGCATGTATTAATTTTATTTTGGAAGGGATAATAATTTAGTGTTTAATTTATTATTTTTGATATTTATTAACTACTTCTGGGAACAATAATTAGTGAAACCTTAGTAACACGCTAAATTGCATTATTTGCAAAAAAAAAAATTTAATTAAAATGATCAAAATGTGTAGTATGTTAAATGTTAAAATGACATTATTAGTCAAAATTGCATGATATAGCGTTGATAATGATTACTAACAAATTAAATTAAGGCCTAAATAAACATTTTTAGCCGCAAAAGAACAATAACTTCAAACAAAACATAAAGCGAATCTTTATATATTACCATAGGAATATTTTTTGTAGATAAATATATTTAATAATAAAGTTATCAAGTTTTCTGAAACATTCTGGAATATTATTTCATGCGAAAGAAATAACATTTGTTTCCAATGGACCAAGCGAAGTGACATTGCCAAAACTATGTATTTCATTGATAAACCGAACAAAAATATAAAATTTAACTCAACAATTTCCGTAAAAGATAAGAATAATTTTTACTCATTGGGGCGTTTAAAGTAACCTAAAGAAATCAATTAAAAACTATATTTTGAACTCACCTTGAAACAAAGTCACTGTTTTATTTATATAACTGCACAAAACTCATGTAAAATGTATGTAAATAACGTTAAAAAAAACTTTATTCGATTTTTGTTGCTTGTATCGATCACACAGACGTTGTAAAACGATGAACTGCGACACTGAATTTAATTAGGGTACAACCTGATGTATATTTAATGATTCGCGTTCGCCGCGGCGTTTTAAACACGTACAGAGCTTCCCAGACCAATTGAGATTATAATCAGCCCGCGTTACTTCATCCAACCCTTCATAATACTCTGCTTTTCAGGTAGCTAATCCATAACCTTCAAAGCGCAATTGGAACAAGGACAAACAAAATTAGAACATCAAAACGTCAAAAAATTTAAAATCACTTGTTTTCTCGCAATCTCTATCACTTGCGAGATAATTAAAAACTGACAGCGGCCGTATACTTATTCAAAAATATAACTTTTTTCTCAAATTCAAGCGCCCGCACTCAAATTTGCAGTATTTGCACTAATAGCGAAAATAAATTTATATTGCGAGAATTTGACAATGCCGCTGTCATTCAAAAAATAATGTTACCACACAGACATAGTGTTACCATATATATGAATATAGTTTACTTCCCATATCAGAAAAATCGTTTCACAGAGACTTTCTGGTTACGTACTAAGTACTTATATAAATTTTATTGTGTTCTTGTTTTTATGGAAATTTTAGTCATTATTTTATGCACCATGATCATGATCCCTTTTATTTATTAGAATTAAAAAATTCCGCCCCCTCCATTTAATGATCGCCACTCTCCTTTGATTGTATTTAGCAGTATTTACTCATTGCCAGTCTCTCCCTCTACTTTGTCATCTAGGTTTGAAGAATTCAATGCATTGGATAAATATAAGGACGGGTTGTTTCGGAGAATCTGAACAATTCATCAAATTTCAACGTTCATTTTCAAGTTCTGTGAAAGATTTTTTCAAGTTCTGTTTTTATTTCAGTTTTGTCAAGCAACTAGCCTACAATGATATAAAAACAGAACTCGAATAAGTCTTTCACAGAACCCGAAAATGAACGTTGAAATTTGATGAATTGTTCAAATTCTCCGAAACAACCCGTCCTAAGGATGGGTTATTTCATAGAATTTGAACAATTCATCAAATTTCGACATTCATTTGCTAGTTATGTGAATGTCCTATTCAAGTTCTGTTATTATATCATTGTAGGCTAGTTACTTGACAGAACTGAAATAACAAAAGAACTTGAAAAATAACTTAGAAATTTGAATAATTGTTAAAATTTTCCGAAATAACCCATCCAGAACTTGTATTCATGATACACGTGAATTTTATGTCGTTTTTAAATTTCTCCCTCTTAACTTCAGTGTTGTTTTGGCTTCTTTCTCTTCCAATGGTACCTTCCATGGCTTTATTTTAGCAAAGACTACCTTTAGAGCTCCCGCGAAATAAACCACTCACCTCAGACGTGTGCAAATGCTTAATTTTGGCACATGCCAAATGCTTATTTTCGTAATAACTTTGTTGGTTTAGCAAAATTATATTTTTATTAATTGTACCGTCTTACCAGATAGCGTGTTTATATATTTAATAAATAATATATAATCTACCATAAGGGGCCGTTCAAGTATTACGTAAGCAGATTTATTACAATTATTTACCCCCTCTTCCCCCTTGTCACCAAAAGTAAGCAAAGCTCTTACCCCCCTCCCATGCTTACGTAAAAATTGGTACCTATATGCATTTTTCTGTTAATGTATTCTGTTTTTTAAGCGAGTACCTAAACGTATTAATTATTTGTTGGAATCCCCGAATATGTATTCGGTTTTCAAAAATAGACAATGTGTGGGTTGCCAATGTATTAAAAAAAAATACTGCTGAGCAGTGCTGACGTAATCACTATCTCGACCCCCCCCCACCCCCCACCCCCCCCATGTCCTCAAAAATAAGCAAAGCAAAGAACCCCCTGCCCCCCTATAGTGCTTATATAATACTTGAACGGCCCCTAAGCTGTTTCTCTGAATTTGTTTTTCTCTGTCGTGTTATAAGGCGTACATTTTCTTGAAGTTTTATTATATTTTCTATAAAGCTAAATAAGTGTTTTTCACAATAAAAAATAAAGAAAACACAACAAACTAAATGTCGGGCGGCCCCTTTGAAGAATGACCCAGTAGTAACTTTGTTATTATTTTAAAATGGCTTCTATTTGGCTATATGGCTGTTATTTTAAAATTACGAAACGAAAAGCAAGAACACTTCTCATTGTTTATTTTCTTCAATCTGCCAATCGAATAAGATTTATTTGAGTAAGCTACAAACGTTTTTTATGATGCAAAACCCCATGAAAAGAAAGAATGTTTTGGTGTGCCTATCATCCACAGCATTCAACGGCTACAAATTTTTCATATTGGATAGGCTCTTTCGGCACTAATGTTAAGCTGTTTAGCCATGTCTTTCTCTACTGAATATGGGTCTGGTTCCACGAGTGTCTTGGTTAAAGGAACTGCATAGATAAGTTTATATTTATTTGAGAAACTCCTCTCCGCACTTGCCATTGATATTGGTAAAGTCACGGTAAAGGATACAAAGAGCCACGAGTTTATTAATTTAGGATTAGGCAGTAGGCACCGTGTTTTACAAGCGTAGAAAACTACTGGTCTTGTTTGAGTCTTACAATTATTATCAGTTGCAATCTGAACCATATATAGAAAAAAAAATCTAATTTTATTTTGACTTCATTGCGCTGTGAGAAGATAATAATAAAATAAATAAAAACACTATAATTAAGTGAATATTTCTTTATTTTCATGTATAAACTAGTTTGTTATTTCATATCAAATACTTTATGAGTAAAACAAAAATGGGCACTTTACGCTAATAGAACCATTAGATACATATCCCTATAGACTAATTCTTCTTACATACAAGTTAAACAACAATAAACACTTCCTTTTTAATACATACGATAAGTTATTACACGTTATTAATATTTATTTTTGTACAACAGAAGCTCAATTCTGTGTTATCCGACAAACTATAACGTTTACACATTTTAAGTTCTGTTCAGCATGGATTAGTATGCAAAAGATCCACTATCACAAATTTAATCGAGTATGTAGATTTTTTAAGTACCAATTTTGACAAAAGAACACAAAAAGATTCAGTCTATACCGATTTCCGAAAGGCATTCAATAAAGTCAGTGATCCTCTTCTGATCCAAAAACTATAAATAACAGGTTTCCACGGCAACCTTCTGAGATGGATTATATCTTATAGCTCTCACAGGAGTCAATGAGTCCTCTCCCAAACTTGTCACATCTGGTGTCCCTCAAGGACCCCATTTAGGACCACTACTCTTTATTATATTCATAAATGATCTAACGGCAAAACTTTTTTGTAAATGTTTATTACATGCGGATGACTTAAAAAATTTTCATCCCGTGAATTCACAAGAAGACTGCGAAACTTTGCAAAAAGACCTACTCACATTGTCTCAATGGTGTATAGATAATGCCATGGAATTAAGTATTAGCATAAAATCATACCTCCGAATATTATAATTAATCCACCTATATTTCATTGATTATTCCATATTTGTAGATTTTATAATTGAGCCTTTTACGGGAATTTAGAAATAAAATCGAAAAAAATCGCCTAACTAAATTTAGGCAGCCATCGCTCAAGACTTAGGCCTGGTTCCCACTATGCCGGACCGGCAGATCTGCCAGGCCGGTAAAAATGCCGGAAGGGCTAGTGGCTGTACAATTTATATGTAGCTATTCACATTATCCCGGGTGCGGCATTTTTGCCGAGCCCGGCATTTTTACCGAGCGTTTTGTCACTGCGAAAGTGCCGGTAGAACCACCGGACCGGAGTAATGTGAACGAGTTTGTGCCGGTATCCGGCTCCCCGCTCGCCGCGCCCGTGCTCCGGGCTCCCCTCGCGTCATCGGCTCGCATTTTTTGAAGAAAGTAGACGTGTTTGCCCTGCTCGTTTAAATCTTTTTATCAGTATTCAAATGTGTACCTCCGTACGGACGTAGAAGATTAGGTGTTAAAGCAAAGCCTTCATCGCCAACTAGTATAAACGGTAATTCCTCGTGCAAGTTTTCATGAAGTGGTCTAGGCTTTGGTACATTTAAAGTACCATCATTGATCTTTTGCCAATATTTACTATCCTTTAATATAGTAGAATCGCATTCCTTGCCATATGAGCCCACACTAATAAAAATAAATCGGTACTCTGAATCAACAACTTCCATTAATACAAAAAAATAATATTCCTTGTAATTAAAGAACATAGAACCACTCTCGGCTGGTTTAAAAATTCTAATATGTTTGCCATCTACTGCTCCAACACAGTGAGGAAAGTTGGCTTTTCTTTGGAATCCTGAAGCGATGTCCTCCCATTATCTCTCCGGCTCCGGTGTAATGTGAACACTCTTGTCCGGTGTCCGGTTTCCGGCAGATCTGCCGGTCCGGCATAGTGGGAACCCGGCCTTAGAGCGATGAGACCTAAATATGGGTGGCTATCATTCGATGGGTTAAACCAAAATCTTCATTCGTTTGAAATATTTTATAAAAAAAAATATCTATATATAAGCATGTATGAAACGCTTTTTATAGACAAATTTATGGTGACCGGATAAATCATCAAAATGATAATCTTTAAAAAGTTATATAAATAAGCCGATATAAAGTCATGGAAAGTGATGAAACAAAAACTTTATTAATGGGTTAAGTAGGTTAGGTTTAAATTTTTTTTTTTCATCGTTTCTAATGACTTTATATCACTTTTTAAAGATGTGTTGAATTGTCGATGTGTTGATTTATCGTGGAACAAATCGAAACAGTGTTAAGCTATACAAAGCCGGCCTTTTCAAAGCAATCTATCCTGTCACGCGACACGTTTTGACACAATGTAATGTGTTTTAGTGAAACATCATGAATCACATATGAGAAATCCACATGACATCGCCCATGAATCATATGTAGGCGATGTTAATAAATGATTTTTAAAGATATTTTTTTAACAAACTTAAAAGAAAATAATCTTTTACCTCTCAGGCTAATTTGTTCTGTTTTGTAAACAAACATTTACTACCCGTAGAGTTAATTTGTTTGCGTAGAGTTGTTTGTTTACGATCTAGGACTCGAACTCAGGACCCTTGCCGTGCCGGGGCACAGATGTGACCGTATCTTTTTCTGATTTTTCTATTTCAGATTTTCGTTTAGGAATCGCTAATATTGTCTTCAATAATTAAATAATATAATTGTATCTATCTACCTTAAAAAATATGCTTTTCAAGCCAGTAATATTAATTATATGTATTTAAAATTTATGTTTAAATAAATGTCTCACTTTTCAAAAAGCTTTAAGCTAAACAACATATAACAAGGATTTAACATAATGACTTCATAAAACAAGACACGCTCGGCTGAAAAATGTGTTAATTTTATTACAAGACCCTCTGGCCCGAGTACATATCATATAATATAAATACATATTATTTTTACACAGATAGTTTCGTTTAGGACTTCACAATCCACATGTAATATATATTTTACAAGGACATTAAACAACATTCATATTGCTGCGTTATCAAATAGCAAACATTCGTAAAAATATAATCATTTAATGATTAAACATTATACTATCACACAATTGCAGGGGTTTTAAACTGAATACAAACAAGTCTTTTTTAATGTTGCTTATCTTTTTCTATACCTAGAAAGATCAACGATCGATAAGTCATTAGTAGTGACGTGGAATATACTCTCAGTATCGTCCTGGTGTAAGATCACCATTCAGAAATGCAACGCTGCTTTAAATAGCGTTAGCCGTGTTTGGTGACCTGATCTGAATCTAGGTGCTTTCCCACCTTCCTCTTCCCCATATTCATCCCCTGCCTCACAACATACCCTTATAATTGGAGATGCCATAGTCTCACTTGCTCCAGAAGGTTGGGATTCTTGTGCAGTATTCACATTAACCAAAGGTGACCCCGACGTGATGCGCCCCGTTTTATAGCCGCCCGGCGTGTCGAGAATATTCAGACTTGTATCGTATCTAGAGAGTTCTAGCTACGATGCGTTTTTCATGGGCGAACGTTCCGGAATATTCTAGTAGCATCGCTACATATCTAAAGGAATTAAATTAAAAAAAAAACACACAAATTAATGCGAATTTTGCCAAGAATAAGGCGTAGATCATCAACAAACATTGCAAAATTTATCAAGTCCCTAGTCCTTAGTCCCTGGTGTTCTAGTCCCAAATAAAGTTTTCAATCAAAAGTGAAAACCCGTTCATTTCTTTCACATTCACATATTTTCTAACACGTATCAGTTTTGACAGTATCTGACGCATGAGCTTAGTCATGCCAACTAATCCGGGGCCAGCCCTGGTCATGTTACTATTATATTACAATAAGGACTCGACGAAATTATACATATATAATGTCTCGTCTAATCATCTGAAGAAGACACTGATCAATTCTCGTAACACATATAAGTGTCTTATGCTAATAACATGAGCTCGATCACGTTATGATTATATAACAATTAGGACTCAAGAAGTTATACATAAAATGTCTCGTTTAATTATCTGGACAAGATATTAATCAACTCTGTCTTTAACAACTAAAATCCACTACATTGTATTTTGATTTTCTTCCGTACGCTAGCAAATTTTGGACATTGAAGCAAGCTCTATGAAAAAGAGCGAAGCTTTATTAATGTATCTGTATAGGAGATTGCTGAATATATCATGGACAGTGGACAGCATGATTGAACAGACATGAACGGAAGCATGACTAACGGTGGACAGCAGGACTGAACAGACACGAACAGATGCATGACTGATAGCGGACAGCATCACAGCACAGGCGTCTGTAATGTCTGTGTCCACGGCTGTCCATGTGGCACAGGATCGTGTCGACGTGAGGGGCGAAGGGGCCTGGTTCATCTATCGGAGTGAGGTCATGATCCTAAGGAAGTCACAAATGAGTAGAGGTGTCAAGAGAACATAACTAGGAGACAAAAAGGCATAGCACAAGTGCTACGAGACAACAAGTGCCATATTTACAAATTGATTGTGAGAAAAGTAGTGGAAGACTGAAAGGTGTAGAACTAAGGTGATTTTTACAGTTAGGGGGCTTCCGTCATTGGAAATGTGAAATATTCAAGTTATAAAAAGCTTTTCCAATTGGCTGACAACAGGGAGAAGTGTAACAGGATATTTGCCAACATTCTTTAACCCATTTGGTCTCAGCCATATTTTAGCTAAAATTTCTAAGAATAATAATGTTTCACAAATAAATTTATTCAGATGAAAAAAGATTCCTCTAATGGAATTTCTTATTTTTACATTGTTTCCGATGTCATTGCCTTTATCCGTTTGGGTGCCAATCGTCGATTTTCGTCGATTCGTGTTTTAACGAAGATTGCCGATCGTCGATTTCCGTCGATTGCGTCAGTCGTGTTCTGATTCGCGCGTACGTCTGTACGTAAAATTCTCATTTTTTCGAAACGCCTGGACTTCGGGATCCTCCTCCGCGTCATTCTAAACCAATATTCTTTAATAAAACACTGAAAAAATCATCGAAATCCTTGAAAATTCAAAGAATTTATGGGGTTTTAAAAAAATATTATACCATGTAAAAGTCAAGAGGTGTTACTATTGTTGTTCGTCTAGTCAGGGCCGGCCCTGAGCCAAATGGCGCATGGCATAAGTAAAATTTTAGCGCTCCTTGTCAAAACCAGTAGATGCCTAGGCCCTAGGTAGTAGATAGGCGATCACTGTAATCAATTATATTTTGATGATTTGTATGTATGCGTAGCGTGGTTTTTATGAAAGATAATCTTACGTTAGTTTAGGTATTATCACCCTTTGAAATTCAGCGCCCGAAGTGGACTGCTCTAATTGCGCCCGCACAGGGTCGGCCCTGCAATAATTATTTTTTTATTACTTGACATAATGAATATCTTTCAACAATATATTTATTGTTATTAAGTTTAATTTGTAGAACTCCATTTTATTTTTTTATTTTTTATATATACAATAATATTATTATTGGGTTTATAAAAACAGTTTATTTTTAAACAAGTTCTGCTGTGTAATTATTATTACGCGTGACAGCTGTTTCGCCCTCTGAAGGATTGACAAGTTTGAAGACAGTTTGATAATGCCTTCAGAGGGCGAAACAGCTGTCACGCGTAATAATAATTACACAGCAGAACTTGTTTAAAAATAAACTGTTTTTATAAACCCAATAATAATATTATTGTATATATAAAAAAAAAAAAAAAAAAAAAAAAAATAAAAAAAATAAAAAAAATAAAAAAAATCTTTCAACAACTTGAACATGTATTTTGTGTACATATTCTTGTATTTTTGTGCAAGGTCAAATTAAATCCTATTAAGTTGTTGCAGTAAGACAGATATCCTGGGTTTGATTCCTAGTTTAGACCGTTACTTTTTATTTTTATGTGTCTTGTTCTGTTTCGTTTAGATTTATTAGTATTATCTTCTACTTCAATGCTCAATACATCGGTGGTAATGACCCTGTTTTGTATTACTATCCATTGTCTTTTCGAAAATAAAAAATATTTTGATGTGTGCATAGCTGTGGGTTTTTTTTATTTTCTTTTTCTGCATTCCAATATTTTTATTTTTAAAATATAATTTTTTTGGGCTAGTGAATGAACGATGTTCGCTGGGTGCAGTTATATTGTCTATAGTAACACTATTTTTAAATGGCCTTGAGATTTCTCTATCTATATGAGTGGTTTGTTTACGGTCTACGAAATATTTACCTGTCTGGACCGTACAACCGTTTTATCTGTGGTTAAGATGGTGACAAAATCCCCCCCCCACAAAAAGCCCGTAGAGAGTGGTTTATTTATGGTCTCGCTGTGTCGTACACAAGACGGCTGAGTATGTAATGTCATGTTTTGGAGTAGAGATGTGGCGTAATGTGAATCCAGGTGATGAAGGCGATGTTTCATCGTCCATTTCTTTGATGATGGTGTCCGATTCCCAGTGACTCCATCACGCCAGGAGACGGCTGAGATTGTAATGTCATGTGGTGGAGTAGTGGTAGGGATGTTGTATAATGGTCCTGGTGACTAAGGTGATGTTTCATCGTCCACTTCCTTGATGATGGTGTCCGATTCCCAGCGACTCCGCTGCGCCAGAAGATCATTTAGTTTCTAGAAACAGGAATTCAACTTTATTAAGTAATGCCAACTTGTGAAATTTAACAAATTAGCACAATACTTAAGTGCAATTGGAAATATATTGGCTTTTGGTCTCATATATACGGAGTAAATCATGTTTTGACATAAACTTCTCAGTGGCATTGAAACTATAGTTACAACTGATCTCAATAAGTTAAAGTTCCATTGCAAATAAGCTTGCCACTGACGACAACAGTCTTAAGTGCCAATCAACATAAAAATTTTATATCATAAAAACATAACATTTATCATAAAAACCGCTTTTGCTGATAGACAATAAAAAAATCATGCAGCTATTTTGGGGTAACTACTTAATGGTAGATTATATAAAATATTTATTTATCTGTTGGGAAAGTACAATTTACAAAAAAAAAAAAATTAGAATCAACTGGCGCACCACGAAAATTTAGTGTTCGCACACAAAGAGTTAAGAGCTACTGGAATTAAATCGGCCTTCGGAATAAATATTGTCCTAAGTGCCATTGGCACATACTCTTAAGTGCCCAGTTATAAATAAATATTAGCCATGGACCCCATGCCATGGAATAAAAAAATAAAAATAAAACTTTTTAAAATGGATAGTACCAGAAACCTTTTGTTTTTATATTGCCATTATACCAGATTTAACAATATCCTCAGATAAACCGAGTCTACTAAACAGTGGGTAGAAAAAGACCTGAGGGGAATTGATGATGATGATCCGCTGTTCGATTTTGGGGTTCAGCTGACACGACTGCTGCTCCAGATCATCCAGGGACGCCCGCCTCGTTAACCTGGTAGACACCAAACACAGAAGATAAGTTATACATCACACACCTTGCCAAACTCACCAATAACAACATATTATGTACATAATTAGTTAATACATAAATTAATCAGTATTTTGCAAATGAATGAGAAAAGTAACCTTTCTTGGAATTTGAACGGCCATTTTAAAGATGAATAATTTAGAGTAATGACATGACTTTTACTAACAATCAGAGGGTTCAAGATTGTAGAAATAAATGAACGGAAGTTAAAATTGTTATTGTTTACATATTATTTGTTATAAATTGTTATTGCTAAAGTTGTGAGTTCAATTTTCGATGAGGAATTTTCAAAGAAACAAACATTTGCATTTTATTTATATAGATTTCTATATAGTTTATTCTTGGTATTTTTGCTCAAGCTGAAATTTTGATCTCTTTGAATGGAATAAACTGAAAATACTTGATCACAGGAAATTTTGAATAAGCAATGTCAATATAAAATTTAGGAGCGACTTAGAAGTAAGTAAAAATTCAAGTTCTGTTATTATTTAATCGTGTGCTGGTTGTTTTACAGTGTTTGGATAGTAACATAACTTTAATAGGACTATTAGAGGACTAACCGAGCTCTTCATACTCTAAATAATATTTGTCTTAACTCTAACATTGACATTTTTTCGGATTCACTGCCCAAATTCAAACGTGGCATCATGTCAATAATATAAACTGTTCAATGCACGCGCATACATACAGACACACACACACACAAACACTCACACATACATTACACATGTCACACACACACCTATATACTACACACATCACCTGGTAATTAAGGAATAAACATACCACTTAGCAGACATTACAAGGAAACATATCATAGGTACCCAACATGAAGTATCTTAGTCCTGTATATTATTTCATCACGGAACTTGAATTGTTCAAATTCTGTGAAACAACCTGTCCTTAGTGTGAACCATTTTGATTGGAATTAATTAACACTAAAATGATTGTATAATGTATATGCATTGTATTTAAGAAGAATAAATGAATGTTTCCATTGGTTCTGTTTGCCCATTTACACATAAATACTGCGTAAATATTACTTTTATCCGGAGTAAGTTGTGATTTTTTACGTTTTCGTTAACATTATTAATTGATCATAATTTTAAATAAATAAACAAAATGGGGTAAGCAATGTATCGGACAGCAGAGGATTTTTACAAAAAATAATTGTTTATGTTTTCTCACACGTTTATGTATAAGATAACTCACCATTCAAATTATTCTTATCACCCTACGCGTGTGCTGTTACCCGCAATCGTGGAACAGGAGTAATTAATTTTCGGCGCTATGACCCATGCATTCCTTTGAGATATAAAAATAACAAACCCTATTAACAAGTGTAGACACTCTATACTTGTAGCCCAATAAATAGGGAAGTAACTGGCCCAGTCAGTTGTCGACGATATTCGTAAAGTCCGTGTTTCATTTGCAAATCCCCTCAAGAGGGAGCCAATAATTTACAGTCAATGTGAGTATCCAGTACAAGCATATTCATATGCAGTTCAATTTTTTTTAGAGATAGCATTGTAACTGTCGAGTGCAGCTAACTTCTGCACGGCCGTGCCGATCTCGGGGCACATGTCGTCGTTAAACTTACCTCCGGCTGAGGGTGATGAGGGACTGGCGATGCTTGGAGTGCTTGGCCTTGCCGGTTCGCATGTTGATAGCATTGAAGTGGTTCTGCACGGCCATGCCAATCTCGGGGCACATGTCGTCGTCCAACTGAAATGTTACAAAAACTGTTACTGTGTACTTATTATGAGAATCGGCGTTTAACCCCTTGGTATTAGAGCAACACTCTATTGGCACACATAGATTGTGCTAAATGCCTCACAGCGCCCCTTTTCTCACCCTTATTCAAACGTATCATATTATGTCGTTCGGCATTCAATACCGCAAAAGGGAAAAGGTTTCAAAAAGTGAAATTTTAATGCCATTTGATTCATAACCCTTTTTCTCCTAGCATCTTTATCTACAGAATGTAAAATATATATTTTTTTACAATATAAAACCCACAATCAAAGACAATGTGTTGTGGTTTATCATTTTTAATTTATGTCTTACGAATATGTGATTCGTTTTATGTCAAATTCATGGTATTGCAAATGGAATGGAATGATGATATGTAACAGACAACGGCATAGGAAATATCATGAAATACAAATTCATGGTATTGCAAATGGAATGGAATGATGATATCTAACAGACAACAGCATAGGAAATATCATGAAACACAACTACATGGTATTGAAAATGGAATGGAATGATGATATGTAACAGACAACGGCATAGGAAATATCGTGAAACACAGATAGTTCCATGAGAGTAACTTTTTGCCATCCAAACGAATCCACTTGTGAAACATTTAGTTTTTTTTTTACTGAAAAATGGGTGAGGCTAAAAGGGTTAACGGGGACTATTCAAATAACAAAACTCAAAATGGTGATCATTATATTGATGATCATCAAATGTGATGGACTTTGAAATATCCCAAAGAAGAGGTGAGAAAATGAAATTAACATGTATTTATATAATACAGTAAAACCTCGCTAATTCGAAATCCACGGGACATCAAAAATCAAATTTCAAATTAACGAATTCCCATGTAATTCGATATATTAGGAAAAAAAAAAGATGCCGAAAATCGAGTTCCTCGGCCGCCCGGTTCGAATCCGGGTACTATCTCAGGAGTAAATTAATATTAATACGAATTATTCCCGTGTAAATCGAATTTTCACAGCCGATTATCGCCGCGGTCGGCCCTTCAGTTTAGTTATTCTAAGTAAAATTCGTAAAAATACGACACATTTTCGCATAACTCAAATTTTCGCGGCAAATTACTGTTGCGGCCGGCCTTTTAAATTCGGAAATTAGAAATAAATTCGTAATAATAAGACATATTTACCAGTAAATCGAAATTTCGCAACTGTTCGAAACTCGGATATTCGAAATAAATTGGAAAAAATACATTCCAAGACATTCCAGTGTAAATTGATTCAGATTTACAAAATAATAATACTAATTAGGACGATGTATAAACACGTAAAAATACAAATAAATTTCGAATTACGAATTTCGAATGAAAAAACCATTTTGTATGAAAAAAAATTTCTGTGGATATTTTTTTGGCAAAAATTTCGAATTATCGGGGTTGGAATTAATGGGGTACTACTGTATAATCTTCTTGAGTCGATTCCTTATTGCTGAGAATAGTGATTCTTACTCCAATTTCCATGGTGAACCAGACTCCTTCGCTCCTCACGGTCCTGCTCGCATGGAGAGCCAAGGATACCGACATTATGAAAGCCTCTGAAAAATCATGACTTCTATGCATCGGTGATTTTCCTCTGCTTCTCCTGTCTCTCACTCTCTATATAATATATAATATAACGAGTTTAATACCAGCACTTGGCAGCCATTGAACATGGTGTATCCGTCCCGCCCCTGGAAGAGGTACCTCTTGATAGCCAGGCGGTACATCTGCTGCGGCTGTAGGTACTCATCTCCCACGCGCACCGTCTGCAAGTGCACGCGGCGCCCGCTCGGCTGCGACGGGTCGAAGGCAAACGACATGCCTGCCACCTGGGAACCAAATACATAACCACTTAAGTAAACATCCCTCAAACAAGTCCTGGGTCAATCATGACCGGGTAGATCATTTTGACCCTGTCATGAACCGCAAACGATCTACCGGGTCACTTTTTCAAAAAAGATTCGATCATCTGGCGAGCAACCATAGATGTATAAAGTTGTATCTCGTTCTCGCAAAAGAGAACTAAAGAACTAGAGAAGGTAGATAATTTAAATCTGAAATAGGCTGCCTGTCCAATCCAGCCGGGAAAATTTTACTATCGCTATTTCTCTCAGTACCGTACCGTACTGTCGTCAGCAGCCTCTCGGCTAAGCACAACAGATAAGAATAATAATGAATGAAATAATAATCGCTTTGTTACTTGTCACTCAGCGCACTTGAGGTGATCTTTCACGAAAACGGCGTTAAATAAATTAGACAAATATTATTAGGTATATAGGGATTATTATTCATGATGTTTGTTGCGTTTTAGGTCAAAGGTAGATAAAAGTGTGATCCTATGATTTTATGGTGTGTTACGTAACAGAATTCTCTAAACACATTTAAAAACCCCGCGAAACAGTATTCAACGCAGAAGTCGTCGGCGCAGAATGGTGCGCATCCATATCCGCGCACCGAAGCCAGCAACCCAACGGTTTACGTGTGTCGGCCATCTTGGCCACACTCTCCACTCTCGGCGCTGCCCAACGGATCGCCCAGCCGAGCACGCGCACGATTGCGCTTGTGCACCTGTACAATGTTCTGGAAATAACTCCTTGTTTGGCCCTAGCAAACACCCCGCACCCGTGGAACATCACATGTAAGCGTTCTCCAAACCTTTACTCGTTATGTGCCTATTTAAAAGCCTTTCACAGACGTCTGCCCGACGAACCGAAATGAGAGATAGATTCGTTAGTTTCAACCAGTCAGGATTTATTTAAGGATGAATATTATGTGTCCTTTGTGTTATCTCTGTGTGTGTTTGTTTGTTTTTTTGTAAATACACCCTGAATCATTCCATTATAGTGTTTCATTTGAAGAGAGAGTGGAGTTGAATTGTTGAATCCGTCCCCCGTGTCAAGTCATGATGCCGACCCAAACTGAGCTAATCCATGAGTCTCCTGGTTCTACCACTGAAGTTGTGCCAGCCGCTCTGATCTTGGTGACCCTCATACGGTCGCGCAAGGTGGAGCCCTCCTCACCCACGCTGGCACCACAATACCGGCAACCCTAACAGGTGTCAAAGGTTTTTGAAAGATCAAGAATTATTCAAAAACATTTTTTACACCCATCTAGGTTTATTTTAATATTTAGCTATGCACATTATTCTCATACTTCTGCTAAAATTTGTTACAAACCCGGTGTATATAACTCCTAAATAAAAAATCCCGTATCTTGCTTTTGAGCTTTATTGACGATAGATTAAAATAAAGCTTGGATGGAATTTCAGCAGGCAGCAAGAATGATTCTGGGCCCTGCCTTGGGCTAGAAATCGTATTTATCTATGTCTCAATCCCTTCATTATCGACAGCTCTACTGTTACCAGTGCCATCTATGAATAAACTCTTAAATACCATCTAGTACAAGGCTGCCCAACCTTTTTAACAGTTGGGCAAAATTGACGATTTAAAAGTCACTGGCGGGCCACTGACTACTGACGGTTCCTATTTTTGTTACCTAAGCTTTTTAATGTCTTGTTTTATGCAACAAACAAATAAACATATTGAAATTTTATTGTCGTTTATTGAAATAAAATAAATAGCATCTACTGCCAAATAACGAAACAACATTTTATGTATTAAAATCTAAATCCAAGTAATTGGTACAGTCGATGTGATTTCTGACATTGTTATTGAGCTTCTCTTTCAAATCTTTAAGTATGTCACTCAACCAGTACTTATTCTTGAGTAAATCGCTTTCCAAAGGTAACGCCCCTTTTTCTTCTAAAAATTCCAACACTTGCTCCCTCAAGATGAAGAAATGTTTTAACATGTTGCCCCTTGAAAGCCATCGCAAAGAGCAATACAGTTGTAACTCTCCAAATTCGCTGATTTCTTTTTCAAATAAAACTCTGAATTGACGTCTGTGAAGAGCTTTTGAACGTATGTAATTTATTGTACCCGATCCATTATATCATTCAACTTTATGTCCTTTGCACACAACACCTCCTGGTAGATGATGCAATGATATGAAAATATTTTTCGATCCAAGTAATTTTCAAATTGGCGGGTATTTTGAAAATGGTTCACGCGGGCCGCTTATAATTCGTTGACGGGCCACAATGTGGCCCGCGGGCCTGGGGTTGGGCAGCCTTGATCTAGTATAGCACAAGATTTTCAAATATCGACATTCTTTCTTGAGCAATCAATTTAATTTGTCTATCTGAGGCCTGGGGGTCAAAAGGTTGTAAGTAAAACAGAGTTCAGACTTGTTGGGATTATGTGTTCGACAGTGTCAACATATCATATTATTATTACCTGGGGGAAGCGACCTTCAAGCTTGGGATAGTTGCTGACTCCGTTCTCCAGGGCGGCCAGCACTGTTTCTCCGCTGCAGGAAATGACCACCAGGGGATCCTGCATGGGGATTATGCTGGACAGGTCGCGCATCGTAAAGTCTCCTGCCGCGTGAACCTGTGTTGCCATTAAATCACCATAGAATCAGTTACATATTTGATAGAAAATTATCATAGAATCAGTTATTTGCTAATAAATTACCATATAATGAGTTATTTGATAATAAATTACAAGAGAATCAGTGTTATTTCATAACAAATTACCATAGAAACAGTTATTTGATAATAAATTACCATATAATGGGTTATTTGATAACAAATCATAGAATCCGTGTTACTTGATAACAAATTACCATAGAAACAATTATTTGATATTAAATTACCATTGAATGTTGTACTGGACGTGAATCCGCAGCAGACTGTAGATTTAGGGCGCCGGGTCCAAACCGTGTCTTCAGCCGATGAGAATGCTCCTTTACGGTCGATAGTGATGATAGTTGTTAAAGTTGAAGAATGTTATTGCAGTCTGCCTCCTGCACCCGGTGCTCGGTGAATGTTGGGCACTGGGTGTGCTGTTGTCTGTGCTCGCTTCTGGCGTTTGGCGGTTGCCTAAGAGGGCCGGCTGATATTAAGGAGGTAAACACCAGAAGATTTGGAGCAAAGACTAGGCAGGGTGAGGCAGGTGAAGGGCAGGAGTCACTTGTAGAAAGTAGTAAAATACTTGTTTGTTTGTAAAGATGAACTGATTTATTGTAATTATGTCGCTGCTTATATCCTATTCGGTCCACTCACACTCGACATGTGGCTGTCGACTAAAAAGGGGTGGGGGATTTTACCCACGCTACATGAGAGTACATAAGCCACCGCAAAATGTTACATATTCATTTTTGCGGTGGGCTTGCTGAAGGCGGACGCTTAAATTTGAGACTTGCAAAAGATTTTGCAAGCTCGCCTGTATTACAATTACATAGTTTTATGACATAGTAGTTATAACAATTTGTATCTTGACAACTAGATTTTTAGTTTGTCAAGATACGACAAAAAATAAGAAATGTTTGTACATATATTATATTTGTAAATTTGATCTTTTTGTATTTTGTATTTTTATAAACGGATTAAAAAAGATGAGTGTAGCTTTTTTCTGTTGTCCGATATCCATTATTTTCCAGCATTCATTCTTTTCTTTTAATAGGACTCTTCAAAAACGATAAATAGATGTTTCACTGTTGAATGGTTAGTTTAAATACAAAGCGGGCAACGACTTGAAGTGGTTCCGGAACAGGTAATCAGGTTAATTTGTAAGTTATCATGGTATGAAGTAGAGTGTTGTTTGTTACCTGGTTACTCCTGAATGCACCCGAGTGGATGATGACCAAGTCGGCGCTGGTGGCAGCCAGCACCACGTCGCAGATCCAGTTTCCGAGGTTGGATTCACTGGTGCGGATGGCCGTAACGCGCCCCTCTAGCGGCACGGTGAACGTGCCCAGCACCTCGTCCATCTTTCCTTCCACAACGGCTGTAAATGCAAATTTCGCACATGAAGAAACAAAGGGATGAAATAGATAATAGTGTGATATCCTTGATATATCATGTAGAAGTAAATTGATCCGATCCAGTCCAGCTCCCATTTATAATATATATTTATAACTGAACACTACATAATGTTTTTGTCTTAATATACAACTCACACGCCAGAATAGCAATGAAGCACGACGCAGTCTTTACAAACACATTCACATACACATTCACATACACTACACGGACATACACACCAAATAGAAACAATGGCATGGAAGCGGCCCGAGTGTCGCCGAGCAAACTGCACGGAGCCAATGAAAGTTACGCGTTTGGTACACATCAAACGGTACCTAGACAGGTAGAAATAAAGGCGAGGTGCCGCACTAATAACGTTCCATGCCTCATCTCCCTAGTTTCTGTCATCTGTGTGAAGGCCCGCAATGTCAACGTCGGGGTTCTTCAACGTTCCTATCCTGGCTGGGCTACTTCAGAGACCTCCGTCCATTGCAGACCCATCCTCTCCTAGCATAACCTCTAGAGTTACTTTCCCCAACTATTAGAGCTTTGTCCTTAAGGGTATACTTAAAAGAATTCATAATCTGCTCTTCCATAGATGGCGCTAATTTAATAAATTTAAGAAAAAAACACTTTTGGAAGTTATGCTTTAGAATATTAAGATAAATTATTTGTTTATGCCCGTACATGAGCAACATGATTATAAATAATTAGTTTTGTCCGTGTATGTTTTGAATGCCTTTCTTGAAAGACTTGAGTTTTTATACAGACAAATTTTTTTATTCAAATACATATTGCGTATGTACGGGCGTAAACAAATAATTCATCTTAATATTGCATAACTTGCAAAAAGATTTTTTTTCTAAAATAATTAAATTACTGATGTCTATGAATTTATAAGTATATAAGTATACCCCTAAAAATAATAATATACAACTGCTTTGTGTTCTAGCTACTACAATTTTCTGTAGAAAAAGCCATAGGACTAAGAGGAAGGTGGGGGAGTACTTAGATATTCAGATCTGGTCACCAAACACAGCTAAAGCCATTTCAGGCAATGTTTCAAATCTGAATGGTGGTCTTACACCAGGGCGATACTCAGAGTATCTTCCACTCTGGAAAGTGCCGCAAGTATACTATATATTATTTTAAATGAATGAATTGTGAAATAACCCAAATTAATCAAATAAAATGTACTTGGGATTCGAACCCGCGATCTTCGGCTTGCTAGTCGAGAGCCTTACCCCTCGACCAAAGAGGCTGTCGGTTTTTGATAGTGAAAATCTTATATTATATCAGAGACATAGGATGATGGAGTTAATACAAATAGTATATACGAACAGGAGTAATGTTCCAGCTTCTCCTTGAGCACCGGATCCTCGGCGTATGCGGAAGTGACCTGGATCTCCTCGATGTCCAGATCCACACGGTTGTTCTTGTCGAAGTTCAGGGTGATCTTAGACAGGTTGCGGAAGTCACTGCCACTCTTTATGATGTACTTGCCATTTAGCTGGGGAACAATATTTTTACCTATTTATTTCATGGTCAATCCGATACTTCTTTCGAAGACAATAAAATGTAGAAATTCAATAATCTGAAATTTTTATCGTTAAATTACTGCCGTCATAAGCAGAAAGGCAGCTGGAAATTTTCAATGGTCACATTCAGATATACTATTTATTATAAGTTGATAAACATAAAAGATCTCGTACATCAGAATGTGACCATAGAAAATTTCCAGTTGCATTTTTGCTTACGATGGCAACCTATGGAAACATCAAGTGACAGTGGTTTTGAAACAAATTAAAAAGAATATTTTTAACTCCAGAATTTGACAGGAACTCCATTTTTTATATGTTTCTATTTTTAAAAGTGCAGGTCCATTCCATTTTTAATATGTTTCTATTTTTAAAAGTGCAGGTCCGTTCCATTTTTAATATGTTTCTATTTTTAAAAGTGTAGGTCCGTTCCATTTTTAATATGTTTCTATTTTTAAAAGTGCAGGTCCGTTCCATTTTTTATGTTTCTATTTTTAAAAGTGTAGGTCCGCTCTATTTTTTATGTTTCTATTTTTAAAAGTGCAGGTCCGTTCAATTTTTTTATTTATTTTGATTTAAAATCTAATACATTGCTTCTCAGATATTACGTACATTTCAAAAACACCAAAAAATAATCATGCAATTATCTATCTTATACAGCGTTAGTTTGTATATTTAGTTCTTATCTAAGAACGGATTGTTTCATAGAATTTGAACAATACAATGTATAATTTTCGGAAAGTATCACTAATTTCTGGACACGGTGTGTACATAATATACTTGTATGCAAAAATATAAATGTTACACTCTTTTACTTTTGGAGCATCTTAGGATGTTTCACAGAATTTGAAAAAACTAATTAAATTTCAAAGTTAATATTCAAGTTCCGTGAAAGTCCTAATCAAGTACTGTGAAACAACCGGCTCATGGTGAAATAATAACACAATTTTCACAAAACTTGAATTTTCACAAAACTACAATTTGAAAATGAAATTTGATGATGAATTTGAAACTGTGAAACAACCTGTCCTTAAGTGTTATTCATCAAACTGTAGCAGCAGCTACAAGGTTTTAGAAGATCGATGCATGCAACCCGCATCGCATTGGAAACTACTAGTAAAACAGCGAATGAACGCTACTCCTACTCGCGATTTTCCAGTTTGTTCTCGAACGAGTGTAACCTATATAAAGTGGCTAGGTCGCGGTACCTAGGGCAGCCTTTAAACAGCCAGTGAGGGTGTCCTCTGCAACTGTCCAGCTGACACTGAGGCGGGCGGCCGATACGCCGGCTCCCGCACTCCGCACCGCCTCTCCACATCTCATCTGGATTCAGTCCGTCACCAGCTGGACCACCGTACAAATTACAGGGGGGGACCGCTAAATAGATTATGAGAAATCCTCATCTCAGAACCCTGTCCAATTGAGGTGACGAGTAGTAGATTGTACCTATATTTATTAAAAGTTTCTATTTATGTCCATAGATGGCAGACACTGTATGTATGCTTCAGTGATTGTTAGTAACAGTCAGAGATGTGCAAAATGGGTACCCAAAACCATTTGAAATGCAAAATGGAAATGGGTCAAAACTTTTCCATTTGAAAATGCAAAATGCAAAATGGTTTTTAGAAAAGCATTTTAAATGCAAAATGCAAAATACCTATTTTCAAAATGCATTGAAAATGCAAAATGGTTTCTCAGGTCAAACAATTAAAATAATTATAGAATTTTTAAACAACTCGGTCATTTAATAATGGACATCAATGTAGAACAAACATATTACATGATGGTAACTACAAAAAAACCACGACTACAGATTATGAAACCACAAAAAATTTGCACGGGACTAATGTTGCCAACGTAAAAACATAGAAACTGCTATCTAACATTTAATATTACAGCGTCACACAGTGGGCTGAAAATCGCCTTTCATAGACATATAGACTTGAATTTTCAAGGGTATTTTTTTTTTGGCTAGAAATGGATTCTGTTGATCATTACTATTCTATAAAATTTTGTATGAAGCAATTGCGTGTACAAATGAAGGCGTTATCATTTTTTTAAGATAAATTTGTATGGCACTGACATTAAAAGTGAGAGAAAAATCTCTGGAATCATAAGGTTGGCCACTATATCCTTATTTATATTCTTATCCAAATTTTTCTTAAAAAAATTATAACTCCTTCATTGCTTCATACGAAATTTTATAGCATAGTAATGATCAGCAGAATCCATTTCTAGTCAAAAAAGACCCTTAAAAATTCAAGTCTCTATGTCTATGAAAGGCGATTTTCAGCCCACTGTGCGTCATGACCCCATGTTCAGTATTTGAATTAGTATTTTTAGTAATGGTATCACTCAATTGCCAGGGCTCCTACCAGGGAGCAACTTGACAAATGTAAATTATCTCTTATAGCGAGGTTGAGGACCGACTGATATTTGGGGCTTATGAAAAAAAGATGAGTGGAGATAGTAGGAAGAATGTTGCAAAAAGCATTTAAAATGGAAAATGCATTGAGGAAAGCATTTAAAATGCAAAATGGTTTTTAGAAAAGCATTTAAAATGCAAAATGGAAAATACCCATTATACATTTTGCATTTCCATTTGAAATGGATTTATTTGAAATAAAGCACATCTCTGGTAACAGTGGTAATTCAGGTGTTGTGGTGACTTACCAGGATGTTTTCGCAGACATGGTCGTGCCCGCCCAGGATGAGGTCTATCTCCTCACACTGTTCCGCTAGTTTCATGTCATTTGGAGTCCTCATGTGCGTCAGAGCTATGACATAATCGCAGCCCTAAAACATTAAAGACGTATATATTTACAGTGACATAAACACAAATACATATTGTAATGCAAAAATCCTCTTTTTTGCCCATCTAAATGTATTGAATTAATGAACCGGAAATCAATGGAAATTTCATTAGCTCCACACCGGGGGCCATGAGGAAAATAATTTCCCTCGGGGTCTATGTCATCTTTGGGGATGCTTTGTGGGAGTTTTTTTTAAGGAAAGGGAGGAGAGGAAGATCTGGGAAGGAATAACGTACGAGGGGTGGGTAGGAATCAGGGGGTCAGTGTGTCTAGGAGAGACGGACGATTGAATTCATCCCTCCCACTGCGGTGCAAGGCGATGAGTCGCTAGAGATAAAAAGATCTTCCTCAACCAGTCTCTCCAAATCAGGCCTGCCACACAGTAGGTGGGCAAACGCATCCGCCGCCAAGGCCTAGATAATCATCAACCCATGAACCCGGGCACTCTTGCTGAGTCACCAAACATAGCCAACCACTTGGGGTGCCTATTGCAAATATATGAAAGATCTTTCAGCTCCTAGGCATATAGGCAAATTAATTATTTAGCGGTCCGTTTCTGGGCTTCTCATTGTTCGAATCCCCCTTACCGTCGTAACGTACAGACTTGCCTCGGTCCCTGTTTGTACCCACCATTTAATGTTTATTTGATATATCAATATTTTTTTTGTATATTTATTTATTTTTTGTGTTTATCAATTTCACCTCAAGTGAATTTTACCAATTTGACAAAAATTTTGCTTACCTCGGGCACACACACACGCCCAAAACAATTTCAATTGGTTTATCATTGTGATGAATTTTAATAGGCAACAGTTTGAGACACATCCAAATATATTATCTTCAATCTTTTCACAAATATATTATTATAGAAAGTGCAATATGTATAGTCTTACCTCAGCTTTGAGTTGTGCTCCAAGTTTGGTACCGGCCTGCACATAGTCTAGGAATGTCACTTCTTCAGGGTTTATGGTAGTCAAGGTCTCCAGCCATTCCTGCAAATAGTATAAATAAACACTTTATACAAAATATACAAATTTAAGAATTGTTATGGATTGTTGGCGGGGGGGGGAGGTTACTCTCTCTGGCTGTATGTAATACATATATTTAATTTAATCAATCACGGGAATTTACCTTGACACAACCATAATTCAAAACAATCATGGGAATTTACTGTGACACATTCTGTGTGGGAGCACTGGCTGGATAATGCATTAATCCACTTGGCCCTCAAGCAGGGCCAACGGACTTCCCTGTTGGCGCTTTCGAGCGCATATAGACTGTGGCTAGAGATGCATTACCGGTTCTGGCTGGTACACTGCTGATTGACTTGGAAATTAGCGAAGTTTTGAGGCTCACTTCATTCCCCAGGGTCTTTGGGAGTATCTCCCCCCCCATTTACATTTCTTAGAGGGTACTCTCGGAAAACCGGCTAAGGGACGCGGGTGCTTAGGCTCGTTGTGGCCAATCCGCTCGCCACGCTCATTCTTGCCGGGACTGCCCCGTGATAATGGGGTAAACTGCTCTCGATACGCAGCTTGTATATTTTTATGTTTCAATCATACTTCCACTTGTAAATATTGTTTTCCTTCTTTATCATTTATATTTAGATGCCAAACCACCAGGCGAACTCATCTCTAATGTGTTCTTATTTTGTGTTACTATTAATGTAAGTATGCATACATTATTTCTTACTAACAATCATGCATGCAGAGACATTGGAGGGTCTAGAATCGTTTTAAAATAAATGTAGCTCCTTTTTACAAAAAAAATTAGAGTCTTGACGTGTGCGGCTAAGGAGGTTAAATAATCATACACCCGTCGGGAAAGGGTGGGTCCCCTCCAATGTTATACAACCATAATTCGAACAATGGGAATATTCTCTGTATCACCCATATTTCTAATCAATCATGGGAATTTACCCCGGGACACTTACATTTACATTTCTCTGAATTTACTCTAGCAAAACCATATTTATTATCAATCATACGGACACCATCTCACCTGTTCCACCAATCCCAGCAGTCCGATTCTCCGGCCGCCCCAGTCCACCACGTGCATGATCTTACCGTCGCCGAGCGGGCGACCCGTCTCGTTGTCGATCACGTTGGACATCAGCCACGGGAAGTTGCTCTGCGACACCCACTTGGACAGGATCTCCAGACCGTGGTCTGTAATCAACATCAAAACCTTTTCTAAACAATTTGGAATATTTTTTTAACCCATACTGATATGTGACATCTGCGCATACTTCAGAAAGATTCTAACTGTGCCAAACGAAACACTTTATGTACTAATAGATTTCATAAAAAATTATAAATTTACTATAATTTACCCAAGTAAGAGGGAGGAGTTTTAGCAGCCTCAATGGGGCCCCAATATGCCGAAGCAAAAGAAATGCAGCCGCCCAATCTTGGCGCTGGATAATGCCGATTGGTTAATCATTCAGGAGAAACACTTGTAGACAGTAAATAAACAATACAAGAAATTAATAATTCATCGCTTTCTATACAAACAATCGTATCTCATATTTGGAATTTTTATAGTGGAGCCAATAAACTGTATTTTTTTTTCGGATTCTTATACATTTTATTATTTTGTTTCAATAACGGGGTTTTAATTTTTTCTATCCCATTAGCGAAACATTTAAGGAAACGTAATAATCTGGCAAAAAAATACATTTTTGGCTCTCTTAATAAATATTTAACATTATTGCGTGTTTATATTGATAGTGACGAATTATAGAGACTTCGCCTACATCCCAACTATTTCTCATAGATTTACTTCGATAATAATGGGTAACTGTGGCACTGTGAGGCTTTTAGTACAGTTTGGTGCGCCAGGTGTGCCCATAAATCGGCGCTCTGAAGCTAAAGGGGTTAATATAAGAGTTAAACATGTAGAGCGGATCAACGGCGAAAGGAGTTCAAGGAGAATATAATATGACAGTGAAAGTGAATAGTAGGATGAGTCGGGGATGCCTCAGGAAGACATGGCACAAGTCTTTATAACATTTATGTTTTGATTTAATTTAATATATCAGAATGACAAAAGTTCTTAAGGACGGGTTGTTTCAAATTTGAACAATTCATCAAATTTCAACCTTCATTTTCAAGTTCTCTGAAAGACTTTTTCATGTTCTATTTTCATTTAAGTTCTGTCAAGCAACTAGCCTATAATGGTATAATAACAAAACTTGAATAAAAGAAATTTCACAGAACCCGAAAACGAACGTTGAAATTCGATGAATTGTTAAAATTCTCCGAAACTACCCATCCTAAGAGTCTTAGCTGATAATATGTTTTAAAAACTGTATTTCTTTTAATGGCTATATTTTTGTTGTATAGACCACACAACCATGCAGATATAAAAAATAAAAACTGATAGCATGATACAAAAATTGCTTACCAAAATCATGATTTCCAAATACGGCACAATGTGTTCCAACTTCATTCAAAACGGGAACCATCTGTTCTCCTTTGGTATATCTACTTACTAAAAAAACAGAATATATGTATATACAGGTAAATCATTTTAACACATTTGTCGATACCAGAAAATCGGAAACTGAACATCTTTATATAAAAAATATTCAGAATTGGCTATTGGTAAAGGGATGGAACTATTGCAAAGAATGTCTCGTGTCATTAAATTAAATTAACTGCTCTTTTATTCCATTCTATTCACATGTTTTCTTCTTATTTTTATTTTAATATCTTTTTTTCTCTCTCTTATTTCTGTATATCCTAACATCTTAACATTGTAATCTAAAGAAATATGGCTACCATAATACGGGCATGTGCCTAGTAGTTCCATGATAACTCAACACAGTGACAATTCAACACACTTTTAAAAAGTGATATAAAATCATTAGAAAAGATGAATAAAATATTTTTTTAACCTAACCTAACCTACTTAACCCAGTTAATAAAGTTTTTGTTTCATCACTTTCCATGACTTTATATAACTTTTTAAGGATGTGATGAATTATCATTGTGATGATTTATCCGGTCACCGTGCCTAGTATGGTGGCTGTAGAAACAAAAAACTGTAATCATTTAAATTTTTATGAATAAAGAAACACAAAAATTAAAAATAAAAAAATTCTTTGTGCACACCGAGGGTATCGAAAGTTTGGAACATTCGTCCGCAGTCCTCTCTCACCCCTAAAAAGTTTGGAACATTCGTCCGCAGTCCTCTCTCACCCCTAAAAAGTTTGGAACATTCGTCCGCAGTCCTCTCTCACCCCTAAAAAGTTTGGAACATTCGTCCGCAGTCTTCTCTCACCCCTAAAAAGTTTGGAACATTCGTCCGCAGTCCTCTCTCACCCCTAAAAAGTTTGGAACATTCGTCCGCAGTCCTCTCTCACCCCTAAAAAGTTTGGAACATTCGTCCGCAGTCCTCTCTCACCCCTAAAAAGTTTGGAACATTCGTCCGCAGTCCTCTCTCACCCCTAAAAAGTTTGGAACATTCGTCCGCAGTCTTCTCTCACCCCTAAAAAGTTTGGAACATTCGTCCGCAGTCCTCTCTCACCCCTAAAAAGTTTGGAACATTCGTCCGCAGTCCTCTCTCACCCCTAAAAAGTTTGGAACATTCGTCCGCAGTCCTCTCTCACCCCTAAAAAGTTTGGAACATTCGTCCGCAGTCTTCTCTCACCCCTAAAAAGTTTGGAACATTCGTCCGCAGTCCTCTCTCACCCCTAAAAAGTTTGGAACATTCGTCCGCAGTCCTCTCTCACCCCTAAAAAGCTCAAAGAAACAAGTTGCATAGCAACATTTATCAATTCTGTTTAAATTTAGTCTCCAGATTCAATTAAAACAACACCATGTACATACGTACGATGTGGCATTAGAACGGGCTGCCTCCAGAAAAGCTACATTTTTCTTTTCTTTCCATTTTGTAATCTGTTAACTAAGGATATGCATTATTATATTAAAACCTCTGTTTATACTAATTTTCAAATAAAAAATTTAAAACATATAAAATAACACAAAGATCTTCAAACAAGGTATAATTTAAAAACGGTTGGTTCAAAATACGTAACATATGGTGTGAATCCTGAGAATCTGTCATAAAATATCGATTATTTTTGATCTGGTGACAAGCTCTCTGGTGACGGCCGGCGTGGTCTCTAGTGGTATACGCTTTTGACTACAGATCCGAAGGTCGCGGGTTCGAACCCGGCGTGCGCAAATAAATTTTATTTGATTAATTTGTGTTATTTCACAATTAATTAATTTAAAATAATATATAGTATATTTGCGGCACGTTCCAGAGTGGAAGATACTCTCAGTATCGCCCTGGTGTAAGACCACCATTCAGAATTGAAACGTTGCTTGAAATGGCTTTAGCCGTGTTTGGTGACCAGATCTGAATAGCCAGGTACTTCCCCACCTTCCTCTTCCCCATCTCCCTCCCCTCCCCAATACCCTCAGCCTCACAACATACCCCAATTGGGGATGCCATAGTCTCACTGGCTCCAGACGGGAGCAGTTGGGACTCTTGTGCGGTAATACTGTAAAAAAAAAAAAAAGCTCCTTTTTTCGAGATGTGTGCGGTAGATGTAAACATGTGTGCGGACGATTAGAGGGAATATTGATGGTATGTAATTTTTTTTTTTGAATGGTACTTACGCATGCTGGGGGAGAAAATATCCCCACTGAACAGGACGAGAGGATTTAAGTGAGCAAAACTTTTGACGGCTGTTGAAAATCTTGCCGCGCCGCCAATTGGTTCCGTTTCTGAAATGTTATTATTTTTCATTAATATACTTGCTTACTTATTTTTTTAAAAAGAAAGACAAACATTCCCGGGTTATGAATAACCTGACAATATTTGAAAATCTCCTACTACCACCACAGTAAGTAGAAAATGTTGCTTGTGTTGTGGTGGAGGACTAAGCCAGCCGAGGAATTGAACACACTACGCCTGGGTGGAAACGCGATGTCAACTCAGCTACCGACCGGTCAAATATAAACCACTAATTTGTTAAATCTCAAGTTCTATTATGTCATCGTGTTTTCGATGCGTTGAGCTAGTGGGACTATGGGATTCCCAATTGAATAAGTTGTGAGGCTGAAGGAAGTGGGGAGAGGAAGGAGATGGGGAGAAGAAGGTTGGGATGTATCTGGCTATTCAGATATGGTCACTAAACATGGCTAAAACCACAGTGAAATGCGAAAACACACATAAATAAAAATAAATTTGTTTGTGTGTGCCGGGATTCAAACCTGCAATCTCCGGATCTTTGTACGCAAGTTTGACGTGTGAAAATGAAGTGTCCACAACAATAAAACAGTACGCTAAGTGACACTACATATTTAAGGATGTCTTAAAAATAATCATATGGATATTTAAGTGACATTACAAAAGTCAATAAAGCCTAAGATCAGCACGAAATCGTTAAAATAAATTGAATTAAGGCGATGCACTACGTCATGTAATATTTTAAATTGAGCCGCTATCAATAACAACCCTTACGTTGTAGCAGTTATTTCAAGCCCGCTACAGAGTAATAACATTATTAGCAGTTCTGTCTGGCTCGCTTGAGAGCAATGACTGCAATCAGTTCCATCTCTGATTTACAGCTGCTTTACCACATGGCAATTCCGCCACAACGACGGGCTTGCGGTCAGCACGGCCACCTCGACGCGTCAGTATTCTACAGGAGGCGGTATCGGAGCGTTGTGACAGGGAAAGACACGAGCCACCTCATGGGCCGACACGAATATTACGAGTTTTGATGACGACGCAGATTAGCTATTTTTGCCTTGGTCATCCATCGTACATCACATAAAATATTAGCTTTGCCGATGGCACTGCTTGGCGCCCCTTATTACCATTTATCAGGTTAGTTAAATTTTAAATGTCACCATCTTTTTGTCACTCTCAATGTAACTTTAAATTTCCAATCGTGCATTCAACCTTCGGTTGATGCACTCGCCTGAGACATTTGCTATTGATTAAAGAGTTCTTATGTTATTTAAAAGATGTAGAAATAAATGTTGTATTTTGGAATCTTTTCCTCCTTTCTTTTATTTTCTACACTTATGTTACCACTTATCCTGAGATAATCGGCGCGCAACGTGCCCTTCACCTTATTATCTCGTTTCAATGGCGCCAACGTGGTTGGATGGCCAATATTGTAGCGTTTCAACGTAGATGGCGATAAGGTTTAAATTTTCGCTTAACACCATCCGCCTGTTTTGATTTTTGCAAGAAAAAAAAAATTGGCCAAAAAGTGCCTTTTATTTTATTTTGTGGATGTTCAGGCATAAATATTTAATTTTTTTTCGATCATTTTATAAATAACTTAATTTTCCACATTATACAATAAAATCATAACCAAAAATGGGTTCGTAAGTAGGAGATTTTGAACTTTAAAGCAGTTTTCATAGGCCTTATACATTATTTTTTTCTGAGCTTGTAAAAAGACTTATCTGAAAAATACTCGATTATTTCAAAGGCCAAGATGTATTCTACTCGCAGTATTTAATTAAAGCATCTGAAACATTTCTAGGCGAACAAATTTTCAAACCAAAAACACATGATTTTGCATTACTACGTATGGTATCGCCTTAATAAATAACTTGAAGGTTTGTACTTACGTGTGACCTGTTCAATGTTGTACACATCGTTGAAATGGAGAATCACAACCTTGTCACGCGTCATATTACCGCCGAGGGAAGAAACTGCACGCCTGCCAGCCTGAAGTACCTCCAAAGATACCTAATACACAAAAAATCCATTAAAATCTTTACTTAACGACAATTTTCGACAATCTGTGCAATCACAGTTTTTTTTTTTTTTTTTTATAGTGAATACCTCACAAGAGTCCCAACTGCTCCCGTCTGGAGCCAGTGAGACTATGGCATCCCCAATTGGGGGATGTTGTGAGGCTGAAGGTAAGTGGGGAAGGGAAAGAGGAAGGTTGGGAAGTACCTGGCTATTCAGATCTAGTCACTAAACACGGCTAAAGCCATTTGGAGCAACGTTTCAATTCTGAATGGTGGTCTTACACCAGGGCGATACTGGTAGTATCTTCCACTCTGGAACGTGCCGCAAATATACTATATATTATTTTAATTAATTAATTGTGAAATAACACAAATTAATCAAATAAAATTTATTTGCGCACGCCGAGTTCGAACCCGCGACCTTCGGAATGGCAGTCCAATGCGTTACCACTGGACTATGCCGGCTGTCACACTGTACAAATCTGTACAGATTGTACAGATTACTGAAAGTATACTGGGTTAGGTTAGATGTTAGTTAGATGTGGACCCCTCGCACGTTTTTTTAGCATCTGCCAATGTTTTTTCATGTTTTCAGCAATTAAATTACAATTATTATCACTTTTGATATAACACATATAGTAAACATAAGCGATTAGCTATGAATATTCTTATTTTTCCGATATTAAATCGCTTATTTTGAGATGTGTATTGACTACACAGCACCGGAATGCGTGGATTTTTTTAGAACAGTAAGGGAAAGGTTAATCTCGCGGTGGCGGAGTACACGATATCTAAACTTTTAGCATAAACATACAAAATAGAAATGCCAGGCTATAATCTCAAGTAATATTATAAATGCAAAGCTTTGTTTGTTTGTTCTTATTTCACGTCGCAACAGAGAGCGACCGAGTGATTTTTTGCATAGGGATAGTTGGGGGACCGGGAAGTGACGTAGGTTATTTTTTATTCTTGAAAAACATTTTATTCCCGTGGGAATATTCTTTATACAGTAACTTCTCCGTAATACCACACGAGCGAAGCCGTAGGTAAAAGCTAGTAATTATATATTTTAGACATTACATAAAGTGGGTTGATATCGTACCTAATTTGTAGTCTCACAATAATCCACAGCAATAAAAAATAAAATAAATCTAAAAGCATGTACAACTAATCTAACATTGAGCGCAAAAAACAACTCAAGAGATTAACCGATAGAAGTGTGTTGTGGGCAATAGCGGCTCGTGACTTTTGGGTTACTAGAGTGCTAATATCACAAAAAATGGCATTATTGATGTTGTTGTAGCGGAAATTTTTTTATCATTTTTTTTTTTTATTTAAAAGAAAGACAAACATTCCCGGGTTACGAATAACCTGAAAATATTTGAAAATCTCCTACCACCACCACATTAAGCTGAAAATTTTGCTTGTGTTGTGATGGAGGACTTAGCCAGCCGAGGAATTGAACACCCGAGTGGGACCCAAGTGCGATGTCAACTCGGCCACCGACCGGTCTAATGTTTTCGTTAATCAATTTTTATAAAAAAATATAAAAAATTGTTTGATTCTCGGCCCATTTCATATTTTGATCAAATTGTGATCTGCTTTCAAGCTTAACGGATATGTTGTGGTGCTTGTCAGATGACCGAAATTGATTAAAAGCTAAAATTATTCATGTGTATTGTATTAGGATTGCATCTGTAATGCACAAAAAAAAATAAAAAATGAGCTGAGAATCAGGTTTAAAGGCAACTGGTCAAATGTCAAAAATTCGAAATGGTGCTGATCGCCGATTCGATGGTCATAAAATGTGACGTGAGTTGTAAATAACCTAACCTAATTCGAGTAAAATAAATTGGATGGCCAGATAAAACAGAACAGTGACAAAGCAAAACATCAGCACATGCTTTATAAGAATAGGTTAGGTTAAATGGGGTTAAGTTAGGTTGGGTTAAGTTAGGTTAGGTTAAGTGGGGTTAGGTTAGGTTAGGTTTCACTTTTCTTGTTAAAATGAAAGACATAATCGGCGTAATAGACAATTATTCGAGATCGCTGGCCACGCACCCGTTAATTATTTTCTACACTGCCTACAAATAAACGCGAATTATGCGGGATGTTCATATCGGTTGTTTTTGTTTTATCAAAATGGTGTCTTTTCTCGTAAATTATTATTTACGTAAATAATATTAAATATCAATATTTTTCAACATCGTAAACACAAAAAGTTGTTGTTTTTGTCATTAAGTTGATCAAATGATTGTTTTTTTTTTAAATGCGTATAAAAACGGTAGTTGTAGGTAAATAATTACGGAAATAACATTTGTTTCTATTGGACCAAACATAGTGACATTGCAAAAACTATAAATTTCATTGATAAACTGAACAAAAATATAAAATTTAACACTATATTTCCGTACAAGATATGATTTTTTTTTCTCATTGGGGCGTTTAAAGTAACCTAAATAAATCAATTAAAAACTATGTTTTGGACTTACCTTGAAACAAAGTCACTGTTTTACTTGGTAAATTTTCGGAATCGCTGGACACGGATTATACGAAATATATTTTTTAAATAAAACCTTCTGATTTACCTTAATTACTCTAAAAGGAATCTGACTGCATTTGGGAAATTTTTAATTTTAGTATTTTAATTACGTAAAATGAAAATTCGCTTTCGTTGTATGGGATAACAACTGGAATGATTTCTGCAAAAATCATAAATAAACCACCATAAATAAACCACTCTCTAGATCGATATCTTCGGGCTTTTTGTATGGCCCCATTTTGTCACCCCCTTAACCACAGACGACCACAGATAAAACGGTCGTTTGGTCCAGACAGGTAAATATATTGTGGACCATAAACAAATCTCAAGGCCAGGTAAGTTTTTAGATTCTCACGGCCAAAAGCATTTTTGTTGTTTGTTTTTGGGGTGTTATGCCGTGTTGCGCTAACTCCTTCTTTAGCCGACGTTTCGGACAGCGTTGCAGTGTCCATCATCAGGGCAGATCCGGTAGATCCGAAGATGTGAAAATGTGTCGACTAAAGAAGGAGTTAGCGCAACACGGCATAACACCCCAAAAACAAACAACAAAAATCTCAAGGCCATTTAAAAAAAGTGTAAACATAGACAATGCACCCAGCTAACATCGTTCATTCATTAGCCCACAAAAATTATATTTTAAAAATAAAAATATTGGAATGCAGGAAAAGGAAAATAAAGAAAACCCACAGCTATGCACACATAAAAATACTTTTTATTTTCAAAAAGACAATGGACAGTAATACAAAACAGGATCAGTACAACCGATGTATTGAGCATTGATTTATAATTGAAGTAGAAGATAAAACTAATATATCTAAACAAAACATGAAACAGAACAAGACACAGAAAAATAAAAAGTAACGGTCTCAACTAGGAATCGAACCCAGTCTTACTGCAACAACTTAATAGGATTTAATTTGACCTTGCACAAAAATACAAGAATATATACACAGAATACATATTCAATAAATTTAAGTGTTAATTATTATTGCCACAGCACTAGAAGTTATTCAAATTCTCCTGCAAGGGTTTCATATAATTTCCACAGCTTTGTCGTCAGCAAACATCATGGAAAATGCTGGTTAAATCTGAATACTTACATGATGCAATTCTGGAGAGGTTTAAATGACCTTGTATGATGTAATCGTGGTTTTTTTTTAGCAGTTTTAGCATCCTAATACGTGGTATTGTATCGCGTCGGAATACGGATAGGTCTGAAAAGGAAAATTAATTAAATTATTAGCCAATGAAGTACATTCAGAAATCAGGAACATTGTATCAAAGAACGAGAGGTTAGTACCTGTATTTTACAACGGGTTCGGGTCATTCTTTCAATTGGTGGGGATAGACCGGATAACACACTTTAACACAACACGGCATTAATTTATCACCTTAAAGAATTCTAGCACGTAACATTATTTTTAGATGGGTGAAAGAAAATTCAAAATATTTACGCTAAAAACTTGAACTGACTTTTCAACTTACGAAATGGCGTCTTGGAAATTACCGTTAATTTTTATCGGAGCATAAAGCATGCTTAGCTTCTCTTTCTGTTACACAAGTTGCTATGGTAGAGAGCGAGAGATCAAACTACAATTTTTGCTCTAAGCCAATGAGATCTGAGCTTTCAGCCACAACAGCTTTGTCTATAAGAATTTGGGTATTGAATAACTCCTCCCATCAGGGTTACAAGGTCATGCGGGAGTTATACGCCCCTGTAAACCACTCTCGCAAAAATCAACTATCTATCTTCGGGCTTTTTGAATCCAAAATTTTTATATAGTACTTAACCACAGATATACCACCAGTACTTGACGTACGGAGCGGAGCAGTAGACAAGGTAGAAAACTCAAGTCCATTTAAAAAATGGTGCAACCATAGACAATATAATTGCACTGAGCAATTTATTATTTAGCCCAAAAAACTATTTTAAAAATAAAAATGTCCTTGAAGCAGAAAAATGTCGAAATGTTTTCCGAGGGCAAGGTTCATCTGACTAAGAAAATGAAGCTTTGTCAGTGAAACTTGTTAATCTAAGAAAAAAACCAAAATGACAATAAATTTGCAAAAATACTGAAGAAAATTTGCAAAACAAGATTGTCCAATAGTGCGACGATGAATTCCGACATTTTTCTGCCTATTTTGAATTCATGGTTATATATGTTTAAACCTCTTTAATTTCACTAAAACAATAAGATAATACAGGATAACACTAATCAATAACAAAAATACATAATATATGTTTAAACATCTTTAATTTCACTAAAACAATAATATAATACAGGATAACACTAATCAATAAGATGATTAAGTTGGTCGATATCATAAATAACATTTATACGTTGTGGAGGAAGACACATGCCAAGTATGAAGCATTGTAACAAAAAACTGAAACTTCGGAATAACCTAAAAACTGTGAATTCAGTAGGTAGGTTGAATATACGTTTGTAACTCGCTAACACTACAATGGCTTTATATTATTATCACGAAGAACTTTATTAAGCAACATTTTCGACGTTTCGGACAGCATTGCAGTGTCCATCATCAGGGCAGATGTGTTATCTGAGGTCGTGGTATAAATCAACTGGTTGTGCCTTGTGGTGAAATGTGAGCTTATGTACGAGGATGTGATACCGTATTGCCTGTTTGACTGTTTGAATGATTTGAAAACAGTCAAACGACAACATTCCGTCCTCTCTTTCTGTTATACGAGTCACTATGGTAGAGAGCGAGAGATCAAACTAATCATTCTGCTCTAACCAATGGATCTGAGCTTTTAGCCATACTATTCTTTTCTATAAGAATACGGAGGTGGGCGTGGCGGTTTTAAATTGGTTTCAAGGCCAGAGCTGAGTTAAATGCCCCTGTCGCTACATCAGTAATTCTATTTTTGGTAAGATGGCTTCCTGACAACAACGCGTTGCCGCCGACTTTGACAGCTGTCAGTTAGTAGCATTTGATAACAGGGATTTGTTTATTTACGGTTTACAAAGTCGAGAATTTAAAGGTTAGATCATGGATCCCCATTTCCGCACACAACTGATTGCCAGATTGCGCAGATTTGGCTCCCCTCATAAACTTATAAATCTGAAATGGGAAAATGTCAAGCCAGCGACTCAAGGGCAATAAAACCTTCGGCCAAGGCGGCTATATTGCGAATATTTGAAGGTCGTATTGTAAATATGTAATTTTAAAATATTTAACAATAATTATTTATCTAGATATAAGAGTATAATTGTAAACTTAAATTAAGAATTTATTTTGCAACCATATATCAATTAAATGTACGTATGCACTGGTATGCACAATATTAAGATACCTTATATCTATGGGAGGGGGGAATAAACACATAAGTCAATTTTTTCATTTTTATTTATTTGTCCATCGTGTAGTATGTAACCATGTTCACAAGTGTTCCAAAACACATAAGTCTAGGAACTTTATTATGGATAGTGTTCTCACTGATCCTTATCACACGAAATAATTGACTACAGAAATGGGGGAGAATAAACACATAAGTCTGACTTATGTGCTTAGGAACACAAAATATTTTGAACACTGGCAAGGTCTATGACTTATTTGACATTGTTCTAGTAATACTATTTATCCTATTTACTGTCTTAATTGTGGTGAATATTATTTTACAATGGGAAGTGGAAGCAAAAAGATGGTTAAGTTAGCGATGGAACAGAATAGAGGACTTACTAAAGGTAAAGATATTTTTTGTTCATAACCTAATTTTGACATTCATGATATTTTTTGATACGTGATATTTTTTTCATATCATACTCTGTTTTAAAATGAGATGGCCACTTTGAATTCTAAATAAAACAAAATTACATCTTTTCAACAGGTCCTGCAATAATAATGGATGAAGCGCGGGTCACGAGGGACAATCTAACAGTATTAGAAGAACCAATAATGGATGCTGTACCAAGCACTTCTCGACATTTAGAAAATGATATCTCATTGTTTGATTCCGATGATTCAGTCGAAGATCCGAACTTTGAACCGCCACCTGAGTCAGATGGGTCCATAATATCATCACGAGATACTCCAAATGTGGAAAATTTTAGTGTTACTCCTACTCAGGGAAAACATTCACAAAAAATTAAAGCAGACAGGAAAAATAATCGCAATTCTGGAAAAGACACCTTTACCAACTTGTAGGTTAAAATGTAAATCAAAAATACCAGAAGACAAGTGCACTGATATTTTTAACGAATATTGGGGATTACAAAGTTTTAACAGAAGAAGTTCATTCGTTGCTTCATCGATAACTACCTATATATGATAAAGCCACAGGCAGACCGAGAGCTGAAAACCCATATGATGAGAAAGTACGACTTAAAACTAATAAATATTTTTTAGATGTTGACGGGAAAACATAAATGTTTGTAAGGGCTGTTTTTGAAAATCTCCGGAGAAACGGACAATTTCGTGAACTTAGTTTAAAAAAAAGAAGTTCAGTTGGTGGATTGCAAACATCCGACAATAGAGGCTTGCAGACTCCTAAAAACAGATGGGGTGAGGACAAAATGGAAGAAATACGGACCCATTTAAAGCAATTCCCGGCTTACGAAAGCCACTATACTAGAAGGCAAAATAAAAAGAAATACTTGCAGAGTAACTTAAACATCAACATTATGTACGAAATTTACAAAGCGGAATACATAAATCCAGTGTCAATTCGTTACTATAGAGAAGAATTCCACAGAATGAAACTTTCGTTCAAAAAACCCAAACAAGATACCTGCCATGAATGTGACAAATATAAATTAAAAATTGAGTTGACACAGAATGAAGAGGAAAAGAGAGAAATAATCAAAGAGCGGGACACCCATCAAAAAGCTGCAGATTACAGGTATATACGAAAGAGTCAAGATTCGGCATTAGCAAAAGTAGATACTTCCGTAAAGTGCCGTGTCTTCCGACACCATCATTAGCATCTTCTGTAGCTTTTTATAAACGACAACTATGGACGTTTAACTTGACAATCCACGACAATGCAACTCGTGAGACAACATGCTACATGTGGCACGAGTCCATAGCTGGCCGAGGTGCAAATCAGATCGCTTCGTGTTTATTTAAACACCTTTCCGCGTTACCACCATGTATCAAAAAAGTTATTTTGTACTCTGATACCTGTGGAGGACAAAATAAAAACTCTCATGTTGCTGCAATGCTCACAGCTATCTTGCAGACAATTCCAGTTGAAACTATAGAACATAAGTTCATGGTCTCCGGCCACTCTCATATGGAAGTTGATAGCGACCATGCAGTTATCGAAAAGAAGAAGAAAAAACTAAGTTCCCAGATTAACCACCCATATGACTGGTATCAGATAGTTCGAGGATGTGGGAATCGATTTAAAGTTGTAGAAATGGCTCAAAGAGACTTTTTAATGTTTTCATCACTGCTTAGAGGGCCACTGGTTTTAAGAAAACGAGATTCAGAAGGACAGCCTTTCAAATGGCACGAGGCTTGCTGGTTCCATTATGATAAAAACTTTGGAATTATTGGGTACAAAAAAAGTTTTGCCGACGAAGAACCGTTCCAAACATTAAGTTTAAAAAGACGTAACACTGCAGAGTTACCACAAAATTTTGTATTCCCGATTATTAATAATAATCCAATACCTATAAGTATGGAGAAAAAAAAGACATTCTTTCAATGTTGGATTTAATTCCCACAATATTTCTTGATTTTTATCGACAACTTCCTTCAATTAATGCTCCAGATCAAGATCCAGAACTTGTTGATACAGAAGATGATTAATCGTCGTACTTCAAATTTTACTATTGCAGTTTTATTATCCACCATTTTCATTTCTGCTATGGCTCCCACTGACTATTTTTATGACGACTTATTTTTTCAAACACAAATCTACCCTAACAAAGTGTTAAAATATAAACTGAGAGACAGAAAAAACTGTCTCCTGGAAAGTAAGCTAATTTGACTTATGTAATTATTCCCCCCGCCCATAGATATATTAATTAACTTAAAATATTAAGATTTTGGTCGGGAGATCAGAATCAGCCAGCCAGACATCTAGCGGTAAGAGTGGCGACGCCAGCGCCATGGACCCGAGCAACGTAACGAAGTGGTGTAAAACGGAACCACGATAGTTTAGTACCCTCACGACAGGGGTGCGAGGGTCGCCGGATCGCGCTGCTGAAGATCGAGATGATTCAGAATGAGAGTTACCATCTCATCTCCGCCGAGGAACCTCCTTCCCTCCCCCTTGGAGCGGTTGCCGAGGCTCTTACCTTAACCCCGCTAGACTTCCGCCCAGGAAGCTGCCCTCTCAGGAGTCGCTGCCTGCCGACTCCGCCCTTCGGAGCCTTGACCCAGGCTGAACTGCGAGTGACCGCCCTACTCTTAGCAATACACTGATTCCGCCCTTCGGAACCAGCCCAAGTTGCCGCGTGTGTTATCAGTAATAAATGCGAATGTGAAGAATTCAGAATCATCGAAAAGGGAAGTGCCTGAACAATTTTTGTATGTTTATTTCGTAACGCGAAACAACTGTTTAAAGATATTGAATGAACAATAAATTAGAATTAAGGAAAAGGACAATTAATTTTAAGAATTTGAATTTAAGAATAGTATTAAGACCAGATTAAAACTAACCCTTTAACTTTATACAATTTTTTAATAAATGTTATATTGTTTGTAACTAAGTTACTTTTTTTTTACTCGTTCCTCCTTTTCTTTTACATGCGGCGGCTGGTCGCGGCCAGCTAATATGTGCTCTCGAGCGCCGAACAACCAACAAGATTTCCGACATGGCTAATCACAATACGAAACTCGGTTCGGTCCACAGACATAGGAATTAATAGACGAGAAGATAAAGGCGAGGGGTAAAATCAACTGTTGAAGAACGAAGGGAGTGAAGATGACTGTGATTCGTCAATAAATCAATCTGACAGTAAATAGGCATCTCGCATTATAATATCACCATTTACTTCTTAAAAGTAAAATCTGCTTTGAATGAATAGACATTTTTACATGGGAGCGCAAATTACTCGCCACGTTATGAACAAATTTGCGAAGTCCAAATTCGGCAAAGTAAGGCAGCTTCTATATTCAGAGTCGTAGTTAGTTTCAGAGTATTTAGTTAAGACACTTTTATAAATGTTCATAATTTACTTCCCAGCAACCAACCAGATTTGTGTTTCGCGTCCAGACGTTTCTCGATGTGATAGTAACAACTGATTCATATTATACGATGTGAATATGCTTAAAATAAAATAAAATAATGCTTATATATGGAATGTAATACGACAATTGGGTTTATTCTCTTTTTTCGCATCTATTTTTACCAGTTTTCATAGTACAAGTAAACATTTTGCCGTGTTATTTCGTAAAATGAACCGATGATGCCTCGACCATAGTTCGCACAAGAATGATGACGTCACGTTTTCAAATATCACTTGAGGCCGTACGCGAGCCCAGCCGGCTCAATGGAACCGGTATGGGGAGTGGGGATAATACGCTTTTAATCACTTAGGGCAGGTCTACCTAATATTCATATGTCTATGGTTCGGTCATAATATCTCATTCAAAAGGTACCTACTTATTAAGCGCGCTTAACTTGCAGACCGACTTTGACTTGTGCCTATGTTCGTAGCAGTTCGTTTTCGATTGCGATCAGTGTTCCCGAAGCTCCCGATTTTTCGGGAGATCTCCCGATTTTTCACTTCATCTCCCGATCTACCGGAATGGCATCAATATCTCCCGATTTTTCAAAGCAAGCAGCGAATCGTCGTCACTCTTCGATTCTTTGTTTATGGTCTGCTCAACAGGCAAAAAATTGTCTCTGGCAAAAAAAAAATAATTCCCCCGAATAGGGTATTAACAAGAATAATTAGAGAATAATGATTATCTAAGCATATGTATGTATTAAACCTATACAAACCGAAAATTTATGAATCTTACGAGCGAGAGTTTAGAATTTATTACGTAACGCCTCGATTCGCTTTTTTGGTTCTTCGTTCCTCGTACATATTATTTTTTTTAACATGTCGAGTTTGAATTCAGATTCTGATCGCGGTGCAGGAACGAGTAGGAGCATGGGTGCTAAAAAAATATTCGCAATATTATAAGAAAGAGTGGGAAAGTTTATCCAGTTATGAAGGCTGGCTTGCTCCCAGTAAAAAAAACGCAACTTTTGCATTCTGCAAAAGTTGCAACAAGGATATAAATATTTGTTCAGGAAGAGATTCATTGACAAGGCATTCGTCCTCACAATCGCATATATAAAGCAGAAGATCTCTTTTGTCTCAACCGACGATGTGGATTTTGGACTAAATATTTTGAATAGGAATTTATACCAGGTATTTTTGATTGATATTTTTGATGGGTATTTTTAATAGGTATTTTTGACAGGTATTTTTGATGGGTTTTTTGATAGGTATTTTTCGTGGTATTTTTTGATGAGTATTTTCGACGGGTATTTCTGACGGTTATTCCCGTTGGGTATTTGCGACTGGTATTTCTTATGATGATATTTTGCGACCGGAAAAATGTGGGGAATTTTTCGAATGTAATTCCGTAGCTACCACCCACCATAGATTTCGAAAAATTATTGTGGGGAATCACATTTTGGCTGTGGGGAAATTTTTCTCAGTGAAGTTCTGTAACAACCCCCCCCCCCCTTACAAAAATACTCTGACAACTCCTCCCCCCGGGGCGTATAACTCTCGCATAACCTTGTAACCCTGATGGGAGGAGTTATCCTCAACCCAAATTCTTATAGACAAAGCTGTTGTGGCTGAAAGCTCAGATCTCATTGGCTCAGAGCAAAAATTGTATCTTGATCTCTCGCTCTCTACCGTAGCGACTCGTGTAACAGAAAGAGAAGCTAAACATGTGTTATGCTCCGATAAAAAAATAACGGTAATTTCCAAGACGTCATTTCGCAGATTGAAGTTAGTTGAAGGTTTTAGCGTAAATATTTTGAATTTTCTTTCACCCATCTAAAAATAATGTTGCGTGCTAGAATTCTTCAAGGTGATAAATTAATGCCGTGTTGTGTTAAAGGTTGCTCGAATGGATTCGATAATCCAGTTCAAGGAAGAAGCAGCAAGAAATACGTTTGTTTGTGTGTGCCATTTCGCGATTGAAATAAAAAATACGGTACTCTTGGGATTAAAAAATAATGCGTTGCCAACGCTTAATCTTCCAATCATCATAAAATATCCGGTCTATCTCCACCAATTGAAAGAAGGACCCGATCACGTTGTTAAATACAGGTACTAACCTCTCTTTCTTTGTTACAATGTTCCTGATTCCTGAATGTACTTCATTGGCTAATAATTTGATTAATTTTCCTTTTCAGACCTATCCGTATTCCGACGCGATCTTATACCACGTATTAGGAGACTAAAATTGCTAAACAAAGCCACGATTACATCAAACAAGTTCATTTAAACCTCTCCAGAATTACATCATGTAAGTACCAGTATTTTCAATGATGTTTGCTGACGACAAAGCTGTGAAAATTATATGAAACCCTTGCAGGAGAACTTGAATAACTTCTAGTGCTATTTTGTGTATATATTCTTGTATTTTTGTGCAAGGTCAAATTAAATCCTATTAAGTTGTTGCAGTAAGACAGAAATCCTGGGTTCGATTCCTAGTTGAGACCGTTACTTTTTATTTTTTTGTGTCTTGTTCTGTTTCATGTTTTGTTTAGATATATTAGTATTATCTTCTACTTCAATGATAAATCAATGCTCAATACATCGGTTGTACTGACCCTGTTCTGTATTACTGTCCATTGTCTTTTTGAAAATAAAAAAATATTTTGATGTGTGCATAGCTGTGGGTTTTTTTATTTTCCTTTTCCTGCATTCCAGTATTTTTTATTATATAATTTTTTTGGGCTAGTGAATGAACGATGTTAGCTGGGTGCAGGTATATTGTCTATGTTTGCTCTTTTTTAAATGACCTTGAGATTTCTTTATGGTCCACCATATATTTACCTGTCTGGACCAAACGACCGTTTTATCTGTGGTCGTCTGTGGTTAAGGGGGTGACAAAATGGCGCCATACAAAAAGCCCGAAGATATCGATCTAGAGAGTGGTTTATTTATGCTCCCCCCCATGGATTTCGAATAATAAATGGGGGAATCAAGCTCACGTAGAAAATTTGTGGGGAATATGTGGGCAGAATTTATGCGAGTGCATTAGAATTACGTATTCTGTATCAATCCTCAGGTCGGTATTAAATACTTTTGAGTATTTTGACACCGGTATTTTCATTTTCACAAACAATTTTTTTCCCTCCCGAGAAAATACAAGGCCTCTAAGTCTATAAAAGCCAGGTAATATTTGAATAAACCCATATGAGGTAAAAATTGTGAGGCGCATATGACGCCGTTCTATTTCCAATTGTATCCAAAACCACAAAAACCCACAATACAACTGATATTTTAAAACTAAATGACATACTACTTAATAAAAAATGGGAAGAACTCGTAGAAAATAATAAAATTAATGAAGCATGGTCACTTTTTATAGAATGTATTCAAGACGAATTTAAAAAAAATACCATCACGTCCGAAAAAAGTTCTCCAACTAAACATAAACTTCTAAAACCGTGGATATCAAAAGGACTCATAACAAGTTTCAGTAAAAGAGACAAACTCCACAAACAATGCAAATCTAACCCATATGACATCTATCTCATAAATTTCTATAAACGATATCGAAACTTATGCACACGACTTGCACGTATATCGAAAGAAATATATTATAAAAATAAATTAGATAAATGCAACAAGGACCCCAAAAAAATTTGGCAAATCCTAAAAGAAATATCCCACACATCTTCAAAGAAAAGCGATTCCATAACCGAGATTAAAATAGATAACGAGATTATTAAGACATCAGAACAACCACTAAAAGTATGTAATTTTGTGAATAACTATTTCGCTAACGTCGGCAAGGTATTAGCAAACAGAATCACTACAAATGACGATATCCCAGAATTCTCAAACCACTATACACACACTAGTGTTTCTTCCTTTAAAATTCCATACATTACCCAAATTCAAACACTAAAACTTATAAACGAACTAAAAAACTCAAACTCTCAGGGTAGCGACAAAATATCACCGATGACACTAAAAATAATAAAGTCAGCACTTCTTATCCCACTTACTATACTTATAAATCGGTCCATTAAAGAAGGAGTGTTCCCAACTATTTTGAAAACGGGCAAAGTAATTCCAATCCATAAAAAAGGAAACAAGGAAGAAATTAATAATTACAGACCAATCACAATTCTAAACACGCTTTCAAAAATTCTCGAGAAACATATCAAAAACCACCTTTTAATTTTTCTTAACAAAAACAACATACTATCACCAAATCAATTTGGATTCAGGGAAAATATGAGTACCTCACATGCCATAGCCTCAGTAACAGACTTCCTCAAAACAAATATAGATCAGGGTAAAAAATGCCTTGGAATATTCCTAGACCTGGCAAAAGCGTTTGACACAATTCACCACCAAAACCTGCTAAATAAACTTAAATATTTCGGAATCACGGGAACAGAACTCAAATTAATTGAAAGCTACATGGAAAATCGCACCCAATATACTTCAATAGAAAACACATGTAGTGACAAGGAACAAGTATCCTACGGAGTACCACAAGGCAGCATACTTGGCCCAATCCTATTTCTTATTTATATTAACGATCTATGTCACCTCCAAACAGACGGGGAAATTATAAGCTTTGCTGATGACACTGTGTTACTTTTTAAGGCCACTGACTGGAACACACTAATCACAAAAGCTGAAGTTGGCCTAAATATTACAAAAAAATGGCTTGACTCTAACTTATTAACTTTAAATATAGATAAGACTAAATTCATAACCTTTAGCATAAACTCGAGAGGCCAACCCGCCAAAAACATCTACCTTAAAATACATTCCTGTCACTCAGCGAGCACCCCGTGCAATTGTCCTGCAATCACACAAACCGAAAATATCAAATATCTTGGTATATACTTCGACCGATATTTAAAATGGGACAGACATATTGAATCGGTTAAAGGAAAGATAAACAAGTTGATTTACTTTTTCAAAAACGTGAGAAATATACTGAACATATTTGATATTAAGAATATATACCTCGCAATAGCACAATCTATAATGGAATACGGCATTATTGCCTGGGGCTATGCCAGTAAAAAATACATTAACACACTATATAAAGCTCAGAAAACCTTAATAAAAGTAATACTTAAAGTACCAATACTAACACCCACTTCAACCATATTTAAACAATTCCCAGTGTTGAAGATTCAAAAACTATATTCAAAACAAATACTTACTTTCCTTTACAAGAACCTAAACACATTTAAAACTTCACAAACTTCTCGCAATACCAGAACAAGACATGCACACCAACTACTAATACCAAAAACCAACACATCCTTTGGACAAAAACACTACAGATTCCAGGCTATAAAACTATTCAATTCACTTCCAACACAATATAAAACATCTAATCTTACAGAATACAAAAAACACATATGGAACTGGCTACAATCCTGTTAATATTTAATTTTTTATATTTCACTTTTTTGGAATAACTATGGAAAAACTACTGTCATAACTATGGAAAAATCGATTTTATATTTTAATTTTTAATGTTTCTCTGTGTAACCAACTCCACTGTATTATTTTAGAATTATATAACTTTACAATTGAAAAAGTCCTCCACAACACAGGTGAACTCCTAGCGTGGAGGACAATATACTATACCATTGTTTAACAAATATATTAAAGAACAAAAAAATTAAAAAAAAAAAAAAATTAAAAATTTGTATAAAGAACATTAACTTTAAATTCAGTAAATTTAAATGATTCACCACTTCATGGAGTATAAGAATCTAGAAAATAAAAAAAAAAAAATGTACTTTTCAAACGAAAAGTATTCATAGGACCCACCTCTAATATGAATATAGTTTACTTCCCATATCAGAAAAATCGTTTCACAAAGAATTTCTGGTTATGTACTAAGTACTTATACAGGGTGTATCGGCACTAACCCGACAAACTTTAACCAGCTATTCCTTAGCACATTTGGAGTAAAAAATGTTATGGGCACTTTGCTGTCCGGTAGCATTTTTTTTTCAATTAAAAACAAAAAAAAATAAAATTTCCACACTACATCACTGTCATTGGAATTGCGTTTCGTGTTCAACAGCTGTTATAAGCAAGTATGTCAAAAAGCGTCTTCGCTCTTTCGCACACACTAAATAATAATAGTTAAAAATGAGACGAATGGTGCCGTGCCATTTCGTTGTGATTGTAGAAGTGCGCCAATATAGGTACACACGTGCATTATTCAACGGAATTCGAATAAAATATTTGCCAGATGGGTTTTCAAACTTTGACAAAGGATAAAACAGTGGTGACATGTGGTGAAAATATGAATAATAAATTTTTTATTAAAAAAAAACGTTACCGGACAGCAAAGTGCACATAAGATTTTTTACTCCAAATATGCTAAGGAATAGCTGGTTAAAGTTTGTCGGGTACATGCCGATACACCCTGTATAAATGTTATTGGGTTCATTGTTTTTAAGGAGTTTCTAGCCATTACTTTATGCACTTATCATATCCCTTTTATGTACTTACTGCAGGTAGGGTGTTTTTCCGCCCCAAGCAAAAATTAAAAAATTCTGCCCCCTCCATTTAATGATCTCCACTCTCCTTTGATTGTATTTAGTCATTGCCATTCGCTCCCTCTACTCTGTCATCTAGACTAGAAGAATAATTCTTAATCAATGCATTAGATAAATATAAGGATGGGTTATTTCATAGAATTTGAACAATTCATCAAATTTCAACGTTCATTTGCTAGTTCTGTGAATGTCCTATTCAAGTTCTGTTATTATATCATTATAGGCTAGTTACTTGACAGAACTGAAATAATAACAGAACTTGAAAAATAACTTTGAAATTTGAATAATTGTTCAAATTCTCCGAAACAACTCATCCAGAAATTCAACTAAATAAGCAGTGTTTTGTGAATTTTATGTCGTTTTTAAAATTCTCTCTTTTAACTTCAGTGTTGTTTTGGTTTCTTTCTCTGGTTTCTTCGGTTGAGCTCCCGCGAAATAAACCACTCACCTCAGACGTGTGCAGAAGCTTAATTTTGGGAGGGCTTGCTTCTGCCAGCTGATTCTATTTTCGTAATAACTTTGTTGTTTTTACAAAATTATATTTTTGTCAATTGTACCGTCTTACCAGATAATGTGTTTATATATTTAAAAAATAATATATAATTTACCATAAGCCGTTTCTTTGAATTTGTTTTTCTCTGTCATGTTATAAAGCAAACATATTTTTTAAGTTTGATTATATTTTCTATAAAGCTAAATAAGTGTTTTTCACAATAGAAAACACAACAAACTACGTATCGGGTGGCCCCTTTGAAGAATGACCAAGTAGTATCTTTGTTATTATTTTAAAATGGCTGCTATTTATGAAACGAAAAGCAAGAACACTTATCTCATTGTTTATTTTCTTCAATCTGCCAATCGAATAAGATTTATTTGAGTAAGCTGCAAACGTTTTTTATGATGCAAAATCCCATGAAAAGAAAGTATGTTTTGGTGTGCCTATCATCCACGGTATTCAACGGCTACAAATTTTTCATATTGGATAGGCTCTTTCGGCACTAATGTTAAGCTGATTAGCCATGTCCATGCCCACCCTGGCCATGTCTTTCTCTACTGAATATGGGGCTGGTTCCACAAGTGTCTTGGCTCAAGGAACTGATAGATAGGTTTATATTTATTTGAGAAACTCCTCTCCGCACTTGCCATTGATATTGGTAAAGTCACGGTAAAGGATACAAAGAGCCACGAGTTTATTAATTTAGGATTAGGCAGTAGGCACCGTGTTTTACAAATGTAGGTAAGTACTGGTCTTGTTTGAGTCTTACAATTATTAGCAGTTAAAATCTGAACCATATACAGGGTGTATCGGCACGTACCCGACAAACTTTAACCAGCTATTCCTTAGCATATTTGGAGTAAAAAATGTTATGGGCACTTTGCTGTCCGGTAACATTTTTTTTCAATTAAAAACGATACAAAAATCCACACTCCGTCACTGGCATTGTTTCTCGTGTTCAACAGCTGTTATTAGCAAGTGTGTCAAAAAGCGTGTTCGCTCTTTCATACACACTAAATAATAATAGCTAAAAATGAGACGAATGGTGCCATGCCATTTCGTTGTGATCGTAAAAGCGCGCTAATGTAGGTACGTACGTATATTATTCAACGAAACTCGAATAAAATATTGCCAGACGGGTTTTCAAACTTTGACAAAGGATAAAACAGTGGTGACATGTGGTGAAAATATGAATAGTAAATTTTTTATTAAAAAAAAATGTTACCGGACAGCAAAGTGCACATTACATTTTTTACTCCAAATGTGCTAAGGAAAAGCTGGTTAAAGTTTGTCGGGTACGTGCCGATACACCCTGTATAGAAAAGAAAAAAAAAATCTAATTTTATTCCGACTTCATTGGGCTGGGAGAAGCTAATAAAAAAATAAATAAAAACATTATAATTAATTGAACATTTCTTTATTTTCATGTATAAACTAATTTGTTATTTCATATCAAATACATTATGAGTAAAACAAAAATGGGCACTTTACGCTAATAGAACCATTAGATACATATCCCTATAGACTAATTCTACTTACATACAAGTTAAATAAACACTTCTTTTTTAATACATACGATAAGTTATTACATATTATTAATATTTATTTTTGTACAACAGTAGCTCAATTCTGTGTTACCCGACAAACTATAACATTAGAAATGCGTAAATAATGGCAAATTATAACAAAATCATATTTATAATTCAAAAATCATTACTCTGAATGCAACATGGCTAAATAATATTACATTTCTACAGTTTTGTTATAATTAATTAATTATCTTTCATTCCAATACTCTTAGATGTTTTGTTAAAATGACGTGGTGTTGTCTAAATGCATTTGATCATGAATAATTCATATGTATCTAATTCGTCACTTTATAAATTACAAAATAACTTTGTTTTGTTCACTTCATTAAAAAAATATAAAAATATATTTACAAAGTCATTGTATATATATATATTAATGCCATTCAGTGGCAGTTTGTGGGATCTTATTGGGAGTTCAATAGGATATTTAAAAATTATAAAAAAAATTCTCGTCTTATTTGTAAAATACTAATATTCATGTTAAAAACAACAGTTGAAGTGAAACCCGGTTGGCAATAGTATAAAAATAAAAGTGATGTAAAACAAAGTAATTGTTTTATTTAAAAAAAAAAACAACAACAACAAATTACACATTGGAATGTGTGATGGATCTCAAGAGGACTAAATATTTAGAATTTGAGAAAAATTAAATGAATTACATAACTTAACCTTTAATTGCTGACGTGGACGTCTTTCAGGCAGCAAACATACATTTAATCCTATATTTACCTCTTCTTCTGTCCTACCATTCCATCCCTCCAAGTACCTTCCTAGAATCTCTTGCTATACAGATCAGTGTGTATTTGTCGGCACAGTAATAGTGTTAACAAATCGACCCGTTTGGTAGGCAGATGGTAAGTAATAACGTAAGTATTTTATTGCCGTCTCTGAAGCAGGTTGCCATAACGAACCTGCTGTGACTGACAAGAAGAATTGTTCGGTATGTCTATATCAACTCAAAAGACGCACGCGCATTGCATGTTGGTCATGTAAGAAGCCCATATGATTGCAGCAATATGACATGTCACCGTTATGTGCTAAAATTCACCTAATTGGAAGCATGCACGATTTTTTTTGGTTAGATTTATGGACCTAGTTGGTGTTAAGTTTTATTCACTATTTATTTGCACATGCAAAAAATGAAGAAATCTTTACTAATAAATTTAAAAAAAACTTGTTAAATTTCATTATTTTTGTCGCATAAATTAATTTTTTTTAATCTGAATTTTAAAAAACACATCCCTCAGGCGGGTCCTCAGTAACAGGGTTCCTACCAACCCACGTCAACAGTTAAAGGTTAAGAACAAGCGGTAAATTGTATAGTTGAAATTCATGATATTGTGTACAATGAGAATGATAAATGTAGTATTTACAAAATATTGTCAAACATGTTATTTATAACACTATTATTATTAAATATATGATATTATTACAGACAGCTAACTTAATGATAAATACAATAGGTTAGTCAATATTCAATGATAACAATAAAGATTGATAAATTGCCTTATTCTACTTGTAACAATAATGACTCGGTGATAAAACATAGAAAATCAGATATATTCATTTATTTCAAACTTTATTTTTATTTAAAAAAATTTACCTTCGGTTTACCAATATGGAAAACTTTCTTCCGATCCCAAGATGACACATTAGCGTTTCCAAAATATATAAGGTTTTTCTAAAAATATATTACAAACCAAAATTGGAAAGCGAAAGACACGGCTTTTGTCGTACTTACGATTTGGTGGTTTTAGTACTAACCTGTTATGCATCGCTTGAGGTCGACTATCTCTAACCAAATTGGCAAAATGACACGGCAAACAGTATTAAAAACAATGAATTTCATGGTCTAGATGCATTATAATGTCATTGATATTTAGAAAACATATTGAACAGTGAAAATAGGACTGGAAATGTTTCTTCGTCGTCAAAAATGTTACAAATAAGAATAAGAAAGAGAAAAGGACACAAATATATGTTTGATAATTCACAAGGACAGATAATAGAATAATAATATGTATGTTTACATCCGATGGATGGCTTGATATGTAGAAAATAAATACCAATAAAATATTATTTAATCCCGTAAGCTGCTCAATTAATTCCAAACTAGATTATTTTTTTGAACATGATTAAAAAAAAAGTGATTTTTATCTACTTTTTGTTGAAGAAAACTCTTAAAAGTCATCATTTCAATAAATACTAATATTGTTGACAAGCCAAAATATTGTATCTCCATAAATCTATACAGGGTGTATCGGCACGTACCCGACAAACTTTAACCAGCTATTCCTTAGCATATTTGGAGTAAAAAATCTTATGTGCACTTTGCTGTCCGGTAACGTTTTTTTTTAATAAAAAAATTATTATTCATATATTCACCACATGTCACCACTGTTATATCCTTTGTCAAAGTTTGAAAACCCATCTGGCCATATTTTATTCGAATTCCGTTGAATAATGCACGTGTGTACCTCGCATATATATTGGCGCACTTTTACAATCACAACGAAATGGCACGGCACCATTCGTCTCATTTTTAACTATTATTATTTAGTGTGTGCGAAAGAGCGAAGACGCTTTTCGACATACTTGCTTATTACAGCTGTTTAACCCTTGAGACGTTGTTGATTTACACGGATCGAACCTTCTACAAGCTTCCATTTTTTCAAAGACAATAACAAGCACTATTTCATTCTCTTTCTGACATATAGAAATAATTAATTTTTAGATGAGAGGAAAAGAGATATATGCATTAATAATGTGTGGTCGTTCTGGGACAAATATGGTCTTAGGAGAGTATAATGCGCGCACGGCATTTGGGACTGTTTGGGTCTTAGAAGGTCCCAAGGGTTAACACGAAAAACAATACCAATGACAGTGATGTAGTGTGGAAATTTTTATTTTTTTTGTTTTCAATTGAAAAAAAAATGCTACCGTACAGCAAAATGCCCATAACATGTTTAACTCCAAATGTGCTAAGGAATAGCTGGTTAAAGTTTGTCGGGTTAGTGCCGATACACCCTGCATAAGTTTGACGGCCGGCATAGTCCAGTGGTAACGCATTGGACTGCCATTCCGAAGGTCGCGGGTTCGAACCCGGCGTGCGCAAATAAATTTTATTTGATTAATTTGTGTTATTTCACAATTAATTAATTAAAATAATATATAGTATATTTGCGGCACGTTCCAGAGTGGAAGATACTACCAGTATCGCCCTGGTGTAAGACCACCATTCAGAATTGAAACGTTGCTCCAAATGGCTTTAGCCGTGTTTAGTGACTAGATCTGAATAGCCAGGTACTTCCCCACCTTCCTTTTTCCCTTCCCCACTTACCTTCAGCCTCACAACATCCCCCAATTGGGGATGCCATAGTCTCACTGGCTCCAGACGGGAGCAGTTGGGACTCTTGTGAGGTATTCACTATAAAAAAAAAAAAAAGTCATCATTTCGATAAATACTCATATTGGTGACTTAAAGCCAAAATGTTGTATCTCCACAAATCTAGATAAGTCATCATTTCAATAAATACTCATATTGAATACTTAAAGCCAAAATGTTGTATGTCCATAAATCTAGATAAACGAAGCAAAAAATTTGAAACTTTAAGAAAATTTGATTTTAACGCTTCTGAAATATGTACGTTAATTATCTTCGGAATGGTGTGAGTTAGAGATGCAATAATATTTTTATGTAACGTTTGTTCTCCTCTGAGTAGAGTTGAGTTCATAAGTCTTCTTCACCAAAAATGTAGATACAATATGGTAACTTTAAGCGATCGCTTGTTTTTACACAATAAATGAAAAAAATTAAAAGCAGCTCAGGGTTTAAGAAAGCATTAGAAAATGGTATAAGTTAAATATTTGCTTTAAATACTGTATATTCAAGGCGACTGGCATTGATGGTGATTTTTAATGTGATACCGCTCAAGAATTTCAACAGCACAGAGCCAATGGGATTATGGCATCAATTTGGGATGTGTTATATGGCTGAAAGAAGTCAAGGAGGGGAGTACCTAGCTAATCAGATCTGGTCACTAATAGCTGAAGTCATATCAAGCAACCTTTCGATTCTGAATGGTGAGCCCTCACCACGGCGTTACTTTCAGTATCTAATTATTATGTTAAGTTATTTCCCATCACGTACCAGACGCCTTGTAAATCGGTCTATGCAGGGTGTATCGGCACGTACTAGACAAACTTTAACCAGCTATTCCTTAGCACATTTGGAGTAAAAAATGTTATGGGCACTTTGCTGACCGGTAACATTTTTTTTCAATTAAAAACAAAAAAATATTAAAAATCCAAACTCCATCACTGACATTGGCATTGTTTCTCGTGTTCAACAGCTGTTATTAGCAAGTGTATCAAAAAGCGTCCTCGCTCTTTCATACACACTAAATAATGATTGTTAAAAATGAGACGAATGGTGCCGTGCCATTTCGTTGTGATTGTAAAAGCGCGCCAATGTAGGTACGTGCGTACATTATTCAACAAAACTCAAATAAAATATTGCCAGATGGGTTTTCAAACTTTGACAAAGGATCAAACATTGGTGACATGTAGTGAAAATATGAATAGTAAATTTTTTATTAAAAAAAAATGTTACCGGACAGCAAAGTGCCAATAACATTTTTTTACTCCAAATGTGCTAAGGAATGGCTGGTTAAAGTTTGTCGGGTACATGCCGATACACCCTGTATAATGTTAAATGTAGTTTTTCATACAAGAGTTGAACTGAACAATAAATAATATAATGTACACGTTTTACGAAGTTGTTTAAAAATTCTACATTTTTTTATGACCACTTTTCGTGTAAATTACGATTTTTTAAATTGTAATTGCAGCAAAGTTGAAAAATAGACTTTCTCACAATGTATCCATTATAATATTATAGATTTTATATTAATTTAATTTGTAAGACGATATTACACACTTCAAAGAACGTGAAATTAAGTGGGAGTAATATTAAATAAACCAATCAATTGAGCGTACATAAATTGGAGACTGAGAATATTGTCCTTACAATGCCGGCCTTTTCAACGCAGAATGTTCCACATGCGGGCACATTTTGACACAATGTACAATCACCCACAGACATCCAAATTGACAAGACTTGCCCTAGTATGAAATCTGGGTGTCATTTCGACGAGCTGGACGGAACCACGTGACCATATTTTTTGGTTTGAGAATGCCTTGAATAAACTACGACATCAGTCGTAGGCTGACCGCCGAAGAATGCACATTGAAATTACCGGAGCATGCACAGAAAAGTAAAGTTCGCTAAAGTTAGGCAACAGTTTGCAGCACAGTCCATTGTGGGACTCTTCTACACAGAATCTGAATGTTCATTTTTAACAGAACCACCGGGCATAGAGATGCTAAAAATAAGTAAGGTGGGTAAATTATAACAAATTCGTAAACGTGTCTAACTAAATAGTGTAACAAAATGTTCAATTTTGGAAACAAGCCTGTACTTTTGATTACCCTAACTAACCATCCCGCAGGGGTAGGCAGAGAGGACGGACCGCCAAACAACTCAGTCTTGGCACACACTCCTTGCGTCATTCACATTCATACATCGTCTCATACATACTCTTCTATTATTCTAACTCTTGACGTGGCCCGACTCAAGTATCTGATTCACTTGAATGCCATTTCCATTCACATGTGCATCATATATTCTCCTTACACTCCTTTCTTCGCTCATTCGCTCTACTTGCTCAAAAAATCTAAGCGTCCCTTTCTTGATCTTACTCATTACGCTTACATCAGCCTTGCACTCTTTGCGGATCTCCACATTTCTCACAGGATCATACATGGTTTTACCACACATACGCCTCAGGGATCTCATTTCTACAGCATTCAGTCTACTTTCATCCTTTCTCTGCAAGTTCATTTTAATTTTGATTACCCAAAGCAATCTTCGTGCCATTGTAAAAAGGACTAATAATTCGTAAGCAGATTTTATTTTTGCAGACTAAATAGTGATACTACAATGTGAGTTGCCCGTATACTGTCAGATTCATTTATAGACAAATTACAGAGAGGAAGACGGTCACATCCCCTCCGCGCTCCGCGCAACTTGATTTGTTCCCCCTTCCCAGATGGGCTAGTCCATTAATTTAGATGTCCCGTGGGAATAGCCATCGATGGATCACATATGCGACAGTCGCGCAGTTTAGGTTAAACAACTCTAGCATCCTTTAAAATAACGATAACATAATATTCTCATTAAATAAATTGCTTACTGAACATGATTGGTGGTGGGCAACAAATCGTCAATATAAATTTTATTTATTTATTGGCGATATCAAAAAAACATCAATGGCAATCAATTAGACCTAGCGCAATATTACAATGATGTACAAATATAGAACTTAACACTAAAATGATTGTTTTAAAATATGTATGTTTCGGTAGATAAATATACTTGAAAAGCGATAATGCCTGTGGGTTATAACAAAATTTATATGCCTGGCCTGTGGGACTATGGCATCCTCAATTGGGGTATTTTATGAGGCAAGGGGAAGGGATTTCTGTATGGTGTTCTTTCTCACTAGGTATCTAAGAATTTACACTAGCGACTGCAAACAGTCAAGCTATAAATTTGTTCAATTTGACATGCAAATGAAATCTAGGTACCTAACTCTTTTTTCAAATAAAATAAAATTTCACTTTTTAAATGTTGCCATAATTTGAAATTTGGTAACAACTGATTTATTTTTTTAAATGTGGCCAGTAAAAAAAAAAAATGCTGAATTGATTTTTTCGTGTTGTTAACCCACAGACTAATAATGATATGAAAACATCAAATTGACAAAATAAAATATTGCCACCGTTTTGTAAACCTATGAAACCTTTGGATAGGCTGACATGTCAATGATAATTTAACATTTTTTGTAATTATTATTTGATAAGAATCTTCTCTGAGATATGTCGTGTCGTAATAAACACCAAATCACAACAATCTGTTTTTTCTTTGTCTATAAAATGATATTTCAATGATAAATGTAATGCATATTTAATACAAATATCTATACAATATTTACAAGGAGGCAATGGTGGGGGCACACATAAAATGAGCAATTTTTTTTACAAATTAGGGAAAAATATATTTTTTTTAATTATTTTTAAGGTGTTGGTAAACCAGCAAGATAAATTGCCGAACAATTGTCTTGCCGGGCAAGGTGTTGGCCATCAATATTGCCGTAACACAAAAAACGATCTCATGAAATAACTCCACCAAACTTGTATAAACTTGGAAGCAAAATCGTGGAACTATTTATTTATTAATTATGTTTGAAATTACAACAGTTTTGGTAGTGGGTAGGTGGCGAACAGATGCTTTTATAATATGCAAAAGAGCGAGAAGAAAATAAGTTTATCCCGGCAATATTGTCGTAATATCGGTAGCTGAGCGAACTCGCCATCAAGACAGGAGAATAAAACGGAAATTCCTTGCCGGCAAGAAAAAACAGACGCCTGGTGTCTTGTCAAAGCGATAGGCCCCCCGACCCGAGATCAAACAAGGGTAATAAGATGAGATGAGAAGAGTAAGAATATTTTTTTTGTACTATTTTAACAATATATATTTTTTAAATATTGGTAGGTTAATAAGTGTCCAGTTGTTGTTTGGATCAAGTTACAAAACATAGCCAAAGCTATTATTTCAAGCAACATTTGAATCCAGAATGAGCGGCAAAATCTGTCCATTGGTGAACTCTGGCATCATGAAATTTGCAACTACTTTCATAATGGGGAATTGAAAAAATGAGCGGCCAAAACAACACATTAAACATTTCAATTTGGAATTTACAGGTAATATAAAAAATATGATAAAACTCAATATTTAAAACTTTTATAAGGGAAAAGATTGTAGAAACTGGCAACACTGGGTAACATAATAATACTACACAAATTGCCGAATTGTGAAAACCTGGGATATATTATTATGCCGTATTGATTAACATAGGTTAAATAAAAACAGTTTTTTTTTTAATGATGCGTACCCCCACCCTTTGGGATAAATATCAGACTTACTTGTATTATATTACATGACTATTTAAACAAGGTGGGCTTTATGAAATTACTTTAAATATTACAATAATATTAACCGTATGTACTTATTCAAAATATTCTACCATAAAACATTTGTTGAATTGAGACAAGATTCATAAAGAAAATCCTTAGTCACAAAATTTGTAAAAAAAAAAAAAAATTACAGATCATTTTACATTGCATTAAAACATACATATCGTCGGCATACAACCATAAATTTATAACTAACAAATCCACTGAACAGCCAATCCCTAGAAGTGTGAATGGGTTCTACCAATTTAAAAAAAACTGATTTAGCAGCCAATTTTAAGACTTTCCGACTCCTAAATTGAGCTCACAACACGCACTTCTATTCATTTATCTCTTCAGTGAATGACAACGACATTAATTTGAATAACCTTTTTCAAAACCATTTTAACATCATTTAGCAATTTTACAAGTGTTACCAACAAAAATTAACATTGAAAATAAAAATGTCTCCATAAATATAAATATTTCTAACACTTTTTAAAAAATACATTTCAATGTGATTATTCAAAATAAATAATTGGTGCATTTTAATTCCGAAAATTCTTCACATAAAATATTTTTTTATAGTTACATACTATTCATGTATTGACATTACTACAGTAAAACCCAATTAAGAAGTTTTGTTTTTTCAATCCGTTGAAGCATTAAATAAATAAAAATGGCCTAATTTATTCCACAGAAGGTTTTTGCACACGTAATGCGCGTTATCACTTCATAGAATTTATGAAATAAATCAGTAAGAACAGACTTTCTATCCCATAGAACGTCCGATAGCAAATGTTAAATCAACTTCAACTTTCGCTCTATTTTATATAGACTCGACCATAGAATAGACCAAGTTTGAATGAAATAGATTAGAGCAAATGTGAATGCACAACAATTTCATTCCATTTTTAAACGGTTCATTCTATGACATAGACGAAACCACCTTTGAAAACCTTATAAGAGGGTTTCACTGTAAATAAATCAAACGACCAATGTGTCGAAAGTCTCACACATACAATCAAACGATGTCCCCGAAGGGAAAGGCAGTTAAATAGGGGGCCACACATAGCAGTCTTGACACTGCCTAGACACTACATTCAACCATTGTTAAAACTTGTTAAAAGATAATAATAAATCCAAAACTTGTTGTTTTCAAGTAAATATACACGGTGTTCAAAAACTCGTAATGCAAGAGGAAAATTGCACGTGGAAAACAAAACGAAAAATGCCAATTTCGAGCTCGAAAACGAAAGCTCGAATCAATAAAGTTATAACACAAAATCAAATCTAACTGTGACGTAGGTCCATCACTTTCCCGCTTGTACCAAGAGCTTCCAGACACTGTGTACACATATTTCCAAAACAAAGATCGAATTTATAAAAACATATTTTGCAGTAACCTTTGAGTCCCGTTGTTTTTAATAAAAAAATTATTCCTTGATAACTCTGTACTCAAAATAAAAATGTTGGTATTGAGTGCGAAATTAATATTACATAGTCAACCAGGCGCATTGATCTATGCATTACGAAAGAGGCATTCAAAATAGGCTATCAATCGTCTGTCTAAAGCAAATCCTGAAATACTTTGGTCACGTTACGTTGCTCTCCAAACCGAGAGCTCGAACCCGGAGAAATTCATGTTCACTGGCAAAGTATTTGGTGGGAGAAGCAGAGGAAAAACACCGACACGTTGAACTGATCCAAGTATCACAGGTGTCCGAGCTTAATTTTCGCGTATTTAAAAAAATTATGTTATCACTGTCGTAATTTATTCTTAGGATCAAAAATTTCTGCAATTTAAAGCAATGTTTCAAAGTTTTTTTTATCTAGAAAAGTAATAAAATCATTATACATAATAATATATCTATTATATTATTCTAATAACAAAATAATATCCTTTTGTCACTTATTTGAGAATACTTTCTGTAATAATTACAATTATCTTAAAATAATTAAGTTTTCAACCACTATCCATCAACTTCCAGCAGTTCCCTAAAGACATAACCTCCAAAAATCGTAAATCCAAAAAACAAGATAACCTCAAATATTTTTAAAATCATAAAAAGACCTATCTTATAGATTTAGGTTCGATTGTTTCAATCTCTCGTCATATTTGATGACCGTCAAATCAACAAACAGCGCAATTTTTTTAAAACTTTTAATAATCCACGTTAAACGTCGATTTTGGGTCCATTTCAGATTTCTATCAAATTGTGATCAGCTATCAAGCACAACAACATGACAGTCATGAAAACAATTGGTTCAAAAGCTGAAACTGACCTAGAATAAGCGTTTAACGGGAACTTTTAAAATGTAAAAAAAAATAAAAAATGGTGCTGATTTGCCATTCAATGACAATGTTAAATTTGATTTTCTGTCCGAACACCCCACTCCACAAAATGTACAAAATAATTTTTTCATAGGTTATAAAATGAGTTTTGGATTTATTGCCTTCGTACGAACCGTCCGGAATTCTGCCTAACGTATAACACCATCGTAACACATTTACCGTTAGAAAAATATAATACTCTTAGCTTATAATATTTTTAATCAATCTCACATGTTTGGAAGACGGCTAGAGAATGACTCGAAGCTGACTTACGTGCACGCCAAAATAACTCTTAATGCATCTGGCATTGGTCACATTCGCTAGCCACATTATCCTTTGACCGTGAAATATGAGTAATTAACATTGCTGTATTTATTTGTTTCCAGAATAAACAAACTTAACACATTGACAGACACTTGCTGGAAATAGAGGTTCGTGATACGAAACATGCTGTCACATGTGTTTTGTGAAGTCGATGAAAATCAGTAATAAAAAATGATCATCTTTGGATGTGACACTATCAAGTATTTGCATTGGGACACAAATAGACAGGTTACATAGTATTGCAATACAAAACTTGACTTCCCAGACTAGTGTGGTATGGCATCCCTGACTGAAAGACGTATATGTACTTTGTGTCATATCTCATCTCCTCTAAAATGATGTCAATAAATGTTGCGTCCGTGAATGTGTTAAAAAAATACTTCAATAATCGGCGATGCACGTTAATATAAAATATTCACAGTCAATGGATTAAAAGATCACAACTGAGAGATTCAACAGGCAATAATATTCCTTAACAACCAGTGCATTAATTACCACTTCAGCATGCAAAATAAATCATTTCGGACAAAATCTAGCCACCTCCTGTCATAAACCTCTTCAAATCCAACTGTTATATATACCTCAAACGTAAATTTAAAAAAACTTTTCACCATCGAATTAAAAATTCACAAAACGAATCAAAAGATCTCGTTTGATTGAACCATTTCGCACTCGACATCATTGTTTGTTTGCACATTTGATTGAGACGAGCAATTACAAATATAATAATTGTCTTTGGAACTAATTCTAGATTAGGTTTGTCTATGAACGGGAGGCCATTGGGTGGGCATCATACGCACACCTCGGCGTCGGAATTGAAATGCACTGAATTGTCGGCTGCCGCCAGTTTCACGAGGGTCTTTCGCACTCGGAGAATGGGCAGGCGAACGGATGGATTCTGGTGCCAACACTCGCGCATCAGCTTGCCCATTCCGGACAGCGTCTGAAAGAAAGAAGAAAAAAAACATTAAAACTGTCTGTACAAGAATACAAGCTCAAATAATAAAATCATGTAGTAATAAAATATTGTAAATAATAATTTAAAAAATGGAAGATTTATCGATAACAGAAAAAGAAGAATTGTTTAAATAATAACAAATGTGGACTCTAAGGACGGGTTGTTTCGGAGAATTTGAACAATTCATCAAATTTCAAAGTTAATTTTCAAGTTCTGTGAAAGATATTTTTAAGTTCTGTTATTATTTCAGTTACATCAAGCAACTAGCCTATAATGATATAATTTGAATAGGACTTTCACAGAACCCGTAAATGAACGTTGAAATTTGATGAATTGTTCAAACAACCCGTCCTAAGGGACGGATTGTTTCGGAGAGTTACTTTTCAAATTCTGTGAAAGATTTTTACAAGTTCTGTTATTATTTCAGTTTTGTACAGCAACTATCCTAGAATGATATAATAACAGAACTTAAATAGGACTTTCACAGAACCCGAACATCAACATCAACAAATTCTCTGAAACAACCCATCCTTATAGTAGATGTATAACAGAAATTCATTAATATTTTTGATACTTTTTAGATTAAAAGGAAGGTTGTTAAAATAAGTTATTCCCAGATGGAGGTAATATTTTGAATATGCTTGGTGAATTAAAAATCTCACCTCAAATGGTATAAAAGCACTAAAGATAATTCCAGAAGTGTGATCTCTAACTGATTTAAAAAAAACAATTCCTTATGTGACGCCTTATCGCCCCTGTCTGTATAGTGTAAAGACAGGGGAACTATATCGCCACCCGATTGGACAGCATTGCGAGGCAGGTTAAGGTAGGGGCTGCAGACACGGATATATTTATTAATGCGTCTTGAAGAGGCCCGGATTATATGGAGGAGCAAAAACTGATTAGGTAGCTCATTCCACATGCGAACCAGCTTATAGAAAAACGAATCGAAGAAACGACCCAATCTCGTTCAACTGTGAACAGGTGTTGCGTTCGAGTCATTGCTGCTAGCTCCCTAGAGCAGGCTTCCCTGAAATCTCTGTAGAACAGATTCAGCATGCGTACATTACATCTGCGCATTGAAGATAGCAATCGATCTGTTAACGATGGATTTTAAAATTAAATAAAAAAATACCATTACTATAAAAGGCAAAATTTTAATGAATATTTGTCTTACCACATCGCTTGACCAGCGATTTGACAAGTTTGGCCGGTTGGCATCAACAGAGACCACTTTCCTCATGTCCTCGAAGGATGGGTCCGACGGGACCACGTCGAAGAACGGCGGCTTGTACTCCTCTGCTATTCCTAGAAGCCATAAAACAACAAATTTAGTTAATTAACCCTCTGACTGATTTGTTCGCTTTTGGGAACAGATCACATACTGTTATGGTGAGAAATATAATCTAAATCAGTTATTCTTAACCGGGGCACCAGTGCCCCTTTGTGGGCGTTTTGAAGGTCTGGCGGGGCGTTTTAAAAATTTTAGCATTTAGGGAGCGCTGCACAAGTTCGGGTGGGCATTGTGTCAATATAGAAAAATAAGGCAAGCTTATTTGTGCAATTGTTGCGTACACTGTACACTTAACCATTGTAAATAATTGTGTACCCGATCGTAAATAAAACATCGCAATCATGTTAGCACGTTGCTTCTGACCGTGGGTTTTGACAATTAGTGTCGCGTCACATGAAAGAGAGAGACAATACTTGCGTGCGAGCATATCTTATTTTTCTACATCGTGCACATTAGTCATCTCTGTCAGTTCGCTGAGTGTTCGCATTTATTCCTTAGCATTAATGTATCCAAGTTATTATGTATTTAATTATTTCAAGATGCCAGTCAAACAGAAAAGGTGCGAACAATATTCTGTTGTCTATTTAAAAATGGATAATTCTACAGTGGTAAAGGGAGCGATTCTTCACAATACGGTTAAGAAACACAGATCTAAATGGTGTTAGAAAGAGAAAACACCATGCTTTATATTCAAATCTAAAAGTTAACCACAGAAACATTCAAATTTTATGAAATTTTGTGAATTTTTCATTTCTTTTGATCAAAAATTGTTCAAAAGCTGAAACATACCTAGAATGGGCGTTTAGCGCCTTTATTTTTTATTTATTTCAATGAAAATGCATTTAATTTAAAGAGTAAATAATAACAGTAAAATTAGTTGTTATATTGCGCTGAAAGGCTTGTCTGTTATTAGTTAGTCGCGAGACTTCGGAACCTCCGGAGAATACGGAAGGCGGCTAGGGGACTTCAGTACGGGCGTTGCGCGTGGCAGACCAAAACTGCCCGCTCCTCGAGCTAGACGTATTGTATCTTCAGTAAAGTTCCACTGTCCAGAAGAACTTACGTGTTTTATTGGAGAATTCCCATCTTCCAAGAGCATCTTAGTATATCACATTAGTTTTTCGATATCTTTAAAAATGATGAAGTTACGAGCTTTCAAAGTGAACCTGGATAAAACGCATACAATCATGTCTTGTGACATCGCATGATACACAATTTATAATTCAAATGGCAGTGCTGCAGCACTGGTGCACCTGTCATTGTTTAAACCATAACATCACACGCTTATCGGCCGGCAGCAAATAATGACATTTTGATGACTTATATCTATGGTATTTTTCAAAAATTCTAAAAGTATGTATATTCTCAGCATGCTCTAATTAACCTTTTGAAGGCGTTAATTTGCTCCGTTTTATCTATACCCGTACGCAGTACATATTTTCAAATACCTATGCACGCAATTAAATGTCAAATTATAGCATTCTGGCATGATTTATTGGACTATATAGACAGAACAGATTATTCTCAATATTATGATTATTACAATATGAAAACAAATCCTCGTGTGTCAACACTCTTAGATGTTTATAAAAACAAAAACATACAATTTCATACAAAGACGTACCGTATCTTTTGAATGTGGTCCCCCCATTCACTCGGCGTGTGTGTACTTAGGTGATAGACACAAGTGGGACACCATGATAAACTAACTAACTAACCATCACGCCGTTTCCCCGCAGGGGTAGGCAGAGAGGATGGACCGCCAAACAACTCGGTCTTGGCACACATTCCTTGCCTCATTCACATTCATACATCGTCTCATACATATTCTTCTATTGTTCTGACTCTTGACATGGCCCGACTCGAGTATCTGATTCACTTGATCGTGCCATGTCTTCTTCGGGCGTCCCCGACTTCTGCTACCATTCGCATTTTTGCATCATATATCCTCCTTACACTCCTTTCTTCGCTCATTTGCTCTGTATGCCCAAACCATCTAAGCGTCCCTTTCTTAATCTTAGTCATTAGTCATTACGCTTACATCAGCCTTGCACTCTCTGCGGATATCCACATTCCTCACACGATCATACATGGTTTTACCACACATACGCCTCAGGGATCTCATTTCAACAGCATTCAATCTACTTTCATCCTTTCTTTGCCAGTTCCATGCCTCACTTCCATACATCAGGGTAGGTACCAGCACTCCATTGTGGACTGCTAACTTCGCTTCTTTGGACAATTTTTTGTTAGCGCCAACTGCGTTCAGTCCTCCATTAATGGAGTTACCTGCATTTACTCTTCTTTCAATATCTCTGTCAGCCTTCCCATCTCTCGTAAACATGCTTCCTAAATATACAAATTCATCCACCTGCTCCAAGTATTCCTCATTCACAGCTATATTGCACACTGTTTTCGTACTTTCTCTTTCAAACACCATTACTTTAGACTTACTTACATTCATCATTAACTCATTCTTCACGCATACTTCGTTCATCCTAGACACGAGAGACTGCAGATCATCCATACTATTAGCAATCAGCACCGCATCATCAGCATACAGCAGGCAACATACTTTCAGATTACTCAAATTCGCGCCCAATCCCACCTCTTTCAATTCTTGCATACAATTATCCATATATAGATTGAATAACCACGGTGACATTACGCAGCCTTGTTTAACACCTTTTGTGATATCAAAACACCCTGTAAAACCACCGTTCACCCTAACACATGCAACGCTTCCCTCATATAGAGACGCAATTGCCTGAGTCAGATTCGCATTCACTCCATACTTGGACAACACCTTCCATAGCTTTTTCCTGTCGACTCGGTCGTATGCTTTTTGTAGATCTACAAAGGCACAGAAAAGTTTCTGGTTTTTTGCCAGAAACTTCTCGGTGAGCATACGCAATGAGAAGATCTGGTCCATACACCCCCTTCCACTCATAAAAGCACCTTGCACATCCCATATTTTATCCTTTGTTTCCTTTCTTACCAGTGGCGGTTTTCTCTAAAGTGCGTTTGTGCGGCGAACCCCCATTAAAAATATGAGAAAATAAAACATCCTTGTTTTATAATAATATAAGCACATTATAGAGCACGCTATTAAAATTTCGCCTTCAAAACCCGCGCCACCGAAAAATACGATGCCTATTCCAAATTTGTGCGAGTTAAAATCCGCGCCAAACTCTCCATACAAAATAATCTTAGCCGGTACAGACCCTATGACGGTGATATATACAAAATTTGGTCTTTCTTTGCAAAAATAAGACAAATTGTGTGCGCCGAACACGCGTTGTGATATCACGTGACCTCCGAACATTGACGAATGTAACTGAAGAAACCCGAGAACTTCGCGGCCGACGTTTAACCTTTGAACCATAGGGATGCAAGTTAAGTGTTATTTTTTTATGTTATATTATGGTATTTAACTTTGTAGTCATTTTTGTACATATTTTTGTTTTCTTGTTTCTGCATTTCTCCAACCGTTTGCTTATGGCATTTGTAAATCTACTACCTATTTTTAAATTTATTTCGTGCCACCTTTATTTGTTTTTTTTGATGTTTTAAAATATCTATTATATATTCTACGAAATTATTCTTCTCTAAAAAACAATAATAATTAGCAACGTACCTACATTGAGTGCTATAAAAACATTAAACAATTTAATTCCTATAAAACTTTTCTCATTATCTAATAATTGTGTCTAGGTAAAGTGATTTAAAAACAATAATATGTAGGTACCCCTCCCACTAACTTTATTTAAGTTGTGTGACTGCTGCCGTATTCGACTATTTGACGTAGGACAACAGTAAGTAAATTTTAATTAGATATGTTTATCTTCTCTTGAATTTCTGAACCCCCTGTTAAAAAGACCACGAACCGCCACTGTTTCTTACCCTTTCAATCAAAATTCTACCATACAGCTTGCCAACTGAACTTAGCAGGCTAATAGCCCTATGATTCCCACATTCCATACGTGACCCTTTACCTTTGTATAATGGCATGATCACTGCCCTTCTCCAATCTAAAGGCGTGTAACCTTCCTTTAAACATTGGTTAAAAAGATTGCACAACCATGTAAGAATTATACGGCTACCTCCTTTAAAATATTCAGCAGCAATATTGTCGAAACCGACAGCCTTACCATTCTTCATACACTTAATTGATCTTTCTATCTCATCCATGCTAATTTCGGTAACATTCAGTCCATCGTCATTCATATCTGATTCGCCGCTAGAATCACTGTCACTCACTTCGCTTTCAAAGACTTCCTCGAAATACTCCATCCATCTCTCTTTTATTTTTTCCTCATTCGTCAACATTTTTCCATCTTTCGATTTTATCACTTTCATGCTTCCGGTTTCAGGGCCACACCGGGACCTTTTGACTTCCTTCCAAAACAACTTAATGTTTTCTTGGAAATGGTTTGTCATTTTCATTCCTTCTTCCTCTTCCAGGCGTTTCTTTCGTTCTTTCACCCCAACTCTTACTTTTTTCTTACATTCCTTATATACTTCTTTCGCTCGATCCTTCTCTTCGCTAGAAGCACTGCCAGCCGCAATCAGACATAACCATGCTTTCTTCTTCTCTGAGACCAGTGCTTTAATCTCATCATCCCACCATGCATCACCTTTCTTCCTACCTTGCGTACTTATTCCACAAACCTCTCTAGCAGATTAACAAAGACTCACTTTTATGTGGTTCCATGTTTCGTCTATGCTTAGACCGTCCATTTTCTTCTCATTCAATCTCATCTCTGCACAATTCACATACTTACTTCTCTCATTATCGTTTTGTAGTTTTTCTATTTTGATTCTTGTTGGAGTTAGTACCGTTTTCACTTTAGAGCGCCAACCGCGAAAGAGGTTTACTCTCGACACCACCAAAAAGTGGTCAGTTTCAACCTCTGCCCCTCTGAAAACTCTCCTGTCCTCGGTAACAGCTCTCAACCTAGAGTCAATTACTACAAAATCGATAATTGACCTCTCATTTCCTCTTTCCCACGTATATTGGTGGATACCTTTATGATCGAAAAAAGTATTGGACACAAACAGGTTCCACTCTAAACATACTTCAAGTATTCTGTTCCCGTTGTCATTCGTTCTTTTTATTTCGTCATTCGTTGTCATGATCACTTATCATTTTTAGTTATGAAAAGTTGTGAATGACATACTAGTACTAACGCCATCCGTTGACAAAAATGTAATCTAAAGGACTAAAAGGCGAGAAGAGGCGCACTTGATTATCGATATTTTTTTATGAAATACAATTTTATTTTTGAGAAATTCTTGTAGATGTCAGTATCGTGATAGTTCTACGAATGTCCAAGTGAGCAAGAAATACATTTATGACGAAAGAGCGCTGGAATATCGGCCGTCAAAGTTTCCGTATCAACTGTTGATACAGCCGCGTGTGAGTATAGATTTTTTGCCGTAACAACAGTTGATACGGCCGAGTGCAAAGAGTTAATATGATACATTTAAATAATAAGTTGTTTCATTGTAGGATACAAGCTCATTGATTAGTCTGATTCACTGATTTCACCATTTAGATGAAAATCCTACTTAATTGGGGATTAACTCACCGTTCCACATGGTTCTTCGGCACACTTCCCACATGACAAGACCCAGAGCGTACACATCACAGCGCTTGAAGGACTCAAAGCACTCCATGTTGATGCTGGAACAGATAAAATGACATAAGTGTAAGAAAAATACACAACCCTACCCCATTAACGGCAGAAGAAGGCAAATACTTCGGGCCATGTCAATAGTCAGAATAACAGAAGGGTATGTATGAATGTGAATGAAGCAACGAGTGGGTGCCACGACTGAGTTACTTGGTGGTCCACCGTCTCCGCCTACCCTTGCGGTGAAACGGCATGATGGTTTTTTATCGGCCAAACAAAAGATTTGAGTGATATATTTTTTTTATTTATTTAACGTCCAAAGGGCTTTTACATGTAGGTGGTACAATTTAGATGACCGACAATTTTTTAACACAAGAAAGAAATAATAAAAATAAAATTACATTAAAAAATACTTGCAAGAAACAAAAAAAAAAAAAAAAACAAGAACATAAATTAACAAATTCAGCAATTTGCCTGGTTTACAAAAATACAACTTCTATTTAGGAATATTTTTGGAATAAATGTTTTACGTGATCCACAAAATTCGCAAAGTTAATAATAAATATATCACATCACCCAAGTATTGGTTTCCCATAGTGTGAAACCGTTGTATTGGGGAGTTCACAATGTAATTGCGCTTATGTGTGCTGCAGTAGAATAGTGTATTTTGTCGTGTTGTTATTGTAGGTATTCGTAAGTTTATGAGATACTCCCAGTAACGCTCTGGTGAAAGACCACCATTCAGAATCGAAACCAGATCTGAATAGCCAGGTACTTCTTTACCATTCTCTTCGCCTAAACCTTCCTATAGCTATATTCCCACTGACACCGGGCAGTTGGAACCCTTCTGCGGTATTCATATAAAAAAGGCAGTACATACCTCTCCTCTAGCAGTTCGGGGCTCATGTAACGCTTTGTGCCCACTCGGGAGTTGGCGGCCACGTCCAGCTTGCCCGTGGCCTGCACATGCGTAACGGCCAGCCCAAAGTCGGCAATCACGCACTCGCCGTTGACTTTCACCAATATGTTCTTGGTCTTTATGTCGCGGTGAGCTATCGCCGGCTTTCCCTGTGAACAAAAAAGAGATGGATGAATCATTCATCATCATCGGAGGTCATACATATCCTCGACTCGTGGCACAGACAGCAGGAAAACCTAGTAAGATGGAAGGATGGTTTTTCCGAACCTTTCCACCTAAAGAGTGGCGTCAGACAGGGAGGATGCATGTCACCGATACTGTTCACTCTGTACATGGACGAACTCACCGAAAGGCTAAACGATGCAGGAGTAGGCTGCCACATCGAAGGACAGTGTCTGAATAACGTCAGTTATGCGGACGATATGGTCCTGATGGCACCATCTATAAGGGGACTGCGCATTCTTCTGAAAATCTGTGAAGAGTATGATGAAGAAACAAATATGTTGTATAACCTCGCTAAAACGGCTCTATTGGTCATAAGACATGGGCAAGGCCCGAAAAATATTCCTCCAGCTACCTTGAACGGTGTTAACTTGAAGGTGACCGAAGGAACTAAATACCTTGGACACATAATCACCAGTAATCTGATAGACGATGATGATATCGATAGACAAAGACGAGCTCTCAGCGTTAAAGCAAACATGCTCAGTAGAAGATTTCGTCTTTGCAGTACCGCAGTAAAAAGGACGCTCTTCCTTTCCTTCTGCGCAACGTTGTACATGTGCGAACTATGGGCAAACTACAAAAAGAGTAGTATAGAAAGACTACGGGTCCAATACAACAACGCCTTCCGCACAATGTTTTGTCTCCCCAGATACTGCAGCGCTTCCCGTATGTTCACGGAGGGGCGAGTTCCCGGATATGCAGCCCTTATTAGATCCAGGGTGGCAGGAATGAGGGAAAGGATAAGAAGCTCTGGAAATATCCTCACTATGGAAGCCCGCCTCACTCCATCCTCCAGCATTGACGCACACTGGAGAAAAATACTAGCCCCTAATATAGTCACGGCTCCCTAAAGGCTTCAACTTTCTATTATTCTATTTATTTTATCATTTTATTCTATTTTATTTTCAATTTATTCTGTTTTTTTTTTCTTTGTTTTTCTGTTCTATCTTTTTGTTTTTGATTATATATTTTTTTGTATCTCTCTATATGGAATGTGTGTGACTGCACTAACCTCCCCACATACCGGAATAAACACTTTATTATTATTATTACTAAAGGCCAGTCGTTTCACAGAACTTGAACAATTCATAAAATTTCAAAGTTAATATTCGAGTTCTGTGAAAGTTCTATTCAAGTTCACCTGGAGTCACACCGTCAAAGTGTTGGGTCCCCGTCCTGATAAGACAAGGGGGCAGAAGATGAGATTATATAATGATTGTAAGAAATTCCAGAACTGGAATGAATGGGAGAGGGCACCCGGAATGAGACAATCCAAAGTACTCATAAATGGACCAGCCCCTAGAGGAGAGGTGATGGCAGAATGGATTTTTTTTCATAACTAAGCGTACAACAGAACATTCATTCCAGTTACAGTACAATTTTACATCATATCAGCATTTTGGTAAGTGACTCTTCAATAATTGTTTTAGGTCATTTAGAGAACAGTCACTTACATACAAATTCTTTGCTAGTTCGTTCAACAGCACCACTCCCCTCGTCATGCTATGCTTTGCCAGGACGTCAGTTTTGCCTTTTGGTACTCTGAATAAGTCATGGTATCGACTTTTAGTTAGGTAACATGTTGGATTTTTGTTCCCGCCAAATGACACCGGAAGTGGTCCCTTTCCAGGATTCGTCCTGAGGAGATTTCTGGCAGAATGCGTTTTTCCTACTAATCTTATTTGTCATCAATGTCCAGTACTCATTTGGTTCATTGATTAGGATATTATACGGTCATCGCTTGGACTACAAGGTGATGTGAAGTGAAAATGAATATGTCCAGTATGTTTGATAGTTTTAAACAGTCGAAGAGTGTGATGCGTACCTGAGTGCCGAAGATCTCCGTGTGAAGGTGCACCAGCCCGTTGGCCGTGGAGAGACAGATGGCCATCATCTGGTGGTGGCTGAGGGTGGTGCGGTTCAGGTGATCGTACAGCGAGCCCAGGGCGTGGTAGTGAGTTATCAGCCACAGCTGGAAACAACATTACATTCATGGTCAGAATCTATACAGTAACTCTCAATCACTACACAATACACACAAGAAATGCCTTCCATGTAGATTTGAAAACCGATGTCACTACCGATTTGGTATCTTTTGGTTCTGCCCATTTAGCACGCGCTCTGTCTCTCTTACAGTGCCTGACATCATTTCGCCATTACATTTGATCGAAATGAAAATTTAATAATGATGATGAAACAAATTTCTGTATTTTAAATTTAAGGCTCCATCGGACAGAAATACGCTCATATCGCATTTCTTGTGTTCCTCTTTATTCTATGTTTAAAAACTGGCAATAGGAGCACTCACTTGTTCAAGAATTTTTTTTGGTTAATAATTGGTTAAATATTAGGACTGGAGTACACGCTACGACTTATCGTATGTTTTATTTTATATATTTAAAAAATTGGAAGTGATTTGTTAATAATTCAGACTATCCTATAATTTTACACAGATAACAATAATTATAGTATTTTGTTTATACCTGGGTGCAGCTGTTTCGGCTGGTCATGTCGCTGCCGATGTATCCAAGGATGGACTCGTGGCGCAGCAGCACGGTGCTGTAGATCTCCGTTTCGCGCCGCCACGACGCTTCATCGCGTGAGAAGAATATCTTCACCGCCACGCTGTCAGCGTGCCACTGCCCGCGCCACACCTCACCGTACCTCCCCTAAACATTTCACAAAATACACTATTAACTAAATAACTTACTAACTAACCATCACGCCGTTTTTTTCCGCGGGGGTAGGCAGAGAGGACGGATCGCCAAACAAATCGGTATTGGCACACACTTCTTGCCTCATTCACATTCATACATACTCTTCTATTATTTTGACTCTTGACATGGCCCGACTCGAGTATCTGATTCACTTGATCGTGCCATGTCTTCCTCGGGCATCCCCGACTTTAAACATACTAATTTCAGTTGTTGGTGCATGGGTTAGTTGATAAGTAATGTGAAAAATTCCTGCGTAATGCTTAAAATTTTTCAAAGTCAATGAACTTTTAATTTAAATTAATTTTTAAAAAATGAATTAAAATTCACTCAGATTCCAGTGAAAAAAATTCAGCATAAATTTCTAAGATATAATAACTATAAACTCGGTCTACCAATGGAAACTATAAATTACAACCACTTGATGAAATAATTAAAATTATTAAAACTCTCAGATAGAAGACTTATTTCCGATTAATTATTAAAATTTTCAATGTAGTTATAGACAGCCCTGATTTATTGAGTCTAATTACCTTCAACATACCAACTAGAACTAATTGATCGAAAATTCTTTTTAATTGCAACAATAATATCAGGACTGAGTCATTTAGATACTCCCTTGTACCTAGATTACATGCAGAAGGCAACACTTTCGCAGAAATTGTAGATCAGGGTGGCCACAAAAAACGGATTTCAAAATTCCCTGATAATTCCAGGTTTTCCAGGGCAGTTTCTATATTTTTCCCTGATATGTTTTATTTGGTATAAAGGACATATCGTTCAAAATTTTATTTTTGAACGATATGTCCTTCACGATTTTCATCTACGCCAGAAAATTAGAACAGATACATAAATAAAAGGAATTCCGTCATCTAAAGCAGGGCTGTCCAAACCACGGCCCGCGGGCCGCATGCGGCCCGCGGTTTAGATTATTGCGGCCCATTGAACCTTTTTTTAACCGACTTCAAAAAAAAGTCCGGTTCGGTTACACCGACTACAAAGAGGTCTGTAGGTGTACCCACTGCATATAATAATACTTTATTAACACGCTTTTATATTAACTTCACTTGTATGTTTGTTTGTTTGCTTGCTTGCTTGCTTGTTTGCTTGCTTGTATGTAACTCTCCTGCTGCCTTCCTCGGCCCTAGTGGTAGCCGTTTCTCAGGCTCCCTCTCCGGAATAAAAGTTACCTGTTAGAACCATAGTCGGTAATAAAGAAACTACCATTAAATAAATATAGTTTAAAGAAACTAAAAAAACACGCTTTTGTAGCATACGAAACTAAAAAGTGAAAAATAAATATAGTTTAAAAAAACTAAAAAACACGCTTTTAAATAATATCGAACTAAAAACTTCAAAATAATTTTTAAAATAAGCTTAAAGCAATAATGAATGAAAAATGATAGTATTATTGTGAAAAAGCGTCGGGCGCACGATATAAGAAAAATATGGCACAAAGCGCCCACGCTTTTTAACAATAATACTATCATTTTTCATTCATTATTGCTTTAAGCTTATTTTAAAAATTATTTTGAAGTTTTTAGTTCGATATTATTTAAAAGCGTGTTTTTTAGTTTTTTTAAACTATATTTATTTTAAATAATATTTGTTTTAACTTAGTTACTTTATTTATTTCTTGTCACATTTTGTATGAAAGCAATTATTATTCAGATTTTAGTTCATTATCTTCTTTGTTCGAAGTTTTAAATACATTAATGAGCAAACTATTTTTCTCGCGACGAAATTCAAACGTTTTGGGTATGTTCGATCACGTCGCTCACATCACTATTGACTCGAGAATTCGGGGAATTCCCCGAACTCAAAATAGGTACCTACCGCGCATCGTTCATTGGGCATTTGTTTGTCACTTGTCATTCAACGCAATGAAAGTTTTGATTGCGCAAGGTTACTATCAGGTTATTAAAGACTTTTACATTATTTTAAAGTTTGGTATTACGTTGTTCGCTTTGTGTTTGAATATATTGAACTTTTCATCATGTCTACAAAGAAGAGGAAGTTAAGTGAAGAAAATCGTACATTCAATGCGAAATGGGAGTTAGACTACTTTATCTCCAACAATAACAATAAAATTCAGTGTTTGATTTGTATGCAAGTTTTATCTGTAAGTAAAGAATATAATGTTAAGCGACACTATACTTCTTTACATGAAGAAAAGTATAAAAAACATGTCGGTGAAGCAAGAAAAGTTATGGTGGCTGAGTACAAAAAAAAACTAATACAGCAAACAAGTATGTTTTCAAAAGTAAGTACTGAGAATGAACAAAGCTTGGCTGCCTCATATGAAGTTTCATTACAATTAGCCAGAGCAAAAAAACCATTTAGTGATGGAGTTTTAATAAAAAAAATGCGCAGTTGAAATGGCTAAACGCTTTATGCAGCCGAAATTAGCGGAAAAGTTTGAATCTGTTGCATTATCTCATCAAACGGTGGCGCGACGAATAGAGGACATGGGTAATTATATTACAAAAAAAATATGTGATTACTTTGTAGATTGCGAATACTATTCAATATGTTTGGATGAAAGTACCGACCAGACCGATGTCAGTCAATTAATAATCTTTATACGTTGCATTTCCAAAGATTTTACAATCACGGAAGAAATGCTGGATTTAATACCATTTCATGGAACAACTAAAGGCAGTGATATATTTGAAGCGGTTAACAAAACTATAGTAGAATATGGAGGATTTCGTAAGTGTTCTTGTATTGTGACCGATGGGGCAAAAGCTATGACCGGGACAGTGACAGGATTCGCGGGACTTCTAACACAAAATGGCATTGATTGCCCGTTGTTGCATTGTATTATACATCAGGAAGCCTTGTGTGGAAAATCTTTGCGTCAAATGAATGCTATGAAAGTTGTTATAAGGATAACCAATTTGATTAGAGGTGGAAACAGGGCATTGACACATAGAAAATTTAGAGACTTTTTAAGTGAAATCGATGCAAACTATGGAGATTTACTATTGCATTCGGAAATCAGATGGCTAAGTGCTGGCCAGTGCTTGCAACGCTTTTTCGCCTTAAGAAAAGAAATACCTTTATTTCTAAAAAATGAGATATCATCTGACACTTCTGAACTACAAGATAAAATGCGAGATCCTCAGTTTCTGGCTGATCTTGCGTTTTTAACTGATATGACGCAACACTTGAATGAATTAAATTTAAAATTGCAAGGTAAAAACCTCAATATAGCCAACATGTACGGAAATGTGAATGGATTCAGAAGTAAACTGAAATTGTTCAAAACGTCTCTACAACAAAATGATTTTTCTTTTTTTTCAAGTTGTAAAGAACATTATTTAGAGATGAAAAATTTTGAAGAATGTAATTTTTTGGACCACCTCAAATACATGGACGAAATAATCGTCGAATTTGAGCGGCGTTTTGCAGATTTAAAAAAAATTGAGAGTGATATAGCTCTCTTTACTCATCCATTAACGATCGCAGTTGCGAGTGTGAAGATTGATTATCAATTGGAACTGTGTGATCTGCAATCAGACCCCTTTTACAAGGGCAGAACAGAAACAGGAATTGATTTTTTTAAGCTCCTCGCTGAACGTTTCCCGAAACTGACGAATTTCGGGCAAAAAATGGGCTCGATGATGGGCAGTACCTACCTTTGTGAAAGTGCATATTCAACAATGAAGTTTATTAAATCGAAATACAGGTCTTCATTGACAGATACTTCACTTAAACATGCACTGCGCCTAGCTACCACTAGTATTGAGGTTGATGTTGACAGAATTGTAAAAGACAAATTAATGAAAAAGTAGATAATAAAATAACGATATTACGTATTATTACCAGTATTTTATTTTTATAAATATTTTGCGGCCCACCAATGTATTTAGTCTTTTTTATTGGCCCTGGGTCCCATCTAGTTTGGACACCCCTGATCTAAAGCATTTATTATTTCTTTGCACCACAATGATCTATTCAAAACAAAATACACTTATTACAAATTTATGATATTTCGCCTGAAGACAATTTGTGTACAAATAAAAAGACCAGACAAAAATAGACAAATAAACAAAAGTAAGTACAGTAGAACCCCGATAATTCGAAAAAACGCGTAATTCGAAATTTTCGCCAAAAAAATTACCGCAGAAAAAATTTTTCATACAAAAATTTTTTTAATTCGAAATTCGTTAATTCGTAATTCGAAATTTATTTTTCTCCGCGCACGAAAATTTGTTCGTGAAATTCGAAAAAATTTGATTTTTGCGAAAATAAATCATAATATTTCGTAAATCTGAATCTAAAAGTCAGCCGTGGCGGTAAAACGCCGAAAAATGTATTTTTACGTGGTTATACATCATCCTAATTAGTATTATTATTGTGTAAATCTGAATCGATTTACACTGGAATGTTGTATTTTTTCAAATTTATTTCGAATATCCGAGTTTGAAGGGCGAAGAAAATACGTTTTACGCGGATATATGTCGTAGTTTTACGAGTTTACACCAAATATAGTATTTAAAGGGTCGGCCGCGACGAATCTCGGCCGCGAAATTTCGATTTACGCGTAAATGTATCGTATATTTACGAATTTATTTCGAATATTTGAATTTAAATGGCCCGCTGCGACGGAATCGGCCGCGAAATCTCGATTTACGCGTAAATATACCGTATTTTTACGAATTTATTTCGAATATCTGAAATTTTAAGGGCCCGCCGCGACGGAAATCGGACGCGAAATTTCAATTAAAGCGGAAATATATCGTATTTTTACTAACTTTACTTCGAATATCCGAGTTAAAAAATACGGCGTGACGGAAATCGACCGAAAAATTTCGATTCACGCCGAAATATGACATATTTTTACGAATTTACTTCAAATATCTGAACTTAAAAGGCCGGCCGCGACGAAAAACTGCCGATAAAATTCGATTTACGCGGAAATATTTCATATTTTTACGAATTTACATGAAATATCTTAATTTAAAGGGTCGGCCGCGACGGAAATCGGCCGCGCATTCTCGATTTACACGGAAATATATCGTATTTTTGCGAATTTTTTTCGAATCTGAATTTTAAGAGCTGGTCGCGACGGAATACGGCCGCGAATTCTCGTTTAACGCGGAAATATATCGTATTTTTACGAATTTAAATTCAGATATTTGAAATAATGTGCCGGCTGCGACGGAAAATTACCGCGAAATCTCGATTTACGCGGAAATATATTGTATTTTTACGAATATCTCAATTTAAAGGGTAGGCCGCGACCGAAATCGGCAGCGAAATCTCGATTTACGCGTAAATATATAGCATTTTTACGAATTTATTGCGAATATCTGAATTTAAAGGGCCCGCCGCTACGGTAATCGGCCGCGAAAATAAAGAAATAATTGGTATTAATACGAATTTACAACTAAAATACCACCCGGATTTGAAGAGGCGGCCGAGAAAATCGATTTTCGGCGTATTTTTTTTTTTTTCATAAAAATTCGAATTACGTGGGAATTCCTTAATTCGAAATTTGATTTTTGATGTCCCGCGGATTTCGAATTAACAAGGTTCTACTGTATTGATACTTTGTAAAAATGTTGATAATGATGATCTTTAAATTTTATTACGACCGTACTGGGTGTCCGACCCTTTTGACACTTTGTTGTAACTTTGCTAGCTTTTTCTTTACAGATTTCGCACCTACATAGTATAGGGTAAAAATCAAGGCGGGTGGTTTACGACATGATTGTGTTGCAAGGGCTATTTACGAAAATAATAATAAAAAAATACCTACTTATTTAGTTTGTCTTTGTAGGCATATCTTTTGTTACACAGGCCGCAAGTAAAAGTAATAAAACACAACTTTGGGACTTCACAAATCGTAAATAACGAATTTCGTTTTATTGTTGGAATTCCCTGATATTTTAAGAATATTTTAAAATTCCCTGACATTTCCCTGATAATTCCCGGTTCGGTAAAATTCCCTGATAATTCCCGGTTTTCCCGGTTTTCCAGGTCTGTGGCCACCCTGTAGATGTGTTTAACTGAATATAGTTACAAGAAGGTTATAATAACAATTAAAGATAGCATTTCCTTTATTCAAATGCTTGAGACAGAGACAATGCGCATGGTTTTACCAAACTATACAGGTCCAGTGGACATACTTTAGCGGCCCCTTTTTTCATAAGCGATACTACATTTTTTGTTCAATCATGTATATAAAGTGTCTTGTATTTCTATAAAATCGTTGCAAAGATGTTGTAATTTCGATGTAATGTTGTAATTTGTCAAGTTTACCAACATCCAATGGGTAAATTTATTCTATTGAAGGGCGATTTTGGGACAAATATGTTTTATAAATTCTTTTAACTTCACAAATCCTACAATTATAATACCCCGCGATTTTACACGGGTCTGCGCTACTTAATTAATAATTATTAAACGGTGAATCCCGCATTATAGAAAGCCACGTTGTGCTGGATTCAAAATAATAAATTATTTAAAATAAATTAACAATTTTATCGTACACACAGTTTGCAGTTTAGTTAAGTTAGAAAATTACAAACATAAATATGGATGTCATCAAAGACAAAATTTAAAATAAATATATAATAATGTTTTGATTCTTAAGAAATTGATTTTCAATATATTTTCGTTGTCGCTCACAGCGACTGCTGTTGCTGGGCCGATTTGGGGGAGAGGAGAGGTCAAAGAAGAAGGTTAGATTAGCTAGCTTCAGCCGTGATTGTTACCTTGCCGACGCACTCGGCCAGCGCGATTTGCCTGGCCAGCGTGCGCTGCACCAGCAGAGGCAGGCCGCTCCCGCTGCCCGAGGTCAGCGAGGACTCGAGGTAGCGGCGCAAGGTTGAATCACCGGCCGCCGTAGCGCGCAACAGCTGTTGCTGCTGGGCCGAGTTTGCGCCGGACGGCTCGTCAGCGGCTGAGCGCTGCAGGGAGAGCTTGCGCAGGGCGGCACGCGACATCTTGGACCTACAGAGAAAGTTTAAGATTTATTAAAATATTATTTCGAGGTTTTTGACATTTTAATACGGAAACAAATCTGAAAAAAATATTTTTCAAGTAATTACCAACCCAGCAAACAGACAAAAACAGAATACTCAAGAAAACTTACTAGCATCCGAGATGCTGTAAAACCACAACTATCATGTTCTCATGCATGTCAGATCACATTGGCAGATATGGACCTAGAATCGGCGTTTAAGGGAGATCTTTTTAATGTAATATAAAACAAAATTTTTGACGACAATGCCACATTTGAATTTGTGTGCCATGAAAGTCATAGAAGCTGTTGAGACAGAAAGAGATTGGCTCACCGGTTGGACCTTCTCATGAGGAGCATCACAATGAGGGCCACCAGTGCTACGATGATGAGAACGGGCGCCACGATGACCAGCCACAGCTTCCACGAGTAGGCGTAGCCTGCCCACGGGATGGACGACACCGAATCTGCAAATATACGGGCAAATAAACAATGTTAGATCATGTTGACTTCTAAAACTCAATATTGAAAAATGCAATGTCCTACATATTTGAAAATCTAACCCTAAGCTTGCATGCAGAACCACTTGGGGTGATGGTACCGATGCGGCAATACCCATACCAGCCTTCCATATTGAATTTATCTTAAGGTATGTCTTAAGGTAAGGACCCACTAAGGGCAACGTACGCAACGAATTAAGTCACTTGGATAACTTACAATCCAGGCATGTTCTAGGAAAATAGATGCTTTAGAAACACACTCGTCACATGCAAAGCATTCCTCGGCTTCTCATGCAACACCGATCTGCACTGTCCAGATCTGCGCGGGACGTGTGAAAGAAGGATGGCGGTGGTGAAAGGTCTCCCAACGAGTTGATTTGACGTTTAACGTTACGTGTAACTTAAGAACATTTTTATTTGAATAATCTTTAATAACACACTGCAAGTTATCATGTTGTTGCTATGAATCCTGTCCAGTTGAATGTCATCCATTTTATAACACTTGTTCAGTTTAGTTGTAGGTATATATTAGTGATTATTGCTGTTAGTCCAGTGAGGATAATTAGTCGGTTGATTTCCAAAATAAATAAATAATGTTTTGAAGTTTGGCGCTAATTGACATTTATTGAACGTTTTGTTGTCAAAACAGGAGATGAACAAATAATAGATTTAGAAAGACAAAGTGATTTATAACAGAAAATCCATTGAATAAGTATCTGAATACGTCTGTCTCGACACAGGTATACCCTAGTGAGACAGACGTCGATAAATACACGTAAAAAACTTTATATTGATAGATAAATAAATAAAAAAATTGTATATTATCATATAGTTCTTGTATCATATTTTATGAAATATTTCCAATTTTGTATTTTTCGTAAATTATTTAGCCCACGGATACTGGTGACCTTTAGTTTTTTGTTATAATTTAATCTTCTTCTTCTTCCTAGCACTATCCCAACTCATTGCCTAGGTAGGCTGTTGGGGTCGGCTCTTCTCGTTCTCAGGTTATAGCTTCTTCGGTTCTGAGTGTCGCTTTCATCTAGGCCGTTTCTTTGTAGGATTTTGGAGCATTGGGTCATCCAGGAGTTCTTTGGTCTACCTCTGGATGACTGTCTTTGAAGCTCTATAGACATTGCCTGCTTCACTGTGTGGTCTGGTGGTCTCCGTCTTATGTGCCCATACCATCTTAACTGTCGTTCCTCTAGCTTACTGTTTATGTCAGTGACACCCAGGCTACCACGAATGCGTGAGCTTTTAATTTTATCTTTTAATGATACTCCTGCCGTCCATCTAAGCATTCGCATTTCTGCTGATTCGAGTTGCCTAGAGTAGAAGTTGTACATAGTCCAGCATTCGGAGCCATACATTATCGCGGGTCTAACAATAGTCTGGTATGTCTTTCCTTTAAGTTTTATTGGCATTTTCGTGTCGCACAAAATTCCTGTTACGGATCTAAATTTCATCCATCCCACTCCTATCCTATGGTTGACATCCGCTGCACATCCTCCGTCTCTGTGGATGAGTGAGCCCAGATACTTAAATGAGTCACAGTTGGCTAATGTTACTCCATCCAATTGAATCGAAGGAGTTACAGCATTTGGGTCTTCAAATGGTAAATACAAATATTCCGTCTTTTTCCTGCTAATTTTAAGTCCATTATCCTCCAGGATCTTTCTCCACCTTTCCAGGCTATTTTGTAGATCACAATGATTTTCTTCTATCAGTACTACATCATCTGCAAAAAGCATAGTCTTGAGAATACTGTTCATTTCTTGACTCGTTAGGTAATTCATGACCATTATGAATAGCAATGGGCTGAGGACAGATCCTTGGTGTACCCCCACTTTAATTGGAAATGTTGGTGACATCCCTGATGTGCATCTTACTTGTGTTTCTAGTTTTGTTCTTGTTTTGTTATAATTTAATGTTTATGTAAAAATCTGACGTTAGATTTTATTTGTATTTTATGTAAGTTTATTATTGATAGATGTAAAAAAATCATTCCAAAATAAATAAATAATGTTTTGAAGTTTGGCGCTAATTGATATTTATTGAACGTTTTGTTGTCAAAACAGGAGATGAACAAATAATAGATTTAGAAAGACAAAGTGATTTATAACAGAAAATCCATTGAATATCTTGATAATACAATTCAAATTTGCATTGCGTACTTAGAACAAGTGTGCACGTCAGCCTAGAAACATAGTATTGCATACATTGTTGCGTATCCTTACCTCTATGCACGTTAACGACATCAGTTTTCTATCAAAACACTTATAGAGATAATCTGTTCAGTTCACCTGATCAGAGCATCAGATCAGTAGAGAGTTGAGAGCACTCACCTCTGTAGATAAGGGGCGGCAGTAGCGGGAACTCCCCGTCGTTGCACATGTCCCCCGTGCAGCAGGTGATGTTGAACTGCCCCGCCGTGTGCCTCTTGCGGTGACCCCTTAATAACATTACATTCCTACACTCTGTGATTAAATTTATCCATAGCATACACATGTACATATTCTAATACAGTGAGACAATTAAATGAACAACTTTAATTCAGTGGAAATAGATTTTTATCTTAACCCTTTCAGCCCCAGTGTTAATTCAAATTAACACGAACTTTGTGATTTTTTTTACCGTAACGGTTAAATTATAACGTATTTAGAAAAGCCATGTTTTTGTTTTCTTATAACTTGTAATCTTTTCTGTGGCGTCTATTTTTTCTGCTTGGTTGAATTCCTTATTCCCGCCACCAAAATGATAAATATTTTGACATCTGCTGATTGTGAGTTTCATCGAATTTCTGCCGTCATTGATTACTTCATTTAAGGTGAGATATCAATATTTTCTACTCGAATTACAAATATTTTAACGCATAAAGATATGTTCTATAATAATAACATCAGTTCAATTCACTGTTCAGTCATTTGCCAGAATATCGTAAATGAATTTCAATGTTCATTCAAATTAACACTGGTAGTGACGGGCATATTTTCAACTAGTTTGTCGAATTCAAAAAAAAATTATTATCCTAGATTATTTCTGAATGAATTTTAGTTAAAATGTTATTTGTTTCAAACCTTAGAGAATATTACTACATTCTAATTTTGTGCATTTATGACATGAAACAGTTATTTGTATTACTTTTGTGTTATGTTTATTTTACCTTACTATTTAAAAAATACCCTGTGACGTCCAATGTTAATTCAAATTAACGTAGAATAATTCAAAAAAAAAAAATCAAGCATGACATATTTTATATATGTGGAAATAATAATGCGGGTGTGAAAGGGTTAACTCTACATAGGAGGCCCTGAGGCCTCTTGTTTATTGGCTTTTCTTTTTTTACAACTCCATACATGGGAGGCCCTGAAAAAGAACCTGGAGGGAAAAATTCACTTGCCCTGTGCAGACAACTAATGACACACGAAACACCGTAAACAGGGAAAGTACATTGGAGAAACCTTTCGTCATTTAAATAAATACATGTACAAAACATTATTCATAACTTAAATGAAAATAACAAACTTTGTTTTAAACCACTATCTTAATATATAAAAATTTAGCCAGCAAATGTTTGTGCTCGCAAAACTCAAAAATTAGTTGACAGATTTATATGAAAATTTCAAAGTTTGTTATTATTAGTGAAATGAGTGTTTAGAGAGTGGTTTAACTGGTAGAATAAGTCGGGGACGCCCGAGGAATACTTAACACAATATCTCTGCATCGTAATGAGATACGGAGTAGAATTAAAGTCAATGTAATGTAGTTTTTTAACAGTAACATTGTGGTATACAGTAGTGAATGATGGAGGAAGTCATAGACGCACGAGAAAGACATTAGCAATAGTGAAGCATTGCGGAGTACACTAGTTTTTAATAAAAATCATCAACGTGTTTTAAAACCAAAGGTTTCTTCATCAGTATACTTTTTATTGTGGTTTAAAGGTCCGTCTACACGCTCAGCCTTACTTACTTAGGGCAAAACAGTATATCGCGCAAACGGTTTGCATGAACGTTAATTTACACAAGTAAGCAAATACGTTGAGACGACGATTATAATGTGTAAACGGTTTGTATACATTTCAAATGAATGCAACTTATGCACAAACTGATTGCGCATGCAAGTCGCTGCATTTAGACAGGCTGCAAAACCAAGTTTGTTATTTAAATTTAATTAAAAATAATGCCACAAAGAGAATTTGCAATTATTGAAGAAGAAATTATTCATAACATTTATTTTGAAGCTGACAAATGTCTTGAAGTCAAAAGGGTTGATTAATAGTGAAAGTGTTAACATACACATTGTTGCCCGGAGGGTGGCAGTTGATGTCGAGCTGGTCCTCGCTGGTAGTGCAGCCGCGCGAGTAACGCTCCTCACCGTTGGAGTCACGCACATGTGACTTCCAGCACTGGGAACATAAAACATAATGCGGTTAGCGGAGCACGTTCTGAAGGTTTACTTTACCAGTGTTAGGCTTGCAGATTATAGAAACAAAGGGAGATGTGGCATGTCTGACCTTACTGTTAAATAAAATTTAAATATGATGACAACCAAACAACATATAATATATAATAATCTGCAAATAAATATTATGTACCATGAAAATGTTCACAATTATCCTACGAGAAGACGCAGAGATTTTAGGCTTCCCAAAACTAAACTTTCATGCACACAAAACAGCACGTTTTATAAAGGGCAAAAACTTTATAATAACCTACCAAATGTCATAAAGGAAGCCACAAGCCTTAGCACTTTTCGTAGGACATGTGCTTTATAATATGTAAAAAATAATTTTTGATTGTTGAACATACTCACCAATATTATTTTAGTCACCTAGATATCTCATATAATGTAATTTTGTGTATTTATCTTTTTCTCTTAAAATGTAATTGTTATTTTTTGTATTTTTTATATTTTCCTACTAGATGTATGAAAAAATTTGAGTACATCTAAATAAAGATATGTACAAACACAAAACAAATATGCATTCTGCAGAAAACAGCCAGAGCTACCAAAAACACTAACGATTTTACTAAAAAGTGGTGAAAGTTTTATTCAATTGATCAACGACCGTGTCTGTAAAAACCTTACTAATTGAAACGTAAAATAGAAACTGACATTAAATAGTTCATGGAAAGATACATAAGATATGTACATTGCTTATCCAGTCATAGCGTCGTGTAAACTTGAAATAATAATAATTTCTCATTGAATTTCCAAGGCATTTTAAATGTTCTATATATTTCTTCATTTTGAAGATGTCTTAAAAACGTATAGAAACTAGATAAAATTACATATCAGATTTTTGTATTCGAAATATACTTTAATATTTAAAAAGTGCAATATTTTAATTTCAAACATGAAGAAAGTTGAAAATGAAAGCTTACCAAACATTTTTGATCAAAACGTCAAAAAAATTTCAGAAAATCAAAATTAAAAAAACACAGTCGTTTTATTTAGAGAGTTTGCAAGAAAACTGTCACCTCACTTTTCATCTTGTTTTGAACTTTGGTTTTAATTTTTTTGACGTTAGAAAGAGAAGTAATAATTAATTACTTCTCTTTCTAACGTCAAGAGAAGTAAGAAAACTGTCACCTCACTTTTCATCCTGTTTTGAACTTTACTTTTAATTTTTTTGACGTTAGAAAGAGAAGTAATAATTAATTACTTCTCTTTCTAACGTCAAGAGAAGTAAGAAAACTGTCACCTCACTTTTCATCCTGTTTTGAACTTTACTTTTAATTTTTTTGACGTTAGAAAGAGAAGTAATAATTAATTACTTCTCTTTCTAACGTCAAGAGAAGTAAGAAAACTGTCACCTCACTTTTCATCCTGTTTTGAACTTTGCTTTTAATTTTTTTGACGTTAGAAAGAGAAGTAATAATTAATTACTTCTCTTTCTAACGTCAAGAGAAGTAAGAAAACTGTCACCTCACTTTTCATCCTGTTTTGAACTTTGCTTTTAATTTTTTTGACGTTAGAAAGAGAAGTAATAATTAATTACTTCTCTTTCTAACGTCAAGAGAAGTAAGAAAACTGTCACCTCACTTTTCATCTTGTTTTGAACTTTGCTTTTAATTTTTTTGACGTTAGAAAGAGAAGTAATAATTAATTACTTCTCTTTCTAACGTCAAGAGAAGTAAGAAAACTGTCACCTCACTTTTCATCCTGTTTTGAACTTTGCTTTTAATTTTTTTGACGTTAGAAAGAGAAGTAATAATTAATTACTTCTCTTTCTAACGTCAAGAGAAGTAAGAAAACTGTCACCTCACTTTTCATCTTGTTTTGAACTTTACTTTTAATTTTTTTGACGTTAGAAAAAGAAGTAATAATTAATAAAATCCTAAAATTAGCTAATATTAATAATTCATATTTTGCGCCGCTATCGTAACAATCAATTTAATTTTAAAAATATTTCTTAATTTTTTATTATATGAACGATATAAAAGTGAAGGTACAGTTTTCTTACAAATTCCCCAAACAAAACAAATGTGTTTTAGAAATATCGAGTTCTCTCAATTTTTCTATGATTGGAGTAAAAAAATCTGGTTAGCGTTTTTGACAATGTTTTTCAAGTTTGATATTAAAATTTAATTATTTAGAATTAGTAATGTTTATTTTAAATGTATACAGCGGAAAGATAATTTTATCTAGTTTCTAAATAAGTACTTGTTTTTATGGATAATTAAAAAATAAAATATGTATAGTGCATTTGAAATACACAGAAAACATTGCAAACTGGACAAACATGATGAAAGTACTGAAGGGCTAAAGAAGTTCTTGCAAAATATAAATGATAAAATTCAATTAGAATAATGGTATAACCGTTTTAACCAAAGTTTATAACATAACATGAAAGTAGATTTTATAAATGCTATTATTATACAATTACTTGTCTAAAACTGACGCTTTCGCGCTTGAAGAATTTGCCAAATTAAAAAAAACAGAGTTGAATTTATTTTTTTATTGGTACCAACTCGAATCATAACTTTCACATTCTTTATACACTGTCTAACAAAAACATCATTTAACGAGTGGGAGGTTGTTTTCTTTAGTAAGGCTGTAAATGTATGTAACTACAAGCGTCGTGAAGGTTTTATGCTGATTTTGAGAAATAGCGACATTTAAAGTATTTTGAGTGCCATAGGCACTTTCTGCACATTTTAAATCGTTTTTTCGCGATCAACAAATATTTCAGAAGGCGTTTACTATGAATTTTTCTAAGAAATAGCATGGCTTGTTTTAGTAGAATATAGAATTGAACTTACTCCGTCGGCGAACTACAATATCTTATTTTTGTCAAAATTGTGGACCGGATGCTTTCTGCATAACTACGTTCAATGTTTAACTACGTTTAAATTTAAATTTTGTGAAATGTTATTGAATTCACTGTTTTTCACAATAAATATATATTCAAAGAGAATTAAAATATCCCCTTCGCTAATGAAATCATTATTAAAATGGCAAACAGAACTTATACTTACGTGTATGGCTTTCTCACACGTTTCCGTCTCCCCTACGCAATCTGGCGGGTCGCAAAGATGACATTTGTATCTGAAAGTTGACATTGAACCTTGTTTAAAAGAACACATAAATCAAAAGATATTCTTCATAATTTGGTTAAAGATTGGCTTCTAGATTTACTACCCATCGAACAAATTCATATTACAATTTGAGGTTTTACTAATTAATCTATTCCAAAAAATATATTTATTTATCCTGGACTTGCAGAAATAGTTAATACATCTCAAACATTAAAAAAAGGATATATTTATCCCAGACACCATCTAGATTGTATTTAGTTTGAGGTGAATCTTGCGATCATACATAAAGATAGCAGCCAATAAAAATGTGCATTGAAAAAATGAAGATAATTTTGGCAGTTCATATTCGAAGTATGATACAGTTAAATATGATCGAAGGAAATAGGGTCCCATTAGCTCAGTTGGTAGAGCAGTGTCCCCGCAAGACGATGGTCCTGGATGCGACCGTTTCTTTTTCTAATTTTTCTGTTTAAAATTTTCATTTAAAATTCTCTAATAATTTAACAACAAAAAATTATTAAATAATCATTGACCACTGTTCCTAACTCAAACTGAAAGTTTAAACATAATTACATCTTAAATAAACTAAGGTTATATAAATACTTTCAGCTTCACAAATTGACTGCTCAAAAATAATACAAATAAAATTAATTTGCGCCACGCCGGGGTTTGAACTCGTGCATTAGCTCTCGACTAGCAATCAACTCTTAGATTAGCAACATCATCAGCTGTAAGCAGACTGATGGAACCTAAGCGCAAGCCAAATACTAAGTTTGGTGATCGCGCTTTCGGAGTATCTGGGCCGAAGGCTTGGAATAAACTCCCTCCGAACTAAGATCCATAACAAGTCCAACAGAATTCACTCCAACAGAACTAAAAACTTACCTTTTTAAGCTGTCATACCCTTAAATTAAATATAACACTCCTGAGAGAAAGTCCAATTATATCTAATTTTCCAATTATGTCCTTAATCCTGTATCTAAATTTCGCTAATAAACAATTAGTTATTGTTAATCTCAAGTGACCTACCGGGTAAGTATGGTACTGTATATTATCTCCATATATAGTGAGTAACATCATAGATCATTGTTGAAATGTCTGTAACGGCGCTATACAAATCATCCAAATATTATTATTATTATTACCCTTTGACCATGGAGGCCGTGCAACCTCTCCTGGAATATGTTTTGCAAATAGAGTCCATATTTTACAAAAGATATAGATTTAATAGAGAGAGTACAGAGACGATTTACAAAAGTGCCAGGAGCTTCGAAAGACCGGCAATATGAAGATGGACTCAAAGAACTAAGATTACAAAGCAAAAAGAAAGAATAGAAAGGGGTGACTTGATCGACACTTTAAACATTTAACCTGGACATTATAGTTGCCCTGGCATCCAAGAAATCTTTACCACAAACAAAAATGTAAACCTCCGCGGGCACTATTTTTTTTTTAATAAAACTCTTTTGCATCCAATCCTAGAAAACACTTGCTCGCAAATAGAGAAGTGGAAGCACGGAACAAACTTCCATGACAGGTCATCGAAGCTACTAATACATATAAACAAATTTAAAGCTCGATTAGATTCTTATTTGGAGAGAACTTATTTTTAATTTAAAACGACTCAATTACTGTTAAACTTATTGTGAAATCAGATATGAGCACTCATTGAATAATAATAATCCTGTGATTTTTCACGGGGCTGCGCTAGTAATAATAAATTATAAAAATTAAAATTAGCTAGAAATTTAGGAGGTAGAGGTATAGTCAAAATAAAATTCTTTGAAACATAATCAGGTAGAAATGCTAAGAAATTTTTTCCATAGGAAAGCTAATAGCTCAGAAATCCACAATATAATTTGCAAGGCTGATAGAAACATTACAACTTTAAATTTATACGACGAGAATGCCAACATTTTTATAAATTCCAACCAGTAATTATTAGATTCCTGGTCAAATTTATTTATTTATTTTATTTTAAATGCACATTTACAGTTATACATAACCAATAATAAACATACATTTTATTTTAATTTATTAAGTAATAATAGCGTTTTTGAACTGGTGAATATTAAGTTGGAAAATATCTATATCAGGGGACAGGTAATTTAGTAACATAATCATTTTTCCGAGCGGCATTACTAATGGTAAGTTGGTTCTGCATTTTGGAACGACAAAGGTTCTGTGCCTGCGCGCTCTTGTATAATTGTCGGGGACATAAAACTCAAATTTTTCTATAATATCGGGAATACAGACGTTACCATTTAGAAGTTTATATGCTGTTATCAGCAAAGCAGTTTTCCTTCTATCGGTGAGGCTATTAATACCCAGCATGCCGGACAAAAAGGCTGATGGATATAACCAGGGATAATATCCGAAGTCTCTAAGATATAAATATCTCAGAAACTTCTTTTGTACTTTCTCTATCATTTGAGAGTAAGTTAAATCCATTGGTCCCCATATTACAGAACCACTTTCCAAAATGCTACGTACTAAACTATAGTATAGCACACGAATCGCGGCCGAGCTGCAAAAATGTCTGGAGTTGCTTAGCACAAATCCTAGCATTCTTAAAGCTTTGTTGCATATCGTTTCTATGTGGACGTGAAATGTTAAGTGCGTATCAAATGCGATTCCCAAATCTCTTGAAATAACAATGTGCTGAAGAGATGAATAAGACATTTTGTAGTTATAGTAAATCGTTTTGTTTGCCTTGGTGTAGCACATAATGGAGCATTTCTTAATATTAAACCCTAATTTATTGGTATGACTCCATTCGACGATAGAATTTATATCACTTTGTAGCTGCAAGCAATTTTCCAAAGATTTTATTAAAAGGAATAGTTAATAACAAATAAAATTTTAAACGCAAAACACTTCAATTATCTCAACAAAACGCATGTTGACAAATTTTCGTCAAACAAATGGTTGAGTATTGGAGAGTTAAGAGTAGAAATAGAAGGATTTATGCTTGCCATTCAGGATAGAATCATTAATACTAAAAATTATAGGAAGCATATAATCAAAGATACAAATCAAATTGATGATTTATGTAGAAAATGTTTGGCTATTCCGGAAACTATAGAACATATTATATCGGGATGTTCTGTATTAGCGCCGTCCGAGCATACATTAAGGCGTAATCAAGTTTTAAAAATAATTCACCAAAGTTTGGTAACTAAACATAACTTGATTGACTGCCCTAATATAGTACCATATTATGAATACGAACCATATTCATTTTTAGAAAATGAATTTTATAAAATATATTATGATAAAACTATACTAACAGACCGAACGATTAGTCATAATAGACCCGATATAGTTTTACATGACAAAATTTAAAAAATAACTTATATCATTGATGTCGCTATTCCAAATTCAAGAAAAAATAAGAAAATACAGATTTAGAAAATGAGATTAAAAGAATTTGGCATTCTCAGACTATAAAAATATTACCATTTGTTATTTCGGCTACTGGCATTATACCTAGCTCTCTCATTCAAAATTTAGACGTATTAGATCTGTCAAAGAATTTATATATAAAAATGCAAAAATCAGTCATTTTAAATACATGTAGGATTACGAAAGATTTTTTAAATATTTATGTTGAGGGATCAGTAGGATTTATAGGCCCTGTTAGAAGTTCTACCGAGCCGAACCCTCTGATATGAAAATATCTGGAGTCGGTGAATTATTTTCCCATTTGATCTCTGGTGATTTGACGTGTTGTTCTTGTATTTATTATGCTTATATATAGCACTTGCATAATGTGGATTGACTAGATGATCATTTGTGGAAAAGTGTGTGGAAGGGTTTAGTTTTTCCTGTGGGGAAGATTTATTCCGGACATAAAGTCGGAAAATAATAAAAATTGGATAATTTGCATATCTTTGTATATGAAAAATTTCCTCGAAGGCGCTAAGCTTATAATATGTCGCAAAATTGTAGAAAATTAAAATAATATCAAATACCTCTTTCGTTTATTTTTTTTCTTTCTTTGTGTCATTTGGATGATTAGTGTAAAACAAACTTAACAAAACTTGCTTTCCTAAGTTTTTACCAACATAACAGTTGAAACATTCACATTATTATGGTGGTTGTAAATTACTTTTTTATATGTCTGGTATGTCCTTTCTAAAGGACAAATGACAACTGAAGAACCAATTTTATTATAAGACTGCAATCTTAAAGCAGGGGTTCAAAACTAAGATTGGGATTAGGATAACTCTCACATTTGATGACCAACCAGATCGTCAATCAGCCCTTTTTGAATTTTCGATATTTGAATAGTCCTGATAAAGGCCTATTTTATTTATATTTTTTTATTTATTTATTTTTATGTATATATCTATAAATTACAAATAATACAAAACAATATGAACCTTTGTCTGTCCAACTGGGAAGGATTCCCGTTTCAGGACAGCCAAATTGTGTATTTAGTACATAATATTCTTACAATGGAATGGCGATGCTGTCAAAACAAATTTTGAGAACATTGTTGATTGCATTCGAAGTGACAGGATGGTTTCTTTATCCTTGAAAGAATCGCAAAGATGTAATTTATTACCAGGGTCAATTTGGATAACATTAGTAATTGCATTCAGAACAGATGAATGGTTTCTTTCGGGACATCACAAGTCTGAGATTCTTTCCAGGGCATTTTGAAGAACATTTACAATTGTATAGTTAGAATTTCCACATTTATAAATCAGTATAAGACATTCTCGGTCAGTTTCAGATCAAGTTGTGAAAAATTTTGATAAACTTGTCGAATTCCGCTCCACGCTTAATACGCAATAAATATATAAATAGCACTTGGTTTCAACTTAATTACTACATGAAATAATTATTTATATAGTGGGAGATGATAAAATATGCATTAAAGTTCGATTTTTTCTCAATAAAAGAAAAGTTATCAGGTTAGGAAATACGTATAAATTATTCAAATAACTCAAACTAAACCCTAAAAACCTATTTAGTGCCACTATCACGTGCTACTTAAACCCCCGACTAAAATACTTACCGCCACGCAACAGTCTTGGTACAAGGTCCTTGCTTCATTCAGACTCTTGACGTGACCTGATAAGTAAAGTCTTTCACGGTCATCCCCAACATCTCCTACCATTCACTTTCATGTCATTTATTCTACTGGTGCTCCTACTGCGTTCATCCGCTCTCCGTGTTTAAAATTTTTAATCATCCCTTTGAAAAGTTTTTGAGTGTTGGATATTCAACAGCTGTTTACAAAGACAAGCCTGTGCTATTTGTATTTATTTATTTACTACGTCTAAAACAGATTCACTCATGTGGTCTAATATAAACACTGGGTACACTTTAATTTATGCTTCTTATACTTATAATTACAATAGCGTATTATCCAAGGTGGATATTTTCAATTGCGAACTTACCAAATACAAGAGGTCCATAAAAGAATATTTCTCTGATTGTTTTTGAATAATGTTATATGTCTATTGTTTATATTTCTGTTATGATTTGATTTATATCTATAACCTCTCTCCATGGCTAAAAATGTTTTGTTTTGTATAAATTTTTGATTTCATATTCTTTTCTTACAAATTAAATTTACTTATTCCTTATTATGCTGTCTCAGTAGAGGTAAAGTCACAAGGAGGACATCCATAATTGGTTTTATTTTGGCTATATAATACTAATGTACAAACTGAAATAAATGTACACTGTCGATTTCCCGAAAAATTAATAAATAACATCATTTATACATTTGTCTCTAAATTTGCTTAATCTATGGATGTTTTGTTGCTACTCATCGAATATTGGATGCATCAACCGCAAGACAAGAGCCACATTCGCTCAACGTCAATTCTGGTTCTTTGCCTCCAAAATGTTCAACACAGACGTCAAGTCATCCAGTAGTTTATCCCAATTTGCTGTTGGAGTTCAGAGTTGAATTTTGAAAAGGGACAAACCTTTTTTAAAGAGTACATGGCTTCCCAAAACTGAATTTTTCTCAATTTTTTCTTTCTTTCGTTCTATTTATATTTGTTATTTTTTAATTTTTATGTGATGATTGTTTCATCTGATGATATACATATATTTCCTATGTAACAATCAAATTTCAAGTTTGGCAAATACTTTATAAATTGTTGATGAACATAGGACAAAAAAATCTTGCTTATTATGTGGCCTTAAAAAAATATTTTAAAAAAGAAAATGTTTGGCAGGCCTGCGGCTCTTTTAACCAATGCAAAACAAGACCAATTTGCAATCTATTATCTCATAAAGAAGATTGTGCTTTCAATCTCTCCCCTCCTGAGATTAGCAATAATAACCAAGAGGATGAACAAATAACAAATAATTGGACATGACTACATATATTATGCATACATACCATAGACAACCAAATTGATATAGAGCCCATCAGACAAACCAAAAAACCAAGTGCGCTGAGCAGGGAGGTGGCACAACCCTCTCCCTTTCTGGCATTTGTCAATACATGAATCTGACAGTATACAGGCAACTCGCACTGCAATATCACCATTTAGTCCTCGAAAATAAAATATGCTTACGAATTGCCAGTACTTTTCACAATGGCTCGCAAATTGCTGGCTGCGTAAAAACTTAACTATAAATACCAAATCGGGTAAACACAAGTTCGGGCTTGTTTCCGAAATCGAACATTTTGTTACACTTTTACATTGTGTTGTTATTTACACACCTCACTTATTTGTGTTTTGCTACACAACCTGATTAGTGGATGATTCGGTTAAAAACGAAAATTGAGACCCTGACATTGAAAATAAATGCCGCTTTAATGGGGAGACATTTTCAATTTGTATTGATATTTTAGGCGACCAATTATTGCTTATAATAATTTATTATCCTTTGTGCTATGTATAAAACTTTGTCTTATAAACATTAGTTTATCATTAAAATAAAATAATAATAATATTTGACAAGTCAAAATATTTCAGCAACAAATGTAGATATAATATATCTCGACGCCATCTAGTGGGAAATTTAGAACTAACAAAGCTTTTCCTACAAAAATAAAGTTGGTTGTTTACAGGTGAAAAAAATATAATAAGCAGTAATTGTTGATTGAGGTACTAGTACATATTGAATTATTTGGCGGGTTGGAAATAAGCCGACATAGCTCAGCGGTTCAGAGCACCTGATCGGACATCAGAAGGTATGGGTTCAATTCCCGTCAGCGGCATTTATTTTCAATTTGTATTGATATTTCAGGCGACTAATTATTGCTTATAATTATTTGTTATCCTTTACTTTTCTGCAGAGGATCTGGTTATTTCAATGTGCGCCCTTTGGCGGTCAGTATACGACTTGTCACAAGTCATTTAAAGCATTCTCAAATCCTCCCGGTACGAAAAATATGGTCGTGTGGTTTACCTCTAGGAGGCCTACTCTGTATCTTTCGAAACTTTCCTGCCGCCAGTTTAGCCAAGTCACAAACCCGTATTAATCCTTCCCTTACGGTGTTTAAAAATTCCACGCCCTCCGGTGCTATACACTCGGTAAATATTTATGTATTGTAATTACTTAACTCTTTGCACGCGGCCGTATCAACTGTTGTTACGGCAAAAAGTCCATACTCACACGTGGCTATATCAACAGTTGATACGGAAACTTTGAATGCCGATATTCCAGCGCTCTTTTGACATAAATTTATTTCCCGCTCGCTTGAACATTCGTAGAACTATCACGATGCTGACATCTACAAGAATTTCTCGAAAATAAAATTGTATTTCATTAAAAAACATCGATAATCAAGTGAGCCTCTTTGCGCCTTCGAGTGCTATAGTTTACAATTTTGTCAACGGATGGCGTTAGTCTAATTTTGTTATTATATTAAGTGACATAAAATTTTAGTGTCCAGTTTTAGAAAAAGTTTTCATAACAAAAAATGATAAGTGCTCATGGTGTCCCACTTGTGTCTATCAACGCAGTGGCCTAAGTACGCACACGCCGAGAGTGGTTTATTTATGATGCCGAGTGAATGGCGGGACCACATTCAAAAGATACGGTACGTCTTTGTATGAAATTTTATGATTTTGTTTTTACAAACATCTAAGAATGTTGACACACGAGGATTTGTTATCATATTGTGGAGAATAATCTGTTCTGTCTATATAGTCCAATAAATCATGCCAGAATGCTATAATTTGACATTTAATTGCGTGCATAGGTATTTGAAAATATTTACCGCGTACGGGTATAGATAAAACGGAGCAAATTAACGCGTTCAAAAGGTTAATGCAATACTTAAATGTAATGCGAAGGAATACTGAAAAATTTGAACCCTGTGTTTAGTATATTTACAGAGAGATTTTATTAATTAGAGATGATGTTCACTGCGTTGACAGCACCGACAAGGAAAGGTTAAACCAAGAACTTACTGGTTTGTTAACCCGAAAGATACCTGGTACAGACGACCCCAGGTCGTCGAAATGATACCCGGTTTTAATGTTAGGGAAAGTCTATCAGTTTTCATGTCTATGATACAAACATATTACAGTGTTCGTACTAGAACTGGCTTAAAGAAACACAACACATAAAATAATAATAATAAATAATAATTGGATAATTTGTAGAGCGCCGTTTTTGTGAAAAATCACCTCAAGGGCGCTGAATCACCTCAAGGGCGCTGAGGCAAGGGCGCATAATAGGGTACTTTCACTGTTTTTTTTTATTCTCGAAAAAAATTATGTTATTTTTATGTTGACTAATAAATTTTTTGTAATGATTTAAAATATGCTATTTTGCAGCGTTGACGTCAGGCCGGGCAGCATTAGTGACAGCCCTCTTACCGGCCAGTGGCGACTTCTATGTCATAATGACGTTGAAGCCAGTTGGAACGGTTTCGTAAAGTGCGATTTTTCAAATCAATAATTATGAATGAAAATATTAATATTACAAATATAATATAGAGTTTTCCAATAAGAGGTGTTATTTTGAATAGCCCGCTATTTCGGTAGATGTTACTTTTGAAGCTGTCATTTTTTGACATTTGACAATAGAAACTACGCCATTAATAAAAATGGAACGATACACGCTTCAACAACGCATTGAAATTATTAAAATTCACTTGAGTGAATCAAATGCAAATCATCTTGAGTGATGAGGCCCATTTCCACCTCGGTGGCTTCGTCAACAAGCAAAATTGTCGCATCTAGGGCTCGGAAAACCCAAGAGTTATTGTTGGAAAGCCTCTCTATCCTCAACGTGTGACTGTTTGGTGCGGTTTATGGTCCGGCAGAGTCATTGGACCTTACTTTTTTGAAAATGAGGCTAGAGCAACAGTTACGGTGAATGGATTGCGCTATCAAGAGATGATTAATGATTTTTTATGGCCGGAATTGGATGGTATTGATCTGAACAACGTTTACTTTCAACGAGACGGCGCTACGTGCCACACAAGCAACGAAACCATTGATCTTTTACGATTGAATATCAAAATAACACCTCTTATTGGAAAACCCCGTAGTACAATTATCATAAGAACAAAAATAGTAATTTTTAATGGTATTCCTAGTTTGTGAAAATACCCCATTATTAGAATATAAATTAACATGCTTACCTTTTTCTCATTCTTCTCCGCCTTTAATATGAAGCAAGAAATTAAATAAATGGTTATACTAAAATAATTAGTTTTAAGGGAACATACAGTTAGATTAATGCTTTCATGCGGTCTGCATTAAAACCCAGTAGACTCAACCCTCAAACAACTTATAAAAGTTTTAAGGTAGGTACTGGTAAGTTTTTACTTTGTACAACAATAATATAGGTCACACACACTTGGGATTGTGTGTATTGGTGAGTATGTATACGACATTTGCCATTGAGAAACAGTCTTTTGTTTGGCTTATGGCTACGTACCCTTTACCAAATACTGTAGAATAGTTATAATATCTCCAACTTCTGAAATTTTCCATGCATTCTGATGGCAGTGCGCTGCACTATCACCTGCTAGCGTCACAAGTCAGTGAGACTTGGTTTATTTTCATACATTTTAATGGATTTTGTGCATGATTATGCCTGTAGCTCCAGAGTTGCCAGCCAATACAAGTAAATACTGCCAATATTTTACTGGAGTTGGACATATTCCCTTACTAATAAACACGTTCTGATAAACAACCATGAATGTATGGAAAATTATTGTTTATCCGTTGTGTCAAATTTAAAACACGTTTATCAGTAAGGTCCTTGTTTTAGTGAAAAATTGACAACAAAAGTGTAAAATGGATTGTTCACATTTGAATATTCAAAAAGTTTTACAGTAGCTACCTATCGTTTTTATTTACCTAACCGCCACACTTTTGGGCACAGATTGTGGAAATTGCACTTCGTTTCAAAAATTATTGCAAGAAACACACGCACAAAATAGGTTATTGGGTTTTCGTTTGGGTTAATTAAGTCATTTGTGCATATCTAGATAGAAGCAAAACTTTTGCAAACGTCAATCCATACTAAAGAAATCCAAAATGGTAGCAAAAGGATCGTTTCACAAGGGAATTTTTGAACTTTCATTAAATTTTAATTCATCTTTCACCATCTCTCCCAACGTAAATAGTCGTTTCTTGTAGTAATTAAATTTATATTCCATAATCTGTGCCTATTGAAAGTGCGGCAGTTATTTGGAAAATATTTACCAAAATTATTTTTGTGCAACTGTAGTAACTTCTCGTAACAAACACACTTCAAATTTCATAAAATATCAGAATCAAAATCTTTTTTTTTAAATTTGCTGGAAAAGGTTTGATAATCTAACATGAAGGTTAATAAGGATTATTGATAATATGCATTTAAAATCATTTTTAAGTTATTGCTTTGATAAATAAACCTTTGTTAAATCAAACACTGGGGAATTATTCATGAATTCATGACCGAAAATGGGTATAAATATTGACAGTTGGCTAGAATGTACCTCGTAGTCTGCTGATGAACTATGAAGTTTGGAGCGCTCTTTTGGGCTTCCAAAAACATATGATGGTCCGACAAATGGCTGAGATCCTTTGGCGAAGAATCCAGGGGGTTGGCTAAGTTATCGTCATCTGAATCTTCGATAAAACTGCCAGTTGGGTAGCCTCCTAGAAAATTTTCAACATGTCAAAACTACAATCAACACTAACAACGTAATACTCGAGGTATTAACTCTAAATTACTTCACATCAATATATAAAACATGAAACACTTTATAATTAACCGGACACTCGTGTAATGGTTTAAAAAGACAGCAAATGACATATTTGTTGATTAACAAAACAACTGTCTATTAGTAGCTGCAGTGAGTGAAATATCCACATAAGAGCGGTGTAAATTTAGTTTGTTATTTTTCTAGTTGAATTTTCTCAAAGACTGCGTTTTATTTCAGAAGTAAGATTGTTATTTAATACCTTGACACGATTTTATAAGAAATAGTATAATTAAACATCGCACAGTTCTGACGGCCGCCATTGTATATCATAACAATAGACAATAGACTACTTGGTACTTGGTAGAGTACCTGTGTTGCCAACTCGGGGAGGGATGGCAGGGATGGCTAGAGAAAATCTGGAGAAAAAATATACTGGTTCCACAGAAAATTTTCTTACTATAGTTCAGTATAAAAAGGAGCAGTTAGAACATCAGAAAAAAGAGATAAGAAAACTAATCCACTTTTTTGGAGCTGATGACCTCGATTTAGAACTAAATCTAGCTCTAAAAATGCTGAGTTGGCAACACTCAAGAGTTAGTACCTGCCCAGATCACTGTCAGTCTATTGTCAGTTTTACCCATATATCTATGGTATAATACCGGCAATATTTGCTGGTATTGCCCAGTATTGCCCATTCCTAGTTTTCCCCGCGGTGTTCGTGCTTTGACGTTTGTCATTGCGCGTATTTTCTTGTCGCCGAACAATAGTGAAAACCGATGTACTGGTGCGGAAAATGAATTATTTCCGTAAACAAATATCTTTTCACGGCGGCTAGCTCTCATTCCACACGCCACCACCGCGCTTGTGCAATATTTAAAAAATAATGTATATCCGCTATTTAGCCGCAAATTCGAGTTGTTGTCTATTGCGCTAGTAGCCAGTCGCCAATCTCCTTGTTTGTTTATTGGGAGATGGGAGATAACGTCTTGGCTGATAAGCGGTCAGTCTGTCTGTCAGTCTTCGATACATGTGTCCGCTTTGTGTATTGCAAGTTGTAATTTAAAAGTGAAAATGAACGAAGACATCAATTGGGACGAGATTCGTTCGGACGATTCGCTGCTCAGACCGGCCAAGTTATTTGAACAAGGCGCACCAAGAAGTAATGCTTACGGATCTTCTGCTTTTGAAAATTCGGAAGGATTGGATGCCCCCCTCCTACGGGACGTAAGTACATATTTTAATATTCAAAATTCTACAAAGGTATCTGTCATAATTTACAATAATTTTTTTTTGTGTTAATTTAGCTACTAAATAATACACTAATCTACAATATTACAAATATTGTACAGTAAAAGAATCGTGTATAAAAATACACACAAAATAGAAATAGGATAGTAAAGAATGTATCTGAAAATCATTGGTAAAATATCAATCACATTTTGTATAAAAATGTACCATTAATTTGGAATTGGAATATCTCATCTCACACTTTTTATTGCATCCTGTAAATCGTTAAATAGCTTTGGGCTTAGGTATTCGTAGTGGTGTTGTGTAGCTGGTGTGTTGTATCTGGGTGTGTGTTACATTTGCTTTTACAATCAATCCTTCACCTAAACTAAAATTATTTTAGGAAATGTGTATTTCAAACCTACTGAACCATCACGCAGCCAAATAAATAAATTAGTGCCTACATAATAATATGTACCTCTGCCCATTGCGATTAAATGTTTAAATAATAATGGTAGTATTATTGTAGATTTGACAGCCTAAAGGAACTATTTAGAATTAAAAATATTATTGATATAATCATGACTGTTGTCAGCAGCGGCGGTTCTTCTCTTAGGTCATTTGATTTTGGATCCCCCAAAATTATAAGACAACCATTATAATAAATTATGTGCATCAAAACAACTGGTCTTATTCTTAATTTATTTGAAATGTACCTTGAAATAGCAGGGCTGCGAGCGGCTGCTGCGAGTGACTAGTGACATCTATTGTCTCTAATAGAAGCTTTCATTCATAAGTACATACGTTTCGCTGGGTCAATTTAAAGAATGTCCACGGCCTTGGCATCTTCTGTCCCTATGTGCGCCATAGAATAAACGAGATGGCACTATGTTTTTCGTCTAAGGAAGAATTAGGTACCGAAGAAAGCGAAGGCACGCTTAGGTCATGGCCGTGAGGGAGACAGCACGATGAATATTATACGTTTTAAAGAGATGGTGATATAAACATATGTCGGTTTTTCATTTTACATTGTGTGGAACAATTGTTGTTTTTAATTGGACATTTCGGGAAAGTTTTGAAATAATTTGTATTGAATAAAGCTATATATTGAATAAAGTAGAATAAAGCTGAAGAATGAAACAAAACAAACAATGTAAAAGATCGAGAATGTCAAATAGAATCACAAGTCTAAATTTAAATGGAATTGAATAACTTCACGTCGCTTCACACCATGGACCCACCATACCCTTCGCTTCGCACCCAGTATCTTTAGATACTGCGGACGGGTGTTTTTTTTTTACTATTTTATGTTGTGCACAATGACTTCAAAATATTTTTCCGTAAGTATACGGATTGTGCAGTTATTTCCAATTTACTATATTAACATAATATGTATTTTGAGTAGCGGACTCACGACGAACCTACCTACAAATTGATATAGATAAAAATATATTTGCAGTTTTCACAATATCAAATAAAGATTAGTCACATATTTTTTTCAAGTGACCTACCACGCCTGAATCCCTAGAGCCGCCTCTGGTTGTCAGTATACCATGTTAATACATTATTATTATTTAATATTAACACACTTCAAGTCAGTTTTGGGCCACTGAATGAAGATATCAATTGGGACGAGATTCATTCGGACGATTCGCTGCTTACAGCGTCTATATGAATGATTTAAGCGATAAACTCACCTCGGAAAATGTAGCTTGTTACCTGGGAAACATTTGCGTAAATAACATTGCGTATGCAGATGACATGGTTATTTTGTCTCCAAGCATTAAAGCATTGAGAAAGCTGTTAAAGATATGAGAAGAATATACTGCTAAACATAACACGGTCTACAACCCAACTAAATCTGTGTTACTAGTATTGAAGTCGGGCGCAGGCCCTACAAAAGTACTGCCCGTCAGCCTAAACGGCACAAAAATAAGTCAAAAAACGGAGGTTAAATACTTCACAGACACATCGTAACAGCGGAGCTCAATGATGATATGGATATTGAGCGACAGAGAAGATCACTGTGCATCAGAGCAAATATGATTTCTTGACCATTTAATAAGTGTAGCCCAAAAGCAAAAAGGTAACTTTCAACACATACTGCACGAGCCTATATACCTCGGAGCTGTGGACCAACTTCAACAAAGCATCTCTTAAAAGAATGGAAGTATAGTACAACAATTCATACCGAATACTTTTTGGGCTGTCCTGGTACTGCAGTGCCACTGAGATGTTTGTAGAAGGGCGTGCTCCCGGATTCCGAGCACTAATGAAAAAATGGATCACCAGCTTTCGAACGCGACTAGCCACGAGCGAAAACGGTCTTGTGATGGCAGCACTTCACTTCTGGCAGGGACCTATTTGCAAGGGATGGAGCCAATTCCTGATGTCATTGATTACAAATATATATATATCAAGAAAAAAAATTGGCTTTCACTTGCACAAATCATTACAAAAAAAGAATGATTTCCGCATCCCCAGTGCCATAAGAACAAGGGTTTATTTATTACCCATTTTAAAATAGTTTCCTTCAGATTAAATATTCTTCCACACAAGAGAAAAGCAGATAAGAAAACGATTGTTTTTAATTTAATCACATTGTTTATACTTATACATATTTATAGTTGTGACCCTTACAATAAAATATTCATATATGTTTTTCAAATTAAATCAATTTTATTGTGTGCCAATACACGCCACTGTGTGTGTGATAGCTTCAAAGCAAGAAGGAGACAGTTTTGCCTCGAAAAATTATGCAAGCACATAATCTTAAGTAAACAACGGTTGGTTTCTTAGCAACGCTTGGATAGTACACCGTGCGCAGTTCTTTCCTGTCATGCTTTAGATTTTTTTTACATGAACTCACATACAGAAATCTATGTTATCTAGCGAAAGTTTCACCTGTGTACAGTGCCGTGACAAAGAATTTAACCTTGATTAATTTAAATTAAGTACGATTTTTGGTATAAACAATGGTGTTTTGTACATAGTGTACCTCTTGAATGATGAAATTATTTTTAACATGCAGTGTGGTTTGGTTTATTTGCATATTGTATTAAATTACAGAAGTATTTCATAACACAATACAAATTGGAAAATAAACACTCTCTCTGAGATGTATTCATTGGGACAATAGCGTAAAAAGAATTATAAATTCAAGGGGAACGGCTGCATGGCCTTTTTCATACTAAACTTAAATTTGGATTTGAGGTTAAAATACCCAACCAAACTGAGAATTTATTTTTCAATCAAAAGGTGTAGCAAATATCTAGTACGGAGTTTTCATGTTTTTCATTTGTAAATAAAGGGGGTGACAGATTACGCTATAAGTTCACAGCACGCTATAAGTTCATATAACTCCATACACCTAAAAAGATGACTAGGCTATAAGTGTGGGCGTGGTGACGATATACGCTGTGATCTGCTAGCCAGGCTATATTTGAAAATTATGCGACTCCTCTCCTGCCTACGGCAGAAGAACAAGTCAGAACAATTTATGGAGCGCCGTAATTAAGCAGCTGTAATCGGTCAAAGTGACAGATCCCAGCAGTTTGTAAAGTGAATAAACTGAATTCAATTGATTCCCATACAAAGAAATGATATTCCGCGGCAGTATCCTAATTGATCTGACCCACTCTCCTGAGGAAGATAATAGCATAATGTGTCACCCATGCATATAATATGTACATGCCATGCTCAAATTATGCACGCATAATATAGCGTAATGTGTCTAAAGACTTATGTCATTTTGATTCGATCTAGTGATGGATACGCGGTCCAGTTGAGGATTAGTAGAGTTAATCAAGCGGGAAACAAAATGAAATAATAATTTATTGTAAATTCACGGCGAATCTTAATGCCAAATTACTATTTTGATCAATCTTTATAACGAATTGGTGCACATTATGAATACCAAAATATATGCTTAAGATAAATTGAAGGTTTTCCTATCGTTTTGATTAGTTAGATTATTTTGTAGAATACAAATAAAATAAAAAATCACTCATTAAGAAATATGAAAGTAAACTACTAAAAAAAAATTTTTTTCAATAGAAATGTATGTACGCGTAAAGGAAAAAAAAAATACAGTATTATAGCTAAGATTATCTGTGACAGTTTCACTTCATTAACTTTTTTGGTTTCTTATAAAATTATTCACAATAAATAAAAACCAGTTTTGTGCTTGAAATCGAACGTTTCTAGACTCCGTTTGTCAAGCGATTCTAATGCCTATTACCTACTATATAAGGTATACAAAGAATACATACATTTTTGGCTTGTAGCTTCCTCTTAAAAAAAAACGTAAATTTCTGTAGGAGAGTAATGCAAAACAGCAGGTGCCTTGTAGCGTTGTTTTTATTAATAAAAATTTATAAGAGAACAGCGTGCGCCGTACGGCGTACAGTCTTGTTAAAACCAATAATATCAGTGTAGTTGGAAACTACATTTATTTTGCAACAAAACTCCGCAAAATCCTTCCCCCAGATATAGAACGAATAGAAAAGTTTAATGAGTACAAATCAAGAATTAAAATCTAACTGAAAGAGGTCAATGAAAAAATGCTAAAAAAACCACTAAAAACAAAATGGAAGACGCACCTCATTAAATGCAATTAATTAACTTATACCATTGTTATAATTAAATACAATATAATATACAGGGTGTATCGGCACGTACCCCACAAACTTTAACCAGCTATTCCTTAGCATATTTGGAGTAAAAAATGTTATGGGCACTTTGCTGTCCGGTAACATTTTTTTTTAATAAAAAATTTATCATTCATATTTTCACCACATGTCACCACTGTTTTATCCTTTGTCACAGTTTGAAAACCCATCTGGCAATATTTTATTCGAGTTTCGTTGAATAATATACGTACGTACCTACATTGGCGCGCTTTTACAATCACAACGAAATGGCATGGCACCATTCGTCTCATTTTTAACTATTATCATTTAGTGTGTATGAAAGAGCAAAGACGCTTTTTGACACACTTGCTAATAACAGCTGTTGAACACGAGAAACAATGCCAATGACAGTGACGGAGTGTGGATTTTTTTATAATTTTTTGTTTTTAATTGAAAAAAAATGTTACCGGACAGCAAAGTGCCCATAACATTTTTTACTCCAAATGTGCTAAGGAAAAGCTGGTAAAAGTTTGTCGGGTACGTGCCGATACACCCTGTATTGTATGTACTCATGTTATAGTCCAAAAAACATTGTATCTTTGAATTTAAATACCTTATTAATAATTATATTTACGTTTTATTCATTCCTCAAAATTTAATGAGTTCTGGCAAACTGACAAAATGGGCAGTATCTTTCTTCCATTTATCCTTCAACGTCCCAGACTATTCAGCTTTAATCTGTTTTAGGAGACATATTCGGAGATCCCCATCCAGGAGGGGATCCCGGAGCACTGCCACTGGAGCCCTAAAGTGGTGCACAAGGCGGCCGGGCCCCAGCTGCTGGCAGCAACCATCATGTGCGCAATATTCATGGTGAGACATCTTATAATTTTTTAATATGTGCTGTAATTTCAGCTTCGCCAAGTATTCTGGTATTGAATCAAAAAAAATATTTGTACATGGTAGGTGAAAATACTGTCTTTGTTCTACTGGTATTTCAACGTGGTACTCTGAGGTACTTTCCTTATGGATCCTTTCTCACGGACGGGAAACACCTCACCACACTTAGGATGGGTTGTTTCACAGAATTTGAACATTCTGGAGGAGGCCCACCACTTCCCCGCCCTGTTTTAGGTACTGATGGTGTCCCTTCAGAGCTCTCGCAAGGACGCTAATATTTTTGATGTAATTTTTTTTTTATTTAACGCCCAGAGGGCTTTTACATGGTTGGTAGTATAATTTTATTTTGACAGATACTTTAAAACATAAAAAATAAGAATAAAATTACATTTGATAAGAGCTATGCAACAAGTCATACAAACACAAGAAACAAAAACAGAAAATTACAGCTATTTGTAGGTTTACATGATGTGTTTAGGAGTATTGTTGAAATAAATGTTTTAAATGATCCACAAAACTTGCCAAGTTGGTATTGAATATGTCAACATCACCCAAGTAATGATTTCCCATGGTGTGAAGTCGTTGTATCGGAGAGTGGGCAATGTAGTTACGCTTATGTGTGCTGCTGTAGAATATTGTATTTTGTCGTGTTGTTACTGTGGGTGTATGTATGTTTATAAGTTGCAGGAGTTCACAACAGTCGAATTTAGAGTTAAATATTTTGAATAAGGATGTTAAATCGTTTATTTTACGTCTATCTTCTAATGTATGTATTTTTAGAGTATTTAATAAGAAATTAAATGAGTCTACATTTAAAATTTCAAAACAAGACCTCCAAAATGTCCATGCATACAATGTTATTCGCAGTATACAAGTGCTGCGTATTAATAACTTGTTTGTAACTATTCTATTTGGTTAGTTTAACAGGTCATATGTACAAGGTATCAACAATAACCGGTAAAAATAATAATTTACAGCCGCCTGCAAAAATGAAAAATTATGAGATAAAAGAAAAAGGTGAAATGTTCACCTCATTTTGTGGTGGGGGGGTGTCGTCAGGCAGTCCTATGGGGAGAAAGCAGGGCATTGGATAGGTTTCACGAGGATCAGGTTCTGCGCCCCTAAGCCAGGAAACCGGTTGTGCCTCGACGAAAGATGTAAGTTGGGGTTGGGAAGATCTCGACGACCATGAAGAGAAAGCGTCGGAAAACCTGGAGGCAGGGCGGAAGGTCACCGATTAAAAAATTTGAACAATTCATCAAAATTCAAAGTTAATTTTCAAGTTCTATAAAGGTTCTATTCAAATTCTGTTATTTTTCCTGTTTTGTGAAACAACTGGCCAATAATTATATAATAACAGAATTTGAATAGAACCTTTCGAGATCTTGAAAATTAACTTTGAAATTTATTGAATTGTCCAAATTCTGCGAAACAGCGCATCCTGAACTTTTTGATAAATTTTCGTGCTGCGGCAGCTGAATCTATTTTTGTAATAGTTTACTTATGGTTTTCAAACTAACGTTTTTATAAATTTTACTGTCTTACCAGATAATGTAAGTTATTGTTTATATATTTTTTAAATCGCTTGTAATCTACTATAAGTAGTTTCCGAGGAATATCTAGTAATATTCAGAGAAATAATTTTTTTCATATTAATAATAGTATCCTTTACCCTTCAGGCCTCTGGCATATTGACCATTAAATTCCTTAGAGATGCTGTCGGAAGGTCGGAGAATTCAAGTGTATTTCTGCTTTGCAATAAAATTCAAATAACGTATCCGAAACTGAAAACTGTTTTTGAACGGTTATGAAATTAGCTTTCAAATTTTATTGTCCGAAATGAATGCATAATTTTCTAAATATAAAATTTTTTAATACAAACATACAAAAGTTTAAAAAATCGATCACTTTGCTTTTTTCGTCTACACACTGAACTAAAATTATGGATAAAAAAAATGTATATAATGTAATTTTATAAATGTATTATGAACATTACTGTCACCTCACTTTTTATTGGACAAATGTATTATAAACATTACTGTCACCTCACTTTTTATTAGACAAATGTATTATAAACATTACTGTCACCTCAGTTTTTATTAGACAAATGTATTATAAACATTACTGTCACCTCAGTTTTTATTAGACAAATGTATTATAAACATTACTGTCACCTCACTTTTTATTAGACAAATGTATTATAAACATTACTGTCACCTCAGTTTTTATTAGACAAATGTATTATAAACATTACTGTAACCTCACTTTTTTGTTGTTTCACATAAAAATAATCTACATAAAAAAAAAGTAAATGTTCGTTTGTTCAAAATCTTAAATCTCCAAAAGTTCTTCACCGATTGCTTTGAAATTTTGACACAACGTTGCATTCGAATACGCGTGTGTTTTTGTATACTTATATTATATAGATGTCAGCCGTGATAGGTAAAAACATGTTTTTTAAAACTGCGCCATCTGTTGGACGTAAACGCAAAATGCTCTATTGTTTCTCTATTTGCACAGACATACTGAGCCACAGCAATGCGTGGCGGGGGTTCGGCTAGTTTATCATAAAAATTTACAAAGAGTCGTAAATTTTTCTTAAATTGCTGTCGGAACCTTCGGTTTCCATTTTAATTCTTCTGTAGTAAACTTCTAGATATAAAGTGTAGTGCTTTCTCTTTCTAACACCGTTTAGATTATATTTCTCACTATGACAACAAGAGAGACACAATGATTTTTATGAGATCATATGAGCTGTTTCTAAAAGTGAACAAATCGACTCTACGTGTAGTATTACCGGTTGTACGGGTAAGAATATGCCGGCAAACAAGAGGTTGAGCTTGTTTATAACTCAGAAATATGAAGACCACGATATTACTAAACCAACTGTTGCTTGATGACCATAAATCTGCGCCACTTTTTATTAAAACATCCACCACTTGATTTTTCCTATCTCAAAGATTTGGTGGGTTTATGGTGACTTGATCTTTTTATTGACGTTGTATTATTAACACATTTTACCACTTCTTATCTACATCAATTGATGACAGATAAGTCTACTGTTTATGTAATAATAATTCATGTTACTTCTAATAATGGGTAATGTAAAACATTTGTATTTAATCAACATGTTATCAAATTAACTTATTGTTTGATCGACAATGTCGATAAGCTTGGGGAGCGTGGCAAGCCCATCAATCAGGGAGTGGAAACACGATCTGCAATAGCCATCCTGAGCCAGGGTGTGAGCTACCGTGCTAAGGCTGAATGACCTGGGGAACAGTGTCACGAACAATGCTTCCGAGAAACAGGATCGCATCTCGGATTATTTAGACGGTGAAGTGGACCTTCTATTTCCTTAGATACTTGTATGACAATTGGAAAATTGGACCATTCATAAACTCACTCTTCCCTCTTGGGGCCATCGGGGAACCAAGGAGGAGTGTACTATCCCCTTGTGGGGCCTTCAGGGAACCAAGGAGAAGTGGACTATTCCGTTGAGGGGCCTCCAGGGAACCAAGTGGGAGTGGAGAGGAGAGATGATACCTGGGAAGACACATTGTAGAACCAGAAGATATAGCCTCATATCCAATGACAACCCTGTCAAACTTTATAAAGCGACCGGATTACTGTTAAAGGAATGAGGTAAATAAGCACATTCGTCCTATGGCCTAAGTGCTCACGAGAACTATACGTAAACCGTCTACGCTCTATAATAAAAAATTAAAAAAACAATATAGATAGACATTAGAATTAATATCTATATTATTAATACCTTACATTTGTACACTGTTGATATTTGTGACATGAGAACGGGCGCTTCTACGACTTGTTCTTGTGTTGAACAGCTCCGCTGTGGAATGATTTGCCGCCCTCTGTGTTTCCTCCCTCCTACAACATGTATACTCCTTCCTTTTCTCAAAAATACCTTCCACACAGCATCCCCAAAGATGACATGGGTTGACAAAAATTATTACCCTCAGGGCCTCCCGTGTGGAGTTAATTTTTAAAAACTGACTGCCTCCGTGGTAGAGGGTAAGGTTCTCGACTAGCAACCCGGAAGTCGCAGGATTAAATCATTTTTACCCCTTATGAAATTTTGAACTTGGAAATAAATTTTTTGGAGATATGTAATATCCCTTTTTCTAAATACCATTTTACACCAGCTATATAAATAACTAGGCTGACATGTAACCGACGTTGCTCGGGGTTGTGATTTGGAGTTTTGAGGTTTTGTATTGTATGATAAATATCGATTTTTATCTACTTTATATAAAGATAATATGCATGTACTATATATATAAACCTTCCGGAAGAAATTCTCTAAATGATAGTGAAAACCCTATCACAATCCGTTCCGTAGTTTAGAAGAACTAAGCGCACAAACAGACAGATGCGAATAGCAACTTTATTTTATACTATTTGGAGATTATATATCATATTGTATATATCCGCTTTATTTGTCATTAATTCATAATTCTATGAGCTAACTGCCATGAAAGTGGTTTAATACGGAAATAATCCATTTTCCACACCAATTCTTTGGTTTTCTCTATTGTCCGGCAACTAGAAAAATCACCAACGACAAACGTCAAAGGCCTCGCTCAGCTCATAAAAAATTGAACAAAAATACTGATTTCGCTTGCATGCTTGTTCTGTGTGACCCTGGAACTCGGATTCGCTTTAAATTTAAGTATTTTCAAAATTGGAACTGATTTTTTTTTTTTTTGTGAATACCGCACAAGAGTCCCAAGTTCTTCCAAATGGTAGCTAGTAAGCCTATGAGACTAACGCATCCTCGATTTGGGTATGTTTTGAGGCTGTAGATAGTGGGGGAGGGAAGGAGATTGAGAACAAAAAGGTGAGTAAGTACCTGGCTGTTCAGATCTGGTCACCAAACATGATTAAAGCCATCTTAAACAACATTTCAATTCTGAACGGTGGTCTTACACCAGGGTGTCACTGAATATCTTCCACTCCAAAATGTGCGTCAGATATAATAATAATAATATTTGGCTAATTTATATGTATAGCGCCTTTTTAGGAGAAAAATCACCTCACAAATTAATCAAAAGTGTGAAGAATTCAAACAAGCCATAAAGTAGGTACTAATAATGTAATATTTTGACATAAAATTATTTTAATTGTCATTTCAAAGTGGTTCTGACAATGTCAACAATTCACACAAGCGATAAATTACCAACATTTTTGTGAAATAGTAAACTAGCAGACCCCGCAATGCTTCGCTATTGCTAATGTCTTTCTCGGTCGTCTCCGACTTCTTCCATCATTTACTTCTGTATACCACAATGTTACTGTTAAACAACTACATTACATGGACTTCAATTCTACTCCGTATCTCATTCTGGAGCAGAGATATTGAGTTAAGTAATCTTCGGGCGTCCCCGACTTATTCTACCTCTCAAACCACTCTCTAAACACTCCTGGCACTAATAAGAATAAATTTTGAAATTTTCATCGATATCGGCGAAGAACTTTTTAAACAAACGAACAATTACATTTTTATTTATACAGATTATCGTGGATTTCAACTTAATGTTTCTCCTTTCTCATTATAATATTTATACAACTTCAAAACGTTTGAATAGAATGTTTCAATCTCTTAATCTTTACGAGCAATAAATGGATTATTATTTCAATTCAATTCTTAATCTGTTATATTAACTGGGATATTGAATGTAAACTCTGTCCTTTGCCGAAGTATTTGGACAGAAAAAGGATTAAACAAAATTTTATATAATCGCACGTTCCTTCCTCATCTATTCTATGAAATATTTCATATAATCTATGAAATCGGTCAGTGAGAACAGGCTTACAATGTCACAGAAAGCCCGATAGAAATATAAATCGAATGCTGGATCAACTGCCGCTTTCATTCTATTTTATATAGAGTCGATTATAGAATAGAGCAGACTTTCTATACTTTAGAACGACCCATAAAAATAAAAACCCAATATTGAATCAACTTCAACTTTTGTTCTATTCTATATAGAATTTCTATGCCGTAGAACACCCGATAGAAATAGAAACCCAATGTTGAATCAACTTCAACTTTTGTTCTATTCTATATTAAGTCAACTATAGAATTTATATGCCGTAGAATGCTCGATAGAAATAGAAACCCAATGTCCAATCAACTTCAACTTTTGTTCTATTCTATATAAAGTCAACCATAGAATTTCTACTCCGTAGAACGCCCGATGGAAATAGAAACCCAATGTCCAATCAACTTCAACTTTTGTTCTATTCTATATAAAGTCAACCATAGAATTTCTACGCCGTAGAACGCCCGATGGAAATAGAAACCCAATGTCGAATCAATTTCAACTTTTTTTCTATTCTATATAGAATCGACCATAGAATTTCTATGTCGTAGAACGCCTGACAGAAATAGAAACGCAATGTCCAATCAACTTCAACTTTTGTTCTATTCTATATAAAGTCAACCATAGAATTTCTACTCCGTAGAACGCCCGATGGAAATAGAAACCCAATGTCCAATCAACTTCAACTTTTGTTCTATTCTATATAAAGTCAACCATAGAATTTCTACGCCGTAGAACGCCCGATGGAAATAGAAACCCAATGTCGAATCAATTTCAACTTTTTTTCTATTCTATATAGAATCGACCATAGAATTTCTATGTCGTAGAACGCCTGACAGAAATAGAAACGCAATGTCCAATCAACTTCAACTTTGGTTCTATTCTATATAAAGTCAACTATAGAATTTCTATGCCGTAGAACGCCCGATGCAAATAGAAACCCAATGTCAAATCAACTTCAATTTTTGACCATAGAATAGAGCATGCTTTCTATGCCATAGAATGTCTGATAAAAGTAAAAACCCAATGTCGAATCAACTTCAATTTTTGCTCTATTCTATACAGGGTGTATCGGCACGTACCCGACAAACTTTAACCAGCTATTCCTTAGCACATTTGGAGTAAAAAATGTTATGGGCACTTTGCTGTCCGTTAACATTTTTTTTTAATAAAAAATTAATTATTCATATTTTCACCACATGTCACCAATGTTTTATCCTTTGTCAAAGTTTAAAAACCCATCTGGCAATATTTTGTTCGAGTTTTGTTGAATAATGTACATACGTACCTACGTTGGCGCGCTTTTACAATCACAACGAAATGGCACGGCACCATTCGTCTCATTTTTAACTATTATTATTTAGTGTGTACGAAAGAGCGAGGACACTTTTTGACACACTTGCCAATAACAGCTGTTGTACACGAGAAACAATGCAAATGACAGTGACGGAGTGTGGATTTTTTATTTATTTTTTGTTTTTAATGGAAAAAAAATGTTACCAGACAGCAAAGCGCCCATAACATTTTTTACTCCAAATGTGCTAAGGAATAGCTGGTTAAAGTTTGTCGGGTACTTGCCGATACACCCTGTATAGAATCGACATTCATTCCTTTCGGCCTCATCCGACTTTCAAAATTCTTTTTCAAAACAGTTTATTTTAAAAATAATTAACAGTATGGTATTGTATTTTTTTTTTGATATTTTAATGAGCTCATAATAGTAATGACGTTGCGAGCTGAAAATAGATGCAATTGTATTTTTAATTGTAATTTCGTATGCATTTCCAAAATCGCTGAAGTACTAAATATTTGGTCTAACCGCCAAATAACTCACATGCTTCCTGCGTAGATAATGTTTAAAGATAAGATTAGGATAAACTCTAAAGAATTCTTAATATAATATTTGGTTTATAGTCAACAGTAATTGTGGTCTTTCAACTTATTTACTCCTGAGAAAACTAAACACTTTAATCTGATAACAAAATTGTCTTGAACTAAAAAATATACACGGTGTCCGGAAACTCGTAGTACAAGCGGGAAACTGGAGAATCTACACCACATGGGGAACCCAAAAAAACATAAAGTTTTTTGATTTGAGCATTTTCAAAAAAAAAAAAAACAAAAAAAAATATTTTTCTTCTATTTTAGGGTTAAAGTTTTTTCTGGTGTTTAGGGTTGAATAACAGATGTTTTAACCCTGCAGAGCAGAAATATTTTATCATTACACCGGGTTAAATGAAGGGTGATTTCAAAATAATGCTTCAAATCCGAGTTTCTTCATTTGTTTTACTTTCAAATAGTTTTAATTAGTTGGGTACTTTGATCTTCAGTAATAATTTATAAGAATTTGATTAAAAAAAAAAAAAAAAAAAAAAAATCAACTTCAAACTCGATTTACTCGATAACGAAAGCTCAAATAAAAAAAAAAATATACTACAAAATCGACTCCAAATGTGATGTAGATTCACCAGTTTCCCGCTTGTACTACGAGTTTCCGGACACCCTGTATATATTCGAAGAATTATTTACTCTGTGACTTGTCATAATTACAATATAAACACACTAGCTGACGTGTACTCGAAGGTGCTGGGGGTTATCCTTAGGATATAGACATTGTATATCTTATTAACCTGTTAACCGGGGAATTCCGTTTTGAATTACGCAGCATATGACGGGCGCGAACTCTTTCACTAGGACGTATCAGTACGTCACGCCCGGAGGACATAATTTCATATTATTATTTTTTTTCATTTATGCATTATAAAAATGAAAACATCGAATTAAAAAAATTGAATATTTACAAACAATTATAAAGATTACAAAAAATATAAAAAAGGTTATAATTACAGAACAATAAATAAAAGCACACAGATAAAAGAGAAACATTGAGTTTATAAAATTGAAATATGTAAAAATTAAAAACTCAATTTCCGTGTGATATGCTCGGAAATATACGTTCCACGTCGCAACATAGGTATATTTCAAGGACGTATTCATACGTCCTACCCGTACCCGATACTGTTTACGTTTGACGTATTTATATGTTCCGCTCGGTTAACAGGTTAGGATATACAATTCCGTAGTACATTATTTTGATGTATCTCATAAGGTTTAGCCAGCGTTAACAATGTAAGTGCCCGAAAATATATATCTACGACTTGATTATAAAACGTCGACTTTTTTCTACTTTCTATAAATATAATATGCATGTATTATGTATGAAAACCTTCCGAAAGAAATTCGCCAAATGATAGTGAAAATCCTATCAAAATCTGTTGTGTAGTTTAGAAGAACTAAGCACACAAACAGACAGACCCGGGTAGCGACTTTATTTTATACTATTTAGAGATAAATTTGTTTGAAACCACTATTTTAATAATTACATAAAGGTTTTTTTTTTACTTTGTTTGAAACCACTTTATTGAGTTATATAGGTCAACCCAATCTAAGCCCCCCGCCGCTCATTTGTACCAAGCGTAGTATTTTGAAGCCCCCCCCCCCCCCCCTGAACGGGTCACGTAGTATGGGTACGTTACCTAATAACAATTTGTCAGAAAAACTCCAAATAGTATCTAAATTTTTTATTAGAAAATAAAGAACACAACATAAAAACAAAAATGGAGGCAAACAAAAAACATAAAAAAGCAATTTTTGTCTTTGGTATTAATGAGAAGGATGTGCTTGCTTTTCTGAGCATAGTTTCTCAAAACGAGGTTGAAGTTTCGAAATCGCCACTCTCGTCTCTGCCTCTAAATTTATTTTTGATCTGTACTTATTCTTAATGACTGCAACTGCAGAGAAACCTGTCTCACACAAGTATGATGTCGCAAACGGTAATAAAACCCTTAACGCTGCAGTGCTGATGGAACGATATTCTCGCTATAAAGATTGCCTCACGACGCCCCTGGGATGATCCCGGCGCCCCGGGGCGTCGCGACTCACAGTTAGGGAAGCCCTGCTATACTCAGTTTATATTTCCATTGTCCTGAAAAAGGTTGAGTGCAACCGAAACCGGTCGTTTTCGCCCACATAAAGTGTGTTAACAGGACACTGTCACCTCGGGAGACACATGCAGCTATTGAAGGCAAACACCAATAGCATAAAAAAAAGGCGTAGAGGATGAAGAAACTCCAATATTCATCTATATCCAGCCTGTGGAAGTTTTATAGGTCGACCGGTTTCGGTTGCACTCAACCTTTTTCAGGACAATGGAAATATAAACTGAGTATAGTTTGTATTTCCATTGTCCTAAAGAAGTTCGATTGCAACTGAAACCGGTCGACCTATAAAACTTCCACAGGCTGGACATAGATGAATATCAGAGTTTCTTCATCCTCTTCACATTTCCTTACGCTATTGGTGTTTGCCTTCCACTCCCAATATGTATATATGTGTCTCCCGAGGTGACAGTGTTCTGTTAACACACTTTATGCGGGCGAAAACAAGGGTCCAATTCGAGAAAATGGATTTACTTTTTAAACAGATATCTTTGAAAATAATACATATATTTTAATGAAATATTTTACGTAGTACTCACCACACCCCAACTATAAAATTGTTGTCTGAAATTAAGCCTATTTTTGTAATACGACTCCATAATCTGAAGTCGAAATCAGTGTTGGGCCATTGGGCCATTTAGTGATGTTTTATTTTTTATAAAAAAAAAAACAAAAAACTTCCGCATTCCCGGTGCAATAAGTGGAAGGATGTATTACCCGTTCTACAGGCTTAAATATAGTTTCCTTTTGATAAAATATTCTTCCATACAAAAGACAAGAATTTAAAGATATGGGAAGACTTGGTTCACATTTTTAAATACATATAAATATAGTTGGAACCCTTACAAAGAGATTGGTATAAAAAATGTTTGTAAAATTATCAGACAGCAATGCCTTTCACGCCATTCAAGCAAGACCAGCGTAAAAGGTAGAACTACCTTTCTCGTACAAAGTGTGTTAACTGACGTACAACCTTAGTGAGGCCTCGCTTATCCTGTATATTAGTAGTATATGATGTAATGTTTGGTGTTGTCTTCAGGTGGGGGAGCTGATAGGCGGCTACCTGGCGGGCAGCCTGGCGATCATGTGCGACGCGGCCCATCTGCTCAGCGACTGCGCCGGCTTCCTTCTGGCTCTCAGCGCCCTGTGGCTCGCGCAGCGCCCCCCGGGCCCCCGCATGTCTTTCGGCTATAGGAGAGCCGGTATGTACTGAACAAATTGTTAAAATAGTGACCGGTGTTATTAATAATAATAAGAATGTATGCAGGGATAGTGCAATGCAATACAATCCGTATTTTGAAATAATATATACAATAATTAGAGAAAAATAATAACACATAAGTTACTCACAAAAAAATGCAGGATAAACACAAAAATGTCTGTAAGCAGCCGTTTATGGAGGATATTTGGACATCTCCCGTCTCCTGTCGGGCTATTAAGGGGGACTCCATCCAGGAAACCGTGGCAGTGATAATTGTGTTAAGGGCTTTCTCAACTAGATTCAAAGAACATATAAGATGTTATAATAATAAAAGCACTTTTCCAAAATTCGCAGAAGATCTCTTAGTGAATAATCACGTCCCGCTTGACAATAATGAACTTCAATGAACTAGGTCCCTACACATAGAAAGAAAGGGCCTTATTTTCGTTATTTGTTTTTGGGGTGTTATGCCGTGTTGAGCTAACACCTTCTTTAGCCAACGTTTCGGACAACGTTACAGTGTCCATCATCATGTAATGCTCACATCTGCCCTGATGATGGACACTGTAATGTTGTTCGAAACGTTGGCTAAAGAAGGAGTTACATCATGGGAACACTTGCATGGTAAGGAGAATGACGCACTGGTGCTGCGGATAGTAACCTGTTGGTCTGGTTGCAGAAGTGCTCGGGGCGCTGATGTCCATAATGCTGATCTGGCTGTTGACGGGCATCTTCGTGTACCTCGCCATACTGCGGCTGTGGGAAGGCAGTTATGACATTCAAGTCAACTCCATGATGATAGTGTCCGGCCTGGGCATGTGCGTCAATATACTGTGAGTTCACACCTTTATTTTATATACAAGCCCAGTTGTTTTGCGGAAATTCAAATGTAACATTGTCATCAAATGGCCATTCAGCGCCATTTTGTATTTTTGACAGTTGAAAGGTTACTGTTAAATCCGTTTCACACGATAGTGAATTTCATAATCTTTCCAAAACATTTTTTAGAATGAGGCTACGTTTCCCAAAACGTGAGTTATGAAGCTTTTAACAAAACTCGTGAATAACACAAAAATTTTCACGTTTTGACAGTTCGCAAAGGAACACAAAGTAAATAAAAGTCTTTGTCTGAGAGGTTAATGACAATGTTACATTTAAATTTCTGAGAAACACTCCAACCTTAGAAATACATACAGAAAAGAAAAGAGAAACAACCGGTAGATTATGTAGCAAATTTTGGTTAATCTAATTGGCATAAAAAATATAAATTAAATTAAAACAAATATTTGTCATTCCAAAGATTAACAGTTACCCGGTCCCTTTGATTCACCAGGGTTGTCATTGGATATTCGGCTATGTCTCCTGGTTCCACAATGTGTCTTCCCAGGTAGCAGAGCCTTGTTCCTTTCAGGGTGAGACATGGGCACCAAAGGTGAATTGGAGTCTCTTCATCCTCTTCACATTTCCTGCATCTATTGGTGTTCTCCACTTCCAACAGCTGCATGTGTCTCCTGAGGTGGCAGTGTCGCGTTAGTAATCCTACCAATCACTCAGTGAGTGCACTGTCCATTTGGAGTAGTTGTCTGGTTTATCTAGGCCGTCTAGGGTTTCGTCCGCTTATGAGTATGTTTCATTCCGGGGACCCTCTCTCATTTCTTCGGAAACCCTTGGTCCACTGAAAGACTAAGGGTTCCCAAGAGAATGGAAGAGCACACCCGGAATGAAACAATCCATAGTACTCATAAATGGACCAGACCCTTGACCAGTCTTTCTCAAAGTGGGTGATAACGCTCCCTTGTGGGCGCTGTAGGCTTTAAGGGGGCCAGTAGAAGGCTCAAAGAAAATTACGGGGCATTAAGGAAATCTAGAGAGGCGACGGCAAATAAATTATCTCCATAAAAACCCAACGGAATCTAGCGGAATTAAATAATAATAGTTTGTTTTACTTCCTTATAACAAAACTGGATATTCGCCACTTTGTTAGTTAGTTTTAAATTAAGCAAAACACTAATAATGGAATGAATATCACCGTCATTGGTTCCTCAAAGTTAGTATGAAAAACTGTATCGGACTATCCACCTTCAGTTCGTGCTGTGTTTGTGGCAATCAAGTTCCAACAAGTTTTTGTTAAAAAACGCGATTTTTACAATCCTGCATGAATTGATGTGATTATCTTACTTATTCTAACTTGCTCAGTACTCATACGAGTGGCTGCTAATATATCTTGTTCCTGTCGGTGCGTGTTTTTTTTTTTTTTTTGTGTCAACCGTAAATGTTTATTTATTTATTCAAAAAACAGTTTTTAACATAAAAACCGTACTCTGCACATCTCACTAGGGCATTCCTGTATCAAGATGTGCAGCTTTACAATTACATCATTTAAAAAAATACATATATGTAAACTTAATACATTACCAATATATATAAAGACAGTGATTGTTTATTTTCGTTAGCATTTTAGCGCGTATCGCATATGGATATGGATCACACCCTATTTATCCTATCCATATTATGCATGTTTATGCATGTTACTATAATGCATGTTTAAAAATTATATTTGCAATATATGTTTTTAAGATACGCAACAGATGGCCATGTAAAAAGTTAAAAAATATGGGGGGCACTAGATTTTTGAGCAAAGTTGGCGGTTTTCGAAATAAGTTTGAGAACCTGTGCCCTAGACGAACCAGGCAACTACTCATTAAGGATTTCCAAACATTGGTCGTGTTTTTCTGCCACCACTTAAGGTCCATAATGTGATGTGAATTGTAATGTAATTTTTACTCACTTTTTGCTTATCTTTCAGTAATAAAATTTCCATTTTTAAACTCCTCGTTAAGCCATAAATTAAGATAATTTATTGCCAAACTAGTAGCCTCAATAACAGCGGGTACAAAGTCGCAAAAACGTGCATCCTATTTACAATTATTGTTTTTCTAAATGATACTATACTCAACACGTACCTCTTATTTTTTTTTAATGGAGGTCTTAGCTGTGCAGAGGATTGAACCCACGATAACTGGGTGGAAACCTGATGCATTTGTCCACACAGTTACTAAACTACTCATTAGAATTTTCTACCGAACACGGGCTCTCTTTGCTCAAGTGATAAGAAAACATTTTAAAACCCAACCATCACCCGAAATTGTTACAAAAATATATACACATTTATTGTGTTCCCACAGACAGTTCTCCAACTCGTCGTGGAAGGAGATTTTAGAGAATAAGTTCTTTATATTAAATCAGGGATTTATTCAATACTTTGCGTATTATAAGAGTGACTTCGGTGGTCGACCTAACTAGGAGCTGGCTAAATGAGATCTGCAAACACCATGTTTGTCTGGAAGCAACCTAACTGGCCCTGGCGACTACTGACTACTAGCTGCCATCTTGCGGACTTCCAAGCAAGCTCTTTACACTGCCCTCTGTGAAGCTCTTAGCTAACTCACTTCCCAACAACATTCTTTTGCAATTCAAGCATAAAGTCTCTGGAAAGAGATGCCCATAGTTGTAGATACTCTCAATATCGCCCTGGTGAAAGTCCCCCATTCAGAATCGAAACATAGCTTGAAATGGCAATATTCGTGTGTAGTGACCAGATCTAAAAAGCCAAGTACTTCTCAACCTTCCCAACCCTACTCCTATCATGCCACTCTGGCTCCAGATAGTTGTGGACTCTTCAGCAGTATTCACATAGTAAATATCCCTTCGTGTGCAAGGTGCTCTCTCAAAGATCTTTTTCAAAGTTTAAATAAATAGTTCATTTGTATTTGCTTCATTTCAGCATGGCGGCAATCCTTCACGGCGCTTGTCCCGGCGTGGCGCATGTACACAGTCACGGCGGCGCGTCCAGCTCGCACGCACATTCCCACAATCACGGCGGCGCATCCAGTTCGCACTCTCACGCACATTCCCACAACGTCCTCACGAACACGTCCTACGCATCCAAAACCAAGAACGGCTACAGAAATCTCGGCATGGACGCGGCCGAGAACGGGGCCATCAGCTCGGGCGGAAACGCCCAAGAGAACTCCACCGGTCTGCTGGGGATCATTCAGGCGCCGAAGAAGAACGCGTTTGGTTCTATCAACGGAGAATACGCATTGAAAGATGGCAATTCTCACCAGGGTGCTAATGGTTCAAGCAATGGATATAGCCGGGTACACTCAGGTGATTATTTTGAATCAATTATATTATTTGTCATATTTTACTTAGCACCAACATAACACAAATAACCTCTCCAGTGATAGACATTTCTGTGAATTCATTTTTTAGTTCGTTACGATCATTCCAAAAATCATACCCCCGAATATTAACACTATATGGTCGGGCATTTTACCGCCAAATCACAGCGTAGCCGCGGGTGTTTTTTTTTAATTTTAGCGCCAAAATTAGACTTTCCGCAAAATATTCATATCTTATGATCTATTTGATATTTTTCTATGAAACTTTCAGTGTTTTACTTTAAAAAGATGTCTCTATTTATTTACTTAGCGCTCTTCGGGGCTGCCGGCTGCTTTTTGGAAGCGCTCCGAGTTTATTTTTGAAATCCTGGGAAGTCCTCAATTTTCCAGGTGTAAATTTAGCATAAAATAACCGCATTAAGTTTTAGTTTACGTGTATAAAAGTAAAATAATTTTTCTGTAGCCCCTTCGGGCTTAATTCAAGTTTTAATATAAAGTTTTACATATTTTTAGTTCAAATCTGCCACGTTATCCAAAAAGTGCACAGTGAAAGGCAAAACATCGGTCGTCGGTTTTAAATGCGTACCACATGTGCACGGTGATAGACTAGTGAACAGTTTCAAGTGCGTGTAAGTGATTTATGAGGGTATCCTTTGGGCTATGATGGTTGTAAACAATGTCGTATATGACCGGGCCACACTACTCAGACTTAATAGTGAAAGTGTCTATTTGGACCCTGCAATAGCTGCAAAGATATCGCTGTATAACCTTGGACGCGTTATTACTAAAACAACTACCCGTAAAATTAGGTTTCGTGGTTGCAGAGCTGGACGCAGTAGGAAAAGACATCTGGAACACAGCATCGAAATAGTTACGTCACCGCTAACAAAAGAACAGGGAAAAGTAGCAACTCAAATTCTCCCGATTCCGGAGAGAGAATATAACACAGTTAATGCTTGTATACAACGGCATGCAAACTTTAAGAGCCGTCAACTAGGTATAGGATCCTGGAATGTTAGATCTCTCAATAACAAGATAGAGGAGGTAGGGGAGGTTTCCAACGAACAGAATCTTCATGTCCTGGCCATAACTGAGACTTGGCACGAAAATAGTGACTCTTTTTCAATAAAGAGACTCCGAGCTTTAGGTTATGTCGTGCTAGAAGAAGCCCGACCTAAAGCAACAATTTCTCGGGATGACAACATCGCTAGCGTAAATCACGGGGGTATCGTGATTTTAGGTCGCCAGGGCTTGCGTTTAACAAGGGTGTCAATTGGTGCATACCGAACCTTTGAGCACTTGGGATGCCGAGTTTCGTCTGCAGGAGCATCATTCATTTTATTTACCCTATACCGGCCTGGTTCAAAACAAATCACTTTGGACTTTTTTAATGAATTTTCGTGTTTTCTCGAGCGGGTTGTGGGACTTTCCGATAATATTTTCATAACAGGTGACATTAACATTCACTTAGAGCGTCTAGAATCACCAAATACTCTTAAATTCACTGATTTATTAGACTGCTTCGGATGCCGTCAATGGGTTAATTCCCCAACTCACGATGCTGGCGGAACTTTGGACATTTTTATCTCAAAGTCAAGCGGTCCGTTTCTGGTAGCGGATAGTGTGGATGTAGGACTATCAGACCATCGACTTATTCGCGCAGAAATCGATTTTAACCCACCGAAAATTCCTTACGTTACTATCACATCAAGAGCATGGCGCGGTTTTAACTTTGACGACTTCCTGTCAGAACTAAAAGCTTCTCCGCTCTGTACACATAGCGCATGGGAAACAGAGTCGCCAACCAAACTAGCAGCAGATTATAACACCATCCTTTCAACCCTTTTAAATACATATGCTCCAATTTCTACAAAAACTCGGCGTCTACGAAAATCTGATGCCTGGTTTGACGAAGAATGTCGGAGCCAGAAGAGATTGATGCGTAAATTGGAGAGGTCCTACAGACACTCGGGGGTTACATCACGGAACGATTGGATACAGGCTCAAAAAGAGTACACGATCTTAATCCGTTCAAAAAGGTCTGAATATTGGACAAATAGGATCACTTCAGAGCGTCAAAATCCACGTAGTCTTTGGAACTCGGTTAAGACAGTCATTGCTGATGTCCATGCACCAAATACAATCGACATAGCTCCGGAAATCTTCTCCAAGTTTTTCCTTGACAAAATTGAGTCAATACGAGCCCTAACAACCTACGCTCCACCACCGTATTTTACTAAATGCAATAGAGAAAACCTTTCTGCCTTCAAACCTACATCCCTAGAAGAAGTAAGGAAATTAATTCTTACTTCACCGAACAAGCAGTGTTCGCTCGACCCTATTCCAACGTGGCTACTGAAAAAGTGTTGCAATGAAATTGCTCCCTTTTTAGTTCATCTTTTCAATAAGTCACTTAGCACGGGTGACTTTCCAAAATCCCTTAAATCAGCTATCGTAACTCCATTATTAAAAAAACCACAACTGGACGCTGAAGATCTTTCAAATTACCGACCTGTTTCAAATCTGCCTTTTATATCAAAAATATTAGAAAAAATCGCTGCCTCACAGGTCATATGTCACTTAAATTCAAATGAATTATTAACTAAATACCAATCTGCATACAGACGGTTCCACTCCACAGAAACCGGGTTACTACGTGTTTTGTCGGACATAACTACTGCCATTGAGTCGGGTAAACTGGCACTTCTTTCAGTCTTGGACATGAGTGCTGCATTTGACACGATTGACCATGACTTTCTTATTAAACGATTAGATGAATCATTTGGTTTAAACTGCGATGTTAAGACCTGGCTGACATCGTACCTGGCCAACCGTTTACAAGCCGTAAAAGTAGGAAAAAACCAATCAAATTATGCAACCCTTTCATCTGGAGTACCCCAAGGGTCCGTTCTGGGTCCACTACTCTTCATCCTCTTCACAAATGATGTCGCTAAAATAATAGAATCATTCGGCCTTCTATCTCACTGCTACGCTGATGACCAACAAGTTTACTTTTACTGCTTACCAGAAGAAATAAACAGTCTAAAAATTCGTATAACTGAGTGTATAGAAGCAATTACTCGCTGGATGACCTCAAATAGATTGAAACTGAATCCCACAAAGACTGAGTTTCTGTGGACTGCTACAAGCAGACGTCAGCATAACATTGAAAACTCCCCAATAACCATTTCTGGAAGTGACATCACTCCAAAAACGTGCATCAAATTACTGGGTGTCAATCTGGATGCTAATTTTTCCCTTAAAACTCAGGTGAACAGAACTGTAAGCACGGGGTTCTTTCAATTAAGGCAAATTAAAGCAGTGCGGAGAAACCTGCCAACAGAGGCGACTAAATTGCTAGTCAATTCCTATGTTGTTTCACGTCTAGATTATTGCAACGGAATATATGCAAGTCTCCCTAAATGTCAAATCAACAAATTACAATCCGTTTTCAACGCCGCGGCAAGGCTTATCACCGGAGTATCTAAATACTCCCACATTTCAGAGCATCTCAAAAATCTGCACTGGCTCAAATGTCCTGAAAGAATCCAGTTCAAGGTATGCTGGATGGTATTTAAGTCACTTAACGGAATGGCTCCGGCTTATTTATCAGAATTGTGTATTCCAGAAGATTCCAACTCCCGACAGTCAACCCTTAGGTCAGCAACGTCATCAGCTATCGGAAGGTTGAAGGAACCAAAGCGCACACCAGATACTAAGTTCGGTGAGCGTGCTTTTGCCGTGTCAGGACCTAAAGCCTGGAATGGACTGCCACATGATTTGAGAATGATCGCAGACTCGACAGAATTTAGGTCTAAACTTAAAACGCACCTTTTCAGACAGTCGTATCCATAATTTCAGAAACCTCCACTTTCACAGTTGACGGCAATTTAAATTTAAATTAACAAAATGTAAAAAATACTAAAAATAAAATAAAATAAATAAAAATAATAATTAAAAATAAATAAATAAAAATGATAACAACTAACAATTTGTAGGCTTTTAAGACAGTTAAAATACATTTAAATTAAAATAAAAACTATAGCAGACTTAAGATCATGCGACGACCAGTGTTTTTTTGATATATTTTCCTCTGCGTGCAGTTCTATCTTTTATAAGCATAAACTTTTTAATATAAGTGTGTTTGTTGGAAGTGACTTGCCAGGTAAGTATGTTTTGGTATCATTTCTAAATAACAAATGTAGATCCTAGGAAATAAATTGTACAGCGCCCTTGAGGTGATTTTTCACAAAAACGGCGCTCTACAAATTATCCAATTATTATTATTATTATTATTATTATTATTAGTATGTGTAATTCCTTTTTTTATGAACAAAAACATTCTACTTTCTTAGGAATCATAGAAAAAACAGTATTTCACAATCGAAATAACTTTATTCATACACAACTACAAGATTATTTAGAAATTTTCAATACATATAAAAAAAACTAAAACTTAATAGTGCTTCAATGTGTGATAGCGTTCGAAACACTTTCCTTTATGCAGGGGCACATTGCAAAACTTGCACATGTACCGCGTTTCACTGCGTAGTTTGTGAGCAGAACATACGCGACAACCATTTTATTATTTTTATTTTTTGTTGTGTTTCAAACTCATTGTATTGACAGGTAGATACATCGGGTACCGCCGACAATAGAAAACACATGACCCCGCACCCATTTAGAACCCCTTGTTTACAAGCTTCCCGCTCCTTACCGCTTTGCCCAACAAAACGAATAAACTCGTCTTACTCTAAAAAGGCGTATGACGAGTTTTCTCATTTCCCGCAAAGAATGCGTTAATACGGAAACATGTAAACTGTTTACTGTGGTTTGAAGCCAATGCACCTCCATTTCATCATTTATTGCATATTTTTAGGTTTTATACAAAAAAATAGTAAAATTTTACGCGTGAGGGAGAGGAAGTTCTGGGAAGGAAAAATGTATGAGGGGTGGGTAGAAATCTAGGGATCAACGTTTCCAGGAATGACAGACCTATGAATCCATTCATTCTCCCGATTCAAACGTGGACAAACGCATCCGCCGCCAAAACCTAGACAAAACTCACCCCATGAACCCGGGTACCCCTGCTAAGTCACCAAACGTAGCGAACCACTTGGGGTGACCTATGGCAGGGGCATTAGTTATCCAATAAATGGTTCCCGAAGCGAAAGTACCACCCAAATTGTACCTATGTACTTTATTAGCTTCAAAGACAGCAATTTAAGGATAAGTTATTTCACAGAATTCATCAAACAATTCATCAAACTTCAACGTTCATTTTCGGGTTCTGTGAAAGTCGTATTCAAGTTCTGTTATTATATCATTATAAGTTAGTTGCTTGACAGAACTGAAACAATAATATAAATTGAAAAAATCTTTCACAGAACTTGAAAATTAACTTTTAAAATTGAAAGAACAACCCGTCCTAAAACAAATCCAATTTTTTCGTACGGCATCCTTTTTTTCATCCGCCGTATGTTGCATAAGCGCAGAAAATGTCCGCATAAAGTTTGTTGGTGTAACTTATTTCCAGCTATACTATTTGTGTTGACCAATGTATCGATTGCAGGCTTGGAGGATGTGGAGCTGTTGGGGCTGGCAGCCAATCAGACGGAGTTTATGGCCGAGGCCGAGCAGAGCATCAACGTGCGGGCGGCGGCCATCCACGTGCTGGGGGATCTCATCCAGAGCGCTGGCGTCTTCCTGGCCTCCGTCATCATCAAGATATACGTCAGTCCCAAGCTCACTTACTACCATACCTTTACTCCTTTTCTATCTTCTATCTGTCACATGCCCGTACGACTTATATTTGTGTTATTTCAAAATTATTTCATTTAACTCGCTGGCCTCAAACCCCACTGGCTCGGCGGGATGTATCGTTATGCCATAAACTCCAATCAAGTATCGGCTTAAAAACAAAAAAACAGATATACAGGTGAAATCTGGGTTTCAAATTTTAAATGCCAATCGCTCTAAAGAATGATGCATTCATTTCGTAGTCTTGGCAATAGTACGTGGGGTAAGTCTTTCCCTGATAATTACAAATGAATTTTTGTTAGCGATCGGCGTCGTAGTGATTTTTCAGAGTGGTTCTAGACTCGATAACCTTGCTGGAAAAACGCATGGTCGCTGCTTTTAGGACTATCATACCAAATTAAATTTTTCACTGTACGTATATTACACAGTACACAGTTTTATAGGGAAGGAAGCACTTAATTTACACGTTTTGGAGTTATCTCTAGCACTAATGTATTTAACAAAACTTAGCGTGAGATAATTCAACCACATTCGAAAGAATTACGAAGGAAAATTGAAATTATGCAGGACGCCAACTGCCGGTGACAAAACAGACAACCAATCACAAAGGGAATAGAAGATGCCATCCCAGTATTGACAAAACAAGCAAAATGAAAGTAGAATTAGTCCACAGAGACAAGATTCGACATGTCGTCTCTCTCATAGGCAACATAATCAGAGTTTTAATGGTAGGAATATTGTGTTGAGTTATCCAGTTACCCCAGTTATCCAGTTACTCCAGTCTTTTCAGTTGCATTCTTCACCTTAGTTGTCAGTTAAAAAATAAAAAAAGTATACGACCGAGTCGGCAGGAAAAAGCTATGGAAGGTGTTGTCCAAGTATGGAGTGAAAACAAATCTCACACAGGCAATAGCGTCTCTGTATGAGGGAAGTGTTGCATGTGTTAGGGTGAACGGTGGTTTTATGGGGTGGTTTGATATCACAAAAGGTGTTAAACAAGGCTGCGTAATGTCACCATGGTTATTTAATCTATACATGGATAATTGTAAGCGAAAATTGAAAGAGGTGGGATTGGGCGCGAATTTGAGAAAGTTTGTTGCCTGTTTTATGCTAATGATGCAGTGCTGATTGCTAACAGGATGGAAGATCTACAATCTCTCGTGTCTAGGATGAACGAAGTATGTATGAAGAATGAGTTAATGATGAATGTAAGTAAGTCTAAAGTCATGGTGTTTGAAAGAGAGAGTACGAAAACAGTGTGAAATATAGTTGTGAATGAGGAATACTTGGAGCAGGTGGATGAGGTTGTTTATTTAGGAAGTATGTTTATGAGAGATGGGAAGGCTGACAGAGATATTGAAAGAAGAGATTAATAGAAAAGTATTTATGAGACAATGTATGAATGTGAATGAGGCAAGGAGTGTGTGGTGTGACCAAGTTTGGCGGTCCGTCCTCTCTGCCTACCCCTGCGGGGAAACGGTGTGATGGTTAGTTAGTTAGTTTAGTTGTCAGTTGCATTCTATGTATTCCTTTTAGTCGGTCCTTGCAGTTCATTTTTTAAAATTTGAATTGCGGAATGATAGTCAAATGACTAATTAACCCTCCCGTACCGGAGGGGGCAATAAACATCCCCCAAACAAGAGTTTTGTGCAATATTTAATTTGATTTTACATCTCTATAATTTAGGTGATCCTAAAAAAACTATTCGCTAACTTTCGCATTACCTAATAATTGACTGCCGGGCAAAAATGGGCAATGTCCGGTTTAAACGGTAGGTAATAACTAATATCTGAGTGTTACTGGAAAGGGCAAAAAAAGGAGTATTAAGAGATACAATCGCTTCATAGTATATGGAGGACACTAGCGGCCCCCCTTCGGGTGATATGTGATTTTTACCTTCAGGTACGTAAAAGTTAACCCAATGAGAGTGACAGATGATGGAAAAGAAACAGGACAATGTTCACAGTCTTTTATACTCCTTTCTTCTTGCTCTCATGCTGTCTCTTTCATACTAGACCGCAATCGCACGGTCATTACACATTTTTTTACTTGAAATAAGCACAATAATTGCTTGTTAAAGTCTGTCGGTAACATTCTGTTACACCTTGTATTTAAAGATGTTGTATTATTTGTGTGTTTAGCCGGAAGCCAAGATAGTGGACCCGCTGTGCACTTTTGTGTTCTCCATCATCGTGATGTGCACCACTGTCAAGATCCTCCGCGAGGCAACCAACGTGCTGATGGAGGGGGTCCCCACGCAAGTCAGGTCAGTCTCTACACACGCACTTCATACTCCGAGGTATATGGCACCGAATGAGGCGTATCACTGGCACATTGATTTGTAATAGGCACTGCTTCTTTTCCAGTGATCTGGCTTGGGATTGTCGAGTTTTATTTGAAATAATACAGTTAACATGTTAGACTAATCTTGGGTATATTGTATGGATTGAGGTTTTTTTTGCCCCACACAGTGTTGAGGTGTTCATGTTCAAAGTTGGGGTAAAATTGATTTGGTATATGTAGATATCTTTCTTCTGTTTATGGCTATGCCAGAATAGGTTCCATGATAACTCAACACATTGTCAATTCAACACACTTTTAAAAAGTGATATAAAGTCATTAGAAACGATGAAAATTTTTTTTTTTAACCTAACCTACTTAACCCAGTTAATAAAGTTTTTGTTTCATCACTTTCCATGACTTTATATAACTTTTTAAAGATGTGATGATTTATCCGGTCACCGTCAGAAGATGCTATACTCACCAAGCATTTTTGGGTGTGATCTATAGTAATAATAATATTTAGATGATTTGGACAGCGTCGTTTTTGTGCCAAATCACCTCAAGGGCGCTGATATATCACCATATCGCCCGCCATTCAATCCCATACAGACCTGTGTCACATCAGACAGATGATGTGTTAATATATATGATAAGTGTGGGCTTGGCGATGATGATATGCCGTGATCGGCTAGCCAGGCGATATTTGAAAATTATGGTCAGATAAATTAGGGAGCTGCAGTCGTCACGTGGCTGTCAGCTGTCATGGTGACAGATCCCGTGCAAATGAATGATATTCCTTGTCAGCTCCCTAATTGTTCTGACCCCTCTTCTGCTGTAGGACAGCAACTTCTCTTTGTGTGACACTACAACATATAATCTGTATAGGCCACATCCAAAGAACACTTGGTGTAGCAAGGTCTGTTACAGACATTAATCAGATATTTTATTAGGAGGTCGACAAATGCTTGTTCGATGTGTAATGTATTATTGTTATTGGCGTAGTGTCGGCGTTGCATAGTAAAAGTTTATGTTATCCTGTCCCTCTTGAAACTTTCAATAAATGAAATGGGGGAAGAGACATAGCAATGGTAATAAAAACTGTGTCAAGTATCTCACTATATATTTGACGGCCGGCATAGTCCAGTGGTAACGCATTGGACTGCCATTCCGAAGGTCGCGGGTTCGAACCCGGCGTGCGCAAATAAATTTTATTTGATTAATTTGTGTTATTTCACAATTAATTAATTAAAATAATATATAGTATATTTGCGGCACGTTCCAGAGTGGAAGATACTACCAGTATCGCCCTGGTGTAAGACCACCATTCAGAATTGAAACGTTGCTCCAAATGGCTTTAGCCGTGTTTAGTGACTAGATCTGAATAGCCAGGTACTTCCCCACCTTCCTCTTTCCCTTCCCCACTTACCTTCAGCCTCACAACATCCCCCAATTGGGGATGCCATAGTCTCACTGGCTCCAGACGGGAGCAGTTGGGACTCTTGTGAGGTATTCACTATAAAAAAAAAAAAAAAATACAAATTTGGTTGCTAAATTCATCTAAAGCCATGTATACGTTTAAGGAAGCATGAAGAGGTCTAGTTCATCAGGAAAACAACTGGTCATAATCTTTAGCAAGAAGAAGCAATTACTATTCTGGTTGTTTTCCACCACGGGGATATTAACACACTTTGGACAGGAAAGGTATTTCTACCCGTTCGGTCGATTGCTGCTTAAGGACGGGAAGGGTATTTTTACCTTTTGCGCCGGCTTCATTTCAATATCAGAAAAGAATAAATTATCCAATGTTTTTGTATGAATATTATATGCCAATCTCTTTCTAAAGGTCCCAACTATATGTACATAATTATCAAATCGCAATACAATTCTTCTTTTTATATTTATATTCGAGTCTTTCGTGTACATCGGTATTTCAACAAAGGGACCTTTTATTATTGAATACCTGACACTTGATAAGCAATGCGTTTGAAGATTAACGAAATAGGTAATTTTTCGGTTAGTCATTTTATAGCTTGGGTATGCTGAGTTAGTATGTAGAAATTTTTATTAAAATATTATCATTATATTCGAAGATATAGCGATTTAAAGCAAATTAAAATAATTTGCGCGGAACCTTTATTTTCGCCCGTCGCCAGCGGTCCGTCAGCGCAAAAGATACCCGCCGGAAGTGTGTTAAGTGAATCTTCCACTGATTTGGCCTTTTCCATACCGCATCATTCTTTTCAGATGGGATTTAATAAGGTTTTATAATGTGTTGATTTAGATATGAGAGTGTTCTGGCAGCACTGAGAGGGCTAGCGGGAGTGCGCACCGTCCACAGCCTCCACATCTGGTCCATCACCAACCAGCAGAACATGCTCAGCGCTCATCTGGCTATCGGTAAATACATTACATTCATCATTAAAAAAATTTTATTAACAACATTGAGCGAATACAAAAAAAAATTCTACGTTTTATAAATTTTAAATTAAATATCCCTGTCGAAGACTTAAAATACAATTTCTTATTAAATACTCTAAAAATACATACATTAGAAGATAGACGTAAAATAAACGATTTAACGTTCTTATTCAAAATACTTAACTCTAAATTCGACTGTTGTGAACTCCGGCAACTTATAAACATACATACACCCACAGTAACAACATGACAAAATACAATATTCTACAGCAGCACACATAAGCATAACTACATTGCCCACTCTCCGATACAACGACTTCACACCATGGGAAATCATTACTTGGGTGATGTTGACATATTCAATACCAACTTGGCAAGTTTTGTGGATCATTTAAAACATTTATTTCAACAATACTCCTAAACACATCACGTAAACCTACAAATAGCTGTAATTTTCTGTTTTTATTTCTTGTGTTTGTATGACTTGTTGCATAGCTTTTATCAAATGTAATTTTATTCTTATTTTTTATGTTTCAAAGTATCTGTCAAATCAAAATTATACTACCAACCACGTAAAAGCCCTCTGGGCGTTAAATAAGTAAATAAAGAAATTATACATAATTATCCTCCATTGGGAAAACCTGCAAAATCAAGTATGTCAATCTGCACGTCCCGGGGTGGGATTTGGCCTCCTCCACAAATGTTCTTCACTGGCTGCTGTCCCTCGTCATTCGCCTCCAGTCCTCAGTCTTTCCCGTGCTACTCTAATCCTCTTCCACGCAGTCTATCCACGTCTTCCTTGGTCTAACTCTGAGTCACGTCCACTCGGTCATATGTCCACACTGTCAGACGTCCACACGGTCATAATTTTCAGTGTCCTATCGTCTGCCATTCTTTTAACATGTTCAGTCCATCCACAGACATATGAATATATAGACTAGAAATTAAAGGTGAGGGGTAAAATCAACTGTTGCAGAACGAAGGGGGTAAAGCTGACTGTGATTCGTCAATAAATCAATCTGACAGTATATAGGCATCTCGCATTATAATATCACCATTTAGTTCTTAAAAGTAAAATCTGCTTTTGAATGAATAGACATTTTTACATGGGAGCGCAAATTACTCGCCACGTTATGAACAAATTTGCAAAGTCCAAATTCGGCAAAATAAATTTCTTCTATTTTCAGAGTCGAATATTATTTAGTTAAGACACTTTTATAAATGTTCATAATTTACTTCCCAGCAACCAACCAGCTTTGTGTTTCGCGTCCAGACGTATCTCGATGTTTTTTTTTTTTTTTTTTTTTTTTTTTTTTTTTTTTTTTTTTTTTTTTTTTTATTAAGGAGAAAAAACAGATACAGATATCAATTGACAAAAATATATACGAAACATCAACTAGAGAATTCACCTGCATCCAAACTATTTCTCACGAATTAACTTAAACAGCAGAAAACATTTACAAATATTTTCACTTATAAATAGGGGAAAAATATATACATAAGAATATTATTTTACAAATAGAGATATGAAAGAAATGCGCAATATCCTTTTAAGAATTTACAAATTATTTTTGAAAAAATTTAGAGGGTAAAACAAAAAATATATATATATATATAAATAGATAAACAATGTTAAACAGAAAGTAAAAAATATATAAATATATTTAAACGAAGTATGTCTAAGTTGTTTACTTTGAACTTTGTAGGAAAACAGTCTTTATTTTCCTACTAAAAGTAGTGCGTGTATCAAAAAATAAGTCAGAGTCCTTGAGGTTTTGATTCTGATTAAGTGATTCGCACATTCTTCTGATTGGATCTCTGACACCAGCATTTGTACGCGTCCTGCTAATGTGGAATAAGTCGTTAAGCCTTGTTACTCTGGGTGGTACTTTGAAGTTTATCAATTTCAGTAAGTCGGGACAGTCAATAACGTTGTTACAGATTTTATACAGAGTCATGAGATCAAGGTATGTTCGCCGGTTAGATAGAGTGGAGACGTTATAACTCGAGAGCATATGTGATAGTATATGTTTCTACAACTGATCCATATTATACGATGTGAATATGCTTAAAATAAAGTAAAATAATGCGTATATATGGAATGTAATACGACAATTGGGTTTATTCTCTTTTTCACATCTATTTTTACAAGTTTTCATACCACAAGCCACCATTTTGCCGTGTTATTTCGTAAAATGAACCGATGATGCCTCGACCATAGTTCGCACAAGAATGATGACGTCACGTTTTCTAAATTCACTTGAGGCCATACGCGAGCACAGCCGGCTCCAATGGAACCGGTATGGGGAGTGGGGATAATACGCTTTTAATCACTTAGGGCAGGTCTACTAATATTCATATGTCTATGAGTCCATCACAGTTTTTGAGATTCTAAATGGTGAGATTTCACCAGGGTAATGTAAAGCATCTTTCATTCTGAGACTGTGCCAAATAATACACTGATTTATGTAATACCTAATTTATAATATGTAATGTAACTCTTATAAATTAAATTTGATGTGAACCCGTAACATCTTGATCCAGAGACAAAGAGCTTACTGCTCTGCCAAACTGTTTATATGTATTTCAATTCTCAATTTGCGTGATTCCAGACCAGTACACAGACTCTGACAGCACCCTGAAGCAGGCCCTACACATCATCAGGACCAAGTTCCGGATAGACTTGGCCACCATCCAGGTGGAGCGCTACAGCGAGGAGGCCATGGCCGCCTGCGCCACGTGCGCCCACAACACGGACACCTGATCCTTGTTCATTATCGGCTAAGTCTGGTCACTACCTTGGAAGTGATCGGCTAAGTCCGATGATTACGACCTCGTTCATGATCCGATTACAACATTGCTCATGATCGACTTTGTTCGTAATCGACCTTGCTATACTCATTCGTAATGGACCTTGTTCGTAATCAACCTTGTTCGTAATTGGCCTTGTTCATATTCGACATTGTTCATAATCCCAACTATGTGTTAATCACAACATTGTCCGAAATCGACTTTACGTATAATCAACTTCTTCATAATCCCTATCAACATTGTTCATGATTGGGTATGTCAGTTATTACAACCTTGTTCATAATCCCAGTTATGTATATACAAGTTCTTAATTGGGTATGTTGATTAAAACCTTGTTTATGATCTACTATGTCTGATAACAACTTTTTTCGTGTTTGACTAAGGACAGGTTGTTTCATCACCATTTTGTACTTTTGACAGTTAAAGGGTTAAAGGACGTTAAATGCCAATTATAAGTCCATTTCAACTTTTAAACAAACTGTGATCAGCAGAAGATGACAACCATCATGATTACAATTTGATAGAAATCTGAAATGCACCTAGAATCTGCGTTTAACGGGGAGCGTTCCAAAAAACAAAATGGCGCTGAATGGCCATTTGATGACTTGTCACACATGAACTTCCGCAAAACAACTTGGCCTAAGTCCTATTCACGATTGTCTATATCCCGATCACAACTATTTTCGTGTTCGACTATGTTCAATTACAACGTTGTTCATAACCTGATCTATAAATAGCATTTTTCATAGTCAACTATGTTCAACTACAATATTTTTATTGATTAGCTATGTCCGAACACATCATTGTTGATCTAAACATACAAAAAAAGTCCTTATTCATGATTGTCTATGTCCCGATTACGACTATTTTCGTGTTCGACCTTGTTCAATTACAACGTTGTTCATAACCTGATCTATAAATAGCATTTTTCATAGTCAACTATGTTCAACTACAATATTTGTATTGATTAGCTATGTCCAATCACATCATTGTTGATCAAAACAAAAACAAAAAAGTCCTTATTCATGATTGTCTATGTCCCGATTATGACAATTTTCGTGTTCGACTATGTTCAATTACAAGTTTGTTCATAATCTGATCTATAAAAATGTTCAACTACAACCTTTTTATTGATTGGCTATGTCCAATCACATTATTGTTGATCAAAACATGCAAAAATTATTAACTATTTATTACTCTTTAAAAAACTATATGAAATATTTTTTTGAAAATGAGGGCTTATTCCTAATGAAACATACATGAAATGCCAAATATTTAACAAGTCATTAGGTCATCATAATATAGAATTAACCAAAGAACAAAAATCAACAAAGCCAAAATACCAAAAAGTTAATTCTTAGTTCAGTTTTCTCAACAATTTGCTATTTACTATGTATATATTTATTTTTTATAGTTTATACAATAATTATTATTTTAAATTATGTGATAACATCTCCAAAATACTTCTAATTAATATAACATACAACTGATTAACAGAACAAAGAAAATGCTTCAGTGCAAAATGCTCAAAGAGTTTGAACACTTTTTTCTTACTGGATTATTGAAAACTTCGTAACAAAGAATGTGGTGTTATTTAACAGTTAGATAGAGATTTTGCAGAAATGAATTCTCATGACCTAGAAATTTCAGAATCTGTACAAATTTCTTAATGCCATAGCTCCTTTAATATTAAATCTAATTAAGAGTCGTTAAGGCCTTTAATGGTAAAACAAATGTTACTGTTTAAAGTTAACGATATAGTTATTTATTATAGTACTTATATTAGCAAAATATTTGGCAGTAGTTGAAATGATTCTGAATTTTGTAATTTTCCTGAACAAAAAACAGTTTAAACTTTTGTTCTGAAAAATCGTGAAAAAATCAATGCCGCAAGTATTTTGAGTATTTTTGGCGTACACACTTTAATGTTATGATATTAGATTACATTTGCATAATTTAGGTATTTTAGTCTGTTTGTCGCTCTCCTGCCGCTGGACTGCCACATATCAAAAATCGGATGAAAGAACACCCATGAAAACTGTCATATCTCAAACTAAAATTAATAATATTTGTGTACTACAGTACAGACAAACATGTTGTTGTTTGAATTCTGTTAAACTCTAAAGATGGGTTTGTTTCACAGAATTTAAACAATACATCAAATTTCAAAGTTATTTTTTTTAATGATAAACTAATGTTTATAAGACAAGTTTTATGTATAGCACAAAGGATAACAAATTATTATAAGCAATAATTATTCGCCTGTAATATCAATACAAATTGAAAATATCTCCCAATTTGTTGATGAAATCAACTAATTATTGCTTATAATAATTTGTTATCCTTTGTGCTATGCATTAAAACTTGTCTTATAAACGTTAGTTTATCATTAAAAAAATAATAACATTTGACAAGTCAAAATATTTCACCAATAAATGTCTCGACGCCATCTAGTGGAAAATTTAGCACTAACAAAGCCTTTCCTACAAAAATAAAGTTGGTTATTTACAGGTGAAAAAAATGTAATATTCAAGTTTTGTGAAAGTCCTTTTCAAGTTATGTTATTTTCAAAGTACTAAAATATTAACAGAAGTTGAATTTCGACCTTGAAATTTGATGAATTATTCAAATTCTGTATCCTAACTAAAAATGTACCTATGATATCAAAATGAAATATGTATCAAGATTTTTATATACAACTAGTGCACCCCGCAATGCTTCGAAATTGCTGATTGTCTTTCTCGTGCGTCTCCGACTTCTTGCACCAATCACAAATGTATACCACAATGTTACTGTTAAAAAACTACATTACATCGTCTTTAATTCTACTCCGTATCTCATTTCTGTGTAGAGATATTGCGTTAAGTATTCCTTGACCACTCTCCTCAAGTATTCCTCCAAACCACTCTCTAAACACTCCTGTCACTAATAAGAACAAAATTGAAATTTTTTTTACTACTTTTCGAGTTTTGCGAGCGCAAACATCATACGCATGCTGAAGTTTTAATATATGTAGGTAAAAATCTTGATTCATGTTAATATTTATATCCATTGTACATAGCAAAGATGTAAAACTTCAATGTTTGGCCTATATGTATTTAAACATATGGGCAGTCTAGCTATGGTAATGTGATTAGTTAGGACGGGTTGTTTCGGAGAATTTGAACAATTCATCAAATTACAACGTTCATTTTCAAGTTCTGTGAAAGATTTTTTCAAGTTCTGTTTTTATTTCAGTTTTGTCAAGCAACTAGCCTACAATGATATAACAACAGAAATTGAATAGGACTTTCACAGAACCCGAAAATGAACGTTGAAATTTGATGAATTGTTCAAATTCTCCGAAACAACCCGTCCTTAGTCTTGTAAGGTGCCAATTTGGATGGATGTAAAGGTGTTTATACCTAAATTAGCTCAAATGAACACAGTATTAATAATTGGATAATTTGTATAGCGCCGTTTTTGTGAAAACTCACCTCGGCGGTATACATTTAAAAAGGCGAGTATATATTGCTAGATCCAAAAGTTTTATATATTTAAGATGCATCATTTGTTCAAATAACTAATTTATAAAATTGGTTTTGTTGAAATCTTTCTCGATGCTTTTATGCTTCCGGGATAAATACGTGTGATGTAGAACAGTGGCGGCTTGTACACACCAAAATGGGTAGTGCGCTAAAAATATTTCCAATCTATCCCTACCTACTGGAATGATCGTTAGGCAAACTGCAAACTAAAGTGGCGCCATCTCATCAAAGAGTTTACGAGGCATTGGCGAGCGCCGTTCATGTTTCGGAGAAATTTCAATAATGTAGTCGACATCCACGCTCTGCGCGTATAGATAATTGATGTTCCCGGGTGATGTTTCTCGATCACCATGTGATTTATGACACGTGATACAAATAACAAAAATTCGAGCCGGCTGAATTTAACCTAATACTTTTATTTGCTTTGACATTCGATGATATTATTATCAGCTGATAATTATTATTTTTAGACTGACTGAAATTTTGGCTCGAATGCTCCTTAGAGCTATCCGCCACTGACATGGAGACATGTCTGTTACAAACAATCAAAAGCATACATCAGATGTCAGAATTCTAACGATGCAAACAAACATTATATGCAGGGTATAATAAGTCGTGCTCGATAATTGTCGTCACTGGCAAGAACTTAAGTACGGCCCATCACGTGGTATGTATTGTCACCTTCCTGCTGAATTGACTGTAAATGCATAACAGTAGGTACCTACCTGTTTATTTTAATTCATACCTTTCTGGCAATAAAAGTTTTTCGGTAATATTTCAGTAAAGACTTTCGACAAAATGAATCAATGAATTTTTCTTTGTACAGTCAGAATATAAATATTTGTATTATGTGATAGTTTTGTGATAGAATTAAGGTTTATTCATTCCTGAATGAGGAATTAAAATTTGTACATAATATTTGTAAGAATGTTGTTTTATCCTAGGGTTTTTATTTTATCAACAGACGATTTATGTGTCTAATGATATTTTATAATACTGTTGTGAGTGTTGCCGTGTCCAGTGTTAGTACATATTGGAGATGGTTAATATTCCTGTCCCAGTTACAAGGAACCAGTTCCTTTGCTGTCACCGGAACCGTCGATATTATTTCTATGAGGAACCGGTTATTTTTGGAACTGGTTTTAGAATACTAAAATTGTAAAAAAAAGAAACAAAATACTTTGAATTTCTCTGGCCACCCCCTCTCCGGGGATAACTGGAACAGCAGTGACAACCCATTTCAGGTATCAACCATCTCTAATTAGCATATTAAGTTTGGGAATGAATAAAAGAAAATTATTGTATACCTATTAAATAATCAAAATGGAGGATTTGTTGAGCAAAAATCTAGATTTAAATTTAGAATGGTGATTTTAAAAGTTAATGAAATTTTAAATACTACACAATATACTTACATACATTTTAAATCTAGCACATATTGACGTGCTTATCTATAGGGTCTAATACCACGGACCCGAAGGATTTTAACTAGCGATTCCTGTGTAAAAAACGTATATGTTATTTCGCTGTCCGATTTATTTTTTTCAAGTAAAAACAAAAATACGTTCTCTCTCATGCTGCTGGAACGAGACAGAGTGCGTATCATGTGACCTGCTAGGCTGTAGCCAACTGCTCAGTTGCATCACGTGTGACGAATTTTTTTTTAATTGAATAAAATATTATCAGCAAATTGACATCACATTTTTAACTCTAAATATGTTCAGATCGCTGGTTAAATCGTTGGGGTGTTGCTGTTACACCCTGTATGTATTCGAGTGCATCGCTAGTGTGGAAAATGTGAATTCAAAAATATCTTAAGGATTTACAAAAATAGTTTATTGTTAGAATTCAAAGATGAATAAAAAAAAATTGGACTAATAATAATTTTATTTTCTGATTAACTATTTGCGATCGTTTTGTGAAGTGTAAATGGGTAGACTAATATTTATTGTGATTGTGTTTTTATTACTACGGAAGTCTGCGACTAGGTATGTAATTCAAAAATATTTTAAATTATATTATGATAACAGAACTGCGTAGTGTTTACATACTTCGAAATGATGAATGTTGTAGTCAATTAGTTGTTAGGTATTTAGCTACGTATTTAATGAAATGTTATATTCACTTTTGTATTCTTCTCATCTACCGCGCTTTACAATTTGAATCTTTTGAACAAATACAGAAGTTTTACAAATATATTATTTGTAAATCTAGATAAATACAAATTAATACGGCAGATTTACATTGTGATTTCCCAACTAGCGACTCAACTCATATTTACTAGAGTTTTCATAATCTTAGGAAAGAATTCCTTAGTTCATGCAATTAAATTCTTCATTTGACATTATTTTGCATAGCTTTGGCCACTAGCGCCATTCTAGAGTGGCGATACTTCAAACAGATTCTTCATTGTTATTTTTTATTTCTACCATATGGTGTTTTCAACATGCTTGGCATATTCCTTTCTCGTTTTAATTTGATGAATATTGATACATGTATGTACATATGTGTCCCTTTCTCTCTAATTTCACCAACCCCTCAGGTCTCTGGCAAGTTCTGTCCGAGGTGGGTAAATTTTCGCTTTGTAATAAAATCCAAATAAATCGAATAATTCATTACGTATCCGAAAACTAAAAACTGTTTTTGAAAGGCAATAAAATAAGCTTAATAATTTTATTATTCGAAATAAACATATAATTTTTGATATATTAAAATTTTTAATGCAAACGTAAAAAAGTTTTAAAACGAATTATATTAAACATTATTTTAACCTAACTTTTTTTTCTTTTCATATAATAGTAATTCATATAAAATTCACTGAGTTTCATAAAATTTTATCAAATGCAGTCGGAACCTTTGGTTTCAAAGAGGTGTACATTTTAATTATTCTATTGTTAACTTCTGGATTTGAATATCATGCATGGTGTTTTCTCTTTCTCACACTGTTTAGATCTTATTTCTAACCATGACAGTAAGAGAGACAGAACGATTTCTATAAGACCATGAGTTGTTCTCAAAAGTGAACAAATTAGCCTTAGGATTAGAAAAATAAATTACACTCAGGGATTTTCATGATCTAGCTTTGTATTTAATAAATAATGTATTGCTGTGTCATTATGTATTAGAAATTAATCTGGCAGTTAGTCGCTTCATTAGTTTGTTTCTTTGCCAATATGATTTCTTCTGGATGGACAGAATACAAATTTACTATGACTGCTTGATTGTACATATTATGTATTATGAACATACCAAAAACCGTAAGTCGAAATAATGTGTTACTAAGCCAAAATGATGGTTGTCTGGAATTGCTCAAAAATGTTTTTACCAGTTGATTTATGTATTCTTGAAACAGTATTACTTAATATACAAGTAATTTATTGAACTATTAATTGGATTGAACAATTAATTGATTGAAAATCAACTGATTCAACAGTTAATTGTTTGAAAATTAATAGATTGAATGAACTGCTAATTGATTGAACAATTCATTGATTGTTGAATAAATAAAAGAATGAACTGCTTATTGATTGGACAATTAATCGAATTACCACATGCTACAGGAAACTGCAAAATATTATAAAATGTGAATTGTAAAAGTGCACAAAACTAAAAGAATTTCAAATGATTTTTTTTGCTTATTGTTTTTTTTTTTTATTTCAAAGATTAATTTTGATTTTTTTAAATGTTTACAATTTATATAGTTTTTCAGCTTGTTATTATAATAACCGATTTAGTGAAATATGTTTGCCACAATGCCAAAGGATTTATGTATACAATTTATGCCTAAGATTGTTAAATATTATTATATGTGTGTTCTAGTTCATTAATAAAGGGTCCATATTTTTTTGACAAAACTTTTAAATTTGTTTAGGATAGCGTACAAAGGCTTTGCAAACCAACTGCCCAGAACCAGTGAAACTAATACCATCCCAATTATCCTCACCTACGCGGTTGTCGCACATGTGATCCACCAGCGGCTACGATTATGCATTAAAGTTTCATTTTTGTCAATCAAAGTATTTTTTTTTCTTATTTGACATTTTTCTTGGTTCCATTTCAATCTGAAAATACACACAAATTATTTAAATAACCCTAACTAAATAATAATAATAATAATAATTGGATAATTTGTAGAGCGCCGTTTTTGTGAAAAATCACCTCAAGGGCGCTGTACAATTTATTTCCTAGGATCTACATTTGTTATTTAGACCAACTGTGCCAGCACGAGGTTCGTCATCCGTTCAGGCATGTGTCTGCCGCCAATATAGCGCTGACATGTGTCTGCTGCCAATAAAGAGCGCCGACACAACATCCTCACATAGACAACAAACCTTGGCAGCACCGCTGTGACGCTCGACGAAGACAGAAGATGGAGACTCTGCTGCAAGAGTCCTAGGTAGCGAAGGAACTGTACCAGCTGCTGCAGGGAGAGAGACTACCCCGTCCACCAACTGTGCCAGCACGAGGCTCGTCATCCGTTCAGGCATGTGTCCGCCGCTAATATAGCGCTGACATGTGTCTGCTGCCAATAAAGAGCGCCGACACAACATCCTCACATAGACAACAAACCTTGGCAGCACCGCTGTGACGCTCGACGAAGACAGAAGATGGAGACTCTGCTGCAAGAGTCCTAGGTAGCGAAGGAACTGTACCAGCTGCTGCAGGGAGAGAGACCACCCCGTCCACCAACTGTGCCAGCACGAGGCTCGTCATCCGTTCAGGCATGTGTCCGCCGCTAATATAGCGCTGACATGTGTCTGCTGCCAATAAAGAGCGCTGACACAACATCCTCACATAGATAACAGACCTTGGCAGCACCGCTGTGCAAAATCACCTCATCCTAGTCTACCTTAGTCTCTCCAGTCACCTCCCAGCCTTTCATGCCACCTAGTGCATCCTCTCGACCCTTTCAGACTCCTTCCTGGCTCCAATACCTAAATAAAATCCAGCAAAAAAAAAAAAAAAAATTCTTTCTATTGTCGTGATCCGACGATTTCACACCTCTGTCTCAGACCCTTAGGGCTCGCTTATCGCAGGCTATCATAAGCAAAATCTTGAACCAAAGTCAAAGTGAAGTTTATGTGTGTCATCTGTAACAAAATACATAAACAAAAATAAAAACAAAAACTTTAAACAAAATATGGCTTATCTGTCCTCCAGGCAGACATCCTCGGTTGAAAAGGTCCCGTAAATCCCGACAACTAAGAACATAATACTCTATTTTGTGGAATGTCTCTGAATGTATCCGAAAACTAAAAACTGTTTTTGAAAGGTTACAAATACGGTTTCAATTTTTTTATTATAAACTAGTACCGTGCCACGCATTGCTGTGGCTCAGTCTGTTTGTGTAGAGAGAGAAACAATATGCCGGATTACTGGATGAATAATATCTATAATAATATATTTGAAATCATTATGCTGGATTAATGGATCAATAATATCTTTTAAATCATTATACTCTATTACTGGATCAATAATATCTTTTAAATCATTATACTCTATTACTGGATCAATAACATCTTTTAAATCATTATGCTGGATTATTGGATCAATATCTTTTGAATCATTAAGCTGGATTACTGGATCATTTAAATCATGTACACAACGGTTTGGTCTTAATGTTGAACCATATAGGTGCGTAAACTGTTAAAACAAATTTTGTTGTTAACAAATTATGATGGTTTTTGGGAAGAAATGTAAAGCATGAGAACCCGGTTCGCATGGTGTACAATTATATTAAGTGACTTTATTGAACTGGCTTGTCCCGTATTCGACTCAGTGAGTGATTTGCCTACTTGTGAAGATGTATTAGGCTACGTCCGCACAGACAGGCGGCTTGCTTGGCGCCTAGAGCCTAGTGGCTTGCATTCTGGCTACTTGCTAGGACACACGGTGGCCGCACTGAAGATGATTTGCGTGGTGGGTTGCTAGGTGCCTTGGTCATTTGCTTGTCGCCACGCTGACGAGATGTCATTTTCAAAAATAGCTCTAGAACTGCTACTTACAGAATATATTTCACGGCCTTATCCATCATATTGGGTTCATGACATAAATAAGTCACGGTCAAGTCATGAGGAGTTTAACCACTTTGCTTTTGAACGAGTGGTGTTCGCGGACGGCGCGAGTATCGTACCGCGACAACCCGAACACTGCTCGCGTCTTTTGACTTGTTTGCGTTATACAAGATAAACAAACGAACTGCGCTCGCCAGATTTTTTTACTGTTTTTATTTTTTTGAATATGGTTAAGTTTTTTTGCATTTTTTATTGCTTCTGTTTTGTTTTTTTTTTTTGAACTGGTCAATTTTAAATTGTGTTAATTCTTTATAAAAAATAAAATAACCTGATGTTTATATTTTTGTTAAAAAAAAAAATCAAGTATTAAGTAGTTATTAAGTTGTCTGTATAAACAATTGCAAAATTTTACGAATACATATTTGCGTATGTCCAGAGAAACATTTGATCTACTTCTCAGTAAAGTTAAAGGAAAATTAACTCATTTGGATACGCATCTTAGAAAAAGCATATCAGCCGAAGAACGACTAGTCGTTACATTGAGGTAAGTGAAACTCCAAATACATATTATTTTCATTTATTAAAAAAACACTGTAATTTAAGAAATAAGGAAAAAACATTCTTCATTTAATTATTTGTAATTGTTTATGTAACTAATCAGAGCCGAATCGTTCTCCATGTGCATGGGTATATTATGAATTAAATTTTGTTCAGATGAATTCTGGACGTGCAATTCATATTCCACTGATTGATGAGTATTTATATTCGATAAAGGAATATGCAGCACCGGTACCGATTGTTGAATATTATTTTCTACAGCTTCAATTTCAGCCCAAATTAATTCTTGAATCTTCGATCTTATCCTTAGTTTACACCATGGAATATTTTCCATATAAGGCAAAAGTTCTAAAAGTTCATCATTGTTTTCGGTTCTGTTCATACGAATTTTCTGTCTTTGTGATATTTGACTATAACTGTAAGATTCTAGAGTATCACTTGTAATTGTTTCTTAAGTAGAATTAGTCTGCACCGAAGCTGGATTCTGCAGCTCTTCGAACGTTGTGTCGGTTTTTTTAGAATAATTATCATCATTATCTGTACTTAAGTTTGAATCTCTCGCTCTGGTTCTTCTTGCTCTTTAAAAACAATAATTGATCATAATACTGCCACGTACTATATTACATATTTTATCAGCACTATCTCCACTCTTTGGCTTATTCATTTTTACACATTCTTAAAAAAAATACGCTCTCAGATTTTCCATCTCGCTTTAACTGTTTTCACTGAAACAAAAACCATCAGTTATTATATTGTTCAATTATTAAGTACTTACATTTTTTTTCAGATTTTTGGCTAATGGAGAATCCTATAGATCTCTTGCTTTTCATTTCCGCTTAGGTCGCACTACAGTTTCTGAGATTGTAAGCGAGACATGAAACATTTTGTGGAGTACACTGAAACACGAATACATACCAATTCCAAAGACAGAGAAATGGTACGAAATTGCTGACAAGTACTATAATAAGTGAAATTTCCCCAATCTCATTGGTGCAATTGATGGGAAACATAAGGGTGCAGTGTCCATGTAATAGTAGATCTTTGTACTATAATTAACTATAATTGAAAAGATTCAACATAAGTTCCTGAAGTATATAAACTATAAATTGCATATTCCTGTAGAAAACATTGATTATAACTACTTACTAGATAAATTGTCTATATTAAAACTTTCAGAAAGAAGAATAAACACAGATTTAATAGTATTACATAAAATACTTCATTACAAAATTGACTGTCCTGAGTTACTCCAATTAATCAGCATCCACATACCCAAAAGATCTTGCCGAAATTTACTACCCTTTTATTTTTACAACACCAGGACACTGTGTTATCAAAATTCCCTGATTCCAAGACTTCACAGTCTAGGAAATAAATACTCTGATCTGGGAGATATATTTCATCTTAAAAATAATCAATATAAATATTGTTTATTTCAATTCTTTTATATATCGAGACATAAATAAACATCTATAATTTCCGCAATATATATATTTTTATTTTGTATATCTATTTATGTGAGACTTCTTATCATTTTTACTAATGTATCTTATTTTATTATATGCTTTTGTTGTAACATTTAATATTTTTTCTTTTTTCGTTGTATTATGTTTCCTTCATTGTTTTAATTTTGTAGAATTTATAATAACTGTGATACTCTACTATTAAACTTTGTAGTGTGTAAAAGCCCATTAGGGCGTGTAATAATAAATAATTACAACCAATATTTTTCAATTTTACTACAAGCTGTAGTTGATGCGGACTGTAAAACTATTTTAGTAGATATCGGAGCAGAGGGGTGTCAGAGCGATGCTGGAAATTTTAGAAGTTCATCGTTGTTTTCCACGTTAGAAACTAATGCCTCAATATTCTATCGGAGAACGAAATTCCTAATACAAATTATAAAATACCATTTGTCTTAGTTGGAGATGGTGGTTATCCACTAATGAATTATTTGATGAGGCCTTTTTCATTATGAAATATTGAGAACACTAAAACTATTTACAACTACCGACTCTCAAGAGCTCACAGAAGTGTAGAGTGCTGTTTTGGTATAATGGCAGCAAAATGGAGGATCTTGCAGAAAGCTATTGAAACCAAGGTCAATACTGCTATTTCAATTACGAAAGCTGTATGCATTCTACACAACTTTGTTATGACGGAAGATCGATCTACGTTTCAACAGGACATGGATTCTACTATTACTAGTACACCAATATACACCAGGACTCAATATAGGTTTTCAAACAGTGCATTACAAACCAGAGAAATTTTGTTGAATTATTTCAACGGAATTGAATCGATTACCTGGCAGAACAACTCATTGCCTGAAAACATAATCCAACGCCGTAACCATAATTAACTTCTCATTTAAAAAAAAAATTATGACATCATATCATCTCTGGATTCCGCAGAGGTTCTCTTTTAAAAACAGATGCAATTAATATTTCGTCCATTTTTTTTTCAAAAATGCCTCGTTCTTCGTAACTTCGATACACGCAAAGCGACTAGCTAGGCGCCAAGCGCGCAGTGCGGCCAGTCGCGAATATTCTAGAACGTTCGTTTTACTAAGCTACTCGCTAGACTCTAGGTGCTAAGCAAGTCGCCTGTCTATGCGGACGTGGCCTTACAATGCTTTTTGTGGGCGCACCATTCTAAAAAACAATTTATGGACATAGTTGCCATCATAGTTGACCTGCAGATCAGCAAAAAGCTGGCTGCCTGCCCGCATGGCAGCAGAGCGTTCTGGTCGCTTGCGGGCTCAATAGGTCGAAATTTTTGCAAACCCAGTTTGCCACCTCTTACCAGACCTGACGGCTCACTAGCAAACACCGCCACCGAAAAGGCAAACCTTTTAGGGAAAATGTTTGCGGAAAACTCGACCCTCGACGACGGGGGTGCTGTTCCGCCGTCGGTTCCTCACTGCGGCTTCTATATGAAAAAGCTGAGGATCCGGCATCGGGATGTACTCCACGTCATACGGGGGCTCGATGTTAACAAAGCTAGTGGACCTGATGGAATACCTGCCCTGGTATTGCAGAGGTGTGCTGCGGAAATAGTTCCAGTTTTGACAAAGCTCTTCAAAATGTCCCTGAAGTGTGGCACTGTGCCCTCTGGTTGGAAAAAAGCGGTAATTCACCCTATTCCCAAGAAAGGTGACCGCTCCAACCCGGCCAACTACCGCCCCATAGCGATCACATCAGTTCTGTCCAAAGTGATGGAACGTGTGATCAACGACAAACTGCTCACATACCTCGAGAAGAACAAAATTATCAACGACCGTCAATACGGATTCCGGCGGAACCGCTCGTGCGGTGATCTTCTCGCGTATGTGACGCATGTTTGGGGGCGGTGCCTGGAACGTCACGGTGAGACCCAAACGGTCGCACTAGACATATCCAAGGCCTTTGACCGGGTCTGGCACCGAGGACTTGTCAACAAATTGCATTCTTACGGACTTCCCGCATCCCTGTGTACGTGGATTGCTGACTTTTTAAGGGATAGGTCGATTCAGGCGGTTGCTGACGGTTTCACCTCTTCCTCGCACTCCATAAATGCTGGCGTCCCACAGGGATCGGTTCTGTCTCCGACTTTGTTTTTGTTGCACATCAATGACCTTTTGACATGTGCACCGATTCATTGTTACGCGGATGACAGTACAGTTCATGATAGCTTTTTGTTTGACAAGCCCCCAAAGGGCACACAAACTCCAACGGCTCGGAGGGCTTTGAAGCAGAGAATGGACGGTTATCTCGAGAGTATTTCCTCCTGGGGTAAAAATAATCTCGTCGAATTTAATGTTTCAAAGACCCAATCCTGTCTGATTACGTCTAAAAGGGATCCAAATGATAATCTTGTCTCCTTCAACGGAAGCAATCTTCCGAACAGGCCTTCCATTGATATGCTTGGTGTAACTATAAGTGACCAGCTCAGGTACGGGGGCTCCATCGAAGCTAGAGTAAAGTTGGCCTCTCAGAAGCTGGGCGTACTGTACAGGGCCCGCAGATACTTTAATAGTACACAACTGCTCACCCTGTACAAATCGCAAGTGCGCCCTACTGTCGAATTTGGCAGCCATCTCTGGTCTGGAGCCCCAAAATACCTGAAAAAAACCCTTGACTCTGTGCAGAAACGGGCGGTCCGTTTGATAGATTCCCCAATCTTAACAAACGGACTGCAATCTTTAGAGCACAGGCGTCAGGTAGGTATGCTGTCCTTGTTCTATCGGTATTACAATGGAAGATGCTCTGAGGAACTAGCGTCATTGATCCCTTCGGCACCGGTGCGTAGTCGGGATACACGCCAAACGCGCGCCCAACATTTGTACACAGTTGACACTTGTCACATGAGAACGGGTCGCTTCTATGATTCGTTCTTAAGTTCAACAGCTCGGCTGTGGAACGAACTGCCGGCCTCTGTGTTTCCTCCCTCCTACAACATGGGACTCTTCAAGACCCATGTTCACTCCTTCCTCTCCACAAAAAGACCCTCCACACAGCATCCCCAAAGATGACATAGGCCCTGAGGGAAATTATTTTCTTCAGGGCCTCCTGTGTGGAGTAAATATAAAAAAAAAAAAAAAAAAATAACATTTGATGAAGTTTCTGTAAAGTTGGAGGATCTCTAGAATAGAGCGTTACTACGAGAACAAAGATACAGACAGTATTATAAACAGGACAGTAAAAAAAACATTAATTGGAGAATTCGCCTGCATCCTAACTATATCTCACAGATTAAAATGGTCGCCTTTAAAAATAATAATAATAAGCCTTTAGAAATATAACATTACAAAGTAATTTGTATTGATATTTCATGCCACTAATTATTGCTTACAATAATTTGTTATCTTTTATGCTATGCATAAAAAAACATTGTCTTATAAACATTAGTTTATCATTAAAAAAGTAAGTTATATTAACAATTCTCAACCTTCCAGCGGGCGCATTGTCATAAAATTTATGACAGACGCGCCTTATCGCTTCCCCCACTCTTACCACTTAGTCGAAGCATCGAGCTTCGAGCTATGCTAGAGTCAAATCAAATGTCAAACATTTACCGCAAGATATAAATGCTTTTCTCAAAGTGAATTACGGTCGGGCAGTTGAACCGATAACAGAAGAAGAAAACAGAAGCTTTCCAAAGCGCGGTGTTTGTCGGTTATGTGCACTGGATAAGAAAAGATCCTCAGCATCAATGAAGTGTTGCCGTTGCCAGTCCATTACATGCAAGAACCATTCTTCAGTTGAGGTGGTTTGTAACAATTATAAGGATGAAAATATTGATTCTGACTAAATAGGTCGATAAAATATTTTGTTTTGAAATATTAACGTGTTTAGAGTGTTGCTTCATTTTTTTTTAGGAAAGTCAAATAATTTTTTAATAAGTAGGTACTGCCTATTATCATTTTTCATATCCTTAAAAAAATTCCCTAACATTTGTATAAAGATAACGCCACTTACATGGAGAAAACTCGATGACGTAAAATTTACGACAAGCGCCCACTCAAGGGAGATTTCTCAACACGCCCGCTGGAAGGTTAATAAAAAAAATATGAGAAAAAGAAAAAAACATTAACAAATATATTTTAGAATTTTTGAGAATAGAGGGTAAAGTCAATTAATTCTAAAATGTTATTTTGTAGGAAAACATCTTTCAATTTTCTACTAAAGGTATCTATGGTATGTATCAAAACATATATCGGAATCCTTCAGGTTTTGATTTCGATTCAACAATTCACACATTCTTCAGATTGGATCCCTGACACCAGCATTGGTGCGCAACCGGCTAATGTGGAATAAGTCGTTAAACCTACTTGTTCTGGGTGCTATTTTATAGAATATAGGAGCATTTTAAGACGAATAAGTACTGTGGTTTAAGTCGTATAAAAGCAGAAAAAATGTTGGAAGTTATCGTAAAAAACTATTGAGAAATTATTGGAATTGGTTGTCATCCTATACAACGAAAGCGAATTTTCATTTTGCGTAGTTAAAAATTAGAATGTTTAAAATTAAATATTTCCCAAATGCAGTTAGTTGCCTTTTATAGTTATTAAGATGAATCAAAAGGTTTTATTGAATAAAATATCGTATTAAGCGTGGCCAGCGATCCCGAATATTTACCTAACAGTCTATCAAAAAATTCTGAACTCTCACGCAGCAAACAATAATAAATAAAATTAATCTGTCACTGATCTTTACTTATGACTGACAGTTGCTGTCCGATTCCGATTGACAGCCGGCACGACCATAGATATATCAATCTCGCCGGTAGAGATGGTCGATATTCCTGTCCAAGTTACATGGAGCCGGTTTCTTTTGCTGTCACTGGAACTATCAATATTATTCATGAACATGATATTGTTATAACTCTACTTAAGGAAAGTTAATAATTAATATTATTCATGTAAAAGATAAGGAGGAACGAGTACAAAAAAAAAGAAGTTACTTAAGTTCGAACACGATTAAAATTTATTTAAAAAAAATGTATAAAGAAGGGTTAGTCTTAATCTAGCTTAATGATAGTTTTAAATTGTAATTCTTAAAATTAATTGTCCTTTTTCTTAATCCTAAATTATTGTTCATTCGATGTCTTAAAAGTTGGGTCACGTTACGAGATAAATATGCAAAGATTGTTCAGGCACTTCCCTTTACGATGATTCTGGAACCGCGTACTCCACGTTTGCACTTATCACTAATACACAAAAAGCGGCAACTTGGGCTGGTTCCGATGGGCGGAATCAGTTCTGACTGGGCCAAGGCTCCGGAGGGCGGAGTCGGCAGGCAGCGATTTCTGAGAGGGCAGCTTCCTGGGCGGAAGTCTGGCGACCACTCTGGCTTCCTGGGCGGAAGTTCGCGGGGTTACGGGAGGAGCCTCGGTGACCGCTCCAAGGGGGAGGGCAAGAGGTTTCCCGGCGGACGCGAGATGGTGACTCCTGAGAGGCGAGAGCGTGACTGTCGAGAGCTGAATCAGCGTATTCACCCGCGCGAACCGGCGACTGTGGCACGCCTGTGGTGCGGTGCTGGAACTATAGTGGTTCCGCTTTACACCACTTCGGTGCGTTTTCTCGAGTCCGTGGCGCTGGCATCGCCATTCTCACCGCTAGATTGCGCTGTCTGGCTGATTCTGATTAACTTACGGTTCAAAATCTTAAAATATATTTAAGTATCTTAACATTATGCATGCATACACATAATTAATATCTGGTTGCAATTAAATTTCTAATCTAAGTTGACAATTACTCTTACATCTAGATTTATACTTAATGTTCAATATTTTAAAATTACGTTTTTAAATATGACCTTCAAACAATTACAATTTAGCCTAGCCTTGGGCGAAGGTTTGTTTTATTGCTGGGTCGCTGGCTTAACGTTCCCATTTCAGAATTACTACTTAATGAGGGTCTAGAGATAAATCTGCCGACTAATGGGTGTATTGCTTGAGTTGGCTTTCTAAATTTTTATTGCGATTTCCGGCCAGGCTCTTTACTAAATACTTAAGGTCTAATAATATCCGACTGCCGCCTCCATCTGCGTGTAAAATCACAGAGACAGATGCAGGCGCACGTGGTTGCTTTGGCCTTTCTGTGAATTCAAGTCACATGGATACCTAGGGACATATCAATATGTCCCTAGGTATCTACGTGACTTGAATTCACAGAAAAGCCAAAGCAAACACGTGCGCCCGCATCTGTCTCTGTGATTTCACACGCAGATTGAAGCGGCAGTCCGCATTATTAGACCTTAAATGTTCAGTCAATAGCCTGGCCGGAACCCGCAATAAAAATTTAGAAAGCCAACTTGGAAATACACCCATCAAGTCGTAATCCGAAATGGGTGTATTGTTAAGCCGGCGACCCGGCAGTAAAAACCTTTGCCCAAGGCTAGGCTATTGCAATTGTTTGAAGGTATTTTGCACAAATGTAATTTTAACATCTTTTAAAATAATAATAACTCTAGCGGTGAGAATGTCGATGCCAGCGCCACGGACTCAAACAACGTACCGAAGTGGTGTAAATCGGAACCACTTTAGTTCCAGCACCCCACGACAGGCGCGCTACAGTCGCCGGATTGCGCAGCTGACAACAGATTCCATTCCTCAACAGTTGATTTTTTGGCACCCGACAGTCATCATCTCGCCCCCCCTTGGGGGTGGTCGCCGAGGCGCTCCCGACCAGGAAGCTGCCCTCTCGGCAGTCACGATCTCGCCTAGTTTTCGACAGTTCCCATTCCGCACTCGACAGTCATCATCTTGGGAGTCATCATCCTGCTCTCCCCCTTGGAGCGGCGCCGAGGCTCTGCTGACCAGGAAACTGCCCTAGCAGAAGTTACCGTCTCGCCTCCGCCGAGAAACTTCCTGCCCTCCCCCTTGGAGCGGCACCGAGGCTCTTCCGACCAGGGAGATGCCCTAGCAGGAGTTACCGTCTCGCCTCCGCCGAGAAACTTCCTGCTCTCCCCCTTGGAGCGGCGCCGAGGATTTTCCTACCAGGAAGCTGCCCTCTCAGGAGTCGCTGCCTGCCGACTCCGCCCTTCGGAGCCTTGGCCCAGGCTGAACTAATTCCGCCCTTCGGATCAAACCCAAGTTGCCGCTTGTGTTGTCGGTAATAAGTGCGAACGTGGAGATCCGCGGTTCCAGATAAGAATTATAATTTAAGACTATTATTAAGCCTAGATTAAGATTAACCCTTCTTTATACATTTTTGTTTTAAATAAATTTTAAGAGTGTTTTGTAACTAAGTAACTTCTTTTTTTTACTCGTTCCTCCTTTTCTTTTACTTGAATAGTATTAATATTAAACTCCCCTTGAGTATAGTTATAACAATCATTGCCCTGCACATCGCATTGGCCCTAGACAGAGCTATTCGTGAACAATAGGGTGCATGCAGTATACGTAATTTAATGTTTTCAATACATGTAATATATGTAAAGTATTTAACTAAACTCGTAAAACTCCGAAAAAAATAATTTGTTAATTAATTCACTATTATATTAAAATTCAAATATCAATAAACGAGTAACAAAAACTGGATAGTAAGGAAGTTGAGTGAAAAATATATTGACTTATAAAAAATATGTTCATGTAGATCAAAAAATATCGATTCTAAATATATAAATATATTTCTATATTATTATTATTAGAATTAGTTAAACGTTCTTGAAAAAGCATTAAATAGCAATAAACTGAATACGCTCCACGATTGGTCGAAAGAATTCTGACGTCACATGTATTGTATCGTGGCTTATACGTAGAACGAGTCACCGCAATGTTTATGGTGCATCTCTTTCTATTACATGAGAAATGGTCGGTTTAGATGAGAGAGGTGTATAGGCCAAACGTTTATTTGGGTCTAATCACAGCCGGTCGTGGAGTTAAAGCTTCCAAGTAAGTATATCAAATTATTAATTGTGTTCATTTGTACGTTACGATAAATATAATACATTTTTACAGTATAATAATCATTGCGTATTCTATCCATCTGACATTTCGCCATAACCTGATAAATGATAATTATTCTCTACTCATTATAATATATATTATAATGTGGTGATGGTTTTTAAATATTTCATCTTTTGTTTACCATATAATAAGGCCCTGCTGAAAACCAGCTGCATTCCCGGAGAAACCCCTTTGTCAATGGGATCTATGTGAAGAAAATAGCTCCCATCTATTGTCAAATATATGTAGGTATTTGTTGTTATTATTATATGGTTAACCCGGGTTCATGGGTTAAGGTTTGCGCAGGTCTTGGTGGCGGGTGCTTCGGCCGACCTTCTGCGTGGCGGGCCGGTTGGGAGATGCTGGTTGATGGAGACCCTTTACAACCGGTTACCGCTGTCCGGGCCGCTCGATAGTACAGGGGCCCGACCCTCAGGCTCACGACTAAGGGTGGGCTGCCCCATCAGCGAGTGAAAAAACCCCGCCACTGCTGTTGTGCCGGTTCGTGACCGGAGGGGACCCAGCAGCAGCGTTTGGGGCGCATTGGATGCCCTCTCCAGCCGGACTCTCCCAGCCTATCGCCTAGCACCGCAGTGGGTGGGCTGGAACCAAACGCTCATCACTCTTGGACAGCCTGAACCCCAGATTCCTACCCACCCCTCATACCTTTCCTTTCCAGACCTTCCTTTCACCTCATACCCTTACAAAAAAAAAAAATTAAAATCATGAACCTACAAAAAAACAAACTTAACATCGTTACAGCGGCGAGTAGCAGGCGTCCCCGGTGCGGGCCAAAACTGTTGGTAAATTTTGCCAACATTCGCGGCCTGCACACAAATCTAAATTCCGTTCATCACAATCTTTTATCCCAACGTCCCAACCTTCTCTTCCTATCCGAAACTCAGATAGCCGAGCCGCCAGACTCCTCCTATCTGGACTGCCCGGGCTTTACCCTTGCAAGTGCGCCCTACTCTCGAATTTGGTAGCCATCTCTGGTCCGGAGCCCCTAAATACCTGAAAAAAACCCTTGACTCTGTGCAAAAACGGGCGGTCCGTTTGATAGATTCCCCAATCTTAACAAGCGGACTGCAATCTTTAGAGCACAGGCGTCAGGTAGGTATGCTGTCCTTGTTCTATCGGTATTACAATGGAAGATGCTCTGAGGAACTAGCGTCATTGATCCCTTCGGCACCGGTGCATAGTCGGGATACACGCCAAACGCGCGCCCAACATTTGTACACGGTTGACATTTGTCACATGAGAACGGGTCGCTTCTACGATTCGTTCTTAAGTTCAACAGCTCAGCTGTGGAACGAACTGCCGGCCTCTGTGTTTCCTCCCTCCTACAACATGGGGCTCTTCAAGGCCCATGTTCACTCCTTCCTCTCAACAAAGAGACCCTCCACACAGCATCCCCAAAGATGACATAGGCCCTGAGGGAAATTATTTTCTTCAGGGCCTCCTGTGTGGAGTTAATATAAAAAAAAAATATAAAAAAAAGAAATGGATTTCTAAAGATACATATTCGTATAGTGCTTTATAATAATATGTTGTTTATTACATCGCTTAGAAGTTTTTATTATTATACATGTCACATTACATGTTATTTCACTTCAGGCCGCCGCGCAGAAAAGTCTCACAGTGAACTGGGCTGTAAACCGTTATTTTACTTTTGGTCTTACTTTTCTGCGCGGCGGTCAACAAATACATAGCGTCTTCAATACCGTGCTGGGCGGGAGAAGCAAATATTCTAACTTAAAATATTAATTTAACTATGAAATCTTAATCAATTTTCTTTTTTTTTAATAAAATCAATTCTAATTTTAAAATGTACTGGAATTCCTTATTGAAGAATTAAATTTTTTTCCATACAAAATGTTTAAGCGACGTGGTTCTCACAGTTTTCTCACACCCCGCCTCTTACCGCTCGGATTCCGCTCGTTTTGGCGGGCTTAGTAAAATTTAAACTTTGAGAATTAATTTAATTATGAAAACAAACTATAAAAAAAATATATATATATATACCAGAATTTAAGTTTGAATGCGAACATTGATAAAAAAAAAAATGTACTCAACTTCCTTATTGTCTCACTTGATGTTGCTTCTATGGTGTTTTGAGTTTTGAGTGGCAAGATGAGGGGCAAGATGTATGAAAAATTCTTTCACCTACTTTATTTTATCTTATCATGTCCCATTCTCTGTCTCATCAAATAAAATTAAAATAGTTCTTTTAGCACTTTGCTTACAAACCGTTTCAAAAGTTTATCATACAAGGTTGCCACGAAATTTCCCTTTATCCTAGATTTGGCTTCAAATTCATTGAAACAAATTACACTAATGCAGGGATTTTTTGGTTCATGAAATTCATCATTATAACCGTGTATAAATGTAAATTACTGTTAAAATTATGTGATGTATTCCGTTGGAGATCCAATAAATAAATTTTATTCTTCCAAGAACTATTAATTTTTGGAGCCGGTTTTTTGTGAAATATTTATTAAAAAAATGTTAGAAAAAACTGTAAAAAAACCAATTAATTTCTAATTTTGAGAAACTGGCTCAATTTTTTCCCAGAATTACTCTAGTCATCCTCCTTCCATAGTTTTTTTTTTGTAGGAATCGGTTCCTAAAGTAACTTGATAAAAAAAAACCGGCTCCACAGTCGGTATCCGGTAACCGGAACCGCAGTGACAGCCCATTTTAGTTACCAACAATCTCTACTCTCCGGGTCTACATCAAAACAAGGGTTGCAAGTTGCAAGAAGAGAGAAAATAATTTCCCTTTTTTCATACAAACAATCACTAAATTTCTATGGAAGTTCGTATGAGGAAAGTAATATTTTGGTAGTGGTAATAATAACAAAAAATTTGATCTTGTCTATACCGAAAATCAGTTGGTTGTATTTCAAATTTGTTTTCCATACAATAAAACTTTTCTGTGTTCTGCTTTATAAACGTGTTTCAGTGTTTTGTGGACTCTGTGGTCTACCAGTAAAACCTAAAATGCCTCGTTCTAAAGTGAAGAAATCCGGATTCCCTCATTTGTTCCGTATCGACTCCAAAAACATATCTGACGAATACACGCAAGAAGGTAGTGAATCCGCCCCAAACCAATATCACAACATACTGTATTTATAATTGTTTATCGGTAATGCAAACCTATGTATTTAATTCCTTGATGTATTAACTGCGTTAAGGGCCGTTATATTTGCCAAAATAACAATCTCACTCAGTGCTGTAGTCCTGTTGGTATAACCTCTTTCTGTTATATGCATTGTTTATGAGGCAGAGGTTGCAACGGAGCTATCGAACCTATAAACCATGGTGTCACCTTCATCCACCAGAACGTACAAAATCCTAAGTTATGTTTTTTGTTTGCTGGTAAATCGTATTTCCATTATACCTGTATATGCAATGGCAATAGTGATGACAAGAGCCAGTAAGAAAATGATAAAACTGGGAAATTGTACTACATCAAAATGATGTTAATTCTATAACTAAACATGAGAGTTACATGAGATGTATTGAAGAATTAAGATCTGCCAGTTATGTTAAAGCCACGTACACCCAATGATCTCATATAAGACACGCAAACTATGATTCAAACATTCTCTCCAAAGCCGGCATATTTCATTTTTCGTCTGTGGGCTACCTCCATATCTCTTTTTACAAGTATGCTTTCCGATGATATTGAAATTACAATGGTCACCTGTGAGTCGTGCCCATAATTGCACTTGAATGTGGGGAGTGGAGATTACGACAGTAATGTTGGTTCCCTTTGCCTGGCTTCCAATTGTCTTTCTAACTCATGTAGGGATATCTAGCAAAGTCTATAACCTAATACGAATATTCGTTCTTACTCGATTGAGTAAAACTGACGAGTAATAAGAAATGCTCGAGGCGATGTCCACACATGCGGTTTTATTCAACAAGATTTTGTATGTGGTTGTGTGCAGTTGCGTGCACAGTATTTTTAATCTGGGTAGGCACTAGAAAAAACAGCGAATTACCTAGTAAGTTTTTGATAAGAATGGTTAAGCTATTTGCTTTAGCCGATGTTTGATTGGGATTTCAGCCACATCAAATATCTAAATAACCACTTATATGCATGTTACAAACCCAACAGAATAATATATAAAACTAGCTGATGTGCCGGCGTTGCTGGGATTTATCCTTATGAGACAGACATATACCGTCTTGTACTCTTCTCTAGGCCTTTTTAAGATATACAAATCCATAGTACATTATTGTGATGTATCTCATAAGGTTTAGCCAGCGTTAGCAATGTAAGCACACTAAAATATTTTTTTACTACTTGATTGCAAAACATCTACTTTTCTCTACTTTCTATAAATATAATATGCATATACTATATATATATATATAAAACTTCCAGAAGAAATTGTCTAAACGATAGAGAAAACCCTATTAAAATTCATTGCGTAGTATAGCAAAACTTAGCGCACAAGCAGACAGACGCGGAAAGCAACTTTATTTTATACTATTTAGAGATTTCTATATTTTAATGAAAGCCAGTATATTATTATGATAATCATTTCATTAGTAAGGTTGTACTAATCAATAGAGGTACCAACTGATTGCTACATTTGTGATTTGTACCGAAAGGTACAGCCTTTTTCGACACTAAGGCCCTTCATACACAGATATACCTAGAAGCTACGCGACTGTGATGCAATCACAAATCGCCTACTGATATGCAAATCTTTAAAGCTGGTTTCTGAACATGGCGCTACTCGAATTATACTGAACTTGATCATTTTTTCACATGCATCCGTGGAGTTAATACAATGTCAAGTGCCTCTAACGATGAAGACAATATTTTCTCCATTATCTTTGTTAAAATAATAAAAAAATATCTAAAAGAAGATTTTGGATTCACCCATATAACGAAATTAATATTAAATATAGGGCATTCGTCGCCGTCAAGGAACTACACGAGAAATATGTCAAATATATACATATATTCACGTAAATTATAGGTATATAAACCCATCTCCAGAACAAATTTAACATTAACGTGCTACTAACACTGTCAGTAAACGTAAGTAGACGTCAAAGCCGTTGTCGACATGTCGCATTGTGTGCGAACATTAACCAAATAGTATGGCGGGTACTCGCGAGCGACATACATTTTTGTGTAGAATACAGTCCACATTATTTGAAAATGAAATGTGTTTCATTTTGCAAACTTAGTTTCTGCTTTAGACACGCAGATTTGTAGGTAGAATTTCACGCATATAGTATTTTTTAATATTAGGTTACATAGATTATGTAGGGTAGACAGTGCCTAGGGGCTTTGGAGTGCACTCCCTGATTGTGTGCATGCCGAACAATTTGACCCTCAGCATGCTGCAAGGCAGAAGAAATAGTGGCCACTACTAACTTGCATTAACAATGTAACATACGCACTCTAAGCCCGGCTTAGGCTCGAAGCTAGTAAGTACGAAAGAGATTAGGTGATCCAAATCACCCATAGCCGTCTCGTTCAATAATAAAAATACTAAGGACGGGTTGTTTCGGAGAATTTGAACAATTCATCAAATTTCAACGTTCATTTCCGGGTTCTGTGAAAGTCCTATTCAAGTTCTGTTATTATATCATTATAGGCTAGTTGCTTGACAAAACTGAAATTGAAACAGAACTTGAAAAAATCTCTCACAGAACTGGAAAATGAACGTTGAAATTTGATGAATTGTTCAAATTCTCCGAAACAACCCATCCTAATACTTTCGGTGGTGATTGATTTTATTCATTATCCATCTGTATGTAACTCCAGTTCAATGAACTCTGCGATTTAACTTGAATTTTAGTGTCATTTTTATTTTCAAAATTGGAAGTGTTGTTTGTTTGGAGAATTCAAACAATCTATCGATAATAATATAATATTTTTAACAGAAAATTATTTTAATTGCTATTTTAAAATTGGTACTTTTTTTGTTTTTAAATTATTATCAGTAATACATGTAAAGTTTTGTTTTGCAGTTAATGTTATCAAGCAGATCATTAACAACTACACAAAGGCAGCAATAAAGACAATTGAAGCGCAGCAGACCACTTATTTGGCTAGATACAGTGAGGCTGACCTGCAGAAAACCATCGGTCAGCTGGTAAGCATATTTAATTATTTTACATTAGCTCCACACGGCCCTGAGAAAAATAATCAAATAAAGTGTCATCTTTGGGGATGCTGTGTGGAGGGTATTTTTAAGGAAACGAAGCGAAGAAAAGAGGTGAGGGGTCGAGCACGACAAGTATTTAAAAAAAAACAATTATAATTGCACATTTCGGACTGGTATTTTTTGCACTGGCCCTACCCTGACTCCTGGCGAAAATAAAGGTACTGTGCGAATTTCTTTAATTTGTTTTAAATCTTAGTTAAAATATTTTGGAAAAAAAAATTACGCGTACCCAAGCTATAAAAGTACTAAATGAAAATCGAATATTATTTGAAATGCAACTCAATTAACCCCGTAATATGTTTATTTACGGTCCGCCTATCCGTATTTGCTCATACCTGCTTTCTTTAAATACGCCCGACATCTCTCGCTCGCTTGCACATAGGAGTTGAGTGGGTGCGGAACGGAGAAAGAGATTCGAATCAGGTTTCATGTTAATAAAAACCCTCATTCCAGGAATTGAATTATTTCACTAACAAATAATATACTATCCCTCTTGTGAAATACCGATGTAAACGAAAGGCATGAAAATAAATAAAAAAGACTTGCATTACGATTGGATAATTATGTACATATAGTTAAGACCTTTACAAAGAGATTGGTATATAATATTCATGTAAAAACATTGAATAATTCCGTGTTTTCTGCTATTGAAATGAGGTCGTCGCAAAAGGTAGAACCCCTTCCGGCGTTAAGCATCAATCGACCGAACGGGTAAAACTACCTTCCTGGCCGAAGTGTGTTAACTACCTGAGGAAAATAATTTCCTTCAGCAAACAAAGCAGCTTTAGGTGTAAGAAACTGCACAAGGTCGATAGGATTGGAAGCGGCGAGGACTCGAAATCTTATAGAGCATTTTTTTAACATTAACTACACACAAAAAATATTTTCCCTAGGGGCCTACGTTATCTTTGGGGATGCTGTGTTGGGGTCTTTTTGAAGAGAGGAAGGTGAATATGGGTCTTGAAGAAACACATGTGCCATACAAAGGCCGGAAAATCGTTCCACAGCCGAGCTGTTGTAAAACCGACTCGTTCACATGTGACAATTGTCAACCGTGTGCAAATATTGAGCGTTTTTCCCCACTATGCACTGGTGCCGAATGGATCAATGACTCTAGTTCCTCGGAGCATTTTTCATTGAAATACCGGTAGAACAAAGATATAATTCTCACTTGACGCCGGTGCTCTAAAGATTGCATTCCGTTTGTTAAGATGGGGGAATGTATCTAACGGACTGCCCATTTCTGCAGAGTCGAAGGATTTTTCACTTGATTCTCTCAATAGTGTCATGTCTTCATAGGAAATCATCCCTGACTCCTTCTACTATTCCCTTTTGTATTGTATCTATTCTACTTATACTACTTTTATTTTCAGAGATCAGAAAACAAGTTGAACTCTCTTCCCACACACTATTCTTGTTCAGAAAACTCTGCGACCAGTCAAAGAGACGACGGTAAATATTTATTTAAATTATAATATACGTAACTTTGTTGTAACAGATCAATTTATGTTTAAATGCTTACAAAACTGCAAGTATGCATTACTCATTTTACTTGAAGCTTTATTGAAAGGTTATGGGTTCAATCAATACTTACACTCGTACATACATATGGTGTCCGGTGGTAAAGTGCATTAACTTTGGGAGGTGATTCTACTCAACAGTACAAGTTAAAAAGATAATCTCTTTTTCGAAATCAATTGTTTTTCCATTTAAACTTTCACGCCTAACCCCCTTGGGTTTTTTAGTGTCCTGTTATACACTGAATAACGACGGCAGTATAGTATTCTTGCGTACTTTGAGGCACAAGCTGATACAGACTCATAAAAATCATCTCCTTTTGTATTACTGTGAGATGTATACCTACTGTACAATGGCGAAATTTAGTGTTGTTTACATAGAAAGAAATTCAAGTTCGTATGAAAAGGGCTTGAAAATAAAAAAAAAAGAGGGAACTACTTACAATTTTATGAAATAGTTATGTAAATATATTATCTATATCTTGAGTATGGTTCCATGATATTTCATCAAAATGACAATTAAACACTCCTTTAAAAAGTGATATAGAGTCATTAAAATTGATGAAACAAAAACTAGGTTAAATAGTTACCTATGTAACCTAGTTTTTGTTTCTTCACTTTTCATGACTTTATATCACTTTTTGTAGGTGTTTTGAACTGTTATTTTGATGAGATACCCGGTCACCGTTGAATATCTATAAGAACTGTCACTGCTGCTAACCAAATGAAATAAAATGAGATTTAAATGACTAAAAACTAAAATGTGAAAAAATTTCACAATACACATATTATATTTATTGACTTCTTATACAGATATGGTTTGAGATTTTCACAATACACATATATCTATTGACTTCTTTACAGATTTGATTTAGATTTTCACATTACACATATATTTATTGCAGATATGATTTTAGATTTTCACAATACACATATATTTATTGCAGATATGATTTTAGATTTTCACAATACACATATATTTATTGCAGATATGATTTTAGATTTTCACAATACACATATATTTATTGCAGATATGATTTTAGATTTTCACAATACACATATATTTATTGCAGATATGATTTTAGATTTTCACAATACACATATATTTATTGACTTCCTTACAGATTTGATTTAGATTTAGATTTTCACATTACACATATATTTATTGCAGATATGATTTTAGATTTTCACAATACACATATATTTATTGCAGATATGATTTTAGATTTTCACAATACACATATATTTATTGCAGATATGATTTTAGATTTTCACAATACACATATATTTATTGCAGATATGATTTTAGATTTTCACAATACACATATATTTATTGCAGATATGATTTTAGATTTTCACAATACACATATATTTATTGACTTCCTTACAGATTTGATTTAGATTTAGATTTTCACATTACACATATATTTATTGCAGATATGATTTTAGATTTTCACAATACACATATATTTATTGCAGATATGATTTTAGATTTTCACAATACACATATATTTATTGACTTCTTATACAGATATGATTTGAGATATTCACAATACACATGTATTTATTGACTTCTTATACAGATATCATTTGAGATTTTCACAATACACATATATTTATTGACTTCTTATACAGATATGATTTGAGATATTCACAATACACATGTATTTATTGACTTCTTATACAGATATCATTTGAGATTTTCACAATACACATATATTTATTGACTTCTTATACAGATATGAATTGAGATATTCACAATACACATATATTTATTGACTTCTTATACGGATATGAATTGAGATATTCACAATACACATATATTTATTGACTTCTTATACAGATATCATTTGAGATTTTCAAAAGTATTATCGTGATTGATTTTGGGAAAATATGTCGTGTTGGCTTTCTCCTCCTTTTACCAACGTTTCAGAGAGCCTTGCACTCATCATCGGGGCATCATCGCATAATTTTATTTATCTCTTAAGCTTGTGCTTTCATGTAGAGTGCCTCGGAAAGTTACCATACGGCACTTTACCCCCAGACACCTTGTATACTGTAGTTCATTCTAAAACTATCATTTCTTTATGTGACTAACCTATTTTATGGCTATATGTATTGTTTAATTTCAAATATGTACCAGAACCACCGAATGACAAACCGATAGAAGTAAGCTCAATTTTATCTTACTTCTTTTGAAATTGATCAAACACTTTAATTAAAAAAATTCGATGTTGATTGAAAAACTTTCAATCAACATAGAAATTGTTTTTTTGACCAGGTTATCAATTTCATTGGCCTGTCTTGTACACTGTGTCCAGAAATTCATAGTACAAGCGGAAAACTGGTGAATCTAGATGACGGAGTCGATTTTGTGTATGATAACTTTTTTTGATTTGAGCTATCGTTATCGAGTAGATCAAGTCGGAAGTTGGAATTTTTTAGGTAAAATTTGAAAATTAGCAGTTTAAGGCGATGCACTATGTCGTGTAATATTTTGAATCGAGCCGCTATCAATAACACACCTTACGTAGATGGCGATAAGGCTTAAATTCCCGCTTATCACCATCCACCTGTTTTGATTTATGCAAGAAAAAAACATGGTCAAAAAGTGCCTTTTATTTTATTTTGTGGATTTTCAGGCACAAATATTTAAATGTTTTTCTATCATTTTATAAATAACTTAATTTTCCACATTATACAATAAAACCATAACCGAAAATGGATTCGTAAGTAGGAGATTTTGAACTTTAAAGCAGCTTTCATAGGCCTTATACATTTTTTTTCTGGGCTTATAAAAAGTGTGCCAGACGTAATGTGTGACACACAAGACTGTAAACAGGGCGGTGATCCCAATCCGTGGAGGCGTATGATGCCTTCCTTCAGTGGCGTGGAGGGGTAGAACGGGGCGTCTGTGTAGCCGTTGTAGCTGGTCCGATGCTAGTACTCGTCCTTGCTGTAGAGTCCGGGTCTTTCGTAGGGGCAGAGAGGTCCGGGGTGAGGCGAGGGTCAGAAGAAGAAGAGAAGGCGAGTAGAGTCAGAAGTCGGAGCGAGGTAGAAGGCAGAGCAGAGAGAAGTGTAGAGCTGGTGGAGGTTGCTGGATATCTAACTTTTCTAGGGACTGTTGCCCGTTTTATAGGACCCCGGCGGCCTTCGCCGGACGAGCGACGCTCACACGGGCCCGCTTTCTCTTTGATTCCTGGAATCGAAGCCCGTGTTTGTGGCGCGCCCGCGGCCCGCCGCCGGGTTGGCTACCGCCTCTCGGCCGGTAATTTTGGGCTCGTGGTCGAACGCGACCACGGCCTCTCTTTGTTCAGACACGATCCTCAGAATCGCGCTTGGGGAACGTTCTGACGGCGAATCACCTCGCACGCTACGACGGCGCACGGCCCCTTGCTTCGGGCCGGGGCCGAACGTTCCCTCTCGTATAAGCACGACTCTAATAATCGTGCCCGAATTAAAATGCTCTCATGATTGTACCAGCTCTAACAATACTTCTCTGCCCGTATACCTCTATCCAAGCTCCGACGTTTCATTTATTGATAAGATTTTCATTTTACATTGCTTCATACATTTACATCTTTACATTATTACATACATTTTATACAATTTTATTTCTTTAGGACAGTTAGGATTCATTTAATTTTATTCCACAATTCTATATTTATCTTATTATCCTAATCGTGGGTGACCGCGGCCGAGCCCGGAGCAGTACGTCCGTCACAAAAAGACTTATCTAAAAAATACTCGATTATTTCAAAGGCCAAGATGTATTCTGCTCGCAGTATTTAATTAAAGCATCTGAAACATTTCTAGGCGACCAAATTTTCAAACCAAAAACACATGATTTTGTATTGCCACGTAGTGCATCTCCTTAATGGCTTTTAAAAATGCACCAAAGCGTAGTATACACAGCTTTGAAAGTTTCTCTTAATCAATAAAACTCCGGCTTCAACAAGACACTTGTACTTTTATTGTGAAAGATTGACAATGGCTCTGGTGTCTTGATTAGCAGGCAGTTGGAATAATCTGGACCCCGACCTTGAAGTTCTCACCTTATTTATTATCCTACTAGCTGTACCCCGCCAGGTCCGCTGTGGCTTAGTCTTTCTGTGCAGATAGAGAAACAATAGTGCTTGTCGCTTTTACGTACAACAGATGGCTCTGTTTTTGAAAAAAAGCATGTTTTTACCTGTCACAGGTGACATCTATTAATGTAGGTATATAAAAAAAAATGCGTATTTGAATGCAATGTCAAAATTTCAAAGCAATCGTTGAAGAACTTTCAGAGATTTAAAATTTTGAACAAACGAACATTAGTATTACATTTTTATTTACATGGATTATTATCGACAGCTAACGCCATCTGTGGGTGACATAATATGACTATTCTAGTCAAGGATATCAAAAAAACATAATGCTCAGATTCTCCAGTTTCCCACTTAATACAGTTTCCGAACTATTACTACCCAGAGTTTATTAACTGGCAAAATAATTTTTCTTTCAAATTGGTACATACAGATCACACTTCTAAGGATTGTCTGTTCAGTGTGGGCAGATAGCAGTGGCACTCATTGCTCTATGACCAAATACAGACTGTGTGTAATTTTTAAAGTTTGTGTATGCGCTGTGCTTTGAAAAATGCTATTTTATCATCACATTTCTGATTGTTGTGGCAAACTGAATAAATTACCTTTAATAAGATCCTTATCAAATTCATGCAAAAGATACATTGTCTTCCATTTTCTATTACATGTATCTTTAATATATTTTTATGGTTCATTTGACAGCCTCCGTAGTCGAGGGGTAAGGCTCTCGACTAGCAGGCTGGAGGTCGCGGGTTCGAATCCCAGCGTGCGCAAGTAAATTTTATTTGATTAATTTGTGTTATTTCACAATTTACTCATATTAAATAATATGTAGTATATTTGCGGCACGTTCCAAAGTGGAATATACTCTCAGTATCGCCCTGGTGTAAGACCACCATTAAGAATTGAAACGTTGCTTGAAATGGCTTTGGCCATGTTTGGTGACCAGATCTGAATAGCCGGGTACCTTCCCCTCCCCGTTACCGTCAGCCTCACAACATACCCCAATTGGGGATGCCATAGTCTCACTGGCTCCAGACGGTAGAGGGCAGTTGAGACTCTTGAGCAGTTTCACACATTAAAAAAATAAAAAAGGGTAGGCCTAGTTTTTCAGCCTTTATGGACTCCATCGATTTGCATTTTCAATTAGAACCTACATATTCAATATAGTGTTTCAAAATTAGACAGTAATTTATTGAAGCATATTCGGGAGTGATACATCGATATCCATACAAAAAACATCATTCACAATATTCTTTCGCATTGACGTTTTAGTTTTCAAGGGACCGGAAAAAAACAATACATTATAAATATGCGAGTTTCACTGCAAAGTAGTCCCAGACAGAGGTCGTACATACATCGTTGACGATTATCCTCTTCCTTCTCACACGTGGGAAAATTAAAAAAGACAAGATACTAGAAAGATGTCGTCACATATTCGATCTTTCTCTGGGACTACTATAAATGTTCTTTCCCTAAATAGATTGGATATGATAAACGATTGTTTCTGTATGCTGTTATTAGATGTTCAATAATATCTGTGGCCCACTGCTAATAGTACCTAAGTCAATTTTTTTCTATTGGGTTAAGTTGGTTCCCTCACGTGTCGGTAAGGAATTGACGAATGACGCCGAGAGCGCCTTGTTCCTTATATTTCTATTGGCGACCGTATTCGGGTCGGTGTGGTACGAGAACGGTGTTGTATACTTCAATTGACCGCATTCTTACTGCATGTGCTTTATGTCGATTCATTACCGACCGAGGGTGAGACTTGAAATGTTCTCAATAAAGTTGTGAATATTCTAGTTATTATTTTGGCCGAACCTCAGCTTTAAATCATTCTCTGCGTGACCCGGCCCAGTCTGAGTACCTTTTCTACATCGGCCTTAGCACTTTGTTTAACATTGGACCATGGATAATATAAAGTTTGACAAGAAAATGTAGGAATTTAATAAAATTAGATCTATTTTTTTTTCATTACTATGGCAACACCGGGTAAAGCTAGTCTTGAAACTTTTAGTACATTCAGATTTGTGAGGTTATTTAACTATCCCCCAGCCAAGTGGGGGAGTAGGTAGTACCCAAAAATTACTATCCTCCTTATATTAGCTTAAATACTTGACATATCATTTTAGTATTTTGCGTACTCCTGCGCAAATACATAAGTTACCATTAATAATTGACTGAATAATTAAGATTTCTATAGTTTAAGTCCATAAGACATAAAAATGCATGGGGTCGTCGGAAAACCCATATGGTTACAGACGTTTTGTTTGGCATCTTGGCCTGTCAAGAGTTAAACTGAAAAAAAAATTCCTTAGTTTCTTTCACATATTTTTTTTTTGATTTATTTAATATGTGCATTACAAAAATACAAAATTAAACAAGTTTTGATATTAAATTTCCTTAGAATCGTCTGTTTTCGGAAAGTATCGCAAACTTTTTAATATTCAAAATGGTGGCCGGGGATCTCATCAAAATGACAGTTCAACACACCTACAAAAAGTCATGAAAAGCGATGAAACAAAAACTAGGTTGAATAGGTTACATAGGTAACTATTTAACCTTGTTTTTATTTCATCACTTTTAATGACTCTATATCACTTTTTAAAGGTGTGTTTAATTGTCATTTTGATGAAATATCATGGAACCATTCAAAATACGCACCTGGACAATAGTGCTTTTTTAAAGATAATACTTTTACTGCTAAAACATTGTGGTGTTGCCATTTAAAAAAAATCTAAATGATTTCATAACCTCATTTTGTTGTCAGACTGTATAATATGTATTGGGGTAAAATTTATGCTTGTTGGCTTATCAATGTGTCTGTAGGAAAAGTGCAAAAACTCTGAGAGGTGGTTCTACATGATGGTAGAAGTAAAAAATGATAAATAATTTTTTTATAAATTCCATTGTTTTTTATCACATACAAACAATTCTAATTTTGTACCTGAAAACTACTTAAAAATGTTGAAATTTCTAAAAAAGTTATTTATCTTTTTTACTATCATGTTGAATCACCTCCTAACGTTTGTGCACCCTGTATCTGTACTTCTTCAATCTATGTACTTGACATTGTAGTTAAATAAAAGATACCTTTGTTTAAAACCGCTTAAATGATGCAGGTTGGAAAAATGGATGATAGAAACGAGGGTTGGGCCGTGTACCATTATTGGTATGAAACCGCATGCACAACGCATGTCGCCAACATTTTTGACCCATACTTCTGCAAATCGCATCTATGCACAGCTTTTTTTCTACCAACAGATCAAACGCATAATATCAACGGCACATTTCCATATAATAAAACCTTTTTGTTTCCGTCATGTATGTTTGGGAACAAGCAAGACATTCACGAAAATAATCACAACGGACCAGTGACTAGCAAGTTCAAACTTGCACTGAAGGCACTTCAAATGTTGGCCTGCCTTCTTCCCCAAATGGAAAGCCACCAGTGTTGCCAAATCGAATGCCACGCTGCCAGTCTCATTACATTATTTACAAAAGGAATGAATGCTGTAGAAATGAGATCTCTGAGGCGTATGTCTGGTAAAACCGTGTGAAAAAATGGAGATCAACAAACAATGCGAGGTTGATTCTAAGCATAATTAGTAAGATTGAGAAATGGACGCTTGGATGGTTTGGGCATGTAGTGCGAATGAACAAAGAACGGCAAGATAATCGTAGAAGAAGTCCTAGGCCCAAGGAAGACAACATGGCACGATCAAGGGATGTCAGGTCATTTCAAATAACAGAAGAGTATGTCTGAGATGATATATGAATGTGAATGACGCAAAGAGTGTGTGCCAAGAGAGAGTTGCATGTCAATCTATCCTCTCTGTCCACCCCAGCTAGGAAAAGTCGTGTGGTTTATTTATTAAAAAAATAGTATAAAATCATATGCCGCTCGTCTCACTAGGGAATTGCAGTGTCGAGATGTACAGCTTTTGGTTAGTTAGTTACATAAAGTGGTTTTAAACTAAGTTATACATGGTGTCCGGAAACTAGTGGTGCAAGCGGGAAACATTACATTATAATTTGGAGTAATTTTTTTGGTAAAATTTTTTCGTTTCTGAGTAAATCAAGTCCAAAATTTGAATCTTTTAGATCAAATTTGAAAAAATTAAAAGTATGGTTAAATGAAAAAAAAAAGGTTTTTTTGAGTTCTGTGATGTGGATTCACCAGTTTTCTGCTTGTACCGCTAGTTTCTGGACACCGTGTAATTAATTTATTAATAATGCAAGCCACAAAATGTATGTATCATTTGTTCATTCTCTTCAATCATGTGTAATGGCTTACTAACCCGCATCAATATCTTTTCCATCTAACCCGCTGTGGTTTTGTCTGGTTTGGGTGCTCCTCCTCCCGCTGTGTGTGGTATCGGCCGCTCTCACCAGGCTACGTTACAGAGGCGCCCGGCAGCGGAGGCCGGCCTCAGCAGTCTCGTCCCGCCCCCATGGCCCCGTCGGCCCCTGCAGCACCCTCCGCCGCCAAGAAGAGACCCTCCCGGCGACTGTCGCGCAGCCTGTCCAGGTCTCGCGCATTCACACGTGAGTCTTTTTTTTAAATTTTTACTCTACACGCCTGTCGCATATATTAATATCCAAAAATTGTGGCAATATGTGGTAGATTCAGTTGAAACAGCAAGCATTGTGAAGGTTAATAACTTATTCTGTATTTTTAACCCCTAGTGTGCCAGATACCCACTGTGGATTTGTTTGTAGCTCACTACACTTGCTTCGATTTTATGATATTTCTAACCTTGAATGCTCCTAATGTACTCGAATATATTTTATTCGCTTGGCAAGGAAATAATATATCTAAATATTATTCTAATTTATCTTTTCGTCACTTTCAAACATGTATGGGGTCTTGGTAGTGAGACAATGAAATATGATGTTGTTGTCACAGTGTTTATTGTGAGTCAGTATAACACATCAGTTGAGTTGCGCAGTTGGGAGATGGCTCTGGATTGATGATGATGATGACACCAGGCGTAGACGGCGATGACTGCGGTAGAATGGTCGAGATGCGGGTCAGTGGGTCGACACCGCGTTTATGGAGATCGGACTCGTCCGCTCGTTTGCACTGATGAAGGCGAGGAGTCTTCCGGTACTTCAGCGTGAACGAGGTAGCCGAAGGTGCGATGGACCTGGTCGACAGATGAGCGGGAGGTACAGGCTGGCGACGGTGATTGCGGAGCCGAGGCGCAGACGGCGATGAGCTGGTCGCAGGGTCTAGGCGCATTAGGCTAGCGCTGGCTAGGAATGATAGCCTGGCCCAGGGCGTTGAGGTGAATTCCCAAAAAGTCCATGGTTGTAGTCCGCACAAGTTCGGGTGTAGGTGTGTAGCGATGTGGTGAAGAAAGATCGAAGCGTGACGCGGGGGCCATAATGGCCGATTCCTCCGTTACGCCGAGTCGGACTTCTCGAGTGGGATGATGTCGCGTCGAACTTGTTGAATGGAACGATGTGGAATGAGAATGTACTTAGGTCCTCCACCTCTTATATAGCTACTGATTCCTTTGTTCTTGTCTGCCACGGGTTGGAGTAGCGTCTGGACGTCCAACCCTCAGGATTGCTGACTCGGTTCATTGTATGAATGTTTGCATCACCGTGTATGCAAACATTCTCTTATCAGCAGTTTACGTATCGCGGTTCCGATATTTCAATTGAAGTTTCGTTTGGTTTCATAAGTCTCATTGTTGACTCAGCTTCTTAACTCGTGCAGTTTGGTTATGATATGATGACCCTAGGAGCGGTGACGTAACCGCTACACGTGTTTATTTTATCTATGAAAAATTGTCAAATCTTGTAATACTGACTCAAAAGTCGTAGTACTGTATTTATTACTTATTATTACTGTGAAAAACGCTTATTTAACTGGAAAATATTTCGTTTTTCTCCACACTTAAATCAAAATCTCATTTTTGCAGTTACATTGAATTTATATTCGCTAAATACCACATAATAAATATATTAATATTTGCCCGAGTCGGCTACAGCGTTGTGCACGTCAACAACATTAACTAGGCTCTCGTCTAGTGCGTAAGCGGGGGCTGTTATACAGGTGTCGGCTTGCCGCGAGTTGCAAGTGAACCATGTCCGCACTGATTTTTGGTTACAGTTAAGATGTTATTGATTTGGAGTTACTAATTGTGGTGTGTTCCCTACAGCCTCCAGCAGCAGCTCGGTGTCCAGCGGGGTGATGCAGCCCCCGTCCAGCTCGTACAGGTCGGGGGTCAGCCGGCGGGGGCGCAGCTCCAGCGCCTCGGCCATGGGACGTCAGCCCTACCAGACCCCCTCCAGCAACCAGATGAAGAACTTCCCCCCCATCACACCCAAGGTACAGGATAATCCCTGCTATAACTGAGATATTCAGAAATTTGTGGTACTTTCCAAAACAAGACGGTTCTCAGACAATACTTTTAAACTTTTTTAAAAATTATTTTTGGCTTTGCAATGAAGAAATTGCTTTACATTTTGAAAGGATTTTGGAAAGGCGATTTTTTTGTATTTGTGAAATTTATGTATTAAAATAGTTCTTTAATATATATCGTCGCTGTTCTGTTTTACATCAATTTGTTTGCTTTACGGAACAGCTCATATATATATATATATATTTTTTTTATTTTAAAAAAGAAAGACAAACATTCCCGGGTTACGAATAACCTGACAATATTTGAAAATCTCCTACTACCACCACAGTAAGCTGAAAATGTTGCTTGTGTTGTGATGGAGGACTTGGCCAGCCGAGGAATTGAACACACTACGCCTGAGTGGGACCCAAGCGCGATGTCAACTCGGCCACCGACCGAGTAAAAAGAGTTTCTCATAAAAATCTCTGTGTCTCGCTCATTATCATACTTAGAAAGAGAAAACACCACACTTTATATTCAAATATATAAGTTAACCACAAATTATTATAAGCAATAATTATTCGCCTGTAATATCAATACAACTTGAAAATATCTCCAAAGTAAAAAAAGTTCTCCTAAGTTTAAATTTGTATTGATATTACAGGCGACTAAGTATTGCTTATAATAATTTATTATCCTTTGTGCTATGCATAAAAACATTGTCTTATAAACATTAGATTATCATTAACCCGTCGTATCCCGGAACCGCATATGTGAGTGCAGCACATTATCTACGAATTAAAAAAAAAAAAAAAAAAATTATGTGCGATTTTGACCCTTATGTATAAGGAATTTGTATGAAGAACAAGGTCACAATCGCTTGGGCTATTCTCGTTCTTTACGCAGCAAATACCGGAATGACTTCTAGCTTTTCAGATTTTTTACAAAGAATTTTTCTGTGGAATGCCAACGAAATATTTGCCGCGTTTTTAGTGTCAAAGCGTCTTCTTTCATTATTTTTGATATAAATTGATTGTGTAATAATAGATTTGAGGTATCATCAGAAAGATAGTTTTATCTACATTATTTTGATGTAATTTTTATAATATTTCACCCAAGAAAAGTGAAGAAAATTAACTTCGTAAGAAATGTCAAAATTTTTACGTCATAATGAATAATTATATTTTTAGCATTATTTATTTACAGGTTTCTTGTACAAAATAATATTATTAATAACAGCAGTTGTATAAACTACCGAAATCTGGAAGAATTGTTATCATATACTTATATAATGCGACACAAAAAAAATTTAAGTGGACACTTGACGTTTGATTTTGAAATTTGAGCTTTTGGAAATTGAGCTAGGAATTTCCTGGTACACCACAGGTTAAAGAATAATAAGTTAACCACAGAATAATTAAAATTCAATCATCTATGAAACCAACTTTATCAATGACAAAGAACAGCTTGGTGTTGTAATGGCGTTTTTAATACCATTTTTTTCTCAATTTGTACATTTTATTGTGAAACTAATGTCTGTTTGTTTGACTTTGTCAGGTGACCCCGCACACCCCCATGTCTGTACTGAGGAGACCGCGCCAGGGGGAGATGGTCATGTCCCTCTCCGGTAGTCCCCTGCTTCTCGGAAGGTTTGTACATCATGGCATTATAACATCTCGCTAAATATACTGAAAATATGGACGCGCTTAATATGCACATTTTATATTCAATATACTGTAGTAGTTGGATAATAATGATAAGTAAGTATTTCAGTTTCCAGAAAAATGGAAAATAATGCATTTTAACACAATTCGACCGGGAAAGGTAGTTCTAACCGTTCGGTCGGTTGATACTTAAGGCCGGGAAGAGAAGTTCTACCTTTTGCGCCAACCTCATTTCAATGGCAGAAAACACGGAATTATTCAATGTTTTTGTATGAATATTATACATTATACACCAATCTCTTTGTAAAGGTCCAAACTATATGTATATAATTATCGAATCGTAATTAATTAGTTAGTTAGTTAGCCTCTTTCGTTTACAATGGTATTTCAACAAAAGGATTAATTTTATACCCTGAAGATGTTTGTGCTAAGCGAATTTTGTGGTTATAAACAAATAATTGTTTTATTTTCATTAATATGTCAAATCCAAAGATATTAGAAGAACGAGATGTGCTATGAGCAGTTCATACTGTGTGGAATTGTTTTGCCCAGTGTCGCTGGTTTTGTTCACCAATACTACTGCACACCTTCGCTTACGCTAAGGTATCCGCACTAATACATAGAACAGATTTCGTGCGTACACGTCCCGATACCGTTCAAAGTACCCTAATTAGGTAGTACTCCGCCTACGGTCCGGCGGCCAACATAGCATATCTCGTTCTTCTAATATCTTTGGTCAAATCACACCTGACTTCTTTCTACCAAAATGTGAATAATTGAATTCTAGAATTAATGTTGCTAAATTTGAAGTAACCAACTAAATATTATGTAAAATTTGCAGTGCTGCCGGCGTGGACGAGATGGCCAATTGTAACATCCCCCTGACGGACGGCACGGTGATCTCGCTGGTCCCGTACGCGCTGCGCAAGTCCCAGGTCACGCCCGCCATGCACTACATGGGCCAGGACACGTACGACCAGTTGGCCACCCTGCGCCGCAATCTCGACATCGTCTGCAAACTGGGCGCACAGAGAAACTCTTGAAATAGCCCATCACCAATCTAAATTACAAAGTGGTAGTAGATGTTCTCAGTATCGCCCTGGCGGAAGGCCGCCATTCATAATGAAAACATTGCTTGAAATGGTGTTTGGTTGCCAGATCTTGATAGCCAGATACTTCTCTACCTTCGTCTTCCTCTCCACATAACTTTCAGCATCACAACATACCCGAATGAGCTTAGAGCACGCCGAGAACAGAACTTTTAGAATTTTTGTAATACCAGTAATAGTTTGTGTATAGTACCGAAGATATAAGCCGTTAATATGTTGATTTTTTGCGGCCGGCCCAGAAGTGTGTGATGTCACGGGACGTGCGCCGCGGTACCGTAGCGCTGCTATTCGGATTATGAACTGTACTGCTTGTGATTTCACGGGAAACTATTGCGTACGTTTTACAAATGTTCGCTTTAAAAGCTCATAACTCCGTCATTTTTGTAGATATTGAAAAACTAGTTTTACTCTACTAAATAACTCTTTAAATTCAATAAATTTTCATTAAAAAAAAAGATCTCATTGGGGATGCCAATAGAATAAAGAAGAACACCAGAAATGCCTTGCCAATGTGGCCACTGACTTATTACCTTTTGGTTCTAGCCCATTTAGCACTCGCTCTGTCTCTTTTACACTTGCCTGACATTGTATATCGCCATCTTTCATAATGATGTCGAAACAGTTCTGTATTTGAAATTTATGCCAAGAATGGTGATTTTTTTTTGTTTTCGTCTAGTTTCTTGTGTTCTTTATTCTATGAGGGTGCCATAGTCACACTGGCTTCGGACGGTCGAGAGCAGTTGGGACTCTTGTGCGGTATTCACGCATGCAGAATCTTTAGTTACGTTGTACTACTACATACAACTCTTTTCTTCAATTCTTCGTTGTTACACCGCCACTTCCCACTCTGTCCGCTTCACAGTTATTCTTCGTTTGTATGGCGGGAGGACATCTGGATCTGCCAATCTAGGGCCTCAGGTATCCTCGTCAATCCCGAGGAATGAACCGAGCGGGCATTCGTTGTCACATATGTCATGGTCTGCACTGCGATTTTGACACACATTGTAAATATTACCACTCGTGCAAGGAAACGTCTTGACTCCTGCTGTCTTCCTCCAGCTCCTCGTGTCCAAACAATCCTACCTCCCGTTTTCAGATATTTAAACAATCCTTCGTCGTATTATAATGAAACGTATTTGTTGAATGGTTATCTCCCATCTCTGCTACGTGTCCTGCCCAACGGAGTCGCCCCAGTATTTTTGGACAATTATTAGGATATCTTGCGGTTGTAATTCATTCACCATTTCATTGTATAACTTCAATGATCATTCTCTCAAAGGGATCTAATAATCAGGGCCTTCTATGTGGAGTTAATGGATATTAATTTTTAAAATAAAACACTCAATTTCTTACCTTGTATTGAATCCTTTATTAAGACATAATTGCAAAATGTTCAATATACGTAATAAGCAAGAAACGTGTCTTCTCAACTCTCGCAAATAATATATTAACCCCTAGGTGCCGGAGCCCTGCATTTGCAGTGTTGAATAATTGTGTCCACGCACTTACGAAGCACTTCAATTGCAGTGTCGAACGTATACATTCATTTTGCCGTTGCGTATTACTTTTACTGGGTTTGTTAACACAGACACCAAAATATCAAGTATGGTATTGTCTTCGTGTATTCTTGCCGGCTCCTACGGGTCAATAGATGAACTGATACATTTTGTTAATCGGTGTCTAGTGTTTGTATGTAAGACAAGCTGAGCAATCTAGTATAATTTGATGTGTAAATAATTATTAACGAAGTTATGTATATTATTTTATTGTATCGTTTTCACTGTAGGTATTTTGTCTTTCTTTTTATTTAACTCATCTGCCGCTGTGTGTACGTTCTTGCTTGCAGTCCGTGGTGTCTGTAAAAACTTTGCCTGTTCCAAGAAATGAAAGAAAATAAATCCTAAAAAATTTATGAATCAGAAACGTGTTTTATTTTCCTTTTTTCTTAGGGCTTGCACAGCTTTACAGTATACAAAGAAACATACCTTTACTGGTGATTAATAGCGCGTTTATAAGTTCAGTTCTAACCTAAAAATATTGTGATTTATCTATGGGTATTATGCCGTGTTGCGCTTTCTCCTTCTTTAGCCAACGTTTCGGACAGCCTCAAAGCGTCCATCATCAGGGCAGATGTGTAAATTGTGGCAGGGCTGGCCCAGAGCCAAATGGCGCTAGTTAAAATCTCAAGGGCGTTAGGTTTTATCAGCGCATTGGCTCCTTGCGGCTAAGTCGCCACCCGCTGGCCCTGGATCGTGGTTAAGATTGTGTTTATGTAAGTAGAAGCAGGTTCCTTTGACAACTCGACGCATTGAAAAATCGACACACCTTTGAAAACTCATTAAAAGCGATGAAAAAAACTAACCTGACACCAATATTTAGCCTGTTTAACCTAGTTTTTATTCATCACTTTTCAAAAGTATGTTGAGCGATACCATGTTGCGCCCTCCAGCCCCTCTGTAGCCGGTATTGCAGTATAATTTGTAAATTTAATGTGGTTTTCGGCGTTTAGTTTTGGTGTAGCCATCAAGTATCGGATATCAAGAACTTTGGCTAAAGAAGGAGGAAGCACAACACGGCGTAATACCCCAAAAATAAATCCCGATAATTGGCAGATTATTCATAACATGTGGATGTTTCTTTTTTTTTTTAATGTTATCGCTTCTGATTATGTAGCTCTTGACCATAAACATAATCTTTGCGGAATTTTTATACGCAATATTACATATCTAACCTTTACGACACAATCTATTTCATCACGGGGCACTCTTTCACCCGAAGTCTGTGCGTTAGTGAAATAGGATAGGATAGGATCACATATTATGCGATATTCGCAGATGAATCACAGATGTGACAGCCGTGTTGATCAAGTTAATTTACGTTCTAAGAATTTTTCAAAATACTAATAACCAGGAACGAACAACAAAAAAATTCTCTTTAGAGGGGAACCAAAGCCATCTAAATCACAGGTTAGAGGTGGTTTTGGTAGATTACCGCATTAGGAGAATAAGGAACTCCAATCCCATGTTTTATTTTTATTTTCAATAATGACCTTCGAACTTGAATATCAGTATTTTTTAAAATTTTTACAGTTTTAATAGTTAAAATAATTTTGAAAGATTTATTTTTTCGGGTCTCCCAAAATTGCACCAAATCTATGGATGTGACGTCACTACCAATCTTTTTTTTTTTTTTTTTCAACCGGCGCTGTATTTTGTATGGTACTTGAGGCGTTTTTTTTATCCTTAAGATTACCCGCTTTTAACATTGAAGAACGTTAGGTAAAATGTCAGCATCTCGTCACTGATATTATTGTATTGAACCAAAGTGCAAAAATACATTGTAGACCATACATATAATACTCACGTAGACCGGTTGTTGCTTTATTCATTTTTAAATGAGGATTTATAAATTCTACGTATACATAATAACTTTTTCTCTGGAGTTCCTTATTATTCAATCTGATGTTAACAAACAAAAAAATTCTTTCCGTCCAATTGCGGAGAATCTCAAGCTTTCAGTCGGAGTACATATTATTCAATGGTTATGTTTGTTTACCGATAGTGGGACTGTAGTCAATTTATGTTTCGAAACGTGAAATAAAATCGCTCGACTTTGTCTCACCTTTCGGACGGCTCATTTGTTTTAATTTACTAAACTTATTTATAGAATATATTGACCCACACTTACCTACTCTTGTTCTTCCTGTTTTTATTATAATTATGTAGGTATTGATATTGTTTTTGTGTAAATTAATAAATTTGTAATTTAAATAAATGTTGCTTTATTTCTTTACAAAAATAACATAACGTTTGTATAACATTCTGTAGGTACTGATAAAATATATATAAAAATGAGAACTTTCATAATTTATTTAACTAGGTCTCAAACTGTTTTTATTTTTAGTTAACCACTTGAGCGATGATGTATTAAAAAAAAAAAATGCTTTGAGCGATGGGAGGTATCCAGGCGTCCAGTTTTGGATTTGCCCGCGCTTATTCAAAAAATCAAACTTGCCAATATTAATATGGAAATATACAAACTGCATACTGCAATATAAAGCCAATGAATCCATCTATATTTCACAGTTTGTTGCATGTTTGTAGGTTTTATAAATTTAAAAAAATATATTAAAATCTTAAAAGCTTGAAATTTGTATGTTTGTTTATAGAAATCGTCAAAAATAACTAACTAACTAATCCTTAGACCGTTTCTCCGCATAGAGGACGGACCGCCAAACAACTCGGTCTTGGCACATACTCCTTGCCTCATTCACATTCATACATCGTCTCATACATACTCTTCTATTAATCTGACTCAAGTATCTGATTCACTGATTCACTTCACAAAAATTTTACTTAAGGCGATGCCATACTTAGAAATATCATGTGTTTTTGGATTGAAAATTTGGTCGCCTAGAAATGTTTCAGATGCTTTAATTAAATACTGCGAGTAGAATACATCTTGGCCTTTAAAATAATCGAGTATTTTTTAGATAAGTCTTTTTATAAGCCCAGAAAAAAATAATGTAAAGGCCTATGAAAACTGCTTTAAAGTTCGAAATCTCCTACTTACGAACCCATTTTCGGTTATAATTTTATTGTATAATGTGGCAAATTAAGTTATTTATAAAATGATCGAAAAAAAATTAAATATTTATGCCTGAACATCCACAAAATAAAATAAAAGGCACTTTTTGGCCATGTTTTTTTCTTGCATAAATCAAAACAGGCGGATGGTGTTAAGCGGGAATTTAAACCTTATCGCCATTTACGTAAGGGTTGTTATTGATAGCGGCTCAATTTAAAATATTACACGAAGTAGTGCATCGCCAATAATTTATATTTGTGACGATTTTTTATAGTACTAAGGGTGCTATTAAAAAAACATTTCTCTGAACTCTTCTATGCTACTCGTGGTAGATTAAATACTTAGGACGGGTTGTTTCGGAGAATTTGAACAAATCATCAAATTTCAACGTTCATTTACGGGCTCTGTGAAAGTCCTATTCAAATTCTGTTATTATATCATTATAGGCTAGTTGCTTGACAGAACTGAAATAAAAACAGAACTTAAAAATATCTTTCACAGAACTTGAAAATTAACTTTGAAATTTGAAGAATTGTTCAAGTTCTCCGAAACAACCCGTCCTTAGATTTTTATAAATATACAAACATTATCTGATAAGAATGTACAATTTTCAAAAAAAATATTTTACAAAAAAACAAGTTTGTTAGAAAATAGAATCACCTGGCGCATGGCAAGTATTTAATCACGCTATGGTGTCGGTGATCAAGAAGGTACATATTTTCATGTCATCATTTGGTAGATTTATTTCTTTTCTTCATACAGCAGTTTGAGTTAGTAACAATAATTTTTTATCCACTGAAGTAGGAATAGATTATTTTGAGAGGAATTTAAAATCAGTTCTGACTTGTTAATATTGTTTTAATATAAAAAAAGTGTCAATAAAATCAACTTCTAATATAAATGTTTACCAGTCTTTGTTGAAGTATGTATTTCCTGATAAAATTACCACCCTTACAACATCATCAAACCCTTAATAATAGCGTCAACCTCAGCTAGTTATATGTAACATATTATCCTCCTGGGCGGAAGCCGTGACAGATTTCAAATCTGTTTGTGATGGCCGCTTTCCCCTATTACAGAGTCTAAAGGGACTAACTTTCCCAGAAGTGTTCTGAGCGTAGATGCCACGTCTACACTCTCAACATCCCTGCCGTCAATATTGGATGTAATACCAGTTAGAGTGGGCGAAGTGCGAGGAGAGTGCGTGGACATTGGCAGGATTGTGTTTTGGGTAGGCGCCAACTAATTCTGTCTTGAAATTCGAGTTCAGACCAGCTGCATAGCTTAAAAGTAGTTTTGTTAGGCGCCAGTCAATATTTGCCTTAAAACAGGAGTTCATGCAAGCTGCTTACCTTAGAAGTCGTGAAGATTGCAGGATCGTGTTGGGATTCAGATATGTTTTTTTTTCTAAATATTTATTTATTTCGTATATTAACAGTAATGTTATCCAATTTCAAAGAAATCGTATATGTCTGAGGATTGAACCTTCCTCCCCAGCTACTGAAGTCAACCGCGCTATCAACTGAGCCAAATCACATTGGGTAGAACCGATATTTATTTCGTAAATTAACAGAAATGTCATCCGATTTCAGAAAAAGCGTATACAGGGTTTCCGGGGTGAAAGTGCAGTAACTTCAGGAGGTGATTCTACATGATGGTCGAAGTAAAAAAAATTAACAACTTTTTTTGAAATTTCAACTTCTAGATGTACTTTTCAGCTACAAACTAAAAATTGCGCCGGCGTGTGTGTACTGCATTATTATTGCTTTTGGGTCATTTGAAATCGACCGGCCGATCCTAGAACTAACACCCGCTACCTTCCCTTCCCGCGCTTTACAGCTGGTAATAGAACAGCTGTGATTTGTTTACATTAAAGAAATATTATAAACAAATACCTCACATGTACTCACTATACATGTGGGTTACATAACTCGATAATGGGTTAGAGGGCCTGAAAGCCGCCCGTTACGTAACAAGAGATTCGTTCATTGATTCTTCTAAAAGCTGATTACTTCAATGATAGTATCGTGCCGTGAAAAGGGTAAGGATTTTTAATCTACATTTACGACAACATACTAACAACATACCTCTCAACGACGGAAACTTCAAAAAATACTTACAGTAGTTGGAAGACACCAACACACTTTCTATGATAACCATCGTGTTCAGCTCCTTAAGAAGATACCTTTCTGTCCGAGGAAACTAATTGGTGAAAAATACTTTTTCACGTTGGGGGTGTACCGAACAGCAGGTGGATGTTGTAGTATAAAATGTCACCAGTCTCGCGCTCGACAAGCACACAGCGAATTTATCGGGTAAGTGTGTACCTCCACTAAGAATTTTTAGTAGGTATGTCTTTTTGAATGGAAAAAAAAAGTTGGAATTTCGGAAAAAGTTATTTATCTTTTTTGCTCCTGTAGAATCATCTCCCGAAGTTACTGCACTTTGACCCCGGACACCCTGTATATCCTGTTTGAAAGCGCAATAGACTACCCAAAAAACGATTCCGAAATCTACTCTACTTTTAAGCTATGCAGCTGGTCTAAACTCGAACTTCCTAACTACCCAAAACACAATCTAATCTACTTCTACGCTTAGCAGCTTGCCTGTACTGATGTTTTAAGGCGAAATTGACTGGCACCTACCAAAACCGCGCAAGCTAAAATGCTTTGTCACTCTCACCTAATGGTACATACACATTTGCGAACCGACCCACGAATTGCGGGAAAGGAACGAACCAACTGCAAGCGGCGTTTCGCGCCTGCGGTTGCTTCGTTCCTTTCCCATAAGTTGAGGGTCAGTTCGGCAGTTTGGCTCGCGTATGTATACGTAGCATAAGACTGCATCTCTTTCTACAAACAGAGTTCAACGTAGATATCTGATTGGACCCTCGGCTCTCAATTCACAACTTGGGTTTAATACCTCATTCTGAATAGTGAGATATAGTCAGTGGCGGCTCGTGACTTTTGCGTGTACTAGAATGCTAATATTACAAAAAATGGCATTCTTGTTTTTTTGTTTTGGCCACTGCGGCCAACTATACTGTGATGGTTTCTTTATTTCTTAACAAAAAGTAGCAACTACAGTAGGTATCTACATACTCTACCATTTAGCTAAGAAAATCACACGGACTGACTGCTCTTTTGTCAAGATGTCCATTTTCTATGGACGGTTTTTGGCCTTATTTTGAATTATACTGCCTTTTAAGGAAGTTATTTAGAAAGATAACTTATCTCATCGGATTCTCATTCAATTTACTAGTTACTTCCTTCTTCTTTGGAAGGGCAGTATAAATTATATAGGGTTTTCCAATAAAAGGTGTTATGTCTATTTAATTCCGGCCATAAAATGATTTTTTATGGCCGGAATTGGATGGTATTGATCTGGACAACGTTTACTTTCAACAAGACGGCGCTACGTGCCACACAAGCAACGAAACCATTGATCTTTTACGGGAAAAGTTTCCGGACCGTGTTATCTCTCGAAGAGGTGATCACAATTGGCCACCGAGATTTCGTGATTTAACACCTTGCGACTTCTTCCTTTGGGGCCACGTGAAAGAGAAGGTCTACGCCAACAGCCCAGCGTCAATTCAAGACCTCAAAGATGGAATTCGTGAGGCTATCGAGGACATAAGGCAGCCACTTTGCGATTTGGTTATGGAAAATTTCAAGAAAAGGATATGGTCCTGTAGGAATGATCGTGGTGGTCATTTGACTGATGTTATTTTTCACTATTAACAGCATACCTTCTTCTTTATAATGAAATAAACATTCGATCATTTATATTAAAAAATGGCATTTTTCTTTGAATATCAAAATAACACCTCTTATTGGAAAACCCTATACTTAGCCCGTCGTCCCGCAGGTCGGTAAGCAATCGGCATAAACTGAATGCTGTAAGACCCTGCGCAGAAAAGTTCCACACTGAACTGCACTGCAGACCGTACCTTACTATAACGAACTTAATTTTTTGCGCAGGGTCTTGCGGCATTTGGTTCATGTCGATGCTTACCGACCAGTGGGACGACAGGTTTAAAAACAATTTAAAAAATTGTACCACGCAGTGTTACCATATTTATCGTTATCTTGTTTAATTCGTAGAATATATATATTAGTATACTACAAAAGAATATATCTAATTAGTAGATATAGATTTTGCAAGAATTTAAAAAAAATATATTACTATGCCAGATGTTACGGTGTTCAAAGCCATTATCAAAATGGTACGATTATGTATTGCATTTTTAGTAAATTTTGCAATCTTATCTGTCAAATGTTCGATATACCTAAATTGGTACTCTCTTATCAGTAAACTGATTGATGTACTAACCTGTTTAATCCGATTGAGATAAAGTTAACTTCAGTGATTATTATTGTTATGTTATTCATTAGAATTTGGTGCAAGTTTCGGCATTACGCCTTTCCAAGTTGTAAAAACTAAAAACATCGGAAGTGTGATATTGTGTGCAGTGTTTGTTGGTGACACTGTTCAGGCAGTATAGTTTTGGGTGATTGTGTGGAAGTGTACTCGTAGTGTGACTGACAATGGAAGCTGATAATAGTTATCAAGTGTCAGCTCTCCTGGCCTGCCGGTCCCGCGCAGACCTTAGACGGCTCCGGAGGATGGACTCTCCCTCCTTACCCTTCATCACCTTGGCTTGCAAGCACAACAGGGCTGACTTATTGAAGTTGCTATTGAAGGATGACCCCTCTGATGGTGCAGTTATTGTTGTTCCCCGCCATTGCTCAGTGGAGCAGGAAGATGAAGGACATGATGCCATCTATTATGCCATCCGCTCCAGTAATGTGGAGCTCCTCTTCACACTCCTCGGGTCAGTAACTTCTGAACTCTCGGAGCGACTCGTCTCAGAGTCTTACGAGGAATTACTTTTGAACAATGTCCTCTTGTCAGAGGAAATGCATCTGTTTGTCCAATACAGGTTGCTTGATCTACGTTTCTTTTCCAAAGGCGACGGAGCTCTTCCTGTCACTTCCATAGCTGATATCCAAGAACGCATCCAAATGCTTGTGGAAAATATAGCGCAAGTTAATACTTATACAGAAGTGAACAGTCACTTTTTATATACGGCCAAGTTTATAGCTCAGAATATCCACATACTGAAACAGCAATTGAAGTCCACGTACAATATTTTGCCCTGGGAAGAAATGGAGTTCTGCTTGGTGAGCTTTGTGTCCGCCCATGTTCCGCGCCAAGAGTTGAATTTATTCTATCTGTCGGTACTGAGGAAAGAGAGATTACTTAAGGAATTGAATGAGTTCGCTTCTGCCCTACAAGAGTTGGAGGAACACATCAGGTCTAAAGATGTACGGGAACTTCAGAAAAAGGTGGTCTTGGATCGCGAGTATGTTGCCGCTACCATCAGCAGGAGATACCCAGACTTGTACGCTTACTATAAGGAGGTGAGGGACATATCCTCACTCCACATCATGAAGACATATCTAGACGCTGCCTTGCTGGCAGACTCTGCTACTAGACTTGGCCAGTTGACTATCAAGAGAGCCCTCCAGGTGACGGGGGAGCATCTGAAGAACACATTGGACAGCCCCAAGCTCTCCCCAGCCGTGAGTGATCTTCTCCTCCTCTCTGCACCCAAAGAAACCAGTAAAGTGTTAAAGGACTTACGCAACTCTCTATCTCATCCACATCTAGAGTCAGAAGACCCTGTACTATATTCTAACATTCAAAATGACATACAAAAGTTTCTATCTGTCATTACTTACATATCTTACTCCAGTAAAGTGAACAAAATAAAGTGTTTGCTGACCACACTCATCGATAGTGACAGTGTAGATGAATTTCAAGAAATCGCAAATGTTTTGCGTAATGTTGACATTGCGGATGTACAAGAAACAGACACTGTTACAAAAGGTCACCAAAAAATTGAAGATTTTATTGGAGACATTATTATAAAAGTAGTAAATCAAACTCCATATGAACAGAAACTATTTGCTGAAATAAAAGATGTCCTGGGCAAATCCAAAATAAAACATCTATTAACAATGAATGACTATGTATCTATAAAAGATGTAGTTCTTCTTTCTTCCACCCTTCATGGCTGCAGTAAAGAATCTAATGTCAATAAAATGAGAGCCATAAAATTTAAAGCTAATAGAGCATTAAAAAACTTTACATTTCAAGAAAATTCTGTAGAAATTGAAAGAGATTATTCACTAGCCGACCTATTATCCAAATTTTATAACAGCGTATCTATGAGAATTAAACCAGAGATTGCTATTCAAATACAAATTGTGATTGTTAAAATTTATTTTACTAGATTATTAGATAAGGGTAATATCAAATGTATTGATGAATATAGTAGACAATTATTGTTGGACAAATTCAATAAAAATGGCAAAGGACAGAAAAAATGCAAAAGTGTTAATAACAGCACTGAGCTAATTAGTAAACAACTCACTCAGAAATTAACTGAACTGGGGAAGATCATAGGAACTGATAGAATGAGCGGTCAATTATTTGAGCATCTTTCTTTACTCTGCAAAAATAAGATTACAAATAGATTTCCGGTAGAAGGTCTTGTGCTGGATATCATATCCCTTTTAGATAGCTCTAAATGTGTTCCCAACAATGGACTGTATCTAGATGGGGACATGCCTCTGTTAAGCGGCAAGTGCTTGCGCAACCACTTGGCTCACGGGAACGCATTGGTAGACATTCTGCCAACTGATACTTGGTCCGCTGTGCTCCTAAATGCCGTGAAACTTACTGAAAGCAAAGACCTTTTACTGAACTGTAAAATAGGGCACATTTCCAAACACAATATTAAAAAATTGAGACGTAGATACGAACGGGGCTTATCTATTCTTAACAAACAGAAAGAAATGTGGAATTCTCTTCTTGACGGGAACTTTGAGAAATTCACATTAGGAATCGCAGGAGGAGCTGATATAAGTTCAAGAAATGGAGATTTTTCAACTACGCTACACTACGCTGCGCGGGGACCCAATATTGAAACTTTTAAGTTTTTAACTAAACAAAAAATGATTAGCACTGAAGTGAGAGATGTTGATGGTCAAACTGCCCTGCACGTAGCTGCAAGGTATGGAAGAGAGGTCGCTGTGAAATTCTTAGTGACAGACATGGGAAATGCAATTGATCAAGTTGATAATACTGGAAAGACACCGTTACACCTGGCTTCCCACGATGGCCACAAGAAAACTGTTGTGACATTACTTTCACTGGGAGCCAAAACAACAATCAAAGATAACTCGGGATATTCGCCTTTGCATTATTCCGTGGTGAACAATTACTTAGATGTGGTGAAAATCCTCTTGGAGAAAGAAGCTGCTGTGGATGAAAATACTATTACCGGGGGCTTTACTTCCCTTCACGCAGCTGCAGAATTCGGGCATGTAGAAATGGTACAGTACTTGCTGCTACATGAAGCTGATGTCAATGCTAAGACTAGCCTAGGTGCCTTACCATTACATCTGGCAGCATTCAATGGTAACCAAGAGATTGTTAATGTGCTGCTAGAGAAGGGGGCTCATGTGAACCTCAGGCAGCCTAATGGTCTATCTGCATTACATTTGGCAGTAGAAAACGACCACAAAGAGATTGTCAAGATCCTCTTGGAAAAGGGTGCTTTTGCAAATAATGGAGACGTGGCATTCAATAACACCCCCTTCCACACAGCTGTTTCTAATGGCAATGCATTCATCGTAGGTCTGATGTTGCAACATAAAGCCAATGTCAATGCTAGAAGAAATGATGGCATCTCCCCACTTCTCCTTGCAGCCAAGGGTGGGTTTACTGATATTGTTGACCTTCTATTGGAGAATGGCGCTCTAGCGGACAGTAGAGAAGAAGAAACAGGATCAACGGTATTACACGTTGCTGCTGGGCTTGGCCATAATTCTGTTATAGAGACTTTAATCCAAAGGGGGATCGACATTCATACCCAAAATACAGATCAAGAGACGGCACTGCACCTGGCTGCACTAAGAGGTCACCAACAAGTGGTAGACATTTTGCTAGCTGCAGGAGCTAATGTACATTCTGTAGACAAAGACGGTTCCACGGCTCTGCATTATAGTGCTAGAAATGGTCATGCAGCAATTTCAGAGGCATTTATAAGAAAAAACGCTAAAGTAAACTTTAAAAATAATAGTAATTTTACACCTTTGCATGCAGCTGCTACTAAAACTTGCAATGAGAAAACTATTCAAATGTTGCTAAAGTATGGAGCCAATGTTAATGAAAAAGGGGAGCTTGGTGGCACAGCATTACACCTTGCGTCGTTTGCCGGAAACAGTTCAGTGGTGGAAGCATTGCTTCAGGGAAAGGCGGATGTTGATGCCCAGGCCGATGGTGGTATTACTGCGTTGCATTTTGCTGTCGTTGGGAATCACAAGAAAGCTGTTGAGATCTTGTTGAAGTATGGTGCGAATGTTAACCACTTGGATTCTAAGGGTTCTTCCGTATTATGTCGCGCAGCAGAGAATAACAATAAAGAACTGTTGAACATGTTGATTGCCAAAGGAGCAGATGTTAATGTTGGCGGAGGTCAACTTCTGATATCTGCAATTAAATCTGGGCATAGACTTGTAGTTGATGCTTTGTTGAAGAATAAAGATGTTGACATCAATATTAAAGATCGAGACGGATTAAACCTTTTATACACGGCTGCTTTAAGTGGTGATGCATTAATTGCCAAGGCGCTGATAAAGAGAGGTATTAAAGTTGTAGATTGCAAAGAACCTTCGCCTTTATTCTTTGCAATATCAATGGGACACGCGGAGTTTATTGAAGTCATGCTAGAAAATGGTGCTAATGTTAATCCCACAGATCCTAATTTATCGCCACTGTACCACGCAGTCCACTTGAACAAGCCAGTGGAAAGGTTACTCCACTGGGGAGCAAACCCTAATATCAGAGATTCAAAGAATAGAACTCCGTTAGAGCTGGCAATTGCTAATTCCCAAATTCCAAATACGTTAATACTATTGCAACAAGAGGGCGCTGGGATTAATGAGAGAGGCTCCGATAACTGGACTTTACTTCATATCGCGGCTCAAGCAGGTAATCTTGAAATAACAAAACTTTTGGTAAACCGAGGAGCAGACATAAATGCTAGAAACAGACTAGGTTCTAAGCCAATCCACATAGCTGCTAGATTCGGCCACCACAGCATTTTGGTCTTCTTCCTGGACCTTGGGATGAGTATTGATGATCTGGGATCCGCCGGTTGGACCATGATGCATTGCGCCGCTGCAGGAGGGCAGCTAGCTGTGGCTCAATACCTGATAGACAATCAGGTTGATGTTAATTCCACTGATTTAAATGGTCAAATGCCTATTCACTGTTCTGCCCAACAGGGAAACTCAGAAATGGTCAAATTGTTATTAAATACCGGTGCAGTGTATGATGCTATGGACAAACTTGGTAGAACTCCTGCAGATTTGACTAAAAGTCGAGATATAAAAGAAGTGTTTGAGTCAATTGGAAAACTGTTTAAGGCCGTCAAAAAAAATGATGTTTCGATGGTTGGCTTTTTGGTTAAAGACTTGGCAAAATGTATACATGCAAAAAGTTCTGACAATACAACACTTTTGCACATCGCCTCCTGGAAGGGCTTTCAGGAGGTGTGTGACATTTTGTTAAAGAGCAAAGCCAATCCCAATGCTGTCGGGAAGGGCGGCAATTCTCCTCTGCATTACGCATCCAAATACTCTCATCCAGGAATAGTACAATCTTTGTTGAAAAATGGCGCAGCATACGACCTCAAGGCGGACAATATGAAGACTCCTTTAGATTTTGCAACACAAAATGATATCGTATCTTTACTGCAAATAGTTGCACTTTTTTTCAAGAAAGTCCAAACCTGCGATGTTAAGGTAATTAAAGATATATCCAAAATAAAAGATGTAGAAATCATAAAGGCGGTGATGAGGGCTCGCGACACCAATGGCAATACACTTGTGGTTGTTGCTATGAAATATGGTTTCCCCGAGATAGACCAATTAAAGCAGGTTTCACAGGCAAATGTTCCAGACACATTATCCAAGGTAGAAACAATGTTAATGCTTGAAAGGTTCACAGAAGCTATAGATATTTTAAAACATTTGCTTAGTGAGAGAATCGAAATATTGGGAGAGGATAATCCGGGAACGCTGGACATACAATATAAAATAGCATTTGTATTGTACAAGCAGTGTAAATATTTTGAAGCCATGCCCATGTTCGAAAATATCTATCGGAAGAGAGTGGAAGCATTTGGTCTTCACAACCCTGACTCCCTGGAGACCAGGAGTGCCGTGGGTTTATTATTACACCGGCTTGGAAGGAACACAGAGGCCTGGGACATTCTCCAGGACGTTATGCTGTGGCAACAGGAAGTGCTGGGGGAAGGACATGAGCAACTAATGCTTACTAAAATCAACGCAGGGCTTGTGCTTCGTGATCTTGGGAAACTCGAAGACGCCTTGTGCTTGAACACGCAAGTTTATAAAAGATATAAAAACACTTTAGGTCCCCATCACCCTGCCACTCTGCGTCTTCAAAATAACATTGCCATGGTGTTGAATGATCAAGGCAAGCCCGATGAAGCCTTTGCTTTATATCAAACCGTTTACGAAACTAGAAAAATTATTCTAGGACTGAATCACTCCGATACTATCAGAGTAAGATTTAATATGGCAACTGTTCTTATGAGCCAAAATAAATATGATGAATCTTTGAAAATCCTTCAGGAAACATTAGCTGTTCAGAAGAATTTGTTGGGACTTAATCACAGTGACACAATTTATACTCAAAACCTTATAAGGGTCATATATCTAAGACAGAATAATGTACACGATGTCCTGAAGCTTCACAAGGAGGGTTTGAGTGCAAAGCATGCTACTTTGGGCACCAACCACCCACTTTTTGTAAATCAGGACAGAATTATAACAAACTTGGATAAACAATTAAAATTATTACATATTGATGCCGGCTATGTTCCTCCTTGTGATATTAATTTGCTAAAAGCAGCCAGTGTAGGGGATGTGGGCGAAGTTGGTAACTTAATAGTGAATGGATCGGATGTGAACACTGCGGATAGCGAGGGTAGAACGGCGCTGCACTTTGCCGCCACGGTGGAGGTTATGGAGCTGTTGCTGGACAGCGGAGCCGACGCTACTGCCGTGTCACAGAAGGGGAACACCCCCCTGCACCTCGCCACGTCTCGAGCTTGCGGACAAATGGTCCGTTTCTTATTGCAGAACGTAAAGAAGACCAAACCCAGGGCCTACTATAAGTTTATCAATGCTAAAACTGTAGTGGGAGGTTCCACAGCTCTGCATGTTGCCGCTAAGAAGGGCGCCACTGATATTGTGAGTTGCCTATTGGAGCACGGCGCGTGTTACAACAGTCGAGACAGAAGCGACGATCGCACGCCTCTGCAATGTTCTGGCAGTCCCTCTGTCACCCGACTGCTGCGTTTAGCCGAGGAGATGTTTGAGATGGCGGTGCGGGGCGGCACTGTGCTTCCGCAGGGAGACAAGAAGCATTTGGCGGCGGTGATGAACTCAAGAGATACAGAAAACAGGACTCCCCTGCAGCTGGCCGCAGTTCATGGCCACTCCGCCACTGCCAGACTTCTTGCTGGGCTTTTAAAAACACTGGATTAATCTATGGCAACACTGGGCTTCTATTTTATGCTGAGGGTGTTTGTATTTGTAGTTGTTATTCACAGTTTATGCAAAGTCGCGTAATACTTTATTACAAAGATTTCAATGCGCAGACATTATATGTTTCCTGGGCGAATTAATTGGTTTAATTTCGTTAATACTTACCCATTTTTTTTTTAAAGTAATTCAATATCAAATTTAATTTAACATGTGTTTTAAAAATTATATACAAATTAGTTAATGGTTCAAAGGATGCATCCCTATATTATAATATCTTTGGATGCCACTGACTGCCACTGACTTAACAAAGCTAATACGTTAATATGTTCCGAGTACCAAATCGTACCATGAGACTTCCTGAGTTGTTCTTTGTTTATTATTCGAAAACAAACTAGTTTATTCATTCCCAGTCTAAAAGCTACATAGTTTTAGAAAAAAAATCAGTTTCACATTCAATTTTCAATTCAGTAGTGTTGATATTTTCATTTACTCCATACAGAAATTCCTAACATTTTGTTTAGCTAACATTATTGCACTAAATCACTATTTTAATTAATCTTTATAACGAATTGGTGTACATTATGAATACCAAAATATGATTAAGATAAAATAAAGCTTTTACTATCTTTTCGCTTGAGTAGAATACAAATAAAATAATAAATTCCTCAATTAAAAATATAAATGTAAATTACTAAAAAAAACATGTATTCAATAGAAATGTATGAACGCGTAAAGTAAACAAATTTTTTAAAAATACTGTATTATAGCTAAGATTATCTGTGACAGTTTCACTTGATTAACTTTTTTGCTTTCCTATAAAATTATTTACAAAATAAATAAAAATCAGTTTTGTGCTTGAAATTGAACATTTCAAGACTCCGTTTGTCAAGCGATTTTAATGCATATTACCTACAATATAAAGTATACCAAGAATATACACATTTTAGCTTGTAGCTTCCTCTTAAGGCCGTTAAGGTCGCCGCAGAGACAAGAGACAGAGAACTGTTCATACTTTACACAACACAATTTGTCGGCGTCAGCTCAGTGCATCTGTTGCAATTCGCTCGCTCATGTGTTTGTATGAAGTTGTTCACACTTGTTGACATGCGACCCACTACAACATCCCGATTTCGCAAGCCGCCCGTTCTTCAGTCGCAAGGTTCGTGTTTTTACCGTCCAATTTTTAAACGGAAATCCGACGTCCGATTTTAGTCGTCCGTTTTTTTAAACAGAAGTGGGAACGGGCTTTGTATTTGCTGTAAGTACGTGAATTACGTTGATTCATTTTGTTCTTATCTTATTTTTTTATATTCTATTTATTTATTTATTTATGTCTATTCTTGAATACACATTTTACAAATGATTACAGTGGTTTATATTGTAGTACAGAGAAAAAAGTACAGAAAAAAGGTATAAAAAATAAAGAACATAGGTTGATATAGGTAAAACTGTGTGTGGGTGATATTGTATGTTACGTGAACACCTCACTAGGAGAACCTGTGCTGAGGTGTTAACGTGTTTGTGATTAAGTGTGACAGGTATTTATGTGTTGTAGTAGAAAGTTAATTTTTTTTTTCACAGACAAATATTTAAACATGAAAACACAGATTTATATGTGAGTGTATGTATTTTTGGATAATTCTTGAAGAACGTGTATAATATTTAATTTTACTTAATTTAATTTTAGTTATGTTTGATTTGGAATTATAATCTTTTGAATAAAGTGAATATCTTGATTTTTTATCCAGGCTACGATATGTTTTTTGAGAAAGTTTGTAGATGTATTTGTAGTCATTAATTGTTTCAAAGTAATGGGCATACTGTTAAAAAGTTTGGTTGCGTAGTATTGAAAGTGTCTTTGTCCGTGTTTGGTGTGTGTTATCGGAATGTTCAGTGTTTTATTTGTTGATGACCTGGTTTTTATTATGGCTTTTGGTTGATTTGTAATATTAAGATTATTATGGATGAGATGTAGGAGAGCAGTTATTAATGTACCAATATAAATAAATTGAATTGCAAATCCCACTCATGCAGCTGGAAATAAAAAAATATTATTATCATGTTAAATTGAATGCACCATGTAATGTAATTCGTCTACTAGTTTTATGAAAAGCCCTAATAAGTAAATAAAAATGTTTTTTATGTAGTGTATTCTTATTATTTTAATATTTACTATATTTCATATTCTACTTATTTGTATATTATTTATTAAATACTGTTTTCATTATTATAAAATAACACTAAGCCCGTCGTCTCACGGGTCGGTAAGCAATCGACATAAATCAATTGCTGCAAGACCCTACCTAGAAAATTACGTTCACTATATTAAGGTTATTGTCTGCAGCGCAGTTCAGTGCGGAACTTTTCTTTGTAGGGTCTTGCGGAATTTGGTTATGTTGATTGCTTACCGACGGGACAACGTATTTAAATACTCCTACCATGACCGACAGCTATTAGCTCAATTTATGTAGCGTAAAAATACATATAAAGATAAATTAAAATAACAAATATAAATTACAATGACGTGCTCCTAAATTAATTATGAAAACACCCTAATATCATAGAACTTCCTTCTTCTTCTGGCGCTAGTAAAATTAGATTGTTAATGTTACTTGGATGTTTCCACAGGGTGGGGCAAAAGTAATCACCCTATTGGAAAACGCTATGACTTTTGCAAATGGCGCCAAATATCAATTCGGTTTTGACATTTGTGAAGTAAACAAACGCAGAATACAAATCGACAAAACATGAATCGGTTTACCAAAAAAAAAACAAATTTCACAAGCAGTACCAAAGTTTATCATAAAAAAAGTACAGCAAAAGAACATCGGGTGATTACTTTTGCCCCACCTTGTACATATGTAAATGGGTGACCGGATAAATCATCACAATGATAATTCATCACACCTTTAAAAAGTTATATAAAGTCATGGAAAGTGATGAAACAAAAACTTTATTATCTTGGTTAGGTAGGTTAGGTTAGGTTGGGTTAGGTTAAAAAAAAAATTCATCGTTTCTAATGACCTTAAATCACTTTTTTAAAGTGTGTTGAATTGTCACTGTGTTGAGTTATCATGGAACCGTCAGTAAGATAGTAGTCGTAAGTCACTAGATATAAGTCTTAGATGTAAGTCAGTAGTTCTAGTATTAATTATTCAATAAGTATATTTGTACAGCGTTCTTGAGGTGATTTTTTGAAATTAGCCAAATATTATTATTATTATTTTAAAATGTGTTTCTTTATTTTAAGGTGAATAAATAAATATCTTACATTATTTGTGCAGTTTGTTATTTTGTCTGTTCTGTTTTATTTTATTTATTTATTATTATTTGTTATTAGCCGAAGTCCCCTAAGGGCTTTACACTGAGTTTTTCAAGATCAGATGTGAACAGTAATTTTCATTTTATTTTGAAAATAAACGTGGAAATTTTCCTCAAGAAGTATTAAAATTCTGCTGTGAGAATTCTCTGAGAGGAGGTTGGGTGGATTTAGAATTTCAGTGTGCAAAATGTCATGAATCTAGGAATAAAACTGTAGATTTGTTTAAAAATACAAGTCAAGACGCCACTACAGACTCTGTTGTTGACATTTTTTTTTCAAGCTTTCTTTTCGGGATCACATAACTGCAATCGTTAATAAATCCCTCAAACTACTTGGTTTCGTCTTTTTTTTAAATTTTTTTTTCTAGATTCTTATATTCCATGAAGTGGTGAATCATTTAAATTTACTGAATTTAAAGTTGAATTATCATTGATCTTTATTTACTGAAAATTTTACCATTTTTTTTTTCGACAATGTATAGATAGTCCCACGAAGCTGCCACATGGCTGCTTGTCTGCAGGTTCTATCTCAATATACAATTATAATACAATATAAGTCTCCCGTTATATAAAATAAATAACAGACTCTTACATACAATCATAGAACTCACTAAAGCGTCCCAAGTACACTAACACTTTGAATGACAATACGATAACGTACATTCAAAAGTACAATACAATATAGCACACAGATAACACACATTCAAAAGTAAGACATATACTATAACACACATTGAAAGTGAATAACATCGTACTGTAGCACAATGTAATAGAATTAAAATTCTAGTTAATTAAGTGAAAAATGTTATTTTAATTTTTTTTCTGGAAATAAAAAGCTTGTTAGTGAAAAAAATAATAAATACATTCATTTATATTAGAATTAAAACTTTCAAATAATGTCTTTCCTTTTCTTCTTTGTTTGCTCTATTTTTTATACATATACAGATTTTTCATTTATAAGCCACATCTTTACAGTTTTCATGCTTAAACTCTTATTTTCTGAAAAAACAAATTTATTTTTGAGCTTATTAAAAATCACTGGTACACAGTACTCCAGCGTTCGGCTTCCATACTTATTTGTTATTTTAGGTATTTTCAGCCCTTTTTTTCTGTAAGACGTGTGCTGTGACTATGTACCAGTGGTTTTTTATAAGTACTATCGCCCCAGTTATCTTTAATGGTAAGGAACCAAAATAAACCTTTTATAGGGAGCAGGCCCTCAGCACAATATAAGAGTTGCACATTGTGTCTTTGTCTATATATATTAGGTGATACAATTTTTTTTAATGATAGAGGTTTGCAAATTTTGTACATACTTAATGTATGTTATGCTTGTATTTTCCCAGCTTCTAATTCCATATCTAAGAATAGATTCTACTAATGAGAAATATTCTACTAAAGTTTGAGTGTGCTATGAGGCAAGACAAATTTTAATTTATAGAAACTGATTGCTAGAGCTCTTAGCTGGTTACATATGTTAGTAACTTGCTTATCCCATTTAAATGTGTTATCTACTTTTGATCCCAGATAAGTATACTCGTTGACAAAATCATTTTTATCACATTGGCAATTAGATATTATTTTTCTATGGATGCATTCAAAGTTATGTGCGGTTATTTTGGGAATATTACACATTTTCAAACTTGGTGATCTGACATACATGCATTTTGTTTTCTTTACATTTATAACCAATCCTACATCGTGTGCCCATTTTAGCAGTTCATCGAAGTCGGTTTGCAATTCTTGAATCGCTATTTGAGGATTTTCATTAGATACTACAAGTGCGGTGTCATCTGCGAAAATGAATCTGCGCGCTTTTCTAAATAGTTTCGACATAGCTATGACATATATAATATGTAATTTTGGACCCAAAATTGACCCCTATGGGACACCAGAACTTACAAATTTAGATTTACTCATCTCATTCAATATTTTTACCCTCATTTTTCTATTTGATAAGTAGTTATTAAAATAAGTTAGCAGTTTACCACGGATTCCAATAATTTGTAGAAATTTTATTATTTGTTTATGGCATAGTGTATCAAAGGTTTTAGAGAAATCAATAAAGAGTACAAGTACATTTTTTTGAGAGTTGAGCTGGGTGTTTATGAAATTAGAAAAATTATTAAGTAGTGCGTCACAGCTTTTTTTTCTGGAACCCGTACTGACATTCGTCAATGATACCAAATTTATTTAAATATCCATCTAGGTATATTGCTATATATTTTCGAACAAGAAAAGCCAATTTATATTGCTCTATGAAAAAACAGGCTAACATTTTGGAATCGTGATAAGAACCTTGGTCCAAAACGCAATCAGTTACAAAATCTGAATAAAGTTGCATTTCTATAAAAAACATCAATCCTATGTCCACTGATTCCAGACTTGGGTTCGAACATAAAAAGCCATTTTTTCAGTATCTATGGTTCCAAACCGGCTGAAAATTTGGAATCGTGATAAGAATCATGGTCCAAAACAAAATCAGTCACAAAATCTGCATAAAGTTGCATTTCAGTTAAAGTCATCATTGCTATGGGCACTACTTTCAGACTTGGGTTCGAACATGAAAAGCCAATTTATATGGCTCTATGGTACCAAACAGGCTGAAATATTGGAATCGTGATAAGAATCATAGTTCGAATAGAAATCAGTCACAAAAGGTGCATAAAGTTTCATTTCTGCAAAAATCATCATTCCTATACGCACTGTTTTCAGACTTGAGTTCGAACTTTTAAAACCATTTTTTCAGGCTCTATGGTACCAAACGGCCTGAAATATTGGAATCGTGATAAGAATCATGGTCTTAAACTAATTCAGTCAAAAATCTGCATAAAGTTTCATTTCTGCAAAAATCATCTTTCCTATGGGCACTGTTTCCAGACTTGGGTTCGAAATTTAAAAGCCAGTTTTTCAGGCTCTATGGTACCAAACGGGCTGAAAATTTGGAATCGTGATAAGAATCGTGGTCTTAAACGAAATCAGTCAAAAATTTGCATAAAGTTTCATTTGTGCAAAAATCATCTTTCCTATGGGCACTGTTTTCAGACTTGGGTTCGAAATTTAAAAGCCATTTTTTCAGGCTCTATGGTACCAAACGGGCTGAAATTTTGGAATCGTGGTCTTAAACGAAATCAGTCAAAAATTTGGTTTCATTTGTGCAAAAATCATTATTCCTATGGGCACTGTTAGACTTGGGTTCGAACTTGAAAAGGCACTTTTCTGGCTCTATGGCGCCGAACGGGCTGAAATTTTAGAATCATGGTTTAAATTCCAACAATTTAAAAAAAAGTTGTATTTCTAGAAAAATCATCATTCTTACGGGCACTATTGCAAGACGTAGGTTGGAACTTTAAAAGGCACTTTTTCTGGCTCTACGGCGCCGAACGGGCTGAAATTTTGAAATCATTGTTAAAATCATTGTCTCAAGCAAAATCAGTACTTAACAATATTTGCAATAAGTTGCATTTCTGGATAAATCATAATTCTTACGGATATCATTTGAAGACTTGGGTTCGAACTTAAAAGCCATTTTTACTGGTTCTAAGGCACCGAAAGGGCTGAAATTTTGGAATCATTTAGAGCAGTGTTTTTCAATCTGTGGGTCGCCGGCAAAAGGAAAAGGGCGAGGTTCTAAATACAATAAAAAACACTATTTCAGGCAGAAGGAAAAGCTTGTTTATTTTTAAAAAATATTTCATATCGTGGCATTATTCTTGATATGTTAATAATCAAATCATTTTCTTAGTGAAGTCTGATTCTCTTTTTAGCCTGAATGTCCACCATTGAATGAGAATGTCAGTTCACATAAGTATGAACTGGCAAATGGCACTTATAACTTTAGAGCTTCCCTTGCCAGCTCTGGATACTCTTCTTTTCTTTTCATCCAAAACACGTCAACACTTTGAGAATGAAATGCCATTTAGCTAAATCTATAAGATTTTCTTTCATATTTGTGGTGAGATCAGCCAGTTCTATTGATTTATCCAAGAAAGGGTTTAAAATCAATCTTCGCCAATTGTCAGCTTCAGAGTGCAAATCTGGAAAGTATATTAAGGCGATGCCATACGTAGTAATGCAAAATCATGTGTTTTTTGTTTGAAAATTTGGTCGCCTAGAAATGTTTCAGATGCTTTAATTAAATACTACGAGTAGAATACATCTTGGCCTTTGAAATAATCGAGTATTTTTTAGATAAGTTTTTTTATAAGCCCAGATAAAAATAATGTAAAGGCCTATGAAAACTGCCTTAAAGTTCAAAATCTCCTACTTACGAATCCATTTTCGGTTATGATTTTATTTTATATTGTGGAAAATTAATTTATTTATAAAATTATCGAAAAAAAAATAGATAAATATGCCTGAACATCCACAAAATAAAATAAAAGGCACTTTTTTGCCATGTTTTTTTCTTGCATAAATCAAAACAGGCGGATGGTGTTTCCCTTACGTAGATGTTATCGCCATCTACGTAAGGGTTGTTATTGATAGCGGCTCAATTTAAAATATTACACGACGTAGTGCATCGCCATAGATTCTCTTGCAAATTATGCAAGCTCTGTATCATGCAAGGAATGTCAACCCTTACCACAAGTGATTGGTCTGTTGCATTTTCTTCAACAGTCTTCTGAACACATGGAAAAGACTAAAATATATTATGTTGTAGAGAGGTTGACCAAAAATGAATTTTCGCATGAAATGCTTTGACTTTATCTTTAGCTGTTAAAATATTTTCTTCTCTACCTTGGAGGTTCTTGTTTTAAATTATTAATCTCAAGTGACCCACCAGGTTATCGTACTGTATATTATCTCTGGTTCCATGATATCTCAACACAGTGACAATTCAACACACCTTTAAAAAGTGATATAAAGTCATTAAAAAGGATGAAAAAAAATTAAACCTAACCTAACCTACATAACCCAGTTAATAATTTTTTTGTTTCATCAATTTCCATGACTTTATATAACTTTTTAAAGATGTGATGAATTATCATTTTGATGATTTATCCGGTCACCATTATCTCTGCCATTTCGTTGTGATTGTAAAAGCGCGCCAACGTGAAAAAAAATGTCTCTCTCCCTCGGATTTCTCTCGGATGCTGCCATTACCAAATGCACTCCACTCATAGACATATGAATTAATTCCTATGTCTGTGACTCCACTCAACTGTAATCGTATCGGTACATCCGAAAGTGATTTTTTATACATCGTGCTCGCAAGAAACAAGCGACAAATCAATAACAAAAATGATGAAATAACCTGGCAATGTTCAATGACACGGCTTATGATGACGTCACGAAGTATGACAGACCTGTTAACAGTAAACAAACATTTTGTGCAACAAAAGTTTCAACTGACACATTATTGTCATGCGATATTGAGCTCTTAAAAATTGTATTTTAGAGTTCAATATCGCATATAAGACATTGTTCCGAAGACACGATTTTCTACCATCTACATCTATACTCAGGGCTGCCAGTTCGCGGGGAATTCTCCAAACGGCGGGAATTCATAGGAATTTAAACCGATTGACTATTTTATGGGGAAAACCTTAATGAGGGGATTCTACAATAAGAAAACTGAAGTCAATAATTTCTTGAATATCCAACCCAATTGAAAAATAATATTTACATTTACAAATACCGGTCGGTGGCCGAGTTGACATCGCGTTAGGGTCCACCCAAACGTGGTGTGTTCAATTCCTCGGCTGGATAAGTCCTCCATCACAACACAAGCAACATTTTCAGCTTACTGTGGTGGTAGTAGGAGAGTTTAAAATATTGTCATGTTATTCGTAACCCGGGAATGTTTGTCTTTCTTTTAAAACAAAAACAAAAAATGAAAATGTACTGCAAACAATTTCGTTTTCTTTCAAAACAATTGACTAACAAATTTTCTATTTAAGTATTATTGACAAAATAGTAAATAATTGTTTGTTAACTTTCGGAGGTACGAATTATAAAGAGCTGTCGTTTTGTTTTCCCTAATTTGGGGATTTTGAACATCTAGTTTGGGTATTTTTGAACATGTGTATTGGCAACACTGTCTCAATATTTTTACTGTTCTATTTTTACTGTTTATCTGCGAGTGGTTTATTTATGGCCAATACATTACTTGCATGTATGTATGTGTCATTAATACATGACTCACACATCCTACTCAATGCATTACTCACACAATGTTTTATCCCAATATCGGGGACTCCCGCGATCCAACGATTCTCAAACTGTTATACATATAATGACCGAATTTTGCACTATAAACTACACTCACTGACGGTCAGACGTAAACTTTCTGACGTACTGCTCCTACACAAAATTATACATGCATCAGTTGATACACCAAACATTTTATCCCAAATTAACATCAATATACCATCAAGAAAATCAACAAGGAGGATGAAAGACATTTTCTATATTAAAGCCTACCACACAAATACAGGATATTTTTCCCCTGTACCGCGAACATTAAGAAATTATAACATTATACATGGCTCTAATAATGAAATAGACATTTTTAATGACCAATTTAAACACTTCAAAAAAAATGTATTACCTTTAATCATATTAAGCTGATATTGTGATGAAGCCCTTTATTTAAAGAGAAGCTACATTGTACCTACCTAATCAGTGTCTCACCAGTACAGGTGTGATAATAACAAATCGTTTATGAACATATTTTTATTTACCTTTTACCCATTCTTATTTGTTATATACTTGCATATTTAGCTTACATATTATTATAATAGATTAATATTAATATTACTTACATTTTCCGTTTGTTACTATTTTTGTTATTATCATTTTGTTATTATTATGTATTTAAACATCCATGTATATAAATTTTTGGGTACCATGCCCGTATTATGTACTTAAATTAAAAATAAATAAATAAAAATGACGATAAATAAAGTAAGTATTTTACTATAAAATGTTATTAAAGATTGTGGTTTTGCAATAAAATATACGTGTTATCTTATTCGTAATCACTGTCTAACTAAACGGCTACGCAATAAATAATCACCTTCAATCAATCAATAGAAATTATTAATTATTCCACAAATTGATACATGAACGCAATATTTTGGCATTTTTTTTAAATACCTACGCATTTATACGAAAACCTCGTATCCGTATAATAACTAAATTCATATGTGTATTCTATCTTTGTTTCACACAAGCTGTTGATTTCTAACAAATAAAATATATTCATTAAATGAATTAAAATAAATCATTTAACGTGAAATTTAAAAATGTTATCGTTTGAAAAAACATAGGTTTGTTGGGTTGGCGTAGTTGAATTCTCCAATTATTTGCTATTCATTAATTAGATACTATATTTAATCTAAGTATTCTTGCTACCAGCAAAATCAGTCTAAAATATTATAGCACTAGCTGACGTGCTCGACGTTTCTCTACTTTCTATAAACGTTTTATGTATATGTAAATCTTAAAGAAGTATTTCTTCAAATGACAATGAAATCTCTATCAAAATCCGTTTCGTAGTTTAAAAGAATAAAGAACACAAACAGACAGACGCGGATGGCGACTTTGTTACTATTTAGAAATAATTTTTCAGTAATCTTTTTATTTGTTTATAAAACAACTAATATTTCAATGTCTAGATTTATTACGTTTATAAAGTAGATCCAAAGATATCTCAATTTTAATCATTTATACGACATAGTAAAACACATTTATACGACATAGTAAAACACATTTATACTACATAGTAAAACACATTTAAACTACATAGTAAAAAAAAATTATACTACATAGTAAAACAGTTTTTTGTTTCTTATTTAAAGTTGAATCTATTCGAATTTCACATATGTTTTCGGTAATGAATTAATGCAAATCTCGGAAGCGGAAATTAACCTACACCTCCACATCCGATCGAGCTGAAACTCACCAGACAGACTCGTTATCGATTACAATGCATTCTATCAACTTTTGGTGGCAATACAAATATACGCATTTCTCTAAAATTGGAAAACATTACAGCAGTTGATATTCGAAATAAATATCGGTCCTACAATCGGGATTTGGTTCAGTTGTTAGCACAGTTGACTCGAACACTGGGGAGGAAGGTTCAATCCTCATTTTAAACAAAATAATATAATTTAACATTTTTTTTTAATATATCTATTAATGAAAATAGTGTCATAATGTCAACTATTCAAAGGGGTTTTTTTTTTTATTCTTTCATTTGAGGCTTTTACATTTCATGATTATTAAAGGTAGATAATGAAACAAACTGAGTACGAAATATATATTTTAGAACAATATAATATAATTACTTTATTTCGTTGGCTGAAATGTTATTTTTTTATAAAATCAAATAAATAGCAAATATAAATTAGAACATGGAACGACCCCCGTGGTCGAGGGTCAAATCCCTAAAAGCGCAATGAACATTATTAACTTAATTTGTGCCATTTTGCAATACCGCAGGTTTCAGACTGCATGGTGGTCTCAGTAGTGTCCTGGTAAACTTCCATTCCGAATCGAATAGTTGATTAAAGTAGCGCTTCAGTTGTGTTATGTGACCAGATACCGGATCCGAATAGACAGATACTTCCTCACCTTCCTTTCCACCAACTTCTTCCTCTCCACATTGCCTCAAAACCCCGATTGGAGGTGCCATAGTCCCACTGAATTTAACAACTGGGACTCAAGTGCGGTATTCACATTCTTCTTTAATTCTTAATTTATAATGAAAAAAAACATATCAATTAAAAAATTAGAAGGCAATTGAAAAATTATATCATGATATGGTAGAACTGTTTGAGAGTCTTGCGTTTTTGCATCCGTCAACGACGCTAACCTATAAAACCAGAACAAAAACAAAACTTATGACAGTCAGATTTTACTCTTTGGCGCGTTAAGTTTTTATCACGTTTGTACTAGTGCGATCATTGTATAATTTTGGTACAATCAGATATCAGAGTCATTTCGGATGTGACACAAAGAACAGGTTAAAACGAAGTGTAATTACCATAATCTGTGCCTATTAAAAGTGCAGCGGTCAGGTTAATATTTACCATTTTGTTGAAGTGTATTCGTAGTGTGACTGACAATGGAAGCAGAAAAAAATCATCAATTAGAGTCAGCTCTCCTGGCCTGCCGGTCCCGCGCAGACCTGAGACGGCTCCGGGGGATGGACTCTCCCTCCTTCCCTTTCATCACCTTGGCTTGCAAGCACAACAGGGCTGACTTATTGAAGTTTTTATTGAAGGACGACACCTCTGATGGTGCAGTTGTTGTTTCCCGCCAGTTTTCAGTGGAGATAGAAGATGAAGGACATGATGCCATCCGCTTCAGTAATGTGGAGCTCCTCCGCACACTTCTCGGGTCAGTAACTACTGAACTCTCGGAGCGACTCCTCTCCGAGTCTTACGAGGAATTACTTTTGATCAATGTCCTCTTGTCAGAGGAAATGCACCTGTTTGTACAATACAAGTTACTCGATCTACGTTTCTTCTTCAAAGGCGATGAAGCGCTTCCTGCCACTTCCATGGCTGATATCCAAGAACGCATCCAAATGCTTGTGGAAAATATAGCGCAAGTTAATACTTATACAGACGTGGACAGTCACTTTTTATACACAGCCAAGTTTATAGCTCAGAATATCCATATACTGAAACAGCATTTGAAGTCGACTTACAATATTTTGCCCTGGGAAGAAATGGAGTTCTGCTTGGTGAGCTTTGTGTCCGCCCACATTCGGAGACAAGAATTAAATTTATTTTATCTGTCCGTACTGAGGAAAGAGAGATTACTAAAGGAATTGAACACGTTCGCTTTTGCTTTGCAAGAGTTAAAGGAACACATTGAGTCTACAGATATCTGGGAACTTCGGAAATCGGTGATTCTTAGTCGCGAGAAGACTGCCGATGACATCAGCAGCAGATACCCACACTTGTACGCTGACTATAAGCAGGTGAGAGACATTTCTTCGCTCCACATTATAAACACATATCTAGACGCGGCCTTGCTGGCAGACCCTGCTACTAGACTCGGTCAGTTGACTATCAAGAGAGCCCTCCAGGTGACGGGAGAACATCTGAAGAACACATTGGACAGCCCCAAGCTCCCCCCAGCCGTGAGTGATCTTCTCCTCCTCTCTGCACCCAAAGAAACCAGTAAAGTGTTAAAGGACTTACGCAACTCTCTATCTCATCCACACCTAGAGTCAGAAGACCCTGTACTATATTCTAACATTCAAAATGACATTAAAAAGATTGCATCTGTCATCACTGACATAACATACTCCAGTAAAGTTAAAAAAATAAAGTTTTTGATGACCACTCACCAATTCTGACAGTGCAGATGAATTTCATGAAATTTCAAATGTCTTTCGTAATGTTGACATTGCGGATGTACAAGAAACAGATTCTGTTACAAGAGGTCACCGAAAAATTGAAGATTTGATTGTAGACATTATTATAAAAGTAGTAGATACTACTGCATATGAACAGAAGCTGTTTGCTGACATAAAAAATGTCCTTGAAACATCCAAAATACAACGAAATTTGACAATGATAGACTTTTCCACTTTGAAATCAATAGATTTTTTTTCTGACGTTTTAAATAGAAAGAGTAGAGAAATAAATGTCAATGTAATGAGGACCATGAAATTTACAGTTAGTAAAGCCATAAACAAGTTTTCATCTCAAGAAAATTGTATTGGAATTGAAAGAGATTGTTTACTAGCCGACCTATTATCCAAATTTTATAACAGCGTGTCTATGAGAATTAAACCAGAGATTGCCGTTCAAATAAAATTTTTGATAGCCAAAATTTATCTTACTGGATTATTTGACAAGGGTAATATTAAATATATTGATGTATATGGTAGACAATTATTTTTGGACGAATTCAATAAAAATGACCTAGGACAGAAAAAATGCAAAAGTGTTAAAAACAGTGGGGAGATAATTAGTAAACAACTCACTCAGAAATTAACTGAACTTGGGAAAATCGTACAAAGTCATAGAATGTGCGATCATTTAAATGACCGTTTTTCTTTACTCTACAAAGATAATATAACAAATAGATTTATGGTAGAAGGTCTAGTGCTTGATATTGTGTCCCTTTTAGATAGCTCCAAGTGTGTTCCCAACAATGGGCTGTATCTAGATGGGGACATGCCTCTGTTAAGCGGCAAGTGCTTACGCAACCATTTGGCTCACGGGAACGCCTTGGTAGACATTCTGCCAACTGATGCTTGGTCCGCTGTGCTCCTAAATGCCGTAAAACTTACTGAAAACAAAGACCTTTTATTGAACTGTAAAATAGGGAATATTTTAAAACATAATATAAAACAATTGAGACGGAGATACGAGCGGGGCTTATCCATTCTTAATAAACAGGAGGAAATGTGGAAGTCTCTGCTTGACGGAAACTTTGAGAAATTCGAATTAGGAATCGCGGGAGGAACTGATATATGTTCAAGAAATAGAGATTTGTCAACTACGCTACACTACGCTGCGCGGGGACCAAATATAAAAACTATCAAATTTTTGACTAAACAGAAAATGATTAACACTGAATCGAGAGATGTCAACGGTCACACCGCCCTGCACGTAGCCGCAACCTTTAGTCGAGATGTCGCTGTGAAATTCTTAGTGACCGAAATGGGAATTGCAATTAATCAAGTTGATGATGCCGGAAGGACACCGTTACACTTGGCTTCCCGAAATGGCCACAAGAAAACTGTTGTGACACTACTTTCACTGGGAGCCCATAAAAATATTAAAGATAATGGAGGATTTTCTCCTTTGTATTATGCGGTGATGAACAATTATTTAGATGTGGTCAAAATCCTCTTGGAGAAAGTTGCTACTGTGGATGAAAATAATGTTACCGGGAGCTTTACTTCCCTTCACACAGCCGCAGAATTCGGTCATGTAGAAATGGTACAGTACTTGCTGCTACATGAAGCTGAAGTCAATGCTAAGACTAGCCTAGGTGCCTTACCATTGCACCTGGCAGCTTTGAATGGTCACCAAGAAGTTGTTAAAGCTCTACTAGAGAAGGGGGCTCATGTGAATCTTAGGGAGCCGAAGGGGCAATATCCATTAGACTTTGCGGTAGAAAACAACCACGAAGAGACCGTCAAGATTCTCTTGAAGAAAGGAGCTTTTGTTAATAACGGAGACGTGACATACAATAACACCCCCCTCCACACAGCTGTTTCTAATGGCAACGCATTCATCGTAGAGCTACTGTTAAAATATAAAGCTAATGTCAATGCTAGAAGAAATGATGGCTTCACCCCACTTCACTTTGCCGCCGAGAGTGGACACGCAGATATAGTTGACCTCCTGTTGGAGAATGGAGCTCTGGCGGATAGCAGAGAAGAAAAAACAGGATCAACGGCATTACACGTTGCTGCCTGGTTTGGCAATAATTCTGTTATAGAGTCTTTAATCCAAAGGGGAGTCGACATTCATGGCCAAAACAGAGATCAAGAGACGGCACTGCACCTGGCTGCACTAGGAGGTCACCAGCAAGTGGTAGACATTTTGCTAGCTGCCGGAGCTAATGTAAATTCTGTAGACAAAGAAGGTTCCACAGCTCTGCATCTCAGTGCTAGAAATGGTCATGAAGCTATTTCAGAGGCTTTGATTAAAAAAATAGCTAAAATACAATGTAAAAATAATCGTCATTGTACACCATTGCACGAAGCCGCTGCTAAAACTTTCAACGAGAAAAGCATTCAAATGCTGCTGAAGTATGGAGCCGATGTTAATGAGAAAGGGGAGCTTGGTTGCTCAGCATTGCACCTTGCGTCGTTTGCTGGAAACAGTTTAGTGGTAGAAGCATTGCTTCAGGGAAAGGCGGATGTTGATGCCCAGGCCGATGGTGGTATTACTGCGTTGCAACTGGCTGTCAGTGGAAATCACAAGGCGGCTGTTGAAATATTGTTGAAGTATGGAGCGAACGTGAACCACTTGGATTCTACTGGTCTGTCTGTATTATGCGGCGCAGCAAGGAATAACAATAAGGACTTGTTGGACATATTGATTGCCAAAGGAGCCGATGTTAATGTTGGTGGAGGTCAACTTCTGTTATCTGCAATTAAAGCAGGACATAGACTTGTAGTTGATACTTTGTTGAAGAATAAAGATGTTGACATAAATATTACGGATCGAGATGAATCAAACCTCTTATGCACGGCTGCTTTAAGTGGTGATGAGTCAATAGCCAGGGCGCTGATAAAAAGGGGTATTAAAGTTACAGATTGCTTACAAAACGGTTCACCTTTACTCATTGCAATGTCGTTAGGACATAATGAGTTTGTCGAAGTTTTACTAGAAAATGGAGCTAATGTAAATCCCCTGGATCCTAATTTATCACCGCTGTATTTCGCGATCCAGTTGAACAATTCGTACGTAATGGAGAGATTACTTTACTGGGGAGCAAACTCTAATATCAGAGATTCGAAGAATAGATCTCCATTAGAGATGGCAATTCTTAAATCCCAAATTCAAAATACCTCAATATTATTGCAACAAGTAGGTTCTAGGATTAACGAGAGAGGCCCAGAAAACTGGACTTTGCTTCACATCGCGGCTCAAGCAGGTAATCTTGAAGTAATAAAACTCTTGATAGACAGAGGAGCAGATGTAAATTCTAGAAACATTCTAGGTTCTAAACCAATTCACATAGCCGCTAGAGACAGCCATCATCACATTTTGGCTTTCTTCCTGGAGCTTGGGATGAGTATTGATGATCCGGGATCCGCCGGCTGGACCATGATGCATTGCGCCGCTGCAGGAGGGCAGCTAGCTGTGGCTCAATACTTGATAGACAAACGTGTCAATATTAATTCCACTGATTTAAACGGATCCATGCCTATTCACTGCTCTGCCCAACAGGGATACTCAGAGATGGTCAATTTTTTATTGAATAGCGGTGCAGTGTATAATGCCATGGACAAACTTGGTAGAACCCCTGCAGATTTGACTAAAAGTCGAGATATTAAAGAAGTGTTGGAGTCAATTGGAAAACTGTTTAAGGCCGTCAAAAAAATGATGTTTCGATGGTTGGCTTTTTGGTTAAAGACTTGGAAAAATATATGGATGCAAAGAGTTCTGATAATGCAACACTTTTACACATCGCCTCCTGGAAGGGCTTTCAAGAGGTGTGTGACATTTTATTAAAGAGCAAAGCCAATCCCAATGCTGTCGGGAAGGGCGGCAATTCTCCTCTGCATTACGCATCCAAATACTCTCATCCGGGAATAGTTCAATCTTTGTTGAAAAATGGCGCAGCATACGACCTCAAGGCGGACAATATGAAGACTCCTTTAGATTTAGCAACACAAAATGATATCGTATCTTTGCTGCAAATAGTTGCACTTTTTTTCAAGAAAGTACACACCTGTGATATTAAGGTAATTAAAGAAATATCCAAAATAATGGATGTAGAAATCATAAAGGCGGTGATGAGGGCTTGCGACACCAATGGCAATACACTTGTGGTTGTTGCTATGAAATGTGGTTTCCCCGAGATAGAACAATTAAAGCAGGTTTCACAGGCAAATGTTCCAGACTCATTATACACGGTGGAAACAATGTTAATGCTTGAAAGGTTTACAGAAGCCATACATATTTTAAAACATCTGCTTGATGAGAGAATCGAAATTTTGGGAGAGGATAATCCGGGAACGCTGGACATCCAATATGAAATAGCTGTAGCATTGTACAAGCAAAGTAAATATTTTGAAGCCATGCCCATGTTGGAAGATATCTGTAGGAAGAGAGTGGAAGCATTTGGTCCTCACGACCCCGTCTCCCTGGAGACCAGGAGTACCGTGGCTTTATTATTACACCGGCTTGGAAGGAACACGGAGGCCTGGGACATGTTCCAGGAAGTTATGCTGTGGCAACAGGAAGTGCTGGGGGAAGGGCATGAGCAACTAATGCTTACTAAAACCCACGCAGGGCTTGTGCTTCATGCCCTTGGGAAACTCGAAGACGCCTTGTGCTTGAACATGCAAGTTTATAAAAGATATAAAAACACCTTAGGTTCCCATCACCATGACACTCTGCGTCTTCAAAATAACATTGCCATGGTGTTGAATGGTCAAGGAAAGCACGATGAAGCCTTTGCTATATATCAAACCGTTTACGAAACTAGAAAAATGATTCAAGGACTGAATCACTCCGAGACTCTCAGAGCCAGGCGCAATATGGCAACTGTTCTTATGAGGCAAAATAATTATGATGAAGCTTTGAAAATCCTTCAGGAAACATTAGCTATTCAGAAGAATGTGTTTGGACTCAATCACAGTGACTCTGTTTATACTAGGTAATATTTTTCAATGTACCTAGAGAGTTATCCGATGAGAGCTTCCTGAATAGCGCTTTAGCTGGAATTCCAAACATGGAGCAAATGGACACTGGAGAGATGATTTCGAATTGCCGACTCAGCCATTTGGCTGGCGCTCGATCTGGCTCAACCTGTCATCGAGTGTATGAGGTTCCGGCTAAGCTACGTCATCTGTTAGTAGAACAGGAACGGGTATTCGTGGATTGGACGGTGTGCCGTGTACGAGATTTTATAGGGCTTACTGTGTGCTCTAATTGCCAGATGACTGGACATTCATTCAAATTTTGTAAGGAAAAACCAAGATGCGCTCACTGCGCCAAGGAAGGACACGGACGTGAATCGTGCCCAAGCGCTGAAGCCAAGCCGGTATGTGCAACATGCACGAGGTTCGGTAAGGCCGCGGACCACCCGACGGGAGACAAGGAATGCCCAGCTTATCAAGCAGCACTATCCAGGGACTTGGCAACCATCGACTATGGCTTTAAATAATTATATAGAAGATGACTGTGAAGTGGACTTTATAAGAACAAACAATTTGAATCAATGGGTAAAAATGAAACGTAAAAGTGAGATAGGAGATTTAATTTGCATCCAAGTTAATATTAGATCAATATGTAAATATTGGGATGTATTACATGTATACTTAAATAGTTGCTGGGAGTTTGTAGACATTTTAATGCTATGCGAAACTTCCATACAAACTGACCTTATTGATTTATATGAGATACCGGGCTACACATGCTATAACTATTGCCGCACTAACAAGTCAGGTGGGGGCATTCTACTATATGTTCGGAATAATATTGTATTCAAACAAAAACAACTAGAATCGTTTTATTTTGAAAATGTATTCGGTGTAATTACTCTTCCAAATAAAGAAAATATTAGTATTTTAGCAATATATCGACCGCCGAATCTTAGCAAACAATCATTTATTGGGGAAATAACATCTGTTTTGACAAGTTTCATAGATCCTCTCGATAATGTTTTGTTCTTTGGGGATGTTAATCTAAATTTGATGAATTACCAAGATCCTGCTGTAATCTCATATGAAAATATTCTAGCTAGCAATTACTTAATCAAGTGTATAGACGGCGTGACTAGAGAAGCAATTGTAGACGGACGCGTTACACGCTCATGCATCGATCACATTTATGTTAGGTACAATAACGGGCATAAACAAGTGGACGCGTTATCAGCGTGCGTATGCGAGATTGCTATAGCAGATCATTACATGGTCGCAGTTAATATTAAATATGACGAGCAAAAGGAACCTTTAAACATTGCGAAGGAGATTATTGTTTTGTCCCAAAAACGTATAGACAGCCAAATACATAAAATAAATTGGAATTCCTTACTTGATGAACAAGACAGTATTACACTGTATCAAAAAATTAAAAACAATTTTATTAACCTATACGAAAGATGCACAGTATCATTCCTGAAAAAACCGAATAAAAGACCAAACAGGATCAAAAATTGGATAACTACTGATATTTTAGAGAAAATTAAAAAAAGAGATTTGCTATTTCGAAGGTGGAAGAATTCACCAACCAATAAAAATTACGAAAATGAATACAAGGCCTTTCGAAATAATGTTAACAAACTAATTACTAAACAAAAATCATATTTTTTTAAAGATAAATTTAAAACATGTTTCAATAATACTAAAAAAACGTGGGATGAGATAAATAAAATTTTAGGAAGAAAAACTAAAAGCAATTGTGATGAAGTCATCTCGCGATATGTGATAAAAGATCAGACAGTGGAAAGTGTAACTAACCAATATGTGAATTATTTTTCAGATACTATATGTCATATGTTGCACAAGTGTGATTTTAAAGCATCTAATATTGATACAGTAGAATTACCTCACAGTATGTACCTACCTAAAGCAACTATCACGGAGATAACAAATATTGTTAAAAAAATTAAAAACTCAAAATCTGCTGCAATGGATAGTATAAGAATGCACGACATAAAAAAACATATAAATATTTTAGCCCCAATTATTACGCACTTAGTAAATAGACTTATTATTCAAGCAGAAATACCTGATGATCTAAAGTGTGCTATAATTAGACCTATTTACAAAGGTGGAGTACACTCAGAGATAGGAAACTATCGACCTATCAGTATCTTGCCTGCACTTGAAAAAATCTTTGAAAAATATATTTCTTTAAAATTAAACAAATACTTACAGAAATTTTCCATTATAGACAAAAATCAATATGGCTTTCAAAAGAAAAAGAGTACTGAAATATTATTACAGGATTTCTCGAATTATGTAAATAATGAATTAAATAAAAAAATGCATGTTTTAGTATTATTTATCGATAATTCCAAGGCGTTTGACACAATTAATCCGCAAAAATTATTAAATATTCTAGAAGCAATAGGAATCAGAGGAAATCTACTAAATTTATTTAAAAATTATCTATCTAATAGACATATCTGTGTAAAAATATTTGAAAAACTGAGTGGGAAAAAAAAAATGTACGCCGGTGTCCCGCAGGGGTCAATTTTGGGACCCACCCTCTATATAATATTTGTATCAATAATGAGTAAACTATTCTCACATGTTAAACACTTTGTATATGCTGACGACACGGCACTGGTCATATCGGATGAACAATTATATACTGCGATTAAATATATGCAAGAAGACTTTATATCTCTGATTAAATGGTGTCATGACGTAGGATTAATTATAAATACAAAAAAAACTAAACTCATGCACATAAGATCTCCACATGCAAAAGTTTCCATCATGCCTGAAATAATTTCTCATAACTTTACCTGCATCCATCAAAATATTGTGCAGCCCTGCTCATGCGAAACGATTGAGCTAGTAAACGAATATGTTTATTTGGGCGTGACTGTTGATTGCTACTTTAAATGGGACATACAAATACACAAAATTTGTAAACGGCTGCGGGCGATAGTGGGTAGAATATACAAATTGAAGTGTTTCGTTCCTGTGAATACCTTAAGAATTATTTACATGTCACTCGCGGAATCAACTTTAAGATATGGAATAACCACTTGGGGACATTCTTGCAAAACAAATTTAAATTACGCACAATCAATACAAAATTCTATCGTTAAATTACTAGTTAAAAAAAATATTTTTTCGCAAAGACGAAACATTTCACTTTTGTATCAAAATTTAACAGTTTTGCCGGTGCAGGCCTTATTGTGGTATAAAATATTAATTCAGCACATATCTGACTCTGAGTATAAGAGGAAAGTTGAACATGGGCACAATACTAGGTTCACAAAGAATGAAGGCATGCTTGTACCTAAACATAATAATAAATACGGACAGCGAACCCTTGAGTATAATGTGCCTAAAATATATAATATGCTACCTGGTAATATTAAGAAATGCGAATTTCCAAATAGAGTCAGATATTTGCTGAAAACGTGGCTACTAAGTAGAAATAATTTGTATTAGGCGATTTAATGTGTAAGTTTATTGTTATTGTATAAATTAAGGTCTAAGTTGTAATCTGTAAAAAGTTGTAATAAAAATCCTGTTTGACAAACTACTTAACTGTAGTTTAACGGGATATATATGAAATAAATAAAAAAAAATAAAAAAAAAACTCAAAATCTTATGAAGTGCCTATATCTGAATCAGAAAAATGTACACGATGCCCTGAAGGTTCACAAGGGGGGGTTGAATGCGAAGAATGTCACGTTTGGCCCCAACCATTCAGATTTCGCAAAGCTTGATGGACTTCTTGATATTATAGATAAACAATTAAATTTAAATTTGGATTTAGATGTCGGCTATGTTCCTCCTTGTGATGTTAATTTACTAAAAGCAGCCAGTGTAGGGGATGTGGGCGAAGTTGGTAACTTAATATCGTCGTCGTAGAAGTTTCTGGAAACCCTTACCCAAAACATGAAGTCGAACCATAGAAGTCGCTGAAAAATTATTCAAAACCTAGTCCCCCTCAGCACAGGATCTCCTAGTGAGGAGGACTATAAAAATCTATATCAATTAATCATATAAATATATATAATTCTTATAAAAATGTTTAAAAAAATGTAATATAGTAACTAAATAAAAAAAAAAAATAAAAAAAAAAAAATAGTGAATGGATCGGATGTGAACACTGCGGATAGCGAGGGTAGAACGGCTCTGCACTTTGCCGCCACGGTGGAGGTTATGGAGCTGTTGCTGGACAGTGGAGCCGACGCTACTGCCGTGTCACAGAAGGGGAACACCCCCCTGCACCTCGCCACGTCTCGAGCTTGCGGACAAATGGTCCGTTTCTTATTGCAGAACGTTAAGAAGACCAAACCCAGTGCCTACCATAAGTTTATCAATGCTAAAACTGTAGTGCACGGTTCCACAGCTCTGCATGTTGCTGCTAAGAAGGGCATCACTGATATTGTGAGTTGCCTGTTGGAGCACGGTGCGTGCTACAACAGTCGAAATAGAAGCGATGATCGCACGCCTCTGCAATGTTCTCGCAGTCCCTCTGTTACCCGACTGCTGCGTTTAGCCGAGGATGTGTTTGCGATGGCGGGGCGGGGCGGCACTGTGCTTCCTCAGGGAGACAAGAAGCATTTGGCGGCGGTGATGAACTCGAGAGATATAGAAAACAGGACTCCCCTACAGCTGGCCGCAGCTCATGGCCATACCGCCACTGCCAGACTTCTTGCTGGGCTTTTAAAAACACTGGATTAATCTCAGTGGCGGATCCAGGGGGGGGGGTCACGGTGGTCATGACCCCCCCCCTGGGCCCCAGCCCAGGGGGGGTCATGACTACCTAGGTCCTGGGCCCATCCAGGACCTAGGTGGACCACTAATTAAAATTGTTAAACATAATATTTTTATATATTTTTTGTCACAATATAAATTTTATTTAAGTACTTTCAATATTTAATTAATTTAATATAATACTTTGTTTGACGGCAAACGCATTATTCGGGAACGAACGCATCGAAAATTCGAATGTTACCGCGTCACCGCGCACCGCCACCGGCGCGCGCTTCTGCCGCCACCTTTCATATTATTATGACACATTTCGTGTAACCACGTGTGACGCTTGCGCGCGCTTTGTTTCGACTAACGTCTAGCGTCTAGCAAAACCTAACCTCAATCGGAACGACTAAACTTTATTAATAAAGTGTTTACTTTTATTTGTTTACTAAGTTAAAAAAAATAAGTTCCAATATAAGTAATAGTGTTCTTAAAAACTGTTGCTGCAAATTCAATTCATTACAAGAAATGGTAAGTAATCTAATCAGTTTCTTCATTATGCCAGTGTATGTGTGTTTAAACTCAAATGTTATTTGTTAATGTTCTAAGGCTGGGGTTAGACTCGTAAGTTTTTTTCCTGTAAATCGCTCTTGAAGGCGAGTTTGGCCAAATTCCCAATGTAAACGACACCAAAAGTCACTTAACGTAATTTTAGTAAGTTACAGAACTTATTCTTTCGGAAGTTTTTTGACAGGTCTGGACAGGTCTAACGCGCCCGCGCGAATTACCAGCCTTCCTATACTTCCTAAAGCAATTCTTAAGGCGAGACACAACCTCGTTCATCGAGGTTTTGCCCAAGGCTAACATTTTAATTTATTTCGGCGAAATTATAATTGAATTTAAAAAAAATAAAATTATGCCGCACGAGGGATGCAAGTTATTTATATTTTAGATTAATAAAACAATACCTTACAATTAATATATTTTACGTTCAAAGATTTTAAAACTTTATAACCCGTGTATAACTATAAAGTTAGCGGACTTAGCGGTAAGTACCAGATTTTATTTTTCTAGATGATGAATTAATAACTTCGGAAGTGGACACATTTTTAATATTTGTAACAAATTCTTCAGAATCAATTAAAATGAAGGCTAAAAGTGTGGATAGATTTTTTTACTAAGATTACGAAAACGTTAGTAATTTTTTTTAGAAATGCATAGTATTATTTTTAATGATGGATTTTGAATGAAAATGTTCCGTCTCCGATTGTGTTCCCTTAATTTTGTAAAATTCCACACTGATTATTTTTTTTATACGGCAACACTTTGATATCCGGCGAATTTTTGAATTTGACGTTTAACGTTCACTAGATTTATTGTTTGTTCTCTGCGAACTTAACCACTTAACCTTTGATTTGACTTTTTGCATGAGTAGGTGGTTTGGTATATTTATGCTTTTTGCTAAATATGGCGGTGTTTTGACAGATGTTATGAACAGAACTCCGTACAATTTCATGCCATTTTTGTGACATTCGTGTGGAAAACGTTCTTTTTAAATGACTTTCGGCTAGTTAATTACCGTTTTTTTGCACATATAAAATTATGTCCCGTCTTTCCGGTTTATAAAAAATGGTCTGATTTTTCGAGTTGAAATTTTAAAAAAATCACCAGGGTTTCAAAAATACGATTAAAAAAAAATACGGAACGTCTTAGAATATTTAGTAGTAGCGCCCTTCGTGGCAGCAGGACGCGTCCTAACGCTTCCTCCAACCGCTTTGTGTTTTTTTAGTATTTTCAAGGGAAATGAGGCAACATCCCTTTGAAATTATTTTTAAAATCAATCCATCAACATTTGAACTTAAATAAAAATAAACTTAATAATTATTAGAACTTTATAATATGTGATTTGAGTGCAGTGTTTTAAAGTGAATATTCTGAAATTTGCTCAAAAATATCGGACTTTCGAAACGAACGGCGACCGGTAAATGCACTCCAGATGTTATCAACAAAATTCTCGGAAACTGGGCAAGCTTGGACACTGGCAAGTTTTTTTTACTAAGCCCAGGGCAATTTATTACCCAACCGTCGCTTTTTATTGCGGACAGAATGCACCACTTCAACAATTACCAGGAACAGGATTACATGGAGATAAATGATGGACTTGCCAAACGTCACAGCGGTGCTGCCAGGTTCTCTTATCTATGTGAGGTGTCAGCGCTTTATTAGCAGCATATACATACCTGGACGCTGTTGTTGGACGCGGTGGACTCTCTTACTGCAGCAGCTGGTCCAGTTCCTTCACCACTTAGGATTCTTGCTGCAGAGTCTCCATCTTCTATCTTCGTAGAACGTCACAGCGGTGCTGCCAAGGTCTGGTATCTGTGAGAGGATAGTGTGTCAGCGCTTTATTAGCAGCAGACACATACCTGGACGGATGACGAACCTCGTGCTGGCACTGTTGCCGGACGCGGTGGACTCTTTCGCTGCAGCAGCTGGACCAGTTTCTTCACCACCTGGGATTCTTGCTGCAGAGTCTCCATCTTCTATCTTCGTGTCACCTGTTCCTTTACTTCATTTTACTTAACTTAACTTCACTCTATTTTTGTAATATTTATATTTTCTGTAATACCTGCATCAACTGTAAAGCGCCCCTGAGGTGATATCTCACAAAAGCGGCGCTATACAAATTATCCAATAATAAATAAATAATAAATTTGCCTAAACCGGATTTTTTTTTAAATGAGATGCATGTGGCCTATTATCGGTCCAATCCTTTCTAATCCTAATGTTTCTGTTTTTAACATTTACGGCCAATTATTAATCAGGCCAAAATATGACGGTGCAAGGCGCTCGGTTTTAAAATTTATAAAGCACAAGAATCGAAATATTTCCAGCGTTTATATTCCTCTTAAATATGGAAGTACAGTACTTACATTTATTAATAACATTTGCTGCACACGATTGGTCCTAAAGGAGTTCAAATTTTTAATTCATTCGGCCTCACTATTGAGAAGAGCACGCTGGAAGGCATTATTCTACTCTTCGATAGACTGGATAGACACTTCATACCTACAGTGAATATTACAGTGGAACGATTCAAATTCTTTACCAGGAAGCAAAGAAATAACGGTCAACAAGCTGTTATTATTTGTCTATTTTGTCGTGACAAGCAAAGTGTTACAATAATAATGTCGAGTCAAATTCTGCAAATGCAGAATGCTACGGATATGGTTGGCGAGTGGAAACGTTTTAAGCAATCATTTCTTTTATATATGATGGCGAATAACTACAACGAGGAAAAGGAAATTCAAAAAGTTGCAAGATTCCTACACACAATACTATGTTGAAGACACACCTGACACAATGTTATATTGTGGTGAAATAAGAACACGATTAATAATTGTAATCTGTACTGTATTGGTTGACAATTGACATTACACGAGCCTACGCCGCCCGGGCTTGCGGAGCAAAAGACAATCTTAATGATATACCTAGTGTTACCATATCCAACAATACCTACAATACATTACTTGTATATATTATTATCAAAATTAAATTATAACTTCTTGTAACTGTAACTGACCGGACCTAAGTCCTCCATCACAACACAAGCAAGCATTTTCGGCTTTCTGTGGTGGTGGTAGGAGTTATTGTTGGGTTATTCGTAACCCGGGAATGTTTGTCTTTCTTTAAAAAAAAAAAAAAAAACTTGACCACGACTACGTGACCCCCCCCCCTGGCGCCAAAGCTGGATCCGCCCTTGATTAATCTATGGCAACACTGGGCTTCTATTTTATGCTGAGGGTGTTTGTGTTTTTAGTTAGTATTCACAGTTCATGCAAAGTCGTGTAATACTTTATTACAAAGATTTCAATGCGCAGACATTATATGTTTCCTGGGCGAATTATTTAGCGAAAAATCTATTTATTTTATGTAAGTAATTGGTTTAGTTTCGTTAATAATTACCCATTTTTTTAAAAGTAATTCAATATCAAATTTAATTTAACATTTGTTTCAAAAATTTTAAACAAATGGTTCAAAGGATGCATCCCTGTATTATAATATCTTTGGATGCCACTGACTTAACAAAGCTAATATAATAATGTTCCGAGTACCAAATCGTACCACGAGACTTCCTGAGTTGTTCTTTGTTAATTATTCGAAAACAAACTAGTTTATTCATTCCCAGTCTGAGAGCTACATAGTTTTAGAAAAAAAATCAGTTATGTTGATATTTCCATTTATTCCATAATAAAATTGTATCAGACGTAATCGTGTGACACATAAGACTGTAAGGGGCCGGTGATCCCAATCTGTGGAGGCGTAAGATGTCTTCCTTCAGTGGCGTGGAGGGGTAGAACGGGGCCGTCTCTGATGCCGTTGTAGCTGGTCCGAATGCTGTTTTCGCGTCCTTGATGCTGATTCCGGGTCTGGTCCGAAGGGGTAGGCAAGTCCGTGGTCCAGGGTGAAGCGGGGGTCAGAGTGAAAGAGGGCGAGTAGAAGCAGAAGTCGGAGCGAGGTAGAAGGCAGAGCAGAGAGAGAGGTGTTGAGCTGGTGGTGGTTTCTGGTTATCTGCCGTTTTGAGCAATATTTTTGGCGGGCGCGCGGACGCTCACACGGGCCCACTTTCTCTTTGATTCCTGGAATCCGTGAGCCGTGTAGCGACGCTATCGCGGCGCCCCCCGGGCCGTCTACCGCCGCTCGGCCGGTAGTTTCTTTGTTTGGGCACGATCCTCAGAACCGTGCCCGTGGGACGTAATGACGGCGTACCACCGGTCATTTGTGACGCTATGACGGCGCATGGCGCACGGCACGGCTTCCCACTACGTTTTGGCACGGTTCTAACAATCGTGCCCGAATTAAATTATGATTTTACCAGCTCTCACAATACTTCTCTGCCCGTATACCTCCAGCCAAGCTCCGACGTTCATTTATTGTAACAATTTTACATTTACATAACAATTTTACAAATTTCTACATTATTTAGGGTTTACAGGTTAATTTTACATACATTTACAGGCAGTTTATTCAATTTAAAGACAGGCAAAGTTAAGGCAAATGGCAGATTTTAATATGGGGCGACCGCGTCCGATACCGGAGCAGTACGTCCGTTACACTCCCCCCGTGGAGCTCGGCTACACTCTTTGCAAGCGGCGTGCTGCGACATGGTCCCCGGCGGCATTTCCGGTGGCATGGTCCCCGGTGGCATGGTCCCCGGCGGTATGGTTCCCGGCGTTATGGTCCCCGGCGGCATGGTCCCCGGCGGCATGGTCCAGGGCGTTGGCAGCGAGGCTGGTGGGGCGGTGTCCGGACAAACCATCCTCAGTGTTGTCCCGAGCTGGCGGGCGGCCCGCTGATGTTCGACCGAGCTGCTCGGCCGCGCTGCTCGGCTTTTTTCGGTGAGGCCCGACCGCGGCACCGCGTTGGTCAGCCGCTTCAGGAACGCGGCAGGCTGCACCACGGTGGCCGCGTGCGTCTGGTCGGCCACCTTACCCAACCACAAGAGGCGTAGGGCTAACGGCATCTTCGAGACGATCTCGCTGAGGAGGGCCGGGTTAGAGAGGTAATCACCCCGCAGGTTCCCCAGCGAAGCCACGATGTTCTGCACCGTGCCCGAGAACTCCACCAGAAGCTCGGTCGATGCGTCCTCTTGTAGTCGGGTCAGCCGCTTTATCCTATCGAACATGACAGCCGCGACAGAGTGCGCGCCCCCAAAGCGGTGCTCCAGGACATCCATAATTTCCGGCACCTGCGCCGGGTCCAGGAGGAGAGGGCTGACGGCTTCTCGTGCCTTTCCCTTCAGGGCACGCTGCAGCCGCATCAGATTCTCGGCCGCCGTCATCCCGCAGGTGGCTGTCGACTGGAGGAATCGCGCCTTCCAGGCTTGCCACTCTATGGCGTCGCCAGCGTAGGCCGGCAAGTCCTTTGCGCTGGACTGCTGGGCGATGAGGGATGCCATCCGCTCATCTTTGGGATGGTAGCGAGGTGTGCCACCGGCCTGGGACTGCCGGAGGGCGTCGGCGAACATGGCCGTCACCTGGACGAGAGGGACACTCCCTTGATGCACCCAGTCTCGTGTCTGCCTCGCTGCCTCATCCGCTCGGTTGCAGGCCCCATATCCGTCAGCGGGGGGCTGCGATGGCGAGTTTCCGCTCGGGGCAAATGCTGGGAACTGGGCGGGCCCGCGGGTCACACCGGGATAGCCGTACTGCGGCTCTGGTCCACCTCGCAGCGTCGCGGCGCCTGGGGAAGCGCCGTCCGTGAGTGGATCCGCAGCATGGTTTCTCTCCGTCCCGGTGTGAGCCCTCGAGGCGCGGCGCGAGCTCCCGAAAACATCTATAGGCTGGGCTGTAGTTTGTGGCACAGTGGGCTCTCCCCCCACTGTGTACGTAAGGCTGTGACCGGGGCCGCAAGGGGGCGCCGCAGTCTGCGGAAGGCCAGTGGTTTGCGCCTCCGCTGCGTAGCTCTCACTAGGTACGCTCGGAGGCGCCGGCGTCGGCGTCGGTTGGAAATCCAGCCACGGCGCTGTAGCTTGCAGAACAGTGGGATCTCCCCCCACTGCGTAAACAAGGCTGTGACGGGGGCCGCTAGAGGGCGCCGCAGTCTGTGGCAGGCCCACCCGTGGGCCAGTGGTTTGCGCCTCCGCTGCGTACCCCTGAGTAGGTACGCCCGGGGACGCTGGCGTTGGTCTGTAATCCAGCTGCGGCGCAGTGGTTCGCGCCTCCGCTGCATACCCGAAGCCGTGGGTGAAGCCGCTAGATGGCGCCGCCGTCAGTTGGTAGTTCGCTCGTGGTTCTGTAGCTTGCGGAACAGTGGGCTCTTCCCCCACTGTGTAGGCAAGGCTGCGACTGGATCCGCTAGAGGGCGCTGCAGTCTGTAGCAGGCCCACCCGTGGGCCAGTGGTTTGCGCCTCCGCTGCGTAGCTCTGAGTAGGTACGCCCGGGGGCGCCGGCGTCGGCGTCGGTAGGTATTCCACCCGTGGTTTTGTAGCTTGCCAAACAGTGGGCTCTCCCCCCACTGTGTAGGTAAGGCTGTAACTGGGGCCGCTCGGGGGCGCCGCAGTCTGTGGAAGACCCACCCGTGGTGCTGTAGCTTGCGGAACAGTGGGTTCTCCCCCCACTGTGTAGGCAAGGCTGTGACTGGGGCCGCTAGAGGGCGCCGCAGTCTGTGGCAGGCCCACCCGTGGGCCAGTGGTGTGCGCCTCGGGTGCGTAGCTCTGAGTAGGTACGCCCGGGGGCGCCGGCGTCGGCGTCGGTAGGTATTCCACCCGTGGTTCTGTAGCTTGCCAAACAGTGGGCTCTCCCCCCACTGTGTAGGCAAGGCTGTAACTGGGGCCGCTCGGGGGCGCCGCAGTCTGTGGAAGACCCACCCGTGGTGTTGTAGCTTGCGGAACAGTGGGCTCTCCCCCCACTGTGTAGGCAAGGCTGTGACTGGGGCCGCTAGAGGGGGCCGCAGTCTGTGGCAGGCCCACCCGTGGGCCAGTGGTGTGCGCCTCGGGTGCGTAGCTCTGAGCTTGCCCGGGGCCGCTAGATGGCTGGCTTCCGGGATAGGCTCCGTCGGGTTGCCAGGCTGCAGGTGAAGCGGTCCGCGTAAGGCCCTTCAGCATGGCGACAAGTTCTGCCATCTGTCGGGCGTGGTCGTCCTGCAGCTTCTGGGTGCGCCGCCTCTCAGCTCTTAACTCGAGCTGCGCCTGCCGGAGCGTGTCCTCGCTGGAAGCCTCGCTTCTTGACGAGACGTCGGCCGCGGCAGGGGGCGTCTGTGGTGGTGATGCGCCGGAGGGACCAGGCAGTGGGTCCGCTCGGGGATCAGAGGGGGCCAGGGGGGCGGTTGGCCGGAGTCCGGGGGGCGCGGCTGTGGCCGCCCCGGTCGGTGTGGGATCATCGCTTCCCTGCGATGAATCCCCGCCAGCGCTGTTCTTCCCAGAGCGCAGTGAAGGTGACATCTTATCCACAGAAAGATCCGGCTCGAAGGACCACTTATGTATCAGACGTAATCGTGTGACACATAAGACTGTAAGGGGCCGGTGATCCCAATCTGTGGAGGCGTAAGATGTCTTCCTTCAGTGGCGTGGAGGGGTAGAACGGGGCCGTCTCTGATGCCGTTGTAGCTGGTCCGAATGCTGTTTTCGCGTCCTTGATGCTGATTCCGGGTCTGGTCCGAAGGGGTAGGCAAGTCCGTGGTCCAGGGTGAAGCGGGGGTCAGAGTGAAAGAGGGCGAGTAGAAGCAGAAGTCGGAGCGAGGTAGAAGGCAGAGCAGAGAGAGAGGTGTTGAGCTGGTGGTGGTTTCTGGTTATCTGCCGTTTTGAGGGCATGTTGCACGTTTTATAGGCCACCGGCGGGCGCGCGGACGCTCACACGGGCCCACTTTCTCTTTGATTCCTGGAATCCGTGAGCCGTGTAGCGACGCTATCGCGGCGCCCCCCGGGCCGTCTACCGCCGCTCGGCCGGTAGTTTCTTTGTTTGGGCACGATCCTCAGAACCGTGCCCGTGGGACGTAATGACGGCGTACCACCGGTCATTTGTGACGCTATGACGGCGCATGGCGCACGGCACGGCTTCCCACTACGTTTTGGCACGGTTCTAACAATCGTGCCCGAATTAAATTATGATTTTACCAGCTCTCACAATACTTCTCTGCCCGTATACCTCCAGCCAAGCTCCGACGTTCATTTATTGTAACAATTTTACATTTACATAACAATTTTACAAATTTCTACATTATTTAGGGTTTACAGGTTAATTTTACATACATTTACAGGCAGTTTATTCAATTTAAAGACAGGCAAAGTTAAGGCAAATGGCAGATTTTAATATGGGGCGACCGCGTCCGATACCGGAGCAGTACGTCCGTTACAAAAATTTAAATCATAATTTACTAACATTTTGTTTAGCTAACATTATTATATTTAATCTGTGATTATTAAATATTTACTATATTGTATATACCTTACTTTTCTTTGTTGATTTTGCTGTTTACTCTAGGCAAGTATCAAAACTTTTTGACTTCTTCTGGCACGTTCCCACTTCCGTTTAAAAATCGGTCAAAAAATTAAGGCGAAGCTTAATGCTAAATCACTATTTTAATTAATCTTTATAACGAATTGGTGTACATTATGAATACCAAAATATGATTAAGATAAAATAAAGCTTTTACTATCTTTTCGCTTGAGTAGAATACAAATAAAATAATAAATTCCTCAATTAAAAATATAAATGTAAATTACTAAAAAAAACATGTATTCAATAGAAATGTATGAACGCGTAAAGTAAACAAATTTTTTAAAAATACTGTATTATAGCTAAGATTATCTGTGACAGTTTCACTTGATTAACTTTTTTGCTTTCCTATAAAATTATTTACAAAATAAATAAAAATCAGTTTTGTGCTTGAAATTGAACATTTCAAGACTCCGTTTGTCAAGCGATTTTAATGCATATTACCTACAATATAAAGTATACCAAGAATATACACATTTTAGCTTGTAGCTTCCTCTTAAGGCCGTTAAGGTCGCCGCAGAGACAAGAGACAGAGAACTGTTCATACTTTACACAACACAATTTGTCGGCGTCAGCTCAGTGCATCTGTTGCAATTCGCTCGCTCATGTGTTTGTATGAAGTTGTTCACACTTGTTGACATGCGACCCACTACAACATCCCGATTTCGCAAGCCGCCCGTTCTTCAGTCGCAAGGTTCGTGTTTTTACCGTCCAATTTTTAAACGGAAATCCGACGTCCGATTTTAGTCGTCCGTTTTTTTAAACAGAAGTGGAAACGGGCTTTGTATTTGCTGTAAGTACGTGAATTACGTTGATTCATTTTGTTCCTATCTTATTTTTTTATATTCTATTTATTTATTTATTTATGTCTATTCTTGAATACACATTTTACAAATGATTACAGTGGTTTATATTGTAGTACAGAGAAAAAAGTACAGAAAAAAGGTATAAAAAATAAAGAACATAGGTTGATATAGGTAAAACTGTGTGTGGGTGATATTGTATGTTACGTGAACACCTCACTAGGAGAACCTGTGCTGAGGTGTTAACGTGTTTGTGATTAAGTGTGACAGGTATTTACGTGTTGTAGTAGAAAGTTAATTTTTTTTTCACAGACAAATATTTAAACATGAAAACACAGATTTATATGTGAGTGTATGTATTTTTGGATAATTCTTGAAGAACGTGTATAATATTTAATTTTACTTAATTTAATTTTAGTTATGTTTGATTTGGAATTATAATCTTTTGAATAAAGTGAATATCTTGATTTTTTATCCAGGCTACGACATGTTTTTTGAGAAAGTTTGTAGATGTATTTGTAGTCATTAATTGTTTCAAAGTAATGGGCATACTGTTAAAAAGTTTGGTTGCGTAGTATTGAAAGTGTCTTTGTCCGTGTTTGGTGTGTGTTATCGGAATGTTCAGTGTTTTATTTGTTGATGACCTGGTTTTTATTATGGCTTTTGGTTGATTTGTAATATTAAGATTATTATGGATGAGATGTAGGAGAGCAGTTATTAATGTACCAATATAAATAAATTGAATTGCAAATCCCACTCATGCAGCTGGAAATAAAAAAATATTATTATCATGTTAAATTGAATGCACCATGTAATGTAATTCGTCTACTAGTTTTATGAAAAGCCCTAATAAGTAAATAAAAATGTTTTTTATGTAGTGTATTCTTATTATTTTAATATTTACTATATTTCATATTCTACTTATTTGTATATTATTTATTAAATACTGTTTTCATTATTATAAAATAACACTAAGCCCGTCGTCTCACGGGTCGGTAAGCAATCGACATAAATCAATTGCTGCAAGACCCTACCTAGAAAATTACGTTCACTATATTAAGGTTATTGTCTGCAGCGCAGTTCAGTGCGGAACTTTTCTTTGTAGGGTCTTGCGGAATTTGGTTATGTTGATTGCTTACCGACGGGACAACGTATTTAAATACTCCTACCATGACCGACAGCTATTAGCTCAATTTATGTAGCGTAAAAATACATATAAAGATAAATTAAAATAACAAATATAAATTACAATGACGTGCTCCTAAATTAATTATGAAAACACCCTAATATCATAGAACTTCCTTCTTCTTCTGGCGCTAGTAAAATTAGATTGTTAATGTTACTTGGATGTTTCCACAGGGTGGGGCAAAAGTAATCACCCTATTGGAAAACGCTATGACTTTTGCAAATGGCGCCAAATGTCAATTCGGTTTTGACATTTGTGAAGTAAACAAACGCAGAATACAAATCGACAAGACATTAATCGGTTTACCAAAAAAAAATCAAATTTCACAAGCAGTAGGTACCAAAGTTTATCATAAAAAAAAGTACAGCAAAAGAACATCGGGTGATTACTTTTGCCCCACCCTGTACATATATAAATAAATATATCATTAAGATAGTAGTTATAGGCCGTAGTCGTAAGTCACTAGATATGAGTCTTAGATGTAAGTCACTAATTTTAAGTCAGTAGTTCTAGTATTAATTATTCAATAAGTATATTTGTACAGCGCCCTTGAGGTGATTTTTTGAAAATAGCCAAATATTATTATTATTATTTTAAAGTGTGTTTCTTAATTTTAAGGTGAATAAATAAATATCTTACATTATTTGTGCAGTTATTATTTTGTCTGTTCTGTTTTTTTAAATTTATTTATTATTATTTGGTATTAGCCGAAGTCCCCTAAAGGCTTTACGCTGAGTTTTTCAAGATCAGATGTGAACAGTAAATTTCATTTTATTTTGAAAATAAACGTGGAAATTTTCCTCAAGAAGTATTAAAATTCTGCTTTGAGAATTCTCTGAGAGGAGGTTGGGTGGATTTAGAATTTCAGTGTGCAAAATGTCATGAATCTAGGAATAAAACTGTAGATTGGTTAAAAAAACAAGTCCATACGCCACTACAGACTCTGTTGTTGACATTTTTTTTTTCAAGCTTTCTTTTCGGGATCGCATAACTGCAATCGTTAAAAAATCCCTCAAAATACTTGGTTTCATCACTAGAATCACTTTGGACTTCAAAAACGTAAATACCCTTAGAACTCTTTACTGCTCCTTGGTTCGCCCCCATCTTGAATATGCTTGTGTTATTTGGTCTCCTTTTTATTCTGTCCACATTTGACGCATTGAATCTGTTCAACATCTGTTCTTAAGAGGCTAGGATTAGAAAAAGGCAAATACTCATATGATGAAATTGAACTAACTCTAAACCTCTCGCCTTTGGAAGTCCGTCGGGAAAGAAATGACCTCATTTGCTTCTTCAAAATTATAAATGGTATTATTGATTCACCTACTCTACTGCAACTCATTCCCTTCAATATCCCCTCGCACAGACTCAGAAATAATGAACTGCTCTTCCTCAACCATCATTCGACAAATTATGGATATTATTCACCATTGTCCAGAATGTGTAGACTGGTCAACTCAAGTCAAAACCTTAACTTTTTTGGATAAGTCTGAATGATTTTTGCCAGTCGCTAAACAAGTGACGGAATATTATAAGTGTCCTGTGGTCCTGACCCACGGCGTAGTCTTGACTTGATTCCACTTGTCACTTTATTTTCTTATATTATATCTGCCTTATGTCTTTGCTTTCATGTACCTTTGTCTACTCCTGTATTTTTCATTTTACTGTATTCGTGTTATTATTTTGTAATTTGGACAATGTCCGTTAATAAATGAATAAATAAATATTTCAAAAATACTTTCATTTAATTTTTCCAAACTTCTATTTATTTACAATCAATTACAATTCGTGAGCAAATTATAATTCTTGATTTCAATTTATTTTTTCCCTCCACACACTTTCTTCCTTTCATAACTATTACCTACTCATACATTAAATCAAATTTAAATTCATCGATTTTAACTAAAAATCATTAGTAGTTTTCAGAACAATCTTAGGCGAAATTACGTAATGGTATTTTAAGGACATACGTAATAGGTACTACAACCATGTAATAACGAAAAATATCCTTAACTGTATCTTATTGTACTGTGTATGGCTTAATAAATAAATAAATAAAATATAAAAAATAAATAAAGGAAAAAAAAATCCGCAAAAAAAACATATGATTTGCATGCACCAAGTCTTAAACTGTTTGAAAATCCAGGCACTATGGCCAGGGCCGTATTATGCGTAAGACAGTGTAGGCAACTGCCTAGGGGCCCCCCATCGGGTAGGGGCCCCTAGGGTAAAGGAACCCCGAGGCGTGCATTGCCTAGGGGCCCCGACATGCGTGGCCCATAGGCAGTCTAAGCCACTGCCTATGGGCCACGCATTGGCTAGGAGCCCCTAGGGTAAAGGGGTAGCTAAAGGTAAATAGTGCATGCAAATCGTATACATGTATAGTTTGTTCAACATGTTGTCATCCAGGTTGAAAAACGTGTTAAAAAGTTTCGAGAAAAACGCATTCAAAGTTTTGCTGAAGGATAATTCAACATACAAACTGTTTCAAACGGTTTCACATAAAATGATCTATCTCCGTCAATTTTTAGAATTTCTTTAAAACATTTTGTGATAGCATTCTTAACAAGTGCATCTTTCAAAAAATTAAATTTAAAAAAAAGTCAAAAATTTCCTTTGTTTTTTGTTGTCCTGGTGCCTTAAAACCTTGTTTAGGACACGGTTCGACGAAATATTAATACGCAATAGCAATATCGCCTGTAATAATTTATTGTATGGCCTTAGGGCCCGTTCCCAGTTACTTTTAAAAATCTTCTGACAATAATAATAGAACAAGCGGGTTGCGGGTCGCGCTATGATGGCGCAGTGTAGTGGGGCGCTTGTCGGAACTACAAGATTACAAAAATAAATACTACAAGCCAGCTGTGTCATACCTACCGAATTTAACCTACAAAAATCTACCGAAATTCGTATAAAATCTACTAAAATTTGTGAAAATTAACCGAAAAGTAAAATAAAAAAACCGAATTCAGTAAATATGTACGGAAGTTTCTGAATTTCGTTCAATTTTTTTCCGACATTCACACTGTGGGGAATTATTTCCTCCCAAATTCGCTTAGCCACCCATGGCTTGGATAATATTGTGGGCCATAAATATACCACTCTCTAGATCGATATCTTCGGGCTTTTTGTATACAACAGAATTATACAGTACTTAACCACAGACTAAGAAAATAAACTTTTACAGTGCATTTCCTTGAGATGAAACTTGTTAATCTGAGAAGAAGAAACCCAAAATGACAAGAAATTTGCAAAAACACTGAAGAAAATTTCCAAAACATGATTGTCCGACAGTATGACGAAGAATTCCGACATTTTTCAGCCTCATGAACTCATGGTTACATATGTTTAAAAATCTTTAATTTCACCAAAACAATAAGATAATACAGGATAACACTAATCAATAACATGAATAAGTTTATCGATATAATAAATAACATTTATACGTTGTGGAGGAAGACATATGCCAAGTATGAAGCATTGTTCAAAAAACCGAACGAATAACTGTCAATTCACTTTAAACTTGAACTTACGTAGGTGTTGAATATATGTTTGTAACTCGCTAACACTATACTGGCTTATATTGTATTTTTATCACGAACAACTTTAACACGCAATATTTTCGACGGAAATGATAGTATTTCGGCAACAAATGACAACCCGCGTGTATAAATAAACCACACTCATTTTGTTTGAATGATTTGAAACTGTCAAAGGCAAAATTCCGTCATCTCTTTCTGTTACACGAGTCATTATGGTAGAGAGCGAGATATCAAACCAATCCTTCTTTTCTCACCAATGAGATCTGAGCTTTTAGCCATATTATTCGTTTTCTATAAGAATTTTGAGGTGGGCGTGGCGGTTACAAATGAGTTTCAAGGCCAAAGCTTAGTTAAATGCCCCTGTTGTGGGGTATCATTCCTCTCCGAAATTCCCTAGATTCTACCCCTCTCCCCCTCGTGGATTTCAAAATATTTGTGGGGATTTATTCGTCTCTCCTGAAACCGATTTACGATATGACATCTTATTAATTTTACGATATGACATCACTGCTACAAGCATGAATAACGTGACAAACTTAAACGGATGTACTACGATGGCCATCCATCAGAGAAAAAGTGTCGGACATGTCCTTTAATCGTATCGGATAAGTGTGTAACAGCTCCATATCACGCCATTAGTTCATCCGATTATTAAACGGTAGTGGGAATAGGGCCTTAGTCCATCGGAAAGATTGCCTACCATTTTGTAAAGCGTTGTATGTATTATAATGTTTATTACTGTAACAACATTTTAATTTAAATTTAAAAACATCACTCAACTTATGGTCCATCTTCAACACAAAAAATACGTTTCATCGTAAACGATCCGACGAAGCTATTTTACTAAGTAGGTAAGCATGAACCAAGCTAAAACAGTTTAGGAATCTTGGGACTAGGGAGAAATCCCTAGATATAGGGAGAAGTACGGAAAGGGAGTTTTTGACCAATGAAGAAATCGATATCAATGGCGGTTTTTTTTATTGGACCCTTTTTACGAAAATTCTGAGCAACGGTTGTAAGAAATCCCGAAAAATGAAAACAACTCAGATATTGCAGTAGTTTGGTGTTGGTCCAACTTTATGAGAGTTTTGTATTCTAAATTTGGACAAAACCAGTGTAATCTGAGTTTTTCTCTTTTTACGGAATTCTTTATAATATTAATATACAGGGTGTTAAGGGGCGTATTTGACTTTCTTTAACCAATGATTCCTGACATTATTTGAAGTAAAAAAAATTTGGTCTCCATTGACATTTTTTTTTCAAACTTTTTTTTTAAACTTCTACACATTGTTAATTTTTTTTATTTATTGTTAATCAAATTTAATAATATAATTATTAAGTTCTGCAAGTATTTTTTGGTTTTTGTTATTGTAATCACGTCCCGCTTGACAACAGTGAACTTAAACCCTTGCACATTGAAAGAAAGTGCCATAGATTAAATTTACTTGAACAATTAGAAATCAATAAAAGAACCAATGACCCTAATATAACATTAATTAATAACATAAGGAAAATTATTTATTCCCCGCTTCTAAGTATATTCACAAAACCTAAACAATATAACACATTTACATAAATTAATAACTGCTACATCATTATTAAACAATTAAGAAAACATTAATGTGTGGAAAACAGACTTCAAAATTACCCCCACAGAATATGAAATCTATTGTTACAATTATTTTTATCAGTAAATTGGTTTAACCGATAATAAATCATTTTAAATTTGGGAGGGGTAAAATAGAATCATATTAATAAGTCGTCTAAACGTGGCTAAACCACAGTTTGAAAATGGCCTTGAAAGCCGATACATCTGTAACAATAACAAAAACCAAAAAATACTTGCAGAACTTAATAATTATATTATTAAATTTGATTTTAATTAAATTTAAAAAAAATAATTAAAAAATTCCACACATTGGTCACTTATCCGAGTAACCTCCTAACACCTCACATCGACCCTAGCTGTCCAATTACTACTGATTTAGAAATGTATTTTGTTGAAAAAAAAACCGGAGACCAAAATTCCAATTACATTTTTTACCTCAAATAACGTCAGTAGTCACAGGACCACACGAGGACAGTACAATACACTCTTGTCCCAGCTCAGGAGCCATTGTCCCATTGTGAACAGTGGTGTAGTGGACAAGACAATGAACAAAGACACTGTCCCAGAGATAGCTGGTTGCAGTATCTATCTCCGCAGGATAGTGTCTTAAGGCGAAGCTTAATGCCAAATCACCATTTTGATTAATCTTTATAGCGAATTGGTTTACATTATCATTACCAAAAAATATGCTTTAGATAAATTGATGGTTTTCCTATCGTTTCGCTTGAGTAGAATACAAATAAAATAATAAATTACTCAATAAAAAATATAAATGTAAACTAATAATTTTTTTTTTTTCAGTAGTAATGTATGAACGCGTAAAGGAAACAACTTTTTAAAAAATACAATATTATAGCTAAGATTGTCTGTGACAGTTTCACTTGATTAACTTTTTTGCTTTCTTATAAAATTATTTACAAAATAAATAAAAACCAGTTTTGTGCTTGAAATCGAACGTTTCCAGACTCCGTTTGTCAAGCGATTTTAATGCCTATTACCTACAGTATAAGGAATACCAAGAATATACACATTTTTGGCTTGTAGCTTTCACTTAACACCACCACCGCGCCCGGCTGCGTTATCCGCGTGTAAACGCGTTTTGACATGACAATAGGAGTAGACAATAGACAATAGACAATAGCAAATCGCTCCGCAAGTAGGTACGTATCTCGGCTATCGGCGCTCTCGGCGCTCCGATCTCATATTTCGGCTTTAAAATGTCGCGTAAATGGATCACTGCAATACGTCTTGGTATAAAAGACATAATATTTTTCTCGAATTTGCTCTCAACGCGCGTCGTGATGTAACGATTTTCGCAGCGCTCCGCGGCAGAATTGTTGTATTGTCCCATTGTCCTTCCCTGCGCGGTCGAGGTGTTCACGGGCCAGGGACAAGAAAATATCGTATAGTCTTCTGTATTGTCCTCGTGTGATCCCGGCATAAGTCAAGTACGTCACTTTACCATGTATATTGTAATATTTGATCGTTGCCCATTAAATATTGACTACGTGACTCTGAGTACATTCTGTGAAAATTGAAACGGAAAATAACACTTCTAATTATGGAGAGAGCAGGAAAAATATATTTATTCAATAGAATTGTATTATTAGTGCAAATATTAAATATTTTATTTCAGAAAATTGCATTTCAATGGAATTTTGTCATATGGCTAACATTCTATACATAGTTTTCGTCACTTGGCCCATTTTTACACCAACTGTCAAAATATTTCATTGAATTTGACAAGCCCCTAGTCAAAGATATTAGAATATGGGGCCCTAGTCCAGTGTCTAATGCAAATATTTAAAATATGAGATTCTACTATTGTATAGTGGTATTCAGAGGATACGACATTATTTCGTATTATATTAATTTAATACTATTTTGGCAAAGTATATTAATTGTCAATTTTATAAATAAGTTTTTTTAAATATGTAAATTTTATTAAGCAATAAATTTATTGCGACTGTCTATGAAAGTTTTCGCGATTTGCAGAATTTTTGACGATTATGCTATGAGAGGTATTTTCCATTTTTGGACCAGGCAACACCGGAGATTGGTTTATTTATGCAACACCGTCACCAATTACTCTATCTGGTGGTATTCTTTTTGAATTTGAATAAGTGATTATTCCATTTTGCATTTAAATAAGTAAATAACAATCTTATTTGCGAAGTCCTCGGCGTAGGTACTAAACTGTCTAATCTTATTTAGATTTTGTTGCCTTTTAATAATTATTTCTTATAGAAATTTATTATCCCTTTGAATTTGACATAAAGTCCGGCGCATGTTCGGCGCTAACGGATAAAACAGAAAACAATATTGAAAGTGAGATATTGCGTGCAATTTTTGTTGGTGGCACTAAGCAGTACCATAAATAAACCACTCTCAGCAGCACTAGGCAGTATAGATTCGTGTGATTGTTTTGAATTGTACTCGTAGTGTGACTGACAATGGAAGCAGAAAAAAGTCATCAAGTGTCAGATTTCCTGGCCTGCCGGTCCCGCGCAGACCTGAGACGGCTCCGGGGGATGGACTCTCCCTCCTTCCCCTTCATTACCTTGGCATGCAAGCACAACAGGGCTGACTTATTGGAGTTTTTATTGAAGGACGACACCTCTGATGGTGCAGTTGTTGATGTTTCCCGCCGGTGTTCAGTGGAGCAGGAAGATGAAGGACATGATGCCATCTATTATGCCATCCGGTCCAATAATGTGGAGCTCCTCCGCACACTCCTCGGGTCAGTAACTCCGGAACTCTCTGAGCGACTCCTCTCAGAGTCTTACGAGGAATTACTTTTGAACAATGTCCTCTTGTCAGAGGAAATGCATCTATTTGTCCAATACAAGTTGCTCGATCTACGTTTCTTCTCTAAAGGCGACGAAGGGCTTCCTGCCCCTTCCATGGCTGATATCCAAGAACGCATCCAAATGCTTGTGGAAATAATAGTGCAAGTTAATACTTATACAGAAGTGGACAGTCACTTTTTATACACGGCCAAGTTTATAGCTCAGAATATCCACATACTGAAACATCAATTGAAGTCGACGTACAATATTTTGCCCTGGGAAGAAATGGAGTTCTGCTTGGTGAGCTTTGTGTCCGCCCACATTCGGCACCAAGAATTGAATTTATTCTATCTGTCGGTACTGAGGAAAGAGAGGTTACTGAAGGAATTGAACAAGTTCGCTGCTGCCTTGCAAGAGTTGGACGAACACATCAGGTCTATAGATGTACAGGAACTTCAGAAAAGGGTGGTCTTGGACCGCGAGTATGTTGCCGCTACCATCAGCAGCAAATACCCACACTTGTACGCTGACTACAGGGAGGTGAGAGATGTTACCTCACTCCACATCATGAAGACATATCTAGACACGGCCTTGCTGGCAGACCCTGCTACTAGACTCGGCCAGTTGACTATCAAGAGAGCCCTCCAGGTGACGGGAGAACATCTGAAGAACACATTGGACAGCCCCAAGCTCTCCACAGCTGTCAGTGATCTTCTCCTCCTCTCTGCACCCAAAGAAACCAGACTAGTCCTACAAGACTTGTGCATCTCCCTATCCCATCCAAAGAGTAAGTTAGAGCTAGAAGACCATATCCTATATTCTAACATTCTAAAAGACATTAAAAAGATTGCATCTGTCATCACTGACATAACATACTCCAGTAAAGTGAACAAAATAAAGTGTTTGCTGACCACACTCATTAATACTGACAGTGTAGATGAATTTCATGAAATTGCAAATGTGTTTCGTGATGTTTGCATTGCGGATGTACAAGAAACAGAAACTGTTACAAAAGGCCACAGAAAATTTGAGGATTTTATTGGAGACATAATTAGAAACATAAAAGATCAAACTCCATACGAGAAGAAACTGTTTGCTGAAATAAAAAATGTCCTCGACAAATCCAAAATACAATGTAATTTAACAAAGGTAGACTTTTCCTTTATAAAATTAATAGTTCGGCTTTCTTCTGCATTTAATAGCAAGCGTAAAGTAAGTACTGTTAATATAATGAGGGTCATGAAATTTACAGCTAGTAAAGCCCTAAAAAGCTTTACATCTCGAGAAAATCGTACAGAAATTGAAATACGTTTTGTGTTAGCCGATTTATTATCCAAATTTTACAACATCGTATCCACGAGAATTAAACCAGAGATTGCTGTTGAACTACATTTTGCGATTTCTCAAATTTATTACTCTGGATCAATTGACAAAGGCAATATTAAATGTATTGATGAATATAGTAGACAATTATTCTTGAACGAATTCAATAAAAATGACAACGGAGAGGAAAAATGCATAAGTGTTAAAAACAGCAGCGAGATAATTAGTAAACAGCTCTCTCTTATATTAACTGAACTGGGGAAGACTCTGGGAACTGACAGAGTTGGTGGTCAATTATATGAGCATCTTTCAATGCTCTATAAAGGTGAGAATACAAGATTTATGGTAGAAGGCCTTGTTCTGGATACCATGTCCCTTTTAGATAGCTTCAAGCGTGTTCACAACAATGTACTGTATCTAGATGGGGACATGCCTCTGTTGAGCGGCAAGTGCTTGCGCAACCACTTGGCTCACGGTAACGCCTTGGTAGACATTCTGCCAACTGATGCTTGGTCCGCTGTGCTCCTAAATGCTGTGAAACTTGCTGAAAGCAAAGACCTTTTACTGAACTGTAAAATAGGGAACATTTCAAAACACAATATCAAACAATTGAGACGGAGATACGAGCGGGGCTTATCTATTCTTAATAAACAAGAGGAATTATGGAAGTCTTTGCTTGGCGGGAACTTTGAGAAATTCGCATTAGGAATCGCGGGAGGAGCTGATATATGTTCAAGAAATAGAGATTTGTCAACTACGCTACACTACGCTGCGCGGGGACCCAATATTGAATCTTTTAAGTTTTTAACTAAACAAAAAATAATTGGCACTGAAGTGAGAGATGTTGATGGTCAAACTGCCCTGCACGTAGCTGCAAGGTATGGAAGAGAGGACACTGTAAAATTCTTAGTGACAGACATGGGAAATGCAATTAATCAAGTTGATAATACTGGAAAGACACCGTTACACCTGGCTTCCCACGATGGCCACAAGAAAACTGTTGTGACATTACTTTCACTGGGAGCCAAAACAACAATCAAAGATAACTCGGGATATTCGCCTTTGCATTATGCCGTGGCGAACAATTACTTAGATGTGGTCAAAATCCTCTTGGAGAAAGAAGCTGCTGTGGATGAAAATACTATTACCGGGGGCTTTACTTGCCTTCACACAGCCACAGAATTGGGTCATGTAGAAATGGTACAGTACTTGCTGCTACATGAAGCTGATGTCAATGCTAAATCTATCCAAGGCACCTTACCATTACATCTGGCGGCATACAATGGTCACCAGGAGGTTGTGAATTGTCTGCTAGAGAAGGGGGCTCATTTAAACCTCATGGGGTCCAATGGTCTATCTTCATTATATTTCGCAGTGGAAAACAACCAAAAAGAGATTGTCAAGATCCTCTTGGAAAAAGGTGCTTTTGTTAATAAAGGAGGTGTGATATGCAAAAACACCCCCCTCCACACAGCTGTTTTTAATGGCAATGCATTCATCGCAAGTTTACTGTTGCAACACAATGCCGATGTCAATGCTAGAAGAAATGATGGCCTTACCCCGCTTCTCCTGGCTGCTGAAGGTGGATATGCAGATTTAGTTGACCTCCTGTTGGAAAATGACGCTCTGGCGGATAGCAGAGATGCCTCCGGATCAACGGCATTACATATTGCTGCTCTGCATGGTCATACTTCTGTTGTAGAGTCTTTAATCCAAAGGGGGATCGACATTCATAGCCAAAACACAGATCAAGAGACGGCTCTGCACCTGGCTGCACTAAGAGGTCACCAGCAAGTAGTAGACATTTTGATAGCTGCCGGAGCTGATGTAAATTCTGTAGACAAAGAAGGTTCCACAGCTCTGCATCTAAGTGCTGGAAATGGTCATGAAGCTATTTCAGAGGCTTTGATAAAAAAAGCAGCTAAAATACAATGTAAAAATAATCGTCATCGTACGCCATTACACGAAGCTGCTGCTAAAACTTTCAACGAGAAAAGCATTCAAATGTTGCTGAAGTATGGAGCCGATGTTAATGAGAGAGGGGAGCTTGGTGGCACAGCATTGCACCTTGCGTCGTTTGCTGGAAACAGTTTAGTGGTAGAAGCGTTGCTTCAGGGAAAGGCGGATGTTGATGCCCAGGCCGATGGTGGTATTACTGCGTTGTATCTTGCTGTCATTGGGAATCACAAGGCAGCTGTTGAGGTCTTGTTGAAGTATGGGGCGAATGTTAACCACATGGATTCTACAGGTTCTTCCATATTATGCCGCGCAGCAGAGAATAACAATAAAGTACTGTTGGACATGTTGATTACCAAAGGAGCAGATGTTAATGTTGGCGGAGGTCAACTTCTGATATCTGCAATTAAATCTGGGCATAGACTTGTAGTTGATGCTTTGTTGAAGAATATAGATGTTGACATCAATATTAAAGATCGAGACGGATTAAACCTTTTATACACGGCTGCTTTAAGTGGTGATGCATTAATTGCCAAGGCGCTGATAAAGAGAGGTATTAAAGTTGCAGATTGCATACAAGAGCCTTCACCTTTATCGATTGCAATAACATTGGGACACACGGAGTTTGTAGATGTCATGCTAGAAAATGGAGCCATTGTTAATTCGCCGAATCCTGATTTATCGCCGTTGTTTTGCGCAGTCCACACAAACAAGTCCGATCTTGTGGAAAAGTTACTCCACTGGGGAGCCAATTCTAATATCAGAGATTCAAAGGATAGAACAGTGTTAGAGCTGGCAGTTTCTCATGGCCAAATTCCAAATACCTTAGTACTATTGCAACAAGAGGGTGCTGGGGTTAATGAGAGAGGCCCTGACAACAGGACGTTACTGCATATTGCGGCTGAAGCGGGTAATCTTGAAATTACAAAACTCTTGGTAGACCAAGGAGCAGACATAAATGCTAGAAACAAACTAGGTTCTAAACCAATCCACATTGCCGCTAGAGACAGCTATCATCACATCTTGGCCTTCTTCCTGGATCTTGGGATGAGTATTGATGATCCGGGAGCTGCTGGCTGCACCCTGTTGCATTACGCTGCGTTGGGAGGGCAGCTAGCTGTGGCTCAATACTTGATCGACAAACAGGTTGATATTAATTCCACTAATTTAAACGGCTCCATGCCCATTCACTGTTCTGCCGAACTGGGACACACAGATATGGTTAAGTTGCTATTACACAGCGGTGCAGTGTATGATGCCACAGACAATCTTGGTAAAACCCCTTCAGAATTGACAAAAACTCGAGATATTAAAGAAGTGTTAGAGTCAATTGGAAAACTGTTTAAGGCCGTCAAAAAAAATGCTGTTTCGATGGTTTGCATTTTGGTTAAAGACTTGGAAAAATACATAGATGCAAAGAGTTCTGACAATGCAACACTTTTACACATCGCCTCCTGGAAGGGCTTTCAAGAGGTGTGTGACATTTTATTAAAGAGCAAAGCCAATCCCAATGCTGTTGGGAAGGGCGGCAATTCTCCTCTGCATTATGCATCCAAATACTCTTATCCAGGAATAGTACAATCTTTGTTAAAAAATGGCGCTGCACACAACCTCAAGGCTTATAACATGAAGACTCCGTTGGATTTTGCTACACACAAAGATATCAAATCTGTACTGCAAATAATTGCACTCTGTTTCAGGAAAGTACGAACTCGCGATGTTAAAGTAATTAAAGACATAACCAAAATAAAGGATGTACACATCATAGAGATGGTGATGAAGGCTCGCGACGCCGATGGAAACACGCTTGTGGTTGTTGCTATGAAATGTGGTTTCCCCGAGATAGACCAGTTAAAGCAGGTTTCACAGGCCAATGTTCAAGACATATTGTCCAAGGTGGACTCATTGTTAATGCTTGAAAGGTTCACAGAAGCTATAGATATTTTAAAACATTTGCTTAGTGAGAGAATCGAAATATTGGGAGAGTATAATCCGGGAACGCTGGACATCAAATATAAAATAGCAATTGTATTGTACAAGCAGTGTAAATATTTCGAAGCCATGCCCATGTTGGAGGATATCTATCGGAAGAGAGTGGAAGCATTTGGTCCTCACGACCCCGTCTCCCTCGAGACCAGGGGTACCATGGCTTTATTATTACATCGGCTCGGAAGGAACACAGAGGCCTGGGACATATTCCAGGAAGTTATGCCGAGGCAACAGGAACTGCTGGGAAAGGGGCATGAGCAACTATTGCAAACTAAAACCCATGCGGGGATGGTGCTGCATGTCCTGGGGAAGCATGAAGACGCCTTGCGCTTGTACAAGCAAGTTTACAAAAGACATAAAATCACATTTGGTGCCCAGCACCCCGACACTCTGCGTCTTCAAAATAATATTGCCATGGTGTTGAATGCTCAAGGCAAGCCCGATGAAGCCTTTGCTTTATATCAAACCGTTTATGAAACCAGAAAAACGATTCTAGGACTGAATCACTCCGAGACTATCAGAGCCAGGCGCAATATGGCATCCGTTCTTATGGGCCAAAACAAACTTGATGAAGCTTTGCAAATCTTCCAGGAAACCTTAGCTATTCAGAAGAATGTGTTTGGACTCAATCACAGTGACACAGTTTACACTCAAAACCTTATAAAGAATGTTTATCTCCTTCAGAATAATTTGCCAGAAGCCTTGAAGGTTCACAAGGGGGGGTTGAATGCTAGGAATGCCACTATGGGCAGCAACCACCCTGATTTCACAAAGCTGGATGGACTTCTAGATGGTGTCAGTAAAAAAATTAATTTAAATTTTGATGTGGATGTCGGTTATGTTCCTCCTTGTGATATTAATTTGCTAAAAGCAGCCAGTGTGGGGGATAGGGGCGAGGTTCGTCGTTTGATAGAGAATGGATCGGACGTGAACACTGCGGATACTGAGGGTAGAACGGCGTTGCACTTTGCCGCCACAGTGGAGGTTATGGAGCTGTTGCTGGATAGCGGAGCTGACGCTACTGCCGTGTCGCAGGCGGGGAACACCCCCTTGCACCTCGCCACGTCCCGTGTTTGCGAACAAGCGGTCCGTCTCTTGTTGCAGAACGTAAAGAGGATCAAACCCAATGCCTACCATAAGTTTATCAACGCTAAAACTGCAGTGGGAGGTTCCACAGCTCTGCATGTTGCCGCTAAGAAAGGCTCCACTGATATTGTGAGTTGCCTGTTGGCGCACGGTGCGTGCTACAATAGTCGAGACAGAAGTGACGATCGCACGCCCCTGCAATGTTCAGACAGTCCTTATGTCACCCGATTGCTGCGTTTAGCCGAGGATGTGTTTGAGATGGCGGTGCGGGGCGGCACTGTGCTTCCTCAGGGAAACGAGAGACATTTGGCGGCGGTGATGAACTCGAGAGATACAGAAAACAGGACTCCCCTGCAGCTGGCCGCAGTTCATGGCCATACCGCCACTGCCAGACTTCTGACCGGGCTTTTAAAAACACTGGATTAATCTATTGCAGCACTGGGCTTGTATTTTATGCCGAGGGTGTTTGTGTTTGTAGTCATTATTCACAGTTCATGCAAGGTCTTGTAATACCTTATTTGTATGGAACAACTGGGCTTGTTTCACTGGTGCTTTGGGTGTTATCCTTTCATAGTCCGTACAAGATCACAGCAAATGTGTTAAACTTTATAAAATACAGAATTGCCCAGACAATAGTTATCTTGAGTAATATTAGTCATTCTTTATTGTAAATATGACTATGTATAGTCTACTTGTAATACTTGGGATTTAATAATTATCTAGAGAGCTATATATGTAATTCCTTTTCTTTGAGCCCGGCTTTTATTTTTAGTATTATTTGTTGTAAGTTTTCTTTTTTGCTGGCGGAAGTGAGTCTTAATATTATTTATAGTTTCTTTGTTCAAAAGCGTTTTAAATTAAAGCGGCTTTAATTTATGATGTTAATAATCTAATTTTTTAAATGAGTTTTTGAAACGTTTGATATTCTTAGGATGCATTGTTGGATGGAACAATTCATCAAATTTCAAAGTTAATGTTCAAGTTCTATGAAAGTTCTGTTACTATGCAAGTACTGAAACAACCGGCCGATGTTGAACTAATAACATAACTTGAATAGAACTTTTACAATTTTAATATGAATTTTTAATTTTGTGAAACATCCCATCCTTAGCTTTGATATTTTGTATGTTTGGGATTGCAAAACATTTGAAAGTTTCTTTAATTGACATCTTTATGTAAACTTTGTGGATGGTCTTTATAATACCCTTTTGGTATATAAACAATTGTTTCTTCTGATTTGAAATGGCAGAGTAGTATTTTAATTCAACTTAGATATTTGTTGTAATTTAATAAATGCCATTTATATCATTGTACTAAAATATTGGTTTATACTTTCTGTGTGTAATATAAGGGTTTAAGAAACATTGTGAAATATTGTTTTGGCATTCATGTAATTTGATATAAAATTCTTTCCTCTCGTGTCAAATTGAAAAGTTGTTTTTTGTTTTACTCACATTCAACATAAGTGTGTTATATTGGTTTCTATATATTATTTCATTTAGTGATTACTTTACCTCGAGGGCACTGTAGTAGTTACTGTATATTATTTCATTTAGTGATTACTGTTCAAGGGCGCTCTAGAAGTTTCTGGATATTATTTCATTTAGTGATTACTTTACCTCGAGGGAGTTAACAGAGTAGTTACTGTATATTATTTCATTTTGTGATTACTTTACCTCGAGGGAGTTAGTTAACACAGTAATTACTGTATATTATTTCATTTAGTGATTACTTTACCTCGAGGGCGCTGTAGAAGTTACTGTAGGGTCAGTGGGTTAACAGTGAACCAGCAGGACACAGTGAACCACCACCTCTACAGCAATAACTGTAAGTGTGTTAGTGTTAAGCTCGTACTTGCAGTGCCGTCTCAGGAACAGACAAGATTTGATTTAGTGTGCTCCAGTGTGCAAAGGCGACAAGACGTTTTAGAAGCTAATATCTGATTTTTGCAAAGCACAACATCATTTTCACGTAAGTGTTTTTGTTTCATTACTAAATTATTTTGTTGCCAAGGCGAGATTTTTTATTGCTTTCATATTAAGTATTTAGTTTTAATTGTTACCTATTACTAGCAATTTTCAATATCTTATAGGTTTTAGAAATATTGGCTAGTTAATTCAACATGGCATCATGGTACACACTGAACCAGAGTTATGTGGGACACAGTGAACTGGTTCACTGTGTACACTGTATCTGGTTCACTGTGTACATGGCTTCTAAAATAATATGGATTCATAGAATTAGATCAACTTAAGTGTTTTCTTTGGTCAACAGAATGGGTCGTAAGCAGAAAGATGCAAGGAAAATCGGTAAACACACGGAGAAAGAGATGAAAAAAGGTTTGGAGATGATGAAAGAAGGGCATAGTCTTCACAAATCTGCAGAAGCTGCTGGCATCCCGTACCCAACTTTTCGGCGCTACTGGCTCAAGTCGAAGACTTCGGAGCAGCCCATAAGATTAGTTCCACATTACGACGTTAATAGAATATTTAGCGAAGATCAAGAACGGACCCTAAAGGAGTATATCAAGAAATGTGCTTCTTTGTTTTATGGACTATCAATCTACGAATCCCGAAAATTAGCTTATCAGATGGCCAACGTGAACGGCATAAAAGTGCCGACATCTTGGCATGCCAACAAATTAGGTGGCGTCGACTGGCTTCGTGGCTTCCGCCAACGACATCAAGATCTATCTCTCCGTAAACCTGAAGCCTGTAGTTTGGCTAGAGCTACCGCTTTCAATAGACCAAATGTGGATACGTTTTTTGATAATCTGGAAAGAATGTTAATGCGGAATCCTGCTGCTTTTGCTGATGGAACCAGGATATTCAACTTGGACGAGACTGCCACCACCAACGTACAAAAACCGGTTAAATTTTTGGGTCCAAAAGGAAAAAAAAATCTTGGAAAAGTGACGAGTGGTGAAAAGGGCACACTTGTCACTACGTGTGGCATTATCAGTGCAAGTGGACAAGCCTTGCCACCTGTTATGGTATTCCCAAGAAAAAACTTCTTACCGAAAATGATCAAAGGTACACCACCTGGAACATTGGGGCTGGCTACTCCCACAGGTTGGATGAATAGTGACCTGTTTGTAGAGGTGATAAAGCATTTCATCAAGCATTCTGGCAGTTTACCCCAGCATCCAAGTATTTTGATATTTGATAATCACGAATCTCATTTATCTATTGAGGCGTTGGATCTGGCAAAAGCATCTGGAGTAACGATTATCACATTACACCCGCACACGTCTGCTAAGCTCCAGTCTTTGGACGTTGGTGTTTTTGGCCCCTTCAAAGCTTACTACAATAGTGCAATAGATTCATGGCTGCTGAGAAATCCTGGTATTCTACTGACTATCTACGAGATCGGCGAAATGGTGGGATATGCATTCCCACGAGCCATGACGCAAGTAAATATTATGCATGCTTTAAAAAAAACCGGAATTTATCCATTCGACAGAAATATATTTACGGATGATGACTTTTTACCGAGCACAGTGACAGATCGCCCAGTTCCTGTCCAGACATTACCAGATGATGGACCATCAAACTTAGTTATTGAAAAAGATACATCACCAGCAGACTTCGAAGACCTTTCAATAGCTGGACCCTCTGGGCTTTCAAGAGCAGAGTCTGTTTCTTTTATTGGTCCTGAACAATTCCGCGATTCAATGAAGGCAGGCCCTCGGAAAAATATGAGAAAGCCTAGACAACTAGGTCGTAGTTTGATTGCTACAGATACGCCTGAAAAAATCGAAATCAATCAACAGCGATCAGCTGCCAAAAAGAGGAAGGATGCCAAAAATAAAAAAATTATTCGTGCCGTTTTAGCATCCAGTTCAGATGATGAAACAGAAATCTCCATTCAAGATTCAAGCATTGAGATGAATTGGATGGAGAATGATGAGATAGACCTGACAGAAGAAATGATGATGGAACCGTTAGAGAGATCCCCCGGCGAAGGAGATTTTGTTGTGGTAGTGTTTGACACGAAAAAAACAAGAATTTATTATGTTGGGAAAGTTCTTGAAACAAGGAATGATTCCCTTGAATACTTCATCAGTTTTCTTAGACTACAGACAAGAGGTCCAGAACAATTTTCTCTACCCAATGTTACTGACTTATCATATGTAAAAGAGCATGACATTAAATATATTCTCCCAAAACCTATTGTATCTGGAAGCACTAAGAGGCAGCAGCAGTCATTTTATAAGTTTGATGTTACCTTTGCTATAAATATTCGCTAAATCTTTTGCTCTAAAGGTAAAAAATTACGTCACTTATTTTTTTATAGCTCTGCGAGTTTTCATGTTTTGTAATTTGTAGTTATTTTCTTATCTTGCTACTTTTTTTTTAGTTATGGATTTTTCATATTGTATAAATTATGTTTATAAATAAAGCCCTGATTATTTTCTTCATTTATTTGTTTTATTGCGAGGATTATTAATATAATTTTCAGGAGAATTAATATGTTGGTTCACTGTGTCCTTCTTCGGCTCACTGTGTACCATGCCTGCGGTTCACTGTGTACCAGCATTGTACACAGTGAACCAAAATGTCATTTTTTATATAAATCATTATATATAATTACCAGTAATTTCTGCGAAAATGAGTTTATGCACATAGAAAGCCAAATAAATACTGAAGACAACAACATTTATTTGACAGTTCTACGTTAAATTTTGGTGGCCCAGGTCAACTCGGAAAAAAGTGTGGTTCACTGTTGACCCACTGACCCTATATTATTTCATTTTGTGATTACTTTACCTCGAGGGAGTTAACAGTAGTTACTGTATATTATTTCATTTTGTGATTACTTTACCTCGAGGGCGCTGTAGAAGTTACTGTAAATTATTTCACTTTGTGATTACTTTACCTCGAGGGAGTTAACACAGTAATTACTGTATATTATTTCATTTTGTGATTACTTTACCTCAAGCGCGCCGTAGTAGTTACTTTTTATGCTACGTCAATCAGAGATTACTTCACCTCGAAGGCGTTACCAGAGTAGTTACTGTATATTATTTCATTTAGTGATTACTTTACCTCGAATGCGTCATAGTAATTACTTTATATTATTTCAATTAGTGATTACTTCACCTCGAGGGCGCTTTACAGAGTAGTCAGTGTATATAATTTTGTAAGCTGTTTTTCTTCTCGGAACTAATCGGAGAATACTTTTTTTTAAAGGTAGATATTTTACTGCCAAATTTACATTCCTTTCAATTTAGTTTTTCCATGTTATATGTTATGTGAGTTACTCTCTACAATATCTGTTCTGAGATTTAATTAGTTAATGATGTATAATATTTTCTCAAAATACAAGGTGGCACAAAATTCCTCACTCGATTTCTTAAGGCTGAACTTTGTAGATAAAATGGAGGAGTGTACTGCTGCAGTGACTAAAAGCACAGTGTCTTCCACGTTTTTATTTACTAAATCTAAATACATAAATGTCAAAGCCGTGCGGAACTCAGATGCCATTTGCTAAAATGAGAGTATCTTTCGATAGGGTAATGAATTTTGCGCAACCTAAGATATGCACCTTCAAAGGAAACCAATGTAAAATAAACCATTAGTGACTAAGAAAAATATGGTACGTTAAAATACCTTTGTTCGTCGTACAATTCATAATCATTTTCTTTCAGTATGTCAATCCATCGACAGCAATTTATGTAACACTGCTAAGGACAATATTTCATGTATCATGGTTTTTCTGTCTCCTGAACAATTTGTTTCATATCACATTCGCGGTATTGCATGCAATGATATAATGTTATAATTTGATACTTTAATAAATCTCTTATATTATGTTACATCAAGGTTGACAGTTAGGCCCATTTGTTTAGCAGAAATTCTGTCAAATGGCTATATAGCGCCATTTTCTTTTTTTGACATTTCAAAGGTGCGTTTCATCTTTCTATCAAATTGTAATAAGTTGACAAGCTTAACAACATGATAGTTGTCCTCTTCTGCTGATTACAATTTGTTCAAAAGCCAAAATTAACTTAGAATCCGCATTTAACGGGAACCTTTCAACTGTCAAAAAAAAACAAAATGGCGCTCGAAGGCCGTTTGAATGACGATGTTACATTTTAATCTCTGCGACACAGCTAGGCCTTGGTATTTTAAGTATGTTTTGTTTTACACAGTTGTTTAAATTGATTTCATAATATGTAGTCCTCAGGAAATAAAATATACACTTGTGTACTCTCTATCTGTGTTTAATTATGAATGTAGAATGGTCAGTATCCATCTTTTTCTCCCCATTCCTTCAGACTCACGTCAGGGACTCAAATGATATTGTTGACCACTGGCAGAGGGGTAAGTGTTTCGGTTCAGGACTCCAAGGTCAGAGGTTTGAAACCCAGCTTTATTGGGGTTATCGCACACATTACCAAATCAGCATCACCTAACCGTCAACACAACGCAGGCATATCAACCGAGTGGCTCAGCACCTTGCGTCTGTGTCAGCGCTGTTACAGCTGGGCTCATTGGGCTTATACCAGCACCTGGGGGACCACCGCACACCGCACAACCTAAGAGTGGTGCCGTTCACTCGCTTGTCCCGAGGCGAGGCGATGCCGTTACGTGTGCGTTGCAGAATGATAAGTGTATGTTTCGAGGTGAGGAGATGAGGTGAGATTTGGTGAGGAGATACTGATAACCTTTAGTCATAACTGCGTTTTCGGTTAACGAGAGAGCAGACACGGGGAAGTATGATTTAAAAAAAAAGATAAATCGTAAAATAAATTTATTTCAAAGATCAATATTATTCAAATTTACTCTTCTTGCTCTGTTGTGGTTTTCCAAAGGCTTTGCCCTTCGGTGCTCGCACTCCCTTCTTACCGACCGGGGACCTGGCCCCCTTCTTGCCGCTCGGAGACTTGTCACCCTTCTTGTTCTTGCTTCCGAAACTCTTGCCCGTCTTGATCTCCTTCTGTCGCTGGTTGGCGTCGTAGCGCATCCTCTTGGCGCCCTTGCTGGAGATGTCGGTGAGGTCGCGGGCGAAGCTGCCCGCCTTGCGCTTGTGGCCAGCGCGTGCCCGCTCACCGGCGCCCGCTCCCTTGTCGTCGTACACCGTCTGGATGCGCTTGGCGCGCTTGCTGCGTTTGGCGATCCTCACCTGCAGTTGGGCCACCTGCGCAAACAAACAGATTAATTATGTCCTACTGACTGGCAGTCTTATTCTTGCAACAGTGCTAAATAAATCTCTAAATGCCGGTTTTAACAATTACCATACCCAAAGTGGCAAGAGACATAACCTAGCTTTTTAAACATTTGCGTAGTAGATAAAAACTTGAAGTTTAAAAGAAAGGCAAACATTCCCGATTAACCTAAAAATATTTGAATTCCTCTAACTGCCATCATTGTAGTTAGAAAATGATGCTTGTGCAGTGATGGAGTACATAGCTTGCAGAAACATATCGACCGTGGTTTGGTAAAACCCTTCAAGCCACAAAATGAAAACTTTACAGGAGACAATAAAAACGAATATTTAAAAAATTCATAAAACTATGTTAAAGTTAATAATGAAACTGGTTATTTTTTTTTCTAAATTTTGACTTGGAATATTGCAACTTTATAATTATGAGAAATTTGTTTAAATAACCTAAAAAAATGTACCCATACATTTAGTTATTAAGTTGTGTATGTATTAAAAATGTCTAAATCAGCAAAAAATTGTTTACCATGTTGTACTTTGAAGATTATATGAAGCTACTGGAAAATAACATTTCCAAAAAATGTTTTGCCAAAACAGTCGATATATATATATATATATATATATATATTTTTTTTTCTTTGCCATTAACTCCACACAGTAGGGCCCTGAGGAAAATAGTCTTTTAAGTAAAGGAAGGAAAAGTTCTGGAAAGAAAAAGGGTTTGAGAGAGGGTCAGTTATTCGATTCATCCATTTGCCAAGAAACTATTTTCGATTTTTACGGTGAAGAAATTGTTTACACAATCCAAAATGTCCAATTATGTAAAAATAATTCGGCAGCATAAAAAACCTTGAAGCGTACAAAAACATGTTGTGTAGCTACCGTGCGCAAATTCATGCGTACATAACTTTTCTTTCAAAGGTCAGAAGAAGAAAAATGTAGAAGTGAAATGTGCGCTGAGAGAAATGGAAGAAGCTTTGGTGGATGGAACAAGAAATATTAAAATGTGAGAACAAACCTTGTCTAACTCCGCCTCTGCTCTTTCCTCGGGGGTCATCTTCTTAAATCCTCCTTTCTTTGTCTTCTTGTTGTTCTGTTTTTTCTTTTCTGGTTTCTCTGGTATCGGCATTCCGTCCCTGTCTGTTTTTGGAGTCAACTTAGCTTTCTTTGCTAGAATGGCAAATCAAACAAAACGCAATCAGCTAAAGATTGAACAATAATAATAGTAGAACAAATTTAAGACTTTAAATTTAACAAAATTCTCTCAGAAGTTCAGAGTATTTCTGCTTTGTACATAATAAAATGCAAATAAATCTGAACATATCCGAAAACTAAAAACTGCTTTTAAAAGGTAATAAAATTTATCTTCGCTCTCATATTTGATTACTAGAAATAAACATATATTTTTTGAAATATTAAAATTTTTAATGCAAATGTTAAAAAAAATATAAATGGCTCACTTAACATTTTTTGTAGCTATAATTAATGATAATGAAAATATATATAAAAACACACTTATTTTATTAGACAATTGTATAAAAATAGACAAAACAATAAAAAAATGTTTTCGTCACCTCCCTTTACTGTCGTTTCATATAAAAATAATGAATACAAAATTCACGAAGTCTCATAAGTTATTTTTTCAAATTGCGGTTGGTACGTTTGCTTTCAGAAAGGTGCACATTTTAATTCTTCTGTGATTAACTTCTAGATATGAATATAATCGGTGTTTGAAAGAGAAAACACCACGCTTTATATTCAAATCTAAAAGTTGACAAAAGAAATTTTTTAATCTACACCGCTATGAAAACATAGTTACCGACCGCAGTTTAAAAATATTTATGAAATTTTGTGAATTTTTTATTTATTATTTTTGCACGGACCAACAAAAAAAGTGAGATGACAATAACATTTAATACAAATGTCTAATAAAAATATATTATGTTTTTTTTTGTAAATTATAAATTTTAAGTTTTTAGGGCCTCTATTATTCACATCATGTTGATAAGAGAGATGGTGCAAATAATATTGTATTTACAGAAATGTAATCTATAAGTATTATTCTCCTTTTTCCTACGCAATACTGAGGCTGATGGGGAGGGGGGGGTTTGAACCCCCCAAAATATGGGACCCATATGAATTGTTAGACTGACCGGGTGGTCCTGCAGCGCCCCCTCCCAGCGCGAGCCGCTCCTTCTCTGCCTTCCTCTCCTGCGGGGACTGGAACCACGGTCTCTCCCTTTCGCCCGGTTCGCCCTTCCCCTTTCCCCCCGGACCCGCCAGCCGCTTCTCCATGCGGTTGTGTTGGTTCTCCGCCCGCGACAGCAGGCGCTCTGCATACTCCTCTTGCAGAATGCTCTCTGCAACAGAATAATGGAAATTACGTATTATCGGAGACTTTCGAATTTAGAAAGGTTATTAATTTAGATTTTGACATCCAAAAGTATTATGGTGATTAATTTTTGGGTTATTATGACTTGTTGCGCTTCCTCCTTTATCCAACATTTTAAACGGCGTTACAATCAGGGTTGCCAATGCATACGTTTTAAAATACCTACATACAATAAGCCTTTCAAAATTCCCAAATTCGGGAAAACAAAATAACAATTTCCCACCATTTTCTTTATAATTCCACCTCCAACAAAATTCTATTGAAATTAGCATTCATTTTTTATTATTTAGTCATTTTCAAAAATAGAAATTTGTTTGAAAAACTGCAGTGAAATGAATTGAGGAACATTCGTATTAGCCAATTCGCATTAACACAATACTGTTAGCCAAAGCGTTAGTATAAAATACTACAAAAAAAATCTCCATTTAAAAAATTGCCAAATTTGGATCATACTAAACTCTAACTCTTTGCACGCGGCCGTATCAACTGTTGTTATGGCAAAAAGTCTATACTCACACGCGGCTGTATCAACAGTTGACACGGAAACTTTGACGGCCGATATTCCAGCGCTCTTTCGTCATAAATGTATTTCTTGCTCACTTGGACATTCGTAGAACTATCACGATGCTGACATCTACAAGAATTTCTCAAAAATAAAATTGCATTTCATAAAAAAAGATAGATAATCAAGTGCGCGCCTCTTAGGCTCAGTTGCATCGAAAATAGTTAAAGTTACTTTTTAGTTAAGGTTAAATAAAAGTAACTTTTTTATCATTTCTTGCTTAAATGGGTTGTTTCAACTTCGTTTAAATAAAAGTTAACTAAATTGTTACAAAATAGTTACTTTTATTTAACCCAGCGATGTTGAGAGTTTAAAGTTAGATTTTGGTCAATTTTAGTTCAGCTGTCATCCGTCACCATCTTTCAAGGAACGAAATATTGTTTGAAGAAAAAATAGTTGAAAAAATGTCCCACAATCCGGGTTTTGATAATCGATTGATTTTAGAATAGGTGGGAAATAGAAAAAAGAAACAATTTAAACCACGAACCGATCATTTTCTGTGGGAAGAGTTGGATTTTATCGCCAGATTTCGTATGTCGAAAAGTATGGTTAGGCAATTAACATCACTAATTGCTAATGACATCACAACGTCTACAAACAAGTAAGTTTATTTAAACTAATGTATCTACTAAGTTCTATTGATAATATACTAGCATAGTTATATTGTATGTAACTGACAAAATAATTTTTTTGTCATTTCAGAAATCATGCTGTTTGTGCTGTGGACCAGGTTCTAATAACATTGCATTTTTATGCAACAGGAACGATGCAAAGATGCACAGGAGACATCTCTGGGGTGCATAAAAGTACTGTCTCGCGTGTAGTAGACAGGGTTAGCAGAGCAATAGCCCGCCTTCGGTCACAATATATTGTATTTCCTCAAACAGAGAATGAAATTCAGCAGTGTGCCAACGAGTTCTACAGCATTGCTCGATTTCCCAACACAATTGGTGCCATCGACTGCACCCATATAGGAATTCTCTCTCCTGGAGGGAACAATGCTGAGTATTACCGTAATCGAAAAGATTACTTTTCATACAACGTGCAAGCAATAGTGGATGCCAACTGCAAAATAACCAACATTGTGGCAAGATGGCCAGGTTCTACGCATGACAGCACCATTTTTAACAATTCCAGAATTAAAGGAAAACTGGAAGATGGGCTCTATGGAGCCAGACACCTAGTTGGCGATCGTGGTTATGCGGTAAAACCGTATTTATTAACCCCACTGGCAAATCCTGTTTCTGACGCTGAACTTTTGTACAATGAAAGCCAAATCAGGACAAGAAATGTTGTAGAAAGGACTTTCGGGATATGGAAAAGGCGTTTTCCTGCAGTAGGAACGAAATTGAGAATCGATGCCACAAGAGTGGAAGCCGTGATTGTTGCCACAGCGGTGTTGCACAACATATGCACTAACAACAATGTCACAGAGCCACCAGACTTTGTCACCATTCTCCAAGAAATTGACGGAGGACATTTTCCTGAAAATGTTGGACAGGGTAATAATGACATACAACAAAATCTTGTCAACAGTTATTTTGCTCATTTATTGTAATTTTTTTGTATAAAATAATGTATTAATTAACTTAAAAATAAAAAAGATTTACAAATAATAATAGAAAGAAAGAAAATAAATGTTTTAATCTATTGTAACGGGGAAATCATTCTCCTTTCGGTTTTCCTCTTTCAATTTTTTTACTTCTAACTCGTGTATATGTTTCATGTGTTTAATTTTCAATTCAAAAATAGCTTCACGACGCCTGTCTTCATGTTTCATGTGTTTAATTTTCAATTCTAAAATAGCTTCACGATGCCTGTATTCCTGTTCGTGAAGAATTTTTTTGTGCTCGAGGTCTAAATCTGTAGACGAATCTACAGATTTTTTTTGTGCATCCGCCAACTCCATGAAATTTCTGCGGACATCGTTTGGCGTGGATAGTTTTCTTTTTCTTGATAGGCCTAAAAAAATATTACATTACATTAAAAACGTTAGATAGTAAGTATTTAAGTAAGTAGATAGTAAGTATTTTATCTTATTATCTTAAGGTTAAACGCAACGCTCGTAATATTCTACGTGTTCATAGATGGCGTAATTAATTAATTTGATCAAAATTCGCTTTTTGCAAGGTATTGCTTTACAGTATTAAGACAAATTATATGTTTGCGCCCGCATATACGCAATATGAATATGAATAAATAGTTTTGTCTTTATAAAAACTAATTCTATCGAGAAAGGCATGCAAATACAATATTGGATTGAATAATCGGTACAATATTGTATTTGTATGCCTTTCTCGAAAGAATTGAGTTTTTAAACGAACAAAACTATTGATTCATATTGCGTATACACGGGCGCAAACAAATGATTTTTCTTTATTGTAAAGAAATACTTTGCAAAAGCGTATTTTAATAAAATTATTTAATTAACGCCATCTATGAACACGTAGAATATAACAAGCGTTGCGTTTAACCTTAAGATGTTAAGATAATAAGATTCTATAATACTTAAGGCACAACTAAACTCACTTTTCAGGGATGGTGTTATTGGTAAGCGTTTAGTCGCTACACCTTGATACTCCGATGCACAAGGGAGTGGGGGATCTTCCACTGCCACCTATAAAGACATCATTATTCCATGTTATTGTGGGAAGAATAATTGGCTAACAGTTGGGGGACAAGTTCCATACTCATAGCGGGTAAATGAGTTCTCCCTTTTCAACACGTATTGTGCTTATGGAAAAGTTTTACCAGACGAGAGATCTGGGTTCGAGTCCCAGTTGCAACCGCTATATTTTATTTTTTCTGTGTCATGTACATTTTCATATTTTAATTTAGATTATTATTATTATCTTCTTCAATGATATATTACATTGATGGGAATAACATTCAAAAGTTAAAAAGAGAGTTTTCTTATAAAAAAAGTAGAATCAATTTTATTTGTACTATAGAATTTTGTATGTAATTGTGGTGTCATTTCTCAATCAAATGCAACAATTAACTGTTATACTCAATTTTTTTCTTATTATTTCTTAATTAACAATGATTTTATGATATTTAATCAGTGTTTAGGGTATATTTATACCGTTGATGTTAAATAAATAAATAAATTGTAAAAAATATTAACGTCTTTCTTACAAATTCCATCAAAAATGGTGTCTGAACATCCGCTTCTTCCACAGTTGGGTCTTCCGGTGTCTTGGGTCTTATGTGCAGGATCGGGGCGCACGGCAGAATTTCAGCAGCTTAAAACAGAATGTTGGATTTGGTTTTATAACATATTTTGTCATAAATAAATGATTATTCGCAATCCATAACTGTGAATGAAAGTAACGATGTTTGGAATGCTAATCATACAGTGGATAGTATATAGAACTTACTTATAGAAGCATCGTCATCAAATTCAGAGTTGATCCCTTCCATGGATATTTGCATGGCACCTTGCATCCATGTTGCATTATCGCTGAGCTTGGATGGTGGTGGACCACCCCCAGTCTTTCGGCGTTCTTTCGTGAATTGTGAAGATTCCTGGAAAAAACATTTACTCATCATTTCAATTTTGAAACAATCCATGACTTCAGAAAACAATGTGTGACAATCTACAAACCTTTCTGGCAGACTTTTTCAAGTTTTCAAACTTGTTTCTAAGCTGTTTAGTGGATCTATAACGGTTTGCGGGACAGGAGGCGTTATATTTAGTTGTCAATAATTCCCATGTCTGGTCCTTCTCTTTGACATGCACAGCATCGCTTTTTTTGTTCAAAAGAATATTCTTGTGGGCCTCCACGAGCTCTCTCAGCAAAATGACATCTTCAGCGCTAAAGTTTGAAGATCTCTCTCTGAAAGTAAAGTTCGTCGTATTGAGAAGAAAATAATATAACAAGTCGAATAAAATACACATACGACAATAATAAAACCTACTTACTTTGTGATTGTTTCCATTTTTATTGTGTTTAACTGAGCTGCGAAATAACCTCAAAACTTCGTAAACGTCAAAGATGCGTCAAACAAAGACAATGATAAACCGCGTTGAACTGCAGTGTTGACATGCGTAAAAATAATTATGTGTTTATTTTTATTAACAAACATCAAATACAAGGAAAATTCGAAGCCATTTCGATGGCAACACTGGTAACTTTAAACTAACTATTTTAATGTTGGTGCAACTCAATTTTGTTGAATTTTAGCTTAACTTTAGTTAGGGCTTAAACTCAGTTTAAATATTTAACTTTAAACTTTACTTTAATTATTTTCGATGCAATTGGCCCTTAGTCCTTTAGTTTACATATTTGTCAACGGATGGCGTTAGTACTAGTATGTCATTCACAACTTTTCATAACTAAAAATGATAAGTGATCATGGTGTCCCACTTGTGTCTATCAATGCAGTGGCCTAAGTACACACACGCCGAGTGAATGGCGGGACCACATTCAAAAGATACGGTACGTCTTTGTATGAAATTTTATGTTTTTGTTTTTATAAACATCTAAGAGTGTTGACACACGAGGATTTTTTTTCATATTGTGGAGAATAATCTGTACTATCTATATATTCCAATAAATCATGCCAGAATGCTATAATTTGACATTTAATTGCGTGCATAGGTATTTGAAAATATGTACCGCGTACGGGTATAGATAAAACGGAGCAAATTAACGCGTTCAAAAGGTTAAGAAGCTTTTTTAGTACGGTCCCTTGGAAAACTTCTTAAGAAAGTTTCACTATAATTCTATTTGGTTAAGTTCTCTCTCTCATTCCTGCTCTCAGCTAGAATCAGTCGCAACAGTAATCATCTAACGTGTTATTAATGAAATAAGTTGTTATCTTAACAGTAAAAACAGTGGTGCAGCTGTAGGATAATAAGAATAATAATAGAAGAGTGTGAATGAGATGATGTATGAATGCGAATGATGTAATGAGTTTTTTGGCAGTGCTGTTTGTGTGAAGGACTCCTCACCTATCTGGGGGTCTAGGGTCTCCACTTTGGTGCGGTACTTGTCCAGGATGTCGGGTGGGATGACGCGCGCCTTGACAGGCTGATTGGCACGCTTCACGATGTCCTTCACCAGCTTGCGCTCCTTCTCCCCGGCCAGCGACACCGACACTCCTGCTCGCCCCGCCCTGGCTGTTCGCCCAACCTGGATCACGTTCACCGTTCATTAATACACAACCACAAAACCACGGGGACCGAAGTATGTTATAAATATATAATAATTATTATTTTTTATATTCTAGGATGTGGGGAGGATAGTGTAATCCCATACATCCCATGTAGTGAATACAATAAATTACAAGTAAAATAAAGATAAATAAATAATATAGGTAGATATTATAATCCCTCAAAGTGTAATCTATACCGATTTGAAAATAAACCGTTGTCGTCTAGTTGTTCTGGGAAAACCACTGATTATTATGCTGTTGTAACTGCCGTACACACCGTTCCATGTGCTAGCTACAAACGGAAGTGCTGCCATCTATAATTTTCAAAGAAAACTGTTGAAGTTAAGACATAAAATAGTATAGTTGACGCACATTCTATTTTTCATTTTTAACCACTCGAGCGATAGAGATTTCCGGATTTTCGTTTTTGGATTCGGCTGTGCTAATTCTAAAAAAACATTGAAATTGTAGATTTTTGGGGCATTATTGAACAGTACCAGAATTTTGCACACAGATGTTCGATTTTTAGAAAACAATTTAAAATGACATCTACATATAGAAAACACGTTATGTAGAATATTCGTTATACACGTTATGTAAAACATTATGTAGAATATTCCATATTATATAATTATAGGAACTTTTTTGTTTTTAAAGAAAGACCAACATTCTCGGGTTACGAATAACCTGACAATATTTGAAAATCTCCTACTACCACCACAGAAAGCTGAAAATGTTGCTTGTGTTGTGATGGAGGACTTAGCCGGCCGAGGAATTGAACACACTACGCCTGAGTGGGACCCAAGCGCGATGTCAACTCGGCCACCGACCGGTCAAAATTAGTGACATCTTTTATTATTCGATAGAATAATATCAAGCTAGCGACTAAACATATCAGCTGTTAGCGGAAACATCAAAATAAATTCATTTTGTATCATTGAAGAAGATAATAATAACAAAACTAAACGAAACATGAAACAGAAGAAGACACAGAAAATAAAAAGATAACGGTGACAACTAGGAATCGAACACAGGATCTCTTGTCTTATCGGGGCAGCGTCTTAACCATTCGTTTTGTTTAGATTTATTAGTATTATTTTCTACTTCAACGATACATTACATTGACGAGTATAACTTTCAAAAAAGATGTTCCTGAAACTTCATTTTAATTCTAAAAATCACCATCCTACAACTACCCATATTTGGGTAGCTATTGCTCGAGTGGAATATCTGATTACTTGCTCTATCTAACAAACTTATAAAAAATTATATTGGGGAGGTTAGGAAGGAGCTAAACTCGAATATAAAGTCAAAAAGCAAAATTTTGGCAGCCATCTTGAAATTCTGGAGTTCTCAACTGATTTTATTTAAAATTGGTACAGGTGAGGTTAGGAGAGAGATGAAATCGAATTTTATGTCAAAATGCATAATTTCGACAGCCACAAAATAATAAGTTATTATGAAATTACAGTAGGCAAGCGTTACGGCGCCTTTTACGTCCGGTACACGATGGAAGTTGGCATTCCAAAGGTTAGGCATATTTTAAAACTACTATTAATTTGTACAAAGAAAAAAAGGTTTTGTTACCCTGTGAATATAGTGCTCCACTGTGGCTGGCATCACATAGTTGATGACGGTCTTTACACCGCTAATATCCAAACCTGCGGACAAAAAATAAAAAATAATTTCGGCTGTCGGTGCGTGGGGCAAGTGATTATAAACATATAAGTATTCTTGCATAATGCGTAAAATTATTCAAGTTCAATGAACTTTAATTTACAAAATTGGAACTGATAAGTATAAACAAACAATAAAGTAATTATTATATCAATTTGTAATAATTCTTCATTTCAAATTTTTATTTTGTAATAATTCTTCATTTTAAATTTTTATTTATTTTGTTTAAATTTTTGAAAGATGTCATAATTATAACTAAGTAAAAGGCAAATTTCTTCTTTTGAAAAGCAATGATCCTGAGGCAAATATTTGTTTATAAATACTATTTTAAGCTTCACAAGTACTACAATTATAATATCCCATGATTTTTCACATGTCTGTTAGTATTACATGATTATATACCCTACCCTATGCTTGTGTCTGATAAGCCAGCACAGGTACCTTGTACTTTAGTTAACAGAAGAATATTATTGTTGCCAACTTACTTACCAATGCTTCTTTTGTTGAAATTTTTTTTTTTTTTTTTTTCGTACATTTGTTATTAAAATTTTGTTTATTTTTGTCTACCGGTCTCGAAACGACCGTGTCATAAACTTTTCTTTTTTGGGTTTAAATTAAATGTTATTATTATATTAAGTTTACATATCTGTATTTTTTTAACCCTTGGGACCTTCTAAGACCCAAACAGTCCCAAATGCCGTGCGCGCATTATACTCTCCTAGGACCATATTTGTCCCAGAACGACCGCACATTATTAAAATGCATATATCTCTCTTCCTCTCATCTAAAAATTAATTATTTTTTTTATGTCAGAAAGAGAACAAAATAGTGCTTGTTATTGTCTTTGAAAAAATGGAAGCTTCTAGAAGGTTCAATCCGTGCAAATCAACAACGTCTCAAGGGTTAAATGATATAATTGTAAAGCTGCACATCTTGATACAGGAATGACCTTGTGAGATGTGCAGAGTATGTTTTTTATGTTAAAAACTGTTTTTTTTTAATAAATAAATAAAATAAATATATAAAAGCTAATTTAACACGAAACGTGATCCATGAAGTTGATTCATTAAAGCATATTGTGTTTTCAACGCGCATGCCCAGCAGCAGGTGCCGACAAATGACATGCAATACATGACGACCGGTCTAGTTTACCTCTGGCGGCCACGTCGGTGGCGATGAGCACGTCGGCCCGCTCTTCCTTGAACTCCTTGAGGCTGGCCAGTCGCTGCGGCTGCGGCAGGGCCCCGTGCAGCTCGGCGCAGCGCACGCCCAGCAGGCCCAGCAGCAGGTGCAGGCGGTGCGCCGCCGCCCGCGTGCCCACAAACACCATGCATTGAGTGCGGAAGGTTCGGCATACCAGCGCGCCCAGCACGGCCTCGCGGTCACCCTCGCGTCCGCTGCGGATCCTGAAATACGCATTATTTAATTAAAATTTTAAAATAAGTCAATAATTTCTCCTCTCTAATCGAGCTATAAATTGATTTATATTCGTAGCATCAATGATGATATGTTGTGGTAGTTTGTTCCATGCTTCCACTACTCTATTTGCAAGGATGTGGTTCCTAGTATTGGATGCAAAAGGTGTTTTGTTAATCGTGTCCACGGAGATTTACATTTGTGTCGGTGAAGATTTCTCAAATACCAGCGCAACTATAATGTGAAGTGTTAAGGAACGGGGGATTACGTAAAGCGCCAGTGTTAAGGATGGAGCTCCCCACGCTATAGCTCCATGTGGCGGCATTGTTAGGAAAGGCAGCTCAGCGTAGAGATATGAGAATCTAATTTATTCAGGAAGGGTCGGCAAAAGCCTTTATACGGGGGACTAATTCAACAATCCAGACTACACTTCTCTCGTCAAATGAAACTCCTGTTGGGATGATAAATGGTTGTATTCACAGGCAACAGGTACATTGTATGACACAAATGAGGACACAGTTAACATCCTAAATTATTTCCTGGCTGTTAGAATTGAACAATCTCTCTCATATTTTGTTCTGACTGGCAAGCTTGTTTAACAGACATTACAAGAAAGGCACATAATGGGTAAATCGTAGCAAACTGCCCACACATGGTGTCGGAACCAAGGCCAGACTCCCAGTGATGGCCGCCGATGGCCGAAGCCGTTGGAGTTAGCGTGCCTTGCGCCGTGCGAAGTGCGCAGCCGCTAGAGTTGCCAACTGTCTGCGTCTAATTTTAGGTTCGCGGGTCTTTTGAATGCGTTAGGGAGATCTACTTCGTGACAGAAGATAAAATTTTGAAAGTCTCATGTCACCTCTTTTTCTTCTTTCTTTTAATGTTGGTAATTTTAGTTCTTCGAGTCTATTTTCATATTGCCGGTCTTTCAAAGTTTTTGGTATTTTTATCCTGCTTTTTTAACATAGATGTGATAAAAACTTGTGACAATGACAATGCCATATGATGCTGAGGCTAATAACTAACCTGACAAACTCCTGGCGCAGGTTGAAGGCCACCTCCTTGTTGGAGTTGACGAAGATCTTGACGGGTCGGGACAGCGACACGGCGGCCAGCTGCTTCACCTCCTCCGTCATGGTGGCAGAGAACAGCATGGTCTGCCGCTTCGGCGAGCACATCTTGATAATCTCCTTCATCTGGTCTGCAAAATACTCGTCCAGCATTCTAGAACACACAAATTTTCTGATTACGGCCAAACTCTCTTATAAGGTATACCCTTTACAGTTATAGGACAGTGGTATCTTAAACTACTACATATGTACCCGTATTAAGGACTATATTTTCTATTTATTTGTTTTAATATTATGTATTACCTTTCATCACTAGAAAGTTCTATAATCTAAAACATTATTTTTATTTTTTGGAATAACTTAATAAGTAAAACCTCAAATTGTAATATTTAATTATTGAAGACAATATTAACGATTCCTAAACGAAAATTTGAAACAGAAAAAACAGAAAAAGATACGGTCACATCTAGTTCACACGGGAGGCCTTGAGGGAAATTATCAAGACCTGTCATCTTTGTGGATGCTGTGCAGAGAGTATGACATAATATATTGGATTTTTCTATCCAAAGTCCACTCTAAAATCTAGTAGAGTCTAGCATATTATCTGTATTGCTAGAATTGATAAACTTTCAGATTCCACAACGTAATACTAGAAGTCAGGATTTATTTCAGTGCAGAAATTCTGGGACTAACTACCATATGTATTCCTCTTTGCCCAGAATACTAATGGAGGGAAACAATTATACCGAGTCAGTGGACATCTTCAATTTATCTTTAACTCTTTGCACGCGGCCGTATCAACTGTTGTTACGGCAAAAAGTCTATACTCACACGCGGCTGTACCAACAGTTGATACGGAAACTTTGACAGCCGATATTCCAGCGCTCTTTCGTCATAAATGTATTTCTTGCTCACTTGGATATTCGTAGAACTATCACGATGCTGACATCTACAAGAATTTCTCAAAAATAAAATTGTATTTCATAAAAAAAGATCGATAATCAAGTGCATTTCTTCGCGCCTTTTAGTCGTTTAGTTTACATTTTTGTCAACGGATGGCGTATTAGTACTAGTATATCATTCATGACTTTTCATAACTAAAAATGATAAGTGATCATGGTGTCCCACTTGTGTCTATCAACGCAGTGGCCTAAGTACACACACACCGAGTGAATGACGGGACCACATTCAAAAGATACGGTACGTCTTTGTATGAAATTTTATGTTTTTGTTTTTATAAACATCTAAGAGTGTTGACACACGAGGATTTGTTTTCATATTGTGGAGAATAATCTGTTCTGTCTATATAGTCCAATAAATCATGCCAGAATGCTATAATTTCACATTTAATTGCGTGCATAGGTACTTGAAAATATGTACCGCGTACGGGTATAGATAAAACGGAGCAAATTAACGCGTTCAAAAGGTTAAACAAATATAAAATGTTGTTAATGAAGCAATTCAGTTATGAACAATAAATAATAAGCCCTGAAAAAGGGTGTTAATAAATAAATACATAAATATTGTTACTGTAGGATTATGTGATAATATTTATCAGCAACAATATAAGCACCTGTCAGCTTCATCGAGGATGAGGACCTCAATGGAGTGTAGACTGAAAGAGGGGGTGTTCTTCAAATGATCAATCAATCGACCTGGTGTTGCAATTACCACATCTGGATTCTTCCTCAGCACAGATTCCTGAAAAAAAACCAATAAGTGATTTAATCTCAATTTTCACACAAAACATTTCCCCAGTACAGTAGAACCCCGTTAATTCGAACCCCGATAATTCGAAAAAAAGAGAAATTTCGCAGAATTTTTTTTTCATACTAAATGGTTTGTTAATTCGAAATTCGTTAATTCTTAAATCGAAATTTATTTTTGACCGCGCATTTTGTGAAAATAAATCATAAAATTTCGTAAATCTGAATCTAAAAGACCGAAAAATATATTTTTACGTGGTTATACATCGTCCTAATTAGTATGTACACAATTTTTGTAAATATATAAACACATCTTCTTGTAATTTTGAAATAGTAAGTAATTATGAAAATAGTGTCAGCCAGCGCACGGTGGGTGATCTACATTTTCCCTGGCAAACTCAGGTAGTGATAGGTCGCGGAAGTTGAGGCGATGCACTACGAAGTAATGCAAAATCATGTGTTTTTGGTTTGAAAATTTGAACCCCTTTTCGGTTATGGTTTTATCGTGTAACTAGCTGAACCCGGCCACAATTTGCTGTAGCCTAGTCTGTATCTATATAAGGATTGTTATTGTTAACGGCCTGATTCCGAATGTTAGATGACATTATTATTATTATGTAATGAGCAGGCAGCATTCTGCTGATGCGCTCATATCTGATTTCACAACAAGTTTAACAGTAATTGAGTTGTTTTATGATTTAACTAAGTCCTTTCTTCTCTCCAAATGTGAATCCAATAGAGCTTTGAATTGATTTATATTTGTTGCATCGATGACATGTTGTGGGAGTTTGTTCCAAGCATCCACTACTCTATTTGCAAGGAAGTGTTTTCTAGGATTAGATGCAAAAGGCGTTTTGGTCATTTTTTTTGAGTGTCCACGGAGATTTATATTTTTATTAGTAGTGAAGGTTTCTTGGATGCTAGGGCAACTGTAATGTTGAGATAAAATTTTGAAAGTCTCGATCAAGTCACCCCTTTCTCTTCTTTCTTGTAAGGTTGGTAATCTTAGTTCCTTGAGTCTATCTTCGTATCGTAGATCTTTCAGAGCTCTTGGTATTTTAGTGAAACGTCTCTGTACTCTCTCTAGCAGATTTATATCCTTTGCGAAGTAATTGCGAATAACATGGTGCATCACCTTAAAAGAAGAGTGCGGTAAATGGTTTACTGATTTATTGACATAACTGACCTGCACTTTAAGGTCGAGCCCCCCCACAGACATGCCGACCTCTATCTGCGTGAACTGCGTGAGCTGGCGCGTGACCTGGTAGACCTGCACGCCGAGCTCGCGCGTGGGCACCAGCACCACCACGCGCGTCACCGGCGCACCCGTGTGCGGCTTGAACAGCAGGCGCTCCAGCGTCGGCAGCATGTACGCCGCCGTCTTGCCCGTGCCCGTTGCAGCGCAGCCACACACGTCTTTACCTGGAACACAAACAAACAATTCAAATTATTAACGATAAATAAATTACATATTATAGTAATTATTATTTAAATATTCTGCTGATGCGCTCGTATCTGATATCACAAAAACTTCAACAACAATTGAGTTGTTTTAAATTAAAAATAAGTTAATCCTTTCTTCTCTCTAAATAAGAATCCAATCGTGCTTCAACGGGAGGTACTTGAACAGCGTAATGATTAAAGTATTCCGGAGACGATTTACATAATTGATGCGACCAATTGATCATTTACAGAAGCATTGAAGCAATTGACAATAAATTACGACAAATCAGTGGGAATGGAGGAATGCTAAGTATTTTGATTGAGCGCATTTATAAGCACCATTGACGGAATGGCTTGATCGTTTCGCTGTGTGATTGACAATCGTTCGCTCAGTTCGGATCTATCAAGCCCTGCTGAATTCAGTTCCATCACGGTACGATATTTTGTTTTGATCTTTGAGCTTCTAGAGTCTAGTTGTTAAATAATAATGAATATGTTTATTTACCTAATAAGGCTACGGGGATGGTTGCAGACTGGATGGGGGTGGGGTTCACAAAGTTCATGGCTCCGATGGCCTTCAGCAGCGGCCGGGACAGGTTCATTGCGTAGAAGGTGGCGTTCTCGTCGTATACAGGTGCCTCCTCAAAGTAGTCCGAGTCGTATTCCACCACGGGATTGTCTATGGCATCTAGTTCCTGAATACACAGCAAACAGAACATGTTTAACCTTTACAATGCTGGCCTTTTCTTATTCCATCATGCCTTACATTTGACGTTATGTATGAATTTTAGTGAAACATCTTGGATGAAATATGCAAATCTACAGTTCCATGACAACTCAACACATTGGCAAATCAACACTTATGAAAAGTGATGAAAAAAGGCTGTAAACCCAACCTAAAGTAATCTAGTTTTTTCATCACTTTTCATGACTACATCGACGGTCCCGAAGAACAATGTCGGATGTGCTAAATTGTAGTTTTGCAGGAGCTGTTTAAAGTTGCGTTTCTGCATTTATACTGTTATGTTTGTATGTACATATACATAATACAGAGAAGATTGATAGAGATCGATAGCCGCCGTCCACGATATAAAAGAAAAGAGAACGGAATGGATCTATGAGAGGATGCCGCCAGAATATTGAAAAGCTCAACCTTGTTTTTGGTACCCTCTATGTTTCTGAAGCACAAAAACTCCACGGTGAATTGCACATAACAAGGAATTGAACTAGCAACCTGTGATCAGTTGTGCGGTAGAAAGGGTACTTCCCGTCTACTGGTGACTAAGATGATAGGACGGGTATGGGAGGAAGGTAGGGATTATACTCTATCTTAAAGATAACAATCGGCTATATGGCCGAACAATTCAAAAGAAATTAATAATTCAAAGATTACACAGGAAAGAAAATAGCAGAAGATAATAAAAGCAAGATGAGAAGACAGTTTACAAAATACATCTTCTATGGTCGCTCGCTCGCTCACTCATACATCTATCTACGGTTACTCGCGAGACGGTGTTGACGAAAAAATAACCCACCGCCCTTTGGTGGCTCGTGAGCGGGTCTCAATGAGCAGGTCATTCACGATCGACCCAGGACTAGTCTGTGCTGGAGCTCTTAGGTTGGGTGGTTCAAACAAAACTTCATAACAATGTTGTTATGCATGTCAGCGGATCACAATTTGTTCAAAAGCTGAAGCAGATCGAGAATCGGCGTTTAATGGGAATCATTGATGTGTCAAAAATTCAAAATGATGCTAATTATATTGAAATTTGACGAGTTTGAAACAACCCTACATAAAAGTTGCCCTGAGCGTCAAATCCTTTAAGCCTTAGACACATTACACTATATTATGCGTGCATAATTTGGGTGTAACATGTACATTTTATATGTTGGGGTGATACATTACACTATAATCTTCCTCAGGAGAGAGGGGTTAGATCAATTGGGGGACTGCCGCGGAATATCATTTCTTTGTATGGGATCTGTCACTCTGACAGATGACAGCCGCGTAATTACGGCGCTCCGTAAATTGTTCTGACCCCTTTTTCTGCCGTAGGTAGGAGAGGGGGTTGGATAATTTTCAAATATAGCCTGGCTAGCAGATCACAGCGCATATAGTCGCAAAACCAACACTTATAACATGTATGGCGAGCAATATGGAGTTATATAAAATGCTTTGAACTTATAGCGTAATCTATCACCTCTTTCACACACCACAAACTGTCCAACTGAGTTCAAACAATCGAAAGAATCTGCTTACCGCTTTTAGTTTTTGTTTCTTTGTCAATTTTTTGGGTTTAACTTTGAGGTTGTCCTTCTTCATCTCATCGTCGGATATATGGATGTCGTTGCAATTATTTGTGGCATCTGAAAGACAAAAAATGCATGTTGTTATATAATTAGAAACACTTTAGGACATGCAGTACAAAATAGAAGTAAAGGTTATATTAAGTATGTAACCATTGTAAGATTCACAGGTTCTACAGACTGCGATGGGTTGCACATGTTCAAACAATGGCAGATGACAGGATACCAAAAGTTATGACTGGTTCAAAGGGCAAACAAGTTATGACTGGTTCAAAACCTCTTTTTAGGTGTTAGGTTATTATCAGTGCCTTATTCCAATTGCGGCTGCACAGGACCGGCCCGACCCAAAGATAGACCATGGAAGAGGTGGATAGACTGTCTGGAAGAGGAGTGGAGCAGGACGGGTTGGATTGAGGACTGCCTGAAGGTGAATGGTGAGGGACCGCAGCCAGTTGAGAGCATTTCTGGAGAAGGCCAAATTCCATCCTGGGATGCACCACTGTGATGATGAATTATTGTAAATATTTACTCGTACAAAAAAAAACTGACTCTTCAGATCTGGCCAATAAACATAGTTAAGTCATAGAATAGAGAAAGAATAATAAATTTCACGTGGGCATATTTCGTGATCTATTTCATAAACTGTGTTTCCCCATCATTACGATATTCAAAAGAGATTGCGATATACTACGTCAGGTGAGTGTAAGAAACATAACGTGTGCTAAATGTGCAGAAACCAAGAGGTGCTAATTCAGTGGCAACAAAGCTTTTCATTCAAATCTATAATCTCTCATTAAATCAAATCTTATTTTTAAAATGTGCACATAAATTTCATTCTAAACTTTTAACTTTTCTTGTTTCTCTTTAGATCTGGCAATAGATGTTAATTTTTTATGTATATATATTTGTTATTGAGTGTAAATATGTATACATACTAACGAATACTGTATGCGGAAACACTGGAGGGTCTAGACCCTCGACTCTAGAGTCGTTCATAATAATAAAATGTAGCGTCGTTTTACTAAACAAATTGAGAGTCTTAACGTGTACGATGAAGGAGGTAAACAATCAGTTTCCTTATACCGTCGTCGGGAAAGTGGTGGCACCCTCCAATGTTCTTCTTTATTCTGCGGCTTGAGTCATTTAAGGTAACGTTACAGAGTCCTAGTCTCGTTACTGAGATACCACAAAAGGACAATCGACAGAGCAAGTGGGGTATGTTGTGAGGAGGGAGGGGGAAGGTAGCACTACAAGTACAAGTACAAGTTACCATCATCTTCTGATTCATCTTCACTCTTGATGGCCGCATCCCCCTTGTTCTGCTCTCTCATCTTCGTGATCCGGTCATCCGTCTTGTTCTTCACCTTCCTCTTTACATACTTGGCTAGATCATCCCACGTGTCCTGGTGGGGCAAAATAACGTTTATTATTAACTTATTAGTAACTATTATTTAATGCCTGTTGAACTTCTTAATTTTTGATCTTCAGACTTACAAAAAATGACAACACAGTAGCTGGCTAGTAGTAAGGCACAGTAGTAAGAGATCTAATAGATAAATATTTATTGATGGGTAAAATTTCCTCACAAATTACTGAAATAACACTTCGATCCAACTTAATTACGACAAGAAACAACTATTTACGCAAGGGGAGTAGAAAAGATGCGTCAAAGTTCCAACTTAACAAATTAAAATTAATACACCTGTACGATAGACAGCTTACTCTGAGGTCAGCAGATCTAGATGTTACCAATAGTTTAATCGAACTTTCTCGGTCAAATCGAGCTGTTTACTATGATTGCTCTTTTCGTGTAGCTGGCCCACTCATTTGGAATAAACTTCCCCCAGCCCTTACCAATATACAAAATTTGGCTGAATTTAAACGGGTTTTAAAAACAAAATTATTCAAAAAATCATATTTAATAATATAAAAATCATTTATATTCTCATGAATCTAAGCTTCTTTTCAATATACTATAATAAGCCAGGTTTTGAAGTTTCCGGTAATTGTTTGGTTTCGGTTTCCTCCTTATTGTACTTTTATGTTTAATGTCCACCTATTATATAATATTTTAATGTTTTCCTGTTTTATATAATATTTTAACCCTTTTGCTGCCCGAAAGTAAACACAAGATACATACTCCCACGCCAAGGATTTTTAGAATATTTTACATTGCCTCATTATTTATTATCCTCAGCACTTAGAGATTGTAAATTATTACCAAAACAAAAAAAAACTTGTTTACGTTACACTTTTAAAAAGTCTAAACAAGATATCTTTATGAATTGATGCATTATTTGACGAATAAAAACTATCTATGAAACATCAACAAACTTCGACCCGCCGCCATTATCAAATCAGTAATCTCACCAACACATACAGACATACTATAGTAATATCAGTATTCACGTCTCCGAAGTGGGACCTCTGCAACGGCTCACCATTAAATTTCTCACGATACAATTGTGATAATATTATTGTTTTAAACTTAATTATTTATTAAACTTTTATTTACAGTTTCTTATCGTATTATTTATGTTAATAGTTTTTATTCGAATGGTAGACTTTAAAACAAGAATGAATACACAATGCCACATTACACTGGGAACACATATCGAGCCATTTTTCTGCGACTTTGTTTAAGCTTTGTATTCGCACAAACATGGCAGGCTCTGTATGGCTTGGATTGTTTTGATGTTTACAACCTCTTTTGAAAGCAGACGTAATGGTGTGTCATGATGAGACGAATGAGGAGTTGAGTAGAGTTGAGTTTTTTGTGGTGTTTTGCGATTACTTGTCTTATCACACATAACTGATAATCGGGGAAGCTCATACCTGAATTTTGTATGGTGTTGTGTACAATAAAAGAATTTAACAGATATAAAATCGAGACAATATTCTCTTATTTGGTCATCAAACAAGTCGCGTCGAGCCATGATGGAGGGTTACACAAAAAAAAATTAGGAAAAAAGACAAATTAACACAATAATTAGTTTCTAAACACAGATAATTAAAATAAAATGTATATTATTACTTTTTCACTCGAAAGGCGGATATAACAACTTATTTCATTTAAAAAAACAAAACATGTTGATTACCACAAAACTTATTTGCACTAAAAATATGACCACTTAATAAAAACAATTTGTTAAAATAATAACGTTAGAACCACGATTCGTTGCAGATTCTAAGTATTCGCGAACCGTCGAGATAAGAAAGAACCACGTGATACACTAACACAACTACGCGCGCGCGGGGAATTCAAACACTGAGAGGGGAAATATTGTAGTCTCCAGTTTGACGAGGTCTTTCATAATATAAACAAAATCATTTGTCACATCTGTGTAGAGATGTCGCTAGATAAAGGTTCAAATTATTTTTTAAGCCTGAGTTTTGCGCCATCTATACAGAAAGTTCCGAGATATCGCAAGATGAAATTAAAATCACGTATGATTGCGCGTGGCAGCGAGGGCCCGGAATCTTGAATCAAACATAGATGCGCACGGCAGCCTCCGGGTTAATTTTAAAGTTCTTATTTTTCGTGCACTGTTATTTTCTTTTATTGTTGTCCTCTACTAAAATAGCACTGTTATTGTTAAATTTTATTCTCTGCTTTTGTGTAAACCGTTTATTCTTTATTTCATATTATGTTATTATTTTTTTTTTAAAGGAACACAATAGGAAATTTTATTTTTAAGTTTATTATAGTTAAGCGCACTTGAAGTGAAACAACACAAAACTGCGCTATATAAATGCTATGTTATTATTATTATAAGATATTTCCCGGGTTTTGGCGCCTTTTAAGTATGATGTGATGTTTGCCGGAATATTCCATTTCAATTAGTACTGGGCGTTGACGATAATTCCATCCAACGCCAACGTCGTTATCGTTGGCGATTTTCAACTGTTGAAAATAACGCCGACGTTGACGCAACTATTATTGATTATTTCTAGTGATTTATTAACTCAGGTCTGTTTTTAGTGCTTAGTTCTCCATACTCAATGAAACCTCATTCATTACATATGTTATTATATTTTTTTAGATAATTTAGTAATATCTACACATATTCAAATTATCATAAAGCATTAAACGTTATAAAATATCCAAGTATTTCGAATTTCGATGCTAATAAACGCGAATGGACGCGCGACAAGCCAGTACAATCAAACTAAACGTAAAGGAGATCGCTACAATACTAACAAAAAGGGAATCCCTATTAACGGGTGGTTCCCCGGATCATTGATGTATTATTATTATCTCTATGCCACACATGTAATAATAATCCTTTAACCCTTAGGATCCGACCAACTACAATAGCAGTTCTACGTTATATATAGATATTTACAAAATGTTACCCGGCTTCTAAGGGTTAATAAAGTTGAAAGTTGAAACTGTTGGAAGACGTTGGTTTCGGTGTTGAAAACATTTCCCTGTTGAAATATTAAAGACATTGAAGATATATTTTGCTTGTCACTGATAAATTCGCTTGTTGTTTGGCGCTACGAATCGGCCGTGTCAGATGGGAAAATCCAAAAAAACGTGTAGTATGTAGGTACATTACCAAAATACCATTTCAAATTAGGCATAATAACGTTCACGAAGTGTAATCTCTTGACCCTTTTGATTTAACAAGCCAACACTGTTGAAAACAATAGATGCAAAACGTAGCTAGGCGGCCGACGTTGATAATTTCAATATGTTAGTTTTTGCTTGTCGCTGATAAATTTGATTGTCCCCTGGCGCTGCATATCGGCCGTATTGGATGGAAAAATAAAAGAAAAACGTCTAGCAGGAGTTACATAACCAAAAGACCATTTGAAATATCGAGTAATGTTGTTCACGAAGTGCAAACTCTTAACCTTTTTATTCATTAGGCAGTTGAATCGTTGACTGCGTTGAATAATATTCACAAGTAGGTATTATATTTCAACTATTGGCGCTAATTATTATCAACAGCGTTGGACGTTGAAACAATATAACTATTGTTTCCAACGGCTAGTTATATTTTGATACAGTACTAATTTCAATCTAAATAAGCACAAATTATTTAAATAAACTATGGACCTAATAACCTTTTTTGTGCAGGTAAATACTTGTTTCTTGTAGTCATTCTTGAAACAAAGGGTAATCTACTTATTTACTAACGGACCAATTCCAATTAACATATTACATATTACCAGTGGCGGCTCGTGACTTTTGGGTGTACTAGAGTGCTAATATCATAAAAAATGGCATTTCTGATGTTGTTATAGCTGAAAATGATTTTTTATTTTTTTTTCGAAAATCGATTTTTTGTATGAAGATTTTCAGGAAATTTCAGTATAGCCGTGCGCCGCACGGAATTCCTGAAAATCTTCATACAAAAAATCAATTTTCGAAAAAAAAAAAAAAATCGTTTTCAGCTACAACAACATCAATTAAGCCATTTTTTGTAATATTAGCACTCTAGTAACCCAAAAGTCACGAGCCGCCACTGCATATTACACAAAGTTAATGTTACAATAAAAGATCCAAAAATATGACAAAAATAGGGCCAAAAACAATAGAGATAATGTCAAGTCAAGGTTTTGATGGAGTTTACGACTTCGGTCATATCAATACAAAATATTACTTGCGTATTATTCATTTTGGCTTACACCAAAAAATTCAAGGTCCTGACTTGGGTTGACAAGTCTGGCAACTCTGGACATTGGTAAATGGTATTTATAATTTGTGGAGTATTGATTGAGGAAAAGCAAATCATTTATTTATTTTTTTATTTCTTTTTTAAAAGAAAGACAAATATTCCCGGGTTACGAATAACCTGACAATATTTGAAAATCTCCTACTACCACCACAGTAAGCTGAAAATGTTGCTTGTGTTGTGATGGAGGACTTAGCCGGCCGGGGAATTGAACACACTACGCCTGAGTGGGACCCAAGCGCGATGTCAACTCGGCCACCGACCGGTCAATTATTTCCGAGTCAACGGGAAGGGATATTGAAAGGGATGAGTTGCAACAAAGTAGGAGTATACTGTTAATAATTTTTAAATACAGATGAGATCAAAATCCTTCCTACGTATGGAAGGAATATTTAAAATATTAAATATTCTAAATTTAACATTTCTATAATCTATGCCTAAAAGTGTAGCGGTTAGGGAAATAATTACTCATTAAAGTATTTATTTTTTAACAAAATAGAGTTTAAAGTTATAGAATTTTGACAGTTCAGCCATGTTTTTTGTTGGTTTGACATATTCATATTGAGCGTAGACAGCGATTCTAAATGTTTACCAATGAAACTTTAATGCAGTATTTTCCATCTCCCACAACGTAAATGGTTTGCTTTTATAGTAATTAACTTGAATCCAGGTGTTATTTCAAAAAAATATTTGAATTAAGCCTTTCCAGCTATTCTTAAAGATTACCCTTTCAGATTCTGTAGAAACCACTTTTTATCTTAGCTAGTCATGTTATATTCTGTGATTTTTCATGGGCAACAACTAGTATCATATTGTTATATCACAGACATAATGTATCATCATTGCATATGGGCGAGCTGTGCCATCGAAGGACAAAACATTATAATTAACACTTACTTTGTTATAATCAGCCACACTGGACACAAATTTGAAATTTGGATTAAAATCAACTTGCTTGTGGCTTTTCTGCTTTGTCGGTTGATACTGAAAGAAACAACCGTATTGTAATTAATATATTAATTTCAATAAATATATTTACATAAAACACGTGTAAAAATAATGTTTTCAATCATTATTTTGACAGAGAGGTTATGTATTTTATTCAAGATATAAAATGTGATTTACTTCAATTTCCTCATCTGATTTGTCTGATAAATCTTCAACTTCTTCTCCATCATTGATGGTTCGAATCAGGTCTGAATATTTTCTTTTAATTTCAGTCATTTTTTAAACTAAAACTCATTTATAAAAAGTCAAACGACTTCAAAACACATGTACCGGAGTATAGACAAAATGTATAAATTAGTACAAATGTGCACTTCTGTCATATTTTTACCATAGACAATAAAGAAATGTCGGCGAACATAAAAAATGCCCGTCGTCCCACTGGCTTGGTATTGGTACGAAATCGACGAAAACCGGAGACCTGCACAAAAAAGTAAAGTTCATGGCGGTTCGCAGAGCAGCAATTGTGGGTCTCCAGTTTTCGTCGATTTTGTACCGTTACTGACCGAGTCAGTGAGACTACGGGCTAAGTAAGGAAGAGGCATAAATAAAAGGATTATTTTTTAAAAAAACTACCTGAATATATTTAACGGGAAGAATATTATAAAGGGTTTAAAAAGACGTAAACGTATTCTCTATACTATTTGTTTTATTTAAAGCATGTGTAATTTAGCATATTAATTGTTTATTTTGTTGAATTCCATTTGATTTAAGTTTTATTTTGTTATGAGGAATAGTAGTACATTTTAATTAATTTATTGCAAATGCGAGTAGGTACTTAAAAGTAAATAAATTATTTATTTTTAATATTTCATACTGGCATCACTTTTCATCTGACATTTTTTGTTGACTTTGACTGCAGCCCGTAATGTGTCAAAAATGTTTTCGACGTGCTATTTAATTATTATCTATTAAACATAGTTAAAGTGACATCAAACATCTTCTATAAATATGTCGGAATGTTCCTCGGACTGTATGGACACGGTCGACCCGAGGGTTCAGGTAGAAAAATCGATTTTTTCAATGTCGCAAATTAAAATTACTACCTCAATTTTCGTGCCGCCTTCGCATTAAATGTTTTTAGTATTTGCGCGAAACAACACAGACGTGTAGGACTTAATCCCATCATTTCTATAAATAAGATTATAATAGCGCATTGTTGAACCAATCATGGATTGTAATTATGTTATAAGTTATAAGCAATGTATACAATAAATTTGTACATGATAGTTAGGCGATTTGCTATTTATTATGTATCAAAAAATAAATAAACAAAATAGAATAATCGAATTTAAAATTTCTGATTTTTTATTAATGATTTCTACTGCGTCGTTGTAAATTTGAATTTATTTCTAACTTCTTAAAAATTCAGACCTGAGTTTATGAAGTTGATGGTAGGTACAAATAGAAATGCTTAATTTTGTAGTCGGATGCGTCGCCAATGTAGATATTGAGGATACCAGGCCAAAATAAATCCGTGGACTTTATTTCGACCAAATAATTATTTGATTATTATAATTTTATTTCGAGTTTTAAAAATGAGAATTTGTAATTATAGTATTCCCAATTGGGGTTTGTTGTGATGCTGAAAAGAGTGGGGATAGGAAGGTGACGAAGAAGAGGAAGGTTGGGAAGTACCTGGCTTTTCAGATCTGGTCACCAAACACGACTAAAGCCATTTCAAGTAACGTTGCAATTCTGAATGGTGGTCTTTCACCAGGGCGATACTGAGAGTATCTACCACTCTGAAACGTGCCGCAAATATTCTATACTTACATTAAATAAATGTGAAATAACACAAATTTATTTGTGCAAGCCGGGAAGTGAACTCGCGACATCTAGATTTATTGTTGAGGACCTTAACCGTTTGACCACAGAGGTCGTCATGTTACATTATATCATCTTGGATGTTTCACACTTGCATCAATCAACTTGAAAATGTGCAATTTTTTCAGATTAATTATTTACCATTGTTTTTCTAACCTTGGATGTTGAAACTTGATTAGAAATCTCTGGGAAAATATTATTTAAATCACATGATTTGAAGTTACTGCAGAACGCTTCACTCATTTTTCATAGTAAAAATATCAGGGTCAATATGTGGTTAGGTTAGATTATGCTGCGTATACATGTGCAAACTGAAGCGCGAGCAAATGTAGTGAAATGTGGTTCAGCTTGCGCTTTTTTATGTGTATACACGCAGCATTAGGTTATGTTAGGTTAGATTAGAATCAGTGGGTTGACTTTATTTTTTTTTCCTACATACGCCTGTAAATAAATTCAGTTCTGTTGATATTTTCATTTATTCCATACTAATATTTAATTTATTCCATACTAAATTTAATTTATTCCATACTAATATTTAATTTATTCTATACTAATATTTAATTTATTCCATACCAATATTTAAATCAGAAATTTCTAATTTTTTGTTTTTCTTTTATATATTCAATAATATTTTTATTAAATTTACAAAAAAACAGTTTATTTTTAAACAAGTTCTGCTGCGTAATTATTATTACGCGTGACAGCTGACTACTAGCTGACCACAAGTGGTTGGTCAATTGTCTATATTATTATACCAATAGAAAACATTTTAGATTTAACCAAAACCTCAATGCTATGCTGATCTATCTTGTTATACTAGCTGACCACAAGTGGCTGGTCAACTGTCTATATTATTATACCTACAGAAAACATTTTAGATTTGACCAAAACCTCAATGTTATGCTGATCTATCTTGTTCTACTAGCTGACCACAAGTGGCTGGTCAACTGTCTATATTATTATACCTACAGAAAACATTTTAGATTTGACCAAAACCTCAATGTTATACTGATCTATCTTGTTCTACTAGCTGACCACAAGTGGCTGGTCAACTGTCTATATTATCATACCAATGGAAAACATTTTAGATTTAACCAAAACCTCAATGTTATGCTGATCTATCTTGTTCTACTAGCTGACCACAAGTGGCTGGTCAACTGTCTATATTATCATACCAATGGAAAACATTTTAGATTTGACCAAAACCTCAATGTTATGCTGATCTATCTTGTTCTACTAGCTGACCACAAGTGGCTGGTCAACTGTCTATATTATTATACCTACAGAAAACATTTTAGATTTGACCAAATCCTCAATGTTATGCTAATCTATCTTGTTCTACTAGCTGACCACAAGTGGCTGGTCAACTGTCTATATTATTATACATACAGAAAACATTTTAGATTTGACCAAAACCTCAATGTTATACTGATCTATCTTGTTCTACTAGCTGACCACAAGTGGCTGGTCAACTGTCTATATTATTATACCTACAGAAAACATTTTAGATTTGACCAAAACCTCAATGTTATACTGATCTATCTTGTTCTACTAGCTGACCACAAGTGGCTGGTCAACTGTCTATATTATTATACCTACAGAAAACATTTTAGATTTAACCAAAACCTCAATGCTATGCTGATCTATCTTGTTATACTAGCTGACCACAAGTGGCTGGTCAACTGTCTATATTATCATACCAATGGAAAACATTTTAGATTTAACCAAAACCTCAATGTTATGCTGATCTATCTTGTTCTACTAGCTGACCACAAGTGGCTGGTCAACTGTCTATATTATCATACCAATGGAAAACATTTTAGATTTGACCAAAACCTCAATGTTATGCTGATCTATCTTGTTCTACTAGCTGACCACAAGTGGCTGGTCAACTGTCTATATTATTATACCTACAGAAAACATTTTAGATTTGACCAAATCCTCAATGTTATGCTAATCTATCTTGTTCTACTAGCTGACCACAAGTGGCTGGTCAACTGTCTATATTATTATACATACAGAAAACATTTTAGATTTGACCAAAACCTCAATGTTATACTGATCTATCTTGTTCTACTAGCTGACCACAAGTGGCTGGTCAACTGTCTATATTATTATACCTACAGAAAACATTTTAGATTTGACCAAAACCTCAATGTTATACTGATCTATCTTGTTCTACTAGCTGACCACAAGTGGCTGGTCAACTGTCTATATTATTATACCTACAGAAAACATTTTAGATTTAACCAAAACCTCAATGCTATGCTGATCTATCTTGTTATACTAGCTGACCACAAGTGGCTGGTCAACTGTCTATATTATTATACCTACTGAAAACATTTTAGATTTGACCAAATCCTCAATGTTATGCTAATCTATCTTGTTCTACTAGCTGACCACAAGTGGCTGGTCAACTGTCTATATTATTATACCTACAGAAAACATTTTAGATTTGACCAAAACCTAAATGTTATACTGATCTATCTTGTTCTACTAGCTGACCACAAGTGGCTGGTCAACTGTCTATATTATCATACCAATGGAAAACATTTTAGATTTGACCAAAACCTCAATGTTATGCTGATCTATCTTGTTCTACTAGCTGACCACAAGTGGCTGGTCAACTGTCTATATTATTATACCTACAGAAAACATTTTAGATTTGACCAAATCCTCAATGTTATGCTAATCTATCTTGTTCTACTAGCTGACCACAAGTGGCTGGTCAACTGTCTATATTATTATACATACAGAAAACATTTTAGATTTGACCAAAACCTCAATGTTATACTGATCTATCTTGTTCTACTAGCTGACCACAAGTGGCTGGTCAACTGTCTATATTATTATACCTACAGAAAACATTTTAGATTTGACCAAAACCTCAATGTTATACTGATCTATCTTGTTCTACTAGCTGACCACAAGTGGCTGGTCAACTGTCTATATTATTATACCTACAGAAAACATTTTAGATTTAACCAAAACCTCAATGCTATGCTGATCTATCTTGTTATACTAGCTGACCACAAGTGGCTGGTCAACTGTCTATATTATTATACCTACTGAAAACATTTTAGATTTGACCAAATCCTCAATGTTATGCTAATCTATCTTGTTCTACTAGCTGACCACAAGTGGCTGGTCAACTGTCTATATTATTATACCTACAGAAAACATTTTAGATTTGACCAAAACCTAAATGTTATACTGATCTATCTTGTTCTACTAGCTGACCACAAGTGGCTGGTCAACTGTCTATATTATTATACCTACAGAAAACATTTTAGGTTTAACCAAAACCTCAATGCTATGCTGATCTATCTTGTTATACTAGCTGACCACAAGTGGCTGGTCAACTGTCTATATTATTATACCTACTGAAAACATTTTAGATTTGACCAAATCCTCAATGTTATGCTAATCTATCTTGTTCTACTAGCTGACCACAAGTGGCTGGTCAACTGTCTATATTATTATACCTACAGAAAACATTTTAGATTTGACCAAAACCTCAATGTTATACTGATCTATCTTGTTCTACTAGCTGACCACAAGTGGCTGGTCAACTGTCTATATTATTATACCTACAGAAAACATTTTAGATTTAACCAAAACCTCAATGCTATGCTGATCTATCTTGTTATACTAGCTGACCACAAGTGGCTGGTCAACTGTCTATATTATCATACCAATGGAAAACATTTTAGATTTAACCAAAACCTCAATGTTATGCTGATCTATCTTGTTCTACTAGCTGACCACAAGTGGCTGGTCAACTGTCTATATTATCATACCAATGGAAAACATTTTAGATTTGACCAAAACCTCAATGTTATGCTGATCTATCTTGTTCTACTAGCTGACCACAAGTGGCTGGTCAACTGTCTATATTATTATACCTACAGAAAACATTTTAGATTTGACCAAATCCTCAATGTTATGCTAATCTATCTTGTTCTACTAGCTGACCACAAGTGGCTGGTCAACTGTCTATATTATTATACATACAGAAAACATTTTAGATTTGACCAAAACCTCAATGTTATACTGATCTATCTTGTTCTACTAGCTGACCACAAGTGGCTGGTCAACTGTCTATATTATTATACCTACAGAAAACATTTTAGATTTGACCAAAACCTCAATGTTATACTGATCTATCTTGTTCTACTAGCTGACCACAAGTGGCTGGTCAACTGTCTATATTATTATACCTACAGAAAACATTTTAGATTTAACCAAAACCTCAATGCTATGCTGATCTATCTTGTTATACTAGCTGACCACAAGTGGCTGGTCAACTGTCTATATTATTATACCTACTGAAAACATTTTAGATTTGACCAAATCCTCAATGTTATGCTAATCTATCTTGTTCTACTAGCTGACCACAAGTGGCTGGTCAACTGTCTATATTATTATACCTACAGAAAACATTTTAGATTTGACCAAAACCTAAATGTTATACTGATCTATCTTGTTCTACTAGCTGACCACAAGTGGCTGGTCAACTGTCTATATTATTATACCTACAGAAAACATTTTAGGTTTAACCAAAACCTCAATGCTATGCTGATCTATCTTGTTATACTAGCTGACCACAAGTGGCTGGTCAACTGTCTATATTATTATACCTACTGAAAACATTTTAGATTTGACCAAATCCTCAATGTTATGCTAATCTATCTTGTTCTACTAGCTGACCACAAGTGGCTGGTCAACTGTCTATATTATTATACCTACAGAAAACATTTTAGATTTGACCAAAACCTCAATGTTATACTGATCTATCTTGTTCTACTAGCTGACCACAAGTGGCTGGTCAACTGTCTATATTATTATACCTACAGAAAACATTTTAGATTTAACCAAAACCTCAATGCTATGCTGATCTATCTTGTTATACTAGCTGACCACAAGTGGCTGGTCAACTGTCTATATTATTATACCTACTGAAAACATTTTAGATTTGACCAAATCCTCAATGTTATGCTAATCTATCTTGTTCTACTAGCTGACCACAAGTGGCTGGTCAACTGTCTATATTATTATACCTACAGAAAACATTTTAGATTTGACCAAAACCTCAATGTTATACTGATCTATCTTGTTCTACGAGCTGACCACAAGTGGCTGGTCAACTGTCTATATTATTATACATACAGAAAACATTTTAGATTTGATCAAAACCTCAATGTTATACTGATCTATCTTGTTCTACTAGCTGACCACAAGTGGCTGGTCAACTGTCTATATTATTATACCTACAGAAAACATTTTAGATTTGACCAAAACCTCAATGTTATGCTAATCTATCTTGATCTACTATCTGACCACAAGTGGCTGGTCAACTGTCTATAATATTATACCTACGGAAAATATTTTAGAATCTGAATAGAACATCTGACTGAATGTTATGCTGACTATTTAAATGATAAATAAATAATAATGAATATGATGTCAATTGACTGCAGATTGAACTGGAGCGGTTGAACACTTCCACGGATGACATCAACAAGCTGGAGGTGGACCTGGACGAGGCTCGCCTTATCTTCCGGCAGCTGCTGTACGAGAGCACCTTCAAGATACAGTCGCTGGCCAAGAAGCTGGGGGGCTGCATCGACAAGTCTCGCCCCTACTATGAGGCCAGATTCAAGGCCAATGTGGTAAGCTTTGGCAAATTCTGAATCTAGTTTTAATTCGGTCTATGGCTGAAAGTCACTGGACACTGGAAAGAGATACTGGGTTCAATTCCTAGTTATGAACCGTTATCTTTTTATTTTCTGTGTCTTGATTTGTTAGTATTATCGTCTTCTTCAATGATGTATTACATTGATGGGTATAACCTTCAAAAGTAAAATAAAAGTTGTTTCAATAAAAATTTAAAAAGAAATACATTTTAAATTAAAGAAATAAGTTATATGTTATTCAACAGGCTCTGCAGGAGATGCGCGCTGCGGCTGTCTTATATGAAAAGGCAAACAGCGCCCATTCCGCCGCCAGAGAGATGGTGAGTGCATTACAGAATCATTTAAGGGGTACTGAGAAGATCAATGTTACTTGTCAATGTGCTTATGTCATTGACAATGTGCATTGAAGTCAGATTGACGGAACTTTAATCAACCCCTCAGTATTTTCACCCCAGTTGCTTTGTTGACATATGCGGAAACAATACCTAAAGTGTGCGAATACAGTGATAATATTTTTATTATACTTTTATATCTGTATAATCGCGATATAATGCTATTATAAGTAAAACAAATCTCTTTCCACAATGAAACTGAATTCCAGAGGCCTCAATAGATAGAGCGAAACGATCATTCCGCTGTGTCAATGGCAATTGTTTATGGTGAATTTACACTCAACCAGAATACACATCATTCCCCCTGTCAATGGGAAGTCTCAATTGTCAATCGCTTCAATCGCCCCAGTAAAAGATCAATTAGAAATTGTCAATCACACCAATGTCGTAAATTGACTCAACTATGACAATTGATATTGATCATCTCTGGGGCGCTGTATTTATACTTTTTGTATTAAATTTGAGGCACCCCAAACATAATATTATTCCCTATTCCCTCTACCTACTCCTCCACCAGCCTGTCTGTGATGCTCTCTCCCTCTCGCACATGCTTTCTCTTTTCCTTCTGTTTACCTTGTCCTCTGTATTTAATTTAGCTTATATTTTCATTGTCCTGATGAAGGTTGAGTGCAACCGAAACCGGTCGACCTGTATAACTCAAATAAAGTGGTTTAAAACAAAGTTATAAAGATTTTCATTTACATAATAATATTGTCTAACCAAGAAAGAATTTCTTGAAGATTATTTAGTCAAGAAAGAATTTAATGAAGATTGTCTAATCAAGAAAGAAGTTCTTGAAGATTGTCTAATCAAGAAAGAAGTTCTTGAAGATTGTCTAATCAAGAAAAAATTTCTTGAAATCTTCTAATCAAGAAAGAATTTCTTGAAGATTGTCTAATCAAGAAGAATACCCGATATCAGGGAAATGATTTATTTATTTTTAAGAAACAAACCTATTTAACTCTTTAAAGGTGTGAAATTTTGATGCTAGGTGTCTCTGTACGCAGCACTATTTCATTGTTACGTGTTCGCAAGAACTCAACTGTGACATCCTAGAAGTAGATCCAAAACCACACCACGGAGCACGCCAACAAGTTGGAGGCGGAGCGCAGCACTAATTAGAATGTTTGTCTAACTATTGATGCTATTGAACCAGGTGTATCTGGCGGAGCAGGGGCTGTGTCGGCTGTGCGAGGAGCGGCAAGCTGACAGCACCAGCGGGGTGCCGCTGGACCCCGCCTGGCAAGAGATGCTGAACCATGCCACGGGGCGCGTCAATCAGTCCGAGGCGGAGCGCGGCGCGGCCGGCCAGCGCCATCGCGCCACGGCAGAACGCCATCGCGCTGCGCAGGCACTCGCAAGACAGATGCAGGCCTCGCTCAAGCGACACGTCACCAAGAGCAGGTAACAGACATGATACATAATTGTTGTGGCTTGCTCATTAATTTCTTTATCTTCCAAGATGCCAACGGGGTATAGATGTCAGCTTAAATAATAGTGAATTTATTGTATTGGTATTTTTTCTATTCCTTCAAAATCTTTTGTCTTATAAAGATAACATGCGTGGGGTATCTAAGTGACCTCCTCATGGTAACATAAGTTTTGTTTTGTATCTTGGCATATCAAAGATTTTAAAAAGTATTTTCTACAAGAAAACAAAAAAAAATTACTAACGCTCTTCTTCCATAGGGATTCGTAAGAATCTGATATTTGACAAATCTGCACGGATGTTCGTACATAGGTACAAATTGCCGACATTTTGTAAACTCGTCGGTAACGCCATTCTCCCCCGACCAGCTGGTCGAAGTCGTTACCAATCACGTCGTTGAGACTTTAAATACAGCGGAGCAATATGATAGTCTCATCGTCACTTGTGCAGACATTTGTAACAATGCTTATGCTTTCGATCAATGCTAGGAACAAAACAGCCGACAAAAAAGTGTGGTTATGAAAGCTAATTTTAACTTTTCAAAAGGTGGTGGCGACGCGAGTATCGTGATTTCAGTAGCCGTGTGTACGGACTGTGCGTGACAAGTTATTTGCGATGTGAATACACAACATCAGTATCGGATACTTGCGTATTTCTGTGGAAGAAGAGCCTGTAATATTTACGAATAATTCAATTCCAATAACGTAATATTTATAGAAATATATTATTATTTATTATTATAGTGTATATTTTGAACTAGCATTTTGGATTTTTTTTTTGATTTAGATAGTTTTGATTAATAATGGATTCAATGAACAGATATTCCCTAGAAGTGTGATTTATATCGACTTGGTGAAAGGGTATCACCAATTTACATAAAACCTTGTGATTCGTATCATGAGATTGATTTTCCACATGGAAAGATTTTTGATACAGCATAACCAATTAACTATATCTTCCGCAGGGGTAGGCAGAGAGGACGGACCGCCAAACAACTCGGTCTTGGAACACACTCCTTGCCTCATTCATATTCATACATACTCTTCTATTATTTTGACTCTTGACATGGCCCGACTCAAGTATCTGATTCACTTGATGGTGCCATGTCTTCCTCGGGCGTCCCCGACTTCTGCTACCATACAGCATTTTAATGCAGCATTGTCTCTATAATTTGAACAATTACAAATCAAGCCAGTTCGGTTCCACGAATTTTTAACAAACTGGAAACCTTAAGAAACAGCTAGATTTTCGGAACATTTGAGAGTTTGATGTTTTCCGGAACCTTTTAACGTTTCAAATTAGATGCTGTGGATTTACCAGTATTATATACCCTCGCTGACTTCGTACATAGTTGCTTTTGTTATTTTTAAAAGTATATTTTAATTATCTATAAAATTTGAACATTTTATATCTATTATAAAACTACTATAATAATATTCCATTACTTACATACTAATATTTGGACTTCATAACATTGAGACATAACCAACAAAAAATTGCTTTTAGCTTCCTTAACATTTAAAGGGAGTTCATTTAAAAATCTTTATAATAAACTAGCTGACATGTACCCGGCGTTGGTAGGGGTTATTCTTAGGAGACACACCGTTAGAGACTTTTGTGTAGGCCTTTTTAAGATATACAATTCCGTAGTACATTATTTTGATTTATCTCATAAGGTTTAGCCAGCGTTAGCAATGTAAGCTCCCCAAAAAAAAATTATGTTTACGAGTTGATTACAAAACATCGACACTTTTTAAATATATAATTTGCAAGTATTATACATATAAACCTTCCGGAAGAAATTCTCTACATGTAAGTGAGAACCCTATCAAAATCCATTGTGTAGTTTAGAAAAGCTAAGCACACACAGACAGACGTGGATAGCGTCTTTATTTTATACTATTTAGAGATATTGTTTTGTGTTCCCGATAAGCTTGATGTTTTAAGCTCGGCTTGGTTGCAATGTCGAGCTTAGCATGACTTAGCACATAAATCCGTATACAGGTCGAAAGCACATATATATATATATATATTAATATAGGAATGTGTTTCTTTTTTCTTTGCAAAACCAAACTGCTGTCATCATGATGTTTCAAAATGTCTACCACCCCAGTTTATTTTAATGCGGGTTTAATAGTCCCCCCCCCCCTTCAATGAGCATGTTAGTATATGCGAGGATACTAATTATTGAAAATAGTATTTGTTTTGCTGGAGTCAGTGCACTATTCGTGAACTTATGACGAGCTAACCTCTGAAAACAAACTTTATTCTTCAATGGCTAACATCTTGTATTTTCCCCATCCCGCTCCCGTCACCCGATGGTTCTGATTGCTGGAGGTTTGGATTGTAGTGGGTTTGGATTACAGAGACTATACCGTATTTGAAATTTTTAAATCAATTTCACTAGAAGTATTACAAAATTGAGCTAACTTTGGGCAAACGGATACGCCCACAACACACTTCTATTGGTTTATCTCTTCAGTGAATGGATTGAAGTAGTTTCATAAATTGTTTTGCACTCTGTTGGCATGCAAACAAATTAGCACATTTATTTAAGGGTATACTTATAGTAATTCATAATCTGCTCTTTCGTAGATGGCGCTAATTTTATTATTTTACGAAAAAAAAAATTATTGTAAGTTGTGCTTCAAGATGTTATGAATTATTTGTTTGCGCCCGTACATATGCGATATGAATAAATAGCTTTGTACGCATACAAACTCAAGCAAATACAATATTGTCTAGGTGATAAAACTATTTATTCATGTTCATGTTGCGTATGTATGGGCATGTATTGGGTGTGATGTCTACTTACAAATACATCGCCACTACATTCTTGGTCGCGAGGTAAAAAGAAAAGAAACAACTATTTGGAATCACTTGAATTTATTACGCAATTACAAATGTACGACACAAGAATTATCAGAAGGATTTTATGAGGAATTGAGAACTAGTAACACCATATGAACCTAACAGATCGCTCAGCCAGAATGAATCGAGTTTTCTTCGCGAACAAGTGGTTGGAGTCCATTGTGACATGTAAATCGGTGTTGCCAGGAAATTAATGTTGCATGCGAGAAAAAATAAATTTATTCGATTTTTTGTAGTTCTTTCTCAATTCCCCATAGGCACAAACAAATAATTTACTACAACTTACAATTACTGTTTTTTTTTTTGTAAAATATTGAAATTAGCGCTCTATGAAAGAGCAGATTGTGAATTCTTTTAAGTATACCCTTTATGTCTTCGCTTCCTTCTTGTAGTTCATCTTCTGGTCACCAAAATTCAGGACTATCCTACCAGCATTTTGAGATTGGTTATGCTTGCAAGCTGCTAAAAACTTGATCAAAACTTTAGCGGGCGAGAATCGGCGTTTGCTCCCGTAAAGAAATAGATTTGGTTTATGTATTTAATTTATCTTTTTCTTCTCGGTAAGTTGTTTCGCATGCAACTTGGGATAGTTATGCATTATTGTGACTTTTTGATCTGTACTTTTTTCTATGTATTTTTTTGCTGTTGTTTTTGGATTTTATAACCAATCGTCAAATCTCTGCCTGTTGACGGGATAATAATTTTTTTTAATTCTTGAAAAATTAATTAAATTTTGAACAATCCTTAAATTCAAAGCAAATTTGACTTTATTCAATCAAAGTTCTGCAGGATGCGCAGACAACTGAAATTAGTATTTTTGATATTATTGATATCTAAATTTTTAATCACCTTTCCAAATGATAAGCTCCTTGGTCTTGGCCCCGGAAGTTCCCAACCTTCTTCTTCCTCTTCACCTTTCCTGGGTAGTTGGTACTCTTATGCTGAAACATAAATTATATAAAATAATTTTTTAAACATGACCTTTAATAATGTTTGTAAAAGTTATGTGAATACCACTCAAGCGTTCCAACTGCCCGTAGCTAGTAGGACTATACCTGGTTGTTTTTGAATCAGGTCACCAAACATGGCTAAAGCCATTTCAAGCTACGTTTGGATTCACGGGGGCAATTATACCTACCACTCCTATACAGGGCGTTAAGGAACGTAATTGACTTACTTTAACCAGCGATTTCCGACATTATTTGGAGTAATAAAATAAAAATATAACGAAATATTGGAATCCATTGACTTTTACGATGTTTTTTTTTTTTTTTTAAACATAAATCATTAGGTATTGGAGAGTTAGAATCGGTGCGAGGGGTTGGTCTGTTACTAGGCTGAGTGACCAGCGACAACATGTGGAAGAATTTTTTTTTTAGTTTAAAAAAAAAAAATCTGGAAAAAAAAATGTCTTAAAATTACCGGATTTTAAAATTTCGTTAACATTCTTTACTCCCAATAATGTCTGGATCACTGGTTAAAGTAAGTCAAGTATGTCCCTTAACACCCTTTATAATTATTATGAAAAAAAATTACGTCAAACCCGGCAGAGATTTCGCTAATTGTAATATTATTATTTTTTGTTGATATTGTATTTACTCTATTTTTTGCTTTGTAGTTTCCTGCACGCTGCAACTGTTTGCACTTCTTATTGACTGACTATAATTTGTAAGTTTTTTTTGCAATGTTTTTATACAATCGAACATGTTTTTTTTTTTATGAAAAGATTACCCTCTAAACCCTCATGGAAAAATTACGAAATATCTGTGTTTTCTGTAATTTTAACTCTATACTATATTAAAATATTTCTATTCCCTGATCCGTCGAGAAAAGACACATTCTTATGTGACGAAGGTCAACTGCATACAAATTTTGGGTGTATGTTTGGCTCAATGACTCTAGTTTCTCAGAGCATCTTCCATTGAAATACCGGTAGAACAATGACAGCATTCCCACTCAACGCCTGTGCTCTAAAGATTGTAATCCATTCGTTAAGATAGGTGAATCTATGAAACGGACAGTACGTTTAAGATTGGCAATAAATTAGATGTTTTAGTGGCTTTTATTATATTATTGATAAACATGTTTATAATTTACATAATTAGTTATTCTAGCAGTTTCTTTTTTTTAATTTTATTAAGTAAATTTTCTTGTAAGATTCTCACATTGTTCTTTGAAATTGATTCTCGTTTGAAACGTATATAACTAATTGAACGTCCATTTGAAAAAGGACTACAAACTTCAAAAAGTTAAAGAAAGTAATTAACGCAGCCTATATAATAGATTTTTTTGATTGATTGTTTAATTGTTACGCTCATCAGCTAATAACAATTTGTTCAAAAGATATCTATGGCTATCCTTGTGCGCAGAAGTGGTATATGCGAGATACACTGTGTCAAAACGTTCCGCGCACTGAGATAGATTGTGTTGTAAAGGTTAATATCATAACGGAGCGTGAAATAATACGTATTGTGGTGACATGTTCAGGCCGTACTTTGAGGAGAAGGCGCGCTACAATGCCCTGTTGGATGCCCAAAAGACGCGGATTCAGGCGCTGGAGCGAGAGGTGTCGGCTGCCAAGTTGACCTACGGCCAGGCGCTTCGTAATCTCGAGCGCATCTCCGACGAGATCCACCGCCTGCGGAGCAAGTGCCAGGAGCACTCGCACCAGCGACTCAACGGAGAAGGTAATTTAGATGATATATAATAAATTATCAACATCACCGCGCTATATCTCAGGGTGGGGTTTGTCCTATTCCACTTCATCTCCAGTCCTCTTCCATACAGTCTATCTACAATCCCAGATCGGTGATACCAGCACTCGGAAATAAGCAACCCTTAGAAGATGGCTGATATTTGAAATAATTGACAATGTCAACGTTTTACTTAGGAAATTTCATGGACAATATTGAAAAGCATTTAAAACTTCTAAAGCCTAGCTCTCTATACACTGCAAATTGCAGTGCACCTGAAGCTAGTCATGATTTCACAGAACTGCTATTGTAGTTGGTCGTATCCTAAGAGTTAATTAGAAACTGCCAAAGTAATATGATACTTCGTGAGCTTTCTGGCGCCCAGCTTTAGTAAATTACCATCGGCTAAAAATTGGCCATCTTCCCATGGGTTGGTAAGGAATCGACATAAACTGAGTGAGCTGTAAAACCCTGCGCAGAAAAGTAAAGTTCGCTAAAGTGAGGTAACGGTTTGCAGCGCAGTCCACTCCTATTACATATTTCGCAATTATATTCTCTGCGTGCAAACTGTATCTAAATTTCTCAAATGAACAATAAACAGTGTTAATCTGGAGTGACCTTCCAGGTATGTATGGTCTTATAATATATCTGCGTGTACTTAATATAAATAAATTATAATATATGTACATTTGAACGCAGCGTCACATTCGTAGTGATGGACAAACCGGTGGATGCAATCTGTTAGCCATAGGTAGTTATAATAGTTTGCCTAGTCTATGGTTAGTACCTATATAATAAGATAGAGCATTGTATAAATATATTGTAAATTTGTACAGATGTTTTTAAGAAGATGTTTGTCATAAGTTAATATAAATAATAATTAATAAAGTATTGTTTTTAAATAGTTCATACAGAAAGATGAAATGTTTGTATAACTGATAGGGCAAGAATTCTGGATTTACAAACAAACAAAAACTCTAGTCAAGTAAGGTTAAAAACCGTACATTTTGATGGAATATGCGAAAATGGTCTAACATGATCAAATTCGGTAAAATATGCAAAATTTTACTGAAATTTTCAATTTTAAAATTGCAACAAAACAGGTAACAAAAACTTCCACAATTTTGACATTGGTCTAATATTGTCAAATTCAGTTTGTTGAACAAGGTTTTGTGGATTACATAATTTCATAATTTGATTTCAGATTCAGCAAAAGCCAGTGCACAGACTTCAGCCACATCACCGGAGGGAGCCAAGGTGGCCAACGGGCTCAAAGACATCCAACCCGGGGAGAATCTCGTCTCACCAGACACGCAAAAAGATCATCTATCCAAAGCTGAATCCATACGGGAATGGATCAAACAGAATGGCTCCACCAAAGCAGTCAGCGTACATGAAGAGGATTCATCAACTCTCGGCGAATTCAAGCGACAAAACCTAGAGAAGCTAGCCGTCGTCAGACCTAAAAGCTTACCGCAAGACTTCAGTGACAAATACAGCGATGTCTTGACACCTTTCCAGCAGAACGCCCCGTCGAAACTATCCATCATGAGCCAAACCAAAGGAAGCGATGGAACTCCGTCGACTGTCAGCAAAAACGGACCGGAATCTGACAACTGGATAGAAATCAATTTAGAATATTCGAGCCCTGAAGAAATCAGCTTCGAGAAATGCTCAAATTTTTCAAGTCTCGAATGCTACAGACAAATCCCGTACGAACGGATGAATACTGACGAAGAGAAGAAACAAACAGACCCGACGAATAAGCAACTGTCGCCCGAAACTGAGGATAAAGTCGTGAAAACCGTTGAATTTGAAAATATCGTCGAGAATAAAATACCTAATTCTAAAGTGAGTGCCGATTCGCCGAGGCGGATAATTAGAAATCGTCTGGTGGCTCAGAAATCTCTGCCGGCGAATTCGCTTCCCCCGCAGCCGGAAGGGCAGAATAGCGAGGAGTTGAAGATTCTGAATGAGAAGACGGCTGCGCTGAGAGCTCGGGGACTGCGGCCTGACATCGCCAACTGGATCAGCAGATCCTCAGCCAAGGAGGAGGAGCTGCAGTTCAGCCCGTCTCGGAGACAGAGCTTTGATGTCCTGCTGAATGATACGGGCGAGAAGATGAAGGAGATATTCAGCCAAGGTAACATTGTTTCACGAGAATGCGTATTTTGCAAATCTACCTTCCTAGTAAATCTGACTTCCAAGAGATTGGGCGTCTTGTGTAGTATTTGCAAATTCTTCAATAGTGGCCGGCTGCTAACCCTGAACAAATCTCATGTATCTCCAACAGTTGAATTTGGGAGCCACCTCTGTGCCGGAGCCCGAAAATATCTGATAAACCAACTAGATTCTGTGTAAAGAAGTGCAGTTCGTCTGATTGACAATCTGTTGTTAACAGACCGATTGCCATCTCTAATGCACAGACGCAAATAGGCATGCTGAGTCTATTCTATAGGTATTTCAATGGAGCTTGATCGAAGGAGCTAGCAACATCAATCCCCTGTGCAATACAATATTGTATTGGTGATTCAATCCAATATTGTATTTGTATGCCTTTCTTGAAAGAATTGAATTTTTATATGGTCAGAATTATTTTTTCATATTCATAGCGTTTATGTACGTGCACAGACAAATAATTTGTCCTAATATTTTAAAGCATAACTTGCAAAAATGTATTTTGATAAAATAATTAAATTAACGCCATTATAGGTAGGTAGCTACTTGTTTAACCTGCTAGGAACCTTCTGGCCACGACTGCTCAAGAATAAATTCAAATTTTGGAATATCGACAAACGAAACCTACGAAAAAATAATACCACTATTCATTTCTTCACTCCTGCTTGTTAAATTCACATCATTTCATTTCATTCTTTTCATTATCATCTTTCCATCAATCTAATTAATAATATCGTAATTATAATCAGTTATATTAACACGGTGCATATTGTACTAAACCACTACCAGTTTAATAAAGTTCGGTGAGTCGTTTCATTTTAGTACGCACATCTTTGATCTTAAAAATAAATACTCAATTCACAACTATAGGAATGTACAAATCGCCCAAGATAAACCTTAGTGTACCTATAAATATAGGTAACCATTCTCCTACACCTTCTATGAATGCGTAGATTATAATTTATATTATGTTTAACCTTAAGAAATCAGATGAACCTAAGTTTTGTGTTCGCACAAATAGTTCTCCAACTCGTTGTGGAAGGAGATTATAAATAATTGATTCTTTGTGATAAATCAGGGATTTATTAATACTTCGCATATTACAATGGTGACTCGATAGTCGACTTAACTAGAAGCTGGCTAAATGAGATCCGGGGACAGTAAGTTTGTCTGGGAGCATTCGCACTAGCCCTGGCGACTACTGGCCACTAGCTGCCATCATAAATATACCACTCTCTAGATCGATATCTTCCGGCTTTTTGTATCCAACAGAATTATACAGTACTTAACCACAGATATACAAGCAGTACCTACCGTGCGGAGCAGAGCAGTAGACAAGGTAGAGGAAACTCAAGGCCATTTAAAAAAAGATGCGAACATAGACAACATAATTGCTCTCAGCCTACTCTATTCATTCACTAGCCCAAAAAAACTATTATAAAAATAAAAATTTCCTTGAAGCAGAAAAATGTCGAAATGTTTTCTAAGGGCAAGGTTCATCTGACTAAGAAAATAAACTTTTACAGTGCATTTCCTTAAGATGAAACTTGTTAATCTGAGAAGAAGAAACCCAAATGACAAGAAATTTGCAAAAACCCTGAAGAAAATTTCCAAAACATGATTGTCCGACAGTACGACGAAAAATTCCGACATTTTTCAGCCTCATGAACTCATGGTTACATATGTTTAAAAATCTTTAATTTCACCAAAACAATAAGATAATACAGGATAACACTAATCAATAACATGAATAAGTTTATCGATATAATAAATAACATTTATACGTTGTGGAGGAAGACATATGTCAAGTATGAAGCATTGTTCAAAAGACCGAACGAATAACCTAAAACTGTTAATTCACTTTAAACTTGAACTTACGTAGGTAGGTTGAATATAATATGTTTGTAACTCGCTAACACTATAATGGCTTATATTGTATTTTTATCACGAACAACTTTAACACGCAATATTTTCGACGGAAATGATAGTATTTCGGCAGCAAATGACAACCCGCGTGTATAAATAAACCACTCTCATTTTGTTTGAATGATTTGAAACTGTCAAACGGGAAAATTCCGTCATCTCTTTCTGTTACACGAGTCATTATGGTAGAGAGCGAGAGATCAAACCAATCCTTCTGTTCTCACCAATGAGATCTGAGCTTTTAGCCATATTATTCGTTTTCTATAAGAATTTTGAGGTGGGCGTGGCGGTTTCAAATGAGTTTCAAGGCCAAAGCTTAGTTAAATGCCCCTGGCTGCCATCTTACGAACTTGCAAGCAAGCTCTTTGCACTGCCATCTATGAGTGCTTCTGTGAAGCTCTTACTTCACAACACTAAGTGTAATTATTATATCTCTTACACTCTTAGTAATAATAAAACGTTGGCGCAGCTGGTAGGAACTTCTTTTGTTTCTTCTTTATTTTCCTCTTGACCTACTACTCTACTGATCTGTTGAGTAGAGCATGGAGACGAGGGGTTTGGATTCCTTCGAGATACGTGGCGGGAACTGGGAGAATTTCATGGGCCATTTGGAATAGTTCTTGTTATTCAATGATGACAAGTACGTAACTGATTGAAATAATGGGCTATGTTTCTAAATGCTTTAGAAGATGTCAGTTTTTTACTATTACATAATAAATTTATGTTTTCAGGTTTCATGATGTTCAACATCTCCTCGCTGACGGACCGGCGCAACTCGGAGCCTCGCGGCCCCGCCGACAAGCTGTCCCCTGCCTCGGAGGGCCCCCAGCAACTGACGCAGCCGACTGAGCAGACGGGGGCCGGACTGCCCCGTGGCGCTCTGCCCTACCGGGGGGCTGTCAGGAAGATGCCGTCGCCGCTCGACAAGACCCTGTCCTACCTGAACGTGTGCAGCGAGAACGGGTCGGGTGCCACTAACTCGGATGATCAGGGGTCCGATACGGACAGCTTAGCAAGGTAAGTCTTCTTTTTTATGTGAATATGTTGAGTACCAACTGCTCCCTTTCAACTGGCAACCCCAAATGGGTTATGTTGTGAGGGGAGTGGGGTGGGGAAGGAGATGGGTACCTGCATGAAGTTCCTGGCTATTCAGATCCCGTCACCAAACACTATTTGACTATTAATAACTGTCTAATTAATTTTGGATTAGAAACTACATTGGAAATTAATAATCATTATTTATTTTATATTTATGAACCTGCATGTCTAACTTTTCACTTGACTTCACTCTGTAACCTTTCACTTTAAATCATCACTTTGTAACTTCTCACTTAAAACTTTAAACCTTTCACCTTCAAATTTCACTTGTAACTTTTCACTTTGAAATTTTATCATTTTATAACTTTTCACAAGTACATAGTTGTAATAGAGAAGTTCTCCTCTCCTGATAATACTGATACTATGTTGTAATAATATGTTATTATGTAGAAATAATAAAAATAAAAAAACATATTAAAGTAAAAGTAGAAGATATAAACATATTAAAGTAAAATATATAAATATATTAAAGTAACATTGTAAATCCTCAAGTCAATGTTTTTTCAGCATACAGATATTGGATCTCCCACAATAATATGTATATTTATGCTAAATGAAGTTCCATGCCAAATTATTGTATTTACGTAAGATACAGACACTATAATATGCATAGACATATGAATATTAATAGACGAGAACTTGGCGAGGGGTCAAACCAACAGTTGCGGGATGCAGAGGGGAAAGCTGACTGTGATTCGTCAATAAATCAATCTGACAGTATATAGGCAACTCGCATTATAATATCATCATTTAGTTCTTAAAAGTAAAATCTGCTTTTGAATGAATATACATTTTTACATGGGAGCGCAAATTACTCGCCACGTTATGAACAAATTTGCGAAGTCCAAATTCGGCAAAGTAAATTTCTTCTATTTTCAGAGTCGTAGTTAGTTTCAGAGTATTTAGTAAGACACTTTTACAAATGTTCAATAATTTACTTACCCCAGTAAACAACGATGAGCACACTTGAGAATCGCTACATTGTGATGTGATAGTATATGTTTCTAAAACTGATATACATATTATACGATGTGAATAAGCTTAAAATAATGCTTACCTATGGAATGTAATACGACAATTGGGTTTATTCTCTTTTTCACATCTATTTTTACAAGTTTTCATAGCCCAAGCCACCATTTTGCAGTGTTATTTCGTATAATGAACCTATGGAGCTCGACCATAGCTCGACGCTAGTTCGCACAAGAATGATGACGTCACATTTTCTAGATTCACGGGAGGCCATATGCGAGCCCAGCCGGCTCCAATGGAACCGGTATGGGGAGTGGGGAATAATACGCTTTTATCACTTAGGGCAAGTCTACTAATATTCATATGTCTATGATAATATGGAATCAAAAACTTATTTTTATATCACAAAATCTAGTTTTTCTTTCAAGGTTTGCAAACTTTCAAACTCAAGTTTTCTCAATATGATGTTTTTTAAAGATATAATATACAATATTTTAACTCTAAGCCTTCAATATTCTCTTTAAAATATTTCAGTGTGGAAATGCTAACCGATGATCAGATCCACTCCCTGATGCTGGACAACCACCTGGAGGCGGTCTGCCAGCAACTCCTGGGCCCGCCGGCCAATCAGAAGACGGAGGAAACCGTTGGATAGTTGGCATGTACCAACAAAACTAACATGTAATTGAAAGCCAGGTTTCAAACCATTTATCTCAGATGTTTCTAATTTCATTCAAAGATGGCATCATTGAGCGAAAATTTTTATTTATTTTTAATTTTTAAAAGAAGAGAAATTTTCGCAGGTTGCGAATAACCTAACAAAATTGAATTGAATTCCTCCTACTTCCATCATTATACATAGCGGAAAATGTTGCTTGTGCAATGATGGAGGACCTAGCTAGTAGAGGAACCAATCTGCCTGTTAAATTTTTAAAACTTTTTTTTATGAAACAGTGAAGAGATAAACCAATTAAAGATTGTTATGGGCATTTTTGTGTGCTCGAAGTAAGCTCAATTGTTCCTTACTTCTGGTGAAATAAATTGCAAATGTCTAATTGACAACTTCAGTTTTCTCTTAATTCAGTTAGATATCACTTCTAGGAATTTTTTATTCAATGGTATGCAACTATTAAATGTTGGTGGAAACCGGTACATTAAATGACTTCTTTCATATCTTAACCATAAAGCAGATAGTCTGTTTGTACATCTCACATAAAGCTTTCAGAATGGTGAGCTCTGGCATCATGAAATTTGTATATCTTTTTACGTCTGGTATAGATCAAAGTAACTATTATCAGCTCGCAATGTCATTTCTGATACTAGATTTAAAACAGTTGCAAAATCAATTTGAATTTAAAAAAATATAAAATCAAGCCATTTTGTTTGTTAAAAATCTTTCAATAATTATTCAATAAGTATTGAATATATATTAAAAATGGATGTATGGCAACATTTTAATATTTATTTATTAATTTTTTGCCTTACTTCGGATTGAAAATTTTATTTTCAAATTATGCTCAAAGGGATAAATTTTGAAAGCAATTTTTTTTTCTAAATTGCTTATTTTAATTTTGTTGTAAATATTTTCTTCACTATGCGTAATGAACTTTTTTTATTGAATTCTGATTTTATTTTAACATGTGACAGCTATTTCGACATGCGAAGGCACACTAAAATAAATTAAAATATTGATTTAAGTAGAAAATATTCATACAATATTTAATTGCTTGGTACAGGCAAATCATTTTAGAGAGGTTCGAATTTATGTATTTGTGCGCACCGGAGTATATCGAAAGTTTCAAAAAATTTCACACTAGTTTGGAACACATGCCGGAAGTCCCCTCTTACCCTGCAAATGCCTAAAGTTACTGGGTGCGTCGCGACGTTTAAATTTAGACTCACGGCTGAAAGTAGTATAGTGATTGGGTAAGTTTTTAGATTCTCACGGCCAAAAGCATTTTTGTTGTTTGTTTTTGGGGTGTTATGCCGTGTTGCGCTAACTCCTTCTTTAGCCGACGTTTCGGACAGCGTTGCAGTGTCCATCATCAGGGCAGATCCGGTAGATCCGAAGATGTGTAAATTTTGGTTGTCGAGTTTGTGCTTATTTATTTGTGGCCTGGGCCCGTCCAAGTGCGAAATGCCAACGGAAGTGGCGACATCTTGTGGCGAATTCTGAAAGCACAGTATTTATGATAGCCTGGGGCCCATCCAAGTGCGAAATGCCAACGGAAGTGGCGCCATCTTGTGGTGAATTTTAGACATGTTATTTGCGTTTAGCTTTGGTGTAGCCGTCAATTACCGGATACCAAGAGCTGTTGAGCTTAGCTCCGTCGTCTCTATTGATATTAAATGGATTTTTGTAGATTTCAATTGCCTCCATAATCAGGCGTGATCTATAAGTTTTGGGTCTTCCCAGGACCTCGGGAGCAAATCCAAAGTAATGGCCGGTTTCAATTAAGTGTTCGGCGATTGCCGATTTATCAGGGTGGCCAAGTTTACAAGCACGAAAATGTTCTGCTATCCTTTTGGAAATCGTCCGCTCTGTCTGGCCTATATAAACTTTGTCACAACCAGAGCAGCTGAGTTTGTACACTCCATCTGCTTCCAGAGGAAACTTAGTCTTTGCAGACCTCAGTAGGTCTTGGATTTTGGTGGTGGTTCCGAAGACAGTTTTGATGTTTTCTTTTCTCAACAGCCTGGCAATTCTGTCTGTCACATTGTGAACGAAAGGCAGGAAAGCACAGCCTTTTGAGTCTTGTTCAACTCTGTCTTCGTTTGTTGTAGATTTGGCTCTTAAAATTTGCCTAGTCTGACTTGCCGGGTAACCGTTGCGCTCCAGTGCATCGGTCAGTTTTATAAGTTCTGCTCCAAGTTTTGTTTCTTCACATATTCTGGTCGCTCGGGTCACCAACGTACGGATAAGTCCTCTCTTCTGCGCTGGGTGGTGGTGCGAATCAGCGTGTAAGTATCGATTCGTATGAGTTGGTTTCCTATATACGGTATGTCCTAGGCTACCATCGTGTTTTCGCATCACCTCCACATCTAGAAAAGGCAGGATTTTATCTTGGTTTTCCAGCTCCATTGTGAACTTAATTTTGCTGTGGAGAGAATTAAGATGGTCCAGGAATTCGTTAAGTTTCTCCGTTCCATGAGGCCAAATGGCGAAGACATCGTCGACGTAGCGCCACCATACTTTAGGGACAGCTGAAGCTGTATCAAGTGCCGCTTCCTCAAACTTCTCCATAAAGAAGTTGGCTATTACTGGCGATAACCGACTGCCCATTGCAACTCCCTCCACTTGCTCAAAAAGTTCACCCTGAAACGCAAAGTATCCCGTTTTGAGGCAGTGTTCAAAAAGTTTGCAGATGTCTTCCTCATATATCTCACTGAGCATTGTCATTGAGTCTTCTAGAGGCACATTTGTGAAAAGAGACACGACGTCAAAGCTGACCAAAATATCTCCTTCCTCAGTCTTAACCTGCTTAAGCTTACTGATCAGATCTGTTGAATCCTTAATAAACGATTCGGTTTTTCCAGTTTGCATCTGCAGTAATCTCGAGAGGTGTTGGGACAGTTTGTATGTAGGTGCACCAATAGCGCTGACAATCGGTCTCATTGGGATTCCCTTTTTGTGTATTTTTGGGAGACCGTACAGGGCAGGAGTTCTAGAGGCCTTTACAAAAAGCTTAGACCAATCCTCTTTTCTGATGCTAGATGCTTTGACTAGTTCCCTTGTCTTTAAGTCAATCTTGTTAGTAGGATTGTTTTTGATCTTCTTGTAGGTGCCGGAATCGCACAAGAGGTCTTCCATCTTCTTTATGTAGTCTACCGTATTAATCACGACAGTGGCATTTCCTTTGTCGGCTGGCAGAACCAAGATTTCCTCATTGGCGCGCAATTCTTTTAGGGCCGCAAACTCTCCTTTTGTGATGTTTTCGCACCACCACCCAGCGCAGAAGAGAGGACTTATCCGTACGTTGGTGACCCGAGCGACCAGAATATGTGAAGAAACAAAACTTGGAGCAGAACTTATAAAACTGACCGATGCACTGGAGCGCAACGGTTACCCCGCAAGTCAGACTAGGCAAATTTTAAGAGCCAAATCTACAACAAACGAAGACAGAGTTGAACAAGACTCAAAAGGCTGTGCTTTCCTGCCTTTCGTTCACAATGTGACAGACAGAATTGCCAGGCTGTTGAGAAAAGAAAACATCAAAACTGTCTTCGGAACCACCACCAAAATCCAAGACCTACTGAGGTCTGCAAAGACTAAGTTTCCTCTGGAAGCAGATGGAGTGTACAAACTCAGCTGCTCTGGTTGTGACAAAGTTTATATAGGCCAGACAGAGCGGACGATTTCCAAAAGGATAGCAGAACATTTTCGTGCTTGTAAACTTGGCCACCCTGATAAATCGGCAATCGCCGAACACTTAATTGAAACCGGCCATTACTTTGGATTTGCTCCCGAGGTCCTGGGAAGACCCAAAACTTATAGATCACGCCTGATTATGGAGGCAATTGAAATCTACAAAAATCCATTTAATATCAATAGAGACGACGGAGCTAAGCTCAACAGCTCTTGGTATCCGGTAATTGACGGCTACACCAAAGCTAAACGCAAATAACATGTCTGAAATTCACCACAAGATGGCGCCACTTCCGTTGGCATTTCGCACTTGGATGGGCCCCAGGCTATCATAAATACTGTGCTTTCAGAATTCGCCACAAGATGTCGCCACTTCCGTTGGCATTTCGCACTTGGACGGGCCCAGGCCACAAATAAATAAGCACAAACTCGACAACCAAAATTTACACATCTTCGGATCTACCGGATCTGCCCTGATGATGGACACTGCAACGCTGTCCGAAACGTCGGCTAAAGAAGGAGTTAGCGCAACACGGCATAACACCCCAAAAACAAACAACAAAAATAGTATAGTGATTTATTTAATATTGTAATCAAATGGCAAATGTGATTACACATCTGCCCTGATGATGGACATTGCAATGCTGTCCGAAACGTTGGCTAAAGAAGAAGGTAGCGCAACACTGCATAATACCCCAAAAATAAATGGCTATATTATTGAATTTATTTATTTTTGATCTGTTCTGTCCGCCACTACGTAAGCAAGTTTTTCTTTAAAATGATTTACCTATTCCTCATAATATTATAAGCCGTAGTTAACGTAAAGTATATTTTTCTCTACCCCTAAAACTTACATTTATATACGGCTTGACGCTCTTAACTTTACAGTAGGTGGCACCACTAGTGTAGATTAGAGGTGGGTCCTATGAGTACTTTTCGTTACTGGGTACAATGAGTACAGGCACAGAAAAATACCTGGTAAAAATACCGGTTACAAAATACTCGAAAGTATTTAATACCGACCTGAGGATTCATTCAGAATACGTAATTCTAATGCACTCGCATAAATTCTGCCCACATATTCCCCACAAATATTCTACGTGGGCTTGATTCCTCCTTTTATTATTCGAAATCCATTGGTGGGGGGGTTGTTAGAGAATTTTTGTAAAACATAATTCCTCACAAAAATTCCTCACATTTTTCCAGTATCGGTTACCTTTCAGAAGTAACTACTAAAAATACCCATCAAAAATACCTACTAAAAATACTCATCAAAAGTACCCATTAAAAATACCCATCAAAAATACCCATCAAAAATACCTACTAAAAATACCCATCAAAAATACCTACTAAAAATACCCATCAAAAATACCTGGTAAAAGTACCTATTAAAAATATTTAGTCCCGGTATAAAATACTCATTAGTATTTTGGAACCAGGTATTTTGGAGATCTATCACAAGTACAAAGTATCGCATGGAAATACCCGGTACTTTTACTGGGTACGATAAATACGCCTCACCTCTAGTGTAGATGGTGTGAATATGAAAAATATTGATTTTTAAAAAACAATTATTACGTTCTTCCTTTTGCCGACTTTTAAAATTTTGTTATTAACCCCTCCAGCTTTTTAGGGCCATATATGACCGGGAGTCAATATTTTATAAAAGTATTTTTTATCTTTTTTTCTATCATGCGGAAATACATAATTTTTTTGATATTAGAAAAAAATTATAATTCTTTCCAGTTAGTCTCAAATATTTTTACTGGATTCCATTAATAAAATCCTAAAAATAACCAAAATGAATAATTCGTATTTCGCGACGATATCGTAACAATCGGTTTAACTTTAAAAAATTATTTCTTATATTTTGTTAAATGAACGAGATAAAAGTGAAGGTACAGTTTTCTTACAAATTCTCTAAACAAAAGGAACATGTTTTCGAAATATCGTGTTCTCTCAATTTTTCTATGATTGGAGTAAAAAATTAAGTAAAAATGTGGTTAGCGTTTTTTTGACAACATTTTTCACGTTTGATATTAAAATTTTATTATTTAGAAATAGTAATGTGTATTTTAAATGCATACACCGGAAAGATAATTTTATCTAGTTTCTAAATAAGTATTAGTTTTTACGGAAAATTAAAAAATTGGATGTATATAGCGCATTTGAAATACACAGAAAATATTGCAAACTGAACAAATGTGGTGAAAGTACTGAAGGGTTAATTTTTTTTAACCCCCCAGGCTAATTTGTTCGCTTTTGAGAACGGCTCATATGTTCTCATATCGTTGTGTCTCAGTTATTGTGGTTATAAATATGATCTAAATGGTGTTAGAAAGAGAAATCACCACGCTTTATATTCAAATCTAGAAGTTAATAACAGAAGAATTAAAATGTACACTGGTCGGTGGCTGAGTTGACATCGCGTTTGGGTCCTTCATCATAACACAAGCAACATTCTCCGCTTACTGTGGTGGTAGTAGGAAAGGTGATGAAATACACTTTCAAATTTTATTTCTCAAAATAAACTTATAATATTTTAAATATTAAAATTTTAAAATCAAACATAAGAATGTTTAAAAAATGGCTCACTTTACGTTTTTTCGTTTAAACACTAAATTAAAATTACTGACAATGAAAAAAAAACACACATTTTATTTTAAAAATGTATTATTAACATTTCTGCCACTTCACTTTTTTGTCGTTTCATATAAAAGTAATTATGTAACAAAAGTTTCATAAATTTTTCTCAAATTGCAGTTGGAACTTTTAGTATCATAGAGGTGTACATTTTAATAATTCTGTGGTTAATTTCCATATTTGAATATAAAGCTTGGTGCTTTCTCTTTCTAACATCGTTTAGTTCATATTTCTAACCATGAGGGTAAGGGAGATACAACGATTTCTATGAGACCATATGAGCTCTGTGGATAATATATCTGTTTGTTCCCAAAGCTGAACAAATTAGCCCGAGGAGTTAAGAGTTATTGTGTTACTAACATGATGCTAAACTTGCCTTTGTCAACATAAAATATTGTGATTACTATAATTGATTTTAGTTAATGATTTGTAATAATAATTATATTTAATATTAGCATAGGTAATAACAGTGATATATATTAAATAGATTGGCCACTGCAGCACCAAAAATGATCTCTTCATTGATATCTATAAATAAATACAAATGTAAATGTTCGTTGGTTCAAAATCTTAAATCTCCCAAAGTTCTTCTCCGATTGCTTTGAAATTTTGACATAATATTGCATTCGAATACGTGTGTGTTTTTATATTATACCTATATTATATAGATGTCACATGTGACAGGCAAAATGAAGATTTTTTTAAAAACAGTGCCATCTGTTGGACATAAAGGTACCTTCCTCTTGTTTTAAAGGTCAAGTGTGCAAAATTTCATCAATCTCGGAATAAAACTTTAGATTTGTATAATAATCGAATCCACACCGCCACAGACACTCTTCTTCATATACATAAATATAATTTTTCCGTTCAATTATTTGACTTACAATAATTAACCACTATTAACGATGGGGTATTTACAAAATAAATGTCTCGAGCGATGAAGATTTTCGGTTTTGAATTCGGCAGCGCTCATTAAAAGAATCAAACCTCCGAAATTAATATGGAAACATATAAACTGCTAACTGTGGTTTAAAGCCAGTGTTTTTGACAATTTTTCCAAATGAGAATTTTACAATTTTTTTTTAGATAATGTAAGCCTTTCTGGGAAAACGTCTTAAGCCATAAACATGCAATTTATATCAATAAGATACTATCTGACAGAAATTGAGGGCAATGAGCGGGCTGATGGACTAGCAAGGAAAGGGGCGAAAGCACCACTTGTTGGATCCAAACCGGCCGTAGGAGTAGCAGCTTGCTACACTGGGTCAAATCCCGGCACTGGGAGGAATGGAAAAGGGCACCCGGAATAAGGCAATCCAAAGTACTCATAAACAGACCAGACCCAAGGCAAACCAGACAACTACTCAATATGGACAGAAACTCACCGAGGGAACTGGTAGGACTACTAACAGGACACTGCCATCTCAGGAGACACGAGCAGTTGTTGGGAGTGCAAAACACCAACAGATGCAGGAAATGTGAAGAGGATGAAGAGACTCCAATTCACCTATGGTGCCAATGTCCTGCCCTGGTGGGAACTAGGCTCAGATACCTGGAGAGACATACAGTAGAACCAGAAGACATAGCCACATACCCAATGACAACCCTGGTGAACTTTATTAAAGGGACTGGGTTGTTGTTAAAGGATTGAGGTAAAATGGGAGAGAGCACAATGGGCCTATGGCCTAAGTGCTCACGGGAACCTTACGTCAACCGTCTCCTATATAAAAAAAAAATCTGACAGAAAAAAACTGAAAAAATTTAATCGTAGTTTTTATTTTACTTCCAATATTTGCGCAAAACTCATTCAAGATAATTTTTGCGCAGTTCTATAAGTTTTCGGCCAATGTTCAATGGTATTTGACAATTTTCTGATCCAAAGGTTAAAGCAATTTAAACATTTGCTTACACCCTACATTTTTTCTACATTTATTTGACAGACTGTAACCAAATTATTCAATGTCAGGTCATTTTTAATGCTGCAAGGGCCTGCTATATGCAATATTAATGGTCACATAATAATATTATTATTTATTTAATTAAAAGTACAAAATTTAGTTTATTATGTTTAAAAAAATTATAATCAAAAAACACCAAAGATTTTTACTGTAAAAAACATTTGTATTTTAATTCTGTAAAGCCACAATATTCTTGCCCTGTGTTTTTTCACACTACTGTTTGATGTTTGATAAAAAATTGTGCCATGTTTTTAACAAACTTTTAACCTATCGTGTACCAAACACGTTCTCTAGCCGATTGAATCTATTTTTTTTTAAATAGATTATTTCATCACGATTGTTGACGCATCGAATTGGCGATCAACGCCATTCAAAATTTTTGATATTTTAACGTAACTCGTTAAACACCAATTCTTGACCCGTTTCAGATATCGATCAAATTCTTTTCACAATTTGATCAAAAACTTAAAGGAGCCGATTTGATGAATACCAAATGTAATGAATTTGAAATGAATTACATTTGGTATTTTTTACTTTGTTCTACAAAGTTGAGTTAGTTTTAGGCACTTGAATATTTTTTTTTCATAGTTCAAAACAAGCTTCAATAATCCATGAAAATATTTATTATTTTTATGACTAATATTTCATAATTATTATATTTTTTAAAGTTATTTGCCATGTCAAATGAGCAGGTTACAGGGGCACGTGTTTCCCACGCTGTGTCAATGTTTTCTATGACCCAGCTTAAATATCGGCACGCCACACTCAAGAGGCATAAAGTGTTACGCCGATATATCAGCGTACCGCACTTAAAGGGTTAACTTATATTCAGTTTTGTAGATGACGACAGAATAATAGCTTTCATCACGAAACTCAAAACCCAACTTATTTCTATGCAGAATGCTGTGTTTGTTGTACTGGTTTTTTAATAGAATGAGTGTCATTGATCCTCTTGGCTCCCAGTTTAAATTAGCAGATACTCCAAACATATACCCGGCACTTGTACAGAGTTAACATTTACTGCAAAAGAATTGGTTGTTTTTACGATTTGTTACTATGTTCAACAGCTTATCTGTGGAATGTCTGGCATTTTGGTTTCCTCCCGTCTACAACTTGGGTATTTTGACCGTAGTTCCCTGCTTGCTTTCCTTAACCCGTTGTATGCTGATGTCACAGGGGTTGAGTTGCGAGCGGCCGTAACTCATACGCGGACGTCACAACACTTGTCTTGCGAACGTGTATTAATGAAAAAGTGCCATGTACATGGGTGCCTAGCATCGAAACGTCACATGTTCGAACAGTTAAAGCAGACAGCATTCTCCAATATGTCAGAACCAAAGATATTAGAAGAACGAGATATGCTATGTTGGCCGCCGGACCGTAGCCGGAGTACTACCTAATTAGGGTACTTTGAACGGTATCGGGACGTGTACGCACAGAAATCTTTTCTATGTATTAGTGCGGATACCTTAGCGTAAGCGAAGGTGTGCAGTAGTATTGGTGAACAAAACCGGCGACACTCGGCAAAACAATTCCACTCAGTACGAACTGCTCATAGCACATCTCGTTCTTCTAATATCTTTGGTCAGAACCTTTTGTGTGAAGTTAATATTTAAAAAAGTATGTAATAAAGTAATAAATGGGTTAAAGTGTCAGCAATGGAAAACACAACAAAAAAATACATAAAACTGAACTTTTCTTATTATTATTATTGTTTCACAGTAATTATATTATTGTACTTTTATGATATACCGCTGTAGCATTTCATAGCAAAGACTCTCTCTGTAAAAAAAAATTAAATTAAAATGTACGATAGTGTAATATGTACGTAGTTAGTATAAATATACAAATCCACAATATCCGTAAGCACATGATAGTATTATATTTTTCCTCCGTATATTTTGGTAGCGTAAAAAATAAACAATAAACCCCGTTCAGAAATTACTGACCACAATACTTTCGGCATATCATTCTGTTTAGATTGAAATTAATACTCAAATGAAATTTTGTTTTAATAATATTATTAGAATGTAAATAAATAATATTTAAATGTTAATTATAAAATATAATGTAATTGCGAGAGATATGTGAATATAGCACAATATTCTCTCTGACAAAATTTACTAAATTTAAATGTAACATTGTCATCAAAATACCAATTAAGGACGGGTTGTTTCGGTGAATTTGAACAATTCATCAAATTTTAACATTCATTTTCAAGTTCTGTGAAAGTCCTATTCAAGTTCTGTTATTATATCATTATAGGCTAGTTGCTTGACAGAACTGAAATAATAACAGAACTTTAAAAAATCTTTCACAGAACAAATGAATGTTGAAGTTTGATGAATTGTTCAAATTCTCCGAAACAACCCGTCCTAAGGACAGTTTTAAGTTTGAACAATTCTTCAAATTTCAAAGTTAATTTTCAAATTCTGTGAAAGATTTTTTCAAGTTCTGTTATTATTTCAGTTATGTCAAGCAACTAGCCCATAGTGATATAATATCAGAACTTTAAAAGGATTAACAGAACCCGAAAATGAACGTTGAAATTTGATGAATTGTTCAAATTCTCCGAAACAACCCATCCTAAGTGCCATTTTGGTTTTTTGACAATTGAAAGGTCCCTGTTAAACGCCGTTTCTAGGTATGTTTCAGTTTTCTATCAAATTGTGATCAGCTGATAACTAACTATAACAGCGTTTAATGGAGAACTTTCAAATGTCAAAAAACCAAAATGGCGCTGATTGACCATTTGATGACACTGTTACATTTTAATCTCTATGTAATAAATACCCTAGCGTTAGTAATAACTTGGGAGATACGGCTGTATTAACGTTATTATGTATTACTATACTATTTAAATAGCTTATCATGTAGATGTGTTTCTAAATGATTTAGATTTTTAGTACCCTGTTTCCTGAATGACCATTTTGTGGTAAATGTAAAACCAAATGGATATAAATCTGTTTTTTTACGTATTGCTTTGTTATAAAATTACTGAAAATTGATTTTTACTCGTTAACAAGGTAAGATAAGATATATCCTCATTAAAATATATAATATATTATACATATTGATAATAAAGCCACTCATGATGCCAATATGATGACATATTTTGTCTTTCCAAGGGCCTCAGCACAAACACATCGATAAAAGTTTTATCAACAACACGTGGACCCCGCAGCTATTGCTAATGTCTTTCTCGGCGTCTCCGACTTCTACCACCATTCACTACTGTATACCACAATGTTACTGTTAAAAAACTACATAAAATTGAGATTAATTCGACTCTGTGTCTCATTCCAATACATAGATATTGCGTTAAGTATTCCTCGGGTGTCCCCGACATCTTTTACCATTCAAAACACTCCTGGCACTAATGAGAACAAACTTTGAAATTTTCATCGTAATCGGGTGACTAGATTTCGAGTCTTGCGAACACAAACATACGCTGGCTGAATTTTTATATATGTAGATATCGGTTATTTGTCAACATTACTAAGTATGACTGCAAATCACTTAATTTATCGTGGCCCATCAGTTCATATATAAGTTTGTCTAAATGGTCGTGTAAGGGCCAGCGTTTACCAAATATATTGTAGAAAGTATTAATGTATTAACACACTTCGGCCGGGAAAGGTAGTTCTACCCGTTTGGTCGATTGATGCTTGATGCCGGGAAGGGTGGTTCTATCTTTTGCGCCGGCCTCATTTCAATGGCAGAAAAGACGGAATTATTCAATGTTTTTATATGAATATTATATACCAATCTCTTTGTAAAGGTCCCAACAATATGTACATAATTATCGAATCGTAATGCAAGTATTTTTTAAAATTTATTTTCGTGCCTTTCGTTTACATCGGTATTTCAACAAAAGGATAGTATATTATTTGTTAGTGAAATAATTCAATTCCTGGAATGAGGGTTTTTATGACCGTGAAACCTGCTTCGAATCTCTTTCTCCGTTCCGCACCCACTCAACTCCTATGTGCAAGCGAGCGAGAGATGTCGGACGTATTTAAAGAAAGTAGGTATGAGCAAATGTCGATAGGCGGACCGTAATAAACATATTACGAGGTTAATTGAGTTGCATTTCAAATAATATTCGATTTTCGACTCTGCGAAATAAATACCCGGCCAAAATGTGTTAATGATATTGTTATACAGGGTGTATCGGCACTAACCCGACAAACTTTAACCAGCTTTTCCTTAGCACATTTGGAGTAAAAAATGTTATGGGCACTTTGCTGTCCGGTAGCATTTTTTTTTCAATTAAAAACAAAAAAAATAAAAATTTCCACACTACATCACTGTCATTGGCATTGCTTTTCGTATTCAACAGCTGTTATAAGCAAGTATATCGAAAAGCGTCTTCGCTCTTTCGCACACACTAAATAATAATAGTTAGAAATGAGACGAATGGTGCCGTGCCATTTCGTTGTGATTGTAAAAGTGCGCCAATATAGGTTAAAGGTTCGGAATTCGAATAAAATATTGCCAGATGGGTTTTCAAACTTTGACAAAGGATAAAACAGTGGTGACATGTGGTGAAAATATGACTGATAATTTTTTTATTAAAAACAACGTTACCAAACAGCAAAGTGGCTTTAACATTTTTTACTCCTTATATGCTCAGGAATCGCTGGTTAAAATTTGTTGGGTACGTGCCGATACACCCTGCATATTGTTATTCGGAGCCTGATTTATTTATTAATACTTTGGAGAATTGTGATTATCGCCAATTTAAATGGACTGTTGGCTGAATGATTCTGTGGTTCTCCAATCCGCAGAATCCAAGGTGAAGTGATGACTCTCAGTGTGTAAAAATGAGAATTTGAGACCGCTGGAGAGAGAATGAATTATTTGCCGCGCGAGGTATCGCGCACAGATTCACATGAATGTGGGTAAAAGTAATGTTGTCATTATTTTCGGGAGATGTAAACTCCCTATAATTTACCCTACAATACATTTACGAAATACCAAGCATATAACTGTTAACAATGTGTTTGTGCAATGGCACCAAGAGGGTAACTTTATCGGGCGTGATAATGGGGGGTTAACAGCCATTTAAATAAATACATTACAGTCACATAACCATATACGTATATGAAAAGCCTTGTGATTTGATATGAGAAAGAGAATGATTGTAAATTGTTAAAATGTTTGTCTAGCAATTTGAAATTTGAATAATGTGTCAAATAGTTCACATCTACATTATTATTAAATATATATAAATTATTGTAAAAAAATATTATGTACATTTGTCTAGCAATATGTCATCGCGCCAACAATATCTGTTAAGTCACATTTCAAAAATTGTTGGTGTCATAAAAAATGTATGCATCTCTATCAATTTTTAAAATTTAAATATTATTGATTTTACGATGAAAACGAAAATAAAATTACATCAAAAAATGTTATCTACAAAAAATATACATATAATTTAAGGCCTTTATTCAAATAACGTTATCCATGAAAAAACATACCAATTATTCGAGGGCTTAAAGTCAAACAAAGTTATCTACAAAAAACATAGCAATACTAATTTGTTGGTATGTCTTTTTGTAGATAACATTGCTTGACTTTAAGCACTCGAATCATTGGTATGTTTTGGCAGATAAAGTTGTTTGACTTTAAGCCCTCGAATTATTGGTATATTTTGGTGGATAGCGTTGTTTGACTTTAAGCTCTTGAATTATTGATGTGTTTTTTTGTAGATAACTTTGTTTGACTTTAAGGCCTAGAATTATTTGTATGTTTTTGTAGCCCTTGACATAGTACACATAAAATAAATTACTGATTCATGTCACAATTATTTATACAATTTATTCAGGAAAAATAATATTTTGGATATGGTGTCACTTAACAGATATTGCCGGCGTAACGACGAATAGCAATTTAGTTTTGCTTGTGTGTCTAAGAAATTGCCTACTACCTAGTATTATCTGTACTGCCATAAAAACTAAGCGTTAACATTCAAAACTAAGTGTTTTTTTACATTACAACTCCGAAAATTTGTGTTACATGTTTTTAAGATTTGAATTTACAGTAACATGTTCTCAGTTCAAATAGAATTACATTGGTTAGTTCTTTGATGGTCGCTTACCTATCATAGGAAAAGGCATCAGGGGGTCTAACACGGTCGATCAATCAAACTCTATATCAATATGATATTGACTAATTCCTTCATCTGTGCTTATTAGGCGGTACGTGCGAGCACAGTCGGCAATTGAATCCGCCAGGCGGTAGACAAAAGCCGCCTAATTAAGGACGGCGTCTTGGCTGTCACCGAGTTTCGGATAACTGTGTATATGTAGACAACTTTTTGAATAATGTCGTTCGTTATTCAAAATTACTGGCTTATTGATGAACGGAGATAGATTAACAAAGCTCGTAAAGTTGAAAGACGTCGTATACGCGATCAATCGAATCCGTTTTAGCCTGGAGAAACTGAATTCAGAAATTTGTTCGAAATATCACTAGTTATGGCCACAAACCTCATTGACCAATTAACGCCTTTTTTAGTGGCAAATTTTTATTAAAGTGAGTGGATTTCAATTCGACATTGTCAATTTATTCGTATTTTGATGTAGCCCGCCCGTTTTGTCATCGTAAGGCGATTTATTATTTATTTCGTTGTCAATATCGGCTTGGCTATTGACAAGCTTAACATGCGCAACTGTGTTTAGGAAATCTGTATAAAATCGTCGTCAGTTAAGCCTATCGATCCCCAATATTTTTAAGTTATCGATTTGTCCCCTGCTAGACCCCCACGAGGAGGTATTGTATGAAAGTCTTAAAATTATTTGCAACATTAAAGGTCTTTATCGATATTATCGCTGATTACCTGACTTATGCTAGCACCCAAAAAAGTGAGGCTAGCGGTCCACAATGGAGGGCTGATACCGACCCTGATGTATGCCAGTGAGGATGAAAGTAGACTGAATGCTTTAAAAGTGAGATTCCTCGGGGGTTTTTGACCGTGTGGCAAATGTGGATATCTGGAAATAATGCAAAGCTGAAGAAATCATAGTGAACAAGCTTAAAAAAGGGACACCTTCATGGATTAGACGAGTGGAGCAGATGAACGGAGAAAGAAGTTTAAGGAGAATACATGACTCTGAAGTGAATGGTACGAGGAGTCGGAATCCTGAGGAAGACATGGCACGACCAAATGAAGTTGGGTCTTGTTAAGAATCCGAAAAACAGAATTTTATGTATGTGAATGAAGCAAGAAGTGTGTGCCAAGACAGAGACGTGTGGCAGTCTATCCTCTCTGCCTATCCCTGCGGATCGATATGATGGTTAGTTAGTTAGTTAGCCTGCAGTTGGCAATGATATTAGACAGTTGAAATCGACTTGAAAGCTATACGATAGAATCTTTCTGCACCCTTATATAATGTTGTCTATATGTTGATAAAAATCGTTTAAAGAATATTACATTACTACAGATTTGCTGCCACTAAATTTTGAGGACGCAAACAATTTAAACTCAACAACAAACTAAACCTATTAATCTGTTTGGATTGAAATGTCTGGAACTTGTCTGATATTATTATTATCTCAAAGACTGTACAGTTTAGGATTGTTGTTAACGGAAGTGGCGCCCTCTGTTATTTTCAAAAAGAACCATTGAAGTTTTTATCTGCTAAGTGTATTATTGTTATCTTCTGAGTTAATATGTACCTATCTAGATATTATATAATGTGTGTACATTGAAATGCTTTGCGTTAATTAATTAATTCATAATTATTATTGTAATCAACAAAATGGTGCATTCAAATATATAAATCTTAACAAGCAATAACCTAAAAATATGCAATCTTTTAATGAAATCATTATTATGATGTAGATTTGTAAAATATTTAATGATGCATTTTTAGAATGCATAGTACATCACATTCCTCAATAATAAACTAATTTAAAACCATAAATAAAGTCACTAAAGACTTTTTTTAAATATAAGTAGCACATAATTTCGTATGTAATAATACGTAAATCATTATTTGATGATTTTTAAATAATTTACAATTTAAAAATTGATATTATTGTAATTTTTTTCAATATATATTATTTAACCCGTAGGAGCCGGCAAGAAACTATACTAAATAATTTTTTTTTTTTGTTAAATAGTAGATCGTAGATAATACCATACTTGATAAAGTGACACTGCAATTGCAGTGCTTTGTACCGTGCATGGGCACTATTCTTCAACACTGCAAATGCAGCGCTCCGTCCCCTATGGGTTAACATGACATCTATAACTTTATAATTTTTTTTTTTGTATTTTTACCAAAGTTTTACTCACATTTTAAATGATATTTTACTAAAATTCATGTTAAGGTTTGGGTATATCAAACTTCATTAAATTTTTTGTTGACCGTAAAATCGAAGATCAGCACCATTTTGAATTTTTGACATTTAAAAGGTTCCCGTTAAATGTCGAATCTCGGCTTTTTTTTTAACCAGCTAACAGTCATTACAACATAAACATTATACATTATTGCAGCTGAAACAGACCGAGAATTGGTGTTTAACGGGGGACTGTAATTGTGATTTAATAATTATAATTCAGTAGTCATCATGGTTCAATATGATGAAGTTTGATAAATCCAACCTACGAGCGCATGTTTTAAGATGCGACGAGAGAGTGTGGCGCTCTGATTTATCTGCCTAACCTCTAGGGTACCCAGCGTATGTGTATGTAATATGAGAGGAAGAATATAAGATATTATATACAATGTGAAACCAGTGATAAAACCAGCAATGTTGATTGTTATAATATTTTTGTTCAGTGTATATATTATGTAATTGAATGTTAGTAAGTAATATTATTATTGTTATACTTACAATGTAAGATTGCCTATAACTGAATGTTGATTTTCTATTAGATGTTTTAAGCATTTAGGTATAATCTTATAATGTGACGCCATAGACATAACAAAAGTAGAAAGTTCTGTTAAATAGTTCAACTCCGAGACCTAACAAATATGTAACGTGTTTAAAAGATATACATGGTACTTTTTTTCAACTATCTTAAGCATTTCATAACAAATCTATTACGCCTGTCAACATTAAATTGAAATATGGCGGCAATTGATTCGCAAAATGGCTTCCTACATCCACTTGAGCGATTGGTTATACACTCAAAACATTTTTGCAAACTTGTTATAACATGCCGAAAATCTCTCGAGTCGATAAATGTTATCAATAGCGAAGAATGATTATTGTGAGTTATTGCTCTAATATACACCCATTTGTGGAAAAGTCGTAAGTCAGAGAGAAAAGTCATCAATCCTCATTTTAAGAAGGAAAACAAAGATGGCGCCGTAGTCACTTACTTTGCAATAGTGGTCTAACCTAAAAACATGCACAAACTTTGACATTTTCAAATCTTTCAAATAAAGAAATCCACGAAAGACATTATGCTATGTATACTTACGCGAGCCGAACTGGCGAACTGAACCTCAACTTATGGGAAAAGAATGATGCAACCGCAAACGGTGCGAAACGCCGCTTTCACTTGCTTCGTTTCTTTCCCGTAATTCTTGTCTCGGTTCGCAAATGTATACGTACCATTAAGTTGAATGCAAATTGAATAAATTTGGGTTAAAGCACTTTTGCGCTAGTGGCATCAAAAATGTTGTCAAGAGTAAACGTAACGTACGTTATAAGCTATGCGTTTATAGATGGCGTTAATTTAAATATTTTAAGAAAATACACTTTTGCAAGTTATGCTAAAAATACTGTATCGGTGATTCAAACCAATATTGTATTTTTATGGCTTTCTTGAAAGAATTGAATTTTGTATACGCACAAAATTATTTCATATTCATATTGCGTATGTACGTATACGCACAAAATTATTTCATATTCATATTGCGTATGTACGTATACAAATAATTTGTCTTAATATTTGAAAGCGTGACTTGCAAAAAGTGTATTTTCATAAAATAATGAAATTAACGCCGATATGTCACAATGCTTTCCAATAATTAATTTGAGATATATATTTCCTCGCATTTTTCTATTTGTAACAAATTAACATCTCATTTTGAAATAAAGTAGGTACCTATCTAGTATTTGAAAACTCGTTGCACCATTTGATAAATTTCGCGAGACATAATTATTATCATTGTTTTTTTTTTAAATTAATTTCGCTTAGAATAATTAATTATTCATGGAATAGAAGATTTTTATTAAAGCACAATTTTATTGAAGGCCATAATACATTGTGTACAAAATTTTATTCATTTGTATATTTTTAGTTCCCAGTACAATATTGGAGGAGATTATTGCTAATATCTAAGAATAAATGCTTTATGATAATAATTTTTTGCTTTATTCTTTATCCTTTTTCAGAGTCAGAGTTTTGGACAGTCTAACAGTGTCCATCATCGGGGCAGATGATAATTGAAGTTAAGCGGTGGATACTCCTCAAAAAGGGTGGGATACCGCCGTTCAGAATGGAAACTTTTCTTGAAATTGATTTAGCCATGTTTAGTGCTAAAATTCGCTAAATTGAAATTGAGATAATAGGGCTTTTACAGACATGATACAAGTCAAAATTTTACATAATGCAGAAATACGTATATATAAGTACATTATTTTCCCAATACTAGTGTTACATCAGGGGTAACTTGTCTCCGTGTATAGTCCCACTGCCTCAGTATCACCCTGATGAAAGACCACCATTTAGAATCAAAATGCTAAATGGGTTTAGACATGTTTGGTAACCAGATCTGAATGGCCAGATACCTCCCAACCTTCCTCTTTCCTTATCTCCTTCGGTTCCCCACTCCCTTCAGCCTCCCAAAAAACCCCATTTAGAGATTCCATATCCCAATGGACTGTGTGTTATGGATTAAAAAATTCAAACCAGTTTTGTCAAACATGGACCCTTATTAATGAACTAGAACACTCATACTATAATATTACTAAATTACTTATAAATCCATTGGCATCGTGGCAGACACAATTCACTAATTGTATACATAAATCCATTGGCATCGTGGCAAACACAATTCACTAATTGTATACATAAATCTATTGGCATCGTGGCAAACATAATTCTCTAATTGTATACATAAATCCACTGGCATTGTGGCAAACATAATTCACTAATTGTATACATAAATCCAATTTCATCGAGGCAAACATAATTCACTAATTGTATACATAAATCCATTGCCATTGTGACAAACATAATTCACTAATTGCATACATAAATCCATTGGCATCGTGGCAAACATAATTCACTAATTGTATACATAAATCCATTGGCATCGTGGCAAACATAATTCACTAATTGTATACATAAATCCATTGGCATCGTGGCAAACATAATTCACTAATTGTATACATAAATCCACTGGCATTGTGGCAAACACAATTCACTAATTGTATACATAAATCCACTGGCATTGTGGCAAACACAATTCACTAATTGTATACATAAATCCACTGGCATTAGCCATTACCCCTGCACTGATTTAGCAGGGGTGCCCGGGTCCATCCGGTGAGGTGTGTTCAGGATACACCTGCCCACTAGCTGCGTGGCGTGCCAGATTGTGAGATGCTGGTTTGGGAAGACCCTTTGACCTCTCCAACTGATCTCTCGACCCATCGCCTTGTGCTTCAGTGGGAGGGATATATTATTTAAGTTCCAAAAAAAAAAGTTATTTTTGAAGATAATATCGATACATTTCGGCATTAAATTCCCTCGATAGAAAAAAATTGCAAAGTATGCTCTGAAAATAATACAAAACACCTTTTGTTCTATCATTTAATATGGGCATGAAAAAATTTAGTGTATCTTTAAATGCAACTAAAGCATTTGCCGAAAGACTTTTCCTCTATTTCAAACGAGTCGTGTTTTGTGAAGTATTTTCACCATTTTCGCTTAATTATTATCGTTTTTCCATATTAGCGCACTCCCTCTAACATTCGTATTTACATGTCTCCCTTTCAAACCATCTTTGAACCCTTACTACGGGACCCTTTGGCTACTAGTTGATGTTTAATATTATTTTTTGATTTAACTTTAGTTTATTTTTATCTGAAATGGCGTTCTTTACCATCACTTAACTCAACTCAACACTCAACATCAATGGAAGGGAAAAAAGACCAACTTTATCCTTTAATTTTATAAATCCACGATGACTAGTTATTTCATTTGCAAGATATTGATCACATTTTAATAGATTTTTTCTTTCGGTAGAAAAATTTATTTTTTCACTGCAGACGAGCAACTTAATATGTATAGATATTTCTTGCAATGACTTACAATTTTTATAAGTTCAATGTGGTCTTGACCAATCTTATATGCAGAAAGATACTGCAATTTTTTCTCCTTTTCAACGAGTCTTATGGTACGTATACATTTACTAACTGAAACCCGAACCGAGCGTTTGCACCATTTGATTTGAAATCTTTGAAAATTGCTTCAAAGGCATTTCAAACTAATTTCAGAATGTGACATGCATCAAAAACACAGTTCGGATTGTTTTGAAACAGGGTGATCAAAGCTAGTTTTCATTTCACCAATATCTAATAAACACCCTAGCTGTTTTGCCATCGTAACGTTGGCTGGGAATCTGTCAAAAGCCAATGATACTATTTCGAGCCCCGTTGTATGGACCAATTGATAGCAGTTACTAAAAAAAACTAAAACTACTTTAGCCTCAGGTAGATAATCTCCATCCTTCACTGTATTTAGGATATCTACATGTCCATGCATCTGGGTACCATCCCACTTCAAATGCCACCTAAAAGCCATCTCATAAATAACCAAATTGCATACAATACTGTAGTCGGTTGGTTAACTTTTACCTTTAGTGCATTAAAACTCTATATCATCTACAGATATGTACCTTTTTTGGTGTGTTTATGAGGCAAACTTTTGTCTTACGTATTCATAGGCTTTAAGTGAAAAGTTAATTTCGTTTTAACGCAACATCCTGATGACGGCTTTATATTATGGGATTGGACATTGTTCCGATTCTTCTCACCTTTTTAAAATTCAAGTTATGTTTAATTTTAAAGTTATATATTATTGTCAACAGATGTCACTTTAATTTTACCATGATAAACAGTGTTATTTTGTTTTCTGATGCATTATTTCTCTTCAAATTTTCAAACTCTACAACAGGGGGTATAACTCCAATCGAAAATTAGAACTGAAACTTTATGACGTCATATGATTGCCTAACTCTATGTCTATGGAATAAACTTTCAGAGTTTTTCATTGGTGGATAGTATAATAAGCAGAGATGTGCTTTATTTCAAATCGAGGTTGAGGACCGACTGATATTTGGGGCTTATGAAAAAAAATGAGTGGAGATAGTAGGAAGAATGTTGCAAAAAAGCATTTAAAATGGAAAATGCATTGAGAAAAGCACTTAAAATGCAAAATGCAAAATGGTTTTTAGAAAAGCATTTCCATTTGAAATGGATTCATGGATTTCCATTTCAAATGGAAGTGCTTTTCTAAAAACCATTTTGCATTTTGCATTTTCAAATGGAAAAGTTTTGACCCATTTCCATTTTGCATTTCAAATAGTTTTGGGTACCCATTTTGCACATCTCTTAATAAGTAGGCTCCGAATGAGAATTGTACTGTCTATATATTGGCATATCTATGCTTTTTTAGGACCAATTTGTTTCATACAAAAAGCCCGAAGATATCGATCTAGTAAATGTTTTATTTATGCTCTACAATAAACAGCTTGTGACTGAAGCGTCCTTGTGTTTTAGTTATTACAAAAGGAATTGAACTTAAAATCAAATGGTATTGAGTAATTGGGGGAGGTATCAATGGGGCTCAAAAAATATATCACTGAATTCAGTCTATTGGAATTTGCTTTTACACACGGCGCATCCTTTTATCCTGAGGGGAACTTCCACGGTCGGATAGTCCGTGGTAGTTTTGGCAGCTAACTGCTGGTAACAGCTGGAGTCTGCAGCTTCGGGAGAACTGACTTTTGTTCCAAAAGTCAGCCTGTTTGATGGAGTTCGAACACGACCATGTGTCTATCGTGCTCGGGCAGCAATCGGGCCGCGGCGGCCGGATGACCCGCCGTCGTAGCGTTCGAACCGATCCGTTCCGGCGCTGCGCCTGAAGTCTGGTTGGCGTGTTTCCAGTGGCGGAATTTTGGTTTATTATTATCTCGTATCAACTTATTAAACAAAATAAAATACTAAAATATATCATCAAGCAAATTGTAATGTAAAATTTTTAAGTTATGTTTATGTAATATTGTTATGAAAAAGTGAAACATAAAGTTTTTTGATAAAATTTTTATTTTATTTTCTTTTTTTTTTTAAATACAATAACAAGATGGTATATAACACATGCTGTTGTGAAAAATAAAACATGAAGGTTTGCAAAGAATTTATATGAGCAGTGTTTCAACATGTAAATCATTCAGCCATAATTTTAATTCTTTTACATAGTATATACAGGGTGTCCGGAAACTCGTAGTACAAGCGGGAAACTAGTGAATCTACATCACATTTGGAGTCGATTTTGTAGTATATTTTTTTTTGATTTGAGCTTTCGTTATCGAGTAAATCGAGTTAGAAGTTGATTTTTTTTTTTTTTTTTAATTTTTTTTTTAATCAAATTATTATAAATTATTACTGAAGATCAAAGTACCCAACTAATTAAAACTATTTGAAAGTAAAACAAATGAAGAAACTCGGATTTGAAGCATTATTTTGAAATCACCCTTCATTTAATCCGGTGTAATCATAAAATATTTCTGCTCTGCAGGGTTAAAACATCTGTTGTTCAACCCTAAACACCAAAAAAAACTTTAACCCTAAAATAGCCGAAAAATATTTTTTTTTGGTTTTTTTTTTTTGGTGAAAATGCTCAAATCAAAAAACTTTATGTTTATTTGGGTTCCCCATGTGGTGTAGATTCTCCAGTTTCCCGCTTGTACTACGAGTTTCCGGACACCGTGTATATGATATTTTACTATCCATTTGTATTTGTTTTGGTTGAAGATTAATTTGTTCTGGTACGCAGACCAATAACACCGCTATGTGCATGCATTCATTTGTTCTGGTACGCAGACCAATGACACCGCTATGTGCATGCATTAATTTGTTCTGGTACGCAGACCAATAACACCGCTATGTGTATGCATTAATTTGTTCTGGTACGCAGACCAATAACACCGCTATGTGTATGCATTAATTTGTTCTGGTACGCAGACCAATAACACCGCTATGTGCATGCATTAATTTGTTCTGGTACGCAGACCAATAACACCTCTATGTGGATGCATTAATTTGTTCTGGTACGCAGACCAATAACACCTCTATGTGGATGCATTAATTTGTTCTGGTACGCAGACCAATAACACCTCTATGTGGATGCATTAATTTATTCTGGTACGCAGACCAATAACACAGCTTTGTGCATGCATTAATTTTTTTCCGGTACGCAGACCAATAACACCGCTATGTGCATGCATTAATTTGTTCTGGTACGCAGACCAATAACACCGCCATGTGCATGCATTAATTTGTTCTGGTACGCAGACCAATAACACCGCTATGTGTATGCATTAATTTGTTCTGGTACGCAGACCAATAACACCGCTATGTGCATGCATTAATTTGTTCTGGTACGCAGACCAATAACACCTCTATGTGGATGCATTAATTTGTTCTGGTACGCAGACCAATAACACAGCTTTGTGCATGCATTAATTTGAGCAGTGTAAAATACATTATTAGTCCTTTTGCTCATTCTATTTTAATTTTTCTTTTTGCGAATAATAAATATTTTAGTTTCTTTGTATAAATAAGTCAGTCGAGAATGTTCTATTTTTATTATACATATATAACTTTAATAATGCGCTTTTGAGTTATTTGTAAAGGCTTAATAAATGCTGTAAATTATTACAGATTGCACTAGAGAAAAATAGATCATTTCCTTTTTATTAATATTGAGTACTTCCTTAAGTCTATAAAATAGGTAAGTAAAATACATATCTTAATTTAGAGAATGGTTTTATTTATTTGCGATTTCCAATGTAGATTTGCATCAATAGTAACAACCAAATATTTAATATTTTCAACGTTAGCGATTAATAATAACATTTGGAAAAAAAACCTTGGCATTGTGGGTAACAATTGTGGATTTCTTGGAAAATTGATTACGTATATCAATATCCCAAAATACAGAGGTAAACAAGCGCAACAGCTTTCAGAAATATTCCTGTTGATTGTGTTTTTTTTTTTTTTTTTTTTTTCCATTATTTCTGGTTTTCACCCTTCAAGGGTGTTCTTGGCCATCATTTAAAATTATTGAGAAATGAAAGGTGAATTTAAATATATATTTTATTTAAATAGGCAAATTTCAAAATTATAATGAAAATTGGAGTCGAGTTCAGACTTAGAAGAGATGAGATGTTGAATGGAGGGGAGGCAATTTTAGATAAGGCTTGATAGAAGAGAGGATATTTGTTTAGAGAGGGACAACCAAAAAATATGTGATCTAAAGTTTCCACTTCTAGACCACAGAATGTACAATCTGGGGAGTCAAGGACGTGAATTTTAAAAAGATGGGAAGGAACGGAACAATGTCCGATCCTCATTCGAATGAGTGAAGAAATTTATTTTTTGGAAAAATGAGGGAATTGCTGAAACCAGGGTTTTGATGGGATAGTCCTTTGTATTGAGGCATAGCAAGCTCCCTTGGATTGACTAGCAATGTGCCAATACTCCGACCAAACATTGCGGGATCTATCTTTGATGATGGAAAAAATGTCAGATAGGGGAACGTGGTTTACGAGGGTAACAACAGGGTTGGACGCTCCTTGTTTTGCCAAGGCATCCGCAATATCATTACCCATGACACCAACATGTCCAGGAATCCAAATCAGAGTTACAGTTTTACCAGAGCTTTGAATGGAGGCTATCATCTCTCGAATAAGGCATATAAAGTGATCATCAGGATGAAGAAGAGGACTGGATTTAAGTTTTTGGAGGGAACTGAGAGAGTCAGAGAGAATGAGGGAATGTTCAAAATTATTTTTGATTATATATTTGAGAGATTCTATTATTGCAATGCACTCGGCTGAAAATATTGAAAATTGATTTGAAATTGAATGAAATATTCTGTCCTTAGAATTATCGTGGTAAACGTTAATACCTATACCACAGTTAGGAGAGTCGGGAGATTTGGATCCATCAGTAAATAAAAGAGAAAAGTTGGGCCATTTAGATGAAATAATGTCATTGAACATATTATTGACAGTTCGGGCCGGGAGATTGGAATGACTTTTAAGGATTCCAATCCCTTCTATTATTGTTGGGGATAGGGTGACGTGACTATATTTTAATTTGTATAAGGGAAGTAGATCATTTTGGATGATGTGGAGCTCTGAGAGAGACTTAAAATTTTTACAGATGTCAGGAAGAGGTTTAGTTGAAGCTCTGATTGTAGATAAATGGGTTGAGTCAATGAACAACGAGACGCTGGAGATAACCTGATGACATTTAGAATTTAAACATTTAAGAACAAATTTGTCAGCAAATAGTTGACGCCTTAAATAAAGAGGAGGATCAGAACATTCCACTTGAAGGGAATTGATGGGTGACGATTGCATCGCTCCAGTTATAATTCGCAAAGATTTAGATTGAATTTTGTCTAATTTATCAAGTACATTTTTTGAGGCAGTACTAAGAAGTGGGCAGGCATAGTGGAGATGGCTTCGAATAAGTGCGTTGTAAAGCAACTTAATGAAAGTAGGGTGAGCTCCCCACCAAACGCCAGATAATGATCTGATGATATTTAATTTTTTTTCGCATTTAGTAACTACATTATTAATATGGGAAGACCATTTAAATTTCCTATCAAATGTTACTCCCAAAAATTTTACTTCAGAAGCGTTGGGGATTGGAGAATTTTTAAATAAAATTTGAACGGGGGGTTTTTATGGCGGTTTGAGAAGGTGACACACTGAGTCTTTTGGATTGAAAGTTCAAAACCATTTAAGGTGAGCCATGTGCAAAGGGCATTCATGGCTTCGTTAAGATATTTGACAGCGAGAGGGATGATTTTGGATGATAAGAAGAAAGCTATGTCATCTGCGAACTCAATAACTTTTACTTGTGGGGGAATAGTGACATGCATATCATATGTGTATATATTATACAGTAAGGGGGACAATACATCGCCTTGAGGTAAACCCTTCCAAACAGACCTACTTTGAGGAGAAATATCTGGAAGTTCAATGAAAATTTTTCTATCTAGAAATAGTTTAATAATAGATTGGACAAACATGGGGGGAAGGCCAAGGCCTAGAAGTTTTTTTTTCAGGATTGGGATGGAAACATTGTCAAAGGCGCTTTCTATATCTATAAAGACGGCAAGACAAACTTCCTGTTTAAAAATTGATAAATTAATATCAGTGCTGATGATGGCAAGGTTATCCTGAGTAGATTTTTTTTTTCTAAATCCAAATTGAGATGGAGAGAGAAGCTGTTTACTCTCGACAAAAAATTCTAATCGGTTTTTAATTAATTTTTCATAAAGTTTACTGAGGGTGGATGAAAGAGCGATTGGCCTGTAGTTGGATCCAGAATTTGGTGATTTGTTTGTTTTTAAAATAGAGATGATTATTTGAGAACTCCAGTCATCAGGCATTATACCAGTCTGGAAGATTTTGTTTAAGATGCTTAAGAAGTGGTTTAGAACATTATCATTACTATTTTTGATTATGCTATAAGGTATACCATCTCTGCCTGGAGATGAGTCCTTGACTGTTGATAAACAATTTTTTAGTTCAATTAAGGTGAATGTAGAGTCTAGCCAATGATTAGACATAGGAGTATTATAGATAGGCGTTATTTCATCTAAGTTAGGTACAGAAGGGGGGAAATTTTGTCCAAGAATTCATCTATCCATTTAGAATGAGACGCTCGAGGAGATGGTGAACTGAAGGAGGATCGAAATCTTCGGATCATAGACCAAACTTCCGAAATTGGAGTGTTCGGAGATACTGAACTGCAGAAGTTGTACCACCCATATCTTTTTTTTGACCTCAATACCCTTTCGGCATTGGATTCAGCGTTTTTGTATTTAAGATAGTTCTCCATAGTCATATTGTAACGATAGGAAAGAGATTTAGCTTTCCGAATTCTTACTACTTTGGAACATTCCTCATCCCACCAGGGAGTTGGAGGGAGTTTTTTGAGAGATTTAGTTTTAGGGGGAGGATTTGATTTATTTATTGCAGTTATGAGCATTGATTTGAAGTTATTATAGTCATCTTTGACGGAAAATATATCGGTAGCGGGTAAATTTAGTAGGAACTTGTTCATATGAGAGTTAAATTCATCCCATTTGGTGTGTTTCTTTTTAATCTTTGTCGAAATATGAGACTTGTCCGATTGGAAAGAAGTTTGATAAGTAATGGTTATCGGGAAATGATCACTGGAGCAAGGGTCGGGGGACACCACCCACGAGGAGAGAGAAGCCAGACTAGTAGAGCATATCGAGAGATCCACTGCACTGGGGTTTGTGCTGGGGCGTGAGATCCTAGTAGGAGATCCGTCATTCAAAAGGAAAAGGTTGGATTGATCTAGGAAATCCATCACACTTCGACCATCTCGGTCGGAGAAAGCAGAACCCCAGACGGGGGGATGGGCATTAAAATCGCCTAATATAAAGAAAGGAGGGCTTAGTTGACTTTCAATTTGCAACCAAATTTGTTTATTGAAGACGGCTGTTGGGGGAAGATAGACTGAAATAAAGGATGTGTCTTTTATTTTAGCTGCAACCATTTAGAAGTCAGCATTGGGGGGTTTGATATTATTTATTGGGGAAAATGATATTTATTTATTTATTTAAACGCCCATAGGGCTTTTACCTATAATAATGTACATCTTTATTTTTTAGTTATACAGATTACATATAAAAAATAAAAAAATTAAAAAAAATCAGTGTTAGCAAAATACAGGTTACATAAAAAAATATCAGAGTTGACAAAATATGTTACATAAAATATAAGAATTTTAAAAATATAGGTATGGATAGAGTAAGTGAGACGAAAAATATAAAATCTTCCAAAATCCACAAAATCAACCATAATGATAATAAGAAAGTATAACAATAGTTTACAAATTAGGTAAAAATAGTTCGCACATACTCCGTTTAAAGTTGGCCAAGTTCAAATTATTGTCAAATACATTTATATTATTTAAGTATTTGTTACCAAGACTGTGTAAACGTTGTATTGGAGAGTGAAAACTATAGTTGGAATGAGATGTATGTATGTAAAATGTTGATATTTGCCTAGTTGTTCGTGTAGGTATGTGTAGATTTATTAAATGCAGGAGTTCACAACAATCGAATTTAGAGTTCAATAATTTTAATAAAAAGGTTAGGTCGTTTATTTTTCTTCTGTTTTCTAATGTCGGAATATTTAAATGATTCAATAATGACTGGTAATTTATGTGTTCTAAAGGGATGTTAAGTTTAAAATTGACGAAGCGTAGAAATTTTCTTTGAATTCTTTCAACATTATGAATATGTACATTGTAGAAGGGCGACCAAACTATGGAGTTATGTTCTATCAGGCTTCTAACAAGGGATATGTACAATAGTTTTATGATTTGTAAAGATTCAAAGTTTTTAATTGTTCTTAATATAAAACCTAATGCTTTCATACCCTTATTCACAGTTTGTTGAATGTGGGCCGTAAAGTCTAGTTTCTCATCCATTATTATGCCAAGATCTCGCATTTCCTTTACTCTTTCTAAATTTGTTTTATTTATTGAATAGCCAAAAAATTGTGATGTTTTTTTTCTGGAAAAGGTCAAAATTTTGCATTTTTCTACATTTAAATATAAATTGTTTTGTGAACACCAGTTATTTAGCATGTCTATATTAGATTGAAGAACTTGACAGTCGTTTAAGGAAGTTATTTCTTTATATAATTTAATATCGTCGGCGAATAGCAGTACATTGACATTTTTAAAGCAGTTGACTATGTCATTTATAAAAACAATAAATAAAATTGGGCCAATATGACTACCTTGCGGTACGCCACTAGTGGCCAAAAATGGTTTAGATAAAAAAGATTTTATTTTAACAAGTAAAGTTCTACCAGATATGTAGCTACTTAACCGGCTTAACATATTTGCTCTGATTCCTATAGCATGAAGTTTTTGGATCAGTACTTTGTGAGACACTTTATCAAAGGCTTTCGAAAAATCAGTATATATACAGTCAACTTGTTTATTTTTAGAAAAAGACTCCAATATATAGTTTTGAAACAGTAGTAAATTTGTTGTAGTTGATCTACCTCTAATGAAGCCATGCTGTTTGTCATTTATTAACTTTGTTAGTGTGGGATATATTTCTTCCAAAACTAAAGATTCAAAGATTTTGGGTAATACAGATTGTATGCATATTGGTCGATAGTTTGAAATGTCAGTCTCGTCACCTTTTTTAAATATTGGAATAATATAGCTCGATTTCCAGTAGACGGGAAAATATCCAGAGGATAGTAGGTGGTTAAATAAAATGGTTAGTGGTTTAGACAATACGGAGGAGCACTGTTTTAGAAAAATTGGCGGGATGGAGTCCGGGCCTGCAGACTTGTTTATGTCTAAGGAACTTAATTTTTTTTTGCAAGATTCTTCGGTGATGTAGCAGTCTGTTAAATGTGTGGTTTTTTTTAATGTGTATGAAGGAATATTTTCTTCTAGTGTTTCATCATCATAAACATTTTTAAAGAAATCAGAAAAAAGATTTACAATGTCTTGCGTATTGTTGGCGTATTTGTCGTCCATGTGCATTTCTGGAGGATAGTCTGTGCTGTCGTTGTTTATTTTTTTAATAAATTTACAGAGATTGTTCGAGTTTAAGGCTGTGTTCTATGATATGAATTTTTTTAATTAAAAGGGCAGCACCGCCGCCCGTACCTTTCGGGCGGTCGTCGCGGAGACAGGAATACCCTCCCACATTAAAGTGGGTGGATGGAGTAAACCAAGTCTCCGAGATAGCAGCCAAAGAAATAAAGTTGGAATTTAATAGGTTAAGGAGATCAGATTTCTTAGAAATAGCACTTCCGGCTATTCCACTGAAGTATTCTGACATCCTGAAGAGTCATTTTGAATAAATGATTTTAATGTGGAAATAATAGTAGCAGCGTTGGACGGTAGATTAGTTTGAGAAAAAATAAGGTCAATTAGAAGCATAATAAGAGTTTGGATAAATGAAGAATTGTCTTGGGAGAGTTTTTCAGAAAGTTTAAGAGAGATCATTGAGGACGGATTATAATTATTTGCACACTCATTTGTGGCATTTGAAAGAGATGAACCATTGGGATTGAAGAGCAATGAGTTGGTTTGTTGCTGATCGTATCCAGGAGCCGGTTTAGGGATAGCGTTTTTGTAGGTGAATTTAGTTGAACGAGAAGAAGTTGTTGTAGAAGAGGGAAGAGAGTTGGGTGAGGAGTTGCTGGATAAAGCTTCAGCAAATGATTTTTTGACAGGAGGGAATAGTTTAGAAGCTTGCAGAAAAGACAAGTTCTGAGAAGCCATAGAAATTTTAATATTTTTTTGGCGAGATTGTTCTGGGCAAGAAGTGTTGATAGCTGTTGTTGAGCCTGAGCAGTTAAAACATTTAGGTGAGGAGGAAGAAGGACATTGGTCAGCTGCGTGGTTTTCTCCACATTTAAAACATCTGGGTTGAGATCTGCATGCAGCTTTGGTATGACCAAAACGGCAGCAATTGAAACATTGAGTGGTGGGATAAGTATACATTTCAACTGGTAATGAGTTGAAGAATAAATATATATGGGAGGGAAGAGATTGACCTTCAAAGGTGATAACGACAGATTGGGAGGGCTTCCAGGTAATTATACCCTCAGAGGAGTCCTTGTAATTTAGCCTCCTGGCTTTTATGGGATTGCCAATGTGTTGGGGAGTTGAAAGTGAAGACAGAATTTCTTCGATGGACAGATCGGTCGAGATACCTAGGACCAGGCCCATGCGAGTGACATTGAAAGTAGGGATATATGCCTTGAACTTTGAATTAGATGAAATGAAGATATTTTTGATGAAACTGTTGGCAGCTGACCCTGAGAGGAATTCAACGGAGATTCGGAAGCGACCCTCGGCTTTTACACCTCCAGGCTTGATTAAAAGGTTCTTGCTATTTGATAGGAATTTGCCAAATTCAAGAGGGTGGATGGTTTTTCCTTGCTCAGTTTTTTGGGCGTATACTATGAATGGGCCACGGGAATGAGGAGAGTAAAAGTTTGTTGGAGGAAGTTGAGAAAGTGCTGGTGGGGACTGTGAAGTCGAAGGCGAGTCAAGTTTTATTAGGGAAGAAGGAGTAAATTTCCTTTTTTTGGTAGAAGTCAAAATGACAGAATCGCTGTCAGTAATTTCTACATTTTCCCCGTCTCGGGGGTCCGGAGAGGGATCTGGGGGCTTTGTAGGGGGTCCAGGAGGGAAATCTTCCTCCATTATTCACAACAGTAAACAACTACAACAATAGTATGGAAAATGAAAATGACAGAAGTAAAAAGGTTTATAAATATCTGGAAATCAGCAGCAAAAAGTGACTCCTGAAAGATCAGGAGGGAGAAGAAACCTCAAGGCACAACACACTACACTTTTTTTTGCCAGAAAACAAAAAAGAATGGTATAAAATTATTTTTAGAAAGAGCAAAACAAAACAACTGATGACAGCCAAATGTTATTGTTGCTATCCTCTACCTATTATTAATAAATATAAAAAAAATTTAATTACACAAATTAACAAAAAGTTTTGTTATTTTATTTTTAAATTGAAATTAAATCAAATAGCAGGATTATTCAGAGTCGCGTAGTGAAAAATAGAATATGGAATTTTGAAGCTGTGGCACTCATAAAACTGGTGTCGATTTTCTCGAAATTCATAAAAGTGCCTAAATCTCGTAAACTAATGACTTTTTCCTAAAGTTATGTTGCGGTATTCTGGTCCGTCATGAGTTGACCAATCAACTCTCCATGCGATAACAATGAGCTTTGGGACACCCTGTATAAATCAAAAGTTCTACCCAAAAAACGCTTTTTCATAATATTTAATTTTATATTTATTTATTTCAGCCGTGTAGTCTATATTATTTGATTCATGATATGTTCGATCTCAGATGCAGAAATATTATTTCGATTTCAGATGTAGGCACCTATAATAATATTTACGTGCCGTTTACGTATCCATTAGACAGTCAGATTCCCCTTGTCCGTGCCAGTTCTGCGTTGACCGTCATCCGGCAGCCGTACAGGTGACCGAGCGTGTGCGAACAAGCCGGCACCACACAGCGAGGAAGATCCGAGGAGAGGCCAAAAGGAGATCTGCTGCGGATATAGGTACGAGCCGGCGCGACAACTCTACATATCCCTCATCTCAATTTTCAAGGTCCGAGGAGCCGATCCGGACAATGCCGCATCGGCGATGCTCTTCGCGTCCCGAGCCCTATCTCCCCGCAAAGGACTTCCAGGGCGCTTAAACGCTCGGGCAGAAAAGATAATCCTCTCCGGATCTCCCTTTGGCGTCTACAGGTGGTCTACAGCGTCTAGTGCACCCTACTGTCGAATTTGGCAGCCATCTCTGGTCCGGAGCCCCAAAATACCTGAAAAAAACCCTAGACTCTGTGCAGAAACGGGCGGTCCGTTTGATAGATTCCCCAATCTTAACAAACGGACTGCTATCTTTAGAGCACAGGCGTCAGGTAGGTATGCTGTCCTTGTTCTATCGGTATTACAATGGAAGATGCTCTGAGGAACTAGCGTCATTGATCCCTTCGGCACCGGTGCGTAGTCGGGATACACGCCAAACGCTCGCCCAACATTTGTACACGGTTGACATTTGTCACATGAGAACGGGTCGCTTCTACGATTCGTTCTTAAGTTCAACAGCTCGGCTGTGGAACGAGCTGACGGCCTCTGTGTTTCCTCCCTCCTACAACATGGGACTCTTCAAGACCCATGTTCACTCCTTCCTCTCCACAAAAAGATCCTCCACACAGCATCCCCAAAGATGACATAGGCCCTGAGGGAAATTATTTTCTTCAGGGCCTCCTGTGTGGAGTTAATATAAAAAAAAGGTCACTTTGGGTTACCCCGACGAACTCTCTTACGAGGGAATGATTTTTAAGACGGTACCACATCTGGGTTCCGGAACTGCAAGCAGATTCCCTTTCGCCCGACAGGTGTACTTTTAAGAAAACAATCGTAAAATAGTATAACTTCACACCATCATAAACATTGGATTTCTCCCAGGGCTTAGGATCGACTAACACGCGTGCAACGGCTGTTAACGCGAAACCCTTCTCCACATCAGCCTAAAAGGACCTCGATGCTCTAGGCAGGCTCACGCCCAGACCTTCTGTTACGCCGTCGTGGCCATCCTACTCGTTAAAGCCAGTGAGTCTGACAGAGCCCTGGTCCATGAGGTGTGCAAAATATGTTATTCAAACAGATAACCAGTCAGTGATGCTATGCTGCGGAAATGAAAATCATTAGATTGGTGACAAAAATCGGTATTTCGTCAAAATAGATGCTGGATTATGCATTTATGTTGCCCAAAATTAATTTCCCTAGATTTCGAATAGTTGAACCGAACACAGTGGGTACATACTCACACAGATGCATTGCTTGTTTACAACATGTTTGAAACTCAGTATTCAACTTCACAAAAGAAAATGAATCGCTAGTGATATTGAAATACAGGTTCATTTCTAACATGTACATATAATAAATTTACTGGATAATAAATAAAATTAACTTGTTCACCCGTCCTTGCTAAAATTAAGAAGCAGCAATAGACTAAAAAAACTGTCGCTCAGTAACGCTTGACATCACTGTCCAAAGTGAATGTATATATGCACCAATATACACAATCCTGAGTTTATGTTATTTGGGTCATTCCTAATTGCGCAACCTGTAGGTTCCCGGAGTTTGTATTGAAGCAACGGAGAAATAAATAAAAATAAAAACATTCTTCATCATAACTTTTAATGCCACAAAGGATAATCTTATAACAAAAAACATGTTTAGTAATTTAAAAAAATGTATATATGTATAGGTTACTTATTAACTTAGCCACCTCACTCTAACCATATTAGTCATGGCACCTCAATGTGACTGTGGGTCAGAGAATACTCTGGACTCTGGACCTCAACTTATTTGAGTATTCTGTCAAAAACCAATTTCCAGAAAACTTGTACGAATTGGTAAAATGATCTTACCACCAGGCGCCTCCCAAGTCTCAACATTCCTCAATTTATCAATTATTTATAAAAAATTATATTAAAATTAAACAGTAAGTTTTTTGGGTAGATAAATAAAATAGATCCTTACAGAAATGCATAAAAAATAATTCAAATACATATCTATCTTAAAGATGGACATGAACACCCTTGATGGGTAAAAGTAAGACACAACATTGTAAGCAGAGATGTGCTTTATTTCAAATATATCCATTTGAAATGGAAATGCATAATGCAAAATGGGTATTTTCCATTTTGCATTTTAAATGCTTTTCTAAAAACCATTTTGCATTTTAGATAGGTATACATAAAATGTGCTAAATGCCTCACAGCACCCCTCTCTGACCCTTATTTAAACGTATATTATGTTTACATCGTTCGGCATTCAATACTGCGAAAGGGACGAGGTTTCAAAAAGTGAAATTTTAATGTCATTTGATTCATAACCATTTTCTCGTAGCATCTTTATCTACAGAATGTAAATTTTTTTTTTAACAATATATAACGCCACTTTCAAGGACAATATGTGTTATGGTTTTTAATTTTTAATTTATGTCTTTATGTCACATTCATAGTATTGCATGCCGAATGATGATATATATGCAGAGATGTACTTTATTTCAAATAAATCCATTTCAAATGGAAATGCAAAATGCAAAATGGGTATTTTCCAATTTGCATTTTAAATGCTTTTCTAAAAACCATTTTGCATTTTAAATGCTTTTCTAAAAACCATTTTGCATTTTAGATAGGTATACATAAAATGTGCTAAATGCCTCACAGCACCCCTCTCTGACCCTTATTTAAACGTATATTATGTTTACATCGTTCGGCATTCAATACTGCGAAAGGGACGAGGTTTCAAAAAGTGAAATTTTAATGTCATTTGATTCATAACCATTTTCTCGTAGCATCTTTATCTACAGAATGTAAATTTTTTTTTTAACAATATATAACGCCACTTTCAAGGACAATATGTGTTATGGTTTTTAATTTTTAATTTATGTCTTTATGTCACATTCATAGTATTGCATGCCGAATGATGATATATATGCAGAGATGTACTTTATTTCAAATAAATCCATTTCAAATGGAAATGCAAAATGCAAAATGGGTATTTTCCAATTTGCATTTTAAATGCTTTTCTAAAAACCATTTTGCATTTTAAATGCTTTTCTAAAAACCATTTTGCATTTTAGATAGGTATACATAAAATGTGCTAAATGCCTCACAGCACCCCTCTCTGACCCTTATTTAAACGTATATTATGTTTACATCGTTCGGCATTCAATACTGCGAAAGGGACGAGGTTTCAAAAAGTGAAATTTTAATGTCATTTGATTCATAACCATTTTCTCGTAGCATCTTTATCTACAGAATGTAAATTTTTTTTTTAACAATATATAACGCCACTTTCAAGGACAATATGTGTTATGGTTTTTAATTTTTAATTTATGTCTTTATGTCACATTCATAGTATTGCATGCCGAATGATGATATATATGCAGAGATGTACTTTATTTCAAATAAATCCATTTCAAATGGAAATGCAAAATGCAAAATGGGTATTTTCCAATTTGCATTTTAAATGCTTTTCTAAAAACCATTTTGCATTTTAAATGCTTTTCTAAAAACCATTTTGCATTTTAGATAGGTATACATAAAATGTGCTAAATGCCTCACAGCACCCCTCTCTGACCCTTATTTAAACGTATATTATGTTTACATCGTTCGGCATTCAATACTGCGAAAGGGACGAGGTTTCAAAAAGTGAAATTTTAATGTCATTTGATTCATAACCATTTTCTCGTAGCATCTTTATCTACAGAATGTAAATTTTTTTTTTAACAATATATAACGCCACTTTCAAGGACAATATGTGTTATGGTTTTTAATTTTTAATTTATGTCTTTATGTCACATTCATAGTATTGCATGCCGAATGATGATATATATGCAGAGATGTACTTTATTTCAAATAAATCCATTTCAAATGGAAATGCAAAATGCAAAATGGGTATTTTCCAATTTGCATTTTAAATGCTTTTCTAAAAACCATTTTGCATTTTAAATGCTTTTCTCAATGCATTTTCCATTTTAAATGCTTTTTTGCAACATTCTTCCTACTATCTCCACTCATCTTTTTTTCATAAGCCCCAAATATCAGTCGGTCCTCAACCTCGCTATGAGAGATAATTTACATATTGTCAAGTTGCTCCCTGGTAGGAGCCCTGTCAATTGAGTGATACCATTACAAAAATACTGATTCAAATACTGAACATGGGGCCATGACGCTGTAATATTAAATGTTAGATAGCAGTTTCTATGTTTTTACGTTGGCAACATTAGTCCAGCGCAAATTTTTTGTGGTTTCATAATCTGTAGTCGTGGTGTTTTTGAATTTACCATCATGTATAATGTTTGTTCTACATTGATGTCCATTATTAAATGACAAAATTGTTTAAAAATTCTATAATTATTTTAATTGTTTGACCTGAGAAACCATTTTGCATTTTCAATGCATTTTGAAAATAGGTATTTTGCATTTTGCATTTGAAATGCTTTTCTAAAAACCATTTTGCATTTTGCATTTTCAAATGGAAAAGTTTTGACCCATTTCCATTTTGCATTTCAAATGGTTTTGGGTACCCATTTTGCACATCTCTGATTGTAAGTATGTAAAATAATTATTTAAAAAAAAAACATTTATACGCAGCAGGCTACAGTTTCCAGCAACTGCAGAATATTACGACTATATTGTTTGTTGATGAGAGCCATTCTATCCGCTGATAATGAGCCAAATAACACACCTCATCAATAAGTGTGGGTTCTCAGTCCCAAGTTTCAGAACTAGAGATAAATCAGATTTTCATCTTTATAAATGTTCTAATAATCTCAGAAAAAACGCTTATATATATTCAGAACATGTAATTTATGGTGGAGCGGAATGCCGATGAGGGTCCGGAGAACATGCGAGCATTCTAATATGATCCTTGTTAGAAGAATTTGAAATTTTGAAAAATGTAAGAAAAACAAAATCAGCATTGCTTGGGCTAATAAAATTTTAGATTCTGCTTTTGATTTTTATGAATTTAAAAAGGCATAATTTTTTTTTTCTGTTTTCTGGTCTGGCTTTCAACAGCTCAATAAGAATTTTAATGACATGAACATATTTTCGTGTAATATTAGAACATTTAATAAATATATGTTGGCTGACATCTGCATAATAAACTGCTAGATATTGTTCTATGAATCCTGTCCAATGAGCCAATAATCCACCCCGGATTTAATAAGTGCGGGTTCCCACTGCTATTTACTTGAGTCAAGGCACAATTACCACCATTAACACTAAATCATAACCTAAATAAAAAATGTGTTCAAATCACGTGAAAAATAAAAATCACATCTGTTACTACATGAGGAAAAAAGGAATCTGTATAATTTTTTCAAGATCTTGGGATTTTTTTTTATTGTGAATACCATACTACATGGAGTCCCAACTACTTCCCACTAAGGCAAAATAAATGTTCTCAGACGGATTGGGTTTGCCTATTGTTTAGAAATATTTTTGGAACCAGAAATTCCTACAAATGTCAACATTTCTGATAAATAAGGTAATTTTTGAAAAGACCTAACTATTTTACTTGCAGAACCAGTGGATTGATTTTGGGCCAGTATTATATCACCAGAAAATTGATCAACCGCTAAAGCAGAAACCATTTGATAATGGTTGTCTGCATCTATTTTCACTGCCTCTGCAACTACTTCTTTCGCTCCCTTACCAATATCAGCTGCATATAATTCACCTTCCACAGTTCTCATATGTGGAAAGGCAATAAAATAAATCTTTTTGGTAAAATGTTCAGCTACCATGAACTTTACGTATGGTTTTTCAGTTTTGATAATCGTTTCACCCAGTGTCAAGAACTGGGGCTTCGGGTAGGATACTGTTATGGTTTCAAAAAATGGATCATAAAATTCGGCAGGTGTTATTCTTTGACCGTGATCATATGTTGTTAAAATAGCATCTGCTCTGTAAACCTGGTAGAAAACGTATCCTTTTTTGAGTACTATCTTCAAAATATGTGAATTTGTATCACCTCTCCATAAAACCTTCGGGCGGAATACTTCCCCGAGTATTGTCTGATATTGGTTTACTTCATTCTGTAGAGACAATTTCACTCTGTCTTTATACGCATCCAGGTAATGGACCATCTGTAAAATAAAATATATATATATTTAACACTGAACAGATAATCCATAGAGGTGTGTTACATACTAAATTGAAATAAAACTGTTGTAGCCAATTTTTTACCAAATATTTTTAGGCTCCATATAGGTCAGTGAAATTGATTATCTGTTCAAGAAAGAATTTCGGTATTTGAAACTTATTGATCAATTTTAACAGAAGTAGGGAAAAGTAATCTTACTTCGTGCACACCGACACTTCAACAAAACACTTCTATCTTTATCTCTTGGGTCATTGAAGAAACGAGTTGTCTTCTTGCAAAACCCACTCCGGAATCTGTAGATGTCACGAAAAACTGTTTGGAACACTTAGATCATAAAAATAATATACCTTTTAAGCTAACATCATTTCGCATTATTCTTTTGATATTTAGCAAAAAAAATTGTTTTATTTATTTTCAATTTACTTCTTTTTGTGAATATATTAGAACCAGCAGAAATTTCCTGAGAGGGTTTTGCAAATCGACGACTCAAATAAAGTCTTTTATTTCTTTTCATAATATACATAGGTTTAAAACAAAAAAAAATATGCTAAAGCGCACAAAGGTCCCAATTGCTCCCAACCGTCTAGAGCCAGTGAGACTATGGCATCCCCAATTTGGGTATGTTGTGAGGCTGAATATAGTGGGGAGGGGAAGGAGATGGGAGGAGGAAGGTGGGGAAGTACCCGGTTATTCAGATTTGGTCACCAAACACGGCCAAAGCCATTCAAAGCAACGTCTCAATTCTTAATGGTGGTCGTACATTAGGGCGATACTGGAAAGTACCAAAAATACACTATATATTATTTTAAATGAGTAATTTGTGAAATTATATTTATTTGCGCACACCGGGATTTGAACCCGCAACCTCCTGCTTGCTAGTCGAGAGTCTTAGGCTAGCATTACACTTGTAAGTTTTTTCGTAAATTTACGACTTCTAGCCAATGGGCGCATTGGATTTTCAAAACGCAAGATGCCCATTGGCTAGAAGTCGTAAATTTACGAAAAAACTTACAAGTGTAATGCTAGCCATACACCTCGACTATGGAAGGCCGTCGATTATAAATTATTTAATAAATATTTTTAATATAATTTATATTTAAAACATATTAACTGGCGTTTTCATTGATGAAAACCCGGGCGTTTATTTAAACACTTGTACATGTAGATATGCCAAAGTAATGTAGTGATTTATTTTTGGGGTATAATGCCGTGTCACGCTACATTCTTCTTAAGCCAACATTCCGATTGGGCCTAACTCAGCCACTCTGACAAATCGTAAATTGCCGAGGCAAAAGGCGTAAACTGCCCTCTTGGGAAGACCCACTACACAGAGAGCATACCTTATTACGGAGACAATTGAAAATCATTAAAATCCCATTCATTTTAATAAAAATGACAGGGCTAAGCTCAATAGTTCTTGGTAAGTAGGGGGAGGTCCTCTAGTACCGTCACCTTAAGGATTATTTGTAATGAAATAAAAATCCTTTCGCTTATGTGCAAAATACCTAGTGAAATGTGTAAAGGAACTCTTTTACTATAAATAGAAATAATAAAATATCGATATATTTAGAAACAGTCAACTTTATTTATAAAATTGTAAGAACATGAACAAACGACATTTAAAAAATTGGCCTCCAGTACCGGCCAGCTAAAAATTCAATATTTATCCAAGGTAATAATCGCTAAACATAAAAAATAATAGCAAAAAAATGAAATGTTAACTTTATCCAAGACAATAATCGAAAATTTATATAGCTGATGTCTCTGAAACGTTGGCGCAGGCCTCGTGTATCCAGATCTTACAATTTCCGCATTGAATCCAGTCTTCGTCATGAGACTCTAGACACAATGGGCAGACTGTATCTTCTTGAGTTGGTGTATTGGGAGACTGTTGACATTTTTTTTTGTTTTTTGTACTATTTTTGGCAACATCTTTTCCTGAAAGCAAACGCTTGCCTCGCCTAACTGATTCAGCACACATTTTATCTGCCTTTTTCTGTTCCAGCATATTCATTTACTCAGCACCTTTTCCACGGCTTTTGGCAAATTGTTAGGATCCCAGGTCCCCTTTTTCTTCTTCGTCTGACTAATATCTTCCTGGTCTGGCATCTTTGTGTACCTAAAAGCAAAATTAATCACACAAACATTAATTTAAATAGTGGCCAGTACTGGAGGACAATTTTGTGGCCGGTACTGCAGGGAACGGAGTAAAATATAATTTCGACATAGCGTAAAACACTGTGCGAATAAAGATTTATTTTAAATGTATTTTATAATAGCTATATAAACACTCAATACATACCAAGTTTGACTTCTTTAGAAGTCGTCCTCAAAACTATAGAAATAACACACCGAACTTTAATCGTGCGGCGAACGTCCGCTCCTCCCAACAGATATCTTAACACTGACACGAAGCTAGTTGAAACTTGTCGACGCCGAGCGGGGCATCTTCATGTGATACCATACTGCGTGTATTGCATGAACTGTCTCAGAACCATCTGTTGTAGAATCTCGGAAATTGTAACTGGCTGGTACTAGAGGCCGGCCGGTACTGTAGGACCTCCCCCTATACGATTTTTGGCAGCTACATCTAAACTAAACGCAGTTCTTTCAAATTATATTGTAATATCAGTTCTTAAAGGATTGGAGTTTGCAATACGGTATCACATGTACATACATAAGTAGAAGTACACACTTCACTACAATCTTTGATTATAATATTAGTAAAGTATGAACAGCGCGCCACCACTTCATAGTAAAAAAAATCCACCCATGGGAATATCCCACCACAACTCCATAGTAAAAAAATCTACCAATGGGAATCCAGACCAGCGCAGATTTCAGAATGCACAAGGAAGCTAAAAAACCTATGGTGTGTTTTATACAATATAAGATTGTTTCCAACAGTGCTAGTAGGTATAGATTGTTTCCAACAGTGCTAGTAGGTATAGATTGTTTCCAACAGTGCTAGTAGGTATAGGTTGTTTCCAACATTGCTAGTAAGTATAGGTAAGCCAAAATTCGTTTTCTTTTGCACCACGATAGCGTTGTTGGACTCGGAAACTAAACTTTACGCACATTACGGAATGCATTCTGGTGACATAATATCTGCTCTGCGACTGTGGGCTCCGAAGCTAAGCACTACTTGCTTACTTGTGCAAATTACATTGCACCAGAGATTAGCGACCAAGCAAGAATGTAAAATTCAATGATTCTTTAATCTGTGGCTAAAGAAATGTCTAATGTTTAGCTTACTTTTTAATATTTTTTGTTGGAGTTCACACCGCAAACCTACTTTAGAGAAAACTGCCACCTATAATAATAATTGTTAATCAATCATTTGGTTCATATTTTCAGTGTCTAGTTTTGCCAGCATTTTGCCTCTATCCACTTACTGTACTGCAACTAAGTGGACAACACTTAGCCCCTTAGTCACACTAGCTACGGGCTATCTTTGCTAGAATCTCTACGTCCTGCTTGATACTGTAACCACTACCTCCTGCCCCTGGGTGCCGTAACCATGTAAAGCTAGACACACATGGCGTGGCCAACGAGCCAAAACGAGTTAGAAAACTCTGGGGGTAATGACTGGGTGGGGTTCGGCAGACTCCGCTTGATATTCAGCGAGTCCAAAATCCACCGTGCCGAACCAAAAGGCTGTGCCTCAGCTCGGAAGTACATGGCAAATCCCGCACCGAAGGCTTGGCAGCTCTGCCTTGTGTGTGTCCTTTCGAGACTTTCCGTGTAAATTAACCTTTGTTCGAGTGTTGTTATTATTATTATTATTATGTAATGAGCAGGCAGCATTCTGCTGATGCGCTCATATCTGATTTCACAACAAGTTTGCCAGTAATTGAGTTGTTTTAAGTTTGAACTAAGTCCTTTCTTCTCTCCAAATGTGAATCCAATAGAGCTTTGAATTGATTTATATTTGTTGCATCGATGACATGTTGTGGGAGTTTGTTCCAAGCATCCACTACTCTATTTGCAAGGAAGTGTTTTCTAGGATTAGATGCAAAAGGCGTTTTGGTAATTTTTTTGAGTGTCCACGGAGATTTATATTTTTATTAGTAGTAAAGAACTTAAGGGGCAGTTCTATAGGGCCAGCTACAGAAAGAAATTCCCGTTGCTTATCCTGCTCCATTTTCATTTAGTGTAATACCTCACAAGGGCGCCCCTGTCTGCACAATGTAAAGACAGAGGAACTATACCGCCACCCGGTTGTTGGACAGGCAAGGGAAGGGAATCTTCTTACGAAAAAGAGAAATGACTATCACATGGGACGTTAATAGTTTTAGGAAAATTCAAATTATTTTTCTCTTATTCCGCTTCACTCTTAATACGCAATATTTCACTTTCAAATAAATGGATTTAGCTTTATTAATTCAAAACATGATTTATTATGTCGGGGGAGACGGAAAAATACGCACTTTTAATTTTAATTTCGTTTATTAAGTCACTTACGCGATATGTCAATAAGGAAGTTGAGTGAAAAATATTTTGACTTATAAAAAATATGTTCATGTAGATCAAAAAATATCGATTCTAAATATATAAATATATTTCTATATTATTATTCTTAGAATTAGTTAAACGTTCTTGAAAAAGCATTCAATAGCAATAGACTGTATACGCTCCACGATTGGTCGAAAGAATTCTGACGTCACATGTGTCGTGACTTATACGTACAACGGATCACCTATGGTGCATCTCTTTCTATTACATGAGAGATGGTCGGTTTAGATGAGAGAGGTGTATAGGCCAAACGTTTATTTGGGTATGTCAAATATATGTACGTATTTGTTGTTATTATTATATGAAATGGATTTCTAAAGATACATATTCGTATAGTGCTTTATAATAATAGTTGTTTATTGCATAACTTAGAAATTTTTATTATTATACATATCACATAACATGTGATACACTTCAGGCCGCCGGCTGCCCAGAAAAGTCTCACAGTGAACTGGGCTGTAAACCGTTATTTTACTTTAAGTCTTTACTTTTCTGCGCGGTGGTCCTGAATTCGCGCGTGGCACCTCAACAAATATCGACGGGAATACCGTACCGGGCGGGAAAAGCAAATATTCTAACTTAAAATATTAATTTAACTATGAAATCTTATTCAATTTTTTTTTTTAATAATATCAATTCTAATAGACGGTTAACATTAGTAAAAAAATTACTGGAATTCCTTGTTGAAGAATTAAAAATTTTTCCATACAAAATGCTTAAGCGACGTGGTTTTCACAGTTCGAATGACGTCACACCACACCCCGCCTCTTACCGCTCGGATTCCGCTCGTTTTGGAGGGCTTGATAAAATTTAAACTTTGAGAATTAATTTAATTATGAAAACAAACTTTAAAAAAAAAAAAAATACTAGTATTTAAGTTTGAATGCGAACATTTATAAAAAAAAATTTAAAAATGGACTCAACTTCCTTATTAGTATGCGGCGCCGTTATATTCATATCAAGAGTTGGACTATATTCATAATATCGTATTAGAATTAAATCACAAACCATTCTACACAAACCTAGCGTAAGCCACAAACTACTTGAAAACTGGGATATAACTCTAAAGGGGACGCGAGCAGGCGTTATTAACCCTAGATGGTTATAACTCGTCGAATCGACGACGCTCTCTTACTCTTTCTCTCATAACTTTTTTGTGCTTGCTCAAATTGCGCTCTTTTTTTACACAATGTTAGTTGCAGACGAGATCTTGCTGTGAGTGGATGTGCGTGGTGTAAACATTTTGTGAACATAGAGATTTACAGGTATGTACTCGTCGAACCGACGAGTTATAACTTTAGTGTGACTTTTTGAATTTGTATGGGCACTTATTTTTTAATTTAGTTTGTTTCCACTTTTTTATAAAAAATAAGTGTTATAATTTGTATAACATAAAAACTGTTTTTAAGCAGTTCTGATTAATTTCCGGTGAACATTTTGAATTTTAATTTATTTTAGAACTGCAATATGGGCAGCAAAAAAGCTCTCACGGAGAATAGAACATAGAACGGTTTTTATTGCATTATGACGATGATTATCCCATTGATTCTGATATTTTCGGTCTTGAGGAAATAGATTTTAGCGACGACAACAATAACAGCATGAATTGCTGGTGACGCAATTTTTGGAAAAAAGGCTGGAAATACCCAACTTGCGGTCCACCCTAAAGCATAATATTCAGCAAATTTTACCCAGTCCACAATTGAAAATGAAAATTGAAAATGTTGACGGGGAACCAAAGAAGCGCAAAATATGTCACTTCTGTCCATCAAGCAAGCGAAGAATGACAAAGTCTTTCTGCATGAAATGTGCCAAGAGTGTGTGCGGTGAGCGGATGGGTATGCGGATGACATTGCAACCATAATAAGGTGTTGGGATGCAGACACAACCCGAGGCCTTATACAGTCAACACTGGCAACAGTGGAAGAATGGTGTGAAGAAACAGGACTGTCAGTCAACCCAGACAAGACAGAACTAGTAATCTTTACGCGTAAAAGGAAACTAGAAGGATGGAGCAATCCAACCTTCTATGGAAAGGAATTAGAACCCTCTGACACGGTTAAGTACCTCGGAGTCATCATAGATGCCAAACTGAGCTGGAAAAACCAGGTGGAAACTGTAGGCAGAAAGGCCTGTGCTCTGATGTGGGCAACTAGGCGAATCTGCGGCAGAACGTGGGGTCTCAAACCTAAAATGATGCAATGGCTTTACACAGCCGTTGTAAAACCAAGGATCATGCACGCAGCCCTGGTCTGGTGGAGGAGAACAACACTGAAAACAGTGATGGTCACACTCAATCACATACAGGGACTTGCATGCAGAAGCATCACAGGAGCCATGAGAACCACTCCAATACTAGCCATGGGAGTGCTGCTGAACCTACCCCCACTAAACATAGAAATAGAGGGGGCGGCGATGGCGGCAGCCTACAGGTTACATTGCAATGGCCAATGGAGAGGAGAGTTGCCCAGAAACAGTCACACGGAAATAGGAATAAGACTGAGGGCAATTAGTCCGACGGCTGGGATGAAGCAGGACGGCAAGCAAGCCGAATACTTCTTCGGACAGCTGTTTAAAGTGACGTACCCCACAAGGGAGGAATGGGACACGGTCCCAGGTCCAAACTCCAAACAGGAACTAATCTGGTTCACAGACGGGTCCAAGATGGAGGAAGGAACAGGGGCCGGGGTCTGTCTACAGGGATCTAAGAGGGAACTCAGTATACCTCTAGGAATGCACTGCACTGTGTTTCAAGCTGAGATGAAAGCCATCTTAGTCTGCGCACAGGAGAATATGAGTATCGGGTACAGAAATAAGAACATAAACATATGTTCTGATAGCCAGGCGGCCTTAATGGCACTGGAAAGTAACCGATGCGACTCCAGACTGGTGATGGAATGCAGGACTATCCTAATAGAACTGGCGACCATCAATAAAGTAACCCTGCTCTGGGTACCAGGACATAAAGGTATTGAGGGCAACGAGCGGGCTGACGAACTAGCAAGGAAAGGGGCGAAAGCACCACTTGTGGGATCTGAGCCGGCCGTAGGAGTAGCAGCTTGCCACACCAAACTACATATCAAGAGGTGGGTCAAATCCCAACACTGGAAGGAATGGAAGAAGGCACCCGGAATGAGGCAATCTAAAGTACTCATAAACGGACCGGACCCTAACCGAACCAGGCAACTACTCGATATGGACAGAAACTCACTGAGGGAACTGGTAGGACTATTAACGGGACACTGCCATCTCAGGAGACACATGCAACTGTTGGGAGTGGAAAACACCAACATCTGTAGGAAATGTGAAGAGGAGGAAGAGACTCCAATTCACCTATGGTGCCAATGCCCCGCTCTGCTGGGAATAAGGCTCAGATACCTGGGAAGACACAGTGTGGAACCAGAAGACATCGCCACATATCCAATGACAGCCCTGGTGAACTTCATAAAAGGGACCGGGTTACTGGCAAGGGAATGAGGTAAAATGGGAGATAGTACAATGGGCCTATGGCCTAAGTGCTGGCGGGGAACGTAAGTAAACCGCCTCCGACTATAAAAAAAAAAAAAAAAAAAAAAGTGTGCGGTGAGCACAAAGTTGAGCTTTGTGCCTCATGTGTTAAATGAGGTTTTTTACTATAGTTTTTTTTATTTTTATATTCTTTTATATATTATATTCAAAGGCTGTGCATGAAATAAGTCACTTTACTTTAAGTTTTTTTTTATTCTGTATTTTAAAAAAGGTAGTTCCTGTTTTATTAATGCGACAAAAAAAAAAAATTGTATATTTTTTTTTTTTTACTCTTTAATAAAAAACGTTACTAAAAATGATTTTGGTGTATTTTTGACTTGCATAGTTCGCATATAGGAATTTCTTAAAAACAAAGTTCGTCGATTCGACGAGTTATAACCTTAGTGTAGGGTAAAAATATAATAACCATCCAGGGTTAAAGGTTCCCCAACATTTATAGTAACTTTTAGTAATAATATAACTAATTTCAAGTATTAATTCAAAGTAAACATTCCATATTTACCGTGAAGCGGAGTTCGTAACCTTTACCAAATTCAATATTCGGCAGGCGGGGAGTTTACAGAAAAAAATATATTTGGCAAGTGGTCTACGGGGCAAAAAAGTTTGGGAACCTCTGGCTTAAATGCTTCGATTGAATCTTCGTTTGTGCAAAACTTTTAAATAAATTTGGCCGGTAGTATGGAGGGTCTGATGAAAATAAGAGTACTTGTGGCAATGTTTAAAATGTCGCGGAAAAAAACTTTCAGCCCCACACTAATAGAGCAGTTTTAGCTTACCTTCAAAGATATATCTCTCCACCAAGTGCTGTTTATGTTATAAGGTGCCGAGTTGGTTGGATTGCAAGAGATAGATAGAATGTGACTTCTTCTTGTCTTTCTGCTTCTTGCTGTCTTTATAATAATGATAATGAAAATATAGATAATCTTCATGAACAACTCAATCTCGATCTTTCTAGAGGATAATGTCAATCATAAATAAACCAATCACTCATAAATAAACCACTCTCTAGATCGATATCTTCGGGCTTTTTGTATGGCCCCATTTTGTCACCCCCTTAACCACAGACGACCACAGATAAAACGGTCGTTTGGTCCAGACAGGTAAATATATTGTGGACCATAAATAAATCTCAAGGCCATTTAAAAAAGTGCAAACATAGACAATATAACTGCACCCAGCTAACATGGTTCATTCTTTAGCCCAAAAAAATTATATTTTAAAAATAAAAATATTGGAATGCAGGAAAAGGAAAATAAAAAAAACTCACAGCTATGCACACATAAAAATACTTTTTATTTTCAAAAAGACAATGGACAGTAAATTCAAAACAGGGTCAGTACAACCGATGTATTGAGCATTGATTTATCATTGAAGTAGAAGATAATACTAATATATCTAAACAAAACATGAAACAGAACAAGACACAGAAAAATAAAAAGTAACGGTCTCAACTAGGAATCGAACCCAGGATTTCTGTCTTACTGCAACAACTTAATAGGATTTAATTTGACCTTGCACAAAAATACAAGAATATATACACAAAATACATATTCAACGTGTTGAAAGATATTCATTATGTCAAGTAATAAAAAAAGGGAGCGAAAACAAAACATTTTGAGCGAGTTTCACTGCAATATAAATTAGGTTTATACCTTCAGAATATTCCTTCAAATGAGGATTCCACACTGTTCAAGCGTACTGTAGGTGACTTACATCTTATAAATATTAGAAGAGTAACAAATTTAAGTGTTAATTATTATTGCCACAGCACTAGAAGTTATTCAAATTCTCCTGCAAGGGTTTCATATAATTTCCACAGCTTTGTCGTCAGCAAACATCATCGAAAATGCTTGTTATATCTGAATACTTACATTATGCAATTCTGGAGAGGTTTAAATGACCTTGTTTGATGTAATCGTGGCTTTGTTTAGCAATTTTAGCATCCTAATACGTGGTATAGTATTGCGTCGGAATACGGATAGGTCTAAAAAAGAAAATTAATTAAATTATTAGCCAATGAAGTTCATTAAGGAATCAGGAACATTGTATCAAAGAACGAAAGGTTAGTACCTGTATTTAACAACGGGTTCGGGTCCTTCTTTCAATTGGTGGAGATAGACCGGATATTTTATGATGACTTAAGCGTTGGCAACGCATTCTTTTTTAATCCCAAAAATACCTTATTTTTGCTTTTAATCGCGAAATGACACCCACAAACAAACGTATTTCTTGCTGCTTCTTGCTAGCACCGGATTATCGAATCCGTCTGAGCAAATTTTAACACACCACGGCATTAATTTACCACCTTGAAGAATTCTAGCACGCAACATTATTTTTAGATGGGTGAAAGAAAATTCAAAATATTTACGCTAAAAACTTCAACTGACCTTCAACTGACCTTCGAAATGGCGTCTTGGAAATTACCGTTAATTTTTATCGGAGCATAACCCATGCTTATCTTCTCTTTCTGTTACACGAGTCACTATGGTAGAGAGCGAGATATCAATCTACAATTTTGCTCTGAGCCAATGAGATCTGAACTTTCAGCCACAACAGCTTTGTCTACAAGAATTTGGGTTGGGGATAACTCCTCCCATCAGGGTTACAAGGTCATACGGGAGTTATACTCACAAAAATATTGTTGCATAAAAATGTCTATGACATGCCCATAGTCTTTTATCCAGTGATGCCATACCTACCGAAATTTCGGGACATCTACCGATATTCGCAGAAAATCTACTGATATTTGTGAAAATCCACCTAAATTTTCCGAATACCTACTCAAATTTTTAAAAATCTGCCGAAATTCTTGAAAACCTACCGAAGATTTGAAAATCCACCGAAATTTATGAAAATCCACCGAAATCAGGAAAAAAATTCTGAATTATGGGCAATTTTTTCCAAAAATCACAATGTTGGGATTTAATCTTTTGTAAAGGCCTAAAAAAATAAATTTGTTTGTAAAATCGCAGCGAAAGAAACCAAAATTATGATACATTCTCACTTGTAATTGTAAATATTATTTTTTGAATACGGTTGGATATGACCGGTCAGTGGCCAAGTTGGCATCACGCCTGGGTCTCACCCAGGCGTCGTGAGCTCAATTCCTAAGCTAAATCCTGTGGAATATCGTCAGATTATTCGTAACCGGGGAATGTTTGTCTTTCTTTTTTAAAACTTAAATTAATTAAAAAAGAAATGTTCTTTTAATCCGTATCAGTTATTTTAGTTATCATATTGTAGAATCCTCTCCTTTTTCGCACAAAATACCCAATCGGTTTAAATTCTTAGAAATTCCTTGCAATTTGGGGAATTCCCCGCGGCAACCCACTCGGAAAATCATGCACTGACAAAAAACGATGAGTAGGTAGTCACTAGTTGTCCATTTTGATCTTTGGGGAGGGGCGGGGGGGTGAGCGCGAGCCGCCATCTTGGATTGAAGGTGCTAAAAAATGTTTTTTTCAAAATAATTTCTCAATGGTTGACCTTACAACAAAAATGTCTATGGCACACTTAAAGAAGACAAAATTCTGAATATTTTATGTTACGAGGTTTTTTTAATAAATCTAATACGTTTTGCAGAGGTAGAAAGGTGAACACTTTTCAAAAAAAAAAAAATTAAACTCAAATTTTTTATGAATTTTGTGAGAACAAATTACACTATATTATTTTGACGTATTTCCGTATACAATGTAGCAAAACCTATTTCAAATAACAGTGGTTTTTCATGTTACATAGAGGAGAGAGAAAGAGTTGCCAAATACCACATACCTGCAATTCAAGGTCCTGGTCAGTGAGAGTGAACAGTGTACTGTGGTGTACTTGTACATTGCTACACTTATTAGGTCGGGAATACATGTCCGATTTTTCCATTTGATAGTCGGTTCCGGCAGTCTGATCAGACTATCAGAACTGACTTCGCACCATACATCTGTTGAAACATTCCATAGACGGCCGAATGGAAAGAGCGTGGCCTATTTTAGTATGGCCCATCCGATTGTCTGAACTGTGCACCTACTTTTGCGTAGAACTGATTACATATATAGATACATCCCAATTTTTTTTCCGACTCGACAGCAGTGTTGCCAATTCTTGGGGAATTTCTTTGAAGATTTTTCAAGAATTGAGTATATTGCGGGGAGAATGTTTTTCGGGAAAATGTGGGGATTCTGGATATTTCTTGATTATCCTATTACATATATTGAAAAAAAATATTCATAATAATTATGAGAACATACTATAATTTCATTTTCTTTAGCAGCAAATTTATGAAGAATTTAAAATATTTTTTACAATTTTATAATAAAAAATAAATGCAAATTTCAATAGAATTGTGTTAATTTTGGAGGTAGAATTACATGACCTTAGCCTTGCCTGGGCGCTGCGCAAGGCTAAGGTCCTAGGTTCAAATTCCTAGTTCCGAACGTATCTTTTCTGTTTCAAATTTTTGTTTGAGAATTGCTAATATTGTCTTCAATGATTAAATATTCATTTATTATTATTTTGTAAAAGAGAAATAAATAAATAAATTTCTCCAGGTGAATTTATCAGATCTGAAGGAAAATTCTGCATTTATCTAGAGTACTCAATTATCCTTTCTCACCTATAAAATATAAAGTCTACATTCCTTCCTTCAATGTCTATTGAGAGGTATCTCCACAGATCTGTGCGAGTCCATCGTCCATCCGGTAACACAATCAGGTGGTGTCGAGATCAACCGATTCTATACTTTGGAAACCTTTGCAAACTATGTAGTTCTTACATTTGAAGGTCAAACTCTTCCCTCCCACGCATATCTCTTCTACGATTCTCTCCAAGTTGAGGTTTATTCATACCTGACAATTCAGTGATTTAACAGTTAAGGCGATGCACTACGTAGCAATGCAAAATCATGTGTTTTTGGTTTGAAAATTTGGTGGCCTAGAAATGTTTCAGATGGTTTAATTAAATACTGCGAGTATAATACATCTTGGCCTTTGAAATAATCGAGTATTTTTTAGATAAGTGTTTTTGTAAGCCCAGAAAAAATAATGTATAAGGCCTATGAAAACTGCTTTAAAGTTCAAAATCTAGTACTTACGAACCCATTTTCCGTTATGATTTTAATGTATAATGTGGCAAATTAAGTTATTTATAAAATGATAGTAAAAAATTTAAATATTTATGCCTGAACATCCACAAAATAAAATAAAAGGCACTTTTTGGCCATGTATTATTCTTGCATAAATCAAAACAGGCGGATGGTGTTAAGCGGGAATTTAAACCTCATCGCCATCTACGTAAGGGCTGTTACTGATAGCGGCTCCATTTTAAATATTACACGGCATAGTGCATCGCCTTAATCTTGCCGTTCGACCGGTCAGTCGTAGTGTGTTCAATCAACACAAGCAACATTTTCCGTTTACTGTGGTAGCAGAAGGAAATTTTCAAATATTGTCAGGTTATTCGTAACGCTGGAATGTTTGTCTTTCTTTTAAAAAAAAAAAACTCCTCGCTGCTCTTTTTACTGAATATCGTTTAAACTTCTTCCATATGGATGGGCAAGTATCCGATACTCGACGATTTAATCACCTGAAGTTCGTACACAGGAACACGATGCTAGCATTTTTTTATTAATTTGTAAACTCATTGACAACACGAGTTTCCCTTGACCAACCGAGCGAGTCTTTAAATGGTGTCACTTATGTCAGACATTTTGTAACAATGCCTGTGCTTCAGATCCTTGCTAGGAACAAAAGAATCAACAAAAAATGACAAGATACAAAAATAACAAACTGTTTGGTTGTGAGTGAGGTTATGAAAGCATTCTTGTTTGGATGTTTCGAGAAATCAACAACGAAAAGACGTGTATGCGACAAGTTGTTTGCAACGTGAGTACACGACATGAGTATCGGATACATTTCCTTGTGGAAGAAGGGATTTAAAGGTACTAACCAGTGGTATAAAATAAAAATAATTTTGTAACAATAATTTTATTACAACATAAATCAATGCGATAAGTACCTAAAAGAAACATTTTATACAAAATTTACAAAAGAAAAGTTTGCCATGAAAACTGACTAATTTTTTTAATGTGATTTTAATTAACGAAAATGAATTCACTAAAATCAATGAAAAGTTTAAAAAAATTCAAGTCAATTATTTAGAACCACAATTTTACTAACAGGGATGATTTATACAACTTAATAAAAGCTTCATTTAATTTAGTACCAAACCTTTCTAATTATTTATGTGAAAATATTTATGTAGGCGTTGTATTGAAGATAAATACAGATTGAAATGTGCTATAAAAGTAGCTCAATTTTCTTTACTTCTGTTAAAATTGATGAAATCGACGGTCCCAAAGAACAATGTGCAAATTTTTGTTTTGCAGTAGAGCTGTTTAAAGTTCAATTTCTGCATTTTTACTGTTTTTGTTCATATTTTTCTCCAATTAAGGCGATGCACTAAGTCGTGTAATATTTTTAATTGAGCCGCTATCAATAACAACCCTTACGTAGATAGCGATAAGGTTTAAATTTCCGCTTAACACCATCCGCCTGTTTTGATTTATGCAAGAAAAAAACATGGCCAAAAAGTGCCTTTTATTTTATTTTGTGGATATTCAGGCATAAATATTAAAATGTTTTTCGATCATTTTATAAATAACTTAATTCGCCACATTATACAATAAAACCATAACCGAAAATGGGTTCATAAGTAGGAGATTTTGAACTTTAAAGCAGTTTTCACAGGCCTTATACATTATTTTTTTCTTGGCTTATAAAAAGACTTATCTAAAAAATACTCGATTATTTCAAAGGCCAGGATGTATTCTACTCGCAGTATTTAATTAAAGCATCTGAAACATTTCTAGGCGACCAAATTTTCAAACCAAAAACACATGATTTTGCATTACTACGTAGTGCATCGCCTTAAATAAATATGGGTTAATGCAATCAATATATGAAACAATACTTTATTTCTTGATCTCAAAAACAGTGAAAATGCAGAAATGAAACTTTAAATAGCTCTACTGCAAAACTACAAATTTGCACATGCGACATTGTTCTTCGGGACCGTCGAATTAATAAATTTCCTGCCTGGAGTCGAAAGGTTCTAAGTAAATTAAAGACAGCAGTTTTAAGTTCAATTCAGTATTCATCACACTTAAAGAAATTATCTGTTCAATGATATTTTAAACATTTAGATTTTATATTAAAGTGCTTTGCATATGAGGGGTATAAAATCAAAACTGCCATTATCCACACGTTGTTCAATTTCACCTAATGATTGATTAGTAATCTGGATTTCACTCTCTGCACAATATAATCAATTAATACCAAAGCAAAAACGCCTTTCACTCATTCAAAAACAACTTTTAAAACTGTGATCAAATGCAACACCACCTCTCTTCCACTTTTGGTGAGGTTCAAAAGCGCCACTCTCGAAATGCACCAATCACGAGCCAGAAAATATATATGCACTTCGCAAATCCAGCATGGCTGCCGCGCTGGCTGAAGTGCAAAATCGCCACTTTAACAAAATGTTCAGGTTCAAAAACGTCAATAAGTTCAACTGCAAAATCTCCACTATTCAAAAATACATTTGTTTTCAGAGCAGAAACAAACCTAAAGATAACTGATTAGAAAATTCGAATCTATAAAAACAAGCTTACAATTTAAATACTGAACATTTTGCATCGGTGGAAAGTGGCAGTTTTGTTTTTGTACCCCTCAAAATGACATCAGCTGTAATTATGTACACCATGTTACCTTTTCCATGGCTTTAACCATGTTTGATGACCAGATCTGAATAGCCAGGTACATCCTGACCTTCCACTTCCATCTTCAGCTCCACAACATATCACAATTGTGGATGCCATACACAATAGGCTTTGGACTGCTGGGAGTTTGTGCGGTATGTATTCACATTAAAAAAACTGTAAAATGATAATTGATATCATTTTCAAATCTTTATAAAATGGTTGCAGGCACGGTATTTTTAAAAGACATTACATTATGTGAATTTTAATTATTTAAACACACTAAATTACTGTTAAACATAAGGATATGTATGATGGTTTACAACAAAGTCTATTAGCAATATGTAATTATAACCACTTGAGAGATAGAAATTTCCAGATGTTCAGTTTTCGCTCATTACAAAAATCATGTCTGCAAATATTAATATATAAACATATGAACTACTGAAAGCCGCCAATGAGTCTACCTAGATTTCACCGTTTATTCCATATTTTTAGGTTTTATAAAAAATCGTTAAATTTTGCATAAAAATCACCTCCCAAATTTGGGCGGTTATTGCTCTAATGGTATACAAAATTAACACATTTTTGAAAACGCAATAACTCTCCGCAAGCGTTTGAATACTCAAATGCTGAGCAATAACACTAGCTGTACCCCGCCACACGTTGCTGTGGCTCAGTCTCTCTGTGTAGATAGAGAAACAATAGCGGGTGTTGCTTTTACGTCCAACAGATGGCGCTGTTTTTTAAAAAAGCAGGTTGTTACCTGTCACAGGTGACATCTATATAATATAGGTATATAAAAACACGCGCATAATAATTTCAAAGCAATCAGTGAAGAACATTCGGAGATTTAAGATTTTGAACAAATGAACATTTATATAGATAACTGTTATTAGATAAACCTTACTCAATGCGTACATTCATAACCACTAAAGATAGAAATGTGTTGTGGGTAATTTCATACATCTAACAAATACCCTATAATATTAATAATACTTCCAACTTCTGACATTTCCCATATATTCTAATGGCAACCTACTACACTAGCGCCTCCTAGTGGCATGAGTTGTGCGCCTTGGTTATCTTTAATACATTTTAATGGAATTTATGTGAAATATATGAATTACTTTACCTTAATAAATTATAGATTGAAAAAACAATTTAAAAAATGAAGTAACCTACATACGAACTTGCTGCTTTTTTTGTTCATACATAAAAAATATTAAACTCTGTCTTTGAAGGTTTAGAAGGGTAATAAAATATATTTAATAAACAAAAATATATTCAATATATTGATGTTGATTTATAACTTCAACATGAACAGAATGCCACATGGAACCTAACACAGCTTATCTGAATTAACCTTAAAACTTTTATTATATTTGTCGTTGTATGATCCACTTTTTACGTAATCGAGAACATTTTATTTGCTAGTATTTAATGAACTAATATTATATTTCACCAAATAACCTGTCAACGTTTTTCGACATCTTGAAAAACGACTTGGAGTGTTTTTGTTGTTTGTAATTATTACATCCCTTAACAGCACACATAGAATAGAATTTACTTGAAACATTTTTTAAATCAATATTGTTCAAAATTCAAATTAGAAAGCGCAAAACACCGCCACTAAGTACTAAATAAATTCAGTTTGCTGCCATTGAACGGAATGTCTAAGTTAATACGCCACAGTAACGCCTCTAGCGGCCAGCATTGTTGATATTGCCAATGCTTTAATGGAGTTGGACGTATTATTAATATTATAGGGTATTTGCTTCAAGAGAAATTGACCAAACATTTTAAATTCTATGTGAAATTCCGTGTGGAGTGTACAGCAAACTGAGGGTTAGTAAATAAGCGATTTCACCAATCAAAGACACTACAATATTGTCATGCAGATTCATCATGGACTTATAAGTCGCTCAACCAGAATTGAGGTGACCAACACATACTCAAGACTGTGTGTATTGGTATTCGATACACTTCCCGATGTCCTTGTGCAGTGTAATTAGGAAAGACCCTTTTATCTTCGTTACGTCTAATTATTATTAGCGAGAGGTGCAAACAAGGCCCTTCTTCCACAGGGATACTCAACGAGCCATACATTTGTTCGTACACATGCACGCATTTCCTACGTTTTGTAAACCGGCTGGGCAAAGTCACGACTTACATTATGTACGTATAAAATCCTCAAACTTATTCGACTCACAGTAATCTACTTCTATGTTACCTGTTTGTACCTATACTTACAGAGTTTTGTTTTTTATTGTTATTGACATATCACTGATAACATGATCAAAACCCAAAACATGTTTTTTTTTAAAATGTAAGCATATTAGTTGTAAGTCTCTAACTTTAAGCCACTGTTGTAAATATGTATGTCATTAAGTCACTAGATATAAGTCTCAGATGTAAGTCAGTAATTTAAGGCTTAGTCGTAAGTCACTAGATGAAGGTCTTAGATGTAAGTCACTAGTTATTATTACGAATCATAGTCGTAAGCCAGAAATATTTATTAACCAATGTATATAATTGTACAGCGCCTTTGAGGTGATTTTTCACACAAATGGCGCTATATGAATGAGCCAAATATTATTATTATGGCGGAGAAATAAATAAATATGATTGTCTCATCGACACTTCTTCCGGACATTTGGTAACAATACGTGTGCTTTAGTTCGTTGCTAGAAAAAAAACAGTCGACAAAAAATGACAGATACAGCTGTTGTGAGCGAGGTAATGAAAGGTAGTTTTGACTCTTCGAGAGCTGGTGTAGAAGTGGCCATCAATTTCAGTATCGACGTGTACAACAAGATGTTTGCGACGTGAATACACAACATCAGTACCGGATACTTGCGTATTTCTGTGGAAGCAGGGCCTAAGTATACAAGTTGATCAAATTTTAAAAGTTTTACAATTTCAAATTCGAAAATTTTACCGTCTTTTCATTTTATTACCTACCTATATAAAAAATGATATTTTTTTCAATTTCATTGGAATTTTCTTTATTAACTTAACGGACTGCAAAGCTCCTGTCAAATACAAAACCCAGTCGAGCGCTGGCGGTAAAATGATGTTTTGCTCGCCGTACGCCAGCTGACAGTAATTTCTTGATTAAATGATGTATTTGTAAATTGAACTTAGCACATAATGTGTTAATGTATTTAGCAAAATTTTAAGTGTATTACATAAGTAATATCCCCAGAATAGCTACTTATATTTAGAGAAATGATTTGGCTTACCCACATTTTACATAAAAATGTTAATATACAAAGATACTTTTTATGGTTTTATTACATTTTCATTTGTCAGTGTCCTTCACAATAAAAAATAATGTGATATTTTCTTCTAAATAAATGTAGTAATATGACATAATACTAATAGTTCTGTGAACAGTAAACTTCCCGTCCAGAAAGAAATGTTTTTAATTTTATGAAATCAAAAACAATTTTTCTATGAAATCAAGATTTGTAAGTAGGTACTTAAATAACTACCTAATTAATTATAAACCATATATTTTATGTAACAGTTTTTTTTATTTCAAATAAGGAATTATACAATTTTTCCGAAGATACATCACTATCTCGATGACGATTCTTTTTTCAAACTTTCTTCAGGCAGGTAGGTACCGTAATATTAAAAAAATTTAAATAAGTCTAAATAAACATGACGACTGCAAATTTGGAAAAATAATCTTTACTGAACTATTAAAACGGCCACCATCTTAAAATGGAAACGTAACGTTCAAAGAAATTTAGAGATTGTTAGCAGCGTATTCAAATACTGCCGCCACAGTGTTAAGTTAACTTATTGGCCGCCAGAGGCGCCACTCTCATCGCTGTCGGCCAATCAGGGATCTACACTTCGCGGGTGGTTTGCGGTACGGCCGGCAGAGGCGCTGCTGGTTTTAGGCGGGAGCAACTCCCCCCCCCAGGAGGAAGGATTGCAAGCGATCAACACTCTAGCACAGCTGAGCTAAGCGAATACACACCAAATAAAGTTATTGATTGTAATACTGTGGAGACAAGAAAGTATTTCATCATAAACATCTATTAGCGTTTCATTATTGCTAACAAGATAGATGAAATGCAAAATAGTTGAGTTAAAACAATTTTACTAAGAGGTTTATGACGTTCCACAATTGCAATGCTCTTTTTCACAAATAAAATAAATATGTTTGTAAAGTGACAAAATGACAAGCTAGAATAATATTACGAAATATTATTTCCTTGCCAAGCGAATAATACATAATTTAGTATTCTACGAGCATTTTTTAAGGCCTAAAATACCATAAAATCAAGTAAGTTACAGTTGAACTGCTAGCATATTCGCTAGGGATAGGCCAACATTCAAGCAATTAAAAGTGATTTAATTTTCAATTTCACTGGGGTTTTCTTAATTAAAATATCAATGTATCTGAACGAGTACTGTGTTTGACTCAACTCTGGTGGTTAAACTATGCAGAGAAGATCTGGAATGTAATAAAATTTATACACAAATAATAAATCAAAAATTAATAAATTATAATAACTTCATATCAACGACAAAATAGTAATTTTTTAGAAATTTCAAATCTAGCAGTACTATTCAATACGTAGATTCATAATAATAGGTAAATAATTCCATGAAATTTTAATCTACAATATTAGAGGAAAAATTAATCAGTGATGACACAAAATAGGAATCTAATACGTTTAGCAAATCAGAATTTTATTACTAAACCAAATTGTCATCTACCACTGAAGAGATAACAGATGGAAGTGTGTTGTGTCCAAGTAAGCTCAATTTTACCATACTTTCGCTGAATTTGATGAAACATTTTCAAATGTCGAAATTCTTTCATGAACTGATAATCGATATTACTGGTCTGTCTGGGGCCTAGGAGTTGAACTTCTTATGTAAATCATTCTGTATAGATCACACTTTTATTGAGTTATCTATTCAGTGTAATCTACTAACAGAAATGAAGATCTTAAAATTAATGAAAATGGTGAGATTCCCGTGCAAAAAGATGAATTAAATATGAATATTTGGTTTTAGTTTATCGAGGAGACGCTAAAATCTATAGCCATAGATAATAGAAACAAGATATGGCATGGAAGCATTCTGAATGTCACCGGGCTATGATCAAATTGCACTGTATATGCAAGCTTCACCACCAACACAAATGTAAATCTCCGTAACACTAAAAAAAACTGACAAAACACCCTTGTCATTCAATCCTGGGAAACACTTCCTTGGACGTAATAGAGTAGTGGAAGCATAGAAAAAACTTCCACAACATGTCATCATCGATGCTACAAATATAAATCAATTTAAAGCTTGATTGGATTCTGATTTGAAGAGAAGAAAGAATTGACACATTTTAAAATTTAAATGAACTCAATTACTACCTATTAAACTTATTGTGAAATTAGACATGAGCGCATCAGCAGAATGCCAACAACATCAGCAGAAGCTAACAATATCAGCAGAATGCTAACAACATCAGCAGAATGCTAACAACATCAGCAGAATGCTAACAACATCAGCAGAATGCTAACAATATCAGCAGAATGCTAACAACATCAGCAGAATGCTAACAACATCAGCAGAATGCTAATGATATCAGCAGAATGCTAACAACATCAGCAGAATGCTAACAACATCAGCAGAATGCTAACAATATCAGCAGAATGCTAACAACATCAGCAGAATGCTAACAACATCAGCAGAATGCTAATGATATCAGCAGAATGCTAACAAAATCAGCAGAATGCTAACATCAGCAGAATCCTAACAACATCAGCAGAATGCTAACAACATCAGCAGAATCCTAACAACATCAGCAGAATGCTAACAAACTTCAGCAGAATGCTAACAGAAGAATCCTAACAGCATCAGCAGAATGCTGCCTGACAATATCAGCAGAATCCTAACAACATCAGCAGAATGATAACAACAGAAGAATCCTAACAGCATCAGCAGAATGCTGCCTGCTCACTAACTGATAAAGCGGCAGAGCCAACAAAAGTTATGCATACAGCGCCCTTGAGGTGATTTTTCACAAAAACGGCAGAAAACAAATTATCAAATTACTATAATATGGTGTGAGGTAGAAAAAAAGGCAAGGGTGCCGCTGTGAGGAGAGGCGATTTGCAGTAGTATGGGTGAACTTGGTGACACTTGTACATGCGGTTTCATACTTAAAATACTGGCTCATGACACATCTTGCTTGTTACTATTTCCTACGTCCATAGGAATGAGGCTTTCGGAATGTGACCCTTTCGGACGGAACCCATTATCCACAACAGGTAAGTACCAGCAAAAAAATACTTCAGTAAATAAAACAAAATAGATTTGGCTAATAGAATAATTAATAAATTTTACATAACCTAAAAAAAACCTCATAATCTAACAATTATATAACTATAAAAGGAATCAATAATTTGAATTTTTTCACATCTGAACGGTTGACGTTGACCTCGTGGACCGCCAATTCTCAATCCGTTAAATTTGATTAAACGTGAGAATCGTCAGTTGCCGGAACCGTTGAAATATAGAAATAACTAATTGCCAAATTTAATTACGATGTCAAATGTGTGGGGTTTCGAACTACCAAGCCTTAAGGTCAGTTTTTTATACCGACTGTCACATTCGGCACTGTCATAATTCGACGTCCGCGCAATTTTTAATATTCTGACATTTAAAGGGTCTTCCGTTGAATGCCGATTTTTGCTGACCGTTATGCTTGACAGCATAATCAAACAACTGAACATAAAATATGACAAACCGCCGTCAGAGTGAAATTCGGCAGAATAACGGAAACCTTTTAAATGTAAAAATATTAAAGATGGCGCTGATCATCGAAACACGATGTCTAATGTGACGGGCCTTAGACATTATAGATAGATAATTTGACAGTAGTTTGTTTACGCAGTGAAGTTGGGTGCGGGTGTGGTGTGATGGCACCATCTATTGTTTGGCGCCGGAAGTTACACCACCAGAATATCATAAAGGAAATGCCTGGTTTGGTGGGGGAAAACGCGCCTGGGGGGGGTTCAACTCGCGCAGCTTCGGGTAGTCCACAAATTCCTTGCCATATCTGTAAAAAAAATATAACAATTTTTACAAGGAGAAATTTATGTCTTCATACTGTATAATACGTGTCCAGAATTATGCCAGCATTTTCAATCAAATTCATATTTACGTAAAATTGAAAGAACACTCTGACCCTGAAATCTTCAGATACTGTGTCGCACATAAAAGATATTTAATTCAATTAACTCCATCAAATAATATGCCATATTCATGTTATATTCATACACATACCATGTTAACACACTTCAATCAGACGAAAATAGGGTCCCTTTCGATAAAATGGATTTTGCTTTAAACCGCTATGTCTTTTAAAATAATACATATATTTGAATTAATTTTTTTACATAGCAGTCACCACACACCAACTATAAAAGAACTGTCTGAAATTAAAGCCTACTGTAATACACCTCCATAAACTGAAGTTAAAGCCAGTTCTGGGACGTTTAGTGATGTTTTATGTGTAATAAATTTATGTATTTTATTACATTACAAAACAAAAATTACTTTCACCTTTGCACAAATCGTTATAATAAAAGAATGATTTCCGCATCTCCAATGCCATAAGTGCAAGGAAGTTATTACCCATTCTACATGTTTAGGTTTAGTATAGTTTCCTTTTGATTAAATATTCTTCCACACAAGAGACAAGAAGATAATTGTTTATACATATATTTATATGTAGTTGGGACTTGCACAAAATGATTGATATTTTTTTTTTTTTTTTTTTTTATTTTTTTTTATTTTTTTTATTACATTTATTATATAAGTACATTTTTATTTGTTTGTTACAATATAAGATAAAATATTTCAGGACCCCTCTTCCATAGAAGCATTAGCTTGTGGCTGGAAGAGGAGTGTACATTGTTTTATTGCAATAAGTAAGTAATTAAAAATTAAATGATTTTAAACTTATTTAAATGAAGTGAGTTATTTTTCATGAAGTGAGTTATTCTAAAGATTAATTCAATTGGAGACATTTTTATTTTTTGTGAGTTTGTCTTTAAAATATTTTTTTACAGTGTTTATTATTTTGATGTTATCATTAATGTTTCTAATTTCTTCAGGTAGTCGATTGAAAAAAATTCTTGCCCGGTAAGTGTAATAATTTTGTGCAAAGGAAGTGTTTAATTTTGGGCATGGAAAAATATATTTAAGTCTAGTACGGTTTTCAGTTAGAAATTGATACTTGTCTTTTTCTTTTATGATTTGAATTAGTGCATTTTTAATATAAAGATCTTTAAATGAAGGCACTTGAAATTCTTCGAATAATCGATCCGTTGGGTAATCGGAAGGTTTTCGTAATATTATTTTAATTATTAACCTTTGTACCACTTCTATTGATATACAATATTCATATAGAATTATCAGACAGAAATGCCTTTACAGCTACTCAAGTAGGACCGGCGTGCAAGGTAAAACAGCCCTTCTCGCTGGGGGTGTGTTAAGAGATGCTTTGTTGAGAGTCTTTTCGAAGAAGGAAGGAGTGAACATGGGTCTTGAAGAAGGAAGAAATAACCCATTCTTACATCACAAATTTCAAACAAGAGATTAATGAAGAGTGCACGTTTGGTGTGTTTTCAGACTGTACATCGGTGCTGTGGGGATCAATGTAGCTAGTTCCTTGGATCATCTTCCATAAACACTGGTCTGGGGCAGTCAACTCTTAGATCAGCAACATCATCAGCTGTAGGCAGACTGATAGAACCTAAGCGCAAGCCAAATACTATGTTTGGTGATCGCGCTTTCGGAGCATCTGGGCCAAAGGCTTGGAATAAACTCCCTCCGGAACTAAGATCCATAACAAGTCCAACAGAATTCAGGTCTAAACTAAAAACTTACATTTTTAAGCTGTCATACCCTTCAATTAAATATACCATTCCTGAGAGAAAGTCCAGTTATATCCAATTATGTCCTAAATAATTAAGTGTTAATCTCAAGTGACCTACCAGGTAAGTATTGTATTGTATATTATCTCAATATATAGTTAGTAATAACATAGATCATTGTAGAAATGTATTATATATTTGTACAGCGCACTTAAGGTGATTTTGCACAAAAACGGCACTATACAAATCATTCAAATATTATTATTGAATACTGATAGAACAGGGACAGCATTCTGGCACACTTGACACCTGTGCTCCGAAGATTGCAATCATATGTTAAGATAGGGGAATCTACAAAAAAGAGCATCTGTTTCTGCATGAGTCAAGGGTTTTTGTTTTGGTATTTTGGGGTTCCAGACCAAAGGCAAACTTGCTTGTGCGTCAGTCTTGAAGAACAATCAATTACAATAATTTATCATGGAGTCTGTAATGGCTAACCTGCGTGCTGCTGTCATTAAAACACATATGATCAATATGGATCTTTCGATCGTTTACCTGAAGATGATGGCAATGGTGGAGCCCACCATGCCGCCCCAGAACATGAGGTACAGCAGGATCTCGGTGGAGTACTCCGTGGGCAGAATGGCGCTGGCGAAGAACATGGAGATGGCAATCAGTAGCACCGATGGGAACTGAAAACAACCAACAAACACATTAATTTAACCTCTTGACATAGGAGTAGGAAAATAGACAAAATACCCCAGACTGAGAATTTGTCAGTTCATCTGACAGTTCTCAAAGCATAAAGGTTAAAATCACACTGCGAAAAATTCGAGAATGGATGATTTTTAGAGCACTTACATATGAGCGAGTGCCGAGCATGGTCGTAAAAAATATCGCTCACTTGTTGATTGATTAATAAACTTTTTAAAAATAAAGAAATTTTCCCTGGTTCTGCGTCTTCTTCTGCCACAAACTTCCGCATCATATATTCTCCTCATACCCTGAGCACAGGACCATCGTAAGATTTCTGTAGGTCCCAGAAACCGCGTTGGGCTAGACATGTTGAAAGAATGCCAGATGACATGATATTAAAAATTATGAGTGTGTGGATACCCCAGTGGAAGCTACTCAGAGACAGACCAAGGAAGAGGTGAATATTGTAAGGAAGAGGGTTGGAGCAGGATAGGAAGGACTGAGTACTGGAGGCGAATGACGAAGGACCGCAGCCAGTGGAGAGCATTTGTGGAGGAGGCCAAATCCCACCCTGGGATGATGATGTACTTACAGTAATGTATTTCCAGTCCTTATCTTTGTGAAGTGGACACGGCACAGTTATGCCCTCACCATCCTTTACCTTGTAATGGCCCAGGAACAGGTCAATGGAATCCTGAAAAGCATATTTAAAGATATCTATTCATAAATTAGCACTCCATGAGTCCATCAGATATTTTCAATTTTTCTCCCAATCAAACAATAAATTTTTTAAATAAGTTGGTTTTAAATCATGAAACTAATGATTAAAAAAAACTGTGGAATTTTCCAAGTTTTCGCTGACCAAAACTGGCAGTGAACCTGTTAAGTGATCAATTTTGAGTGAGTCTAATGACTTATGTGATAAGTCTAATAACTTAAGTGCACAAGTCTTACGTCTTAAGTGTTGTAATCTTAAGTACTAAGTCATGACTTAAGTACTAAGTCATGACTTAAGTGATAAGTCTGAAGTGGTAAGTGTAATTGAAATAAGAAGTGACCTGTCTGAAGCCATCGGCAAAATTGTTCTTGTAGTACCGGGTGAGGGAATTGATACCGTCTCGGAGCATGCCCATCTTGGTGCGCTTTCCAGTCCGCGTGAAGTCATTCTTCAGCGCCCCCGTTCCAGAGTACTGGACGGAGATGACGTCCGCGTTGTCGGCCCACACCTGCGATGTAAAATACAAATCATATTAATAATGACGGATTAGCTAAGTGAACAAATGCATCAGGTTTCCACCCAGGAGTCGTGCGTTCAATTTCTCTGCTAGCTAAGACCTTAAACAATACACAAGCAACATTGTCCGCTTATAATGATGGTTGTAGGCCGTATTCAAATATTGTAAGATTATTCGTAACCCGGGAATTATTATCTTTCTTTTTAAAAATAAATGATTGAGATTTATTTATTCAGAATTAAAGGCACAAGTGCCATAGTTATTGACAGTCGTAATGCAAATAATATTGAAAATAAAATATAGAACGAAAGAAAGAAAAATTATGTAAGTAAACAAAACAAAGGAAAAAAGAATATACATTAGTACAAAGCAAATGAAATCAATGAAGAAGAAAAATAAAAATGAAAATCTATCGTGCATTTGCCGCGTTAAAACATGCACTATTTTAAATTTAACACAACTGTTAAACAGCCAAATGTATGGTAAATGATTGTTTATCAGTTGTGTAAAATTTGAAACATGTTTATTGATAAGGGGGTAAATATATAACATAATGTATTTACCTTCTTAAACAGCATCTCCAGGTCTTGGTCCTCGATCCTCTCCTGCTGTATCACCTCGAGTCTCTTCAAGACGGCGGCCAGAGAGCGGCGTGCGAGCATGGACTGCACCACGTTGGTGCGGTCCAGGCAGTCCACGCAGTTTGTGCGGAACGTTCCAGATTGCTGGGAGTTTACTAGACCATTGCGACCCAACAGGAAATAACTGAATTCATCCTGGAATAAAAACAATTTATGGATGAAATGGTGACAATTTATTGATGAAATGGTGACAATTTATTGATGAAATGGTGACATTTTTTGTCGCAGAGTGAGTCAGGGGGATTATGACATACCCAATTGGTGCACTAGGCTATTTTGCAAGGCTAAATTGATATGAGTTACACACGTGTTTTCGATGTGCACGAAACTCGACGGACAAGAGCGGAACACCTCTGACACTGAACCAGTGCATAAAAATCTAATAAGTAAGATGGGTAATATAAATAAATGAAGAATGTATACTTGTTCAAGGGACAGGCGGTCAATGAGTATGTTGAGACGATCCCATTTCATATGTCGGCACTCGGCGTGAAAATCGAAGCTCTCGTAGCGCAGCGACGAGTCGGCCAGCTGCGCCACGCTGTTCCTGTACTCCACCTCCAGGCTCTCCTCCGCTCCTCGGTGGTCAATCTATAACAAATACATCACAATTGGTATTAAAGGCGTCTACGGACGGCTGGCCGGCCCAGGTACATCTTACTGGCCTTTCCTTAAGTTATTATTCAATCTCTTACCACATGCTATCTTAACCCTTGGAATCCCAGAGAATTCATAGCGGATTTGCTAGGAACTCACCGCACTTTTTTATTTATTTTATTCGCTTGGCTAGGAAATAATGTACCTTAAAATTATTCTAGCTTGTTGTTACGTCACTTGCAAATATGTTTATTTTATCTGTGAAAAAGTATCAAATATCACAATTCTGATTTTCAAAAGGCAAGGTACTGTATTTCGACGGTCCCGAAAAACAATTTCGAATGTGTAAATTTTTAGTTTTGCAGTTTAATATTTCGTTTTTGCATTTTTACTGTCTGAAAAACTGAATAATAATTATTTTAATCAAAAGATATAGCAAATATCTAGTATGGATATAAATTACTTTCTTTATTTATACAAAATATAACATTCTTCTGCAATACGTGCACAACCAACTATCAGACACATTCACTAACCAATAGGATGCATGATCTAGGCCAGTGTTCCGCAAACTTTTTATGTTCACGGTACACCTAACTAATCAAGAAATTTTAACGGTACACCAAAGAAAAAAAAACAAGGTAAATTTTGGATAGGATTGGCTAGGCTTATTACGAATAACGGCGAACTTTGAGGTTAAACTACGAAAGCTGCATGTCATCATAATTTAAAAAAACATCCCAGGTTTTGAATGGTTTGTTTGGCAAAGCAGGGTTTGTCTAGCCGGGTTTGTGTAATTATGATTGATATTTATCACATAACAGTGACAGAATGACCGCGAACTGTCACCGAATCGGTTCGAGAAGTGAATTTTAATTTTACGCAATTGATAATTAAAATGCATCTTTTCCGCCACCACCAAGTCAAAAAGTTTCATTTTATAGTAATTACGGCATATCTAAAGTTTTTTTCGTAATAAGCGTGGCCACTCCGAACCAAAATTTACCAAAAACAATGTTTTATTAATATTTATTATTAAAATCAATATAACATGAAAAGATGTTTAATGCGAAATGTGAGCCTGTTTAACTGAACACAGACGATCAAAATTTGAAACAATCGTTGATAACGCTGCTCGCATCTCTTCGTCGATCGTCCTCAGGCGTTCTCTTTTTTTTAACTTTATCGTTGTGAGAGTTGAAAACCCCAATTCGCATAATAGGTCGTGGCAAATGGTAATAGAATTGCAATAGCTCGCTTTGACAGCAGTGGATACTCATTTTTTACGTGGAGCCAAAAATGTGCTAACTCTGTTTCAGAAAATTTTAATTTTAGTGTCCGATCAGTTTTAAGCTCCATGAATTCTTCCTGCTCGTTTATTGGTAAATGTCCAAGGGAAATGCTTTCCGAAAATGGATTTCTTACCCAATCCATAGGTTGCAGGTCACACTTAGGAAAATATGAGTTCATTTTTTCTGCTAACAGCTCCAAGTGTTTCACTATCAAAGCCTGCACTTTTTTTTCTGAATCGGCAGCCATAACATTTGGAAACATTTCGTTAATACCATTGGTAGCGTGGCTGATCCATAGCACCAACTTAGCGCGAAAGCTTTCAATCTTGTCCGAAGACGTTAAAATGTTACAATTTCTTCCTTGCATTTTTTTGTTCAGCTCATTTAATTAGCGAATATGTCCGCCAGATATGCAAGTTTTGCTACCCATATCTTCTTTTTTAAATTTTATGTTGAAATCTTTTAAAATCTTTTTAATGTTATGTTGTCACGCGCATGCACCCCGATAGCTCGTGCGCAATCACGTGATAATGTAGCAATAGCACCCCACTTATGTAGTGTAGCACACGTGATAATGTAGCGTAGCGGCGTAGCACACGGCCACTTCCCAGCGATCGAGTCCCACCCACGCCACCTCCGGCCGCCGCGCCGCACAGAAAAGTACAGACCGATTTACAGAGCACTTTGTGAGAAGTGACGCGGGACTCGCGGCACACTTACAAATGGCCACGGCACACCAGTGTGCCGCGGAGCACACTTTGCGGAACACTGATCTAGGCAACAAGTTTGGGGGTACTATTGATATATTTATTGATTACTAAACATTGATTGTTTATCTGTGAAAAAGGGTGTCTCAAATTCTGTGTCAAATTTCATAATTTTGGATAGCCCTGACATATTAATGTTGATTCACTTTCATGTTCCTACCATAATATCATGGTTCCCTAGTATGTATTATGGTAACAAACATACTACGGTTTCAGGCTACAATTCTGTTATAAATAGATTACACAACACTTGTAAATCGTATAATGTTTTTAATATGATATCGAAATATAAATCTGTACTGACTAAACATTTTAGAAGTGCTTATATAAATGAGATAACTGCATAACAGGTTTTTGTTTTTGTGTCTTCTTTATTTCTCCTAATAACTTTGTACTAATGTGAATTCTTATTTCTGTGTTCGTATACGCTAATCTCCGAAACCGCCAAACCGATTTCAATGAAATTTTGTTAATGTACACATGGTTGGTTCCAGCTTAAAAGATGGGATTGTTTTGGACTCAATAGGTGGCGCTGTTGTCGAGATCTAAAAAATACATACAACCACGAATTTTAACTTCTCTACACCCCTTTTGTCGCATTTTTACTTTCTAACAATAATCACAATCTGCTGAAGTGATTGATATCAAATGATACGTCAAAACAATTTCTACGATCCATGTGACTTGCGCATGTATTCTATGTGTGTCAAATTCATAAAATATCCGACAACAGATAAAGGGCGGTCTACATAAAATGAGGTCTACATAAAATGCGGTCTACATAGAAGCCGGTCTGTGGCAGGACAACATCTGGCAACTTATAATTTTTTCCTTTCTTTCCGTATAGTAATACAACTGTCAATAACTTTCATGTATCAAAATAAATTATATAATATTTTTTTAATCAGACTGAAAAAAAAACTTTGCTCTGAATATAAGTACAGTGGTACCTCGACATACGAGTGCGCCCCAACATACGAGTTTTTCGAGATACGAGCCGGCGAGCAAGTGATTTTTTGCTTTGAGTTATGAGCGAAATTCGAGATACGAGTTCGGTTTAGCAGGTCGGCCGGTAGCGCGCATGCTGATCTGATCTTTTTAATGACACTTGCCTAACTCATTTCCGGAACATTCTGAGAGGGAGGAAGAAACAAACCTCCTTGGACATGTTTTTTTCTAAACGGCCTACAGGTGAAAGCGAGAAAAATATAGAGAAAAAGGCAAAGACCAGTAAGGATATCTAATTTATTTATTTACATTTTCTTTTTTGTTTTTGTACAATAAATATTTGTCATTTATAAATACGTTTTTATAATTCAAAACCACGTAACAAAAATAACTGGGGTGACCTTTTGGGGGTTGGAACGGATTAATGGTAGTCTAATTGTTTTGTATGGGGAAATCTGCATCGATATACGAGTAATTCAAGATACGAGCAAGGTTGCGGAGCGAATTAAACTCATATGTCGAGGTACCACTGTATGTAGTTATCCTGGGAAACTAATTACTTAGGATAGATATGTACGATTTTCATACAACACATTATCTGGTAAGTACTAGGTCGCGGAAGGATGGGATTCTAAGGGGAGACAGTAGTCTGTAGCAGCCTTAATTTACTGTGACTTGTAGCGCAAGTACTAATAGAAATACTAGACATTTACTCACCAGGTTGACCAGGACTTGAGGCCCGTAGGTGTGCACCTGCTGTTGGAAGTGCAAGCGCGCGGCGGGCAGGTGGTCCACTGGGTGCAGCGTGGGGCGAGGCTTATAGCGCAAGTCGGGCAGCTGTGACCAGTGCAACGGGATGGAGCCACGCGTCTGCACAAACGAGGAGCGCCAGCCATAACACTCCACGATCTGCTCCGTCTCCACGTAGTTAGCAACGCTTCCCTAGACGGAAACCCATTCACATTAATACCAGTTCGAGACAAAATCAAATCTGGCTGAATCTTTTGCAAAGTTTTGGATGGAGTCCACGATTAAGTCGTATGTATAGAAGATATTTATATCTCACCTCCTGGTCGATTCCCCGCATGAAGAGCCTTGGACCAGCTCGGTTTACGGAGCGCCGGGACACCAGGGTCCAGGTGAACATCTTGCTGTTGATGACACAGTGGTTTATAGACACAACTGTACAATTGCTGTTAAGGCAAATTATGCTGACAAGTGATATTGTTATTAGGTAGGTACATAGGTATTTTTTATGCATGCAAGCATGTGACCATTCTAAGATTCTGTAGGACCCAAAGATTGGGATGGGCTGGACATGTTGAAAGAATGTCAAATTATGACATGAGCCCCAAAAATGATGATTAATCGGATGGGGAAGTGGTGGATAGACTGTGTAGAAGACGATCGGAGCAGGACGGGAAAGAGTGAGGACTGGAGGTGAATGACGAGGGACCACAGCCAGTGGAGGGCGTTTGTGGAGGAGGCCAAATCCCACCCTGGGATATACGTGCATAGTGATTACACCAAAATTTAGATAATTTATAAGAGACTTAGTAAAGGATACAGCCCATCATGATGGGGAGTGTGAATCTTTTCAATTGGCTATCCTTCCACTCTTGCAGCAGGTTTATATTCCACAGGAATCGCGGATCAGCCCTTTCCACCATAGACATCTGAGGAAACAAACAAGATCAGTTAGTTAGCCAAACAGTCAAATATTGAGTTCAATCGTTTGCTAGCCAAGTCCTGGAGGACACAAGCAACATGCAACCACTAATAATGATGTTAGCAGGAGGAATATTGCCAGGTTATTTGTAGACCGAGCAGCCCTGTCTCTACAGTGTAAAAAAGGGGAAACTTTATGGCCACCTTGTTTGACAGTGTTATAAGGCGGTTTGAAGTAGAGGCTGCAGGAAGGGATTTATTATGTCAGTAGCTCATTCCACTTGCGAGCCAACTTACACAAAAACCAGTCAAAGACACAACCCATTCTCGTAAAGCCAACATCAACTGTGAACGGGTGTTCCACTTGTTGACGTGTCCGTCAAGTCTCGCGTCCGTGCACCAGTGCACAGGGGATCAATGCTCAATGTTGCTAGCTCCTTTGAGCAGGCTCCATTGAAATACGTGTAGAACAGACTAAGCTTGCCAACATCACTTTAGAAATGGCAATCGGTCTGTTAACAACGAAAAATTTTATCTTGTGATCAAGAATTTTCATGTTTCATCTCCAGGTTTTTTGTTAATTTTTAGCTGACATTTTCAAAAAGTATTATAATTAAGTTTAATATAACCTGTAGGAATTCAGGTGATGTGTTGAAGAGCCTCTGTAGCGTGTAGGTGAGGTCATATTCATAGGAGAAGTACAAGTAAGGAGTCTCCAACACGCTGTTGATCATTCGCAGGTAAGTTTTGTTGTCTTCCATCTGGAAATAAGAAAATCCATTTATGTAGACTACTACATCACAGCTCTATGAATCCATGTATGTAGACTACTACATCACAGCTCTATGAATCCATGTATGTAGACTACTACATCACAGCTCTATGAATCCATGTATGTAGACTACTACATCACAGCTCTATAAATCCATGTATGTAGACTACTACATCACAGCTCTATGAATCCATGTATGTAGACTACTACATCACAGCTCTATGAATCCATTTATGTAGACTACTACATCACAGCTCTATGAATCCATGTATGTAGACTACTACATCACAGCTCTATGAATCCATGTATGTAGACTACTACATCACAGCTCTATAAATCCATTTATGTAGACTACTACATCACAGCTCTATAAATCCATTTATGTAGACTACTACATCACAGCTCTATAAATCCATGTATGTAGACTACTACATCACAGCTCTATGAATCCATGTATGTAGACTACTACATCACAGCTCTATAAATCCATTTATGTAGACTACTACATCACAGCTCTATAAATCCATTTATGTAGACTACTACATCACAGCTCTATAAATCCATGTATGTAGACTACTACATCACAGCTCTATGAATCCATGTATGTAGACTACTACATCACAGCTCTATAAATCCATTTATGTAGACTACTACATCACAGCTCTATGAATCCATGTATGTAGACTACTACATCACAGCTCTATGAATCCATGTATGTAGACTACTACATCACAGCTCTATAAATCCATTTATGTAGACTACTACATCACAGCTCTATGAATTCATGTATGTAGACTACTACATCACAGCTCTATGAATCCATGTATGTAGACTACTACATCACAGCTCTATGAATTCATGTATGTAGACTACTACATCACAGCTCTATGAATCCATGTATGTAGACTACTACATCACAGCTCTATGAATCCATGTATGTAGACTACTACATCACAGCTCTATAAATCCATTTATGTAGACTACTACATCACAGCTCTATGAATCCATGTATGTAGACTACTACATCACAGCTCTATAAATCCATTTATGTAGACTACTACATCACAGCTCTATAAATCCATTTATGTAGACTACTACATCACAGCTCTATGAATCCATGTATGTAGACTACTACATCACAGCTCTATAAATCCATTTATGTAGACTACTACATCACAGCTCTATGAATCCATGTATGTAGACTACTACAACACAGCTCTATAAATCCATTTATGTAGACTACTACATCACAGCTCTATAAATCCATTTATGTAGACTACTACATCACAGCTCTATGAATTCATGTATGTAGACTACTACATCACAGCTCTATAAATCCATGTATGTAGACTACTACATCACAGCTCTATGAATCCATGTATGTAGACTACTACATCACAGCTCTATAAATCCATTTATGTAGACTACTACATCACAGCTCTATGAATCCATGTATGTAGACTACTACATCACAGCTCTATAAATCCATTTATGTAGACTACTCCATCACAGCCTATAAATTGCCCTAATATAACAGACAGCGTAGAGATTGGTGTATGTATGTAATAGCCATTCCCAAACCAGGGTGTGATATACAGTGCTCATACATGGTCTCTTGAACTGTGCTTTCGAGGTACAGGGTCGCATCTCGGAGTATTTAGGCCTTATCCCTGCAATCGGGGCTCTGCTGGGTTGGGGGTGGACCTTCTATTTCCCTATGTACTCATTAGACTGGGGACCTTTGGAAACCTAGGGGGAGTGGACAGAGCTGGGTCCACCTTGGTGGACTCTTTTCTCGTGGGGCCTTTAGGGAACCCAAACAAAACGGGACTTCTGATGGGAAAACCTTTACGGCCACAGGATCCTACAGGAGATTCTATAGCGGGATAACAGGATATACCACAATGGGCCCATGGCCTTTGTGCCCACGGGAACTGTCCGTATACCATTTCCGCTTTAATAAAAAATAATAACAACTACCATTAACTCTGTTTTCACAAAAACTTATTAACAATGAGAACATTAACTCTTCAAAAGCGCAACGTTTCAATGCTAGGTGCCCCTGTATACGGCACTTTTTCTGGGGCACAGCCCTCCCAAACCAACTATTGTGACGTACGCATACAATGGGTTAAGAATCTACAGCGACAAGATAAAGGTCCTAACTGCCCGAGACTAAAGTAGTGGCGAGGGGATGGAAAAGAGAGAAGTATCCATCCTATCTAGATCTAGTCACCAAATACGGCTAAATCCACTTCACGTAACATATTGAATCTGAATAGTGGTCTTTCACTATGATGAGCGAGTATTTTCCAATCTGAGAATCAGTATAGAGACACAAAATATTTTTAAACAACTACTCAAAAAGCACAGAAGAAATAAACCGATAGAATCGTGTTGTGGGCATTGCGTTTCATTGTGTCCTGCATTAGCTCAATTTTTGCTTACTTAAATCGGTCAAACATTTTCAAATATAGAAATGCTTACTTGGAACAGATAATCAATTTCATTGGGCCTACGAGTCGAAAGATCTCATGTAAACTGGCGACAACACTTTTCTTTCAAATTGTCGACCCATTAGAATAACGAGGTTCCATCTGGCAGAGTCATGCCATAACGGGCTCTATATAAAGCTACTTGGAGTTCATTAACGTATAACATTGCTGTGTCAGATGGAACCTAAAAAAGTTTGCAAGCGATAATAATGTAGATCGCGCTTTTTGCAATTAGTTTTATTGTGATTCATTTTTGTACTACTATGCCATGTTGCATTTCCTCCTTCTTTAGCCAACATTTCAGACAGCGCTATAGGGTCCATCATCAGGCAGATGTGATCAGGGCAGATGATGGCATACTGGAACGCTGTATGAAACATTGGCTAAAGAACGAGGAAGTGCAACACGACATAATAACCCAAAAAATAATCACAATAATACTTTTGGCTGTGAAAAATTCAAATCACATATATTCAGTGATTTAGGAAGATAACATTTTGAACTAAATTTTGAAATCAACATAGCAACTAAACAAATAACTTTTAAATATAAATAAAATAAATACACAGGCTTTTCCAATAAGAGGTGTTATTTTGAATAGCCCGCTATTTCGCTAGATGTTACTTTTGAAGCTGTCATTTTTTGACATTTGACAAGTAGAAACTACGCCATTAATAAAAATGGAACGATACACGCTTCAACAACGGGTCCTTGAAATGCGTGAAAATGATCCGGAATTCCATCGAAAAATCATCTTGAGTGATGAGGCCCATTTCCACCCCGGTGGCTTCGACACAAGCAAAATTGTCGCATCTGGGGCTCGGAAAACCCAAGAGTTATTGTTGAAAAGCCTCTCTATCCTCAACGTGTGACTGTTTGGTGCGGTTTATGGTCCGGCGGAGTCATTGGACCTTACTTTTTCGAAAATCAGACAAGCAACAGTTACGGTGAATGGATTGCGCAATCGAGAGATGATTAATGATTTTTTAAGGCCGGAATTGGATGGTATTGATCTGGACAACGTGTATTTTCAACAAGACGGCGCTACGTGCCACACAAGCAACGAAACCATTAATCTTTTACGATTGAATATCAAAATAACACTCTTATTGGAAAACCCTATATAATAATATATATAATAAATATATGAAATAAAATAATAAAATTGAAACAAATTGTTTATCTACCTGCTGTCCCATGAGATTGGTGGTAGTATTTGCGTAAGGAATGACATCTGTGTCAGCCAACTGGAATATGTCATGTCCATTTATTTTTCCCACCTAAAACATATGTAAAAATAAGACAATATTTATATATGTATTTACAAATAAGACATATTATTTACCTACTGTAGGAGGAAGACAGAAGCCTTCGACGTGAGGAAAAATAATGATAAAAAATCGTTTCTCTTATCGGAGGTTGGCTTTCATCCATCATCAGGGTAATCTTTGCCATTTGGCCATTCTTTCATTTACATACACAAGTATCCGATACTCATCGATTCAAGTATCTTGGGGTTCATCTGCGCGGTGGTTCGTACACAGGCAAACGTTGTCGATATATTGTAAACTTATCGGTGACGCCAGTCTCCCGCGATCAGGCGTACTACGTTGTTACCACTCACATCTTCGAAACTTTAAATATGACTTGTGGCAGACATTTTTTAAATGATCAATGTTAGGAACAAAACAGTCAACAAATAGTGCAGCAACTGTTTGGTTGTCAGTGAGGTTTAGAAACCATTCAAGTTTTGACGTTTCTAGAATTCAACAATGATTGGTGGCGATGCAAACAATTAACGTTTTCTATAAGTGACTTTAGGTAAGTACTAATCGGCTAGCCTATGTGGCTATACAGTTTAAGGGGGTATTTCACTATCTCTGATTATGTTCTGACTAAGCACTAATCCGCGGATTAGTCATTTTTTCGTTTTCACTATATCTGAACAACGCTAACGCTCGGGTTAAAGTTCGATTTGACTAATCAGTGCTCGAACCTCACGTTAGGCGCTATTCCTCGAATCAAAGATGGCGTCAAAACATTCCGAGTTTGACAGCGGAGAAGTGAGTCGAATTTTGTTGAATGAATTTGAATGCTTGTATGATCCATCCTGAATTATTTGATTGTGTTCAAAATAAGAAACAATGTATTAATTCGACACGAATCTATCTAAAATGACCTGATAATCAACATAACATAACCAAAAAAATGCACACTTTGCGGTGTGCGGACTTGTGACGCATGACAGCCGTGGCAGTAGATGGAGTAACTGCAAACATTTTGCGATGTTGCCAGACTATTTCGAGTGTTATCAAAGCCAGCCAACGGATAGCTAGTCAGATATTTAGTCCGACATAGTGAAATACCCCCTAAGTGTGTATTTCTACCATTTCGTCCATCTAGTTTGTTTTTGTCCAATAGACCATTTTTGGCGAAATTGAATTAAGTATGCAGTTGTTCTCCGAAAGCATTTATTTATATGATAAAAGTGAAATTTTTTTTTTTAAAATATTTTTAGTGTGTTTTCAAGATAAGTTTTTCTTAATTCCACCAAAATTAAATCAATATTCCGAGCTTGTTTATCCAACTCTGTGTCCTACATCCAAATTAAAAACGTGTTTTCTGCGTAATAATAATAATAATAATAATAATTGGATAATTTGTATAGCGCCGTTTTTGTGAAAAATCACCTCAAGGGCGCTGTACAATTTATTTCCTAGGATCTACATTTGTTATTTAGACCAACTGTGCCAGCACGAGGTTCGTCATCCGTTCAGGCATGTGTCTGCCGCCAATATAGCGCTGACATGTATCTGCTGCCAATAAAGAGCGCTGACACAACATCCTCACATAGACAACAAACCTTGGCAGCACCGCTGTGACGCTCGACGAAGACAGAAGATGGAGACTCTGCTGCAAGAGTCCTAGGTAGCGAAGGAACTGTACCAGCTGCTGCAGGGAGAGAGACTACCCCGTCCACCAACTGTGCCAGCACGAGGCTCGTCATCCGTTCAGGCATGTGTCCGCCGCTAATATAGCGCTGACATGTGTCTGCTGCCAATAAAGAGCGCCGACACAATATCCTCACATAGATAACAGACCTTGGCAGCACCGCTGTTGAAAATCACCTCATCCTAGTTTACCTTAGTCTCTCCAGTCACCTCCCAGCCTTTCATGCCACCTAGTGCATCTTCTCGACCCTTTCAGACTCCTTCCTGGCACCAATACATTCTTTCTATTGTCGTGATCCGACGATTTCACACCTCTGTCTCAGACCCTTAGGGCTCGCTTATCGCAGGCTATCATAAGCAAAATCTTAAACCAAAGTCAAAGTGAAGTTTATGAGTGTCATCTGTAACAAAATACATAAACAAAAACAGAAAATAAAAACAAAGACAAAAACTTTAAACAAAATATGGCTTATCTGTCCTCCATGCAGACATCCTCGGTTGAAAAGGTCCCGTAAATCCCAACACCACTTGACACTTGAGTCAGGTATAAAATCTTCGACTGCATTGAGAAATCTTCGTTCTAGCTTCACTTTTAAAAATTAATCGGTTTAAAATGCTATAATAATTGCAAATTCCGGCTAAACGGTAGAAGTTACGCACATTTCGTGAAATAAGAAGGTAAGCACTATATAAAACACGGATGCTGAACAATTTTCAGCGATCTCTTAGCAAGGGAAACCTTCTGAAAGGATCAAACAAACCGGAGCGGTTAAAACACGTCCGCAACGAAGAACCAATTTTAAACATTTGGGACGAATTTTACTTAAAAATAATAAATTCGTTACGTTAAATCATTTTAATAAGCTTATAATGAGCTAATTTTATTGTTTATGCGTTTTTCGTAAAATAACTTTGATGCCCTATTTCTCCCGATTTACGTTTTGGTCTGTTGGACAAAAAAGAACTAGAGCGACGATTTATGGATATGATTGTCTGAAGAGAGTTTAGCTCTGAATTCTTATTTATTTAAAAGAAAAATTAACAAAGGACCCAAACGCGATGCCAACTCGGCCACTGACCGGTCAATTATTGCTCGGCAGATTAATAGACAGTAAAAGATTTCATGGTTTAAACCCTCAGGCTAATTTGTTCGCTTTTGGGAACAATTCATACGGTCACATAGAATACACTGAATAATTATAATGTGCGCCTTTACGAAACCAAACGTTTCGACCGCGATTTGAAAAAACAACAAAAAGGGAGGTAACAATAACGTTCGTAATACATTCGTCTAATAAAATGCGTGTTTTTATTTTTTTTTCATTATCAGTAATTTCTTTTTGTTTTTATTTGTGGAGTTCATTTCTATTATTTGTGAAGATTATTTCTAAAGAAAATTTGAAAGCATCTTTCATCACTTTTCAAAAACATTTTTTTAATTTTTGGATACGTTCAGATATATTCTGTTTATTTGGATTTTATTACAAAGCGTAAATACTCCAACCTTCCGACAGAATATGCCAGAGGCCTTAGGGGTTAACATTCTTAAAATTAGGGAAGATAGGTATACAAAAAAGTTTTAAGGTTAACACACTTTGATCGGGTTATTTTTTCGCCGGCTGACCGCTGAAAACGGGCGAAAATAAAGGTCCCGCGCGAATTTGTTTAATTTGTTTTAAATCGCTATATCTTCGTAAATAATGGAATTATTTCAATAAAATTTTCTACATACTAACTCAGCATACCCAAGCTATATAATTTGTAGCTGAAAACCAAGTATTATTTCTAATGCAACATAATAAATCGAAAACAAAGTCATTGTTGAGTCATTAGTATTCAATTTTTTAAGTATAAACTAGGTTTCAATTTTATAAAATTACAAATTATTATATTTTCACCAAGCCCAAATCATTATAAAAACAAAAACAATTGCCACTTCTCAAGTATCGTCAGAGTAACACATTATTACTCATTGAAATACCACGTGTGCAATTGCCTCTCGCACGATACAGCGGACCAAAACCATCGGAACGTGCTAATAATATTGGTTATTTTTTCAAATGAAATTTAAAATAATCACTTAGCGTAGAATGCTTCTCGTATTGCTCACATAATATTGTTTATTTTTTTCACCATACACCATTAGGTTTAAGTTTTTAATCACTTTTATATAATCAGTTACAGTTTACGTCCAAAAATTGTTCATCTAATATTTCCTTGTTCTTCCTCCATATCACTTTCTTCAGAATCACTGAACTGTAATGGCATCACTGACATTCTTCTCCTACAAGGAATTTCTTCACTTCCACTAGATTCTTCTCTTTCACTATGGAATTCAGGCAAATAATTACTAGAACAGGCAGATAAATTATCTGCGACGATTTCGTTATCACTTTCGTAATTTTCAGAATCCATTTTGAAAGGTTTGAAAAAGCAAATATAAATATTATCTCCTCGGAACACAACCGTAGGACAATTTGCTTTTTAAAAACTGGCACGCACTTGTAAATATTTATTATGGTCCGCCTAACTGTGTTTGCCGATACCTGCTGTTTTTAAATGCTCGACACTCTCCTCTCGCTCGCACCTAGAAGTTGAGTGGGTGCGGAACAGAGATAGAAAGATTTGTTTCGGGTTTCATGGTCATAAAAACCCTGGTTCCAGGAATTGAATTATTAGAATAACAGAATATGTTATCTAAATTACTTATTTTGTTGATCTTCAAACGCAATACCTATCAAGTGTCAGGTGTTCATTAATAATGGCCATTTTAGTTGAAATATCGATGTACACAAAAGACTCCAAGATAAATACAAAAAAAAGACTTGCATTGCAATTTTATAATTATGTACATATAGTTGGGACCTTTATAAAGAGATTGGTATATAATGTTCATAAAAAAACATCAGATAATTTCTTCTTTTCTGCCATTGAAATGAGGCGGGCGCAGAAGGTAGAACTACCCTTCCCGACGTTAAGCATCAATCGACCGAACGGGTAGAACTACTCTTCCCGATTAAAGTGTGTTAAGTATTTAAAGAGTTATTAAATATTCGTACTGTTTCATAAATTTCATTCTTGTCGTGGTACGCTGTAACATCTGTTCTGCCATGTGGTATACCATAAATGGTAGAAATACACACTTAATCTATATAGCTACATAGGCTAGCCGGTTAGTACTTACCTAAAGTCACTTATAGAAAATGTAAATTATTTGCATCGCCACCAAACATTGTAGAATTCTAGAAACGTCAAAACTGGAATGCTTTCAGAACCTCATTGACAACCAAACAGTTGTTGCAGCTGTCACTTTTATACCATGGCAATACGTGTGGAAGGGGACGGTACCTTTATTCTGTGGGTGGCTACGACAAGATGATTCCCCGTGAGAAGGCGGATGGTTCCCAGGATTCCACACACGGAACGGTAGCGGTTGTCTGTCGCCGGAATATGGAACTTGGCATGCTCTGGAAGGCAATAACATCATTTCAATAAGAAACCATTAACTCATAGTATAATATAAAAACGACTTAACTTTTTTGTTCAAGATTCTAAACTCTAAATTCGACTGTTGCGAACTTCTGCAACTCATAAACTTACGAATACCTACAATAACAACACGACAAAATACACTATTCCAATGCAACACACATAAGCACAATTACATTGCGAACTCCCCAATACAACGGTTTCACACTATGGGAAACCAATACTTAGGTGATGTCGATATATTTAATATGTATTAACTTTGCGAATTTTGTGGATTACGTAAAAGACTTATTTAAACACTATTCCTAAATAGAACATAACTCCATAGTTTGGTCGCCCTTCTACAATGTACATATTCATAATGTTGAAAGAATTCAAAGAAAATTTCTACGCTTCGTCAATTTTAAACTTAACATCCCTTTAGAACACATAAACTACCAGTCATTATTGAATCATTTAAATATTCCGACATTAGAAAACAGAAGAAAAATAAACGACCTAACCTTTTTATTAAAATTATTGAACTCTAAATTCGATTGTTGTGAACTCCTGCATTTAATAAATCTACACATACCTACACGAACAACCAGGCAAATATCAACATTTTACATACATGCATCTCATTCCAACTATAGTTTTCACTCTCCAATACAACGTTTACACAGTCTTGGTAACAAATACTTAAATAATATAAAATGTATTTGACAATAATTTGAACTTGGCCAACTTTAAACGGAGTATGTGCGAACTATTTTTACCTAATTTGTAAACTATTGTTATACTTTCTTATTATCATTATGGTTGATTTTGTGGATTTTGGAAGATTTTATATTTTTCGTCTCACTTACTCTATCCATACCTATATTTTTTAAATTCTTATATTTTATGTAACATATTTTGTCAACTCTGATATTTTTTTATGTAACCTGTATTTTGCTAACACTGATTTTTTTATTTTTTTTTTTAAATTTTATATGTAATCTGTATAACTAAAAAATAAAGATGTACATTATTATAGGTAAAAGCCCTATGGGCGTTTAAATAAATAAATAAATAAATAAATAAATAAATGTAAGTTATATTTTTGTACAGTCAAATCGCTGTATTTTTTAATTTTGTTTCTTGCATATATTATTTATTAATGTAATTTTATTTTTATTATTTCTTTCTCACGTTTCAAAACTGTCATTAAAATTGTACCACCTACATGTAAAAGCCCTCCGGGCGTTAAATAAATAAATAAATATTTATGTGAAACATTCCAACCTATGCTTAATAGTAACTACAGATCAATGAACAACAAATAATCCATAAAAGTGTGATCCATACCGTTCTGAAAGAAAACTATGGTCGCCAATTCGAGGACTTAAAGTAAAACAACATTATCTGCAAATAATTCTAGGCCTTAAAGTCAAACAACAAAAGCATACCTACCAATAATTCGAGGGCTTAAAGTCAAACAACGTTATCTACAAAAAAACTTACCTAACAATAATTCGAGGACTTAAAGTCAATCAACGTAATCTACAAAAAAGATACATACCAATATTTCGGGGGGTTTAAAGTCAAAATAACTTTATCTACAAAAAACATATAAATAATTCTAGGGCTTAAAGTCAAACAACTTTATCTACAAAAGTCATAACGATTTTTTATACATAACATTATTTGACTTTAAGCCCTTGAATTAATGGTATTTTTTTTGTAGATAACGTTGTTTCACATTAAGCCCAGAACTTTTGCATGTTTTTTTAGATATTTTCACAAACAAAAATTATATATATTATATTGTAACACCTTTTGAATCCAATGGAAGGAAACACTTCTTGCAAATAGAGTAGTGGATGCATGGAACAAACTTCCGCAACATGTCATCCATTCTACTAATATAAACCTATTTAAAGTACAATAGGATTTTTATTTGGAGAGAAAAAGGTAGGATTAATTGATTTTAAATTTAAAAAAACTCCGTTAAAACTTATTATGAAATCAGATATGAGTGCATCAGCAGCATACTTCTAATTCGCATAGTAATAATGTTATTTGACTTTAACCCCTCCGACTTTTCGCGAACTTGAAGCTAAGATGTCTTTACCGAAATGTCAATTTCACGAAAACGTTGTGTTATTACCGCCTCACAATCAAAGCTCTATAAATGAAACATTACTGAACGGAGCCGAATAGTAAAAACTGTTTTAGAAAGGTTACAAAATAGGCTTTCAAATTGTTGTATCATAAATAAATATTAACATTTGTAAATATTTAAATTTAGAATGGAAACATGAAAAAATTGTAAAAGTGACTCACCTGTAATGTTTTATGTAAAAACGATACTAAAATCACGGATAATGTAAAAAAAAAACACTTATTTCATCGTACAAATGTACAATAAACAATTCTGTCACTTCACTTTTTGACCATTTCATACAAAATATATTTTTAAAAAAATAATTAAACTTGCGAGGCGGGTCGGCACGTCAAACGGCTTTCTTGGCGTCGTTTTACGATTTGGCGGGTAAAATTTGCTTCCACTGAGTAGGTCTTTTTACGGGTTTCTATGGATAACTTTGAATAGAGATGTGAAGCTTCATTCAATACGAATATTCTACTTTTTGTTTTAGGGATGTCACTAGAAGAATAACGGAGTTATGACGATTTTTGTGGAAACACACGCGTTGACGTGTAAACACGCTTATTGTACTTGACTGCTATCGTTATTTTATCGTGTATATCTGCTTACGTTGCTGACCGGTTAAAACCTTTGTATCCTTTCTAGCCCGGACTGATTATTTGTTTGAAAAAGAACTTCAATATTAGAAAAGTTTGGGTAAAATTTACTGTTCTGCCTCGTTATTAATACGCATCGATTATTGAAATAACACTTCCTTTCAACATAAATAACTAATGAAATGCAGTATTTTCCATCTCCATTAAAGTGTTCTTTCAAAATTAATTTACATATTCAAACGCATGAGCAATATCGTTAACATAAGAACTATGAGGCTCGTTTATGATGCATTGGTACTTTCATCCATTTCCTACGGAATAATCGCCTGGGGAGGAACATTCAATAACCATCTAGAAATTATTCAGAAGTCTATCATTAAGATAATGCACCAGAAGACCAAGACATATCCCACCGATAAATTGTTTAAGGAAACTGACATTATGGAACTAAGGCAGATCTACTGTGTCCAATGTCTTAAATTTGTATACACTCGTCCTTATAATTTCTGTAAAAATCCAAATCGTTCTAGCCAGAGACACAACATATGCATGTACACAGTGCCTCACTGCAAAACTAGGCTAGCCCAAAGACACATTAACTATATTGGCCCAAAATTGTTTAATTCCTTGCCGAGTTCCATCAAGATATGCCAAAACCTAAACTCGTATAAAATAAATGTCAAAAGCTGGGTAAAAAAGTATCTGGAAGTGAGAGAATTTTTTCTATAGGTTATACGAATATGATACCTATATATGATAATATGTTACCATCTAAATTTAAAAAAAAAAAAAAGTTTAACTTCTTTTGAACTCTTTTTTATTAAAATAACCAAATGTACTATATGATTTTTTTTCTTTATTCTTATCTCTTTTTTCAATTAAACCATAGATAATATAACCACCACTGTTTTAATTTTCACCTTATAATGCCACGCACAGGCTTCGCCTTTGTGGGATTTTTTTGTTACTCCTTGTATTTTGTATAATTGTATATGTAACTGTATGTATCAAAAAAATTGACAATAAATAAAAAAAAAAAAAAAAATATTCGTATTAACTTCTTGATCGCCGACTCTAAGGACGGGTTATTTCGGAGAATTTGAACAATTCATCAGATTTCAACGTTCATTTTTGGGTTCTGTGAAAGTCCAATTCAAGTTCTGTTATTATATCATTATAGGCCAGTTGCTTGAAAGCACTGAAATAGTAACAGAACTTGGAAAAATCTTTCACAGAACTTGAAAATTAACTTCGAAATTTGATAAATGTTAAAATTTTACGAAACAACCCATCCCAAGCTTTCGCCGTGCGCCAGCAGATTCAATTTTTGTAATAACGTACTTGTTTTTTGCAAATTATATTTTTGTAAATTGTACTGACTTACCAGATAACTTGTTTATATACAGGGTTTTCCAATAAGAGGTGTTATTTTGATATTCAATCGTAAAAGATCAATGGTTTCGTTGCTTGTGCGGCACGTAGCGCCGTCTTGTTGAAACTAAACATTGCCCAGATCAATACCATCCAATTCCGGCCATAAAAAATCATTAATCATGTCTCGATAGCGCAATCCATTCACAGTAACTGTTGCTCCAGCCTCATTTTCGAAAAAGTAAGGTCCAATGACTACGCCGGACCATAAACCGCACCAAACAGTCAAACGTTGAGGATAGAGAGGCTTTTCAACAATAACTCTTGGGTTTTCCGAGCCCCAGATGCGACAATTTTGCTTGTTGACGAAGCCACCGAGGTGGAAATGGGCCTCATCACTCAAGATGATTTGCATTTGATTCACTCAAGTGAATTTTAATAATTTCAATGCGTTGTTGAAGCGTGTATCGTTCCATTTTTATTAATGGCGTAGTTTCTACTTGTCAAATGTCAAAAAACGACAGCTTCAAAAGTAACATCTACCGAAATAGCGGGCTATTCAAAATAACGGTGACCGGATAAAAATCATCACAATGATAATTCATCACATCTTTAAAAAGTAATATAAAGCCTCTCTATCTTCAACGTGTGACTGTTTGGTGCGGTTTATGATCCGGCGGAGTCATGGGACCTTATCTTTTCGAAAATGAGGCTGGAGCAACAGTTACGGTGAATGGATTGCGCTATCGAGAGATGATTAATGATTTTTTATGGCCGGAATTGGATGGTATTGATCTGGACAACGATTACTTTCAACAAGACGGCGCTACGTGCCACACAAGCAATGAAACCATTGATCTTTTACGATTGAATATCAAAATAACACCTCTTATTGGAAAACCCTATACATTACCATAGTATATTATTTTAATGTATCTGTATCATACGTATCCAGACCTCCAGAATATTTCAAGAGAATTCATATTTACGCCAAAAAACACAAAAACACTTCAACCCCGAAACCGCTTGATACCGTGTCGCCGACACATTTGGAAATCTTTACATCAAAATAACTCAATCAAATGATGTATTATATGTGATTAATCAAGATAATTACATAGCAATATAATAGCAGAACCTGAAACACATCTGAAAATAATCATCCACTACCTCCCTCGGACACACCAACCCACGAAGTGACCACAGCTAGGAAGGCTACGCAGTATTTACGTGGGACCCCCTCCACTACTCCCCAGATGGAATTCCATGATGGCCGCCGTCTCCAACCAATCACAGCCCGGCATATCACCTTGAATTCCTTATCAAACACTGATAACAGATTCGAAGATGATTAATTGTGATATCATCAAACTGGATTTACGGGAAAATGATGCAAGATATAACTACGAAATAAATGTCAACATCAAGAAATGATTATATACTAATATAATAACATGAAAAATTATATCTAAATATATTTGTTACTCTTTGGGAAATGTTCAAACCAAAGATATTTAACTTCAAACCCAATATGAAAAATTGTATAATTATTTATAAAATAAATAAACGGGACTGGGGGAGATGGTTTTGGTAGATTGAACTGACTTGGTTAAAGGTATCATATTAAAATATAACTTTCCTCTCAACAAGATAATTGCAGAGAGGAAAAATACCTAACCACTTTACTCCTCACGAAAGAGGATAGAACTCGAGGCTCGATTTGAAAATGTTCTATAAATAGAGAATCAAATCCCATACAAAGTCAGTTCAACAACTACCTCTGAAAGAGAATCCTCTCTCCTGAAGAAACCATCTCCAAGTCTCCAAAAGTCTCAAGAAATATTTTCAAGTGTTTTATTCAGTAGTAAATTCAGTTTTTGCCAGTATTAAATTCCTTTCGTCAGTTCAGATCTGGAATAAATTCCTCTCTGATCGTGGCATTAAACTCCACCACAAAGGCTCTACAACATCTACCAAGACTGAAAACGCCTAAAAGTGTACCCAGCTACCTTCGTATCTACAGTTATTGTACGGACAGTATATTGTTTCGTACAGTATCTCATAAGGTTTAGCCAGCGTTATATATTTTTCACAACTTGGTTACAAAACATTGACTTTTCTCTATTTTCTATAAATATAATATGCATGTATTATATATACAAACCTTCCGAAAGAAATTCTATAAATGATAATGAAAACCCTATCAAAATCCGTGCGTAGTTTAGAAGAACTAAGCGCACAAACAGACAGACGCGGATGGCGACTTTATTTTATACTATTTAGAAATTGTTATATGATATGACAAAAAAGTGAGGAAGCAATAATGTTTATACTACATTTTCCTAATGAAACATGTTTTTTTCCATCAGTAATTTCAGATTGAAAAAATTTATGTTTCATTTTAAAATTTGAATATTTAAAAAATTAGATTTTATTTCTAATAAGCGTATTTCATCACCTTTCAAAAAACAGTTTTTAGTTTTCGAATACAATCAGAAATATATATAATTTATTTGGATTTTATTATGAAGCGGAAATGAATACACACAAATTTTCCAACTTTCTGACAGCATCTTTAAGAAATATAATGGTTAATATGTCAGAGGCCTATGGGGTTAATACAAAATATCAGGAATACCAAAAAAACATAGAATTTGCGAAGAAATTACTGAAAAGTATCAATATAGCGGTTATCCCATACGAAAGCAAATTTTTATTTCTTTGTAATTGTAACTTTAAATGCAGCATTTTCCATTCCACCGGATGTAAATAGTTGGTTTTTATGGTAATTATGTTGCATCAGTGTTATTTAAAAAAATCTTTGTATTAAGCATGGCCAGAAATCCTAAAAGTTCACCTTATTATGTTTAGGTAACTTTAAGAAATTATATATAATTTAGATTATAATTAATTTATTACACTAGATCTCATGGTCAAAAACTTATCCAACAAATAACTACTAATACAACTTTTGGGTAAAAAAACTTCTTATATCATAGTATTAAACTCTACAATAAAATACCACTCTCACTCAAAAACCTCAACGTTATAACATTCAAATCTCAAATATAAAGCTGGATACTTAATATAGGGAGATCTGAAATAGAAAATATACTGATATCAAACACAGACTAAAACCGAATCTACAAACTGAACTTTACAAAAAAACACTATCTTACTTATTTTAAAATTATTTGAAAAAAAAATATATATATATATTATGCTACTGATATATGTATGTAATTAAATTCATGTTACTTTGTTGTAATATTAATTTCTTATAATTAAATTATAATATGTAAATGACATCCTCAGCACGGGAGATCCCAGTGAGGATATCATTATCTCTATATGTTACTAAGAAAAGAAGACAATAAATCATTATTATTATTATTTGCTCACGCCGAGATTCGAACCAGCGACCTCTGGACTCGTAGCCGAGGATACCGCCTGGTCACGGAGGTAGTCTCGTTGCCAGGCAATGGATAACAACATGATAATAATCTTGCTGTATTTTTGATAATTTTTAATTTTCTTACCTATTACGCTAATTTTTCCCGTTGACCTGTCGATCACCAATACTTCCTGAGGATTTATGGTCGGTTCCACGTAAAAATTGTCCGGAGTTATAAATCTGTCAAAAATAATCCAATTAATAAACCAGCGCTCAAATCATTCAAAATAAAATATCTTCCGTCTTGAGGTTCAATGCAAGAAATAGTACTGAATATTGGGGTGACATTTAGCTTTAAATTAACGCCAAATATGTCGGAATATTAGTGTTTACAAATGTACAATATTGACGACAAAAAACAGAACAGATATCGAAGGGCGACAGATTGATCAAAAAATCTATTTGTTAGTCGTTGTCTACCCTGTTTGACTGCCGATTAAGATACATATTTTTGTATTTAATATTAAAATAGACTCACAGTTTCATATCATCGTAAATTTCGGAAGAAACCATTTTTAAAATTTTATTGCGGTTTGTATGCGGTGTTCAAACGTCAAAAAACTAGAAAAAGTATGGCCGCCTGCCCTGGCGATCTTTCAGTGAACTAGAATAATAGTTCCATTTGAAGTAGTGATGGACTTAATCGAAACATTTCGTTAATTCGAAAATTTGATTTCGAAACATCATAAGGATCGAATAAATATCTCGTACTTTAGGAATAGCCCAGTCAATTGAGGAAAAAAAGACCCAATGTCGGAACTAATTCTCCGGAAGCTAAATTTTTCACAGATGTAAAATAGTCTATCTACTATATTTATAGCTAGGTCTGACACAGGCATGACGATTGTTGTCAACGTATATGTTCTTAGAACAATAATTATTAAAGAAAAATTAAATCAAGGAAAGCCAAGTTTAAAACACCTAACCTCTGTTTCAATTTTTGGCCTGGTTTTGGTGGATTAGAGTTTGGATACGTAATAGAGATAAAAAATATAAATTATATACCTATTTCTTTAACGAAATTTTATTTTCTACAAAATTATTATCAATAAATTTTTCACAAAATTGTACTGGAAACGAGGTATTTATAAAAAACCAAACCTAGTCGCGCAAAAAACTCGTTTTTTCAAAAATATACGCACCTTTACGACTTTCTACCTCGGTACCTATAAGAGAAAGAAGAAATTTGTTTTCAAAAAGTTGTAGGTTATTTTATTTTCTATTATACTTGTTAAGATATTTTAGCCGAAATTTGCATTGAAAATGAGATATTTGGGAAAAACTAGATTTTGGCCCGATTTCGGCCAGTTTTTTCAAAATGGCGGCGCGAGCACAGGTCCGCCAAGGTCGGAAACTCAGATTTTACATCAGGAGATCAGTTTATATAACATATAAAAAAATTGGGACTACCGGAATTACTTCGATCGCGACCCCCTTTTTGGCGCTAATTGCACTGGCCTATTAGACATGTATTTTTACAAAAGTCCCCGACTTTCCCCCTTGTGCTTCCTTCCCCACCCCCTCTTGAATATATTTTTCACAGCCTTTCGGAATACGCTAATATCTCCTTAATGGTTTTATTAAATCAAATTATTTATTTTTTGTTTAGTTTCTTATTAGTTATTCTAAACAATTGTATTCTTTCATTTTTGCGAGAAAAGCTATACAATCTCTAAAATTTATTATTAAAGGAAAAATATCAGTTTTTAAAATAGTTTTTCAGAATATATTTGCACATAACTTTTTTCTGAGCCTGTTAAAGAAAAAAAAAATCAATAAAACTTGTAGACAATATTTTTAGCTATAAAATAATGTAAATAATGATGGGTTTTCATTTATAATAAGGCACGTAGGCTGTTAATAAGGAGCACGGCGCGCGGTGGCTCGAACGCGCAGCGGTTCGCGGCGCCGCGAGAAGATACAAAAACCTAAGGAAAGTAATGATTAATTCATGTGTTTGCTTTATTTTTATAACAAATTCATCTAACGTTGAAGAGTTTTATTGTTATTTACCAGTTATAGTTCGGAGGGGAAGGGGGGAATATAAATATTTTCCCCTGCCCAATGAAGCGCTTTCATTATCCACTAACCGCCGTGCCCCGGTCTGGCTAAACAGTCATATTATGTTATATGATTGTTTGTAACATATTATTTAAATAAAGGTATGTGGGAAATTTATGGGAATCAGTTTACGCGTCCTCAACAGTAACCCACATGCTCCAGGGACATGAATATTCTCTGGCAAACAGAGCCTACACTTTAACAGCAGCGTCTCTTGTCCACGTAATGAGAGAAGAATACAAAGATATTGATGGGAAATTAAGACAAATAGAAAATATGTATCAAGATTTAGTTACGTGGAAAAAATATATGGAGGAGGTTAATAATGATGACAATCTAAAAGAGACGATTCCATATACTGAAGCAAGTGAAGACAGGATTAAGGAATCTTCGAGTAGGACTGCCAAGTTGTGGCTTTACCTTCTACATTGAATCGACCTCATGCTTAGATTTATATTTTCAGAGAAGTCCGGGAATCGGAAAATGCACTTAAATACTATAATAGTACAATAATTGTTGATATGCTTTCATTTTTCCACCCGGCAGGACATTTACTATACAAAAAATCAGCACATACCTATGTATGTTCAAAGTATGTTGCAACTCGAATCAAGAATAACTAAAGAAGAATATAAACTATTCACTGAAAATGGGTACTTTACAATAAGAAGAAGCGACAGATATTGGTCTGGTACGTGGACGGACATGATCATCGAGCAGTGTCTCATGCGACCAATGAAGTCAGTAGGAGGTTTGACACATGGGCGCGGAATCACTGACAGCGCTTTGTCAAAGTGGAAACTTGGAACCATTTACTGCGTGAAAGTGCAAGAGAGCATTGAAGAATTCATCGGTATAGAATTTCATTTTACTGAACAGCATGTTGAGCTGCGCGAATCACGGAAGAAAAGGGATGAGCTTGATATAGGAAAATATCAGAGATGTGCAAAATGGGTACCCAAAACCATTTGAAATGCAAAATGGAAATGGGTCAAAACTTTTCCATTTGAAAATGCAAAATGCAAAATGGTTTTTAGAAAAGCATTTGAAATGCAAAATGCAAAATACCTATTTTAAAAATGCATTGAAAATGCAAAATGGTTTCTCAGGTCAAACAATAATAATTATAGAATTTTTAAACAATTTTGTCATTTAATAATGGACATCAATGTAAAACAAACATATTACATGATGGTAAATCCAAAAACACCACGACTACAGATTATGAAACAACAAAAAATTTGCGTGGGACTAATGTTGCCAACGTAAAAACATAGAAACTGCTATCTAACATTTAATATTACAGCGTCATGGCCCCATGTTCAGTATTTGAATCAGTATTTTTTGTAATGGTATCACTCAATTGCCAGGGCTCCTACCAGGGAGCAACTTGACAAATGGAAATTATCTCTCATAGCGAGGTTGAGGACCGACTGATATTTGGGGCTTATGAAAAAATATGAGTGGAGATAGTAGGAAGAATGTTGCAAAAAAGCATTTAAAATGGAAAATGCATTGAGAAAAGCATTTAAAATGCAAAATGCAAAATGGTTTTTAGAAAAGCATTTAAAATGCAAAATGGAAAATACCCATTTTGCATTTTGCATTTCCATTTGAAATGGATTTATTTGAAATAAAGCACATCTCTGGAAAATATACATCATGGCTAAGACACCACAGCCCGTTCACCAAGCTCTCAGGGGAGCTGATGTCCTTTATCTTCAGGGTTTGTTTCAGATAATAGTGTCAATTGTGATAACGCTTATGAGGTGGGCCTGGCAGCTATGCAAAAATGAAAGGATGTAATTTTGGAGATATACGACGGAAAAGGAAATACATGGTGACTACCCAGCAAGATTCAAATCCGCAACTGTTAGGACAAGACAAGTTGCAGTAAACCCCCAGCAGCTAGTTAACAGAATACTGTGCATTAGTGATAGTCCTAGCATGCTTTAGACTTACTTAGGATATGAATTGGCTTCAAGACCCCTCCTATTTTTGATGAAGTCTCCCTTCGTAAAGGAACGAAATCATGTATGGCGAAAGTATTTAGCGAAAGTATTCTTGATGAAGTTGATTTGGAAAATGCTGCAATAGTCATCGATGGGGGATACCGTCTATACTCTGTTGTTTGGCAAACTGAAACTACTTAAGGAGACATCATTAAATCATACTCACGTTTCGTCCATACTAAATTTGGCAAACATTCTATTGTCGTTTTCAATGGATACCTTGAAGAACCAACTATAAAATATGAAGAGCAAATACGTAGGTCGGCTAACAACTCATCGTGCGATATTGAATTAAACTACAACGTTGTTTGACTAAGAAGGAAGCTTTCTTATCTAATAAGAATAACAACAAAAATAATGATTGAAGCACCGTGTCATGAATTTAGTGAATCTGGTTTGAAAACTGTCACAGCCGCAGGTGATGCCGATATTGACATTGTACTAACCGGCATCGAACAACTCAACATCTTCTTACAAGTGATTGTTGTTGGCAAGGATAGTGATCTTTTGGTATTACTTGTAAGTCTTGCTCCTGAAGGAAAATCTATTTTTTTCTGTAAAGATGTTGGTGGAAAGGCCCCTTCAAGAACTTTCTACATCATAGAGAAACCTATAATGTTACATAAAGATATTCAAAAACACATGCTATTTACCCATGCCATTACGGGCTGTCATACGACCTCATCTTTATATGGGTTAGGAAAGATAAAAGCTGTTGATAGCTACTCTAATTGAAACGAAGCTCTATACTATAATTTTACCAGACTAACGACAAAATCAGCTTTTATATCTAAATTTGACTTGGCAAAACTGCCACCGACTTCAGAATCGTGTCATCAACATTTGTTGAGAGTTTATTTGCAAGTACAGTTTTGGTTAGGAAACAAACTAAACCCTATAAACTGGGGATGGAGGTATGAAAATGTAAATGAAAATGGTGGAAAGAAGAAATTTTTGAAACCATTTGCTCCTGATAACATTCTTTCTCTGGTGTCCTGTTCCAGCAAGTCTGGATGTGGAAATTACTGTGGCTTCAGAAAATCTGGATTTACCTGCTCTGCCATGTGCTACAACCGTAACGGATTATCATGTCTGAACACACCCCAGTATGACAAAGAAATGGAAGACTCTCTTGACTAGAAAATTATTTGAATATTTGCCTAATTTTGTCAAAGATAATATTGATAAGTATATAATATAATTTACAAACCGTTTAGTCATTATAATATTTTTTAAGGTATATTTTAAGAAGCTTGTTTGAAAGTAAACCATTTTAGATCTAAGCTCTATTTTAAGTGATTTGTTGTTTCGGTATTTTATTGTGGTGAAAGGGTAGTCCCACGCTGTCGTAGGTATTTTTGGCTTATTTCACATAACTTTTTATTTTCTTCAGGGCCTCTTGTGTGGAGTTAATATATAAACAAAAATAAAATAACTTCATTTAAATAATAAGTTACAAACAATCATACAACATAATATGACTGTTTAGCCAGACCGGGCCACGGTGGTTAGTGGATAATGAAAGCGCTTCATTGGGCAGGGGAAAATATTTATATTCCCCCCTTCCCCTCCGAACTATAACTGGTAAATAACAATAAAACTCTTCAACGTTAGATGAATTTGTTATAAAAATAAAGCAAACACATGAATTAATCATTACTTTCCTTAGGTTTTTGTAATTTCTCGCTGCGCCCCGAACCGCTGCGCGTTCGAGCCGCCGCGCGCCGTGCTCCTTATTAACAGCCTACGTGCCTTATTATAAATTAAAACCCATCATTATATACATTATTTTATAGCTAAAAATATTTTCTACAAGTTTTATTGATTTATTTTTTTTGTTAACAGGCTCAGAAAAAAATTATGTGCAAATATATTCTGAAAAATTATTTTAAAAACTGATATTTTTCCTTTAATAATAACTTGTAGAGATTGTATAACTTTTTTCGCAAAAATAAAAGAATACAATTTTTTAGAATAACTAATAAGAAACTAAACAAAATATAATTAATTTGATTTAATAAAACCATTAAGGAGATATTAGCGTATTCCGAAAGGCTTTGAAAAATATATTCAAGAGGGGGTGGGGAAGGAAGCACAAAAGGGAAAGTCGGGGACTTTTGTAAAAATACATGTCTAAAGGTCTTCTAACATCTGTGAAAAAATCAGCTTCCGGGGAATTAGTTCCGACACAAAACCTTCATTGAATGGGCTAGAAGTATAATAATATACAGATGTACCTAAGCTGTAAAGCTGCCTACACACATCCAATTTCATCCATACTATGTGAGGTCGGGGGGCTCGGCTAAGTTTGTTGGTCTCTTGCAATAGCACGGCCAGTTTAACTGCGATGCAACATTTAGATGTATATTTTCCTTTATAAATTCTGCATGATCCAGCGATTTATCTCATTAGAGTAACTGTGATATTTACTCCCGCATTCTGGCATAAAAAGCATTTGTTCCCAAACAATCATTCTTTTATACGCCCTTTTTGTATGTACTGCTTGAAGAACTCCAAATCAAGTACTTTTATGTTTTATCTGGACTACGTTACAACACCCTCTGCGAATCTGTTTCAGTTTCGGCCCTTATAGATAGTTTTTAAAATCAATAATTTGAAAGGAAAATATTAAAATCAAACAATTTTAACAGTATTCGTGTTCGTGTTTGTGGTCGTGCCAATACCAAGAAAAGAGGGACTTCAGAAATAAGTGACACATACAAAGTGTAGTTTACAATAGCGGATAGCACGTAAAGGGGATGTAATAGGGATAGGTTACAAAATAACTAACGAAACTTACAAATTAACTATTTAATTGTAGTTTTTGCACAAAGAAATTCAGTCATTTTTATAAAACAGCTTGATTTACTTACTTTTATTTATGAATTCGCAAACTTAGATAGTGTTGTGCATAGGAAGCCTGCTGATTGTGTAATTGATGTATTTAATAAAATAATACAAATGAATTAAAATAAAAATATTTTATCGATCATCTTTTATTAGTAAAACAAATAATTACGAGCTTGCTGGGTAACATTTATAAAAACCAATCAATATTCAAACTCATACTTAATTATCTTTTAGAATGATTTTTTTAAATGTTGGTAGTTAAAAAATACCTACCTACTTACGGCGTTTTTCGTTAAAAATGCTATCCACTCGTAGGTAATTAAACCGACTTAAAATAAACATATTGCTTAACTTATTTCAAATTGTGAAAACGAGTAAATAATGAACAAACTAATTTTTACAATGCGAACAACAGACACCAGGCTGTATGGGTACCTACATAAGATAATACATCTCTAATAACGGAGGTTTGTTCGAGGCTCAAATTTTGATTCATTCCAACGAATTTATAGGTATCGCAATTTTGACCCCAAGACATTAATCCCCTTACTGTAATCACACAGGTGCACTGATTGCATATAGCACGATTCAAATGAATTCGAATTCAGAAAAGAAAATTCCATTGAAACGGAACGAAGTTAATTTTTAAACCCATAATAAAAAAATAACGCACCGGAAAACTTTTCAAATAATGGAACACATGTACGAATTTCGGTTGTTTTTGAAATCTGGTTCGATGAGCTCAAATTTGCTTTTCAAAATTGAATTCGATTGTTTGAAGAATTCAGACAAGCGACAAAGTACCTGCCTATAACATAATATTATATTATTTAAAAAAAATGGAACTGATTTGTTAGGAATCAAGAATTCCAACTATCCCGTAATCTTTCATTGAACGTATACATTTTTTCCCTTTCTTGCTAAAAAAACAATAAGTAGGTGTAAACAAGACAAAGGGGCTGTTTCTCAGTAACGTTTCGCAAAGACATCCGCTGTGGAAAGTGTGTAGGTATATATTAACCAATACATACAAGTTTAAGTGTGTGTTGTTTTGGTCAACTCTAATTGCACAACATATAAATATTATAACAGTAAAATTAAAATTAAAAAATACTGAATAAGAAGAGATTTTCCATTTAAATGTTAATGTTTTATTGGCTTATATGCCTTATTGGCTTTAATGTACTAAATACTCTGTAATGATCAGTAATTGAACTGCGTAATTTAGCTTATTTTTCGGTATAAAAACGTATTCTAATTATTATGACAAGATAAAGATAATTTAGCAGTCATCATCATTCACTCCATCGGCTTCCATATCGTCGATGACTGAGCCCGAGTCATCATCTGTCGTAGCTTCTTGGTACTGCTGATATTCAGAAATAAGGTCGTTCATATTGCTCTCAGCTTCTGTAAACTCCAAAACATCCATTCCTTCTCCGGTGTACCAGTGAAGAAATGCCTTTCTTCTAAACATGGCGGCAAACTGCTCGGAAATGCGTTTAAACAACTCTTGAATTGCCGTAGAGTTACAGATAAACGTGGCAGACATCTTCAAACCACGCGGAGGAATGTCACAAACGGCTGTCTTCATGTTATTCGGAATCCATTCAACGAAATAACTCGAATTCTTATTCTGGATGTGAATCATTTGCTCGTCTATCTCTTTCATTGACATATGCCCCCTAAAAATAGCAGCCACAGTCAAATATCTCCCGTGTCGAGGATCGCAAGCTGCCATCATGTTCTTAGAGTCAAACATTTGTTGTGTCAGCTCTGGAACTGTCAACGCCCTGTACTGTTGATTGCTGATGGATGTTAGAGGAGCAAAACCAGGCATGAAAAAATGCAGACGAGGAAATGGCACCATGTTCACGGCTAGTTTTCTCAAATCCGCATTCAATTGTCCGGGGAAACGTAGACAAGTCGTGACGCCAGACATTGTCAAAGAAACGAGATGATTCAAGTCCTTATAACCTGGGTTCGGCAGTTTTAAAGTTCTGTAGCAGATGTCGTACAGTGCTTCGTTATCTATACAGTAAGTTTCATCCGTGTTTTCGATGAGTTGATGGATGGATAGCGTTGCATTGTATGGCTCTACAACAGTGTCAGAAACTCTTGGGGATGGTACAACAGAATAAGTATTCATGATTCTGTCAGGGTATTCTTCTCTGATCTTGCTCATGAGTAAGGTTCCCATTCCGGATCCGGTGCCCCCGCCGAGGGAGTGGGTTAATTGAAATCCTTGGAGACAGTCGCAATTTTCGCACTCTTTGCGGACGACATCCAAGACAGCGTCTACAAGTTCTGCGCCCTCCGTGTAGTGACCTTTGGCCCAATTGTTGCCAGCTCCGGAGTGGCCGAATACGAAGTTGTCTGGACGGAAGAGCTGGCCGTATTCTCCGGATCTGACGGCGTCCATGGTTCCTGGCTCCAGATCGAGCAAGATAGCGCGAGGAACGTATTTCCCGCCGTCAGTCTTGGTGGCACCTGAAATTTAAAAAAAATATTATAGAGTCTGATAAAGAAGAGAATGCTGCTGATGCGTAGAAACCATAGACATATGAATATTAGTAGACCTGCCCTAAGTGATTAAAAGCGTATTATCCCCACTCCCCATACCGGTTCCATTGGAGCCGGCTGGGCTCGCGTATGGCCTCAAGTGAAATTTGAAAACGTGACGTCATCATTCTTGTGCGAACTATGGTCGAGGCATCATCGGTTCATTTTACGAAATAACACGGCAAAATGTTGACTTGTGATATGAAAACTTGTAAAAATAGATGTGAAAAAGAGAATAAACCCAATTGTCGTATTACATTCCATAAGTAAGTATTATTTTACTTTATTTTAAGCTTATTCACACCGTATTATATGGATCAGTTTTAGAAACATATACTATCACCAGCGGCGTAGCTACCTAGGGGCTACGTGGGGCAGTGCCCCGGGGCCCTCAAGCTCAGGGGGCCCTCGAATCTTTACCAGAAATCTCGATCGAACTGAACTTTTGGAAATTTCTCCCATTTTCAAAATAAATATGACAGGTTGCAACTTGCAACCCCACTTTAATCATGACAACTCAGTTGAGAGAAATTCAAAAGTTATGCCTAGGGAATTCCCCTAAATTCTTTCTGTAGGTTGGCAGTGTTTTCAATTTGACGAATAGTGATATGCGCATCATTCCCCAACGACACTTGTAGCGTATTAAAATATGGATAAAAAGAAGAAACCCAGTGGTGCATTTAAACGCAAACAACGCCAAGAAAGAGAAGATAGTAAACAAAAATTGCCCAAATTTGACAAGTTTTTTAGTCAGCCTTCTGCAAGTACATCTGGCCAAAATATTTCTATTGATAGTGACTCAAATAATGTGGTAACTGCAGTGTTGGTTGAGAAGCCTACTTAAGAAGATTCGACAATTATTTCAGTTGGAGATACCTCCGCCGCCGATCGTGTGAACGTGGATGATGTTTGCATGACACAAATAAGAGCGGAGGGTTTGGAGGAACCACAGACCTCAAATCTTGTTATGACTTGGGAAACTTCACGAACAAAATATTAAGTGATAATGAAAAACGTCAAATTCTTGATATGGGGCCTTTACAGCCTTCAGGACCTTTTCCAACAGACATCAACCAAAACAATAGGTGTTTTTCAAAATCGTACTACTTTTCGTGTTCTAAATATGGGCCAGTTAATCGTTTTTGGTTGTGTTATTCCAAAATACTAGACGCTGCCTATTGTCAACCCTGCTGGTTATTTGCTTCACAAAGGAATAATGTTTGGTGTATGGGAATTCGAGATTGGAAGCATTTATCAGAAAGAATTAAACAACACAGTTGTTCGAGTGGCCATTCGGAAGCATGTGCTGTGTACGAATTTTGGAATAAAAACGATACTAATGCTATCGACAAGGAACTTGAAAATGAAATTCGCAAAGAAGCATCATTTGTTCTTCAAAGGTTATGCGATATCATACTTACCCTAGCAAAGAGTTCTTTGGCTTTGAGAGGACATCAAGAAGACTTAAGTCAGGAAGGATACCATCTGTCTGTCTATCTGTATGCCCAAAGGTAATAATAATTATTTATAAGTTTTTTTATCGTTTTATTTTGTTTATTAACTGTTTAACTTGACTTGACTTTTTTGAGATATTTTTTTTTTTATGTTTTTAAGATCTACACGATATCTGAGTGCAACAATTCAAAATGAAATGATTGAGAGCTTGGGGACCAAACTCGAAACCCATCTACTAGAACAAATTAGAGCGTCACCGTTTTTTGCCATCATAATGGATACGACTAAATAGAGGGTCAATACGATATCTGCAATAAAACTTCGTTATTTTGATATTATCAAAGCATTATCAGAAATAGTTCTAAAGAGTCCTAATAAAGATGAGCGTAGTGAAGCAGAGAGTATTAAAACAAAAATGCTAAATTTCGAGTTCGTGTTGCTTTGCGAATTCATGCACAGTGTATTGAACGACATCAATTATGCATCCAAAACTTTACAAAAATGCGACATCAATTTGGGCGAGGCGAGTAAAGTTTTAGCAGAGACCAAAGCAAAGTTGCAAATTTATAGAAATGATTTCGAATTATTCAAGTGCAAAGCCAGTGAAACTGCAAAAAAATATGGTATTGATACACATTTTCAATAAAAAAGGCAAAGAAAAGTTTAAAAATATTTTGATGAATTAGCTGCTGATCACCGATTTCCAAACCGAGAAAAAATATTTAAAATTGAGATTTTCAATAATGTACTAGACACAGAAATATCTCAATTAGATACACGATTTATTGGTATGAGTGCAGTCTGTCATATATTCGATTTTATAACACCAACATTTTTGTTACATGTTGATGAAGCAACTTTATTACAAAAGTGTGACTAATTCCAAATAAAATATTCAGATATAATAGGCCATAGTTTTTCACTTCAATTTATTAATATTTACCATCTAGTTTTACCTCAACTAACTCAAGCATGGACTGTTCACCAATTATGTAAGGAAATAATGAGCAAATATGGAGTGCTAGAATGCGACCTAACGGAAGTATTTACAGCAATGTTATTATTCTTTACAATTCCTGTCACTTCTGCAGCAACTGAAAGGTCATTTAGCAAATTAAAAATAATAAAAAATAATTTAAGAAATAAGATGGGCCAAGCTCGACTCCCGGCATTTATCGCTAGTAGCAATTGAAAACAAAACTGCATCAAGCCTGGATTTAAACGAAGTCATTGATACTTTTGCGAAAACTAAAGCTAGGAAAAAATTGTAAATATAATTGTTATTTAGTCAGTTGGTAGGCCCGACCTTTATATAATAAACCCTTGAATCTTCTCTATTTCGTTTTATTAGCCAAACCTACACCAAGTATTAATTGTAATTTATATTGTTACTGTTTAATATTTTTATTACCTGCCCTGCAGTCTGCAATGCACAAAAAAGAGCTTAAGTAGCTTAGCATTTGTAAAGTGTTTGTATTATTTCATATTTTTATTTGATAAAACCTAATCAGTTTACATAGCAGTGGGGCCCCATTTTTTTAATTTGCCCCAGGGCCCTTGGTTACCTAGCTACGCCACTGACTATCACATCACAATGTAGCGATTCTCAAGTGTGCTCATCGTTGTTTACTGGGGTAAGTAAATTATGAAACATTTGTAAAAGTGTCTTAACTAAATACTCTGAAACTAACTACCACTCTGCAAACAGAAGAAATTTACTTTGCCGAATTTGGACTTCGCAAATTAGTTCATAACGTGGCGAGTAATTTGCGCTCCCATGTAAAAATGTCTATTCATTCAAAAGCAGATTTTACTTTTAAGAAGTAAATGGTGATATTATAATGCGAGATGCCTATTTACTGTCAGATTGATTTATTGACGAATCACAGTCAGCTTAACCCCCTTCGTTCTTCAACAGTTGATTTTACCCCTCGCCATTATCTTCTCGTCTATTAATTCCTATGTCTGTGGTAGAAACGCATTTTGGTAGTAGGTAGAGGTCAACCGAAGAAAAAATCATCAAAATAGATATCAGGCCTTTATCATCTTTGTGGATGCAGTGTGGAGGGTCTTTATAGGGTATTAACTATCATTTAGAGAATTTCTTTCGGAAGGTTTATATGTATAATACATGCATATTATATTTATATAAAGTAGAGAAAAGACGATGTTTTGTAATCAAGTCATAAAAATAATATTTTCGGGCTTACATTGCTAACGCTGGCTAAACCTTATGAGATACATCAAAATAAACTACTACGGAATTGTACATCTTAAAAAGGCCTACAAAAAGTTCTCAATGGTATATGTATATCTCCTAAGGATAACCCCTAGCAACGCCGGGAACATGTCAGCTAGTTATACACAAAAATACAATAAATTGATCTTACTTTGGTTACACTGACACGCCTACAACATAATTCTTTTATTTTATATCTTGTCAAAGTACATTTATTATGATTCTATTTTCTTTGTATTACAGAGTTGATAAACGGTACCTATTGTACTAGATAACAGTACGTAGTAGTTTTAGTCGGTCGTCTGAGAAAATGTCGGATTATCAAAGACTCTCAAAATTTAATTCGCATTAAGGCACTGGCGTCTTGTGTCTTTAATCTGTACATTTAGGTGTTTAAATGAAATTGGTGTGATTAGATGACATGTCACTTTGCAGCATCAGTGGATGAGCCAGGATGATGGAAAATAATTGATTAATAGCTGACGTCAACGAACTAATCTGTCTCCGAAATAACAAGATAGACGAGTACCAACCTCGTGTCTACGATCTCTAAATAAAGACTAACTAACTAACCATCACGTTAATTCGCAGGGGTAGACGGAGAGGATAGACTGACAACCAACTCGGTATTGGATAAAAAACCCCTGGACATGGCAATAGTACTATGTTTATTGGTTTATTTAAATACAAACGGCAAAAAATGTGCCATTATCATAAATATCAAGTAAGAAAGCATAAGGTATGAAGTATACATCATACATTTTAAGTGTAATATACGGTATAAAGTGTAAGGTTAAGTTAAGTATAAATAATAAATTATAAAAAAACAAGTATAAAAGGTAAAAACAACAAAATTATTGTTAATAATGACTTAGAAGAAATATTTGCCAACTATGCCAAACATAAATAGCATAAATGATTATCAATGTAACGATAATGTAATCAATTATGTATGCTTAATTACTTATCTATTGATACTTGCGGACAAAACATGTTGTACGAATGATATTAAAATGATATATATATCGAATGATATAATTGTTGGGTTATGTGATATAATGTGTATTTGTTGGGTTAGCTGGAAGAAATAGGATGTAACCTATAAGTTATACCCTTTGTACTCTTTTTGTGCAATAAATATTTTATTGAATTTTGAATTCATGAACCTGAAAAGCCCTGGACAGATCATTAATGCGATTTTGTATGAATGGCATTGAAGCCAAATCTAGGGTGAGGGGAAATTGCAAGAACCTAAACAGCCCTGGACAGATCATTAGTGGGATTTTGTTTGAATGGCATTGAAGCCATATCTAGGGTGAGGGGAAATTGCAAGAACCTAAACAGCCCTGGACAGATCATTAGTGGGATTTTGTTTGAATGGCATTGAAGCCATATCTAGGGTGAGGGGAAATTGCAAGAACCTAAACAGCCCTGGACAGATCATTAGTGGGATTTTGTTTGAATGGCATTGAAGCCATATCTAGGGTGAGGGGAAATTGCAAGAACCTAAACAGCCCTGGACAGATCATTAGTAGGATTTTGTTTGAATGGCATTGAAGCCATGTCTAGGGTGAGGGGAAATTGCAAGAACCTAAACAGCCCTGGACAGATCATTAGTGGGATTTTGTTTGAATGGCATTGAAGCCATATCTAGGGTGAGGGGAAATTGCAAGAACCTAAACAGCCCTGGACAGATCATTAGTGGGATTTTGTTTGAATGGCATTGAAGCCATATCTAGGGTGAGGGGAAATTGCAAGAACCTAAACAGCCCTGGACAGATCATTAGTGGGATTTTGTACGAATGGCATTTAAGCCAAATCTAGGGTGAGTGGAAATTGCAAAAACCTAAACAGCCCTGGACAGATCATTAGAGCGATTTTGTATGAATGGCATTGAAGCCAAATCTAGGGTGAGGGGAAATTGCAAGAATCTAAAAAGCCCTGGACAGATCATTAGTGGGATTTTGTATGAATGGCATTGAAGCCAAATCTATGGTGAGGGGAAATTGCAAGAATCTAAACAGCCCTGGACAGATCATTAGTGGGATTTTGTATGAATGGCATTGAAGCCAAATCTAGGGTGAGGGGAAATTGCAAGAATCTAAACAGCCCTGGACAGATCATTAGTGGGATTTTGTATGAATGGCATTGAAATCAAATCTAGGGGTGAGGAGAAATTGCAAGAACCCAAACAGCCCTGGACAGATCATTAGTGGGATTTTGTATGAATGGCATTGAAGCCAAATCTAGGGTGAGGGGAAATTGCAAGAACCTAAACAGCCCTGGACAGATCATTGGTGCTATTTTGTATGAATGGTATTGAAGCCAAATCTAGGGTGAGGGGAAATTGCAATAACCTAAACAGCCCTGGACAGATCATTGGTGCTATTTTGTATGAATGGCATTGAAGCCAAATCTAGGGTGAGTTTTACTACACATACACCTCAGGGATCTCATTTGTTAAGCATTCAGTCTACTTTCTTCCTTCCTTTACTGGTTACATGCCTCACTGCCAAACATCAGGGTAGGTACCATCTTGTGGTTCATAAATAGGTTATCAAGATATATTCCTTTTGTGAAAAACATCGGACATGTAGAATTCAGAAGTTATATAAATTAAACTAGTAACCGTCTACGACTTCTTTCACCATTCACTGTTGTTCATTAAGAGGAAACAACAAGCTGAAAATGTGCATATTCTTGGTATACCTTATATTGTAGGTAATAGGCATTAAAATCGCTTGACAAACGGAGTCTAGAAATGTTCGATTTCAAACACAAAACTGGTCTTTTATTTATTTTGTAAATAATTTTATAAGAAAGCAAAAAAGTTAATCAAGTGAAACTGTCACAGATAATCTTAGCTATAATACTGTATTTTTTAAAATTCGTTTCCTTTACGCGTTCATACATTTCTATGGAAAAAAAATTTTTTTTCGTAGTTTACATTTTTATTTTTTATGGAGTAATTTATTTTTATTTGTATTCTACTCAAGCGAAACGATAGAAAAACCTTCAATTTATCTAAAGCATATTTTTTGGTATTAATAATGTACACCAATTCGTTGTAAAGATTAATCAAAATTGAGATTTAGCATTAAGCTTCGCCTTAAATCGAATAATTCCGGTGCAGAGATATTGCTCGGGCGTCCCCGACTTCTCCTACCATACAAACCGCTCTCTAAACACTCCTGACACTAATAAGAAAAAAACTTTTCAGCGATATCGTTCGACTACTTTTCGAGTTAGGCGAGCACAAAAAAACGAAGGGTGAATTCACAGACTGTGTTTGTACAGTCTGTTCCAAGTTTGTAAAACTATCCACTAATTTATGTCTAAAAGACGAAAAATTCAAATTCCGATCAAGGAGAAAAACATTCCCTAAATACAAAAACAAAATTCAAAATGCAAACAAAAATTCTAAATACAAACATTCTGTATCCCATGGCGTCAGTCCATCGTTTATTTTCTTGTTTTCTAACACGTGCTTGCTTTCATAGGGAAACGTTCCCGTTTTATATTTATAAACACTTCAGCTGCTGTTACTAACTGTGGTATGAAAATAAACCACGTCTCTTAAACTAACAGGGGATTCAAAACCATTTGTCCGCGAGCACTATGGGATTATTTTATTAAGAGGAAGCTACAAGGCAAAAATGTGTATATTCTTGGTATACCTTATATTGTAGGTAATGGGCATTAAAATCGCTAGACAAGCGGAGTCTAGAAGCGTTCGATTTCAAGCAAAAAACTGGTTTTTATTTTTATTTTCTAAATAGTTTTATAAGAAAGCAAAATAGTTAATCAAGTGAAACTGTCACAGATAAGCTTAGCTATAATACTGTATTTTTTAAAAGTTTTTTTCCTTTATGTCTTCATACAATTATATTGAAAATAAAAAATTTTTGCTGTTTACATTTACATTTTTTATTTAGTAATTTATTATTTTATTTGTGTTCTACGCAAGCGAAGCGATAGGAAAACCTTCAATTTATCTAAAGCATATTTTTTGGTATTCATAATATTCACCAATTCGTTATAAAGCAAATCTTAATATTGACATGAATGTTATTTTTATTAAAGAAATAACTAACTAACCTACCAACCATCACGCCGTTTCTCCGCAGGGTTAGGCAGAGAGGACGGACCGCCAAACAACTCGGTCTTGGGACACACTTCTTGCCTCATTCACATTCATATATCGTCTCATACATACTCTGCTATTATTCTGACTCTTGACATGGCCTGACTCGAGTATCCGATTCACTTGATCGTGCCAGGACGCCTTCCTCGAGCATCCCCGACTTTTGCTACCTTTCGCATTTGAGTCGTAAATATATATTTTTTTCTTTCAGCCGACAAAATACTGTTAATGTGTTAGTCAATTTAAATAGCTTTATCAAAATATTCCCCTACTTGATGAAAAAAAACTTCAATAATACTTCATTGAAATTGATGTACTTAATCTACTAACAACATCGGAGTATTTTTTTCCTAGCTGTTGAATCCGTCGCATAGGAGTGTAATATTGCAACAATAATATGATAGGTTTTTAGATAATAGAATTGCTACAATAATATGATAGGTTTTGGCAAAGAAAATATATTTAAGTCGATTACGGGTTTCAGGTAAAAATTTGTACTTGTCTTTTTCTTTATGATTTGAATTATTAATTTTTTAGTCAACAGATCTTTGAATGTATTTACTTGAAATTCTTCGAATATATGCATTCGCAAAACATATAAATGAAGTTACAACACCAGTAAAAAAACGAGGAAATTAACAAACTGAAGATGAGGAATGCTTGCAAGTCAAAATCTCATTTAAGCTGTAATTCTGTATTATGGAATATTTGGAGTATTCATGTAACAATAAAAAGGTTTAGCATCCCTGCATTAGCAGGAGCTTCTAAGTGCTGCTTTTAGACATAAATAATGTTGAGATGAGCCGCAAGCCCTTCATCGAGATAGATATAAAAAAAGCAAAGGGAAATGTAGTTTCTCCAGCGCATAATCCACGACAGTGCAAGAAAATAAAACGAAGCAAAACGGAACGGTGTTCCGGTTTGTAAAATCCATCCGCTATAAATAATATATCAAATCTCTTTTCTATAATAATATATTAGTGATAATCCTAAGAAGAATTCATATCATATCTCCATCTATAATCTGTATAATATCACCATCAGCTTAATTAATATTCATAGAATACAAATTGGTGCTGATTGCTAATAGTATGGATGATCTACAGTCTCTCGTGTCTAGGATGAATGAAGTATGCACGAAGAATGAGTTAATGATGAATATAAGTAAGTTTAAAGTAATGGTGTTTGAAAGAGAGAGTACGAAAACAGTGTGCAATATAGTTGTGAATGAGGAATACTTGGAGCAGGTGGATGAGTTTGTGTATTTAGGGAGTAGGTATGTTTACGAGAGATGGGAAGGCTGACAGAGATATTGAAAGAAGAGTAAATGCAGGTAACTCCATTAATGGAGGACTGAACGCAGTTGGCGCTAACAAAAAAATGTCCAAAAAGCGAAGTTAGCAGTCCACAATGGAGTGCTGGTACCTACCCTGATGTATGGAAAAGAGGCATGGAACTGGCAAAGAATGGATGAAAGTAGATTGAATGCTGTTGAAATGAGATCCCTGAGGCGTATGTGTGAAAAAACCATGTATAATCGTGTGAGGAATGTGGACATCCGCAAAGAGTTCAAGGCTGATATAAGCGTAATGACTAAGATTAAGAAAGGGACGCTTAGATGGTTTGGGCATACAGAGCAAATGAGCGAAGAAAGGAGTGTAAGGAGGATATATGATACAAATGCGAATGGTAGCAGAAGTCGGGGACGCCCGAAGAAGACATGGCACGATCAAGTGAATCAGATACTCGAGTCGGGCCATGTCAAGAGTCAGAACAATAGAAGAATATGTATGAGACGATGTATGAATGTGAATGAGGCAAGGAATGTGTGCCAAGACCGAGTTGTTTGGCGGTCCGTCCTCTCTGCCTCCCCCTGCGGGGAAACGGCGTGATGGTTAGTTAGTTAGTTTTAGTTTAGAATACAAAATAAAATCCTATGTTTTCTAAGTTTTAAAATAAGTATTTCAGCAATTTTGTTAAACTATAACACTATTTAAAATAAATGAATATGCATCGTAAAAGTACTAGATGTCGGGATTTATTTCAGTGCAGAAATTCTGGGACTAACTACCATATGTATTCGTCATTGCCCAAAATGCTAGTATTTCTATATAAAATTCTAAATGATGCATTTCATTAATCCAGAGTTGCTTGCATTGATATGCTTTGGGATTCCACTTCCTAATACTAGGAATCGGGATTTATTTATTATCAGTGCAAAAATTCTGGGACTAACTACAATATGTAATCCTCATTGCTCAGAATACTTATGGAGGCAAATATTTATACCGAGTTACCGGACATCTTTAATGAAAAACCCCTTATAAGGGCGTTAATAAATAAATAAATAAAAATAAATTATCAAAGTCAAATGGCGATATTCGATGTCAGGCAAGTGTTGGAGAGATAGATCGCATCCTAAATGGGTTAGAACAAAAATGTATTGATTCAGTATCTTCATTGGTTTCCATTCAAATGGGTTAGAATTAAAAGTTATCAATTTAGTATCTCCATTGGTTTCCATTCAAATGGGTTAGAATTAAAAGTTATCAATTCAGTATCTCCATTGGTTTCCATTCAAATGGGTTAGAATCAAATGTATTAATTCAGTATCTTCATTGGTTTCCATTCAAATGGGTTAGAATCAAAAGGTATTAATTCAGTATCTTCATTGTTTTCCATTCAAATGGGTTAGAATCAAATGTATTAATTCAGTATCTTCATTGGTTTCCATTCAAATGGGTTAGAATCAAATGTATTAATTCAGTATCTTCATTGGTTTCCATTCAAATGGGTTAGAATCAAATGTATTAATTCAGTATCTTCATTGGTTTCCATTCAAATGGGTTAGAATCAAATGTATTAATTCAGTATCTTCATTGGTTTCCATTCAAATGGGTTAGAATCAAAAGTTATCAATTCAGTATCTCATTGGTTTCCATTCAAATGGGTTAGAATCAAAAGTTATCAATTCAGTATCTCATTGGTTTCCATTCAAATGGGTTAGAATCAAAAGTTATCAATTCAGTATCTCATTGGTTTCCATTCAAATGGGTTAGAATCAAAGGTATTAATTCAGTATATTCATCGCCTTGGCGAACGGCAACCATCCTGAATAAATGTTGCTTGAAATGGGTTTAGCTGTGTTTCGCAACCAGATCAGAATATTCAGGTAGGTACTTCTCAACCTTCCTCTACTTCATATCCTTCCCGTTCCCATTCCCTTCAACCTCAAAATACGTATTCCCAACGGGGGATGCAGTGGTACCTACCGATTGGCCATGAGTAATTAAAAATAATAATAATTGCCAAGGTTGCCGGTAACGAAAATAACTTTCAATTTAGAAATTAAGGTGTAGCACTGCGTAGTGATCCAAAATAACGTATTTTTGGTTTGACAATTTGATCGCTAATAATTTATAAGCCCAGAAAAAAATAAAGTATCAGGACAATAAAAACTGCTTTAAAGTTCAAAATCTCCTACTTACGAGCGATTTTTCGGTTATGGTTTTATTGTATAATGTGACAAATGAAAATGATCGTAAAAAATTTAAATGTTTGTGCCTAAAATTCACAAAATAAAATGAAACAATGTTTTTATATTGCGTAAATCAAAACAGGCGGCTGGTGTTAAGGCGAAGCTTAAAGCCAAATCACCATTTTGACTAATCTTTATAACGAATTGGTGTACATTATGAATACCAAAAAATATGCTTTAGATAAATTGAAGGTTTTTCTATCGTTTCGCTTGAGTAGAATACAAATAATAAAAATAAATTATTCAACAAAAAATATAAATGTAAAGTACTAAAAAAAAAATTTTCAATAGAAATTTATGAACGCGTAAAGGAAACAACTTTAAAAAATACATTATTATAGCTAAGGTTATCTGTAACAGTTTTACTTGATTAACTTTTTTTGCTTTCTTATAAAATTATTTACATAATAAATAAAAACCAGTTTTGTGCTTGAAATCGAACGTTTCTAGACTCCGTTTGTCAAGCGATTTTAATGCCTATTACCTACAATATAAGGTATACAAAGAATATACACATTTTTGGATTGTAGCTTCTTCTTAAGCGGGAATTTAAACTTTATCGCCATCTACTTAAGGAGTGTTATTGTTAGCGGCCCGATTCTAAATGTTACACGACGTGGTGCATCTAATTCATAATCTGCTCTTTCATAGATGGCGCTAATTTAATTATTTCATAAAATACACGTTTCGCAAGTTATGCTTTAAAATATTAAGAAGAAATATTTGTTTGCGCCCGTACATATACAATGTGAATAGGAACAAAGAGTATTATCCGTATAACAACTCAATTCTTTCAAATAGTACTATCCGTATAACAACTCAATTCATTCAAATAGTATTATCCGTATAACAACTCAATTCTTTCAAATAGTATTATCCGTATAACAACTCAATTCTTTCAAATAGTATTATCCGTATAACAACTCAATTCATTCAAATAGTATTATCCGTATAACAACTCAATTCTTTCAAATAGTATTATCCGTATAACAACTCAATTCTTTCAAATAGTATTATCCGTATAACAACTCAATTCATTCAAATAGTATTATCCGTATAACAACTCAATTCTTTCAAATAGTATTATCCGTATAGCAACTCAATTCTTTCAAATAGTATTATCCGTATAACAACTCAATTCTTTCAAATAGTATTATCCGTATAACAACTCAATTCTTTCAAATAGTATTATCCGTATAGCAACTCAATTCTTTCAAATAGTGTTATCCGTATAACAACCCAATTATTTCAAATAGTATTATCCGTATAACAACTCAATTCTTCCAAGAAAGGCATACAAATACAATATTGGAGTTAAGCAGGACAGGATGGGTCCCTGACTCGAATAGGACAAGGAGAAGAAGAAGATATGAGATAATTTAGGATATTTGGAAATCTTACCAGAAGCTTCATTGTAGTAGACGTTGATTCTTTCCCTCTGCAGGTCAGAAGTTCCCCTGAAGACGCCAGTCTTGTCGATTCCGTGCTCCTCGGATATTATCTCCCAGAACTGCAAACAGAAAAAAAACATATACATAATATATTGTAGAGTGTTTTTGTATTGTATCTTTACAATATATATATATTTTTTTAATTCTTTAAAAGAAAGACAAACATTCCCGGGTTACGGATAACCTGACAATATTTGGAAATCTCCTACTACCACCACAGTAAGCGGAAAATGTTGCTTGTGTTGTGATTAAGGATTTAGCCAGCCGAGGAATTGAACACACTACGCCTGGGTGGGACCCAAACGCGATGTCAACTCAGCCACCGACCGGTCTAAATAATATAAACAGTCTATTTGTGCGCTTAGTTCTTTTAAACTACGCAACGGATTTTGATAGGATTTTCACTATTATTTAGAGAATTTCTTCCGAAAGGTTTGTATGTATAGTACATGCATGTTATATTTATAGAAAGTAGAGAAAAGTCAATGTTTTGTAATCAAGTCGTAAAAAAATATATTTTCGGGCGCTTACATTGCTAACGCTGGCTAAACCTTATGAGATACATCAAAATATATACTACGTAATTGTATATCTGAAGAGGAAGCTACAAGCAAAAATGTGTATATTATTGGTGTGTCTTATATCGTCACGAATCTAGGTAATAAGCATTAAAATCGCTTGACAATCGGAGTCTATAGAAACGTTCGATTTCAAGCAAAAAACTGTTTTTTATTTATTTTGTAAATAATTTTATAAGAAAGCAAAAAAAGTTAATCAAGTAAAACTGTCACAGATAATCTTAGCTATAATACTGTATTTTTAAAAGTTTTTTCCTTTATGCGTTCATACATTTCTATCAAAAAAATGTTTTTTTTTAGTAGTTTACATTTTTTTTGAGTTATTTATTTTTTTATTTGTATTCTACTCAAGCGAAACGATAGGAAAACTTTCAATTTATCTAAAGAATATTTTTTGGTATTAATAATGTAAACTAATTAGTTATAAAGATTAATCAAAATAGTGATTTAGCATTAAGCTTTGCCTTAATTGGCTAAGTACGCCTGGTATGAACCCGACGAATTAGTCCAATAATATAACATTAGCACGTACGAAAAAATATTATTTAGCTAATGATGCACAAGAGTCCCAACTCCTCCGAATTGACTGGATCGAGTGGGACTATGGCATCCCATTTGGGGTGTGTTGTGAAGCTGAAGGGGTGGGGGGAGGGTTAATACGTGGAAGAAGCAGTTTGAGAAGTACCTCGTAGTTAGAAATTACGTCGTATCAGAGTTTATAAGAGTTTTACGTAGAATTATGATTAACTGATTGTACAACAATATCTAAAACAATCCGAAGCATTTCCTCCTTGCATTCCGCAAAGTGTTTCTTGGTTTATGAGTAATTTTTATGATACTTATCAGGAAAGTTATCAGTTGAACAATTGGAGTAAAATATGCTGATGTACATTTCGTAGAATGATGCAATTTACTCATATGTTTTATGCAGAATTCTTGCCTGAACAGACTATGCAATAATTACAATAGCGTATTATCCAAGGTCGATATTTTCAGTTGCGAAATTACCAAATACAAGAGGTCCGTAAAAGAATATTTCTCTGATGGTTTGTGAATAAGGTTATGTCTCTATTGTTTATATTTCTATTATAATTTGATTTATATCTACAACCTCTCTCCATGGTTATAAATTTATTGATAAATGTTTTGCTTTATAAATTTTTCGTTTTATATAATCTTTCGTTTTGTATAAATTTTTTGAATTCATATTCATTTCTTACAATTCAATTATTCCTTATTATCCTGTCTCAGTAGAGGTAAAGTCACAAGGAGGAAATCCATAATTGGTTTTATTTTGTCTATACAGGGTGTCCGGAAACTCGTAGTACAAGCGGGAAACTGGTGAATCTACATCACATTTGGAGTCGATTTTGTAGTGTATTTTTTTTTATTTGAGCTTTCGTTATCGAGTAAATCAAGTTTGAAGTTGATTTTTTTTTTTTTAATTTTTTTTTTTAATCAAATTCTTATAAATTATTACTGAAGATCAAAGTACCCAACTAATTAAAACTATTTGAAAGTAAAACAAATGAAGAAACTCGGATTTGAAGCATTATTTTGAAATCACCCTTCATTTAACCCGGTGTAATCATAAAATATTTCTGCTCTGCAGGGTTAAAACATCTGTTATTCAACCCTAAACACCAGAAAAAACTTTAACCCTAAAATAGCCGAAAAATATTTTTTTTTGGTTTTTTTTTTTTTTTTTTGAAAATGCTCAAATCAAAAAACTTTATGTTTTTTTGGGTTCCCCATGTGGTGTAGATTCTCCAGTTTCCCGCTTGTACTACGAGTTTCCGGACACCGTGTATAATACTTATGTACAAAACTGAAATAAATGTAAACTGTCGATTTCCCGAAAATTAATAAATAAACAATATTTTCAGTAAATTTGAAAAGAATAAATATTTTTTAAATTTAAGATAGAGAGTGGATATTGACATTTCACGACGGGTCTGCATGTTATCGCGATATATCAATGATTGATTGATTGATTGGAGCAGTCGCCTGATAAGCTGAAGATACCAATGCTCTAATTTCAGTGAAATAAACATTTTTAAGTACACCTATTTGCAATTCACTTTTGTTTTATCACGAATGAATTAAAGCAAATCTTGGAAGTTTAAATCAACACACATTCCGACATTCGATCGAGCTGAAACACGGTAGATAATAATAATAATAAATGAGATAAATAAATAGATAATAATAAAAAATAAAAATAATGATTAATTGTCTTCTTTTCTAAGTAAAATATAGAGAAAATGATATCCTCACAGGGATCTCCCGTGCTGAGGGTTTCATTTACATTTTATAATTTAATTATAAGAAAATTAATATTACAAGAAAGTAACATGTGAATTTAATTATGTACATATTATTATTTTTTTAATAATTTTAAACTAAGTAAGATATGTGTTTTTCTGTATAGCTTAGTGTTTTTTTGTATAGTTTAGTTTAGTAGATTCTGTTTTAGTCTGTGTTTGATATTAGTACCTATATTTTCTATTTCAGATCTCCCTATATTAAGTATCCAGCTTTTTATTTGAGATTTAAATGTTATAATGTTGAGGTTTTTGAGTGAAGTGGTATTTTATAGACTTGTTGTCGATGCCAATGCATTCTATCAATTTTTCATCTGTGACAGTTTCACTTGATTTACTTTTTTGCTTTCTTATAAAATTATTCACAATAAATAAAAACCAGTTTTGTGCTTGAAATCGAACGTTTCTACTCTGTTTGTCAAGCGATTTTAATGCCTATCACCTACAATATAAGGTATACCAAGAATATACTATTTTTTGGCTTGTAGCTTTCTCTTAATATACGAAATAAATATCTGTCCTACCCGATCGGCATTTGGCGACGTTGATAGAGTTGTTGACTCCAGTTCCTGGGTAGGAAGGTTCAATCCTGCGTTAAGCCAAGTTTTTTAAATAGATGTATTATATAAAAACAATATAGTAAAATAGATGTTTAATACACAAACTAAATAGTGAAATAGATGTTTTATATAAAAACAATATAGTAAAATAGATGTATTATATAAAAACAACATAGTAAAATACAGGGTTTTCCAATAAGAGTTTTCAATAAGAGTTATTTTGAATAGCCCGCTATTTCGGTAGATGTTACTTTTGAAGCTGTCATTTTTTGACATTTGACAAGTAAAAACTAAGCCATTAATAAAAATGGAAAGATACACGCTTCAACAACGCATTGAAATTATTAAAATTCGCTTGAGTGAATCAAATGCAAGTCATTTTGAGTGATGAGGCCCATTTCCACCTCGGTGTCTTCGTCAACAAGCAAAATTGTCGCATCTGGGGCTCGGAAAACCCAAGAGTTATTGTTGAAAAGCCTCTCTATATCCTAAACGTGTGACTGTTTGGTGCGGTTTATGGTCCGGTGGAGTCATTAGACCTTACTTTTTCGAAAATGAGGCTAGAGCAACAGTTACGGTGAATGGATTGCGCTATCGTGAGATGATTAATGATTTTTTATGGCCGGAATTGGATGGTATTGATCTGGACAACGTTTACTTTCAAGAAGACGGCGCTACGTGCCACACAAACAACGAAACCATTGATATTTTACGATTGAATAACACCTCTTATTGGAAAACCCTGTAGATGTTTAATACAAAAACATTATTGTAAAACAGATGTTTAATATAAAAACAACATAGTAAAATAGATGTTTAATACAAAAACAACATAGTAAAAAAGATGTTTTATATAAAAACAATATAGTAAAATAGATGTTTAATACACAAACAAAATAGTGAAATAGATGTTTTATATAAAAACAATATAGTAAAATAGATGTGTAATACAAAAACAATAAAGTAAAATAGATGTTTAATACAAAAACAAAATAGTGAAATAGATGTTTTATATAAAAACAATATAGTAAAATAGATGTGTAATACAAAAACAATATAGTAAAAAAGATGTGTAATACAAAAACAATACAGTATAATAGATGTTTAATACAAAAACAACATAGTAAAAAAGATGTTTTATATTAAAACAATATAGTAAATTAGATGTGTAATACAAAAACAATACAGTAAAATAGATGTTTAATACAAAAACAACATAGTAAAAAAGATGTTTTATATTAAAACAATATAGTAAAATAGATGTTTAATACACAAACAAAATAGTGAAATAGATGTTTTATATAAAAACAATATAGTAAAATAGATGTGTAATACAAAAACAATATAGTAAAATAGATGTGTAATACAAAAACAATATAGTAAAATAGATGTTTAATTCACAAACAAAATAGTGAAATAGATGTTTTATATAAAAACAATTTAGTAAAATAGATGTGTAATAAAAAAACAATATAGTAAAATAGATGTGTAATACAAAAACAATACAGTAAAATAGATGTTTAATACAAAAACAACATAGTAAAAAAGATGTTTTATTTAAAAACAATATAGTAAAATAGGTGTGTAATACAAAAACAATACAGTAAAATAGATGTTTTATATAAAAACAATATAGTAAAATAGATGAATCATAGTAAAAAAAAATTGGGATTTACGAATAACTTTACTCTTTGTTTATCCGAACTAAAGATAATAGAAACGATGGAGATGGGACATGTTATTGGTATAAAACTATTATAAATTGAATCTACTCACAGCGGCACCCTTTGTTTATGCCTACACACCAAACGCATAACCGCTTTGATAGTACATGCAGTTTGATTGCATCTCGGCGACAGTCGGCAAGCATACATGCCATATTTTATTTATTTCTATTATCTACAATCCGAAAAACAACAAAAAAACGAACAGTGAAAAGATCAGACAATCTCAAATGATTTCAGCTCGCTAACGTTAGTCCGACTGACTTTGGGCAGTTGGAGCTCTCGTGTTGTATTGACATCAAATAAACAAGTAAATAATGGAGTAGATTTCAATCTGCAGGGATGCCTTCAAGAGCAATTGAACACAGTAAAATACAATAGCCGACGAGCATTAAGACTGACAGTGCGTATAGTGAATTGTAAATTGTCATCCATTACATAATGCGGTCCTGCTTCGAGTAATTGAGGGGAATGGACTTTGTTAATTCTTAATTCCCCACTTGGTAACGAAGACAGTGTATATATATATTATACGATGTGCGTTACACAAGCTAGCCAGAAAATATAAGGACATAAATGGACGGTTGACGTTGTCGAGGGTAAGGTTTCCGATTAGGAATTCGAAGGTCCCGCATTCCGAATTTCTAACGATTTAAAACGTACCTTACCTAAGGGTCCGTAGTTAGTAGTAGCTGCTGACCCTGTACAAGTCTCAAGTCCGCCCAACTATTGAATTTGGGAGTCACCTTTGGGCTGGTGCCCCAAAATACTTAATAAACCTGCTTGAATCTGTGCAAAGGAGAGCGATCCGTCTGATTGACAATCCGTTGTTAACAGACCGATTGCCTTCTCTAATGCATAGACGCAATGTAGGCATGCTGTGTCTGTTCCACAGGTATTTCAATGGAGCCTGCTCCAAGGAGCTAGCAGCATTGATTCCTGATGCACCGGTGCACGCGCGCGAAACTCGACAGACACGAGCTGAACACCCGTTCACGGTTGACGTTGGCTTCATGAGAACGGGCCGTTTTTACGACTCGTTTTTGTGTAAGTCGGCTCGTATGTGGAACGAGCTACCGGCATCTGTTTTTCCTCCCTCCTATAATCCGAGCCTCTTCAAGGCCCGCATTAACAAATCCCTTCCTACAGCCCCCACCTTATTCCGCCTCACAACGCCGCCCAACCGGGTGGTGACATAGTTCCCCTGTCTGTACACTGCACAGACGCTCTTGTGAGATGTCACATAAAAAAAAGCGTTCAAAAAGAAGAAGAAGATGGTTTGAAAGGGAGATGTGAAAATTATTAAAAACTCAATATAAATATTAAAAAAATCAGAGTGTATCTTTAAATGCAACTTTGGCATTTGTCGAGAGCGTTTGGCTCTATTTTAAACGAGTCGTGTTTTACAAAAATTTTCACAATTTTTGCTTAATTTTTATTGTTTCTTTAATATTAGCGTGCTCCCTCTAACATTCGTATTTACATTTAGTTGTAGGTCAAAAAATGGAACCTATTTTTTCGCGTCATATCTTATCTAAATATAAAAAATCAATGGTTGGACTATTGTTTCGCGCTGTTCCAGGCAGTGTTCCCGAAGCTCCCGATTTTTCGGGAGATCTCCCGATTTTTCACTTCATCTCCCGATCTACCGGAATGGCATCAATATCTCCCGATTTTTCAAAGCAAGCAGCGAATCGTCGTCACTCGTCGATTTTTCGATAATCTATGAATTTTACGAGCGAGAGTTTAGAATTTATTACGTAACGCCTCGATTCGCTTTTTTGGTTCTTCGTTCCTCGTACATATTATTTTTTTTTTACATGTCGAGTTCGAATTCAGATTCTGATCGCGATGCAGGAACGAGTAGGAGCATGGGTGCTAAAAAAAATATTCGCAATATTATAAGAAAGAGTGGGAAAGTTTATCCAAGTTGCAACAAGGATATAAATTTTTGTTCAGGAAGAGATGCGTTGACAAGGCATTTTTTTTTATTTTTTTTTTTATTTTTTTTTTTTACATATATTTTTTTTTTTATTAGTAAAAAAAGATACACGAATTACATTACATAATATAGTAAAGTTATTAATTACGTAATATAATATAATATGAGTATTACCCGATTTCTCCCGATTTTTAGGCGAAAATTCTCCCGATTTTGAATTTTTAGTTTCGGGAACACTGGTTCCAGGGTCAGTCCAGGGGCATTTAACTAAGCTTTGGCCATGAAACTCATTTGAAACCGCCACGCCCACCTCAAAATTCTTATAGAAAACGAATAATATGGCTAAAAGCTCAGATCTCATTGGTGAGAACAGAAGGATTGGTTTGATCTCTCGCTCTCTACCATAATGACTCGTGTAACAGAAAGAGATGACGGAATTATGCCGTTTGACAGTTTTCAAATCATTCAAACAAAATGACAGTGGTTTATTTATACACGCGGGTTGTCATTTGCTGCCGAAATACTATCATTTCCGTCGAAAATATTGCGTGTTAAAGTTGTTCGTGATAAAAATACAATATAAGCCAGTATAGTGTTAGCGAGTTATAAACATATTATATTCAACCTACCTACGTAAGTTCAAGTTTAAAGTGAATTAACAGTTTTAGGTTATTCGTTCGGTTTTTTGAACAATGCTTGATACTTGACATATGTCTTCCTCCACAACGTATAAATGTTATTTATTATATCGATTAACTTATTCATGTTATTGATTAGTGTTATCCTGTATTATCTTATTGTTTTGGTGAAATTAAAGATTTTTAAACATATGTAACCATGAGTTCATGAGGCTGAAAAATGTCGGAATTTTTCGTCGTACTGTCGGACAATCATGTTTTGGAAATTTTCTTCAGTGTTTTTGCAAATTTCTTGTCATTTTGGGTGTCTTCTTCTCAGATTAACAAGTTTCATCTTAAGGAAATGCACTGTAAAAGTTTATTTTCTTAGTCAGATGAACCTTGCCCTTGGAAAACATTTCGACATTTTTCTGCTTCAAGGACATTTTTATTTTTATAATAGTTTTTTTGGGCTAGTGAGTGAATAAAGTAGGCTGAGAGCAATTATGTTGTCTATGGTCGCATCTTTTTTTAAATGGCCTTGAGTTTCCTCTACCTTGTCTACTGCTCTGCTCCGCACGGTAGGTACTGCTTGTATATCTGTGGTTAAGTACTGTATAATTCTGTTGGATACAAAAAGCCGGAAGATATCGATCTAGAGAGTGGTATATTTATGGGTCAGTCTCTCTTACACTTGCTTGACACTGTATATCGCCGTCTCATTTGAATTTTCGTAATCACGGTAAAATGTACGATGTTTTGGAAATTTGAGCCTCGATTAGGCAAATATTTTGATCACGAAACACTCCCACAAATGCTTATTGTTTGATATTTAGTATAAAATTCATCTATTCTGTCGGATTTGGAACACATAACCTCAAATATGAATCCGACTTTAATTCGTTCTAAAATCAGTGTTGCCACATACAAAGGAAAAAAAAAATTGTTCTATTTTACTAAATTTCTGGAAAAAATAAGTCTGATAATAATTAGTACTTATCTGCATGTAATTATAGCAGACCAGGTTCGTTTCGCATTTCGCAAGGAAGGGATTATTATTGAAACCTTCTGTGGGTGATTAATACGTCATATCGGGTTTCCCGGCTAGGTTATGCGGTTTCTAGGGGTGCCTCACGTCGAACCACTGGAATCGATGCATTCCGAGTGGAAAAGGACAGGAGTGGAAAACCAATTACATCAAGAATATGGTTTTTTTAAGAAAAGTAATGTGAAAAAATGACCTATTTCGGAGTATTTTTATAAAATAAGTAAGGGATTTTTCAAACGCAATCACGTAATTTTATAGCATTTTGAACGTTGACATTTGAAGGATTTCGTAACGATAATATACATATTTTTAAGACCGATACCTACGTATGAAAGTTATTTTTATTTAAGATTAATAAACAGCACATCACCATCAAAATATTTAATGTAAAACGTTTTTTAACTTTAACTATTAATTCAACAGCTAGGAAACAAATACTACGATGTTGTTGATATATTTAGTACGTCAATTTCAATATATAAGCATACCCTGTTGAAGTTTTTTTCATCAAGTACTGGAATATTTTAATAAAGGTATTTAATTTGATTTGACTAACACATAATAATTTTGTCAACTGAAACAGAAAAAAATATTTTGGATTTTTTATGTTTTGTGCCTGCATGCTGTGTAGATCAAGTTCTGTGATATTTTGAAAATTTATTTACTTTATATTTATTTTTCTGCAATTGTTTTAAATAGTCGTTTCCTGCACTATTTTCATGTATAATTTCGTAAATATTTTTTATATATTGTATGTAAAAGCCTTAATAGGCGTGAAATAAATAAATAAATAAGTTGGCGGTAAGCACCAGATTTTATTTTACTTGACGATGAATTAGTAACTTCGCGAGGTATTCGTTTAGAAACATCTGAGATTTAAGTAATACGTTCATCAGAAATAATGAAATAATGAAATAATACATCCCTTGGATAGAGATCTATTGTCTAGGCCTGCCAGGGCAAATTCGACGGTAGGTACGTCCATTAAGCCGGGCCGCGCGCTGAATATTTTTTTACACGACTTTTTCACTTGCGTCGTTATGATCAGTAGCTCTGTCCAATACACCAGGGCCGCGCATCGTATATTTTAGTGCATGACTTACATTGTTAAGATTCCGAATTTATTTTCGGGTATTGTCCTGTCTTAAACATAGGTTCTCGCTCCATTTCAGCTATTGATCACATTGCAATCGGCACTAAAACAAATTAAGTGGCAAGGATAATTAACCGTAAGAAGTGTTTTTGGGGCATGTCCGACGTCCGTGTTCAATTATTAATCCTTATTTTTGGAAAGAATTGACCAAAAAATGTCAAATTTTCAATAATTGATTTAATTCATTGCTCTGTAAAAAAAAATTGTACTGTGACAAAATATTTTTTAATTGCCACTTACATTTTTTTAATTAATATTATTTTATAATATCTATAATAATAGCGCAAACCCGTGAAAAATCACAGGATATTATAATTCCAATTTTGAAAAATACAATGCAAATAACGATATTTTTTCCCACAAGCTACGAATACCGTTCAAAATATGTAAAAGATTTAAATTAATTTTACTGTTAATGATCATCGTATCAAGAATAAGTAATTTTAATATTTTCATTCAAAATAATTGATTTCTATAATCTAAAACAGCTGATATAAAACTGTTCCAACTGGTCACAACAATATTATGACATAGAAACCGCCAATGTCTGGAAAGATGTCCAAAGTCAACTCCGCTGAATTCACGAACGTCGTTTTGGCGGCAAATCGTAAATAATGTATTTTAAATCGTATTAGTTAATTTATTCGCCAACATGAAAATAAAATTAAAAACATAATTTTCGTAATTTTTTTCTTAATTTTTACGAGACTAAAAATCAGTGAAAATACCTTAATTTCTGTTAAAAATATTAGGTATCTATCACAGAACCCGAAAATGAACGTTGAAATTTGACGAATTGTTCAAATTCTCCGAAACAACCCGTCCTTAAATTCAAAGCAAATTTGAGTTAATTGAACTTGAATAATTTTAGCTAAACGGGAAGAAATTACCATATATATACAGGGTGTATCGGCACGTACCCGACAAACTTTAACCAGCTATTCCTTAGCACATTTGGAGTAAAAAATGTTATGGGCACTTTGCTATCCGGTAACATTTTTTTTAATAAAAAATTTACTATTCATATTTTCACCACATGTAACCAATGTTTTGTCCTTTGTCAAAGTTTGAAAACCTATCTGGCAATATTTTGTTCGAGTTTCGTTGAATAATGTACGTACGTACCTACGTTGGCGCGCTTTTACAAACACAACGAAATGGCATGGCACCATTCGTCTCATTTTTAACTATTATTATTTAGTGTGTACGAAAGAGCGAGGACACTTTTTGACACACTTGCTAATAACAGCTGTTGAACGCGAGATACAATGCAAATGACAGTGACGGAGTGTGGATTTTTTTATTTATATTTTGTTTTTAATGGAAAAAAAATGTTACCGGACAGCAAAGCGCCCATAACATTTTTTACTCCAAATGTGCTGAGGAATAGCTGGTTAAAGTTTGTCCGGTACTTGCCGATACACCCTGTATATATATATTATATTTTTTTAATTCGTTGGCGTATCTTGCGCCCAGAAGTTTTTTAAATTATCTTTTAAGTATATTTTCCTTATGCAAATTGGTGACATATTTATATATTTTCAAATCGGTTGATACTACACTGCTAATGATAATCCCTTCAATGTTCATAGTAATATTTTATTTTCAAGAATCGAACTTTGTCCGCGTGCCATAGTTGCACCATCCCTGTTTTTGTCTGTCAATGTGGGGTCATTTTTACGAGGCAATAATGTAATGATTTTATAAATACAGGTATACCTAAAAAATAAATCTATATGGCGCCATTTTGTCATTCAATAACCGGAAGGGCGGCCTTCGTGGTCGGGGGGTGAGACTCTCGACTAGCAATCCGGAGGTCGCGGGTTCAAATTTTATTTGATTAATTTATGTTTCACAAATGTTTTACAAATTAATTATTAATTATAAAAAAAATATGTATGTTTGCGGCACGTTTTAGTGTGGCAGATACTCTCAGTATCGCCCTGGCGTGAGACTACCATACAGAATTTAAGCGTTGCTTGAAATGGCTTTATCCGTGTTTGGCGACCAGATCTGAATATCCAGGTGGTTCCCCTCACCAGTACCTTCAGCCTCATAACATACCCCAATTGGGGATGCCATAGTGTCACTGGTTTCAGACGCTCGGGAGCAGTTGGGACTTGTGTGCGTTATTCACATAGGTAACAAAAAGGGCGCTAAGCAATTTATTATTTTTCTCTTATTCCGCTTCACTCTTAATACGCAATATTTCACTTTCAAATAAATGGATTTAGCTTTATTAATTCAAAACATGATTTATTATGTCGGGGGAGACGGAAAAATACGCACTTTTAATTTCGTTTATTAAGTCACTTACGCGATATGTCAATTAGTATGCGGCGCCGTTATATTCGCAGCCGACGGCGACTATGTTCATATCAAGAGTTGGATTATATTCATAATATCGTATTAGAATTAAATCACAAACCAGTCTATACAAACCTAGCGTAGTCCACAAACTACTTGAAAACTGGGATATAACTCTAAAGGGGACGCGAGCAGGCGTTATTAAAGGTTCCCCAACATCTATAGTAACTTTTTGTAATAATATAACTAAATTCAAGTATTAATTCAAAGTAAACATTCCATATTTACCGTGAAGCGGAATTCGTAACCTTTACCAGCAATTTTATGGGCTTCTATATTAAAAAGGAGTTTTTAAGTTTTCAGAACTTGTTTCTGACCTCAAACTGAATATTTGGCGATCATTCTAAGAATGTGTACCCAGCGAGTTAAATGCTCTGTCCCTAAATTTCGTAACATTCATAAAAATGGGTTCAACCAATACCTATATTGAATTTTAAGGGTGGAGAGATAGGGACATGGAGTAACCGTTTTCCAAGCGACCATGACAGATAACCAATGTACAAACGTAGAACCAGAAAAATCACTGGATATTAAATTTTTCTGTTTTTAAAAAGATAATTATCTAATTTTGCTTAGTACTTACCTACCTACTAACCGGTACCTACTGTATAGCTTGCCTGAATCCACAATGCATTCCAGTTATTTGGAAGCCAGGTTTGGAAACCATTTATTTAATAACCCACACCTCTACTATAAGTCACCCCAGGTGTTTCGCTACGTTTGGTGATTTAGATGTGCCCGGTGTGTTCATAATGCGCCTGTCCAGCAGCTGCTAGGCGTGCCAGATCGGGAGAGGCTGGTTTGGGAGACCGTTTGACATCTCCTACCGATCTCTCTTGACCTCTATTTCCTTCCCAGAACTTATCTATCCTTCCTTTCTTTAAAAGATTCTCCACAACGCATGAAATTATTTTTGAAAACGACACTTAAATTCATAGCAAATGCGAGTTATGGAGTTCAATCCGAAATTAGTATGTAAGGTGAAATAGTCAGCGTTTATGCACTGTGTGTCACGCTCATACCGCGAAACTGCAGTTACAGTTTTTTTTCCAAAAAAATGTGATTTTTTTATTATTTTCTTATAGAAATGGCTTTTGTTATGTTTAGTAACCACTGACTACCTACACGGGCACAGAAACCGGAGATTCCTTAGTTTAATAGCTTCATTCAATCGGAAACACATAAAAAAATTAAATAATTATTTATGTTTTTAAGTTTGTTTTGAAAAAGCAAAGTTTTGTTTTTTATCGACGTGAAATATAGTGATCTAAATAATTAAGGGTATTATATTAAAATTAACATTATTAACATTAAAAAGACAATGAAAAACAACTATTTTAAATGTGAATTCCGCACAAGAGTCTCAACTGCTCCCAACCGTCTAGAGATAGTGAGACTATGGAATTCCTAATTGGAGTATTTTGTTAGACTGAAGGCAGCGAGCGAGGAGGGGAAGGAGATGGGGAAGAGGAATGTGGAGGAGTACCTGGCTATTCAGATCTGGTCTCCAAACACAACTAAAGCCATTTAAAAAAAATCGATTCTGAATAGCGGTCTTATACTAGGGCGATACTGATAGTATCTTCCACTCTGGGACGTTCCGCGAGTACACTACATTCCGAATTGAAACGTTTGCTTGAAATGGCTTTAGCCGCGTTTTATAGTCCCACTAGTTGGAAATCGTGTGCAGTATTCACATTAAAAAAATATAAAAAGTCACCCAGCAGGCTGTGAAAAAACTCAGTTAAGACGATGCCATACGTAGTAATGCAAAATCATGTGTTTTTGGTTTGAAAATTTGATCGCCTAGAAATGTTTCAGATGCTTTAATTAAATACTGCGAGTAAAATACATCTTGGCCTTTGAAATAATCGAGTATTTTTTAGATAAGTCTTTTTATAAGCCCAGAAAAAAATAATGTAAAGGCCTGTGAAAACTGCTTTAAAGTTCAAAATCTCCTACTTACGAACTCATTTTCGGTTATGATTTTATTGTATAATGTGGCAAATTAAGTTATTTATAAAATGATAGAAAAAAAATATTTTTGCCTGAACATCCACAAAATAAAATAAAAGGCACTTTTTGGCCATGTTTTTTTCTTGCATAAATCAAAACAGGCGGATGGTGTTAAGCGGGAATTTAAACCTTATCGCCATCTACGTAAGGGTTGTTACTGATAGTGGCTCAATTTAAAATATTACACGACGTAGTGCATCGCCTTTCAAAAAAGAGAGAAAAAATCACTGCAAATCAATTTTAAAAATTACCTTTGCTCCAATCTGGTTACCACACTGCCCGGCCTGTAAATGCACTATCTCCCTCATTGTTGATATTTAATGAAGCCAATTATTTGGAATAATACGTCCCTCAATCTCTTTGCAGAGAATTAACTTGAATATTGCGACAACAACACGTCTTGTCTCCTAACCGGCAAGTCACAAAATGATGGCCTGGTAGGTAAGGACTCCGGGTAGGTACCGAGTCTGGGTAGGTACCGAGTCTGACTTGGCTAGTACCAAATGCAATTTAACTTCCTTTCAAGAACGCTTTTCCTGTTGGCAACACTGGTGAGTTAGGTTTTTAAATTTAGATGCTTTCTAAACATGAACCAAAAAAGCCCAGGGCAAAGCATTTGATGATATTGAAGCCAAATTAAGGGTGAGGGAATATTGCCTGGCAGCCATCTTGTATGACAAACTTTTGAAATGATTTATTTGCAAAGTGGTATAAAGTGAACTGTTTTTATTGTATTTTTGATTAAATCTAATTTGTTTATCAGTGCAGTTACCTGCTAAACTGAAACTTTCTGAAAATCTTCAAACTTTGCACTTTATACCACTCAAAAGTCACGAGCCGCCATTGTTTGTGAGGGTGAAGGTAATGAGGAGGGTGAGGAGATGTGCAAGAGAAAGGTGAGGAAGTACCTGGCTATTCATATCCGGTCACCAAACACGGTCAAAGCCATTTCAATCAACTTTTCAATTCTGATGTCAATGGACATTTTTCACCAGGGCAATACTAAGAGAATCTTTGACTGTGGAACGTGTCACAAACATGCCATATATTATTTTTATTTAATTATTTGTGGAAATTACAAGCCAAAAGCCTTAAATCTTGATCGCAGAGGCCGTAATATTGTTTAGATGTGCAGAGAGAGAGATGGCACGGTCAAGTGCATCAAAGTCGGGTCATAGCATTCATCTCAAGAGTCAGAATAATGAAAGACTACCTGTATATGAGGCGATGTATAAATGTGAATGAAGCCAATAAGTGTGTACCTAGATAGAATTGTGTGACGGTCCATCCTCTCTGCCTGCCCCTGCGGAGATTGATTGCTTGATGTTGGATAGTTAAAAAGATAATTTTTCTATTCTCGTAAAAAAAATTATTGTTTACAAAACTGGCCCCACAGCACATGGTATTTATATATTTTTCCGATTTTATGTCCGGGTTAAATCTTCCCCATAGGAAAAACTAAACCCTTCCACACACTTTTCCACAAATGATCATCTAGTCAATCAACATTATGCAAGTGCATTATATAAGCAAAATAAATACAAAACAATACAAGAACAACACGTCAACTCACCAGAGATCAAATGGGAAAATAATTGACCGACTCCAGATATTTTCATATCAGAGGGTTCGGCTCGGTAGAACTCCTAACAGGGCCTATAAATCCTACTGATCCCTCAATATAAATATTTAAAAAATCTTTCGTTATCTGTGATTATTATTTTTATCACAAACCGCATACGGACATCGTAATTGCGTCGACACTTCGTCAGTCGAAAGAGTGCATTTGTTTTTAAAGCAAAGTGTAATAACATGTCTTTGATTATTTTTATACACTACGTAGGTACCTACCCTAGATACTCTCAGTATCGCTCTGGTGAACGACCAACATTCGGAATTGAAACGTTGGTAGAAGAGGCTTTAGCCGTGTTTGGTGAACAGAATTGTAAAAGTCAGGTGTTCCATGGTAACTCAACACAGTGACAATTCAACACACCTTTAAAAAGTGATTAAAAGCGATGAAAAAAATCTAACCTAAAAACCTAACCTGCGTAATCTATTTAGCTTGGTTTTTATTTTAGCACTAATTTATTACTTTATGTCAATTTTTAAATATGTTTTGAAATGTCATTTTGATGAGGTATACGGTCACCATATCCAGGTACTCCCGCACCCTCGTCTTCCCAATTTACTTCCCCTTTCCACTACCTTCAGTTTCACAACATACCCACTCCAATTGGGAATGACATAGTCTCACTGGCTCCAGGCTGTTGGGAGTAGTTGGGATTCTTGTGGGGTATTCACACAAAACCAAAAATCTAAAAAAACTATGATTTACTAATACCGATTTGAAATAAAACGGATGTCACCAATCTCATATCCTACGTAAAGACTAATTCTCCCCATATTGCAGCTATGTTTCATTCCAAATAATTTTTCTTAAGGCGATGCCATACGTAGTAGTGCAAAATCATGTGTTTTTGGTTTGAAAATTTGGTCACCTAGAAATGTTTCAGTTGCATTAATTAAATACTGCGAGTAGAATACATCTTGACCTTTGAAATAATCGAGTATTTTTTATATAAGTCTTTTTATAAGCACAGAAATAAATAATGTATAGGCCTATGAAAACTGCTTTAAAGTTAAAAATCTCCTACTTACGAACCCATTTTCAGTTATAATTTTATTGTATAATGTGGCAAATTAAGTTATTTATAAAATGATCGGAAATTTTTTTTATATTTATGCCTGAACATCCACAAAATAAAATAAAAGGCACTTTTTGGTCATGTTTTTTTCTTGCATAAATCAAAACAGGCGGATGGTGTTAAGCGGGAATTTAAACCTTATCGCAATCTACGTAAGGGTTGTTATTGATAGCGGCTCAATTTAAAATATTACACGACGTAGTGCATCGCCTTAAAGCCTAAATTTATGCAACCTATTAGTTTATTATGATGAAAATAAAGGGTCCTTTTTGGCCCGGAGCTCTATATGCCATTATTTCAAAAAGTCCAAGACCAATTCAATGAAATTGTTTATCTGTTCAAGAAAGAATTTAGATATTTGAAAAAATTGTTTCATTTTCAACAGAAATAAGGAATAATTGGGCTTACTTTAGGCTCATACACACGCCTAATACACACTTATTTGATATCTCTTCAGTGGTAGATGACAATATGATTTTATAGATTATCATAAGCGATTATCTTACAAAATGTCGAACCATCCCAACGTCGCATTAGCCCTTTGAGATATTCCTAAAACCGGCCAGATCTTTGCGTTAGTCGCCGTTTTCACCTAGAATAACCCACAAATAAATAATAAAACAAACGCCAGCCGCCGGTGACATTTCATTTTTTCCTGTTTTTGGAGACGGTCATTAGCATCCGTCTTGGTCTTGCAACGCTGCTAGCTGCTACTGTGAGCTGGAAGATGTTATTTTTAGGCAAGAGATGGCACTGACTAACTGACTAGCTGAATCACTGACTAACTGAATTCAAGTGGACACGAACCGGCGCACAGTGGGCTGAAAATCGCCTTTCATAGACATAGAGACTTGAATTTTCAAGGGTATTTTTTTGGCTAGAAATGGATTCTGCTCATCATTACTATGCTATAAAATCTCGTATGAAGCAATTGCGTGTACAAATGAAGAAGTTATCATTTTTTTAAGAAAAAATTGTATGGCACTGACATTAAAATTGAGGTTATCTCTGGAATCATAAGCTTGGCCATTATATCCTTACACACAGATATACTACTATTTATTTGTATTTTTTTGACATACTTCGTATTGTGGTGCAACCTGCGATTTTTTTTTTAAATCCTCAAAGTTGAAAAAAAAACTTTTTAATGTTGATGTTAAAGTGCCCATAACATTTTTAATACAAATGTGCTTAGGAATAGCTGTTTAAAGTTTGTCTGGTACGTGCTGATACACCTTTATGAATATTTATATTTTATATACAATATAAAATATGTTTTAAATAAATAAGTTGAAACGGTAGGTTTAGGAGATACAATATCTGTGTTCAAAAACATTGCATGAAACATATACCTACAATCTACAATATATTTTAATAAATATTTGGATAAAGACGGTAGATTCTAAACACATTTGATCAAAAATGGAGATACAACATTTTTCGTGTAATGGAGATACAACATTTTGACTACAATCCACCGATATCCTGTTTTATGGAAATTCATTTTCACCCCCTGTTTACATGAACCAGTGCGGAAAATATTCTGAATCGAAACATGGCTTGAATTGGCAATAAATTGCCGTGTTTATTGACCAGATATGCCAGCCAGGTACTTCCCAACGTACTTCTTTCACCTCCTTCTCTTCCCCACTTCTTTCAGCCTCATAACCGGAGATGTCGTGGTCCCACTGGTTTCGGACAGTCAGTAGCAGTTGGGACTCTTGTGCGGTATTCACGAAAAGGAATAGTCTATTAAAACTAATATAAATTTAAAATATGTATTTATTAAAGGAGAAAACACAGATACAGATAGTAATAATTTCTCAATCTAATTAATTTACCACTGGCCAAAATGTGGTAAATTTAAAGAAAAACTTAATTAAAATGTAATTTTTAAAAAGTTCACGCGTCTTCATAACTTCAATATTAACAGAGCTAACAGCAGATAAATAGATTATATATTTTTTTAATAAAATTATAATACCTACACATTGTCCAGTAACTTGTCTGTATGAATGTGTGTAAGTGCGAGCGAGATAGCATGCTTGCGAGAGGTATAAAAGGCGATGCATACAAGGATTGTCCTCTTTTGTTACAAGCAGCTCCCTAATAAATACCAGTACCAAAGATATTAGAAGAACGAGATGTGCTATGCGCAGTTCGTACTGAGTGGAATTGTTTTGCCGAGTGTCGCCGGTTTTGTTCACCAATACTACTGCACACCTTCGCTTACGCTAAGGCATCGCTAAGGTATCCGCACTAATACATAGAACAGATTTCTGTGCGTACACGTCCCGATACCGTTCAAAGTACCCTAATTAGGTAGTACTCCGGCTACGGTCCGGCGGCCAACATAGCATATATCGTTCTTCTAATATCTTTGACCAGTACATAGATCAAGTATCATTATTGTGTACAACCTTCACCCGCTTCAATACTCCATACATTACATCGTACAAGCGGGAAACTGGTAAATCTAAAAGAAACTAAAAATAAAAAAATTAAATCTATTTGTGTATTTATACCTCAACCGGCGATTAAAGGGTTAAAAAATTTTTGTTGCCGGGTATCTTTTTCTAAACTGCACATTATAATAGAGGTTAACAGTCAATATTAACCCCCTAGCCACAGATTTTTTCAAATTTAAAATGAAAACGAAAGCCTAAAAAAAAAGTTATACTACAAAATCGACTGACGTGATGCAGATACCACACTTTTCTGTTTGTAATATGAGTTTCCCGACACCATGTATTTACCGTAATACAACGTTATTATTTCATTTGAAAATACCTTTACAAAATTAAATGAAAATATGCACCAAAGTAACCCAAACACTGCCCTCCTTACTAATAAACGTGTTTTAAATCTTACACAGCTGATAATCAACATTTATCTGTTGTGTAAAATTTACAACATGTTTATTAGTAATAATATAAAATTATTATTGTCTCATTGACTGAAGACTCTTTATCAGTATTTTTTTAATCACAAATTTGAATAAACGAAATGAAAAACTAACTGAACAGTAATTGGGTATCAACGAGGAGAAAAATAAGTATTGCTAATTTATTAAAAATCTCTTCAAATTATCGGTAATCCGGTTAAAGCGGGATTGCAGGCCTTTTCCTGTAAAACTTTTGGTAAATTTTGGTGTTTATCTTAATAATATATAATGACGAAATGCAAAAAGGTTGAAATTTTTATGAACACGTGTTCCGACATCATGACAATTAATTATATAAAATAATCTTAAATAAGGCTAGATTAAATAAATTACAGTAAATAAAAGTAGGTAATTAAAATGTTTTAAGTAAGCACAATTTTCAATTATAAAAATAGATATTGTTTTTTTTAAATTAGATAATTTACTAAAAAAAAAATTGTACATTTGTTAATCTCTTTATTTGCAAATATTACATGTAATTTCTCATTATGTAAAATACCATTAATGTTTTAAAAAATTATTAATAAATATTATTATTACTTATTTTCCCTATTTGGTATTAAATTAACGAAAAGATAACGATGAAGAAAACTGGATCCAGTGAAGATCGTATTGCCAGTGGCTTATTAGACAAGCCCAGTTCCGACGTAGATTAATCAGAGGTTTTTAAAAGTCCAGCAATAAGTCTGGCAGTGGCGGTGTGGCCATGAACCAAAGCCAGTTGCAAGGGAGTCCTGTTTTCTGTATCTCTCGAGTTCATCACCGCCATCAAATGACTCTGGTTTCCCTGAGGAAGCACTGTGCCGCCCCGTCTTGCCATCTCAAACACTTCCTCGGCTAAACGCAGCAGTCCGGTGACAGAGGGACTGCGAGAACATTGCAGAGGCGTGCGATCGTCGCTTCTGTCTCGACTGTTGTAACACGCGCCGTGCTCCAACAGGCAACTCACAATATCAATGGTGCCCATCTTAGCAGCAATGTGCAGAGCTGTGAAACCTTCCACTGCAGTTTTAGCGTTGATAAACTTATAGTAGGCACTGGGTTTGGTCTTCTTTACGTTCTGCAACAAGAGAAGGACCGTTTGCCCGCAAGGTCGGGACGTGGCGTGGTGCAAGGGGGTGTTTCCTTTCCGTGACACGGCAGTAGCGTCGGCTCCGCTGTCCAGCAACAGCTCTGTAACCTCCACCGTGGCGGCAAAGTGCAGCGCTGTTCTACCCACGTCATCCGCAGTGTACACATCCGATCCATTCTGTATCAAACTACAAACCCTGCCCCTATCTCCTTCATTGGATGCATTTAGCAAGTTAAAATCACAAGGAGGAACATAGCCGAGATCCATGCCGTAATATGTTTTGTAACATTTTTCAACATATTCGAAAAATCTATCTAGCTCCGAAAAAACTGGGTGGTTGGAGCCAAGTGTGTGATTCCTCGCCTTCAACATCGCCTTATGAACCTTGATGGCATCGTGCATTTTATTCTGACGGATATAAATTTTCGATATTTGAACCTGCACATAAATTGTATCGATTTTGAAAGGCCCAAACACATTTTGCAGAATAGCTAATGTTTCCTGGAAGATTTTCAAAGCTTCTTCTAAGTTGCGTAGTTTCATAAGAACAGATGCCATACAACACCTGGCTTTGATAGTCTCAGAGTGATTCAATCCTTGAATAACTATTCTGGCTTCATAAACGGTTTTATACAAAGCTAAGGCTTCGTGGAACTTGCCTTGAATTCGCAACACAGAGGCAATATTTTGTTGTAGATTAAGAGTTAAAGGGTGATGGGCACCTCGCGTGTTTTTAAATATTTTATAAGCTTCGGTGTACAAGCACATAGCCTCTTCATGCTTTCTCAAGGTAACAAGCGTAATCCCAGCATTGCATTTAGTTAGTAAAACCATATCATGCCCCCCACCCAGCATTTCCAATTGTATCGGCATAACTTCCTTGTATATATCCCACGCCTCTTTGCCTCTTCCCATCATGCGTAATATTTCAGCCAAGAATAACCTGGTCTCCAGGGAGTCTGGGTGATACGGACCAAATGCTTCCACTCTCTTCCTATAGATATCTTCCAAAATGCGCATGGCGTCAACATATTTGGACTGTTTGTACAATGCTCGCATTATGTCAAATTGGATGTCCAGCGTTCCTGGATTATCCTCTCCCAGTATTTCGATTCTGTCATTTAGCAGCGGTTTTAAAATATCAATGGCATCCGTGAATCTTTCACGTGTATACATATCCCTAAACTTCATTATAATGTCAGCAATATTCGCTTGCGAAACCTGCTTTAACTGGTCTACGTCGGGAAAATGGTATTTCATAGCCACAACTACAAGGGTGTTGCCATCGGCGTCGCGGCATTTCATTACCGCCTTTATGATTTCTTTACCGTTTATTTTGAATATATCTTTCATTACTTTAATATCGCGGTTTCGTACTTTCTCGAAAAAGAGTGCAATACTTTGCAGTAAAAATTTGATATCTTTTTGTGAAGCTAAATCCAATGGAGTCTTCATATTGTCAGCCTTGAGATTGTGCGCTGCGCCATTTTTTAACAAGGATTCAACTATTGCAGGATGAGAGTATTCGGATGCATAATGGAGAGGAGAATTTCCACCCTTCCCAACAGCATTAGGATTTGCTTTGCTCTTTAACAAAATGTCACATATATCGTGAAAGCCCTTCTTCGAGGCGATATGTAATAGTGTTACATTGTCAGAACTTTTTACATCTAAATATTGTGCCAAGTCCTTAACCAAGATGTCAACTGTCTGAACTTCATTTTTTTTGACGGCCTCAAATAGTTTTCCAATTGACCCTAGCACATCTTTAATATCGCAATTTTTAGTCAAATCTGAAGGAGTTTCATCAAAATTGTTCGCGGCGTCATACACTGCGCCACTACGTAATAACAGCTTGACCATCTCTTTTTTTCCCTCTCTGGCAGCACAATGAATTGGCATGTAGCCATATAAATCAGTGAAATTAATATCAACCTGTTTGTCTCTCAAGTATTCAGCCACAGTTAGGTTCCCGCCTGCCGCGGCGCAATGCATCAGGGTACTACCATCGGGTCCCGCATTATCAATACTCATCTTATGTTCCAGGAAGAAGGCCAAAATGTTGTGGTGGCCATAGAGAGCGGCTCTGTGGATTGGTCTAAAACCAAGTTGGTCTGTAGCATTTACGTCTGCTTTACGGTCGACCAAGAGTTTTATTATTTCAAGATTACCCACTCTAGCCGCAATATGCAGTAACGTGTTGTTGTAAGGGTCTCTTTCATTAACTCCAGCACCCTCTTGTTGCAACAGTATTAAAGTATTTTGCATTTGGGCGTTCATAATTGCCCACCCCAGCGGCGTTATGTTCCTTGAATCCCTGATATTAGGGTTTGCTCCCCAGTGGAGTAACCTTTTCATTACATCTGAATTGTTTACCCGGACTGCGTGATAAAGTGGTGATAAACTATGATCCACGGGATTGACTTTTGCTCCATTTTTTAGTAAAACTTCAACAAACTCTGTATGTCCGTACGACATTGCTTTGAATAATGGTGAAGGGTCTTTAATGCAATCTGAAACTTTAATACCTCTCTTTATCAGCGCATTGGCAATGAATGCATCCCCACTTATAGAAGCCGTATATAAAAGGTTTAATCCATCTCTATCTTTTATATTAACATCAATATCTTTATTCTTCAATAAAACTTCAACTACACGTCTATGCCCTGCTTTAATAGCAGTTAACAAAAGTTGACCTCCGCCAACATTAACATCCGCTCCTTTAGCAATCAATATGTGGAGCAGGTCTTTATTGTTATATCTTGCTGCGCGACATAATACGGAAGAACCCTCAGAATCCAACTGGTTTACATCTGCTCCGTACTTTAACAAGATCTCGACAGCTTTCTTGTGATTCCCACTGACAGCCAACAGCAATGCGGTGTCCCCATTATTAACTTTGGCATCAACATCCGCCTCTCCTTTGAGCAATGCTTCTACCACTGAACTGTTTCCATCATACGATGCAATATGCAACGCTGTATTATAAGTATCCCCTTTCGCATTGACATCGGCACCATGCTTTAGCAACAATTCGATAATTTTTTCGTTGCCACTTTTAGCAGCAGCTTCGTGCAATGGTGTACGATGACGATTATTTTTACATTGTATTTTATCTACTTTGTTTATCAAAGCCTCTGAAATATCTACATGACCATTTCCAGCACTGAGATGCAGAGCTGTGAAACCTTCTTTGTCTACAGAATTTACATCAGCTCCGGCAGCTATCAAAATGTCTACTACTTGCTGGTGACCTCTTAGTGCAGCCAGGTGCAGTGCCGTCTCTTGATCTGTGTTTTGGCTATGAATGTCGATCTGCCTTTGGATTAAAGACTCCACAACAGAAGTATGGCCATGCAGAGCAGCAATGTGTAATGCCGTTAATCCGGAGGCATCTCTGCTATCCGCCAGAGCTCCATTTTCCAACAGGAGGTCAACTAAATCTGCATATCCACCTTCAGCCGCCAGGAGAAGCGGGGTAAGGCCATAATTTGTTCTAGCATTAACATTGGCCTTGTATTTCAACATCAGACCTACGATAAATTTATTATTATTATTATTTATTTATTATTTATTATTTTTTTTTTATTTACGCCCTAATGGGCTTTTACATGAAAATATACATTTACATTGATTACAATAATTGAACATAAGAAGATAAATGGAGTTAATTGTAAGAAAGCAACACATATAATAAAATTTTGTGCAAATTAGCAAAACACTAATAAGATGGATTCAATATAAAATATACCCAAGCATGAAATAGTAAGTAAAAGAAAGTTCAACATAAAAAGTAAGTAAGTGGGTGTGTTTAAACCCAGTATTAATTGTGAGTTTAACAAATCGATAAACCAATATAAATTAGAGTGTAACTTACTCGTGAGGTAAAGAACATTATAACAGAGATTTAAAAAAAAAAAAAAATAACAAAATAAGAGTTGCACCTGTAAAAAGCAAAAACTAATAGAATTTAGCAATATCGACATGAATAAGAAATAATAAGATCTGAGATGGAACATAGTGTTATGTATAAAAAGTAGTTAGTAGGTATATGCATACAATTATAAGTGTATAGTAGAGCAAATAAAAAACAAACAAATATGGATATAATTTACTTGAAAGGTTTCGAATGGGAGAAGATGTAATAAAATTATTAAAGCTATAAAAGTTAATTATTAGCCGATAGAATCGAAATAAGTTGCCTTTTAAAGCTCACAAAATTGTCAAAACCAAACATATCTATAAGTTCACAGTATTTATTCGCAAGGTTGTGAATTCTAGGAATTGGTGAAAAAATAGAATAATTAGTGTTGAGGTTCTTGTTAAATTTAAAAGTATCTTTACTGCGAGTTTGCCTAGCAGGAACATTAATGCAAATAAGTTCCAACAAATTAGGGCTGTCAATTAAAGATTTAATAATTTTGAATAAAAATAGCAAATCAATTAACACTCTTCTATCAGATAATTTAAGAAGTTTAGTTTCAGCAAGCAAGTTATTGTAATTTATAAATTCGATTGGAATTTTCATTTTAAAATTAATGTACCGAAGGAATTTATTTTGTACCTTTTCTAATGATTGAGAATGGACCTTGTAGTACGGTGACCATACGGTGGAATTGTATTCTAATTTGCTTCGTACTAACGAGCAATACAGATGTTTTAATGTTGACATACTTTTAAAATTTGCTCCCATTCTCAAAATAAAACCTAGTATTCTCATCGCATCGCTTGTTATTTCATCGATGTGTTCGTTAAACTGTAGACTCTCGTGGAATATAACACCAAGATCACGAATCTGTGATACACGAAGAAGATTAGCACCATTCATAAAATAGGAAAAATTAAGTGGATTTTTGCCTTTGTAAAAACTGATAATCTGGCATTTACCTAAATTTAGTTGTAAATCATTGACAGAACACCACGCACATAGTTTATTAAGGTTCAACTGCAAAATTGCGCGATCGTCATCGTCTTTGATTATTCTGTATATCTTCAGATCGTCGGCAAATAACAGGACTTTAACATTAGTAAAAATATTAACAATATCATTGATAAACAAACAAAATAATATTGGGCCCAAGTGAGATCCCTGTGGTACTCCGCTCGAGGCAGCAAATGTATAAGAAGTAAACGAATCTATCTTGACTGCTAAGTACCTTCCTAATAGATAACTCTTAAACCATTCCAACATGCTCCCTCTTATTCCCAACAATTTTAGTTTACGTAATAATATTTTGTGGTTTACTTTATCAAATGCCTTACTGAAGTCAGTATATATGGAATCAGTTTGATGTGATGCATTAAGGGCATTAACAATATCATTCGTGTACAATATCAAATTGGTAAGAGTAGATCTACCTTTAATGAATCCATGTTGAAGGGGAGAGATGGTTCGATTGATTCGGGATATCAACTTATCTAGTACTAGGCTTTCAAAAAGTTTGGGTAAAGTAGACATTATACATATTGGCCTATAATTTGTTACTTCGCTCTTATTACCTTTTTTGAAAATGGGCGTTAAAAGACTAAACTTCCAAAGGTCCGGGAATACACCTGATGAGAGTGACTTTGTAAATAACTTATGAATAGGATATGACAATGTATGCATACAATTTACTAAAAACCTGGGCGGAACATTATCAGGTCCTGCGGATTTTCGGGAATCAAGACTCTTCAGCTTAGATATAATATCGTCTATGGTTACATTACAGTCAGATATATCAAGAGTTTCAACCAAATCAAAGCACGAAATATTGCTGTCTTCACTTGCATTAATGTAAACGCCGCTAAAAAAATCAGCAAAAAGATTAACAGTTTCCTGAAGATTTTGGGATAATTTAGAATCGAATGACACACTACTAGGTATGTAAGTACCATTTTCTTTTTGGGATTTAACATATTTCCAAAAGAAATTTGAGTCGTCCATGATAGAGCCTTCGACATCACTAATGTAATTTTTGTAACATTTTGCGGAGAGCTTATTGCACTCTGCCCTCAATTTTTGAAACGCAGTATAATCGATGGCCAGGCGACTTTGTTTGAATCTCTTATGAGATAATTTTTTGAGGTAAATTAAGTCTATCAGGTCTTTTGAGAACCATTTTGGGTATAGAGTTTCTCTGTAAGTCGTTAAAGGAACAAATTGTTCAATTGCAGAATTAACGATGAAGTAAAATTTTTTAAGGTGTACATTAATATCATCGTCGCTATCAAAGAATGACCAGTCAGTCTGTTTAAGGAAATTTGAAATTTTAACATAGTCAGCTTTTTTGAAATTTCGAGTTTCTACTACCTTTTTTACGATAGGAATTGGTTTAAGATTAGACATGCATATTTCTAGTGGTGGATGGTAAACATCGACAGGTAATAGAATTTCGGTACTTCTCACAACACAGATGTCAGACACATTTGACAGTGCCAAATCCAACGTACGACCTCCTATATTAAGAACATTATTACACTGTGTTAGACCTAAGAACAGTGCCATATCTCTAATAACACGAATATTAACATTAGAACAAGAATTGACAGAATTCATATTACACCAATCATAATGTGGCAGATTGTAATCACCAACTAGAAGTAGTTTAGTATTAGGATATTTAGCACAAATTGATTCAACCTCGTCGCAGTGATTGCTGTAGCTTTGGACATCAGAATTCGGAGGTAAGTATGCACATCCCACTATTATTTTACCTCTAGAAGTGTTCACATTGACAAATAGTTGCTCGATGGATGTGTTTTTTGTGGATATTTTTGAAGAACTGAGATTTTTTGAGATAGCAATGGCTACACCACCTCCTCTCGTTTTGGCACTTGTTTTAGAATTCCTATCCATACGGTAGATGTTGAAATTAGGGAAGCCTAATTCGGCGGAATTGATTCCTGAGTCGAGCCATGTTTCGGTTAAAATGAAGATATCACTGCTGATAGTTGCCGCCGAAGTCAGCAACATGGGAAGTTTAGTGCGGATCCCTCTCACATTTTGGTAGTAGCATTTTATTTTTTGTTGTTTCAGTTTTTTGGCGCACATTCAATAATTTTAGGTACAGAGTTCACATATTTGATAGTTATATTGGTTTCACCGTTGTTCTTCCTCGTCTCGAGTTGTTGGCGTAAATCTAGAAGTTGAGTCCTCTGCAATGGTGTTTGGTCGTTACTGGCCTTTATACCGTTTTTCAGTTTTGCGTTCCTGGTCAAAACCTCACGAGCCGAGACAGAGTCATTGAATTCGACCTTAATCGGTCTAATTTTGTTGGACTTTTTTACACCAAGTCTGTACGACTTAACCACACTCGGTATTAATTCATTATTTATATCACTAATCGCTGAAACTACTTTATCGCTGTCCATTTTAATAATTGTTGTTGTTGATTCTGAAATACTTTCGGGAACATTAAATAAAATAATGTTCTTTGACCGGGTTTTTCTTTCCTCGGCCTCTGCGAGCAAATCATTTATTGAAGATGAAGTATTTGTCGGGTTAGTAACAATAGACTGAGTATCCGTTACACTTTTTAATGTTGACAATTCTCCTTCCAACATTCCCATACGAACAGCCATCAATCCTGTGGTTCCTAACAGATCCGTTGTTATCGGGGTAATTTTACCCATTTGCTCCTTCGTAAATTTGTTGCCGGGGTCATTAATAATTTTTATCAGCGAACAGAGTAGATCCTTGGCCTTGGTCATATAGTTAAGAGAGTTCTCGTTTAAATCCATATTAAAATTTATTTAAAAAGAGTTAAAAATATGTTAACTTTATTCGTAATTAGTTTATACACAAACGCCTGTTTCCCGCAAACTGTTTAGCACTATTCAAAAGTGACGACACTTTCGACCAATGGCGATAGTAATGACGGACTGATAATGCGCCTGCGCGTTTGGTATGTTTACCAGTTGAAAATTGTTATTTTAATATTTTTAAAACACAGCACTGCACAGCACACACGATAATTTAAAAATCTAACTGATTGAATATTTCGAAGATGAAGTGATTTAACTACTTCGACACTTTATGTTGTGTTTACTTGCAATTTTCTAATGTTTTGGAAGTTTTAATGTGGAGCGTATTCACTATCTGTGTAATCAATGACGGTAGGTGTATTGTATATGCATTGCCATTTAAAACAGCCCTGTGGAAGGGGGTGTCATTGTGTATCGGGTCTCCATTATTTACAAAAGCACCCTTTTCTAAGAGGGTCTTGACGATCTCGTTATGGTTGTTTGTTACTGCATTAGCTAATGCAGAAATACCCTTGAAGTCTCTCAAGTTTACATAAGCCCCCTTCTCTAGCAGAATGTTCACAACCTCCTGGTGACCATTGCATGCTGCTATATTTAATGGAGACTCACCTATGTTAGTCTTAGCATTTACATCTGCTTCTCTTAGCAGCAAGTACTTTACCACTTCCATATTCCCATTCCTTACGGCCAGGTGAAGAGAAGTTAGACCCCTAATACAAGTTTTTTCATCCACAGGAGTATCTTTATCCATAAGAATTTTGACTACATCTAAATAATTGTTCAGCGCAGCAGAATGTATAGGAGAATGTCCACTTTTATCTTTGATAGTTTTTTTGGCTCCCAGTGAAAGTAATGTCACAACAGTTTCCTTGTGGCCATTTTGGGAAGCCAGGTGTAACGGCGTCTTTCCAGCATCATCAATTTGGTTAATTGAGTTTCCCATTTCTTCAACTAAGTATTTCACAATGACATCTCTTCCAAAGGTTGCGGCTACGTGCAGGGCAGTTTGCCCATCGATATTTATCAGTTCAGGGCTAATCATTTTTTCTTTCGATAAAAATATTATGGTTTCTATATTGGGTCCCCGTGCAGCGTAGTGAAGCATAGATGACATATCTCTATTTCTTGAACATATATCGGCTCCTCCCGCGATTCCTAATGCGAATTTCTCAAAGTTCCCGTCCAGCAGAGAATTCCACATTTCCTTCTGTTTATCAAGAATTGATATACCACGCTCGTATCTCCGTCTTAATTGTGCGATATTGTATTTTAAAAAATTTCCTATTTTACAGTTCAGTAAACGGTCGTTGGTCGTTTCGGTAAGTTTCATAGAATTTAGAAGCACAGCGGACCAAGCATCAGTTGGCAGAATGTCTACCAAGGCGTTCCCGTGAGCCAAGTGGTTGCGCAAGCACTTGCCGCTCAACAGAGGCATGTCTCCATCTAGATACATGACATTGTTGGGAATACTACTATCTAAGAGGGAAATAGTATCCAACACAAGCGCTTCCACCGTAAATCTATTTGAAGTCTCATCTTTATAGAGTAATGAAAGATGCTCATAAAACTGATCACACATTCTATCAGTTCCTATGATGTTCCTTAGTTCAGTTATTTTCAGAGCAAGTTGTTCACCAATTATAGCGTTGCTGTTTTTAACAAGTTTGAATTTTTCCTCTCCATTTTTTTTTTTTTTTTTCAAAAATACTTGTCTCCTATAATCATCAATACATTTAATGTCTCCCTTATCAAATGATCCAGTTCTGTCGATTTTTAATATGGCCAATAATATTTCATCAGCGAGTTCTGGTTTAATTCGCATATAAGCGCTGTCAAGTAATTTGGATAATAGATTAGCTAGCATATAATATCTTTCAATTTCCGTGCGACTTTTTTGAGATGTAGAGTTTTTTAAGGCATGATCAATGAATCTTTTCTTATCACTTGAAAAAGAAAGGCCTAAATCTTTAAAAAAAATGTAGTCCTCTATTGTTAATCTATTAAGCAAATTGGATTGGTCGAGTACTTCACATATTTTTGTTACCAGTTTCTTCTCATATGGAGTTTGATCTTTTATGTTTCTAATATCATCTACAAGCTTTTGGCGGTCTTTTGTAACTGTGTCAGTCTCTTGGATATCCTCAATGCAAAAATTGCGAAGAAGATTTAACAAAAAATCGTTACATTCATCTTTATTGTCACTATTGACGAACCCGGGCAGCATTCTCTTTACTATATTTATTTTTTTTGAGTTTGTAATGTCAATAATGACAGATGCGATCTTTTTAATGTCATTTTGAATGTTATAATATAATACAGAGTCTTCTGACTCTTGGTGTGAATGAGATAGAGAGTTGCGCAAGTCTTGCAGGACTTCTCTGGTTTCTTTAGGTGCAGAGAGGAGGAGAAGATCACTCACGGCTGGGGAGAGCTTGGGGCTGTCCAATGTGTTCTTCAGATGCTCTCCCGTCACCTGTAGGGCTCTCTTGATAGTCAACTGACCGAGTCTAGTAGCTGAGTCTGCAAGCAATGCTACGTCTACATATGTCTTCATGATGTGGAGCGAAGTAATATCTCTTACCTCTTTATAGTCAGCGTACAAGTGTGGGTATCTGCTGCTGATGGTAGTTACAGCCTGTTCTCGGCTGAGAATCGCCGATTTCCGAAGTTCCCCGATATCTGTACATCCGATGTGTTTCTCCAACTCTTGCAGGGCAGAGGCAAACTTGTCCAATTCCTTCAGTAATCTATCTTTCTTCAGTACCGACAGATAGAATAAATTCAAATCTTGGCGACGAGTGTGGGCGGACACAAAGCTCACCAAGCAGAACTCCATTTCTTCCCAGGGCAATGTATTGTACGTCGACTTTAATTGATGTTTCAGTATGTGGATATTCTGAGCTATAAACTTGGCCGTGTATAAAAAGTGACTGTCCACTTCTGTATAAGTATTAACTTGCGCTATATTTTCCACAAGCATTTGGATGCGCTCTTGGATATCAGCAATGGAAGTGGCAGGAAGCGCTCCATCGCCTTTGGAGAAGAAACGTAGATCGAGCAACTTGTATTGGACAAACAGACGCATTTCCTGTGATAAGAAGACATTTTTCAAGAGTAATTCCTCGTAGGACTCGGAGATGAGTCGCTCTGAGAGTTCCGGAGTTACTGACCCGAGGAGTGTGCGGAGGAGCTCCACATTATTGGAGCGAATGGCATAATAGATGGCATCATGTCCTTCATCTTCCTGCTCCACTGAACACTGGCGGGAAACAACAGCTGCACCATCAGAGGTGTCGTTCTTCAATAGCAACTCCAATAAGTCAGCTCTGTTGTGCTTGCAAGCCAAGGTAATGAAGGGGGAGGAGGGAGAGTCCACCCCCCGGAGCCGTCTCAGGTCTGCGCAGGACCGGCAGGCCAGGAAATCTGACACTTGATGAATATGATCTGCTTCCATTGTCACTATACATGTACACTACGATACAGTTCAACACAATCACACGAAGCTATATCGCATAGTGCCACCAACAAACACTGCACACGACGTGACACTAACTTCCAATGTTATTTCTGTTATTATGAAGTTATTATATATTCTAAAAAGTCGCGGCACCAAACATGCTTACTAATCGGAATTAATTAAATTATAAACAATCTGTTGATACATATTGTTTTCTATCATTTTTGTTAATCTCAACTGAATTTTAATTCATTGATAAGATTGTGCCAATTTAGGAATATACCAAACACGTTATTTCGCAGATAAGATATAATGTTAAATACAATAATCATACGATAACAATACATTTTTTTTTTTTTAACCCTTCAAGACGTCCTGCGACCTTGTACTACTTAGGATGGATTGTTTCACAGAGTTTAAAGAATTCATCAAATTTCGAATTGCTGTTTGAATGTTGCTTGACAGAACTGAAACAACCCATCCTCCCCAAACATCCATCGACACTATTTTCTAAATAACTTACTTGTTTTTACATAAGTAACAAACCAAAAATATTCTGTCCTGTGTATTTTTCCTCAGAGTAGCTACTTATGTTCAGAGAAATGTTTTTTTTTTAAGAATATACCTACAATAAAAGAAAACGAAAATATTCTTGTTTTTATTATATTTACTACAAAGCAAAATAAGCGATCTTCCCAACGATAATAAATAAATTACACGAAACTTTCCTGTAACTAAATACAATGACGTTAAAATGAATATATTTGTGCTTGACGAAACGAGAGTCTAGAATAATGTAAAGATACATTTTTCCTTGCCAGGCGAATAAAAAATATATTTCTTTCTCACTATAAAATACAGTAAAACCGGGAACATGCGGGTACAAACGTCAGAAATCCACGGTGGATCTCTCGGAGAAAAGCATTCTCGAGTTACGATTAACCTGACAATATTTGAATTGTTATATATGCGGGAAATATAATCTTAGGCAATTATGAAGGAGTGAGATGACAGAGAAATGGATTCCACAACGCCAGGGTGGGAACCCAACACATTTATCCACTCAGCTAGAAACGATCTTTATTCGACTCAACTGGCCGGTATTTTGGATTTGGGCGGTAAAATTTTGCCATCTATTGACAATATTTGGAAGCTTAGACTCAAAGCTGACCTGAATCATGAGATATTTCAATTTAGTGAAGATTCAAACCAAAACATAAGTTAATCGAAACAAATTCGATAGATGTCACTCCTAGTTTAAATAAACGCAAAAGGAAAAATATTTTATAGAAAAATATTAATATCGGAACGTGTTTTAGATTTAAAAAAAGGTTTTCAAAGACCTTATTTCATAGGCGACGTATACAATAATTATAAATTAGTGTAATCTATCTATAAAATGTAAACGTTCTTTTGTTCAAAATATTAAATCTTCGAAAGTTCTGCACCGATTGCTTTGAAATTTTGACACAACGTTGCATTCGAATACGCGTGTGTTTTGTTATATATTATATAGATGTCACCTGTGACACGTAAAAAACATGCTTTTTGAAAAAAAACAGCGCTATCCATTGGATGTAAAAGCTACACGCGTTATTGTTTCTTTATCTGCACAGACAGATTGAGCCATAGCAACGCGTGGCGGGTACAGCTAGTATATAAGACCCCCCAGGACAAATTGGTGATTAAAAAAAATATAGGAAAATAAGACGTTTGTAATTGGCGCCAAACCACAAAATCGGTTACATTTTTGTTTTCTTGAATAAATGTATGTAAGAAGTGGAATGTTAGAAGTTTAAATTAACCGAGTTCCGGACATCCGATCGAGCCAAGAGATAATGCGTTCTATCATGTGCAGATGTAATATACGCCTTTTTATGAAATTCGCACTTTACAGCAGATAATTTGCGCAATAAATATCGGTCCTTTCCAATTGGGATTTGACTCAGTTGTTAGCGTGGTTGGTACCAGTCCCTGGGGAGGAAGTTTCAATCCACAGTCAAACAAAAAAATTAAAAGGTACATTTATTAAATACGTCTAATAAAAATTTTAAAAAGTTTAAAAAAAAACTCTTGATTTTTTGATAATAAATGGGACAAATTTAGTGCCAGATACAGAAAAATGAGTGTTATTTTTTTTAAAACAAAATTCCACACGGGAGTCCCCGATAGGAAATAAGTTTATTTTGTATCATTTTTCATAGCATCTTTTAGGATGCTATGAAAATGGTACAAAATGAGGACACAGGACAGAAAATAATATGTACAGCAAATTTTCTATAGCCTCAAATGTGGGGGGGGGGTAACATACATTTAATTTTTATTTGACCTTTCCAAATGCAAAAGGAAGATGGAGGATGAATCCATCGGAGATGGGAAAGAGGAGGGTTGGGAAGTCACCAATCACGGCTAAAACCATTTCAAGGTCCTATACCAGGGCGATACTAATAGCATCTTCCACCCTGGAACGTGCCGCAAGTATACAAATTGAGAAATAACACAAATTCATCTAATTAAATTTACTTGCGCACGCCGGGATTTGAAACCGCTGCCTTTGAATTGCTAGTCGAGAGCCTTACCCCTCAACCACAGAGGCGGTTATGCTCCGGTATAATAATAACAATAATAATATTTTGCTAATTTATATAGCGCCGTTTTCGTGAAAAATCACCTCAAGGGCACGGTACAAATATAAGTATTAAATAATACAAACAGCTGCCTTACAACTAGGATTCATAATAACTAGAGACTTAAACTTAAGGCGAAGCTTAATGCTAAATCACTATTTTGATTAACCTTTATAACGAATTGGTGTACATTATGAACACAAAAAAATATGCTTCAGATAAATTGAAGGATTTTCTATCGTTTCGCTTGAGTAGAATAAAAATAAAAAAATAAATTAATTACTCAATAAAAAATATAAATGTAATCTACTAAAAAAATATATTTTCAATAGAACATTTCTAACTGAACGCGTTAATGAAACAACTTTTAAAAAAATACCGCTAAGATTATCTGTGACACTTGATTAACTTTTTTGCTTTCTTATAAAATTATTTACAAAATAAATAAAAACCAGTTTTGTGCTTGAAATCGAACGTTTCTAAACTGCGTTTGTCAAGCGATTTTAATGCCTTTTACCTACAATAAAAGGTATACCAAGAATATAAACATTTTGGCCTGTAGCTTCCTCTTAAGACTTATTTCTAGTGACTAAGGTTCATAACTGCAGAGTGCAGACAAACTAGCGAGTTACATCTAAGACTCTTATCTAGTTACTTACGACTTAGGCCTATAACTACTGTCGTAATTAAATATAGCGGTAATTAAAATCTTTTTAAATTATTTTAAACTTAAGTATGTTCATGTTTCTCAAAATATAGCACTCACTGTATTGGACGAACCCTTACAATAAATTATAGAAAAAAATGTGGCTTGTCGTTTTTGCTTTTGGAGAGTAAACAGATACAATATTGGGTCGGTGATTCAATCTAATAACGAATTTATATGCTTTTCTTGAAATAATTGCATTTTTATACCGACTTTATGAAAATGTACTTTTTGAAAGTTTGTCTTTAAAATTGTAAGACGAATTATTTTTTTACGCCCGTACGCCGTGTGTACGGGCGTAAAAAAATAATTCGTCTTACAATTTTAAAGACAAACTTTCAAAAAGTACATTTTCATAAAATAATTGAATTAACTTTAAGTTTACCCTCGATTCTGAATAAAATAAATTAGATTACAAACTGTAATCATATTTTAAGTAATGTTTACTCCAGCGCAGCGGAATAAATCAATTACTATTCAAAAATGCGGAATTTTTCTATTTTATTTGGGGAATGGCGTGTATTTTTAAAACGGTTGAATTAACAGCACGTTAGGAGGGGGGAGTGTATTGTTTTGGTACCTGGTACGACACATTTAAAAAGGGCAGATTTTTAATACTTTTATTTCCCGTACATTAGGGGGACATTAAATACAAAATTGTAACGTAATAATCGTAAATAATAGTACCTACCTACAAATTAATGGTACCTACCGACAAAATAATAGCACCTACGTACAAAATAAAAGTAACTGCCTACAAAATAATAGTAACTACCTACAAATTAATAGTAGGGGAGGGTGGGGCGTGTTGTGACTAAATTACAAAACTGAGTGTAGTAGAAAAATCTTTAATGAAATCAAAGGTTTGATATTTTAATGGAAACAAATTATTTTGGTATTATTAACCTTGTTAACATACCAATAAAGTGACAAAATATTATTTTACAAAATATAAATCAAATAAATAAATAATAATAATTCTTACAAATCATCACTTTTACCGCTGGAAATCACTCAAAGGCTGTTAATAAAAATTTTAATAAAAAAACCATCAGACTACCCAACCTTACAACTTTTCCAAGATTTTCAAGTCCCATCACTAAAAAATACATATACGAAAAATACGCTACTTCAAATCCACAAAGATCTGTATAAGAAGTCACACCATGCCATGGTTCGTGTCGAGAGCAATAGGCAAAATACAATGGGTCGCTTATGGACTCCATTAATGCATACCAGTTTTGCACAACACTATTACACGTACACTGGAGTGGTATGGTTTAATAAATTAACGACTGAGATGAGATTAGAACCGGACTTTAATAAATTTAAAAATAAAATTAACTTCACTACAATAAATAATTTAACGAATTAGAATGACGATGATATCTCACTATATTATTTTATAAATTATTGTTTAAAAAACTTAAATCTCTTCACTTTATATGTTTTTATGATTCTTTTTTTCTTCTATTTACATATGTATGTTAAGTTTTTATTATTTTCCCTTTACACACGAGTTTTAGACTCTTGTAAAGGTAAACATGTTAATTTTTATTTAAATATGTTCTTACTATGTAAATTTAAACATTATACTGTATTTAATAAAATAAAAAAAATAAAAAAAAATAAAAAAAAATATGGGAATTGGCTCAACACGCCCCACCCGTGGGGCTAGTTGAGACGGGGGTGGGGCGTGTTGAGACGAACAAATAATTAAGTAAAAGCATTAGGTAGGTACGAAATAAAATTGGTAAAAACGAAAGTCCCGATAATATATTATTATCAGTTAAATAAAAGTGGTTTTAGTATACCTCCAATGTAATAAAAAAATAAAAACATTTAAAATAAATCTCAGTCAGTCAAGCAAAAGTCGCAGATGAAGTCAGGAATGTATTCATCCACTCCGGCACATAACTCATGACACCATTTATGACATTTTATGCACCTCACCCATCTTTCACCAGAAATATCATTAGAATAGGGGTTACGACAAAATATACATTGCTCTTCTTCGTTTGCATCGCTGTCGTCAGTTTCCATAAGTGGTAGCTCCTCTTCAGTTTCACTGGATGATGAGGACACCAAAAATCGTTTTTTTACGTCTAAAATATTTTTTTTATGTAGTTCTGTTTTTGACACCACCTTTGTTTTATTGGGTGCTTGTTTTTTTTAGTTAGTTTTGTATATACGCTTTTTCTTAATTTTTTTCTCTTTATTTTCCTTTCTTAGTTTGTCTTCTAATTCTATTTTTTTCTTTGTAGGGGTGTCCGTTAAAATTGCGCTCGTAAGTTTTTTACGATTTGGAAAGTTCTTTCTTGGTTGAGCTTTGGGTAATGGCCGGATTTGTTCTGGCGTTTTCTGACACCCAGGTTTAATGGTTCCGCTAGTTGATGGTTTAGGGTCCAACAATTTTTCTTCAATTTCTGCATTCGTTAGGTCTTGCAATGGTGTTCTTGTGAGATCAGCAGCAGAGGAGTCTGTCAAAGGCACCTCAGCACGATTTGTAACTTCCGATGGAAGAAAGTCTTCATCTGTGAAAATATCCCTATTAAACGGGAAAATTCCACTTGAATTAAATCCTGCCATTATATTATTTGGCGTGATAGCAAGCGGAAGAGTTTTTTTGAAAATGCCAGGCAGATCATATATTGTCATGGTCCGCCCTGGATGTTTTTTCATCCAACCATCCGCACCATTATTAAAGTATCGTTTAAAAAGTCCATAGACCGACCTGTCTAGGGGCTGCAACTTGTGCGTTGTGTGAGGTGGGAATGATAATAGATGTACACCATTGTCTTTGCAGTAGTTTAATACTGCTATCGATAAATGGGATGAATGGTTGTCAAGAAGTAGCAAAACGGGCTTTTCTTTGGTACATCGAATTTGCTTTGTAAAGTGCTGGATGAAAAGTAAAAAACTCTCCTCTGTTATCCAACTTCTTGGATGAGCAGCTCCAATACATCCATGTGGTCCATCAGTAATGAACTGATTTTTAAAATACTTTCGTGGAAATACCAAGAGTGGTGGAACAGAATTTCCACTAGCACTAACTGCAATCAGCATTGTAATGAGCGTGCCTCTTACTGCTCCAACTTGCCGTGCCCCTTTCACAGCTAATGTTGGCTACTGCACTGTCGTTACACCTGTTTCGTCAAGATTCCAAATATCTTGGCATTCAAACTTAAACCTATCAAGAATATTAGATAGATTATCATAAAATAAACCCACATTGTGCTTATTAAAGCTAATGGCACGACTCAAACTCGTGTCTTCTGGTGCACGGATAGACAAATTCGCATTCCTTTTCATAAAGCTGATTAACCAATCTTTTGTAGCGCTTTGAGTTTTCTTCCAATTTTCCGGAATTTTCGTTACATTTTGGAACGCATACTCATACGCAAGCTTTTTTGCATCAGTTGTATTAAACTCATAATAAACTTTGCTGCATTTTGCGATGTAATCTGCAAGTTCTTTGTCCTGTGCATGAGTAAAAGCTTGACCAGGATTGGAAAATCCCACCTTCCAATTTGTAAGAGGACTAGCTTTTTTCCTTTCGATGAACCGCTTTGGTGTCATATGATTAATTCCAAAAGAGACTGCAGCTTTTCGAAGTGACACGTTTGTAGTAATGATTTCAGCTGCAGCTTGTTCATAAACGTTTTCTGGAATTTCCCCTCTATTCGTCTTTTTTTATATTTTCGGACCATTTTGCAAGACTGAAAAAAAAAAATTACAAATAGGCACAAAAAGGAAATGTATCTAGGTAATAATGGTACATATATACATTCATAATATGTAAAAAAAATACACCTGTTTACATAACACATATTGTATTAATGCATATTTTATATAAACGTAAAAAAAACTAAATTCTAGCGGCGAGTTATGTCTGCCTCAACTCGCCCCCGCCTTGATGTAACAACTCGCCCCACCCGACGATTTTACATAAAAATGGCCATGCAAGTAAACATACTTGACGTACGCATTTCATTTATAACTAATAACACAGTCAAAAGATACAGTTTGTGGAGAAAAAAACATATAACGACTTACCGAGTGTTAGCAGATTGGCAGACGACTTCGAAAATTTCTTGGAAAAGTTTGTTTAGCACTTACAAATCTTACTTTGTCGTATAACTTTAATTCTATCGACCACACGGCACCACCGTTTTGACAGAAACTGGCGGTACGGGGTTCACACGAAACGGCGCGATGCGCGCGCAGCTAAGTCAACTAGCGGGAATTTTAAACGCGATGTATCAACACGCCCCCGTCTCAACACGCCCCACCCTCCCCTACCTACCGAAAAATTAATAGTGCCTACCTACAAAATAATAGTACCTGCCTGCAAAATAATAGTACCTACCTACAAATTAATAGTACCTACCGACAAAATAATAGTACCTACCTACAAAATAATAGTACCTACTTAAAATATAGTAGTACCTGCCTGCAAAATAATAGTACCTACCTACAAAATAATAGTACCTACCGACAAAATAATAGTACCTACCTACAAAATAATAGTACCTACCTACAAATTAATAGTACCTACCGACAAAATAATAGTACCTACCTACAAATTAATAGTACCTACCGAAAAATTAATAGTACCTACCTACAAAATAATAGTACCTGCCTGCAAAATAATAGTACCTACCTACAAATTAATAATACCTACCGACAAAATAATAGTACCTACCTACAAAATAATAGTACCTACTTAAAATATAGTAGTACCTGCCTGCAAAATAATAGTACCTACCTACAAAATAATAGTACCTACCGACATAATAATAGTACCTACCTACAAAATAATAGTACCTACCTACAAATTAATAGTACCTACCGACAAAATAATAGTACCTGCCTAAAAAATAATAGTAACTGCCGACAAAATAATAGTACCTACCTACAAAATAAAAGTAACTGCCTACAAAATAATAGTACCTACCTACAAATAAATAGTACCTACCGACAAAATAATAGTACCTACCTACAAAATAATAGTACCTACCTACAAATTAATAGTACCTACCGACAAAATAATAGTACCTACCTACAAATAAATAGTACCTACCGACAAAATAATAGTACCTACCTACAAAATAATCGTACCTACCGACATAATAATAGTACCTACCTACAAAACATTAGTTTAGTTTTGGTTCGGTACCTGGGCATTTTCGCCAATGTTTGAACACTGCGCTTTTGTCATGTACCACGATTTTTGATTAGATACGTATGTATTATAGAATATTGCAAAGTTGTTTTCTCTCCCCCTCCCCACCTTTTAAAAAAAAGTATGACAGCACAGAATTTTTTTGAAAAAAGAGAAAGTTACATGTATGCAAGGGGAAACGTTTTAAACAGGTTTTACAAAATTACGGTTTTTATTTTTTTTAACCGGGGCGTTGCGAGTTCGATCATCTAATAGATTATTCCTCCATCATTGCAGAATCTACTTTTCCGCTTATAATGATAAGAAAAAAGTGGGCGGATTTGCAATGTGCTGAGATTATCTGTAACCCGGGAATGATTTCATCTAGATTTTTCTTTAAATTTCTTTGACCCCCATTTCAGCCCTTCGTCGACCCCTTGGAGTCTTTCACCGCCCACCATTGGAACTCAAAGCTACCACCGCTTACTGGAACTCACCAACGCCCCCCCGGGGAGGCGGTACCACCCCCCTTGGAAATCACTGCTATAAACAAATGACAACTACTTGAATTCTAAAAACAAATTTGAAAACTAAACAACAATATTAATGTAACGGTAACCGATGTTTTGATTGTAATCAAATGATCGTAAGCTAAAATATCGTAATTAACTTATTTTATTTACATAAATTACCTAGATATGTTTATGGTTAACTGATATGTGAAATAAAAAAATAAATAACAACTGATCCTGCAGATCTTAATTTTTCTACTGCAAGACCAAAGATTCATGAAATCACGAATTTTTATCATTTATTTGGCGCATTTTGAAAACATTTTACCTGTAAGATCGAGTGATCATCGGAGATTACTCGGAAATAAAGGGGAGATAGAGAGGAATATAGGATAAGGATAGGAGATGCTCCCCATATATTACATACTCCATACTGATGTATTAGGAACCACTAATAAAGAATAATTAGTTTTTTTTAACATAAACTCTGTAAAACCAGCATTCAGTAATTTCATAACTTTTGTTCATTTTGAAATATTTTCTGTGTATATAAAAATACAGTTTTCTGTAAAAACAAATACTGTTTTTAAAACAAGATAAAATTATTTTTCCTTTGTATGCATATAAAATATAATTGACCCTTTCTAAACACTAAAATTTTAATATCTAACATGAAAAATGTTGTCAAAAACGCTAACCACATTTTTAATTATTTTTTTACTGCAATCATAGAAAAATTGAGAGATATCGATATTTTGAAAACACATTTGGGAATTTGTAAGAAAACTGTAACTTTACTTTTATCTCGTTCATATAATAAAAAAATAAAAATAATTTTTAAAGTTACGATAATGTGAACTATTCATTTTGGCTATTTTTAGAATTTTATATGGCATCCAGTATAAATACTTGAGGCAATCTCGAAATAACAATTATTTCTCATTCTTGTGTGAAAAAATTACGTATTTCCGAATGATACTTAAAATAAAAAAATTTACTTTTTTTAAACATGGACGCCCGGTTATATATGACCCTAAAACGCTGGTGAGGTTTATGATAAGCTTTCGAATCCCACTACGTAATACTAGAAGTCGGGATTTATTTCAGTGCAGAAATTCTGGGACCAACTGCCATATGTATTCCTCACTCCCCAGAATACTTATGGAGGGAAATAATTATACCGAGTCAGTGAACATCTTTAATTTATCACTTAACACATACAAAAGATTGTTTCTGAGGCATTTTAGATATGTATAATAAAAATGTACCTAGTGTAGGTATGTTTTTTAATACTCATATGTAAAAGTTCCTAAAAAGGGCGTAATAATAAATTAATAAATTAATGTATATTATCTCATGAAATAAATGATCACACGTAAATTATACCAAATCAATTTACATTAACATGACACACGGACATTATTATTTGCTTACAATGTTTCATTTTATTTATTTATTTTATTTTAAAAAGAGAGACAAACCTTCCCGGGTTACGAATAACCTGAAAATATTTTAAAATCTCCTACTACCACCACAGTAAGCGGAAAATGTTGCTTGTATTGTGATGGAGAACTTAACCAGCCGAGGAATTGAACACACCACGTCTGGGTGGGACCCAAACGCGATGCCAACTCAGCCACTGATCATTTGCTTATTATTTGCCTACGAGCATTGTGCTTACGATTATTTGAGAGTTCCGATCATCCGATTACGATCATTTTGTAAACGATCATTTTGTTTACGATCATTTTACCTATAACCTAATGTAACCCTCTTACAAAACAAACTTCACACAACTGCCTAACGTCGTAAACGGTAAGGCCTTAAAATATTATATCTACATAAATATCAATTATTCAATCCTTTCAGATAGGTATTACAAATAAAATATGTAAATTGTTTGCAATTATCAAACGCTAATTGAAGTTTTAACAATAAGGCACATATAAGTTTTAACAATAATCCCACATCATTTGCCTTCAATCTGTCTATCACAATCATAACATCTCGCCTTCCTTGAAATGAATCATAGACAATATTTCAATACTATTTTCTCTTCCTAGTGCGTAGGAAAGTAGGAACTGTTTGCTAAAAAAAAGTTCCTACCCGTTTAAAAAAAAATGAATTAAATGCAGCGCAGCATTGACCCATAAAGTAAATCGTCGAGTCGCCATAAATTGCGAGAAAAAACATGTTTGAGAGTGATTCTTATTACAAATGTCAGCCGCGGGAAGGCGATGATGTCATGGATTATCAGAAAAATAATTTACGTAACATGAGTTGGCTTTGGCAGGCGCATATAGTAATGGATTTACCGGCATAAATAATTATTGACGTTTGTTTGGAGCGCGCACAAGTTAAAGTTGTGATGTTTCAAAGAAGTTCTGATTTATCATTGTCAAAATGTTGCCAAAAGAGCTATTTCGTTTTTTTTTACAGAAGGTTAAGTGAAGCTGATAGTGAACAGCGGTAGTAAATTTGAAAATTTACGACATCTGCACGGAGAAATTTACTGCTAATTTATTGAAAATCTGGACAAATTATTCGTATTCCTGTTGATAACGGGACTGCAGACCTTTAACGAATGAATTGACAGATTTTCTAACAAACTATGAGTGAAACACGAATGTGTTATGAGGATGTCGGAATGACGTGTTCATAAAAATTATAATATTTTCGCATTTCGTCGATATTGATAAGCGCAGCTGCAAGAACACGGATTCCGATATATTCTGAATGTGCTGATATTTTTTTGGGAAATGGCGTGCCATCATGCTTTTAACGGGATTTTAAGAAGTCAGCAGTACTTATTTGTCTCCGTGTGTTAAAAAATAAACAAAAGATAATGTCTATTTTATAAAATAATTTTGGTATCTGCACGGAGAAAAAAGAGTATTTCTAATATGCTAAGTAATTCTGATTTACTGAAAATCTATTCAAATTATTAGTCATCTGTTAAAAATGGGCCTGTACGCCGCTTCCTGATAAAGTGTTGATAAATTTGTAAAATCGGAATACGTGTTCATCCACCTGCGTTTGTCTCAAAAAGATATCAAGACGAAATGCAAAAATGTTAGGACATATATAGACATTTTAACATTGGTATTTTACTTAAAGTTTTTCAGGATACCTATCAATTTATTCGTTAATGGGCTGCAATCCCGTTTTTAAGACGAGATAATACCCTAAAATCAAGTAAGAGAAGCAGCAGCGCACGGAAATATGCGACGCGCGGCACTGGTATCAATATAATGACAGACAATATAATATATGTAGTATCCAATGACAGACCTGCTGTTGAATATGCCCAATTTGCTATAACTATGGAAAAATCGATTTTATATTTTAATTTTTATTGTTACTCTGTGTAACTAATTCCACTGTATTTTTTTAGTATTATATAACTTTCCAATTGAAAAAGTCCTCCACAACACAGGTGAACTCCTAGCGTGGAGGACAATATACTATACCTTTGTAATACAAATATATTTAAGAATAAATAAAAAAAAATCTCTAAAATAAAGTGGGAATCACGACATAAGTGATAAGTCGTGAAAAAAGAATATTCGGCGCGCGGACCTGCGTAATGAATGGACCTACGGTCGACTTTGCCCTAGCAGGCCTAGAAAATTGATCTTTCTATGGGGTTTATTTTAATTATTTCTGATGACCGTATTACTAAAATCTCTTTTGAATTACTTCTAGAGGGATCCCTCGGGAAGTTAATAATTCGTCGTCTATGAAAATAAAATCTGGTGTTTATGTTTACTAATTAGCAATATTTTTTAACAGGATGTTTTCTATACCAACGAAATTGTTGTTTTTATTGTTTTGACATTGTAATTATTTTTTATCTGAATCTTTCATCGCCCCAGGCGATGTTGACAAAAGGAAAAGATTGTGATGAATAAAATTGAATGATTGGGGTTGATTTTTTATCCCCAGATAGCCACTGTTGCTTTCGCCGTTTTTTAGGTTAGCATTATTTGATGTAATTGGCTCGCAGTAATTCAACTCGCAGCACGATTTTATTATTTTTCTTACATTATTTGCCTCAGGGCCTGTGTCATCTTTGGGGATGCTGTTTGAAGGATCTCTTTGTGATGAGCTGTTGAACTGAAGAATGAATCGAACGACAGTTCTCATGTGATAAATTTTACTGTGAACCGTTTTCAAATGTTGGGCGCGCGTTTGGAGTGTTTCCCGACTGTGCACCGGTGACGGAGGGATTAATGACGCTACTTCCTCGGAGCATCAGCCATTGAAATACCGGTAGAACAAGGACAGCATTCCCACCTGACGACTGTGCTCTAAAGATTGCAAATTACGTTTGTTCTGATGGGATAATCTATCAAACGGAACGCCTGTTTCTGCAGAATCAAGGGTTTAGTAGGGTATTTTGGGGCTCCAGACCAGAGGTGACAACCGAATTCAACAGTGGGGCGCACTTGCACTTACTTACTATTGGATTATCTATCTGATAGCCCTGTACACTATACAGTGAACAATATTCCCAGCATCCGAGAGGCTAAATATTTTGTTTAATGCCATTTGAACAGTCATATTTTGAAAAGAGTAATAAAATGTAATTAAAAAAGATAGATACGAGAACTGAACATATAAATCGATAGAAGTGTGCTGTGGGCGTGGCCGTGTGCCGAAGTGAGCTATTTTTTTCCATTACTTCATTTTTAAATGTCGAAAATATATAATTCTTACTTGAACAAATTTAATAATCTATTTCACTGGCCTTTCGAAAGCTCTAAGGTAAATTATTGGCAATTTTCATCACACCGTTTTACCGCAGGGGTAGAAAGAGTGTGGCCCGCCATACAACTCTGTCTTGGTATACACTTCTTGCTTCATTCATATTCATATAATATTGTTAATATTGAAGAACTAAACTAGATGAAACTAGATGGATAGGCAATGATACATTTGATACTAGAACGCATACAATAATGCACAGTGTCAATGAAAAACACCATGAGTTCGGAGTAGCCTTCATCGTTAATCAAAGATTGAAGAATCAAGTAATTGGTTTTAAGGCTGTAAACGAAAGAATATGCATACTCCGCATAAAAACCAAATTCTTTAATATTTCCATCATAAATGTTCACGCTGAGACAGAAGACAAAGATGAAGCAACTAAGGATACATTTTATAACAAACTGGAGCAGACATATGACACCATACCATCCAATGATATTAAAATGGTTATTGGAGACCTTAATGCTAAAATCGGTCAGGATCCGGCACACCAACAGGTTACAGGAAAAAACAGTCTTCATATGGAAAGCAATAACAATGGATCAAGGATGATTGACTTTGCAGAATCACGAAACATGATAATAGCTTCAACACAGTTCCCAAGGAAGAATATACATAAATGGACATGGACATCACCTGGCGGCAGATACCATAATCAAATAGACCATGTCCTAATTGAAAGAAGAGGGGCGACCAGTATCACAAATGTAAGAAGTTACAGAGGAGCTAACTGTGATTCGGATCACTATTTGGTAGTAGCCAGCTATAGATGCAGAATAGCAAGAGATAGAAGAGGAAATCAGCCAAGTATCCCAAAGCTAAACAACGATGCTCTTAAAACACCAGAAGGATTGGATAGATACCACGACTCACTGTCAACAAACCTACTAAACCAACTGAGTGATCAGCTCTCCTCAAACGATTTAGAAGAGGATTGGACCAGTCTGAGAGATGCACTGCTGACAGCGGCAGAATCAGGCATTGGAAATAGACCTAGGCAAGTTAGAAATCCCTGGTTCGATGAGGAGTGCATACAGAGCGTCTGCAAGAAAAATGAGCTAAGAAAATTATGTATAGAAAGAGGAACAAGATCAAAAAGACAAGCCTACGAACAAGCACGAAGAGATGCTAACCATTTGATTAAAAGAAAGAAGAGACTAAATTTTAACAACATATTGTTGAAAATGGAAAATGATTTTGTTAATAACAATCCACGTGAGGCATATAAGGCGTCAATTTATTTAAAAAGGGCTTCAAACCCAACACATCCCTGTGCAGAGATAGAAATGGAGACATAATAAGAGATAAGGAAAAGATTAAGACTAGGTGGAAAGAACACTTCCAACAGCTGTTGAATCCCAATAACAATCTGACAGTCGAACCAACTCACATTCCGGATGAGCTAAATAATGATGAAACGACTAGAGCGCCATCGGCGGCAGAAGTAAGGGCTGCCCTAAATAAATTGAAAAACAATAAAACACCGGGAGGAGACAATATCCCGGCAGAGCTCTCTAAATATGGAAACGAACATCTGAAAAACCTGCTACACAATCTTATTGTAAAAATATGGACCGCGGAAAGAGTACCAGAAGAGTGTCAAACTAGTATAATATGCCCCATACATAAAAAGGGAGACAAATTGAAATGTGAAAATCACAGAGGAATATCGCTACTTTATACAGCGTATAAAATCTTCACAACAATTTTGAAAGAAAGACTAGAACGTCATTCAGAGAACTTGCTGGGAGAGTATCAGGCAGGTTTTAGGAGGGGGAGATCCACCACTGATCAACTCTTTACTACTCGACAAATCCTGACAAAATGCTGGGAATTCGATATAGACATATATCAACTATTTGTTGACTTCAAACAGGCATATGACAGTATAGATAGGGAGAAAATATATGAAATACTCCTAAATTTTGGTATACCGCCCAAAATAGTCAAGCTTGTAAAAGCAACGATGGTTGGATCACGATGTCGAGTAAGGATAGGAGGTGAAACAACGGAGGATTTTAACGTCTCCCAGGGGCTGAAACAAGGTGATGGCTTAGCTCCCACTCTTTTCAATATTGTTCTGGAGTACGTCGTGAGGAAGACAATGATTGATACCGACTCAAACATTTGCTACAAAAGCAATCAAATAGTTGGATACGCAGACGACCTTAACATTATCTGAAAATCCTTACAGGCTGTAAGAGAGGTGTTTGAGACTGCAGCAAGAGAGGTGGGCTTGCAAATCAATGAAAACAAAACTAAAATCATGATGCAAACCAGAACCCCACACCGCAGAATAAAAGATAAAGTGAATTTTTTTTTTTTTTAGTATTAGGCAATTCACCCTAAAGAGAGTGCTATGTGCCGTTAAAGTTAAGGGAGATGGTTATAATTTTATGGGAAATCTATACGGGAATAGGAAATCTCAAATATTGAAGTCATTCAAGTCTATGAACTTGTATAGAACTGAGAAAATGCGAGAATTGTTGAGAGAAAGTAAATAAGTAATACTAAGGGGAGATTGGTGGGTGATTTTTATAAGTAAACGATAAATGCCTTTGAAGGATGAATGATTTTTACAATTAAAGAAAACGTGATCAAGAGTCTCATTTTCCATGCCGCACTGGCAGAGTGGACTATCTAGGACCCGGATTTTAAACAAATGGGATGCAATGGAGCAATGACCAATTCTCATTCTCGAGATACAGGATATAAATCTTTTGGATTTTTTCTTGCCGTGGAACCAAGGTTTACTTGGAATATGATTTTGTATTCCAGCATAAAAAGCACCAGTTCGGTTCGGATCGGAGCGGATCATGTTGGATTTAAGAATTGGGATGACGTCAGAGATAGGAATTCTAAAATCTAAAGGATTAGAGCCAGAAATTGTTCCAAGTTTAGCTAGAGAATCGGCTTTCTCGTTACCCTCAATTCCCAAATGGCCAGGGACCCAAACCAATATTGTCTCGAAATTTAATTCATTTAAAGATTTAAGGGTGTTTCTGATATTATAAATAATATAGTCTTCTGGTTTATGGATATTTGAGGAAATTTTCAACACTGCGCTTAGTGAGTCAGTGCACAGTAAGGCTCGTCGAATATTGAAAAGCTGGATTTGGCTCAAAGCTTGTTCAATTGCGAAGCATTCTGCAGTAAATATGGAAATTTCTTTAGGCAATTTATAAGACAAATCTAAATCGAATTCGGGAATGTGTACCGCAGCTCCACAATCTTTGTTATCAGACTTAGAACCATCTGTGTAAATGAGAGAAAATTCTGGAAACTTAGAAGATGTAATGTTTTAAAATTTTTCCTCAACATTTTGATTAGATGAGGTTAAAATATCAGTTCGGAAGTCTGAAGTTATAACGTTGGGGATATAATTGATAGAATCAAATGGGATGGTGAAAATAGGAAGGATATGATCTTTTTGTAGATTTTGGAGGGAAGAAGACAGAGATTTGAATGAAAGAAAACTTTTTAGAAGGAGAGGAAGTCGATTTTTATCTGTCGATCTTTTTTCGTTATTTAAGTAATTGAACAAATAGTCAAGGCTTTGTTCTAAAGGGTGACGCGATATAGAAAAAGATTTAAAAATATATTTATCAGCTAGGAATTGTCTCCTTAAAATTAAGGGGGGATCAACACATTCTACCTGGAGAGAATTAATTGGAGAAGATTTCATCGCTCCAATAATTATTCTGAGCGCTTTGGACTGAATTCTTTCAAGTTTTTTGTCCAAATATTTAGGAAGAGGATCAAAAAGAAATGTTCCATAATCCAAATGGCTTCGCACTAGAGCACCATACATTAATTTAAGAGTAGTAGGATGAGATCCCCACCACACTCTGGAAACAGCTCGCATAATATTTAGCCCCTTTTCACACTTAGCCGAAATGTTCTGAATATGCGGGAGCCAGGAAAGTTTATGATCCAATAGTAGTCCAAGAAATTTAATTTGCTTAACGATTTGAAGAGGGACATTATCAAAGCAGACAGAAAAGGGGGGTATTTTTCTTTTGTGCGTAAAAGCCACTACTTTGGTTTTAGACGTAGCTAAATTCATCCCATTTGTCAACAACCAAACTTTAATATTATGTCAAGCCAAATTCAATTCCTTCGCAGCGCGCGATAGATTTTTGTGTGATAAATATATAAGGAAATCATCAGCAAAATAAAGTCGCTTGATAGATGAAGGAATTACACTGTCTAAATCACTTATATATATATTAAATAATAGTGGACTGATTACGGACCCCTGAGGTAACCCCTTCCATAGTTTGCGATTTATAGTTTTTGAGGAAAAGTGGATAATAATGGATCTGTCTGTAAGTAAATTAATAATAAATTGAACTAGTTTTAAGGGAATTTTTATTTTAATTAATTTTTCTTTCAAAATGTTAATTAATACATCGTCGTAAGCTGACGAAAGATCAAGAAATGTGGCCAGAGTGCAAGAATTAAGGGACTGAGATATACGGATGTCTGTTGTTAACACACTTAAATTATCTATGGTTGATTTCTTTTTCCGGAAGCCATATTGATTAGGAGAGATAATTCTGTGATTTTCAACAAACCATTCCAATCTGTTCTTTATCAAGTGTTCTGCTACTTTCATTAAACATGACGAAAGAGCAATAGGACGATAGGATGAGATTTCAGATGGATTTTTGCCTGGTTTTAAAATAGGAAGGATTTTTTGAACTTTCCAGACTTCCGGAATAAATCCTGTTTCGAACATGTAATTAATTAGGGATAAAAAATATTCAACCGACATGTCTGAGAATGCTTTAATGAAACTATATAAGATTCCATCAGGGCCAGGAGAAGAGTCTGGAAGGGAATTGATTACTCGATTTAATTCACTTATTGAGAAAGGAGAGTCCAGCCAGCTAGAGTGAGATGGATAAGAAATAAAGGAAGGCATTTCCTCACATCTGGCAACTGACGGAGGAGCTATCTTATCAGCAAAACCTATAATAATTTCTCCTGGAATATGTTTAGAACGCTGCGGAGTATATGACGAACCGATTTTTTTTAAATTGGACCATACGGATGACTGGGGAGATTCGGGAGACAAGCGTTCACAGAATTTTCGCCATCCAGACCGCTTTTTGTTTTTCAAAACGCGTTTCGCTTCTGCCTGGGCGCGTTTCACAGAAAGGTAATTTTCGAAAGACATACATTTACGGAAAATGGAAATTGCTTCTCTTCTGGATTTAACGACACTAGTGCATTCTTCATCCCACCATGGGGTGGAATGTTTTATCTTAATGTTAACAATACGTTTTTTAAGTGTTTTTTCTGCAGCTTTTATTATCATGTTAGGAAATAATTCACATTGTAAACTAGTGTTGACAAGGGAAGACTTAGATGCTTGAACAATGGAGTCTAATTCTGAAGAAAAATTTCTCCAATTCGCGTCTTTCGTTTTAAATTTAAAACTATTGTTTATCGAAAAGGAATGCGTGGAAGATATATGGTGGAAGGTAATTATTATAGGAAAATGGTCACTGGAAAGGGGATCTTTAAGGATGTTCCAAGAACATATGGGAATCACCGAAGATGAGCAAAGAGATAAATCGACTGCACTTTTCCGATGTTGAGGGGCAGTGAAACGAGTTGGAGATCCATCATTTAGTATACATAAATTATAGGTATCCATAAAATCTAATAGATTATGGCCAGAACGGTTTGTTAACTCACTGCCCCAAGAAGGAGAATGAGCATTGAAGTCCCCAAGTATCATATACGGGGGACGAATCTGGGATATAAATGTTGACCATTCGTTTTCAACAAAAAATGTAGAGGGAGGGATATATATTGATAGTAATGTAATATCAGATATAACAGCAGCTACTATCTGAAAATTATTGGAGAGAGTGTGGAAAATAATTTGTTTAAAAGGGATAGAATTATGTATAATAAGAGCAGTGCCACCTTTGCCATCCAGTCTATCATGTCTTAGACAATGATATCCAGGAATATTAAAATGGTATGAGGGTTTTCACCACGTTTCGGAGAGATGGCAGCAACTGAAATATTATGTTCATCAAGTAGCTGTACAAGATCAATTTTGTTGGCGAATAGACTTCTACTATTCCATTGAAGTATTTTGCTCAGTTGCGGATACATCGGGAAGGCTAGAGAGTAAAGATTTCATATAATCGGCAGCGTTGGACGGTACTTTATTGTTATTTGAAAGGATCGTAATTAATAGGGTAATTAAAGTTTGAATAAAAGAAGAATTTTCAATCGTGACTTTAGGGAAGATATCGGAAGTGGAACAGTTTTTTAAGGCAGTCCCATTGGGAGCCTGGGATTTATTATTCCCATTCGGGTTAAGTAAAAGTTCATTATGTAGTTTTTTATCGAAAGAAGGAATAAATTTTGGATTAGATTTTATCGGTTTGAAAATTGTTTCTTTGTGGGAAGATGATAGAGGGGATTTAGGGGAAGAAAAATGAAAGAGAGAAGCGTTAGACGTTATCTCTGCAAAAGATTTTTTTGTAGGAGCGAATAATTTAGAGGCCTGAAAGTAGGAAATATTGTCTGCAGCCATTGACTGTTTGATATTTCTCTGTCTAGATAACTCTGGACAGGCCACACTAACAGCAGTATGGTTGCCCTTACAATTAATACAAATAGGGTTATTCATTGTATTTTGACACTGTTCAAAGGGATGATCCTCTCCGCAATGGAAGCAACGAGGAGGGGAACGACAAATAGGTTTTGAATGGCCAAAACGGCAACAGTTGAAACATTGGATAGTCGGGAATCTGTATATTTCAACGGGAAGAGCGTTATAATAAATAAATACACGGGATGGTAATGTTTGACCTTCGAAAGTAATAACAACGGATGGGAAGGTTTCCATATAGTGGTGCCGGTGGAAGTATCCTTGAAATTCAAACGACGTGCTTTTAAAACTTTTGGAGTTAATTGAGAGTCATTAAGAGCATCTACTATTTCTGTTTCTGATAGATCGGTTGGGATACCTCTTACTCTGCCCATTCTGGTTAAATTGAATGTAGGTATGAAAGATTTAAATTTATTATTTGAAAGAGAACCTATTTTTTTAACAAAATCATTAGCTAATGTGGCTGATTAAAATTCTATGGATAGTTTGTATCGACCTTCCGGTTTTATTGATCCATTTATAATACCGAGGTTATTGAGTTTTGAGCTAAAAATAAATTTACCAAAATCCAGGGGATGAATTATTTTCCCCTGTTCAGTCCTTTGGACATTGACAATAAATGGAGCTGAAGATGAAATAGAATACATAAGCTCAATGGCTTTTGCTTCTGGAGGAATTGTATCATTATAACTTCCATGAGAGATTGGGGCTTCGTTTGATTGTGAAAGAGATTTAATTTTAGGAGGTACATTAAGACAAAGCGGAGGACGTCGTTTTCGTGAAGGAAGGGTTACAGAAGTCTGGGTATCATCAGTATCGTAGTCGTCTACAATATTAGAAATGGGCTCAGGGTCCGGAGGTCGATTTTCATCTTCCTCCATTTCAACAAATTAAAAAAAAAAATTAAACAATAATTATTATTTTAGAAATAATAAATGATAAAAATAATACACGTAACTTCGTCGCAAACCAATAACACAAACAAAAATAATGAATACGAAAAGGTAACAATAAATAAATCTTATCGCCGCGCCGCCGTCAAAGTAAGCCGTCAAACACAGAGCACTGGTAAACACGACTGCACACTACCGAGGTTCGGTGACTAATCTCTCAAAGTGAATTTTAAAAACTCCTATAACTTTGAAGTGGTCGAAGAGTTTGCCTACCTGGGCTCCATCATAACGCAGGATAACGAAGACCCAGTAGAAGTAAGAAAGCGCATCACAGCCGCTAACAACACTTACTTCGCGTTGCTGCCAGTGTTCAAATCCCGAAACGTCCATAGGAAAACCAAAATAACCCTGTATAAAACAATTATTAGAACGGTCTTGGCCTATGGATGTGAGGCGGGAACACTGACAGCAAAGTCTGCGGAACGGCTGGACACCTTCGAAAGAAAGGTACTTCGAAGAATCTTAGGAGCGGTGCGAGAGGGAGAGGCATGGAGAATCCGCCACAATAAGGAGCTATATGACATCTACCAAGCTGCCAGACTCTCTACTCATTTACGGCTCCAAAGACTAAGATGGGCCGGACATGTGCACCGAATGCCAAGCACACGTGTACCAAAGAAGGTTCTAACAGGACACGCGGGACACAAACGAAAGGTGGGCAGACCTAGGCTGAGATTGGAGGACGATGTCAGGAAAGATGCCAGAGGACTACTCCATGTTGCAGATTGGAAGACGACGGCCGAGGACAGAGGGCGGTGGAGGCTCATGTTAAAGGAGGCCAAGGCTCGAAATGGGCTGTAGCGCCATTTAAGAAGAAGAAGAAGAATATTAAAGAACTACATTGTGAGCGGAGACTGAATACTGATAGTTCCCGTAAGCACTAAGGCCATGAGCCCATTGAGCTATCTCCCAATTTACCTTATTCCTTTAACAGTAACTGGGTACCTTTGATAAAGTTCACAAAGTGATGTTGTGGATTGGATATTTGGCTGTATCTCTTGATTCCACAACGTGTCTTCCCAGGTATCTGAGCCTTGTTCACAACAGGGCGGGACATTGGCACCATCGGTGAATTGGGAGATTCTTCATCCTCTTCACATTTCCTGCATCGGTTGGTGTTTTTCACTCCCAAGAACTGCATGCGTCTCTTGAGATGGTAGTGTCTCGTTAGTAGTCCTACCATTTCCCTCAGCACTGTCCATATTGGGTTTAAGTTATCTGGTTCGTCTAGGTCAGAGGTTTCCAAAGTGGTCTATATGGACCCCCAGGGGTCCATAACGGCTTGTTAGGGGTCTGTAGAAAAAAAATTGGGAGTACATCAAGTCATCAACATTCAGGAGTTTCATAAATTACACAATAAACCCAACAAAAATAACACAGTTTACGTAATACTGATAATGGAACTGACTCCAGGGTGATGGAATGCAGGACTGTTTTTACAGAACTCGCTACCATCAATAAAATAACCCTAATCTGGGTACCAGGACACAAAGGTATTGAGGGCAACGAGCGGGCGGACGAACTAGCAAGGAAAGGGGCGAAAGCACCACTTGTAGGATCCGAACCGGCCGTAGGAGTAGCAGCTTGCCACACAAAATTACATATTGATAGGTGGGTCAAATCCCAACACCGCAAATAATGGGAGAGGGCACCTGAAATGAGATAACCCAAAGTACTCATAAAAAGACCAGACCATAGACGAACCAAGAAACTACTCGACAGAAACTCACAGAGGTAGGACTACTAACGGGGCACTGCCATCTCAGGAGACACATGCAGATATTGGGAGTAGGAAACACCAACAGATGCAGGAAATGTGAAGAGGATGAAGAGACTCCAATTCACCTATGGTGCCAATGTCCTGCCCTGGTGGGAACTAGGCTCAGATACCTGGGGAGACATATAGTAGAACCAGAAGACATAGCCACATACCCAATAACAACCCTGGTGAACTTTATTAAAGGGACTGGGTTGTTGTTAAAGGATTGAGGTAAAAAGGGAGATAGCACAATGGGCCATGGCCTAAGTGCTCACGGGAACTACGTGTAAACCGTCTCCGCTTTAAAAAAAATAAAATAATAATAATACTGATAATAGACTGAGAAACTTATTTGATATTTGTAATTTTATATTTCGTAAAATTGTTTATGCAGGCATATAAATAGAATCTACGTCCGTTTTCTTGTCAGAATTAATATATTGAAGCAAAACATTGCACATTGGAAGCCGCGAATTTTGCTAGTTCCCCAACTTGTTCTTGAAAAACTTCCAGGGATGATGTTTTGGTCTACGTTCAAAATTTAAATGTACTTCACACAGACTTCAAGACGAAGTTTGAGGACATTTAGACTGGAAATGGAACGTTGTGGAATCGGATATCATATGACAAGAAGTACTGATCGGAATAAGAACTAACAAAGAACTTAAGAGGAGATATAAATAACTAAATAACATGACTTGTACAGAGTTCTACAATTATGTTAAAAGGTACCCAGAATTGTTGAGAAAAGCGAAATCTTCTGAAAAGTATGGCCAGCCAAGTACTTCTGCTAGTACCAATTAAAGTAACCTATAAAACAAACATATTTACTTACTTATTATAAAATAAAGAAATGTATTACAAAATGTTTATTTGCTCCATCCTGAAACGTCCCGACGAGACCCTATCCGAATATGGCGACCCTAGTCACAATAGAATTATATACAAGGTGTGTTGGTCTTGAGATCCAAGTTATTTCTGATCCTTTTTAAGAAGCCAACTTTATGTATTCGAAATGTTTGTCAAATTTTAATTTATCATCTAATATTACACCCAAATATTTAATACTGCTAACCCTTTCTATATTAATGCTATCAATTGTTAGTATTGCATGATCGTTTCCACCATGACTGTCCACAAACAGAAATATTGTTTTCATACCATTCAGTTTTAGTTTGTTTAGGTTTAACCAAAGCGTTAAGTGGTCTACGTGGCAAAAAAATTGGCAACCTTTGATCTAGGTCTATGGTCTGATCTGTATATTTGGTACTTTAAATTGATTTTGATTCAAATCCGTATCTCATTCTTATAGCAGCAGGAAGATCAATTCTAGATCCGCTTATGAAGGCCCAGAAATCAATAATTAAAGTCATAATGCGCAAACCATATAGGTTCTCTAGCGATGAGCTCTTTAAATAATTTATTGTACTTGATGTTCGTCAAAACTATATAAAAAATGTTAATATCCATGTACATAAAAATCTAGACAATATTAATAAAATTGACCATAAACACATCACATCACAAAAAGCCACACCAGAAATGACCTTACGATCCCAACGAGCAATACGGCAAAGTATCAAAATACACCAGAAACAAGTGTACAAGGAGATGGAACGTCACAGCGGTGCTGCCAAGGTTTGTTATCTATGTGAGGATACTGTGACAGCGCTTAATTAGCAGCAGACACATACCTGGACGGATGACGAACCTCGTGCTGGCACTGTTGGTGGCGCGGTGCACTCTTTCGCTGCAGTAGCTGGTCCAGTTTCCTCACCACCTGGGATTCTTGCTGCAGAGTCTCCATCCTCTACCTTCGTCGAATGTCACAGTGGTGCTGCCAAGGTCTGGAATCCATGAGAGGACATTGTGTCAGCGCTCTATTAGCAGCAGACACATACCTGGAAGGATGACGAACCTCGTGCTGGCACTGTTGGTGGACGCGGTGGACTCTCTCGCTGCAGCAGCTGGTCCAGTTTCCTCACCACCTAGGATTCTTGCAGCAGATTCTCCATCTCCGTGTCACCTGTTTCTGTACTTCATTTTATTTAACTTAATTTCAATTTCAATTTGTAATATTTATATATTTTTTTTGTTATATCTGCATTAACTGTACAGCGCCCCTGAGGTGATATTTCGCAAAAGTGGCGCTATAAAAATCATCCAATAAATAAATAAATAAAACATACTTGGGACCTAAACTGTACAACAAAATCCCCCCTGAATTAAACATAAAAACTTGTAATATTTCATACATAGGCCCAAAAATAACTAAATGGTTGATTGGACTGGGTAGAGGAGAATCTGAAAAAATGTTAAAAAACGTCACGTAATAAATAGACATAGACTAATCACACACTATATATATCTTCCATTATTCTAATTATTGCTCATACACAATTGAAACATACACAACAGCTCAAGTTCGACTCTATCATAAGATTGTAACGATTAAACATCACAAATTAAAACATTAATGAGATATATTATAGACAGACAAATCACACACTTACTTTCACATATTTTTTGGTTCCTTGGAACGGGCAATTTGCCTAGTTAGGAACCAATAATTTCGACCTGATAAGGTACAATAATCTATAATCACTAAAAATATTTTAATTATATCTTGTATCAAATTGTACTGTTTGTAAATCTAAAGGAATAAATAAATAAAATAAATAAATTCTATTGTTGAGATAACGCGTAATAAGGAAACGTAATAATATATAGATATTAGATGTATTGTACCCTTGGAGGAAATGTTTGTACCTACATTGAATCGAACATCTGCTCTCAAGGACAACTGCTTACCAAACTCTTAACCAAAAATAAAGTTAGTGTTGTCCTCTGTGGGTGGTGGGTTGTAGGTCTACCGCCAAGGCGCAGTATACGGGAGATTGCCCCTCCCACATCTGATGGATATTGCAGGAGAGTAAATAACAGCAAATTCAAGCAATCAAAGACAGACTTGATTACATTTATTAATCCACTGAACAAATTAATCTAGAAGTGGACGCGGTAGACTCTCTCGCTGCAGCAGTTGGTCCAGTTTCTTTACCACCTAGGATTCGTGCTGCAGAATCTCCATCTTCTACATACGTCGAACGTCATAGCGGTGCTGCCACGGTCTGGTATCTATGTGAGGATATTGTGTCAGCGCTTTATTAGCGGCAGACACATACCTGGATGGATGACGCACCTCGTGCTGGCACTGTTGGTGGACTCTCTCGCTGCAGCAGCTGGTCCAGTTTCTTTACCACCTAGGATTCGTGCTGCAGAATCTCCATCTTCCACATACGTCGAACGTCATAGCGGTGCTGCCAAGGTCTGGTATCTATGTGAGGATATTGTGTCAGCGCTTTATTAGCAGCAGACACATACCTGCATGGATGACGCACCTCGTGCTGGCACTGTTGGTGGACTCTCTCGCTGCAGCAGCTGGTCCAGTTTCTTCACCACCTGGGATTCTTGCTGCAGAGTCTCCATCTTCTATCTTCGTGTCACCTGTTCCTGTACTTCATTTTACTTAACTCAACTGTAAAGCGCCCCTGAGGTGATATATCACAAAAGCGGCGCTATCCAAATTGTCCAATATTATTATTATTATAATATACATTCTAGACCATTTATTTAATTCTCAGAAACAAAACGTTTATACATATAGAATACAAATATAATTTTGGCAAAGAACAAATGAACAAAGTCCCCGGCGATGCCCGGGCTTTAGGCAGAGCTTTACGAAATCAGATAGATGTAGACGATAATTTTTTTTAAATTTTATTTTGAACGTCAAGTGTATAAAATAAATATCAAAATTCTGTTTAAAGGGGTTGGAAAAGGGGGTGAGGGTGAATTTTTGAAATCTTGTGTAGACATGACCTTTTATTTTGAAGGTGAAGTGTGCGAAATTTCATCAATCTCGGAATAAAACTGTAGATGTGTATAAAAAAAACAAATTCATTTTATTTTAAAAAAATCAATAGATAGATTAAATTGATTTTCTGGTCATAAAATAATGTTGGAATGCGAATTTTTTTAATTGATTTCACCAAAAGTGAGGAGATTTTGGAGCTTACTTCGGGCACGCGGACACGCCCGAAATACACTTCTACGGTTTATTTCGTCAGTTTATTTGTCATTATAATCTAATAAGACTGTTGGTGAAAAATTATTTATATTTATGAGCTTTGCAATTTGTAAAAAATGCAAATGCAAATCGTTTTCATCATATTAGCGACTAGCGAACACAATCTTGTACCATCAAACATAGTAATTTTGGCTGTGGGTTTTTCTGTGAGTGATTGTAACTCTGATTGTTTCAATAATAAAGCGAAAAACTACCTACCTACTTATAATATATTATTTTATAGAATTCGGATACATAACCAACTTACATAAAAAAAATCGTTATCAAAGATTTGCTGCTGTAAATATGTTTTCTGCATAGACATATGAATATTAGTAGACCTGCCCTAAGTGATTAAAAGCGTATTATCCCCACTCCCCATACCGGTTCCATTGGAGCCGGCTGGGCTCGCGTATGGCCTCAAGTGAAATTTGAAAACGTGAGGTCATCATTCTTGTGCGAACTATGGTCGAGGCATCATCGGTTCATTTTACGAAATAACACGGCAAAATGTTGACTTGTACTATGAAAACTTGTAAAAATAGATGTGAAAAAGAGAATAAACCCAATTGTCGTATTACATTCCATATATAAGCATTATTTCACTTTATTTTAAGCATATTCACATCGTATAATACAGATCAGTTTTAGAAACATATACTATCACATCGAGAAACGTCTGGACGCGAAACACAAAGCTGGTTGGTTGCTGGGAAGTAAATTATGAACATTTATAAAAGTGTCTTAACTAAATACTTAAACGAAATATTCGACTCTGAAAATAGAACCGAATTTTTTTGCCGAATTCGGACTTCGCAAATTTGTTCATAACGTGGCGAGTAATTTGCGCTCCCATGTAAAAATGTCTATTCATTCAAAAGCAGATTTTACTTTTAAGAAGTAAATGGTGATATTATAATGCGAGATGCCTATTTACTGTCAGATTGATTTATTGACGAATCACAGTCAGCCTTACTCCCTTCGTTCTTCAACAGTTGATTTTACCCCTCGCCATTATCTTCTCGTCTATTAATTCCTATGTCTGTGGTTTTCTGGATCACCTGTAGCAATAAATGTCATTGTTTCTGATGTTTTCTTTATGTTAGCTTTCAATTCCACAAATCATACAATTATTATAATATCCCGTGATTTTTCAATGGTCTGCGCTAGTCTATAATAATTATCATTTCTGAATCTGAAATTCAATCGAAGATATAACCTTCAATTTGGAATTTTCTTCGCGAGCCTTCTGGGAATCTAGCACGTAAAAGTTTTATCGATAATGTCGGTAACTTTTTATCGTTCCCGAGCAGGACTGCAGTTCGCCAACGAACAAACAACAGTTCACTAAATGTTCTTAATTTATTCGTCGTGAACTGTTCTTTGTTTGAAATCGTGCTCGGGAACGACGACAAGTTATCGACATTATTGATAAATTCTTTATCGATCGACCATGCTAGATGCCCTGGGAAAATTATTTTTTGTATGAAACGACAAAAAAGTGAGGTTCCAAATACCTATATATATAAAAGGTGTTCGGGGGTAAAGTGCACTTACTTCAGGAGGTGATTCCATATGCGGGGAAGTAAAAAATATAAATAGTTTTTTTCGAATTTCTAACTTTTTTTTACCTAAAAACTTCCTTAAAAAGATATATATCTCTTCTCTCTTTACCTCCGCACACCCTGTATATATCTAACAAAATATGTGTTTTTTCGTTATAAGTAATTTTAGTGTTAAAGTGTTAAAAAAACATAAGATGAGCGATTTTTTAAACTTTATTATGTTTGCATTCAAAATTTGAATATTTCAAAATGAACATGTTTATTTTTAACAATGAATTTGAAAGCTTATTTTATCATCTTTCAAAAACAGTTATTAGTTTTCGGATACGTTCAGAAAAAATCTATTTATCAGGATTTTATTGCAAAGCGGAAATACTAATACAAATATCGATTTATGCTTTATGCTATACATAAAGCCTTGTCTTATAAACATTAGTTTATTATTAAAAAATAATAATGTTTGACAAGTCAAAAATATTTCACCAATAAATGAAGATATAATATGTCTCGACGCCATCTAGTGAGAAATTTAGCACTAACAAAGTATTTCCTACAAAAACAAAGTTGGTTGTTTACAGATGAAAACAATATAATAAGCACTAATTGTTGATTGAGGTACTAGTACATATTGATTCATTTGGCGGGTTAGAACGCACGAGACATAAATCAACACTTCGACTAGTCAACACACATTTTAAAAGTGATATAAAGTCATTAGAAACGATGAAAAAAACCTAACCTACTTAACCCAATTAATAAAGTTTTTGTTTCATCACTTTCCATGACTTTATATCCCTTTTAAAATGTGTGTTGAATCGTCGATGTGTTGATTTATCCAGTCACCGTATAATATATATATATATAGGTTAGTTCTGTTTCATTGGCCCGAAAAGCCAGCAGGTTGCAGTTCGCCTGCAGGTGTATTGATTCTGTAACTGGGTAACCCCACCCGTCCCACCCAATCCACTCACAGGCTACTGGAGTAAAAACTACCCCTTCGTGATGCGTGTTAGACTTTTGTTCGCATTCAGTTGTTTTCACTTTTACACCCTTGTTGCAGAGCAATTGATTACAATTTGAATTTAGTTTAACGAAGATGCAAATATAATATGCTTAAATTAACGCAGACCGGTGAACATCGCGGAATATTATAATTGTAGGATTTATTTATTTATATATTTATTAACGGATATCGTCCAAATTACAAAATAATAACACGAATAAGGCAGATATAATATAAGAAAATAAAGTGACAAGTCGAATCAAGTCAAGAATACGCCGTGGGTCAGGACCACAGGACACTTATAATATTCCGTCACTTGTTTAGCGACTGGCAAAAATCATTCAGACTTATCCCAAAAAAGTTAAGGTTTTGACTTGAGTTGACCAGTCTACACATTCTGGACAATGGTGAATAATATCCATAATTTGTCGAATGATGGTTGAGGAAGAGCAGTTCATTATTTCTGAGTCTTTGCGAGGGGATATTGAAGGGAATGAGTTGCAGTAGAGTAGGTGAATCAATAATACCATTTATAATTTTGAAGAAGCAAATGAGGTAATTTCTTTCCCGACGGACTTCTAAAGGAGAGATGTTTAGAGTTAGTTCAATTTCATCATATGAGTATTTGCCTTTTTCTAATCCTAGCCTCCTATTTGTGAAGCTTATCTTAGTATCACATCAAACAACATACGAGTAACACAAACAGATATGTATGTAGTATATAGCCGCGGTTGGCTGCTGGTGATGATGAAGTGAAGAACATGATGCTCCATGCAATTTTAGTAGGATTTTTGGGTAGCAATTTTTTTCCCTACCGAGAAAACACAAAGCCTCCAAGTCTATAATAGCCAGGTAACATTTTAAACAACCATATGAGGTAAAAAATTTGTATAAAAAAACATTAACTTTAAATTCAGTAAATTTAAATGATTCACCACTTCGTGAAAAATAAGAATTTAGAAAATTTTTAAATTTAAAAAAAATATCTGGTGGCCTTTCAAAAAGAAAAAATACCTATCGAATGAGGGTAAATTTTAAAAATTACGTCATCTATCTAATTACGTAATAATAATAAAAAAGTGGGTGTGTCAAGCCTACGCAAGACAGAAGTGAAACTTCTAGTATTCCTCTCTCTCTATTTTCATTTCATCATCTCTATTTTCTCTCTTAGGTTAGTTTGAAAATTAGAGGTTAAATAATTCAACGACGAAGCATGGATTTGCTTTTTCTAATATTTTCTTATAGATGAATGACGTTCGATTAATGTATAGTTCCAAAAATTTTCAATTTATTCACAAGTATACAATATTACATAAATAACAATATTACAATTAAAAATTACAAAGAAATTACAATGACAATGATGTGTTCATCACCTCTATCTCGTCACTACTCATTTTTAACACTGAAATTCTGTACCAAACCGTATGAACCACAATCAATTACGTATTTCACTCGTATTACACTCACGACGCAGTATACTAACCAAGCAGCTGATGCTTGGCGTGGCGCAGTTCGCTGGTGTCTGAGAGAGAGGAAAGAAGAGAAGAGAGAGAACGTTCGTGAGCGGCTCCCCCACCTCAACAAGCGCATATGGTGAGAGAGGGACAGTGAACGGTGAGCGGTGGTGGGGGTACCCGCATTTTCGTGTCGATCCTGACTCGGTTTTACTCCGTCCCCGAAAATCCATTACGCGCCTAAAGAAGTTTCACTTCAGTAAGTGTTTTATTATCTTTTTTTTGTAACAAATAGATATAATGATATCCTCACTGGGATCTCCCGTGCTGAGGATTTCATTTACATATTATGTATAATTTAATTATATGAAAATTAATATTACAACAAATTTACTTGTTGAATTGAATTTAATTATGAATTATCGTGTAGTATAATTTTTTTTTTAAACGATTTTAAAATAAGTAAGATAGTGTTTTTTGGTATAGTTCAGTTGATTCTGTTTTAGTCTGTGTTTGATATCAGTATATTTTCTATTTCAGAACTCCCTATATTAAGTATCCAGCTTTTTATTTGAGATTTAAATGTTATAATGTTAAGGTTTTTAAGTGAGAGTGGTATTTTAGTGTAGAGTTTAAGAAGCTTTTTTACCCAAAAGTTGTACTAGTAGTTATTTGTTGGATAAGTTTTTGACCATGAGATCTAGTGTTTCTATTGTACGTGTTTGTTGTTATTTCTTGAATTTTGTACTTATGAATGTAAATGAGTATAGTTTTAGAATATAGTTGTATAATTGACATGATGTTAAGATTGGTGAAGATTTCGTCAGTGCTAGTTCTTACAGTATAATTTTCATTATGACTTTTTGAGTTTTAATTAGTGGATTTAGTATATTTTTATTTGCACTGCCCCATCCGATAATACCGTATTCTAACAGTGATTGGCAGAGAGCCATGTATATTTTGATTAGGTCTTTTTTAATGAGCACATTCCTGATAGTTTTGAAAAAATAACTTATTTTTTAAAATTTTATTATCTAAATAGCTAATGTGATTGGTCCATAATATAATCAAACTAAATATTGTAAATCTCTAAGGGATTACAAATGTTTATAAATAGATTAACCAGATTTGTGTAACAAGCTGTTAAATTTTGCCTTTTTTAGATGTCAACTTGAACACAATTCTCCTTTCTGGAACCCACATTAAAATATTGATGTACAAGCTATGAAAGAATACATTTTTTTTTTTAAATAACTGTGGAAAATAATTTCCCCTTAGTGCCTATGTTATCTCTGAGGATGCTGTTTGGGGGTCTTTTTGAGGTGAGGAAGGAGTGAATATGGGTCTGAAGATATACCCATGATGTAGGAAGGAGGAAACAAACACCACGTATTTATAAGGAAGGTAACAGAGGGAACCAAATATTGTAAGGTTATTCGAAACTCGGGAATATTTGCCTGTCTTTAAAATAAACAATAATGATTACTCGCAACTAAGGCAACACTGTTGTAAGGTGTGGCCTAGGAAACTGGCCCAATGAGCCAAGACGAGGAGTGAGGAATGAAGAGTGATCAGGAGTTAAAATGAGTCACCGGGTATTGTTTTTGGCGCGAATCATTTGCTTCAATCGGCACCAACTGAATAAAGTCGACATATATTCCAGGAAGAACGGCGTACGATGCAATATAAGGATGCCGTTGTATACAGATGTAAGTGTTATTTGTGATGAAAGATGAATCAGAATTTAAAAAAGGTTCCAATTGGTCCAAGACACTGGAATAGATAATTTACACTAGAAAACATGTCTTTAATGCAGATCTGAATTGAAACCAATGTCGCCATTGACTGAATAACTTATTTGTTTTAGTACATTTAGCACGCGCTCCATCATCCATTTCAATTTAACACGTTGGGTGCTGAAAACGCGCCTAGCGCGTATTACGTAATTTCGCGTGGTGCTGAGAACGCGCCTAGCGCGTACGGATTATATAATACGGTAAATGATAAGAAAACTTCATGAGCATCGTTAGTTAGTTAGGAAAAGATGAATTTGTATCAGTTTTATTCTTTATTTAAATTTGATGTAATTTGCAGCATCCAGTGAATGTTTTAGAAAATACGTCGCAGATAAGAAAACTTCATGAGCATCGTTAGTTAGTTAGGAAAAGATGAATTTGTATCAGTTTTATTCTTTATTTAAATTTGGTGTAATTTGCAGCATCCAGTGAATGTTTTAGAAAATACGTCGCAGTGAATGTGTTAATAATGATAATGAAACACAGTTTTGTAATGGAAATTTAAGGCCTGATTTTCAAGACTTATTTTACAGATCACAAAACACACCTTCATCGTATTTTCTGTGTTCTTCTTTATTCTATGGTTCAAAGCCTTAATTTTCACAACATTCTTTACTTTTACTTGAGGTTACTATTGTTCCAGAGGCTCTCATGTTGCAGTTGATATCACACAATCTTGTAAAATAGAAAATAAAGCGTTCAAACAGCAATCTCTTTCAAATTTATGCGTGTAATTCTTTTAGGACGGGTTGTTTCGGAGAATTTGAACAATTCATCAGATTTCAACGCTCATTTTCAAGTTCTGTGAAAGATTTTTTCAAGTTCTGTTTTTATTTCAGTTTTGTCAAGCAACTAGCCTACAAAGATATAATAACAGAACTTGAATAGGACTTTCACAGAACCCGAAAATGAACGTTGAAATTTGATGAATTGTTCAAATTCTTCGAAACAACCTGTCCTTAGTATAACAAACCACCTTAGTAAAGGGACGATTTCCGAGCATAAATTTATCAGTTCTTCGATTCCTAATACTTTCTCGTTCCCGCATCACTTCGTCTTTTACTAATTAGGGCGAGGGATGCAATTGGTTAGCTTTCATCTCGCCGCTCAGGCTTACAGATGACATGTGATCCTGGAAGGAATGTCACAGCTGTGATGACATGTTATAGTAGGTCATGTTTCAGCCCGAGAGAACAAGTTGGTTACGGGTGCCTGCCGCGCCACTTCATTAAACCTCTGGCAGGACTGACCCAATAGAAGCTTCGCTAACCGTCTGCTTAGAAGTTCAGCTAACCCAGGGGGAGAATATACTTGCTGAAACCCTTTAGGAGGACTGATACAGGTGTAATCTGTTTGTCAGTGAATCTATAAAGGGGATTTAAAGTTTATTAGACATTCTTACTATTTTTAAACTGCTATAAATACGTGTCATACTTGCAAATTGATTTTACTCAAAACAAATAAAAAAATTGAGTTCACCGTTAAAATTGCGTATTTATTTAATATTCCCGTTACAATGGAAATATTACAATTATTAACATTTATTTACTGAGTTGATCTAACTAATAACAGAACAATATGCAATTTGGTCAATTTCAGAAGAAAAGAAAAATCAACCATACCTACTTCGAACACATGGGCGCTTTCATTAGTTTATCTCTTCAGAGCTATATAAACTTAATTTTGAACTACTATAGTAACATTATAAACGCGCTCCCAGTTCCCAGAGCAGCGCAGCAAAGATCTGCTACGGTAATATTTCGTATCCGAGAGCAACATTCCTTATGCGGAGGTGAAATCAATGGGCCATATGGCAGCTCGCTCCGGGTTTGTCATCGCTTCTCGGTAGATCAACATCGTTATACTGAATTCAACAACACTCCCCAGTGCCCATTGCCATACTACAAGTACCGGTAATACCAATGCAATTACAACCAACAACCTTCACTTCAAAACATACAACTAATGTTTTGTATAATAATAAATACCTACCGTCCAGTAAAGGTGTACAACAATATGTTCAAATGAAGTATACAAAACAACAACAACAACAAACAGCGAGAGACAGTATACTTACAATAGACATGGGTCAAGTGAAAACAAGAAATTTGAGAAAATTTGGTAATGTTCTCGGGGCTATCGCTAAATACGTCCCGAATCTTGCCACTACAGTGGATGTTATAATATTAGAATCGACACATTCGTATAAGAGGTTGACAACTTACACAAAATACAGTTATTTCTGTGGTATTTTAATGCTACAAATAGGGTTCCTCAGGGCACGTACCCAGGACCATATCTATATTTTTTTTTACTGTACCAGCTAACGCTCCGTTGTGAAATATTAATGGTTGAAAAAATATCAATAATGAAACAAAAATATTAATTTCGGTTGTGAGCATAGAATAAATACTTGTGGGTCGGTCTGTGTGTAACTCCGGTTCAAGCGTCATTTTTAAAATTTGAACTAATTGTGTGAATAATTCAGACAAGCGGTGAAGTACCTACCAATATTACAATATTTTAACTGCCCGTTTCAAAATTAGAACTGATGTGTCAAGAATTCAGACAAGCGCTAAAGTACCTACCTACGCTGTTACATTATAAGTAACTTTTCCTAGAAAATTTCTTCTGAAAGCTTATCATTATCATCACTTAGTGATGACATTATTTATTATATTAAAACACAAATAACTTTGTATACATCACTTTAATATTTAACCTCTACATGTTACATGAACAAAGTTCACCTCATCAGGAGTAAGTATATACTTACTTAAGTCTTAAATCTTTACGACGTAAGTGAAGAAGTCAATCATGTGTCGCCTAATTTGGATGTCTACTGACAGGTAACCAAGAACACAAGACGTGTGATATATATGCCGATATGAATGAAAACTGACGACACCAGTCAACAAACGACCTTTCGACTCCTAGGCCCTGGACAGGGCAAAGCATTAAAAAATCTGTTCAAGGAAGAATTTCGGTGTGTAAAAATGTTTGATCAATTTCTCCAGAAGTAAGGAAAACTTACTTTGGGCAAACGGACACATCCAAAATACATATCCATTGGTTTTTCTAATTCTGCAGTGGTATGAACATGTATCGTGAGTATACATAACAGTATAATTTAGTGAGTGTAAGTAAGTCTTGTTTTAACTCGACCATTTTGCATATCGTATGTCTGTAAATTTGATTGTACGTTCCGCATCCGTTTTGAATATGATTGCCGTGTTAATGGTTCAGTAAAGATTTTTTTTTTATTTTGTCTTCACAATTTTACAAACTTGTCTGCAGAAAGTTTGAAAAAAGAACAATAGTTATTGAGATAGTAACGTTTCTTTGAATAAATTGTAGGCCGCCAAACAACTCGGTCTTGGCACACACTCTTTGCCTTATTCACATTCATACATCGTGTAATACATACTCTTCTGTTATTCCGACTCTTGACATGACCCGACTAAAGTATTTTGGTTCACTTGTCTTTTTTGCCTCATACATTCTTCTTACACCAATTTCCTCGTTCATTCGCTCTACAATTCACTCTCCCTTTCTTAATTCGACTCATTACGCTTACATCAGCCGTGCATTCTTTGCGAATCTCTGCATTTATCACACGATCACACATGGTTTTACTACACGTACGCCTCAGGGATCTCATTTCCACAGCATTTCGTCCACTTCCTCTGTCGATTCCATGCCTAGCTGCCATACATCAGGGTAGGCACCAGCACTCCATTGTGGACTGCTAGCTTGGCCTCTTTAGATATGTTTAATGTTAAGGTTAAATGCTGGTAACTCCATTAATGGAGGACTTAAGAGGAAGCTACAAGCCAAAAATATGTATATTCTTGGTATACATTATATTGTAGGTAATAGGCATTAAAATCGCTTGACAAACGGAGTCTAGAAACGCTCGATTTCAATCATAAAACTGGTTTTTATTTATTTTCTAAATAATTTTATAAGAAACCAAAAAAGTTAATCAAGTGAAACTGTCGCAGATAATTTTAGCTATAATACTGTTTTTTTTAAAGTGGTTTCCTTTACGCGTTCATAGATTTCTACTGAAAGAATATTTTTTGTAGTAGTTTACATTTTTATTTTTTATTGAGTAATTTATTTTATTCTTCCTATTCTACTCAAGCAAAACGATAGGAAAACCTTCAATTTATCTAAAGCATATTTTTTGGTATTCATAATGTGATGTACATTCGTTATAAAGATTAATCAAAATAGTGATTTTGCATTAAGCTACACCTTAAGGTAGGCGACACGTTACGCTATACGCATCATGCCCGAAAATACGGCTTGATTACAAAACATCGAATTTTCTCTACTTAAAAATATAATTTGCATAATATACAAACATTAGTAGAATCCGTTACGTAGTTTAGAAGAACTCAGCGCTGAAGACAAGCGCAACAGACAGACGCGGATAGCAACTTTGTGTTGAGATGGAGAAGAAAAGAAAATTTGAAACATACTTTTTTGGATGTGAGGTATATTCAATACTAGTAAATTCACTTTCCAATCTAATAACGCATCAATCTCCATTTAAAGCACACAATTTGAAAAGTAAAAAAAAACTGATAAATTTAAAACCAACATCATTATGCGGTAAAGTCAATAAAATAAAGTCATAAAAGATGAATCAACTACAAGGCAAGGTCAGACTTGTTACTCTTTATAGTAACGTCTGTGGGTCCACCAATAAGCTTGCATTGCGTGGGTGAGTACCTTTACATAATATTATTGTTCAAGTACTAGGCGTACAGCTAGGCAATATATTATAGATGAAAACGTTATTTTCTATGGCAACAATAAGATACAACAGTGGATTGAATCAATCGGCAGTGGCTGCGTGACTTTGTATTTTATACAAAGCTATAGTTTTATTCCGAGCTTGATAAAATTTTGCGTACTTGCTCTTAAAAATAAGATGAAGGTCACTGTTTCCGTGAAATTTTGAAAAACTACCCCCATCTCGTTCTCCCACCCCTTAAAACAGAATTTTGATGAAATATTGACGTTCAAAATAAGAGGTAAATTACTGATTTTCAAAAAACTCTGCATCAAGTACGGACAATGCAGAAAGTTTTGTATAAGTACCATTTATGATTTATTAAAATAGTTAAATAAGAACTAAGCTAGTAGTTATGTGAACAGTATACATAATGATAGACCAAGCTATAAACGTGCTATATTTTCGTGGCTTGGCGTATTTCAGCATATCGCTCGCCACACATTCCCATTCGTGTGCTAAAATAGGCCAAACCATGATGCGTATAGCGTAACGTGTCGCCTACCTACGTAAATGTAAACTACTAAAAAAAATATTTTTTCAATAGAAATGTATGAACGTGTAAAGGAAACAACTTTTAAAAGTATTATAGGTAAGATTATTTGTAACAGTTTTACTTGATTAATTTTTTTGCTTTTTTATAAAATTATTTACGAAATAAATAAAAACCAATTTTGTGCTTGAAATCGAACGTTTCTAGATTCCGTTTGTCAAGCGATTTTAATGCCTATTACCTATTTATATTTCCGGCAGCGATATCATCCCAAAAACAACAGCAAAACTTCTGGGTATCAATTTAGATTCAAACTTTTCGTTTAAAAGTCAAATAAATAGGACTGTAAGTACGGGTTTCTTTCACCTAAGACAACTCAAGTCTGTCCGAAGAAATCTTCGTCCGAAAAAGCAACAAAACTACTTATCAACTACGTAATACGTAGTCTCACGTCTCGATTACCTACTGCAACGGCATTTATGCCAGCCTTCCAAAATATCAAATTGACAAGCTTCGATCAGTGTTTAATGCAGCAGCACGGCTTATAACCGGGGTTTCAAAATATTCGCACATTTCAGAACACCTTCGTAACCTTCACTGGCTCAAGTGCCCTGAAAGAATCCAGTACAAATTGTGCTGGATGGTGTTTAAATCCATCAAAGAAATGGCCGCACCCTACATCTCTGAACTATGCATCCTGGAAAACACTGGTCTGAGGCAGTCAACTCTTAGATCAGCAACATCATCAGCTGTAGGCAGACAGATAGAACCTAAGCGCAAGCCAAATACTAAGTTTGGTGATCGCGCTTTCGAAGTATCTGGGCCGAAGGCTTGGAATAAACTCCCTCTAGAACCAAGATCCATAACAAGTCCAACAGAATTCAGGTCTAAACTAAAAACTTAAATTTTTAAGCTGTCACACCCTTAAATTAAATATACCATTCCTGAGAGAAAGTCCAGTTATATCCAATTATGTCCTAAATCCTGTATCTAAATTTCGTGGCTTGTAGCTTCCTCTTAAACTAAGTAAAGAGCCGCAAAGGTAAGTACCTACTGCTAACTGCTAATTATTAAAAAAAAAGTGCCGCAGAACAAATTCTTTGGAAGGAAAAAAAGGTTAAGGACCACTGATGCATCGTGTAGATAAATTCTTAATCATTCAATTTCGAAGTTGAGATGACATTTACGTTCCTGAACAGTAGGCAATAACAATGGAATCCATTCATAGTCTATTTTATAGGCGTGACTGTGTGCCCATTAAGGTCAGTTTTTCCTCACATCTGCTGCGGATTGTTTTAAAGAATTAAAAGTTCAAATTCAAGTTTTGCGATGGTTCTATTCAAGTTCTATTATTTTCTAAATTATTTCTTAGAAAGAAAACTGATTGCATAGGCCTTTCATCGTCCTATAGAGGTCTAGCACAGACCATCGATAAAGCCTAAATACGATATTGAATAAATCTGTCGTGTAATTATATTAGAGTTAGAGATATTTTCAGAAAATGATCCCGACGGTGACCGGATAAATCATCAAAATGATAATTCATCACATCTTCAAAAAGTTATGTATAAAGTCATGGAAAGTGATGAAACAAAATTTTTATTAACTGGGTTAAGTAGGTTAGGTTAGGTTAGGTTTAAATTTTTTTTCATCGTTTTTAATGACTTTATATCAAATTTTAAAGGTGCGTTGAATTGTCGATATATATGTTGATTTATCATGGAACCGATCCCTACAGTCCCTACAGATAATGTCGTTCGTTATGCAACATAATTGGCTTAATGAATGGGGGTGAACTAACTACGCTCTTAGAACTGAAGTAAATCGTATGCACGATCCATGGAAAAATGAAAACAAAATTTAAATATATATGGGTTCAAAATGCAAAAATATTAGTAAGAAGTGAAGGTGAAGGCAAAATCATCCACATCAAAAATGAGAGTGATATAAACAGATATATTTAACAATAAAATAAAAACACCTTTTAACTCGGAACACTTATTTTATCAGTTATAAATTCACGTCATGGAAGATTCAACACTATTTCAAACTCATAAATTTATCAAATGCTATAATTTGGATAGCTGGATAAATGATACAAAGATTAAAATGAGGTTTGTGACTATTCACCTAAATATAAGATCACTAAAAAAGAATTTTAATTCATTTATTGCACAAATCAATGACGTTCTGCAGTTTATTGACGTAATCTTTCTAACGGAAATAAATACTAAAAACGAAACAATATCTATGTTCAATATTCCAAACTTCATCGCGATTGCAAATACTCGAGAAAAAAGAAGAGGAGGAGGACTTATCATGTACTTAAAAAACCATCATACTTTTAAGGAAACCAACATTTCTTTTAAAAGCTACAATAAAAAGAGACAATCTACGGAGAAATAACCACCGTTTGTCAAGATATCATAAACATCCTTGCAGTATATCGTGCGCCGAGCAGCAACAAGAATATATATCTGAAGGAACTAAAGCAAATATTACAAATGACCTCATCTGATTCAAATTACTTGTACTGTGGTGACATTAACTTGAACTTATTGGATACCAAAAATAGTGTAATTACAGAATATCAAAATCTACTCAGTGAAAATGGTTTAGAAAGTGTAATATTAGATGTGACCCGGGATGAAATATTAAACGGTAAAAATGTTTATTCATGTATCGACCATATTGCAATACGTAACCGTTGTAACACTGTATTTTCATGTATTGTAACTAACAAAATATCCGACCATTATATAACAGGAGTAGCAATCGGGAAAGAGGTACTTACAAAGGATTTAAATAAAAAAAGGGAAATCATTGATAGTAAATTGGTATATTCTAAATTAAAACTAGTAAATTGGGGAAAACTATTTCAAACTGAATGTCCCTCAGAACTGTACTATACTTTGAAAAATATATTTGATAATATTTATTCGTCCTCGAAGAAAGAAATATCATTTGAAAATAATCGTAGGCACAGCAATCCATGGGTTACTGAAGAAATTAAGAACATGATTAAAAAAGAGACTATCTTTACCGAAAATGTAAGAATAGCCCAAATAACCCGGTATTTCGTTTAGAATATACTCGATATAGAAACAAAACAAACAAACATATTAATATTACTAAAAACGCATTCCACAAAAATGTAATAAATAGCTTAAACGGAAACCCGAGGAAACTCTGGAATGAAATAAACAACCTAATAGGAAAACCTAAACAAAATTTAGATAAAATAATCCTTCAACATATGGGAAATCAAGGAGACACAAAATTTTTATGCGATAAATTTGCTACAACATTCGTAAATGAAATAAAAGACATTAGACACAATTGTACTACAAAATTCTTAGATCGTAACATGTATACAACTCCTGCTATTATGTCAATGAGATTTAGACCTGTAACAGAAAAAGATATAAAAAAAATAATTAATGATATGGATGTTAAAAAGTCAGAAGGCAACGACCAAATAAGAATTAAAGACCTGAAGTTAATTGCTGATAATATAATTCCATTCCTTATACTAAATTAATTAACCTTTATGTAAATAAAAGCATCATGCCTGACGAACTTAAAACATCCATCATCAGACCTATTTATAAATCAGGAAATCACAAAGATTTCACAAACTATCGACCAATTGCGATTCTCTCGTGTATTGATAAAATTATTGAAAGAGCTATCTTTAACCAAATACAATTTTTTATAGAAAAGAACAGAATCATAAATCCCATACAGTACGGATTTCAAAAAGAAAAAAGTAGTACACAATTACTTTCTAATTTCACTGACCACATAAATTGTCATTTAAATGAAAAATATTACGTTGGTATAATTTTTATAGACTTTAAAAAGGCCTTTGACACATTGGACCATCAAACATTACTAAAGGCAATGGAAGAATGTGGTATTAGAGGTCCTTTAAATAAAATGTTTAAAAATTATCTGTTAAATAGAAAAATTAAAGTTAAAATTGACGGAATTTTCAGTGATGAAATGTTAACAGACACTGGAGTAGCAACAGGGTCGATATCGGGACCTACGTGTTATATAATGCAAGTAAACAGTTTACCTAACGTAATAAAACGTTGTAAATGTTACATGTTTGCAGATGATACTTGCATTATATGTGCTGACAGAAATCTACAGAAAATTGAGGAATTTTTACAAACAGACCTAAATAACATAATTAAATGGTCCCACGACAATGGAATTATTATTAACGCAAAAAAAACAAAATATATGCTTATACACTCTCCATATTATGCAAGTTGTCAGAATAAAGAACTGCATATAAAAAGTCATTCATACGATTGTTTTCACACAAAAAACCAATCTCTGCCATGTAAATGCCCAAACATAGAAAAAGTTTACCAATATACATACCTTGGTCTTACAATAGATGTCAATTTTAACTGGTCAAATCACATTGAAAATGTATGTAATAGATTAAGATCCATATTAGGGAAATTTTATCACCTAAAAAACTTTGTTAATAAAAATATATTATACTGTAAATATAATGCATTAGCGGAATCAATTATAGGGTACGGAGTAAATAGTTACGGATTAACGTATAAAACGTACTTAAATAAAATAGAACAATTACAAATCCGTTTCCTAAAATTGATATCAGGCAAAAAAAAATACAATTATGTGAAGGCGATTATAAAAAAATGTTTTCTTTGTGTAATGTGCTCTCTATACATAGTAAGGTAGATTACCAACTAACGCTAGATGAATTCTGGAATACAGAATTCAAAAAACCTGTAAACCATAACTACCCTACTAGGCATAGAGAAGCACAAATGTTTATTATTAAAATATCGCAAAATGTATACGGAGATAGATAGTTGAAATTAAATATATTATTATAAGCTAACAAATAGAAAAAGTGAGAGATTTCTTACAATTAAACTGATTGCTCAGTTTTGTAAGATCTAAGCAAGAGAAAATAATGTACAAATAAAAAAACTGAATAAACACATATAAAAAGTAAAAAAAAATAAATAAAATAAAATAAAAAAAAAATAAAAAAAAATTTCTAACACGCGGTCAATTGATTCCGTTCCAGCATCGAGAAACAAAAGTTGTAGTCAGTTATAGGCCAATGACTTTATTAGTATTGTGCCAGTTGTTTTCATATTTATTGAGTTCAAATTCAACACGTGTTAATGTAATTCTTATATCTAAACAGGATGCATGAGAGCATTAAGGAACCAAGAAAAATAACCAAATTTTAATTACTACGGTTAAATCCCATTTGACACATGATACGTGTCCGGTGATAAGCTTCAAAAGGGATTCGGCGTCGTTAAATGCGTGATAACAGTAAATATTCATTTCCTTAATTATTTTAATAATTATGTACGTACATCCACCTGCTGTCCGGTACAAGTATTATGTAACCGTTTGACGTTTAGGAATGTCAATTCATTGAGAGATGCGCCAGTGTTTTCAGTGTTTATCGAATCTGATTGATTGCGTTATCAACATCGGTCTGGATATCAATCATCGCGACCGTGCTCGGGGAACCGGCATAAAATCATCGATAGTTACGCCTATCGCTCCCGATATTGTAAAGATATGGATTTCACTGTGCTAGACCTCCTGATCAACTGAGAACGTCGATTTTTTTTATTATTACTGTCTATAATCTCTCAATGGTATAAGATATTTATTTACTTATTACACGCCCTAGTGGGCTTTTCTTTAAAAAAAATTACAAGCTATGTGTATCAAATTAAATACTTAAAAATTAATACAATAAAGAAAAATGTAAAGATAATGACAAAAAAGGTTGCAAAAAAACACAGAACAAAATTCGTAGTTAAAAATGTGAACGTGAACTAAGAATCCTCACGCATATAATTGAATTTAAAAGATTCAACAAAACAAAATAGTAGAAGCGAAGACGTTATGTCTAGAAGAATAAAGTGATAGAATATACAACATTTATACTGATTAGTTTTAAGATGAAATATATCACCCAGATCAGAAAGACTGTAAAGTGTCGGAATCGGAGAATTTTGGTAAGCTAGTGTCCCGGTGTTATTTAAGTAAAAAGGTAAAAAATGTCGACATGATTTTTTGAGAACATGGATATTGATAAATTGAAGTAATTCGGGATAGTCAATTTTAAAATGTAGTATTCTTTCTAACAGTCTTAAATCTGTGCTTATTCTTCTTTCTGGAAGTTTCAATAGAGGCATAACGTGAATATGAATTGTAGAGGAAGGCAGGGACTCCAGATGAATTCATGGCAGGATTAAATGAACCAGATACTTGAGTTGGGCCATGACAAGAGTCATGAATGAAGAGTGTGGAGACTGTGTGTGAATACGAATGAGGCAAAGAGTGTGTGCTAAGACTGAGGTGTTTGGCGGTTCGTAATCTCTGCCTTACTATCTGGTTAGTTAGTTAGCTAGAGCTGTAATGAGGTTTAAAAATGTATGCAGAAAGCAGGCAACAAGCCCACGATGTTCATAAATAGAAACCTCTACTAAACACCTAAATAGGCCGCTTGTCTTGCCAGTCGTTTTCAGGCCCGTGAATAATGCATGTTACAATGATTAGATTAGTACCTACGGAGGTTGGATTCGACCAGTGGGAGTGAGCAGGTATCCTTATAGGGGTATTCAATAAGAAAAGGTGTTTATGGTTAATTGGCGTGTAGTCGATAAAGTATCACATAAGTCGGGAGTACTCCTGTACTTCTGTGACTGATACAAACATATCGACAAGTAAGCAGAATCGAAAAGACGGTTGTTTATAAATATCTGCTAAATTAAGCAGATTTAGTCGACGTTAACTGTTGTTTGTTTGTTTATGCGGATATTTCATTTATTAGTTCCACACGAGAAAATATGACTGATATAAAATATTGCAAAGTTATTGAAAAACTCGTTAAATTTTTCGTACTTCTATTGAAAACGGGACTGCAGTCCTTTAACGAATGAATTTCCGAAAAAACTATCAGTGAAACACTATTGTTTTATGAAGATGTCTGTAATGTATGGTAATAAGTTGGGTATTCGAGCGATAGATGGCACTAGACAGAAAGCTTATTCCAGAGTCCGACAGCTGTCGCTAGAGTGTAGCAATTGCCTGTGGGATATTATTGACAGACAACAAGCTTCTAGAAACAGAGAATTACCAACCCTCGGGTAATGAACAGTGTAGACAAATCCAGACATATATTATTGTAACGTAAATAAACGTAATTATTGTAAAGAACCTTCTACTTTATCAAAGAGTTCCCAACACAGCACATATATGTATAAAAATGTCGAAACACTTGTTCATAAAAAATATTATATTTTCGCATTTCGTCGTTATATTTATTGAGATAAGCGCAGCTGCAAGAACACGTGTTCAGATAAATTCTAAATTTACATAATTTTTTTAGGAAATCACGTTTTAACATTTTTTTAGTAGTTTTCCTCCGTGCAACCATCAGGAGTCAGTGAGACTATTGCGTTTCCAATTGGGGTATGTCGTGGTGCTGAAAGTTGTGGAAAGGGGAAGGAGATGGGAAAGAGGAAGGTGGAGAAGTACCCGGCTATTCAGTTCTGGTCACCAAACACGGTCAAATTATTTTTTTATTTTTTATTTAATTTTTTGAAGTGAAACTTCTTTACGGGCGTCATGCATTTTCGAGGACCGGAGTAAAACCGACTCATGACCGTCACGAAAAACCGTAATCATTTGGTGGTGGGGGTACGGGACCCCCACTGTTCACTGTCGCTCTCTCACCGTAGTCGCTTGAGGTGAGGGAGCCACTGACGAACGTTCTCTCTCTCTCTTCTCTCTTTTCCTCTCTCTCTAGCCAACGACGCCACGCCAGGCATCAGCTGCTTGCTTCGTTTACTGCGCGGTGAGTGTAAGACGAGTGAAATACGTAATTGATTGTGGTTTATTCGATTTGGAACAGAGTTTTAGTGTCAAAAATGAATAGTGACGAGATAGAAGTGAGAAAATAGGCTTGCCACACACTGTATTTTTTAAAAATGAATATATGTATATTTACACGATGATGCAGTACATTTTCTTTTGACTATCACATTTCAAGCAACGGTTCAAAACTGGTGGTCTTATACCAATGCGATACTGATAGTATCTTCCACTCTGGAACATGCCGCAAATATACTCTATATCATTTTTTATGAGTAAATCATGAAATAACACAAATTCATCAAATAAAATTTACTTGCTCACGCTGGGATTTGAACACGTGACATCCAGCTTGCTAGTCGAGAGCCTCACCCACGACCATGCTTTGTAGTGTTGAATAACCGATATTATTCTGATAATTATTTAAAAAATATATTTGTACAACGCCCTTGAGATGATTTTTCACGAAAACGGTGAGATATAAATTATAAAAATATTATTATCACTATTCTACTTAAGGATATAGATTTTTCCTTAACCAAGATTCTGCCGAGAGTTAGTTAATCACAACGAATGGAAACGAAAAAGTTCTGCTGTATGCGAGATATACCCCATTAAGAGATACCATAGTGTCACTAGCTCCAGATGGTTGGGAGCAGTTGGGATTCTTGTACGATTTCATGTAAAAAATTTTAAAAAACCTGTTTATTCAGATCTGTTCACAAAACAAATGCCATAACAACCAACGTTTCGATTCTGAACGATGATCTTTCACCAGGGCGATGCTGAGAATATCCCTCAAGATCTGGCATGTCAAGCAGGTGATGAGCAGGCGCATCCTGAACACACCTCCCCCGGTGAACCCGAGCACCCCTGCTAAATCACCAAACGTAGCAAACCTCTTGGAGTGACTTATGGCAGAGATGTTGGTTAAAAACCGCGTCCCAAATTGATTGATACGGAAATTACCAAAAATATATATAAACCTTACTTATTGGTTTGTTTAATGATAAATTGAACGAGCACGTGTTTTTATCTCATGACATCACTACATAAAAAATGACTAAATATGTTGTTGTTTTTTTGTAAAAAATTAATTATTTATGCAGAAAACCGTAATAAAACCAATATCTATTAAATTATTAACGTAAATAGTCATGGGAACAATATTTTGACAGCTGTCATCGATCAGCTGCTCAACCGTGCGACGCCATGTTGTTATTTCGCCCCCGGTGTGACCAGTGCGTAAAAGGTCGTTGTGAAAACATTGCGTACAGGTACGGGTAGGTACCGAGGGGTAGTTACATTTTGACAGGTGCGTGTCTGACTAGCTTATAACACCCTATTTTTACGGATATTTAAATGAGGAGAGTTTAATATTACTCGTATCTATAGCTGAATTGGTCGAGCGTGAAGCTTCTATCCGAGATGTGGTAAGCATCGATCCCCTGCTAATTTTCATAAGCCCGGTATATCAGTCAGTTCGTATCCTCGCTATGTGTGACATTCCTCGCGCAAATTTAAGCTGGCTCAAATCGGCCGCTTGCCTTGGTAAGCCGCAGAATAGTTATATCTTTAGACACCGAGGCGCTAGCAGTAACAAATGTTAAATATGACGTTTACATAACTAATTACGTACTCCAATCTTACCGAAATATACGTAAATAGCATCATTATATCTGTATGGACTATTATATTCATCGAGAGATGGGGAATGTTGATGTTATTAATTGATAATCAAACTAAAATAGACAAATAGTCTAGTAAGGTAATACGAGGAATATTTCAAGGTTAGGACAGTGTTTTCCTTGGTTTTGTTTATGTTCATGAATAGTGCATTGAATATAGCAAAACATATATACGGTTTTCCAATAAGAAGTGTTATTTTGAATAGCCCGCTATTTCGGTAGATGTTACTTTTGAAGCTGTCATTTTTCGACATTTGACAAGTAGAAACTACGCCATTAATAAAAATGGAACGATTCACGCTTCAATAACGCATTGAAATTATTAAAATTTACTTGAGTGAATCAAATGCAAATCATCTTGAGTGATGAGGCCCATTTCCACCTCGGTGGCTTCGTCAACAAGCAAAATTGTCGCATCTGGGGTCGAAAAACCCAAGATTTATTGTTGAAAAGCCTCTCTATCCTCAACGTGTGACTGTTTGGTGCGTCTTATGGTCCGGCGGAGTCATTGGACCTTACTTTTTCGAAAATGAGGCTGGAGCAACAGTTACGGTGAAGAGATTGCGCTATCGAGAGATGATTAATGATTTTTTATGGCCGGAATTGGATGGTATTGATCTGGACAACGTTTACTTTACGTTACGTTTACGAGACGGCGCTACGTGCCACACCAGTAACGAAACCATTGATCTTTTACGGGAAAAGTTTCTTTGAATATCAAAATAACACCTCTTATTGGAAAACCCTGTACTATTTAAAATTAGTATCCTCGCGTGTAGCACCATGCTGATTGAAGTGGGGAACATTATCAATACATCAACTCGTAAATTAGCACACCTAGAACATTCGACATTTTGAAAGCTCTCGATCTCTCGATGACGTAGGAGCATAGATATATCGCTCAGCATAGAAAACATAATGAGTACTTTCCTCTAATAAAATCATATACAACACATGTAATATTGCTGATATCTCGGCTTCCGACCTATATACGGATTATGTGTCAAGCCTCGCTAAGCTCCACATTCCAACCAAGCCGAGCTATAAATCAACAGTTATACCTGGCCATAGAAATATTGCAGACGGAGTGGCTTGAACAGGTAATTATAATGCCGGAAGAGCGAATTTAGCACAAAATACTATCGGCAATTCCAAAGGGAAGACGTTCAGCGGACCCTGCCACGCAAATTTGAAAAACTGCAGAGGCTGCGCGAGGAGAGGTTAGGCCTGCTATGGACGAAGGCCATTGAAGTATCACAGTACAGGGACGCCAGGAGTCGCTTTATCAAGACGATGGGTCTCCGGGGAAGAAGAAATCAGAAAATCATCCACGGTTTTACAATCCTAGGAGAATTATGACTCAAGAGACTTTTTCCTGGCACACACTCCTTGTTTCACTCACATTCATAAATCGTCAGTTTTTCTGATACTTGACATAGCCCGACCCAAGAATTTGTTTAACTTGATCGTGTCTTCCTCAAACTTGCCCAAACTATTTAAGCATTCATTTCTTAATCTTATTACGCCTAGCATTCTTTGCGAATTTACACATTTGTCACAATTTATCCATGGCTTTACAAGACATACGTTTCGGGGATCTCATTTCTACAGCATTCACTCTAGATGGTTACTTAATAATTACCAAAAATTGAAGATACCAAGGGTGTATTTCACCATGCTCTCGATAGTTTATCCATTAGATAACGTATATTTTCGATTTATTTATTTATAAAATCCGATTTAAATATTCGGTACTCGAACCTATGAATAGTCGCTATATATATCGAATAAGTCAGCATCGTTTTCTACCCAATGCGGGTATTTATTTGTTTATTTATTAATATACGTTATCCTATGGATAAGCTATCAAGAGAATACTATCTCAGTGGATAGTACACCCTGATAACTATCCATTATAATAAATACCATCAATAGGCATTAAACTCGACTAACTTATCCGATATATACAACCACTATTCATAGATTCGAGTACCGAATAGAACACTCGAGCTTTATCGTAAGCCAAAAATAATACGTTATCCTATGGATAGTGCTTATTCGGAGGATGATGAAATTCCTCTTTAGTCAACAACTTTTTATTTATTTATTTATTCAAACGCCATAAAATGGCTTTTACAATACAGTGATAATCGAATTACGAGCGTACAGTGGTAAACAGGATAATAATAGCAATACATTAAAGAACAATTAATGTATGCACAAAAGCACTATTGCAAGTGATGCAGTTATTAATATAAGTGCAGTAAGACAGTGCATAATTCAAAAAGAAATATATACCAGTGTAACAATAGTTGAACTAATTTATACTAGGCTTTTATAAGACCTGTCAAGTCGAAGTATGAGGTATCTATGATAATGGTCAGTAGTGAGTAGTTTTGCTAAACTTTTCCTTATAGTAAAACGTCAAATGAAAATTTGACATAGTGTTTAGAATGAAAAGCCTCCTAAAAAACAAGCAATAACAACCTAATCAGTAGGTACATACGCTGCATCAAAACGAGAATAAACCTACCTAAAATGATGAGTGTATTTTCCCCGCATGACGACGGATTTCTCCGCATAGACTAGGCGTGGCTAGCCGCTTCCCCCAGTATGGAGGGGGAGTGGGTTGGCCACCCCCCGATGCAATGAGTTCCACCCCACTCTAGTTTCGTCTGCTTCGCGCAATTTCAGTATTATTTTTGTTAGGGTTGGGTTGGAAAAGGGTAGGTCTCTCGGACTGTGGATATATCGATTGTACCAGACCAGACTTGAGGTAGACTGAATTGAGATTATGAAATATTTACTTTTCAAACTTTCAATTTGTTGGAACTGCATGAGCCAGAAAGACTTTATTTTTATTGTGTAAATATAACAGACTTCGTCCGTTTAATATACACAATATGAACATTAAAAAAAAATACAGTAATGTGTTATTTCAAGAGACAAGTTGAACAGTGATATAAATAAAGAGATAATTAAAAATTAATAAAAAAAACAGTTAATTTGGTAATCTTTTTGAGCAGTTTTCGGTCTAGGAGAGTGAAATCGATAACATTACAATGTCGTAAAGATAGGCGTAACTACCGACGATTTTATACCGATTTTCCGAGCACGGTCGCGCTGTTAATAGCTAGACCGATGTTGATAATGCAATAAATCGGAAATTGATATACTCTGGAGCATCTATATACGAATTGACATTCCTAAACGTCAGTCGTAAAAGCTTAAAATAATAATAAATTGACAATGTAGAAATAAAATTGTAACTTTAATATACAAATGTTAACCTTTTAACGCTAAAAAGGGAGTTGATTAGTTTACGAGGTCATTAGTCCTCAAACTAACAACTTTTGTTTCTCGATGCACGGAATCAATTGATCGCGTCTTTGATGAATTAATTAAGTCTATGGATCGTATATACGATTTCATTACATATAAGAAATTATTCACAAAATCAATTAAAAACACTTTTGTGCTTGAAATCTAAAAGCTCTTGAAAGTGTTTCTAGACTCCATTTGCCAAGCGGTTTTTCATACCTATTACCTACATTCGCGGCTGTATAAGGCACACTAAGAATATTACACACATTTTGGCGTGTGGCTTCCTTTTTACAACTACATATTTACATTCGGGTAGATCATAAAAAAATAATGAAAAATTCATTTTTTGTCAATCAAAGTTCCATAAATTTGTTTGTTTCATCAGTTTCGTCATGTGTTTGTTTTCTTGTTTGAAGTATTCTAAAATTTTACCGTTTATCTCAAAATGGTATAAAATAATGTCGCTATCCGCGTCTGTCTATTTGTGCGCTTAGTTCTTCTAAACCACGCAACGGATTTTAATAGGGTTTTCACTATCATTTAAAAAATTTCTTCCGGAAGATTTATGTATAAAATACATGTATATTATATTTATATAAATTAGAGAAAAGTCGATGTTTTGTAATCAAGTCGTAAAATATTTTCGGGCGCTTACATTGCTAACGCTGGCTAAACCTTATGAGATACATCAAAATAATGTAGTATGGAATTGTATATCTTTAAAGGGCCTACAGAAGTCCTTGATGGTATATGTCTATCTCCTAACGATAACCCCCAGCAACACCGGGTACACGACAGCTAGTTATCTATAAACGAGTTTCGCTATGTAATTATTATTATCATTTCCTTGTCTCTTGAAATCTTAAAGGTTTATATTGAAGATATCAACAAACAAATTGTTTAGCAGCACCAAAGGTATTAGAAGAACGAGATATGCTATGTTGGCCGCCGGACCGTAGCCGGAGTACTACCTAATTAGGGTACTTTGAACGGTATCGGGACGTGTACGCACAGAAATCTGTTCTATGTATTAGTGCGGATACCTTAGCGCAAGCGAAGGTGTGCAGTAGTATTGGTGAACAAAACCGGCGACACTCGGCAAAACAATTCCACTCAGTATGAACTGCGCATAGCACATCTCGTTCTTCTAATATATTTGAGCAGCACCACACCTCGAGTCATGCAGTGCTGAGCCAACACTTCTGTTCTACCACGTGATAAGCACAGCAGATCGTGGTGCCGCACCTGGCAGTAGTTGTTTGATACAAAAACTTATAATAATAATCATATCTTATTTATACATTTAGGCACAATCAAGTTTTAAAAATAATTCACCAAAGTTTGGTAATTAAACATAACTTGATTGACTGCCGTAATACAATACCATATTATGAATACGAACCATATTCATTTTTAGAAAACGAATTTTATAAAATATATTATGATAAAACTATACTAACAGACCGAACGGTTAGTCATAATAGACCCGATATAGTTTTACAAGACAAAATTTAAAAAAAAAAACTTATATCATTGATGTCGCTATTCCAAATTCCTGTAATATTCAAAAATCTGTTAATGAAAAAATAAGAAAATACACAGATTTAGGAAATGAGATAAAAAGAATTTGGCATTCTCAGACTATAAAAATATTACCATTCGTTATTTCGGCTACTGGCATTATACCTAGCTCTCTCATTAAAAAATTAGGCGTATTAGATCTATCAAAAAAATTATATACAAAAATTCAAAAATCAGTCATTTTAAATACATGTAAGATAACGAAAGATTTTTTAAATATTTATGTTGAGGGATCAGTAGGATTTATAGGCCCTGTTAGGAGTACTACCGAGCCGAACCCTCTGATATGAAAATATTTGGAGTCGGTTAATTATTTTCCCATTTGATCTCTGGTGAGTTGACATGTTGTTCTTGTATTGTTTTGTATTTATTTTGCTTATATAATGCACTTGTTTAATGTTGATTGACTAGATGATCATTTGTGGAAAAGTGTGTGGAAGGGTTTAGTTTTTCCTATGGGGAAGATTTAACCCGGAAAAAAAATCGGAAAAGAAATTGTAATAAATTAGCAAACTATAATAAAAAAATACATGTAAAATGTAGTGTACGGTGGTTCATAGGTCAGCCTCCTTACTAATAAACATTATTTAATACAATTGAAAAGCAAACATTAATGTATGGAGGTAATTTTGCACAAAACGGCGCTATATAAATCATCCAAATTATTATTAGCAATAATTGAAATATCAATATAAATTGAAAAAATCTCCCGAGTAAAAATAAATGCCGCCAACGGGAATTGAACCCGTACCTTCTGATGTCCAGTCAGGTGCACTGAAACCACTGAGCTATGTCGGCTTGTCGAGATATTTTAGGCGACTAATTTTTGCTTATAATTATTTGTTATCCTTTGTGCTATGCATAAAACTTTGTCTTATAAACATTAGTTTATCATTAAAATAACAATATTAAGTCTATAATACAGACCATTTTACGGTTCATTCGACGGCCTCCCTCCCTGGTCTAGGGGTAACGCTCTCGACTAGCAAGCAGGAGGTCGCGGGTTCAAATCCCGGCGTGGCAATAATTTTTTTTGATTGATTTAATTTAATTAATTAATTAATTTAAAACAATATACGGTATATTTGCGGCACGTTCCAGAGTGGAAGATACTTTCAGTATCGCTCTGGTGTAAGAACAACATTCAGAATTGAAACGTTGCTTGAAATGGCTTTAGCCGTGTTTGGTGATCAGATCTGAATTGCCAGGTTCTTTCCCACCTTCCTATTACCATCTCATTCCTCTCCCAACTACACTCAGCCTCACAATATACCCCGATTGGGGATGCCATAGTCTCACTGGCTCCAGACGGTTGGGAGCAGTTGGGACTGTTGTTCGGTTTCACATAAATAAATAAATAAATAATAAAAATATGAAACTAATTCCGAATTCCATCTGAATTGCGGTATATTGAGAGACTAATTAAAGGGTGACGGGAAGGGGATGGAGAAAAGGATGTATAGAAGTACTTTGCTATTCAGATCTGGTCACGAAACTTGGCCAAACCAACATTCATTTCTAAGATTTCGATGAAAAAAATTTAAGAAAATACATTTTTTATAGATTTAACAGAGTATTGTACTGCCCTGAAGAAGCTTAGTATAAAAAATAAAAGTGATGTTTATTAAGTTATTGCTTGATTTAAAAAAAATAATAGCCTCTGGACTAATTAAATTCTTACGCTCCTGTTCAGCGTTGGTACATTTAAGCCGGTCATAGGTCCGGTTTAAGTCCATTTTAATCATACCCACTCCGTGGCAATAAGTGAATATCCTTATTATTTACGTTATGCGCCGCGTAACATTTATTCCACGATAATAAGTAAGGTGTAAATGATTTTAGCTCGTGACATCACGTAAATAAAAACTTCATAAAAATGATAATTTTTACCTACTTTCCAAAGGAGATTTTTCTTTCTTTTCCTGACAATATTTTTGAAAAGCTCCGTCTGTAGTATATAGGAAAATGTTGCTTGTGCGATGATGAATGACTTAGCTAGGAGAAGATTGAACCCGCGACGCTTGGGTGGGAATCGGACGCATTTATCCAGTCAGCTACTAACCGGGCATCAATTTGTATAAAATAAAATTCCAACCAATAATAGTTTTTCAATATAAACCAAAATATGAGGTAATTTAATTGATTAGGTTATTTAGTTGGTCATTACTCCAACTTCTTGGCATATATATCTAACGGGGTATGCAGGGGTTGGGTTGGTATGGCGGTGCGGTGTCCCAGTGCTAGAATAGTAGAATGGGTGGGGGCGGGTGGGGGTTAGGCGGGATCGATACCCGCCCCTGGCCGACTGCCAGACGAGCCTTAAATGGGTGTGTTTGCCGCATACAGCTGATATTTTTAAACTTTAAAAAAATCTCGCAATCTAAGAATTAATCAATCTCTGCTATAAAACAAAAAAAAAATTAAATGCAGCTATGTACATAATATATACAGCATGAAAATATTCTAGTACTCTTATTTATTTCAAGTGTGATACATATGTTTTCCAGAGCACGGTCGCGCTGTTGCTAGCCAGACCGATATTGATAACGCAAAACATTATAAATCGACTTACGCTAGCAACATTGGCGGTATTATCTATGAATTTACTTTACGAAACGTCAAATGTCATACATTTACGTAAAAATATTAATAATTTGGCAATGTTGAATTGAATACACACTCTATAACTCTCTTCCAGACATGTATAAAAACAATCAACATATAGAAAAAATTCAAAGTAATTCTTGTCGTGTTGCGTTTTGTCTTGTTTCTTTCTCTCTTCTTTCCTATCCCCTGTATTTGTAATCGATCATAATCTATTTTTACCAATGCATTAGTGGGTAAGTACCTTCTTGTGAGTTCCTACCTTGGCTTTGTGCTTATGGTGTACATACTGTACATCCCTGTCTGTTTTCTTTTTTGTTTCTTCTTATTTGTTCTACTTAACCTCCCTTTTTCTATTTTTATACTGTTTCGTATGTATATTATACTTTTAATATTAAAATACCAATGTAAAATTGTACCTATTAACTCCCACCTATGTATTGTAAATTCCTCTCGTCCTACAATGAGTTTTGTAACTCATTGGGATTGATCTGATGCTATGGAGGCCGCGCTAAAATTTGTTGTTAATTCGGTTGAAATATTTCTTATCAATCGTTGATCGTGTTCGCAAATATCGCTAACTGACCATAGATAACGGATTTCGTTAATATCGATCATGATGCTGGCCCTCCTGGTTAACACTCTGAAATTCACTCCATTAAAAAGTTCAATAAAAGTTTACAAAATATATTTTTAACAACCTTGGTTGTTAACAACTTACCAACTTCACTTATACAAGAAAATTTAACCTATACACATAAATACATGTACCATTTAATCATAACCACGTTAACACCTCAGCACAGGTTCTCCCAGTGAGGTGTTCACGAAACATATAACATTACCCACCACAGTGTCACCTACTCAAACCTACCTTACACCCAGCATAAAACACCATATTAACAACAGTTCTAAATTTATGTATTATATACAAATGTAAATATTTGGTAGACACTGTAATGTATGTATAGAAATAAATAAATAAATAACTACGTTACATACTGACCCATTGATGGTATGGTCATATTGGTCAATGTATTGACCCCATAAATTACAATTGATGAAAGAATCAAAATTATTAAAACTCTCTCTCAGATTCAAAGACTTGTTTCCGACTCGACTTCATGGCAAAGTCCTGTTTTGACTCGACCGTTTAGTTCGTCTGTCTGTATATATATTTGTACGTTCGGTTTCCGGTTCAAGATGACCGCCGTTTTAATGGTTCTGTAAAGATTTTTTTTTCTTGGAAATCGTCGTGTTTATTTGGACTTTTTTTTCAATTTGAATAAAAAATTGTCGTTGAGATAGTAGATAAATTCTTTGGAAAATTATGTAAATTTCGTATTTCAAATAAAACTATGAATAAGTACTGATAAAAATGTGTTGCCCGGACTTTAAGGAGAGTTTTAAAAAAAGTTATTTTCCATTCATTTTGAAAATTTGAAAATAAAATAAGTGTGCAAAATTTCATCAATAATTTTCAAAATTCTGTTTTAAGTTAAGTGTCGGTAAATGGGGCGCAGGTTATTAGAAATCTCATGTTACTTCCCACTATTTTGAAGGTGAAGTGTGCAAAATTTCATCCATATCAGAACAAAACTCTAGATTTATTTTAAAAACAAACCCATACCCGGACGTTCTTCTTAATATTATTGAAATATTTTAAGAATTTAAGAAAATACACTTTTTACAAGTTACGCTTTAAAATATTAAGATGAATAATTTGTTTGCGCACGTAGAAATACAGTATGAATAGGAATAAATAGTTTTGTCCGTATAAAAACTCATATACAAATACAATATTGCATTGAATCACCGGTGCAAATTGACAGAAGTATTCATTAAAATTTATAGTGCGTAACCACAGACATAGGAATTAATAGACGAGAAGATAATGACGAGGGGTAAAATCAACTGTTGAAGAACGAAGGGAGTGAAGCTGACTGTGATTCGTCAATAAATCAATCTGACAGTAAATAGGCATCTCGCATTATAATATCACCATTTACTTCTTAAAAGTAAAATCTGCTTTGGAATGAATAGACATTTTTACATGGGAGCGCAAATTACTCGCCACGTTATGAACAAATTTGCGAAGTCCAAATTCGGCAAAAAAATTCGGTTCATTTTCAGAGTCGAATATTTCGTTTAAGTATTTAGTTAAGACACTTTTATAAATGTTCATAATTTACTTCCCAGCAACCAACCAGCTTTGTGTTTCGCGTCCAGACGTTTCTCGATGTGATAGTAACAACTGATTCATATTATACGATGTGAATATGCTTAAAATAAAGTAAAATAATGCTTATATATGGAATGTAATACGACAATTGTGTTTATTCTCTTTTTCACATCTATTTTTACAAGTTTTCATAGTACAAGTCAACATTTTGCCGTGTTATTTCGTAAAATGAACCGATGATGCCTCGACCATAGTTCGCACGAGAATGATGACGTCACGTTTTCAAATTTCACTTGAGGCCATACGCGAACACAGCCGGCTCCAATGGAACCGGTATGGGGAGTGGGGATAATACGCTTTTAATCACTTAGGGCAGGTCTACTAATATTCATATGTCTATGTGCGTAACAAATAATTCGACTTAATATTTTAAAGTTAATATTTTACTAAAATAATTAAATTAATGCCGTCTATGATCGTGTCGATTGTAACGTACATTACGTTTACCCTTAAATAGAGATTATAGGAAAAATACTTATTTGGACACGAGTTCTACTGTTTACAAAACTGCTAGTATTATAAAAATAAAGGTTCGCCTTTGGCTTCCATCAGTCCCTCTCTGTTGAGACGTCACCGACACATGGTGTTGTGAGGTGTGAGGGTTTAGTTCCCCGACCTTGACCTTGACCTTTTCCCCAGTGGCATAATAATAATGCGAAAATACGCAGTGAGAATTCTACCAAATATTGAAGTTGAAAGGAAAATACCTTTCACTGTCTATGCTTCAAATTTAGAAAACCAAAGCTGTCTAAATTTAGAACCTATTTTCAGATTTGTGACACCTATATTAATTTGTATTTTGATTTTATACTAACTGACACGAACCCGGCGTTGATCGCGGACTTGTAAATAATGGTTTGGGTAATGTTTTGAGGTTATAAATTCATGGCGCATAGTATGTCTTTTCAAAATAGCGAATTTCGGAATGAATATTATCTATATTCTGTAAACCACTCAATCAGCAATAAAGGTTTGGTAATTACAAACGAGTTTTGTAACGAACTGTTTATGTATATTTTTATAATTATGATACAAAACAAACATAGGTACTTTTAGGTAACTCTTTTGTATAACTTTCGATATATCTTTGAGACTTTTTCATGTGCACCTTTTATCGCTGTATTAATTTAGATATTCTTTTTGAAACACCAATCTGGCGTATAGGCCAGTGCAATTAGCGATTCGCGATCGAAGTAATTCCGGTAGTCCCAATTTTTTTATATGTTATATAAACTGATCTCTTGATGTAAAATCTGAATTTCCGACCTTGGCACACCTGTGCTCGCGCCGCCATTTTGAAAAAACTGGCCGAAATCGGGCCAAAATCTAGTTTTTCCCAAATATCTCATTTCCAATACAAATTTCGGCTAAAGTATTTTAACAAGTATAATAGAACATAAAATAACCTACAACTTTCGTGAAAAAAATTTCTTCTATCTCTAATAGATACCGAGGTAGAAAGTCGTACAGGTGCGTATATTTTTGAAAAAACAAGTTTTTTGCGCGACTAGGTTTGGTTTTTTATAAATACCTCGTTTCCAGTACAATTTTGTGAAAAATTTATTGATAATAATTTTGTAGAAAATAAAATTTCGTTAAAGAAATAGGTATATAATTTATATTTTTTATCTCTATTACGTATCCAAACTCTAATCCACCAAAACCAGGCCAACAATTGAAACCGAGGTTAGGTGTTTTAAACTTGGCATTCCTTTATTTTATTTTTCTTTAACAATTATTGTTCTAAGAACATATACGTTGACAACAATCGTCATGCCTGTGTCAGACCTAGATATAAATATAGTAAATAGACTATTTCAGCATATCGGTCGCCATACATTCCCAATGGGAAGACCACTAAAATTGGCCAAGCCACTACATTTGTGCTCGCAGCTTGGTCTGACATGCCTATCAACGTAATCACAACATACATTTAAGATTATTAATACAATTAAGATGATAAGATACATAAAAAAGATAAAAAATTGGTATTTTCGTAAAATTAACATTTATTGACATTCTTTTCTTTATTAGTTAAGTTGTCAGCATAACAAAAAATAAAATTAATGGTAGATCAGTTTAGACAGAAGTACGAGCACTTGACTATAGTTTCTTACTTCTGGCCCTGAATAGCTTCTTCATCTGTCTCATCACCCAAATTTGTGGCGACTGGGTCATCATATTCCTCGTCATCGTCATCAACAAAGGCTTCTACAGCATTCTCGCAGGAGTTGCCATTGCAATGAATGCAGAGTAAGGAACATTTCAAACCCGACTTTCTGCAGGTGCACTTTCCAGCGCAACCTTTTTTGCATTGGCATGATATGAAGTTCAGCAAGGCCTGAGGTGCAGCTTCCTTCAACATTGTTACTGGAGTAAGTAACCCAACAGCATCCTTTTTCCACCCCCATTCTGTCGGATCTTTATCGTGACCAAGCCAAGCCTGCACTTGCAAGTATGTTCTTGAAGCGTCTTGCTGGACTGCATCTTTGGTGGGTGGTAGCCTGGATAAATTGAATTTGTTCTTTTTTACTCCTTTGACAAAAATGATGTACCTTAAATTTTCCAAATTTGATTTCTCGTTGCCGCCATACAAAAGTGCAAATAGTTGTTCGGCAGCCAAAGTGATCGTTTCTGTCTTTGCTTTTGGGTCTTGAAATACACGAACAAGTTCATTCACTGAGTGGTTCTTTAGAAGAATATTACAAAATTTGTGTTTGCCTTGACCGAACGGAGCTCCAGTTGTATCGCAACCACTTATGGCATGAAGGAATAAAATGTTTTCAACTATTTCAAGGTGTTTAAAACATTTGTTCGAGTACAACGCGTTAGGTGATTTATTTTTTCCAACTTTTTGGTAATATACGTTGGGAGGTGAGAGAGCTGTGAGGAGTACCAGCAGATCAATATCCTGACCAACGATTATGACTACATCATGTTGAAATGACAATGAATTTGCTGTGTTCACTGTGAGAATGTCAGCATCCTCTTCAGCTTGTACTGTAGTTATGTGGGATCGTGCAAATGAGGTTCTGAGTAGTGAAATAAAACGAGACTTGTTCTTCTCATTTCCCAGAAACTTTTCCTGTGGCACTTGTGGGTGCATGCTTTCAAAAAACAAAACTTCAGCAGAAGTTGTAACTCTGGCACGCCGTGCTCTTTCCACCCCTTTAGTGCTTTTCTTTTCCATAGAATCTGGGTATCCATCGAATACCACTACTGCATTGGATCCATAATGATTTTGTACATACCTGACATATTGCTGGAAAATTACTGAAAAAGGTTGAGCACGACCCCATACCACTTTGTGCAGTAAATATCCTCCATCAATTACGTGTATTTTACTGCTTCCCAGTTCTGTATTATTTGGTAGAGGGTTGAATGATGGATAAAATATAGACTTCGTTCCTTTGCGCATGCCTTCCTCTGAGAAAAGAGACAATGGTACAGGAGAGAGTTCATATTGAATAGCATTAATGGATCTATTGCCATAGTCACACCCTGATTTTTGACACTGCTGGTCACCGCCGCAAGAGAAACTATCGCATCATTACGTTTTAAGTGTAGGTTTCCAAAGTTCTGGTTGATAACTTTAGACATAGCTAATTTTCCCATCTTTTCAGCCATGTGACAAGTGACTTTGCTATCCCCGATTGTGCCACTGCTAATAGACATAATCACGTTTGTTTTAGGAAATGATTCATGGCAAGCAAACCAATCAATGAGAGTTTGAACGTCTCGATCATCCCTCCTAATTCTTGTAGGCCTCATCTCTACATGTTGCTCTGACGTTTCTGATTCAATCCCACAGAATGACTCGATACCCTCACAAATGTTATGCAGATAAACGAATCCAGCAGTCCAACGAAGGATGGAACTGTCTGTGAAGGGAACCGAGGGGAGGAGTAGAAGGGTGGGGGGTTAGCCCCCCCATACCAAAGTGCCCTCTAGTAAATTTATAGATGTATGTTTCTAAAAATGCAAACAAAAATCTAATAACGTGATAATAAACCGTGATTGATTTTCTGTGCGTACCTACCTAGATTTGTTTATTCTTTACATCGGTAAAAAAAAAACTATATAAACATAAAAACTGCACAGCCCTTTTTAAAATTTTATGTTCTACATAATTGGTATCAATAAAATTTTCACGAAATTCCACTGGAAACGAGGTATTTATAAAAAACCAAACCTAGTCGCGCAAAAAACTTGTTTTTTCAAAAATATACGCACCTTTACGACTTTCTACCTCGGTACCTATTAGAGATAGAAGAAATTTGTTTTAACAAAAGTTGTAGGTCATTTTATGTTCTATTATACTTGTTAAGATTCTTTAGCCGAAATTTGCATTGGAAATGAGATATTTGGGAAAAACTAGATTTTGGCCCGATTTCGGCCCGTTTTTTCAAAATGGCGGCGCGAGCACAGGTGCGCCAAGGTCGGAAACTCAGATTTTACATCAGGGGATCAGTTTATATAACATATAAAAAAATTGGGACTACCGGAATTACTTCGATCGCGACCCCCTTTTTGGCGCTAATTGCACTGGCCTAGTAATAAAGGTTTGATAAACACAAACATGCTTTACAACAAACTGTTCATGTTTATTTTTATAAATATCAACAGAGTTACTACACATTGCTCTGTAATTACTTTCATAGTACCTTAAAGTACTTATTTTGTACTTTTATTATCATATACAATTATCGAACTCCTCTGTACGATAACTTGTATTATACCTGCTTGTATCGATCATACTCAGTTTATTATGTAATATACAACTTACCTATTTATTTATTTATTGGACAATTTGTATAGCGCCGTCTTTGTGAGATATCACCTCAGGGGCACTTTACAGTTTATGCAGGTATTACAAAAAATATAAATATTGCAAAAATAAAGTGAAGATAAGTTAAGTAAAATGAAGTACAGGAACAGGTGACACGAAGATAGAAGATGGAGACTCTGCAACAAGAATCCTAGGTGGTGAAGAAACTGGACCAGCTGCTGCAGCGAGAGAGTCCACCGCGTCCACCAACAGTGCCACCACGAGGTACTCATCCGTCCAGGTATGTGTCTGCTGCTAATAAAGCGCTGACACAATTTCCTCTCACAGACACCAGACCTTGGCAGCACCGCTGTGACGTTTGACGAAGATAAAAGATGGAGACTCTGCAGAATCCTAGGTGGTGAATAAACTGGACCAGCTGATGCAGCGAGAGAGGCCACCGCGTCCACCAACAGTGCCAGCACGAGGCTCGTCATCCGTCCAGGTATGTGTCTACTGCTAATAAAGCGCTGACACAATATCCTCTCACAGACACCAGACCTTGGCAGCACCGCTGTGACGTTCGACGAAGATAAAAGATGGAGACTCTGCAGAATCCTAGGTGGTGAATAAACTGGACCAGCTGATGCAGCGAGAGAGGCCACCGCGTCCACCAACAGTGCCAGCACGAGGTTCGTCATCCGTCCAGGTATGTGTCTGCTGCTAATAAAGCGCTGACACAATTTCCTCTCACAGACACCAGACCTTGGCAGCACCGCTGTGACGTTCGACGAAGATAAAAGATGGAGACTCTGCAGAATCCTAGGTGGTGAATAAACTGGACCAGCTGATGCAGCGAGAGAGGCCACCGCGTCCACCAACAGTGCCAGCACGAGGCTCGTCATCCGTCCAGGTATGTGTCTGCTGCTAATAAAGCGCTGACACCTCACATAGATAAGAGACCCTGGCAGCACCGCTGTGACGTTCGGCAAGTCCATCATTCATCTCCATGTAATCCTGTTCCTGGTAATTGTAACAATGTATACATTGTAAAAGCCTTCAAGGTGTGAATACATAAGTAAATAAATATATCAACTCCTACTTGGTTAGTAGTCCCTCCATGTAATCCTGTTCCTGACCTATAACAATGTATACCTACATGTAAAAGCCTTCTGGGCGTGAAAAAATGAATTAAAACCCTACTTGGTTAGTAGGAAAATGAATGTGCTATGATGGGGGACTTGGCTATGGGAGATAATGAACCTCCAACGTTGGTGGGAAACCACATCTATGGACCACTCAGCCACTAACCGGTTACTTCTCGATTTTGTCTGTCGCTGATGTAATAATTATTAATCAATGATCTTCAGAAACCACATAATGTGTCCGTTCGTAATGTGAATGGAAACAGACAAAAGCGGTTAGCGTAAGTAAGGTAGTAGATACCGAGTAAAGATTCTGACCGCAAACCTGGGAACTTACGTAATAAGTAATAATATATGTTGTTGGTTATTTATAATACAGGAAATCTGTTTGTAACTACCTGAGGGGACATCACGCAGTTTCACCGCAGGTGTAGGCAGAGAGGGTATACCACAACACACCTCTGTCTCGGCACACACTCCTTGTTTTAATCATGTTCGTATATCTTCTTCCTTCGGTTATTCTGACTCTCGACAACATTTCTACAGCTTACAGAAATTAGAAGTACCAATAGCTTATTCTCGCAAATTATTGTGTACCTTCTCTTGCAATATTATCAGCTCTGCTTTATTCCAACTGAATAGAATAACTCCATGTACTTATCAGCTGCCACCTACTTATTAATCGAAATGTAATAATATTAATTTTATTGTACTACATCCATATTCTTAAATTTCTTTACATTTACTGTATCTAATTTAGTAACTGCTATATTAGTCTATTTTCATTATCTATACTTTTGTTATCGTGCTATATAAATTTTGTTTATTTCTTACTTTATAATTAAAAACTTTATTTCTTTTCTTTACCTTATGTATGTAAACAGTAAATTCAAGCTTTGGACAAAAACACTACCAATACCATGCAATAAAAGCTTTCAACAGTGTAAAACTTGAAATTAAAATTGAGGAAAATAAAAATAAATTCACACACAAAATTACAAAATGGATTAAAGAACAAAAAAGACAATATTACCAAAATTTCATAGCATAAAATAAAAATAAAACCTACACGTAACACACAAAACCAATATAAACACACATCACTCACAAACACACAAGATTATTTTCAATGTATTATTTTTTTAATTTTAAATATATTATTATGTATTTTAAATGTATTATTTTTTCTTTAAATGTATTATGTACATTATATTTTCATATTATAAAATGAAGGCCTCAGCACGGGCAAGCCACCCAGTGAGGCCTACATTACTGGAAAACTTAAAATGTAAAAAATTTTGTACCAAATAAATAAACTATAATGGCACTACTTCCCAACTTAAACACGAGAAACGTTTTTCTCTATTGAATAAAAAGAAAGCCTTTTTATTGTAATTAATTTTTAGAATCATATGTTTTTCTTTTGTAAATCTGTCATATGTATGTATTTAAAAAATATATATATATTATTCAATTCAGGTTACTTAGGTTTATAGGTTAGTTTTTTTCATCGCTTATGGATGTTATATAACCTTTTAAAGGTGTGTTGAGTTGTCACTGTGTTGAGTTATTATTCCAACATTGTTCAATAAAACCAGGGGCGGGGGGGGGGTAGAGGGGGAGGGAGGCGGCTACCATCCTAAAACAAATTGGTGAACAGAAAGAAAAAATAAAGGAAAAAAATATGGTTTTTAACTGGCGCCAAAACAACAATTCTATTATTTTTTATAATAAAATTGACAAATTTATTGGTGGTATCCAATTGTAAATTTTCGTAGTGTCGGGGAAATTAATCTCCTTGACTCGTGAACTGAAGTAACGGTAAGTACCTGTGGGTTTTTTTTTAAATTGTTTTTAATTATATTTACTTCATAAAGTAGGCCCGGAGAGAAATAAGGTTCTTAAAGTATAGTATGTCATCTTTAGGGATGCTGCGAAAATAGTTCACAATGAGGACACAGGATTCGGAAAAATATTTTTCACAGTTTTTTGTAGAAAATGTTGCTTGTGCAATGATGGAAGACTTAGCTAGCAGTGATTTGAAGTTGCGAAGCTTGGGTGGGAATCCGACGCATTTATCCACTCGGCTACTAGCCGGTTAGGCTGATATACAATAAACAATACTAAAATATTTCCATTTTAGAAAATACTTTAGAATTTCGTCCAAGTATTGTTGGGGTACTGACTCACTGACTGACTCTCCAAAAAATATTATATCGATGGCATTTCTTGGTTTGCGCTCCAACCTAGAAAATTACTTTTAAAAGGGGATCTTTTTTTAATTGTTCAAATTGCTCAAAACATTCACAACCCGTGCAACGCCGGGTACACGGTAAACATGAGCTAGTAAATTATGTTTAAACGTCGTTATGCACCCAGTATCATTTGTGGGGTAAGGGGGGACTGCGGGCGGTTGTTCCAAACTAGTTTAGAAAAACTTTTATGAAACTTTCAATACCATCGGTGTCCAAAAATACATTCAAAAGCGACCTCTTTTTAAAACTAACGATTTGCCTGCATTTCATGGTTTGTCTGATTTAAAAAGATTGTAGGAAATAATATTGTAGGATATTATAGTAATGTATTTATATGTCCGTCTTATTGCGATAGGACGAGAAAAGTCATAATTCATAATACGAATGTTATTGTCTGCGTGGGATACTTCAAAATGGACATGATTATGCCGCTGCATATTTCTGCAGCGTATTGTGCGGAAACGTTTAGAGGTGAAATGTCTATAGCGAACTTGTGAGTTGTTTTTTTTATAAACCAAAAAAATCCATATTCACGAAAATATGTATAATAATAATAATATTATAGTGGGCGCTACCCGCAACGGTGTCCTATGCATTATTTAAATTTCCTAGGTGGATAATGGCGTGATAGGTGTACCAACATAAACATACTTACTGAAATTATTTTTTTATAAACTTTATGGTTTTTCGTTAAAAACATGAGAAAAACAATATAAAATGGTACAAACACGTTTATAAAAACTATTTGAATACATCTGTATACTTTTGTGATAACATTAAGAGACATTTGATATCGCATTTATTGATTTATCACCGAGTCTGACGTTTATTTTTTTATCGCTTAGTAAATTGGGTTGGTACTGATGAATGCAGCAAACTGAATCACGAAACAGTGATTACCAAAAAAAACAGCGATCTTTGCGGAATGAATGAGAATTACAATAACAAATGTTAAAAAAAATGTTTTTTGTATCGTTTTTTTGTTAGTTAACATTAACCGCGCTAGATGGCAGAATTAAATTTGTATAAATAATAAGGGATGTTGTCTAATGTTATTTTGCAAGTGCTACCGCGGATGCATCCGTTGTAGACTCTCCCTCTTTCTTCTAAATAATCCGTGTAACAGATAGAGAGATTACAACGGAGTTTTGAGCGGCAGGACCATAAAGCGCAGGCGTGTGTTCGGCCAATGGGAGCCAAGCATTGGGCGTCGACGAGGCTTCAAATAACCGTCGACAGAGGCAGAATCATCACAGCGAGCTAATTCTTCGTTCGACTCGGGCGTCCAGTGTTCAGTAAATTTTAGTTTTTTATAAAAGTAACAAGAAATAATATATAATTCAAAATGAGGGAAATCGTGCACATTCAAGCCGGACAATGCGGAAACCAGATCGGAGCCAAGGTAATTAACAGTGCTATATTATTATAATAAAAAGTTCCAGTGGTTTTGTATACATACTATGTTTGACGTAAGTACATACCGGCTTTTTTCTTTCTTCTTTGTCCGACATTTTGTCAAGTGATAAAATCTCAAGATTCAACGGTTGAAAGTGTTTTTTTTCCTGTGGAAATCGTTTGCAAAGGTTCGACTATCATATAAACATCAAAATTGCATAATTCCATCGGCAAATAACTTAAATATGTACATTTTTACGAACAGCAGCTTGGGTGTGGCGGGTCGTCATAATGATCATGTTCAAATACCAGCTGCTCTATACTAGGCTGTAAAACAACAGTTTTCTTTTATAATATTCAAAGATTGTTTTAAATTGTGCAAAGTTTTTATTGAAAAATTAACTTTTATCCAGTTATTTTTAAATGAGACCAAATCGATACACCTACTCACCCTCTTGTGAAAGTTCATCTCTGACCGTGTTATTATATTGTTTTCATCGTTTATTACGATGGATTAATATGCGTATTGTGTTTTTTAATAAATTTGTTGAAAATATATCGTATAATAAAACATATATTCGTTTTAAATCAATATCCATCTATAATGACTAGCATTTCTCGAATGGATATATTTTCCGACGCTCATTTTATATTGTGATTGCCGGTGGTACCTAGTTTAGCAGAAGGCGTCATAGCTAATATTGACCTACTAAAAACACCAACCCAAGGCTCCTACGCACTTACAAGACTACTTCCATCGAGTTACTATGCCGGCCATAATAAATATCTGAATACTAAAATGTCAGACGATAGTTTTACTACATAATAGAAGTTGCGTCATTTCAACTAAATTGATTCAAATTTCGTTGTATTTTAAGGGTTTTTGTGAAAAATTCTAGTAAGAATGATTTTTCTTCAACCCCTAGTAACCCCTAGCACCAGTTTTTTGTTGTTATTTCTAAATTACTATTTGTTTTGAGTATAAATTGCTTAATGTATTCCTCTTGCTGACGTGTTAATTTAGTTTTCGTCCCAGTACTTCAGAAATATAAATACCGAATGCAGTGCGGATATTGTGCCATTCTTGATTATATTAAAACTATAGTTTTATATATCTGTATTTGTATAATGTTGACTACTTGACAAATACAAAATATGTATTTTTTAACTTGTCATAGTCACGGATAACTTTGCAGGCAGCCGAAGAGAAACCAAATACGCCATAATATATTCATTTTTATTTCCAGAAGACGCGTTTAAAATCTAGGAATTTACAGTTCCTACGTACATATAGGAGTAATTTATTTATTTCTTTCAGAATTCGAATACCATTTTAAAATCTAGCGATTATCTTAATTTTGCAGTACCTACCTTCATTAATTGATCCTCTCTTTTAAATTTCGAACGCCTTTAGCTAGTACTTACCAAAAAGGAAATTTGATTCTCTCTTTCAAATTTGAAAACTTTTTAAATTCTGGTGATTATCTAAAATTTGAAGTAAGGTACCTACCTCCCTAAGTATAAATTTTTGCTGTACCTCCCTACCTAAGAGTAAATTTGATTCTCTCTTACAAAATTCGAACACTTTTTAAATCTAGTGATTATCCAAAATGTGCAGTACCTGACTTGCTAAGAGTATTTTTTGTATTAATATTACGACTTTATTTGAATTAAACATTTTTGATATTTCCGCATTCGCGCATCTCTCGGCCGAAACGCGATCTCTCGACCGAGAAATGTAGTTCATCTTATTATAAATTACTAGCGCTAAATCGTTAAATAAATTCAACAATGGTTTTGAGTTCTGGCCACCAAGACAGCTAGTCTCTTCTCGGTCGCTGTGATACGGTCCGGCGATCTCTAGAGTGCAATGCACTCCATTACGTTTCCTCTCTAGCGGGGGTTTATTCTTTTTTTAGATTATCAACCTTTCTATTTAGAAATTTGTATGAAAGCCTTTTTTATATGAACACCGCAAAAGAGTCCCAACTTTCCGGAGCCAGTGGGACTATGGCATACCATATTTGGGTATGTTGTAGAGGGTGTAGGAATGGGAAGGAGATTTTTTATGCGAATACCGCAAAAGAGTCCCAACTTTCCGGAGCCAGTGGGACTATGGCATACCATATTTGGGTATGTTGTAGAGGGTGTAGGGATGGGAAGGAGTTTTTTTATAATACCGCAAAAGAGTCCCAACTTTCCGGAGCCAGTGGGACTATGGCATACCATATTTGGGTATGTTGTAGAGGGTGTAGGGATGGGAAGGAGATTTTTTATGCGAATACCGCAAAAGAGTCCCAACTTTCCGGAGCCAGTGGGACTATGGCATAACATATTTGGGTATGTTGTAGAGGGTGTAAGGATGGGAAGGACATTTTTTCTGCGAATACCGCAAAAGAGTCCCAACTTTCCGGAGCCAGTGGGACTATGGCATACCGTATTTGGGTATTTTGTAGAGGGTGTAGGGATGGGAAGGACATTTTTTATGCGAATACCGCAAAAGAGTCCCAACTTTCCGGAGCCAGTGGGACTATGGCATACGATATTTAAGTATGTTGAAGGGTGTGGAGTTCGAGAAGTACACGACTATTCAGATCTGGTCATCAAAGACGACTAAACACTCGCGAACTTTCTCTCCCCAACTCCTCCCCCTCACAACATACTCCAATTGGTTCTGGTTCCCATAGTCCTCCTGGCTCCAGAAGTTTGGGACTCTTGTGCCGTATATATATCATAATATTATTATAATGACTTGTCCCCAATAACCGGAGTCGGGTGTGGCTGACAATTCACAATACATAGTTAGAGTTCAGTCAAGCACGTAATACAGCGGCACTTTTTTCATGTAGAGTTCTTTTTCTGCCGGCTGCACTTGGAACAGACTTCCTTTCCGCACGAATGCACTCAAAACGACGATCGAACACGGCCGATCAAAAACGAACTTGAATTATTTGTAAAGTCGATTAATTTTTTTGATGATTTCGTGCATTTGCTACTTGTGCTACGAAAATGATTTTTTTGCTTAAAAATTCTTAATAATGTAACTGCCCCAAGATCCATGGCAACACTGATTGAATTACTTTATCATTTTTAAAGACGGTATAATTTACAACCACATCATTTTTCAAAAAATAAGTATGTCATTACGAATATATTGTTAAGTGTAATATTGGAATTTTTTACCCCTGAAAATAACTGACATAACTCACCAAGTGCTCCAAGTATTCACTTTAGTTTATTAATGAAGCATTAAATGCATGTTTCCTCGGAAGTAAATTAAAGCGATGCACTACGTCGTGTAATATTTTAAATTAAGCCGCTATCAATAACAACCCTTACGTAGATGGCGATAAGGTTTAAATCCCCGCTTAACACCATCCGCCTGTTTTGATTTATGCAAGAAAAAAAACATTGCCAAAAAGTGCCTTTTATTTTATTTTGTGGATGTTCAAGCATAAATATTTAATTTTTGTTCGATCATTTTATAAATAAATTAATTTGCCACATTATACAATAAAATCATAACCGAAAATGGGTTCGTAAGTAGGAGATTTTGAACTTTAAAGCAGTTGTCGTGGGACTTATACATTATTTTTTTCTGGGCTTATAAAAAGACTTATCTAAAAATATTCGATTATTTCAAAGGCCAAGATGTATTCTACTCGCAGTATTTAATTGAAGCATTTTAAACATTTCTAGGCGACCAAATTTTCAAATTAAAAACACATGATTTTGCATTACTATGTATGGCATCGCCTTTCGTTATGTTCCTCTAACGGCACACCTGCCGGCCAATTAACGTTACAGCTCAAAGGTTCTAATGCTACGTATACATACGCGAACCAAGAAACCCCAAATGGCGCGATACGCCGCTTGCAGTTGCTTTGTTCCTTTCCCGTAATTCGTGGCTCGGTTCGCGTTTCGGTTCGTAAATGTATACGTACCATAAAAGGTACTACACCTTTTTAATCGTGCCTGTTCCGGAAATGCGCGTGGTAACTTGCAATAACACATGTCAGCCGATCGCAAGTTAAGTAATATTCTTCGTATTATTCGATGCGCAGACAATAGACGAAAAGTTAATATTTTTATAATACAGGGTTTTCCAATAACAGGTGTTATTTTGATATTCAATCGTTAAAGATCAATGGTTTCCTTGCTTGTGTGGCACGTAGCGCCGTCTTGTTGAAAGTAAACGTTGTCCAGATCAATACCATCCAATTCCGGCCATAAAAAATCATTAATCATCTCTCGGTAGCGCAATCCATTCACCGTAACTGTTGCTCCAGCCTCATTTTCGAAAAAGTAAGGTCCAATGACTCCGCCGGACCATAAACCGAACCAAACAGTCACACGTTGAGGATAGAGAGGCTTTTCAACAATAACTCTTGGGTTTTCCGAGCCCCAGATGCGACAATTTTGCTTGTTGACGAAGCCACCGAGGTGGAAATGGGCCTCATCACTCAAGATGATTTGCATTTGATTCACTCAAGTGAATTTTAATAATTTCAATGCGTTGTTGAAGCGTGTATCGTTCCATTTTTATTAATGGCGTAGTTTCTACTTGTCAAATGTAAAAAATGACAGCTTCAAAAGTAACATCTACCGAAATAGCGGGCTATTCAAAATAACACCTCTTATTGGAAAACCCTGTACTATTTACTATTATCCGTTCAAGCTGAAACTCGACAGAACTCTTTGACGATGACAATACATTCTATCAATGCACACACACGCATTTCACAAAAATTGGATGACTTTATATTTTAAGATTTACAGCCATTGATGTATTAATTTAGTCTATGTTTACAACAGTTAATATGAAATGCATGTAAGTACTATCCAATTAGGATTTGGCTGAATTGTTGAATCCAGTCCCTGGGGAGGAAGGTCCAATCCTCAGTCAAACCAAAGATAAAAATAATTTAAATAAAAAAAAATATGTTTTTACGAGTTGATTTTCTGTTTATTTTTTTATTAGTTGTTTTTTATAAACTGCAATTATTAACCTAACCATCTCGATTTTAGAGGTTGGCCACATAACTTACGAGTATTTTCAGAGTGGTAGATACTATCAGTATCCCCCTAGCGACAAATCACCGTTTTGATAACAGCGTTTCTTGAAATTTCTTTAATCGTGTTTAATGACCAGATCTGAATAGCCAGGTACTTCCCAACCTTCCTTTTTCTCCATCTCCTTTCCCTCTCCACTTTTTTAGCTTCACAATGTGCGAATGACGTACGATGATGTGTGTATCTGGGGCCTAGGAGTCGAAAGGTCTTAACACACTTTAATCGGGAAGAGTAGTTCTACCCGTTCGGTCGATTGATGCTTAACGTCGGGAAGGGTAGTTCTACCTTCTGCGCCCGCCTCATTTCAATGGCAGAAAAGAAGAAATTATCCGATGTCTTTATATGAATATTATATACCAATCTCTTTGTAAAGGTCCCAACTATACGTACATAATTATCAAATTGTAATGCAAGTCTTTTTTTAATATTTATCTTGGAGTCTTTTGTGTACATCGATATTTCAACTAAAATGACCTATATTATTTAAAACTTGACACTTGATAGGTATTTCATTTGAAGATCAACGAAATAAGTAATTTAGATGACATATTCTGTTATTCTAATAATTCAATTCTTGGAATGAGGGTTTTTATGACCATGAAACCCGAAACAAATCTCTCTATCTCTGTTCCGCACCCACTCAACTCCTAGGTGCGAGCGAGCGCACAGTGTCTGACGCGACTAACAAAAGCAGGTATCGGCAAACACAGTTAGGCGGACCCTAATAAATATTTACAAGACAAGTGCATGTCAGTTTTTAAAACGCAAATTGTCGTACGGTTGTGTTCTGAGGAGATAATATTTATATTAGCTTTTTCAAACCTTTCAAAATGGATTCTGAAAATTACGAAAGTGATGACGAAATCGTTGCAGATAATTTATCTGCCTGTTCTAGTAATTATTTGCCTGAATTCGATAGTGAAAGTGAAGAATCTAGTGGAAGTGAAGAAATTCCTTGTAGGAGAAGAATGTCAGTGATGCCATTACAGTTTAGTGATTCTGAAGAAAGTGATATGGAGCAAGAAGGAGAAGAGTGGTCTCGAATAGATAATCCGCCAAATATCGAATCATTTTTAGGTCATCCTGGTGTTTGCGTAACACCAGCTGATTCCAAAAGTATTATGCAAGTAGTAGAACTATTTATTGGAAATGATTTGTTTGAAATGATGGTAGAAGAAAGCAATCGTTACCATGCTCAAAATGAATCAAGATTCAAACAAACGAACAAATCCATCAAGTGGAAGCCCATAAACATTCCAGATATGAAAAAAATGTTAGGATTGATTCTGCTTATGGGTCAAGTGCAAAAAACTACGAGACAAGATTATTGGTCTTCAGACCAATGTATCGAGACGCCCATATTTTCAAAAACAATGAGCCGTGATCGTTTCAATCAAATTTGGAGATCTTGGCACTTTTCAAATAACCAAAACATTACCGATTCCAGCGACCGCCTTGAAAAAATTCGACCCGTTTTGACATATCTCATCCCAAAATTTAATTCTGTTTACAAGCCTCAAAGGGAGCTTTCTCTAGATGAAAGCATCATACCGTGGCGGGGAAGGCTAGCATTTAAAGTATACAATGCGTCAAAAATAATTAGATATGGTATTCTCGTGCGAATGGTTAGTGAAGCCCCTACGGGATATATTTGCAATTTGGAAATATACTGTGGGCAAGGAAAGCGACTAATAGATACAGTTGAAACATTGCTTAATCCATACCTAAATTTGTGGCATCATGTATATATGGACAATTACTATAATAGCGTTAAAACTAGTGAAGTGTTGTTGAAACATAAAATAAGAACGTGCGGAACAATGCGAATTAATCGAGGTTTTCCCGAATGCCTTAAAAACGTAAAACTCAATCCAGGCCAAAGTATTTTCCGTCGAAAAAATGATGTGTTATTGCAAATTTGGAAATCTAAGAGGGACGTCAGAATGATTTCAACTATACATTCTTCGATCATACTTGAAAGCGGCAATATCGATTGGAAGACGAAACTACGAATCTGGAAACCACAGAGTGTTATTGAGTATAACAAATATATGAAAGGAGTTGATCGTGCAGATCAGTATCTTTCGTATTACTCAATAATAAGAAGAACCAAAAAATGGACTAAGAGAGCTGTGATGTATTTATTGAATTGTGCTCTGTTTAATTCCTACAAAGTTTACAAGGCCTTGAATGCAACCAAAAGACTGACTTATAAACAATTTTTACTTAATGTTGCCAAATATTGGATAATGACCGAGATTTCTGAAACTGATGCAAATTTTGAGGAACCGAGACCATCCACTTCACAATTACAAAGGAAAGTCTTGAAAAAAGATCCTCCAGGGAGATTATCAATGGACACGAAAAAACATAAAGCGATAAAAATTGTCACCGGCGGTAAAAAGAAATATCCCCAGAGACAATGTCGCGTGTGTTCTGCGCACAAAACGAAAGGTCTGACGAGTTATATGTGTCAATTTTGCGACGTCCCTCTTCATAGGGGGGAATGTTTCACTAAGTATCACACCGTATCCAAATATTAGATGAACAATTTTTAGACGTGAACTGAAACTGATTAGATAAAAGTGGTTAGAAACTAAAACCTAATAGTGTATGGTGAAAAACAATAAACAATATTACGTGAGCAATACGAGAAGCATTCTACCGTAAGTGATTATTTTAAATTTCATTTGAAAAAATAACCAATATTATTAGCATGTTCCGATGGTTTTGGTCCGCTGTACCGTGCGAGGAGCAATTGTACACGTGGTATTTCAATGGGTAATAATGTGTTACTTTGACGATACTAGAGAAGTGGCAATTGTTTTTGTTTTTATAATGATTTGGGCTTGGTGAAAATATAATAATTTGTAATTTTATTAAATTGAAACCTAGTTTATACTTAAAAAATTGAGCCCTAATGACACAACAATGACTTTGTTTTCGATTTATTATGTTGCATTAGAAATAATACTTGGTTTTCGGCTAGAAATTTTATAGCTTGGGTATGCTGAGTTAGTATGTAGAAAATTTTATTGAAATATTTCCATTATTTAAGAAGATATAGCGATTTAAAACAAATTACACAAATTCGCGCGGGACCTTTATTTTCGCCCGTTTTCAGCGGTCAGCCGGCGAAAAAATAACCCGATCAAAGTGTGTTAATATAAATAGCAGCATCAGTTTTATTACAAATCGGTATAGATCACAACTTTTACTGATTGTCTATTCATTCGCTCCAATTATATATTTTTATGCGTCGTAAAAAGGTTTGTAATTTAACAAATATCGAGTTCGGTAACTTGCAAATAAGGTTTCCGCGGATATCCGTCGTCTGTTACATATATACCAATATGTTGTTTTTATTTTCGCTCTTCCGTTTTTCCTAATTTACATACAATGTCCTAGTATCAAGTATCAAGTTCCTTCCCATCGAAGAAAAGGACGCTTTGATGGTTTGGACATGTAGAGCAGATGGACGAAGAAAGAATAATATATCGCACGCCATATCGATAACTAAGCAGAATCGACACGATAAACTAAGCTGTGAACGTTAGTTTATCAACATCCCTAACTGCTTAATATCTGTATCTGTTAAAAACAATCGCCCTAGGATGGAAATATTACCTATAATTTCGTGCAGTAATAACGTATATCACAAACTAAAATTGATATGTTTAATGATTTTAAGTATTTTCTGATTGGTTTTGTTTACCATTTCTTTAACCATCATTATTCATTACCCGGTATGTTTATTTATTACAAAATAATTCAAATTATAACAGTATGCAAAATAAATATTTATTCATTTTCCTAATTATGCATAAGGTGAGCTCCAGGGGCTCATGTATACCTTGAATAACGGTTGAGTTATTATTTGTCTTTGATCTTCACAATATATTTAATTTCTGCTAGAGTTAAGTGTCCAAGGTTTCGACTAATTACCGATATTGTAGATAAAATAAAATTTAAAAAAAACTTTATCGTATAAATATTGATAACGGAGTGACAGACTCTATAAACTAACAATATTAGTCAATATCATGAGTGAATTGCAATCGTGCTACCAAGTGTCGGCTAACTACCGATATTGTTGATAAAATAAAAACCACTTTATCGTACCAATATTGATAACGGAGCGACCGCCTCTATAAACTAACAATTTTTTTGTCGATATCTACTGTCGATAAAAGTGTCGACTAACTACCGATAATGTTGATAAAATAAAAAATAAAAAGACTTTATCGTACCAATATTGATAACAGAGCGACCGACTGTATAAACTTACAATATTTATGTCGATATCAACTGTTAATATCATGAGTGATTCAAGCTACCAAGTTTCGACAAACTACCAATATTTTTGACGAAAATTAGTTGGTAATCATGTCAATGTTGATAATCTTAAGTCTTTAATACTCTTGAGATATTTTTTTAAACTCTTTGCGTTCTCTTGTTGAATTAGAATAATATTTTCTTGTCTAGTATCTATTCTCTCTTCTAGTTCGTCTTTAAATAACTTTGTTTATGTAAATTACTTCGTCCCCTGCTGTGTGAATGAAAATATCCTTGACATTCCGAACCCCATTTATTTATTTAAACGCGACAGGATAGCTAGGAAGAATTATCGAATAGATAATACCTATTATGCCATGACTAAACACCGGAAATTTACCTCGGAATGTCACACTGAACCAGACAATCCCTAGAATTGTGATATATAGCAATTTGTAAGAAAAGTAATGTCGCCACTGACATAAACACCATTCGACTCCTAGGCCACAGACATTCCAATTATTTTTTTATTTTTTTTTTATTTTTTATTATTTGTTCACCCTAACACTAACACAAGACCCGTGAAAATGTTGAACGCGTGAAACGGGATGTTATAATTTCAATTTTGAAAATACAATAAAAATTAATTTTCTTTTAAAATATTATTTTATAGGTCAGTTCAATTCTGTTAAGGCGAAGCTTAATGCTAAATCACTATTTTGATTAATCTTTCTAAACGAATTGGTGTACATTATGAATACCAAAAAACATGCTTTAGATAAATTGAAGGTTTTCCTATCGTTTTGTTTGAGTAGAATACGAATAAAAAAATAAATTACTCAATAAAAAATAAAAATGTAAACTACTACAAAAAATATTCTTTCAGTAGAAATGTATGAACGCGTAAAGGAAATCACTTTAAAAAAATACAGTATTATAGCTAAGATTATCTGCGACAGTTTCACTTGATTAATTTTATTGCTTTCTTATAAAATTATTTAGAAAATAAATAAAAAACAGTTTTGTGCTTGAAATCGAAAGTTTCTAGACTCCGTTTGTCAAGCGATTTTAATGCCTATTACCTACAATACAAGATATACCAAGAATATACACATTTTTGGCTTGAAGCTTCCTCTTAAAGACATAATTTCGATATTTGATAACGTTTTGATACATTTCACCCAAAGTAAGATAAAATTGATCTTAGTTTTGAGCATATAGTCACAGATACGTCCAGGGCACACTAGTACCGGATTATCTTCACAGCGGGACCACAGGAAGTCTTAAAAAATGATTATGTAGGTACATTGGGCCCACAAAAATTCTTGTAATGATTTTGACTGTCGGAGCGTGTAATTCATTTTGTTTTCGATTTGTTGAAACAACTGAAGAGATAAACCAAAAGAACTGTTGTGGGCGTTTCCGTGTACGAGAAGTAGGCTCAATTTTTCCGTACTTCTGCTGAAAGGATGAAACATTTTCAGATTGTGGCTTTCTTTCTTGAGCAGACAAAAAATTTCATTAGTCTGTCTGTCTGTCTTCTTTGTTGTAGATATCTATTTTGTTTCAATTCGGTACAAATCACACTTCTTGGGATTGTCCATTCGGTGGTTAAAACAGAGTTTCAAAATAACAACATGAAATCTCGGTGCGTATTGGAAATAACACGGGTTATTTTTAGTACATGGGAGTGCATTCATCCGCGGTGCGGTTGTAAAACCCGTCTTGTGTGGTTCTGTATGTTTCAAAGCCATACCCGTCTTCGGTACTACCTACATAAATAGAGTTAAATACTGCTTACCTTGTTGGAGAGCATAGGATGTTGTACTGATCGACAGACTATTGATTGCAATGTAGAGTAGATATTTTTACTAGAAAAAATTTAAAAAAAGTTAGTTATTTATCACCTTTAAAAAGTGATAAAAAGTCACGAATAGTGATGAAACAAAAACTAGGTTAGAGTACTTCTCATTCTACGGTGATCGGATAACTCATCAAAATGACAATTAAAAAGTCATGAAAAGTGATAAAAAACTATGTTACGGAGGTTAGGTTTATATTTAAATTTAATGACTTCACATCACTTTTGAAAAGTGAGTTATCATGGAACAGTTATCGTTAATACCGCGTATGTGACTACGGCATCCCCAATAATGGAGTGTATAGTGAGGTTGAAATAAATGCGAGAGAATAGTAGTTGGGAAGTACCTCGCTATCCAGATCTGTTCATTAAACACGATTAAAGCCAATTTAAGCAACGTTATGAGACGTTACAAAATCGCTGTATTTTTATTTCAAATGTTCAGAAAATCTGATGAAACCAGGTAGGAAGCACTAGTATTTTAAAAAAGGTGCTTAAAATTATTGAGATGCATAAAAAATCAACCTTGAAAAATGAAATAATAACAAATTATCATGTTCCTTAAGTAGTGCTAAAATAAAATCCACGTTCATTATGTTAATTTGTTAAATGCATTTGCATTATAATGCAATGTTATTTCAGATGGCGAAGATAAAAGTACATAATGCATTTTGCAAGCATTTAAAAATAACGTCATCATCTGATGGTATTATTATCTCAATGACTGTACAGTTTAGGATTGTTGTACACGGAAGTGGCGCCCTCTGTTATTTTCAAAAAATATTAGTCTCAATTTCAGTCGCAATGATCCAGTACAGCACTGAACAACTAATCTTTAAAGTGAATATATTTAAAATAAAAAAATCAAAGCTTATTTATTTATACTGGGTTTTTACAGATGTTCTCACTTACGTGAGAACAATCCAGTTATAAGAACTCGGTTAATACATATAAAATTACAAAAATCTACTCGGACATTGAATACATCTAAATAAAGATTTACCAACAAATAAAAAAAAAATAGTAAAAAAACTCACTCAAATGACAATAAATATAAAAGAGAGGCAAGGACAAAAGATACACAAATGGAGACAAAAGTAAAGCAAAAAAAATATAACTAGCGTAACATTTTGTTTGCAACGGCAGGCCATTTTTTCTGTATCCTTATAAATTATCGAAAAAATGCCTACTTCAGCACACTCTTATCTCATATCTTATCTCTTATCTCATATCTTATCTTCGCGATATAGTCGACACATTTGGGTCAGAGGGTTAATATACGCGATAATTGCGTATTTTTAATTGTATTCAATTGAAACATGCTATGGCGTTGTAAACAATTGGTATTGGTAACATTTATTTCAATACTGCTAAGACGTAATGTATTGTCAAGATGGACGTGAATTATTTTATGTAAGCGTATTAGATCATTCAATTGCCTTAGATTTTTTGGGTGATATGTCGTACGATTTAAGATGGTCAGGTAGACCACGTTTATGTAGCCAATTTACATGACATGCATAATTCGGTATTTGGTATTTAAAGCGCGGCCTTTTTCATACACAACTAAATTTTGATTTGAGGCCAATATACCCTAATAACTGATTTAAAAAAAATTATTTATTCAAAAGGTATAGCATAAATTTAGTACGGATGTGTGTTACTTTATTTATTTGTGTTTTAAATTATAAAATACAATACATTAAAGAATTTAATTTTTCATGATTTCAGAGTCAACTTTGGTAATTATTGGTGACTTAATGGTAAATTACTGAAAAAAGCTTGTCTTTCATACTATGCAAATATAAAGTTTGTTAAAAAAACTATTTTGACGGGCTTAAATTTTATTTTCAAACGATTGATTTATGTTGGAACACGAATTTTTTTTTTACGATGTTTTATTTTTTTAAATTTTGTTTGTTCATAGTAATTTGTTATGGCGATGCACTACGTTGTGTAGTATTTTAAATTGAGCTGCTATCAATAACAACCCTTACGTAGATGGCGATAAGGTTTAAATTCCCGCTTAACACCATCCGCCTGTTTTGATTTATGCAAGAAAAAAACATGGCCAAAAAGTGCCTTTTATTTTATTTTGTGGATGTTCAGGCATAAATTTTTAATTTTTATTCGATCATTTTATAAAAAACTTAATTTTCCACATTATGCAATAAAATCATAACCGAAAATGGGTTCGTAAGTAGGAGATTTTTGAACTTTAAAGCAGTTTTCATAGGCCTTTACATTATTTTTTTCTGGGCTTATAAAAAGACTTATCTAAAAAATACTCGATTATTTCAAAGGCCAAGATGCATTCTACTCGCAGTATTTAATTAAAGCATCTAAAACATTTTTAGACGACCAAATTTTCAAACCAAAAACACATTATTTTGAATTACTACGTATGGCATCGCCTTAATTAATAACTCACAAAACATTGTTTAATTGCCTATATTTTATATATTAAAACACAGATAAATAAAGCAGCACATAACCGTACTAGATATTTGCTGTAACTTTTGATTACAAAAATATTTATTCAGTTTGGTCGAGTATTTTGGCTTCAAATCCAAATTTAAGTTTTGTATGAAGGACTCGCAAGCGTTTTTCATCAGAAGTAATGGACAATCGAGGCTACTTCAGGCACGCTGCAACACACTTCTATAGTTTTGACTATTCAGTGGATGCAATTTCCAAAACAACAGCGCTGCATTTTAGTATGTTTTGCATAGCTGAATGCAATTGAGTTTACCGTTAGGAATAACAGTCAACCATAAACCGTAATCCGCGCTACCAATTATTATTATATGAAACCACTTACATGACGACAACTTTACCATAATATTATTATTATTATTATTAATAAATGTGTGATATTTTTAATTATGAATGAGACTTGCAATAACAGTGTATTCTTAAATATTATATAAAAACGGTAAATTTTAAATATAACAGAAGTTTATTTATAAATATAAAAGCATGGTATTTAATTTTATTTATTCCGGAATGTGGAGAGGTTTTTTTTTTCATGCGTATACCGCACAAAAGTCCCAACTACTCCCAACCGTCTGGATCCTGTTAGACCATGGGGTCCCATCCCAATAGGGAGGGGTTAGAGATAGGGAAGAAGGTGGGAGACTATCTGCCTTATCAGAACTGGTCACCAAACGCGGCTAAAGCCATTTCAAACAACGTTTCAATTCTGAATGGTAGTCTCACACCAGGGCGATACTGATAGTATGTTCCACTCTGGAACGTGCCGCAAGTATAATATATGTTATTTGAATTAACACTAATTCATCAAATGATATTTACTTGCGCACGCCGAGATTTGAACCCGCGTCCTTCCGATTTCTAGTCGATAGCCATATCCCTCGAGGTTAGTGCAAGTGATCTTAATAGCGAGGCACTTACCCGCCTTAAAACAATTATGTTATCATAACTTCATTAATTATGATATTGATTTATCAGATCGGTGTATACCCTCAATATCACCCCGGTGAAAGTTATTTATTTACTACTACCTGACGTGTACCCGTGTGTCTCTGCTTTCTATAAATATAATATATGCATTAATATATATAGAAATCTTCCGGAAGAAATTCTAAATGATATAGTGAAAACCCTATCAAAATTCGTTGCGTAGTTTAGAAGAACTAAGGACACAAACAGACAGACGCGGATATCGAATTTATTTTATACCATGTAGACATTAAAGAAGCAGCTGTTAGAACCGATAACCAAATTCACAAAGAATTTAAAGAAATTGCACATATTTTGTCTTATATACAGGGTGTATCGGCACGTACCCGACAAACTTTAACCAGCTATTCCTTAGCACATTTGGAGTAAAAAATGTTATGGGCACTTTGCTGTCCGGTAACATTTTTTTTCTTTTAAAAACAAAAAATAAATAAAATTTCCACACTCCGTTACTGCCCCAGTATAGGGATAAAGTACTTGGCAACGCCGCGCTACTGTCATCTCTTTCACACGTATTCTGTCTCAAGTCCCGTGTGGGCTTTTATAAGCAAGTGTGTCGAAAACCATCTTCGCTCTTTCCTACACACTAAATAATAATAGTTAAAAATGAGACGAATGATGCCATACCATTGTTATTGTAAAAGCGCGCCAATACGTAAGTATACAACGAAACTCGAATAAGAATTGCCAGGTGGGTTTTTTAATCGCTTTAATCTGACTTCAAACAATAATTAAACACGTAAAAATTATTTAATATAATATTACAGTACAGTACTTTGAACCTTCGCAATAAATTTATTTGATTTTAAGTTTAGTTTGTAGAACTCCATTTCAATTTAGAGATTTTTTTAAATTTTTAACAGTCTTATTATTAAATTTATAAAAACAGTGTGTTTATAAACAAGTTCTGCTAGTTGTGATTATTATTACGCGTGACAGCTAATTCACCTTCTGACGGCATTATCAAACTGTGGTGAAGCCACTTACAGACGACGTAAGTGATAACTTTCTATTTTTATTATCCTGGCTTTATTGATTTCAGAGTAAATTGTCGTAAATTATTATTTGTTAATTCCTATTATTGCATTGTTTAAAATTTCACTTAATGTCGTTGGTATTTCCAACTGATGACTCAGGGGTTTATTTCCCTGAATAATTAAGTATTTTGGGGTCTAATTATCATGCATTTCATAACATCCGATATATCTACACAATTTTTATGTTGAATTGGGGAAAGTTTTATGGCTAAGGGAAGGAGTGGAAGGTGAGGAAGTACCTGGATATTCAGATCTGGTCACCAAATACGGCTAGTCATTTCAAGCATTGTTTAAATTCTGAACCTGGATATTCAGATCTGGTCACCAAATACGGCTAGTTATTTCAAGCATTGTTTAAATTCTGAACCTGGATATTCAGATCTGGTCACCAAATACGGCTAGTCATTTCAAGCATTGTTTAAATTCTGAACCTGGATATTCAGATCTGGTCACCAAATACGGCTAGTTATTTCAAGCATTGTTTAAATTCTGAACCTGGATATTCAGATCTGGTCACCAAATACGGCTAGTTATTTCAAGCATTGTTTAAATTCTGAACCTGGATATTCAGATCTGGTCACCAAATACGGCTAGTTATTTCAATCATTGTTTAAATTCTAAACCTGGATATTCAGATCTGGTCACCAAATACGGCTAGTTATTTCAAGCATTGCTTAAATTCTAAACCTGGATATTCAGATTTGGTCACCAAATACGGCTAGTTATTTCAAGCAACGTTTAAATTCTGAATTAATTAATCAATTACGAAAAAGCGTGGGGTTAAGAATATTTTTTTAAATTATAGTTGTAATTTATTGTCGATTTTTTAAAAAATTTGCGATATTTTAAATAAAATTTAATAATTATTATGTAAATAAATTAGCAATCTGGCAGCATTCATTTGCAGGTGGTCAATCCAATGCAGTCATGACGTTTGTGTGAGTGCTTTCCTTTGTGTGAGTGTGTTGCGCAGCAGTTTTATATGAACCGTTTTTTGATTCATCGGGATTGTTTTTAAAACTATACATTCTTTGCACCTTCAAATTAGTGGAAATAAACTTAAGTGTGTCAAGCTGCTCGTTATATTCCGGTAATTCTGGAAGGCTTTTAACATAAACAATAATATTCATATATCACATTCCGCGAAGTTGTAAATAACTAAATTTATTAAAAAATATACGTTGTAGGATAGCCTAGCAAGTAACATTTTGACAGAGCACTTACGGTGATTTAAAAAACAACGGCGCTGTTCAAATAATCCAATTATTATTATTGATAAGTACCTAAGTGAGGAAAATTGTTTTTAAAAGTTCTCAGAATTATTGGACTTCGATTATAAATTCAGGAAATCTACTAATTAGTTTCTTAGTTTCAAAATTAGACTATTTAATATGTGAAACGCGTAAGAGGTGAAACCAGAGCATTCCAGAGGTGAAACAATTTAGATACAAAAATAAAACTGATGTGTACAATACAAGAAGACAATCAGTGATTCGCATACGAAAAATGTGAATAATCATTATTGTTAAATAAAATATTTATTTTCTGGTACTGGATTATGTAATACGGGCTACGTTCGCAGCGACACGCGAGTTAAGTTGCGATGTTGCTTTCAAATTTTGACAAAGGATAAAACAGTAGTGACATGTGGTGAAAATATGTTTAATTAATTTTTTATTAAAAAAAAACGTTACCGGACAGCAAAGTGCACATAACATTTTTTACTCCAAATGTGCTAAGGAATAGCTGGTTAAAGTTTGTCGGGTTAGTGCCGATACACCCTGTATATCAATGTTGTGATTTCACGGCTCAGCCAGATGGTGATTCACTTCTCCTGCATTTCTGCATCGTCTGCATCATATTTCTCGGTCGCTTTGCAACTACGTCATCGGTGTTTTCGTCGAATCATTTGGCTTGATACTCTACGTGATATTTCTAGACTGCACATTCCGTTTTATCGAGATTTTTGTGTTTTTCACCATAATGGAATCTCTACTGTCGTGACTTCTTCTATGATCGTGCCTGTCAAATTAAAAATCGAGTAACTAACTAAGCGTCACACAGATAGGATGGACCGTCACATAACTCTTGTCTTAGCACACTCCTTCCTTGCATTCGCGTTCATACATATATTTTTTTTTACATTAACACCACACAGGAGAGGCCCTTAGGAAAATAATTTCCCTCAAGGCCTGTGTCATCTTTGGGGATGCTGTGTGGAGGGTACTTTTAAAGAAATAAAGTTCTGGGAAGAAAATGCGTATAAGCGGTGGGTAGGAACCTTTGGTTCAGTGTGTCCAGGAGTGACGAACGTGTGAACCCACCCTCTAATATTTATTCATCAACATTATGCCAAAATTGCTTAGAGATATGAGTTTAAGCTTTAAAAAAGTAGACATGGTGGAGAGGAAGAGGAATATAGGATAAGGAAAGGGATAGAAATTGTTTCCGGCACATTAAATAATCATGTATTAATTTATGATCGTACGCGTTACCTCGATTCGATATTTCATGAAATTACAATTATATTTATTTTCTAAAATAAGTATGTAATTAATAATAATTATTATTTTATAGGTAGACTTTATCGCTTGTTTGAATTCTTCACGCAATCGCTTCCATTATTGAAAATGGCATTTGATTTCAAAACAAATCCGAGTTCATTTAACCAGCGTTACAATCACTAAACGAAATTAGTATTTTTTAATGATTGATTTCGGTTGACATTTTAAAATGTCATGTTTTAAAAATGGATTCGATTGCATTATACTTTATTACAGTTGTAACTGATGCACATATGCGTACTGCAGTCATTTACAATTATAATTGCAATCATGTCCATAGTCGTACACGAAAAGACTGCCCCTCCTTAAAATAAGTCACACCGAGGGCGTTCCACTTCTGCGAGATGGATGCTGTAGAAATTCAATCTCGTACTAAACCATACGCTCCATTAGAGGCAGTAGCGAGATGAATTTATTCAAAAGCGACCACGAACGGTGCAGCTAGAAAAATTTTAACACAGCCTCATTTTTTCAAATTAACATTATTTATGTCCTTGTGGTGAGAGGATTTGTCCTAACCGCAAGTTGTAATATCTATATAAGGCGGATACAGAACATCGGATTTTGTCCGTCCAGTTTGAAGGAAACTTACCGAAAGGGAAAACAAAATGGCGTAGCTACTGTAAGCACAAGGAGAAAAATGGCTATTGCCTATTTAAAGAATCTTATTTTTTTATTGGTACGGCTTTTTAAGGTTATACTTTATACTCATCAATTTAATATATCATTGAAGAAAAAGATAATAATAACAAATGTAAACGAAACATGAAACAGAACAAGACAAAAAAATACAATATGACGGTCTTAAGAGGAAGCTACAAGCAAAAAATGTGTATATTCTTGGTATACCTTATATTGTAGGTGATTAGGCATTAAAATCGCTTGACAAAGGGAGTTATTTCGACATTTTTCAACGTTAGATTTAAGCACAAAACTGTTTTTTATTTATTTTGTAAATTATTTTATATTAAAGCATAATTTCGATTGAAACTGTCACAGATAACCTTAGCTATAATACTGTATTTTTAAAAAGTTGTTTCCTTTACGCGTTCATACATTTCTATAAAAAAATGGACAAATCACGGCTAAAACAATTTCAAGCAATATTTAGATTCTGAATTGCGGTCTTTGACTAAAAGGGTTTAGAGGTCTGTTTTTTTTAAATTTTATTTTTATAATGAACGTTGACGGACCCTTTTGTGATGGGTTTACTGGAATTGAAAGGGGCATTGTTCAGTTATGTAATGATAGAGAATCATGATCCATGTTGTTGAAGTATTATTTTTTATGATAATAGGGTACATAACCTAGAAAACAGGCCGCAACTCGAGGAAGATCATACGATATAATGTTGTGGTAATAATATTCCAAAACTAATGGTGCTTTTAAATTCAGATTTTTTTTATTTATTAATGTGGTTACATTCCAGGAACCTACGAACCGGTAACTATTGTGAGGTGGGAGGAAATAGGAACCGTAAACCGGGGTTACTTTTGTTTTGTAATTTTTCAGTTTATATTGATTTTTTTTTGTCAATGTAGTGTTATTGGAATTTAATGGTAAGATAATTTCTGCGAGTTCTGAGAAGGTTCTATTCAAGTTCTTATACTATATGAATGCCGCACAAGAGTCCCAAATGCTCCCAACCGCCTGTGGTATGTTGTGAGGCTGAAGGTTGTGGGGATGGGAAGAAGGTGGGGGAGTACCCGGCTATTCAGATATGGTCACTAAACACGGCTAAAGCCATTTCAGGCAACGTTTCAATTATGAATGGTGGTCTTACAACAGTATCTTCCACTCTGAGACATGAACCCGGGCAACCCTGCTATGATACCAAAAGTAGCAAACCACAATGGGTTATCCAATAAATAGATCCCGGGACGGCCCATACCCATACCCGCCTCTCAAATTGAAATGTTAATGTTATAAAAATATAATGCAAATACGACTAAACTGAACGAAAAAGTCATCGTGTAAAACGTCCATTAGCTTAGCACGCTATTGAATCCGACGCTTTGGACCATTCTATTTCAGAAAGTATCTCATACAATCTAAATATTGTGGGAACATTTGTAGTGAAATTTTCATTCCAGATAATTAAATAATTCCAAAGATAATGACTTCATTGTTTTGCTTTTGATTTGATATCACCGTTTTGTACGTTTCTCGCCGCTGTAAGCTATACTCCCCTTTCACAATGTGTACATTGCAGTCAGCTGAGAAATAGGTCGAACATCAAAACGGCAATAGAAATAGGTCGAACATCAAAACGGCAATAGGAATAGGTCGAACATCAAAACGGCATTACAAATAGGTCGAACATCAAAACGGCAATAGAAATAGGTCGAACACCAAAACGGCAATACAAATAGGTCAAACATCAAAACGGCAATAGAAATAGGTCGAACATCAAAACGGCAATACAAATAGGTCGAACATCAAAACGGCAATACAAATAGGTCGAACATCAAAACGGCAATAGAAATAGGTCGAACATCAAAACGGCAATACAAATAGGTCAAACATCAAAACGGCAATAGAAATAGGTCGAACATCAAAACGGCAATAGAAATAGATAACAGAACCAACAGAAATCAAAACATTGAAATGTGTTTGACGACTAGATGAGCTACTTGTCAATCTTTCTCTTCCCAATCTCATTCCCGTCGCCACTCCTCACAACATACCACAGTAGTAGTACCAGTGACTTCTGGCAGCACATGGTTATTCTGAAAAAAATAAAAAAATAAATCTATTTTGTTCATTACCTTCTACACGGGTTAGTCCTGAAGAGAATAATTCACTCGGTTGCCTATGTCATCTTTAGGGATGCTGTGTGGCGGATTGTTTTTGAGGAGAGGAAGGAGTGTACACGAAGAAAAAATTGTACTGCTGATTTATTAAAATCCTCTTAAAAACGTGATGGCTCGCCATTTCCGAACAAAATATGTATCACCATATTCAGAAGATATCGGAACGCGTGTTCTTACAGCTGCGCTTATCCTAATAAATATAACCACGAAATGCGAAAATATTATAATTTTCAACCCGAATTCCGACACCCTCATAAAACATTCGTTAAGGCGAAGCTTAATGCCAAATCACTATTTTGATTAATCTTTATAACGAATTGGTGTACATTGTGAATACCAAAAAATATGCTTTAGATAAATTGAAGGTTTTCCTATCGCTTCGCTTGAGTAGAATACAAATAAAATAATAAATTACTCAATAAAAAATATAAATGCAAACTACTAAAAAATATTTTTTTTCAATAGATATGTATGAACGCATAAAGGAAACAACTTTAAAAAAATACAGTATTATACCTAAGATTATCTCTAACAGTTTCACTTGATTTACTTTATTGCTTTCTTATAAAAATATTTACAAAATAAATAAAACCCAGTTTTTTTATTGAAATGGAACGTTTCTAGACTCCGTTTGTCAAGCGATTGTAATGCCTATTACCTACAATATAAGGTATACCAAGAATATACACATGTTTGGCTTGTAGCTTACAGTCCCGTTTTCAACAGGAATACGAATAATTTGACAAGATTTTCAATAAATTTGCAATAAAGTAAGTTTTCTACGTGTACCAGGTAGGAAACACAGGCTAGAAAATCGTTCCATAGCTGAGAGGTTGAACTCGTAGAAACGACCCGTTCTCATGGTTTGATAGAAAGTTATCTAGCACACCACATCTGGAGGGCGTCTGTCCGCACACTTCATAATAGTAAACTTGACATTGACGTATCAACAGAAACTAGTTTTAATTGTTGGCCGTTGGTTAATTGTTTCCACAGCTTCTAGCTGACGTGAGAATTATGCTCCGTTTCGCTCTGAATGTTGGCCTTTTTCTATTATGTTGTTTTCTAACCCATTTCGCCAGCATTCGGCCGAAACGCGAAACGAAACTCGAATGCTATCTCGGCGCACACTTTTAGCAATTAAAAATTATAATTAAATAATTTCGCGTTAATTACACAGCGTGATACGATAGTTCGTTAAATTTGTTTGCGTTCAATATTAGTATTTTAAATTTATTATTATTTAATAGCATATAAATACATGTAAAAACGACACTTAAAATAATTTTCTATTCAAATATTGTATTTACTCTTTTCTGAATTCTTGACACAAGCAGCAGCAATGCTAAATCACTATTTTGATTAATCTTTATAACGAATTGGTGTACATAATGAATACCAAAAAATATGCTTTAAATAAATTGAAAGTTTTCCTATCACTTCGCTTGAGTAGAATACAAATACAAAATTAAATTACTCAATAAAAAATATAAATGCAAACTACAATTTTTTTTTTTCAATAGAAATGTATGAAAACGTAATAGGAACAACTTTAAAAAAATACAGTATTATAGCTAAGATTATCTGTGACAGTTTCACTTGATTAACTTTTTTCCTTTCTTGTAAAATTATTTACAAAATAAATAAAAACCAGTTTTTTGCTTGAAATCGAACGTTTCTAGACTACGTTTGTCAAGCGATTTTAATGCCTATTACCTACGATATAAGGTATACCTAGAATATACACATTTTTGGCTTGTAGCTTCCTCTTAAATTCACGTAAGCGAAATTAGTATTTTATGTAAATCAACTATTTTGAATTGAAATATATTGTACAATAATATTTGTACCTAGATTTTACACACTTGATAGATAAATCGACAGAAATTTGATATGGGCGTGTCTGTGTTCCCGAAGTAAGGTCAATTTTATAAGGGTATATATAGATCACATTTCTATTGCTAATATACCGGACAAACCAATTAACATTAAAAATAACATAAGAGTATGAAAGTGTATGAAGCGAGAAGTGTGCGCGAAGACAAATTTGCTCTGCGGTCAATACCCTCTGCCTACAATGATAAATTAGTTTTCTTATGTCATGTTTTTCAACTATATAATATACAATAGTTTCCGGCAGTATGTCCGGCACCAGCTTTAGTTTAAATTTGCGTTTCTAACTTTTTAAAATAATATTGTAAACTAAATTTTAATGTCCGCAATCGTAATTTTCCGTTCAGTAACCCGATTTTAACATTAAAACAACCGGCCCCGTTTTCCACGTTTATTAGGGAAATCAATTCTTAACCCCCCCCCCCTCCCTCTCCTCCCATACCTTGTACACATGCGGTATAAAGTACAATCGATTTTCTCGACAAAACACGCACATTCCCTGTTTCTAGGATTTATTCGAGGGAAGTAGGAACCCGGCACTCGCATATATTTTGTATGAATTATTGTTTTTCCGATCTGGCAATACATAACTCTTGTTTGTATGGACTAGTTTATAGTGTTGCCAGACCGGCGCGCGGTGATGTCATCGGCTTATTACACTGCAAGCGAGTAGGTGTTCATTTAGGGTAATTCCACGTAAATCAGCAGCGCATGGGTTTGTTTGATCCCAGTAGATTTTGAGTTTGAGTAGATTAGTCTGTCTAGGGCCTAGGAGTCGTAAAGTCATTTTAATAGGCGACAGAATCAGAGTTTTTACGAATAAGACGTATACTTATTCCAGTATCTATACGATTTCGGTAATTTCAACTATCTTTCACGTTTCCTTATTTATTTATTTTTAAATTCACGCCCGGCTGGGCTTTTATATGTTATTTTCTTATTTTGTTTGCAAAGAACATCTAAATAAAAGACAAAATCGAAAAGAAAATATAAGACATAATAAAACAAAATGTCAAAACGAAATAAAGTGGAAACTAGACACTCCACTATGCAAGATGGAAAAATATAATACTAGGAAAATTACAAAACTTTGGTACGATAAACAGAGCTACGTAGTTTCTATAGTTAAATTATCAAACATACATATAGGTTGTGTGTCTGTCTGTGATTGATTGTAACTCGGATTTGTTTTGAATTTATATGCCATTTTCAAATTTGGAACTGATTGTGTGGAGAATCAGACAAGCGATAAAGTACCTTCCTATATTTTTTTACCAGAAAACCATTTTAATTCTTTATTTGAAATGTTTATAATTTTACTGTTTAAATTTATTTGTATAGTTTTTTTTTTCTTTGTGCTAGTTGGTTCCTATTTGCACTTTCTTCAGGCTAAGTTTTTTGTTTGAATAATAATAGGTCTCCTTTCAGTCTGCCTTATAATTGTTTCATTGGTTCCATTCGGAAACAGTGATAAACATGTATCTGATTTGTCCGGTTACCGTTTCATTACGAACCCGTCTCGCACTTTGCAAAAACAATAAGAAATTAAGTCACGTATGACGTACAATTTAAATTAATATTCGTCGGGCTCCCTTCTGCCTTCCACCGGCGTTTCATGTTATGTATTTTTGTAGTCCAGTTGAATAATAATTGACGTGTGTTTGCCGGCGAGTGAGTCACACACTCCATAAGTAAATATATATAAGTATACCGTATGCATAATTCATAACAATGTTCGTCGAATATTTTTAATAAAGCCAATATTTTGGTACATTTAGTCCTAGTTGTTTGGCCAACCGTCACACTTGACATCGTCACAAATCGACGGTCAGCGCCATTTTGAATATATTTATATATCCCGTTAACCCTCGGTTATCGCGCTGTCAGAATTTGGATAATTTTGATCAAACAACCGAAATAAAATTTTACGAACCGCTGTCAGGCCGAAAATCAAGGTTGTGTACCTACTGTCCGTCAAACAACTGGTCCGTATGAAATTTTACAGTTTCTTCGCCATTTTGCAATCATAAGCAAAAAGACAACAAAGAAAATCACATTCTTACGGCCGCTGTTCCCAACTTTTTGATCGTTATCTAAGTTCAAATCTTTGTTTTTGCTCAGCCAAGCGATTTTTAAGCATTTTGTAGGGAACGTTCGATTTGCGTTGTTCCCAATCATTTTATCTTTGAAAATCTTAAGTAGCCCCACACACTACTGCACATTACCATAGACAATAAAATGACATCAAATTAAAAACTTTCTTTGTTAAATTAATATTAAAGAGTTAATTATTGTAGCTCTTATTAATACACATTACTTCTTTTAAATACCGTTATTCATAAACTGGTATTTCATATTTTTTAAACTAACGTATATAATATATTAAAAATAAAGTGACAACTTGAACGTGATGCCACAATCGGGACTTCCCATTTGATTTGGCAGATCGACGTAAGTTTTTTCTCCGTGCGACAGCAAAACAAACCCAAACAAACCTTAAAATGGAGATCAAAGCAAAGCGTGCGAAGAACTTCACACAAAATGATAATGACAAATGCAACACAAAAAACTGAAAGGAGCGCAACTGTCGATTGTCAGAGTGACATTTGATCATTGATTCGCGGTATTTTTTCACTCTGTCGATACCTTTTGTAACTAGTTTTTTCCTTACATATTGCTTATGGCTAATCCAACTGTCCGGCTGGCTTACACTGGGCGGCTTGCTTAAGCAATTATTGTGTGTTGGAATTACGTAGTGCAGTGGTGATTCGCTTAGAATTTGATTATTAGGATTGGGAACAGCGGCCGTTATAATAGGAGATCTCTCTCCTGTTACGAACATCAGAATGCAACTTTTGAAAAATTGTTGCTGAATTTTTGCTTATGACTATTTTTCTCATTTGCCATAAAAACATGTATATTTTTGTTCTAATCTAAAAACGCATTTGAATTATCCGATTGTTATTGTTTTATATTTAGATTTGACTCATAATAACTGCTGTTGTTTATTGACAATTTAACACACACAGCGGGACAATAATAATACTTGTGACATCACCAACCAGTTATCACATTCAACCTTTGCATACCTGTTAAGTTGTACGATATTCGTGCTAAAATGACCGTACATGGAGACAAGTCGTATTTGCTGTAACATTTATTAATGCTGCTGCGGCTTTACATGTGATAATTATATTCATTGCGTAATCATCAGTTTTTATATCCAAGAATTGAATGTTTTTGTAGGTTATCATTAGCAATGCCGATCCTATCCATAAAACGCTATATTGACATCGACTACTTAAGGCGAAGCATCATGTGTTTTTGGTATGAAATATTTATAAACACATAATTTGAAATAGTCAATCATTTTTTTCAAGCCTTTTTATAAGCTTAGAAAATAATAACGTATCAGGCCAATAAAAACTGCTTTAAAGTTAAAAATCTCTTATTTACTAAACCCTTTTCGGTTATTGTTTTATTGTATAATGTGACAAATTAAGTAATTTAGAAAATTATCGTAAAACGTTGATATATTTGTGTCTGAACTTCACAAAATAAAATAATACACACTTTTTGGCAATGTTTTTTTCTTGCATAAATTAAAACCAGCGGCTGGTGTTAAGCGGTAATTTAAACTTTATCGCCATATACATAAGGAGTGTTATTGTTAGCGGCCCGATTCCAAATGTTACACGACTTAAAAGAAAAATATTGAACTCATAGTTGAAAGCTTGAATATAGACATAATTATTCTATCCGCTCAGTAACGACTTTAATCATTTTTAACTAAAGCATTTTAAAAACTGATTCTGAATTTATATTACTGTCTCTTTCGGAATTTGTTTAAAGTCAACGACAATCAATTGCATGCACCGACTTTGCATGTTACACGTCAATAGCTTTTTCGTAGAAGAAAGTGCTGTTGATAACTTTTCCAACGTCTAAAAATAGTTAATAAGTTCAGATCCTGACAATTTTAAATTAGTTGCGATGTACGGGGTTACATGTTGCTTGAATTTAGTCATGCGACAAGTCACTTTGTTTATTATTAATGTCTGTTTGTTGGGGTTGTCGGTGCCTGTCTCCAACCATCCCTGTGCGAGGCACCGACTAGTGACAGCTCATTTCTGAATGTCACTTCCGTTGGTAATGCATCTGTCTTTTTGTTTGGGGTAGGCTGTCAGATATTGAACTAATGTCTTTTGTACGAGTGGTGATGTAATCGGCAATTAGCTAATGGTATTTGTTTTTGTTCACAGTTCTGGGAAATCATCTCAGACGAGCACGGCATCGACCCCACCGGCGCATACCACGGAGACTCAGAGCTCCAGCTCGAGCGCATCAACGTGTACTACAATGAGGCCAGCGGCTCCAAGTACGTCCCCCGCGCCATCCTCGTGGATCTCGAGCCCGGTACCATGGACTCTGTCAGGTCCGGTCCCTTCGGACAGATCTTCCGGCCAGACAACTTCGTGTTCGGACAGTCCGGCGCAGGCAACAACTGGGCCAAGGGACATTACACGGAGGGAGCCGAGCTGGTTGACTCAGTCCTCGACGTCGTGAGGAAGGAGGCCGAGTCCTGTGACTGCCTGCAGGGCTTCCAGCTTACCCACTCCCTCGGCGGCGGCACCGGCTCCGGCATGGGAACACTCCTTATCAGCAAAATCCGCGAAGAATACCCCGACAGAATCATGAACACCTACTCGGTCGTGCCTTCCCCCAAGGTATCCGACACCGTGGTGGAGCCCTACAACGCTACCCTCTCCGTGCATCAGCTCGTTGAGAACACTGACGAGACCTACTGTATCGACAACGAAGCCCTCTACGACATCTGCTTCAGAACGCTCAAACTGTCCACGCCTACGTACGGAGATCTCAACCACCTCGTCTCTCTCACCATGTCCGGCGTGACCACCTGCCTCCGCTTCCCCGGCCAGCTGAACGCCGATCTCAGGAAGCTGGCTGTGAACATGGTGCCCTTCCCCCGCCTGCACTTCTTCATGCCCGGATTCGCACCCCTCACCTCCCGCGGCTCCCAGCAGTACCGCGCGCTCACCGTGCCCGAGCTCACCCAGCAGATGTTCGACGCCAAGAACATGATGGCCGCGTGCGACCCCCGCCACGGGCGCTACCTCACGGTGGCCGCCATCTTCCGAGGCCGCATGTCCATGAAGGAGGTCGACGAGCAGATGCTCAACATCCAGAACAAGAACTCCTCGTACTTCGTCGAATGGATCCCCAACAACGTGAAGACCGCCGTGTGTGACATTCCCCCCAGAGGACTGAAGATGTCGGCCACCTTCATCGGAAACTCCACCGCCATCCAGGAGCTGTTCAAGCGCATTAGCGAACAGTTCACCGCTATGTTTAGGCGCAAGGCTTTCTTGCATTGGTACACAGGCGAGGGCATGGATGAGATGGAATTCACTGAGGCCGAGAGCAACATGAACGACTTGGTATCCGAGTACCAGCAGTACCAGGAGGCCACGGCTGATGAGGAGGCGGAGTTCGATGAGGAACAGGAGGCCGAGGTAGACGAGAACTAGATCTGGCTAGCCCGTCTGTCCCCATCATCAGCTTCACTAAACCACGGCGCGCGCCTGAGAGATATGTTGCCACATACGAGTACAGCACACCTCGCTGTACGAGCTTCAACATTATTTATTAGTATAGAACCAGCGCCGCTGTCACCGCCATTCTTTACCATCTCGCGTGTAATTTTTTTATATTTAACATTTTGTACATTTCCCCCGTCTGAATATAAAAACATTCCCGTCTTGTGTGCGGAGGAATAGAGATCTTTTTAATTTTAAGCCTGTCTTGTCATCTCGAATATTTATAAAACTTTTTATATCGCCTATTTGTTTTTGTACGATTTTCATCATTTTCTTCATTTGGAGCATCTAATATTGTCATTAGATTTCTTTATTTGTTTAATTCATTGATTCATCATTAAAGACGCCTATATCATTTTATAATAACTTGTTTATGTTCAATACACCCAACACCAATCTCCCCACTCCCCAAAACACGATAACAAACAAATTCTTCAAAATTGGTCGTAATAACCAACAGAAATCCAGCTCGTTAAGGACCATATTTAGCAGTACTAACGTACCTATAAAAATAGCTTAAGAAGAAATAAATAGAGGGAAGTTTGAACAATGGAGCCGAACTAAGTTTAAATCGAAGGCTCACCAATAGTACTAAAGTACCTATAAAAATAGCTTAAGAAGAAATAAATAGAGGGAAGTTTGAACAATGGAGCCGAACTAAGTTTAAATCGAAGGCTCACCAATATACATTCATAGACACAACTCCTAGGCCCCGGACAGACAAATGAAATTGATTATCTGCTCCAAAACCAATTACTGTATTTGAAATTATTTTGATCGATAACTGAAGTAAGGTAAAATGCGACCTTTACTGCGGCTTTACTTATATGCGGCACAGTACGGATACAACATATTTCTGTCGTTTATTTATGCATTTCGGGGCCTACATTAAAAATATAGAATTACCGGAGTCAGTGTATAAGGCTCGAAGGTTCAGTTCTGTGTGGGAAAGGAGTTATGCAGGTTATACCTTATCAGGTCGACATCCAAAAATTATGCGTCGAGTTTCTTACGAAATTGACTTGGCCTAATATGGAGGTGACCAGATGTATCCGATAGTCCAATCAGTGTGACTTTAGCAGAGGTGGATAGGCCTATCTTTGGACTGTACTAGTTACAAGGGCCAGCAACAATCATCACAGATAATAGAGAAACATTTACGTGTAATATAATATCCAAACGAGAATAGGAAGGTAGGGAAGTATCTGAAAATTCAGATCCGGTCACCAATCAAGGCTAAAGCAATAGCTTTATTTTGTATTACTCGAGCAATATTTATATTTTTAATGGAATGATGGTTTTTCACAGGGCGATACTGACAGTAGCTGCCGCTCCGGAACGTGCCGCAAATATACTATACACGGTGGCCACAAACTCAGGCGGGAAATTACTATAAGTACATCATATTAACTGGGGTCGATTTTGTAGTACTTATATGTTTTTTGATTTCGATTAAATCGAGCCCGAAGTTGGAATCTTTTGGGTTAAATTTGAAAATTTCAAAAACACTGGTCTCTTAGGGGTTAAATGACCTTTAAAATGCGACACATTTAAAAATTTATTAATACATTTGAAAATGTAAAAAAAAGAGTTTTGGGTTTTCTATGTGATGTAGATTTACTAGTTTAACGCTTGTACTAAGAGTTTCTGGACACCGTGTAGACTATTTTTAATTAATAAATTGTGAAATAACACAAATTAATGCAATAAAATTTACTTGCGCACGCCGGGATTTGCGACCTGCAGCACGCTTCCATGTCATATCTCGCCGCCCCTTTCTTCCCTTAAATATCCTCAGTTCAACGTAATAAATTGCCCTTTTACTGATAACAGTCGTATTTTTCTTAATTTTTGACATTTAACACAATACCTAATAATTGTCCATACTGCACTGAAAACACAACACAGTAAAAGTGTGTTGTGAGTGTGTCCGTGTGTCCCATTACTTCTACTGAAATTTATTTGACATTTTCTAACATCTATCTTCTTGAGCAGATAAACAGTTTCATTGGCCTGTCTGGGAGTAAGGTGTAAATGGAACTTGAGTGAAAAATATTATTTTTTTATTTTTTTTTATTGAATAAATAGTTAATACATATCAACAAACAAGTCCTGCTAAGCCAATTGAATTGGCTTGTCAACAGGTGCTTAAAGTTTAGTTACATATACATTTTTATAAGTTATAATTTACATCTTATATCTACAGAATCAACAATTTTTTCATACAATTTTTCATACATATTAAAGTAAATATTTTTTTTCCGATAGCCAATTTTTCACAATATATTTAACCTTATTCATAGATTTACATTGCTTTATAGTGTCAGGTAATAAATTAAATAATATCTTCGGTATGTTGTATTCAAACGTTATCTGTCCGTATTTATTATTAAATTTCGGAACTATTAACCCGTCATTGCGCGTGAATCTAGTACTGTATTTATGTTCTAATTTTTCTTTATGCTGCGGGGTAAATATATACTGAATTATGATTTTTTGCCATAGAATAGCCTTAACAGGTAAAATTTTGGCACTCTGAAACAGCAACGGTGTATTATGTCTCTGTTTTACTTAAACTTTGACTTAAAAACATATATTCACATAGATCAACAAACGCTGATTCTGAATGCTGATTTTATTATATATAATTATACGCAGAAGTAGAAATGGTAATTTAAAAACGATTGAAACCGTAAGAGACATAAACGCCCTGTGATTGGTCGGCGGGTTCTGACAGATCTTACTCAAAGTTGCGCTGCGTAGACTCGCACACAGGTTACCACTGTGAAATACAAATGACTAAAGAGAATTCATTTTCTTTAAAAAAAAATTGTTAATTATTTAAATTGGGATTTGTGGATTTCAAAGCGACAAAACCGTGGTAAGTATGACGTCACGCGTACCCCGTCAGATTTCGATCGTTTGGCGGGCTTTGAAAAACGAAATAATTTTAACAATAAAAACGATATTAGTAAACAGAAATACTGGTATTATAGTTAGAAGATGGACGTCCATAAAAAATTTAACTTTTATCCGGAATTTGTTATTGACGACAGAATTCTTTCGAATTGGTATAGAGATCACACTTCTAAGAATTATCTGTTCAATGCCACTCTCCATCTTACCTAACCTAACCTAAACGTCTGTTACCTTATCTACCCTGAGCTTTAAGGGTGAGGATGGATCCCCAGTAAAAACTGAGCAACCACTACAGCTACAGAGTTTGGCATTTATATTTTATTGCGCATTGTAACAATATTAATTTTACTTTATTGAAAAATTTACAATTCATCAATCGAAATCATTGTACATTGTTCAATATTGATACATTGCACAATACATCAATATTATGTATTATGGCGGTATCGATACGGTAGGGTGGTTACGATACTTGGCTACAAATCTGGAACTCGCGGATTTAAAACCCGACATGCGCAATAAAATCATTTTTAAATAATATATTACTGGCTTATTTCTCCGGCGTTCCTGGCCTGTGAGAAGAGTTTTTCTAAAATAGATTATACAGTATTTTCCTATTATTTTAAACGTCAAGAAGTGTGCAAAATTTCATCAGGAAGTTTCTAAAGTCTGCTTTATAGGGCGGGAAAAAAGAATGGGGCTGCTTTTTCGAAATCTCTTGTAGACATTTTTCTTGTTTTGAGGGTAAAGTGTGCATCTTTTCAGCAATCTCGCGATTAAGAGAAAGCTACAACCCAAAAATGTGTATATTCTTGGTATACCTTATATTGTAGGTAATAGGCATTAAGATCGCTTGACAAACGGAGTCTAGAAACGTTCGATTTCAAGCAAAAAACCTGTTTTTATTTAAATTTGTAAATAATTTTATAAGAAAGCAAAAAGTTTAATCAAGTGAAACTGTTACAGATAATCTTAGCTATAATACTGTATTTTTTAAAGTTGTTTTCTTTACGCGTTCATACATTTCTACTGAAAAAATATTTTTTTTAGTAGTTTGCATTTATATTTTTTATTGAGTAATTTATTATTTTATTTGTATTCTACTCAAGCGAAGCGATAGTAAAACCTTCAATTTGTCTAAAGCATAATTTTTTGTATTCATAATGTACACCAATTCGTTATAAAAATTAATCAAAATAGTGATATGGCATTAAGATTCGCCTTAAACTGTAGATTTGTACAATAAAACAAAGCCTTGCCACCACAGACATATTTATGTATATACTATAGATATGGTGGTATTTAAATGTACTAAACGAAGGACCGATAAGATCCGAACTGCTGAACAGAACCTCAACCCATGGGAAAGGAACGAAGCAACCGCAAGTCGTTTGTATTCATCTCTCCCACTGCGATGCAAGGCGATTGGTCGAGATAGTCCTGCTGGAGAAGTAAAAAAATCTACCTCAACCAGTCTCTCCAAAATCCGGCCCGCCACACAGTAGGTGGGCAGATGCATCCACCGCCAAGACCTAGACACCCCTAGCCACCCCTACTAAGTCACCAAACGTAGCGAACAATTTGGGGTAATCTATGGCAAAAGTTTAGAACGAATGGTTCTCGGGGCGGCGATACCCATACCCGCCTTCCATAGTGGACGATACTCTCAGTATTGCCCTGGTGAAAGACCACCATTCGGAATTGAATCTTTGCTTGAAATGGCTTTAGCCGTATTTGGTGACCAACTCTGATTAGCCAGTTACTTCTTTACCTTCCTCTTCCCTATATCTTTCCCTTCCTAACCTTCAGTTACCACATATCCCGATTGGGGTGGCATAGACTCTCTGGAAGCAGTTGGGACTTTAGTGCGGTATTCAATTTAAAATAATTAAAATATTCAGCAGTATTTTTTTTGTTAATTGCGACTAACTAACTAAATAAACTAACCATCACGACGTTTCCCTGCAGGGGTAGTCAGAGAGGACGGACCGCCAAGCAAGTCGGTCTTGGCACACACTCCTTGCCTCATTCACATTCATACATACTTTTCTATTATTCTGACTCTTGACATGGCCCGACTCGAGTATCTGATTCACTCGATTGTGCCATGTCTTCCTCGGGCGTCCCCGACTTCCGATATCATTCATATATTCTCCTTACACTGCTTTCTTCATTCATTCACTCTATATACCCAAATCATCTAAGAGTCCTTTTCTTAATATTACTGATGACGCTTATATGGTTTTACCACATATACGCCTCAGGGATCTCATTTATTCAGCATTTAGTCTACTTTCACTCTTCCTCTGACATATCCTCATATGCCTCAGTGCCAGGTGTCAGGGTAGCTGCATCAGCACTCCATTGTGGACTGCTTTCTTCGCTTATTTGAATATATATCAGGTCCTTAGTCCTTAGCCTATATTACCCTTGACACGGTGAATCATAAAACCACCCCAAGCTTAAATAAATACCTCCCCCTTGAGAGAGGGGGCGAGCTATGTACCTAAGTCCCTACCTACAATAATAGTACTTACCCGATGGATGGATGTAGACACTAGGGGGGTTTTTGTGACGTCATTTTCACACCATATGATGACTCACTTTCCGCCCGAATGGCTAAAATATTCTGCCATCAATATTATTACAGTTTGACAATATCTTTGGTCAGCGACAACAAATTGGAAAATCTATGACCCGATTTTCAATGTTTGGTTTTCATGGATTCTGATAAGAAGTTAAAAAAAAATATTACCTTAGAATAAGATTAAAAACCATCTTACTTCGGAAATGATTACTAATTTCTGAACTCCATTTAAACCCCAGCATACCAAATTTCTACTGATAGGAAGTTTCTCTTTAAGTTTTTAAGTTCCAAAAAAAATCTAATTTATACATTTGTTACGCCTAAACCTTAATTATATTAAATACCCTCGATAGAAAAAAATCGAAAAAAACTAAGCTCCGAAAATTATTTAAAACACTTTAAATTATTTAATATGCTACAGGCATGAAATAATTCACAGTGTATCTTTAAATGCAACCAAAGCATTTATCGCGAGATTTTTTCTGTATTTCAAACAAGTCGTATTTTATTAAATATTTTCGCTTAATTATTATCGTTTTTTTAATATTAGCGCGCTCCCTCCAACATTCGTATTTACATATCTCCCTTTCAAATCATATTTGAACGCTTACTACGGGGCCTTAACATACAAATATGCAAGACGTCAAGACAAGAACGACGCTTGATTCGGTCATCCTCGTCGCTCATCGGCTTTTTCTGCCCGGCCGCCAAAACTCTGTGCAGTAAGTATATTTACTTCGAAATTGTAATATATTTCTCTGTGTATATATTATTAACTAGCTGTACCCCGCCACGCATTTCTGTGGCTCCTTCTGTCTGTGCTGAATGTGTCTGTGAAACAATAGCGCATGCTGCTTTTACATCCAACAGATTGAGCTGTTTTTTATTATTTGTTTTTACATGTCACAGGTGACATCTATATAATGAAGGTATATAAAAACACACGCGTATTCAAATGTAACGTTGTGTCAAACTTTTAAAGCAGTCTGTGAAGAACTCTCGGAGATTTAAGATTTTGAACCAACGAACATTTACACTTTAATTTATATAGATAGACAATAAAAACATTGTTTGTTTTATTCCACTTTCACTTCCTTTGATCGATCAATAAAAATCGACATGATGTTTCAAATCTGCCAGGCTTCCCGTCACTGTTATTTTTTTTAAAGTTAGATCCCTTTACCCTTCAACCATCTTGGTGTTGCCATTAAGCACGTAAAATATTTCATCGCCCTTGTTTTTCTACCATAGTATTCACGGTACCCCGAAAAGTCGTAAAACAAGCGGGAATCGTATTTACATCACACATAGTATTTACCCAAAAAAAAACTTTTATTTGAGACTAGCTTACGTTTACCCGGCGTTGCTGGGGATTATCCTTAAGAGATAGACATATACCATCCCGGACTTTTCTGTAGACCTTTTTAAGATATACAATTCCGTAGTACATTATTTTGATGTTTCTCATAAGGTTTAGCCAGCATTAACAATGTAGTGCCCGAAAAAATATTTTTACGACTTGATTATAAAACATCGACTTTTCTCTACTTTCTATAAATATAATATGCATGTTTTATATATGTAAACCTTCTGAAAGAAAATTTCTAAATGATAGTGAAAATCAAATCAAATTCCGTTCCGTAGTTTAGAGGAACAAAGCGCACAAACAGACAGACGCGGATAGCGACTTTTTTTAAAACTATTTAGATATTAAACAGCTGATTTTAACCCCCTGGCGAATGATTTTTTTTCAGATTTGACCTAAAAACTTCTGACTCGATTTTTCTCGAAAACGAAAATTAAAAAACAAAAAAGTTATAACACTAAATCGACTCTACATGAGATGTAGATGTAGAGAACACAATAAATGCATAATACAAGAGAACACAATAAATACATAATTCAAGATAACACAATACATGCATAATACAAGAGAACACAATACATGCATAATACAAGAGAACACAATAAATGCATAATTCAAGATAACACAATACATGCATAATACAAGAGAACACAATAAATGCATAATTCAAGATAACACAATACATGCATAATACAAGAGAACACAATACATGCATAATACAAGAGAACACAATAAATGCATAATTCAAGATAACACAATACATGCATAATACAAGAGAACACAATAAATGCATAATTGAAGATAACACAATAAATGCATAATACAAGAGAACACAATAAATGCATAATACAAGAGAACACAATAAATGCATAATACAAGAGAACACAATAAATGCATAATTCAAGATAACACAATACATGCATAATACAAGAGAACACAATAAATGCATAATTCAAGATAACACAATACATGCATAATACAAGAGAACACAATACATGCATAATACAAGAGAACACAATAAATGCATAATTCAAGATAACACAATACATGCATAATACAAGAGAACACAATAAATGCATAATTGAAGATAACACAATAAATGCATAATTCAAGATAACACAATACATGCATAATACAAGAGAACACAATAAATGCATAATTCAAGATAACACAATACATGCATAATACAAGAGAACACAATACATGCATAATACAAGAGAACACAATAAATGCATAATTCAAGATAACACAATACATGCATAATACAAGAGAACACAATAAATGCATAATTGAAGATAACACAATAAATGCATAATACAAGAGAACACAATAAATGCATAATACAAGAGAACACAATAAATGCATAATACAAGAGAACACAATAAATGCATAATTCAAGATAACACAATACATGCATAATACAAGAGAACACAATAAATGCATAATTCAAGATAACACAATACATGCATAATACAAGAGAACACAATACATGCATAATACAAGAGAACACAATAAATGCATAATTCAAGATAACACAATACATGCATAATACAAGAGAACACAATAAATGCATAATTGAAGATAACACAATAAATGCATAATACAAGAGAACACAATAAATGCATAATACAAGAGAACACAATAAATGCATAATACAAGAGAACACAATAAATGCATAATACAAGAGAACACAATAAATGCATAATACAAGAGAACACAATAAATGCATCATACAAGAGAACACAATAAATGCATCATACAAGAGAACACAATGGTGTGCTCCATAATCAAAGGTAGGTGATAGGCTGTGTGTAGTTTTGTCATGAAGGTAAGAATCTTATAATAAAAACATTTAATATAATCATTTTTGCGACATTAGATTATTACATATATATAAATCTTATTTTTTTGACTAACTAACTAACCGACATTACGCCGTTTCCGCAGACACAGTCTTGCCTCATTCACATTCATACATCGTCTCATACATAATATTCTGTTATTCCGACTCTTGACATGGCCCGACTCAAGTATCTGGTTCATCTGATCGTGCCATGTCGTCATCGGGTGTCTTCGACTTCTACCGTTCACATTTGCGTCATATATTCTCCTTACACTCCTTTCTTTGTTCATTCGCTCTACATGCCTAAACCATCTGAGCGTACCTTTCTTAATCTTACTCATTGAATAAAAATAAGATGATATTGCACGTAGGTACCCAGTGTTGACATTTTGTTATCAGTTGAATCTACGCGTTCTTTACCCCTTCAGGTTGAATCACTGAATAGATAATACACACTAGAAATGTCGTATAGATTCGAATGGAAACCGATGTGGCCAATGACTTTTGGTTCTACCCATTTAGCACGCGCTCTATCTCTCTTACACTGCCTGACATCGAATATCGTCATTACATTTGATCGAAATTTGGAAGGCAGGTATAGGTACCATATATTGGATAACCACTAATAACCCAACCTCTGCCATAGGTCGGGCCGAATCGGGAGCGAACGGTTGAGTGAGACCCTTTGATCTCTCCAGCCGCTCTCTCTCGACCCAACGATTTGCACCGCTGCGGGATGGATGGATTCATACGTCATACTCCCCTCCCTCCTTTCATTAAAACGACCCTCCACACAGCATCCACAAATATGACACAGGCCCTGAAGGAAATTATTTTTCCTCCATGCTCCCGTGTGCATTTAAGATATCTATATAAATAAAAATGTTAATGTTTGTTTGTTCATAATCTTAAATTTCCAAAAGTTCTTTACCGATTTCTTTGAAATTTTGACACAACTTTGCATTCGAATACGCGTGTATTTTTATATACCCATTTAATATAGATGTCACCTGTGACAGTTAAAAACATGTTTTTTTTAAAACAACGCCATATGTTGGACGTAAAAGTAATTGACGGTATTTTTTAATCATCATCTGCACACACAGACCTAATGTAAAATAAAATAAAATTTCGTAATGCTGTGATTCCACCACCTATTCTTTACTCTATTTTTAGAAGGAATTGTTACTCATTCACAGTTGCTCTATTCTACGATCGATTCTATAATAGAAACAAAGGAATGTGAAGTTAGGTTGATGAGGTGGGAACGCTGGCGCTGGCTTACGATCTCTGTTTTTGAAATGTAAGCAAAGAATGGCCAGACTTCTGTATCATGAAACACGCCCACATCGCATTTCTTGTATTCTTCTTTAGTCCTATGGTTTGGATGGATTGAGTGGGAGGCATCATCCGCCATTACCAAATATGGCGAAAAGCGGGAAAGTGTGTGTCTCTGGTCGGCTTGGCGCCAATATGGCAATTAGGCAACACAATACATATACACGAGCACACAAACACATGCAGAAGGGTTCTGTATTCGTGAAGGATGTGTAATGAAATGTGTGAAAACATATTGTTGAATTTAAATGAAACATGTAACATAAAAGAAACAGAAAATAAAAAGGTGGCTGTCGCAACTGGGGATCGAACCAAGGACATCTGTTTTATCGGGACAACACTCTAACCTCTGAGCTTATTAAGGTCTCAATCGTGCACAGAAAAAACTTACTGATATAACATATTAAAAACTAGCTGTAACCTGCTACATGTTGCTGTGACTCAGTCTGTCTGGGCAGATAGAGAAACAATATCGCTTTGTAATATTGCTTTGGCGCAAAAAATCATGTTTGTCCAACAGATTACGCTGTTTACCAACTGCTGTATCAAAAAAAGCATTTTTGTCCAACACATAACGCTGATAACCAACTGCTGTATCAAAAAAAGCATTTTTGTCCAACAAATAACGCTGTTTGCCAACTGCTGTATCAAAAAAAGCATTTTTGTCCAACAAATAACGCTGTTTGCCAACTGCTGTATCAAAAAAAGCATTTTTGTCCAACAAATAACGCTGTTTACCAACTGCTGTATCAAAAAAAGCATGTTTGTCCAACAAATGGCATTATTTAAAAAAAAAAAATGGCCTTTCACAGGTGACATTTATATAATATAGGTATATAAAAACACAAACGTATTGCAATGCAATGTTGAAAAAACTTATAAATGTTGATTTATTAAAAATTATGTCAATTTATTCGTATTCATGTTGAAAGCTGGACTGCAGGCCTTTAATTAATGAATTGACAGATTTCCCAACAAAGTGTCAGTAAAACGCGAATGTGTTTTAAGGACAGCGGAACACGTGCTCCTGAAAATTCTAATATTGTGACATTTAGTCATTATATTCAACAGGAAAATGAATCCTGCATTAACACGTTTTCTGATATAATCAGAATGAACTGATATTTTATCAGGAAATGGATTTACATCACGTTTTTAACAGGATTTCAATAAAATTGTGTCTCAATAGCTAGGTTAGAGTGTTGTCCCTGTAAGACAAAGGTCCTTGGTACGATCCCAGTTGCGACGCTTTATCTTTTCTTTTTTTCCTTTGTCTTGTTCTGTTTCGTGTTACGTTTAGATTTATCTGTATTATCTTCTTCAATGATTATATTATATTACTTAATTTAAAAACATGCACGCCTTGTTTCCTGAAAATAAAGCAGAAATGTTTGTTAAAAGTTTTCTTTGGTTTTTTCAAACAATTTATTTGTCGAACAAAGTATCTAACTAGTGTATTCACTTATTTACTAGTTCCTGGGTAGGAGATGGAGAAAAGGAAAGTTGAGTAATACCTGGCAATTCAGATCCTAATTTGCCAATAATCATTTCTTTTACTACACAGATAAACATTATTTAACAAGACAAAATAAAAGATTAACTGGAGAATTCGTCTTCATTCTAATTATTTCTCACAGAATAACATTAGCGGCAGATTTTCACAAATATTGTTTACATAAATACATAAATTGAAAGTGATAAAAATTATTAAAAACAGAAATATATTTATTTATAAATTCACGCCCGGCTTGGCTTTTACATGTTATTTTCTTATTTTTTTACAAAGAACACAACAAAATCAAAAAGAAAACAAAATCAAAGTTAAATCAAAAAATAAAATCAAAAAGAAAATAGAAAACATAATAAAACACAAACTCTTAAACCAAAACAATGTCAAAACGAAATAAAGTGAAACTAGACACTCCTCCATGCAAGATGGAAAAATATAATACTAGGAAAATTACAAAACTTTGGTAAGATAAACAGAGCATTTGAGCATCAATATGAGAAAAAGTTTATAAAATCTAAAATACGCTTGCAAATAATTTTTTGGAAAAATTTAACAGATAAAAACATCGAGAAAATCACCTACGTATTAATATTAATATTTTTTTTTTTTTTTTAAGTTTTTTTTATTAGTAAAAAAAAGATACACGAATTACATAATATAACAATTACATAATATAATTACACAATATAGTAGGTTATTAATTACATAATATAAGTATTCGATGTACCCCCATAAATAAGCAGGGCTTGTGTGTATGGGGGTGTTGTTATATTTGTTTATATTTGGTACGATTCAGTTCAACTGTTCGGAATACTTTTTAAGGTGGCTTTTGAATTCGTTTATATTTGCATTCATGTTTCTAATTTTTTCTGGTAATGAGTTAAAAAATTTAACTCCGAGATATTCATGGTTGAACTGTCCTATTGTTTTTTTACATTTAGGAGTAGGAAGTATTGACGTTTGTCTAAGATTTCTGTTATTTTTAAAGGGTGCAATTTTATTTTGAATATTGTTTTTATAAATTTGTAATGTTGCATGGTAGAAGTATAATGCACTTAATTTTCTGACCTTAAATTGTTTGAATAAAAGTTCGGACGAATATGAATAGGGTTTTTTTAATATGGTTTTTATTATTAGTTTTTGTGATATGTAAATTGTTTGAGTTTGATTTTTATATGTACCGCCCCAGCCTATAATGCCGTATTGTATAATTGATTGACAGAAAGCGAAGTATGTGGTTCTAAGTAATTTTTCGTTTAAAATATCTCTTAAATTATTCTATGCGCTAATATTCTACGATTCGGATTTAGAATGAGACAGATGTTCCATCGCTAAACTGCATCCTCGATAACTTTATAATCACACAGACACATATGCAACACATCTTCGATTCCGTCTCGGGTATAAACAGATGATTAAAAAAGGTTGTGATGACCTCAGTTGCTCAACGGTGAGTGCGCACTGTTGTGATGGGCCAAAGATGGACTCGGATACAAAGGCAGCTAAATAATGTCACAATTAGCCATGACTTGTCTCCTAGGTCCAAGGTAGGTCAGGTAAAATCAATTATCAAACACGTGATTTTGTTTTATGTAAAACCGTTAACCCTCGACCGTCTGGAGCCAATCAGACTATAGCATCCTCAATTGGGGTACGTTGTGAGGCTGAAGGTAGTGGAGAGGGGAAGAGGAACTTGGCAAAGTAGATCTATTCACCAAACACGGCCAAAGCCTTTTCAAGCAACGTCTCAATTCTGAATTGTCGGTATTATACCAGGGCGATACTGAAAATATCTTCAACTCTGGATCGTACCGCAAATATACTATCAGATTATTTTAAATAAGTAATTATTTTACAAGCAATAATTATCCGCCTGAAACACTCATCCACATTGAAAAATCTCCTGATAAAAGATACATGACGCCAACGGGACTCGAACCCGTGTCCCTTCGATTTCCGGTCGACAGCTCTGACCACTGAGCTATGGCGGCTTATCTCTTATCCGCGAAATAATTCAATATATACTAGTGTTTCATTCAACAATTACTGCTTGTTACATTTTATCAGGAGATTTTTCAATGTGGATGAGTGTTTCAGTCGAATAATTATTGCTTGTAAAATAATTGTTACCCTTTGTGCTATGCATAAAAAAATCTTGTCTTAAACATTAGTTTACCAAAAAAATAATAATTAAATAAGTAAGTTGTGAAAACAAATTAATAAATAAACGCGACCTCTGGTATGCTCGTCGACAGCCTTACCACTCGACCGTGCGTATATATAATTTGGATAACCAACACCCCTGCCATAGGTCAACTCAGCTGGTTCGCTACATTTGGTGACTAAGCAGAGGTGCACGAGTTCATGGGGGTGAGTTTTATCCAAGTCTTGGCAGTTGCCGGATCTGGTTCGGATTTGACCTCTCCAGCCGAACTCTCTCGACTCATCACCACAGTGGAAGGGGTGGATTCAAATGTCTGTAACTCCTGTTAAAAGATTCTCCACAAATCATCCCTAAAGATGACATAGCTCCTAAAGGAAATTCTTTCTTCGAGACCTCCTGTTTTGAGTTAATTTAATCTCTATTATATTAAAATATGTTTAAAATGTTCTTCCAAAATACGGATTTCACTAGCATTTAGAAATATATACATATCAACTGTAATAAAAACAGGGGAGAAATGTCATGAACAATGATTAGTATTCGCCGCGTGTCGCCATCTTATAACACGCATTGCGTAGCCAGCCGCTTTAAAACTCGCAGCAGTTTAATCGCAGTCGGCACATCTCTATGCCATATCTCCCTATTTCTTTATTATCTATATAGTTCATCTCTTCAGGGTATACAAAACATCAACAATGAATTAAAAAATGCTCAATAATGATAGATCAAGTTTTTTTCTCACTTTCTTTCAAAGATTTTTTTCGAAACAGGTTTGTAACATTTTTTGCCATAACGGACTGCGAACATTGACGGAATAAATTACCCTCGGGTACCTAACTACCTAACTGTAGACGTAATGATTAATGTGACCACCGAAGAGATAATTCCATAGAAGTATCCCGTGGGCGTGTCCGTGTCCCCAAAATAAGCTCAATTGTACCCAACGTCTGCTTTTTTACATTAGCTCCACAGGGGCCAGGTTCAGAGGCCTTGAGGAATAAAATCTCTCAGAGACTATGCCATCTTTAGGGATGCTGTGTTGGGAGTCTTTTTGGGGAAAGAAAGTAGTAGAGAAAGTTCTGATAAGGAAAAAGAAAAGAGGATCGACTTGTCCAGGAGTGACCATCCCTCCCATTACGGTGCAAGGTGATAGGTCGATAGAGTCTGGTTGGAGAGTTCGACCGGTCTCCTCCGATCCGGCCCACCACGCAGAAGTTGGGCAAACGCATTCGCCGCCAAGATCCAGACAAACCTCAACCCACGATCCCGGGCACCCCTGCTAAGTCGCCAAACGTAGCAAACCACTTGGGGTGTTGGTTATCCAATAAATTGTTCCCGGGGCGGCGGTACCCAAAACAGCCTTTCAAATTGAGTCGATAATATCGATTTGACTGTCTGGGTTCTGGGTTAGAAGTCGATTTTTTATGTAAATGAGCGACATCAGTTTTCTTTCGGATCGGTATATTATTAATTCGGATAACATTTCTAGGTAGGGACTTTTTTATCTGTTCATTGTCTGTGACTAACTGAGCCCCTGGGGCGCCCAGCTAACAGCTGTTACAGAAACATTTGTAATTTACAAATCATTATAGACTATTTCTATTACCTATTAGCGCAGACTCGTTAAAAATCACGGATAGTCTGAATTATCAACAAATCAGTTCCAATTTTGTAAACGCCGATTAAAATAATTTTCTCAAAAAAAAATGTTACAGGTAGGTATTTTATCGCTTGTTTGAATTACAACCATGTCCAATTTTCCAGTACTTACCCACCTTCCTCTTCCCAACTCCTCCCCCTCTTCACTCCCTTCAGCCTCAAAACATACCACAATTATGGATTCCATAGTCTCTCTGACTCCATACAGTTAGAAGCAGTTACATGGACACAATAAGATATAGGTATATTGAAAAAAACGCCAACAAATCTCATTAACCCTTTAACAACTATATAATGTTATGAGAGGTAGTACTATACTACAGGGTTTTCCAATAATAGGTGTTATTTTGATATTCAATCGTAAAAGATCAATGGTTTCGTTAAAAGTAAACGTTGTCCAGATCCAAACCATCCAATTCCGGCCATAAAAAATCATTAATCATGTCTCGATAGCGCAATCCATTCACCGTAACTGTTGCTCCAGCCTCATTTTGTAAAAAGTAAGGTTCAATGACTCCGCCGGACCATAAACCGCACCAAACAGTCACACGTTGAGGATAGAGAGGCTTTTCAACAATAACTCTTGGGTTTTCCGAGCCCCAGATGCGACAATTTTGCTTGTTGACGAAGCCACCGAGGTGGAAATGGGCCTCATCACTCAAGATGATTTGCATTTGATTCACTAAAGTGAATTTTAATCATTTCGATGCGTTGTTGAAGAGTGTTTAGTTCCATTTTTATTAATGGCGCAGTTTCTACTTGTGAAATGTCAAAAAATGACAGCTTCAAAAGTAACATCTACCGAAATAGCGGGCTATTCAAAATAACACCTCTTATTGGAAAACCCTGTATATGTATATATTTTATGTGGGTCATATGAGACGTAATCCCGTCAAGGTTACCCAGAGGATGTAATTAACTTAGGCCCAAATCTACTGAACCAAAAATTTAGGAGCGTGAGATTCCTAATGTAACAGTGGGCTGGGTGCGCCAAGATCTGTACTCATAGACTAACATTGCAAATTGTCTCACAGCATCAGGGGCGGATCATACCATTATACCATCACGGTCTTTTCTGTAGGCCTTTATAAGAATCACAATTTCATGAGATTTTTCAATGTGGATGAGTGTTTCAGGCGAACAATTATTGCTTGTACAATAATTGTTACCCTTTGTGCTATGCATAAAAAAAATCTTGTCTTAAAAACATTAGTTTACCAAAAAATAATAATTAATATTTGACAAGTTCAAGTATTTCACCTAAAAATGTAGACAATTTGTCTCGACGCCATCTAGTGAGAGAGTTAGCACTTACAATGCCTTTCTCATATAAAATAAAGTTGGTTGTTTTCAGGTGAAAAAATGTAACAAGCAGTAATTGTTGAATGAAACACTAGCATATATTGAATAATTTCGCGGGTAAGAGATAAGCCGCCATAGCTCAGTGGTCAGAGCTGTCGACCGGAAATCGAAGGGACACGGGTTCGAGTCCCGTTGGCGTCATGTATCTTTTATCAGGAGATTTTTCAATGTGGATGAGTGTTTCAGGCGAACAATTATTGCTTGTAAAATAATTGTTATTACAACTGTAAATGATGTCACTTTTTACAGCTGTAATGGCAGTTCCAGTTCAATTCGGCACATCACAGCACCTACGCATGGTTTTCTCACGATGATTTAACCCATATGAATGTTATTATTGCACTAATGAAGTTTTGCAGAAGGATATAGCATAACGATTTAACCCATACGAATGTTATCATTGTACTAATAAAGTTTTTCAGAATAACGCACAGCGATGTAACCCATACGAATGTTATTATTGCACTAATGAAGTTTTGCAGAAGAATGTAGCACAGCGATGTAACCCATACGAATGTTATTATTGCACTAATGAAGTTTTGCAGAAGAATATAGCACAGCGATGTAACCCATGCGAATGTTATTATTGCACTAATGAAGTTTTGCAGAAGAATGTAGCACAGCGATGTAACCCATACGAATGTTATTATTGCACTAATGAAGTTTTGCAGAAGAATATAGCACAGCGATGTAACCCATGCGAATGTTATTATTGCACTAATGAAGTTTTGCAGAAGAATGTAGCACAGCGATGTAACCCATACGAATGTTATTATTGCACTAATGAAGTTTTGCAGAAGAATGTAGCACAGCGATGTAACCCATACGAATGTTATTATTGCACTAATGAAGTTTTGCAGAAGAATATAGCACAGCGATGTAACCCATGCGAATGTTATTATTGCACTAATGAAGTTTTGCAGAAGAATGTAGCACAGCGATGTAACCCATACGAATGTTATTATTGCACTAATGAAGTTTTGCAGAAGAATGTAGCACAGCGATGTAACCCATACGAATGTTATTATTGCACTAATGAAGTTTTGCAGAAGAATGTAGCACAGCGATGTAACCCATACGAATGTTATTATTGCACAAATGAAGTTTTGCAGAAGAATGTAGCACAGCGATGTAACCCATACGAATGTTATTATTGCACTAATAGTGGATAGTGGGTTAGTTACATTAAAAACAAATCGGAGTTCATTGAAAAAGCAATCCTTCACAGTCAATGTCGGTGTAATGATAATGTTCGGATCCGCCCCTGAACATCATTATCATCATTAATCATTACCGTATAATAATATAGGTGCAATACTGCACAATGATTGTATATATTATGTTTATGGACTAATGTTATATTTATATTCCGGGGGTGGCGCTAGGTGACGTAACGCCCTCGTGCTCGAGTAATATTATACGTACGTCTTATGATGCGGAACCAAATATTAAGTAGGACGTGTTGTGATCATAAACGCATGGTACAGAATTTAGAATGAACTAAGTGGTTATTTGACAGTCACCGCGGTCGAGGGATGAGGCGGGTTAGGTGCGCAAGTCAATTTACACGACAGTCATCGCGTTCAAGGGGTAAGGCGGGTTAGGTGCGCAAGTCAATTTACATGTCACCGCGCTAGAGGGGTAAGGCGTGTTAGGTGCGCAAGTCAATTTACATGTCACCGCGCTAGAGGGGTAAGGCGTGTTAGGTGCGCAAGTCAATTTACATGTCACCGCGCTAGAGGGGTAAGGCGTGTTAGGTGCGCAAGTCAATTTACATGTCACCGCGCTAGAGGGGTAAGGCGTGTTAGGTGCGCAAGTCAATTTACATGTCACCGCGCTAGAGGGGTAAGGCGTGTTAGGTGCGCAAGTCAATTTACATGTCACCGCGCTAGAGGGGTAAGGCGTGTTAGGTGCGCAAGTCAATTTACATGTCACCGCGCTAGAGGGGTAAGGCGTGTTAGGTGCGCAAGTCAATTTACATTTCACCGCGCTAGAGGGGTAAGGCGTGTTAGGTGCGCAAGTCAATTTACATGTCACCGCGCTAGAGGGGTAAGGCGTGTTAGGTGCGCAAGTCAATTTACATTTCACCGCGCTAGAGGGGTAAGGCGTGTTAGGTGCGCAAGTCAATTTACATGTCACCGCGCTAGAGGGGTAAGGCGTGTTAGGTGCGCAAGTCAATTTACATTTCACCGCGCTAGAGGGGTAAGGCGTGTTAGGTGCGCAAGTCAATTTACATGTCACCGCGCTAGAGGGGTAAGGCGTGTTAGGTGCGCAAGTCAATTTACATGTCACCGCGCTAGAGGGGTAAGGCGTGTTAGGTGCGCAAGTCAATTTACATTTCACCGCGCTAGAGGGGTAAGGCGTGTTAGGTGCGCAAGTCAATTTATTTGTGTCATTTCACAATTTACACATTTAAAATAATATTTAGTATATTTGCGGTACGTTCCAGAGTGGAAGATACTCTCAGCATCGCCTTGGTGTAAGACCAACATTCAGAATTGAAACGTTGCTTGAAATGGCTTTGGCTGTGTTTGGTGATCAGATCTGATAGCCAAGGTATTTTCCCACCTCCTGCCCCTTCCCTACTACCTTCAGCCCCACAAAATACCCCGATTTCATCTCACTTGCTCCAGACGGTTGGAAGCTGTTGCACTTACTTTACGCAAAGTTTTTGACAATATCATGTAGATTGTAATATTCCTCTTGTTTTATACGGTCAAGCGTCCAAAATTTCATCAATAGCAAAAAGCGAAATACCTTTGCACGAAGATGTCGTCTCCCACCCGGCATGCAGCTTGAAGTCCCGAAAGCCCCTCTGGGCGGAAGGAGAGAGGCTCCTCCGATTACCTCTCACCTCAGAAGATAGGTGGAAACTTGAGTGGCAAACGGCCAACGTGGGAAATGCCCATCTCATACAGGACCCCACCGAGAGCCTGGGTTCTCATTGCCTCGCAAAACCTGGTTCGCCATCAATAGGTTAAGGTGCTCCCATAGCCGTTGTGCCCACAGATGGAGCCTTAAAGAGTCGGCGAATATGTGGTCAACGAATGCCCGCTCCATTCATTCCCCGGCGGGATTGATGAGGTTTTAGAATGGCTCGCAGACCTAGATGTCCCCCTCTGACCCCCCCACCATACGAAAGAAGAAGAAGAATTTCATCAATCGTTTCTCTCTATTTCATTTCTAAAATCCACGCCGCCCGCCACAGATACTCATGTTAATTCATATACTAGAACTGTCCGGTGAAAAATCACGGGATAGTCTGAATTATCAATAAATCAGTTCCAATTTTATTTAACGAAAATTGAAATATTTTTTTGTTAAAAATATTATATAATTGTGGGTAGGTAGATACATTATGGTTGGTCAGAATTCTTCAAACAAACAGATGAAATTTTGAAAATCACACAATACATTTGAAGCGAATCCGAGTTCTAGAGTTTATTGAACTTGAGTTTTTGATGATATAGATGGGATGGTAGATTTATGTATGAATTGTGTTTATTATTCTGAATGCGTTTAATTTCGGAGAGGAAGTCCAAAAAGAAATATCAAATTAGTATCGCTAAAAAGAGATGTGTTGCATACAAACTAGAGATGATTTTCTATTGATCGATGAAACTGCAAAAAAATATTAATTGTATGACAATTTGAGTGGAAGAGTTCTAAAGATTCGTGTGAATTGATTAACATCTGATTATAATATGAATGGGTAAACAGGTTCACAGAACTTTATAGGTTAGGCTTAGGTCCACCCACTCAGTAGGTACCGAGAATAATAGTTTTAACTGCACCAAGTCAACCCACTCAACCACCCAGCTTAAGCACGACTGCTTCTTGGGAGAATGGAAAGTAACTGATTTTTTTTACGTTAACACTACACAAGAGGCCCTGAAGAAAATAATTTTCCTCGGGGCCTATCTTATATTTGGGTATGCTGTGTGGAGAGTCCTTTCGAGGGGAGGAAGGAGTGAAGAGTCTTGAAAAAACCCTGTTGTACGAGGGGGGGAACAGAGAAGCCATAGAAAGTCACACAAACTCTTTGCGAACTATTCAATTTAAGAGTACCTGCTCGACACACTAGGCATTAATTTGCAAAACTATGTTGGCGAAAAGTGATTTTTTTTGCGTGTTGCGCTAACTCCTTCTTTAGCCAACGTTTCGGACAGCATTGGAGTGTTCATCACCAGGGCAGATGTGTAATCTAATCAAATAATGATATAGACATTTTTAATGTAAAAAATTTGATATTTTAAACATACTTTTATTTTTTGAATAACTTAAGTATTCACTAACGAAAATTTGAAGCAGAAAAATCTGAAAAAGATACGGTCACATCTAGAACATGAACGGACCCTTGCCTTGCCGGTGCACCGCCCTACCAACTGAGCTAATGGGACCCTATCTCCAATACTTAACTGTATCATACTTCGAATAAGAACTACCAACATTGTCTTCATTTTCTCACTTCACATTATTACAACAACTGGCTAATTTTTTTATGTATAATCGCAAGATTCAACTTGAACTAAATGCAATCAAGACAGTGTCTTAGATAAATACATCATATTTTTATTTCAATGTGCGACATCTATTGAATTTTTGTACAAGTCTAGGATCAATATTAAACCTGAAATATAATATTTAATTATTAAAGACGATTTTTAAACGAAAATTTGAAAAAGAAAAAGACACGGTAACATCTAGGATATGAACACAAGGACCCTTGCCTTGCCGGGCACATACTTTTATGCCAAGATGATAATTTTAGTTTATAATTATTTTTATATGTGTTTATTAACCAATTGTAAACCAATGTAATGTAATAATTTTTTGTTTGCAACCACTGCTTATAACCCTTTTGTACAAAATTGTACACATTTCAATGTCCCCAATGAAAAAGCTCCATGGGCTTATAAATAAATAAATAAATAAAATTAAAGAAAATCATTTAACACGTCGTAAAAACGGCACACGTTCTCGTGTGACAAATGTCAATCGTACAAATGTTGAGCGGCGTTTGGATTGTTTTCCGACTATGCACCTTGTCGGAGTATCTTCCATTGAAATACCAGTACAAAAGGGACTCTATACAGAGTATATGGTATAGTTTTTTCAGGTATTTTGGGACTCCAGAGCAGAGGTGCCTCCCAAATTCAATAATGGGGTGCAGTTGCGATTTTTTTAAGTCAGCAGTTGTGTACACGTACAAGGTACAGTACGCCCAGCTTTTGAGAGACTCATAACACGCTCCTTGCTTAATTCACATTCATACATCGTCTCATACATACATGGAGAAAAATGAGTATTACCTACTATTTTTGTTATTTGTTTTTGGGGTGTTATGCCGTGTTGCGCTAACTCCTTCTTTAGCCAAAGTTTCGGACAGCATTGCAGTGTCCATCATCAGGGCAGATGTGTTATTTTATGGACACTGCAATGCTGTCCGAAACGTTGGCTAAAGAAGGGGTTAGCGCAACACGGCATAACACCCCAAAAACAAATAACAAAAATACTTTTGGCCCTGAACATCTTAAATCATATATGAGTACTACTAATTTATTAAATAAATCATCAAATAGTTGCATATCCGGTTAAAAACGGGATTACAGGATTTAACGAATGAATTAACAGGTTTCCTGATAAACTTTTGGTAAGTTCCGAATGTAGTAAGTTCCGACATTGTTTGATCAAAGTTTATCAGGAAACCTGTTAATTCACTCATTAAAGGCCTGCAATCCCATTTTTAACCAGATTTCCAATAATTTTAAGCGATCCCTAATAAATTATTAATACTTATTTTTCTATTTCTCCTTGTACCTTTTTGATATTCTTCCGTTTTTGTTCAATTATTGCACTTGAACGTGCTATGTTTTCCTAGAGCATCTCCGACTTCTTTACCATTCACTTTCGCGTCTTAATATACACATATACAGTATGATTTAAGATTTTCACGGCCAAAAGTATTTTTGTTATTTGTTTTTGGGGTATTATGCCGTGTTGCGCTAACTCCTTCTTTAGCCAACGTTTCGGACAGCATTGCAGTGTCCATCCCCAGACATCTGCCCTGATGATGGACACTGCAATGCTGTCCGAAACGTTGGCTAAAGAAGGAGTTAGCGCAACACGGCATAATACCCCAAAAACAAATAACAAAAAAACATATACAGTATTCTAATATAGCTGCTATACCCATTCATCCGCTCTAGTTCACCGAACCACATAGGTGTCTCTTTCTTAATCTCTCTCATTTATTACGCTTACTTTTACGACTAAATTACTGCCCTATAATTTATTTATTTACTTGCTGGATGGGAGCGGCTCAGAGCGTTGTGCGGGCGTCGTGTGTACGAAACCTTTGTAGAATGGGTGATGGATAGCGCGGTTTCAAATTAACAATGGTTCATGGCCCAACTCCCTACTAAAAATATTACTTTCGGTCGTGTAGTTACATGGAGTTGGAGTTAGAGTTTCGTGGAGTTCCTGATTTTCAAAATTGGAACTGATTGTGGCAATCCTGAGGCGAATATTTTTTTCCCCTCACAAATTAGACAATATTATAATATCCCGTGATTTTTCAAGAGTCTGCGCCAGTTCCTAATATCTATCCATGTTCATGTTTCACTATTACCGGTCCCTACATATCACATTACAATGAAAACTTATTACCTACTAATAAATTATCCATTTACTGTTTGCATATTTTTAATACAATAGCGGGTATCATGTTAGGCCGTCCACGCGTATCCTAATGCTGCGTATACATTTGCGAACCGAAACGCGAGCCGAGCCTCGAGTTATGGGAAAAGAACGAAGCAACCGCAAATTGCGCGAAACGGTGCTTGCAGTTGCTTCGTTCCTTTCCCGTAATTCGTGGCTCGGCTTGCGTTCGGTTCGTAAATATATACGCAGCGTAAGATTCTTTGGATACGTTGCTAGCCAAACTGAAAACTCCAACCTGCAAGAACTCTTGTTCATTGACAAAGCATTTGGCAGAAGAATCAGTGGAAGATAAACGATGGGTTGGAGTGATCTAATATCACCTATATCTGGAATAGTATCATATTGTAAATTTAAAGAGTTTCTGGGAACTCAATCCCCATGTCTCATGAACTAAGGTGAGGGTAGGTACCTGAGGGATGTTTTTTTTCTACCCGATGAGTGTGCTGCCTATCGCAACTTAAAGGGCTGAAATACTATCTTTTTGTATTTTATTTTTAAAAATTTAATTTAAATAAATAAAGGTTTTAATTTTTATTTTTGTGATTTTATACTATGTTTTTTGTATATTTGGTTGCTATGTAGTTTTTTATTTGAGTCCACTCTCATCAAGGGGGGAATGTAATGGAGACTGGGAATGGATAGGTGGGATTATCATCGGGACTTGAACGCCCTAGACATGCTATGCTCGGGTTTGAGTGATAGAAAGTTTTGAATATAAGGATTTGGCTAATGGGGGATTTTCGTGCCTGAATTAATTATGCTTTTTCGGACAAACCATGGGCTTTTGGTATATCTTCTAATTGTGGCATTCTGGAATGATGCAAGATGATTTGTGTTCCCCTTGCCCCATATTGGTGAGGCCTGAGTCATGATGGGGCGTACCTGTGTTTTGTACATGAGAAGTTTGTTTTGAATTGAAGTTTTAGCGATGGAGTGAAGTAGAGGGTATAAAGCGTTGGATGTCTTCTTAGCTTTATTTAGAGTTGTTTTAATATGCTTTGTCCATGTAAGTCGTTTGTCAATGGTCACTCTAAGATATGTGGCCGATTTTTACCATGGTATGGCCTGTTCGTACATCAGACATCGGTGTCCTTCTCTCTCTATGCAGCGCAGGACCGCGAGGAGTGGAGAGGCCCAGTGACGATCCCAGGGCCAGAGAAGGCCCAGTCACCGTCACTACAGACGTCCCGATACCGTCACCCGCCCCAACTGCGGATGGGACGGGATTCGGACACCGTGACGCGACTGACTACGTAACAATCTATATTCTAACAGGGGTACGAAACAAGATAATTTATACAAATAAAAATCTTTTTTTTACATTTTAGGTGTTTTGTATCCTAACTGCATGACTTTTTAGATTTGGGCACGATCAAGTTAATCAAATACTTGAGATGGGTCATGCCAAGAGACTGAAGAAAAGAAGAGTGTGTGTGAAGCAAGGAGTGTGTGCCGTGACAACGTTATGTGGCAGTCTATCATCACTGCCTGCCCCTGTGAACAAATGGCTTGATGGTCAGTTCTTTAGTTAGTTGTACATATATATTATTTTATCAAGCAAATAGAAGACAATACAAGAAAATAGCAGAAGAGAATACAAGAAAATAGCAAAAGAGAATGCAAGAAAACAGAAGACCAAACCAGAAAACAGCATAAGAGAATACAAGCAATCGGAAGACAATACAAGAAAATAGCAGAAGAGAATACAAGCAAACAGAAGACAAAACAAGAAAATAGCAGAAGAGAATACAACCAAACAGAAGACAATACAAGAAAATAGCAGAAGAGAATTCAGTCAAAAGGGAAGTCAGTGGTTGAGTTGGCATCGCGTTTGGGTCCTACCCAGGCGTAGTGTGTTCAATGCCTCGGCTGGCTAAGTCCTCCATCACAACGCAAGCAACATTTTCCGCTTATTATGGTGTTAGCAGGAGATTTTCAAATATTGTCAGGTTATTCGTAAACCGGAAATGTTTGTCTTTCTTTTTAAAGAAATAAAGAAAAAAATACAAGAAATCAAAAGAGAATACAAGCGAAAAGAAGATAGTCCAAGAAAATAGCAAAAGAGAGTGTAGGCCTATTTCAAAATCACAGATTATTAAATTGTGGCAAATTTAGCTTAATTGATCATTTGAGCGAACTTGTAGACAGCAATTTATTGTTTAAGACAAAAATATCAATATTTATTAAATTGAGCTCTTCTGGCTGGTGGTTAATGGCCGTAACAGCAGTTAAATATATTCCCAACTACTGTTACGAGGCAATTAAGTCTACAATATTTTCATATCTCGTCGAAAGAGGCGAATGAAATTGGATTTTTCGCGTTTTTCGATGACGCGTGCTAATCGTGCTGTAGATGCAGCCCGTACAACTTGCACGCAGGGGCAATGTACGTACGTAACGAACGGTGTGAATAATTATTATTTTATTTAGCGTATTGGGTACCACGCCTTTTTTTACGGTTCCTTTCCAACTCATGCATGGCGCGCCACTCAGCCGCGAAAACACTTTTTAAAAAGAAAATACAAGAATTGTAATTTACTCAATTATTGCTCTAAACCAAGGCTGCCCAACCTTTTTAACAGTTGGGCGAAATTGACGATTTTAAATCACTGGCGGGCCACTGAATACCTGACGGTTCCTATTTCTATGGGGGGGGGGGGTTGTTAGAGAATTTCTATAAAACATAATTCCTCACAAAAAGAATTCGAAATGAGTGCTCCCCACAAAATATTTGAAATCCATGGGGGGGGGGTTGTTACGGAACTTCGCTGAGGAAAAATTCCGCGCATCCAAAAACATCATATGTGATTCCCCACAACAATTTTTCGAATTCCATGGGTGGCGGGGTGGCTACAAGATTCCATTTCGGACGCATAAAATATTATATCAAAAACCGGTGTATTTTTGTTTAAAAAGTAAGTTCAACAGGTTAGATTTTTTCGTCGCTGATTCTCGTTCTGAGTAGACTAAATAGCGATAAATCGCCTTCGTTGGCAACACTGGTGACCGCGCTCAAGCTGCATTGTTTGTTTTACCGCGGGACACTTTTTCAAATTGGCGGATTGGCGGGTTTTTTGAAAATGGTTCACGCGGGCCTGGGGTTGGGCAGCCTTGCTCTAAACCATAATATATCAATGTCTAAACCACCTGATTGCGCGTCTCCCGACATGCATACACAAAACATTATCTGTCTAATCCGTTTGTTTTGTCTTTTACGAAACATTCTAGTGTGTGTCGCGTCTCCTGCGACAATTTCTGATTTCATCTCAGGTTTCATCATTCTTTTCATCTCAGGTTTCATCACTATTTTCATCGCTGGCTTCATCACTGATTTCGTCGTATGTTTCACCGCTGATTTAATCTAAGGTTTCATCACTATTTTCATCGCTGGCTTCATCGCTGATTTCATCTCAGGTTTCATCACAGTATTCATCACTGGCTTCATCACTGATTTCGTCGCATGTTTCATCGCTGATTTCATTTCAGGTTTCATCACAGTTTTCATCGCTGGCTTCATCACTGATTTCGTCGCATGTTTCATCACTGTTTTCATCGCATGTTTCATCGCTGATTTCATCTCAGGTTTCACTACAGTTTTCATCTACGGCTTCATCACTGATTTTATCGCCTGTTTCATCACTTTTTATATCACATTTTTCACCAATGATTCCATCTCATGTCTCATCACTGGTTTCATCGCTGTTCAATTTATCAATTAATAATAAAGTCCCAAGTAAGAAAACTAGAGACAAGTCATTGTTTCATATATAAATTGCTTCAACGAAGGTGATGAACCACTGCGTGTAACATTTGGAATCGAGCCGCTAACAACAAAACTCCTTATGTATATGGCAATAAGGTTAAAATTCCCGCCCAACACCAGCCGCCTATTTTGATTTATGCAAGGAAAAACATCGAAAATTGTGCTTTATTTTATTTGGCAAAGTTCAAGCACATATATTAAACTTTCTAAAGAAATTATTTCGCCACATTATACAATAAAACCATAACCGCAAATGGGTTCGTAAGTAGGAGAATTTGACTTTAATTCTTTTTTAATAAACAAAGGCCAAGAGCGAAGATGTGTTCTACTGGCAGTATTTAATTAAAATCAAATTTTCAAACCAAAAAACATTATTTTGCATTACTTAGTGCTTACGTAGTGCTTCGCCTTATGAACTTGCAATACCTATTTATAATGAAAATAAATTTGATGCTATTTTGTCATGTACTTTAGGATCCTTTCCTTTTAATAAGATTTATACTAAATAACTTAGTTTCATTATTTTATTTTCAAATAGAATAAAAACAAAAATTGTTTAAAACTCCTTTTCCTTACTTCAATTCTTAGAGTAATAATATACTATTACTATTATTACTCTAAGCTTCAATTACACCCTACATTTTTTTCTCTAAATCTGTCACACTATACAGGGTGTCGCATTATAGTACAAGTAAAAAAGACAAACAACTTTATTCCAAATTCCAACTTTTTAAGGTAGTTTTTAGGTTAAAAAGTTGAATTGTTTGTAAGGAAAAATATTTTTGTACGGAAAAAATGGTTGAATTTTGAAAAAAGTTTTTCATCTTTTTTAGTTCTACCATCATGTCGAATCACCTCCCGAAGTTAGCGCACTTTACCTCCAGACACCCTGTATATTTGATTATTACCTATATTTTAATATGTGTGTTTATATCAATACAAATTGAAAATATCTCCCGAGTAAAATAAATGCCACCGTATTTTTCTTTTTTTTCACCTGTAAACAACCAACTTTATGTTTGTAGGTTGTAAATCCTGTTTATCTACTAGGTACACAATTATTAACTTTCTTATTGTACACTACATGCATTAATAATTAATTATTTATTATTTACGAATGCAGAAATCAGAGGCGCCAATAATTACGTGTCCACTAAAAGCTAATGAAACACGATGAAATAATTAAATAATACGTAAAACATTTAAAATCAGCTTAATTATGTTGTCAATTGTTGAATCATCGTCGCCTCAACAACTCGCAGCCATGTGTATACTACTATTTAATTGCCTTTAATTGGTGTGTTAGTCCACCTACCTACCTTTGTCTCCTAACCCTCTGGATGACCAGCTATTTTAACAGGCGTACTTACCTATTTTTGTTGCTTAACATTGAAATTTATTTATTTATTTATTTATTATTATTATTATTACATTTATTACATACAAGATATACAAATATAAAAGGAAGCTTTGACTGTCCAACTAGGAAGTTTCCCGTTTTAGGACAGTCAAATTGGCAGGTTGCGTGTACATAATTCCAGGTAGGTACATGTAAAATATGAAATAAAATTAAAATATAACATATAAATGTAAGAAAGAAAAATAGAAAGAAAATATTTTTTTAGGAAAATACAATTTAGCAGTAATGAACAATAAAATCCAGATAGGTACATGTAAAATATAAAATAAAAATATAATATATCAATGTAAGAAAGAAAAATAAAAAAATATTTTTTAGGTAAATACAAAATACAAAATCGAGGAAATCAACTCAGACTACGTTTTTTAATAATTTTTCGGAATCTGTCCTACCTAAGTCTAATAACCATTTAGTAATTTTAGTACCGAAGGCTGATAATATAATATATACAATATCGATAGTTTGTCGACACTTCCCAGCACCACTGCAAACCACCCACGACGTTTGACAGTTGATGTCGACTAAAATATTGGGCTAGTTCACTCCCTAGATAAGCTTGTATGACAGATTATGCTTTAAGTTCAAAACGTTTAGTATAACTCCATATTGCTCGCCATACAATGCCATACAGACCTGTCACACCTAAAAATATGATGTGTTATAAATTTATGCGAATCCCTCTCCTACCTACGGCAGGAAAATTTACGGAGCGCCGTAATTACGCGTCTGTCACCTACCAAAGTGAGAGCTCCCATACAAAGAAATGATATTCCGCGGCAGCCCCCCCGATCGATCTGACCACCTCTCCTGCCGTAGGTGGGAGATGGGGTCGCATCATTTGCAAATATCGCTTAGCTAGCAGATCACGGCGTAGAACATATCATCTGTCGGGTGTGAATTTACGGAGCGCCGTAATCACGCGGCTGTCATCTGTCAAAGTGACTGCTCCCATACAAAGAAATGATATTCCGCGGCAGTCCCCCCAATTGATCTGACCCCCTCTCCTGAGGAAGATTATAGCGTAGTTTGACACCTCAACATATAATCTGCATAGGTCACTACCAAACGAGCTTTGATGCGTATAGCGTAATGTGTCTAAGCCATTGAACTCGTTTGAAACTGACGTTTCCAAACTACAAACTAAATAGGGGAAGGGAGGGCAAGATGGAAGGAGCGGGCAAGATGGAAACTATCTACCTATCGCCAACCACGCGACAAAGTGCCCATGTCTCTACGCACACAGATATAAGCGGCCATGTTGTATTTATGTCCGGTGACTCGGTTCGGCTCGCGCCACCAAGCGAATTGCACGCGTGTTTTGTATTTTCGCGACGAATTATTACAAAATCAGTGGACTTTAAAAGTGTGATTACTCATAGAAAGTAAGTAATACTACCATTTTGTTTTTATAAACACTAACTATAAGGAATTGATTGTATGAATTGATATTTAAAGAGGAAAAAAATTAAAGGATTTTATAAGAAATTGATATTATTATTGGCAGTTAGCTTGTGGGCAAGATGGAAAATTGCATTTTAGGGCAAGATGGAATAGTTTCCATTTTGCCCGCGAGCAATTATTTTGATTTCTGTTTTAATTTTTTTCAACTAATTGAGAATGATGCTCTTTATAGATGGTGTTCAAGTATATTACAAAGAGAAACATAGGATCTTGAACTGAAGAAACAATGCAGATAGTGATGGACGAAGCTGTAACTACTACAATACGCGCAGCTTAAAGCTACAAATATTTATTGAGAAAACAAGACCAACAGCAGATAGACTTGTTTAATTAATTCCAGATAATCATGTTACTCATCAAAATCTAGAAGCTTTAAATTTAGCTCGAGAAAAATATATATTCATGGTCAGTATTCCCCCCCCACCAAGCCACAAGCTGCAACCATTGGACGTCTCGGTTTACCGTTCATTCAAAGTGGCTTTTGAGCAAGCCCTAGACACTTTTCAAAATAATCATCCTGGAAGAAGATTAAATCAGTTTGATATAACTAGGCTAGTATGCATCGCTTATGAACAAAAGTGCTACTGTGCAAAATGCCACTAGTGGGTTCAGAAAGGCTGGCATCTTCCCATATATAGCCATTTGTTTACAGATTTAGACTTTGCATTGGCCACTTTTTATGAAAACGCTCCAGCAATTGAAGGCGAACAAAATTTCACTGTGACTGATGAGGGAGACTAAAATACCGACACAAATGATTATTCGTCAATAAACGTCAATATTGTAGACAATATTACCAATGAAACATCTACTGTCCATGGTGGTATGAAAAAAAACAGGATGAAGAAGTGCTACTTAATTTTGATAATACACAGAATACGATGTCAGATGACAGTATATTTAAAACAAGTTTAGGTGTTATTGAAAAGAGTTTGGAACAACCATCCAACTCGTACTAAATTTCTCCAATTAAAATACTTCCATCACCAAAAGTTACTCCTACAATAAAGAAGCGAAATTGAGATGTAAAAAATCAGAAATCCTAACTAGTTCTTCATTCCAAGAAACTATTGAAAAAAATAAGGAGCTGAAAGCGAAACCAAAATTAGTCCTTAATACGGTCATCAATGGCAAGGAAAACAAAGGAAAAGGCAAAGGAAAGGGTAAAAGAAAGGGGAAATGGACAGAAAAAGATGAGAACATACTACAACATCCGGAGCAGTCAACACAAGACGATGTGTTGTGTGTATTATGTGGAGAAGCATATGTGGAACCGCCCACAGAGGACTGGGTACAGTGTCCACAATGTTGTTGTTGGGCACATGAACTATGTTCAGACATAGAAAACGGTTGTCTTTTATGTGTCAACTGTAAAATGTAAGGATATCCTATTCATTCCATCTTGCCCTTATAAGCTTTCCATCCTGCCCTCAGGGTTAGGGCAAGATGGAATATTTCCTGTTTTTCTTTTATGGGTCCTAACAGATTTTATACTCAATTTTAATTATTTTTAATAACTCAATTTTATAAGCATGTAAGATCTCTCTGAAGACTTATTAAAATAAATGATTGATATTATGTTGTTATATTTTTTTTTACATCTTAACGTTAAGCCTTCCATCTTGCCCTCCCTTCCCCTATATAAAATGGTTCCATGATAACTCAACACAATGACAATTCAACACACCTTTAAAAAGTCATATAGTCATTGAAAGCGATGAAAACTAACCTTACCAACGTAACCTATTTAACCTAGTTTTTGTTTCATCTTTTTTCGTAACTTTATATCACTTTTAAAGGTGTGTTAAATTGTCATTTTGATGAAAAGTGAAAGAAAAATGATCGTTGTTGACAGTTGCCGATTATGACAAGAACAACGATTAATCGTTGCTTGGCAATCTTAACATCCAGAGGGTTACACCGATGTGGGTTCTGGCGTCTTATTGCTAGCATTTTAGTATTCCTGTGGGTGTTTGTACTTGAATATGGGAACAGTTGGCTCGCCGAAACTCCCACTGTGCGTGGGCGGACTCGTGTTGTCGGTAATGGTAGAATTATGGCGAATGTCCTTGTTTGGTACTTTGTACAGAGCTGAAGGTGATAGGTATATTTGGGTGCATGTTAAATTATGGATACCTTTTAACTTATTAACAGAAGTTAGTTAAAATAACTTGGCGGTTTTGGTATTCACGTAAAGAATATAACGTCTACTATCTCAAATAAACTACTTAAATGTAAACGTAACGTACATAATCTGCTCGTTCATAAATGGCGATAATACAAGGTGGGGCAAAAGTAATCACCCTATTGGAAAACTCTGTTGAAAGAATTGAGTTAATTAATTTCTTCATATTCATATTGCGTAAGCACGGGCGCAAACAAATAATTCATCTTAAGAGGAAGCTACAAGCTAAAAATGTGTATATTCTTGGTATACCTTATATTGTAGGTAATCGCTTGACAAACGGAGTCTAGGAACAGTATATAATAGAAGAATACAGTAGAATACTGTATTTTTTTAAAGTTGTTTTCTTTACGCGTTCATACTTTTCTATTGAAAAATAAAATTATTTAGTAGTTTACATTTATATTTTTTATTGAGTAAGTAATTTATTTTTTTATTTGTATTCTACTCAAGCGAAACGATAGGAAAATCTTCAATTTATCCAAAACATATTTTTTGGTATTCATAATGTACACCAATTCGTTATAAAGATTAATCAAAATAGCGATTTAGCAAAGCTTCGCCTTAATATTGTGAAGCATAACTTGCAAAAAGCGTATTTTAATAAAATAATTTAATTTACGCCATCTGTGAACGCGTAGATTACAACGAACGTTGCGTTTAACCTTAAGCAAAAAGATTGTTAACATTACACAATTTTATTAAAAATACTGTTCTTACAATGAGACTTTCCTAGTACTTTAATACAGATCTCAATTTGTAAAAAAAATATGGAGTTTTTTTTTACACTCTCTGACGTGTACCCGGGGTTGTTGGGGGACTTATAAATGGTTTGGGGTAAAGTTTTGAGGTTGTAGGCCTTTTTAAGATAAACAATTCCGTGGTACATTGTTTAAATGTATCTCATAAGGTTTAGCCAGCATTAGCAATGTAAGCGCCTGAAAATATTTTTTTACGACTTGATTACAAAACATCGACTGTTCTCAACTTTCTATCAATGCATGTATTATGTATACATAAACCTTCCGGAATAAAATCTCTAAATGATAGTGAAAACCATGTAAAAATCCGTTGCGCAGTTTAGAATAACTAAGCTCACAAACAGACAGACGCGGATAGTGCATTTATACAGGGTTTTCCAATAAGAGGTGTTATTTTGATATTCAATCGTAAAAGATCAATGGTTTCGTTGCTTGTGTGGCACGTAGCGCCGTCTTGTTTAAAGTAAACGTTGTCCAGATCAATACCATCCAATTTCGGCTATAAAAAAACATTAATCATCTCTCGATAGCGCAATCCATTCACCGTAACTGTTGCTCCAGCCTCATTTTCGAAAAAGTAAGGACCAATGACTCCGCTGGACCATAAGCCGCACCAAACAGTCACACGTTCAGTGGCGGATCCAGGGGGGGGGTCACGGTGGTCATGACCCCCCCCCTGGGCCCCAGCCCAGGGGGGGTTATGACTACCTAGGTCCTGGGCCCATCCAGGACCTAGGTGGACCACTAATTAAAATTGTTAAACATAATGTTTTTATATATTTTTTGTCACAATATAAATTTTATTTAAGTACTTTCAATATTTAATTAATTTAATATAATACTTTGTTTGACGGCAAACGCATTATTCGGGAACGAACGCATCGAAAATTCGAATGTTACCGCGTCACCGCGCACCGCCACCGGCGCGCGCTTCGGCCGCCACCTTTCATATTATTATGACACATTTCGTGTAACCACGTGTGACGCTTGCGCGCGCTTTGTTTCGACTGACGTCTAGCAAAACCTAACCTCAATCGGAACGACTAAACTTTATTAATAAAGTGTTTACTTTTATTTGTTTACTAAGTTAAAAAAAATAAGTTCCAATTATAAGTAATAGTGTTCTTAAAAATTGTTGCTGCAAATTCAATTCATTACAAGAAATGGTAAGTAATCTAATCAGTTTCTTCATTATGCCAGTGTATGTGTGTTTAAACTCAAATGTATTTGTTAATGTTCTAAGGCTGGGGTTAGACTCGTAAGTTTTTTTTCCTGTAAATCGCTCTTGAAGGCGAGTTTGGCCAAATTCCCAATGTAAACGACACCAAAAGTCACTTAACGTAATTTTAGTAAGTTACAGAACTTATTCTTTCGGAAGTTTTTTGACAGGTCTGGACGGGTCTAACGCGCCCGCGCGAATTACCAGCCTTCCTATACTTCCTAAAGCAATTCTTAAGGCGAGACACAACCTCGTTCATCGAGGTTTTGCCCAAGGCTAACATTTTAATTTATTTCGGCGAAATTATAATTGAATTTAAAAAAAAATAAAATTATGCCGCACGAGGGATGCAAGTTATTTATATTTTAGATTAATAAAACAATACCTTACAATTAATATATTTTACGTTCAACGATTTTAAAACTTTATAACCCGTGTATAACTATAAAGTTAGCGGACTTAGCGGTAAGTACCAGATTTTATTTTTCTAGATGATGAATTAATAACTTCGGAAGTGGACACATTTTTAATATTTGTAACAAATTCTTCAGAATCAATTAAAATGAAGGCTAAAAGTGTGGATAGATTTTTTTACTAAGATTACGAAAACGTTAGTAATTTTTTTTAGAAATGCATAGTATTATTTTTAATGATGGATTTTGAATGATTTACATGAAAATGTTCCGTCTCCGATTATGTTCCCTTAATTTTGTAAAATTCCACACTGATTATTTTTTTTATACGGCAACACTTTGATATCCGGCGAATTTTTGAATTTGACGTTTAACGTTCACTAGATTTATTGTTTGTTCTCTGCGAACTTAACCACTTAACCTTTGATTTGACTTTTTGCATGAGTAGGTGGTTTGGTATATTTATGCTTTTTGCTAAAGATGGCGGTGTTTTGACAGATGTTATGAACAGAACTCCGTACAATTTCATGCCATTTTTGTGACATTCGTGTGGAAAACGTTCTTTTTTAAATGACTTTCGGCTAGTTAATTACCGTTTTTTTGCACATATAAAATTATGTCCCGTCTTTCCGGTTTATAAAAAGTCAGGACATACCGCAGTCGATTTCTGACATTATTTTAAATTGCGATATTGAGATGTATCCTAATGTAAGAAAATTTTTATGTATTATGGCTACACTACCTGTTAGTGTAGCGACAGCGGAAAGATCTTTCTCTACGTTACGAAGAATCAAATCGTGGCTAAGAGCTTCAATGGTTGAAGAACGCCTAACCGGACTGGCACTTCTCCACGTTCATAAAAACGTACCAATTGAAGTAGATGAGGTGATAACGCGTTTCGGGAGAAGAAGTAAACGAAAAATTGATTTTGTTATTTAAGATGAAGCTATCCTTTTTTTTATTTTATTTTTATTTTTTTATTTAGTAACTATATTACATTTTTTTAAACATTTTTATAAGAATTATATATATTTATATGATTAATTGATATAGATTTTTATAGTCCTCCTCACTAGGAGATCCTGTGCTGAGGGGGACTAGGTTTTGAATAATTTTTCAGCGACTTCTATGGTTCGACTTCATGTTTTGGGTAAGGTTTTCCAGAAACTTCTGCGACGATGTTTTTAATAGGCTAGTGAGTTCTTTTTCCGGTAGTTCCTTAAGCCAAGATTTAATGTCCTTAATGTAGTGATTTTTGGTTTTAATTTGTTTGATACTAAGTGGGAGTTTGTTATATACCTTTATTGCTAAAAAATTAGAACTTTTTTGTCCAAAGGTAGAGTTACACTTTGGTATATTTTGTATCTCTGTTTCTTTGGCTCTGGTTTTATAAGTATGTGAGGTGTTTACTTCTGAATTATTTTTGAGGTGGTGTACCTGAATGTTTTTGGCATAGATTTTCTGTATACTTGGAACGTCAAAATGCTTAAAAATTTCTGTTGTTGACGTCCTTATGGGGACCTTTAGTATGGTGTATGTAAATTTGATAAAAATACATACACCTAGTTTTTTAAAAGTATGTATTAGTTACATTTTGTTAATATGTATATATATATATATATATACTTAATCAAGTTTCTTTTTATTAATATATGTAGCTGGGAGCAGTTCCTTGATAATGTCTAATACTGATATTTGTTTGCCGGGTTTGAACCCGCGATCTTCGGATCGCTAGCTGGCAGCCTTTCCCCTCTACCATGGAGGCCGTCGAAATTTTACTTTTTGTTTTAAAATAATATATATTGTATTCGTTTTAATTATGCTCTTTTTGGAATAAATTCAGCATAGGTAGATGCAAGTTATTTATTTTCACCGTTTTTTTTAAGTCTATGTATCCATAAATTGATGTATCTAATGTAGAATATTTTCATTTGAGAAATTTTAGGTTGACGAATATAATGCTTAAATTCAGTATTGGTAGATCAGAGTTAATATTTTATAAGAATAATTTTTAAATATATGTAGCTGTGAGCTGTTCCTTGAAAATGTCTAATACTGAGATTTGTTTGCCGGGGTTCGAACCCGCGATATCTATTGTATTTGTTTTAATTATGCTCTTTTAGGATAAATTCAGAATAGCTAGATGCAAGTTATTTATTTTAACCTTTTTTTTAGGTGTATGTATCCATAAATTGATGCATCTATTGTAGAATATATTTAAACCTAGCTGTGAGTTGTTCCATCATCATTTCTAATATTGAGATTGGTTTGTTGATTTGTTTCCAAAAAATTTATTTGTAAATAAATTTTACAAAAATTTTAGATGTGGTAATTTGATAAAGTGTATGTAAATTTGATAAAAGTACATATACCTAGTTTTGTAAAAGAACGTATTAGTTACATTTTGTTAATATATATACATATTATATTTAACTTAATCAAGTTTCTTTTTATTAATATTTATATGTACCTATTAATAATTCACTTTCAGAATATTTTTGTTTGGATTGTAAATAAATAAAATCAATTCAAATTTAATAAATATTTACTTTTATTAGCGTTCCCCATAGTTTGAGGATTGTCGATAATATTGACTACGCTGCCGGCTCGGCCGCTGCTGGCAAAATAGAATGGACGGTATTCATCCACCAGGTAACAAGGTATTAACAAGCGTATGGAAGCATCGGCGAACGGAGATCTCGCTGGGCGCTTCTTACGTATTGCAAGCACCGCGTCATGGCAACAATATTTATTTCAAATTACTTGCCTCGTGCAAATCAGGCCAAAATATGACGGTGCAAGGCGCTCGGTTTTAAAATTTATAAAGCACAAGAATCGAAATATTTCCAGCGTTTATATTCCTCTTAAATATGGAAATACAGTACTTACATTTATTAATAACATTTGCTGCACACGATTGGTCCTAAAGGAGTTCAAATTTTTAATTCATTTGGCCTCACTATTGAGAAGAGCACGCTGGAAGGCATTATTCTACTCTTCGATAGACTGGATAGACACTTCATACCTACAGTGAATATTACAGTGGAACGATTCAAATTCTTTACCAGGAAGCAAAGAAATAACGGTCAACAAGCTGTTATTATTTGTCTATTTTGTCGTGACAAGCAAAGTGTTACAATAATAATGTCGAGTCAAATTCTGCAAATGCAGAATGCTACGGATATGGTTGGCGAGTGGAAACGTTTTAAGCAATCATTTCTTTTATATATGATGGCGAATAACTACAACGAGGAAAAGGAAATTCAAAAAGTTGCAAGATTCCTACACACAATACTATGTTGAAGACACACCTGACACCATGTTATATTGTGGTGAAATAAGAACACGATTAATAATTGTAATCTGTACTGTATTGGTTGACAATTGACATTACACGAGCCTACGCCGCCCGGGCTTGCGGAGCAAAAGACAATATTAATGATATACCTAGTGTTACCATATCCAACAATACCTACTTTTTACTTGTATATATTATTATCAAAATTAAATTATAACTTCTTGTAACTGTAACTGACCGGACCTAAGTCCTCCATCACAACACAAGCAAGCATTTTCGGCTTTCTGTGGTGGTGGTAGGAGTTATTGTTGGGTTATTCGTAACCCGGGAATGTTTGTCTTTCTTTAAAAAAAAAAAAAAAAAACTTGACCACGACTACGTGACCCCCCCCTGGCGCCAAAGCTGGATCCGCCCTTGCACACGTTGAGGATAGAGAGGCTTTTCAACAATAACCCTTGGATTTTCCGAGCCCCAGATGCGACAATTTTGCTTGTTGACGAAGCCACCGAGGTGGAAATGGGCCTCATCACTCGAGATGATTTGCATTTGATTCACTCAAGTGAATTTTAATAATTTCAATGCATTGTTGAAGCGTGTATTGTTCCTCGTCGACTCCTCGCCACCACACAGGCCAATGAAGTGATATGTCTTCTCAAGAGAGAATTTCGAAATTTTGAAAATGCTCGATCTATTTCAGCAGAAGTGAGATAAATTGAGCTTTGGACTATTCCCACTACAACGTATCATTCCATGACCGTAACCGTAACGACACATGCAAAAAAATCTGTCTATGACAGGGGATCCCAACCCCGAACGATTCGTATGTGCCCGCCACTATTCGACAGTGAAATAATTTTTTCATAAACATTAATTAAAAATGTAAATTATTTTTATTTATTTGTTAAAGTTTTAATTTTTTGAGTGCCTAGGTTTATTAAATCCGTTCGTATGTTTGCGATATTGCATGTAAGAGTGGTTTCTTTGCTGACAGTACTTGTCGCAACCTATCTAGCGGCGAGCCAGACTGCACTCTTCACGCTAGCCTGGAACGGAGAGTTCTATTTGCACATCACTCCTTGTACACGCAGAAAACCCGAAGTGAACGAACGAACTGAGCCGATGAACGCCGAAGGCGCCAAAACACATGGCACATGACTCTGCCAGCTCTGTCTGTCAGTGAAAGCAATAAGCATGGCCCCGACAGCCAAACTGACAGTAGTCACGTGCTCGTACCGTCCCGATCGGTCCGGCGATCATACAAGGAGTAATGTGCAAATATTTCTCACCTGGAAACGCGTTGTTGTCATTTTGATTGCGATTGCTGTCCCGAGTTTGTCGATTAAAAATAGGTGATGCCCGCCACCCTACCGATATTTTAGAATGTGCTCTAGAGTACAAAAAGGTTGGGAACCCCTGGTCTATGAATTAATATGAAACAACGCCCACTAGACCGTTTCGTCACCGACCAACACCGTAGCGGGCCATCCGGCCAACAAATCCACGGCTAGAACGTGATGCCGGTGGCGATACGCTCCGTGCACGACACGCGACGTTGCCAAACCGGTGTGCGCAGGCGGTCCACCGCGGTGTTGCCGCGTTCGCTACGGGTTATAGCCGCGTGTGCTCTGCGTTCTTACCTAACATTAGTAGTTGTTTGAAAGTCTACGGATGCACTCGCGTTAATATGGACGACGAAATACTAATGGAATGTGTTCGTAAATATGAATTTTTATACAATCTCCAACATCCGAAATATATGGATTCACTAAAAAAAGAAATGGCTTGGAAGGAAATTTCGAAACAACTGAAACAACCAGGTATGTTATCATTTATTTAAAATGAGTAATTGCAATTATTGGCATTCAGCCGTTTTGTAGAAATCCGCTAATAGCCTCCTTGATGTCATAGGTTGTCAAACTGTACAAGAATATCTGTTTCCGTAAAAGTTGCAGTTTCTCCGCGTCATGAACTTATATAAAATGTATTTTGTTGATACAATTTTGTCCAGATATTCTTGCTTCAAATGTCTATTATACATAAATAGCTAACCTAAAATGCAGAAAGCATTTTCCACTACACGTCGTGCCTAGCAAAGACAATAGTTATAGTGGCGTTTCTTATTATCATTAATCGACTGCTGTGACATAAGGTCTAATGCCCCTAGTCCACATTGGCCCACGTTGGCGAACGCCGTGGCCAAAGTTGGCATCAAAGCTTTTAGTTAATTCACGAATAAAAACGATCATGTAGTTTAGGCGGCAAATCGAAAATGGCACATTGTAAATTGTATAAAACCAATATAACTTCATTATCTTCATTTTTTTCGAGTTAGACAGTTTTTTTTCAGTACGTAATAAAAAAAAAAAAATGAAAATACCCTATTCTGTGTTGGCCTTTTGATCTTTTTTTAAATGTGAATACCGCACAGTCCCAACTGCTCGCAACTGTATGGAGCCAGTGAGACTATGGCATCCCCAATTGTGGTACGTGTGAGGCTAACTGTAGTGGTGAGGGGAAGAGGAAGGTGGGGGAGTACCAGGGTATTCAAATCTAGTCACGAAACACGACTAAAGCCATTTAAAGCAACGTTTGTTTCAATTCTGACTGGTAGTCTTATACCAGGGCGATACTGAGAGTATCTTCCATTCTGGAACGTTCCTATATATTCTTTTAAATGAATGCATTGTGAAATCACAAATTCATCAAAAAAAAAATTACTTGCGCACTCCGAGATTTGAACCTGCGACCTTTGGATTGCTAGTTGAGAGCCTTACCCCTCGACCACGGAAGCCGTTAAATCTATATGGATGTCGAAATTATCGCAGCCGCAGCAATTTATTAATTTGTACAGCACGTTCAATTATTAATCATCATAATTCTAAAACGTGAATAATCACTCACGCAATAATCAACACTACCGTCTCCTCTGAACGCGTAATTCGAACTGAAGACGGGGCCAACGTGTGAACGCTGTTGGCGGGTTAGCGCCAAGATCCTTTGATGTGTGCACAAAAACCGACAATAATGGGGTTGTCCGGCCAATGCGTACAACGGCCAAGTGGTCATGTACACGTTAGGCCAGAGCGATAGCCCAATATGGTGAACATAACACATGGTGCACATACATTAGTCCCAGAAAAAAATTTGATAATTGGAATATAATTGAATTGAATTGGAATATATATTCTTGAATATAGCTTTTCCCATTTTTGTGTTCGACAAAATACCACTATCACCATGTTAGTCGAAAGCACCAACGTCTACAGCTATGAAGTAACAATTTATGTCCACCAAAGACAAAAGTAAAATAGACAACGTTTTTTTTACAATTAAAATTGCATTAACATGCTTAACGTCTATAACACCTACACAGTTAGGAAAATTCCATTTATACCAAAATTCTTCAATATTTTTTCCCATTGTTCTGTGCTATGCTTGGGAAGATTTTCTCAAAATATGTTTATTATTACAGCATCAGAACCTTCTAACACGTGTCACAGAACATATTCCCAGACGATAGCTAAAAGCAATGGTTATAAATGAATCACCAACTTTGCTGTGTACCTGCAAACAAAATATTAATACCTATGTAATTATTTTTTCACAGCTGTAGCGTGTAGACAAAGATGGCAAGGGCTAAGGGATGCGTACAGAAGAGCATTGAATAAAAAAAAATTCAAAAGTGGACAGGGAGCCAAAAACACAAAGAAATGGAAATACGAAGATGAAATGTCGTTTGTTTCTTCGTTTATCATGGAAAGAAAAACTTTAGAGTCCGTCGAGCCGACAAGCGACGATGAAGAACCTAGCAATAATGATGAAGCAATTGAAATCCAGATTCCTAACCTCGACAATGGGATGAACAATACTAGTGCTGTAGATTTTGCTAGTTGTAAGAATACTACGGATATTGAAATTCAGAATGAAGATGAAATGAAAGTCCGTCATATATCCTCACAACCACAATATAATCAAACAAAAAAGGCAAAGACAATGATGAAGAGGGCTAAAGTTCTGCCAGTACAGTCAGCATCCGCCCTGTTGATGGCCAGATTATTAGACGAGCAAAACAAACATCCACAACAACATGAGCACGGTGAACTAGATCGTTTCTTTTTAAATATATCAGACACAGTGAGAAAGTTTTCACCGTACCTACAAGCCGTGGCAAAAAACAAAATATTTAGTTTAGTTTCCGAAATGGAATTGCAGCAGCTTGCACCACCTAGTTCTACAACTTCATCTCTATATGCATTTACTCCATCTCCGGCATTGACATCGTCAAGTGTTCAAGCAAGTGCTACACCCATGCCTACGTCTCCTGAGAATTAGAATACGTCTACTAACAATTGGAATGATCAGTCTGAAAATGTTTTTAAATAATATATGACTAGAAAAAATAGCGTTAAATTTTTTGATTTGAATAAAATTGTGTCGCGAAACTGCGACTCTACTGTATTAGAAGGTACTGTTGGAAAGCCCAATGCGAAACACCCGAAGGACCAGTCCTTACCAGAACTGTGTTAATTGCAATTGTGTTATTGGGACAATCTATTTTTATGCATTCGCTAAACTAGATGGACAGTAATCCTCATGTTTTAATCCTGGGCTTCTGGAACATAAGATAAGCCCAGATTGGAGTCTGGAGTATAGGAAAAAAATAGTGACCGGATAAATCATCACAATGATAATTCATCACATATAAAGTCATGGAAAGTGATGAAACAAAAACTTTATTAACTGGGTTAATTAGGTTAGGTTTAAAAATTACTTTTTTTCATCGTTTCTAATGACTTTATATCACTTTTTAAAAGTGTGTTGAATTGTCACTGTGTTGAGTTATGATAGAACCGAAAAAAATAGACTCACCTGTCGCATTTGGTGCCACAAAGCCTTCCAGATTCTGGATACTTCACTTGAAATATGAATGTTAAAATCAAAAATAGTTATACCACAAAATTGACTCCAAATTTGACCAGTTTCCCGCTTGTACTGCAAGTTTCCAATCACTGTGTATAAAAGCGAGTTTTTGCAGTACATTCCACAGTGGAGTGTTCAAATAAGATTTTTTGATTTGATGTGAAAACTGCACCAGTTTCCACTGCCAGAAATCAATGGGAATTTGGCAAGGAGATGGGAAGATGAAGGTTGGTACATTTCATTGAAATTGATGTGTTTAAGGAATGTACCAACCTTCACCATTCCTTAAACTCGTCCATTTCAATGGAATGTGATAAACTAGCATCATAGCTATGAAAAGATTTTCTGGCATTTATAACCTCCTACAAATCACTCTTACTAATCTTATTTCTTTCCTTAAAAAGACACCCCACACAGCATCCCTAAAGATGAAATAGGACTCTTGTGTTTTTTCATGTTAGTCCCAACATCTTGAAGCCAGTGGGTCTGCGACATCGAGGAAGGAGATGAGGAAGAGGAAGTTAAGTACCTGGTTATTCATCTGGTCACCAAACCCGCTGACTAATGCCATTTCAAGCATTGATTCTAAATTGTGAAGTTAAATAAAAAATATGTGAAAAAAACATTTTTTATTGTAATAAATTTTTTATTTTGCAATATTTTTGCTGTGGATAAACGATTTTTAAAACTTTCTTATTAAATAAACATAATATACAGCTAAAATTTTAAAACAATATATTATTATTTGTACATTATTAATATTACATAATTTGTAATTCACAATAAACTCTTATAAATGGTTATCGCAAAAAAAATATAATTACATATTTAAAACATAAATTATTACACACTTCAACCAGGCGAAAATAGGGTCCCATTCGAGAAAATGGATTTTGCTTTTAACCGCAATATCTTGGAAAATAATACATATATATGATTGATTTTTATTTTTTTACATAGTGAAGTTAAAGCGTCTCATCTCCAATGCCATAATTTTGAGGATGTTATTACCCACTCTACAGTTTAAGTTTTAGTATATCCTTTCCTTTTGATTAAATATTCTTCCACACAAGAAACAAGATGATAAGAAAATTGGAGACTTGTATCACTTTGTTTATACATACAGGGTGTATCAGCAAGTACCCGACAATCTTTAACCAGCTATTCCTTAGCACATTTGGAGTAAAAAATGTTAAGGGCGCTTTGTTGTCCAGTAACATTTCTTTTCCATTAAAAACAAAAAATAAATAAAAAATCTACACTCCGCCACTGTCATTTGCATTGTTTCTCGTGTTCAACAGCTGTTATTAGCAAGTGTGTCAAAAAGTGTCCTCGCTCTTTCGTACACACTAAATAATAATAGTTAAAAATGAGAAGAATGGTGCCGTGCCATTTCGTTGTGATTGTAAAAACGCGCCAACGTAGGTATGTACGTACATTATTCAACGAAACTCGAACAAAATATTACCAGACAGGTTTTCAAACTTTGACAAAGGATAAAACATTGGTGACATGTGGTGAAAATATGAATAGTAAATTTTTTATTAAAAAAAAATGTTACCAGACAGCAAAGTGCCTATAACATTTTTTACTCCAAATGTGCTAAGGAATAGCTGGTTAAAGTTTGTCGGGTACGTGCCGATACATATTTATAGTTAGGACCTGCACAAAAAGATTGGTTTACAATATTCATATAGAATTATCGGACAGAAATGTATTTACAACCAATGTTAGAACTACCCTCCTGCCGGAAGCGTGTTAATAAATAAAAACTTTGTTAAATAGGAAGAAAATATAATTAACATTAAATTTGTTCGTAATTATAAATAATTCATTTTGTGCAAACACTCATAAATAGGTACTCAATGTTTTAAACAATTTAAAAATAAATAAATATATGCAAAAGGTTTACACAATTTGAAAGCACCGTAATGATTAAATTACAATAATATTTAAAGTTTTATTAACATTGCATAAATCGAGCAATCAGATTTGATCCAAACAGCACATACTTAGGATTGTGTGTATTGGTGTGTACTGTTCCTTCCGACAGTGATGTACTTGCGAAACGTCACTGAGAAACAGCATTTTGTCTTGCTTACTTCCACTTATTCTTTTTAGCGAAATAGGGACAACAAATGTTATGTAATGTTGAATTTTGAAAGTTTTAATATTTTTTATTGTATTACAAATTAGTGAACTTTATCAATTTCACTCAATTCTTTTATGCTAGCAATGCATTTGTGTGAGTATTTTGTTTATGTGTGACTGCAATACTTATTCCTAGAAAGGTCTACGCCAATTTGAAAGAAAACTGATATCGCCAAATCATATACTTCTATTGGTTTGTCAATTCAGTGCATGGCATATTTTAAGGCGGGTTTATTACGTACAAAATGTTTTGTTTTTTTTTTTTAAACATTTAATTACACAAAACAAATGTGTTCTACTGTCTATGTTTTGTGTAAATGTTTAAAAAACAAAACATTTTATGCGCAAGAGACCCGCATAAATGTGTACGACTGGCAAACAAAGAAGAAATGATATTTTATTACAGATTAACAAGCCTATCTGTGCATACAGCCAAAAGTGGAACTAACAAACGGTGCAAACTAACAAAAATGGAACCTATGAAAGAACAGACCTTAGAAAAAAGAAACAAGGGAGATAGGCCATGAATTTTTATTAGTATGAAACCGAGCGCGCAAAGCGTGTTGCCAACTTTGTTCACCCATACTACTGCAAATCACATCTATGCACTGCGGTGCCCCGACTTTGTTTCCACCAAACCAAACGCATAAGTTTCATTGACTCCGCAACTTTGACAGTTCGTGTAATTTGCTCCCTTTGTTTCTATGATCTATGGTATTGCTGTACAGTTATTATCAGCAATTCAATTTATTTGAAAAGGATTGCTTAGCATTGTTCATTGTTTAGATAAGTAGGTACCGAGTATGCATTTTTTAAATGAAAATTATAAGTAGGTACCTACTGAATTTAAATAACTTTTTTTAAGGCGATGCACTACGTCGTGTAATATTTTAAATTGAGCCGCTATCAATAACAACCCTTACGTAGATGGCGATAAGGTTTAAATTCCCGCTTAACACCATCCGCCTGTTTTGATTTATGCAAGAAAGAAACATGGCCAAAAAGTGCCTTTTATTTTATTTTGTGGATGTTCAGGCATAAATATTAAAAAAATTTTCGATCATTTTATAAATAACTTAATTCGCCACATTATACAATAAAATCGTAATCGAAAATAGTTTCGTAAGTAGGAGATTTTGAACTTTAAAGCAGTTTTCATAGGCCTTATACATTATTTTTTCTGGGCTTATAAAAAGACTTATCTAAAAAATACTCGATCATTTTAAAGGCCAAGATGTATTCTACTCGCAGTATTTAATTAAAGCATCTGAAACATTTCTAGGCGACCAAATTTTTAAACCAAAAACACATGATTTTGCATTACTACGTATGGCATCGCCTTAATTACCTACCACAGTTTGAAGAGATGGATATATGTTATTAAAGAATGTCGCAAACGGTGAATTCTGGCATGTTGAAATTTGCACAGCATTTTTTTGTTTAACACAACTACATTTATGTATTTTCGTCTCGCAGTATCGTTTTCATCGTGAACTGAGGAGCTTTGAAATATCCGGTTGACTGTCAAAAATATGATAAATGTGGGAAAGTGCCAGCTAAGATTTTTCAAACATTAAAATTATATTTTAATTAATGACAAGTTAATTTTAACAGTTAATTTCAAAAGCACAATTGAAAAAATTTATTATATACACTGTGCAAAATCTCACTTTTCATGTAAATTGGGCATTTCATCAGCGTTTCATTAATTACATTGTTAATTTTATTGTCATTCAGAATAGAAATTTATTTTGCGATTACAGCACTAGAGCTCCTTATAATCCTGCTTGGGCAGTACCTGGTTATGCAGAACTGATCACCAAACACGGCTAAAGCCATTTCTAGCAACGTTTCGATTTTTCGATTCTGAACGGCGATACTGGTAGTATGTTTCTTTAAAAATAATAATTTAAAAGTTACCAATGCCACAAAAACCGTTTATTTTTAATGTTATGTTTTTGCTATTATTTATGGTAGTCCTTGAATAAAATATAACAGGGCTGTGAAAAATCTACAATAATAATAAATAAACTAATTAGCTTCATCTAATTTCTTTTCGTTCCAAATGTGGCTCACAATAGCCAAGGCACCTCCAGGAATAAAGCGAACAAAGTTATCACCAGCTAGCGGTCCCAGGGCGTACATGCCCTTGGGGGCGTTCAGAACGGAATGTGACACTTTATCTATGGCCATTGGATTGTTCCTACAGTCTATGGGCTTTGTTGGACAAACCCCCAAACCAATACCACATCCCTGCAATTCTTTATCACAAAATTCATTAGTTCTGTCTTTAATATCTGTGGTTTTGAAACCGTTTACTAAGGCAACTATATTATCTGTGGTGACACCATTTGTAACTTTGTCTGTGGCTTTGACACCATTAGCGACTGTAATATTTGTTACTAAGCCATTAGAAATTTTATCCGTGGCTTGATCATCATTATTCAAACTATAAGCATCTGTATTGTTAATATCTGCGCTTTTGACACCATTAGTAACTTTGTCCGTGGTTTTGACACCATCAGTAACTTTATCTGTAGCTTTGACTCCGTTAACTAAGCCATTAGTGACTGTACCATTTGTTACAAAACCGTTAGAAACTTTATCCGTGACTTTTACACAATTGTTTAAACTATAAGCATCTGTGGTTTTGACACCGTTGCTAACTTCCGCGCTTTTGACACCATTAACTAAACCACTAGTGACTGTAGCAACAACTTTTGTAACGTTACCAAAACCATTAGAGACTTTGCCATCATTATTCACACTATAAGCATCTGAGTTGACAATATCAGTGTTTTTAACACCGTTAACTAAACTAGTAACTTTAACATCATCAACTTTAATATCTCCATTCAATAAATGTTTTCCGCTACCCTTTTCAACGGCAACTATCTCATCATCGATCATCTTAGTCTTCTCACAAATTCTTTCGACATCTTCTAAAGCACTTTTCTTTACATTTCTATCGTCCATTCTGGCCTTTTGTAGCCCCTGCCCGACAATATTCTTCAAATTATACCACTGCGTTTTCAGAAAGCAGCTTTTGGTCGTGTATTCTGTTTGCACCGGGGGTTTTCTTCGATTTTGATTCTTGTACGAGCATTTAATGCACATTTCCGTAGGGTGCGGCATTAATTTTCCGTTGCTGTCATTGTTTGTAAGACTCATCTCGAAGGTTTGCTCTTTCTTGATGCTGGAAACTGGCGGAACATCGGTCTTCTCAATTTCCACGTCCAAATTCCAGGTGATGTAGCTATCCTCGAAGTTGTCCGGTAAGAAGTTCAAATCTGGGCGCGAACCTATCAGAACCACGCAAAGAGATACATCGATGTCAACGGCTTCGTTTGTCTTGGTGTTGAGCAGTTTGACGGACCTGTGGGTGATGATTTCCGTGGGGTTGTCGGTCTCCAAAGCCAGACGGCCGTTGTGGTGGATTTCGAGCAACACGTGGTCGGGAAGCGCCGTGTAAAGCGGCTGATTTCCTGATACTCCGGTCTTCATCATCTCGTGCACCTACAAACAGAAAAAATTACATCAAACATACTAATTTCAATTGTCTGTGTTGCGCATTACTCCTGCGCAAAATCTGATTCATTTAACTATTTTATTTTATCTTTTATCTAATTTAACTCAAGTGTCATTTTCAGCAGAATTTAAGTGTCATTTGGTAGCAGAAGTCGGGGACGCCCGAGGAAGACATGGCACGATCAAGTGAATCAGATACTCGAGTCGGGCCATGTCAAGAGTAAGAATAATAGAAGAGTATGTATGAATGTGAATGAGGCAAGAAGTGTGTACCAAGACCGAGTTGTCTACCCCTGCGGGGAAACGGCGTGATGGTTAGTTGGTTAGTTAGTTAGTCATTTTCAAAATTGATTGTGCAAAGAATTCAGACAAGCGTTTAAAGGTACCTACCTACATATAATTTTTAACTTTTAATAGAAAATTATTTTAATTAGTGGCATTTTCAAAATTGGAACTGATTTGCCAAGAATTCAGACTTTTCTGACATTTTTCATGGGTCTTCGATAGTATATAATAAACGTGGAGTGGAAGGCGCCAATAGCTCTAGGAAATATATATTTAATTACGGTACAAATGCTTTTAAATACACATTTTTATTTAAAAAAAGATTACAAATATGAAGATGATGAAGACGCCACCATGGCTTCAATGTCCCTCCTTGTAGGCCGAAGAATAAAGAAGAAAACTACAAGTTCCTTCCATACAAATTTGAATGGAAACAAATGTTTAATTTAGCTCAATAGCTCAGCGCTCTGTCTCACTTACACTCGCCTGACATTGCATATCTCCATCCCATTGAATTTGATATTGGAAATTTATGCCTCGATTAGGTAAATATTCACATCACGAAACACGTCCAAAAGGCAATTCTGGTTTTCTCCTTTATTATGGTTATGTTGAGGCAGACAGTTGATAGCCTAGAGAAGTTTAAATGTGAGATTCATACCTGATGATACTCAGGATACAGGTCCTTGGGCAGGCTCTTCAGCGCTGTGGAGGCGCCTCGATAGGCGTGCGCCACCGGCAGGCCGCTTGCCTTCAGCCGCAGGATGGCATCAGCCGCACTAAGGCCGGAACCGATCACCAGCACGGGCAGCGGGTTCTCTCCAGCTGGAACCAAACACAGATAACATTTAGAGAATAGAAGAAAGAATGCCAGATGGAAGGACAACACAAATCTAGACCAAGTGGAGGCAAGATTGAGCACGAGACCATCATAAGATCATGTAACTCCCAAGATTGTGAAGGGCTGGACTTGCTTAGAGAATGCCAGATGAGGTTTCTCTACCTGAGGCAATATGGCTACTACCCGTGGCTCCATCCTACTGACTTTCTTCGAGGTACACTCGGAATCAACCATCTACAGGTCAACAGGGATGTGTATTGCTACACATTTCTTCAAGCTGATTAGAGCATTCATTTCTATGTTCTCAATGGTTATCTCCGTCATCCACAGCATTGACTGTTCTATCTCCCGGCCTGCAAAACTAACTTGCCAATGGTCATGCCAGTGGGGAGAGTAATCTGTTAAACAGAATTAATTTATGTATATACATTTAGCTTCAATGAAGTAGCTTTTAAAAGGCAAGCTTTGTTGCTACTAGTATAATTGATACGCACAACTTTGAAATGACATGACACACGTGATGAGTGTGTGGATGCCCCAGTGGAAGCGACCTAGAGTTGGACCGAGGAAGAAGTAGATAGACTGTGTGGAAGAGGAGGCGAATGGCGAGGGTCTGCGGCCAGTGGAAAACATTTGTGAAGGAGGCCAAATCCCATCCTGGGATGTATCATATATAACTTAATCAAAAGATGTCCTGCGTAAAATACCAAGATTGCCAATTGTCCGGAGCCAGTGCGTCTATGACATTCCCTCTTTGGGTATGTTTGGAGGCTCAGGGGAGTGAAAGGGGAAAACAAGGGGAAGAGGAGGTTTCGGAAGAACCTGGCTATTCAGATATGTATAGTCACCACAGACGACTAAAGCCATTTCAAGAAACGTTTCGATTTAGAATGTCAGTCTTTCACCATGGATACACTGAGAGTACCACCTACTTATTACCACTCTTGAAACGTGCCGCAAATATACTACGTTATCACACATACTAATTTCTGTTGTGGGTCGGTCTGTGAGTGATCATAACTCCGATTCAATAAACTCAGATTTGTTTTGAATTTAAGTATCATTTTCAAAATTGTTACTGATTGTGTCAAGAATTCACAAAAGCGATAAAGTGCCTACCTACTAAATAATATTTTTTTACCAGAAAATTATTTTAATTTAATAAATTTGAAAAGTTTAAATTTCTTAATATTCACTAAGAATGAAGTTGATTTTTCAAGTTCTGTGGAGATTTTATTCAAGTTTTTTCTGTTACTATATCATTATCAGCCAGTTGTTTCACAAATTTGAAATAATAAAAGAACTATGAACTTTGAAACTTGATGAATTATTCTCTGAAACAACCCGTCCTAAGTAAAGTTAGATTTTGTAATTTTTCAAGAAAGCATTATTTACTAACATTATATCGTGTCATTTTTCATGAGTCGTTAATTAATTATACAAATAAGTTTAACTAAATTTATTACGCACATCAGGCTTGGAATCTACGATATCTGGATTTGTAGATAAGGATTTTAACTGCTATAGATAGAGGTTGGAAATTTTGAAACTTATTACTGGCAAATCTTTTGTCCCACCTGTTTCCTTAGCCTTCTCCAGGGCGTCAAGTGCCGTCTTCAGCTGGGGAGGGGACCTGACAGCGGCCAGCGGGTTCAAGGGTCCCGAGCTGTCAGGGCCTCCCGCAGCAGGGGGATTGGGGGCCCCCGAGGCCAGCGGGATCGGGCGGTCCGAGGCCCCCGTGGCCAGCACCACCCGCGAACACACATAGTGGAACGGGGCCTTCTTCGAAGTGTCATAACTGTAAAAAGAATTTAAAAATTTATTGGTACATTTTATCATAATATGTCTCCATACAGGAGGCCCGAAGGGAAATATTCCTGCGAAAATCCGCAGGAATATTCTGGAAACTGGGAATACTGCGGGAATATTCAGGATAAACATAAAATTCAGGATGGCTACTACCCATCCCTTAATGTAAATTTGTTAGATGTTAGAAAAAATGCTGGACCTGATAATATTCCACCGGTGTTAATTAAGGAATGTTTAAACGGCCTAACTGTTCCTCTTTTCCTAATTTTTAATCAGTCTCTAGAAACAGGTTGTTTCCCTGATACATGGAAACACAGTTTTCTTACCCCTATTTTTAAAAAAGGGGACAAAACGGACATTACAAATTATAGACCGATATGTATCCAATCAGCGATACCCAAACTTTTTGAAAAAATTGTACTCTCTAAGATAACTTCCAACATACAAAAAATTATAACTTCCTACCAACATGGCTTTTGTTCAAATAAATCTACTTTAACTAATTTACTAATATACGAAAACTTCATATCCAATTCTTTAGCAAACAGATGCCAGGTTGACTCAATATACACTGATTTTAGCAAGGCCTTTGATAAGGTGTGTCACAAAATATTAATTAATAAATTAGCCACACTTGGAGTTTATGGTAGTTTATTAAATTGGTTTATTAGTTATTTGTCCAATAGAAGTCTAAGTGTGAAAATAAATGGCACAAATTCATACACATTTATAGCCACAAGTGGAGTGCCACAAGGCTCTCATTTAGGGCCCATTTTGTTTATTATATTCATAAATGACATTGTTGATATATTTACTAACATAAAAGTATTACTTTTTGCTGATGATTTGAAACTTTATAAAGAGATTAATAACATAAATGATTGCATTATATTACAAACTAATTTGAGAAATCTTTCTGAATGGTGCTCTATCAACAAACTTGCATTGAACATAAAGAAATGTCAGTTCATTAATTTTTACAGAAAAAATAATCCAATATTTTTTCAATATACATTAAATGATAAAAACTTAAATTGCGTCAGTGAAATTATTGACCTAGGTATATTGTTCGATAGCAAACTAACTTTTGTGTATCATATTAATAACATTATCAATAAGGCTCTTAAGACTCTTGGATTTGTTTTGAGAATTTCAAAAGACTTCAATAATTTAGGCACATTTATCATGTTGTACAAAACCCTTGTTAGATGCCAACTAGAGTATAACTCTACATTATGGTCTCCCTTTTACAATATTCATTCCGATAATATTGAAAAGATTCAACATAAGTTCTTGAAGTATATAAACTATAAATTGCATATTCCTGTAGAAAACATTGATTATAACTACTTACTAGATAAATTGTCCTTATTAAAACTTTCTGAAAGAAGAATAAATACAGATTTAATAGTACTACATAAAATACTTCATTACAAAATTGACTGTCCTGAGTTACTCCAATTAATCAGCATCCACATACCCAAAAGATCTTGCCGAAATTTACTACCCTTTTATTTTTACAACACAAGGACACTGTCTTATCAAAATTCCCCAATTCCAAGACTTCACAGTCTCGGAAATAAATACTCTGATCTGGGAGATATATTTCATCTTAAAAATAATCAATATAAATATTGTTTATTTCAATTCTTTTATAGATCGAGACACAAATAGACATCTATAATTTCCGCAATATATATATTTTTATTTTTATTTTGAATATCTATTTATGTGAGACTTCTTATCATTTTTACTAATGTATCTTATTTTATTATATGCTTTTGTTGTAACATTTAATATTTTTTTCTTTTTTCGTTGTATTATGTTTCCTTTATTGTTTTAATTTTGTAGAATCTATAATAACTGTGATACTCTACTATTAAACTTTGTGGTGTGTAAAAGCCCATTAGGGCGTGTAATAATAATAATAATAAATAAAGGAAATATTCCAGAAACAGGGAATACTACGGGAATATTCAGGATAGAGGGAATATTCCGGAAACAGGGAATACTGCGGGAATATTCAGGATAAAGAGAATATTCCGGAAACAGGGAATACTGCGGGAATATCCAGGAAAAAGGTAATAATGCGGGAATATTTCGGAAACAGAGAATACTGCGGGAATATTCTGGAAAAAGGGAATACTGCAGGAATTTTCATCTAATGATGAAATCCCCAGACTAACCACTGAGGTTGTCCCCTACAATGAAACATCATTTTATTTACAAATGCATCATATTAATTAGAGATGAGGACTAAAATTTGACTAAGATTAAGAAAGGGAGGCTTAGATGGTTTGGGCATGTAGAGCGAATGAACGAAGAAAGGAGTGTAAGGAGAATTTATGACGCAAATGTGAATGATAGAAGAAGTCGGGGACGCCCGAGGAAGACATGGCACGATCAAGTGAATCAGTTACTTGTTTCGGGGCATGTCAAGAGTCAGAATAATAGAAAAGTATGTATGAATGTGAACGAGGCGAGGAGTGCGTGCCAAGACCGAGTTGTTTGGCGGTCCGTCCTCTCTGCCTACCCCTGCGGTTATGAATTATTGTACTGCGTGTGATGTCTGTACAATACTGTAATATTGTAATTTGAATAGTGGAAAAAAACACTTCTACACATAGATTATTTTTCTCTATTATTATGCAGATAGATAGAACTAAATGCATACATAAAGGTTGGATAATTCAAAGTCCCGGCAAATTTAATGACCATTAAATCGATGAACGATATTTGTGTAGACTTGAGATATAATATACCGTTATAATTTACAGCGTTAAGGTGATTTTTCACAAAAATGGCACAATACAATTTTCCAATTAAGATCATTAACGATGGACAATGATTTTGAACATCAGCCAACTTGTTCACCACCAGAAGCTAACACATTACTGGTAGAGGAGGTACAGAGGCGGAGGCTCTGTTTCAAGTATCGGAGACAACTCACCCAGAAACACACCACGCAGCGGTGGTGGGATGGTCCACGGAGTCAGGACCCGACTCTGCCTTCCCCACCAGCTTGATGGGCTTCACGGAGGTCACCATGGTGTGGTTGCGGAAGAATCGCTGGAATTGAAAGGGGATATTTGTTATTTATTTATTTATTAACGGACATCGTCCAAATTACAAAATAATAACACAAATAAAGTAAAAATAAAAATACAGGATTAGACAAAGGTACATGAAAGCAAAGACGTAAGGCAGATATAATATAAGAAAATAAAGTGACAAGTGGAATCAAGTCAAGAATACGCCGTGGGTCAGGACCACAGGACACTTATAATATTCCGTCACTTGTTTAGCGACTGGCAAAAATCATTCAGACTTATCCCAAAAAGTTAAGGTTTTGACTTGAGTTGACCAGTCTACACATTCTGGACAATGGTGAATAATATCCATAATTTGTCGAATGATGGTTGAGGAAGAGCAGTTCATTATTTCTGAGTCTGTGCGAGGGGATATTGAAGGAAATGAGTTGCAGTAGAGTAGGTGAATCAATAATACCATTTATAATTCTGAAGAAGCAAATGAGGTCATTTCTTTCCCGACGGACTTCCAAAGGAGAGAGGTTTAGAGTTAGTTCAATTTCATCATATGAGTATTTGCCTTTTTCTAATCCTAGCCTCCTAGCAATCCCTCTTAAGAACCGATGTTGAACAGATTCAATGCGTCGAATGTGGACAGCATAAAAAGGAGACCAGATAACACAAGCATATTCAAGATGGGGGCGAACCAAGGAGCAGTAAAGAGTTCTAAGGGTATTTACGTTTTTGAAGTCCGAAGTGATTCTAGTGATGAAACCAAGATGTAACAGTTGTTAAGCAAATATTATTGAGTTTGTATTCGAAGACAATCGGTTTTTTTGATCTATAGAAGGACATAATTTTGCATTTATCGACATTTAGTTTCAAACAATTAATTTTACACCAAAGAGTCGATATTCGATTGGAAAAGAAGGCAGTCATCGTGATTTTTTATTATTTTTAGAATCTTATTGTCGTCCGCAAAAAGCCAAAAGCGTGTATGAGAAAAAATACTAATAATGTTGTTTATAAACAAGTTAAAAAGAAGCGGTGCTAGATGTGCTCCTTGAGGTACGCCGGACGTTACTTCAATAATAGTAGATGAAACTAAATGGCATTAATCTATCCATTCTGGAAGAGCTAGGCGTTCAAAATGGACCATCAGCTGTCTGCCTACAACGTATCCTAAGATATTTTGCACATATTGCTTGCCAAACTGAGAACTCCAACCTAGAGAAACTCAAGAAGGCTGGCAAAGTGGAAGATGACAGAAGCTTGAAGGAAGATCACAGGATTATTATTTAACCTCTTGTTCACCAATGGTCACCAACAATATGGAAGATCTACGGTCTCTCGTGTCTAGAATGAATGAAGTATGTATGAAGAATGGGTTAATGATGAATCTAAGTAAGTCTTAAGTCATGCTTAGATGGTTTGGGCAAGTATAGTTGTTAGAGAGTTGTCCTGGTAAGACTAGGTTCAATCCTCGTCAAATAAGTCACCCCTTTCTCTTCTTCCTTTTAATGTTGTTAATTTTAGTTCCTTGAGTCTATCTACGTATTGCGGGTCTATCATCTAGTATCATGCCGTTACACGGTGGCTCACCTGAATGCCCGTCTGGTTAACATATCGCTCATAGTAGGCGGCCACAGCGCGCACCGGCGCTCTCTGGTCAGGGCGTGCACCAGGGATTGTCTCCCGCTGAGGTAGTGCCATCCAGCGGGCGGGGCTCAGGGTGGCCACGCAGGGGTCCAGGCGGTGCCACAGTCCCCCCGGGCGTCCCCTACCCAGCACCACGTGGTCTATCTGAAATCAAACATTTTGAACGTTAGTTATCTCGTCCCAGGAGGGGCTAAAAGAAAAGATTAACCGCTTCAAGGAAGACACGAAAAGCAACAGGAATCAAAATGAGCACTTTAACCACCAGCTTGCCCCACATTTTAACAAAAAGGTCAGGATTGCCCGGGAAAAAACGTTAACTCATTACAAAGAATTTACCGTAATTACGTTATTTTCTATGTAAGTTTATAATGATAATATTTGTTTTCCATAGATAATTTTTTTTTTTTTTTTAATATTAACTCCACACAGGAGGCCCTGAAGAAAATAATTTCCCTCAGGGCCTATGTCATCTTTGGGGATGCTGTGTGGAGGGTCTTTTTGTGGAGAGGAAGGAGTGAACATGGGTCTTGAAGAGTCCCATGTTGTAGGAGGGAGGAAACACAGAGGCCGGCAGTTCGTTCCACAGCCGAGCTGTTGAACTTAAGAACGAATCGTAGAAGCGACCCGTTCTCATGTGACAAGTGTCAACCGTGTACAAATGTTGGGCGCGCGTTTTGCGTGTATCTCGACTACGCACCGGTGCCGAAGGGATCAATGACGCTAGTTCCTCAGAACATCTTCCATTGTAATACCGATAGAACAAGGACAGCATACCTACCTGACGCCTGTGCTCTAAAGATTGCAGTCCGTTTGTTAAGATTGGGGAATCTATCAAACGGACCGCCCGTTTTTGCACAGAGTCAAGGGTTTTTTTCAGGTATTTAGGGGCTCCGGACCAGAGATGGCTGCCAAATTCGATAGTAGAGCGCACTTGCGAATAAACAGACAATGTGAAAAAAAAAAAAAACATTTTTATCGTAATCAGTTTTATATTCATAAAAGGTTTTTTTTTTAAACGTGCGTTATGGATACTATTTTTTTATTATAGATGCATCCTTCTTCTTTTGATTGATACCAAAAACAGTTATACGTCTTCCTAAAATGTTAAAAGTTACAAGCTTTCATGCGCTTTCAAATATTTCTATGCAGGCAAAAAAAGCGGCGTGTTTTGCTAAATGACAGTATAAAGATGCGCTGACACGTTGGCGGTGGAATTTTAACAAAAGGTAAATAAAAAAAGCATGTTTTAAATAAAATTAAAATATCATTCGCTTAACCAACTATACTATAATTTAAATGATTATTAACTTATTGTTTTTTATGTAAACAAACGACCGACAGCGTTGAAACAAGATTCAGTTACGTCTGAAGATATTCGTTAATAATTTACACAAAATATATTAATAATTTTTGTACTAATAGAAGCGGGAAAGAATAAGTAACGATTTAACATATTATGATTTTATAAAAATAAAGTGGTACCTCGACATACGAGTGCCCCATCATACGAGTTTTTCGAGATACGAGTTGGCGAGCGAGTGATTTTTTGCTTTGAGTTACGAGCGAAATTCGAGATACGAGTTAGGTTTAGCAGGTCAGCCGGTATGTCGATATGAACCCGGTATGTCAGTAGAGGAGGAGATTGTGTCTCTGGGGAAATCCATGGGTCTAGAGGTGGAAGAGAGAGACGTGAACGAACTCGTCGAGGAACTGACGACTGAGGAGATACAAGAGTTACAGTCACAGCAGCATACGGATGTTATGCAAGAAATTGGTTTCGAGGAGTCAGAGGAGGAGGAGGTTATTTCCACAAGTGAGATAAAGGAGATCTTAGGAATGTGGGAGAGAGTTTCACAGTTCGTGGAAAAGAAACAGTTGCAACAAGTCGTGCATCTGATCTTTTTAACTTGCCTAACTCATTTCCGGAACATTCTGAGAGGGAGGAAGAAACAAACCTCCTTGGACATGTTTTTTTCTAAACGGCCTACAGGTGAAAGCGAGAAAAATGTAGCGAAAAAGGCAAAGACCAGTAAGGATATCTAATTTATTTATTTACATTTTCTTTTTCGTTTTTGTACAATAAATATTTGTCATTTATAAATACGTTTTTATTATTCAAAACCAAGTAAAAAAAAAAAATAGGGGAGACATTTTGGGGGTTGGAACGGATTAATGGTAGTCTAATTGTTTTGTATGGGGAAATCTGCATCGATATACGAGTAATTTAAGATGCGAGCAAGGTTGCGGAACGAATTAAACTCGTATGTCGAGGTACCACTGTATATTCATATTTGTACTGAAAGATCGTCTGAAACACAAAATAATACCATTACAAAACTTTGAAACTTAATAAATGTCAGGGTTATCAATCTAAAATCTTTAATAAAAGAATGTCTAATTCAGTGATTACACGGAGAATAAGTTTTATTTCTGATTTCTGAATTAGAAGAGTAACTCGGACGATTTTTGTGCGATATCGATATAAAGCAGGGTACTCACCTAACCGTGTAACATTTAACGTATCTGATACTGTATCGAGTGAGTACGTAGGCGCGAGCCTACTGCGAGCCGCTCGCGGGTGGAGCGCAGTGTGCTCGCAGCGACCCTGTTTCACTGCGAGCACACTGCGAGCACACTGCGAGCACACTGCGAGCACTAAAGGCGGATCTGGGAGCTTGTAACTGGATACGCGGTTACCGTGGACGAGCCGTACCCACTTGCAGATTGATACAGTATCAGTTACGTTACACGTTACACTCTTGGTGAGTACCCTGCTTAAAAGTGGACTATGCTGTTGAGAATGGGCAAGTGAGTGATTAAAAACAGCAGTAGGGGTTATAGGAAGAAACCAAACTCAGTGAAACATTACACTTCTTCAAGTAGAAGCCAACAACACTTATGCACTCGCTAATTACTCGTGGGATCACAACATATACCTACTTCTATTAATTACTACAAGAAGTTAAAATTAAAGTTGTGCTATTAATTCACCAAGGGCCGGTAGTTTCACAGTACCTTTAATAACAGAACTTCAATATTAACTTTGAAATTTGATGAATGGTTTTGTTTTCTCTCAAAAAAAAAAAAATAATGTAATTTTATTTTATTTTTACATTGACGAATTGAAATAAAATCATTTTAAATCGTTAATGACAAATACATTAGTAATTTAAATCGTTAATGACGAATACATTAATAATTTAAATCGTTAATGACAAATACATTGATAATTTAAATCGTTAATGACAAATACATTCAAAATTTGAATCGTTAAAGACAAATACAATAATAATTTAAATTGTGCCATTTTCGATCTGTCGCCAGAACGACATTCATTTTTATTTGTGAATATGGTGGCGTTGATTTCACTCCGGGCAGTGTCGAAAGTAAATATCTGATTGTCTCTGTAATTTGTCAACAAAAAATTATTATATGATAAAGAAAATTTAAAGGCATGTATCCCAAGGCAAATATTTTTAAATACAAATTTCAGCTACACAAATCCTACAATTTATTATAATATCCCGTGATATTTCACAGCTCTGCGCTAGTGATGCAACAGAAATGATGCAATTCATATGCAAATAATAAGGAAACATATTAAGATATTGCACAATGTTTAATTTTAATAAAAACACTTACTCGCCAAATTACACAACGGGTTAAACAATAATATCATTCATTTTTTATCTAAACATTTCAACATTTTGTGCAAGTAATGCTGATGCTATCACCCCAACGGTTGAAAACAGTGGAAATTTCCATCGTTTGACAAACTTGAATGGAGCGGCTATCTATAATATTTATTACACTGCTTCAACCATTGAGATTTGAATGGACGCTACCTACAAGAATGTACAGTCAAGTATGTATTCCTCTCTTATCGGGGGAAATTGATCTAGCATTTTCATATACATACTCCGTGGATGAACAGTTAAGATCCTTAAATACCAATCCAGAGGTTGTGGGTTCGAATACCGGAGTGCACAAATAAATTTTATTAAATGAACAGGTTTTTCTTTGTTGTTTTTCTTTCTGTAAAATGTAAGGACAGGGGAACTGTTATATCGCTACCCGGTTGAGCAGCATTGTGAGGCGGGTTAAAGTAGGGGCTGTAGGAAGGGATTTATTGATGTCTTGAAGAGGCCTGGACTCAGAAGCCGGTAGCTAGTTCCACATACGAGTTATACAAAAACAAGTCGAAGAAACGACCCTTTCTCATGAAGTCAACATCAACTGTGAACGGGTGTTCCGCTCTTGTCCGTCTAGTTTCACGCACATGCACTGGTGTGATGGAGATCAATGCTGCTAGGACCTTAGAGCAGGCTCCAATGAAATATCTTTAGAATAGACTCAGCATGCCTACATTTCTTCTATGAATTGAAGGTGGCAATCAGTCTGTTAACAACGGATAGTCATTCAGATGGACCACCCTCCTTTGCACAGAATCTAGTATTTTGGGGCTCCAGCCCAGAGGTGGCTCCCAAATTCTATTAAGGTTGGCAGCTGGTCATTATTAGAGAATCTGTTAGCCCTATACAAGACGTTTGTATTATTTAACATAAATTTAATTAATGCTTAAAAAATATATATGTGTGTACCATATTTGCGTCACTGGTGAAATACCAGCATTGAGAATCAAAATGTCGCTATAAATGGTTTTAGCCATGTTTGATGACCAGATGTGACCCAACCTTCTTCTTCCCCATCTACTTCGCTTCTCCCTTCCCTTCACCCTCACAACATGCTCTAAAGTTCTACTGGCAGTTGGCACTTTCAAAATGAATACCGCACAAGAGTCCCAACTGCCCGAATCTATTGGGACGACAGCTTTCCCAATTAGGGTATATTGTGAGACTGGAAGAGATGTGAAATGGGAAGATGAGAAAGTACCCGGCTTTTCATATCTGATCGACAATTACGGCTTAAGTAATTTCAAGCGTAAAAGGAGAATAAGGTGGAGGTATTAATTTATCTTTCTACAAACAAGAGAATTATTTTCTCCATGTGCTACCATCGTAAAGCCCGCGATTACAAAAAGCTAATATTGAATGTCAAAACAGGTACACACGTGTCACACTATAATCTGTGTTTGGAGGTCATTAAGTAAGTATTTTATGATGTAAATTCGTTGCAAAGTCCTTGAGGTGTTTTTCACAAAACACCATAGAGAATGAAGAAGAAAAGAGAAATGCCAAGTGGGCGGTTTCGTAATCCAAAAGTCTGACTATTCTTTATTTAAATTTCAAATGCAGAAGTTTCACCATCATTATGAAATTCAAATAGGGCGGCGATATTCAAATGGGACGGCGATATTCAGATGGGACGGCGATATTCAAATGGGACGGCGATATTCAAATGGGACGGCGATATTCAAATGGGACGGCGATATTCAAATGGGACGGCGATATTCAAATGGGACGGCGATATTCAAATGGGACGGCGATATTCAAATGGGACGGCGATATTCAAATGGGACGGCAAAAGGTATTAATTCAGTGGCAACACTGGAGGCATTTCTTGTGTTCTTCTTTATTCAACTCTCGGTGAACTGGTTTTAGGGGGTAAGTGTTTGATCTTTTCGCTACCAGGATAATTACAACCAGAGGCGACTATAAGGATCCAGTCTTGGTAGGTCATTTGAAAAAAATGTGTGACTGATCTTTATTTGATATTGTGAAAAATCCCCATATATTATTATATATATCAATTTTTTTTATTTTTTTTTTTTTTTTATTAATACAAGACTTAGAGGGTACATATAGTTTTTTTGATATTTCACCCTCCATGCTAGGGATGACCCTGTGTTATGGCGGGTGAATTTTACAGTTTGAATAGAATCTATACATTACTATGGTATGAAAAAATAATAATAATAATTGTGAAGAGCTAGTTAGGGTTGCAAGAAGAGAATGAAGAAGTTAGAGAATTATAAGAAGATTATAAGATTATAAGAATTACTCAAATTATTAGTAAATAGATCATACTAATTATTTATTTACATACTATACCGCTAAGTTAGGGAATAAGGATTATGTTATGTTAAGTGTTTAAATGTTTATTATGTGTTGTATGATTATGTATTATGTGTTACAATAAGTTATGTTTTGTCTGAAAGGTGATTAAATTGATAGAGTGTAGAATGAATGGGTATTGTAATTGTAATGTATTCCGTGTGTAAGGATCCATTTCGTAATTTGTTTTTTAAAGGAATGGGGTTGACTCGCGGTTTTTAGGTTTTCAGGGATAAGGTTAAAGATTTTAGGAGCTAGAAAGAAAAATTGTCTTTGGGCTGACGTGGTATGTAGTGAGGGTACTTTGTAGTGACCGTTGGTTATTGTTCTGGTGGAGTAGTTGTGTTGTAAAAGAGTTTTGTTTTTATATTTGAACAGGAAATGTATTAGCGAAAATTTTAGGTGGAGTTGTCGTATATTTAAGACCTTATACTCTATGAAGAGTCGAGTGGAGGGGTATCTTGTCGGTCGCTTGTTAATGACACGTATTACCATTTTTTGGGCTTTTAGAAGAGGTTCAATGGTAGATTGTGCACAACCACCCCAGATTATAATGCCGTAAGCTAGTAGGGATTGGCAGAGAGCGTAGTATACAGTTTTAAGAGTTGAGGTAGTAAGGATATTTCTTAGATTTCGAAAAGCATAAGAGAGCTTGCGGATGCGTGGGGTTAGACTGGCCAAGTGGTGATCCCAACGAAGATGTTGGTCAATGATGACCCCCAGGTATCTTATGTGAGTGACTTGTTCCAGAGCTGGGCAATTACAGGAATAGCAAGTTCTCAGACAGGAGTGAATTATTATCTTCTGGTTGTTGGTAGGTTGGGTTGCAGCTGACAGACTGAAGGTTAAGAATTTGGTTTTTCCAGCATTAAGTGTAAGGAGATTATCATCTAACCATTTTTTTATAAGGTCTATGTCGTTTTGAGCTATGTCGAATGCTCCTTTCCAGTTTTTATGTCGGGATATAAGCACAGTGTCATCTGCAAAAGATATTAGTTTTCCGGTTATGGGAAGGTTACAGAGTTTATTTATATAAATGAGGAACAGAATAGGGCCTAGGACACTTCCTTGTGGGACTCCGAATTGGATAGGTAAAGGGTTACTTACAGATATGTTGTTAATTTTAACCGTTTGCGATCTATCAGTTAGGTATGATGAGAACCAGTTAAGAGTTCTACCTCGAATACCTATTTGAGTTAGCCTTTTTAGAAGTATGGGGTGGGAAACCGTGTCAAAAGCTTTGGCTAAGTCTAAGAATATGGCTAAGCAGGAATCGCCTTCATCCAGGGTGTTAGTGATCTTATCAGTCAAGTCTAAGATTGCAGATTCTGTGTTTAGGTTGTTTTGAAATCCAAACTGATTAGGCGAGAGAATCTTCTGGGTTTCTAAATGGGAGACAAGCCTACTTTTAACGATTTTTTCAATGATTTTCGACAAGACACTTAGCAAGGAAATGGGTCTATAGTTTTCTATATTTGTTTTGTCACCACCTTTATGTATTGGGATAACCATTGCATGTTTAAGTTGGTGAGGGAAGGAACCGCTTTTAAAGCTTAGATTAACGATGTGTTTTAACGGCTTGGTAATCAAGTGAACTATGTGTTTTATTATGTAGGGAGAAATATTGTCATTACCAGCAGCACTGTTTGTTTTAATGGTGAGGATTGTGTCAACGATTTCTTTAGTAGAGGTTGGGGCTAGAGTGAATTCGGGGTGAAGAGAGTTCTGTTGTCTTACCCGTGGGGAAAAGAGTTTTTGTGTTTTGTTGGTCATTTTCAGGATGTTGTTGGCTAAGTTCGTACCGATGTTACTGAAAAAATGATTGGAATGATCGGCTAGGGTTTTTGGGTCATTATGGATTTGGATATTTTTCCCATTAATAACGAGTGATTGAATTTTGTGTGAGGTTTTTTTGTTTTCTGAGATGTCATTGACTACGTTCCAGATTACTTTACTGTCATATCCTGATTCTTCAATTTTTTTTTTATAATAGTTTTGCTTAGTTATTATTATTAGATTATTGCAAATGTTACGATACTTTTTATAGAAGCGCAAGAGTTGGGGGTCTGGGTTGTTTAGGGCTTGTTTGTGGAGTCTGTCTCTTTTGCGTATACAGAAGATAAGACCATTTGTAATCCATGGTTTTAATTTCTTTTTTTTGTTGGATGGCGTTATAATGGGGAAAGTAGCGTGATTAATGTGAGCAGTTAGTGATGCAGAGAAATTTTCTAGGGCTTCATTGACGTTTTCAGAAAGCAGGATAGATTCCCATTTTTCTTCTTTAAGATTCTTCATCAGATGATCCATTACAACAGTTTTATGGGAAGGATTGCTGGGCTTAGGGGGAGATGATTTAGTGTTGTGTAGTTCAAGAATGGTAGAGTAATGGTCAGTTACAGTGGATTCGAATACAGCTGAGTTAGCAGTTCGCTTTGATCTAACCATAATGTGATCTATGCATGTCTTAGTAGTGAGGGTGACTCGTGTAGGTGTGTTGATATAGGGTATAAGGCCATGTAGTGCCATTAGGTTTAAGTAATTTGTAGTGTGGGGGCTGGATTCATTTAGGATGTCTATATTGATGTCACCGATTATGATGAGATCATTGGTTTTTTCATGAATAAGTTTTTCTAGAGAGTATAGAAAAGGGGTGACATTGTTGGACTTAGGGGAGCGATATATGGCCAGAATATTTAAGTTGTCGATTGTGATATTAAGGCAATTTGCATGGTCGAGTGTAATTTCAGATACTGTATGTGTTAGGTTAGATTTGGCATAAACTATGACCCCGTCAGATTGTGACCTGTGGTGAGACGTGTTGTACACAGAGTAGTTGTTTATTACTTTCGGGATGTAATTAGCGCTAATCCAGCACTCAGACAGTACAATGATATCAAATTCATTTCCTAAGTCAGTAAGTAGAACAAGTAGGTTATCAAAATTTTTTTTTTGACTACGGATATTCATGGCAAATACTTTTAGAGCTTCTGATTTGGAGATAGTTTTTTTTAGTGCATTTATATTGCTTGTTGTTTGTGTTGTGTTATTAAGGAAGTACTCAATAGAGTTAATTGGGTCCATTGTGGGCATCTGTGTATGGTGGGTGTTTGTGTTCATCAGCGACTGGGTAATTTAGGTTTATGTGTAAGTTTGTTGATAAGCCATGAATATTGTTATAGGTGGTGATTTTCTGGTTCTTAGGGTCAAATACAATTGTATATAAATAATATTTTGGTATTGCAGGGTAATAAGCAATGTTTACATAAAGACTGTTGTAATAGAAAGATATAATCATTAAGTAATGTTTAGAGAGAAAGTAAGAATTGTGGCTATAGTATGCTGTTTTTGTATATTTATAGAGAATGAGAGTGGTGTGATTGTAGAGGATTACGATGTAGGCAAGACTAGGAAAAAATAAGCCTGGATAATTTGGATTTAGTAAGTTACATTTACGTGTAATGATAGTAATGCTATTGTTAATTAAAATATGTTTTGGGTGGTTAAAAAGGTATAGAGTGGCAGTTCTTGGAAATGTGTGCATGATGACATTAAATATAGGCATACCGTGTATCTTTAGTCATATAAGTTGGCGTTTCACTCGTTCAATATCTTCTTCATTGTGTATTGATATTATGTTCGAGTCGTCGGTCTGCCTAAGTAAGATACGGCCAGATTTTATCCATGTGTATTTGAAGTGATGATCTCTAGCAAATTTTTTTGTCTGGGCCAGTAGAAATTTGCCTTTTGCAGTTATGTGTTCCGAGATGTAGATTCGATTTCTTTCCTGCGAGAATCCAAGATCTACTGTGTTAAGCTTGTTAAGATTGCTATTAGTCGATTTTATATATGATTTAATCTTGTCTAAAAAGGTGTCTCGAGCTTGGGTGTTGTTGAATGTCGCTATTATGGATCTTGTGGTTTTTTCGGATTTTTTTTGTCCCAGCCTGCAGATTTTTATGATTTCGGGACTCAGAGGAGAAGTGGTGTTGCTGTGGTTAATAATTTTTGATATTTTCTTCATTAATTCCATGTTGTTTTCAGCAGATGTCTCGGGAACGCCTCTTATATCGATGTTACAGAGAAGGCTTTGATATTCCAGTCGATCAATTTTTTCTTCTTGTTTGGAGATTATGTTTTGTAAGACAGCATACTGATTTTTTAATTCGATTGCTTCTGAGTTGATTTTAGCATTTGATTTTTCGACAGAATCTAGACGGTTCTTCATTTCTTGTTGTTGGTCAGCAACAAATTGAATGGATTTTATGATTTCGTTGTTCTGTAGGGCGATTGCTTCATATTTATTTAGAAAAAAATCGATTTTTTTCTCTACAAGATTCATTACTTCATTTTTTAATGTTTGAATTTCCGATGTGAATATTTCTGTAGTTAGGATGGTGCGGTGAGCGCCATCTGTGTTTGTGGGTATGATACTTTCTGTGTTATTGGGCAGAGCAGTTTCCAGTTTCTGTGGTTGGATTATCTGTTTTGGTTGTTTGGCAATAGATGGCAGGTCTTCGGTTTTTGTTGTTTTGTTTGGGAATTTTGGGTTTTTTATGTTTGTTATGCAGGTTTTACATTTCCACTGTGAGCTTCTTGCAGTGCGGCGAGATGTTTCAGAGATATCAGCACAGGCAAGGTGGAAGATGCCTTCGCAGATGCAGCATGAAGTGCAGTCTGAGGGGTTATCGATGTTTATTCCACAGGTAGAGCACTTAGTATTCATGGTAGATGTTTTTTGATTCAGTCTTTGAATAAGCTTTTAATAATCCACTAAAATTTTTAACTAAATAATGAGGAACACCACTGAGTTATTTTCACTTTTTGATTTGTAGTGATAGCCGAAACGTTTAGATCAAGTGACAGTTGTAGAGATGTTATGATGAGGTTTAAGCACTAAAGAATCCACTTCTTGAGATAAGAATTGCAATTGTGCACAATGTCACGGACTCTAAATACATATTACGTTAATATAGTAAATTGGAAATAAATACACAATCCATGTACTTACGGCAAATTATTTTTAAGATATTAAGTTTTAATGTAGTTGTGCACAACATTATAGTAAATAAAATAAGAGTTAGATTCTATTTGACAATGATCTTTTACGTTTTTTGTTTTGTTTCATTCTAAATCGATAACAACATAAATAACTATTCCAAACCTTCCCAAACTATCCAACTGAAAAACAACAGTTGTTCAACACACTACAAGCGTGTAAAATGAAAAACCGACATTTATTTATGTAACCATCTCTGTAAAACATAATATTCATCGTGTTGTCTCCCGCACGGTCATGACCTAAGCGTCCCTAAGCTTTCTTCGGTAGGGCTTTCTTTCTTAGCGCGCGTAGGGACAGTAGATGCCAAAGTGGACATTCTTTAATTTGACCCAGCGAATCGTATGGACTTGTGAATGAAAGCTTCTATTAGAGACAACAGATGTCACTGCTCGTCACTCGCCGCCGCCGCTGTTTCGCGTTACATTTTTAAATAAATAAAGAATAAGACCAGTTGTTTTGATCCACTTTTAACATTTAGGTTTTTAAGAAAATTAATGTTGCTAATTTAGATACCAATGAAATTGATTATATGTTCAAGAAAAAATTCGATAAAAGAACGTAATGAAAATTTTTGATTAATTTCACCCGAATTAAAATAAAAATGACCTTACTTTTGGAAACACATACAACTACAGCACACTTCTATCAGTGTATCCCGTCAGTGGCTGCAATAATTCTGTGACTTATTTAATTTTTGGACAGTTAAACAGATATTTTAAAGCGGCGTAGCTCATGATGGGTATGACTGATGAATATAGTTGACCTACAAATTTCAGAGCTCAGTGCAAAACATTTTTTTAGTGTATCGTACAATCAGATTTCTGTTTTATATTTGAGATATTGCATAATAGAGATTTGACAAAGAAAAAGTAGGTTATCTCAAATGAGATAAAAATAATTTCTTTACATAAGCATTTCTAAATAATTATTATTAATCTTATAAGATGTACTAACCCCAACTACATAACATAGCAACCAGCGATGGGTCATTTACGACTCATTTTATTTAGAGCGTTACCAGCTCAATATTTTCATTTGACTCAATTGAACAACGGCTCAACTGAACGACGGCTCAATTGAACGACGGCTCAACTGAACAACGGCTCAATTAAACGACGGCTCAATTGAACGACAGCTCAATTGAATGACGGCTCAATTGAACGATGGCTCAATTGAACGATGGCTCAATTAAATGGTAGCCGTGAGCTCAGAGCCTTTGAGCAATGAAAATACTGCGCTCGCCCAATACATCTACCCCGGTACGGCTTTCCCGATACGTCTTCCAGCTCCCCAACGTAAGCGTATGAATCAGCGTACATAATGTACCGGTACGACGCCTACGATGTACCACGAGAAAAATAAGATGCTAGCTAGTTAGTAGGTGTATGTACATATGTCCAATTCCACATGTCGCACTGTCAGATGCCATGCACGTCTCTTGAGTATTTTTTTTTTTTTTAAAGCGGAGACGGTTTACATGTAGTTCCCGTGAGCACTTAGGTCATAGGCCCATTGTGCTATCTCCCATTTTACCTCAATCCTTTAACAACAACCCAGTCCCTTTAATAGAGTTCACCAGGGTTGTCATTGGGTATGTGGCTATGTCTTCTGGTTCTACTGTATGTCTCTCCAGGTATCTGAGCCTAGTTCCCACCAGGGCGGGACATTGGCACCAAAGGTGAATTGGAGTCTCTTCATCCTCTTCACATTTCCTGCATCTGTTGGTGTTTTCTACTCCCAATATGTGCATATGTCTCCTGAGATGGCAGTGTCCAGTTAGTAGTCCTACCAGTGCCCTCAGTGAGTTTCTGTCCATATCGAGTAGTTTCTTGGTTCGTCTAGGGTCTGGTGCTTTTATGAGTTCTTTGGATTGTCTCATTCCAGGTGCCCTCTCCCATTCTTTGCGGTGCTGGGATTTGACCCACCTATCAATACGTCTCTGAGTATGTAATAACAATTAATATAGATAATATGGATAATTTTAAGGGCGCTATTTTATAAAATATCTCCCGATAAAAGAGTAACCGTTCAATGGAGGCGGGGTACGATTTACACGGGAGTCGTATGAATTCGGCTCATCAAAAATAGCTAGCTCAATTATGTGACTCGTTCATGAACAATAGCAACATATTAACAAATCTATTAAAATCTTCTATAAAAAAATGAGTAATTGATATTTCCGTTTCTATATCACATCATTAAAGGTTTATTGCTGGTTGATTACAACAAAAGATTACATATGGGAAAAATTAACGCAATGAGAAATGGAAAATATGTTTACAAAAGATAAAGTGAATGAAAAGAAATATTTAACGATATGATTTGAGATTTTATTGGCCAAAAGTATTTTCATGTTTTATTTTTGGGGTTTTATGCAGTGTTACGCTTCCTCCTTCTTTAGCCAACGTTTCGGACAGTGTTACAGTATCAAATATACAAACGTATCCATCAAAATTCACAGAGATTTAACATTTCATTATTGTATTGAAACTGAAATATCTTGCCTGTGCAGGCCTTACTGTAGGACAAAATATTGATTCAGAATATATATGACTGTGAATATAAAAATAAATTGGAACATGAACACAATACTAGGTTCACAAAGAATGAAAGTATGCTTGTTCCAAAATATAGCAATAAACACAGACAGCGAACCCTAGAATATAACGTTCCCAAAATATACAACATGTTGCCAAGTAACATCAAAAATTGTAAATTCGCAAAGAGATTAAGATATATGCTGAAAACATAACTCATGTAGAAATACTTTATACTAATCATCACTATCAATCAATAGTTATCTGTGAGCCAATAATCATAATCTGAATATCTTATAATTAGCAACAATATTATGTATATCTATAACTAGTATGTAATAGTATAGGGTTTTCCAATAAGAGGTGTTATTTTGATATTCATAGAAACTTTTCTCGTAAAAGATCAATAGTTTCGTTGCTTGTGTGGCACGTAGCGCCGTCTTGTTGAAAGTAAACGTTGTCCAGATCAATACCATCCAATTCCGGCCATAAAAAATCATTTATCATCTCTCGATAGCGCAATCCATTCACCGTAACTGTTGCTCCAGCCTCATTTTCTAAAAAGTAAGGTCCAATGACTCCGCCGGACCATAAACCGCACCAAACAATCACACGTTGAGGATAGAGAGGCTTTTCAACAATAACTCTTGGGTTTTCCGAGCACCAGATGCGACAATTTTGCTTGTGGTGGAAATGGGCCTCATCACTAAAGATGATTTTTCTATGGAATTCTGGATCATTTTCACGCATTTCAAGGATATTGGTGGTTATGGTGATTATTTGACTGATGTTATTTTTCACTATTAACCACTCGGAACATTAGAACGTCAAAAGACGTAAATATGATAATAGCGGTCAAGACATTAGTACGTCTTTTCACGTAAGCGCGCGAGATTTTACAAAAATCGATTTATTTCCATCACTAGTATACGGATTGCCATGATTTAAAAAACAGAGTATCGATAATGAATAACGCTACGCGTCTGCATTCAAAAATATCTATGGAATCTAAAGGTGCATTATCTGAGTCGATTGAATCTGTCAGCTTGTTCGTTCGTAATTTATTGCGTTTTTAAATAATTTATTAAAAATATTTTAGTTTGGACGGTTAATATTTTGAGGTGACCAATAGTTTTTAATTATATTTCTTCAATATATAAAGTGTTATTTCTTTATGATACTCAGAAAAAAGTACATTTTTCACAGCTTTGAAATAATGGTCAGCGATTTTTACATATTTTTGACGTTTTCAGAAAATGTATATTTAGAAACACAAATATTTACGTATAACAAAACAATACGATAGTGAATTTCATAATCTTTCCAAAACATTTTTTAGAATGAGGCTACGTTTCCCAAAACGTGAGTTATGAAGCTTTTAACAAAACTCGTGAATAACACAAAAATTTCCGCGTTTTGACAGTTCGCAAAGGAACACAAAGTAAATAAAAGTCCTTTTCTGAGAGGTTAACGGCATACCTTCCTCTTTATAATGAAATAAACATTCGATCATTTATATTAAAAAATGGCATTTTTCTTTGAATATCAAAATAACACCTCTTATTGGAAAACCCTGTATTATGTACACATATTTACATTGTAAATTAAAATGTACATCCTATTGATAAACTGCTTATTGTAGTTTAATGGGATAAAAAAAAATTCGTTTGATTGGATAAAAGTGTGTTTATCTGATTGGATAAAAGTGTGACCTGCATGGTAAGTAAATTTTTATGTATTTGTTTGTAGATAATTAGAAGAGTTTAGGAAGTCATAATTGCATAGCGCCCTTGAAGTGATTTTTCACGAAAACCATAAAAATTATCCAATTATGATTGTAGTTTGTACCTGTCTTTCCGGGTAGTATTTCCAGGTGAGCATTGATGGATTGTCCGACCCCATATCGGCTCCTGGATGCATCAAACTATCCACCTGGAAAATTAAAATACATACAATTATTGCTTAACCCTTATAAGACGGAAATTATTATAAGCATTATTTTCTCCATGAAATATCCATACAAATTGAAAGTATCTCTCCCGAGTAAAAATAAATGCCGCCGATGGGAATTGAACCTGCACCTTCTGATGTCCGGTCAGGTGCTCTGGACCACTGAGCTACGTCGGCTTATTCCCATAACAGGACATCAAAAGGTGCGGGTTCAATTCCTGTCAGCGACATTTATTTTTACCCGGGAGATATTTTCAATTTGTATGGATATTTTAGGCGAGTAATTAATGTTTATAATAATTTGTTATCCTTTGTGCTATGCATAAAAACCTTGTCTTATAAACATTAGTTTATCAATATAGGTTTGAATTTTGTAAATATCTCAGGGCCAAATTTAATATTTAAAATTATATTTTAAATAATAGACACGATTGTACAAAATCATTTTTTTTACTTTGGAATTTTCATTGACAGTAACGAAATGCGTTAAAAACTTCTAAAAAACCTAGTTCTACACGTTGCACACTGAAGTGCACCTCAAGGTAGAGCTAATTTCACTGGACTGCAAATGTAGCCAGCCGCACAATAGGGGTTAATGTTTGTACGGCATGTAAATAAAAATCTTGGACCTCTGCTAGAAAACAGATCATACAGAATTAAAATGACTCATGCACTCGAAAATGCAATCAAACATGAAACCATCGTAAGTTCCGTAGGACTTGTACTAATATTGAATGGTCTAGGCACGTTTAGAGTGAAAGATATTTTCAGTATAATCTAGTAAAAGACCAACCAATAGAATACAAGAACTTTTGAAACGTTTAAAAGTCAAATAAAAAAGACTGTAAGCACCGGTTTTTTTCACCCAAGACAACTCAAGTCTGTCCGAAGAAACCTTCCTACAGAAACAACAAAACTAGTTATCAACTCTTACGTAGTCTCAAGTCTCGTTTACTGCAACGGCATTTATGCCAGCCTTCCAAAATATCAAATTGACAAACTTCAATCAGTGTTTAATGCAGCAGCATGGCTCATAACCGGGGTTTCAAAATATTCGCACATTTCAGAACACCTTCGTAACCTTCACTGGTTCAAGTGCCCCGAAAGAATCCAGTACAAATTGTGCTGGATGGTGTTTAAATCCATCAATGAAATGGCCCCACCCTACATCTCTGAACTATGCGTCTCTGAAAACACTGGTCTGAGGCAGTCAACTCTTGGATCAGCAACATCATCAGCTGTAGGCAAACTGATAGAACCTAAGCGCAAGCCAAATACTAAGTTTGGTGATCGCGCTTTCGGAGTATCTGGGTCGAAGGCTTGGAATAAACTCCCTCCGGAACTAAGATCCATAACAACTCCAACAGAATTCAGGTCTAAACTAAAAACTTACCTTTTGAAGCTGTCGTACCCTTAAAATAAATATACCATTCCTGAGAGAAAGTCCAGTTATATCCAATTTTCTAATTATGTCCTAAATCCTGTATCTAAATTTCGCTAATAAATAATTAGATAATTTTAATTAAGTGTTAATCTCAAGTGACCTACCAGGTAAGTATTGTACTGTATATTATCTCCATAAATAGTCAGTAATAACATAGATCACTGTAGAAATGTATTATAAATTTGTACAGCGTCCTTAAGGTGATTTTGCACAATAACGACGCTATACAAGTCACCCAATTATTATTATTATTATTTAAATGGCATTAGCCATGTTTGGTGACGAGATCTGAATTGCACATTACTCCCCAAGCATACTCTTCCTCTTATCCTTCTCCCTCTCAATGAATTTAACCTCACAACATACCCCAATTGGGGGTGCAGTTGGAATTTTTGTGAAGTTTTCACATAAAAAATAAATTCAATTTATTGAAATAACTTTTGAAGTTTATACAAGATCAATGTAATATTTAATATTTGAAGAAGGAGATAATATTTATAAATGTAAATGAAACAGAAAAGACAAAGAAAATTAAAAGGTGCAACTGGGAATCGAACCTAAGACTTCTATCTTACCGGGACAACACACTATCACTGAGCTATTGAAATCTCATAGTTCAATTCAAGAATTACCAATATTATCCTCAATTAATTAATTAGCTCAGTTAGACTGTTACCTTTTTATTTTCTGTTTCATTATTCGTTTAGATTCATTAATATTGTCATATTCTTCAATGTTTAAATAATAATTTTTTAATGAATGACAGCTGTAGATGTATGATCAAAATGTGGAGGTTCGCAAAGAATTCAAGGTTGACGAAAACGTAATGAGTAATATAAGAAAGGGACGCTTAGATGAGCACGTAGAGCGAATGAGCATGGAAAGGATTATAAGGAGAATATATAACGTGAAAATGTGAATGGTAGCAGAAATCGGGGACGCCCGAGGAAGATATGGCACGATCAAGTGAATCAGATACATGAGTCAGGCCATGTCAAGAGTCAGAATAATAGAAGAATATGTATTAATGTGAATGAGGCAAGGAATGTGTGCTAAGACCGAGTTGTTTGGTGATTCGTCTTCGCTGCCTACCCTTGCGGGAGAAACGGCGTGATAGTTAGTTAGTTAGTGGACATCCCAGTGGAAGGGACCCAGAATTGGACCGAGGAAGAGGTGGATAGAACTCGTGAAAGAGGACTGGAAGTAAATGAAGGACGACCGGTCGGTGTTCGAGTTGACATCGCGCTTGGGTCCCACCCAGGCGTAGTGTGTTCAATTCCTCGGCTGGCTAAGTCCTCCATCACAACACAAGCAACATTTTCAGCTTAAGGGCCTTCCTTACTAGCGATCTCAATCGTTGTATGAAGAATCATGAATTGTCAGATTCAAACGACAATCTAAGTTATTAATCGTCAAAATATCGATAATGTAGCCACGCTAGGCTATCATAAATACATTTTTCTGTCGAGATATATGTTTTTACTAACAATTTATTTTCGTTAAATACTATATAATGAACATCGAAGAATTCTCCTACTCATTCGGCTCTATGAGGTGGCCGTGAATGCACGCTTTCTACGGTCCGTCGTGTCAATATTTTTTCAAAGTTCGAAATTCCGCGTAATTATTACACTTCCATGAGACGTTTCAACAATATTCCACTCTATGCGTTGCGCGTAGGGACTATAATAGTGTGTCGCCTTTTTTATGTTTCATCTGTGCGTTTCCGTCGAAGCTGTGTAGTGTCAAATAGTATTATTAAGAATCAATTTATTGTTAACATTTTTTTGGGTTTCTAGGTAATAAACAATTTAATATTATTAAGAATTAATATATTGTTAACATTTTTTCGGGTTTCTAGGTAATAAACAATTTCATATTATTAAGAATTAATTTATTGTTAACTTTTTTTCGGGTTTCTAATAAATATAGTAATAAACAATTTGATGTTTTTAAAATATAAAAGTATATAAAATATTCCAGCACTTACAATAAAATAAAAGAAGCACATCGTATAAAAATGTTTCAGTCGAAAAGATCGAATGCCGAAATCACTTACTTCGAAATTATTGCAAAAAACTTAAATCACTGTTAGAAGTATCCCTTAGCATTGAGGAAGATTGTGTCAAGCCGTATTTTACGCCTGAGATCGGCTGTACGTTGTGCAATAACGTACCGGAAGACTTTGAATTAGGAAAAATAAAACAGTTTTATTTGGATATATTGAATGGTCCAAAACATGTATTTGGAGACCACTCACTATGCAAGGAACGGGCATACTTTTGCAAACGGGATACTGGCGACACTAATTACGTACCCAATATGACTTCGAGCTTGATAATGTCAAGAAACGCTTCTACAATTTTTGCATGCTACCCGAATTAATTGATCCTCGACACAATCGCTGCATGCCTATTAGAAATCCTGAGCATTTAGAAAAGTGCATAATAGCGAAAAGAAACAAAGTAAAATTGGTTTCAGCTAAAACCAAAACATGTAAAAAGGAATTGTTTCGAAGAAATCAATAACATTTTATTTCATTGAAGTGTCTTCAGAAGAAATTTCATTTATATTCCTAATGTATGCAGTCCACATTTTTAGAAATAGGGAAAAGGGGGGTTGGAAAGTTCCTGGCTATTCAGATCTAGTCACTAAACAACTAAAGAAACAAACTACCTTAAAAAATTGAAAATTAATAGTATTATTACTTCAATAGAAGAGAGTCCAAATATAATTACTAATCATATAAATTACTTCTTCAGTGACATTGGTCCAAGCTTCGCTAGTAATTTGTGCAGTGCTAATAAAACTATTGAGATGTGTCTGGTGAATGATTTTAAATCTGAACTTCACGTTACAGGGGACAATTTTTATTTTAAACCAACTAGCATTTCTGAAGTCACAAATGTGATAAATGATTTAAAAATGTCTTTCTCGTGCGGTATTGATTCTTTAAGTGTTATGGTGTATAAAATGCATGTATCCGAATTAGCTTGTCTCATATCTCACCTTGTAAATACAGGAGTTTTCCAATAAGAGGTGTAATTTTGATATTTAATCGTAAAATATCAATGGTTTCGTTGCTTGTGTGGCACGTAGCGCCGTCTTGTTGAAAGTAAACGTTGTCCAGATTAATACCATCCGATTCCGGCCATAAAACATCATTAATTTTTTTTCAGTAGCGCAGTCCATTCACTGTTGTCCATTCTGTTGCTCCAGCCTCATTTTCAAAAAAGTAAGGTCCAATGACTCCGCCGGACCATAAACCGCACCAAACAGTCACACGTTGAGTGTAAAGAGGCTTTTTAACAATAACTCTTGGGTTTTTCGAGCCTCAGATGCGACGATTTTGCGTGTTGACGAAGCCACCGAGGTGGAAATGGGCCTCATCACTCAAAATGATTTGCATTTGATTCACTCAAGTGAATTTTAATAAGTTCAATGCGTTGTTGAAGCGTGTATCGTTCCATTTTATTAATGGCGTTGTTTCTACTTGTCAAATGTCAAAAAATGACAGCTTCAAAAGTAACATCTACCGAAATAGCGGGCTATTCAAAATAACACCTCTTATTGGAAAACACTGTATTAGCTTCGAGAGTGGGATGTTCCCTTCTCATTGTAAGAAAGCTAAAGTAATTCCCCTTTTTAAATATGGAGATCGTCTAGATGTTAATAATTATAGACCTATATTCTTACTCAATACTCTTTCAAAAGTAATAGAGAGATTAGCTATGTCGAGATTGGTATCATTCTTAGAAACATATAATATACTCTCTAGCAATCAGTTTGGTTTCAGAGAGAATACAGGAACAAGTGATGTAGTGTTGAGGGTATTGTCCAAAGTCAAAGTCAAACATGAATACAATGTCCTGAAGGAGCTTGCAGAACTAGAAAGCATTACCATAGAAAAGTGTGGTCTTTTCATACATGAAGAGTATCCGTATATGGGTGCGACACCAGATGGAATTTCTTCTGAATACACCATGATTGAAATTAAATGTCCTTTCGCAGCACGCAGCATGCTCATATAAGAAGCAGTAAAATCCAAAAAAATTATGTTAGCAAAAATGGAGAAATTCTGGTAAATACATCTCACGATTGGTTTTACCAGGTTCAGGGCCAATTACATGTAACAAAAAAAGCTATTTGTATGTTTGTTGTATGGACTGAACTCGGATAAAAATCGAAAAAAATTTACGGGATGACGAATTTCGGCAGACTAATATGGTTGAACAGCTGAATCGCTTTTACAATTTTTGCATGCTACCCGAATTAATTGATCCTGGACATAATCGCTGCATGCCTATTATAAATCCTGAGTAATTCAAAGTGCATAATACCGAAAAGAAGTAAAGTAAAATTGGTTTCAGTTAAAACCAAAACATGTAAGAATTTTTAAGAAGATCAATAACATTTTCATTGAAGTGTCCTGAAAAGAAATTTCATTTATATTCCTTATGTATGTGGTCTACATTTTTAGAGATAGGGAAGATGGGGGGTTGGAAAGTTCCAGGCTATTCAGATCTAGTCACTAAACATATCTACGCCGTTCTCAAGCAACTTTCAATCCTGAATTATGGTCTCTCACCAGGGTGATACTGAACGTATCTTCCACTTTTGAACGAGGTACAGATTCATTATATGTAACTATATAAAATTTATTTTAATTCTATAATATGACATACTTATATAAATTAAATTAAATTTGTTTTTTCCTCGCCGGCTTTTGAACCCGTGACCTCAAATTAAACTATAAAATTTAGTATTAACAGTGCCCCGCCGCACTGCGAAACCAGGCTGGAACAAAGGGAAGCCTTTTGTAACTCTTTATAATTGTATTTATCAAAAAAAAATCCAAATAAAAAGTTATATTAAATGTTGTTACTGAGAACCTCCTCCATGAATCAAGCTATTGTAATATTGCATTACATTCTAAAATATATTTTAACATAATTTTCATAATCACAATATCTTTAATTAATAATAATTTGTTTTGCTCTGTGCGTGTCTTGTATTGAATGGAACGCACCGGCCAGCTGCCAGGTGCAGCGAGTTAGATATTCGAATTCGCGCTAGAAACATTTAGTAGCGAGGGCCGTTAATGTGGTGGTAGTAGGAGATTTTCAAATATTGTCAGGTTATTCGTAACTTGGGGATGTTTGTCTTTCTTTAAAAAAAAACAAATATCTACAGCCAGTGGAAAACATTAAAGTTCCATAGTTCCATGATACCTCCTCAAAATGACAATTCAACACACCTTTAAACGGTGATATAGTCACTTGAAGTGATGAAACAAAAACTAGGTTAAATAGTTATACATGTAACCTAGTTTTTGTTTTGTTTTTGAGTTATGCGGTCGCCGAACATTACATAGCGTAAATGAACACAATATACATCATAATTTACTTATTCTATAGTTGTAAGTTTTCCATTCATATAAGAGTTGTATTTCATAGAACTTTGCAAAGTCAATCTGTCACATTTGATCTTAATACAAATGGCCGACAGCTGTCACATTGTTGAATGAATCAACAAATAAGCAATGACTTGAGACATTCATTGTATTTATGAATAAATAAATAACAATGAGAACGCTAACCAACATTAATCAATACCGATAATTAACTGGTTTTAACACCTGGATACACGATGACTATGACTACTATGAAATACTGTGTAAAATTCGATATGTCAGTAATGAACGTCATGCTAGAACAATTCACATGAATAGATTTTTCTACGAAGAAAACGGAAATGATCCACAACGGAAAAATTCATGGAGTCACAAAACCTGCTAATTATTTTCTTTACATTAACTCCAAACAAGAAACCCTGAGGGTAAATTATTTCCCTCCGGGCATATGCCATCTTCGAGGACGCTGTGTGGAGGGTCTTTTTTAAATAAAATAAGGTATAGGAAATACTGTGAATGAAAAAAAAATGAGGGGTGGGTGACGTTCGAATCCATCCCTCCCACTGCGTTGAAATGCGATGGGTCGAAAGAGTCCGTCTGGAGAGGTCAAAGGGTCTCCCGATCAACTGGTGGACAGGGCATCACAAACTTCACCCAATGAACCCGGCCACCCTGCTAACATAGCGAACCGCTTGCGGTGACCTACGGCAGAGGTGTTGGTTATCCAATAAATGCTATCCAGTTACGTTGGTAGAATAAACAAAATAACACTTGACTAAAAGCGGTTAGGTCGGCGAGAGTTAATCGAGAATGTTTACTCGGATTTATCTCTCACTCTTGTAGACCAAACAAAATTAACTTTTATTGATAGCAAATAAAGCTAAATACAAATGAATGAAAAAAAATGTAATGAAAATAGTCTTTTATTTTTTGGAATAACTTAAATTTGACCTTATTTTCGCCCGCTTGAAGTGTGTTAACACACACTCCTTGCTTCATCCACATTCATGCATCGTATGTTAATTCGATTCTTGATATGACCCCATTCAAGTATTTGATTGTCTTCCTTGGACGTCCCCGTCTTTCTCTACCATTCTTCTTCGCGTGATATTATATTCTCCTACTTTGTTCATCCACTCCACATGTTCAAACCATCTGCACGTCCCTTTCTTAATCTTATTCATCAAGCCCAACCATTATGGCAACTAGGCCACCTGATAAATAAAAATGAGGTTAGGAAGGGTGAGATTGGATTAGGTCGGGTTCATTCGGGTAAGGTTAGGTTAGTTTGGGTGGGGTTACGTTAGTTGTCAATGTATCCGTGCCGGAATACTAGTCCCAGAGAGAGATTTCCTGTCTTTTTTGTTTCCACAAGGTGTGAGAAGGAAGAGAACGACGTGCGTAAATCGAGAAATAAATTAAAAAATAATGTGTAATCTCACCAGCAGAGACATAGCGTTGGGTAAGGTTAGGTTAGGTTTGGACACATACAGGCGTGTCTCAGCGACAGCAGCAGCGACAGCAGCAGCAGCGACACGGGGTTGGGTAAGATTAGGTTAGTTTAGCTTGGTTGTTGATATGGCCACTACTGGTATATAATAATGTTTAAGTAGGGTTGGGAAAGGTTAGGTTAGATTCGGGTACATAATAATGCAGGTATATCTCTCACCAGCAGTGGCACGGGGTTGGTGCTCCTCCCCTCGAGCCCCTCGGCCAGGCCGGCCAGCGGCTGCAGGGCGAGAGGGCGCCCAGGCGGGGTGCAGTGCAGCCGCGCCTGCAGCATGGGGTCGGGGTGCTCCGCCACCCCTCCGGAGGCGCGCAGCAGTGCCCAGTGCCCCGCCAGCTGGTGGGACACGGAGATGCCGCTGGGACCGTTGCCTGGAACAACAAACCATCCGGTTTATTGAGAGAAAGGCAAACATTCCAGCCATTCATTTAGCTACTGACTGACTGGCCACAGACAAAAATACCTAACAACTTACTATAGGTACAAAATTTCAGTAAATCCCGGAGCAAGCAAGTAAACTTTTATTTGATTTATTTATGTTATTTCACAATTATTTACTTATTAAGATCAGACTCGTTTTAAGAACAACATGAATAAATAAAATAAAAAATAGAAATTACAACATATGATGTTAAAAATATATAAAACATATTATGGAGTCCTTACTTCGCAAAGGATATAAATCTGTTAGAGAGAGTACAGAGACGTTTCACTAAAATACCAAGAGCTCTGAAAGATCTACGATACGAAGATAGACTCAAGGAACTAAGATTACCAACCTTACAAGAAAGAAGAGAAAGGGGTGACTTGATCGAGACTTTCTAAATTTTATCTGGACATTACAGTTGCCCTAGCATCCAAGAAATCTTCACTACTAATAAAAATATAAATCTCCGTGGACACTCAACAAAACGCCTTTTGCATCTAATCCTAGAAAACACTTCCTTGCAAATAGAGTAGTGGATGCTTGGAACAAACTCCCACAACATGTCATCGATGCAAAAAATATAAATCAATTCAAAGCTCTATTGGATTCACATTTGGAGAGAAGAAAGGACTTAGTTCAAACTTAAAACAACTCAATTACTGTTAAACTTGTTGTGAAATCAGATATGAGCGCATCAGCAGAATGCTGTCTGCTCATTACATAATAATAATAATAAAATTGTAAATAGCATGCCACTTAACACATTGTAATCGGATCATATGCTAGAGAGCGGATCACGTATTTATACGTTTTTGATAGATTGTTAGTGGAGCGCGGGTCATGTTAAAATACGGGTTCCAATATACTTGAGTTTTCGCAATATAGCGTCTGTAGGGTTGTAGCCATGCAATAATAATTTTTATTTTACACTTAGAAATAATTTTTGTGTATAATTTGTAAAATAAAGGATGTTATGTAAAAAAAATATTATTTTTTTCAAAACTTTCCTACTTTATGTGAAATTCTGCACTAGTTTAACGATGAAGAATACATTTCTAAATATAATAAAATAAAATGAAATAAAATAAATAATTTGCAAAAAGAATTATTGAAATCAAACAAATATTTTTGAAGTAATCGCAATTTTTCTAGAGGTCTACGTTAGCGCGAAATTACGCGAAAAATCACCCGTTACCAGCACTAGTACGCGGCCGAAAACTGCCCGATCAAAATGTGTTAAACGCCTTAATTATAAATCCGCCCACCTGTGTGAAAAACCGTTCATAGGAGCAGAATCCAGAAAGCACCCATGGATAGATAATTCCTATGGAATATTTCATACAAACATTATTATGTCTAGTATAGTGAGAGGTACGTACCTCTCTATCTACATGGCCAAAATATTTGTATTTTGTTCTGGCGCACCTTTCACTAGCATTTACTATACATTGTGCATAAGACATCTGAGCTTTTATAAAATTCACCAGATGTCACTTCCAAATAATGTCATATGTATTTGAGGGCGCCGGACGAAAGCAAAACACAATGAAAAAATAAGAAATTATAGATGCATAAAACATTTTAAAGGAATTTCGTTGAAGCGATTGAGTTCAACGGAAAACGTTGCAGTTTGGACTAAATTATTGGAGTTCAACGCAGGCCAAACTATTCAGCAGTAACAATTATTAGTATATTAGGAATTAATTTCGATCATATGTAAAGCAGTTGATAAATAAATACATTCTACGTATTTTCATTCTCTACACCTCAGCGCAAGGACTGACGAGGTAGTTAGGCGGCTTCTGACGTCAGCAAAGTACGGAGTACATTTTTGCTATTGCTAAAAGCAATAAGTAGGCGTAATATGCCAGATATGAAGAGTGACAACGTCACACATCTGTCCCCACTCCCTCATGGGTCGGTGCGGAATCAACACAAACCAAGTGAATTAGAATGCGCGTCCGTGCCGCACTGATCTGTGTACGGGGCGCCAATTAAAATATATGGAACGGAGGACTCTCGGTACCACGCTATCTTATTGTACTCTAAGTCTGATTTTTATACATGAAAAATGTTGTAATTTCGAAGTTATTTACAAAACAGAATACGATAAAAGAATAGGTTTATTCTTTAATGATATGTTTTGTCAAGAAACCATTTTTTCGATATATTTAACCTTCCAGCGGCGCGTTGAGAAATTTCCCTTGAGCGGGCTCTTGTCGTAATTTTTAAGTCATCGAGTTTTCTCCATGTAAATGGTGTTTTCTTTATATAAATGTTAGGGAATTTCTTTAGGGTTATGAAAAATAATAATAGGCAGTACTTAAAAAAAAAAAGTTGACTTTCTTAAAAAAAAAACGAAGCAACACTCTAAACATAGGTATTTCAAAACAAAATATTTTATCGACCTGTTTAGTCAGAATGAATATTCTCATCCTTACAATTGTTACAAACCACCTCAACTGAAGAATGGTTCTTGCATGTAGAGGACTGGCAACGGCAACACTTCATTGATGGTGAGGATCTTTTCTTATCCAGTGCACATAACCGACAAATACCGCGTTTTGGAAGGCTTCTGTTATCGGTTCAACTTCCCGACCGTAATTCACTTTGAGAAAAGCACTTCTATCTTGCGGTAAATGTTTGACATTTGATTTGATTTGATTTGACTCTAACATAGCTCAAAGCTTGATACTTACGACTAAGAAGTAAGAGTGGGGGAAGCGATAAGGCGCGTCTGCCGTAAATTTTACAACAGCGTGCCCGCTGAAAGGATAAAGGAGTGTCTGTGTGTTTGTGGCAGGCGGTCTGTATAGAGTTGATTTATATACAAATCTACAGTTTTATTCAGAGACTGACGAAATTTTTCACACTTGACCTTCAAAGCAGGAGGAAGGTCACTATATAAGTCCGGGCAATACCGGGGACTTCAATTAGTAATGTATAATACCAACCTATGATGACGACCTCCTTGTAGATGGCGTCATCCGGCAAGCCGGGTAGAGAGAGTAGCTCCCTCATGTTCCCGCCGGGGGGCGTGGCCCCGTGCCCAATGTTCCCGCGCGTTCTCGCGTCAGTTTCACGCCGCTGGTTGCTATCCTCACGGAGCTAGAGACGCGGCTGTCGCTGGCGGGACTTTTCTATTCTGGAAGGGACAAATTAAAAACTAATTAAATAATGAGATTATACAGGGTGTATCGGCACGTACCCGACAAACTTTAACCAGCTATTCCTTAGCACATTTGGGGTAAAAAATGTTATGGGCACTTTGCTGTCCGGTAACATTTTTTTTTAATAAAAAATTTATCATTCATATTTTCACCACATGTCACCACTGTTTTATCCTTTGTCACAGTTTGAAAACTCATCTGGCAATATTTTATTCGAGTTTCGTTGAATAATATACGTACCTACCTACATTGGTGCGATTTTACAATCACAAAGAAATGGCATGGCACCATTCGTCTCATTTTTAACTATTATTATTTAGTGTGTATGAAAGAGCGAAGACGCTTTTTCACACACTTGCTAATAACAGCTGTTGAACACGAGAAACAATGCCAATGACAGTGACGGAGTGTGGATTTTTTTTATCATTTTTTGTTTTTAATTGAAAAAAAATGTTACCGGACAGCAAAGTGCCCATAACATTTTTTACTCCAAATGTGCTAAGGAAAAGCTGGTTAAAGTTTGTCGGGTACGTGCCGATACACCCTTTATATATTTACATTCCAGATCTCGGCGAGGGTGGCGCAATCCCATGAGGTCTATAGAATATGACACGGTGTCCGGAAACTCGTATAAGTACTAAGATACAAGTTCAAGCAGGAAACTCGTGAATTTAAATGACATTTTATAATCGATTGTGTGTTTTTTTTTCAGTCAGAAGTTTAGGCAAAATTTGAAAAAATCAGTCACTAGGGGGTTAAGGCTCTGTAGTAAGCGTTCAAAGAGAAAAATAAGATGGTTTGAAAGGGAGATATGTAACCACGAATGTTAGAGGGAGCGCGCTAATATTAAAAAATTATAATTAAAAGGCGAAAGCGAAAATATTCAATAAAGCACGACTTATTTAAAATAGAGGAAAAATCTCTCGGCAAATGTCTTAGGGGCCGTTCAAGTATTACGTAAGCAGATTTATTACAATTATTTACCCCCTCTTCCCCCTTGTCACCAAAAATAAGCAAAGCTCTTACCCCTTCCCTCCCATGCTTACGTAAAAATTGATACCTATATGCATTTTTCTGTTAATGTATTCTGTTTTTTAAGCGAGTACCTAAACGTATTAATTATTTGTGGGAATCCCCGAATATGTATTCGGTTTTCAAACCTAGACAATGTGTGGGTTGCCAATGTGTAAAAAAAAAAACTACTGCTGAGCAGTGCTGACTTAATCACTATCTCGACCTCCCCACTCCCCCATGTCATCAAAAATAAGCAAAGCAAAGACCCCCCTGCCCCCCTATAGTCCTTACATAATACTTGAACGGGCCCTTAAGTAGCATTTAAAGAAACACTGTGAATTTTTTCATACAACATGTTAAATAAGAGAACCGGATGCGTATTATTTTCTTTTAGAAGGATTTTCATATAAATGTGTTTTTTTTTTTGTTGTTTCTTAGTAATTTATTTACCTTAATACTAACATATATATAATTGAACTAGAATTCCCTCACCAAACACAAGAGCATTGTCTCTTTATGGTGAGGAAAGGCTACTTTAATTTCTATTGTTTTATATCTTGTTTATATCCTGTATACTTATCTATGTAAAAAATTATTTTTTTCAAATATCAATAAATAAAAAAATAAAAATTAATAACAAAAAAAAAAAATTATGGTAACTGCAAATATTGTTGTTCTCTTTTGTTGTATGAAAATGTAATTTTTTTATTTCAAGAAACGCCGATTTATCGGCACTGAACAGAGTTTTCCACTTGTACCACGAGTTTCCAGACACCGTGTAGGTATTAATTAAAAATAATACACAGCATATTTGTGGTAGATACTTTCAGTATCACTCTGGTGAAAGACCTCACTTAAGAATAGAATCGTTTCCTTGAAATGACTTTAGCCATGTCTGGTGACCAGATCTGAATGGACAGATACCTCCCGACTTCCTCTTCCCCACTACCTTCAGCCTCACAACATATGTACTACGATTAGGAATGCCATAGTCTCACAGTGGTTTCAGAAGGTTGGGAGCAGTTGGGACTCTTGTGCGTCACCTACTACCTACCTACCCACATAAAAAAGTATTATTAAAAACGTAATTGCTTATTTCCGCAGTAATGATTAAATTAATTTTTAAATTGCACTTGTAAAACCTGTCCAAATGAAATGCAACGTAAAACCGTCATAATCACATTTATAGGCACTCTGGATATTGTATTACTATATTACTATCCACTGAAGAGATTAATCCCACAGAAATGTGATGTGGGCGTGTCCGTGTGCCGCACGTGCCAGAGGTAAGCTTAAGACGATACAATACCCTAAAATAAAGTCGGAATCTTAACGACGTAAGTGAAAAGGTCGTCTACAAAATTAGGCGACTCGCGGCCCTGGTGCTTTGGACGGACCTACGGTCGAATTTGCCCTAGCAAACACTTTAAAATAAAGTGGCTCCGTAGTAAGCGTTCAAAGATGGTTTGAAAGAGAGATATATAAATACGAACGTTAGAAGGAGAGCGCTAATATTAAAAACCAATATTAAGCGAAAATTGTGAAATTATCTAATAAAACACGACGCGTTTGAAATAGAGCAAAAATCTCTCGACAAATGCTTAATTTTCATTTAAAGATACGCTGTGATTTTTTTTTCATATCTATAACATATTAAATAACGGAACAAAACGTGTTTTTAATAATTTTCGGAGCTTATTTTGCGATTTTTATTAATGTTTCGAAGTTACAAATGTATAGATATTATCTTAAAAATAACACATTTTTTTAGGAACTTAAAAACTTAAAATGTGCAAGTGAAATATGTTATAAATCGGTAGAAATTTGGAATGCGGGGGTATATAACGACGTAAGTGAAGAAAGCGTCTTCAAAAATATTAGGCGCGCGGCCCGGCGTATCGGACGGCCCTACGGTCGAATTTGCCCTGGCAGGCCTAGAAAATTGATCATTCCACGGGGTTTATTTTAATTAATTCTGATAAACTAAAATCTCAGATGTTTGATTTTTTCCAATCGAATATTTAGCGGTAGTAAAAATATTACATTTACGTTAAGTTTTATATGATCACTGAACGACAGTATTCATTAGAAACGCTTTCCATGTAGATTTGAATGAAAACCGCTATCTCCTACTTTTGATTCAATTTAGCTCGCACTCTGTCTCTTACACTGCCTGACATCGTATAACGCCGTTCCATTTGATCGAAATGAAAATTTCATAATGATGATGCATATTTGAAATTTAAGCAAAGAATGGTCAGACTTTTGAAACACACCGACATCACATTTCTTGCGTTCTTTTTTATCCAATGTCTATGATAAATATATAATTGTGTAAATATAGCGTGAAACAATTATCGATTACATAATTACACCAATTTATTTTTACATAATTAATCCAAATAACTTCGGAAGCAAGGACGATCATTTCAAGGGCAAAGACAACAACAATAATAATAATAATTGGATAACTTGCACAGCGCCGTTTATGTGAAAAATCTCCTTAATACTAGATAATGACATGAAATAATAATTAATTACTAATTTGTTAGCTGTAATTTTTTTTTCCTTTTTAATCACATTTATTTAAAATTCGCGTATGTATATACGCATTTCTCTGAAATTCGATGACATTACAGCAGTTAATAAACGCAATAAATTTCGGTTTATCCAATGTAGAGTTATCGAATCCAGTTTCTGGGTAGGTACTAAGTTTTAAAAGACATTTTAAAATATACATATTTCAGAAAAAAATGTTTAATACGGGTAATTTTTTCAAATACGATTAACCGATAAATCGAAGAGGTAATAAAGGTTAAAAAAGAACGCTGAATAGATAATCCTTCCACACCGATTCAAAGAAAACTGATGTCAATTTACATAATGGGTTTCTGCTTGTGAATGAAATAATGTCGATGTTTTTTAATGTTGTAGAAGTGATCAGGAAAAATGGAGCATACTTCGCACACACAGACACGCCCACAACACAGTTCTATGTTTTTTTTTCTGTTCAGAGGTAGAGAAACTTTGTTTGGATTTCAAGAGAAAATCTTTTTCACAAGAACTGAGCCGATTACGTTTTGCTGTATATATCTAAGTAACCTGTCAGGTAAGTATGTTTTCTGTATCTGTTTGTACATAATTAGACAGAGCCTAGTAAATCATATTTGTACAGCGCCGTGAGGTGATTTTTCACAAAATCGGCGCTATACAAATTAAGCAATTATTATTATCATTATAGTAGAACTTGTTTTAATATGTATCATCAGGTTATCCGTAACGCGGGATATTTATCTTTCTTTAAAAAAAATAGTGACCGACCGAAACCGTGTTTTCAGCCGAAACCGAATTTCAGCCGAAAACAGAAACTTATTTAAATAAGTTAATACCACTATTGGTATACCACGGAATTAGAAGTTTTTTATTGTTAAACTTGGAAGAGTTCATTAAAGTTAGTGTTAAATAATAAAATTGACAACGAAATAAACGACATAGATTTTATGAGTTCGTTGTTACTTTAAACGAATTACAAAAACACCAAGAGTAAAGCCGAACGTGATCCGGCACATTACGAACGCTGGTTTTGGCTGAGCCGAAGTTTCGAAATCGAAACCTCGGCCGAAACCGAAATTTCGTTATATATACACACAAGAATGTCTCTAAACGTCCTTCCACAGGTGGCAGCCGGTCGCTGCGAGTGTGCTGAACGGAAGTAAGGAACTGGTACTAGCCTACGATAAACCATTTGCGATGTTTGACATTGAGAAATACCTCTACAAGAAGTTGTATCAGTCAGGACAGGTGTGGGCGAACAGTGGAGGGCGAGCCACAAACAGATCTGTTTTAATGAAAAAATATTACAGTTCTCTTTCATTAATTCGCCATACCAAAAACCGAGCGAGGGTCCTATCAGTGAAAGGGGCGAATTATAGTACATGCGTACAAAATATGCTCAAAATAAAAAACGATATTTCGTAAAAAAAATACATATAAACACCGTTATCGATCGTTTGTAAAATTTCAACAAATTTTAACCAGTAAAAATAACGACGGATTATGGTAGTTAAAGGATGATAACAAGGGCTTAGGTTAACTAGAAATTTCAACAATATTAAGTGTATTATAAAACTGTTACATTGTCTTTTTTAGAAGTCAACGTGAGTATAATTCTCCAGTCTGGAACCAACATTACAATATTAAAACTGTACAAGCTATTAAGAGAACACAATATAATTTCTTACGTTTTCTAAATTTTAAAATGGATATTCCAGCAATTTTGTTGACAACACTCTTTTAAATTATCTGAAAATGCTTAAATTATCAGACAGAAGTATTTTCTCTGACTTGGTATTTGGTTGCGCCAATACGCATTATACATCAATTTACACACACATCTTATGCATACATATGTACATACATGCGACCACTGTACTGAAAGAATATTCTTGTTCCTTTGTCCTACCTACTTCGATTCCTGCACCTTTCTGTGCACAGTGTGTAATCAGTCTGTTACAATATCCCGCATAGCTCACTATAAAAAACCGCTTCCGCGCGAGATCTTACCTCGCATACCTTATTACCTCTTTACATCCGCGCCAATATGGTGCAAACAGTTATGTGTTCAGTGCCATTGCTGTAAGAAGAACAAACAGGAAGAAACTAGTGCCCTTGTTCCTAATGGTGAGTCCTTCCTTCCATACACCATATTATTGTCACATGTGCAGTGGTAATTATACTAATATTCAAGGTCCTTCGACAAACATTTTTTACACTCCTAAAACAAGATAACATGACATCTTTTACACACCAGTATTTCTATATACAATTTCTGATACTAGAAGTCGGGATTTATTTCAGTGCAGCAATTCAATGACTAATTACCGTACGTATTCATCACTGCCCAGAACACTTATGGAGGGATTATAATATGTCTTTAATTTATCACCTAACAAATACAAAAGATTGTAATTGACACAGTTTAGTTATGTACAATAAATATGTACTGTATAATTTTTACTATTCATAAGTAAAGCGCCCCTAAAAAAAAGCGTTAGTAAATAAATAATCTTGCGGCGGATTACTGAGAGAGTACTGGATATTTTTTTTATCGTGCGCATTTTAGGTCTACTGCCAACAACTCCAGTGCAACTATAACCGCCATAACACAGGGACACCCTAGCATGGCGGGTGAAATATTGCGTGAAATAAAACAAAAAAATTCTCATAAACAATGCGTGGATATTTTTCTAATATTAATACTATTGCAGCTTATTTTGAGAGGTCATTGACTAAATGACCTCCAAAGAAGAGCCGCCACTGCTGTCTACAACTGCCCAAATCAGCGTCGCTCTCTCTCGATTGGATAATGTGCCAGGTTACTAATAAATGCCTTAGGGCGATGCACTACGTCGTGTAATGTTTTGATTCGAGCCGCTATCAATAACACCCCTTACGTAGATGGCGATAAGGTTTAAATTCCCGCTTAACACTATCCGCCTGTTTTGATTTATGCAAGAAAAAAACATGGCCAAAAAGTGTCTTTTATTTTATTTTGTGGATGTTAAGGCACAAATATTTAAAAAAATTTCGATCATTTTATAAATAACTTAATTTTCCACATTATACAATAAAACTATAATCGAAAATGGGTTCATAAGTAGGAGATTTTGAACTTTAAAGCAGTTTTCATAGGCCTATACATTATTTTTTTTGGTTTATAAAAAGACTTATCTAAAAAATACTCGATTATTTCAAAGGCCAAGATGTATTCTACTCACAGTATTTAATTAAAGCATCTGAAACATTTTTAGGCGACCAAATTTTCAAACCAAAAACACATGATTTTAAATTACTACGTAGTGCATCACCTTAATTGATTTTATTTTATTTGGTTTTACGCCCAGCCGGACTTTGTTTGTTACAAAGGACCTCTCAGCGATAAGATGTTTTTACGTTTCGTTAAAAAAAGGTTTCCCATCCATTTTGATATCCACTTGGTACGAATCACATCTCCTTCGCGTGCTCGTAAATCAAAAGGAAGGTAAAGGTTTTCAACTAAATGCTAACGAAGTTCGGTGAACTTTGGATTTTGCGAACGACCTTCGACGCCAACCGCAAATCTAAAAGTGTTGGGAGATGGAAATAGAAGGTCTTGACCATAGACATATGAATATTAGTAGACCTGCCCTAAGTGATTAAAAGCGTATTATCCCCACTCCCCATACCGGTTCCATTGGAGCCGGCTGTGCTCGCGTATGGCCTCAACTGAAATTTGAAAACGTGACGTCATCATTCTTGTGCGAACTATGGTCGAGGCATCATCGGTTCATTTTACGAAATAACACGGCAAAATGTTGACTTGTACTATGAAAACTTGTAAAAATAGATGTGAAAAAGAGAATAAACCCAATTGTCGTATTACATTCCATATATAAGCATTATTTTACTTTATTTTAAGCATATTCACATCGTATAATATAGATCAGTTTTAGAAACATATACTATCACACCGAGAAACGTCTGGACGCGAAACACAAAGCTGGTTGGTTGCTGGGAAGTAAATTATGAACATTTATAAAATTGTCTTAACTAAATACTTAAACGAAATATTCGACTCTGAAAATAGAACCGATTTTTTTTTGCCGAATTTGGGCTTCGCAAATTTGTTCATAACGTGGCGAGTAATTTGCGCTCCCATGTAAAAATGTCTATTCATTCAAAAGCAGATTTTACTTTTAAGAAGTAAATGGTGATATTATAATGCGAGATGCCTATTTACTGTCAGATTGATTTATTGACGAATCACAGTCAGCCTTACTCCCTTCGTTCTTCAACAGTTGATTTTACACCTCGCCATTATCTTCTCGTCTATTAATTCCTATGTCTGTGGTCTTGACTGATTACAGACTACAGTCGACGAATCGAGCGAAGGCGCCTTATAGTAGTCCCAGTGAGAGGTCATACGTACGTCATCGACGATGGTCTTTTTTCTCCTCGCACGTCTTGTATGGAAACAAAAAAAGACGGATAATTCCCAGAAACGTGAACCGTAACGAAGGAACTAAAATAGCTAACAGCGAAACTTGAGATGCTGAACTTAAACGCGATGATATTTATACATAAAATAATAAACAACCTATTACATAATGGGCTGCTTACTATAAAGTCTGCACCAATTGATAGATTGAAGCTGGATTATAGGGAGCCACTATAACGTACTATAACGTAACGTAACGTATAACGTACCTACTATTTTTATATAATTGTAGGTACGTTATAGTACTATAAATAAACTTGGTAGATAGCTGCCTCAACACAGGCTAAGCCTAGTGAGGCGGGCTATGATAAACCTTAACACATAACTACATTAACATTTCTATTATTGATTTTACCTACTGTTTATATATTACTTTCCGTTGATAAAATTACATACTCATCTAATTTATAAACCAATGTACACAAAACAGTCTTTCATGTATTTCTATAGTTATAGTTTGAAAATTTGTCACAATAAAGATATTATTATATAAATAAAATACCAAAAAAGAAATTAATAATAAATTAGACATTTGTAAACTTGGACGTACAAATGGCTAAAATACACGACCCAATTTATTCGATGTCTCGATTCGTAGGTCCCAGACAAGCCAGTGACAGTGATAATCTTACCAAAATGATGTAATAAAATAATGTATTGCAAGATAATTCGAATTAATTCGTTTATCAACACACATTGTAAATCTGGGGCCGTTTGGAAAATCCGGAATTCTTGAAACTGTAATTAAATCCGTATAATGCCTGTGACAGAACACGCTATATTCTCGTGGCTTGGCATATTTCAGCATATCGCTCGCCATACATTCCCATCGGTAGCGTATGGAGGGCGATATTCTGAAATAAGCCATTCTGGAGGAGTGGGGCCCTTGCAGTAACGGCGTACAAAATTCTTAAAAATTTAATAGATAGCCCATACCTTCTGGAATGCTATAAGTTGTTTGTACCGAACAACTACAGCCAGGGACGGCACCACGATCTGCTATGTATCCCACGTGGCAGAACGGACGTACTGGCTCGGCATAGCATGACACGAGGTATGGCGCTGTTAAACAACGCCTCCAAGACTATCGATATTTTTAATAGTAGCCTTGAAGAATTCAAGAGGCATGTCAATTAGGGCGGAACGAAAATTGTTTTTTTCTAATTCTGATTTAGAATAGTTGTATTAAGTTGCCAATTGCCATCAATTACCTCAATTAAAAATATAAAAAATATCAGACAACGGTAAGAGCCCCCGCCAAGACATCGAACATTTACAAAAACTACAGTTTAGGGGATATTTGCGCGGCCTAGAAAATAGTACAGAATTTATTAAAATAGGTTTATTTTATTTAAAAACATATTCAAATATAGTTAACTAGCTATTGCAATCAAATATTTCTTTATTTTAATATACTTTGGCGCTGTAACAGACGTGCAAAGTGCGGGACGAAGCGGAGAGCGGCACCTGACAATCTACGAAATGCAGTTATTTTGTTTAAACTACTGTCAATAATTGTCTCAGGTGAAAGGTCGCGCGTCAATTATATTCACGAGTACTTATTGATAAACGTTTTTTAAGTGAATTAAACTGATTTCTAGAAGACAAAATTTAAAATGTCCAATATTTGGTGTAAGCGCAGAGTTGAAAGAGAATATCCTACCTACGTATGAAAATGTGATGAAATTCTACGAATTGGTTAGACAAGACTTAAAAGTAAGGAATAACACAACAAAAGAACCTACGTATTTGGAAATTGCCGTAGTAGTTTGAACGAAAATTGAAGAATTGTGGATAAAATCTTCGATTCCAATTGTCACACACAAAATAATCTTACAGTTACTAAAAAGTTATCACTCGAAGTGTTATAATTCGAAAAAGTCTTTGAAGAAACTTAAGGAAGAAAAGTTAGAAGAGTTCAGAGTACAGAATAGAAAGATTTTTGACATAGCTGCAAGTAAATGTCAAGAATTTGTAAGCTGTACTTGTTTGAGAGAAAAAAAAGTTCCAAAAGAGGAACAAATGTTTTAAGAAGACCAACGCACTAACTGACTAATGGCTTTAGGAAGAACTGATCTTATCCATAGTAAAAAAATCCTAAATAGAAGATTACGTACTCTCAAACAAGAAATGAGGCATAATAGATAGGATGAAACTAAGAACAATAGGGCAGAATGAGACGCGAGCAAATTTTAACCGAAGAAAGAGTAACAGAAATTCCTTCATTATATTTCGATGGAAGGAAAGACAAGACGGCTAAAACTGTTTTAAAAAGATCGAAGAGGCTTAGAGTGATTGTACAAGAGGAAAATATTTCGATTATAAAAGAACCAGGTACTGTTTATGTCGGGTATGGGGTTCCAACATCGGGCAGTGCAAGAAATATTGAAAGAGCTATCCACAGATTTTAAACGACTGAAAAGATATCACTAGATGGTTTAATGGCTGTTGGCTGTGATGGAAAAACACACAAATACAGGGAAAACAGACAATCTCGACCATTGCAATGGATAATTTGTCTCTTACACTCCAATGAGTTACCATTGAGGCATTTGTTTACCTATTTGGATGGCCCTACTGCAGGACCTAAATCATTTGCACGTCAAATTGGTAAAGCATTAGAGATATGCGAGACGCTTGGCTAACTTTGAGAAGATAGAAGGTGAACTACCTCCACAAATATCCACAGATCTCAGTACAGACCAGAAATATTTACAAGAAATTACTACTGCTGTCATAAATGGATCCTGGTCTCCTGGATTTATTAAAGAGAAGCTCAGGTAAACTACCCCATGCCCGCTGGTTGACAAGAGCTAATTGCATACTGCATTTGTATATTTCTGCAGAAAATCCACAACAAAATCTTGTGACTTTAGCAACGTTTTTCGTATAATCATACGCTCCTGTCTGGTTTACTATCAAAACACATTCATCCTGCAAAGATGGTTCAAATCATTTATGGAAGCTCATTAACAGCACTAGATATTTGTCCAACGAGTTGTTAGTGATAGTGGACCCTGTTATAATTTGTAACAGTTACTTCGCTCATCCAGAAAACTTGTTGTTGAGTATGATAACAGATTCATGTAAGCACATTAGAGAACTCGCTGCAAGACGCATTTAAAAGGCTCGTCAAGTTAATAAAAAATCTGTTTCGCGCATTTTTGAGGTGCCAAAAGTGAACTTAAATGCATGTTCTTACATAGACATGATTGACTGGCAACAAAATATATACGAACCCTCAATACTGATGAATATTTCCGATGGTCAGTTACAAGATCTTATTGAAAATGGAGAAGATACATTGTTGAAGTTTATGAGACTGACTTGCCATACCCAGGCTGTGGAAAGATTTGTAAAAGTTGTGACAGAAGCAGTTCTAAGTGCATTCGACAAGATAAGACGAGAGGGATTCATAAAATCTAAATTAGCATCTCGAAAACTCATGCCAAAGTTTGAACCTAAAAATGGTTTTTTGCTATAAAAAATGATTTTATTCATACCAACAAACTTTCTTAATCTGTGTTTAATTTTGAAATAAATGTTTTTATTAATTAAAATCTACTTTTATTTTATCATTTCATGCATAACATATTATATTTACTTATTATTTTGTTTATAGGGTGTTTAATACAAAACGTCTATAAAAACTTAAAAAATAAAATTTCAAGTCTCTGGCGGGACCTCAAGATGTCGAGCTAAAAGTTCCAAATTGAGAACTGTTATTTAGAATTACATAAAGCAACTTTTCCCTGGTATTCCAATTCGAATTTCGAAAAAAAAAATTTTTTCATACAAAAGTGTTCCACCCTAATGTCAATGCCAAAAATCACTATTTATAACTTGTTATTTCTATTCTTTTTTCTTTCATTGTTTCGTATCTTCTATATGTAGTTAATGTTACATGTGTATTGTAAATGGACACACAGTCTGTAATACACAAAAAAAAATGTTGCGTATAGCGTTATGTGTCACCTACCTAACAAATTAATACATAGATAATATTAACAAACCTAAACGCACAAAGGTAAGAGTCTCAACTGGGAATCGAACCTAGGATTTCTGTCGTACCGGGAAAACGCCTCTAACCACTCTACCATTAGGACCAAAAATGTTGATACCTAGTCATTTTTCTCTATAGCTTAACATAATTTAGAGTCCCCTGGAACTTGGATTCTCTACGAAGTCATTTCACTCGAACAACGAGTAGTTCGACCCACTCGATGTTGGAGTGGAATAACTTTTGACGTTTGGCGTATGCAAGTATGTACCTACGACGAAACTCAAGAATAAGAACGTCGACCAATGTATGTACTTTCGACGGCGATTGCGAGCTGCTTGGATTGGAGAATCGATACCCTGGTTCCCTACTGCTTTCGACAGAGGATTCTGAAATTAATAACCTGTCAAAAATTTTAAATCAAATTGAGACGGCTGCGAATTGAACCCCGATCAACAGTTTGAAAGGCAACTATGCTAATAACGGGGGCATGAATTCGTTACAATCTGTACTGAGTTCATGGGGTGAAGTTTGTCCATGACTTGGTGGCGGTGCGTTTGCCCACCAACTGCGTGGCGGGCCGGATAAGGAGAGGCCGGATTGGGGAGACTCTTTGACCTCTCCAGCCGGACTGTCGACCCCAAAGCCTAGCACCGCAGTGGGAGGTATGGATCCATACATCACTCCTGGACACACTGAGCCCCAGATACACACCTCTCATATGAATCCTATAATTTCTATACCCGCTATATCCGATTTTTTGACAAAATGATCTGAGTATGACATCTTGTTCACATTTTTGCGAGCAACAAGAGGAGCCTAAAATTGAGTTTCAAAACCCTCCTTATCGCGACCAAAAACCATGTTAAAACTGCGAGTGAGAAACCAAATCCGCTATATCATACAGAAAGTTACTATCAAAACCCGCTATATCGGATTCAACGAATCACAAGCAGTTATTTTGCCAAAATACAATATGGCCGCCGCTCTGACGCCACGCTCGTGTGTCAAAATGATCTACGCGTGAGTTTCTAAACCCGCCATGTCGGCTCAGTTGACTTTCAAAATCACGAAGTGAGTATCAAAATCCGCTATATCCATTTATTTATCGAAATTACTTAATTATTGCTAGACATATATAGAAAAATAAATGCTTTTCGAAATTTTATTACTCCAATTCATTATATAAAAAATTGTAATGCATTTACTTATGTACGCTAGAGATGTGACAGTTTTTTGCGGTTTTCTCCAAATCAATGAAAGTTGATATAGCGGGTATAGAAATTACACGACTCATATATTTTCCTTCACAAAACTTTCTCTCCTTCCTCTCAATTTATCTCAGAGTCTATGTCATCTTCTGCGCGGAGATAATGTAAAATAACAAAAAAACTGAATAAGGTGAAGAATTATATATATCACAACAGTTTCCGGGACGAGTCAACGCTACCGGATATCGGAAAACACTATTGTCCAGGCCGTCGCCCAGTGGCAGGGCGTGCCCCTACACCATAAATGGATACTTTCCCTTAAGCCACCGTAGTACAAGTGCTAAATATTTATTTTATTCAATTTCGTATAAAGTAATTTATTTATACATATGCTTTTATATGGCAGACAGAATATTGAACTCGCCGCTCTGTTCAGCTAAAATATGCAAACATTATTATTATACTTTTTTTAATTTTAGAATTATAAGTATGCACAACCGAAATGTTACTGTAACGATGTTAAGTATAGACAATCGAAATTATATTGTTTAAGGCGATGCACTACGTCGTGCAATGTTTTAAATTGAGCCGCTATCGATAACAACCCTTACGTAGATGGCGATAAGGTTTAAATTCCCGCTTAACACAATCCGCCTGTTTTGATTTATGCAAGAAAAAAACATGGCCAAAAAGTGCCTTTTATTTTATTTTGTGGATGTTCAGGCATAAACATTTAATTTTTTTTCGATCATTTCATAAATAACTTAATTTGCCACATTCTACAATAAAATCATAACCGAAAATGGGGTTGTAAGTAGAAGATTTTGAACATTAAAGCAGTTTTCATAGGCCTTTTGACTATTTTTTTCTGGGCTTATAGAAAGACTTATCTAAAAAATACTCGATAATTTCAAAGGCCAAGATGTATTCTACTCGCAGTATTTAATTAAAGCATCTGAAACATTTCTAGGCGACCAAATTTTTAAACCAAAAACACATGATTTTGCATTACTTTATAAAATTAAAATTATTATTATTAACATTACATTTTCAAAATTGAACTTCTCAAAAAATGCAGACTATACAATTAAAAAAATTGCAAAAAAAATATCATTTCTTGGTAGAATCAGAAACAAAGTAAATAAAGAAACATGCCAGATAATATACAATACAATTATATCACCACACTTTAATTACTGTTCAAGTATTCTTTTTCTCTGCAATAAAGAGAAAATGAAAAAAATGCAAATACTGCAAAATAAAGCAATGCGAATAATACTTAAGCGCAACATATACACACGGATAAGAGACATGTTAAAGGAGCTGAATATTTTGACGGTGAAGCAAACTGTGTATTTGAATGTACTTATTTTTATACAAAAAATTAACTTAGGGATGATGTCTAAGGAACTGAAAAGAAAAATAAATTACAATAACGAGATACACGGACACGGGACGAGAAATTCTAAGCAAATTAGATTGCCAACAAGAAAAAAAACAAGCACCCAAAAATCTCTGATGTACCAGGCCGTTCAACTCTATAACAAAATCCCGAAGGAAATTGCTGTGATACAAAATATTAATAAGTTCAAAAATGAATTAAGAAAATATGTCTATCTCAATTATTAATGTTTCTTTTTTTGTGACTTTATTGAAATATTTAAAGAAAGATTATGTTTGCCAAACAATGTACATGTTTATATGTTTATAAAACTATTAGCACACACGAAGATGTGAGCTAACTTAAGATTAATAAATAAATTACTACGTATGGCATCGCCTTAAGTAGAGGATCCCCCGCAATGCTTCGCTATTGCTAATGTCTTTCTCGGATGCCTTCGACTTGTTCCACCACCCACTACTGTATACCACATTGTTACTGTTAAACAACTACATTACATCGACTTCAATTCGACTCCGTATCTCATTCCGATGCAGAGATATTGCGTTAAGGCCCCGTAGTAAGCGTTCATAGATGGTTTGAAAGGGAGATATGTAAATACGAATGTTAGAGGGAGCGCGCTTATATTAAAAAATGATAAAAATTAACGCTAAAAATATTTAATAAAACACGACTCGTTTGAAATAGAGCAAAAATCTCTCGACAAATCCTTTAGTTGCATTTAAAGATACACTGTAATTTTTTTCATTTGAATAACAGAACAAAACGTGTTTTTAATAATTTTCGGAGTTTACTTTGCGATTTTTTCTATCGAGGGAATTTCATATAATTAACCTTTCAGCATAACAAAAGTATAGATATTATCTTCAAAATAACATTTTTTAAGTTAAAAACTTAAGGCGATTTAACCAGCGGACGAGAATTCAAATTTCGTTAAAAACGATCTCGCGATCGGACGTTTTTTTAGACCGAGACAGAAATACCGAATTCATTCCGCTGCGAGCCGTACACTCACGCGGCAGTGAAAACTACAGCATGGTTCCGATGAAATAACAATTATTGTTGTTTAATTCTTGGTTGTAGCTTTCTTCCTTATAAGTAGTTACATACATATTTGTAAATTATACGTCGGAGTGCGTAAACATAAATAAATACAAATGCAGTTTGTTGACATGGTAGATATAAAATATGTAGGTATATAAATATACATTTAAAAAAAAATTCAAATATTTGTTTAATTTGTTTTTTTTTTTAAATATTTTACACGAGTTTTCCAAAGGTGAGTAAAAATCTTTTGTTTTACTTATTTATTCGTTTGTCCGAAAGGTATTACCGGTAAGTTTTATTTCTAATACTTATCTTCAAAGTATTACTTGATTTGATATGTATGTCATTGAAAAGAGGGTTTATTCCTTACAACTGAAGTAGTTTATATATTAAAACTAGGTTTTATTTCCAACTATTTTCTACGGTACCTACCTACATATGTAGTTATGCGATTGCATAATATTGTATCGCTTTCATGTATTTGTTTTCATGATTAACGGAGCGACCTGACTCGTCTAATTTTCGAAATGTTATTAAATTCACGAGTAAAAATCATAGGTTTGTATGTCAAAAATAACCTTGTTTTTTTTCCTAAAACAAGAAGCTCAATTCACAATATGACATTATGAAACTGACAAAAAGTAACACAAAAAACATTAAATATGTTGAATTATACCAATGTAATAGTGAATTGGACAATAAAATAGAAATTATGAACAAAAAAATGATTTGAATCGCACATCACGAATCGAAATTCATTTGGTTCGTGTCACTTTTTGACTACCAATCACAAACAGTTTCACGTACTTTGGCATAAGTTTTAACATTTATACATGAAAAAACGATAACAGACATAAACTCCTGTCCATAGTTGATTCTTTTCCCTGGAAATTAAACAACACAAAATTATCGCCAAATGTTATAAAAAATATGTGCTTATTCTGACTGATTCTTTCGAACGACCCTGTAGCATATAAGTACGAACAATGTACACGGATAATTAAATATCACTAACCTTTGTTTTTTCTGAAAATATATCTCCCACGTACGTTTTTGATGTCGTAATTTGTGCTATCTAATAAAACTTTTTTACGAGGGTATTTTCCTCCTCATTTTTAAGCGAGGAATTTCTATAAAATTTTATCAAGTAGACTGGCGTGGAATAGACGTCCGCTCGCCGCCCTGTCGCAGCGGGGAATGATAAAATTTCGGCTTGCGCCGGGGCAAGACACAAACAACAAACGCGAATCGAAATTAATTACTATTATATACTTTAAGAATATATTTTTTGGTCATAAATTATTTCTAATGTTTCAATTATGTCTTGGTAAATTATTTTTCTAAAAAAATCTGAACTATACCAATTTGTAAGACCATAAATAAATAGTCCAATTGAGGGATTTTCGTCACAAAACGCGTGCTCGGATTTATTTATTAGTAATTTTATTTGAAATAAAAACAAAATTCTTATACATACATATGATAGATAATTTATTGATTGTTTATACATTATTATTCAATGATTTGAAATATTTGTTGTATAATACAACTTCACCTTTGAAAATGCAACAAATCTGCGCATCGTCCAACGGTAACACTTTATTATGATATGAAAATAATATTATTTTTCAAAATTTTACATCTTACTTTACAAGATAAAATAACGATCTTTCGAAATCAATTTGTGTTTTTTTCTAGAAAAGTGTCCATACGTCTAAAAGTGGCCTCAAAAATGCCAAATTTCAGGTCAAGTCTACCTATTTCGCCTTAAAGAGTTGACGAGAAACTTGTTGTAAATCGGTAGAAATTGAGTATGCGGGGCTTAAGTATTCCTGGGTCGTCCCCGACTTTTTAAAAACATCTCTAAAAAATTCTGGCACTAAAATTTTCAGCAATATCGGTTCACTACTTTTCGAGTTTTGCGGACATTAGCTTACGGAGGCTTGAATTTTTGTATATTAAGAAACCAGTTAGAAATTAACTCAACCACTTGGAATGAATTGTATAATATAAGACGTTGTCCTGCCACAGACCGCCTTCTATGTAGGAAAGTAAAAAATTTGCGGTTGTGTGTTTTTTTGGATGAGAAATCTGAAAAATTATTTTTATTTTTTATCTCGACAACAGCGCCACCTATCGGGTCCAAAACTATCTTATATTTCAAGCTGAAACCAACCATACACATTCAGAAAATTTCATTGAAAACGGTTGGGCGGTTTCGAAGATTAGCGTGTACGAACACAGAAAATAAATAAAAAAAATATATAAAGAAAAGAAGATTATATTACCCATGTCTGTTGGACTGAATAACTTTTCATATCAGAATTTTGAATCCGATGAATAATCCGTATTGCTATCTCTCTTTGTCTGAATGAAATAGCATTGTAGCGAGCCCAATAAACAATTAATGTAACCGGAGCCGGCAACAACTAATTAAAATGATTAAATGTGCAGTTAATTTTAATTATAAATTGTGCCCACCAATAGAGTTCATTATACATATATCATTTAAGCAGTTTATCTTGGGTCGAAAGGGTAACACGTGGCAGTTGGAACATTATTATAAAAAGCATATTTAAGGATTATTCCTGTCATTCATTATTGGTATGGCGCTGGGTCAATTAGACTTGATTTGCTTCATAAATATATCGGGTTAGGTTCAAGCTGTCCCGACTAAGAACCTTTTATGGACTTCGAACTGTGTCCGAACATAGAAACCTGTCCGAGGCTTGGTCAATTAGACTTGATTTGCTTCATAAATATACCCGGTTAGGTTCAAACTGTCCCGACTAAGAACCTTTTATGGACTTCGAACTGTGTCCGAACATAGAAACCTGTCCGAGGCTTGGTCAATTAGACTTGATTTGCTTCATAAATATACCCGGTTAGGTTCAAACTGTCCCGACTAAGAACCTTTTATGGACTTCGAACTGTGTCCGAACATAGAAACCTGTCCGAGGCTTGGTCAATTAGACTTGATTTGCTTCATAAATATACCCGGTTAGGTTCAAACTGTCCCGACTAAGAACCTTTTATGGACTTCGAACTGTGTCCGAACATAGAAACCTGTCCGAGGCTTGGTCAATTAGACTTGATTTGCTTCATAAATATACCCGGTTAGGTTCAAACTGTCCCGACTAAGAACCTTTTATGGACTTAGAACTGTGTCCGAACATAGAAACCTGTCCGAGGCTTGGTCAATTAGACTTGATTTGCTTCATAAATATACCCGGTTAGGTTCAAACTGTCCCGACTAAGAACCTTTTATGGACTTAGAACTGTGTCCGAACATAGAAACCTGTCCGAGGCTTGGTCAATTAGACTTGATTTGCTTCATAAATATATCCGGTTAGGTTCAAACTGTCCCGACTAAGAACCTTTTATGGACTTAGAACTGTGTCCGAACATAGAAACCTGTCCGAGGCTTGGTCAATTAGACTTGATTTGCTTCATAAATATACCCGGTTAGGTTCAAACTGTCCCGACTAAGAACCTTTTATGGATTTCGAACTGTGTCCGAACATAGAAACCTGTCTGGCGCTTAGTCAATTAGACTTGATTCGCTTCATAAATATATCCGGTCGAGTTCAAGTTGTCCGGACTAAGAACCTCTTATGGACTTCGAATTGTGTCCGAACATAGAAACCTGTCCGGCGCTTGGTCAATTAGACTAGTATCTATGCTTTATATGTTAGTAAATGGTCCAAACTGTACGGACTTGGAACCATATCTGAACTTTGAACCCTGTCCGGACATAGAAACCTGTCCGGCGGTCAGTCAATTAGACTAGTAGTATCTATGCTTTATTCGTTCGTACATAGTCCAAACTGTCCGGACTTTGAACCATATCTGAACTTTCAACTCTGTCCGGACATAGAAACAATTAGACTGGTATGTATATGCTGCATACGTCTGGATATGGTCCAAACTGTACGGATATGTAACCTTGTCCGGACATAGACACCTATTCGGATAGATTATTGCGGAGAGGCTTGTTTAATTAGACTAGTATATATGCTTCATTCGTTCGTACATAGTCCAAACTGTCTGAACTTGAAACTCTGTCCGGTTATAGAAAATAGTTGCAAGCACGAAACCGAAGAAAGACAAAACAAAGTGGTGAATATTACAAACCTAAATATTATTATGTAAATTAGCGACATCAGTTTTCTTTCAAATCGATACAGACCGCACTTCTACGGATTATCTATTTAGTGGATAAATTTAATATCTTTACTAAATCGAGAATGGCAATTTTAATGAGTTTACATCACGCAATAAATATTTACCGAAAAGATAAGTTATTTTTAAGACTGACTGATTACGGATCATTTAGCGTTCTTGTTTAAAAAATATATAGTTAACCGTCTGAGAGCGCAACACAATTATCAACGTTACTTATAAATTCCCAAATTAGATAAATTCACAAAATCCAAACGTAAATGATACATAATATTGTTGAACTAAGCAAATTATCAACTTTTATACTCGTTATCTGTTTGATCAAAAGCTTATACGAACCGAGATTCGGTGTTTAACGGAGACCATTAAAGTATAAAAAAATGATATCGACCGTTTATTTGATGGTACTCAAATGTGTCAAGAGTTTGCAATAACCTAACCAAATATTGACATTTTTTAATAATAAAAAACAATATGTACTTACATAGAGTAGTTTTGAATTCAAGGAACTGTTCCACCCTGGTAGAGATCTGAAAATTCAAAATATATATTTATTATAAGATAGCCGCAGTAGAATAATGCTAAAAGGTTTGTCCCTGGGCCAATGAACTTGGATTCGAATCCGGAAGAAGTTCGCCAAATGTAATCAATAAAAATAAATTAAATCCATAACACGAGTAGTCACGTAAGAATTTCGTTCTGGATAAAGTTATTGATTTTCTTGTCGCTTTATTTACGAGAAACCGCAAGAAGCTAGTAGGAAATTGGCATCTCCAAATGGGGTATGCTCTAAAGCTGAAGGTAGTCAGTAGGGAAGGGAAGGAAATGTGGCAGATGAAGGTTATAATTAATATTATGAATAGGGTCATATTCTGTTTTCAATTTCACGCAGACTAGCTACACACGATAGAATAATTTGAACGACGATATACCGTCGTTAATCACAAATCAATAAATAGAAAAAAATGTACCTTGTAATTGTAATAAATAGTCTGTATCGGGCATATGTTGCACAGTTTTTTCGGAAAATAATTCCAATTCAACATAGTATTTGAGTATTTAGCAAATATAACAAAAGAAGAATTCAAACAACGATATATCGTTGTCCATAGCTCAAAAAGTTAAATGAAAAATAAAAATGGAAAAAAATGTGCTGCTTGTCTTACATCATCGGATTACAAACCATAAAAATTTCAAACATAATAATTTCGGTTGTCTGTGCTGTGGGTTAGTTAGTCCTGCGCGAAATCTGGCTCATAAATTTTCTTTTTATTTATAAAAAAATCAACTAATTGTTTGAAGAAACGACAAGCGATGAAGTACATACGTATAATGTAATATTTTTAACAGAAAATTATTTTAATGTCATTTTCAAAATTGGAATCATAATATCCCATGATTTTTAAGGTATATTATATTAAGTACGCTGTTTATTACTAAGGTCGGTATCGATCAGACTTTGCTTGGTAATATTTCCGAAAAAATGTTCCAGTTCAACACAGTATTTAGCCCACGCGATAAAATAAGAATTCAAACTACGATATATCGTCGTTCGTCGCTCACAAGGTTAAACAAAAAACAATAAAATAAAGCGGTATTATTTTTTCATGAAGCGTAGAAGAAGAATTCAAACAAGAAACAACGATATATCGTCGTCCATCACTCAAAGGGTTAAATAAAATAAAAACTCAAAAAACACACTGCAAATACCTTACATAACTTCCGAGGATTAAAAACCACAGAAATAAACAATAATAAAATTATTTATAACTAAGGACGATATCGGTCAAACGTTGCGTCACAATCTAAGCGCTCTGCCCTCGAAACCGACACTGAACTGACGATAAGAATGGGATGAGGTCGACCATAACCTTGCTCCACTGAATGAACAAGGTCTCATAAGGTCTAGGTTTTGATTCTTTATGAAATAAACAGCGATAACTTAGATAACAGAAAACTTCATTACGATAACACCAAAATTATCTATAATGAGCATCTTACATTCATTTTTAATGGATGAGAATAATAATAATAATAGTTAATATATGTATAATCGGGGAACACGCCAAACGCGTCTAACATTCATTTATACACGGTTGATATTTATCACATGAGAATGGTTCGTTTCTACAGCTTGGATGTGGAACGATTTACTTGCCTCTGTGTTTCCTCCCTCCTAAAACATGTAGCATTCACTTTCGCCCCGCTACATTTATGATTAATTTTTTCATAACTCTATATTCGGACCGCCTACTTGTCTATGGGATTCTCGGTCTATGGTTTATCGGAGAAGCAGCGCCACTGACGCACAGTATGCTGAAAATCGCCTTTCATAGACATAGAGACTTGAATTTTCAAGGGTATTTTTTGGCTAGAAATGGATTGCTGATCATTACTATGCTATAAAATTTCTTATGAAGCAATTGCGTGTACAAATGAAGGAGTTATCATTTTTTTAAAGAAAAAATTGTATGGCACTGACATTAAAAATGAGGCTATCTCTGGAATCATAAGGTTGGCCATTATATCCTTACACAATGCCTACTTTCAGCAGATATTATCATTTCCATTTCCTTTAAGATATCCCTTCCGCCGTAACAAAGACGCAATATATTATATATTCGTATATGTATTACTATTATGGACAATGCGGGAGAAAGCTTGTACAAAAAACCACTGGTACAAGGGCACAACACAAGATTTACAGAAGGAAACGGGCTAAAAACTGGAGGCCGTACTCTTGAATACTTGGTACCTGTGATCTTCACCAAACTAAATAAAAACTTACAAATTGTGAATAATGAGAGACCCTGCCCTAAAATCATAAAGCTGTGGTTAATAAATGATCAATCCATGTACCTTTGAACACCTTAATGTAAATTCCAAAACTCTTTGTTTTTAGTGAGGTGCATTAGATATATTATGTATTTACAATTACTCGTTAGAAATATATTTTGCGAATGTCTGCAATAAAATAAAATCTGTGAAATGTACCTACTTAGAAATAAGACTTACTCGTGTACACATAATCATACAATGTTATAGACATAGACTTAAGATATTTTGATTCGGTGGATCCTACAGACAAGCTGGCATGTGACAGCTTTGTTGGTCTACCTATTTTGTTAAATAATAAAAAATAAAAAAATAAAAAAGAAAAAAAAATAATACAATATCATAAAATTGGCAATTATTATTGTACTATCTGACGTGTACTCGTCGTTGCTAGACTTTTCTCTACTTTCAATAAATATAATATCCACATAAAACTTCCAGAAGAAATTCTTTACATTATAGTGAAAACCCTATCAAACTTCGGTGCACAGTTTAGAAGAACTAAGCGCACAAACAGACAGATGCGTGACTGTTTTATACCATTTAGAGATTAGAGATACCAATGAATGTCACGATTACGATTTTACTAAAAGTTGATCAGGAAACGTCCTGTAATCCCGTTTTTAATTCGTTATGATCTGGGATGTTCCGGGATGTTCTCGAACGTTCCAGACTATTCCCTAATATTCCAGAATGTTATTGAATGTTGTGGAATGCTCTCAAATACTCGCGAATGTTCTGGACTGTTCTAGAAATTTCTAGAGGGCGAGACTTCCAGCCCTTATATCTTCAAAAGCACGCCCTTCAGGTAAAAATGGGAAACTTCATCGTGGATGGGGGATAGAGGGCTACCACACCATATAACTCTCTTGATCATACCGAGACTCGTTTCCGAGTTTTAGCAGCACGCACACTGTCACTGACTTTTATAACATATATTGATTATATAGCAAGCAGCAAACAAATACAATACACAACAATGCCATGCTTCAATGGCCGGAACAAGAATAATCAGGCCCCATTCAAATGGGAGTGAAATGTTCGGCAACGAGATATTTGCTGTGTGGGAATGGCAACTCCCACTAATTTTAGAAATAACGACTATCAGTCGAAAAGAGAAAAACGCGTTATATCTGCCAAAAATAATGAATCAAACTAATTTCAGTTGTTGGTGCATGAGTATATAATGTGAAAAATACCTGCATAATGCGTAACATTATCCAAGTTCAATGAACATTTAATTTATAATTTAAAATTTGTACTACTCATCATATCCGAAAATTGATAAAGGTACCTACAAAAATTATTTTACAAGTTGATATTAATTTATTATTATGTTTGATTTCATAGAACTAGGTCCAGTGGATATACTTTAGCGGCCCGTTCATATACATATTTTGACCGGCCAGTGGCTGTGTTGGCATCGCGTCTGAGTCCCACACACGCCGTGAGTTCAATCCATCAACTGGCTAATTTCTCAATCATGACGCAATCAACATTTTCCGCTTACTGTGGTGGTAGAACGAGGTTTCAAATTAATGTCAGGTTATTCGTAAACCGGGAATGTGTGTCTTTCTTGTAAAATAAATAATTCTTTGAACGGCTATCGTTTTCCTAAGCGGTGCCACATTTTTTGTTCGATTAATATGAATTAATGTCTATAAATTAATAATTAATATTATTAAATAATAGAAACGGTTTATAAATTAGATTTTTTTACTGGTTTTGTTTTTGAATCTTTATTTAGATGTACGCAAGTTAATTTATCCTATGGCTGAAAAGATTTTCGTAATTTTATGTACCTGTTTGTGTATTAACTGTGTTTTATAACTGGATTGTTTTCACGTAAGTGAGATCATTTGTAAAACCCAGTATAAATAAATAACAATAATTGTGATATTTATTATACGCATTTATTTATATCAACTCCACACAGGTGACTTCTGAATCTATATGATCGTTGGGGATGTTGTGCAAAGAACATCGACGAAGAAAAGAAAGGAAACGCAGAAGCTGCCAATTCGAAAAAATACATTTTCAGTTTCCTTTGCAAATCTCCCAAAATCAGTTGCGTCTAAATTCAGCGCGTTAAAAACACCCCCTATGTGAATAAGCCTTCTACGCCAGGTGGGATGTATTTTTAGGTAATTTATGAATTTTCAGAAAAATCAGATTGGCATCATTCTGAGACTATAACGAAATAAGTCAGTTAGGCCGCTGCTATGATGTATTTTCTATTCAGGAACAGAATGTAAAACGAAAAATACATTCGCACATCAAACGGAACAGTAAGTAGTTCGGATATTGACTTTCAAGGCTGTGTGACATATTAAAAATGGTAAATAGACTAAATAGAACACTGACAAAACGGAAAAAGATTGAAAAGATATATAAAGTCATGAAAAGTGATGAATAAAAAAAAAACTAGGTTATAATTTTTTTGGCCATTTTTATGACTTTTTTGGTTGTATTTCTGAGTTTTCTCACAAATTATCTTATTTTTAATGAAACTCCGGCTCAACAAAACTTAATGTTTTAGATTGACAATTACACACTCGGACTCTAAACGCCATCTATGGGTGAGCTCTTACACTGATATCAAGGATATTACAAAAATAGTTCTACCTCGCAAGAGCGCCTCTGTCTGCACAGTGTAAAGACAGGGGAACTATATCGCCACCCGGATGGGCAGCTTTGAGAAGCGGGTTAAAGTAGGATGTAGAGAAAGGGATTTATTTATTCGGGTCTTTAAGGGATTATTTCATGAGAAAAAACAGATACCTGTAGCTCGTTCCAGACGCGAGCCGACTTATACAAAAAACAACTTAAAAGCCGAAGAAACGATCCCTTCTCACAAAGCCAATATCAACTGAGGACCGGTGTACCGCTCGTGTCCGTCGAGTTTCTAGTACGTGCATCGTTACACAGGAGATCAATGCGAGCAGACTCCATTGAAATACCCGTAGAACAGACACAGCATGCATGCTTTGCTAATGTGGATTAGAGAAGGCAATGGATTGTCAATCAGACGAACCGTCCTACTTAGCACAGAATCAAGTAGGTTTATCAGGTATTTTGTTCTAAATACATGCATATCTACAGTATGGATGGATACACACTAAACATGGCTGTATAGACTGGTTTATAGATTTAAAAAATTAAATCATCAATCAATTAAAACAGAGGTTCCCAAAGTGGTCTATATGGACCCCCAGGGGTCGATTTCGGCTTGCTGGGGGTCTGTGTCAGCGAGAAAAAAAATTGGGGGTCCACGAGATTCAGTTGGGGGTACATTTACCTCAAGTCAACATTTATGAGTTCCGTAAATGATACAATAGACCTAACACAAAGACTGAGAAATTACTTATTTGATATTTGCATTTTTATAATTTGTAAAGTTGTTAATTGAAGTATATAAATAGAGTCTACGTTCCTTTACTCGTCAGAATTAATATATTCAAGTAAAACATTGCACATTGGAAGCCGCGAATTTTCCTAGTTCCCCAACTTGTTTTTGAAAAACGTCCAGGGTAATAATGACGCTCAACATTTAAATGTACTTTACACAGACTTCAAAACTAAGTTTGACTATCGAAATGGAACATTGAAGAATCGGAAAACACGTGACAAGAAGAACTGACCGGAATACGCACTGACAAAGAACTTAAGGGGCAGTTCTGTAGGGCCAGCTACAGAAAGAAATTCCCGTTGCTTATCCTGCTTCATTTTCATTTGGTGTAATACCTCACAAGGGCGCCCCTGTCTGTACAATGTAAAGACAGAGCAACTATACCGCCACCGGGTTGTCGGGCAGGCAAGGGAAGGGAATCTTTTTACTAAAAAAATAAATGATTATCACATGAGACGTTAATAGTTTTAGGAAAAATCAATATTCGGCCGGCAGGGGGTCTACGGAAAAAAAATTTGGCAAGTGGTCTACGGGGAAAAAAAGTTTGGGAACCTCTGAATTAAAATAGGATAGGATTTTGGATGTGGATGAGGATGGAGAATCTGGTCACCAAACACGGCAAAACCCATTACGATTCTGAATGGTGGTCTATTACCACGCGACCTCCGGAATCGTAGTCAAGGATCTTTTAACCACTCGACCACAGAGGTCATCAACTAATTGGGTTGGCAGTTAGTTGCAAGTTAGTTGACGCGGTAGGTACAACTTTTAAAGCGGCGCCACTGCCCGTGTCCCGCCAAGAGATAACCCCGCCAGACAGGTGAACTATTTCTGTTCCCACGTGGAGGCGGCACACTAAATACTGATTATGACATGCTTTATATTACAAGAGACATGTGGCCCGTCTTTCGGATGCTGGGAGAAATGGGAATTAATCAAGTCAGAGTTGATAGTATGTTTTATGTGAATATCAACAAGAACACTGAATATCAAGTGTTATCCATACCGATTTGATAGAAAACTGTCGATGAAATGTCGATTTACTTTAAGGCGATGCACTACGTCGTGTAATATTTTAAATTGAGCCGCTATCAATAACAACCCTTACGTAGACGGCGATAAGGTTTCAATTCCCGCTTAACACCATCCGCCTGTTTTGATTTATGCAAGAAAAAAAACATGGTCAAAAAGTGCCTTTTATTTTATTTTGTGGATGTTCAGGCATAAATATTTAATTTGTTTTCGATCATTTTATAAATAACTTAATTCGCCACATTATACAATAAAATCATAACCGTAAATGGGTTCGTAAGTAGGAGATTTTGAACTTTAAAGCAGTTTTCATAGGCTTTTACACTATTTTTTCTGGGTTTATAAAAAGACTTATCTAAAACATACTCGATTATTTCAAAGGCCAAGATGTATTCTACTCGCAGTATTTAATTAAAGCATCTGAAACATTTCTAGGCGACCAAATTTTCAAACCAAAAACACATGATTTTGCATTACTACGTATGGCATTGCCTTAAGTAAAAGTTTAAGTATTTACTTGTAGATATCTAGACACTAACACGGACACATGGGCGCCCGCAGAAATTTTTCTAGGGGGGGGGGGGCAAAATATTTTAAGTAATGTTTTAATGTAGTTTTAATTTACTGTAGCGTATTTGTACGGCGATGATTGCTCCAGGCTGGCCAATGTTCTGTCTCTGCACACTTTATTTATGCTAACACAGTGATTTAAATAAAATTGACATTATTTGAATATTTACGTCAATCCAGGGGGGGGCGTTTGCCCCCCCCCCCCCCCTGCGGGCGCCCTTTTTCAAGTTCTGTTATTATTTCAATTCTGTCAAACAACTAACCTATAATGATATAATAACAGAACTTGAACAAGACTTTCACAGAACCCGAAAATGAACGTTGAAATTTATTGAATTGTTCAAATTCTCTGAAAAAACCAGTCCTTAATGGTAACATGGTATATAATAATTTATGTTTCTCATAAAATATTCACCATATATTACACTAAACACTTATAACTTCACTATACACTATTTTAAACGCTTTTTATACAAATCCATTAGACAAAATGTAATCTTGTTTTTGTTTTATATGCCCACAGTTTGTTTATTTCTCGGTACAATAATATAATAACTTAAATATACTACCCACGCACAGGCTGCGCCTTAAGGCAAGACCAAACCGCCGCGATCATTTTGCGTCCGCGATGGCGTGCACGGTGAGCGTCCTGTGTGCGTGCAGAACCGTTCACACTAAACTAGCGATCAACTAGCGATCAGCTGGCGTCCGTGGCACTCGTACGTTCGTGTCGGTTGTGTGGTAGGTATGGCTCGGAGCGGGAACCATTTAAATAATCATAATCATGTTTGGAGACGAATCTGAAGAAGAATTATTACTTCTAGCGGCTATTGCAGATGATGGAGATAGTAATGCACGGTATGATTGTGTCATATCGCTAGGTGAAAACAGAAGATGTTAATTCGTGAAAATATTAATTCATAAAAATGTATGTCCTATAAAAATAAATATATTTTTTCTAAAACTTACCACTTAATCCCAATAATTCTCCTATTTCTTTCCAAACTTGATACTTCTTTCTATTATTTTTATATTCTGGATGTGAAGTGTCATACAGTAAACGATGCTTGCTAATTTCGTTGATCATTCTCTCTGTATTTGTATCCGACATCATGAGAAATACCACAAACTCGGAGATAATTACGTTGCGTGCAGCGTGCAGATCCTGCAAGCAGCAACTGATCGCGGACGCGAGCGATCGCCGCGTCCAGACGCTGCACAGGACGCCGCGGCCAATCTGAGAACGCTTCGATGTGAACACGTTGCTACAAGTTCATACACAACATCTCATCGCCACCGTGCACGGGATCGCGGACGCGCTTTGATCGTTGCGGTTTGTTCGGGCCTTTAGTGGGTTCCCATTATTCGTATTGATTTATATAATATTGTATGTAATTTATGTAAAAATTGGGAAAAATAAAGGAATTAAAATAAATAAATAAAACTATACCTTATTGTCACCTCACTTTTATGTCGAATCATATAAAAATATTTAATTAAAGATTGACGAATTCTCAAAAGTATATTTTTTAATTGCGATTGCGATTGGAACCTTTTGTTTGATAAAGGCACAAATTTTAATTCTTCTGCAGTTAACTTCTAGATTTGAATATAAAGCGTGGTGTTTTCTCTTTCTAACACCGTTTAGATCACATTTCTAACCACAACAGTAAGGGGGACAACGATTTCTGTCAGACCATATAAGTTGTTACCAAGAGCGAACGAATTAGCATGAAGGGTTAGACATTATAAAATTTTTAATAGAATCATACAAATAAGTGGCCTATCCACAATTTGAGCATGGCCTTAAACGTCGAAATAGACGAGATGCAAAACGGTCGAGTTAAAAGAGCAACAACTAATTAATTCACCTATTTTGAGACTAGATAAACTTTTGATCCTGAAAAGCGTTACTCCATTCATTAAATCAGAAACTCTTTGCTACAAAATGCTTATGGTTTGATAATGTTTATTGTTTACTTCACACTTGACCCGTGAAAACATTCGCCTAGAATGTTATTTTTCCCGACAGCCGGCAGAAGACCGACTTATCTTATAATAGGTCCCTGACTACCAGTCACTACTGGTGGGGTCTTAATCAGAATATTCTAGAAAAAAAAAAACAAAACTGAGTAACCCTTCAGGCCTCGGGAGGACATTAATAGCCACAAACATCATATTCCATTATAGCCTCTGAAGGACAGATCTGACCGGGGTGTCGATATATTATAAAAGTATGATAATCTTTTCTTTTACAGGGTTTTCCAATAAGAGGTGTTATTTTGATATTCAATCGTAAAAGATCAATGGTTTCGTTGCTTGTGTGCCACGTAGCGCTGTCTTGTTGAAAGTAAACGTTGTCCAGATCAATACCATCTAATTCAGGCCATAAAAATCATTAATCATCTCTCGATAGCACAATCCATTCACCGTAACTGTTGCTCCAGCCTCATTTTCGAAAAAGTAAGGTCCAATGACTCCGCCGGACCATAAACCGCACCAAACAGTCACGCGTTGTGGATAAAGAGGCTTTTCAACAATAACTCTTGGGTTTTCCGAGCCCCAGATGCGACAATTTTGCTTGTTGATGAAGCCACCGAGGTGGAAATGGGCCTCATCACTCAATATGATTTGCATTCGATTCACTCAAGTGAATTTTATTAATTTCAATGCGTTATTGAAGCGTGTATCGTTCCATTTTTATCAATGACGTAGTTTCTACTTGTCAAATGTCAAAAAATTACAGCTTCCAACCGAAATAGCGGGATATTTAAAATTACACCTCTTATTGGAAAACCCCGAATAATGCGTAGATACGTGATTTGTTCGTCATTGGAAAGATAAATAACTATTCTTTTCAGTTTGTTTCAAATATTTATACCGAATTACATGGTCCGAAAGAGATAAACGGAGACTAGAGGCTTTTGAGATGTGGTCCTATAGAAGACTGTTAGGAATTTCCTGGAGAGACCATGTTACAAATGAGGAGGTTCTCCAAAGAATCGAAGGAGGAAGGCACCTGCTCAGGACCTTGTCCGAAAGGCGTGCAAGATGCATCGGCCACGTTATACGACAAGAAGGCCTCTTGCATGTCATAATAGAGGGTATGACCGAGGGGACCAACTCTAGGGGACGCCCACGCCGAGAGTACCTGGAGGACCTGCTGGTGGACGTGCGCTGCTCATCATATGCAGAAGTCAAAAGAGCCGCACAAGACAGGGAAGAATGGAAAAGTAGATTAGATAAAATTGCTGCAAACCACAGACATAGGAATTAATAGACGAGAAGATAATGGCGAGGGGTAAAATCAACTGTTGAAGAACGAAGGGAGTGAAGCTGACTGTGATTCGTCAATAAATCAATCTGACAGTAAATAGGCATCTCGCATTATAATATCACCATTTACTTCTTAAAAGTAAAATCTGCTTTTGAATGAATAGACATTTTTACATGGGAGCGCAAATTACTCGCCACGTTATGAACAAATTTGCGAAGTCCAAATTCGGCAAAAAAATTCGGTTATATTTTCAGAGTCGAATATTTCGTTTAAGTATTTAGTTAAGACACTTATATAAATGTTCATAATTTACTTCCCAGCAACCAACCAGCTTTGTGTTTCGCGTCCAGACGTTTCTCGATGTGATAGTAACAACTGATTCATATTATACGATGTGAATATGCTTAAAATAAAGTAAAATAATGCTTATGAATAGAATGTAATACGACAATTGGGTTTATTCTCTTTTTCACATCTATTTTTACAAGTTTTCATAGTACAAGTCAACATTTTGCCGTGTTATTTCGTAAAATGAACCGATGATGCCTCGACCATAGTTCGCACAAGAATGATGACGTCACGTTTTCAAATTTCACTTGAGGCCATACGCGAGCACAGCCGGCTCCAATGGAACCGGTATGGGGAGTGGGGATAATACGCTTTTAATCACTTAGGGCAGGTCTACTAATATTCATATGTCTATGCTGCAAACCAATCCCAGGATTGAAACCAGAGAGAGAGACATGGATAAAATAAATAAAAAAATGTCAAAGTACATGATTACGAATCGATAGGATTTTTCCATTATTGCTAATTATTATCTTGCTAATTACCCACACAAAAGGAATGTGTTCTACAAATATTGAATTTCACAAAATAATGGAAGTTCCGAGTCAAAATGTCTCGGTAAGTTTTTTTATTAACACATTTTCATGTTTGATATTAAAAAAATATTTTTTATAACTATCAATGTTTATTTCAAATTCAAACAATGCAAAGATAATTTTATCCAGTTTCTAAAATGGTATTTCTTTTAACGACAACTTCAAAAATAAGCAATATGTAGCAAAATTTTATATATACCTCGGGAACATTCCGAAATTCTGTGAAATTTCACCATGTCGTTGGGACTTGTTGGTAATTTTTTTTAAAACCTGAAGTGTTAACCCCTCAGGTTAATTTGTTCGCTTTTAGGAACAGCTCACGTGTTCTCATATAAATCGTTCTCTTTTCTAATGCATTCAGGGTTGGTACTATAACTTATTTGTGGACTGCTAGCCTCGCACGACTCTCTAACGAAGGTTAGTTGATATAATTAACAAGTTGATAAACAAACTTGTTATACGAATTACCGATGAAATAGTAAACAGTAAACAGAGTTAAACAAACAAAACGGTATTGAATATTGACATCTTTGGTTCCTAACTCTTAACAAATATTGCACGTACACAATATCTCAAGTGTTTCAATGGTGTACATAAGTAAGGATATTGTAACAGGACTAACAGGTAAAGTAGGGTTTGATTTGGAATTTTGTACATATTTTTATACTTTCCATTCTGTTAGTTTTACGTTTCCTCCAATACCAGATTACTAGAAGTTGGGATTTTTTACAGTGCAGAAAATCTGAGAAAAACTACCGTAATATGTACTCCACGTTGCCCAGAATACTAATGGAGGGATTCAGTTAATCTATCTATCTATATAAATAAAAATGTAAATTATTATTTTTCGGAATAACTTATTGAGTAAAACCTCAAATTATAATATTTAAATACTGAAGACAATATTAGTGATTTTTTCAAACGAAAATCTGAAACAGAAAAATCAGAAAAGGAAACGGTCACATCTGGGACTCGAACCCAGGACCCTTGTCTTTCCGGGACAATGCTCTACCAACTGCGCTAATGGGACCCTATCCTATTCGGTCACTTTTAACTGTATCATACTTCGAATAAGAACTACCAACGTTGTCTTCATTTTTTCACCGCACATTTTTATTGGCAACTATCTTTATGTATGATCGCAAGATTCAACCCGAACTAAATGCAATCCTAGACAGCGTCTTATAGATAAACCTATCTTATTGTTTTTATTTTTTAATGTGCGACATCTATTGACTTTTTCTGCAAGTCTAGAAAATGAATTGTTATTTTTCGGAATAACTTATTGAGTAAAACCTCAAATTATAATATTTAAATACTGAAGACAATATTAGTGATTTTTTCAAACGAAAATCTGAAACAGAAAAATCAGAAAAGGAAACGGTCACATCTGGGACTCGAACCCAGGACCCTTGTCTTTCCGGGACTTTTTCTTTTCTGTTTCAGATTTTCGTTTGAAAAAATCACTAATATTGTCTTCAGTATTTAAAAATGTAAATGTTCGTTTCTTCAAAATCTTCAATCTCTGAAAATTCTTCACAGATTGCTTTAAAATGTTGACACAACGTTGCATGTATTTTTATATACCTTTATTATATAGATATCACCTGTGACAGGTAAAAACATGTTGTTTTTTTTTAAATAGCGCCATCTGTTGGACAAGCATGCTTTTTGTTAATAAAAAACAGCGTAAGCTCTTGGACGTAAAGGAACACACGCTATTGTTTCTCTATATGCACAGACAGAGTGAGCCACGGCAACGCATGGCGGGGTGCAGCTAGTCACAAAATAAATACAAAAGATTGTTACTAGGGCACTTCAGTAATGCATAAAAAAATGTTTAATAGTACATCATTTTGTAAACAATTCCCGTGTAAAAGAACCTAAAAAGGATGTTAAAAACTATTTTGAAATTTTGACCACTCATCGACATCAGATTTCTAAAAACTCTGTGTAAAGCCGGGAAGCGCTGGGGACTTCAGCTAGTAATTTATATAAACTGAATGTTTTCTCAGTACGGGTAAGCACCCAGAGAGGTTCACATCAATAAAGTTTTTATAGTAAAAAAAAATGCTGCTTATGTATCAATAAAAAATATCAGGTCACTTGATTCCGTGTCATGAGAAGGAGATGGGGAATAGGAAGGTTAGGAAGTACCTACCTGGCTATTCAAATCCGGTCACCAAACACGGCTAAAGATTTTTTTTTATATTAACTCCACACAGGAGGCCCTGAATAAAATAATTTCCCTCAGGGCCTATGTCATCTTTGGGGATGCTGTGTGGAGGGTCTTTTTGTGGAGAGGAAGGAGTGAACATGGGTCTTGAAGAGTCCCATGTTGTAGGAGGGAGGAAACACAGAGGCCGGCAGTTCGTTCCACAGCCGAGCTGTTGAACTTAAGAACGAATCGTAGAAGCGACCCGTTCTCATGTGACAAATGTCAACCGTGTACAAATGTTGGGCGCGCGTTTGGCGTGTATCCCGACTACGCACCGGTGCCGAAGGGATCAATGACGCTAGTTCCTCAGAGCATCTTCCATTGTAATACCGATAGAACAAGGACAGCATACCTACCTGACGCCTGTGCTCTAAAGATTGCAGTCAGTTTGTTAAGATTGGGGAATCTATCAAACGGACCGCCCGTTTTTGCACAGAGTCAAGGGTTTTTTCAGGTATTTAGGGGCTCCGGACCAGAGATGGCTGCCAAATTCGACAGTAGGGCGCACTTGCGATTTGTACAGGGTCAGCAGTTGTGTATTATTAAAGTATCTGCAGGCCCTGTACAGTACGCCCAGCTTCTGGGAGGCCAACTTTACTCTGGCTTCTATGGAGCCCCCGTACCTGAGCTGGTCACTTATAGTTACACCAAGCATATCAATGGAAGGCCTGTTCGGAAGATTGCTTCCGTTGAAGGAGACTAGATTATCATTTGGATCCCTTTTAGACGTAATCAGACAGGATTGGGTCTTTGAAACATCAAATTCGACGAGATTATTTTTACCCCAGGAGGAAATACTCTCGAGATAACCGTCCATTCTCTGCTTCAAAGCCCTCCGAGCCGTTGGAGTTTGTGTGCCCTTTGGGGGCTTGTCAAAAAAGTCATTTCAAGCAACGATACGATTCTTAATTATTTTTTTACATTAACCCTACACAGGAGGCCCTGAGGAAAATAATTTACCTCAGGGCATCTTTTATGATGCTGTGTGGAGGATCTTTTTGAGGAAAGGAATGAGAGGATTTCTCGAAAGGAAAAAGTATGAGGGGTGGGTAGGGTAGGTGAAATACGAATGAATACATCCCTCCCACCAAGGCGATCGGTCGAGGGACCAGTTGGAGAGTTCAAAGGATCTCCACGAACTAGCCTCTCCCGATTTGGCAAGCCACGCAGCTGGTGGGAAGGCGCATCCTGAACACATCGCACCCGATGAACCCGGGCACCGGTGCTCACTTAGGGTGACCCATGGCAGTAACCAATAAATGGTTCCCGGGGCGGCGCACAGTGGGCTGAAAATCGCCTTTCATAGAATAATAATAATAATAATTGGATAATTTGTAGAGCGCCGTTTTTGTGAAAAATCACCTCAAGGGCGCTGTACAATTTATTTCCTAGGATCTACATTTGTTATTTAGAAATGATACCAAAACATACTTACCTGGCAAGTCACTTCCAACAAACACACTTATATTAAAAAGTTTATGCTTATAAAAGATAGAACTGCACGCAGAGGACACTATATCAAAAAACACTGGTCGTCGCATGATCTTAAGTCTGCTATAGTTTTTATTTTAATTTAAATGTATTTTAACTGTCTTAAAAGCCTACAAATTGTTAGTTGTTATCATTTTTATTTATTTATTTTTAATTATTATTTTTATTTATTTTATTTTATTTTTAGTATTTTTTACATTTTGTTAATTTAAATTTAAATTGCCGTCAACTGTGAAAGTGGAGGTTTCTGAAATTATGGATACGACTGTCTGAAAAGGTGCGTTTTAAGTTTAGACCTAAATTCTGTCGAGTCTGCGATCATTCTCAAATCATGTGGCAGTCCATTCCAGGCTTTAGGTCCTGACACGACAAAAGCACGCTCACCGAACTTAGTATCTGGTGTGCGCTTTGGTTCCTTCAACCTTCCGATAGCTGATGACGTTGCTGACCTAAGGGTTGACTGTCGGGAGTTGGAAGTTTTAGACATAGAGACTTGAATTTTCAAGGGTATTTTTTGGCTAGAAATGGATTCTGCTGATCATTACTATGCTATAAAATTTCGTATGAAGCAATTGCGTGTACAAATGAAGGAGTTCATTTTTTTAAGAAAAATTTGTATGGCACTGACATTAAAAATGAGGCGATCTCTGGAATCATAAGGTTGGCCATTCTATCCTCACACACAGATATACTACTATTTATTTGTAATTTTTTGACATACTTCGTATTGTGGCGAAACTTGCGATTTTTTTTTAAATCCTCAAAGTTGAAAAAAACACTTTTTAATGTTGATGATTCATTTTAATGCTTAAATGCTTTACATATGAGTAGGCTTGCAGTGTTGAAATATTGTTAACTAGACAAAGCATACAAGAGATAACTCCTTCATTTGTACACACAATTGCTTCATACGAAATTTTATAGTATAGTAATGATCAGCAGAATCCATTTCTAGCCAAAAAAATACCCTTGAAAATTCAAGTCTCTATGTCTATGAAAGGCGATTTTCAGCCCACTGTGCGACGGTACCCAAACCCGCCTCCCAAATTGTAAAATGATGGCCTTTCACCAGGACGTTGTTAAGCGTAGATATCTACTATTCTTTAAAGTTAACCTGTAAAGTTAACCGTGTCGAGCTGTAAAGGCTTTGTGAGTTCATCTCCGTGTTACGACACATACTAGGTGCGTTTTGGATCGATAAGTAAAACAAGCGAGGCGAAAATTATAGGTTCTAGGTCAAGATCAAGGTGAGTGGTAATAATTCTGCGTGGAAATAGCGTGTACCTTGAAACGGGGATAGATCTCGGAAAGAAATAGTATCACTGTTTATTTCACTTCCCGGGCATAGGTAAATTATGTAGTCTGTACACTATACGTATAGCGTCCATCTATTATTAGGCGAGTGAGAGTACGTAAATAATGCGAAGTAACGTTTTTAACAATGGTCACATCGATAGCTAGATGAAAGAATTAAAATTATTAAAAATCTCAGATTGAAGCCTTATTTCCGACTCTATTTTTTAAATTACTAATGTAATTATAGACAGCCCTGATTTACTGAGTCTAATCACCTTCAACATACCAACTAGAACTAGTAGATCGAAAATTCTTTTTGATTGTAACAATAATATCAAGACATTTAGATACTCGCTTGTACCTAGATTGCACGCAGTTGGCAATACTTTCGCAGAAATTGTACATGTGTTCAACTGCACGGAATATGGTTACAAGAAGGCTATAATAACATACCTCAGTAATAATAACAATTAAGGTTAGCATAATACTATTCTTCTGCGTGGGTTCTATGTTCTATATAATTTAAAAAGCAAATTTTACTCTACTTTAACAACTTCCGCTGAATTATTTCGTAAATGTTGATATTAATTTCTGCATGCTGTGTAGATCAAGTTCAGTAATATTTTGACTTTATATTTATTTTTCTGCAATTGTTTTCGTTAAATGGTCGTTTCCTGCACTATTTTCATATATAATTTCGTAAATATTTTTTATATTAATGTATGTAAAAGCCTTAACAGGCGTGAAATAAATAAATGTTTTTTTTTTGTTTTAGGCATTTCACCCTGAAAAGAGTGCTTTGTGCCGGTAACAGTTAAAGTGGATAAAAAATTCGGTTAATCTATTGGGAGAATAATAAAACAAATTAAATATTGGACTCATTTAGATCACTAAAACAAATTAAATGTTGAATTCATTCAGGTTAATAAACTTACATAAAGCTGTATGAACACGAGAATTGTTAAGAGATAAAAGGTATGAAATGTTAAGGGGGGGCTGGTGTGTGATTTTAATAAGCCGGCGCTATATGTTCTTGAAAGATGAATGGTTTTTACAGTTAAAGAAAACGTGGTCGAAGGTAAATAAATGTTATCACGTCTTTGTAAAAGCCTATATGCGAGTTTAATATATATATAGATATGATTAACAAGTTGATAAACAAACTTGCTATCCGAATTGCCGATGAAATAGTAAACAGTAAACAAAGTTAGACAAACATAACGGTATTGACTATTTATTATCTTTGCTTCATAACTCATAGCAAATCTTGCACCTACGCAATATCCCAAGTGTTATCAAAGGTTTGGATAAGTTGGGTTATTGTAACAGGTAAAGTGGGGTTTAATAAATGGTATCTTGCACCTACGAAATATCGCAATTGTTTTCAATGGTTTGGATAAGTTGGGTTATTGTAACAGGTAAAGTGGGGTTTAATAAATGGTATCTTGCACCTACGAAATATCGCAAGTGTTTTCAATGGTTTGGATAAGTTGGGTTATTGTAACAGGTAAAGTGGGGTTTAATAAATGGTATCTTGCACCTTGCACCTACGAAATATCGCAAGTGTTTTCAATGGTTTGGATAAGTTGGGTTATATATTTTTTTTTTTTCATTATTTCTTCATTTTTTTGTTGTTTTTGTTATCTAAACCAAAACAAATTGTTTTTCCTCTGTATCACGGACTAAATCGTGTAATATATGTAAAAACGAATGGGGTTCATAAATAAATAACTAGTAGCTCTGTAAACAAAACATCCAAAAAAAGTATATTTTCAATTGTCTTCTATTTTATAAATCAAAACCAAGGGTATTTAACTACCAACTTACTTAATTATAAGCCACATATTTTATGTAACACGACAAATATTTTTTAAATTCAAACGAGGAATTGTACAATTTGTCCAAAGAAACGTCACTATCTCAATGACAATTATTTTTCAAGATAAACTAAAAGAGAAAACAATAGGGCAAGTATCAGACATGATGATGAGTAAAGGAGGAGGAAGTACCAAATTCGAATTTTAATTCAAAATGCAGTAATATCATACAAAACAACTTAAGGCGATGCACTACGTCGTGTAATATTTTAAATTGAGCCGCTATCAATAACAACCCTTACGTAGATGGCGATAAGGTTTAAATTCCCGCTTAACACCATCCGCATATTTTGATTTATGCAAGAAAAAAACATGGCCAAAAAGTGCCTTTTATTTTATTTTGTGGATGTTTAGGCATAAATATATTTTTTTTTGATCATTTTATAAATAACTTAATTTGCCACATTATATAATAAAATCATAACCGAAAATGGGTTCGTAATTTTATTACTAACCCATTTTCTATTAAGGAGATTTTGAACTTTAAAGCTGTTGTCATAGGCCTTATACATTATTTTTTTCTGGGCTTATAAAAAGACTTAGCTAAAAAATACTCGATATTTCAAAGGCCAAGATGTATTCTACTCGCAGTATTTAATTAAAGCATCTGAAACATTTCTAGGCGACCAAATTTTCAAACCAATGGCATCGTCTTAAACTTAACAACAATTATTATTGTCAGGCATGATCGCTTCTGCCCTGATAATGCACACTGCAAGGCTGTTCGCTTCAAGATCGTAGAAATCAAATAATCCGAGGTTAGTATAAAGATTCGTAGAAACAACGAGAACTAGCCAAAGAGGGCTTTATAAAAAAAATATAGAAATTAAACATTTTCACATTGTGACAACACGAGCAAAATACACAGATTGGAGGTGCATTAAGTTTTTGGAGCATTTCTCACATTTTCAGAAGAAAAATCTATACAAATAAAAATTGCAAGTAAAATACGAGACACTCGATACTTGAATTTAAGAACAATTAACTCCTGGTGAAGTTGATACAGATACGAGTATAACCAGAAGAAGTAAGAAGAAAAACTCTGGCGGAATTATAAAGTACTGTCAAACACGGCTACCATTTGACGGGAGCAACCGGATAGGAAAAACACAAACAAATTAACATACATTAGACAAAATTCAAAGCGCTCCAGTTATAACAGAACTTCGCTACTTATATATTACAGAATTTATTTGGACTGCCTGAAGTCTACGAGGCAAATGGTCTGTATGTAAATTGACGAAATCAAAAAACTTTCTGTATCTATTCATTACAATAACAATTTTTAACAGAGTCCGGACTTAAAAATAGTCCCGTAATACCACGAGTACAAGCTAATTCACCGGCTATCTCTATGCAAGCGAACTAATGGATGATCGAATGGGACAAATCGGGAATCGTCCGAGATATGTTCAAGACATTGAGACGGGTAGTTCAGCATTACTTTAAGATGTGTTTGCGTCTATTCTTAAACCCCGGCTGGTCGCGCGTCTCGTCTGATCCCGAAACACGACAAAAAAAGTTCACTGATCAAGTTTCCAGGTGAACAAGTTGGATTGCACCGTGGTACAGTGGTTAGTTTACAGAAAGCGAAATTAATAAAAAACAAACTACAGAAAGTCTATTTAAATGGGCTGCTTTCAGAAAACTTAACCATAACATAAAAACAGGAAGATACGATGCTCGTTAGGGCATTTTATGGAAGATACCGTGCACGTTAGAGCATTTTAGGGAAGATACCGTGCACGTTAGAGCATTTTAAGGAAGATACCGTGCACGTTAGAGCATTTTAAGGAAGATACCGTGCACATTAGGGCATTTTTAGGAAGATACCGTGTACGTTAGGACATTTTCGCCAAAATTCCAGTTTCCACCAATACCAGTTTACTAGAAGTAGGGATTCCATTTTTTATTGCAGAAATTCTGGGACTAACTAACATAATAATATATACTTCTTATTACCCAGAATACTAATATGGAGAGTAATAATGTGGAACAATTAAGTAACAATTCAACTGTCCAATATTTTACAACGCAAAACTTATAAAAAACCAATCAAAATCGTGGGAAATGGCAAAAACGCAATGTACCAACTTTGGCGAAAATGCCCATTTAACAAATGCATACCTACTTCAGTAACAAATTTTATAGCGAAAAACTGGACCCTAACGAAGAACGTTGAGAATGAAATGGCTACCACACAAAGAAATAAGGCTATATACACAGACATATGAATATTAATAGACGAGAAGTTAAGGATGAGGGGTTAAAACAAGAGTAGCGGGACGCAGAGAGGAAAGCTGACTGTGATTCGTCAATAAATCAATCTGACAGTAAATAGGCATCTCGCATTATAATATCACCATTTAGTTCAAGTAAAATCTGCTTTTGAATGAATAGACATTTTTACATGGGAGCGCAAATTACTCGCCACGTTATGAACAAATTTGCGAAGTCCAAATTCGGCAAAATAAATTTCTTCTATTTTCAGAGTCGAATATTTCGTTTATGTATTTAGTTAAGACACTTTTATAAATGTTCATAATTTACTTCCCAACAACCAACCAGCTTTGTGTTTCGCGTCCAGACGTATCTCGATGTGATAGTATATGTTTCTACAACTGATCCATATTATACGATGTGAATATGCTTAAAATAAAGTAAAATAATGCTTATATATGGAATGTAATACGACAATTGGGTTTATTCTCTTTTTCACATCTATTTTTACAAGTTTTCATAGCACAAGCCATCATTTTGCCGTGTTATTTCGTAAAATGAACCGATGATGCCTCGACCATAGTTCGCACAAGAATGATAACGTCACGTTTTCTAAATTCACGGGAGGCCATACGCGAGCACAGCCGGCTCCAATGGAACCGATATGGGGAGTGGGGAATAATACGCTTTTAATCACTTAGGGCAGATCTACTAATAAATATTCATATGTCTATGGTCTTTACTCATTTTTGTCCAGATTTGCCTATTCTTGGCTGCTCTCACCCATCCGAAGAATGCAGTTCTCTTCAGACATATGAATATTAGTAGACCTGCCCTAAGTGATTAAAAGCGTATTATCCCCACTCCCCATACCGGTTCCATTGGAGCCGGCTGTGCTCGCGTATGGCCTCAAGTGAAATTTGAAAACGTGACGTCATCATTCTTGTGCGAACTATGGTCGAGGCATCATCGGTTCATTTTACGAAATAACACGGCAAAATGTTGACTTGTACTATGAAAACTTGTAAAAATAGATGTGAAAAAGAGAATAAACCCAATTGTCGTATTACATTCCATATATAAGCATTATTTTACTTTATTTTAAGCATATTCACATCGTATAATATATATCAGTTTTAGAAACATATACTATCACATCGAGAAACGTCTGGACGCGAAACACAAAGCTGGTTGGTTGCTGGGAAGTAAATTATGAACATTTATAAAAGTGTCTTAACTAAATACGTAAACGAAATATTCGACTCTGAAAATAGAAGAAATTTATTTTGCCGAATTTGGACTTCGCAAATTAGTTCATAACGTGGCGAGTAATTTGCGCTCCCATGTAAAAATGTCTATTCATTCAAAAGCAGATTTTACTTTTAAGAACTAAATGGTGATATTATAATGCGAGATGCCTATTTACTGTCAGATTGATTTATTGACGAATCACAGTCAGCCTTACGCCCTTCGTTCTTCAACAGTTGATTTTACCCCTCGCCATTATCTTCTCGTCTATTAATTCCTATGTCTGTGGTAAGGACAAATTTCTAAAACCAGAAGGCTCGTGAAGAATAGGGTATAGATCATAGAATAATACATCAATGGTATAGATACGTCAATGTACGCCGTAAGACGTAAATTATATTTTTGTATTTTTTTTTTCTCAATTTTCTAGATGAGAAAGTGGCACTGGACCAAATGATATCACTCTTCCTCTCGTGTGGGTTCCACGCAAAGATAAACATCAATATAAAAACTACACTCGTTGACAAAGTACGAAATTAGATTCAGAACATTTGAGAAACGTGTCCAATTAATTTTGCTAGTTCGCATGGGGCAATATTAATTGAATGTTAAATCTTTCTTCCTTTCAGTTCATCATCTGCACCATCTGCATCATCTTCATCATCTTCATCTCAACATCATATTCGTAATCTTCATAATCTCTATCATCTTGACTAACTTCATCACTGACGTCTCCATCATCTTTAATTTCATCATTCAATTAATTTCATCATAACCATCATCTTCACAATCTCCATCATCTTGATTAATTTCATCATCACCATCATCTTCACAAATCGGCATCATCTCGATTAATTGCATCATTATCTTTATCATCTTGAATAACTTCATCATCACTACCATCTCCTTCATCTTGATTAAATTCATCATCACCATCATCTCGATTAATTGCATCATCACCATTATCTTTATCATCTTGAATAACTTCATCATCACTACCATCTCCTTCATCTTGATTAATTAATAATCTTGATTAAATTCATCATCACCATTATCTTCACAATCTCCATCATGTGGATTAATTTCATCATCACCATTATCTTTATCATCTTGAATAACTTCATCATCATTACCATCTCCTTCATCTTGATTAATTAATAATCTTAATTAAATTCATCATCACCATCATCTTCACAATCTCCATCATCCCGATGAATTTCATCATCACCAATATATTTATCATCTTGAATAACTTCATCATCACTACCATGTCCTTCATCTTGATTAATTGATAATCTTGATTAAATTCATCATCACCATCATCTTCACAATTTCCATCATGTCGATTAATTTCATCATCACCATCATCTTCACAAATCTCCATCATGTCGATTAATTTCATCATCACCATTATCTTTATCATCTTGAATAACTTCATCATCATTACCATCTCCTTCATCTTGATTAATTAATAATCTTAATTAAATTCATCATCACCATCATCTTCACAATCTCCATCATCCCGATTAATTTCATCATCACCAATATCTTTATCATCTTGAATAACTTCATCATCACTACCACTTCCTTCATCTTGATTAATTAAAATTCTTAATTAAATTCATCATCACCATCGTCTTCATTATTTTCAGAATCTCTATCATCTTGATTAACTTCACCATCATCATTAACTTATTTTATTCATAATCATCATCTTTATCAACTTCATCATCAATCTTCGCTTCCTATCTTCTGGGCACTTTGCATTCAAGTTTCGGCCCTCAACACTAAAGACCAACTTCTAGTAAAAGCGTAGCGAAATCTAAGATTCAATCAAAAATGAAGCTATAATTTATTTTTAAATTATCTATAATACAGCCTTTCTAACGTCGTACTGTAAAAATGTTATTTATTGCATTACAGATTTGACTTTCTAATCAATAGTATTAGTTAAATATCTTGATGAACATACATAAGTTATTTATTTTCACATATACGGCACAACATGTGCCATTCACATACTAAATTACAGAGAATAGTACAGCAACATAAGGAATGCAACAATATAAATGTAAGTATAACGGTATAGTCAGTAAATGGTAGTAAGGTTAAAAGTATGAAAAAAAGAGATATAAATAAAATATAAGTAGCAATCTGTAGTATAGTATTAAGTCAAAGTAAGAAATTATATGTAATAATATACAATAAAGTAGTATAAGCAAGAATGAAGTGCTTATAAAATGTCTGAAAGGCAATAAGAGTTTGTAAAAAATAAAATAAAAAAATTTAGAAAGGTATATACTTTTAGAAAATGAAAAGAATAAAATATATACTATTATAATATGAAAAGGAAACAAAAGTAATAAATGGGAGAATCGCGTGTATAATAATAATGCGCGACACTGCTTGACAGTCCGATAAAGTTTTACATAGTACATACCTACCTATGATGACTATGATATATAATGCACTGATATCAGCTTCTACCTATCGAGTACTAGTAGTTTTTAATCTGAAGTACATAAACATTATGATGGTATGGTATTATTTGACAATTTTTGTTTTATGCATCTTTTATATGATAATAGACAATCAGCGTGATCGATGTTGGAATATTCATTGCCTAATCTGTGCAAGCGATGGATTATTGAATTTTGTTCTGCGTTAGTTCCAGTATTGTTGCAATAATAAGGTGACTTGAGTCTAGTTGGTCTACAGGGAACATGGTAGTTTATCAACAAAGTCAAACCGGTGATTGATTATTTTAAATAAAAAAATTAGATCATTAAGTATTCTTCTATGTTTTAACGATAAGAGATGCATTAATTGTAATAATGAATCGTAATCAATGTCGTCAGAGGGAATTCCTAATTTGAAGTTAATTGTTCTGAGAAATTTGTGTTGGATTCTTTCAATGGAGTTTGCATGGTTTTTGTAGGAAGGGTTCCATATAGACGAATTATATTCTAATTGACTTCTGACTAGAGTTGTATAAAGTAATTTTAATGTATGGATATTTTTGAAATCTTTAGATATTCTAGTAATGAAGCCCAACATTTTCATTGCTTTACTAGTAATGACATTTATGTGATTATTAAATTATCATTTACTATCAAAGATTATTATTATAAGTTATTGGGCGAATATAAATATATAGTAGATATTCACAGAAAAATTGACAAATTTACGTTAGGGTAGCACAGCAATATTATTGACTATTGCGAATTGTATCTTAGTTCCTTCCATTCATAAAGATTATAGATTGCGTAACACTTTTATAAGAATTTGGTCGCTAGTGTGGATAGGCCGTCATTGCGTCCGTGATTTTGGCACTGCCAAGATATTATATTCACCGCTTCACCCAGCAATTCTTCATAAATGACGGTATACGAGTTTTAACCGATTCCTGATAGCGCATTCCGATGTAACAAGCTAACTGACTATCACGCCGTTTCCTCGCGGGGGTGCGCAGAGTGGATGGGCGGCCAAACAAATCGATCTTGGCACACACTCCTTGCTTCAATCGCATTCATACATCGTCTCACACATTCAGTTTTTCAGATTCTTGACATGGCCCAACTCAAGTATTTGATTCACCTGACCGGGCTATGAAAAATATTTGCCTAGATTTGCATATTCTCTAATAAATATTTTTATATAAAACAAAAAAGTGGACACATTTAAATTTTATAATATCTTTTTCTAATTAAATATGTTTCTTTTAGTTCATTGTAATGTGATAATAATTACAGTTCACACGATAAAAACCATCGATGCTTACCGACTTATCTACTTTTGTGTTCACAATGTTAATATTTTGAATCGCTAATTATGTCCATTTTAACACTAAAATCTGAAAGCTAATCTTTCACCTACTTTCAAAGGCAGTATTTTATTTTAATATACGTGCAAAAATAGAGAATATAAAATTGAAATATTTGATCATATGGTATAATTTTGTCGAGGCCCAAGAGAAACCAACGTTGTACGAATTAATTACGAATATGGGCAGCATAAAAATGAGAACAAACGACACAATCATATTTCAAGATGGGGGCGAACCAAGGAGCAGTAAAGAGTTCTTAGGGAATTATTAATTAAGTATTGTAACGGGACGAAACCGCGTGACCCCGAGTACTATCGCGACCGCATCTACAGCATCCCTATCTACGAACGCAGGACTTCTATAGACTTCGGTAGGTCTTCTACTGATCACACATTCTATAGCTCCACTACTTACCAAATGATGTACCACGGACGGCCTATATAAGTGGACGCACGGCCTTGAACGACCAGAGATCATGAGCCGATCGTAGGCTCAAGACCTGATCCTGGTAGCGAGATGTATTGTCCCTATCAGTAAGGTTGCACCTAGTAGGGAATTGGCGCACCGTGTCGCCATTTCCGAAAAGTTTGTCGTATTCGTTATAACTGTTACATAAAAGCCCAAACGAGTGTTTGTTCGTAAAAGTAATAAATTATTGTATATGTTTTACAGTTATATATTATTATTTTAGCGTTTAATCAAATTGTGATCAGCTGGCAAGCATAACATCATGACTGTTGACATGATTATTTGATCAAAAGCTAAAACGGGCCGAGAATCAACGTTGCACCATGTAGATGGCGATAAGGTTTAAATTCCCGCTTTACACGTTTTGATTTACGCAAGAACAAAAAACATCGCCAAAAAGTGTTTCATTTTATTGTGTGAAGTTTTCTAAAGAACTTGATTTGCCACATTAGACAATAAAACCATAACCGAAAATGGGTTCGTAAGCAGGAGATTTTGAACTTTAAAGTAGTTTTAAAGGCTCGATGTGTTCTACTCGCAGTATTTAACATCTAAAATATGTATAAGCGATCAAATATTTTGCATTACTACGTATTGTGCTTCGCCTTCGGGGATCCTTTAAACGTCAAAAAATTGAATGGCGCTATTCGTCTAGTTAATGATCGAGCAAATGGTACGGTGATTCAAGCAACCCAACCTAAACAATAATTTATAACTAATCTGTTATATCATTTTTATTATTATTTTGAACCCAGGGTGAGCTCATACTTTATATTTACTGACATTAACCTCTTTATTAGGTTAGTTATTGGTGTTATTACTTATTGATATTCAATTCAACAATAGAAACTTGATTAAATTACGAATAAATTTGACAACTTTAACTATTCTATCACGTCATAACAATCAATTTAATCGCTCGACGAACCCATTCCTACATATCAAAGTTCATACATAATTATATTTATAGTAGCGCAGAACCGTGAAAAATCACGGGATAATATAATTTCAATTAAAATTATTTTCTACGAAATATTATGTTAAAGGTCTTTAACGCTTGTAAAAATTCTTCACAAAATCAGTTCCAATTTTGAAAATGGTACTTAAATTCAAAACAAAATTCGTTGCACCAGATTTCTAACAGAACTAACGAACGGCAGAGACAACCAAAATAAGTGCGTTAGGATCGAAGTCGATGTTTTTCAAAATAAATCAAATTTGGTTATCATCAAATCAACGATCGGCAACATTGTGAATGTTTGAAATAAGAACGGTTCTCGTTAAAAGTAGATTCTCGACCCGTTTCAGCTTTTGGTCTAACTGTAATCAGGTGCTAATCATAACGGTCATGCACGAAGAAAAATGACTATTGCTAATTTATTAAGAATCTTCTCAAGTCATTCGTAATCTGGTTAAAAACGGGATTGCAGGTCCCTAACGAATGAATCGATAGTTTTTCTGTTAAACTTTTAATAAAAAGGAAGAATATATTATAACGATGTCAGAACAAGAGTTCTTACAAATCACAATATTTTAGCATTTCGTCATTATTCATTATATATTATCAAGGCAAATGCAGGTGCATGAACAAGTATTTCGATATAATTGGATTTTACTAAAATTTTATCAGGAAACGGACTGTATTTTCGTTTTTAACCGTATTGCAAATAATTTGAATGGATTTTTAATAAATCAACAATAATAATTTTTCTCCGTGTGCTGTCACTTACCAGAGTGGAAGATGCTATCAATATCACCGTAAAAAAGCCTAGTGAAAGACTTCCATTAAAAATTGAAAACTTGTTTGAAATGGCTTTAGCCGTGTTCGGTGATCAGATCTGAATTAAGAGGTACTTTCCAACCTTCCTCCTCCCGTTTCTCACATATACCCAACTTGGGGATGCCAGTCTCACTGGCTCCAGATGGTTGGTAACAGTAGGGGATGGTGTTCATATTAACACATTGTAGTCGGGCGCTTCAAACAATAGACTCTAGCCTATAGCGGGTATTTTCGCGAATAGCGCAAAAATATGTCGCTTCAGCTAAATCTTCACCAGAATGGGCAGACAAATTATCGACAAATATTTCCTCATGACCTTCGTTATTATTTGAAGACATTTTTGAAGGGTAAAAGAAAATATCAATTAAATAAATTCCACTAAAAAAACACGTCTGTTTTGTAACTCTGTATATCATAACTAAAGCACGTGTATATTAGCGCCACTCTATCTTCACAAGTAACGAGTGCCGGGAAAAGTCATTCAGGAAATGATTATTGTAATAACATCCTCGGGATTATCTCATAAGAGAGGTCCAATGAATTTATAACACGTCATAAAATAGGTACTCATATTCCCAGTACAACTAACAAACAATCTTTGAAATTTAACACGATAAAATTGCCTAATTATTGCAAGAGTATGTGTGTACATAAAAGAAACAACGGCTTATCTTTTTTTTGTTATATGTGTGTGTAGTTTGTAATGTCTTCAAGCGTTTAGATTAAATAGTCACGGGAAATAATAATAATAATAATTTTCCTTCCTCGCCTTTGAAGTGGAGCCGGCGTAAAGGGTATTTTTACCCGTCCCGCCGATAAGCACCAGTCGGCCGCGCGGGTAAAAATACCGTTCCCGCTCATAGTGTGTTAAAATACAGGAAAGAGGAAGGTCAGGAAATATCTAAATAATCGGATCTGGGACACTAAATACTTTTTTTTTACATTAAGCCCACACAGGAGGCCATCAGAGCCTATGTCATCTTTTGGGATGCTGTGTAAAGGGGTCTTTTTTAAGAAAAGGAAGGGGAGGAAGTTCTGGGAAGGTAAAGGGTACGAGGGTTGGTTGGGAAGCTAAAGATCAGTGTGTCCATATCCCTCAAACTGCGACGTGGACGATTGTTCGAGATACCGGTTGGAGAGGTCAAAGGCAGTGTTGCCAAGTTAGCATACTATATGCTAAATTTGGCATAATTACTCAATGTTTAGCATAACTATTATGCTGTTAGCATATAGCATATTTATTTGGCTTATTTTTACGGAAACATGAAAATAATAAAAACCATTTACAAAGTGTATTTTTCATTTGATATACATATAATAAAAACTAATTTTTTAACTAACAAAAATGATATCGATTGAAAAACACAAAACACAATTGTGTCACAATGGAGAAACATAGTTCACATTAAATGGGAATCCTTGACTTCCACTGTAAAGTTTTGGAATGAAGTCATGCAATATAAAGATTCAGCTAATAATAACCCCTTCGGTGATTTATGTCAGTTTGCAATGTCTATTTTAACATTGCCGCATTCAAATGCGGACATTGAACGTGTATTTAGCCAAATGAGTCTGGTCAAAACAAAACTCCGAAATCGTTTGGTGGTGAGAACCCTGAATGCCATTTTGTACGTGAGATTTGGCCTAAAGAGAGCAGGAAAGTGCTGTTGTTCTTACACTGTTCCTGACGAAGTACTACGCTGCATTGGGACCAAAGAAAGTTACGACTCCGTCTCTTAGCCTTCCACATCAGCTGCTGTTAATGAAGAAGAAGAAGATGAAGATATTGATATTTTATTTCACTGATTTTATTTCTAAGTTAAATTTATGTTAGCTTTTTTTGGCATTTTTTAAAGTAATTTAGCATTTTTCTGGCATATATTTTTTTTTTTTTAACGAAAGACAAACATTCCCAGGTTACGAATAACCCAACAATGTTTGAAAATCTCCTACTACCACCACAGAAAGCCGAAAATGTTGCTTGTGTTGTGATGGAGGACTTAGCCAGCCGAGGAATCGAACACGCGACGCTCGGGTGAGACCCAAGCGCTATGCCCACTCAACCACTGACCGGTCGAAATATTTTTCCCATCACTCTATTTCTCAACAAATACTAAGTTAAATTTATGTTGGCTTTTTTTTGGCATTTTTTAAAGGAATTTAGCATATTTCTGGCATATTTTTCCCATCACTCTAGCATATTTTGAAGTAGTTGAGTTGGCAACACTGGTCAAAGGGTCTCCTTAAATCTCCCGATCTGGCAAGCCACGCAGCTGGCGGGCAGGTGCATGCTGAACACACCTCACCCGATGAATCCGTGCACCCCTGCTACATCACCAAACGTATCAAACTACTTGGGGTGACCAATGGCAAAGGTGTTGGTTCCCGGGGCGACGGTACGCAAACCTGCCTCCCAAATTGAGAATAAAGTCAACTCAAAGCAACTTTTAGATTATGATACTAAAAGTATCTAATCTACCAAAATGTTAATAAAATTTTTGGTATTAAATACACATAGCAACAACACCAATAAACATTATCAAGTTGCAAAAAGCGAATTCATAATCACAGTACTTACATGTTATTAGCAAAAAATACTGTTGACTTAGTATTATTTACCTGATAACGTTTAAAAATATGACAATTTAGATAACAAAAACCGTAGTAATTATTTATATCAAATGACCTATAAATGTTTAGCACATGGTACTTGTAAAAACATATTAAGGCGATGCACTACGTCGTGTAATATTTTAAATTGAGCGGCTATCAATAACAACCCTTACGTAGATAAGGGATAAGCGATAAGGTTTAAATTCCCGCTTAACACCATCCGCCTGTTTTGATTTATGCAAGAAAAAAACATGGCCAAGAAGGGCCTTTTTTTATTTTGTGGATTGTCAGGCATAAATATTTTTTTTTTTCGATCATTTTTTAAATAACTTAATTTGCCACATTATATAATAAAATCATAACCGAAAATGGGTTCGTAAATATGAAACTCGATTATTTCAAAGGCCAAGCCAAGATGTATTCTACTCGCAGTATTTAATTAAAGCATCTGAAACATTTCTAGGCGATAATTTTCAAACCAAAAACACATGATTTTGCATTACTACGTATGGCATCGCCTTAAACGTAGTTTTTACGTTATACTTTTCTGGGAAATTGATGCCATTCATTAGAATAATTTTAATTTTATTATTTGTTTAATCCCCGGCGTTGCCCGGGCTTTACGCAGAGTTTTATTGAAAATAGATGTATGCATTTAACAACAAAATGACAGTTCAACAAACCTTTAAAATGTGATATGAAGTCATTAAAAGTGATGAAACAAAAACAATATTAAATAGTTTCCTATGTAACCTATTTAATGTAGTTTTTGTTTTGACCACTTTTCATGACTTTATGTCACTAATTAAAGGTGTGTTGAATTGTCATTTTAATGAGTTATCCGTTAACCAGAAAAATGGGATGGGGTGGTTTTAACCCTTCGAATCCGACCAACTTCAATAGCAGTTCAATGAAATCATGACTACCTTCAGGTGCACTACAATGTGCAGTGCATAGAGCTAGAACTGGTGAGGTTTTAGTAGTTTTGAACGCATTTCAATACTGTCCAGAAAAAAATTGACAATTATTTCAAATATAATTTTCATTATTAAATTTGGCTTTCGAAATATTTATAAAATATTACCCGTCTTATAAGGGTTAAATATCATGTAGACCAGGGGTGCTCAAACGGTCGATCGCGAGTGCTTTTTGAGTCGATCTCGAGAAAAATTTCCCATTTTTCATGCCTTCTTTTTTATTATTTATTTGTAGCTTGTGGCGGACTGAGTTACTGAACGGAGTGTTCTGGAACATTGCAGATAATATCAGATATACATCTCATAGCCACAGCATCTGACACAAAATTCTGGTATTTTATATCTGAAGATAAATATCCGAATCTAAGGCAAATCGCCCTTCAGTTGACGACAATGTTTGGGTCAACTTACTTGTGCGAGTCTGCATTTTCTGAAATGAAGATAATTATGTCAAAATATCGCAATCGACTAACTGACGAACAAATGTCATCGTGCTTGCGATTAGCACTCGGTAATTACGTGCCATCGTATGAAAAGTATGCTGAGGACATGCAGTGCCAAGCTTCAACATCCAAAGTCATTATTTAGTTAAGTTTAGAAACTAGAACTCGTTTGTTTTTTGTAAGAACCAATAAACTTGCAATTTTGAATAAATATAAATTTTTTTATTGACTTTTTAGTGCAGACCTCCACCTACCTTGACTAAAAAAAATGCATATTGCGAACTAATTTCTGTCGTTCCTCCAAATTCTATGTGGATTCGTGGCCATGCAATTGTGCAACTTCCCTATATATACACCTGCGCCACGATACACTCTACCTACATAGACGACAATCCTCCATCACACATACTTGCAGCCTCTCAGAGTCGATCGATCGGAATATAATAATATTGAGGTAGATCGCCAGCAGTTCAAGTTTGAGCACCCCTGATGTAGACTCTTGTTTTGAAGGTCAAGTGTGCAAAATTTCATCAATCTCGAAATGAAACTGTAGATTTGTTTAATAATCATACGCCCGCCGCAGACACTCTTCTTTGCATATATACAGGGTTTTCCAATAAGAGGTGTTATTTTGATATTCAATCGTAACATATAAATGGTTTCGTTGCTTGTGTGGCACTTTGAAAGTAAACGTTGTCCAGATCAATACCATCCTATTTCGGCCATAAAAAATCATTAATCATCTCTCGATAGCGATCCATTCACCGTAACTGTTGCTCCAGCCTCATTTTCGAAAAAATAAGGTCCAATGACTCCGCCGGACCATCAACCGCACCAAACAGTCACACGTTGAGGATAGAGAGGCTTTTCAACAATAACTCTTGGGTGTTTCGAGCCCCAGATGCGACAATTTTGCTTGTTCACGAAGCCACCGATTCAAATGATTTGCATTTGATTCACTCAAGTGAATTTTAATAATTTCAATGCGTTGTTGAAGCGTGTATCGTTCCATTTTTATTAATGGCGTAGTTTCTACTCAAATGTCAAAAAATGACAGCTTAAAAAGTAACATCTACCGAAATAGCGGGCTATTCAAAATAACACCTCTTATTGGAAAACCTGTAGATAGGATAAGATTATGATAATACGGACACATTTTTCAATGCCTTAATTTTTTAATTTATTTTGCAAAAACAGTATACAAAATAATACATTGCAAGAGCGATAAAGGAAATTACAAAAAAATTGTCACCATAAGCATAACATAATACAAAACATACATGTGGGAAATAAGGTTGTGCGTGATTACGTTATACTTGCGTGCTTGAATTCTTTGTAGAACATTTGGAAAACATCCACATTTCCTGCGAGGCAGTTTTGACGGCCGGCATAGTCCAGTGGTAACGCATTGGACTGCCATTCAGAAGGTCGCGGGTTCGAACCCGGCGTGCGCAAATAAATTTTACTTGATTGATTTGTGATATTTCACAATTAATTAATTAAAATAATATATAGTATATTTGCGGCACGTTCCAGAGTGGAAGATACTACCAGTATCGCCCTGGTGTAAGACCACCATTCAGAATTGAAACGTTGCTCCAAATGGCTTTAGCCGTGTTTAGTGACTAGATCTGAATAGCCAGGTACTTCCCCACCTTCCTCTTTCCCTTCCCCACTTACCTTCAGCCTCACAACATCCCCCAATTGGGGATGCCATAGTCTCACTGGCTCCAGACGGGAGCAGTTGGGACTCTTGTGAGGTATTCACTATAAAAAAATAAATAAAAAATTAACCTAGTGAGTCTTCCCAGGGGCATCACTGTGTTGGCGGCCTCGCGAGACATTATCCGGAACATAGAATCCTACTTTAGGCAGAGTGTATGGTATTGATAATGAACCGTTCAGAAGCTAATAAGCCATCAGCAGTAATAATAATAGACTAACAGACCGAACGAAAATATATTATGATAAAACTATACTAACAGACCGAATGATTAGTCATAACATAATAGACCCGATATAGTTTTACATGACAAAATTTAAAAAAAAATAACATATATCATTGATGTCGCTATTCCAAATTCCTGCAATATTCAAAAATCTGTTAATGAAAAAATCATAAAATACACAGATTTAGGAAAGGAGATGTTATTTCGGCTACTTGCATTACCTATACCTAGCTCTCGCGTTCAATATTTAGGCGTATTAGATCTGTCAAAGAATTTACATATAAAAATGCAAAAGTCAGTCATTTTAAATACAAAAGATTTTTTTAAATATTTTTTTGAGGGATCAGTAGGATTTATAGGTCCAGTTAGGAGTTCTACCGAGCTGTACCCTGTGATATGAACATATCTGGAGTCTGTGAATTATTTTCCCATTTGATCTCTGGTGAGTTGACGTGTTGTTCTTGTATTTATTATGCTTATATAATGCACTTGCATAATGTGGATTGACTAGATGATCATTTGTGGAAAAGTGTGTGGAAGGGGTTAGTTTTTCCTGTGGGGAAGATTTAACCCGGACATAAAGTAGGGAAAAAATTTGGATGATTTGTATAGCGCCGTTTTTGTGCAAAATCACCTCAAGGGCGCTGTACAAATATATAATACATTTCTACAATGATCTATGTTATTACCAGATATGTGCAAAATGGGTACCAAAAACCATTTGAAATGCAAAATGGAAATGGGTAAAAAATTTTCCATTTGAAAATGCAAAATGGTTTTTAGAAAAGCATTTCAAATGCAAAATGCAAAATACCTATTTTCAAAATGCATTGAAAATGCAAAATGGTTTCTCAGGTCAAACAATCAAAATAATTATAGAATTTTTAAACAATTTTGTCATTTAATAATGTACATCAATGTAGAACAAACATATTACATGATGGTAAATCCAAAAACACCACAACTACAGATTATGAAACCACAAAAAAATTGACGGGAATGTTGCCAACGTAAAAACATAGAAACTGCTATCTAACATTTAATATTACAGCGTCATGTTCAGTATTTGAATCAGTATTTTTTGTAATGGTATCACTCAATTGCCAGGGCTCCTACCAGGGAAAAACTTGACAAATGTAAATTATCTCTCATAGCGAGGTTGAGGACCGACTGATATTTGGGGCTTATGAAAAAAAGATGAGTGGAGATAGTAGGAAGAATGTAGCAAAAAAAGCATTTAAAATGGAAAATGCATTGAGAAAAGCATTTAAAATGCAAAATGGTTTTTAGAAAAGCATTTAAAATGCAAAATGGAAAATACCCATTTTTCATTTTGCATTTCCATTTGAAATGGATTTATTTGAAATAAAGCACATCTCTGGTTATTACTAACTATGTATGGAGATAATATACAATACCATACTTACCTGGTAGGTCACTTAAGATTAACACTTATAATTAACATTAACTAATTGTTTATGAGCGAAATTTAGGTACAGGATTTAGGACAAAATTGGATATAATTATTGGACTTTCTCTCAGGAATGGTATATTACTGTAATGCGACAACCTTCCTAGAACTAAGGCTGCAGATACCCAGCATTTCAGAGATAAAAGCTGTTGGAAACGACCATGAGTAAACATTTGATATGGGTAAACAGCCACGGGTTACATTTGACGGGCTCCCGTTAACCAACGATCTTCGGTCTGTCAGCGTTTGGTTAGTTTTGAATACCGTTAGGCTTGACGGTGATCAACAATCCAGCATAAAATTTGACAAACTTGTTAGCCCGATAATCGACATGTACGTGGGTACAAATAAGATAGGTGGGTATTACATCGATCACATTGTTTGACATGTGAACTCAGGTAAATGAGTGGCTCCTAACCTTGAAGTTTTTTTAGATAAACATTATGTTGTACGTATGTAAAAATACAACGTATTACGTCGTACATCTCAACATTAATACATTTCCACCTCACACAGATTACAGCCGACTTAGGTATAAATAGATGGCTTCTAGAACTTATTTTGCGGTAAGAACCGATAATACATAAAAACAACATGATAACAAATCGGTTTTGGTTATACACAAATCTAAGATCAGAAGTTCCCAATCTTTGGAATGCAATTCATCAAGTGTCACCGAACAGATAATGCCTAGAAGACGTGTGATACAGATTTGAGAGAAAACTAATGTCGCTAATTCATTTAAGACCGGTAAAATCCTGATCTCCAGGCAAGCCAATGAAATTGATAATTTGTTCAAAAAAGAATTTTGATGTTTGAAAATGAAATAAAAAATATCATAAGTAATAATAATAATGATATTTGGCTAATTTATATAGCGCCGTTTTAATGAGAAATCGCCTCAAGGGCGCTGTACAAATATATTTCTTAAATAGTTAATACTAGAAGAACTACTGACTACTGACTACTGATCTCTAAGACTTATATCTAGTGACTTAGGACTAAGGCCTATAACTACTATCTTAATGACATATATACGAGTATTTACATATTTAGCAACTTACAACTAAAATTAATATTAACAATCTAATCTTACTAACGCCAGGAGAAGAAGGAAGTTCTATTATATTAGGGTGTTTTATTGTTGCCACAATGCCATAAAGTTTAAGAATCCCTGCCATTGTTGATGACATTCCTGAACTTGAGTGTGTTATTGTGCTGTCTAATGGTAGGTAGATACTATCAAAAACTCAATAAAGATTTTTCAATAAACATTCTGTTGGTTATTGATAACAGTTGAAGGGTGTATGTACTATACAGTGGCGCGTCAATAAACCCCAGAGCCCCCGGGCAAGCCACACCCCTCCGCAAGAAAAGTGAATACAATATATAAATGACCTAATAATAATAACATAGATCGATTAATTAGTGGCATACATAGTAATACATCAAAATACCTAGTAAATAATACATCATACTTAGTAAATAATATATCGTGGAACTGTAACACGATCTTGATCGGTTAGTTGGTCGAGCGGACGTTGGGATTATTGTGCGACAGATTATTCATCCAATTACACTACAATCTTCTCATTCTGACAATCTAAGGACGGGTTGTTTCAGAGAATTTGAAAAATTCTTCGAATTTCAAAGTTAATTTTCGACTTCTGTGAAAGTTCTTTTCAAGTTCTGTTTTTATTTCACTTCTGTCAAGTAACTGGCCTACAAGGATATAATAACAGAACTTGAATAAGACTTTCACAGAACCTGAAAATGAACGTTGAAGTTTGAACCTTAACAACATCTGGAAAGATAATTATACAATAATGTATTAAGGCGATGCCATACGTAGTAATGCAAAATCATGTGTTCTTGGTTTGAAAATTTGGTCGCCTAGAAATTTTTCAGATGCTTTAATTAAATACTTCGAGTAGAATACACCTTGACCTTTGAAATAATCGAGTATTTTTTAGATAAGTCTTTTTATAAGCCCAGAAAAAAATAATGTATAAGGCCTATGAAAACTGCTTTAATGTTCAAAAACTCCTACTTACGAACCCATTTTCGGTTATGATTTTATTGTATAATGTGGCAAATTAAGTTATTTATAAAATGATCGAAAAAAAATTAAATATTTATGCCTGAACATCCACAAAATAAAAGGCACTTTTTGGCTATGTTTTTTTCTTGCATAAATCAAAATAGGCGGATGGTGTTAAGCGGGAATTTAAACCTTATCGCCATCTACGCAAGGGTTGTTGTTGATAGCGGTTTAATTTAAAACATTACGCGACGTAGTGCATCGCCTTAATGCTATTTTAAGTGTAATTTAATACATCAACTGTTTCAGAAATTTTGTTCAACAGCACCATTCCTCGGGGCGTGCTATGTTGTGCTAGAACATCTGTTCTGCCGCGTGGTATCTTGAACAAGTCATGGGGACGACTACGACTGAAGCTTTCGGGCACGTATAAGCCATCATAGCATTAAAAGAGGAACGGGGTATCAATAGAATTACAATTTATATTAAAACTTAGTATTCCAAGATTTGCATGTCGTCTGGTTTCAAGACTAAATCTATTTGTTTCCTCAAGAAAGTTCGTGTGATGTATGAACCTCGGATAAGTTCCATGCGAAACCACCCAATGCAAGTCCTTTTTTTGAATTTTTATAATATGGCCCCCTTCTCTTTCATCATGAGTTTAAATTGGCTGTGGGATAATAATTTTTTAATTTTTAGTGAAAAAAAAATTGCAATGAAACATGGCTGCAATTAGGGGGGTAATTTACGTAGGATTTGTTTTGGTTTTTTAAATTGAGTTTTGGCATTTGCGTCGTACTGGGCGAGACAATTAATGGACTGGTTCTTATGGGTTGGAATGGCCGAATAAAAAGATTCTGCGAAACTTGTGATGTGGTCTTTAAGGAGAGAGATTTCGGAGTCCCGGTGTAGCTGGGAGACAATCATCCGCTTGGGGGCTCCCAGGACTGTGCGAATGGCTTTATTTTGGAATGTTTGTAGTCTATTTAATTGAGTTTTTGAAGCATTAGGCCAGATTAGGCTTGCGTAGGTTAATTTTGGTCTTATCGTGAATTTGTATATTAAAAGTGTATTTCTTGGAGATAATTACTTGTTTCTTTTGCATATCATGGGGTAAAGGGATGCAAAGGTTTTATTGGTTGAGTTTAATGTTTCAGAGATATGCTTTACCCAGTTAATTTGCTGTAATTCCGAGGTATTTAACTTGTTATAAATCGGTAAAAATTGGGTATGCGGGGGCTTAATATATACCTACATGTTATATATTATCCTCGAAGGGGGTTCGACCTCTGAGCAAATGCCCATTTTGCCCGAGCGCCGTAACGCCAATGCACTTAATAATTTCAATTCAAATAAGCAAAGTTTTCCTGCGATAAGATATAGAAATGAATTGCAAAAAATAACAATAATCTTAAATAAACATGACACACGGCGTTGTCTGTTGTTCATCTAATCTATTACACTACGCGTATTTCGAAAATTGTAATAATGCTACTACTACTCGGAATCAGTGGAACTATAGCATCCCTGATAACGGTATGCTGTGAGATTGAAAGGAGCGGAGAGATGAAGGAGACGCAAAAGAGGAAGGTGTTGTTCACATAATTTAACTGGTGGATTATTTATTGTAGTATTTTAAGTAGGTACATAGTTATACAGGGTGTCCGGAAACTCGTAGTACAAGCGGGAAACTGGTGAATCTACATCACATTTGGAGTCGATTTTGTAGTATATTTTTTTTTTATTTGAGCTTTCGTTATCGAGTAAATCGAGTTTGAAGTTGATTTTTTTTTTTTTTTTTTTTAATCAAATTCTTATAAATTATTACTGAAGATCAAAGTACCCAACTAATTAAAACTATTTGAAAGTAAAACAAATGAAGAAACTCGGATTTGAAGCATTATTTTGAAATCACCCTTCATTTAACCCGGTGTAATCACAAAATATTTCTGCTCTGCAGGGTTAAAACATCTGACATTCAACCCTAAACACCAGAAAAAATTTTAACCCTAAAATAGCCGAAAAATATTTTTTTTTGGTTTTTTTTTTTTTTTTGAAAATGCTCAAATCAAAAAATTTTATGTTTTTTTGGGTTCCCCATGTGGTGTAGATTCTCCAGTTTCCCGCTTGTACTACGAGTTTCCGGACACCGTGTATATGTCCTAATACAATCCTTATATACATATAATTATAGTAACACATTTAAAATGAATCAATCACATATTTTCGTAATTTAATTTTAAATGTTTTTATGTTTTCTTCTGATTTTATTTCTTCTGGTAGCTCTCCAAATATCTTCAACGCTCCGTACATCAATGACTTTTGACTCCGTACATCAATGACTTTTGTGTTTTTTCCTGAAGGGGAGTCTCAATTCATTTCTTTTCCTCGTCTCATGTGTGTGTTTGTTCTGTAGTTTATCAATTTTTCTTAGGAATTCACTAGACGTATGGCCATTGATTATCTTGTAGATTAAAAATATGGTATTAAAGTAAATAATTTGTTTAAATGACAAGATATTTATTTAACTCCTTCAACATGTTCTTAATTTTTGTGTATCTATTTTTCTTAAATATGATTCTCATTGCACTATTTTGTAGAATTGTCATTTGTTTCATTAAACCGTCGTTGGATAAGAATAGGATGCTGCTACAGTAATTTATGTGTGGTACAATAAAATGAAAATTAAAATAAAATGAAATGAAAATTAATAATACTTGATTCGTCAATTCGTACACGAGCTGAACACCCGTTCACATTCGATGTCGGCTTCGTATTATGAGAACGGGTCGTTTCTCCGACTCGTTTTGTGTAAGTCGGCTCGCATGTAGATTGTAAGGCTACCGGTGTCTGTTTTTCCTCCATCATACAATCCTGTCCCATCTAGACCCGTATTAATAAATCCCATCCTACAGCCCTAACCTTAACCCGCCTCACAACGCTGCCCAACAGGGTGACGATAGAGGTGTAACATAGAATCTTATTAAATTATTTTAAGAAATAATCGGTTGCCTGAAATATCCATACAAATTGAAAATATCTCCCGAGTAAAAATAAATGCCGCCGAAGGGAATTGAACCCGCAACTTCTGATGTCCGGTCAGGTGCTCTGGACCACTGAGCTACGTCTATTTATTTCCAACACGCCAAATAATTCAATATGTAATAGTACTTCAATCAACAATTACTGCTTATTATATTTTTTCACGTGTAAACAACCAACTTGATTTTATATATAGGAGATATTTTCAATTCGTATGGATATTTCAGACGGCTAATTATTGCTTATAATAATTTTTTATCATTTTTCCTGTGCATAAAAAACCTTGTCTTATAAAGATTAGTTTATCATCAAAATAAATTAATAGAATCTTATATCTTTTTATACGTGTGTTCGTGGCGGAACACCGGGCAGGCGGAAAGATTAGAATTTCACACAAATATGTATGTATCTAGTCTTATTTCGATATTGATGAAATTTTGCACACTTGACCTTCAACAATTTGATTTCAAACAACGCCGGGGACTTCAGCTGGTGAATAAATAAAATAAATGTATAGACTGAATAACAAAGAAGTATGTACGAGACGATGTATGAATGTGGATGAAGCAAGGAGTTTGTGCCAGTACAGAATTGTGATCCGGTCTATCATATTTGCCCACCCCTCATGAGAAACGATATTATTTAGTCTTAAAAAATAAACACAAAATCAATAAATGTTCCATTAATGGTTACATTATGTAAACATTTGGCTCGGAAAACTTTACAGGATTCATCCCTTGGGTAAAGTTAACCCCATGTTTCAGTTTAATTAGGTAAGTACTTTAGTGCGTGTAAATCGGCGAATAAATTTAAAAAACGCTCCCTGTTGTAAGTCAAGCGAAATAGGATGAAATCCGTAGGAAGCAAGTCCGCAAGTATATTTTATTTTATTAATTTATGTCGTTTCAATAATTCATTAAAAATAATATACAGGGTGTCCGGGGGTAAAGTGCATAAACTTCAGGAGGTAATCCTACACGATGGTATGAGTAAAAAAGATATTGGTGTGTTTTTATTATTATCTTTTTGTTTTGTTTTATTTGGTACAATACTTTTATTTAAATACATTCTTTGATAATGTGGGCCTCATTGGGTGCTTTATTCGTGCTGAGGCCGCCACTTACAGTTTAAAAGTTAATTAATAAAAGGATGATATGAAATTAAATAATAAAATGAAAAAAAAACAGCTGAAATAAAATACAATGCAGATAATCAAGACGGTAATTAGGAAAAAAAACTGTTATTCTGGTACGTTTTATGAGGTACGGTTGTACATAATGATGATGGGTTGTACATTTTGATGGTGTTGTGTATTATGTATATGGGTTGTACATTTTCATGGTGTTGTGTATTATGTATATTTGTTTTATTATTTTACATAGTGATATTTTTGTTCTTTAATCCATATTTTGGTTTTGTCTCTGAAACATTTTTTTCCTCATTTTTTATATCTAATATTATTTTGAAAGGCAATTATTTTTAAAAAAATCTTTAAGGCAGCTTAATGCCAAATCACTATTTTGATTAATCTTTATAACGAATTGGTGTACATTATGAATACCAAAAAATATGCTTTAGATAAATTGAAAGTTTTCCTATCGCTTCGCTTTAGTAGAATACAAATAAAAAATTATTTTTTCAATAGAAATGTATGAACGCATAAAGTGACAGTTTCACTTGATTAACTTTTTTACTTTCTTATAAAATTATTCACAAAATAAATAAAAACCAGTTTTTTGTTTGAAATCGAACGTTTCTAGACTCCGTTTGTCAATCGATTTTATTGCATATTACCTACGATATACGGTATACCAAAAATATACACATTTTTGGCTTGTAGCTTCTTCTTAAGTACTTTCAGCTTCACAAATCTTACATTTATAATATCCCGTGATTTATCATGTTTCTGCGCTAATAAAAACAATAAAGACGGATCCATAATGTGGGCTTTAAGGCTTAGACACGTTACGCCATATAAGGCGCGCACGATTTGGGCGTGGCGTATACGTTATACGTTGAGGTGATACACTACGCTATAATCTTCCTCAGGAGAGGGAGTCAGATCAATCGGGAAACTGCCGCGGAATATCATTTCTTTGTATGGGATCTGTCACTTTGACAGAAGACAGCCGCGTAATTACGGCGCTCCGTAACTTGTTCTGAACCAATCTCCTACCTACGGCAGTAGAGGGGTTCGTATAATTTTCAAATATAGCCTGGCTAGCAGATCACAGCGTATATCACCCCCACATTTATAGCACATCATCTTTTTAGGTGTGACATCTGTAAGGGATTGTATGGCGAGCAACATGGAGTTATTTAAATACTATGAAACTTATCGTGTTTTAACATAAATTATTCCAACAAAATGTCTATTCAACGGTGATAAGATTGAATACAGTTTTTGCTGATTCATTGATGTATTCAATCGATTTCTTGTTCCAACTTGAAAATCATTATTTATGCACGAAAACTGGCCTCTTGTTCCACAGGTGTGTTCAATCAGATATTTAACATCGTTACAGAAATTGCCTAAAAATTATTGGAATCGTAAAATAGTACTGCGAAAAACTAAAAGCCAATACATATAAATAGCAATAACCTAAATACGTAACTCCGCATTCGACAAAAATTCATTTTCCATCGATTTACATATTTTAATTTTGTATTGACTGAGCGTTGCCAAGTTTTATTTTAACTTTTAAGTCGACAGTTTGGCATTTCATCTGTTTGTAAATCTCCACAGTCCTCCTAACTAGGGGCTTCCACTTCCTGTTCGGAGGCGGACTGTTGGTTGTTGTGTTGGTATTAAATAATTATTTTTAATGATTTCCTCACCTTCGTGTTTATTATTATTATTACTTTGGATAAGTGCCCAAAGTGATGGGAAGGCTCAAATACGGAGGCGAACGAAATCCACAAAAACCTCATAAATATGAATGGGCTAAGCTTGGCATTAGACGGCTACACCAAAACTAAACGTAGCAAACCACATCAAGAGGATTCAAGCCATATGACACATTACGCTATATTACGCCCGCATAATTTAGGCGTGACATGTATGATTTATATGTTGGGGTGACACATTACACTATAATCTTCCTCGGGAGAGGGTTTCATATCAATTGTGGGACTGCCGCGGAATATCATTTCTTTGTATGGGATCTGTCACTTTGACAGATGACAGCCGTGTAATTAGCGCGCTCCGTAAAACGTTCTGCTACCGTAGGTAGGAGAGGTGGTATTATATAACTTTCAAATATAGCCTGGCTAGCAGATCACAGTGCATATCGTCGCCACGCTCACACTTATAACACATAATCTTTTTATGTATGACAGGTCTGTATGGAATTGTATGGCGAGCAATATGGAGTTATACAAAACGCTTTGAACTTATAGCATAATCTGTCACCCTCTCTTAACGCTTCCAACACTGTACCACTTCTAAATATATAAATACACACTTCACCGCAATCTAATGAATCTACACATCTGCCCTGATGATACACTCAAACGTAGTTTGAAGCGTAGGCTAAAGAAGGAGGAAGCGCAATACGGCATAATAGCCAAAAAATAATCATGATAATAGTCACGGCCGTGAAAATCTAAAATAATATCCCCTGGTGACCATTTTAAAAAACTGCCAGTCATCCGTTACTAGCTGTAAGTATCGATTAATACGATAAAGCCCGTCCCTAGGTGGGCCGAATCGATATAAAGTTGGACATCTACATTACCGCACGTATACTGTGTACATCCACTGAACCAGGTAACTCCTAGATGTTTAATCTCAAGATACAGATAAAAATACAATAATTATGTGAATTGAACTGAATGTACTCCGTTCTTGGTTTGGACGTGGCGAATCCCTTGAGTTATAGAGTAAAAAAAATAGTAATTATAGTTATTATTATTTATTACGAATAAAAAATTTTGTAATTATTTTTTCAGCACACAGCACTGCTGCAATTCTCCGTCAACATCTTCAGAGACAGACAACGAAACGACGCACATCGGAAGCGAGTTGAAATACATAGGTATACTAACATTCTTAATGCTAGAATACACGGATGCCAACAAGAGTGTGGAGTGATTTTTATGTATATTCCGCATAAAATACATATCCGATAATAATAACTCCTTTATTGTATACTTTTTATATTTCATTTCATATTTGATATATTCATTTAATGTACTTTATATATTTTATTAAAACAGAAATAACTTTGTTTATATCGCTTTATTATACAGGGTGTATCGGCACGTACCCGACAAACTTTAACCAGCTATTCCTTAGCACATTTGGAGTAAAAAATGTTATGGCCACTTTGCTGTCCGGTAACATTTTTTTTCAATTAAAAACAAAAAATTATAAAAAAATCCACACTCCGTCACTGTCATTGGCATTGTTTCTCGTGTTCAACAGCTGTTATTAGCAAGTGTGTCAAAAAGCGTCCTCGCTCTTTCGTACACACTAAATAATAATAGTTAAAAATGAGACGAATGGTTCCATCCCATCGTTGTGATTGTAAAAGCGCGCCAATGTAGGTACGTTCGTACATTATTCAACGAAACTCGAATAAAATATGGCCAGATGGGTTTTCAAACTTTGACAAATGATAAAACATTGGTGACATGTGGTGAAAATATGAATAATAAATTTTTTATTAAAAAAAATGTTACCGTACAGCGAAGTGCCCATAACATTTTTTACTCCAAATGTGCTAAGGAATAGCTGGTTAAAGTTTGTCGGGTACGTGCCGATACACCCTGTATACAACCTCTACATGTTTCAAGAACGAAGTTCAATTCATCAGTAGTAAGTATACACTGAAGTCGAAAATTAAATATAGATTACAATTGAAAAGAAGAAGTGGAAGGAGGGGGTAAGAGTGGACGGAGTTTATCAGAATTAGGAATTACAATAACCCGTCAACGATATGAAACATGAAACATGTAGAGGTTTTATATAATAAAGTGATATAAGCAAAGTTATTTGTGTTTTATTAAAATAAATAATGCCATCACAAAGTGATAAACTTTCAGAAGAAATTATTTAGAAGAAAAAAATTACTTTATATATAATTAACCACAACAACACGGGCATGTGATTATCTTGGTGGTCTAAATATTCTTAATGACTGTAATAAACAATGCACTGAATAAAGATTTAAAAAAAATAGTATTATAGATTGATAAAAATATGCACATGGTATAATGCACAGAATATCATACCCTAGTACGCTATTAGGAACTAGTGACGGAAGCTGAATTATTTAAAAATTGTATTGCTGTATTTCTTTCGATTACCTGTTTCATTTTGGTTCTTTTGTTGTTGTTGTGAGCACAAAAGATTTGTAGGTTTAATTTGATATTCTATTATGTATATTAAATTAGCTTTTATATATTTGCATATTTGATAGGAACCTTCACAAATTGTCCAGCATCGCTTCTACAAAATGTTTCCGACCACCACTGGTGATTAGCACAGTTTAACACTAATTTACACTATCAATATAAATATATATTTAGAGTATAGGGAAATATTGATACGATTTACCGAAACCGAACATGAAAAAACAATGTCATTCGGGACAGTTTTACACTAAATAGACGATAAGACCTTACAACTTCTGGGCAACCAGATAGGCCAATGAAATCGATGTTCGATCAAATTTCACCAGAAGGTTAAACTCACCGTATTCCCGGCACGCGGATATTCCCACAACACACTTCTATCGAATGATCTCTTCAGTGCTTACAACACTATTGGAAAATTTCGCCGATAAGGATCATTATTCGTAATTTTGGCCTTTCATAAATAATGATAATGAATGTGAGTGTGACGCTTTCTTTGCATACGTCCCCCGAACACACATGTCGACCATTGAACATTAAATGTCGATTTGCGTTGTATTATATCCGTCACTGAATAGATTAGGGGTCGATATTGAGGTGGGCACATTGGCGCAATATAAAAGAAACATCCCCCGAAAACAAATACTAATATTATCCAAGGATTGAAAAGGCTTGGGCACACAAATTAACAATCTGAAATTAAGGGTGGGTAATTAACACCCGCATAAGGTAATTTGGACTTCGAATGGGTGAAGGTTTCATACTTTCCACCATATTAAAAAATAAAAAGTTGCATAGTATTAAATATCGTTCCGTCGTTCACCGTAACTAAATGACAAGTTTTTAAATTAACAAAATTAAGGTAATCGGAGGAGCCTCTCACCCCAGAAGATAGGTGGAAACTTGAGTGGCAAACGGCCAACGTGGGAAATGCCCATCTCATACAGGACCCCATCGAGAGACAGCCTGGGTTCTCATTGCCTCGCAAAACCTGGTCCGCCATCAATAGGTTAAGGTGATCCCATACCCGCTGTGCCCACATGATGCACAGATGGGGCCTTAAAGAGTCGGCGATGTGTGAATGTGGTGCGGTGCAGACTACCGAACATGTGGTCAACGAATGCCCGCTCCATTAATTCCCCGGCGGGATTGATGAGGTTCACATAGTGACGCCTGAGGCCCTAGACTGGCTCGCAGACCTAGATGTCCCCCTCTGACCCCCCCCCCACCATACGAAAGAAGAAGAAGAACCAAAAAATAGCTGAATGCAAAGTTGTTGCCCACTTGTTCAAAGTGATAGACAGTGATATCGATAATAATTGTGAATAAAGCAACCGAAAGACGGTAGGTACACCCTTATTTATTTTGTTTTATTGTCGACAATAATAGTTCAAATATTAAGAGAATATTAGAAGTATCAGCACAATTGAAAAACTTCGATGCGCTTCACAGAATCTGATTTTACTTTTCAATAACGTGGTCGTTTCTACGGATGCGGCAGTAATAAGTAAGGACGGATAAAGGAACTGCAGGAGTATATATTACCGAGACGAAAGTGAATGGTAGAAAGAGTCGGAACGAGAAGACGTCTACCGACAAAGTGAATCAAATACATACACGACAGGGTCATGTCGAGAGTTAGAATAACTATACAATTACATGTGTTACAATTATTCCTCTCAGTAATTAAAATTTCTCTTAATTTCTTTAATAAACAATAAACGGCGGTAATATCAAGTGACCTCCCAGGTAAGCATATATTATTTATTTATTCATTTTCGGGAAATCGACAGTTTATATTTAATCAGTATGTACATAGGTATTATATAGCCAAAATAAAACCAATTATGGATTACCTCCTCGTGACTTTACCTCTATTTAAACAGCATAATATGGAATAAGTAAATTAAGTTTATAAAAAAGGAATATGAATTAAAAAATGTATACAAAACAAAAGCTTATATAAAACGAAAAATTTACAAAATAATACATTTATAGGCATGGAGAGAGGTTGTACATATAAATCAAATCATAATAGAGATATAAACAATAGAGACATAAACATTATTCACAAACATCAGAGAAATATTCTTTTATGGACCTCTTGTATTTGGTAAGTTCGCAACTGAAAATATCAACCTTGGATACGTTGACGCTAACGCTATTGTAGTTATTGCATAGTCTTTTTAGGCAAGAATTCTGCTTAGAGTTCGTTTTGCTTTGATCAACCCTGAACAGGACACAAGAGCGTGTTGAACGCGCAGGTACATTGAATGAAATCTCGTTAAGCAAATCTGGGCATTGAATATTATTGTTAACTACTTTATACAGGAATAGTGCATCTTTATGATGCCTCCGTACACTCAGTGAAGTATAATATATGTTTATTCTAACGCAGCATCACGTTCATTGGTCAAATACGTTGTACACATAGTTTTGTATTAGTTATCGACGAACCGGTGGATGCAATATGTTATCCGTAAGTTTATAATTGCTTTTCTGGTCTAGTTTATAGTTAGTAATAAGATAAAGCATTGTAGAAATATATTATATATATTTGTACAGCGCCCTTGGGGTGATTTTTCACAGAAAACAGCACAAATGAAACAAAAATAATAATTATTAATAACTGAATAGTATTTATTTCGAACGAAACAAGCAACGTGTGCTAAGATAGAGTTGTGTGGCGATTTAACCTCTCTTCCTACCCTTCCGGAGAGACGGTGTGAAGGTTAAAAAAATGTTTTCTACGAGATTTCTATTTCAATGCTACGAGTATTTACACCTCATCATTCAATACATTCGTATAAGTACAGTTATCAAAAAATGGCCCCCGCGGGGTGTTGAAGCACGCAGTTACGACACTGGGTCGACAACTCTATTAAAATACATAATGATTGTGTCCATCGGCTTTTACTCTATCATTTTATCGATTAGAATCGACATCCATTATTCAGAGGAAGGAATATGAAATATAACGTAAAATGTAAAAATCATCATTTTTAATAAATGAAAATGACAGATTGAATGTCAAGATAGACTACTTGTAAGCGATGGTAAAATTCAAAGGTCAATAATGAGTAAAATTGAGTATTAGATTATTTACACTCTAATTTCAAAATAAAAATATTTTTTTTACATTTGAAAAGTATGAAATAACAGGAGTCAATTGGATATTTCAAATGTCTATAACTCACACTCTCTAATATCAACGTCATATAGGAAAATGCGCGAAATTTATTATTTTATTTATTAATTTTAGGGAAATCGACATTTTACATTTAATCAGTATGTACATAGGTATTATATAGTCAAAATAAAACCAATTATGGATTACCTCCTTGTGACTTTACCTCTACTGAGACAATATAATATGGAATAAGTAAATTAAGTTTATAAAAAAGGAATATGAATTAAAAAATATATTCAAAACAAAAGCTTATATAAAAAGAAAAATTTACAAAATAATACATTTATAGCCATGGAGAGAGGTTGTACATATAAATCAAATCATAATAGAGATATAAAGCTTTTTGCTTGGTTTTATATGTCTAATGGTGAATGTTATATTATTGCTTTACTATTCTATATTTATAATCTGCACAATATTTTTTTATATAAACTATGTAAAATGGCTGACCGATCGCCCTCGATTTAGCAGGCCACTACCACCAGTCAAACGCAGTATATTTGTTAACAATACTGCCAATAATTATTATTTTGTTAGCTTTCTTACTCAAAGGCCTCATACACTATGTGTCGTATTGTATCATGTTACTGCTGCCACTACCTAGCATTTACGTATAAACTTTACATTTCTTATTAACTATTTTAAGTCTGTATAACTTAGGAGTAGGTATATTCTTATTTTTGTACTATTTACTTGCCGTTATAATATGTCAAATGGATATGGTTATATGTATTTTTACTATTACTTTTGTGAACTTGTAATCTTCAGAATTTTATTTTTTTATTAACTATGTATGTAAAAACCCAATGGGCGTATAAATAAATAAATAAAATAAAATAAAAATAAACAATAGAGACATAAACATTATTCATAAACCATCAGAGAAATATTATTTTATGGACCTCTTGTATTTGGTAAGTTCGCAAGTGAAAATATCAACCTTGGATAATACGGTATTGTAATTAATGAATTAATTGCATAGTCTGTTCAGGCAAGAATTCTGCTTGGAGTTCGTATTTTAGTTTAGTTTTTATTGTAATAAATTAATGTATTTATTCATGGTTTCCATGGCCAATATGGCCCACAACACTTCCTCAGAAACGTGGCAACGTAGCGAGTGGATTATCCCTGAGTTTTTGAGGATCATATGAAGTTAATTGCAATACGTATTCCAATTTCAACTTTAACAACGTGTTAAGAAAGTCTTAGTTAATGGTTTTGACAAATCATTTTACATGTATTTGTATTACTTCAAGGTTTGAAGTTAGTTTTATAAAACGGGCTTGGAGGGGAATATGGGCATAGCGGGGTGGGCCAATATGGCCTGGTAGGCCAAATTACCCTCGTACTGTTTTGCCATTACATACAAAACAAAGTTCAAATTATGGCCCTCACAGTACCAGATTCTAAATAAAAACGCATATAGATCCAAGAATCCATGGGAACGGGCACAGAAGATGTAAGAAGCAAAAAAATGGTAACTAACTATTATAAGCTGAAAAAGGTGCCTATAACAATGCTGAGATGTTTAACAGCGAACAAAAAAGTTTCAGCTGAATTGGTTACATACGCAAAGTTAGGAAGAAAATCGACTTTGGCCTTTGAACTCGAGAAACAGCTTGTCATGTTATGCGTTGGCAATGGAAGCAAAGTTATTTGGCTTAGTAAGAAAATATGTCATGAGTTTAGCCTATCAGACTGCAGTAAAAAATGACATCACTCATTATTTTTTTTCTACCAAACCGCTTCTCCCGCGTCCCCCTAGCCTTAGACCTCAACAGCAAAAATCTGTACCACCGCGTCCCGCCAGCCTTCAACTTCAACAGCACATAATACATTGTTACTGCGTCCCCCGAGCAACAACAACAGCAGAAAACTACATGACTCCTTTTGAAATATCTTCAATTCCGAAAATTTTCCCAAGGAAAACAAGTAATCGCGGCCGGAACACTGCCAAATCTTCGTTACTGATTGCACTTTCATATATATCGGATCATTAAAACTCGTTAAAAAAGAGAAAATGAATAAGTCCAAAAACGAGAAAAATAATAAAACGAAAGGAAAAGGAAAAAACAAGATGTCTAAAACCAAAGTTTACACCAAAAACGATGATCAGACCTTTACCTCGGAAGAAGATAGTGAACCTTCCGAGGACTGCTCAGATGAAAGCAACGACAGAAGAAATGAAAAAGATGCCAAATGTATGTTCTGTTAATGTCTGTATAATGGTAGTCTGTATTCATGGATGCAATGTTTGGAAGGCATGGAAGCTCTGGACCCACGAAGAACATACTGGAGCAGAGACAGACATATTTTTTCGCAAGTTTAGTGAAACATAGTTCAAATAAGTTGGTTTTTAAACACTTTAATTTTATTTAAACTCTACCGGTTTCGGAAGAACCCTTCCTTCATCAGGAGAATATTAAATCAATTGAAATCCATAAACCGATATAAATAAAATTAGAGTGGTCAAAAACAAATTTATATGTTTTTTTATTGTAAAGCATGACGAGCCAAAGTTTACAAATAAGTAATTGTAAAGTTATTTTATATAATTTCAGTAAAGGTGGGGTAATATGGCTGACTGACGGGTCATAATACCCGACCATTTTTTTTTCGATGATTTTTAAGGTATTAAAATAAAAAATGCTTTCTGATTATTATAATTTACTTTTAATGATACAAGTTGATGTCTGATTAGTTTGTTTACTGAAAGTTCCCCCAGTTGAAGGAAGGAGGAAACACAAAAGCCGGGAAATTATTACATACCGAGTTGATGAGCACAAGAAGGCATTGCATAAGAGTCCCAACTACTTCCAAATTTCGTTATGAATTTGAGTGAGGACTTTTGCGCCACCTTGCATAAGTAGTGGTTATTTCCAAGATCTGAATCATCCATGACCAACATGATTTAAATTTCATATCAGAATGACTTGCAAATAAGAACGTCAATGAAAAATATAATCACTTTAAAAACATACATTCAAATTCAATAACAAACGTCGATTGTAAAATTTGAACGATCCTGAAACTGATGTTTTCTGATTACTTTCAATACAAAATATATTACATCAAACTTCTAGGGACCATATCTCTAAATAGCATAAAATATATTATATCACACTTCTAGGGACCATATCTCTAAATTTAATAGTAAAAAACATATTATATAACACTTCTAGGGACCGTATCTCTAAATAGTATAAAATATATTATATCACACTTCTAGGGACCATATCACTAAATAGTAAAAAATATATTATATCACACTTCTAGGGACCATATCACTAAATAGTAAAAAACATATTATATAACACTTCTAGGGACCGTATCTCTAAATAGTATAAAATATATTATATCACACTTCTAGGGACCATATCTCTAAATAGTAAAAAATATATTATATCACACTTCTAGGGACCATATCTCTAAATAGTAAAAAATATATTATATCACACTTCTAGGGACCATATCACTAAATAGTAAAAAATATATTATATCACACTTCTAGGGACCAAATCTCTAAATACTAAAAAATATATTATATCACACTTCTAGGGACCATATCTCTAAATAGTAAAAAACATATTATATAACACTTCTAGGGACCGTATCTCTAAATAGTATAAAATATATTATATCACACTGCTAGGGACAAAATCTCTAAATAGTATAAAATATATTTTATCACACTTGTAGGGACCATATCTCTAAATAGTATAAAATATATTATATCACACTTCTAGGGACCATATCTCTAAATAGTATAAAATATATTATATCACACTTCTAGGGACTATATCTCTAAATAGTAAAAAAAATATACTATATCACACTTCTAGGGACCATATCTCTAAATAGTATAAAATATATTACATCACAATTCTAGGGACCAAAAGTCTAAATAGTATAAAATAAAGTTACTTTACGCGTCTGTCGGTTTGTGCGATTAGTTCTTCTGAACTATTATAATTACCTACTGATTTTGATAGAATTTTCACTATCATTTGGGTTGTGTAGCGATGCAAATATAAATTAAAGGGATGCGGTCACGCCACCCCTTACCTATTTTTTTCTGAAATTTTCTGGCCACCCCTTCCCCAAACACGGAATGGTGGTCTTTCACCAGGGCGATACTGAGAGTATAGATACTGCTCTAATGAGAGCAAACCCTCGATAATACGGCGCTACAGAAGAAGTGATAAAGAGATATTGCAACATTTATGACATCACGTGGAAAATTACGGTTATCATATGAAAAACTGATAAAAACACAATCAATGCACCTGATTTGCGACAAAAATGCACAATCATATGAAAGAATGCGCGATTACAGAATAAACAGGGATATTGGCGTTTTTATCTGTCTTTCCGAAGAAGAATAATACAAAGTGTAAATTTTTCGATTTATTTATCGGATACACATTTTCAATTTAATAATTGCTTTTCAATTGAAAATTTTGACAAGCCCCTATAATAATTTGTTATCTAAAAACAATTATTACAGATAAACAGTTACACGGAAAAATAAAAAAAACAGTAATTTATGATTAAATTGAAGATAAAAATTAAATGAAAAATATACCAACAATTTTAACTTAACTTTCTTATTTCTACTGCGCACAATCTAGACAATAGGTTGAAATTACAAAAAAATCTTCAGAATTAATTTTAAGATGACCAGCTTGTTTTTTTTTTATTTGGAATCTGAAAAGCATCGGAATTGATCCTGCATACAGTGATTGATTTCAGTAATGGAAATCATTTGACGATTGCGTGTATCGGTTTTGGCAGCCACCTCTAGGCTGGAGCTCTTAAATACTGATAGACCTGATTGATTCTAAAGCAAGGCGGGTCGCCTGATTAACAATCTGTTATCAACAGACCGATTTTAACAATGTCTGTTTTACAGGTATTTTATGTGAGTCTGCTCGAAGGAGCTAGCAGGATTGATTCTATGCGCGTCGGCGCACGTGCGAACAAGACAGTTGATATCGGCTTCGTGAGAACGGGTCGTTTTTCCGCTCAGATCAAGCGTTGAGTGTATTCGGCAACTGACTTTCATCCTTCATTTCATCAAGACTCGCATTAAGGAATCCGTTCCCACAGCCCCTTCTTTGACCCTCCTCAAAACATTGCCCAGTCGGGTAGCGATATAGTTCCTCTAAACACCGTTAAGGACAGGGACTCTCTTATGAGGCGTCACTATAGACATAATTAAAATAAACAAAATTTTATTGTCTATGGACGTTAAATTGAAAAACGCAAAATAATTACATATTGAATAGCATAAAAGGAAACGACCGAGCATTAAATAATTTCAAGAAAAGCAATTAAAATAAACCGACAAAGTTTGGTGTCCATATTTTTACAAAGAATTCACAGTAACACATTTTTTTAATGATAATATTATGTAAGTAAAACGTCGAACTATATTTTTTATAAGCCATAAATTAAGCATAAAAAATACGTTGGTCAAAATTCGAAAACGGACCAAGTTAAAATATCCCGATTTTTTTTAAATATTAATTAACCCACATTTTATTATCTTTGGGGATACTGTGAGAAGGGTTTTTTGGGGAAAGGGAGGTGAACCTAGGTTTTGAAGATGACTATGTTGTAGGAGGGAGGAAATACGGCCGGTAAATCATTTCCGTTCTCGCGTGACGAACGTAAAACGTACAGAATCTAATCCAATTTGTTAGTATTTATCACCTTAGCTCTAGGAGGAAAGAAGTATTCGCTGTTTTTTGTAACGTATCCCTGTTGGGGAAATACTGAATTTGAAATCAAATTAAAGACTCTTCCAGATTTAAATATCACAAACGGACACACAATTAAAAATATTTTTTAAATTTACGAAAAGATAGCAAAAGTTTTAACGATTTTCGCTTTTATATGAAACTTTAAAAAAACACATTTAGTTAGACAAATGCTTTATAAAGGTTATTGTTACCTTTATTACTGTTTTTCTTTTCTGTAAAACATAATTCTTAAAAAAAAAAAAACAAAGTTGTCAAATGTTTTTTTTTTACTATAAATAAATACAGGGTTTTCCAATAAGAGGTGTTATTTTGATATTTAGTCGTAAAAGATCAATGGTTTCGTTGCTTGTGTGGCACGTAGCGCCGTCTTGTTGAAAGTAAACGTTGTCCAGATCAATACCATCCAATTCCTGCCATAAAAAATCATTAATCATCTCTCGATAGCGCAATCCATTCACCGTAACTGTTGCTCCAGCCTCATTTTCAAAAAAGTAAGGTCCAATGACTCCGCCCGACCATAAACCGCACCAAACAGTCACGCGTTGAGGATAGAGAGGCTTTTCAAAAATAACTCTTGGGTTTTCCGAGCCCCAGGTGGGACAATTTTGCTTGTTGACGAAGCCGGTGGAAATGGGCCTCATTACTCAAGATGATTTGCATTTGATTCACTCAAGTGAATTTTAATAATTTCAATGCGTTGTTGAAGCGTGTATCGTTCCATTTTTATTAATGGCGTAGTTTCTATTGTCAAATGTCAAAAAATGACAGCTTCAAAAGTAACATCTACCGAAATAGCGGGCTATTCAAAAAAACACCTCTTATTGGAAAACCCTGTATAACTATTTTGTTGGCGCAAGAGATAGCGCAACTTGCTCCGAGTAGCCAATTTAGTAGCCAAAGGAAAAAGATGCATTAAGGGTTCACCCCACTTTAGACGGCTGAAAAATAAGGTACTTTTGGGAATTTTTTGTATGGTTCCTATAAAAGAAATTGATGTACATATATCCTTTTGTTAATGTATGAAAAATTTTATTTAATTTATTTTACATAATTTATGTATCCCTGGTAGCACCATCCGCATAGCCCCTCGCGAAAAAGGTATGTATCGCTTTGTTGATGTTTTTCGACTGTCCGAAAAAGAGATAGAATTTTTTTATGTAAAAATAATAAAACCCCCAAAAATAAGCCGATTTTGTTTTTAAAAAGTACCTTAAATTCGAAATGTTCCCCTAGTTCCAGCAGTATCCACATGTGGCGAATGTGTGGTTAAAATTTCGTAATGATCGGTTTAGTAGTTCCGGAGAAAAAATCAACGAAACAAGAAAAAAGTGGTTTCGAGAAAAAAGCGTTTAAAATCTATTAGATAATCACTAATCAGCGATGCCAGCACCATACAGGATGCCATCCGCTTGTTCAAACAGTTCATGTTCTTCAAGTCTGGCTCTTCGGTGCGTTCTTGCTGTTTGTGCATATAAAGCCGAAGGGGCAGAGCAGCTAGGCTAACGTAAACCTGCTCGCTTAAATAAAAGCTTTCCGGAGAGCGCCCTCAAATAAACCAGAAAAAATAATACTTTGACGCTTTGATCTCTATGAAATGAATCCATAATATTTTAAAGCTATTTTCGAAATCCATAAAAAAATGTTTTTTGAAGTTGGTAAAGTGGGATGAACGCTTAAAGTTCCATTAAACGACCACCATGTTTTTTTTAAATTTGTCGTTTGTTGTAAGTTGTGTTTGAAGATTTGGAAATACGCATTAATTATTAAAATAACCCAAACTAAGAACCTTATAACCAAATTTGGAAGGAAAGAGAAAGTTTGGGAAGATGATCTATTTACATTTACGAATTTTCCATTTGTGTTTGAAAAAGATTGGGGTTATATAATAGCAATATAGCGCCGTTTCTGAGGAAAATCACCTCAAGGGCGCTGTTGAGTGATTAACAACAATAGATATAATTTATAATAGCGAATGATAATAATAATAATGATATTGACTTGTGCAGTTTTTTCTATAAGCCCACTTCAAACGCGTCGAGTCATGGAAAGTTTTTAAGATAAGCGAAAAAAAACTGCAGCAAAAAAATTACATAAAAAGGATCCGTCGAACCGGACTAAACCGGATCAGTTGGCCATTTTATGCTAATATCGGTCGTGATCGAAACCAGATAACGCCTTCAGTAGGAAGCGGTAATCTGATAGAAGCGTACTGTGGGCGTGTCAGTGTGTCAACTTATTTTTTCATTTATCTGATAATGTGGGCTTCAACGGGTGCTTTACCCCTGTTGAGGCCTCCATTCTTTCTAGAACTGCTTCGAAATCACTGAAGTCACATGATTTAAGATAGGACTTGATAGAATTTAGAGCTAAACTTAAAGCTCACCTTTTCAAACTTTATTTCCTCTATTTACTATCCAGAAAGTCAGAAACCTTCACAATCCGCGACATTGTAAATACCTGACTAAATTAATGATGTACATACACCTTTGACACAGACCTAAACTGGAAACAACATATCTATAACATTACAAACAAAATTCGTAAATCTATTTACTTTTTCAAACAATCACGTAATTTCCTTGACCCCAAACTTTTAAAATCACTGTATTTCTCACTATGCCAATCACACATAGAATACGGAATTTTAGCTTGAGGTAATATTTCTTCTAGTGCCCTCGACCCCATTATTAAAGCACAAAAATTAATCATAAAAATAATACCCCAATGGAGTGCTGGTACCTACCCTGATGTATGACAGTGAGTGCAGCAAATGAGATTCCTGTGGAGTATGTGTGGTAAAACCATGTATGATCGTGTGAGAAATGTAGATATCCGCAAATAATCTAAGGCTAAGCGGTAAGCGTATTGAGTAAGATTAAGAATGGGACGCTTAGATGGTTTTGACATGTAGAGCGAATGAACAAAGAAAGGAGTGTGAGGAGAATATATGACGCAAATGTAAATGGTAGCAGAAGTCGGGGACGACCGACGAAGACCGACTCAAGTGAATCAAATACTCGAGTCGGGCCATGTCAAGGGTCAGAATAATAGAAGAGTATGTATGAATGTGAATGAGGCAAGGAGTGTGTGCCAAGACCGAGTTGTTTGGCGGTCCGTCCTCTCTGCCTACCCCTGCTGGGAAACGGAGTGATGGTTAGTTAGTTAGTGTGGGGTTAATGTTAAAAAAAAAACAAAATAACATTCTTTTGCTTCATCACTTTATAACACTTTTTAAAGTTGTGTTAATTGGACAACTTCTAAAATGTTTTACCTGAAGTAACCTGGCACTCCTGGCAAGTTCTCTATATCTGTTGGTACATAATTACATAGAGCCTAGGAAGTCACAATTGAACAGCGCTCAAGGTAATTTTTCACAAAAACGGGGCTATACAAAGTATCCTATTATTGTTATCATTTAACAGCTAATCAATTTAATTGACTTGGAACGCGGAGAAAATTGAGTATTGCTAATCTATTAAGAACCTCTTCAAACTATTGGTAATCCGGTAAACAGGATTGCAGGCCGTTACCTGATAAACGTGATACGTGTTAATGCACCAGCGTGTGTCTTGATAATATATAATGACGAAATGTTAGGATTTTTATGAACACGTATTCCGACATCGTGACAATACATTAGTAGTTTACCAAAAGTTTATCAGGAAATCTATCAATTTTTCGTAAAGGGCCTGCAATCCCATTTTAACAGATTCTTAATTAGCAATATTTTTCATCAGTAATTTTTCTCCTTGTGAAAAAGTCTAATATAAATTGACGAAAGCTGTTTTTCTTAAAATAGGTATTTATTGATCACTTCTATGGATTATTAATTCAGTTGTCCGCATATCAGAAGCTTTAGGCTGCCTTCCCACGAGTAGTAAAACATAAGCATGATGCAATGGGACTAAGGTAAGGTTGTTTCAATCCATCGCCACATTGCTTGACGACCATCAAATCGACGATCAGCGCCATTTGAACGGTCCTCTTTTAACTCCGACTCTCGGCCAGTTTCAGATTTTGAACAAATCGTGATCAACTGTCAAGCATAACGGTCACGTTGTCATTTTACATTTTATTTTATTTCGAAAACCAATAGTTTACACTATTTATAAAGTAAGTTAGATATATATATTTTAAAAATATACTGAATCAATAATAATAGATTTTCACTCGAGTGTCTTAAAGAGTAATTACAAAAACAAAATTATTATAATTAAATTAACATATTTAAGACACGTTCCAGAGTGGAAGATATCCTGGTGAAAGACCACCATTCCTAAACGAAAAGGTTCTTGAAATGGCTTCAACCGTGTTAGGTGACTAGATCTGAATAGTCAGGAACTTTCTAACCATCCTCTACCCCTTCTCCTTCACCTCCCATTCCCTTCAGCCTCACAACATACCCCAATAATTGGAGATGCAGTAAAACCCAATGGATCTAGAGAATTGGGACTCTTACGCGGTAGGTATCAACATTAAAAAATGCTAACCACAGTATAATTAAATTAATTGACGGCCGGCATAGTCCAGTGGTAACGCATTGGACTGCCATTCCGAAGGTCGCGGGTTCGAACCCGGCGTGCGCAAATAAATTTTATTTGATTAATTTGTGTTATTTCACAATGAATTAATTTAAATAATATATAGTATATTTGCGGCACGTTCCAGAGTGGAAGATACTACCAGTATCGCCCTGGTGTAAGACCACCATTCAGAATTGAAATGTTGCTCCAAATGGCTTTAGCCGTGTTTAGTGACTAGATCTGAATAGCCAGGTACTTCCCCACCTTCCTCTTTCCCTTCCCCACTTACCTTCAGCCTCACAACATCCCCCAATTGGGGATGCCATAGTCTCACTGGCTCCAGACGGGAGCAGTTGGGACTCTTATGAGGTATTCACTATAAAAAAAAATAAAAAAAATAAAAAAATTACAACTCGACAGTAATACATATTCATGATTAGTTTATTTTTTACGTATTTCAGCGTTTTGAAAATAAAGTAGGCCAAAAGGCCGATACCTGGGGAACACCTCAAAACCTAAATAACAGTAGTATTGTTTAATTTCACAATGTTAAGTATTTCTAGCCTTATTTAAACGACAATATTACTATCGAACCACAAGGTAGTTTAACGATACAAGGTCGATAGTCGGTTTTGATTAAAATTCAACTATTTTAGTAACACAGAAAGGCATAATGAAAATTAATACAATATAATTGATTGTTGAAATATCAGAATCAAAAAGAAAAATTATATTATGTGGGTTGCGGAACTACAGTCGAACATATTATTCTAGCTAGGACTGCGTGTATTGGTGCAAACTATTGCATATTTTGTAATGTAGATAACGCACAAGAGTCCCAACTGCTTTCTGAAACCAGTGCTGTGAAGCTGAAGGTAGTGGGGAGAGAAAGAAGACGGAAATTGGAAGGTTGGGAAGCATCTGGCTATTCAGATCTGGTTCCAAATCATTTCATTTCTGAATGGTGATTTTATACCAAGGCGATATTGAGATATTATTGTAAATGAATAAATTGTTATCAAATGAAAATTTACTTGCGAACGCCGGGATTTGAGCACGCGATCTCCGAATTGCTTGTCGATAGTCTTACCTTAGTATGTCATCTACATTTCCGAAAATGATGTCCTTGTAAAAGTGAGTTAGAAACAGATTTTTACCTACTTATTATCAGGGGAAAAGCGACAACAAACTTATACAATGATCGATTTTGAATATTCAAAAAGGGTTTACAGTGTGTTCTTTTTATCATTGTTTAGTTCGAGAAAAATAACTTTTTGTTTATTTCACTGGAATTATTTTTTCAGATTTCGAAGTTTGAGTAATGATGTATTCAATCTATTCATGTGTGGGTACTGTGTTCGAATCAACATTCGCTGCGATAGGTTCCCATAATATCGTTTCTATACCCATTTTTATACCCGTTGTATCAGTTTGAATACCCATTTCTGTACCCATAATCCTGACATATTTGATGTAGTTTTTTTCAACTTAAAACATAAAAAAATCAGTGGGTTTTGGCCATCTGGAAGATCGGGATGGTCGGTTAGTCGGCTGCGTGACCATGTGATTGTGGAAGAAATTTTTTTTGACTGGTTGTGACAAAAAAAAAGATAAAAAAAACGTTATCCGATTCCAAAATTTCAATTACACTTTAACTCAAAATAATGTCAGGAATCACGTTAAAGTAAGTCAAGGACGTCACTTAACACGCTGTATAATATATTCGGTATTTTACAAAACTTCAAAAAGTTCTGTCAACATGCTCCATTTGAAAAAAACGTGAAATTTCGTTGTAGGAGACGACCTCATTCTACTAATTCTAAAGAAATATACGATTATTCATAGACATATGAATATTAGTAGACCTGCCCTAAGTGATTAAAAGCGTATTATCCCCACTCCCCATACCGGTTCCATTGGAGCCGGCTGTGCTCGGGTATGGCTTCCCATGAATTTAGAAAACGTGACGTCATCATTCTTGTGCGAGCTATGGTCGAGGCATCATCTGTTCATTTTACGAAATAACACGGCAAAATGGTGGCTTGTGGTATGAAAACTTGTAAAAATAGATGTGAAAAAGAGAATAAACCCAATTGTCGTATTACATTCCATATATAAGCATTATTTTACTTTATTTTAAGCATATTCACATCGTATAATATGGATCAGTTGTAGAAACATATACTATCACATCGAGATACGTATGGACGCGAAACACAAAGCTAGTTGGTTGCTGGGAAGTAAATTATGAACATTTATAAAAGTGTCTTAACTAAATACGTAAACGAAATATTCGACTCTGAAAATAGAAGAAATTTATTTTGCCGAATTTGGACTTAAATTTGTTCATAACGTGGCGAGTAATTTGCGCTCCCATGTAAAAATTTCTATTCATTCAAAAGCAGATGTTACTTTTAAGAACTAAATGGTGATATAATAATGCCAGATGCCTATATACTGTCAGATTGATTTATTGACGAATCACAGTCAGCTTTACCCCCTTCGTTCTTCAACAGTTGATTTTACCCCTCATCTTTAATTTCTAGTCTATATATTCATATGTCTGTGCGATTATTTAATTTATATATATATGTTTCGATTTATGATTATCATTATACCCACTTATTTTGTTAATTTCATTTCATGCATTTATTATAATGGTTGTAAACCAGTGACATGCATCGATCTACGATCAAAGGTGGGCATAGTGTACTTTTTCATTATGAACTAGCTGTACCCCGCCACTCGTTGTTGTGGCTCAGTCTGTCTGTGCACATAGAGAAACAATACCGCGTGTTGCTTTTACGTTTAACACACGGCAAAAAATGTTTGTCCAACAGATGGCGCTGTTTTTTTTGTAAAAAAACATGTTTTTGCCAGACATGTGCAAAATGGGTACCCAAAACCATTTGAAATGCAAAATGGAAATGGGTCAAAACTTTTTGATTTTCATTCTTCATTCTTTTTGATTTTTGATTCCATTTGAAAATACAAAATGCAAAATGGTTTTTAGAAAAGCATTTCAAATGCAAAATGCAAAATACCTATTTTCAAAATGCATTGAAAATGCAAAATGGTTTCTCGGGTCAAACAATTAAAATAATTATAGAATTTTTAAACAATTTTGTCATTTAATAATGGACATCAATGTAGAACAAACATATTACATGATGGCAAATCCATCAACACCACGACTACAGATTATGAAACCACAAAAAAATTGCGCGGGACTAATGTTGCTAACGTAAAAACATAGAAACTGCTATCTAACATTTAATATTACAGCGTCATGTTCAGTATTTGAATCAGTATTTTTTGTAATGGTATCACTCAATTGCCAGGGCTCCTACCAGGGAGCAACTTGACAAAATGTAAATTATCTCTCATAGCGAGGTTGAGGACCGACTGATATTTGGGGCTTATGAAAAAAAGATGAGTGGAGATAGTAGGAAGAATGTTGCAAAAAAGCATTTAAAATGGAAAATGCATTGAGAAAAGCATTTAAAATGCAAAATGGTTTTTAGAAAAGCATTTAAAATGGAAAATGCATTGAGAAAAGCATTTAAAATGCAAAATGGTTTTTAGAAAAGCATTTAGAATGCAAAATGGAACATACCCATTTTGCATTTCCATTTGAAATAGATTTATTCGAAATAAAGCACATCTCTGGTTTTTGCCTGTAACAAGTGACAACGTGGTGTCAAAATTTAAAAACAATCGGTACATAACTTTCGGAGATTTAAGTTTGTGAACAAACGAACATTTACATTTTTATTTATATAGATAGATATATGATTGAATATTTTAAAAATTCCTTTTTACTATAGTTTTCCGCTGACAATCTGGCCAACGGAATAAATTAGCGTGTTCAGTGTAAAAATTCCTTTCCAAATTCTTGGAATTAATGTGTTTTGATAAGAAATTCGTAGCATTTTTGTATTATCTTTTAGTTTTTGTATAATTATTTACGTAACGGTCGCGCTTTTTGGTACAGATTATGGAAATTACACTTCGTTTCAACAAATAATACACAAGGTAATTTAATTACTTATTCGGGAACGCTGGCCACACTCAACACGATTTTTTTTAAATAAAACCATTTGATTCCCCTTGATTACAACAAAAGTCGACGAACTACATTCAAATTTAAATTTTAACATTCTAATTTTCAACTAAGTAAAATGAAAATTCGCTTTCGTTGTATGGAATGACAGCCATTTACAAAAATTTAATTGCATGGCCAGTAATTATAATTTACCTAATACAAGAAACAACTATTTACATGCACGAAATAGGTTATTAGGTTGTTAGATTGGGCTAATAAGTCATTTATGCTTACTTTGATAGAAACGAAGCATTCGCAAAAATCTAAAATGGCGGCAATGGGATCGTTTCAAAGAGAAATTTTGAACTTTGTTTAAAAATGGAACCTTAACGTGTCTTTTACCATCTCTTCAAACGTAGTTACATGGTTCTTGTTCACGGTTCTTCTCATTAGTAATTAAGCCCCGTATTCAAAATTTCTACCGATATATGTATAACATATTTCCTTTGAACACAACTTTTTAAGCTCAAATATACGTTATTTTTTAGATAATATCTATACATTTGCCGAGCCGAAACGGCAATTATATGAATTCCATCGATAGAAAAAAAAATCGCAAAGTATGATCTTAACATTATTGAAAACACATTGTTCTGTTAATTCATGTTACAGTTATTAAAAAAATGTGTTTTTTTTAATTCTACTTTAGATATTTATCGAGAGATTTTTTCTTTATTTTAAATAAGTCGTGTTTTTTTACAACATTCAACATTCGTATTTACATATCGTTCTCTCAAGTCGTCTTCTCTTTTTTTTTAAATCTTACTACGGACCTTTAGGTTAAAACGAGGACTAATTTCAATAATCTATGCCTATTAAGTGCGGCGGTTATGTAAATATTTCCGTAATGACAAGTGCCTGGAGGTAGTGGGACTATTGCATTCCCAATTAGAGTATATTGTGAGTATTTCACGGTTAATTCTTCCATAATTTAAAGGGTATGAATAATATAATGAGCGTAAAATATTTACATTTGATCCCAAAATATCTGTCTACCATGATGATAATTGGTCGAGATTATACATCAAAAGAAAAGAAAACATTGATAATATGTATACTTACGTTGTAAATTACATTTGTTGGTCATTTTGTGGTTAAGGAAACCGCAAGAGCGTATTATCTACCTGGGTTTTTACAAGGTATCAATGGAATGAAAAAGAAATATCCAAAATGGTAGGTGAGAAGTGGGAACACGAATTTGTGATTCAAAATACTCCAAAAAAATCATTTCGAGGTTCGTGAAATGGATAAAAACTAACATTTCTAATCCATATACTAAACTACTACAATAAATTACGCGTGCGAATAATTCTGTAAACACATAGTGATATTTCAAGAATAACTATCGGATCATAGACCCAATTTGTATGCATCATGTTTAAAGTTATGCAATGTAAAAAAGCCGTGAATATTCTAGAAACGATTTTTAAATAGCAACAAAGCACCAACATATAGGTCTGAACTGAAAATCATATCCACACAAGACAGGAATATTAGTAAAACTCACGTGTGAAGGTACCGGTATTTTGACAGATCGCAGGTCGCAGCTACTCCTTTAATTTTACAAAACTGTATTTTTGAAACATTAATCCAGTGGTTTGATGCGGCAAAAGCACTAATTTATTCAGAAATTGAACCAGGTTTTATTGTCTGTCTCTGAAGATAGCGAAGTATTTCACAATTACACGTAATTTCGATTTATCGAGAGCACATGTCACAATTCCGGCACTAAGAACAGCACACGTTGGCGTCTAATAAAATACTGAATATTAGCAAAAGCATCGAATTTAGTAAATACGAATTTTCAAAGTGCTTTTACAAAAGTTGCCAGCATGAAATATTATATCGATTTTCTCCAGCTTTAAAAATAAATTATTGTAGCAACTAAAATCGGGGCTAGTTGTTGTAAAATATATAATTTGAGATTTTTTACCTGATAATATTTGAATGAATATATTAGAATATAAAAAGCGGAAAAAGTTGGTGACGGTTCAAAAAGGTCAAAATGCAACATGCTTCAATATACCAAAAGTCAAACAACGCGACATAGCGGTTGTTTAAAAACACACCAAGCAAAGTTTTATTGACTGCTTTATTTAGATGTTGTATGATCTAATAATATTTTATTTCGAGCAAATAAATACATGATGTGTTGAATGTTTACGTAATATGTTTTTATCCGAATTTTGTAATTTGTGTTTTGATTTTCAGCCTTTTTATTCTCATAAAAAGTATAGTATTATAACGACTAACCTCACAAAAAATAAAATACTTACGCATTTAAAAAAATGCCAATATGAAACTATGTCAATACTTTATTTTTTAAGATGGCCAACAAATTTAATTTCATAAGACAAGGTAGTGTGAAACCCCTAAATATATGTATTTGACATTAATAATATACTCTGGACACTTTAGGGGTACCTACCTATTCCAGATTTGTTCGATTCTTCAGTTCAAGAAAATACGCATAATTTATATTTATTTTGACAGAAAAATAAATGATCGATTTTGAAGTGTTGAGTGACGCAAAATAAATTCACGTGACGTTACATTTACGCAGGTAGTCCCGAAACTCGAGTTGCCGCAGAGATATTAATGGATATTTATTTACGTTCGTCAAGTTTGTCTCTGTTAAGAGCCCTGGCAACACCTGGCAAGAAGCCCTGGAATGGAATTACCATTACTAAAAAATACTGATAAACTTGGGTAAGTAGGTACGTAATTTATTATATTTTCGTGCTGCGTATTTTTATATAAATAACTGTTGATACTTATTTATTATTTATACATTACATATTAATCTTCAATGAGCAAAAAACATTTTTTTATTGTTTCACATAATTTTGTTATAAATATGTATCATGTCTGATGGTTTTTAGATGACAACTATATTGAATTGATGTTTTCTAAAAATATCATTTCCAACAATAAATTGTAATAACATAACAACAATACGTTGTAAATTGTAACAATAAATTGTACTAAAACATTAATTTTTCACTATTATTATTTTTTGTTCTATATTTATATATAAATGTCCATGCCTTAGTTCATAACACAAGATAATATAATATTTATGCAAGGAAAAACCGCTGCATCGTCATCCAAATAAGGAACTTCAGTCATTTTTTTTTAATCAAATGCCTCCGTGTTGTTTACCCCTACAAGATAGATTTTTTCAACACCCATGTTCCCTCGTTCCTCTCCTCAAAAAGACTCCCACACAGCATCCTCGGAGATTACAAAGGCCTTGAGTGAAATTATTTACCAGTACGTTTTTTAATTGTTTAAGGTAGTTTTGATAGTTGAAATAGTTCTCAAAGTTTTAATTTTCCGGGTCTCCCCAAAACGCACCAAATCTGTAATTTGTCTGTGTGAGGTCACCATTCACAAAATCCTATGTTTTATTTCAACAGGCACTGTAGTTTATATAGCGGCGTCGACGGCATTTCTTCACGATTATTATTGTATTCTACAAAAGTGCAAAAATACATCCTTGACCGCACTTGATAAACAATTTTACAGTGTTCGAAAACCTGCATTACTAGGAAGAGCGTGGTGTGACACCATCAAAATAGCAATAAGAAGTCTCCTTTATGACTTAGGTCAACTACATTTTTTTGTGGAGCTCAATTTTGATGCCAGTACAATAGTTTAATTTAAGTAATCTAATAAATGTTTTCTCCATATTTTACCCATATTGTACCTGTTAGTTTGATTACACCTTGGTGTTTCGACTGCGTATTTTCTTTTAAAATTCAATGACTATTCTTGAATTTCTCCCTTTTGGATACCTATTATTTTGTTAGAATTATTATAATCAACAATGAAAAGATCATATATATATGATTATGTAGGCAGATTATTATTGTGTTATATTGCCGCTCAACCAATTTTGACAATAACCTTAAAATTGCCTTTGTAAAATACTACTCCTATAAATCATTAATTTAATGAATGTAATTTCAATTCCTTCGACACTGCTAAGCAACAACAATGAAGTCAAAATGAAGAATTTTAAATAGGTACACACAAATTGAAGATGCAAAAACCGAATGAAATTTGATTCGTGACTCGTTCAGTGACTCATTCAGACTCAACAGATTCAGTTGGATTTAGTCATGCCACCCAAATAAGTCGTTTTAATGTTATGGTATTTTATAAAGTGGTTTAAACGGTAGAAGTCGGGGATGCTCGAGAAAGACTTATCGCATTATCTCTGCACTGAAATGAGATAAAGAGTTGAGTTAAAGTCGACATAACGTAGTCTTAACAGTAACAATCTTGATGATAATACATGAATCAAATAATTACTTGTGGAATAATGAGAATTACTGATAAGCGAAAAAAGAGGTGTAAGGAGAAAGTATGACTTGGAAGTGGAATGGTTGAAGAGGTCGAGGATGTCTAAGGAAGACATGGCACGATCAAGTGAAACAAATACTTATTAAAAAAATATTATTTCCACAATAGTCAGGTACTCTAGAATTCACAACGTCAAAACATTACCCCAAACCATTTATAAGTCCCCGAGTAACGCGGGTACACGTCAGCTAGTAATTTAAAAATTCTATGTGTAATATATAATAAAAAAACTTACATATTCAGAATCTGGGTTCGTTGATCTATACGAATAAATACATTTTTTAAGCCAAAATATTTTTCACTGGAGTTCCTTATTAATAATTTGGAAATACCAACGCGTCACTTTAACGACCTTTAGCCAAATTTAAACAATACAATAAGTGGGGAAACTGTACAGGGTAATAACCATAATGATTTCTGACAATTTAATCCAAAATCAATAAGGGCATCGGTAATTAAAACATAAAAGCAATTTGGCGAAAGACTTTCATCATAAGTAACTTTTTAGAAATAATGCAAATGGGTCTGTGTAAATAGCTTCATCTTCACCACGGTTTAAAAATAGCAAAAATTACACGCATAATAATAATTCCACACCAGAACTTGTTTATACATAAATAAAAAATAATATCATAATTTAAAAAAAATATTAAATTGGAATGGAACTCTTCAAAAACGAGATTACAGAAATACATAATATTTTTCTTTACAGCATTTTTACAAAGTATAATGTCGGTTTTCTATGATAGATTATAAAATCAACAGTTTTTACAACAAACCAGATTTGATATAAATATCGAAATTTTGTTATGCTGGCAGCACCAAAGTGTGGCACTTAGTAAAAACAATATTGGGCGCTTTTAAACGACGAACAAGATGCGAGAAGATGCTTCCATTTTTTACATCGTGTCTCGCAACCGGCATGCGGTTCGAATTGAAATACTATTTGGCCGCGTGTTTTTAGGCGAATTGCAAATACAAATTAAAGACGTTCCTAACAACCAAAAATGCTTCCACCGATATCAAATGAACAGCTTTTTAATCAACGAAATAGATTTTTATGAAATATCCTTGAGAAATATGTAAATCTTCCGCAAAAAAGTCAAAACTTTCTTTACATAATAGAAATATGTTTATTTTTATCAGTGGAGCATTTCTGCAATTCGGTCACTGACATGCCCAATATTCGTGAGTAAACATCGTATCCCAGACACACGTTCCATTGAGAGTTTCGGTCTAGCGCAGCAGGCATTGGTGCAAGCGTCGCAGAGTTGTTCTGGAACGTACGTCGGTTACAGCGATTGCAACCATACGCCGTAGTGTTATTGGCCAGATAGACGCTCTTTGGTTTCGTTTTCAACGAAGTTATTAAAAATGTCGGTGGACACCGATAATGCAAAAATAAGTGATAATCAGGTATGTTAATCGAATAAAGTATTATTAAAATAATGTACGGGTGTTGTATATCGGTTGTGCGTAGCGGGTTTCGTCAGAAGTTGGTTAAATTCATCGTAAATCGGCGAATGTTTGCTTGCGTCTTGGTTCCTCAATATGGCTGACAAGGGATGTTGGTTCTCGCAAAACGCGGGAATAGCGCCGATGTAGAATAACTTCGGTTATAGATTTTCTGAAGATATTTCACTTGCACCATCGTTTTCGTGTTGCGAGACTGGATTTTCTGGCTTAATTTTTGGAAAATGTTTATTTTTTAGTACACCCCCGCCCCCAGCCCCGATGCGTGGTCTTTGTTAATGTGCATTTCTCTTACATGACATTGATTAATTTCTGCATGACCTTGGCCTTTGCTATCAGTGTTTATTTCACCGTAAAAATAATATTTTTAAGATAAAAAAATTATATGATACCCAAGAATGCATTTTTTTGCACCTATAATTTATGCAAATCGCCATTTTTTCACAAAACATGAAAAAATATCGCTGTCTAAACAGAAAATATTTCTATCAATCCTCTTCTAAAATCTTACAAAATGTGCTCGCAACTCGGGATACAAATACATATTTTCATACTTTTAACATGCGTAACACGTGAAAAATTATTTATTTATTTATGAGAAAGTAAACAAAACCAGGCTCGCAAAATAATTTAGGATATTGTGATCAAATCAAGTGTCAAGGTTGCCAATTCATTATTAGCACAAGTACCAACTACCGGCGACTGCCGCTCACTTCACTCCTATCTGCCAAATTCAAATATCTACATTGATAATGAATATTGCTGCACTGTGCACTAACCAGGTACCTGCCTAATTACTAAGTAGGTACCCTGCAACTGCCTCCGAACACCAGAATTTTATTATTTAATTTTTATGTTGAAAAAAAATAATTGAAATTTGTTTTTGTGAATGTGACAAAATACAATTTTTTTAAAACCAAACCATAAAACGTTGATTGTATTGTTAGATTTAGACATTTTTTGCATCTGACCTAATTACATTTTCTATTCACACAGAATGAAGAGATGAATTGTTTCTCTAATGCTTCCAATATCTATATGCCATGTAAAATGGTTAAATTATCGCAAATGTAAATGTGATTTTCTTCAAAATAAACTTTTTGGAGGGAAGTAATAATTTTAGTCGAAAATTGAGAGAATTTATTGACAATATTGGTGGTCTTTTGACACTTCTATTGCAGACAGAACTGTTACTTTCCAAATTAATATTTCGGAGGGAAATAATGATGTCAGTAGAATAGCGAGTAAAGTTTCCTAATAATTTAACTACATGACAACAATCTACATTGTGTATTTATTGTCTAAACATTTTATAGGATTTGGAGGTTGCTAGTTTGATTTCTGAACTTAACTGAAGAATTTGACAGAAGAATTTGACAGACCGTTGAATTAGTCCCACAAACTCCTAACATACCACAGTCACCAAAATTGTCAGCAGTGCATTTCACTTTTAAAATGTGCCTAGTATGCAATATAGGTGAAGCAAATTAATTAATATGGGTACTGTAATAATTCATTCCCTCCACCGAGTTACATTTGGAAAATAGTTGAATAAATAATACTGCTCCGTCAGCGTTTGCATTATCATCTCGAGAGTAAAGGACACACAAATCATCTCTTAAAATCTCGCGAAACTGTTTGAATTCACGGCGCACAAGTGCCGATATCTAAACGAATCTATTTCAGACGCATTGGATTACGCATGATCAAAGTTTTGCAAAATTCAATTCGCTCCGCGCGTGCGTCGATAGTGCACGGGATGAATTAGGTATCTGCACCGCTTCAACACGTGATTTGCCGTTAGGAGGGTAACTGTTTCGTACACGTCACGATTTCCGTCGGCCAAGCTGTCTCGATACCACCCGATGCTGTATCCATAGCATGGTAAAAGAAAGTTTTGTGTAGATCAGATAGGTAGTCTTAGAGAAGATAGCTAAAATTTGTAATTACAAATTAATTCTGAATTACGATTCTAGCATACTTATATATACTTACAATGACATCAATGACTGGGGCAAAGATGTCATGTGAAGTTTGAAGACAAGTGGTGCAATGCACGAATGCACATACCAAGATCTGCCTCTGAACATAACCCGCTTTGAAGGAATACAAGAAGACGACCCAGTATTGAGATTCATAATTTTATATTATGTTTCTTTTATTTTCAATTCAATTACTTTATTCCTTTCAAAAACATTACAAAACTAGCAGACCCTACAATGCTTCGCTATTGCTAATATCTTTCTCAGATGTCTCAGACTTCTTCCACCATACACTACTGTATACCACAATGTTACTGTTAAAAACTACATTGACTTTAATTCGACTCTGTCTAATTACGGTGCAGAGATATTGCGTTAAGTATTCCATTCAAACCACTCTAAACATTCCTAGCACTAATGAGAACAAACTTTGAAATTTTCAGCGATAACGGTCAACTACCTTTCGAGTTTTGTGAGTACAAACATACGCAGGCTCAATTTTTTATAAATTAAGATAACAATTTTAATGCGTTTTTAAAGATAACAGTGATTAGTGTAAGGAAAGATAAACAAATAAACACAAAAAAGCAGGTTTTATATGAGCCACAATGAAGCTCGTTGTTTAAACTCTATTTTATTGATCTTAAGGCGATGCACTATGTCGTGTAATATTTTAAATCGAGCCGCTATCAATAACATCCCTTACGTAGATGGCGATAAGGTTTAAATTCCCTTTTAACACCATCCGCCTGTTTTGATTTATGCAAGAAAAAAACATGGTCAAAAAGTGACTTTTATTTTATTTTTTGGATGTTGAGGCATAAATAATTATTTTTTCCGATTATTTTATAAATAACTTAATTTGCCACATTATACAATAAAATCATAACCGAAAATGGATTCGTAAGTAGGAGTTTTTGAACTTTAAAGCAATTTTCATAGGCTTTATACATTATTTTTTTCTGGGCTTAAGAAAAGATTTATCTAAAAAATACTCGATTATTTCAAGGGCCAAGATGTATTTTACTCGCAGTATTTAATTAAAGCATCTGAAACATTTCTAGGCGACCAAATTTTCAAACCATAAACACATGATATTGCATTACTACGTAGTGCATCGCCTTAAACAAAATGATTATATTTAACAAGATGAACCATTAGCAAGTTAGTACTGCAGGCCGGGAGATAAAATAGTCTATGTTGTCGGTGACGGTGATAACCATCGGAAACGAATGCTCTCGATGATAACTGAGTTCTTATTATTAAAGTATTTACAAATCAGTACGAAGAAATTTGTAGCAATGTATCCCTTCTGACCCTAGATGGTTCATTCCATGCATACCCAAGAGAAAGTCAGTAGGATAGAGATACGATGAAGGTTGCTATTGCTAAGTTTCATTTCTTCTTTCCCTTGTCCTCTTGGGTCGGAGAAATAAAAAAGCCAAGGTGCAAAATAAAACTTGTATTACCATGAGGGTCATTGAGATCCCCGTGCATGATATCCTTATAAGGCGATAGGTTTTGTAGGATTACAAGAAATATCAATAAAATAAATAATAAGTCGATACTAGGAGGTTACTTATTTGTTCATCCTTTTTGATAATGGTTTTCTAAATATGTGTTTTTTATGGTATTTTCCAGGATGAAGGCAAAAAACCAGGAGACGTCTCCACAGAGGATGACTCCTCCCAGGAGTCCAAGGGTGCCGCGGAAGTAGGGGCGACCACCAAGGACAACGGGGAGGTTAAGGCAGCCAAGGAGGAAGATGGAGAGGATAAGAAGGAGGAAGACGGTAAACAAAAATATGCTTTTTTGAAGATGTTTTTATTTAAGACAATTTGTATCAAGAGTGACCTGAGTTAGATATCTTCAAAGTTGGTGCCAAATAGATTGCTGGAAGGTGTCTTTATTTAGGATAATGATGACGAAGACGAGCAGGAGGAAGATTGTAAAAATCTGTTTGGTGTTATCTGTGTTATTTAAAAAAATTGTAGTATTGAAAAATGGATAAAGATGATATGTTCAACGATGGGGCCAAATAGATTGTTGAAAGTTGTCTTTATTTAGGACAATTTATATCAGTTACCTGAGTTAGATAATATGTTCAACAATGGTGTCAAATAGATTATAGACAGTTGTCTTTATTTAGGACAATTAATATCAAGAGTTACCTGAGTTGATATGTTCAACAATGGTGTCAAATAGATTATAGATAGTTGTCTTTATTTAGGACAATTTATATCAAGAGTTACCTGAGTTGATATGTTCAACAATGGTGTCAAATAGATTTGTTAAAAGTTGTCTTTATTTTTTAGGACAATTCGTTTCAAGGGTGGCCTAAGTTAGACATGTTCAAAGACAACAGGTACATAGGGCACCAAGTAGAATGTTGGAAGATGTCTTTATTTAGGACAATTTATATCAAGAGTGGCCTAAGTTAGACGTGTTTAAAGACAACAGGTACATAGGTCAGGGCACCAAATAGAATGTGGGAAGATGTCTTTATCTAGGACAATTTATATCAAGAGTGGCCTTTCAACTAACTCAAAAGTTCATAGATAATAGAAAAAAGGGAGATGTCATATATTTTTTTTGTTCTAAAAGACCTATCGGCTAATATATGTATTTTGTTCCAGATGAGAAGTCGGGTGACGCGGACGTCAAGTCCAAGGACGTGAAGGAGGAGGCCGAACCAAAGGAAGCCAAGGCCGGCAAGGGGAAGGCAGAGAACGGGGAGAGCCACGATACGGGTGACGGCGACAAGAAGAAAACCAACGACGTCAAGAAGAAGAAGGCGGCCCCCAAGAAGGAGGTACCAATCCTCAAATTTACACACTTTACCCTCTACATAGCATCCCCAAAGATGACATATGCCCCGAGGCAAATTATTTTAATTGAATAAGAATTTATGAATAATTTACGTATAATATGAAACCCAACTGAACATGTCTCTACACATATCGTTGGTATTTTGTAAATAAGCATCAAGTCTGTTGCTTAGTGTGATTAAGGCGTCCCCATTTATATGCGTATGTTGTGAGACTGAGGGAGAGAAAGGAGACAAGAAAGAGGGGGAGGACCTGGCTATTCAGATGTAGTCACCAAATTAGAAAATAATTGAAATGTTGCTTGTAATGGCTTAAGTCTTGTTTCGTGGCTACTTTACCACGTATATTATTAATGTTACTATTTCATATAAAAGCCTTAGGAAAGATGTCTTGGAAAAGTGGGTGGCGTTTTGTCCATACAAACATATTCCCATATATCGTCTCTTAATTTTGACACTAGTGCAAATATCTTTGAAAATATCGTAGATATCGGCAATTGGCGTGATTCTACGTTTTGTTTTTTTGATGAGTAACTTTGTATAGGAAATCCAAAAATCCTTAAAATTGCTTAGTTTGAACTCCATCATCGACTTTTAGTATAAAAATTTGACAATGTTATTTTAAAAGAAGCGTAACGTACAGACAGAATATTTTCTTCTAATACAGTTAGTTGGTGAGAAAAATCCTAATAATCGGTCAAGTTTTGGAGGAGAAAACAGGGAATACTTAATATTATCATGTATTTATAAAAAAATTGTAAAAAATAAATATTAATCTATTTTTATTTTTCGGAATAACTTTATTGAGTAAAACCTCAAATTGTAATATTTAAATATTGAAGACAATATTAGTGATTTCTAAACGAAAATCTGAAACAGAAAAATCAGAAAAGGAAACGGTCACATCTGGGACTCGAACCCAGGACCCTTGTCTTTCCGGGACAGTGCTCTACCAACTGAGCTAATGGGACCCTATTCCCCTCGGTCATTTTTAACTGTATCATACTTCGAATAAGAACCACTAACATTGTCTTCATTTTTTCACCGCACATTTTTATTGGCAACTATCTTTATGTATGATCGCAAGATTCAACCCGAACTAAAACCCGAACTTTTTTTTATTAATCTATTTGTCTTTTAGGAGAGTGAAGAAGAAGAGGAGGATGAAGAAGATGGAGAGGAGGAAGAGGAAGAGGAGGATGATGGCGAAGAGGGAGAAGTGAAGAAGAAGTAAGTTTAAGATTATATTATTATGCATTTTAGACTTTCTCAGGTCTCTACAAACATCCTCAGTATTCAGCAAATAAGCATAAATCAGACTCAATTGCATGTATTCTGAAGCACTCGAGTCAGCCGTTCCTACGTAATGGTAATAGTCATAGGTTCAATGCTGTATTGTGCCTGTATGCTCCTCGAAAATGTCTGGACATGGTTTCCAAGTGATGACCAAGTGGATTGTGCCTTAAAAATACATAAATATACCAAAAAAAAAATTCTTTTGTATTTTTTGTTTTAAAGAAAGACAAAACATTCCCGGGTTACGAATAACCTGCCAATATTTGAAAATCTCCTACTACCGCCACGGTGGTACCCAAATGCGATATGAACTCAGCCACCGACCGGTCAATATTATTTGCAATGAATATTTTGTTCTTTCAGACTATGTGAAATCTCTGGAATCTCTTATATTTGTAAATATATGTAGTCTAATTTGAGTAAAAAGCTGTTAATACACACATAGGAAAAGAATCTGAAATAGGTTGCGGTTATAAACAAACCAAGTATTTTTTTCCCAATTTTGCATTTTATTTCTCAATTCATTTTTAATAACTCCTTGACAATCCAACCGCCACCATATTTATCTACCATTTTTAAAAAAGGTGTTTATCAGCACCTTGGTAATTCGGCGCTGCTCCGATTCGCGGCTCTGCGTTGCGGATCATCGCATTTGACATACGCTTACCGGCAATATAGAGCATGATTTTGTGTTTCAACTTGTTAAAATAACGACGGAGAGAGTTCTGTACCTAGTTTATGCCGATATTGCTTGGTGATGGATAATGTGGTCATGTTAAGCCCCCTGCTAATGTATTTACTTGTACCCTTCCAGGCCGGCTCCTGCCAAGAAGCCCGCCCCGAAGAAGAAGGCGGCCAAGGAGACGAAGGGCAGCGACAAGGAGGACGATGATGAAGAAGAAGAGGAAGAAGACGGAGAGGAAGAAGAGGAGGAAGAAGAAGAAGAGGAAGCACCTGCGCCCAAGAAGAAGAAAGAGGTACTGTTATATATATTAATGTCTGTCACATATTTTCTGTGAGAATTGACCTGCAGGCGAAAATAAACTACTCTCCATTTGAGTTTAACAACTCTGAGGTCTATTATGGCTAGACAAGGAGTGGGCCCCATTTTTTCAGATCGTGCCTGATCAACCATTCTCAACTGTTTATTGGATGTTTTATTAAATATTTTTACCATTTTCGCTTAATTATTATCTAACACTCGTATCTATTGCCAGTAATATAAAAAGTAGTTAAGTGTGTTTATTTCGGTGTGCATGTATGTTGGCATTGCTCTCAAAATTTAATACCAAATTTAGTACAGTGAAATCCAATTATAGGGCTCACAAGAGAAATTTTTGTAAATATCAGAGAGAGCCTCATCCTCATAATATGCACAAATTATTATTTATAGTTTTTTAATTAAACCCAAACTAAGAACCTACTTGACTAAATAGGTTCTTAAGATCTTAGTTTGGGTTTTATTAAATTTTTTGCACAAGATTTTCCCACATAAGAAGTTTTTTTTTCAGTCACTTTGAAAACATTGTTAGAACCATTTCATTGTTCTTAATTGTGTCTTTGGGATCTACCTCTCCACAGGAGGCCCCGAGGATTCTATGCCATCTTTGGTGATGCTGTGTGGAGGTTTGAAGTTGTTACTAATAATAATAATAATTTTTGCAGCCCACTGAGCCCCCGGTGCCAGTTCCCGCCGGCAAGGGCATCCCTCTGGGTCACATCCCCAATGTGGAGGTTGCCATCTCCCGGTTCAAGATCGAAGACCTCAAGTTCCTGCATAACTTCCTTTATAATGTGAGTATCCCTCCTCCTCCCTTTATTGTTTAGCCTGCCTCTAAAATTTAAATCTTTGTAATTTCCTGTATTTGTCGGCTCCACAGTCAAACTGAACAGCGGCAGGGGACTTGGGTCACATGAGAACAGGTTTTATGACTTATTCTTGAGTGGAATGATTTTTGTCAACCTTTGTTTCTACCTACACACCAACTAGTCTGTGTAGTTTGGTCATAGCTCGGCAGTCGGCACACTTCCATGCCATATCTCCCTTTGTTTCTATTATCTATGGTCAGGACAGAATTGTGGGCGACCTTCCATTCTATCTGCCCACCGTTGCGGAGAGATGCCTAGAACTGTTTTCAAACCGGAAGACGCTGCTTTAGACTCAAATTACTGAACTGATGTCATAATTCTGTTTACAAACAATTTTTTGAAATATTTCCCTTTTTTTTTTACAGCAAATCTGCCGTACCAATCTCATAAAAAGAAATATCAAGAAGTTCAAAGGCTACGAATTTGAAAAGGACTCCAGTGAGTACAAAGCCAAAATCGAGGAGGTCCAGAAGTTGGAGCCCAAGCAGTTGAGGATGCTGTGTGAGATGCTGGACCTTGACAAAAGAGGTTAGTCTTTATGCATCTTTAAAAAAATTACATGTCATCATTTTCAAAGGCGAAAATATATAGGACCTCTCTACCCCTCAATACTATATCATATAATTGATAATACACTAGAACCCTGTTAATTCAAACCATGATAATTTTCACGCAATCAGTGCCGCACTGAACGCTCTCATATATATATAGTAAGCACGTCAGTCGACCAACGATGCAGCGCATAGCGACTCGCACGCGACTGATGATCGTTGCACTGCAGCTCTTCATTAATTCACCTAGATATCACCACATGCAACCATTAGAATATTGCTTTCCTCATCATCTCAAAACTTGGAGATGTCTGACTGATGAACTGGAGGATCGAATTATGACCAGTTCTTTAGATTTGTATAAAATTTAAATTAGTTATTGTAGTCAAGTCTAACTGACCCAATGGAGCAGTCGCCCCGGATAGTGAAATTCTCTTATAATGAATTGGTTGTTTGTTCCAGGAGGACCGAGTGACCTAGCATCCCGCGTGGTTGGCTTCCTTGTACTGCCCAAGAACTGCTCGCCACACGCTCGCGGCGCAATCAAGGAGCGTCCTCCGCCGTCGGACTCCAACACCCCCGGCGGCCGTCCGCGCCGCAACGCTGCCATCAAGGTCAACAACCGAGGTACGTACTTCCTATCCTTATATATTATTCCTTCCTATCCCAACGTGGCACGCTGCATTTCCAAAATATGAACATGCCTTTTTTTAGCATGGTTAACAACTTGATGTTATAGTTTTCACAATTTTGAACAGCCATATAATGGAACGCAGCTAACTTCACGTCGAAAATACTGAAATATCAGAGGACTGAAGCGCTCAACACGGTATTGCATCGACATACATGCACACACTTCACAACAATCTTTAATTACACAGCTGTCTTGAAGATGGACACTGTAATGCTGTCCAAAACGTTAGGTAAAGAAGGAGAGAGCGCAACATGGCATAATACCCCAAACATAAATAACGGTAATATTTTTTAGCAGTGAAAATCCCAAATCATAAAAAACTGCTTTCTGTGAAAAATAACATCACTAATCCCAAAAATTCCATAAAATAATATGAATTTCTACAAAAAATTATGTAAAATTTTGAGGTTTCCAACAATTGCCAACAATAGAGGCAATTGGCATTATTTCAAACTGTCGTCAACTCCCGGTATTAATATGGATCACTCTTGTAGGAAGTGATTAATCTGTGGAGTGATTGTGGTTAACATTATTCATGAGCTGGCCACTGTGTGTTCCAGGCTATTCAGACGAGGAGTATGAGACGGACCCCGAGACCAAGGTGCGGGGGCCCAAGGTGGCCCGAGAAGACTCTGCCGAATCCGACGTAAGTATCTTCGTCTTCTTTTCTCTCTTTATATCACGCGGTAATACTTCAACTAGGCATTCTGAAACGACACAAAACCATGCCTTTATTTCCTCACCCATGTATGATGCATTCAACCAACACATAATACGTATTGTGCTGACCATGACATTAATTAAGCAGTTACCTAGTAATAATATCAAAGTGAAACCCACTTGAAGTTTTGTTTATTGCGGTTCATTTAAGACTGAAATTGGAACTTTTTTCCAGTCCCTTGGAATACCTTATAAGATAGTTTCACAATATATACTAGTTCCAGAGAGAGAATTCCGGTTCGTACGTGACGTCATCTTTCTATAAGTTCTGTCTTTCATTTTCATGAGAAGGAAGAGGAATGATCGTCGATAACGTACATACGAGCTCTCTCTGGGACCACTTTAACAAAAACATTGATTTCATTTCACGTTGCAATATAACTTGTCTTATATGTTTAGGGCTCTTACAACCCCAGTGGCTCCGGGCAGGATGCAGACTCTGACTTTGATCCTGTGGGGGGCGAGGGCCCGCTGGTGGGGCGCAAGAGAAAGTCGGGCGCGGGCCGGCGCAGCGCTGGGGCCCCCCGCAAGACGGGCGGCCGGGGCAAACCCAAGAAGGGGGTCGCCAAGAAAGGAAAGGTAAAGGTATATTGTAACTAATCTTTCATGTGCCACTTTTTCCACAATCCGATATGCTTTCTCCTCATAGAAAATTAGCAATTAATGTAAATATTGCACAAGAATCCCAACAGAGTCTTTACCGCTCGACCACGGAGGCTGTCAATTATTACACCATTGCTAAATTATTTGTTTTAGAGAAGTGTGTTTTGTGATGGAAAAAGTATTTGTTAAAAGACTTAGTAAATGATTGAGACTTAAGAATTTCACCTACAACCGGTGCTCGTAAACATAAAATATGCATATTATAATATGATACTGCAATGTGACGTGGTTTCAAAGTGGCATAAGACCGCCATTCAGAATTGAAGCGTTGCTTGAAATGGATTAAGCTATGTTTAGTGACAAGATTTGAACACACTAGACACTATCTAACCTTCCTCTTCCCTTTCCAATCTATGCAGTCTCGCAACATAATGGAGTAAATTTTGAACTTCATGTGTGCGGAAGATTTAAAGTTTATTTATTTGATTCTGATCATTGTATTAAAAACTATCTAAAACTGTACATTCCGAAACGGTTTCAATGTATTATGAAGTAGAAAATGACACTGGCTGGTAAGACGGCTGCCATACCATCATATTATTATTATTTAAGGCGATGCACTACGTCGTGTAATATTTTAAATTGAGCCGCTATCAATAACAACCCTTACGTAGATGGCGATATGGTTTAAATTCCCGCTTAACACCATCCGCCTGTTTTGATTTATGAATGAAAAAACATGACCAAAAAATGCCTTTTATTTTATTTTGTGGATGTTCAGGCATAAATATTAAATTTTTTATAAATAAATTAATTTGCCACATTATACAATAAAATAATAACCGAAAATGGGTTCGTAAGTAGGAGATTTTGAACTTTTAAGCAGTTTTCATAGGCCTTTACATTATTTTTTATCTGGGCTTATAAAAAGACTTATCTAAAAAATACTCGATTATTTCAAAGGCCAAGATATATTCTACTCGCAGTATTTAATTAAAGCATCTGAAACATTTCTAGGCGACCAAATTTTCAAACCAAAAGCAAATGATTTTGCATTACTACGTATGGCATCGCCTTAAAGAGCAGGCAGCTTTCTGCTTATACACTCATATCTGATTTCACAAAAAGTTTAACCCCTCTATCGTTTTAGGGTCGTATATGACCGGGTGTCCATATTTTATAAAAGTATTTTTATCTTTTTTCTATCATGCAGAAATACGTATTTTTTTTGACTGTTGTTAGAAAGAGAAATAATAATTCTTTTCCAGTTTGTCTCAAATATTTAATAAAATCCTAAAAATAGCCAAAATTAAAAATTCATGTTTCGCGCCGCTATCGTAACAATCGGTTTAATTTTAAAAAGTATTTTTTATTACATGATGAACGAGATAAAAATGAAGGTACAGTTTTCTTACAAATTCCCCAGACAAAATGAATGTGTTTTCAAAATTATCTAATTTTTCAATTGTAGTTGTTAGTTCATCAATGTAAAAAAAAAGTGAAAATGTCATCATTATTGCAATGCCATTTATTGCAATGCCAAATAATAATAATCAAATAAATCAGTATTAGAAGGTAGATTTTGCTCCCCATAGTATAATGAGTTGAGTTAACTAATGTGTGTAATTTGTATGTTTCCCCAGGTGGTTCCTAAGAGGGGCGGGCGCGGAAGAAAACCGCCCAGCGACTCTGAAGAGGAGAGCGAGAGTGAGAGTGCTTCCGAGGCGGCGGCCAGCGACAGTGAAGGACAGGATTCCGATGTGAGTTATCTCTTTTGTCATATTTGAGGATGCTGTGTGGTGGAAAAGAAGAAGATGTTCTGGGAAAGAAAAAGGTATATTGGGTGATCAGGATTGCCGGATGTATGAATCCACGCTGCGATGATACAGTCCGGGAGACTCCTGGCTGGAGAGGTTAAAGGGTCTTCCTCAACCGGCATCTCCCGATCTGGCGTCAAGACCTGGATAAACCTAACAACATGAACCTAGGCACTCTTTCTAAGTCACCAAACATAGCAAACCACTTGGGGTGACCTATTGCAGAGGTTTTGGTTGCATAATAAATGGTTCCCGGGGCGACGTTACCCATAACCAACTTATTCCGTGTATGTATTAATGTTGCCGGACTGCTTTATTAGGCCTGCCATTTAGTCTGAGCTCACAAACGGAATCAACTTATGACAATTTTAGAAAAGGATACCTTTTACTACCAATTCCCTTGAGATTAGCCTCATCAAACGGCATTATATAAATTTAATTTCTGCTTCTCTTCCGTTCTATTTTCACCCGTTTTGAGTACAAACTCATTTATCTCTGTTAAAGGGATCCAATGGCACAATGAAAAGATAAAATATAGAAGTCCCAGAGAGTGACGTCATAGTTCTAGTATCTCTTCTCTTCTCATTTTCATAGAAGATATGTGAGAAGTAGTGTTGGTCAGGACACAATTTCAGAATGAGTTTGTATGAGGTCACCGCCTCACCGCCTCACCGCCTCACCGCCTCACCGCCTCACTGCCTCACCACCTCACCGCCTCACTGCCTCACCACCTCACCGCCTCACCACCTCACCGCCTCACCGCCTCACTACCTTACCACCTTACCACCTCACCACCTCAACACCTCAACAAATCTCCACCCACCAACTCACCACCTCAACAAATCTCCACCCCACCAACTCACCACCTCAAAACCTCAAAACATTTGTAGTGATACATAAAGAAAAGGAGTTAGGAAATATGTTTTTCTTGTATGAGGTACTCAACAATAGTAGGAAGGAAGATTTACGTGGATAATATACATATGACCTCTTTCTGGGACTACTATCAACAAGTTATAGGAAATATCCATTCCAGCCTCTCAGCAAGTTATATGCAATCTTTAATTGTGCATTCCAGCCTCTGACCCAAGAGCCCCCGTCCAAGAAATCCAAGGCCGTGGTGATAGCACGTGGCCGCAAGCCCGCCACGCCGGCCAAGCCCCCGCCCAAGGCCGTAGCCGTCTCCGCCTCCAAGCGGAAAGCTCCCCCGCCGCCACCACCTGCCAAGAAGAAGGGCGCACCCCCGCCTCCCGCCAAGGCCGGCAAGGCCCCCGCCAAGGGAGCCCCGCCCAAGGTATGTGGAACATGACCATGCACTGTTAATCATTGAACAAGATTATAAACACATAATAACAACTGACAATTAAATACTGTAAATTCTCTTTTTATTATACGTTTTTTATAAGAACAATGAAAATATTTGTAAAACTTAGGAAATTATAAATTTAGGTTTGCATAAAATCGGGTAGAATTAAGTCAAGAGATGGAAGTTATAAAAATAATTAATGATAATGTTAGTGAGAAAGAATAGTGTGCTATACTAATGTAATGTTATTATGATAATTTAGGGCAAGGGGCGCAAGGCGGCTAGTTCCTCGGAGGACGAGTCTGAAGAGGAAGGCAGCGAGGACGGAGACGAGGAAGAAGAAGAGGACGAGGATGGATCGGAAGAGGAAGATCGCCCTCTGAATGCGGCGCCCGCCAAGAAGGGAAAGCATCCGCCCACCGTGAGTTTGTCATTCACACCCAATTGTATTTAGAAACGCCTGATGTCCCGCCTTGATCAGAAGATATTATAGATATCTTGATATCTGAGATGTCACTTTACAGAACCAGGAGACACAGCCAAATTCACAATTACACATCCCTGCTCAACTAAAAATTGTTTTTATGCCGGCGCCAGACATGTGTTCAAATAAGTGAACACTTATTTGAAGACTTTGCTCACACATTTGGTCACTTATGTGTGTCTCTGCCAGATATGTGTTCAAAGATTTGATCACTTCTTTGAGCTCACAGTTTTCAAATAGACCTCACATAACATGGACGACTATTTGGGCGACACAGTTTGCTTATATTATTTATGTGCTAGTAATTATTCTCCTCGATAGCGCAAGGTATTGAGAAATTCCGTTGAATACGGCTCCAGGCGTCATTAATGTTATTTCTGTTTTTATGCCCTTTTCGTTTTGGGTCCCACATGTCAGGCTCTCCTTGTAATAATTCAATGAATTCAAACACGCCCTCGTTGTCCCACTCCATCGCTAGTTCGCTTGGTTATGGCTTGTTTGTGTATGCACGCGGCACGACAAATCTCCACGGCGACGCTCGCGCTACTGGGCTTCGCGCAGTGTGGCAGGCATGCAAACGTTTTGACTTTGATCCCTTTGATGTGCGCCAAAGAAACCGACACGGAACGGCAAAGCGCACTTAAGTGCGCAAATAAGTGAACACAGTATCAAATGCCCGTGCCACACATGTGAACACTTATGTGAACACTTCTTTGAACACTTCTTTGAACACATGTCTGGCGCCGGCTTTATATTAGTTTCTATGGCAAAGTTTGTACATGATGTAAGTATAAAGCATAATTATAAGAATAATGTCACTGTTCTCACTTGAGTTTCCTGGGGCTTGATTCTCCAATCCAGGCTGCTCGCAATTGCCGTCGAAAGTAACAAATAACACATACTTGACAAATAACAATAATCCATGTTGTATACATATCAATTGTAGATGCTTTCATTATCGTCCTAGTGAAATACTTGAAATGGTTTTAGGCAGCTTGTTGGGTGACCAGATCAGAGTAGCCAGATATTTTCAAACCTTCCTCTTCCCCATATCCTTCCATCCTTGTGCGGCATTCACAATAAAAAGGAAGACAAACATTTCCGTGTTATGAAAACATAACCAATATTTAAAAAACTTCTATTACTATTGTGGGAAAAAGTTGCTTGTGAATTGAACCCACAACTCCTTGGTAACCCGACGCATTTGTCCTCGGCTATTAACCATTCAATCCACACATAAACAAAACCAAAGTTTCGCAAACTTACAGCATGAGAGGGGGTCAGATTAATTGGGGAGCTACTGTGGGATATCATTTCTTTGTACGCGAACCGTCATCTTGACAGCTGACAGCCACTTGACCGCGGCAGCTCCCTAATTGGTCGCATCATTTTCAAATATCGCCTGGCTAACAGATTACGGCATATCATCGCCACGCCCACACTTATAACACATCATCTGTCTAGTGTTACAAGTCTGTACGGGATTGTATGGCGAGCAATATGGTGATACAGACCACGATCAAAAACGCTTGATGCGTATAGCATAGTGTGACAGTACCATGAAGATGACCATAAAATAATGATTTTCTTGAGTCATTGCCTAATGAAGCAATAACTGAGGATGTGATCGATTGGCCCGATAAACCAGACTCCGCTCTTGGCAAACTTGCACAGCATCAAGAGTCGGCCATGAGCTTTTCTAGATTAAAATTCTCAGTTTGGCGAGTAATGTTTCGACAAAAGTATCAGTTGATATTATTTTGGATGACTACCCCTCAGATAGATTAGTGTACCCAACTGCCTAAGAGTAAATACTTGACTATGGAATGAATGCGTTCACCAATCCCCTTGGTTTGTTCCCTCTGCCCTAATTTTATCCAATGGCATCTCAGCAACATGTGCATTCTGCCGCCCCGAGACTAATTGGTTTTGTTGTATAATTGTGTCAGGATGAGGAGATCAAGAAGTACGTAAAGCAGATCCTGGAGGGAGCCAACCTCGAGGAGATCACCATGAAGACAGTCTGCAAGCAGGTGTACAGCCACTACCCCGACTTTGACCTCGCGCACAAGAAAGACTTCATCAAGGCAACTGTCAAATCGGTAAATATACCCTCTGACCTAACCTTAACCTACGCTGACATACTTATCTCTGCAGGTCGCCATAACGGCAACTTAACAAACCACCTTTACAGATTGTCCGGAAACTCATAGAAGAAAAAGAACTTTTTTTTTTGATTCTGATATATTTTTTTTATTTGCCGTTTTTCCTTATTTTGACATATTAAAAAAACTTTAAACAGATGATATATATTTTTTTCAAATTTGACCTAAAAATTCCTACTTCAGACTTGATTTACTCAAAAACAAAAGCTCAAATCAAAAAAGTTATTCCACAAAATCAATTCCAATTGTGATGTAGATTCACTGGTTTTCCACTTGCAAGTATTACGAGTTTCTGTACCTCTTGTATTATACTGACAACTTTAATGACCATGTGACTGATGTCACATGGTCATTAAAGATACTGAATGAGAGAGTGAGAAAAAATGACTTAAAAGCACCTGAACGATTGTCCAATACCTCTTCATCAACTTTACTGTTATTCCATATTGATACATTGTGTTGATTACAGTCTATTGACTGCTATGCCGCCATCCCAATTCATAGTATTAATAACTTCTTCTTTAAGTAACTTATTTTTGAGCAAATTATATGAGTTTTCATATTTAGTTTAGTTTGTTTTGGTGGAGTTATGGTTGTTTGTTTGTTTTGCAGATGAAGATATTCTATATTTTGTGTATAACTTATCTAATTGTCAGCTTTTTGTCGACCACAAACATAATAACATGATATTATTTTACATTGCTTTAGTGTGGTTTTCACAGTCAGCATTAAAACATTTTTTAATATGGACGGCAACTGTTACAAACAAGTTTTACATTGACTGGGAGACTTTATTTAACCCCTCAGGCCTCTGGCATATTGACCGTTATATTTCTTTAATACGCTGTCAGAAGGTTGGAGAATTTGTGTGCATTTCCGCTTTCCAATAATATTCAAATAAACTGAATATATTTCTGAATCCAAAAACTAAAAACTGTTTTTAAAAGGTGATGAAATAAGCCTTCTAATTTTATAATTAGAATCAAATATTATTTTTTTTTATGTAAAATAAAAAGTTTAAAAAATGATATGCCTTACGTTTTTTCACCTAAACACTCAAGTAAAATTACATATCTTGTTACACAAGTGTATTATAAACATTATTGTCTCCTCACTTTTTCTTGTGTTTCATATATTAAAAATTCACAAAGTTTCATAAATGTGGAATTGCGGTCGGAACCCTCGGTTTTATAAAGGTGCACATTTTAATTCTTCTGAAGTTAACTTCGAGATTTGAATATAAAGCGTAGTGTTTTCTCTTTCTAACACCGTTTAAATTATATTTCCCACCTTGACAGTAAGGGAGATGCAACGATCCATATGAGCTGTTCACAAAAGCGAACAGATTGACTCTGTGGGTTATAGTTTGTTCGCAAAACCGAACAAATTAGCCTGGGGGGTTAAAGAAAAACTTCACTTTTGCCTTTGCCATCAACTTTTAACACAACTAAATATGCCCACCCACAAAATGTGTTTTATTTTTTATGTAATAATATTAATAATAATTATGCTTTTATTTTTTATTATTTTTTTTTTCTTTATTTCAGTGTATTTAAGTGTAAAATGTTGAAATGGAGACGAAAAAAGTTTGACATCCGAGAATAAAAATATATTTAATTCGCTACTGCAAACGCAGCACGTTTTCTAAGGTACCAGTCCATTAAAATTCAATATATAATTGTAATATAACAATAGAACTAAAATATGAATATCTTTTTATAATAATATTATTAATTGCTTGGGGATTATTGAACGCAACCAATCTACTGTCATCATTGCTTTCATTGCTTATGTGACTGAACTAATCTGACGTTACCGCTATTCACACATATCTCTGCTAACAACCTTCTAACATTAATCTTTCTTATCATTTTATATGTTAACACATTTCATGCGGGCAAAAACAAGGGTCCCATTCGAGAGAATGGATTTTGTTTTAAACAGCTGTATCTTTGAAAATAATACATAGTTTTTCACCACACCCCAACTATCAAATTATTTGAGATTTTCACGGTCAAAAGTATTATAGTGATTTGTTTTTGGGGTATTACGCCGTGTTGCACTAGCTCCTGCTTTAGCCAACGTTTCGGACAGCATTGCAGTGTTCATCATCAGGATTACACATCTGCCCTGATGATGGACACTATAATGCTGTCCGAAACGTTGGCTAAAGAAGGAGGTAGCGCAACATGGCATAATACCCCAAAAATATCAAATTATTGTCTGAAATTAAAGCCTACTTTTGTAATATGACTTCATAAACTGAAGTTAAAGTCAGTATTGGGGCATTTACTGATGTTATTTGTAAAAAATGTCAAAAAATTGTTTTCATTTTCGCACAAATGATAGCAAAAATTTCCGCATCTCTGGTTTGATAAGTGTAAGGATGTATTATCCGTTTTACTTTCTTTTTGATAAAATATTCTTCCACACAAAATACAAGAAGTTGAAGGACTTAGTTCATAATTTTAAAGATACAGTTGGGGCCCTTACAAAGAGATCGATATAAAATTATCGGACAGCAGCCTTCCTGCCATTCAAGTAGGACTGGCATAAAAGATAGAACTGCCCTTTCCGCCGGAAGTGTGTTAACTGGTTCCACGATGAAACAGAACATTGAAGAAAACTAACAAACCTAACCTAACTTACTCTTTTATCATGTTCTGTTTTGTCACCGTTCTGTTTTATTTGGTTACCGTTTTTTCCACTGAACCGAAAATCTCTACAAGTGTGATCTATACTGATTTGAAGTAAACTTTTCGGCTCCTAGGCCGCGGACGGGCCAGTAAAATTGATTATCTGTTCTAGAAATAATTTCAATTCTTTCAGTCTGGCCAATTGGTTTATGTTCTAGAAAGAATTTTGATATCTGAAACGATTTGATCCATTTCACCAAAAGTGAGGGAGAATTGACTCTTTTTCGGGCACACCAGATACTACCACATCACACTTCTATCGACTATTTCTTTAGTTGTTTTTTCCATTTCAGCAAAAAAAGACGGGAATTACCCGAAGAACTCCAGTAAATTTTTTTTTACAAAAACTGTCTCGCAAATTAATACAAGTATTAAAATTTTTTTTTTCATAGTACAATAAATCATTCCCCTTTCCTCCCTCATCAACCTTCTGCATAACCTTATCAAGTCGGGGCTGACGTATGACTCAGAATCGACGCATTGTTTGAAATGGTGTTTGGTGACCAAATCTGAATAGCCAGATTCTTCCCAACCTTCCTCCTACCCATCTCGGTCCCTTCCATCCTCTCTACAACCCACAACTTAACACAATTTTGAGAAGCATCTGAATGGCTTTGGAAAACCGATTTTGACAAACTTAATTTACAGACAAGACACCTAGACATCAAAATCTATCAGCATCATTCTTTTGATAAATGATAACATTTCGAAGGCCCGGTATTAAACTTCAAAAAGTCCCAATCTGTTGTTTTGAGATAATCAACATTTTGTTTCTGCGCATGTCTAAATATGAATGCAAAAATGTAAAATTTTAACAGTTTTCACTGAAATTTCTACATTTTAATGAAATGCACGGACACAATTGTCAGTTTTAAATGTAAACAATTTGAAATAGAGTTGTATAAAACTGAACAAACAGATTTTTCGACTCTTGAGTAGTAAAAACATTTTTTATTGATTTCGTTGCTGTTTAAAACTGGAAAGAGCTCCTTTTTGCGAATCTTTTGATACCCATATCATAATTAATGGTTTTCAGACTTGTTGCCGTTTAATACTGAACCATCCATTTGTTTCAGGCATTAAATAATAATGAATTTATTAACAATTATAATTTTATAATACAAATAACTTATTATTATTTTCTAACCCAACCGTTCCTGCAATTTTATTAATTTGCTTGGCTATATTATTATTTATATTAGGGTTTGGTTGTTTGAATTTATTTGAATGGAATATAAAAAAAACCTTAGTTGATTATTATTTATTAATATTACCGGGAGAATTTCTATTTCAACATTTGTTAATCTAATTTTTATTTTATTTTCTTGTTAGGTGTTTGGTACAAATAATGAATGAACTAACAACATAACTTTCTTTACTTATAAGATGAAAATCTGCAATGTGCAGAGAATTATAATGGGATAACCTAATCAATTCAACAAAACAATAATGTATACATAAATGTATGTAGTATATTTGTGGCACGTTCCAGTGGGGTACTCTGCCGTGGTAAATAAAAATTAGACTCAAAAGAGACTCGAGAAGACACTGTGTTTTTAGTTACCGCAGTAGTACTGTCATCATGAGCAAAATGGCAGCCAGGAATTTGCAATGGTCACATTCTGATATTCGAGAGCTTTTGCCTATTGTGAATGTGACTTTAGCAAATTCCTGCTGCCTTTTTGCTTATAACGGCAGGGTAGATGTTCTCAGTATCACCTTGTATTATCTTACTTGTGAATGACCACCATTCTAAATGGAAATGTTGTTTGAAATGACTTTAGCCTTAGTGATCAAATCTCTCTCTGTCTCTCTCTCTCTCACACTTCATTTCATCCTTACAACATATGCATACTTGATACTGCACATCTGCCTGGGTGTTGGAATTGTTGTACTTTAAATTCAGATTATTTGGTGAAACGGTACTATTTATCAAAATATCATTTTGAAAAATACAAGTAAGTTGTTACGAAAATAGTGTCAGCCGGCGCATGGCGGGCATTCGGCATTTTAACTGTCATACTATGGCTGAATTACACCTGCCGAGTGGTCGGTCGAAACAGTGCATTCTGCCGAGTACTCGGCCGATGAGATCAGTACAGTGAGTACTCGGCCTAGCAGCGGGTGAGAGATTCAAGCGAGACAGTGGACGGAAGCAAGGCTCAATGACTCGGTCCAGTAAGTACTCCCTCCACCTGCATGCTTAACTCGGCGCTTCACTCGGTCAGTGCGATCAGCCGAGTCAGTCAGTGAAAGAAAAAAATCAAAATTTTAAAAATGTATAATTTCTTAAGAGTGATACGTTCGTTGTTGTAAAACTCTCTATAATTTTTCTCTCTTTCGTCCATCGCGAAATCGTGTTTGTGTTACCTTTAAACTAATCTCATTGAACTGACTCGCCCACTGTCTCTTCTACATGTGATCACCTCTACTCTCCAATAAGTTGGTCAGTAGAGGTGGCCTTGGCAGGTGTAATTCGACCTTTAGGGTTAACGAGTTTAAAGCATGGAAACTTGTTAAGTGGGGAAATGATGGGGTTGTTTCACTGTACAGGTTATTTGTTATTTCGGGTGGCTGATTGTAATGATTGGATAATGTTTGTTAATTAATGTGTTTGTTTCTATTTTTGCAGTTAATATCATCATGAGCTGTTTCATTTTCAAAGTGTGCATTTTTTCAACGGTAAAAGTGAATGAAATCTAAATAATTAAAGAAGGTATATATTATAAAAACAAAAAGAAAAAAACACCATTCAATCGACGAATCGTTCCAGCAAACTACAATATTTATAATATATAAATAATTATAATAATTTTACAAAATCACAAAACAACAACACACATTCATTAGGGAATTTAAGCATAGTTATAAGTGTAATCTACTCTACTTTAAATTACATATTATTAAAGCGTAGGTTATTGACGTCGAATGGATATTTCATTGTTGCGTGACAGGTGACAAAAACACTATTAAAATCGTAAATTTTAAACTGCATCAGACTCGCACTCGTGACTTCAAAAATATTCTTTAATTTACACCATTTTCTTTAAAATTAAAAGTATTTCTTTATTGTATTCCTCTAAATTGTAAAATATATTTTTTTAAATTGTTCGCACAGGCGAAATTAAAATTAATTTCTTGTATAAATTCATTGACATTTCACAAAAAATGTATTTTTATAATTGAATAATTTTTTAAATTATCATTGTTTAGTTTTAAGATGCATTTGAATAGTGTCAACAATAATAACATAATAATTGTCTGATGAAATTTACGATTTTATCTTTGACCATAGATATATATTTTATTTTCTTCATCGATTCAAACGATATTTTTGATAACCAGTTAATTCTAAGCTCTATCAATTAGTGAAAAAAATTCAATTCTTCTAAATTAATCATCTAATTAATGATATTGTATAATTGTCTTTAATTTGAAATAGAATTAATTCCTACGGTTGGTTCTGTCACCATTTTTATTTAAATGCGTATTATTGTTTTCGATGCTTTAAAAAAAAATTAAATAAGTACGTTGTGATATTGTGGATAGAAAATAGGTATTTTAGCCTCTACGCTTCATTCTCAGATTTATTTAGTTGGCTATAGAAATACACAAGTATTCATCCATAACGGAGATTGCTTCAAATGACTTTAGTGACTAGGTCTGTATCAATTCTGTATTTTCATTCCGTCAATGTTTAAATATTATATATATAGTTGTAGTCGATTGTATTCATTCAAATGATTTAAGTATCTATGGTCAAAGAGCGAGCCAACTTAGCACGCTGAAAATACTTAGAAAACTCTCATTAAAATTCTTAGAACCTGTGAACTAGTGTTATATTATGTGTCACGTGTTTGTATGGGATAAATCTTTATATTTTATAATTGCATAGAGAGAAAACTAATTAATATAAATCAACTACTAATGTAAATTTAGACAACCCTTTTAAAGTAATTGTTTTTGCTCGGATCGTTGAAAATATACTTGCTTGTAACTTTTTTTAGCTACAAGAAAAATCTGTAAAATGTGACGTAGATTGTGACGAATTTTAAAAAGTTATGTTAAATAAAATCAAAATTAATTTCAGATCAAATTGTTAAAAGTGAGATTTTTAACGCAACAATAAAATGGTATGAATTTGATGATCGTGCACCGTTACGAAAATTGAACAGTCTCTTTTGCACCACTTTTTGACACCGATGTATGATTTAGCCCCGTTGACACTCGTGACAGTGTGAATAACTTTCAAATAATTGTAATGCATACTTATAAATAATTTACATAAAATCACTGGAGTATTTAGATATTTCAATACGGCTGAAAATTTTAAAATATGCAAGTTGGCGTAAAGGAGACATCTTTGTCTCGAATTGTCATTTTTGCGTAAAAGAGCCATCTATGACTTCCATTGTCTTTTTTGCATTAAATATGTGTCTCTGACTTGGAAGTGTCTTGTTGGTGTAAACGAATTGACCTAGTGAAACAAGCATTTTCGTGTAAAAGGGACAAGTTTGCATACTCGAGACAAGTTGTTGTCAAGTCACGAGTGATCGGTGTGTGCTTAGAAAAAAATATTTGATAATTTATTAAAAATGCGGACTTCCTTTTAAATACAAATATATATTATATATTTGAAACGATAAACCTGAATCTTTTTTTATATCGAATAGCGCCCGGGATGCCAACTCTCACTAGTGACGTTAAATAAATGTCACGATTGAATTGCGCCCGCTAGCGCCCATGGAAAAAATGCATGCGTCAACTTACTATATGTATAATTAATTTTTACTTAATTGTTTCACGTAATTTTTATGAATATGTTTCTTGCAATGTATTTATAATTAAAGTAAGAAAAAAGTTTTAAATGTTCTTTTATTTTGTTTACCCAATGTCACTTTAGTAATGTTCGCAGTAAAGGCCGCAGAGTGGAGTTATTGTCAGCAATTGGAAGCCGTATAAGGCTGGAGCTTCCAAATAACGATAAACCTACTTGGTTCTATGCAAAGGAGGACGGTTCTTGTCTGATTGACAATTCATTGTTAACAGACCGCTTGCCATCTCTGATGCAATGTAGGGATGTTGGTCTGTTCTACAGATGTTTCAATGAAGCCTGCTCGAAGGAGCTAGCAGTATTGTTCTTGTAAGGTGTCAAGTAAAAGTAATTTTTCATAAACTCTGTTGTTTCGGAATTGACAACCAAAAATGATATATCACCGTAGGGTGGCTAGAGAATTTCAGACAATATTTTCCCTAGAAAATTTCCTAGTGTTTGGTTTTGAAATAAGAATAAGAGATGTCATTTATCCAGTTCCTACCTCTCCCCAACCATCACCTTGCTAGAAAAATATTTGTAATTTGGAACAATGGCAAGAAAATGATGGCAAATTCGAGTGCATTTGTTTTGAAAATGGAAGGATTGGGTCTACATTGGGGGTGCGCCTGTTCTCACATTGCCGGAGGATTGGGGGCGGAGCTACGAAATCCGAACTTCACTTCATATCTGCCTGGCAAATTTAAACCTGTGACAATGAGAACTTGGCTTTCTTGGTTGGTTGTTATTTCTCCATAAGACTGCATAACAATTACATCGAAGAAGGCACTTTGTCATAAAAATACAAGTAGTGCATTCAAGTTTAAATGATCTTAAGAGTTACTAGTGAAGTAGGCCTATCGTAAAGGAATATCAGGATAGGTCACGGATTAAACACAAATTTCTTCTACTTTGTGATTTTATTCGGAAAACCTAGAATATATAAGATTAAATAACAATTGTGAGGTCAGGCTTCTGGCAGAAAGCTTAAATAATACAAACATAACCTTCAAATATCAATACAAACTACCAGAGCTAGGTAAGTTGGAGGTTAGTAATAAAAAGTACAATAACCTATCCTAGTAATGGTTTCGTAACCAGGAAGTAGAAGGTTAGGTTAGGTTAGGTTAAAAAAAAAAAGGAATACAAATTAGTTTATGTTGGCCAAAAGGGCAGGGCTAGACGCTGCACGCTCTGTGATTGTAGTAGGGTAGGGCTACATACCTTTTCTACCATAACTGGTTCTGGTTGAGAATGAAAACCCTGAAGCCTTCAAGTCAGTATTGAATGCAGCGTTTCGTTTCTTTCAACTCAAAATCTCCCTCATACTTGAGAGATTTTCGAACGTCAAACCACAGTCAAACTTCAAGACTTCAAACAAATTATTTAAAATCAAGTTGATTGTTGCCAGCCTTCGTGTACACTCGGCAAACTTCGTAGTTCCGAGCCGCTTTGAGCCTTCGTGTTCACTCGGCAAACTTCGTAGCTCCGCCCCCAATCCTCCGGCAATGTGAGAACAGGCGCACCCCTACATTGGAGGCAAATTGTTGGATTTATCATGTACATAACCTTGTCGAGAAGTAAAAAGAAAGAAGCAAGTGCATAATATCTATCATATTAAGTAATTGTTATATAGTCTGATGTTAGATTTCAGCCTCGCTCCTGAATATTTTATAAATATAAATATTTAAAACAGCATATTCACAGCAGTTTTAGTGATTCTGCAATACCTCACAGTGATTCTAACGTTTTAGTGAAAGTTTTGGAGTTTTTTTGCAGTGGAATCTCCTTATATTACTAAACATAAAAACATCTCTTTGCATAAATATTACGGTGTAGTGATTCTGAACATGACTAATAATAATACCCAATAATGAAAATGGTAAATATTCGGGATCGCTGGCCATGGCTAATATGAAATATTTTTAAATAAAACCTTTTGATTCACCTTAATTACAATGAAAGGAAACTAACTGCTTTTGGGAAATTTTTAATTTTAGCATTATAATTTTTAATTAATCAAAATTTTTTAATATAAACCCAACCTTACCTAATCTATAATAACCCAACCTAACCTATAATAACCTAACCTAACCTAACCTTTTTACAAAATATTTCTTTATTTATAACTATGCCTATTTTATTTTTCGAGTTCGGCCAAAATAGTACCTACCTAGTATTTGCATAGAGTAAATGGTAAAAATTCTAGCCACTCATGTGGTATCAGGAATACCAACATAAGAAAATGCCATCAACAGAAATTACTTTAGTAGTCATCCCGTACAATGAAAGTGAATTTTCATTTTACGTAGTTAAAAATTAAAAATCTCTCAAATGCAGTATGTTTCCTTTTATAGTAATTATAGATAAATCAGAAGGTTTCAGCGATTCCGAATAAATACCATGAAAAGTAACACAAGATCTATGAAACAGAATGCAGAAGATTCGCTAAACTTTTAGAATACTGCTGCATGCAAAGGCTCTTTAAAAAAAAACACTTAACCTAACCTAACCTAACCTTCAAACCTAACTTTGATTGGAGAAAAAATGGAACTTCAATGCATCTTTTACCACTTCCCACAACGTAAATAATTATTTCTTTTATTAATTAAGTTGAAACCAAATGCTATTTATATATTTTTGCAGCGGAATTCGACAAGATGCTTCCACAAATTCTAATTAAATAATAATTGTTTAAATCGATTCATTAAATGAAGTTTGTAGACTTTCTTAGCACACAAATTGACGAAATCAACAACAAATGCTGTGGCGATAATGACTATATTGTGATTATGTTGTGTGTTTCTTCATGGTAAGTGATTGGTCATCCCTTTTTCCTTCCTTCCATACCTTGTTCATTCTTAGACATACTATCACCCAATCCCAGCAAACACTAATTCATTTAGTCTCGTATAAATTATTTGCAGTCCACTTTCATGTTCGTCTGAAGCTGTGATTCGTAAACTGTTTCGGATAGAAATATCATAATATTTTAAATATCCCCAGCATGATTACAAAATTAATTTTAGGTGTATAAGATTAATTTTCTGGTATCTTAACCCTTAGTACTTACAACACATTTGTTATTTTTTAATTTTCTGTAAAAACCTATACGTACTGTTTTAGAAACTAGATAAAATTATCCTATAACCTAACCACATTTTTTCTTATTTTTTTACTCGTAATTATACAGAACTTGAGAGAACTCGATATTGTTTTATATATAATATTTTTTGGGGAATTTGTAAGAAAACTGTAAATTCATTTTTCTCATTCATATAATAAAAAATAAGAAATTAAACCGTTGTTACGATACCGGCGCGAAATATTTAGGATTAGGATTTTATTTGGCATCCAGTATAAATATTTGAGGCAAACTGGAAAGAATTATTAATTGTTTTTCTAATGTAAAAAAAAAAAAAAAGTATTTCCGCATAATACAAAAAAGATAAAAATACTTTTATAAAATATGAACGCTCGGTCATATATGACCCTAAAACACTGGAGGGGAATAGTTTACATAATTTTTGGATTTACACAGTTTTTAGTTTCATTACGTGACCAAGTATATATTTTTTAACCCTGTTTTTAGGGGCTTTTAGATGGCAATAGTTTATAAAGTTATAAACAAATATTTTACTTGACTACAGTCTTTTCTTGACATAAACTTTTATTTTCTTGTACATAATCCTCAACTACTGAACTGCCCCAGCAACAATATTTTGCATTTTTTAAGAGATAAATTGAAGACGTTCACTGAAGAATCCACATTATTACCCTCCATTACTATTCTGGGCAAAGAGAAATTCATATGGTAGTTAGTCCCAGAATTTCTGCACTGAATAAAAATCCGTGCTTCTAGCAATCTGGTATTGATGAAAACTTAAAAATAAAATGTGAAAGTGATGAAACGGAAAGTTTAAATACGATAAAAACATGTATGATCTTTGGCAAATTATTAGTGATTTTTCACGTTATCAGTTGTTGGTTATTGATATTCGACACGCTTCCATGCCATATCTTCATTTGTTACTGGAGAAGCAGTCGATTTAAAATTTAAAATTAATGTGAATTAATTTTTAAAATACAAACATAATATATGAATCAATTAATTTTTAATATATATAATGGACAAAAGAGACATCTCTGGTCATTTTTGGATGGATTTTGCTCTGCAGGTGAATTATAACCGACTACAGTCACCTTTTGCATTGATCAGTTGGATTCATCCGGATTGTGTCATTTGTCAAAAGATGTCTATTTAAGACAGAAATGATTGAAATATATTTTTTTGTCACAATAAATGTCACAAATCATGGCAGTGCGTATTATTGCAATGTGCTGATTCTTCATTAATAATTCTACTCTCTTGAGAGCTGGTTGATCTTATAATCTCATAGTGCGAACCCAAATATATTTTGTGCTGATCTGCCGTCTGCCACCGAATTGAAGATCAAGGAGTGTAACTCATTTGCAAGTGGGATTCTCTGGTGAGTCTTTACTGTTCATATGTATTTTGGTGGCTGGCTTAAGGTATTTTCTCCTGCAGAGTGAATTCATTGATCAATCAATTTTTTTTCATAGGGATTTAGAATATTCCCTGATGGTCTGTGCTATTTACACGCCAGATCATCATCCAGTTACTATTAACTATTGTACAATTAGAAATTTATCTTGTGGGTGATGTGTGTTTTATATTGAAAGTCTATAATATTATTTCTATTAGATGATACTGCTTTCTACTGGATACGGGTTTGTAAAAAAAACACTTGTATTTAACAAAACATTCTATATATTTTTCATCTAACACATAGTTTGATTATATTTATTTAAGTAAGTTACAATATAATATATAACAGCATCAAATGATAATTTATAATATAATACAACACATAAGCGATATACATTTACATAAGCGATATTTAAGAATATTATTTGTGCCTAATTCATATTATGGGCGTTATGAAGTATAATAATTAATGAATAAATTATTTTGAAAACAGAAGTTAGTCAGATATTACATATCTTGGACTGTCAACAGAATTCTGAATTAAAAATGCATTGAATCAGTGATTCGTTGTTATGTTCACTGTACTTTTTATATTGAATCCACATAGAAGGCCCTGAGCGAAATCTTTTCCCTCTGGAACTACATCAGCTTGAATGCTGTTTGGAGGGTATTTTTGAGGAAAGAAAGCAGTATTTAAGACACCCCTGTAGGAGAGAGGAGACATAGAGGCTGGCAAATCTTTCCACAGTCGAACAAACACAAAAATGAGATGTGGAAACGACCCGTTTCCACGTGGAAAATGTCAACCGTGTACACATGTTGGGTGTGTTTCTCTGCTATGCGCCGGTGACGAAAAGATTAATGATGCTAGTTCCTTGGAGCATCTTTTATTAATATATCTACTGTAGAAACAAGGACTCTATGAGGATAGAAACCTTTATAGATATAGGCGCTTCCTCTAAATACCACGGACAGATAGACAACTAATTTTAGAGTTCTTCATCAAATAGATAAAAATTGTGTACTCAACATATAATGAAGGAATATGCCCTCTAAAATAATGGATTTGCATATAGCTCGTAGGGTGAAAATACAAGTCCAGATGACTTCCAATCACTGGGCACCGGAAGATGACTAAGTACCAATGGGATTACATATATACTTGAAAGTTCTGCCAGAAGAGGGACTTACCATGTTAACAGTTAACGTATTCTGCAAAAACAGGTTGATGTATTGTGCTACAACAGGGAGTTTGCTGATGTTTAATGTTTACTTAGCCTCTGGATAACCTTTTGTACACCAGTGACAAGAAGAATGTGATTTAAACCTGTATGTCATGAGAAAGTGCTTAAATTTTTTTAACAGAATCGCTTGCACTTGAAACATTTTAGAGTTCATTTTTGATTTCCCTCAAAAAGGGTTTGGTGTTCCAAAGGTTAGCAAGGGTGGTTGTATTCTGATGAATGGAGTTTACCTGTCAGAGTTGACATATTCTGCTAGAACAGGGAACAGTTCTTTTCCAGAAAAGGGACTAATCTTGGTTAATCACATTTGACATTTTCTGCTAGAACCAGGACTTTACTTGTAATGCTGCTACTTCCACGGCGCGAAACGTTGTTTGCAGTTGCTTTGTTCCTATCCCGTAATTCGTGGCTCGCGGAAATATTGTCCTGTTTATACGCACACTTAGAGTTGATGCATTCTGCTAAAACAGGGACTTTACTTGTTAGGGTTGATGAATTCTGCTAGATTGGAACATTATTTGTTAGATTTGACAATTAATGTTGTCTTAACATGTTCGGGGTGGTCATATTCTGCTAGAACAGGGACTTTACTTGTTAAGGTTGATGAATTCTGCTAGATTGGAACATTATTTGTTAGATTTGACATTTAATGTTGTCTTAACATGTTCAGGGTGGTCATATTCTGCTAGAACAGGGACTTTACTTGTTAAGGTTGATGAATTCTGCTAGATTGGGACATTATTTGTTAGATTTGACATTTAATGTTGTCTTAACATGTTCGGGGTGGTCATATTTAGCTAGAACAGGGACTTAACTTATTAAGGTTATCATTATTTAATTCCCGAACACATACCTAGGTTTTGAAATGACAAGCGAACTTTACTGGTAAGAATTTACATTTTCTTACTGAGTTAGCCTTTATAATACCAAATCAATACTAATAGAATAGGAGTTATAAACATATTTAATATATTTATGTGAGCTTGAAAAAAAAACATTTTTTCCTGCCTTAAAAATTGGACGCCAGTGTTTTAAAAGATTTTCTTTATGTACATATTATAGAAACTATAATAATATATATATATAATGAGACCAGCTCGATACTTTTTTCCTATTGAACTAGTGAACGTGGTTCTTAACTTACGATCACTAATATTAGACATTTACATAAAAAATAATTACACATATTTATATTTAATGAATAATATATGTTTCACAATATATACTTAATACTATGCATTATTACTAAGATTGGCTGTCTTTTGTTCAAGCAGCTTCGCTTGTATGAACCTCAATAAAAATAATTCTTATAACTATCTCAAAATTAATGTAAAATTGATCGAAAAAATTCAAATGTTTCACAGAAATTCAAATATAACATTGTCATCAACAGCTAATCAGCGCCATATTTGTTTAAAATTTTAAAAAGCCCTGTTAAACGCTGATTCTATGTCTGTTTCAGCTATCAATCAAATTTTGATCAGCGGACAAGCATGACAATTGTGCTTTTCTGCTGATCGTAATTTGTTCAAAAGCTGAAACAGACGTGGAATCAGCGTTTAAGTCCCCGTAGTAAGCGTTCAAAGTTGGTTTGAAAGGGAGGTATATGAATATGAATGTTAGATGGAGCGCGCTAATATAAAAAAAACGATATTAATTAATACATAAAGATACACTGTGAATTTTTTCATGCCTACAGCATATTAAAGAACAGCACAAAACGTGTTTTTAATAATTTTCGAAACTTGTTTTGCGTTTTTTTTCTATCGAGGGAATTTCATGTAAGTGTAGCGATGCTACGAGATTTATCTAGAACACTCCAGACGCAAAGCGAAACGTTCCTACGTTCCTACCTACGGCCTACGAGTACTTGCCGCTGAGAGAACTACCTACGTCAACACGTTGCGAGCTTGACCATTCGCTAGAAGGGTCTAGACAATCACCTAGGCATAATTCCAGCGCGATCGAAACTACCAGAAGTATCTAGTTTAAACGACCGACCTCCAGTTTACCAGCGGTCTCGGGTAGTTACTACCGCCATCGGTAGTAACTAACGTTTCGGCATAACAAATGTATAGATATTATCTTAAAAAATAACATATTTTTTTGAAACTTAACAATTTAAAGAGTTAACGAGATTTTTTTTACAAATCGATAGAACTAGGGGATGCGGGGCTTAACGGGAACTTTTCAAATGTCAAAGAATCAAAATGGCACTGATCGTCAGTTTGGTGGTCACCAAATATCGACTGAAGATGATCGGTAGTCTTTGAAAATTAAGATGATTATAAAACGATGAAGAAATAACAGTTAAACATGCTACATAATTCTCTAAAATAACAGTATAATATTTAGCTTAAAGCTATTAACCAATGTTTTAATGGATACAACTTGGAATTACTACCATTATTTGATTATGTTCATTATTCTTACTTATCTATATTTTTTGCTATTTATGTTATTAACTAAATGTTTTTGCCAAAAATGAAAATAATAGTGCTGTTGTCTTATATTTAAAAAAAAATAAAAAAAGTGTCCGCCAAGAAAATCTAGGAAATTTTTCCGCTGAAGAAGGAAGGCGCTGTAATCGTATGAATGATTTTAGATGGTAATACCAAGGCGGTGGAAAAGAAACTGAAATGAGATGATTTTCAATGGCAACATCAAGATGGTTGAAATGAAAATGAATTGAGACGATTTTAAATGGCAACACCAAGATGGTTGAAAAGTAACTGAATTGAGATGATTTTAAATGGCAACACCAAGATGGTTGAAAAGTAACTGAATTGAGATGATTTTAAATGGCAACACCAAGATGGTTGAACTGAATTGAGATGATTTTAAATGGCAACACCAAGATGGTTGAAAAGTAACTGAACTGAGATGATTCTAAACCATATTCTATGGAAGTTTAATATTTTAACTTGTTTTTATTTATAGCACTTACCGAGTTATTGCACGGAAAAGTTTTTTTTGTATCTTCAAAATGTACTTAATATCAAAGAGGCCATTATTTATTAGATGTCAGATCAAAAAAGAAAATTTATTTGGGAAGGTGCGTATTTTTAGCATTTGTTTTTATTTATCCCGTCCAAGTCACATTTGAATCTACATAGTTTGTTCTAAAATCGGTGTTACATGGTCTTGCCATAGTAATGAAAATTTTTAAATGAAATTTCTAAAATTTATTGACGGACAGTATATTATTACATATTCTTATTTGTTACCAAATTTACTGATTAAATTGGTATTCACTTAGAATTAACATTGATTATAATTATTTAAATGTTCGTATTATCATCATACAATATTAAATTTATTGTCTACAGCTTTTTTTAAAACTATTTTACAAAACTCGTTGAGTATCAAGAACAGTAAGAATAGATATTATTTTACATTCAATATATAAAAGAATAAAAATTGCGATAATAAAATATAATCATTTTTTTAAACATCAAAATCTTACACCTATATAATTTTGGATGTGTTTTACTAAAACGGCGGTAAAAAGGAGAACTTCAAAGGTTAACCCTTGGTTCGCTGTCCTACCGCCAGAGTGCAGTAGCGCTGCTTTCACCACTGGCGGTAAAAAAGAGAACACTTCACTCTGTCGGTAAAAATAAGGACTATGTTAACATAACACCGACCAAAACCATCCATAACCTTCATTTATGACCTCGAGCAACGCACGGCAGCTAGAATTCCAGAAGATGCAAAGAGATACCTAATAGGTTTCATGTTTCGATTTATAATATTTTTCATACATTCTAACAGTTAACATAGTTTGCATATGAAATTATATCGCCACCTTGCTTAGTAAAATATCTAAGTCCATATTGGCAACTTTACAGGATAAACTAAAATTTGTTTATTTTTTAAACAACGTAATATGAATTTGAAAATTTTGAGATGATATTTGGATCTAATTTACATACATACAATAAATGCAAATAATAAAGTTATAGTACAATAAATCATTATATGATTCAATACAAGGTCTAATATTTGAATCACAAATACATAAATCGAAAATTCAGCAATGCCACAAGAGTATTATTTTCAAACCATTAACATTTAAAAAAAATTATGTTCACTGATTTTGGTGACCGGATAACTCATCAAAATGACAATTCAACATACCTTTAAAAAGTGATTTAAAGAAGTCATGAAAAGTGATGTAACAAAATTAGGTTGCATAGATTAGGTTTATATGTTTTTTCCATTGCTTTTAATGAATTTATATCACTTTTTAAAGGCGTGTTGAATTGTGATTGTGTTGAGTTACCATGGAACCAATGTACTTAAAAAAACGATAAAACATAGCATTTACATATATTATCTTGTGTAATTCGAAAAACACCAAATAATACTGGCGCAGCCGGTAGGAAGTATTAGCTCTTTTCCTAAAAAAAATCACTTAAGGCGATGCACTACGTCGTGTAATATTTTAAATTGAGCCGCTATCAATAACAACCTTTACGTAGATGGCGGTAAGGTTTAAATTCCCACTTAACACCATCCGCCTGTTTTGATTTATGAAAAAAAAAATTCATGGCCAAAAAGTGCCTTTTATTTTATTTTGTGGATGTTCAGGCATAAATATTTAATTTTTTTCGATCATTTTATAAATAACTTAATTTGCCACATTATTCAATAAGATCATAACCGAAAATGGGTTCGAAAGTAGGAGATTTTGAACTTTAAAGCAGTTTTCATAGGCCTTTACATTATTTTTTTCTGGGCTTATAAAAAGACTTTTCTAAAAAATACTCGATTATTTCAAAGGCCAAGATGTATTCTACTCACAGTATTTAATGAAAGCATCTGAAACATTTCTAGGCGACAAAATTTTCAAACCAAAAACACATGATTTTGCATTACTACCATCGACATGACATTGCCTTAAAAACGGAATCATTACCTTCATTGGACGGAAATTACCACTGAAGGTGACGATATCGCACGATTCAACCATCTACAATTTAATTCAAATACAACAAAGATGTAACTGTTTGTGTTCAAACAATAATATTGTATAAGTCAGATATTCTTCAGAAAATAATGATATAAATCTATAAAGCAAAGTCTACCTTGGTATTATTAATCCAATTAAATGGACTTATTACTAACTTACACATTTTTTATTTCTGATGTATGTTTTTTCGATTTTATTTTTAATACAAAAACACGCAATAAGTTCTAAATAAATATACATTACCTATGTTAAAGCTATGTTATCTATTGTCACATTTATTACTACATTTTACAATTTGCCTACATTATTTTAAATTTTAATGTTATAATAATTTTACTAAAATTCGGCCGAACGTTCAAAGAACATTTTAACATGACTAAAATAATTTTCTTTACGAAAATAATTCTCACACACAAGCAAGTTAATAAAGCAAAATTTGTTACTTTATCCCAATATATTTTTTGGTCCCACTAAAGTTTATTTTTAAAATGCGTAGTCTTTACTCTACGATTTCAAATGATTTTTTAACGGGCATTGTTGCAATAGTAAAAAAATAAATTAATAGCAATCTTGCAGGAAAGTATAAAAATTAGTGCACCGTTTTTTGGCGACTTATTTGATTGGTAGCAATGTGCTTGCCACACATTTTATTGCGTGGAGGCAGGGACTAAATTTTGAAAAGATAAAACAACAAATATTTTTGTTAGAGTTTAATTTTTCAAATAATTTCTCCATATGAAAGTAATCTCTGAACAAAATAAATACCAGAGACAAAATAATTATTTTGAAAAATTAGAACATAAAAAAATACATCCATTCTTTGAGTGTTTTTCCATGACTTTAAATGTTTCCAATGTTGCCAGCGCATTTGTATTTCGAAATATATCGGAATGAAGTTCTTAGTTCTTACCCCAAGAAATCATTAGGCCCCATTTGGACAGCATGCAGTTTCGAACACTTTTGTAATATGCAGTATTAGAATACCGGCGATTAATATTTTTAATTAAACAAGTATATTTTTATTAGACGTAGAGCCAGTGTTTCCAGGTGAATCGACTGACAACTCCAGTTCTCTTGATTGCCTCGTGTTCATCTGGCGGAGAGATGCTCAGGGCCAAACGCTGTGGAGTAGAGAAAAAAATCATTTTTTAATTTATAAAGGAAAATATATGACGCGGAAGTTAATGTTAGATGAAGTCGAGGATGCCCGAAGAAGACATGGTCCAATCAAGTGAATTCAATACTTGAATCGGGCCATGTCAAGAGTCAGAACAACAGAAAAGTATGTGTGAGAAGAAGTATGAATACAAATGTAAATTGTAAATAAATTACAAGGAGTTTACATGTCATGTCAGAGTTGTGTGGAATCATAACTGCTTGCACGGTTCGTATTTCATTAGTTTAGTTAGGTAGGTACCTCTCTGAAGGGCCCTGGTGTGACGCACAGCCTGTAGATGGCAAGGGCTGGGATCATCAGCACGGAGGAAAGGGCCAGGCTCCAGCCCACCCACTCCGCCCACCAGGGGTACGAGTACTGCTGGTACTGCAGCGGCTGGTGGTACAGCAGACCGAAGATGACCACCCCCTGGAATATTGCAGCAGTATGCTTAATCCTTCATCAATGAATTCACATTATTATATATTTATAATTTCGGGTTATATAGTAAGCACCATTACGCCCTTTACCTACAGTTGTCGACACAGGAAGCGGAAGAAAGTAAAATGTACCTTCGTAAACACGATCAGATATAATCCTGAATTTTAACCGATTGTTCACGTCTCTATCTCTGAATACTCTACTATCTCTGAAAGGTTGAAAATTGATAACGAAGCAAATAATTTACAAATAATTAAAAAAACAGGCTTGCAACTTACGATGATGAAGGAAGGGCTGATAAACTTCCAGCAGATTCTCCAGTACAGGCCTGGCTTGAAGCCCAGCATAGCCTCAACATCTTGTGAGAACTTATCCAGACCTGTCGATTAAACATCAAATTAAGCTAAGTACGTTAAGGCCAGTTATTTGACATCGTCGCAAATCGATGATCAGCACCATTTTGCATATTTTAACATTTGGAAGGTCTCCGTTAACCGCCGATGTGTTTTAAGGTTCAACGATTTGTTGAGATTTTAACCAAAGGCTGATAGAATGACCCAGTAAATTTCACAAATCGCTGTCGGACAAAAAATTGACGGTTAACGGGAATCGTTCAAAAGTAAAATGTAACAAAAATAAATTTTCAATATGGTCGAAAAAATAACAATGTTTAAAAATATGAAGAACAGAATATGACCAAGATTACTTCTCCGTGGTTAATCACTAGTTGCAGGAAATCCATATAAAACACTTACATGTAAGAAAATGAATATGCAAACATCTGTCGCACGCAATCGCTCTCCGTGCTAGCTACAAACGGAAGTGCTGCCATCTATAATATTCAAAAAGAACTTTTGAAATTTTCAAACTATTATCTATTTAGCTTACCATAGAACCATGAGACTGCAACAGCCTCGAACAGAGCTGAGCAGAGCAGGGAAATCCCGGCCGAGTACGTGTCCAGCAAATGGAACATGTAAATGCCTCCCTGGAACACAATAAGCAACGTATTAGCACTTGTGTGACGATGGCTTGAGTGTGCATTGCATTACATTTGATTAAAAACGTATTTCAAAATAAAATACTGTCCTTGAAAGCAGATGAAAGAGTCTTTCAGATTTTGGTATTACAAACCGATTTAAGCAATTAAAAACTTTTAACGCAAACAACGGTACAGTTTTTAAAGTCGCTTACGACGGTTTTTATCCTGCAAACTGTTATTAGGCACTACTATACATCATAAATAAACCTCCCACCTTTACATGAAACTAAAAAAATATAATAAAGTTATCTTCACTTCACCTTTTTCCGTTTCATATGAAAATATTTATTTAAAAATTTGTAAAACATGACAAAATTTTACAAATGCTGATTGTTTCATAGAATTATTTAAAAAAAATTCGGAAGGGTTTATGGTAAATTTTTGGATACAAACTAAAAGCGCAGTATTCTATCTTTCTAACGTTATTTGAATCATTTTTCTAACCATAATAAAAAATGAGATAGCAAAGCTATTATGAGACCGTGTTAAGCTGGGATATATATCTCTCGAAAAGACTATTCGATTGTACGCATAAATAAACCACTCACATCATACGATTGAAGAATAACTCCCATGATTGCCCAAGGGATTAATGTGAGGTATAAGCGCAGGCTAGTGTTTTAGTTAGTCGGCAGATGGGTTGACAGCAGCCGGAAACAATTGCGTCTGCATAAGCGAGATATTTACCGGAGTAACGTTGATGCAGGCGATGCAGAAAGAGAAGCACACGGCGAAGAAGGTGAACTTCTCGCGCGCGTGCTTTGTATCCTTGAACAGCCACTTGAACTCGTCCATCAGACCAGTGATGACGCATTCCAGACCGCCCATCTGCAAACCAAGAACCGCTTATTAAATAAGAAGCTGTACCGAAGGTTTCTCGTGTAATTGCAGAGAAATGCTCGGAAATAGTGCATCCAACCTCAAGCAATATTTCCGCATCGTAATTATAACAAAGCTCATTGTAACAGCTTTCTGCGAACACAGAAGATATAACAGATCGTGTGCAAAATTTATACAACTTCATTGACTGTTGGTGCCCCAGTGGAAGCGACCCAAAGGCAGACCGGGGGTGGATAGAGTACACGGAAGAAGATTGGAGTAGGACGGAAACAACTGACTAGGGACGGCAGCCAGAAGAGAGTATTTGTGGAAGAGGCCAAATCTCACCATGAGATGTAGGTACAACCGTGATGGTGTTAGGAATGGTGCCAACTTACCCCAGAGTCAAGTCCCAGCATGATCAGCATAAAGAAGAAGAGCATGGCCCAGATACTGGCTCCTGGCAACGTGGCCACAGCTTCAGGGTACACCTGGAATACTAAACCTGGACCTGGAAACAAAAATAACACACGCACATTCAGAAAGTGTTCAACAACTCATGGTCACTGGCAAATTGGATGGCAGGAGAGTTAGAGGAAAACCACGGATGCGTTGGAGTGATCAAGTATCACAGGCGTCCGGAAAAACGGGCTCTGTATGCAGCGCAGGACCTTAGTGAGTGGAGGAGCCTCGTTTATCAGGGCAATCAGAGTGGGGGATAGGATTCCAAGCAATGAGGCAACAACTGAATATTTGTATACCTTCAGTAGCGACAGAGCTGATGGGGACGCCCTGCTTGTGAGACATGAAGCCGAGGTAGGTGAAGATGACGAACCCGGAGAAGAAGGATGTGAAGCAATTTACTGCCGTTGTTATCAAACAGTCTCTAAAACAAAAAATAACAAAGTGATATTAGTTTGTAGACAGATTTCATATTAGGTTTTTTTACTACATCTTTTTTCAATTTCGGACTTAGTTAGGCCATCTCTTGGATCGGCTAGTAGCCAATTTCAAAGTTTTTTTTAGTTTGACTGAGGATTGGACATTTCTCCCCTGGAACTGGTTTGATTGGGTAGGACCGACATTTATTTATGTCATACAATTTCAGAGAAATGCGTATACATCCGCCTGTGTATGTGTGATTACCAATTGACATTGACAGAAGGCATTGTCCTCGACAGCGAACCTATCTGCCGAGTTTTAGCTGGATCGGATGTCGAGAAGTAGGTATTTACCTACATCCAAGATTTGCACCATTCACGAAAACAAAAGTGATATTCAAAGAGATGTAGTTAATAAAACAGAACAGCTCTCGTTCCAACCATGAAGATTTCGAATCCAAGAAGCGCAGCGTCTTCCTTTGTTACGTATTCCGAAAACAATATTCTCTGGATTATATTATTCATTTTTATCACTAAAAATCTGGATGATGAACGAGAGAGTAAGTTCCAGGGTACAAGCTGCCAAAATGTGGCCTTTGAGAGGAGTGGTAGGAGTCACTATATGAGATCTGTTGAGAAGATCGACTCTGGAGACAATTCCAGAGGGAAGACGTCCATTGGGCCTCCCCAGACAAAGATTGATAAAGTAACTCCAGAGGCTGTGCGAGGAAAAGCTGGTCAGCGCTGGTTAGGGATACCTGGAAGCGCCTTGAATAGGACAAAGGAAGAAGACGAGATGAAATATAATAACAGTTGTTTACCTGTAGCAGTTGTTGTGGAAGGTGTTGTAGCTAGCATAGGAGAGATGAACTCCGAAGCCAGCCCCCACGGAGTAGAATATCTGGACTGCCGCATCCACCCACACCTAAACAAATAAACAGTTCATCGATGCACTAAACGACTAAACGATATTCAGTATTTCTTAACCAATGGGAACAACCGGGAAAACAGTTTGTGAATTTGGGTAGCAGGTTCACAAGAGATGGAAAGGCTGATAGGGACATTGGAAGAACGGCGAATTCAGAAAAACCATAAATAGAGAAATGAGCGCGGTAGTAGCTAGTAAAGATGGGGCTGGCAGTCCATAATGGAGTGCTGGTGCCAACCAAATGTATGAAAGTGAGGCGTGGAATTGGCAGAGGTAAGAATGCTGTAGAAATGAGATCCATGACGCGTAGTATGTGTTGTTACAAATGTAAATATCCGGAGAAAATACAAGGCTTGATGTAAGCGTGATCAATAATATTAAGAATTTGACGGCCTCCGTGGTTGAGTTGTTATCAATCCTTGGCTACCAACCTGGTAGTCGCGGGTTCAAATCCCGGATGCTGTAGTAAAATTTATTTGATTAATTTGTGTTTTGGTATATTTGTATATCCCTGGTTAAAGACCACCATTTATAATCTAAAACTTCCCTGAAATGGTTTTATATATGTTTGGTAACCTGATATGAATATCCAGGAACTTCCTCTTCCTCATCTCATTCCCATTCCACCTACCTTAAGCTTCACAACATACCCTAATTGGGGATGCCATAGTTTCACTGCCTTCACATGATTGGGAGCAGTTGGGACTCTTGGCGGAACAGGTAATAAAAATAAACTTATGTTAGGATATAAGGATGGTATGGCCATGTAGAGCGAATGAACGAAGAAAGGACTGTAAGAAGAATATATGTAATAAATAAAGTGAACGGAATTAAAGAAAAAAAATGTCCCTAAAATCATTGGCATTCTCAAAGATTCATTGTGCCTAAATTCTATATTGTGCTTAAATATCAGATTTTTTAATGTTTTGACGAAGATTTGTAAGAATTGGAAATGTTTCTAACGTGATGAACAATATAGATTGAAATTCATAAAAAGCAAATACGTATTCAAACATATTCAACAGCGCTTTATAAAATGAATTTAATATTACGTTATTTTGGTTTAATATATTTAACATTATACGATTTCGTTTTTTGCTAACTGCTTATACAAAAAAAAACAGTTATTAAAAGCTTAGTTTACAACAATCGAACAGATTTTCCTTGATGTCTTATTTACACAATCTACAGGGTGTACCCGAAAGACTTTAACCAGTGATTCCTGGAAAGGTATATTCAATGTCGAATAAATAAATAAATAATATATTTGAATTAAAAAAAATGTTGAATTTGCTGTCCAGTGACATTTTTTATCCTATGTCGCCACTGGGTTCAATCTAGCCATAGATTAAATAAATACAAAGACAGGTTATAGTCATATTAATTGAACAAAAAATAAGGCACGTTCTTGTTTTATCTTTCATAGCCAAAACGAAACAAATAAGAAAGGCAATGTAGTAAATATGTGTGTGCGGATGAAATAGCAATACAACGGAACACTAATCTCTTGAGGTTAGTAGGTACTAAGCGAGAAATGAAACGCATTAGAAAAGGATAGCAATTCAAAGAATGTGTGCGTAAGGATGCAGTAGCTGCATTATCAACATGCAAGCCGACAGCGAGTAGTGTAATAGAATACTACGTACTGTCACTATGGTTGTCCTTCCTAAATCCATGTGTTTCTGCGTTCCCTATCGCGCTTTATTTTATTTCGACGCACACCGATTTAGGATAGCCAAAAGCCTTGAATAATTGTATTTCTTTAAATTATACATGATTTGTGTTTATTTATGAATAGAAAGAAACTCCATCGTATTTGTATTATACTCAAAAATGATTTTTGCACATCTCAACAGCACAGGAAGGCATTTTGTCACAAAAAGAACCCAGAGTGACGTGTTTGTCGCAGCTGGTGATAGCTTGTCTGACGAACGATCTTATGTGCGATACTAAACACAGTAAATCTCAAGTATGTCCAATGGACCAAGTTCGGTGCAGCCACGCGCGTTGTCTTAGTAACCTAACTAAGAATCGAAAGAAAGAATAGCGCATCTCGTTCCAGCAGCACCGTACAGACGAGTCACGTATCACGTGACGAGTTGATGTGTGATCAGTGACGACGTGTGATAAAAATATCATCGAACAGCAAACTAAACAAACAGCAACATGTAATAAATTAAATTCTTCCGTGCTCATGCTAATACACCTTGTATTGTGAACATGTTCAATTTCAGCATACATAAGGAAAAACTGAGCTTACTTCGGGTACCGCAGACACACTCACAACAGGCTTATATCAGTTTACCTGTTCAGTGCTATCGGTAGATATCTGAACTACGCACAAAGCTAACTCGAATCGATTTACATTTATGAGAATATTCCATTTGTCCAAAGGAAGTTAGGCAAGACAAACCAAATGGAAATCTACTTGGCTAGTTTCAGAGATAATGACTAGTAGTAATAGTTCCTAGAACGAAGGGGAACAAGGGTAAAGTTCAGGCAAAGGTTATGTAGTTTGTCAGTTTTGTCACCCTTAAGAGCTAGAGGCTACAAGCTGGGACTGAGCGTTGACGACAATTCGCTAAAACGCAACGCTAATCAATCGTTGGTGATTGTCAACTGTTGAATACAACCGTTGGAAATAACGCCGAAGTTGATGCGAACACTTAGATTGAGGTGTTTCACAGATTTTCACATGTAAAACTGTCATTGATTGTTGTATAACGTACTTTGCAACAATTTCGTTTTTTTTTTCAGTCGTAATTATCGAATTTACGGTCATATTATGGCACAAAACATATTAAAAATAATGTTTCCTGCCAGAATTTAAATATCATACTAACCACACGTGTTTTAGGTAAAAAATAATTAAAAAGTAAATTATATTATTGTGTTATTAAATTCTTGAACTAGGCACAAAACTAACTGAATTGCTTCATACCCTGGGTAACCAAGCTGTAGTTGTTTTTTTTTATTTTAAATTTATTTTTTATTAACAGAAGATAACAAATAATACATGTATGATAGAAGTAAGTAAGAATATCAGTAAGTGTAGATCAGACAGAGAGTTAATAAAAAAAAAGTGGGTGTGTCAAGCCTACGCAAGACAGAAGTGAAACTTCTTTTGTTAAACCGTATGAACCACAATCAATTACGTATTTCACTCGTATTACACTCACGACGCAGTATACTAACCAAGCAGCTGATGCTTGGCGTGGCGCAGTTCGCTGGTGTCTGAGAGAGAGGAAAGAAGAGAAGAGAGAGAACGTTCGTGAGCGGCTCCCCCACCTCAACAAGCGCATATGGTGAGAGAGGGACAGTGAACGGTGAGCGGTGGTGGGGGTACCCGCATTTTCGTGTCGATCCTGACTCGGTTTTACTCCGTCCCCGAATTACGCGCCTAAAGAAGTTTCACTTCAAAAAGTATATACACCAACCGTCGAATGACGATGTACAACAGAATGTTATTTCAAATGATCTGCATATCAGGGTAAGTATATGGTATATAATTATTGAAGACAAAATTAGCAATTTTTAAACGAAAATCTGAAACAGAAAAATCAGAAAAGTTGTGCTTTCTGCTGATCAAAATTTATCAAAAACCTGAAACGTACCTATAATCGGCGCTTAACGAAAAACCTTTAAAAAATTTATCTCTCCAAGAAAGTATTCCTTGATAGAGAAACTTCCTTAACCGCTGATTGGCCATTTACTTTGATTTGAATTTCTGGGGAAAATCTCGAACTGAGAAAAATGATACATTAATAATTTTAGAGAATCCTATGTTTAGGGAGTTTCAACTGATGGGACTGTTATTTATAACGATAGCAGCTAAATTTTACTTGCCGCTTTCCTAGTGCTATTTTATTGGTCGTATCAGATAGGAAAATCAACAAAGGACAGTACGTAAGTAATCAAAATACGATTACAGATAAGGCATAGTTTTAAGCACAAACTGTTTTATATATTTGGTGCCCAGACTGCCAAAACAATACGTTAAGTCTTGCATCGTGCTGAACAATATTCGTACGTAGTTTCTGATATTATCAATTATATTTACTGTTGACGCAAACTTCGTTAATAACTGTTAGGCGTTGACACATCTAGCTGTTATTTCCAACGATATATTTTGATACTGCGCTACAACAGGCTACTTTGTTTGTACACTGTCACAGGCCATAGCTCTAGAACGGGAGTTCTGTCTCGTTATAACTGTCAACAGAACTGCTACTGTCTCTTGGAGGACAAATACAAATTGTACGCTCTGCGAACACAGACGCTTTCTTCCGCCATTCAAATGCATGGAATACGTGGAAAATAAAGGAGAGCGCTGCAATAATTGTTTTAATTGCTTTAAATGGCAACACGGAGATGGTTCAAAGTAGCTGTCTGTAACTTGTAACAAAAGAACTAGTCAATGTGCATAGTTACGTATTATATTCCTTATTATAAATAATGCGCAAGTAATTTCAGTATTTCAAACTGATATATTATAACTTCCGATTTTATGTCCGGGTTAAATCTTCCTCATAGGAAAAACTAAACCCTTCCACGCACTTTTCCACAAATGATCATCTAGTCAATCAACATTATGCAAGTGCATTATATAAGCAAAATAAATACAAAACAATACAAGAACAACATGTCAACTCACCAGAGATCAAATGGAAAAATAATTCACCGACTCCAGATATTTTCATATCAGAGGGTTCGGCTCGGTAGAACTCCTAACAGGGCCTATAAATCCTACTGATCCCTCAACATAAATATTTAAAAAATCTTTCGTTATCCTACATGTATTCAAAATGACCGACTTTTGCATCTTTAAATATAAATTCTTTGATAGATCTAATACGTCTAAATTTTGAATGAGAGAGCTAGGTATAATGCCAGTAGCCGAAATAACAAATGGTAATATTTTTATAGTTTGAATAACAATAATATCTTTAAAGAATTTTTTTTTATTATCAATATAAAGTATTTTTTACAGGTGTTTTTCGGTGTTTGTTTCAATATGATATACCTGTGTCGAGACAGACGTATTGGATACATAAATTAGTGTTCACATATTATTTGATACAAATAAGATTTCATTACATTAAATGACAATGTGAAAATGATAAAAAACTAGGGTGATACCGTCAAAAAAACATTGATGGGAGCTCAAATACACTTATTATTTATTTATTTAGTGTTCATTAACGCCCTATCGGGCTTTTAAATAGTAAATTGACAGTATATGTATGTAAGTGTAACGTAATACATGGATAAAATAGCATAACTAAATACAAAAAAATAATAATCAAATGATAATACTAAGATTAACATAAATTTAAATATAGTGATATTGTAAATAAAGCAAAGTTTCTAGTATAAAGTAAGTATGTACATTGTACATTCGTATATGCATATAATTATTCATGTTTGTTGCAAAACCAGTAAGACTGAAAACAGTAAAATAATTTACTCGTAAGGTGATTAGAAAATAAATATTTGTAATATACTGATATGTATTATAAAACAAATAATAATAAATAATACTCTCCATTTATTGGATAACAAATCCGCCTGCCATAGTCAACCCAAGTGGCTGGCTACTTTTGGTGACTTATTAGGAGACTGGTCGAGGGAAACCTTTTGACCTCTCCAGCCAGACTCTCTAGATCATTTTGCACCGTAGTGGAAGGGATGGATCCATACGTCCGTCACCCCTCTTTACATTGACCCCCAGATTCTTAAGTATCCCCAAGGATGACTTGAATGAAATTATTTTCCTCAGGGCCTCCTGTGTGGAGCTAATGTAAAAAAAAAATCAGCGCGCGGCTTGGCGTATTGAACGGACCTACTGTCGAATTTTCCCTAGCAGGCATAGAAAATGGGTCTTTCGCGCGGTATATTTTAACTAATTCTGATGAACGTATTACTAAAATTTCAGATGTGTCTAACCGAGTCCCTCGGGAAGATACTCATTCATCGTCTAGAAAAATAAAATCTGGTGCTTAAGGCTAATTTTATAGTAGAAAAACGTTTTACATAAAATATTTCGATAGTAAGGTATTGTTTTTATTAATCAATATTATATTATAAAAGTAAGTGTGCAATGAGCGTGGTGCTAAAAGTCAGAAACGAGCCCCGGTACGATCAAGTGAGTTATATGGTGTGGTAGCCCTCTATCCCCTATCCATGAAGAAGGTTCCCGTTTTTACCTGAAGGGCGTGCTTTTGAAGTTATAAGGGCTGGAAGTTTCGCCCTATAGAAATTTCGACAACAGTACAAAACATTCGACGGTATTCAAGAGCATTCCACAACATTCCAGAACATTCCAGAACATCCCGGAACATTCTGGAATGTTAAGGAACATCCCAGATCATAATGAACTAAGAACGGGACTACAGGCTGTTTCCTGAAAAACTTTTAGTAAATTCGTAATCGTGACAATACATTGGTATCTTTAAATACAGTGTTTTCCAATAAGAGGTGTTACTTTGATATTCAATCGTTAAGGATCAATGATTTCGTTGCTTGTGTGGCACGTAGCGCCGTCTTGTTGAAAGTAAACGTTGTCCAGATCAATATCATCCAATTCTTGCCATAAAAAATCATTAATCATCTCTCGATAGCGAAATCCATTCACCGTAAATGTTGCTCCAGCCTCATTTTCGAAAAAGTAAGGTCCAATGACTCCGCCGGACCATAAACCGCACCAAACAGTCACACGTTGAGGATAGAGAGGCTTTTCAACAATAACTCTGAGCTCCAGATGCGACAATTTTGCTTGTTGACGAAGCCGCCGAGGTGGAAATGGGCCTCATCACTCAAGATGATTTGAATTTGATTCACTCAAGTGAATTTTAATGATTTTAATGCGTTGTTGAAGCGTGTATCGTTCCATTTTTATTAATAGCGTAGTTTTTACTTGTCAAATGTCAAAAAATGACAGCTTTAAAAGTAACATCTACCGAAATAGCGGGCTATTCATAATAACACCTCTTATTGGAAAACCCTGTAGTATGAAACAAAGTGGCGTCTTAAGGCGATGCACTACGTCATGTGACATTTGGAATCGGGCCGCTAACAATAACACTCCATATGTACATGGTGACAAGTTTTTAATTCCCGCTTAACACCAGCCGCCTGTTTTGATTTATGCAAAAAAAAACATCGCCAAAAAGTGTGTTTTATTTTTTACTTTGCGAAGTTCAGGCACAAATATTAAAATGTTTTCGGATCAATTTCTAAAGAACTCAATTTACCACATTATACAATAAAACCAAAACCGAAAAGGGGTTTCTAGGCAAGAGATTTTAAACTTTAAAGTTGTAAAAACTAAAAAAAATTACCTGATTTCTGTGGGTCTTATATTAAATACTTGTACTTATGTATTCTACTAGCAGTATTTAATTAAAGCATCTAACATGTTTCGCGATCAAATTTTTAAACCACAAATATATTTTGCATTACTTCGTAGTGCCTCGCCTTAAGGCTCTGTAGTAAGTGTTCAAATATGGTTTGAAAGGGATATATTAAATACGAATGTTTAAGGTGAAGCTTAATGCTAAATCACTATTTTGATTAATCTTTATAACTAATTGGTGTACATTATGAATACCTAAAAATATGCTTTAGATAAATTGAAGGTTTTCCTATCGTTTCGCTTGAGTAGAATACAAATAAAATAATAAATTACCCAGTAAAAAATATAAATCTTAACTACTAAAAAAATTTTTTTTTCAATAGAAATGTATGAACGCGTAAAGGAAACAACTTTAAAAATACAGTATTATAGCTAAGATTATCTGTGACAGTTTCACTTGATTAATTTTTTCGCTTTCATATAAAAATATTTATAAAATAAATAAAAACCAGTTTTGTTCTTGAAATCTAACTTTTCTAGACTCCGTTTGTCAAGCGATTTGAATGCCTATTACCTTCAATATAACGTATACCAAGAATATACGCACTTTTGGCTTGTAGCTTCCTCTTATGAAGCACGCTAATATTAAAAAAACGATAATAATGAAGCGACAATGGTGAAACTATTTAATAAAATGCGACTCGTTTGTGATAGAGGTAACCTCTTGACAAACGCTTAAGTTGCATTTAAGGATATAATGTGTTTTTTTTTCATACCTATAACATGTTAAATAACAGAACGAAACATGTTTCTGATAATTTTCAGAGCTTACATTGCGATTTGTGTCGATCGAAGGAATTTCATATTATTACAATCTTAATAAAATAATGTTTTTAGGAACTTAAAATTTTAAGTGTTAAAGATAAATATGTTATTCATCGGTAGACATTCGGAATGCGGGGGATTAATTTAATTATTTACTTTCTAGTTGGCGGCGGCTCAGTGCGTTGTGCGGCTAGTCCAAACGCAGCCAATGAGGAAATGTCTAAAGAGGAAAAATGCCTTACTAAACATTTTATTTAAATAAAGCGTTTTATATTCACAAAGCAACGTGATCTCCCCAACACGATATCTGAATCTATTTCCAAATATTACCTTATGTCCTGGAATGTAAACGTATAGTTGTTATTCTCATATCTCCGGGTAAATATCGAATCTCGAGTACACCACTGTTTCGTATCCTGAGGGATTTGTCGCACTGCAAATATTTAAATAGCATTATTGTACGTCGATGGAAATTATCTGCGGGAGGACCGTGCAATTGTGCATCGAGCACGCAAGGGCTGCGATGCACTTTCACAGGGTTGTCGAAAATGCAAGATGATTCTGAAAGTGGATAAAAAATTGGAAATGGCTTATTGACGCCATAAACGACACTTATTTCCGGTTCCATGATAACTCAACACAGTGACAATTCAACACACTTTTAAAAAGTGATATAAAGTCATTAGAAACGATGAAAAAAATTAATTTTAAACCTAACCTAACCTAACCTACATAACCAAGTTAATAAAGTTTTTTTTCATCACTTTCCATGACTTTATATAACTTTTTAAAGATGTGATGAATTATCATTGTGATGATTTATCCGGTCACCCTTATTTCCATACCGATATGGAGACCGGTATGGAAAATCATTTACTTTAGCCCGCTCCCTCACGGGTCGGTAAGGAATCGACATCAACTGGCTGCAGTAAGAAAGCTTGATTGATACGGAGTTGGAGCGGTGTTGCGTACTTCCATCGTAAGCCCGTTACACATTATTCTCATTTTAATTTCGAAATATTTTTTATATATATATCATAGATGAGAAAATAATGTTTTGTTTTAGGAAAGTTATATTTTTGTTACTTTTTTATCGAAACCGGTAGATAAATATAAAAAAATAGGGAGGTAATAATGGTAAGTACATTAAAAAATAAAAAATCTCTTCTAACACAAATTGTCCATAAATTCTTACATATTTTTTTTTACTAGAATACATCTAATTTCAAATGCCTTTTAAAAATAGTAAAATGGTTTGACTGAGGATTGAACCTCCCCACCCAAGAACTGGAGTCGGCAACCCTTGCTAAATCCTGATCAGATAAAACAAACATTTATTAACGCACTGCTGTAATGTCATCGAATTTCAGAGAAATGCGTACCTATATATTGCCAAAAAGTTGATAGAATGCATTATCATCGACAACGATTCTATCTGCCGAGTTCCAGCTCGATCGGATGTCGTGAAGTGGGTTAATTTCTACACCTAAGACTTGCATTTACGAAAAGTAAATCGAAATTCGAATAGACGTATTTGTTGGAGGTTCTCATACAAGGAGGCTGATTTGATTCGGTGTCCCTGTCTTGTAATACCATTATTTCTATATCCCTACCAGCCTATGCATATACTAGATGTAAAAGTTGTAGATATGAAAATATGTAAATTTTAAAATATTTTTAGCAACCCTACCCAATGATATCAGTCGTACAACTCGAGTTCAGTCGACTGAGCGATAAAGTGAAGTGATAATAAAGAAATTTGAATCCTATTATTTTATAATATTGATAATCTGCATTGCGGGAGCACGGATGTGGAAAAACGAGAATTAATTGATATTTAGACAACCTCGTTGGCTCAGCGGTAAACATACTTGGCTTGGATTAAGGCTATGCTATAAGCTTTCAAAACGGTTACGAATATTACTGAAGATGTTTTGAATTAGAGATAATATGTACATACGAATGATAGTCCAATAATATTATACATCCAATACATTTAAATATGACTTATTTAAATTTGAGCATAAATCTCTTGACATCTGAGTAGCATTTAAAGAAACACTGTGATTTTTTCATACCTACAATATGTTAAATACCACTACAGGGATAAGGCTCTTGACTAGCAATCCATAGGTCACGGGTTCAAATTCCGTCGTGCGCAAGTAAATTTTATTTGATAAATTTTTTTATTGACTTTGCTAGAAATGGCTTTAGTCAGGATAGTCAGACGATTTTCCACCTACCTTTTCATTATCCTCCCCACTCTCTTTAGCCTCACAATATACCCCGATTGGGGATGCCATAGTCCCACTGGTATCTAACTATCAAGAGTAGTCAGCAGTCACATAAAAAGGGCCATCTAACAAATTTTTAAACCTTTTTTTTCAAAGCAAGATTAACATTCCCGGGTTACGAATAATCTGACCATATTTGAAAATCTCCTAATACCATCACAGAACGCTTTTGAATTTTCCGCTGAAAATGTTGCTTGTATCGTCATGGAGGAGTATATCATATTTGCCAGTCGAGGAACTGAACTCACGACCCCTAGGTGGGAACCAGACGCAATGCAAACTCAGCTACTAATCAAGGATCCCTAAATGAATACTAAATCACAATTTTGATAAATCTTTATAACGAATTGGTGTACAATATGAATACCAAAAATGTGTTTTAGATAAATTTAAAGTTTTCCTATCGTTTCGCTTGAGTAGAATACAAATAAAATGATAAATCACTCAGTAAAAATATAAATGTAAACCACTAAATCAGTTTCACTTGATTAACTTTTTGGCTTTCTTAAAAAAATATTTACAAAATAAATAAAAACCAGTTTTGTGCTGAAATCGAACTTTCTAGACTCCGTTTGTCAAGCGATTTTAATGCCTATTACCTTCAATATAAGGTATACCAAGAATATACACATTTTTGGCTTGTAGCTTCCTCTTAACTATTGTCTAATGGGATTACTGTAAGAATTTGGAATATTCCTATAAACTTCAATATCCTTTGCACAGGCAGGGACACTCTTGTGAGGTGTCACATAAAAAAAAATTGCCCAATATACATTTCTTAAACCGAAAGACAAATTAATAATAATAACGTTTTTATTCATCTTGTACACTTTTACACAAGCAAGCATCTATTTAAGAGTAACCTGCACGTATATCGATCGGATCCAGCACCTCTGCCATATATCATCCCACGGAACTACGTACTCTTAGGAACACTCCAAGTGGTTCGTATTCATCAAACAAGGTCAAATCACAATGACATAAAAAATATTCCAGGTCATAAAACCACATTCGGACAAAGAAATTATATTAATTTTGCGATGAAACTCCATAACATCCTTCCCCCTGATATGAAGCGAACAGAAAATTTTAATGATTACAAATCAAGAATAAAAATTTGGCTGAAAGAGATTAATGAAAAAAACATTGAAAAAGACTTTTATTTTATTTTTTATTTCTTTATTGGTTTAAATAGGTACAGTAATAATGTATACATATTACAAAGTTGTTTTTTTTTTTTTTAATATCAGAAAGAGTAAAGTAACACACCTTTTCTTTGAGCAAACGCTAGTGTTAAAAAGGTGGGGACGTTGTTATTAATGTTATTATTATTTTACAATGTTATTATTTTAAACAAAGAAAAACAAAATACAGTTTTTATTGTAAAACAAATAATAGAAAAAAGGAGGAGAGAAAAAAGAAGAAAGCAGAAAAAAAGATATCTAATATTATTTTAGAGAATTATGATATTATTTTAAAAGTGTAATAATTAAAGAAATACTGCTGAATTATATTTTTAATTGTGTTTTTGAATTTCAACAAATTTTTTTGTAATCTTACATCTAGAGGTAATTCGTTTAACCATTTCACTCCACTATATTTATAAAATGTTTGGGCTGTAGTGGTTTTGTAGCACGGGGAGGTTATAGAACCTTGCACATTTGGTATGTCGCTGTTTGAAAAAAGTATTTGGTTTTCGTTGTTGAAAGAATCTTTATGAAATTTTAAAAGTGATGTTTTTTTTACATAGAAAACTAATAAAACAGAAATGAATAACTTTATTACGCCTCAGCACAGGTTACCCTAGTTAGGAGGACTAATAAATACAATTTACTATACATACATTTAATATCATATTTTGTATGTACAATGTTTAAATAGTCGCTATAATAAAACCAACTTAGCACAGATGAACCAGGTTTCATGGGGCGAGGTTTGTCTAGGTCTGCCCACAAACTGACGGAATCCTGGCGGATCGGAACGGAAGAGACCCGGTTGAGAGAGATCTTTTGACCTCTCCAGCAGGGTTGGGTTTATAAGTCAATCCTGGACACCGATTCTTAACTATTCCTACCCATCCCTCACACCCTTTTCCTTTCCAGAACTTCGTACCCTTCCTTCAATTAAAAAGTAAAGTTTGAAAGTACATACCTAGAATTGGAGTTTAAGAGGAAGCTAAGAGCCAAAAATGTGTATATTCTTGGTATGCCTTATATCGTCACGAATTTAGGTAATAAGAATTAAAATCGCATGACAAACGGAGTCTAGAAACCCTCGATATCAAGCACTAAGGTGGTTTTTATTTATTTACATATTAAATTCATATGGAAAGCAAAAAAGTTAATCAAGGGAAACTGTCACAGATAATCTTAGCTATAGTGTTTTATTTTATGCGTTCATTCATTTCTAATGAAAAAATATTTTTTTGTAGTTAACATTTATATTTTTTATTGAGTAATTAAATTTTTTATTTGTATTCTACTCAAGGGAAGCCATATTAATTCAATTAATTCGGTCAATTTATCAAAAGCATATTTTTTAGTATTCATAATGTAAACCAATTCGTTATAAAGATTAATCAAAATAGTGATTTAGCATTGAGCTTCGCCTTAACGAGGTTATCTATTTAAGGCGATGCACTACGTCCTGTAATATTTTAAATTGAGCCGCTATCAATAACAACCCTTACGTAGAAAGCGATAAGGCTTAAATTCCCGCTTAACACCATCCAGCTGTTTTGATTTATGCAAGAAAAAAACATGGCCAAAAAGTGCCTTTTATTTTATTTTGTGGATGCTCAGGCATAAATATTTTTTTTTTGATCATTTTATAAATAACTTAATTTGCCACATTATACAATAAAATCATAACCGAAAATGGGTTCGTAAGTAGGAGATTTTGAACTTAAAAGCAGTTTTCATAGGCCTTATACATTATTTTTTTCTGGGCTTATAAAAAGACTTATCTAAAAAATACTCGATAATTTCAAAGGCCAAGATGTATTCTAGACGCAGTATTTAATTAAAGCATCTGAAACATTTTTAGGCGACCAAATTTTCAAACCAAAAACACATGATTTTGCATTAATACATATGGCATCGCCTTAATGACAATATTAAATTTTAATTTCTACAAAGCAACCTAACCTAAGTTTATGTCAAACCATAAAGCAATTGATTTCTTTTAATATGTTATATGCTTTATATAGTTAATCCTTGGGTACCGTTTGTATATTTGATAATACGTAGATTTAAGATTTTTTCCTCCTAATCTAGAGGGAATAAAAATTGGCGGTTTTCGTTTTTCAATTAATTTTTGAGTTACACAAACTTATCTCCTTCTTTTTAAAATGTAAGCTTTGAAGTTGAAGCTTTTAACTCTACCAATTATTATCAAGCATCAAATATGTTCAGTTGTAATTTCATATTTAATTTAGGTCTGAAAGGGGTTAATAAGCAGTATTTCATTAATTTTTATTATACGGTTTATGCGATTCCAATACATTGTTTAAAATCTAATTATTCAGTTGACAAGATACAAAATACGAGTACCGGTTACTTCAAATCACAAAGTATCATCTCTTCATAAATCAAATAATATCAACTAACATTAATCGTTGTTGTCTTAACGTAAGCAGTTTCTCGAAATGAAATTATTTAGAATTCTTGTTTCTAAGAAATCAAATAATTAATACGAAGATGAAATAATTATTTTCTCATATATTTCAAAAGACAAATAAGTACTTGAAAGTTCGATGAACGAAAATCGCTCCGACTTCCGAGTGTTTTCTGGGAAGGGTTCCGTTAGGACAAACAAAACGAACCGAAGTTATATTATGTGACGTTACTGAAGCTTTTAAACTTTTTAAGGTCATTTCATAAAAATTTTCTAGTTCTTAAGAGTCCTAAATTCTCCAGTCTTTTAAGTTACTAGATCTGATTATTTATTTATTTATTTATTACACGCCCTAGTGGGGTTTTCTTTTTAAAAAAATACAAGCATTTTGTATCAGAGTAAACACTTAAAAATTAATACAATAAAGAAGAATGTAAACAAAATGGCAAAAATGAATCCTCTCGCATATAATTGAATTTAAAAGATTCAACAAAACAAAATAGTAGAAGCGGAGAAGTTATATGGGTACATAGGTCTATTTGTGTCTAGAAGAATAAAAGTGATAGAATATACAACATTTATACTGATTAGTTTTCAAATGAAATATATCACCCAGATCAGAATATTTATTTCCGAGATTGTGAAGTCTCGGAATCGGAGAATTTTGGTAAGCTAGTGTCCTGGTGTTATTGAAGTAAAAAGGTAAGAAATGTCGGCATGATTTTTTGGGAACATGGATATTGATACATTGAAGTAATTCGGGACAGTCCATTTTAAAATGTAGTATTCTTTGTAACAGTATTAAATCTGTGCTTATTCTTCTTTCTGAAAGTTTCAATAGTGACATTTTATCCAAGAGGTAATTGTAATTTATGTTTTGTATAGGAATATGCAATTTATAATTTATAAACCTTAGAAACTTCCGCTGAATCTTTTCAATGTTATCTGTATGAATATGACTATCCAGGTACTTCCCAAACTTTCTCTTTCCAGTCTCGTTCTGCTTTCCACATTATTAAGCCTCAGAATACAACAGAGGAAGGTTCGGATTATTTTCAGATTTGATCACCAAACACGGTTAAAGCCATTTCAAGCAATTTTTCGATTCAGAACGGTGGTCTTTCACCAGGACAATACTGAGAGTATTTCTGTAGGATACATTTTATGATATTATTTACAAATAGCAAGAACAAAACAAAAGTTTACATAACATCATGATTGACGATTGTGAGTTCGATTATGCTGTGGATTTTCTTGTATTTTAAACACGGACACGCCCAAATCACACTTCTATCGGTTTACCTCTGCGATGGTTGCACATCTCTACGAATTTCCTTCTTCGAAAGTCCTTTGCGCCAATAATATCAATCCTTTTCACAGTAACAACCCGAACAAACAGACTTAATCCCAACTGCATAATAATGACTTGTCCGTTATCACAAACTATAAGTGCTTACTGATTCCATCGCTGTTCTATATTGTGTCAACTATCGTACTGTCAACGTAATGCAGGGATTGACAACAAGTATCAATACACATAACGTATATATTACCAAAACCGTATTTTAAATAAATTGTAAAAATAAGCCAGGCTTGCAGTTCACAATGGAGTGCTGATACCAAGATTGCCTGATTACTGTAATCATTAATACGAGGATGATATGTATTTTTGTGTAGCGCCGTTTTGGTGCAAAATAATCTATAGCGATGTGTTGGACTGTAATGGTACGTATACATTTTCGAACCGAGCCACGAATTACGGGAAACGGGAAACGTTTCGCGCCATTTGCTGTAACTTCGTTCCTTTTCCATAAGTTGAGGTTCAGCTTGGCAGTTCGGCTCGCGTATGTATACGTAGCATTACGTGTTAGGTATCATCAGCGCCTTGGCTAATTCGGGGCCCGGAGCGGACTGCTCCAATTGCACCCGCATAGGGCCGGCCCTGATGACAGTAAGGCATGGATGGAATTGGCAGAGGAAGGGTGAAAGTAGACTAAGACCCGGTATATCAGTCAGTCCGTATCCTCGCTATGTGCAACATTCCTTGATCAAATTTAAGCAGGCTAAATCAGCCGTTTAAGCCTTGGTAAGCAGTAAAAAATGTCAAATATGACGCTTACGTGAGTAATTACGTACTTTCATCTCATAGAAATATGCGTAAATTGCATAATTTTATCAATATGTATTGTTATTTTTATCAAAAATTATTAAAAAAATAAATAAATGGTTGATCACTCCTGTTACTATCAGTGACTATATTCAATACAACACCTACGCCCAGGGCCAGATCAGGTAATTTATCAAAATAAGCACATCGTAGGCATTCTAGGATAATCAAGATAAGGGGGACACCACGATTTTTTTCCGAATTTACCATGGAATTAATGTACAGATACTTTTGTACATAATGTTAAGTGCAGCCATCAAACAAGGGAAATAAAAAAAGTTGCCTACAGAGTCCTTAGCAAAATCGCTTTCTAAATATCGAAATTTCGCGATAATAGTTTAAAACCTCGTTAAATTGTCGTAATTGCTAGAACAATTCTAAAAACGCTTAAAATAATTAATTGACTTCGACTAAAATATTGATGCTTTCTTGAGTCCGTTAAACATCTTTACCAAAATTTTAAAACAGAAATCAATTTTTTTGGCTGCTTTTAATGAAAGGTTTGAAATTAATACTATTATTATTTTTATTCAGATATTCAGGATTTCCTGAATATAGGATAAAAATTCGGCGAATACCTAAAATAATTCAAGAAATCATCAGCTATAAATAGAAATCGTTTGAATTTGACATTTCGAAACGCCTAACTATCTACAAAATGTAAATAAAATTTATTTTTTAACTTTGTTTTGAACCACTTTATTGAGTTATATAGGTCGACCGGTTTCGGTTGCACTCAACATTCTTCAGGACAATGGAAATATATACTGTTCCATTGTACTGAGGAAGGTCCAACTGAAATCCGTCGACCTATATTACTCAATAAAGTGGTTTAATACAAAGTTTTTTTTTTCATTTATATAATGTCAAGACATTAATACAAGTATTTGCTTTCTTCGATAATTCTCTTCAAAATAGATAAAATGTCTCAGTTTTGCCATCGTAGGGAAATTTTTTTCTGGCGGTGATAAAATTATCGATATAAGTTGAGCTCTCAATCCCGGGATCTCGAGAAACGGGATTCCGGGAATCCTGGACCTTTGTTGGCACAGTAATCCCGGTGCTTAAAACAGGGATTATGGGATTTTTGTTGGTTTCACGACCTTGTTGTTCATTGAACAATATTCTTAAGATTTTGGGTTGTAACAAGGTAGGTCATTAAAAATTGCTGGAGGTTATACGTCGCTGTGAAATCAAACCGGCATATCTGCAAAATGCTTGTTTTTCACCAGAGCGCTTTAAAGATTTCACATATGATATTTTCCTTTTAACGTCCGTTTGGTTCATCTCAATGCCACCTTATGAATGAATAAAATTTAAACGAATACTGCTTATTGAAGTAGTAGTTGCAAATAAATCGAAAATTGCTTAAATTAAGAGTAAAATGCAGATATGCCAGTATGACTTTAAAATCAGTGTAATATTTGCATTTGTGTCACAGTGGCTTCTTCTTTTGGAACCTGTTTAAGGTATAAAAAAAGACAATGTTGTCAATGAAAAAATAATTTATTGCTTCACAATTTTTTTTACAAAAAAATTAACATAATACTGCTTTTTCCTTTGCGGGTAACTTCAAAGTTTCTCAATCGTTTATGGAAATCTGAATAAATTGACGGTATCATCCCGGCGGTAACTAACTTTAGTATACCATTTTTCTTCTTCTCATCAATGGTCTCTTGGAATAAGCTTGCATCAGAACAGGATTCTCGCTCCCATTGCCCCGTTTGTTCCTTTTCTTCTCCTCCTCCCAGGCATGTGATCCGTAGGAGGTTTTGAAGTAAAAGTTGCCGTCGTAAATGAGACAAACATCACACCGATCTTTCTTCGGTGTGAAAGTTTGTATGACTTGAAAAAACCTCTGTACTGGTAGTAGCTGATTCCTGCAAGGTTTGACTCCTTTCTTTCTTTTAGATAATCTCTGTGATCGGCGATAGATTTTCCACCATCGATATACTCCCGAGAACTTTGAGATCTGTAGTAATGACTAGGAACACTTGAGTTTACAGTTGTGGCAAGGAGGCTTCATGCTTCGTTGGTTCACTCTTCCACGGGTTTTAGACTCGTATTCCTCACCGCAGTTTCGCATCTTTCAGTTTGCTAAAGTTTTTTTTATTGAATTTGCCTATTTTAATTTATTTTTTTAACCGGGAGAAATTTTACCCGGGTCAGACATTTTGGCATATATGCCGGTTTGTTTTAGTTGAGGCTGCTATAAACGCTTTTGTTAAGTGCAAACCGGATTATCTGCCAATAAGTCATACAATATATCATATCTGGGTAGTAATAAAAATGTACTATTGTGAGATAATCCAGTTTTACTTACATGATGGACGCATTTCCCCCTTGAAAGTTTTGAAGAAACTGGCGTATTGCGGAATAGGTCTGTCTTCTGCTAAAAAAAATGGCGATTCACGCGTAAATGCATACCGGCCCAACGCCATCTGACAGATTTTTATTCAACTATACGACATGCCGGTTCGACATAAAAATAGAAGGGAAAAAAAAATTTTTTTTGACACCAATAACTCAAAAGCTCCATTTTTGCATATATGCCGGTTTGATTTAACAGCGACGATATGTATAGCGCTGTTTTTTAGAAGTAAGGAATGTTTTACTATATTTTTGTATAGAAACCTGAATAAAATTCAGTATTTAGCGTCGGGAATGTTCAGTCAGAAGAGTTTTCACTTCTCTTTTGTTCCCAATCGTAATGCGATTCATCTGGCAGTTTTAGATATTCTCTACAAGAAATCTTAAGTGTTAAAATATATTTTTTTCAATTTTTCTTTGGATTATACGTACATTTTTCTGATTTTTTTTCTGTCATGCAGCTACTTTTATGTTAGTGGAATTTAGGTAATATACAAAAAATGAAAAGAAAAAATTTGTTTCAATAATTTAAGCATATAAATTTCCCGTGCCAGCAAGGACTCTCGAAATTGAGAAATGCATCCTGTTCCGACAAAAATTCCCAGGATTTATTATTGTTAAGTACATGGATAAACTGATACCAACAATTTAGTTTCTCGTATCGATTCTGCTTAGTTGTCGATTTCGCAAGGACTACTCCTGTAGGACTGAATGCGGTCCTGATTTCTTTCTCTCGATCTTACCTATTATTGCCCTATTGCCTGTGTAGCCCTATAGCCCCTTCGTTCGAGTGCTCAGCCTCTAATTGGGTTCAAGCAGAATAGCCGAGGGACATTACGGTATTCATCACGTTATTAGTTCGGCGTATAATATTATCTTAGGCAAATTGGGCGACCAAATCAATCAGGGGAGTATGTGTTGTACTCTAAACGGCGCTCAATAATAATTTTTAACTATTTCAATTAGATTCTCTCTAAATAAAATAACTAGGAAAAATTTTCAAACATTATTTTTTAATACTTTTATTATGAATATCGCTCAAGGCTCTATTGCCAACAGCTCCCATTGACTGGCATCCCCAATTATTGGGGTATATATAATTATTGTAATGCAGGGAGTGGGGAAGGGAAGGAGTTGGAGTAGAGGAAGTTCTATTCAGACCGGTCACGAAACACAGCTATTTCAAGCCACGAGCAATTGATTCTGAATTGTTATTTTTTTCCCCCATCCCCACACCCTTAACCTCACGACATACCCCAATGGGTACGTCACTGGATTTGAGCAGTTAGGTTTGTGCGATGTTCACATAAAAAAAGGCTGAGCTAAAAGTTGACTCAGCGGTCGCTCAGTGTGATTGGTCATCGGCACATAAGGCGAAGTAAATCAATGAAGGGATAATCTCAAGAAGTGTATTCCATACTGATAAGAAATAAAACTATGTCACCAATTTAGGTAAAACCTTATATATAGTACTTACAGGTAAAATAGGGTTTGATAAATAAATGAAAAAATTCGTGGGAGAGGGGTTTAGTAAAGAAACTTTAATAGTAAAGAAAATAACAAGGGTTAAAGCACTAGAATGTTCATCACTTTTTTGGGTGGATTCTGCAGATCTTCATTTTTCTACTGCAAGACCAAAGTTTCATGAAAGCACGAATTTTGTCAATTATTTTGTGCATTTTGATACCATTTTACCTGTAATTTCGAGTGATCGTCGGAGATTACTCGGCAATAAAGGGGAGGTGCAAAGATATTAGAAGAACGAGATATGCTATGTTGGCCGCCGGACCGTAGGTGGAGTACTACCTAATTAGGGTACTTTGAATACTATCGGGACGTGTACGCACAGAAATCTGTTCTATGTATTAGTGCGGATACCTTAGCGTAAGCGAAGGTGTGCAGTAGTATTGGTGAACAAAACCGGCGACACTGGGCAAAACAATTCCGCACAGTATGAACTGCTCATAGCACATCTCGTTCTTCTAATATCTTTGGGGAGGTGAGAGGAATATAGGATAAGGATAGGAGATGCTCCCCATATATTCCATACTCCATACTGATGTATTACGAACCACTTTTTCATTAAAATATATCAATATAATATATAATTCAAGAATATATTGATAAATCAACCAAACGTGAAGCAGAACAAGCACAGAAAAAAAAAGATAACGACCTCAACTAGGAAGCGAACCCAGGATCTCTTGTTACAAGGACAGGCGTCTAAAACCACTCAACCATTGGGACCTATTTATTATTTATTTTCTGTGTCTTGTTCTGTTTCATGTTTAGATATATTAGTATTTTCTTCTTCTCCGATGATATTTTCGTTTATTAATTTATGATTGTATTATGAATTTTTTTTGTTATACTATTTTAAGTAAAAACTGTTGACATTTTGAAATCCGGTGACATTTTTGTTGTTTTTTTCAACTTAAAACATAAAATATCCTTGGGTATTTGAAGGTAGGTTAGGATTGGGGTGAGGGGTTGGTCGGTTAGCAGGCTGAGTGACCTGTCGCAAAATGGGGAATAATTTTTTTCCTGGTTATGAAAAAAATTTTTTTAAAAAAAAACAAAAAAAGTCGTCGGATACGAAAATCTCGGTTACATTTTTTAGTCAAAATGATGCCAAGAATCACTGCTTAGGGAGAAGTTTGGTGCTAAATTACTATTTTAATTAATCATTGGTGTACATTATGAATACCAAAAAATAAGCATTAGATAAATTGAAGGTTTCCTTGTCGCTCCGCTTGAGTAGAATAGAAATACAAAATAAATTACTCAATAAAAAATATAAATGTAAGCCAATAGAATTTTTTTTTAATAGAAATGTATGAGCGTGTAAAGGAAACAAATTTAAAAAAATACAGTACAATAGCTTAGATTATCTATAACAGTTTTACTTGATTAACTTTTTTGCTTTCTTATAAAATTATTTACAAAATAAATAAAAACCAGTTTTGTGCTTAAAATCAAACGTTTCTAGACTCCGTTTGTCAAGCGATTTTAATGTCTATTACCTACAATATAAGGTATACCGAGAATATACACATTATAGCTTCATCTTAAAGAAGTCACACAGTACGTCCCTTAACACCCTGTATACGTGGAATTGGGGATTTTAATCTAACGTTGGTATTGAAGTTAGGAAATTTTTCCTTTAAGTTATTCCCACAAACTGCTTTATTCGGTGAACATTATAAAAGTTCATTTATAAAGACTTATGCGGTATAAAAGCTATAAGTATTATCCGATTAAGTTAAAGTAAAGAGATACTTAAAAGTTTGAACATCTTTTTAAAGTTAAGGAAATGCGATCGAGAAAATCACAAAATCCGAATAAAGGTAGTGTTGACATAGGCATGTTTTGCAATCCTTCACATTACCAACCAAATTCTTGTCAAAGTATTGCGCTACCCGGGATTCTAATTTATGAGATCTAAGCTGTAAAAAAAATCAACCATTAAAAAAAATTGTTTTTACTAAATTTTCCGACTTTATGTCCGGGTTAAATCTTCCCAACAGAAAAAACTAAACCCTTCCACACAATTTCCCACAAATTGTCATCTAGTCAATCCACATTATGAAAGTGCATTATATAAGCATTTTATATACATGAATTTTTATTAATACATATATTTTTGGTTTGACTGATGATTGAACCCTCCTCCCTAGAGACTGGAGTCAACTGCGCCAACAACTGAGCCGAATCCCGATTAGATAGGACCAACATTTACACATTTTTTTACATGACTTTAAATATATTCTCTACTTTCTATAAATATAATATGCATGTATTACATTTATAAACCTTCCGGCAGATATTATCTAAATGATGGTTAAAACCCTATCAAAATCCGTTGCGTAGTTTAGAAGAACTAAACGCGCAAACAGACAGACGCTGATAGCTACTTTGCTGTATTTAGAGATTTATGGAACATTATGTTGTCGTAAATTGTTCTGTCTTATCAGATATATTTGTATTGTCGTGGAAATAAAAAAATATTTAAGGGCCTTTTGCCTATCTCCTACCTCGTACAAGTAAAATGAGTATTTTTAGCATAACACTACTGCTACTGGGATTGCAGCAAACAAGGCGTAGTGAGAAAAACAGGAAAATTTCCCTAGGATTAAAATCTCAGGTCTTCTAGATAAATTTCTCTCTTATTATTAATGATTGCTTTCTGTATACCCTTCAGCCAAATTCAAAGTAATTCTAGCGGAGAAAATATAATTGTTTGCTTCAGTCGCTCACAGCGTTTAGGAAGTAGGATTGGATGAACAATAATACTCGTATTTTGGACATAGTTTGTTATTGTTATGTAAATATTTACTATGTCGCAAAGGTTGTGTTTTTTATAAGTAACTTAAGTTAAATAACCATCACGCAGTTTCTCAACAGGGGTGGGCAGATAGGATAAATAGGATAAACAGATGTCTTAATACACACGCCTTGCTCCATTCATATTTATGCAATTTCTCATAGACACTCAGGTATTTGATTCCGTTGATCGTGGCTCAGCGTTCATATTTATACATTGTCTCATAGACACTCAGGTATTTGTTTCAGTTGATCGTGGCTCAGCGTTCATATTTATACATTGTCTCATAGACACTCAGGTATTTGTTTCAGTTGATCGTGGCTCAGCGTTCATATTTATACATTGTCTCATAGACACTCAGGTATTTGTTTCAGTTGATCGTGGCTCAGCGTTCATATTTATACATTGTCTCATAGACACTCAGGTATTTGTTTCAGTTGATCGTGGCTCAGCGTTCATATTTATACATTGTCTCATAGACACTCAGGTATTTGTTTCAGTTGATCGTGGCTCAGCGTTCATATTTATACATTGTCTCATAGACACTCAGGTATTTGTTTCAGTTGATCGTGGCTCAGCGTTCATATTTATACATTGTCTCATAGACACTCAGGTATTTGTTTCAGTTGATCGTGGCTCAGCGTTCATATTTATACATTGTCTCATAGACACTCAGGTATTTGTTTCAGTTGATCGTGGCTCAGCGTTCATATTTATACATTGTCTCATAGACACTCAGGTATTTGATTCAGTTGATCGTGGCTCAGCGTTCATATTTATACATTGTCTCATAGACACTCAGCTATTTGATTCAGTTGATAGTGGCTCAGCGTTCATATTTATGCATAATCTCATAGACTCTCAGGTATTTGATACAGTTGATCGTGGCTCAGCGTTCATATTTATACATTGTCTCATAGACACTCAGGTATTTGTTTCAGTTGATCGTGGCTCAGCGTTCATATTTATACATTGTCTCATAGACACTCAGGTATTTGTTTCAGTTGATCGTGGCTCAGCGTTCATATTTATACATTGTCTCATAGACACTCAGGTATTTGATTCAGTTGATCGTGGCTCAGCGTTCATATTTATACATTGTCTCATAGACACTCAGGTATTTGATTCAGTTGATCGTGGCTCAGCGTTCATATTTATACATTGTCTCATAGACACTCAGCTATTTGATTCAGTTGATAGTGGCTCAGCGTTCATATTTATGCATAATCTCATAGACTCTCAGGTATTTGATACAGTTGATCGTGGCTCAGCGTTCATATTTATACATTGTCTCATAGACACTCAGGTATTTGTTTCAGTTGATCGTGGCTCAGCGTTCATATTTATACATTGTCTCATAGACACTCAGGTATTTGATTCAGTTGATCGTGGCTCAGCGTTCATATTTATACATTGTCTCATAGACACTCAGCTATTTGATTCAGTTGATAGTGGCTCAGCGTTCATATTTATGCATAATCTCATAGACTCTCAGGTATTTGATACAGTTGATCGTGGCTCAGCGTTCATATTTATACATTGTCTCATAGACACTCAGGTATTTGATTCAGTTGATCGTGGCTCAGCGTTCATATTTATACATTGTCTCATAGACACTCAGCTATTTGATTCAGTTGATAGTGGCTCAGCGTTCATATTTATGCATAATCTCATAGACTCTCAGGTATTTGATACAGTTGATCGTGGCTCAGCGTTCATATTTATACATTGTCTCATAGACACTCAGGTATTTGTTTCAGTTGATCGTGGCTAATCGTTTCTAACGAGGTGATATATTTCTTAAAAAGTATTTATTACTAGATAAATATAGACCTAGATTCGATGTAAGCACATTGAGTCTGTTCTAGCGGTGTTTCAATGGAGCCTGCTCGAATGAACTAGCAGCATTGATCGCCTATGCCCAAAGTGCTGTTGTGTAAGTCGGCTCGCATTTAGAATGAGCTACCGGCATCTGTTTCTCCTCTTTCATGTAATCCGGGCCTATTCGAGACCCGCATTAATATAAACCTTAACCTGCCTCACAATGATGCCCAGCCGGGTGGAGATATAGTTTCCCTGTCTTTACACCGTATAGACAAGGGTTCTCTTGAGAGGTGCAACAAAAAAAACTTTTCTGAAGTATTTGTTGTTCAGTGCTGGGTGTAGTAAACTAAACCACGCCATAATTGGTTACAGATAATATTTAATGATGGTGGATATAATACCGGAAGCGTATCAGTCCTACAAGATAAATTGACAGGTGTCAACTTGTCATTTGAAGACCGTTCTACGGTAAGGTATTGGTTAATACGTAATTACGGTATCCGTTTCGAAATAATCCACATAATTTATTAAAATTACGTAAATACTGTTTTGTGCCATTTAGGAATGTTATGAATCCAGGAACTTGCTATATAAATGGGATTATTGAGTATTTGCTTTATATGATAATAATAATAATACATTTTTTGAAATAAAAAGAATTTGGCATTCTCAGACTATAAAAATATTACCATTCGTTATTTCGGCTACTAGCATTATACCTAGCTCTCTAATTAAAAATTTAGGCGTATTAGATCTATCAAAAAAAATATATATAAAGATGCAAAAGTCGGTCATTTTGAATACATGTAGGATAACAAAAGATTTTTAAAATATTTATGTTGAGGGATCAGTAGGATTTATAGGCCCTGTTAGAAGTTCTACCGAGCCGAGGGTTCGGTATGATATGAAAATATCTGGAGTCTCTCAAAGGTGGAAAGGTGCCAGATCTTTGGAAAAAGGCAATCGTCCACCCAATCCCAAAAAAGGGGGACCGTTCCGACCCTTCTAACTACCGCCCCATAGCCATCACTTCCATACTCTCGAAGGTATTAGAAAGGGTGGTTAACAACAAATTGCTCACATATCTCGAGAATAACAATATCCTAAGCGATCGGCAATATGGATTTCGTCGAAACCGATCGTGTGGCGATCTACTCGGATATGTAACGCATATTTGGGGGCGGTACATGGAACGTTTTGGTGAAACCCAAACCGTTGGGTTGGATATCTCCAAAGCCTTTGACAGAGTCTGGCACCGGGCGCTTATCGGGAAATTACCATCGTATGGGATCCACCCAACCCTGCATAGTTGGATTGCGGACTTTCTGAGGGGAAGAACAATTCAAACCGTGGTTGACGGCTCTTCTTCCTCACCGCACCAAATCAATGCGGGGGTGCCACAAGGATCTGTGCTGTCTCCGACGCTGTTTTTATTGCACATCAACGATCTCGTTGAATGTGCACCAATTCACTGCTACGCTGATGACAGCACCGTTCACGAGGGTTATCTTTTTGACAGGCCCCCTTCCACCTATGATGTCCGAACAGCTCGGGAAGTTTTGAAGCGAAAAATTGACCACCACCTAGAGATGGTTCGTGCCTGGGGTAAGGCCAACTTGGTCAGTTTCAACGTCTCAAAAACCCAAGCGTGTCTGATTTCGGCAAAGAGGGAGATCAATGACTGTCTGGTGCAATTTGATGGGAGCACTCTCCCCAATAAAGACTCCATTGAAATGCTTGGAGTTACTATATCAGACCAGCTCAAGTATCGGGGATCCATAGAAGCCCGAGTAAATCAGGCCTCCAAAAAGTTGGGCGTCTTGTACAGGGCTAGGAGATTCTTCAACAGTGACCAGCTGCTGACCCTGTACAAGTCTCAAGTCCGCCCAACTATTGAATTTGGGAGCCACCTTTGGGCTGGTGCCCCAAAATACTTGATAAACCTGCTTGAGTCTGTGCAAAGGAGAGCGATCCGTCTGATTGACAATCCGTTGTTAACAGACCGATTGCCTTCTCTGATGCATAGACGCAATGTAGGAATGCTGTGTCTGTTCTACAGGTATTTCAATGGAGCCTGCTCCAAGGAGCTAGCAGCATTGATTCCTGATGCACCGGTGCACGTGCGCGAAACTCGACGGACACGAACTGAACACCCGTTCACGGTTGACGTTGGCTTCATGAGAACGGGCCGTTTTTACGACTCGTTTTTGTATAAGTCGGCTCGTATGTGGAACAAGCTACCGGCATCTGTTTTTCCTCCCTCCTATAATCCGAGCCTCTTCAAGGCCCGCATTAACAAATCCCTTCCTACAGCCCCTACCTTACTCCGCCTCACAACGCCGCCCAACCGGGTGGTGACATAGTTCCCCTGTCTGTGCACTGCACAGGCAGGGACACTCTTGCGAGGTGTCACATAAAAAAAAAAAAAAAAGTCGGTGAATTATTTTCCCATTTGATCTCTGGTGAGTTGACGTTTTGTTCTTGTATTGTTTTGTATTTATTTTGCTTATATAATGCACTTACATAATGTTGATTGACTAGATGATCATTTGTGGAAAAGTGAGTGGAAGGGTTAAGTTTTTCCTTTGGGGAAGATTTAACCCGGACAACTAAATCGGAAGTTAAAAAAAAAATTCTTACACAATTACAAATTAGGATTTAATACATATAAGAAATAAGGTTATATAAATTTTACAAAAGATTGTTTTAAGTATTTATACATAGAAAAAGAATTTCAAGAAATGTGGAATTTCCAAAAAAAATTCAGGCAGTGGTGAAAGATCTCGTCAATGTGGAGAGACTCTTTCAAGAATCAGAAGAATTTCCCTTCTGAATCTCTCCTCACTGACGCCAAATATATCAATCTCGGAGGAGATTTGGTTCAGGAGCAATATACTCCTCCCTACCGGGAGAACCATTGGCAGGTTAGTTCTGCAGGCAGGAAGATAGAATAATCTATGATGACGTTGTCTAAGATAGTCATCTGGAACATAGAGACTAACGCGCTCCAAAATGGCTGAGTTCTCAATATAGCCTCGCAACAGTCTGAATAAGTGGTTAGCGGCATACCCCTCCCTTCTGAGCTGCAGGGAGTGAAGTCCCAGCATGCCCAGAAGAAAGTTCGTCGGGTAGAGCCATGGATAGTGGCCGTACTCCCTCATGTAAAGAAATCCTAGAAGCTTTTTTTGAACCCTCTCCAACATGAGGGAGCACCCCACCTCATGAGGATTCCAGATAAGCGATCCACTCTCCAGCCTACTGCGGACCAGGGAGAAGTATAAAATCTTCAGAGAACGGGTATCCCGACAAACTCTGACGGTTCGGAGAATAAACCCTAACATTTTTAAGGCCGACTGGCACACCCCTTCGATATGAGGACGAAATGTCAACTTATTCTCATACATAATCCCAAGATCCTTTATGTTTGAAACTCGTTTGAGATTACGACTGAGCATAGTGTACCTGTGGTATGTGAGACTAAATGCTCTGGTGAAAGTCAGAACTACGCATTTCATGACATTGAAATGAAGCTTGTTTCGTTGACTCCATTCTGAAATGTTATCAACATCAGCTTGAAGGTGCAGGCAGTCCTCAATATTTCTTATTAGAAGAAATAGTTTTAGATCGTCAGCGAACAGCAGAAAGCGAGAAAAACGAATGACTTCAGCAATGTCATTAATGAAAATGGAAAAAAGAAGAGGCCCTAAGATAGATCCTTGGGGAACCCCAGAAAAAACAAGAAATTCGGCAGATTGGAAGATTCCGTGAGTGACAAATTGTTTTCTGTTCTTGAGGTAACTTTTAAAAAACTCTAACATCCGAAGTGAAAAACCCATCTGGGCAAGTTTTATGAGTAAGATATCGTGATTCACGGTATCAAAAGCTTTGGAGAAGTCGTTGTACGAACAGTCTACTTGGTAACTTCTGTCTAGGGACCTAGCAACATAGTCGGTGAAAACCATCAGGTTGGTTTCAGTGGATCTTCCTTTCCGGAAACCATGCTGTTCTGGGATAATGTATGTAGTGGTACGCAACTACTTCATTCGAACGAAATTCTAGAAGTCTCGATTTTTCCAAACAAGCTTCTTGGATGTTCTTTTATTTATTTGTTTGGAAAATTCTACATAGCAACCAAATTGTTCCAGAAGCTTCTTCACCTTTTAAAAGCGACAGCATGAAGAAGTCAGTCAGTCATCAATCTGCCATCAGTTAACAAGGTGCTCAACGAGTGATAATCCGCGCACCTCATTTGCGCGAAGGAAATTCTTCCCGGCTCTCATCATGGACTCCATAGGGATATCATCATAGCGTTTTGGCCCAGATCGCCGTCCCTGGCCAACGCTACATGGATTACAGCGCCCTGGTTCCAGCGTCTCTGACCAGCGCTTCATCCACGCTCCATGACCACCACGAGGACACGCAGCATCCTCACTGGTCTACCAGCTCCCCCTTCAACCGCCTACAAGGTCCACCGTACCTTCGGCCTTCCCGTCAGCACTGGAGTACTGATTGCCAAGATCGCCAGTGCCTGACATACAACGAGTCCGGTCACCAGCGCCCGGCGTCGACTCACAGACCCGCGCTTGACCTGCCATCACCGCCTGCATCCGGAGAATACTACATCTGTCCAACGTCATCTCATCACGGCTACCTGACTCATCAAATAAACACTCTGACCTTCACAACAACATCTTTCATTCCGTGCCTCCTCACCAGATCACCAAATGTATGCGTCTATCTGAGGCATAATGAATTTATGAATTAATTTTTCAAATAGTTTAGCAGGAGCTGATAGTATAGCAACTGGTCTATAGTTTTCGATTAACTTTTTCGAACCATTCTTAAAAATAGGACATATTTTTAAAGTTTTCCATACTTCGGGAAAAGTTGAAGTATTTATAGCTAAGTTGAAGATAAGACATAGTGGTGTTTTTAGGAACTCGGCACACCCTTTAATAAAAAATACGGGAACGAAGTCTGGTCCGATAGAGTGTGAGTTCTTCATGAGTCTTATGGCACTCATAACGTCAGATTCCGTAAGTATACCTAAATCGACGTTTGAAGCTCCTCTGGTATTAAATGTGGCCGTGTTATTAATGTCTAGAAGTGGAGGGTCTTTATTGTAGACCGATTGAAAATGATCAGCAAATGCGTTTGCCACACCCAAGCCACGAAATTCCTGATTACCTTTCATCATGGTGTCTTCGAGAAAACCATCCTTCCGAAGAGATTTTATACAGTGCCAAAACATCTTGGGATCATGCATGATGTTTTCCTCAATTTCAGACACGTAGGCTCGATAGGCCACTCGAATCTCGCGCCTAACTAACGCTCGGTAAAAACTAAACAGATCGTATTCACTCTGAAGGCGTCCAGCTTTCCAGCGCTTATGATGGGCGTGTTTGATCTCTATATTCGAGATGACTTCTCTCGAGAACCACTTCGGATACTTGCGACCACCACTGCCTGCACGGATTTTGGGAAAACAAGAATCAAATACGTCATAAATACATCTGTAAAAATATTGCGCCGCCTCATCTACTGTACAGAAAGTGCTGAGGTTTTGCCAGTCCATCCGGCTCATTGATTCATACAAGTTGATGAAATTACCCTTGTTGAAATTCCATCCCCTTGAGATGATCGTATTGAAAATGTGGGATTCCGGAAATAATGCAAGGTTAATTTAAGCGCATTGGTTAAGGTAAAGAAAGGGAAGCTTAGATTTATAATTCATCAGCATGTATAGCGAACGATCGAATAAAGGAGTGTAATTATACTATTATAACTCGAAAGAGATTGGTATAAGAAGTTGGGGACTCCCGAGAAATAGTGTACTTTTGGGTGTACTAGAATGCTCATATAACAAAAGATGGAATTATTGATGTTGTTGTAGCTTAATCTGAAAATCTTCATACAAAAAATCGTATTTTCAAAAAAAAAAAAAAAATCGTTTTCAGCTACAACAACATCATTAATGTCATTTGTGCTGCCAAGGTCTGGTATCTATGTGAGGATATTGTGTCAGCCATAGACATATGAATATTAGTAGACCTGCCCTAAGTGATTAAAAGCGTATTATCCCCACTCCCCATACCGGTTCCATTGGAGCCGGCTGTGCTCGCGTACGGCCTCAAGTGAATTTTTTATTTATTTTATTTTATTTATTTTTTTATGTGACACCTCACAAGAGTGTCCCTGCCTGTGCAGTGCACAGACAGGGGAACTATGTCACCACCCGGTTGGGCGGCGTTGTGAGGCGGAGTAAGGTAGGGGCTGTAGGAAGGGATTTGTTAATGCGGGCCTTGAAGAGGCTCGGATTATAGGAGGGAGGAAAAACAGATGCCGGTAGCTTGTTCCACATACGAGCCGACTTATACAAAAACGAGTCGTAAAAACGGCCCGTTCTCATGAAGCCAACGTCAACCGTGAACGGGTGTTCAGTTCGTGTCCGTCGAGTTTCGCGCACGTGCACCGGTGCATCAGGAATCAATGCTGCTAGCTCCTTGGAGCAGGCTCCATTGAAATACCTGTAGAACAGACACAGCATTCCTACATTGCGTCTATGCATCAGAGAAGGCAATCGGTCTGTTAACAACGGATTGTCAATCAGACGGATCGCTCTCCTTTGCACAGACTCAAGCAGGTTTATCAAGTATTTTGGGGCACCAGCCCAAAGGTGGCTCCCAAATTCAATAGTTGGGCGGACTTGAGACTTGTACAGGGTCAGCAGCTGGTCACTGTTGAAGAATCTCCTAGCCCTGTACAAGACGCCCAACTTTTTGGAGGCCTGATTTACTCGGGCTTCTATGGATCCCCGATACTTGAGCTGGTCTGATATAGTAACTCCAAGCATTTCAATGGAGTCTTTATTGGGGAGAGTGCTCCCATCAAATTGCACCAGACAGTCATTGATCTCCCTCTTTGCCGAAATCAGACACGCTTGGGTTTTTGAGACGTTGAAACTGACCAAGTTGGCCTTACCCCAGGCACGAACCATCTCTAGGTGGTGGTCAATTTTTCGCTTCAAAACTTCCCGAGCTGTTCGGACATCATAGGTGGAAGGGGGCCTGTCAAAAAGATAACCCTCGTGAACGGTGCTGTCATCAGCGTAGCAGTGAATTGGTGCACATTCAACGAGATCGTTGATGTGCAATAAAAACAGCGTCGGAGACAGCACAGATCCTTGTGGCACCCCCGCATTGATTTGGTGCGGTGAGGAAGAAGAGCCGTCAACCACGGTTTGAATTGTTCTTCCCCTCAGAAAGTCCGCAATCCAACTATGCAGGGTTGGGTGGATCCCATACGATGGTAATTTCCCGATAAGCGCCCGGTGCCAGACTCTGTCAAAGGCTTTGGAGATATCCAACCCAACGGTTTGGGTTTCACCAAAACGTTCCATGTACCGCCCCCAAATATGCGTTACATATCCGAGTAGATCGCCACACGATCGGTTTCGACGAAATCCATATTGCCGATCGCTTAGGATATTGTTATTCTCGAGATATGTGAGCAATTTGTTGTTAACCACCCTTTCTAATACCTTCGAGAGTATGGAAGTGATGGCTATGGGGCGGTAGTTAGAAGGGTCGGAACGGTCCCCCTTTTTTGGGATTGGGTGGACGATTTGAAAACGTGACGTCATCATTCTTGTGCGAACTATGGTCGAGGCATCATCGGTTCATTTTACGAAATAACACGGCAAAATGTTGACTTGTACTATGAAAACTTGTAAAAAGAGAATAAACCCAATTGTCGTATTACATTCCATATATAAGCATTATTTTACTATATTTTAAGCATATTCACATCGTATCATATGAATCAGTTGTTACTATCACATCGAGAAACGTCTGGACGCGAAACACAAAGCTGGTTGGTTGCTGGGAAGTAAATTATGAACATTTATAAAAGTGTTTTAACTAAATACTTAAACGAAATATTCGACTCTGAAAATTGAACCGAATTTTTTTGCCGAATTTGGACTTCGCAAATTTGTTCATAACGCGGCGAGTAATTTGCGCTCCCATGTAAAAATGTCTATTCATTCAAAAGCAGATTTTACTTTTAAGAAGTAAATGGTGATATTATAATGCGAGATGCCTATTTACTGTCAGATTGATTTATTGACGAATCACAGTCAGCTTCACTCCCTTCGTTCTTCAACAGTTGATTTTACCCCTCGCCATTATCTTCTCGTCTATTAATTCCTATGTCTGTGGTGTCAGCGTTTTATTAGCAGCAGACACATACCTGGACGGATGACGAACCTCGTGCTGGCACTGTTGTTGGACGCGGTGGACTCTCTTGCTGCAGCAGCTGGTCCAGTTTCTTCACCACCTAGGATTTTCGCTGCAGTGTCTCCATCTTCTATCTTTGTGTCACCTGTTCATGTTCTTCATTTTTCTAAATTTAACCTCACTTTATTTTTGTAATATTTATATTTTTTGTAAAAGCGCCCTTGAGGTGATATTTCACAAAAGCGGCGCTATACAAATTGTCTAATGAATAAATAAATTAATTAATTGTAATATTAGCACTCTAGTACAACCAAAGCTCATGAGCCGCCACTGCCGAGAAATACATGGCAATGCCAAATTTATCAAATACTTGATTCGGGTCATGTTAAGAGTTAGAGTATGTGAGTGACGACGTATGTATGAAGCAAGGAGTGTATGTCATTATGGTTTTGTGGCGGTTTATCATCTCTGCCTTCACTTGCGGAGAAACGTCACGATGTAAGTAAATGGGAATCCATTCGAAAGAATGCCTAGGTAATCGTACTTTGTCAATAGTTTAAATAATGATTTATGGCAATAACACGATTGTACAAAAAAGATGTAACTATTAAATGCATTAGGGTTCAAGTACAGATTTTCACCTTTAAAATGTATACATAACGTTCCGAAATTAGTGGTGTTTCCCAAAAAAAATAATAAATGTACCTAATTTAATATAAAAATTTTAAGTTATTTTTTAACACTGCTTTGCGAGATAATTACACGGTTGTGTGTGATTTTTAAATGTATGTCATGATGAAGATGTCAGAAAAGCGTACTTTTAGCAATATGAAAAAAACGTAAATAAAAATTTAGTAATGCCAATTTTTCTGTCCCATGTCAGATTCAGGAGTAAATTATAACCTCACATTTGAATATGGTTAATTTGTTCTAAAATCGATGTTACTCAGTGTTGCCGTAGTAAAGATTGTGTTTGGTTCTGCGCAATTAAATTTATAGAATTTTAGAGGTACTGTATTAGTGAACTGCAATTTGTTTCAAAATCAGTGTTGCCATATTAGAGAAAAATATTTCCACTTTATTAAAAACCTTAATTTTATGTCAGGCAGTATATTGAACCACAATATCGGCCTGTACATGCAATCTTAAACGATATAATAAATAAGAAAATATAATATACCTCACCTCCACGGCAGGGGAAAGCGAAAATATTTATCGGAATTTCAAATCGAATGCCTTTGTCGGCGGCCATTTTTTTCATCCTTTTGGCGCGAAGCTAGTTTCCCGCGTTGATTAAATAGTCAGAACCCTCCAGGGTAGACGTAGACTGCATTCTAATTCATATTTTATCTATGGTGTTTAATTATTAATATTTTTCTGATCGGAATAAAATTTGAAATTCTTTTGACGGTATATAATGGAGAAGGAGAAAAATATTTTTTTTTTTTAAAGAAAGACAAACATTCCCGGGTTACGAATAACCTGACAATATTTGAAAATCTTTATTTTTTCGGAATAACTTTATTGAGTAAAACCTCAAATTGTAATATTTGATTATTGAAGACAATATTAGCGATTTCTAAACGAAAATCTGAAACAGAAAAATCAGAAAAGGATACGGTCACATCTAGGACTCGAACCCAGGACCCTTGTCTTGCCGGGAGACTGCTCTACCACTAATCGCTTGACAAACGGAGTCTAGAAACGTTCGATTTCAAGCACAAAACTGGTTTTGATTTATTTTGTAAATAATTTTATAAGAAAGCTAAAAAGTTAATCAAATTAAACTGTCACAGATAATCTTAGCTAAAATACTGTATTTTTATAAAGTTGTTTCTTTTACGCGTTCATACATTTGTATTGAAAAAAAATATTTTTTAGTACTTTACATTTATATTTTTTATTGAGTAATTTATTTTTTATTTGTATTCTACTCAAGCGAAACGATAGGAAAACCTTCAATTTATCTAAAGCATATTTTTTGGTATTCATTATGTACACCGATTCGTTATAAAGATTAATCAATATAGTGATTTAGCATTAAGCTTCGCCTTAACATTCTGTTTGTATTGTAACGCTTTATATTGTAAAAAACTCCAGTCGTACGTTCATTACATTAATTTTATCGCCCTCAAATATTTTGCTATAAATGTAGAATTTTTTTTTCATGAGATCCTGAAAAATGAAGATAAATTTCTTAATTATGTGTGGTTTACAAAGCGTTATTATAAACAGACCTTTATAATAATAATTTATTCCTATTCGGTCAGCTGTTCTATTTAATATTTGAAATGTGAAGGCGACCATTTTGTTATCCGATCACGTGCATTACTCGCAAAAGTGAAGCTACGATTACACTGGACAATCTTTTTTATAATTAGAATTTCTTTGTTTAAAAAACATTTTTAGGATTTTTGTCTTCGGTTTTATTGTCACCCAAAGTTTACCGGTACGAGCGTGGAACATAGATTATATTAAATAAGTAATAGAGCTCACCTGCGTATCGGCCAGTCTCGCCATCTGAGGCTTGAGGTAGTAGGCGATGCCCTGAGCCGCCCCGGGCAGCATGAGCCCCCGCACCAGCAGAAGAGACAGCACCACGTAGGGCAGCGTGGCCGTGGCCCACACCACCTTGCCTGGGGGACAAACACAGACACTGAGATAAAGTGGCATACCGTATTGTCATTATAGTGTTGTGATTGCAGATATCTGATGACGAGGTGCCCCAGGAAAGTTATTGTTTTCTATGCTTTTACTGCAACATGGCCGATAGAAAAACAATGTGTTCAATTTGTTTGTGTTTGTTGTGAACAGTATTATATTCTTATACCGCACCAAACACCAAAAAACATTGAAAGATGCTTATGTTCAAAGTTGGACGAGAAGAAAGCGAAGAAGGAGAAGAAAGAGAAAGATGAAGGAGAAAAAGGGGAAGAGGGAGAAGGTGAAGAAAAGGAAGACGAAGAAGAAGGAGTGGTATATGCGGAAGAAGAAGGAGAAGAGGGAGAAAATATGAAGGAGAAAAAGAAAGAGGAAGAGCAAGATGAAGGAGAAGAAAATTAATGAGAAGAAGGGAAATAAGACGAATGAGAAGAGGGCGAAGAGGGATACGAGGGATAAGACAGAGAGGAATATGAGAGAGAAAAGGAGAAGAGGGAGAATAGCGAGAAGGAGTCGTAGGAGAAGGAGAAGAATCAGAATAAAATGGAGGAGAAAAGGAAATAGAAGAAGAGGGAGCAGAAGAAGTAGAGGGAGAATATGGAGAAGTTGACGTAGGCGAAGAAGGAGAAGAGGGTGAATAAGAAGGAGCAGAATAAGGAGAATAAAGAGAAGAAGACGTAGGAGAAGAAGAAGAAGTAGGGGGAGAAGAAGATGAATGAGAAGTAGGAGAAGATGCGGAAGAAGATGCATGGGAAGCAGGAGAAGAAGATGGATGAGAAGAGGGAGAAGAAGGTAAAGGAGAAAAGGAGGAGGAGAAGAGGGAGAGTAATTTGAAGGAGGAGAAGGAGAAGAAGAAGAGAAAGAAGGAGAAGGAGGAAGAAGTGGTGAACTCACCGGAAGATTTGACCCCCTTGAAGAGCGAGAGGTAGAGCATGCTATAGACAGCCAGCAGACACAGCACCAGCTGCCACTTGGGCAGGCCGAGGTCGTGTAGCCCGTTGGACTTTTGCATCTCCAGGACTGAGCGGCTGCAACAAAACATACTTCTTCTTTAGCCGTTTAATCATTGCCATTGGATCTTGACCCCCACTCCAACTTCCAAAGTGAACCAGGCTCCTCCACTCCTCAAGATCCTGCAGTGACCAAAAGCTTCTCTGCGTTAGAGTTCTCGATTTGGCGAGCAACGAGTCCAGAGTATCTGCGTGGTCGATAGCCAGCTGTGGAGTGGACGCCTAGCTCTTTCAGAAAGGATTTATTAGTGTTAAAAACAACGAAACAATAGTCGTGTGGTAAGATTATTCAGCGGTAAAGGTGTTTAGAGAGGAACTGGCATAGAAAATATAAATAAATGGAGATATGGCATGTAGCGTGCAGACTGTTTCTGAACTACGACCAATCTGCACAGAATATCAAAGAGTATAATGCAATAAACGTTTATGCGTTTGGTGAAATTGATAATACATTTTCAAACATCGACATTCTTTATTAAACAACAAATTTCTTTTAAATCGATGTGGGCCACAATACCAGGGATTTTCAGTTCAGCTGTATTTAATTTTTTTTCTAATTTGCTACAAACTATGTACTGCAATTTCTTACCCTACCTACTAATTGCTCACTCACTACAATTTCTACGCAAGTAACGTTGGTGTAATTAACTCTTTCATTACATGACCAACGTACAAAATATTATTTAGATAAGTCCATTATGAATTAATGCTATTCAAATAATTTCTCAACCATTTCAAAGAAAATTTCACCGGTCTTCGTTAAATAATAACTAAGGTTGGGGTATTTCAAAGTCCATTACATTTAATGATCATAAATGGACGATCAGCGCCATTTTGAATTTTCGACACGCTGTTAAACGACGATTCACGTTTCGTTTCAGCATTTGTTCTTTTAACCTCTGTAGAAATTAATTAATTTATTTTTCATGGAATCCATAAAACTATTGATGTACACCAATATATTACAGAGATTATAGACATGATATCCCTGAGGCGTATGCGTGTTAAAACCATGTATGATCTAAGAGAAATGTTGAGATTCGCAACGAATGAAAGGATGACGTAAGCGTAAAAACCCAGCTACACTACTCGCGAAGTTGATCGAAGTTGACCGAATACGATAGTGTGGGCACGAACTTCACTTCGCTTCGGGCAACTTCGCTTCGCTTCGCCCGACTTCCGATTGTTGTCGGTAAATGCGCCCGAGTCAAAGGACTCGAAGCGTTACTCGCGAAGTTGCACGAGTGTGTGGGCACGCACTTCGAACTTCGGCTAACTTCGTCGAGGACTTCGTCGAAGCGTCGAAGCGAGTAGTGTAGCTGACACTTAATGATTAAGATTAACCATCTCGCAGCTAAGAGGGGGAGAAGGTGGTACCCAAAGGTTATACGTTCTCACACTCATTTTGTGAAGGTGTAGTTATTTCTAAAATACTTCAAAATTATGATTATAAATTATTTGAACCTAGCCTACATGACATCTGGAAGGATAATATGACTGAATAATTGGGATTTCTATAGTTTAAAAGCCCATATGACAGACAAATGCATGGGGTCGTCGGAAGACCCACTTGGTTACGTACGATTTGTTTGGCATCTTGGCCTGTCAAGATTTAATAAAGGAATGCTTGGAATGGATGGGCGTGAAAAGCGAATGAACGAAGAAATCAGTTTAAAGATATAATTACGTAAATGTAATGCTAGAAGAAGTCGGGGACGTCCCGAAGAAGACATGGCACGCCAATTGAACAAAATACAGGGTTTTCCAATAAGAGGTGTTATTTTGAATAGCCCGCTATTTCGGTAGATGTTACTTTTGAGGCTGTCATTTTTTGACATTTGAAAAGTAGAAACTACGCCATTAATAAAAATGGAACGATACATGCTTCAACAACGCATTGAAATCATTAAAACTCACTTGAGTGAATCAAATGCAAATCATCTTGAGTGATGAGGCCCATTTTTCACCTCGGTGACTTCGTAAACAAGCAAAATTGTCGCATCTGGGGCTCGGAAAACCCAAGAGTTATTGTTGAAAAGCCTCTCTATCCTCAACGTATCCTCCGGGTCCAGCGGAGTCATTAGACCTTATATTTTTGAAAATGAGGCTGGAGCAACAGTTACGGTGAATGGATTGCGCTATCGAGAGATGATTTTATGGCCGGAATTGGATGGTATTGATCTGGACAACGTTTAGTTTCAACAAGATGGCGCTACGTGCCACACAAGCAACGAAACCATTGATCTTTTACGATTGAATATCAAAATAACACCTCTTATTTGAAAACCCTGTATTTGCATTTCGATTTGGTTTTCCTGAATGAATGAATAAGTGTGAATCTTGGAAGTGGAAAATAACTCACTTCCCGACAACCGATCGAGCTGGAACTGAAATTAGCTACTAGCCGGCCCAGGCGCTAGAAGTATTAGATTAAAAACAACTTTAAAAATGATTTTAAAGGATTATTTTTTTTGGTAATTAATCTTCGCTGTACTATTTGTTCCCCATTCACAACATTATCGTTTCAAGACTTTAAAAGTAATTTGTGTAACTTAGTAAGGAAAGTTTGGTGAACACGACAGAGTTCAACCGTGAAACAAAATCTGAACGCCTTATAGAAAACTTTTCGTAAATAAGATGTTATAAACAAGCAGTAGTTAGGTGTTAGCGGTTATCTACATAAGTTCTCAAATAATAACATTTTCGTGTTGAATCTAGATACAATAATCACGAAAATTACGTCTTCACGCATTACAATGTACTAAGATACTTTGAATTTTGATTAAGAGATTTAAAAAAAGAGGGTTATTTAAGGAAGAAAAAATACTAATACATTCACATGTAAAAAACGTACTGTTATCAATTAAGTTTTTAACCTCACCAGGACTTGGGGTCAGTTGGTTATTTCTCGGGATTTGAACAACTCATCAAATTTCAAAGTTGATTTCCAAGTTCCGTTCTATTCAAGTTTTGATATTATATATTTATCAGCCAGTTGTTTTATATAGCTGAAATGATAACAGAACTTGAATAGAACTTCCAAATAACCTGGAAATTATCTTTGAAATTTGATGAATTGTTCGGGTTGTTTCGAAGTATTTGAACAATTCATCAAATTTCAACGTTCATTTTCAAGTTCTGTGAAAGATTTTTTCAAGTTCTGTTTTTATTTCAGTTTTGTCAAGCAACTAGCCTATAATGATATAATAACAGAACTTGAATTGGATTTTAACAGATCCCAGAAATGAACGTTGAAATTTGATGAATTGTTCAAATACTCCGAAACAACCGGTCCTTAGTCTGTGGCGAGGTTTGAAATTTCAACATTTATAATAATGTTCCTCAGATACGATTTGAGACTTTCACGGCCAAAAGTATAATCATGATTTATTTTTGTGGTATTATGTCGTGTTACCTCCTTCTTTACTCTATGCTACCTCCTTCCCTAGTCAACCTTTCGAACAGCGTCAATTACACATTTTCCCTGATGATACACTGTTACGCTATCCGGAACGTTGGCTAAAGAAGGAGGTAGCCAACACGGCATAATACCCCAAAAATAAATCATGATTATAACAATTTTGCATGTGAACATTCCTGTTTCCCACCTCCTTAGTCTGCCTATTCACTTCAGCTTTACTATATACTCCAATTGAAGATGCCATTGACTCACTGGGTGCGATCAGGTCACATAAAAAATAAAAATGAAGGTTATGATAAAAATGACCTACTGAAAGAACTCCGAAGCCGGAGAGAAACGGCTGAGCGGCCCCTGCGTCTCATTGGTTGCCACCTCTATGACCGTCATGTTGCTCCCGTCCATGGACAGGTTCCCTATCCTCTGCAGGCCACTGTCCCAGCACCCCTCGCTGTTCCAGGAGTTGTTGCAGTGGATCCATGGCAGCTCTGTGGTTGCTGAGGACACCAGGAAGTAGAGGGACCAGCCTGGGAGATGGAAGAACAGATCAGAAAATGATCATGAATTTAGATTTTGTTTCTCGGTTAAATAAATTAATAAAAAAATCTGGTTTTCTGACATTGTACTCGTACAACATTGTATTAAAAAAAATCAGCAGTTAATATACGAAATAAACGTGGGAAACATCCAATTAGGATTTGTCTTAGGTGTTAGCGGCGTTGGCTCCAGTCTCTAGGGAGGAAGGTTTGATCTCTAGTCAATATTTTTTATTGGCCGGCCCAAGAGATGGCGCAACTATCTACAAATAAACCTGTTTAATAAAATCATAACTCTTCCGGTGATAATACTGATGTATCATCATCGTAATCTCCAATTGCAAGTGGAACTATGCTGGGCATTTTGCACGACACGAAATCACCACTAAGTTGTGATATATAAGCAAAAGTGACTTTTGCTTATAACTGAAGATATTTGCAGCTGATTTAAAGAGAACTGAAGGATTGGAACATCGGTAAAACTTGAGGGAGGCCTAAGTCCAAAGCTGGACGTCAAAAGGCTCTTCGAGAATTGATTATAATGCTTACCAATGATGACATTGTAGTAGAATGACACGTAGAAGGCGACCATCACGGCGCAGAAACCGACCCCCTTGAAGAGGGGACATATCCTCCAAAGGGAGATGGGTCCCTGACGGTTGAACTGTCCCAGGATTAGCTCCATGTAGAACAAGGGAACAGCCCCAAAGATCAGCATCAGGGTGTATGGAATCAGGAAGGCACCTGCAACAAAAACCATATTAAGTGTCACTTGATCAAATCAGTGCCATCAATCGACGACAGTTTGCAAATGGCAGCGATGTTACAGCTGATTTGTTATTACTGTATTTGTGTGTTGTTTTACCTCAAGCATGTTAAATAAACAGAGTGATTAGACTATTTTAAACAGTGAAGTTTACTTAGCGACAGTACTGACTTTGTAATTTGGCGGTCGTGCACTCAGGTCTGCGTCAGCCTTGCAAACGATGAAAATGACATTGAGATCCTAAAGTAAATGCGTCGACAGTTTTGACAAAACAGAACAGTGACAAAACAGAACATGATAAAATAGTTGGTTAGGTCAGGTAAGTTTGGTTTAGGTCGGGTTAGTTGAGGTTAGGTATGTTTTTTCTTCAATGTTCTTATTTTTCCACTATTCTGTTTTGTGATGGAACCGGTTTTGATTACTAACCTCCTCCATTTCTGTAGCAGAGGTAGGGAAACCTCCAGACGTTAGCCAAGTCCACAGCGAACCCTATGATGCTGAGCAGGAAGTCCGCACCAGTCCCCCAGGTCTCTCGGCCATCGTCTCCTGTTGATCATCGTTAATTATGCAAATAGATTTTCTTTCTTGTTGTATTTTTCTACCATTTAAACCAATCTCAAAACTCCTGGAACTAATAAGAACAAACTTTGAATTTTTCAGAGATATCGGTAAACATAAAATCAAAAACCATACCATTTTCCTTGGCAGTATTATCGAGTGCCCCCACCTCAGCCAGGCTGGTAGTGCTACGTCCCCTCGTGCCTCCGGAGCCCCCAGATCCCAGGGAGCCCCGCGACGCTCCCGAGCCTTGGGAGCCCTCCAGGATAAGGCTCTGCACCACGCAGGAGTCCTCCTCCACTTGCACCAGTAGCTCTTCTGTGAAGTGAAAAAAATAATTTATTTGCTTCTAAATTTTGACAACGCTGCACTCGAATACGCGTGTATTTTTATATACATATATTATATAGATGTTACCTGTGACAGGTATAATCACGATTTTTTGTGAAAAACGGCGCCATCTGTTGGATAAACATGCTTTAAAAAAACGCCAGCTATTGGATGTAAAAACAACACGCGCTATTGTTGCTCATCTGCACAGACAGATTCACACCAGACAGATTGAGTTTGTCAAACATTGACGTTTCTCTACTTTCTATAAATAAAATATGTATGTATTATATTCGTCACAGACATGTAAACTTTCCTGAAGAAATTCTCTAAATGACAGTGAAAACACTATGAAAATTCGTTAAGTTGTTAAGTTGTTGAGAACTAAGCGCACAAACAGACAGACGCGGATAGCGACTATATTTTATACTATTTAGAGATTAGACATATTTTAATTTGGATGTAAAAATGACTTAAATATAATAATTTCATCATGGGCCCGTTGTTTTACAAAGTTGAATTTTGTAATTTTTTTATCTGCACAGTATTTTAATATTCATTCGTAAGGGAGTTATATAATTTTGTAGCTTTATATATGACCTTTCGATTCCAATGTCTCAAAAACATTGAAGAAATTGATTGTCTGTTCAGGAAAGATTTTCGATATTTCAAAATGTTTGATTAATTTTGCACCAGAGTATGGGAAAATTGAACTTACTTCGGGTACACTGATACCACACCCCCAACACACTTCTATTGATTTATCAGTTCGGTGTTTAGACAAACATTCTGAATACGACAATGTTCATTAGATATTTGAAAGAGGCCTGCAGCGAAATTTTAACGATCTGCATCCATACATTTTTAATTTAGCTTAAAATATTATTTGAATAGTTTTTTCTACCGAAAATACGGAAATTATAGGATTGCTTAGTAATTAATAACGAGTAAAAAAAAAAAACATGTTTTCAGTTAATGACGTCACTGAATCATGAAGATGATTATATAAATCCGTGTTTACAGCTGGTGAAGTCACTATATTGTGAAGATGATTATGTAAATCCGTGTTTTCAGCTGTTCACATTACTATATTATGAAGATGATTATATAAATCCGTGTTTACAGCTGGTGAAGTCACTACATTATGAAGATGACTATATAAATCCGTGTTTTCAGCTGGTGACGTCACTACATTATGAAGATGACTATATAAATCCATGTTTTCAGCTGGTGACGTCACTATATTTTGAAGATGACTATATAAATCCGTGTTTTCAACTGGTGACGTCACTATATTATGAAGATGACTATATAAATCCGTGCTTTTAGCTGGTGACGTCACTACATTATGAAGATGACTGTATAAATCCGTGTTTTCAGCTGGTGACGTCACTTTATTATGAAGATGACTATATAAATGCGTGTTTTCAGCTGGTGACGTCACTATATTATGAAGATGACCCTCTTCACATAAATCTATTTGAATTTTGAATGTATGCAAAACTTCGAAGCGGATATTAACCTACTTCTCGACATCCGATCGAGCTGATACTCGGCAAGTAAACTCATTGTCGATGACAATGCTTCCATCAACAAATTGGTGGCAATAACGTAAACACACACGGATTTCTCTGAAATCGGATGACACTACAGCAGTTATACGAAATATATATACGAAATAAATGTCAGTCCTACCCAATCGGCATTTGGCGAGGTTGTTAGCGTGGTTGACTCCAATTCCTTGGAATGAAGATACAATCCTCAGTCAAACCATTTTTATTTATTTTTTTAAGTTTTAAAATAGATGTACTAAAGCTTAAAAAATCCTACAAGATATTTTACGGGTTGTATACTAATATGAGAATTATTTGTTTTTAAACTGACATTGATTTCGAAGGAAACCAATATTTAATCTTTAATCAAATAGATAGAGATATAATATTTTGACGCCTTGCGTGGTTGAGTGGTTACGTTCCTCGACTACGAATCTGAAGGTCGTGGGTTCAAATCCCGGTATGCGCCAGTAAGTTTCATTAGATTATTATGTGTTATTTCTCAATTTATTAATTCAAAATAATATATGGTATTTTTGCGTCCATAAACTTTCAGTATCCGCTAGGTGAAAGACTACCAATATCCCTGGCTGCAGATGGTTGAGAGCAGTTGGGGCTTTTGTGTTGTATTTGCACAAAAAAGAATAACTTGATATTTTAATTATTTTTTACAATAAAGTGACAGCTTCCTCTACAAATATTTAAGGCATTTAAAATTTTTACTGAACAAAACAAATCATCATGCAAGTTGCTCATTGAAAAACTTTAGAGTGATTTGTTCTACTTATGAATACAAATGTTTGTAGATGGGATGGAGTTTGCACATTAGGAGATTGCTTTACTGTGGATTGAGTCCCATGAAATTAAACTGTTTCTAATAGAAAACCAGGAAATAATAAATTTAAAAAAACCCAGTTATTTTAATTTAATTAAAAAAAAACATATAACTATCGTTACCTTATTTCTAATTCATTGTATGTGTATCGCTAAAGGTACCGAGCATGTCAATGGAAAGTAAAATGCTTCCGCTGAAGGATACTAGATTGTAATTTCGACCCCTTTTAGTCATCCTTATTATACAAGATAATAAAATTTTATTTCATAACCCTGAAATCAATATTCTTTTCAGATTTACTGCCATAATTTATCAGGCCATTTTTCGACGTTGGGTCCAAGGGTCTTAGACCAATAAATTCTAAATTATGCGAATAAAAAGTGTCATCAATGAAAATCGATTTTGCAAATGTCCCAGTTTAGTAAAATGACCAATGAAACAAAAAATACCAAAATTTAGCATGTTGCAATAATATTTGTGCGTATACTTATGTCCCAAAGTGTTATGTGTGTGTTTGTAATGGAAGGCAAACAGTATAGGTGAGCATATACTTATGTCCCAAAGTGTTGTGTGTGTGTAATGGAAAGCAAACAGTATAGGTGTGCGTATACTTATGTCCCAAAGTGTTATGTGTGTGTGTAATGGAAGACAAACAGTATAGGTGAGCGTATACTTATGTCCCAAAGTGTTGTGTGCGTGTAATGGAAAGCAAACAGTATAGGTGTGCTTATACTTATGCCCCTAAGTGTTATATGTGTGTGTGTGTGTATGTAATGGAAGGCAAACAGTAATATTTGTGCGTATACTTATGTCCCGAAGTGTTATTTGTGTGTGTGATGGAAGGCAAACAGTAATATTTGTGCGTATACTTATGTCCCGAAGTGTTATTTGTGTGTGTGATGGAAGGCAAACAGTAATATTTGTGCGTATACTTAGTACCAAAGTGTTATGTGTGTGTGTAATGGAAGGCAAACAGTAATATTTGTGCGTATTCTTATGTCCCGAAGTGTTATGTGTGTATAATGGAAGGCAAACAGTAATATTTGTGCGTATACTTATGTCCCGAAGTGTTATTTGTGTGTGTGTGATGGAAGGCAAACAGTATAGGTGTCGCAGCCAGAGTTAACATTATTACTCCAGTCTGAATAGCCAGGTACTTCCCAACCTTCCTTTACCCTATCTCCTTTCCATCACTATTACATTTGGTTCCACAATTGAGATTTGAAAAATTTGGAGAATCGTGCCAAAGTATCACTGTGTTCAGTTAGCAGGGAGCACTTGAAACTTGATGCGGTATTTACATAAAATAATAAGAGAAGTAAAGACTTACTTTTTTGGAAGAGTAGAGTGTTGGCTGAACCATGTTTTGAAGGTTTGTGTCTCCCTGGAAAAAAATAAATCAATTATTCAATTATTCATTCTTTCTAATAAACTGAAAAATAATGACGTGTTAATTAATTCATTAATTACACAGTTGAGTTTGTTTTTCACCTAAGACGAATACACGTATACATAAGCCAAAAATGTGAATATTTTTAGTGTGCCCTAAATCACCTCGAATATAGGTAATAAGCATAAAAATAGAAACAGCTTGGCAAACAGAGTTACTTTTACGAGAAAGAAAAAAAAGTTAATCCATGGAAACTGTTGCAGTAATTTTAGCCATAAAAAGGTATATTTTTAAAAAGTGGTTCATATATTTCAAATAAATAATACATTTTTAGTAGTTTACATATTTATATACAGGATGTATCGGCAAGTACCCGACAAACTTTAACCAGCTATTCCTTAGCACATTTGGAGTAAGAAATGTTATGGGCGCTTTGCTGTCCGGTAACATTTTTTTTCCATTAAAAACAAAAAATTAATAAAAATTCCACACTCCGTCACTGTCATTTGCATTGTTTCTCGCGTTCAACAGCTGTTATTAGCAAGTGTGTCAAAAAGTGTCCTCGCTCTTTCGTACACACTAAATAATAATAGTTAAAAATGAGACGAATGGTGCCGTGCCATTTCGTTGTGATTGTAAAAGCGCGCCAACGTAGGTACGTACGTACATTATTCAACGAAACTCGAACAAAATATTGCCATATGGGTTTTCAAACTTTGACAAAGGATAAAACATTGGTGACATGTGGTGAAAATATGATAATAATTTTTTTATAAAAAAAATGTTACCAGACAGCAAAGTGCCCATAACATTTTTTACTCCAAATGTGCCAAGGAAGAGCTGGTTAAAGTTTGTCGGGTAGGTACGTGCCGATACACCCTGTATACATAATTTTAATATTTAAAAAAATCTATATCTCCTTTTAAAAACAGTTTTTAGATTTCAGATACGTTCACAAATATTCCATTTATTTGGATTTTGTTGCAAATACTGGGAATACTCCAACTTTTGTTAAAATATGGCAGAGGCCTGAGGAGTTATGTGAAGGTTCTATTAAAGTTCGTTCATCATTTTAGATAACAATAACAGAACTTGAATAGAACCTTTACAGAACTTGAAAATCAACTTTGAAATATTATGAATTGCTCAAATTCTGCGAAACAACCCATCCTATGTTTCCGTATTCACATCTTCGTGCCAGTCAAAATTATCTAAATCTTGAGACAAAAATTCCAGTTGTAGAGATTTGTCATCAAAATATTTCATCATAGTTTGTGAGTCTCAAGTAAAATTGAATTACTTTAAAATATATGTTGAGTCGTGACAACAAACAGGTTGAGAAGCGATGAGATAGAGAAACGATAAAGGAAAGATGAAGGCTAATAAACAATTATTTAATTAAAAGAAAAATCAAATATCAATCCAATACAGATTTATCTGAAATCGTCAATATTTCATTAAACGTTTTCAATAAATCAAAATTGAAAATTTAACATCTGATTGTTGGCACTGAGCTCAACATTTATACTGGAATCTAATATTGTTTAAGCAAACAAACAAATATCAATTTAATATCAGTTGATTGCAAAACCATTCGTTTTAAATGAAGCCAATTGCGGAGAAAACCAATCAAATCTGTCTACATTTTCGGATAAATGTATTTATGTTGGGGTAATGCAAGGATCGCACTAGGACAGTACAAAACTATCTTGTCCCAGCTGTGGACCCATTGTCCCAGTGTTAACTGTAGTTTGGAAGACAGGACAATGAACCAAGACTATCTACGCAGGATAATGTCTTACCCCCACAACACATTGTCCGCGCTGTAGGGTAAATTATAGGGAGTATACATCGCCCGAAAATAATAACAACATTACTTTTACCCACAATTATGTGAGACTGATATTACTGTAAGCCTGCGCTCGATACCTCGCGCGGCAAATATTTCATTCTCTATCCAGTGGTACGCGATCTGTTTTGTTCATAAAGTTATTGTAACGTGAGTTTTGTTAAAATGAAAACTAAATTGAAAATATTCGAATTCTCATTTTTACACACCGAGAGTAATTACGCAACTCTAATTACAATCCTCCAAAGCGTGTTAACACGATTGGACAAGACAGTAGGACAGTAGCCAGTCGCTCCACGCATACGTATCTCGGCTTAAAATATCGCGTAAATGGAAGACTACAATACATATTATAAAATATCTAATATTTTTCGCGAACGTAACGCGCGTCGTTGTATATCCATTATTGCAGCGTTCCTCGTTTGAACTACGGTAGAATTGTTATATTGTCTCGTTAGTTTTCTACCCTGCGCGTGAGTCGCTGTTAAAGGAGCATGGACAGGTATTGTATTGTCTTCTGTATTGTTCTCGTGTGATCCCGGCATTAGTAACGGAGTTGAATTTTAGATTTTTCGCAATGTGTCTTCTATTGAATCTTAAATTTTTTAAATCATATTTAGATATACACTATCGCAGACCCATGAAAAATCTCATTGACTTTCAAAAACAATATATTACCAATTTTCTTTATAATATGATGATATTTTTTATTGACAAGAGATATTTAATTAATGTTATCATATCAATAGTATAATAGAGGATAAAAAATCATGTTACTAAAAAGTATGCTTTTCTTAATTGAATTTCTAGGTAAAGCTGTCGAAAATTTAAAGAAAAATATTCAGATTTGAAATAAATTGATTGATTGATGAATAAAATAATGATTATTTTACAAGCAATAATTATTCGCCTGAAACACTCATCCACATTGAAAAATCTCCTGATAAAAGATACATGACGCCAACGGGACTCGAACCCGTGTCCCTTCGATTTCCGGTCGACAGCTCTGACCACTGAGCTATGGCGGCTTATCTCTTATCCGCGAAATAATTCAATATATACTAGTGTTTCATGCAACAATTACTGCTTGTTACATGTTTTCACCTGAAAACAACCAACTTTATTTTATATGAGAAAGGCATTGTAAGTGCTAACTCTCTCACTAGATGGCGTCGAGACAAATTGTCTACATTTTTTGGTCAAGATACTAGAACTTGTCAAATATTAATTATTATTTTTTTGGGAAACTAATGTTTAAGACTAAACTAATGAGTGTTTCAGGCGAATAATTATTGCTTGTAAAATAATTGTAACCCTTTGTGCTATGCATAAAAAATCTTGTCTTAAAACATTAGTTTACCAAAAAAAATAATAATTAATTAAATAATGATTTTAGTACCTACGTTATAGCTTGTTTGATATGATTTGTACTTAACAGTTCCATTTTTTAAAAATTAAAAGTTTGAACTTGAATAATTTTACGCCTTACGCAGTGATACAGTTTCAAATCACACATGCACCCACGCACCGACGACTGAAATTGATATGTTTAAATAATTATGAATTGTTTTGTGGAATTGCAGACGTCAAGCTGCCACCTCAGCTATTTTGAGGGTCAAAAAATGACAACACGTCTGTTAGACGAAGAGTTATTTTCATTAATTGTTTTTGGTAAGTGTTAAGTGTAATTTTGTATTTATGTGGTTACTTTTTAAGAGCAATGCACAGTAAAAATGTGTATATTCTTAATGTACCTTATATCACCAAGAATATAGGTAATGGGCATACAAATTTGCATGGCAAACGGAGTCTAAAAACAGTCGATTTTAGCGCAATAGTGATTTTTATTTTCTTTTGTTAATAATTTTATAAGAAAGTAAAAACGAGTTTTCCTCAATTAACTTTTTTCTTTTTAAGAATTTTACTAACAATTAGATTTTATAAGTTATTTTTTTATATGCGTTCTTACATTTCAAATGAAAAAAAAAAATTTTCTGGTAATTTGCGCTTGTAAAAATAATAATATAAATATATTATATTTTTAAATATTTATGTTGAGGGATCACAGTAGGATTTATAGGCCCTGTTAGGAGTTCTACCGAGCCGAACCCTCTGATATGAAAATATCTGGAGTCGGTGAATTATTTTCCCATTTGATCTCTGGTGATTTGACGTGTTGTTCTTGTATTGTTTTGTATTTATTTTGCTTGACTAGATGATCATTTGTGGAAAAGTGTGTGGAAGGGTTTAGTTTTCCCTATGGGGAAGATTTAACCCGGACATAATATCGGAAGTATAATAATATAATTTCGGAATCGGTAATATTGTCGTCAGTAATTAAATAACTTTTTATTTTTTTACTACACGCCCTAGTGGGCTGTGCTTTTAAAAAATACAAACTATTTGTATCAAAGTAAACACTTAAAATTAATACAATAAAGAAAAATGTAAATATAATGCCAAAAAGATTGAAAAAAAAATACAGAACAGAATACATATGAATAATGAAAAACACAACAGTATAATGACAAAAAGTTTGCAGAAAACACAGAATAAGATTCATAGTTAAAAATGTGAGCAGGAACTAAGATCCTGACGCATATAATTGAATTTAAACGATTTAACAAAACAAAATAGTAGAAGCGAAGAAGTTATATGGGTACATAGGTCTATTTGTGTCTAGAAGAATAAAAATGATGGAATATACAACATTTATACTGATTAGTTTTAAGATGAAATATATCACCCAGATCAGAATAGTTGTTTCCGAGACTGTGTTACAAGTCCTGGTGTTATTGAAGTAAAAAGGTAAGAAATGTCGACATGATTTTTTGGGAACATGGATATTGATAAATTGAAGTAATTCGGGACAGTCAATTTTAAAATGTAGTATTCTTTGTAACATTATATGGTATAATGTAAACCGATTCGTAGTGATTTATAGAAAATAGAGATTTCACATTACGCTACGCCTTCACAATGATACATATATTTTCTATTTGATTCAATAATTATACATATTTTAAAACCTTATTCGATAATGTGGGTCTCACTATTTGCTTTCCCGGTCTGAGGTCCCGTGCAACACCCACAAGGACAATAGAGGGCTGTTAAATTAGACGTTTTAAAAAAGTTGGTAATAAATTCAATTCTGATACACAAAGAATACACAATGTTAAAAAAGTTACAATAAAGTAACCTTTTTGGTTTAGTGTTTAAGATACTTCAAACGCCTTTCTTCGTTTTTGCCGATAAGTTTCTAGTTGTTTTGTCCTATTTTTATGTCCGATACTAGGGAAAAAGTGTTCCTTTCTTCTGGTCTTTTCTGAATATGTTATTTTATCCATCACTAGCAACTCTTTTAGGATAGGCAAAATCTTTCATAACCCTTGTGAAGGAAAACCATAAAATACGAACAATAAAGATTGTTGCCTTCGTGTGCAATAGTGTATGTCCACTGAACAAATAATCCTTAGAAGTACGATCTCTGCCGATTTGCAAGAAAAATAAAGTCGCTATTTTAAATAAGACATGTCTACTCCTTGACACAGACAGGCCGGTGAGATTGATTATTTGTTCAAGAAATAAATTCAACATTTGAAAATTGTTATAGTTCAAGCTAGAAGACACAGATGGCGTTAATGTAGAAAAATAATAGAGAAGACGTTGGCCTCCAGGCAGTCCTACACACGCTTTCCTAATTATAAGAACTTTTTGTTTAAGGCGATGCCATACGTAGCAATGCAAATTCATGTATTTTTGGTTTGAAAATTTGATCACTTAGAAATGTTTTAGATGCTTCAATTAAATACTGCGAGTAGAACACATCTTGGCCTACTAGATGATCCAGTATTTAGACAAGTCTTTTAATAAGCCTAGAAAAAAATAATGTGTCAGGCCTATAAAAACTGCTTTAAAGTTCAAAATCTCCTACTTACGAACGCATTTTCGGTTATGATTTTATTGTATAACGTGGCAAATTAAGTTCTTTATAAAATGATCGTAAAACAATTAAATATTTGTGCCTGAACGTCCGCAAAATAAAATATAAGGCACTTTTTGGCCATGTTTTTTTCTTGCATAAATCAAAACAGGCGGATGGTGTTAAACAGAAATTTAAAGCTTATCGCCATATACGTAAGGGTTGTTATTGATAGCGGCTCAATTTAAAATATTACACGACGTAGTGCATCGCCTTAAACTAAAATTCAGAGTAAGGAAAAATTGAGCTTTCTTAGGGCATAACACATTCTATCGGTTAATTTATGCAGTGAATGTGTATTGTATCTATAGACAGGACCTTCAGTGAAAGGAGAATCATTGTGGGGAGATATCTTTCTTTTAGTGTTGAGACCATAGATATATCTATGTTTTAGGCCCATTAGAGAAAGATGAGTATGTCTTTGAATTACAGCCTTACTTTCAGCAATTGTATTCAATTTAATACAATAGGCTCTGTACCGAGACCTGAACATGGTTAGATTTGATTAGAGTGATTTTGTGAAAAACCTACGAATTAAAAACAAATTTTTAATATTAATCTCTGACAGTTTAATGATGAAACAAAAGGTTTTGGACATATTCTCTCCGTCACCACTCAAAATATTTAATCGCCAGTTACTACGAAAAATTGGTTCCATCTTAACTCAACAAAATGACAATTTAACACACCTTTAAAAAGTATAAAATCATTAAAGGCGATGAAAAAAACTAACATATAAACTTAACCTAGTTTTCACTTTTCATGACTTTATAGCATTTTAAAATGCAGTCTTACTTTTGCAAAAAGGCACAGAAATGTTTATTTTAGATTAAATTTAAGTAAAGTTTACTTAAATCTCCAATTCTATAAAATGCATGAACTAATAATTTAATTGTTCCACCAAACTTTAAAAGCTTTTACTCCGACCACTCGTTACAAACGAGCGCTCTTTAAATTTCTTCCTCCCGGAAAGCATTCCTATAATAAAACCATCTTCAAATGCCACATTCCGTGTTTCAAATAGGCTATTACAGATTTATTGGTAACACATCACATTTCCATTAGCCCACTAGGTCACCTTTCGCAAATTTTCTTGTTAAACTTTTAATTTATTCACTGTCTGTTTTGCACGTATGGTAGGTATGCATGGTTTTTAAGGTTTTAGTGACTAAAGCCTTTCTATGTAGGTGGGGAAGCACCTGACTATTCAGATCTTGTCACTAAACATGACATAAGGCGGTGCACTACGTCGTGTAATATTTTGAATTGAGCCGCTATCAATAACAACCCTTACGTAGATGGCGATAAGGTTTAAATTCCCGCTTAACAACATCCACCTGTTTTGATTTATGCAAGAAAAAAACATGGCCAAAAAGTGCCTTGTATTTTATTTTGTGGATGTTCAGGCATAAATATTTAATTTTTTTCCGATCTTTTTATAAATAACTTAATTTGCAACATTATACAATAAAATCATAACCGAAAATGGGTTCGTAAGTAGGAGATTTTGAACTTTAAAGCAGTTTTCATAGGCCTATACATTATTTTTTTTCTGGGCTTATAAAAAGACTTATCTTAAAAATACTCGATTGTTTCAAAAGCCAAGATGTATTCTACTCGCAGTATTTAACTAAAGCATCGGAAACATTTCTAGGCGACCAAATTTTCAAACCATAAACACATGATTTTTAATTACTACGTAGTGCATCGCCTTAAGTAAGGGAGATCTATACCTTGTATATACAACAATATACTACATATTATATTAATTAATTGTGAAACAACAATGAAATATTCGTACGCACGCCTAGATTTGAACCCGCGACCTCCGAATTCGTAGACGAGAATCGCAACCACTCAAACACGGAAGCCGCCATTTTCTTTTTGAAAATAGAAAAAATAAAGCAGACTTGCAGATTGATGATGAATTAAAATTTAATTCCAAAACTTTACGGCAGGTGAATGTTTAAAATTTAAAATATTTCGGTAACGCTGGCGTACATCTTGTAATGTGAAGAAAGTTTTCAAACCTGGTAGAGAAAAGGTTAATCCCTAATTCTTCAAAATGCAATAATTGATTCCGACCTCTAATAACCCGAGCTCCTTAGTTCGTGAAGAATTCGCCACCTGTGGAAGGAGATGGAAGCAATATCGCCGGAATGCCACGAGCCCCCTCCTTTACCCACCCCCTGACTCCACCCAGCCCCGCCAATATCTCCCGGAGTCCGCCGTTTACACCTTCAATGGGGTCGGAATGTCCCTGCCTTATTTATCCATTGCCGCTGATGTTCCCATGAGTTTATAATTCCATGGAGTGCGCTACGTTCAAAGGGTGACCGGATAAATCATCAAAATTCATCACATCTTTAAAAAGCTATTTAAAGTCATACAAAGTGATGAAACAAAAACTTAATTTACTGGGTTAAGTAGGTTAGGTTAGGTTAGGTTACGTTTAAATTTTTTTTTCATCGTTTCTAATGAATTTATATCACTTTTTAAAGGTGTGTTGAATTCAGATGTTGAATTCAAACATCTCCAAACCAAATTACACGTAAACAATAACAACAATTCGAATACAAAATAAAATATTAGAATCAATAATTTTATAAAAACCCTTTTGTAACTACGTCCTCCAACTAAATGCATTTATATTGCATATATATTTACAATATTCTCACAATTTACAATATTGCATATATATTTACCTACTCTTTCTATTCTCTATCTATTGACTCCATAGTTTAAAATGTATACAACTTTGTAATTTTTATTCATGTAAATATTCTTTAAGTATCTGTGTACGTCTGTCTCGACACAGGTGTACCCTAGTGAGACAGATGTCGATAAATACACGTAAAAAACTTTTTATTGATAGATAAATAAATAAATTGTCACTGTGTTGAGTTATCATGGAACCGTTCAAAGATATCCCTTATATTTTAGTAAAGTTCTAATCGAACTTATCAACAATTAATAAACAGCAATAATTATTGTTTTTAAGAAAAATTAATCGTCAGAATTCCTCACTTTTTCCAAATTTAAACACATTTTTCTCTTCTTTTACATTAGTCGGATTCCAATGAATTTTGTGTCAAAATTACTCAGGCCACGTATGGCTATATCTGTGTTATTTAGTGACGTCCTCATAAAACTCTTTCTATTATGATCAGACATATTTATAGTATAAACAGCTTTGGAAACAGAGAGTAAAGGAAACAAGCCTTTTGTTTATATTTAAAAGTTTACAACATTCGCTTCTGTATAGTTTGAAAATATTCTATAAGAGAAAACAGCCAAAAAATTCAAGGTTTGCCAAATTAAGCAACCCTTGTTGAGTGATTTCATTGGAAGAAAAATGATTACGACTATTTTTAATCAATTATAAATATTAAGAAACGTGACTGCATGACTATTTCCTAATAAAATATTAGTAACACATGTTCATGCAAGTGGCCTTGTCCGAATAAATATAATGGATGAGATGCGACAATATTGTTTTTTTTCGGAACACGTGTTCCGACTTCCTCATAACATATTCGTGCTTTACCGAAATTTGTGAATTCATTCGTTATGGACCTTCAGTCCCGTTTTTAATCGGAAACGATAATTTGACCCGATTTTTAATAAATTAACAATATTTCATGTTAATAAGTTTTCTTCGTTTAAAAACATTGGCTATGTTTGTTTGCGTTAAACAATTTAATATTTTAAATTTACACAATGTCCCGTAAGATTAAAAACTAAAAGAGTCTTTTTTCTGCTTTCAAAAAAAGTATTTAATTTGGCGATACGTTCTATACATGGTGTTTGGGGTAAAGTGCGCGTAAAAAAGAAAAATAACCTTATTCCTACTTTTTTCCACAGAAGAATATTTATTTTCCCATACAAACAATTAAACTAGTTAAAACAAAATTTCAAAAGATTAGAATTTATTTATCTTTTTAACTTCTACAATCATGTAGAATAATTCCCGAAGTTAGCGCACTTTACCCCCGGATACGTTGTATATACGAATCAAATTGAAATTTAATGTCAAACTAGGATAATTAATTTCTAGGACTGAAGGGTTTACTGATATTTGCATTTACTGCATTTTACAAAGTCGAATTTAAAACCTTCTCCAAAGAATAAAATAAAATTTGTGGTTCAGCGCTGTCCATGTTTTATAATTCCATTCCCAGTTTCCGATCAGAGGGGGTTGGGTGCCGAGGAATTCCAGGGAGGTGCACCCCACTACCAACATCCCGTAAGAATTCTGATCAGGGCTGCCCAAATTACACTCATTTTTTACAAAATTAAATATCAGTTTTTCCCGAGCAAATTACACGTGACGTTTTTTTAAAAAGACTGCGTTAATTTACTATACATATTAACAGTAACAATAATGCGTTATTTCAATACTAACGACATGAATTATCTGTATATCTTATCAAACCTTTGTGGGAAGCGAACACAGCAGCGATTTCACTATGGAGTAATTTCTATTGGCAACTCGTCCAAAAATAGCGGACGCGATGACTGACACTGGTCTCCAGCACCGCGACGGGCCGAGCTAGCCCGAACCGATTCATTCTATTTCCTTTTGCCGAGATTACATCAGCTTGCGAAGTGCTTCGTGTTCGCTTTCCACCTTCGCGTTAAAATATTAATACTAAATTATAAGTGTTAACTGATTGTAAATATAACAGTAAATAACTTTGATAGCGTTCTTATTTGATGTAATATCCCAATTTTGACACCTCCATGCCTTCAAGATTTATGTTGATTATATCGAGAGGACATGTTGTTTAGTACCCCGTGTCGTGTTGCTTTGAGCCAACACGTCTGTTATACCATGTGGTATGTATAGTAGATCGTAGCGCCACCCCTTGCAGTAGTTGTTTGGTACAGACAACTCTGTATGTATGTACTTTGGTATGTTATAGACATTATACTATGTTAAAAATAACATTTTACATTTACAATAAATGGAATATTTGTGGCACATTCCGTAGTGAAAGATACACTCAGTATTGCCCTGGTGAAAGATCACCATTTATAATCGAAACGTTGAAATGCCTTTAGGTGTGTTTAGTAACCAGATCGGATGAGTTAGAGACTTTACAACCTTTTTAAAAATTGAAATTATAATATCCTGTGATTTTAACGGATTTGTGTTTGAATAAAAGAATAAAATAAAACAGCTTGATTTAGCCAAATATCATACGATGTTATGCAGATAAAAATTCTTATTAATCTTTTCTAAAAGGTGTTTAAAACGAATGTACTTTTAATCTTAAATTTGCATAGCAAAATTATTTTATGATTTACTTTAATAAGTAAGTCATTCTGTAGTGGCAGTAAGAGAAAATTTAATTTTCTTTTTTATCTGTAGTTAAAAAATACATATTCAAAATACGAAAGCGTTGCGAAGGTTTGCGGCAACCCTAGTTTCGCGATCGTCCTTTTGAAAATGGAAATGAAGAGATATCCGCACAGAATGCCACCTATCGGGTGAAATGCGCGGCATCCGGAGGCTAACCTCTCTATAATTCTCAATACCCCACAATATCTCCCCTGGAATTGTCGCGCGAAAGCCTCTCATATTCTCATTGCATGAATATCGAATATCCCAACCACCCTACATACAAGGCAACAAGTGGTTGACAAATTATATTACACGGGTTCGTAGAACGTTACATTTTATTGATAATAATATTCTCAATTTGGGAGGCGGGTATCGGTACCGCCACCCCAAGAACCATTTATTGGATAACCAACACCTCTGCCATTGGTCCACCCAAGTGGTTGGCTACGTTAGGTGACTTAGCAAGGGTGCCCGGGTTCATGGGGAGAGGTTTGTCCTGGTCTTGACGACAGATGCGTCTGCCCACCAACTGCGTGGCAGGTCTGATCAGGAGAGACTGGTTGAGGTAGACCCTTTGAAGTCTTCAGCAGGACTCTCATCGCAGTGGGAGGGATGGATGCATACGTTCGTCATTCCTGGACATACTGATCCCCATATTCCTACCCACCCCTCACACCTTTTGGCTTTCCACACAGCATCCCCAAAGATGACATGGGCCTTGAGCGTAATTATTTTCTTCAGGGCCTTCTGTGTGGAGCTAATGTACATAAAAAGAAAAACATAGTAACAATTTGTATTTTATTTCGCAGTCAAAAGATCTCAAGCGACTGTGTGCTATATCGAATGCATGCCGTTGTCGATCTTACGGTAAAATGAAACGTACGAAAACTTCATTCAATTTGGATTGATGAAAATTACGACAGATCATAATAATATTAATAGTATTTTGATGATTTGTATCGAGCCGTTTTTGTGCAAAATCACTTCAAGGGCGCTGGATAAATATATAATACATTACTAGAAATATACATATGTTATTACTGTTATTTATTGATATTTTGTACAGGCAGATAATATTCAGTACCATACTTACCTGGTAGGTCACTTGGGATTAATATTGTTTATTGTTTATTCGAGAAATTTAGATACGGTTCGCACGCACAGGAGATAATTGGACTTTCCGGTATTTATTTTAATAATATGTATTTATGTTCTTTAATGAGTATGTTTAGGAAAGGAAAAGCAAATTTTATGCTAAGCCGTATCAGAGTACAAGGTTTTGATCAGAATTCATCTTCCTAAACGTGATTCGTCCCTCGATATAAGACAGATTTCGACTAAATTATAGATTGAATCATTGAAGATGATATATGAACAACTCTCAAACGAAGAAGTGAAACATAAAAATTAGAAAAATATTCAATGATCTAATTCGACCATATTAACTTCCTTCACAAATATAAAAAAATCTGAAAAATATACTAAGTTCATTGAATTCATTATCACCGACGAGTCAATCTTCCTAGTTTCAACTCGATCGGATGACGGGAAGTGGGTTAATTTCCACTTCCAAGATTTGCATTTATACTATAATTCACGAAAACAAAAGTGAAATTCAAATATTTGTATATTTGTACATGTTAAATGCGTTCAGTTGGGTAGGTACTTGGAAAATGCATTGTAACAATATTTGAACCATAAATAAATTATTGTTCCCAGAAAGAAAAATTAAAAACCACAATAATATTACTACAAAATTTAAAAAAATAACTTATATCATTGATGTCGCTATTCCAAATTCCTGTAATATTCAAAAATCTGGTAATGAAAAAATAAGAAAATACACAGATTTAGGAAACGAAATAAAAAGAATTTGGCATTCTCAGACTATAAAAATATTACCATTCGTTATTTCGGCTACTGGCATTATACCCAGCTCTCTAATTAAAAATTTAGGCGTATTAGATCTTTCAAAAAAATTATATATAAAGATGCAAAAGTCGGTCATTTTGAATACATGTAGGATAACAAAATATTTTTTAAATATTTATGTTGAGGGATCAGTAGGATTTATAGGCCCCGTTAGAAGTTCTACCGAGCCGAACCCTCTGATATGAAAATATCTGGAGTCGGTGAATTATTTTCCCATTTGATCTCTGGTGAGTTGACGTGTTGTTCTTGTATTGTTTTTTTTTTATTTATTTTGCTTATATAATGCACTTACATAATGTTGATTGACTAGATGATCATTTGTGGAAAAGTGAGTGGAAGGGTTAAGTTTTTCCTATGGGGAAGATTTAACCCGGACAACAAAATCGGAAAAAAAAAATAATCTAGAAGAACAATAATATGGGATAAAATATCTTTACTATATTGCCTACACACTCTATAACTCTCTTCCAGATATGTATAAAAACAGCCAGCATTATACAAAATTTCAAAGTAATGCTTTAAAAGAATATTTTTTAACAACATGTAAAAAAGAAAATACGTAATTCTTGTCGTGTTGTATTTTGTCTCGTTTCTTTCCCTCTTCTTTTTTATCCCCTGTATTTTTAACTGAGCACAATCTATTTTTACCAATGTAGTACGTACTTACCGTTTTGTAAATTCCTACCTTGGCTTTGTACTTATGTGTATATCCCTGTCCGTTTCCTTTTAGGATTTCCTTGTTTGTTCTACTTAACATGCCTTTTTATAATTTTGTACTGTTTCGTATGTGAAACGTATAATTTTTAAATCAAAATACCAATGTAAAATTGTACCTTAATATGTAGGAGTTAATACTCCCACCTGTGTATTGTAAGTTCTTCCTCTCCTAAAATTAGTTTTGTAACTCATCGGGATTCTTTTAGCAAAAAAAAACATATATTGAGCCCTGATACTAGCGATGGGTTATGACTCATTTTATTAAGAGCGGGAGTCCCGGTACAAGCTCAACTCTCGTGCCGGAACACTCATGCTCTCAGCTTGTACATCGAACAAGATGCTCTCAGCTTATAAAATGCTAGGCAATAATTTTAAAACTAATGTAATAACATAATCACAACTCTTAATTAACCACGACCATTAACATTCTTTTCACATCTCGTATCGGTTTTCATGCTACGAACTGATTGAATTCTTTCAATAAATTTGAGAGGTTATTTGGGAAAAGAAAACAAGTACAAAATAATTCCAGCGAAATCATACGAGACTAAGTAACTCGATCCTAGTAACTTGATACGTAACTTAACTCGTGCCGGACACTATACGAACGAATAAAGTCAAATTGCTGATCTTTCGTCGTTTTGAGAATATTATCCTTAAACGGAGAAGGTATGTTGTGAGGTTGAAGGTGGTGAGGAGGGAAAGGAGATGGGGAGGTGGAAGGTCGCGTGATGGAAACTCAGGTCTGGCACCTAAACGGGGCTATATTCGTTTCAAGAAACGAACAACGTTTCGTTATTTAAACAGTTAAGGACACACTGGGCCTACGTACGCAACGTGTGCATTACTACATTTCCAGGCCGATGTGTACACTACTTGTCCCACGCACGCAACTCAAACTTTAATCGTACTATCGCGATATTCGATTGATTTTACGTTATAACATTTTGTAACATCTAATCTATCAGTTTTTTATCTCCCATTTTGATAACAAAATGAACAACGAATGCCAGTAAACGCCAAACGCCAAAAAAACCTATCTCAACTCGTTGGAAGGTTCCCGATCAGCGGCATCTTTCTTTCAAAGTCCCACGTCGCATCTGGACAGCGCAGATCAATGTTAGGTGAAGCATCTATTTCACAGAAAATGTATGGATTGTAAATTGTTGTAGCCAGGCCGCTGGCCACGTTCATTCTTGCCCAGTGATAGTTAGGTAAACTGCCATGGATACGAGGCTTGTATATTTTCAGGTTTTAATCATACTTATGCCAGTAAATATTGTTTTATTCCTATATTATTTCACTTAAGATGCCAAACCATCAGGCGAACACATCTCTGATATGTCCTTATTTTGATTTACTATTAATGTAAGTATGCATACATTATTTCGTACTAACAATCATGCATACAGGGACATTGGAGTGCCTAGAATAGTTTTAAAAATAAATGTAACTTCTTTTTACAAACAAATTAGAGTCCTGACGTGCGCGGCTAAGGAGTTTAAACAATCAGTTTTCACAGTCGTTGGGAAAGGGTGGGTCCCTCCCACAATGTCCAAATATCTTAATGCGTTGCGTACATTGATGTAATTTGGTCTATGATTGCGTAAATTGTGTATGTGGTCCCAGTGTGTTTTGCCTTTAATAGTTTCAATGGAATGTATTTGACGTACGGTTTTTATTTAATATCACCGCTAATGATTTTGTTTTCATCAGGAAACAGAACAACTATTAAATTTCGTATCAGCAATCTGTAATTTCCGTTAGCCTCTAGAAAACTGTAATGGATGTCAGAAACTCATTTCAGCAAGTTTAGTGGCAGTGTTAGTACTATGTAACGTGATCCAATTTTGGGTTTCCACCGTGTTGCGCTTCTTTCTTCTTTAGCCAACGTTTCGAGTAGGGCTACAGTCCATCATCAGAGCAGATATGTAGATTGTAGTGAAGTGTGTGTTTATGTATGTAGAAGTGTTGAAGAATTGAAACCGGTCATTATTTGAGATTTATTCTATTAAGTCGTGGGAAGACAAGGACAAAAATCATCGAGGGCGTCTAATTACGGAGGCAATTGAAATCTTGGTAATCGATACTAGACGACTACATCAAAACTAAACGCTAAAAACTATAATAATGTAACCAATGATTAGTATACTGAAATACAGGTCCTAAGAGGATTGCATGCGCAACATTTATTTCTTTCGCATGCATAAACATACACTTCACCATAATCTGCACATAATATTATGTTATTATTAAATCTGCACATAATTGGCAAAAGAAGAAGGAAGTGCAATAACGGCATAGTAACCAAAAAATTAATCACGATAATGCTGTTTGCCGTTATTATGCTGTTTTGTGTCCATTTTAAAATCGAATAGTAGGAAATATGAATTGCATAACATATCGATTGTGCAGAAGTAAGAAAGTATAAAGTAATGGTATTTTTTTAATGATAAACTAATGTTTATAAGACAAGGTTTTTATGCATAGCACAAAGGATAATAAATTATTATAAGCAATAATTAGTCCCCTGTAATATCAATACAAATTGAAAATATCTCCCGAGTAAAAATAAATGCCGAAAATTAAATGCAAAAAAATAAAGTTAAAATATTTCCCCAGCAAATGTAGATATAATATGTCTCGACGCCATCTAGTGGGAAATCTAGCACTAACAAAGCCTTTCCTACAAAAATTATGTTGGTTGTTTACAGGTGGAAAAAATATAATAAGCAATAATTATTGATTGAAGTACTAGTACATATTGAATTATTTGGCGGGTTGGAAATAAGCCAACATACCTCAGTGGTTTAGAGCACCTGACCGGACATCAGAAGGTACGGGTTCAATTCCTATCGGCGGCATTTATTTTTACACGGGAGATAATTTTCAATTTGTATTGATATTACAGGCGACAAATTATTGCTTATAATAATTTATTAAATTAATGGTATTTGAAAGACGGGTGTGTAATAATATAGTAAAGTTGTAATCTCGAAGGTTGTGAACGATTAATACTTGAAGCAGGTGGATGAGTTTGTGTATTTAGGAATTACGAGAGATGGAAAAGCTGATTTATTTATTTATTTATTTGGAAAAGTTGACAGCAAATCTGTAATTATATAATGATACAATAATAATATTATTAATTATGCCAATTATGAACTTTCCACTGATGAATAGTTAATGGTGTTACAATGGTGTACAATGGCATAGAGATGTTCTCTTAAATTAATTTCTTGTTTAGTTAGGAAATATTAAAAATATTAAAATAAAGGAGGGTGGGGGGGAGGAGGGGGAAATATAGGATAAGGATTAAGAGGCAAAGGACGGGAATATATAGGAATTGAACTTCTAGTTTGAGTTTTGTTGAGTTTTTGTTTTATGTCGCGTAAAGTCGAGTTAAATATGTCAATATGGTTATAATTTAAGTTAAAAAAGTGTGTGGATCTGTAGATAAATGAGTTCTGATAAGGACATTGAAAGAGGGTGAATACAAGAAACTCCATTAACCTTTGGAATACCAGACCCCTTTTAGGGAAATCAAAAATGGAATCAAAAATGAACTCTAAAGTGTTTCAAATGTAAGCGATTCTGCTTTAGATTTTGTATGCACTTTCTCATGCCTTACAGGTAAATCGCATGTCAAAAATTCCAGCAGCGCATGAACGGTTTGTCGGCGGAAAAAATTTCTTGTCACTGATTTACGAACGGTTTTCCAGAGGTGGAATCGCGGAACGTGGAACGCGGGAATCGCTAATAAACAGTTGTCCAAATAACCGAAGCTAGCAGTCCATAATGGAGCGTTTATACCAATACTGATGAATTAGCAGAGGAAAGTAGACTGAATTCCATTGAAACGAGATTCCTTACGCATATACGGAGAAAAATGATCCTGTTAAAAAAGTGATTGCATGCCAATTTCCTGATAAAATATTAGTCATTCAGAATGTATAAAGAACACGTGTTCTTTTCCTAATAGATATCATGATGGAATGCTACAATATAAGTATTTATTTATGAATTAACGTCCTTTTTCGGGGCTTTAATATTAGAATATTAAGAAATATACATTATATATTGTACACACTGAATTGCTTCATTAACAACATTTTATATTTGTTTAAAGATAAATTGAAGATGTCCACTGACTTGGCATAATTGTTTTCCTCCATTAATATTCTAGGCAAAGAGGAATACATATGGTAGTTAGTCCCATAATCTCTGCACTGAAATAAATCCTGACTTCTAGTACTACGTTGTGGAATCCAGAAGCTTATCAATTCTAGCAACTAAATCATTTAGAATTTTATACATATAGAAATACCAATTGAGCGAAAATTCTTCTGTCTGTCAGCATCAATATCAGTAGGTATTTGCTTATGAGTGATACTTTGACTCGTTAAATTTAATTGTTGTAGGACCGCGGTCCCATATTTAACAGGAAAACTAATAATTTGACCCGATTTTATCGAGTAGAATACATCTTGACCTTTGAAATAATCGAGTATTTTTTAGATAAGTCTTTTTATAAGCCCAGAAAAAAACAATGTATAAGGCCTATGAAAATTGCTTTGAAGTTCAAAATCTCCTACTAACGAACCCATTTTCGGTTATGGTTTTAATGTATAATGTGGCAAATTAAATTATTTATAAATGATCGGAAAAAAATTAAATATTTATGCCTGAACATCCACAAAATAAAATAAAAGGCACTTTTTGGCCATGTTTTTTTCTTGCATAAATCAAAACAGGCGGATGGTGTTAAGCGGGAATTTAAACCTTATCGCCATCTACGTAAAAGTTGTTATTGATTATTATATTGTTATTGATATTGAGCGGCTCAATTTAAAATATTACACGACGTAGTGCATCGCCTTAATTAACAGTATGTCTTTTCAGTAAGATTTCTCCGGGAATGTTAACCATCTTGAAAATTTAACAATCTCAACGCAGTCGTTCAATATTTATCCATTTTGTTATCTTTATTAAAGGCAGATAAATTTGAACATTTTATTTAGTGCATTCTGTGTAATGACAATTTGAGTATCGTTCAGATGTCAAGGCACCATCTTCGAGAGATTTGATTATGATGACTTCTGTAGGTTAATAGTCAATGCATTAAATTTGAATTTAAGTCTCGGCTCTCGAGTCGGCAACAAACCAAACATTTATTGCCACATAATAATATTATTATATTTTCTGTGCTTACGAGTAAATGGGAACCTCCAGTGTGTGTATTTTATTTTAATTTTATTTATAACTAGCTGTGCAGATAGATAAACAATAGTGCATGTTGCTTTACATCCAACAGATGGCGCTGTTTAAAAAAAAAACATGTTCTTACCTGTCAAAGGTGACATCTATATAAGATAAATATATATAAAACACTCGCGTATTCGACTGCAACGTTGTGTCCAAATTTCAAAGCAATCGGTGAAGCACTTTCTGAGATTTAATATTTTGAACAAAAGAAACACTTACATTTTTATTTATTTACTAGCTGTACTCCGCCATGAGTTACTGTGGCTCAGTATGCCTGTGAAGATAGATAAATAATAGCACGTGTTGCTTTTACATCCAACAGATGGCGCTGGTTTTCAAAAAAACTTGTGTTTCCCTGTCACAGGTGACAGCAATCGGTGAAGAATTTCGTCGATTTCAGATTTTGAACCATCGAATATTTAAATAATATTTAAATAATAACGAAATATTTAAATAATAATAACCATCGAATATTTAAATAATAACCAAAAAATAAGACATCTGCCCTGATGATGGACACTGCAATGCTGTCCGAAACGTTGGCTAAAGAAGGAGTTAGCGCAACACGGCATAATACCCCAAAAACTAATAACAAAAAAAAAAAAAAAAAAAAAAAAAAAAAAAAAAAAAAAAAAAAAATTAACGGTCTTATTAAGAAAACGTGGTGAAAATTTTATTCATTTGATAAACGACTGTGTAAGAGAAAACATTACTTATATAGAAACTGACATAAAATAGTTCATGGAAAGATATACACAAATATTTCCAAGGTATTTTTAATGTGCTATAATACTTCCTCTTTTTAAAGATGCCGTAAAAACAAATACCATAATTAGAAAAATAATCCTGAAAGAACCCATAAGATCTCCATAAAAGAAATTTAAAAAAAAATCAGCATTATAAAACTGTACTCAAAAAATGCACTTCTAAATTTTAAAGAAAAATATGAGTACCTTGCTGAACAACACACCTACACTACAAGGACGAAATCCTCAAATCTACTAAACATTCCAAAATTAAATACATCTTTCGGCCAGAAAAACCACTATTTCCATGCTATAAAATAATATAATGCCCTTCCTATTGAAATTAAAAACACCATGGATATAGAAAAGTTTAAAAAAGACATCAAATTATGGCTAAGAATGAATTCCTGGATCATCTTAATTCTCTCCACAGCAAAATTAAATTCACAATGAAACTGGAAAACGAAGATAAAATCCTGCCCTTTTTAGATGTGGAGGTGATGCGGAAACACGATGGTAGCCTAGGGCATACTGTATATAGGAAACCAACCCATACGAATCGGTACTTACACGCTGATTCGCACCACCACCCAGCCCAGAAGAGAGGACTTATCCATACATTGGTGACCCGAGCGACCAGAATATGTGAAGAACATAAAATCGGAGCGGAACTTACGAAGCTGACCGATGCACTGGAGCGTAACGGCTACCCAGCAAGTCAGACAAGGCAAATCATAAGAGCCAAATCTGCACCAAACGAAGACAGAATTGAACAAAAGTCGAAAGGCTGTGCCTTCCTGCCTTATGTGCACAATGTGACAGACAAAATTGCCAGGCTATTGAGAAAGGAAAATATCAAGACTGTCTTCGGAACAACAACAAAGATACAGGACTTACTGAGGTCTGCAAAGACTAAGTTTCCTCTGGAAACAGATGGAGTGTATAAACTCAGCTGTTCCGGATGTGACAAGGTCTATGTAGGCCAGACAGAGCGGACTATCTCCAAAAGGATTTCAGAACACTTCAGAGCTTGTAAACTCGGCCACCCTGACAAATCGGCAATTGCCGAGCATTTGATTGACACCGGGCATTACTTTGGATTTGTTCCTGAAATCCTGGGGAGACCGAAAACTTATAGAGCACGGCTGATTACGGAGGCCATTGAAATTCATAAAAATCCCGTAAACATTAATAGAGACGATGGAGCTAAGCTTAATAGTTCTTGGTATCCGGCAATTGACGGATACACCAGAGCTAAACGAAGAAAACCACTTTAAATAAAAAAATTAAAAAAAAATAAAAAATAAAATGACACGTTAATGTTAGCTCAGAGGGTTGGAGCTGGCAACACGGTATCACAACATCATACATAAGCTCACATTTTAACACAACCTCAAATAACACATCTGCCCTGATGATGGACACTGCAATGCTGTCCGAAACGTTGGCTAAAGAAGGAGTTAGCGCAACACGGCATAATACCCCAAAAACAAATAACAAAAATACTTTTGGCCGTGAAAATCTTAAATCATATTTGTTTTTATTTCAGTCATGAAAAAGTTTGACTAAAAACAACACACTTATTGTTACTTCAAACGTTGTAAAATTGAGAGAATGCGAAATTTTAACAACACATTCCTTTTATTTAGGGTATCTGCAAGAAAACAGTCACCTCAGGTTTAATCTCATTTGTACAGTAAAAAAATATTAAAAATATATTACAACAGTTCCCAGAGAACAGCAACAAAAATAAGATTTTGAATTCATTGTTAGCGCAATATAAACGTTGATTTATATGATTTATATTTACCTAAATAAAACATATATACACACATAAAACATTTGTGTTATTAAAAAAACATAATTTTCATAGAACTCTTATTAAATTCACGAAGTAACAGTCGTCAATGAAATAATGTGTTCGAAATAACCTAACTATTTCAAGACCGGAAATTTCACGTCAAATTTCACTTTGTTAAAAATTGTTGCCAGTTCTTTCGGAGCTCAGTTAAAGATATTTTTTTATTAGTACCAACTCGAATCAAAACTTTTACAGTCTTTATAAAATGTGTAACCAAAATACCGTTTGATGAATGTGATGTGGTTTTTTCTTTAATAATGCCGTGAGTAGGTATTTAAAAAAAGAATCACAAAAAAGAGAAAGTTCTGGGGGCTATCGCTAAATACGTCCAGAATCTTGCCACTACAGTTTGTGTAAGTTAATAATCGACGGATCCACACAAGAGGTTGGGTTTACTAAGTCAATGTTAAGAGACCAGTGGTTCCTGACATCATTTGGAGTAAAAAATGAAACCGAAATTTTCGTCTTCAGTGACGTTTTTGGTGTTTTTTTGAATTTAAAAAAAATGAATTTTTACTCCAAATAATGTTTGTAATCACTGATTAAAGTTAGCAAGTACATCTCTTAACACCCTGTAAAAAGGGGCTACAGGAAAATGGTACAAAAGTCGGTGATTCCCGTGGAAGACATGGCACGAACAAATGAATTAAACATTTAAGATTACTTAATTTTATTGGGATTACTTTCGAAGGTTATGTCAATCAATTTAATATATCATTGAAGAAGAAGATAATACTAATAAATTTGAACGAAACATGAAACAGAACAAGAAACAGACGCATACGTGTCTTATTATGTCACGTTTCTGAATCGCCCTGGTGTAAGACCACCGGCATAGTCCAGTGGTAACGCATTCGACTGCCATTCCGAAGGTCGCGGGTTCGAACTCGGCGTGCGCAAATAAATTTTATTTGATTAATTTGTGTTATTTCACAATTAATTAATTAAAATAATATATAGTATATTTGCGGCACGTTCCAGAGTGGAAGATACTACCAGTATCGCCCTGGTGTAAGACCACCATTCAGAATTGAAACGTTGCTCCAAATGGCTTTAGCCGTGTTTAGTGACTAGATCTGAATAGCCAGGTACTTCCCCACCTTCCTCTTTCCCTTCCCCACTTACCTTCAGCCTCACAACATCCCCCAATTGGGGATGCCATAGTCTCACTGGCTCCAGACGGGAGCAGTTGGGACTCTTGTGAGGTATTTACTATAAAAAAAAAAATTCAAAATTGAAACGTTTGGTGACCAGATTTGAAAAGCCAGATACCTCTCCACCTTTCTATTCTCTACATCCCTCCCCTTCCCACTACCTTCAGCCTCACAAATGGACCCTGGCGGATGCTGGCTTACCGGTGATCTCTTACCGTGATCGCTCCAGACGGTTGAAAGTTGAGTTGGTGTGTATGTTTTTTTAATTAGCTTCTCACAGGAGACGCTAAGGAAAATAATTTCCCTTAAGGCGCATGTCTTTGGATATGCTGTGTTGAGGGTATTCCTTACAAAGGAAGTAGAGGAAGTTTTGGGAAGAATAAATGTATGAGAAGTGAGTAGAAATCTGGGGGTCAGAGAGACAGAAGCGACGGACGATTGTATTCATCGCTCCCACTGCGATGCAAGACGATGGGTCGACAGAATGCTACTGGAGAGATAACAAGATCTTCCTTAACCAGTCTAATCGAAATCCGGCCACAGAAGGTGGGCAGAAGCATCAGCCGCCAAGACCTAGACAATATTCAACCAATGAACCCGGCCACTCCTGCTGAGTCACTAAACGTAGCGAACCACTTAAGTTGACCAAGGCAGAGGTGTTTTTTGTCTAATGAATTGTTCCCGGGGTGTCGGTAAATCAAACTAACAAAAAACGTTTATGAAGATGGTGGCACAGTAGTTATAAATAAGAAAAATAGTTTCTTTCACATTAAACATTTCCCCTGTATTACAATTTGTGATGCCATAATCTCACTGGTTCCAGATGGTTGGGAATTTTGTGCGGTATTCACATAAACAGTTAACTGTAGTACCACATCTCACCATAAGCCGATAGTATTATGAATACGAAATTAAATTTGCATAAACTCTGAGAAGAAAAAAAGATTTTTTAAAATTTGAAATGCTTTAGAAATTAAATGACCTTTCCACAAGTAAAAAAGTTTTTAATGAAAAAATTGTACATTCATTTAAAAGATTGAAGTTTATCAACGCCCTGAGAGAGTTCACTAATTGAAAAATTTAAATGAACTACATTATACACTTTTCCGCTTTTCTGGGTTAATCGTCAGGCTTATAAAATCTATTATAGAAGAATAATTACCAACTGAACAAAAGTTTGAATTTTGCATTTTAATGCATCATCTCAAAGATTAAGAGTTTAGTAATAAAAAAAATCATATTTTTTTAAGCATTTAACTCCACGCAAGTATGTTCTTCATTTTTGATGTTTTATGATTTATCTAGAAGTTTTTATCGTTTCACATAGCAGTATTTAAGATATTCAAAATTGTATTAAATATTTGTGAATGTTGATTTAATAAGGGGTGCACATTAAACGCTATCTGCCTGCCCGGTAAGGAATACCGTGTGTGTTGGTTAGTGGATGATTGGATTATGGATTATTCGATCAGTCTGCCGTACCGTGGAGATCACTAGACGCTACTTCCGGCCACGTGATCCCCAGTGGGGTGTCTCTTCCGGTCCCTGAGAGCCTTTGCAGGTACTACACACGTCCGGTGTCCGATATCCGTGTCCGGTCATAGCCTGCGGTTAAGGTAAGGGTGGTTTACCGATATAAGAATGAGTAGGAGTTAATGGAGACTGAATGATTGATTGAAGCCTAGATCTAAACGCTCAGTATGTCAATAAATAAGAGAGAATGTATAAATCAAAGGTTTATAAATGACGCAACTGGTTAATATTTAAAAATACCTTGAAGTTGTATTGTAGTATATATACGAGTATATTTGCTAGGTGATATGATTTGATACTTCTTGCAGTGAAGTTGTGTTGAATTTTTAAAAAATTGTATGTAAATAATATTTGATTTAAAAATTGATTGTTCTAGGGCCTAGCATAGCCACATCGATAAATAGTTGCCATATGATAGCAAATTGCAACACTGATGTATTTGATCTATTATATAGACGTTTTGATAGACGAATGACACATTTTTATCTATTACGTAGACGTTTTGATACGTCAAATGACATTGTATCTATTATGTAGTTTTGACACATTTTATCCATTATGTAGAATAAAGAATATATGACGCAAATGTGAATGGTAGCGGAAGTCGTGGACGCTCGAGGAAGACATGGCACAATCAAGTGAATCAGATACTGGATTCAGACCATGTTAAGAGTCAGAATAAAAGAAGAGTATGTATGAGACGATGTATGTGTGCCAAGACCAAGTTGATTGGCGGTCCTCTCTGACTACCCCTGCGGAGAAACAGCACGATGGTTAGTTCGTTAGTTAGTTAGTTAGAAGTTTTGATAGTCCATACATTTTGTCTATTACTTAGACGTTTTGATACATAAAATGACATGTTATCTGTTATGTAGACGTTCTGATAAGTCAAATGACACATTTCATCTAATGTATAGACGTTTTGATACGTCAAATGAGTCATTTTATCTATTTTGTACGAGTTTTGATACGTTAAATGAGTCATTTTATCTATTATGTACAAATTTTGATACGTCAAATGAGTCATTTTATCTATAATGTACGAGTTTTGATACGTCAAATGAGTCATTTTATCTATTATGTACGAGTTTTGATACGTCAAATGAGTCATTTTATCAATTATGTACGAGTTTTGATACGTCAAATTAGTCATTTTATCTATTATGTACGAGTGTTGATACGTCAAATGATACATTTTATTTATAATGTAGACGTTTCTATATAGGCCAAATGAAACATTTGATTCATTACATAAACAGTTTGATGGGTCGAATGACACATTTCATCTAATCTGTAGACGTTTTGATAGTCAAATTACACATTTTATCTATAACTTATATATGTTAGTTCCCAATCAATCATCATATACCAATGTCAACGACGCAAATTTTTTTTATTTATTTTTATTTTTACTGGAAAAACTTTTCTTTAATTTTTTAAGGTTCAACCCATCAATGTAATATATCATAGAAGAAGAAGATATTACTAAACGAAACATGAAACAGAACAAGACAAATAAAAATAAATAAAAAAATAACTGTCAACTAGGAATCGAACCCAGAATCTCTTGTCTTGTCTTGTCGGGACAGTGTCTTAACCACTGGACCATTGGGACGTAGTTATTAAACGTCGATCTCATATTTCAAATTCAGAATCAACAATATTGTCTTGCAACAAATTTTTCCTATATTTTTATATTTTTTTAATGATTCTAAAGAATTAGTTTGTAATTATTGAAGACAATATTAGCGATTTAAAAACGAAAATCTGAAACAGAAAAATCAGAAAAGGATACGGTCACATCTAGGACTCGAACCCAGGACCCTTGTCTTGCCGGGACACCGCTCTACCAACTGAGCTAATGGGACCCTATCCCCCTCGGTCACTTTTAACTGTATCATACTTCGAATAAGAACTACCAACATTGTCTTCATTTTTTCATCGCACATTTTTTATTGGCAACTATCTTTATGTATGATCGCAAGATTCAACCCGAAATAAATGCAATCTAGATAGCGTCCTTTTAGATAAACCTATCTTATTTTTTATTTTTATTTTTATTTATAGTGTCTTTGATAAACATATACAATTTTTATTTTTATGGGATACCAATTGAGTTTTCCAAAAAGTCTAAATGAATATTCATTTTTTTATTGGAACAACTTTTGTTTTTTAATCACCTTTGAAGGTCATATCCATCAATGTAATTTAACACTGAAGAAGAAGTTAATACTAATAAATCTTAACGAAACATGAAACAGAACAAGACAGAGAAAAATGCAAAAAATACAGTAAAAAAATACAATTTTTTAATTTTTATAGAATTGGATGGAATAAGCATTCCAGGGTTAAAAATTACAATCTAATAAATTTAGTTGCAAACCCGACAGTTTGTACGAGCCACCGATACCCTTAGGGGCCTAATTTAATAATTGTGTTAAAAAGGCTGCGCATCGCTGCCTTAGTTCATTAAACTATTTACCACATTAGATAAACTAACGTTAGTTTTTCTAGGGAGTATGATATTTTGATAGAGTAATCTTTCCGGTAAATTAAGTCCAGGGGTAGTAAACGTGGCACATATCGCTAGTTCACTTGGCTACCCTCAGTCCTTCAAGGCCAAGGGGAGTGGAAGGGGCATACAAGTTATAATAGCGTTACTTATGTTAGCTACAGAATCCCCACTCCCCGGAACCGGTGGACTATGGCATCCCCAATTTTTATTAAGTGTATTTTATTAGTGTAAGTTATGAAATTTAACTCTCCGCGAGATATGTATAAAAACAGCCAGCATAATCCAAAAAAAGGCTTTAAAAGAATATTTTTTTAAAACATAAAAACGAAAATACGCAATTATTGTCGTGTTGTTTTTCTCTCTCTCTCTCTCTCCTTTTCCATCCCTGTATTTGTAATCGAGCATACTCTATTTTTACCAATGTGGGTAAGTAACTTCTTCTAAATTCTTTCCTTGGCTCTGTGCTTATGTGTATATCCCTGTCGTCTGTTTCCTTTTTTGTTTTATTTAACCTCCCTTTTTCTATTTGTGTACTGTTTGGTATGTGAAACTTATATTTTTTATATTAAAATATCAATGTAAAATTGTACCTATTAACTCCCACCTATGTGTTGTAAGTTCCTCTGATCTTACAATGAGTTTTGTAACTCATAGGGATTGCTATACCAATAAATAATAAAAACATTTTATATCTGGTGTACATCTATTCTTTTTTTAATTTTTTTTTTATAGTGAATACCTCACAAGAGTCCCAACTGCTCCCGTCTGGAGCCAGTGAGACTATGGCATCCCCAATTGGGGGATGTTGTGAGGCTGAAGGTAAGTGGGGAAGGGAAAGAGGAAGGTGGGGAAGTACCTGGCTATTCAGATCTAGTCACTAAACACGGCTAAAGCCATTTGGAGCAACGTTTCAATTCTGAATGGTGGTCTTACACCAGGGCGATACTGGTAGTATCTTCCACTCTGAAAACTATTATAAAAACATTCTATTACTATTTATTATTACTAGTTACTATAACTAGTTTTTACACTTCACAACATTGAGACATAAACCACGAAAAACTGCAAGACTTTTTATCAACAAATCTTTTTACGAATCATCCAAATATTATTATTGAACATTTTGAAACTTTTATAACAAATATTGTTTTGTGTTGCCGATAAATTTGTCTTAGGAAGCCTTAAATCGTTGCAGCTTCTCGTAGGATAGCCATGGACTGTACTATTAATACTAACATTTTTAAACATATAATCTGATAACGTTTTATTTTTTAAATTGTAAATTAATTCTAGGGTATTATAGAACAAACATTGCCACACACTTGTGTAGAATATTGAGTTGGCTTTGTGAGGTGATAATTAAATTGTTTTAATTTTGGTGCTTTGTGAGGCTGAGGGGAATAAGATGGGGAAAAGGATGGATGGAAAGACCTTGGCTATTCAGAACTAAAACGATTTAAGTCATTCCAAGTTTTTTTTTTGATTCTATCGATTGGTTTCTAACCAAGGCGATACCAAAAGTATCTTCTACAGTAACATTTTTCTCCGCTAATTATAAAAAAGTAACATAACCACAATTATTATAAAAATCTATAACAAAACATTAAACAGCTGATGTAACTCCCTAGTGCCCAATTTTTTTCAAAATTTTCCCTCAAATTTGAACATCAGACTCAAATCTAAAAATGTAAAATCTGTAAAAAAATCAACTCAAAAATGTGATGTAAATTCACCAGTTTCCGGACACTATGTACCCATACATAGAAATCTTACTAATGAACGTTTTGAATTTTACACAAACTTATGGAAAAATACTCTCGTCCAGGCTGTCGCCCATAGGCAGGGCGTACATATATACGGAGAATTTCCCTAAAGACACTGTAGTACAAGTGCTATGTTAACCATTTTATTTATCCCATATTAAATTTTATATCATGTTTGTTTTTATATGGCAGAGAGTGTTTAGCATTCGCCGCTCTGTTCAGCTGAATTAAAACAAATATTAATTTTGATTTCAGGAATATATGAACGAGTAAAACCTCAAATAGTAATATTTAATCGCTGAAGACAATAAAAACTACTTTCGTACGAAAATTTTAAACACAAAAACCAGTAAAAGATTCGGTCGCATCTAAGAAATGAACCCAGGACATGAGCCTTGTACGGGGATTGGTTCTACTGCTGAGCTAATTCGATCCTACTCCCTTCGGTCATATTTAACTGTACCGTTTGATTAATAATTACCTTAAGCATGTTTTAATTTAATATCTAGAATCTTTTATGTATGATTGCAAGATTCTTCGAGAATTCTTTCGTCCAGTGGTAACGCATTGGACTGCCATTCCGAAGGTCGCGGGTTCGAACCCGGCGTGCGCAAATAAATTTTATTTGATTAATTTGTGTTATATCACAATTAATTAATCAAAATAATATATAGTATATTTGCGGCACGTTCCAGAGTGGAAGATACTACCAGTATCGCCCTGGTGTAAGACCACCATTCAGAATTGAAACGTTGCTCCAAATGGCTTTAGCCGTGTTTAGTGACTAGATCTGAATAGCCAGGTACTTCCCCACCTTCCTCTTTCCCTTCCCCACTTACCTTCAGCCTCACAACATCCCCCAATTGGGGATGCCATAGTCTCACTGGCTCCAGACGGGAGCAGTTGGGACTCTTGTGAGGTATTCACTATAAAAAAAAAAAATCTAGATAGTGTCTTGGAAAAATAAATCCATTGCTATTTTGATGTGCGACATCTATTGAATTTTCCGCAAGTTAAGGATGAATATGTTTTTATTTTAGGATTTACTTAATGAGTAAAACCTAATATTGTAATATGTAATCATTGAAAACAATATTAGCGACTTTCAAACGAAAATTTTAAACAAAAAAAGATACTAATTTTTAATGAAAAACTAATTTTTATAATACAAGGTTTTATGCATAGCATAAAGGATAACAAATAATTATAAGCAATAATTATTCGCCTGAAATATCAATACAAATTGAAAATATCTCCCGAGTAAAACAATCTCCAGAGTTGGCGGCATTATATTTTCTCGGGATGATATTTTCAATTTGTATCGATATTACAGGCGACTTATTATTGCTTATAATTATTTGTTATCCTTTATTCTATGCATAAAACCTTGTCTTATAAATATTAGTTTATCATTAAAAATAATAATATTTGATAAGTCAAAATATTTCACCAACAAATGTAGATATAATGTGTCTCGACGCCATCTAGTGGGAAATTTAGCACTAACAAACCCTTTCCTACAAAATTAAAGTTGGTTGTTTACAGGTGAAAAAATATAATAAGCAGTAATTGTTGATTGAAGTACTAGTACATATTGAATTATTTGGCGGGTTGGAAATAAGCCGACATATCTCAGTGGATATAAAGCACCTGACCGGACATCAGAAGGCACGGGTTCAATTCCCGTCTACGGCATTTATTTTTACTCGGGACATATTTTCAATTTGAATTGATATTTCAGGCGACTAATTATTGCTTATAATTATTTGTTTAAAAAAAGATACGGTCGTATCTAAGGAAGATGCATTTTTTTATTAGATCGTATTTCGCTAAATTGTATTCAATGATTAAACGAACATTATTATCAGTCGTGTAAAATTGAAAACACGTTTAATTAGTAAGGCGCAGAGAGTATTAATCACTTTATTGTAGGGGTGCTAGAAGGGGCGCAATGGGGTTCTAGTTGGGATGTTAGGGTGCTAAGGTTCTAGTATGCGGTTCTATAGTGTTACAGTGCCATACCTGCTAATTTCATCATTTGTAAGATGGATCGGGCCATTATTGTAGGGTTTTGTTTCAAGGACCCATGAAACCTATTCACGCGTTAAGGTCGTAAATCCTGAAGGTGTGACGTTCATCATTTACGACACTTATACGTTTTATATCTCATTAAAAGAAACACTTAGATTATGACACTGACTGGTAAGAAGTTAAAGTTCCCCAGGCAACCCAATTCGTGAAATTCGAACGAAATAACGCACTACTTACGTTGCTCGTGATAATGTCGAAATTGCCACACAAAAAATTGCTATGAGTCATATTTTTTTTATATATATATATATATATATATATATTTTATTTATTTTTGTGAAGTTCAGGCACAAATAAAAGTTTAAAAACTTAAATATCCACATTCTACATCAAATTATTTAACAAAAAAACGTCCTGTTCAATTCTGTAAGGTAGATAATACATAAACTGGGCAATGAACTATTAGATGTCCCTGATATTATAGATTTAAATTATTCAATAACAATGTTTTATGTGGAAACTTCACAAGTTAAAAATGTATTTATTCATGTAAAATTGTAAAACTGTTTGTTTCCTCAATAAACTAAAATAAAATAAAATACAAATACAAATATAATAAAATACTGTCGTGTTCAATTCTGTTATGTAGAGCAGTGTTCCGCAAAGTGTGCTCCACGGCACACTGGTGTGCCGTGGCCATTTGTAAGTGTGCCGCGAGTCCCGCGTCACTTCTCACAAAGTGCTCTGTAAATCGGTCTTTACTTTTCTGTGCGGCGCGGCGGCCGGAGGTGGCGTGGGTGGGACTCGATCGCTGGGAAGTGGCCGTGTGCTACGCCGCTACGCTACATTATCACGTGTGCTACACTACATAAGTGGGGTGCTATTGCTACATTATCACGTGATTGCGCACGAGCTATTGGGGTGCATGCGCGTGACAACATAACATTAAAAAGATTTCAACATAAAATTTAAAAAAGAAGTATGGGTAGCAAAACTTGCATATCTGGCGGACATATTCGCTAATTAAATGAGCTGAACAAAAAAATGCAAGGAAGAAATTGTAACATTTTAACGTCTTCGGACAAGATTGAAAGCTTTCGCGCTAAGTTGGTGCTATGGATCAGCCACGCTACCAATGGTAGTAACGAAATGTTTCCAAATGTCATGGCTGCCGATTCAGAAAAAAAAGTGCAGGCTTTGATAGTGAAACACTTGGAGCTGTTAGCAGAAAAAATGAACTCATATTTTCCTAAGTGTAACCTGCAACCTATGGACTGGGTAAGAAATCCATTTTCGGAAAGCATTTCCCTTGGACATTTACCAATAAACGAGCAGGAAGAATTCATGGAGCTTAAAACTGATCGGACACTAAAATTAAAATTTTCTGAAACAGAGTTAGCACATTTTTGGCTCCACGTAAAAAATGAGTATCCACTGCTGTCAAAGCGAGCTATTGCAATTCTATTACCATTTGCCACGACCTATTATGCGAATTGGGGTTTTCAACTCTCACAACGATAAAGTCAAAAAAAAGAGAACGCCTGAGGACGATCGACGAAGAGATGCGAGCAGCGTTATCAACGATTGTTTCAAATTTTGATCGTCTGTGTTCAGTTAAACAGGCTCACATTTCGCATTAAACATCTTTTCATGTTATATTGATTTTAATAATAAATATTAATAAAACATTGTTTTTGGTAAATTTTGGTTCGGAGTGGCCACGCTTATTACGAATAATTTTTAGAAAAAAACTTTAGATATGCCGTAATTACTATAAAATGAAACTTTTTGACTTGGTGGTGGCGGAAAAAGATGCATTTTAATTATCAATTGCGTAAAATTAAAATTCACTTCTCGAACCGATTCGGTGACAGTTCGCGGTCATTCTGTCACTGTTATGTGATAAATATCAATCATAATTACACAAACCCGGCTAGACAAACCCTGCTTTGCCAAACAAACCATTCAAAACCTGGGATGTTTTTTTAAATTATGATGACATGCAGCTTTCGTAGTTTAACCTCAAAGTTCGCCGTTATTCGTAATAAGCCTAGCCAATCCTATCCAAAATTTACCTTGTTTTTTTTTCTTTGGTGTACCGTTAAAATTTCTTGATTAGTTAGGTGTACCGTGAACATAAAAAAGTTTGCGGAACACTGATGTAGAGAATACATAAACTGGGAAATGAACTATTAGATGTCACTGATATTATCGATTTAAATGTTGACACCTTTGAATGTGGCTTAGTAGGTACAGCACTTTTAGTTAATGTAAATAATGGGTAATCATAATTTATGGAAATGCCCCCGCATACCAAATTTCTACCGATTTATAACCAGTTTCTCGTAAACTTTTTAAGTTTTAAGTTAAAAAAATAATGTTATTTTTTAAGATAATATCTAAACATTTGTTACGCCGAAACGTTAATTATATGAAATTCCCTCGATAGAAAAAAATCGCAAAGTAAGCTCCGAAAATTATTAAAAACGCGTTTTGTTCTGTTATTTGTTATAGGCATTAAAACAAATCACAGTGTATCTTTAAATGCAACTAGCATTTTTCGAGAGATTTTTGCTCTATTTCAAACGAGTCGTGTGTTATTAAATATTTTCACCATTTTCGCTTAATTATTATCGTTTTTTTAATTAGCGCTCCCTCTAACATTCGTATTTAAATAAATCCATTTCAAACCAACTTTGAACGCTTACTACGGGGCCATAAGTATTCACAATAACTTATGTAAGTAATGTACTTACTTAGAAAAAACATTAAAAAATTATGCATAAGTAGAAGATTTTACGCTACAAAGCATTATTATGAAAATAGATTTTATTTATTTTTTAAGCAAAGGCAAGTTCACCCTACTGTTGAATTTGGTAGCCACCTTTTGTCTGGAACCCCAAATTAGTTAACACCCCTGGAATCTGTGCAGAAACGGGTTTTCTGTTTGATAAATTCTATTATCTTAACAAACGGATTTTTCTACTGATATTTCAATGGAAGCTTGAAGCTTCGACGGCCGGCGTGGTCTAGTGGTATACGCTTTTGACTACAGATCCGAAGGTCGCGGGTTCGAACCCGGCGTGCGCAAATAAATTTTATTTGATTAATTTGTGTTATTTCACAATTAATTAATTTAAAAATAATATATAGTATATTTGCGGCACGTTCCAGAGTGGAAGATACTCTCAGTATCGCCCTGGTGTAAGACCACCATTCAGAATTGAAACGTTGCTTGAAATGGCTTTAGCCGTGTTTGGTGACCAGATCTGAATAGCCAGGTACTTCCCCACCTTCCTCTTCCCCATCTCCCTCCCCTCCCCAATACCCTCAGCCTCACATCATACCCCAATTGGGGATGCCATAGTCTCACTGGCTCCAGACGGGAGCAGTTGGGACTCTTGTGCGGTAATACTGTAAAAAAAAAAAAAAAAAAGCTGCTCCGTATCGTCATTGATCCTTTCGGCAACGTTGCATAATCGGAAACACGCCAAACACGCGCCCAGCTTTGTACACAGTTGAAATTTGTAATATGAGAACGGGTCGTTTCTCCGACTTGTCTTGAGTTCAACAGCTCGGCTGGAGAATGATTTTCCGGCCTCTATGTTTCCTTCTTTGCATAACATGTATCTTTTCGAAACCCATGATTACTCCTTCCTCTCCTCTAAAAGATCCTCCACAAAGCACCCCGAAAGATGACATAAAAAAAGGCCAAGACGTGTTCTACACGTAGTATTAAATCAAAGCAATTTTGTTATGCGTCTTCTTAAAATAGAATTACATCGCAAATTATCTATTATTGCAAAAATGTAAATGAAATGCTATGCGTTTTGCGGACTTTTAAATTTCAGGCGCATTGGGCTAAGCTTCCAACAAGCAGTATTTTTGTATTAGGATTACGGTTGTACCTGTCTTCCCAATTCCCCCAAAATGTCACTCCATGATTTGTAAATCCTGTACCCTGAAAAAGCTTTCAGCGTCCACCCCTATATTATAAGAGGGCCCAGATTAAGGGGCAGATATTGAGATAGGACCGTCGAACCCTACGGCAGGAGTGTTTTATGGCACATTCATTTACTACCCGGTTTCGCCAGTGATTTGGATACTTGTGTTCATTGGATTCCTCAAATTTTGAGTCGCAATTGCTCCCATCCATCTAGAGCCAGTGAGACCACGGCATCCAAAATTAGGGTATATTGTGAGGGGTGACCGGAAAAATCATCACAATGATAATTCATCACATCTTTAAAAAGTTATATAAAGTCATGGAAAGTGATGAAACAAAAACTTTACTAACTGGGTTAAGTAGGTTAGGTTAGGTTAATTTTTTTTCATCGTCTCTAATGCAACTATATTACTTTTTAAAAGTGTGTTGAATTGTCACTATGTTGAGTTATCATGGAACCGTTGTGAGGCTAAAGGGAGTGAGGAGGGGAAGGATAAGGGGTAGAGGAAGGTGGGGAAGTATCTGGCTGTTCAGATCTGGTCACAAAACACGGCCAAAATAATACATACATGCCACTTTGCGACCTATAGCTTGCTAGTCGAGAGTCTCCTCTGAGAGACCTCTGAGAGACCTCTGAGAGACCTCTTGACCGCGGAAGCCACAATAATAATCTATTAAAAGAAAACTTATTCAACCAACACTTAATCGGGTTTTCTCATCCATGATAACATAATTATGTTAATTAATTCTACTTTATATGAATTATAACACCTTTATAACGTTCTTGTACGTTTTTATCAATAACTGGACCGGTTTCACCATGATGGGCATCTTCAGATATATGGTACGCAACTATATTCGTCTACCTTTAACATATGTTTCTGCATCCCTTCACCCAATTACCTATCCCTGTCTGACAGTATAGAGTACCTACATCAGTAACATTGAAACACTTGATTATATATGACCAGAATGCTAAGAAAACCTGTGCAGTGCACACAGTGTTCTCTCAGTGCGTTTAATTCGAGTATATGACGGAATTGCATGTAGAAAAATGATCCTGGTAAAAGAGTGATAGCAAGCCAATTTTCTCATAAAATATTATTCATTCAGAATATATCGAAACACGTGTTCTTCTCATAAGAAATATTATGACGGAATGCGACAATATCAGTATTTGTATGAACGTGTTTTCTGCCGTCCTCATAAAACATTCGTTTTTAACTAATACTTTGTTAGGAACTTTGTCAATACATTAGTTTAAGGCCTGCAGTCCCGTTTTTAATAGAAACACGAATAATTTGACCAGAATTTTGATAAGTTAACAATATATTATAATATCAGTAAGTTTTCTCCGTATGTGCAGTGATCACCGCAGTGTCCCTCAAGGCCATAATCTCGATCGAAAAGAGCAATGGTTAGTCAGAAACCGTTTCCAATTCTAATTTTTAATCACAGCTACCCCAATAGTTCTGTCAAATATTGATTACAGTCCACAATAAAACCACGAACTGTTTCGCATGCAATATTTGTCAGCAATGAGCGTTATTGGCTCTATACAATATTGCACAAATATTAATTATTCTGTTTTATTGTTAGCGTAGAGGCTTTGTTTCATTTGAATATCTCTTCTGGTGGTGAGTTTATTACCTTCTGGGAGATCGATTAGAAAGGTGATATTATTCATAAAAAGGTAATTAAAATTGAATTCCACCATCAATTCACTAAAGATTTCAAAAAAACATTTATTACAGGCACTTCCTAATCTCCCTCTCCCCATCTCTATCTCCTTCGCACACCTTTCAGCCTCACAACAACTTTGGAAAGTAATTTCGTGAATGATAATATATATAAAGGTATGTCTCCCCAGGTCTAGACAAAATAATATCAACTCACAAAAATATTCCCGCATGACATTCAATCTCAATTCAATCGCTATGTTGGGAAGTGAGTTAGCTAAGAGTTTCACAGATGCCCTCATAGAGGGCAGCGCAAAGAGCTTGCTTGGAAGTCCGCAAGATGGAAGCTAGTAGTCAGTAGTCGCCAGGGCCAGTTAGGCTGCTTCCAAACAAACTTGTGTTTTGCTGATCTCATTTAGCCAGCTCCTAGTTAGGTCGGCCATCGAAGTCACTCTTGTAATTCGCGAATTATTGAATAAATCACTGATTTAACACAAATAACTTATTATTAATAATCTCCTTTCACGACGGAGAACTGTTTGTGGGAACACAACAGATTCGTTGTTTTTTAAGTATCCCAAAATAAAATACTGTAAAGAAGAAAGCCTTTAAAAACGGATACAATTCAAAATTTTATTATTTTAAACACGTACAGAAAATATTGCTAAAAGTTTTTAAAATCGCTTACCGGTAGTTTTCTTCATTGTAAACAATATTTACCACTTTACAGGAAACTGAAAACCATATTTAATTAGACAAAAGTATCATAAAAAATGCTGTCACTTAACTTTTTTCGTTTTGTATAAAAAAATTAATTATTTTAAAAATTGGCAAACCTTGACCGGGTGCACTGTTTGGAAGTTTTCTGTTTTATGACACGAGTATTATATGACAAGGATACTGTATCGAACATCAAATTACAACTGCCACCCACTGGTCACTTACCTACGGTGAACATCAGCGAGTTTGATGACCCCTTTTTCCAAATCTTAATATTTACCAGTTGAAAAATTCCAATTATACTCGTCTTACTTAAATGCATCAAAAACAATCTGTTACCAGGCGGCACAGGCCAATACGACTGTATCGAACATAAAACAGTTCGATGACCCTATTTGGATAGAACACCTCACGGTGTTTTACTTAAATCATTACCCAGGTTGAGGGCTGATGTGTGCCAGTGCTTATTGTTTACAGTCTTTTCTTGTACAGGCAAACACGTCCCGTACAGATACTGTCACTTTACTTTTATTCGTTTCACACAAAAATAATTCTTTCTGTTTTATAGAATTATTTCTGTAAAACAGTTCTCTTACATAGCTCCTAAAATGTTCAACTCACTGAGTATTGATATAAGGAAATCGAAAACTGATGATATTTTTACCGTGATTGGTTATTTATAAAGAGAAGGAACTATTTTAAAGAATGCCCCAAATCATCAATATAAGTTAATTTGCTCTCTGTCAACTTCTAAAATACAAAAACTCATCCAACAGCTCCAAGTATTCCTCATTCACAACTATTTTGCATTTTGTTTTCGTGCTCTCTCTTTCAAACACCATGACTTTAGACTTACTTACATTCATTATTAACTCATTCGTCATACATACTTCGTTCATCCTAGACACGAGAGACTGTAGATCTTCCGTACTGTTAGCAATCAGCACAGCATCATCAGCATACAACAGGCAACATGCTTTCAGATTACTCAAATTCGCGCCTAATCGCACCTGTTCAATTCTTTCATACCATGTCCATGTATATATTGAATAACTACTAACTAATAGTATTTTGTATTTAACAAACAGTATCTTTAACAATTAACCAGTATTACATAATTGTAATTTATGTACAAATTTCGACTACCAAAAACAGCGCCATCTGTTGCACGCAAAAGCAACACGCGCTATTGTTTCTCTATCTCCACAGACAGACTGCAACGCACGGCGGGGTACAGCTAGTTATGAATAAATGAAACTTAGATTTTTTAAAAATTTATACTGGAGCGTCTACGGTAAACTTTTAAATACAAAGAGAAATTCTATTTCTAAATCTGTTTATATTATTTGTCTGAACGTAATAGAAAATGATAAAGAACGAGTTTTATGAGGAGGTACCGTTTGGTGACAGATATAGCACTACTTGGCCGAATGGTGAACCAGTGTGATGCACAATATAGTTCAGTACATTATGATGTCCTGAAGAAAGGAAGTATTGGTTATTATTATTTTTGGATTAACTGCAATCTAGAATGGTTATATTTATCCACTATCTAGATTGCACTTAGTTCGGGAAGAATCATGCGGTCATACGTAAAGATAGCAGCCCATACAAATATGCGAATTATGATATAGTTAAATATGACCGAAGGAAAAAGGGTCCTATTAGCTCAGTGGTACAGTAACGTCATGGTTCAATTCCTAGATGCAAGGGTATTTTTTCTGATTTATCGGTTTCAAATTTTCGTTTAAGAACCGTTAATATTGTTTTCAATGATCAAAGTTATTATTTATTGTTATCAAGTTTAATTTGTAGAACTCCATTTCAATTTTAATTTTTTTATATATTCAATAATATTGTTATTGGGTTTATAAAAACAGTTTATTTTTAAACAAGTTCTGCTGTGTAATTATTATTACGCGTGACAGCTGTTTCGCCATCTGAAGGCATAATCAAATTATGGGTAGCCCACTTACAGACGATACATTTATATTATTTCTAGATAGGTATTTTAATTTCAATTACTGATTTCCTAATTCATTTCTAAGTAAAATGTTAGAAATTATTAATGGTTATTACCCCAGTAAAGTTTCCCCAATTACTGTAATGTTTAAATTTGACTGAATGTCTTTATGTTAGTTATTCCCAAACGATGACTCGTAGGGTTATTTTAATAGCATAATTAAGTACTTCATAATGCACTCATATTTGCACTAGATTTGAAGATATCTAGTAGGGGTTAACGAATTATATTTTTTGTTCATTTATTAAAATAGCTTTCGGATTATTAGAGTTTTTGTTTTTATAAACCCAATAACAATCAAAGTTATTGTTTTATTTTAAAATATAAAAAACTACACTAGTAATAAATTGGCACCAATGGTATGGGTTGATAATGGATGAAATGTAAGCAATAAAAGCATTGCTAACAGACTTAATTTCCCGATATATTTTCTAATTTATAGTTCAGTAATATTCGCTGGAAATTCATCGAACATTTTGTCATCTCAACTTTTGTATTCGCGTTTTCCACACAAAAAGGAAGCCTGGGAGTCAAAATATCGAATCGTTATTGAATTAACCAACTTTTCACAATGGCGGTACCCTCGCCTGACATGTTTAATATTTATACGCTGATAAATAATAAAGACCCGTCGTAGATTTTTTCATTATGAAGCTTCTGGTAAGTTATGATAGAGTTCCTTTTGGCTTATTTATGGAGGGTGGATTTTTTGAACAGATTTTCGCATTTTGATGCGAAAACCTTTTAAAATTTTAAATGAATAATGTGTTTTTTTATCGACCTTACTTGGTCTACAGCCGGTTGGAAAGCTCGATAGACCTCTACAGTCATTGTCTAGGATATTTATATCCGATAAGATGGTTGAAGAGTCCAAAGCGTCGGGTTTCCACGCAGACCAGAGTGGCAGATTTCTTCAGTATCATCCTGGTGTATGATCGCACCGAGATAAATGGGTAGCTGATTTATTAAAATCCTGTTAAAAACGTGATTACAATCCATTTCCTAATAAAATATTAGTCCATTCGAATGTGTTCAAGCAGTAGCGCTTTTCCTGATAAACATAATGACGAAATACGAAAATATTAGACTTATTATGAACAAGTGTTTCGACATCCTAATAACATATTCGCGTTTTACCGACAGTTTATTAGGATACCTGTTAACTCACTTGATTCAAGGCCTGCAGTCCCGTGTTTAACGGGAATACGAATAATTTGACCAGATTTTTAATAAATGTTTCATCTGTGCATCATTCAGAATTCAAACGTTGCTTGAAATGTATTTGGTCATGTTTGGTGACCAGATCTGAATAGCTAGGTACTTTCTCACCTTCCTATTCTTCCCCATTTTCTTTCCCTCACCTCTACCTTCAGCCTCATAACGTAACCCCGATCGGGGATGCGATAATCTAACTGGCTCTAGACGATAAAAAAAGACGGCGCTGGTTCAATTATATACCTAACTAAGTAACTACGGAAGCACCATGTTCCATGTTTTATTGGTTATTCATAACTCTTGAGTATTTATCTTTCTTTTAAAAAAAGTAAGCACTTACCCGAGCTGTGCGGCGAGCTGTTGGAAGATCCGTAGCCATCGTCCAGTCCAGGAGTTGAGCTGGCCTGGCTGCAGCCGCCAGGGGTGCCATGGGCGGTTCCGGGTGCGGGAGCGGGGCCCACCACCACCTTGCCGCCGTTCTTGACCACCCCTGCCACCTTGGTCGCCTCGTCCACTACTGAAACAAACCAACCACCTCGTTAGTGTCTTATTTGAGATTTAAATTTGTAAGTGAGATTCGTCTCCAGATACACTCAAAAGAAGATGATCGATGGTCGTATACTTCCGTCTGACAATTTTGGTAGGGACACATTGGGTCCACGTATGCAACATGCAGACATCTATGGATTTAGCACAGTAAAATCGATAACTTTACAATATCAGATCGATAGGCGTAACTACTGATGATTTTATACCGATTTCCTCAGCACAGTCGCGTTGATTGGTATTCAGACATAACGCAATAAATTGGAATCTATATACTCTGGTAACACAGGCGCATCTATTTATGAATTGACATTCATAAACGTAAGACGCTTACGTAAATGTTAAAAATACTAATAATTTGTTGATTAATATTATCTTTAATAAACGTTTACAGTTCGTACTGTATTTTTTTTACACTAAAAGGGGAGTCAACACGATTTACTCGAAGCAACAACAAAAATTTACTACAAATACCAATAACACATACTACGTTTGGTCAACGAAAGTTTAAATACTTTGCGACAAGACTCTACAACATTCTTCCAGACAGCATAAAACAATGTGATTCACAAAAAAAATTTCAAAGATAATGTAAAAATTTGGATCTAAAATAAGAATAGGGCCTTCACCGGTGCATTCACCCAAATTCGCAGTTATTGAAGTCACCACATTATTGAGCGAATACTTCTTAATACAAGTATAGGTATGTTCAAAGGTATTAGGAACTAACACGAAAAATTCTACCTCAACACAGGCTAGCCTAGTGAGGCGGTATTTGAGAAACCACAACTGTACTTTTATTTTCTTTTTACCTTCAAAATATTATGTTTGTATTAATAGTTCTTCATTTTTGTTAATTTTATAACCTTAAATATAAAAATTACAAATCAATGTACACCATAATATGTATGTATAGTTGTAATGTGTAAACTTTACCAAATAAAGATATTATTATTATTATTAATTAGTTCATGAGGTAGCTACCAATTTTTGTTTCTCGAAGCTGGTACGGAATCAATTGATCGTGTCTTCGAAGAAGTCTATGGATCGTGAATACAATTTTTTTCAGTTCTAAGAGCTTAGTTAGTTCACCATCTTTCATTAATAAGCCAGTTATTTTGCATAACGAACGACACCGGAGGCCGCGATAAAAGTAGGGGCTTTTGTCAACAGACTGTCGGAAACATATTTTGCAAATATTCATAACTGATCCTAGATGACAAATTTAATCAATGACGTATTAACGTAGGGCTTTATCAACCGTCCGTAGGGTTTGAGATTTGACATTTTAGGATACGTTTTGTTAAAACATCTATTTACCTATATACATGGTATCCGGAAACTCATAGTACAAGTGGAAAATGGTGAGTCTACATCACATTGACCACCATTTTTTTCTACTTCTTTTTTTATCAACTAAAGGGTTAAAAACATTTGAAGCCAGATCTACGCTTTGACGCATTTTAAAAGACATTAAACTGCTAGAATTTAGCTCTTATCGGCCGATTTGTTTTCAAATTCATCCGAAAAATTACGACTTCGGACTCGATTTACTCGAAAAAGAAAAAAAGAAAGTTGTATCGCAATATCCATTACAAATGTGATGCAGATTCACCAATTTTCCGCTTTTACTAAGAGTTTCCAGACACCGTGTATAAAGAAGAGTGGGTGGGTGGCTGTGTTTTTATACAATTCGCCAGTTTTATTCCGAGATTGATGAAATTTTGCACACTTTACCTTTAAAACAAGAGAAAAGTAACTGTCTACGTGAAATTTACAAAAAAACCATTCACATCCAACACCTATATTATTATGTATACTTGATTTTAATAAATTAATATTTATTTTTATTTGTAATGCGTATTTCTTTTGTTGTTGTTGAATTTTTTTCTGACATTCAAAAGGTAAATTTCTCAGTTTGAGATAATTTCATCTTCACAAATCCTAAAATTAAAATATCCCGTATTTTTTCACGGGTCTGCGTTAAAAAATAAATGTTAATGAATCTCACCTCCATCAAAGAAATTCGGTAACAAACTCAGTTTGGGTCTGTTCTCCTTGTTACGGCTGACAAGCACTAGTTTGGCCTGCCCCGGGGCGGCCTCGTAGCGAGCTCCCGGCCCGCCCGGCCCGCGCGGCGCCACTGGAGGAGGGCTGCGGGCTGCTGGGGCGCCGCCGGTACGCAGGGGCGCGTCTGGGGAACCGGCACACGAGTCCTCGGCGCCCTCGCCGTTCTCTCGGACCCCTGAGAAGGAATAGAATTTTTATTAAATTTAAGGTTATGTTGGGGTGACATGTGTTATAGGTCGCGCAATTAGAGTTAATTAATTATTTTTTAAATTGGGCAATCAGACGAATCACAATGAGAACACTTCTGAAAAGTGGAGACAGGTTGGGGGAGGTAATTTATTTATTAATAATGGTATATTACAACAAAATTTTACAGGCCGCTCATCTCACTAGGGAATTCCTGTGGCGAGATAAAAATAGTATAAATCAAAGTCATTATCGGCGTCTGTCTGTTTGTGCACTGATTTCTTCTAAACTATGCAACGGAGTTTGATAAGGGTTTCACTGTCATTTAGAGAATTTCTTCCGAAAGGTTTATTTATATAAAACATGTATATTATATTTATTGAAAGTAGAGTAGAGTAGTAAGTCGAGCAACGCTGGGTACTGGTCAACTAGTTACTACTAATAACAAAAATACATAATGTGTTCTCAATATAATATTGTGAACACAAACCTACGAAATTATTACAAAAATAAACACTACAGTTATTAAACTAAAATTACAGGTAGGCAGTACTTTTAAAGTTGAAACAATAAAATTTTGCGGACTAAATAAGTATTACAAAGAAAAATAGTAAGTAAATAATAGTAAGTAAATAACAGTAAGTGAATAATAGTAAGTAGATAAAAGTAAGTAAATAATAGTAAGTAAATAAAAGTAAGTAAATAATAGTAAGTGAATAATTTTGTTGAATCTTATTCAATTAAATGCGAGAGGATTCTTAGTTCCTGTTCACATTTTTAACTATGAATTTTGTTCTTTGTTTTTTTGCAACCTTTTTTGTCATTATTTTGTTGTGTTTTTCACTGTTCATATGTATTTTTTCTTTGCAGCCTTTTTTGTCATTATCTTAACATTTTTCTTTATTATTGTATTGTATTGTATTAATTTTTAAGTGTTTACTTTGATACAAATATCCTGAATTTTATTTTTAGAAAAGCGCACTAGGGCGTGTAATAAATAAATAATAGTAAGTAAATAATAGTAAGTAAATAATATTAAGTAAATAATAGTAAGTAAATAATAGTAAGTAAATAAATATAAAGGCACATTATGGACATAATAATAAGAAAATAAATATAAGATAATAAGTAAATAATAATAATGTACATGAAATAATTAGAATATAATAAGTAAATGAAGTAGATAAAAATAAGTACATTAAGAAGAATATATTATAATAATTACAATAGGTAATAATAGTAAGTAACTTATTAATAAGTTAATAATAATAAATATGTAAAGCACATAAGTATATATGGATAATATCGAATATAGTTTTTGCGAGCTGATTTATGTCATAAGCATCATTACTTCCCTAGAGTCTCTGTGTGCAGTTAATGCAAAAAAATTAAAATAAAGTCTTGAAAGTGACAAAATTTTTTGTTAACTATGTTAGTTTTTTTTTACGTTTCATGACTTTACATAACTTTTCAATGATTTGTCAAGGATCAGAAGTAGATCCAAACGGCCAGTTTAAAAAAATAACAATTATTGTTTCTCTTTTAAAGTTTCCAAAATGGACTTAGTTGATTTGATAATTACTACTTTACCTATGCTTATTCAGCTCTTGGGAGAAAAAAATCTGGGAACTCAAATGTTGCGTTGACCCAAACCCAAAGAAACGAGCGTGCATTTCCATAACGCCGAAGACCAACTCTCACGAGTTTTTACCACTTCTGACATCCGATGTTCTGATATGCGGTCAAGATGTTTGATTTCAAGATGGTCAAGTGTATTAAAACATTACTGTCACCTCACGTTTTTGTCTTTTAATATAAACAAAAAAAAAATTGTAAAAAATTCACAAAATTTCATAAATTTTTCTCAACTTGCGGAACCTTTGGTTTCATATAGGTGTACATTTTAATTATTCTGTCGTTAATTTATAGATTTGAATATAAAGCGTGGTATTTTCTCTTTTTAACAACGTATAGATCATATTTCTCACTATGACAGTAAGGGAGACAGAATGAATTCTGTGAGACCATATTATGAGCTGTTCCCCAAAAGCGAGCAGTTTAGTCCGAGGGTTTAAGTTTGTATTTTTATCTCATTTATATATTTTTTACCTTATTAGGGTTTTATTTGACCCTTTTTAACTTGGAGGTGACGGGAAAAAATTTCATCAAGGGTTTGGCAGAAAATGTCTTGCGAAAAATCAGCAAAAAATACATTGCAAAATACCATTATAAAATTGTCTGCCAAAAATAAAACGATAAAGATATTTGCCAATGCTAATGACAACAACATATATGCAATGGTTTGAACCTATTAGGTTCATGTGTTAATTCATTGTCAACTCGTGTTCCGCATTGTTAATTGGACCAAGAGTTAAATACTAATTGCTGGTGGCAGAAGTGACGTATTACTTTAATAGTAATTAATACGGGAGTAACAACAGTTTAGTCCATTACCGCGTACTATTTGTTATTGCAATGGTTAGTTGACGCATATTTATATTCATCTATTTCTCTAAATTCTATTTCAATTTCACTTTTGTTTTCGTAAATGTAAATGAATTAAGAAGCTACAAGCCAAAAATGTGTATATTCTTGGTATGCCTTATGTTGTCAGAAAATTTAGGTAATATGCATTAAAATCACTTGAGAAACGGAGTCTAGAAACGTTCGATTTCAATCACAAAAGTGGTTTTTTATTTATTTTGTAAATAATTTTATAAGAAAGCAAAAAAGTTAGTCAAAGAAAACTGTCACAGATAATAATTGTAGCTATAATACTGTATTTTTAAAAATTGTTTCCTTAACGCGTTTATACATTTATAATGAACAAATATTTTGTTTAGTAGTTTACAATTATATTTTTTATTGAGTAATTTACTTTTTTATTTGTATTTTCTTCAAAAGAAACGATAGGAAAACCTGCAATTTATCTAAAGCATATATTTTGGTATTCATAATGTACACCAATTCGTTATAAAGATTAATAAATATAGTGATGCAAATCTTGGGAGTGGAAATTAACCCACTTCCGAGATCCGATCGAACTGAAACTCGGCAGACTCGTTGTCGATGACAATGCATTCTATTAACTGGACATATACGCATTTTCAGACATTAGATGACAATACAGTTGTTAATATACGAAATAGATGTCGGTCCTAACGTCAAACCATTTATAATTTTCTTTACAAGTTTTAAGAAATTTTAAAAGTTCACAACAGTTTCAGCGCCCTTGAGGTGATTTTTCACGAAAACGGTGCTATATAAATTGACCAAATATTATTGGTGCCACCTGTACTCGAACTTAGGATCATCCACTAGTCTTGCATTACCAAAAATGTAATATTATTAATTATATTATATATATATATATATATATATGGCGATATGCAATTTGGATGTGAAATTTTTTTTTTTGCACTGAGGGGGGTGATACCTACTCTTGCGTAGCAAGCGTGGCAAGACGGAACGACGCTTTATTCGGCCGAGACGGCTTGTATTTCGATGTTTCACATCTGCCAGGCGCCCCGTCACGGATATTATTTCGATGTTTCACATCTGCTAGGCGCCCCGTGACAGCTATTATTTCGAAGTTTTACATGTGCCAGACGTCGCGTGATGGCTATTATTTCGAAGTTTCACATGTGCCAGACGTCCCGTGACGGCTATTATTTCGAAGTTTCACATGTGCCAGACGTCCCGTGACGGCTATTATTTCGAAGTTTCACATGTGCCCGACGGCCCGTGACGGCTATTATTTCGAAGTTTCACATGTGCCAGACGTCCCGTGACGGCTATTATTTCGAAGTTTCACATGTGCCAGACGTCCCGTGACGGCTATTATTTCGAAGTTTCACATGTGCCAGACGTCCCGTGACGGCTATTATTTCGATGTTTCACATCTGTCAGGTTATTATTTCGTTGTATGACCCTTGTGATAGCTAGATACTATCTCTATCTTCGAAAAATCTTCATTCTTTGCTGGCCCAGCCTAGCGAGCACAGTATGGATTACTATACTTCCGGAGCATTAGCATGGTAACGTAAAAAATGCCTTTCGTCTAAAAATGTTGTAATCAAGCAAACCTGATAAGAATAAGCTAGGATATAAAATTGATAATCGGTAGGTACATTATAGATACCCTCATACAAACATAATGCAACAATTTTATGCCACTCGTCAGTGTTGGAAATTGAATTTACATCGGGTTTACGTATACGCCAAGAACAAATATCTTTTTGTGTATCTGCTCTGTAATCATTGGGTACGTTTAGATATATTTAGAGACCTTTTTAGTATCGTTTATTACTCTCAGAGCATGTTGCAGCTCATTATAAGATTTAAGTGGTAGATGTTTGGTGAAAGACCAACATTTTGAATCGAATCGTTGCTTGAAATGGCACTAGCCGTATTTGGTGACCAGTTCAATAATTGTAGGTACACAACTGGTACGAATAGTAAGTGTACCCCACGATTGAATTTAGAAGCCTCCTTAAAAAAAACCACTCGAATCCGTGCAGGAACGGGTCATCCGTTAATCTCGACAAACGGATTGCAATATTTAGAGCAAGGCAACGGGTGGGAATACTGTCTTTTTTCTATCGGTATTTTAATGGAAGATGCTCCGAGGAACTCGCGTCTTTGATCCCTTTGACAACACGTGCCCAACATTTGTATACAGTTGAAACAACGGGTCGCTTCTACACGGAGATAATAAGTATTGCTAATTCATTAAGATTCTCTCCAAATTGTTGGTAATCCGGTTAGAAATGGGATTACAGGCCTTTAACGAATGAATTAACAGGTTTCTGATAAAATTTTAGTAAATTTTGAATATATTATCACGATGTCGGAACATTCTGCAGACCCTCCACGCCGCATATATTGACCCCTAGATTGCTACCCAACCCTCATACTTTTTATCTTCCCAGATTTTCCTCTCCTTCTTTCATTAAAAAAAACCCACTCAGCATCCCAAAAGATAACATAAGCCCTGAGATTAATTATTTTCTTCAGGGCCTCCTGTGTGCAGCAAATGTGAGAAAAAAATCCCCAAAGATGAGAAATTATTTTCCTTTAAAAAAAAAACTAAAAAATCGGAATATTCGAGTACTTTCCAACCTTCATCTTCCCCATTTGCTTCCCTTTCCCACTCCCTTCACCCTCAAAACTTATCGAATTTGGGATTATATAGTCCCGCTGCTCCCAGGCAGTTGAAACTCTTATGTGGTATTAACGTGAAAAAGCCTAACACTACGAGAGAGTGCATTCACAGAACTTTGTACTTGAGAAACAAAGCTTAGAAAACTAATTAAATAACCACCTTGTAGTTTCCACTAAGGGTAGGCAGAGAGGATAGACCGCCACATAACTCTGCTTGTTTGATTCACATTAATACATAATATTATATAATATCTTCACGTGACCCGATTCAAGTACGTAATCAATTCGCTTGATCGTACAATGTCTTCCTCGGTTGTCCCTGATTTTTACAACCATTCGCCGTCATTATGTATATTCCCTGTACTTCTAGAGCAGTAATATTAAAAACCAGAGATGATCGATCGATTTTAAAATTAGTAGGTTACGAGGCGGGCGGCGGCGTAATAAGTACAATTCTGATAAAACACGAAAAAATATTAAAGATTTTTGCGGTAGGCTTCTTTCCAAATTGGCCACGAGTCGTCAAATCACGCGCCTAATTCTAGTAGACGCTAAAAATACATTATCAAACGAATGAGAGACCTTTTTCTCATTTTGGGGTATTTCACAATCTCCGATTAAACTGTTTTGTAATTACTCAACAAGTAACTTTCTATCAAAACAAGAATTTACTTGGCGGGTAGCGCTTTTCAGCGGTGGTGAAACGAATAATATTAGTTACTCGACTATTAGCGCTTATCAACCGTTTAATACTGTGGGTTTAGCATAGCTGCGTCGACATTTAAGCAGAATCGATACGACAAACTCAGCTGTTATGAATATTGCTAGCATTAATATATTATATCTATTACTTTGATGGCAATAACATCCAACGATAAAACAGAAACCTGTTGACATAAGCAGTAAAAAATCCCCAGTGGTAAGCTCTAACGTGGTGAAATTTGAACAACATTTTCCTAGTGGAACGTAGATATAAATCAACGCAACTATTTTTAACCTAATACGTATTTTCCATCAAAAGATGTCTTATATTGAAATTTTATTCCAGACTCTGAGAGGCATGCAACGCATCAGTTAAGAAACGCGCAAAAAAAGTTATCTAGCACTAAATCAAATAGAAATATATACTTTATTTTTATGTAGGCAGGTACTAGCGCAGACCCATGAAAAATCACGGGATAGTAGATAGATTGGATAATCTTGACAAATCAGTTCCAATTTTCAACATGTGTTATAATATTAAAATATTATACTAGTGGTAGGTACCTACTTAAACGCTTTCTATGTGAATACTGCACAAGAATCCCAAGTGCTTCTAACCGTCTTTTTATTTTTTTATTTTATTTTTTTTTTTATTAGGAACATTAACAGGTTTATAACATAACATGCATAGAGAGAGAGAAAAAATAAGTAAAAGAATTAGGTTACAACCCAATAACCAATGTTCACATCATGCAATAAAGATAAAGAAGGTTAAAAAGCAAAAAACAAACAAAGAAAACAAAGAAAGGTTAAAAACAAAGAAATGTTAAAAACAAGGAAATAATAAGAGAAAATTTAATTTTAAACGTATAAACACATACATACATATATATACATACACATGCATATACACTTATAAATACATACGTACACACATACATATACATAGTTGCATACATACATACGCATACATACATACATACACACACGTACATTCGATATTAAATACAAATAATATGTAAGAGTGATAATGAATAAATGATGAATGTAATGTATTAAATTTAGAAAAGGGTTAATTATTACAATACTCTGTTAACAATTTTTTTAAAATCTCCTAAGGTACACGACAGGATATCAGCATCAAAATAAGTTTTATTATAATGATTGCAAGTTCTTAGTAAGAAAGAATTTTGCCTGAGACTCGTTGAAGGAATTTCGATATGAAACAATGATTTGTCTCTAGTTTTCTTACTTGGGACTCTAATATTGATTGATGACAAAAGGGCTGGACAGTCAATATGACCACTCAACACTTTGTGTAAGTAAATCATGTCCGCAGTGTCTCTCCTGCTTTTTAATGTTTTAAGTCCGTAGTGCTTGATAGAGCTTTCCATATCGTAATAACGTAATTGTCTCCTGAAGTTCAAGTGATGTACAAACTTTCTTTGAACAGCTTCAATGCGTTTTGTGTGAATGTTATAAAAAGGATTCCATATGGCAGAAGCGTACTCAAGATGACTACGGACGTAGGAGTTATACAAAATTTTGAGTGTATGGATATTGTTGAATTCCTTTCCAATACGGAATAAAAATCCTAACATGCTCAATGATTTCTTGACAATCTTATCCACGTGTGCCTTGAATGAAAGTTTGTCGTCAATCAGTACACCGAGGTCTCGAATTTGATTGACTTTATTGAGTGGTTGACTGTTTGTAATATGGTAATTATATTCAATTTTATTTTTATTTTTTGTAAAGGTTATTACATAACATTTGGCAGTATTCATGTGGAGATAGTTGACAGTACAATAATCATTAAGCCTATTAAGATCTTGTTGCAGTTTATAACATTCAGTAATAGAGTTAATAGAAAGAAATATTTTCATGTCATCAGCAAAAAGTAAAACTTTAGCATGCTTAAAGCATTTTACAATGTCATTGATAAATATAGTAAAAAGCAACGGTCCCATGTGAGATCCTCGAGGGAAACCTGAAGGTACATTGACAATCTCAGAATTGAAACCGTTTACTGCTATTACCTGGGAGCGTCCGTTTAGGTATGAAACTAGACATCGGTACAAATTACCGTGTATTCCTAAAGCTAAAAGTTTAGACAATAATAGGCTGTGGTCGATTTTATCGAATGCTTTGGAGAAATCTGTATATATAGCATCCACTTGGATTCGTTTGTCCATTGATTTTGAAATATGTTCGGTGAATACTGCAAGATTGGATACAGTTGATCTTTTTTTCATAAAGCCGTGTTGATTATCAGTTATAACAGACTTAACACAGTCATAGAGTTGCTCATGAACAATCTTTTCAAGAACCTTACTGAAGATAGGTAGTTTTGAAATTGGCCGATAGTTCTGGACGTCGTTTTTAGAGCCGGATTTGAATACTGGTGTAATGAGAGCACATTTCCATCGGTCTGGGAAGATGCCTTCTTTCAGTGATGATTGAAAAAGCAGTAGGAGAGGCTTAGATAATTGCTTGCTGCACATTTTTATAAAGTAAGATGGTATTTTGTCATATCCTTCTCCCAACGACCATGAGATATCATCAATTATTTTTTCTATCTGTTCCTTGGAGATTGAAATAGTAGAAATATTTATAGGATTATCAGTTTGGGGATTATTAGCGAAAGCCTTTGGAGTAACATTATGATTATAAGTGGATGCAAAATGATTTGAAAACATATTACATATAGCTAAAGGATCGTTAGCAGTTACATTCATTAGTTTCATAGTGTTGGATAACCCCGTACTATTTCTTTTACTTCTAACATAGGACCAGAAATTCTTTGGGTCATGCGATATTTTGACTTCTGCATTTATTATGAATTGTCTATGACATTCGTTCGAAACTTTTTTTTGTCTCGTTCGCAGAACACAGAATTCATGATAATCTAAAGGATTTGACCATTTTTTCCACTTTTTAAATATTCTGTATTTTTCTTTTGTTAATTTTATTAAAGCCGGGTTATACCAATATGGATATGTGCTGTTATCCTGAACTTTTTTTGATGGTACGTTACAGTGAATGATTTCATCCAATATATCGTAAAAACGGTTAATAGCTATATCGGTTGTTAGATTAGAAAATTCAGCATCCCAATCAACATTGTTGAGGACATTGTTTATATTTTCATAATTCGCCTTTTTAAAGAGATTTATTGTTCTTTTCTTACTTGCCATGGGGATTTCTATCTCTGTACTGATATCAATAATGATTGATTTATGATATTTACATTCAGGTATAAGATTTTGGGAGGTATGTGACACGATTACAGGGAAAGAGCTAAAAACTAGGTCTAAGAATTTGTGATTGTTGTTTGGAAAAGTACAATATTGTAAAAGCTCATTAAAACTAAGAGTGTCTGAGATTTTAGAAATAATTTCAGATTGATGACTATTTGTAATTTTCATATTATTATCATTACTTATTGACCAGTTTATTAAAGGTAAATTGAAGTCACCCGCTATAAGAAAATTATCATCACGATGAAGCGCTCGCAGTTCACATAATTTATCCATAAAGTCATAAGTGTTACGGGAGTGATTGGCTCCAGGTGGAATATAAACGCAACACAAATTGATCCTTTTGAGATTTTTAGTAATAACTGTCACCCATAAGTCTTCAGCATTCGATTCCCAATCCTTCCGCTCTACAACTGTAAGGTGTTTCTTTAACGCAAGAATCTCCCCCCCTCCTCTTTTATTCTCACTACGATCGCGTCTAAATACTATGTAACGATTATCAAATAGTTCCTCACTGGCGATGCTTTCCACAAGCCAAGATTCAGTGATCATAATAATATCATAATCATTATTGGTAATATTTATGTAAAATGTATTCGTTTTGGAGCGCAGTCTTGTTACATTTTGATAATAAACGTTTTACATTATTAAGTGTAGAAAGCAAAGAAGAGAATTATGTTATTGCATCATTAACTAATGCGTTGAGGATGAATTGTTTGCCGATTGCATTTTGGATGATAGTTTGAGGAGAGAATCTTTGGTTTTTACAAGCACAGAAGCAGACGTATCATCCTTTCTCAAGAATATGCGCCCACTCTTGACCCACACGTACTTGAAGCGAAGGTCTTTAGCGGCGCGCCTGGCAGCCGCGTGTACATCCTTGTTGTGTGGAGATAAGTGCTCACACACATAAATTGGAGAGGAGTCCGGGAATCCAAGATGCTGACGATTCAATTTGTTATCAGCATTCCTGCGATTGAACGCCTTCACTGCTGATAGAAGTTCGTCACGCATGCGAGGGCTGGGAAGAGCCAGAATAATATTCTTTGGTCGTGAACCTGAAACGGCGTTTGGATGATGAGGTGTTCGATGGCAGGACCTAATGTCATCTTCCTTTAATGTGTAATTGACAGCGGTACACAATTTTAACACTGTAGCCTTGATTACTTCATCCCTCTTTTCTGGAACCATCTGAATCTCAACATTGCAATTCCTGTTTGACTGCTCTATATCATTCAGTTTAGTGAGAAGTTCCTGTTGGCTCTGCTGAAGATGAGCATTCGCAGCATTAAGTTTTTTGATTTCTGCCTCATTTATGTTGCATATTTTATTTAGTCTGTCATATTCCGCAGAAAAGAATTGAAGTGAAGTTTTGAGTTCATCAAAATCCCCCAGCTTGGTCTTGATGTCCCCCAATTGTTCTACTATTTGTGAGTTGAGGTACACAAATAGCTCACTTTTAAGGTGGAAACACATTATTAACGACGCGACGCCATGTCGGATGTTCATAGTGTGATTCTGGTCATAAGAAAACAATACATTTGATTCGACTCAACACGCATCGCGTTTCATCGGGTCGCGTCGGGTTTTAATAATGTGTTTCCACCTTTAAGATTCTTCAACATTTCGTCTAGCCACTTACGGTCTAAATGAGACATCATCTCATCTTCCTCAGAGTCGCCAGATGTCACTTGCTTTTGTGTTTTCTTCTGTCTGTTCATTTTTAAATGGTTCGAATATTGGGTATTAATTTTATAAAAATAAAAATATTTGGATTATGTGGGGTTCGATCTCAGGTCGTCTTCAGCTGCAGTTAGCAAACAAGTCAAGCGCGGTGACCACTACACTACGACAGGCTTGCATGTATCCGTGGAGTTAGCTTAATATATTAGGAAACAAGTCTTCGAGTGATTTAGATAAATATATTATTGTTTCCAGTTATTATGAGATCACTTTTAATAATGTTTATTTAAAACTATCACACAGATCCCAATTGTGAAACACTTTGTGATTATTTAATTATCTCTCGCCAGGGAATTTATAAACAGGGAAATTAAAGAAAGTTATTTAAATTCACTTGTTACCATTGAGACAATGGCATTGAACTGTCACTTGATTTCAATTTGTTCATTTTATCACTTGTTTAATTGATAAATTTGATTAGTAAATAGGATGTTTCACTATATAGATCAACGGTAAAACACCGATATAACTTTTTGTTGCTTCCACAGGTTTTTGGCTATGTCTTGATGTCTTTAGCTAAGTCTTGAGGCAGTGAGACTATGGGATCCACAACTGGGGTATGTTGCAAAGCTGAACTTAAGAAGGGGGAGGAGATGGGGTAGAGGAAGTTTTACCTGGGAGAGGGGAAGTACCTGGCTATTCAGATGTGGTCACCAAAGACTGCTCGAGCAATTTCAAGCAAAGTTTCAATTCTGAATGGTGTTCTTACACCAGGGCGATACTGAGAGTATCTGCCACTCTGAAACGTGCAGCAAGTATACTATACAGTATTTTAAATTAATAATTTGTGAAATAACACAAATTAAACAAATAAAATTTACTTGCGAACACCGGGATTTGAACCCGCGGTCTTCGGATTGCTAGTCGAGAGCCTACCCCCTTGACCACGAAGGCCGTCATTGTCTGAAATCTCAACTTGAACACATACATATATGCCATACATCAGGGAAGGTACAATTACTCCATTATGGACTGCTAGCTTCGCTTCTTTGGACATTTTTTTATTAGCGCTAACCGCGTTCAGTCCTCCATTACTGGAGCACTTACACAGATATATTCACCTTTACGCGCATCTCTATATTTGTTTTACTGTTGTAAAGTAAATGATTAACTGTTGTCAAGTAAATGATTTACTGTTGTCAAGTAAATTTACTCTTGTCATGTAAATGATTTACTGTTGTCAAGTAAATGATTTACTGTTGTCAAGTAAATGATTTCCTGTTGTCAAGTAAATGATTTACTGTTGTAAAGTAAATGATTTGCTGTTGTCAAGTAAATGATTTACTGTTGTCAAGTAAATGATTTACTGTTGTTAAGTAGGATTATTTTTCTTCTTCAACAAATAAGTGTGCTAATTGTTTTAGAAACTGTCTCCTAGTTATGTAGTCTTTTAAAATTACGTGACTCCATACCAGTGGCGGCTCGAGCACATTTTCGGTGGTGGGGACCGTCATTTTTTATGTGTAGATACTGACATTTCATTGCCAGAAAATTGGAGTACGAGATCCAATATAAATATATACACGAATAGGTTTTTTACTGTACCTAATTCTAAGGTCTAAAGTCTAATATAAATCAGGGATGGGGACTATCTACATGACATAATATTTCTTCTACTACCTAGGTATATGAACTACTAGTATTTATTTTTACCTTCGCAGTTTCTTTATGAAGTTTCGCCATCCGAAAGAACTTTGTAGCAAAAATCAATTCTTCTGTTCTTCATTTTTGCGAATCGATCGATAACACTGTTGTTGAATTCTGGTATGGCGTTGATGAAATCATTCTCTATTGAAAGCATTGCCAGTGCATTCAATCTTTCAGCTCCAATGGTGTTTCGCCAACACTTTTTAACACGTTTTAATGTTGAGAAACATCTCTCAGATTCTGAAGTCGTCATTGGGGTGGTAATAATTATATGGAGAAGTTTCGTTACTTCAGTAAAAATGTCTGTGACGTTATTTTCTTGTAACGATTGCAGTAGAGATGTAGCTGATTTAATATTTTTGGTCAATTCAGTGTGACTGTAAAGAATTTCAAGCTCAGTTTGCATTTTTTTTATGGAGTCCATACATTCGATTAAGAAAAAGCTGCTCACGAAAAGCTAATTTTATTTCATTTTAATCGGTGTAATGTTGAACTCCCAGCGCTTTAGACCACGAACCGCCACTGCTAGCGACTAGCGACTAGCGGATTTTATCTACGGTGTATTAAAAATCTAGGTTTTGTCAACGTTCCAATATAATGTATTCAAGCGATATAATACCAGACTTTTACATTTAAAATAATGTGATCGAAACCTCCCCCATCGCCACCCCCGTTGTGAGGGGTTGAAGTAAACAAGTACAGCACAGCTGTGACTGACTTACTCTTGTTTACACAGACACGGTAGTGTCTCCATTTTCCGCCAATAGGAACAACTGTTTACCGACCTGACGGAAACTGGCCAAGTTAATAGTTCATTTTAAAATAGTATTTATGGCGTTGAATAGCTTACTTTGCAATTTTTTTTCTATGACGGAATTTCAGATGATGAACGTTTCGGCATAACAAATTTATAGATATTATCTTCAAAAATAACATTATGTTTTTTGCGGCTGTGGGCTTCGAGTATAGGCTGAAAACTAAGTAACTAATTATCCCAGGGGTAGGCAGAGAGATAAACGGAGACTAGAGGCTTTTGAGATGTGGTCCTATAGAAGACTGTTAGGAATTTCCTGGAGAGACCATATTACAAATGAGGAGGTTCTCCAAAGAATCGAAGGAGGAAGGCACCTGCTCAGGACCTTGTCCGAAAGGCGTGCAAGATGGATCGGCCATGTTATACGACAAGAAGGCCTCTTGCATGTCATAATGGAGGGTATGACCGAGGGGACCAACTCTAGGGGACGCCCACGCCGAGAGTACCTGGAGGACCTGCTGGTGGACGTGCGCTGCTCATCATATGCAGAAGTCAAAAGAGCCGCACAAGACAGGGAAGAATGGAAGAGGAGATTAGACGAAATTGCTGCAAACCAATCCCAGGATTGAAACCAGAGAGAGAGAGGCAGAGAGGACGGACCGCCAAACAACTAGGTCTTGATACACTCCTCGGCTGATACACACTCTTCTATTACTCTGACTCTTGACATGACGCGACTCTAGTATCTGATTCACTTGATCGTGCCATGTCTTTTTCGGGCGTCCCCGACTTCTGCTACCATTCGTATTCGCGTCATATATTCTCCTTACACTCCGTAAAGATTAAAAATTTAATGGAAAACAACATAAAAAATATTTAAAATAGAATTATAAAATACAATATTATTGTTCAGTTATAATCACACTAACCTTTAAAATTTAAATATGAGTAATAAAAAATATTTTGTGAATACTTACATACATGCAAAAATTATGTTTATGAGTTAGTTAGTTACATTAACTAAAAACTGATGAACATATTTGGCTTTGAATGTGTCAAAATTTAAATCGAAAATATCACCAACCCCTATTAGTTCATTGACTAGTCTATGTATTCACTTCATAACAGAATTGAACACGAAGTTATTATTGTGAAATAATATTTTTCATCTATTATGTTTCGGAGGTACATGTAAGGACAGCAAATTTATAGCGTCAGGGCAGTCAAATCTTGAATTAAAATTTTTATAAAATAAAAGGAGATAATTTAATCTTTAAGATAATTTAGATAAATTGAGTTCACTTCGTAAGTTTTCATAATTGATTTAATTTATAGGAATAACAATTTAAATTAATAAAGCGTAACAATTGTATTTAGCAATCAGTTAAAATGAGATATAACAATAACAATAACAAATATATTAATAACAAATGCATGAATGATATTCTGTCCGACTTCTAACCAGGGATGTTTATAATAATTTTAGGATTTTTAGGATATTTTTTAAGTCTTTTAAAATAATTTTAATTTACACCACTTTATTTAGAGTATTTTTTTAAGAAATTGTGGTTCCGAAAACGTTAGCAAAAATACTGTGTATAAAATTATTTTATTCTATATTTTTAAAGTGGAATAACTTATTGGATACAACCTCACATTATAATGTTTAATCAATGAAGATAATATCAACAAGCCAAAAATGTGAAACAGAAAATCAGAAATAAGATTTGATCGCATCAAGGAATACGATTTGTTAGAGTTGTTCATATTATTTTCATCGATTGAAATTATTTTATTTTTCAAATGAATTCTCAAATTCGTTTTTATTTTTCTTATTTTTTATTTTTCATTATAATGACAGTTGTTTCGGCGTTCAAGTCTATTATCAAACTTACTAAAAAGTGTTCTAAGAATTAAACTAATCTCTGAAACTATAACCCAATACACTTAAATTGTTTTTTATTTTTATTTATTTATTTGAGGAGAAAACACAGATACAGACAGTAATTAAAAGATAATTTTATAAAATAATAACTTGAGAATTCGCCTTCATCCTAACTACAGGGTTTTCCAATAAGAGGTGTTATTTTGATATTCAATCGTAAAAGATCAATGGTTTTGTTGCTTGTGTGGCACGTAGCGCCGTCTTGTTGAAAGTAAACGTTGTCCAGATCAATACCATCCAATTTCAGCCACGTCTCGATAGCGCAATCCATTCACCGTAACTGTTGCTCCAGCCTCATTTTCGAAAAGTAACGTCCAATGACTCCGTCGGACCATAAACCGCACCAAACAGTCACACGTTGAGGATAGAGAGGCTTTTCAACAATAACCCTTGGGTTTTCCGAGCTACAGATGTGACAATTTTGTTGTTGACGAAGCCACCGAGGTGGAAATGGGCCTCATCACTGATGATTTGCATTTTATTCACTCAAGTGAATTTCAATGCGTTGTTGAAGCGTGTATCGTTCAATTTTTATTAATAACGTAGTTTCTACTTGTCAAATGTCAAAAAATGACAGCTTCAAAAGTAACATCTACCGAAATAGCGGGCTGTCTAAAATAACACCTCTTTTTGGAAAACCCCGTATTTCTCACAGATTGACTTGGTAGATAACAAAGAGGTTAACGTAGAGAGAGTTAACATTGAGAGAGGTTAACTTATATGTGCTAACAAGTATACTCGTGGGATATCCCATGCGTTTTTTTTATACTCCGAAAGCAAGGAGATTGGGGTGTTCTACCTATCAGAACACCCCGATCAACAAAGCGACTCAACTGCTTAACGATTCTGCATTAACCATCGACATTTTTAACTTCACTTACAGATAGTTCAGCAACTATCTTTTGACGTATGTGAGGAAATATTAAAACTGCCCGCATAACCTTTTAGACTTACATGTTACCTCAAATTTGTAATCTTCTCCGTAATATATTGGGGCACAACCGTTTTATAGAGAACATGAATGGGTAAATTAAATATTCTTCCGTTATTTCTACTCTTGATGACTGACTAGATTCGACAGTTTGTCGATTGCACTACGAGTTTCCCGAACCTGTGTATAGACAATGAAAGATTATTATTATTTTTTTAATGATTAACTGATGTTTATAAGTTAACGTTTTTTATGCATAGCACAAAGGTAAACCAATTATTTTAAGCAATTGTTATATTCACATTTCATTATTATAATAATATTTTACCAACAAATGTAGATTTAATGTTTCGACGCCATCTAGTGGGAAATTTAGTACTAACAAAACCATTTCTACAAAATAAAGTTGGTTGTTTACAGGTGAAAAAATAAATAAGCAGTAGTTGTTGATTGAAGTACTAGTAGATATTGAATTATTTGGCGTGTTGGAAATAAGCCGACGTGGCTTAGTGGTCTCAGAGCACATGATCAGACATCAAAAGGCGCGGGTTCAATTCCCGTCGGCGGCAATTATTTTTACTCTGCTGGTATTTCAATTTCTATAAATAATTCAAGCGACTAATTATTGAAAGATTATTTATTTATTAATTAATTCACGGACTTGCGTCCAATATATTACAAAGCGACACGAGATTTGGGACAGTGTACAATGCAAGAATAAAGGGTGGTATATAAAGCAGAGACAAACAGGGAAACATAAGAAAATAGAAATGTCAAGTTAAGTCAAGACCTTGCTAAAACTAAAGTGATACAAAATATTCTCAACCGTATAGTGAGCGACAAAAAACATTGACTTTGACTTATACCAAAAAAATCAAGGTCTTGACGTGAATTGACCACTTTACATATTCTGGACAATGGTGAATTATGAGCATAATTAGTCGAGTGTTGATTGAGGAAGAGCAGTTCTTTATTTCTGAGTCTTCTAAAGGAGAAAGGTTTAGAATTAGTTCAATTTCGTAATACGAGTAATTGCCTCTTTCTAATCCTAGCCTCCTAGCAATCCCTTTTAGGAACCGATGTTGAACGGACTCAATATGACGAATATGGATAGCATAAATGTAACTAAATGTCGATAAATGCAAAATTATGTCCTTCTATAGATCAAAAAAACGATTGTCTTCGAATACAAACTTAATGCATTGTGTACAGCATTACAAAACAAAAAATGGATCTGCGATACCCAAGGAAATTTAGACGGAAAAGCCGATGAACTAGTAGGACATCTGAAAACAGTAGTAAATGAGCTAATGCCTTTAACTAATATTATATTAAAAGATACAAATAAATGGTATACGAAATTCCTACATATTCTACAAAAACAAAGGGATACAGCCTATAAAGCCTGTAAAATACAATTCACTGAAGAAAGGTGGGAAACTTATAAGAAACTTAGAAACATGTACAGTACAGAAATAAAACATACCAAAAATTCGTATATCAGGCAAAAAATAATTACCTCTCAAAGTGACTCAAGAAAAATGTGGACTACACTTAAAGAAATTATAAGCGGCAAACAGAGGGGAAACATTAAGGAAGTTCGGTTTCCAGATGGAGTTGAAGATGATACACTTAAAATAGCCCAAAAATTTAACACAAATTTTGTACTTAGTGTCGAAAACATAAATAAGAGTATTCCATTAGTCGCAGATACCTCTTCTCAATCATTGGAAAAAAGAGAGAATAAAAATATTTTCAGGTTTAATAAAATTGACAATGAGTATTTAATGAAAATCATTAAAACAATGAAACCAAAATCATCGCCTGATGGAATTACTAAAAGCATAATCAAAGATGCACTGCCAGCTATAGGAGACAGATTAGTTGCACTAATAAATGAATCTCTGACTAAGGGAATTTTTCCGCAGTCATGGAAAACCTCCATAATTACACCAGTGCCCAAAATAATAAATGCTAAAAATTTCGAAGACTTCAGACCAATAAATGGATTGCCTAAATATGAACAATTACTAGAATGCATTGTGAAAGAACAGATGAGTAAATTTATAGAAAAAAATAACATCCTAGTAAAAGAAAAATCTGGGTTTAGAAATAAATATTCCTGTGAAACAGCAATAAATTATGTGATAAATGAATGGAAAACGGCTATGGATCAGAAGAAAATCACAATAGCAGTGTTCTTGGATTTTAGACGTGCTTTTGAAACGATAGACAGAGAAAGACTAATAATGAAATTGAAGGACATAGGAATCCGTGCTAATGAATTGCAGTGGTTTATTGATTACTTAAAAAATAGAAAACAAAAAACCAAAATTGGAGATACTATCTCTGAAGAACAAGAAATCAACATTGGAGTTCCTCAAGGATCTGTTTTGGGACCGCTCCTATTTATTTTATATATTAATGATATATTGAAGTGCTTAAAGTACTGTTCCATCAAACTTTTTGCAGATGACACACTTTTATATATTATAGCAAATAATATTGAAGATGCGTTGTCAAAAATACAAAATGAACTTAATGAATTATCTAAGTGGTTAAACATAAATAAATTGAAATTAAATGTAACTAAAAGTAAATTCATGGTATTAGGGAAAAAACTAAACGTACATACTGTCCTAAATATAGACAATCAAAATATGGAAGAAGTAAAATAAATTAAATACTTGGGAATCATAATAGATAACAAGTTAAAATTTAACACTAACTTTGAAATTTTAAATAAAAAATGGCGAAAAAGGTTAATTTCTTAAGTAAAAGGAAAATTGGACATTAAAACAAGGATATTGGTCTACAATACCACTGTAGCATCCCATCTAAATTATTGTACAAGTGTAATATTTCTAAGTAACAAAACCCAAATTAAGAGAGTGGAAGTAATCCAGAACAGAGGTATGAGGTCAATACTGTGTTGTAGCAGGTACACCAGAATAAAAACCATGCAACGTCAACTCAATATTTTAAGTGTGTGGCAACGATTAGTTTATAATACCTTAGTGTTTATTTATAAGCTAAAAAATAAAATGTTACCTGACTATATGTCAAAGAATGTTAGAATTAATAGTGCAGTTCATTTATATCCTACGAGAAACTGCAACGATTTTAGGCTTCCTAAAACACACTTATCAGAAACACAAAACAATATTTATTATAAAGGTTTTAAAATGTTCAATGAACTCCCGGTTCATTAAGGAAGCTAAAAGTCTTGCAGTTTTTCGTGGATTATGTCTCAATGTTGTGAAATCTAAATTTTAGTATGTAAGAAGTAAATAATATTGTAGTAGTCATAGAAAATAATATATTAGGTATAAGATGTAAACTCTTATAACTAAATAAAATATACATTAAAAAAAATAAAATAATAATAATATTTGCTTAACAACTGTTACATCTATTAAAGACCTTGGTGTCTCTCTTGATAGCAAGCTTTCTTTTCGGGATCACATAACTGCAATCGTTAATAAATCCCTCAAACTACTTCGGACTTCAAAAACGTAAATACCCTTAGAACTCTTTACTGCTCATTGGTTCGCCCCATCTTGAATATGCTTGTGTTATCTGGTCTCCTTTTTATGCTGTCCACATTCGACGCATTGAATCTGTTCAACATCGGTTCTTAAGAGGGATTGCTAGGAGGCTAGGATTAGAAAAAGGCAAATACTCATATGATGAAATTGAACTAACTCTAAACCTCTCTCCTTTGGAAGTCCGTCGGGAAAGAAATGACCTCATTTGCTTCTTCAAAATTATAAATGGTATTATTGATTCACCTACTCTACTGCAACTCATTCCCTTCAATATCCCCTCGCAAAGACTCAGAAATAATGAACTGCTCTTCTTCAACCATCATTCGACAAATTATGGATATTATTCACCATTGTCCAGAATGTGTAGACTGGTCAACTCAAGTCAAAACCTTAACTTTTTTGGGATAAGTCTGAATGATTTTTGCCAGTCGCTAAACAAGTGACGGAATATTATAAGTGTCCTGTGGTCCTGACCCACGGCGTAGTCTTGACTTGATTCGACTTGTCACTTTATTTTCTTATATTATATCTGCCTTATGTCTCTGCTTTCCCTTTGTACCTTTGTCTAATACTGTATTTTTCATTTTACTGTATTCGTGTTATTATTTTTTAATTTGGACGATGTCTGTTAATAAATAAATAAAAAAGAGACTCCACTACACAAGCATATTCAAGATAGGGGGGAACCAAGGAGCAGTAAAGAGTTCTAAGGGTTTTTATATTTTTGAAGTCAGAAGTGATTCTAGTGATGAAGCCAAGTAGTTTGAGAGATTTATTAACATCATTATATGTTATCACATTTATATTATGTTCCCGAAAAGAAAATTAATTGAACTTACTACAATAGCATTAATTTAACTGTTAAATAAATATAAATATATACATACAAATATCAAATACGAGCAGTTGATGTAATTTACTAAGCCATTAGAAAAATAGGTTTTCCACTACCCTTAATGACCGCTTAAAGTGTCACAGAGTAATTATTTATGCCTTGTGAGGACCGATCAGTTGGCTGATTAGACCGCCGGAGAAACACGAGAGCTTTTTCAACTTAAACTGCGGGCGAACTTATAGTTTTTTTTTAATGCGGGCGAGAAATACGTCTTAGAAAAATACGAAATGGAAAGTTACTTATTTACTGTATAAAGCTATTTTTAACCTCTCAACTTATACTTAAAATAGGAAAGTATTTAAAAAGTAGTTTTTTTAATTGGGAAGCTTAGAGTTATACAAAAAGAGGCACTATTGAGTACGAATATTTTCTCGAAACATGTTTCACTATTATAACTCTAAAATTCTCAGTTTCCGGTCGTTCGGCGTGGGAGCGTGGGGGGCTTATTTTTTCGCTTCATATCTCATCTAAATATAATATATCAATGGTGCCACGGAAAAAGATGTGCATTACTGATTTATTAAAATTCAGTTAAGAACGGGATTGCAGGCCGTTTCCTGTTCAACTTTTAGTACATCTATATAAATAAAATGTACGTTTGTTCAAAATTTTAAGTCTTTGAAAGATCCTCACCAATTGCTTTGAAATTTTGACACAGCGTTGCATTCGAATACGCGTGTGTTTTTATGTACCTATATTATATAAGTGTCACCTGTGACAGGTAAAAACATGCTTTTTTGAAAAAAAAAACAGTGCCATCTATTGGACGTTAGACAACACGCGCTATTGTTTCTCTATCTGCACCGACAAACTGGGCCACAGCAATAAATGGCAGGGTACAGCTAGTTTCTAATAAATCTGAACGTTTGTTCTGTTAATATTCCATGAAGAAATGCGATAATGTTAGAAGTGTTTTAAACACGTGTTCCGACAACGCGAAAACACATTCGTGTTTTACTAAAATTTTACTAGGAAACCTATCAATTCATTCGTTAGACCTGCAAATTCAGTTTTTAACCGGATTACGATGAATTGAGATTCTTAATAAATTAGCAATATTTTATATCAGTAAGTTTTCTCTGTGTGGGATTTACTAGGGCGATACTGAAAATACCTAAGTTTATCGCCCCTTTCCATTCTCATTCAGCTTAGCGACAAAACAGAAAATGATAAATTAATCGGTTACGTTTGGTTATTTGTGATCAGGTTAGGTGTTAGCGTAATGAGTAATATTAAGAAAAGGACGCTTAGATGTTTTGGGGATGCAAAGCGAATGAACGAAGAAAGGAGTGTAAGGAGAATATATGATGAGAATGTGAATTGTAAAAGAAGTCGGGACTTCACTGCACGATCAAGTGAACTAAATATTTGACTCCGACCATATTTATTTGCTTTAATGTTTTAAATGCATATTTTACATGTTTAGGAATTGTTTATTATTGACAGTAAAATAACGACTAACTAAGAAAAAATAAAAATACATTTCAATATAATATAGCCGTGTTTAGTGACTAGATCTGAATAGCCAGGTACTTCCCCACCTTCCTCTTTCCCTTCCCCACTTACCTTCAGTCTCACAATATCCCCCAATTGGGGATGCCATAGTCTCACTGGCTCCAGACGGGAGCAGTTGGGACTCTTGTGAGGTATTCACTATAAAAAAAGCTATAATATCAATCAAAAAATCAAAAAAGCTATAATTTTAATTTGTGTTATTTCACAATTAATTAATTAAAATAATATATAGTATATTTGCGGCACGTTCCAGAGTGGAAGATACTACCAGTATCGCCCTGGTGTAAGACCACCATTCAGAATTGAAACGTTGCTCCAAATGGCTTTAGCCGTGTTTAGTGACTAGATCTGAATAGCCAGGTACTTCCCCACCTTCCTCTTTCCCTTCCCCACTTACCTTCAGCCTCACAACATCCCCCAATTGGGGATGCCATAGTCTCACTGGCTCCAGACGGGAGCAGTTGGGACTCTTGTGAGGTATTCACTATAAAAAAAGGCACTTCTGATAATGTGCAACTACTTAAATATAAAATAAGTGTTTTTTTTTAAATAATATGTTTGGCGGTCTATCCCCTCTGCCTAGCCTTACGGGGAAACGGTGTTATGGTTAGTTGCTTAGGTCAGGCAGGATTAAGTTAGGTTAAGTTATGTAAGGTAAGGTGAGGTTAGGTTAGGATATATTAGCTTATAATAATTTGTTATTATTTGTGCCATGCATAAAAAACCTTGTCTTATAAACATAAGTTTATCATTAAAAAATAATGATATAAGACAAGTCAGAATATTTCACCAAAAAATGTAGATATAATATGTCTTAACGCCATCTAGTGGGAAATTTAGCACTAACAAAGCCTTTCCTACAAAAATAAAGTTGGTTGTTTACAGGTGAAAAAAATATAATAAGATATAATTATTTGGCGGGTTGGGAATAAGCCGACGTAGCTTGGTGGTTCAGAGCACCTGACCGACAATCAGAAGGTGCTGGTTCAATTTCCGTCGGCGGCATTTATTTTTAACCGGGAGATATTTTCAATTTGTATGGATATTTCGGGCGAGTAATTATTGCTTATAATAATTCTTTAGGTCAGTTAAGGTTGGGTTAGGTTAGATATACTAGTCATCGACGATCGTCCTCTTCATTCTCACGCGTCTTGTATGAAAATGAAAAAGACAGAAGATAATAGAACGATGACTTCACATATGACCTTTCCTTTTTTAGTTTGGGTTAGTTTTGGTTTGGTGAATTGTTATGTTTGTTTTGTCACTGTTCTGTTGTGTCATGGAATCCTCCTTCAGCCGGTTGTTGCTTCAAGTGTTGGTGTTGGACTTACCAAGTTGGATAGTCTCGGCGCTGGTGATCTTGGCCCCGGCCGAGTCTCCGATGGCATTTCCCATCACCCCCAGCTCCATGGCTCCTCCGCTGGGTGCTGCTGGATTCGACTCACCACCCACCGAGCGCCATTCTGAAACAACACAACATGTTAGAAGGCGACTGGTTAAAAGCGTCCGACTTCCATCCTCTGCTAGCTAAATCTTCCACCATTGCAAAAGCAACAATTTCCTATTAGAATGATAGGAGGTATAAGGAATTAAACTTAAGGTCAGCTAAATATGTATGTTCGGTGGTGTACCGCAAGGATGTGTTTTGGGTCCGATTTTAACAAACAAATTATAATAAAGAGCTATGACGGCAGAAAAATCAAACAATTTAATATATGTTTTAGGTATTCGATAAAACAACGGGCCATTGCTGAAATTACCAAATTCACAGCAAAGTTTTAAAATGTCATTCGTGAAAATAGTTATACTTTTTACTATGTGAAACAAAACGTATCATCTTTACCAAGGACGACTACAGTACAGGATTAGGCATGTGACGGCTTTTGAAGTGTCGGGTGATCAAGTCAGTGCCATCGAGCAACGACAGTTTGAAAATGGCAACGATAGTCGTTATTGCTGAAGTGTTGGTTTTTTTACCGCAAGCATGTTAAATAAACAGAATGATTAGACTATTTTAAGCAGTGAAGTTTACTTGGCAGCACTGACTTCACGATTTGGCGGTCGCGTGCCCATGCCTGTACTCTAGTCGGCCTTGATCTTCATATAATGATGTCATGATCAAAAACACGTATTTTAAAAATACTCGTACATTATATCTAGCATTCCGTATTCACGAGTAGAAAAATGTATTATATTAGACTACACAGACTAGTTAATAATTATAGTTCAATCGATGTTTACCGCCACCACTCAGTTGCCAAACTAAAAAACAATAAATAAGAATACATGTAACTGATCCACAAAATTTCTTCTTTTTCTTACATGCACACTTTATCTTTATATAAATTTTTCAATTTAAAAAAAAAATATTTCCCGGGTTACGAATAACCTGACAATATTTGAAAATCTCCTACTACCACCACAGTAAGCGGAAAATGTTGCTTGTGTTGTGATGGTGGACTAAGTCAGCCGAGGAATTGAACACACTACGCCTGGGTGGGACCCAAACGTGATGTCAACTCAGCCACCGACCGGTCTATGTTCCATATAACACCAAATCGGGCGTAATAAATGTTTGTTCATTACAATTTTGCTTTACAACAAACCATTGTTGTTTATACCTGTACTAATGTTAATGGCATTATAAGGTTTGCTAAATACTAAAATGCTTAACAATAAACATTTCATATATATTTTACTAACATAAACAATGTTATCAAATATTGTACGGTTACTACTTTCACAGTACCTTAAATACCTATCTTGTACTCTTATAATTATATTTATATATTGAACAATTATTAATTGAACTCTCGACTATAACTTGTATTGTACCTGCTTATATAGTCCGTACTCGGCCTATTATGTTATTTAATATTCACTCATTATTTTACTCCTGATCAGTTTACCTTAGCTTTGTATACATGATTAAGGTAAGCTGCTCAGGAAATGATATAAAGCGAATAGAAAATTTGAATGATTACAAATCAAAAATAAAAATCCAAAACTAGGCTAAAAGAGATTTAAAAAAACTAAAGGCTAAAAAAACATTAAAAACAACAAAGAAAACTAATAAAATAGAAATGAATAACTTTATTACGGCTCAGCACAGGACACCCTAGTGAGAAGAACCAAAAAATACAATTTACTATACATTTATTTAATATCATATTTTGTATGTGCAATGTTTAAATAGTCAATATAATAAAAAAATAAAACATGTAAATGCACGTTAGATTTAAGAGGTTCATTTTTAATTATAAAACAGACAATCATCACTAGGCGTGTGATATAAACCGATGTGAAAGAAAACTGATGTCACCAATTCACATAAGACCTTTCGCACATGCTACAGACTTACGAAAGAAATTTGATAATCCGCTAAAGATAGAATAACAATATTTTTTGACGCAATTTCACCAGAATTAAGAAAAAATGTGTTTGCTTCAAAACACGGTTATATTGGTTTAGGGATCTCTTCAGTGTAAACAAAGCGATAAATTGAAAACCTAACTTGTCGATTTGAAAGTTTCAAAGACATAAGTCACATAAGCGACAAAACTAAAGCTCATTGACATACTGTTGTATCAGGTCTGGTTGAATTGCAGTTCACAAGTACTGATATTGCATGGAAGTCAAGGGTCGAGAGCGTACTTGGTATTGTGAAGTGCGCTTGCCGGATTCGACCTCAGTAGCTTAACCGATAAGTTGTGGACTTTGTAATCCCGGATTGCATTGAAATTCATTGGTGAATTATTAAAAAGGCGCCCTTCCGTTAGCCAAATACAAGTAGAAATCAATGAAGGGTACTGCAATTGTTTAAATTTTTTCAAATGGTGCAAATAATCGATAAAATGATAGATAACTCATGGACTTTTTACTTACGGATTACATTGAAATTTATTTGGTTAATTTTGCAAAAGCGAACTGTCCAATTTAAAAGCAAACTTTGTGATTTGATAATTGTTTTGTAAATTATTTGTCTTTGCATATAATAAATGTGCTTTACAGGTAGAGGGATGGTATTTGACATTTGTCGTTTAACTAATAAGTTGTGGATGTTGTACTTAAGGATTATATTGAAATGCATTTGGTTAATTTTGCAAAAAGCGAACTATTCAATTCAAAAGAAAACTTTGTGATTTGATAATTGTTTTGTCAATTTGTCTTTGCATATAAATAAAGGTGGTTCACAGGTAAAGGGATGGTATTTGACATCAGTCGTTTTACCAATAAGTTTTGGATGTTACAATCCGGGATTACAATGAAAAGAATTTAGTTAATTTTGCAAGAGGTGAACTGTCCATTACATTGAGATTTGTTAGTTTGTTTTCGCAGAAAACAAATGCGGGTCACAAGTAAAGGAATGGGATTTGGCTTTAGACGTTTAGCCGATATGTTGTGGAATTTGTGGTTCTGGTACACACTGAAATGCATTTGCTTAATTATGCAATAGTCGAACTGTCCGTTACAAAAGTGATAAATGTGATAGTTACGAGAAAGATAAACATATAAAAGGTCGGCCTTGATGGCTAAGTTGTTAACTTTGTACTCCCGGATTTCATTGAAATGCATTTGGTTAGGTTAGGTTAGGTTGAACTGTCCTTTACAAAAGTGATATGGTATTAACGATATATAAATGTAGAAACCAACGGTGGTTCACAAATAGAATATTATCTTGTCAAGACAAACATTGCCGGGTTACGAATAAACTAACAATATTTGAAAATCTCCTACTACCACCACAGTAATCGGAAAATGTTGCTTGTGTTGTGATGCAGGACTTAGCCAGCCGAGGAATTGAACACACTAGGCCTGGTTGGGACCCAAACGCGATGTCAACTCAGCCATCGACCGGTCATAGATCATGTACAGACTATTACCATTTTGTACATGCCGCCAAAACGATATGTTCGTGCAGACTGCATTTGTGACAACGTTTTTAACGGCAGTCACGGGTCCAGGTGACCGCAATCCGCAGCCAGTAGCTTTACATATATCTTAGCCAATTTCTCACCGTTTAGGAATTTTAACGGTATCCCAAATTGTTGAAAATACCCTAGTGCTTTAAATTTTAACACTAAGGTAGTTAAATGGTAAAGAGTTATACGTTTAAAGTGATATATCTGGATAGCATAGTATTTATCAGCCTTCCTATTCCCCATAGTGCCACTGACTCTGTACAGTTGGAACCTCTTAGGAAGTAAGAGCTTCACAGATGCACTTATAGAGGGCAGTGCATAGAGCTTGCTTGGAAGTCCGCAAGATGGCAGCTAGTAGTCAGTAGTCGCCAGGGCTAGTGAGAATGCTCCCAGACAACTTGGTGTTTTCAGATCTCATTTAGCCAGCACCTATTTAGGTCGACTATCGAATCACCATTGTAATACGCGAAGTATTAATAAACCCTGATTTAACACAAAGAACCTATTATTTAAAATCTCCTTCCACGACGAGTTGGAGAACTGTTTGTGGGAACACAACAGAACCCTAGATCACTTTTCAAATAATATTTAACTTTTGTGTTTTGATAGTTACTGAAACCATTAATTCAATCTTTTGCACACAATTATTGCAAACCACGTTGCATGGGTTTCACATTGCGGTGAAAACTGTATTGCTGAATACGTTTTGACAGCTCGCTGTACGCGGTAGTTTGTCATTCAAAACCCGCCTAAAACTTCGATGTAGGGACAAGTCAAACAAAATGTTCTGTTGGACAAGCGAATATCCAGTTTTAAGCTGACAGGGTTGGCACTTGATACACATAAACGAATACAGCATCATTCGAGTAGGAACATTTATTTATGATGTTGGGGTTGTTACTGCCACATCACTGTTTTAATGCCATCACTATTATTATTGTAATGTGTCTATAGTGAATTTCGGTGCGTATTGCATGTAAGCTCGCATCTCCAAAATGTCTTACGTATAACAAGTCTAAATAAAGTATTTAAACAGTGCCAAGTGTTTAATATAAAGACCAAAGATCACATGAAACAGTCATGATATATTTTTATTTATTTATTATTTATAAACGGTATAAATATACCATAAACGATAAATAACATACAATGATATCAGAGAGTATAAAATGAACAAAAACTCTAGAACAATGTGAAAGTAAGAGATACTAGTACAGGCAAAACTTATGAGTAGACTAACTACGCCACATCTGCGTATATATTACTAAGTTCATGTAATCTAGGTGCAAGCAAGTGTTTGAAATGCTCAGTGCTGGTATTGTTACATTTAAAAATGATTTTGGAACGAGTAGCTCCCGTAGGTATATGAAATTTAATGAGGTTAAGTATATCCAGGCTGACTATAGTACCAATATTACAGTTTTGAACATACATATTAAGTTAGATATAATTCTTCGATTAATTTACGTAAAATAAAATTTAAAAAACTTGACTGCGGAAACGGGCGATCCGTTTGATAATTTGCCATTTTAACAAATGGATTACAATCCGTAGAGGACAGGCGTTAGGTTCTGTACTTGTTCTACCGGTACTACAATGGAAGGTACCTACATAGAGGAACAAGCTTTATTGATCCCTTCGGCATCGGTGCGTCGTCGTGAAATACGGTTGATATTTGTCATACGAGGGTAGTTTCTACGACTCTTGAGTTCAACAGCTCGGCTGTGTAATGATTTTCCGGAATCTTGTGCTTCCTCCCTCCGACAACATGGGTTTGTTAAAGATCCATATTGTTGTTCACTTCTTTCTCTCTTCAAAAAGTCCCCATACACATCATCCCCAAAGATGATCCTGATAGACAATTATTTTCCTGTGTGAAGTTAATATAATTATTTTACTTATTTATTTAGGTGAATAGGCACAATAGTCCCAAATACCCGAAGCCAGTAGGACTTTGGCATCCCCAATGGCGTATTATCATAAACTATGACTACCCTAAATATACTTATCAGTTAAATAGTTTATTTTTCTGATTATGATTATTATACTAAAATGTGTAATTTTAATATTATAGTTTATAATTATTGACTTTAAAAACGATCTAAAACTGCTTATTCCGAAACGGTTCCGACTGGCTACAACGTCATTAGAAAACGGCAATGTCTGGTAAAAGTGCTATCACCAACGCAGCCCGGCATGATGATAATGCAACTGAATTCGCATTCAATTCAATCCAATTCAATTCTTGCGGTAAATCGAGAATGGCACATTTTAAATCTTTATAAAAAATGTATTTGTCAACATAAAATTAAAAAACATATTCATTATCGTAAATTTTTATAAGAATAAAAATTGAAAATATCTTGTTGGTGTATGATGATTTTCACTGGCTGTCTTGCACCAAAGCAATAACTACTATCAGTATCTGCCATTGCGGGCAATATATGAACTGCAAATAACCGATAGATTTATTATATTTTTTGTCAACCCTGTTAAAAGCCGTTAACAGTTGGTTGCATTTCTGGCTTGTTTGCTATGCAAAAACGCGACAAAACGGTGAAAGCAAAAATACTATGTTGGGTAGTTATTTTAGGGTGGTCCTTTCATTCATATTGCGAAAACTTTTGAAATAATAACCTAAGAAACTAACTAACTAACAATCACGCAGTTTCCCCGCAGGAGTAGGCAGAGATGATAGACCGCCAAACAATTAGGCTCCTCGCTTCATTCACATTTACACATCGTCTCATATATTTTCTTCTGTTATTCTGACTCTTGACAAATATTTTGTTCACTTGACCATGCCATGTATTCTTCGTAAATTTCTAACATGTGCTGATTTATAACAGTATCGTATCTACAATAAAATTTAGTATCTCGTGGCTAGGATGAACGAAGTATGTTTGACACAGCTGACATTAAATTTGTGATATTTATTTATTTATTAATTTTCGGGAAATCGACAGCTTACATTTAATCAGTTTGTACATAAGTATTGTATAGTAAAATAAAACCAATTATGGATTTCCTCCTTGTGACTTTAACTGATACAGCTTAATATGGAATAAGTTATTTAAATTTGTGAGAAAAGAATATGAAAACAATACATTTATAGCCATGGAGAGAGGTTGTAGGTATAAATCAAATCATAATAGAGATATAAACCATAGAGACATACACATTATTCACAAACCATCAGAGAAATATTCCTTTATGGACCTCTTGTATTTGGTAAGTTTGCAACTGAAAATATCAACCTTGGATAATACGCTATTGTAATTATTGCATAGTCTATATGTGATATGAGATCAGGCCGCATCTACGACTCGTTCTTGAGTTTAACAGCTCCGCTGTGGAACTATGTGCCTGCCTCTGTGTTTCCTCCCTCCTATAACACGGATCTCTTCAAAAATCTAGGATCATTTCTCCCCTACCACAAAAAAACCCTCCACACAGCACTCCCAAAGATAAATACATAGACATAGGCTTAAAAAGGCTAGATTTAATTCTGGAATAAACTGTCATTATTATTATTATTAACTCAACTGTGTAGTTAATAAAGATACAGTCGATTTAAAAACAAACTAACCACGGACAATCGAATGCCATACATTCCCGATACTCGAAGAAGTGTCATCTATACCGACTTGATAGAAAACTATAGACGCAAGTTTAAATAAAATATTTCAACTCCTAGACGGGCCAAGGAGATTGATTTCTCGTGAAAAAAAAATTCGTTGTTTGAAAATATTAAATTCATTTCACAAGTATTGTAAAAATGAGTTTTTTTGGGCACACATACACGCCCACACAATTCTGTTTATCTCTTCAGTGGAATTCGCAACTTTTGAAACCTCAGACTTTTTCAATATCGAAAAAATGGTTACAGGCCACCCTAGTGAACGTAGATCGTAGTCAAAGCTTTATTTGCTACTGTCAGTAAACTGGACAGTCACTAGGTTGCCAAAGCAGTAAAAACATGCATGGCTTGGAAATAACGACACGGCATCAAAAGGCTGAGGTCCATTGCAGGCATTAGGGGCTGAATTAGCATACATATTGCATCGGGGTACATGACGAAATTACACAGGCGTCAATTTCACGTAACAATATTTATTTTTAAATACACTAATTTAAAAAAAATACAAAATAATAAACAGTGCGAAAATACTAAAACTATTCAAAAATACTTAAATTTATATATTTTTTTATTTAGGAGGCGGGTTTGGGTACCGCTGTCCCGGGAACCATTTATTGGATAACCAAAACAAACAAACATAAAACTAGGACGTGCAATGAAATCAGGCTACCAAAGAAGGACAAAGCGAATACCCAGAATAGTATATTATATAAAGGGATGAAATACTATAACGCGCTGCCGGAAAACCTTAAGTCTGCCCCAATTGAAAAATTCAAGATGTTGTGTAGGAGCCACATCAAGCAAGAAAAAAAATAGTATATTTATTAATTAGTCATTTGTAAACTTAAATATACAAATTACTACAAAAAAAAAAATATATATATATATATATATATAAGGCATATGGCATAAGTGTAAAGGTTAAATATAAAATTGAGATAATTTTAAAGAAAAAATTGTAAAAAACTAGTAAAAAAGGTAAAACACGTAAAAATAATGTTTATACGAACAGATTTTTATACATGACACAAAGGATAACAAATTATTATAAGCAATAATTAAAGAAAATACAATGAGTAAAGAAATTACAGCGACTAAAGAAAATACAATGACTAAAGAAAATAATAAATAATTATAAGCAATAATTAGTCCCCTGAAGTTTCCATACAAATTGAAATTATCTCCCGAGTAAAAATAAATGCCGCCGATGGGAATTGAACCCGCACCTTCTGATTTCCGGTGCTCTAAACAACAAAGCTACGTCGGCTTATTCGCAACCCGCCAAATAATTCAATACTGTATCTACTAGTACATATAGAATTACTTATTATTTGATAGTTAGTCCTGGTGAAGTTGAGTTTTATATGATTTATGTACAGTGAGAAGTAATAAATAAAGTAATAATCATAATTTTTTCACACTCCATATATAATATTACACTGCCAGAAGAAATTTCACATGCACATAATTACGCATTTCAAAAAAAAAATAACCTAACCTAAGTGTTATGTTTTCATCAATAGTAAATTTATGCATACAGTTGATAAACACTCTAAAATTAAAACCTATTACATAATAAACCGAATTTAAAAGTGTGTCATTCAAATAGGTGTAATTCTCTACATGTGTAATTCCAACTGCGTGAAAAAACCCTTTTTTTAATATGATATTTATACACACTATTAAACTCTCTCTCGACTCAATCATAAATGTGTTTAAAATGTAACACTACTGACAAACAACCATTAACGTATGGTGAATGGTTGTTTATCAGTTGTGTTAAATTTTATTAGTGGGGGTTTATATATTTAAAACATATACATATACAACAGATTTTTTTCGACGTGTGTAATTCCAGTAATTGTAATTTAAGTAGGTGTAATTCTTTCCATGCGTATTTTCGTCCGTATGGCAGTATTCTGGCAGTGAGACAGACATTGGCACGTGAAATTCGCGCGTGTGTAATTTCGTACCAAAACCTTTGCATCAGTATCGGTGTACAGTGGTGTGCTCTGCTTTTCCAGGAATTAATGGCTTCTGTTAGATATTCATCGTGGACAAAAATGTTAAGCAGCTGAAAATATTCGAGGAATTAAAGACTTGGTTAACTGGATCAGTGGTCTATCTGGATGTAACGCACGAACGATCGATAAAGCCCTATGTTAATACGATATTGACGAAATCTTCCATTTATGGTCAGATAGCGATATTTGCGAGCACGGTCAGAATATTAATCCGACAGTTGTTCACATCTCTCCTTAGCGCGGCCCCCGAGGTGTCGGATAAGCTGTTAAGGTAAAGCTTAGTGCTAAATCACTATTTTGATTAATCTTTATAACGAATTGGTGTATATTATGAATACCAAAAACCGTTTCGCTTGAGTAAAATACAAATAAAAAAATAAATTACTCAATAAATAATACAAATTTAAATAACTAAATTTTTTTTTTTTCAATGTAAATGTATGAACTCGTAAAGGAAACAACTTAAAAAAAAAACAGTTTAATAGCTAAGATTATCTGTGACAGTTTCACTTGATTTAACTTTTTGTTTTCTTATAAAATTATTTACAAAATAAATAAATACCAGGTTTTTGCTTGAAATCGAACGTTTCTAGACTCCGTTTGTCAAGCGATTTTAATACCTATTACCTACAATATAAGGTTTACCAAGAATCTACACATTTTCGGCTTGTAGCTTCCTCTTAATATGCACAAGTTTTTGGATAATGTCGTTCGCTATGCAAAATGACAGGCTTATTAATGAATGGGGTTGAACTAACTAAGCTCTTAGAACTGGAAAAAATCGTATACACGATCCATTGACTTAATTAATTAATCCAAGAAGCGATCGATTTATTCCGTTCCAGCATCGATATACAAAAGTTTTTAGTAATGGCTAATGACCTCATCAACAAATTAACTCTCTTTTTAGTGTCAAAAAGAGCGTGCGGAATGCCAAAGTACATTAAAGTTAATATTTCAATTCGAAATTGTCAATTTATTGGTATTTTTTACTTTTAAATAGCCGTCTGACATTGAGAAATATCAATTCATATAGATATGCGCCAGTGTTGCTAGTTCATATCGAATTCTGATTCATAGCATTATATGGGTTTCATTCTACGAATCACAAAACCATTCAATAAACCTTTTACACTTGAACTACTTTATATGGCATACGTAAGATCTCATCTCGAATTTGCATCTGTCATTTGGAATCCACAATACCAAACTTATATTAACCGAATTGAAAATATTAAAAAAAAAATCCTGAAACACCTGTCGTATCGTTTTGAAAATCATCAAAATAATCCTATCACTCTTTACAAACGAAGAAAAATTTTTAACTACTGTTTCTGTACAAAATTGTGAACTGCCTTATTGACTCCCCAGCCCTGTTAGAAATGATTGTATTTCATTGTCCTGAACGCAATACTAGATCAAATACCTTATTTTATATACCTACAACATTTCAAATCGAAATACGCACAAAACTCCTTGCTGGGGCGTATCGGAAAATCTTATAATGCCTTAAGTGATATTGACATTTTCCACTGTACCCTTAAATCGTTTAAAATCAAATTAACCTTACTATGTACCTAAGTTAAAAATATTACTTCTGTATTGTTTAGTATTCTCTTTTTAATCATTTTTCACACACACTAAGTTCTTTATTACTTTTATTAATTTCTAGCTTTTATAAATATTATAAATGGAACTTAACTGGTTTAAATCATGTTCTATATTTTATGTTCAATTATTTTTTTGTAAAACTGTATGTTTCCTAAATAAACTAAAATAAAAAAAATAAAAAATATATAAATATATATACATCGGTCTGGATATCAACATTGCGCCCGTGCTCGGGAAATTGGTATAAAATCATCGGGGGTTACGCCTATCGATCCGATTTTGTAAAAGTGAGAATCTCTATTCTTGTGGTAGAACCCCTGGAGGCTTGAGTTGAAAAATCTAATGTAAATTAGTGATATCATTTTTCTTTAATTTTTTTGTTTTATTTTATATTTTAGAAACAAACAGTATATGATTTACAGAGATGGAACAATATACCTACAGGAATTAGATATTACATGTTGGGTACCTATGATATGTTTCCTTGTAATGTCTGCTAAGTGGTATGTTTATTCCTTAATTACCAGGTGACGTGTGTAGTATATAGGTGTGTGTGTGTATTAAGGTGTGAGTATTTGTGTGTGTGTGTGTTTGTATGTACGCGCATTGAATAGTTTAAATTATTGACATGATGCCACGTTTGAATTTGGGCAGTGCATCCGAAAAAATATCAATGTTTGAGTTTTTACAAATATCATTTGGAGTGTAAAGAGCTCGATTAATTGGCGAATTAGATGCTGCATTTGTCTTTCATATCGGCATTGATCACACGTCTACATACGTTATGTTCAGTGTTCACGTTGTATCCTAAATTGGGGGTAACACATCCATAAGCAAGTAATAAATATATCAGGCGGTTACACAAATAAAATAAAACAATTTTTTGTTTAAATTTAATAAATTCAAACTTGGGTAAGCATTTTCTATGTTAGCCAAAACGACAATTTTATTCAGAACACGGAAATAGTGTTGCCGTTTCATACAGGTGGAATTATTTTAATTAAGCTTACAGGAAAAATGCGTGGTTTTCAGAAGTCAAAACCAGGCAAAAGATCCAATTATATAATTCAAGTAATTGACAAACAGCCAGTAGGGTTCGTATGCCGTGGTACCTAGTCTAATGGATTAATAATTCGAAAATTCCTAGAATAGGAGACCCTGTTTTTTGTGAATAAACAGAAATGATATGTTGTCGAGTACCGGAATGCTTCGATCAGAGGTTCCAAACCTTTTTTATAAATAAACAATATGAAATTTGTATACACATACAAAAAAAAAATTAAAACCGATTTTTTTAGTCTAATTCTCTCCACGCCCCACAATAATTAGCTCCACACAGGAGGCACAGAGACAAAAAATCAGGACCTATATCATCTTGAGGATGCTGTGTGGAGGGTCTTTTTAGGTAAAGGAAAAATGAACGAGGAGTGGGCAGGAATCTGGGGTCAATATGTCGAGGAGTGACGGACGTATAAATACATCCCTCCCACCGCGGTGGAAGGCGATGTGACGAGAGAGAGTACGGTTGGAGAGGTCAAAAGGTTTCCTTCAACCCGCGACGCAGTAGGTGGGCAAATGCATCCACCGCTAAGACCTAGACAAACCTCGCCCCATGAACCCGGGTACCCCGGCTAAGTCACCAATCGTGGCAAACCGCTCGGGGTGACCTACGGCAGGGGTGTTTTTAATCCAATAAATGGTTCTCGGGGCGGCGGTACCCACACCCGCCTCCCAAATTAAACATACAATAAAACACTCTTAAATTACAAACAATTAATGAACAGTTTTTGTGTAATTCCAGTAGTTGTATAGGTAGGCGAAATTCTCTCCGTGCGTTTATTTTCTTCTAAGTGTAATTCTGTTCGTGTGTAATTCTGGAATAGTGATTTTGTTTTTTAGTGACCAGCTGCTAACCTTATACAAATCTCAAGTTCACCCAACAATAAGTATACACATATTTATATATATATATTTTTTAAATTATTTATTTATTTATTATTCATTAACGCCCTATCGGGCTTTTACAGAGGGAATTGACAAATTATGTATGTATTATTGTTTATAATGGTTCTTCTGGTTTTTGGTTTCATCTTTTTTCGAGTTGTGCCACCTTTTTTTCACCACTCGGGTCACGTAGTGCTTTATTTGTCACGAAATCAAAAGATCAGTAGAGCCAAGTCGTGCTATTTTTGACACGTTCTCATAAAAGTAGTACTATCTCCTTTCTATTATGGTTAGACATGTAAAATAAACAGTTGTAGAAATAGAGAACACCAAGTTTTCTTTATGCATTTAAAGCTTTTCCATAAACGCCCTCGAATTTAAAAAAAAATCTGTAAAACAAAAAACAACCAAACGATTCACACCATTTGGCGCCATTTTGATTTTTTAACAGTTGAAAGGTTCTTCTAATCTATTGCCGATACCAAGGACGGGTTGTTTCGGAAAATTTGAACAATTCATCACATTTCAACGTTCATTTTCGGGATCTGTGAAAGTCCTATTCAAGTTCTGATAGTATATCATTATAGACTAGTTGCTTGACAGAACTGAAATAAAAACAGAACTTGAAAAAATCCTTCACAGAACTTGAAAATCAACATTGAAATTTGATAAATTGTTCAAATTCTCCGAAACAACCCGTCCTAAAGTCAGTTTCAGCTTTTGAAAAAAATGTGATCAGTAGAATATTACAACCATCAAGTTGTTAAGCTTGTGGCTATTTGTTGACACACGTGAATTTCTGCGAAGCAACTGGGCCTAAATTTATTTTTCTTTCCTTTCGTATAAATTGGTATACAAAGTTTACAGTACATCGGAAAGCGATTTAAAAAACTTTTATAATATTTGCATTCAAAATTTAAATCCACATTTTCAATTGCATTTGTCCATTTGTAATAAATAAATCTAAGAAGAGTATTTCACCTGCTTTCAAAAACAGTATTTCATTTTGGAATACTTTAAAAAACAAGGAATCTGTTTGAAAATGAATGTCAAGCGAGAATATTTGATGACATAATATCTTTTCATCGTTTCCTACGGGGTTTATTATTTGAATTGAGAAATGTGAAAACCCCAAGGAGATAAACCTAAAAGTGTTGTGGGCATGTCCACTTGCCTGAATTTTTGCTTTCTCTGTGGACATTGATAAAATATTTTCAAATGTTGAAATTATTCTTGGTGTTCCCGAGAATTTCTTTCCGATTTCTTCAGCCGATTGCTGATTTAGAAATATTTAATATACATTAAATGTATTCATTGAACTTCTTCTTCTTCTTCGATGGCGCTACAGCCCATATCGAGCTTTGGCCTCCTGCAACAGTCGCCTCCATCTCCTCCTGTCCTCAGCGGCTGACTTCCAGTTTGTCACCTGGAGAAGCTGTGCTGCATCCCCTCTTACCTCATCTTCCCACCTCAGTCTGGGTCTTCCCACTTTTCTCTTTCCACCTGGGTGACCAGTCAGAATTCTTTTTGGGACGCGTGTATCCGGCATTCTCTGTACATGCCCAGCCCATCTCAGCCTGAGTAGTCTCATGTGTGCAGAGATGCTAGGGGCCTTATATATATCGTACAATTCTATATTGTGCCGGATACGCCACTGTTCGCCCTCTTTCACGGGTCCACATATTCTTCTCAGCACCTTTCTTTCAAAAGTATCCAGCATTTCAGCCATCTTTACCGTCAGTGTCAGCGCCTCACATCCATATGCCAATACAGTTCTTACAATGGTCTTATATATGGTTATTTTGGTTTTTCTGTGGACACTACGTGACTTAAACACTGGCAGCAAAGAGAAGTATGTTTCATTGGCTGCTGTGATTCTCCTTCTGATTTCTGCTGGATCCTCATTGTTCTCTGTCAGGCTGGAGCATCGTCATTGAACTACCTTTATAAATAATTAAAGTTTGGGAAGCGCTGGATAGCCAAACCCGGGTGGTTTTCCTGGAAATCGATTATTATTAAACATTTGCCACACTACGAGACCCCAAAATTGGGGATGATGCCAGGCATAAAAATAGTTTGAGTTGAACCGCAAACTACTGCAATTCGCATCTACGTACAGTGGAGTCCCGCCTTTGTTTCTACCTACACACCAAACCCATAACTTTCATTTCATAGCTGCTTTGATAGTCTGTTGCTCGGCAACAGTCGGAAATCTTCGTTTGTTTCCAAAATCTAAGCATTAAGCTCAATTTTTCTTACTGTTGCTGTAAGACGGTACAATTTACAAAAAAAAGTAAGTTATTACGAAAATAATGTCAGCTAGCGTATGGCGGACGATTCTCATTTTATTCGTGGCATTCCAAGGGTTAAATAGTATATAAGGTTAAAAAAAATCAAATTATATATATAAATTATTATTTTTTTTGGTAAACTAATGTTTAAGACAGTCAATTTTAAAATGTAGTATTCTTTGTAACATTATTAAATCTGTGCTTATTCTTCTTTCTGAATGTTTCAATAGAGACATTTTATCCAAGGGTAATTGTAATTTATGTTTTGTATATGAATATGCAATTCATAATTTATAAACCCTAGAAACTTCCGTTGAATATTTTCAATGTTATCTGAATGAATATTGAAAAATGGAGACCATAACGTAGAGTTATACTCAAGTTGGCATCTGACAAGGGTTTTATATAACATAATAAATGTTCCTAAATTATTGAAATCTTTTGCAGCTCTCAAAACAAAGCCAAGAGTCTTTAAGGCCTTGTTGATAATATTATTAATATGACATAGAAAGGTGAGTTTACTGTCGAACATATTGATCTGGACAACGTTTACTTTCAACAAGACAGCGCTACGTGCCACACAAGCAAGGAAACCATTGATCTTTTACGATTGAATATCAAAATAACACCTATTATTGGAAAACCCTGTAGAACTTTGTTGCACAATTATCTCCGAAGTTATGTACATAGAACTTAGACATATTTTAGATTGGGTTTTAACTAATTAAGAATTTTTATGAAAAACGTCACTTTTGGCCAAAACGAGAGGTAAAACATTGTTGTTCCAACAGGGATGGGGAAATCACTATGTCCCTGGCTGCGGGCAGTTGAAACACTTGTGCAACGTTCACACATTATTTAGGCTTCGTAAGATCTTGTCATTTCAATATTTGAAATTTATTTTAATATGAAAATAAATGCAAGTGAAATAAAAAATCCGAGGAGAAAAATAGTAGATACTAATTAGATTATTTTAGGAAATATTAAATCGAGGCATTATTACCTTTATATCAAATTGGAATATAGATACACTTAGCACTCGTAAATCTCTTTGTGATAAGAAATTAATTTCTTTTAAATATTCTGTGACAATTTTCTGCTTCCTTAATTCTTATAAAATAAATTTTATTTTATTGAAGAAGAAGATAATAATAATAAATCGAAACGAAACATGAGACAGAACAAGACACAGAAAAATAAAAAGAAAACGGTCTTAACTGAGAATCAAACCCAAGATTTGTCTTACCGGGACAACGTTTTTAACCACTCGACCAGTGGGATTTCATTATTAGACGTCCATTTAAATTTCACTTTCGTTTTCGGGAATCAATGAATGCATATCTTGGAAGCGGAATTAAATCCACTTCCCGACATCCGATCGATACTAAAACTCGACATTTAGGCTCGATGTAATCGATTATCGATAACAATACATATATTTTTTTGTTGCAATCACGTACACACGCGGATATATAAACTTTTTCTCTGAAATTTGATGACGTTACAGAATTATACGAAATAAATGAAAGTCCTACCCGATCAGAATTTGGCGACGTTGTTAGCGCGGGTGACTCCAGTCCCAGGAAAGGAAGGCGCAATACTCAATCATACAAACAAAATCTCGTAAGAGACGTTTTATAGTTTATGCATTATATTTTATAAATTGAATAATGATATTATTGAATACAGGAAAATAAAAAAAATAAAATGGAGTTTTACATATTAAACATATTAACTTTATAAAAATTAGATTATTATATAATTAATATTGAGGTTAAGAACCAGCATAGTTGCACCATGTATATAATAATAGTATAGCATGTATTTTTCCATTCCTAAACAGGTGCTGTTTGACTTTGTCGTAGTTCCGCCAAAAACTTGGCAATCTTCCGGAACAGCTCGGATTATGAACTAAACGCTAGTTTGACAAACAGTTTGGCTTAGAAATCACCATAAATTTAACTACGGGGTGTTGAAAACTCCTGAATGTATGTATGTATTTTACATAAAATACAATTTATTTATCTATAGATGTTCAAAATTAAACGGATTATATAGTAATTTATATTCGCTTACTGGTCAATGTATAAATAAATGTGTGTTTCGTGCAAATATCCGTTATTGATGTTGTTATCTCTAATCAAAAATACCAATTTCGATTGTGGTTTTGACTCTTAGGACGGGTTGTTTCGGAGAATTTGAACAATTCATCAAATTTCAACGTTCATTTTCGGGTTCTGTGAAAGACTTATTCAAGTTCTGTTATTATATCATTGTAGGCAAGTTGCTTGACAAATCTGAAATAAAAACAGAACTTGAAAATAAACGTTGAAATTTGATGAATTGTTCAAATTCTCCGAAACAACCCGTCCTTAGTGTTTGTCAATTGTAACATTTATATATGGTTCAAAGAACTTGGATTTGTTTTGAAATTAAGGACGGGTTGTTTCAGAAAGTTTTAACATTTAGTTAATTTTTAAGTTATGTGAAAGATTTTTTCGTGTTATGTTATTATATCAATACTGTCAGGAAAGTAGCCTATAACGATATGCTAACAGAACTTGAGCAGGACTTTCACAGAGCCCAAAAGTAAACGTTTAAATTTGTTGAATTGTTCAAATTCTGTGAAACATCCCATCCTTGGTGTTTTAATATCCTTGATGAGCTCACCCATGGATGACATCTGACATTACCTTGGCGTTTAGCTGTCGAGTATTGTAGATACCGAAGGTATTATAAATAATGTGGTAACCTCAAGGTCAGGATCCAGATTATTCCAACCGATTATTTATTAAGACATCATAGCCCATTGTCAATCTATCATATTAAAAATCCAAATTTTTTACTGAAGCCCGAGTTTTATATGATAAGAGAGTTCGTGAAAAACCCTGGAGACATAACAAGTGTCTTTTTAAAAATTGGAACTGACTGGAAGAATTCAGACAAGCGATAAATGACCTACCTAAAATATGATATGTTAACAGAGAATTATTTTAATTTATTATGTTAATCTTGACAAGTAAAGTGAGATTCGTAATTTTGCAAAGTCTGCGCTTTTTAGCTAATGTCAATCAATTATCTATTCTACAGAAATTATAACTATAGAACTGCCTTAGTGACAATATTTTGCATTTGTAATAAATTAACAATGTCCACTTACTCGGTATAATTATTACCCTCTGTAAGCATTCTGGGCAATGAGGAATACATATGGTAGTTAGTCCCAGAATTTATGCACTGAAATAAATCCCGACCTCTAGTATTACGTAGTGGAACCCTAAAGCTTATCAATGCAAGCAATTTTAGACCATCAAATACATCATTCAAAATTATCGAAATATTATAGTGAAAATCCTTCAGTCCGACAATATAATCAAATTCATTTCATTTAAAAGTGTGTTGTAGTTAAACGAAATAGTTGGAATACCAATTTTAAAACTTTGAAAACTTAAGAAGTTATTTTGTATTCTTTCAATAACTTGTAGATAAATATTATAATGTGGGTTCCAGGCGGAATAATTGTACTCATGTTGACTTCTAACAAAAGCAAAATATAACAGTTTCATACTTAATATATTATAATAAAACAAATAAAAAAAAGTGGGTGTGTCAAGCCTACGCAAGACAGAAGTGAAACTTCTAGTTTCAGCTGATGCTTGGCGTGGCGCAGTTCGCTGGTGTCTGAGAGAGAGGAAAGAAGAGAAGAGAGAGAACGTTCGTGAGCGGCTCCCCCACCTCAACAAGGTTTCACTTCAAAAATGCCACAGCCGAGAATCGAACCTCGCTTAACTGATTGAAAGCCAACCACGCTGAGCACCAACTGTAAGCAAAGCCGCATAAATTGATTATATTATGTAGGTTCTGAAAATATGAGAGCTTGTTATGTTTTATAATGTTACCTACATCACACCCAAAATATAATATATTTTTAAAAATAATGTACAATGTACAGAAATAGAATCCCACACAAGATCGCGTAGTGCGCTCTAGCGAACGGATATTTTATCAGAGGGAGATAGTTTTAATTTTTTTTTCTGTAAATTATTACATATTATCAAAATAAATAAATTAATTAAATAAATGTAATACAATTATCATAATATACGGATTAGATAATAATTTTAATCCAACACAATAACGCAAAGCGCGCTCTAGCGGAGTAATGTTTTATCACAGTGAGATAAGTGTTTTTATTATTTTGCAATATTATTTTCTTTTAAAAAATGTTCTGACCTACTAAAAAATAAGATATTGAATGAAAAAGGCGTTAAAAACAAAAAAATAATGTGCGATGGCCGAGAATCGAACTCGGATCAACTGCTTGGAAGGCAACTATGCTGACCATTACACCACCAACGCCAGTTGTCGGGATGAGCTAAGAAGCATTTATATGTTACTTCAAAACTTTGACTAAATCAAATGAACTTTAATCGGTGGTGGGGGTACCCGCATTTTCGTTTCGGTCATGAGTCGGTTTTACTCCGGTCCTCGAAATTGCATGACGCGCGTAAAGAAGTTTCACTTCAAAACTTTATTCCACTTAATTTTATTTTGACCGTAACCGGTTTCAGCTCGTCAAAGCCATCTTCAGACTGGTACACAAAATTCTTATTCTACGGTCTCCGTAGAAAGAAAGTCTCCGCTCTTGTATCCATTGTAATTTTCATAATAATTTCGACATTAAAATATGTAGTTAGGTTAAGACCATCCCTACTTCAATGTAAACATGTACCCCTTCAATAAGTAATTTTGTAATTAATAAGCTATTAGTATCAGTTGTTAAGTCCCTACTTTCTTAATTCTTATAATAATTTCTCAAATGTAAACATGTATCTTTTCAAAAAGCAAATATAATCCCATCATAAATAATGAATTGACAATAAAATTAGGTCATTAATAATGCATAGGTATTACCTGTGAGGTTTTTTCCCTAATAAATATTGAAATGAGCTACAAACCCAAGGTAATTTAATTAGCTTACTGGAATAACCAAATATTTAGAAATTCGACAATCTTAAAGGACTTAGTAACAAATAAAATTGATTAAAACCCTATAAACTACCCCTCTCCCCCCTCCCCCATATGTTGTGTATATAAACCGTAGACTAAGAATTTTGTGTACCAGTCTGAAGATGGCTTTGACGAGCTGAAACCGGTTACGGTCAAAATAAAATTAAGTGGAATAAAGTTTTTTATTTGTTTTATTATAATATATTATAATGGAATTCCACCACGAATTATCGGTCTCAAAAATAGAAAGTTTCATACTTTGTTGAAATTTCTAGTTAACCTAGTTATAAATTCCTGCATTTTTAAGTCCTTGTTTTTTCACGGTTTGCGCGAGTATTTGCAATAATTATTGTTGTAATATCAGCTATTTTGATATTTTTGTTGTTGCAAATGCATTGCACTTTCAAGTAGAAATGATGCAGGCGAGAGTTGCACTGCGTAATATCCAGAATATGTGCAGTTGCCAACACGTGCCGGTAACAATTAACATCATGAACTGGTTGGTTAATAAGGTGTTATCAACAAACAAAGGAATATTGGGATGTTAGTGAAATATGGAAACGCCTTTTCATAATTTGTTATTATTTCATGACAGCACCAAAAAATAATACAGTAAGTAAATAATTACATTGTGTAATGATATGATTCCTGTGAAAGGAACTCTCGGTATTATTGCATAGGAAAACACACCCCATGCCATTTCTATCACGAGATACTAAGCTTTGAAAAATTAATCGAATTTTAAAAATCAGGACAAAAGCTATGTTTATTGATTCATAACTTTTAATGACGACCACCGTCACACATTGGCATTCTAATTTATTTTACAAAGTCTAGAAATCCTGGGTTTATTTCAGTGCGAAAATTCTAGGAGTGACATAATAATATTGAGTCAATGGACATTTTCAATTTATCACTAAAAAAATACAAAATGTCATTACTGAAGCAATAAGCAATTCAGTTGTGTATAATAACTATGCATAATTATTAACTAAGAATAATTATTAACTAAGAATAATTATTAACTAAGAATAATTATTAACTAAGAATAATTATTAACTAAGAATAATTATTAACTAAGAATAATTATTAACTAAGAATAATTATTAACTAAGAATAATTATTAACTAAGAATAATTATTAAATAAGAATAATTACTAAATTTGTATAAGTTTTGAGTAAAATGATTGGAAGATACTCTCAGTATCGCCCTTGTGTAAGATCACCATTCAGAATTGAAACAAAGCTTTGGCCACGTTTTGTGACCAGCTCTGAATAGCCAGGTACTTACCCACCTTTCTCTTCCCTATCTCCTTACCGTCACCATCACCTTCAGTTTCACAATATACCCACAATTGAGGATGCCATAGTCTCACTGGCTACAGACGATTGGAAGCAGTTGGAACCTAATTATTTTACGTCAATTTTTTCGATTCAATGGCTGAGTAGTAAAAGATCATGGGTTCGATTCCCAGGTGAGAACGTTACCTTTTTATTTTCCAGTATCTTGCTCAGTTAAATGTTTCATTTAAATTTATCAGTGTTATTTTCGTTTTCAATAATATGTTACAACGATGAGGTTAACTTTAAAAAATTAATTCAATTTTTGTCGCAATATGAATCACTCCATGAGATAGTTCTCATCACACTGTATATCGCCATACGAGAGGCTTCTAGTTTGAAAGTTGCGCCCTTAGTATCGCATCCCCTACCAATTAGCATATTAGCAGAGTCTTTTGATAAACCACCCCGCATTCATTTGGTGGAGTTCACGGCGACAGGTCTAGGGGCGGCCTTAACCCAAATACAGCCTGTTAGAATAGCTACAACCTTCATACTACCTGTTCCAAGAATCAAATGACACAGCATAGCACTGTCAAATGCCTACAAAATACGTCTAATTTAACCCATGAGACGCATTAAGATATGTTCCGATTTAATTTAAAAATTTTGAAAGTTTTATTGTTATTTTTTCTAAATTTAATTTATGTGGCCAATGACCTCTCTAGTACGAATGCGAGGGGCGCGGGTTAGAATCCCAGCGTGCACAAGTAAATTTTATTATATTTGTGTTGCTTCATGATGAATTTATTAAAAATAATATAATATACCACATTTGCGGCACTTTCTTGATTGAAAAGTACTCTTCGTATCTTCATGGTGAAAGACCACCATTGAAAAGTTGCTTGAAATGACTTTAGCCTTGCTTCGTGACCAGATCGGAATAGCCAGGTACTTTCCGACCTTCCTCTTTCCCACCCTCTTCCCTTCCCTACTACCATTACCCGCACAACTTAAGCTGAGCTGAGATGTTTCAGTTATTCTGTTCTGACTCTTAAAATAGCCCGACACAAGTGTTTCGTTCGCTTGATCGTGCCATGTATTCCACGGTCGTATTTCTTCTCACTTCTTCTACCATTCCCATTCAAGGTCATATATTCCTCTTCCCCTTAACTATTTCCTTCGTTCATTCGAATAACACCAAAAGCAAAGTTTATTTTACGGTACACGATCACGCCCGCAAGACAATAAACGTTGATTTTGAATATATTGGTATTATTATTTATAAATTGGCATTTAAAAACGAATAAAACACCATCACATTAAAACACACCGTGTGGTTAGTACGACCAAATCTGCTGATTCTGATACGTTCTGACATCACAACCAGTCTACGTGAGTAATACATATATGGTCACTAGCTATTAAACTTAATTAGAAGCCATTTAAGCCAGTTTAATTAATAAGAATAGATTCAATCAATAAATTAAGGTGTTAAGCGCCCTTGAGGTAATTTTCTTACGAAAACGGTGCTATACAAATAATCCAGTCATTATTATTATTATTATGGTCTACAATGTATTTTTCTTTGGTAGCATTGCAAGTTTTTACACACCGGTAAATTGTTTATCAGGTACGATCATGAATGTATTTTTGCACTTTGGTTCAATACAATAAACATTTTACCTAGTGTTTTTTCAACTTTAAAAGCGGGTAATCTTAAGAATTAAAAACGTCTCAACTCCCATACAAAATATAACGCCCAGTGACTAGTGACATCACGCGTCACGTCCATAGATTTGATGCGATTTTGGTTGACATTGAGTTAGAATGTGATACAATGAAATTCTGTAGTGATAGTAACTAGCAGTGAATATGTCAGCACGAGTGTCTATATTTGCAAATTTATTATTATAGTAGTTACATGTCCTTTGCATAAATTCATTTTGATTGGAATTGGTATTGCATCTATCAATGTAGAAAACGGTATTTTGTCTGCTGTATCGAACTGGCGCATGGAAATTTATTTTGTTCAGCAACTCCGGGCAGTCAACTTTTGAGTTAATAATTTTATACAAGAGCATCTGATCAGCGAAAATCCTCCTGTTGAGTAGTTTCGTGATTCGAAAATGTTTCTCGATTTCGTCGTAAGAGTTGTATATGTTAAATGATTTAAAATTGAGGAATTTGAGAAATCTTTCTAACCTGTTAACATAAACAATATAGCGCGGGTACCAAACCGGTGAACAGTACTCCAGGTGAGGACGAACATGTGAATTGTAGAGAGTCAGATATGTCTTAGTATTTTTGAAAAATTTGCATGTTCTCAGTATAAAACCTATACTTTTTGATGCTTTGGTGACAATGTTATCAACGTGTTTACCAAAGGTAAGTTTAGAGTCCAAGAAAACCCCGAGATCACGTACATAGTCTTTATTTTTATAATAAAACAATGCTGGTGTTTATAATAGAAATTCATTGTTTATTTTAAAAAAAGTTGGACTGGGGTTATTTTTTTAAAGATAAGAACAATTCGACAAAAAAAACAAATCGCCAGAATTCAAAGAAATTATATCCATTGAAAGCTTTTACGTGTTCAGGAATATGTATTTGTCTCAATCACGAATTTTGGTGAAGCTTTGGTTTTTAATTTTTAACAACTGGTGTGAACTGGTTCGCATGGTCGCGCCAGTACAGTACTAACTCGGTACAGGACGTACCAGTGCTTTACGCATCAGCTGACGTTTCATTACAAATGAACAACGCACAGGAGAGTCACTCATCCAAACACCGATTTGGCGGAGGAGCTATTATACGAAAAGAGGGAAAAATGTTTTTTTGTAATCTTATATTATTGTCAACAAATTCCAATATACATGGTATATGGAAACTAGTGGTACAAGCGGAAAAGTGGAGAATTTACATCATCACATTTGATGATTTGTGGTATAACTTTCTTGATTTTAGCTTTTGTTTTAGTTATGTACATTTTGTAGCAATGTTTAGAAAGATCTTTACATTTTTCCTAGTTTCCCTAAAGTTTATATAATCAGCTATGGATTTGCTTTGTTTGAATTTTTTGTGTTGTGACTTTTTTTGCTGAAGAGAGGCAGTTAGCTCCGATGAGAACCAAAATTGGTAAGTATACTTTTTCGGTGTGTTAAAAGGCACATTTTTTTTTATAGTGAATACCTCACAAGAGTCCCAATTGCTCCCGTCTGGAGCCAGTGATACTATGGCATCCCCAATTGGGGGATGTTGTGAGGCTGAAGGTAAGTGGGGAAGGGAAAGAGGAAGGTGGGGAAGTATTTAATAGGATAATTTACATAGGATTTAATAGTGTTAGAAAATGTAAAATAAAGTATGTATATTAACTAGTTTCCCCGCTTGTGCCACTAGTTTCCGGACACCGTGTAGGAACAGTTTAAATATCAAAATAATTGAACAATTAAAGACTAAGAGACTTACTAATAAACGCGGTTAGAAATTTACATAACTGATAAACAACCATTAATGTATGGTAAACGGTATTTTAACAGTCCTGTAAAATTCGTCTTACCAAAGAAAAACTTCTTCACATTAGTTAAACGGTATATTTGTTATACTTTGTCTGAAGACTGTAAACGAGTTGGTACTAGTAAAATATATTTTAAACTGGGCTCCGAAAGAATTGGCAACGTTGGATTTCCGCAGACTTACACGTAAAATTCCGGTCTTGAAAAAGTTAGATGATTTCAGACCCATTGTTGTCCGGGGTTAAAGTGCGTTAAGGCGTTGCAATACGTAGCAATGCAAAATCATGTGTTTTTGGTTTGAAAATTTGGTCGCCTAGAAATGTTTCAGATGCTTTAATTAAATACTGCAAGTAGAATACATCTTGGCCTTTGAAATAATCGAGTATTTTTTTACATAAGTCTTTTTATAAGCCCAGAAAAAAAATTTTTACAACACCTATGAAACTGCTTTAAAGTTCAAAATTTCCCACTTACGAACCCATTTTCGGTAATGGTTTTATTGTATAATGTGGAAAATTAAGTTATTTATAAAATAATCGGAAAAAATTTAAATATTTATGCCTGTACATCCACAAAATAAAATAAAAGGCACTTTTAGGTCATGTTTTTTTCTCGCCTAAATCAAAACAGCCGGATGGTGGATCGGAAATTTAAGCCTTATCGCCATCTACGTAAGGAGTGTTATTGATGACGGCTCGATTCAAAATATTACACGACGTAGTGCATCGCCTAACTTCGGGGGATGTTACTACATGATAGTACAAATTAAAAAGAAATATAACTTTTTTTCGAAACTCCGACGTTTTAATGTATTTTATAGGTAAAAAGGTTGAATTGTTTGTACAGAAAATAAATATTCTTCTAGGAAAAAAAAATGTACTGGAAAATAAACATTGGAATTTCGAAAAAAAGATATTGCTTTTTTTTTACTTCTACAATTAAATATTATGCCAGTTTCTATTAGTAAGAATTCCACATACACGACTGTTTACGAATTGCTTAAAATTTTCACCACGTTTATTAGTAAGGCTGTATAAGTATAATTGTATTATATTAATGAAGTTAATGTTAAATTACAAAATTTTTTGACATATGAATATTAATAGACTAGAAATTAAGGATGAGGGGTAAAATGAACTGTTGAAGAACGAAGGGCGTAAGGCTGACTGTGATTCGTCAATAAATCAATCTGATGGTATATAGGCATCTCGCCTTATAATATCACCATTTAGTTCTTAAAAGTAAAATCTGCTTTTGAATGAATAGACATTCTTACATGGGAGCGCAAATTACTCGCCACGTTATGAACAAATTTGCGAAGTCCAAATTCGGCAAAATAAATTTCTTCTATTTTCAGAGTCGAATATTTCGTTTATGTATTTAGTTAAGACACTTCAAAATGTTCATAATTTACTTCCCAGCAACCAACCAGCTTTGTGTTTCACGTCCAGACGTGTCTCGATGTGATAGTATAATTATGTTTCTACAACTAATCCATATTATACGATGTGAATATGCTTAAAATAAAGTAAAATAATGCTTATATATGGAATGTAATACGACAATTGGGTTTATTCTCTTTTTCACATCTATTTTTACAAGTTTTCATAGTACAAGTCACCATTTTGCCGTGTTATTTCGTAAAATGAACCGATGATGCCTCGACCATAGTTCGTACAAGAATGATGACGTCACGTTTTCTAAATTCACTTGAGGCCATACGCGAGCACAGCCGGCTCCAATGGAACCGGTATGGGGAGTGGGGAATAATACGCTTTTAATCACTTAGGGCAGGTCTACTAATATTCATATGTCTATGGTACCTACCTAATTGGCAAAAGCTTAAAATTAATCTATTTATATAAAGATGAGTGTACGTGATTTGTCGTGGGCGGGCTGGTGGGTTGTCTGACGTGAATTTCATATTAATACAAATCTACAGTTTTCATTTCAGTCTAATGAAATTTTGCACATCTGACCTTCAAAACAAGAAAAAAGTTCACTGTCAAAGTACAATTTTTAAAAACGCTGCATGAAGCCCGGGCAACGCCGGGGACTTAATAAAATCAAATAGTTAATTAAATCGGTTTTGCAGAGCTAAGTCTAATGTTTATAGAGCAAAATTTTGACTTGAATTAAATTAACCGAAAGTTTGAGAATCGTGTGGTGGAGGTATTATCGTGAGAGATGCTCGAAATAATTGATATTGGGAATAATATGGTAAGCCGGAAAATGAAACAATATTTGAAATACTACCAGAAGAGGGATCCATAGGCATATTTTATTTATTTATTTAAATTCATGTTTTTTTTACAATAGTAGAGTGCAAAATGTCCTCCACGCTAGGAATTCACCGATTACACGATTATCATAGTATGTAAGACGTTGACTGCAAAATATAGAAAGAAGCGTAATTTGGGCGTGTCCGTGTGGCCGAAGTAAACTCACTTTTTCCTTAAGTTGTGAAATCAAACATTTTCTTTTCATTACATCAAAATTCTTTTCTAAACAGAAAATTTAATAAGATTTGACTACCCACATGGTCAAGAGGCTACATTTTCCTTGTTTTTAAATCAAAATTTCAAGTAGCTCCCGAATACGTTCTTTCGCGTTATTTTTTTCTAAGTGAATACTTAATATCAAAAGTTAATAAAGTATCAATACGATATTGCAGGGATTTTTCTAGAAAAATCACAAATGCGACCAATTACTAACGTTCGAAAATCTCCTTTCGACGAAGTCGGCATTTTCGAAGCAATATTTTTATTTGTTTAGATACTCGACTACAAACTCAGAGGTTGCGGGCACTCAAATAAATATGACTTATTCTTTGTATATATTTTTTCACAATTAATTCATTAATAATAATAAATATGTTATATTTACGCCACGTTCCAGAGATCACAGAACAGATTTGTTTATGCTTGATATGGTCTTAGTCGTATTTAGAGACTATATCTGAATAGCCAGGTACTTCCCAACCATCTCGACATTCCCATCCCTCATTTCCTTCCACTCGTCACTACCCTCAGGCTCACAACATACTCATTTGTGGTGCCGTAGTCCCACTGGCTCCAGACGATTTTTTTTTACGTGAATACCGCACATGAGTCTTAATTGCTTCCAACTGTTTGGAGACAGAGGGACTATGGTATCCCCGAATGAGGTATGTCGTGAGGCTGAAGGTAGTGGGGTGGAAAGGAGATGGGAAAAGGAAGGTGGGGAAGTACCTGGCTATTCAGATCACACCAAACACGTCTAAAGCCATATAAAGCAACGTTTCAATTCTGATGTCTTACACCAGGGCGATACTACGAGTATCTTCCACTCTGAAGCCTGCCGCAAATGTATATTATGACACCGCTTCTAGGGTCATAAAATCATAACCAGACGGCATGTGTTAAACAGCCGAGACAGCAATCATTCTTACTCTATTCTGACTCTACTCCAACCCGTGGCAGACGAGAAAAAAGGAATCAGCAGCTATATAAGCGGTGGAGGACCTAAGTACGTCAGTCAGTCATCAGTCAGTCATTCATTCCACATCGTTCCAGTCAACAAGTTCCACGCGACATCATCCGACTCGAGATCTCCGACTCGGCGTAATGGAGGAATCGGCCACCATGGCCGGTTCCCCCCACGTCACGCTTCGATCCTTCTTCACCTCAACGCCCTGGCCCAGGCTACCATTCCTGGCCAGCGCTAACCTCACGCGCCTAGACCTGGCGACCAGCTCATCGTCGTCTGCGCCTCGGCTCCGCGACCATCGTCGCTAGCCTGTACCTCCCGCTCATCTGCCGACCAGATCCATCGCACCTTCGGCTACCTCTTACACGCTGAAGTACCTAGAAGACTCCTCGCCTTCATCAGCGCTGAACAAGTCCACGAGCCCGATCTCCATCAATGCGGTGTCGACCCACTGACCCGCATCTCAACCATTCTACCGCAGTCATCGCCGACTACGCCTGGTGTCATCATCATCCTCGACCCAGAGCCATCTCTCAACTGCGCAACTCAACCAATTAATGTATTTTCCTGACTCTCAATAAACACGGTGACAACAACATCATATTTTATTGTCTCACTACAAATTCCCATATATATATATGGGAATTTGTAGTGAGAATATAAAACAAAATAACTTGTAAACAAAAATAATAAACTTGTGCACGTCGGGTTTGAACCCGTAACCTCCAGATTGCTAGTCGACAGCCTCATTCCTTGACCAGGGAGAGCATTTGGGGCTCTTGTGCGGTTCTCGCATAGTAAAAAATGTTTTATTGGCGACATTAGTTTACATTATCGGTAAAGATCGCATTTCTAGCAATGTTCGTGTATGCGTTTTATGCATCTTCCGAACAAAAATTTATTTCCATATAGACCCTTCTTCCGGCGGTGTATTCATCACTGGATGTCGTTTTCATGTGAAATTCCTTTCGGTGGTAAAATATTATTTATCAACAAACTCTTGAATTTTCCAGCGAGTATTTATTGTTTAGGAGTTGTGAGATTATATAATTTGCATTAAGTCCCCGCATACCAAATTTCTACTGATTTATAACAAGTTTCTTGTTAACTCTTTAAGTTTTTAAGTCCCAAAATTTTTTTTTAAAGATAATATCTATGCATTTTTTATGCCGAAACCATAATTATATCAAATTCAATCGATAGAAAAAAATCGTACTCCAAAAATAATTTAAAACACGTTTTGTTCTGTTATTTAATATGTTTGGGAATTTAAAAAATCAAAATGTATCTTTAAATGCAATACTAGCATTTGTCGAGAGATTTTTGTTCTATTTCAAACAAGCCGTGTTTTATTAAATATTATCACCATTTTCGCTCAATTATTATCATTTTTTTAATCGGTTCTTAAGAAGGATTGCTAGGAGGCTAGGATTAGAAAAAGGCAAATACTCATATGATGAAATTGAACTAACTCTAAACCTCTCTCCTTTGGAAGTTCGTCGGAAAAGAAATGACCTCATTTGCTTCTTCAAAATTATAAATGGTATTATTGATTCACCTACTCTACTGCAATTCATTACCTTCAATATCCCCTCGCAAAGACTCAGAAATAATGTACTGCTCTTCCTCAACCATCATTCGACAAATTATGGATATTATTCACCATTGTCCAGAATGTGTAGACTGGTCAACTCAAGTCAAAACCTTAACTTTTTTGGGATAAGTCTGAATGATTTTTGCCAGTCGCTAAACAAGTGACGGAATATTATAAGTGTCCTGTGGTCCTGACCCACGGCGTAGTCTTGACTTGATTCGACTTGTCACTTTATTTTCTTATATGTATTATATCTGCCTTATGTCTTTGCTTTCATGGACCTTTGTCTAATCCCGTATTTTTCATTTTACTGTATTCGTGTTATTATTTTGTAATTTGGACGATGTCCGTTAATAAATAAATAAATAAATAAATATTAGCGCGCTCCCTCTAACATTCGTATTTACATATCTCCCTTTAAAACCATCTTTTAACGCTTACTACGGGGCCTTAATTGAACGCTATTTTGATAAATTTGAAGTTACCACATGAACATGATTTGTTTCATATTATTCTGATTATTTTAATTAGTTTTATTAACTGGCTTTGCTCGAAACTCAATATATTTTTTCTTTATTATTCAAGATATTTATTATACTGGCAATCCTCCAAAAAAATTAAAAAAAGGTATATTTTATTAAAAAACAAAAATTTCCTCCGAAATCATAACATTTGTAAGTAGTTACATAATTACCTACCTAATTAATTGTAAACCAAATGAATTAATAATAATAATAATAACTGGATGACTTTTATAGCGCCGTTTTTGTGCAAAAACACCTCAAGGGCGCTGTACAAACTTATAATACATTTCCACAGTGTTATTACTTAACTATTTATGAAGAAAATATACAGTTCAATACTTACCTGGTAGGTCACTTGAGATTAACACTTAATTAACATTATCTAATTGTTTATTGGCGAAATTTAGATACAGGGTTTAGGACTTAATTGAAAAATTGAATATAACTGGACTTTCTCTTAGGATTGGTATATTTAATTTAAGGGTACGACAACTTAAAAAGGTAAGTTTTTAGTTTAGACCTGAATTCTGTTGGACTTGTTATGGATCTTAGTTCCGGAGGGAGTTTATTCCAAGCCTTCGGCCCAGATACTCCGAAAGCGCGATCACCAAACTTAGTATTTGGCTTGCGCATAGGTTCTATCAGTCTGCCTACATCTGCTGATGTTGCTGATCTAAGCGTTGACTGCCTCAGACCAGTGTTTTCCGGGAAGCATAGTTCAGAGATGTAGGGTGGGGCCATTTTATTGATGGATTTAAACACCATCCAGCACAGTTTGTACTGGATTCTTTCAGGACACTTGAGCCAGTGAAGGTTACGAAGGTGTTCTGAAATGTGCGAATATTTTGAAACCCCGGTTATGAGCCGTGCTGCTGCATTAAACACTGATTGAAGTTTGTCAATTTGATATTGTGGAAGGCTGGCATAAATGCCGTTGCAGTAATCGAGACGTGAGACTACGTAAGAGTTGATAAGTAGTTTTGTTGCTTCTGAAGGAAGGTTTCTTCGGACAGACTTGAGTTGTCTTAGGTGAAAAAAACCGGTGCTTACAGTCCTATTTATTTGACTTTTAAACGAAAAGTCTGAATCTAAATTGACACCGAGAAGTTTGACTATTGTTTTTGGGATGATATCGCTGCCGGAAATAGTAATAGGTGAATTGTCTATGAAATGTTGACGTTTGTTTGTGGCTACCCAGAGGAACTCAGTCTTAGACGGATTGAGCTTCAGCTTGTTTGAAGACATCCAACGAGTTATTGCTTCTAGACATTCAGTTATACGGATCTTGAGACTATTGATTTCATTTGGAGCGCAGTAAAAATAAACTTGCTAATCGTCAGCGTAGCACTGAGACAAGAGATCAAATGACTCGATTATTTTGGCGATATCATTTGTAAAAAGGATGAAGAGAAGTGGACCCAAAACGGATCCCTGGGGTACCCCTGAAGAAAGTGTTGCGAAGTTGGACAATTTATTTCCAACCCTCACGGCTTGTAAGCGATTGGATAAATAGGATACCAGCCAATTTTTTATGTCGGAATTCAAACCAAATGTTTCCTCTAATCTCCTAATGAGGAATTCATGATCAATCGTGTCAAACGCTGCACTCATGTCTAGGAGTGAGATAAGTGATAACTTACCTGACTCTACGGCCAGCGTTATGTCTGATAGCATACGAAGTAGTCCGGTTTCAGTTGAGTGGAACTTTCTGTACGAAGATTGACGTTTTGCGAATAATTTATTTGAATTCAAGTGACTGGTTATTTGTGCGGCAGCAATTTTCTCCCGGATTTTTGAAATAAATGGTAAGTTTGAAACGGGCCGATAATTACCTAAGTTATCGGCGTCTAGATGTGAATTTTTCAGGATTGGTGTAACTACAGCTGACTTGAGTGGTTCAGGAAAGTCACCCGTGCTAAGTGATTTATTAAAAACATGAACTAGGAATGGAGCTAAAACAGTAGAACATTGTTTTAATAACCATGTCGGTATGGGATCAAGACTGCACTGTTTATTAGGCGAGCTTGAAATAATTTTTATTACTTCTTCCAGCGTTGTGGGTTTGAAGGAAGACAAAATTCCTTTAAAATTTAAAGCGAATATTGGCGGAGGGGCGTGAGATGCGGAAGCACGAATGGATTCAATTTTTTCCCGAAAAAAAATTGAGAAAGCTTCCGGGGTAATATCTATTTTCGTTGGAACAGTGACTTCCGAAATTACTGTCTTTATTGAGTTCCAAAGACGTCGCGGGTCGGTTCGCTCAGAGTTAATCTTTTCTTTCCAATAGTCTGATCTTATGGAATTAATTTTACACGTATACTGTTTTTGAGCAAGGATCCACTCGTCTCTTGTAGTTACAGAAGAGTTTTTCCTATAGGTCCTCTCTAATTTCCGCATAAGTCTCTTCTGGTTTCGACATTCATCGTCAAACCAGCCGTCAGACTTTCGAACTTTCCGTGTTTTTGATGATGTTGGGGCATATTTATTTAACAGACATGAAAGTATTTTATTATATGTCTTGACAAGTTCGGTAGGGGTCTTTGTTTCCCAAACATTGGGTGTACATAAGAGAGAGGTCTGTAACTCTTCCAGAAAATCGCTAAAGCAAAATTTACGCCATTCTCTTGATACAATTGTTTTATATGGTACTTTAGGTGGGTTAAAATCAATATCAGTGCAAACGAGCCGATGGTCTGACAGTCCTATATCACGAATATCTGCTGAAAGCGGTGGATCACTGTTCTTTGAAATTAGTACATCTAATGTACCACCAGCATCATGAGTTGGGACGTCGACCCATTGGTGGCATCCAAAGCTGGCTAATAGATCTAAGAATTTAACAGTGTTTGGTGATGTCACGCGCTCGAGACGAATATTAATGTCGCCTGTTATAATGAGTGTGTCGGAGAGTCCGACTGAAACTTCCAAAAACTGTGAAACTCATTATAAAATTCGACAGAGATTGGTTTCGATCCGGGCCTATAAAGGGTGCACAACATGAACGACGTTCCTAAAGAAGAAACCCTGCATCCAATATACTCAAACGTGTTAAATGTACCGAGAGCTACTTTGTTTAGCCGTAATCCTGGTCGGGCTATTATCGCGACACCCCCGTGATTCATGTGTGAGATATTGTTTGATGGTAGGTCCCTACTAGGTCGGGCTTCTTCAATAACCACATACCCTAAAGCTCGAAGTCTCTTAATTGAGTACGAATCACTGTTCTCGTGCCAAGTTTCTGTGACAGTAAGGATATGGAGTTTTTGGTCTCTGAAAATATCGTCCACCACCTCTAGTTTGTTGTTAAGGGATCGAGCATTCCAGGAACCAATCGCAAGCTGTCTGCTCCTATAGTTGGCATGTCGTTCTAATCTAATTTCATTTAAGTTGTTGTAGAATTTATCAGAATCGCGGAGGGCTTTAGACGGTAGGTAATTCTGTTTGTCGATCGGTTCGACTACTTGAACATCCTGTACTGACGGAGACTTATTATTATTTTCATTACCATTGTTATTATTAATAATTTTTGTTGACTGGATTGTATATGGTTTCTTTTGCAGTCACTGAGGGGTTCAACACACTATCACTTTTATAACTTAGGAGTGTAGCCCGATCACTTACAGCAGGAGTGTTTTCGGCCTGTGCTGCATCACAAAATATTGTGTCATATTGTTTCTTTCTGATGCACAGTGTATGTTTTTTATGATACCGTCCAGCACGGCAACCACGAAATTTAATTTTACGAGTAGTATAATTATCGCGTCCAAGGTCATATAATGATATTTTTGCGGCTAATTTAGGGTCCAAAAAAACACTTTCACTTTTGAGATGTAGTAGTGTCGCCCTGTCGTATCGGATATTGTTTACAGTCACCATAGTTCAAAGAATACCCATTATAAATCACTTGACGCATTTACACTTGACACGGTTGCTCGCTTGTCTTTCACACTGCACATGTGGCCTATTCTTTCGACCGATTTTACCGATGCTGCAGCGTTATTATGCACTTTTAGAACAACGTGGCAGATTTGAACTTAAAATATTTGAAATTTTGTATTAAAACTTGAATTAATCTCGAATCAGCGACACTAAAATTATTTTATTTTTATACATCTAAGTTAAAAATTATTGCGGTTATTTTACACTTTATCTACACCGAAAAAATTGAGAACTTCCCAAGATTTTTCAAAATAAACGCGGAGTGCTTAAAAAAGCAGCCGGCCGCCCCTAGAGCGCCTCTATACAATTTGTGCAAAGAAACATCACTATCTCAATGACGATTCTTTTTTCAAACTTTCTTCAGGTAGGTATTACAACAGATTTTCTAAAACAGAAACGGAACACAAAAACAAATTTACAGACCGACAAAAAGCCAAACGTTAGTGTTAAAACAAGACTACGCTCAGTCGATGAGGTATATTATGGTAACTGGATAAATCATAACAATGATATATATAATAATAATAATATCTTTATTTTGGAAAGTTTACACATTACAACTATATATACATATTATGGTGTACATTGATTTGTAACTTTTATTTTTAAGGTTATAAAATTAACAGAAAAATACAAACATAATATTGTGAAGGTAAAAAGAAAATAAAAGTACAGTTGAGGTTTCTCAAATACCGCCTCACTAGGCTAGCCTGTGTTGAGGCAGAATTTTTCGTGTTAGTTCCTAATACCTTTGAACATACCTATACTTGTATTAAGATGTATTCACTCAATAATGTGGTGACTTCAATAACTGCGAATTTGGGTGAATGCACCGGTGAAGGCCCTATTCTTATTTTTGATCTAAATTTTTACATGAATTTTTTTTGTGAATCACATTGTTTTATGCTGTCTGGAAGAATGTTGTAGAGTTTTGTCGCTAAGTATTTAAAGTTTCGTTAACCAAACGTAGTATGTGTTATCGGTATTTGTAGTAAGTTTTTGTTGTTGCTTCGAGTACATCGTGTATTTGAACTTTTTTCGTAGTAATTATGTATATTTGAGTATATAGGATAGAGGATTGAGAGTTAGGATAGTTTTTGCATATAGCTGCCAAACATCAAACACATTCATAATATTAAAAATTAGATTCGAGTCTGTAATTATAGGTAGCCTTAGAATTATTTTTAAAATTGTTTTCTGATAATTCATCACATCTTTAAAAACTTATATAAACTCATGGAAAGTGATGAAACAAAAACTTTAATAACTGGGTTATGTAGGTTAGGTTAGGTTAAAAAAAAATTTTCATCGTTTCTAATGACTTTATATCACTTTTTAAAAGTGTGTTGAATTTTCGCTGTGTTGAGTTATCATGGAACCATCCAAAGCGAGATACAGCTAGTATATTATACTAGCTGTATCTCGCCACGTGTTGCTGTGGTACAGTCTGTCTGTGCAGATAGATAAAAAATAGCGCCTGTTGCTTTTATGTCCAACAGATGGCGCAGTTATAAAAGCACGATGTCCAACAAATGATACTGTTTTTTTTTTTAATCATATTTTTACATGTCACAGTTGATAGGTATATAAAAACACACGCGTAAAATTTTTAAAAACAATCGATCAAGAACTTTCGGAGATTTGAGATTTTCTAAAAAAAAACATTAATATTTATATTTATATAGATTGTAGGTAGTTCTTTGTCGGAGTATGATTCAGCTAAATGTGACAGAAGGAAATAAGGGCAGATTAGCTCATTGGTAGAGAAGCGCCCCGGCAAGGTTAAGGTCCTGGGTTCAATTCCTAGCAGCGTCCTTGTCTTTTTCTGTATCAAATTTTCGTTTTAGAATCGCTTATATTGTCATAAATGTTTAAGGCTGGCCGCATACATACGTTTTCCGTATTCGATTTCCGAATTCGTTTTCCGTATTCGGAATTCCGTGAGACTAGCGCAAACGTTCGTTTTTCTTCATTCGAAATGTATAAACGTCAGTACCAGTGTTGCCAACAAGGGCGATATATCGCCATTTAGGCTACTCAGAGCGAGAATCGGCGCCGAAAAAATCTAAAAGGCGACTGGTCGCCAATTAAGCTACTTCAAAAACATCAATTTTAAACATGTCCCGAAATTCTCTAGCCCATGAATATTTTTTATTTTCTGGGGACAAATTTTATTTTTTTGAAATTCTCTAGCCACCCCCCCCTCCCCCCCACGAAATTTTTATTTTCACGTAAAAACATCAATTTTAAACATGTCCCACCTAACAGCAAATTCGGCTACTTTACGCTACCTTATGTATGAGAAACGGCGATATTAGGTCAAGATCCGTTGGCAACACTGAATTACGAACGGAAATTTCCGTACGTTTGCGTCGGCACAAACAAACTGTATGCAATAGCTGCGTTCCACATGACGTCATTAGGTTTTTTCCATTCGGTTTCTCCGAACGCGCCGGCTCGCATTCGGAACGTGCGTAAGGAATTAAATATTACGATTTGAGGTATATAGCGCCAATTTTGGTTAAATACAACTTCAAGGACACTTAGATTGTAGGATTATACTGTTAAACATTATATAAGTATTATTAACCTCAAATTTGTGTCTAAAACAAAGTATTTGATGAGTTGGTTGAAATTGTAACTTATGATACATATTTGCGGGTTCAATTCCTGTCCAAATGCCAAAACATAAACCCATATATCGTGAGCACAGTGCGGAAAAGCAATATGTCAAAGTTTTGCTAATTTGACTTTGAATATTATTTGTATGTCTTTAGACACTAGCGCCATTTTCTACCCTAAGAGGCGAAATTTCGAACTAATTTTGCAAGCCATTACACGTACTAATTTCGGTTGGTGGTGCATTGGTGAGTAGGTAAGTAATGTGAAATATTCTTGCGTAATGTGTAACATTATTAAAGTTCAATGAACTTTTAATTAAAAATTAGAACTACTTTTCATTTTTTCAGACCAATTATAATGCACGTAACAAAATTATTTAGTAAAACTAATTTTAAAATGTGAATTTTTTCATGCTTATAACATATTAAACAACAGAATAAAACGTGTTTTAAATAATTTTCGGATCTTACTTTGCGATTCTTTTCTATCGAAGGTATTTCATATAGTATACTTTTCGGCATGTATAGATATTATCTTCAAAAATAACATATATTTTTTCGGCATGTACAGGGTTTTCCAATAAGAGGTGTTATTTTGATATTCAAGTGTAAAAGATCAATGGTTTCGTTGCTTGTGTGGCACGTAGCGCCGTCTTGTTGAAAGCAAACGTTGTCCAAATCAATACCATCCAATTCCGGCCATAAAAAATCATTAATCATCTCTCGATAGCGCAATCCATTCACCGTAACTGTTGCTCCAGCCTCATTTTCAAAAAAGTAAGGTCCAATGACTCCGCCGGACCATAAACCGTACCAAACAGTCACACGTTGACGATAGAGAGGCTTTTCAACAATAACTCTTGGGTTTTCAGAGCCCCAGATTCGACAATTTCGCTTGTTGACGAAGCCACCGAGGTGGAAATGGGCCCCATCACTCAAGATGATTTGAATTTGATTCACTCAAGATAATTTCAATAATTTTAATGCGTTGTTGAAGCGTGTATCGTTCCATTTTTAATAATGGCGCAGTTTCTACTTGTCAAATGTGAAAAAATGACAGCTTCAAAAGTAACATCTACCGAAATAGCGGGTTATTCAAAATAACACCTCTTATTGAAAAACCCTGAAAATAGATATTATCTTCAAAAATAACATATATTTTTTTGTAAATTAAAATTTTAAAGAGTTAACGAGAAACTTGTTATAAATCGCTAGAAATTGTGTATACGAGGGCTTAATCTTGCTTATTGCGCTTACATCACTCTTGCCTTCTTTCCAGATCTCCTAATTTGTAATACGGTTATACCTACAACCTACATGATCGTATTATGTTTTCATTATTTATTATTTATTCCTGTATGCTAAAATCAGATTCTATTGAAAAAATACAACATCAACTTTTTAGACATAAGAATTATAAACTTAATACTCTGTTAAAAATATAAACCATAACAGTCTAATGAAAAATCTAAAACTAATATGGCGGTCCGAGAGAAGATTGGTATCTGATCACAGACATAGGAATTAATAGACGAGAAGCTAATGGCGAGGGGTAAAATCAACTGTTGAAGAACGAAGGGAGTAAGGCTGACTGTGATTCGTCAATAAATCAATCTGACAGTAAATAGGCATCTCGCATTATAATATCACCATTTAGTTCTTAAAAGTAAAATCTGCTTTTGAATGAATAGACATTTCTACATGGGAGCGCAAATTACTCGCCACGTTATGAACTAATTTGCGAAGTCCAAATTCGGCAAAGTAAGGCAGCTTCTATTTTCAGAGTCGTAGTTAGTTTCAGAGTATTTAGATAAGACACTTTTACAAATGTCTCATAATTTACTTACCCCAGTAAACAACGATGAGCACACTTGAGAATCGCTACATTGTTATGTGATAGTATATGTTTCTAAAACTGATCCATATAATACGGTGTGAATAAGCTTAAAATAAAGTAAAATAATGCTTACTTATGGAATGTAATACGACAATTGGGTTTATTCTCTTTTTCACATCTATTTTTACAAGTTTTCATATCACAAGTCAACATTTTGCCGTTTTATTTCGTAAAATGAACCGATGATGCCTCGACCATAGTTTGCACAAGAATGATGACGTCACGTTTTCAAATTTCACTTGAGGCCATATGCGAGCCCAGCCGGCTCAATGGAACCGGTATGGGGAGTGGGGATAATACGCTTTTAATCACTTAGGGCAGGTCTACTAATATTCATATGTCTATGTATCTGATGTAATTTTTATTTAAAAAATCAGTAATTCCCTTATTAACAGCCCTGCATTATTGCAATTGATTTCATTTCATGCTTCTAACAGAGTCACACGAACTAAAAATATCTTCCACTTCAACAATAAAGTCGATACCAATTCGTTTATAAATTTCCTTATACTACGTATACGCAACTTAGGCAACCAATGTGCAGAAGTAGTAGATATTTTTAATAGCACCGAAAAAAATTACAATAAAGCATTGCATAAGTATTATTTAAATATTTTCTATAGTATAATTAATTAGGGATATACATTAGGTTTCATACAGTCAATGCTATTGTTTAAAATTATATGTAGAATTGTTGAATCATCAACTGTTTACCTTTGTTGCAAATATTGAAATGTATATTGAAAGTATTTTTTTAATTTGAAGGTTAGTTATTTTATAAATTTATTTAAATTGCGTTCTATGCTATCAATGTACAGTTTATACTGTGGTTTTAAAATTGGCGAAGCATCTTCTAGTGTATTTCTAATTTGAAAAATATAAAATTACGATTTTACGAGGGTTCTAACATTTTTTTTATATGACATATGAACGATTGAGTCAATGTGCTTATAAATATAAGTTTGCTATCAAGGTAAATGTCAAGGTCTTTACAATCCGTTTAAGGCGAAGCTTAATGCCAAATCAGTATTTTGATTCATCTATATAACAAATTGGTGTATATTATGAATACAAAAAAATATGCTTTAGATAAATTGAAGATTTTCCTATCGTTTCGCTTGAGTAGAATACCAATAATAAAATAAATTACTCTATAAAAAATATTAATGTAAACTACTAAAAATTTTTTTTTCATTAGAAATGTATGAACGCATAAAGGAAACAACTTTAAAAAATACAGTATTATAGCTAAGATTATCTGTGACAGTTTCACTTGATACACTTTTTTGCTTTCTTATAAAATTATTTACAAAATAAATAAAAACCAGTTTTGTGCTTGAAATCGAACGTTTCTAGACTCCGTTTGTCAAGCGATTTTAATATTACCTGCAATATGAGGAATACCAAGAATATACACATTTTGGCTTGTAGCTTCCCCTTAAGAGATGACAGGTTAGTTGCGAAGTTAATAATATAACTTAATTATCTGTTTATTTAACTCATCAGGCTAAATTGTTCAGTTTTGGGAACAAACAAACGTTGAGTAAATTTGTTCGCTTTTCAGAACCGTTCAAATGGTCTCAAAGTTAGAAATATGAAATAAACAGTGTAAGAAAGAAAAAAACACAAAACTTTGTATTTAAAAATAAAATTTTACAACAAAAAATTTAAATGTACACCTATATGCACAAAAAATCAATTAAAAAATAATGTAACAGAAAAGTTTTTTGTATTCTTCACAGTTATCATATAGTGAAAGTAAAATTATGTCAATAAGGCAGGCAGTACATAATACAGGATCTCTGTAAATTTTACTGCCAAAAGATGACAACAAGTGCGCAACACTAGATTGGGTTCTTTTGTATCAGCCGGTGAATACCAGAACATCCTTCGGACAAAGAACTTTTTCTGATAAAGCTTCGTTACTTTATACATAATATGCTCGGTGAAAATATAAAAACTATAGGTTCGTTGAATCTATTAAAGAAAATGGTACAAAATTCCATACTGGCTGAGAGTGGTGATGTTTTTTGGATTGCCCATATCGTGGTTCTGTCATGAATCACCTTAGGAGCCCCATATTCGATGTGATCCATCTGTGTATGTGTAATGTGATTTAATTATTTGATTGAATATAATTTTAAAGCTGCTCATCTTGACACTGTAATTCTCTAGTGAGATGAGCAGCGGACGAAAAAAAGAATAAATAAATAAAATATATATTTGAAGCAAAAGATTCCGGTTGCACTTTGAAAATTATTTTCATTCATTATTTTTATATGAAATGACAAAAAATTGAGGTGTCAGTAATGTTTATAACATATTTGTCTTATTGAGGTGGCAGTAATGTTTATAATATATTTGTCTAGTTGAGGTGGCAGTAATATTTATGATATATTTGTCTAATTGAGGTGGCAGTAATATTTATGATATATTTGTCTAATTGAGGTGGCAGTAATGTTTATAATATATTTGTCTAATTGAGGTGGCAGTAATGTTTATAATATATTTGTCTAATTGAGGTGGCAGTAGTGTTTAAAATATATTTGTCTAATGGAGGTGGCGGTAATGTTTATAATATATTTGTCTACTTGAGGTGGCAGTAATGTTTGTAATATATTTGTCTAATAAAATGTGTTACTTTTTTCGTTATAAAATATCTTGTTTAGTGTTTAGTCGCAAAAAACATAATGTCTTCCATTTTTAATCTTTTTGTTTTAGATATCAAATTTTAAATTCTTTAAAAAATATTTATTTAATTTTTTCATAGTAATTTTGAAAGCGCATTTTAACACTTTTCAAAAACAGTTTTTAGTTTTCGGATTATATTCAGAAATATCCCATTTCTTTGGAGTTATTGAGAAGGGGAAATAAACACAAAATTCTCCGACCGTCTGACAGGATCTTGCGAGCGAAGTGTAATGCTCAACACTTCAGAGGCCTTAAGGGTTGAAGAGGATATCATTTTACCACATATAATAGGAATTTAATTTCAACAGAAAACAGTCAACTTGACACCTTGCAAAATTTTTGTATTTTCAAATAAAATGAAAGTGGTAATGTGTAAAATTTATGCCATTTTTAGGGTCACCATGTGAAGGTACAAATATAATATTACAGTCTTCAAAATGATTTTAATCGCATGAAACAGTAATGTCCTTGAATAATTTGATTCATCAACAGTTATTTAATTGCAGTGAGTTGTGTTGCGTACACCATTAATTAAGAGCCTCGTGTGTTCTTAGGTCAATTGGAAGGCGCCTATATATAGGTAATTTATACATCACCGAGTTTATACAGAAATCAATTTTTGATCTGCCCAAAATGAATTTAGATTGTTAAGCAAAAACAAACCGGACAATTAATGACGGAAATATACTAACCGTGTAGCCTTTGGATAACTATTTAATTTTGATAACGACAGTCTGTGATGGACTCCCGACTAGCAATCCGGAGGTCACGTCTTCAAGTACCAGCGTGCGCAAGTCTGTTTTATTTGATTAATTTGTTATTTCACAATAAAATCATTCTAAGTAATATGTAGTATATTTGAGGCGTATCCCAGAGAGGAAGATGATCCTGGTATTACCATGGGTGCTTGAAATGGCTTTATCCATATTTGGTGACCAGATTTGAATAGCCAGTTAGTTTCCCATATTCCAGTTCTTCATTCACTACGTTCAGTCTAAAAATATACCCCATTTGGGGACGCCACAGTCTCCCCGACTCCAGACGGTTGGTGCAATTGGAACTCTTGTGCGGAATTCACGTTAAAAAATTGTTTTTGACTAAAAATTTAATCGATACTAAATGATGTCTTTCTAAAAATATAGTACTATAGGATTCATATGTATTATACTGATTTATAAATGTGGAAATTCTAACAATACAATTATAAATGTTGTCCAAAATGCCCTGGAAAGAATCTCAGACTTGTGATGTCCCGAAAGAAACCATTCATCTGTTCTGAATGCAATTACTAATGTTATTCATATTGACCCTGGTAATAAATTACATCTTTGCGATTCTTTCAAGGAAAATGAAACCATCCTGCCACTTCGAATGCAATCAACAATGTTCTCAAAATTTGTTTTGACAGCATTCATGTACTAAATATTCAATTTGGCTGTCCTGAAACGGGAATCCTTCCCAGTTGGACAGACAAAGGTTCATTTTGTTTTGTATTGTTTGTAATTTATATATATATATAAAATATAATAAAAATAAATAAATATAAATAGCATAATTTTTTTTGAGAACCGCACAAGATTGCCAATAGCTCCCAACTGTCTGAAGCCAATTAACTATGGTATCCCGGATAGGGGTATATTGTGAGGCTGAAGGTAGTGGGAAGGCAAAAACGATGGGGTAGAATAGGGTGGGAAAGTATCTGGCTATTCAGATATGATCACAAAATACAGCTAAAGCCATTTTAACCAACTCTTTAATTCTGAATAGAGGCCTTTCATCAGGGCTATACTGAAAGTATCTACCGTTCTGGAACTAGGAAGGTGTATATTATTTTTATGAATTTCTTACGAATTAAAATGAATTAATTAAATTAAATTTTCAAACGCAAGTCAATTAATTTTAACCAGTGTGAAGTTTTTGTTTTTAAGGGTTTTATTTTATAATGTACACTTGTTTAAAAACGTCAGATAATGACACGGAAGCAACACGTGTCGAAACCGATAGCAAATTGCCAAAATAAGTAACAAGTGTAGCTACATTATAAATATAAAAACTCTTCAAATGTTAACTGGCTATAAATTTTTACATAATGACGAAGAAATACTAAAAATCAAAAAATTTATTTGTTAGATTTCTAACAGCCCGGGTTATTTTTTTTACTATCATTATTTTTTTATGTTTTTATTTTGTTAGAAAAAATTGTATTTTTATATTGTTATGGTGTCTGAAGTGATTATGGTATGCGAAATAGGAAGATTAAGATGCATCTGGCATTTCAGGTCTGCGCACCGAAGCCATTTGAAGCGATTAATTTACGTTTAACACGCATCATTATTGTAATGAAAATGATTTTTACTTTGTTATTTCTTTGAAATCTCAAAAAAAAAATGTTTTATAAAAAAATTATATTAATTAGTAGTACTAGTTATAAAATTGGAAAAATGAGCGTGGGTATATTTCTGTACTAACTATAAGATTCTAAATCTTTACAAATTTTATTAGTCGAATGTAATGTGTAAAATTTTCCGGGGGTAAATTGCACAAACTTGGGAGGTGATTCTATTCTGTTAGTGATATGCATTATCTATTATCTTCTATGCAGGTGATGGTACAAGTAAAACAGAAGCATAATGTTTTCGAAATTCAAAAATTTTAAGGTAGCTTTCAAGTTTAAAAAAGGTGGATTCTTTACATGGAAAAGTACAATGGATATTCGGAAAATATATTTCTTTTTATAATCATTTATTTATTTTGTAATCATGTAATTTTTGCCATCATTTATAATCTACTACCGAAGTTAGCGCACTATACCCCCGGACACCTTGTAAAACGTGTACAAATATATTTAAATTATTTATTTTTTTATAGCACAGATATAAAAAAAATTCATGTTGGCATTTAAAATTAATTTTTTGAGCACTAGAAAATATTTAAAAAAAAAATTATTTTCGACTTTATGTCCGGGTTAAATCTTCCCTGTAGGAAAAACTAAACCCTTTCACACACTTATCCACAAATGATCATCTAGTCAATCAACATTAAGCAAGTGCATTATATAAGCAAAATAAATACAAAACAATACAAGAATAACACGTCAACTCACCAGAGATCAAATGGGAAAATAATTCACCGACTCCAGATATTTTCATATCAGAGAGTTCGGCTCGGTAGAACTTCTAACAGTGCCTATAAATCCTACTGATCCCTCAACATAAATATTTTAAAAATCTTTCGTTATCCTACATGTATTTAAAATGACTGATTTTTGAATTTTTATTAATATTTTTTTTGATAGATCTAATACGCCTAATTTTTTAATGAGAGAGCTAGGTATAATGCCAGTAGCCGAAATAACAAATGGTAATATTTTTATAGTCTAAGTATGTCAAATTCTTTTATTATTTCACATATTTATATTTCAGTGAATGAAAACAATATATATCTACCGGTTCATTTTTATTATTATGACGATAAATTATTATCAAAAAACTCATAATTGCATTCAAAACTTATCATTACAAAATTTATCCCTATGAAATGTTAAACTTATACCGACATACTCGAAGTTTATGCTATTGTCCTATTTATACGTAAGTATTTACATATATTAAGAATATGTCTCAATTATGCGTGTCATGTTATAACAATGTTCTATGTTTAAAAAAAATCTGTCTCTTCACTCATCAACAAATAACAAAAAACAATAAATATCTAACCATATTTAGTAATTAAGAAAACTTTTCTAATGGGTTACACGTATTTTCTTTTAGATTAGTAATTTTAACCTCCCACGTAGATGAACGTTCGTACCCCTTTTAAGATGCGTAAAATTGCGAATAAGTTATCAAATTAATATACAAAACACAAAAAATAAAAATATCTTTTTTTTACATCTTAAATTAGCGACTAGTAAAATTTTAACAATACAATAAGTAAAGAAACTTTAAGTTTATTTATTGTATATATTATTTATTATAGTATAAGTCCATAGGTGATACAAATTAAAGCAATTTTATGTATACCCGATTTGAAATAATACAAATATATCTTCTTTTAGTGGCTTCACCACAGTTTGCTAATGCTTTCATAAGGCGTAACAGCTATTAAACATAAGATCTTTTTTTATGCACTAAATAATAAAATTATTGAATGTATAAAACATAAACTTAAAATTGAAGCAACGTAGGTAATTTTTTTATTGAAGTGAATCACAATAATACCCGTTTTTATGTGAATACCAGTAGGACTACGCATCTCTAAGTTATAGTATTTTGTAAGGTTTAACGAGATGGAAAAGAGGAAGGTTGCAAAGTAGTATAAAAATATTTATACAATCTACTTACTTCGTGCGCAGTGCTCCCTTCTACCGCTCCGAGACGAATCTCTCGATACAAATTACTCTGCCTTAAGTTTTTTCCAAAGCGTATTAGTTTTTGAAAGTTTCGGGAAATGTAGCGAGAAGGATTCGCGGCAGCAAGGCGTCGCGGCGTCAGAGCGTCGCTAAGGGCGCGTCGTTACCGTCGGGACGTTAGACGTCGACTGCCGCTGGAGCGGAAGCTTTCGGATCGCGCGCCAAATCGAACGGCCCTATAAAGTACCTGCCTATGTTTGTCGGTAGAAAGTACTTTGGAAGTACGTTGGCGTCGGTAAGAAGAAATCTATATTACAACTTGTTTGAATTTATAATTTGAGTAGAGTTTTTATAAATATTATTATTTTCAGATTCGGTTATTCTAATTTGTAGAAGACACTGAACAGATTTGTAATCTATATCGATTTGAAAAAAAATAATGTCGGCAGCTTACATAAAATCAAATTGATTATCTTTTCTCTTTAAATATTAGATATTTAGTTGCCCACTTGTTTCGATTACGTACTTAGTAAGTATATTTTGTGCTTTTGGCTTACAAATTTTCACTGATTTTCGTGATCATTTTAATTCATCATTTTGGGTTTGTAATGATTCTATCATTTGCTCTTTCGATAAGTCGATTGTTAAGTTGCTGATTTTTTTTCTTTAATTCTTTCGCGGTTATATTATTATGTTTGAAGACTGTATTTATTTATTCTGTTAGATTATTGCATGATTTTTTAGGGCGGGTGATGATCAATTTATTATTTGCATCCCATTTAATGCAATGCCCAATTGTGTGTGTTTTTATTTTTAATAATATCGAACGTCTTTGGATGTTGTGTTTTTTGTTCGCTTTTAATTATTAACGGGTATTTGGCTTTTTTGAGGTATTTTTTTTATATGTTGTATTTATTTATTTATTTACGCCCTAATGGGCTTTTTCAAAGATAGATAACATGTAATACAGCTGTGTTAGGTACAAAGATATTAGTTCTTCTAATATCTTTGGTTAGGTGCATAGTTAACAATAAATAATGATTTATGATTAAATTAAGCTAAATTAAAATTAATAGTGTGGGTTATGGAAAGCAAAATATGTATGAAAAACATAGAAATTTAAAAATAAAAGTGTATTCACTACGGAGTCGAGAATTCATACATCTCAAAGTATGAATTCTCGAGAATAAAGTGGTTAAAAAATTTCGGTTTATAACTAATACGAAATCTTTAAACATGTCAACAATATTCCCAAATTTACTGCCAAAATGTTGTAGTCTATTTATATGTTGATTGTATGATTGTAAGACTTTGTATGATTCTTTCTTTTCCCCTAAAAAACTCTAAATTTTTTCCATATATATTTCTTAATTTTCTTATATAGTTTCTTTTAGTAGTATTAGTTTTTCCTTGCACTATATCTCCTCTAGTTGATATATATCCTGTTCTATAATTATGCGTCGCTTCGCCTCTTTGATAGATAAACATTTTTTTCAAAAAAATAAACGGTATTTGAAAATAATTTATTAAATTGAATTTAATCATTGGCACGCCGACACGCCCACGACACAGTTTGGGAAGATTTGATTTTTTCTGATGATTCTTTCGTTATTAGAGCGCGCCAGGAGAAGAAGATAGGAACAATTAATTCAACTGCCCTTTTCAATAAATTAATGAATGTCACTGATTATTATGAAGCCATATGTCATCCTAAGTGATTTGCTACGTTTGGTGACGCTTGACATTAATTTTCAAATAGATTCGCTGTTTTTGAAGGTATCTCAAAATGAAGAACTTTTTAAGACACATTTTTTAATGTTAACAGACAAATGAATTTGAAATTTATTAAAATTTTGATCGAAAACATAGATAAAGTTTTTAAAATTGCTTTATACGAAACTAAAAAAAACATTTATTAGATGCTTCAATTTTATTTCGTTTTAAATAATATTTTTTTTAAATGGAAAACTTGACCGGCTAAATGGTTTTTTTTTTACAGAATTATTTCAAATTAGCAAATTTTTTTATTTTTTTATTAAAAATATATTTCTTTTATATAAAAACATAAATATGTTAAATTAAAGAAAAAACTGATTACATTAAAAATGTTTTCTTTTTAACGTAACTACCCAATTTAATAGAGAAAAACGTTTCTCGTGTTTGATTTGGGAAGTAGTGCCATTACAATATATTATATTGGGTAAAGAAAAGAAAGAAAGTTTTTTATTTACAAAGTAAGAAATAAACAAAATGTATAAAGCATGATAACAAAAGTATAGATAATGAAAATAGACTACAATAGATGTTACTAAATTAGATACACAGTAAATGTAAATAAATATAAGAATATATTTATTTACATTGAACATTAATTTAAGAATAAAAAAAAAATTAAAAAATATAATTACATTTCGATTAATAAGTAGGTAGTAGGTGGTATAAGTACATGGAGTTATTTTATTCCTTTGGAGTAAACAGAGCTGATAGTATTGCAAGCAGAGGTACATAATAAATTGCGACAATAATCTGTTGGTGGCTCGAATGCTGATATAATATTAGAGGATATGGTAAAAGAAGAAAAATATATTTTTTTAGTTAATTAATTTTATGAAATAGTTAATTATATACTGAGTATGTACCATTAAAATTTGAATTTGATCAATTACTACTAATATGTACCTGTAATCAGTAGATATGTAAAAAATCAAATTAAAACTTATAATTATTATTTGGTTGATTAAGAAGTTGTTTTATTTGTAATTTAAAGGCTTCATAATCTTCCCAATGGGCGTTTAAATAAATAAATAAATAAAATAAAAATAATTTTTTTCAGATTTGATTTTATATGGGAGTGCATTAAAAAATTTTATACCTTGATAAGTATAATGGTGTTGAGAAGCACTCATTTTAAATTTAGGGATTTCTAAATTGCCACGTGATCTTGTTCGGTTACTTATTTTTGGAAATGTTATTGTAGGATTGAAATTATCTTTAACAATGAGTTCTTTTTGAATATATTATTTAGACTGAGAACCCTAAAAGAGTTAAATAACTGTTTTGTTGGAAATATAGATGGTTTACGTAGGATGACTTTTAGAATCAACCTCTGTGCCTTTTCTACAGGTAAAAGAGGTTAGTTTTGAAAGTCCCCCCGCCCACCCAATTATACCAATATAATACGAAGAGAAAGCTTGTTGTTATCTCTTTCTAAATCTGTTAACATTTTACTAATATTTATTATAATATGATACCTTCTCTTAACATGACATCTTTAATTAAACTAGAATAAGATCCATAAGATAAATGTTTTTTTCTGCTTTTCACGAGCAATTAAAAGAATATAATAATTATTTTCTTATAAATTGCATTATTTTCTCTTATTAGAGGTAAAGTCACAAGGAGGAAATGAAATATTATAAATATTTATATTTATAATGTTTCCCATATTTATGGGAAAAAAATAGATAATATAGTTAATTCTGAATTTGAAATATGAGATCGACAAATGTGTTTAATAATTAGCTCCCAATGGTCGAGTGGTTAAAGACGCTGTCCCGGTAAGATTGAGATCCTGGGTTCGATTCCTGGTTTTGACCGTTATCTTTATTTATTTTCTGTGTCTTGTTCTGTTTCATGTTTCGTTTAGATTTGTTAAAATTATCTTCTTTTTCAATGAAATATTATAACTTTGAAATTTTAGATATTAGAAAAAGTGTTTAAGTCAATTAAATATTAAAAATAACAATTTTTTTCAATATTCATCTCTGAAATTTATAGCTTTATTAATAAGATTTTTTTGTTATTTTGACATATTAGTTACTCCATGATTCTATTATGTTAATTTTTTTATAAACATAAATTTTATTTATTTCATGTTTATTTTTTTTATAATAGTAACTAATTGTACTTACACATCTGCCTTATTTTTCTATTCTTAAATTTGTTATTAAAAAATAACGCATTTATCTTAACAAAGAAATCAATGGTTTTGAAACATGTCGTATTTTTTACAAAATAATATTGTATTCAATTCGATTCCTGGACATTTTGGTATCATGAGTAATGATATTGCGGATGCCTTGGCAAAACAAGGATCGTCCAACCCTGTTGTTACCCTCGTAAACCACATTCCCCTATCTGACATTTTTTCCATCATCAAAGATAGATCCCGCAATGTTTGGTCGGAGTATTGGCACATTGCTAGTCAATCCAAGGGAGCCTGCTATGCCTCAATACAAAGGACTATTCCATCAAAACCGTGGTTTCAGCAATTCCCTCATTTTTCCAAAAAAGAAATTTCTTCACTCATTCGAATGAGGATCGGACATTGTTCCGTTCCTTCCCATCTTTTTAAAATTCACGTTGTTGACTCCCCAGATTGTACATTCTGTGGTCTAGAAGTGGGAACTTTAGATCACATATTTTTTGGTTGTCCCTCTCTAAACAAATATCTTCTTTTCTATCAAGCCTTATCTAAAATTGCCTCCCCTCCATTCAACATCTCATCTCTTCTAAGTCTGAACTCGACTCCAATTTTCATTATAATTTTGAAATTTGCCAATTTAAATAAAATTAATATTTAAATTCACCTTTCATTTCTCAATAATTTTAAATGATGGCCAAGAACACCCTTGAAGGGTGAAAGCCAGAAATAATAAGAAGAAAAAAAAATTTGTATACAATGTTATTTATTTAATTTAAATTAAAATGACGCCACAAAGTGAATTTGCAATTATTGAAGAAGTAAATAAATTTATCATAATAAAAAAAGAAATATAACGAGTTTTATGAGGACATGTAATTTGGTGACAGATATAGCACTCCGTGGCCTGAGTGGTATGTGAATACCGCACAATCAGTATACCAACAGGAGTTAGTGTTATAAGTAGTATACCAACAGGAGTCAGTGGGAGAAGTAGCATACCAACAGACGTCAGTGGGACAAGTAGTATACCAACAGGAATCAGTGGGAGAAGTAGCATACCAACCGACGTCGGTGGGACAAGTAGTATACCAACAGGAGTCAGTGGGAGAAGTAGCATACCAACAGACGTCAGTGGGACAAGTAGTATACCAACAGGAGTCAGTGGGAGAAGTAGCATACCAACCGACGTCAGTGGGACAAGTAGTATACCAACAGGAATCAGTGGGATAAGTAGTATACTAACAGAAATCGGTGGGACAATTAGTATCCAACAGGAGTCAATGGGACAAGTAGTATACCAACAGGAGTCAGTGAGAAATGTTATAAGCCCGAAGAGAGTATATATAATGAACACACCTACTTCTGAGAACACATGATTAATAACATAACGTGTTTAGAAATAGGTGTTATTGTAGTTGCTCAAGTACTTGATTCGCTTGATTGTGCCTATGTCTCCTGCGGTGACCCTAATTCTTATTCCATTGATATGCAATTTTTAACTAAATTAATCAAATTTAACATTACAATGTATTTCAGTTTGTGACCTTGCTAAATTCCATTAATATTTCCATAGTTAATTCAAATTTTCAGCCTGAACTTTGTTTTGTAAAATTACGTGTTCTGACTTAATTTAAAATATTATTTTGTAACGTCAATTTGTTATGTGAAAATAAATCTTATAAACATATTTTTATGGAGTTCTAGAAGTTATTTATAAGCTTGACAGTAGTTTTAAACAATATTTTTGTGTTATAAAGACAGACAAATATTCCCGGGTCAAAAATAACCTGAAAATATTTGAATTCCTCTTCTTAATAAGTGGAAAAATTGCCTGTGCAATGATAGAGAACTAAACTAGCAAAATAATTGAACATACGACGATTTTTCACTCAGCTTAGTGCTCACTAGCTTATGATGGAATTCCGATAAACGTATGTTTGCAGCAGGTTCCCAGCAGAATAGTAGATACTGTCAGTGTCACCCTTTGAAAAACCAAAATTCAAATTTGAAACGTTGAATAAAATGCCTTTAGCTGAGTTTAGTGACGAGATCTGAACGTCAAGTACTTCCCCACCTTTCTCTTCCCTATTTCCTTCCCTTCCACACTACCTTCAGCCTCACAAAATACCCCAATTTGGAATACCGAAGTCTCACTGGCTGCAAACGATTACGATACGTTGGGACTCGTGTGCAGTACCTACTCATTTAAAAATAAATCTCTTAATATTCAATAATTACTTTTTGACGTGTGGTATTTTTTATCACGAAAAAATATATCGTTAGTTTTTCTTTAAACTGTCTGTATGTATGTTCGCACATTTTTGGTAAGGTTTCATTAATTTAGTATTAGGAGGTAAACGCCTTGACCGAGTCTACCATGTTCGTCTCAAAATTTGATGAAATATTTCTGGCATTTCTGATATTACATAATGCCTCTGACCGGGAGAAAAATGGATTTTATCATATCATAGTACTGGGTATTCGATATAGTCTGTGTTCAGGGCAGAATTAGCTTTTTAACAGGGCCGCATCGAGAATTCTATTACGTTTATTTTCAAATTGGGAGGCGGGTATGGTTATTGTTGCGCCGCGAACCTTTTTTATTGGATAGCCAACACTTATGCCATATATCATCCTAAGTGGTTCGCTACGTTTGGCGAATTAGCAGGAGTGCCCTGGTTCATTGGGTGACGTGTGTTCGGGTCTTTGTGGCGGTTGCATCTGCCTATCAAGTGCATGGTTGGATCGGGAGATATTTGTTGAGGGAAACCTTTTGACTTCTCAAGCAGGACTCTCTTGGAGGGAAAGGATTCATATGTCCGTCATTCCTGGACACACCGACCTCCTAATTCCTACCCACTACTCATACATTTTTCCTTCAAACAACGTCCTCTCCTTTCTCTAAAAAAAAGACACTCTACACAGCATCCCCAAAGACGACATAGGCCCTGAGGGGAATTATTTTCCTCAAAACCTCATGTGTGGAGTAAATTTAAAAAAAATTATCCTTCAAGGGTGCTTTTGGCCATAAATTCAGAGAATCTGATTTTTTCAGTGAGCAAGCATATTTTAAAATATATATACTTATTTGGAATAATCTAAATAGTTAATAATTTAAGTATCTAAATAATGAATTATTTATGTTTTTCCTAAGAAGAGTGTTCCGGTACGGGTTGGTTTTTTTTTCAACAAATCTGCAGTCATATTCCGAGATTGATTCAAATTTTTGCAAACTCGACCTTCAAACCAAGAGGAAGGTCACTGCCTAAATTTTGCTCCCTTCACGTCATTTTATCACTAAAACGGCGCTATAGAAACGATCCAAACATCGTTATTTATTTATTCAGTATATTACAGTAAAATCATAAGCCGCTTATCTCACTGTGTCGAGATGTGCAGCATTACTATTATCGTAAATAATAACAAAATAAATTGAAACTTATTAAAACATTGATAATATAAACCTACAAAAATAAACACTACAGTTTTTCATACTAAAATTACAGCTGGGCTCGACTGGACTGGACGTTATTATTATTAAGGCGATGCACTACGTCGTGCAATATTTTAAATTGAGCCGCTATCAATAATAACCCTTACGTAGATGGCGATAAGGTTTAAATTCCCGCTTAACACCATCCGCCTGTTTTGATTTATGCAAGAAAAAAACATGGCCAAAAAGTGCCTTTTATTATATTTTGTGGATGTTCAGGCATAAATATATATTTTTTTCGAACATTTTATAAATAACTAAATTTGCCACATTATACAAATAAAATTTTAACCGAAAATGGGTTTGTAAGTAGGAGATTTTGAACTTTAAAGCAGTTTTCATAGGCCTTATACAATATTTTTTTCTGGGCTTATAAAAAGACTTATCTAAAAAATACTCGATTATTTCAAAGGCCAAAATGTATTCTACTCGCAGTATTTAATTAAAGCATCTGAAACATTTCTAGGCGACCAAATTTTCAAACCAAAAACACATGATTTTGCATTACTACGTATGGCATCGCCTTAATACAAGATTTATAAAAACCATCCCCATCACCTTTACCACCCCTTAAAGCAGAAGTTTGATATTTGTTTGTGATATTTTGCAATTACTGTCTACGATTTCGAGTAGTGGTTCCATGATAAATCAACACATTGACAATTCAACACACCTTTAAAAAGTGATATAAAGTCATTAGAATTAGAAACGATGAAAATGATTTCTTTAAACATAACCTAACCTACTTAACCCAGTTAATAAAGTATTTGTTTCATCACTTTCCATAGCTTTATATAACTTTTTAAAGATGTGATGAATTATCATTTTGATGATTTATCCGGTCACCCTTAGTATATAACAAAGTCACTATCGTCTGCCTGTTTGTGCGCTTGGTTCTTCTAAGCTTTGCAACGGAGTTTGATATGGTTTTCACTATTGTTATGTCTCTGCTTTACTACGCAGATTTAGTGTTGTGAACTCTTGTGAAAAGTGAAAGGTTCTACTTGTAATTGTGTTTATTTACGTAAATTAATAAGTCTGGATTTAGCTACACTGTTCATTACCCGAGGGTTGTTAATTCTCTGTTTCTAGAAGCTTGTTGTCTGTCAATAATATCCCACAGGCAATTGCTACACTGTAGCGACATCTGTCGGACTCTGGAGTAAGCTTTATGACTAGTGCCATCTATCGCTTGAATACCCAACTTTTTACCAAACATCACACCTATCATTTAGAGAATTTCTTTCGGAAGGTTTATGTATGTAATACATGAATATTATATTTATAAAAAGTAAAGAAAAGTCTAGCAACGCCCGGTACATGTCAGCTAGTATTATTATAAGGAAGAGTGTCTCGGTGTGGGTTTGCTTTTCAAACAAATCTTTATTATGAGATTGATGAAATTTTATACACGTCACACGCATTTTTATCGGTTATCTCATGACATAGATAGTAGTACAATGCCATACTTTCCTTACTGGACTGAAGTTTATATCCCCAGCCCTGACATCTACTATAAACCAATGAGATTATAATTTCATCTTTACTGGAATCGACACCATAGATAAAGTTTGTGATCGGATAATTACTAGTCTAGTAAAAAGCGTTGACTCATGACCGTTACACGTTTCTCTGGAATTACGTACTTATTTTCATATTTGAACTCTGATTTCCTGGAAGTTTTGACGAGCCCCGGAGCGGTCTGTAAATGCTTTGGCTCTGGGCCCAAAGGTTAGAGGTTTTAAACAAAAATGTATATTTATCGTATCTATTTTGTTCTGTGTTGGAAGGCCTGGTGACAGACTAATTAATTGATAGTTTTAATGGCATTTTTGTTTTATATTTAATACAATTAATTATTATTATTTTATTTATATTAACTCCACACAGGAGGCCCTGAAGAAAATAATTTCCCTCAGGGCCTATGTCATCTTTGGGGATGCTGTGTCGAGGGTCTTTTTTTGGAGAGGAAGGAGTGAACATGGGTCTTGAAGAGTCCCATGTTGTAGGAGGGAGGAAACACAGAGGCCGGCAGTTCGTTCCACAGCCGAGCTGTTGAACTTAAGAACGAATCGTAGAAGCGACCCGTTCTTATGTGACAACCAACCGTGACAAGTCAACCGTGTACAAATGTTGGGCGCGCGTTTGGCGTGTATCCCGACTACGCACCGGTGCCGAAGGGATCAATGACGCTAGTTCCTCAGAGCATCTTCCATTGTAATACCGATAGAACAAGGACAGCATACCTACCTGACGCCTGTGCTCTAAAGATTGCAGTCCGTTTGTTAAGATTGGGGAATCTATCAAACGGACCGCCCGTTTTTGCACAGAGTCAAGGGTTTTTTTTATTATAAATTAATTGTATTAAATATAATAATTATAAGAGAAGATCGCAGAAAAAACTAGTCTATTATAATATACAGGTTTTCGGGAGAAAAGTGCATTAATTTCGGGAGTTGATTCTACATAATGGTGGAAGTAAAAAAGATAAATAACTCTTTTTCGAAATTCCATAGTTTTTAATGATTAAAATGTATTATCATGTAGAATCACCTCCTGAAGTTAGTGCACTTTACCTCAAGACTCTTTGTATGTAGATACTGCGCCCGTCGCCCGTCAAATTATTTTCAAAAATAACATAAGGTCACCCTAAAACATAGTGACCTACGCGGTAGACAAACATATATTACAACCAATGCGCAAGTAAATGTGTATTTTTTGGGTTGTGGATAAATATTACCACCAAACTAACAAACATGTAGAATGTGTATCGTCCCCAAAAGGTTAGGGTTTTACTGATAAACGTGTTTTATGTTTTACACAACGTTTATTAATAATTTTATGTAACTTCTTTTGCAAAAATAATGTTTTCTGATTACAATTATAAAACGGTACATTATAGAAAACTTATTGTTTATTCTTCGTTATTTTTTCTTCTACTGGTTTAATATTAATATTCGAATAACGTTTAATTGCTTTAGCTGTTTTTTTTTTAAGTCGGATGAAATATTTTGAAAATTTCAATTTATCTCATTTTCTACATATTTAAAAAACAAAATAATTTTATAAGTTAGATTTGATTGTATTTGAGTATAGACTGCTTAAAAACATAATAAAGTTATGATTTAAATAATTGTTTTACATTACTTTATTGAGGTTATAAATTAATAAATAAACCAACCGGTTTCGGTTCCACCTTTCAATCATCATAGTTAATGCTAGATGTGAAATTTTAAACAAAATTCGTTTGTATGCTAATTGGCAATTTGCGGCCTTACGGCCTTGCTACCTGGCAATTTGGTATAAATTTTGCGATTGAGTATTGCAAATTGTCAATGTTTATGATTAAAATAAATTTTGGTAATAATAGAACATATACGCACGCTACTTGCGATGAAAATCAAATTGTAATGAAGTAAGTAGTAGGTTCGAACGTACGCATGCTTTGATTTACTCTGAAATGAAAAGTTTTCAGCTTTTTCAGTTTTTTTCTTTTCAGCAAGCTCCCATCGCGGGCTCTGTAGATTTCGACCTTGATGGTAATATAATTAATTAAATTAATTGAACACTTGAGTAGTGAGGAGAAAGCATTTCAGATGTCAGTAATCGGAACACGTAGAAATGAATGAATTTTGCTGGAGAAATCTGCGTGTAAATGGAGACCTTGACTACAAATAAGAAATATTCCTTATATATCTTTAAACTTTATACATCCACAATGAGATATACTCGTTATACAGGGTTTTCCAATAAGAGGTGTTATTTTGAATAGCCCGCTATTTCGGTAGATGTTACCTTTGAAGCTGTCATTTTTTAACATTTGACAAGTAAAAACTACGCCATTAACAAAAATGGAACGATAAACGCTTCAACAATGCATTGATATTATTAAAATTCACTTGAGTGAATCAAATGCAAATCATCTTGAGTGATGAGGCCCATTTCCACCTCGATGTCTTCGTCAACAAGCAAAATTGTCGCATCTGGGGCTCGGAAAACCCAAGATTTATTTTTGAAAAGCCTCTCTATCCTCAACGTGTGATTGTTTGGTGCGGTGTATGGTCCGGCGGAGTCATTGGACCTTACTTTTTCGAAAATGAAGCTGGAGTAACAGTTACGGTGAATGGATTGCGCTACCGAGAGCTGATTAATGATTTCTTATGGCCGGAATTGGATGGTATTGATTTGGACAACGTTTACTTTCAACAAGACGGCGCTACGTGCCACACAAGCAACGAAACCATTGATCTTTTACGATTAAATATCAAAATAACACCTCTTATTGGAAAACCCTGTAGTTATGTACTCAAATAAACAAATACTTTTTTTATGCTTCTGCAAAAATATAACATAACAAATATCACCATACAAATAATTCAACACTCCTCACACACTGCCCAACATAAATACTCAATCAGAGAAATAAGCCAAAATATACTGGTTACTCCAAGTTTGAATACATATTTTGGACAGAGAAATATTAAATTCTATGCTACGAAATTATACAATGTTCCACCAAATCAAAAAAAACGGAAATGAATATATTTAAAACAAAAGTAAAAACATGGCTGTGAGAACAAAGTGATATTCAACATTTTTTTTTTTTTTTTTTTTTTTTTACTTTAAAAAGAAAGACAAACATTCCCATACAAACATTATCAAGACAATTTAAAGAGAACTTGAAACTAAATAAATTTTAAGATTACAGGCCGCCTCAGAACAGACAATCATAGTGAGGAGATGAAAAAAATTGAATTTATACATTATACCTACATCATGTACAAAAATTGAAATTGAAACTAATCAAATTTAATTTATACTTATACCATAATTTATACCTACATCATGTATAAACATTGCAATTGAAACTAATAAAATTGAATTTATACTCTATACCTACATCAAGTACAAACATTGCAATTGAAACTAATCAAATTTAATTTATACTTATACTATACTTTATACCTACATCATGTATAAACATTGCAATTGAAACTAATAAAATTGAATTTATACTCTATACCTACATCAAGTACAAACATTGCAATTGAAACTAATCAAATTTAATTTATACTTATACTATACTTTATACCTACATCATGTATAAACATTGCAATTGAAACTAATAAAATTGAATTTATACTATATACCTACATCAAGTACAAACATTGCAATTGAAACTAATCAAATTTAATTTATACTTATACTATACTTTATACCTACATCATGTATAAATATTGCAATTGAAACTAATAAAATTGAATTTATACTCTATACCTACATCAAGTACAAACATTGCAATTGAAACTAATATAATTGAATTTATACTTATATTATACTTTATACCTACATCATGTACAAACATTGCAATTGAAACATTAATTCCCGCATACAACAGCTCAAAACACGATCACAAAATCAAATACACTTATTTACTCACACGACTAAGTTAGGAATTGACTCCTTGAAATACATCGCATGTACCCAGTACAACGCATTACCTAGTAACCTATAGTTCCAGTAACCAGTAACAAAAATTAAACATTGGCAAAAGCACTCAACCCTTTCAATACCAGAGGTTCTTCTGAGGAACATAAACAAAAAAAATAATATCTCTTGATATTGTCAAACAAATCGACCCGTATTTTGCGTATCGCTTGTGAAGGTTATTCCTCAAGCGCGTCTATGTTTTTTGCTAGATTGCAACCTTTATTCCAGCAACAAATAGTGTAAAAATTATGACATTTCCAGTTTTGTTTTTTTTTCTTGGACTGGGATCCATTATAAATTTTATGTTTTCTTTATATTTATGCATGTTACATTGTAAAATATATATATTTAAATTAAATGATTTTGTGTTGGTTTGTGTTTGTTTCGATGTTGTTTTTCCTTACAAATAAAAAATAACCCCCTGAGACCTAAAAATAATGAAACCAAATTAGAACATAATCTAAATTTTGGGGGAAAAAAATGGATACATCGCAAACTTTTTTAAGGAAAAATAATTGTTTAAATTGTTATCAAGCTTAAAATATTATCTATGTGTGAAAATAAAAATACGGTACTGAAAGGGTTAAAGCAGATTTATTACACAGTGACACAATATTTCTTTGGAACTCTCTAACTTATGTACATCTTTATTAATATATTTTTCAAATAACTATGTCTAGTCGGTTTTAAAATCACACTCTGCATTTCATTTCAAATTCGTATTCTTTTTTAAAAATACTTTACTTTTAATTGTATAATGTCTTTCCCGAAAGAGTTTAATGAATCTCATTGGGAATAGTATATTTAAAATATTATTTCATATATCACTTAAATAAATTAATAAATATATCTTAGGAACAACCTTTTTCTTTTAATTTATATTGGAGGTTTTACCAATTAATGAAATATATCATCGAAGTAGAAGACAATACTAATAAATCTAAACAGAACAAGACACAGAAAAAAAGATAACAGTCACAACTAGGAATCCAACTCAGGATCTCTTGTTTTACCGGGACAGGCGTATTAACCACTCGACCATTGGGACCTATTTATTAAACGTCATATTTCAAATTCAGAGAATTAAAAATATCATCATACTCCGTTTGAAATTGACAGCAGGACAAAAAAAATCCAAGTAAGTGAAGGCGATTATAAAAAAATGTTTTCAGTGTGTAACGTACTTCCATACGTAATAGGGTAGATTAAAAATTAACGCTGGATGAATTCTGGAACACTCAAAAAACCTTTTAACCACAATTACCCTACTAGACATAGAGAAGCACAAATGTTTATAATTAATAAATCACAAAATGTGAACGGAGATAGATCGAAGAGGCATAAAATTCCTGAAATATTTAACGCATTACCTGAAGACATAAAAAGGGAAACATCTATCTCTCAAATTAAATCAAAAATCAGGTCTTTCTACCTCCGTAGAACATGAAAACGTATACCTATATAAGTATAAATAAATGTATAATACTTAATAAGCAATATGTAAAAAGATGTACTGTACCTATAAGATGGACGTAATTAAAACCTAAATCCAATTATCAAGATACAATACGTATAAATGAATAAATTAAAGTTAATTGTTAGAAAAAAATAATGAGAATACCTTTGTGTATTGAAAAATTGTAAAAATGAGAGATTTCTTACAATCTAACTGAATACTACTCAGTTTTGTAAAACACTATGTAAAATACAAATGTGAAAAAAAAATGATTTGACTAGCATTTTCCATGATGTTTGCTGATGACAAAGCTGTGAAAATTATATGAAACCCTTGCAGGAGAATGTAAATAACTTCTAGTGCTGTGGCAATAATAATTAACATTTAAATTTGTTATTCTTTAATTAATGTTTATAAGATGTAAGTCACCCACAGTACGCTTTAATAGTGTGGAATCCTCATTTGAAGGAATATTCTGAAGGTATACACCTAATTTATATTACAGTGAAATTCGCTAAAGAAGTTTTGTTTTCGGTCCCTACAAATTCTGCAGAAACTGCATAAAACACGATTTTTTCACATATAAGAAGGTTCAAACGTTCGACAGTGAATCAATCCATCACAAACAATAACTAGTGGCGAAATGTAAATGTCCCCTTTTTCTTAAAATATTTTTAATTAATTTTATCCATGAAATTTAATAAATATGTGTACAATACTAGAATAGTGTAATCATTGGTCTCAAATTTTGTCTTTTTCTAGGAAAAATCTTGCAACTAGTTTCTACAATATTTTTGGCCGCTCGATTTTTTGTGTCTTGTTCTATTTTCATGTCTCGTCTAGATTTATTAGTATTATTTTCTTCAATTAAATATTTCTTAAGCTTTCCGATTATCTCGTGTTTGCTGACGCGTTGAGAATCTTTCGGATTATTTGTTGGCAGCTGCCCGATGGCTAAAAGACACTGTAACAGGCAGCTAAATGATTTTCTTTTATGTGTATACCTCAAAGAGTCCCAAGTTCCCGGAGCTAGTAGGATTATGGCATCTCCGATTTAAGTATGTTGTCATAAAAGAGGACTTCCTTGTTCATAATATCATCCACAAACTTCACTTTTTTAATAAAATCCGAAGCCATAAATCATAATCAATACAGTACGGAAACGGTTTGGTAAGGAATGATATCAACAATTCACCTGCAAGACCCTTCAATCAATTTAATTAAAACATATATTTAACAAGGTTAAATGCCCCCCTCAAAGCTACCCTAAAAATTCCACATAAGTCTGCTAGGGTGGGTCTAGGCCCTAAGATGTCAACCTCTAAAACAGGTCCTAATTTAATTAATAAAAAATATCTTTCAATTTAAAAGCTTTTCAATACGCCTTTAAGACCACGAATATAAATAGGTTATCAACATCGAGGCTTTCTTTTATTTTTTACATCAACCCCACACAGAAGGCCTTGAGAAAAATAATTTCCCTCAAGGCCTGTGTCATCTTTTGGATCTTCTATTCGATGTGGTCTTCTTTAAGGAAAGGATGTTCTGGGCAAGGTAAAAGGTATGAGAGTTGAGTAGAAATCTAAGGATCAGTGAGTCAAGGAGTGACGGACATATAAATATATCACTCTCACTGCGGCGTAAGGCGATGGGTTTCCCCAAACCAGCCTCTCCCGATCTGGCACGCCATGCATCTGATGGGCAGGCGCATCCTGAACGAACTAAATCTCCAAACGTACTTGTGATGACCTACGGCAGTGACCTGCGGTGTTGTTTACCCAATAAATGGTTCCCGGGGCTGGAGTACCCAAACCCGCCCCCCAAATTGCAACACTATGAAATTTTTTATCAATAACTACTGGACACCGCAAATGCTTCGCTATTGCTTAATACCGGGTTGTTTCGGAGAACTTGAACAATTATTCAAATTTAAAAGTTAATTTTCAAGTTCTCTGAAAGATATTTTTAAGTTTTGTTTTTATTTCAGTTCTGTTAAGCAACTAACCTATAATGATATAATAACAGAATTTGAATAGGACTTTCACAAAACCCGTAAATGAACGTTGAAATTTGATTAATTGATCAAATTCTCCGAAACAACCCGTCCTTAAAGTCTTTTTCGGGCGTCTACGATGTTTCCCATATGTAAAAATTCAGCGTGCGCATATTTGCGCTCGAAAAAATTAAAAATAGTCGACCGATACCGTTGAAAATTTCAAAGTTTGTTTTTATTAGAGCCAGGAGTGTTTTAAATGGAAGAAGAAGTACGCAATATCGAGATACAGAGTCAAATAAAAGTCGATGTAATGTAATTATTTAACAGTAACATTGTGGTATACAGTATTGAATGCTGGAAGATATCGGATTCGCCGGAGGAATTCTTAACACAATATCTCTGCACGAGAATGTGATACGGAGTGCAATTAAAGCCTACGTAATGTAGTTTTTTAACAGAAACATTGTGGTATACGGTAGTGAACGGTAGCGAAGCGACAAAAATATTGTTATTCGAGCCTTAGCATGTCACAAATCGGTAAACATCGTTAGGAATTGCTTAGCATTTTACGAAAATATTATTAGTGTCATAAATTTAGTAGTCCACCAAAGTTTTACGTGACTTATCTTTTAACAAAATGCTTTCGATATGTTTATAAATTGTTTGGAATCAAAAATAATAATATACATTGGTACACGATTGGTTCCAACGCTTTGTTATGAATGTACCTTTGAGCCACTGGAGTAGTTAAAAATATTATTTTGACAATAATTATCATCAATCGGTTATTCGAGAATTTATATACTAAATTTATGGTCAAATAATACAGGGTTTTCCAATAAGAGATTGAATGATTGAATGTTTATTTCATGAACAACAAATGATTGAATGTTTATTTCATTATAAAGAGGAAGGTATGCCGTTAATAGTGAAAAATAACATCAGTCAAATGACCACCATGACCACGCCTACAGGACCATATCCTTTTCATGAAATTTTCCATAACCAAATCGCAAAGTGGCTGCCTTATGTCCTCGATAGCCTCAAGAATTCCATCTTTGAGGTCTTGAATCGACGCTGGGCTGTTGACGTAGACCTTCTCTTTCACGTGGCCCCAAAGGAAGAAGTCGCAAGTTGTTAAATCACAAGATCTCGGTGGTCAATTGTGATCACCTCTTCGAGAGATAACACGGTCCGGAAACTTTTCCAGTAAAAGATCAATGGTTTCGTTGCTTGTGTAGCACGTAGCGCCGTCTTGTTGAAAGTGAACGTTGTCCAGATCAATACCATCCAATTCCGGCCATAAAAAAATCATTTTATGGCCGGAATTAAATACACATAACACCTCGTATTGGAAAACCCTATAGTCATAATACGAATTTCGGTTGTCTGTTTGTGAAATGTCACTTATTTCCTCCGTGAAAAATTTCACGTTCAATGAAATTTTCTTTGAATTTAAGTGTTATTTTCGAAATTAGAACAATTTTTTCAGACGAGCGATAAAGAAGTTAGGTTACTTACCTGTAATCAAAAATCTATTTTTATTACTTGATAATTCAAATGTGTATTTCATTTGTTTGAATTTTTTAAAAGTTTTCAACATTTTCCAAGTATAAAATTTGACATTATTTGTTTTTAAGCCGGAGGTCGCTGGTTCAAATCCCGGCGTGCGCAAGTAAATTTTATTTTATTAATTGTAATTTCACAATTTACTCATTTAAAAATGATATATAATATATTTACGGCAGGTTCCAGAGTGGTAGATAAGTATCTTCCTGGTGGTGTATTTCCTTTTCCTACTTCCCTAATACACCTTGAAACACGCACGGGTTTGTCACGCTAATTCTCTTTCTAAACTCTAGTACTGCCTCCTATTGAACGATTGTAAGACCGCTATTCAGAGTTGAAATGGCTTTTGCCGTGTTTGGTGACCAGATTTGCATAGCCAGATTCTTCTCCATCTTCCTCTTCCCATGTCCTTCCCCTCCCCACAACCTTCATCCTCCCAACATACCCCAATAAGGGATGCCATACTCTCACCGTTTCCAGACGGTTGGGGGCAGTTTAGACTCTTGTGCAGTATTCATGTGACACAAAAACCTAAGATTAATACAAATTAATTAAATAAAGTAGGTTAATCATTAGAAAAATGTTTATTTTGATTGAATCTTAGATTGCCCAAAATTTTTACAAGAATTTGGTTGTTAGTGTGGAGGAACTTAATTGAAAATCGTTAATTTCTACGTTTAATTAACTTAAATCTCATATTTTTATTGGTCCTTAATAAAGTTCTTACTAGGGGATTAAATTCCACCCTTTCATACCTCACCTCCCAAGTCTCCAATAATCCATTCTATACTGCCGTGTCTAGCTCATCTATCTATGGTTAAACAATCTATACATACCGTAATAGTCTATGGCGCTCGTTGTCTATACCCTGCGAGGTATTTATGATTCCCGCGCATTCGAAATTAGAATTTCCCGCTCAAATTCCACGTCCGGCACACAATAGGTGAGCGTCCCCCACCACCCTCCCCTCAGCGTTGCGGCACGCGTGACTTCTGGAACAAAATGCTATGGCCACGGTAGATGAACGGATTAAATTAAGTATTGAAAAAAAAAATCACTATGAGTACAACTTTCATATTTCTTCGTGTGCACCTTTTATCGCTGGATTAATTTAGCTATGTTCTGTAAAATACAAAATCTGGCGTTATAAAGGTTTGCTAAATACAAACATACTTTGCAACGAACTGTGCAGAGACACATTACGCTATATTATGCGCGCATAAATTGGGCGTGGCGTACATATTATATGTTGGGCTGACACACTACGCTATAATCTTCTTCAGGTCAATTAGGGGACTGCCGCGGAATATCATTTATTTGTATGGGAGTTGTCACTTTGACAGATGAAAGCCGCGTAATTACGGCGCTCCGTAAATTGTTCTGACCCCTTCTCCTGCCGTAGGTACGAGAGGGTGTCGCATAATTTTCAAATATAGCCTGGCTAGCAGATCACAACGCATATCGTCTCCACGTCCACACTTATAGCACATCATATTTTTAGGTGTAACAGGATTAAATGGAGAGCAATATAGCGTAATCTCTCACCCCCTTCTCGTCTATTTTTATAAATATCAACGAAGTTACTACACATTGCTCTGTAACTACTTTCATAGTATCTTAAGTAATTATTTTGTAGTCTTGTTATTATATACAATTATTTAACTCTTTTGTACAACAGAACTCTCTATGATAACTTGTGTTGTACCTGTAATGATTTGAGATTTTTTTTACAGTCAAATGTATTATAGTGGTTTATTTTTGGTGTATTATACACATCTGCTTTGATGATGGACAATCTAATGCTTTCCAACACGTTGGCTAAAGAAGGAGGCAGCGATAAGGCACAATACTTAAAAAATAATGAGATACGGAGTCGAATTAAAGTTTTAACGGTGGAAGAAGTCGGAGATGCCTGAGAAAGACATCAATAGCGAAGTATTGCGGGTTCCACTAGTAAATTGATAAATACATTTCTTCAATAGGCAATTTGATTAATATGTCAAAATTCGAACACGACCTGCAGATCAGCAAAAAGCTGGCTGCCTGCCCGCATGGCAGCAGAGCATTCTGGTCGCTTGCGGGCTCAATAGGTCGGAATTTTTGCAAACCCAGTTTGCCACCTCTTACCAGACCTGACGGCTCACTAGCAAACACCGCCACCGAAAAGGCTAACCTATTAACTAACTCGACCCTCGACGACGGAGGTGCTGTTCCGCCGTCGGTTCCTCACTGCGGCTTCTATATGAAAAAGCTGAGGATCCGGCATCGGGATGTACTCCACGTTATTTGGGGGCTCGATGTTAACAAAGCTAGTGGACCTGATGGAATACCTGCCCTGGTATTGCAGAGGTGTGCTGCGGAAATAGTTCCAGTTTTGACAAAGCTCTTCAAAATGTCCCTGAAGTGTGGCACTGTGCCCTCTGGTTGGAAAAAAGCGGTCATTCACCCAATTCCCAAGAAAGGTGACCGCTCCAACCCGGCCAACTACCGCCCCATAGCGATCACATCAGTTCTGTCCAAAGTGATGGAACGTGTGATCAACGACAAACTGCTCACATACCTCGAGAAGAACAAAATTATCAACGACCGTCAATACGGATTCTGGCGGAACCGCTCGTGCGGTGATCTTCTCGCGTATGTGACGCATGTTTGGGGGCGGTGCCTGGAACGTCACGGTGAGACCCAAACTGTCGCACTAGACATATCCAAGGCCTTTGACCGGGTCTGGCACCGAGGACTTGTCAACAAATTGCCTTCTTACGGACTTTCCGCATCCCTGTGTACGTGGATTGATGACTTTTTAAGGGAAAGGTCGATTCAGACGGTTGCTGACGGTTTCACCTCTTCCTCACACTCTATAAATGCTGGCGTCCCACAGGGATCGGTTCTGTCTCCGACTTTGTTTTTGTTGCACATCAATGACCTTTTGACATGTGCACCGATTCATTGTTACGCGGATGACAGTACAGTTTATGATAGCTTTTTGTTTGACGAGCCTTCAAAGGGCACACAAACTCCAACGGCTCGGAGGGCTTTGAAGCAGAGAATGGACGGTTATCCCGAGAGTATTTCCTCCTGGGGTAAAAATAATCTCGTCGAATTTAATGTTTCAAAGACCCAATCCTGTCTGATTACGTCTAAAAGGGATCCAAATGATAATCTAGTCTCCTTCAACGGAAGCAATCTTCCGAACAGTCCTTCCATTGATATGCTTGGTGTAACTATAAGTGACCAGCTCAGGTACGGGGGTCCATAGAAGCCAGAGTAAAGTTGGCTTCTCAGAAGCTGGGCGTACTGTACAGGGCCCGCAGATACTTTAATAGTACACAACTGCTGACCCTGTACAAATCGCAAGTGCGCCCTACTGTCGAATTTGGCAGCCATCTCTGGTCCGGAGCCCCTAAATACCGGAAAAACCCTTGATTCTGTGCAAAAACGGGCGGTCCGTTTGATAGATTCCCCAATCTTAATAAACGGACTGCAATCTTTAGAGCACAGGCGTCAGATAGGTATGCTGTCCTTGTTCTATCGGTATTACAATGGAAGATGCTCTGAGGAACTAGCGTCATCGATCCCTTCGGCACCGGTGAGTAGTCGGGATACACGCCAAACGCGCGCCCAACATTTGTACACGGTTGACATTTGTCACATGAGAACGGGTCGCTTCTACGATTCGTTCTTAAGTTCAACAGCTCGGCTGTGGAACGAGCTACCGGCCTCTGTGTTTCCTCCCTCCTACAACATGGGACTCTTCAAGACCCATGTTCACTCCTTCTTCTCCACAAAAAGACCCTCCACACTGCATCCCCAAAGATGACATAGGCCCTAAGGGAAATTATTTTCTTCAGGGCCTCCTGTGTGGAGTTAATATAAAAAAAAATCAACTGTTTTCCTACAGTGATCATCAGCCATCTACAGTGATCATCAGCCGTCTACAGTGATCATCAGCCATCTACAGTAATAATAAGCCATCTACAGCAATCATCAGCTGTCTACAGTGATCATCAGCCATCTCCAGTGATCATCAGTCATCTACAGTGATCATCAGCCATCTACAGTGATCATCAGCCATCTACAGTGATGATCAGCCATTTAAAGTGATCATCAGCCATCTACAGTGATCATCAGCCATCTACAGTGATGATCAGCCATCTACAGTGATCATCAGCCATCTTAAATGATCATCAGCCATCTACAGTTATCATCAGTCATTTACAGTGATCATCAGCCATCTACAGTGATGATCAGCCGTCTACAGTAATCATCATCCATCTACAGTGATGATCAGCCATCTAAAGTGATCATCAGCCATCTACAGTGATAATCAGCCATCTACAGTGATGATCAGCCATTTAAAGTGATCATCAGCCATCTACAGTGATCATCAGCCATCTAAAGTGATCATCAGCCATCTACAGTTATCATAAGATACTTTGGAGTTATTGTTTGCCAAACTGAGAACTCAAACCTGCTCGAAAACTCGAAAGCATTCTATTTTAGACATTTCGAGAATTCAACAAAGATTGGTGGCAACACGGGTCACGTGATTTCAGTAGGTAGCAACTTGTTTGCGACGTGAGTACAAAACGTTAGTATCGGATAGTCGCGTCTCCCTGTGGAAGAGGGGCCTTATATTTCGAATTGCGTTGTCAGGAAACCTTTCTGATACCATCCTGACGAACGCAAACATCTCTCAAGCCGAGTTTTTAAAGTCAACTGGAATCCTTCCTTTAGAGAGAATATTCTCACGTCACAGATCATCCAATATTAATAATATTACGCTGTAACTTCCTGTCAAACTGGAAACCAGAAGGAAAAGTCATCCGATAAAGATGGCAGCTAAACTGAAACCCATTTAAAACCACTCTAGGCCACGTTGTGCTATATCTGTCACCACATGGCACGCCCTCATAAAATTCGTTTTATTTCAATTACTGTTATGGTCAGACATATAATATAAACAATATTTAGAAAGAGAGAACACTTAGTTTTCTATTTGCATTTAAAAGTTTACCATGAACGCTAACGTATAATTTGAAAAAAAAATCTTCAAAACAGAAAACCGCCGTTCACCCGGTCAAGGTTATATTTCTATAGTTATAATTATTTTTACAGACTACTCTTATTTATTTTGTTTAATTAAATATGTTTTCCAATTATAATAATGTTTCAGTATAAAGAAAAACGTGAAAAAAACGCGTCAAGTTGTAAAAATTTTTGTAAAGTTTGCGTTAATTTTTTTAAATATTTTTAATCTATCTCTTATGTCCGTTAATGAGTGTTTCACGTGCTATCAAAAACAGTATTTCATTTCGGAATACGTCCAAAAACAACCAATCTATTTGCAATTGAATATCAAGCGGGAATATTTGACGACAGGATATTATCATGTTTTTGACAAGGGCCGAGTGGTTAAACAGATAAGAAATACTAAAAAAGGTATTTATTCTAGTATAAACGAAATGCATTGAAGACAGAGATAACACCTTGTAGAAATAGTCAATCTACTGATATTTAAATGGAAGATGCTTCGAGGAACTTGCGGCATTGATCCCTTTGACACAGAAGAAACATGCCAAACGCAAGTACACAGAATCGTTCCTGTGTTCAACAGTAGCACATCCAAAGATGACATGTCCAAAAAGATAATAAGTCAAAAGAAAAACTAATGTGCTTTAAAGAGATTTTTTAAAAAATGGCTTTTTAAATGTTCTGTTCGAATAGTGTGACCATATTTTCCTGATATTTCTAATACCTCCTGGCCTTGGCGGTAGGTACCCGGCTGCTCTTTGCCCCTGTTCACGGAAGGAATTAAACTTAGAGTGACCACCATTTCCGAATTCCTGGGAATGAAAATTATATTCTGAATAATATTTCGTTTGTATTTTTTCCACTTCACAAAGCATTCGCCATGCAGAATAATAATTGTGAAAATGCGCATCGCTCAAAAGTTTAGTACCTACGCGGGATTTTAGAATAGAAGTACCTACCTGCCTTTGTTCTAGGATTTAATTCTTTGTTTAACTATACTCGATGGTAGTTCAAATTTTACCTCTTTTATTTCTGTTAGGAATGCCAGTATTGGTGTTATTTTTAAATACGTCTTTTTGTGAATTTCGTTTTTGTTTGCGTGATTGATTGAATGAATGAAATGGAAAAACAGCAGTTACTATACGAAATAAATCTCAGTACTAGGATTTATTTATTATTACATTTAATAAGTTAATAGCAATTAAGACCCAGTTCCCGGGGAGGAAGGTTTGATCCTCAGTCAAACTAAATTAATAAAAAATAGATGTGCCATGGTAAAATTTATTTTTTATTTTAAGGGTTTTATTTTTTATGCTTCCCTCAGGTGACGTCATTAGAGACCATTGAATGTTCACTTTGAAACCTCATAATTTCTTTATTTTTACGGATATAGTAAAACTAATTTTACTGTCGTTATGTCGTTATAACTCTTTAAATATAATACATTGTATCGAAATAAAAACCCTCATCATTAAAATTATAAAAAATTTATAGAAACTTTAAATATAACTGTTTTATTTTTTACATTAAGGACCTCCACACGAGAGGCCAAGAGTAAAATAATTTCCCTTCTGGTCTATATCATATTTGGGGATGCTGTGTGGGGTATCTTTTTAAGGAAATGAAGAAGAGGAAGTTCTGGGAAGGAAAATATATGAGAGGTGGGTAGGAATCAGGGGTCCGTATGTCTGGGCGTGACGTATGAATCCCTCCCACTATTGTCGAGAGATTCTGGTTGGAGAGGTCTCCCGATCCAATCCCCCACGAAGATAGTGCCTAAGACCTGGACACACTCCATGAACCCGGGCACCCCTGATAAGTCACCAAACCTAGCAAAGCTCTTGGTGTGCCCTATGGCAAAGGTGTAGGTAACCGCTGGTCATGTTTTAGATTTTTGCTATTTTTTTACTAAGTTGTTTCTTTAAATTTGCATAATGGTCCCCCTAAGTCGGAATTATTGGTAAGCGCAGTCAAATAGTTCGGTTCAAAGTTTTATGTGTTTGTGAAGGCACGGATCAAATCATTTTGAAAATGATCTACTGAAGTGTCGAAGATGAAATTTACGTCTGTCGTCCCACGGCTCGGTAAGCAATCGACGTAAACCGAATGCTGCAAGACTCTGCACAGTAAATTAAACTGGCTATAGTAAAATTGTGTTGTTTCTGTATCGTGCTTGTATACGAGGGTGAATTTATGTATATTAATTTTGTTTATTGATAAAATTAAATGTTCCTCATACATAAACATATGAAAAGACAGAATGAGGAAACTAACTAACATACATTTTTAGATGTCTAAGACATATCCCTCATAACTCGTCACTTAGCTTCAATAAACATGTAGATACAATTTCAAAAAGTGCATCACAAGTATTAGGATTAACGCTAAGAATCACAAATTGTTTTAAAAGTACAGAATTAACTTTAACATTATATAAATAAATTGTGCAAAGTATTCTCGAGTACGCATCAACAATTTGGTCTCCCAATTATGAGATTCATAATTATAGGATTGAATCCATACAAAGGAAACTAACCCGTGTAATTGCTTATCGTGAAGGTTTATTTGGTCAATTTGGAACATATAATGACCGAATTTCGCACTATAAACTACACTCACTGACGGTGAGACGTAAACTTTCTGACGTACTGCTTTTACACAAAATTATACATGCATCAGTTGATACACCAAACATTTTATCCCAAATTAACATCAATATGCCATCAAGAAAATCAACAAAGAGGATGAAAGACATTTTCTATATACAGGATATTATATCACAAATACAGGATATTTTTCCCCTGTACCGCGAACATTAAGAAATTATAACATTATACATGGCTCTAATAATGAAATAGACATTTTTAATGACCAATTTAAACACTTAAAAAAAACGTATTACCTTTAATCATATTAAACTGATATTGTGTTGAAGCCCATTATTTAAAGAGAAGCAACATTGTACCTACCTAATCAGTGTCTCACCAATACAGGTGTGACAATAACAAATCGTTTATGAACATACATGAATAAGCTAAATATGCAGAAGTAAACGTTCATTTTGTTACTATTTTTGTTATTATTATGTATTTAAACATCCATGCATGTAAATTTTTGGACACCATGCCTGTTTTATGCACTTAAATAAAAATAAATAAAAAATAAATATCCCAAATAAAGATTTACTCACAATTACGTACTTTGCCTTCTGCAAATCTGCTAATATGGCAATATAGGATGGGGTAGAACTTATAAAAAACACACAACCGCTTTAACAAAAAAATAATATTAAAAAAATTCTACTCAAACTATATACAACTCCTTTTTAAATAATATAAATTAAAAAAAACTATATGCATTATACTTCTACCATGCAACATTAGAAATTTGCAAAGATAATAAATATTCCAAATAAAATTGCACCATTTAAAAATAATAGAAAACTCAGACAAACATAAATTCTTCTAACTCCAAAATGTAAAAAACAATTTAGCAATTCAACTTTAAATATCTCGGATTAAAATTTTTTTAATACTTTAGCTTTATTATGGTGGTACATCTTATATATAACATTGTGCGAAATGATTACTTTGTAGAATACTTTTCTGAATAAACACTAGGGGAGAGTCTGGAAGAGTCTGGAAGAGTCGAAGATCTTATGTTAATTGGCAGCGATATGTTTTCTTTCAAATCTTTACCTGTAGATCAAACTTCTTGGGATATTTGTTCAGAAAAGTCAACAAAGTGAACGTTTGATACTTTTCTGAGCTTTATTATATTTTCTATGAAAATAGCACCCAAGTAACGTGAGACGCAGAACGTTAACCTTTCCATTGCTTCAAGTCAGTCTCCGCTCTCCGGGGGTGGAAGTTCATTGGGGTTGGGGGCGGTATTTTTCTTGTTTGGCCATCAAAGGGCGCTGCTCATTAGGGGCCGCCTGACCGCAGCTGTCTTCATTAGCGGGGTGTGTGCCTGCTTATGGACTACCTCACCAATAGATAAATAATATACGAGCACAATCATAAATATATACAATATCTAGGCATCGGATTATATTACGCATAACTTCGCAAAAAAGGCGAGCAATAGCTTGACTTGTTTATAACCGCAAACCTTTTCCGATTATTTTACTATTAACGTATATCTACGTAAACTTTTAAGAGAATAAGATAATAAATAAGTTTTACTCTTTAATTTCAGGTCGGTGGTGTACGATAGAACTAACAATTTTCACACGATTTTCTCAGCAAAATATTAAAAAGTGAGATTAATTTTCTCAGACAAAATGTTAAAAAGCGAGATTAATTTTCTCAGACAAAATGTTTAAAGGTGAGATTAATTTTCTCAGACGACATGTTAAAAAGTGAGGTTAATTTTCTCAACAAATATTTAAAAATGAGGTTAATTTTCACAACAAATGTTTAAAAGTGAGGTCAATTTTCTCAGAAAAAATCTTAAAAAATGACGTTAATTTATGTTTTGAAAGAGTTTACTAGTCAACTAGTGCTCATTTATATTTATATCACTATTAAAACATCGCTTTACCCAAATTATACAATACTTGCGATTATAACAGATTCCAGAGGCATAGTCTGATAGAACTAAATGTTTATTGCAAATACTTGAGATTTTTTATCGGCTTATGTTTTTATGTATTTAGGTAAAATCCATTTTTGTATTTACTCTTCATATTTTATTAACCAGTAGCGGATAACCGTGACTAGTAAATTCATTATGTATCTAGCATCCTAACCCCGCGGTTGACTGCCCCCGTCGTTACACCGCGAGTTCCCTACGAATTATCTGTAATAATTATTCTCGCAATAAATTCATCGTCAGTAAATCCGAGAGTTAATCAACAGCTAGGAAGATCAACAGATAAGGAAGTTATGAAAATCGCTAGGTTATATTCCAACCTCTCTGAAGACAAATAAAGCTTTCTGCATTGAAACATTTTAGCTGCTATTATTATTCAACGTACTTTAAAGAAACATTCGCCATTACATAAGAATAAACAAGGATTGACCGCTGGCATACACCGCCGACTACACCAGCGCCAACGGATGATTCTAGCGTTTCCGATTATCTGCTATTAAATTCTGAAAAGTTTACTTAGCAACGTTACTGAATTCGTCACATAGCGGTCGCGCGCCTAGGCCTATACTCTAGTCTGAAATAATTTAATATTTCTACAGACTGTTTGTTTTGAAAATCAATCTTTTTCTATGATTAATTAATAATTCATTTCACCATATATTATTAAAACTTACTTCAAACAAATTTTCACGTGAAACAACCCTATTTTATGATATTATATTAACATTTTTATTTGCATAATCTTGTAGATTACAAGTTATACAATTTGATTTAAAATAAAAAATAAATTATAAATTGTAACATGTCCGAAATTCGGGCCGCCACCCTGCCCAACCGTGCGTTAAGGCTCAAATTCCCAAAACGACTTGTCCATTACATCCTATTACGGTTTCCGCTCCGGTGCAAGCGAAAATAAACCTTATGGGACGACTATCACCAGTACGTTTTGTGATATGATGAAAGTGCGGGATTAAATATATTCGTAAGCGCCTTATTTTTTTCATTTTCCCTTTGTTTCGTGGAAACAGTTTAATATTTATTTGTCAAGTTAATATTTCATGATGATATGTGGAATAGTTATTTCATGATCGTTTTTTTATTATTTAATCAAACAGATTTCCGATCCCATAAAACAGTTCCATGACAAAACAGAACAATTACAAACTACAACATAGAAGAAAAGTGAAGGAAAAAACTATTTTACCAGACAAAACAAAACAGTGACAAAATACAACATAGAAGAAAAGTAAACGGAAAAACTATTTTACCAGACAAAACAGAACAGTGACAAAATACAACATAGAAGAAAAGTGAAGGGAAAAACTATTTTACCAGACAAAACAAAACAGTGACGAAATACAACATAGAAGAAAAGTAAACGGAAAAACTATTTTACCAGACAAAACAGAACAGTGTCAAAATACAATATAGAAGAAAAGTGAAGGAAAAAACTATTTTACCAGACAAAACAGAACAGTGACAAAATACAACATAGAAGAAAAGTGAAGGGAAAACCTATTATTTTACCAGAAAAACAGTAAATGTATAAGAAAGGTGAATGAAATAAAACCTAACCTTACCTAACCTTGTCTAATTAACCTAATATTTTTCCATGCAAAACAGAACAGTGACATAGGAACATAACATCAGAACATATTACTCAAGGAAAGTGAAGTGAAAAAACCAAATCTAACCTATTATTTTACCAGATAAAACAGAACATATTTAAGAAAGGTGAAGGAAATAAAACATAACCTAGCCTAGCCTAAAAATGAACCTAACCCAACATTACCTATTATTTTACCAGACAAAACAGAACATCTATAAGAAAAGTAAAGGGAATAAAACCTTATCTAAAATAACGTAAACTTACCTAACCTATCCTATTTTTATACTAGACAAAACAGAGCATATATATCAGAAAAGTGAAAGGAAAAAAAGAGTTACTGAGAAACAGCTTTTTGTCTCACCTGATGTACGAACATAAAATTTAAATACTTATTCGAAATTTTTTAGAGATAATTTCTTTTTATCATATTCTAGCACAGGTCCGTGAAAAATAAAGGGATAAGTAGGTTTTGTGAAACTGTAAGCCTTTATAAAAAAATTTAAATCAGTGCTGCCGCCTTTCAAAAACAAACATGATCAATTTTAGAGATGATTAGAAATCAACCTTTCGAAAGAACGTCGTATACTTGAAAAATTACAACGCCTGTCAAAAAAATTACCAAAAAATATACACATTTCAAATATGGAATTAATAATTAAATGATTGAAATAAAATAATTTTTGTACCTACCTTATCGCTTGTCTGAATTGTTATCACAATCACTTCCATTCATAACACTTAAATTCAAGTTCTATGCAAGGCAGACAGAATCTTCCACAACACACTTCTAGGCTTTATCTATGCAGTGCTTACAGCGGTGTTGCATGATGAAGTAATTTGCAGTAATTGCAATCACAGCCGCTACGCCCCTGGTGACCAATTAATTAATAATAACCATTAATAATATCCCTCGCCCTGGGGCCAGAATGCAGCCCTGGATATTTCACTTATCCGATACCAGCGAATCGAAATTCCCTAGAAGTGCGATCAAAGTTTATCAATTTAAAAGAAAATCGATCAGGGGTCAACAATCAAGGGGTGAAATCAACATAACAATATCGGATCGATAGGCGTAACTACCGATGATTTTATACCGATTTCCCGAGCACAGTCGCGCTGTTGATAGACCAACCGATATTCTTAACGCAATGTGAAAGAAGTCGATATAGGCCTGCAACACTGGCGGTAGTATCTATGAATTGACATTCCAAAACGTCAAACGTCGTACAGTTGTGTAAAAATATTACTACATTGACAATGTTGAATAGAAATACTAACCTAAATATGCATGGGCAGTCCGCATTTACTTACTAACGCTAAAAGGGAATTAATTAGATAATGAGGACTTTATTCAGAATCATTGGCCCGAACGCATTCAACCCACAGCGTATATGACTTATTTCAATTCTAAGAGCTTCGTTAGTTCTCAACTCCATTCGTTAATAAACAAGTTATTAAAAAAAGATGTGTATATTGACAGTTAACCAAAGCTTTCCTGATACTATGGAGGCCGTGTTTGTACATCGGCCATCGGAACATTTCTTATCAATTCAATTCAATTCAATTCAATTCAATTAGTTTATTCCTTTAAAAACATTACAAAATTACATTTTATTTCGTTTTTAAGTACATTTGTAAAATGGTATTACATAATAAGTGGTGTATAAACTATACCAGCATCAATAGAGCTTGCCTTTTAAAGGCAGCTTCACCGATGCTAAATATGTCGATATCCGAATTAATTCTGTTCAACAGCAAGACTGCTCTCCCCACCGGCATGACCATTGGCAAGTTGGTCCTGCAGGCCGGGAGATAAAACAGTCTATGCTGTCGGTGACGGAGATAACCATCAGGAACATAAAGACTAATACTTTCCATGATAGTCGGATTTACTAACCATCCACGAATCAGTTTGAAGAAGTGTGATACAATATGCACATCTCTTCTGACCCGTAGATGGTTCATACCGAGCATGCCCAAGAGAAAGTCAGTAGGATAGAGCCACGGGTAGTAGCCATACTCCCTCAGGTAGAGGAATCTCAGAAATTTCTTCTGCACTCTCTCCAACATAAGGGAATACTTCACCTGATGTGGGCTCCAAACCACCGACCCACTCTCAAGCCTACTCCTAACCAACGCAATGTATAGCACTTGGAGAACCCGGGTGTCTCTAAAATTCATCGCAGTGCGTAGGACGAAGCCCAGCATTTTCAGTGAAGCACTACACGTCATTTCGATATGAGTATGAAATGTCAGCCTACTATCAAACATGATGCCAAGATCTTTCATAGTGGAGACACGTTTTAAACTTCGGGCATTCATGGTATACCGGTAAAACCAAGTATGACGTGCCCTTGTGAAAGAAAGAATGAAACATTTAGAAACATTGAATTCGATCCGATTCCGTTTACTCCAGTCAACAATTCTATTAATGTCCGATTGGAGTCGAATGCAGTCTTCTAAAGTTTTAATTTCCAAGAATAGTTTTAGGTCATCAGCAAAAAGAAGTGACCTGGAATGCAGAATATTTTCTGTAATATCGTTAATAAAAATTAGAAAGAGGAGCGGTCCTAAATTAGAGCCCTGTGGAACGCCTGAGAGTACAAGGAATAATTTTGACATGAATATTCCATGAGATACAAATTGCTTTCTTCCAGTAAAATAGCTTGCAAAGAATATGAGAAACCGTAAAGAAAAACCTATAGTTGACAATTTATTCAATAATATGTCATGGTTTACGGTATCAAATGCCTTCGAAAAATCATTATATGAGCAATCTACTTGGTAGCCCTTATCTAAAGATTTGGAAACATAATCTGTGAGTACCAGTAGGTTAGTATCTGTTGATCGACCTTTTCTAAACCCATGCTGTTCCGATATTAAGAAAGGCTCTACTTGAAACAGTACATGTTTATGAATTATCGATTCGAATAACTTAGCCGGGGCGGAAAGTATTGCCACTGGCCTGAAATTTTCGACAGATGTCTTTGATCCACTTTTGAAAATGGGACAAATTTTTGAGACTTTCCAGGAATCAGGAAATACACCAGTATCTAAAGATAGGTTGAATATAAAACTTAGTGGCATTTTTAAAAATTCAACACATCCTTTTAAAAAAAATACTGGAAGAAAGTCTGGCCCAAGTGAATGTGTATGTTTCATGTTATTAATTGAAGATTTAACATCTGATTCGTCAATATGACTTATATCAATGTTTTGGGCTCCCTTCACATTCATCTTGGAAGCAGAAATGGGATTTAGTAATGGAGGCTCATTACTGTACACTGATTGGAAATGAGTTGCAAATGCATTGGCTACATCCGCTCCTCTAACTTCCCGATCACCATGCATCATGATGTCTGTTATACCACCATCTTTGCGCAGTGATTTTACGTAGTCCCAAAATGCCTTGGGATCATGCTTGATATCACTCTCTATTGAGTCGACATACGTTCGGAATGCTATATGAACATTTCTTCTAACAACTGCTCTGAGGTTACTGAACATTTCATACTCATTTTGGTCACCAGTAGCTTTCCATTTTTTATGGTGAGCATGTTTTATCTCAATGCTCCTAATGGTATCTCTAGTGAACCACTTCGGATATCTACGTCCACCTCTGTTGGGAGGTTTCCTAGGGAAGCAAGCGTCAAATACATTATATATACATGAATAAAAATGGTGTAGCGCCTCATTAACGGTATCGAATTTAGAAAGTTCATGCCAATCCAATTGGCTCATCATCTGATAAAGTTTGACAAAATCACCCCTACCAAAAATCCATCCCCGCAAAGTGCCGTCTGTAGTTTTAGGTAATTTGGTAGTCTTCAGAGGCTTTTTACAAGAATACCGGAACTCTAATGCGGGGTGATATTTGTCCTCATATACGAGGGGAGAATCGCTATGTATGACATTTAATTCAATGTTACACAAAACTAGATCCAACATCCTCAACTCAGAATTGGGAATACCATTATTCTGGGTGAGCCCAAATACTTCGCATAAAAAATTGAGGTCATTTTCAACATCCTTGCCGCTACGCGCTGAATGGATGTTGAAATCTCCCAAAACAATAATATTCCTTCCTCCGAGAAGATCTACGTTTTCGTGAAACTTATCGAAGAATAGTTGATATGTTTCCAGAGTTGATACCGGTGGAAAATATATTACACATATAAAAGTAACAAACAAATCGATTGTAATTTTTATCCACAAGTCTTCGATGTCAGCTTCCAGATCAGGCATGTGTTCGGCCTTAAACTTAGTTTTGACAGCCAAAAGGCAGCCTCCGCCTTGTCTGTGGCCACTACCACTATCTCTGTCCTTTCTGTACACTTGAAAGCTGTCATCGAATAACTCCTGGTTACACACACTGGAGTTCAGCCAAGTCTCAGTGAGCCCTATTACATCATAATTGTTTACCAAAACGTTAGAATAAAATAGAGAACATTTAGTTTTTAGTCCCCTAACGTTTTGGTAAAAGAAATGAAAACTATTGTACTGTCAACTATGTTTAATATTTGGTAGCCGTGGTGTAATTACCTTATTGACCCATTCTTTTAAAAACGAATGCTTAGGCCAATGCTTAGACTGCAGTAATTCTGCCACCGCTGACCCGGGTACACCGATTTTAAATGATGCATATTCTCCCCTCGTTTTGATTTTTGTTATCTTAAATGAGGAGATACTGACAGATTTACTTATTGTTTTGAGGTGCGATGTTAAGTCATCTACTGTAGTGTCTGGATGCAAGGGGTAAAGATGGAAGTATTTCACTTCCTCCTGGTCCTTTTGACTACCTCGTACGGTGATGGGACGCCGTTTACGATTACGATTAATCAAAGTCCAAGGTTGACTTCCTGGAGTTTGACGTAAGGGCGGTGCATCTGCTTTAGCTCCATCGGGCGGGGGCGGTGCATCCACATCAGTTCCGCCGGCCGGTGGCAGCGCATCACTATCAGATGGCGTGTAGGTAGACGCTGTGGAGGTAGACGCAACGGGTGTCACATCAGGAGTACTTCGGGATGAAGCATAAGGGGAAGAAGATTGTCCCTTGTCTGAAGCGTTACTCGTTTTTTTCCCTCTTTGGGAGGCTTTTGCAGCCTGTGAGCGGGTTATTATTTTTCCGACGGCCAAACTTGTACTGTCATCTGAGGTACGAGTCGGCTTAGTAGACGGGTCGACGTGCGGGGGGAACGGAACGGAGAAACCGGGCCCGGCAGTTGCAGTTGTATTGTCTGCGGTAGCAGCGAGCGGGGGCGGTGAGGTGGCGGTGACGAGGGGCGCTGGCGGGCCGAGTGTGTCGCCTGTAGCGAGAACGGGAATGTTGTGCACACATGTACCTGCAACCGCAGTTTCACTATTGTACAAACTACCGACAATTACTGGTGACGTTTTTAGAATATTTTTAACAACATTCAACTCACTAGTTAAATTGTCCACTTTAACCGAGAGAACTTCGATGGCCATCGTTAGCAAACGAAGCGCTTCATTCGTTTCCTCGTTGATATCCATTAGGATAAACTTGTAAACTTGTAAATTATTTAATAAATTAAAATTACGGCGCGCGGCGAAAAACACGTACGTCCTGCCGGCGAATTTAACAGAGTCTTCAATCAATAGTTGACCGTGCTCGCAAATATCGCTAACTGAACATAGATGACGAATTTAGTTTATTATCGTATTGAAAACATAGGATTATATCGATCTGTGCTAGACCTCAAGGACCTGCCCTGAGGGTCAAGAAAGAGATTTGATTATACATGGTTTTCCAATAAGAGGTGTTATTTTGAATAGCCCGCTATTTCGGTAGATATTACTTTTGAAGCTGTCATTTTTTAACATTTGACAAGTAAAAACTACTCCATTAATAAAAATGGAACGATACACGCTTCAACAACGCATTTAAATTTTTAAAATTTACTTGAGTGAATCAAATGCAAATCATCTTGAGTGATGACCATTTCCACCTCGGTGGCTTCGTCAACAAGCAAAATTGTCGCATCTGGGGCTCGGAAAACCCAAGAGTTATTGTTGAAAATCCTCACTATTCTCAACGTGTGACTGTTTGGTGCGTTTTATGGTCAGGCGGAATCATTGGACCTTACTTTTTCGAAAATGAGGCTGGAGCAACAGTTACGGTGAATGGATTGCGCTATCGAGAGATGATTAATGATTTTTATGGCCGGAATTGGATGGTATTGATATGGACAACGTTTACTTTCAACAAGATGGCGCTGCGTGTCACACAAGCAACGAAACCATTGATCTTTTACGATTGAATATCAAAATAACACCTCTTATTGGAAAACCCTGTATATTGTGTCAATGTCTTTTTCTGTTACTGTTGAAAAACTATATTACGTCGAGTTTCCTCGGGCGTCCTTCACCTCTTCTACCATTCAAGTCTAAATACTCCTGATATTACGAAGAACAAACATTGAATTTTTCAGTGATATCGGTCGACTATTTTTCGAGTTTTGTGAGCGCAAACATACGCCAACTGAATTTAGACTTTTTAAGATTTTAGCAGAAGTAATGAAATAGTTAGCTTAGTTCGGACACACGGATACGCCCACAATACCTTTCTATAGCTCAACCTATTCAGTGAGAGTATAATATATTAATTTATAAACAATAATTTGTTCTGGAAGATGATAGTAATTATCTCTCAAGATATTGTAATAAAGTTTAAATCGAGGTGATGGTAAATAAAATGAAATAGATGATTAAAATTTTGTCGTTTTAGATTACATTAATACAGATTGAATGTTGTGTAGTTTAATCAACAAAGAATTCCAGTTGAAAAAATTTAGTTATAGTTCAAATAATTTTCAATGTTTGCATTTTCTAAGCCCGCCAAAACGATCGAAATCTGATGGGGTACGCGTGACGTCATACGTACCTCGGTTTTGTCGGTTAAAAGTAAGGACAATCGCACTCGGGTCGGTATGAAATCAACAAATCCCATTTTAAATATTTAACAAGATTTTCAAAAAATATTATTTTGAAATAATTTGTATAACACGGTTGTAACCCTTGTGCGAATCTACGCAACGCAACTTTGCACAAAATTGTCTGCATTCTATTGCACGCGGCCGACCGAGCCGTGAGGTAGCTGTCTAAGATCTGTCAGAACCATCCGACCAATCACAGAGCGTTTACGTCTCTTACGGTTTTAATCGTTTTTGAATTAATTTAATTTTTTTCTTATAGTTGATGCGAACTACATTTACTTGGGGTTGTGTGTATTGGTATTACTGTTTTTTTTTTACATTAGCCCCACACAGGAGGTTTTTTGAGGGCCTATGTCGTATTTAAGGGTAGTGTGGGGAGGATCTTTTTAAGGAAAGGATGGAGAGGTAGTTATGGGAAGGAAAAAGGTATGAGGGGTGGGAATTAATCTCGAGGTCAGTGTATCCTCTAAAATATTAAAAAATTCGCTGCTGCAGATTACCTTAAAATAAAATATTGTTACATTATAAACATATGCATTTTAAATAAGACAATGTATTAAGGCGATGCCATACGTAGTAATACAAAATCATGTGTTTTTGGTTTGAAAATTTGGTCGCCTAGAAATGTTTCAGATGCTTTAAATAAATACCGCGAGTATAATACATCTTGGTCTTTGAAATAATCGAGTATTTTATAAGCCCAGAAAAAAATAATGTAAAGGCCTATGAAAACTGCTTTAAAGTTCAAAATCTCCTACTTACGAACCCATTTTCGGTTATGATTTTATTGTATAATGTGGCAAATTAAGTTATTTATAAAATTATCGAAAAAAAAATATATTTATGCCTGAACATCCACAATATAAAATAAAAGGCACTTTTTGGCCATGTTTTTTTCTTGCTTAAATCAAAACAGGTGGATGGTGTTAAGCGGGAATTTAAACCTTATCGTCATCTACGTAAGGGTTGTTATTGATAGCGGCTCAATTTAAAATATTACACGACGTAGTGCATTGCCTTAAGTGTATTTGCAGCGGTTCTAGGAAAACACCGTCAGCAATTCACCGCGGGGAAAGTTCTCCGCCCACAATACACCGCGGGAAAAGTTCACCGCGGGAAAAGTGCATCGCTCACAATTCACCGCGATTCACCGCGGGGGGAATTATTTGGAAGTGTTTTTTGATTGAAATAATTTACTTATTATTTTTTAACCCGTTTTCACATTTGTTAAATGGAATAGTAATATTAAGTAGAAATAAACCGCGATCGTAATTAACCTTACCCGTTTGCAGTGAATTGTGATGGTGGTGAAATTTCTCCGCGGTGAATTATTGTGGTTGGTGTGAATTTACCATAAACTATTTGCAGCACGTTCCAGAGTAGTAGATACTGTAAATATAAAATACGGATTTAAAGAAAGAATTTTTAATAATGTATGCGATTAAAATCACATATAAAAAGTGTCATCTATATTTAAAAGCCTCCTGAATTAATTAATCTAATGCACGGCAAGCATAATTTCACTATCCGAAATACTGCGGTAAGCATGTCATGCGTGAAAAGGTTTTAATTAAATGGGACAAATGAGGCCACCAGAGCTACAGTGGCTAACTCCAATTTTCGAGAAATCAAAACGATAATCTATTTCATTCTACGAAACTATATCAAATAAAAACCAAATCAAATGAAAATATTCAAAATTAAAGTGAAATCACGACTAAGAGAACAGATTGTTTATTAGCTTGCAAATATTATGAAGGCAATTTAAAGACTAATAAAAAATTAATTGAATATTGAATATGTACCCAAAAATTAACCACGATAATATTTACTAGTGACATACAGAACAACCCTCTTTTTTTAAGTTTTAAATATTTTTTCAGCTCGCAATTGAAAACTTCCGCTTCTAATATCACCTTATTGTAATTATTACATTGTGTTTTGCATTGATCCGCTTCCACCCAGATTTAGTATAGAAGAGCGTGTGGAGCGCGCAGGTACATTGAAATGGATATTATTTAGCAACTCCGCGCATTGAATATTATTGAAGCTCAGGGTAATTTATTATCCTGACCGTCGCCTTTTATTGGGGGCAGAATGCACCACTAACACAATCACCAGGAACAAGATTACATGGAGATGAATGATGGAATTGCCGAACGTAACAGCGGTGCTGCCAAGTTCTGTTATCAATGTGTGGATGATGTGTCAGCGCTTTATTAGCAGCAGACACATACCTCGACGGATGACGAACCTCGTGCTGGCACTGTTGGTGGACGCGGTGCACTCTTTCACTGCAGCAGCTGGTCCAGTTTCTTCACCACCTAGGATTCTTGCTGCAGAGTCTCTATCTTCTATCTTCGTGTCACCTATTCCTGTACTTTATCACCTGTTCACGTACTTCATTTTATTCAACTTAATTTCGCTTATTTTTGTAATATTTATATTTTTGTAATACCTGCATCATCTGTAAAGCGCCCCCGAGGTGATATCTCACAAAAGCAGCGCTATACAAATTGTTTAATAAATAAATAAAACTAATTTATACATGAATAATGCATGTAGACGATGCATTTGTACACTCAATGAAACAATTTTAAGGTATGAACTGGCTCTGCATAATGGGGTATTTTCATCTTTAAAAATGGAAACATCTTTAAGAGTGGAAGATTTAAAGTTTGTTTTTCATAATCATTGATCTAAAACTGCACATCCGAAATGGTTCCAACTGGCTACAACGTCAATATGACATAGAAACGCCTGTAAAACGGCTGTTATCAACCGACGTCGCTGAATTCATAAATTAAACCTATACATATACTTTTTCTTTATTTTTCAGTTTACTTTTAATTTTAATATACTTGTTTTTAGTTTTATTTATCATCAAATTTGTTTTTCTTTTTTTTCTTCTCTAATTCTTTCTTATGTTTCTATAAAATAGTATTTTTTAGTTCTTCTAAGTTATTTTTATTATTATTACTTCATTATGATTTATACTTACATACTTATGTTACTATAAGTATTTTTTAGTTCTTTTATGTCATTGTTATTATTATTTCATGTATAACTACCACAACACGGGCATTAGCCTAGTATGGTAGTTAAAAAAATGTCTAAACATGTAACTTGTAAACATTTATTAAATAATAAAAAAAAATAAAAAAAAATAAAAAAACCGAACATGTCGTTTTGGCGGCAAATCGAAAATAGCACATTTTAAATCGCTATGGAAAATGTATTCGTTAACATAAAAATACCTTTATTATGCATATTTTTCTTTTTCGAGAGTAAATAAAACAGTGAATATATATAGCCTATTATTAAATTTTACAAAGCTATAATAAAGGTGTTTTAAAAATTCGTTTTGAATTCTTTTGATTTGTTAATGTGCAATTTATAAAATGGATTGTAGCTGAAAAAAAATATCTACATAGTTCATATACGAGTACATACTTGGGGTTAGACCACTCTTACGCTAGTAGCCTCACACAATAGTACTTACTTTGGGTTAGACAACTCTTGCGCTAGTAGCCTCAAATAGTAGTACCTATTTGGATTATACCACTCTTGCGCTAGTAGCCTCAAATAGTAGTGCCTACTTGGGTTTATACCACTCTTGCGCTAGTAGCCTCAAATAGTAGTACCTACTTGGGTTTAGACCACTCTTGCGCTAGTAGCCTCAAATAGTAGTGCCTACTTGGGTTTATACCACTCTTGCGCTAGTAGCCTCAAATAGTAGTGCCTACTTGGGTTTATACCACTCTTGCGCTAGTAGCCTCAAATAGTAGTGCCTACTTGGGGTTCGACCACTCTTGCGCTAGTAGCCTCAAATAGTAGTGCCTACTTGGGGTTCGACCACTCTTGCGCTAGTAGCCTCAAATAGTAGTGCCTACTTGGGTTTATACCACTCTTGCGCTAGTAGCCTCAAATAGTAGTGCCTACTTGGGGTTCGACTACTCTTGCGCTAGTAGCCTCAAATAGTAGTGCCTACTTGGGTTTATACCACTCTTGCGCTAGTAGCCTCAAATAGTAGTGCCTACTTGGGGTTCGACTACTCTTGCGCTAGTAGCCTCAAATAGTAGTGCCTACTTGGGGTTCAACCACTCTTGCGCTAGTAGCCTCAAATAGTAGTGCCTACTTGGGTTTATACCACTCTTGCGCTAGTAGCCTCAAATAGTAGTGCCTACTTGGGGTTCGACTACTCTTGCGCTAGTAGCCTCAAATAGTAGTGCCTACTTGGGGTTCAACCACTCTTGCGCTAGTAGCCTCAAATAGTAGTGCCTACTTGGTTTTATACCACTCTTGCGCTAGTAGCCTCAAATAGTAGTGCCTACTTGGGTTTATACCACTCTTGCGCTAGTAGCCTCAAATAGTAGTGCCTACTTGGGGTTCGACTACTCTTGCGCTAGTAGCCTCAAATAGTAGTGCCTACTTGGGTTTATACCACTCTTGCGCTAGTAGCCTCAAATAGTAGTGCCTACTTGGGTTTATACCACTCTTGCGCTAGTAGCCTCAAATAGTAGTGCCTACTTGGGTTTATACCACTCTTGCGCTAGTAGCCTCAAATAGTAGTGCCTACTTGGGGTTCGACCACTCTTGCGCTAGTAGCCTCAAATAGTAGTGCCTACTTGGGTTTATACCACTCTTGCGCTAGTAGCCTCAAATAGTAGTGCCTACTTGGGGTTCGACTACTCTTGCGCTAGTAGCCTCAAATAGTAGTGCCTACTTGGGTTTATACCACTCTTGCGCTAGTAGCCTCAAATAGTAGTGCCTACTTGGGTTTATACCACTCTTGCGCTAGTAGCCTCAAATAGTAGTGCCTACTTGGGTTTATACCACTCTTGCGCTAGTAGCCTCAAATAGTAGTGCCTACTTGGGGTTCGACCACTCTTGCGCTAGTAGCCTCAAATAGTAGTGCCTACTTGGGGTTCGACTACTCTTGCGCTAGTAGCCTCAAATAGTAGTGCCTACTTGGGGTTCAACCCTTCTTGCGCTAGTAGCCTCAAATAGTAGTGCCTACTTGGGTTTATACCACTCTTGCGCTAGTAGCCTCAAATAGTAGTGCCTACTTGGGGTTCGACTACTCTTGCGCTAGTAGCCTCAAATAGTAGTGCCTACTTGGGGTTCGACTACTCTTGCGCTAGTAGCCTCAAATAGTAGTGCCTACTTGGGTTTATACCACTCTTGCGCTAGTAGCCTCAAATAGTAGTGCCTACTTGGGTTTATACCACTCTTGCGCTAGTAGCCTCAAATAGTAGTGCCTACTTGGGTTTATACCACTCTTGCGCTAGTAGCCTCAAATAGTAGTGCCTACTTAGGTTTATACCACTCTTGCGCTAGTAGCCTCAAATAGTAGTGCCTACTTGGGTTTATACCACTCTTGCGCTAGTAGCCTCAAATAGTAGTACCTATTTGGATTATACCACTCTTGCGCTAGTAGCCTCAAATAGTAGTGCCTACTTGGGTTTATACCACTCTTGCGCTAGTAGCCTCAAATAGTAGTACCTACTTGGGTTTAGACCACTCTTGCGCTAGTAGCCTCAAATAGTAGTGCCTACTTGGGTTTATACCACTCTTGCGCTAGTAGCCTCAAATAGTAGTGCCTACTTGGGTTTATACCACTCTTGCGCTAGTAGCCTCAAATAGTAGTGCCTACTTGGGGTTCGACCACTCTTGCGCTAGTAGCCTCAAATAGTAGTGCCTACTTGGGTTTATACCACTCTTGCGCTAGTAGCCTCAAATAGTAGTGCCTACTTGGGGTTCGACTACTCTTGCGCTAGTAGCCTCAAATAGTAGTGCCTACTTGGGTTTATACCACTCTTGCGCTAGTAGCCTCAAATAGTAGTGCCTACTTGGGGTTCGACTACTCTTGCGCTAGTAGCCTCAAATAGTAGTGCCTACTTGGGGTTCAACCACTCTTGCGCTAGTAGCCTCAAATAGTAGTGCCTACTTGGGTTTATACCACTCTTGCGCTAGTAGCCTCAAATAGTAGTGCCTACTTGGGGTTCGACTACTCTTGCGCTAGTAGCCTCAAATAGTAGTGCCTACTTGGGTTTATACCACTCTTGCGCTAGTAGCCTCAAATAGTAGTGCCTACTTGGGTTTATACCACTCTTGCGCTAGTAGCCTCAAATAGTAGTGCCTACTTGGGTTTATACCACTCTTGCGCTAGTAGCCTCAAATAGTAGTACCTATTTGGATTATACCACTCTTGCGCTAGTAGCCTCAAATAGCAGTGCCTACTTGGGTTTATACCACTCTTGCGCTAGTAGCCTCAAATAGTAGTACCTACTTGGGTTTAGACCACTCTTGCGCTAGTAGCCTCAAATAGTAGTGCCTACTTGGGTTTATACCACTCTTGCGCTAGTAGCCTCAAATAGTAGTGCCTACTTGGGTTTATACCACTCTTGCGCTAGTAGCCTCAAATAGTAGTGCCTACTTGGGGTTCGACCACTCTTGCGCTAGTAGCCTCAAATAGTAGTGCCTACTTGGGTTTATACCACTCTTGCGCTAGTAGCCTCAAATAGTAGTGCCTACTTGGGGTTCGACTACTCTTGCGCTAGTAGCCTCAAATAGTAGTGCCTACTTGGGTTTATACCACTCTTGCGCTAGTAGCCTCAAATAGTAGTGCCTACTTGGGGTTCGACTACTCTTGCGCTAGTAGCCTCAAATAGTAGTGCCTACTTGGGGTTCAACCACTCTTGCGCTAGTAGCCTCAAATAGTAGTGCCTACTTGGGTTTATACCACTCTTGCGCTAGTAGCCTCAAATAGTAGTGCCTACTTGGGTTTATACCACTCTTGCGCTAGTAGCCTCAAATAGTAGTGCCTACTTGGGTTTATACCACTCTTGCGCTAGTAGCCTCAAATAGTAGTGCCTACTTGGGGTTCGACTACTCTTGCGCTAGTAGCCTCAAATAGTAGTGCCTACTTGGGTTTATACCACTCTTGCGCTAGTAGCCTCAAATAGTAGTGCCTACTTGGGGTTCGACTACTCTTGCGCTAGTAGCCTCAAATAGTAGTGCCTACTTGGGTTTATACCACTCTTGCGCTAGTAGCCTCAAATAGTAGTGCCTACTTGGGTTTATACCACTCTTGCGCTAGTAGCCTCAAATAGTAGTGCCTACTTGGGTTTATACCACTCTTGCGCTAGTAGCCTCAAATAGTAGTGCCTACTTGGGTTTATACCACTCTTGCGCTAGTAGCCTCAAATAGTAGTGCCTACTTGGGGTTCGACTACTCTTGCGCTAGTAGCCTCAAATAGTAGTGCCTACTTGGGTTTATACCACTCTTGCGCTAGTAGCCTCAAATAGTAGTGCCTACTTGGGGTTCGACTACTCTTGCGCTAGTAGCCTCAAATAGTAGTGCCTACTTGGGTTTATACCACTCTTGCGCTAGTAGCCTCAAATAGTAGTGCCTACTTGGGGTTCGACTACTCTTGCGCTAGTAGCCTCAAATAGTAGTGCCTACTTGGGTTTATACCACTCTTGCGCTAGTAGCCTCAAATAGTAGTGCCTACTTGGGGTTCGACTACTCTTGCGCTAGTAGCCTCAAATAGTAGTGCCTACTTGGGTTTATACCACTCTTGCGCTAGTAGCCTCAAATAGTAGTGCCTACTTGGGGTTCGACTACTCTTGCGCTAGTAGCCTCAAATAGTAGTGCCTACTTGGGTTTATACCACTCTTGCGCTAGTAGCCTCAAATAGTAGTGCCTACTTGGGTTTATACCACTCTTGCGCTAGTAGCCTCAAATAGTAGTGCCTACTTGGGGTTCGACCACTCTTGCGCTAGTAGCCTCAAATAGTAGTGCCTACTTGGGGTTCGACCACTCTTGCGCTAGTAGCCTCAAATAGTAGTGCCTACTTGGGTTTATACCACTCTTGCGCTAGTAGCCTCAAATAGTAGTGCCTACTTGGGTTTATACCACTCTTGCGCTAGTAGCCTCAAATAGTAGTGCCTACTTGGGTTTATACCACTCTTGCGCTAGTAGCCTCAAATAGTAGTGCCTACTTGGGGTTCGACTACTCTTGCGCTAGTAGCCTCAAATAGTAGTGCCTACTTGGGTTTATACCACTCTTGCGCTAGTAGCCTCAAATAGTAGTGCCTACTTGGGGTTCGACTACTCTTGCGCTAGTAGCCTCAAATAGTAGTGCCTACTTGGGTTTATACCACTCTTGCGCTAGTAGCCTCAAATAGTAGTGCCTACTTGGGTTTATACCACTCTTGCGCTAGTAGCCTCAAATAGTAGTGCCTACTTGGGTTTATACCACTCTTGCGCTAGTAGCCTCAAATAGTAGTGCCTACTTGGGTTTATACCACTCTTGCGCTAGTAGCCTCAAATAGTAGTGCCTACTTGGGGTTCGACTACTCTTGCGCTAGTAGCCTCAAATAGTAGTGCCTACTTGGGTTTATACCACTCTTGCGCTAGTAGCCTCAAATAGTAGTGCCTACTTGGGTTTATACCACTCTTGCGCTAGTAGCCTCAAATAGTAGTGCCTACTTGGGTTTATACCACTCTTGCGCTAGTAGCCTCAAATAGTAGTGCCTACTTGGGTTTATACCACTCTTGCGCTAGTAGCCTCAAATAGTAGTGCCTACTTGGGTTTATACCACTCTTGCGCTAGTAGCCTCAAATAGTAGTGCCTACTTGGGTTTATACCACTCTTGCGCTAGTAGCCTCAAATAGTAGTGCCTACTTGGGTTTATACCACTCTTGCGCTAGTAGCCTCAAATAGTAGTGCCTACTTGGGTTTATACCACTCTTGCGCTAGTAGCCTCAAATAGTAGTGCCTACTTGGGTTTATACCACTCTTGCGCTAGTAGCCTCAAATAGTAGTGCCTACTTGGGGTTCGACTACTCTTGCGCTAGTAGCCTCAAATAGTAGTGCCTACTTGGGTTTATACCACTCTTGCGCTAGTAGCCTCAAATAGTAGTGCCTACTTGGGTTTATACCACTCTTGCGCTAGTAGCCTCAAATAGTAGTGCCTACTTGGGTTTATACCACTCTTGCGCTAGTAGCCTCAAATAGTAGTGCCTACTTGGGGTTCGACTACTCTTGCGCTAGTAGCCTCAAATAGTAGTGCCTACTTGGGTTTATACCACTCTTGCGCTAGTAGCCTCAAATAGTAGTGCCTACTTGGGTTTATACCACTCTTGCGCTAGTAGCCTCAAATAGTAGTGCCTACTTGGGTTTATACCACTCTTGCGCTAGTAGCCTCAAATAGTAGTGCCTACTTGGGTTTATACCACTCTTGCGCTAGTAGCCTCAAATAGTAGTGCCTACTTGGGGTTCGACTACTCTTGCGCTAGTAGCCTCAAATAGTAGTGCCTACTTGGGTTTATACCACTCTTGCGCTAGTAGCCTCAAATAGTAGTGCCTACTTGGGTTTATACCACTCTTGCGCTAGTAGCCTCAAATAGTAGTGCCTACTTGGGTTTATACCACTCTTGCGCTAGTAGCCTCATATAGTAGTGCCTACTTGGGGTTCGACCACTTTTGCGCTAGTAGCCTCAAATAGTAGTGCCTACTTGGGTTTATACCACTCTTGCGCTAGTAGCCTCAAATAGTAGTGCCTACTTGGGTTTATACCACTCTTGCGCTAGTAGCCTCAAATAGTAGTACCTAATTGAGGTAAGACTACTTGTACCGATATATACTATAACCTATTAGAGTGAAAAGTCTCTCAAACATTGTTTTAAAATAAGATTAATATGTTTCTTAATTTATGCGATCATGTAAAAAAAAAAGATTTTTAGTAATGGGTCACAAATAATATTATTGAGGGATTTTCGACATATTATTAAAATTACTTAGAGCACACGAAAACACCCACTACACACTTATATATTTTTTATCTCTTCAGTGTTAAATACATAGAATGATTACAGTACCGTAATATGGTGTAACTTTTAAATCGGGGGGGGGTGATTTTGATCATTGCGGCCATCTGCATAATTCACGCTACCACTCGCTTTTTTAAGACGATGCACTACGTCGTGTAATATTTTGAATCGAGCCGCTATCAATTACACACCTTACGTAGATGGCGATAAGGCTTAAATTCCCACTTAACACCATCCACCTGTTTTGATTTATGCAAGAAAAAGCATGGCCAAAAAGTGCCTTTTATTTTATTTTGTGGATGTTCACTGTTCAGGCACAAATATTAAAAAAAATTTCGATCATTTTATAAATAACTTAATTTGCCACATTATAAAATAAAACCATAATTGAAAATGGGTTCGTAAGTAGGAGATTTTGAACTTTAAAGCAGTTTTCATAGGCCTATAAATTTTTTTTTTCTGGGCTTATAAAAAGACTTATCTAAAAAATATTCGATTATTTCAAAGGCCAGAATGTATTCTACTCGCAGTATTTAATTAAAACATCTGAAACATATTTAGGTGACCAAATTTTCAAACTAAAAACACATGATTTTAAATTACTACGTAGTGCATCGCCTCAAGCTCACGTGTGCCGCCGTATCCCAATATGCATAATCAAAAAAGTTACGTCTCTGAACTATTCTGGGGAAACTAATTATTGTAGATTATTAACTATTTTTCTAAATATATAAACACGTTTATGGTAAGGTATAGATAGCATTTTGCAAAAAAAAACAAATAACAAGTTATTATGTAAATAGAAACAGCTGTCGGACGGCGAAAATTTAGCGTCGGCACTCCGTGTGATTATTTTTGGGGCAATTTGATACAATGATTCTTCGAAAATAAGTGTCAAATTCGTTCGTTTTTAGTTTCATTAAAAAAATATTGATTGTTGAATTGTGAAGCTGTTTTCAAGATATCTTTTGGAGAGAAAAAATACAGTAAAAATTTTTTATAAATTCCTCGACCATTTGTCATTTTTATTGTATATCAGTGTCTATCGTACCGATATGTTAATAAAATTAATAATAGTTGATGTTTTATTATTTTCTTTTTTGTAACAAAAAGATAATTATAGTGATGTATAAAATAATTGGATTTCATTAACTACTTAATTTACAGCCCTACCATCGTCGCCAAAATTCCATGACCTACGAGAAACGCACGGCAAAATTTAACATTTTGCGGTACATACACAACCAACTATCAGACACACTCACTAAACAATAGTAAGTATGATCCAAACAACAAGTTTGAGGGTAGGAGGTACTTTTAATTTATTTACTGATTCCATTTACAGAATTAAGCCTAATCTACACCAGCCCATTGGGAAAAATATGGTATCAACGTGCAAGGTGCAAAACTGAACCATTTAAGATTTGCAGACGATATAGTCCTATTCGAGGAAAACCCAACGCACCTAAATAAAATGATAGAATCACTAAACGAGGAAAGTGTGAAAGTCGGCCTATGCATGAACAAAGACAAAACAAAATTGCTTACAAACTCTGATCCAGTAATTATAAAAATTGACAACCAACCACTCGAATATGTGTCAGATTACATCTATCTTAGACAAACAATATCACACAAAGATCAAACCACTAAAGAAATCGAGCGAAGAGTAGCAAATGGATGGAAGAAATACTGGTCTTTGAAAGAAGTCTTGAAATCCAAGGAACTAAGTATGCAAATAAAAACGAAAGTCTTCAACACGTGTATAATTCCAGTCATCACCTATGGATGCGAAACTTGGGCACTCAACAAACGCCACAGAGAAAAGTTGAGAGAAGAGAGAGAGAGCCATGGAGAGAAGTTTGACAGGAATAAGAAAACAGGACAGAGTGAGATGTAGCAAAATAAGGGAGATAACTAGTGTTGCCGATATAGTTACCCGAATAGACCAACAAAAATGGAGATGAACAGGTCATATGATCCGAGACCCACAAGAGAAATGATGTAAAAATGTCACCTACTGGTATCCCAGAGATGGCAAGAGAAGTAGAGGACGTCAACACATGAGATGGGAAGACGACCTAAAACTCACGGCTGGACATCAATGGAGAAGAGTAGCGCGTGACAGGTCCCAATGGAAATTGTTAGAGGAGGCCTATGCCAAGAGGCAAACTGAGCTTCGGGATATATTATAACAAACAAAACATTTCTAATATTAATATACCTAACAGAAGTTCAGAATAAAAGGCTTATTATTATTATTATTATATACACCAGCTCTTTACTGAAATCCTACAAATTATAGTAGCGAAGATATTGTTGTTTCAGTGATTTGTCTTATAGTATTGTTTGTGTTTCCATTTAATTGTGTGTTAGCATATATTTTACTTTTTATTAATATTATTTTATATTTAGTTTATCATTTATTGTTTTTGTGTTTAATTCGTAGAACTCCATTTAATTTTTTTATAAATTTAATTTAGATTAAATTTGATAATATTATTATTAAGTTCTGCAAGTGTTTTAGTTTTGAACAGTTTGAAAATGGCCTTGTAAGCCGAAACAGCTGTCACAATAATAAAAAACTAAAACACTTGCAGAACTTAATAATAATATTATCAAATTTAATCTAAATTAAATTTATTAAAAAATTTAGTTTATCAGTTTTACACATTAATTTTCTCTATTTAGATGAGGTCTGAAGAAAAAAATGGGTTCCTATACTCCCATTCGATCTTCAATGCTCTCAATGCTCCCAACGCTTGCTGTAACTAAAACTACGTCTACGAGCACCGCTTCTCGCGTTCTTAAGTCGAAGCTTAATGCTAAATCACCATTTTGATTGATCTTTATAACGAATTAGTGTACATTACGAATACAAAAAAATGTGATTTAGATAAATTGAAGGTTTTCCTATCGTTTCGCTTGAGTAGAATACAAATAAAAAAATAACTTACTTATTTTTTCAATAGAAATGTATAAACGCGTAAAGGAAATAACTTTAAAAAATACAGTATTATAGCTAAGATTATCTGTGACTATTTCACTTGATTAACTTTTTTGCTTTCTAATAAAATTATTTACAAAATAAATAAAAATCAGTTTTATGCTTTAAATCGAACGTTTCTAGACTCCGTTTGTCAAGCGATTTTAATGCCTATTACTTACAATATAAGGTATACCAAGAATATAAACATTTTCGGCATGTAGCTTCCTCTTAACAGTAGAACACGCTTCGACAAGATATTATTATTTATATACACAATAGCGCCTCTAACTGTAGAGCTCTATGGTTTTACATGATTTCATGCTATAAAAACTTTTTGTATAATTTTCGATGGCTCCTTTAGAATAATCCGTTTTTATAATCTATAAAAAAGCCCAGGTATGTATTCAAAACAGTGGTGGTTACATTATCTATGGTTTAAATGAAATAAGAAATATGAATAAAGAAAAAAATATGTATAGTACATATAGTTAGTTTGATATTATTTTACTGGAGTTTTTGCGTATTTAATAAAAAAAGAAGTTAACTTTTTTTTAATATAGATGGTAACATATTATCATATATAGGTATCATATTCGTAGTATAAATTACAGAAAAAAATCTCTCGCTTCCAGATACTTTTTTACCCAGCTTTTGACATTTATTTTATACGAGTTTAGGTTTTGGCACATCTTGATGGAACTCGACAAGGAATTAAACAATTTTGGGCCAATATAGTTAATGTGTCTTAGGGCTAGCCTAGTTTTGCAGTGAGGCACTGTATACACGCATATGTTGTGTCTCTGTATAGAACGATTTGGATTTTTACAGTTTACATTTTTACTTAATGATAGATAATAATTTCTAGAGATTTCACATGGTTATTGTATAATCCTCCCCAGGCGATTATTCCGTAGGAAATGGATGAAAGTACCAATGCATCATAAACAAGCCCCATGGTTCTTATGTTAACGATATTGCTCATACATTTGAATATGTAAATTAGGTGCCTCAGTTTATTAACAGTTTTTTCTATGTGATAAATCCATTTGAGTCCGGCATAGTCCAGTGGTAACGCATTGGACTGCCATTCCGAAGGTCGCGGGTTCGAACCCGGCGTGCGCAAATAAATTTTATTTGATTAATTTGTGTTATTTCACAATTAATTAATTAAAATAATATATAGTATATTTGCGGCACGTTCCAGAGTGGAAGATACTACCAGTATCGCCCTGGTGTAAGACCACCATTCAGAATTGAAACGTTGCTCCAAATGGCTTTAGCCGTGTTTAGTGACTAGATCTGAATAGCCAGGTACTTCCCCACCTTCCTCTTTCCCTTCCCCACTTACCTTCAGCCTCACAACATCCCCCAATTGGGGATTCCATAGTCTCACTGGCTCCAGACGGGAGCAGTTGGGACTCTTGTGAGGTATTCACTATAAAAAATAAAAAAAAAAGTTGACAGTCAATAGTTACACCTAGGTATTTGATACAATTTCCAAAAGTTTTTATTGGCTGCTATCTTTTTATATGTGATTGCAAGATTCTCACATACATAACAATCTAGATAGTCTGTTGCATAAAATCCATTATTATTTTAATATGCGACATCTATTGACTTTACTACTAGTCTAGGATGAAAAATGTATATTTTTTATTTGGAATAAATTAATTAGTAAAACTTCAAATCGCAATATTAAATCATTGAAAAGAATATTAGCGAGTCTCAAACGAAAATTTTGAAACAGAAAAAGATTAGGTCCCCTTTAGGAATTGAACCAGGAACGTCAGCCTTGCTCGAGTTTTGCTCTATTATAAAACTTGTAAACATTGTAAAATTTCACTTGAAACTTTAAACTTAGCTTTGAGAATTATCACTTTATAACTTCACTTTAAAATTTTTCATTTTATAACTTTACACAATAATGTACATGTCTAACTTTATATATATACAATTTTTCAAATTAAAACTTAACACAGTAAATTACACAAGTATTTGTAATATATAATATGTAAGTTCTCCTCTCCTAAGCACAAACATTAGCTTAATCAGGAGAGTGTATGTAATATGATATTAATCAAAATTAACATTAACAATTTAGGAAGAAATAATATTGTAAAACTAAAAAAAACTTATTTAGTTTCAAAGTAGAAAAAATATCAATGTCACTTCATTTAACGGTACCTAGGTTATGAAGATCAACAAACTCGATAGCCTAGACTTATAGATAAGTAAAAACCTATCTCATTCTCTCAACTACCCTATTTATTATAATAAACGTTGTGAAATGTGTCCGCAAAGTTTAGAATTACTGTGCAAAGTGAGACAATGATCAATTTTACATCCTGTAACCACACATCTCTAACCAACCAACGGTTTCCGTACAAAAGGTAACCATCCTATTCGATCAGTTCGCACAAAAGAGATTGCAATCTTCTTGTTACGTGAACACGAAACGCAGTACGCTTCGCTGAAATTCCATTAAAAGTACTGAATCTACAACAAAGTTATGTACTTTCTAATATGTATCTTTATACCCGAGAAAACGGATATCAAAGTTCGAACCCAAGTTGCTCATGTATGTCCGTAAAAATTGTGATTTTTCCAGAAAATGCCACTTAATCGAGATTTTTCTTGTTATTTTCTATTCATACAATAATGCTTATCGCAAATCCTAAATTTCATTTCATAGTTCCCGAGAAAAAGGCTTTCAAAGTTCGAACCCAAGTTGAACATTTATGCAAGTAAAAAATATGAGTTTTCATTTTTAGATTTTGTTATTGATTTCATTTCAGAACATACTGCTGTAATCCTTAATTTCATTTCGTTCGGCCACATAGTCCCCGAGAAAACGGCTTTCAAAGCTCGAACCCAAGTCTTCCATAGGCCCGTAAAAACCATAAGTTTTCCACATATTCATATTTATCGAGATTTTTTTATTGATTCCTTTTCAGACCATAATGCTGAGCACGAATCCTAAATTTAATTCCGTTCCTTCACATAGTTCCCGAGAAAATGGCTTTCAAAGTTCGAACCCAAGTCTTACATTTATGCCCGTAAAACTATGATTTTCTCCACAAATAACACTTTATTTAGATTTTTGTATTGATTTCACTTCAGAACATAATGTTGAGCACGAATCCTAGAGATTATTCCATTCGGCTTCCTATTTCCCTAGAAATTGGCTATCAAAGTTCGAACCCAAGTCTTACATTTATGCCCGTAAAAACTATGAAATTTCCACAAATGCCACTTATTAGAGATTTTCGGGTCGATTCCTCTTCAAACCATTATGGTTTGAAGAGAAATCGACCCGAAAATCACGGGCATAAATGTATGACTTTATGAGTTTCACGGGCATAAATGTATGACTTGGTTTCGAACTTTGAAAGCCATTTTGTCGGGAACTATGTGACGGAATGGAATTAAATTTAGGATTCGTGCTCAAAATTATGGCATGAAAAGGAATCAATAAGAAAATCTCGATAAAGTTCCATTTGTGGAAAAATCATAGTTTTTACGGGCGTAGGTAAATGTAAGATTTGGGTTCAAACTTTGAAAGCCGTTTTCTCGGGGACTATGTCGCTGAATGAAACGAAATTTAGGATTCGTGCTAAGCATTAAGATCTGAAGAGGAATCAAAAAGAAAATCTTTAAAAAGTTGCATTTGTGGAAAAATCGTAGTTTTTACGGGCGTAAATGTAAGACTTGGGTTCGAACTTTGAAAGCCGTTTTCTCGGGGACTATGTGGCCGAACGAAGCGAAATGTAGTATTCATGCTCAGTATTAAGGTCCGAAGAGGAATCGAAAAGAAAATCTAAATAAAGTTGCATTTGTGGTAAAATTATTATGTATTAACGTTTCTGCATTATTATGTCTGTATTATTTGACTTTTAACATGTCTGTAAAATCCCGTTCAATAAATAAATAACAACATAACAAATCTCAGTATTCGAACTTTGAAAGCAGTTCTCGGGTTCTACTGCGCTGAACCTACTTATATTTTGGAATCATAAATATCTTTGTCCAAAGTCGATTCTATGACAACATCTGCAAAGAGTGCATTTTTGAAATATCACCATTCTTACATGCAAGACTTGGGTTTGAACTTTGAAAGCAGTTTTATCAGGCTCTAGTGCGCCGAACGGACTGACTTTGGAATTTTACTAAGAACTGTGGTCTTAACCTGAATCAATAACAAAATCAACAAAAAGTAGCATTTTTGGCAAATTATAGTTTTACGGGCATAAATGCAAACTTGGGTTCAAATTTTGAAAGCCGTATACCGAAAGCGTAGTACCTCAGGATATACGGCGCCGAACGTTCCGAAATGTTGGATACTTATAGATAATTGTGGTCTCAAATCAAATAGAACATTTGAAACCACAATTAATTTTAAAGACAAATAAATAAATGTATATCTTGCTGGGAACAGATGTCCTGATGCAAACTTACATTTTGCATTCGAAATTATAGTTAAAAGATGTTATTTGATACCTACGTTATAGGCATGATCGCAGTTTATCTTTAAATGCAACTAAAGCATTTGTCGAGAGATTTTTGCTCTATTTCAAATGAGTCGTGTTTTATTGAATATTTTCACCATTTTCACATTATTATCGATTTTTAATATAAAACATTCGTATTTACATATCTCCCTTTTAAACCATTTTTGAACCCTTACTACGGGGGCCTTAAAATTATTGAGAAAAAAAACACAAAAATTAACAGTTCTGAACAAGATATATTTTTCAGAATGAACAAGAAATTGCAATGAATCAAATTAAGGGTTAAATAACGATAGTAATTATAATTTTTTTTATTTAATAAATGTTTACATGTTACATTTTTTGATATTTTTAACTACCATACTAGGCTAATGCCCGTGTTGTGGTAGTTATACATGAAATAATAATAAAAATAACATAAAAGAACTAAAAAATACTGTTTTATAAAAAAATAAGTATGCAAGTATGATACATACATTAAATAATAATAAAAATAACTTAAAAGAACTAAAAAATACTATTTTATAGAAACATAAGTATGCAAGTATGAATCACACATGAAATAATAATAAAAATAACTTAAAATAACTAAAAAATACTATTTTATAGAAACATAAGTATGCAAGTATAAATCATACATGAAATGAAAATATAATAATTAATTAATTTTGTAACAGCTTTAAATCAAACAAAATCTTAAAGACAACTGACATACATAAGACACTATAAACATTGTAAATTAATAAGTTCGTTTATAATATGAATTAAAAAATGAATTATTTTTCGCTATTTTTATAAAGTCGGTCATTGACATTGTTTGTAAACTCCGTGTTTCCTGCATTCCACTGAATACTATAGGAGACAATATGGGAAGCTCGTCGAAATTCCTATACAATTGGGAAAGCGACACTTCAAACGACTGCCATCTAGCGGAGCGAACTTGAATCAACGCGCTCTTTGACTTGCGAGTCATGATGGTACAAATCCAAACAAACCTAACCGTCACACCGTTTCTTCGTGTGGGCAGGCAGAGAAGATGGACTTCCACAAAACACTTCTTACTTTATTCACATTCACGCATCGCGTCATAAACACTCTTAATTTATTTTGTCTTTTGACCCAATACACGCGACCCGATTCAAGTTTTTTTCGTTTGATCGTGCCATGTCTTTCTCGGGTGTCCTCGCATCGTTTTTGCGTGAAATATGTATTCAGCTTACATTCCTTTCTTGTTCGTTTAGTTGATAATTTAAAATAATAGTTTTTTTTCTGTATTTGACTTTATTATTATTGCATTCCAGTATTACTTACCTACTTTTATGCATTTTGTTTGTTTGTAAGTAAATAACTAACCACCACACCGTTACCCGCAGGGGTGGGCAGGGAGGATGGACCGCTAAATAACTTGGTCTTGACACACACTTCTTGCCTTATTCACGTTCATACATCACCTCATTCATACTCTATTATTCTGACTCTTGACTCAAGTATCTGATTCACTTGTTTGTGCCATGTCTTCCTCGGGGGTCCCCGACTTCTGCTGCCATTCGCAGTTTCGTAATATATTCTACTTACACTTCTTTCTTTGCTTATTCGCTCTACATGCCCACACCATCTAAGCGTCCCTTTCTTCACGCTTACATCAGCCTTGCACTCTTTGCGGATCTCTACACTTCTCACACGATCACACATGGTTTTAACACACATATGCCTCAGGAATCTCATTTGTACAGCATTCAGTCTACTTTCATATTTTCTCTGCCAGTTCCATGCCTCTCTTCCATACATCAGGGTAGGTACCATCACTCCATTGTGGACTGCTAACTTCGCTTCATAGACATTTTTTGGCCAGCATATAGCGCCATTTTAATATAGCGCCATTTTCGTAAAATGTCACCTCAAGGGCGCACAACACTATATTCATTGTTATTATTATTATTCACCTCCCCACATTCTGGAACACGAAGAATTTTAAACAAAGCGAAAAATTAAATATATGAGAAGCTCTTTTACTATGGAAAATGATCATAGTAATATTTTCTGACGCAAGGGTCGTTCTTTCAAAGGAAACCGTATTTCGAGAGAGATTTGTATTGTCAAATTTAACGTTTCATCCATAGTATTAGCTTCTACAACGCGCAACAGTTGTTTTGTCAGCTTTCATAGATCAGTAATATTATTTAAATAAATAAAAAACAAACTTAAGTGATCTAATCTAATAATAATAATAATTTGTGTTGTTTATATTAAATGTGTTGTGTTTATAAAATAAGTTTAAAATAAAGTTTCAAGAGAAGTTTTATAATATGTGTAGGTTAGGAATGCGACAGAATGTTTAGGTGTGTATCCAAATTGTTTTTTATTATACTTTATATCATTTTAAATGTTATAATTCGTATGTCATCCCTTGGGGATGCTTTATTTGGGTGACGTAATTACATTTGTGGTTTTTCGATATCTAGAATAGTTGTAGAAAGTTGCGCTAAACTTTAATATTGACGTTTCAAGTATTGTAAGTAACCCACAGTTGTGAAAAGTAGAACATTTTGTATTTTTAATATTAAATAGTGTTAAGTTTGTAAGAAACTGTGTAGGTATATGGATTATGGATGGAATACTACAAGGGTTTGAGGTTAATTTATTCAATCCGAAATAAAAACGTTGATGGTCTGTAAATAACTGATTTTTAAGTTTTTCAGAAGCTCACTTTAATTTTATGTGACACCTTACAAGAGCGCCCCTGTCTGTACAATTTAAAGACAGAAGAACTATATTGTCACCCATGAGGCGGGTTAAGGTACGGGCTGTAGAAAGGAATATATTAGTAAGTCTTGAAGAGGACCAAATTATACGATTGGGGAAAAACAGATGTACCCTGTTCTACATAATTTTAATGAAGGCATGAATTTTGTCATTATTTTGTGCTTGTAGTGCATAGTACCAAAATGCACAAAATAAATACATAATTCATGCTTTTGTGAATTTTTTTTTACATACCTTCTTTTCGGCAGTAGAAATGAAGATCTGCGCCAAATAAAGTGATGGAATACTCCTCAAGAGGGATAACCCTTGTTAGTTTCATGTTTCTTTACTAAAAACGTGTCTTATCTCACCAAATATTGATAATATCAACTTGGGACTGGTCTCATTCGATTCAGCACATAGTAAACGAGACCTCACTTGACCTAGTAGTATGTAAACATGTATTTTTAAAAATTGAGGTGTATTCCACCTTTTTTGGATTCTGCATTTGTTCATTTATACTGCCAAGAATGTATGACCAAGATTTCACAAATCCTATTTTACCTGTACTAATTTAAGAGATTCAGTTATCGCAATGCAATCGGCTGAAAATGTCTACGTCTTGAAGGTCTAGCTGGCCATCGCTTGAGAGATAGTCTCCGAGGTTCTTCAAGGCGCTATTTCCCAGGGGGCGATTTGGCCTCCTCCACAAATGTTCTCCGCTGCTATCCCTCGCCATTCTCTTATAGTCCGTCTTGCTCCAATCCTTTTCCACTGGGGCACTCACACAGTTCTAACTTCGGGCATCCTATCATCTGGCATTCTTTCAACATGACCTGCCCTTTTGCTGTGTTTTGGACCTAAAAAACCTTACAACGGTCTCATGACCTACATATTATTAGATTTTAAAGTTCATCTAACAAACTAACCAAACAAACATCACGCCGTTTCCCATAGGGGTAGGCAGAGAGGATGAACCGCCAACCAACTCGGTCTTGGCACACACTCCTTGCCTCATTCACATTCATACATCGTCTCATACATACTCTTCTATTATTCTGACTCTTGACATGGCCCTACTCGAGTATCTGATTCGCTTGATCGTGCCATGTCTTCCTCAGATGTCCCGGACTTCTGCTACCATTCACATATGCATCATATTTCCTCCTTACACTCCTATCTTCACTCATTTGCTCTATATGCCCAAACCATCTAAGCGCCCCTTTCTTAATCCTACTCATTACGCTTACTTCAGCCTTACACTCTTTGCGGATCTCCACATTTCTCACACGATCATACATGGTTTTACCACACATACGCCTCAGGGATCTCATTTCACCAGCATTCAATCTACTTTCATCCTTTTTTTGCCAGTTCCATGCCTCACCTCCATACATCAGGGTAGGTACCAGCACTCCATTGTGGACTGCTAACTTCGCATATTCAGACAATTCTTTGTTAGCGCCTCAGTCCTCCATTAATGGAATTACCTGCATTTACCCTTCTTTCAATATCTCTGTCATACTTCCCATCTCTCATAAACATACTTCCTAAATACACAAACTCATCCACCTGCTCCAAGTATTCCTCATTCACAGCTATATTGCACACTGTTTTCGTGCTCTCTCTTTCAAACACCATTACTTTAGACTTACTTACATTCATCATTAACTCATTCTTCATGCATACTTCATTCATCCTAGACACGAGAGGCTGACTTTAAAGTTCATGATTTATCTATATCCTGTAAAATCCGTTTTATAGCTTTGATCAAAAGGTCAACTGACTTAAATAACTAGTAACTAGTTTTGTGAACTGTCCACCTCGCACCCAGAGAAGTATGTTTCTAATTTTCTCTTATTTAATAAATCAAAACCATGAATAAAACCTAATGCAGTTGCTCCCTTCCTTTCCCATAATTCGTAGCATGATACTTTATCTCAAATAAGGAATTATACAAATTGTCCCAAGAAACTTGACTATCTCAATGGTTTTTCTTTTTTCAAACTTACTTCAGGCAAGTGGATAACATAATATTAAAAAAATGCAAATAAACTTGGCGATTTCACATTTGAAAAAATTATCTTTGCTGGACTGTGAAAACGGCCCCATCTTGAAACATACAAGCAGATTCACAGTCAGATGAAATGCAAAACGGATGTGTTGAGCTTAGTCAGTAATGTAATTTTTTTAAAAATATTTTTCAGATGGTAGTGATGCCAGATGATCTGTTGCCATGGCGGCGGAGTTTCTGCCGCTGTGCGACGTGTTGTTCAACGTGATCTCGCTGGCAGGTTACTTCTGCGATGTGGTGTTCGACGTGGTCATGTGCTACGCGCTGCTGGAGCGCGGACGCACCGCTACTGCCGCCACCGCGCTCGCCATCATAGCGTGCTCACTGCTCATATCGCAGGTAACAATAACTGATATCACCACAGATCGAAGAAAAATCCAGATGTGTCATCAACCCCTAATGGGCCAAGAAATCCACCATGGAATTGCAAGTAGCTCACCACACTTGCCTCGATTTTATGGTATTTTGAACCTTAAAAAATGCTCCTAGCATTCTAAAATATATTTAATTCCCTTGACAAGGAAATAATGTATCTTAATATTATTCTAGCTTGTCGTTTCGTCATTTTCGAAGATGTTTATTTTATCTGTGAAAAAGCGTCAAAATTCCTTGATAAGTGTCATTTTTTCCAATTTTCAAAAGTCGTTGTACTGTATTTATTTACAGGAAATCTTTTTTGCGGAAAATGCTTATTTAGCTAGAAAATATAATAATATTTTCATATGTCTTTAATAATTTTTATTCTTTTCCAGGTGGTCTCACTGCGCTGGTATTTGCATGTGGCTGACGGGGGCGGGCCAAAGCGCAAGGGTTGTGCGCGGTACGCCCCCCACGTGCTGCACTGCCTGCAGCTGGGCGTGCTCTGGCGTTACGCAAAACTGTTTGTGCCCGTGGACCTGCGCTACGTGAAGCATGAAGTCCGGAATCTATGTGAGTTGGTTATTCTTTGTGTTGGTTATTTTAATGATTTATTTATCCCATAGCGATGTCGTTCGTACCGTCATTGTTCTAGTGCCTTTTCATTTTTATACGAGACGTGTGAAAAGGAAGAGGATGATTGTCGATGACATATGTACGCCCCCTCTCTTGGATTTTATACTCCCTCAACTTACCAGAGGGACTACAATATATCTACAATTGGGGTATGTTGTGGGGCTGAAGCGAGATGGACCAGAAAGAGAGGAATGTTCACTACATTATTAAACAGTAAATCTCTCCAGATATTCTCAGTATTCCCCTGTTGAAAAACCACCATTCAGGATCGAAACGTTTATAAAATGACTTTAACCATGTTTATTGGCCAGAGCTGAATAGAAGGTGACTATGTTAATCACGGAACTGGTAGGACTATTAACAGGACACTGCCATCTCAGGAGACACATGCAACTGTTGGGAGTGGAAAACACCAACATCTATAGAAAATGTGAAGAGGAGGAAGAGACTCCAATACACCTATGGTGCCATTGCCCCTCTCTGCTGGGAATAAGGCTCAGATACCTGGGAAGACACAGTGTGGAACCAGAAGACATCGCCACATATCCAATGACAGCCCTGGTGAACTTCATAAAAGGGACCGGGTTACTGGCAAGGGAATGAGGTAAAAAGGGAGATAGTACAATGGGCCTATGGCCTAAGTGCTCGCGGGGAACGTAAGTAAACCGCCTACGTCTTTAAAAAAAAAAAAAAATAATAATAATCACGGAAAAAAAAAATTATATCTTTCAAGAAATTGATAAAATTCAATTCGATTGTGTCTCTCCTATTGCCCTTTCCAGTAACCCTCAGGTAAAAGAGATAGTACAAAATCGAGTGTAAATCAAATACATATTTATGTAGCCCTTTCCAGTTAAATGCACTTTTTACGTCCGTACTCGCGGCTGATTTGCAGCGAGGATTTATTGTTAAAGTAGTAGCATCTTAAAAAGAAGCAACTGAATAATTTGTTTTTAGATGCAGATTGATTACTGAGTACTTTTTCTAAGATTTCTTAAATTATAGAGTATGTGTAAAAAACAACTTCGATAAAACTCTTGTTTGGTTATGTGGGTTTCATTGTATTAACTTATTTTTAACGCTGAGGCGAAAGCGCTGAACATATTTGCAAAGCTTGCAGTTTGATTGTTTGATGATAATACTTACATTATTGTTGCAGGCATGCTGCGTCTCGTGCACGCATTCTGCGAGGCTGCGCCCATGCTACTGCTGCAGCTGCACGTCCTGGCCGAGGGGTTCTCGGCCACGGCTCCGCAATCCGCCCTCCAGACCACCACACCCTCCTCACGCCCTGTCCTAACCGTCGACCGAGGAGGTGAACTAACATCAAACAAATACGTCATTCGTCATTTTTTTTATTTTAACTCCACACAGGATGTCATCTTTGGGGATGCTGTGTGGAGGGTCCTTTTTAGGAAAGGAAAGAGTGAGTCATGAAAACACAGTGGTCAGCAAATTATTCCACAGCTCAGCTGTTTAAATATAATGAAAGTATACTGAATGCTATGAAAATGTGATCCCTAGAATTCAAGGCTGATGTCTAAGATTAAGAAAAGGACACTTAGATGGTTTGGACATTTAGATTGAATGAATCAGTAATGGAGTGGAAGGAGAATAAACCTTAAGAAATAGGATGTACCTACAAGCTACACCCTTTGTACTTTGTTATTTTGAACAATAAAATTTTTGTTGAAATTTGAATTTGAAGAATATATCACACAAATGTGAATAGTAGAAAAATTCAGGAACACACAAGAAAGACATGGCACGATCAAGTGAACCAAATACTTGAGTCGGGCCATGTCAGGACTCAGAATAACAGAACAGTTTTTACGAGACGATGTATGAATGTGAATGAAGCAAGGAATGTGTGCCAAGACTGACTTGTTTAATTGTTAGTTAGTTAGTTTATATATTTGATGTGTGGAGATGTTCGTTTTTCTTTAACCTTATCTTCGCGGCTGTTGCATATATGTGATCCATCGACGGTTATACCCATAAACGGATGTCACATATATGATCCATGAAGATGGGATAGATTGCGAAATTGAAAAGGTTAAAAAAGAAGTTCCTTTTTTTTTACGCATGTATGAATGGCAGATGTCTTTGTGTAGTTACAGGATAGAAACTTAACAATAACCACTCAAGCAACGTTGAGCCAATCAATTTAATTAATATTGTACCTTCAAATATTAATACAGAAATATACGAACAGTTTATTGCGGTTTAACCTCTCAGACAAAGACATTTATATACTATGTGTTCCTTTGAAAACTGTCAAAACGTGATAATTTTTGTGTTATTTACGAGTTTTGCTAAAAGCATCATAACTCACGTCTTGGGAAACGTAGCCTCATTCTAAAAAATGTTTTGGAAAGATTATGAAATCCACTATTGCATTGTGTTGTTATAAGTAAATATTTGCGTTTCTAAATATATATTTTATGAAAACGTCAAAAATATGTAAGAATCGATAACCATTATTTCAAAGCCGTGAAAAATGTACTTTTTTCTGAGTATCATAAAGAAATAACACTTTATATATTGAAGAAATATAATTAAAAACTATTAGTCACCTCAAAATATTAACCGTCCAAACTAAAATATTTTTAATAAATTATTTAGAAACGCAATAAATTATGAACGAACAAGATGACAGATCCAATCGACTTAGATAATGCACCTCTACATTCCATAGATATTCTTGAATACAGACACGTAGCGTTATTCATTATCGACACTCTGTTTTTTAAATCATGGCAATCCGTATACTAGTGATGGAAATAAATCGATTTTTGTAAAATCTCGCGCGTTTACGTGAAAAGACGTTCTAATGTCTTGACCGCTATTATCATATTTACTTCTTTTGACGTTCTAATGTTCTGAGTGGTTAAAGCCAATAAATCCAAGTAGATTTCACCGGCTCTCCTGTATTTTTAGGATAAAAAATAAAGAAATCAGAAATTTATTATTAATAAAAAATATATAAATCATCTTCGAGTTGGTAATAAATATTAATATACAATGATGAATTGCAGCCAGTGCAGCGTTCACGGAGCTGAATGTGATCTCGGCATCGCTTAGCCTGTTCTCCGTGTGCTGGGCGCTGGCCAGCTTCAGCAAGAACGTTCGGCTGCAGAATGTGCACAGACTGGTGCTCACCTGGCTGGGGGTCATCTTCCAGGTAACAATACCGTCATCATGTCCTCCCTCGCCATTCGCCTCCAGTCCTCAGTCCTTCCCGTCCTGCTTCAATCCTCTTCCACACAGTCTATCATCCTCTTCCTCAATCTGTATCTGGGTCGCCTCTACTGGGGAACCAATTTGGTTATTATTTTCGGTTCCCTGTCATCTGGCATTCTTTCGACATGTCCAACCAATTGTCTTTGGGACCTACAAAATCTTACAAGAGTCTCATACTCAATTAGATTTTCAAGTTCACGTTTCATTTTAACTCTGTATGATCCATTTACTGTCGTAGGTCGATGGATGATGTTGTTTAACCTCATATGACCTCAATTTGGAGTCAATTCAATGAGGTATTTTCCTAAACTATGGTATACCGATAAAAATGAATGGAACATTTAAAGTTTTTTTTTTCTGATTTTGATTATCGTACTAAAAATGTGTAATTTTAATATTTTCATTCATAATTATTATTGATTTAAAAAATAATCTCAAACTGCACATTCAGAAGCTGTTCTAACTGGCTACAACGTCATTATGACACAGAAAATGCCACTGGCTAGTAAGACGGCTGTCAACGCCACCTAATTGACTAATAAAAAAGAACTTGTCATTGTGGTGGCAAATCAAAAATGGCGCATCGAAAATTTAGTTGTCATAAAAATAAAATAAAATACAGGGTTTTCAAATAAGAGGTGTTATTTTGATATTCAATCGTAAAAGATCAATGGTTTCGTTGCTTGTGTGGCACGTAGCGCCGTCTTGTTTAAAGTAAGTCTTGTTGTCCAGATCAATACCATCCAATTCTGGCCATAAAAAATCATTAATCATCTCTCGATAGCGCAATCCATTCACCGTAACTGTTGCTCCAGCCTCATTTTCGAAAAAGTAAGGTCCAATGACTCCGCCAGACCATAAACCTCACCAAACAGTCATACTTTGAGGATAGAGAGGCTTTTCAACAATAACTCTTGGGTGTTCCGAGCCCCAGATGCGACAATTTTGCTTGTGACGAAGCCACCGAGGTGGAAATGCGACTCATCACTCAAGATGATTTGCATTTGATTCACTCAAGTGAATTTGCATTTGATTCACTCAAGTGAATTTTAATAATTTCAATGCGTTGTTGAAGCGTGTATCGTTCCATTTTTATTAATGGCGTAGTTTCTACTTGTCAAATGTCAAAAAATGACAGCTTCAAAAGTAACATCTACCGAAATAGCGGGCTATTCAAAATAACACCTCTTGTTGGAAAACCATGTAGATACCTTTATTATCGTAATTTTTTTCAGATTACACTGAAAATATCTTATCTTTAGAGTTATTTTATTTGTTTTCATAGTTTGCCTGGAGACTGGGGACTATATCAGCTCGGGTGACCGCCCTGACGGTGTATGCCTCCCTCTACGAGCATTGGGTGTTTCTTGTTATCGGTAAGTTAATACAACATACGTCAAGGTACAAGGTACGTCAACATAGATCAATTTGCATTGAAATTCTTTCTAGAACAGAAAATCAATTTCATTAGCCTGTCTGGGACCAATGAGGCGACATTGTTTTCTTGCAAATCAGTATAATTTACACTTCTCTGTCGTTAATATTGTCATAAATATTTTTAATTGTTTTGTGATTTTTGATTTGCAGGTCTCCACTGGGTGTCCATGTTTCTGTGGCTGATATCGCCCAAGAACGTGTTCCATGGAGAGAGGATCAGCCGGCCGAGGAAGGCTTACCTGTCTGCGCTCATTGCCTTTGTCTATGTCTTTGCATATGTCAACCTGCAAGAGGTGAATCACAGACAGAAAATGGTAAATTAGCACTTTTATTCTAAGATCTCGCAAATACATACTACCCACTGACATCAGATTAAATAAACCTACCCTAAAGCCAAATTTGTTTACCACTCCGAAGGCAACCACGTGACAAACTATTTTGGCACCAGCGGGGTTCGCTGAATGAAATACGTCATCATTATTATTTTTACTCAAAAATGTAGAGAAAACTTGAAATTATCCCCATTATGAATGAAATAGCTATTAAGATTAGCATTATTTTCCATTTAGGATTTCTGAAATTGGTTCCTTCTCATTGTTATCTTATTAACCCCTAAGGCATGGTCTATTAGAAATCATTGTGTCGCCCTTATCTTCATGGTGAGAAATATGATTTAAATGGTGTTAGAAAGAAAAAACACCACGCTTTATATTCAAATCTAGAAGTTAACCACCAAATCATTGAAATGTATGAAACTACCGACCGCAATTTGAGAAAATTTTATTGATTTTGTATTGAGGCGATGCACTACGTCGTGTAATATTTCAAATTGAGCCGCTATCAATAACAGCCCTTATGTAGATGGCGATAAGGTTTAAATTCCCGCTTAACACCATTCGCCTGTTTTGATTTATGCAAGAAAAAAACATGGCCAAAAAGTGCCTTTTATTTTATTTTGTGGATGTTCAGGCATAAATATTTAATATTTTTTACGATCATTTTATAAATAACTAAATTTGCCACATTATACAATAAAATCATAACCGAAAATGGGTTCGTAAGTAGGAGATTTTGAACTTTAAAGTAGTTTTCATAGGCCTTATACATTATTTTTTTCTGGGCTTATAAAAAGACTTATCTAAAAAATACTCGATTATTTCAAAGGCCAAGATGTATTCTACTCGCAGTATTTAATTAAAGCATCTGTAACATTTCTAGGCGACCAAATTTTCAAACTAAAAACACATGATTTTGCATTACTACGTATGGCATCGCCTTAATAATTTTTATATGAAACTACAAAAATGTGAGGTGACAGTAATGTTTATCCACAGTACATTTGTCAAATAATTTTTTTTTAATTTTTATCAGTAATTTTAGTGCAATGTTAGACAAAAATACGTAAGGTGAGCCATTTTTAAAACTTTTGTATGTTTGCATTCAAAATGTATCGAAAATAATGTGTTTATTTTTCTAATAATAAAGTTTTGAAGCGTTATTGAAATTTCATCACGTTTCAAAAACAGTTTTTAGTTTTCGGATTTTATTGCAAAGCGAAAATACAATCAAATTCTCTGACCTTCGATACGCCAGAGGCCTGATGGGTAATCTGTGAATTAAATAAAAATGTGCCTATTAACCGAGTCCCGTGTATCTATACATTTACCGAAGGGCCTTGTGATAAGATTTATTTGTCTATTTCTCAGGTAACTTTCTATCTGGTAATGCTGGTGGAGAACTGCCTGTTGGTGTGCGTGTGGCTGGCGGGGGTGTGGGGCAGGGGGGGTGGTGGGGGGATCCAGGGCATGCGATTGGCCGCCTTGCCGCTGCTAGTGCTGGCCTCCTTTTCTGCGGGGATCGCCTTCATGCTGTTGTATTACAGGTACGTAACTAATTAGACCACTGATAACGGAAATGTTTTTTTTTTTGGAATAACTTAATGAGTACAATGTCAAATTGTAATATTTCATTATTGTAGATAATATTAGCGATTCCTAAACGAAAATTTTAAAACAGAAAAATCAGAAAAAAATACGGTCACATCTAGAACTTGAACCCAAAACTCTTACCTTGTCAGGGCACCGCTCTACCACTACTAATCGGAATATATTTTATATCTAGGATTTTAGCGCCATCTGTTGGATGTAAAAGCAACACTCGCTATGGTTTCTCTATTTACACAGACAGACTGAGCCACAGCAACACGTGGCGGGGTACAGTTAGTAATAAATAAATTTTATTATTTTACAGTCCATTAATAATAATTTTGTTTGTCAGATATTTCCACGTCCGCCGGCTGGGCTACGAGCTGGGCGGCCGTCTGCCGCCACTGACGTCGGGCGGTGGCGACGCCAAGCCGGGCGGGCCGTACGGCGAGGGTTGCTACGACGCCGGGAGCGGCGTGGACCCTGCTGCGCCCGGGGCCGGAGACCACCGCCAGCTCGGGCCCGGCAAGGGACTCTACTGTGGTGGCGGCACAGGCTACCACCCGCAGAGGAACGCCATTCCGGGCGTGTTCAATTGCAGGTTTACGAACCCTGTCATTGGGAAGTGAGTATCCTTTTTATTTTTTATTTTAGAGTACATATATACATACATATATATTTTGCGAATGATTTAGTTCTAATAGAGAGTGTACAGAGACGATTTACAAAAGTACTAAGCTTTGAAAGACCGGCAATACGTAAATAGACTCAAGTAACTAAAATTTTCAATATTAAAAGACAGAAGAGAAAGGGTGACTTGATTGAGACTTTCAAAATTTTATCTGGACATTACTTGCCTGGTACTTGAAATCTTCACCACTAACACAAATGTAAATCTATGTGCATACTCAAAAAATTAACAAAACACCCTTTCATCCAATCCTAGGAAACACTTCCTTGCAAATAGAGTAGTGAAAGCATGAACAAACTTTTACAATGTGAAATCGATACTGCAAATATAAATCAATATTAACCTGTCCGGTGGTGAGTTTCTGGAAAGAAAACGGTCCCGCTGGAGGGAGTTTTTTCAACAATCAAAATATAGAAAAAAATAAATGCCACCTCGTAGAGTATAAAAAAATAAAAATAAAATCCTTAGAAACTAGCACGAAAAAACAAATACTAAGCTATTTAGAAGGAAAAAATAAAAACAATTTTGCAGAAATCGCCAACCATCGAAATCGGAGCAGATTTTTGTTTTTACTTAATAAAAATCAGATTCACTTACCACAATTTTAATGAAGCCAAGGGGGGAAGAACGACTTTTTATACACACTAACATATACGTATTATTATTTACACTTATACTATTGTATTTTCATTATAAAAATTAAACATAGGTATACAATGTATATGCAGTCAATAATTACGATAAAAATAACACTATTCTAATTATTATGTACACTATCTTAGGAATAAAATTGTCTTCACTAACTAATACTGCTTTTTCGTATGGTAGTCTTCGAAACATGGATATACGCAAAATGCAAGATTGCAGTCGGTGCACATATATTTCGTGTCACTTCTTTTTTGAGCTCGAACTGCTGTATGTCTACACACATGGCATTGTCGTTGAGTTCGCTTTCCTTGGGCTGCAGTTTCTGGTACAGGACGGAGAAAATGTTTTCCTAAAAGGCGAGTTGGTTGATCCACTACTCTCCTTCCTCCAGATGATGCCGGCCTTGGCGTGTGATATTTTTCGATCATTTGAGACACTAAGTTTTCCCGGAATTCGCTAAATGATAAAACCTTTTGCGTTTTCAAACGATGCAAAAAGAAAGCATTTAGTGTTCCAATGTCTATCAATCTGAAGAAAATTTTCTTATACCATTTTAGAGACTTCCTGGAACTACTTGCGAAGCCCAATATGCGGTCCACTTTGTCAACAGCTCTCATATTCTTGGTATAATCTAAAACTACCTCTGGTTTTATTTTATTTTCTCCCGTGGAGAAGTCAATTTTATCAGTAACAATCATTGCATCTGTATGTATGTTACTAAGCATAAGGACATCCCTTTTATCGTGCCATTTCAGCGCCATGAGATTGTTCGAATTCAAAGACTTCATTTCCCCTTTTTTCATTTTCTCCTTACCAAATTTGGGCATATCTTTTCGGTTTGCTCTAGCCGTTCCACATGCATTAGTTTTATGTTTATGCAAGAAATCGAACAGGGCTGGACTTGTATACCAATTATCTACAAACATTCTGTGACCTTTTTCCAAATAATCTGCAAGCATAGTGGTAACGACTGATCCTGATATACCAATGTCGGGATTCATTTGTATGTCTGATTCAGAGCCAGTGTACACAATTACATCCAAAACATATCCGGTGAGTGCATCACAGTGTACAAACAATTTAATCCCAAATCTATGTCGTTTTGAGGGAATATAAATTTTGAATGAAAGTCTTCCCTTCCACAACAAGAGACTCTCATCTATGCACAGATTTTGATATGGGTAAAAAGTTGATTTGAAAATGGTCTTCAATGGTTCCAGAAGATTTCTTATTTTATATAATTTATCGGTTGTCGCAGTATCGTTATCAGAAAAATGAAGAGCTCGGAGCAAAAGAAAAAATCTATCTTGCGGAAATAATACTTTGAAAAAAGGTGTTTCAATTATTGGATTATTTGTCCAGTATTTCTTCAGCGAGTTTTTTCCCACAAGTCCCATAAGCATAATCGTGACTAAAAATGTATATATTTCAGCCTCCGTGGTGTCTTTCCACTTCATCATTTTAGACTTCAGAGAAATGTCTAAAGAAATTTTTGCAGCGTATTTATTTGTTTCGCTGACAATTATTTTTACTATATCAAGTGTGAAGAATAACTCAAAAAAGTCTATTTCCAATGAATTTTCACTAACGGGAATATTTGCTCTTATACCTGAGTTAGTTGAATCGAATTCATGAATAATGGGCGTAAACTTACCCTGATCCCATTTACGATGATCAACTTTTCTCTTTTTGGATGTTGAACAACTAGGGAAAGTTTCATCCCCATCAGATTCGTCGGATGAGCTATCTGAATGTATTGGCAAATCATAAAGATCCTCGTAAACATCTTCATCTTCACTTTCGATTAAAATGTCAGCAATGTCTTGTTCATTCAAAGGGTTAACCATTTTTTTATAAAAGTAAAATATATAAATTGAACTAGTTATCAATACGAATCACAAAGTCAAATCACAGTAAAACACTGTCCAAATTATGAATAACCTAAAATAATAAAATGTCAATGATAATAACACTTTGTAGTCGGGCGTTTCAAACAATAGACTCTAGCCTATAGCGGATGTTTTTCGCGATTAGCACAAAAATATATCCTCATCCCTTTCGTTAGTATCTGAAGAAATTTTTGAAGGGTAAAAGAAAATATCAATTAAATAAATTCCACTAAAAACACGTCTGTTTTGTAACTCTGTATATCATAACTAAAGCACGTGTATATTAGCGCCACTCTATCTTCACAAGTAACGAGTACCGGGAATAAATCCAATTGCTAAACAATTTTTGTGTTATCTCTCATTCAGGAAATGATTATTGTCATAACATCCTCGGGATTATCTCATAAAAGTAAAGGTCCAATGAATTTATAAGACGCCATAAAAATATAATAGGTACTCATATTCCCAGTTCAACTAACAAACAATCTTTGAAATTTAACACGATAAAATTGCCTAATTATTACGCGCAATCTCTCATTGAGCTGCGCAAAAGTATGTGTGTACATAAAAGAAACAACGGCTTATCTTTTTTTGTTACATGTGTGTGTAGAAACTCAGTGTCAAAAACTGTATTCAAACTGAAAACAAACACTGTCGGTACAATATATGTAATAAATATTCACATCCAAACACGTGAGGTAATTTTTAATGCAAGATGATTAGGTTATTCAGTGTAAAAACAAACAAAAACCACAAATTTCACTTCACAAAAGACGTCGCTCGCAATAAAAATGTTGTTTACCACCAACTGCCAGACGGTGACGTCACGGAATATTTTAATTGTGAATAACTCCGTTGGTAATGTACCTAAATCGATAAAAACTTTTGCAAGTTATGACAAATTGTCCCTAGATAGCAGTAACTATCGGTTTTCCGGAAGAAATTCAATAGTTAATTAATTTTAGGCGCAACCGTACGGGTACGGTCATACTCCTTACGAGGATTTTTTTTCTCACCGTACCTGTACGGTCATACCACCGGACAGGTTAAAAGAAAGAAGAGAAAGGGTGACTTGATTAAGACTTTCAAAATTTTATCTGGACATTACTTGCCTGGTACTTGAAATCTTCACCACTAACACAAATGTAAATCTACGTGCACACTCAAAAAATTAACAAAACACCATTTCATCCAATCCTAGGAAACACTTCCTTGCAAATAGAGTAGTGGAAGCATGAAACAAACTTCTACAACATGAAATCGATATTGCAAATATAAATCAATTGAAAGCTCGTTTGGATTTTTATTTGCAGAGAAGAAAACATTAACTTATTATTTTTTTGGTAAACTAATGTTTAAGACAAGATTTTTTATGCATAGCACAAAGGGTAACAATTATTTTACAAGCAATAATTATTCGCTTGTAAAATAATTGTTACCCTTTGTGCTATGCATAAAAAATCTTGTCTTAAACATTAGTTTACCAAAAAAATAATAATTACTATTTGACACGTTCTAGTATTTCACCTAAAAATGTAGACAATTTGTCTCGACGCCATCTAGTGAGAGAGTTAGCACTTACAATGCCTTTCTCATATAAAATAAAGTTGGTTGTTTTCAGGTGAAAAAATGTAACAAGCAGTAATTGTTGAATGAAACACTAGTATATTTTGAATTATTTCTCGGATAAGAGATAAGCCGCCATAGCTCAGTGGTCAGAGCTGTCGACCAGAAAATCGAAAGGACACGGGTTCAAGTCCCGTTGGCGTCATGTATCTTTTATCAGGAGATTTTTCAATGTGGATGAGTGTTTCAGGCGAATAATTATTGCTTGTAAAATAATTATTTTTTAAAATTTAAAATACTCAATTACTGTAAAACTTATTTTTAAATTATATGTGAGCACATCAGCAGATTGCTGTCTGCTCATTAAATAATAATACAGTAGAACCTCGTTAATTCGAAATCCACGGGACATCAAAAATCAAATTTCGAATTAACGAATTCCCACGTAATTCGAAATTTTTAGAAAAAAAAAAAAAAAAAAAATACGCCGAAAATCGATTTTCTCGGCCGCCTCTTCAAATCCGGGTGGTATTTTAGCAGTAAATTCGTATTAATACCAATTATTTCTTTATTTTTGCGGCCGATTACCATAGCTGCCGGCCCATTAAATTCAGATATTCGCAATAAATTCGTAAAAATGCTATATACACGGTGTCCGGAAACTCGTAGTACAAGCGGGAAACTGGAGAATCTACACCACATGGGGAACCCAAAAAACATAAAGTTTTTTGATTTGAGCATTTTCAAAAAAAAAAAAAAACCAAAAAAAAATATTTTTCGGCTATTTTAGGGTTAAAGTTTTTTCTGGTGTTTAGGGTTGAATAACAGATGTTTTAACCCTGCAGAGCAGAAATATTTTATGATTACACCGGGTTAAATGAAGGGTGATTTCAAAATAATGCTTCAAATCCGAGTTTCTTCATTTGTTTTACTTTCAAATAGTTTTAATTAGTTGGGTACTTTGATCTTCAGTAATAATTTATAAGAATTTGATTAAAAAAAAAAAAAAAAAAAATCAACTTCAAACTCGATTCACTCGATAACGAAAGCTCAAATAAAAAAAATATATACTACAAAATCGACTCCAAATGTGATGTAGATTCACCAGTTTCCCGCTTGTACTACGAGTTTCCGGACACCCTGTATTTACGCGTAAATCGAGATTTCGCGGCCGATTTCGTCGCGGCCGGCCCTTTATTTCGAATATCTGAATTTAAATTCGTAAAAATACGATATATTTCCGCGTAAATCGAGAATTCGCAGCCGTATTCCGTCACAGCCGGCTCTTTAAATTCAGATATTCGAAATAAATTCGCAAAAAATACGATATATTTCCGTGTAAATCGAGAATGCGCAGCCGATTTCCGTCGCGGCCGACCCTTTAAATTCAGATATTTGATATAAAATCGTAAAAATATGATATATTTCCGCGTAAATCGAACTTTATCGGCAGTTTTTCGCCGCGGCCGGCCTTTTAAGTTCAGATATTTGAAATAAATTCGTAAACATATGTCATATTTTGGCGCGAATCGAAATTTTTCGGTCGATTTCCGTCGCGCCGTATTTTTTAACTCTGATATTCGAAGTAAAGTTAGTAAAAATACGATATATTTCCGTGTAAATCGAGAATGCGCAGCCGATTTCGGTCGCGGCCGACCCTTTAAATTCAGATATTTGATGTAAAATCGTAAAAATAAAATATATTTCCGCGTAAATCGAATTTTATCGGCAGTTTTTCTTCGCGGCAGGCCTTTTAAGTTCAGATATTTGAAGTAAATTCGTAAAAATATGTCATATTTCGGCGTGAATCGAAATTTTTCAGCCGATTTCCGTAGCGCCGTATTTTTTTAACTCGGATATTTGAAGTAAAGTTAATAAAAATATGATATATTTCCGCGTAAATTGAAATTTCGCGTCCGATTTCCGTCGCGGCGGGCCCTTTAAAATTCAGATATTCGGAATAAATTCTTAAAAATATGATATATTTACGCGTAAATCGAGATTTCGCGGCCGATTTCTGTCGCGGCGGGCCATTTGAAATTTAAATATTCGAATAAATTCGTAAATATAAGATACATTTACGCGTAAATCGAAATTTCGCGTCCGCGTTTCGTCGCGGCCGACCCTTTAAATTCAGATATTTGGTGTTAACTCGTAAAACTACGACACATATCCGCGTAAAACGTATTTTCTCGGCCCGTCAAACTCGGATATTCCAAATTAATTTGAAAAAATACGATATTCCAGTGTGAATCGATTCAGATTTAAAAAAATATAATACTAATTAGGACGATGTATAAATACGTAAAAATACATTTTTCGGCGTTTTACCGCCACGGCTGACTTTTAGATTCAGATTTACGAAATATTATGATTTATTTTCGCAAAAATCAAATTTTTTCGAATTACACGAACAAATTTTCGTGCGCGGACAAAAATAAATTTCGAATTACGAATTAACGAATTTCGAATTAAAAAACCATTTTGTATGAAAAAAAATTTTCTGCGGAAATTTTTTTGGCGAAAATTTCGAATTACGCATTTTTTCGAATTATCGGGGTTCGAATTAACGGGGTTCTACTGTATGTATAATATAATTCAATGCCGGTTTCATCCATATACCCCTACTAGCTAGCACAGGTTGACATTCATATAAAACTGTTTGCACAATAAAACATTAAAGCTTTAAGTCGCTAAAATATCTGAAATATAATTCTGCCAATCTTAACATTCTTGAATTTCTTGAAATCAACTTATATATTTTCAATTCTAATTCTAATTTAGACGGCTAAAATCCTCAATATAAGGTATTTAGCAGATATATGTTAGAAACCGAAAATATGTGTTTTTGGGTGGCTGAATTGTATTTCAGATTATCACACACACTTTTCATTCAACATTGTGTTTTTAGATTTGAGGCTTAAAATACCTGACTAAACCGAGTGATCTTTTTGGAGAGAGTTACAAATTTTTAATTTTTAATTAATGTTTTTCTAGTGGGGCCACAAAAAGAAAGAAGAAGAAGCCAACCTCTTTCGTGCCTCCCCCCGCTGCCCCCCCGGCGCCCCTGCGCGCTCCTCGCCCTGCCCCCCTGCCCTTCTGGAGGAGGCCACTGCCCGCACCCCACAATCACTCCCACTGCGTAAGTTATGCACGAGAAAATGACAACATAGAACAGTGACAACAATGACCATTGAAAAGAACATACAAACCTACCCAACTTAACCGAAACTAACGTAACCTAACCTATTCTTTTATCATGTTCTGTTTAAGCCGGTTACCATTACTGGTTATTGTTACTGGTTCTATTCCTTTGCAACTCGTGAATTAATGAATCGTGATGTGTAATACACTAGTAAAGCTCTTAGTCACGATTCCATAGGGCTGGGCAGCTTATTGGTAGAAGCACGTGTGCGCGAAGTTATTACACTTTCCATCGACACCAGTTCCGTTCCCAAAAACAGATTTAATTTCCATCAATATTTTTAAAAAAATAAACTCAGCCTCATGTGAAGTCGGTTGTAAAGGGATAAGTGTTGGATATTTCAATTCATTATACATGCTGCTGACAAACTGCTTGAGCAGTTTAGCGGGTATAAATAATTAAAAAAAAAAAAAAAATTGTATACCAATGACTAAATATTTTAATTTTATTTTAGGGTTCGTCAGAAAACGAGGGATCATCGATCGGCTCGCGAGTCAACATCCACCAAAAGCTGCAAGAAAAGAAACAGAAACAGCTCGCAGAGTTGAAGATCATCGAGGAAGAAATCAAGCAAGGAAAGCTCGCTAATAACGCCATGATATCCGGCGATGAAATATACTCCAGTCTTCAAAGGCAACCCATCCCGCGAACCAAGAAGCATATTGACCTAGAACCACTTACTTGGGCTCCTCCTAGTCCTGAATTAGGCTCTCTGGGACAAAGCTTTGAGAATTTAAACACTCTCGGACAAACAAACCAAAATCAGAAGTTGTACGATGGATTAACAAGTGCCGGACTTATGAATGCAAACAACCAAAGCGGTCACCAAAACAACGGATATGAAAACTTCAGCGGCTTTACGCAGAATGCGTTAGCGGCCACTAATTTAGTCGGGCAGTTCTTAGGCAGCTTCCCTAGTTACACAGAAATACCCCCAGACATCGGTAATAAGAATTCTTCAACTATTTCACCCATCAACATACCAGGAAACTATGAGAGTGTTCCTCAGAGCAATAGCAATAATAGAAACATGTCACCGAGTTCGCAGATTTCAAACGGGGAGCAGAATAATTCACTGACGAGGCAGATCTTACCACGGAGCAAAAATCCACGTCAGTTTATTTCTAGCTCGGGTCAGCACAGGCAGAATGTTTACCCGAGTCAGATAAGCGATATGCAACGGGCCAGCGAACAAGCCAGACTATTGTACGGCGATTCTAGCAGCCCGCGAACCGTGTTACAACATCAAAATACTAGTTTGCCGAGTGAAAATAATGCTCGCACTCAAAGAAGCTATCCTTGCGAAGGCGATCGCAATCCCACGCCGAGAGTTTCGACCGTTGAATCTGTCGCAAGAAACGCATCGTACGAAAACAGTAAATCTGCAAGTCCACGAAATATCACGAATATGAGTCCGCGAACCGTTTACACCGACGCAGGTTCGGCGGCTAATTCGTACGAACGATCGAACAACGCTCAGGTTAACAGACTGATCGACAACATCAGTCCGAGACAGAATACAAACTCAAATGCGTCAAACAGCGGCATGTATCCCGAAAGCAATTCGCACGGCCGTCAATATTCCGGTGTGTACAGCGTGACGAATCACGATGCGTCGAGTCCTTCATTTTTAAACCAGAACGGCTGCATTTACACAGATTCGCGTCAAGAGAATGCCGTTACAAAGCAAGGCGGAGAATATCTTCGTCACAATTTTGTCAGCTTTCCCGAGCGTAATCTGAGCAATGATAAACCGATGGAATCGAATAACGGTTCGCATAATCGCGAAGGTTCGAGGAGTATATATGCGGACGGGAATGAGAAGTCGAGTTTGAGTTTCCCGTATCAGTATCAGATGGTGCCGCCTCCGAAGGCCAAGCTGGACAGGACTATGAACATGGTGGAGCAGGCTCGGAAGATGCAACGCTGCAAGACTCCTGAGATCCTGTTGGCTCCGCACTTCTTGGAGCAGAGACAGACCTGCTGCCACTGGGGGATGCCCTACAGCACAAGGTGAACTTATATTATTTTAGATTGAAGGGCAAATCTATGTATTATGTTTAGTGGTATTGAGAGACACATCACATAGTCTGGAGCAGTGATCGCCAAAGAGACGCTGGACATCACCGTACAAATGCATTATAAACATTATTGTCATCTCATTTTATTCATTTCATACAAAAATAATTACTAAAAAATTCAGTCAAGTTTAATAAAAAATTTTCAAATTGCGGTCGGAACCTTTGGTTTCATAGAGGTGTACATTGTAACTCTTCTATGGTTAACTGCTAGATTTGAATATAAAGCATGGTGTTTTCTCTTTCTAACACCATTTAGATCATACTAGCTGATGTGTTCATTGCTTGACTTTTCTCTGATTTTTTAAACCTTCTGGAAGAAATTCTCTGAACCCTCTCAAAATCCGTTGCGTAGTTTAGTGGAACTATGCGTACAAATAGACGCAGATAGTGACATTATTTTAATGCGATAGAGATTTCAAACCGTGGGAGGCACTCTATGGGTAACAGCTATTTGTTCACAAAATTGAAGAAATTAGCCTTAGGGGTTGAATCATATAATAAATATAAACACATCACATAACACCATCTGCTGTTAATGAATTGTAATGTATAACAATGGAAATTGAGTTCCTTATCACTAGAGATGGCAAAATTTCGTTTTAACTAAGAACGCGAAAAAATATTTATGTTTTGAAAATAGGGCATTTATAAGTTTTCTTTGCGTTTCAAGGCATTTGAAAGTGTTTCCAGTGATTTATATTTCGCGAATTAACGCGAAAAACGTGATTTTGGCCGTATTTCAGCTAAATTATTCTATTTAGCGAAATAGGCGCGAATTTCCCGAAAATACCGTGTATTAAAATAATATGTGAGAATTTCAAAAAATCGATATTTACATTACGATTTTTTATAATTTTGTTACTATTTTATGTGTAAATATTTAATATTTTTGTACTGTAGGCTAAAATTGCTTTTTGACATTACACAAATTGTGAGAAATAAATTACGCCTATTGATGTTAATCGCAATCTGCATTTGTTGTATTTTTATTCGACCCGTACTTAGAGTTTCCTTCTGTATTAATTTAATATTAAAATTAATTATTTATAATCTTTCACATGGAAATACTTGCAAATGAAGGTTAAACATATATTTTACCAAAAATACTTAAAATATGCGCTAAAAACATTCAGGAAATACATTTTTTTCTATTTTGCTACAAAACGCTAAATTATGCCTCAAAATGCTATAAAACGCGAAATTTCCAATTATTAATGCTAAAAAATCTGAAAATTAATGCTAAATTTTGCCATCTCTACTTATCACCAATATCGAAGCACTTCACTTTTTCTGGCTTTGTATTTTAATATCAAATGCGGCTGAATCAATAGTTTATTTGTCCGTCTTATTCCAGAGGTCAACACGACACGGATTGCTGTGAACAATCGGTACACGGAGAGGCCCTCAGCAGTGGAGAGGGGGACCCCCCAGACCTCCCCTGTCGACCCCCCAGCGATATTGACAGCCAGGTAACTTGATGCTCCGCTCTCCTTATTACCACCCCCAGATAAAATAACACTATGCATAAAACGATGCATGAATTTGAATGAATCAAGGAGCGTTGTGTGGCAGTGCATCCTCTCTGCCTAACCCTCTGGAGAAAATAACATGTTCCAAAGCCATCATTAACATCCAAGACTTTAGCATGGTCAATCTATAAAACCCTGTATCTATAGAATATTGACCAAATTCCTCATCTATGGTTTTTGAATAATGTTATTTGTTATGCAATAGTACTGGCTTATTAATGAACGGAGGCAGACTAGCAAAGCTCGTAGAATAATAATAGACAAAAACCTAAACTGGAAAGATCAAATCAACCAAACCGTCAACAAAATACGAAAATTAATTGTAATGTTCTTTGTGTTTTAAATAAAAAGGTTCTTTTATACGAAGTTAAGTTTATTAATTATTCAGTTGTTTATAAAGTACAGTGCAGTCTAGCTGCAAGGAAGGAATCTACAAGAATGCGCTCCCGCGCCGCCCGACTGCCCGCCGCCCAGCAGAGTCGGAAACGTTCGACAACCCTCGGCTATCTTCGGTCGTGCACGAACGCCTATATGATATACTACACCCTTCCCTCTCTAACTGCAGCGCTACGACTACTATATAACAGAGATATAGGGTCCCTAGTTACCGCTTTATGTGGTAACCCTACGGCTAAAACCTTATCATTGTCAACAATATACTTGAAAAAACATATAAAATATACCACACACATAAACTAAATATTTCACACAATTAATAATAAGTACATAATATAATTTATAACTCTTCAATAATGTTGACTTGAGAAGTAGCCTGCTCTTCTGGGGTATTTTGTCTGGGCCGAAGTCGATTCGCCCACGGACTCCTTTGTGTTGGTATTGGTGATGCTCCTGATGGTCCTGGCCCGGCACCCTCCACATCTGCCAACCTGAAATCAGGAGAATACCCCTTTAAACCACGTAGTAAAACCGAGGTCTCCAACTCCTGAGGGTCGTTCCAACTGATCTCAGACGCGGACTGCGACCCGTTGAACTCCTCACCCCAGCTTACTGACAGCTCCCTGATTTGATCCAAGTGTCTCTTCCACGTCACATTCGAATCTCCCACTCTTACAATGAAAACCTTTTTTCCCTGAGACTTACAAATCACAGCTTTTGTCCATAATATTTTATTATTTTGGCGATAATCTCGCACAAGGCATTTTTGACCTATCCTAAATTTGCGAGTCTTGGCTCCACCAAAACCTTTAATCTGTCTATCCTGACTTTTGGCAATATTATCGTTGGCACGCTTAACCAACTCTGAGTCTAGCTCTAGCTCTCCCACCTTGGGTAGAACTAACCCGTCAAACGAGGAACGAAGCCTCCTGCCTACTAACAAAACAGCGGGTTCAACACCCGTCGAACAGTGAGGCGAGTTTCTATAATCTAACAGAAAATTCAGTAGTTTTATTCTATAATCTTTGTGTAAGCTAGAACCAACCATCACCTTTTTAAGAAAACCTTTTACAGTTTTCACTGCGTTTTCTGCTAGTCCGTTACTTTGCGGGTGCCTTACCGGTGACGTCATAAATTTAATGTTATTTTCATCCAAGAATTTCTTAAAATCTTCACTCGTGAAAGCGGTACCATTGTCTGACACAATCAATTCAGGGTTACCAAAAATCGCAAAAATTTTTCTTAATTCTAAAATGGTGTGAGTACTATCTGCCTTTGTAACCTCGATGCAGTCTATCCATTTAGAAAATGAATCGCAAATTACTAAGAACATCTTGCCTGATAAAGGCCCACAGTAATCTCTATGCAAACGACTCCACACTCTCCCTGAATTTGGCCAAACAATTAATTGACTCTTTGGTGGTGATTGCCTATTAACAGCACAATCCTGGCATGATTGAACCGTCTTTTCTAGATCCTTGTTCAACGATGACCACCAGAAATACGCTCTCGCAACGCCTTTCATCTTGACTATACCTAAGTGCGACCTATGTAACAAGGTTAACACATGATTTTGTAAAGAAGCTGGAATAATTATCCTATGGTTCCAGAACAAACAATCATTTACAATAGAAAGTTCGTTTCTCTTAACCCAAAAATTCCATAAAATATTGTCACGTTTCATAGACTTAGGCCAGCCCTGCCTCAGATGAGTTACTACTTGCTGTAGAACTGTGTCTGAAACGGTCGCTGCTTTAACCGAACGCAAATCTAATTGTGTTCCTTCTTCTATAAAACTCACAAAATCTGCACTAAAATCATCATTCCCGATTTTATCTTTTAACGCGAACGGTACCGGTCTCGCGTTATGAAACACTGGATTTGAATCCCGATTGACTTTAAAACATACTTTATGTTTGTTAAATTTCCCTAATTTGTCTGAAAAAACTTCTGGAAATTCCTTAAAAAGTTCCTCTGCTGCCAGATGCCTGGACCGACACCCGAACCAGCAATGACACAGCAAAAACACCAACACAACTCGACAACAATAACCTCCAAAAGAGAAGACTACTTAACTCAACCAGGGTCCACGGCGATGGGCTGCTTGGCTAGTTAATTTACTGACTGCTTGGCTAGTTTTAAGTCTTCCTTCTGGTCGGATTGACCGTCTTCCTTCCTTCTAATCTTAATAAAACAGACCGGAAACTTCCTCCACCGGATGGCAAGTCTTCCTTCCTTCTAAATATTAAGATTCAGCCGCCTTGGCCTGAATTTACTACTTACTTCTTCACAACTGAAGCTCCTTTCTCCGGATAGTCCTTGCACAGAAGCGACCTTCAAATGTACGCGACAATAATCCGTCTGAGAAAATCTGTCGAGTAACCCGCACACCCAAGTAACTTGTGTGTGCTAAACGACTTTAATTAAACACTTCGCAACGTATAAATCACTTCAGCTGCGCCAATTTGTAATGTTCTTTGTGTTTTATTTATTTATTTTTTTTTGAAGTGAAACTTCTTTAGGCGCGTAATTCGGGGACGGAGTAAAACCGAGTCAGGATCGACACGAAAATGCGGGTACCCCCACCACCGCTCACCGTTCACTGTCCCTCTCTCACCATATGCGCTTGTTGAGGTGGGGGAGCCGCTCACGAACGTTCTCTCCCGACACGGGACAACAATCGATGCAGTTTTTGCACGATTCATTAAGGATTTAAGTGCTCATGTATATATCTCGCACTTTAGTTACCATAACCCAATTATCACGACATTAGGAAATGATATTCATGAAATTGACAATGAAAATGGCACATGATTGGTAAATTGTCATTGTAATTTCTTTGTAATTTTTAATTGTAATATTGTTATTTATGTAATATTGTATACTTGTGAATAAATTGAAAATTTTTGGAACTATACATTAATCGAACGTCATTCATCTATAAGAAAATATTAGAAAAAGCAAATCCATGCTTCGTCGTTGAATTATTTAACCTCTAATTTTCAAACTAACCTAAGAGAGAAAATAGAGATGATGAAATGAAAATAGAGAGAGAGGAATACTAGAAGTTTCACTTCTGTCTTGCGTAGGCTTGACACACCCACTTTTTTTTTTTATAGTCGGAGGCGGTTTACTTACGTTCCCCGCAAGCACTTAGGCCATAGGCCCATTGTACTATCTCCCATTTTACCTCATTCCCTTGCCAGTAACCCGGTCCCTTTTATGAAGTTCACCAGGGCTGTCATTGGATATGTGGCGATGTCTTCTGGTTCCACACTTTCCACCTTCTGGCTTCTGGTTTGTGTTTTAAATTAAAAGCTTCTTTTATACGAAGTTAAGTTTATTAATTATTCAGTTGTTTATAAAGTACAGTGCAGTCTAGCTGCAAGGAAGGAATCTACAAGAATGCGCTCCCGCGCCGCCCGACTGCCCGCCGCCCAGCAGAGTCGGAAACGTTCAACAACCCTCGGCTATCTTCGGTCGTGCACGAACGCCTATATGATACTACATTAATTTATATATTTTTGAAAATTCGAAATTTTCTCTCATTGAAAATTCTAACATCAGTCTACCACGCTTTGGTACAATCAAATCTCCAATACGCTGTTATCAGCTGGGGAGCTGCATACAAAACAAATTACTCCCTGTTGAAATTGTACAACGTCTAATTATAAAAATAATATTGAAAAAACCAAGAAATTATCCAACACACCTAATTTTTGAAGAATTTAAAGTATTAAAATTTAATGATCCTGTCCAAAAAAACATACTAAATCAAATAATAAAAGAAAAACAAAATCACAGCTTTTTAACTGAAAGTCGTGCTCGTCAAAAATATATATTTCCAACACAAAAATGTAACACCACTTTTGCTCAGCATCATTACATATATCTAGGAAAAAAATACTTCAACAGCCTACTCGAAAATATCAGAACAATAGAAAACGATAAACACCTAATAAAAGCAATTAAAAAGAAGTTCAATGTAAAAATACCAATATTTATCATTTTTACATGTGTATTTTTACATTGAACTTATTATTTTTTTTTAAAATTCATAATTACAAACACAAAATATTCTACATCTTGATACTCACCACTCTTCTAGACGCCAGCTTCTATAGAAGAGGAACATTAAAAAAACAAAAGCAGTGAAAACTAATTGTACTAATTGTATGAATTATCCTTGTTAACATTATTGATTATACAAAAAAAAATTGAAAGAAGAGGTTTACACAATAAATTGAATCAGTTAGAGCTTGGAGAAACGAAATTCAGAAAGTTGTTCAAAATATCACAAGTTACAGCTAAAGACCTTATTGACCACTTAACTCCCTTTTTAGTATCAAAAAGTATGCATGGACTGCTTAATGCATATTAATATGAGTGTATTTCAATTAGGTATTATCAATTTATCTGTATGTGCCTAGCCGATGTTTAGGAATATTGCACAATATATGCACAAAATTCAAAAAAATATTTATTGCCCAAAAAGAGTACAAAGGGTATAGCTTATAGGTTACATCCTATTTCTTCCAGCTAACCCAATACCCGCCAGTGTTATCATTGTGGGACAATTTATTATTTATTTCATTGCTAATATTGGCACGGCTGTCGACATGTCTAACAATATAAAATTGTTGACAGTTATCGATTTGACTGTGCTTCTGTTATTAGTTATCAAAATAAAAGAAGAATTCATGAATGTGAAGGCCAGGAAACGTGTGCCGAAGCAGGGTTCTGTATTCATCCTCACTACTTATCCCTGTGGAGAAAATGATGCATTAATTAGTCATTTCATTGTCTTTCCCCTCTGTCTGTACTCTCTTCCAGCTCGGATATTGGGACGTGGCCATCTTATTCACAAATACGTTGGCTGTGTGCGCACTAGACAGCCAACGTGATCTTTAAATTTGTATGAAAATGTATTCAAGCGAACGCACTAGACAGCCAAAGATCGACGACTGCAGGAGCCAGTCAAAACATGGCGATTGCGCAAGCAGCTAGTACGACTAGCTAAAACGTATGTGTTTGCCTCAGTCCTAACGCACTTCTTGAGGCAGTCACTCGTTTTTCATGTTATCTGACCAATTTTACGATATCTTTTAACACATAGAGTTTGATAAGAGAAATGAAAAATTGAAGAGCACTCTGGGCTATATCTACTGGTGATATTGACTGCTACGCAGCCTGCAAGCATTGGCTCCTTCAAATTTTGGCTGCCTAGTGCACGCCCAGCCTTAATCTCCACGACAAATCGTCACTCTAGTTCGTTTTTATCCAACAGACCAAAACGTAAATCGGGAGAAATATCACTTCAAAGTTTTTTTTACGAAAAACGCATACACCACTAAATTAGCTCATTCTAAGCTTACTATAATGATTTTAAGTGATACAAATTATTATTTTTAAGTAAAATTTGTTCCAATTGTTTAAAATTAAGCATAAAACACGTTTTTAATTTGGATGTAGAACAAAGTGTTGGATAAACAGGCCGGAATGTTGTTTAATTTTCGTGGACATATGACAAACTTCGTCTTGAAAACACATTAAAAATATATTTTAATTTTTTTTTTTCACTTGTATCGTATAAATAAATGCTTTCTGAGAACAACTGCATACTTAACTCAATTTCGTCAAAAATGGTCTGTTGGACAAAAACTAACTAGAGCGACGAAATGTCTATATCAGTGCTGTTCCTTGTCAATCGCCTTCAGTCCTAACAGAGTCATACATGGTTTTGGCCCACAGACATCTCATTTGTCGAGCATTCAGTTTACTTTGATCCTTCCTCTGCCGGATACATGCCTCACTCCATTGTGGACTGAAAGCTTCATCATTCTTTAATTCCAGATTTCCTTGCCGCGATCTTACACCCTGCCTCGAGAGTTCAAGTACTACCGGAGAAACAGGCAGCGGCGTCTCTTGAGGCCCGATCACTTTGTGACCAGCACCAACAGCAGCGATGGTAAGTACAACATATTTGATTTCTTTCATTTCTCTGCTGACATTCGTTTCAACCTTAAATTTCAACAGATGATCTGTTAACCTCTCAGACAAAGACTTTTATTTACTGTGTGTTCCTTTGAGAACTGTCAAAACGTGAAAATTTTTGTGTTATTTACGAGTTTTGCTAAAAGCTTCATAACTCACGTTTTGGGAAACGTAGCCTCATTCTAAAAAATGTTTTGGAAAGATTATGAAATCCACTATCGTATTGTGTTGTTATACTTAAATATTTGCTTTTCTAAATATACATTTTATGAAAACGTCAAAAATATGTAAAAATCGCTGACCATTATTTCAAAGCCGTGAAAAATGTACTTTTTTCTGAGTATCATAAAGAAATAACACTTAATATATTGAAGAAATATAATTAAAAACTATTAGTCACCTCAAAATATTAACCGTCTAAACTAAAATATTTTTTATAAATTATTTAGAAACGCAATAAATTATGAACGAACAAGATGACAGATCCAATCGGCTTAGATAATGCACCTCTACGTTCCATAGATATTCTTGAATACAGACGCGTAGCGTTATTCATTATCGATACTCTGTTTTTTAAATCATGGCAATCCGTATACTAGCGATGGAAATAAATCGATTTTTGTAAAATCTCGCGCGTTTACGTGAAAAGACGTTCTAATGTCTTGACCGCTATTATCATATTTACGTCTTTTGACGTTCTAATGTTCTGAGTGGTTAATCTCTTCATGTTTGTCCATTTCTCATATTTTGTAATGTTATGTTTTCTAGGCGACGTTGACAGCGGTGATGACAACGAATCTGAACGCCTTTCAAACAATTCCATCAAATCTCACAACGACCAAAAGTCTCCCACGCACCAAGGAGAGGCTGCTACCAAATCTCCCAACACAACGGAAGGCGGCCAACAGAAATATCAACAGCCGCCCAACAAATCGGCCAACCCTTCGCAGCACCAACACTCGGTTAGTCAACCGAGCAGCTCCCACTTCAATGAGAACACCAGTCAATCCGAAAGCAACCGAAGACAACAAATACAGCAAATACAACAGAGCAATCAAGACGCCGCGAAAAAAGCGCATAATTCGACTGCCATCAGCAGAGAACAACCACTTAGCTGTCAAAACGTAGGCATTTACGGAAAAATGACGGCAGACACAAACTCACAAGACGATTTTAACTCTGAAGATTGCACAGCGGACGAACGACTCGAAAGCAACCGATTAGAAAGCAACAACACTCCCGAATCGGAGAAGAGCGCCGGTGGGAATTCTGGCGAGTTTAACATGAAGAGTCCTAACCTGGATGGAAGATTTAACGGAGTTTACGGTAACGGAGTTGATCGCCAGCCATTCTACGCGGGCGTTTCGCCAGCTCACGGGCGTCAGCTGCGGAATAGAATGTATGGTATTAGTAAGCTAGGAATGATTAAACACGAAACCAAATTGTAGTACAGTCAATTCTGTTTTTATACTGTTTTTTGTTTAATAGGATTTTGATATAATACAAAAATCAAAGCGTAATGGTAATATCCTTAGATATTAGAATGTTGGTTTTTTATCACCTCCGTGCATACACTATTTAATAATAATTACAGAATAAACAATAATATATTTTATTATTTGACATCCTGGGGTGATTTTCATACAATAGACCGATCTCCAATAGCATTACAAACATATGGACACCTTATTGTCTCACAAAATGTGGCAAGTAATGAAAACACTTACGTTTCTAGTTATTTCTTAAATCAAACATTCTTTTGTGTATGAAATTTTATGTATGATAGTCATTCGAAGAATATGTGTGTGTGAACGAAAAAGAAATAGAACTGGGTAACGTTTTCATACTTTGTTTTAAGTTGCGTCAAATACTACATTCGACATCACGGGTGGTGTGATTGAGATGGCAATATGTTTACTCGCTTATACTAAGACAAATACGGAACGCTGTATGAGACAACCTACTGCCAGTAGGTTATCCTTCTTATACATATACAGGGTGTATCGGCACGTACCTGACAAACTTTAACCAGCTATTCCTTAGCACATTTGGAGTAAAAAATGTTATGGGCACTTTGCTGTCCGGTAACATTTTTTTTTAATAAAAAATTTACCATTCATATTTTCACCACATGTCACCAATGTTTTATCCTTTGTCAAAGTTTGAAAACCCATCTGGCAATATTTTGTTCGAGTTTCGTTGAATAATGTACGTAAGTACCTACGTTGGCGCGCTTTTACAATCACAACGAAATGGCACGGCACCATTCGTCTCATTTTTAACTATTATTATTTAGTGTGTACGAAAGAGCGAGGACACTTTTTGACACACTTGTTAATAACAGCTGTTGAACACGAGAAACCATTCCAATGACAGTGACGGAGTGTGGATTTTTTATTTTTTTTTTGATTTTAATTGAAAAACAATGTTACCGGACAGCAAAGTGCCCATAACATTTTTTACTCAAAATATGCTAAGGAATAGCTGGTTAAAGTTTGTCGGGTACGTGCTGATACACTCTGTATGTTGTTATGTTCGCTATCTCATTTTCTCTAATGGCGCTTAAAATATTTGGGAAATAATTGTATTATGTACTTATAATAATAAGTAATTAGCGTATATTTGCAAATGAAATGTTAATCCTTGGATTTTACTAGTGTTAGCATTACACATGTGCAAGGTCATTTTGGCACTCATATACGCTAGAGATAACACACAACTTTGTGCATCGCATGTCAGTTTAGTACTAAATAAAAATGACAGCAATTATTGTTTCTTTTGCTTGCCACTTTGAGATCTCTGCAACGTGTCTATAAGTTTTGTGATGTCATTGCGTTGATCAAACCTCCTATTTTCCTACACATTTTGTACTGTGTATTTTTTACACATTTGGTTTTCTGAAGAATATATCCCCTGTGTAAAAACAGAATTAAATGTACTTAAAGAGCAACGTTTTTAACACGCTTTTCTGACGAATATATCCCCCGTGTAAAAACAGAATTAAATGTACTTAAAGAGCAACGTTTTTAACACGCTTTTCTGACGAATATATCCCCCGTGTAAAAACAGAATTAAATGTACTTAAAGAGCAATGTTTTTAACACGCTTTTCTGACGAATATATCCCCCGTGTAAAAACAGAATTAAATGTACTTAAAGAGCAACGTTTTTAACACGCTTTTCTGACGAATATATCCCCCGTGTAAAAACAGAATTAAATGTACTTAAAGAGCAACGTTTTTAACACGCTTTTCTGACGAATATATCCCCCGTGTAAAAACAGAATTAAATGTACTTAAAGAGCAACGTTTTTAACACGCTTTTCTGACGAATATATCCCCCGTGTAAAAACAGAATTAAATGTACTGAAAGAGCAACGTTTTTAACACGCTTTTCTGACGAATATATCCCCCGTGTAAAAACAGAATTAAATGTACTTAAAGAGCAACGTTTTTAACACGCTTTTCTGACGAATATATCCCCCGTGTAAAAACAGAATTAAATGTACTGAAAGAGCAACGTTTTTAACTCGGTTATCCAATCAGATCTGACTGACCAAGTTTTTGGCCCCATTGCCGTTTTATAACACTTCCCAATATTGGTCATTGGTTTCGGGGTAAACCTTCGATACGTTATGATTAACACGATTGCTCTATTACTTTCTTTGCGTAACACTTCCCAATATTGGGTGACAGGTTTCGGAATACATAACCTTTCCTTCGTTACGTTTGTACAAAAGTTAAACTAACGACAAATACAAAAGAAATTATGATGAAATATTTTTGTAATAGTTAAGTGAGAAAAAGTGATTCTTCTTGCCTCCGTCCAAAGTGCGTTTTTTTTACTTGCCAGGACAGAAGTGTAAAATTTTGTACCTATGTATTTATTTATAGCAGCTTCCATGACGTTTTTTATACCCCCTCTATTGTGAACATTTTTATACCCCCTCTTTTGTGAACATTTTTATACCCCCTCTATTGTGAACATTTTTATACCCCCTCTTTTGTGAACATTTTTATACCCCCTCTATTGTGAACATTTTTATACCCCCTCTTTTGTGAACATTCGAAATATTTTTGTATCTTTTTTAACCTCTTATGCTAATTTGTTCAGTTTTGGTAACAGCTCATATTGCTGTCTTTGTTGTCTTCCTTGCCGTCAATGTTAGAAATATGAACTAAACGGTGTTAGAAAACGCCACGCTTTATATTCAAATCAAGAAATTAACCACAGAATAATTAAAATATACATCTCTATGAAACCAAAGGTTCTGAATGCAAATTTGAAAAAAAATATGAAACTTTCTTTTATATGAAATGACAAAAAAGTTAGGTGACAGTAAAATTTTTATTATATTTCTCTAAAAAAATGTTTTCTTTATTGTCAGTAATTTTATTCAGTATCTTAACACTGTTTTTATTGTATTTTATTGAACTAAAATTATTTGTAATGAAAAAAAAATGTAGGTGAGCCATTTTTAAAACTTTTTTGTGTTTGCATTCAAAATTTTTAAATTAAAAAAATTATATGTTTATTTCCAAAAGTAAAATTTGAAAGAATATTTCATCACCTTTCGAAAACAGTTTTTAGTTTTCAGATACATTCAGAATTATTCCATTTATTTGGATTTTATTGCAAAGCAGAAATACTTCGACCTTCTGACAGAACATGCCAGAGGCCTGAGGGGTTAGAACTATTACATATTTTTAACTCTATGATATATGTTTGTATCTTTTTTTAACACTGATTTGTATCTTTTTTTGGCACCATGTGATATTATTGTATCTTTGGTTAATAAGTTATAACATTCCATGTCTTACTGTATAATATGTGAAGTGCACTGAAGAGATAAATCAATAGAAGTGTATTGTGAATTGTGAAGTAAGGTAAATTTTTTCTTACTTCTGCAGAAATTGTTCATACAGTAAGTATCGAAATTCTTTCTGTAACAAATGATCAATTTCATTGGCCTCTCAATGCCTAATAGTAAATTGGTGACTTCCGTGAACTTTAAATTCATTCTAGATCACACTTCTAGAGATTTTTTGTTCAGTGGTGAAGCGTAAAAAACTTGTATAAAAATAATGTGAAATTTTAGGACAAATTTTGAAGCAGTAGGACTTTTCCTGAGGTTGTGATTTTAAAAAGTATTTATTTATTAGTTTAATTTTGCCATAAAATAACAATTTAGACATTTTGATAAGGGCTTTATTTTATAATTGGTGCATTTATAAATAATATGTGGTCATTTTTGTTAGCATTTATAGTTCTTTTTTGTAAATACACAATACTGTAGCAATATATTTACATATGTTTTTTGTTCATATTGTATGAGATACTTATCACATCGAAGAAGTGAAAGTTTTTGTTTTTCTTGTAATGATTTGTGCGAAAATAAATACAATTTTTTTTGTGATGTAATAAAATGTAATACACATTTTAAACATCACCCAATGGCCCAACATTGACTTTAGCTTCAGTTTGTGGAGTTGTATTACAAAAGCAGGCTTTAATTTCAGACAATAATTATATGAAAATGAAATACTTTGTATATGAAATAGCATTCGCCCGTATGAAGTGTGCTCTTTTTTTGTATTTTTCGTAATTTTTCTCTTTGTCTTATAATATTTTACATTCCAATGAATCTCATTTTAATATTTATTTCTAAGAATATTTATAATATACATTTGCAATGTGGTTTAAAATCATGTTTATACTATAAATCTTTTGTAATGAATAAACCAACAAGTATTATGAACCACTGTTGCTTGAAAAGGTATTCACCATGTTTGATGTCTAGTTCTGAATAGCCAGACTCTTCCCAACCTTCCTTTTCACCATCTCCTTCATAGTGGGGCTACGGCATCCCCAATTACTGGGGTATGTTATGAGTGAGTCACCAAACAAGGCTAAAGCCACTTTTTCAAAAGTATATTGCAATCTTTAGAACATAGACGTCAGTTGGGAGTGCAGTGTTTGTTTTGTAGGTATTTCAATGCAAGATGCTTTGAAGAAATAGCTTAATTGAATATTTGTATTGCTACATGCAAACAGGTCATTTTTTGCTCGGTTGCGAAATGTTTTGTCGGCTCTTGTGTTTCATCCCTCAAACAATATGAATCCAACAAGAACTGTATGGAATTAATAAATAAATAATAAATGTAATATTCAGCCATATAAAAACATCATGAAAAATAAAAGTGTACTTAAATTGTATTGTAATAATTTTAATAATATTTAAAGCATTATGTACCTCTCAATTTATATGTAAGATATTTATTCTCATATTTACAACTAGGTACCTACTCATATTAATATTATTATAAAATGTATTTTGAAAAACTGTTTTGTACTCTGTTTATATTTTTATAAATACTATTTTTTAAGAATAATTTATAATAAAATTTATTTAAATTATTTTTGGTTGCATTATTTTTTTTTCCAATTTTCCCCAACCATCTGTGCCTTCTCCGCTCGTTCAGGATCACAAGATACCCCCAGAGTGGGATGTGATATACCTAATCCCTTTGGGCAGTTTGGACTCTTGTGCGGTATTCACAACATCTCGTCTTCCCTATCTCCTTCCCAGCACCATCTCCTCCCCTCGCCAATCCTCCAAACTCACAACATTTGAGAATGCCATCCACTCCTACTGACTTTGACCAGTTGAGACTGTAGTGCGGTTTTCACATACCCCATTTTGGAATGCTAGTCCTACTGGCTTCGGCAGTTGGGTCTCTAGTGCAAAATGCAATAAATTGTCAGGAGAGATTTTCAACATGCCTTCATCGAGCTTTTCTTCCTTTTCAGTAAGTTTTCCGCAGAATCCTTGGAAGATTTCACCGTCTTAACCTTGCTATCATCCTTAAGGCTGCACAGTTTAAACTTCTTCAAGCAGGACTGCAAGTCTTCCTCGTATTTAATTTTCCAGTATGCGTATTCTTTCTGACTTTCCGTCTTAGTTTGAGGTACATAGGCATCCTCCGTGTTCAGATCCTGGCAGTCCAATTCGTACTTGTTGACGTACTTTATTGGTGTTTCGGAAGGAAATGTCTGCCTTCTGGTTGTGGGCTGCATCTGCGTGAAGCTCGGATTCTGCGAAAAAGAAAAAAAATACATTAGTTTCGTTATAGAAACAGATTATGTCAACAGTCAAATTATTCACACTTTCTTACGTGAAAAACATCTACTTGTTGCTAATGGCATATAGGCAAAATACATAACATATTTCTTATTAAATCTTCTGATACAATCACGTAAATTCACTACTATAAGCTAAAAGACCTGTATACAACGATGAATAAAACGGAATTCTTACCATTTTGTTTGATTTCGTTTCTTCAGAGCAGGATTCAGAAAGCGAAAAATTATTCGCAAATGTGCTTTTTTGTAAAGATTGATTGTAGTTGAGTCTTTCACGTGAAGATTGGTGTAACACAGTTCACAGTGGATATGATGCACTGGATATTTATCTCCGTGAACTTAAGTTAACTACAACATATATCTATTCAAAAATATCAAGGAATGATTGAGGAAAAGTAGTGGTAAAATGAATAAACTTGGTTGTAATATTTAGTCACAATGCGCAATGGTCGTGCTAACTTTACCGATGGCAGAATGGTAATGACTGGAATTACTGAAGTATGCCATATTTAAGGGATTTTTATAATTAATCACCTGAGGTGATTCAAGGAAAGGGGTGATACCTAAAAAATAAAAGCTATTAATGGGATATTTGAGAAGTCTCCTTTAATTACCCAGGACATTAGACATAATGACTCATGCATTTGATGTCAGAGTAATTAATAATACCTAATTACAGTTGGTCGTTCACCAGAGCGATACTGAGAGTATCAACCACTCTAGAACATGCCGCAATTATAAACGTAATCTTACACACCTACCTATTTATAAAAATTGCAAATTAATTCAATTTTGTATGTTTCTACGCGGCGGGCTTCAATCCCATCTTAACCTCACGGCCAAAAAGGTCATTGCTGGTTATAGAAAGAATTTTCATCACTTGATAATAGATTCATAAACTTAATTTATATCGTGATTTTATTCGTCCAGGATAAATCATTAGGAAAAATAACGACACAAGGAGCAGAACAACAACCAATAACGGATGACGCATCCAATGACTTTTCTGAGAAAAAAAATCATTGGGGGTTTAATAAAAATCAGAGCTTGTAATGGGATATTTGAGAAGTGTCCTAAAGTTAAAATTACCCAGGATATTAGACATAATGACTCATGCATTTGACGTCAGGGTAATTAATAATACCTAATTACAAGTAAATGATAAGCGAACTCGAATTTGAAGATAATTAAAATTATTTTATTCAAAATAATAAAAATAGATAGGTAATAATTATATTACCTGTATACAAACACATACAGTAACACCCTTCAGTACCTATCGTCACTATCAAGTTACTGAAACTCTAATTACATATCAATAGTTAGTATTTATATTTAACAATGTAGAAATTGAGCCGTTAATTGAGTAGGTACCTACTTTTTGGATAACAGTAGATGGACGATTGAAGCATTTGCGCACTCGCATACTGACGGCCTCCCGTGGTTGAGTGGTACGGTCCTCGACTACTAATCCGGAGGTCACGGTTTAAAATCCTGCAAATATTTTATTTGATTTAAGGCTAGGCGGTTGATGTTTTGAGAGGCCGGTTGAAGGAGACCCTTAGACCTCTCAAGCAGGATTCCAATCCTCCCCTCATACATATTCTCTTCCCAGAACTTCCTTTTTTTCCTTTACATTCAGTATCTCCAAAGATGACTTGACTTCCTGAGTGGATACATATTTTTTTGCATTATCCTAATAAATTGAATAAGTAAAGTAAACATACTTTTTAATATGGTAACCCTACTTTCGCCTGACCAGTTTCTATAAGATATTTACCTACTTACGTAAAAAAAGTGTTAAACATTTTTATTGCATTAATAACAAAAAAAGGAATGAGTCACCCAAAATATTTCCGTATTAGAAAGTTCAATTTAATGATAATATTCCGTAGGTACCTAAATTATAATTCTAAAGTCATTGGTTGACTGTTGTTGAATTCCTCACTTTTCGGGAATTACCCACATACCCTGATGACTTATATGATGGTTTTCAATCTCCACACAAACGGCCAAATAAATGAAGTACCAATTGATCTTATATTATTTACATTTATTCTCTTCTTAACTTCCATGTTGTATTAGTTGATGTTATGCACGCTCATTAGAGCTGTTTATTATTTATACATTTCTCATTTAGGACTTTTCAACCTTTATTACAATACAAATATACTTTACTTATTATAAACCTATCAATAAGTACTGTGTAACTAATACGTATATATAAAAGACACACGCTTACCACTGGACTATGACGGCCGGCATAGTCCAGTGGTAACGCATTGGACTGCCATTCCGAAGGTCGCGGGTTCGAACCCGGCGTGCGCAAATAAATTTTATTTGATTAATTTGTGTTATTTCACAATTAATTAATTAAAATAATATATAGTATATTTGCGGCACGTTCCAGAGTGGAAGATACTACCAGTATCGCCCTGGTGTAAGACCACCATTCAGAATTGAAACGTTGCTCCAAATGGCTTTAGCCGTGTTTAGTGACTAGATCTGAATAGCCAGGTACTTCCCCACCTTCCTCTTTCCCTTCCCCACTTACCTTCAGCCTCACAACATCCCCCAATTGGGGATGCCATAGTCTCACTGGCTCCAGACGGGAGCAGTTGGGACTCTTGTGAGGTATTCACTATAAAAAATAAAAAAAAAACACATACTTGGGACCTAAACTGTACAACAAAATCCCCCCTGAATTAAACATAAAATATTGTGATATTTCCTACATAGGCCCAATAATAACTAAATGGTTGATTGGACTGGGTAGAGGAGAATCTGAAAAAATGTTAAAAAACGTCACATAATAAATAGACATAGTATAAACATAGACTAATCACACACTATATATATCTTCCACTATTCTAATTATTGCTCATACACAATTGAAACATACACAACAGCTCAAGTTCGATTCTATCATAAGATTGTAACGATTAAACATCACAAATTAAAACATTAATGAGATATATTATAGACATAGACAAATCACACACTTACTTTCACATATTTTGCTTCCTTGGAACGGGCAATTTGCCTAGTTAGGAACCAATAATTTCGACCTGATAAGGTACAATAATCTATAATCACTAAAAATATTTTAATTATATCTTGTATCATGTTATACTGTGTGTAAATCTAAAGGAATAAATAAACTCATCTATCTTCAGTTAGTTACTATATAATACTTTTCCGGTTTTATGTCCGGGTTAAATCTTCCCCATAGGAAAAACTAAACCCTTCCACACACTTTTCCACAAATGATCATCTAGTCAATCAACATTATGTAAGTGCATTATATAAGCAAAATAAATACAAAACAATACAAGAACAACACGTCAACTCACCAGAGATCAAATGGGAAAATAATTCACCGACTCCAGATATTTTCATATCAGAGAGTTCGGCTCGGTAGAACTCCTAACAGGGCCTATAAATCCTACTGATCCCTAATCCTACTGATTATTATTTTTTTTTAATTTTTTATTATTTTTATTCCCATTACCATTACCATTACCATTACATAACCATAACATAACATTATCATAAAAAAATACAACACAACATAACATAACATAAACACAACATAAACATAACACAAAAAATAACATAAACATAACAAAAACATAATATGAACATAACGTAAACACACCTATAAAAAGTGTTATAAAGTCATTAAAAGTGATGAGACAAAAATAGGTTAAATAGTTTTTGTAATTTTTCATAACTTTATAACACTTTTTATAGGTGTGTTGAATTGTCATGTTAATGAGTTCATCATGGAACCGGTTTATTTATGCAGTAGCGGCCAGATTAGCTGATAATGCCAATATTTTACTGGAGGTGGACGCATTATTAATATTCTATTGTATTTACTTTAGTCTGATGCCTTGGGTATCTGTAGAGAGGTTCTTATGTAAATTGGTGACATTCATTGTTTATTTTCAAATCTGCATATTTGACGTTTCTAATGAGATTGCGAATTGCGTCAAATAATAAAATAACATTTAATTTTGTCACGGTTCGTGATGACGTCACAATGTATGATGGATCGTTACCAAAATACACAAGTCAATAATTTTTTTGCGCTATTGTAACAACAAAGTGCTATCTGATACAATTGTGTCATACGATAGTGGGCTTTAGATAACACTACATTAGAGTTCAATATCGTATAATATTGCTGAGTCAGATGAAACCTTGCACGATTTTCTACTATATATTTATTATCAGTGTGTTTTCTATAATATTTTTATATGGATTACATACATATTTTTTGATATACGTGTATCATGACTAGTCAATGAGAAGAACTGATAATATATATAAATAATGTTTGTAATCCCAACAAACGGGGACTCCCGTGATCTTACGATCATCAAACTGTTTTGACAAAAAAATATTAACTAAAATTATTATTTAAGATTTACGAGAATTTTATAAGGATGTATTTGTGTTTTGTTATACATTTTCTAGCGGCGGTTCTTCACAGAGGGATAGCGGGGACAGTCCCCGCCAGATAATCCCGAAACCTGTAAAAGATTTAAAAAAAAAAAACAGAATAAAAGAAATTGTATAAACATAAAAAAATTACATTTGCAGAAGTATATTATAAAAATTATGCCGCATAATTTTCGAGCGACCGTCGTACGCCCCGCTCCATGTCTTGAAGGTTACCATAAATATACCACTCGCAAGATTATTCAGGCCCCGTATTAAGCGTTCAAAGATGGTTTGAAAGAGAGATATAAAAATATATACTATAAAAAATACGAATGTTATGGTACTTATACTTTTGCGAACCGGAACGCGAACCGAGCCAAGAATTTCGAGAAAGGAACAAAGCAACTGCAAGCGGCGTTTCGCGCCATTTGCGGTTGCTTAGTTCTTTTCCTATACGTTGAGGTTCAGTTCGGCAGTTCGGCTCGCGTATGTATACGTAGCATAAGAGGGAGCGTGCTAATATTAAAAAAAAACGATAATAATTTAGCGAAAATTGTGAAAATATTTAATAAAACACGACTCGTTTGAAATAGAGAAAAAAATCTCTCAACAAACGCTTTAGTTACATTTAAAGATACACTGTGAATTTTTTTCATGCCTATAACATATTAAATAACAGAAAAAAACGTGTTTTTAATAATTTTAGGAGCTTACTTAGCAATTCTTATATCGAGAGAATTTCATGTAACTAACGCTTCGACATAACAAATGTATACCTAGATATTATCTTAATAAATTACATAAACTTGTTATAAATCGGTAGAAATTGGGAGAATGCGGGGGCTTAACTAAAACTAACGACTAGCTATCAGCCGACTGGCGCGAGAGAATTCCTTTGATGAATTTCGCAGAACGCTGAACTGTGCGCGCAGGAGGGGATAATCTTGTTTTTATTCACCAAATATATGCTGTAAATACTATCAATATACTTACCTATTTAGTTGGCTGAGTTACAAATATAAATTAGAAATTAGGACATGGAAATCGAATGTTTTTAACATTTGGAGAAAATAATTTCCCTCAAGGCCTATTTCATCCCTGGGGATGCTATGTGGAGGGTCTTTTTAAGGAAAGGTAAGAGAGAAGTGTCCAGGAGTGATGGGTGCAAGTGCAAGGCGATGGGAGAGATTGAGAGAGTCCAGCGGTTTTCACATTATTATTTTTAATTAGTAAGTTTAAAATGAATCCATCGTAAAACTTTTTGAGAGTCTTGCGTATTGTTATCATCTGTGAAAAGCGCAAATATTTAACCTTTTCAAACCGTGTATATATTTAAAAAAAACATAGATTTCAGAATTTTTCCTCACTAGAACACTAGAGCAAATAAAAATGGCAACTTTCGTTTTACAATTGCTGGTATAACTGGCTTTGCGAGCTATTTTTTTATTGGATTTTAGCTACTAGTTTAGCCTGTAGCTACTTTTGTATTATGTATTTTTTCAATGTTTAAGTTATATGTAATTATTTTATATTTTTGGTATACCCACAGTGCACAATTTCTCATTTTATGTATCTTGAGTCCAGAGTCAAGTCGCCCCGCCCTCGTAAGTGTGAGATTGCACAAACCTCCCCACATTCCGGATAAAACTCCATATGAAAATAGAGGAATCTATCAGAAGCACTTAGTTTCTGCACAGAGTCAAGGGTTTTTCAGGTATTTTTGGGCACATAAGCTGCATGCCTATTGGAGTATGTACTAAGCTAAAATCCTGTACCTACAATCTTATCTGTGACTTTTATGATTTATTAAATTGTTATCTAATCTTAGTTATCTTTGTGAATCTAATTTCCATTCTGTTGAGTTCAATAATAATGTATTATTGTTATATTATATTTTCGGATTTGACACAAAGTTTCGGCGCTAACGAATAAAACATTAGAAGTGTGATATTGTGTGCTATGTTTGTTGGTGGCAGTAGGCAGTATAGCTTCGTGTGAATGTGTTGAAGTGTACTCGAAACGTTACTGACAATGGAAGCAGATATGAGTCTTCAAGTGTCAGCTCTCCTGGCCTGCCGGTCCCGGGCAGACCTGAGACTGCTCCGGGGGATGGACTCTCCCTCCTTCCCCTTCATCACCTTGGCTTGCAAGCACAACAGGGCTGACTTATTGAAGTTGCTATTGAAGGACAACATCTCTGATGGTGCAGTTATTGTTGTTCCTCGCTGGTTTTCAGTGGAGCAGAAAGATGATGGACACGATGGCGTGTATTACGCCATCCGTTCTAGCAATGTGGAGCTCCTCCGCACAGTCCTCGGGTCAGTAACTCATGAACTCTCAGAGCGACTCATCTCCGAGTCTTACGAGGAATTACTTTTGAACAATGTACTCTTATCAGAGGAAATGCAGATGTTTGTCCAATACAAGTTGCTCGATCTCCGTTTTTTCTCAAAAGGTGACGGAGCCATTCCTGCCACTTCCACAGCTAATATCCAAGAACGTATCCAACTGCTTCTTGAAAATATAGCGCAAGTTAATGCTTATACAGAAGTGGACAGTCACTTTTTATACACGGCCAAGTTTATAGCTCAGAATATCCACATACTGAAACATCAATTGAAGTCGACGTACAACATTTTGCCCTGGGAAGAAATGGAGTTCTGCTTGGTGAGCTTTGTGTCCGCCCACATTCGGCACCAAGAGTTGAATTTATTCTATCTGTCGGTACTGAAGAAAGAGAGATTACTGAAGGAATTAGACAAGTTTGCCTCTGCCCTGCAAGAGTTGAAGGAACATATCGGATGTACAGATATCTGGGAACTTCGGAAATCGGTGATTCTCAGCCGAGAAAAGGCTGCAACTGCCATAAGCAGCAGATACCCAGACTTGTACGCTGACTATAAAGAGGTAAGAGACATATCTTCGCTCTACATCATGAAGACATATCTCGACGCGGCCTTGCTGGCAGACCCTGATTCTAGACTCGGCCAGTTGACTATCAAGAGAGCCCTCCAGGTGACGGGAGAGCATCTGAAAAACACATTGGACAGCCCCAAGCTCTCCCCAGCCGTGAGTGATTTTCTCCTCCTCTCTGCACCCAAAGAAACCAGACAAGTCCTGCAAGACTTGCGCAATTCTCTATCTCATCCACATCTAGATTTAAAAGGCCCTAAACTATATTCTAACATTCAAAATGACATTAAAAAGATAGCATCAGTTATAACTGACATCAAAAATACAAAAAAAGTTGACAAATTAAAGTGTATGCTGACCACACTCAAAAGTATTGACAGTGTAGATGAATTTCTTGAAATTGTAAAAGTCTTACGCAATGTTTGCATTGCGGATCTCCATGAAACAGATACAGTTACAAAAGACCACCGAAACCTTGTAGATCTTATTACTAACATAGAAGATCAAACTCCATTCGAGACGAAATTGTTTGCTGAAATAAAAGATATCCTCGAAAAATCCAAAACACACCATAATTTAACAAATGAAGACTATTTCCTTTTGAAACATCTAGTTCAAATTCCTTTTCATGTTGACAGTAACAGCAAAAAAATTATTAGCAACATCCTGAGGGACAAGTATAGTAATGCCATAAAAGCCTTAGACTTACCATCATATCACGAAAATGCTTCAGATAAACGATACATTTTGCTGAGTAGCCTATTAAACAAATTTTATAACAGCGCATCTTCTAGAATTAAACCAGAGATTTCTGCTCAAATTGTTTATGCAATAGATAGAATTAATTATACTGGATCAATTGACAAGGCTAACATTAAATGTATTGATGAATATAGTAGACAATTATTATTGGATGAATTCATAAAAAATGACAAAGGGCAGGAAAAATGCAAAAGTGTTAAAAACAACAGCGAGATAATTGGTAAACAGCTCAATCTCATAATAAATGAACTAGGGAATATCATAGGGACTGACAGAATGTGCGGTCAGTTATATAAGCATCTTTCATTACTCTGTAAAGATGACACAATAGATAGATTTATGATAGAAGGCCTTGTGCTGGATACCATGTCTCTTTTAGATAGTACCAAATGTGTTCCCAACAATGGGCTGTATCTAGATGGGGACATGCCTCTGTTGAGCGGTAAGTGCTTACGGAACCACTTGGCTCACGGGAACGCCTTGGTAGACATTTTGCCTATTAATGCTTGGTCCGCTGTGCTACTAAATGCCATGAAACTTACTGAAAGCAAAGACCTTTTACTGAACTGTAAAATAGGGAACATTTTAAAACATAATATAAAACAATTGAAACGGCGATATGAACGGGGCTTATTTATTCTTGACAAACAGAAGGAAATGTGGAAGTCTCTGCTTGACGGGAACTTTGACTTATTAGCATTGGGAATCGCGGGAGGAGCTGACATATGTTCAAGAATGGAAGATTTGTCAACTACACTACACTACGCTGCGCGGGGAACAAATATTGAAACCATCAAGTTTTTGACTAAACAAAAAATAATTAACACTGAATCGAGAGATATCGACGGTCACACGGCCCTACACGTTGCGGCAACCTTTGGAAGAGATGCCACTGTGAAATTCTTAGTAACAGAAATGGGAAATGCAATTAATCAAGCTGATCATTTGGGAAGGACACCGTTACACCTAGCTTCCAAAAATGGCCACAAAAAAACTGTCATGACTTTGCTTTCACTGGGAGCCAAAACAACTATCAAAGATTATGGAGGAAATTCTCCTTTGTATTACGCCGTGTTAAACAATCACTTAGATGTGGTCAAAATTCTCTGGTTGAAAGATGATACTGTGGATGAAAATTCTTTTATTGGGGGCTATACTTCCCTTCACATAGCCGCAGAATTCGGTGATGTAGAAATGGTACGATACTTGCTGCAACATGAGGCCGATGTCAATGCTAAGACTGTCGTAGGATCCTATCCACTACATTTCGCTGCATGTAATGGTCATCAGGAGGTTGTCAAATCTCTGCTAGAGTATGGAGCGCATGTAAACCTTAGAGACAACAAGGGTATTTCCCCTTTACACCTTGCAGTGGAAAGGAACGATGAAGAAATCGTCAAGATCCTCTTGGAAAAGGGTGCTTTTATTAATAACGGAGAAGTGACATACAATCATACCCCCTTCCACACAGCTGTTTTAAATGGTAATGCATTCATTGTAGGTCTATTTATACAACGGAAAGCAAATGTTAATGCTAGAAGAAATGATGACCGTACCCCGCTTTTCCTCGCGGCCAAGGGTGGACATGCGTATATAGTTGACCTCCTGTTGCAAAATGGCGCTCTGGTGGATAGCAGAGACGTCACCGGATTATCGGCGTTACACATTGCTGCTCTGCTTGGTCATGCTTCTGTGGTAAAGACTTTTATCCAAAGAAGGATCGACATCCAAACCCAATCTACGTGTCAAACGACGGCATTGCACATGGCTGCACAAGTAGGTCACCAACAAGTGGTCGACATTTTGCTAGCTGCAGGAGCGAATGTACATTCTGTAAATGATAAACTTTCGACTGCTCTGCATCTCAGCGCCCTATATGGTCATGTGGATATTTCAAAGGCTTTGATAAAGAAAGGAGCAGAAGTGGACTGTAAAGATAGAAGTGATTTAACACCTTTACATGTAGCTGCTGCAAGACCTTGTAATCATAAAACTGTTCAGATGTTGCTAAAATATGGAGCCAAAGTTGACGCGAAAGGGGAGCTTGGTTATACAGCTTTGCATTTTGCATCGTTTGGTGGAGAAAGTCTAACAGTAAAAGTATTGCTCCAAGGTAAGGCTGATGTTAACGCCGAGGTCAACGGCGGTAGAACCGCGTTGCTAATGGCTGTCAGTGGTAATCACAAGGCAACTGTTGAGATCTTGTTAAAGTACGGAGCAAATGTTAACCACTTGAATTCTGCACATTTATCAGCATTATGCTATGCAGCAAGGAATAACAATAAGAAACTGTTGAACATCTTGATTGCCAAAGGAGCGGAAGTTAACATTGGAGGAGGTCAACCTCTTTTGTTTGCAATTAAAACAGGGCATAGACTTGTAGTTGAAGCGTTGTTGAAGAATAAAGATGTTGACCTCAATATTACAGATCACGATGGGTTTAACCTCTTAACCACGGCTGCTGTAAGTGGAGATGCGTTAATAGCCAAGGCGCTCATAAAAAGAGGTATTAATGTTGCAGATTGCATGCAACAAGACCCTTCGCCTCTATTCATTGCAATGTTGTTCGGACACACAGAGTTTGTTGAAGTTTTACTAGAGAATGGAGCCAATGTCAATCCCACGGATCCTAATCTATCGCCACTGTATCACGCAATCGACATGAATAAACCAGATGCTATGGAAAGGTTACTCCACTGGGGAGCAAACCCTAATATCAGAGATTCGGAGAATAGAACGCCGTTACAGCTGGCAGTTGTTAATGCCCAAATTTTAAATACATTAATACTGCTACAGCAAAAAGGTGCTAGGATTAAGGAGAGAGGCACTGATAACTGGACATTACTGCATATCGCGGCTCAAGCGGGTAATCTTGAAATAACGAAACACTTGGTAGACCGAGGAGCAGACATACATGCTAGAAACAAACAAGATTATAAACCAATCCACATAGCCGCTTTGCATGGCAACCAAAACATATTGTCTTACTTCTTGCAAACTGGGATGAGCATTCATGATCCGGGATATGCTGGCTGTAGCCTGATGCACTGCGCCTATCTAGGAAGGCACCTCGCTGTGGCTCAATTCTTGATAGACAAACAGGTAGATATTAATTCCACTTATTTAAATGGCTTCTTGACTATTCAGTGTTCTGCCAAACTGGGACACACAGAGATGATCAAGTTTTTATTGCATAACGGTGCTGTGTATGATGCTACGGACAACTTCGGAAGAACTCCTGCAGATTTGATTGCAAATCAAGATATAAAAGAATTGTTTGAATCAATTGGAAAACTATTTAAGGCCGTCAAAAAAAATGATTCTTTGATGGTGGACGTTTTGGTTAAAGACTTGGCACAATATGTAGATGCGAAGAGTTCTAAAAATTCAACACTTTTACACATCGCCTCCTGGAAGGGCTTTCAGGAGGTGTGTGACATTTTGTTGAAGAGCAAAGCCAATCCCAATGCTGTTGGGAAGGGCGGAAATTCTCCTCTGCATTACGCATCCAAATACTCTCATCCAACAATAGTTGAATCCTTGTTGAAAAATGGTGCAGTACATAACCTCAAGGCTGATAATATGAAGACTCCGTTGGATTTTGCTACACAAAAAGATATAAAATATTTACTGCAAATTGTTGCACTCTGTTTCCGGAAGGTACGAAGCCGCGATGTTAAGGTAATTAAAGATATAGCAAAAATAAGGGATGTAGAAATCATAAAGGCGGTGATGAAATGTCGTGACGCCGATGGCAACACGCTTGTGGTTGTTGCTATGGAAAATGATTTCCCCGACGTATACCAGTTAAAAGAGGTTTCACAGGCCAATGTTCCCGACATTTTATTCAGGGTTGAATTAATGCGTAAGGTTGAAAGATTCACAGAAGCCATTGATATTTTAAGACAGCTGCTAAATAAAAGAATACAAATATTGGGAGAGGATAATCCAGGAACGCTGGACGTCCAACATGATATAGCACTAGTATTGTGTCAACAGTGTAAATATTTTGAAGCCTTGCCCATGTTGGAAGATATCTATCGGAAGAGAGTGGAAGCATTTGGTCCTCACAACCCATCCTCCCTGGAGACCAAAATAATGCTGGCTTCATTATTGAACCGGCTGGGAAGGAACAAAGAATCATGGAACATATTAAAGGAAGTTATGCCGAGGCAGCGGAAATTGCTGGGCGAGGAGAATGAAAAGTTTTTGCAAATTAAAACCATCGCAGGGGCTACGCTTGTTGCCCTGGGGAAGCTTGAAGAGGGCTTGTGTTTGTTCACGCAAGTCTACAAAAAATATAAAAACACACTGGGTGCTCTGCACCCTCACACTCATAATCTACAAAATAACATTGCCGGCGTGTTACTTGCTCAAGGTAAGCTCCACGAAGCCTTGGCTTTGTTTCAAAATGTATATGAAATCAAAAAAAAAGTTTTTGGTTTAAATCATGCAGAGACACTCAGAGCCAGGTGCAATATGGCAACTGTTCTTATGAACCAACAAAAACTTGATGAAGCTTTGCAAATCTATCAGGAAACATTAGATATTCAGGAGAAAGTGTTTGGGCTCAATCACGAGGATACTGTTCGTACTCAAATCCATATGGCGCGGCTTTATCTCTGTCAGAATAATTTGCCGGATGCCCTGAGGGTTCACAAGGCGGGGCTAAATGGGAGGAATACCATTCTTGGTCCCAACCACCCAGATTTCGCAGATATAGATGAACATTTAGATAATCTGAGAAAATTATTTAAATCAGCATTAAATTTAGATATCGGCTATGTTCCTCCTTGTGATATTAAGTTACTAAAAGCAGCCAGTGTAGGGGATGTGGGCGAGGTTCGTTGTTTGATTGAGAATGGATCGGATGTGAACACTGCGGATGACGAGGGTAGAACGGCGCTGCACTTTGCCCCCACGGTGGAACTTATAGAGCTGCTGCTCGGCGACGGAGCCGACGCTACTGCCATGTCGCAGGCAGGGAACACCCCCCTGCACCACGCCACGTCTCGAGCTTGCAAACATATGGTCCGTCTCTTGTTGCAGAATGTGAAGAAGACCAAACCCAGGGCCTACTATAAGTTTATCGATGCTAAAACTAAAGTGGAAGGTTTCACAGCTCTACACATTGCTGCTAAGATGGGAGCCGCAGATATTGTGAGTTGCCTGTTGGAGCATGGTGCGTGCTACAACAGTCGAGACAGAAGCGACGATCGCACGCCTCTGCAATGTTCTCGCAGTCCCTCTGTCACCGAACTGCTGCGTTTAGCCGAGGATGTGTTTGAGATAGCGGGGCGGGGCGGCACTGTGCTTCCTCAGGGAGACGAAAGGCATTTGGCGGCTGTGCTGAACTTGAGAGATACAGAACACAGGACTCCCCTACAAGTGGCATTGGTAAATGGCCACACTGGCACTGCCAGACTTATTGCCGGGCTTTTAAAAATTCAAACTAACTCTGCCTCGTAGGGTAGTTATAGAAATTATCTTATAGTACCTTTTTGGTAAAGTATGATTTAACTGCAGTTCTTTGTTTTCAGTGGAAACCTCTCTGGGTACTGCAACACTGCATTTGTAATTTTTTGCACCTATGCTTGTTTAAACTTTTAATTTTCCCGAACAAAATAAAATATATATATATGACATAATTCTAACTGTAATTGCAATCAATGTGAAAGAAAGAAGTGTACAAAGACATCCGTCGCCGAGCATACCTCACCCCATGATCTCGGATACCCCTGCTAAGTAGCCAAACGTAGCGAAGCATTTGGAGAGACCAATAGCTTGGGTGTTTGTTATCCAACAAATGGTTCTCGGGGCGGCGGTACCCATATCAGACTCCCAAATTGAAATCCAGCTCTCCTATTACCGGCACTAAGTTAATTAGTATTTATTCAGTCATTATCTTCGTCCAGCCTCCGTGGCATTTCCTTACTAACCACCATTTTTTTACTTCACCAGCTTTTGCCATTCCGTTGCACGTGGTTCAATTGCAAATTTGATCAATAAATCACAAAAGCCCTGTTACCCGGTGGTTTATTTATATACCTGAACTACATTCGCTTAAATCCACTTTCCTGTCTATCTATAACTATCTTATAACTTAAAGATAGGCACCGAATGAAAATATCTCATTTAATTCTTCTGAGGTAGCCAGTAGTTATTACCTTACTAGGGCTGATATTTCAGTATGTTCGGGAATGGTAACTAACCCGATAACAACTCGACGAACCTGAATATCTCTCAATCTGAGCTTAAAAAGCAACTGAAATTCTTGCTCTTCGTATTTCTTTAAATCATTTAGTACACAATTGTGTTAAACTTTGTATAATATTGTATTGCTGTCATTATATAGTGATATTCAGTAATATACTAAACGACATTACTTTATACATTATAATCCATAATACATATTAGCCATTATTTTATAGTAGGTATGTTTTTACAAAAGTTTTTAAATAATATGTTTAAGTTTTGTCTAATACTACAGAATAATAATACTTTTGTCTAATACTTTTGTCTAATACTACAGAAAATGGTCATATTAAGTATTATTAGTCATTATTTTACACTAGGCATATGAATGTGATTTTGCCTGTCGTCCCACGGGTCGGTACGCAATCGACATAAACCGAATGCTGTAAGAGACCCTACGCAGAAAATTAAGTTCGCTATTTAAGGTCAACGGTCTGCAGCGCAGTTTAGTTAGGAACTTTTCTGCGCAAGGTCTTGCAGCATTCGGTTTATGTCAATTGCTTACCGACCCGAAGGCTTACTTTGTATTATATTATGCTGCTGTCATTATATTGTGATTTTAAGATTTAGTTTAAGGTAATTAGTTTGGGGATACTATTGATGTATTTACTGACGCCATTATTTGAAGAATTAAGCCTAATCTGTACCAGCACTTTGCCGAATCCTACACACCAAAGTAGCGTATGTAATGTGGTTGTCTTAAGATGTTTTTTAGCTTCCTATTTAACTATATGTTATTCTAATTTCTGTTTATCTCTATAATCTTAACTAAAGACAAATAAAAAAAATAATTATGTTAAAATATTTTGGTAGAAAGGAGTCTCTTTGTGGTTTAAAATATTAATGGAAATTTGTGTATAACCACGAATTTGTATTTAAGAAAACCGGTTGGTCATAGAAAATTAAATAAATCAAATTTCGTAGTTATAAACAAATCAATTGTTTTATTTTTATTGACATAATATTGTTTATCAGTTCTACCCACTCGAACGATTTATGGCAAGTTTGCAAAACGTCTTGAGCGATCACTTGCCATAATATGACAAATTTATAGAACCCAAAATCTAGACGGATTCATTACCTTTTAAACCGCATTTAGCAGTTCACATGTTTCCATATTAATGTTTCGATTAAATCGAATGGCCAAATCGAAAACCGAACATATGAACATATCGCTCGAGTGGCTACACTACTTAGCTCGTGTTAGGTATTATCTTTGTAATAGTCCAGCTTGGTATCAAATCAACTACTTTAATAAATTATTTTTCAGTAGGTAAGGCAGCAAACAATATGTTTAACTTTGTAAAATATTGTATTAATTTATATTTATAAATAATAATGTTAATTATTCTGTAATAGTGGCTACGTATAATGTAGCTATGATTACGCTTGTAAAAAAAATTGTTTTCAATCCTTACCCATACATGATATACCGACTTAACTAGGATAATAACATTCCGAGCACCAAATCGTAACACAGACTTCCTGAGTTGTTCTTTGTTTACTCGTCTATTATGTTATTAATTTCCCAGTCCAAAGGATACATATGAAAGTATCATAAAATCGTTGACAGTCCTGTTTTACTAAAGCCAAATTGCGATACTTGCCCAGCTATTCCAAGTAGAATTAATTTTGAAGGCAACAATAAACTCACTACTAATTACTCTATTATAATATTTTGCTAGATTATATATATGAAAAAGTCACTTTTTTATACATATTAATATTCTGTTCAAATAAAATATTCTCTGTTATTATAACATTCTAGGCCTTAATAGAATTTACTTTATATTAATTACTATTCATTATCATAAACACCTCATACCTCGATTTATGTCAGGTTTTATACAAACCTAGTATTCATTCAACTATTTCTACACAAGTAGATATTTCTTTTAATTATGTATTGTTTAACTGCACTTCTATTAACAACTGTATCACTTGAAACCATATTTTTGTGTACACATTACTCGTTCTGTAATCACTCTATTGTATCATTATATTGTAAAAGCCATTTTATGGCGTTTAAATAAATAAATAAATATATAAATTTGTATTTGTTTATTATTTGTGTTTTTTACAATAAATACACAATGTTTACAAGTCATACTGTTTTAATTTATACTACACTTCCATTAAAATCATTTGCTTGTGGATGGAAGAGGAGTGTACATTTGCGAAAAAATAATATAACTAGGTTACAAAGTAAAAAAATTAAAATTAATACAAATTATTTTATTTGGAAGGAAGAAAAAAAAATTATTATGGAGGATAAATAGAGTATAGTAGGATAATTTGTGAGATTTTCAAGTGAAACTAGGGGAATCAGTTTTTTTGTTAACGATTTCCCTAAAATATTTTTTTATATAGTTCAATATTTGTTTTTTATTATTTATGCTTCTAATTTATTCTGGTAATTTATTAAAGAAATGTTTTCCTTGGTGGGTATAATGGTGCTGGGCAAAAGAAGTGTGTATTTTAGGGCATGCAAATATATATTTAAGTCTGGTTCGATTTTCAGTTGAATGAGTGAATGAATGAGTTTTTATCTTTTTCTTTTATAATTTGAATAGTTGCATTTTTCATAAATAAGTCTTTAAATGTAGGAACTATGAATTGTTCGAATACGCGTTCAGTGGGGAAGTCTGGAGGTTTTTTTAGTATTATTTTTATTATGGATTTTTGAACAATTTCTATGGGGGTCAGGCTAGTTTTGTAAGCTGCTCCCCAACTGATAATGGTATATTGCAGAATATAATGTACTAATGCATAATATATTGAGTATAGATTTTTCATTGATAAGAAATTTCCGATTCGTAAAAATATATAAATTAATTTCTGTAATCTTTCCATTTTAGGTTTTTATCAATGATTATTCCTAGATATGTAATTTTATCCGCTGTTTTCAGAAATGAACACGTTTGTCGACAGAAGATATGATTTATTTCTTTTCCTATCTTATTTTTAATATTCTATTGTTGTAATACTGTTAATGTGAATAAATTGAATTACAAATCCCATTAATTCGGTGGGAATGAAAATATTATTATTTCTTTTATTTATTTATTTTTGAAGTGAAACTTCTTTACGCGCGTCATGCAATTTCGAGGACCGGAGTAAAACCGACTCATGACCGACACGAAAAACCGGGATCATTTCGCTATAGGAGCCTAGCTAATATTATATACCTAGTTTAGGTCACCCTCTGAACTCAGCTTCGCGGTCTTGAGGCAGAGCGCCCGACTCTCGTCATGAAGAACCGAGGTTCGATCCCCGCTTAAACAATTTTTTTTTCCTTTTGTGTTTTTTTTAATACGAGGAAAAGTGATAAAATGCTCTCGTGCTGCGACTTTTAGATATTTTGACTATATGTATAATAACCGCGGTCTAGAGGCAGAGCGTTCGACACTCGTTATGCAGGACCCGGGTTCGAATCCCATATTTTTATAACTTTTAATTTTTTTTATCACATGCTACTTATAAATATGTCAATAGACAGAAAAAAAGAGAGAATGAAATGAAAAGAGAGAGAGAAGAATACTAAAAGTTTCACTTCCGTCGTGCGTAGGCTTGCCACACACTGTATTTTTTATGTGAATACCGCACAAGAGTTCTAATTGCTCCCGACCATCTGGAGCCAGTGAGACTATGGTATCCTCAAAATTGGGTATGTTGTGAGGAAGGAAAGGAGATGAGGAAGAGAATGGTGGGTAAGTACCTGGCTACGATCTTGGCACCAAACACAAATCAATCAAATAAAATTTGCGCTCGCCGAGATTTGAACCCGCGCCCTTCGGCTTGCTATTCTAGAGCCTTACCACTTGTAATGATCCGCCCTTTCTACTTCAAACTTTTCCTTCTCTTCTTTCTACGATAAATTTTCCTTAAGTCCCGTAGGTAACTTTTCCATAAGGCTTTGGTTATATATATATCCGGGGTAGGAAGGTCCTCCCTGCCGTCTTTTCTTTATTACACACCCCTTCAAGTGTGTACATCCTAGTTTGTCTACGTGACGTACGACCTTGAACGTACTCATTTCACGTGACGGTTCAGTATAAAAAGGCTTCACCGAACGTTGTGTTGGGTTTTTGTTTCTCGGTTTAGAAACCTAGTTATCTATATATGTGTGGTATCCCTTGGTTCTTTTGAGATAGAGTGAGTTGAATTCATTACCGCTGTGTTTTAAAGCCATCTCATAAACCTGATTTTTCTGAGTCGCCTGCTCTTCAAACTAGCTACGTGAGTCTACCTGTCATAGGATTATGTGAGTATAATAAAGTGTTAGATTTTATATATGTGATATACATACGATAAATTTATGGTGTTAGTTGTCGGCGCCATCCATGTATATATTTTGGGAGGGGAAGGAGAGGAAAGGGAATGATTTTTTTTTCAAGCTAAGATTGACTCCTTCTCTTACCAAACAAAACTGATGGATGATAATTTGAGCAAGGCGATCGATATCTGCGTGTCTGGATATCACAACCGGCCGGGTCTCCCCTTGTTCCAAATCGGCAACCGTCACGCCAGAATAAAGAAAACCAGGTCTCATCACCAATTTCAGAATTGCCCCAATCTCATACACCTCCAGGAAAACCTACTTTACTGAGTGTAGAAGGGGAAAACCATGACATCCCTTGTCACGAATCTAGTCGCGAAAATGTGACACGCAAGGTCTTAAGTTACGTGCCACCTCTAGAAAACGTTGTAACTCCCACGTCGTCGGGGATTTACATCCCTTTCTAGGTCAATACATAGATAACACACGACGATCTTGTCGACATTTAGCCTGCTTTTTAACGATAGGTTGTGTGCCTACCCATTCAGCCAATTATCATGTGAGATATATGTAAGGTCTACTCGAAATGCCAAATTTAGGATGAGGACTGTCTGTATTTTAATATTCGGTTCTAGTAATTATTTTATGAGGTTACTAGCATCCTCGTGTATTAGGTATGGGTAACTCCTACTGAATACCTATCCTCTCAGGTAGGTATAAACGGATAATTGGTTTGATTTTTGCATTTAATTTAAAGAGGCTGCCTACCTCTCGAAAGGTACCTGTTGAGAAAAGTTGTTCGGTTGGTAGTTTTATTTCGGAGATTACCATCTCTCTCTTTTGACTTTAGATTTGTTTTTGTGCATCCCAATTCGTAACTTAGAAAGTCAAACAATAGATGAAAAGTATTAAATTAGAAAGTCAAATAACAGAAGAAAAGTTTTCATTTTGTTCCGTCTGGTTGCATCCGATCGCTTTCAATTTGGGACGGCATACGCTAGCAAAACTTCCCCTTTGACTGACTGTACACCGCGCCTCTCGGCCTATATATGAAAAGGTCATTGGCCTGTCTCTCACTCACAGCTGATTGACAATCCGTCTAGGGTATTCCTTTTAATGATAACATTATTTGGGCGGCAGGTGTCGTAAACTTAGTTCCTGTACCTCGGTTGTATCCGTCTTTTAAGAGGGGTCCTCTGGAATTTAATAAATAATATAAAAAACTCACCCAGTTAGTCACCTCTCATTCTCAGCGTGAAGCTTACCTGGTTACACTATATAGCTAAATCACTTTAATTTTCGACCTCCTCCCTACGCTTATAAAAGGGTAATTAAATATTCCTGTAAATAAAATTGTACCTCCCTAATCTGTCAGGATTCGAACCCACAGTTAATAATTTATTTGATTCTCTGGTTTTCGGTCTCCGTGGATAGAATGTCATCTCGCCAAATCAATAACCTAGCCCGATTAAACACTCCCTGCCTTTATATGTTCACTCTGTTTTAAAAACGCAATCATTATTTTTATCATTTCCATGTTTTTAAGACAAGTCACTTAGTTTGAACTACATATTTACGAAATCACGTTTAATTTAACACATTTTATATTATAATCGCGATCGCCCAACCCTTAGCGCCCCTGGGGAGATTTTTCACAAAACGGCGCTCTACAAATTATCCAATTATTATTATTGTCATTATTATTAATTGTATTCTCACTGAGTCGAATCACTTTCACTTCACACAAACACTGGTTCAATAATCTTTCACTTTAATTCAATATTCTACAATATTCTCTAATACCATTCGAATTCACTGATTAACTCTAATTTCACACAACACTTCTGATTTGTATTGATTTCTCGGAGCTGCCAATGCACCCAAGTTCAAGACTCGACTGTCCCTCCGGTCTCTCCTTTCCCGTGGGAATCTGTTTACTCAAGGCCTGTCTGTCAATAAATCTTCCGTCGTTGTCTAAACAAAAAATTTTTTTGAGCACGTTCGTTTATTATTTATCGTTTATTTTTGTGGATATTCAAAACATCACAGAGTTGTAATGTTTCACCTTTTTGGGGGTGTTTATATTTATATAATTCCTTTTTTTTTGTTTAAAACAATATAGAATTTTCTTCTCTCTTGGCTGTGATCGATATTAAGGCTTTACACATGTGTTCGTAGGGTTGGAAAATTCTTCCCCTACAACACATAAGCCTCCGTGAAAATTGGACCCTTAATTTCTTTGATAACTACAGAAAGCCACTTAAAGCTCTCTTGTACTATATATCTTTATAGAAATATGTACTTAACTAATTAATACGTTATTTGCGGCCTTGAACGCAAATATTTTCGTATTTATATTGTAATTAAATTCCATCAAACGTTGTGTAATTTTTTTGATTTATGATATAGGATTTTAATTACTTTCATTTTGTGGTAACTTTGGTTCTTTTCAGGTTAGTGATTGGGTAAGGAGATTGGATTACGTCGAGATATTGCGAACGCTGGTATCATTTAACCTAACTAAATTTTTCCTGATAATCCCTATCTCCTAGTTCTAATTCCTTTAGAAACCGTAAAACCTGTGGAAAATACATAACATTTAATTTAGTGTCATAGCATACATATATAGTTAAAACAATCGAATATAGGTTAGTACAATATTAGTTATGAAACGTATGTTCTCCAAAATTCTCTCCAATTCTGCGACGACCTGTGGGGTACATACATGTTGATTTAATCTTTGTAAGTATGGTTAGTGTTTATGATTTTGTACGAAGACGAACTCGGAAAGCAATATTGCTGTTAATAATTTGGCGCCTCCTCCTGCAATGTAACCGGGTGAACCAAAGTCGAATAAGACTTTCACACCGTCGTCAGGTGCCTCTAGTGATAGGTACTTGCGAGGCTTTCCCACACCTCCAGATCCACAACCCTCTAGCGCTACGATCGAACCTCCCCTGGGTCCAGTACACTCCAAATTCCATCACCTCCGGATTTACGACTACTGAAGCGAACCGGTTTCGTCTTCTGAACAATCATATACTCACGGTTGTTGTAATGACAAGTTTCCTAGGCTTGCCACCACTCCAAGAAGCGATGTGACATGACCATTCTTAGGCCTAAAACGCCAGCTGTAGGCGGGTTCACATCACCCAGTGGATTATACATTCAAATACATATATGTATACATACGTTTTTTATAATTCACAATGTAACATTTTCTCACATGAAACATTGGGAACCAAGAATCTCAAATCCCAGGGTTGTGAGTCCTGAGTCCGATATCTCGATACATAAATACTAATAGGAAATACGATATACTAAGTAATATATTTGTTTGTTTGTTTGACAGTTTTGGTATCGCGGTCTGACAACCACATTTTTTGTTTTTGTTTTCGTTGATGGATTTTATAAGGAGTGACCACTCCCTCCTCTTCTGGTTGAATTTGACTGAGTTATTTGACATTGGGTGGAAATAGGTTGTACTCATACATACAAAATTATTATGACACTTAGATTTGGCCACTTAGGATATGATCACATAACTAGTACGTGCGACTTAATTGAACCATAATTAACCGAATAGGTATCTTGAGTGAGCTATTCGTCTCTGACGTACGTAGTTAGGTATTTAGGATGTTTTCTTATTGATATTATTTTGACTTGTGTATAAAACACAAATGATTATGCTTGCTGTGATTTGGTATGAAGGACTAGCTTTGAGAAACCTGCCCTTATCAGACACGATGTTTTATTTATTTTAGAGTTCGACTGGAATGCAGTTCGTGTAATTAAGAGGACTTTGACCTATTTTAAGGTCTTATGAATTCTTTGTGGGTTATATTTGTATCTGATATCAGTTACGTAATATCTACATCAGCTGATAGTTTAGAAGACCAATCGTACATTATCGTTTTTGGATTTTCATAGTACATGTTGGTAAATAAGGTGTACCTAATTATGAAAGGATATTCAGAAGTAGGTATTTGTTTTTGACACGAATGTGGTAATAGGTATTTGAAGTAGACATTTGTGTATGACACAAGTGTGATAATAGGTATTCGTGATATATACATCTTTATATGTGAAATGGTACAAAGTTATACCATATTATAGGTATCATATGTACATAATTCTTGGGATAGATCTAGTTGCTGAAATATCGCAACCAGAGGCTGGAACGGATTTATAACCTGTATATATAAAATATAAAATATTATAAGATTTCATTTTTTTGATTTCTCGGCTTTCAGGAACGTTGCCGCCCATGATTTTCTCTCCCCTCTCGGCTCTCAGGAACGTTGTCTTTTGATTTCTGATTTTTTTTATTTTATATTTTGATTTCTTTTGACTCACCTACCTTAATCGATCATGCAAATATATCCATTCGGGTTTACACGAAATTTGCGATCAAGGTTCCAAAATATTACCTACTTGCTGTTTAGAATGTAGTCTTAATTAAATTGATTCGTGACTACCATTTTTTTTCCATTTGACCGCGGCTTTAAGGTATTGATTTAGCTTTCGTAAGTGTTGATTGACGTAAGGACTGAGGTTAATATTTTCCAAAATATATCGCCAATGATTAGATATTTAATATTATTATTTATACAAAATCTAAACTAGTCATTTATTATTATTACTTTTATCTTGAAACAAAGGAGAGTGATTATTGTTATTTTTCCCGAACCACTATTTTAAAACAAAGAGGTAACATTTATTTTTAATTTTAAACTTAACTTTAAAGTATCCGATGAATCCTTTATTTTCAAATTTATTTCATTATTGCTTTTTAAACAAAGAGACAATATTTATTTTTATCATTTTCACTTTTTTTTAATCCTTCCGAGTTCTCTACGTACTTATTTTAACTGAACAATAAAATCACAAAGGGATTAAATTTAATCAAATTGATATTACTTTTCGAACTGTCTAAATTGTGTTTCTTTTTAAGCTAAGATGTACGTATCTACTATTAATATATTTTTTTTCAAAATTGATACTAAATTATAATCTATTTTTAAATATCAATACGCGATCACGTTCACTTTAGATATCCGATAAAACACTTAAATTGAATTTAAATGATTTTCACTTTGAATGAAATAATTAGTTTAGAATTCAAATATTCACTAAACACCTTTTTGCACTTTTCACATTAACACTCCTAAACACTGAGTTTAGACTCTATTTTATTATGAGATTTCACTGATGGGATTTCCAAAGAGGATTTAGAAAACTGAATTTAACTTTTATTGAAAGTCACTGAATATAACCCTATTTTATTAACACTGTTTAATTAATTAAAACTGACTTGTTCAAATTTCACTGATTAGATTTTTTTCAAAGAGACTTAAACTGAATTTAATACTTTTATTGAAAATCTCCTAAGTCCAGGGACTTATTAATTACCTTTCTCGACGTACACACACGCGTAATTCGTACTTCCCGTCCTTTCAAGCTCCACCAAAATGCCCGGAGAACTGTCCCGAATCCTCTCATGCGCTCGTTTTTATACTGTCTTCAATACCAAAATGACTTAAGTCGATTTCACCCTTCAGGCAATTAGATCATCAATCAACTCGTAAATTGGAACATATGTGTCACTAATTTTGGTTATTTAAATCTGGTCACTTATTCATACGACATAGTCATCTCTCGGCTACGCCTTCAAATTTACCGTCTTTGTCCTCTGCAGTTGCAGGGCTGGATCAGCATCCTTTAATTGTTTTCATAGAGTTCGTCGTAAGGTTAGATGTGTTTTTCTAGCTGTGCTTAATTTCGTTTATTTTTCTGGGAATATAATCAGTCCATTACCGTACTCCCTACGCACACTTCACATTCAACGTTCCTTATCTAATTCTTTATTTTATAAAGAATTTTCCCTCTAATTTTTGTTCTTTTCGGGATTGCGCTTCATAATTCAGTAACTATTGTTCCTGTCTTAGCAGGCAAGTTCATGTTCGCACTGGGTTCCCTCAATCCAATCATGTTTATTAGTGCTTACCTTTATTTCATCCTTCCTCTGGTTATTATGGCACTTTAAATTCGTCTCCACGCTCCTATGATGCCGAAATCAACTTCATAATGCTGCTATTTTCGTGTATATTCCAGTTCTTGCCAATCTGTCGGTCTGTAGGCGTCCTTTCTCCCAAGGCCAAACTTCCTATTCAAATATCGCTTGGAAAACAGAGTTCAAATGCTTTCATTTATATCTTTATGCATTATCTCAGTTTAAACGTACAGGGTAGTACTTCTAACCATCTCAATTTTTTATTCACCTTAATGTCATTTGACCAGAAATGAACATTATTTTCGCCCCTTTTCACCGTTTCGCCACTGTAAAGTAATTAAATATTAAGGCGTTACCCGTATTGCATCTTGTTCCCTCAAAAATAGTCATTAATTTTTGATTTATATGGAGTAATTATTATAAAATCTTTGTACCTCAGCCATCAATTGTAGCTAATGTGTCTGCCTGTCAATCTAATGCATTTGGTTTTAAATAAATAGTCCTATATGTCCCATGTTAAATTTTATGACCAATTCCATCTTAATTGTCCTTCTAATGATCGTGGATCTTGTATTGTTTATCTCAATATAAACACATAAATTTATGAATCAGGCCATTGTATTTAATCTCACCGATCCAAAACCATTGGTTCCTCGGCCGGTAGTTTCCTAGTACGATCCTCTCAAATTTGCATATCGATTACGCGTTTTTCTTGTTGATCTGTAGATGTAGTTTCCCTCCATCATTCCAAACTATAATTAAATCACTTAGTTTTGTTTTGTTTTCACCTCTCTACACAGTTTTCTTCAGGTTCTCCTGAGTCTACTCTACCCTCACGCGTTAATTTTACTTATTAGAAGTTTCTTGTCCTTTCCAGATAGCAGTCTATCATACTTTACTTGATTTCGAATGACAATCATTTGTATCAATCTCTCTTCGTTTCTTACACCGAAAGTTTATAACCGATGTTTCCCCCGTGAGAATATGTTTACTTTATAGTACATTACCCTCCGACTCAATGTCTTCGTTCCCATGTTAATAAATAATGTAGATTTCTCCTTTGTCCTGTCAAAAACCCACTGTGATTGGCTAATTTTAGTAATAAATTTGAGTAGGCACATCCCACTAAAACGCCTCTTTTTTCCAATTACAGTCTCCTGCATTTATTTCAATAAAGTTCGCTAGGTGTCTCTAGTGTGATGATTTCTTCGTAATTGAGGTTTAGCTTTCATTAAATACATTTTCTTTTGGAAGAAACCTATTTCATCACACACTCTACCATGAAGGTCAGCATAAATACGGCTGAAAGTTTGTACAAACATTGGTTACACAATACTTTTACATTAAAAAATATAATGTGTTAATTTTTGCACTAAGACATTTTAATGCGTTTTTATTTTTTATTTCTTTTCCTGGTTATCACCTCAAGGGCGCTTTAGTTTTTTTTGCCGGCAACTCTGGTTTTACTACTATCGAAGATTGCGATAAATTAATGATACGATGACGAAATAACATGGCGATGTTCAACAACACGACTCATAATGACGTCACGAAGTATGACGGGCCTGTTACCAAAATAATACACTGTAAACAAACATTTTGTGCCACAAATATTTTATCTGATACAGCATCGTCATGCAATATTGAGCTCTTGAGAAAATCACTGTAGAATTCAATATCGCATGACAATACCGAGTCAGATGGGACATTGTTCAAAGTTGTAAATTCAGACTTGGGATCGATCTTTAAAAGCCATTTTTTCAGGCTCTATGGTAACAAACACACTGAAATAATGAAAAAGGGATAAGAAGCATGGTCCAAAACGTTATTAATCACAAAATCTGCATAAATTTGAATTTCTTCAAAAATTATCATACTTATGGGCAATAATTTCAGACTTGGGTTCGATCTTTATAAGCCATTTTTCAGGCTCTATGGGACTAAACAGGCTGAAATACTGGAAAAAAGATAAAAAGCATGGTCCAAAACTTTATTAATTACAAAATCTGCATACAGTTTCATTTATGCAAAAATCATAATTCCTATGGGCACTGATTTCAGACTTGGGTTCGAAAATTAAAAGCAATTTTTTCAGTCTCTATGGTTCCAAACCTTCTGAAAAAATTTAAGCGTGATAAGAATCATGGTCTTAAACGAAATCAGTCACAGAATTGGCATAAAGTTGCATTTCTGGAAAATTCATCAATCTTATGGGCACTGATTTTACACTTGGGTTTGAACTTAAAAAGCTATTTTTTCAGTCTCTATGGTTCCAAACCTGCTGAAACTTTTCAATCATGATAAGAATCATGGTCCGAAACAAAATCAGTCGCAAAATCTGCATATAGTTGCATTTCTGGAATATTCATCATTCTTATGGGCAAAATTTTTAGACTTGGGTTTTTTTTTATTTTTTTTTTATTGAATAAATAGTTAATACATAATATCAACAAACAAGTCCTGCTAAGCCGATTGAATTGGCTTGTCAACAGGTGCTTAAAGTTAGTTTCAAATACATTTTTTAAAGTTATAATTTACATCTTATATCTACAGAATTAACAATTTTTTCATACAATTTTTCATACATATTACAATAAATATTTTTTTTCCGATAGCCAATTTTTCACCATATATTTAACCTTATTCATAGATTTACATTGCTTTATAGTGTCAGGTAATAAATTAAATATCTTCGGTATGTTGTATTCAAACGTTCTCTGTCCGTATTTATTATTAAATTTCGGAACTATTAACCCGTCATTGCGCGTGAATCTAGTACTGTATTTATGTTCTAATTTTTCTTTATGCTGCGGGGTAAATATATACTGAATTATGATTTTCTGCCATAGTATAGCCTTAACAGGTAAAATTTTGGCACTCTGAAACAGCAACGGTGTATTATGTCTCTGTTTAAAAATATTAGGGACGACTAGTAATTTTACAATTGCGTTTTGTACCGCTTGGACTTGTTTCAGATTGGTTATACTAGTATTTCCCCATATGGTTAATCCATATCTTATAATAGATTCTGCCATTGACATATAAATTATTTTAAGTGTTCCAATTGATAGGAAAAAATTTAATGTGTACATTCTGCCAGCAATTGATCTGAGTCTTTTACAGGTTTTTTTAATATGTTTGTCCCATTTGAAAAAGCAATCTACTGTAACACCAAGATAGACATATTCTGTAACTAATTCTAAGCTTTCACATTTACAATTAGTCGGGATATTTTTATGGATGCAATTAAAACTATGAGAAATAATATTAAGATTAAATTGAAATCTGGCATTAAGTGATCTTATATGCATAACTTTGGTTTTTTTAGCATTTATTAATAGTCCTGCATCATGGTTCGAACATGAACAGCCAATATATCTGGCTCTATGGTATCAAACAGGCTATAATTTTTGGAATCGCGATAAGAATCACGTTCCAAAACGAAATCAGTCACAAAATATGCATAAAGTTGCATTTCTGGAATATTCATCATTCTTATGGGCACAACTTTTAGACTTGGGTTCGAACATGAAAATCCAATATATCTGGCTCTATGGTACCAAAAAGGCTTAAATTTTGAAATCGTAATAAGAATCATGGTCCAAAACGAAATCAGTCACAAAATCTGCATAAAGTTGCATTTCTGGAATATTCATAATTCTTAAAGGCACTACTTTCAGACTTGGGTTCGAACATCAATATATCTGGCTCTATGGAACCAAACAGGCTAAATTTTTGGAATCGCGATAAGAATCATTGTTCAAAACGAAATCAGTCACAAAATCTGCATAAAGTTGCATTTCTGGAATATTCATAATTCTTAAAGGCACTACTTTCAGACTTGGGTTCGAACATCAATATATCTGGCTCTATGGAACCAAACAGGCTAAATTTTTGGAATCGCGATAAGAATCATTGTTCAAAACGAAATCAGTCACAAAATCTGCATAAAGTTGCATTTCTGGAATATTCATAATTCTTAAAGGCACTACTTTCAGACTTGGGTTCGAACATCGATATATCTGGCTCTATGGAACCAAACAGGCTAAATTTTTGGAATCGCGATAAGAATTATTGTCCAAAACGAAATCAGTCACAAAATCTGCATAATGTTGCATTTCTGGTATATTCATCATTCTTATAGGCACTACTTTCAGACTTGGGTTCGAACATGAAAAGCCAATATATCTGGCTCTATGGTACCAAGCATTATTAGAATCATGGTCCAAATCGAAATCAGTCACAAAATATGCTTAAAGTTGCATTTATATAAAAGTCATAAATCCTATGGCCACTGATTTCAGACTTGTTTCGAACATTAAAACTCAACTTTTCAGTCTCTATGTTTTCAAACCTACTAAGATTTTGGAATCGTGATAAGAATCATAGTCCAAAACGAAATCAGTGACAAAATCTGCATAACATTGCATTTTTGGAAAATTCATCAATCCTATGGGCACTGATTTCAGACTTGGGTTCGAACTTGAAAAGCCAATATATCTGTCTCAATTTATCTGTTCGTTATATGACGCAGCTTTGAGTTGCCAGAAAACATTTAAAAATATATATCAGATCAACGCTTTTGGTTTTTCTAATTGACTTAGATTAACCGGTTTCTCGCTTATGCCTCTAGTTCCCGGACACCGTATATATATTATCGAAAGCACATTTTAGGCGTTTTAAACCTTAATACCATTTTGAAATGTTCAATAAGCAGAACTGAAAAGGTGCTTCGTGAAGGTGTTGACATTACTAAAATTTTGCTTCTATTGCTGGAAACATTATATTTCAAGAAATTAGAGATGAGAGGAAAATAATTATAAAATGTAAATAGGATTCATGTCAGAGAAGCAGAGATGCATTTAGTGTCATAGATTTATATATAATTAACGATCAATTGGTAAATAATATAAGATCAATTGCCACTTAATTTATTTGGCCGTTTGTGAGGAGATTGAAAACCATCAAATAAGTCATTAATTTATAAGTATATCGGTAATTACCGAAAAGTTATGAATTCGACAATAATCAACTCATGACTTCAGAATTATAATTTAGGTACATACATTATACTATCATTGATATAAGAACTTTCAAATACCAATTGATAATGGCAATGGGAAATTTTATTTTTTGGTTATTAATGCGATTATTATGTCACCTGTTATTTTTAATGCTTATATACAGAGTGCGATAGATGACTTGAGAGAGAGAATGAGTCACAGCAGGGCCGTATTTGTACTTTTCACAAGTATAGGCCACTTCGTTTGCGCCGCCCCCTACCCCCTTCTTGGAAATTGCCACCGATAATATCTATCATAAAAAAAAAAAAAAAAAAAAAAAAAAAACACTTTTAGGCTGCCATTAGGTGACACACCATTTTCAAAATAAATATTCAAATGTAGGATGTGGGTATTCAAAAATAAAATAAACAAATGAATTAGTACAATTTATATTAATTAGTAAAATTTAATAACAAGAATTACAATTTTTTTCGGGTTTTTTATTGACAAAATCATCTATAATATCTTCATAGCTTATAGTATTCATTAAGTCTGCTTCAATGCTCAGAAGAGCCAAAGAGTTAAGTTTTTCTTGCAACAGTGAAGACCTTTGGTAATTTTTCACACGCTTTAAACAGGAAAAACTCCTTTCTCCAGAACAATTTGTAGCCGGTGTGCAAAGTGCGATGCGGAGAGCTATATCCAAGTTTGGATAAACATTACACAGAGATTGTTTCCTCAAAAACTTAAAAAGATTCAGTAATGATGTCGATTCAGGTTTCTCTTCCGTCTTATTAGAGGAAATGTGACTACAAAAGTGTACACATTCCTGAACTAAATCGTCTTCTAAATCATTACAGTAATATTGCACAAGAGACTGAGCTTTTTCTGAGACTCTTTGTGCTGAAAGTTCACTCATTCTTGTTAAAAATGAAAATTTTTCTTTAAAGATTATATATGCACCATGTCTTCTCTCTAATTCAGCTCTCAGTCTGTCCAGAATTACCAAAAAGGTGTTGACTCTGAAAGAGTCTCTGGAGGTTGTTTCAATTTCCTCATTTGATGCTTCGTCTATGAAGTTTTTTCTCTTAGGGTTCCTCTTACTCTTAATGTCGCCCTGATATTGCTTAAGTGCGCTCATTTCAATTGCACTTTTTTCGAAAAAATCAAATTTTTCTCGCTCTACTATTGTAAATTCGAGAAGAGATCCATAAAGATCAGATACCGTCAGTACATCAACAGATGAGTTCTGAATCTGAGCACTCACCTTATTCAATCTGTCCAAAATAGCATTCCAAAATACGATCATAAATGCCGTTTCCAGTTTTTCCAATTTAAGGCGAATTCCCTTTGCTTCAATTAGTGGGATGGGTTTCTGTGTAGCGTCATTTTCAATCATTTTTAAAACCGTAAGTACTTCATCCCAGGAATCTCTTACACTTTGACAGGCATCTGCTCTTGCTGACCAACGTGTGAGGTTTACTCTCTTCAGCGTTTTTCGTTTTCCTATTTCATTAGCCAATTTTTTCCAACGATCGGTTGACTTCACAAAGAAAGTATATACCTCTTCCAGCAACATGAAGAAGTGACAGGCTTCTGTACAAGACTCAGCGGCCGAGGTTCCCACCAAATTTAATGAATGAGCTGCACAAGGGACGAACATGGCAAGTGGTGCTTGTTCTTGAATTTTGGCTTGTAAACCATTATAAATTCCTGACATGTTCGAGGCATTATCATATGACTGACCCCGGCAGTCTTCTAGATTTATGTTTAACTTTTCTAGCTCTAAAGTAATGGCATCAAACATATCTTGAGCCTTGTGTCCTACAGAAGGTAAGAATTTAAGAAATCTCTCACATGGCTCTCCATTATTTAAAACATATCTAATCACAAGTGTCAGTTGATCTACGTGTGCTGAATCCGGTGTAGAGTCTACAATTAAAGAAAAGTATTTCGCTTCTTTTATCTCATCACTAATGCATTTCAGTACTTTCTCAGCCATTAAGAAAATGAACTCGTCGCAGACAGTTTTTGATAGATAGCTAGTAGTTCAAGATCCTTGGTTTGCATGTCTTTCAATATGCTTGGCTAAAAATGGATCAAACTCTGCTATTAATTCAAGTAGCATTATGTAATTCCCACTGTGCGGGTCACCAAATTTTTCATTACTTCCTCTGAAAGCGAGACCTCTTGATGCCAATCCTTTCATTACAGCAACGACCCTCTTTAAAATGTTCTTCCAATAAGCAAATTCCTCGTTTAGTTGGGCAGTTAGTGAAGATTGAATACAACCTTGAATCAAACCTCTAGATCTTAAAGCGAGAATACAGGACTTATGATTTGGAGAGTTTTCGTGTTGAGCTACTCGAATTTCTGCATTTTTCCAATCATTGAAACCTTGCTGGTCAAATTGGGTCCTGTTCTCAATAGATCCAAATGCCAAACAGGGTCCGCAGAATACGGAGCCTTTGTTTTCCGAATAGACAAGCCAATTCCTTTCTTTTACTTCATTATTTTTCATTTTTCTGAAAAACAGATTTTTTTGTAAATAACGGCGATGATCGGAATACATTCTCCCACTTTTTGTGAAATCACAGGACTTGTTTTGTTCGAAACCATTTCTTGCAATAATGTCTCTCGTCCAATCGTTTATTTCCCATAAGGCTGGATCTTTGTTCAGTTTTGTGGTTGATTGTATTTCTGTAGTTTTCGCGACAAGAGACACTTCTTCACAGCGTGACCTCAAATTCCTGCCACTTGTTGAAGGTATTTCACTGTCAGAAATGTCGGAATCAGAAGGACGAACAGGTTTTACTAAACATGGCTGATCTGACTGATTGAGATGATGCATACTCGTCAGCTCAATTGGAATACCAGTACCTTGATCTTCCTTATTACTACTACTCCCACTCCCCGAGTTCTCTTGTGAAATACTTAATGAATCGTTGCTGTTTTCACTTTTAAAAAAAGTTTCTATTTTCCTGATTTTCTGAAAAGCATGTTGTTGTTCATCTTTTTTTAATTTTGATATCTTTCTGTACTCAGCACCACTCAGTCGCTTCCTTCCATCACTCATTTTTCGTCAGTATATGAATATGAAGTATTTTAAAAATCTGTTAAAAGAAAAAAATATATGTAAAACGCCGACTTTTAAAGGTTCTGGACTAGATGACGCTGTAATAAAGGTCATAGACACTCTGAATTTTAATGTTTTTTAACTTGAGTAATCTTTGTTTTTGTTAGCGAGCCGAAATCATTTAGTTAGAGTTATCTATCTAGCCCAGCAGAACCAGAATATGTAATAGTACCTATTATTTATTATTGTGTTAACATACTCACCTTTCACACCCCTGTGAACAGAAACTGGAGCGTAATCAAGAACGCACTTCCACTTAACTTAAAATTCGCCAACAAACAATGTACAAAAAGTGAAATGTATTCGGACTCGTTACAATCTGGTAGGATATCAAATCGAAGAAAACGTTGCGAGTTGCGACAAGTGCGATGTTTCCGAAATGTACACAAGTATACACACGAAACTGTCGCTTTGCACTGCCGGGCCGGCCGGATACAGTATATTATGTGTTCGTACGGGCGGGTAGCGGGGGTGACTGTTACATCACCCGCCCCCGATCCGCCGCCACCCTTTACCATTGCCGGCCGGGCAGTAGCATAAATATAAGTACCTATCTAACTAAAGTACTAGGAATTAGCGCCTTTAAAAAATGATATTTATCGTCTAATAGTTATAAAACTCTGTCTATCCACAGGGCCTTTTTTGTTTATAATCGCATCCACGGCTTACCAAAGCGAGCGAGTGCCGCCCCCCTGAACTCTGCCGCCCCCCTGAACTCTGCCGCCCCTAGGCCGCGGCCTATAAGGCCTATTGACAAATCCAGGACTGAGTCACAGAAAAGGTGTAAAGATACACGGGCAAAGGGTAGATATGATAAGGTTTGCTGACGATATTGCTTTGGTTGCTGAAAGCGAAGAAGAACTGCAAGAGGCCTTAACAACCATGCAAAGCATTCTTCAAAACAACTACAACATGAAGATAAATAAAGACAAAACAAAGCTGCTGACTGTAGGCCGAACGCAACATCAGATGAGAGTAGAGATGGCAGGAGTTCCACTAAAGAACACCAAGGAGTTTGTCTACCTCGGGAGCAAAATAACATGGGACGGTCGGTCTAAGAGCGAGGTCGATAGCCGTATACATCAGGCTAGGCTTGCATTCAATAAAAGGTCGAAAATAATAGAATCGAATAATATAGACCTAAAACTGAGAATACTCCTCATCAATACCTATGTATGGAGTATCTTGATGTACGGCTGCGAAACATGGTGCCTATCCGAAAGAGATAAACGGAGACTAGAGGCTTTTGAGATGTGGTCCTATAGAAGACTGTTAGGAATTTCCTGGAGAGACCATATCACAAATGAGGAGGTCCTCCAAAGAATCGAAGGAGGAAGGCACCTGCTCAGGACCTTATCCGAAAGGCGTGCAAGATGGATCGGCCATGTTATACGACAAGAAGGCCTCTTGCATGTCATAATGGAGGGTATGACCGAGGGGACCAACTCTAGGGGACGCCCACGCCGAGAGTACCTGGAGGACCTGCTGGTGGACGTGCGCTGCTCATCATATGCAGAAGTCAAAAGAGCCGCACAAGACAGGGAAGAATGGAAGAGGAGATTAGATGAAATTGCTGCAAACCAATCCCAGGATTGAAACCAGAGAGAGAGAGAGAATGCGATTAATATGTATAACACTTTCTTTACGTAAGTAGGTAAATATCTTATAAAAACTGGTCAGGCGAAAGTAGAGTTACAATATTAAAAAATATATATACCATACTTATTCAATTTATTAGGATAATGCAAAAAATTATATATCCACCCAGGAAGCCAAGTCTTTTTTGGGGATACTGTATGTGAAGGAATGAAGAGGAGTTCTGGGAAGGGAAAAGGTATGAGCGGAGGATTGTTATCCTGCTAGAGACTTCAAAGGGTCTCCTTCAACCGGCCTCTCAAAACATCAAACGCCTAGCCATAAATCAAGTAAAATATTTACAGGATTTAAACCCGTGACCTCAGGATTAGTAGCCGAGAACCGTACCACTCAACCGCGGGAGGCCGTCAGTATGCGAGTGCGCAAATGCTTCAATCGTCGATCTAAGCAACTAACCTGAACCTGAGCTTAGCTAAGAAACAAGCAGAAACAAACCTGATCTCCTGTTTTAATGCGCAATTGAATGGCGCCTTGACTCGGCAGAGTGGATTTTAATTCGAACATTATTTTCGACGTTTTTTTCTTTCAATGAGAATGGGATAAAATATGTTTTTTTAGTGTTTAGTGACAGGCAATTTTGGTCGAACCATATTTTTAGAGTGTTTATGTTGGAATTTGCTATCCTCGTTGTTTCCTCCCATGTTTTTCCCTTTGTTATCAGTACAGTGTCGTCTGCATACGATATGATATCTCCAACTATTGGGAGTGTGAACATATTATTTACATAAATAGTAAAAAGGATTGGAACGATGACAGTTCCTTGCGGAATGCCAAAAGAGGTGGTTTCAGGTTCACTTAAGGTATTATTTATTTTAACGTATTAGAGTCTCTCATTTAAATAACTTTGGAACCATGATAGCGCTATTCCATCTATTCCAATTTGCTTTAGTTTTTCTATTAGTTTGGAATGTGATATGCTATCGAATGCCTTGCGGAGGTCAATGAAGATACCGAGGCACTTTTCTCCATTATCTAACTTTTGCATGATTGTCGATGTTAGTTTAGCAATTGCATCTTGTGTGCTGAGATTGTCCCTAAAGCCAAATTGATGAGGACTCATTATCTTTTTGTCTTTTATGTAGTCGTTGAGTTGTTTCTTAACAATTTTTTCATAAATTTTTGCTATGTTTGATGTAAGAGCTATTGGACGATAGTTAGAAATATTTTCTTCATCACCCGATTTACAAATTGGGGTAACGATAGTTTTCTTATAATTATTTGGGAATACACCTTTTTTTAAACTGGTATTAATTATATGAGCAATTGGTTTACTGATTTCCTTATGTACGGCTTTCAATGTTGTAACCGTTATATTGTCGTATCCAGGACTTGCTGATGATCTTAAACTTATTATAATATTTTCAACATCTTTGTCAGTTACTGGAACAAAGGTTTGGAAACCTTCCCCATAAAATGTGTTTTGTTCTGGTTGGTTAGTTTGTGTATTGTCAAGGATAATATTACGAGCAAGGTTTGTTCCAACATTTGCAAAATAATTATTAAAAACATTACCACATAGTTTTGGGTTTTTTTCGGTGTCAATGGTGATTCCCTGATGTGAGATTTCCTTAGGTACTTTTCGATTTGTGTTTTTGTTGGTTATTGTGCTCTTCCAGAATTTTTTGCTGTCTTGACCAGCGTCTTTTATTTTGTCACGAAAGTACTTTTCTTTTGTTAGTCTAATTAGGAGCGTAAGTTTATTTCGGTATTTCTTGTAAAAATTAACTTTTTTTGGTCGTTTGGGAATTTTTTGAAGTCCTGATAATATTTTTCTTTTTTTCTGATTGATATGACTAATCCTTTTGTTATCCATGGCTTAATTAATCTATGTTTAGATTTTGGTTTATAAACTGTTACTATTGTAGATAAATTTATGTGATCTTGAAAAATTGTTTCAAAATTTTCTGAACATGTATCTGGATTTTCCGATTCAAATACTGATGACCAGTTTTCCGTTTTAAGATTTGCTCCTAAAATTTCCAAATTCAAATTTTTTTTTCATTTTTTTTTTTCACCAATTTGATTAGATTTTATATTTTTTTTATCAATATTGTAAACAAATATACAAGTGTAGTGATCAGTAATATTGGTTTTCCATAATATTGACATGGTTTTTTCAATGTTATTTGAGTTGCACCATACGTGATCGATGCAGGAAGGTGTTTGTCCGATCACATTTCGTGTAGTATTATTTATATATGATTTTCATAGACATATGAATATTAGTAGACCTGCCCTAAGTGATTAAAAGCGTATTATCCCCACTCCCCATACCGGTTCCATTGGAGCCGGCTGGGCTCGCGTATGGCCTCAAGTGAAATTTGAAAACGTGACGTCATCATTCTTGTGCGAACTATGGTCGAGGCATCATCGGTTCATTTTACGAAATAACACGGCAAAATGTTGACTTGTACTATGAAAACTTGTAAAAATAGATGTGAAAAAGAGAATAAACCCAATTGTCGTATTACATTCCATATATAAGCATTATTTTACTTTATTTTAAGCATATTCACATCGTATAATATGAATCAGTTGTTACTATCACATCGAGAAACGTCTGGACGCGAAACACAAAGCTGGTTGGTTGCTGGGAAGTAAATTATGAACATTTATAAAAGTGTCTTAACTAAATACTCTGAAACTAACTACGACTCTGAATATAGAAGCTGCCTTACTTTTCCGAATTTGGACTTCGCAAATTTGTTCATAACGTGGCGAGTAATTTGCGCTCCCATGTAAAAATGTCTATTCATTCAAAAGCAGATTTTACTTTTAAGAAGTAAATGGTGATATTATAATGCGAGATGCCTATTTACTGTCAGATTGATTTATTGACGAATCACAGTCAGCTTCACTCCCTTCGTTCTTCAACAGTTGATTTTACCCCTCGCCATTATCTTCTCGTCTATTAATTCCTATGTCTGTGATGATTTGTAATTTAGTGATGTCATTACATTTATATAATCTTCTTTCACTTTACTACATATACTGTCATCAATATTTATATTGATATCGCCTATGACGATATTGCAAGTATCCTTCAGAGTTAGTAATAATTGTTCCATTTCTATTATAAAATTATGTTGATCAGATCCATGTGTGCGATAGATAGCAATAACATGGTGAATGATTTTGTTCACTTTTAGACTCAGTTTTAAGCAGTTCGCTAATTGCATAGTAATTTCGGTGACTGTAACATTGTTGTGTTTATTCAGTATAAACACCGCAATACCACTGCATTTGTTAATAACTTAGCTAAGCAACTATCCTGAACTCCTGTTTTAATGTGCAATTGAATGGCGCCTACCAAAACACGATGCCGCAATCTACACTACTTCTTAGCTAAGCAACTATCCTGAACTCCTGTTTTTTATCCAAAAAGTAGGTACCCTCAACTTCCACATTGTTAAATATAAATACTAACTATTGATATGTAATTAGAGTTTTAGTAACTTGATAGTGACGATAGGTACTGAAGTGTTTTACTGTATTTGTTTGTATACAGGTAATAAGATTGATACCTACCTATTTTTATTATTATGAATGAAATAATTTTGTCTATCTTCAAACACGAGTTGGTTTATCATTTACCTGTAATTATGTATTATTAATTACCCTCACGTCAAATGCATGAGTCATTATGTCTAATATCCTAGTTAATTAAAGGACACTTCTCCTATCCCATTACTAGCTTTGATTTTTATTGAACTCATAATTATTTTTTTCTCAGAAAAGTCATTGGATGCGTCATCCGTTATTTGTCGGTGTTCTGCTCCTTGTGTTGTTATTTTCCCTGATGATTTATCCTGGACGAATAAAACCACGGTATAAATAAAGTTTGTCAATCTATTATCAAGTGATGAAAATTCATTCTATAACCTGCAATGACCTATTTGGCCAGGAGGTTAATAATAATAATAATAATAATAATATCTTAGGAAAGTTTACACATTACAACTATACATACATATTATGGTGTACATTGATTTGTCACTTTTATATTTAAGATTGTAAAATTAACAAAAATGAAGAACTATTAATACAAACATAATATTGTGAAGGTTAATAGAAAATAAAAGTACAGTTGTGGTTTCTCAAATACCGCCTCACTAGGCTAGCCTGTGTTGAGGCAGAATTTTTCGTGTTAGTTCCTAATACCATTGAACATACCTATACTTGTATTAAGAAGTATTCGCTCAATAATGTGTTGGTAATGAGGTGACTTCAATAACTGCGAATTTGGGTGAATGCACCGGTATAGGCCCTATTCTTATTTTTAATCCAAATTTTTACATTATCTTTGAAATTTTTTTGTGAATCACATTGTTTTATGTTGTCTGGAAGAATGTTGTAGAGTCTTGTCGCAAAGTATTTAAAGTTTCGTTGACCAAACGTAGTACCTATGTGTTTTCGGAATTTGTAGTAAGATTTTGTTGTTGCTTCGAGTACATCGTGTATTTGAACTTTTTAGGTAGTAATTATGTATATTTGAGTATAGATGAGTTAGGATAGTTTTTGCATATAGCTGCCGAACATCAAACACATTCATAATATTAAAAAATAGATTCGAGTCTGTAATTATAGGTAGCCTTAGAATTATTTTTAATATGTTTTCTGAGCCTTTATGATTGGTTAAGACGGGAATGAAGCCCGCCGCGTATAAATAGACAAAATTTAATTAATATACAATTTTTATAAATAGGTAGGTGTGGAAGATATAGTGGTAGATACTCTCAGTATCGCTCTGGTGAACGACCACCATTCAGAAATAAAACATTATTATTTATTTATTTATTTGGTACAATATTTTTTACATTTTAAGTTTTCCAGTAATGTAGGCCTCACTGGGTGGCTTGCCTTTGCTGAGGCCTTCTTTTTATAATATGAAAATATAATCTACATAATACATTTAAAGAGAAAATAATACATTTAAAATTAAAAATACTTAATAATATATTAAAAATTTTTAAAAAATACACTGAAAATAATCTTGTGTGTTTGTGAGTGATGTGTGTTTTGTGTGTTACGTGTAGGTTTTATTTTTATTTTATGCTATGAAATTTTGGTAATATTGTCTTTTTTGTTCTTTAATCCATTTTGTAATTTTGTGTGTGAATTTATTTTTATTTTCCTCAATTTTAATTTCAAGTTTTACACTGTTGAAAGCTTTTATAGCATGGTATTGGTAGTGTCTTTGTCCAAAGCTTGAATTTACTGTCGGAGTTTTTATGTTTTCTTTGTACGCTTGTCTAACTGGTCTGTTAGTGTTATTTTGTGTATGTTGAAATTTATTTTTTTTGTCAAAAATGTAGTTTAGTAGTGTTTTCAAAGGCTATTTTCATCTACAAATACTTTCAAAGACATCATGTTAAGAATTTTTAATTGGTAGTACCTATAGACAATTTGCCATATGACAGCTTTGTGGTACTACCCTAAATTTGTATAAATGTTTTATTTTTATTGTTTGTTTTTGGGGTGTTATGCCGTGTTGCGCTAACTCCTTCTTTAGCCGACGTTTCGGACAGCGTTGCAGTATCCATCATCAGGGCAGATCCGGTAGATCCGAAGATCTACCGGATATATATATATATATATATATATTCATAATATGAAGTATATTGCCACGAACATGGGTAATAGGTATAAAAATGTGTATATTCATAATATGAAGTATATCGCCACGAACATGGGTAATAGGTATAAAAATGTGTATATTCATAATATGAAGTATATCGCCACGAACATGGGTAATAGGTATAAAAATGTGTATATTCATAATATGAAGTATATCGCCACGAACATGGGTAATAGGTATAAGAATGTGTATATTCATAATATGAAGTATATCGCCACGAATATGGGTAATAGGTATAAAAATGTGTATATTCATATTATGAAGTATATCGCCACGAATATGGGTAATAGGCATAAAAATGTGCATATTCATAATATGAAGTATATCGCCACGAACATGGATAATGGGTATAAAAATGTGTATATTCATAATATGATACATATCGCCACCAACATGGGTAATAGGTATAAAAATGTGTATATTCATAATATGATATCGCCACGAACATACGTAATAGGTATAAAAATGTGTATATTCATTATGGTTCCATGATAAATCAACACATCGAAAAATTAACACACCTTTAAAATGTGATATAAGTCATTAGAAACGATGAAAAAAAATTTAAACCTAACCTAACCTACTTAACACAGATAGTAAAGTTTTTGTTTTATCACTTTCTACGACTTTACATAGCTTTAAAAAATGTGATGAATTATCATTTTGATGATTTATCCGGTCACCATTCATAATATGAAGTATATCGCCACGAAGATAGGTAATAGGTATAAAAATGGCTTGGTAAACGAAATCCAGAAACGGTCGATTTCAAGGGCAAAAATTTTTAATTTTTGAAAGAAAGACAAACATTCCCGGGTTACGAATAACCTGACAATATTTGAAAATTTCCTACTACCACCACAGTAAGCTGAAAATGTTGCTTGTGTTGTGATGGAGGACTTAGCCAGACGAGGAATTGAACACACTACGCCCGAGTAGTACCCAAGCGCGATGTCAACTCGGCCACCGACCGGTCTTAATATATTTTTTTTATTTTTTTTGTGAATAATTTTGTAAGAAAAAAGGTAAATCAACATTAGCCTTAACATTGTATATTTTTAAAGTTGTTTCTTTTATGCGTTCATAAATTTTTAATGAAAATATGCATTTTTTAGTAATAATTTGTTTAATAAAATAAAATACTTTTTTTGTTTTAAAACCACGATATTTATTAATTTAAGAACCGACCGGTTTCGCTTTACTTAAGCATCATCAGGGTACAAATTAATGTTAATTCATTAATTTGTACCCTGATGATGCTTAAGTAAAGCGAAACCGGTCGGTTCTTAAATTAATAAATATCGTGGTTTTAAAACAAAAAAGTATTTTATTTTATTGAATATGTCAAACCACAAAGTGATTGCTTTCTACAATAATAATAATTTGTTTTGTTTATAAATTCATTAACAAATGTAATCAAGGAAAAGCGTTCAGCAAAGCAATAGGAAAAGCTTCAATTTAAATCATATTTATTGGTACCTATTCATAACGTTAAAAAAATCGTAGCGAGAATTTTGCCACGTTACCTATATTGTAATACACATTATAAATAAAATGCAAATAAATAAAATAAAATAAATTTTAAGGTTCGTATCAATGAAATTTGTACAGCGCTATTGGGGTCATTTGTCACTAAAACGGCGCTATAAAAATTATCCAATTATTAAGAATCTATTGTTGTTATTATTAGTGAAATAGTTTTGTATAGCTTAAAATTTGAGTTTTCATAACATTCACATGTAATACTAAATAATTATTATTAATTACCCTGACGTTAAATGTATGATTCATTAGGTAGGTCCTGGGTCAAAGGACACTTCTGAAATATCCCATTACTTACTCTGATATGTCATAATTTATGAAATTTTGTAATTTCAACCTTAATATTGTATTATGCTCTAAACTAATGATTTTTCCTGAGAAAAGTTGTTGGATGCGTAATCCCTGTTTTATTGTTGTTATATTCTTTGTGTTCCTTGATTTATTGCTTGAAGATTAAAATCATGGTATAACAATATACAATTAGTTTGTAAATATACTGATGAAAGTTCATTCTACAAACAGCAACAAATGGCTGCGTCATCTGTTTGTTTGTTTTTGAATCTTTATTTAGATGTACGCAAATTTTTTCATACATCTAGTGGGAAAATATAAAAAATACAAAAATTAACAATTAAATTTTAAGAGAAAAAGATAAATACACTTATCTTTTTATATATTATATAAGATATCTAGGTGACTAAAATAATATTGGTGAGTATGTTCAACAATCAAAAATTATTTTTTACATATAAAGCACATGTCCTACAAAAACTGTTATTGGTTCTAAGAGTTTGTTCCTTGACTATTAAAATCACGACATAGAAAATTAAAAATTAGTGTGGAAATTTAAACACAATTTAAAATTCATTATAATCTTCAGGACTGAATTCAAATGCGTAAATAAACAAACGAAGGTGTCCGGTAATTCATAGTATTTTCGGATTGGGGAGATTCTTAAACAGATTTTCTATTATAACGGAAGATTGATTATTTTAGAAGTTACCAATTAATAAGATATGTCTTCCTCGAGCGTCTGTAATTCACTCTCGCGGCATATAATCTCTTTATACTTGAATTTGCAGATGGACCTAAACAGCCCTGGACAGATCATTAGTGCGATTTTGTAAGAATGGTATTGAAGCAAATCTAGGGTACGGGGAAATTGCTAGAACCTAAACAGCCCTGGACAGATCTTGTATGAATGGCATTGAAGCAAATCTAGGGTACGGGGAAATTGCTAGAACCTTAACAGCCCTGGACAGATTTTGTATGAATGGCATTGAAGCAACTCTAGGGTACGGGGAAATTGCTGGAACCTAAAGAGCCCTGGACAGATTTTGTATGAATGGCATTGAAGCAAATCTAGGGTACGGGGAAATTGCAAGAACCTAAACAGCCCTGGACAGATTTTGTATGAATGGCATTGAAGCAAATCTAGGGTACGGGGAAATTGCTGGAACCTAAACAGCCCTGGACAGTTTTTGTATGAATGGCATTAAAGCAAATCTAGGGTACGGGAAAATTGCTAGAACCTTAACAGCCCTGGACAGATTTTGTATGAATGGCATTGAAGCAAATCTAGGGTACGGGGAAATTGCTGGAACCTAAACAGCCCTGGACAGTTTTTGTATGAATGGCATTAAAGCAAATCTAGGGTACGGGGAAATTGCTAGAACCTTAACAGCCCTGGACAGATTTTGTATGAATGGCATTGAAGCAATTCTAGGGTACGGGGAAATTGCTGGAACCTAAACAGCCCTGGACAGATTTTGTATGAATAGCGTTGAAGCAAATCTAGGGTACGGGGAAATTGCTAGAACCTTAACAGCCCTGGAAAGATTTTGTATGAATGGCATTGAAGCAAATCTAGGGTATCTTCCAATGTTTAAATCACCTTGCAAACGTGATGAATTCTTGGAATCGGTGAATAAATAGAGTTGTTAGTATTGAGGTTATTGTTACATTTAAAAGTGTCTTTGCTTCGAGTTTGTCTGGCAGGTACATTCATTTAAATTAATTCCAATAATTCAGGGCTGTCAATTAGAGATTTGATAATTTTGAATAAAAATAATATATCAGTTAAAACTCTTCTATCTGAGTTTGAGAAGTCTGGTTTCGGTACGCAAGTGATTATCATTTATAAGTTCAATGGGAATATTAATTTTAAATTATAATTTATAAGACTGATGGGTTGTCTCACAGAAAGTCAAATTGAAAGTAACCTTTCAGGGATCTTTCAATGTAAAAAAAAAAAAAAAAAAAGTCGACATTGTCGCTCGTTAATTTCTGCGAAACAACTGGCCCTTGGTTGGTCGATGTCTTCAATCATAAAATATTTTTTTTACTTCATAATACTTCAGATAGAGAAACAATGATGTTTTTAACTATCACAAGTAACATCTATATAATATAGTTATATAAAAACTAGAGATGTTCCGACTAGTCGGCGACTAGTCGGTAAAGCCGACTATCCGGCCACTATTGTAGTCGTCGATTAGTCGGCGACTAATCGGCAAAGAGCGCCGACTATCCGGCTTCTTACGTTGTATGTATTTCTCAATAATATGAATGCGGGGGAACTGCATGAAATAAAAACCTTGATTATATATATTTTTATAATCAGTCTTATACATTAAAAAATGTAAAGCAATCTTTCCTTTGGTAATCAGTTTTTAAAATTACTTGCTTGTAAAGAAAACACAATTATGACATTTATTTAACAAAATTAGTACCTATCCTAATTAACATAAAAAACAACATAATATCTTCTTATCTTCAATGAACATTTATAAGTATTTCTTATTATTAAAATAAAAAGTAGATTTTTTAAATTAACAAACTCAGTTATATGTATTAAAGCAAGATTGTATGTACGAGTACAAGATGCACAGTAATATATGTAAAATTCTAAACATGAACTGTTTGATAAAAACAAAAAAAATGAAAAAAACATATTTCTTATAACCATACCTACATATAATCTAATTAAATCAAAGTCACATTTGTGACAACCAAAAATATCATAATCTCCTTATATTTTTTATAACTTACTTATATTTTTTAATTAAGGGTAAATTATGATGTAAGAAGACTAAAGCTTCTGCCCTTTCTGGTAGCAATCGATTTCTTTTTGTTTCATGTATGTTTCCGGCCTCTGAGAACAGCTTCTCACTGTAAACAGAACTTGCGGGACAGCAGAGGTACACTTTGGCCATGCGCGACATTTCAGGGTACCTAAAACTATCCCCGAAACCGTAATCGGCTTAGCCGACTAGTCGGCCGACTAGTCGGTCTTATTACAACCGACTAATCGGCTAGTCGGCTAGTCGGCGAAAGTCATAATCGGCACATCTCTAATAAAAACCAACGCGTTGCAACGTTGTGTAAAAATTTCAAAGCATTTGGTGGAGAACTTTCGGAGATTTAAGATTTACATTTTTATTTATACAGATTTTATTACAGATCAAAGTAGAAAGTGCAGTGATGTGCGTGTATCGAGAAGAGAAAAGTCTCCTGGAAGATGAAGTATCCCAGCGGAGCATTGCAGAACTCGAGTCACACATTCATACGCCACATTATGCTGACGAAGATTTCTTCTCAAATAACGGACTGCGACATTTCCCACTGCTGTCAATTCTAACGATTTGTATCATTTTAATATCGTATGTCAATTCAAACTATTCATGCGTTTATTTGTGCATATTTTTTCAAATATTTTTGTCATGTTTATAATTTGAGCAATTAATAAAAAAAAATTACCTTTTAAAAAGTTTTACCTTTTTATTTTCTACTCTCTTTTATCCACTAAAGAGATATAACATATAGAGTTATAGGTATAGGTATGAGGGCGTGACCGTGTGGCGGCCTGTCTGCAGAATTGGAGTCAAATTTGTTTTGTCAATTATTCACTTGAAACATGAACTGAAAAAACAACTAATTTATAAACCAGTTCTGCTGTGTAATTATTATTACAAATTTATAATGCCTTCAGATGACGAAATAGCTGTCACGCGTCAGAATTCTTTAATAAATACACTTTTAAGATTTTTTAAATATTAATTGAACATATAAAAGAAGAACTTAAATTAAATTCTACAAATTAAAATTGATGACATTAATAAAGGTTAATTACTATGAATCGTTTAATCCATTTCTAATAGAAATGATTCACTGGTTTCGGGTATTTCCCAAACTGTGGCTCGCGTTGACCAAAGCCTGTACCCCCTCCCCGGGGATGTGGTAATTAAGGGTTGGTGCGGGGGTATAAAGGGCTGTTCCAGTGGTTCTCAAACCATAACCAGACACTCCGTCATCAAGTTACATTATCACTCTGCTCAACAGTTAATTTTATCAAAAACTAAAGTATAGAATTTGTATTAACATTTCAAATCAATATATTCAGTGCTACTGTTTGTTTGAACACAGATCTCCGTTGCAATTATTACGTGAAATCAATTAATTTATTGTGAACGATTTACTTAATATCTGTTGTGATTACCTGTCTTTTAATATTTGGTGAGTACCTACTTTATTACACTTAATTTATTTTATTGTCTATTGTTCCACACGACGCCCGCACAACGCACTGAACCGCTCCTGTCTCTCAAAGCTTAGTGCATTGTGCGGGCGTCGTGTGGGTGGAACCATTGGAAATACTGGCCAGTGTACTCCCAACATCGATATTTTGACTAAAACTATACTCTATCCAAAAACTATATTCTTTTCACAACATTTTTCAATCACTATGTACTCTGCTTTCATACAAGTCAATAAGAGTTTAATAATATATTCCCTCTTTTTGTTCACAGATTAATCTTTAAACTTTCTGCAGCGATGTGTAAATTCAACGCAGAAGGAAGTCGCCAGGAGAATGACTATAAAGGAATCCATGTGGGTCCAAACCTGACAGTGGAATTCGGACCCTATGTAGATGAACCTAGTCTTAGCGATAATGAAATCATGCAAAAAATCGTGGAGATGCGAGTGAAAAGGCAAAAGAGAGTCCCGCCGACGGATTACGCCGAAATAATGCACTACAATAGGTTAGCCTTTGAACACGCATATGGATATCAGCCAATTCTCAATCCCGAGGCTTACGAAGAACACGAGCTGGTAACAGAAGAAGAGTTTTACGAGGATGAATTCGAGCGACAACCGGTGGAAGAACATGTCTGGTTGGTTCACCAGCGAGAACAAGTGGTTGAGGTTGATGTAGTGGAAGATGAAGAACCAATGGAGCAGGTAGATGAAGAATTAGGAGAACATGAGACTGACAGTCCACAAAACATGGTGGATTACTGAGATGAAGGATGCGGAAGCTGATGCAGATAAAAGACAGACCCAAAACAGTGAAGAGGGGAGGGAATAGCCTCTCCGACATGATGAATGAGAAACCTGATAATTCTCTCATCTTCAAGTATGATGATGCCTGCAGATGACACATTTTCCACGAGCATGTTCATGATTTTACTTCCTGCAGCTATGAAGGGAGGAATATACCCACTTTTTTTACTGCTGCGAGACTTTAAATTTATGTTCAAACTTAAATGGATCTCCTGTTGACTATATAAGACAGCGCCATCTTAGATTGATCTTTCTGCCAGCAGGAAGTTGTTGTTTTCCTGGCAGGGAGGAATATTTTGGAAAATAATTAAAAATACATGACGACTTTAACCAGATATTATTTTCCTTTGTTTCCCCTTTAACCATCGTGTTTGCAACATTCATAAATAAAATTTACACATGGTGTCTAGAAACTAAGTCAATAAGCCACCCATGGCAAAGTCGGGAGCCAAATAGGATACGAGAAAGTAATAATTATAAAATGTAAGTAGGATTCATGTCAGGGTATCAGAGATGCATTTAGTGTCATAGATTAAAATATAATTAACGCTTTTCGGCTTTTACCATTAACTTATAGTATAAGAAAGATGAATAAATAACAAACCAAATTGAGATCCTGTTTAAGTAATAATATAATAATAAAAAAAGAAAAACATATGTATAAATTTATGCATGAAATATATAAATTACGTCAGTAACTAACTTGAGAAAGATGATATACACAGTACTTATTGGTAGGTTTATAATAAGTATAGTATATTTTTATTGTATTAAGAGTTGAATAGTCCTAAATGAGAAATGTATAAATAATAAACAGCTCTAATGAGCGTGCATAACATCAACTAATACAACATGGAAGTTAAGAAGAGAATAAATGTAAATAATATAAGATCAGTTGGTACTTAATTTATTTGGCCATTTATGTGGAGATTGAATACTACCATATAAGTTATCAGGGTGTATGGGTAATTTCCGGAAAGTTAGGTATTCAACAACAGACAACTAATGACTTTAGAATTATAATTTAGGTATAAACATTATATTATCATTAATAAAAGAACTTTCGAATACCAACTGATAATGGCTATGTGAAATTTTTTTGGTGATTCATTCCGTTTTTTGTTATTTAAGCGATAAATATGTTTAACACTTTCTTTACGTAAGTAGGTAAATATCTTATAGAAACTGGTCAGGCGAAAGTAGGGTTACAATATTAAAAAAGTATGTAACTATATTTATTCAATTTATTAGGATAATGCAAAAAAAATATATATCCACCCAGGAAGCCAAGTCATCTTTGGGGATATTGTATGTGAAGGAAGGGAACAGGTATAAGGGGAGGATTGGTATCCTGCTGGAGAGGTTAAAGGGTCTCCTTCAACCGGCCTCTCAAAACATCAAACGCCTAGCCTTAAATCAAGTGAAAGATTTACAGGATTCGAAACCGTGACCTCAGGATTAGTAGCTGAGGACCTTACCACTTAACCACGGGAGGCCGTCAGTATGCGAGTGCGCAAATGCTTCAATCGTCGATTTACTGTTATCTAAAAGTAGGTACCTCCTCAATTAATGGCTCAATTTCCACATTGTTAAATATAAATACTAACTATTGATATGTAATTAGAGTTTCAGTATCTTGATAGTGACGATAGGTACTGAAGTGTTTTACTGTGTGTGTTTGTATACAGGTAATAAGATTATTACCTACCTATTTTTTTTATTATGAATGAAATAATTTTGTTTATCTTCAAGAGTTGGTTTATCATTTACCTAAAATTAGGTATTATTAATTCCCCTGACGTCAAATGCATGAGTCACTATGTCTAATATCCAGGGTGATTAAAGGACACTTCTCAAATATCCCATTACTAGTACCTACTGATTTTTATTAAACCTCTAATGATTTTTTTCTCAGAAAAGTCATTGGATGCGTCATCCGTTATTAGTCGGTGTTTTGCTGAAAGAAAAAAAAATCACGATATAAATTAAGTTTGTCAATCTATTATCAAGTGATGAAAATTCATTCGATAACCCGCAATGACCTTTTTGAGGTCATTGAGGTTAAGATGGGAATGTAGACCGCCGCGTATAAATATACAATTTTTATAAATAGGTAGGTGTCTTAGATTAAGTTTATAATTGCGGCATTTTCTATAGTGGTTGATACTCTCAGTATCGCTCTGGTGAACGACCGCCATTCAGAAATAAAATATGTAATACGGGCTACGTGGCTACCATAATACGGGAATGTGCCTAGTATAGTGGATGTAGAAAATAATAAAAAAAGTGGGTGTGTCAAGCCTACGCAAGACAGAAGTGAAACTTCTTTTGTTAAACCGTATGAACCACAATCAATTACGTATTTCACTCGTATTACACTCACGACGCAGTATACTAACCAAGCAGCTGATGCTTGGCGTGGCGCAGTTCGCTGGTGTCTGAGAGAGAGGAAAGAAGAGAAGAGAGAGAACGTTCGTGAGCGGCTCCCCCACCTCAACAAGCGCATATGGTGAGAGAGGGACAGTGAACGGTGAGCGGTGGTGGGGGTACCCGCATTTTCGTGTCGATCCTGACTCGGTTTTACTCCGTCCCCGAATTACGCGCCTAAAGAAGTTTCACTTCAATATAATATATTTTTAAAAATAATGTACAATGTACAGAAATAGAATCCCACACAAGATCGCGTAGTGCGCTCTAGCGAACGGATATTTTATCAGAGGGAGATAGTTTTAATTTTTTTTTCTGTAAATTATTACATATTATCAAAATAAATAAATTAATTAAATAAATGTAATACAATTATCATAATATACGGATTAGATAATAATTTTAATCCAACACAATAACGCAAAGCGCGCTCTAGCGGAGTAATGTTTTATCACAGTGAGATAAGTGTTTTTATTATTTTGCAATATTATTTTCTTTTAAAAAATGTTCTGACCTACTAAAAAATAAGATATTGAATGAAAAAGGCGTTAAAAACAAAAAAATAATGTGCGATGGCCGAGAATCGAACTCGGATCAACTGCTTGGAAGGCAACTATGCTGACCATTACACCACCAACGCCAGTTGTCGGGATGAGCTAAGAAGCATTTATATGTTACTTCAAAACTTTGACTAGATCAAATGAACTTTAATCGGTGGTGGGGGTACCCGCATTTTCGTTTCGATCGTGACTCGGTTTTACTCCGTCCCCGAAAATTCATTACGCGCCTAAAGAAGTTTCACTTCAAAAACTGTAATCATTTAAATTTTTTATGAATAAAGAAACACCAAAAAAAGGCTGTAATCGTTTTCATCTTAAATAATTTTAAACACATCATATAAAGAATGTTTAATTGGTAGAACCTACAGACAAGCTGCCATATGACAACTTTGTGGGATTACCCTAAATTTTTACAAATGTTTTATCTACTAAATAAATAAAAGAAAAGGGATTACACTCCATTCTTGTAAAGATAAAATATGACGCAAATGTGAATAGTAAAAGAAATTGGGGACACACGTGATCAAGTGAACTAAAAATGTATATATTCATAGTACTAAGAATATCGCCACAAATATGTGTAATAGGTATAAAAATGTGTATATTCATAATATGAAGTATATCGCCACGAACATACGTAATAGGTATAAAAATGTGTATATTCATAATATGAAGTATATCGCCAAGAACATAGGTAATAGGTATATCAATGTGTATATTCATAATATGAAGTATATCGCCACGAACATAGGTAATAGGTATAAAAATGGCTTGGCAAACGAAATCCAGAAACGGTCGATTTCAAGGGCAAAAGTTTTTTTTTAAATTTATTTTGTGAATAATTTTTGAGTAAAAGGGTAAATCAATCTTAGCCATAACATTGTATAATTTACAGTTGTTTCTTTTATGCTTTCATAAACTTTTAATGAAAATATGCATTTTTTGGTAATATAATAATTAACAAGTATTCTTAAGGAAAAGCGTTATGCAAAGCAATAGGAAAAGCTTAAATTTTTCCAAATCATATTTATTGGTACCTATTCATGACGCAAAAGAAATCATAAATAAAATAAAATAAATAGTGAGGTTCGTATAAATTAAATTTGTACAGTGCAATTGGGGTGATTTTTCATTAAAACGGCGCTACACAAATTATCCATTTATTAAGTATCTATTGTTGTTATTTTTAGTGATAGTTTTGTATAGCTTTAAATTTGAGTTGGCATAACATTCTCATGTAATACTAAATAAGTATTATTAATTACCCTGACGTTAAATGTATGATTCATTAGGTAGGTCCTGGGTCAAAGGACACTTCTGAAATATCCCATTACTTACTCTGATTTGTCATTATTTATGAATTTTTGTAATTTCAACCTTAATATTTTATTATACTCTAAACTAATGATTTTTTCCTGAGAAAAGTTGTACTAAATAAGTATTATTAACTACCCTGACGTTAAATGTATGAGTCATTATGTCTAATGTCCAGGGGAATTAAAGGACACTTCTGAAATATCCCATTACTTACTCTGATTTGTCATAATTTATGAAATTTTGGAATTTCAACCTTAAAAATGTATTATGTTCTAAACTAATGATTTTTTCTGAGAAAAGTCGTTGGATGAGTCATCCGTGTTTTATTGTTATTATATTCTTTGTGTTCCTTGATTTATTCCTTGAATAATAAAATCATGGTATAACAATATACAATTAGTTTGTAAATATACTTATTTTTAATGTTAAACTAATGTTTATAAGACCGGATTTTTATGCATAGCATAAATGATAATGAATTATTATAAGCAAGTCACCTGTAATATCAATACTATTTAAAATATCTCCCGAGTAAATGCCGCCGATGTAAATTGAACCCGTGCCTTCTGGTGTCCGGTCAGACGCTCTGGACCACTGAGCCACGTCGGCATTTCCAACCCGTGAGATCCGTGACTTAGTAGGGTGGCCGAGTTCATGTGGGTAGTTTATTTAGGTATTTTCGACGGATGCGTCGAGAGGCCGGTTGAAGGAGACCCTTTGACCTCTCCAACAGGATACCTATCAACCCCTCTTACCTGTTCCCTTCCTAGAATTTGCTCTTCTTTTCCTTCACAATCAGCATACCTAAGATGACTTGGCTTCCTGAGTGGATTTATGTTTTTTTGTATTATCCTAATAAATTGAATAACTATGGTATACATATTTTTTAATATTATCACTTCACTTTTGCCTGACCAAAAAATGTGTGACAAGACTGAGTTGTTTGGCAGTCCGTCCTCTCTGCCTACCCCTGTAAGGAAACGGCGTGATGGTTATTTAGTTAGTTAATTTCTATAAGATATTTACCTACTTACATAAAGAAAGTTTTATTAATTTTTATTGCATTAATAACAAAACACGGAATGAGTCACCTAAAAAATTTCCGATATCCATTATCAGTTGGTATTCCAAAGTTCTTTAATCAATGATAATATAATGTAGGTACCTAAATTATAGTTCTCAAGTCATTAGTTGACTGTTGTTGAATTCCTAACTTTCCGGGAATTACCCAAAATAAATGACGAATTTGATGGTTTCCAATCTCCACACAAACGGCCAAATAAATAAAGTACCTCTCTCTCTGGTTTCTATCCATCTATGGATATCTATGGATTGGTTTGCAGCAATTTCATCTAATCTCTTCTTTCATTCTTCCCTGTCTTGTGCGGCTCTTTTGACTTGTGCATATGATGAGCAGCGCACGTCCACCAGCAGGTCCTCCAGGTACTCTCGGCGTGGGCGTCCCCTAGAGTTGGTCCCCTCGGTCATACCCTCCATTATGACATGCAAGAGGCCTTCTTGACGTATAACATGGCCGATCCATCTTGCACGCCTTTCGGACAAGGTCCTGAGCATGTGCCTTCCTCCTTCGATTCTTTGGAGGACAAAATTCTTTGAAAGTACCTGTCGATATTATATTATTTAAATTTATTATTTTCTTAACTTCCATGCTGTATTAGTTGATGTTATACACGCTCATATGAGATTAATTATTAACAAAATTATCATTTAGAACTTTTCAACTTGAAAATACTTTACCTACTATACACCTACCTATAAGCAATTACTGTGTACCTCATATATATTAAGTCAGTTGATGATAAATATGGTAATTATTGTTACTTTAACTAAAAAATCAAAAGCGGAAAGGCGTTAATTATATATAAATAAATAAATCTATGATGTTAAATTTAAAATTCATCTCTGCTACCCTGACGTGAATCCTATTTACATTTTATAATTATTTCCCTTTCGTCTCTCATTTTCATCACCTTATCCTATTTGGGTATATATATGTATATACGAGAATATATATTTTTTTTATATATTCAATAATATTGTTATTGGGTTTATAAAAATAAATTGTTTTTATCAACCCAATAACAATATTATTGAATATATAAAAAATAAAGATTAAAATGGAGTTCTACAAATTAAACTTGATTACAATAAATATATATATATACGAGAATACTGCACAGCGCGGGTGTAAACTGTGCACCCTAAAGTTTAAGTTTAGACTTACGGAATTCAATACTTTGTTTGTGTGAAAGCACTATGAAACAACAATACTATAATAGTGGTACAAGCGAGAAACCGCTTATTTAGTTTTGGTACTAGAAGAGATTTAGATACGGTTATAATGTGTAATCACCATTTATAATGTTGTTTATTAATAATAATTAAAATAAAATAACCTTGTTTGAATACCACATTATTGTATATATTTATAACCAACCGGTTTCAGTTCAACCCGAAACTTCATCAGGGTTAATAAAAGCATATTCGGAACATTCGAAAAATATATTGAATATGTTTTTATTCGAAAACATATTGAATATGTTTTATTAACCCTGATGAAGGTTCGGGTTGAACTGAAACCGGTAGGTTATAAATATATACAAAAAGTGGTATTCAAACAAGGTTATTTTATTTTAATTATTATAAATATTTATGCTCACAAAGTGTTAGATACAAAAAAAATATTTATTAATATTGCAAGAACGATGATTAAAAGGGAAACAAATAAAAGAAAATAAAATTTTGTTATAGGAGTCAGGTATATTTAATTATTTTTAGAGCCAAAATACTCAATTACTTCCTGAGAATAGAAAGTGTCTTAGATAGTCATAAGGAGAACCATTTTAGTAAAAACATAGCTGTACAGTCTCGCAGCAGTCTAAAAAGTTGACATATTCCTCTCTTCAGAGCTGCTGGGAGCAAAATCCAAACATGCCCAGAGAATGTGTCATCTGCAGAAATCATCATACTTGGCAATGCAAGATGAGTGAACACCAACGAAGAGAAGATGAGAGAGTTATCAGGTTTCTCATTCTTCATGCCGGAGAGGCTATTCCCTCCCCTCTTCACTGTTTGGGGGTCTGTCATTTATCTGCATCAGCTTCCGCGTCCTTCATCTCAGTAATCCACCATGTTTTGTGGACTGTCAGTCTCATGTTCTCCTAATTCTTCATCTATCTGATCTATTGGTTCTTCATCTTCCACTACATCAACCTCAACCACTTGTTCTCGCTGGTGAACCAACCAGACATGTTCTTCCACCGGTTGTCGCTCGAATTGCTCCTCGTAAAACTCTACTTCGGTTACCAGCTCGTGTTCTTCATAATCCTCTGTATTGAGAATTGGCTGATATCCATATGTATGTTCAAAGGCTAACCTAATGTAGTGCATTGATTCGGCGTAATCCGTCGGCGGGACTCTCTTTTGCCTTTTCAGTCGCATTTCCACGATTTTTCGCATGATTTCATTATCGCTACGACTAGGTTCATCTACATAGGGTCCGAATTCCACTCTCAGGTTTTGACCCACGTGGGTTCCTTCGTAGCCATTCTCCTGGCGACTTCCTTCTGCGTTGAATTTACACATCGCTGCAGAAAGTTTAAAGACCAATCTGCGAACAAAAAAAGGAATATATTAGTAAACTCATATTGACTTATATGAAAGAGTACTTAGTAATAGAAAAATGTTGTGAAAAGAATTTAGTTTTGGGATAGAGTATAGTTTTAGTCAAAATATCGAAGTTAGGAGTACTATGGCCAGTATGTCCAATGGTTCCCTCCACACGACGCCCGCACAATGCACTAAGCTTTGAGAGATAGGAGCGGTTTAGTGCGTTGAGCGGGCATCGTGTGGATCAAAAGACACAAATAAAATAAATGAAGTGTAATAAATTAGGTACTCACCAAATATTAAAAGACAGGAAACTTCAGGTAATCACAACAGATATTAAGTGAATCGTTATTAATTTCACGTAATAATTGCAAAGGAGATCTGCATTCAAACAAACAGTAACACAGAATATATTCATTCAATACTTTAGTTTTCGATAAAATGAACTATTGAGCAGAGTAATAATGTAACTTGTTGACGGACTGTCTGGGTGTGGTTTGAGAAACACTGGATCAGCCCTTTATACCCCCGCGCCAACCCTTAATTACCACATCCCCGGGGAGGGGGTACAGGCTTTGGCCAACGCGAGCCACAGTTTGGGAAATACCCTAAACCAGGGAATCATTTCTATTAGTAATGGATTGAATGATTAAAAAAATTAACCTTTGTTAATGTCATCAATTTTAATTTCTAGAATTTAATTTTAAGTTTTTCTTTTATATACTCAATTTGTTTTTAAAAAATCTTAAAAGTTTATTTATTAAAAAATTCTGCAGCGTGACAGCTATTTCGTCTTCTGAAGGCATTAAAAATTTAAAAAATTAAACAGCAGAACTCGTTTATAAATGAGCTGTTTTTTCAGTTCATGTTTCAAGTGAATAACATTTTTATTGAATATATAAATGAAAAACAATTGACATAACAAATTCGACTCCAATTCTGCAGACAGGCCACCACACGGACACGCTCTCATACCTATACCTATACCTCTATAGGTTATATCTCTTTAGTGGTTAAAGGAGAGTAGAAAATAAAAAAAAATTAAAACATTAAGTAATTTCTTTTATTAATTGGTCAAATTATAAACATGACAAAAATATGAGAAAAAATATACACAAATAAACGCATGAATAGTTTGAATTGACATACGATATTAAAATGATACAAATCGTTAGAATTGAGAGCAGTGGGAATTGTCGCAGTCCGTTATTTGAGAAGAAATCTTCGTCAGCATAATGTGGCGTATGAATGTGTGGCTCGAGTTCTGCAATGCTCCGCTGGGATACTTCATCTTCCAGGAGACTTTTCTCTTCTCGACACACGCACATCACTGCACTTTCTTTTTTGATCTGTAATGGAATCTGTATAAATAAAAATGTAAATCTTAAATCTCCGAAAGTTTTTCACCAATTGCTTTCAAATTTAGACACAATATTGTATTAGAATACGCGTGCGTTTTTATATACCTATTTTATATAGATGTTACCTATGACAGGTAAAGGTAACACGGTAAAAGCAACACGCATCATTTTTTATCTATCTGCACAGAGTGAACCACAGTAAGGTGTGACGCACAGTGGGCTGAAAATCGCCTTTCATAGACATAGAGACTTGAATTTTCAAGGGTATTTTCTTGGCTATAAATGGATTCTGCTGATCATTACTATGCTATACAATTTCGTATAAAGCAATTGCGTGTACAAATGAAGGAGTTATCATTTTTTTAAGAAAAAAAATTATGGCACTGACATTAAAAATGAGGTTATCTTTGGAATCATAAGGTTGGCCATTCTATCCTTACACACAGATATACTACTATTTATTTGTATTTTTTTGACATACTTCGTATTGTGGTGCAACTTGCGATTTTTTTTTAATCCTCAAAGTTGAAAAAAAAACTTTTTTATTTTGATGATTCATTTTAATGCTTAAATGCTTTACATACGAGTACGCTTTTTATAGTTTACAATATTTTATTGACACTATAAACCAAAACAGTCTAAGAAATAAAAAAAAAGTTTTTTTTGTATTTTTTTGACATACTTCGTATTGTGGTGCAACTTGCGATTTTTTTTTAATCCTCAAAGTTGAAAAAAAAAACTTTTTTATTTTGATGATTCATTTTAATGCTTAAATGCTTTACATATGAGTACGCTTTTTATAGTTTACAATATTTTATTGACACTATAAACCAAAACAGTCTAAGAAATAAAAAAAAAGTTTTTTTTGTATTTTTTTGACATACTTCGTATTGTGGTGCAACTTGCGATTTTTTTTTAATCCTCAAAGTTGAAAAAAAAAACTTTTTTATTTTGATGATTCATTTTAATGCTTAAATGCTTTACATATGAGTACGCTTTTTATAGTTTACAATATTTTATTGACACTATAAACCAAAACAGTCTAAGAAATAAAAAAAGTTTTTTTACCAATGTGGCGATTCTGACTGGTCACCCAGGTGGAAAGAGAAAAGTGGGAAGACCCAGACTGAGGTGGGAAGATGAGGTAAGAGGGGATGCAGCACAGCTTCTCCAGGTGACAAACTGGAAGTCAGCCGCTGAGGACAGGAGGAGTTGGAGGCGACTGTTGCAGGAGGCCAAAGCTCGATATGGGCTGTAGCGCCATCGAAGAAGTATGATTGACACTAATTGAAAAATTAAAGTAAGCCCTTAAACATAATTATTTTTTCAGTGTACCTATCCTTTTAACTAATTAATTCATAAGGTACATAAGTATTTAGACATATGATGTGACAACCCAATGAGGTCATTATCTAATGATGATAATTACGAGGACTTGACCATTAGAGGAGATTACATTCAAAAGTGAATTCATAATTACCAAGTCATTTAAATTTAATAAAACTAACTTTTAAATGAGTCATAGCAGTAACGTCATTATAAATCGATTAAGAAAACCATAACATTTAGTGTGGGGGAAAAAGATTCTGAACCCCACATAATAACTCACTGAATTAGTGTCCTTGCAAATCGGTTTAGCCGGTAATAAATTCAATTTAGATACTATTGACATTTAAAATCCTATAATCGTCTGATTGTTGCCTAACCACAGTTTGAGAATGACCTTACAAGTCGAAACAGCTGTAACTAAAATACAAAATAAAATCCTTGCAGAACTGAAAAATAACTTATCATTATTAAATGTAAATATATTTAATTTTTTTCAAAAATAAATGGGTTCTACGAATTAAACACAAAAACAATAAATAAAAAAACTAACTTTTGTGATTTCTTTATCTGTTTTGGCTTGAAGTGTAAATAAAATATTTTAAAGTAGAAAAAACGTACTCATATGTAAAGCATTTAAGCATTAAAATGAATCATCAACATAAAAAAGTTTTTTTTTCAACTTTGTGGATTTAAAAAAAAAAATGGCAAGTTGCGCCACAATATGTCAAAAAAATACAAATAAATAGTAGTATACCTGTGTTTAAGGATATAATGGCCAACCTTATGATTCAAGAGATAGCCTCATTTTTAATGTCAGTGCCATACAAATTTTTCTTAAAAAAATGAAAACTCCTTCATTTGTACACGCAATTGCTTCATACGAAATTTTATAGCATAGATTACTAGATCAGCAGAATACATTTCTAGCCAAAAAAAAAGACCCTTGAAAATTCAAGTCTCTATGTCTATGAAAGGCGATTTTCAGCCCACCGTGTGGCAGGGTACAGCATTTAAAAATATATTTAATATTTAAAGATATCGACCAACCAAGGCCCATTTGTTTCGCAGAAATACAAGAGTGACAATGTCGTCAAATGGCCATTCGTTGCCATTTTTTACATCGAAAGGACAACCGTCAGTCTAATTTGTTTTAAATTATAAAACATAAAGGTCATTAAAAATATGATTTTACGTGGTTTTAAATGCAAAACAAGCATAAAATATATAACTAACTATAGGTTAGCAGAGAGAATAGACCGTCACACAACTATATCTTGGCACACACTCCTCGTTTCATTCACATTCATACATCATCACCTGACCCGACCCAAGTATTTGATTTATTGAAGATGACTAATGTCTTCCTAGGGCATTAATGACTTCTTCCACCTTTCACTTTTGCATCATATTATATTATTCTTTTCAGTTCAAAACAAAATAGAATAGTTGATTATACACTTACCAACTCTGAAAATACTGAAGACTTCAGATGCCACAGCGGGTAGATTTAGTAATACGTAACAGAAGCAAACGATAATAATTACTGTGTAAATATGTGTATTCCCTTTGATTCTCAAATAAACTTGCAAATGTTTTCGAATTCACTTAGAATAAAAGTGTATTAGTAGTAACTTGGTGGCTGACTGGAATGACTTGAGAACCACTGGTTGGGTGGGGTATTATTTATACTCGCCGACCTTTAATTCCCCTGGATGGGAGGTACCTGCTTTCAACTACTTTTACAGTTTTAGAAACCCCGAATATCCCGAGTAGTAAAAACGATTGATTGGTAAAAACGGTTTTGTATTGGCTTTGCACGACAGGCATATTATTTACTAGAAATATTTCAACAAAATAATATTTGATTTTGGATTTACTCTCAGTATCGCCTTGGTAAAAGGCCATCATTAAAACAATAATAATACTAGAAACGGCTTTAGCTGTATGTGTGACCGGATCTGAATAGTAAAATATGAAATACTAGGTAAAGAAAATATGACTTCTGTCTTTGATTATATAAAACATTAAGAAAATTACACAAGAGACCCAACTGCTTAGAGCCAGTAGGACAATGACATCGTCTATTGAGGTTTGTTGTGAGGCTGAAAGAGTAGGGATGGGGAAGAGGAATGTTGCGAGTTGCGAAGTACCAGGCTTTTCAGATCTGGTCACTCAATGTGGCTAAAACCAAGTCAAGATGCGTTTCGATCCTGATATTTCACCAGGGCGCTACTGAGACTATCTACCCCACTTTGAAAAGTGTTGCAAATTTTTGGACCTAAAAAGCACTGGACGGAGCAATCCGAGAACAATTTGAAGCCGCGGGGAGAGGGGGAAGATGTTTGAAAAATCCCAAAATCTACATAATTTTTTGAATGACTTATCTCATTCCCTGTCTAATTAAATACCCAAAAAAATTATAAGCATTAAAAACACAACAATAGGATTATAATAGTTCTTTATTTACCACTTTGCATGCAAATCAGTTCAAAATTTAGTCATAAAAGATGGCTGCCAGGCAATTTCTCTTCACCCAAGATTTGCTTCAATAAAATTCATACAAAATCGCACTAGTGATCTGTCCAGGGCTTTTAAGGTCCAAATGCAAATTCAAGCGTAAAGATATTATATGCCGCGAGAGAAAATGTCAGACGCTTGAGAAAGACACATCTTATTAATTGGCAACTTCTACAATAATTATAGAAAACCTGTTTAAAAATCTCCCCAATCCGAAAATACCATGAATTACCGAATACCTTGTATTCATTTAATTATTAACGCATTTGAATTCAGTCGTTAAAATAATAGGAAATTTTAAACTCTGTTTTATGTCGAGAACCTTATTATGAAATTTCACCTGTTTCTATTCGACTGTATGTAGTTTTAAGAACTGAATATTGTATTTCACTATCATTGTGGTAATTTGCTCCTGCCGGCAAAATAAATATTTGTTTGATAAGACATAAATTACAAGCATGGTAATGGCCCGCAGTTGTTCATAATCCATATCCCATGTTCATCAAGGAATAAATCAAGGAACACAAAGAGTATAACAACAACAAAACACGGATGACGCATCTTATGACTTTTCTCAGACAAAATCATTAGTTTAAGGCATAATATATTTTTATTGCTGATATTCCAAAATTCCATAAATTATGCCAAACAGAGTAAATAATGGGATATTTGAAAGTGTCCTTTAATTACCCAGGACATTAGAGATAATGACTCATGCATTTGACGTTAGAAAAATTAATAATAATTAATTCATATTACACCTATATTTATTTTATAACTCAAATTTAAAGCTATACAAAACTATTTCAACAATAGATGCTTAGTAATTGGTTAATTTGTATAGCGCCGTTTTAGTGAAAAATCACTTCAAGAGCGCAATTAATTTATACGAATCTTATTATTGATTTTATAAAGCTCCAAAGGTCTTTACATATAATGCAGTCTTCTTCTTTCGTATGGTGGGGGGTCAGAGGGGGACATCTAGGTCTGCGAACCATTCTAGGGCCTCAGCCGTCGCCATGTAAACCTCATCGATCCCGCCGGGGAATGAATGGAGCGGGCATTATATTTTCTCATTGCCTCGCAAAACCTGGTCCGCCATACAATTCAGTACATCTTATTTATAATGTGTATTACAATAAAGGTAACGTGGCTAAATCTTCGCTATGACTTGGTATCATTTGTTTGTGGTGTAATGGTTAGCATAGTTGCCTTCCAAGCAGTTGATCGGAGCTTAATTCTCGACCGTGAATTATTTTCGAAATACTCGTTTATTGTTTTTGAATTTTCATCCCGTGCATACAAAGTGTTACATAATAATTTGCCACATTTTTACAACCACTTGCATATTTTTTTTACAGTTCTGGGAGGATTTCAGTATTTTTTTTACTTCGGTTGTATTTTCAAAACTGTACTAATTTTTTTATAAATATTTTGTAATTTCCTCAAAATTTTTTACAATTTTTATTATAAACCATAGAATTTGTTCTTTATGAGTGATTGGTGCATGTTTCAACTTATTTCATATGGGAAGGGGAGTTCTACCTTTTACGCCAGTCCTACTTGAATAGCGGGAAAGGCATTGCTAATTTATTATGAATCTCTTTGTAAGGGTTTAAAATATATGTATATTTTTGAAAAAGAACATAATACTTGCAAATCTAAAGTAAACCTGAAACAGAACAAGACAGAGAAAATAACGGTCAGAACTAAGAATCGAACGCAGGATCACACCGGATAAGCGGGAGTTATTGTTTTGTTATTTAGTTATTTTATGCGAAAATGAACACTTGTTCGTGATCTAATAAAAAAGAACATTTTTACACATAAAACATCACCCGACATTGACTTTGGCTTCAGTTTATGTAGTGTTACAAAAGTAGACTTAAATTACAATAGTTTTATGAAAATGAAATACTTTGAATATGAAATATTTATACACAGTATTTCACTTTTATATAATTAAAATAAAATCAAAGTAATTTGGTAAGTATTGAATATTTTTTACAAAGATATGTATGTTTAAAACCAAATCCATTTTCTCTTTTTTAATTAATAAGTTATTATTGTTTCATTTCGTTAAAATGTCAAACCACTTCTTTAATTAACATACTTTGTTCTAAATACATAATATTCACAGTTCTAAATTACAATAGATGTATTAACACCCTGGTCAATCTTTTAATATAAACACATTTTCAAAGAATGCAAGGCGTAATAAGTAAGATTAATAAAGAGACGCTTAGATGATTTTGGATGTGAATGGTAAATTGGTGACGCCCGAGTAGACATCGCACGATCAAGTGAATCAGATACTTGAGTTGGGCCGTATCAAGAATCAGAATAATAGAAGAGTATGTACAAGACGATGTATGAATGTGAATGAGGCAAGGAATGTCCGTCCTCCATGCCTATCTCGTAGGGAAGCGGCGTGATAGTGAGTTGATTTTTTTTTTAAATGTGAGTAACACAAATTCCAATAATCTATGTTTGGTGACCAGACCTGAATAGCCAGGTACGTCCCAATCATCTTCTTCCACACGTCCATGCATTCCCGCTCCAAGATATCTAAAAGTATGATGTGATATACCTAATCTCTTCGGGCAGTTGGGACTTTTGTGCGGTATTCACAACATTTACAAAAGGTACTTGTCAGACCTTATCTTCACCATCTCCTTCCCCGCACCATCTCTTACCCTCTCCCATCCTCCAAACTCATAACGTACAATCACATTTGGAAATGCAATCAAGTTCTACTGACTTTGAACAGTTGAGATTCTTGTGCGGTTTTAACATAGGTACTCCATTTTGGAATGCTAGTCCTACCGGCTTGGCAGTTGGGTCTCTAGTGTAAAGTGCAACATATTGTCAGGAGAGACTTTCAACATGCCTTCATTGAGCCTTTCTTTCTTTTCAGTAGGTTTTCAGCAGAATCCTTGGAAGCCTTCACCGTCTTAACCTCGCTATCATCCAAAAGGCTGCACTGTTTAAACTTCTTCAAGCAGGACTGCAAGTCTTCCTCGTATTTAATTTTCCAGTATGCGTATTCCTTCTGACTTTCCGTCTTAGATTGAGGTACATAAGCATCCTCCGTTTTCAGATCCTGGTGGTAAAATTCGTACTTGTTGACGTACTTTATTGTTGTTTCGGAAGGAAATGTCTGCCTTCTGGCTGTGGGCTGCATCTGCGTGAAGCTCAGATTCTGCGAAAAAGAAAAAAATACATTAGTTTTTTTAACCCATTGGCCTCAAACGACGCCATCCTGGCGGGTCTGGTGTCGTCGGCTTAAAAACGAAAAAGGGATACATTATTGACATCTGTGTTTAAAATTTTAAATGCCAATCGCTCTGTAGATAGTTAAGCATTCATTTCGTAGTAATTGGCAGGACTCCGTTGGTACAGTTTTTTCCTGATATTTACGATTGAAATTTTGTTATATTTCAGCGTCATTGAATTTTTTTTTAAATAGCGTGTGGTTCGGGAATTGACAAGCTTGTTCGTAAAATGCGTGGTGGGCGGCTAACATCAGCCCAAATTGAAATAAAATATATTATGGTCATAAGTATGATTAATGTAAAACTTTTCTTAATCCAATTATAAAAAAAAGAAAAAAAAATGGGTTTTATGAAAAAAAATATTTTTATATCCTCGTTTAATCATATTATTATTATTTTTTAAAAAACTGCATATATTTTTTGCATACCTTAATTCAATGAACGAGTAAATTTAAAAAAATTGTTTCGTTTGTATGTTTAGTTTAAAAGTTATGTAAGATTTAGTACACCACTGCAGATTTAAAACTTCGGTACAAAACAATTCGGAGGCCAATGGGTTAAAGATAGAAGAAGTCGGGGACGTCCAAAGAAAACAAATTCGAAAGTCAGATTATGTTAAGAGTCATATTATTCACACTCTTGGCTTTCTCAAGTGAATAAAATCTAATGGTTGCTCCTGGCATATAGGCAAAACACATTACACATATACTGATATAATCACGCAAATTCACTACTATAAGCTAAAAACGATGAATAAAGAGAATTCTTACCATTTTTTTTATTTCGTTTGCTTGAACTAGGATTTATGAAGCGAAAAATTATTCGTAAGTGTCCTATTTTTAAAGATGAATTGTAGTTGAGTCTTCCACGTGAAGATTGGTGTAACACAGTTCACGGTGATATATGATGTGGTAGATAGGTATTTATCTCCGTAAACTTCACTACAACAGATATCTATTAAAAAGTATCAAGAAATATGATTGTGGAAAAGTGATTGGTGAAATTAATAAACTACATTAGTTTACTCCACCGATGGCAGAATGGTAATGACTAGAAATACTGAAACTCCCGTATTTAAAGGATTAGTAATTAATCATCTGGGGTGACTCAGGGGGAGGGGGGCAATACCCATAGCGGAAACAATCTGATTGGTGATTACTGATTTTTAAGAACTAGAATTTGGGATATGCTAGGTTTTTTTTAGTTGTGTTTTCACACGATAATTACAGCAGTTGATATGTTCTGTTTTCATGAATTATACTTACGCAATAAAAATAAAATTGTTCCGTTCAACGGCCGCAATCTTCTCAACCGAAAGTCTGTTCTAGAAATCAAAAACAAAGCTCTGTTACGTCAGCAAACTAACCATCCCGTCGTTCCTGGCGGGGGTTAGCAGGGAGATTGTAACATCAAACAATTTAGTCTCTACACATACTATTGCTTCATTCACATTCATACATCGTCTCTCATACACATCCTATTATTTTGACGCTAGATTCGAGTATTAGGTTTACTTGATCACGTGTGTCCCCGATTCCTTCTACTTGATAGTAGTTTTAAAATCTAAATTTATTTATTATTGTAGAAAGCAATCACTTTGTGGTTTGACATATTTGATAAAATAAAATAAAATACTTTTTGTTTAAAACCACGAGTTTTTAATAATATTTAGAACCGACCGGTTTCGCTTTACTCAAGCATCTTCAACGTACAAATTATTACTGTACTATTTATTATTACTAGTAATAATTTGTACCCTGAAGATGCTTGAGTAAAGCGAACCCGGTCTTAACTAAAAATTATTAAAAACTCGTGGTTTTAAAAGAAAATGTATTTTATTTTATTTTATTAAATTTATTTATTTATTCCATAATTTTATACATCCAGGAATAAATCAAGCAACAAAACACAGGGAGCAGAACAGCGTTCAATAACGGATGACGCATTCAATGACTTTTCTGAAATAAAAATCATTAGTGGATCAATTTCAAGTGTCTTTTAATTACCCAGGACATAATGACTCATAAATTTGACGTCAGGGTAATTAATAATACTCAATTAGTATTACATGTATATTTATGCAAATTCAAATTTAAAGCTATACAAGACTATTTTTCTAATAATAACAACAATACATATTTAATAATTAGATAATTTGTATAGGATCGTTTTAGTGAAAAATTACCTCAAGAGCGCTGAACAAATTTATAAAATGTTGTAAAATATTTCACCAAAAAATATAGATATAATATGTCTCTACGCCATCTAGTGGGAAAATTAGCACTTATAAAGCCTTTCCTACAAAAATAAAGTTGGTTATTGTGATGAATCAAGGTCTCTCCCGAGGTAGATGATATAATCCGTCATAGTAGCGCTATCTGTCGGCACAGTCGCATATGAATTACAGGGAACTGCATACAAAGGTGGGGGAGTTTCCTTTAGGGTTGCGACGAAAGAGGAAGGCGTGACTTTCTGACAGGACAAAGGGAATTACAGATAGGGGGCGTGTTTAGGTTTTGATTTATATAGCATCGACCTTGGAACTATTCCCACAAAATGAATAGGTGAACGAACGGGGCTAGGATCAAGGTTAAATCACTTGACATTCTAGGAGTTCACAACCTTTTTTGAACGCATAACTTTACTCGGACGGAGCGAGATTTGGTAGCAACAGGCCTGTTACTCGAGGTTAAAAGAAGTAAGAGGGTTGCCAATTTCAGACACTTGAGAGAGTTGATTTTTGGGAAAATTTCGAACATGGTTCTGCGTCATTTAGTCGGTAATAACCATTATCGAAAGTACTTAATTTTATACGTGGCTTATGGAAGACGAAAATACATTAAAATTAATGTATAGACGCTTGGCAGAGGAATTATGACCGAGTACATACGGGTTTGTTATGAAGGGAACTTGAGACCTCTGATTGATGCGAAACGAGTTGAGGGACGGAGAGAGAAGATAGGCGTGTGACAGAATCATTTGGGCCAACACCCATAATTGCAGGGAGGAATCGTGAAAATTCAGTAATAGTTCTTAAAATGAAACTGGCCAAAGGAATAAACAGGTTATCAAACCGATGCGATCTCGGACGAAAGGCAAAGGGTGAGCGACATGATGTGTACTGGGACATTTCAACTAGAACAAGTACCGAAAAGGCCTTAGGAACTTGGGATAATCAGTGAAAAGTGTGATTATTATACTAAACTACGAAAGGGGAAGGTGAATAAATGTGCAATGTAGGAGGCGACCTTACGCAAGGGACTTATCATACGGAGGAAGGGGAATGGTTGTCAGAAGTGATCGATTCGAGAGGTAAAGGGAGGAACGGACGTGTACAGCATTCAATTCGACAAAAGGCGAGTTGCGAGTTCTATTTCCACACGGGAGAAAGAAGATTAAGGGTAGGCTGTAGGATATATCCACGAAAACGGAAAGTTAATAGGAAAATTTTGATTAGTTACGCGTAAGAGGACGTCTTAGCGCACTAAAGGAAAGGTCATCAGAACACACATCACGGACCAAATAGGAACGCGAAAAATTTAAATTAGAAAAACAGGTCAATTTTGACGGATTATAAGGCACCTGCAGGATGGGGCAAACTTCAGAATTTCACCAGTACGGGCCTGTGTTGTGAGACAGCAGATGCCCATTTTTTCTGAGAAACGCAGAAGGGTAAGTCTGATAAGTTTTAAGTCACACAGAGGATATTGTGCGAGAAATATAAGACCGTAACGCTTCAATAAAGGTTGGATCGCAATGAAAAGCGTAGTTAATTACTGCTATAAGACATCATGCGCGGGCACAAATCGAGATAGTTCGTCACAAGTCGCCGAGGGCTTTTTTAAGGGAGTGTACGCGCCGCGCTAGGAGAAATTATCACTTTGGTCATTATCCTGGACTTAGAGATTTTCTGGTCAAAAACATACAGTTCAATTCAGTGTTTGAAGAAATTAGACTCAGTGTCCTTGACGTAATAATTAAATTCAGGTTGAAAGGTTTAATTGGTTTAAATTCAGTAATTAAAATTAATAAACGCTAAAAATTTCTTCTCGAATAAAGTTGAGCGCGATTGCTATGGATTCAAATAAAGTCACGGATTATAAATGAATTGTATTAAAATTAATAAACGTTAAAATTTCTTCTCGAATAAAGTTGAGCGCGATTGCTATGGATTTAAATAAAGCCACGGATTATAAACGAATTGTAATTAAAATTAATAAACGTTAAAATTTCTTCTCGAATAAAGTTGAGCGCGATTGCTATGGATTTAAATAAAGCCACGGATTATAAACGAGTTGTAATTAAAATTAATAAACGTTAAAATTCCTTCTCGAATAAAGTTGAACGCGATTCTTTTATGTTTTAAATAAAGCCACGGATTATAAACGAGTTGTAATTAAAAATTAATAAACGTTAAAATTCCTAAAAATATTCTTCTCGGAAAATTTTAAACGAAAGTGATAAAACTTTAATTGGGGGCTTCAATGGAGCCTCGGATTAAAGTCAAATTATAACGGAAATCTATATACCTAAGTATCTTGCTACCGCGTTTTGGGCTCGATCGAAGCCGTGTTACAACGAAATTTTTCAATAACTACCAGGTTAGGGAGGAGATATCGAAGCACATTCGTTACGGCCGGTAGAGAGGGTAACACAATAAAAATTAGGAAAATAATGTTGAGGATGTATCAGGTGGAGGTAAAGAAATTATGTATAAGCTCAGGGTAAATCTAGTGATATTCGCGAACACCCCGCCCAAAATGGCAGCGGTTGTGTAAAACCCAACCCGGATGTTGTTATTTAGCGGATAGGGGCTGGGTAAGTGTTTTATTTCCAATTCGATTCAACCAAATTCCCAGATGGACTTGGAACGCGTGATGCTGATATTTGCCGACTGACAGTTACTACTAATCCACTTTAATATGTACATAAAACCAACATGTCAATTTTCAGGATTCCCCGACAAGATCAATATAATTACCCTCAAGCCTTACCCCATTCCCAAATTTACCTCTCGAATAAACTTCATAGTTGGGTAATGTCTGATAGTGTCGCTGCAAATCCGTTTCTCACAAACACGGACTAGACAGAAGGATTTTTTTTCTCACGCTATCACGTGAGAGGGGTTGCCAACGTGGACGAATCAGGCCAACGAAGCGCTGGAGAACTACTCCCCCTAACGGGGCCGTGTAGAGTCGAGGGCGCGAAAGTGGAATGAAGATTATGAAGCCAACTGGTAATGAACGAGAACACGGCCTGCAGTTGGGGCGTTTAGGATGAAGGCACTTTGGACGTCTGTGAAAATCCACGTGGAGGGCGGCGGCGTGAGATGACGTGGGAATAAGTCCGCAGCGCTATCACATTATTCAATGGTGTCGACCGAGGGGCTGATGTAAGCCAACTGGAGCGCTCCCTTGGCGGAATTACAGCAGCTCCTTTGAGGTGAACTGTAGGTCTGACGGCACGTGGGAGATTGAGCTTCATCAGGCAAACCTACACGACACACTTATCGCGTTAGTATCATGATATGGGATGCAATTACCTTCCCCATCTAGACTCAGTAAAGTAGCTCGTCCGGAGGAATGGGCGTTGGAGCGATTTCGGAAGTGGCGTGATGACTTAATTCGCTTTCTCTTGGACGTGAATGCATCCGACAGGTCAGGGTACCTTTATGAAATGGGTCGCCAGCTGTGGGGTATAGTGTAGCCACGTCGGAGTCAGCGTTTGATTTCTGATCACCATCCACCGTTCTCGTATTTGGTCAGCGGAGGAGCCAACGTAATTTGCAAAAAAAAACATTTCGATCACATAGTTTACCCTTCCTCTCCCCCCCCCCCCTCTCATCCCTTCCCTATAAAAGATTAAGTGTCGAATAACAAAATTAACATATGTAAAACAGAATGAAGGCGACCCCGGAGCTGAGATGACGAAAACCGTCGCACTATGCATGTCAACACCATACTATACTAATTTATGCAATAACGAAACTATTTTATGTCCTCGGATTTATTAAAGGTAGGAACGAGCTTAAAAGGAAAGGTTTACAATTGATTACTACTGTATTAGAGTTAGGGGTACTGTAGGAGACGAGAGTAGGCTAAACGCGCGGTCTTATAAGAAAGTTTTTAAAATTTCAATGGTAAAGGGATCATTCACTCTAATTTAAACGAACCAGGATTACCACAAATATATGCATTAATAGCCCGTTCATATCTCATATGAATTTCAAAATCAAAAAATACACAACGCTGAAAAAGGGGCATTATTGCGAATTAAATCTTAAGATCTTCTGCCGTATGTTCCATACGGGGGTCGAAAGACTTAGCTAGGGTTTCTTCTTAAGGTAGTCCTCTAAGGGCGCCACCAACAGCTTAGGAAAATCGAAGGGCAATGACCAGGATTTTACAACATTTTGCAGATCAGACAGGAGAAATAACCATTATTTCAAATAGGTATAAATGTAGAAGGATGGAATCATTACAATTGGCGCCATGTGACCAGGGAGAATTAGAAATACAAGATGAATGATTTCTTATCTATTGAAAAAAAAAAACATTATGACTCGCAAACATAGTTATTAAAACAGGATAAAATAAACAGATTAGACATTCCAATACTAACGAGTATAATATATACGACAACGAAACAAAAAAAACGAGGTCAATAACCCAAGTTCAAAAAAAAAAAAAGGTAGACTGGAAGATAAACAAACCATTAGTATCGTGATTTATGACATTGTAGTTCATTGTACCTCATAACTAGGTCATAGCAAGGCCGATGAATAGGTTACACTGAAAAAAAAAAAGGGACAAAAAAAATCAGGTATAAACGGTTACCCTAGTTCCCGTTAAAAATAATAATAACATTCCATTTGTATTGCACAGGTGTCGTTTCACTTCAAGTACTCATAACTTTATTATTTTTGTAAATGCAAAACTGCGAGAAAAAAAAGTGAGTTAAGTAAATAGATAAAGGAGAAATTTTATTGTGTTACCTAACCTCCGATAAGACAAAGTGATGAATGTACTTCGGAACCAACGATCGTGTAAAGAAGTTGTTGTCGAACGCGGGACCGATGGGAGCGTAACCATTTAACCTAGATAAAGACAAATAGCGTGGATCAACCTAATTTCAGAAAAAAAAAAGGGATACAAATTTATGAAATAATAAAAATAATAACATAAAGTCAGTGCGTTTAAATCATTTCGGTAGGTTTCGGAGAAAAGAGAAGAAATGTCGGGAGATAAACGCCGCACTGGAACGCGACAAAAGAGGGCCGAGGGAGAACTGGAGATGTCGGCTGCCATGGAGAGCACTTCGAGTGGGGCTCCGCAAATGGACATAGGGCAGATAACCCTAATAATTCAACAAGCATTGGGACCATTGGTTAACAGGATTCAGGAAATCGAGAAGCAAAAGGGAGCACCTGTGGCGACGCCCGCCCCAGTGGGAGAGCAAGTCGAGGCGAGGAATATTCTGCAACTCGTGGAGATGTTACCAGCTCAGGAGAAGCCAACGTTTAGTGGAGGTACCCAGAACCCGATTACATTCCTGGAGGACTTGAAGGATTATGCTAGGCGAACGAAGCGGACCGACATCATGATGCAGATAAAGGAGAGTTTCCGAGGAAGTGCACGAAGCTGGATGAAGTTATATTGGAGCCGATGGGAGACTATCGACGATTTCGAGAGGGACTTTCTTGCGAATTTTTGGGGCGATATTCATCAAAAAAATTTACGCAGAAAACTTTCAGACGATATGTGGGACCCAAAAAGGGGTGCATCTATGTTAGCGCACTTTGCCAAATATTGGGAGCTCGCGAAAGCGTTGAAAATCACGGACACACAATCGGGGGTTGTGAACGAAATTATGCGGCATTTCCCTAGAGAAACACAAGCTTTGTGGTTCTCCCGATCGCCAGGAACCGAATTGGACGCCGCCGAGTTCCTAAGGAAGCTAGACAACATGGTTTGCGCACCGCAGGATAGGAATGCTGTTAAGAGAGACAGAGAGGGAAGAGAGGAACACGGGAGGTACAAGGATAATCGGCAAGCAGTGCGGCCTAAGATTTCAGCGATTGAGGGACCGCACACGTCATCCGTCTGCAATATGTGCCGAGGGGCAAGCGCGCAGGCTACAAATAGCACGAACAATACTGCGGCTAGCGAGAAGGCGATATGTTTGGCTGAAGACGCGGGAAACGGAAGCGGGTCGGTCCAGTAGCTCTGGGGATTGCGACTCCTGAAGAAACAAGGGCAGTGACACCGAGGCACAACACAGCCTTAAAAATAATGTTAAAGTATAATTGGGATGCGACAAAGGGATTAGGAAAGAATGAGCAAGGAATAAAAATACCTATTAAGGCAAATAAAGCCGTGCGCAGAGTGGAAAGTGAGGATGTAAGGTGGGAGAATGAGAGAATAGAAGTTGACGCGTGCGTGAATTCCCTGCAACATTTAAGTGACGTATGGAGTGCCGTAGAGATGAGGGAAAGAGAGAGGGAGAGAACAAACATCGGATTCAATACCATATTTGAGGATGAAAACTACAGTGAGATGGAAGGGAATAGTGCGTTACCGCAATTACCCGAGGCTAGGGCACACGTAGATGATATAAAAGTGAATTGTTTGATAGATACGGGCAGTCAGATAACATGTGTCTCGCAGGAATTTTGGGAATGCAACCTGCGTGATCAAGCGCGGTATCCGATCATGCCTGTGACCGCAATGCAGATTAAAGGCGCGATGGGACAAAAGAGTATGAAAATATCTCGCTTAGTCCTAATACCACTACGTTTTGGGGAGATTCAAATTAACACGTCATGCTTAATAGTACCGAAATTAATTAGGCCGATTATTCTGGGGATAAATTGGCTAGATAATTATTCAGCTGAGGTGAAATGCGGTAGCAAAAGGGAGCTAGTGATTACGACAGAACGGGGTAAAACGAAAATAGAAGTATTAAATTCCGGGGTCGTGAAAATCGAGCCAAGTAAGCAGTTTTGTGAGGAGGCTGTACATGACACCGCCAATTCCGTCAACGTCATCGAAGGTAGCGCAGGTTTAAAAGATGTGGAAAGTCTCGAACGGAAAATAGAAAACGCCGTGGCCGGTTTATCTATAGATCCGGAAAAGGGGGAGAAGCTGAAAATAGTTTTGAACAAACATCGTAGCGTTTTCAGCGAAAGACCGGGTTTAACTGATAAATATACACACATTATAAAAATGACTGACGAAACTCCATTTGTGAAGAGATCGTATCCGGTCCCATTCGCTTATAGAGACAAGGTAGACGCGAAAATTAGTGAATTAGAGACCTTAGGCATAATCAGCAGGGAAGCCACCCAGTTTTCGAGCCCGTTGACGTTTACCCTGAAAAAGGACGGTTCAGTTCGGATTTTACTTGACGCGCGGGAATTAAATTCTAGGATGCAAGCCGAAGTGGAGAAACCGCCGTTGACATCGGAAATCTTGCAGCGGTTCCACGGTGTGAAACATATAACTACTTTAGACATCAACAATGCGTATTTCCAAATACCTATTAGTAAGGAGAGCCGAAAATACACCGGTTTCGTGTACAACGGAAAGTCCTTTGTTTATAGAGTTTTACCGCAAGGCTTGAAGACGTCCGTCGGGTCATTTTCGCGCGCAATGGACAAGATACTAGGCCCAGGAGTAAGAGATTTTTGCGCAAATTATTTAGATGACTTGGTCATATATTCGTGCGGAGATTTCGAAGAACATCTGGAGCACGTTAGTGTAGTTTTAGGGAGGTTGCGTGACGCCAACATGACTTGCAAGTTAGAAAAGTGCCAGTTCTTATTCACAGAAGTGCGGATGTTAGGACATATAATAACACCATACGGTATACAGATGGATCCCGAAAAAATTTCTGCGATAAAAAACTTCCCTGCGCCCAAGAGGGTAAAACAAGTGAGAGGATTCCTAGGCTTAGTGAACTATTATCGAAGGTTCGCGAAGAAGTACGGCGAGGCCACACGAATATTGTGCGATTTGTTACAGAAAAATAGGCCGTGGAGGTGGACCGATAAAGAACAAGAAGCATTTGACAATGTAAAATCATTATTTGTAGAATCTGTAGTATTGCATCACCATGATCCAAACAGCACCTATTATTTGCAGACTGATAGTTCTGGTTTCGCGATAGGGGCGGAATTATACCAACTAGATAGCGATGGTAATCACCACGTCATCGGGTTTGTCAGCAAAGCACTGTCGGGCGCCGAATTAAAGTGGACCGTTTCGGAACAAGAACTATATGCCATAATATATTCATTACATAAATTCGAGACCTATTTGCGCGGCGTACGTTTGGTGATAAGGACCGACCATCAGGCTTTATCATTTTTAAAGACTTGGAAGATGTATAGCGGGAGAGTAACGCGGTGGATACTTTACCTAAATCAGTTTAATTTCAAAGTGGAATACGTAAAGGGCAAAGAAAACATCGGGCCCGATATTTTATCACGTTATTCAAGCGATGCCGTACGAATACAGGAAGAGAAGGTAGATTGTCCCGAAGTCGCTTCATTCGTGGTTAATGGGAAACGATTGATAAAATCACACTTAGAAAATCTAGAACTTTTGCAGAGACAAGATGATTTCCTTGGGGAGATAATCAGACACTTAAAAGGGGGTCTCCATAGCCCGCCCACGAAAGGGGTAAATAGGTATCTGAAAAATTACAAATTAGGAGGTAAAACGCTTTACTACAAAACGGGAAATTATGGTACGGTACTGGCAATACCAAACGGTTTGACAAAAGGACTGGTGGAACTAATACATCAGGAAATCGGGCACGCCGGTGGCCTTAAGACGGGGCGGGCATTGAAAAGTAGATATTTTTGGCCGGGTATGACTAAGCAAATAAAAACGGCTATTAAGACTTGTCGTCTTTGTCAATTGGCGAAGCGCGAAATTCGGCCAACGGTGGGACCAGGACGTTCGATCATAACTCAGGAGGTAGGTGAGCTCGCAATGGCGGACCTATATGGACCATTACCGAGAAGCATTGGGGGGGTGCGATTTATCTTCGTAATACAAGACTCATTCAGTAGGTACATTCAATTATATAAACTTAAAGTAGCGAGTACCAGGACGGTATTGAATTGCGTAGAGCGGTTCATAAAGAAATTAAGGGTGGATGCGCTATTAACGGACAATGGGTCTCAATTCACATCTAGAAAATGGGATCAGGGTTTAGAACGGTTAGGTATAAAAGTTATGCATACATCAGTACGGAACCCCGGACCAAATATCACGGAGAGGGTGAATAAGGAGATGGGACGGATTTTCAGAATATATTGTCATGAGAAACATACCAAGTGGCCGATGATCCTCAACGACATAGAGAAAACATATAATAACACAGTGCATTGTACGACCGGATTCTCACCGAACGAGGTAGCTTTTGGGAAATCACCGAAGTATAGTTTAGACAAATACATGCGCGAAAGCGTTATACCAAAATTAACAGCTGAAGAGGTAAGAGGTGTGGTACGAAAAAATATTGTCAATAGCGCCGAGAAGAGGCAACAATTTTATAATATAGGCAAAAGGTTAGTTACATACGAGATAGGCACCTTGGTAAAGCTCAAACGGTCCACGCAGTCAAACTTATTGAGAAAGGAAATAAAGAAGTTCGCGTTAATATATGAAGGACCTTATGTAATTGCTGCCGTCCCATATAATAACACCTATACGCTGGTCGACCCCAAGACGCGGGAGATAAGGGGGGATTATAGCGCCTTACACCTGGCAAGATATTACCTTAGCGAGGCAGAAAAGCAACCGAAACAAATAGATTTGATTGAAATCGACTGACAGGGGATAGGCATGTTATGTTAGAAAATAGTTCATTTTACTAATTTAGGTTTCTTGTAATCGCATTATAAGTATAAGGTAATTAATATATCATGTTAGAGAATAGTGTCTTGGTGAGGTTTAGTTTTATGGTCGGACTCTGAGGTTATATTCTTATGATCATGTTTAGAATATTTTACTACACCAACGCTGAGATTTAAGGTACATATAGGGAAAGGAGAAAAATTCGGAGTTGTCTTTCCTCAACTTTTCTAGGCTGCGTAGGAGTTAGTAAAGGATAAAGGGGCTTTGAGATGATACGTTAAATTTAGGCAATCTTGTTACATTAATTTTCGTTTAAGGGATTTTGCGGAAAAGGGAGGAGAAACACTTCGCGAACAATCTAGCTAAATGTCACTAGGAGGGGGGAGGTGAAAGAGGAAGAAATGGTGAAAGAAATCATGAACAAGGACCACAAGGGGAGGGCTGAAAGAAAGGAATGATAGAAATATTTAAGAAAAAAAAAATAATTTAAAAACATGTATACCAAATGGAATACGGGCAGGTTGGAAATATATACATAGATATGTATATATAATTTTCTTCTAAATCAATAAATTTATATAAAAGCATTTGTGAGACACTCACGTATTCATAAGGAGGTCGCAATAAGCCTAGACGACACTCAAATCACATACACCAACCTTCCGTGAGCCATATGGTCAAGTAGGACCGCGAGATTTAAACAATCTTTGATTTGATCATATGTAAAGGAGGTTCTGGTCCAACTAGGTTGAGAACCACTGGGACACGCGAGTCGAGGGGCGTGTCCAATACAATAAACCAGATTTAACCCTATTCAGATTTTATTAAGGCTTTATTGATAACCAGCCACACATAAGGACTAATATTTATTAAAGAAAAGAAAAAAGGTTAAAGTCACGCGAAGATTCAAAATGGTGGGCAAATCAAAGATTGCGTACTTTTCGGTAGAAACAATTAACAGGTAAAGGTGAAGAACAGTTGTTTCAGGTTTTAGGGAGGAACGCTTGAAAAAAAAAAACAGGAAAAAAACCCACATGCAAAATAGCTACGCGTTTTAAATAGATTCAAGTTGCGTGCATGTATCATCATGAAAAAAACCACATACAACCAAAACTTCAGTCAGGTACCCATAGAACTTTGCTTAGGCCTTTGAGGGTGCAACAAAATTAGTCATAAATCTCCCGGAGAGATAAGGGATGACAGGGTCCCATGTGTATTTAAGAGGAAACTCGGTTATTAGCGGAGCGCCTAGAAATGAATGCAAAGTTACGGGTTTGGTGACAAATGAGACCGTGTTTCGCCTTAATGAAATCACGAGTGGTAGGAAAAGACAGATGTGTGAGTGGCATTGTACCTTACGTTTGTTTAAAAGCATTTGAGTCAAGACACGTACAGGGGCGGACTTCGTGAGAAGAAAATAAGCAAAAAATTAACGGAAGATTGAAAAAAAAAAACAGATGAAGAAAAGTTACCTATGTTTAGGTCTAATCCCACCGACTAACACCTGTAGTCTTACCCGCTGGATTTAGACCTATAGGGAGGCTGTGATGAATCAAGGTCTCTCCCGAGGTAGATGATATAATCCGTCATAGTAGCGCTATCTGTCGGCACAGTCGCATATGAATTACAGGGAACTGCATACAAAGGTGGGGGAGTTTCCTTTAGGGTTGCGACGAAAGAGGAAGGCGTGACTTTCTGACAGGACAAAGGGAATTACAGATAGGGGGCGTGTTTAGGTTTTGATTTATATAGCATCGACCTTGGAACTATTCCCACAAAATGAATAGGTGAACGAACGGGGCTAGGATCAAGGTTAAATCACTTGACATTCTAGGAGTTCACAACCTTTTTTGAACGCATAACTTTACTCGGACGGAGCGAGATTTGGTAGCAACAGGCCTGTTACTCGAGGTTAAAAGAAGTAAGAGGGTTGCCAATTTCAGACACTTGAGAGAGTTGATTTTTGGGAAAATTTCGAACATGGTTCTGCGTCATTTAGTCGGTAATAACCATTATCGAAAGTACTTAATTTTATACGTGGCTTATGGAAGACGAAAATACATTAAAATTAATGTATAGACGCTTGGCAGAGGAATTATGACCGAGTACATACGGGTTTGTTATGAAGGGAACTTGAGACCTCTGATTGATGCGAAACGAGTTGAGGGACGGAGAGAGAAGATAGGCGTGTGACAGAATCATTTGGGCCAACACCCATAATTGCAGGGAGGAATCGTGAAAATTCAGTAATAGTTCTTAAAATGAAACTGGCCAAAGGAATAAACAGGTTATCAAACCGATGCGATCTCGGACGAAAGGCAAAGGGTGAGCGACATGATGTGTACTGGGACATTTCAACTAGAACAAGTACCGAAAAGGCCTTAGGAACTTGGGATAATCAGTGAAAAGTGTGATTATTATACTAAACTACGAAAGGGGAAGGTGAATAAATGTGCAATGTAGGAGGCGACCTTACGCAAGGGACTTATCATACGGAGGAAGGGGAATGGTTGTCAGAAGTGATCGATTCGAGAGGTAAAGGGAGGAACGGACGTGTACAGCATTCAATTCGACAAAAGGCGAGTTGCGAGTTCTATTTCCACACGGGAGAAAGAAGATTAAGGGTAGGCTGTAGGATATATCCACGAAAACGGAAAGTTAATAGGAAAATTTTGATTAGTTACGCGTAAGAGGACGTCTTAGCGCACTAAAGGAAAGGTCATCAGAACACACATCACGGACCAAATAGGAACGCGAAAAATTTAAATTAGAAAAACAGGTCAATTTTGACGGATTATAAGGCACCTGCAGGATGGGGCAAACTTCAGAATTTCACCAGTACGGGCCTGTGTTGTGAGACAGCAGATGCCCATTTTTTCTGAGAAACGCAGAAGGGTAAGTCTGATAAGTTTTAAGTCACACAGAGGATATTGTGCGAGAAATATAAGACCGTAACGCTTCAATAAAGGTTGGATCGCAATGACAAGCGTAGTTAATTACTGCTATAAGACATCATGCGCGGGCACAAATCGAGATAGTTCGTCACAAGTCGCCGAGGGCTTTTTTAAGGGAGTGTACGCGCCGCGCTAGGAGAAATTATCACTTTGGTCATTATCCTGGACTTAGAGATTTTCTGGTTAAAAACATACAGTTCAATTCAGTGTTTGAAGAAATTAGACTCAGTGTCCTTGACGTAATAATTAAATTCAGGTTGAAAGGTTTAATTGGTTTAAATTCAGTAATTAAAATTAATAAACGCTAAAAATTTCTTCTCGAATAAAGTTGAGCGCGATTGCTATGGATTCAAATAAAGTCACGGATTATAAATGAATTGTATTAAAATTAATAAACGTTAAAATTTCTTCTCGAATAAAGTTGAGCGCGATTGCTATGGATTTAAATAAAGCCACGGATTATAAACGAGTTGTAATTAAAATTAATAAACGTTAAAATTTCTTCTCGAATAAAGTTGAGCGCGATTGCTATGGATTTAAATAAAGCCACGGATTATAAACGAGTTGTAATTAAAATTAATAAACGTTAAAATTCCTTCTCGAATAAAGTTGAACGCGATTCTTTTATGTTTTAAATAAAGCCACGGATTATAAACGAGTTGTAATTAAAAATTAATAAACGTTAAAATTCCTAAAAATATTCTTCTCGGAAAATTTTAAACGAAAGTGATAAAACTTTAATTGGGGGCTTCAATGGAGCCTCGGATTAAAGTCAAATTATAACGGAAATCTATATACCTAAGTATCTTGCTACCGCGTTTTGGGCTCGATCGAAGCCGTGTTACAACGAAATTTTTCAATAACTACCAGGTTAGGGAGGAGATATCGAAGCACATTCGTTACGGCCGGTAGAGAGGGTAACACAATAAAAATTAGGAAAATAATGTTGAGGATGTATCAGGTGGAGGTAAAGAAATTATGTATAAGCTCAGGGTAAATCTAGTGATATTCGCGAACACCCCGCCCAAAATGGCAGCGGTTGTGTAAAACCCAACCCGGATGTTGTTATTTAGCGGATAGGGGCTGGGTAAGTGTTTTATTTCCAATTCGATTCAACCAAATTCCCAGATGGACTTGGAACGCGTGATGCTGATATTTGCCGACTGACAGTTACTACTAATCCACTTTAATATGTACATAAAACCAACATGTCAATTTTCAGGATTCCCCGACAAGATCAATATAATTACCCTCAAGCCTTACCCCATTCCCAAATTTACCTCTCGAATAAACTTCATAGTTGGGTAATGTCTGATAGTGTCGCTGCAAATCCGTTTCTCACAAACACGGACTAGACAGAAGGATTTTTTTTCTCACGCTATCACGTGAGAGGGGTTGCCAACGTGGACGAATCAGGCCAACGAAGCGCTGGAGAACTACTCCCCCTAACGGGGCCGTGTAGAGTCGAGGGCGCGAAAGTGGAATGAAGATTATGAAGCCAACTGGTAATGAACGAGAACACGGCCTGCAGTTGGGGCGTTTAGGATGAAGGCACTTTGGACGTCTGTGAAAATCCACGTGGAGGGCGGCGGCGTGAGATGACGTGGGAATAAGTCCGCAGCGCTATCACATTATTCAATGGTGTCGACCGAGGGGCTGATGTAAGCCAACTGGAGCGCTCCCTTGGCGGAATTACAGCAGCTCCTTTGAGGTGAACTGTAGGTCTGACGGCACGTGGGAGATTGAGCTTCATCAGGCAAACCTACACGACACACTTATCGCGTTAGTATCATGATATGGGATGCAATTACCTTCCCCATCTAGACTCAGTAAAGTAGCTCGTCCGGAGGAATGGGCGTTGGAGCGATTTCGGAAGTGGCGTGATGACTTAATTCGCTTTCTCTTGGACGTGAATGCATCCGACAGGTCAGGGTACCTTTATGAAATGGGTCGCCAGCTGTGGGGTATAGTGTAGCCACGTCGGAGTCAGCGTTTGATTTCTGATCACCATCCACCGTTCTCGTATTTGGTCAGCGGAGGAGCCAACGTAATTTGCAAAAAAAAACATTTCGATCACATAGTTTACCCTTCCTCTCCCCCCCCCCCTCTCATCCCTTCCCTATAAAAGATTAAGTGTCGAATAACAAAATTAACATATGTAAAACAGAATGAAGGCGACCCCGGAGCTGAGATGACGAAAACCGTCGCACTATGCATGTCAACACCATACTATACTAATTTATGCAATAACGAAACTATTTTATGTCCTCGGATTTATTAAAGGTAGGAACGAGCTTAAAAGGAAAGGTTTACAATTGATTACTACTGTATTAGAGTTAGGGGTACTGTAGGAGACGAGAGTAGGCTAAACGCGCGGTCTTATAAGAAAGTTTTTAAAATTTCAATGGTAAAGGGATCATTCACTCTAATTTAAACGAACCAGGATTACCACAAATATATGCATTAATAGCCCGTTCATATCTCATATGAATTTCAAAATCAAAAAATACACAACGCTGAAAAAGGGGCATTATTGCGAATTAAATCTTAAGATCTTCTGCCGTATGTTCCATACGGGGGTCGAAAGACTTAGCTAGGGTTTCTTCTTAAGGTAGTCCTCTAAGGGCGCCACCAACAGCTTAGGAAAATCGAAGGGCAATGACCAGGATGTTACAACATTTTGCAGATCAGACAGGAGAAATAACCATTATTTCAAATAGGTATAAATGTAGAAGGATGGAATCATTACATTATTTACAGGTGAAAAATATACTAAGCAGTAATTGTTGATTGAAGTAGGTACTAGTACATATTGAGTTATTTGGCGGGCTGGAAATAAGCCGACGTAGCTCAGTGGTTCAGAGCACCTGACCGGACATAAATTTGTATAACAAGTAAATGTTACGCATCATCATCAACTCTCAATAAAAAAAATATGGAAGACATAAAGAAAAAGAAAATAAAATGAAAATAAAGGTTGCAACTGGGACTCGAGTCTCTAGTCTTAACTGGCGTCTTTACCAATTGAGATTTTGCCACCTAATTATGTAATCAAAATAAATAGTAACGCAATACCATTTGTTCAATTATTTCCCTTATATTTTGGCTGCAATATTTTTGAGTGATTAAATTTATGTAGGACATGTTTTGACATTCTATAAGAATCAATATTAAATTTATTGGGATTTAATTTAATGAGATTTACTGGTTTTCATAAGTATTCAATTTGGAGGTGAATAAGGGTACCGCCATCCCAGAAACCATTTATTATATAACCAATACCTCTAACTTAGGTCACCTCAAGTGTTCCGTTAAGTTCCGTGGCTTAGCAGGGTGCTCAAGTTCATGTGAGGAGGTTTTGTCTTGTCGGCGGATTGAACCGCTTAACCTGTCCAGCAGGATACCTATCAATTCCTCACACTGTTCTCTTCCCAAAACTTCCATTCATTTTCCTTCACATACAGCATCTCTAAAGATGACTTGGCTTCCCGAATGGATATTTGTTTTTTTAGCATTATCCTAATAAATTAAATAAGTATGGTACACAAACTACCAAGAAGTGTGTGCCAAGACCGAGTTGTTGATGGTTAGTTAGTTACGTAATTTCTTTAAGTTATTTATCTACTTACGTAAAGAAAGTGTAATACATATTTATCGCAGTAATAACAAAAAAAAGAATGAGTCACCAACAAAATTTCCCACAGCAATTATGTAGGTACCTAAATTATAGTTCTCAAGTCATTAGTTGACTGTCGTTGAATTCCTAACTTTCCTGGAATTACCCATGCACATTAACATTAATGACTTATTTTATTGTTTTCAATCTCCACATAAACAGCCAAGTAAATGATATACCTATCGATATTATATTTTTCTTCTTCTTCAATGGCGCTACAGCCCATTTCGAGCCTTGGCCTCCTTTAACATGAGCCTCCACCGCCCTCTGATATATTATTATATTATTTACATTTATTCTTTTCTTAACGTCCATGTTGTATTAGTTGATGTTATACACGCTCATGTGAGCTGTTTATTATTTCTCGCTTTTAACTTATCTTTTCAACTCGACATATACTTATTATAAACCGACCGATAATATCTCATCTATATTAACTCTTATAATATAGTATAATCATATATATATTAATAGATTTATGATACTAAATCCAAAATGCATCTCTGTTACCCTGACGTGAATCCTACTTATATTTTTCTATCATTTCCCTCTAATTTCTCATTTTCTTCATCGTATTCTATTCTGGTCGAGGACCCATGACCTCATGACCTCATCCGCTCAAGCCGCCTCCGGGCGTCCCGGTTCTGCGCTCCCTCTGCGGCTTCCGTCCATAGCAGGCCCAGGCGTCTCTCGTTATTTCTCCCAAAATACGTGTTCTAATTTTTATTTTCACTATTCAGTGTGCTAACACTGCTAACATGATAATCAAGTTATTTTTAATGTCTTCAGTTTAAAATCTGATTCATTGACTTTGAACCTAAGCGTAATTTTAAAAAATTCCGAACTGATTATTAGAACAATTACTTACGTATTTAAGTACTTACCTATAAAATCATATTTTTTACAGAAAACTATTTAAATTGCCATTTACAAAATTGGAACTTTTTATCGAGAACTCAGACCATCCCGTGATTTATGTCAACACCTTCACGAAGCATCTTCTCAGTTCTGCTTATTGAAAATTTCAAAGTCGTATCAGGTATTATAAATATATTTAGATTGCTTAAAATCTGCTTTCGATAATATATATACAGGGTGTCCGTAAACTAGAGGTACAAGCGAGAAACCGGTTAATTTACGTAATTTAGAAAACCCAAAACAATTTGTTTTCTAAAGGATTAAAAGTTTTAGAAGCCGGGTCAAAACGGTCTCGATCGGGTACTAGAAAAGATTTACGTACAGTTTCTCGCTTATATAGTTTCTAGATACCATGTATAATGTTATTTATGAATATTTCAAAAACGATTATTAAAGTTGAATCAACGAAAAATAATATCTAGTTAAAGTCTTCAGATATATTTATTTATTTTTATAGTCAATATGCTTGTCGGGAGAACAAGATTCAATATTATAGGAGAAGAATTATTTCTTGTGGGCAGGAAGATCAATCTAAGATGTCACTATCTTAGATAGTCATAAGGTGAACTGAAGGTGTTGAAAGGTTCTAACACAGCTGTACGATCGCGCAACAAACTAAAAAAGTTGGCATATTCCTCTCTTCGTTGCTTTAGGGAGTAAAATCTGAACATGCCCAGAGGAAAGTGTATCATCTTCAGGTTTTTCAGAAAGAGGCTATTCTCATCGCCTCTTCGCCGTCCAGCCGTTCTGAATGTACCTATACATCAACTTCCCTGCGTTGTTCATCTTCTTGATCTATTCCGTCTCAATCTACTTGTTCCATTATCGCATTATCTGCAGGCATCTTATTTGGCAATGACTGGCAGAAGATGAGAGAGAGTTCTCAGGTTTCTCATGTATCATGCCGGAGAAGCTATTTCCTCCCCTCTTAACTGTTTAGGGTCTGTCTTTTATCAGCTTCTCCGCGTCCTTCATCTCAGTAATCCATTATGTTTTGTGGACTGTCAGTCTCATGTTCTCCTAATTCTTCATCTACCTGCTCCATTGGTTCCTCATCTTCCACTACATAAACCTTTACCACTTTTTCTCGCTGGTGAACCAACCAGACATGTTCTTCCACCGGTTGTCGCTCAAATTCATCCTCGTAAAACCCTTCTTCTATTAGTATTCTGAATGGTGGTCGTTTAGCAGGGCGATACTGAGAGTATCTACCACTCTGGAACAAGTGTAAACTATAAACGTATTCTTACACACCTACCTATTTATAAAAAAATATATTAATTAAATTGTGTTTATTTCTGCGTGGCGGGCTTCAATCCCGTTGAATTTGTCTTAATCATAAATCGTCTGAAAATCTCGGCAGAAAAGGTAATTGCTGGTTATAGAATGAATTTTCATCACTTGATAGTAGATTTGACGCTAAATTTATTTATTTATACTGTGACTTTATCCGTCCAGGAATAAATCAAGGAATACAACACAAGGAGTAGAAAATAATTAATAACGGATGACGCATCCAATGACATTTCTGACAAAAAATCATTAATGGTTCTATAAAAATCAGAAAAAGTGAAATTCTAAAATTTCATAAATTATGACATATCAGAGTAAGTAATGGGATAATTCAAGTGTCCTTTAATTACCCAGGACATTAGACATAATGACTCATACATTTGACGTCAGGGTAATTAAAAATTCCTAATTAGTATTACAAGTAAATGCTAAACCAACTCGTATTTAAATATGAACAAAATTATTTCATTAAATAATATATAAAGTAATAATCTTATTACCTGTGTACAAACACACAGAAACACCTATCAATAGTTAGTATTTATATTTATTTTCATAATATTTAGTTATTTACGATGTGGACCGTTAATTGAGTAGGTATCTTCTTTTTGAAAAGTCGTAGATCGACCATGGAAGCATTTGCACACTCTTACAATGAAGGCCTTTAATTCAATTCAGTTTGAGAGGCAAATATGGGTACCGCCATCCCAGGAACCATTTGTTGTATAACACCTCTGACTTAGGTCACCTCAATTTCCGCGACTTAGCAGGGTACCCGGGTTCATGAGGGGAGGTTTGTTTCTTGACGGCAGATGCGTGAAAGAAGCTGATTGTAGGAGACCCTTTGACCTCTCCAGCGGGATATATATCAACCATTCATACCTGTTCCCTTCGTAGAATTTTCTCTCCTTTTTCTTCACATACGACTTGGCTTGGAGTCACCCATAAAATTTCCCATAGCTATTTTCATTTGAATAAAAAACAAATAACTTTGTTTACATCACTTTAATATATATTACCTCTACATGTTTCATGAACAACGTATAGGTTATATATAGTAAAATGATATTCTAATAAATAATGACATCACAAAGTGATAAGCTTTGAGAAGAAGTTTTCTTCGTAAAATTAGCTATTATCAGTTGGTATTCGGATATTCTTTTATTCAATGGAAATAATATGTAGGTACCTAAATTATAGTTCTCAAGCCATTAGTTTAATTAGAATTCAGACAAGCGATACTTACCTATAATATAATATTTTTAACAGAAAATGATTTAAATTGCCATTTACAAAATTGGAACTTTTTATCGAGAACTCTTACTATCCCGTGAGTTAAGTAATCACTTCTTATAAAGTGATTTTTTTTTGTTTCCAGCAATAGACGCTAAATTTTAGTAACTTTAGTAACCTTCACGAAGCACCTTCTCATCAGGTATTAGAAATATATTTAAATTGCTTAAAATCTGCATTCGATAATATATACTCGGGGTCCGTCAAGTAGAGGTACAAGCGAGAAACAGGTTAATCTAAGTCAATCAGAAAACCCAAATGGATTGATCTGATATATTTTTAATGTTTTCTGGCAACTAAGGGATTAAAAGTTTAAGCCGGGAACGGTCTCGATCGGGTACAAGAAAAGATTTAGGTACAGTTTCTCGCTTATATAGTTTCTAAACACCATGTATAATGTTATTTATGAATATTGCAAAAATTGTGTTTAAAGGGGAATCAACGAAAAATAATATCTTTTTAAAGTCGTCAGGTATATTTTTTTTTTTTAGAGTCATATACTTGTCGGGAGAACAAGAGTCAATATACTCGCCAGGAGAACAATAATTTCTTGCGGGCAAGAAGATCAATCTAAGATGTCATTGTTTCAGGTGAACTGAAGGTGTTAAAAAGTTCCAAAATAGTTGTACAATCGCGCAGCAATCTATAAAAGTGAGCATATTCCTCTCTTCAGAGCTTTAGAGAAAGTGTGTCATCTGCAGGTTTTTCAGAAAGAGGCTATTCTGGTCCCCTCTTTGCTGTACATCCGTTCTGAATTTCTGAATCAACTTCCCGGCGTTGTTCATCTTCTTCTGTCAATCTACTTGATCCATTAGCGAATTATCTGCATGCATCATATTTGGCAATGACTAGCAGAAGATGAGAGAGTTTTCTCATTCATCATGCCGGAGAGGCTATTCCCTCCCCTCTTCACTGTTTTGGGTCTTTTATCTGCGTTTAAAGTCTTTTATCAGCATCAGCTTATCTGCATCCGTCATCTCAGTAATCCACTATGTTTTGTGGACTGTCAGTCTCAGGTTCTCCTAATTCTTCATCTACCTGCTCCATTGGTTTTTCATCTTCCACTACATCAACCTCAACCACTTGTTCTCGCTGGTGAACCAACCAGACATGTTCTTCCACCGGTTGTCGCTCGAATTCATCCTCGTAAAACTCTTCTTCTGTTACCAGCTCGTGTTCTTCGTAAGCCTCTGGATTGAGAATTGGCTGATATCCATATGCGTGTTCAAAGGCTAACCTATTGTAGTGCATTATTTCGGCGTAATCCGTCGGCGGGACTCTCTTTTGCCTTTTCACTCGCATCTCCACGATTTTTTGCATGATTTCACTATCGTTAATACTAGGTTCATCTACATAGGGTCCGAATTCCACTCTGAGGCTTTGACCCATGTGGGTTCCTTCATAGCCATTCTCCTGGCAACTTCCTTGTGCGTTAAATCTGCACATCGCCGCAGAAAGTTTTAAGATTAATCTGTGAACAAAAAGAAGGATTATATTAGTAAACTCATATTGACCTGTATGAAATCAGAGTATTTAGTGATTGAAAAATGAAATGTTGGGATAATTTTTTAAAGAATATAGTTTTTGGATGGTTGAAGGTTTACGTAATGTAATGTACGTTCAAAGGTTCCACCCAAACGATGCCCGCAGAGGCGTCTTGTAGGTGGAACCATTGAACAACAGACACAAATAAAATTCAAAAACAAAATTAAATAAGTATAATAAAGTAGGTACTCACCAAATATTAAAAGACTGAAAACTTCAGGTAATCACAACAGATATTAAATAAATTATTTAATAATTGCAACGGAGATCTGCGCTCAAACAAATAGTATCACAGAATATATTTATTTTCAACGTTTAGTGTTTGATAAAATTAAATGTTGAGCAGAGTGATAATGTAACTTGTTGACGGAGTGTCTGGGTATGGTTTGAGAACCACTGGAACAGCCCTTTATACCCCCGCTTCAACCCTTAATTACCACATCCCCGTGGGGGGCGTACTGGCTTAGTCATCGCGAGCCACAGCTTGGGAATTACCCGAAACCACTGAATCATTTCTTTTAGTAATTTATTTATTTATTTATTTAAACGCCCATTGGGCTTTTACATACATTGTTATTAGTGTTATTACATTAACTATGTGACATTTAAAAGTTTACGTACATATATAAATAAAATAGTTATTATATCTGTAGTACATAAATGTTTTACAAATAATACAGAATACCATTATGGAGAACAGTTTTTTTTTTACTTACTTAGAAAAATAAATGGATTGAAATTAATCAGCATTTATAGGGACTTAAAATCATATTCGAATTGTTATTTAAATTACAATATTAATTTGTAAAGTTAAAACATATATATTAAAGTTAAAAAGTCATAAAAGAAAAGAGTGAAAAAACAGAAGCTAAAAAATGGGTTTTTCACTATGGAGTGGAGAAGTCATACATTTCAGCAAAGTGTTTATGTAGATTTTGTTTAAGCACTGCTACGGAATCTCTAAATATATCAACAACATTACCAAATTTATTACCAAAATTTTGTATTCGATTTAACGATATGTGCGCATGATAAATAGATTTGAAATTGTCACAGAAAAAGGTGAAATTTTGTCTCGTATTTTTGGAAGGTACAAATAATTTTATTGTGGCAAGAATTTCAGGGCTGTCGATTCTATAATTAATAATTTTATTTAGTAGAACAAGGTCGGAGATAATTCGCCTATCTGATAGCGTAATCAAATTTAGTTGATGCATGAGTTGGATATAATTTATATTTTGGATTGGAATATTCAGTTTAAAGTTAATTAATCTTAAAAATTTGTGTTGTACCCTTTCAATATTGTTGGAATGTACTTTATAAAACGGGGACCAAATAGGCGAATTATACTCTACTTGACTTCTTACTAAAGATGTGTACAGTGTGTTCAAACATTCTAGTGACTTGAAGTCACATGCGGTTCTACATATAAAACCAAGCATTTTTAGGGCTTTATTTGTGATTTCATTTATATGCGGATTGAATGTTAACTGTTCATCAAATATAACACCCAAGTCCCTGATTTGAGTGACAGCTGTCAATTTTACATTATTAAGCGAATATTCATAAATTGTATGATTTTGTATTTTACAAAAACGAATGACCTGACATTTTTTAATATTAAGAAACAGAGAGTTGATGATGCACCAACGATATAGTTTATTTAAATTAAGTTGCAAAGTATAACAATCGTCTAAACTGCGTATTGTTTTATATATTTTCAAATCATCTGCGAAAAGAAGAACTTCTACATCTTTAAATATGCTAACAATATCATTAATAAATAACAAAAAAAGAATTGGTCCCAGGTGAGACCCCTGAGGGACCCCACTTGTGGCTTCGAAAATGTAAGATTCCACAGATTTTATTTTGACACATAGCTCTCTTTTACTAAGATAACTATCAATCCAACTTAACAGATTACCCTTGATACCCAACATACTTAATTTTTGTACAAGGATATGTCGCCTTACTTTGTCAAAAGCTTTGGAAAAATCAGTATATATTGAATCCACTTGATGCTTCAAGGCAAGAGAATCAGTTATGTAATTTTCGTATATGATCAAGTTACTTAGGGTTGATTTACCTGTGATAAAGCCATGCTGGTTGGGTACAATAATATTATTAATTTGTTTACATATTACATCTAGGACTAACGATTCAAATAGTTTGGGAATAGCGGACAATATACATATTGGTCTGTAGTTTGATACATCGCTTTTATCTCCCTTTTTATGAATAGGCGTAAGATAGCTTTTTTTCCACTGTTTTGGAAAACACCCTGACGACAAAGACTTATTAAATAGTAAAAATAATGGATAAGTCAAACTGCGAACACAAGATTTTAAATATATTGGAGGGAAACCATCCGGTCCAGCGGATTTATTAGTATCTAATGCTTTTATAGCCTTTTCTATAGCGTTTATTTCAATAAAACAATGGTTTAGGTTAAGTGATTCTTCAAGTGATATATCATTTGGGATTTCATTATCGGTAATATTATCATCATAAACACTTTTGAATAAATCTGCAAAAAGATTGACAATGCCTTCGGTATTATCCGCACAATTGTTATTCAGATACATAATATTTGGTAAACTACAATCATTTTTTCGCTGAGCATTAGAAAAGTTCCACAATTTTTTAACATTATCATGAACCTCCATTTCTATTAAACTAATATAATCATTATAACATTTTTTAGACAATTCTTTGCACTGCTTTCTTATGTTAGTAAACATTATATAATCATCGACGTTTCTAGATTGCTTATATATTCGGTGAGTTTGTTTTTTTAGTATAAATCAATTATTTTAATTCTTTTGAAAACCATGTAGGGTAAAGGGATGCAATACAATTAACTTTTGGAACATGGCGTTCTTTTGAAGTGTTTAGGATTGAATAAAATTGTTGGACTTGATTCACAATAGTGTTTTCATCTTCTAGAAATGACCAGTCTATATGGTCAAGATAATCAATTATATTTGGGTAGTCAGCTTTTTTAAAATTGTACGATGAAGTTTTTAATTTCTGCAATTTTCTAGACTCATTTGTGATAATAATATCTAACGCGGGATGGTGTTGGTCTAAAGGTAACAACAATTCATCCGATTGTTCTACCACTGTACTTAAGTCACTAAAAAATACTAGGTCAAGCATTCGGTTATAAGAATTATGCACTTTATTTAACTGTTTTAGTCCTAGGAAAAAAAGACATATCAAGCATTTCCTTAGATTTGACACACTGCACTTCTGTTTCGTTAATAATCACTTCATTGCTCTTATCGAAAGACCAGTCGATTTTCGGAAGATTGTAGTCGCCTACAATTATAAATTTGGCTTTAGGATATTTATATTTTAGTGTTTCTACATCCTCGATGTGGTTCTTGTATATTTGCAGATCTGACATTGGTGGAATATAAGTACAAGCGATAGTAATGGATTTTATGATTTAACCTTTATTAATGTCATCAAGTTTAATTTACAGAATTTCATATTAGTTTTTTTTGTAACAGAATATTTAATTTATTTTAAAAATATCAATAAATTTATTAACATGTTCTGCCGTGTAATTATTATTACGCGTGACAGCTATTTTCATTACACCAAATTAATAATTTGTTGATATTCTCTTGAAGAATGTTGCAATGGTAAATATGTTTAATAGTTCTATACATTTTGAGATCATCAGCAAAAAGTAAAAACAGATACATTATGATTTTTTTTCGTAAGATCATTTATAAACAAGATAAATAAGTTATTACGCGTGACAGCTGTTTCGCCCTCTGAAGGCATTATCAAACTGGCGAAACAGCTGTCACGCGTAATAATAATTACACAGCAGAACTTGTTTAAAAATAAACTGTTTTTATAAACCCAATAACAATATTATTGAATATATAAAAAAAATAAAATTAAAATGGAGTTCTACAAATTAAACTTAATAACAATAAATAAAGATAAATAAGATTGGGCCAAGGTGGGAACCCTGCGGAACTCCACATGTTGCATTAATTTTATCCGACAGGTAGGATTTTATTCTAATATTTTTTTGCCGTCCAGTAAGGTAGTTTTCAAACGAGGCTTATAGATGTATCTCGTTTGAAGTTTGCAAAAAAGTTTTGAGCGCTCGGTCGTCATAAAAATATGGTATAATCGCTGACATCTAGGTGGATTAATTGGCTTTAAACCGCAGTAACCAGTTCATATGTTTCTATATAAATATTTTAGGAATGGTATTAATTAAATAATATCGTGAATGTATATATATATGACACCTATCACTCGAGTGATTTGTCAACATTGAATCAGGATATTTCCAAACTAATTTTATATTTTTATATCGTTATTTTAATATTCAAGGAATAAATTAACCAACAAACGCATAACAACCAATAACAGATGACGCAGCCATCCGTCCAAAGAAAAAATAATTAGTTTCGAAGTTACAAAATTTAAACCTCTCAGCCAATAAAGTTCATTGCTGGTTTAGGATTAACCTTCATCAGTGTATTTACAAACTAATTTTATCTTTTTATACCAAAAATGTATTCTTCAAGGAACACAAGGAGCATAACAACAACAAAAAACGGATGACGCACCAATGACTTTTCTCAGAATAAATCCTTAGTTTAAGATGATACATTTTTAGGGTTGATATTCCAAAATTTCATAAATTATGACGAAGTAATGGGATATTTCAGAAAGTATGAATTACCCATGACTCATATATTTAACGTGAGTGTAATTAATAATAAATAATTAGTATTACATGTATACACTGTAACGGACGTAGTTGGCCACATTATTTTATTTCATAACAATATGTTTTATATTTATAAAATGTGCCTACCCCACGCCACTGGCAAAATCACCACTCCCCGCCACTGGTCATTTTGTTCCAATTTTCAGCCCAGGCGGCTTGAAAACTTTGACCCCGAACGGCATCGATACCGCATCGCGCGTCTATCATTGCCGAGCGGATCGATGTTCAAGTTTTTCTATGTAAAATTTACGAGGAAAAATCAATTTTTAAATGTTGCAAATGTCTGTATTTTACTTGTACATCTTCTCGGCAGTAGTCAAATAAACACTATTTGCTATGTACTACCACTGAGGAGATATTAAAAAAGCTGTTTTTCACATATATGTATAACCATTTTTGAACAATATTTTTTTAACTTTTTTTCGTGTACAAAAATCCAGGAACCTCGTAGCATAGTGAATCTTATCTCTATCTGAGCGCTATGTTCTGGGGGACCTGGGAAAAATACTAACTTAACGATATTTTACAAATTTGATTGCTTTAAGATCATTTTTACACATTTATTTACAAACTTTTCTTATTTTTTGTCGTATCTTGACAAACGAAAAATCTAGTTGTCAAGATACACATTTTTATAACTACTATGCATTCAAACTATGTAATTTTTATTCATGTAAGCCTTCAAAATCTTTTCAAACTCACAAATTTAAGCGACTACCTTCGACTATGCTACCGGCAAAATGAATATGCAACATTTTGCCGGGGCATATATTATATATTACTGGCGCGGATAGAATCCCCCACCACTTTTGGACTCGCAGCCCAATGTCGGGTGCGAGTCATGCTTATTGCATATAAGCAGCCACATAAAAAATAAAAATTAGTTCATCTTTACCACCGACACCAAGCGTTTTATTTATCAACAAGTGACTCCTGCCCACCATCTGCCTCACCTCGCCAAGTTTTCTGCTCCAAACCTGCTGGTGTTACCTCTTCAAGACCAGCCGGCCCTTCTCTGGAAAACCGCCAACGCCAGAAGCGAGCAGAGACGAAAGCACACCCAGTGCCCAACATTCACCAAGCCTGGGTACGGGAGGCAGATTCATCATAAATATTTCTACTTTCATCATCATCGGCCGTAAAGGAACATTCTCATCGGTTGAAGACACGGTTTGGAACCGGCGCCCAAATCTACAGTCTTGTGCGGACTCCCGTCCAGTGCAAAACACAGTAAAATTAATGACTTATTTGATGGTTTTCACTCTCCACACAAACGCCCAAATAAATAAAGTACCTATCGATATTATATTATTTACATTTAATCTTTTCTTAACTTCCATGTTGTATTAGTTGATGTTATGCACGCTTATTAGAGCTGTTTGTTATTTACACAATTCTTTTAAACACCTTCCTTTAAGCATTTACTGTGTACCTAATGGTAATTTTTCGTTTCTTTTATTAAAATCAAAAGCCAAAAGGCGTTAATTATATATAAATAAACAAATCTCTGATACTAAATCCAAAATACATCTCTGCTACCCTGAGGTGAATCCTACTTATATTTTTCTATCATTTCCCTCTCATTTCTCATTTTCTTCATCGTATCCTATTCTGGTCGAGGACCCATGACCTCATGACCTCATCCGCTCAAGCCGCCTCAGGGCGTCCCGGTTCTGCGCTCCCTCTGCGGCTTCCGTCCATAGCAGGCCCAGGCGTCTCTCGTTATTTCTCCCAAACTAGGTGTTCTAATTTGTATTTTTACTATTCAGGCTGCTAACATCAGGTATTATATATATAAATTGCTTAAAATGTGCTTTCGATAATATATACACGGTGTCCGGAAACTAGAGGTACAAGCGAGAAACCGGTTAATCTACGGCAAATAGAAAACCCAAAAGAATTAATATTATATATTTTTTAATGTTTTCTGGCAACTAAAGGATTAAAAGTTTAAGCCGGGTCTCGATCGGGTACTAGAAAAGATTTAGGTACAGTTTCTCGCTTATATAGTTTCTAGACACCATGTATAATGTTATTTATGAATATTGCAAACATGATGTTTAAAGGGGAATCAACGAAAAATAATATCTTGTTTAAGTCGTCAGGTATATTTATTTATTTTTAGAGTCATATACTTGTCGGGAGAACAAGAGTCAATATACTCGCCAGGAGAACAATAATTTCTTAGTTGTACAATCGCGCAGCAATCTATAAAAGTGAGCATATTCAACTCTTCAGAGCTTTAGAAAAAGTGTGTCATCTGCAGGTTTTTCAGAAAGAGGCTATTTTGGTCCCCTCTTTGCTGTACATCCGTTCTGAATTTCCGAATCAACTTCCCGGCGTTGTTCATCTTCTTCTGTCAATCTACTTGATCCATTAGCGCATTATCTGCATGCATCATATTTGGCAATGACTAGCAGAAGATGAGAGAGTTTTCTCATTCATCATGCCGGAGAGGCTATTCCCTCCCCTCTTCACTCTTTGGGGTCTTTTATTTGCTTTTAAAGTCTTTTATCTGCATCAGTTTATCTGCATCCGTCATCTCAGTAATCCACTATGTTTTGTGGACTGTCAGTCTCATGTTCTCCTAATTGTTCATCTACCTGCTCCATTGGTTCTTCATCTTCCACTACATCAACCTCAACCACTTGTTCTCGCTGGTGAACCAACCAGACATGTTCTTCCACCGGTTGTCGCTCGAATTCATCCTCGTAAAACTCTTCTTCTGTTACCAGCTCGTGTTCTTCGTAAGCCTCTGGATTGAGAATTGGCTGATATCCATATGCGTGTTCAAAGGCTAACCTATTGTAGTGCATTATTTCGGCGTAATCCGTCGGCGGGACTCTTTTTTGCCTTTTCACTCGCATCTCCACGATTTTTTGCATGATTTCACTATCGTTAATACTAGGTTCATCTAAATAGGGTCCGAATTCCACTCTGAGGCTTTGACCCACGTGGGTTCCTTCATAGCCATTCTCCTGGCGACTTCCTTGTGCGTTAAATCTGCACATCGCTGCAGAAAATTTTAAGATTAATCTGTGAACAAAAAGAAGGATTTTGTTAGTAAACTCATATTGACCTGTATGAAATCAGAGTACTTAGTGATTGAAAAATGAAATGTTAGCATAATTGTTTAAAGAATATAGTTTTTGGATGGTTTAAGGTTTGTGTAATGTAATGTATGTTCAAAGGTTCCACCCACACGATGCCCGCAGAGGCGTCTTGTAGGTGGAACTATTGAACAACAGACACAAATAAAATTCAAAAACAAAATTAAATAAGTATAATAAAGTAGGTACTCACCAAATATTAAAAGACTGAAAACTTCAGGTAATCACAACAGATATTAAATAAATTATTTAATAATTGCAACGGAGATCTGCGCTCAAACAAACAGTATCACAGAATATATTTATTTTCAACGTTTAGTGTTTGATAAAATTAAATGTTGAGCAGAGTGATAATGTAACTTGTTGACGGAGTGTCTGGGTATGGTTTGAGAACCACTGGAACAGCCCTTTATACCCCCGCGTCAACCCTTAATTACCACATCCCCGGGGGGGGGGTACTGGCTTAGTCATCGCGAGCCACAGCTTGGGAAATACCCGAAACCAGTGAATCATTTCTTTTATTAATGGATTTTATGATTTAACCTTTATTAATGTCATCAAGTTTAATTTACAGAATTTCATATTAGTTTTTTTTAACAGAATATTTAATTTTTTGTAAAAAAATCAATAAATTTATTAACATGTTCTCGTTCTGCCGTGTAATTATTATTACGCGTGACAGCTATTTTCATTACACCAAATTAATAATTCTATGATATTGTCTTGAAGAATGCTGCAATGGTAAATATTTTTAATAGTTCTATAAATTTTAAGATCATCAGAAAAAAGTAAAATAGATACATAGATACAGTATTAGTTCTATAATCAACGTGAACGGTCGCGCGCAGCGAAGTAAAGTATTGTCGCAAAAATTGCAAGCGCTGCCGAGCGCCGAGCGATTTGCGCCGAGCGCAGCGATTTAACACATTATGGACACGGCCATTGATAATATAAAAACTGAAATACAAAAAATTACAACAGTGAAAGATTCGAAAGCAAAAACGAACCTAGAACAAAATGTTTATATATTAGAAGAGCTTTGGAAAACTGAAAAAATTAAACACCAAAAAGAAATAATCAAACTACAAAAAAAAATTATCGAAAATTACGAAGAACTTACGAAGAAAATTGAAAAAGTCGTAGAAAAAAACAATAAAATACCATCTTACGCGCAAGTTCTAACAGCAAATAAAAAAGAAATTTCAAAAGAAGAGAGGTTCTCAATAATAATATCATCAACTAAAAAAACAACAAAAGCTGCAGAAATATGTGATAAGATACAGAAAGACATCAAACTAGACCAACTTAAAATTGGAATAAATGGATTAAGAAAAACAAATAAAGAGCAAGTAATCATATCCTGCCCAAAAAAAGAATATACCAACACTCTTACGGAGGAAATTAAAAAACTCAATTATAACTTAGAAATAAATGAAATAAAAAAGAAAAAACCCAAATTAATTTTGAAAGGACTCAAATCGAACTTGACGGAAGAGGAAATAGTAAATGGGATACTCACACAAAACGAAGGGATTCAAGACATTGTAACGAAAAACGAAGAAAATAAAATAAATTTGATTACTGAAATAAAATACAAACATTCTAAGAAATACCAACGTGGTACTCGGGATCAAGAAGATGAAGAACAAAACAAATTCTCGAACTATATCGTGGAAACCAGCGGTACAACACGAAAAAATTTGCTATCCTTAGAAAAGATAAATATCCAGTACCAAAGGGTTAACATAGTGGATTGTGATCCTTTAACCCAGTGCTACCACTGCTGCAAATTCATGCACACAACCGCCAGATGCCTAAATCGAATGAATCCATCGGTGTGCCCGCATTGCACGGGTGATCATACTTTTGCTAAATGCCCTGAAAGAGAAAAAACACCGGTTTGTGCAAATCGCACATCGCAAAATAAGAAATATGGCGAGAAAAATAAAACAGACCACACAGCTTTCAGTAACTTATGTCCCTACAAAAATAAAATGCTGAAAGTAGCAAGAGACAGAATAGACTTCGAAGAAAAATGACAGAATTTTTATATAACGCACTAGACGAAAAAAATAATATTGACGAAAAAACACATAGCAGCTATCAAGAATATCGTACCGACCAAAACGATCTCAATCTCAGTCCTTTAATTCTACACATGAATATAAGAAGTTTGGAACGAAACATGGATGAATTTTTGACAACAGTAAATAATGATCTCAGGAAGCTTGCATTGTGTTAACGGAAACACATTCAAGTGGCGAAGTGGCGTACTATATACCGGGATATACCTGTGTATCTACTACAAACCGAATTAACAAAAACAGTGGAATCGTTATGCTCCTACAAAATAATTGTGACATATTGTGCGAGGAAGAAATTAATGTGAATGGAACAAACTGCTTACATGTACAAATGAAGTGTTATAACAAAAAAATTGATATTATCTCTCTATACAGAACGCACTCGTCTACTGTAGGTTTGTTTATAGAAGAATTTAGACATGTGTTATTAAACTACAGAAACGCGAATAAAATAGTTTTAGGTGACATTAATTTAAATATATCGCACGATTATACATCGAACGATAAAGATAATTACTTAAATATGATGGCGGAATTGAATTATGTGTCGTGTATTAACTCTTACACCAGAAACCTCAATGGGCAACGTCCATCATGCATTGATCACATTTTCACAAATATCAAGGATATAAATAATTTAAACTCGGGAATTATAAAAACCTCAATTACCGACCATTACATGACTTTGCTACATTACAATTCAATAATACCTCAGGCGATAAACCAACATTGCGGACAAACTGCTAATAATAAGAAAGAAATATCTATTGTTAATATCGAATCTTTGAAAAATAAATTGTCATCGGAATTATGGTTAGATATTCTCCGAAGTGAAAACGTCAACAAGTGCTGTAAAATATTTGAAAATAGATTAACAAACTTTATAAATGATTCAAAAAAAATTATTCCAAAAGGAAATACAGCAAAATTTCGTAAAATCAAACCGTGGATAACACATGGGCTTGTTGTGTCCATAAGACACAAAGAATGGCTTTATAAAGAAACAAAAAAAAACCACTAGACATTAAATTAAATGTTAATTTTAGAGAATACAAAAATAAATTAACCACGCTCATAAAAAACACGAAAGAAATTTATTATAAAAACAAACTTGATGATTCTGAAAATGACAGTAAGAAAGTTTGGAATATAATCAATGAAATCATGGAAAATAAACAAAAAACCAAAAGTAATACTATTAAGAGTGTAATACAAAACAATAACATAATTAACTGTATTGAAGAACCTAAAAAAGGAGCAAACGCTTTTAATGATTTCTTTGCAAATATAGGAAAGAGTCTAGCAGAAAAAATTACCGTGAAAAAAAAAATAATATGTATATTGAAAATTTTCCGAATATAGAAACTAAACTTGAACTCTTCGAACCAACCAATCCGTCTGAAATTTTACAAATTATATCAAAAATGCGAGGTGGTTCTGCTCCGGGATTTGACGGTCTCACCGTAAAAACACTAAAAATCATTAAAAATTATGTTTCTACACCAATCTCTCATATTATAAACAATAGCTTTAAGACAGGAGTTTTCCCGAGCACGTATAAGAAAACCATAATCTCTCCAATATTTAAGTCCGGTAGCCCGGAGGACATTTCTAATTATAGACCCATTTCACTCTTATCTAATATATCGAAAATTTTTGAAAAAATTGCTAAAAAAAGACTAACTGCATTCTTAAATAAAAACAAAATTATAAATGAAAATCAATTCGGTTTCACAGAGGGAAAAAGTACCCAAGATGCCATTGCAAAAATTTGATCTAGTATTCAGAGTACCCTGGACAAATCAAATAAATGTATAGGAATTTTTATTGACTTAAAGAAAGCATTTGACAGCATTTCCCATGAAAAACTTATATTAAAATTAAAAGAAAATGGCATTGACCACTTAGCCCTTAAATGGATAGAAAGCTACTTAACAGAGAGACCTCAAATTGTAAAATTAAACCAAACTTTTAGTACACCACTAACAAGTACATTTGGCATTCCTCAAGGCACGGTCCTCGGACCATTACTATTTTTAATGTATGTAAATGACATTTTCCAACAGAAAATCAAAGGTGAATTAATCTCTTATGCTGACGATACTGTTTTATTAATAAAAGGTCAAACATGGGAACTAGTCAACAAACTTGCAAATGAATGTATTAATATCTTAAAATCATGGTTTGATAATAACCTACTCACACTTAATGCTAAAAAAACAACATATGTATTATTTTCACTACAAAAAATACCTAAACACGAAGTAAATATCATAATCCATGATGAAAATTGTGACAATATTAACTGTGAACTACTTAATGCTATGTGTAGTGTAATTAACTCTTCTTCTGAAATCAAATATCTTGGTGTGATCATCGATGAAAATCTGAAATGGAAAAGCCATATTAGGGAGTTAGTAAAGAGAATAAGGAAATGTATATATATATTTGTTAGGTTAAGAAATATTTTAAATGTGAAAATACTAAAAAATGTATATTATGCTCTTGTCCACTCCCTGCTTATTTACGGAATCATAGGTTGGGGAGGATCTTATAAAAACAACCTACACTCAGTAAAAGTCTCGCAAAAAATTATTATAAAAGTAATACTTAAAAAAAACTCTACTTTCCCAACAAAATTGCTTTTTAAATTGTTTCCAGTACCAAATATTGATGATATATTTAAGCAAACTTCCATTATAAAAATGTGTAAAGAAAAAAATAACACAGAATATCAAGAATTTTATAAGCTCATGAGAAATGGAAATCAATTTATTACGCCAATCTTTAAAACAACTCAAATGCAAAACCATTATATTTACCAAGCCATAAAAAACTACAATAATCTCCCTTCCGAATTGCGCTGTATTACGAACCAACAAGAACAAATAAATAAAATCAAACTTTTTTTCCAAAAAAACTTACATTAAACAAAAATAAAAATATATATATACAGGGTGTCCGGAAACTCGTAGTACAAGCGGGAAACTGGTGAATCTACATCACATTTGGAGTCGATTTTGTAGTTTTTTTTTTTTTATTTGAGCTTTCGTTATCGAGTAAATCGAGTTTGAAGTTGATTTTTTTTTTTTTTTTAATCAAATTCTTATAAATTATTACTGAAGATCAAAGTACCCAACTAATTAAAACTATTTGAAAGTAAAACAAATGAAGAAACTCGGATTTGAAGCATTATTTTGAAATCACCCTTCATTTAACCCGGTGTAATCATAAAATATTTCTGCTCTGCAGGGTTAAAACATCTGTTATACAACCCTAAACACCAGAAAAAACTTTAACCCTAAAATAGCCGAAAAATATTTTTTTTTGGTTTTTTTTTTTTTTTGAAAATGCTCAAATCAAAAAACTTTATGTTTTTTTGGGTTCCCCATGTGGTGTAGATTCTCCAGTTTCCCGCTTGTACTACGAGTTTCCGGACACCGTGTATATATATTTTTTTATTTTTGTTTAATATAAGTTTTTTTGGAAAAAAAGAAAAAAAACTTATATTATTATTATTATATCTCATTATGAATTATGAATCTAAGTAAGAATCGTGGCTCCCTTATCAGGCACAAGAGCTCCTCTTTTCTGATAAGGTATACATGACCATATATGAACCTTAATATTATATTTTGCAAAATATGTATGTATTAATGTAACCCATATGATGTATATTAAAATAATAAAAAAAAAATTAAAAAAAAACATCATGAATTTTTTTCGTAAGATCATTTATAAAAACAAGATAAATAAGATTGGTCCAAGGTGTGTACAAATATATAATATTAATTCTTTTGGGTTTTCTATTTGCCGTAGATTAACCGGTTTCTCGCTTGTACCTCTAGTTTCCGGACACCGTGTATATATTATCGAAAGCACATTTTAAGCAATTTATATATATAATACCTGATGTAAGCAGCCTGAATAGTAAAAATACAAATTAGATAACCTAGTTTGGGAGAAATAACGAGAGACGCCTGGGCCTGCTATGGACGGAAGCCGCAGAGGGAGCGCAGAACCGGGACGCCCTGAGGCGGCTTGAGCGGATGAGGTCATGAGGTCATGGGTCCTCGACCAGAATAGAATACGATGAAGAAAATGAGAAATGAGAGGGAAATAATAGAAAAATATAAGTAGGATTCATGTCAGGGTAGCAGAGATCCATTTTGGATTTAGTATCAGAGATTTGTTTATTTATATATAATTAACGCCTTTTGGCTTTTGATTTTAATAAAACAAACGAAAAATTACCATTAGGTTCACAGTAAATGCTTAAAGGAAGGTGTATAAAAGAATTGTGTAAACAACAAACAGCTCTAATAAGCGTGCATAACATCAACTAATACAACATGGAAGTTAAGAAAAAAATAAATGTAAATAATATAATATCGATAGGTACTTTATTTATTTGGGCGTTTGTGTGTAGAGTGAAAACCATCGAATAAGTCATAAATTTTATAATGTATACATGAAATACTAATTATGTATTATTAATTACACTCACGTTAAATATGAGTCATGGGTAATTAATACTTTCTGAAATATCCCATTACCTCGTCATAATTTATGAAATTTTGGAATATCAACCCTAAAAATGTATCATCTTAAACTAAGGATTTATTCTGAGAAAAGTCATTGGATGCGTCATCCGTTTTTTGGTGTTGCTATGCTCCTTGTGTTACTTGAAGAATAAATTTTTGGTAAAAAAAGATAAAATTAGTTTGTAAATACACTGATGAAGGTTCATCCTAAACCAGCAATGAACTTTATTGGCTGAGGGGTTTAAATTTTGTAATTTCGAACCTAATTATTATTTTTTTTGGACGGATGGCTGCGTCATCTGTTATTGGTTGTTATGCGTTTGTTTGTTAATTTATTCCTTGAATATTAAAATTACGATATAAAAATATAAAATTAGTTTGGAAATATCCTGATTCAATGTTGACAATTCACTCAAGCGATAGGTGTCATATATATATATATATACATTCACCATATTATTGTAACCATAAACACCATATTACAATAAAATCCTACTTGTCGGATAAAATTAATGCAACAAGTGGAGTTCTGCAGGGTTCACACCTTGGACCAATCTTATTTATCTTGTTTATAAATAATCTTACGAAAAAAATTCATGATGTATCTATTTTACTTTTTTCTGATGATCTTAAAATTTATAGAACTATTAAAAATATTTACCATTGCAACATTCTTCAAGACAATATCATCAAATTATTAATTTGGTGTAATGAAAATAGCTGTCACGCGTAATAATAATTACACGGCAGAACGAGAACATGGTAATAAATTTATGATTTTTTTTAAAAAAATTAAATATTCTGTTAAAAAAAACTAATATGAAATTCTGTAAATTAAACTTGATGACATTAATAAAGGTTAAATCATAAAATCCATTAATAAAAGAAATGATTCACTGGTTTCGAGTATTTCCCAAGGTGTGGCTCGCGATGACTAAGCCAGTACCCCCCCCCCCCGGGGATGTGGTAATTAAGCTTTTCTCAGAATAAATCCTTAGTTTAAGATGATACATTTTTAGGGTTGATATTACAAAATTTCATAAATTATGACGAAGTAATGGGATATTTCAGAAAGTATTAATTACCCATGACTCATATTTAACGTGAGTGTAATTAATAATACATAATTAGTATTTCATGTATACATTATCAAATTTATGACTTATTCGATGGTTTTCACTCTACACACAAACGCCCAAATAAATAAAGTACCTATCGATATTATATTATTTCAATTTATTTTTTTCTTAACTTCCATGTTGTATTAGTTGATGTTATGCACGCTTATTAGAGCTGTTTGTTGTTTACACAATTCTTTTATACACCTTTCTTTAAGCATTTACTGTGAACCTAATGGTAATTTTTCGTTTGTTTTATTAAAATCAAAAGCCAAAAGGCGTTAATTATAAATATAAATAAACAAATCTCTGATACTAAATCCAAAATACATATCTGCTACCCTGAGGTGAATCCTACTTATATTTTTCTATCATTTCCCTCTCATTTCTCATTTTCTTCATCTTATCCTATTCTGGTCGAGGACCCATGACCTCATGACCTCATCCGCTCAAGCCGCCTCCGGGCGTCCCGGTTCTGCGCTCCCTCTGCGGCTTCCGTCCATAGCAGGCCCAGGCGTCTCTCGTTATTTCTCCCAAACTAGGTGTTCTAATTTGTATTTTTTACTATTCAGGCTGCTTACATCAGGTATTATATATATAAATTGCTTAAAATGTGCTTTCGATAATATATACACTGTGTCCGGAAACTAGAGGTACAAGCGAGAAACCGGTTAATCTACGGCAAATAGAAAACCCAAAAGAATTAATATTATATATTTTTTAATGTTTTCTGGCAACTAAAGGATTAAAAGTTTAAGCCGGGATCTCGATCGGGTACTAGAAAAGATTTAGGTACAGTTTCTCGCTTATATAGTTTCTAGACACCATGTATAATGTTATTTATGAATATTGCAAACATGATGTTTAAAGGGGAATCAACGAAAAATAATATCTTGTTTAAGTCGTCAGGTATATTTATTTATTTTTAGAGTCATATACTTGTCGGGAGAGCAAGAGTCAATATACTCGCCAGGAGACCAATAATTTCTTAGTTGTACAATCGCGCAGCAATCTATAAAAGTGAGCATATTCCTCTCTTCAGAGCTTTAGAGAAAGTGTGTCATCTGCAGGTTTTTCAGAAAGAAGCTATTTTGGTCCCCTCTTTGCTGTACATCCGTTCTGAATTTCCGAATCAACTTCCCGGCGTTGTTCATCTTCTTCTGTCAATCTACTTGATCCATTAGCGAATTATCTGCATGCATCATATTTGGCAATGACTAGCAGAAGATGAGAGAGTTTTCTCATTCATCATGCCGGAGAGGCTATTCCCTCCCCTCTTCACTCTTTGGGGTCTTTTATTTGCTTTTAAAGTCTTTTATCTGCATCAGTTTATCTGCATCCGTCATCTCAGTAATCCACTATGTTTTGTGGACTGTCAGTCTCATGTTCTCTTAATTCTTCATCTACCTGCTCCATTGGTTCTTCATTTTCCACTACATCAACCTCAACCACTTGTTCTCGCTGGTGAACCAACCAGACATGTTCTTCCACCGGTTGTCGCTCGAATTCATCCTCGTAAAACTCTTCTTCTGTTACCAGCTCGTGTTCTTCGTAAGCCTCTGGATTGAGAATTGGCTGATATCCATATGCGTGTTCAAAGGCTAACCTATTGTAGTGCATTATTTCGGCGTAATCCGTCGGCGGGACTCTCTTTTGCCTTTTCACTCGCATCTCTACGATTTTTTGCATGATTTCACTATCGTTAATACTAGGTTCATCTACATAGGGTCCGAATTCCACTCTGAGGCTTTGACCCACGTGGGTTCCTTCATAGCCATTCTCCTGGCGACTTCCTTGTGCGTTAAATCTGCACATCGCTGCAGAAAATTTTAAGATTAATCTGTGAACAAAAAGAAGGATTTTGTTAGTAAACTCATATTGACCTGGATGAAATCAGAGTACTTAGTGATTGAAAAATGAAATGTTAGCATAATTGCTTAAAGAATATAGTTTTTGGATGGTTTAAGGTTTGTGTAATGTAATGTATGTTCAAAGGTTCCACCCACACGATGCCCGCAGAGGCGTCTTGTAGGTGGAACTATTGAACAACAGACACAAATAAAATTCAAAAACAAAATTAAATAAGTATAATAAAGTAGGTACTCACCAAATATTAAAAGACTGAAAACTTCAGGTAATCACAACAGATATTAAATAAATTATTTAATAATTGCAACGGAGATCTGCGCTCAAACAAACAGTATCACAGAATATATTTATTTTCAACGTTTAGTGTTTGATAAAATTAAATGTTGAGCAGAGTGATAATGTAACTTGTTGACGGAGTGTCTGGGTATGGTTTGAGAACCACTGGAACAGCCCTTTATACCCCCGCGTCAACCCTTAATTACCACATCCCCGGGGGGGGGGTACTGGCTTAGTCATCGCGAGCCACAGCTTGGGAAATACCCGAAACCAGTGAATCATTTCTTTTATTAATGGATTTTATGATTTAACCTTTATTAATGTCATCAAGTTTAATTTACAGAATTTCATATTAGTTTTTTTTAACAGAATATTTAATTTATTTTTAAAAAATCAATAAATTTATTACCATGTTCTCGTTCTGCCGTGTAATTATTATTACGCGTGACAGCTATTTTCATTAGACCAAATTAATAATTTGATGATATTGTCTTGAAGAATGTTGCAATGGTAAATATTTTTAATAGTTCTATAAATTTTAAGATCATCAGAAAAAGTAAAATAGATACATCATGAATTTTTTTCGTAAGATCATTTATAAACAAGATAAATAAGATTGGTCCAAGGTGTGAACCCTGCAGAACTCCACTTGTTGCATTAATTTTATCCGACAAGTAGGATTTTATTGTAATATGGTGTTTATGGTTACAATAATATGGTGAATGTATATATATATATGACACCTATCGCTTGAGTGAATTGTCAACATTGAATCAGGATATTTCCAAACTAATTTTATATTTTTATATCGTAATTTTAATATTCAAGGAATAAATTAACAAACAAACGCATAACAACCAATAACAGATGACGCAGCCATCCGTCCAAAAAAAAATAATTAGGTTCGAAGTTACAAAATTTAAACCTCTCAGCCAATAAAGTTCATTGCTGGTTTAGGATGAACCTTCATCAGTGTATTAACAAACTAATTTTATCTTTTTTTACCAAAAATTTATTCTTCAAGTAACACAAGGAGCATAGCAACACCAAAAAACGGATGACGCATCCAATGACTTTTCTCAGAATAAATCCTTAGTTTAAGATGATACATTTTTAGGGTTGATATTCCAAAATTTCATAAATTATGACGAGGTAATGGGATATTTCAGAAAGTTCTAATTACCCATGACTCATATTTAACGTGAGTGTAATTAATAATACATAATTAGTATTTCATGTATACATTATAAAATTTATGACTTATTCGATGGTTTTCACTCTACACACAAACGCCCAAATAAATAAAGTACCTATCGATATTATATTATTTACATTTATTTTTTTCTTAACTTCCATGTTGTATTAGTTGATGTTATGCACGCTTATTAGAGCTGTTTGTTGTTTACACAATTCTTTTATACACCTCCCTTTAAGCATTTACTGTGAACCTAATGGTAATTTTTCGTTTGTTTTATTAAAATCAAAAGCCAAAAGGCGTTAATTATAAATATAAATAAACAAATCTCTGATACTAAATCCAAAATACATCTATGCTACCCTGAGGTGAATCCTACTTATATTTTTCTATCATTTCCCTCTCATTTCTCCTTTTCTTCATCGTATCCTATTCTGGTCGAGGACCCATGACCTCATGACCTCATCCGCTCAAGCCGCCTCCGGGCGTCCCGGTTCTGCGCTCCCTCTGCGGCTTCCGTCCATAGCAGGCCCAGGCGTCTCTCGTTATTTCTCCCAAACTAGGTGTTCTAATTTGTATTTTTACTATTCAGGCTGCTTACATCAGGTATTTTATATATAAATTGCTTAAAATGTGCGTTCGATAATATATACACGGTGTCCGGAAACTAGAGGTACAAGCGAGAAACCGGTTAATCTACGGCAAATAGAAAACCCAAAAGAATTAATATTATATATTTTTTAATGTTTTCTGGCAACTAAAGGATTAAAAGTTTAAGCCGGGTCTCGATCGGGTACTAGAAAAGATTTAGGTACAGTTTCTCGCTTATATAGTTTCTAGACACCATGTATAATGTTATTTATGAATATTGCAAACACGATGATTAAAGGAGAATCAACGAAAAATAATATCTTGTTATGGTCGTCAGGTATATTTATTTATTTTTAGAGTCAATATACTTGTCAGGAGAACAAGGGTCAATATACTCGCCACGAGAACAATAATTTCTTGCGGGTAGGACGATCAAGGTGATCTGAAGGTGTTGAAAAGTTCCAACATAGCTGTACAATCGCGCAATAATCTAAGCAAGTGGACATACTCCTCTCTTCCGAGCTTTAGGGAGTAAAATCCAAACATGCCCAGAGGAAAGTGTGTCATCTGCAAATTCTTCACAAAGAGGCTATTCTCGTCCCCTCTTCACCGTACATCCGTTCTGAATGTTTGCGTAAACTTCCCTGCATTGTACATCTTGTTGACCAGCCCGTTGTTCAATCTAGTTGTTCCAATAGCGCATTAACTGCAGGCATCATATTTGGTAATGACTGGCAGAAGATGAGAGAGTTCTCAGGTTTCTCATTCATCAGCCAGAGAAGCTATTCCCTCCCCTTTTCACTGTTTGGGGTCTGTCTTATAAGTGCATCATTTTCTCTTCGTCCTTCATCTCACTTATCCATTTTGTGGACTTTCAGTCTCATGTTCTTCTAATTCTTCATCTACCTGATCTATTGGTTCTTTATCTTCCACTACATCAACCTCAACCACTTGTTCTCGCTGGTGAAACAACGAGACATGTTCTTCCACCGGTTGTCGCTCGAATTCATCCTCTTAAAACTCTTCTTCTGTTCCCAGCTCGCGTTCTTCGTAAGCCTCTGGATTGAGAATTGGCTGATATCCATATGCATGTTCAAAGGCTAATCTATTGTAGTGCATTATTTCAGCGTAATCCGTCAGCGAGACTCTCTTTTGCCTTTTTACTCGCATCTCCACGATTTTTTGCATGATTTCACTATCGTTAATACTAGGTTCATCTACATAGGGTCCGAATTCCACTCTCAGGTTTTGACCGACGTGGGTTCCTTCATAGCCATTCTCCTGGCGACTTCCTTGTGTGTTAAATTTGCACATTGTTGCAAAAAGTTCTGTAAACAAAAAGAAGGAATATATTAGTAAACTCGTATTGACTCGTATAAAAGCAGAGTTGAAATATGCTGGTATAATTGTTTAAAGAATATAGTTTTTGGATGGTATAAGGTTTACGTAAACTTTTCACAAAATATGCGCATTGGCCAGTATGTTCAAAGGTTCCACCCACGATGCCCGCACAGGGCGTCGTGTAGGTGGAACCATTGGACAACACACACAAAAAAATTTAAAAACAAAATAAGTATAATAAAGTAGGTACTCACCAAATATTAAAAGACTGGACACTTCAGGTAATCAAAACAGATATTAAATAATTTACACCCCCGCGCCAACCCTTATTTACCACATCCCCGGGGGGCTGTACTGGCTTAGTCAACGCGAGCCACAGTTTGGGAAATACCCGAAACCGTGAATCATTAAGCGTGACAGCTATTTACATTACACCAAACTAATAATTTGTTGATATTGTCTTGAAGAATTTTGCAATGGTAAATATTTTGAATAGTTACGAATAATAGTAATACATGTTGAGATCATCAGCAAAAAGTAAGATAGATACATCATGAAATTTTTTCGTAAGTTCATTTATATACAAGATAAATAAGATTGGGTCAAGGTGTGATCCCTGTGGAACTTGTAACAATTGATGTTAACACATTGTCCGCAACTAGCTCAGAATAATACTTAAATATATTGCTGTTTGTACTTACCTCTTCAGCCGTACACTCTGCCTTCTCACCAATTCGGGTTGCTTGGGCGGGGATTAGGGAGGTGAATTTAATTAAGAACATCTAATAACTATGAGTCTCGATTTTAATTGGGTTTGTCGAGTTTTAATACTAAATCTAAATTATGCTTATGTCTACTTACATCTAAATCTTAACTAATTGTCATATGGATCGAATACAACTAACTTCGTGAAATATTCTGCATTCCGCGGGGGCGTTTCCAGGCGCGGTGTCGTCCGAATGCAACAATGGGGTTGTGGCGGTCGGCTTTGGGTGGCGCGCAGTGTTTATTATTTTGGTTTATCACTATTTAATGTTCACAAGATACATCGGCACTTTGCAGCACTATCCGTTGAACTGTTAGTTTTGCAATGTTTGGTTGACACTTTAAATCGCAACAGCACTTTACAATACGTTCGTTTATTATCCTCTTTTAGTAATGTCCACTTCACTTTTTAGTTTAACCGGCGATATCGATTATCCACTTTGTACAACTCACTTTCTTTGTTTCTTAGGAACCTCTTCCTAACTAGCTCGTCTCTCTCCTGTCTCCCTATATACTGTGTTAGTTCCTCTCGTAGGACCTGTCGCCCTACACCGCGTCGCCCTACCCCGCACCACTCACTTCTTTCTTTAAAACCCCCGTCTGTCAACACTTGTCTTTGGGCGCACACTGCGGGACACTCTCAGTTTATAACTCATATTTGTGACGAAATTTGATTCGTCACAAACTCTACTTGTTGCATTAATTTTTTCCGACAGGGAGGATTTTATTCTAATATTTTTTTGTCTTCTAAAGCAGTCTGACAGCTCCAAAATTATAACAGTTAACAATGCCAAGGACCTTGACCGATTAAAACGTCAGAACATCTGACTACAACTTCACTCCATTTTCAAGGCTACTAAAGAAGGTATTTTTAAAAGTTCTCATTTCAAGTTTAGCTATCCACTCAGCTCTTATATTGCAGTGAAAAGCTATTACGTCATTCCTATTTTAATAGAATTTCAATCTTGTAAACATACATACTGTAAAATCATATGCACATTGTTTTTAGTGTTATTATATGTTTCGCTTGATAAGTTATGTGAGCACTGGATGTTAAATCATCTATCATATAAAATCAATTCCAATAGAAGTTCTTACTTTTTTTTTTTGGTAAACTAATGTTTAAGACAAGATTTTTTATGCATAGCACAAAGGGTAACAATTATTTTACAAGCAATAATTATTGGCCTGAAACACTCATCCACATTGAAAAATCTCCTGATAAAAGATACATGACGCCAACGGGACTTGAACCCCTGTCCTTTCGATTTCCGGTCGACAGCTCTGACCACTGAGCTATGGCGGCTTATCTCTTATCCGCGAAATAATTCAATATTATATACTAGTGTATCATTCAACAATTACTGCTTGTTACATTTTTTCACCTGAAAACAACCAATTTTATTTTATATGAGAAAGGCATTGTAAGTGCTAACTCTCTCACTAGATGGCGTCGAGACAAATTATGCATTATTCCAAGTAATTGGTGGCAAGTAGCAAGCAGGAATATTGTGTATTTCTGGAGTCAGAAGAGGTGGCAGCCACAGTGTTCCAGGCGCGGGTTTGAGCAGTTTTGTAGATTAATTTGGATATGTTTAGCGGTGCACGCTGATACAGCTCCCTCCAGCTAATAAATAAATTTAAAAAAAACTAAGTGAAATCGTTTTAAATAAGGATAGAATACTTAACAGCTCATTTTGTATCCGTATTTGCTGATCCTTTATACATCGAAATTATGGATCTGAAATACTGTAATTAAAAAGCCCAATGGGCTTAATCTCCTATTATAGAAAGTTGTCAAGAGCGTTCGGGCGGGCGGACGGCGAGGATTTGATGTTTATACAAATCTACAGTTTTATTCAGAGATTGACGAAAATTTACATACTTGACCGTCAAAATAAGAGGAAGATAACTGTCTAAGTTTGATTGTGAATAACTTTTTATACCTATTACCTATGTTCGTGGCGATATATTAATATTAAGAATATACACCTTCTTATACCTATTACCTTTATTCGTGGCGAAATACATCATATTATAAATTCATAAATTTTTAGTTCACCGGATCACGTGTGATCATCACCGGATTCTACCATTCACATTCGCGTCATCTTTTATCTTTACAAGAAAGGTGTGTAGTCCTTTCTTCGTGAATTCTCTTCATATTCTCAATCTATGGATAAGGGAAAGAAAAAGGCTGGGAATTTCCTAGCCATGATCTGATCTGATCACTAAACACTGTTATAACCATTTCATGCAATGTTTCATTTCTGAATGGTGGTCGTTCGGCAGGGCGATACTGAGTGTAAACTGTGTTTGTTTTTGCGTGGCGGGCTTCAATCCCATTGAATTCGTCTTAATCTTAAATCGTCTGAACATCTCGGCCAAAAAGGTTATTGCTGGTTATAGAATGAATTTTCATCACTTGATAGTAGATTTTATTTACTTATACCGTGACTTTATCCGTCTAGCAATAAATCAAGGAACACAACACAAGGAGTAGAACAACAATTGATAACGGATGACGCATCCAATGACATTTCTGAGAAAAATCATTAGTGGTTCAATAAAAATCAGAAAAAGTAATGGGATATTTCAAGTGTCCTTTAATTACCCAGGACATTAGCGATAATGACTCATACATTTGACGTCAGGGTAATTAACAATACCTAATTAGTATTACAAGTAAATGCTAAACCAACTCGTATTTAAATATGAACAAAATTATTTCATTGAATAATCTATAGAGTAATAATCTTATTACCTGTATACAAACACATACAGAACCACCCTTTAGTACCTATCGTCACTATCAAGTTACTGAAACTCTAATTACGTATCAATAGTTATTATTTATATTTATTTGCATAATATTTAGTTATTTACAATGTGGACCAATTGAGTAGGTATCTTCTTTTAGGATAGTTGTAGATCCACCATCGAAGCATTTGCGCACTCTTATAATGACGGCCTTCAATTCAATTCAATTGGGAGGCAAATATTGGTACCGCCACCCCAGAAACCATTTGTTGTATAACACCTAATTAGGTCACGTCAAGTATTCCACTAAATTAAGAATATGGTGAAGATAATGTATAAATAAAGAAAATGGTGAAGATGTCACCATAAAATACATTAACTCCACCCCCCGAATCGTGCCGAATCGACCAAAAAACTAGGAAGTTACAAAAATATTCAAGAAATCCCACCTAACCGAACCAGAACCATAAAAATCTATTATCAAAACATCCGCGGACTGCGATCAAAACTCGATGACCTACAAGCAGCTCTACCTTCTCATCATCATGACATCATTATACTTACGGAAACCTGGCTAAACTCGGAAATCAAATCGACTGAACTCGGTCTTACTAACTACAAAGTATTTCGTTGCGACAGAAACGTCAGATCAAGTTCCAAGTCAAGAGGTGGAGGAGTTTTAATTGCAATAAAACAGAAGTTTTCAGCAAGAAAATTAACCACGAAACACAATAACATCGAACATATTTTTGTGCAAATAACGACTCCTCTCGAGAAAATTATATTTGGAACGGCCTATCTACCACCACTTTCTGACCCTCAGTCATATAGAAACCACTGTCAAGACATCGAAACAATTTCATCAAAATATCCTCACTCGAAAATTGTTATTCTTGGGGATTATAACTTACCGAACTTAATATGGAAAGCAAATAACTGTGGTCTCATCATAAACGAAAGTGAAACGATCGTGCACGTGAAATTTTGGACATGGTAAACTTTCTAAACTTTCATCAACATAATTTTATATATAACAGTAACAATCGCTTATTAGACTTAGCTTTATCAAACTATCCTAAAATGTCTGTTGAACTCTCAAATGATCCACTTCTACCTATAGATAATCATCATCCTCCCCTATACATTAAATTAAATATGACATGTGATAATGAAAGGAAACCTTCACAAAGCGTCCTAAACTTTAAACGAGCCGACTTCGACTCAATTAACTCCCATTTCTCAAATACAGACTGGTCTTTTTTATCCGATGAAAGCGTTGATGAATCGTCAAAAAAAGAGAAAAAGAGTCAACACAAAAAATTCAAACAAAGTAAATCCATAAATGATTATATAATCTTTAGCGAAACTAGGAAAAAATGTAAAGATCTTTCCATACAATGTTACAAAATGTACATAACCTCTGTCGAGGACACTGTCTTTAAATCCAAAAACCTTTGGAAATTTCTTAAAAAAATGAACAATGAAAACACAGACTACCCGCCAATAATGCATATGAATGGAATCAGTGCAAACAATACACAGGATATTGTAAACCTTTTTTCGGACTTCTTCAAAAATGTATATGATGAAGACACTCCAGATGATAAAATACCCGAATACAAATTTAATATGACCACAAACTTAACAAACTGCCAAATCACACAAAAGTGTTGCGAACAAAAATTACTTTCCTTAGACACTGACAAATCCGCTGGCCCAGACAACATTCCACCAATATTCCTCAAAACATTCTCTAATACATTATCTAAACCACTTACATTACTATTTAACCGTCTCTTGTCCCTTGGACATTTTCCAGACCGCTGGAAATCTAGCTTCATTACACCGATCTACAAAAAAGGAGACGATACTGACATAGCTAATTATCGCCCCATTTGTATACAGTCAGTACTGCCAAAGCTTTTTGAATCATTGATCCTTGATGAAATCTATCCCAAATTAATAAAATTAATTAATCGAAAACAGCACGGTTTTATCAAAGGAAAATCCACCGCAACTAACTTAACGGTATTTCAAAACTTCATTATACAATCATTTGCAGAAAATAAACAAGTCGACTGTATATATACAGACTTTTCGAAGGCATTCGACAAAGTATCCCATAAACTACTAATCCAAAAACTATTTGCTCTAGGAATAAGGGATAACATGCTAAAATGGTTTAGTAGCTATTTGTCAAATCTTAAACTGTTCGTTAAAATAAAATCTTGGATGTCGAAAGCTTTCCGGGCTACCAGTGGCCTACCGCAAGGTAGTCACCTTGGCCCGGTTTTGTTCCTCATTTTCATCAATGATATAACCAATTGCTTCAACGATGTCGAGGTATTGCTCTTTGCAGATGACGTCAAACTATACAAGAAAATAACTGATATAAATCATTGCCATATACTACAGTCAAATATTAGTAAGTTTAGAGATTGGTGCGTTCAAAAAAATTTATTTTTAAATGTAGTAAAGTGCAAAACCTTGACTTTCTTCAGAAACAAAAATCCTGTTTTATTCGAATATTCCATCAATAACATAGCTTTAGAAAGACTCACGGAAATGAGAGATCTTGGAATTATTTTGGACGAAAAACTAAGTTTCACCAATCATATCCATCAAATTGTGAACAAAGGTATGAAAACACTAGACTTCGTTTTAAGAACAACTAAAAACTTTAATTCTTTGCAAGCCATTAAACTATTATACGTATCTCTAGTAAGAAGTCTAATTGAATATAACTCAGTAGTTTGGTCTCCATCTTATAAAATTCACATTAACAACATTGAGCGAATACAAAAAAAATTTCTACGTTTTATAAATTTTAAATTAAATATCCCTGTCGAAGACTTAAAATACAATTTCTTATTAAATACTCTAAAAATACATACATTAGAAGATAGACGTAAAATAAACGATTTAACGTTCTTATTCAAAATACTTAACTCTAAATTCGACTGTTGTGAACTCCTGCAACTTATAAACATACATACACCCACAGTAACAACACGACTAAATACAATATTCTACAGCAGCACACATAAGCGTAACTACATTGCCCACTCTCCGATACAACGACTTCACACTATGGGAAATCATTACTTGGGTGATGTTGACATATTCAATACCAACTTGGCAAGTTTTGTGGATCATTTAAAACATTTATTTCAACAATACTCCTAAACACATCATGTAAACCAACAAATAGCTGTAATTTTCTGTTTTTGTTTCTTGTGTTTGTATGACTTGTTACATAGCTTTTATCAAATGTAATTTTATTCTTATTTTTTATGTTTGAAAGTATTTGTCAAATTAAAATTATACTACCAACCATGTAAAAGCCCTCTGGGCGTTAAATAAATAAATAAAAAATAAAAAAAAATTCCGGTGGCCGGGTTCATGTGGAGAGGTTCGTTTTTGTCTTGACGGCTGATGCGTCAGAGAAGATTGCAGAAGACCCTTTGACCTCTCCAGCAGGATACCTTTCAACCCCTCATACATGTTCCCTTCCTAGAATTTCCTCTCATTTTCCTTTATATACAGCATCCCTAAAGATGACTTGGCTTACTGAGTGGAAATATGTTTTTTTACATTATTATAATAAATTGACTTCACTTTTGCCTGACCAAGAAATGTGTGCCAAGACTGAGTTGTTTGGCGGTCCGTCCTCTCTGCCTACCCCTGTGGAGAAACGGCGTGATAGTTTGTACGTAAAGAGAGTTTTGTATATTTGTATGGCATTAATAACCAAAAATGAATGAGTCACCCACAAAATTTCCCATAGCCATATGGAAATATTATGCAAGCCATTAGTTTAATTAGAATTCAGAAAAGCGATAAAGTACTTACCTATGACATATTATTTTTTACAGAAAATTATTTAAATTGCCATTTAAAAATTTGGAACTTTTTATCTAGAACTCTTCCTATCCCGTGAGTTAAGTAATCACTTCTTATTAAAGTGAAATTTTCTGTTTTCAATAGATTTTGTTTCAATAGAAGCAAAATTTTAGTAATGTCAACACCTTCACGAAGCACCTTCTCAGTTCTGTTTATTGAATTTTTCTATTTTCAGCAACAGACGGTAATTTTAGTAATGTCAACTTCTCAGTTCTGCTTATTGAAAAATTCGGATAAGGTATTATAAATATATTTAAATAGCTTAAAATCTGCTTTCGATAATATGTACACACAGTGTCCGGCAACTAGAGGTACATGCGAGAAACCGGTTAATCTACGTCAGTTAGAAAACCCAAAAGAATTGATCTGATACTTTTTTTTATGTTTTCGGGCAACTCAAAGTTTTGAAATCCGAGTCATATAACGGTCTCGATCGGATACTAGAAATGATTTAGGTTCAGTTTCTAGTAACCATGTATAATGTTATTTATGAATATTGCAAAAAAGATCAAAGGGGAATCAACGAAAAATAATATCTTGTTAAAGTCGTCAGGTATATTTATTTATTTTTAGAGTCAATATACTTGTCAGGAAAACAAGAGTCAATATACTCGCCAGGAGAACAATAATTTCTTGCGGGCAGGAAGATCAATCTACTGTCTTAGATAGTCATCAGGTGAACTGAAGGTATTGAAAAGTTCCAATATTCCTCCTTTCAGAGCTTTAGGGAGTAAAATACGAAAGTGTGTCATCTGCAGGTTTTTCAGAAAGAGGCTATTCTCGTCGCCTCTTCGCCGTACATCCGTTCTGAATGTCTACGTCAACTTCCCTTCTTTGTTTATCTTAATGATCTATTCCGTGTCTGTCAATATACTTGATCCATTAGCGCATTATCTGCAGGAATCATATTTGGCTGACTGGCAGAAGAGTTCTCAGGATTCTCATTCATCATGCCGGAGAGGCTATTTCCTCCCCTCTTCACTGTTTGGGGTCTGTCTTTTATCTGCATCTGCTTATCTGCATCCTTCATCTCGGTAATCCACTATGTTTTGTGGACTTTTAATCTCATGTTCTCCTAATTCTTCATCTACCTGCTCCATTGGTTCATCTTCCACTACATCAACCTCAACCACTTGTTCTCGCTGGTGAACCAACCAGACATGTTCTTCCACCGGTTGTCGCTCGAATTCATCCTCGTAAAACTCTTCTTCGGTTATCAGCTCGTGTTCTTCGTAAGCCTCTGGATTGAGAATTGGCTGATATCCATATGCATGTTCAAAGGATAACCTATTGTAGTGCATTGTTTCGGCGTAATCCGTCGGCGGGACTCTCTTTTGCCTTTTCACTCGCATCTCCACGATTTTTTGCATGATTTCACTATCGTTAATACTAGGTTCATCTACATAGGGTCCGAATTCCACTCTGAGGCTTTGACCCACGTGGGTTCCTTCATAGCCATTCTCCTGGCAACTTCCTTGTGCGTTAAATCTGCACATTGTTGCAGAAAGTTTAAGGATCAATCTGTGAACAAAAAGAAGGAATATATTAGTAAACTCGTATTGACTCGTATGAAAACAGAGTACCTAGTGATTGAAAAATGATATTTTGGGATAATTATTTAAAGAATATAGTTTTTGGATGGTTTAAGGTTCACGTAAACTTTTCACAAAATATGCGCCATCGCCAGTATGTTCAAAGGTTCCACCCACACGATGCCCGCACAGGGCCTCTTGTAGGTGGAACCATTGAACAACACACACAAATAAAATTTAAAAACAAAATTAAATAAATATAATAAATTAGGTACTCACCAAATACTAAAAGACTGGAAACTTCAGGTAATCACAACAGATATTAAATAAATTATTTAATAATTGCAACGGAGATCTGCGCTCAAACAAACAGTATCACAGAATATATTTATTTTCAACGTTTAGTGTTTGATAAAATGAAATGTTGAGCAGAGTGATAATGTAACTTGTTGACGGAGTGTCTGGGTATGGTTTGAGAACCACTGGAACAGCCCTTTATACCCCCGCGTCAACCCTTAATTACCACATCCCGGGGGGGGTACTGGCTTAGTCAACGCGTGCCACAGTTTGGGAAATACCCGAAACCAGTGAATCATTTATTTTAGTAATGGATTTTATGATTAATAATATTTGACCTTTATTAATGTCATCAAGTTTAATTTGCAGAGTTTCATTTTAGGTTTTTTTTAAACATAATATTTAATTTATTTTGAAATAAAAATATTATATTTATTCTTAAATAAATTAGTATTACAAAGATATAGTATATTGTCCTCCAAGCTAGGAGTTCACCTGTGTTGTGGGGGACTTTTTCAATTTTAAAGTTATACAGGGTGTATCGGCACGTACCCGACAAATTTTAACCAGCGATTCCTGAGCATATATGGAGTAAAAAATGTTATGGCCACTTTGATGTTTAGTAACGTTTTTTTTTTTTTTTTATGCTTCCGATTTTGTTGTCCGGGTTAAATCTTCCCCATAGGAAAAACTAAACCCTTCCACTCACTTTTCCACAAATGATCAGCTAGTCAATCAACACTATGTAAGTGCATTATATAAGTAAAATAAATACAAAACAATACAAGAACAACAACACGTCAACTCACCAGATATCAAATGGGAGAAAAAAAATTCACCGTCTCCAGATATTTTCATATCAGACGGTTCGGCTCGGTAGAACTTCTAACAGGGCCTATAAATCCTACTGATCCCTCAACATAAATATTTAAAAAATCTTTTGTTATCCTACATGTATTCAAAATGACCGACTTTTGCATCTTCATATATAAATTTTTTGATAGATCTAATATGCCTAAATTTTAAATTAGAGAGCTAGGTATAATGCCAGTAGCCGAAATAACGAATGGTAATATTTTTATAGTCTGAGAATGCCAAATTCTTTTTATTTCATTTCCTTAATCTGTGTATTTTCTTATTTTTTCGCTAACAGATTTTTGAATATTACAGGAATTTGGTATAGCGACATCAATGATATAAGTTATTTTTTTTAATTTTGTCATGTAAAACTATATCGGGTCTATTATGACTAATCGCTCGGTCTGTTAGTATAGTTTTATCATAATATATTTTTTTAAATTCGTTTTCTAAAAATGAATTTGGTTCGTATTCATAATATGGTACTACATTACGGCAGTCAATCAAGTTATGTTTAATTACCAAATTTTGGTGAATTATTTTTAAAACTTGATTGTGCCTAAATGTATACTCGGACGGTGCTAATATAGAACATCCCGATATAATATGTTCTATAGTTTCCGGAAAAGCCAAACATTTTCTACACAAATCATCAATTTGATTTGTATCTTTGATTATATGCTTTCTATAATTTTTAGTATTAATGACTCTATCCTGAATGGCAAGCATAAATCCTTCTATTTCTGCGCTCAACTCTCCAATACTCAACCATTTGTTTGACGAAAATTTGTCAACATACGTTTGGTTGAGATAATTGAAGTGTTTTGCGTGTAAAATTTTACTTGACCAGGAATCTAACAATTCCTGGTTGGGATTTATAAAAATGTTGGCATTCTCATCGTATAAATTTAAAAGTGTAATATTTCTATCTGCCTTGCAAATTATTTTGTGCATTTCTGAGCTATGAGCTTTCCTATGGAAAAAAGTTCTTAGCATTTCTACCTGATTATGTTTCAAAGAAGTTATTTTGACTATACCTCTACCTCCTAAATTTCTAGGTAAATTAACTCGTTCTATAGCTGAATTTGGATGATGGCAATTAAACTTTGTTAGCGTAGTTCTAATTAATCTTTCTAAGTTTTCTAAATCTGTATTAGACCATTTAATTATGCCAAATGAGTACGTTAATAGAGGTATTGCCCAAGTATTTATTGCTTTTACAGACTTTTTAGCAGATAGATTGCATTTTAAAATTTTCCTGATCCTAGTTTGAAATTTAATCCTAATATCATTTTTAATACTAGTATGGTCTAATCTATTTGATTGTGGGTATCCTAAATACTTATAAACCTCATCCCTTTTCATACTAGTAATTTGTAAATTTCTAAATATACTCTCGTCCCCATCTACAATTTTGCCTTTCTCTATATGGATCGTTCTACATTTATCTAAACCAAAAGTCATTTTGATATCATCTGAAAAGTTTTTAACTACCTTCGTCTTGTTCTAGTATTGCGAGAAATTTGTGAAGTTTTAAATGTGTTTAGGTTCTTGTAAAGGAAAGTAAGTAAGTATTTGTTTTGAATATATTTTTTGAATTTTTTTCAAACAGTCATTGAAGAATTCGCTTAATCTGCAAAAATCTTTGACCAATAAAATATATCTCTAAACGGTATAAAAGAAAGTCACCATCCGCGTCTGTCTGTTTGTGCGCTTACTTCTTCTAAACTATGCAACGGATTTTGATAGGGTTTCATTTATATATCACTTAGAAAAGAGAATTTCTTCCGGAAGGTTTATATATATAAGATATGGATATCATATTTATTGAAAGTAGAGATAAGTCGAACAACGCCGGGTCAACAACGTCAACTAGTAAAAGATAAATTCCAAATTATAATGAACTCAGAGCAATTATTATTAGTATCCATTATAGAACTTGCGGAAAAAAGAATTACTAACAGCGCATTAAGGGCCATTATACTTAGGTATAAATGCATTTGAAATTTTCTAAATTTATTTATGCATTTATTTTACATTTTTCATAAATTTGAAAGAATTAGAGAATTTCAAGGAACAGATAATAATAACTACAGGTATTAGGTTTACATGTTGTTATGTCTCTGCTTTACTTGTAGATTTCTGTGTTGGGAACTCTTTGATAAAGTAAAAGGTTCTTTTACTATAATTGTGTTTATTTACGTAACAATTAATAAGTCTGGATTTAGCTACACTGTTCATTACCCGAGGGTTGGTAATTCTCTGTTTCTAGAAGCTTGTTGTCTGGCAATAATATCCCACGGGCAATTGCTACACTCTAGCGACATCTGTCGGACTCTGGAGTAAGCTTTATGACTAGTGCCATCTATCGCTTGAATACCCAACTTATTACCATACATCACAATACTAATTATTAATTAACTTAAACCCCCGCATACAATTTTAACCGATTTATAACATGTTTCTCATTAACTCTTTAAGTTGTTAAGTTCCAAAAAAAGATATTTATTAACATAACATCAATACATCTGTTATGTCGAAACTTTAATTATATGGAATTCCCTCGATAGACAAAAATCGCAAAGTAAGCTCTGAAAATTATTTTTTCGTTTTGCTGTTATTTGATGTGTTATAGGCATGAACAAATTCACAGTGTATCTTTAAATGCAACAAAATCATTTATCGAGAGATTTTTGCTCTATTTCAAACGAGTCGTGTTTTATTAAATATTTTCACCATTTTCAATATTCGTATCTACATATCTCCCTTCAAACCATCTTTAAGCGCTCACTACGGGGCCTTAACGCCAAAGATATGAGTCATTATGTCTAATGTCCTAGGTAATTAACCAATAATATCAAATAATATCAACCAATAATTAAGTAATATCAACCCTAATATATTTTCTCAGAAATTTCATCGAGTGCATCATCCGTTTTATTTGATTTATTCCTTGCCGACTAATATACTAATATACTGAACGAATAAACCTGAGAAATATCATTGAACCGGAGCCAGGGACACTCTGGCATACCGATTGGGGTATTTTGTGAGTCTATGGTGAGGGAGAAGAGGTAGAAGAGGTAGGAAGAGGTAGGTACCTGGTATTCAAATCTGGTCTCCAAACACGGCTTTTGCTATTTCTAAGGTTTCGATTCTGAATGATGAGAGTATCTACCACAGTGGAACATGTCGCAAATATTAAAGATATTTGATATATTATTTTCAATTAATTAAATGTGAAATATAAAAATTTAATTAGATAAAATTTACTTTCGTACTCAGGGATTAGCACCCGCGTTCTCCGGATTCGTAATCTAGGAACTTACCCCTCGACCACGGATGCCTAGTATACGCATTCGTCAAAATCATATTCGTATTCTTTCACATCTATAAATAAATATTTATTATGAATATTTTTGCATCCCGCCAAAATATTTTTCTTTTGAATGCGGCATTATTAAATGGAAGTAAGAAAAAATGATGTTATCAAAAAAACTGTAAAAAAATAATATTACTTGTAGCGTTTATTTATGGTTGTGGCAACACTTTTCAGGTTATGTCAAATGTTTTGACATTTGAATTTTATATTTATCAACCTTTTTGGTTGAGTACTTGTATTGTGCAATAATGTTTTAATTTTGGAGTCTATTTGTTGGTTATTTGAATATTTACTTGACCGGTTAGTTGATGGAGCAGTCCAAAGATTCGGGTTTCCACCCGGGAATTGCGAGTTCAATCGTCTGCTAGCTAATTCCTCAATCATTGCTCAAGCAATTGTTTACCCTTTTCGCAACCCGAGAATGTTCGTCTTTCAGTGGTGATTTCTTGGGTTGAAACGTGGGGAGGAACAAACATGTATGATAATTTTTCGATCGGTGCTGCTTCGGAAGTGAGGCACGCCTCACACTAAAGAACGCTTGACCATGTCACTGCCATTCATTTGGATCCCATGAATTCGGCGGCTCTCGGGGGTGAGCCATACGTCTGCCTCACTAGCGTATTCTGTAGCTTGACGAGCAGAAATCCACCAGAAAACCGCCACTGTTGTCTTTCTATTTAACTAAGAGACATATTAGTAAAAATATAAAATTGTCAGTGATAAGAATCTTCTACGAATCTTAGGCTTCGGAGAAAATTAAATTAGATTAAAAAAGCAATCAATAAGGGCAGGAATTAATTAATTACTTATCTTATGTTTCTTTTCTTTCTGCGTTAACTTGCCAAGAAACTGTTTGAATTACGAATCAGTGTATTTATAACGACAATGCAAGCTTCACAGATATTGAAAAAGGTATGTATTCCTTATTAGTTCTCTTATGCCTTGTGAATAAGAGGGGATAAGGATAGTGAGGACACACTAAGCCCACGTACGCAATGTGTGCATTACTACGTTCCCAGGCCAACGTGCACAATTTTCCTATGCACGCAAAATTTTCCTATGCATGCAAAATTTTCCTATGCACGCACAATTTTCCTACGCACACAATGCTAATTTGATTAAAATTCAGTGGATTTGAAATTATAAATCACTTCTTAATGTCTTATTATATCTATTAGTTGTTTATCTCCCGTTTTAGTAACAAAACGAGCAACAAATGTCAGTTAAGGTCTAACTCCAAAACAAACATGACCTTAAAGATCAAATCAACTCGTTGGATGCCCTTTCTCATTCTTTCACACGACCCACGCCGATCTGGACAGCTCAGATGGGCATTGTGTGAAAAACAAAGGACTGTATTGCGTGTGACAAGTGTGTTTCTAAATCATCTATTTTCATAGAAAATGTATGGATTGTAAGTTGTCCAGATATCTTAATGCGTTGCTTACATTGCGTACAGCGGGTTCTTACCGAAGCAAGGAATAAAAAATACTATTCGAGTGTTAGTTGTTGTGTTATTAAGAACTAATCTATCCATTGTGGTTGACCTCTGCATTAAAAATAGGCTATCAACTATCTGCCTTAAAGGTATCCTAAGATTCTTTGAACATGTTCTTGCCAAACTGAGAACTCCAACCTGGAGAAACTCATGGTCACTGGCAAAGTGTTTGCCAGGAGAAGCTGATGAAGATCACCGAAGCGTTAGACGGACCAAGTATCACAGGTGTCTGGAACGTGGGTGTCCTTGGCTCCCCATGCAACCCATGCAGGTCCATGAGGAGTAGAGGAGCCTAGTTCACAGTTCTAGTTCCTTAGTTCAAGGAATTCAATGAGGCAAAGATTTGATAAGACGAATTCGTACATAAACAATTATTTTGTTTTTAGATGCCAGACGACTCTGCGTCTAAAACTGCAAATGCAGAAGATGGATTTTCCTGTGTCTGTGGTGCTGTCTTTAAGCACCGTAGCAGCTTGATGGTTCACCTAAAGAGTCACACAGAAGAAAAGAGCTTTATTTGCGAATACTGCTCCCAAGGTACCTGTACATTTTCAATACAGTGAAATCTCGATCGAACGTTCCTCAAATAATCGTTTCGCCGCATTTGTCGTTTATATCTTCCAGTTCCAAATTAATTTCATACAAAACTCACAAAAATAGATCACATCGATCTCTATGCATCTTTTCCGCATAAGTATGTAGTTTTTGTACTATTTTACTCAATCGATCGCTGCTGGTGGCCGCTTCCGACATTACTTGTCATTAAATGTCAACTGCATCTTATTGTACTGTGTACGTCTTAATAAATAAATAAATTAGATATTCAAACACAGCAGTGTGCATGTGCGGTTATCGTTTTGCTTTCTAATTTTTAAGTGTTTCAACTTTAAAAAGTGCGTACTCTTCAATAAAGATTAAAAATTGTTGAAAAAGAGAAAAAAATCCTGCCCTGTCCTATTTTGATGTAGCCAAGCGTTTAGGAATCGCATCATTTTTTATTTAAAACATATATATTTTTTTAGAATAATAAACAATTATATTATGAATGTAGCTTTTTTCTATATTCCTGCAATCATAGTTTGTTTCAAAAAGAATCTCCAAAAACGATAGATAGAAGTTTAACTGTTTGTATTTTCAAAAGGTTTTTTTTTAATTCTTTAAACAAAGCTTCATCTGGGTAGTACCTACCTACATAAATAAAAACAGAAAACACTCTTTTTTCTAATAAAATATTATAATAACACCATTTGTGTTACGAAATTGTATATTGTTTTTTTTGGTTTAGCTTTCAGGCAAAAAGCGAACTTGGATCTTCATATTAAAGGTCACACCAAGGAAAAACTATTTGTCTGTCAAACATGCGACAAAGAATATGTATCGAAAAGGTAAATAGTATATCGTCTTTGTAAGTTCACCATTGTGTATGAGCCAATAATTTCAAAATATCTTTTTTGGCATTTTCGAACGGCACATGCTTATTGATTTTATTTTGCAATTGACCAATAGACTGGTTGCACTAGGTTAAATGCAATACTGCAAATGAGTCATCCCCTGTAAAGAAACACGCATGGCTACGTATATCAGATACAATAAAAATAATCCTGTGGTAATATCGCGCAACATGTGCCACAACTAATTTTGCAACGACACAAACAATAGTAAAATAATATCATGCAATATAAAAGGGGAACACAAAGTAAACTGCATTTAAAATAGGTTTTTTTTGTGAACATTAACATTAACAATAGTTATTTTGTGAGTACAAAATAAACTGCTTTTAAAATAGGTTTTTTTGTAAGGACTAAGATTAATTTTTGAGAACACAAAGTATTTAAAATAGGTTTTTTTGTAAACATTAACAATAGTTTTTGAGAACACAAAGTAAAATGCATTTAAAATAGGTTTTTTTGTGAACATTAACATTAACAATAGTATTGTTGTGAACATAAATTAAACTGCATTTAAAATAGGTTTTTTGTGAACATTAACATTAACAATAGTATTTTTGTGAACATAAAGTAAACTGCATTTAAAATAGGTTATTTTGAAAACATTAACAATAGTTTTTTGAGAACACAAAAAAATTTAAAATTTCAGAGCACTTCTAATACATCAGATGGTTCATACAAAGGAAAAGTCATACAAATGCAATATTTGCCAAAACACATTCTCCCATTTTGATATTCTCAAAAGACACATTGCAAGACATTCAGGTTAGCAGATTTACTATATTATTATCTCATTTTCTTTCCGTTGTCCTTTTGGGATTGGGGACCCATCACCTCGACAAGGCACCTCCGGGCGTCCCTGGCCAGCGCTGCTTCAGCGCATGCAGTCCCAGCAGAACCTCTCCTCGCACAGCTTCTGGAGTGGCTGTCCTCAGATTTAACTACATTACAGTTCTCAGTCAATTATCCGCCACCCTGAAAACTGGGCATTTAGTGAAAGCGGAGGAATATATTGCGTACACACACACATTTTGTAAAAAATTTTATTGTATTCAAATAATTAAGTACAAAGTTGTTATGTAGCTTAGGTTATTACCTCTAATTTAACTCTTTGCACGCGGCCGTATCAACTGTTGTTACGGCAAAAAGTCCATACTCACACGCGGCTGTATCAACAGTTGATACAGAAACTTTGACGGCCGATATTCCAGCGCTCTTTCGTCATAAATTTATTTCTTGCTCACTTGGACATTCGTAGAACTATCACGATGCTGACATCCACAAGAATTTCTCAAAAATAAAATTGTATTTCATAAAAAAAGATCGATAATCAAGTGCGCCTCTTCGCGCCTTTTAGTCCTTTAGTTTACATTTTTGTCAATGGATGGCGTTAGTACTAGTATGTCATTCATAACTAAAAATGATGAGTAATCATGGTGTCCCACTTGTGTCTATCAACGCAGTGGCCTAAGTACACACACGCCGAGTGAATGGCGGGACCACATTCAAAAGATACGGTACGTCTTTGTATGAAATTTTATGTTTTTGTTTTTATAAACATCTAAGAGTGTTGACACATGAGGATTTGTTTTCATATTGTGGAAAATAATCTGTTCTGTCTATATAGTCCAATAAATCATGCCAGAATGCTATAATTTGACATTTAATTGCGTGCATAGGTATTTGAAAATATGTACCTACCGCATACGGGTATAGATAAAACGGAGCAAATTAACGCTTTCAAAAGGTTAAGTAGGGGAGGATGAGGACAATAAAGTCAGGATGAGCAGCAGATAGTACTGTATGTAATAGTGGTTTTTTTCTTCTTGTTTTTAGGTATCAAACCATTTGCCTGTGGAATATGTTCGAGGTGTTTCAGTGACCAACTGTTGTTGACTTCGCACATGAAAGTTCACAGCTCGGATAAGCACTTTGAATGCGATACATGTGGAAAGAAATTCGCTAGGAAGTAAGTCCCCTAGTATTTATGCTACAGGACCTATCCTACCGCTAGCTTCACAACATACCCCAATTGGTGATGACATATTCACACTGGCTTTGGGCAGTTGGAATTCTTGTGCGGTATTAACCTGTTAACCGGGGAATTCCATTTTGAATTACGCAGCATATAACGGGCGCGAACTCATCACTAAGACATGTCAGTACGTCACGCCCGGAGGACGTAATTTCATATTATTATTTTTTTTTTTATTTATGCTTTAAATAAATGAAAATACTATGAAATATATATTTTTTCGTTTATTTATATATAAATCACAAAGGAAAATCACCCAGAACACGTCCACCACTCTCAATAGCGAAATGATACTGATTCCCTCCGTGTCTTAAATTCATGTCGAGACATGTATGGATGACTAATACCTTTTTTGCTCGGAAATATATGTCCTGCCCGTTCCAGGGCACAATATATATTTCAAGGACGTATTCATATGTCCTACCCGTACCCGATACTGTTTACGTTTGACGTATTTACACGTCCCGCTCGGTTAACAGGTTAAAAATTTTAAAAAACCTGTCTTATGTTTTAACTGTTCAAAATAAATTATTTCTAAGCGCCATAACTCAATGAAATGTCCCGAGCTGAAAAAGGTTGCATTGGCCAAGAAATTCCGAATAGACCAGTTGTGCAATTATCAGAAATTGCGATGTTAACCCCTCGACCAATTTTGGAAGATATTTCTCCCAGACTTCAAACACCTGTAGAGTTTTTTTAGGAGATATTTCTCCCAGCCTGACATGAACTCATGGAGTCATTCTATCTCATTTTTTATTACGGTGAGATTTATAATGTAAACAGTTTTAGAAAGAGAGAACACCTTGCTTTGTATTTGCATTTAAAAATTTACAATAGAGACTTTCGTTTTGATTGTGAATGGTGGTCTTTTACCAAGGCGATACTAGGAATATCTACCATTAAAAAATGTATGATTTTCACATGATTATGTTCCAGGCAAATGCTCCAGTGTCACCTCGTCATCCACACCGGCCAAAAACCTTACAAATGCAATGAGTGTCAAAAGCGATTCACGCACAACTCCGACGCCTTGAAACATCAAAAAATCCACTCGGGCGTCCGCCCTTTCGCCTGCCAACTCTGTTCATCCACTTTCGTTAGACGAGCACATCTCACAAGACATGGCAAGACGCACAATAAAATACATAAAACAACAAACGAACTACTAAACAATAATATTTATAATAGTAAAAGATATAGCACCGAGTTGAAAAATTACTGTGGCTTTAACAAGAGTAGTTTTGCTCACGTAAATGATAAAGAATTCGAACAACGAAGTAATGAAGTAACATTGGTTAAAAATGGTCCCTACATACCGGACGTGAAATTTGACAATAGCGGTATTGTTGATATCCAGTTTATTTGTGCGAGTTTAAAGGATCAATTGGTGACAGACGGTGGGGAGGAAAGTGTTGAGATTAAGAGCAAGGAAGAGTTGGATTCGGTAGTGAACAGTTTGGGAAAGGAAAAGTGCGTTAAGGTGTTGATAGGGCGCGAGAATAAGGAGGGCGATTGGGAATATGAAGAGGTTGAAACTACCATTGAAAGAACTGTTGGGGAACCTGAGTGCAGTATTTATAAAGAAGCCGTTCAGGTTTGTTATCGAATTATTTTTAACACCTCGGTAAAACAGCTTTACACTAACTAACGGTAACAGAAATAACGGACCGCCACACAACTCTTCGGTTATTCTATCTGTAGTTATGTTTGGTATTCTTTTTATTAATAAATAACTACAAAATTTGGCTGAAGCGGTTTTTAATAATACATCCTAAAACAATAAATAAACGTAGAAAATACAACAAAATGATTTACGAAAGGAAGGTTCGAGAATGTTCGAATTAATGTTCCGAAGGGCGTCACATAGGCAAAATAATTCGATCTCGATATCGCGGTTGCTGGTACTGTACTGACCATTTCGTTCACGTTGTCGCTTATCTAGGTGGAAAATAAAACAATCTCGAACATTCCAGTTGCTACAGAAACAAATATTAAAAAAATAAAAGAAAATCCAAGAAGCTTGTTTGGAAACTTCTAGAACAACGTTTATATGACCCAACTCTGGTGTTCGATTGTGCGTTTCGCTTTCTAGGGGTCCCTGATTTCTTCTACCGTTAACTTTCAAAAACACATGATTTAGCATTTTTTTGCAATGCAACACCTCAAGATTCTGGTAAACAAGCAAGATTTATTGTAAATTTTTACCTATTGCCGAACAATTGTCAATTATTAGTCAAATTAACAACACAAAAAATGAACTCCTGCAAAAACTCCGTCACACTTGTGTAAACTTAAAAAATTAGTGCGTAGTGGGTAGGTGCTAACAGATACGCAACAAAGCGAGAAAGAAATAGATTTGGCTCGGCAATACTGTCTTAATTTCGGTAGCCGAGCAAACTCACCGTCAAGACAGGGTAATGCACTGCAATCTTGACCGACAATACGGAAATCTTAAAGGAAATACCTTGCCGGTAGAATTTTGTCGTAAAATGTTTCTCGTCTATTAATGCCCATAAAATAAGTATTTTTTACTTTTTATCTTTCAGGTTGAATCGCAGAATGAGAATGACAGTGAGTTGTGCAAATCTGATGTGGCTGATGCATCAACACCCTGGAAGTGTGCCTTGTGCAACTCTCACTTTGTGAACAAATCGGACTTAACCGCCCACGTCAAATATAATCATATTGATTTCACAATGTTTAAGAAATATGCAACGAAATTGGTAAGTTCTTTTTTATATTTTGAGGTTATTTTATATTGATTGTAACCACTGAAGAGATAAACTGATAGAAGTGTGTTGTACGCAGTAATCATTTCCCTCATAAAAGAAGAAGAAAATGAGATATTTCCATTAGAAAAGTTCAACCACATTAAGTATCTAGGTATAGAAATTGATAAAAATCTTAAATATGTAAAACACGTAAACTGTACAACTAACAAATTTTTAAAAACTTACATATTGTTTAAAACAATCATAAATGTTCTTGACAAAGGAGAAATCATTTGCATCTCGACGGCTATATGTCAATCATTATTAGAATATGAAATAGTTGGATTGGGAATTGCAAATAACGCCACTTTAAATCCCCTGATTAAAACGCAAAAACCCATCTTGAAAATACTCCTCAAAGTATCTATCAAAACTTGCTCAAACCAAATTTTCAGTAATCTAAACACATTCATATATACTTTTCTATTATTCTGACTCTTGACAAGGCCCTGATTGATAGTATCTGATTGATTTGATCGTGCCATGTCTCGGGCGTCCACGACTTCTTCTATCATTCCCATTTGCGCCATATAATCTCCTTTCTTCGCTCATTCGCTCTACATTCCCAAACCATCTGAGCATCCCTTTCTTAATCTTACTTATTACGCTTACATCAGCCTTGCATTATTTGTGGATCTCCACATTTCTCATACAATCATACATGGTTTTACCACACATACACCTCAGGGATATCATTTCTACACCATTCATTCTGTGTCTAATTTAAATTCTTACATTTTATTATTTCAGGTTATAAATAAAACTTCTGGAGAAATGGAGAAAAATCCGCCAGCCCTAAAACAAAAGATATATCCACTATCGAAAGATGTCCTCCAACCAGTTTTCACTAAATACATTATCAAAGACAAAACTTTAAAAGAACCACTCCTGAAAAAAACAAATTAAATTACTCTCCAATAATAACTTTAGAATCTTTGGTAGTAGAAAACCATTGAACTGCAATGGTACAAAAATAGAAAAATATTGTAATTTTAAATCAGATAAAAAATATAACATTGCATCAGAAAATTATTGTAAATTTGAATTACAGAATGATCATAATAAAACAGATTATTGTAGCATTAAATCAGAGAGTTGCAACACTGCTTTAGAGTATTGTAGCATTGAATCAGATAATTGGAACGTTTATTCAGAGAATCTTAACATTTTATCATTGAATTGTAATAATGAATCAGAAGATAGTTTCATTGAGTCAATGAATTGTAAAATTAATCTATGTAAAACGGATATTATAAAATATGACTGTAATCAAGATTTAGATATAATATTGAATGAAAACAATTATGAATCGTTGCAAGAAAAGAGAACAATTAGAGAAATTGGAAATGACGATTTTTTTTTGCAATTATAATTGTAGACCAATAATAATATTGTGTTTCAGTTTGATACTTGACTATGAATGTATGTATGTATAATAATTAATTTTTCGAAGAAAACTTCTTCTAACTGCTTTTCACTTTGTGATGGCATTATTTATTTTTTATTAAAACACAAATAACTTAGTTTACATCACTTTATTTCGATACAAAATCTCAACATGTTTCGTGAACCACCCAAAATCTCAACATGTTTCGTGTATAATAATTGATAAAGGCTCTGGTAACCGAACAACTTTTTACGACCATTTCTTGCCGGCCAGGTATTTCGTCCAACATTTCCGTATTGTCAGTCAAGATTGTAGTGTATTGTCTATTCTTGTCGACACAGTGCCCTGTCTCGACGGTAAATTCGCATGGCTACCGATATTACGACGATATTTCCTGGCCAAATCGATTTTCTTCTCGCTCTGTTACGTATGTGCATCTCTCTTCGCCACCTACCTGCTACCAAAACTGTCATAATTTCGAATGGGATTAATGTTAACACACTTTCGGCGGGAAGTTCTACCTTTTACGCCGGTCCTACTTGAATGGCGGACAAGGCATTGCTGTCAGATAATTTTATATGAATATTGTATACCAGTCTTTTTGTAAGGGTCTCAACTATAAACATGTATGTGCTTAAACAATGTGATACAAGTTTTTTCTTATCTTCTTTTCCCTTTCTAATTTTCTTATCTTCTTTTCCCTTGTGTGGAAGAATATTTAATCAAAAGGAAACTATACTAAACCTGTAGAATGGGTTCTTTTTTTGTAATGATTTGTGCGAAAGTGAATACCAAATTTTTTGTAATGTAATAAAATATGTACATTTTTTACACAAAACATAAAACATCAACAAATGGCCCAAAAGTGGCTTAGATTACAAAGTAGGCTTTAATTTATGACAGTACTTTTATAGTAGGGGTGTATTGGCTACTGTGAAAAAAAATTTACTCAAATATATAGAGGTTTAAAGCAAAAAACATTTTCTCAAATGGGACGCTATTTTTGCCCACTGTGTGTAAATAAATAATTTCTCAATTTTATACAAGTTTGATGGAGTTTTTGTATTCTGAATTTGTCTTATACATTATGGCAATCTTGACAGGACACAACAATATTGTCAGCCAGCACCTTGCCCAGTAAGACTATTGTTTGGCAATAGACAATAATAGATTATTTATCTTGTTCGTTCTCCAGCACCATTAGTTAAAATAATTTTATAATTATTAATTATAAAAACAATGTTTTACCAAATACAACTAGTCAACAGAAAATATATATTTGTGAATATTGATAGTTAAAAACGCTGAAAAGGTACACCAGTAGAAGAAGTGTGATCTATACTGGTTTAAAAGAAAACTAATGCAGCCACTTTACATGACATTAAAGCGATTGAAATTGTAATATTGTACAAGTAAGAAACTTGTGCATTGTTTTGTCATTTAAAAATGTCTGATCATTTTCACCAGAAGTAAGGAAAACTGAGCATTCTTCGGGTACAGAGATAGCTCTGCAACAGGCTTCTGTTTGTTTATATTTTATAGCAATGAAATGAGTTTTTTTTACAACAAAGGGCAATATATTAGGGTTGTATACAAAAAGGTATATTGTGTTTTATTTTCAATAGTTATTAGGTAGGTACTTTGCACAAAAAAAACCTTGGCATAGATAATTTTGTAGGAGGCACAAGTAGGAACTAATGTTAGTCTTTAGTCTTCCCAATGGAAATGTATGGCGAGCGATACGGTGTAATAGGCCAAGCGCACACACAATATGAGAGTATAGCGCTCATGTGAGTCCAGCTTATAGCTATGGTTTCTTAAGAAAGTGGCGCTGTCAGGGGGTATAACACTGATCGAAAATTGGAACCGAAATATTGTGACCTCATATGATTGCCTAACTATATCCACCAATGAAAAACTCTGAAAGTCTATGGAATAAACTTTGAGAGTTTTTCATCGGTGTATAATATAATAAGTAGGCTCTGAATGAGAATTGTACTGTCTATATATTGGCATATCTATGGTTTTTAGGACCAACTTCTTTCATACAAAAAGCCCGAAGATATCGATCTAGTGAGTGGTTTATTTATGGGCGCTGTCATCTAGCAGCCCCCATATATTTGTGTACCATAGATGTCAAGTTAGAGTGACGCACTGCTGTGGAGAATGGATAGAGACATTGCATTATTAGCATATTTGGAAGAGGATGAATGATGAGTCATCACACAAAGAAAACTATCCTTTAGAAAAGAGTGAGATGTTTAAGATTTTAGTGCATCGCCATCTGCACTGCAATGGTGAAAAATTCAGGCAATATTTCTGTACCTAAGAAGTCAAAGGTCGGTTGTCACATTTTTTAAATTGTTCAGGATAGAGGAAATAGTACAAATTTTCCTTCGAACATCGTAGGGATACCAGACATTTTATGTTGATCTAGCTTAGTTTCACATTGTCGTAGGACAACCGTCTTTATACGTTTGTGTAGATACTGATAAAACTAAATACTAAATACTCTCATACATAACTCATTTTCACAAAAAACTGGACAACCGATCTTTGACTTCTGAGGTACAGATTTTCACTCATAAGAAATGACTTAACCGCAGAACCATATAATAGACACAAAAAGTAAATATGTCTAGTAGAATAGTTATGTATTTATTTATTGAACTTTTAAAGTAGATTTTTTTTAAATATGTGTTTATTATATTTATATATATCATTAGTCACTCTTTTGAAATACTTCTTAATTCAGCGTTACCAACCAGCGAAGAAATTTGCATCCTTATTTGAACTTGTTCGTATCGAGGAAGCTTTTTTACAATTTTCGCCATAGAGTTAAAGAAAAGATCTGTCTCATCCAATTCATTTTGAGCAAGAGTCACTTCTCTCTGATCTAGTTCTTTCAGTAGCTGCAATCGTTCCTCAGAGTGTGATAATTTTTTATTTTTCTTACTATCTCTCGTTACGTTGTCTTCCCTAACATCACGTTTGTTATTATCTTCATTACATTTATTGATTCCTGTCATATTTGCTGTTTCATCAATCGGATTAATGTTATCTTTAATGTCAGCCAATGTCTTTTCACTTTTGTCTTTAGGGAGCTCATCATCATCAGCATTGGTAACTGTGTTTCTTTGTGATGAAGGAATGATATCCAAGAATGATAGGAGATCAGACCTCTTCTTCGCTGCTTCTCCACCTGGACCAGTGCCCGGTTTTCCTTTACGCCGTATATAATAATCTCTTACGTAAGCCCATCTTTTACAACAGTCAGAACCTGCAAAAAATGAAATTTACCTTATAAAACAATCCCTTTGTCGCCATTTTGGTTTTTATTGTATAGAGTGACACTTGCAAAGTTTCGTTTCAATCTAAATACGCATAAATTACTTAATTATCCCAAACTAAGAAACAAATAAACTATTTTCTGCATGTAAATTGTTGTTTACTACTGTACTAATTGTTGAAAAAAAGTTTGATTTCCATAATCTGTGCCTAAAATTGCAACAGTTAAAGAAATATTTGCCTAATATTATATAAAGAGAAGAATCCCAGTGCAAATTTCTTTTTTAAACAAATTTACAGTTTTAGAAATTTTGCACACTAGACTTTCGAAACAGAAGGAAAATCACTATCTACGTGAGATTTGGAAAAACCACCCTCATCCCTTAACGTAGAATTTTGATATTTCTTGATGAAATTTTGCACATAATAAGGATAATAAAATGATTGTCTACATCTGACTAAAAAAACTCACTGTGTATAGCCAATATCTATTAGACAGTGTAGCTCAGGCAACGCCGAGGACTTTGGCTAGTATAATAATATATTTATAATCTGTTCATAAATCAAATGCTATTCAGAAGTCAATGAAACAGAATTTTCAAATGTTGTACCTAGTTGAATTACAAGACCTTACAAATTATTACTTACATCATTATTACGTTAAATTTTCACACTAAATAAATAATTGGAGTAAGGACTTACCTACGCTTTACAAAACTATAAATAAATTATCTCAAAACCTGTCTTACGTATAAGCACAGCGTACAGTATGGTATTCATATGATCTTTTTTAATACGTCAATATCAATACTCGAGGGTTTCATTTTCAAAGGTACCTATTTATCATAGGCTCATATAGAGTAATAATAATTTCTAATTTCGATACTTTTTTCCTTCCCAGAACTTACTGTCCTTGCTTTCTAAAAAAACACCTCATACAACGTCCCCTAAGATGACATAGGACCTTTGGGAAATTAATTTCTTCAGCATTAGAAATAAGTATATAATTTTTAATAAATAAATAAAAACTATGAAAAGTTTCTGGGTTTCTTAATAGACAATGTATGATTTTGATTATAGGTATATTTTTTTTATAATTCTCTTATCTTCCCTCTGTAAGTCTAGGGTAGGTAGGTACTTATTAAAATTATTCATTCAAATTAATAATTTGAATTAATTAAGTGAGATATAAATAATGTTAGTATTAAAAACTTCAAATTTACCAAGTAAATAAATATTTTATGCTTGAGAAGATAAATTCTTAACAAATCCTTGTACTTTTGTACTGCTCAACAAAAGAGTTGCTTTTCCTCTCATAAACACGCTTATTAAAGAACATAAATATATACATTTTTTAATACTTTATTTTGGCTTTCACCCATTAAGGGTGATCACCATACACAATTTACATTGTTTCTTATAAAAAAAATGCCAGAATATAAATATATAGATGATTATACAACATAAACATAACATAACATACTTAACATAAATGGTATAGAGCTGGTAACAGTCAAATTCAAAAAATAGGAACCTGTATACAATAATAGTGGGCGTTTTTCGTTATTTAACCAAAGAGATTTTTCCAAAATAATAAGCTTTTTTTAACAGAACTATGAAATAGACAAACTTATTACCAAATGGGAGTATATAAATGTGATTATAAAACATAAAGATAAAAATAAAATAAACATTAATATAACATAACAAAAACAATTCAGAGCTGGTAACATAAATATACATTAATTAAATAAATACCAGAATTAATGATAGCATTTCCAATAATGTCCTCTGCATAATCTAAATTATCTGCATGTACAGAAAGTAAATAAATTATAATGTCCATTAACAGCACCACGTTTGTAGATCAAACGCATTGTACACATAGTTTTGTATTAGTGATCGACGAACCCGTGGATGCAATATGTTAGCCATAAGTTGATAAGTTTGTCTAGTTTATAGTAAGTAATAAGATAGATCATTGTAGAAATATATTATATATTTGTACAGCGCCCTTGAGGTGATTTTTCGCAAATACAAATCACCCAAATATTATTATTATACCTGATTTTTCAAGTTTGTACCCGATATTACTCCATAGATTTTGTTTTAACTGGGCTTTTCTATAATCTTTGTTCTTCATAATATACAAAGCTTCATGATTTCTTACAAAATCAATCAAAATTTCGTCATTTTCGCTGGTCCAAATCACGTTTGCACTCATTTCTCTTTAATGTTTAGCCGTTTGTCACCGCTACAACGGCCGTCATGTGCAAATGGCGGCACCGCTATTTGACATTCTGCTCAAAACCAACGCCATCTGGATTGTATTATAGACAATTTTTTAGTGACGTCATCCACCGCTACATAACGGCCGCTAGATAACAACACCGCTTTCTTATAGCGGTTCAGACATTGTGATTTTATTTAAATATTGAAGACAATATTAGTGATTCTTAAACGCAAATCTGAAACAGAAAAATCAGAAAAGGAAACGGTCACATCTGGGACTCGAATGATACAGTTAAAAGTGACCGATGAGGATAGGGTCCCATTAGCGCAGTTGGTAGAGCATTGTCCCGGAAAGACAAGGGTCCTGGGTTCGAGTCCCAGATGTGACCGTTTCCTTTTCTGATTTTTCTGTTTCAGATTTGCGTTTAAGAATCACTAATATTGTCTTCAATATTTAAATATTATAATTTGAGGTTTTACTCAATAAGTTATTCCGAAAAATAATAATTGTGATTTTAGTTGATCAACTATATTGAATGAAGCTTCAAAGCCAATCGAAAAGTCAGTGTTAAGACCCTTTCAACAAAGTTGATCAAGTTATTAGAGCGACTAAAGTTGAAAGCCTGTCTACTTTTGCTGTTCAAGTATTACACCGAGACATGTTTCTACTCCCTTTTTCGATTTGCTTTAATTCCTTGCATATTTTAGCGAAAGATGTTTCTATTTAGGGAGATGGCATATTCGTGCAAAAATGTATGTAGTGGTCGGATGACATAATGTTTAGGTTTATTGACCTCTACCAAAGCGATGCCTGTCTTTATCATGGGATCAAAACATTAAATATTTAAAAATAAAAATAATTTAATTTAACGAATTGGGAGATAAAAAATAAAATTTAAAAAATTAGAGCCATGTGTAAGAAGAATTTAGCATTAGTTTTAGTATTTCCAGAGTGGAAAATATTCTTAGTATCACCCTGGTATAAGACCACCATTCAGAATTGAAATGGCTTTGGCCGTGTTTGGTGACCAGATCTGGATATCCAGGTACTTCTCCACCTCCCTCTCCCCCCATTTCCTTCCCCTCCCCACTACCTTCAACCTCACACTCACAACATACCCCAATTTGGGATGCCATAGTCTCACTGGCTCCAGACGGTTGGGAGCAGTTGGGGCTCTTGTGCGGTTTCACATTAAAAAAAGTAACGATATCAAAAAAGACTGAAGACTTGGAAATAAAACTCCCGGTGTCAAATATCTCATTGGTTTTTATTATAAAGTTTTCGAATTCCGCTGCAGGCTTAGTTAATAAAATTTAAAAAAATAACACATGGTTTCAACTTAATTACCTACTACAAGAAACAATTATTTATTTCGGGGGAGATGGTAAAGATGCATTAAAGTTCCGTTTTTTCTCCATTGCGTTCTGACTTAATTTCGAAGGTTAGGAAATACGCTTAAATTATTTAAATAACCTAAACAAATAACCTAGTTACCTATTTTGTGCATTTTTTTATTTTTTCGGGACTTAAATTTTTTTCCAGTAGTAATTCAGTTGAAATCAAATAATTGTATTAATAAATAAATGCATATTAAGCGTGCCGCAGAATTCGGCAACTTTACCAAACTGTTCATCCGAATTTCGTAAACGATTTCGATACCCTTCAGTATCTTCATATATTGTAATGATATCTCTCTCAAAATAGTATTAGATGCACCTAATTCAATTCTTCTTAGAATCCATTTTCTAACGCAAATATGATGTTTTTGTGTTTTTTCAATGACATGTTCTCAAGTTCGTTCGCCAAAATGTCAAAAATTGTAGAGACGCACGCACTAATAATTTCTATTAACGCCATCTTGATTATCAATATCGATAAACATCTAAACGAAATCTTTTTCATTTTTGTCGTTCAATAAAAGTTGTTCAACTAAAATCGAACCGTCTGAACAAACAGTATTTTAAATTAATAGTTTTTGTATCAACAAAATACAAAGTTGTTATCCGTGTCAAGCTGTACAATAATTTATATATTTTAAGCCATTACAGTTTTTGTCTATTCCTTTACAAGAAGAAAAAATTCCTAACTTCCAGTTGTTATTCAGTCTGACATTAGCACCAAACTGTCAGCATTCAAATTTCCCCCGCATTTTCAAAACACATGTTTTGCTCTGAAAAATCTACCAACCTAACCGAAGACAATTTACTATAGAACCGTAGTATTGTTGAATGCGATAGAAAGAGAAAACTATAGTTTTATATGAACACCCAAATCGTTTGCGCATGATTTTCAAGTGCGCAGTACCAAGATCGTTTCAATATAAGAAGGCATGATAATTTATTGTTATGCTACCTCGTTTTCGCTTGTGTTGAACGTTCTGTTTATCAAACATGGTGGTCGAGTCGTGTTTTGATATGCATCAAGTTTTCTCCGGTCTTTGATAGTGTGAAAATACCACAAACCACACGTAATTGTTTCTGTTTAATTCGCGTTGTTGGCTCAGTGTTAATGTATATCATGAAATTCTGTGTGTGACATTGAAATAATAACATTTAACGTCTTTGTTACAATTATTGCGGGCCGTCGATGTCCCATCTCGAAGCCATGCTGCCAATTTAGTTTGACGTGTGTTTTTTTGATAATTTTATCGCCGAAGGCTTTTTGCTTTGGTTCGTTAAACCACTTTTTCAAGACCGCCTTGTACAAAGTGTTGTCGCTTTAATTCATATTTTCGCCTTTCTTTCGTTCTGTTTTGTGTGATGTTTAGCGTGTACGAAACGCGCACATTTCTTTAGTAGCTTATTTTTTTTTGGTTTGTTTCGGCTTCTGTTCGAAGTTTCTGGCAGACAATGGACTTCGAAAAGGAGACTGCAATGATGGAAGGTATGTATACAGTTAACACATTTTATGTCATGTTGTAGATTTGTTGTGACGAGTCTTTGAAAATTTGTTAACCCGGGTCACGCACGCAATTTATTTTGAATTCCAATTTATAGAACGCAGTTGGCATGGCTACCAACAGGGTTTTCCTTAAACATTTTTTTATTTAATAAATTATTAATTGTAATAATGTTGATAGAAAATTTACAATAAACTTCCTTCCTACATTCTTGTCAAAATCCTATAATAATGTTTTCACCTATTCTTAAAATCAGCTATGGATTTAAAAAATAGTTCGTTCGCTACTTCCCGTTTGAGTAACCTTTTGCAGGTTTGTGTCAGGATTGGAGTTTTTTTTAATTTATATTTCTCTTGCCTAATTAAATGTTGTTTGAAAATTGAAATTCAATAAGCCAAATAAGTAGATATTTTAAATTAATATAACAATGTTCTGTTTCATATTACAAGAGGGTGAGGCACGTTCAGCCATTTTTTGTTTGTTTTTGTTTAGCAAAGTACTTACGCATAATATATAAGTAACGCAACTAGGTAGATACGTAAAAACTTCTTTTTTCATAACAATGCAAAATGTTATAATATTCAATGTAAAATGTTGAACTTATAGATACATACTAATAGCTTTGTGAACAGTATACCTAGCGTCCAAAAAACTGTTTTTAATTTTCTCCCATTTAGTAAATCAAAACCAAAATTTCCTCTGAAATCATAAGATTTATAAGGAGGTATGAACTTTACCTGCCTAATTTGTTATGAATCATATTATTTTGTATAACTTTTTTTAAAATTTCAAGTCAAGCGAAACCGGTCGGTTCTAAAAATTATTAAAAACTCGTGGTTAAAACAAAAAGTATTTTATTTTATTTTATATGTCAAACCACAAAGTGATGGCTTTCTACAATAATATTATTTTATCAAACTTTCTTAAGGACGGTAGGTAGGTACCATGATATTAAAAAGCTCAGTCATCTAGTCAAAGTATAGCCATTTAGTCAAAGTAAGGATGTTTTGTTTCACAGAATTTGAACAATTCATCTGTTTCTGTAAAAGTCCTATTAAAGATCTGTTATTATATCATTATAGGCTAGTTGCTTGACAGATCTGAAATAATAACAGAACTTGTAAATGAACTTTTAAATTTTAAGAATTGTTCAAATTCTCTGAAACAACCCTTCCTTAGGTCTTGACATGAAATTCCAAACGGTCGAGTTATATTATCATGGAAAAAAGGATGCTTTTGTCTTTCATCATGGCGATACTGAGAGTATCTAGATGTTTTGATATCAAATAAAGCTTATAATATTTATATGTAAATATTCCCGCACCTCAAAAACTTAACTTCGTAAGTAGTACTCGTACTCAGCCATGCTGAATGTCCCCCACCAGAGATGGTTGAATGTATCCTAACTTGATCGTGCCATGTCTTCCTCGGACGCCCTCGACATCTACCATTCACTTTCATGTCATGTATTCTCCGAGAGCTCTGTTATTCTTGCTCAATGTTTATAGGTAATATCAGCCGTGCGTTATTTCCGTATTTTCTCTTTTTTTATTTGTGACACGGTCATAAGAACATGGTTTTAGCAACACAAACGCCTCAGGGATCTCAATTCTACAAAATCCAGCTTGCTTTTGCTCTTCCTCTTTCATTCCATGTGAAACTGCCACCCATCAGGGTTGGTATCAGTACTCCATTGCGGACTGCCAGCCTTGGCCAGCTTCGCTTCAATAATGTTTTGTTTCGTAAATGCATACTTTTGTGTGTGTTTTTTTCCGTAAAAGCATACTTGTTAAAAGTTCTTACTCACCTGCTTTGTTATTGTACCTGCTAAATATCTCCAGGTAGAATTTTAACCTTACGGCCGAGGTAGGTACCTACTGGATACTCTCCTTTGTCGATAAAAACCTTTTGGAATAAATCAATGAACGTAAATGGCGAACGTCTGCATTCTTTACGACCATCACCCAGAAATGGGAAAACACATTATCCCATTTGTAAAATAATGCACCATGAAATTTTGGAATGCTGATAAGATGGTGTATTATTTGGTATTTACCCACAAATTAAAAAAATTCTTAGAATATTTTAATGGTTGTTGTGTACCTAACTACCTAATCAACATCTGAGAAATTTAAAAATCAATTCTTGATGTTTAGGTTCGATCTCTGGAAGTTTTGAGACAAAAAGTTGACCACCACCTCGAGAAGGTTCGTGCCTGGGGTAAGGCCAACCTGGTCAGTTTCAACTTCTGAAAAAACCAAGCGTGTCTGATTTCGGCAAAAGGGAGATCAATGACTGTCTGGTGTAATTCGATGGAAGCTCCCTCCCCAAAAAAGACTCCATTGAAATGCTTGGAGTAAGTAGTTGAAATGACCGGCTCAAGTATCGGGGCCCGAGTAAATCTGGCTTCCAAGAAACTGGGCGTCTTGAATTTATAAGGCTTCAAATTCTTCAATAGTGACCAGCTGCCCAACTCTCAAATACGATTAAAGCCTTGACTTCAATAGATTATATTATTGGTCACAAAGACATGAATTATTGGGTGACCGGATAACTCGTCAAAATGACAATTCAACACACCTATAAAAAGTGTTATAAAGTTATGAAAAGTGATAAAAAAACCAGGTTTTTCATCAATTTTCATAACTTTTTATAGTTGTGTTGAATTGTCATTTTGATGAGTTATCATGGAACCATAAATGTGTCCCACAATAATTCAGAAAAATCATAGCATAATGACGTTTTTTAACGCATATAGCCGGGAATACACATGCCTGTAGCTGGCACACTTGCATGCCTGTACCTGCCTTGCCAGTAGATTGCACAACATTTGATTTACTGGCATGCAAGTTGAGGGAGGGGACGAGGGGGGCTATGAAACCGGCATGTGTGAACGTCGTGACAAGTACGGGCATGCCAGTAGCTGACCTGTTGTTCGCCGCGGCCTTTTCTCTCATTAAATTAGCCACACATTGTACTGCCAATTGCAATACGATGATATTTAATTCACTTCGAATGTTTTCCATTGCCAAAAAGCTTGAGACTACTCAGTCTCAGAGTGATTTGAGACACGTACTGTCTAGTGACTGGCATGTGTATACGTCTTGCAAATACAGGCATGCAAGGACGCAACTGGCATGCAAGTTTAACTTGCATGTGTATTCTCATTGCGCCAGTAGCTTGCACATGCCAGTAGCTTGCATGCAAGCTACTGGTCCATTTTACAGGCATGTGTATCGCCGCCTTAAAGCCTGTGACAGACCACGCTATATTTTCATGTTTTGGCCTATTTCATCGTATCGTCGTACATTCCCATTGGTGGTGTTTGGCGAGCGATGTGCTGAAATAGACCAAGCCATGATGCGAAAAGCCGTAGTGTGTCGCTCACACAACATTATTACTTTTCTTCACTTACTTTTGTTGACTTACACAAAATAGTGCGATCTAGTGATGGAGTATTATTTTGTTGTTGTGTAATCTAACCGAGTAGGTACCTAATTTAAAATGCGTAGGTACATAATCTACAAATGGCGGCAGAATAATAAGCTGTGGCAATACAAAACCGGTGAAATTAGATGCATACCACTGATGATATAAACATATAGAAGTGTATCTGTGTGGCCAAAGTAAGCTCAATTTTCCCTCAATTCGATTGAAATTGTTTAATTTATTAATTGTTTAATCGGTACTCGGAGCAGAGGTGGATGAGTTTGTGTGTTTATGAAGTGTGTTTACGAGAGATGGGAAGGCTGACAGACATATTGAAAGAAGGGTAAATGCAGGTAACTCTATTAATGGAGGACTGAACGCAGTTAGTGCTTGCAAAAAAATGTCCAAAGAAGCGAAGATAGCAGTCCACAATGGAGTGCTGGTACCTACCCTGATGTATAGAAGTTAGGCATGAAACTAGCAGAAAAAAGAGGAAAATAGACTGAATGCTGTAGAAATAAGATCCCTGAGGCGTATATGTGGTAAAACCTTGTATGATCGTGTGAGATATGTAGATATCCCTCAAAGAGTGCAAGGCTGATGTAAGCGTAATGAGTAAAATTAAGAAAAGGACGCTTAGATGGTTTGGGCATGTAGAGCAAATGAGCGAAGAAAGGAGTGTAAGGAGAATGGTAGCAGAAGTCGGGGACACCCGTGGAAGACATGGCACAATCAAATAGATCAGATACTTGAGTCGGGCCATGTCAAGAGTCAGAATAATAGAAGAGTATGTATTAATGTGAATGAGGCAAGGAGTGTGTGCCAAGACCGAGTTGTTTAGCGGTCTATCCTCTCTGCCTACCCTTGCGGGAAACGGCGTGATGGTTAGTTAGTTAGTTAGTTTAATCGGTATGGATTACAGTTCTATCTTTATTGGAACAACTTTTATTTTAATAACTTTTGAAGGTTATATATTAGAAGAAGAAGATGATACTAATAAATATTGGTAATTCTGAATTTAAAATGAAGATCGACAAAAGTGACATATAATGATTAGGTCCCAGTGGTCGAGTGATTAAAGAGGTTGTCCCCATAAGACATAGATCCTGGGTTCGATTCCCAGTTGAGACCGTTATCTTCTTATTCTTCTGTGTCTTGTTCTGTTTCATGTTTCGTTTCGATTCATTAGTATTATCTAATTCTTCAATGATTGATTACTCTTCTAGTTATTTTCTGTTCGGTGATACGTAGATCCTTCGATCGAAACTTTTTAATGGTATGTTCAGATTACGAAATTGAATAGGTGATTGACCTCCGAATCTGATACTAAAAAATGGCGACCGCCTACACGCTGTGGTTTCATTGAATAAAGTTGATTAAGACGATATAATACACTAAAAAAAAGCCAGAATCTTATCGACGTAAGTGAAGCAGCCGTGCACAATAATATGCGACGTGTGGTCCTTGTGTATTGGACAGACCTGCGGTTGAATTTGGCTTATCAAATATCTAAAATAAAGTGGGAATCTTAACGACATAGGTGGTGAAGTCATGTAGAAACAATATTCGTCACGCGGCCCGGCGTAATTGATGTACCTACGGTCGACTTTGCCTTATCAGGCCTAGAAAATCGATCTTTCTATGGGGTTTATTTTAATTACTTGCTGCGGCTCCTTCCACTACATTCTCGAACTTTCCGGAACCTTCTAGACTCACCGAGAAACTCCGCCGCTCAGTTTCGAATCTTGTAGAACCTTCTAGAACTTTCTCCTTCCAGAACCTTCTAGAACATTCGAGAGCCTTCATGAACTTTCTAGAACCTTTCAGATTAACCGACTCAGTCAGCGGGCCCATTCTGAAATATTCTGAAGCGTTCGCGGCATTCTCATAACAAAGCACATTTTCGTCACCCACTCCCACCCAACTTCATCCACCCCCACCAAACTCTCTTACTTTCGATGTGACACCAAGGGCTATCTACCATCATAACCACCGGTAGGTCGCAGTGGCTGTTTGTGAAGAAAATTAGGCGGGTAGGGAAACACGGATTTCTTTTTATATTATATGTAAATATTATTAGATTTCTGATAACGTATTTCTAAAATCACAAATGTTTCTAGAGGGATTCCTCGGAAAGTTACTAATTCATCGACTAGAAAAAAAATCTGGTTGTTACCGCTAATTTTATAGTTGAAAAACGTTTTAATAAAATTTAAACCGTTTTACATAAAATATTTTAATGGTAAGGTCCTGTTTTTATTAATTGTCAATATGTATTATAAAAGTAAGTGTACAATGTGCGTGCCGCTAAAAGTCAGAATCGAGTCTCGGTACGATCAAGGGACTTATATGGTGTGGTAGCCCTCTATCTCCCATCCATGAAGAAGGTTCCCGGTGTTACCTGAAGTGTGGCGTGCTTTTGAAGATATAAGGGCTGGAAATTTCGCCCTCTAGAAATTTCTAGAACATTCGAGAGCATTCCACAACATTCCAGACCATTCTCGAACATTCTTGAATGCTCGAGAATAGTCTGGAACGTTCGGCAACATCCCATAACACCCCAGTTCATAATTAACGAAAATGGGATTACAGGCCGTTTCCTTATAAACTTTTAGTAAATTCGCAATCGTGACAACACATTGGTATCTCTAAATAGTATTAAACAAAGTCACTACCTGCATCTGTCTGTTTGTGCGCTTAGTTCTTCTAAACTATGCAACGGATTTTGATAGGGTTTTCACTATCATTTAGAGAATTTCTTCCGAAAGGTTTATTATATATTGAGATTTTAGTAATAAATAGTTCAGTTCATCAGAAATTATTGAAATGTGTGCGTCGAGCAAACCCCCGTTATTAGAGTTTTGCGTCGCCTTAAGGCGATTTGGGTGTGATTTGATCATTAGATCCATTAAAATAATCTGAGCATGTGCGATTTCAGCATAAAGCTGTTATTATGACGACAGAAATTAATATTCACTTGTCAGTGTCGTAAATCTATGCTTTGAAAATATTATCATTATAATAACCAGTGACGGTTTTCTAAAGTGCGTTTGTGCAGTGAACTCCCATAACAAAATATTAGAAAATAAAGCAAACTTGTATTATAATGGACTTAATCTCAAACGCCATAGGTGCGTATGAATATAGGCACCTATGGGAAATTCCGTCAGCTTTCTTAGGTTCTTACAAAACATACTAGTGGAGCCAGCACGGTAGAGCTGCAAACCTCGGGAATCTAGCAACTCCCTGAGTGCGCTGCACCTGTGCACCAAATTTGTACGGATTTGAATTTTTGCAAGAATCAACATTTTTTTCTGTGGTTATCTAGTTTTAAGCTGTTATTGAAATAAGTTAATTACTGAAGATGTTAAATTGTTTTTAAAAATAAAAAGTAAAGTTTCTTACGATTTGTGAATTGTGATTTCCGTATTTAAAACTATTTTTATACACATCTATTTAATTTTTTGGCAATCTTCGAAGTGGAAATTAACCCACTTCCCGACATCCGATCGAGCTGTAACTCGGCAGATAGATTCTTTGTCTATTACAATGCATTTCATCATCTTCGAATATTTTTAATAATCAGTAGGTATTGGAGAGTGAAGGACGGGGTAAGAGGTTGGGAGGTTGCTCGGCTGTGTGACAGTGATGGCATGTGAAAGAGTTTTTTTTTTTGTTCGGTTTTGAAGAAAAAAATTTAGTAACCAGGTACTGGTAACCAGATCACTGATCAAGTAAGTCAATCACGTCTCTTAACACTCTGTATATAGCTAGTTTATTATTATTTCTGAACACAGATTTCACAAAAGCCCGGTATATCAGTCAGTCCGTATCCTCGCTATGTGCGACATTCCTCCCGCAAATATAAGCGGGCTAAATCGGTCGCTTAAGCCTTGGTAAGCCGCAGAATAGTTCCCTCTTTAGACACCGAGGCGTTTGCAGTAACAGATGTCAAATATGACGTTTACGTAAGTAATTACGCACTCCGATCTCACCGAAATACACGTAAATTGCGTAATTTTATCAGTATGTACTTTTACATTCGTCGAGCGATGGGGGATGCTGATGTTATTAATTGATCATCAATCTAAAATAGACAAATAGTCTGGTAAAGTATTATACGAGTAATTTTTCAAAGTCAGGACATTGTTTTCAGTGGTGTGTTTGTCATAATTTCATGAATAGTGCATTAACTAAAGCAAAACAAATACTATTTAAAATTAACACAATGTTGATTGAAGTGGGGAACTTTATCAAAAAATTAACCCGCCTAAACATTTGACATTTTGAAAGTTCTCGATCTCCCGATGACGTTGGAGCATAGATATACCACTCCCGCAGCATAGAAAATCAAGTACTTTCCTCAAATAAAGTCATAGACAATACGTGTAATATATATATCCGATCTATATACGGATTATGTTTCGAGCCGCGCTAAGAATCACATTCCAACTAAGCGTAGCTTTAAATCAACCGATATACCGAGCCTTAATGTGCCCAATTCGTTAGATTTTCATTGCGGGCCTCTAGAATTACCATAGTATGTACTTAGTCACTTATGTATTATGCTAATTATTTATTTATCATTACGATACGACATATTACTCGGTCGGGTTGTCTTGTTGCTATGCCTCGTACCGCGCGGTATAATATACGTATATTGTATAAGAATATTTCAGATTTCTGTGATCCGGCCTCTAAATTACAGGGACATCGCCGGACCGGCAGATACTTTCAGTGTCGCCTTGACGAAAGTACATTACAAGTCGACTAACTGATGGAAGGGTGTTGTGGGCGTGTCCGTGTGTCCGCAGTAAACTCAATTTTCCCTTCCTCCCATAGACATATGAATGTCTATGCTTCCTCCTGATAAAATTGAAATCTGGGCTTTTAAATTTTTCATTTCTTGAACAGATTTTTTGTTATTTGTTTTTGGGGTGTTATTCCGTGTTGCGCTAACTCCTTCTTTAGCCAACGCTTCGGACGGCATTGCAGTGTCCATCATCAGGGCAGATGTGTGAAATAACACATCTGAACCTAAGGGAAATAACACATCTGCCCTGATGATGGACACTGCAATGCTGTCCGAAACGTTGGCTAAATAATGAGTTTGCGCAACACGGCATAACACCCCAAAAACAAATAACAAAAATACTTTTGGCCGTGAAAATCTTAAATCATATTTGTTAAGGCTCTCGGTTAATTTAAAAAATTTCGGCTTGCACAAGTAATTTTTTTCCCGCTTGCTAGTTTAGTAGGTAGCTACCTACTTTGGAAGACTTTTTGTGACTGCTTATGTAAGTCAAAGGTCACACCCCAATTTCCCAGTCTCGAGTCAGTGGTTCCAAAACTCTTGGGAAATCAAGCTTTTGCGACGGTAAAAGTGCACAATAATCGCTTATACCAAATCAACCATCACGCTATGTCTCCCGAGAGAATAACTGTGTCCTGGAAAACATGTTGAATAATTCTAAATGAATCCACATAATGACATTATTCAATATCTATCAACAAAAGTAAGGAAAAATTGTTCTTACTTCGGTTGTTATGAATACGCCCACAGTACACTTATCTCTGTTTATCTCTTCTGTGGATAATAAATGATTAATTAATACGTAATTGGATCAATTTTTTTTCATCGCTTTTAAAGTGCGCCCTACTGTCGAATTAGTGCGCCCTACTGTCGAATTTGGCAGCCATCTCTGGTCTGGAGCCCCTAAATACCTGAAAAAAACCCTTGACTCTGTGCAGAAACGGGCGGTCCGTTTGATAGATTCCCCAATCTTAACAAACGGACTGCAGTCTTTAGAGCACAGGCGTCAGGTAGGTATGCTGTCCTTGTTCTATCGGTGTTACAATGGAAGATGCTCTGAGGAACTAGCGTCATTGATCCCTTCGGCACCGGTGCGTAGTCGAGATACACGCCAAACGCGCGCACAACATTTGTACACGGTTGACATTTGTCACATGAGGACGGGTCGCTTCTACGATTCGTTCTTAAGTTCAACAGCTCGGCTGTGGAACGAACTGCCGGCCTCTGTGTTTCCTCCCTCCTACAACATAAGACTCTTCAAGACCCTTGTTCACTCCTTCCTCTCCACAAAAAGACTCTCCACACAGCATCCCCAAAGACGACATAGGCCCTGAGGGAAATTATTTTCTTCAGGGCCTCCTGTGTGGAGTTAATATATAAAAAATAAAAGGTGTGTTTAATTGTCATTGTATTGAGTTATCATGGAACCTTTTTGTGTGTATAGTAATAATAATATTTTGATGATTTGTATAGCGCCGTTTTCGTAAAAACATCACCTCAAGGGCGCTGTACAAATATATAATATATTTATACAATGATCTATCTTATTAATAACTATGGAATAGACAAAATATTATCACCTATGGCTGACAGATTGTATCCACCGGTTCGTCACGTTCAATTGTACATATTTACACTGTACATATTATTATAGTACATACCCTTAGGTTAATTTTCTGTGTCTTTGTTTATTTTTCCAATAGCACGATTTTCCTAAGGCGCAGATCGCATGTCTATTCAAAAGCCTAATGTCCAACCAGCTTCTGTATATTTTGTTTTTTTTGCGCATCAATCAAATCAAAGCAATACATTATTTAAAATTGCTGCGACATTGAAAATCTTCCATAATTTATGCGGGCCGAAGAATTTTCTAGAATCTTTATATTATTTGAACCATTTTCACCGGAGAGGTTAAGAATAAGGTTTTTTAGAGGCTACTTGTTTGACATTGTTGCAAATTGACGGTGACCGCTGTTTTGATGTTTTTGACATTTGTCTCTGTTATCCGTTGATTCTTGGCTAGACACAGCATTGTTAACCCTTCAGGTTTTCAAATATTTTTATCAGCAAGTCCCAACGACATGGTGAATTTATCTTGGAATTTCGGAATGCTTCCGAGGTATCTAAAACGTGCTACACATTACTTATTTTTGAATTTGTCGTTAAAAGAAATACTATTTTAGAAACTAGATAAAATTATCTTTAAAACATTTACATTTCAAAAAAACATTGATCTTTCTAAAAAATAAATTTTTAACAAATTAAAATAATATATACACGGTGTCCGGAAACTCGTAGTACAAGCGGGAAACTGGAGAATCTACACCACATGGGGAACCCAAAAAAACATAAAGTTTTTTGATTTGAGCATTTTCACAAAAAAAAAAAAAAAACAAAAAAAAAATATTTTTCGGCTATTTTAGGTTTAAAGTTTTTTCTGGTTTTTAGGGTTGAACAACAGATGTTTTAACCCTGCAGAGCAGAAATATTTTATGATTAGACCGGATTAAATGAAGGGTGATTTCAAAATAATGCTTCAAATCCGAGTTTCTTCATTTGTTTTACTTTCAAATAGTTTTAATTAGTTGGGTACTTTGATCTTCAGTAATAATTTATAAGAATTTGATTAAAAAAAAAAAAAAAAAAAAAAAAAATCAACTTCAAACTCGATTTACTCGATAACGAAAGCTCAAATAAAAAAAAAAATACTACAAAATCGACTCCAAATGTGATGTAGATTCACCAGTTTCCCGCTTGTACTACGAGTTTCCGGACACCCTGTATATACAGGGTGGGGCAAAAGTAATCATCCGATGTTCTTTTGCTGTAATTTTTTTTTATGATAAACTTTGGTACTGCTTGTTATTCCGCGTTCTTGCGGAATAAACCGATTCATGTCGTGTCGATTTGTATTCTGCTTTTGTTTACTTCACAAATGTTAAAACCGAATTGACATTTGGCGCCATTTGCAAAAGTTATAGCGTTTTCCAATAGGGTGATTACTTTTGCCCCACATGTCTTGTCGATTTGTATTCTGCGTTTGTTTACTTCAGAAATGTCATAACCGAATTAACATTTTGCCCCATTTGCAAAAGTTATAGCGTTTTCCAATAGGGTGATTACTTTTGCCCCACCCTGTATATAAAAATAATATCAAACATGAAAATGTTAACAAAAAAAACTTACCTGGACATTTTGACTCGGAACGTCCATAATTTTGAAATAATTCGATGTTTATAAAAAATATTCCTTTTTTGTAGGTAATAAGTAATAAAACTGTCACTTCACTTTTTATACCGTTTATACATTAAAAAATATAAATAATTTCTTAATTTCCAAATATGAATGAAAAAATGCCGAGTAACCATGCACTTTAACAATTTTTTAAACTTTTATCCATGTTATAATGTATAAATATTCGAAACAAACTGTGAAGAATAATTATTTATCTTTCGAATAACGAACATGTCACATATACAGGGTGTATCAGCACGTACCCGACAAACTTTAACCAGCTATTTCTTAGCACATTTGGAGTAAAAAATGTTATGGGCACTTTGCTGTCTGGTAACATTTTTTTTAATAAAAAATTTACTATTCATATTTTCACAACATGTCACCACTGTTTTATCCTTTGTCAAAGTTTGAAAACCCATCTGGCAATTTTTTGTTCGAGTTTCGTTGAATAATGTACGTACGTACCTACGTTGGCGCGCTTTTACAATCACAACGAAATGGCACAGCACCATTCGTCTCATTTTTAACTATTATTATTTAGTGTGTACGAAAGAGCGAGGACACTTTTTGACGCACTTGCTAATAACAGCTGTTGAACGCGAGAAACAAGGCAAATGACAGTGACGGAGTGTGGATTTTTTAATTTATTTTTTGTTTTTAATGGAAAAAAAATGTTACCGGACAGCAAAGCGCCCATAACATTTTTCACTCCAAATGTGCTGAGGAATAGCTGGTTAAAGTTTGTCGGGTACTTGCCGATACACCCTGTATACGCATTATAAAAAAAGATAAAATTACTTTTATAATGTATTGACGCCCCGGTCAGATCTGTCCTTCAGAGGCTATAATGGAATATGATGTTTGTGGCTAGTAATGTCCTTCCGAAGCCTGAAGGGTTAAATGTACATTTTTATGTGAGTACCTTCTGAAGCCAGTGAGACTATGGCATCCCCAATTGGGGCTTTGAGGCTGAAGGTAGTGGGGAGGGGAAGGAGATGAGAGAGAAAGGCATGGAAGTACATGGCTATTTAGATGTGAACACGACTAAAGCCATTTCAAGCAACGTTTAGATTCTGAATGATGATCTTTCGCCTGGGCGCTACTTGGTCGGTGATTGCATGCATTTTTCAATTATGTTTATAAAAATTCAGTTCCGTTTCATTTCAGAATGCAATTTTCGGCTAACGGCCAACTGTCTTCTAAAGACAACTTATTTGTGCCCTGAATGAAGCTGCCCTTGGAAGGTCACTTATTATTAATTTTGTATCGGACAGATCTTGTATATACATTCTTATGCATTAACCATATTATTTATCTCATAGAATCAGTAGTTACTATTCTCTTTTCTTTTGTGTAAACCTAATTTTGATTGATCAAAATTATATCTCTTGCCCAGAAATCCTGATGTGATTGCATTTTAATTTGAAACTAACTAAATGGGAGAGATTGTGACCTTGATATGGAATTTGCATGTACCATAATAATTTGATGGCTGTCTTGGATATTCTACTTGCCAAAATAATAAATCTGCACAGAAATTAATTCGGTTTGTGGGGATCATTAAAAACCTTGCAATTAAATGCAAAATTATATCGTTTTTATCTGATATAAGGGCATAACAAATGTCCTTTGCGTCAAAACGGAAACGTTCAAGAACGACGCCGTATTTTTCGCAATAAATTGCCGATAAGAATGTTTTTTATCACATTTTCTTTCACGTAATGTAAAATAATGGCTTTATCATTACCTCGTGTCTCGTAAATGCATACCATCGGCCATTTATATGCGACTAGCGGAAGTGCGCAAAATTTCATCACGAATCATAAAAAAATTCTTTAAGGGATGGTAAAAAGGTGATGGTTTTTCTGTAAATTTTTGTGCTTAAAGATATTTTTGGATTTTTTTCCACACTTCTTTTTAAAGTCAAGTGGAAAATTTCATTAATTTTTTTTTTTTTTTTTTTAATATTTTTATTTATTTTATAAAATACAGTATAATGTTTAAATTTACATAGTAAGAACATATTTCAATAAAAATTAACATGTTTACCTTTACAAGAGTCTAAAACTCGTGTGTAAAGGGAAAATAATAAAAACTTAACATACATATGTAAATAGAAGAAAAAAAGAATCATAAAAACATATAAAGTGAAGAGATTTTAGTTTTTTTATACAATAATTTATAAAATAATATAGTGAGATATCATCGTCATTCTAATTCGTTAAATTATTTATTGTAGTGAAGTTAATTTTATTTTTAAATTTATTAAAGTCCGGTTCTAATCTCATCTCAGTCGTTAATTTATTAAACCATACCACTCCAGTGTACGTGTAATAGTGTTGTGCAAAACTGGTATGCATTAATGGAGTCCATAAGCGACCCATTGTATTTTGCCTATTGCTCTCGACACGAACCATGGCATGGTGTGACTTCTTATACAGATCTTTGTGGATTTGAAGTAGCGTATTTTTCGTATATGTATTTTTTAGTGATGGGACTTGAAAATCTTGGAAAAGTTGTAAGGTTGGGTAGTCTGATGGTTTTTTTATTAAAATTTTTATTAACAGCCTTTGAGTGATTTCCAGCGGTAAAAGTGATGATTTGTAAGCTCCCCCCCACGCAACGATACCATACTGTATTATTGAATGGGCTAGAGCGTAGTAAATATTTTTAAGAATTTTTAAGTTAAGTATATTTCTTAGACTAATAAATATGTAAATGAGTTTTCTTAATCTATTTATGATATTGTTTATGTGAGTTTTCCACTTAAGTTGACTATCTATTATTACACCTAAATATTTAATTTCATTTTTATTTCCTATGGATAAACAGTCATTATTTTGGCAAGTAGATTTTTTTGATATGCATTTTTTTGAATGTATTTTAATATTTAATGTAATAAAAGGGTTTATTTTGTTTATACTAAAAATTATATAATATGTTTTTTCAATATTTAATGTTAATAAGTTTTTATCAAACCATTCTTTTAACGTATTGATATCATTGTTAGCAATTATTTCAAGTTCATTCAATGAATTCGCTTGAAATATAATTGCAGTATCATCTGCATATGAAATGAGTTTTCCTGTTAATGGTAATTTAAAGATATTATTAACATATAATATGAATAGAAGAGGGCCCAATATGGTGCCTTGTGGTATTCCAAAGTCACTTGTGTTCGGTTCACTGAGAGTGTTATTTATTTTTACATATTGACTTCTAGAGTTCAGGAAACTTTCTATCCACATTTTGGCATTATCTATAATTCCTATTTTGTTAAGCTTGTAGAGTAATTTTTTGTGACTTATGCTGTCGAAGGCTTTCTTTAGGTCTATGAATATTGCAAGAGATTTTTTGCCTTTGTCTAGTGCTTGATGTATTTTTGTTGTTAAATCTATGATTGCGTCCTGTGTGCTTATTTTTTCGCGAAATCCAAATTGTTGGTCACTCAATATATTATTAGTTTCAATAAATTTTAGCAGTTGCTTTTTTGCTACCTTTTCAAAAATTTTTGAGATATTTGATAATACTGATATAGGTCGGTAGTTATTAATTTCTTTAGTATCACCTGATTTAAAAATCGGTGAAATAATAGTTTTTTTGTAAATAGATGGAAAGATTCCTTTTTTAAGACTATTATTTATGATATGTGTAATAGGTTTTTTCAAAAAGTTAAGATTTTTTTTCAGAATTTCAACGGTTATCCCATCAAAACCTGGTGCGGACTCAGTTTTTAGGTTTTGTATTATAACAACAGTTTCTTGTTCGGTTATCGTTTCGAATGTTTTTACCGTTTTATTTAATGAAGCTACTGGAATTCCTGATGTGGTGGTATTATCTATGTTGTTAGTTATTTCGTTTGCGAGATTTTTTCCGACATTTGAAAAAAAATTATTGAAAGCATTCGCACATAGTTTTGGGTTATCAGAAACTTGCATCATATTATTGTTAATGTGCAGCTTTAAAATGTCACTTGTCTTTCTTTTTTTATCAATTATTTCATTTATTGTTTTCCAAATTTTTTTACCACTGTTACCTGAATTTAACATCTTTTGTTTGTAGAATTCTTCTTTGGTCATTTTAATTAGTGCCGTTAGTTTATTTCTGTTTTTTTTAAAGTGTAAAATAATCGAATTATTTAGTGGGAATTTTTTTGTAAGTTTAAATAATTTTTCTTTTTCTCTAATGGAAACCACTAGACCATGGGTAATCCATGGTTTAATTTTTTTGAATTTTTTTTTATATATTTTTTTGTGTATTTCACAGCTTGAATCTTTTATATGCTTTTGTAAGGTGTCATGAAATTTTAAAGCACTATTATTTACATCTTCTGTGCAGAGTATAGATTCCCATGTTTCGTGAGACAGTTTTTCATGAAGTATTTGTTGGTTTATCGATATTTTAGGCATGTTAGATTTATTACTATTATTAATGTTTTGTTTTTCTATGTTAAGGTTAAGAATACATGTATGATGGTCCGTTATGTTGTTTCTCCATATTATTGTTTGAAGATTATCAATGTAGTTGGAATTACACCATATGTGATCAATACATGATGGTATTTGATTATTAAATTCTCTAGTATATTTATTAATACAGGGTTTAAAATTTAAAGCGGTCATCATGTTAATATAATTGTCCAATTTAATAGTGTGATTATTTTCAGCAATGTTAATATTAATATCGCCAATTAGAAAATTATTTGTACATTTATTATTTAAAATAATATTATTCAATTCTCCAATAAAACTGGATATAACAGCAGAGTGTGTCCTGTATATTGATATTATTTGTATAGGTAGTTTATTATTAATGCTCAGTCTTATAATAATACAGTTTGCATTAGTCATATTCGTTTCAGTAAAGAGTACGTCTTTAAATATCGTCTTCGTGTATATAACAATACCACTATTTTTGTTAATATAATGTGAGCTCTGAAAGTAGTTGTAATTGGGGAGAGTTGGGATGATTGAGTTGGTGTTTAAATGTGCTTCAGTCAGTATGATTATGTCAGGATATTTGTTTAATAAATTTAGGTTTACTAGAAAATGATCAAAATTTTTCTTTATAGATCGTATGTTTAGATGCATTACGGTAAATGAATCTGGAGTCGTTTGAAGTATTGTGTTACAGTCATTAGAGTTGTCACAAATTACATTTTTTACGTAAATTTTTTTTTCCAGATGTTGAATAATGTAGTCATCCATTTCTAGTTAATCCTGGAATAATATTTTTATTTATATTTTATAAAAACCCACCGCCGCCTTACTCCCTTCCACAGAGACTCATTATAGAAGATATATCATTACTTAGTAATACCACTAGAAAGGTGACTAATAGTAATGGCTCAAGAACGGAACCCTGTGGCACACCACAGGTTATCTTTCCCATACTGCTTAACGCCTTTTCAACAAAGTTGAGTTCTGCGTAAAATAGTTTTTTTTTACAAAATATAACATATTATAACTTACATATTTTATACACTATCCTACAAAAGCCGACGCTTGTGGTTAGGAGAGGACAACTTATTAGTAACTTATAAATCCTCATCAATAACTTGAGAATTTAACATTGTACCCTTTATTCCCCATTTATATAAATCAAGCATACTAATGGCTCAAAAACGGAATCCTATGGCACACCACGGATTATCTTTCCCACACTCTTTAACGCCTTTCCAACAAAAATGAGTTATGTGTAGAAATGTACCCTTTATTCCCCATTTATAAAAATAAAGTATAGTAATGGCCCGAGAACGGAGCCTTGTGGCACACCACAGGTTATCTTTCCCATACTGCTTGTCCCCTTTTCAACAAAAGTCTGACAAATTGTAATACCGGATGACACGATATAAACATCATCACGGCGCTACGTCCCAATGTTGGATTTAATCCCTCCACAAATGCTCTCTCCTGGCTGTGGTCCCTCGCCACTCGCCTCCGATCCTCGATCATTCTCATCTTGCTGTAGTCAATCCCCCTTTGCCTCTGTGTCGCTTCTACTGGAGCAGCCATCTCCTCATCTGGCATTATCTCAACACGTCCTCCATCTCATCGTATACTAAGACCTACATCTTGCAATGGTCACTGATCATTTAACCTTTCGTTTTAATGGCTGCTGTAATTTGACGTATTGTGCCTCAGTATCTAAATATTCTAAAGGTTTATTCAATGTCACGATACCTCCACAAGTACAACGCTGCCGTCATTTGCATGTCTTATTATTAAATACTGCCATTGTAATTATAACACCTTAACCTTGTTCTAACCTTGATAATTGTTTGTATTTTAGTGTTTGTTGGGGTACTGCGTGATGGCAGTAGATCATTTAAAGGAAAGGCACGAACTCAATAATCATTATTGTTATTACCACTGATTAGATCATTTCTAGAAATGTGACCTATACCGAATTGAAAAATATCGCAATTTTACATAAGAACTTTTGACTGCTGGTCAGGCTGAACAGGCCTATGAAATTGATTATCTGTTCATGAAAGAATTTCGATATTTTAATTTATTTTGTTGATTTCACCTGAAGTAGGATAATACTAAGCTTTCTTCGGACACAGAGACGCTTACAACTCCCTTTTATCGGTTTATCTCTTCAGTGGTTTGATAGAAGTTTAAAAAAAGTAGTTTGTTGTTTATTTGGATGGTAATGTCTTCATAAATGGTTTACTTTCGTGTTGGATATCCTCGAACTTGTAAAAAAGTGAATTAACTGTCACCTCGCTTATATCCTTAGATATTTACTGTTTTACTTTGAACGTGAAACTTAAATATGTCTAGGTACCTAATTGCTTATTTTGTTGTGAGTTTAATGACGGGCATTAGCCTAGTAGGGTAGTTGAAATTGTAATATTTAAAAATCTATAAAATAAAACAAAAAAATATATACCGCCCAAGAGACTCAACTGCTCAGAGTCAGAGGGTTTATGGCAATCCCAATAAGGTTATGTTGGGAGTTGTGGGAAGGGAAGGAGATTAGAGAGATGATGAAATTTACCCGACTATTTAGATCTGTTCGGCAAACACGGCTAACGCCATTTTAGAAAACCTTTAGATTCTGAATGGTGATCTTCCACCAGAGTATCTATTATTCTGGAACGTGCCACAAATGTACTTTGACCATTCGAGCGATTTTTGGCATATACTGTGCCATGTTTGCAAAAAAGTTTGAGCAATAGCTTGCCATAATGTGCCAAATTTATAGAAACTAACATATGGGATATACGGTGAAATGTAGGTGGATTCATTGGCTTTGAACCGCAGTAAACAGTTTCATATGTTTGCATATTAATATTTCGAGGAATGGTATTAATTAAATATTCTTGTAAATGTTACTGTGGCAAGTAGAATTAATGATATCTTCACTGGGATCTACCGTGCTGAGGATTTGATCACATGTTAAAATTGGTAGTATGGATAATATATATGAAATATGTTATATTTTTTAGTGCATTTCAGTGGCTTCGATATTAGTCTGTACAGTATATTTTCTATTTTTGATCGCCCTGTGTTTTGTGTCCAGCTTATTATTTGAGATTTAAATCTTATAAAGTTGTTGTGATTTTTAAACGAGAGTGGGATGTTGATGTAGTATTTAGTACCGTAGTATAAAATGCTTTCCATCCAAATTTTGTATTTGTAATTAATTGCTTTTTGGATATTGGTGAACGGATAACTCATCATCATGACAATTCAACACACTTTTAAAAAGTGATTTGAAGTCGTGAAAAGTGAAGTAGGCTACGTAGGTTAGGTTTAAAAGGTTTTTCCATCTTTTTTTAATGACTTGTCACTTGTGTTGAGTTATCGTGGAACCGTTTTTGACCCTAAGATCTAGTGTTTCTAATAAACGTGTTAGTTGTTATTGCTTGTGTTTATGAATGTAAATTCTGGTTAACACATTTAATTAAATCAAATATATTGTATTAAAATATCACGTCCTGATAAAATAACCTAGTTCAAAGTGTTGCCACTGTGCCTTGAGAGTGGTTTGTAAATTAGAGGATTGCGTGTTGTGGGTGGATTACTTAAGTAGTTCTACTTCATTTTTCTTCACTTACAATGTCGGTTGTTTAACTTATTATTATTGGTTAATTTCATTTACATATTGACCCACATTGTAGAAGGGGTAAGGAACAGCGAAAACTCCCCACCAACAGTGTTTACCCCCTTATTTGTGTATAGTCGCGGTGTAATATTACGCAGTGAGTAAGGTCGGAATAATGAAAGATTTGAGTTATTACCACGGCGTTATGGTCAAATCGATATATACATATCCTGTATATATATTATCCGGGGGTAAAGTGCACTAACTTCGGGAGGTGTTTGATCCTACATGATGGTTGATGTAAAAAAGTTAAATAACTTTTTTCGAAATAATTTTTTTTTCTGTACTAAAATATTTTCCCGTACTTCTTTTTTTTTACTTAAAAACTACCTTAAAACGTTGGAATTTCGAAAAAAGTTAGTGCGATTTACCCTCGGACTCCTGTATATTTTATACAAATCATGTTACAATATACAACCAAAGTGACTCTCTCATCAAGCACAAGACTTTTCTGAATAGATAGATGATCTATAATGACCTCATATATGTATAAATAAAATTTTGTAAAATATGTATATGCGTATAATGTAACCTATATTCTTTATATTACAATTAAAAATATTACTTTGTCAAACCAAGTTGTTTTTTTACTATTATTGTATTACAATAAAAAAAAAGTTTTTTTAGGTTTATTTTTTATTCATTCATTTATTTATTTTACCGTTCACTTTTACGTCAACGTTTCAAAACTGATTCACCATGTTACCAAAGGAAATACTTAATTAATTTATTTAACACAAACCTTTCCCTGTAACTCAAACAGGACGAAAACGAAAAGTAGGTCAGACGCGTAAAGCTTACGCATACAAATTTTACCCATTCGATTTCCTTTTCTGCTATTCGCTATAATAGAAGGGTCTACAGAATTCAGTTGCTCCGTTCCCCCCAAGCCCAACATCCCCCCTTTTTCTACCCCCTCCCTCCCTCTTTTCACGACGTTCCCCCACACCCTTACAGTATATTGTATACTAACACAGACCAACGAACTATAAACTTGAACAACTATAATAATACGAACGAATTCTTTGGCCCGTTTCGAACTGTTTTTTTTTTAAATTTTTTTAATGATGTTGGTTGGTCACTAGGCTAAGAGAGCAATAACTAACTACATGTGAAAGTTTTGATTTTTGCTTCAATTTGAAAAAAAAAAATTTCAACATAAAAAATGTCACCGGATTTCAAAATATCATTTACATTTTTACTCCAAAGTCAAGTACGTCCATTAAAACCCTGTATATTATCGAGGATATTGCAGGTACATGAACACATGCTACGATATGTAAATATTTATTAAAAGTTTATTAGGACACGGCCTGCGATGCCGTTTTTAATCAGATTACCAATAATTTGAATATATTTTTAATAAATTACCAATACTTATTTAGTAAGGGGTTTGGTGCCTTCGAATTCCTGCTGGGTATATACGCCATGGTCTACGTGCTTCTACAATACAAACCCTACACTCTACAAGTGCCAAGAGGATGCGAGGGGGGTGGTGCGTGGTACCCCCCCCCCCCCCCTGGTCGTAAATCTTCCTCTAACTTCCCGCTGCCGTCCTGCTACGGCGTAGCATACCAACTCGCTACGTTTATAATTATATTTATAACTTAAGCCTGACACGCCTAACTTTGCAGTCGTTAGAAATTGCATGAAGAAATATATAATTCGCTCGTTTTTTTGTAATTGTTTTTACGTAAACTTACTCCACATTGGAAAATATTTCCTCTCCGGGCCTCTCGTCTTTGGGGATGCTGTGTAGGGAGGAAGGAAGAGAAACTAGTAGAGATTAACCGTTCTCATTTGACAAATGTCAACCGTGTTCAAATTTTTGGCGTGCTTACCAACTATGCACCGTTGCCTGAGGGACCAATGACACTTGTTCTTCTGAGCACCTTCCTTTGAAACGCCGGTAGAACACGGACAGCATTCTCACCTGACACTTTTCTCTAAAGATTCTACATAGAGTCAAAGATTCGGGCTCCAGACCAGAGGTGGCTGCCAAATACCAGACTTTAGCCATGTTTAAATCAACCTTCCTCTTTCATATCCGCTTCCTTCAGTCTAACAATGTGTCCCAGATTGGTGATGTTGTGATGCTCATGTAATTGTAGAATAATTGGTAACATAAAAAATTGACAGAAAAAAATCCACCGCTGAAGAACAATGTTTTTTACTACTACTTTGGTTTTTTTTACACGACCGGTCGGTGGCTGAGTTGACATCGCGTTTGGGTCCCGCCCAGGCGTAGTGTTTTCAATTCCTCAATCAGCACACAACCAACATTTTCCATATATTTTTTTAATTAACCATTTTTCATTGCTTATTGAAATGTGCAATTCGTCTCTAATCAATTCTATCTCTTTCTTTACAGGTAAGACTTGTTTTTCTTCTCTCGCACGGTGACTCATAGGAACAGGTAAGGTGACTACGAACCAAAAAACTATTTTTTTGGAAAATAATTTCCCTCAGGACCTATATCATATTCTCAATGCTGTGTGGAGGGTCTTTTTTAAGAAAAGGAAGGAGATGAAGTTCTGGGAAGGTAAAAGGTATTGGAGTTGGGTATGAATCTAGGGATCAGTTTTTGACAGTTTTGACCGGTCAGTAGCTGAGGTCGCATCGCGTCTGGGTTCTACCCAGGCATAGTGTGTTCAATTCATCGGCTGGCTAAGTTCTCCATCACAACACAAACAACATTTTCCGCTTACTATGATGGTAGTAAGAGATTTTCAAAATATGGCTGGAATGTTTGTCTTTTTTTTTTTAAATTAAATAATGTGGCCAGGAAAGACGGACATATGAATATATCCCTCGCGCTGCGGGGCAAAGCCAGTTGGAGAGATCAAAGGGTCTCCTAAAACTAGCCTCTCCCGATCTGGTAGGCGCATCCTGAACGCACCTCACCGGATGCACTCGGGCACCCCTGCTATATCACCAAAAGAAGCAAACCACTTGGGGCGACCTATGGCATTGGTGTTGGTTATCCAATAAATGGTTCCCAAACCCGTCTCCCAAATTGTAAATTTGGCGATCCGTCCTCTCTGCCTACCCCTGCCGAGAAACGGCGTGATGATTTGTTATATAAATAATTTTGTTTAGTTTTAAATTTGAATAGGCATGACATATACATTTTTTAAAAGAAAGACTAACATTCCCGGGTTACGAATAACTTGAAAAATATTTAGAAATCTCCTACTACCACCACAGTAAGTGGAAAATATTGCTTGTGTTGTGATGGTGGACTTAGCCAACCGAGGAATTGAACAGACTACGCCTGGGTGGGACGCAAACGCGATGTCAACTCAGCCACCGACCGGTCTACATGTATTATTAATTATCCTAACGTAATGTATGAGAAGGGCACAAATCGAATATTCGAAAATTTTCTCTTTGTATCTGAAATGTTCTAGAATGTGCCAGTTATGAAATATTGTCGCCACATTATTTATTATCTATAATTATTTCTTGTACCTCTGCTTTACTTACTATAGGTAATTATTTTTTACTTTTTAAATATTAATTATTGAAAAAGTAATTGTGTATTGTACAATAAGTTTAGTAAAATAACTTTGTGGTTCCATTTAATTATTTTTTAGTCAAATGTTCCATAAATTTCCGGTTTTATCTCCAATGTTCTAGAATGTCAGAATTGCAATATCCGTGCATTCCTCACCTAACCTTTATTAAATCGAGTTTTCTAGAAAATTATTAATTTACATGTCTCGACTCGAATGTTCCAGCAGAATCGAGTTTTCCCGAATTATCTTTACGTGTCTCGAATTTTTTACAAATTCTTTTACTTATGTCGAAAGTTCCAGAATATATCATGTTTACAATATGCGTCATTCCTCGTTGAATTAATACGACGTCATTCGACCCTTATCGCTTCGCTAACAAACAACGTTCTTTGATCGTTGGCGATCTGCAGTCGTGCTCGGAAACGCTGACAAGTTACCGACATCTCTAAATAGTATAAAGCCGCTATCCGCGTCTGTATCTTTGCTACGTTGAATCCGGTTCATCATGTCGCGGTGGCGCCGGAAAGTCTGCAAAGTCCATCTCATGTGACCTTTAACAAAGTTTTAAAACAAATTATAGATAATGATAATAATTATATGGATACCATTTTTATATTAAACTCGCGACAGTGCGCCTTGGCACAGACATATTATGGAGATTGGACGAGTAAAAACTCTGTTTTATTATTATTAGTTCGATAGTATAAAATTTTGACGACTTTGGCATTTTCTAGACATAATTCTGAGGTATTATGCGGTAGAATAATTCAGTTTTTTGTTGCCTGTAACTTACCAGTGTTTCTCGTAAACTTCCTAGTTTATCAGTTTTTTTTATTAACAATATAAAGGTTTTTTTCGATGTCTGTCTCACTAGGATAAACCTGTGTCGAGACAGACGTATTGAGTACATAAATTAATGTTTACATATTATTTGATACATATAATATTTCATAACATTAAATGACAATGTGAAAATGATAAAAAATAATATTAATAAATGATAAATTGGTTAATCAGCATCTATTACATACTTGGGATATTTATAAAATTTTTGATCTTGGATCTGTCTTGGCTGATGATCCAAGACTTGATGACTGTTTTATATTTCGAAAAAAATTCGATCAGTTATTACCATAGACATTAAAATTGTCAGATCGGCCACGGAAAAAGGGAAAAACCAAGTTGCGTAGAGCGCGGGAGGTTGCGTAACCGTCTCCCTTTCTATGATTTGTCAATCCACTAATCTGACAGTATACAACTCGCATTGTAATATCACTATTCAGTCCGCGAAATAAAATCTACTTACGAATTACTAGTCCTTTTTAACAGCGTCTTATTGCAGACTGCGTAAAATATTACGTAAATCGGTGAAAATAAATTTCAGTGTTTTTTCCAAAATTTAATGTTTTGTTAAACTATTTACTTTTCGTTAGCTCGATACTTTTATAAGTGTAATTTATCCACCGCACTCATTTTTAGCGTCGCTACGCTTGGCGGTTCGTTTAAAAATGAACATTAAGATCCTGCATAGAAAAGTTCCACAATGTACAGCGCTGCAAACCTTTTCCTTAACTTTAGCAAACTTTACATTTCTGTGCAGGATCTGGTTATTTCAATGCGCGCTCTTCGGTGGACAATATAATACGACTGATCTCTTAATTTATTCAAAGCATTCTCGAACCCTCCTGGTGCCAATAATGTGGTCAAATATTGACTCCAGCTCGACAAAATGAAACCCAGATTTCATGCTAGGGCAAGTCTATTAATTTGGATGTCTATGGTTATTAGTTGTCATTCAAAATTTATCGAATAGTTTTTTTTTGCGTAGAAGTACTTGCCTGTCTATTTAGATATATATATTTTATGTGAATACCATACAAGGATCCCAACTGCCCTGAATCTGGGGGACAATAGAATATAGAATCCCCAATTTGGGTATGTTGTGGGAGTGAAGGGAGAAGAGGAAATACCTGGTGATATTGAGATTATGTACCCTTCTGGAACGTGCCTAAATTAATTTTTTTTAGGTTTTACGCCCAGCCGGGCCTTTACATGCATTTTATAACAGAATATATCTAGTAAGCTATCGAAAATTATACAAAAAAATTAAAACTAAGGAATATAAAATAATATTACTAAAACATGTAACAGTAACATAAAATATCATACAGACTAGAACAATACTCTACATAATATAAGACAAATCACCAAAACTACATTACCAACGCTACTCTAATTTGTAGGATTCAACAAAGTGCTGGTATAGATTACGCTTAGTTCTATAAATGTGTCAATAAATATATCAATAGTACCACCAAACTTGATGACCAGATCATGCTTCCCATTGGTCACTGAGTGTGTCTGATAGTTGGTTGTGTATGTATTGCAGAAGAATGTTATATGTTGTCTTGTATTCCTAGTTGGCACATGGAATTTAATAGTGGCAACCATTGCAGGACTGTCAATTGAGTTGTTAATGACTCTGTGTAACACAACCAGGTCTGACATAATTCTCCTGTCAGTCATTGTTATTAGATGTAATTCATTCATCAAACTGACATAATTAACGTAATCAATTGGAATTCTGAGCTAAAAATTTACGTATCTAAAAAAATTGTGTTGAACTCTTTCTATATTGTTAGAGTGAACATATAAAGGGGACCAAATAGGTGAATTATATTCTACTTCTGACTTCTGACTAATAATATATGTTCTCTTGTATGTTCGCTAAATCTGATGACCTTTCGAACATCTAACCCTGACCTTTTGGACGTAAAGTGAACTACCAAGTTCGGTCGTTCACCCAGTATTCTCCATCCCGACAAAATGTTATTCCTCTCCCAAATCGCACTTATACAGTCTGTCGGGGGGGTAAAGTGCGCTAACTTCGGAGGGTGATTCTGCATGATAGTACAAGTTAAAAAGAAAAGTAACTTTTTTTTCTAGATTACAACGTTTTAGGGTAGTTTTAAAGTTTAAACAAATTGAATTGAAAATAATAATTGGAATTTCGAAAAAAGTTACTCATATTTTTTACTCCTACAATCATGCAGAATGACCTCCAGAAGTTCGCGCACTTAGCAAAACCTCCTAGATTACAAGGCCGTTACACACTCATTCAAAGCAGCCCCTAACTTGTATGGGATTTTACAAAAAAATCGTTTAAAATGTTTTAGTTAATTTAAAAAAATAAATTTAAAAAAAACATTTTTTAGAGGTTTCCATACAAGTTAGGATGCTGATTTTAATCAGTGTCCCGGCCTTGTGATCTAGGAGATTTTGATTTTACCCCCGGATACCCTGTATAAAATCCGTCTCAATTTTTATAAAGCTGGCATTAAATTTCCACAAGCTATGAAGGAAAACATTTTATGTTCATTAGCGAACATTTGTATATCATGAAAGACTACAAATCAAACCGATCCCCTTAGGATATAAAATTCCCAGTACGCCGTATTGAATCTTGGTTGAAGGAAACGTACCTAGACGTTAGACGTTCATTAACGAATTTCCACCGCACGAAAAGCCACCCTTAGGAACCCGTAAATCTGGCTTTAATTCTGTTGTATGTATTTGTATAAATGAGCACAAGGGTGTGGTAGTTAACCTCAGTTTCACCCTGATGAGTCCCATTCAAACCTACACGGAAAAAAAATAGTATTGCTGATTTATTAAAATCCTGTTAACGTGATGGCAAGCCATTTCCTAATCAAATATTAGTATTCGTATACATCCAGAATGGTTCCATGATAACTCAACACAGTGACAATTCAACACACTTTTAAAAAGTGATAAAAAGTCATTAAACGATGAAAAAAAAATTTAAACTTAACCTAACCTACTTAACCCGGTTAATAAAGTTTTTGTGTCATCACTTTCCATGACTTTATATAACTTTTTTAAGATGTGATGAATTATCACTTTGATGATTTATCCAATCACCATCTAGAATATATCGGAACACGTGTTCATGCAGCTGCGCTTATCTTGATAAATATAATAACGAATTTTTATGAACACGTGTTCTGTTTTGACATCCACAGCACACATTCGTGTTTTACTGATGGTTTGTTAGGAAACTTGTCTATTTATTCGTTAAAGGCCTGCAGCCCCGATTTTAACAGGAATACTCATAATTTGACTAGAATTTTAATAAATTAGCAATATTTTATGTCAGTTAGTTTTCTCTGTGTACCTGTCAAAGTTTTATAATATTGTTTCAGATTGATGGTCTCAACTTTGACATTCTTAAAAACTATTAACTATATTGTTCACCCATTTGAAGAAAGCATATTCCTTACATTAAATCTCTAACGATAAAGGTTTTTTCTGTGTGTTTTTATTTAGTTATAAAAAATACATTTTTATATCGAATATAAACTTTTTAATAACTTATTTCTATGACATTAAGGACACTTACAATACAATACAACTACAATATATCTAAAACTTATTTTTATAGTGTTTAGGCATAACCCACGAAAAGCAGCAAGGCTCTTAGATTCTTTAAGAGGAAGCTACAAGCCAAAAATGTGTATATTCTTGCTATACCTTATATTGTAGTTAATAGGGATTAAAATCGCTTGACAAACGGAGTCTAGAAAAATTCGATTTCAAGCACAAAACTGGTTTTTATTTATTTTGTAAATAATTTTATAAGAAAAAAAGTTAATCAAGTGAAACTGTCACAGATAATCTTAGCTATAATACTGTATTTTTAAAAAAATTGTTGCCTTTACGCGTTCATACATTTCTATTGAAAAATATATTTTATTAGTAGTTTACGTTTATATTTTTTATTGAGTAATTAATTATTTTATTTGTATTCTACTCAAGCGAAACGATAGGAAAACCTTCAATTTATCTAAAGAATATTTTTTGGTATTCATAATGTACACCAATTCGTTGTAAAGATTATTCAAAATAGTGATTTAGCATTAAGCTTTGCCTTAATATCTGTTGGTAGCTCATTAAAAATCTTAAATCCTTTAAAATAGAGATTATTTCGGGTTCCCGACTAATTTGCTTTTGGAAGTCTTATATTACGTATACATCCGCGAGCCGAACAGCCGAACTGAACCTCAACTTATAAGACAGAAACGAAAAAACCGCAAATGGCGCGAAACGCCGCTTGCATTTGATTCGTTCCTTTCCCGTAATTCGTGGTACGGTTCGCGTTTCGGTTCGCAAATATATACGTACCCTAAAATCTCCACAGTTTCTCGTGGGGTTGCGAAATTAAAATTTACATTCTTAAACATGTATTTCGGGAGCATCTTATTTATTATCTTAAATATAAATATTACGGTATTATAAATTATTCGCTAAGATTGCTATTTTATACGACGACCACTTTTCTTACATGAAATATCCAGAAAATTTAGAAACGTTTGTAAAGCACTTAAAAATTTAGCTTACATATAGTTTTACTCCTTTCTGTTATAGCCATTTTTCTCGCATAAAATATCTGAAAAAGGTGCAAAAATTGTGGTCGTCTAAAAACGCCGCCTAAATATATAGTTAGCTCCTTTCAAAGCAAGCCATCCGCTTCACACAAAGTATCTAAAAAAAGGTAGTAATGATTGTTATTCGTCTAAAAACGCCGCTGTACATACGCCTTGTTCCTTTCTTAGAAGGTGACGCTTTTCAGGATTTTCCTTTTTAGCTTTCGGCCGGTTGATCGTCCTCGCATTTCCGCCGAGTTCAGATGAGAATAATTCAGTCTAGCTCTGTCCGTGGTCGTCTACGGACGTGTCTGTTCGCGCGCGCTCTTCGCAGCGGAAAATCGATAATTGTATTAAAAGCTACGCCGTAGCTCGTAGCGTTGACGTTTTGGGTTTGTGTTTTTTTTCTAAAAGAGGCTTTTTGATTATTTATCAAAACAAAATATCATTTTCGAAAATCATGTGATTCTATAGTAGTTATCTTTTGGTGGATTTCCATCTCACATGGAAAATGTTCAAGGTACTGTTATGGTTTTTATCAGTATTATGCTATATCTACTTTCCATACGACGACAAGTTAATATATTTCATAATATAATGGTTTTCAATTATCTAAAACAGATATTTTTTATCAATCAAATCACCTATGTAAATTGTAATATTTTTTTCTGTGGAAGCAAAATTTCTCATATTTTATCATGAACTGACACATATGCGTTGCTTGCATACATCACATGTTAAGATACTTCGTTTATTTGAAAGTCTTATTAGAGATTTATCGTGAAGCGACTTTTTAGCAACATAAGAAGTTATTGTATATTTTTTAAATAGAAATTTTATGTACATTTTTATCCTTATGTTATAGGTAAAATGATCGTATACAAAATCAAATGATCGTAAAATTATCGTCGGCAAGTAATAAGCAAATGATCGTAAGCAGATGATCGTAAGCAAAGTGATCGTAGGCAAATAATAAGCAAATGATCGTAAGCAAAATGATCTTCGGCAAATAATAAGCAAGTGATCGTAAGCAAGATGATCGTCAGCAAATAATAAGCAAATGATCGTAAGCAAAATGATCGTAGGCAAATAATAATCAAACATATTGTTCGATTCTATTTTCTTATTCACGATCGTTTTAAAGTAAAATTACAATTAAATTTTAATTACGATCATTATAAGAACATTTCAACATATTTTCCTTATTTACGAGCAAATGGTAATTTAGGTTCAATAACGATCAAATGTGCTTACGGTCATACGATAATTACGATATTTCCCATATGATCTTTTTGCTTACAATCATTTGATTACGACCAAAATTTCGGTTACCTTTTATACTATACCTTAATCACAAAAACACGAATAATGATAAAAGTATGATTCGAAAGACAATTAATGTCACCAATCAACATAACACCTTTCGACTCAGACTGGCCATTGGAAATGATTGATTGTCCAAGAATGATTTTTTTTATTTGAAAAATTTGGAACAATTTATCAAGAAAATAATTGCTTATTCGGGGCACGCAGACACGCCCAAACTACACTTCTGGCGGTTTATCTCCTCAGTGGGCATTATAATGTTATTTTGGTATGCTACTCGTTATTATAATGTTATTTTGGTATGCTACTCGTTATTATAATGTTATTTTGGTATGCTGCTCGTTATTATAATGTTATTTTGGTATGCTACTAGTTATTATTTTGCACATGGCATTGTGCGGTTTAGTTCTTCTAAATATTATTTTTTGGCACAAACAGGCGTGGATTATTATTACTAGGCCATTATTAACTTCTTTATTCTCGAGCAGTAAAGTTTACTGCTGTGTACAAAAATAATTAACCGCTGTTTTGTAAGCTAATTTATTCAATCGCCATGCGGCATATCCACTGAACAGAAAATTCCTAGAAGTGTAATAATAATAATATAATCTATACAGGGTGTATCGGCACTAACCCGACAAACTTTAACCAGCTATTCCTTAGCACATTTGGAGTAAAAAATGTTATGGGCACTTTGCTGTCCGGTAGCATTTTTTTTTCAATTAAAAACAAAAAAAAAATAAAATTTCCACACTACATCACTGTCATTGGCATTGCTTTTCGTGTTCAACAGCTGTTATAAGCAAGTATGTCGAAAAGCGTCTTCGCTCTTTCGCACACACTGAATAATAATAATTAAAAATGAGACGAATGGTGCCGTGCCATTTCGTTGTGATTGTAAAAGTGCGCCAATATAGGTACACACGTGCATTATTCAACGGAATTCGAATATAATATTGCCAGATGGGTTTTCAAACTTTGACAAAGGATAAAACAGTGGTGACATGTGGTGAAAATATGAATAGTAAATTTTTTATTAAAAAAAAAAACGTTACCCGACAGCAAAGTGCTCATAAGATTTTTTACTCCAAATTTGCTACACCCTGTAGATTAATGGAAGACCTTTCAGCCTAGGAAAATTCATTGAAATCATTTTTTTCTGATCAAGAAAATGTTAATCATTAATTAGAAGTAAGGAAAACGTTAGCTTACTTTCATACGACACACGGACACGCTCACAATCTTCTATAAGTTGATTTCTTCAGTGTTTGTACCTTATTGTTGGAGTGACTTATGGCTTAAACCTGTTGATTTTTTTTGTTTGTTTTTTGCACTGTTAAAAAACTTTGTATTCGGGCTTCCTTTTTGTTAGGTTGCCAAGATTTTTTCCAAATTTCGAATTGACAGTGTTGCTTATTCTCATTGACAAATTGTTAAAATTCTTCCATTTAATGCTTACATTTTTAAATTCATAAACGAAAAAAATTGCACAATGGGGGTATTTTTACAAAATATGAATAATATTGAAAATGTGTGGAAGATTTAGGATGGGTTATTTTATAGAATTTGAACAATTCATCAAATTTCAACGTTCATTTGCGAGTTCTGTGAATGTCTTATTCAAGTTCTGTTATTATATCATTATAGGCTAGTTGCTTGACAGAACTGAAATAATAACATAATCTTTCACATGACTTGATTTTTTTTTTTTTTTAAAGAAAGACAAATATTCCCGGGTTACGAATATCACAGTAAGCTGAAAATGTTGCTTGTGTTGTGATGGAGGACTTGGCCAGCTGAGGAATTGAACACACTACGCCTGATATGATTTAAGATTTTCACGGCCAAAAGTATTTTTGTTATATGTTTTTGGGGTGTTATGCCGTGTTGCGCTAACTCTTTCTTTAGCCAACGTTTCGGACAACATTGCAGTGTCCATCATCAGGGCAGATGTGTTATTTGAGGTTGTGTTAAAATGTGAGCTTATGTATGAGGTGATACCGTGTTGCCAGCTCCAACCCTCTGAGCTAACATTAACGTATCATTTCTCTGCTTGCACCTCTGACATTTTGTGTACTTTCATCATTGTATGTAGTGCAGTCTCTACACCACATACGATGGATTCCACAGGTATCTTTTTACACTACGCATGGGTGGGACCCAAACGAGATGTCAACTCGGCCACCGACCGGTCTTAAAAACGTGAAATGAAAAAAATGAACCTTGAAATTTGATGAATTGTTCAAATTCTATGAAACAACCCGCCCTAAAAGTTTATTTTTCTGATTATGATTATTGTACTAAAAATATGTCATTTTTATATTTTTATTCATAATTATTGATTTCAAAACGATCTAAAACCGGACAACCCTAAACGGTTCAAACTGGTTACAAGGTCTTTTATGACATATGTCAAAACGCCGAAAACATAAGACGGCTGTCACCAACTTCGCCCGTCATGATAATAAATAAAATAAAAATTAGACATTTGAACGATCCCCGCTACGCGATGCTGATGCTCGGTCCGTTTCAGCTTATGATGAAATTGTAATCAGCTGCCACGCGTAACAATCAAGTTTTCACGCTTATTTAACTACTAATACAACTTTTGGGCAAAAAAGCTTCTTATATCATTGTATTAAACTCTACAATAAAATACCACTCTCACTCAAAAACCTTAACATTATAACATTTAAATCTCAAATAAAAAGTTTGATACTTAATATAGGGAGATCTGAAATAGAAAATATACTGATATCAAACACAGACTAAAACCGAATCTACTAAACTGAACTTTACAAAAAAACACTATCATACTTATTTTAAAATTATTTAAAAAAAATATATACATGTTTATAATTAAATTCATGTGTTACTTTGTTGTAATATTATTTTCTTATAATTAAATTATAATATGTAAATGACATCCTCAGCACGGGAGATCCCAGTGAGGATATCATTATCTCTATATGTTACTAAGAAAAGAAGAAAATAAATCATTATTATTATTATTTCCTTAACAAGCTGAGAATCTGAGTTTAACGGGGACCGTTCAAATGTCAGAAGTGCGCTTTACATACTCTAATATCCGTATGTTAGAAATGTACTCGAATTACATAATAAAATAAAACAATTGCTTCGTATAATTCTGTCATGGCCAAGTTTAAATAAAATCAATACATTTGAATATTTTATTCAGTGGATAGACATTAGACATAGCAACAACGTTCAATTAGAGTTGGTTAAAGTTTTTATAAGTCTTGGTATGCACATCAGCTGCTTGGCGGGCCGGATCAGGAGAGGCCGGTTGAAGGAGACCCTTTGACCTCTCCGGCTGAACTCTCTCGACCCATCGCCTTGCAGCGCAGTGGGAGGGATGGATGCATTCGTCACTCCCGGACACACTGACCCTCAGATTCCCAACCGCCCCTCAAACATTTTTCCTTTACAGAAATTCCTCTCCTTACTTTACTTACAAAAACCTTACATACAGTACCATAATGAATAAAAAAATTACTTTTTTTTTTATTTTTGTTAAAATTTAAAATATATATATATATATGGTTGTGGATTGAACCTTCCTTACCATGGACCGGAGTCAACCACGCTACCGTGCCAGATGACGGTCGTGTAGGATCGACACTTATTTCGTGTATTAACTGTTTTGATATCGTCCAATATCAGAGTAATGCGTATATTTTATTTATTTATTAATTTTCGGGAAATCGACAGTTTACATAAAATCAGTTTGTAATTGCCAAAATTTTAAAATAAATATTTTTCCGAATCACGAGATAATTTGCAATATTTTTCAATAAAGCAATCGGAGGCATTTAAATTGGCGCATTTATATTACCAAAAGCAATCAGGCGGATAAGTATCATATAGTAAAATAAAACCAATTATGGATTTCCTCCTTGTGACTTTAACTGAGACAGCATAATATGGAATAAGTTATTTTAATTTGTGATAAAGGAATATGAATGATGACATTTTGAAACATTTATATATAGTTGATTTTGTTGGCAATAGGTGGATATATTGTTTAAATCATGTTGTAAATTGACACAATCGTTTCGACTCTTTATTGGCTTGTATAGCTTAGCATCATCAGCAAATAATTCTATTTCACAGTATTTTACAACATTGATCAAATCATTAATATATAAAATGAAAAATAATGGTCCGAGATGAGAACCCTGTTGGATCCCAGAGGAAATTTCATTGAAATCTGATTCGAAGCCCTTTATTGCTACTGCCTGTGATCTGTTGACTATATAAGAAAGATGTAACCCAACGAAATAAATTATTATTGTTATATGTCCGCGTTTGTGTTTGTGATTAACACCAAATGTTGAGAGAGTGCATTGTCATCGACAACCAGTCTATTTGGCGAGTATCGAAAACCTAAGTGAAATACAGATAGATGTTTTAAAAAATATAATCATAGCTAAACAATGGTGTTGGCTGATAGAAAGCTAGTGTCGCTAATTTACATAATACCACTCGACTCCTAGGCCCCAGATAGCCTAGTTATTAATTGATAATCATAGACCGTTCAAGAATGTATTTACGTGTTTACTCCAATGAAGTTATCTTGTTTTGTACGACTTCTTTATCAGAACTCCGACATCATTGAATTCAGATTAGTAATACAATCATGAAATTTGATTACGAAATGTTATATTATTTGATATAGATATCTATTGCCAACATACCGATACTAAATACGTTTTCTATATTTCGTAATATTTAATTCCTATGTATTTGATAAATAATTGCGAGGACGAATCAATCGACTGGAACTACGCTGAATTATGAAAATACATGGAAATTTAGGTTGGGTTGCTTTAAACTCCGTCACATTTAATTAAAATTTGCGACATTGATTTTTATAAAATTGAACAGTCCTCGTTAACCGCCTATTCTCGGCCCGTTTCAGCGATTAATCGAATTTAACCAAGCGTATCGGTTATGCTTGGAAACTCGGGTCGTCTCTAAGGCTGGCCGCATACATACGTTTTCCGTATTCGATTTACGAATTCGTTTTCCGTATTCGGAATTCCGTGAGACTAGCGCAAACGTTCGTTTTTCTTCATTCGGAATGTATAAACGTCAGAACCAGTGTTGCCAACAAGGGCGATATGTCGCCATTTAGGCTACTCAGAGCGAGAATCGGTGCCGAAAAAATCCAAAAGGCGACTGGTCGCAAATTAAGCTACTTCAAAAACATCAATTTTAAACATGTCCCGAAATTCTCTAGCCACCCCCCCCCCCCATGAAATTTATTTTTCTGGGGACAAATTTTATATTTTCTTGAAATTCTCTAGCCACCCTCCCCATGAATTTTTTTTATTTTCTGGGGACAAATTTTATTTTTTTGAAATTCTCTAGCCACCCCCCCCCCCCCCACGAATTTTTTTTTTATTTTCACGTAAAAACATCAATTTTAAACATGTCCCACCTAACAGCAAATTCGGCTACTTTACGCTACCTTATGTATGAGAAACGGCGATATTAGGTCAAGATCCGTTGGCAACACTGAATTACGAATGGAAATTTCCGTACGTTTGCGTCGGCACAAACAAACTGTATGCAATAGCTGCGTTCCACATGACGTCATTAGGTTTTTTCCATTCGTTTTCTCCGAACGCGCCGGCTGGCATTCGGAACGTGCGTAAGGAATTTGTTCCGTTCGGAACTAAAACGAACGTGTGCGGCAGTTAATGTATTTTCTACTGATTCCGTGCATTCGGATGTCCGAATACGGAAAACGAATTCGGAAATCGAATACGAAAAACGTATGTATGCGGCCAGCCTAAGACTCGTCCTTTAGTTCGACAGCTCGGTTGTAAAACGATTTGCCGGTTTCCGTGTTTCCTCCCTCATGCAAGATGGGTCTCTTAAAGACCCATGTTCACATATTCTTCTCTTCAAAAAGACCCTCCAGACAGCATCCCCACAAATAACAGGCGCTGAATTATGTTCATGTCTGGAGTTGATGTAATAATAATAATAATATCAAAAAATGAAAATGTCGCTTATGGTAGATTTAGGACGGAATGTTTCAAAAAAATTTAATAATACATTAAATTTAATATTCAAGTTCTGTGAAAGTTATTTTCAAGTTGTATTATTATTTTATTTGGGATTGTAACACAAATTTAACAGAGCTTTGAAATTTGATGAATTGTTCAAATTCGATTGAATAATAAATTGAAAATAAAGTAATCATTTATTATTGTAAATTACACAATTTAATATTAGTTTTTATTAATTTTTGCACCTACTTATGCTTGCTGTTTTCAAAATTACTTCTACTCAATAATTATTTATTTATTTAGAATTAACGGTACAAGGACCATTTAGATACGAGATAGTTATTGACAAGCGTAGTACAATATTGAAAGAAGAAAGTAAAATCAAGGGTTACGAACAAGGCAAAAGAAAAAAAAATAGTACAAAGTTAATGAAGAAGAAACAAAACATCAACAAAGCCTGTTATGCAGTGACCTCCTTAAAATATATAGTGCTAAAATATTTAATTAGTACAGCTTTATACTTCAATAAAAACATCAACTAACATAGCAATGGCGTGTAATGTATTTATAACAGAATTTAGGCTATTAGTTGTAATTAAGAATAAATTTTTATGTAGGTATAAATTTAAATTGTTTAAGATATACCTCATATTATAGGTAATAGACATTAAAATCGCTTGACAAACGTAGTCTAGAATCGTTCGATTTCAAGCACAAAACTGGTTTTTATTTCTTTTGTAAATAATTTTATAAGAAAGCAAAAAAGTTAATCAAGTGAAACTGTCACAGATAATCTTAGCTATAATACTATATTTTTTAAAGTTGTTTCATTTACGCGTTCATACATTTCTATTGAAAAAAAATATTTTTTAGTAATTTACATTTATATTTTTTATGAAGTAATTTATTATTTTATTTGTATTTTACTCAAGCGAAACGATAGGAAAACCTTCAATTTATCTAAAGCATATTTTTTGGTATTCATAATGTACACCAATTCGTTAAAAGTTAAAATAACTCGGCCCAATTGGTTCGATTAAACCCACCCTTTTCAAAATAGAGACTTCATATACGTTATTGATTGAATAATGTAATACTTTTATAACGGAATACTAAGTGACAGATAATCTACGCGACTTGATCATGCGATGTTTGTTCCTTGAAATGATTAAATAATACCCATGACTCGTGACTGGTATTGGTGTTATTTGCCCTTTTCCATCAAATTATATTAGGGCCTGTTGTTCGATCGACCGTAAAATGTGACATATTCACAAATCGACAATCAGCGACAATTGGAATATTTTTTTTACATTATATGCTCCCTTTACTTACCAATGACGCTACATTATATTCCTATTCTGATTTTAAATTTCTACAGTACGGTTGTGTTGATTCAATTCAATTCAATTTTGTTTATTCATTTCAAAAACTTTACAAAATTGTTAACTTCAATGCGTTTTCAAAATATTTTTATAATCAGAATTCTTAGATTAATATTAACAGTGTGTATATCAACTATACCAGTAATAATAGAGCTTGCCTTTTAAAGGAAGCTTCATTGATGCAAAAAATGTCGATATCCGAATTGATTCTGTTCAGCAAGATTACTCTCCCCACAGGCATGACCATTGGCAAGTTAGTTCTGCAGGCCGGGAGATAAAATAGTCTATGTTGTCGATGACGTAGATAACCATCGGGAACATAGAAATGAATGCTCTCCATGATGAGCGAGTTTTCAAACCATCCACGAATCAGTCTAAAGAAATGTGTAGCAATGCGCACATCTCTGCTGACCCGTAGATAGTTCATTCCGAGCATACACAAAAGAAAGTCAGTGGGATAGATCCACTGGTAGTAGCCATACTATCATCTCATGTAGAGAATGAGATGATAGCTCATATTAAAAAATTATAGTTTTTTTTATGGACCTTACAGTTTTTTCCCCCGGCATCTTACCGGCTAGTGCTTTAAAAGTGTTCAAATCTTTTTTTTTCACTATGGATGCCTTTGACATTGATTGACTCGCCCAATTGTTTTTATTTGAATTCGAGAAAAATCGACTAAACTGACTCGATTGAATTTAAAAATTTATAATAATGGACTCACCCAAATGTGCTTGAATTTGATATACCTATTTATAAAATACAACCAAATTACAATCATGGGTATTAATATTGGAAATATGTTCAAGGAAGCAGCTACAATCAGAAGAGAGTGTGCATTGTGGCTAGAAATTGCCGTGAAATTGAATTTAACTAAATTTACCAACAAAATGATCATATTGTTTATTTCTTTTAATGTATTTATGAAATATTTTCCATGTAAATGTGTTGAAAGTCTGTCGTATCTGTTTTAAAATTAATCTACAATTGTGCATTACACTCCTGTTTTCTTATGTAAAAATAAGTTTATATTATTTTAATAATGTTAATTAATGTTGTCTTTCCCAAAATGAATTTTGTTTAAATTCATTGGGAATAATTTATTATAAATAGTATTGTTATTATTTTGTAATATATTATCACTAAATAAATATTTAATTCCTATATAATGTCATAATGTCATTATTGTTAAGGTCGGATTGTTTCAAACACTCGTCGTATTTGACGATCAAATCCATTTTTTCATTTTAACGGTTTTATCAAATTGTGATGAGCTAACAAGCATAGTAACACGATCGTTATGCTTCACACTAGGCTGAAACTGGCCAAAAAATTGGCATTAAAGGTGACCTCTTATGGAGCTAACGACGAAAGTGAAGAAGCCATGCACAAAAAAATGCGACCCGCGGCCCTAGGTTTTTGGACAGACCTACGATCGAATTTGCCGTGACAGGCCTAGAAAATTGATCTTTCCGTGGATTTTATTTTAATTATTTCTGATGAACGTATTACTAAAATCTCAGATGTTTCTCGACGAATACCTCGGGAAGTTACTAATTCATCGTCTAGAAAAATAAAATCTGGTGCTTATCGCTAATTTTATAGTTGAAAAACGTTTTACATAAAATATTTTGTAAGGTATTGTTTTTATCAATCTTAAATATAAATAACTTGCATCCGTAGGTATCGATCTAAAACATATATAAATACATTTACATATTATCGTTACGAATTCGTCGGAATTAATTAAAATATGAGCCCGAGTAAACCCCCGTCATTAGAGTCTTATGTCGTCTTAGTGTTTTTGTTCTTCTACAAAAGATTAAATTCTAAGTCACAAAATTATTCTACTAGATTCTTCATCTGATAGTATTATTGTCCCAGCGTCTGGACGATGTAGGCCCTCTGATTGGTCAAATTCATATTATGTGATTCGGATAAATTCTGCATTGGGGGTCTGCAGGCAAAAAATACCAATCTGCCCCTCAATTTTAAGCAACCGTAAGGTTCATTTCGGTTTGCAGGCGACTGGATACAAAAAAAAATAAAACATTAAAAATTTAGACACGATTTCATACTGAAAAAGAATATCCACATGTAATACGATATTTCTTCAAAAATATCGTTTCTCCTCATATAATTTTTAGATAATATCGAAGAAAATATGTTTTAGAAAGTTTATAATCCATTGGATTAATTAAATTACAGTGAAAATTATCCACAATTACGTGATTACGTTTGACGTTTGACGAAAAAAGCACGCGTTCATTCAATATGGCCGGCAATAGCTGGCCGACACAGAGCGCACCTCTGGCGGTGTAAAAACTAACCAAATAACTGGCGCGAATATTTAAATATGCAAAATTACTTGACTATTAAGCGTTTCATAAGAAGATTTCTTCTGGAAGTTTATTTAAACTTTGCAATGGCATTTTTCATTATTATTTATAATTTTTTTTGCTTATTAATTATATCTGATTTTATATTGACATGTTTTATAATTTCTAAAATTTAAAAATTATTTATTTGCGATGCTTTAATCCTGATTGTTTATTTATATCTCAAGAAATAGGGTAAAAATACCGTTTGAAGAGAATATGTTTAATTTTTTTATTTAGTATTTCAACTTTCAATTTATTAGAATAACTGTTATTAAATGTTATTTGTCTTATGAATATATTGTTTTATGGTTTTATGCAATTTTTTTTCAGGTCTTAAAATACTTCACACAGGATATAAAGCATCACAAATAAATAATTTCGAAATTTTAGAAATAAGAGAACATGTTTATAAAAGTAGATATAATTAACAAGAATTTTTTTTTTATAAACTCTCTTTTAAATATTTTCCCACTTAACTGGTCTTTCATATTGTAATTCCTAATTCTTATAAACCCAGCCTACTCTTACCCCTCCCCCCTCCTTCCACTTCTTTTTTTCCAATTGTAATCTATATTTAATTTTTGACTTCGGTGTATACTTCGTTCATGAAACATGTATTGGTTGTATATAATAAAGTGATGTTAAAAAAGTTATTTGGTTTTTAATAAAATAAAGTTTAATAGGATAACATTATTTTATCTATTTCCATTGTATATCAATCCATACGTACATAATAAAATGTAAACATTATATTTATTTATTAATTGGACAATTTGCATAGCACCGCTTTTGTGAGATATCACCTCAGGGGCGCTATATTGTAATAATCTACCTTTATATATAGATTTTTACTCTCCTGATGAAGGTGTATATATGTATATTCTAACTTTAAACTTTATTAGATACAGTAACAGTTTTAGGTAAAGAATTACCACCAGTTGGAGTAAAATTTACACCTTTTAATTAAACCGACTGTTAATCTCATCGCACAATTACCCTCCTTTTATCCATAAACACTGGTACAATTAATCAATATGTAATAATCTATTATTTCAGTCAACTTTGTTATAACTATCTTTAATTGTTGTGACAAACTATACGATATTGATTCAACTTATAGACATTGATGGTTGTAACACATATTTAAGCACTGCAAGTCTCATATGAGCAAATTATATTAGGTACCATAGCAGTTAATATCAGTGCCGTGCTAGAAGTGCCGCCCGCAGGGCCTAGCAGCAAAAACCCGCGGAGCGGGTTTTTAACTGCTAGTTCGATATTATTTATCGCAATAACTAAATTTGTTCGTAGAATTTTGAAATGCCGGCCGGCTTTTGGTATGGCTCTGTAAATAAACACTACCGCTGAGTAATTTGCAGTGCTTTTGCGTCATTCTTAGTAATTTTTACCTTTCGGCTATTGTAAGCAAATAACATTGTTAATTTATGCAATATTTACTAACTTCATTCATTTTTACAAGGAACTCGCTGCAAAGCGGTTTCAACTGGTTAATAAATTATATCTAAGACAACGGTGGGATGTTTAAAAGTAATTATTTTTGAAACATCAAGATTTGTCCATTTTAAGGCGTTTTTAATTATAAAGCATAAATATAAATAATACAATAAACTGTATAAGAAAGGTACCTACTATTATAGCAACAGCAGCAAGTCTTGCCATTTAAAAGTGTCCTCGCTGATGCTTTATAATTTGTCGATATCCGAATTGATTCTGTTCAAAGCAAGATTGATCTCCCCACCGGCATGACCATTGGCAAGATAGTCCTGCAAGCTGGGGATAAAAACAGTCTATTCTGTCTGTGATGAAGATAACCACCGGGAAAATAGAAATGAATGCCCTCCGTGATAGCCGAGTTTTCAAACCATCCACAACCCTTCTGACCCGTAGATGGTTCATTCCGAATATACCCAAGAGAAAATCAGTAAGATAGAGCCACGGTTTATTACCTATTGCCACACTCCCTCGAGTAGTGAAATCTCTTCTGAACCTTCTCCTACATGAGGGAATACTGGACATGGTGCGGACTCCGAACAACCGACCCACTCTCAAGCCTGCTCCTAACCAATGAGTCGTACATTATGAGAATCCGGGTGCCTCTAAAATTCTTCGCAGTGCGTATGATGAAACCCATCAGGGCCTCGATTCTGGACGAAGTCATTCCACTCTAACAACGAGAGGTTCGACCCACTTGTTGTTCGAGTGGAATGACGTTTGGCAGTATGTAAGTATTTTGCGTCTGTATGTATGTACCATCGACGAGACTCAAGAATAATAAGCGGGGTTTCAAAATATTCGAACATTTCAGAACACCTTCGTAACTTCGCTGGCTCAAGTGCCCTGAAAGAATGCAGTACAAATTGTGCTGGATGGTGTTTAAATCCATCAATGGAATGGCCCCTACCTTACATCTCTGAACTATGCGTCCCGGAAAACACTGGTCTGAGGCAGTCAACTCTTAGATCAGCAACATCATCAGCTGTAGGCAGACTGACGGAACCTAAGCGCAAGACAAATACTAAGTTTGGTGATCGCGCTTTCTGTTATTTCTTTCCAGTATCTGGGCCGAAGGCTTGGAATAAACTCCCTCCAGAATTAAGATCTATAACAAGTCCAACAGAATTCATGTCTTAAACTAAAAACTTACCTTTTTAAGCTGTCATACTCTTAAATTAAATATACCATCCCTGGGAGAAAGTCCAGTTAAATCCAATTATGTCCTAAATCCTGTCTCTAAATTTCGCTAATAAGCAATTAGTTGATGTTAATTAAGTGTTACCAGGTAAGTATGTTACTGTATATTATCTCCATATATAGTTAGTAATAACATAGATTATTGTAGAAATGTATTATATATTTGTACAGCGTCCTTTTGCCCAAAAGTGGCGCTATACAAATCATCCAAATATTATTATTATTAAGAATATCGACCAATGTACGTACTTTCGACGACGATTGCGAGCGGCCTGAAATGGAGAATCGATACCCTGAACAGGACCATTTTGAATATGTTGGCATTTTACCGGTTAAACGCAGATTCTCGGTCCGTTGTGATCATGCTTCTGCTGCAGGTGCTGCAGGTGTTGCGGGTCTTTACCTGCTTTTTAAACCACGAGAATGAGTCAACCGATTTCTAAAGTTGTTGTTGTTTATCGAAAATAATATTGGATTTCCCCGAGACTTCCAAGAACTGAGATCTCGCAATCTGTTGACGCTGTTCCGGGTTCGACGCCATTCAAGTCAAATTATATCGTAGTTGTTTACGAATTTTACTTTGTTTTTGTTGACATCTCTGTCTGATATTATTTGTTAATCCGAAAAGGCGATTTATTATAAACCAGCTGTACTCCGTCACGGGTTGCTGTGGCTCAGTCTGTCTGTGTAGATAGATAAACAATAGCGCGTGTTGATTTTATATCCAATAGATGGCGCTGTTTTTAAATAAAACATTTTTAGCTGTCACAGGTGTCCAAAAAGCACGCTTTTACCTGTCACAGGTGACATCTATATAATAACAAGAGTATTTGAATGCAACGTTATGTCAAAAATTTCGGAGATTTAAGATTTTGAATAAAGGAACATTTATTATAGATAGATAAAACTGATGTCGTTTAACTAACAATTACACTCTTTAATAGGCACATAAGACAGAGCGCCAAACAACTCGGTCTTAGCACACACTCATGGCCTGATTCACATTCAAACATCGTAATTTTTGACATGGCCCGACGCAATTATTATTTGGTTCACTTGATCGTGCCATGTCCCTGACTTTCACCATTCACATTCGAGTAATACATTATCCTTACATTTCTTTCTTTGTTGCTTCGCTCTATATCTTACTCATTATGTCATTACTCTTATATCTGCCTTGCATTATTTGCGAATCTTCGCATTTCTCATGATTCTACCATCATAGATGGTTTTACCACACATACGCCTCAGGGATCTGATTTGATCTGATCGCCCCTGTATCCGCAGCATGTATATCTTTCTTCAGTTAGAAAATGATTTTATTAATGAAATTTCAGATTTTCCTGTTAAGAGGGTCTGTTTTAAGCCTACTGTATTGTTGTTTGAATCCATTATATACCTTAGGAGCTTGGAATATACAGGGTTTTCCAATAAGAGGTGTTGTTTTGATATTCAATCGTAGAAGATCAATGGTTTCGTTGCTTGTGTGGCACGTAGCGCCGTCTTGTTAAAAGTAAACGTTGTCCAGATCAATACCATCCAATTCCGGCCATAAAAAATCATTAAACATCTCTCGATGGCGCAATCCATTCACCGTAACTGTTGCTCCAGTATCATTTTCGAAAAAGTAAGGTCCAATGACTCCGCCGGACCATAAACCGCACCAAACAGTCACACGTTAAGGATAGAGAGGCTTTTCAACAATAACTCTTGGGTTTTCCGAGCCCCAGATGCGAAAATTTTGCTTGTTGACGAAGCCACCGAGGTGGAAATGGGCCTCATCACTCAAGATGATTTGCGTTTGATTCACTCAAGTGAATTTTAATAATTTCAATGCGTTATTGAAGCGTGTATCGTTCCATTTTTATTAATGTCGTAGTTTTTTACTTGTCAAATGTCAAAGAATGACAGCTTCAAAAGTAACATCTACCGAAATAGCGGGCTATTCAAAATAACACCTCTTATTGGAAAACACTGTATATTCTTATAAAAGATTATGTGTTTGAAGTATTGCCTACTGCATGCAATCTAGTACCTAAATGGATCAGTCCTGATATTATTGTTGCAATACAAAATAATTTTTGATCGAGTAGTTCTAGTTGGTATGTTGAAGGTAAGTAAATCGGGGCTGTCTATAATTCCAGTTATGGTTTCGTATTATTGATCGATGATCTCTAGACATCTAGAAGACGCAATCACCTCTTATTGGAAAACCCTGTATTATGAAAACGTTGTTCAAAAGATTATCTTTTGAATAAAAATATACTTGAAAAGTGAGCACAAAGGTTGAGAACCTCCGTTCTAATCACACGCCCATAGCGACCGGCGACATGTGACGACGTATATAGTTGGATCAAGCGCACAATGAAGACGACCACGACACTTAGAAGGTCTCTTGGTAGTTGGTAGGATCGCTACAATCTAAGCCAATTTACCAATTATCAAGTCGAGGTACAGTGGTACATCACGAGCTGGACTGGCCCTACCAAAACTACGAGACACCCCATTATTATAATACTGGCGCAGACACGTAATCTGCATTCTTGATTCTTGACTAATCAGGTAAAGCTCTCGACGTGCGCAAGTAAAATTTAATATATATTATATTTCCAGCACGAATGAAAGATATTCTCAGTATAGCCCTGGTGTAAGACCACCATACAGTGTTAAAACTTTGCTTAAAATGGCTTTGGCCGTGATTGATGACCAGATCTCACCGGCTCCAGACGGAGTGCTTTTTTTTAAATAATCAAATATATTATATAGGGTGTATCGGCACGTACCCTACAAACTTTAACAAATGTAATTGGCATTTTGTCCGGTAATTTTTTTAATTAAAAATAAAATCCACTCTCCGTCACTGTCATTGGCATTGCTTCTCGTGTTCAACGGCTGTTATTAGCAAGTGTGTCAAAAAGCGTCCTCGCTCTTTCATACACACTAAATAATAATAGTTTAAAATGAGACGAATGGTGTCATGCCATTTCGTTGTGATTGTAAAAGCGCGCCAATGTAGGTACGCACGTACATTATTCAACGAAACCCGAATAAAATATTGCCAGATGGGTTTTCAAACTTTGACAAAGGATAAAATTGGTGAAATGTGGTGAAAATATGAATAATATTTTTTTTACTCCAAATGTGCTAAGGAATAGCTGGTTAAAGTTTGTCGGGTACGTGCCGATACACCCTGTATATAGTAAGGCGCTTTGTCGCTTGTCTGAATTCTTCACATAATCAGTTCCAATTTTTAATATGATAATTTGGGTTTATTCAACCGGATTTCACACAGAACGCGTTCAGCCAACCAAAATTAGCACTTTAGATGCGTACATATTTATTTAACATTGTAAAAGCTACAAAAATAGCAAAAATATATAGTTTGTTTGCATCTCATCTCGTCTGCTTCCCCTTGTCCTGTTGGTGTCGGGTAATTCGTGTCTGATAGTCAAATGGGGAAGAAGTGGTGTTAAGTGAAATATATTTTTACGACTTGATTATAAATCATCGACATTTCTCTACTTTCTATAAATATAATATGCATGTATTATTAATGTAAACCTTCCGGAAGAAAATCTCTAAATGATAGCGAAAACCCTATCAAAATCCGTTCCGTTGTTTAGAAGAACCAAGCGTACAAACAGACAGACGCGGATAGCCACTTTATTAGAGATTAATAAAAACAGTAGGTACAATTATTATTAAAATATTTGACTTAAAACGGTTTGAAAAATTCATGAAAGGTTTTTCATCCACAAAATTAGCGGTAAGCACCAGCTTTTATTTTTGTTTAATTAGTAACTTTCCGGGGTATTTATTTAGAAACATTTTAGTAATACGTTCATTAAAATAAACCCCGCGGAAAGATCAATTTTCTAGACCTGCCAGGGCAAATTCGGCCGAAGGTCTGTCCAATACTACGGGGCTGCGCGTCGCATATTTTTGTAGACGACTTCTTCGCTTACGTCGCACAGTGGGCTGAAAATCGCCTTTCATAGACATAGAGACTTGAAATTTCAAGGGTATTTTTTGGCTAGAAATGGATTCTGCTGATCATTACTATGCTTTAAAATTTCGTATGAAACAATAAGGAAGTTGAGTCCATTTTTTTTATTTTTTTTTTATCAATGTTCGCATTCAAACTTAAATACTGGTATTTTTTTTTTTTTTTTAAGTTTGTTTTCATAATTAAATTAATTCTCAAAGTTTAAATTTTATAAAGCCCGCCAAAACGAGCGGAATCCGAGCGGTAAGAGGCGGGGTGTGGTGTGACGTCATTAGAACTGTGAAAACCACGACGCTCAAGCATTTTGTATGGAAAAAATTTTAATTCTTCAACAAGGAATTCCAGTAATTTTTTTACCAATGTTAACCGTCTATTAGAATTGATGTTATTAAAGAAAAAGAAAATTGATTAAGATTTCATAGTTAAATTAATATTTTAAGTTATAATATTTGCTTTTCCCGCCCGGTACGGTACTGTACGGTATTGCCGTCGCTACTTGTTGACGTTCCACGCGCTAATTCAGGACCACCGCGCAGAAAAGTAAAGACCAAAAGTAAAATAACGGTTTACAGCCCAGTTCACTGTGAGACCTTTCTGGGCGGCCGGCGGCCTAAAGTGTATCACATGCTATGTGACATGTATAATAATAAAAACTTCTAAGTTATGCAATAAACAACATATTATTATAAAGCACTATACGAATATGTATCTTTAGAAATCCATTTCATATAATAATAACAACAAATACGTACATATATTTGACAAACCCAAATAAACCTTTGGCCTATACACCTCTCTCATCTAAACCGACCATCTCTCATGTAATAGAAAGAGATGCACCATAGGTGATCCGTTGAACGTACAAGTCACGACACTTGTGACGTCAGAATTCTTTCGACCAATCGTGGAGCGTATACAGTCTATTGCTATTGAATGCTTTTTCAAGAACGTTTAACTAATTCTAAGAATAATAATATAGAAATATATTTATATTTTTAGAATCGATATTTTTTTATCTACATGAACATATTTTTTATAAGTCAAAATATTTTTCACTCAACTTCCTTAATAAGGATGCGTGTACAAATGAAGGAGTTATCATTTTTTTAAGAAAAATTTGTATGGCACTGACATTAAACATGAGGCTATCTCTGGAATCATAAGGTTGGCCATTATATCCTTACAAACATATATACTACAATTTATTTGTATTTTTTTGACATACTTCGTATTGTGGCGCAACTTGCGATTTTTTTTTTTAAATCCTCAAAGTTGAAAAAAACACTTTTTAATGTTGATGATTCATTTTAATGCTTAAATTCTTTACATATGAGTAGGCTTGCAGTGTTAAAATATTGTTAACTAGACAAAGCATACAAGATGCTTTTAAGCATTAAAATGAATCATCAACATTAAAAAGTGTTTTTTTCAACTTTGAGGATTTAAAAAAAAATAGCACTTTGCGCCACTATACGAAGTATGTCAAAAAATTACAAAAAAATAGTAGTATATCTGTGTGTAAGGATATAATGGCCAACCTTATGATTCCAGAGATAGCCTCATTTTTAATATCAGTGCCATACAATTTTTTCTTAAAAAAATGATAACTCCTTCATTTGTACATGCAATTGCTTCATATGAAATTTTATAGCATAGTAATGATCAGCAGAATCCATTTCTAGCCAAAAAAATACCCTTGAAAATTCAAGTCTCTATGTCTATGAAAGGCGATTTTCAGCCCACTGTGCGGCGTTAAGATTCTGACTTTATTTTAGGATATTGTCTCCTCTAAATCTAGCGCGTTCCATCCCAACGATGGCTATCCATTCAGTCCAACGGAATGATAATGACCAGTGACCAGTGCTTTTTGTAAGTGCAGACTCAATGAGAAATTCAATTGGCATTACATGCGTGAGATCACTCCCAAATTGGCAACGCACGTCACACTAGTCACATGAATCAATCGACCATTAGCGACCAAATTTCAGTAAAATTATTGCACAATCCCTTGATTCAATCGAAGTCGTAAGCTTGTATATCGCAAACATATATGATGCGGCCATTGATGTAAGTCCTGTGATTGCAGTTCTGTTACCGTTACATAAATAATTATTTTGACCACTTTGCATTTCCTCTGTCTGTAAATTCATTTGTGTGTTCCGTATCAAGATGGTAGCCGTGTTTGATAGTACCTTTTTATCCCGCCAAGCGCCTGAGCGTTGCGACTTCTGCGAGCTATCAAGTCGGAGCAAAGATATTGGAAGAAAGAGATATGCTATGTTGGCCGCCGGACCGTAGCCGAAGTACTACCTAATTAGGGTACTTTGAACGGTATCGGGACGTGTACGCACAGAAATCTGTTCTATGTATTAGTGCGGATACCTTAGCGCAAGCGAAGGTGTGCAGTAGTATTAGTGAACAAAACCGGCGACACTCGGCAAAACAATTCCACACAGTATGAACTGCTCATAGCACATCTCGTTCTTCTAATATCTTTGAGTCGGAGTAATCACCATTAGTCAGTCTGCAAAATTCCATTTTTAGTATGTAATTTATATTTCCAAACCCCTTATAATTATAATGAACTTCTTAGTCAACGTTTTGTGGGCGTCTTTTTAATTGAATAACCAACAAGAGTCCTAACTGCTCCCAGCCGTCTGGAGCCAGTACAACTATGGCATCCTCAATTGGGGTATGTTGCAAAGCTTAACTTAGTGGGGAGGGGAACGATATGGCTAAGGTGAAGGTGGGGGTAGTACCTGGCTATTCTGATCTGTTCATTAAACACGGCTGAAGTCATTTCAAGCAATTCTGAATGGTGGTCTTTCATCAGGGCGATACTGAAAGTATCTTCCACTCTGAAATGTGTCGTAGATAAACTAAATATGTTCAAATTATTTTTGATGAATTCGTTGTGTAAAGTTTAGCCGTGCAAGCCGGGATTTGAACCTGCGCCCTCCGAATTCATAGTCTGTGTTTCCAAAGTAACCTCAATTTTTCCGTACTACTGGTGTAATTGATCAAAGATTTTTAAGCGTAGAAATTCTTTTTTGAACAGATAATGGATAATAGGTGCCATAGTTTTTTATTATTTTTTTTTTTATTGTACAACAGAACATTCATTCCGTTACAGTACAATTTTACATCATATAATACAGTACAATTTTACATCACATCAGCATTTAGCAAAGTGACTTTTCAATAATTGTTTTAAGTCATTTAGAGAAAAGTCACTTACATCTAAAGTCTTTGCTAGTTCGTTCAATAGCACCACTCCCCTCGTCATACTATGCTTTGCCAGGACGTCGGTTTTGCCTTTTGGTACTGTGAATAGGTCATGGTATCGACTTCGGTTGTAATGGTCTGGTACATATAAATCATAGCATCCCAAGAGGAATGGGCTATCGATAAAATTGTTCCAAATTTTGAAAGACATAACAGCAGATTTGCTTTCCGCCTATTTTCCAGACTCACAGAATTAGTTTCCTCAAGTAAGTCGATATGGTCCATGAACCTAGGATAGGTTCCATGCTTCCGCATATAGACAAACCTGAGGAATTTCTTCTGGATTTGCTCTATCATATCAATGTACTTCTGGTGGTACGGTGCCCAAACATCGCTCGCATACTCCAGCTTGCTTCTCAGTATGCCATAGAACAATGCTAACATAGCATCTTAGTTCCAGTCACTACGAACAGTATTAACTCTGGTGCTATATATTTATATCTCTGTTGGAAGATTTAGGAACATGACCGATTACTCTTGTCTGTCTGCCTACGATTATTATTCAAAACTCGGTGGGTTAAAATAATTATTCTCTTGGAGATAACATTTTAACGGTTCCTTCAACTTAACGCTTAACTATCGCATTAATATTTATTACTTATACTATGTCCCCGCCTACTCATTCATCTATTCTTCTAACCCACTGAAAAGATAAACCGATAGAAGCATGTTTTGGGCGTGTCCGTTTGCGCGAAGTACGCTAAATTATTTGTCTTTGCTTTTGGTGGAATTGATTGAAGATTTCGAATATCGAAATTCTTTGTTGATTAGATTTTCAATTTTGTTGATCTTAGGACGGGTTGTTTCGGAGAATTTGAATAATTCATCAAATTTCAACGTTCATTTACGGGTTCTGTGAAAGACTTATTCAAGTTCTGTTTTTATATCATTGTAGGTTAGTTGCTTGACAAAACTGAAATAAAAACAGAACTTGAAAAAATCTTTCACAGAACTTGAAAATGAACGTTGAAATTTGATGAATTGTTCAGATTCTCCGAAACAACCCGTCCTTAATTCTTCAAATTTTTAAGTTTCGACATATTATGTATGTACTAAAAGTTTATTATGAAACTGCCTTCAATCCCGTTTTAACAGGATTTTAATAAATCAGCAATAATCATTTTTGTCCGTGCATGAACCCGAGCACACCCGTGCACCAAACCACGAGTCACCGAACCACTTGAGATGACCTTTGGAAGGGGTTTTGTTATCCAATAAATGTCATTGAGCTGCCTGGGGCCTAGGAGTCGGAAAGTCTTATGTAAACTGGTGATATACATTTATTTCAGACGGTATATATCACATCTCTAGGGAATATAATATGTTCAGTGTTCCTACCTGTGTTAGCTGTTTTATGTTGCAAGCAAATTTACATCGCAACTTTTTTTTTCTCAGTATTAAAATCCACGATATCCTTTTTTGTTATGGTACAATAAAAAACCTTGTGCTTTATACTGAGGACAATAACTCTATACAAATAAAATGTAGCATTCATAACAAATTGTGAGTATTTTTAGACGTGGTTGCTTTTTTAACAGCTATGGATTCAGGATTTCATGCGTTGTTTTTTCAAAATTGTGTTTGGTGACCAGCTCTAAATACCCAGTTACTTCCTAACCTTCCTCCACTCATCTCATTAAATTCCCTACTCCCTTTAGCCTCTTAACTTACCCTATTTAGGGATGCCATAATCTCACTGGTTCCGGACTGTTGGGACTCTTATGCGGATTGACATAAAATTAAAATATTGTCTGTGGCGAGCGCGTGGCGTTTGTTTGATTTTTATACAAATCTGCAGTTTTATTCCGAGATTGATGGTTGAAATTTTGCACACTTGACCTTCAAAACAAGAGGAACAGTGTATTAAGTCTAATTTAGAAAAACTGTGTGTAGATTAGAGGTGGGTCCTATGAGTACTTTTCGTTACTAGGTACAATGAGTACAGGTACAAATAAATACCTGATAAAAAATACCGGTGACAAAATACTCAAAAGTATTTAATACCGACCTGACGATTGATTCAGAATAAGTAATTTCAGAATAAGTGGACTCACATAAATTCTGCCCACATATTCCCCATAAATTTCTACGTAAGCTTGATTCCCCCATTAATTATTCGGAATCCATGGGGGGGGGGTTGGGTTGTTACAGAACTACTATGAAATTTTTTTCCTTCCGAACAAAAATTCATATGTGATTCCCCACAATAATTTTTCAAATTTCAAAGGGAGGGAGAGGGGGGGGGGGGGGCTACGGAATTCCCTGACGAAAAATTCCCCACATTTTTTCGATCACAAACAATCATAAAAATAATCAGGAATACCCGTCAAAATAGCCGGCAAAAATACCTACTAAAAATACCCATCAAAAATACCTACTAAAAATTCCCATCAAAAATAGCCACCAAAAATACCTTTTTTTTTTTTTTTTTTTTTTTTATAGTGAATACCTCACAAGAGTCCCAACTGCTCCCGTCTGGAGCCAGTGAGACTATGGCATCCCCAATTGGGGGATGTTGTGAGGCTGAAGGTAAGTGGGGAAGGGAAAGAGGAAGGTGGGGAAGTACCTGGCTATTCAGATCTAGTCACTAAACACGGCTAAAGCCATTTGGAGCAACGTTTCAATTCTGAATGGTGGTCTTACACCAGGGCGATACTGGTAGTATCTTCCACTCTGGAACGTGCCGCAAATATACTATATATTATTTTAGTTAATTAATTGTGAAATAACACAAATTAATCAAATAAAATTTATTTGCGCACGCCGGGTTCGAACCCGCGACCTTCGGAATGGCAGTCCAATGCGTTACCACTGGACTATGCCTATTAAATATACTATACTATACCTATTTACTATACCTATTTAAAATACCTGGTAAAAGTACCCATCAAAGATACCTATTAAAAATATTTAGTCCCGTTATATACTTGTGAGTATTTTGGAGATTTGTCACAAGTACAAAGTATCGCATGAAAATACCCGGTACTTTTACTGGGTACGATAAATACGCCTCACCTTTAGTGTAAATCCCGGGAAACGCCGTGGACTTCATAGTGTCCTATCATATAGAAAGGAGAGTATCTGTGGCGTGCGTGTTGTATGGATTTGATTTTTATATTCCGCACACTTGACCTTTGAAACAAGAGGAAAGTCATTACTTTATTAGATTTCGAAAAACGAAAAATAAGGTTTAAAAGGTGATGTGTTAACAGTATTCAAAGTCTTATTAAAAAACTACAAACGTATTTCAACATACAAATTAACATAATTCAATCTTTAAATTTGCTATAAAATAGCCTAACACGGTTTGACTTTGACATTTCGAATGTGTTCGACAAATAACCCCTCAAAAGGATCAATCAACCCCTTGCAACCATTCACACAATTTAATAAGTATTATTTTCAAACATCAATAAAATCTTGATAGAGCAGGGCACATAATTGGCGCGATACTCTAATTATATGTAGATAATATGTCTATTAATCAAAAAAACTCATTATTATAAGACTTTTGATTCAAATCACATTTTGAAAGATCCGTCTCTGATACTGCAGTTCGAGATTGATACGGTCTACGAAATTGGGTTTGTTTTTATCAGATTTGTTGCGGTTTTTTCCAGTTGTTATCGGAAGGTCTGACCGCGCCGAATCGTAAAAAATGGGTTACTTGTTGACGGTGACAATAACAAAATTCTGATAAATTATTCTATACAGCATTTCGCTAATATAAAAAAAAACGTTTTGGACGACGAATTTATCACTATGTTTGAGTTAATGTTTGGTCATGGTCTTGATTTATTGCAGGTATTTAAAAATCTTTATAGTATAAAATAAATTCGCTTTTCGCGTCTCTTTTTGCGCTTAGTTCTTCTGATCTACGCAACGGATTTTATAGGGTTTTCACTATCAATTAGTTTATTTTTTTCCGGAAGGTTTTTATATAAATATATACAGGGTGTATCGGCAAGTACCCGACAAACGTCATTTGCATTTTTGTTGTTTGTTTTTGGGGTGTTATGCCGTGTTGCGCTAACTCCTTCTTTAGCCGACGTTTCGGACAGCGTTGCAGTGTCCATCATCAGGGCAGACCCGGTAGATCCGAAGATGTGTGATCTACCGGATCTGCCCTGATGATGGACACTGCAACGCTGTCCGAAACGTCGGCTAAAGAAGGAGTTAGCGCAACACGGCATAACACCCCAAAAACAAACAACAAAAATGCTTTTGGCCGTGAGAATCTAAAAACTTACCTGTCATTTGCATTGTTACTCGTGTTCAACAGCTGTTATTAGCAAGTGTGTCAAAAAGTGTCCTCGCTCTTTCGTACACACTAAATAATAATAGTTAAAAATGAATGGTGCCATTTCGTTGTGATTGTAAAAGCGCGCCAACGTAGGTACGTACGCACATTATTCAACGAAACTCGAACAAAATATTGCCAGACGGGTTTTCAAACTTTGACAAAGGATCAAACATTGGTGACACATGGTGAAAATATGAATAATAATTTTTTTATAAAAAAAAAATGTTACCAGACAGCAAAGTGCCAATAACATTTTTTACCCCAAATGTACCAAGGAATAGCTGGTTAAAGTTTGTCGGGTACGTGCCGAACTACTCAAAAAAATATTTTTTCAATAGAAATGTATGAACGCATAAAGGAAACAACTTTTAAAAAATACAGTATTATTGCTAAGATTATCTGTGACAGTTTCACTTGATTACCTTTTCTGCTTTCTTATAAAATTATTTACAAAATAAATAAAAACCAGTTTTGTGCTTCAAATCGAACGTTTCTAGACTCCGTTTTTCAAGCGATTTTAATGCCTATTACCTACGATATAAGGTATGCCAAGAATATACGCATTTATGGCTTGTAGCTTCGGAAGTTGGATTTTCAATTCTAACACATATGCGTAGATATCTAATACATACATCAATAATGTATATGTAGGTTGTAGATACCTACCTACTCGATTGACCTTGGAGAAAGTCGGTGATATGAACGAACCTTAGATCATAGAACTGTCGGATATGAAGCAAAATGATGATATATCCCAAGGTGTAAAGTTTCGCCCAGACAAACTTTTAATAGCGATGATTTCAAAAGTTGTATCTTTTATGTTGTATTTTTTTGCACAATAACAGCGATATCGCTTTTGTACTCATTAATTCTACATTCCTTATCTCTGTGGGTCAGCACAGGTCTTATGTCAAACAGTTTTAAAAAAATATCGTTCATTTTATACTATGACATTGTAGTTCTTTGAATGACAGGTTGTTCTTTGTATTACATTGTAGTTCGTTGTCAGACTAGCTGTTATTTGTTTTCGATTTTAGGTAGTTATCTGTAAAGTTGTTCTTTGTATGACAAGTTGTTCTTTGTATTACATTATAGTTCGTTGTCTGAAAAGCTGTTCTTTGTTTCAGATTGTAGTTCGCTGTCTGTCAAGTTGTTCTTTGTATGACAAGTTGTTATTTGTATTACATTATAGTTCGTTGTCTGAAAAGCTGTTCTTTGTTTCAGATTGTAGTTCGCTGTCTGTCAAGTTGTTCTTTGTATGACAAGTTGTTATTTGTATTACATTATAGTTCGTTGTCTGAAAAGCTGTTCTTTGTTTCAGATTGTAGTTCGCTGTCTGTCAAGTTGTTCTTTGTATGACAAGTTGTTCTTTGTATTACATTATAGTTCGTTGTCTGAAAAGCTGTTCTTTGTTTCAGATTGTAGTTCGTTGTCTGTCAAGTTTTTCTTTGTTTGACAAGTTGTTCTTTGTATTACATTGTAGTTCTTTCATCGTATCGTTTCTAAGGAACACATGACCACTTGTACCTGACTACTGCTCCAAATTCGTTTGATTGAAAATTGATTTGCAAGGACGTCGTAACTTGTAACGGGTTACGCTGTTACGCCATTTCGATCATATCATTGATTTATTCGCATGAATTTCCAATGCCAGATTCCAAAAGAAAGATTTATGTTTGCGATCACGCCCATTACATATATTTTTTTCATTGCCGTTTAGCAGCAAACTTGGCAACTATTAACCATGTTGGTAAATTTTACAAAATCAAAATTGCCCAATTATTTTGTGCGCTAATCGAATGACGTAAGCAAGCGAGGCACAAATTTAAAACAAATAATTGGATAATGGTAAAAAAAATCGTGAATCGCTTATTTAACACTCGAGTTTATGCATAAAATTAACAGTTTTCCTGTGATGCCTTAGCAAGCTGTGAACTTATCACAATTATGTTCTTATTTGCTTGTTGAGTTTCGGCACTAGAATTCTATCTACTGCTTCAGGCTATTTTCGTCGTTCCTCTGACAGTTCCAATCTTCACTGCCATTCATCAGATCTCCCTTGTGGACTGCTTTCCTCATTTTTGTTTACTAGCGACTACTGCATTCTGTCATTCGTCAATTCAATGTCCTTTTCAGTCCTCCCGTCTCTTACAAACATAACTCTCTAATGATTCTCACAGATTGATCCACTTGCTCGATTTACAAACTATGGATACCGTTTAATATATATGGAAGATTTAGGATGGGTTGTTCACAGAATTTTAACAATTCTGTTATTATATCATTATTGGTCAATTGTTTCACTAAACTGAAATGATGCTAGAACTTGGATAGAATCTTCACAGAACCTGAAAATGAACATTGAACTTTGATGAATTGTTCAAATTCTGTGAAACAACCCGTCCTTAAAGTTTTTTAACGTGGAAACGCTAATGGCTTTCACCGACGTTGGTCGGCGTGACGTCAACAACGCCATACTCACGAACATGTCGTTCTGGCAGCAAACAAAAAATGGCACATTTTAAAGCTGTATAGAAAATTTATTCGTCAATATAAACAATAAAAAACAATTGAAATACCTCATTTATCGCGATTCATAACAACCATATTACAGAATGTAGTCTCTGTTTTAATTCCATATATTTTAATTTATTACATTCGTGCTAAATTAAAATTCATACTAAATCATCCTGTACACATGTTTCGTTCATCCTAGACAAGAGAGTCGATGTAGATCTTCCATATTGTTAGAAATAAGACCGCATCGTCAGTACGCAACGGGCAACATACTGTATATATTACTCATTTCCGCACCCAATCCCTCCATCCCACAACTCTCACACTTCTCTAGGCATAAATTCGTTATGTTATTGGTCAACGATATAACCTTCCTAAAACTGTTAAATTGGTAAGCCTGGAGACTGTTATTGACGCAAATAAATAAATTACAATTAAGGCGATGCACTACGTCGTGTAATATTTTAAATTGAGCCGCTATCAATAACAACCCTTACGTAGATGGCGATAAGGTTTATATTCCCGCTTAACACCATCCGCCTGTTTTGATTTATGCAAGAAAAAAACATGACCAAAAAGTTCCTTTTATTTTATTTTGTGGATGTTCAGGCAAAAATATTTAAATTTTTTTCGATCATTTTATAAATAACTTAATTTGCCACATTATACAGTAAAATCATAACCTAAAATGGGTTCGTAAGTAGGAGATTTTGAACTTTAAAGCAGTTTTCATAGGCCTTATACATTATTTTTTTCTGGGCTTATAAATCTAAAAAATACTCGATTATTTCAAAGGCCAAGATGTATTCTACTTACAGTATTTAATTAAAGCATCTGAAACATTTCTAGGCGACCAAATTTTCAAACTGAAAACTCATGATTTTGCATTACTACGTATGGCATCGCCTTAAATGACTACCATTGCTCAGATCATGTACTATCCATAATGCCATATTAATCAACTGGTCCATACCATAAGTTAATATACATTAGCTAAAGGTTACCTGTAATCTGTTATTGCACCATATTTTTACATCTCTTATCTGATAATACTCTAGGATTATAAAATCTGAAGCCAATGACTTGGTCGAGCCTTTCCAGGTTCAATTCCACTATCAATTATTACTGTTGTTCTGATACAACAATAATTACTATTTTTAGCAAGGATTAAGAATTATAGATTTCGCTTGCTTTACTTTTTACCTGAATTTGATCGCTAGTGTGAAGGGAACCTGGTGAATTTTCTTCACAATTGGGGTCGATTTTATGGTTGTAGTTTTATTCAAAATATTCAGCCATTTATTGTAGTTTAAACTTATTTTCTGGAACTCATTGTGTGAATGCGTTATTACGATAGTTTGCCAAAATACAATGTTGCCAGTTCCTTCGCAGCGCAGTTAAAGTCGTTTTTTGTAGATCCCTTAATAATAAAAAATATATATTTAAATAATTAAGTTGTTGCAAGGGTAGTAAATAGTGCCAATCTGATGTAATGATGCGTACACACGTACGAACAAAAGCGTGAGCCGAGCAATATTTAAACCTGCTAAAATACCTTTGTAATTTGTTAGGAGGTACATGTTTACAACCTTTTTAAATAATAATATGATACATTTTAAATAAGTTTCAAATAGCAAACCAGCATGAATGAACAGTTACATTGATACAATAATCGATATAGGGAGGTACATCAGGTGTAATAAAATTGTAAATGAATGAGGAATGCTTCAACATGTTTCTGGGTTAAAAAACTATATTATACCAATGTTTTGAAAAATAAAATCCATGTAAAAAACATGATTTTCGTAAGCTTTTTTTTATTAAAAACAGTCATTTTGTAATTTTCCTCCGAATAATAGGAAAAAATCATGATTTTAAAAATAAAACATTGTACAAATAAAATCAGTTTTTTTTTCAATGTTATCAAGTTTAGTTCGTAGACCCCCATTTTAAATTTAATGATACTATTAAAATATAAATAACATTAAAATATTGAATGTAATTAGTTTTTCAACTCCTAATCAATCATTTATTTTTTCTACATTTTACAGTCAATACCTTAGTTTAGGTGCCTAATTAAAGTTACATGATCTATTCATTTAATTTTATGGATGTAATAATTAGATAAAAAGACATTGTGAACCCGTACTGAGGTTCAAGAACTACATTCCTGGATATTTGGGGTTTCTCCCAGGCACTTAGATTATGACTTTAGCTGTACTTTTAGCTGTTTTAATTTTGATTGGTAGTTTATTTAATATTTTAGGGAACTTTCGCGGTATTTATTGGTACATTTCGGAACTACCAATTCTTATTATATTTGTATACTGTTTCGACAGTAATATACCAAACTACTTTTACAAAACTAAACCATAATATTCCCTTAACAGGTAAAACGTGGAAGGGTTGTTTCATAAAATTCGAACAATTCATCAAATTTCAAAGTTAAAATTTAAGTTCTGTGAATGTCCTATTCAAGTTTTGTTAATATCCAAGTACACACTGTGAAACATCCAGCTTATGTTTAAATAATAACAAAACTTTCACAGCACTTGCATTTTAACTTTTTGAATTGTTAAAATTCTGTGAAACATCCCGTCCTAAGAAACTTTACTACTTTAATGTTATTCTGTGTGCATTGGTATATTTTTAGATTAAGAATAATTTTGTAATATGTGGATGTAATGAACGATGTCTAAATGTATAAAAGAGATGAGAGCATGATAATACCAACTCGTGTAAAAGGGTATGCCTGCTTTAGTGTCATGTCTTAACCAACAAGCTTCCTTCAGTTAACTTGTGCCAGTAGTGCGACAATAAAGCGTAAATATTTTATCTACAGTCTAGTATTATTATTTGAAGTCTACCCATCATTGTAATACTCTTGAGATCTCACTTAATCTCTACCAGAAGTAAAACTACATCACCACAGTAATTAGTCAAGTTAATTTTACAAGAATGTCCCCTAAAAGTAATTCCATATCGGATAGTGGATTCAGCCAGAGATAAGTAGATTAATTATAAAGTAATTAATTAGATATTTCATTTTATAAATCCTACCCAATAGACGTTTAACAGCATTAATAAAATAATTAGCTGTCTTTGAAGATGCCATCAGCACATTATTTGTCCATGCATGGCTCGCATTCATTTCACACCTGTGGATAATATAAGGTTTGTCGCTAATTGGATGCAATCATCGATGTGTGATATTAAGTAGAGCAATAAATCAATAATCGCGCTAATCCGTCAATCACACCTATCATCAACGTGCGCCGCACGTGTTTCGTTATCGACCATTGATTAATGGTCATTAACTCATATATTCTTATAAAAGATTATGTGTTTTAAGTATTGCCAATTGCATGCAATCTTGTACCTAAATGGCTCAGTCATGAGATTATTAAGTATTGAAGACAATATTAGCGATTTCTAAACGAAAATCTGAAACAGAAAAATCAACAAAACAGACTCGAACCCAGGGCCCTTGCCTTGCCGGGACACCGCTCTACCACTGAGCTAATGCGACCCTATCCGCTTCCATTATATTTAACTGTATCATACTTCGAATAAGAACTACCAACAATGTCTTCAATTTTTCACCTCACATTGTTTATTGGCAACTAGCTTTATGTATGATCGCAAGATTCAACCCGAACTAAATGCAATCTAGACAGCGTCTTTTTAGATAAACCTATCTTATTTTTATTTTATTTTAATGTGCGACATCTATTGACTTTTCTGCAAGTCTATGATGAATATATATATTTTTAATTACTTTATTGAGTAAAACCTCAAATTGTAATATTTAAGTATTGAAGGCAATATTAGCGATTTCTAAACGAAAATTTGAAACGGAAAAATCAGAAAATTTTCAGATTATTTCAAAATTTCGTTTAGAAATCGCTAATATTGCCTTCAATACTTAAATATTGCAATTTGAGGTTTTACTCAAAAAAGTTATTCATGATATTATTGTTACAATATAAAATAATTTTCGATCGAGTAGTTCTAGTTGGTATGTTGGAGGTAAGTAAATCGGGGCTGTCTATAATTCCAGTTATAGTTTTGTATTATTGATCGATGATCTCTAGACATCTAGATGATGCAATCTGTTAATAATGAGGTGTTTTTTGTACATTTAACTCGAGGAAAATAATTTTCCTCAGGTCCTGTCATGTTTGGGATGCTGTGCGGTGGGTATTTTCAAGGAAGTTGTGGAAAGGAAAATTTATGAAGGGTGGATAGGAATCTAAGGGTCGGTGTGTCCGGGATGAATCCGTCCCTCCCACTGCAGTGCAATGCGATGGGTCGAGTGTGTCCGGCTGGAGAGATCAAAGGGTCTCCTTTAACCGGCCTCTCCCGATCCGCCGCCAAGGCCTAGACAAATCTTACTTCATAAACCCGTGCACTCTTGCTAAATCACCAAACAAGTTTGCAGAAGTATTGGCTATCCAAAGGAATGATTCCTAGGGCAGCTGTACCTACCCGTACACCCGCCTCTCAAATTGTTATCAATAGATTACCTATTTATAGTTAGTAATAAGATCATTTTATACAGTGGTTTTTTAAATGTTTTTTTTGTTGATATAGACCACCGAGTGAGTATTTTAGTTTACTGGTCTAGTTAATCGAATGTCTCAGTCTCCCGTTGCCATGGAAACAAACTGTCAGTGGAAGATGAAACCGGTCGTCATTGAAAGAAAACTAGTTTTTCTGGTCTTAGACCGGCGACGTTTCTGCATTATTATATTGTTTAATTTGAATTACCACAACTAACTCGCCGAGTCGTAGATGCATTCAGACTGAGCGGCAGTTATAAAAAGAATTTAAATACCGCACAAGAGTCCCAACTGATCTGAATGAACTGTCGGAAGCCAATGGCAATCCCAATTACGGTGTGTTGTGAAGCTGAATGGGAGATGAAGATTGAAAAGTACCTGACTGTTAAGATCTTGTCGCCAAGCACGGCTAGCTGCATTTCAAGCAAAACTTCGATTCTGAATTATTCTGTTTCACCAGGCCCTCCGAGTATTATTTCATAATTTTATAAAACAATTTATTCGACCGTTTTCGATGTTAAAATGTTCATTATAAGATATTATTTAACTAATATGAATTGGAAACGGAACTCCCGTGTACAGTAATTGATGTTGGCTTCATTAGAACGAATCGTTTCTTCGACTCGTTTATTGTAAGTCAGCTCGCATGTGGAACGGGTTACCGGCATCCGTTGTTCCTCCTTCATATAATCCGGGCTCTTCAATTCATAAATTCCTTCTTACAGTTCCTCCTTTCACCCACCTCACAACGCCGCCTAACAGGATGGTGTTATAAATAATAGAAAAAGTTTGAAAGTTTTGGTATTTAGGTATGATAGATAACCAAAGCTGCATTTTTGATTTTAAAATTCAAAGGATTAATATTCATAAATTAGTAATAATTTTGTATTGATGTGGCAGAAGTTTCTAAACCTTGCTCTTATCTTAACTTGACATGAAATTGGACATGCTCTTTATTGTTGTTTTTTCCCTATTTTTGTCATGGCTGTATTTCTTTATCCTATATTGTATCATTTCTCCTTGTTAGAGAAAATAGGATATAGTCCGTTAATAAACAATTAAATAAATATGTTGCCGACGAAACTGTTAAAATTATCTTTCGCGTTAAAGATAGCACGCAATCATGATGCTATTATAATAAATATATAATCTTCAGTCATAATAAAAATAATATTTTAATCCTTGATATCGCGTTTTGATTTACAATTATATCTGCGCGGAATAAGCCCAACTGTTAATTGGCTTTTAATATCGAAGGTGTATGATTACACGTAAGGCGCTTTCCTGTATATTGTCAGATAAATTGAACGATGGGTCGGATAATGATTTTGATATCAGACATTATTAGATTAGTGCCTTTCACGCGGCATATCATGCATATGTAGATCTTATCAGGTAAGATAAGTAATTTAATTGTGTTTACTTTAAATCTATATTATACCTATAATCGTCTTTGCTTTCTGTGATTGTAACAAGTGATGAGCACTGAACATAGAATCCTTAGAAGTGTGATCTAAACCGATTCACATGAGGCTTTTCGACTCTTACTCCCGAGATAGGCAAATGAAATGTGGAACGTGCTACCGGAATCTGTCGTTCCCCTTTCAATTTATACGGGCCTCTTCAAGGTTGGCATTTACAAATCCCTTCCTACTATCAATCAACATATTGTAAGGGGACAATTGCCTGGCAGCCATGAATTGGAATGATTTGCAATTATAACGGCTTATGATCTTTTTGGTATTGTTTTAAATGGGTTGTATGTAGGCTATGGCACTTTTATATTAAGTTACTGAGCTTAGAATGATCGACGAAATTGAATACTTAGCTTATTGTTAACCGAGTACAGAGCTTACGGTTGCGTGTTTACTAATTCCGAGCTGGGATGTGAGAGAGATGAAACTAATACACGGGCTTTTATACTACTCCAATACTCGCATATCTGTCTCGCTCTACACTGACGGAGTCAAACACCTGACCATATTATCCCACAGGTATTTGATGAGACAGAGAATGGATATATAATTAACAAAATTAAGTAGGTATTGACCTTTTTTCATACATCTTCCCCCTCACCCCGCGGCTTCAAATCGTTCTCGAATATCTCTGCCCAGTGCCAATTAGGTTAAAGTTTCCTACAGCCCTTCTTTCACCCGCCCCACACTGTTGTCCAATCGGGCGACGATATAGTTCCCCATCTTGAATTGATGTATCATATTTATATGCGACACGAAACGAAAAAAAAAATGGTTTCACTTTTTTACCTTCAACGGCGAAATACCGGAAAATCCAGTCTCTGGTTCTCCCGTGCTTAGAAAATGTTTCAACATATTTTTTTTACCAAAAGTCAGGAACAGTGTAGCTTACTTCGAATACAGGGACACGCCCTCAACGCGCTTCTATCCGTTATCTATTTAGTGGTGAAGATAATAATTCAGACACCTCATTTTCTTAGAAAAATTAGCGCAGTTCAGATAAATACCGTGAACTTAGCACTTCGCTAATGGTATATAAAAATATTGTTCCGTTGTTTGCATATCGTCTTGCCTCATACTTCTATTAAATTAATATTTCTCGAGTTGTTATTGGATATTGATTGATTGTTTTGTTTACGAACCATTGTATTGGCATTCTTTTTAAGAATTCATAAGGTTATCTTGCAGTAAATTGTTAAATAAACCGTGTTTTTTTTAATGGGGTCGTCTTAATGTTTTCATTCTCCTTGATATAAAATTGAAGTGTATTTTAAAATTATTCTTAAAATGATTAAATTCTTATGTTGCTAAGTCACTACTTCTGTTCAATTTCTTTTCTAATTATGTATGAATAATATTTATTGTGTGTTTAAAAATTACTGATTTGAAAACAGTGTAATACAACAAGCCTTTAATTGAACCACAATCTAATACTTTTGGAAACAGTAATAACTATTAACGTAATAATAAACGTGTCGTGGAAGTGAGTTGGGGGGTTGACTGTTGGTGATTCGTTTTGGCTGACTGGTTGTGACGCGCGGGCGAGGTTCTTCGGATCTGGCTATTCGAGAGATGAGGGGCATTGGGAGAGACAGAAGGCTTCACGGCCTGCCGCACGAGAGGTCGCCAGCGAGAACGAGGGTCTCTCGTCTCCCATCGTCCACCCCGCTCAGAGTCCTCGAGTGTAGGGAGGCGAGTTAACACAGGGGTGGGCTGCCACACTGTCGCTGCTGAGAGGCACACGGCGTGCAGGAGAGAGGATCAAACACCAAAGCTACACCAAGCTGGAAACAGGAGAAGTCTGGCAGAAGTCAAGCTATAGATAGGAGAAGTCTGGCGTAAGTCAAGCTATACCAATCTAAAGTCACAAGAAGTCTGGCAGATACAAAGATATACACAAAAGCTGCACCAAGCTAGAGACAGGAGAAGTCAGACATAAGCCGAGCTAGATGCAGAAGAATTGAAGCAAAAGTCAAGATACACCAAGCTAGAGGCAGGAGAAGCCTGGCAGGTACCAAGTTCGATAACAAGAAAAGTCTGGCAGATACCCAGCTAGAGTCAGAAGAAGTCTGGCGGTTGCCAAGCCAACAAAACAAGAAGGTGACAAAGAATTTCGGAAACGAACAACAATAGATCGTAGAAAAGGGTGTCAGAGAACTCGAGTCCTTTCAAAGGAATCGTGAAGTGAATGTCAGGAGAACAGTAGATGAGATAAATTGTCCGTTAGTCCTTGCTGGAAGAGCATAAGAGCTTATTCTAAAACACAAATAAGACACTGGTTACATTAGCAAATAACTTTTATCGAACACTGGTATAAGAACTAGTAATTGGGTTTACGTTGTTACTTTCGAAATCATAGTGTCGAATTTCTTGTGTAAGCGTAAAGGACGTTGGGATTTATAACTTTACTAAATAGCCACTGACAATTCAAACAAATCACACATCAAAACACCTTGTGTCCCCACCACACTTTCCTTTTTACACGAGTGTCTGCGAAGTTTATAAAGAATATATTGTGATAGAATTTACTATCGTATTGAATTCATAACTTCAAAGAGAACCTCAGTGATTGTTTTCGAGGGGCACTTCTCGACTTGTCCAGTTCGTCCAAATCTATTCAACAATGACGGAGATGATTCAACAATACAGTGAGTACCTTGCTTGTTTTCTATTTATATCTTTTTAGGTTTTATTCGTTATTTCATAATGTCATAATCTCTTCCATCGGAGGTATATAGGGTTATACCAGGACATTGGTACCCGAAAGACAAATAGCGATTCCTAAGCTTATTTGAAATAAATAGTGCAGATCTCATTTTGGTCTCCATTTTTACATGACACTGGCAAGAACTTCATCCTGCATGGTGTACAACGTGGTACAATTGCTGTTTGCAGGGTTAACTAGAGTTTACTAGAGTACAGACCGTAGCGACCGCCAAATTACGAAGTCAGTACTGTTGCTAAGTAAACTTCACCGTTTAAAATAATTATAGTCTAAAACACTAGGTTTATTTAATATGCTTGCGGTAAAACAACACAACACAAATCGGCAGTAATAATGAGTTTCAACAAAAATTGCCGCCGTTTTGTAAACTATCGTTGCTCGATGGCTCTGACTTGATCACGTGACACTTCAAAATCTGTACTTTAGTAGGCCTTGGTGGTGTGTAATGTATCCGACCTGAAATGCCGTCGTATTTATTCAGATTTATTTATTTATTAATGCGAGTAGATCACAAGAAACGGTGAACTGTATCATAATATAGGGAAGGCGTATATCACTTTTTCGACAGCGATGGAATTATTCTTATCGCATATTGTGAATAGGTAATATCAACGGAAGCGGAATAATGTACGAATAAACTATCAACGAAGAAAGCTTGTGGTTTAGCTTTGTGGTGATGAGGCGATGATTTTATGAGGAACGCACACCATGATAAATAATAATAATATGTTATTTCGATCGCTCGTACCTGTTCCTAACGTTTTTCTAATGTACTTATTTTTTATTCATCAAAACTTAAAATAGATCCACTTCACGTGAGAGAGATTTTTAGAGATTCGAACTGCAGTGCTGCAGTTATGTCACTCGCTTTACGGCCAGCCGCACATATCAATCTTATGACGATTTATAATACAGGGTTTTCCAACAAGAGGTGTTATTTTGAATAGCCCGCTATTTCGGTAGATGTTACTTTTGAAGCTGTCATTTTTTGACATTTGACATTAATAAAAACGGAACGATACACGCGTCAACAACGCATTGAAATTATTAAAATTCACTTGAGTGAATCAAATGCAAATCATCTTGAGTGATGAGGCCCATTTCCACCTCGGTGGCTTCGTCAACAAGCAAAATTGTCGCATCTGGGGCTCGGAAAACCCAAGAGTTATTGTTGAAAAGCCTCTCTATCCTCAACGTGTGACTGTTTGGTGTGGTTTATGGTCCGGCGGAGTCATTAGACCCTTACTGTTTCGAAAATGAGGCTGGAGCAACAGTTACGGTGAATGGATTGCGCTATCGAGAGATGATTAGTGATTTTTTATGGCCGGAATTGGATCGTATTGATCTGGACAACGTTTACTTTCAACAAGACGGCGCTACGTGCCACACAAGCAACGAAACCATTGATCTTTTACGATTGAATATCAAAATAACACCTCTTATTGGAAATCCCTTTATATTCGGTACTATTTGGTGTTCTGTCTTCAAAATGCTCTAATTAAAATGTCTTTTTTTTATTTGAGACATAACAACCTCATTCTCTCGGTTTATCTCGCTGAAACCGTCTTGATTATCTGATTATCATCTCGAACAGTGGAAAATTTAACTGTTTATGTCTGTGCACTATAATAATATTAACTATGATCCAGCGTAATCTCTGCCAATAATATAAGAAATTGATTACATACATCATATAATGAAACCTTATCCGTCTTTTGAGCTCTTAATTGCTGTCATATTAGACTGACTGACTTGCAACGTAGATAATGACATGTGGAAGCATGATGCGACTATGGGACACGCATCTGTCTTTTGTATGAGGTGCTTCGGATTATGCATCTGTCTCAGTGCAAACAATGTTATTACATAATCAAGGTATACAAGTTTTTTCTAGATTGTTCAAAGAAATTGTCTTTATCGCATTTCGCAAATTTGTTTTTGCCTTTTGTTTGAGCTGTCACGCTGATTTCTCGCGCGTTTTGACCATCACGCTGCTTTAATTTATTATTGCTGTATAAGATTTATGTCAAATTGCGTCACAGGCATACCGCTGATAGCGCTATTGTGAGTATCTGGGCCGAAGGCTAGGAATAAACTCCCTCCGGAACTAAGATCCATAACAAGTCCAACAGAATTCAGGTCTAAACTAAAAACTTAGCTTTTTATGCTGTCATACCCTTAAATTAAATATACCATTCTTGAGAGAAAATCCAGTTTTCCAATTATGTCCTAACTCCTGTATCTAAATTTCGCTAATAAACAATTAGTTAATGTTAATTAAGTGTTAATCTCGAGTGACCTACCAGGTAAGTATTGTACTGTATATTATCTCCATAAATAGTTAGTAATAACATGGATCACTGTAGAAATGTATTATAAATTTGTACAGCGCCCTTGAATTGATTTTGCACAAAAACGGCGCTATCCAAGTTGTATCTTCCAGAATGCGACTATTACATATTGCTCAGTAAAATTTAGCCTTCAGGAGGCCCGTTCCCATAGTTCGTATTTTCAAAGTTAATGTAGCTTCCCACATTTGCAGATTCGACCCTACAATAAAACAATTCTTTGGCCTGGTATTTTTATAAACATATTGCCTTGTTTGTATCATTTATGATTTAAGAATTGGTGACATTTTACTCCAAGCGGCGGCAGCTTTCAAATAGAGCTGTTCGCTTTCTATTTTATGATGACCCTAGTTAAACCATTATGCCTAAAAATATTTTCCAATACCTTTCCAACCCCTGTCCCATAGTAATAAAAGCCCCAAATAAAGTTTCATCTCCCTTAAAATAATTCCTTTAAAATATTTGTATTGTTTAAATCACGTCTGTATCATTAAGAATAGTTAAGTGCATTTTATTTTTATGTTAGGAATGTTGTTTGCCAACGAGCGGGTGGAACATCTTTATTTTGGTAAAATGTCCTTCAGAATTTAGTTTAACCCCTCCGAAAATCGCCATGTAAGCACTTTAACTGTCTTTAACGAAATGACATTTTACGAAAACTTTTTGTTATTACCGCTTCACAATTAAAGCTCTATAAATGAAACATTTCTGAACGTAGCCGAATAGTAAAAACTGTTTTAGAAAAGTTACAAAATAAGCTTTCAAATTATTATATTATAAATAAATATTAGCATTTTTAAATATTAAAATTTAGAACGCAAACATTAAAAATAGGTTAAAAATGACTCACGTCATGTTTTTAGGTGAAAATGGTACTAAAATCACAGATTATGTAAACAAAAATATTTATTCTATTGTATATATGTGTAATAAACACTTTTATCACCTCATTTTTTTATCATTTCATATAAAAATATTTTATAAAAAATTAATATGTGAAGCGCGCGGCGCTACCGGCAGACATTTTGCGCGGGTAAAAATGTTGTGTCAATTATGCGACTGTCAGCAGATTCCTGTTTTGTATTTCCATAGACAACTTGGTAGTGATGTGTAGCTTGATCTATAATCGACCTTTTAGTTTTTGTTTGAGGGATGTAACTAAAATAATAACGGAGTAAGAACGATTTCTATGGAGAGACACGCGTTGACGTGTAAACACGCTTATTGTACTTGACTGCTATCGTTATTTTATAGTGTATATCTGCTTACGTTGCTGACCGGTTAAATACCGATACCTCCCAGAAAAAGGACAGTATTAGAGTGTTGCTATAACTGGTAGGTACATGCGTACCTAGGCAGTCAGTCGTGAGATAATTACTAGGTTTATGTAAACCTAGGGAAAACTGAAGAATAAAGGAAACTAGACCTTTATTTCTTTCAGTTTAAGTTTTAGCAGAGGAAAATAAGATCCTCTGCAATTATATTGTGAATTAATAAATTTATATGTCAAGAAGAAGAAGTGTTTTCCTGCATTCCATCTGACGGCGTGTTCTCGTACCACGATAGCAGAAACACAAGTCATATTATTATTATTATTAGTGACCGCCTTCTTTTTCTCATAAACGACACGTGCAACAAAAAGTGGGGTTACAACTGAGCTCTCATCGGCAAGACCTTAATATTATTATCTGTGTAGGTCGGGGGTTGGGAAACCTTTTTTCTACATTCACAACTGGCGAGGAAAACTTACATTTACACATGTTCTGCTCTCTGTACAACCATCTCCGAGTACTTTCCTTTAGTAACGACAGTGCTCTTCAGTAGTAGCTTCAAGTATTGTTTTCATTTCAGTCTAAATGATGTTTGTCAACCGTTAGGCAAATAATTATATTATTGTATTATCCAAGGTTGATATTTTCAGTTGCGAACTTACCAAATACAAGAGGTCCATAAAAGAATATTTCTCTGATGGTTTGTCAATAATGTTTATGTCTCTATTGTTTATATCTCTATTATGATTTGATTTATATCTACAACCTCTCTCCATGGCCATAAATGTATTGTTTCGTAAATTTTTCGTTTTATATAATTTTTTTGTTTTGTATGAATTTTTGAAGTGAAACTTCTTTAGGCGCGTAATTCGGGGACGGAGTAAAACCGAGTCAGGATCGACACGAAAATGCGGGTACCCCCACCACCGCTCACCGTTCACTGTCCCTCTCTCACCATATGCGCTTGTTGAGGTGGGGGAGCCGCTCACGAACGTTCTCTCTCTTCTCTTCTTTCCTCTCTCTCAGACACCAGCGAACTGCGCCACGCCAAGCATCAGCTGCTTGGTTAGTATACTGCGTCGTGAGTGTAATACGAGTGAAATACGTAATTGATTGTGGTTCATACGGTTTAACAAAAGAAGTTTCACTTCTGTCTTGCGTAGGCTTGACACACCCACTTTTTTTAATTCATGTTCCCTTCTTACAAATTTAATTTACTTATTCCATATTATGCTGTCTCAGTAGAGGTAAAGTCGAAAGGAGGAAATCCATAATTGGTTTTATTTTGACTATATTATACTTATGTACAAACTGATTAAATGAAAACTGTCGATTTCCCGAAAATTAATAAATAAAGTCTCGATTCTTGGACTTTATCGAAACCTTTTTCAGATTCACGTTTTATTTTGATATTATCTTCTTAATGTTTTACTTTTTGTGATTACTCCTGTACCTGTGTCAGCTCTCTTTTCGCAGTCATTTCTTTTTTTTTTCATTCGTGTGATACATCTGATGTTTTATTGTTAAGGCGATGCCATACGTAGTAATGCAAAATCATGTGTTTTTGGTTTGAAAATTTGGTCGCCTAGAAATGTTTCAGATGCTTGAATTAAATACTGCGAGTAGAATACATCTTGGCCTTTGAAATAATCGAGTATTTTTTAGACAAGTCTTTTTATAAGCCCAGAAAAATATAATTTATAAGGCCTATGAAAACTGCTTTAAATTTCAAAATCTCCTACTTACGAACCCATTTTCGGTTATGATTTTATTGTATAATGTCGCAAATTAAGTTATTTATAAAATGATCGAAAAAAATTAATATTTATGCATGAACATCCACAAAATAAAATAAAAGGCACTTTTTGGCCATGTTTTTTTTTTTGCATAAATCAAAACAGGCGGATGGTGTTAAGCGGGAATTTAAACCTTATCGCCATTTACGTAATGGTTGTTATTGATAGCGGCTCAATTTAAAATATTAACGACGTAGTGCATCGCCTTAATGGACAACCTGTTCGTAAGATAATAAATTAAGGAGTTTGTTTGTTTTACCACGACAGAGGTAAAACAATGTTTTGTGTGGCGGATCATCCTCTCTGCCTAACTTTGCTTTTACTTGTTAGTTAGCCAAAACTTTAGAATTCGATCATCAACAACCCAGAAAAGTACGTTTTGTTTATATGAACACAACGATCTTGTGCGTCAATCTAGAACTATGTTTTTTCGGTTAACCTTGTTTTCGAAGTTAATTCTGTAAATATTGTTTTGGAGGATAAAGAATGGAGTAAATGACAAATAATATTATGTACATTTCCTCAAACATCGCAATATATTGTGTGATTTTTATTATTTTGTATTATATCTACCAATCGATCAAAATAGATAAAATATATTATGTTTTTGCTAATGTGTTTGTTTTTTAGATTGATTTATATATTTATTAATATCTACAATCAATCAAAGTAGCTTCATGACTTTATTTACGATGATTACTGATCGGTAATACTCATTACAATTGGATTGGAAATTACATTTCAGGCATAGTGTCATCAGTACCTACATATTGAATTTTAGTAATAACATTAACTTTTGCATAGCGCATCCATCATGATATCAATTATTGAAACGATATGTATTTATATTAAAAAAAAAAAAAAAAAAAACAGGAAAATATCAATCAGAAAACGCATAGAAATGAAAATGCTAGATATTTTTCTTTGTCGTCTTGTACATACCCTTCTGTTAGTCTGACTCTTTTTTACGTGACCGACTCAAGCATGGTTTTTTCCCCATTCCGTCCTGTCTATATTATCTTTAGTTACTTTACCGCTATCATTATATCAGATCACGCGGCTATCAGGACTAATAAAAGTCTCATACGTAAAAAAAATCTAACAATTGAGATAAAAAAAACTCCATGCTTACTATTGTTATGAAGTTGTGAAGGTATGAAGCGCAGAAGAGATAACCTGATAGATGTGTTTTGTTGCCGTGTCCGTCTGCCAGAAGTAAGCAAAAGTTTATCTTACTTCTGGAGAAATTGATCAAACATTCACATTTTTAAATAGTCTTTTTAACCATTGATGGAGTTCCTCAGGGATCCTTACTAGGGCCACTCTTATCCCACATACTTATCTTATTTTGTATGACGACCGAACCGCAATATTTTACTATAACAACGAATTAGACGCATTATTAGAATAATCTCAACTGGAGAACTGGCTAATTTAAAAAAACTCGTTACCTGATAGCTCACAAAAAATAATCATTTTCGTGGACCTGTCTGAAGCCTTAAAAGCCGAAAGGCCTGATTTAGATTGGCGTCTTCGTTTTTTTTAAATCTCACTTCTTTTGATTTTCTGTTCAGTGGTACAAAGTATGAAGAGCACTCCTGTGTGAGTGCGATGATCATACATGTTATATCTATCATCAGGCGGTTATTATCATCATCTGTTATCATGGGTTTCGCGCACGACCATTTGACGCATCACGTGTCTGTCTCGTCATTGTGATGAAGTCCAATTTGTGTAGGTACTTTGTTTTTATTGCGTACTACAATATCGTCTGTTTTGGACAGTATCCCCTAACTTTTAAGTATCACCAATATTATCATGGCTACTTAGCTGTTAAAATAAGGAAAATAATTAATAATTATCGTGATTAATTTTAGTGAAAGTATACAGTAATCTGATCGGTAATCAAATCATAAATTAAGCGAACAACTGAAAAACCCAAAAGAAGTTTTTAATTATTGAAGACAATATTAGCGATTTCTAAACGAAAATCTGAAACAGAAAAATCAGAAAAGGATACGGTCACATCTAGGACTCGAACCCAGGACCCTTGTGTCCCGGAAAGACACAAATTCTGTTAGAAATCGCTAATATTGTCTTCAATAATTAAATATTACAATTTGAGGTTTTACTCAATAAAGTTATTCCGAAAAATAAATACCAAAAGAAGTTATTTATTTTTTGTTTAAAACGTTTGATAAAACATATTATTCATAAGCAAGAAAATGTTGTACGGTGGGCAAGTACATACTCCCAGCCGATATATTTGCGGTCAGGAGTAAGGCAAGGAGGGTGTATGTCCCCCATTCTATTTAATGTATACATGGACGAGTTGTCAAGTCGCCTGGACATCAGAACGGGCTGTCGTGTTAACAGTATATGTATGAATCATATAAGCTACGCGGACGACATGATCCTCCTAGCTCCGTCGATCAAGGGATTAAGATTACTCCTAAACATTTGTGAAGAATATGGAAAACAGCATAATATGATGTACAATCCGAAGAAGACGGAATTGATTGCGTTCCACCACGGAAAAAGTCAAGATACAAGTAATATGCTCCCCGTATACCTTAACGAGGCAAAAATAAATACATGTTCGAACGTGAAATACTTGGGGCACATTATTAATGAAAACCTATCGGACGATGGCGATATCGAACGAAAAAGGAGAAGCCTTAGCATAGTTTCTAACATGATTGCCCGCAGATTTTGCAAATGCAGCAATACCGTTAAAAAAATACTGTTCAACGCTTTCTGTACTGGCCTGTATACGTGTGAGACATGGTGTCACTACCGAACTTGCTCGATGGAACGACTCCGAATTCAATATAATGACGCCTGTAGAATAATATTTGGATACCGAAGATACAGCAGCGCATCGACAATGTTCACGGAACTAGGACTGAATGGATTTGCCGGCCTGATGAGACACCGGGTCACTGGAGCCAGGATGCGGCTAATGGCCTCCGCCAACACGTTGGTGACCGCAGCCTACCAGCACCAAGCGCCACTCCTGAGTGAGCGCTGGGCCCAAGCGCACTCAAGAACACACCCTGCATAGTTTTCCTTATTTGATAATTTATTATATCTATTGTACAAAAAAAAATGTATATCTATATGGGACGTGTGGGATTGCACAAACCTCCCCACATCCTGGAATAAAATATATTATTATTATTATTATTATAATGGTTCTGAGAATACAACGGACCATAGAGGATAAAAAAGAAGAAAAAAAATAGGTATGTGCCAAGATTTGGGTCAAGATTAGAGCAATATCTCATCTTACAATCTTCTTCGTTTATTGTATTAACTACGACAGCAAAATACATCACGGGACATAACTTGATTTGCCAAGGTGAAATCTGTTAAATATTTGATTTGAGATATTCACGGTCCAAAATCATTGTTATTTATTTTTAGGGTTTTATGCCGTATTGCACTTTCTCCTTCTTTGACAAACGTTTCGGACAACGTTATTATGTCTATCAAGTCCGGTTTACAGGAACTAGCCACCTCGTCGTCTCTATTAACACTTTTTACACCGTTTTGATTTCTAAATATCTTTGAATTTGCTCGTATTCTCGTCTGTCTTTTGTTTATCTCCTTTATATTATTTGTGTCTGCTTTGTATTTTCTATCTTTAACTGAGTTTTTTATAAATCATTGTGGACAATATTAGCGACTCTCAAACGAAAATTTAAAATAGAAAAATGGAAAAAGATTCGGTCGCATTTAGAAATGGAACCTAGGACTTTCACCACTGAGCTATTTTGACCATATCCCATTTGGCCATATTTAACTATTCCACTTCGACTAATAACTACCAACATTATCCTAATTTTATCGGCTGCCATCGTTGTGTATGATTACAAGATTCTTCCCGAACTAAATGCAATCTAGATAGTGTCTTCGATAAACATATACATATTTATTTGATGTGCGACATCTATTAAGTTTTCTACAAATCTAGTTGGTTGATCTGTAAAACTTAGAACTTATAACTTTTTAAAAAACCTTAAGGTGCATAGGTACAATAATTATCCACACCGCTGATTATACAAAACGTCATAAATTCCGCACTTGGTTGCACCTACATTTTCCTCCATTGTTGATTTATGCATTCTGAAATTTATTATGGTTTTCAATTTTCCTCCTTTTTGTGTTAAAGGTTAGCAGGTTACTTATCGACCTTAAGACTCCATTTTTCTTGGAATCTCATTTTTCTCGCCCATTTTTTCTTGGAATACTACGTGGCAGAACAGATGTTCTAGCACCATATAGAATGAATACGATGAATAATTTTGTTATATATATATTTTTTTTTACTTTACTTTATTAAGTGCATTGTTTATTACAGTTATTAAGAATGTCTAGACCACCAAGCTAGTCACATGCCAGTGTTGTGGTTGTTGATTTTATATAAATAACATTAAAAGAATATATCAAGTATGAAATATAGAAGAATTAAAAGAAATATAAGTATACAATATAAAAGAAAATTAGGGGTATAGAGTTTAAGAGAATATAAGACGTAATAATTTTGAAAAAATAGACCCTTTTGTATAATCACCTTGCCAGATATGAATGTCAGAATGAGAATATTGTACTGGAGAAAAATTACCGATATGAAATATTGTATTCCTGTTAAAAACGGGACTGTAGGCCTTCAACGAATGGATTTACAGATTTCCTAACAAACTATCATTAAAACACCAATGTGTTATGAGGATATGGGATGTGGATGTATTCTAATATTTTCGCATTTCGTCAATCAGGATAAGCGCAGCTGCATGAGCACGTGTTCCGATATATTCTGAATGTGCTAATATTTTATTATGAAATTGCCTGCCATTTCCAAAAATCCAGCAAAACTCATTTTCCGTAGTGCAATAATAATAACTAGGGATGTAACGATACCGATATATCGGCCGATATAATCGGCAAGCCGATATCAAGCGCGCGAAAAATGCTTGCGCAAAAATACTTGTCCTGTCCAATGAGCTCAGTGGTTTCAGAACGTCTTTTTTCAACTGCAGGCCTGATACAAAATGATTTGCGTAACAGATTATCTGCTGATAATTTGAAAAAAACTATGTTTTCTTAACAAAAATCTACCAAAAGTAAATTTTAATTACTAACTTTATGTATCTTCCTTTTTTATAACTATGTGATTTATTTCATTCCAAACAAATAAGTGCTTTTTTTCAATTTAATTTCTGCATTTTTATTGATTATTTTTCTTTCACACTCCTAAAGGCAATCAATATTGGCATCACTATCGGTATCGCCGATTATTTTTGTTAATAATCGGTATCGTATCGGCAAAATCATGAATCGTTACATCCCCAATAATAACTAAAAAAAGGAATTAAAATCTTAATTTTATGTCACAATTTGTGCATTATTTATTATATGATGGATTGTATGATCCTATAAAATAATACAATTAAGTGTATTTTCGGATGTGAGGTGTTTACAAACAATATAAACAGAATTAATTTTACGGTCGCTCAGCGATAGGCGATAACAATATTATTGGAATGTTCGAATAATCGGAAATCCGCCGCAATTGTAACATTTTCTATTATTTTATTCATTGTGCAGCAGATAAAACCTTGACAGTTTTCAAATTAAATGCATTGTAAACCAGGGTTATTCTGGCCCACCCAACTGTTTGCATTTCGATTTTGTTTTCGTGATTTAATTAATGCAAATTTTGGAAGTGGAAATTATTCCACTTCCCGACATCAGATGGAGCTGAAACTCACAGATAGTCTGACTCGTTGTCGATGACAATGCACGCGGACTTGTATGCACATCACTGAAATTATACATCAGTTAATATATGAAATAAATGTCGGTCCTACCCAATCGGGATTTGTTTCGTTGTTAGCGCTATTGACTCAGTATCTGGGGAGGAAAGTTCAATCCTCAGTCAAACCAAAATAATATATATTTTTAAAAGACATTTTAAGAGTTCACAGCAGTTAAGAGACGTCCCTGGAGAGTAAAGTTCAATTCTCGGTTAAACAAAAAAATGTGGTTATATGATAACTCACCACACTGACCACACACATTAAAGTGATATAAAGTAATTAATTACTAAAAATTACTAGCGATGAAAACCTAACCAACGAAATCTATTTATCCTAGTTTTTGTTTTATCACTTTTCATGACTTCATAACACATTTTAAAGGTGTTTTGAATTGTTATTGTGTTAAGTTGTCCGGTTACCCTTTTACATATACGAGTATAACGTGGAAATTATTTATTTGCTTGTAAATTCTTACTTTTTACTTGAATGTATATTATTGTTGTGATGTTTGGTAATAAGTTGGGTTTTCAAGCGATAGATGGCACCAGTCATAAAGCTTACTCTAGAGTCCGACAGATGTCGCTAGAGTGTAGCAATTGCCTGTGGGATATTATTGACAGTCAACGAGCTTCTAGAAATAGGGAATTACCAACCCTCGGGTGATGCACAGTGTAGCTAAATCCAGACCTATTTATTGTAACGTAAATAAACGCAATTATAGTAAAGAACCTTTTACTTAATCAAAGAGTTCCCAACACAGAAATCTGCAAGTAAGCAGAGATATAACAATTGTATACGCTTTATGGGATGCAGGGGATCGCGCAAACCTCCCCACCTTCCGTAATAAACACATTCTTATTATTATCGGTGTGGTCAAAGTAACACCGTGAGGGACAAAGTTACTACCCTGGTTTACGATAATTTTACTGTCGATGCGAGATTTCTCGTGACATTGTAATAATAACGAGTTATTGCGTTGTTAATGCTCAAACGGTTTTATCACAATTTGTAGCAAAATATATATTATTTGCGATACTATCGCAACCGCGGCTATTTTTGTTATTACTGCTAATCTTATTCTATCTGGTCAAATAATAAATGCAGATGCATATTTCAAATTACTTTTGTTTATTGGTAAGATGTTCTTAGTATCACCCTAGTATAGATCTACTGACTCCGGAAAGGTGGAACGTGCGCGGTTTACATATTTAAAAAATCAATATGTAAAAAACGATTTTTTTTCACCTTATCATACTTGTTGCCCAGATCATGCATCCTATTGGTCAGTGAGTGTGTCTGATAGTTGGTCGTGTATGTATTGCAGAAGAATGTTATATTTTGTCTTGTATTCCTAGTCGGCACATGGAATTTAACAGTGGCAACGATGGCAGGACTATTAATTAAGTTGTTAATGAATCTGTGTAACACAACCAGGTCTGAAATAATTCTCCTCTCAGACAGTGTTATTAGATGCAATCGATCCATCAAACTGACATAATTAATGTAATCAATAGGAATTCTGAGCTTAAAATTTACGTACCTACTTAAGAAATTTGTGCTGAACTCTTTCTATTTTACTGGAGTGAACTTTATATAAAGAGGACCAAATAGGTGAATTATACTCCAATTGACTTCTGACTAATGAAATATAGAGGGTTCTCATACAATCTATGGACTTAAAATCAGTTCAAAGTTCTGCAAAGGAAGTCAAGCATCTTGAAAGCCTTATTAGTTATGTTGTCGATGTGTGCAATGAATGACAAGTTTTTATCGAATATTACACCCAAGTCACGAATTTGTGACACTGGTATTAATTTAATATTGTTTAATGTATATTCCTGTAAGATTTTATGTCGGAAAGTGAGTTATTTTCCACTTCTCAGATTTGCATTTATTCATTCATTATCAAAAACAAAAATAAAATTCAAATAGACGTATTTAAAAAGTATACAACTCAATGAAATCACATCGCTGCAACAGAAATGCCAGGTTTACACTCTTCATAAATTGACCACAGAATTACTTGAACAATTTCCAGCATTTTATGCTCGTTTCCTTCAAAATACTACACTGCAAAACGGCGCAGTTTAATTTCTGTTTTTCTCCTCGCATTGCCAAATCTGTTTTATACCTCGTTTATTATTTTCTCTCGCAGTTTATGAACACGTTCTTCTATTATGACGATAATTGGTTGCGATTGTCTTGTTTGAGAAAAACAACAGGTCTTAGCAGTTTATAAATACCTGATCCTTTGATGCCGTTGTTTACAATGTCTGGAACGTGGAATTTCGCCGTTCTTTTCTCTCCTAAATATTTAGATTGGCCAAGTAATGCATCTATTTTTTATTCAATGTATTTATAGGCGTTCGTTTTGGTTTCTCTTTGTAACAACATTTTCATTAGCTTATATAAGTCTATCTTTCAATGGTAGGTTTAGCTATATCATTAGAGGAATCGGACTAGATCTCCCCACCGGCTGCGCCAATGTATCCTTCGCCATTTGCCTCTAGTCCTAATTACTCAACACGCCGTTTTCTGCAGGAGTAGGCAGAAAGGACGGACCTCGGTCTTGTCACGCACTCCTTGCCTCATTCACATACACACTCTTATATTTCCCAACTCCTGACATAGCCCGACTCAAGTATCTGATTTATTTGATCGTGCCATGTCTTCATCCCTGACGTCTTCTACCATTCACATTTGCGTCATATATTCTCCTTACAATGCTTTCTACGTTCATTCGTTCTACATGCCCAAACCATCTGAGCGTGCCTTTTTTAATCTTACTCATTACGCTACACTACATCAGCGTTGCATTCTTTGTGGTTCTCCACATCTCTCACGCGATCATATATGATTTACCACAGATACGCCTCAAGGATATCATTCCTACACCATTCAGTCTACTTCCGTCCTTCCTCTACCAGTTCAGCTATTCCTCACTGCCGAACTCCAGGGTAGTAGGTACAAGCACTCAATTGTGGACTCCATTAATGAGTTACCCGACATTTAGCCTCCTTTCAATATCTCTATCAGACTTTCCGTCTCGTACAATTGACACCATGTTTAAAGTCTCGACGACGTGAGTCGTCTCCTCTGGCTCGCCCGGCTGGTCGCAGGAGACCGGCGCACAGTGGGCTGAAAATCGCCTTTCATAGACATAGAGACTTGAATTTTCAAGGGTATTTTTTTGGCTAGAAATGGATTCTGCTGATCATTACTATGCTATAAAATTTCGTATGAAGCAATTGCGTGTACAAATGGAGGAGTTATCATTTTTTAAAGAAAAATTTGTATGGCACTGACATTAAAAATGAGGTTAACTCTGGAATCATAAGGTTGGCCATTATATCCTTACACACAGATATACTACTATTTATTTGTATTTTTGACATACTTCGTATTATGGCGCAATTTTTTTTTTAAAAAATCCTCAAATTTGAAAAAAACACTTTTTAATGTTGATGATTCATTTTAGTGCTTAAATGCTTAAAAAGATCAGCAGAATCCATTTCTAGGCAAAAAATACCCTTGAAAATTCAAGTCTCTATGTCTATGAAAGGCGATTTTCAGCCCACTGTGCGGCGTCGCCGACGAGTTTATAAAATGTCAGCTACGTGCGCCTGTGTACGAACCTCCGCGGAGATGTACGGCAGTAGTCACCAAGATCTATATCGCTTGAGTCATCGAGTATCGGATACTTGGGTATCCCTGTGGCTTTAGTGCCCGTCCAACCACCTCATGTGCGACTTTTCTGAGAAGAGTCGCAGGGGTACGATGATTAATAAAACAAAACAAGATTGTAAATAACATTGAAGTTTAGTGTTACGATAAATTTGGGTTTAAATGTACCCTTTAATAAAATATCTGCTTTTCGCCACTGAACAAAGTATTTAACAAGTTTTTGACACGCTATATTATCGTTCATAAGTACAATGACCTCGCCATTGACGTTGTTTCCTTGTTCAAATTTAATATTAAGAGGAAGCTACAAACCAAAAATGTGTATATTCTTGGCATACCTTATATTGTAGGTAATAGGCATTAAAATCGCTTGACAAACGGAGTCTAGAAACGTTCGATTTCAAGCACAAAACTGGTTTTTATTTATTTTCTTAAATAATTTTAAAAGGAAACAAAAAAGTTAATCAAGTGAAACTGTCACAGATAATCTTAGCTATAATACTGTATTTTTTCTTTTAAATTGTTTCCTTTACGCGTTCATACATTTCTATTGAAAAAATATTTTTTTTAGTAGTTTACATTTTTATTTTTTAATTGAGTAATTTATTTTTTATTTGTATTCTACTCAAGTGAAACGATAGGAAAACCTTCAATTTATCCAATGAATATTTAGTATTCATAATGTACACCAATTCGTTATAAAGATTAATCAAAATAGTGATTTAGCATTAAGCTTCGCCTTAAATAAATAATGCCAAAACGTCTTCGTGTCAGTTTAGCATAAAGCGCCTGAAACTTTCCAAATGACGACTTGGAAAATGGGTTTGACAGCGTTAGTGTCAAAAAGACTTGTTGTTTTATCACAAAGTTAAAATGACTATTTTTCCTATTTATTATTATTATAAGACCTAATCGCGTTCCGGTGATTATTTTTGTTATTATTATTTCTAATAATAGCGTCAAATTTATGACGAATACAAATACGTCATTTCATTAGGTTTTGTGTTTTATTTTGTTTGGACAATGATAACCCTAACTTATAGAGGGTGTCAAGGGGCGTACCAGACAAATTGTATCCAGCATTCCTTAAATTATTTGCGTAGAAAAAATGGCACTTTGATATCCGGTGAGATAGTTTGTATCTTTTAAAAAAAATCAATAACATTGAATTATTTGTACATCGCTGTGTGAAAAATCACCTCAATGGCGTAAGTAAATCATGTCCAGTAAACATACTGTTTACAAATTGTCCACCGAACTAAATGAACCAATGAAAATTTAATTTTTCGGGGACCAATTAAAGTATATCAAGTTTGTTTTTGTTTAATATTTTTTTAGTCTCACAAAAACGCTCCGTTCGCCGAGGGATCATACATCCGATGACTTCATAATATAGTTGTCCACCTCGCCTGCGTTACCATCTCAGGGGTTATATATGACGTCAGAGCCGAGCCGGAGCGTTCAGAATTGTTAACTGGTATTCTGAATCGACTTTTGTTGGTATTTATGCCTGTATGAATATAATAAATATAAATATGCATTAATATTTCTTGGTGAGTTATATGGCTCCCTTTTTGGAAATGGCCTCTCAAATAATATTCCAGATTTGCCAATTCTTGTCGGCTCCTCATGAATGATTTTTTTGTTTTTAATTAGTTTTTATTCTTCCGATTCGCTTCTGTCCCTTCTAAATAGTTCTATGCTCGTTCTAGCAAGCCCTTTGATAACAACCTTTTCTTTTTATGCCTACGTGACTAAAATCAAGCGTAACACATTGACCTTTCGATGGGCCTATGCTTTATCTACCTCTTCTATGTATTACCGATAAAAACGTAGCAACCCGAGTTTAGTTTCCTGACAAACAAGTCACTCTAAATTCTCTAATAGTATCTTTTTTCCGTATTTTGACATCTATTAACGCGCTAACGCGGGGTCAGGGAACCTTCAGTATTTTCTCATAATACGTGTATATTTGTATTAGGGGTGTTTTACACGGTGCTTTTTTTCATCCCGAATCCTTACAAATCTGAATTGAAAAAAGCATCGTGTAAAACCAGCATTAAGAAGAAGCTACAAGCCAAAAATGTGTATATTCTTGGTATACCTTATATCGTAGGTAATAGGCATTAAAATCGCTTGACAAACGGAATCTAGAAACGTTCGATTTCAAGCACAAAACTGGTTTTTATTTATTTGGCAAATAATTTTATAAGAAAGCAAAAAAGTCAATCAAGTGAAACTATTACAGATAATCTTAGCTATAATACTGTATTTTTTAAAGTTGTTCCCTTTATGCGTTCATACATTTCTATTGAAATAATCTTTTTTTAGTAGTTTACATTTATATATTTATTGAGTAATTTATTTTTTATTTGTATTCTACTCGAGCGAAACGATAGGAAAACCTTCAATTTATCTAAATCATATTTATTGGTATTCATAGTGTAGACCAATTCGTTATAAAGATTAATCAAAATAGTGATTTAGCATTAAGCTTCGCCTTAAGCTAATATCACGAGAGAGCTATTCTGCCGTGGTAAATACAAACACAGTGTCTTCCTTTAGAGTATCAAGGAAGACACTGCGTTTTCAGTTACAGCGGCAGTATTATACTGTCGTAATATTATTTTCTCATTGGGAATGTATGGCGGCGATATAGTGAAATGTGCCAAGCCCACATATATTATGAAATTAAAGCTCTCGTGTGAAACTAGCATAAGTCTAGACTTTTCTCATAATAATGATATATAATAATAGCTTTCAATCTCATTCATAAAGTCTATGCGATTTCGAAGGCTATTATAGTCGTCACCACGACTGAAACGGTATAGGCTTTGTAAATAGGTACGCCTCTGGGAAGTTGGGGCCCTTGTGCGATACTCAAATGAAAATATAAAATTTCTTTTCAGTTTGAAAGAACTTTTGCGCCGAACTGAGTCACTCTGCATTTCCTGAAAGATATTGAATTCGCAACCATATTTCCAACGGTTACTTTGCCTTCGAGTGTTTGTTTTATTTTAGGTGTCTCCGGTGAAGGAATAGCGAGAATGCAATGAATAATATACTTCGAATGCGTATAAATACATCTTTCCACGCAGCTGCATTCAAACTTCAAAGTCTAAAAACGACCCTAGTAACATCTAAACTGAACACTGTTTTATTTCTGGTTTTATTTGTTTTACTTGTGTCACTTTTCCTTCGAGATTTTCTATACATTTAGTCACTTCACAATTCAGTTACGTGTCGTTTGTAATGGCTGAAAAACGTGTCCCATTTTCTATAAACAAAAGTACGTGTTTATAATATAATATCCTATTTATAGTTTTTGTGTTTAATTCGTAGAACTCCATTTAAATTTAATTTAAATCAATCAGTTCTGCAAGTATTTTCTGGTTTTTGTTATAGTTACAGCTGTTTCGGCTTTCAAGGCCATTTTCAAACTGTGGTTTTAGCCACGTTTAGACGACTTATTAATATAATTCTATTTTACCCCCTCCCAATTTAAAATGATTTACTACCGGTTAAACCGATTTACTGATAAAATAATTGTGACAATGGATTTCATATTCTATGGGGGTATTTTGTAGTCTGTTTTCCCCACATTAATGTTATCTTAATTGTTTAATAATGATATAGCAGTTATTAATTTATTTAAATGTGTTATATTGTTCAGGTTTTGTGAACATACTTAGAAGCGGGGAATAAATAATAGGCTTATGTGTCGACCTTAAATCTCTCGAACTGTGAAGTCGGACGTCAAGAAATTTGCACGCCATTTTTCGCGGTTGACCAATACGTCCGACACGTAACATTTTTTCACTGCTTTCCGTCATATTATAAGGCTGTGTATATACAACAGAAGAAAAATGCGCGAGCCGAACCACGAAATATGGGAGAGGAACGAAGCGAAAAAATTCCAACAACACTTCTACATTCATAAACACACACTTCTACATTCATAAATACACACTTCACCATAATCTACACATCTGTTCCGATGGGTGACCGGATAAATCATCACATCTTTAAAAAGTTATATAAAGTCATGGAAAGTGATGAAACAAAAACTTTATTAAGTAGGTTAGGTTAGGTTAAAAACAAATCATCGTTTCTAATGACTTTATATCACTTTTTATAAGTGTGTTGAATTGTCACTGTGTTGAGTTATCATGGAACCGTCCCGATGATATAAGCTGGCCAAAACGTTGGCTAAAGAAGGAGGAAGCGCAACACGGCATAATACCCCAAAAAAATCACCATAATGTACGCTTCAGTTACTTGACTCTCTCTAACCAACTAACAAAAAAAGCAACCTTTGGGCAATAGCAATGCACGCCACTGAATTGAATGTAATTTTTTATTCAGCTACAACACAAAATTCTCATTATCGGATCGCTTCGTCTCTAAGTAATTAAGACGAGAGATGCTATTGTTTAGTATTTCACCTCGCTGCTCAAGCTTACAAATGTGAACCCAGGAAGGGATGTCACAGCTGTGATGATCAATAAAAGGTCAATTTTTGCTCTAGAAAGTTGGCAAGTCTGACCCAAGAGACGCTTTGTAAACCGTCTGCTTCGGAGATTAGCTATCCCAGAGAGAGAAAATACTCATTGAAACCCTTTTGATAAAACAAATGTTTAAGTATATTATGTTCCTTTGGGAGGGACGATACAGGTGTAACCTGTTTCCTCAGTGGTTGTAAAAGTGTATTACACTGTCATACTATTTATTGTCGAACTGCTATAAATACGTGTCATACTTGCAAATTGATTGTACTCAAAATAAAGAGTAATTGTGTTCACCGTTAAAATTGTGTATTTATTTAATATTCCCGTTACATTTACATTTCCTATATATTTATTAGTATTGTTTAGAAATTGACAAAACTATAAATAAATGCAATATCGTAATTAATTAAGACATCAACACAGCGCCCCGGAGCCCATCAATCATTTTTTTCTTAAGAATTTCTATTTTCATTGGCTCATTACCTAATTGGCCGCTAATTATGTTTTTCTTTTCGTTTTTCGCATCTCGTGCAGATCCCGATTTTGCGAGTAAGTATGTGACGTTAGAAAAATTGTTGTACAATAATATATACAGTCGATACGTCAATCGTTAGGTAGGTAGTCGATAGGCGTCGGGGATTCTATTATCTGTTAGCTAAGTCCTCCATCATTTTACAAGTAACATTTTCTCACTATAATTTATTTATTAATTTTCGGGAAATCGACAGTATACATTTAATCACTTTGTACATAAGTATTATATAGTAAAATAAAACCAATTATGGATTTCCTCCTTGTGACTTTAACTGAGACAGCGTAATATGGAATAAGTTATTTAAATTTGTGAGAAAGGAATATGAATTAAAAAATTTATACAAAACAAAAGATTATATAAAACGAAAAATTTACAAAACAATACATTTATAGCCATGGAGAGAGGTTGTAGATATATATCAAATCATAATAGAGATATAAACAATAGAGACATAAACATTTTTCACAAACTATCAGAGAAATATTCTTTTATAGACCTCTTGTATTTGGTAAGTTCACAACTGAAAATATCAACCTTGGATAATACGCTATTGTAATTATTGCATAGTCTGTTCAGGCAAGAATTCTGCTTAGAGTTCGTTTTGCTTTGATCAACCCTGAACAGGACACAAGAGCGTGTTGAACGCGCAAATGATGATGATGGTAATAGGTAGTCGACAGGCGTCGGGAGTTCAATCCTCTGTTAGCAAAGTCCTCCATCTTTTTACAAGTAACATTTTCTCACTATAATGATGGTAATAGGAGAAATTGAAATATTTGTAGGTTATTCGTAACCGGAAATATTTGATTTTCTTTAATTAAGGCATAATTGTAAAAGAAATAAAGTTTTGTTATTTTTAAATAACTGTATCGGTAATAATATTTATGTGAAAATATATCTGCGTGGCTGAAAATGTTTGCATTGGCCTCAAAATATAGTGTTGGGTGGAACACGATTTCAGAACGATTTTGTACAAGGTACTCAAATACTGAAATGATGTGTAGAGTTGCCCCACCTCAAGGTGCGAGGTAATGCGAATGAATGACTGCGACCAATTGGAACTGAACACTACGTGCCATCGTCTAGTATATTACATACCCTCCTCACAAGCCTCAGTCTATACCCCATAGTCCATCCCCCACCCCACCCCGTCTAGATTCGCCAGTTTCCCGCTTGTACTACGAGTTTCCGGACACCGTGTACTTTTGTACACTTCTAAGGATACAAACATAGTCTAGGCTAGCGTTGTTGTTCGAGCCGTTTGTTGCACTTACATCTCTAGCATTTTCTTATAATAGCGTAGGACCATCATTAGCAAAATCGGGACACTGTTGTTTTTCTCGACACAATTTCGCGAGGTAATCTAAAAATATCGACTTGGAAGGGAAATTTCTTTGATGGTCGAATAAATAGAACGCCAAATCATATTTTGGGATACCTTCAAATATCCATTATAAAATAAATGGATTTATTCATACAAATAAAATATAAATAGCGTATGTAGATGCTCTCCGTATCGCCCTGATGGGATACCACCAATGTAATGGCATAAACCATGGTGACCAGATCCGGGTAGTCGGATCCTAATATTGGGGATGCCATAGTCTCACTGGCTCCAGCATTTAGGATATTCTCATTTTAAAAACCTGTACAAAATCTGGCTGTCATTGGCTGGAAAAAAATACCTAATAATTTGTGTTAACCTTTAACCACCTTATTTAGCAAACATTTCGATCAGTGTTACAGTGTCCATCGTCCAGGGCAGGTGTGTAATATATAGTACAATTACACATTTGCTCCGATTATGGACACTTTAATGTTGTCCGAAAGTTGGTTGAAGAAGGAGAAGGAGCGCAACACGGCATTATACCCCAAAAATAAATCACGATATGAGTGTTGAAATTGGTATAAGGACTTGAGTGGATAACCTCGCATGATTTTATGTGCGCTAAATATCGATCCGTATGAACCAAAACATCCGTAGCCTAACTCGTAGGTAGTACACGTGTTATGAATTAGTGTGCACATAATAGACACTGGTTTGTAACGGAATTATTCAATAAATGCACAATTTTAACGGTGAACACAACGGTCATAATTTTGGGTACAATCAATTTTAAAGTTTGACATATTTATAGCAGTTTCAACAATAGTAAGACAGTGTAATAAACATTTACAGCCACGTTATCGGTTTTTTTTTAAATTATATTTTTACACACAAATATAAGCCAAAAAAAGTCCCGATGAATGTTTGTCTTTCATTAAAAAAAAAAAAAAAAAAAAAAAAAACTGATTTTAGCAGTTTGTCTAACGGGTTCTTTACATTATAAATCTTATTATAGTGAGTTTACAGTTACATTGTTACAATTATATGTATGAAACAAAAAAAATAACAGTTTTAGAGAAATATAGCAAAAGAAAATTATGAAAAATAATTTTAAAAGTCTTTAGAATAATATATCATTGTAAGCTAATACAAATTAATTCTTTCAGTGCGCCAAGTCTTCAGTAAGTTCACCAATTGTTTGTTTTTAATTTCAGCAGGTAACATAGTAAAACAACTGGGAATCATATAGTTTAACGTTCTTTGTCCAAATTTATTTGTATGCTTAGGTACAATAAGTCCTTCATTAAAGTTAAAACGAGTATTATGATTGTGTTCTAGCGGCGGAAGTTCTAGCCTGTTTATATATTATAAGGGGTTATTTATGTGCTGAAATATAATTTTGTAGCACAGTTTTGCTTTCACTGAAAGAATTTTGAGACTAGTAGAAACTTACTAAGGAACAGGTTACACCTGTGTCCTTCCTCCCAAATATGTTCCCTCAGTCCTTTGTTTTACCAAAGGGGTTTCAATGAGTATTTTCTCTCTCTGAGTTAGCTGAACTCCTTAAGCCGACGGTTTACGAAGCGTCGCTTGGGTCAGACTGCCAGAGGTAGCCGAAGTTAGGTAACTTGTTCTTAAACATGACCCTTTAAAGGTCATCACAGCTGTCAGGTGAAAAACTAACCAATATCATCCCTCGCCCTGATTAGTAAGAAACAGAGCGATTAGGAAATAGAAGTATTCCAGATCGAAGAACTAATCAATGTACGGTCGGAACCTGCATAATGATTACATTTACATGGTTTGTGTTATTGGATAGTATAAAATCCTCTGCAACAATGTTATTTTATTTACTTCGGCAGTCTATCTTACACGTGGGTGTCTGGTCGTATAATGCTTATCTTAAACAACCAAAGATGACGCTTATAAGATTACGCAAGGAAATCTCATATTATTTGATTTAAAAATCATTCATCCAATATTAGCTCGCGCGGTCCATTCATACTCACATTCCTGTCGACACCTGCTGTCTGCTGTTCCTCTAAACTCTTAAAATCTTTCCTCCCATCCCGACACATCGCGAGATAAATAATAATATTGCCACGGAAATAGAAAAGTCGAGCCCCCAAAGCGATGATCTCTTATTTGAACGCACCGACTCACCAGAAGCTGATAATAGATGATAATACTTATTTGAACGCACCGACTCACCAGAAGCTGATAATAGATGATAATACTTTGCCAATGTTTTATTTTTGTGTTTGGCATTTTTCAGAATTGCCACTTGGGTAAATGTTGGTTCTCGTTTTTAGTCACGCTGGGGAACTTGCATTTTGTGTTCACGTCGAGGGGGTAATGCCAATCTGCAATAAGGCACCGTTAATGAATATTATTAATAATAATTTATTCATCATCATCATCACTTTTGGCTCTACAACCCCTGGTGGGTCTTGGCCTCCTCAAGAGTCTTCCTCCACTCATCTCGGTCCCGCGCCAGCTCTCTCCAGTTAATTTATTATAATATTATTAATAATATTTTTACTCGGGAGATATTTTCAATTTGTTCAGGCGAGTAATTATTCATTTTTGCTATGCATAAAAACCTTGTCTTATAAACATTAGTTTATCATTAAAAAAATAATATTTGACAAATAATAAAAGTCAAAATATTTCACCAACAAATGTAGATATAATATATCTCAACGCCATCTAGTGGAAAATTCAGCACTGACAGAGCTTTTCCTACAAAAATAAATTTGTTTGTGTACAAGTGAAAAAAATATAACGAGCAGTAATTGTCGATTGAAGTACTTGAACTTATAAAACATGACTTATTTAAAATAGAGCGAAAATAACTCGACATCTGTGTTAAGTAGCATTTAAAGAAACATTGTGAATATTTTCATATCTATAGCATGTTTAATAGCAGAACCAGGTGTGTTTATTACTTTCGGAGCATACTTTGCGTTTTTTTTTTCTTTCGAGGGAATTTCGTGTAGTTTCTTTTCGATTCGGCATCTGAATCGAGAGATCTTAAAACTTAGGCCCAGTTGTTTCGCAGAAATTCAAATATAACATTTTTATCAAATGGCCATTCAGCGCCATTATGTTTTTTTTTTTTTTACATTTGAAAGGTCCCCGTTAAACGCTGATTCTATGTGCGTTTGTTTCAACTGCCAACATGATAGTTTTCCTCTTCTGACGATCATGATTTATTATTCAAAAGCTGAAACTGACTTACGACGGGCTGCTTCACAGAATTTGAACAATTCATCAAATTTCACAGTTGATTTTCAAGTTGTGGGAAGGTTCTATTCAAGTTCTATTACTGTTTCAGTTTTGTGAAAAAACTGGCCAATAATGATATAATAACAGAATTTGAATAGACCCTTCACAGAACTTGAAAATCTACTTTGAAATTTGATGAAATGTTCAAATTCTGTAGAACAACCCACAATGGCGCTGAAGGGCCATTTGATGACTTTGTCACACGTAAATTAATTGTATATCTAGTGGAAAATAAAATTTATTTTTATCATCGTCGGTCTTGCTTGAACAAGTGTTAATTTCAAGCTGCGATGATGTCAAACATAACGAATTTCTAGTCTTGCAACATTCAAATGTTATTTTTCAATAGTTGCACATAGGTGCAAAATGTAGGTCATTTTTTCTTGCACCTGAAAATGTGTCTTTTTATATTCTTATATGTGAATACCGCACAAGAATTATTCCAACTGCTCTCTACTGTCCCAAGCCAGTGCATGCCCAATTAGGTTAGGCTGTAAGGCTCAATGAAGTGGGCATGGTGAGAAGGTTGGGGGTGTACTTCGCTATTCAAGTCTTGTCCTATACTGTCCATATCCTAGGTAGTAGTTTGAGAGGTTGCTCATAGATGGCACACAGCTGTCGGTAATGCAGGGATTGATACCATAATTCTAGATTGCAACGTCAAGGTCGAGGCCCAGAATAATCCCTACTGCCTGCTAAATAAGCCACCCGAGCTAAATGTTATCTATCGCAAATAAGGGGTTTTTTGACCACAGAGTTTTATTTAAAGAGTTGTGAGGCAAACCCAGAGTTAAAACACAATTCAAGCAATTTTTTGATTCCGAAGGGTGATCATTAACCAGGGTGAGAGCTGAGAAGCAACTCTAAACACAATTCCACAGTTTTAGTTGACATCACTCGTCTAATATTTCTGTGCAGAAACGGAGAAGATTATAAATTAAAAGTCGGTAAGTAGATTTATGAGTGACATCTCTTGACGTAAATTAAAAGCTTGTATTAAATTGATAAAAACTCCCATCTATTGAAATAAGTTATAATCTTCTATCAAATGTGTAAAAAAGCTAACGTCTGCTACACTTGAAGTTACACTTTGTCCATTGACAATGATTTCATTCTTATATCTCTTGATATTGGTATGTATTTGATGACACTATATATATACACATCAAGAAGTTACTAAATATGTAGTAAACTTGCCCCGTAAGAGCACCATGAAGTAACTGTACGTTTATGAATAATGCTTATCAATTTTTTCACAAAATTTCATTTCATTGTTTAGTATTTTTTTCTATAATATAAAATGTACAATAAGTTATGGTATATATAAGTAGAGAAAAGTGGGACACGGTTACGCATTACAAAAAACACTTTGTTTCAGTTAGATGATATTGAGAAGTATCTAAGCATTTCAGTTTGCGTAAATGTTAAATAATGCATTTTAATAGGTAATAGCTGTACCCCGCCACGCGTTGCTGTCGCTCCTTCCAGAACTTTCAAAACCATTCTCGAACTTTTCAGAACCTTCTAGACTCACCGACGTACTCCGCCATCCAGTTTGGAATCTTTAGAACCTTCTTGAACTTCTAGAGCATTCGAGAACCTTCATGAATTTTCTGGAACCTTCCAGAATCATTGGCATAGTCGGTGGGCCCATTCTGAAATAATCTGAGCATTCACGGCCTTTCCACAACAAAGCACATCTTCGTCACCCACTCCCACCCACACAAAGCCACCCCACCAAACTCTCTTACTTTCGATGTGACACCAAGGGCTATCTACCACCATAACTAACGGTGGGTTGCAATGACTGGTTGTGAAGAAAATTAGGCGGGTAGGGAAACACGGGGTTCTTTTTATAATATATATTAGATTTCGTTAAAATTAAAATAGATTGTTCACGTGTTTATGACGCAAGAGTTTCAAGGTTATTTTTTCTTTCTCTTATTTAATCCGATATATGAACCTAAGTACCTAAAATAGGTTCTTAATTTGGGTTTAATTTCAAAATATATATGGATGACATAGCTACGTATTAAAAAGTTTTTTTTTTCATTTCCGCTTAATGAAATAGTTGTGTAATATAATAACCGTGTCCCAATTTTCTATGAATTCACCTATGAGTTATTTTATCTGAATCCAGTATATCCACATCTACAAATGTCCTCTTTCGACTTGTTTACGTTCACATATTTTCTTAAACCAAACAAGTATGAATGAATCGCTTGTCTTTTAACCACATTGCTCGCTCTAGTTTTTCTTTCATCCTTGACGCTGTCAGACTACACATAAATTGCCTGTTGAATGGAAATTCAAAATACTCAACATAATAATAATATCCAACGAAAGCGCTCAATAGACAATCTCGTGAAATATTTCAACAGAAACAACACTTCGTTAAAATCTGGCAAGTGTGCCAAAAGCCACAATAATGCTATGGACCATTTGGGTCTATTTGAGTCAAATTTGAAAGCTGCTGAATCTCTTGCCAATAGTTGCCAATAATTCCCTAATGAACCAGATTCCTCCACTCATCACGGTCCTGCGCTGCAATAAAATCAAAGAACATCGACCAGGTTACCGTTTCTCCAATCGCAATTGGAGAATCGATACCCCAGGTAACTGCTATTTGATCAAGCCAACGCATCGCTCCCTCTGCTTCTCCTGCTTTGCACCTTGCCAGTGACCATGAGTTTCTCCAAGTTCGAGTTCTCAGTTCGACGAGCATGTGTCCAACTATCTTAAGATACATCATAGGCAGACAATCGATAGTCTATTTTGGATGCCTAGCTCATCAGAATGCATAGATTAGTGCGTTACGTTTACCCTTACTCAACTGCTCCCAACCGTTTGGAGCCAGTGAGACTAAGGCATCCCCAATTGGGGTATGTTGTGGATCTGAAGGTAGTGGGTAGGGGGAGGAGATATGGAAGAGGAAGGTCGGGAGTACCTGGCTATTCAGATCTGGTCTCCAAACGGGTCTAAAGCCATTTCTTGTGGTCTTACACCAGGGCGATACTGAGGGTATCTTCCACTCTGAAAGTGATGTGAACCTTGTCAATAGTTTCACTAATAGTCATCATCAGGAATTGCTTCGGAGTTATAATGTCAGAGCTGTAGTAATCCTGTTTCATTTAGTCTTAATGTTGGGAATTTTCTTGAATACCGGAGATCTCGTGGGCTGGATCTGTACGTCTCGTATTATCTCCCTGTATAATTGATTTTTTAGTATCACTGCAGAAGGGGTTGGGGTAGGAAAGGTAAGTAAAGAGAAGTCTTAACATCTGTTCATTGACTCCCCCCTTGCAGCGTATCTAATGGCGTTTATTCTTATCACGCTCTTCATTCCGAGTTGGTTTCTGCGCTAGAGTCAACGAAACATTCGTACTTATGGGTCTTCATCAAACTCGAAATTGGTCCAACGTCTGTCTCTGCAATTGCACGTTGTTCTGATCCGAATCTGACGGCGGTTGTTAGTTCTTCTATAATCTGGTCCAGTCACATCAGTTTATACCTTCTCATGCTCTGTCTTCGTGCAGACTTATTATAGACCCTCTTCATCCATCCTTACTATATTTTTTCCCAGCGTGGCGGTCCCTGTTTTATAAGTCTAGTTATTTACGTTCTTCAAACAATTAGCAAAAAAATCTCCACAAATCAAAGTTAAATCTTCAAAGTGATAACATCCGCATTGTATACTAGTTTTCCTCTACGTTGAAAATATACCAGACTCATCAGTGCAATTGCAATTAAAAACAACATCAATCAGTCTCGCTCAAATTGATCAATCCACTTTCTTTTTCAATAGCTGTCTGTTCTCCGAACACTGGCGCAAACAAACGGTTAAACGGTAGACTTCCATTGGCGCACACAGCACTAGGTAACCCCCCTACACCATCCAAAACTATCCCGTTTTCATCAATTTGACTGCTCGTTAAGTGATATTATTTCAACTTATTTTCCTTTTTTTTCATAGTATACGGAGAAAACAAGCTGATATAAAATATTGATAATTTATTTAAAATCTCTTCAAATTATTCGTATTCTTTTAAAAAACGGGTATTTAACGAATAACTTCACCGATTTTCTAATAAACTATCAGTGAAACACGAATGTGTTATGGCGATGTCGGAACACGTGTTCATAAAAAGGCCAAATATTTTCGCATTTCGTCATTATATAATACCGGGATAAACGCAGCTGCTTGAACACGTGTTCCGATATATTATGATAGCACTAATAGTTTATTAGGAAATGACCTGCGATCACTTTTTAACAGGATTTTAATAAATCAGCAATACTAATTTTTCTCCGTGCATGACGTCAAACCTATATCCACAAGTGTGATTTATACCAATGTCGCCAGTTCTCACAAGACCCTTCGAGTCCTAGGCTCCATAGAGGTCAATGAAATTAATTATATTGTCAATTTCGTCATTTGAAAATTTTTGACCAATCTCACCAAAAGTAAGGAAAACTAATCTTTCTTGGGTACACGCCCACAGCATACGGTCTCGCAATTAATATTACGTCTTATTTCTCTCATCTGTTCAATGTTATTGACGGAGCGTATTGAAATCCTATTTTAACTCGACCATTTTGCATTTCACCTATCTTTAAATTAATTTGTTACATTCCGGATCCGGTGCAAGATGGTGGCCTTCTCGGATACTGCCTTTTTATTCCGCCAGAGTTAACATGGTCATGTTTCCTACTACGAGCTCTCAAATAGGAATATCAATTTTATGGTACCTACTGACCTGAAGAACGTTTGAAAAAGAATTGTGACATTTCTTTAGACAAATTTTATAATTCCTTATTTGAAATTATAAAATGTAACGTTAAATTTTATGGTTTTTAATTGAGTGGGTAGGTATTTAAGTACTTTCTTATAAATCTTCTGATTTCAGAGAAAATTTTGGTTTTGATTTATCAAATGAGAAAAAATTGGAAACATACTTTGTTTGGACGCATAACTATTAGTTTTATTTCTGTGTGATCCATTTTCTAGCGTTGGTCTAACAATGTAATCAATAGACACATTCCAATTTGGTTTAATGTGGAGTGCAATTATTTTTTTGATTGCCTTATCTACTATTTTCTATATCAATGGCGGTCTGACAATCTGCTGTAACGGGATACCATGAACGCCCATTCCGTAGCTTCTTTGCCGTATGTGTTTTTTTGTATTATTTATCATGTTGATTTGGAGGTGTCGAATTAGATTCGGTATTTAATTATTTGTGGCTAGTTGCCAAACCGGCTTTGACCACGTGACACCAGCATGAGATCGACGACCGTCGATTGGCCACTTTGTATATAATCTCGGATTGGTATCCCGACGCTTCGATTCGAGTTGCACTGCAGACAGAGTGCTTGAAAATAGATGCACTTGCCCGCTAGGCCGCTACACTCATTGTTAACTTGACTGTGGACTCTTAACGGAATGCTTATGAATTTGATAATTTCAAATTTATAATCTGTTCAAGAACTATTAATAATAATACATAGATGATTCCGACAGGCACAAAAAGGTGGAATTTAAATTAAAAAAAGAAATAATATAAACACAAAAATGAGTGTAAACGTTTATGGAGGATATTTTCACATCTCCCGTCTCCAAAGGGCCATCAGAGGGGACTCCATCCAGGCAACCATGGCAGTGATGATTTTGTTACTTGATTGGCGTAGTCTGCGCCATAAGCTTCCCATGTGATGGCGGAAAAGCGCTCTGAAAGGGTGTACTCGTCCCTCCAGGAACATTTCCGTGGCGCTGCAGTATCTCGGTAGGCGGAATAGTTGGCGATAAGCATTATTGTAAGCGACTTTTAGCTTATGCCATTGGGATGCAGTGTAATCCACCCACAGTTCTGACGTGTACAACAAAGTGCAAAATGCGTTGAAAAGTATCTTTTTCACGTTTGTACTGCAAAAGTGAATTATTATTTTCGATGTTTGATGTTTGGTCAATTTCACTAGAAATAAGGGAAACTATAGCCTACTTTCAGTACACGGACCCGCCCACAATGCACTTCTATCTTTAGTGGTTGGCACGCAATAACATTTCTCCTAACAAACTTTTAACTCGTCAGAAATTTCCTGGAAATATGAAAAGTAATAATTTAGATGGTCCTTTAAAAAAGCCACTTTTCCGGTCTTTAAGAGTTAATAATGTCAGGCAATTCAATTCTATTTATCTCTAAATAGTATAAAACAAATTCACTATCCGCGTCTGTAAACTATGCAACGGAGTTGTAGTGTTTTCACTATCATTTAGAGAATTTCTCCCGAAAAGTTTACATATACATATAATCAGTAGCGGCGTTAGGGTAGGGCGCGGTTGGGCGACCGCCCAGGGCGCCGGATTTAAAGGGGCGCCACAGGCGCCCGGCGCGCCCCTTTATATCCCTCGTTCTTTGAACGAGGCCTACTTAACTACTTACTCGTAAATTCCCTAAATATAAGGAAAAAATTGTTATGGTTGCAACGCTAGAATCTAGAATGGAACCTTCGATTGCACCGCATGCAGTTCATTTTACCGGGAATCCCCAACCAATTGGCAACCATAGAGAAAAACAATAAAATAAACAGTGTTAAAGCAGTCCGTTATCAAATTAGTGCCATCCATGACGCTTTAATTACTTTGGCTATTGAAACTCAGAAAACTGATGTTCAAGTCTCTCATGAGGCTACTACTCTAGCCGAACAGTTAAAAGATTTCAGCTTCATAGTTTCGTTGGTTGTTTGGTATGACATACTTTTTCAAATTAATGTCGTTAGTAAATCTCTACAATCAACAGATATGGATATCAGTAAATGTAGAGAAATGTTGAAAAAATGCTGCACTTTCTTGGAAGAATATAGAAATACTGGCTTTAAAAGCGCCATTTTAACTGCGAAGGGATTGGCTGAAGAACTAGAAATTGAACCTGTATTTAGAGCCACAACAAGAATTCGATTTGTTAAGCGTCAAGCTGGTGAAACTGTCCACGACGAGCCTATAACTTCTCCAGAAAAAAAATTTGAAGTTGAATTTTTCAACTCTCTCTTGGACACTACATTAATTTCAGTTAATGAAAGATTTGAACAGTTAAATGAGTACTCGGAATCTTGGTCTTTTTTGTACAATATAAAACAGATTCCGGAAAAACCCGACCTTGTCAAACTCTGTGGTAATCTCCAATTGAAATTAACTGTAGACTCTAAATCTGATATAGATGGTTGTATGTTGTGTGATGAACTCGTAAGCCTGAAATCTTTTTTGCCTAATCAGAATGTGGTTACCCCTGCTTATGTTTTAAATTTTATCAAAGATTGCAACCTACAAAAACTGTATCCAAATGTGTGGATAGTATTGCGTATATTATTGATTATACCTGTAACGGTTGCTAGTGGGGAGAGGAGTTTTTCTAAGCTTAAGCTGATTAAAACCTATCTGCGATCGACAATATCACAATCTAGATTGACAAACTTGGCAACTTTGTCAATCGAAAATGAAATTGCTGAAAATATCGATTTTGATAACCTTATAAAAGAGTTCGCCGATAGAAAGGCTAGAAAAGTGAAGTTTTTTTAAATAAATAGTTTTTTTTAATAAACGGTTATTCCATTATACCCATTGCCTTTTATCGTATGCAATTGAATTGCAGTTAGGGGGCGCCGTAAAAATCTCGCCCAGGGCGCTGATAGTACTAAAACCGGCCCTGCATATAATACATGGATAATATGTTTATTGAAAGTGGAGAAAAGTCGAGCAACGAAAGTCAACTAGTTAATTTTAAAAACCTTTCAAAATTGTTCATTTTAATACGAATTTAAATGCATTATTAAGAAAAGTTCTTACATAAATATAGACAGTGGGTATATCAACTATACCTAGCAATAACAGAGCTTGTATTTTAAAGGCACCTTCATTGATGCTAAATATGTCGACATCCGAATTGATTCTGTTACCTTCGTCACCGATGTTGAATAAAAATGTATATGTATATAAATATATTTGAAACAAATCGATGTATTTGAGAAATTATTAATTTATTTGAAAAATAATGTGCAAGCTACACAGACATAGGAATTAATAGACGAGAAGATAATGGTAAGGGGTAAAATCAACTGTTGAAGAACGAAGGGGGTTAAGCTGACTGTGATTCGTCAATAAATCAATCTGACAGTAAATAGGCATCTCGCATTATAATATCACCATTTAGTTCTTAAAAGTAAAATCTGCTTTTGAATGAATAGACATTTTTACATGAGAGCGCAAATTACTCGCCACGTTATGAACTAATTTGCGAAGTCCAAATTCGGCAAAGTAAATTTCTTCTGTTTGCAGAGTCGTAGTTAGTTTCAGAGTATTTAGTTAAGACACTTTTACAAATGTTTCATAATTTACTTACCCCAGTAAACAACGATGAGCACACTTGAGAATCGCTACATTGTGATGTGATAGTATATGTTTCTGAAACTGATCCATATAATACGGTGTGAATAAGCTTAAAATAAAGTAAAATAATGCTTACTTATGGAATGTAATACGACAATTGGGTTTATTCTCTTTTTCACATCTATTTTTACAAGTTTTCATATCACAAGTCAACATTTTGCCGTGTTATTTCGTAAAATGAACCGATGATGCCTCGACCATAGTTCGCACAAGAATGATGACGTCACGTTTTCAAATTTCACTTGAGGCCATACGCGAGCCCAGCCGGCTCCAATGGAACCGGTATGGGGAGTGGGGATAATACGCTTTTAATCACTTAGGGCAGGTCTACTAATATTCATATGTCTATGGCAAGCTACCTTTTTTATTCTGATGAATGATCGCGTCTTGATCGATCGTTGTTTGGTTCAACGTGAGACAATAAAGTCTGGTATTTTATGATATTTTTTCTGTATGATGGAAACCTTCATCCGGAATTTATAGATATTTGCGTTGATAATCGTGATTCATTTTTGGGTTGTTATGCCGTGTTGCACTTCCTCCTTTAGCCAACATTTCCGACAGCGTTAAAATATCATCGTCAGAGCAGATTTGTATATTGTACTATTGGCCGCTAAGAGCTGACTAAGCAACACGGCATAATAACTATAACCCACAAATTAATACGCGATAATGCTTTTGGCCGTGAAAATTTCAAATATCCAAGCAACGGTTTATTCAATTTACACTTTTTGGTAAATTTGTTGATTTTATACGTTGTTATCTGTATAGAGATGTGATAATTATTTCAGTACACGGTGGGTACGTTCAAATTTTAGCCAATGTTTTGATTTGCAATTTACTAATTTCTAACAACGAGTATCTAATTATTTACGTCTTTCAAAGAGGCTCTATCTACTTAGGTGCAAACATAGAATGATCTTTACCGATCAAAGTGTGATCTATATCTATTTGAAAGAAAACTAATGTCGACAATTGCGAGACCTTTCGACTTTTAGGCCCTAGGCAAACCGATGAAATCGATTTTCTGTTCAAGAAAGAATTTCGATATTTGAAATTGTTTGATAAATTTCACCCCAAGTACTATAAAATTGACAATACTTCGGGAACACAGACACGCCCACAACACACTTCTATCGGTTTATCTATTCAGTGATGCAAATATGGTGGCATAATATCCGGGTCTCTTTAAGACTGGCACTTTATTCTCCCATTAAAATGAACATTGGAAGCATGATGAAATTACGTGTGAAAAGGTTAGGCATCATTATTACACAATTAAATAAATCATAAAATTTTCGATAAACGATTTTACTCCAAATTCGGCTTTAACCGCAAATAACTGACTTCTTCAGTGTCAAAGCAAAGCGATTGGGATTATCAGTTATTACTTTTTATTCTGATTACATTACGCAATTTCAATTTAATTACCATTCCATATGAAAAACTGCCAAGTAACGGTCGTATGAATTATTATTACATTTTTTACTGATTTCATATATTATTAGAACGAGTATTTTATTGCTATTACATCACACCAATTTAGATGAAGCCTTATCGATTCTTTTTCCCTCTGACGTGTGAAGTTACCGTTCCTATTGTATTCTGACTTACCACGATGATTCATGATAAACCATTACATAAGCAAAATACTTCATAAATATATCGCAGGGTGAAATTTGATCTTCAATGTGATAGTTCGAGCGACAAGATATAGATGGTTCTAGTGTAGACAGATCTTACAGGTTAAAGACTTGTCCGTCAGATGTCGGTAGTATTTAGGTTTGCCCCCCCATGTTCAGAACCGAGGTGGACTAGCAGTTAGGTTTCTAGCAACACACTGATTTTGAGAGCATGATAGAGAGGACGTTGGCCTCCAGGCCATCCTACACACTCGTTCATGGTTTTAGTCGAAATATAGACAAAGTGTTTTGTTGTGAAGAAGGAGTTATTTCTATTCAATATTCACAACATCTCTAAATGCTCTCCATTCGATCAGGTTCATCGCCATTTACCTCCAGTCCTCAGGCCTTCCCGTCCTGCACCAACCCTCTTCCATACAGTATAATAATGCTTCTTCCTTATTCACTAAATATATGTATTGCGTCATCTGCATATAAAAAAACTTGCCATTTAGTTCTCATTGACAGATATCGTTAATATATTATTATTATTTGTAATAAGAGTGGCCTCAATATGAATCCTTGATGAACTATATTTTTGTGCAAAAAAGATTTTTTTATCCCCTCTCTACCTCGGTCTGCCTCTGGGTTGCTTCCACTGAGGTACCCACACACTCATCATTTTTGGTGTCCTATCATCTGGCATTCTTTTCACGCGGCCAGCTCAATCAATCTCAATGAGATTGTCATTGTTATATATGTATTTATGTCTGTATGATCCATTTTCTAGGCCCAAAGGTTTTCGAAGTACAGAGTTGCGTTCAGATAACAAACATATATTGTTGATTTTTTCTTGTACGACTATTTTTATCTAATTGTTTGTACCATCTCCAGATTGACCCTTTCGCACAAAAGAAACAACTGCCCGGAGCCAGTGGGACAATCGCATCCTCACTGTGCGAAATGCTGTGAGGGTCATCTTGGTTATAGTTTATTTAAGTTTTATAAAATTGACGATTCGAAATAAAATAAATTATAAAACATGAGATTAGATCGGTATCAACTAGTCCGCCAATCTTGCTGATTCTAAATCCTCACAATATAATACTTTTATGTATTTTTATTTTTCATAACTTGCAATGTCTGTCTTTTAAAACATAAACCACCATGTTTAGTGTGCTGTTAAAATTCACGACTGGCAATTTAATATGATTTGTTAAAACTGGCAGTAAAGTGACAGAAAATATTCACAGTTAAGAAAAATGTTCCAAAATATTTTGACATTTTTTGGCATCTATATTTTTGAAAGCGGGATATATTTTTGTGAATTTGATTGCTTGTGGAACTCTCTTAATATATTGTGTTACTCAAAGTGTCTGCTGAGAAGTCCAGTTCATACTATTTCCCCCTTTAGATTTATAGCATTATTTTTGTGAAGTGAAAGAAAATATTTGCGGTTAAGAAAAACGTACAAAAATATTTTGATGTTCTTGTCACCTTTATTATAAAGAGTTATTTGAATTTTTTTTAGTTAATGGAAACTCTTAGAATATATCATTGTATCCATTGCAAACTATTTCCCTTTTTAGATTATTTAATTATTTTATCCTTTGAAGTATGATCGATGCCTATTTTACATAAATGTGATCACTCAGATTTTAATTATAATGCTTCTGCCTTAGTAATAAATGTATGTATTGCGTCATCTGCTTATAAAATACTTGTCATTGAATTCTCACTGACAGATATCGTTAATTTATTATCAATTATTTGTAATAAGAGTGGCCTCAATATGAATCCTTGAGGAACTACATTTTTGTGCAAAAAAGATTTTTTTACTATTTAAAATGTTCTGTTTTTAGCAGGTTAAATTTTCTTACATGCACACGTCCACAATACGCTTCTACATCGTGTATCTCTTCAGTAAGCCATGCTAACGACAGGCATCAATCAACATCGCTAATTAAATTAGGATTCCAATGTCAGGGTTCACAAATTGATGCCCACATTTTAGCATCATAAAAAGTGCTGTACGGCGTAGGTGGATTCGATTGACCGAGACATTCAGCTTATTAGCAGATATTAATGTGTTACGTGTAGTATCGAATTTCGTCCGTGTCCCAGGAAGGTAAATATGACAAATTGTTAGCGGGGTTTGGCTTCCTAGCCTAAGCATATCGATAGTGATTTTATCAACAATAAGTCCATTAAATTAATCACATTTATTCTAAGTTAAATTGCTGTTTGTTAGTTGGCAGTCTTGCCCGATAATTTTTATAAAAAATAATGTAAATCAAATTTAACATAATTATTAAGTTCTGCAAGTATTTTAATTTTTTATTATTGTGACAGCTGTTTCGACATTTAAGGCCATTTACAAACTATGCTTAGGCCACGTTGAGACGACTCATTTATAAAATTCTATTTTAATTTCAATTTTTAAGATTACCAGTTAAACCGATTTATTGAGAAAGTGTTTATGATAATAGATTTTCTATTTTGTGGGGTATTTTGAAGTCTGTTTTCCCACATTAAAGGGCAAAGTTTTCTTAATTGTTTAATAATGACGTGACTGATCTTTATTTAATTGCGTTATATTGTTCAGGTCTTGTGAACATAATACCTGAGAAGTGGGGAATACACAATTGTCTTTACTTCATTAATTAATTTTATATTGGGATCATTCGTTCGTTTATTGATTTCTAATTGGTCAAGTAAATTTAATCTAAGACCCTTTCTTTCAATATGTAAGGGTTTAGGCTCGTTGTTGTCAAGCGGAACATGATTATTCACTAAGAGATGATTCGGCTTGACGTGGCAGGACACGTGGGCTTTGGGTCGCGGGTGGCTGGTGCAGAGTGACGTCATACCCAAAGATGGGGTGTCCAATGCCGTCACCAGGCACCCGTGAATGCCTTGTCACGTTCACGGAAGCAGAAAAACAACTGTTTATGCTGCTCATTACTACTCGAATCTACAAAATTCGTAATTTTTAAGCGAAAAACGCGAATTTTGCCATTTTTACGAGATTAGCGCGAAATTCTCAGTTTTCGGGTAAATAACTCTAATACTTCTGTTTTCACGGGATTTTCTTGTCTGTGTTGCATATCCATGTAAGGTTATCATATCTATGTTTGCATATCCATGCAATGGAACTTGGCTAGCTTCACGTCGAAATCGTCGCGTATTGTTATAAGAACGACCACCACTTAGTATGCTTCAAAATACCAAAAAAGTTATGATAACTTCACTTTGGTTGGAAAATATCCCCACTTTCCAGATAAGTAGTTACACAACAGTCTCTTGAATGTCACTCAATATCTTCCAAATTTGAGCGAGTCTTCGTACAAATTTCAAAGATACTTTCTTTTAAATGTGAATTCCTTATAAGATTACCAACTGCTCCCGTCTGGAGCCAGTGAGACTATGGCATCCCCAATTGGGGTTATTATGAGGCTGAAAGGTACTGGGGATAGAACATGGAAGAGGAAGGTGGGGGTACCTGGCTACTCAGATCTCGAGACCAAAAACGGCTAAAGCCATTTCAAGCAACGTTTAAATTCCTAATTGTGGTCTTGCACCAGAGCAATACTAGTATTTCCACTCAGTAAAGTGCCGCAATTGTGCTGTATAGTATTTTAAATTAATAAATTGTGAATTACATACTCCTGAAACTACTGAACTCAAAATCCCTAGAAGTGTGTATTCCGATTTTAAAGAAAGCTATTGTCGCCATTACATAAAGCCTTTCGACTCATACGTCCCAGACAGATCAAAGAAATTAATTTTCTGTTCAGATGGCATTTCTAAATTTTAAAATGTTTGGTTAATTTCGCAATAACTAGGATTCATATAAGGCACGGTGGCTTCTCCACAATTTGATAATGCCTTCAGAGGGCGAAACAGCTGTCACGCATACTAATAACTACACAGCAAAACTTTTACATTTTTTTGTAAATTTAATAATAATAATATTGAAAATATAAAAGAAAATTCATACCAAGTTCAGAGACACTGATTCACGCGCTGATTAAACAACGGCCGACCTAGAAACCGGCCCTATGCTGTATTTCCTGGGCCTCGCGGTTCGATTTGTGACGTATTTCCCACCACCCCACGTGGTGGCCCCTGCCCACTGTCACCTGTCACGTTGACGTTTAGCGCTGTCACGTGACCGCTGGCCGGCAGCGGGCATGTGCGGCCTTACAGCGTGTAGACAGTGGCGCAACCACTTCGTGCAAGGGGTCCCGTTTAACGATTCTCGCAGCAAAATCGACCAAATTCATGTAAAAGTATTGGGCAAGTTAAGATTCAGATGGGGCGCTTTCAGCGAACTTGATAAAACACTGACCCACGCTTCAGAGTCACATTAAAAAAAAAGCAATAAGTATTACTCTGAGAGCACCCAAATGGACGAGGGTTTCCCAACTCCATCGGGACTAAAGTTCCACTCCTTAGAAAACACATCTTAAGTCCGATGAAAACGCGTCTATTAATTCCCTCGCCCGGTACGACGAATATATTTATTTATTTATTTATTTATTTATTTATTTACACATATACGGCACAACACGTGCCATTAACATAATTGACATACTTATAATAGTACAACAACATGAAGAATAACAGTATAATGTTAGTAAAATTTAAGAAAATAGGTAAAAAGTAAGGTAATAAGTAGTGTATAAAAACTATAATGTATAAAAGTAAATTGTAAAGTGAATAGTTTAAAATATAAAGTATTAAAGTACAAACCATAATTTATTAGGAAAAAGTATAAAAAAAAATAAAAATTTAAAGATTGAAATAAAACAATAAAATGTACCAATAAGATACCTATCTCAAGGTACCGACAATGATTTAAATATAAAAGTAATAAATCCTTTATAAAAATCCAAGGCCTTTGGCCCGGAGCCTGTATGCCATTATTTCAAAAAGTCAGTAGATGATCAAACCCTAAAGTTCAAGAAGATACTCGATCATCCCTCGACAAATTCACTCAACCAATTTTCTCGACAAATCAGTTATCATTGTATATAAAATTTACTAGTATATTAACCAGCGGCGCCTGTGTAAAACATGGCCTAGGTATACTGGTATTATACATAATAATGATGCACAGGCCGTTGAAGAATTCTTTTTTTTCAGATTTTATCGGGAACTTTTTTTGTCAGTTATTTAAAAATAATTTTGCCTCTCCTATTCTATTAAAGTAATATATAAAATCGAAGAATAGAAATTTTAATTTATAATTTGTATTATACATGGTTTTCCAATAAGAGGTGTTATTTTGATATTCAATCGTAAAAGATCAATGGTTTCGTTGCTTGTGTGGCACGTAGCGCCGTCTTGTTGAAAGTAAACGTTGTTCAGATCAATACCATCCAATTCCGGCCATATAAAATCATTAATCATCTCTCGATAGCGCAATCCATTCACCGTAACTGTTGCTCCAGCCTCATTTTCGAAAAAGTAAGGTCCAATGACTCCGCCGGACCATAAACCGCACCAAACAGTCACACGTTGATAATAGAGAGGCTTTTCAACAATAACTCTTGGGTTTTCCGAGCCCCAGATGCGACAATTTTGCTTGTTGATGAAGCCACCGAGGTGGAAATGGACCTCATCACTCAAGATGATTTACATTTGATTCACTCAAGTGAATTTTAATAATTTCAATGCGTTGTTGAAGCGTGTATCGTTCCATTTTTATTAATGGCATAGTTTCTACTTGTCAGATGTGAAAAAATGACAGCTTCAAAAGTAACATCTACTGAAATAGCGGGCTATTCAAAATAACACCTCTTATTGGAAAACCCTGTATTATCTTTGGTTCCAGCCTAAATCGGTCAACAGTTTTTATTTTATATTTCGTTGTATTTATATAGTTTTTTTTAACTCACAAATGGTGGCCAAAGTTGCCTCTAAAGTTATTTATAATTTAAAACACAAATTAATAAAGTGGCTCATATCCATATTAGATATTTGCTACACCTTTTGAATAAAAACAATATATTATTAAGGACGGTTTGTTTCACAGAATTTGAACAATACATTAAATTTCACAGTTAATTTGCAGGTTCTGTGAAAGTCCTATTCAAGTTCTGTTATTATTGCATTATGTTTATATATATTGCTTCAAAAACTGAAATAATAACAGAACTGTAATAGAACGTTCACGGAACTTGAAAATTAGTCCTTGGTGCAGTTGGGTATTTTGCGGTCAAATTCAAATTTATGTTTCGAATAAAAAAGCGCAGCCGTTCCTCTTAAATAGGTACAATAACTAAATAATTAATCAACACGGATTTCCCCGCAGAGGTAAGCAGAGAGGACCAACCGCCAAACAACTCGGTCTTGGCACACACTTCTTGCCTCATTCACATTCATACATACTCTTATGTTATTCTGACTCTTGACATGGCCCTACTCAATTTGTAAGAATCGGATTCACTTAATCGTTCAATTTCTTTCTCGGGCGTCCCCGACTGCTTCTACCTTCTACAAATTGTCTACTAAGTAAATACACAATTTGTTTAAGGCGATGCACTACGTCGTGTAATCCTTTAAATTGAGTCGCTATCAATAACAACCCTTACGTAGATGGCGATAAGGTTTAAATTCCCGCCTAACACCATCCGACTGTTTTGATTTATGCAAGAAAAAAACATGGCCAAAAAGTGATTTTTATTTTATTTTGTGGATGTTCAGGCATAAATATTTAATTTTTTTTTTCGATCATTTTATAAATAACTTAATTTGCCACACTATACAGTAAAATCATAACCTAAAATGGATTCGTAAGTAGGAGATTTTGAACTTTAAAGCAGTTTTCATAGGCCTATACATTATTTTTTCTGGGCTTATAAAAAGACTTATCTAAAAAATACTCGATTATTTTAAAGGCCAAGATGTATTCTATTCGCAGTATTTAATTAAAGCATCTGAAACATTTCTAGGCGACCAAATTTTCAAACCAAAAACACATGATTTTGCATTACTACGTATGGCATCGCCTTAAAAGACAATTATTTCAGTACGCACGGAGGTAATATGTATAAACTGTTCCTACGGATGTATTGGCTATTAATTCTCATCACGTGGGACCGTAGCACGAAATCGACATTAATAATAACATTTGAATGACGTCAATCGCATTGATGTATTATTTATTAGAGCACCTGCCATGTGGATAAAAGCAATACATCAATATCAGTCTTACTTATAAAGATTCCCTAATACGCCGCTGCAGCGCTGGTATAAGCTATACGCTGAGGAGGGCCGTATACTGCTTGGCTTAAAATATTTACTCATTCATGCAAGATTTTTTTAGACCTTGTTCCAATCCTCAAAATCACGGTCATTTTTGCATTTCGCGTTTAGTTGCTAACTTCACGTTCCTTCGTATGACATTTGCAATGTCATTGACCCGGTCTCCTTTGAATTTTTTTTTTTTTTTTTTTACTTTATTTATTTTCATTTCTTTACATATATTATACATAATAATAGACAGTAAATAATAACATTATATATATTACCAAAATTGTATACACAAGAAATGAAAACCCACTAAGGCACTGCCTGAGTGTGGGTAATATAAAACCATTACTATATTTCAAGTACCTAAGTATAATATATATAAGTAGAAAAAGTTTTTTTTTAGTTATATATTAGTTAATAGTTATTATAAAAGTAAAGAGAAAACATTATGTACAATAGTTTATAAAGTTTCAGCAAGTGAGTTGTAGAAAGGATCAATAAATTTATATAAAAAGCGTTTCAATATCTGCGTCATTCAGCCATAATTTTACCTCCTTAACATATTCTATTGTTTTATTTATCATTTGAGTTTGTAGTGGTAGAAGGTTAAATGTACGAGGACCAATGAAACTGGTATGTGTCTGCATTAATTTAGTATTTGTTTGGGGGGTTGCTTCGAAATTTGCTCTATTTGATTACGCGTTCCGTATTTGCTTTGGTAAATCGATTTAAAATATTGCTCTGATTGTGCTGCCAATGGGTATTACTGCTTTTTTACATTATCATTGCGCAACCAATCGATATTTGTCTGTCTTAATACCATAGTAATACGTCCCTAATCCTGGGGGTCGGGCGGTTTAAAAATCTGTCGGCCACTAATACCGCAGTACGCATGCGCGTGATTATGTGCAAGGTTTTCTACTAACCTGTTCTTATCCCTCCGTATTATCTACTAGCTGTGGCTCAGTCTGTCTATGCAGATAAAAAAACAATAGCGCGTGTTACTTTTACGCACAACAGATGGCGCTGTTTAAAAAAAACCTTTTTACCTGTCACATGTGACATCTATATTATGTAGGTATATACAAACACGCGTAATCGAATGTAATGTTGTGTCAAATTTTCATAGCAATCGGTAAAAAACTTTCGTAGATTTAAGATTTTGGACAAACGAACATTAAAAAATTTATTTATAAAGATTATGAGTAAGACTTCATAAGGTTTGTAGGTTATGATCGAGATTAGAATAGGTACAACTTAAATACACGTCCCTAGTTGATATCGAGTGATTTTGCTGTCTATCCTCCACAGTTAATTGTATAAATCGCATAATACTTTCGTACACACCTGTAATAATATATTGAAATACACGTTCACCTCCATTTGGCAGACTAAACATGATTTTTTTCGGACGTGTTCCACTTTGCCGTTTTTTTTTCGTAGATTATTTTTCTAAACGTTTTTTTTAAATTTTAGGTGGTGTTTTAATATTTGAACGCTTACTGGATCAGCTCAATTATAATATTCGGCTAATTTTAATAGCGTTATTTTTTGTGATATCAGGAATCCATCATTTGTAACTAAGGTGAAATTGTACGAGTGAAGAAAAAGCACTAAATTTGTTTCGTGATTTTCCTGTTCGACTCCCCGTTGGGTGCTCATTTTGTTAATATCCTGGTAGTTACTACCTGGTTTCATCACCTTTTTTTACTTTCCAATCTCCTTCCCATCCTTCCAAGTTCTAACAAATCAGTATAGTGGTTGCACCGGGTCAGGTGAACTCATGATTGGAATGATACATTTTTATTGTATCAATTGGACTGATATATGAACATTCACGTTGAAAAATGAGTAATGTTGATTTATTGAAAACCTCTTCAAATTATTAGGCATTTACATGTTGGTAAATTTGTAATAATATCTGAACACGTGTTCGGACATCGACACCTAGGATTAAAAAGTTCTGATGTTTTCTTTAAGGCGATGCGTTTCCATAGACATTACCACAAACATTGAACCAAATGTTTGCACAAACATTGGCGTCTGCATACAAAAATTAGTTCACTCCCCGTTTCTCGTGTTTGCAATAACATTTGGTTCATTGTTTGTGGAAACGCATCGCAGGAGACCCGCCTTTACATAAACTTTCAGCTTCACAAATCCTACAATTATAATATCCCGTGATTTTTCACGGGTCTGCGCCAGTATAATAATGTTAAGTATTGATTTATCAGACGGGTCACGCGAAAATATTAACTTACAAAACATACAATGTATATTTAGGTAACTATTTATTTATTATCTTTCAACACCTGTGTTTCCGAATAAACTTCCCGTTTTTAAAGAGCTACGGGCTTTTCCTGTTTTATCTCCGGCTCTGCCAAACAATAATAATTAAAGCAGAAATAATTATCATGACCGAGTTTTAATTTAGAAAATAGACCGAGCGACGTGCGCGCCGCCAGCGCCACTCCCGAGCGCGGTGAAAACAGCAAGCTCGGCGCGGTTTTCCCGCCATTTAACTTATCAACAACCTCCATTATGTTATCATCGTCATTGCACGCAGGCATTTAATTAAATTTATTATCATCAATAAAGTCAGCAATTGTCCAAGAGTGACGTCTTGTAACTCAATTCTGCTGGGTGCACTGAACCCATAATCCCTAGATCTATCGGAAGGCCTTTCGACTACTACTAATAATTATATTTGGGTTATTTACCGTTTGTTTGAAAAATCACCACAAGGGCGCCGTATAAATATATATAATACACTCAAAATATGTTTAAAGCGCAAGTTTTCACGAGCTAATACATCTAACCCAAACTATATTGATATCAATTGAAAGAACATTTAACAAACTTCAAAAAAAGAACAATGGAAAGGCTTCGGGTGCAATACAATAATGCATACCGATTAATGTTCGGACTCCCCAGGCACTGCAGTGCCTCCTCGATGTTTACAGAAGGGCTAGTTCCAGGATTTACAGCTCTATTAAGAACCAGAATTGCAGGACTGAGGGGAAGGATAAACCATTCCAGAAATATTCTCATCATAGAATCCCGTCTGACTTCAGTATCGAGCATTGGAGACCATTGGAGAAATATACTTGCTCCCACAATCTCAGATCCGATGGATTCCTGTGCTTCTTTGCGTTGATTTCATTTTAATTTTAATGTTTACTATATTTTTTTTAGTTTCATATTTACCATTATTTGTCGCATTTTGACCAGTGCTTACGTACGCAGCCGAGACGTGGGTTCTAACTAAGAAGAATGAGCGAGCACTGGACGTTTTTGAAAGGAAAATTTTGAGGCGCATCTTCGGACCGGTTCTAGAAAATGGATTTTGGCGCAGACGTTATAACAATGAGCTCTATACTCTGTTTAAGGAGCTAAACGTCACAAAGTTCATAAAACTGGGAAGACTTCGGTGGCTAGGTCATGTGGAGAGAATGACCGAGCATCAAGAACCAAAGTCCCTGCTGAGCTCAAGACCGATAGGGAGAAGGAGCCTGGGAAGGCCAAGGTTAAGATGGAGCGACAACGTCCTCAAAGATTCGTCTGCCTTGGAGCTTCGAAACTGGAGAGAGCTGGCGCGGGACCGAGATGAGTGGAGGAAGACTCTTGAGGAGGCCAAGACCCACCAGGGGTTGTAGAGCCAAAAGTGATTAGTGATGATTTACCATTATTTATAAAATACCTATGATGTAAATATTACATGTATTTATACTCTCTATGGGATGTGTGGGATTGCACTCACCTCCCCACATCCTGGAATAAAGAATTATTATTATTAACAACCCCTTATTAGACAATACTGTCATTTCATAAACGATACAAATTTTCCTAGTACGGGACTTTAAAAACATGTTACTCTTTAGAGGTGACACAACTTGATTCATCTACCTGGGCTTTAAAAGGAGCAGTTTAAATCAAATTTAGGTTATTCAACGTTGAAGAGGACACACGTGAATAATTAGCGCTAGAAAACAGATCATTAAAATAAAGACCACTGCTGACGAAGCCGCTCAAGTGGTAGCACTACTGCAATCAGGGATGCGAAAATGTGATGTGGCTCGGCAACTAAACATAAGCCGTTTTGCCGTTCGACTGATTTTCCAACGGTTTCAAAAGACTGGTGCACGTCTGTCTTTATTTTCTCATAAGATTTTGCAATAAGTGCGATTTTTGTGACGCCGAGTATATATTTCTACAATGCTCTATCTTATTACTGACTGCACACTAGACTAATAATAACTATTATCGACTTATGGATAACAGATTGCATCCACCGGTTCGTCGATCACTAATACAAAACTAAATGTATTATGCATTTGACTAATGAACATAAATTATTATTAATTATTTATATTCTGTAGATGCACATGGCGGACCATAGTTAGTTTGGAGGTGACTTGATATTAATACTGTTTATTGTTTATCAGAGAAAGAATTTAATTTCGATATTTAAAAATGGTTGGTCAATTTCTGCGAAAGTGAGGAAAAAAACACGGATACCTCTGAAGTGAACGTGAATCGTTTTTAGTTTCTTTGATTATGGCACTAGAGATCCAACTGCACGGATCCAGATAGTATATATTTATTTATTACAAAATAATTCATTACAAAATAATAAGTTATAATGTATTATTCCCAGTGAGTTTACAAAACTCATTTCGGGAAAGACAACATAGATATATTAAAATAAATAAACGCAGAAGTTATTTTCGAGTTCCAAAGAAAGAATGTGTCAGTAATTAATAAAACTGCTGAGGAAATAGCTTTTAAGAGCTTTTGCCAATATTTTTTGTTTCGTTGCCGTAAGTTTTAGATTACTAGGTAACGCGTTATATTGCTTATGTGCAATGTATTGTAAGGAGTCAATTCCAAATTTAGTCGTGTAAGTAGATGACGATATAACTAACTAAATTGAAGAAATAAAAAACTGAGTTAACATTGTCCACACGGACACGCCCACAAGACACTTCTTGTAGTTTTATCTCCACTGCTACAGAACAATAATATTTGAAAATCACTATATTTTTATAGTCTATTTATTTCTGAAATTCTCCGTTATTTATTTATATTATTTTTCATTTATGTTCTTCGTAAAGTGGCCGACTGCTGGGCAACCTCTAAACAAGATTAACTTTTAATTGCACCACCTCGCCGTCGGAATTGTCAAATTGCCAAAATCACGCTGCGGATGTTGGGATGCTGCAGACGGCCTGCTCCAATACACATGGACCAAGAACCGCCACGTGGTTCTATCGACTTTGTCGCCGAGCTGGAAGAACGCAGTCTAACTTATTCTCTCGTCGGTTACTGAGCAAAAATCCGGTCGATATTCCGGTCGCCGAAGTTCAAATCCCCAACCGGCTGAAAATATCATATTATATATATAATGTGTCTGTTGCAGTCTAGCTGTAAGAAAATATATAATAATTACTCTTTGAAACACTGGGGAAATTTCGTATCTCTCTTATTCTAGATTTGATAATGTTATACGTGTTTGTAATAATATTATAATTGGATATTGAAAAATATTTGTCGTATCTGTCTTCTACTAGTGTATAGCCTATCAAAAGCAATAATAATTCATGTTTGAAAGAAGTACGTCAAAATGCGACTTGCTATGAGTAGTACCAAGTAACAAATTAAAGTTTGCTCTCTCAATAAACTAATAATACTTAATTATTGAATAAGTAAGTACTTAAGATTCTCAAACGAAAATTTGAAACATTATTACAATTTGAGGTTTTACTTATTAAGTTATAAAAAAAATTATATATGCAATAATACGTCATGTTCGTAGAAGGTAGCTTAATTGCAGCTATGGTATGATTGGTAATATATGTATATTAGTATTGGTTTCGTACGGTACTCGAACCTATTTTTATATCTATTTTTACCTGGAATGTAAATTTTTCAAAATAATATACATACAACATAACCTCTATTAAAATGTTTTTTTTTTTAAATTTACCTTCTATATTATCCACTAGTTGATCTCCCCGGCGTTACCCGAGCTTTATGCAGAATTTTTCGAAATCAGATGTAGACGGTAATTTTCGACTTATTTTGTACGCCAAATATTCAAAAGTTCATCGAGTAGCGTCAAATTACTGCTTTAGCGGGTAGGAAAAGGGGATGGGGTGGTTTTTCGAATTCTCATGTAGACAGTGACCTTCCTCTTGTTTTTTAGGTCAAGTGTGCAAATTTTCATCAACCTCGGAATAAAACTGTAGATTTTTATACGAATCAAATCCACGCCGCCCGCCACAAACAGGCAATCAACTTTATATAATAGATTTTCCTTCTTTTTTATTTCATATTTTCTTTCTCGAATTTTATTATTATTCTCATTAATTAACGGATTAAACTTAGATTTCTTATTTTAAATCTTCCGTTAACCCCTAAAAAATATCGCTACCCCAAAGCAACACTGAGATATATCTCTGAAAAAAAATAGCTGATGATCTCTTATGGTGCATCACTGGGATATCGCTTAAAAAATATGCCCGTTTTACAATAATTAAAATGTCAGTATTGAAGTTTCCGGTTACAGAACAATATTCAATTTGGGAGGCAGGTTTTGGTACCGCCGCCCCGGGAAGCATTTATTTGATAACAAACACCTCTGCCATAGGTTACTCTGGTTCCTCACGTTTGGTGATTTAGCAGGAGTGCCCGGGTTTATCAGGTGAGGTGTGTTCAGGATGCGCTTGCCCACCTGCTGCGTGGCGTGCCAGATCGGGAGAGGCTGGTTTGGGAAGGCCCTTTGAACTCTCCAACTGGCAGTGGGAGGGATATATTATTATGTCCGTCACTCTTGGACACATTGTACCCTCACACATTTCACCTTCCCAGAACTTCCTTTTCTAAAAAGACCCTCCACACAGCATCCCAAAATATGACATGGGCCCCGAAGGAAACTATTTTCCTCTGGGCCTCCTGTGTAGCGTTAAGGTAAAAAAAATTAAAACAGATTTTGGAGTTGACAAAATATTATCTAAGAAAAGTAGTTTTTAAGATATCCCACTGTTACTTTGGGGTGGCGATATATATTACTGTGCCTTTTATTTACACACCTCTTATGTCTCTCTCGACACAGGAATTTCCCAATGAGACTAGCATGGTACAATATGTTTTTTGTGATAAACAAACACAGAGTTTGTTTCAGAGAATTAGAACAATTTTTCAAATTTCAAAGTAAATTTTTAAGTTCTATGAAACATTTTATCAAGTTCTGTTGTTATTATTTCAGTTCTGTCAAGCAACTAGCCCTATAATGATAGAATAACAGAACTTGAATAGGACTTTCACGAAACCCGAAAATGAACGTTTAAATTTGATGAATTGTTCAAATTCTCTGAAACAACCCGTCCTTAGCTTTGATCGAACGACTGAACATTATGAATATTTAATTTTTTTAGTCCAAAATTTTTTTTAAACTCATTGTTCGCGTAAAAATATTTATTTTGTCCCGTGATTTCTGACTTTACGTGACGCGTGTTTTGATTCGTTGAGCATTTTGTTTTCTGTACGAAAGCTCCGTCGTTCTCCACTTTTAAACTTCAATGTTAGACTCGCCATTATTTCGTAACATGCATATTCTTACGTTTCATAATTTCAGTCTATTTTCTACTTTTTATTGAGCGCGTAATATCGTTTTACGACGTATGATTTTCACGTCGAGCTTATTACCGACGTATAAATATAACACACTAGTAGTTACTACTGCTTTAAAAAAATCAGAATGAACAATACGACATTTTCTTTTGTTATATTTTGTCAGTTTCGCGGCTTTAATCCTCTGTTAGCGGAGTCTTCCATCATTGCACAAGCAACGTTTTTGCACTATAGATAAATACACGGAGAAAAATGAATTCTGCTAATTTATTAATAATGGTAATTCCGGTTAAAAACGGGATTCCAGGCCTTACGAATTGAATGTCAGGTTTACTGATAAACTTTTAGTAAATTATGAAATATATTATTATGGTGTCGGAACACGTGTTCGTGGAAATCCGATTATTGCATTACAACGAAAATTCAATGTAACTTCAAAGTCATATCGATAAAAACATTCTTAAATTGATGTCTTATCAATAAGGCCTGTTAATTTATCTTAAATTGATGTTTTTATTAATAAGGCCTGTTAATTTATCTTAATTGATGTTTTTATTAATAAGGCCTGTTAATTTATCTTGAGGGCTAAAATCGATTTTTCTCTATGTAGGAGGAATTCAAATATTGTCAGGTTATTCGTAACCTGAAAATGTTTGTATTTCTTTTTAAAAGTGCAATATTGCCTTCTGAAAACTAATCATTTCACAATCTATTAGAAAAACTGCTGCAATGCCGTAAGTAATCATTTACCTCTGCAGAGAGAAGCCACTCACCTCTAGTTGCATTAGAACATTCAGTGCATTCAGTGATCTTATAATTTATAACAACTGCAATCAGAGTGAAGTACAGAGTGCATTATTAATTATAGCATTACGTGACAATTGAATTTGATTATTAATTCTGATACTTACACTTTTTTCCCAGACTTGACTTATCACTTCTTTAACTAAACGCGGCCACCCTGAAGACTGAATAGTATCCCGGCACACTATTAAAAGAGAGATCTTTATTTTGGTGCAGTCACTCAACTCATTTTGTGTTTCTGGGCGAAAAAGGTCCGCTTGCTGTGTCGCAACACGCTTCTGTATCAGTCGTTCTCAAAGTGGGTTGTACAGGGTTTTCCAATAAGAGGTGTTATTTTGATATTCAATCGTAAACGATCAATGGTTTCGTTGCTTGTGCGGCACGTAGCGCCGTCTTGTTGAAAGTAAACGTTGTCCAGATCAATACCATCCAATTCCGGCCATAAAAATACATTAATCATCTCTCGATAGCGCAATCCATTCACCGTAACTGTTGCTCCAGCCTCATTTTCGAAAAAGTAAGGTCCAATGACTCCGCCGCGAGATGCGACAATTTTGCTTGTTGACGAAGCCACCGAGGTGGAAATGGGCCTCATCACTCAAGATGATTTGCATTTGATTCACTCAAGTGAATTTTAATAATTTCAATGCATTGTTGAAGCGTGTATCGTTCCATTTTTATTAATGGCGTAGTTTCTACTTGTCAAATGTCAAAAAATGACAGTCTCAAAAGTAACATCTACCGAAATAGCGGGCTATTCAAAATAACACCTCTTATTGGAAAACCCTGTACTGTAGCTAGATACATCCAAGGGCCATTGAATGACAGTGAGAGTGGACGGCGAGGGCATTAAGAAAGCCCTGAAAAAATTTGATCGACAAAAATATTTTTCCACGTGAATTTGACCGTCATGTATTGGAGCAAGAATCATACGTATAGATTTGAAAATTGATAGAAATTAATTAGGTACTCCTTGCGCTGGTGATGTCTATAAGGTTTAAAGTGTGTAAAAATAACAAGTTTGGCACCATTAAGTTAACCAAATTAATACTTGAATCGGGCCATGTACAGCTTCAGAATAACAGAATTGTATGTGTGAGACGATGTATGAATATGACCGAAGCAAGGTGTGTGTGCCAAGACCGAGATGTTTGACGGTCCATCCATTCTGCTTACCCCTTCGGGGAAACGGCGTGAAGTTTATTTAAGTTCGTTCATTAGATTACCTCATTTAATGTGAAAAATACGCATTTGGACCATAGTCATTTAAAGTTCCTCTATTTTTTCTAATCATCTTGGTGTTGCCATTGCCAAATAAGAGAGATATCTTAACATGTCTTATCGGCCAAATGATTTTGCAGCATCATATAAGAATGCCCTTCTTCATCAATGTGAATTTCCCTGTGGCACATCTGTGATGAACTTAGTGACTTCCGATGGCGTCGACTTGCTGAATAACCCCAGCATCCTTATTTGACCTCCACCATACGAAGAAGAAGAAGAAAAATGAGATTAGGCAACTCTGGCGTAGTATACTATACTCGTAGAATCTCTATTCTTTAATGGTTGAGAAATTCGTACGCACTTGAGTTGTTTGGCACGCGGACTCTCCTTGGACTCCCGACTAGTTGTGGATAGGTGGTAGTATAGTATATTTCAAGTCACGTACGTGACCAGCGTGCCGTAGCATCACGTGCGTGTTGATGATCTCCTCAAATAATAACAATATCTCGCTGCGTTTGTTTTCGTTAATTTGGTCCAATTTAGTTCACTCTATTTCAACCGACACCTCAGTCATATTTTAAATTTGTTGCAATCTGTATTGTTCAAAGTGTGATTTGTCCGAGTTTTTTTCCATTAAGGGATATTCAGAGAGGATGGACGTCTCATACATACTCGTATTGTTGACTCGAGTAATTGATTCAGTTAATTGTGCCATGCTTTCCTTGGGCATACCTGATTTCTTCTATCATATCTTCTATAATATTTTTGACATAATTTCATTGATCAGTGGCGTAGTTTCGATATTATTTATTTGTCTTGTCGTAAGATTTTCATTTTCTTATCTCAATACCGCATTTGGCATCTCAAATTCTTGTACGTTTGTGTTGAATGAAGTCGGGAAAGGAATGAGATGGAGGAGAGGGAGGTTGGGAACATGCTTGATAGTAATAAGGCGCGTTTAAGTCTCTACTGCAACTGCGACTTCTATTTTCCACTTTGTTACTACTGACCATGAACTTGTTTGAAGTATCTTAGGATACACTGCAGACAAACAGTTGAAAGCTTATTGTGGATTTCCAGTTCTTCCAGAATTGATATGTTACTGCCCCTGGCTATCCACGGAATCCTGAGCATTCTTTTCTGCAGCGTTTACAGGATTATCTCAAAATATTAAAAACTTCAACAAAACACTTTGGACTTTATTGTGATAGATTTACAATGGGCTCTGACATATTAACTAGGTTGACAGGCGGTTGGAATACTCTGGACCTCGACCTTGAGGTTGCCACCTTTATTCTCATATGGGTGGTGACCTCAAGGTCGAGGTCCAGAGTATTCCAACCCTCTGTCAACCTAATCATATGAGAATAATTAAGTTGACAGGCGGTTGGAATACTCTGGACCTCGACCTTGAGATTGCCACCTTTATTCTCATATGGGTGAGCTCATGTACTAATATCAAGGATATTACATTTTCCAACGCCACATGCGTCTATATGTTTTGATAATATTGTCATATTTTTGTAATTTCCATTTGTTCTGAGTTCATTTTTATAGATAAACAATTTTTATCTATTGCTCCACTTTGATATGATTTCACGGCCATTCTATGTGACATATACCTGTCTTAGTATGTGACATATACCGACATGCACGACAAGCAATAAACAACAATACAATAATGGTAAGGCTTCGTAGTAAGCGTTCAAAAAGAAAAATAAGAAGGTTTGAATGGGAGATATATTATGTAAATACGAATGTTACAGGGAGCGCGCTAATGTAAAAAACTTTATAATTAATAGGCTTAAGCAAAATATTTAATAAAGCCTGACTTATTTAAAATAGAGCAAAAATCTCTCGACGATGTCTTAAGTAGCATTTAAAGAAACACTGTGATTTTTATCATAACTATAACATGTTAAATAACAGAACCAGGAGTGTTTTTAATAATTTTCGGAACATACTTTGCGATTTTTTTTCTATCGAGGGAGTTTCATATACTTTACGGCTCGGCAAATGTATAAAAATTAACTTAAAAAAAAACATGTATTTTTTTTAAAACTTAAATTGTTCTAGGAAAGTATGTTATAAATCAGTAGAAAAACGGCTGTATTTAATTTCCTTGTGCGTAGGTACGTACGTGTGTGGACATTTTCATTATCAAATTATAAAAAGATACAGGCGCTAAGTACCTACCCATTGTGTATTCTGTTTTTGAAATTTGTAACATTGTTTGATGCTGTAGCAACTAACTTTCTCAGGTTTCATATTGGCAAATCGAGTTACGTCACGTGATTTTTCGCGGGCAGAACAAGAGACCGGTAATACAATGATGTATTTTACTGTTGTATTACATAATACCACAGACATAGGAATTAATAGACGAGAAGATAATGGCGAGGGGTAAAATCAACTGTTGAAGAACGAAGGGAGTAAGGCTGACTGTGATTCGTCAATAAATCAATCTGACAGTAAATAGGCATCTCGCATTATAATATCACCATTTACTTATTAAAAGTAAAATCTCCTTTTGAATGAATAGACATTTTTACATGGGAGCGCAAATTACTCGCCACGTTATGAACAAATTTGCGAAGTCAAATTCGGCAAAAAAATCGGTTCTATTTTCAGAGTCGAATATTTCGTTTAAGTATTTAGTTAAGACACTTTTATAAATGTTCATAATTTACTTCCCAGCAACCAACCAGCTTTGTGTTTCGCGTCCAGACGTTTCTCGATGTGATAGTATATGTTTCTAAAACTGATCTATATTATACGATGTGAATATGCTTAAAATAAAGTAAAATAATGCTTATATATGGAATGTAATACGACAATTGGGTTTATTCTCTTTTTCAAATCTATTTTTACTAGTTTTCATAGTACAAGTCAACATTTTGCCGTGTTATTTCGTAAAATGAACCGATGATGCCTCGACCATAGTTCGCACAAGAATGATGACGTCACGTTTTCAAATTTCACTTGAGGCCATACGCGAGCACAGCCGGCTCCAATGGAACCGGTATGGGGAGTGGGGATAATACGCTTTTAATCACTTAGGGCAGGTCTACTAATATTCATATGTCTATGCATAATACCATAAACGAAGAAGATTGTGTCAAGAGATATTGCTCTAATCTTGACCTAAATCTTAGCAGATACCTATATACATAGATGTATTATATTTTTATTTTTATCATCTTCGATCCGTTGTATTCTCAGAACCAGTATGATTTGTCATATGATTTATAACAAATGTATAGTATATATCTTTTTTTGAGTTTGTCATTTTACTGCTTAATTTTATGAATAAAGATCAGATTACTGTGTACTAACTGACAGAAGTGTCGGTTTATTCAATTCTATGATAAATAAATAGTGAGTCATCACTTTGTCAGTGAACACTGAAGAGATAAACCGATAAAAGCGTGTTGTGGGCGTGTCGGTGTACCAGAAGTAAGCTCAATTTTTCCTTACTTTTGTTGAAATCGATCAAACCTTTTGAAATTTCGAAATTCTTTCTCGTACAGATGATCAATTTTATTGATCCGTCCGGGGCCTAGTCCAAAAGTCTTCGGCAAATCGCGAAGTGTAAATTTTCAGATCAATACAGATTCGTCTAGAAGTTTTATCTAGAATAATGACATTTCATTTTTCATTTCGTTAGAACATTTCGATTTAAATGATAATCGTGTACTTAATACCGATTGAGGCGATGCACTACGTCGTGTAATATTTTAAATTGAGCCGCTATCAATAACAATCCTTACGTAGATGGCAATAAGGTTTAAATTCCCGCTTAACACCATCCGCCTGTTTTGATTTATGCAAGAAAAAAACATGGCCAAAAAGTGCCTTTTATTTTATTTTGTGGATGTTCAGGCATAATGTAGTTTTTTTTAACCTCAACAATGTGTATTTCATGATACTACGTGAAAGAGAAAAAGACATAAATCAAATAATTATCTGTTGTAATATGAGACGTAATGTGATGAAAGAAGAAAGAGATGCAAAACTTGGAAGAAACGTATATGACTTGACTTGGAAGTGAATGGTTTAAGAAATCGTGGATTCTCAATGAAGACATGGCACGATCAAGTGAAGTAAATACATAATATTATTTCCACCGTAAAATGCACCCAGTTGTCAGGCGCTATAGAATTCACAACCTCAAAACTTAAACCCCAAACTATTTATAAGTCATAAAGTAATAAAGAATGTGAATTTAAAAAAACACGTATAACAGATACCGTAAAATAAATTATAATATAGCAAACAGTATGCATGGCGTCCGCTTATCTGTCTGTCACCAGAATGAATATTGTCGTAATAATAATAATATGTTAGCACACGTGCTCACGCTTTCAGCGGTCGGCCCTCAGCACCAACACTGTCAGCACTAGCACTAGCCCGAGCACGCCGACCAGTCAGCACGTGGCTCCCGCCCAACGCGGAAGTGTCAGTCGAATCCGTCTCCAGTTTCTGAAAATAGTGCTATGTTCTGAATATCTAAATAACCTAACAGCTGACTTCAGGGATTTCTAGCAGATCTGTAGGAATACAAATACAGAACCATTATGTGTCTTGATTCAGGTATGATTACATTTCTTGTAAATTATTGATTTTTATTGTGTGTGTTTTTACAACCTTGCAGTGAGTGTTAACCTTCTGTGCTAGCGACCAAATTCAAAAATTTTATAACTAACATACATAATTAATTCTTCTAAGATGTTCATTATTGTGGTACGTATAAATTTGCGAACCGAAATGCAAGCGGAGCCACGAATTACGGGAAAGAAACGAAGCTACTGCAAGCAGCGATTCGCCCCATTGCTGCTTCGTTCCTTTCCCATAAATTGAGGTTCAGCTCGACAGTTCGGCTCACGTATGTATACGTAGCATAATGTATAACAACATAAAATCATAACTTCTTTCAATCAATTTATTGTGGTGTTTACTTTTTTATACCGATGTTTCACGAATGTAATTATAAATTAAAACATGAACATCAGTATCTACGTATAAACATTGATGGATTTACAACGTAGGACGTAGGGGATCGACTTTATGCTTACTGGACATTTTGTCTGACGTCACAACAGCTGATTCACATTTGCGGGAGATTTGATCACATCAGGGATCCGAAATTTACGTGTTATTTTTTTGTCGAAATTCGCGTTATTTTTTGTCGAAATTCGCGTTATTTTTTGACGAAACGCTGCGTTATTATCAGTTTTTTTTTTCAAAATGGTAAGATGAATGACATTACGCGCCACATTTTATGGCAATTCAAGCTTGTCGAAACCATGGACAAAGAAATACTTAGTAATTGTTAGCCGGAATGTCTTCAAAGAAATGCTTAGTAATTGTTTGCCGGAATGTCTTCATTTTTTACTCCAAATAAGCTTAGGAATCACTGGTTAACGGTCAGCACCCAAAAATACACACTGTGGTCTGCTAATGCAAGAAAAACTACGAATGATTTATCTGCTAATTCTATTATTTGGGGTAGTTAGGAAAATGTATAATTTTTCCAGTAAACCGTTTATAAGTAAGGACCTTACATATAAAAGTGTTTTAACCCTTTATAGGACAACTTCTTTTTTTTAACGATACGCCCTTAATGGTTTTATTTATCTATTCTATATTCATTTTGATGAACAGAATTTTTTTTTTTCTTAGCTTTTTTGAAATTTTCGATTTTTCAGCGGTCTTTTTTCTGACCGGTGTCCATTTAGGTAAAAACAAAATATCGTGTAAAATTTTTGTTTTCATTACAAAAAGACAGGTTGGTAAGGAAAAATGTACTTTTATTTATTTGCGTTACAGGAGAATAACTGCTTTGATAATTTAATAGAGCAACTGACCAGGACGCGATTTTCGTAAATTTACTCAACATGTGCGAACTTCGGGCCGGTTGGTTCGATTCAAGACCTCTGTGCGTTACCTCAGAATGATTACAACCCATATAAAGGGTTAAATTTTAGACAACAGACAAACAACCATTCATTAATTTGCTTACATCCACACCCATGTACTCTCCTTTAACAATGCCTTTCAATTGTTCAATTATTTCAGGGGGCACAACTTGATAATTGAATGTTTAATCTTCAAAATCCATTCGCCTATCTGGACTCAATTGAATGTTTAATATTCAAAATCCTTTCGTCTATCTGGACTGAATTGAATGTTTGATCTTCAAAATATTCGTTCATCTGGACTTAATTGAATGTTTAATCTTCAAAATCTTTTTTCTATCTGGACTTAATTGAATGTTTAATCTTCAAAATCCTTTCATTAAATTATCACATGAGCATTTTTTTGATGGGGCTGTTTTAGTTTCCGTAAAAGCCTTATGCAAACATGTCCACGATTTTTGGTTTCCTTGTTCCATTTTTTTTCCTGTTTTCAGACAATATTGATGTTAAACTTGTCTTTAAATCGAACTAATAATAATAATAAATCATAGAATTAATTATTGCAGTATTCTATTAATTTCGTACAATTAAAAAGATCACAGTTTGAAGAATTTTGTCAGTGGAAACCTTATGCATTTCCTTAACTACCAGCTTTGAATTTACAAATAAATAATTTGTAGTATGAGAGATGGGAGACGCGGTTGGCGCTAACAAAAAACTGTCCAAAGAAGCGACGCAAGCGGTCCTACCCTGATGAATAGCAGTAAAGCATGGAACTGGCAGAGGAAGGATAAAAGTAGACTGAATGCTGTAGAAATGAGATCCCTGAGGCGTATGTGTGTAAAAACCATGTTTCATCATGTGAGAAATGTAAACAATGAGTAAGATTGAGAAATGGACTCTGGAATGAACGTAGAAAGGAGTGTATGACGAAAATGTGAATGGTAGACGAAGTCGGGGACGCCATAGGAAGATATAGCACGATCAAGTGAATCGGATACTTGAGTCGGGCCATGTTAAGAGTCAGATAAAAGAGTATGTATGAGACGATGTATGAATGTAAAGAGGCTGTGTCAAGACTGAATTGTTTGGCGGTACATCCTCTCTGCCTACCCCTGCGGAGAAACGGCATGACCGTTAGTTAGTAAATTTGTAGTGTAATTGCTTGCGATAACAAAATGACAAGTCATGTTAAGGGCCATTTTTATTGCTGACCCTTAAAATTTGTCGCGGGATTATTAATTAAAATGTACTTCATACTCAGCAACAGTAATAATCATTATTTATTATTAATAAAGTGACTTCTGTTTTATGACTGCTAAGCTGTCCTATTCAGGAAAATAAATATTTTTTTCGAATTGCGTCATCCAACGTCGTTATCTGAATACTGAAAATATACGCACATGTTATATATATGTAAAACATATATAAAGTCAATATTAATTTATCAGATAAGTTTTATGTGAAATGGGTGTGAATATTCTAACTATTGCGGAAATGCCAAGATAAAATTTATTTATTTTGTTCATTTACTCACGCTAATATTTTATTTTTTGAATAATTTACTTGCACTAAAATTATTGACCAATTTATAAAAGATTGTATTATTGTTTGGATAAAAGGTTCCATGATAACTCAACACACCTTTAAAAGGTGATTTAAATTCATTAATATCGATGAAAGAAAATTACAATAAACCTAACCTATGTAACCTAGTTTTTGTTTCATCGCTTTTCATGAATTTATATTACTTTTTGAAGGTGTGTTGAATTGTCATTTTGACGAGTTATCAGTAACCAAACCAAAGCAATTGAATAGTCATTTTTTATTATGTGAACAACAAACAAGGTTGGAAGATACATTGACGTAAGACTTTAAACTTTGCTTTAAATGAAATAGAAATAAAATAACAAGGCCTTCTTCCTCTTCCCCATCTTCTTTTCCTCCCCGTTACCTTCAACCTAAAGAAATAACCCAATTGGGGAAGCCAAAATCTCACTAGCTCCAGATGGTTGGAAGCAATTGGGACTCTGGTGCGGTGTTCACATATAAAATAGTCCCAACTGTCCAAAGTCAGTGAGACCATTTCATCCCCAATTGGGGTATGTTGTTAGCAGAGATGTGCTTTATTTCAAATAAATCCATTTCAAATGGAAATGCAAAGTGCAAAATGGGTATTTTCCATTTTGCATTTTAAATGCTTTTCTAAAAACCATTTTCCATTTTAAATGCTTTTTTGCAACATTCTTCCTACTATCTCCACTCATCTTTTTTTCATAAGCCCAAAATATCAGTCGGTCCTCAACCTCGCAATGAGAGATAATTTACATTTGTCAAGTTGCTCCCTGGTAGGAGCCCTGGTAATTGAGTGATACCATTACAAAAAATACTGATTCAAATAGGTACTGAACATGGGGCCATGACGCTGTAATATTAAATGTTAGATAGCAGTTTCTATGTTTTTACGTTGGCAACATTAGTCCCGCGCAAATTTTTTGTGGTTTCATAATCTGTAGTAGCAGTGTTTTTGGATTTACCATCATGTAATATGTTTGTTCTACATTAATGTCCATTATTAAATGACAAAATTGTTTGAAAATTCTATAATTATTTTAATTGTTTGACCTGAGAAACCATTTTGCATTTTCAATGCATTTTGAAAATAGGTATTTTGCATTTTGCATTTGAAATGCTTTTCTAAAACCCATTTTGCATTTTCAAATGGAAAAGTTTTGACCCATTTCCATTTTGCATTTCAAATGGTTTTGGGTACCCATTTTGCACATCTCTGGTTGTGAGGCTGAAGGGTAATGAGATGTGGAAGAGAAATGTTGGAAAGTACCTGGATATTCAGATCTGGTCACCAAACACAGCGGTCTTTTACTAATTCTCTCAGTACCCTGGTGGAACACCAACATTCATAATCGAAATATTGCTTTAATTGGTTTTAATTGTGTTTGGTGACCAGATCTGAATGGCCAGGCACTACCCAAAGTTTTCCATCTCCATCCATTCCCCACTCCCTTTAGCCTCACAACATACCCCAATTGGGGATGACATAGTCCTACTGACACCAGACAGAGGAGCAGTTGGGACTCTTGTCACAAAAAAAAGTGCAATTCTGAGATTATCTAACAACTTTCTTCCTTTCCGATCCTTGTGAAAGTTACCTTAACCTTTTACTAATCAATCCTATATCTTATTTATCCACTGAACAAGTATCTAATAGAGCGGTGTTTTCTTGTTCACAGGCAACTGCGGCGATGGGTCGGGCGGAGAGGACGGAGCGGCACTGTGCTTCGAAGATGAGGGCTTGGTGCCGGCCGCCATGCGCGCCCTCAACATGATGCGCAAGAACCGACATTTCTGCGATGTCGTGCTCTACGTAAGTAATATTTTTTCCATGACAAAACGAAACATTAGCAAAACAGATAAGTAACAAAACAGAATAGTAACAAAACAGAATGGTAATAAAACCGAACGGTAACAAAGCAAAATGGTAGCAGAATATGAAGGAAAAGAACAAAAAACAACGAACCTAACTATTGTGTTTTGTCAGTGTTCTGTTTTATCCCGTTACCAGTATTGCTATATATATCGAACACAGAGGTCGCCTATAGATGGGATGGGCTTACGACCATGCTGGCTTTGGAGTCGCCAAGAATTGACAAAACTGGACACAAATGGAGGCCTATTAACACATTTTTTTGCGCTGGCACTACGCTGTCTCCGAGCGAAAATAAAAGGTCTCTTCCGATTTTCTTTAATTTGTTTTAAATCGCTATATCTTCAAAAACCACTAAAATATTTTAATAAAAAATTAACTCAGCATACCCAAGCTATACAAGTACTACTTAAATGAAAATTAATATTATTTGAAATGCAACTCAATTAACCTTGTAATATGTTTATGACGGTCCGCCCTTCGGTATTTGTCCAAACCGCTTTCTTTAAATACGCCCGACATCTCTCGCTCGCTTGCACATAGGAGTTGAGTGGGGTGGAACAGAGATAAAGATTTGTATCGGGTTTCTCAGTCATAAAAACCCATGTTATCAAAATAATATACTATCCTTTTGTTGAAATACTGACGTATACGAAAGGCATGAAGATAAATATAAAAAGAAGACTTGTATTACGATTCGATAATTCTGTACATATAGTTGGGACCTTTACAAAGAGATTGGTATATAATATTCATAGAATAATTCCGTCTTTTCTGCCTTTGAAATGAGGCCGGCTCAAAAAGTAGAACTACCCTTGCCGGTGTTAAGCATCAATCGACCGAATAGGTAGAACTACCTTTACCGGCCGAAGTGTGTTAATTACACAAACTGTTTTTTGAAAACTCTTGGTACAGTAGAAAAATTTGATTATCTGCACCACATAATGAACCCTTTTTCCATTGAATCAAGAAACTATTGGAGCTGGTTCTAAGCTTCTATACAAAAAAAGACAATAAATAGGTGATAGTATTTATCTCCCCAATGCGACCAAATATTTGGAATTTTTCTGAAAATAAATCCAACTTTGGACTTGGAAATTTCCAACTCTTTCTGAGACTTGCAGTGTAGGTTATTATAATTATGGAAATGAAGTTATAATACTAACAGTGTTGGGTATTGGTTGGTTACAGACTGGATGCACAGAAGTCCCAGCACACCGAGCTGTTCTGGCTTCCGCATCGCCCTACCTCATGGAACTCTTCACCGCAGATCAGGTAACACCATTTTTATTTTTTATTTAATACAATTTATATGTCATCATCTTCATCCCTGTTAAAAATGTACGACCCATTAGCAAAGTTCACCACCAGTTACTTTACAGGCTCCTCCCTAGCACCTAGCGGTCAGATGTAAAACTAGGGCTAACAGATAAAACAGATGTTTTTGCCTTATCAATTGGCTTTCTTTGACAGTGTTTGTTTACAATTAGCTTGTCAATGTGTTTTACTTGGTTAGATTATAAAAAGCCTCGCCGACTGGATTCCTTCTTCTTCTCTCCTATAAAATAGTAACAAGCAGTCATTATGGTCTACAGACCATTAGTAAAAGTGTTTTGTCCGGATCGGGAATAATTTAACTCTTTGTAACATTAAATAAAGTGAAATGCAGTTTTGTGCACTAAAAACAAAAAAAAACATGCGTCTGTTATTGAAGACTTCATCAAGCCCAAACAAATCTTAACAATCCCCTTGTCCTATTCGGTTTTCTCTCTTCTTAGGGTGCTACCAGTTTCCTCCAACTGTCTAACCCAGGACCGAATTGAATTTGAATTAAGAATGGAACATTGAACCGTCGCTGAAAAACTCTTGTAGCGATCACAGATAGATAAAGCCTCCATGTGCTCTGGTCCAAATCATGTTGGCTACTGGAATGGGGTCGCCGATGGCACAGAAGGAGACCTTGTGTACTTGCCTTCCCCACCACCGCCCTAGCATTGACCCCTCCTAATCGCTTACTTAATTCTGCCGCACCCTGTACAATATTTCCGGCACTAATTATGATGTATTCCAGGACCGAGGAGGGTCCAGCACCGTGGTGCTACCCCTGTCCTACAAGTTGAGCGGACCCTGCGAGAGAAAGGCCCTGCTGAGTCTGGTGGACTATGCCTACACGGGAAAGCTGAGTGTGCCTGCGCACCAGGTTAGTCCATCCTTAATGTTTACCGTTTAATTTAGTCCTGGATCGATCTGATCATTTTTACCCTATCACGAAACACCTATGATCGATCGGGTCACTTTTCACAAAAGATCGATCATTTGATGGGCTTGGCGGACGACCAGAGATGTATAAACTTTATATAACGGGGATTTCGTTCCTCGATAGGGAAATAGAGATGCTAGTTCCCGAAACAGCCTGGAACCGCAGTAACAGACCATTTCAGATTAACCATCTCTATTTCTGCATCACAAGAATTTAACTCCCCCAGTCTAAAAAATTTATACATCTACGGTCTAACGTCAATACGGCGACAGCGCATCACTTATCTATGTCATTTGTATAAAAGTACCCGATCCAAGAGCGGTTACTTTTGACCTGATCGCTTTGCCAGTGTGCCATGTAAAATGATTCTTCAACCCATGACTAACTTCAATCCACCTCTTGAAAACTGTTCTCCGCAACCCAGATAAACTAACAAAGATGACAATACTCATCTTGTAAAAAAAAATCTTTGATTTTAAACCATTTGAAACATTCGAATTTTCCAAATTGTCATATTATTGTTTTTGCAGATCAATTCAGAAGGATTCATAATAATTATGCCTATATTAAATGCCAATTCCGTTTTAGCTTTTAATCAAATTGTGATCACCCATCAAACATAACAGGTCATAATTTGATACATTAACATAAAAAAGTAATTGTGTTTTAATGCATGTGCAGGTGAAGTCAGTGTACCTGTGCGCCTGGCAGCTGCGCATGGACGAGGTGGTGAAGCGCTGCGGCCGCTTCCTGGCCGGCACCTGGCTCTCGCGGGACACGTGCCTCGCCGTGCGCGCCCTCCCCGGCCTCAAGGGCACCGCCCGCGCCAACGTCGATAAATACATCGCTGAGAATGTAAGTAGACTCGTAGTAGATGGGATATGTTGTGAAAGGTGAAGGTAGTGAATAGAAGAAGGAAATGGTGCAGAATGCGCTTGCTGACATCTTAACCCGTGACCTCCGGATTCGTAGCCAACAATTGTCACCGTTCTACTGTTGTGTCGGAGGCTGTTGATTTGCAAAAGGTTCCTCTATTGGATTTTTGCACAGTCTGTGTGCGCCAATAGATAAGACATTTTGAGGCTGAGAGCATTCTTATTGTTTGTGTTTTACAAATCTATATTATTGTTATTACTATTATTGTCTAAAACATATTACTATATTACTATTATTGTCTAAAACAGAGGTTCCCAAAGTGGTCTATATGGACCCCCAGGGGTCGATATCGGCTTGCTGGGGGTCTATGTCAGCGAGAAAAAAATTTGGGGGTCCACGAGATTCAAATGGGGGTACATACGAGCGGCCCCCATTTACCTCAAGTCAACATTTAGGAGTTCCGTAAATAACACAAATATAATAAAATGAGAAATTAATTATTTGATATTTGCATTTTTATATTTCGTAAAGTTGTTAATTGAGGTATATAAATAGAGTCTACGTTCCTTTTCTCGTCAGAATTAATATATTCAAGCAAAACATGAATTTTCCTAGTTCCCCAACTTGTTTTTGAAAAACTTCCAGGGTAATAATGACGCTCTACATTTAAATATACTTTACACAGACATCAAAACTAAGTTTGAGGACATTTTGACTATGGAAATGGAACGTTGAGGAATCGGAAAACATGTCACAAGAAGAAATGACCGGAATAAGCACTGACAAAGAACTTAAGGGGCAGTTTTGTAGGGCTAGCTACAGAAAAAAATACCCGTTGCTTATCCGGCTTCCTTTTCATTTGGTGTTATTACATTTTGAGGTATTCCTCACAAGGGTGCCCCTGTCTGTACAATTTAAAGACAGAGCAACTATACCGCCACCCGGTTTTTGGGCAGGCAAGGGAAGGGAATCTTTTTACTAAAAAAATAAATGATTATCACATGGGACGTTAATAGTTTTAGGAAAATTCAATATTCGGCAGGCAGGGGGTCTACGGAAAAAAAAAATTTGGCAAGTGGTCTACGGGGCAAAAAAGTTTGGGAACCTCTGGTCTAAATGACCAAAACTCCCTTTTTTTCTTTATTGAGGTTAATCTATATAACATTTTTCCTAAATACACTAATATGTACATTTTTACATTTCATTGTTTATAAAATTATATTTTTACAGTAATGCATAACTATTTTTTTTAAATACTTCTTCAATAATCGCAAATTCACTTTCTGGTGTAAAAAATAACTTTGTATAGACCACTATTTAATCAAAATAATCGACATTTTTTAAAATTAATTGATTGAATTTTTTTTCATTCTTGGTTTGACTTCTTTTCTGTCGGTGTATAATAAAACCTTTTATAATTATAATTTGTCTGTAGTTCTCGCTGCTGTACAAGAGCAGCTCCCTGTCGATGCTGCCTCTGGTCCAAGTGGAGGTGCTGTACACCAGCAAGAGGGACATGGACCGCATGGAGCACCCCCTCCTCGCTGAGCTGATGCTGCACTGGCTCCGGGATCAGATCACCGATGAGCAAGCTGAGGTGTGTTTCTTTAATAGCCTTTAATAGACTGCGATGGGCTGGACTTGTCCAAAGAATGCCAAACGACAGAACACCAAAAATTATCGCATATTGCTTCCCTCTCTGCCTCTGGGTCGCTTCCACTGGGACACTCACTCATTCATATTTTTTATATGAAACCGCGCAAGAGTCTCAACTGCTCCCACCCGTCTGGAGCCAGTGACACTATGGTATTCCTAATTGGGGTATATACAGGGTGTATCGGCACGTACCCGACAAACTTTAACCAGCTATTCCTTAGCACATTTGGAGTAAAAAATGTTATGGGCACTTTGCTGTCCGGTAACATTTTTTTTAATAAAAAATTTATTATTCATATTTTCACCACATGTTTTATCCTTTGTCAAAGTTTGAAAACCCATCTGGCAATATTTTGTTCGAGTTTCGTTGAATAATGTACGTACGTACATTATTCAACGTACATTATCACAACGAAATGGCACGGCACCATTCGTCTCATTTTTAACTATTATTATTTAGTGTGTACGAAAGAGCGAGGACACTTTTTGACACACTTGCTAATAACAGCTGTTGAACACGAGATACAATGCCAATGACAGTGACGGAGTGTGGATTTTTTATTTATTTTTTGTTTTTAATGGAAAAAAAATGTTACCGGACAGAAAAGCGCCCATAACATTTTTTACTCCAAATGTGCTGAGGAATAGCTGGTTAAAGTTTGTCGGGTATTTGCCGATACACCCTGTATGAGGCTGAAGGTAATCGGGAGGGGAATTAGATGAAGAGGGGTGGTACCTGTTTCAAATCTGAATGGTGGTCTTACACCAGGGTGATACTGAGAGTATCTTCCACTCTGGAACGTGCCGCAAATATCCTAAAATTCTTAAATGAGTAAATTGTGAAATAACACAAATTTAATTTACTTGTGCATGTTGGGATTTTGAACCCGCGACCTCTGGTCGAGAACCTTACACCTTGACCACAGAGGCTGACATCTGGCAATATTACAAAATTTTCACTCTTTGGGGCCCACAGAAATGAGACAATAATTTTTATTTGGTTTTACGCCCAGGCGGACTTTTACAGGAAGAGAATATACCTAGTGAGCTATCGAAAATTATACACAAAATTTTTAAAGCATGAAATAACAATAAACTTATAAACTGAATATGAAACAATATTAGTAAACCATAAACGTAAAATAATATAGAAATTAGAACAATACTACATGTAAGACAAATTACTAAAACTACATTACCAACGTTACTATAATTTGTAGTATTTAACAAAGTGCTGGTATAGATTACATTTAATTATATAAATGGAGTCAATAAATATATACCACTTGACTTCCGACTAATGAAATATTGAGGGTTCTCATTCAATGTAAGCACTTAAAATCAGTTATGCAAAGGAAGCCAAGCATCTTTAAAGCCTTATCGGTTGTATTGTTAATGTGCGCATTCATTGAATATTACACCCAAGTCACGAATATGTGACGCAGGTATTAATAAGAGTTTTGGAAAATCGTATTACTTGACCTTTCTGAATGTTCAAAAATAAAGCATTTTGTCCACGATCTAAGTTAGTCTGTAAAATTTGGCAATCGTGTACATTTCATCAGTCATCAGCAAATAGCAGGACTTCTACATCATTAAATTGGTCAACAATGATAATTTTTTTATTTTTTTTTTTATTAATATCAATAGCAAAATTTGTACATTATGTAGGTTTAAAGTATAATATAAGTATATTTTTTGTATTTTTTTTCACAGTCCTCCTCACTAGGGTTTCCTGTTCTGAGGCGGCCTGTAGTTTTTCTTAAATTTTTGTATTTAGTTTTGAATTGTCTTTACATTGTCTTCATAATGTTTGTAAGTTGATTATTACTTTGATCTCTAAGCCATGTTTTGACTTTTGTTTTAAATATACTCATTTCGTTTATTTTTTTGGTTTCATTTGGTAGAGCATTGAACAATTTTATAGCATGGAATTTATTATTTCTCTGTCCAAAGGATGTGTTCAAACTGGGAGTAATCAGGATATTTTCGCTTTTTGCCCTGGTTGTGTATTTATGTTGGGCAGTGGAGTATTCGGATATGTTTTTTTCAGTTTAAATAAAATATTTTTTGAATATAGTTTCTGTACATTGTAAACATTGAAGTTTTTGAATATTTCTTCTGTCGGAGTTCTAAGCGGAACTTTCAGTATAGTCTTTAATACTCCTTTTTGTGCTATATTGAGCCGCTCTGTGTGAGTGCTCAAGGCAGACCCCCATCCAGTTATTCCGTACTCTATTTGTGATTGACACAAAGCATAGTATACTTTTTTAATATCGTTTATATTGAGGATATTGCGAATGTTTCTAAAGAAGTATCTGTACCTGGTTAGTTTTTTTGTAATTACATCTATATGTGAGTTCCAACGGAGATTATCATCAATTTCAATTCCAAGATATTTGATGCTTTTGGAGTGTGCTATAGTGGGACAGAGGCATGATAAGCCTTGATTTTTTTGATAAATTCCTTGGCATGAATGTAATTTGAGATTAAGGTCCTCTGACGGCTGCCCTCTGGCTGTTTTAGAAAATGTCAGATATTTTGTTTTATTGACATTAAGCATCAGGGAGTTTCTTTTAAGCCAGTTTTGCAGGAGACCAAGTCCGTGTTCAGCTTCTTTGTAGGTATTTATCCAATCTTTTTCTTCAAATAAAATTACTGTGTCATCAGCAAAACTAATGATTTTTCCTCTTGTTTCTAGGTTACAGATATCATTAATGTATATTAAAAATAATATCGGACCTAGTACGCTTCCTTGTGGTACTCCATGGTTGATTAGGAGAGGTTTGCTTTTTCTCTTGTTAATTTGGACGCTCTGTGTACGCTCCGTCATATAGCTTTTTAGTAAGTTTAGTGTTGTACATGACATACCAATTTTTGAAAGTTTTGAAAAAAGTATTTTGTGATCTATTGTGTCAAAAGCCTTTTGTAAGTCTATGAAGATTGCCAAAGTTTTTTCTCCACTGTCTAAACTTTTAGTGATCATATCGGTAATTTTTTCTATGGCGTCACTAGTACTTAAGTTCTCCCTAAATCCATACTGAGTTTTTGATAATTTTTTATTGTCTTCTAATGTAATGAATTGATGATTTTATAATTTCCCCCCAGATAAACTCCCTGGTGGGACGTACGCACCTGCTGTACCTGGCCGGCGGAGGGGGGCTCAAGGACTGCGCCGCGCTGCCCCCGGCACACTCGGACACCCCCCTGCTGCAGGACTATCGGCGCATGCTGCTCAAGTGCCCCAACAAGAGTAAGTACTGCCACCTCCTTGATGCAAATGTGACAATGCTCTCTTTAACCAATCTCTAGAATACAAGTATCCAATACTCATAAATAATGGCGACTACCGCAATACATCTGCGTGGAGGTTTGTACCCAGGCCCACTTTGCCAACATTTTGTAAACTCGTCAGTGACGCCGATCCAATGTAAATTAGGCTAGTATGTATTATAATTAATGTGATATTGCAGACGGTAAGAAGAACGGCAAAGGTCACTCGGCGACTAACGGAGCCAACGGCGGCCGTCCCTCGGCCGTGTTATCGCACGACATCGTGGAGCGAGCACACCGCGCACCCGGAGACGACTGGGACGTCATCGTCAGTGAAAAGCTGGCTGGTAAGTCTTACTTCACTTTATATATTTTTGGGGATGGGAAAGGGGAAGGTTGGGAAGTAACTGGCTGTTCAGATCTGGTCATTAAACGTGGCAAGCCATTTCAGGCAATATTTCGATTCTGGATTGATGATTTTTCACGATCTACTACCATCATAAAAAATTGTAAAAGTAACTTTTTTATTTGGATTTCCGTGATACATCTTTCTTCATGTATCTTATATATTTTGTGAAAAATGCTATGTTTCGAATACTATTAAACTGAAAAATGTATATTTTGTCCCTTAGAACACACATTCCTATCTCTATGCACACTGGACGGGCACCTGGCCCTCATCTCCGCATCGCTCCGCCTCAACGAGTCGCCCCTGCCATCGCCTCTGATGGTGCCCCTCACCGCTCTGCCTTCGAGGCGTGAAGCCGGCGAGGGAGCCGCCAGCCTCATGACCGTGGCGCTGCCGCTAGCCCCGCTGGACAGGCCGCGCTGCGCACATGGCATGGCCGTGCTCAATGGGAAGATTATCGTCTGCGGTGAGGCCACATTATATATTTATACTCAAAAGGATACAACAAAAGCAAAACATGAGCTCCCCATCTCACCATGGCGATTTGTGTCAATATGAGCAACTTCACAATAATTAAAGGGTTCCATGACAATACTTCTCCTAAAATAATTATTATCATTTACAGAACATTTAGAACTAGCACTGACGAAATCTTCAACAAATTTAACATGATGTCACTTAAACAACTTTATTCTGAAACGTTATTACTCTTTTGCATTCATAAATACTAAACACAAGAAATAACAACTAACACACACATTAGAAACACTAGATCTCAAGGTCAAAAACATATCCAACAAGCAACTACAAATACAAAATTTGAGCAAAAAAGCTTCCTATACTTATGGTACAAAGTGGAAATCAGAAATAGATAATATACTGACACCAAATATAGACTGAAATCGAAACCACGCAACTGAACAAAAAAACACCTTGTAATATATTAACTCTTTGCACGCGGCCGTATCAACTGTTGTTATGGCAAAAAGCCCATACTCACATGCGGCTGTATCAACAGTTGATACGGAAACTTTGACGGCCAATATTCCAGCTCTCTTTCGTCATAAATGTATTTCTTGCTCACTTGGACATTCGTAGAACTATCACGATGCTGACATCTACAAGAATTTCTCAAAAATAAAATTGTATTTCATAAAAAAAGATCGAAAATCAAGTGCGCCTATTTGCGCCTTTTAGTCCTTTAGTTTACATTTTTGTCAACGGATAGCGTTAGTACTAGTATGTCATTCATAACTTTTCATAACTAAAAATGATAAGTGATCATGGTGTCTCACTTGTGTCTATCACCTAAGTACACACACGCTGAGTGAATGGCGGGACCACATTCAAAAGATACGGTACGTCTTTGTATGAAATTTTAGGTTTTTGTTTTTATAAACATCTAAGAGTGTTGACACACGAGGATTTGTTTTCATATTGTGGAGAATAATCTGTTCTGTCTATATAGTCCAATTAATCATGCCAGAATACTATAATTTGACATTTAATTGCGTGCATAGGTATTTGAAAATATGTACCGCGTACGGGTATAGATAAAACGGAGCAAATTAACGCGTTCAAAAGGTTAATAATTATTTAAAAAAAAAAACAATATTTATAATTACTTTATATTATCCATACTAATAAATTTTAATAATATGTATTTGAAATCCTCAGCACGGGAAATCCCAGTGAGGATAACACTGTATCTATTTGTTACAAAAAAATAAAATACTTATTATTATTAATAGATCACCTGTTTTTAATGACATATTTGTGTCCTCAGGTGGTTACGACAGAGTGGAGTGCCTGAACTCAGTGGAGAGTTATGATCCCGAGCTCAACAGGTGGACACAGCTTCCCGACATGCGCCAACAGAGAGGCAGGTTCAACATTGCCCAGGTAACAAACCTACTGACCTACAGTGCTTAAATGATTATTTATTTACGCCCTAATGGGCTTTTACAAAAGTAGTTAACAAGTAATACAGTTCATGATTTTTGATTAAATTAAGGTAAATTCACATTAATAGTGTGGATTACGGAAAGCTAAATATGTATTAAGGAACATATACACATAAAAACAAAAGTGTATTCACTACAGAGTTGTGAATTCATACATCTCAGTAAAATGATTAAAAGGATTTCGTTTTATAACTAATACGGAATCTTTAAGCATGTCTACAATATTCCCAAATTTATTGCCAAAATGATGTAGTCTATTTATAGGTGTATGAGCTTCATAGTTGGTTTTAAAATTGTCACAGAAAAATGTAGCATTTTGCCTCGTATTTCTAGTCGGTACGTAAAATTTTATTTTGGCGAGAATTTCAGGGTTGTCAATGGAATTATTAATAATTTTATTTAAAAGTACAAGGTCAGAGATGATCCGCCTATCTGATAGCGTTATTAAGTTAAGTTGTTTCATCAAAAGAAAATAGTTAATATTTTGAATTGGAATATTCAGTTTAAAGTTAATAAATCTTAGAAATTTGTGCTGTACCCTTTCAATATTGTCAGAATGCGTTTTGTACAATGGGGACCAAATAGGCGAATTATACTCTACCTGGCTTCTTACTAAAAAAGTGTACAATGTTTTCAAACATTGTAAAAAAAATTATAAAAAAACCTTCATACAATTTTTATTTCAATATCTTATCACTCTACCTCTCTAAAAAGTCACGATTCGTCCCCGCAGTTGAGTAAATTTTACACTACCAGTTGTGCAGCCGGATTCTAAGTATTCATTTCTTTGAATATAAGTAAATTACTTTTAGATTACGATACAAATTTTTATTAATATGTAAATATTTTTTTGTGAGACCATCGTACCAATTTGTAAAAAAACGAGTAAGTTTTTACGAAAGAATCATCTGGCACACTGAAAATTTAGCATCAGCGCACGAAGAGTTAAGAACGGCAGACATTTCCAAGTTCAAACTCAATAATGCGTACATTTATTAATTATAAAAAGTTTCTTTCTTTTTGGTGTCTATTTCGCCGCTTCCACTTCCACAGAACGGGACGTACGGTCACATTAGTTAACCTGGTGTGTTTGTTTCCCTCCCTCTCAGGTTGGCGAACGCATTTACGCAGTGGGTGGAAGCGATGGCCACGTAGAGCTAGATAGCGTGGAGATGTACCAGGCGCCCCCTGAGGATTGCGGAGACTCCTCGGGCCGCTCCATGAGCGCCTCGCTCGAGAGCCAGAGCGGGAGCATCGAGGATGCCACCATCAACAATGGTAAATATCTACCATTTCCTCATATAATATACCCATGGGAGTGCCATCAACAACGTTATCCAATATATACAAATATACAAAATTCTAATCATCATAATCATAATTCTAATATCACGCAACCTTGAATAATAGCCCTGCTATTGATCACGCAACGCTGAATAATAGCCCTGCTATTGATCACCTAACACTGAATAATAGCCCTGCTATTGATCACCCAACGCTGAATAATAGCCTTGCTATTGATCACGCAACGCTGAATAGTAGCTCTGCTATTGGTCTCACAACGCTGAATAATAGCCCTGCTATTAATCATGCAATTCTGAATAATAGCTCTGCTATTGATCATGCAACGCTGAATAATAGCCTTGCTTTTGATCACAGTCGAAAATAAAACTAACTGCTTTTTTCCCTTTGGAAAATAAATTCTTTTGTGCCCAATTTCTGACTTAATTTTTTTTTATTAGCTAACTTCGACTCTTCTTACTGTAAAAATTGTACCACCCTAACCTTGAAAGTAATTTTAAAAATTTGCTCATATAGTGTAGTTTTTAACTTCTTGACTGCCACGGCAATTTTCAGAATTCCAGTCTAAAAAGCCAATTTCATTTATGTAATCATATTGTATTACTAAAAACCCAAATTTTTTATAATTATATTTTCTGGTAATTTATTGATAAATTTTCTGCTCTGTAAGCCAGCATTGATTTTTTGTTTTCTTCCCAGAAGCCATGTATCCATATTAGCACTGATATACTACGAATTTTATCGTATTTTAGCGAATATGGCAAGTAAACACACTACGAGTTATCTCGTAGTCGGCGTCCTGGCAAAGAACGCAATCTAAGAGTTATCTTGTAGTTGGCAGTCAACGTGTCAAAAAGCCTGGCTAATCCATTGTGTTTGCATGGTTCCTCAGGTCCCAGCCAGCAGCAGGCACGCAAGAAGGCGTGGTCCAAGCGCTCCAAGCTGTCGCTGGCCCGCAGCTACGCCGGCGTGTGTGGAGGTCCCGAGGGGCTGGTGTACTGCGTGGGGGGCTGGGCGGGGCAAGCGGGCGTCAGGGACTGCCAGCTCTACAGCAGCGCCGAGGATACCTGGAGCGAGATGCCGCCCCTCAACACTGGTAACACTTAAGACTTTACGTATTGCTCCGATGCACTTCCTCACTCACAAGCTGACTGCCAGTGACAGTGAAGAAACCTTCGCACTAGGAAATGAGCCCAAGGCCATGAGCCTCATATTGTTTCACGATTATTTAAAGGGGAATGTTTCTTGCTTTGACCCCTCTGGCCTCTGGCATATTCTGTCAGAACGTCAGAGTATTTCTGCTTTGCAATAAAATTTAAATAAAGTATTTGTGAACCAAAATCAATAAATATAACTGTTTTTGTATGGTGAAGAAATGCGCTTTTAAATATTGTTAAAAATATGTGAACACACAATTTTTAAAATATTTAAATTTTGAATGCAAACATAATTTTTTTTCAAATTGGCTCACGTTTCGTTTTTTGTAACTAAAATTAATGATAATGAAAAAAATCCCATACGTTCGAAAACGATTAACCTCACTTTTTTCTCATTTCATATAAAAATAATTACTTAATACGTTTCATAAATTACTTTCAAATTGTGGTTGGAACCTTTGGTTTCATAGTAAACTTAATTCTTCTGTTGTTAACTTCTAGATATGAATATGAAGGGTGGTGTTTTCTCTTTCTAACACTGTCTAGAATCTAGACCAGAAGTTCCCAAACTTTTTTGCCCCGTAGACCACTTGCCAAATTTTTTTTTTTCCGTAGACCACCTGCCTGCCGAATATTGAATTTTCCTAAAACTATTAACGTCCCATGTGATAATCATTTATTTTTTTAGTAAAAAGATTCCCTTCCCTTGCCTGCCCAACAACCGGGTGGCGGTATAGTTGCTCTGTCTTTACATTGTGCAGACAGGGGCACCCTTGTGAAGAATACCTCAAATGATAATACCTCAAAATGTAATAACACCAAATGAAAATGAAGCAGGATAAGCAACGGGAATTTTTTTCTGTAGCTGGCCCTACAGAACTGCCCCTTAAGTTCTTTGTCAGTGCTTATTCCGGTCATTTCTTCTTGTCATCCGATTCTTCAACGTTCCATTTCGATAGTCAAAATGTCCTCAAACTTAGTTTTGATGTCTGTGTAAAGTACATTTAAATGTTGAACGTCATATTATTACCCTGGACGTTTTTCAAAAACAAGTTGGGGAACTAGGAAAATTCGCAGCTTCCAATGTGCAATGTTTTGCTTGAATATTTATTTTATTTATTTTGTAAGAAACAAACAGCTTTTACATAATTAATTCTGACGAGAAAAGGAACGTAGACTCTTTACGTATGTTAACTCTACATACTCAATAATAACAATGCTTGTATTATAATATTTATTTGAAAGAAGACTATCACGGTTCTGGAGTGAGAGAGTCATTCTCGCTCATACGATCTCTTATATACGTCTCGTACTCGCTGTCTCGCTCTCATGCTGTCCCCCTTACACACATACACCACACCCCCACACTTAAATCATAATTACATCTTTTTATTTTTACAAATTTATATAAGCCAAATATATTTAATTATTTCCATTATGTATTTAATTTCCAATTTATATGTAATTATGTATGTTCTTGACTCTTCATTCGGTGTAGCATGGGCGTTGTCCTCGAGGGCGTAACCTCCCCTCCCATGGTGTAGGTGACCTGCAAAAATCAGAGGAATTAGGAAACTTGGTCATGTCCACGTCCGAGAGTGGACCCAGGTCCAGCAAATCATCAGACCTGTCACTCTCCCCCCACCTAACCTTCCTCTCTGAAATTTGATCATGGTGGCGTTTCCACACTTGTCCTGTAGACATAATTTTTACTAAATAAACCCTATTCCCCAATCTTTTATAAATTTCTCCTAAAATCCATTTGTTTTTATCACTTCTCAAATCCCTGGTTAAAACTTTAGATCCAACATCAAAGTACTTTTTAATTTTTTTTCCTCTATAATACTTTTTTTGTTTTTGCTGACTCAATAACATCTTATCTTTAATCGTGTTATCAATCCCTTTAAAACCTTGACCTTCAACATTATCTAATATTGGAATGATTGTATTAAAAATTGATCTAATTTTCCTTCCCAAAATTAATTTACTAGGTTCAATCCCCGTAGACATAGAAGGCGTATTCCTAATATCAACCAAAAATGTTAAAAGTTTATCCTCAAAATCAGCAGGCAATTTATTATTTATCATAATTTTTTTTTTTAAATTCTTTACCGTTCTAACCCCATTTTCGGCAAGTCCGTTAGAAGCTGGATGGTTGACAGGAGATGTCAACGATTTAATATTAAAATTATGACAAAATTCCTTAAAAACTGTTGAAGTGAACGCTGTACCATTGTCACTTACTATCTGCTCCGGAATTCCGAAATTAGAAAATAATCTTTTCAAAACTTTTATTGTACAAAACGAATCTACTTTATTTACGATGTGACAGTCTATCCATTTTGTAGTTGCATCAACGATTATCAAAAAATTGTAACCACCAAAAGGTCCCATGAAATCAATATGCAATCTATTCCATATTAATCCACTGATTGGCCACGGCTGTAACTCAACTCTACATGGAGTGGGTAAACACTCCAAGCATCGAACGCACTGCTTCACAGTTGCTTCTACCTCTGAGTTCATACCTAACCAAAAAAAATAATTTCGAGCAAGATTTTTAGATTTAACAATACCTAAATGCGATTGATGTATGAAATTCAATATGATTTCCCTTAATTCCCTCGGAACCACAAATTTATTATTATAAAATAAACACGAGTCATAAGTCGATAATTTATTTCTAAAATACCAGAATTTTAACAAGTCATCCTTTAAAAACTTTTTATCCGGCCAACCATTGATTACGAACCCAGTAATGCTTGCTATGTTTACATCTTTAATCGAAAACTGCTTCATCGTTTCTTTTGAAATTGTCGTTTCCGCCTCAATTATATTTAAAAAATCCGATTCAATCTTATCAACGTTCAGACTACCAATATAATTTAAGAAATATTCGCTACCGTCGACCTCGTCGATACAATCACTTAAATTATTATTACTATTAACCGGCAATCTAGATAAGAAATCCGCTTTGTTCTCACCCGACTTGACATATTCTATATTATAGTCAAATGTTTGTAAAATCAACGCATAGCGCTGTAGCCTATTTGCCGCTAGTATTGGCACTTGTTTTTCAGTGTTCAAAATATGTACCAAAGCTTTATTATCACAAGTTAGAACGAATTTATTACCATATAAATATTGAAAGAATTTTTTTAAACCGAATATTATTGCACACGCTTCCTTATCTAGAATGGAATACCTCAATTCCGTTTTTGACAATAAACGGCTAGCGAATGCAATCGGTCTTTCCATGCCATTCTCATATACGTGACATACAGGGTGTATCGGCACTAACCCGACAAACTTTAACCAGCTATTCCTTAGCACATTTGGAGTAAAAAATGTTATGTACACTTTGCTGTCCGGTAACATTTTTTTTCTTTTAAAAACAAAAAATAAATAAAATTTCCACACTCCGCTACTGCCCACAGTATAGGGGTAAAATAATTGGCAACGCCGCGCTACTGTCATCTCTTTCACACATATTCTGTCTCAAGTCCCGTGTGGTTCCCGCCACCCCGTCTCGTATCAGTGGTCAGTGCTGTTTTGGGAGTTCGCATGTCATCAAGTTTCTAGTTTCGTTTTTGTTTTGTTATCTAAGTTTTTACTGTTGAAATATGCCCCTCAATTATCCACCTGCCGAGCAAGCAGATATTGTTTTTGTTTATGGATTTTGCAATGGAAATTCACGAGCAGCCGTAAGGGAGTATCGCATGAGGTTTCCTGGAAGACGCGTCCCACACCATGCTACCTTTGTCCAGGTTTGTACCCTATCAATTGTTTATTGAAACTATTTACATTCATTGATAATGCCAAAAAGCGCTTTTGAAATTTAAACTGGGAACATTAAAAACATAACAAGGGGCCACCAACTTTAAAAATGTAAATTGTACTTTAGGTGATTTGTGTTCAGTGGTCACTAAACGGCGTTTTAAAAAGTTAATTAATTTTAATCTCTAATAAATGCATCATTCACTGCAATTGAATTCACTCCCTTTCTCACCATGGGATTATTTAAATTACTTGAATTCAATTTCACCCCTGTGAATCCAAGATATCAACCGTACCTAGTTAAGAAAATTATAATTTAAAACACTTTGTTATACATTTTACTATAAAAAAATGAAATAAATGAAGAGAAAACGTAAGTTTTCTGATATGTGCCTAAAATAAGTGTTCTTTAAAAATAAAATGAGTGAAAAAGCCCGCGATTGTTTATTTGACATTATTACTGAGCTGAATAATAAAAGCAGTTGTTATTTGTTGTTTTGTTTCAGATGTATCAACAATTGCGTGACTGTGGCATCGGACGGATTGAAGGCGCCGGCGGAGGACACAACATCGTTCCTGTGGCAGTTGAGGAGAGAATCCTGAACTTAATTACCGAAGACCCCACGCTGTCCGTGCGTCGGGTCGCTCTGATGATAGGACACAGGGAACACATGGCGGTATGGAGAGTTCTGAAGAAGCACGGGCTCAAACCTTTTCACTATAGGCGCTGCCAAGGCCTCATGGAGAATGACCACTTTTCCAGAGTCGTGTACTGCAGAAGAATGCTGCATAATGTCATAAGAGATGCAGACTTCATGAAAAACATATTGTTTACCGACGAAGCACAGTTCACTAAAACAGGAGTGCTAAATGTGCACAACTTGCACCATTGGGCTGAACAAAACCCCAAGCTTGTTCGGGAGTCGTCGAGCCAGGACAGATTTTCCATCAACATGTGGGCAGGAATCCTGGGAAATCAAATACTCGGTCCAATCGAGTTGCCTCCCAGACTAAATGGACCGATGTATTTGGAGTTCTTACAAGTGCAACTGGGCGAGATTCTGGAAGATGTGAACCTCGAATTACTACGGAGAATGTGGTTCCAGCACGATGGAGCCCCACCACACTATTCGATTGCCGTGCGGAACTACTTGGATGTCGAGTTTCCTGGTCGTTGGATAGGCCGTGGAAGTCCGGCCATTGCTTGGCCACCAAGATCACCCGACCTGACCCCCCTGGATTACTACCTGTGGGGGGCTCTCAAGGAAAAAGTGTATGCTAAGCCAATAGCCTCAAGAGAGCAACTGCTCGAACGAGTGATGGAAGCCGCTGCAGAAATTAAAGCAAATCCTGCAAACTTAAATAATCAAAATATAACAAGACTACACGCTTGCATCGAAAATAATGGTAGTCACTTCGAACAAATGCTCCAATAAAAAAATTAACATAAACTACATGTCCGCATTTTCATTTATTATTTATTGGTAAAATTCTCACAATGTCATTCATTTACACATCAATATTACCTACATATCAATATTTAATAAAATCTGTAGAAGAGTATGCCCGTCGGCATTCAACAAGTTTTTCGACAAGTGTGTCGAAAAGCGTCTTCTCTCTTTCCTACACACTAAATATTAATGGTTAAAAATGAGACGACTGATGCTTGTAAGCGCGCCAATACGTAAAAACAACGAAACTCGAATAAGAATTGCCAGGTGGGTTTTTTAATCGCTTTAATCTGACTTTAAACAATAATTAAACACGTAAAAATTATTTAATATAATATTACAGTACAGTACTTTGAACCTTCGCAATAAATTTATTTGATTTTAAGTTTAGTTTGTAGAACTCCATTTCAATTTAGAGATTTTTTTTATTTTAACAGTCTTATTAAAAAATTTATAAAAACAGTGTGTTTATAAACAAGTTCTGCTAGTTGTAATTATTATTACGCGTGACAGCTGTTTCACCTTCTGACGGCATTATCAAACTTTGGTAAAGCCACTTACAGACGACGTAAGTGATAACTTTCTTTTTTTATTATTCTGGCTTTATTGATTTCCGAGTAAATTGTCGTAAATTATTATTTGCTAATCCCAATATTATTTGCTAATGCTAATAATTAAGTGAAATTTTAAACAATGCAATAATAGGATTATTGCATTGTTAATTTCACTTAATGTCGTTGGTATTTCCAACTGATGACTCAGGGGTTTATTTCCCTGAATAATTAAGTATTTTGGGGTCTAATTATTATGCATTTCATTACATCCGATAATTTAAACAATTTTTATGTTGAATTGGGGTAAGTTTTATGGCTAAGGGAAGGAGTGGAAGGTGAGGAAGTACCTGGATATTCAGATCTGGTCACCAAATACGGCTAGTCATTTCAAGCAACGTTTAAATTCTAAACCTGGATATTCAGATCTGGTCACCAAATACGGCTAGTCATTTCAAGCAACGTTTAAATTCTGAACCTGGATATTCAGATCTGGTCACCAAATACGGCTAGTCATTTCAAGTAACGTTTAAATTCTAAACCTGGATATTCAGATCTGGTCACCAAATACGGCTAGTCATTTCAAGCAACGTTTAAATTCTGAACCTGGATATTCAGATCTGGTCACCAAATACGGCTAGTCATTTCAAGCAACGTTTAAATTCTAAACCTGGATATTCAGATCTGGTCACCAAATACGGCTAGTCATTTCAAGCAACGTTTAAATTCTGAACCTGGATATTCAGATCTGGTCACCAAATACGGCTAGTCATTTCAAGCAACGTTTAAATTCTAAACCTGGATATTCAGATCTGGTCACCAAATACGGCTAGTCATTTCAAGCAACGTTTAAATTCTGAACCTGGATATTCAGATCTGGTCACCAAATACGGCTAGTCATTTCAAGCAACGTTTAAATTCTGAATTAATTAATCAATTACGAAAAAGCGTGGGGTTAAGAATATTTTTTTTAAATTATAGTTGTAATTTATTGTCGATTTTTTAAAAAAATTGCGATATTTTAAATAAAATTTAATAATTATTGTTTAAATAAATTAGCAATCTGGCAGCATTCATTTGCAGGTGGTCAATCCAATGCAGTCATGACGTTTGTGTGAGTGCTTTCCTTTGTCTCAGTGTGTTGCGCAGCAGTTTTATATGAACCGTTTTTTGATTCATCGGGATTGTTTTTAAAACTATACATTCTTTGTACCTTCAAATTAGTGGAAATAAACTTAAGTGTGTCAAGCTGCTCGTTATATTCCGGTAATTCTGGAAGGCTTTTAACATAAGCAATAATATTCATAAATCACATTCCGCGAAGTTGTAAATAACTAAATTTATTAAAAAATATACGTTGTAGGATAGCCTAGCAAGTAACATTTTGACAGAGCACTTACGGTGATTTAAAAAACAACGGCGCTGTTCAAATAATCCAATTATTATTATTGATAAGTACCTAAGTGAGGAAAATTGTTTTTAAAAGTGCTCAGAATTATTGGACTTCGATTATAAATTCAGGAAATCTACTAATTAGTTTCTTAGTTTCAAAATTAGACTATTTAATACGTGAAACGCGTAAGAGGTGAAACCAAAGCATTCCAGAGGTGAAACAATTTAGATACAAAAATAAAACTGATGTGTACAATACAAGAAGACAATCAGTGATTCGCATACGAAAAATGTGAATAATCATTATTGTTAAATAAAATATTTCTTTTCTGGTACTGGATTATGTAATACGGGCTTCGTTCGCAGCAACACGCGAGAGTTGCGATGTTGCTTTCAAATTTTGACAAAGGATAAAACAGTGGTGACATGTGGTGAAAATATGTTTAATTAATTTTTTATTAAAAAAAAACGTTACCGGACAGCAAAGTGCACATAACATTTTTTACTCCAAATGTGCTAAGGAATAGCTGGTTAAAGTTTGTCGGGTTAGTGCCGATACACCCTGTATAATAGCAGATATACCTATATCACTCGCGTCTGTAATTAGCTTGATAGGTAATTGTGGGTCAAAATGCACCAAAATATTGTCTGACGTCAGCAGTTTCTTAACTTGCTCAAACGCAATATTGCATTCCTGAGACCATACAAATTTTATCCCTTTTTTCAACAATTGGTATAAAGGAGACAAAATACCTGACACATTATGTATAAAAGACCTATAGTAGGAAATAACTCCCAGCAAACTTCTAAGTTCCGAAACATTTTTCGGTACACTCATTTGGGTAATAGCATATATTTTATTTTCTAAAGGCATAACTCCTTTCTGCGAAATTCTATAACCTAAATATTCTATCTCTGTTTCTAGAAAAGAACACTTATTTTCATTAATAGTTAATCCGCAATCACTTAACTTGCTAAGTACTGCTTCACAAATAGAAAATAATTCCTCTTTAGAATTCCCAAATAAAAGTAGATCATCTAAAAATACACGAACGTTCCTAAGTCCACCAACTATCGCCGTAATGACTTGCATAAAGATGGCCGGACTCGTGCTTAAGCCAAAAGGCAATACTTTATATGCAAATAAACCTATATGCGTACTAATCACACATAATTTTCTAGACTTTTCGTTCAATGAAATTTGTCCAAATGCATTTCGTAAGTCTATCTTAGCAAAATATTTTGCACCATTCAGAGATGAAATTAAATCGTCAATACGAGGTAGTGGGTATTTCAACTTCGCTAACATAGGATTCAATGTTGTTTTGAAATCAGTACAAATCCTAATTGAAGCGTCTTTCTTTTTTACAACAACAATCGGGCTTGCAATATCGCTTATTTCTACCTTTTCAATAATGTCTTCATGCAACATTCTCTGTAACTCTATCTCTACTTTCTCACGTAAACTAAAAGGTAATGGCCTCGGATTTACAAACTTTGGCCTAAAGTCCGAATTAACTTCAATGTTTGCCTCATAATTTTTAAGCCTACCCGATTTTTCTGAAAAAACATGAGCATATTTCTTCTTTAAACTTTCACGAAAAACAAGATGATTATCACAATTAATCTCACTGAATTTTACAGAATTTATTCCACTTAATCCGATACCGAAAACTTGTAAAAAATCTCTACCAACTATTGTAGAATTACCATTTTTAATTATTACGAACTGTATTTTCGCACTTTTACCTAAAAATGACACCTCTAAATTCACTTTACCTAAAACATTTAACTGCGTTCCGTCATACCCTGACAAATGAACATTATACTTTTCTAAATCGTAAGAAACAAAATATCTTAAATACACTTCATATGGTATCGCGTTTATCGCAGCTCCCGTATCTACCAACGCCGGCAATATTATGTTACCAATTAACAAATCTATATATGTGGGTTCCGGCCCCACATTATTATTAACAACGAACACCGAATTCAACCGTTTATTTTTAGTACCTACATAATTTTTATTGTATTTACACAAATTACTAGGATGACCCGATTTGTTACAATGATTACACAAAATTTTTTTCCAGCAATCTCTTTGCAAATGATTTTTTTTTCCACACAAAAAACAAGTTTTTAACGTACCATTAACCGGTGATTTACTCCGCATTGAATTTTTATTCCTGGAAGGACTATCTTTCCTGGATTTATGGAAATACTCGCTTTCCTTATGAACAACATTTAAATTCGGATTTACTTTTTTAAAAGCCACAACATGTTCCCACGTCGCCGCTAGATTAATGCAATCCGTAAAAGAAGTATTGATTGCCTCTACGAATAGCTTGTGTTTCAATTTTTCATTAAAAATCCCAATAACGAATATGTCCTTTAAACATGGTTCCAATCTCAGCTCAAAATTACAAGATAAACTTAACCCTCTCAATCTAGCCGCGTAATCTTTAACGGATTCGCTAGGAAACTGTTTACATTTATAAAATAATTCACGAGACTCAAAAATATTTTTAACTGGTTTGCAATGTGAATCAAATAATTTACATAAATCTTCAAAAGAACAAACAGAAACCTTTTTTGGAAAACATAAATCACATAATAGAGAGAAAGTTTCTTCCGTGAGGCAACTCAGCAAAAATGCTCTTTTGCGTTCTGGTGACAACAACTTATCATCATTTAAAATGAGGGCCTGATCCAATCGTTCCCTGAACAATGACCAGTCTCCCGTTCTGTAACAGAACGTCCCCAAATTCTTACAAATCGCCTCCATTGGGAGAAGAACTGAAACAAGTTGAATAAAATATACGTATCTCAGCCCTTCCAGAGGTTATGCTCCGAGCCCCTGCCCTGAGCCTGTGAATCACCAACGTCTCAGCACCCTTTTCTGGCTCCGTCTCCCTTCAGCTGCGGACACGATCACCTTCCAAGGTCTTCCTTCCCGCTGTAGCGACAGAACCCCGGTCCCGGATTCCGGCCAATTCACCCTTGATGCCGATCTTGATCCTGGATCTTCTGCGTACCCCGTGTAACGGTGTACTCTCGACAAAATGTTGCAATGTCGGCTCCCACACACGTGTAAAATTGCGTTTTTACCGCGCAATTTGCCCGGCCCGATCTGCGTGCTCGCCTCGGCTGCGTGTGAACTCTCCAATTTGATAGCCTTTTATTATTCTTCTTCTTCCTTCAAAATTTAGCGATCCAACGCCCAAAAGCGCCAGACTATACTGTGATCACCAAAAATTCGAATAATCTTCTTGAATCATCTGATTCTCCGTAAACTTTTAATAATTTACGAACTACCGTGCTGCGCCACTATAACGTATGTTAACTCTACATACTCAATAATAACAATGCTTGTATTATAATATTTATTTGAAAGAAGACTATCACGGTTCTGGACTGAGAGAGTCATTCCCGCTCATACGATCTCTTATATACGTCTCGTACTCGCTGTCTCGCTCTCATGCTGTCCCCCTTACACACATACACCACAATTTATATACCTCAATTAACAACTTTACGAAATATTTTTATTTATTTATTTATAATGTATTACAAAAAACATGGTAAGTAACACATTATTCCCAATGAGTTGAGATAAAACTCATTACGGGAAGTACAGACACATAAAATACATTTTACAAGGATATTACACTTTTAAAAAAATACAACATATTGAAAAGGAAAAGAAAAATAAATAAAAAAGGAAAAATACATTGTTAAGAATAGAGATTTTAGAAATACTGAGAGACATCTATACACATGAAACATAGTAAACCAACATATGAAAGCGAGCGAAAATTCACTGGCTTAAAAACATTTTCAGGAAATAATCTATAAGCGTTTTAACTAATATTTTTTTGTTAGTTACTGATTGCTTTATTTCATTAGGTAATGCATTGTATTGTCTATATGCAATATATTGTAATGAGTTAATACCAAATTTTGTTGTGTGGGTAGACGATGCTAGGTGTATTAGATTTTGGGACCGTGTTTTGTGCTGGTGTATGTCTGAATTAAATGCTGGTTTGATGTTAGTGTGTGAGGATCTATGTATGATTTGTAATATTGTACAAGTGATATTGTATTTAGGTAGAACCGTAAAAGGAAGTATGTTTGTCTTTAAATATATATCTTTGATATGTATATCCCACGGTAGACGGTAGATATTCCTTATTGCTCGATTTTGAATCACTTGTATTTCTGATATTTGTTTTTTAGTAATAGTGCCCCAGATACTAACTAAATAACTCAGATGGGAGTGAATCATCGCATAGTATGTGGCCCTTAGTAGAGATGTAGAGAGAAGACCTTGGAGTCGGTACAGTACGCCGGTTATTGGGGATATTTTAGATTTCAGATGCTCAACATGGGAATTCCACGAAAGTTTAGAGTCTATTAATAGCCCTAAATATTTCGTGACTTCTATATTTTGGAGCTTCTCAGTTCCAAGTGTGATATTCATTGGCACATAATCCTTATTACCGAAAGTTAGGTAGTGCGTTTTTTTTATATTGAGGCTCAATTTATTAATACGCAGCCAATTAGCTAGAATTGAGACATCTACATTCATTTGAGACTCCAGGTCACTCAGGCTTGTACTGTGATAATAGATTACAGTGTCATCCGCATAAAGTTGGAGGTTTCCAGAGATACCACATTTAGTTATGTCATTGACATATAGCAAGAAAAGCAGAGGCCCAAGAATTGATCCCTGTGGCACTCCAATGTACCCCCATTTGAATCTCGTGGACCCCCAAATTTTTTTCTCGCTGACAGACCCCCAGCATGCCGATATCGACCCCTGGGGGTCCATATAGACCACTTTGGGAACCTCTGATCTAGACGGTGTAGAAATATGATCTAGACTCTAGATCATATTTCTGATCACGACATTAATGTATACACAATGCTGATTTAAACCTTTATGCCATGAGAAAGTGCATAAAAATTTTTAACAGAATCGCTTGCACATAAAACTTTAGAGTTAATTTTTGATTTCCCTCATGAAGGGGCTGGTGTTCCAAAGGTTAAATCATATTGTATAATTATTTATTATGTATTAAGTTTGTTGTTCTCACAGCTTGATTATTAGAAAGCTAATGTTGTGTTTCTTTGTTTGATCAGGGCGCTACCAAGCGGGGGTGTGCGTGTGGGGCGGAGCCCTGTGGGCCGTGGGGGGCTGCAACGCGTGGCACTGCCTCGCCACCACCGAGCTCTTCTCCGACCTCAACCCTTCCAACACCTCCGAGCCTGGAGACTGGCACTTTGGTAAGTCATCCATCCATCACCCAACCTGACGTTCACCACATTATTAACCACAGCTTTATGATTTTAGGGCAGGGTCTCTCATTATTCACAATTTGTAAGTGCAGATTTAGTTTGTTGAAGATCACAGGTACCAAGTATTCAAGAGTACGGCTTCCATTATTTAAAGTAATATGTATGTTGTATGTTTGTGGCACGTTACGGACTGCTAGAAACTCTCAATATCGCTCTGGTGAACCTGATAACCACCATTCAGAGTAAAGAGTAAAAGCTTCCCCGAGGTGATTAAATAAACAGTTCTATATCCATCACAACACAAACAACATTTTCAGCTTACTGTGGTGGTAGTAGGAGATTTTAAAATATTGTCAGGTTATTCGTAACCCGGGAATGTTTGTCTTTCTTTTAAAAAATTTAAAATTTATAAAATTTTCACATTTTTGCTATCATTATCGTAAAAATAATGTTGATGCGATAATTCTTCCAGGTCCCAGCCTGTCAGTGGCTCGTAGAGGTTGCGGCGTGACCGCCTGGGCCAACAAGCTGGCCTGCGCCGGGGGCTCGGACGGGCAGCACTCGCTGCGCAGTGTGGAGCTGCTAGCTGCCGGGGGCGCCGGCTGGGAGCCAGGACCACCCCTGCGCGAGCCCCGCGCCGGACTGGGACTGGCAGCCCTAGGCGACAGGCTCTACGCTGTGGGCGGATATTCAGGTAATACTTCAAACACTATCAGTAACTCCTCAACAAACTTACCTTCGTCAGGAGCTCAGACAGAAAGGAGTAGCTGTGAGCCTGACCCGCCCCTTATTAATATTTTGATACACAGAGAAACCTCCATAAATAAATCACTCAGTAGATTGATAACTCCGTGCTTTTTGTATGAAACAAGTTGGTCCACTATTTAACCATAGATATGTCAATATTTAGACACATATTATGTGTGCGATTCTTCTACGTCACATGCCATCGACAAGGATAGAGGAAACAACAAATAAAAGGCGCGACCATAATAATTCTCATTCGGAGCCTACCCATTTATTAGCCTAACATATTATTTAAAAATTAAAAATGTTTGAAACGACAACAAGGTTCTATCTTACAAAGTACTGTCTTGAGAAAATGAGCTTTATCTTTCTTTAAAGCTCATTTTCTTAGGACAACGCTTTGTAAGATGGAATCCTGTTGTTCTGTTGAAAAACAATCGAACTGTTGTGAAATATAATTGTTCTTTTCTACAACAGTATCGAATTTTGACATTTCTTTGCTCTTAACAGAAAAATTAAAAGTCAGTGATGTTAAGTATTTTTATTTCAGCAAGACAATAAATTATAAATAACAGGTTAAATAATTAATGAATAAGGTAGAACGGTGGAATCATACCTTGCATGATATAATCACGATCCAGTACGACATCACAATACGCACAATCTTGGCAGGAAGACTTATACGGTCTGAAAAAGAAAATAGATTCATTTCGGCTGTGAAGTTAAGTTGTGGCTATCACAAATTAGGAACAAAGAAAGAGAGATTTTCACCCTTTATTTGGTTATAGACGCGTGGTCTATTTTGTGTTCGAAATGTCAAGATTAAGTAAGCATTGGCGAAATGAGAAATGAGAGCCACAAACTGAGCCAGCACTGAGTTGTCAACAGTTTTTCCATAGACATGCAGAGTTTTTCATTGGTGGATGTGGTTAGTCGATTAAGTGACGTATTAAACCATGGAGATTACCGTGTCTTTTCTTCGGTTCCAATTTTCGATTGGAGTTATACCTGGAAACCTCTTTCTATCGTATTTGAAGAGACCTATTGAAAAAAACGATTAATGGAGAGAACAATGGATGCGGCGATATAGAAAAATGCTACATTCATACAAATGTCGTGTCATATGGACGAGCTGCACAGTTGTCTGCAAACGATAAAATATTTCCTTGTTTTGCGCGCATTTCTGTATCAAGATCCCTTATAAACAAATTTAAAATGTTCATCTGTCTTCCATGCCTTTTTGTTTGCATAATATTTTACAGGTTAGGTGTGGTAAAACGATAATTTTAGGAATAATGGATTGGGATAATACATACCTAATAATTATATAATTTGTTACAGGCAAGGTGTTCCTATCCTCAATCGAGTACCTAGCCGACGGCATGGAGGAGTGGACCTCCTTCACCACCCCCTTCCCCTCGCAGCCCTCTCTGGAGCGCGGCACCTCCCCCCCTAGAGGGGACCAATCCATCGCCAGCACCATGGCAGCACTTAGCATCATCAACCGCCAAACCACCACCAACGGCCTCTCACGGAGTCCTATGGACAAGAACGTCGATCACAACGGGGACGCGGAGCGACAGAGAAACCGAACCAACGCCGAGAAGCAGAAGAAGATGCTCGAACAGGTCCTCAGCATCGGAGAAGAGGTCAAGATCTACCCGGACCAAGTCAAAATTCTCAATGGAGACAAAGTCATGATCTACCCAGAAGAAGTGAAGGTCCTCAACGGTGACTCCAACGGTCTAAGCAAGTCCGAAGCGGAAAGGAAAAGTAATGGTGAATCTGCCGTTGTAATCTGCGAATAATCATTGTTGTATTTTTAACAGTTTCTAACGATAGTATAAAATTATATTGTGATCGATTGTATGTTGTGAAGATGATTTATTAAGAGGGTCAAGATTGTGTTTTAAATTTACGTGAAATATCATTTAGAATTAACGGGCTTTAAAGTGTAAGGTTAAATGTTGACCGTAATTATCATAGAAATTCAAATTAATAGATTTGCCCTAACATTAAACCTGGGTATCGTTTCAACGAGATGGAGGCTAACCATGTGACCATAAACGCTAAAATTGCATGCGGTGGGTAAATTATAATACACTTTTAAAAGTAATGGTGTATCAAAGTATTAACAAAACTTTTGCTTAGCCAATTTGGGTAGTAAAGTTTTTTACCCAGCCAACAATTTGCAAGCGTTGTGAAACAGAATAGTAATTTTTAAGCAGATTTTATTTTCGAGAACTTAATGGTGATATTACAATGTGAGTTGCCTGTTTACTGTTAGATTCATTTATTGACAAATCATTGAAAGTACGACGGACGCCGCCTCCCTTTCCTTGATTGGCTCGTCTATTAATTTGGATGTCAACGGTAATGATGAATTTTGGACCATTACTGAACTGGCTGTTTTCATTGTGTAATGGTGAAAGCAATTGATTTTAACCCTGTTTGCCTCGGAGCTATGTGTCAAAAATAAAAATGGCGCCGGTCATCGATTTGATTGTCATCAAACGTGACGAGAGAAAACCCAACCTTAGGTTTTATTGGTGGGAAATAATGCCCGGGGCAATGGGGTTAAGATGGTTGCCAATTCGTTGACACGCCCGTGTCTTTATTCTGTATGTACGGTGTCACCATTAGGGATGTACACCAGTATCACATTTCAAGATGTATATGGCATGTAGACGATAAAAAAAAACCATTAGGTTTCGAAGAATGACAACTATATTCTATTATTTTTCCTGGATTCCTTTGCGTGATGAAAATTATTGAGATTATACATATTTTTTACGGGAATCACACCACTTGATGCGCATTTATCTTTAAACACTGAAAAGAAAATCCACAGAATTGTGTCATTCTTATTTACATAAGGCTTTTTGACTCCTGGGCCCCAGACAGTTAAATGAAATTGATTATCGGTTCAAGAATGAATTTATTTTATCAATTTTAACCGAAGTGAAATTGAGCTTACTTCCGGCAGGCCAGGAATACACTTCTAGCGGAAAATATCTCCAGTGATTTTTAATATTAAAAAAAAAAAAACATTTCTGTATATTATGGTTTTGGGAGAGAAAAAAAAAACACTTTTTATTTATTAATATTTTTTTAATTAAGAAAGCTTGTTTTTTTGCATGTTTTTCTTTTGAATATTTGTAATTAATTTCAACACTTTTACAGTAATCACTTCGATTTTTTTTCCGTATTTTATTCCAGAGTAGCTTTAAATTTGAAATAAAACTACCTCCATTTATTTATAGGCGTTTGTATAACCTTTTGCGTCTTAACTGGATACAAACTAATCGACATGCAATAATTCATCCAACAGATTAAGGTGAAAATACATCAATGTAATTTTCAAAATGTCGATTTATTGTTTCATAAAAATTTTGGTGTCATGATATTTTTCAAAGGATACATTGTATTATTATAATAACATTATGAAGCATTAATTGCATGTTTATTATTCATTACTATCATATATTATATTTAATTGATTTTATTTTTAAATTTCTGAAAGCAAGTTCATTTGGCATATTTATTATTAACCTTGCAAAGTGTGTGCGTTTGATTTTATTTTTTAAATTACTTTTTCTTATTTCTTCAAAATTTTGTATCAAAATTCTGACATGCTAATTTTTTTTTTCAACTTATATAACCACCCAAGTGATTTTTGGCATGTTTGCAAAAACATAATCTGCCAAATTTATAGAACCTAAAAATATGGAATGGACAGCGAAATCTATGTGGACTTATTGACTTTAAACCGCAGTAAGCAAGTTCATAATGTTTCCATATTAATATTTTGAGGAATGGATACTAATGAAATAATATGTTAAATATATATGGTTATTAGATTTTCCGCCCTCTAACCATTTTCAAGCCGTATTTAGTACAGGGTTGTGCAAAAAACCACGAAATTATGAAAATATTGACGAATGAACTCGCTCTCTTAATTTAAAATAAATTTATTGTAATCTTAAAGTTTACGTTGCATGGGATCAGTTTTATAATTATTTTAAGTAATATCTTTAAATGAGGTGACGCCCCTTTTATTGGCACTTTTATTCCTAAGGTTGGCACCACTCTTTAAATGGTGCCGACTTGGGTTGAGGTGTTTTGCAGAAATTCAAATGTAACATTGTCATCAAATGGCATTTTTATATTTTTGAAAGGTTTGAACGCCTATACTAGGTCTATATCAGCTTTGTATCAAATTGCGATCAGCTGACAAACGTAACAACATGACAGTTGAGCTTTTCTGCTCATCAAAAATTGTTCAAAAGCTGAGACAGACCTAGAATCAGCGTTTAACAAGGGACCCTTCAAACGTAAAAAAAAAAAAAAACTGCACTGATTGCGTTACATTACATTCTGTGAAACAACACAACCTTACTGTGTGTTAAAAAGTTTTGAAGACATTGTTTTTAAATGTTTTGAGAGAATGGGTGATATTACGACTGAGTGCGGTGACTTCGACGAATCATGGATAAATAATTGGATACCTCATAAAATTTATTAATTAAGTACATTGATAACCTGGCTCTTTTAACCTTGTATATGCCGGCTGTTGCATATGTGATCCCCCGCAGATGTCACATATATGAGACACGAAGTTTCACAATTTGCATTGTGTCGGAATGTGCCGCGTGATAGATTACATTGAAAAGGCCATTATAAAAGTTATAATATAATAAAATCAGGATGTTTACGGGCCAACCTCAACGGTGTTATGTTGTAAAAACTTATCTCGTCCCAGAGGTTGTTGCTTCGATTCCTGCTGCAGCGCAAAAATACAAATAGACAAACACCTTTTTTTGTACATTTAGGAGCATGTCTATCTGGGTGTTGTGATCTTGAATGAATTGTATAATTGTCGTCGAGGACACAGATAAAATAAATATATTGAAATTTGTAACATTTTTGTTTTTTTTTTTTTTAAACATGCACTGATATCATTTTTGTTTATGATTTTATTATTATAAAAGTAATACCTATGAATAAAGATTTTTATTATGAATGAGATTACTTTTACTATCGAATATTATATATAAAAAAGTCTACGACTAATTTTCCTAAATTTTGTAAGACGTGTCACCTATTGCCTTCTTTCTTATACATAACTAATTTATTACATCGTTTTGACCCATCCTGATTTTGGAAAGAGAGCTTATATTTCCATAGACACCTTTCCTTACCACTGATGGTGTCTTTTTCTATGCATTTACCGGAACCTAATGTTAGGTTAACTGATTAAATTTTAAAAAATTAACCGTCTACTGCAAAATTTATATTCGAGAGAGTAAAAATCTGATGTCTATATTTTTAAATTTATTTTTGCAAATAAAGATTTGCAACTCTCTGCGAAAAATGATCTTATACAATGAGAGAAATTTATTTTCGGTAACGAATAATCTGTCAATATATGAATTCCTACTTCTTTCATCATTCCGAGCGGAAACATTTGTTTCATGATGGCGGACTTACCTAGCAGAGGAAGGAATTCAACCCATTTCTGGGTGGTAATCAACTCTGCCACTGACTGGTATTAACCTAACTCTTTTGACGCTGGGTGCCCCTGTACATGGCACTTTTTCATTGGTACATGTTCGCAAGACAACTGTTATGACGTCTGCATATGGGGCGTGGCCGCTCGCAAGCCAACTGCTGTGATGTCGGCCTACAATGGGTTAACCTACATATTTGTTGATGATTTCATCAGTAATGGATACAGCGCTTCTAGTATCTATAACTGCAAAGTCTGATATTCTATTTAGTTGTTTTGGGGAACGGTTCAATTATATCACGGGATTACAATAATTCAATCCATTTTTTTTAAACTGAATCAAAATTGATGACAATTTTGAATTGACCTTTAAAGGAAAGAATGCAGTCTTGCCTGTATGTTCCTAACCTGTCTTATTTTAAATGCATCATTAATGAGAAAGTAGGAGAGGTTACAATGCAGCTGTACGACTCGATATCTCTTAGGTTGGGATATTTCAACAGTCACATTTGATTGACAGTTAAATCGACCATCAGAACCAATTTAGATTAACAATTCATGACCCGTGACATCAAATGCTGAAACAGGCTGAGAATCTGCGTCTAACGGTAACCTTTCTAATAGGTTACCATTAACCACTCAGAACATTAGAACGTCAAAAGACGTAAATATGATAATAGCGGTCAAGACATTAGAACGTCTTTTCATGTAAACGCGCGAGATTTTACAAAAATTGATTTATTTCCATCACTAGTATACGGATTCCCATGATTCAAAAAACAAAGTATCGATAATGAATAACGCTACGCGTCTGTATTCAAGAATATCTATGGAACGTAGAGGTGCATTATCTAAGCCGATTGAATCTCTCATCTTGTTCGTTCATAATTTATTGCGTTTCTAAATAATTTATCAAAAATATTTTAGTTTGGACGGTTAATATTTTGAGGTGACTAATAGTTTTTAAATATATTTCTTCAATATATAAAGTGTTATTTTTTTATGATACTCAGAAAAAAGTACATTTTTCAAGGCTTTGATATAATGGTAAGCGATTTTTACATATTTTTGACGTTAAAATGTATATTTAGAAACGCAAATATTTACGTATAACAACACAATGCGATAGTGGATTTCATAATCTTTCCAAAAAAATTTTTAGAATGTGGCTACGTTTCCCAATACGTGAGTTATGAAGCTTTTAGTAAAACTCGTAAATAACACAAAAATTATCACCTTCTGACAGTTCTCAAAGGAACACATAATAAATAAAAGTCTTTGTCTGAGAGGTTAAACCTAATTTACACACTAACCTTTGATTGTGCAGACGGGTGGCAAACGGATTGCCTTCTTTAGAGCACAGGGGTCAGGTGGTAATGCTGCGCTTGTTCAATCGGTATTTCAACGGAAGATGCTCTGAGTAACTAGCGTCATTGGTCCCTTCGGCACCGTTTGTTGACATTTGTCACGTGAGAATAGGTCATTTCTCTCCTGTGTGGAGTCAATATAAAAAAAGGTTATTCCAATTATGGATTGAAATAATTTCTTTTTAGTTTTAGTAATAAAAACACTTGTCACTGCCAAAGAATTAACAATTCGAAGCCAATAATTGTAATTTAAACGATCCCAGTATTTTAAAATTATAAATAATCAGGTGGGTCAAAATGTGTTTGTTTTACAGTAAAATTGAATTATATAGTTGTAAATTAACCAGAAAAATACAACAACGTAAGAATTATGAGCTAGCTCATCTTTTTCACTTTCAAAATAAATAAATTTTCTTTTCAGTGGGCTATATTTTAAACACTTTCCATCGCGCATACTGTGAGATGCATCAATGAGTTAGTAAGCTAGATTAATGACTTACAAAGTATTTAGTATATGATGTTTTCAAAAATATTAACAAGTTTCTTAAAAATTATGTGATTTCACATTGTTGTGGGAGAAAAAATAACCATGTTGTATGCAGAGTAACCTAATAATGCAGTATTCTTTAGGATGTAAAAGTTTGTTAACTAATTAACTTACCTTCACATTGTTTCCCGGCAGGGTTATGCAGCGTAAGTTTTCAATATTACCTATGATATAATTAATTACAAATGAATCGCGGGCAATATTAATTAAATGATAATTCAATTAATTTTAAGTCTAGATGTTAGAGACGGGTGATTGTGGATTTTGTTTTATTTTCTATGTGTATAAATCGGTAACTTTGTTTTCAATTCATTCAAACAATCTCAGTTTAATGGAAATGCAACTGAAGCTGTGTATGAGAGAGAGGGCGTAAAAGTGCGACAACTGTAGGGTATATAAAAGTATGAATGTTTGTCCGGTCTCTCTTGATTATCATCTGTCTCCAAGTTAATATAGGGTGGTCCATCAGAAGGCCGGATTTATTTTTGAAATGTAACACTGTAAACTATTATTGATTTATAAAGTAGAGATGTTGACATTAACGATGGAAAACGATGTCGGCCAAATGGCCGCCTCGGCTGTGCTCACATCCTCGGCCATTTTGATAAAAATTTTAAGACGTTTTTTCAGAAATAACGCGTTGGATCTCTGTGTTCAGTTCAGAATTTTTTTGTAGTTTTTTATCTTGGACACATTATATTAGACATTAGAGTTGCCAACATAAATACTAAAACAAATGGAGGGAAATTCAAATCCGGCGTACCCGATGGACCACCCTTTACTTTGTGTTAATTACAGTTTATTGACTTATTATTCCGCCATCCTAAAATCACAGGAAAACCTTAGTTTAAGTTTGCACTATGATATAAAGTTTTTTTATAAAACAGCAGAGAATTAATTGAGCTTATTAAATTATCTTTAAATTTGACTTTTTACATCAAATTTTTACTGCTAAATCCCCTTTGTCTGAAAAAAGATGTTCAAAAGATGGCATCAATTTATTTTAAACTTATGGTTTATGAATTTATTTTTAATCTATATTACAAATTGCAAATGTGTTTTAGTCACAGAATTTTCTTTCTTTGCTTTAAAGCACTGGACAGATAATCTTTAGAAGTGTGATCCACAGTGAAGCTGATTATGTCCTCGGAAAAAAATTTTGTATTTAAAATTTTTCCATTCAAATGCCTTTTAACCTTTTGCACGCCATCGTAACAACAGTTGTAACGGCAAAAAAATCAGCACTGACACACTATCGTATCAACCCTTGATATGGAAACTTTGGTTGCCGGCAATGTTCCGATAGAGGGATTTGAAAGTTGCTTTTAAACCTTAATTTAAAATGAAAAAATGTCGGTAATAAAAAAAAATTACCTTCCACTACAATTTAGAAATAACAATATGTAATACCTACATAATATATAAAGATTTGATTATTTAAATCAATACATCATCGGGTAATGGACCTAAAAATAAATGTTAGATTGTATTCATAAGTAAATAAATCTCCTAGATTATTTTTATATACTTTTCTAATACTTGGTAATCATTTCTTCCTTACTGCATTTAATAGCATTTACATACAAAATCTTAGCATCCATAAATTATGTATTCAAGAAATTCATTCCTAAAAGGGCCAGGCCAGTATAGGTCGCAAAATTACATTTAAGGCGAACAGCGCCGACAAGAAATTCATTCCTAAAAGGGCCAGGCCAGTATCGGTTGCATGCTAATATAGGACTGTGTGTAATTCTGTCTTGCTTACTCCTACTTATTGTTACTAGCCAGAAAGGGACAACAAGTGTATACGATCGAATTTGAATATTTGAAAAATTTGCTGTTTTTCATTTACTCTGGAGTTTTCTTCTCTTGAGTCGAATAACTAGTTTTAAAACATGTTATATGCAAGTAACGCATATCTGCGAGTACTGCGTTCGACTCAACTCTGTTTATGTTATCTATAATCCCTAGCACTTGGTGAGTGCACACACTATCGAAGAAAATTACTTAAAATTGGTTACGACTAAATGCGTATTTTTTAATATCATGAAGCTATTCTTATGGTCATCATTGTGATTCATTTTTGGGTTACTATTCCGTGGTGATGGACACTTTAACGCTGTTCGAAACGTGGGCTAAAGAAAGAAGAAGCGCCACAAGGCAAAATAACCCAAAAATTAGTCACAATAATAATTTGGCCGTGAAAATTTCAAATAATATCTATTATTATTGTCGTTTGAATTAAAATAATATAATATGTACCTATATGAAGAAGAAAAACGATGTGTATTCTGCAAAATTCTCATTTCCAATATATTTTATAAGTTTATTTTAATTATTACAATTAATAAAACAAGTAAGTTCGAGTTATTTCAAACTCCATCACATTTGTTGACCATTGAATCTATTGATCAGTGTCATTTTGAATTTTTGACATTACAACGGTCATCAATCAAATTATGATCAGCTGACGAAGTATACAAACATGACCGTTGTGATGGAATGTGATAGAGTTTGAAACACGTCTAAGTTAAAATCCACAAAAGTGGTTTTTTTCTTGGTATTTTGTGGTGTATGTAGTATTTTATTTTTTCTAGTGTAAACATTGAAAAGATTGCGCTTATTAAAGGATATTAAACAATTCATTACTTGAATGTGTTCATATTTATTTTTGGTGTTTGCATCCTTTAGAGTGCTATAGACAATTATTATAGTGATTTTCAAATTATGTAGCAGTTCTTTACTACCCGCTACATTTCAAGATTATTCGGAGTATGGAAACACTGAATTCTGGCAAGAAGAGGTGAGACGGCAACTCGAGCGAGCCCGAGCGGCCAGTACCAATACGGCTCCCGCCGGCTGTAGACGCAATCCCGGAAGACACAGCGAACGCTACAAACGACATTGGACGAACATTCAAGACATCGATCTTTTGGGGAAGAATGACGCAACATATTATAATCGTCTTGCTGGTCATTGCTTTCTCATCTAAATTTAACGTCATGTAAAATGATGTTTGGCGCCCTCTACTCTTTATAACAGGTCAGAATACTTTTGTCACACACACACGTTTCATGTTACTTATTCTTAATTCACTTTTCTAGTCACACCATTTAACATTGCTACCTATTATTAAAAAGTCCGATGCGGAAGGCCTTCGGTCCGACGCACACGCCCTAGGATTAAATTCAATCATGAATATTTAGAGATCTCTAGTTTGCTCTGGTTTTGTACGCTGTAGAAATAAAAATACGTTGTAATTCATAACTCTTTTATTACTACATTTTATCATCATGTTTCCTATTGTGGGATTATATCCCGTCATAATGGCGCGCAATGTGCCCTTAACCTTGAAATCTGGTTATAATTATACTTCTTTTTATAAAAATTTTTTTTTTGGCAATTTCCTTTCACAGAAGCTCTCTAACAACCCCCCCATGGATTCGAATAATTATTGGGAGAATTTTAAATTGAATTTTTTAAATTTTACGTAGAAAATTTTTGGGGAATCGTTGTGGGCAGAAATTATCTGAGTACAGTTTACAAATTACCTATAGGGGCCGTTCAAGTATTACGTAAGCAGATTTATTACAATTATTTACCCCCTCTTCCCCCTTGTCACCAAAAGTAAGCAAAGCTCTTACCCCCCCCCCCCCCCCTCCCATGCTTATGTAAAAATTGGTACCTATATGCATTTTTCTGTTAATGTATTCTGTTTTTTTATTGATTCATAAGCACCACTTAAAATAGACTTAGGATAGAGGACTTTAATGCACATAATATTGATTTAAACAAACCAAGCGAGTTCCTAAATGTATTAATTATTTGTGAGAATCCCCGAATATGTATTCGGTTTTCAAACATAGACAATGTGTGGGTTGCCAATGTGTTTCCAGTGCTGACGTAATCACTATCTCGACCCCCCCACCCCCCCATGTCATCAAAAATAAGCAAAGCAAAGACCCCCCTGCCCCCCTATAGTGCTTACATAATACTTGAACGGCCCCATATATACTTTTGAGTATTTTGTAAACGGTATTTTTTTGTACCTGTACTCACTGTACCCAGTAGTAATGAAAAGTACTCACAGGACCCACCTCTACTGTGATGGCGAGGAGCCCTCCTCGCCAAACGTAGACACTGCGAACTCCCCTCCTACAAATAAAGTCCCCTCCCCACTAGTAATGGTAGAGCCTGTGTTCTCTTTTAAAAGAACTCGAGTTCTAGGAGTGGGTTCCGGGTTCTGAGTTCTTAGGAACAAACAGAGTACTGGGTGCTGCGGACTCATATGTATATACTTAAAAAAGTATACAAAACAAAGCTACCTACATTCATTATATTCCTAAGAGTTAAGAAACTCATTTAAATTTAATTCTAATCCCGTGTCAGTCGATATTATTATTTAACTAATCTGTATCGAAAAAGAAACGCACAATCGCATATAACTCCAATACCATTGAATAATAAACAAAACTCTCGCCCACCGTAAGTTTCGTTCACAGAATCAACAGCTATATATACGTGTCACCAAATTTTACAAATTTACCAATTTTCGAATCCATAGGGGGGGAGTTAGTGAATTTGGGTGGAAATAATTCCTTAAGATATTGGGGGGACGGGGGTAGCTGGGGAGATTTCAGAGACTTCAGTACATTTTCTATCGGTATTAACTAAATTCCGTAGATTTTTCAAAATTTTCTACGAATTTCGGTAGATTTTTTTTTTTTAAATCGGTATATAATATGGCAACGCTGTCAAAGAATCAAAACCCCCTAGATTATAAGGCCGGAACACTGAATCAAATCAGCCTCCTAACTTGTATGGGAACCTTCAAAAATGTATTTCAATTTATTTTTTTAAATTAACTAAAACATTTTAAGAAGTTTAAATAAAAAGGAATAAATTGAAAAAAAATTAAAACTTTTTTTTTAGTAACTCATACAAGTTAGGAGGCTGCATTGAATGAGTTTGTGATCTAGGAGGTTTTGAAAGAACTCGGGTTTGCTCGGGTTCCAGAACTAATTCCGGCTGAATCTACTATTCATAAATATACCACTCTCCTACTCGCTCCTACTATTCCTATGCCTGCTTCCCTATCCACTTTTAGTCCAGTGATGTACACACAAAAAAAATATTTCCTTAGATTCCGGGTATACCACCTTATAAACACAAAGGAAAATATATTCCGATTCAGACAGTGCGATTTTAGTTGAACTGCAAAAATTTAAGATTTACTTCAGACGTTTCAGTTTAACTCTAACCGATTTTGATAATCAAGATGGCGTCAACTGAAATTATTCATTACTCTATAATTTACCACACTTTGCGGAACTGTTGAAATCTGCTACACTGTTGACAGGTTAAGAACATAACATTGAAAATGCACAAAATCGTCATATTTGGATTAGAAAATGGATTCTAAAAAGAGTTGAATTAGGCGCATCTAATACTATTTTGAGAGAGATGGCAGTACAGTATAAGAAGATACTGAAGAGTATCGAAATCATTAACGAAATTCGGATAAAAAATTCAGTAATGTTACCGAATTCCGCTGCACTAGTAATACGCATTTATTTATTAATAACATTATTTGCTTTCAACTTAATTACTGCTGGAAACAACAATTTTAGTCGGGGGAGATGGAAACACATTCATAAATAGGTTATTAAGTAATTTGTTTTGGATATTTAAAGAGTTTAAGCGTATTTCCTAACCTTCAAAATCAATTTAGAACGCGAATGAGAAAAATGGATCTTTAATGTATCTTTACTTTAGTATTTAAGTTGAAATCAAGTGTTATTTTTATAAAATTTTGCATGTTAAGTGTGCAGCGGAATTCGAAAACGTTACCCTCATCAAAAACGTTATTATAAAACTAAATTAGAAATGAAATTAAGATCTCTGACACGGGGAGTTTCATATTAAAGTCTCCACTCTTTTTCATTTAATTACTTTTTTATGCGAAACCGCACAAGAGCCCCAACTGCTCTCAACCATCTGAATGAGAGACTATGACATCCTCAATTGGGGTATGTTGTGAGATTGAAGGTTGTGGGGGAGGAAGGAGATGGGGCGAGGAAGGTGAAGAAGTACCTGCAAGTACCTGCCTGGTAAGTAATCGCCACGTCTGACGGAGCATTATAATTACGGAGTGGTTATACATGTTTCCATAGTATTTCTCAGAAAGTTTAATGTCAAACTTTGACAGCATTTGACAGTCGCCCCCCCGTGGTGTGCGCAATTATTTGTTTACATAAAGTTTATGTCATCGCTTTAAATTTGTATTTTTTCCTTTAAATGGTGAATTCTTTTTGAATAGTCTGTAGTATCAAAATGTTGCTGTTGCGCATTTTAGTGTCGCAGATTAAAAACAATTCGTATTTCCTCATCGGCTTGTGCCTTGGCTTGGTAGTGACTTTAAATTTCTCATCCTTGGATCAAGAATCAATATGCACTGGCAGTACTGCGAATACATTCATCAAAGAGGAAGTCATATCACAGGCTCCCACAACAGACGAATATGAGCCGAGACTAAATTTACAAAATAAACCAATGCGACCTAAAAAAGAGGCACAAATTTTACAAAGACCGCGATATTACAGCACAGAATTGGGGATCAGAGAGAAGCTATTCATCGGTGTTTTGACGTCTGAGCAAAACATTAACTATCAAGCTACAGCAATAAATAAAACGTTGGCACACTTGGCAAATAAAATAAAGTTCTTTATAACCGCCAATGTCGTCAAGAATAATCTAAATCTTACGAACATCGTTGGATTTACCGACACACGTGAGATTCTGAAACCTTTCCACGTGCTGAAGTATATCTCTGATAATTACTTGGAAGAGTTTGACTACTTTTACCTGATATCTGACGCCGGGTTTGTGAACGGCCGCAAGTTGCTGGAGGTTGTCAATGGCATCAGTGTGAGCGAGGACGTATACCTGGGCACCACGGCTGAGGAAGACAGTCACTACTGCAGTCTCGGTGAGTTGGTCCATTGAAACATGAGTGTTTATTGTTATTAATATTGATTAGGAGACGCTACTGTAAGCCCTCGATCACGTTGTGTTAACTCTTATTTTAAGCTAAGAACGCACTGGGCCCAAGTACACAATGTGTGCATTACTATGTTCCCAGACCAACTTGCAAATCGTAGTACCGCAATATTCAAAGAATTTTACGTTATAAATCACTTCGTAACGTCTTACTAAATCTATTAGTTGTTTAACGTCAAACATCACAACAAACATAACCTTAAAGGTCAAATATACTTTAAACTCGTTAGTAGGCCTTCCACCAACGCCATCTTTCTTTCACACGTCCTATGCTGATCTACACAGCGCAGATCGGCATTGGGTACGAAGCATATGATTGTGCTACATGTGACAAGTCTGTTTCAGAAGCACCTATTTTCGTAGAAAATGTATGGATTGTAAGTTGTCCAGATATCTTGGTGGATGGCACGCGACAAGTTAATAATTGAAAATTATTGATCAATGGCACACGGTGTAAACTGCATCTCATGGTGCATGCATCTACAGGATAAAAGCAGCACAATTAACATTAATATCAAAGGTAGCCACAAAGAGAGGTACAAATGCGGTAATAGCATTATTTACTGATAGAAACTGTAAATACACCTGCGTCCCATCTTGATAAGAAGAAGGCTAAGATATCTGGAAAGACATGTTGTAGAACCGGGAGACAGTCGAATACCTAACTACAACCCTGGTGAACTGACTTACTCTCAAGGGAATAAAGGTAACGATACCCTGAACACTCGTATGCGATGTACGCAATGCATTAAGATATCTCGACAACTTACAATCCATACATTTTTTACAAAAATAGGTGCTTCAGAAGCAGACTTGTCACACGCAACACAATCATATGCTTCGCACCCAATGCCGATCTACGCCCTTTAGATCGGCGTAGGACGTGTGAAAGAAAGATGGCGTTGGTGAAAGACCTACTAATGAGGTTAAGGTATATTTGACCTTTAAGGTTAAGTCTTTCATAAAAAGTTTTGCAGGATGAGCATGGAACATGGTGTGTACACCTATAAAAAACCACGTTATGAATTTAGTTAAGTGTTATGATTATCTAGATTTCTCGGACGCCATAAACTAGCAATTACTAAAGAGGTATTGATGAATTAGTTTGTTTTAAATGATTCCAGATGCAGGCATGCTGCTGAGCAATTCGGTTATCAAGAAGCTGAAGGAAAATTTGGACTGGTGCGTGAGGAACTCTTATTCCCCGGAGTACTTTGAGAACATTGGGCGCTGCGTCTCCCACAGCACTGGCCTGAGGTGCTCGCAGACTCTGCAGGTACCTTGCTACTTAATCTTGACATCGTACATACTCTTCTGTTATTCTGACTCTTGACATAAACCGATTATAGTATTTTATTCACTTGATCATGTCGTGCCTACCTCCTGCGTCCCCGACTTACTCTACCATTCTCGCACTCCTTTCTCCATTCATCCACTTTACAAATTCAAAGTTTACCTCCGAATTGAATTCTTTCCATGTTTGTACGGTCATACTTGGTGTATAATTTTAAAGGTCTGTACAAATGATTACTGTAAAGAAGGTTTGAAGCTATGATAAATGTCAAGATTTGCTCACTAATAATGCAGCTAATTATCAATAGATGTCTGTAGTCATTTTGATTTATCAATAGAGCATTGAGTAGTAACTACTTGTTTTTACCATCTGGAACCATTTTCTTTTGTTTATGATAAAGAATCAAATTTTCTTTTTTCTTATAATTTTCGAACTCAAGAGAATAACACATAAATAAACCACACACTGATTGATAACTCCGCGCTTTTTGTATAAAACAAATTGGTCATATATTTTACCATAGATGTGCTAATATTTAGATACATTTTATAAATGCGATTCGTCTACAGCACACAGCATCGACGAGGATAGAGGAAACTAAAAATATAATTCTCATTTGGAGGCTACCCCATTCACTAGCCTAAAATATTATTTTTAAAATAAAAATGTTCTAACAGCTTCTAAAAGGTTCTATCCGACAAAGTACTGTCCTGCGAAAAAGAGCTTTAAAATATCTTTCTTTACAGCTTATTTACTAAGGACAGAGCTTTGTTGTCGAAAAACAATCGAGCTGTCGTGAAAATTACTAGATATTTGAATGAAAATTGTTCTTTTCTACAACAGTATCGAATTTTGACATTTCTCCGTTTATAACACAGAAAAAAAACGCACAATCCTGGCAGGAACACGAATACGGACTGAAAAAGAAAATAGATTTAATTCTGCGGTTAAGTTAAGGCTTTTGTTTGTTACAATCAGGAGTCCTATTTTGTGTTCGAGATGTCATGAAGATTGGCAACGTGCAATTTCTCAACAAACCACTCGGCCTTTTGCTTCCGATTTCAAACTGACGGACATCTCGCTAATATCGGGTATTCAATATACACGGTGTCCGGAAACTCGTAGTACAAGCGAGAAACTGGAGAATCTACACCACATGGGGAACCCAAATAAACATAAAGTTTTTTGATTTGAGCATTTTCACAAAAAAAAAAAAAAAACAATATTTTTCAGCTATTTGTGGGTTAAAATTTTTTCGTTATTCGATGTGACGACGTCGGCGCAACGGATAGGAATTATTATTAGCCTAGGTAGGTACTCACAATAAGTAGCGATGAGCTCCAATTCACACAAACACGTCACAAAAATTATTTAAAATGTTCACTGTTAACTTCCAAGCACAGTTGGGTCCGTCTGATGATTGATTATTGCACTATTTGAATCATGTCGGAGTTAATTTTTACCTCGTCAAAGGCTTCGATGATAAGTCTCAAAATCAAAACATTAAAAACGTACAACTGTTTTCAAACAAGTCGAAGGCATCGATGATAAATCTTAAAGTATCAATATCAAAACAATAATAACGCATTTTAAAACACACAAATTTGGCCCACAATTCGCTTTTATGTTTAAATTAACAAGAAAACTTCTTAAAGCAAAATGCAATGTAAACAATATATAAACAATCCCATAAAAACGGCCACCTGCGGCGACCCATAAATCAACACTGACCTACTTACGATAGAAATGGGACATCTGCTTAGAATAATGTTCACTTTTTAAAAACTATTGTGCATCTCTTTCCTTCATATGTTAGTAGAACCCAACATACTAGAGAAAGCTATATTTTGCGAATATGTCAGAGATAGGTATGAATATTAGAAGAACAGATGTTTTAACCCCGCAGAGCAGAAATATTTACACCGGATTAAATGAAGGGTGATTTCAAAATAATGATTTAAATCCGGGTTTCTTTATTTGTTTTACTTTTAAATAGTTTTCATTAGTTGGATACTTTGATCTTCAGTAATAATTTAAGTATTTGATTAAAAAAAAATCAACTTCTGACTCGATTTACTCGAAAACGAAAGCTCAAATCAAAAAAAAATTATACTACAAAATCGACTCCAAATGTGATGTAGATTCACCAGTTTCCCGCTTGTACTACGAGTTTCCGGACACCGTGTATTTCAATCTGCTCCACGACCATTCCTGAAACAGTCTCTCTTAAACTTAAATAGATCGGAAACTTATGTATTATGTCAAATTGAAATTGAAATCTGTACAGCCTTTAACCCTACACTCAACTTTAGGAATTGACATTTTCAGCAGATATTCAAAATATTCATATTGACTTTTACTTCGGCTTCGGGATCACAAAAAAAATGCACAAAAAACGACAAGACATAAAAACAAAAGATTTCAAACCACCATAGATATTCCACTCAGCCAGCACAACAGTTTTTCCATGGACATTCAGAGTTTTTCATTGGTGGATGTGGTTAGTCGATTGTGTGACCGTATCTTTTCTTTGGATCCAATTTTCAATCGGAGGTATACATCGGAAAATAAATGTGATTGACCTGTTGGAACAATGCGTTTATTTAACACATGGTTTTACAATACATACACCTCTGCGATCTAATTAACAAAACGAGTACACATCTTGTGATAATAACTTCACAAGTTTATTGTATTTTATGCTTTATTTTTTTAATCTTTTTTATTTAAGTTATACTGTTGTTTTAAATTTATTTTATTATCTTTATATAAAAGCCCAGTAGGGCGTTAATAAATAAATTTATACAGCATTCAGTTTACTTTCATCCTTCATCTGCCAGTTCCATGGCTCAGTGCCATACATCCGGGTTGGTATCAACACTCCATTATGTACTGCCAGCCTCGTTTGTTTGACTACTTTTTATTAGCGATTACCGCTGTACTAGACACTCATGCCAGTGATATTGATTACAAATTACCGGCTTCTCGAGGGTAAGGATTTGCAAATAAAACGCAGACTGTATGTACGACTATCGTTGGACAACTGACTGATTGGTCAGTCGCTTTCCCATTTATTGGAAGAAAAGTGTACAGTGTCTTTACCTGTTAATATGGTTAGTTATTCTTCTCTCTAAACAGGAATGTATAAGAGCCCAATGTGTCAAAAATTAATTACTATAATCCCACGGTTTTGTTGTGCGTATAAATCAACCTGTAAAAGCTACATGACACATGCACGGTGAAAAGAACTGTTGCGAAGGTTGTAGATGTGTTCGGTGTTGAAGGTAAACCATGTAATATTTTACAATAGATTTTTGGGGATCTGGTGAGAGGCACGAAATGAAAGACGTGTCGTGAAGGTCACAGTGTTTATTTGTGAGTCAGGTAGCCGTGATGAGATGACTTAGGACTGATGTTGTATTCTCCGGATGCAGGCTGTGATGGCTGGTCAAGCGCGGGTCAGTGAGTCGACGCCGGGCGCTGGTGACCGGACTCGTTGACGGTCAGGCACTGGCGATCTTGGGGATCAGGTACTCCAGTGCTGACGGGAAGGCCGAAGGTGCGGTGGACCTCGTAGGCGGTTGAGCGGGAGGTGCGTAGACCAGTGAGGATGCTGCGTGTCCTCGTGGTGGTCATGGTGCATGGATGAAGCGCTGGTCAGATGCGCTGAAACCAGGGTGCTATGATCCGTGTAGCGCTGGCCAGGGACGGTGGCCAAGGCGCTAGGATGATGTCCCAATCGAGTCCATAGTTGAAACCGGGCGGAGCCGGGAATATCGTCTTGCGCGGGGGCGCGAGGCGTGCCGGTTGTCACTCGCGAGACTTGCAAATTGTTGACGGCAGATTGATGACTGACTGACTGCTCGCTACGTCGGGCTTATTTATACTGTACAGCCGACGGCAACAGTAGGTTGGTGAATTCGCAAATAAATCGGAGCCACTCGCTCTGTCTGGGCCTTTCGGGAACTTTCGGCGGCGCTGCAATTACGCATAGGCGATAGGCTAGAACCTTCTAGCGGGTTGGCGTGATGTGCCAGACTTGCTCACAACGTATTATCGTAGGTAGGTCGCGTTGTTTACGATTAGCTCGGTAGTATCGGTAGTAATTTGCAAGTACCTTAGTAGGTCGAGCTGTTTATTATTAATAAGACAATTCTGGATTGTTCTCTCAACAACACAGATTTATTACAGTAAGGATTATTTAATAAATCGCGGCGCGAAAGGAGTAAGTTATTTTGATTAGCGCGTTAAAACGTAGCGCGTAGTAGACTGACTGAATACCTTCCCGCTGTCGCTTATATAAGGTGCCAATATGATTCAAGTTGTACCTAAGAACGTCCCTGAAGATTCTAGTTGCTATGTCTACAAACTTTGCCACCCGTAACGCTGAGCAACGGCCGAAATTTCCAGTATGTTCTATGACAGCCTAGGTACCTTAGCGCTTGGCACTGTGTACTAAGTAGTACTTGACACCGTTCGACTCGAGAGTGACCTTATTAAAGACGGGTCATCGTAGAAATATATGAAATAATATATGAAAATATAACTTCCTTAATTATTTCAATTGTAACATTTTAGGCATGTTTAAATTCCTGCTGTCTTATTCAGTCGTGTGGAGATTCCTGTTTTTACACTTAAATTAACAATTTAATAGAGATTTCGTATTGTTTTCCAGGAGCAGCATCTGACCAGCTACAAGCTGCCCAGTGACTGGCAACTGGACCGAGATCTGAAGACAGTCATTGAGAAAGATGATGCCTTCAACAAGGCCGTGTCGGTCTATCCCCTCAAGAGATACTCAGACTTCTACACTCTGCAGATGTATTTTGCTCGGGTAAGAACTAACTGTCAGTTTTTGGATTGATTTGATTGATAGAGCACTTGCTAATAGGCAATAAGCAAAAGGTACTGAGTTAGTGGCGAGATTGGTTTCCATTCAAATCTACATTGAAGGCATTTGTAGTGTATACTATCTACGACAGCTTTACCAATAAACATGTTTTAAATTTTACGTAACCTGGTAAACGACCATTTATGTATTGTAAACACTCAGTGTTAGGTTGGACACAATTACGAGGTACTCAAATATAAAAATGAGGTGAGGTGTGAAAGAGCGAAAAGGAGCTTAAATCTTTTAAATATATTTTCCCCAGAATCGATTTTTCGTAGGCTAGAGAATTGCAGAGAAAAAATTTCCCCCGAATATTTAAAATATTTCTGGAAAAACAGCTCTAATACAAAAATGTAGTAATGTAGTGCCAATACACAAACACCTCATCACATCTCACCACACCTTACCACACCTCACCACACCTTACCACACCTCACCACCCCACCACCTCAAAACATTTATAGTGATATAATTTTTTTATTTTAACCGCTAAGGTTTTTTAATAAAGGGTATTTTTTTTAAAATCAGTTTTTTTAAAATGTTTTATTCAATGTTTATACATTTTTCAATTAAAATATAAATAAGAACGAAATAAGCAGCCCAAAAACACGACCGATCTCAACTGCAGGCAAATTCAAGTAAGAGTAAAATACATGGCTAACTTTCACGAGCGTTACTCGTGTTAGCTAAAAATAAAACGCTGCAAGTCGAAACCGGCCAGCGTCACTCGGCCTAGCAGAAATTGGAACGCATTTAGCGCGCGAGCTTGACTCGTTTAAAAGCATGAAGCATTTAATACAAAACCTTTTGTAGTGATACAAAGAAAAAGAGGTAGCGAGACATTTAATGTGATGCGTGTGTATATTGGTAGTGGATTTTGTATTAAGTACTCAACGCTACTTCAAACACCTGCTACATGTGTATTATGTACTACTGTAACAATAATGTGTTTTATGTTTTGACATCCTGGAATGATTATCATACAATAGAACCTATTAACCATCTTTCAATATACATTATTGTACTGTTTTTTTTTTCTATATGGCGTTCTGTGGAATATACCCCCCGTGTGTATACTGATTTAAGTATATTATCTTGTAATATAATGGAACACTGGAAGAATGGAATACTTTTCTAATTTCTTAATCATAATAATAATTTCTTTGACAACTTGAATTCCAGCTTCACCTAGAAGCCACCCAAAGCATGATAGCTTCCCTGGCGCAGACCCTGAGCAGGGCGGGGGCTCCATGGCCCGCAGGAGCCCGCGAGGACCCCACGCTGCCCGCCCCTGCGCCCCCTGACAGGTTCCACCAGCCTGTATACACGGCTATCACCGCAAACTTCTCCCTCATGCCTAACGACTTCTCCAATGTGCTGCCGCATTCGCACGCTGATAAGAAAGATATTGACGTAAGTATTAATTTGTAATGAAGACTTCTGGCTTCACATAGCTGCGACCCAAATTATATAGCATCCCTGGCCGACCCTGAACAATCTCATCACCTCCAAGCCTCCTACCCCGACCTCTGGTTGCGTTGCGAGAAAGCTCTGGCTTTTTGTTGGACTGCCTATGCGTCCTATCTTTTTCCGGTCTAGGAGCGGCTCGAAAGGGCTTCTTAGGGAGTGAGGGTGAAGCCTTTCTCACCGACCTTGCCATTTGTGAGGCAGAGGGTTGAGTTTGACGGGTATAGGAAGAGGACGCGCCACCGAATACCTTATCTTGTCGCCCATTTGCCACGATAAAGGCCGATGGTTCCTCTTTATTAAAATGTCTGGAACTTGGCGGGATCCTGGCGAGGCCTTCCTTGATAAACAGGTCCCTTCCTCCTTCCAACAGGGCCTTTCGCGTATTTTGAAGGTACTCTGTTCGCCTTCCACAAACAATTTATAGGATATCATCCATGGTCCTACTGTATGTGGTTTCCTTGGCAAACATCCCTTGAATCTTTTCGAACAGGGTCAAACAGGTGCCAGGTTTGGCTACCCAGTTTACCAGCACGTGCATATTTTCTTCTAACTGACTCGACATTTGCAACAGAATGGTGTTGGAGAGAGCTCCCAGGGAACAATCCTGCGATCGAAACAACCTCCGGTTCTACGAAGGCGGGCATGGCGGTATAAACTTTCTGGGTTTCGATATAACGAACCTGCAACCATTCCTCCGAGTTAAAGTACCGAAATGCCAAAATAACTCCCACCCTTCTCGTATCTGCTTTCAGAGTCGGTGATTCTTTCATCACAGTACTCGGGTTCCCGAACTCCACAATGTTCTTCTGGGCGGCTAGGCTGGCGGGTAGTTCTATAAATCCCGTTACCTCTCACCGAGTATCTCCCGCAGGGGCTTTTTTCTCCGAGACAACTTCGTTTTCTACCCGATTCCCGACAGAGCTTCCGTCAGGACTGACAGCTGTTGCTTCAGGCATTCGACTCGCGGGTACCGATATGTGTAACACTTTAGACCGGCCGAGGAATCCGAATCCTCACGTGGTAGTGTCGCTTCCGGGAATCTCACGTTTGGTCAGTACTTTCGACCGACACTGCGTCATTCTTTTCAATGTCATTTATTTTCAAGAAACAAACCCTAAACTGACAGTCAATTTCTTGGAAACGTTTCTGCCACAGTTTTTTTTTTTATTAACGACAATTATAATTACAAAGTTAAGTATATTATTCGCAGTCCTCCTCACTAGGTATTCCTGTTCCGAGGCGGACTGTAGGTTTTTGTATAGGTGTAGATCGTGATTTCCTTGTTAATTTCTACAAAAAAAAATTTAAAAATTGTCTTCACATTTGTTCAGTTCATAATTTTATTGATTTCCTCATCTTCATGTTTACTTAGCCATAATTTGATGTCGTTTTTAAATTTTTGTGTCTCCGTTGTGTTTTTGAGTTCAATTGGGAGGGCATTATATAGTTTTGTAGCATGGAAATGATGATTTTTCTGGCCAAAAGACGTATTTAATTTTGGGATGTTCAATAGTTTTGAGGATTTCTTCCTTGTAATATAGTTGTGTTGGTCAGCAGGGTACTCATATTTTTCTGTAAATTTGATTAGAGCATTTTTTGAGTATAGTTTTATTATACTGAACACTTTAAATTTTTTTTAAATGTCTTTTGATGGAGTTCTTATGGGTACTTTAAGGATTACTTTTATTATTGCTTTTTGAGTTTTAATAAGCTGCTTCATGTGGATGTTTGAGGCAGATCCCCATCCAATAATCCCATATTCTATGCGTGATTGACAGAGAGCATAGTATACCTTATATAAATCATTTATACTTAGTATATTGCGTATATTCTATGTTTATATTGAAATGGGTAGGGAATAAACTATAATTTTTGATATTTTCGTAGAAAGCAATCATTTTGTGGTTTAACATTTTAATGAAATAAAAACAATATTTTTTATTATTTTTTTGGTAAACTAATGTTTTTAAGACAAGATTTTTTATGCATAGCACAAAGGGTAACAATTATTTTATAAGCAATAATTATTAGCCTGAAACACTCATCCACATTGAAAAATCTCCTGATAAAAGATACATGACGCCAACGGGACTCGAACCCGTGTCCCTTCGATTTCCAGGGACTTTTCAAGGATTCCCATTTAGGGACACGGGTTCGAGTCCCGTTGGCGTCATGTATCTTTTATCAGGAGATTTTTCAATGTGGATGAGTGTTTCAGGCGAATAATTATTGCTTGTAAAATAATTGTTACAATATTTTTTGTTTAAAACCACGAATTTTTATTAATTTTAAGACCGACCGGTTTCGCTACACTCGAGCATCGTCAGGGTACAAAATTAAACTAATCAATAGACATCGGATTATATGCATTTGCATATTTGCATATAACTCTCTAATTACGACGTTAATGCATATTTCAGCCTTTTTTCCCAAATCGTGCATATTTCGTTTAATAGCGGGAGGTATCATCTACGTATAGGGAGCTAGGAGACTTGGTTGCCTGTAAAATCCTAGAAAAAAACAAATCATTCAACTGTTGCTCGTTTCATAAATGATTCCATAAGATCTTTGTTTCCCGATTGTTCTGTGGATGAAAAAATTTGCATGTTTGTTTCTGATGCTGCGCCATACATGGTGAAAGCTGGGCAACTTTTTATCCAAATTTACTACACATTACCTGCTTAGCTCACGGGTTTCATCGCCTTGCAGAAGAGATACGGCAAGAGTATGGGAATGTTAATAAATTGATTTCCTCTACAAAAAAAGTGTTTTTAAAAGCACCGTCGCGTGTGCAGTCTTATAAAGAGCAATTGCCAAATCTAGCGTTGCCGCCAGAACCCATAATTACTCGATGGGGTACTTGGCTAAATGCAGTATTATTCTATGCTGAAAATTTTGAGGCCGTAAAACAAGTAGTTGGGCAATTTGACAGTACTGAGGCCATTGCAATTCATTCAAGCAAGCTAGCATTTGAAGACGCATCCATTAAAAAGAATATCGCCCTCATCTCAACACATTTCCACAAGTTACCAGATACCATAAAAAAATTTGAAACAAAAAACCTTCCTCTAATTAAAGCAATAGAAATACTGGAAACAATGATCGAACTCGCCAACGCCCTTACTAATTCAATATCAGAAAAGATTCGTAAAAAGTTAGACTCTATTTTGCTTAAAAACCCGAGTCTTGAAGATATGAAGAACATTAATGCCTACATCAACGGCACAGGTCATACCCTGCCTAAACAGGTATCTCCAGAAAAGGCGCCAAATTTTAAATTTTGTCCAATGACGTCAGTTGACGTAGAGAGGTCGTTTTCGGCGTACAAATTAATACTGGGTGACAAACGTCACAAATTTGAGCTCGAAAATTTGGAAAAATACTTAGTTGTATATTGTCACAAAAACTATGCATAATTTTAAGAATATTTCGCTGTTTTTGTACGGTCTTTAATTAAAATATATAAAAATATAAATGGTTTTTTGATTTTGCATTGTGCATATTTTGGGCAAATCAAGAGTTTTTAGTGCATATTTCGGCCTTTTTTAGTGCATATTTGCATGCATATTTTGGCACTTTGTTAGTGCATATAATCCGATGTCTACTAATCAATAATACAAAATGTGTCATTATATATACATACATACAGAGGGAGATAGAAAGTAAAACCAAAATGAAACAACAATGTATTAAAAGAAAACTACACTAATATACACTAATTGTTAGAAAACTACGCTAATATACACTAATTGTTTTCTTTTAATATATTGTTGTTTCATTTTGGTTTTACTTTCTATCTCCCTCTGTATGTATATATAATGACACATTTTGTATTATTGATTAGTTTAATTTTGTACCCTGACGATGCTCGAGTGTAGCGAAACAGGTCGGTCTTAAAATTAATAAAAATTCGTGGTTTTAAACAAAAAATATTGTTTTTATTTCATTATAATTTTTGACTTAAAATTGGTTTTTAAGCACAGCGTAAAAACAAAACGAACTTTCGGTGCGAAAAAACAGCATCGTATGAACATAAACATCACGTGACCTGAAATGCGCATCACTACAGTGTTGCTAGTAGAGAGAGAAAGTGTGACAAGTCAAATAAAAGGGCAAATATAGGGAATAAACGCCCGCGAAACGTAAATGAAATTGGCGAAAGAGCAAGCTCTCTCATAATGGATTCCAGGCATCGATACGGAACACAAAATATAAATAGTTCGGATAAAGTAGCTACAAAAAGTATCAAAAAAGGATCCTTAATCAGGTAACCTAAGATAGGAAAGACAAAGCATCAACTGATTTTTTCTTTTAGCAGGTTTTGGGAATATCTGTCGAGGACTTTCCCCACTGTCCCCCTTTGAAGAACCGCCACTGCTTGAATCATTGAGTATCGGATACTTGCTTATCCCTGTAGAATAAGGGTCTAAGAGTGAACTTTTTGTGGCTAATTTGAGAAAAGTTTTCCTCCATATCTAACTCTGATTTCCCTTCAATAACAAACAAATCTTTCACCTTTTTCTAAAGATTTCAGTGGAGGGGAGCACTCAAATAAGTCTATAATACCATCTGGTTATAATATATATTCTTTTATTTTTCAGTATATCATCAACGCGGCAACCTTGAAAGTGCAAAATGAGAATCCTAACCTCAAATACCACTCATTAGTATACGGCTACAAGCACTTCGACCCATCCAGAGGTATGAGCTATATCCTGGACATGAACTTCCAAGATACCGACCCTTCAAATGGCGACGGCAAGCTGGTCCTGAAGCGCATGGAGGTGTTCAAGCCGCTGGGCAAGGCTTCAGTGTTGGCAGTGCCGTACGTGACGGAGAATACGAGGATCGTGCTGGTGTTGCCGGTGTGGGAGTACGAAGTCGCGGCGGCCCTAGAGTTTATTAAACATTACGAAGTAACGTGTATGGATAGAAAGGATAAGGTCTATCTGCTCTTGGTGAGTTTATTTATTTTTATGTGAATGTGTTGGATAGAAAAGGAGGTGGCAAAAGGAAGGTCGGAAAGTATCCGGATATTCAGATTTGGTCACCAAACACGGCTGAAGCCATTTAAGCAACATTTGAAGCATTGTATTAGAAGAATTATAATACAATTCCTGTGATACAGCAACCAAGTTCTTGAGGCCTCATTTCGGGCAGCATTTTTCTAAAATCATTCTTAACCTTTCAGGTGCTTCTCTACTCTGCCGATACTCCAAGCAAAGGTCCCGAGGACATGTTTGGCCAAATCAAAACAATAAGTCTGGAGCTGTCGCAGAAGTACCGCATCGAGGGTCTGAAGATAGGCTGGGTGTCCATTCGGCTGCCAATCATCGGCACCCCCGGGTACGCGGGGCCCCCGAGGAGCGTGGGGACACCCGGGGGACTGCTGAGCATCGCCATCTCCGACCTGGCCCTGCGGAAGGTGCCCCCCGAAAGTTTGGTTCTGATGGGACGGCCGCACATGGAGATTAAACCAGATTTCTTGAATAGGGTAAAAATATTTAAAAACTATGTACAGATGTATTTTCTCACACACTTATAAGTGTTCAGCTGTGTTGTGCACACCGAATTCATACATTTTTATGTAAGGTCCTAAGACACTTCCTTGCGGTACACCATATTTTATTGGGAGAGGTTTACTTTTATGCTTTTCAATTTTAACACACTGTGTACATTCTGACATGTAACTTATTAGCAGGTTTAAAGTTGTGTTTGACATCCCGATTTTTTTTAGCTTCTTGAAAAGGATTTTATGTATCAAAGGCCTTTTGTAGGTCTATAAATATCGCCAAAGATTTATTTCCCCCGTCTAAACTTTTCGTGATCGTATTTATGATATCATCTATGGCGTCGTTAGTACTCAGGTTTTGTCTAAAACCATACTGAGTTTTCGATAATAGGTCTTCTTAGATCTTCTAGGTACTTCATAAGTTGTATTTTTAGCACTTTTTTCAATATTTTAGAAAAGGTACTTAACAAACGGATTTCAATCTTTACATTAGTAAAGGTATTAAAGGTATTTCAATGTAAGATATTCGGAGGAACTAGCATCATTGATCGTTTTGGCACCGGTGTAACACACCAAACATTTGTGCATGGTTGACATTTGTTTCTACGACTACGACGAGAACAACACAACTTCAACACCTCAGCTGTGGAATTATTTTTCGACCTCTGTGTTTTCTTCCTTGTACAACATGGATCTCTTCTAGATACATGTTCACTCCTTCCTCTCCTCTAAAGACCCTCCACATAGCATCCTCAAAACTAATAAAATGGTTGGATGGAAAAACTGTTAAACAGCAAGTCTGTTTCGGCTTTTTATGAAATTGTGATCAGTTAAAAAGTTTGTATAACAATATGACCATTACTTTTTATGAAATTGTGATCAGTTAAAAACTTTGTATAACAATATGACCATTACTTTTTATGAAATTGTGATCAGTTAAAAAGTTTGTATAACAATATGACCATTACTTTTTATGAAATTGTGATCAGTTAAAAACTTTGTATAACAATATGACCATTACTTTTTATGAAATTGTGATCAGTTAAAAAGTTTGTATAACAATATGACCATTACGTTTGTCAGCTGATACAATTTGTTCAAAAGCTGAAACACACCAAGAATCTATGTTTTAAAATGGGCCATTCAAATGTCAAAACAAAAAAAAGTGTTGCTGATTGATGAATAATGAAGACGTAAAATGTGACCAAAGCCACCTTTTATTTATGTGATATATGTTATTTTTTGTTTGTTTGGCTTATCCAGGTTCGGATGAACAGTATCCAAGGGTACCAGGTATTCAGCCCGCTGGGTTTCCAGCGCTACCACCCATCCTTGGCCAGCGGGCTCGCACCCAGCAAGATGGCGGGCAGGTTCGCACCCTGGGACTACGCAGTGATGGCTTTCTACAGCCGGGACTATATCAACGGTTAGAATATTACTTCTCTCTTTTTACCTGCAGCCAACTTCAATCTAGTTTTTTTTGCTGTTCTGTTTTGTTTTAATTAAGACAAACATTCTCAGAGCCAAGACGAAGCAAGAAGAGACCAGAAGAGGCAAGAAAATTACAGAAGAGAGAAACAGGAAGCAAGCAGAAATGAAAATCAATTCTCAATCAATTCATCCCAAATTCCAAAACAGTAGAACCCCGTTAATTGGAACCCTGACAATTCGAAAAAACACGTAATTGTAAATTTTCGCCAAAAAAATACCCCCAGAAATTTTTTTTCATACAAAATGATTTTTTAATTCGAAATTTATTTTGTCCACACATAAAAATTTGTGGTGTAAATCGAAAATATTCGACTTTTGCAAAAATAAATAAAATTCCGTAAATCTAAATCTCAAAGACAGCCATGGCGGTGGCGCCGAAAAATGTATGTTTACGTGGTAATACATCTCCTAATTAGTATTATTATTTTGTAAATCTGAATCGATTTACACTGGAATGACGTATTTTTTCGAATTTATTTTTAATATCCAAGTTTGAAGGGCTGAGAAAATTCGTTTTACACGGAAATATGTCGTAATTTTACGAATTTACACCAAATATATGTGTTTAAAAGGCCGACCGCGACGAAAATCTGCCGAGAACATTCAATTTACGCGGAAATATACCATATTTTTACGAATTTACATCAAATATCCGAATTTAAAGGGCCGGCTGCGATATTTCAATTTACCCGGAAATATTTGGTATTTTTATGAATTTCCGTCGAATAACTGAACGGAAAGTGCCGACCGCGACGAAAATCGGCGGCGAAATTTCAATTTATGCGGAAATTCAACATATTGTTACGAATATATAAGTTTAAAAGGCCGGCTGCGACGGAAATCGGCTGCGAAATCTCGATTTATATATAGTATTTTTACGAATTACTTACGAATAACTGAACTTGAAGAGTCGACTTAAACGGGAATAATTTGTATTTTTACGAATGTACTCCAAAGATACTACCTGAATTAGAAGGGGCAGCCGAGAAACTTGATTTTCGGCGTTTTTTTTTCATAAAATTTCGAATTACGTAGGAAATCGTCAATTCGATTTTTGTTGTTCGACTGTATTTGATTATTAGGTTGCTATGTATTTTGCCGCCAATCCTGGGAAAACTTCCTTTCAAATAGAGTAGTGGATGCATGGATCAAACTTCCACAACATGTCATCCATTCTACTAACATAAACCTATTTAATACTCGATAGGATTCTTATTTGGAGAGAAGAAAGGGTTAACTAATTTTAAAATTTAAAACAACTTAATTACTGTTAAACTTATTGAGAAATGACGAGCTTATTGAGAATAACCCTGCTCGTTAAATAACAATAATGTATACATATCTAATAAACTACAACCTCCTTCTACTCCATAGAGCGCATGTTCCAACTCATAAGGCGTGGTACATTTGTATTGTATTGTATCAAAAAATATTAAATTGCCACAACAGATTACGCGTTTCGTCATACGCGATAATACAATGATATCTCCACTGGGACTGAGAAATCAGAGCTCCAATTTCCGCAGTCGACCGAACTCTATACCTCGACACCTCACAATTTTCTATAATGATAGCTTTTTGCTTCTAACAAATATTTATAGATATATTTTTCACTGATTATACAATAAACTATTACGTATTCATCTTACAAAATTCCCGAGCAACCTTAATCAAGGGGTATAGGCACCGCTCCGGGTACCATCAATTGGATAATCAACACCTCTGCCCGTAGGTCACCCCAAGTTGTTCGCTATGTTTAATGATTAATCAGTATTAATCTTACGCTCGTAACGGCAGCCCGCACGGTACTGTCTTCGCGCTCTCGTTACACCGCAACGTAACACTTTCATGACGGTAGAAGAGTTGTTGAATACGCTAAAAAATGAAGTTCAAAAAATACAAACCGTTAAAGACTCGAAAACCAAAACTAATATCGAAAAAATTATTATTGATCTTGACAATGAAGTGAAATCTGAAATATTAAAAATGCAACAACAAATAATTCAACTACAAGACAAACTTATCGAAAAAAACGACCAACTGGTGGGAAACTTTGAAAAAATAATGAAAAGCGCATCAACACCATCCTATGCACAGGTATTATCAACAACCAAAGTCACTCCTCGAGAAGAAGAGAGATTCTCAATCATCATTTCGTCGACCAAAAATAATGCTAAAGCAGAAGAAATTGAAAAGATAATAAAAAAAGAAATAAATTTAAGCAACATAAAGATAGGAATAAATGGTTTGAGAAAAACAAAAGAAGAAAAAATAATAATATCATGCCCAAAAAAGGAATATGCAAATACCTTAACCGCCGAAATAAAAAAAACTGAATACCGATTTGGTGGTAAATGAAATTCAAAAGAAAAGACCAAAAGTAATAATAAAAGGATTAAAATCCAATCTTACTGAAGACGAAATAGTTTGCGGAATAATTACCCAGAACGAAGGAATTGAAGATGTTTACAAGGAAAGTGAAGACAACAAAATCACACTTATAACGGAGATAAAAAACACAAACATAAACGAAAAGCAGCGCCAGTTCACTAGCTACATCATGGAAACTAGTGGCAAAATGCGAAAAAGTCTCCTTGCACTCGGTAAACTAAATATACAGTTTCAACGAGTAAAAATTGAAGATTGCGATCCACTGACTCAATGTTTTCATTGCTGTATGTTCATGCATACGGCTAAAAGATGCCTACACCGAACCAGCCCTCCAATTTGCCCACACTGCATGGGCGATCACATCCTTACAAAATGTCCGGGAAGAGAAAAAACAGTACCAGCATGTGTAAACTGCACCAGACAAAATTCTAAATATGGAGAAAAAAACACCACGGACCACGCAGCCAACAGTATTAGGTGCAACTATAGAAACAAAATGCTGAAAATTGCGAGGGATCGCATCGATTACGACTAATGATGCATATTATTAATTACAAGTGTAACGAAAACCTAAATAATATGCACAATATTTCAAAAAAATATTACGTAAAGCCCGCCCGCAAAGTGTTAACACGCAGTGATAATGTACAAGCCAACACATATAATATTATAATTGCAAATGTGAAGTGTATTCCCAGCGCCAACATTATTGTTAATTTTATTACTACCTCAAAATGAACGACTTTATAATAAACGCAATAGATAATTCATATAAAATAGACGAAAGGATTTTTGACACGGTAAATAATACAAACGATTTTATAGATATAAAACCTACAGCCAGCCTAATAATAATACACATGAATGTTAGATCTTTGGAAAAAAATTTCGAAGAATTTCTAATAACTATTAAACAATTAAATAGACTTGACTGTATAATATTATCAGAAACGCATTCATCGAGTGAAATTAATTATAATATACCGGGTTACTCGTACTATGCAACAAAATATAAAATTAACAGAAATAGCGGCGTCGCCATATTTGTATCAAATATTTACGCTGTCACACGTGTAAATGAAATAATGGTGAATAATGTCAATTTATTAAACTTGGAGATAAATTTTATGAATTATTCATTTAATATCATTGCTATTTATCGGACACACTCTTCTGCTATAACCACATACATAGAAGAATTAAAAAAAATATTACAACATCATAGAAACAAAAAAACAATACTCATCGGAGATATTAACTTAAATATCGCTAATGACTACTCCTCTAACGATAAAGATAACTATTTAAATATGTTAGCAGAATTAAATTACATTTCATGTATAAATTCATACACCAGAAACATTATCGGACAACGACCATCTTGTATCGATCACATATTCACAAACACCAAAGATATACAAAATATATCATCTGCGGTAATTAAAACATCTGTAACGGATCATTTTGCATGTATATTTAAATATGACTACAAACATCAAAACCTCTCATTACCAACCACAACGGCCGTTAATAATACTGATAAATACAACTATAGTATTAATATAAATTCTCTCACTAAAATATTAAGTAATGAAAAAGAATGGCAAGAAATATATCAATGTAACGATGTAGAAGAATGCTGCAAAATATTTGATAAAAAACTGAGTTTTCACATAAATGCTTGTAGAAATATTAAATCTAACAAAACATCTTCAAAACTAAAGCCAATCAAACCATGGATAACTCACGGATTAATCATCTCAATTAGACACAAAGAAACACTCTACAAAGAATATACAAAACAACCGGAAAATATAACATTACAAAAACATTTCAAAGCTTATAAAAAAAAACTTACATATCTAATAAAAAACACAAAGGATGACTACTACAAACAAAAACTTGAATTATCTGGAAATGACAGTAAAAGGATTTGGTCCATCATAAATGAAATTGTCGATAAAAAACATTTAAAAAATAAAACAATCAACAATGTAAATCATAATGATTCAAAAATCTGCTGTAAAGATAAACCTCTAGAAGCCGCAAATGTATTTAACAATTTTTTTGCTAATGTAGGAAAAAACCTCGGTAAAAAAATCCAACAAGGCCTTACCCCAAATGACCCAAATACTACAGTAAATAATGAGCATAAATTTGAATTATTTCAACCAACAACACCAGAAGAAATTGAACAAATTATTACAAGTATGAAAGGAGGTTCTGCCCCTGGTTTTGATGGGGTCACAATACAAACACTGAAATGTATAAAATCACAAGTATCAAAACCATTAACTCATATAATCAATACATGTTTTCAAAGCGGAGTTTTTCCATCCATGTACAAACAATCTGTAATTATACCAATATTTAAAACCGGCAATCCGGAAGAACCAACCAATTACCGCCCTATTTCTTTACTATCAAACATTGCAAAAATATTTGAAAAAATTGCCAAAAAAAGAATAACTCAGTTCATAAAGATTAATAATATAATTCACGAAAATCAGTTTGGATTCATGGAAAACAAAAGCACAAAAGACGCCATTGCTAAATTATCTAGTACCATACAAGACGCTTTAGACAAATCATTAAAATGTGTTGGTATTTTTGTTGATCTCCAAAAAGCCTTCGACAGCATATCTCATGTCAAACTAATACAAAAATTAAAGATCGTAGGTTTTAATGACACAGCATTAAGTTGGCTAAAAAGTTATCTTCACCAAAGAACACAAGTTGTAAAAATTAATCACGCATCTAGTCTACCACTCACAAGTGATTTTGGGATACCACAAGGTACTGTTTTGGGTCCTTTACTTTTTATCATGTACGTAAACGATATTTTCAAACAAAACCTCAGTGGAACAGTTATATCTTACGCAGATGATACAATTATCATAATTAAAGGTAATGACTGGAAAATTGTAAATGAAAATGCAAATAATGACATCCAAATCCTAAAAAACTGGTTCGATACAAATCTACTTACAATTAACGCAAAAAAAACAGTTTATACACCTTTCACAATAAATAAATTCAAAACTAACCCCAACATTCATATAATAATACACAACAAAAAATGTAACAAAGATGTTTGTAATAAATCATGTACCATACTAAACCAAACAACTGAAATAAAATACCTCGGTGTAATTGTAGACCAACATATGAAATGGAACAGACACATATGTGAACTTGTTAAACGCATTAGAAAATGTATCTATATATTCATTAGATTAAGAAATGTTCTCAAGATAAACAACCTGAAAAAAGTCTATTACGCACTAGTCCAATCATTACTTCAGTATGGAATCATTGGGTGGGGAGGTGCATATGAAAAATTTTGAAGCTCTGTTAAAGTGGTACAAAAACTAATTATCAAAGTAATTTTGAAAAAAAAACCAACTTTCTCTTCAGCATCATTGTTCAAAATTTTCGAAGTACCAAAAATTGAAGACCTCTATAAAAAAGATGCAATAATACAAATATATAAAGAAACTGTAGTAAAAAAACTTAAATTTAACTCATCCTTAAGGCATAATTTTAACATCCAAATTCCTCTATTTTCAACACAACAAATGCACAATAACTACATTTACAAAGGCATAAGATATTTTAATAGTCTTCCCGAAGAAGTGAAAAAAATACCAGATTTTATTTTATTCAAAAAGAAGGTCAAATTTATCTTAAAAAAAAATTAATATCACCTATCAAATGTTATAACTTCAATTCATGTTACAACCAAAATTAACGTCACAATCCTCTTTTAAGTTTATATTTATTGTACTGTAATAATGTTAATTACTGATATATACATGAAATAATTGTCAAATAACTCCTACGCCAAGCTCAAGAGCTAGCACTCTTAATTGGAGTAGAATTTCAACAACATATGTTTTACACTATTACTTATTATTACCTAATTTTATGTACAATGTAACAATGTTATAAGTTAAACAATAAAAAAATAAATAAAAAAAAAATTTAGCAGGGGTGCCCAGGTTCGTGGAGTGAGGTATATCCAGATTTTTGCGGCGGATGCATCTGTCCAACAACTACATGGCGGGCCGGATTAGGAGAGGCCGGTTGAGGGAGACCCTTTCACCTCTGCTGGACTCTCTCGACCGCATCGCCTAGCACCGCACTGGCCTGCAATTCTGGAGTTAAACGATCAATCGTTTTCTTATGCGCGTGAAAAAAAGTGAAAAACTACTAGTCGTCGCGACTAACTTTTTCGAATGTTTCAATTTTACGTATTCTTGAGCGTCGAACGGTCGAAGTTGGTAGAAGAGATGATTATATTGGCACCCCTGTGAATATTGTCTATGTTCCTGATGTTTTTGGGATTTCTATGGTGTGACTGTCAAACAGACAACAGTTATTCGTTATTCAAAACAGAAATGGCTGCGGGACATATTACAAATTGCCAAAAGCAACTCTTAATTGAGCTTGTAAGCTCCGATAAAGACTTAGTAAGTGGGAAATTTTCACCCACTTTTACATTTGCAGAATCCGCGCGGTAAAACAAAAATTGACAGCTAGACTAGATTTTGACAGCCAATTCCATAGAAACGCCAACAACCTACCACTCGCTGCCCTGTTTCTACTGGTTATACCCAGTAGTTGTTGTGTGGAATGACTTTTGACGTTTGGCGTCGAAGTATGTACCTTCGACCAATTTCGGGAATAGCAACGACGACCAACGTACGTACTTTCGACGGCGATTAAGAGCGCCCTCGATTCAGGAATAGAGCCCCTGGATTCATCCATCTATCCACTCCTGGACATAACGACCCCCAGATTCCTACCCACCCCTCATACCTTTTCCAGAATCATCCTCTCCTTCATTTCTTTAAAAGACCCTCCACATTAGCATCCCAAAAGGCGACACAGGTCCCTAGGGAAATTATTTGCATCAGAGCATCCTGTGTGGAGAAATGTAAAAAAAAAAGTAAATATGATATATGCTTGCAATGTATCTACAACTGATTTGTATGCATGAGCTATTTTTTTTTAAATTCTCTCATGCTCCTTGTATTCATTATTCAAAATTATATTGCACAGGTTTTTCTCAGTCTCGCCTAATTTAATATATTTTATTTCAGTACGCATAGCTGTCCAGGACAAATACCCAATCGTGCGCTCCGACAAAGACATAGAATCTCTCTTGGCACGGTCCCAGGACGACATCTCCTCGCTGTTTGAACTCTTTGTCAAGCACTCTCTGGAGATTCACACTTTCCGTGCCGTGGAACCTGGCCTGGTCTTCAAATATGACGAACTTCTCTTCTGTCCGCCCGACACCTCATTTAGAAATGCCTCAACGACTTATGCAGACGTTGTGAAAGAACCTACTGAAAGTTTTGTGCAGTTTGGTAATGTGGCATTAACCGAAAAATGTTTCGACACTTTGGCTAAAGATAATTTTGTATCGGTGACTGTGGGAGAAAGAAGCCAGATGGCGAAGTTGATATTTGAATCTGGATCGTAAAATAAGTATTCATTGGTTGTGTGTACATGCAAAAACCCTGTGAAGACTATCAGCTATAGCACTGAACATATATTCCCTCGACGTGTGATCCATACCAATTTCAAAGAAAACTGTCCAATTTTTATTCTTCTTTTTGACACATTTACATACAACGTCAATTGACATTGTTTTAGAGAAGGTGGGATATGACACAATGTCTTTTGACTCTGTTTTAGAGGAGATGTGATATGACATAATGTCTATTCATCGCTCTAGTTCGTTTTTGTCCAACAGACCAATTTTGGCGAAATTGAGTTAAGTATGCAGTTGTTTTCAGAAAGCATTTATTTATACGATACAAGTGAAAAAAAATTAAAAAATATTTTTAATGTGTTTTCATGATGCAGTTTGTCTTAAGTCCACCAAAATTAAACAACATTCCGAGCGTGTTTGTCCAACACTTTTTCCTATATACAAATTAAAAACGTGTTTTCTGCGTAATTTTAAACATTTGAAACGAATTTTACTTGAAAATTATAATCTATCACTTTAAATCATTTTAGTAAGCTATAGAATGAGCTAATTTCATTGTATATGCGTTTTTCGTAAAAAAAAAACTTTGAAGTGCTATTTCTCCCGATTTACGTTTTGGTCTGTTGGATACAAACAAACTAGAGCGACGTTTTGGCACTGTTTTAGAGGATGTGTGACATGACATAATGTCTATTGACATTCTTTTATAGGAGGTGTGATGTGACGCAATGTCTATTGACACCATTTTAGAAAAGGTGTGCAATGTCTATTGACATTGTTTTATTGGAGTTGTGATATGACACAGCGTTCACAAAGCGTCTTTTAGTCAGGGATGCAATATGACGCAACGGACTGGGAAGTCATGTATTGTATTGCATTAGTATGTAGCCTGTCTGTTTGTGTCACAACGTGAACACTTCTATACTTAATAGTGTCACTTCCAAAGAAATTATTTTTTTATTACTGTCTAGCCCAAGTCCCCGGCATTTCCTGGGCTTTACACAAAGTTTTTCGAATTCAGACATAGACAGTAACATTCCTCTTGTTTTGAAGGTCAAGTGAGCAAAATTTCATCAATCTCGGAATAAAACTGTAGATTTGTATACAAATCAAACAATTGCCACCCTTCCGATGGCCGCCACATACAATCTTTTTTAAATAAATAGATTTTCATCGACTTCAAAATGTGTGTCCTGTTACAAAACACATGTGTCGTATTACAAACCTCTATTTTCTGGAAAGTGTCTGTCAATGTGTTAAGTACAGTTTGTAGAAAGACAAACATAACCTTAAAATATTTGAAAACTCATACTATTTATGTACCATCATTACAAGCAGAAAATGTATGCTTAACCCTACTTTTGTTTATCGACTTAATTTTTGTTTTCATGAAATTGTGGCTTCGTAGCTGCACCTTCAAGCCACAATTCCCCTAAAGCCACATCCTCACCATGTCTCTGTGGACAGTCTACTTTTATTTGATGAAGTAATGCAATTAATTTTATATAAGAGTGAGAATGACAATAAAGCAACAAACAAATAATATTTACACATTATAGTCTATTTTTATATGATGGTGCCAAAACATTATAGTATAAAAACATAATTTTAAGAAATTAAATTGAGCCCCTATGCTCAAAAACAGCATTATTAGATCCATTTAATTTACGCGACGTATTTCCATCTATGATCAAAAATCGTTTTAAAATCTCAACCACAGATGGCAGAAGAGGGCCTATAGTGACGGCTGCGATCCTTTTCAGTACAATGGTTCAAGGCAAGTTAATTTAAAACTGACAGTTTGTGCAATTATTGGAACTTTTTCTGTGGAGCCGAAAAGTGCTGATTTACTGAAAAATTTATTGCAGTTTTTGCCCAATCGCTAATGAAAATGATCCTGATAAACCCTGCAGTGAAACTGAACAATCCTAAATTATGGAAACACAACGTTAAGACATTGCAAATTAATGTAGATTTAAAAATAATAAATTGATTAAAATATGTTCTTTGTTAATTTAAATTTAAATTTATTTGACTTTCAATGTTTAGCAGTCATATCTTGGAAAACACTTTTTTGCGTAAAGCTGTTTTTCCGCATAGGGGCTCAATTATTAGGGATACCATTGCATGTTTCTTTTTAATGATTAGATATACTACTTTTATTGCTTAAGGATATATATATGTACTTGAAATAATTAATAATCTGCTCTTTTATAGATGGCGCTAATTTCATTAAGGAGAAAATAATTTGTAAAATTACGATTTAAAATTTTAAGATGAATTATTTATTTGCACCTGTACTTATTATGTACGTATTATGAAATAGTTTTTTTTTCTGTACGCAAACTCAATTCTTTCAAGAAAGGCTACAAATACAAAATTGTATCGGTGATTTTATTTGTATGCTTATCTTGAAAGAATTGAGTTTTTATACGGACAAAACTATATATATTCATTTATTTATTAATTTTTTGGTTAATCGACAGTTTATATTTAATCAGTTTGTACATAAGTGTTATTTAGTAAAATAAAACCAATTATGTATTTCCTCCTTGTGACTTTAACTGAGACAGCATAATTTAAATTTGTGAGAAAGGAATATGAATTAAAAACGAAAAATTTACAAAACAATACATTTATAGCCATGGAGAGAGGTTGAAGATATAAATCCCATCATAATAGAGATATAAACAATAGAGACATAAACATTATTCACAAACCATCAGAGAAATATTCTTTTATGGACCTCTTGTATTTGGTAAGTTCGCAACTGAAAATATCAACCTTAGATAATACGCTATTGTAATTATTGCATAGTCTGTTCAGGCAAGAATTCTGTTTAGAGTTTGTTTTGCTTTAATCAACCCTGAACAGGACACAAGAGCGTGTTGAACTCGCAGGTACATTGAATGGAATCTTCTTTAGCAACTCTGGGCATTGAATATTATTGTTAACTACTTTATACAGTAATAGTGCATCCTTATGATGCCTTCGTACACTCAATGAATCAATTTTAAAGTATGTATATATATGTAGTAGTATATTCATATACCGTATGGACAGGTGCAAACAAATAATATTCATCTCAATGTTTTGAAGCATTTCTTGAAGAAAGTGTTTTTTTGTAACATTTAAATTAGCGCCATCTATGAACGAGCAGATAGTGAATTATTTAAAGTTTACTTTTAATTGTTCTGTTTTCTTTAATGTTTATTTCTTTTGATATTAGATTTTGCCTGCTTTATAAATATTTTGTGATATTTTTAATACGTAAAAACTACTGCTTTAAGTATTGTTTTGTTATCTGTAGAATAATTATAATAAATACATATATATTTTTATGTAATAATACTAGGGGCTTATCTGTCCAAAATATTGTCAGAACCAAAATGGTTAATTTGTATATTATGTTAAAGGAAATTGACTTTTTTCTCTGACCCCCAATGTAATATGTACATGTCATAATCATAATTTCACATAAGACCTTTCGGTTTTATCCATAGACAATCATAACAACGCTCTGCGCTACATCTATCTCACTTCCACCTGTGCACTATGCATCTCTCCATCCTTTGTGGATTATGCATCCAGAAGATATGGTGATGTACAGTTCCCCAAGAAAATGTGGAAATATAATAAATTGGAACTAATATTTTTTTATTACTACGGCAACACTGATTTTAGTAGATTAAAATGCGAGGTTATGATTGATTTCCGAATGTGTCAGTTTGATCAAGGACAGGAAAAATGGCATATCTCATTTAGCTTTATTTTTGAAAAATTAACTTAATGTGCCTTTTCGCATTTTGATATAATATTACTTTTATTATGTACATTTCAAAAATACAAAAATCTTTCTTGAATGTTAAAAAATAAAAACATGTTTTTTTATTAAATTTCCTTAAAAATGATATTTGATAAGAAGTGTCCTGTTTATTTCGATTTAATTGAGTAGCAGAAATACACACTAATTCTCCGACTTTCTGACAGAATCCTTAAGAAATATAACGGTCAATATGTCAGAGGCATGAGGGGTTAATGTTGTTTTTTTCCATTCAAACATCTTGTCATTTTAAATTATTTAAATGATCGCAGCGCCTCCATTTTTTTTAAGAGATTGAAATTGTTGTGATTAATTTTTGGGTTATGTATTATTCTGTGTTGCGCTTCCTCCTTCGTTAGTCAACGTTTCGTACAGCATTACAGTGTCCATCATCAAGGCAGATTATAGATTGTGATGAAGTATGTGTATGTAGAAGCGATACCGTGTTGTTCGCCCAATTCTCTTTCAGTAAAATAACTAGTTAAATTTAATGTGATTTTCGGCGTTTAATTTTGATACAGCTATTAATTATACTATTAAGCTTATCTCCGTCATCTCTATTAATATTAACAGGGTTTTTGTGGATTTCAATTGCCTCCGTAATTATGCTTACACAATGAGTTTTGGATCTTCAGGAACAAATCTAACCACTCGAGCGATTTTTGTTTGCAAAAAGTTTGAAAAACTTTTTAGTAATCTTTTTGATTGCTTGCCATAATGTGCCAAATTTATAGAACCTAAAAATATGGGATAAGCAGTGAAATCTAGATGGATTCATTGGCTTTAAAGAGCAGTAAGCTTTTTTTTTTTATTAATAATTTTCTTTTGTTACATGCATAAAAATATAATTACAAAAATCAAGTATTACAAAAACAAGTATTACATTATTAAAATTATTATAGTATTACAAAAAAGCATTTCATTCACAGGTAAAGAAGGTACTATAAAAAATAAAAAAAAAGGTAGCTTTAAGATAAGAAAAATAAAATGATACAATTAACCTTTCCGGGAGTATGGACGCGAATGAACGACTGTTTCATATGTTTCCATATTAATATTTTGAGGAATGGTATTAATTAAATAATATGGTAAATGTATATACAAGGGTGGTCTGAAAAGTTTCCGACCTAACAATGAAACAACAATTTTTTTCTTAAGTTTTTTATTTATTTTTCTACATAGTCACCTTGTAACTCTACACTCTTCTCCCAGCGATGCTCCCATCTCTCTAACCCGTCCAAAAATAATTGTTCACAAAGGTGATGCCTCCTATTTGACGAAAATCTCTGTCCTCCGAGCGCAGTTTTTAAATTAGAGAACAAAAAGAAGTCGCTTGGGGCTAGATCTGGTGAGTAAGGCGGATGGTCAAGCAGTTCAAACCGTAATTTGTGGATTTTTTCCATGGCAACCGCTGAGGTGTGAGACGGCGCGTTGTCTTGGCGAAACAGGATTTTCTTATTCTGCAAATGTGGCCGTTTTTCCACAATTTCTGCCTTCAGCTTGTCAAGTAATGATGCATAGTATGCTCCTGTAATATTTTTTTCCTTTTTGAAGATAATCAATTAAGATAACTCCACGACTATCCCAAAAAACAGTCGCCTTCAGTTTCCCAGCCGAGAAAACAGTTTTTGCTTTTTTTGGAGCCGGTTCCCCCTTTGCAGTCCACTGTTTTGACTGTATTTTTGTTTCGGGCGTATAATGGTGTATCCAAGTTTCATCTACAGTAATTAATCGGCGCCAAAACTCGGATTTATTGCGCCTAAACTGCGCCAACAGAGCGCTGGAAATGTTAATTCGAACACGTTTTTGGTCTAACATGAAAAAACGCGGCACCCAACGCGCGGACAGCTTTCTCATGTCTAAATCTTGATTTAATATGTGACAGACACGTTTTTTGGACATTTTCATAACCTCTGCTATCTCTCTCACTTTAATTCGGCGGTCGTCTAGCACTATTTGGTGGAGTTTAGCAATGTTATCGTCAGTAGTTGCAGTTTTTGGACGTCCCGAACGTTCATCGTCTCCCAAGCTCTTACGGCCACGTTTAAATTCAGCTGCCCAAAATTTCACTGTGGTAAATGATGTTGCAGAGTCCCCGTACACAGAGTCCAACTTATCTTTGATTTGCGTAGGCGTATTGCCTTTCATAAACAAAAATTTAATAACAGCTCGATACTCAATTTTTTCCATTTTCACAAAGCACACACATCGACTCACTCAAACGACTATCAACTAAAACTGCGCGTTCAAAATGGCCGAAACTTTGGTGAGTAACTGTCAATAGATGCACAAGTACATTAACTAGCTTTTATTGACGAGTACCACCATCTTTGCGTTGAGGTCGGAAACTTTTCAGACTACCCTCGTAAATGACACCAATCGCTCGAGTGGATAAAGTAATGGTCACAGGTTATAATAATCCAAAAATGAATCACAATGATACCTTTGGCCGTGAAATCTCACATCATATCAGAATATAATAATTGATTCATTATACACCTACCCAATAAGATTACATAATAGGGTAAATTGGATTGTGAAGTGCCTTAAAATATTATACTACTCATGTCATTGTTTTATGAAAAAATAAAAGGAGACATTTCGCTATATTATGCCTGCATAATTAGGGCATGGCATATACGTATTATATGTTGGGGTGACACACTACTTCCTCAGGAGAGGAGGTCAAATCAATTGGTAAACTGCCGCTGAATATCATTTCTTTGTATGGGATCTGTCACTTTGACGGATGACAGCCGCGTAATTACAGCGCTCCGTAAATTGTTCTGCCCCTTCTCCTGCCGTAGGTAGGAGAGGGGGTGGCATAATTTTCAAATATATCCTGGCTAGCAGATCACAGCGCATATCGTCACCACGCCCACGCTTATGGGACATCATCTTTTTAGGTCTGTATGGGATTGTATGGCGAGCAATATATGGAGTTATATAAAACACTTTGAACTTATAGTGTAATCTGTCACCCCCTTTAAGCAAACATGATGTATGTAGTTTATTTCCCCGGTGGTTCAACCCTTTATTTCAGACTCTTGGAAAACGTCAAACTGTTTTATAAATAGACAGTCATTATGGATTGACATAGACAGGCAATAAAATGATTGAAGAACTGTGTGGGATGTGTTACATTGATTAATAATAGGCTAAAATAAATTACATATTATGTAATAAATGATTGAATGTATTGAGTGGTATTTTCTCTCAGTATCGCCCTGGTGAAAGATCCCCATTCAGAATTGAAAATATGTTAGTGATCAAATCTGAATAGCCAGATTCTTGCCAATCTTCCTCCTACTCATCTCTTTCCTCTTCCCACTACACTCAGCTTCACAACATAGCCCAATTGGTAATGCCATAATCCCACTGGCTCCAGTCAGTTGGAAGAGTTGGGACTCTTGTGCAATATTCACATTTAAAATATATATAATTATTTTTATTTAATTACTAGCACAGACTAGTGAAAAAACATGGATAGTCTAAATTCTCGACAAATCAGTTCCAATTTTGAAAATAGTAATGAAAATAATTCTGTTAAAAATATTATAGTACGGGTAGGTACTTAATCGCTCGTCTGATTCTCCAAACAAACACTTGCAATTTTGAAAATGGCATTTAAATTCAAAGCAAATCCGAGTACTATAATTCATTATAGCGGAGTTACAGACAGATAGACGGAGTCACAACCCAAATTAGTATTTTTAATTATTCAGCCCCAAGGAAAAACGAAGAATGAAGAACTTAAAACTAACATAGAGTGGTTTGCCTGAAAAGGTAACCTCTAAACAGAAAATATAATTTCTATGGAAGCACTTCTCTTACTTTAAGGTAGCCAATGTTTGATAGGTTTCTAATAAGTTTTTCATGTTTAGATTAGCAGCCATTGTCAACACAAAAACAAGGCATTATAATGACAGCAAGATGTTGACATTGACACATCAAACCCATCAAGGCAAACTTATCTGTGTTGTTATACTAGTATACAAATGGTCTCCTTGACAACGGAGAATTCATAAAAACAACAAAAATGAAGAAATCACTGTGCAGCAGTTAGTCAGTGTATAACCTGTCATTAAATGTAATCGAAAACCACAATGAACAGGGCATTCAGTACGTAAAATCTTTTGGGCTTCGAACGTCATGCAAGGAGAATTATAAAAATAATCAATAATGGAAAATACTGGAAGAAGTTTGATGTGAATTGGTGATGAAGAAATGTCTTATAGGTGAGTGTAATAAAAAGGTATTTTCATTCCCAATATGTGTCTATTTATCTTCTTTATTATTGTATTATTTTTTAACAATCTATTTTAATTTCGATTGTGTTTTCTTGAATGAATTCATATGAATGAAATAGAATCTTGGAATTGGAAATTAACCCACTTCCCGACATCCGATCGAGCTGGAACTCGCCAGATAGACTCGTTGTCGATGACAATGCATTCTATCAACTTTTGATGGCACATGAGTTTTTTTACTCGATAGAATATATCTTATAATAGAAATGCCCCGAATGCAATGACATTACAAACATATATTGTCTTACAAAATATGGCAAGTAAGAAACACACTTGCGTTTCCACAAAATTTTTAATTCAAACATTCATGCATGTAACTTGTATGACAAAGATAGACTTTTAAAGAATGTGCGTGTATGAACGAAATAGATTATAGGACCGGGCAGTGTTTACTTACTTAAAAGTTGCAACGAATACTGCATTCTATATCATGGGTGTGATTGAGATGACAAGATACGCTTACTCGTTTACACAAAGACAAATAAGGAATGCTGCATGAGACGACATACTGCCGATAGGTTCTCCTTCTTATACTTATGTGTTGCTACGTTCGCTCTCTCTCTTTCTCGAATGGTGCTGAAAATCTTTGGGAAATCGAAGTATGTAATTGTATTATAATAAGTAATTTGTGTGTATTTACAAATGAAATGTTATTCCATGACTTTTACTTGTGTTTGTCGTGTAATGCAACACTTTCTCATTACACTCGAGGGTATTTTGGCACTCATTTATGCAATTTGGTTAGAGATAGCACACAACCTCATGCAACTCGTGACAGTTTAGTACTAAATCGAAAGTATGACAATTACCGTATCTTTTGCTTGCCACTTTCAGATCTCTACAACATGTCTATATGTGTTGTAATGTCATAGATTCCTCGTAGATTTGAATGGAAACCTTAGTAGATACCTTTTGACTATAAGATCGAGACAGCCAATGACCATTGCGTACTCTGTCTCACTTACACTGCCTGACATTGTATTCCCCTTACCATTTGATTTTGAATTTGTACTGAGAGAATTTCTGTATTTGAAATTTAAGCAAAGAATGATCAGACTTTTGGATCATGAAACACGCCCGCTTCAAAAAATCCAAACATCGCATTTCTCGTGTTCTTCTTTATTCTATATTATTACTATAGGTAACTACTGATACGTTTTTGTACATTAATCAATACTAAGTGTACATGAAAGTTAATCTCCTCCAATGGCTGCAATCCTTCACCACTAGTCTTCAGTCCTTCCCGTCCTGCTCCAACCCTCTTCCACATGGTCCATCCACCACTTCCTCGGTGTGCCCTCACTCCTCGGTCACTTCCAATGGGGCTTTCATTGAGTCCTGTCATCTGTTATTCTTTCAGCATGTCCAGTCCATCGCAGTCTTTGGTACTTATATAATCTTACAATGGTCTTGCTTTGTTAGTTATTTGATGTTAAATGTCATATGTTATGTAATAAAATTGAGTTTAATTTAATATACTTTCAAACAGATGGCAGTAACATTCTCCAATACGTACGCTCTCTAAGCACTTTGCGCATTTGAGTCAGCGATGGGGCTGTTTGACCGCCTGACGGGCTGGCTGGGTTTGAAGAAGAAGGAAGCGCGGGTGCTGGTGATAGGCCTGAACAACAGCGGCAAGTCCACCCTGGTGGAACGCTTCAAGCCTGAAGAAAGGAGGGTACAGCACACCACGCCCACTGTGGGATTTAATGTTGAAAAATTTCAAAGTGAGTTATATTTTTATGCCTTGTAGGCGTAGTGCGTTCAATTCTTCGGCTGGCTAAGTCCTCCATCACGACACAAACAACATTTTCCACTTACTGTGATGGTAGTAAGAGATTTTCAAAATTTGTCTGGTTATTTATTACCTGGGAATGTTTGTCTTTTTTTTTTTAAAATAAATGTGGCCAGGAAAGACGGACATATTAATATATCGCTCGCGCTGCGGCGCAAAGCCAGTTGGAGAGGTCAAAGGGTCTCCTAAAACTGGCCTCTCCCGATCTGGTAGGCGCATCCTGAATGCACCTTACCGGATGGACTACTGCTCGCTTTACTAAACGAAGAAAACATGCGAGCCGAACGACTTTCCCATCTGGAAACAGGAGATGAAAATTTATGGGTCAAAGTCACGATTCAAGGCTTATGTTTATTTATTTGTTCTGTTTATATCCCACCCAGTTCAAAAACGCATATTTACACGACTTTTTTCGAAACTTTAATTAGTAACTTAACTTACCTTGTTGATAAAAAAATTTTAGTGATTGGTGATTTTAATATCAATTCTTCACAAAATCCACGTGCAGTGAACACTGAACTTTTATATGTTATGGAACTTTTTCAATTGAAGCAGTTTAATACAGTACTTAACTCATGTAATCGTACTTTGGATCTAGTATTAAGTAACTTTAGTATGTTTACAAAAAAATCCGATTTCTGTCTTGTTCAAGAAGATAATTATCACCCGACACTTGTGTCAGAAATTAGTCTTGAACATGACAGACCGTTGAAAAATCGTTGTTTACATTCAGAAAATAACTTTCGTGGTTGGAATTTCCGCAAAGGAGACTTTGAGAAGCTGTACAGCCAATTGCGTGACCACAATTGGCTGGCTATCTTGGAGATCTCCGATGTTGACGAAGCAGTTAAGTACTTCTACGATACCCTATACGCGTATTTTGACAAATGTTTTCTAAGAAAAAAAGCGCCGCGAAATGAAAACTATCCTAGATGGTTTTCGCGTGAGATTATCGGGGACATAAAGACGAAGCTTGTATAGGTACCATCGACGGTGGAAACGATCAGGTTTGGATAGTGAACACGAGTTATTCAAATCCTATCGTACAAAAATTAAACGTAGCATTTCAATAGCACACAAAAAATATATTGTGGAGGTAGAGAATAATGTTAAACACGATCCAAAGTCATTTTGGAAATATGTTTCTGACAAGAAAAATGACAGAGGCCTCTTAAATCATATTATTCTGAATGATTGTACTTACAAAGGAACTGACGTACCGGAAGCTTTCGCAAAATATTTCCAATCTGTCTATAATCCAGAAAAAGCTGATTTTGATTCTTACGTACCAGGACAGATTGGATTGACAAAAGCCCAAAACATATCTATAGAAAACGTTAATAACATGGATTTCAGTTTAGCAATAAGAAAATTGAAACCAAAATCATCATTTGGCCCTGATTTCATTCCACCCTTCGTCATGGGTTGTTCTGAACCACTGTCTAATCCACTTCTGCATATATTTAATCTTACGATTAAAAACGGAATTTTTCCTAAACTGTGGAAGCTGTCAAAAGTTACCCCTCTACATAAAGATGGTGACAAGTGTCAGGCAACCAATTACCGTCCTATAGGGATTCTTTCCGCACCTGCCAAGTTATTCGAAATAATTATTCATAAATATGTATATGCCAAGGTTGAACCATTCTTGATCGAACAACAACACGGATTTCGACGTGGCTGATCAACCACTACAAACTTGATGGCATATACTGATTACGTGGCGAGAGCGCTCGATAATAATGGGCAAGTTGACACGTCATACCATGACTTTGCGAAAGCTTTCGATAAGGTTGATCACCTAGTGCTCTTAAGTAGGCTTGAAGAAATTGGTTTTTCCGAAAACTTAATAAAACTCTTTGCTAACTATTTAAAAGAAAGGGAACAATTCGTTTCCTATGGTGGTTTTAACTCTAACGCGTATCCTACAAACTCTGGTGTGCCGCAGGGTTCCAATTTAGGACCCTTATTGTTCCTAATTTTTATAAATAATATTCGGGGAAAAATCAAATACTTTTTGCAGATGATATTAAACTGTTCTTAAGAATAAGATCATTAGAAGACTGTAAAAAGCTCCAGGGAGATATAAATGCAATTATTGACTGGAGTATTGACAGCAAACTCGGTTTCAACTTTCAAAAATGCTCAGTTATGTGTTCTACGAGGTCACAAAAGATCGTATATTTTAATTACAAAATGAAAGATACATCACTGAAGCATACGGTGACTTATAAGGACTTAGGAATTGTGTATGACGCTCGCTTAACATTTCACGCTCACATTGAAAAGATCTGTAAATCAGCTACAAGAATGTTAGGTTTTGTCATACACAATTCAAAGGAACTGACAAACCTTGCAGTCATTAGGCTGCTTTACTTTAGCTTAGTGCGTAGCATTCTCGAGAGTGGATCTCAGGTATGGGGGCCAGAGGACACTGTCTACGTACTAATGGTCGAGAAAATACCAAAAAAATTTTTACGATACCTCTATATGAGAGAGTTTGGTTTTTACCCATGGCTGTTTCCAACAGCATTTATCTCGGGAATGCTGAATATCTGCAGCCTTAGTTCCAGACGGGACGTCGCATTATTTTTGATGGCTTACAAGCTTCTGAATGGTTTACTATCAATTCCAGACATTCTGTCAAAAATAGGACTTTATGTCTCGGATAATTTCACGAGAGGCCGCCAACACAGGCTTTTAATTCTTCCCAGGTCCAGAACTAACTTACCAATGGTGATGCCCCTGGGAAGACTCACTAGGTTAATTAACTCCCTTCCAGCTAACTTGGATATTTTCCATATGTCCTACAACGACTTTAAGCGCGAATTATTGTATTTGTTTTAACTGTATACTTATGTATAATTTTTTTTCTATATCTTGTTTACCGCTTTTGCATATGTTTTAACTGTATACTTATGTATAAAATTTTCTTCCATAATTTGTTTACCGCTTTTGCAATGTATTGGTTTTTGTACTGTTTTTGCAAATAAATAAATAAATAAATACACTCGGGCACCCTTGCTATATCACCAAACGAAGCGAACCACTTGGGGCGACCTATGGCAGAGGTGTTGGTTATCCAATAAATGGTTCCCGGGGCGGCGGTTCCCAAACGGTGTGAGAAGAAAGAATATGAGAGAAACGGTGTGATGGCGAACCTCGTGCTGGCACTGCTGGTGTACGCGGTAGTCTCTCTCACTGCAGCAACTGGTCCAGTTTCTTCACCACCTAGGATTCTTGCTGCAGAGTCTCCATTTTCTATCTTCGTTGAACGTCACAGCGGTGCTGCTAAGGTCTGTTATCTATGTGAGGATATTGTGTCAGCGCTTTATTAGCAGCAGACACATACCTGGACGGATGACGAACCTCGTGCTGGCACTGTTGGTGGACTCTCTCGCTGCAGCAGGTGGTCCAGTTTCTTCACCACCTAGGATTCTTGCTGCAGAGTCTCCATTTTCTATCTTCGTTGAACGTCACAGCGGTGCTGCTAAGGTCTGTTATCTATGTGAGGATATTGTGTCAGCGCTTTATTAGCAGCAGACACATACCTGGACGGATGACGAACCTCGTGCTGGCACTGTTGGTGGACTCTCTCGCTGCAGCAGGTGGTCCAGTTTCTTCACCACCTAGGATTCTTGCTGCAGAGTCTCCATTTTCTATCTTCGTTGAACGTCACAGCGGTGCTGCTAAGGTCTGTTATCTATGTGAGGATATTGTGTCAGCGCTTTATTAGCAGCAGACACATACCTGGACGGATGACGAACCTCGTGCTGGCACTGTTGGTGGACTCTCTCGCTGCAGCAGGTGGTCCAGTTTCTTCAACGCCTAGGATTCTTGCTGCAGAGTCTCCATCTTCTATCTTCGTGTCACCTGTTCCTGTCCTTCATTTTACTTTACTTTACTTAACTTCACTTTATTTTGGTAATATTTATACTTTTTGTAATACCTACATCAGCTGTAAAGCGTCCCTGAGGTGATAACTCACAAAAGCGGCGCTATAAAAATGGTCCAATATTATTATTATTATTATTATTTATGAATGACATTTAATAGTTCCCAAACTTCTTTTTCACATTTCCTTCAGTCTCACAACATATTCAACATACCCCAATTGGGGATGCCATAGTCCCTCTGGCTCCGTTCTGTGAGTCTCACACAATTTCTCATTGTGCGATATTCACATAAGTTATGTAACCTATAATCAGAGATGTGCAAAATGGGTACCCAAAACCATTTGAAATGCAAAATGGAAATGGGTCAAAACTTTTCCATTTGAAAATGCAAAATGCAAAATGGTTTTTAGAAAAGCATTTCAAATGCAAAATGCAAAATACCTATTTTCAAAATGCATTGAAAATGCAAAATGGTTTCTCAGGTCAAACAATTAAAATAATTATAGAATTTTCAAACAATTTTGTCATTTAATAATGGACATCAATGTAGAACAAACATATTACATGATGGTAAATCCAAAAACACCACGACTACAGATTATGAAACCACAAAAAATTTGCGCGGGACTAATGTTGCCAACGTAAAAACATAGAAACTGCTATCTAACATTTAATATTACAGCGTCATGGCCCCATGTTCAGTATTTGAATCAGTATTTTTTGTAATGGTATCACTCAATTGCCAGGGCTCCTACCAGGGAGCAACTTGACAAATGTAAATTATCTCTCATAGCGAGGTTGAGGACCGACTGATATTTGGGGCTTATGAAAAAAAGATGAGTGGAGATAGTAGGAAGAATGTTGCAAAAAAGCATTTAAAATGGAAAATGCATTGAGAAAAGCATTTAAAATGCAAAATGGAAAATACCCATTTTGCATTTCCATTTGAAATGGATTTATTTGAAATAAAGCACATCTCTGACTATAATAAGGCCTCTTGCAAACATTTTTAACTGACTAGAAAGACTGGCCCAAAGAAAATCGACATGGGCAATACTGTATCACTTCCTAATACACACACTTCACCACAATCTACACATCTGCCCTGATGATGGACACTGTAACGTTGTCCGAAATATTGGCTAAAGAAGCAACACGGCATAATACCCCAAAAATAAATTACGATAATACTTTTGGCTATGAAAATCTCAAATCATAAGCTAAGGACGGGTTGTTTCGGAGAATTTGAACAATTCTGCAAATTTCAAAGTTAATTTTCAAGATTTTTTCAAGTTCTGTTATTATTTCAGTTCTTTCAAGCAACTAGCCTATAATGATATAATAACAGAACTTGAATAGGACTTTCACAGAACCCGAAAATGAACATTAAAATTTGATTTGAATTGTTCAAATTCTCCGAAACAACTAATCCTAAGAGAAATTCATGTGAATAGATTTTTCTACTAAGAATCTGGATATGCTAGAACTTTTTATGGTTTATTTTTTTTAAATATACCAAATACATAGGTGTCTTCAGCGTGACGTCACTTATATCCGATGGCATGATCCTTTTTGTTATATATATGACAAGATTTTTTGAAAAGTACGTACCTATTAAAAATAGTACAAATATTTAAAAAAATTGCTGCGGATGCAGATTGCCTTTGGGCAGTGACCTATACTATGATGAGTAATATAGATGTTTTATGCAGATGGTGGCGTGGGTTTTACAGCTTGGGACATGTCAGGCCACGGGCGGCACCGCTCGCTGTGGGAGCACCACTACCGCGAGGCCAACGCCATCATCTTCGTCATCGACTCCAGCGATCGCCTGCGTCTAGGTATACCTTGCACTTACTTAACCACTGCGAATAGGTATGTACAATGTACATTTCTTTCAATAAAACTCCTTTACATTCCTAATTTTTTTTAGTTTTCACATTTTCCCTCCATTAATCCATCTGTCAAAACAACTCTTTTGTTTAGTTCCAAATATAAACTAATCACTTTAGTTCTCTTTAAAATTCACTGAAGTAGGTACCTACTTACATGATATTTATATAATTATGTGTATAGTGCTTTTTATCCTTGAGAAATGTGGTTGAATATCATATTATGGGCAAATTTTTTACGTATTAAAATGAATTTCAGTGGTGGTGAAGGATGAATTAGATCTGTTGCTGCAGCATCCAGATATATGTGGACGGAGATTGCCCATTCTTTTCTTTGCTAACAAGATGGACTGCCCCGATGCCCTGTCTAGTGTCAAAATTGCTGCAGGTAAAAAACCGCTACAATTTACTATATTATCACTTCACATTAGAATATTTCATAAATGGTCAACTTGGTCCTAAGTCCTAAGGTAGTCTTTTGAATAAAATATATGTTTAAGTTTGTTTTTAAACTTGTTTCCAACCTCAAATGTAGAGTTTGACAGCAAAATTGTTTGAATTTTTCTTTCAGTGTAGAATCATTTGCTTTCTGAAAGTCACACTGATTTCTGAAAATCAGGCTTCACGACCTGAGATAACTTTGCAGAGTTAATAATAATAATTGTATTGTTTCAGGTCTAGGTTTAGAGCGCATAGTGGATAAGCCGTGGCACATTTGCGCCTCAAACGCCTTAACTGGAGACGGACTGCAGCAGGGAGTGGAATGGCTGACCGTGCAAGTCAGGGACATACTCAACCAAACCAATTAACTATGTGATTGACTCCCGAATTTGACAGTTTGATATTGGCAGGACCGGCCCTATGCGGGCGCAATTGGAACAGTCCGCTCCGGGCGCAGAAGGCGCCGAAGCGCTGATAATTCCTAACACGTTTGGTTAGGTTAGTCCTAACATATCGCCCTTGAGATTATTTTTCACAAAAGCGGCGTTACACAAATATACGAATCATCCGAATATTATTGACTACAGTGATCACCTTCCCAGACCTGCAAACCGCATTGGCTCAGGGCCTGCCCTGGATATTGGACAGGAAAATTCAATTTTGCTTAGATTTTGCTGAAACTAAATTGTAACATTTTCATCAAATGACCAATCAGCGCCATTTTGTTTTTTTTTACATTTGATAGGTCCCTGTTAAACACTGATTCTAGATCCGTTTTAGTTTTTTTTCAATAATTTTGATAAGCGAAAAAGTCACATTATGCTTGTCAAAGTTTTGTTTTTAATGTGAAACCGCACAAGAGTCCCAACTGCTCCAACCGTCTGAAGCCAGTGAGATTATGGCATCCCCAATTTGGGTATTTTTTGAGGCTGAAGATAGTTGGTAGGGGAAGAGGAAGGTGGGGAAGTACCTGGCTATTCAGATCTAGTCACTAAACATGGCCAAAGCTATTTCAAGCAATGTTTCAATTCTGAATAGTTGTCTTACACCAGGGCGATACTGAAAGTATCTTCCACTCTGGAACGTGCCGTAAATATACTTATATTATTTTGAATGAATAGTTTGTGTAATAACACAAATAATCAAATAATATACGCACGCCAAGAATTGAACCCGCGACCTCCAGTTTGCTAGTCGAGAGTCTTACCCCTTGACCACGGAGGCTGTCAATGATCACAATTAGAGAGAAAGATGAAATGGAAATAGAATCGAAACGGGGAAACTTTTAAATGGCACTGATTAGCCACTTGATGACTAATCAGTGCCATTTTACGTTAAAATGTCGGTGAAACAACCCAACCTTTATACCTAAGTATTTTTTAAATTTTGCTAAAAGTGTGCATTTCTTCTACATTGTTTTTTTATTGTTGATTTAACGACTTATAAATTGCATATATTTCTAAAATACAAAAATTACTTTTCCACGCTTACAGGGCATTAAAAAAAATTACAATTTTCATAAAACTAAATTACAATATGATACACCGAAATAGTAATATTATATTTGGATGATTTTGAAAGCGCCGTTTTTGTAATAAATCACCTTAATATATAATATATTTCTACAATGCTCTAACTTATTACTATAACTATAGACTAGACAAACTATTATCAACTTATGGCTAACAAATTGCATCCACCGGTTCGTCCATCACTAATACAAAACTATATGTACAATGCGTTTGATCGTGCATATATTATTATCTATTTATATTCAGTACAGGCTAATAATATACATGACCATACTTACTTAGCAAGTCACTTGAGATTAAATTGTGTTTTCATAATGTGAAAACATATCTGGGCCATAGTATTTAAAAAAAAATTTTTGAACCTTTTTCCTTCAAACCATCTTCTTGTCTCTATTTAAACAGTAGCACTGTTCTCCATTTTTTGAAGTGAAACTTCTTTACGCGCGTCATGCATTTTCGAGGACCGGAGTAAAACCGACTCATGACCGTCACGAAAAACCGTGATCATTTGGTGGTGGGGGTACGGGACCCCCACCACCGCTCACCGTTCACTGTCGCTCTCTCACCGTAGTCGCTTACTGAGGTGAGGGAGCCACTGACGAACGTTCTCTCTCTCTCTCTCTTCTCTCTTTTCCTCTCTCTCTAGCCAACGACGCCACGCCAGGCATCAGCTGCTTGCTTCATGTACTGCGCGGTGAGTGTAATACGTAATTGATTGTGGTTTATTCGATTTGGAACAGAGTTTTAGTGTCAAAAATGAGTAGTGACGAGATAGAAGAGAGAAAAACATTTGTGGCACAAGAATAATGAAATGAAAAGAGAGAGAGAAGAATACTAAAAGTTTCACTTCCGTCGTGCGTAGGCTTGCCACACACTGTATTTTTTTTTGTACACTTTTCTGTAAGACTCTACTTTAGCAAATATGCATTATTGTGATATTATTTTTTAGGTATGTACCTCTAAGTATGTATAAAGAATGTTGTATGTAGTTGTGTATTATGCTTTTTTAGTCATGATCTCACAAGAGCACCCCTGTCTTTATGGTGTAAATACAGGGGAACTATATCGTCACCCACTTGGGCAGCGTCGTGAGGCGAGATAACGTAGACGATGTAGAAAAGGATTTATTTATGCGGGTCTCGAAAATGTTCAGATTATATGAAAGAGGAAAAACAGTTTACTGTACAGTGGCAGGCGATACTTTTGCTAGAAAACACCATTTTTTAAATAGGTAGATTCAATAAAAAATATGTATTGATATTTCTAAAGCATAACAGAAAACAACTGCTCTTTGTATACATTCCTTTGCTATGCCACCTACTATGTTTACATAGCTATGGCATGGGAAATTCTCATACAAATTATGGTTTGTACAATACTTTGATCTAGTGCAAGTAAAAATTAAACTTGCGTTGCAATATTTAAAATTAGGCATATTTAATAATGTTATTATTAAGATCTCCTAGTTTTTAGTTGATTATTATTGTTGAACAGCTGTTTCGGCATGCATTCAAAGCCATTATCAAACTAATATGGAATTCTGCAAATTAAACACAAAAAGTTCTACCTACATTATTTTTAATTTTGTAAAAACATACATTAGCAATATTATACAGGGTGCGGCAGAGAGGACGGACGGTTTTAAAAAAATCATAAAATAGTTCATTTTTACTCAAAAACAAATTTATTGATGGAATCAGGTTCGCGAGGAAATAGCATTTGAGACAGTCAAGTGTGGAAAATCACATCAGGCATGTGGTGGCCGAAATCGTTGATGCAGTGCTGGAGGCGTTCTTGGAAGTTCGCGTAGACTCTCTCCAACATCGCTCTATATCATAGGGGTGAAAGCGGAGATCCATATGCAAAATTCGCCTTACCTGAACGATCACTGAGGCGAAGTGCAGCAGCATGTTTCCAGGCAGATCGAGTCAGACTGCGAAGAAAGGCTTGTCGAACGCGTTCAACATTTTCAGGAGTTCGAACTGTTCGCGGAGCTCCTCTTGGTCTTCTGTTGATCAGTTCACCACGCCTGCAAAGTGATTCAACCCAACGAAGGATGGTGTTTCGAGAGGGAACAGCTCTATTCCGATGAATGTTGAAGTGGCGACGAAACTCACGCTGTACGACGGTGACTGACTCATTATTTCGGACGAAACGATCACAGGCGAAAACGCGGTGCTCCACCGCCACGTCTCCATGACGACAACTGGTAAAACAATGCTAGGAACTAACGAGTCATGCGGCACCCCCCCCACCTCTCTCGTAGACGGAGGGGGAGAGTACTACCCATCTCAAAAACATCCGTCCTCTCTGCCGCACCCTGTATTAAAATACTAGGGTGTTTTAGTACTTTTAAAATTCTTTAATCACAAAATATATAATATTTTATAGTGTAACAAATTCAATATACAATATAATCTTATGACAATTATTTACATACAAAGCTAATGCCATTTTCCTTTTTCTTACACATGCAGATTTACAAATTTATGTGTGAGGTCGATCAAAAGAGAAAATAACAAACTGTATTTTTTATTCATTGGCCACAACAATATCTACAGTAGCGAAGCGCCAACTGCACAAATAAGTTCGTAGATCTGTGTAAACATTGGCGACACTAAAATAACATTGTGAAATAAAAAATTCTCTCTTACTACTATTTGGTTAAGATTGACAATAAGATAAGTATTAATACATTTAGACTATGTAGTGATTAATTAATAAATGTGTAGTATACTCAGTATTCACTTATTTTTAATTATTAATTCTCAGTGAGAAAATCAAAATAACCCAATTCCTTTGCACAATGATGTTGTCGTATCGGCCAATGAGAGAAAATGCCCATCTCGTACACGACCCTACTGAGAGACCGCCTGGTTTCTTACTGCCTCGTAAACTCTGATCCTCCATCAATCCCACAGCCGTTATACCCACATGATGCATATAGGTGGTGCCTTAAATAGTTGGTGCGGTGCAAACCACCGAATGTGTGGTCAACCAATGCCCGTTCCATTCATTCCCCGCAGGAATTGATGAGGTCCACAGGGTGACGCCTGAGGCCCTGACTGGTCCTCTTCTGACCTCATACGAAAGAAGAATTAAATTAATGTGTCAAACAAATACGTACGTACACTCATCATGGCGCTACAACCCAGGGAGGGATTTGGCCACAAATATTCTCCACTGACTGTGGACCCTCGTCATTCGCCTCTAGTTCTCCGTCCATCCCGTCCTGCTTCAACACATTGTATCCACCTCTTCCTCGGTCTGGGAACTCGTAGTACAAGCTGAGAACTAGTGAATCTATATCACATTTCGAGTCGATTATCTGGTATAACTTTTTTTGATTCAAGCTTTAGTTTTCAAGTAAGTTGAGTCCGATATTTGAAATTTTTAGATCAAAAATTATTCGCTAGCGGGTTAAAATCAGCAGTTTAATGTCGTTACAATGTTAAATGTTCTCTACGATTTAGATTCACCAACTTTCCGCTTATACTACGAATTTCTAAACACCGTTTGCTTGTTTTACTTTATATTTTCGATCCCAGTAATCCATTCTAGGTATAAAAGCATTGCTTTTTTTTTTTTTTTTATAGTGAATACCTCACAAGAGTCCCAACTGCTCCCGTCTGGAGCCAGTGAGACTATGGCATCCCCAATTGGGGGATGTTGTGAGGCTGAAGGTAAGTGGGGAAAGGAAAGAGGAAGGTGGGGAAGTACCTGGCTATTCAGATCTAGTCACTAAACACGGCTAAAGCCATTTGGAGCAACGTTTCAATTCTGAATGGTGGTCTTACACCAGGGCGATACTGGTAGTATCTTCCACTCTGGAACGTGCCGCAAATATACTATATATTATTTTTTAATTAATTAATTGTGAAATAACACAAATTAATCAAATAAAATTTATTTGCGCACGCCGGGTTCGAACCCGCGACCTTCGGAATGGCAGTCCAATGCGTTACCACTGGACTATGCCGGCCGTCAAATGGACTATGCCGTGGCTTCCAGCAAGTTAATGTATTTTTAGTTCTTCAATAAGTCTCACAATCAGTTGTTATAATAATAAATATAGCTATGCAACATAGTGATGGGTAAATTACCAGGAATTTAGTTTTGGAGAATATTCCCAAAACTCGTAATATTGTGGGAATTTTCATCTAATTTGTGAAATCCGCATGAGATTGTTTCCTACAATGATATTTCATGTTATTTACAAATGTATCATATTAATTAGAGCATGCTGAGGACAGATACATATAAGCCGTCAAATTGTTATATATTGGCGGCCGGCCGATAAGCATGTGATATCAAGCTACACATAATGACTGACGCAGCATTACTGCAGCACTGCCATTCGAATGATGAATTGTGTCTTGTGTGACTCCCGAGACACAATGGTACAGGTTTTACCCAAGTTTCATTTCAGAAAGCTCGTAACCTCGTCATATTTGAGATATCGAAAAACTAATTTTACTGTCATAATTTACTATTTAAATATAATACATTTAAAAAAGACAACCTAATTCTGAATAACTTTCTTAATAAAATTTTTTTTTCCACACTTTGGAGAGTTAATATTATGTCGGGGAATATTCCCGAGTCTCTAGCGCAACGTGTGTACTAATGGTGATTTTATATAAATAAATAAATTCCTTTGTTAAATTGCTTAAATCAATCTTTGCTGCCCATCATCTTGAATCTGGCCACCGTCTTGGCTATCATGTTCAGCACGAACTTGGCGCCTTCCGCGTGCGCCCCCTGCGCACTGCCGTCCACGCCCAGCGCCCGCGCACTCTCGCGCACCAGGAAATCCAGCTCGGCCTGCGTGGCGCGCGCAGACTGCGCCATGTGTGCGGGCGCTAGGCAGCGGTTGGCCAGCTGCGCTAACTGGGCACGCTCCGAGCTGAAAGCCTCGTCCAGATCAAACAGCTCCAGTGGGGGAGGGGGGAGTTCGCCGAATATGGGAGGGAATACCTGAAATAAATAGTCAATAACATAGAGCACAAATGTGTTCATTATTACGATGCTGGTATCGAGTATGGTCGATCGATAAAACCCTCTATCAAAACGCTATAGACTCAATCCGTCATCTATGGTTATTAGGCGGTATAATCAATTCCGACAGCCGGTAGATAAATGTCATCTAATTAAGGGCGGCTTCTTGGTTGTCACAGAGCTTCCGTTAACTGCCAATATGTACAACTTTTTGAAGAATATCATTCGTTATGAAAATTTTTAATGTACATAATAATTTTCATAACGAATAACGCTTATTAATAAACAGAGGCAGACTAACGAAAATCGTAGAATTGAAAGACGTGCCACATTCGAGTTTGGAGAAATGAAATTCAGAAAGTTGTTCATAATATCACGAGTTATGACTAATGAACTCCCTTTTGGTGAACTTCCAATGCACTTAAAAGTGAGTGTATTTCAATTCGACATTGTCAATTTATTTGTATTTTGACATTTAGGAATGTCGATCCATAGAAAATACTCGCCAGTATCGCTAACGTAAGGTGATTTCTTATTTCTTTCGTTGTCAATATAGGCTTGGCTATCGAAAAACCTAACGAGTTTCAACCGCACCCGAGAAATCGATATAAAATCATTGTCAGTTACCTAACCTATCGATCTCATATTGTTAAGTTATCGATTTAACCATGCTAGACCCCTGGCATAATGCACAGTCGGGGTCTCGTCCCTATGTGAACACAATTGGAGCAGCTCCGGACGTCCTGCAAACAGTGTTTAACTGTGAAGAAAGTCAGTGGCGTAGTGCATATTGATGGCTTAAATATTTCGAGATGAATGAAGATAAACTAATATGTAATTATCTTTTGAATGGTGTGAATTAGATATCACATATTTTTTCACATACAAATTTGGATTCACAACATAAAAGAAAACCATGAACTATAAAGAATCGAATTGAACATCAAAACCATTGTAAGGTTCTAAAGAATGACTAGCCATGTGGAAAGAATGCAAGATGATGACAAAGAAGGAGATGAGAAAATCATGCAACCAAATGGGTGCCCGAATGGAAGCAACTCGGAGCAAGATTGATAAGTGAACTGAACGGGTGGAAAGAGTTTAGTTTAGAAAAGCAAGGAAAGCAGGATTCCATATTTCCACTACTTCGCGCAGCAACTTTAGTGCTGTATCACTAAAGATAAAACTTACGGCAACTTGAAGAGCTGGCAGAGGTGTCTCAAACTGTGGTGTGATCAGCTTGAGGGCTTCGTGTTTAGTGCCCAAGACTTTGTACAGTTCAATTGCTTCGGAAACTAGAAACACAATACATACATACAAATATTTCATAGTAAAAGTAAGCAAGATATTGGTATTGTGCTTGCGAAAGCTATCGGAATACAAAACTGGTAGGTAGTAAGGAATGTGACCTGTATGAAAGGTGAAAACAAGGTTATCTTTTATGATTGAGGTGAATTGCGGATTTTAGATTCCACTGCGTTATTTGTTTATTTATTTATTCATTTTTGGGAAATCGACAGTTTACATTTAATCAGTTTGTACATAAGTATTGTATAGCTAAAATAAAACCAATTATGGATTTCCGCCTTGTGACTTTACCTCTACTGAGACAGCATAATATGGAATAAGTAAATTAAATTAGTGAGAAAGGAATATGAATTAAAAAATTTATATAAAAACAAAAGATTTACAAAACAATACATTTATAGCCATGGAGAGAGGTTGAAGATATAAATCAAATCATAATAGTGATAATAATAATGATATAAACAATAGAGACATAAACATTATTCACAAACCATAAGAGAAATATTCTTTTATGGACCTCTTGTATTTGGTAAGTTCGCAACTGAAAATATCAACCTTGGATAATAGGCTATTGTAATTATTGCATAGTCTGTTCAGGCAAGAATTCTGCTTAGAGTTAGTTTTGCTTTGATAAACCCTGAACAGGACACAAGAGCGTGTTGAACATGCAGGTACATTGAATGGAATCTTGTTTAGCAACTCTGGGCATTGAATATTATTGTTAACTACTTTATACAGGAATAGTGCATCCTTATGATGATTGATGACGTTATTTGTGTTTAAAGTGAGAGTTCTTGGTACAGTGGAGGTTGTACAGTCCACAGTATCGGGAGTCACTTGCTTCAGTGCAAATATGCCTCTGGGGAACTGTTGAAGGGGGCATTCTAAGATGTGTTCAGTTGTTTGAATGTGTCCACATTTACACTAACAGAATCCTTTAGGTCCCATTTGTGCATCATATACGCACAGCAACTGTGACTGCACCGGATGCGGTTTAGCGAGGAAGAGAGAACCCTGACAGTTTAATAGTAGAGTTAAGGTTTTTAAAGGAATTAGGTAGAAAGTTGCAAATTTTGGGAGCTAGGTGACAGATTATAGTCTCACCGTTGTTGTAATTGAAAGAGAAGAGGTGCATGTCGAACATGCCCGTGAAGTCTGCATTCTTGGTCTTGTTCTGCAACTCGCCCAGGTCCCCGCTGATGTCCGTCACTGCCAGGCTGGGTCGCAGCGTCTCCGACATGAATACATTGTCCGGCAGCGTCCGGTATGGGTTTATCTGACAACATTACTATATTGTAATTCTATTGGATGAGAGAGCAGATTCAGATTTCATTGCAAGCTACCCAGGCATTTGACATATTATACGGGCCCCATGAAAAAACCGAACATGATGAAAATAGTACAGTGATAAAACAGATCATTGAATAATAATAACCTAACCTAACCTCACCTTTTCAATGGGACCCTCACGGAACTTGGAAACTAACTCAAAGGAATGAGGTGAAATGGGAGATAGCACAATGGGCCCATGGCCTGAGTTCTCACGGGAACTATCTGTACACCGTCTCCACTCTAATAAATAATTAATTTTAAAAAAAACCTCACTTTATATATATATATTTATTTATTATGTTAGAATAGCTGACGTGTACCCAGCGTTGCTCGCCTTTTCTCTACTTTCTACAAATATAATATGGATATATTGTACATATAAACCTTCCGGAACAAATTCTTTAAATGATAGTGAAAACCCTATCAAAAAACGTTGCGTAGTTTAGAAGAACTAAGCGCACAAACAGACAAACAGGGATAACGACTTTGTTTTATACTAATTAGAGATAAGGTTAGGTTTATTTATTTATTTATTTATATATAATTTGTACATTTATTTATAACAATTACAGGTAATAAAGCCTAAGACGTTATAATTGTACCATTTATGCAGTGTATATGCAATGCCAAAAATCTCGCAAATGCGCTATAGGACACAAAAAATAAATCTAATTTTTTATCTACCGCATTGAAAAAGCACGTAGCTCTCCCCACAGGTGAGTTCATTAATAAATTAGTGCGGCTTGCTCTACTATATAGAAGATTGTGATGACGTCCTCGAGAGTGAGACTCTGGTACAAAAAAATTTAATTGGGCCAGTATCTCATTATTAGATAAGTGACCGTTTATTAGTTGGAAAAAATATTTAAGCAAAGCAATACCTCTACGTGTCTCTAGAGAGTGGTAATTGGTCATGCCTAATATATAAATCGATGGGTAAAGCCAAGGGTAACGTCCATAGAGCCGCGAGAATAAAAACCTTAAAAATTTTTTATGGACTCTTTCAATGCGTAAAGTGTATGTTAATTCATGTGGAGCCCAGATGATCGAGTTTGATTCAAGTACACTTAGGACTAGTGTGTTATATAATAACGTCAGTGTTTTTGTGTTACGAAACGGATATGAGTTTCTAATTACTAAGCCGAGAAGCCTGTATCCTCTGCTTATTAAATCATCGATGTGTTGGTGAAAAGTTAGTTTGCTGTCGTAAATAACTCCTAGATCTTTGATTTGGTTTAGGTGTTGGAGAATAATTTCATTGATTTTATATTCAAATACATGCGGTTTCTTTGATCTTGTATACGAGACGATATTGCACTTGGGTGTACTGAAGTTCAAGCCATTTATTTTGGCCCAGTTTGAGACGCAGTCAATGTCACGTTGAAGGAGAATACAGTCAAGATGGTTTTTTATTGAGCAATATAGTTTCAATTCATCTGCAAATAGTAAATACAGCGAATGTGTGATGACTGAACCAATATCGTTGATAAAAATCAGAAACAGAAGTGGTCCAAGGATAGACCCCTGAGGAACTCCAGAAAAAACTATGAATTCCAAAGAACTGGAACCCTTAATAAACAAACTGTCTACGATTTCGAAAATATGAAGCAAAAAAACAGAGTAGTCTTTTGGAAAAACCAAATGAAGCTAGCTTATTTAGAAGAATGTCGATGTCAACCTTGTCGAATGCTTTTTCCAGGTCGAAATAAGCAACATCTACCTGTCCCCGATTGTCGAGAATTTGTGATAAGAAATCTGAGATGCATAAGAGGTTTGATGTTACTGACATTTGGGGTCTAAAACCATATTGACGGTCATCAAGAATTGGATTAACGTGATTAAGTATATATTTATGTAGAATTTTCTCAAATATTTTCATGATGGAACATAGAACGGCAACTGGTCGATAATTCCGGATATCGCGTTTGTCTCCCTTCTTGTAGATAGGGGTTATTTTAGTTAATCTCCAGATGTCTGGGAGAATCCCGTTTTTTAGGCAAACATTGAAGAGATGACATAATGGTGGTATTAAAAGGTCGGAACAACCCTTTAGTACAAGGCTGCCCAACCCCAGGCCCGCGGGCCACATTGTGGCGCATTGTGAACGAATTATAAGTGGCCCGCGTGAACCATTTTCAAAAAACCCGCCAATTTGAAAAAGTGTCGCGGGCCCGCGGTAAAACAAACAATGCAGCCTGCGCGCGGTCACCAGTGTTGCCAACGAAGGCGATTTATCGCTATTTAGGCTACTCAGAACGAGAATCAGCGACGAAAAAATCTAACCCGTTGAACATACTTTTTAAAGAAAAATACACCAATAATAATAATAACCAACAATACTGACCAGGTCGAATGAGGGTCCAATCTGTTCAGTGTGAAGGGTAGAGTCAATATTGAGAGTTGGTTGGACATTTTTGTAAACAGATGAGAAAAAGGTCGCAAAACCATTAGCGATTTTATCATCAGTAGTCAATTCCTCTCCGTCAAGAATCATAGACTTAAATGAGTTGTTGGATTTTTTTAGATCCTTAATGTACTTCCAAAACTGTTTGGGATCGATAGATAATTTTTCTTCCATTGAAGTTAAATGATTTTTAAAAGCTTCACTGATTTCATGTTTTACGATGGAGCGATAGGCTGAAAAACTAGCATAGTCCAAGTTGTGACATGTTTTTTTCCATTGCTTATGAAAAATATGTTTAATTTTAATATTTGAAATAATACTATTGGTGTACCACTTAGGATATACTCTGTGTGCCGTAGTGCGAGGTTTGGAAATGGGTATACACTTGTCGAATATATTGTAAATTGAATTGTAAAAATTTGTACATAATGCATTTATGTCTGTTGAACTTTGGCAGACCGGTTGCCATGAGCATTCAGAAAGCAATTCATATAATAAGTGGAAATTTCCTTTGTTGAATCTCCATGCGTTTATGGTTCTAGCTACGTGATAGGAAGGAACTTCTATTGGACTTGGGTTTAGACATGAATTTGAAACACCTGAGTGAGTCTCACTAATACTTATAGACAAAGCAGGGTGGTGCTTGTCCTCGTTTGTAATAGGGTCATGACATTTCTCAACACACTTAACAAGATCCTTGGCATTACATAAAACTATGTCCAGAGTGTTATTATAATCATTACATATAAGTTATATTCTTGCAAACCGTAGAAACATTTAAAATAATTAAACATGTTCACAATATTGGAGTTACAGGAAGGGAGGTTCAAATCACCTAATATTAAGATATTTTTGTCACTGAGAAGATTATAATTACTTTCTATTTTTTCGAACATGTTGTAGTATAACAAAGTTGAAGAACGAGGTGGCACATATATCACACATACGAAAACAGTTGAAGATTTCAAGGATAGCTTCACCCACAGGGATTCAGTGTCGGGGAGGTCCATTGAAGAAATCCTCTCAGCATGGGTTACAGAATCAGCACGAACAGCCAGGACGACACCCCCCGCTCGTGTGAGGCGGTCACGACGAAAGACAACATAATTTTCTGGAAATAGCTCTGAATTATGCACACTTGGTTTCAGCCACGATTCAGTGATTGCTATTAAATCTAAGCTATCTCGAGCAAATAGGTTGTTTTTAAATACTGTCAATTTCGTATTTAGCCCTCGAACGTTTTGATAATAGATAGAGAGGTTAGAATTACTTCTCACTCTTAGAGTGTTTCGTTTTATCATTGGTTGCAACATTTCTCCGAAAAAACCACTCATTGAATGCAACATGATTTGGCCATATGTTCGGGTCCATATAAAACGAAAGCTTCGATTCCGGGACTCCAATCCGGAAAGAGGCGTAGTCAGCTTTGGCTGTCAATTTGACAACATCGTAAACAATTTCTTTGTTTATATTGAGAAGGAAATTTACAATATCCTCGACCGTAGTGTTGACATCCAATTGCCAGGCATGAATATACTTGCGCCTTTCAACGGCTATGAGGCCTTTATGCTCAGTCGCGGTACCATGAAGTACTGGTCTTCTTTTTTTCCTATGCGTGACTCGGTGCCAAAAAAGCCGAAGTGGAGGTATAGGCTTCTGTTTCAGATTCTGATTCTGCTGTATCGGTTTCTGAAGTCTTCGATGTTACAGTATCGGTAGGTTGGGCAACGGGAGTTGACATCTTCTTCGGTTTAGATGGGCCGGACAGCGGAACCGATGGATCTGGAACAGAGGATGCCGTTGAAGCAGATGTTATAGCAGGTTGAGAGTCTACTTCCGATTTGCCCTTTTTTGTAGCAGATCTCGTGGTAATCTTACGAGCGTTGGGGCGGCCGACTAAGGCAGCTTGGGTTGTGGCAGGCGGTGGGCTAGCCGCTCTGTTTGGCTGTACGTCGCTGGGCCCCGTTGAGAGCTGTGGGGCGGAGGGGGACGAGCGTAGTAAAGTAGTGACCGCTAGTGCGGCGGCGGCAGGCGCGGCGGGCAAGACGCGCGGGTCCGGGGGGATCGGACCTGCGGCGTTCAACGAAGAGACACTGCATGTACATGGACACATTTTAACACTACCGACATACGTTGTCAGTAAATTTTTAAGGGAATTCTGTTCCCTTTCAAAAAACAACATTTTGTCACTCAAACTTTCAATCGTTTTCGTTAGTAGGTGAAGCCCAATCAAAATTTCGTTACTGTCACCCATTTCGGTTATTATCAAGCGCTGATAATAGGAAACAGAAACAAAAATTGTAGCGCGACAAAAAAGACGTGCGTTCCGGGCGATATAGAATAATAAAATTAGGCTAGGTTAGGCTAGGCTGGGCCACAGCATCTCCAGCATTTGAGTTGTTACATTGTTATGTAGCTAATACCGGTTACATTTATCTTAGACTAGTACTGGCTCCATGATAGCCGGTACTGGCTACAGTTATATATTATGTTGAGACTCACGTCAGGGTCATCAGCGTCTACCGGGTGCAGCTGGACCTCCATGCTGGAGGTGAGGAAGCCAAAGACTATTTCCCTGATCTGATCGTTGCATTCCTGCTCAATGTACTGGTCTTCAAAGAAAGAGCCGGACCCAAACACCACCAGTTTCCCTGTAAACCATTCGCAATTTTAAAAAGATTGATTAAGTTTATTGAAAGACCTTTGTAAGATTCTATACGTCCCAAAGACTGAAATGGGCTGGATATATTGAATGAATACCAGATGACAGGACAACCAAAATTTATTATTGTACCCACAGACCAAGAAAAGGATAGACGTGTCTCAATGCAAAATCTGAGTGTTATTTCGACGAGCTGGAGGCAAACAAGTGATAACCATTTTAGCAACGGGAGGGTTCCAGCATTTCTTGAATGAATTATGACATCAGTTATATTTCACTACCGTCACGAATTAATCAACGAATAACCAGACCCTAATCACTACCACTAATGCAACGGTTTGCAGCACCGTCCATTGTGGGACTTTTCTTTTCAGAGTCGGAATTGTCGTTTTTAACTGAATCGGGTTGCGTAGCGACGCAAAAATGAGTGAGGCGAGTAAATCAGAACACATTTGTAAAAGTGTCTAACTAAAAATAGTAACAAAATATTCTATTTTGAAAATAAGCCGAACCTTTTTTACCTGATATGTATGTTTATTATGAAGCGCGCCATTGTAGAAAAGACTAGAAATTCCAAAGCAGATTTTATTTCGAAGACTAAATAGTGATAGTACAATGCGAGTTGCCTGTAAACTGTCAGAGATGTACACGCCACCTTCCCACTCCGCGCACTTGGTTTGTTCCACTCACCCTTATGGTCCTGTCTAAGGTTTTCTTGGTCTGTGATTGTCCCTCAGTGGAAGCGACATCGTGGCAGATTGGTGCAGGACTGGAAGGAGTGAACACTGGAGGTAATGGCGAGGGACCCCAGCCAGTAGAAAGCATTGGTGGAGGAAGATAAATCCCACCTAATGATGATGAAATTAATAAATGTGTATATTATTACCGTTATTCTCCGTTGTGCAAAAAGAAGCCAGTGGTCTTTTGACAGGATAGGCCATCTCTCCGCTGGAAAGAACCACTACAGAGGGTCGCTTTACGTTCAGGGTGGCTCCGTACGGGTACACAAAGCTCGGCGAGTCATCATCACTGAAATCATTCACATAAATGTAGAAATTAGTTCACCAAAGGTGTCAGTTTTGGTTTCACCTAACGTAAGAGTTACATATATCAATGCTGAGGATTGTGACCCTTACACCAATTGCCCTGTTGAATAAGGTTCCCCCGCTTCTCTCGATCCTGTGCTGCATGGAGAGCTTATGATATTTGATCATGCCAACATACTAGTTTTTCCCTCCTTTATTAATTCCTAGTTGGAGCGCCCAGCATTGCCCAGCCTATATTCTGACAAGCTAATAAAATTGTTTAACTGCTCAAGAAAGAATTTCGATATGGTTTGATTTTTAAACTTGGAATTCCTTTAGAATCAATAATTTGAGTTTTTATTACTTTCATTAAAATTGTTGAAGTTAAGTTTTTATATAAAATTGTAAATTATCATTTGCATATAGCCCTGATATATTAACTCTTTGCACGCAGCCGTATCAACTGTTGTTATGGCAAAAAGTCTATACTCACACGCGGCTGTATCAACAGTTGATACGGAAACTTTGACGGCCGATATTCCAGCGCTCTTTCGTCATAAATATATTTTTTGCTCACTTGGACATTCGTAGAACTATCACGATGCTGACATCTACAAGAATTTCTCAAAAATAAAATTGTATTTCATAAAAAAAGATCGAAAATCAAGTGCGCCTCTTCGCGACTTTTAGTCCTTTAGTTTACATTTTTGTCAACGTATGGCGTTAGTACTAGTATGTCATTCACAACTTTTCATAACTAAAAATGATAAGTGATCTTGGTGTCCCACTTGTGTCTATCAACGCAGTGGCCTAAGTAAACACACGCCGAGTGAATGGCGGGACCACATTCAAAAGATACGGTACGTCTTTGTATGAAATTTTATGTTTTTGTTTTTATAAACATCTAAGAGTGTTGACACATGAGGATTTGTTTTCATATTGTGGAGAATAATCTGTTCTGTCCAATAAATCATGCCAGAATGCTATAATTTGACATTTAATTGCGTGCATAGGTATTTGAAAATATGTACTGCGTACGGGTATAGATAAAACGGAGCAAATTAACGCGTTCAAAAGGTTAATGGTCTCATGCTAACAGTGACCTTTCTCTTGTTTTTAAAGTCAAGTGTGTAAAATTTCATCAATCTCAGAATAAAACTGTATATTTGTATAAAGAACAAACACACTCTTATTTATAGATCTTATTTATAGATCATATTTTATTGTCTCACTACCAATTCCCATAGATGCACTCGGCGTCACAAAAATCGCACCTATTGCAAAATCTTATGAGACAATAAAGCGATCCTCTCTTTCGAATGTGCAGCGTCGTCGCCCTGATCCACGCTCCTGGATGAAGCCACCAGCCAAAGCGGCTTAAGTTTAGTTGCCGAGCAACATCACACTGTCGCATTCCTGATTGCAGTAGTGCCACCACTTGAGCGGCTTCGTCAGCAGCAGTGGCCATTTTAAGGGGTTGTTTTCTAGGGCTAATTATTCATGTGTGTCCTCTTCAATGTTCGGATAGTGAGTGACCTACATTTGACTTAAACTGCTCTTTTTATAGCCCAGGAAGATGACACAAGTTGTGGCACCTGAGAGTATATGAGCAACCTTTTTTTAACATCCCGTACTCGGAAAATTTGAATCGCTTATGAAATGAAACCAGTGCCTAATAAGAAGCATTTGGGTATTGTTGGTACACCTCTGGAGCTTTTCCGATCTTATTTATCAAATCGCTTTTCGGCAGTAGAATTTGGAGGAGAAATGAGTGAATTAGGTAAAATAACATGTGGAGTACCACAGGGATCAATTCTTGGACCGTTGCTATTCCTAATCTACGTGAATGACATAACAAAGTGGGGTATTAAAGGAACTATACAACTTTATGCTGACGATACGGTAATTTTTTACATTAAACTCAACCTAGCGGAGCTTGAAACGGAGATGAATGCTGATATTTCCCATCTCACAAACTGGTTGAGAATAAACAAACTAACTCTTAACGTAAAAAAAACCCATTATATACTTTTCGGTAACAAGAAAAATTTCAGCCTCGATATTAAAATTGGAGACAACTGCCTCGAAAAGAAAATGAACACAAAATATTTGGGTCTGATCGTAGATTCCCAACTCTCGTGGGATCTCCATATAAATCATATAAAAGAGAAAATTACCCCTATAACTGGTGTACTATATAGGCTTCAAGGATTACTACCCATTCCTTTACTAACTTCAGTATACTATGCCATGGTACATTCACACCTTTCCTATCTCTGCTGTATCTGGGGTTTTGCCTCAAAGAAATTGATAGCTGACCTGCAGGTGGTTCAAAACCGAGCTCTCAGAAATGTGTTTGAACTTCCATGGGACACTCATGTTAGGGACATCTATTCAGTTTCTGGTATCCTTCCAATTACAATCCTTCCTAAATATGAAATCACAAGCACCATCCTACAAATTACCCAAAAATCAACTCACACCAACATCAAGCCACTTTACAATCAAGACATCCACAACCACAATACTCGAAATAACAATAAAATCCGCATTCCTCAAACACACACTACAAAATATGTGTTAAAATCACTGAACTATATTGCCTATACACTATATAATTCGCTTCCAGATATGTACAAACACATCCACCATAATAAAAAATTGCAAAGCAATGCTTTAAAAGAATATTTTTTAACTACATTTAAAAATGAAAATATGTAACTGTGTTGTCATTTCTTGTTGTATCTTATCCATGTTTTTTTTTCTTTCTGTACTTGTTTTCTATTGTTGTTTGTTCTACTTAACGTGTCATTATTTCAATTTTTAATTTTTATGCTGTATTGAATGTGAAACTTATATTTGATATCAAAATACCGTTGTAAAATTGTTCCTACTACCTCCTACATATGAATTGTAAGTTCCTCCTGTCGTAAAATGAGTTCTGTTACTCATCGGGATTGCTCTAGCAAGAAATAAACACAATAAAAAAAATAAAAAAGTTGTTAAATGTACTTTCAATTGATTTCAATATTGTTTGGGTTAGATGTATTGGCTCGGGGCTTAGGGTTCGGGAAAACTTATGCTTGAAAATAATTTTCGATGTTTGCGATTTTTGTGACACCAAGTGTAGGTCTTATTGATCTTTGAATAACGGCAAGACTTACCTGTATTCTATGACGTCAGGATTGAACGTGGGTAACTTCTTGATCGCCTTGACGATTGAACGATTGACTATACCACTGGTGACGAGACACTGCTTCGGGTGGAAATATTTATTGTATTTCACTCGCACGGCACAATCTGTAACAATCATTAATTTACATTTAAAATAAATGATGACAATATGACTAACCATCAATTTTTGATTGGATAGTCGATCTAGCGGTCCAAAGCGTCCAGCGTCTAGTAGCACACAGGCGTCATGGGTTTTTTTTTGTTCACTAGACTTTTTCCCACCATAATGATAGTAGTACGAGGAACTCAAATATTGTCATGTTGTTCGTAACATGGGATTCTTTGTCTATCTTTAAAAAATATTAAAAAATATCTCCATTTGTCCGGAGGAATTGGCAGAGGGGATATATTGCCAGAGAACTCTATCTTGGCAAACAGGTTATTTCAGGGCTGGGCTAGATGTCGAAAGGTCTTGAAGGCTTGTGTAAAATGATGACAATGGTTTTCTTTACATATTGTTTAATAATATAGTCATTCGGCATGCATATTAAAGATACTTGTATCGTAAATAAATAAATATTATTCAGATAAAAAGATTTCAAATGGCATTCAAATATAAATTTTGGAAAAATTGTTGCATAGGATACCGAACAATGTTATATAAATCACATTTCTATCAGTTGATATCTTCAGTGGTTATATATGTACTATTTTAAAATAGCAAAATAAGACAAACATAAATTATTTAATTTTTATAACTGACCATTGTTAATCACAACGCCATACTCTTCGAGAAAGAAGTTGATGTTAGTGTTATTGTTCTCCTCTCCCCCGTCTGTAAGGGTGACCAGCACGGCCCCTCCTGAAGCTACATACTTCTTCAGGACGGCCAGTTCCGGGTCAGTGAACACATCCTGCGGAGTGGCTACCACCAGCACACGGACATCCTCCAGGAGTGCAGAGGTGAGTTCTTCACGATTGCTGGAAGGTTTCAAAAATTTTATCAGTTTGTAAAAACTTTATTTGATTGTACTGATTTGGTCGGTTAAAATAATGGATTTATTTCTTCATGTCTAGCAGTCCACAACAGAGTGCTGATGCCAACCCTGATGAATGGCAGTGAGGTATGTAACTGGCAGAGGAAGGATGAAAGTTGACTGACCGCTCTAGAAATTATATCCCTGATATATGTATGTGTGGTAAAATCATGTACGACCATGTGAGAAATGTAGAGATTTAATGAAATAGGGTAAGGCTGAAGTAAGAGTAATGAGTAAGATTAAGAAAGGGATGTTTAGACTTGCAAAGAAAGGAGTGTTATATTACCAATGTTGAGATCCGGAAGGAATGGAAGGCTGAAGAAAGCGTAGTGAATAAGATAAAGAAAAGGATACTGAGATGTTTTAGACAAGTAGTGTAAGGAAAGATATGAAAAATAAGTCGGGAACGCTCTAGGAAGACACGGCACGACCAAGTGGATCAAATACCTACTTTAGTAACGTTACGTGAATAGATAGAATAACATAAGAGTTTGTATGAGACGGTGAATGAAGAAAAGAGGTTATACCAAGATGAAATGATTGAAATCGCTGGCCATGTATAATACGATTTTTTTTTTAATAAAACCTTTTGATTTACCTTAATTACTATAAAAGGCAACTATTTAGATTTGGGAAATTTAAATTTGAACATTCTAATTTTCAATTAAGTAAAATGAAAATTCTCTCTCGTTGTATGGGATGGCAGCCATTTACAATAATTTAATTTAGCGTGGCCAGCGATCGCAAATATTTATATTTGGCTGTCCATCTCATCTGCTTAACCCTCATGAAAACATTTTCAAGACGGCATGATGGATAGTTGGTTATTTTTTGAACACTGAGCTATTAAAATAATCTCATCTTATTCCCGTTGTCCCATTCATGTCTGGGTCCCAAAACTCCAACAAGGCGCCTCCTGGCTTCCCTGTCCAGGGCTCAGGCACAGCCTCTGATTAAAATAATCTCTAAAAAAAATTATTCACCCAACTCACATTATAACTTTCCAAGAACCTTTGAGTTTCCTGTGGAGAATTTTATAATTTTCGTTGAGTTTGAACAACTCATTTTTCGAAGCATTGAATATAATTGTATTTTTCAAATTGGGATCTTTCATTTTGTTGTGATGCAGAAATACTGAAATGTCATGTTGTGTTTTGATTTTTGATTGGTTGCCTGGCAACAAGCACATGCCTTTCATTTTTTGGCTGGTAAAGACATCGCAACCAGGGTTTACCTGAACAGAGTAAAATTTAATTAATTAATTATGTTAGTATGTACGCACTGATACGCACCAATACACACAATCCTAAGTCTGGGTCTATTTATAATTATTTTCAAATTTATGTAGGTAGGTACATAAAAAATTTCCGTCAAATTACTTTAAATGTTTAAATTTGTCGTATGGTAACATTAATAATTATCATAATGTTGCTAGGAAATAATTATTTGGCTATATCGACAGGTTTGTATATTGTCATTTTTGTAGGTTTGAAATTATCGAATCATCATCTCAAGTGTGATTTCCTATGATGATGATAACCAGTCCCTTGTTAAAAAATGACGTATTTGACAAAACTCTCAGCGGCTCTTACAGCGCAACTCTCAACGGCAGGATTAAATATTATTACCTAAACTCGTCAGTAACGTGGACCTAAGAAGCCCTGGACAGAGCATTAGTACGATTTTGTATGATTGGCATTGAAGCCAAATTTAGGATGAGGGGAAATTTCCTGGCAGCCATATTGTATGACTAACCTTTCAACTGATTTTAATGCAAAGTGGTGCATAGTGAATTATTAATTTATTTTTGTGTTGTTAATGCAGTTAAGGAATGGGATACGTCATTAAAATATTTAAATAGGTTTTAATATTTTCCACACATTTTCCCCCTCGCCCCGCGCCTCAAATTGTTCTCAAATTTCTCCGTCCAGGGCTTTTTAGGTCCATAGTCGGTAAGGGTAAGGAAACGGTAAGTAATCGACATAAACCGAAAACCCTGCGCAGAATAGTCCCACAATGGCTTTACTTATTATTATTATTATATGGCTTTGTTTATTATCGAACCGTGGGACAGCTGGTCAAGCCCTAAACCAATCATATCGTTTCTAAGGCCTGAAATTTTAGCATTTTATGATTTAGTTGTTCTCTGGTAAGAGCCCCGGCAAGATAAGCCTAGTGATAAATGTCGACAATATTTTCGCAACTGCTTACTACAAGAATCCATTGTCGTCTCCTCCTGACTCCTGACTTAATCCTGACTGACCAACCATCACACTTAAGCACAGAGGATGGACTGCCATACCACTATGTTTTGAAACAAATCCTTTCCGATTTAAATATTCTCTACTATTATTCATGCTCTTGATTTGACCCATAATATAACTTTTTTTTCTAAATTTATTTCCTAACTTTATTACAGTTCCCCAGAAAATTTATTTAAATCTCGCTACTTTTTATCCACCGCCTGGCATCCCTGGGAAAATAACGAAAACGTCCGTCGGTGATTGTTCAAATACCTGCATTTTAATCAGCAGCGATACACTAGACACACTTCATTTTACTAGACTGGGACAAGCACATCCATCAGACAAAGACAACAATACAAAGTGTTGCCGATTCTTGTTCTGTTGAGGCAGGTGCATGTGACGTCACACACTCATTTCTGACTGTTGTGTCTGTGATGAAGTTCCGTCGCTGGTTTTAGTGTTTTTTTTACATAAATTTTCTGTTATTTTATAAGTTCGTACATTTGTTTGATTATGTTATAGCGATCTTACATTCTTTTAATTATGTTATAATAGTGATAAGTGTAGTGCTAGTGGTAGGTTTGTGTATTAAATGTGTTCGAAATGTCGAAGAACAAAATCGCTGCGAGAATTGACAGCCAGTGCGTCGAGGTGAAAAGCAAGGTACGGCCGCCAAAGATTTCACATTTTACCACCTAAAATTAGTAGAAACACCTAACATTCTTAGTCAATCACTCAAACATACATCATTTTATGAAATCGTCACAAAACATGTAATAAATCAGTTTTTATTCCTTGTTTTCGTCCGTTTGTCAGGATATGTAAATTTGTCAACTCCTAACTTCGACATATCAACAGTTGGGAGGATTCTAATGTTTTTTATCTTTCTTTCAATCAGTTTTAATACCTGGCTTGAAACATAGTCAGTATTTATTCACATCGATGTGAAAGCAGTCTTGAGATAATTCCATCCAACTAATTTGGGCAAAAGAAATTTCTCTTTCCCGATCTCTTATCTGTCAGGCAATTAGCGAACCACACACAGAATTATCTTTTTGTGCAATTAGCATTCATTTTTACTTTTAAATTTGCTCATATCCTAAAGGCCGACCAAATCAAAATAAAAGCATGGTAATTTAGGTATTTATGCATCATTGTGTTGAGATTTGTGAATCATCCTTCCTAATCTCGTCGGATTCACGTACATCCTGGTTGGATTCGAAGAATTTTGTCTCAATTTCTGCTTTTATCCCAATATTGTAACATATCTCTTTCATTCCTCATTGACTCATTTAATCTCATCATAAATAAAAAATAATACTTTGAAATATTTTTTTCGTGACATTTTCGAATTTGAAACCCCAAATTATAAAAAGAAACTTCCAAACAAGACAAGCTTTAAAGTACCTACCTGCTAAATATGTTTTACCAGGCGATTTATTTTATTCTATATTTGAAATGTTCTATTCTGTGAGAACATGGTGATAACTAAAGATGTCAGTTTTCATCTAAGCAAAATATTTGTAATTTTTATGGGTAAAAAATTCTATTTATTAGTTTGTGATATTTTAAAACTCCGTAGCTCACAATTGTAGATGGGATTGCGAGGTCAAAATAGTTGTGTTGACTGAGGAATTTCAGACTTAAAATGTCATAGGTAACAGAAAAAACAGTTGATATTTTAAAATGACTTATTTACAACAAATTGATATCAAACATTTACAAATATGAATTTGTACATTAGATTTCTCGAACTCTCGAACTTGGGTAATTATTTACCGAAACTTGAAATTCAATAAATCTGTTAATGACATACATATCGCTGTTGTCAAACTGATAATCGAATAAATTGCTAACCTAATTTGAAACCCTGACAGTTAATGAAAATAAAATTGTATCTTTTCATTAACTTTTATATGATTAGAACAGCTTCAATAAAATACAATTCATCTGTAATAAATAATAAAATTTAATTGTGTTATTATGGTGTTACGTGTTGTTCAAAGAACTTTTTTTTTCCTTACTTACTAATGAAACTGATGAAAATTATTTTCAAACGTTGAAATTCTTTCTTAAACGGATAAACAATTTCATTGACCTGTCTGGGACGTAGTAGTCGAAAGATCACTTGCAAATTGTCGACATCCATTTTCTTTTAATTCGGTGTAGATCACACTTGTAGGGACGAGTGTCGCCAGATCGATTTTCAAAATAAAGCCAGACGTCACCTGAAAAGGAGCTAAAAAAGAGCTAATCGTGTATAACCTAAGTTGTGACCGAAAATTCACCAACCTGGGGGGTGTCTGGGGTATGAAAATTAAAATACAAAAATAACCGATTCCTAAAGAAATAACTATTAAATTGTCATTTGTCGTTGAAGAGTTTTATACAAAAAAGGAGCTAGACTATCTGAAAAACGAGCTAAATCTAGCTCTAAAGGAACTGAGTTGGCAACCAGTGTTCAGCAATTTTTTCCAGGTGATTAATTGCTATTGTTTAATATAATTTCAATGGAATTCCATGAATTTTATAAGATATAAACAAATCATATATTTACTAAACATTTTAGATTATTTCTGATTGTAAAATGGTGATCGGGTATGTCATCAAAATGACAATTCAACACACCTCCAAAAAATGAGTTAATATGTTACATAGGTAACGATGTACGGAAGTGAGGCATGGAAGTGGCAGAAAAAGGATGAAAGTAGACTGAATGCTGTAGAAATGAGATCCCTGAGGCGTATGTGTGGTAAAACCATGTATGATCGTGTGAGAAATGTGGAGATCTGCTAAGAGTGCAAGGCTGATGTAAGCGTAATGTGAATGGTAGCAGAAGTCGGGGATGCCCGAGGAAGACATGGCACGATCAAGTGAATCAGATACTTGAGTCGGTCCATGTCAAGAGTCAGAATAATAGAAGAGTATGTATGAGACGATGTATGAATGTGAATGAGGCAAGGAGTGTGTGCCAAGACCGAGTTGTTTGGCAGTCCGTCCTCTCTGCCTACCCCTGCGGAGAATGGCGTGATGGTTAGTTAGTTTTTATTTTACATAGGTAACTATTAAACCTAGTTTTTGTTTCTTCACTTTTAATGACTATATGTATAACTTTTTAAAGGTGTGTTGAATTTTCATTTTGATGAAATTCATGGAACCTTGTAAAGTGACATATTTTAAACCCGAAGGTCATAGCTATATATCTAACTTTCATGTCATCCGCCACACACTCCTTGCTTCAATCACATTCATACATACTCTTCTGTTATCTTGACAAGAATATTATAGACTTGTACCGTATCTTCTTAAGGCGTTCCTGGCTTTCATTAACTTGAACATAATATATTGACGGGCCCGAAGAACAATGTCAGATGTACAAATTTGTAGTTTTGCAGTAGAGCTGTTTAAAGTTTAGTTTCTGCATGTTTACTGTTTTTGATCATATATTTCTTCAATTAAATAAATAGGGGTTAATGCAAGATAACGAACAACACTATATTTCTTGATCTCAAAAACAGAACAAATGCAGAAACAAAACTTTAAACAGCTCCAAAACAAAAATCTAAAAATGTTTTTTTTTGCAGTTATTCAGTTCCAAATGTCGTTGGGCATGTCTGTTAATTGATATCAGCTGGCTAAAGTTCAATATTTTGGTGTGCTACTTTTTTTCTTAAATAGATAGAGTTACCCATTACAAGCCATCTGTATTTTGTTCCAGTTTGATGCAGAATTCCGCCGCTTCAACGTGACTCGCTCGGATACCTCCAAGTACGAGGAGTTCCACTCGCTGGTGGACCGGCTGCACGGTCTCAAGGACACTGCCTTCCTCATTTCCTACACGGACCCTCGCGATGGGGACCTGCTGCCCATCAACAACGATGACAACCTCGGGAGGGCTCTGCAGACGGCCCGACCTCTGCTCAGGGTCATCATACAGAGAAAAGGTAGGAAACTTGGGATTATTGGGTTACTCTTTATCAGTGGACCTGCCATACAAGATATAAGGAAATAGGACAAACTTTTATTCTTATTGTTATACTCATACTGCTCAAGAGAGGGTCCGAAATGGTCATCCCAAAACTTATAGGTGCGTTATAAATATCAGCATCTGTGGAACATATTTCTTTAGGTTCGTACAAAACATACTAGTGGTGCCAGATCAGTAGATCTGCAAACCTTGGGATTCTACGAGTCTGTTAGTCGGTATTATAATAAATAATGGTCTGGACTCACCAGAACTTACCAATTTAATAAATTTTCATATTCCGTCTAGATCAACCCGACAATCTGATTTATTTTATCTACCCTCGTGTAAAAAATTCCACAATTCCTCGTATATGTGCACAATATAATAAAAAATTTTACAGCATTGACATTTTTGGTAATAACCTAAAGAAATATCGATATGAAGTAATGCGTACGATCGATTATTAATATGAGAGTATGGAATGTATCGGCAGCATCTCCTATTCTCTTACTATTTTCCTCTTCCTCTCTCCTTCCTTTAACACCAAATTAATTTTAAGAAATTAAAACTTCATTTCTAATGCACTTTAACATAAGAAACTTCTGTGGCTTGACTTCAGTTAACTTGTATATTTATATCTATCATTGTATATTATATAAAAGCTGTTTGTTTCTTACAAATAAATAAATATCCCCAAATCTCATAAGTGCGTTATAAATATCATACACCTATGGGACCTTTTGTTATATTTCTTGGGTTCATACAAAACATACTAGTGGCGCCAGATCAGTAGATCTGCAAACCTAGGGAATATACTAGCAGCCTGAGTGCCTTACAAATCTCATAGAACCTATGAGATTTGTTAACACCCAATTAGTACCGAATAGTACTTTCAGAATCAACAGATTTTTTCTGTGATTATCGTGCTTTAAATTGTTATTAAAATAGGAAAAAACATAAAACAACTTAATGAAAAAAGAAAATAACTTAAATATCTTACACACAGCTGGGGGAGAGGGTACGTAATTGTATTCATAGTTATCGGAAGCATAATTATTAGAATTAACCGGATCAACACATACTTATACTTACGTGTATTGGTGCATATGTATATAGGAATGCTCAATTTAAACACTTAGAAGCACACCGAAAAATATTTTTAGGTAAACATTTTAAATTAATTTCTTTCATTTAAACCACCTGAATTGAAAGAGGTTAACTTGTGAATGTGCCTAACCAATATTCTTAGGGGATTCCATACATTTTTTATACTCCTAAAGCGAGGACTTCTGTCTATTAGAATGTGCCAATCAGCACAGAGCGACTCAACTGCTTAACGATTCTGCATTTACCTTCGACATGTTCAAGTCACTTACAGACAGTTCACCATGACCTTGACCTTTACCATGACCTTTTATACTTAAATGTACCTCAAATTTGTAATGTTCTCTGTAATACTTTGGTGCATAACTGTTTTATGGAGAACATAAATAAATAAACTTCCAAGAACAATGTTCTTGCGAAAAGTCACTGAGAAATAGCCCTTTGTCTTGTTTATGTCTATTTATTATTATTAGCGAAAAGAGACAATGATGTACATAATGATTGATTTTGAATATAAGTTTTTGCAGTGTGTTCGTTTTATTCATTATTATTATATTACTCCCACACAATATCAAACAAATTAAATCAATTATTAATAACTACACTCCAGTCCAGCAAATCTTGGCTTAAGGCCCCGCGTAGTAAGTGTTCAAAGATAGTTTGAAATGGAGATATGGAAATACGAATATTAGAGGGAGCGCGCTAATATTGAAAATCGATAATAATTGAGCGAAAATTGTGAAAATATTTAATATTACATGACTCGTTTGAAATAGAGCAAAAATCTCTCGAAAAATGCTTTAGTTGCATTTAAAGATACAATGTGAATTTTTTCATGCCTATAGCATATTAAATAACAGAACAAAACGTGTTTTGCACATAGACATATGAATATTAGTAGACCTGCCCTAAGTGATTAAGCGTATTATCCCCACTCCCCATACCGGTTCCATTGGAGCCGGCTGTGCTCGCGTATGGCCTCAAGTGAAATTTGAAAACGTGACTTGTGCGAACTATGGTCGAGGCATCATCGGTTCATTTTACGAAATAACACGGCAAAATGTTGACTTGTACTATGAAAACTTGTAAAAATAGATGTGAAAAAGAGAATAAACCCAATTGTCGTATTACATTCCATATATAAGCATTATTTTACTTTATTTTAAGCATATTCACATCGTATAATATGAATCAGTTGTTACTATCACATCGAGAAACGTCTGGACGCGAAACACGAAGCTGGTTGGTTGCTGGGAAGTAAATTATGAACATTTATAAAAGTGTCTTAACTAAATACTTAAACGAAATATTCGACTCTGAAAATAGAACCGAATTTTTTTGCCGAATTTGGACTTCGCAAATTTGTTCATAACGTGGCGAGTAATTTGCGCTCCCATGTAAAAATGTCTATTCATTCAAAAGCAGATTTTACTTTTAAGAAGTAAATGGTGATATTATAATGCGAGATGCCTATTTACTGTCAGATTGATTTATTGACGAATCACAGTCAGCTTCACCCCCTTCGTTCTTCAACAGTTGATTTTACCCCTCGCCATTATCTTCTCGTCTATTAATTCCTATGTCTGTGGTTTTGCATAATTTTCGGAGTTTGTTTTTTTTCTATTGAGGGAACGTTTCGGTATAACAAATGCATAGATATTATCTTCAAAAATAACTTTTTTTTTTGGAACTTAAAAACTTAAGGCGATGCCATACGTAGTAATGCAAAATCATGTTTTTTTAGTTCAATCAAGAATAACGAAATACGCCTACTAATAAAAATAGATGTATTATATTTAAAAAAACACACTGTTTTTTTACATACTGATTTTTAAAATAATTAATTTTAGTCAAAGGGATCTATCTTTGTCCTTTGTCAGATGTTTATTTAAACGTTTGTTGACTTCACTGTGTTTCGCTTTGGTAATTTTACATTGGTCTAATTAGCTTTGTTATCAGTTCACTAGATCGTGAAAAATTCTAGCAGCCGTGCTTCCTGGATTAGAATTTTTGGAAGCAATTATTTTTAATGAATATATCTTTATTGAATTGAAAACCTAGTTACGCTAATTTATTGTGATTTTTACGCTCAATTATACACGGTGTCCGGTAACTCGTAGTACAAGTTAGAAGCTGGCGAATATACATCACATCGTTTGGAGTCGATTTAGTGGTATTATTTTTATTTATTTTTACTTTCTTTTTCGAGTCTGTAACCAAGTGGGTCTTCCGACGACCCCATGCATTTTTCTGTCTTATGGGCTTTTAAACTATAGAAACCCCAATTATTCAGTAAATTATTAAGGGTAACTTATTTATTTCCGCAGAAATATGTAAAATACTACAATGATATGTCAAGTATTTAAGCTAATAATAAAATAATAATATTTGGATGACTTGTTTAGCGCCGTTTTTGTGCAAAATCACCTCAAGGGGGTATAAGGAATAATTAATACTAGCAGATAAAAACCCGCTCGGCGGGTTTTTGCTGCTAGGCCCTGCGGGCGGCACTTGGTTGGGCTTTGCCCAGTTTAAGTGATACTTGTTAGTGATACATATTAGGTCATTCATTGAGAGAGGGTGAGTATATATTGTAAATAGATTTAATATGCCCCTGAGGTGATATCTCACAAAAACGGCGCTATAAAAATTGTCCAATAAATAAATATAAGTTTAACATTTTATTGCGTACATATGCATTGATATACAACGGAAATAGATAATATTATGTAATCTTATTAAACTTTATTTCAATCACAAATAACTTTGTTTACATAACTTTATTATATACAACCACTACATGTTTCATGAACGAAGTTCACCTCATCAGGAGTAAGTATACTCCGAAGTCAAAAATTAAATATAGATTACAATTGGAAAGAAGAAGTGGAAGGGGGGGGGAGAGGTTAGAGTGGGCGGGGTTTATCAGGATTAGGAATTACAATATCGTTAGACAGAAAAGACCAGTTGAGTGGGAAAATATTTAAAAAAGAGTATTTTTTTTAAATCTTGTTTATTATATTTACTTTTATATTAACATGTTTTCTAATTTCTAAAAATATAAATTTATTTGCGATGTTTTATATCCTGTGTGAAGTATTTTAAGACCCGAAAAAACATATAGCATATAACCCTAAAACAATATATTTTATAAAACAAAAAGCATTTTATAACGGTTATTCTAATAAATTGATAGTTGAAATACTAAATAAAAAAATTAAACATGATCTCTACAAATGGTAAATTTACCCTATTTCTAAAGATAGATATAAACAATGGCGTAGAATTCTATTTGTGGATAACGATATTTCCAAAATTAAAAATAAAAACTTTCCTGGTACTATTCAACCGGCGTTTTACACTACTAACAGAATGAAGAAATATATTCTTAATAATAAAGATATCGATAACCAAACAAAAAAATCGGGAGTTTATAAACTCAATTGGGATGATTGTAATTTCTTTTACAAATGTAGAACCAATAGAAACTTTGAAGTCAGAAGTAAAGAATATCTCGAAGCTCTAAATGGAAATAGTGAATCTGAGTTTGATCATCTTTTGAATAATGATCACACTTGATAAAAATTCAGGTCTTAAAATACTTCACACAGGATAAAAAGCATTGCAAATAAATATGTTTGATATTTTAGAAATAAGAAAACATGTCAATATAAAATCAAATATAATTAATAAGCAAAAAAAATATAAACCCTCTTTTAAATATTTTCCCACTCAACTGGTCTTTCCGGTCTAACGATATTGTAATTCCCATTTCTGCCCACTCTCACCCCTCCCCCTTACTACCACTTCTTCTTTCCAATTGTAATTTATATTTAATTTTTGACTTCAATGTATACTTACTCCTGATGAGGTGAACTTCGTTCATGTAACATGTGGAGGTTGTATGTAAACAAAGTTATTTATGTTTTAATAAAATAAATAATGCCATCACAAAGTTATAAGCTTCCAGAAGAAATCTTCATATTAAACGTTTGTTAATGGTCCCGTAATTTTTCGTTGGTTAGATGCATATTTAAATATACGCGCCAGTCATTTGGTTTGTTCTTATACCGCCAGAGGGGCAGAGTGGTCGAATTTTGCCTGCAGACCCCCTTTCGGGATTTAAGCGAAACATACTATTTGAATTCGACCAATCAGAGGGCCTACATCGTCCAGACGCAAGGGTATTAATACTATCAGATCAGATAAGGAGGAATAGTAATTTTGGGTACTACCTACTCCCCCATTTGGCTGCGGGATAGTTAATGTATTTTAAAATGCGTCGAAGCGTAGACCTAGCTCGAAAAGATTATTTTTTAACCTTTTAGCTGACGGAAAATGTTGTAAAAAAAATTTGTCTTGAACTGACGACCTTTTAGCTGACGGAAAATGTTGTAAAAAAAATTTGTCTTAATTTATTTTTTATGTGTTTTTTGGGTTCTCTGTCATGTAGATTTCTTAGTTTCCTGCTTGTGCCACTAGTTTCCGGAGACTGTGTATATGTAACACCGCTTCCAAGGACAATACTGCTTATGTATCGTGATCTTTTCCTCTCCTGAACAATTAATGAACAAACTTTTTTTTTTGAGTTCTCTGTTCAGCATTTTTCCGCTTGTACCACGAGTTTCCCGACACCGTGTATAAGCCAGAGATCGGAAACTGTTTTAGATGCTTTAAATACCACCCTGGTGAAAGACCACCACTCCGAATTGAAACGTTGCTTGAAATGGCTTTAGCCGTATTTGGTGACCAGCTCTGAACAGCCAGGTACTTCCTCTCCATCTTTTTCCCCACCCAACTACTTTCATCCTCGAGGTATACCTCATTTGGGTATGCCGTGTGGTATCACTGGCTCAAGGCGGTTGGGAGCAATTGGGACTCTTGTGCGGTACTCACATACGATTTTTACGATTAATCGTGTGTTATCTTTAAATGAGTTAAATGGCTTCATTCCTAACTTTAATACCGTACTACGATATTATCAAAGACAAATATTAATTCAGTACTTTCAACTCAATTACTTAGCCTAAATTGCTAAAGGTAATTTTGTACCAAGAATAGGTACGTCTGATAAAAGTAATCGTCAGTAAACACAACTAGTAATGATAATTAATGACACTTCCACATTCCTATATGGCCGCAATGTTGTCCCAACACTTTAAAATGGACGGCTGTCACAGTACCTGTGATCACTGAACAAAAAACTCCTAGAAATGTGATATTTAAATACCGATTAGAAATAAAGTAGCTAATGAAATTGATTATCAATCTGCTTAACCTCTCGGGCTAATTTTTTCGGTTTTGCGAACAAACAGCTATTGCCTGTAGGGTCGATTTGTTCGCTTTTGGGAACATAGTCATAGTTAGAAATATGATCTGAACGGCGCGTTAGAAAGAGATAACACTACATTTTATATTCAAATCTAGACGTTAGCTATAGAAAAATTAAAATGTGCTCTATGAAACAAAAGGTTCTCGACCGCAATTTGAGAAAAAATTATGAATCTTGGTGAAGGTAACGTTAATGTTTAAAATATTAATGTTTAAATATTGTCTAATAGAAATATTACATTTATTGATTTTATTGCAAATAATGGTCAATATGACATGGGTGATATTTGAAAGTGTTCGACCAATCTCTCCCAAAGTAATGGACGTTTTATACGATGCTTTTTTTCATACCGATCCCCCCAGATGGAAATTATATCGGGAGCTGTATGAAAAATCTTTGTTTTACTTGATGATTATTTTCATACATAGCCCCCGCATACCCAATTTCGACCGATTTATAACAAGTTTTTCGACAAATCTTTAATCTCTTAAGTTCCAAAACAATATGGGTAATTTTTAAAAATACTATACATATATACATTTGTTGCGCCGAAACGTTAATTGTGTGTCATTCACTCGAGAGAAAAAAGTCGCAAAGTAAACTCCAAAAATTATTAAAAACACGTTTTGTTCTGTTATTTAATGTGTTATAGGCTTGAAAAAATTCATAATGTGTCTTTAAATGCAACTAAATGTTTTGTTGAGAGATTTTCGCTCTATTTCAAACGAGTCGTGTTTTATTAAATTATTATATTTTTTAATACTAGCGCGCTCCCTCTAACATTCGTATTTACATATCCCCCTTACAAGCCATCTTTGAACGCTTACTAGATTTCTTGCAGACAATTTGGCATTAGAGAAGAAATATTATGTTGGGACGGTACTAAATCGTCAAAAAATCGGTAATTAACACATAGTACTTAATTATTGTATTTTTATTATTTTTCTCAAATATAAACTAAATAAACATGCATCGGTTGGTGCATAAAATAATGACAGGCTGCAGATGTCAAATGCTGTAAGACCCTGCGCAGAAAAGTTCCACACGGAACTGCGCTGCAGACCGTTACTTTACCATAACGAACTTAATTTTCTGCGCAGGTCTCACAGCACTCGGTTTATGTCGATTGCTTGCCGACCCGTGGGACGACGGGCTTAAACTGTACGAAAATCGGTACCAAAATAGAAACATGTAAAGATGGGTGACCGGATAAATCATCACATCTTTAAAAAGTTAAATAAAGTCTCGGCAAGTGATGAAACAAAAACTTTATTAACTGGGTTAAGTAGGTTAGGTTAAAAAAAAATTCATCGTTTATAATGACTTTATATCACTTTTTAAAAATGTGTTGAATTGTCACTGTGTTGAGTTATCGTGGGACCGTAAAGATGACCTATATGGAAACTGAACAAAAAAAGCGTCGTGTAAAACGCCCATAAGATTAAAGTAAGTCTACTTCTGGCACACGGCCACGCCTACAACACATTTCTATCGTTTTATCTCTGCAGTGACTGATGGAAAAGTGTATTTGTCGATGATAATCATTAATCGTCACAATAACAAGAGGGCAAACATTTTTATACTCGAAAACGTTTTTGAAAAGGTATTTTATTGGTCAATACTCAAAGTATATCACATTTGATGGCCATCAAATCGACCATCAGCAGCATTTTAAATCTTCGACATTTGAACGGTCCGTTTCTCAGCCCCGTTTCAACCTTTGATCACATTTTCATTAGCTGTCAAGCTATAAACTTAGACGTAACAATATACGATAAATTAAATTTAATGTTTCTTAGGTACGATCAATTGTGTGTTTCTCATAAATCTTTATATATAAAAATGCACCCTAATTATGTTTGAGCTCGCAAAATTCTAAAAATAGTCGACCGATATGGGTGAAAATTTCAAAGTTTGTTCTTATTAGTGACAGGATTGTTTAGAGAGTGGTTTGAGTGGTTGAACAAGGTGGGGAAGTACCTGGCTATTCAGGTATGATCGCCAAACATGGCTAAAGCCGTTTCAAGCAACATTTTGATTTTGAATGGTGTTGCCGGGGCTTTGCACTGAGTTTTTTCGAAATTCTCCTCTTCCTTCCAGCCACAAAACACAGATTGGGCATGCCATCATCCCACTGGCTTCGGCAGTTTAAACCCTTGTGCAATGTTCACATTTGATAAAACATCAACAATCTACAAATTAAACACATTTTAAAAGGATTAAAATACTTTTACACTCAGTAAAAGTCTCGCAAAAAATTATTATAAAGGTAATACTTAAAAAAAACTCTACTTTCCCAACAAAATTGCTTTTTAAAATGTTTCCAGTACCAAATATTGATGATATATTTAAGCAAACTTCAATTATAAAAATGTGTAAAGAAAAAAATAACACAGAATATCAAGAATTTTACAAACTGATGAGAAATGGAAATCAATTTATTACGCCAATCTTTAAAACAACTCAAATGCAAAACCATTATATTTACCAAGCCATAAAAAACTACAATAATCTCCCTTCCGAATTGCGCTGTATTACGAACCAACAAGAACAAATCAATAAAATCAAACTTTTTTTCAAAACAAACTTATATTAAAAAAATATATGGATATATTATATTTATATTTTACACATAACATTGAATCACTGAAGTAAGAATCGTGGCTCCCTTATCAGGCACAAGAGCTCCTCTTTTCTGATAAGGTATACATGACAATTATGTACCTAAATATTATATTTTGTAAAAAATGTATGTATTAATGTAACTATGATCTATATTAAAATAATAAAAAATAAAAAAATAAAAATTTTACCTACTGCAACGATGCAGTTACGACGTCATGTCCATGATTGCACGCTACGAAGGCAGGTAACTGACAAGAATGTGTTGTTTTGCATCGCTTAATCAATCGATGCATCCATACAAATTTGCGTGCATAACCGTAGCTGTATATCGTAGATCGTAATTGTATATTAAATGCACTATTATAGATAATTTGCAACACTTATTTTTCTAGGTCTTCTTTTCCTAGGAAGGTCTTCAATCGATAGGAAAACAAACATCATCCAATAGGGGTATACTGTGAGACTGAATCAAGTGCAATGGGAAGGAGGTGGTGAGGATGAAGGTTGGGAAGCGAAGAACTTACCTTATTAGCATTTATATCAAAGCAAAATTCTTGACCAGCTGGAAGGCGAATTTATGTTATGTTATAGGCACTCCGCACTAGGCATCGCGAAATTTAAATTCGCAATTTTCGGGTAAATACTAAATAACGCGAATTTTCGTATTTCACGCGATATTCTGACATTCTGATATGTGCTTAATATTTCTTTTTCTACGGTTTTGACAAGCTATAACCATTAACTGGGACGCAGATAACTTCAGAGTCGAAAACGCTGTGTAGGCAGGGGCGACGCCAGCCTCTAAGCTAGGCTTAATTTTTTAATAGAGCTTACAGGGAAGGAACAAAGAAGTAGGCAGAACAAACTATAAATATTTACATATAAGCTTACCCGGCGTTGCTCGGGTTTATGAACAGGGCCGTGAAGAGGCCCAAAATATTATTTTGCATTGGAAATGTATATATGTTTTTTTTATTGTCTAGATAACTTACATAGATATAAAAAATACTAGTAAATATCGCACATTAGTCCCAATTCTTCAATGATCTCGGAGCCCTGTGGAACTATAACATCTCCAACTACAGTAAGTGACCGGATCGAAAGGGTGGAAAATTACTTACAACTCTCACAAAGATACGGAAAGCGCCGCAGGCGAAATTGTTTCCATTGTATCGCTTTGGGGTGGGTATGTGGTGAGGATGGAATATTCACAAACACACAGAAAAGGGGCTGCTAGCGAAGCTTTTTCTATGGATATTCCCAATAAGAGAATAATGAATTGAGGCGAAAATGTATGTAGGTTGAACGCACAAATAAATTGCGTTCAATTTTAAATTTTTTGGGAAGTCAGTATCTCTATGATATTTAGACGAAAATTCTTAAGTATTTTCTTAAACGAAAATATTTTAGTATTGCTTAACACAGCTTAACCGGCTAGTAGTTGAGTGGACTGCTAGCTGAGTCCTCCATCATTGCACAAGCAATATTTTTCACTTGCACATAATGTGAAATATTTTTCCGAGTTCTGTGTCCTCAATGTGTATCATATTGGAACCTAGCCGGCGCCCTCTCCGAAGTTGGGACACTAGGCCGGTATCTCTTGGGGCCTAAACGGAATCCGGCCCCGAGCGAGACGACAAAAATAACGCGAATTTCACAATAAAACATCGTCATATTTTCAGGTCCCTAGTGATCACCGTTCAGAATCGTAAAGTGTCTTGAAATGGCTTTCGCCGTGTTTTGGTACAATATATTAATAGTCTGTTATATTCCAACCCTCCTCTTCTACATCGCCTCCCAAATTGAAAATCTCATCTCTCTCCCCACTTCTTTTAGCCTCTCTGGCCGCGGGCAGTTGACAGTGACTCTTGCGTGATTAAAAAAAATGAAATCGGTCAACTTGTAGGCATTCGAATTAAAATACATACCTAATACATTGTTTACATGTTTTAATTAACATCTATTTATTACACATCAAGTTAAGCCGATTATCATAAAAATAATTATTAACCGCAGCAATTTTCCCAACGGCACGTTTACATGGAGTTTTCCTTTTTCAATTACAAACTACAAGACCTTACTGGCACCTTAACCCTTAAATGCATGATTTATTAATTTTTCTGGAAAAAAATATATTTTGTAGATATTTACATGCATATGCAAGGAAATATAAAGAGTTTATTTTATTTGTAATTTTTTATTGATATTTGATTAAAAAAAATTGTTGCAAATTTACAACACCATGTATTTATTAAAAAAATAATATGAACAATTTACGTATGAAAAAAAAAATAAAAAACCTAAAAAAAAATCTCAAAACGAATAAGTGTACCGGAAAAATACGAGTTATTACATATAAGTATTGTATTATTGTATCTACTTACCTAAGAAAATCAAAATAATAACAGCAAAACCAAACTGTAATTCTAACCTCCAACCAATTTTCGAGAATCTTCACTTTGTTGAAGAAAAAGTGACATTTGACATTCGCGAAAGAAAAAAAAGGTGATTCCACTCGATAAAATATATTACCGTGAACTTGATAATTCTAAAACGGCATGCATTAAGTATACACCAAAGAGTTAAAGGTGGTTTGAACGGTATGTTGCAGTTTTACAACAGTATGCATTTAAGGGTTAACTTCTTGCCCACTGAAAGAATTCCTACAAATGCTATCTGTAGCGATTTAACCCTTTCGTACCGTGTGTAAATTTGAAAATACATAGATTTAAGAAATTTTTCCTCCCTAACTTGATCGAATAAAAATTGGCGTTTTTTTATTGCTGGCATAATATATATGGCTTTGCGCGCTATTTTTTTAGCTAAGCGGTCGTCATTTTTTTTTATTTTGTAATGTGATATTTGTGTTAATCTCGACCGATTTTTTTTAAATGTAAGTTTTAAAGATCTTTTTTCAACGTTTAATTTTTATAATTGAATAAAATGTAATGTTTTTGTACACAGTGTACGATTTATCATTGTATGTGAAACACGCCCTCTGAGACCTAACGTTCTTTCGAATGAGTCCCAAAGTGGACTATATCGACCCCCAGGGGTCGTCTTCGATCTGCAAGGGGTCCATATCAATGATAAAATAGGGGGTATGAGATGAAAATGTGGGTTAAAGGGGGGTTTTCTAAGTACAACAGTGAAATTCTGAAATGTTGACGAGAGGTCAAATTCTGGGGAAATCTCGAAACAAGCAAATATTGCGAGAAAATATTTATTTCGAGGGGGAATTAGTAATTACAAATCCATTATAAATTATAAAATCTAGGCAAATTTCGAATATTAGGAAAGCCGAGGGTGTACCCAAAACAGAAAAAAATCGGATCGTGGTCTGCGGGGAAAAAAGTTTGGGGACCTCTGCTCTTTTTATTCGTAATATTGTCGTCGTTGATCGAACATCTTATATCGATGCTCGGATACGTATTCTTTTGAAAAAGGCCATTAAATAGTGCAAATTAGTTCCCTAAGTTCAATATTGTCATGTGGTTTTAAAATAACATCAATTGTGATTGTATGAGGTGAACTGTAAACTGTAGTTATATGGAGTTTTCATGAAACCAACAGGACCTAAAAGCAACGAATAATATGAGGCTTCCTATACATTTCTCCTCGTATTCCCAGTGATTGTAACACTCCCGAATGAACATTTTTTTTCCATTTTCATACAGTGACATGAGACATTTCGACTCGTAGGTTCCAGACAATGGCCCGCAAACACTTCCATCGTTTTATTTCTGTGTTCTAGGCTCTACGATATTAATTCTACTGTAAAAATATTTAAGCTACTCGAAAAAATTCAATGGCCTCAATGAATCAATAAGGACGGGTTGTTTCGGAGAATTTGAACAATTCATCAAATTTCAACGTTCGTTTTCAAGTTCTGTGAAAGATTTTTTCAAGTTCTGTTTTTATTTCAGTTTTGTCAAGCAACTGGCCTACAATGATATAATAACAGAACTTGAATAAGACTTTCACAGAACCCGAAAATGAACGTTGAAATTTGATGAATTGTTGAAATTCTCCGAAACAACCCGTCCTAAATGCACATTGAATTCTCATAAATAAATAATAATAGATGACCCATGAGAGAATAATAAAATTTCTATTCGTAGCCTAACTTTCACGATGCTTGTAAAATCGTCTGTAAGAACGAAGAAGCGTGGATTTCTCATTTCATGTATGGGCGTTGTCTTGTCTGAGATTTTTTTTAATATTCACAATAGGTATTATAATAAAAGGTAGTATTTTATACGGGATCAATTCTACTCGGCTATGAATTAACGTCGCGTGTTAACATCCCGGCGTGTGCAAAAAAAAGTTATTTGTAGGTGTTATCTCTAAATAGTATAAAATAAAGTCGCTATCCGCGTCTGTCTGTTTGTGCGCTTAGTTCTTCTAAACTATTCAACGGATTTTGATAGAGTTTTTACTATCATTTAGAGAATTTCTTCCGGAAGGTTTACATATATGATACATGCATATTATATTTAGAGAAAGTAGAGAAATGTCGATGTTTTATAATCAAGTCGAAAAATTATATTTTCGGGTACTACATTGCCAACGCTGGCTAAACCTTATGAGATACATCAAAATAATGTACTACGGAATTGTACATCTTAAAAATGCCTACAGTACACGTCAGCTAGTTTCATATATAATTTAAAATAAATTAATATTGTATATCATGTTTGCGGCGTAGTACAAAACGTCGCTCTAGTTCGTTTTTGTCCAACAGACCATTTTTGGCGAAATTGAATTAAGTATGCAGTTGTTTAGCATTTATCTATACGATACAAGTGAAAAATAATTTAATCTTCTTTTTTGACACATTTACAGACAATGTCAATTGACATCGTTTTAGAGATGTGATATGACACAAAGTCTATTGACACCGTTTTAGAGGAGGAGTTATACGACATAACGTCTATTGACACTGTTTTAGAGGAGATGTGATATGACATAATGTCTATTCGTCGCTCTAGTTCGTTTTTGTCCAACAGACCATTTTTGGTGAAATTGAGTTAAGTATGCGGTTGTTCTCAGAAAGCATTTATTTATACGATACAAGTGAAAAAAAATATTTTAATGTGTTTTCAAGAAGCAGTTTGTCTTAAGTCCACCAAAATTAAACAACATTCTAAGCGTGTTTGTCCAACACTTTGTCCTCATCCAAATTAAAAACGTGTTTTCTGCGTAGTTTTAAACATTTGTAACGAATTTTACTTAAAATCATAATCACTTTAAGGCGATGCACTAAGTGGTGTAATATTTTAAATTGAACCGCTATCAATAACAACCCTTACGTAGATGGCTATAAGGTTTAAATTCCCGCTTAACACCATCCGCCTGTTTTGATTTATGCAAGAAAAAACATGGCCAAAAAGTGCCTTTTATTTTATTTTGTGGATGTTCAGGCATAAATATTTAAAAAATTTCGATCATTTTATAAATAACTTAATTTGCCACATTATACAATAAAATCATTAACCGAAAATAGGTTCGTAAGTAGGAGATTTTGAACTTTAAAGCCGTTATCATAGGCCTTATACATTATTTTTTTCTGGGCTTATAAAAAGACTTATCTAAAAAATACTCGATTATTTCAAAGGCCAAGATGTATTCTACTCGCAGTATTTAATTAAAGCATCTGAAACATTTCTAGGCGACCAAATTTTCAAACCAAAAACACATTTTGCATTACTACGGTATGGCATCGCCTTAAATCATTTTAGTAAGCTTAGAATGAGCTAATTTAATTTTATGTGTTTATCGTAAAAAAAACTTTGAAGCGCTATTTCTCCCGATTTACGTTTTGGTTTTGCTTGAAATGGCATTATCCCTTGTTTGGTAACCAGATCTGAATACGAACCGCCCTGTTCTTAATCTATTTCCCCTTTCTCTACTTTCACCATTCTGTCTTGGCACACAATCCTTGCTTCATTCACATTAATACACACTGTTATTCTGACTCTTTCATTCTTGTTTGTGTCATGTCTTCCTCGGCCATGTTTTTACAAGTTTCTTTCTTTAAAATGAAAATGTCGCATGTCTCGGAATCGTCTTGTAAATCGCCCTTTTGAAAACGAGTCCGCCCTTGTGTTAATAAGCCCCTCAAAGACGGGCTTTTCAATTTGTGATGAGCCAGACGCCTCTGGAAGGGCTTTCCTTAATGGGGTTCTCCATTCATCGCCGCGAACCTTTAGTTGAACACCATTTTAAATTCAAGCCATCTTTTTCGCTGTTTGAGTGGTCTCCATTTTAAATGAGCCATGTAAAAAAATCGTACCCAATTATCTTCGAGTGTTTTTTTTCTATTTATTTTTCAGTCAAGAATTTCAGTCTGGATTTAAAAATATGTTTTAGAAATTTAATTATTGTACAGAAAGATATGATTTGAGACTTTCACGGTCAAAAGTATTATTGCGGTTCATTTTTGGGGTATTATGCTATATTTGTAAATCTACACATCTGCCATGATTATGGACACTGTAATGCTGTTCGAAACGTTGGCTACAGAAGGGGGTAGCGCAACACGGCATAATTCCCCAAAAATGAACCGCTGTAATTGTACAGAAAGCTTATAGGTACTTGTAGGTACCTACCTACCTACAAGTATCGCAACCAGAGCTGTTTTGAATATAGTTCTCACACCAATGCATTGCTTGTATACAGCATGTTTCTCTAGTATAATTTCAAATATACTTCCAAACAGGCCAAAAAACCACCTGGAAGTGATTTTAAAAACTTTAACTATGTTTGCGTAATTTTTATTTATTTATGTTTTTAATTATGTGTGTCCGTTTGTAACATTAAAATCTGAAAGAGTCATTCATCTGCTTTTAAAAGCTGTATTTAATTTTGGGTCACGTTCAAAAGCAGCGAATCTATTTGAAATTGAATGTCAAGCGGAAATATTAATTTGATGACATGATATTTTTTTGTCTAGACCCGAGGAATTAACTGACAGCTCGCTATTTACAAAATATATTATATAATCATAGATTTATGCAATTGCGTACTAATAATTCGTCGTTCGCTATTAGAGAAGAAGCATTGAGAGATAATTGGAGGTCAAAAAGTGGAACCAATTTTTTCTCTTTGTATTTCATCTAGATTATAATATTTATTCAAATGACAGAAAATAACACTCATAGTTTGTACAAAAGTGCTTCAAATTTGAAGGTGTTAAAATGCTACATTTTCATGAAAATTGTTGCGTCTTTGGAAATGAGCGTACCGGGGTGCCCGAAGTAAGATCAATTTTATTGGCCTGTCTGGGAGTACATTTTTTTGTTTGTTTAAATGTTAGTTTTTAATCAGTTTTTTTTTTAATCGGTATGGATCACACTTCTAGGAATTGTTGTGTTCAGTGTTACAACTTACAACCACGCCCCGTACGTGTACGTAACTTTGTAACAAGAAAAGTTTCACTTTTGCGATCGCTGTTCATTTTTATTTTATGCAAAACACACATGCATTATTTTCCCGTCATGTCGTGGGAGGCTCTGGTGAGGTGGTACCAATTGTGGAATAATTTTCTAAAATGAAATAGTGCCCAAAGATGGCCGCGGCCATTGCCGAAAGTCACGCTACCAATGATAAACTCATTTATATATTTTGATTACTGACGATTTGATGGAAGAGCTATTGGGTACATGATAATATGTTGTGTTATTAATTTGATGAATTACACGGTAGATTCGTAAGCTACTTGGTTTCATTGAACCAGAGTTACACACAGACACACAACCGAAATTAGTATTTTTGATGACTAGTGCAGACACGTGAAAAATCACGGGATAGGACGGGATTTATCGGAATTATTGATAAATCAGTTTCGATTTTGATAGTGACAATAATAATTTTCTGTTAAGAATATAATCGCTTGAATTCTTCACAAAATCAGTTCCTATTTTTGAAAATGACCCAAAGCAATTTTGTATGATCCAAGATATTTGTATTTTTGATGACTAGAGCTGACCCGTAAAAATCACGGGATAGTCGGAATTCTGGATAAATCAGTTTCAATTTTGATAATGACAATAATAATTTTGTGTTGAGAATATAATTTAATCGCTTGAATTCTTAACAAAATCAGTTCCTATTTTTTAAAATGACCCAAAGCAAAGCAAACCCGATAAATTTTTATTTTTGATGACTTGTGTGAAATTCACACATTCTGAATTCTTGAACAAATAAGTTCCAATTTTGAATTACAATTAAAATATTAAATTACAAGTAGTTACTTTATCGCTTGTCTGAAATCTTCACACAATCAGTTCCAATTTTCAAAATGGGACTTAAATTCAGAACAAATTTGGTTTCATTGATCCGTGTTAAGCAGGACAGACATTTTTTTTTATTAATAATTTTTCTGGTACATACATTGGTATAATTTTACAATAAAGGAAACACTTTTTTTATATAACAGTTAAAAAGTAAAGAATAATACATTTAGCAGATTAACCAAAAAAAATCCCACATAGGCCTGATTTAGTATTTTTTTATGATATTAATACTTGAACCTATTTCTAAAGTGCTAGATACTCTCAGTATCGCCCTAGTGAAAGACCACCATTCAAAATAAAAAAATTGCTTGAGGTAATTTTTGTTTAATAATCATCTTAACTGCTCGCAGCCATCAGAATGGACTAGGGCATCTCCGATTAGGGTACTTGCTTTGTTGTGTTGTGTGGCATAAGAATGGAAGGAGATGGGAAGAAGAAGGTTGGGACCTACCTTGTTACCAAACACGGCTAGTATCATTTCAACCTTTTCAATTCTGAAGGGTTTTCTTTAACTAACCTAGAATATCTTCCACGGAGAAAAATGATTACTGCTGATTTCTTCAAATTATTTGTAATCCGGTTAAAAACGGGATTACAGGCCGTTTCTTGATAAACTTTGAGTAAATTCGTAATAATATCGGAACACGTGTTCATACACCTTTCGTTTGTCTTGATAATATATGATGATGCGTAATTGAATTTTTGTGAACACGTGTTCCGACATCGTGACCATACATTGGTATTTTACTAAAAGTTTATAAGAAACCCTATCAATTCATTCGATAAGTGCCTGCAATCCCGTTTTTAACGGGATTACGAAATATCAGAAATATTTTTATCAGTAACCGTGTACGCACTGGTACGTGCCGCTAATAAATATTAAGTACATACATTAATAGCTATGCTGCATCCATTTCATACCTACATTTAAATCATCTTGATATCAGACACTGAACGGATTTTACTGCAAAATTTGCATACCTCGTTTCACATAACGTTATCGATGAAATTACACAATCAGCCTGCAAACTGACTTCATGTACGGCCATACAAAATTGGCATTGATCAGACTGCGAGGCGTTGATGGGCAGCGAGCAAAGGTTTGTGTGATTTTATCATAACTGTTACATCGATTGTTGGAATGTTGTATGAAATTTCTTAGATACGCGATTTGCAATGTTGATGTAAAATATGATTGAATGGTAGATGCTATGATCAGAGATGTGCAAAATGGGTACCCAAAACCATTTGAAATGCAAAATGGAAATGGGTCAAAACTTTTCCATTTGAAAATGCAAAATGGTTTTTAGAAAAGCATTTCAAATGCAAAATGCAAAATACCTATTTTCAAAATGCATTGAAAATGCAAAATGGTTTCTCAGGTCAAACAATCAAAATAATTATAGAATTTTAAAACAATTTTGTCATTTAATAATGGACATCAATGTAAAACAAACATATTACATGATGGTAAATCCAAAAACACCAAGACTACAGATTATGAAACCACAAAAAATTTGCGCGGGACTAATGTTGCCAACGTAAAAACATAGAAACTGCTATCTAACATTTAATATTACAGCGTCATGGCCCCATGTTCAGTATTTTTTGTAATTGTATCACTCAATTGCCAGGGCTCCTACCAGGGAGCAACTTGACAAATATAAATTATCTCTCCTAGCGAGGTTGAGGACCGACTGATATTTGGGGCTTATGAAAAAAAGATGAGTGGAGAAAGTAGGAAGAATGTTGCAAAAAAGCATTTAAAATGGAAAATGCATTGAGAAAAGTATTTAAAATGCAAAATGCAACATGGTTTTTAGAAAAGCATTTAAAATGCATAATGGAAAATACCCATTTTGCATTTCCATTTGAAATGGATTTATTTGAAATAATGCACATCTCTGGCTATGATACTCTCAGAGTCGCCCCCGAGAGAGACCGCCATTTAGATACGAAACGTTGTCTGATTTGAATAACCAAGTACTTTCCAACCTTCCTCTTTCCCATTGTATTCTATTCCCCTATTGGGCATGCCATAGTCCCGCTGTCCGTGCAGTTGAAACTCGATGTAACTCTTGCGGTATTTAAATTTGCACATTGAAATAAGTAACAGAGATTGATGAAAATTATCGATAATATTGTAGTGCGAGATTGAATTATCGATTTCCTTCAAAGCCTTTCAGTATACATTATTCTTGCCTCTTTTCTAGAAGGATTTTGAACTCAATGTCCGTGCTTTACAACGGGCTGCAGAGTTTTTCAAAATCAAATGTAGACAGTAAATTTCCTCTTATTTTTAACTTGCAAAATTTCATCAACGTGTATCAAAATTTCATCAAGATGTATCGAAATTTCATCAAGATGTATTGAAATTTCATCAAGATGTATCAAAATTTCATCAATATGTATCAAAATTTCATCAAGAGGTATCAAAATTTCATCATGATGTATCAACACTTCATCAAGATGTATCAGCATTTCATCAAGATGTATCAACATTTCATCGAGATGTATCAGTATTTCATCAATATGTATCAAAATTCCGCTTTAAGGGGAGGATAAGGGTGGTTTTTCAAAATCTCGTGTAGGCTTTCTCTTGTTTTGAATGTCAAGTGTGCCAAATTTCATCAAACTCTGAACACTCACAATGATAATATATCAGTGTGTTTGTTTGCTCACCATGAATTTAAATCTCTAGCCTTCTGAAACCTTCATCATCACTTTTGGCTCTACAACCCCTGGTGGGTCTTGGCCTCCTCAAGAGTCTTCCTCCACTCATCTCGGTCCCGCGCCAGCTCTCTCCAGTTAATTTATTATAATATTATTAATAATAATTTATTCATCATCATCATCACTTTTGGCTCTACAACCCCTGGTGGGTCTTGGCCTCCTCAAGAGTCTTCCTCCACTCATCTCGGTCCCGCGCCAGCTCTCTCCAGTTAATTTATTATAATATTATTAATAATAATTTATTCATCATCATCATCACTTTTGGCTCTACAACCCCTGGTGGGTCTTGGCCTCCTCAAGAGTCTTCCTCCACTCATCTCGGTCCCGCGCCAGCTCTCTCCAGTTTCGAAGCTCCAAGGCAGACAAATCTTTGAGGACGTTGTCGCTCCATCTTAACCTTGGCCTTCCCAGGCTCCTTCTCCCTATCGGTCTTGAGCTCAGCAGGGACTTTGGTTCTTGATGCTCGGTCATTCTCTCCACATGACCTAGCCACCGAAGTCTTCCCAGTTTTATGAATTTTGTGACGTTTCTGAAACCTTAGTATCTCGAAAAATAAATCTGTTGGATTTTGATGAAGTTTTCACTATTATTTAGAGAATTTCTTCCGAAAGGTTTATACATAAAATACATGTAAATTATTTTTTTATAGAAAGCCTCTGCTTTTCTCTTAAAGTCAAAATAACAAAACATCGACTTTTCTCTAAAATTAAATGTTTTGTTATCAAGTTGTTAATTTTTTTTACCTACATTGCTAACGTTGGCTAAACCTTATGAGATACATCAACATAATGTACTACGGAATTGTATATCTTAAACAGGCCTATAGAAAGGTCCGCGACGGTATATGTTTACCTCTTGTTTACCTCCTAGGGATAAACCCCAGCGAAATAACAAATTGGGTATCTGGAGACTGTTTTCCGAACCCGCGTTTTCTGGGCCAGTAGACGATGATTTTACTTGCTCGGGCAGTGGAGTTCGTCTAGGTCTAGGTATTCGGGCCTATCTGTAGCATAATCATCTGTATGTAGATATGTAATACATTACTTAATAGTATTATGACTGACGCGTCATTGTTAGTTGTGTATTCAATATTCTTAGTCTGAAGCTTTTTAACATATTTGTATGTTCAATTTTCTATAAATATCGGTGTGAATTCGATCTACGATTTACAGCTCATATCTCTTTGAATAGAATCATACAGTGCTTAATAATTTTACAAGAATTTTGTCGTTGGTGCAGATCCGGTGGTTCACACATAATATTACAGCTAATGCATCATGTAGATACCGTGAATAAAGGCTTTGTCCACTTCCCGATTTACCTTTTAGGAACATACTGTTGTTCGCACAAAGCAAATTCCACAAGCGCAATCACTCCATTGCGTAAGGACTGTTATGTGCTAAATATCTGCATAATTCGCACGATGTGGTATAATTGTAGCTATATTTGGCCGTTGCAGGAATGTTGATCTGAGGAAATATGTTGTAATAAAGGGTTGAGGCAAGTGACGTAGGTGGAAATGCGATAGACTGCGCGTCTTGTGTTTGAATTGTGTCGGATGTTTTCCTGTGGGGGTTTAGTATGACTATATAAAGGATTCTGAGGTACAAGTGACGTAGTTGGAAATGCGATAAACTTGTCTGGAAGCAGATTGACAGTTAAAAATTAAGCATGATACGTGTCATCGGGTTTCTGGAAAACCATCGTTCAAAAGTTAAACTCAAAAACCTTGATCAATAAACTTTCGCAATTTTCCTATGCACTGTGTCTGAAAACTCGTAGTACAAGCGGGAAACTGGTGATTCTACGTATCTAACAAAGAGAAAAAAACTTATTTTTTCGATCTGGGTATTTCGATATGTAGGTACATATATATTTACTTCCTATTTTGGCAAACTAAAAAGAGTTTTGATGGTATTGTGCTTCTGCGCATTTTAAAATACATTAAACAGCTGATTTTTTAACACCCAAGCGGCTGATCTCTTTCAAATTTGACCTAAAAAAATCCTACTTCAGACTCCATTTATTCGAAAACGAAAGATTAGGACGGGTTGTTTCGGAGAATTTGAACAATTCATCAAATTTCAACGTTCATTTTCGGGTTCTGTGAACGACAAAACTGAAATAAAAACAGAACTTGAAAAAATCTTTCACAGAACTTGAAAATGAACGTTGAAATTTGATGAATTGTTCAGATTCTCCGAAACAACCCGTCCTTAAAGTTATACCTCAAAGTCGACTTCAAATGTGATTTAAATTGTATGAGTTTCCGGACACCGTGTATTTTGTGAAGGTATTTGAATTATAAATAAAAAAAAACGTTGTTACTATGGAATGAGAGACGGTAAGGGGAGGAATTGAATCCAATCGAAGTAAAGAACGTGTTTATATGGAATACAGTTTTGGTTATGTATTTCATTGTCAAAGTGATGTTCCCATAATATATTGTATCCATTTTTCCCCAAAATAACGTGTCTTTGTGGTATTGTCGCACTAATGGGGCAACATCTGGTTTAGTTGGGTGATGGATGAGGCTCGCTGGAAGGGGTCCGGATGACGTCACGATTGATGGCATAATGTTGACTGAAGAATGTATCCATCCATTCATATGACAGGGATTATTCCAACTGTTTATTTGTTATTAGATCTGTTCTGTTTTTTCTTAGCACCGACATACATACATATAACAAAAAATCTGCGGTTTAAGAGACACCGTTCGTTAGTTCCCTTTTCCACCAAATCATTTTCACAATTTCTGTCCCGATTGTCACTGTAAAAATCCTTGTTAAATTTTTATGCTTTTTTTCTCCATAACCCACAAAGATGAATATAAATTAAAATCCGTATTTATATTACTAATCTTCCGTAACTACTTCCACTAATATCACATCAACCAAACATATATGGCTACCCCACGAGAAACTGTGGAGATTTTAGATTTCCAAAAACAGATTTGTCGTGAACCTAAAAAAATCTTTATTTTAAAGGATTTAAACATATTTAGTCTATGGATTTAAAATTTGTAATGAATTACCGGCAGATATTAAAGAAGCTAAAAGCCTTGCTGCTTTTCGTTGTTTATGCCTAAATACGGCAAAGAATAAGTTTTAGATGTATTGTAAAGTGTCCTAAATGTAATAGAAATAAGTTAAAAAGGTTTATACCTGATATAAAAATGTAATTTTATAACTAAATGAATAAATAAAAAGTCCTATTCTCAATAATCAATTAGACATATCAAATAGTCCAATATAAGGTTTGTTTCCAATAAACCCTTTAAAAATATCCGAGTTCTCCTTATCACCATGTTAGTTGATGCTTTGTTTCTCCAGATATATTATCACAATCCATTAGTCTGCATAATTATCTTTCGGTTTTTCCCATGTCTTTTGTACTTGTGTAAATGTATTGTATGATTTCTCTGTGTTTGTTATATTTATATCATGTTGTCTCCCTCTATTTTTTTTTATATATAAGCTCACACTTTGTACTTCTTGTTTAGTAATAATTTTTACCCTGAAGATGCTCGAGTAAAGTGAACCCAATCGGTTCTAAAAATTATTAAAAACTCGTGGTTTTAAAACAAAAAGTATTTTATTTAATTAAATATGTCAAACTACAAAGTAATCGCTTTCTACAATAATAACTATTTTTTACTTCCTCACTATAATGTATTTACTACAATACGTAGTACCTATCATATTATAAATAACTACTATAATATACTGTGAAATCCTCTTCCAAACACTAGCTAACGCATCTACGGAAGAGTTAAAAATCCATTGTAAATGCGATTTTTTATGTAATTACTTTTTAATACTTATACTTCAATAAAAGTGATTTGTGTGGATGGCTATGTTTTAGTTCAATTTTGTCTTTCTTGAGCAGATAATAAATTTCATTCGCCTGTGGCTCTATACCGTTTTCTTTCAAATCGTTTTAGATTACATTTCTAGTTCATATTCAGTTTCATGGGCAACCCTGGCCATATTATATACTATAATGTATATGTGTTGCATCGTTTCCGTTCCCCAGCTCCGAGCAAGCGTTCCGTGAGTAATCCGATAATATTCGTATCAGATCCGCCCCTCTCGCATCGCGAGTCCAACTCAATACCCGATAAGATCATACCCATCGCATCACGCATTACTCACTCAACTCTATCAACACACTCAATGTCCTGGTTTCAGGGCTGGACCTGCCTTGTCTCAAGGGCGCTGTATTAAGAGGAAGCTACAAGCCAAAAATGTGTATATTCTTGGTATACCTTATGTTGCTGGTAATAGGCATTAAAATCGCTTGACAAACAGAGTTTAGAAACGTTCGATTTCAAGCCCAAAACTGGTTTTTATTTATTTTGTAAATAATTTTATAAGAAACCAAAAAAGTTCATCAAGTGAAACTGTCACAGATAATCTTAGCTATAATACTGTAGTTTTTAAAAGTTGTTTCCTTTACGCATTCATACATTTCTATTGGAATTTTTTTTTAGTATGTTATATTTATATTTTTATTGAGTAATTTATCTTTTTACTTGTATTCTACTCAAGCGAAGCGATAGGAAAACCTTCAATTTATCTAAAGCTTATTTTATGGTGTTCATAATGTACACCAATTCGTTATAAAGATTAATCAAAATAGTGATTTAGCATTAAGCTTCGCCTTGTGGTATATTTAGCGCCTTGGCTCCTTGGGAATCGTCTGCCCAGTGCACAGTGCCCAGATTGCACTGCAGAGTTTCTGTGATTTACGAATGCTTGAAGAACTATACTGTGAGATAATAGAAACAATGGAGGTGGGCCATGAACTAGTATTATAGCCAGGTACTTCCCAACCTTCAATTTCCTTGTCTCCTTTTCTTCCTCACTCCCTTCAACCTCCCACGATACCCTAATCGGGGGGTAGTTGGGACTCTAGTGCGGTATTAACATAAAAACGAAATAAAATTCTAGATTAAATTTGATTCGCCCACTCCGTCAAATTTGTTGAAATTAAGGACGTGTTGTTTCACACAATTTGAACAATTCATCAAATTTCAATGTTGATTTTCACGTCTAGTTCTCTGTTGGTTTTCACGAAGGTTCTATTCAAGTTCTATCACTGTTTCAATTTTGTGAAACAACTGACCAATAATGATATAATAACAGAACTTGAATAGACCCTTCACAGGACGTGAAAATCAACTTTGAAACTTGATGAATTGTTTAAATTCTGTGAAATACCCCATCCTTAATGCTTTCGTTTCAAATTTCATTTCTAAAAAGGGATGTAAATAATATCATTGTCTAGAAAATTAATAATTTTCGTTTAGAATTCTTCTCCGAAAATATCATTTTATAGTGGCGAGGAAATTTTTATGTATATTTTTTATCTGGTTGGAGAGACTATAGTGAAGAGTTTGTTTTTTTTTCTTTAAGTTTTACAAGGTTTCTGGAAACTAGTGGTACAAACTGGTAAGCTACATCACACGCTACATGAAATCGATTTTGTGTTATAATTTTTTTGATTTGAGATTTCGTTTTCGTGTTAATTGGAATTGTATAACTCTAGGCCCTCCAAAAATACTCTAGCGAACTTAATTTTCTGCTCACCAACCCGTGGGGCGATGGGCTAAGTTGGAATTATTTAGGTTAATTTTGATTAAATTTCGGACTCAGTCTAGTCTTGTTATTGTTTTTAAAATGCGCCGAAGCATAGAATCGACTTCAAAAGTGTTTTTAACCCTTAGTGCTCAGATGTTTTCTTAGATTCTCAACGTAATGTAGATTCACCATTTTCCCGTTTTTATCACTAGTTTTCGGACACCCAGTATAATAATATGGTGTTCTTTTTTATGTAAATTGAATTTCTAATCTCTAAAGATTATAAAAGAAAGTCGCTATCCGCGTCTGTATGTTTGTGCGCTTAGTTCTTCTAAACCACGCAACGGATTTTGATAGGGTTTTCACTATTGTTTATAGAATTTCTTCCGGAAATTGTATATATATTCTCTTCTTCAATGGCGCTACAGCCCATTTCGAGCCTTGGCCTCCTTTAACATGAGCCTCCACCGCCCTCTGTCCTCGGCCGTCGTCTTCCAATCTGCAACATGGAGTAGTCCTCTGGCATCTTTCCTGATATCGTCCTCCCATCTCAGCCTAGGTCTGCCCGCCTTTCGTTTGCCTCCCGGGTGTCCTGTTAGAACCTTCTTTGGTACACGTGTGCTTGGCATTCGGTGCACATGTCCAGCCCATCTTAGTCTTTGGAGCCGTAAATGAGTAGAGAGTCTGGGAGCTTGGTAGATGTCATATAGCTCCTTATTGTGGCGGATTCTCCATGCCTCTCCCTCTCGCACCGCTCCTAAGATTCTTCGAAGTACCTTTCTTTCGAAGGTGTCCAGCCGTTCCGCAGACTTTGCTGTCAGTGTTCCCGCCTCACATCCATAGGCCAAGACCGTTCTAATAATTGTTTTATACAGGGTTAATTTGGTTTTCCTATGGACGTTTCGGGATTTAAACACTGGCAGCAACGCGAAGTAGATAAGTGTTGTTAGCGGCTGTGATGCGCTTTCTTACTTCTACTGGGTCTTCGTTGTCCTGCGTTATGATGGAGCCCAGGTTGGCAAACTCTTCGACCACTTCAAAGTTATAGGAGTTTTTAAAATTCACTTTATCTTTTATTCTGCGGTGTGGGGTTCTGGTTTGCATCATGATTTTAGTTTTGTTCTCATTGATTTGCAAGCCCACCTCTCTTGCTGCAGTCTCCAAAGGGTCAAACACCTCTCTTACAGCCTGTAAGGATCTTCCCACAATGTTAAGGTCGTCTGCATATCCAACTATTTGATTGCTTTTGTAGCAAATGTTTGAGTCGGTAGCAATCATTGTCTTCCTCACGACGTGCTCCAGAACAATATTGAAAAGAGTGGGAGCTAAGCCATCACCTTGTTTCAGCCCCTGGGAGACGTTAAAATCCTCCGTTGTTTCACCTCCTATCCTTACTCGACATCGTGAACCAACCATCGTTGCTTTTACAAGCTTGACTATTTTGGGCGGTATATCAAAATTTAGGAGTATTTCATATATTTTCTCCCTATGTATACTGTCATATGCCTGTTTGAAGTCATTTAGCTCATCCGGAATGTGAGTTGGTTCGACTGTCAGGTTGTTATTGGGATTCAAGAGCTGTTGGAAGTATTCTTTCCACCTAGTCTTAATCTTTTCCTTATCTCCTATTATGTCTCCATTACTATCTCTGCACAGGGATGTGTTGGGTTTGAAGCCCTTTTTAAATACATTGACGCCTTTATATGCCTCACGTGGATTGTTATTGACAAAATCATTTTCCATTTTCAACAATATGTTGTTAAAGTATAGTCTCTTCTTTCTCTTAATCAAATGGTTAGCATCTCTTCGTGCTTGTTCGTAGGCTTGTCTTTTTGATCTTGTTCCTCTTTCTATACATAATTTTGTATATATATATATATATATAATAGTTGCATATTGTACAGGGTTTTCCAATAAGAGGTGTTATTTTGAATAGATGATACACGCTTCAACAACGCATTAAAATTATTAAAATTCACTTGGGTGAATCAAATGAAAATCATCTTGAGTGATGAGGCCCATTTCCACCTCGGTGGCTTCGTCAACAAGCAAAATTGTCGCATCTGGGGCTCGGAAAAGCCTCTCTATCCTCAACGTGTGACTGTTTGGTGCGGTTTATGGTCCGGCGGAGTCATTGGACCTTACTTTTTCGAAAATGAGGCTGAAGCGACAGTTACGGTGAATGATTGCGCTATCGAGAGATGATTAATGATTTTTTATGGCCGGAATTGGATGGTATTGATCTGGACAACGTTTACTTTCAACAAGACGGCGCTACGTGCCACACAAGCAACGACACCATTGATCTTTCACGATTGAATATCAAAATAACACCTCTTATTGGAAAACCCTGTATTTATAGAAGGTAGAGAAAAGTCGATATTTTGTTTTTTTTTTTTTTTTTTACAGTGAATACCTCACAAGAGTCCCAACTGCTCCCGTCTGGAGCCAGTGAGACTATGGCATCCCCAATTGGGGGATGTTGTGAGGCTGAAGGTAAGTGGGGAAGGGAAAGAGGAAGGTGGGGAAGTACCTGGCTATTCAGATCTAGTCACTAAACACGGCTAAAGCCATTTGGAGCAACGTTTCAATTCTGAATGGTGGTCTTACACCAGGGCGATACTGGTAGTATCTTCCACTCTGGAACGTGCCGCAAATATACTATATATTGTTTTAATTAATTAATTGTGAAATAACACAAATTAATCATTCTGGAGGAGGCCCACCACTTCCCCGCCCTGTTTTAGGTACTGATGGTACCCCTTCAGAGCTCTCGCAAGGACGCTAATTTTTTTTGATATAGCGAGTCTACATTTAAAATTTCAAAACAAGACCTCCAAAATGTCCATGCATACAATGTTATTCGCAGTATGCAAGTGCTGCGTATTAGTAACTTGTTAGTAAGATCTATTCTATTTTGTTAGTTTAAACAAATCATATGTACAAAGTATCAACAAATCAAATAATAATTCACAGCCACCTGCAACATTGGTAAAGTGTGCGCCTATTTGTGTGGTGGGGGGTGTCGTCGCCCGCTCACAGGCAGACCTAGGGAGAGAAAACAGGGCATTGGATAGGTTTCACGGGGACCAGGTTCCGCGCCCTTGAGCCAGGAAACCGGTTGTGCCTCGACGAAAAGTGTGAGTTGGGGTTGGGAAAAATCCCGAAGACCATGAGGAGAAAGCGTCGGAATACCTGGAAGCAGGGCGGAAGGTCACCAATCGACGTTCAGCCCATCCTCAGTCCAGTTCCTGTCCCCAGGGGAGGCGCAGCGAGCAGACGACGACACTAGTCCCTCATCGTGATTTGGTCATCCAAGATGTGTATACACGGACGAGGTCTTATGCCACCCCAGAGTTGGGGTAAACCGGGACAGAACAAAAAGAAAACAGTTCAGTACTGCTACCAGCAAGCACGTCACTCTGTGAAACATAGAAACAGAAAAAGAAAAGAAAGAAAATTGCAAAGAAATTTATAATAATCCGGTTTTGTACATGTCGACCTAGAAGAGAGATGGATCAATAAAGCATAGGAACAATAACTATATACATGAGAAAATTTACAACATCCAATAAAATACTACGCAAATATATACAGGAAGATTAAAACAATAACTATATACATGAAAAAGAAAGAAAAAAAATTACAGCCAGCGACATATAAAATGAGGTAATCTCGTCGTCCGTTAAGACCAGGAGCAACACCTGGCATTATAAAGCTATTGAGTTTAATCTAATTCTCGACTCTAAGATCAGACCATCTCTCAACCCAGATCTTTGTGTACTTCCTCAGACACTCGAAATTCACCTTATTCGAAACGAGATCCGAATTACAAACCGGTCTCGTTGGTACATTTAAACCAGCCAATAATTCATCTCTTGCATCCGTCATTATCTCACAGTGCCACAGAATGTGCTCGGCTGTTTGGTCAGAATTGCCACAAGCGCAGTTTGGATGTGGTGACAAGGAGAGTCTATGTAATCTCCCTCTGAACTCTCCGTGTCCTGAGAGTAGTTGTGTCATATGGTGATCCAAATTGATGTGAGCCCCTTCCATTCTGATCTTAACTGATGGGAAGAAGGAGAAAGTCCATCTTCCCATATTCGATCTATCCCACCGAGTTTGCCACTCCTTGAGTGATAACTCACGCATTTGTTTAAGTAGACCAGGTAGAGTCCCGGCTCCACCCGGCGTAAGAGTTACACCAAGATGGGTGGCAGGAAGTCCCCTGGTCATCTTCTTTTTAGTTAAAACCTCCCTGATCTCTAGATCGATTGGCAATATGCCGGCCAAAATAGGCAAAGCGTCCGAAGCTACGGTTCTATAAGCGCCGGAGAGCGCCAACAAGGGGGTTCGCTGACCCCTCTTGAGTGCCGAGAGTATGAGTGAATTCCCCAGACGGTGCTCCCACACAGAGGCAGCATATGAGACTTGAGCCACGTATACTCCCTTGTAAAGTAGTCGCAGCGCAGGGGAACGCAAACCCCACTCGACTGTTGAGATTCTTCTCAACTTCAAGAAAAGGGCCTGGGCCTTGTTGGAGACCTCTTTAACATGTGTTAAAAAACTGGACGATCGATCTAGTGTTACACCAAGATATTTAACGGATTCAGCAAATCGAATGGTGGAGACTCCCATTTTGATGGATGGGTTTCTTGCTCTACTGAGGTAACCCTTCATTAAGAGTCCCACGGTCTTTTGGGGGGCGAAGTTCATCTTATTTCTCTCTCCCCAGCTGAGTATTACTCGTAAACCTTCTTCAGCCTTCCTTTCCACTTCCCTTCTGCTGTCCCCCGAGACCAAATACAATTTGTCATCAGCGTAGTCCACCGATGTGCATCCTTCAGGCAAGGGCAACCTGGAGGAATCATCAAAGTTAATGTTCCAATATTTAGGTGCCAAAATGGAGCCTTGTGGGCATCCCTTGTCCACCTTACGGATTATTTTTTGATCTCCAAAAGAGATTTCAATTGTCCTTTCATTTAGATAGTCACAGTTAATTTTGAAAAGATTAGCTGGACATCCTCTATTTTTAACTTTGGTGAGCAACATCGGCCACCACGCATGATCGAAGGCACCAGTGATATCTAAAAAGATTCCAATGACATACCTCTTGGGACAGACCTTCACCCACTCAAGCGCATACATGATGGCGTGCTCCGTAGATTTCCCAGGGACGAAGCCAAATTGCCGCTCAGACGCCGGAGATAGAGTTTGCTGCAGTCTATTACTAATCAAAGCCTCTAAAATTTTGCTGAAAACAGGTAACAATGTTATTGGACGAAAAGCCTTTACATCCGTCTTTGGTTTGTCGTTTCCCTTTGGGATTATCTTGAGCACGCCTCTCTTCCATTCTGTGGGGAAAATTCCTCTACGCAAGCATGTCTCCATAACCTGGAACAACTCTTCCTTGGCATGGATCCAGACATTCTTCGCTATTATTCCATTAAGCCGATCGTGCCCTGGTGCCTTCTTTGGACCTAAACCCTTAATTATAACATCAATTTCAGCTTTGGTTACAGTTAATATGCTATCCTCCTGGGCAAGGATTCTAGGTGGGAGCCGTGACAGAGCTCTTATCTGTTTATGGTGGTCGTTTTCCCCGGTGACTGAATCTAGCGGAACTAATTTACCCAGAAAAGTGTTAAGAGTGGTAGTCACATCAGTACTCTCAGAGTTCCCATTGGGATTATCCGATATAATACTAGTCAAATACCGGTCAGATCCTTTCCCCGTTTTTTCAATAGCGCTGTGGATTTCCCACGGGTTGGCGTTACCCACTTGGTTTACCCAATTATGCCATGCAGTTCGTTTTGCTGAGAGGATAGCATGCTTGAAGGCTCTCCTGGCTCCAGAGACACGACCCTTAAGAAGAGTGATCATATCTTGCGTACCACCACTCCTCTTAAGGGAGCCAAGTGCCCTGAAAGCCCTCTTATATTCACCCTTCAGCAAAGTCAACTCACTCGACCACCACGGCGTCCTAATAACAGTTTTCGGGTTTGTTCTTCCCAAAGACCGTTCAGAATGACGCAGGTCTAATCATTAATACCAAGAAAACTAAATTGATGCACATACGGTCTCCACATGCTTCATTTCAGATCATGCCTAAAATAATTTCACATAACTTTATATGTATTCATCAAAACATTTTACAGCCATGTATGTGTGAAAGTATTGAACTGGTAAATGAATACGTTTATTTGGGGGTGACTGTTGATTGTCATTTCAAATGGGATGCACAAATAAACAAAACTTGCAAGCGGCTGAGAGCGATAGTGGGTAGGATATACAAACTAAAATGTTTCGTTCCGGTGAATATTTTAAAAATTATTTACCTATCACTCGCAGAATCAACTTTACGGTATGGTTTAACTACTTGGGGTCACTCTTGTAAAACTAATTTAAACCACCTGCAATCAGTACAAAATTCTATGGTGAAGTTATTAGCTCAAAAACATATTTTTTCACAGAGACGAAACATTTCATTGTTGTATCGAAATTTAACAATATTACCGGTGCAGGCCTTATTATGGTACAAAATATTGATCCAACATATATCTGAGTCTGATTATAAAAGGAAAGTGCAACATGAATATAATACAAGGTTTACAAAGAATGACGGAATGCTTGTTCCAAAATATAATAATAAATACGGACGGCGAACCCTAGAATTTAACGTGCCAAAAATGCTTAACATGTTACCCATTAATATAAAAAATTGCGATTCCACAAATAGATTGAGATATATGCTGAAACAATGGTTACTAAATAGAGATAGTTTATATTAATTTAGTTGTGTTAATTGTATGGTTATAGTAATAATATTATGTGTGTATGTATGTAATTGATCATTAACATCCTGTTGACAAACTGCTTTATTGAAGTTTAACGGGATTGTAACTTGAAAACCAATAAAAAAAAAAAAAAAAAAAAAAAGCAGCTGACACAACGGCCGCGTTAAAGTAATTCCCCAAATTATCTGGATCATTTGCTGCTACGTTATAAAATCCCCTTAAGGTGTCACGTAGAGCCTCCCCAAAATTATCCCAATTCGCCCCTTTAGTTTTGAAGTTCCAGGGGGTTCTTGGAGCTTGGGTCTTCTGGACCCCTAATTAATCAAATAAAATTTATTTGCGCACGCCGGGTTCGAACCCGCGACCTTCGGAATGGCAGTCCAATGCGTTACCACTGGACTATGCCGGCCGCCACCTGTTATTAAGTCGTAAAAATTATATTTCCGGGCACTACATTGCCAACGCTGGCTAAACCTTATGAGATACATCCAAATAATGTACTACGGAATTGTATATCTTAAAAAGGCATACAGAAAATTCCGCGATGGAATATGTCTATCTCCTAAGAATACATGTCAGCTAGTTTTCTTATAATACAGTTTTCCCACGGTTTTTCACAGATAAAAATGAATGCAGTTTATACGGAAATGAGTTGGCCCGACAATAGTGATACTATTAGTACCTAATTATTCTATTCACGCTTCGGATGTCTCTATCAATGGTCGCATTGACTCGATAATGCACCCACCCAGGTGGATTATATTCATGTACAAGCAGATACTACGCACTAAAGTATCATCAACAGGCACGTTCTAGAGTCGTGGATACTCTCAGTGTCGCTCTGAGCATTCAGAATCTAAACTTCCCTTGAAATTAATTGTTTTACCAGTGATTGATGACCATATCTGATTAGCCAGGAACTTCCCAATTTTCATCTTCCCCATCTTCTACCTTAACGAAGTTGTCTCCTGCAAAGAAATGTATCATATTAATTATTACTCACTCGGTGTTCCCATTGAAAGTATAAACTATAATTACTTAGTGAAAAAAATTAATTTTTTAAAACTCTCAGATCGAAGAATTATATCCGACTTAATATTTATGTTCAAAATTGTAAATGGTAGTGTAGACAGCCTTGATTTAATTAACCTCATTGAATTTCATGTACCCATAAGAGCTACTCGTTCTAAAACTCTCTTTAATTGTAACAATTCTAAGACTGAACATTTCAAACACTCGCTTGTACCTAGATTACATGAAATTAATAGTAGGTACGCAGATGTAGCGGATCTGTTTAACTGCACAGAAGCTAGGTAAAAAAGGCTTTAATATCATATCTTTTAAATCATGACCAATAAAATGTAAGTCTACTCATACTTATGTAAAAAGTGAAATAAATATGTCTATAAAATGAACTGCCTGGGCAACTGAGGAAACATGGGTCAGTAATAATAGTCAATACGGTGAACCAACAGCTTGATTGGCAATTACCTACTTTCAACCAAAACCTGAAAATAAATGCATACATTTTAGCAATTGTAAAATATTATATCATGTATCTATAGTATCTATACTATCATATATTTCAATCAATACTAATCTAACCTAGTCTACCTATAAGTTTGGCATGTACTTGTATCTCTAACTTTTTATATCCATCTAGAGTTTCTGTTAATTGTATATTTTCTGATGTCACTGTTTATAATTTACTGTATATGGTATATTTTATACCGTTGATATTAAAATTTATAAATAAATTTACAAATTTATCTTATTGATTAGAGGCATGCTGAGGACACAACTTTTAGAGTCCAAATGTTATATTCACCACTGCTATTCCAATTACTGTGAATTGTAATGAATCTAGACACCATTGCATACGTTTTACCTAAGTTTACCTCGAAAGCTCATAACTTCGTCAGTTTTTGAGAAACCTAATTTTATATAGATAAATTTTTATTAAAAATACAAACATATAACAATATTTTACAAATATAGATATTCGAAGCTAGTTCCGAAAAAATGATATATTTTCAACCAAACTGTCCAACTCAATTGAGAAATTAATTCTCCTGTTTGCGTCTTTATGGTTTATAAGGTGTAAAATTTCATTCATTGAGGTACATAATAATCAACAAATAGCTACAAACCTAGATGATAAATTTAGGTAACATAATACGTTGTTGATTAATCTGTACAAAAACAGAATAGAAATATAATAAACGTAAAATAATTAACTTCGGTGGATGACATAATCAGTGCTAAACAGAAAGATAATTACAAAACCTAAATTAAAAAAAAAAACTTAATACAAATATCATCAGAAGAAAGATAATTACAAACTTAGAAAAAATAAGAAACAGAAATAAATGTACTTATTATGTAGGTAATAATATAATACATTTTCATAAAAAAACAGACAACTTCATGGGCTCTGAACTATCGGGAGCAGTTGGGACTATTGTGGGGTATTCACATAAAAATTCAACATGGTACTCAGTCCAATTCTTCCACCTGGAACACACATTACAATATTCATGTACAAGCTATTGAAAGAATACAAAATAAATTCTTAAGTTTTATAAGTTTTAAAGGGTATTCAAGCAATTTTGTTGAACTATAGCATATAGCACTCTTTTAAACTAAATGATTATGCTTAAATTCTCGGACAGAAGGATTTTCACTGACTTAGGACGGGTTGTTTCGGAGAATTTGAACAATTCATCAAATTTCAACGTTCATTTTCAAGTTCTGTGAAAGATTTTTTTAAGTTCTGTTTTTATTTCAGTTTTGTCAAGCAACTAGCCTACAATGATATAATAACAGAACTTGAATAGGACTTTCACAGAACCCGAAAATGAACGTTGAAATTTGATGAATTGTTCAAATTCTCCGAAACAACCCGTCCTTAGTGTTTCTATATAAAATTCTAAATGGTGCATTTGATAGTTCAGAATTGCTTGCATTGATAACGGATTCCACTACGCAATACTGGAAGTCGGGATTTATTACAGTGCAGTTATTCTGAGACTAACTACCATATAAATTCCTCATTGCCCATGGAGGGTAATAATTATATCGATTCAGTGGAAATTTTAAATTTATCACTTAAAAAATACAAAAGATTGTTATTAATTCAGTTTAGTTATCTTAATATATAAAAAATCTCGTCTTACTGTGTTCGTACACGCTAATCTCCGAAACCGCCCAACCGATTTCAATGAAATTTTGTGAATGTGTATGGTTGGTTCCAGCTTGAAATATAGGATAGATTGTGGCGCTGTTCTCGAGAGCTAAAAAAATAAAATATCTGATTTTTTTCACATTTCTCATACAAAAGTACATAAAACGCAAATGTCAACTTTTCCCCTACATAAAAGGTGATTTGTAGCAGGACAACGACTATATATAGTCGTATATATAAATATAAATAATTTAAATGTTCGTTTATTCAAAACCTTATTTAGTTTATTTATTTTTAGTAAAAGATTATACTATAATTTGACGGCCGGCATAGTCCAGTGGTAACGCATTGGACTGCCATTCCGAAGGTCGCGGGTTCGAACCCGGCGTGCGCAAATAAATTTTATTTGATTAATTTGTGTTATTTCACAATTAATTAATTAAAATAATATATAGTATATTTGCGGCACGTTCCAGAGTGGAAGATACTACCAGTATCGCCCTGGTGTAAGACCACCATTCAGAAATGAAACGTTGCTCCAAATGGCTTTAGCCGTGTTTAGTGACTAGATCTGAATAGCCAGGTACTTTCCCACCTTCCTCTTTCCCTTCTCCACTTACCTTCAGCCTCCCAACATCCCGCAATTGGGGATGCCATAGTCTCACTGGCTCCAGACGGGAGCAGTTGGGACTCTTGTGAGGTATTCACTATAAAAAAAAAAAAAAAAAAAAAACATTTATATACATTATTTAAGAAATGTTTTGACTGCCCAACTGGGAGGATTCCCGTTTAAGGACAGTCAAATTAGGATGAGTATTTACATTTTGATATGTTTTTTGATAAGTATAGTATTAAAATAATATTATAACACTCTTCCAACTTCTGTAGCATGTTACTGCAAGTTTATCTTGCACGTTGATTACATCGGTTTACGGAAAACTAAACAAACGAAACACATGAGAAAGTTGATTCGCTGAGCCATATAGGAGATGTGTGAAGTCGATGTAAAATTATTGAGTTTCCAACTGACTTAACAAAGGCCAGTTAACTTAAGACGAAATAAGATCCTAAAAAAATATCAGTTATGGGCGTGAACGCGATTTAAGTGGGCGGAGCAAATTAGTTTCACACGCGCTCCGCTCGAATTAAATATTATAATATTTCGGGGTTCAGAGGAATGAAGTACGTTGCAATGGGGAACACCCGACACCACGAACTGTTCGAAGTCAGAGCAGCGATGAAATCCACTAGATGGTACCCATGAGTAAGGTTTGAACATGAAATGCTTAATAATGGGCGTCTTTCAAACTATGTGAATAGTAATATTAAGTTGAATGTGCATGTTTTAGGCAAATTTCGATAGAAACGTTACCTATTGCAGAAGGAGCTCATGATTTTATGATTCTTATCAGATTTCTGTAACCATACTGCTAGACGGTAGGCAGTAACTTATGACTCGTAACCGACGTGTTCTTCATTGACAGATGTCAAAGCAATACGGTATTCAATCACGAATCATTTTCATAATATCTGATCATAATTATATCTGAATATATTGACAAGATAAATAAAATATCAGTCATTTTCAATATTTATTATTATCGTTTACAAAAAGTTACATAAAACAAATAATTATGTAATGTAAAAAGCATAAGATGCAACTTTTTTTGTATAAAGGCCATCATTTATTATAATATAAGTTAGAAATAGTAAAAATAATTTTATATAAAAAACTAAAATAATTATTCAATAAATAGCATTTCGTCGAAATCTAAACGACGATTTCCAAATTGACGTTCTTTACATACAATATCTAAGATATGTGGAGGATCACGAACATTCATAGACCTTGTGACTCCAGGATCGATAAGCTCGACAAGAATGCAATCCATTTAAAAATTAGTTAATTTAATAAGCATTTTTTCTTCCCAGAACTTGTCATCTCGAAGTATACGCTCAACTATCTCTAAGTTAGATAATTACAATCATAAAAAGAGTCGTGCTGCGAAATTCTATTTAATACAGTTAAAGAAAAAATATGTCTTCTATTTTCCTTCCTTCCAGAATAACGGGTTTCTTCTCTTCCTGTGTAAACAAAACTTTTACTTTATTTACGTCAATTTTTTTTTTTTTTTTTATTTTTTTTATTAAAAGTATACAATACAGAATATAGTATATTATATAAAGCATTGTACTCCCAGGAGTTAATAAACTCATTGCGGGAATGATACGCATTACATGAAACATATAGCTGTATGTATTAAATGGACATATGATGGGACATACACAACATTATTATTTCAGATAGTCATTAATAAGATGAAGTTTGAGCATGTTAGTTTGGGTCTTTTTACATTGACTTGCACATTTGATCTCGTTGGGTAGTTGATTATATTTTGTGTGAGCTATGTATTCCAGGGATCTTAGTCCATATTTTGTTGATTTGATTTTTGGTATATGTAGTTTGTTGTGATTTCTTGTGTTGTGTTGGTGTACGTCGTAATTGTAATAGAGTGTAGTGTTGGAATGTGCCGAGTGTTGAATTACTTTTAATATAGTTTTCGTTATTTCAAAAGTGGGAATGGTATTAAAATGAAGTATTTGGGTGTTTCTGTAGATGTCTTTGACATGTGTGTCCCAAGGTAAACTGAAAATATTTCGCAGGGCTCTATTTTGGACGACTTGGACTTCTGAAATCATTTTTTTTGTAGCAAATCCCCAGATTCCGGCGAGATATATTAGATGTGAGTGAATCATAGCATGGTAAATCGATTTTAATAGAGAGGGAGGAAGTAACCCGCGAAGTCTATATAAAACACCAGTTATATGAGTAATTTTGGATAGAACATGTTTAAATTGGTGATTCCATGTGAGTTGTGAATCAATGAAAAGGCCAAGATATTTTGTAACATCAGCCCTTTCAAGGCGGTTATTATCAAGACTTATATTAAGACATACATTTTTTTATTTGCAAACAGTATGTAATGTGTTTTTTTTTATCTTTAGGCTAAGTTTGTTTAATCGCAGCCAGTTTGCCAGGCAAGCTACATCACTTTCCATTTCCTTTTCAAGTTCGTTTAAATCATTATTGTGATAAAGAATCACTGTATCATCTGCATAGAGTTGTATTGTACCCTTAAGTCCCCATTTAGCAATATCATTTATATATATATATTAAAAATAGTAATGGTCCAAGTACGGAGCCCTGAGGCACGCCACATTTTATCGTTCCCATGCTGCTTGTCCCCTTTCCAACAAAGGTCTGACAGTGTCGGTTAGAGAGGTAGCTACACAGTAACTTCAGGGGAGTGCCTACTATGCCTAGGTGTTCTAGCTTCTTTAGTAGTATCCCATGGTCAACCGTATCGAAAGCCTTTTTTAAATCTATAAATAAGCCTGCAGCATGCTTACCCTGGTCTATATGCTTTTGGAGGGCGTATACAAAATCGAAGGCAGCACATTTTGTGTTAGATTGGTTTCTGAATCCATACTGTTGGGATGCGAGTAAATTGTTTGATAGGAGATATTTAGTGAGCCTAAGCTTAATAACCTTTTCAAAAACTTTAGAGACGACAAAGAGGATGGATATAGGACGGTAATTAGAAGGATTTTTTTTGCAATCATCTTTGTAAATCGGAATTATTTTTGCTATCTTTAGTTGATCTGGGAAGATTCCACTATTCAGGGATTGATTAATAAGAAAAACAAGGTGGTCAGCTAATATATCTTTGCAAAAGTTCAGGTACACTGGTGTAATTCCATCTAAACCTGGAGATGCATTAGACTTTAGTTGAGAGATGATACTGAGAACTTCTGTTTTATTTGTTTTGGCCATGTATAAGGACTGGATTGCTTTTTGATCCGTGTTTATAGTGATAGAATCATCTGGATATGATGCAATTGTAGCTGCTAAGTTTTCCCCAACTGATATAAAGAAGTTGTTAAAAGTTGAAGCTATCTGTGTTGGGCATGTTATTTCTTCATTCTTAATGAGAAGACATTCAATTTCATCTTTCTGGGGTGTCGAGCTATTTGTTAGAATTGCATTTATTATTTTCCATGTCTGTCGCGGATTACGCAGGTTTTCTTTAAATATAGTCGTGTAGTATTTGGTTTTAGCATATCTTCTATAGTTGGTAACTTGATTTCTTGTTTTATTTCTCAGTGCTGTGAATATATCACTTTACTGATTTTTTTTCCAGATTTTAAACGCATTGTTGCGCTGTTTGATAAGTGCATTTAATTTTGCATCAAACCATGGAGTATTACCCCTCCGTTGGTCTCCTATGCGTAACTCAGATTTATGTTGGGATGATTTTATTGCTGTTTTGATGTATTCATTAAAATTATTACAGATTTCATTGGCATTACTGGTGGTTTCGTGTGGAAAGTTGTGGGATTCTACATATGTTTTTAACATGTTTTTATCGGTTTTGGTGTTGTTTGAAAAAGAATGTATTCTATTATTAGTGTGATGTTTCAAGCTGTTTTGGTAATCTAATATCAAAATGTTATGATCACTTAGGTAGGCATCTATATTTGCAGTAGTTGAGGAAATATTTTGTCTGTTTGAGATGATATGGTCTATTAGAGAAGTAGAGGTATCTGTTACTCGTGTAGGATAGGATGTGTTACATATGAAACAGTTGTATGAGTCTAGCGTGTTGATGTATTTAAGAGATGTATTATTTTTTTGAAGAATGTCAATGTTGAAATCACCAAAGATAAGGGTATCATCTGTACAGTTATTTAAAATAGATTCATGATACATTAAGAATTCGTTAATGTTTGAGGTAGGCTTTCTGTTTATAACATAAATATTTAACGGTTTAAAATTTCTATTACGGATATATAATTGAAAACAATATGTATGGGAAATATGTATTTGAAAATTTTTTACGACTTCAATACGTTCATAATAAAATTATATGTTTAAATCAGTTATTACTTGCTCAGAATTTTTCTCCGGTGAAATCGGTCCTTTCGGCATCGGATTATTGATATATTAAGTATTTTCGTGATTAAATAAAAACAATATTAGAAACATTATGTTAATTCACTTTTCAATCAAATTTTGGAATTATACACACGAGCGTATAAGTACGTATAGACGGGTATATACAAGTGTATAAATTACCTGCTGTAATATAGATAGAGGTGGTATATTGCTGAGTCTAGAAGCAAGCATTAATTGCACATTTTTTCTGTGTTCTTTATTCTGCCTTTGATTTTTTTCACCCTGCTTACTAGCGGATACCTGTTCTTTTTTTCTTTGTTGCCATATGCCTTTGCCTTTGTTGTTATATGATATTGGTCGGTTTTTGTATTGATTTGTTGATGATAAACGTACCTACATGTTATCTGGGTTATAAATGTGAGAATGTTGTCGATATATTTGGGGATTCCGTATTATAGGCCAGTACACATAGCGCCAAAAAGGGGGTTGCGATCGTAATTATTCCGGTAGTCCCAATTTTTTTATATGTTTTATAAACTGATCCCATGATGTATAATCTGAATTTCCGACCATGGCGCACCTGTGCTCGCGCCACCATTTAAAAAAAACCGGCTGTAATCGCGCCAAAATCTAGTTTTTCCAAAATATCTCATTCTCAATGCAAATTTTGGCTAAATTAGCTACATAATTAAAGTAAAACATAAAATTACCTACAACTTTTGTGAAAACAATTTTCTTCAATCTCTAATAGGTACCGAGGTAGAAAGTCGTAAAGGTGCGTATATTTTTGAAAAAAACAAGTTTTTTGCGCGACTAGCTTTGATTTTTTGTAAATATCTCGTTTCCAGTACAATTTTGTGTAAAAATTATTGATACTAATTTTGTAGAAAATAAAATTTTATAAAATAAATAGGTATATAATTTATGTGTTTTAATTCTAATACGTATCCAAGCTCTAATCCACCAAAACCAGGCCAAAAATTGAAACAGAGGTAAAGTGTTTTAAATTTCATTCCTTAATTTTATTTTTCTTCAACAATTATTGTTGTGAGAACATATCAGTTGACAACAATCGTCATGCCTGCGTCAGACCTAGCTATAAGGGGCTGGAAACGGCATGCACGTTAGTGTCATAAGAACTAGAGCCAGCAAATAGTGAAAACTTTTCAGGTTCATTCATCTCTGGTCCGTACTGAAAAATAATGTCAGTTTTTGTTAATTTTTTTAGAGCGCTTATTTAATCATATAAAATTAATATTATTTACTTTATATTTACAGAAATTGTGAAAAAATTACCATGTTGAGTGTCGGTATAGTGTTTAACACAATACTCGTATTTTCTTTATTATTTGCAATATTATCTGGATGAAGTCTTGCGGAATTTTTCCTAAAATGAGAAATATTGTTAATTATTTATACTGTCTCTATTCCCTAATTATTTAGAGATGTATTAAGACATGCCCGACAAACTTTCACTAACAATTCCTGAGCTTATTTGGTGTAAAAAATGCATTTCGGTAAAAATAAAAATATGTCACCGGAAATCAAAATTAATTTACTTCTTATATTCCAAATTCAATATGCTCAGAAGTTTATCGACTGCGTATATATGTATATATCTACATATATAAAATTATTTAAGCTGACATTGTACAATTATGTTCTGTAAAAAACGTATCCCAAAGATCTATTTTTATGTGTGTATTTAAGTAGTACCTTCTCCATTCCGTTAAACATTTTCCTTGGTGCCGTAATTTTGTTCGGGATAAAACTTCTTTTGTCTTCTGTTTTCCCATATTTAACTGAAACGTAAGTATATATTAGCCAAGAGATTTATTATAAATTGGTTCAATTTTACCTTAACTTTGAAAATCATTTCAACGTAAGTAAGTGCAGTAACTTGGGGAGATAATTGCACAATTCTATCTACAACAAATGATCTAACAATCTAAACTTAAAAGATTAATGACTCTTTTTAATATTCGAATGACTTTAGGTACTTTATAGGTGACATATGTCTAATTGTCTGTATGGAGAAAAACTTTCGATGTAGAGTTTTTGTTTTATGGAAAAAAAACTTTCGAATTTCAAAAATTTGTTGTTGGGTAATTTAACTGGTTTTGGTGGATAAGAGCTTGGATACATATTAGAGTTAAAACACATAAATTAAATACCTATTTATTTTATGAAATTTTATTTTCTACAAAATTAGTATCAATAATTTTTTCACAAAATTGTACTGGAAACGAGATATTTACAAAAAACAAAAGCTAGTCGCGCAAAAAACTTGTTTTTTTCAAAAATATACGCACCTTTACGACTTTCTACCTCGGTACCTATTAAAGATTGAAGAAAATTGTTTACACAAAAGTAGTAAGTAATTTTATGTTCTACTTTAATTGTTTAGCTAATTTAGCCGAAATTTGCATTGGGAATGAGATATTTTGGAAAAACTAGATTTTGGAGCGATTTCGGCCGGTTTTTTTCAAAATGGCGGCGCGAGCACAGGTGTGCCAAGGTCGGAAACTCAGATTTTACATCAGGGGACCAGTTTATAAAACATATAAAAAAATTGGGACTACCGGAATAATTACGATCGCGAATCGGTAATTGCCCTGGAGTATTAGTAATGAAACGAACTCTTCACAAACACTTTATTGAAATATAAGAGAATACCACTCCTTAGTAAAAAAACTCCTTTTATTTTACCATAATTTATTAGATATTCCATTGTTACAACTAACATGACTGTATAATTAGAAATTAATGTAAAAGCCCAGTAGGGCGTAAATAAATAAAACTAGGAAAACGATTCTAGTGAAGGGGCACTCTATAACATTCTGTGCCGCTGGTTGTGACAACCGGACAGACAGCCGCGTCGCGTGAAAAAAAAGATTAATAGTAAAAAAGTCTACTTGGGCTAGAAATGATACATAATAACATAACGTCAATACTTTAGTGTCATCTTTTTTCTCAAGTGCCTACACATTTACGCATTTAACAATGTATTCTTTTGTATTGGTTATTATTTATATTTATATTTATTATTTATATAAAAAACCTTTACTCACTTGAGGAAGAAGTTAAATTATAAAAAACAGAAAATTTCACTAATAGATTGCAAAGTAATTGTTTGATTAAATAAAAAAATACGTAAAAGAAATGACCAGAGCGACGGGCCGGGAGACACACAACCTTACAGGCCGGAACTTTCGCGGCGTCTGAATCAATACGTAGTAACTCCTTGTCAACCCGCACACAAATATACTACGCACAATAGAGAGTTTTGAAGTACTGGCGGTCGTTTTTCGTGTATCTGGCCAGAAATTGGATTTTCGCGAGTGTTTTTATTTTAATTAATTCTTATGAATACATTAATAAAATCTCTAATCTTTTGTGAGGGAGTCGTCGGGAAGTTACTAATTCATCGTCTAGAAAAATAAAATCTGGTACTTGCCGCTTATCTTACAACATTTTACATTTAATAAAATGTACTTATCGTTTTACATAATATATTTAATTGTAAGGTCCTGTTTTTATTAATCTTAAATATAAATAACTTGCATCCCTTCGAATCCCTCTAGAAACATTTAAGAATTTAGTAATAAGCTCATCAGAAATAATTAAAATGTGAGCGTCGGGGCAAATCCCCGTTATCAGGGTATTGTGTCGCCTTAACTGTTATTATCTGTGCTGGTTAACTCTACATGGACTACCAACTGGGGGTTACTACCAACTTTCCGCAGTTTAGAATGCTGTTACAAAACTTAATTCCGCATTCAGAATTTCTACCGGCATACTCGTATAACTTACTTCCCTTGAACTCTTTAAGCTTTTAAGCTCAAAAAATACATGTTATATTTTAAGATAATCTCTATTGAGATGCTGAGTTAAAAAAGTAATTATATGAAATTCCGTCGATAGAAAAATATCGCTAAGCATGCTACAAAAAATTATGAAAAAATCAACCCGTAAAAACTGTTTTTTTTACTATGATACAACTATTTTTTTATTAACAGGATGTATTTATATTTATTTTTGGTTTGACTAAGGATTGAACCTTCCCCCCCCAGGGACTTAACAACTGCGCCAATTCGTAATTGGATAGGACCACGATTTATTTCGTATATTAACTGCTGTAATGTCACAAATTATTATAATCAATAATATAACTCGCCTTAAAAATCCATGCAAATTGAAAACATCTACCGAGTAAAAATAAATGCCGCCGACGGGAATTGAACCCGCAATTTCTGATTTTTACTCGGGAGTTATTTTCAATTTGTATGGATATTTCCGGCGAGTAATTATTGCTTATAGTAATTTGTTATACTTTGTGCCGCCATGCATAATAAACCTTGCCTTATAAACATTAGTTAATCTTTAAAAAATAATGCTGTAATAACATCCAGAGAAATGCGTATACATCCTAGCTCACTGACTCCAGACAGCTGGGAGCTAAATCTAATAATGCCCAGGTTTAAACTAGGAAATCTCTGGCTTAGATCTTCGATTGAATTATAATGCTAGTGATGGACCATGCTATACGCATTAGAGCTTTTTTGGGCGTGGTCTATACAGATTATATGTTGAGGTGTCACACTACCGGCTACCCTATAATATAGCGCCCTTCGTGGCAGCAGGACGCGTCCTAACGCGTCCTACAACCGCTTTGTGTTTTTTTAGTATTTTCAAGGGAAATCAGGCAACATCCCTTTGAAATTATTTTTAAAATCAATCAATCAACATTTGAACTTAAATAAAAATAAACTTTGTAATTATTAGAACTTTATAATATGTGTTTTGAGTGCAGTGTTTTAAAAGTGAATAATCGGACATTTGCTCAAAAATAGTGGACATTCGAAACGAACGGCGATCGGTAAATGCACTCCAGATGTTTTCAACGTAATTCTCGGAAACTGGGGAAGTTTGGACCCTGGCAAGTTTTTTACTAAGCCCAGGGTAATTTATTAACTGTCGATTTTTATTGCGGGCAGAATGCTACACTTCAACAATTACCAGGAACAGGATTACATGGAGATAAATGATGGACTTACCGAACGTCACAGCGGTGCTGCCAGGGTCTCTTATCCATTTGAGGTGTCAGCGCTTTATTATTAGCAGCAGATACATACCTGGACGCTGTTGTTGGATGCGGTGGACTCTCTTGCTGCAGCAGCTGGTCCAGTTCCTTCACCACGTAGGATTCTTGCTGCAGAGTCTCCATATTTTATCTTCGTAGAACGTCACAGCGGTGCTACCAAGGTCTGGTATCTGTGAGAGGATAGTGTATCAGCGCTTAATTAGTAGCAGACACATACCTGGACGGATGACGAACCTCGTGCTGGCACTCTTGGTGGACGCGATGGACTCTTTCGCTGCAGCAGCTGGCCCAGTTTCTTCACCACCTAGGATTCTTGCTGCAGAGTCTCCATCTTCTATCTTCGTGTCACCTGTTCCTATACTTCATTTTACTTAACTTAACTTCACTCTATTTTTGTAATATTTATATTTTTGTAATACCTGCATCAACTGTAAAGCGCCCCTGAGGTGATATCTCACAAAAGCGGCGCTATACAAATTATCCAATAAATAAATAAATAAAATAACCTTCCTCTCCCTACGGTCAGAGAGGGCCGGATCAATTAGGGAACTGCCGTTATCTTACAAATGAAAATATCGCCTGGCTAGCAGATCACGACAAATCATCATCGCCACGCCCACGCTTATTGGGATTGTATGGCGAGCGATACGGCGGTGTAGGCCACGCCCAAAAACGCTTTAATGCGTATGGCGTAATGTATCAGCACCATAATTACATCGCGCAATACTTTAACGTGATTTTCTCCGCTAGTGTGTAGAGGACCGCTAATAACAAATAACAGCTATTGTTTTTTTCACCCGATTCGGCGAATGGACGTCACAGTGTATTGTTATAACATAGAACATAATAAATTAATGGACGGTAAACATTTTTCCGCTCTTAGCAGTTTGATGGGTGTAGTAATAAAGTTCCTTCGAACCTCGAAGTTCATAAACTTTATGTTTGTTATTTACGATGTTTGGATTTACCTCGCTTGGTCCGAACAGCGATACTTTCCGCTCGAGGTTATTGCGAAATGCTTTCTGAAAAATTTTCACATAAATCTTTAAAAACCAGACGTTATTTTTAACGTTCTTTTAATATTCCCGGTAATAAAAAAGGGATGGTTTAAATTGCTTTGTTTTTACGAAAAATATTTTCAAGGGCGTTTTCGTTAACCTTCCCGTTACCAAGTTCGAAAATTCCTTTCGATCCCAAGTTGACGCGCCAGTGTTGCCGTCACTCTTGGACGTACTCTCGATTCTTACCCAACCCTCATACCCTTTATCTTCCCAGACTTTCTCTCCTCCCTTTTCTTTCTTAAAAAGAGACCCTCTACACAGTACCTCAAAAGAAAGAAGGGCCTCCTGTGTTGGGGTTACTGTTAAAAAAAGTTACTAAAAGATTTTTTGTTTTACGTTTGGATCACTGGTCACGTTTGACTTCGTCATATTCTCCACTTCGGTAAACGTTTAAAGTCGCTGGACATGCTAAGTACGAATACGTCAAAAAGAACAAAAACATGGCCGAACTGTCAAAACACGTGAAATTTTGAAACTTTGACAAAAACTTTTTTTTATAGTAATTAAGTTGAATCGACGTGTTATTTAAAAATGATCGTATTGAGCGTATCCAGCAACTCTAAAAGATTACCACGGTTTTTTTTTTACAGGATTTCTTAATTGCTGGACACACTTAATACGAATATTTTTTTGAAATAACACTTCGATCCAACTTAATTACTAAACACAACTATTTACGTCCGAGGAAATGGAAAATACTGTATTAATGTAAATTTTTTTCAAAGTTCAAAATTTCGCGTGTTTTGACAGTTCGACCATTTTTTTCGTGGGTTAAGTTTGAAAGTTTCGAAATATGCATAAATTATTAAAATAACCCAAACTAGAAAGCTAATGACTTATTTTGTATATTTTCTCGTCTCCCTTAACATGAACAGTCATCTCTTGGGTCATACAGAAAATAGGGGCACGCCTAATACGAAAATTTTGTTTTAATATACTGTGTAGTATATAGGGTGACCGGAAAATCATCAAAATGATAATTCATCACATATTTAAAAAGTTATATAAAGTCATGGAAAGTGATGAAACAAAAACTCTATTAACTGGGTTAAGTAGGTTAGGTTAATTTTTTTTTTTTTCATCGTTTTTAATCACTTTTAAAGGTGTGTTTAATAGTAACTGCGTTGAGTTAGCATGGAACCAGTATATAGATAACAATAAGTAGTTAGTGTTTCAGTATGCGGAAATGGAAAATAATACATTTTAATAGTTATTTAATTAAAACTAAAACCGATTTTTACTTGGCGGCCATTGTTGTTGATGTACATACATGTTTTAAGTTTAGTTTTTTTTTTTTTTTTTCTGTTTTAAACCAAAATATGAACTTATGACCCTAAAATAGGTTGTCAGTTTGGGTTTAAATCAAAACATAAATAAATAAAAAACTAACCTAAAAAAGAAAATTTTTAAAATATTATAATCAAAACATGGCGTGAAGAAAATTATCAGGTTTTTTTTACGAAAGCTTACAAAATGCATTATTTTCCATTTTGGGAATCTGAAATACTTACTTCTCATTTTTATCTAACCGATATTTCTATTAAAAATGCATATTAACCATGTATATTTACCATCTCTTGTAGTAATGAAGCTGAAACTAAGGACGGGTTGTTTCAGAGAATTTGAACAATTCTATAAATTTCAAAGCTAATTTTCAGGTTCTGTTAAAGTTTTTTTCAGGTGCTGTCATTATTTCAGTTCTGTCGAGTAACTGGCCTATGATGATATAATAACAGAACTTGAATAGGACATTCACAGAATTCGCAAATGAATGTTGAAATTTGATGAATTGTTCAAATTCTATGAAACAACCCATCCTAAGTGTTAAACTAACTAACCATCACGCCGTTTCTCCGCAGGGGTAGGCAGAGAGGACAGACTGCCAAACAACTCGGTCTTGGCACACACTTCTTGCCTCATTCACATTCATACATCGTCTCATACATACTCTTCTATTATTCTGACTCTTGACATGGCCCGACTCGAGTATCTGATTCACTTGATCGTGCCATGTCTTCCTCGGGCGTCCCCGACTTCTGCTACCATTCGTATTTCCATCATATATCCTCCTTAGACTCCTATCTTCGCTCGTTCGCTCTACATGCCCAAACCATCTAAGCGTCCCTTTCTTAATCTTACTCATTACGCTCAGCCTTGCACTCTTTGCGGATCTCCACATTCCTCACACGATCAAACATGGTTTTACCACAAAATAAAAATTTAAATGTTCGTTTGTTCAAAATATTAAATCTCCGAAAGTTCTTCACCTACTACTTTGAAATTTTGACGTAACTTTGCATTCCAATACTCGTGTGTGTTTTATATACCTATATTACCTGTGACAAGTAAAAACATGCTTTTTTTAAGAAAACAGCACAATCTGTTGAACAAACCATCTGTTGGATTTTAAAGCAACACGCGCTATTGTTTATATATCTGTACAGACAGACAGAGTAACAGCAACACTTGGCAGGGTACAGCTAGTTTTAAATAAGTTTGCGAATTAAGCATGCCCAGTGATTCTAAAAAATTACCTACTACTTTTCCCAAAAAGTCGTGTAAGTTTCACCAAAATTAAGGCGAATTTACCTACTTTTGTACTTACATGAATTGTTATTTGTTCCAGGAGACAGCCTGGAGGAGCTCAACGGCTATGGATCCATGCGGCCGCGGAACATCATCTCGTCTATCCTGGGTGGAACGCCCGGCAAGACCAAGTCCCTCGCCATTTCTAACCCCCACGATTTCAGACAGGTGACAACTACTTTTTGCATTTCATTTTAAATTTTGCTTATTCCAATATTCTTTGACATTTGACTTAACTATAACGCAAATCTTAACCTATTTACAGTTGAACATATTGTAAATTATAGAATAAAGTTGATTCTGTTTTTACATGTGGGACACGTTCCATGTAAAAATACAGTACATGCATAATACAATAGGAAAGAAGAAGTCAAAAAATATAACACATTATTGTTTATTCCTAGCTATTAATATTAAATTAAATCAGTTTTTATTTGTTTTACCTATGTCAGTCAGTCTCCAAAATAAGGTACACCAGTTAATACTTGGGGGTATATTATACTTATTAATCAATTAACAAATATTAGCTCACCGTCATTTTTTTGTGGTGTTGCGCTCCCTTCTTCTTTAGTCAATGTTTCGGACGGCATTACAGTGTCCGTCATCAGGGCAGATTTGTAGATTGTTGTGAAGTGTGCGATTGTGTTTTGTAGAAGCAATACCGTATTGCGCGTGTCAGTCGTTTCTTAGGGGCGGTATTTTAGTACATTTAATTAATGTGGTTTCAGCGTTTATTTTTGGTGTAGCCGTCGAGTACCGTTTACCAAGAACTATAAAGCTTAAAATCTATTAATATTAATAGGATTTTGTGGATTTCAATTGCCTGGGTAATTAGACGTACTCGATGCATTTTGGGTCTTCTCAGGACTAACCTCCAAAGACTAACTTGTATTTTTAAATTACACCATTTTTTATGATAGACAAACATTCCTTGGTTACAAATAATCAGATTGCATTTGTACGTTGCACTGCTTGTCTGAAGTCTTCACACAACTTATATTGACATCTGTACCTCTATTATCGGTATATGAATTTACACTTAGTCATAATTCCCGCCAGGTCTTATTTGAGCTGTCTTCTAATACAAGCCCAAATGAGTTGTGTGTATTGTGAGACATATTACGCTCATAATGGCTAATTGTGTGTTGGAGCAGTGCATATATATCATCCCGTGCACTACCGACACATGCGCTGAATTTTGCACCACATTGGTCATGTGTAATCCAATAAAGACGCCTGGAGTGGATTTACAATGTTAGCACCATAACATTCACACATTAGCACTCCTGCGCAGTGAATTTGAATAGTTTGGCGAGATTTACAGGGAACCCTGAATGAGCAGTATTATGTATCCAATTATTTGACAAATGTAACTTAATGTAGTGAATGAGTTGCAGTACCCCCATTAATTTATTTGCTACACCTTCTTATATTAGGTAGTAGGCACATTTTAAAAGTGAAACGCATTGCTGGCAATTTCAATTTTGCCTCTGCGAATAACCTGATATTATTTTAATTCTCAATGCTACCATCATTATAGTGAGAAAATGATACTTGTGCAATGATGGATGACTTAGTTAACAGAGGATTAAACCCATAGAATAGAGAATAACACAATAAATAAATGCTTTGAGGGCGTGTTTCTTGATCTAAATATTTGCACAGTCGAGACTTAAATTTCATATAAATACTAATGGGATGGAGTTCTACGATGTCAGGCTAGATAAGTGAGAGAGAGCGGTGGGCTATTGTGCTCAATGGAACATTTTTTTCCATTCTAATTTGTACGGAAAGCACTTATAGTTTTCTTCTTAACTCTACCACTGAACTTGATGCATTTGTGCTACTGACCATTGAACCAAACGTTGAGAAGTTTGCTAACAATTAGTAAGTGCGTTTAATAAAATGATTGTTTTTCAGGTTTCCGCAATCATAGATGTAGACATTGTACCAGAAACATGTCGTAGAGTGAGACTACTGAAGCACGGATCTGACAAGCCCTTAGGATTTTATATTAGGTGAGATATACTTCCTCTTACTCTGACTTGACTGCTAAATCTAAATATGTACTAATAAAATCTATCTATTATATACCCTAGAACAGGGGTGCTCAAACGGTCGATCGCGATCGACCGTTTGAGTCGATCTTGAAAAAAATTTCCCATTTTTCATATCTTCTTTTTTATTATTTATTTGTAGTTTGTAGAATTCAAAATATCGCAATCGACTAACTGACGAACATATGTCATCGTGCTTGCGATTAGCACTCGGTAATTACGTACCATCGTATGAAAAGTATGCTGAGGGCATGCAGTGCCACGCTTCAACATCCAAAGTCATTATTCAGTTAAGTTTAGAAACTAGAACTCGTTTGTTTTTTGTAAGAACCAATAAACTTGCAATTTTGAATAAATATAAGTTTTTTATTGACTTTTTAGTGCAGACCTCCACCTACCTTGACTAAAAAAAATGCATATTGCCAACTAATTTCTATCGTTCCTCCAAATTCTATGTGGATTCGTGGCCATGCAATTATGCAACGTCCCTATATATACACTTATACCTGCGCCACGATACACCCTACCTACATAGATGACAATCCTGCATCACACATACTTGCGCCTCTCAGAGTCGATCGATCGGAATTTAATAATATTGAGGTAGATCGCCAGCAGTTCAAGTTTGAGCACCCCTGCCCTAGAAGATAAGGTATTTTTATGTTTAAATATTAAATTTAGATTTTTTCGATTTAAGTTTAAGTGCAAGGCGTAAGTGATTATGCTTGTAAACAATATGGCTGAATTTGTTAATTTGTATGTTCCAGAGATGGCACCAGCGTGCGGGTGTCGGCTGCGGGGGTGGAGCGCCAGCCCGGGGTGTTTGTGTCCCGTCTGGTGCCCGGCGGTCTGGCCGAGGGCACGGGGCTGCTGGCCGTGGGAGACGAGGTGCTCGAGGTCAACGGGATCGAGGTGGCCGGGAAGACCCTTGATCAGGTAAACAAACTAACCCAAATATACACAGCAATTAGAGAGTCCCTGCTACTCCTTCATTTTTGTTATTTCTCTGCAGTTCTTTGTGCTTAAGGCTGTAGTACCTAACCTAACCTTACTCAAACACACACAACTATTAGAAAGTGTTGTTTGTAATGCCTCCGTCCCTACTGTTTTTCTCCAAATCCTCGAGGAAGAAGCCCAAGGCTGTGGTATCTAATCTAACCAAACCTAACTCAAATACGTATAGCCTTTGAAGGATGTGCCTGTACTGACTCCACTACTGTAATTGAAAGGCGTCTTATATGCGATCAATTGAATCCTTTCAAACTTGCAGAAGTGGAATTCACTAGGTTGTTCAGAATATCACGAGTTATGGCTCATCATTTATCAATCAGCTCACTAAGTATATGCGGACTTGGCAATATATATTAAAGTGAGTGTATTTCAATTTGACATTATTAATTCATTCGTAGCCATAGACTTAGTCATTTGACATTTGAGAACTTCGATCCATAGACATTTGCCGCCAGTGTTGCTGTCATTGGGCAATTTCTTATTTATTTCGTTGTCGATATCGGCATGCCTAACGAGCGCTCAATCTAGCTGAGAAAACAGATATAAAATCGTCATCAGTAAAACCTATCGATCTACTATTGTTGAGTTCTCCATTTGACCGTGCGTATTGACTAAGTATGTTGAATTTGTGCCAGGTGACGGACATGATGGTGGCCAACAGTTCCAACCTGATCATCACGGTGAAGCCGGCCAACCAGCGTGCCGTGCTCGGCAGCGCTGTGGCTGCTCTACCTCCCCCTCCCAACCGCCGCGCTTCACTCTCACAGGCCTCCAGCAACAGCCATCACAGCGAGGACCCTGACGACAGGTATTATACACTATTCTGTGCTCAACTTCTTAACCTTCCTCCTCCCCATCTCCTTCCCTTCAGTCTCACAACACTCCCCAATGGCTCTGGACAGTTGGGACTTGTGGTAACCTAGATATTAGTTTCAGGTGCTATTCATAGATGTAAACCGGTTGCCGCCAAGGACAGCGGCTCAGAATTATTACTACCGCCTGCTAATTAAAGGACACTGGCCTAATGGCTGTCCAAGCTCAATTAGGACTATCACAATTATACGTCCTTAGTGTATTTGATCCCGGAGTTTTATTGAAGAGTTGAGGGGATTCAGAGATGCGCGCGACATCTGACTACCACTGGACTCTTGCGTGGTGTTCAGATTAAAAGTGCCTCCTAACTGTTATTAATGACTCTTGATAGAAGTTTAAAAACTTCCTTCTTCACGACAAGCATGTTTTAGACTTAAAACTCTTACTAATGGTGACAGGTGTATAGGACAGTGCTATCCTTTGTTCTCTTATGTTCTTGGAATCTCTGTTTCTAGAATCTTCACTGCTCCCCGTACCGTCGTACGTGGTTGTTACTAGCGTCAGGCGCTATTGGGCTCAGGATATTAGATCACTCACCATTTTGTTGGATTCTGGAGGCTGCAGGAAAGATCCTATTGCTGGTTTCACAATTGAACTTAAATATGTGATATAACGGCGGTTTCTCCCTTTGCGATTTATTAAATTTCTTCGATAATATAGATGTAAAGCGGATAACGAAATTTGGGCAAGCGGTCGACAATGTCAATTGTTCGGCGGTTATAATTGAATTGGCCGACAAGAATTATTGGCAAAAGTTGCACCAATGGTAAAGTATTGCCCAATTCAGTACAATTAGTGCCATCTGTACCCCTTTCAAACAAATGTAGCGATCTCAACACGTGGTTGAAGGTTTTCGATAAAAAAAACCAAAGGTCAAAATCAACAGAAATTTAACACGTGGGTTGATGGATCATAATAACAGTCGAGTAGCATTCCAGCTAAGATATATTTTGCCTTTCAGATTTGACCAAGACGAGATAGTGGACCTGACGGGCATTACCCTGGAAGACACGGGCGCCGAACCCCTGACAGATAGCTCCCTCTACCACCAGCACCAGCACTCTTCGCGCCGCAGCCTGCACTCGGCCACTGACGATGGCCAGGTCCTGCACCTGTGAGGGTTGAACGCACTCACTGCAGATGCCGAGTGGTTGGTTTTGGAGGGTAGATAATTGACGGAACCTCGTAAGAAAGATATTGGTTTATGCATTTTAGTGATATCTTGGTAAAGGTGACCTTGTCTTTTTTGTATCTCGGTAATGGTGACCTCAGATTTGTGGAAACTTGGTAATAGTCAACACATCAACGGTGATCTAGTATATAGTTGCAATTCGATAATGGTAACCTCAGTTTTGCAAAAATTCAATTATAGTCACATTGTTTATATTGATTTCTTGATAATGGTGACCTTATCTTTAGTGACTACTCAGTAAGGGGGACCTCAGATTTGTAAAAACTCGTTAATAGTCACATTGTTTATAGTTATATCTCGATATTGGTCACCTTGCCTTTAGTGAAAACTTAATAATGGTGACCTTATCTTTAATTGTTTAGTCCCTTTAACATTTCTTAGAAGAACAGTACCTCAGATACAGTTACCCAAATAATGTATCTTCAATATCACTGAACCAAAGAGTACACTTCTGAAGTTGTTATTATAAAGATTTGATCAGATTCATCCATTTCTATCTTACGAGGTTGTGTACTTTTATCGTTGTTCGTTTTAGTGTGGTGTATACTCACCATAAAACCCACAAAAAGACATAAAATGTACTTAAAATGCATCAGAATTGTGGTTTAACGCTCTGAAACAAAAGTCTCCCAATGAGCCATGTCTTTTGCAATAATAATATATGAGTTAAATGTCTAGTTACTTAGAAATAGTATGTTGGGTTTCTAAGCAGCTAAAAGAATGTTAAATAAGAGGTACGGAAAGGGAGAAATAATATTATTACATGAGAGTTTCAACTCTTGCACTGTCTTCCGCTGGGTAATGTTGTTAGTTTTAGTGAGAACAGAAGGACAGTGCAAACAGGGACTGCAAACATCAAGATATCAAATATTATAATAGCATGTGGTAATTCCCAGGTTGGCAATCATGAAGATATCAAGTAATAAGTTGTAATAATGGACTGCTGTTGATTAATGTTGTAATTTTCGGGAAGACAGCGGATGCGTTGTTATCTGCAAGACTGCAATGCTGAAGATATCAATTAATTATTTTTTGTTTTAATTGTCAAGATTGAAGTTGAGATGAAGTCATACTATGTGTTGTAATTCTCAGGACTGCAATCCTGAAGATATCAAATAGTATGTTGTAATTTGCAGGACTGTAAACCTGAAGATATCAAATAATATGCTCTAATTTGCAGGACTGCAATCCTGAAGATATCAAATAGTATGTTGTAATTTGCAGGACTGTAAACCTGAAGATATCAAGTAATTTGCAGGACTGCAATCCTGAAGATATCAAGTAGTATGTTGTAATTTGCAGGACTGTAAACCTGAAGATATCAAGTAATATACTATAAACCTGAAGATATCAAATAATATGCTGTAATTTTCAAGACTATAAACCTGAAGATATCAAGTAATATTTTGTAATTTGCAGGACTGTAAACCTGAATATATCAAGTAATATGTTGTAATCCCAGTATTGCAGTCTGAATGAAGTTGTCATATAGCAATCATGGAGTTATGATGTCAAAATAGTAATATGTTGTAATCGTGGTAATCAATAAACAGCATTCACTGCATGCACCATAGAGGCAAAATGACAGAATTTAGTGGTGTCAGCAATCAGCAGATGTTAAAAATTATTATATTATTTTGTGTGTCTCATACTAGTAGGTAAAAAATACGATAAAATTATTCTGACGCTGCCTTCGTGTAACTATTTGTTTAGGAAAAAGTGGATATTAATGATAATAATCAATGGTTTAATATCCTTACATTCCAATTATGCTTATTTGCAATAATCACCTTCAATTACACTGATTAAATTATATATTATAAAGTTATCAACATTCAAAATAATTAAATTCACCTTCAAAAATATGTGCATAATGTTATGTTGCAAACAATGTATCGAAAAAGAAACATTCCACTGTCTATTCCTTATTCCTGTTATTTCCAATGTTAAAGGATGTCGATAAATGTGATTCTAGGAGTAATTTTGTAGCATTATCAGCTTACTAGGAAAATATACATTAAAAAAAATGTCACATGTCATTTTGACAAGTTTTGTTTATTCATTCACAGAAGATAACCTCATTGTATTCATTGTTTTTTTTATAAAGCATCTTTGCGAGTCTATCTCATCAGTTGTTTTTGGCTACTTTCCAAGAGATACAAAGAAAACGGTTGCGAGATTTTACGCATTGGGAGGAATTTAGTAGAAGCTTATTCAAATTAACGCGTTTCCAGAGGATATGAATTCCTTGCCAAATTCTTCTTCATCTCAAACCTAGTTAACTCACCGACCATAATAGAATTAAAACATCTGCTTGACATTGTTATATGTACCAATTAACTGTGAAACTTTGCCAGGTTATCTTTAAGTTTGACAGAGTTGTATTTGTAGCAAACGACCGGTTTGAAATAATAATATTTTTCTAATTGATTTGTCAAATGATGCTGCTTTTACATGATATCACAAACTGACTCTTAATAAATAATGTGGGTAGGATATTTACAGTCAATTATACATATTTAGTTTCACCAAAACATCAATGTCTTAGGCATAGTGAATTAAAAGCAATTTGTCTAGTATTGTAGTGTATATTTTTCTAATTGATTTGTCAAATGATGCTGCTTTTACATGATATCACAAACTGACTCTTAATAAATAATGTGGGTAGGATATTTACAGTCAATTATACATATTTAGTTTCACCAAAACATCAATGTCTTAGGCATAGTGAATTAAAAGCAATTTGTCTAGTATTGTAGTGTTTCTGCTGTACTGTTCTTACGCTAAGGTTTTTCTTCCTCGAGGTTACGCAACAACCAATACTCAACGAATTAAGTATCTTAGGGACTACCGCCATACGTTGTCGAGACTATGGGGTTGTTACCAATCAGTCACTTGTGGCAGACATTTTGTAAATGATCAATGTTAGGATCAAAACGGTCAACAAATAATAGCAAGATATAAAAATGACAGCTACAGCAACTGTTTGGTTGTGTGTGAGGTTATGAAAGCATTCTTTTGTTGACATTACGAGAATTCAACAGTGGTGATGCGGGTCTCGTGATTTCAGTAGCGACATGTACGGACTATGCGTGACAAGTTGTTTGTGATGCGAGTATCGCATTCTTGCGTATCCTTGTAGAAGAAGGGCCTGATACATATTTGTAGTCTGCTAATTATAACTGTTTTAATGTTGTCAGTTTACAATACTTGTACAAATATGGTGTTGTTTAGATGTATCTTTCCCAGTCGTAGGGGTATTTTAGTTGGTTGAAACTTTCAATGCATTTTCATAAGCACCTCCTGCAGAGTCCTGGTCGCCTCTAAGAAACGTTTCTACTCTTTTAGGTTTCCTGCCGTCTCCCTTAGTCCCAAGAATACTGTGCTGAAAGTCAGCAGTATTCAATGGGACTATGAAGAGACTGAAGGGTATGGAGATGGGAAAGAGAAAGATAGGGAAGTATCTGGCTGTTCAGATCTGGTCACCAAACAAGGCGATACTGACATTATCTGCCGCTCTGTAAAGTAGACCTAATTAAAGCACCTCTATGATCCTACGATCATGTTGTTATGTATCTTATCGATGAATTATTCTATTTAGGAAATCTGAAGCAATTTCAATGCCTTTTTTCATAGGGAAGTTAATATTTAGGATCCGTCCATCATTTTTGATATTGTTAGCAAATTGTTGGTCGCTTTCGCACGGTGATGAGACGTGCACGAATTCTCCGCTGTCACAATGAAAATAATGTTAATATCAGCTAAATGTATGAATAATAATTATTATCAATGACATTGAATATAATACCGTGTTTAGTTCTCATAAGAACTCTTAAGGTTAGGATGCTTGAACCCTCTTCGCATTTGATGAACGATGAAATCGACGATTAGCGCCATTTTGAATTTCGGACATTTGAACCGCCCCCGTTACATGCCAATTTCAGACCCGTTTCAGCGTTTGATCAAATTGTAATCATCTGTCGAGCATAACAGCAAGATCATTACGCTTGACTGCAGATCAAAATCTGAAACGGGCCGATATTCGGTTTTCAACGAGACCTTTAAAATGGTGCTAATTGTTTATTCTGTCGTTGATCAAATGTGCGGAGATTGAAACAACCTAACCATTTATATTACAGTGGTCACTTTTAATATCCTGTTTGCAAATCTAAGTTAATTCTCTTATAAGGTTTTCCAAGGGACCAGAAAAAAAAACTCTAAACACGAAAACTTCTCTTGTGAGAACCTTATAAGTGGGTTTGATTGTATTTGCATGTTTCATGTAGGTTAGATGATTTTTAAATCTTGTTGATTTGCACCAACTTTATAATAATTTAGCGTTTGCATTTTAGCCGGTCGAGTGTCGTTCCGTTGTGTAAATGTCGTAATAATATCGTGCTATTTTGGAAAGTGACTGTTGAGTATTAATAGTGTTACTTCTCTGTTTTGTAAAATTTAAATGATCAACTGACACGTGTTGGCGTTGCAACGCACACAAAACAGATGAAACTTAAAACATCTTTTTAAATGGGAAAGTTTTGACAAAAAAAAATGTGGAAACGGAATCTAAATTGTTTGGTTTAAAACCATTTGGTTAAGCACTGATGTTTTTAACCCTTTGGATGAGTAAGTTTACTTAAAGGAGGCCAATGATTAGAGATATCTCACAATAGCTCTTTTTCTAGTGTGTGTTTGAGTAAAGGATGGGAGTTTTTTTGTTATGGCGTTGAAAGGGTTAATCCAATTGTAAAAAATCAAGTCATTTTGATTTAAATTTAGTAAAAACTTTCAATTAATATTGTGCAAAATTAAATAATGTGTGGTAATGTGGCGTGGGTTTGAAATGATTAGATGTCGGTAATGAGTAATAATTGATTGATAAAAAATAATGTTGATTGAAATTGTAAAAAAAAATGATAAATATTGTCTAAAACCACATTAACTGACTAAAATTCTGTAAGAAGCTGTAATGAGGGTCAAATTGAATAAAGATTGATGACTGTATCTACAATAAGGTGTTAATGTTGTGACGTGCTAAGTATTTATCAAAACAAAGTTGACTTCAAGTGACGAGCTTATTTTTCTAACGAGGATACAATACGTGTTAAGTCTTGACTTCCTAGAGGAATATTCCATAGTAAAATACGACAACATAAAATCTTGACAGATTGCCAAATACATTAAACTATCCCTGGCTATAATATATAATGTATTTATAGCGTATGAGGATTATTTGATGTAAACATAAAGCTCTGTTTACACACAACGTTTTAACATTCCATTATAATTATTTCATTAAAATGAAATTGAACATTTTATCTATATTCCCAATTATTTTTTTTAATATATTTTTGGATGTTCTTGTAATACCAGTATTAAAAAAAGTATTTCGCTGTTAAAATGAAATTTGCTGTATTTTTGTGCTGCTTTTGCAGACCAATTAATAAACATTTCTTTCTTTAGGTAAGACCGCACATTCCTTATTTATTGCTTTGTACTTAAAATTATTTTGGAAACCTTTTGTTAGGGTATTGTTTTTTTTGATTGATTGATTTGCCGTAGAAACTTCCATGGATAATAATTATAGTATATTTATATAGTTCTCTAGTACGACAGTGTTTTTGTGTAAATTGTGACATAAATATGTGATACAATAACTTAACCAATTGATGAATATCAAAGTTTAACAATATTAATTTTATTCTCCCATAAAAGACATTGACGCATCCATTATTTATAACGCACTTAAGTTGGGGTGCTTCACAGATATTTAAATATAACATTGTCATCAAATGGTCAATCAGCACCATTTTGTTTTTTAACATTTGAATGGTCTTTGTTAAACGGCAATTCTAGACTTGTTGCAGCTTCTGAACAATTTTTGATCAGCATAAAAACACAACTGTCATTTTATTATGATTGTCAGCTGAATACAATTTGATTGAAAGCTGAAACTAACCTAAAATCAGCTTTTATCATGGACCTTTCAAATGTCAAAGAAAAAACAAAATGGCAGTGATTGGCAATTTAATAACAATGTTACAAATGAATTTCTGTAAAACACGTGACTTAATATTTATTAACGGCATTCATTAACATAATACAATCGAATTTACGTCATTCTTTACGCATTAACACTGCGGTACTTTTCCACAAAGGATCAATATTCTATGACTGATTTCTGTATATACAATTATTATTGAATACAGTACGCGTATTGATTTGTATTTAAATTCCTTAGTTAAGTAATTAAGTCAACATTATATTATTTACTTAAGATTCACTTTGTTGTCACACAACTCTCTCTCGGGGTTTTACAAACTGCAACTAAGCATTCCATCATACAGGTATTTTATTTAAATAAAAACATTTGCAAAATTATTCCAAATAATGAATTTCCCAAATATCACTTCAATATCTCTATAAAACTTTAGACTCTGGTCAATTTGATAGATTCATATTTAATCAGCGAACAGATTGCTGTCTTAACCCTTTCGTCCCGGAAAGAAAAAAATCACATTGGATCCGAAGCGGGGTCACTCAGTCCCCCAATTTGTTTTGCTTATTAAAAGGTGTTAATGACATAATTCGATGAAATTTGTTTTGGTTATAATTAGAGGGAAGTATATATTACATATTTCAGTAGTCATTATCAAAATCGTTTCATAAATAAAGTCATAATTAATGTTCTAATGAATTTAGACCATAACGCATATGTTTTCAAAGAAAACAGAGAAGGCGGGTACGTAGCAAGCATCGCGCCTCGTTTCCGAATCTCGACTGCCGATTGGCGATTAAGCGTCGACGTGGGTGGCTAGTTTCTTGCATAGGATGGTCTGTAAATGATGAATATATTTTTTTATTATATATTTTTTAAACAAATCTACCACTACTAAACTGGTTACGGATGTTATTGCGAATATTATAGCATATTTAGATATTAATGAAGGTATTAAATTCTTTATTCTCCTAATTTATGATTTGATATATTATATTTACATTTAGGATCAAATCGTAGTGTTTACCTTACGATAAATGATGGGTTCGTTTGAAGGTATATTACGGGCGTAAAATTGATAATTAAAAAAATATATATATACATATTTATATATTCAGTTAAAAGTTTTTCATTTTAGGACACTTATATTTTTAACGGTGAACGGTTTTGAACCGCAGATGACATCAAATCAACGCGATCATCTGGGAACGCGTCCTTCTGTCAAGGTTCGAAATAAAACGGATTAAAACAGTGAAAAAACAAGGTATTTTAAAACTGTTATAGTTATATTTTATTGTAACCTCAGAAATACCTGTTTTTGATGTTTTTTGTGTGAATATCCCACAAGAGTCCCAACTGCTCCTAACCATGAATGTGATTTGTTCCGCGGCACACCAAATAAAAATGCCTTAAAAAAGTAAATGTACTTTATTGATATGAATAAAGGAAATCATAATCTGTATCTAATCATTTCATGAAATAAATATGAATCTCGAACCAAATTTACAACTTATGTAAAGATGCCATAATAAGCTGCGAAAATATGCAGTTAGATACCGAGATGGAAATTCCGACCCTTATTTCATTAATAAAATCAAACGACTAAATTGCAAAATTTAATATCTAACTAATCACGCCGTTTCCCCGCAGGGGTAGGCAGAGAGGACGGATCGCCAAAAAAACTCGGTCTTGGTACACACTTCTTGCCTCATTCACATTCATACATCGTCTCATACATACTCTTCTATTATTTTGACTCTTGACATGTCCCGACTCGAGTATCTGATTCACTTGATCATACCATGTCTTCCTCGAGCGTCCCCGACTTCTGGTACCATTCGCATTTGCATCATATATCCTCCTTACACTTCGATCTTCACTCATTCGCTCTACATGCCCAAACCATCTAAGCGTCCCTTTCTTAATCTTACTCATTACGCTTACATCAGCCTTGCACTCTTTACGGATCTCCACATTCCTCATTCAAATTTAATATCGTATAGAATAAATGTTTTACACCCCTTTAAGAGTATTTAAAAAACACCATTGCCAAAGTTTAAAATGTACTTACCAGTCTGAAGATGTAACAGAGAGAAACTGGTTCGGTCTCACAGATTATAATTATTTACGATAAAGTTAGGAATCATAAACTAAAACACAATTATTGCTAACACACGTTTGCGATAAACTTTTTAAAACCATACTGTACTTTTTTCAAACTCCTTGTTTACACTTTCCTTCAAAATTTGTATATAAAATAAATGTCTTTGTCTGGTCCATGTGTTTTTCATGTGAGAAATAGAGACAGATATAATTTTAATCTTGTTCATAAAATTTGTGACACACACCGGATGTATTCCAGACAGGCCGACATCTTGGCCCGGCAAAAGAACATCTTAGTATAGCAAAAGGACATACGAAATATGCAGTGTAAGCGACCGGAATTTAGCCCTTTCTGTATAACTTCGAAATTAGTAGCTACAGTTAGTATTGTCCATTTATGCCGACGCCCATATTTCAACTAGTGGTCAATCATTTAAGTAATGCAAAAAGGTAAAAAGTAATGGTAGGAAAGCAAACGTGACTCAAATATTACGACACCGCCCTTTCTATTAAAATGCAACTTTTACGGTCGAGTTCGTATCTCGCGGGATCTCGCCACCTGCATAGCTCGGCGAATATTTTTAATGGAAGGGATACGAGCGGGGCAACTACAGCAATGTTACTGAGCTGAAGTGAGACGGAAGGGGGAGTAAATTTCCAGAATTTGTTGTAAATTATTTAATATCTAAAGAAATATAAATGCGATATGTTTTTTTCAAATGTAGATCGATAACTGAATAGTTTTTCTAGGATTACCTAAATTAAAGAGTATGTGGTGTAAAAAACAACTGAGATAAAACATAAAACACTTTTTTGTGTACCAGTGTTACCCCTGTTCGGTGCGCGAGTGTTAATGGTAATGCTGCGCTTGTTCTACCAGTATCTCAATGGAAAGTTCTCAGAAAAACTCCGCTTCATTGATCAACTTTTATATTTGCTAAATGAGGACAGGCCATTTTTACGACTCTTCCTGGTGTTAAACAGGACCGCACAGCATCCTAAAAGATGACATTACCCCCCAAGGAAACCTCAGGGCCTCCTGTAGGAAGCTAATATTTCGAATTTTGAAAAGTTATACTAATCGAAATTATAAAAATACTTTGGTCATGTATATTAATTTTTTTTTAAATAAATTGTTCATCTGGATATCAGGGTATTGTAGCAAATGATTTTTTTCTGATCAGCTTAAAATTGTACTTGAATTTAATTCTTTTGCAGCTGATAAAATAATGAAAATCATTATTTGGAATACTTATGTTATGTTGATATATAGAATCTAAAAGTTTGTATGTAATACGTTTTGGTGTGCATGTACATATAATTTGTTTTTCCATACATTATGTACTTAATTAATCTTTTTTACAATAACTTAAGGCAACTATTTTTTTTTAAGAAAGTGTTTAATATAATTGTTTTTTTTTGTGAAATTTTCACAAATAATTATTTTGAATTTTTAAAATCTTGGGGGAGTTTTATTAAAAAATTCTACAGTGAAAGACATTTTTTTAATAGTTTATTTTTATACATAGTATTTATCCATTAATTAATCATGTTGTTTTTTTTTTAACAAAAGTATTATTTCTAAAACACAATTCGATTTCTCTACGAAAATCACAAATTAACTTTAAATCTCAGAGCATTTAAAAAATAAATAATATCATTATTACGTTTTGTACATATTTTAATTGCATTTAAATAGTTTGTTGCGACATAAACAATTCATTTGTAGGTAGCTACATCAAAAAAAAAAAATGGCAGAGAATTTAAGTTGGATTCAAAAAAAAAGTATTTTGTTACAATTATATTAATTATTATATTTCTTTGAGTTCTTTAATTTTTTTAACATTCTTAGAAATGTAAGATGTTATATACTTAAATAATGAATTTACAACATATGATAAAAAGAGAATATTTTAACATTTAAGGTATAAGAATAAATAAAATTGAAAAACATTTGCATTTTTTTATTTAAGTATGATTTTTTTTTAATGATTATTAAAATATCTGCTCTCAATATTAGAGAATTATGATTAAAATATGAAAATTACACAAAATAGTATAATTAACTAAACATCACGCCGTTTCTCCACAGGTGTATGCAGAGAAGACGGACCGCCATACAACTCAGTCTAGGCACACAATCCTTGCCTCATTCACATTTATATATACTCTTCTATTATTCTGACTCTTGGCATGGCCCGACTTGAGTATCTGATTCACTTGATCGTGCCATGTCTTCTTCCGGAATCCCCGGCTTCTGCTAGCATTCACATTTGCGTCATATATTCTCCTTATACTTCTTTCTTTGTTCATTTGATCTACATGCTCAAACCATCAAAGCGTCCCTTTCTTGATCTTACTCATTACGCTTACATCAGCCTTGCACTCTTTGCGGAACTCCACATTTCTCCCACGATCATACATGGTTTTACACACATACTCCTCAGGGATCTTATTTCTAGTATTTTATGAAAATATATAATGAAGTGTTGTCATAGGACAATGTGAACACAGCTTTACAATTTGGCAAATATTATCTCTTGTAAATTATGGTTTCCATTCTGTAACATTTTGGAAGTTCTTGAATATTCCAAACACCAGGGGTTTTCAACTTCACACCTATATTAATTAAATTAATAAATGTTTGAATTGTTTTATACGTCAGTACAATGAAGTTTTCGTAAGAAAAGTAGGGATGAGATCTGCGAGGGGTGTGTGTGGTAAAAGCATGTATGACCGTATTATGAATGACGAGATCCAGATCGAGACAAGAATGCTATGCCGATGGAAGCGCAGTGAAGAAGATGAAGAAAAGTACTGTAGATGGTTTTAAAAAAATAAATTATGTGAATACCGCACCAGAGTCCCGAACGTTTGGAGACAGTGAGACTATGGCATTCCCGATTGGGGTATGTTGTGAGGCTGAAGGTAGTGGGAGGGGAAGAGGAAGGTGAGGAGTACCTGGATATTCTGATATGGTCCCCAAATATGGCTAAAGCTATTTCAAGCAACTTTTCAATTCTGAATGGTGGGCATCACCAGGGCGATACTGAGAGTATCTTACACTTTGGAACGTGCCGCAAATTTACTATATCTTATTTTAAATTAATAAATTGTGAAATAACACAAATTTTTGAAACATGTTGATATTTATTATTGTATGGTAGTAAAAAAGTTGTTTATTATTGTCAGTGGCCGAGTTGACATCGCGCTTGGGTCCCACCCAGGTGTAGTGTGTTCAATTCCTCGACTGGCTAAGTCCTCCATCACAACACAAGCAACATTTTCCGCTTACTGTGGTGGTAGTAGGAGATTTTCAAATATTGTCAGGTTATTCGTAACCCGGGAATGTTTGTCTTTCTTTAAAAAAAAAAAAAAAAAAGAAAATTCAATATTTATTTTTTATTATAAGTGTACATAGGTAAATTGTTTGTTGCCTTCAAAAATTATGTTTTCACATATAATTATACTAGCTGACGTGTACCCTGCGTTGGTCAACTTTTCTCTACTTTCTATATATATAATATGTATGAATTATATATTTTAGGTTTATACCTTCTTCTAGAAGAAATTCTCTAAATGATAGTGAAAACCCAATCAAAATCCGTTAAGTAGTTTAGAAGAACTAAGCGCACAAACAGACAGACGCGGATAACGACTTTGTTTTATACTATTTAGAGATCATTTATTGTCACTTAAAAAAAAACGTGAAATCTCAAATTCTCTTCGAAATTAAGTGTTATTTTCAAAATTGTAATTATAATATCATGTGGTTTTTCATGGGTCTGTGGTCTGTCTAGTAAGGACATAAAATCTAGTTATTTATGAAATTTATGTATTTTGAAATCATAATAAATTAATTTCAAATGCTCCAGAGTTGGCATTATCTGCTGCCCGCTATAAATAAAACTGGCAGTCCACCGAAATGTCAATCCTCATTTCAAAATAAACACACTTCGGATAAAGATCATCTCATTCGATCAATCGATCCCTATAATATGTAATAGTGATCAGTTGAATAAAAGACTGTTAGCCAAGTGATTGTTATTGACCAATACGTAATATTGTGCCAAATAACTCTGAGCTGGCTGAGAAAGTTGCCTTAGGTCAATGTGGCTTATATACCAGTCTTCCTGTGTTTAAAATCGTATTTTAAACAAGACAAGTTGAATAAATACATAAAAAAAGGTATTTATACCCTGTGTTTCATCGAAAAGTTTCTCTTGATCTACGAAGATCGTGGCATTGTTTTATATACCGTGTTGGAGTGATTAACAATTATTTAGAACTGGTGTATGTTTCCAGAAGCATTTAATAAGTTTTTCATTTAATCATTCGATCCAAGCTGTGTGACATTAAGGGCTGTCTTTGCATTAAGGTTAAAAAGCCAGACAAAATGTCTGAAATCCTCGAAATTGAAGAAGTTGATGCTTATCCGCCGTGGAATTTCTCGTGGGTGATCCCTAAAGAGTTGGCCGCTATGGCGTATCCCAGGAACAAAGAAAACTTAAAATTTTTGGTGGAAGAGGGAATTAAACACCTCATCACCCTTTGCCCCGAGAAGAAGCCCCCGATCGAGGAATGCAAGGAGCTGAAGTGGAAGGAGATAGCCGTGGATGAGTTTGATCCGCCAACCATGAAGAATATCAAAGAGTTTCTGGATTACTGCACAAAGTGCCGGGCGAAAGGAGAGGTGAGTTCACTAATTATCTTATTTCTATAAAAGATTTAAACTCAATGAAGTAAATTATGTTGTAATGCAAATCGTGGATGGTCTCTGTTGCATCTGAAACTATACATTGTTACGAATTATGCAGCTCCAAACTATGAACTTGAAAATAGACAGTAAAACAAATGAAAAGTGAAAGTAAATGGTAGGACTTAAAAGTAATGGAAGGGAAAAAGATAACCAAATCACTTACCAAGTGCTACCCTGCGAAGGAGTTCAGACATAAACACAATCATTTTCTTTACCAGTTTATTTTAACAACAGCCCAACAATAAATCCGAGCGCAATACCTCGATGTAAATTACAATAAACAAGAAAGACGAGATGACTAATAGTAGTGTTGATTAGCGAAAGATAGGAATTGGATAAGTCATCCCGGTAGGAACCTACCATAATAATATTCTCTCTTCAAAACCAGTCTTCTTAGCGTAATTTGATTCCATTGTTGATAGAAATCAATACAAATCATCGTCAAGGATTTTTCCTGTTGCACTGGCTCTAGTCCCTAGCCATTCTTCTCAAATATTTAACCTTCCTGTTCCATTCTTCTTCCACGCAGTCTATCCACTTCTTCCTCGGTTTTCTTCTGGATTGCTTCCACTGGGGCACCCACAGTAATGATTTGCAGAATCCTATCATCTACAAATCTTTCCACATGTCCAGCCCTTCGCAATCTTTGTGACCCACAGAATCTTTATATGATTTTATGCTCAATTAGATTAACGATTCCAATAGTCATTTTAATTCACAAGTATGATTTATTTTCTGAAGATCTTTTTATATGTTTTTTTTTTAATTTTGTTATTGTGTTTGTGTTAGGAAATATTGGTTGTTGAGTTGGAAGTAACTTATTATAATGAACGTTTGTCTAAATTTATGAAAGAGATAGGATGATTACGCTGGCACGTATAAATGGGTTGTCTGCCTTATTATTATGTATTTTTACCGGTAGTCTTCCTTCAGTAACTTGTACCAGTATTGCTACATTAAACAGTAATTAGTGTACCTACAGGCTATTGTAATATTAAGTCTACCCATCCACTAAAACACTACAAGAAGGAACCAATCCACCACAAATTGGTGCAGTTGAGATCACCACACTTACCAAAATGGTCTCACAGCTGAGATAAGAAACAAAAAGTATGAAAAATGTCATTGTTATGTTTTATTTAGTATTTCTCGCTAGTTAGGTACCACTGATTAACTAATCCCTAGAAGTGTGAGAAGTGGTTGTCGTCAATTTACTTAAGACCTTTCGACTCCTAGGCCGCAGACAGGTCAATGGAATTGAGAATCTGTTTGAAAGAGAATTTCAATATTTGAAATGATCAATTTCAGCAGAAGGAAAAGACGAGCACACGAAAACACCAATAACACACTTCTATCAGTTGATCTCTTCAATAAGTGATATGGAATCTTTGTCCATTTCTCTGATAAAACAGCTCTAGCTTTTTTTTTTTTTTTTTTTTTTTTTTTTTTTTTTTTTTTTTTTTTTTTTTTTTTTTTTTTTTACAGTATTACCGCACAAGAGTCCCAACTGCTCCCGTCTGGAGCCAGTGAGACTATGGCATCCCCAATTGGGGTATGTTGTGAGGCTGAGGGTATTGGGGAGGGAAGGGAGATGGGGAAGAGGAAGGTGGGGAAGTACCTGGCTATTCAGATCTGGTCACCAAACACGGCTAAAGCCATTTCAAGCAACGTTTCAATTCTGAATGGTGGTCTTACACCAGGGCGATACTGAGAGTATCTTCCACTCTGGAACGTGCCGCAAATATACTATATATTATTTTAAATTAATTAATTGTGAAATAACACAAATTAATCAAATAAAATTTATTTGCGCACGCCGGGTTCGAACCCGCGACCTTCGGATCTGTAGTCAAAAGCGTATACCACTAGACCACGCCGGCCGTCTAAACTGCTTATAATTTTAAATAATTAATCAATTACAGGACGGTAAACATGTATTTTAGTTTTACGCCTTTTGATGTAATTGCACTAATTAAATAAATAGGAGAGTTAACAGCTGTTAAAATCACTGTCAGTTTATCTTTCCGCCCACGTTAACTCTGTATGTTCACAATTATGTTTTTTGCACACAAACTCCCTCTTGATTTTAATTTCTCCTCTATTTAAACTTTTCCCCTATTTGATCGTATATACAACACATTTTTTTTATCCTTAAAATCTATTTTCTGAAGAGCAAAAACTTTTTTACATCATGAAATTTGAACTGCTTTTTTGTCTTGAATTTCTAGGTCAGTGCGATTATGTACATAGCTTTCTATATAAATTAATGGAGATTTTAAATAAAATTATTTTACGTTTATCTTGACTAATAATCCCTTTTGATTAAATAGTGGTGTTTACAAAGTTATTTATTTTATTTAAAATAATATGTTAGATTTACATTAAATATTCAAATACCAATATGTAAGATCAGTATTTAGCCCTGATGAGAGACCGCCATTTAGAATCAAAACATTTTTAGCTATATTTAGTGACCAACACTGAATAGTCAGGTACTTTGCAACCTTTCTCCAATTACTTTATTTTTACAAGATTTCCCGAATGGAGACAATAATGGAGAAAATATGATCATTTAACTTTAACCTTCATGAAATGAATTGTTTCTGTGTAAATAATTTTATATCATTTGCAGTTGTCGGTGCAAAGACACATGTACATTAATTTTTCAAGATTAGTACAGCTTCACAATCTTAACTATGTACGTAGTTGGTGAGGTTTCAGTATAGATTAGAGATGGTTGATATTCCTGTCCTGGTTACTTGGACCCAGTTCATTTGCTGTCACTTGAACCGTCGAAATTATTTTACTTCCTTTTAGAAAATTTATTAAAATCGAAAAAAATATTAGAAAAATAGCAGAATGTGACTATAAATTTAGAATTATTTGAGGAACCGGTTCTTTTCCTCAGAATTTCTTCATAATTTTTCCCTTTTTTACTTGTTGGCACCTGACAAATGCGTCGGGTTCCCACCTACAGTCCTACAGACCAAGCAATATTTACCTAATAATTATTGGTGACCGGATAACTCATCAAAATGACAATTCAACACACCTTTAATAGTGTTATAATGTTATGAAAAGTAATGAAACAAAAACTAGATTAAATAGGTTACATATGTAACAATTTAACCTAGTTTTTGTTTCATCACTTTTAATGACTTTATATCAGCTTTTAAAGGTGTGTTGAATTGTCATTTTGAGGAGTTATCGTGGAACCATAATTATTAGTTTATTTAGAATAAACACTCATATAATCGGGAACGAGTGTGTAGGATAGTCAGGACTAATGTCCTCGACATTTCTCTGATGGTAGGAAGCTAACTGCTAGCTCACTCCGCTTCTGAACTGGAGGAGCCAAACTATGTACTACTTATAAACAAACTCTGATATTTATTTTTCGGAATAACTTTATTGAGTAAAACCTCAAATTGTAATATTTAAATATTGAAGACAATATTAGTGATTTCTAAACGAAAATATGAAACAGAAAAATCAGAAAAGGATACGGTCACATCTAGGACACGAACCCAGGACCCTTGTCTTTCCGGGACACTGCCTAGATGTGACCGTATCCTTTTCTGATTTTTCTGTTTCAGATTTTCGTTTAATATTGTCTTCAATATTCAAACTCTATGAGATACTCTAGCACTAATAATAATAGCGCCATCTATTCCATAAAGCTTGAACTTTTTTTGTAAATGTGATACCGCACAAGAGTCTGCTCCCAACCATCTGGAGCCAGTAAGACTATGGCATCCCCAATTGGGGTATGTTGTGACGCTGAGTGTAGTGGGAAGAGGAAAGAGATGAGTAGGAGGAAGATTGGCAAGATAAGACTGAAGGTAGTGGGGATGGGAAGGATATGGGTGAGAGGAAGGTGGGGAAGTACCCAGCTATTCAGATCTGGTCTCCAAATACACCCAAGGCCATTTAAAGCAAAGTTTCAATCCTGAATCGTGATCTTTCAACAAGACGATACTGAGAGTATCTTCCACTCTGGAACATGCTGTAAATATACTATATATTATTTTTGATGAGAAATTTGTGAAATAACACAAATTAATCAAATAAAATTTACTTGAGTACACCGGGATTTGAACCCGCAACCTCCATCTTGCCAGCCATCGAAATTATGTTAGTACGAATTTTTCAAAAATTTTTAGGTTATTCGTAACGTGGGAATGTTTGTCTTTCCATATAAAAAAAAATGTTTTACATTTAAATATATTGTTTTTTCAATGCCATCTTTCCAGATTGTTGGAGTCCACTGCCGGCAAGGACGTAATCGCACCGGCGTAATGCTGGCCTGCTACTTCATGGCCTTCCGCGACCTGTCTCCGCAGCAGGCCATCGGCGAGGTGCAGCTCCTGAGGGCGGGATCCTGCGAAACTGAGGAGCAGGAAAGCGCCGTTATCCGGTACTACGACTGCCTGAAGGGCACAGCCAGCGTCGACGATGAGGTCTTTAAACCCAGGTTCATCTCGGAGACTAATGGCGAAGCGGCGGCTGTAGCTTATTAATTAATAGTTATTTTGTATTGTTTTATATCATTTTGGATTATGTTCTCTTCATCAGCTCACAAATAAAATTACATAATACCATTGTTTTAATAAGAAATCATTGAGACTTCTACGGTGTGATAAATAAATGTAGAAAAAAAATTGTTAGCGGTAGGTAATCGTTTGGTTTCATGGTCCATGGTCCAAAAAAATGCAAGTTCGTATATTCTAGTAGTTATACAACAGATGGATACTGTTATACTTTACAATATAAAAGTCATGAAACTATTATAATAGTTGAGGAATTTGTTCTTCTTCCTCTTCTTTCGTATGGTGGGGGGTCAGAGGGGGACATCTAGGTCTGCGAGCCAGTCTAGGGCCTCAGGCGTCACCATGTGAACCTCATCAATCCCGCCGGGGAATAAATGGAGCGGGCATTCGTTGACCACGTGTTCGGTGATCTGCATCGCAACGCATTCACACATCGCCGACTCTTTAAGGCCCCATCTGTGCATCGTATGGGCACAGCGGCTATGGGAGCACCTTAACCTATTGATGGCGGACCAGGCGAGGAATTTGTAAAATGTATTTATAAACAGCTTCACAATTCAACCATTAATATGTTTGAATCGATGACCATTACAAACCAAAGACATGCTGTAGAGATCTCAAAAGTTGCATGCGAAAGCACGGTAATTGTCGTACTTTCGATTTAGTGGTTTTAATACTAAACTGTCAAGTGCTTAAGGTTGCGTATTATCTCTAATCAAATAGCATAAATGAGTGCCAAAAGACCCTCGTGCGTGATTGTGAAGTGTTTTCATTTCACGGCAAACAGTAGTAAAAGCCAAAAGATAATGTTTCCTTCGTTAATACACATAAATTATAAATAACATAATTAGTTTGATTGTTTCCAGGAGATTTTAAGCGCTATTAGAGAAAGGGAAAAGCGAACGTAGCAACACATAAGTAATAAGAAGGATAACCTTCTGACAATAGGTCGCCTCATACAGCGTTCAGATTTGTCTTAGTGTAAGCGAATAAGCGTATCTTGTCATCTCGATCGCACCCGTGATGTAGAATGTAGTATACGCTGCACCTAATTTTAATTACGAAAATGCTGCCTGAATTTTATTCATACACACATATTCTTTGAATGTGTTTCTTACTTGACACATTTTCGTTCAATTTTGTGAGACCATAACGAGTCTAGATATATTATGTCATTGGTTTGAATATAAATTATGTCACTGAAGGAACTAATTTGACAGCGTCATTACGTCCATGTTGCCCGAAAAAAGAACCAAGTAATTTCTGAATGGTAGCGAGAATTATGAAGGTATCCGCAGTGATCAAAGTTTCCCAATATTACGTTACATACTTTCCGTAAGGAGATGATTCTATATCATATTCTCGAAATGTCATTAGTCGAATTGCTCCGATCAAACGGTGAAATTTTTGAACCAAGCATAACCTCATATCTGAATGTATGTATTTTGTTTCAAAATCAATGAAAAAAATTGTAGAACTTCGCCCATACATTGTTCCTTGAATCTTTTGTTGTTTCATTTTATTTAAAAGCTATGAATAATAAGTGAAAAATAGATTTATTGTAATATCTTGAATTGTTTATGTCTTCCAGTACTTGGATTCAACCGATGCTAAGCGACGTGCTGCAACAGTTGGTGAAACCCAACGTCCTTACCGGACCAACTCGTAATATCATTCGATCAATTTTATCTTATTTCGCTTGAAATTGATCAAACGTTTTCAAATATCGAAATTATTTCTCGAGTCGATAGTCAATTTCATTGTCTGAAGCCAAGGAGAAAAAAAGTGTTACGTAAATTGACGACATCAGTTTTCATTCAAATAAGTATAGATCACACTTCTAGGTATTATGCATTCAGTGGTTCTTAAGAATATTATGTCAATTAAAACAGTGAATGTAATATGACTAGTATTTCTCTGCAATTGTGAATTCTTATTGGTAATTTTTTATAACTTATGGATAAATGGTTATTAATATTTCATTATTATTATTTAAATAAAGAATTTCAAAAGGTTTTCAACTTTTATTTATAAAAAAAATAACACAATCTTAAACATTACATAATATAATATTTATTATATCTCATAACTGTTACTAAGGATTTGAATTTTTAAATGTGTGTGTATAATTGGTGCATATGTATACTACACTTGCGTGATGTCCTTGCGAAACGTCACTGAGAAACAGCCTTTTGACTACTATTGTTCGAAATTGAAAATATACATTTATTTGAAATGTTTTACAGTGGAATTTTCTTTTCTGAAGTCTGCTGTGTGCAAGCAATACATCTGCGTGAGTACGTACTGCATTTGTGTCAACTCTGGCTGCGATATCTATTCTACCCCAACTTGACTGACTTTTTTTAATCATATGTAAGAAATACATACAGTATATTCTGTACAAGTAAGTGTACAAATAAGTACAAATCATCATGTTTTAATTTCAGTTTTCCCTACATTCCAGCTACCCAGCACCATTAGGCTTTATAATATTACAGTGCGAGATTTAAAATAGTTCAAGCTTCTCTATCAACGCCATAAAACCACTTCAGGAAGTCAATCACAACCTCTTTAAATATGTTAACATTGAACTAGATAGCGGTTTTTATCAACATTATCCTCGATTAGTCGACTTTTGCTAGCACGCACGCAATTGGCCATTACATTTGACAGTTCTAATAGACTAAAAGTTACTCAGTTTATCAACTCTTTGGATTGACAAAGTTCTGAGACAGGCAATAACGGCTTTTATCAACATTATCATTGAATAATCGACTTTCGCTGGTACCTCCTGCAATTGGCCATTACGTTTGACAGTTCTAATAGACTAATACTTAATTTATCAACCTCTTGGAATAACAAGGTTTTGGCACAGTAGTTTTATGCGATAATGGGCTCTAGAGAGTGCTACTTTAGAGTTCATTATCGCACAATATTGCCATGTCAGATGGGTCCTAGAACCCTAGATAAAGTTATCCGAATGCTGAAAAATGTAAATTTAAAAATTATGGGCTTATTTTAAATGAATGGAGACAGATTTCAGTAACCGGACAAAACAGAACAGTGACGAAATAGAAAATGATAAAAAATAATAAGTTAGGTTAGTTTTTTTCATCTCCATCACTTTTCTTTAGTGTTCTGTTTTTTAATGAAACCGACAAACTATAGACGCGCTAGCCTTTCAGAAGAGCAGCCTTTACAGGTCAGGATGGTTAAAGGGCACAATGTTGCAGCCGAGATAGCCCCGTCCGGCCCAGACGCGCGGGGTCAGAGGCACCTCCAGTAGCTGGTGTTTCCCCCGGAGCACCTTCAGGTTGATGCGCTGGTTCATGGAGTGCCGCACAATGTCACCCATCTGCGACAAGTCTGTGTAGTTGGACACGTTGAGCGAGCCGAATTCGAGGATTTCGTCGTCTACCCGTAAACCCTGCAATTAAAAAACAATTGTTTTATTTAAACATGATAGTAATGTTAACGATAATTTTTTCAATCATTTCTTAGCATTGGCCTATATTGACGGCGTCCATGGTCGAGGGAAAGGCTCTCGACTAGCAATCCGGACGTCGCGCATTCAAATCCCAGAATGCGGAATAAATTTTATTTGATTAATTTGTCTTATTTCAAAACATATTAACTTTAAAAATATATAGTATAATTGTGGCATGTTCCAGAGTTGAAGATTCTCTCAGTATAGCCCTGTTGTAAGACCACTATTCGGAATTGAAACATTGCTTGAAATAGTTTTGGCCGTGTTTGGTGACGACATCAAAATACTTACGTCCCCACCTTCCACTTCATCCCACTGCCTTCACGGTCTGGCAGTCGAGCATTAAACCCAACTACTATTCGTAAGGGGCCGTTCAAGTATTATGTAAGCACTATAGGGGGGCAGGGGGGTCTTTACTTTGCTTATTTTTGATGACATGGGGGGTTGGGGGGGTCGAGATAGTGATTACGTCAGCACTGCTCAGCAGTAGTTATTTTTTTTTACACATTGGCAACCCACACATTGTCTATGTTTGAAAACCGAATACATATTCGGGGATTCCCACAAATAATTAATACGTTTAGGTACTTGCTTAAAAAACACAATACATTAACAGAAAAATGCATATACCAATTTGCATTTGCATGTACCAATTTTTACGTAAGCATGGGAGGGGGGGGGGGGGGGGGGGTAAGAGCTTTGCTTACTTTTGGTGACAAGGGGGAAGAGGGGGTAAATAATTGTAATAAATCTGCTTACGTAATACTTGAACGGCCCCTAAGCGTAATGCGTAAGATTGAAAAGGACCCTAAGATGGTTGGGGTATTAAAGTGGACGAACAAAGATAGGAGTGTAAAGAGAATGTGAATGGTAGAAGAAGTCGGGGATGCCCGAGGAAGACAAGGCATGATCAAGTTAATGAAACACTTGAGTTGGGCCATATCAAGGGTCGGAATAACAGAAGGGTATGCATGAATGTGAATGAAGTGAGCAGTATTTGCCAAAACTGAGTTGTTTGGCGGCCCGTCCTCTCTGCCTACCCCTGTAGAGAAAAGGCGTGATGGTTAATTAGTTATTTAGTTAGTTACCGCTTCTTCTGCGGGGGATCCTCCGCTTACAAAATTGATCTTAGCGATGACGGCCGGGTCAGACACTTTCAGCGTGTTTATGGACTGGGTCACCGAGTCGCAGTCTTGACTACCGTTGCTCCGGGCCACCGCAGCCGATGATGAGGCAGCAGCTGCGGTCTCCGTGTCGGTGATCACTCCGCTGCTGGGGGAGGAGGTATCCATAGCTCCATGGTCCGTGGAGTGCAAGGTGTGGAGACCCTTCTCTATCGCTTTCATGAGAGCCTTGTGGTCGTTTTGAAGACCTGGAAATAAGATAGTTATTAACTCCCGGTACCTATCCCTTCTCCTTGTGCTTTCCACTCCAATACTTAACGGTCATCCACACTAGCAACCAAATACAAGTAACAGGATTGACAAAATAATATTTAATTAAAGATATAAGCTACTGTAGAGAACAAGAACTGGCACATTAATTCAATATTATTTTTGGACGCTGGCAACCTTTGAAAGTTGGCAACTCTACCTCGTGCCGTCAGCTATTCAACTAAACCATTTTGAAGGGATTCGAGATCTCGCGCGCCTCGTTGACAGTTGACAGTTATTTCCTTTTCTCTACATTTCCGATAAATTTACTGATATTACTTGTAACTTTAAATGAACAATAAAAGTTCGATTATTCCAATAATTGTTTTAATTTATTGAGTCAGACAATCTATGGATATTATTGCTGAAGGTAAGCCGGCGATAAATACACACATATACACGCACTTCAAACCCATACTATAAAAATTGCTAAAATATCGAAATTGCAGCTCTGCTATCCTGACAAACCCTAAATAACTTACAATGAACATTTCAACTCCTCTAGCATATTCTGTCAAAAGGCCAGAGAATTTTAACCCCTCTGGTATATTCAGTCAGATGGTCAGAGTATTTTAACCCCTCTGGTATATTCAGTCAGATGGTCAGAGTATTTTAATCCCTCTGGTATATTCAGTCAGATGGTCAGAGTATTTTAAGCCCTCTGGCATATTCTGTCAGAAGGTCAGAGTATTTTAATACCTCTGGTATATTCAGTCAGATGGTCAGAGTATTTTAACCCCTCTCGTATATTCAGTCAGATGGTCATAGTATTTTAATCCCTCTGGTATATTCAGTCAGATGGTCAGAGTATTTTAACCCCTCTGGTATATTCAGTCAGATGGTCAGAGTATTTTAAGCCCTCTGGCATATTCTGTCAGAAGGTCAGAGTATTTTAATACCTCTGGTATATTCAGTCAGATGGTCAGAGTATTTTAACCCCTCTCGTATATTCAGTCAGATGGTCATAGTATTTTAATCCCTCTGGTATATTCAGTCAGATGGTCAGAGTATTTTAACCCCTCTGGTATATTCAGTCAGATGGTCAGAGTATTTTAAGCCCTCTGGCATATTCTGTCAGAAGGTCAGAGTATTTTAATACCTCTGGTATATTCAGTCAGATGGTCAGAGTATTTTAACCCCTCTCGTATATTCAGTCAGATGGTCATAGTATTTTAATCCCTCTGGTATATTCAGTCAGATGGTCAGAGTATTTTAACCCCTCTGGTATATTCAGTCAGATGGTCAGAGTATTTTAAGCCCTCTGGCATATTCAGTCAGAAGGTCAGAGTATTTTCGCTTTACAATATAAATCCAAATAAATTGAATATTTCTGAACATATAAGTGGGTCACTTCACTTATTTTATGTCTAAAATTATTGATAACGAAAAAACTAACATGTTTTATTAGAGATGTATTACAAACATTACCGTCACCTCACTTTTTTGTCGATTCATATAAAAATAATCAATAAAAAATTTCATACATTTTTTTCAAATTAAGGTCAGAACCTTTGGTTTCATAAAGGTTGTAAGGGACGCCGGTGTGAGGGGGCGCAATTCCCCACGGGGCCCGTCGTAGAAAGGGTGCCTTGGAACAAATCGGCGTTAGCTCAGGTGGTAGAGATTGAGTTCCATGACATCAGGGATTAGGTCAGCCAATTGGGCTTTTACACGAGGGACTGAAGGCCGAACAACCACTCCATATTCGTCAAAGCAACGCAATGAATGGGATATGAAAGTATATTCACAAAGCACATTTATATAACAGAATACACACATGAAAAGAGTAATAAACATCCTAACATTTCTAGCTTTTCGTTGGGTCAATCTCTATCGGTATTTTAGGTACTGGCTGGCAAGCTTTGTAGGTGAGCATGATTCAACATAAAAGGCACATACAGGGGAATTATAGTTATCAGCTTACATGGGTTTTGCAGGATGAATCTCGTACTTGTTGAACCACAATTAGCGGTCATCGGCTGTACTGTACGCGCTATTGCGCGCACGGTTCTTCATCGTGAATTGGCACAGAATTGATATAGGTTTTATAAAGTACTTGTGCGAGAAAACAGTCGTTAATTTAGGCGCGCTTATGTTTGCGTCTCTGTTGGCGGTAACGCTCACATGTTATCAAGGCCGAGGCCAGATTGCGAGTGAGGGGCGGCCGTTGGTGAATGCCCGCGTGTGTGGCGTTGTGCAGTTTACCAACCTCACGGTGCACGCATGCGCACCGCGAACAATGGTTACAACTGATAGGTACTAATTTGAATTCGCGGGAGTTTTGAACGTGTCAATTCGTTACGTGACAAGGTGTACATTTAATTCTTCTCTGGTTAATTTATAGATATGAATATCAAAAAGGTATTATTTCTCTTTCACCTTTTTTATAATGCAATCATTTACAATGCACATAAAACAAACTAAATATTAACACATTTCTGGCGGGTATTTTTTGAGCTTGCGCTACGTTGTCTCCGGGCGAAAATAAAGGTCAGAGGTTAAATCGCTATATCTTCGAAAATATAATATAGTAACTCAGCATCCCCAAGCTATAAAAGTACTAAACGAAAATCGAATATTATTGAAATGCAACTCAATTAACCTTCCGCCCTTTCGTCCGCCTATCGGTATTTGCCCAAACCTGCTTTCTTTAAATACGCCCGACATCTTTCGCTCGCTTGCACATAGGAGTTGAGTGGGGTGGAACAGAGATAGAGATTCGAATCGGATGTCACGGTCATAAAAACCCTCATTCCAGGAATTGAATTATTACAATGAAAAATAATATACAGTATATATAGACCCCAAGGCAAGAAGTTGTTAACTTACATTGTCGTAAAAAATGAGTTAGAATGCTCTCTAAACTAATTCGCATACGCTCTTTCCAATGAACACCATGCCAGAGCTTAAAAACGGCAAGAACATGCTTAAATCAATGTGATGAACATGTTAACTACGTATTTATTGTTATTAAGTTTAATTTGTAGAACTCCATTTTATTTTTTTATTTTTTATATATTCAATAATATTGTTATTGGGTTTATAAAAACAGTTTATTTTTAAACAAGTTCTGCTGTGTAATTATTATTACTATTAATATTTTACTTAGAAATCAATTAAGAAATCAGTAAATGAAATTAAAATACCTACCTAGAAATAATATAAATGTATTGTCTGTAAGTGGGCTACCCACAGTTTGATAATGCCTTCAGAGGGCGAAACAGCTGTCACGCGTAATAATAATTACACAGCAGAACTTGTTTAAAAATAAACTGTTTTTATAAACCCAATAACAATATTATTGAATATATAAAAAAAAAAAAAAAAAAAAAAAAAAAAAAAAAAAAAAAAATAAAAAAAAAAAAAAAAAAAAAAAAAAAAAATAAAAAAATAAAAATAAAAATAAAAAAAATGTTAACTACGTGTTTCTGTGACATTAAGTTGATAAAATCAGGGCAAGAACTTGTTAACTCCGTAATTCTGTAATTAACAACTTCTTCCCATCTACATTGGATTAGATTTCTATGGTTAACATGTTATTCACTCACTTTGACGTTTACCTTGGTGGTTTTAAAAAGTTTTGCAGTGCGTGTTTTTTATTTAAAAATCATCGAAAATGAGTTCCAGATGTGAAAAAATGGTGAAGATGTGTCAAAAATTGATCAGGGAATCAGGTAAGCTGTATAAAATATTATCGTTCATCTTAATTTATCCTTAAAGTAGTTTGAAAATGGGTGAATCATTTTTGTTTTGGTGTTTTTCTGTCTAAAAGTCAACAATTTTTTATTGTAATGCTTATTAATTTGTTTCAGGAAGTGTTCAAGAGTCCACTAATTTAGTACAACCTGAGAAGCATTTAGAAATACCTCAAAATAATGTAATTTTAATGGATGGTAAATGCAAAAAAAATGTTTTACTCTGTGACTCTGAATATTCTTTTATGTTTTCTTATGTTTTGAATTCCTTCATTAATGCTTTACAATATTTCGTTACTATTTACCATGACCCCCACCCCCGCTATCTCGGAGTTACTTTGGACAGGAGCTTGAACTACCGGCAACACATGGAAACAGTGGGTAAAAAAACCAGGACAAGGCTTAACTTAGTTAATAAGCTAGCTGGAACTAGCTGGGGATGCGACGCCAACACGCTCAGAACAGCATCCATTGCCCTGGTTTTCTCAACGGCTGAATACTGTGCTCCAGTATGGGCTAGAAGCGCCCACACTTCCATGGTAGACGTTCAGCTTAATGCCACAATGCGAACCATCAGCGGGACTTTAAAATCTACTCTAATCTAATAACCCCACCAAACATCAGGCGAGAAATTGCAACACTGAGGGAATACAAGAAGGCGCTGCAAAAAAGCGCAATACCTCTACACGAAGATGTCGTCTCCCACCCGGCATGCCGCTTGAAGTCCCGAAAGCCCTTCTGGGCGGAAAGAGAGAGGCTCCTCCGACTACCTCTCACCCCAGAAGATAGGTGAAAACTTGAGTGGCAAACGGCCAACGTGGGAAATGCCCATCTCATACAGGACCCCACCGAGAGACAGCCTGGGTTCTCACTGCCTCGCAAAACCTGGTCCGCCATCAATAGGTTAAGGTGCTCCCATAGCCGCTGTGCCCACATGATGCACAGATGGGGCCTTAAAGAGTCGGCGATGTGTGATGTGGTGCGGTGCAGACTACCGAACATGTGGTCAACGAATGCCCACTCCATTCATTCCCCGGCGGGATTGATAAGGTCCACATGGCGACGCCTGAGGCCCTAAAATGGCTCGCAGATCTAGATTTCCCCCTCTGACCCCCCACCATACGAAAGAAGAATATTTCGTTACAGAAAGTGTTCAAGACTCTTTGACTGGTGTTGAGTTTGGAATATTATTAGGAATATCTCAACATGATGTCATGTTAATGGTAGGTAAACTTAAAAATACTTTATTGTGACACTAAATTCTTTTGAACATTGAACTAAAAATGATTATTTTATTGTACTTTGTATTTTCAGAAGATAATCAGAGTAGTCTAGAGCAGTGTTCCGCAAAGTGTGCTCCGCGGCACACTGGTGTGCCGTGGCCATTTGGAAGTGTGCCGCGAGTCCCGCGTCACTTCTCACAAAGTGCTCTGTAAATCGGTCTTTACTTTTCTGTGCGACGCGGCGGCCGGAGGTGGCGTGGGTGGGACTCGATCGCTGCGAAGTGGCCGTGTGCTACGCCGCTACGCTACATTATCACGTGTGCTACACTACATAAGTGGGGTGCTATTGCTACATTATCACGTGATTGCGCACGAGCTATCCGGGTGCATGCGCGTGACAACATAACATTACGAATTACGACGGCGACGTTGCGCCCGCTTGTTTAGTAGTCATTCGTTAATGCTAGTGTTTGGTTGTGTCGTTGCGAACTTAATTGACTTTTTTAATTGCAAAAAAATATCCCATATTACGTGTATATAATGGATAAATTCGTTAAACGTACCGCAAGTTTGTCAAGTGAAACTAATGATACCCAAGAAGAAGCAGAGTCAACAAAGAAAAAACCTAAGCTTTTTGATCGGAAATACGATGAGAGCTATGTGCGTTATGGTTTTATATATTGCGGTGACGAATCGTGCCCAATCCCAAAATGTCTTGTTTGTGGAGAAACTTTGGCTAATAATTCGATGGTGCCCAGTAAACTTTCACGACATTTAACAACTAAACACCCATCGGTGGCTCACAAAGATAAAGCCTTCTTTCAACGTATGAAAGACCAGTCTAAGAAACAGGCAACTCTCATGAGTTCGTCTTTCAATACATCAAGCAAAGCGCAAAAAGCAAGCTACGTGATCGCTAATATGCTGGTTAAATCGAAGAAACCTCATTCTCTCGCTGAAACTTTAATTTTACCTGTCTGCAAAGAAATTGTCAAAATTATGATTAGCCAAGAAGCCGTTAAGGAAATCGAAAAAATACCTGCGTCAGCAGATACTATCTCACGTCGCATTAATGAAATATCCACCGACATTCAATCAACGTTAATTGAAAAATTAAGGTTAAGTGGAGTTTTCGCGCTACAAGTCGACGAGTCTACTGATATTAGTGGTCACGCGCATCTCATCACAAATGTGAGGTACACGGATGGATATGAAATAAAAGAGGAGTTTTTAGTTTGTCTGCCACTACCTGGTTATACCACCGGAGAAGAAATATTCAGAGTAACAAACCAGTACTTCAGTGAACATAATTTTGAATGGCGCAATTGCTTAAGCATTTGCACAGACGGAGCAGCAGCTATGACAGGAAAAATTAGGGGATTTATAACCAGGGCTTCTGAAAAAACTCCTAATATTAAAAATTTACATTGCTTTTTACACAGAGAGGCACTGATGACGAAGTCTCTGCCTGATGAATTGTTGTCTGTCTTACAAGAAGTCGTCAAAATTGTCAATTAAATCAAGTCGCGACCACTGAACTCTCGTCTGTTTAATGCATTGTGTCAGGAAATGGGAGCAGATCATCAGTCACTTCTGTTTCATACAGAAGTACGATGGCTTTCTCGCGGAAAAGTGCTTTCTCGGATTTACGAGCTGAAAAATGAGACCCAGAAATTTCTAGAAACGCAGGGTTCAGACTTTGCTTCTCTATTTAAAAAAAGAAGAATGGGTAGCAAAACTTGCATATCTGGCGGACATATTCGCTCAATTAAATGAGCTGAACAAAAAAATGCAAGGAAGAAATTGTAACATTTTAACGTCTTCGGACAAGATTGAAAGCTTTCGCGCTAAGTTGGTGCTATGGATCAGCTACGCTACCAATGGTAGTAACGAAATGTTTCCAAATGTCATGGCTGCCGATTCAGAAAAAAAAGTACAGGCTTTGATAGTGAAACACTTGGAGCTGTTAGCAGAAAAAATGAACTCATATTTTCCTAAGTGTGACCTGCAACCTATGGACTGGGTAAGATATTCATTTTCGGAAAGCATTTCCCTCGGACATTTACCAATAAACGAGCAGGAAGAATTCATGGAGCTTAAAACTGATCGGACACTAAAATTAAAATTTTCTGAAACAGAGTTAGCACATTTTTGGCTCCACGTAAAAAATGAGTATCCACTGCTGTCAAAGCGAGCTATTGCAATTCTATTACCATTTGCCACGACCTATTTATGCGAATTGGAGTTTTCAACTCTCACAACGATAAAGTAAAAAAAAAGAGAACGCCTGAGGACGATCGACGAAGAGATGCGAGCAGCGTTATCAGCGATTGTTCCAAATTTTGATCGTCTGTGTTCAGTTAAACAGGCTCACATTTCGCATTAAACATCTTTTCATGTTATATTGATTTTAATAATAAATATTAATAAAATATTGTTTTTGGTAAATTTTGGTTCGGAGGGGCCACGCTTACGAATAATTTTTAGAAAAAAAAACTTTAGAAATGACGTAATTACTATAAAAGGAAACTTTTTGGCTTGGTGGCGGCGGAAAAAGATGCATTTTGATTATCAATTGCGTAAAATTAAAATTCACTTCTTGAACCGATTCGGTGACAGTTCGCGGTCATTTTGTGACTGTTATGTGATAAATATCAATCATAATTACACAAACCCGGCTAGACAAACCCTGCTTTGCCAAACAAACCATTCAAAACCTGGGATGTTTTTTTAAATTATGATGACATACAGCTTTCGTAGTTTAACCTCAAAGTTCGCCGTTATTCGTAATAAGCCTAGCCAATCCTATCCAAAATTTACCTTGTTTTTTTCTTCTTTGGTGTACCGTTAAAATTTCTTGATTAGTTAGGTGTACCGTGAACATAAAAAGTTTGCGGAACACTGGTCTAGAGTATATCGCTACTACCACTGGTACAGGAGATATAATTTTGAAATACGTACAACAAGATGAGATACTCAATACTTTAAATCAAACTGGTGGGTTTGATTTAAAGTATTGAGTAAATTGTTCCTCGCATCCGATTTGTCAATCCCAAAACTGTATGAGCTCTATAATATGTTTTGTGGAGAAAAAGAGTATGCCCCTGTTTCGTTGAATCGTTACACTATCTTTACAGAGGATTTCAACTTGTCGTTTGGTGTGCCTAAGACAGACACTTGTGGGACTTGCGATAGCAAAAAATCTGACCAAATTCATGTAAATATGTATAAAGCTGCATTTGAAATGCAAAAACATGATAAGAAAAAGGCATCTGAATGTGATGAAACTTGTTTCATCACATTTGATTTGGAAAAGACGCTACCTCTCCCAAAGATATCCACAAACGTGGCTTTCTATTTAAGAAAACTATAATTTGGGAGTACATTGTGTGACAAAGGAGTTAAATAGGGCATATTTACATGTTTGGAGTGAAAACGAAGGGGGCAGAGGGAGCGAGGAAATTGCCAGTTGTTTAATGGCCTTTGTCAACACCATGCAACTTCAGAGCAACAAGTCTCACCTTATCGCTTGGAGTGACTCTTATGCCGGTCAAAAAAAAAAAATATATATTTGATTATGTTCTGGCAATATTTAATTCTAGCAAAAAAATTCAAAATAATTGACCATAAATTTCCTGAGGTTGGTCACTCATATATGGACTCTGATAGAGATTTTGCATTGGTAGAAAAAAAAATTAATAGATGCCAGTCCATTCAATCAGTGGACCAATATGTAAATTTAATGATGTCGGCTAACACAAAAAATATACCCATCGTGACAATGATGGCTGATAAGTTTGTTAATATTAAAGAATTAGGGCAGAAATTGAAGTTTATACACAATACAAAAAACACTATCGGAAAAAAGGTTAACTTTCAAAAAGGAATTCGCTGGATAAGAGTGGAGGAATTTGGGATTTATAAATATCGCGAATCACTCTCCGAAGAAGAGCCTTGGAAAGAAGTGGATCTTTAAAAAAAAGGTGTGAAACCTTATCTTCCCAGCCAATGCTGTCATCAAAAGTGAGAGATAACAAAGAAATCGATGCGGCCAAATGGAATGATATCCAAAAATTGTTACCATACCTGGATGAGGTTTTTCGTGGATTTTTTAAAAGTCTCAAAAAAAAATTGACACATGCTCTGCTACCTTTTCTTTTCAATAATAATAATTATTTAGTTACTTTATATCAAAAAAAAAGTTTAATTTGTTTGATTAAATAAAACAACAAGAATTTAACATGTTCTTGCCTTTCAATTCTGTATCTTCCTCACCTATCCCTGAAGATGGCATGAACATGTTAACTACATTTTTTTGTAGAAAACATGTTTATTTTAACTTTTAGACTGCAAAACTACTTAATATTACTAGATGTAATGTAAATTTGGTTTGTTTACTACACCATGAAGGATCAGTACATTGTATATGACATTCAAATAAAAAATTATAAGGCAAAACGCAAAAGTCTAAATATCTCAGAATGCTTTCAATGTAAGTTAACAACTTCTTGCCTTGGGGTTTTCTACTATCCTTTTGTTGAAATTCTGATATAAACGAAAGGCACAAAGATAAATATAAAAAAAGTACTTGCATTACGATTCGATAATTATGTACATATAGTTGGGACCTTTACAAAGAGATTGGTATATAATATTCATTTAAAAACATTGAATAATTCCGTCTTTTCTGCCATTGAAATGAGGCCCTTTTCGGTGTTAAGCATCAATCGACCGAACGGGTAGAACTACCTTTCCCCTGCCGATGTGTTTAAAAAACAAAGAAACATCAAATACATATTTATAATGGGTAATAAATGGAATTTACATGCCCCTTGAATCCTTCAAGACTACTGTTAAAAATGTGAGCAGTCTTAGACATATTATGTAATAGTACCATGGACTGTAAGGGAGACAACGATTTCTATGAGACCATTTGAACTGTTTCCAAAAGCCAAGGAATTAGCTTGAGGGGTTAAAAGAAATATACATATTTCACTTTCTTAACTTAAAAATACACATTGACAAAAACATCTAAATATTATTGTTTTTTTTTTTTTTGTATTAGGCAATTCACCCTAAATTGTTTTATACCTAACTTACATGAGTACATAGTTTAATTTAGTTTAGTCAGCATTCCATAGAAGCTGGGAAATGTTCAGATGTTCTCTCTGGAATGTTCCAGATTTTAGAACATAACCTGCAGCAAATTGCAGCTTTGCCAGCTCTTGGAAGCAACTATTGTTTTATTTAACTTAATTTATACGCCTAAAGGGCTTTCCCATACAATGCAGTTCATCTGTTTTTTAAATTACAATAAAAATAAAGAGTTAACAAAATATAGATAACATAGAAAAATCTCTTGGGCCGGCTAGCAGCCAATTTCATAGAAGCACGTGTGTCTGCAAATGTGCCACCAGAAATTGTTAGAATTCATTGTCACCGACAACGAGTCTATCCGCCGAGTTTCAGCTCGGCTGTCGGGAAGTTGGTAAATTTCCGCTTCCAAGATTTGCATTCATTCGTTACCGAAAACCAAAGTGAAATTCAAATAGATGTATTTTAAAATAGATAATCTGCCAATATCCCCCAAATAAACGATAATAAATAAAATTAACATTAATTTATAAACTAGGAAGATTGTTGTCAAATACATGCATATCGTTTAAATATTTGTTACCAAAACAATGTAAACGATGTATTGTTATTTTATTGAAGCAGACCGCTGATAGATCCTTTGAAGCCTCTCTCTCTCCTTCTCATAAACAACAAAACGACGCATGTGACAGAGAGGTTTCAACTGAGTTCTCAGTGGCAGAAGCATTGCTGTAAACAATAATAATCCACGGTCATCAACTTACAAATGATCCTGTGTCTCGCATGGCGAACTTGATACACGTCTATATCATTGCGAGGAAAACCATTGCCATCTACCAAACTGTCTTCCATTCCAACTTTATTCTGTAATCAAAATAATACAAATCAAAAACGTGCATGCACATTCCAAATCATAATAAACCATATAAATAATGTAAACATACCTTTTGCAGCACATATCCGAGTTCGGTTATTTCACCTTCAATCTTCTTTTTCTCGTCTATCAACTTTAGAACTTGGTTTCTCATGGGGCCATCCATATTCGCAACAACCATATTTATTTACTTGTACTTCATAAAAATTAAAATGTATTTAGGAATGTTCGCACAATTTTGACAGTCACCGAAAATAGAAAAAGTTGCCAGTTTAATAAATACATAATAAATATATTCCTATCGATTTCGAAGTAGTTGCTAAAACAATAACGAACCGTGATTGGTTTATTTATGCACGAACCGATTTGCAGGACAGCATGTTGAACCATCAACCGAATTATTATTATTGCGACGGCCCGAAGGGAGTAATAATAATTCGGCTGGCGGATTTGCCTACTGACTACTCGCCATCCTATTCGGAAATCCCAGCATGCTTGTCTTGCAAATCGAATCATAGGTTGAGGCTATTAATAATGGTAATCTACCTATTTCCTTTCGTTGTTTTACCAAAGAAAATTATCAACTCTTGGTATACAATGCATTAATCAATAGTAGACAGTTTTGGTTTGTCCACCACAAAATTGTCACCAAATATAGCGAAAATAAGATCATATGACCAATGTCACAGATCGAAGTGAATGTTTTGCAAATAAAATTATATATGAAATGATAGAATGATGATAGGTAAATATTGCAATAACTGTAACTGTAGTAACTATGTTGAACAATAATATTATGATGGACTTTGATGTCTTCGTGCGCGGCCCAACTCTTGAACCATAAATAAACCACTCACATCTTTTTTGAAATTTTATTTTCTACAAAATTAGTATCAATAAATTTTTCACAAAATTTTACTGAAAACGAGGTATTTACAAAAAACCAAACCTAGTCGCGCAAAAAACTTGTTTTTTCAAAAATATACGCACCTTTACGACTTTCTACCTCGGTACCTATTAGAGGTAGAAGAAAATTGGTTGAACAAAAGTTGTAGGAAATTTTATGTTCTACTATACATGTTTGGCTGTTTTAACCAAAATCTGCATTGGAAATGAGATATTTGGGAAAAAACTAGATTCTGGCGCGATTTTTGCCGGTTTTTTTCAAAATGGCGGAGCGAGCACAGGTGCGCCAAGGTCGGAAACTCAAATTTTACATCAGGAGATCAGTTTATAAAACATATAAAAAAATTGGGACTACCGGAATAATTACGATCGCGAATCGCTAATTTCACTGGACTTAATGAATATTTTGTGAGGTGGTGGGATATTTAACGTTTTTCTATGCGACATTTATATAAGTCATGCATCTTGTATGAGTAACACAACACTATTTCATTATGCAAAACGACGCTGAAATACGAGACTGTCTCAAGCCATCACTTTGGATGTCATCGTGAATAAACCACTCACGATGTCATTTTGAATGCCTCAGTGAGTATCATGCATGCTTATTTCGGTTCAGGAAGGTTTTAAAAAGCTATGGGTATTTTGTATTTTTAATATCGAAATCTTACTAATCCTATAGTGAATCAATAAATGTTTACTTCGTTTCAACTTAACTATTATATAACAAGAAACAACTATTTACATCGGGGGAAATGGAAAAACATTCACAAAATATGTTATTAGGTTCATAGTTTGGATTATTTAAATAATAAATAAGCCATGGGTATTTTGTATTTTTAATCTCGAAACCTATCTTATAATATAACATGAAGTAACTTTGAAATGGAAGCATTTCTAAATTAAACTTTGAAGTGTTGTTCATAGTTTGACCGGTCGGTGGCCGAGTTGACATCGCGCTTGGGTCCCACTCAGGCGTAGTCACAGACATAGGAATTAATAGACGAGAAGATAATGGCGAGGGGTAAAATCAACTGTTGAAGAACGAAGGGGGTAAGGCTGACTGTGATTCGTCAATAAATCAATCTGACAGTAAATAGGCATCTCGCATTATAATATCACCATTTACTTCTTAAAAGTAAAATCTGCTTTTGAATGAATAGACATTTTTACATGGGGGCGCAAATTACTCGCCACGTTATGAACTAATTTGCGAAGTCCAAATTCGGCAAAGTAAGGCAGCTTCTATTTTCAGAGTCGTAGTTAGTTTCAGAGTATTTAGTTAAGACACTTTTACAAATGTTTCATAATTTACTTACCCCAGTAAACAACGATGAGCACACTTGAGAATCGCTACATTGTGATGTGATAGTATATGTTTCTAAAACTGATCCATATAATACGGTGTGAATAAGCTTAAAATAAAGTAAAATAATGCTTACTTATGGAATGTAATACGACAATTGGGTTTATTCCATAGACATATGAATATTAGTAGACCTGCCCTAAGTGATTAAAAGCGTATTATCCCCACTCCCCATACCGGTTCCATTGAGCCGGCTGGGCTCGCGTACGGCCTCAAGTGATATTTGAAAACGTGACTATGGTCGAGGCATCATCGGTTCATTTTACGAAATAACACGGCAAAATGTTTACTTGTACTATGAAAACTGGTAAAAATAGATGCGAAAAAAGAGAATAAACCCAATTGTCGTATTACATTCCATATATAAGCATTATTTTATTTTATTTTAAGCATATTCACATCGCATAATATGAATCAGTTGTTACTATCACATCGAGAAACGTCTGGACGCGAAACACAAAGCTGGTTGGTTGCTGGGAAGTAAATTATGAACATTTATAAAAGTGTCTTAACTAAATACTCTGAACTAACTATGACTCTGAATATAGAAGCTGCCTTACTTTGCCGAATTTGGACTTCGCAAATTTGTTCATAACGTGGCGAGTAATTTGCGCTCCCATGTAAAAATGTCTATTCATTCAAAGCAGATTTTACTTTTAAGAAGTAAATGGTGATATTATAATGCGAGATGCCTATTTACTGTCAGATTGATTTATTGACGAATCACAGTCATCTTCACTCCCTTCGTTCTTCAACAGTTGATTTTACCCCTCGCCTTTATCTTCTCGTCTATTAATTCCTATGTCTGTGGTTTATTCTCTTTTTCACATCTATTTTTACAAGTTTTCATATCACAAGTCAACATTTTGCCGTGTTATTTCGTAAAATGAACCGATGATGCCTCGACCATAGTTCGCACAAGAATGATGACGTCACGTTTTCAAATTTCACTTGAGGCCATATGCGAGCCCAGCCGGCTCAATGGAACCGGTATGGGGAGTGGGGATAATACGCTTTTAATCACTTAGGGCAGGTCTACTAATATTCATATGTCTATGGGCGTAGTGTATTCCTCGACTGGCTAAGTCCTCCATCACAACACAAGCAACATTTTCAGCTTACTGTGGTGGTAGTAGGAGATTTTCAAATATTGTCAGGTTATTCGTAACCCGGGAATGTTTGTCTTTCTTTTAAAAAACAAAAATAAATAAATTATTTCATGTTTCAGAGTAGCTGTACAGTAAGAACACGCTTAATACGAAATAAAAATAGTTTGTAATATCGCTTTTATTTTATTTTATTAATATTCATAAAAGACAACTATTTTCGCCCGGTAAATGGTAAAAATGTATTAAAGTTCCATTTTTGTCAATAAACGTTTAAAAAGTTCATATGTCTTGACAGTTTCGGATATATTTTTTCTTGTTTGAGGTATTCGTACGAAGCATTTCTAGCATTTGTGAAATTTTACAAATGTGTTATTTATTGATATTATTAAGAATAGTGTTCATTAAGTCTTCCCTGTAAAATTACGTAACCGAAATAGAGTTAAATTAGATTTAACAAACACCATTGGGTTGAAAATTTTAGGAACAGGGCTAAGCTGGGCGTACTGTACAGGGCCCGCAGATACTTTAATAGTACACAACTGCTAACCCTGTACAAATCGCAAGTGCGCCCTACTGTCGAATTTGGCAGCCATCTCTGGTCCGGAGCCCCTAAATACCTGAAAAAAACCCTTGACTCGTTGCAAAAACGGGCGGTCCGTTTGATAGATTCCCCAATCTTAACAAACGGACTGCAATCTTTAGAGCACAGGCGTCAGGTAGGTATGCTATCCTTGTTCTATCGGTATTACAATGGAAGATGCTCTGAGTAACTAGCGTCATTGATCCCTTCGGCACCGGTGCGTAGTCGGGATACACGCCAAACGCGCGCTAAAAATTTGTACACGGTTGACATTTGTCACATGAGAACGGGTCGCTTCTACGATTCGTTCTTGAGTTCAACGGCTCGGCTGTGGAATGAACTGCCGGCCTCTGTGTTTCCTCCCTCCTACAACATGGGACTCTTCAAGACCCATGTTCACTCCTTCCTCTCCACAAAAAGACCCTCCACACAGCATCCCCAAAGATGACATAGGCCCTGAGGGAAATTATTTTCTTCAGGGCCTCCTGTGTGGAGTTAATATAAAAAATAAAAATAAGTGAAGATTAGTATTTGGTTAGTTTGTTTTAAAAAACATAAGTTTTTGTTTACTTAAGCAATATTTCCGTTAGGTAGGTACTATCATTATATTCACCTGTTTTTTGAAGACAGGTGAAAATTCATGCAAGAGTCTCATTTTAATGTTTGGTGATTCGTATTTCATTTCACGCAAGGACAGAAGTCAACTTGGGCTCTTTTTTCCGAAACATATTCATTTTAATTTGATTCCATCAGAGAGAAGTGGTTTATTACGATACTTTTGTTCATAGCGTTTCGTAATCTTATTGGAAACCAAAATGTGCTAAATAAGAAAAAAATATCGAAATGGTTTGTCATAAATAAATCAAAATGTTATGTACTTACTTGTACACGCGGAAAGACAAACTTTGTTTTTATAATAGTTTTAATTTTTGTTAACAATATTCTCGTTCAGGTATATATTTTTTGCATCATGTGAATCATCAAATGTGTATCCTGTAATAAATTAATTATTTTTAAATCCTTACATTATTTGTATTTAGAAATCAATGTATGCAGTCAAGTAACCGAAGATGTTTTGGTTTCGTTCATTCGTTTGTCTGCAGCTAATTTTTCAATTCGATATTATTATTTAAAATTTAAACAGATCGCAAAGTAGGCAAATTAAACCATTATTTTTTACGCTCCGTCTAAACCGGTTAGCGTGCTATCATAAAACAAAGTTAAGTATGCATTCCTTTCCACAAAGTATCAACATGTACCTCATTTATTACATTTATATAAATGATAAAATAATGTGCTACATTATTTTAATATTGAATTTTAATATACTGCCTATCTATCTTATAAATAATCTAGACTACAAAAATTATCACTGCTGTAAAACAACCAACATGAAATTTATTTAATTATTTTGAGTAGGAACGCAAAATTATAAGGTGCTGGCAATACTGGAGGGCCGCACCAAATAAAATTCAAATTATTTCAGTTTGTCTTGTTTGTCATCCGTCGCGTATTATTGTAACTGTGACCGCGTCGCGCTTTCGTATTTTAGCTAATTATTTGACATTTTAACATCTTAAAAACATTAAAAGTTAATCGTTTGGTACTGACAAACTTAAATTACACTTACAATGGAAAAAATAGACCCATTTACCCAGGTAGGCGAAGTTATCAACATTTTAAATTCAAATCATCGCGTTGACATTTATACATATATTTCAACGGTTTTGACGTTTTCCTTTCACTTTGAATATGATTTAAAATTTATGAACTAACCATAGCGCTCACCCATGGGGTGGGTGGAGATGATAGTTCAGCACACAACACTACTCCGTTTTTGCACCACTCCTTGCTTCATTCGTATTCATACATCGTCTCATACATACTTTGTTATTGTGATTTGACATTACCTTACTCATGATATAATACTAATTTAACTATTTTATCACTTCTTATAACTATTTTAATGAACTTTTCAGCGTATGCTGGAGAGGGCGAGGATACGTAAGGAGAAATTAGAAGCAAAACTTCCTCCTTCTGATAATAAGCCTGTCTTGAGAAAACCTTTGTCGGAGAATAACCTCATCATATCAAAATCTCCTGTCGCCCTGTCGCCAGCGAAGAAGTCTGCCACTGAATATGAAGTGCCAGCTGTCAAGACATCAGTTTTGAGTCGGAAGTTGACTATTAATTCACCGTTGAAACCTCAAACGACAGTTGTAACGGAAGAGACTGATTCCGGAGTCGCCGTGGAAATAAATATTGTTCATCAGAATAACGTGCAGGTGGATGTTCAGGTTGAGGAGAGGGAGGTGACACTCTCGCAGTACCTGAAAGAGAAAGAGGAGAAAGCTAAGATGAGTGACAAGTCTTTGCACAAACACAGTAGTAGCGGTAAGATTTAATCTTTTGTTTACTTAATAATTGATGGTATGCATAAACAGATTGGTTAGAGGTTGGCTGGTCAATCATTGCACAGGCTACTCTTTGCTACTATGGTGAAAGTAAGAATAAGAATTAAAATATTATCAGGTTATTCGTAACCCGAGAATGATTTGCCTTTCTTTTTAAGATAACGGAATCATTTACTGAGCATATGTCCTGTTGACTCAACCATTTGGCATTTTATCTAAAAGTATATGTAAATTTGTGTGTTACGTTCCGTTTGAAGACGGTTTACGTGTTGGATACTACCTTTTATTCCGCCAGAATTTGCATGGTTGTTGTTCCTACTACGAGCTGTCAAATCTTAACTCTATATGGTCGGGCATTTTACCGCCAAATTGGGGGCGAAGAGCGGGTGTTTTTTTAAATTTTAGCTCCAAAATTAGACTTTCCGCAAAATATTCATATCTTATGATCCATTTGATATTTTTCGATGAAACTTTCAGTTTTTTACTTTAAAAAAATGTCTCTATTTATTTACTTAGCAATGTATGTGTAATTCCTTTTTTTATGAACAACAACTTTCTACTTTCTTGGGAATCATAGAAAAAACAGTATTTCACAATCGAAATAACATATCGAAATTTATTCATACAAAATTACAAGATTATTTAGAAATTTTCAATACATATAAAAAAAAACTATAACCTAATAGTGCTTCAATGTGTGATAGCGTTCGAAACACTTTCCTTTATGCTGGGGCAAAACTTGCACATGTACTGCGTTTCACTGCGTAGTTTGTGAGCGGAACATACGCGACAACGATTTAATTTTTTTGTTGTGTTTCAAACTCATTGTATTGACAGGTAGATAGATCGGGTACCGCCGACAATAGAAAACACATGACCCCGCACCCATTTAGAACCCCTTGTTTACAAGTTTCCCGCTCCTCACTGCTTTGCGAAACAAAACGAGTAAACTCGTCTCCCGCGTCTTACTGTAAAAAGGCCTATGACAAGTTTTCTCGTTTATCGCAAAGAATGTGTTAATTATCAATATTATGGCCTGGAGAAAGTTTATAGTTTCACTCAGCTCCTTGGCTCTGGTCCCCGAGGTGTCAGGCCTAAAACCCAATGTTTACGATAACAAATAATATAAATTAGTAATACAAACATGCAAATCCATAGAAAAATATGTTTTTATGTTGAGGTAGAAATACTGGGTTTTAGAATTTTTTTATCTAGATCTTTGTTAAATCTTATGATACCCACGATTGTTTATGCTCAAAGGTGTTAGGCTCATTCGAACATGTCTCAACCTGGTGGCTAGTTCTAAGGACCGTTGGACCAACACACTCCCAAAATTTCAGTCAATCTAAAAATGATAATTATCAACCGATATATAATATCATTGAAAATCAAAGCAAATAAAAGTATGAAGTTAAATTCAACCGGCTTGAATTTTCATTCTTTGTAACACGTGTCGAATTCCATATCGCTCATTGAAAAACGTCTCCCGGGAACATCAATTATCTACACTTGTAGAGCGTGGATCTCAGCTATAGTATTGAAATTTCTCTGAAACTTGAACAGCGCTCGCCAATGCCCCTTAAACTCTTCGGTGAGATGGCGTCACTTTAGTTAACAGTTCGCATACCGATCATTCCATCGGGTCAGTTAGTATAAGCTTCAAAATTGCCAATTGCTAGTATCTTTCACAACTGAAGGTTTACTTGACCTGACATTGGGATAGATTTGTAATATTTTTCGTGCACTACCCATTTTTGTGAATACAAGCCGCCACTCGGTCTCAACGTGTGTACCGTCTCGCTTGATCCTTTATTGTTCGACAAAAGATTCAAGGACTGTGATTCTCGCTCAATGTTTGACAAATATACTTTAATAAATATATATACAAATAAAAATATATATGATTAAAGAAATATACGATTTGACTGTAAAAGGTATGAGGGTTGCTCAAGCGTGTGAACGCAACGACAAGCATAGTTCCAAGTCAACATGTTCGATCGAGCCAAACCGTCCAGCATGAATATACTTGTACAGATAGAATTCATTATAAATTTACAAGAATTTGGTCACTGGTGCGAATGGAACTTAACACAGTATTATTTGGCCTTCTTCTGTTTTACCCTTTATGTTATGATTTGGTTTGGATATAAAATTCCGTATTCCGATAAATTCTAAATACACCTAAATTATTGAAATATCGCTTCGTTTCAATATAATTATTATTACAAGAAACAACTATTTACATCAGGGGAGATAGAAAAGTGTGCACAAAATAAATAAATAATTTATGCATATTTAGAGACGGTTGAGTTTCACCGGCAAGCCGGGCGTTCATTTTAGCGATTTTTCTAATACAAGGTTTTCTTTAGACAAAGTCAGTTCTAAGATTGAAACGGAAACTTCTGGAAAATGTCACTTCTTACTGATGCGGGATTTAAACTAGTCGATTTTTGCCTCGCCTTGTAAATAGATTGTTCGATATGCCGCAGATTCCTGAAAAGTAAGCGTCAAAGTAGGCTAGCTTTCGACTTTTGTGCTATTAATTGGCTAAAACTGGTGTGTCTGTGAATCGATAGTCTTAAGTCCTGATTAACATGGCATCAAAATTGGTCAAAACATGGTAACTTTGATTGAAATTTTTTTTGTTTAAAATCCACTGCGAATAGTTGTTTTGTAGTAATTAATTTTTTAAGGATTTCTCATGCTGATGTATACATTTTCATCTGCGTATATTAATTTTCTAACCGTTTGACGTTACTGTAAATTCTAATGAAGAAATTAAAATCTCTCCGCGTCATCTTTCTATCTAAATGGTCGGCACAAACTATGATTACTAATTTCTTTGTTATACCATTTCAGGCTCCAGTGCCAGCTTCTACTCCTTGACCGACGGTTCCTCAGAGTCCTCGTCCGGAGCCAGGGCTGACATCACCTCCGAGGGAAAGAACAAACTCAAGCGTCTGGGAAAACTGTATGCCGGTGAGAAAACCTTCCACTATTACCCATTAGTGGAATGCAAAAGAAGAGGTCTTTTGTGTCTCTGAATCGTGGATTTATGGCTTAGATCTTTGATTGATTGAATCATGGATTTATGGCTTAGATCTTCGATTGATTGAATCATGGATTTATGGCTTAGATCTTCGATTAATTGAATCATGGATTTATGGCTTAGATCTTCGATTGATTGAATCATGGATTTATGGCTTAGATCTTCGATTAATTGAATCATGGATTTATGGCTTAGATCTTCGATTGATTGAATCATGGATTTATGGCTTAGATCTTCGATTAATTGAATCATGGATTTATGGCTTAGATCTTCGATTGATTGAATCATGGATTTATGGCTTAGATCTTCGATTAATTGAATCATGGATTTATGGCTTAGATCTTCGATTAATTGAATCATGGATTTATGGCTTAGATCTTCGATTAATTGAATCATGTATTTATGGCTTAGATCTTCGATTGATTGAATCATGGATTTATGGCTTAGATCAAGGCTGCCCAACCTTTTTAACAGTTGGGCCAAATTGACGATTTTGAATCACTGGCGGGCCACTGAATACCTGACGGTTCCTATTTCCATGGGGGGGGGGGGGGGGGTTGTTAGAGAATTTCTATAAAACATAATTCCCCACAAAATATTTGAAATCCATGGGGGGGGAGGGGGGGTTGTTACGGAACTTCGCTGAGAAAAAATATTCCGCGCACCCAAAAACATCATATGTGATTCCCCGCAACAGTTTTTCGAATTCCATGGGGGGGGGGTGGCTACAAGAATCCATTTCGGACGCGAAAAATAATATATCAAAAACCGGTGTATTTTTGTTTAAAAAGTAAGTTCAACAGGTTGGATTTTTTCGTCGCTGATTCTCGTTCTGGGTAGCCTAAATAGCGATAAATCGCCTTCGTTGGCAACACTGGTGACCGCGCGCAAGCTGCAATGTTTGTTTTACCGCGGGCCCGCGACACTTTTTCAAATTGGCGGATTGGCGGGTTTTTTGAAAATGGTTCACGCGGGCCACTTATAATTCGTTCGCGGGCCACATTATGGCCCGCGGGCCTGGGGTTGGGCAGCCTTGGCTTAGATCTTCGATTGATTGAATCGTGGATTTATGGCTTAGATCTTCGATTGATTGAATCATGGATTTCGCAATGCTTACATGATCGTGGTCATTAGTACATTTCAGTACTATACTGATAGCATTTGTAAAAGCATTCTTTTTGTGAATTTACTTCACGATACTACGTAAAATGTGATCCCAGTTCTTATCTGTTGTTTAATGATGGCCACCTGCTATTGTAATGTTGATTTTACGTACCTGATGACCACCATAAAGTTGCAGGGCCGAATCTACATCGTTTTGCCCGATACAGAAAGTACATAATAATGAACTAGTTTCAAAATCTTAAACACATTTTTTTCAACTCATTATCGATAGCTGTATAACTTTCTGTAATAATTTATTGGATATACCTCACTGAAGCTTATAAACCTCATTGTAATAATTTAAGGTATATAACTTACTGAAGCTTATAAACCTCATTGTAATAATTTATGGTATATAACTTACTGAAGCTTATTAACCTCATTGTAATAATTTATTGGATATAACTTACTGAAGCTTATAAACCTCATTGTAATAATTTATTGGATATAACTTTCTGAAACGTATAAACTTCATTGTAATAATTTATTGGATATAACTTACTGAAGCTTATAAACCTCATTGTAATAATTTATTGGATATAACTTTCTGAAACGTATAAACCTCATTGTAATAATTTATTGGATATAACTTACTGAAGCTTATAAACCTCATTGTAATAATTTATTGGATATAACTTACTGAAGCTTATAAACCTCATTGTAATAATTTATTGGATATAACTTACTGAAACTTATAAACCTCATTGTAATAATTTATTGGATATAACTTACTGAAGCTTATAAACCTCATTGTAATAATTTATTGGATATAACTTACTGAAGCTTATAAATCTCATTGTAATAATTTATTTACCTTAAATGATTATATTAACAATAAAACTTGAACCCTAAAAAGACACAGCAAATATAAAAATAGATATTATAAAAAAAATAATATTTGTGTGGGTAGAACTTATGCTGTTATTATTCGCACTGGGATACAAGTTACTATCTCGGAAGGTATGATTAAGATATACAAAGCGGACAAGTTCATTTGTACGTTGACATAATCATGCTATCTCATTCATACATGATTGACTCTGTTGTACCTTTATGCAAGGATACAGTACAATACCAATTTATCCCAGCTCCTGACCAACTGTCCTAGCGCGAACAGTAGTTTGGAATACAGAACAATGAACCGAGACACTATCCCAGAGATAGACAGGCAAGCTATCTCCGCAGGATAGTGTCTTATCCCCACCTCAGTTCCCGGCCGCGTTGTCCACGTGTAAAAGCATTTTGACAGCGTTCCGCATTTGAACTACGGTAGAATTTTTGTATTGTCTCATTGTTCTGTCCTACGCGGTCGAGGCTATTCACAGAGCAGGGAAAGGACACTATTGTATTGTCTTCTGTATTGTCCTCGTGTGATCCCGGAATTAGACACCTGTTCATTACAGAAAATAAAAACGTAACAGTCACAACTGGGAATCTTATTGGGACAACACTCTTCCGATTTAGCTACCTTTTTTATTTTCTGGTTCTTTTTCTGTTTCACGTTTCATTGAGATTTGTTATGTATGTATCTTCAATGGCTAAACAATAATAATAACTGATCAAGTGGTTCAAAGCTTTCGTCTTCCCACCCAGGCATTGCGCATCCAATCCTCTGCTAGCTAAGTCTCCCGTCATTGCACAAGCTACATTTTCTTTTATGACAATGGAAGTAGGAGAAATTCAAATATGTAAGACCAAAAATTCATTTTTTCAGATGACGGCTCCCTATCCTCTCCAGTCAACAGTCGCACCGAGCTGAACTTTGGCGCGGAGGACCACCTCCCCCCGTCACGGGGTGTCAGTGGATCCCGGGGAATACGGCAAGAGTCAAGCAGTGAATCCGAGGATCCCCGCAGGAACCTGAGGAACCGACACGCCACCAGCAGATTTGCGGCACTCGCCAACACCATCAACAGCTTTGAGGATGACATGAGGCATTTTGATTTTGTAAGTTAAATGATGCAAAGTTTATTGAACTAGATCGAAAAAGACATGGCACAAGTGAATTAATTTACTTGATTCATTTTTTATTCTAATTTCTGTGATCTAGTTGACATTTAGCACTAGATAAGATTTAGTATGAATGCGAATGAAGCAAGGAGTGTGCCGAAAAAGAATTGTCTGTCAGTTTATCCTCTCTGCCTACACCTGTGGAGAAACTGTGGTGGTTAGTTAGTTGATCAAGTTTAATATTTTTTCGTTGATAAAACTTATTGAATCTGTAGTTTTACATTAAGAGGAATGCATACCATAGACAATAGAAACAATATTAATATGAAAGTGCAAATGTTGCCAATATTTAATAATCGCCAATAAACACTTATTCTATTGCAAATCCTATCTAAGCACAGCGGCGCCCCGCCTGCTGTTTCTAATAATAAATAATAATGATAATAATAATAATAATAATACTTGGATGACTTGTATAGCGCCGTTTTTGTGCGAAAACACCTCAAGGGCGCTGTACAAACTTACAATACATTTCTACAGTGATCTTTCTACCTACTTACCTTTCTACCTACTTATCTGATCTTTCTACCTACTTACCATCGCATAACTTTCATTGCATAGCCATCATTTTGATAGCTGTGCAGTTTGGTTGTAGCTCGGCAACAACACTCAGCACGCTTCCATGCTAAATCTCCCTGTTGTATCTATTACCTATGAGGCGCTTGTTTAATTCAAATTCTTTCTTGAACAGTTAATCAATTTCATTGGCTCTCTTGTAGATTCATATAGAATATCTGGATATTGGCTACATTATAACTGCTTTTTACAAACATATAATTAATTTTCCTTTCCTTGTTCGCAGAGCACCAAAGACAAGACCTCAAAGACTTCCTCCAACTCAAACGCTTCAACAACCGCCTCTTCGACAAACTGTTCTGTCAAAAACCAGAGCACAAAACCCAAACCTGTCGAGGTTGTAAAGCGTGAAAGTCCTCGAACCACCCGTCTATCCACTGGCAAAAGCACTACTCCCACGACACGTCTCTCCGCCAGTAAAGGAAGCGCGATCAGAACACGCTTATCACCCGGCAAAAGCCTGACACGTCTGTCCGCTGGCAAAAATTCCCCACGTCTATCCATCGGTAAAAGCTCTCCACGTCTCTCGACTAGCAAAAGCTCACTTGCTAGCCCCGCTAAAAGCAGTGTTGCCAAACAGGCTTCCCCTGTTGTGGATTCCAATACCTATGACAAGAAGAAGAATGGCAACGATGTGAAAGAGCTGAAGAAGGCTTTCCAGGCTCAGGTGGTGGGGACGAGCCCCAAGAAACCCACGGGGATCTCGAGCCTGGCTTCCAAGTGGGACAAGAACATCTTGGCTGACCTGGTAAGTGACCAATTCATTTTGCCCAGATGAGAATGTATAATAATATATTGAGAACTTTAAATCAATCAAAAAATTTTACACGTTAGAAATTATTATCATCGTATTTTTTTATAGAATGTAGCATTGTGTGGATGCCTTGTTAGGCAGGTTAAAATATCTAGTAGTTACTGTACAGTATTTTCTTAAAAAAATATAACGAATCTCTTTATATTCCATTAAAGGTTAATTTAAAAGGGCAGAAAGGAATCTCAACTTTTCATGAAATAAGCTAAGGCTCAAAGTGTTATTAAGTTGGTTTTTAATAACTTAAATTAATGTAACGGTAATGCAGATGAAATTAAGCAATTTAAAGCCATTTTTCAGGATCTTTTCTTTTGAAAGTCAGAATAGGGATATGCAAGAATCCGATACTCATGTTTTGTACTCGTCGCAAACAACTTATCGCGCACAGTCTGTACTAGTCTACTGAAAACAAGAGACCAGCATCGCTACCAATCATTTTTAAATTCTCTATACGTCAAAACTAGAATGCTTTCGCAACCAAACAGTTGCTGTTGCGTAATTCTCTGTTGACTGTTTTGTTCCTAGCATTGATCTAAAGTGCACGCATTGTTACAAAATGTCCGACACAAGTGAAGCAAAGTTTAAATTGTTAATGATGTTAATGGCGACAACCTCGCCAGGCTGGTTGCGGGAGACTGGCGTCGCCGACGAGTTTACAATAATGTCGACAACGTGTGCCTGTTTACACAGATGTATGGCGGTAGTCGACAAGATATTTGAATCGTCGAGTATCGGATATATAAGGTGGGATTTGACCTCCTCCATAAATGCTCTCCACTGGCTGCGGTCTCTTGTCTTTATTCTCCAGTCCTCACATCTTCACGTCCTGCTCCAATCCTCTTCCACGCAGTCAGTTCGCCCATTCCTCGGTCTGTTTCTGGTTGCTTCCACTGGGCCACGATTTTCAGTGTCCGGTAATCTGTCATTCTTTCTACGTGACCTACAGAACATTACAATGTTTTATTTCAATTAGATTGTGTAGAGTAACCGTTAACACAAAAGTAATTCCCTCGAAAATAAATGTGAACAGAATATTTTTTAACTTATCAGTTAGTTCCTTCTGCCTTTTTACAATCTTCATTTCTTATGAAAAACCTAAGCAGAATTTTTATCAGTTGAACCCACGCATCAAAAGAATAATGTCAGCTCACAAAATATAATATATAGCAATCATACTTTCCACAAAAAATAAACTAAATTACTAAAAATTCCATTATTTTTTGAATTGTCTAATTTAGTTTTCAGTTTTTATGAGATTTTAATAATTTGTAGTCATTTAGGCGTTTAATACATTTGAAATTTTATTATTTCCTAGATGTACATTGTTTGGCAATCAATTTTTTAACCGAAGTAATTCATTTTATACAGTTATGCATTCATTGTTCTCTTTTATGATTGAAAAAAAAACATGCACAAAAAATGTAATGTTATTAAATATCTAGTTACTGAATCAGTGGTTCTATGTTATTCTCCTCTGGGCTTTTATGCATGCACAATATCTATTGTTTGTTACTTTCGTTTAATGTTGTTATTTTGTTTTTTGTTCATACATGTATTTTCATTTGTATTTTTTTCAGTAAAAATGTAATAACATTGTAATATTTTGTTCGGTGTTACAAAAACTCCTTTGTTTTTGATTTCGGGTAAACATTTTTTTAAAAATGTTTTTATATTAATTCGATGTTTAATAATATAAAGAATTGATTAAACCATAATTTTTTGTTTGTTTATTTCTTTGAATTGTTCTTTTACTCATATACCATTCTACAATGTTAAGCACGTATATACATGCTCGATGGTTTGGCTCGATCGAACATGTTGATTTGGAACCATGCTCGTCACCAGACACCATAGATATACCACCAAGACGTTCAGTCAAATCGTAAATTTCTGTCAAAGATCGAGCAAGAATTCCGGTCCTTGAATTTTTTTGCATCGAACAAAAAAGCATTAAGAGAGAAGGTACACACGTTGATATGTTCGAATGAGCATAAAACCTCCGAGCATGAAGGAGGCTGGGCACAATACAATCTTCTCGTACAATTTTTGAAACTATTTCTCGGTTATTGACTATAACAAATCTTTGAGACGACTTTGAAAAGACTTTGACAAATCCTTCTTAAAATTGAATAACATGCTTAGAAACTAACATTATTCTAAATTAAATCATTTAACGGCAAAAAGGGGTATACTAATAAAAAAATTACCGTTTTCGACTAACACTGCACTGCTTTCTTCACTAACAAATAACATTATTTATTATCTGGAAATGATTTTCTTTCCATGTTATATTAATTCCTTTTTTTTTCTCTACAATCTAATAATCATTTAGGTTTTAATAATTAATTCCTGATTATTTAAAAAAAATATTAACATATATAAATATGAATAGATTAATTTTAAATATTAATTCCTGATTATTTTTTTTTCTCTACAATCGAATAATCATTTCGATTTTAATGTTGGATGCCGTGACTCAAAATATTTTTTAATCTATTTTAATGATTATTTTCTGTACTGTCGGAACAGGGTGAAGTTGGACTTTTTCATATATTTTTTTAAAGTTTCCAGGGATTCAGATAGACTAAGGACGGGTTGTTTCGGAGAATTTGAACAATTCATCAAATTTCAAAGTTCATGTTCAAGTTCTGTGAAATATTTTTGCAAGTTCTGTTTTTATTTCAGTTTTGTCATGCAACTAGCCTATAATAATATAATAACAGAACTTGAATAGGACTTTCACAGAACCCAGAAATGAACGTTGAAATTTGATGAATTGTTCAAATTCTCCGAAACAACCCGTCCTTAATAATTTTAAAATTTACTTTTAATAATTCATTCTTTTAAGAATGTGTAAAACGTTGTAAAGTACATTAATTATAACTATTGTGTATATGGTATTTTTGTATTTGCAAATTTTCGTTAAATACAAGTTAAATGGGTAGAATGAACACTAATAACAAACAAACAATTTTTTTACATAGATAGTAGTTGACAAAAGGGAGAAATAAGAAAAAAAATGCTAAAAAATATTTTTTTTTATTGAATAACATAGTTTTTCCCGGGTCAAAGGGTAATTTGTTTCATCATAGTTCCTCCAGAGTTTTTTTTTCTGGGTGAACGTTGCCAATACTTTTCGTTAACAATTCGTTATGCTCTCTTGATATTTTCAGCATGTAAGTCAGCTTGCTCTAACCGGTTTACCGTTTTTCTGACTCAATTCAATTAATCTTGTACCAGTAAATGAACATAATTTACCCTCATTAGAAATCCCCACTCACACACTTTAAAATTCCTTCGTAAGTTGACCACCATATTATTTTTCTGATAATCTGTTCTGTAAAGTACTTTTTGGTACTGAAAACTTGACAGTTGCATCTCAAACAGATAATTTTTAGTACCATACTTCCGTGATAACTTTGTCTACATTTTTTAAAATCGTTATTCTGATATGACCGTTTCCAACCTTGTCTGACTTAACCCCGCAAAATACGAAATTTTTACTTTTATTTAATATTTACTCAATGTATAACAATATTTGCGTAAAGTTCATCTTAAAGTGTTGCCAAATAAGTAAAACATTGGAAAATATTAAAAAAATATATTAATAATATTTTACTTACACAATAGACATGGAGAATTGGAGACATACAAACAGTCCGTTTCTAGCTTACTTATACAGTACAGTACTTCGCTTTGCCTCATTGCGTGAAAAAAGTCCCGTTGTCCGGCTTCACCTGCTGAGTTCGGCTTCACCCCGTTCGACAATACGTTTTCAATTTAGTCTAATTCTGATTCACTACAATTTCTGGGTACATCGACTCTTTATACATCCTAGTTTGATTCTAATTAGAACAAAAATGGTCAGTAATTTAACCTCACCCAAACGCATGGAGAAATCTATAGATTCTGTTATGGTACGTATACATTGCGAACTTAAACGCGAACCGAGCCACGAATTACGGGAAAGGAACGAAGAAACTGCAAACGGCGTTTCGCGCGCCATTTGCGGTTGCTTTGTTCCTTTCCCATAAGTTGGGGTTCGGTTTGGCAGTTCGGCTCGCGTATGTATACGTAGCATTAGGTTCTACGTTAAAATTTGAGTATTCAAATTTCATGTTCAATTCAATTTAAAACAATCTAATTCAAGGCAAAATGGGTTCACAGTGTCCCGTAATTTTATAATAATTATTACATTACTATTGAGGAATCTCGGCCAAACACGACCGTGTGAAAATCGGATGCATGAAACCGCCAAGCAAAATAAAAAATAATAATAGCAGTGCAGATCGCCACCATTTTTTTCCACATGGCAATAATACGCTTCGCGCCATTCGGTAACTGGCCGTTGCTCTGAACGGCTGTCTGTTTTGATTTGAATCGCCAGTTAAAATTTGAATATTATAGAATGGAACAAGTTTGACAGTTTATAAGTTGTTTTGATGCAAAACCCCGGGAAACTTTGTATATTGACAATTTCGTGGTATTATTTATTTTCTGACAAAATTTAAAAACATTTGAAATTGTGAACGAAACCTCCTCGTTTTTCGTAAATTGCAGTTGAAATTTGTCTTATTTTACGAAGAATTCAAAGATCTGTTCTAATATTAGTTTACTTTTGTGTGTATGGAGTGGTTTCCGTGAACTGTTTTATTGCCTGTAATACGGATAAACAAGGCATTGTTTCGACATTTTTTATATGTTTAATTTCATCGAATAAACAGTGAATTCCTACTGCAAAATGAGGCAGACAAAGGATGAAGATTTCATCATTTTGGATATCAGTGCTTGTGACGTAAGAGTATGTTTTCATGTGTTTTATTTTCAGAAATTATCCTAAACGTACACGTCACGCTTTTTTCCCTTGGTTTCCTACGAATAACCGCAAAAATATCAAATATAATATATAAATCGAGGTTTTTATCTGACCAGCGAATTATGTACTTCGAAATGACCATGCGTATGCATTATGTTATGTTTACCACATGTTTTGTTATTTTGTTAATAAACCATAATCACATGGAAACATGTCGTCTGTTGATTGCAATGATGAAACATCAGCTTCCCGAAAGAAATAGCGTGTTTTGAGAGCGTCAGTGTGTCCGAAGTAAGATATTTTTTCTTACTTCTGATAAAACTGATGGCAAATATTCAGATGCACTGAACAGTGGACATCCGATACGCACAAATTATTTTAAAAACACTTTGTATCAGTTTAGTAACAATGAGGAACATCTATTTTAGTTATGTAGCTATTTATTTCTAGTATTCAATTATTTAACTTATTTTGTTTACGCCATGTTTGACAATAGGTTTCTAGGGTAGTTTTATTAACTAAGAACCGAACAACTATGTTAGGTTCTCAGTTTGGGTTAAATAAAAGAAGAAAACTATCCTAAAACCTATTTTCATAATATATTATTATGTCACATTAAAGATGGCCGCCAAGTCAAAACGACGATTTTTTCAATTTTTATTTGAACGAAATAGTTATTCAAATGCATCATTTTGCTTTTAATTGCTCCTAATTGTAATTACGATGATATAAAACGTTTTTAAAATTATTTGTAAAAAGTTAAAATTCTTTTTTGAACAGATAATTAATCTCGTTGGCCTGTCTGGGGCCTAGGAGCCGAGAGGTATTACGTAAATTGACAACATCTGTTTTCTTTCGAATCGAATAAGATCACACTTTTATTAGAAATTATAATTAATTTAGGTAACCCCCCCGTTAGAAAAAAAAATCTTGATTCGTTAGTTTCTCGTTTAGCCGACTGCAAAGTTAAGCGCGTCGAGCTGTTCATCTTTTAGCCGCCTGTAGAGATACGTGTCAATATCTACTGGAAATAAATGCGGTAATATCTTTGTTTTTTTCTAAGTAATTTCTCAGCATTAAAAAAAATATATTATTTAAGTTTTGGTCAACTTTTTCTTGTCCTTAATAATAAATATTATGTTGTACCTGTAGATACTTAGCTATGTATTATGCAATCTTACTCGGACTGAAACGGATTGTATTACAATTAATTGTTTTTAATATGTATAGAATTACATGTGAAATTCTATGCCTACTAAATATTAAATAGGTCGGCACTTCTTGCAAGCAAGTGTAAATAACTTTTTAAAAAGCAAACATGCAAATGAAATCTTAAATCTAGCTTTGACATAATTATACACTGTGTCCGGAAACTCGTAGTACAAGCGAGCAACTGGTGAATCTACTTTGAAGTCGATTTTGTGAAGTCACAATATTATGTGCGAATAACTTTGTGGTGGACTGTAACCACGGCACGACCATTGGGGAAGCTGTTGTTAACAGTTAGAATGGAAAGGATTCCGACTTGCCCGAATTACTTTTCGATCGATATTATGGATTTGAGGGACACTGCATAGATTCGAATTCAACGCATTGAGGCTCATTTCACGTGTAAACTGCACAGGTTTTCTTAACAGACTGGTCTCGTGTAAAATAAATTGTTGCAAATGTCACTGATGTGGGTACTCCACACAGTCAAAAAGGACAGGTAATTGGGTAACAGGTTAGGTGGGGGTATTGCAGGATTATGCTTTAAGGGGAGATACATAAAGTTTTATCGACAACTATTTTTGATTTGAGCCTTCGCTTTCGAGTAAATCGAGTCCAAAGTTGTAATTTTATGGATCAAATTAAAAAAAAATCGGTCTTACAAATACAATATTGTATTTGTAAGCCTTTCTTGAAAGAATTGAACCTTAATATTTGAGAGCATAACTTGCAAAAAGTGTGCTTTAAGGCGAAGCTTAATGCCAAATCACTATTTTGATTAATCTTTATAACGAATACGTACATTATGAAAACCAAAAAATATGCTTTAGTTAAATTGAAGGTTTTCCTATCGCTTCGCTTGAGTAGAATACAAATAAAAAATTAAATATTTTTTCAATAGAAATGGATGAACGCGTAAAGGAAACAACTTTTTAAAAATACAGTTTTATAGCTAAGATTATCTGTGACAGTTTCACTTGATTAACTTTTTTGTTTGTTATAAAATTATTTACAAAATAAGTAAAAACCAGTTTTTTGCTTGAAATCTAACGTTTCTAGACTCCGTTTGTCAAGCGATTTTAATTCCTATTACCTACGATATAAGGTATACCAAGAATATACACATTTTTGGCAAAAGCTCTGTAGCTCACGATTAGAATGAAGCTGCTAACTGTAATGAATAATTAGTTCTGTAAATTTAAAATTTATACCGGTCGGTGGCCGAGTTGACATTGCGCTTGGGTCCCACTCAGGCGTAGTGTGTTCAATTCCTCGGCTGGCTAAGTCCTCCATCACAACACAAGCAACATTTTCAGCTTACTGTGGTGGTAGTAGGAGATTTTCAAATATTGTTGGGTTATTCGTAACCCGAGAATGTTTCTACCTTTAAAAATATATATATGGAAAATTCTCTGTAAATTTCATTACGCCAGAGCTCGGAAGTTTTAACTGCTTTAGAATCCAACTCTTCTTTATCGTGCAGATTGTATTATAGCTTTCATGCTTATGTTATATCCAACGCGTCTTGTTCACAAAATAATGTTACTAGCTACTCAGATCGGTCACCAAACAAGGGTAAAGCCATTTCAAGCAACGTTTTGATTCTGATTGGTGGTCTCTCACCAGGGTGATAGTCAAAGTATCTACCACACTGGAACGTATCGCAAAGACACTGCGTATATATTTTTTTATAATTAATAAATTGTGAAATAACACAAATCGATCAATTTAAAATTTCTTGTGCACGCCGGGATTTGAACCCGCGACCTTCGGATTCGTAGCCGAGGATTGTAACCACTTGACCACGGAAGCCGTTGTTGGTCAGTTTTGAATATTTATTCGTTCAATGCTTTTATGAATAAATTGGTTATTATTAATTTGTTTTTGTAAGGTAAGGCGATAACAATGTATCAACATACGAAAACAATAACACGTGCTTGTTATCTTTACAGGATATATCCTCATAACATACGAGTATAGAATAAACAACACAACTCACAATGTTGTAATTATAAAGTATCTATTTTGCATATAATGTATAATTGCATAATAGACGCATTACATGTTTATAATATCATCATACAATAATGTTTCATTTATGAATATAAGACAAGTAGGCATTTATCCTACATTTCGGATTTGTTCTGAACATTCCATAATACAGACCTTGGTTGTATGTATAAATTACAATATAAATCTTACATTACCGGCTTGAACTGATGAAAAAACGCGTTATTGGTTGAAAAGAGTAGTTATTCACGTTTTATTTTTTTAAATATTACCTCCACCCAGGAGGTCCTGATATAAATAATTTCCTTCAGTGTCTCTGTCATCTTTGAGGATGTGGAGGATCTGTTTGAGTTTGTAGAAGGCAGGAAACATAAGAGGCCGGAAAATCATCCCACAGCCAAGCTGTTGAACTCAAGAACGAGTCGTGGAAACGACCCGTTCTCATGTGATAAATGTCAAATGTGTACAAAAAAATTGACGTGTTTCTCGACTTATTTCATACTTATTATTTTTGGATTTCGACATTCGTAATGTTTACATGGTTTTAACACACGTACGCCTCAGGGATTTTATTTATACCGCATTCAGTCTCTTTCCGTCCCTGATCAGATCCATGCCTCTCTGCCATACGTCCAAAGAAGTTGCTCAGAGAGACACAAAGTAAAAATTAAACTAACCAACTAACCATCACGCCGTTTCTCCCCGGGGGTAGGCAGTGAGGTTACACCGTCACACAACTCTGTCTTGCTCCAAACTTCTTTCTTCATTCGCATTCATACTTCGTCTCACACATACTCTTCTGTTATTCTCTTGGCAAGGCCCTAATTAATTATTTGATTCACTTGATCATGCCATGTCTTTTTCTCGGGCGTTCACTACTTCTTAACTACCATTCAATTCAGCGTCGTAATATATTCTTACACTGCTTTCTTCCTTAATCCGCTCCACATGTCCAAACCATAAAGCGGCCGCTACACTACTCGCTTCGACGCTTCGACGAAGTCCTCGACGAAGTTCGAAGTGCGTGCCCACACACTCGTGTACTTCGCGAGTAACTCAGTCCAACCAGTGATTGGTTTATTTATGCCGTGACGCTTCGAGTCCTTTGACTCGGGCGCATTTACCGACAACAATCGGAAGTCTTGCGAAGCGAAGCGAAGATGCCCGAAGCGAAGCGAAGTTCGTGCCCACACTATCGTATTCGGTCAACTTCGATCAACTTCGCGAGTAGTGTAGCTGGGCTATTACGCTTACATCAGCCCTTCAATCTTTCCGGATCTCCAAATGGTTTTACCACACGTGCGCCTCAGGGATCTCATTTATACGGCATTCAGTCTGACATGACTGATGAATTAATGATCGTTATGCAATTCTTGTCTCCACGCACCGATATCGTTAGTGCTTTGACCCTCGGTAAAAAATGATAGTGTTTATAATGAATCAAACGTAATTGAGCCAAGTCATAATAAATTATAACTTGCACTCGGTTAAAATACGTTTTCATTATAAATAATAAGTTAATCAGTATGAGTGGGTTGTTCGTTGAATGAAAACTGTGTTATCTATCTATAACTGTGACTAACTTTGTTTTTATACAAATCTACAGTTTTATTTCGAGATTTGCACAGACATAGGAATTAATAGACGAGAAGATAATGGCGAGGGGTAAAATCAACTGTTGAAGAACGAAGGGGGTTAAGCTGACTGTGATTCGTCAATAAATCAATCTGACAGTAAATAGGCATCTCGCATTATAATATCACCATTTAGTTCTTAAAAGTAAAATCTGCTTTTGAATGAATAGACATTTTTACATGGGAGCGCAAATTACTCGCCACGTTATGAACTAATTTGCGAAGTCCAAATTCGGCAAAGTAAATTTCTTCTGTTTGCAGAGTCGTAGTTAGTTTCAGAGTATTTAGTTAAGACACTTTTACAAATGTTTCATAATTTACTTACCCCAGTAAACAACGATGAGCACACTTGAGAATCGCTACATTGTGATGTGATAGTATATGTTTCTAAAACTGATCCATATAATACGGTGTGAATAAGCTTAAAATAAAGTAAAATAATGCTTACTTATGGAATGTAATACGACAATTGGGTTTATTCTCTTTTTCACATCTATTTTTACAAGTTTTCATATCACAAGTCAACATTTTGCCGTGTTATTTCGTAAAATGAACCGATGATGCCTCGACCATAGTTCGCACAAGAATGATGACGTCACGTTTTCAAATTTCACTTGAGGCCATACGCGAGCCCAGCCGGCTCCAATGGAACCGGTATGGGGAGTGGGGATAATACGCTTTTAATCACTTAGGGCAGGTCTACTAATATTCATATGTCTATGGAGATTTGTGATATTTTGCACACTTGCCTTTTAAAACAAGAGGAACGTCACGGTCTAGTTGAGATTTCTAAAAACCACCTCATCCCCCTTTACCACTTCAGTAGAATACTCCTCGATGCAATTTTGCACACTTTACGTTCAAAATAAGAGGAAAATTCGTGTCTACATCTGATTTACAAATTTTATACGTAAAGCCCGGCAACGCCCGGGACGTTAGCTAGTGTAATATGAAATATACATTTTTGAGTATAAAATCGGGGATATCAATCAGTTAAGAGGAAGCTACAAGCCAAAAATGTGTATATTTTTGGTGTACCTTATATTGTAGGTAATAGGCATTAAAATCGCTTGACAAACGGAGTCTAGAATCGTTCGATTTCAAGCACAAAACTGGTTTTTATTTATTTTGTAAATAATTTTATAAGAAAGCAAAAAAGTTAATCGAGTGAAACTGTCACAGATAATCTTAGCTATAATACTGTATGTTTTTAAAGTTGTTTCCTTTACGCGTTCATACATTTCTCTTGAAGAAAAATATTTTTTAGTGTTGTACATTTATATTTTTTATTGAGTAATTAATTATTTTATTTGTATTCTACTCAAGCGAAACGATAGGAAAACCTTCAATTTATCTAAAGCAATGTTTTTGGTATTCATAATGTACATCAATTCGTTATAAAGATTAATCAAAATAGTGATTTAGCATTAAGCTTCGCCTTAACGATCTCCGTAGTCGAAGGACATGGGTATCGACTGTGAATCCGGAGGTTGCGGGTTAAAATCCCGGCGTGCGCAAGTAAATTTTATTTAATAAATTTGTGCTGTTTCGCAATGACATCATTAAAAATAATATTATAATATATTTGCAACACGTTCCAGAGTGGAAGATGTCTCAGTATCGCCCTGATGAAAGACTATCATTTAGAATCGAAGCGTTACTTGAAATGGCTTTGGTGACCAGATCTGAATAGCCAGGTACTTCCTAACCTCTTCTCCATCTCCTCCCCTAGCTTTACAACATATCCCAATTGGGGGTGCAATAGTCCAACTGGCTCCGGAAAGTTTGGAGCGCTATTCACAAATAAAACACAAACGTCTAATTAGTTATGTAGTGAATTCTGTAGTTAGTCCTTTGTCCGCCTTCATACAACTAAGTGTGTCACGCTTTACTTTGAACACCATTGTAAAAAGTAGGTGAAACACCTCTTACCCCAGATTCTTCATTGAATTTGAGCAGAGGTTCCCAACCTTTTTGGGCCCATTGCCTAATTTTTAAGTTCATTTTTATAACGCCTTCCTCCTCTCATTCGTATAACTCATTCAAAACATCTCTCACAGCGTGTACAAAGAAAGCGCCGCAGGCTAAATTTTTGCTAGGCCGGTTGACTCTATTTTCGTAATAACTTATTTTTGTAAATTTACCTGTTTTTACCAGAAAATGTGTTTATACAGGGTGTCCGGGGGTAAAGTGCACAAACTTAAGGTAAGTGATTCTACGTGATGGTAGAAGTAAAAAAAAACATAAATAATGCACTTTTTTACAGTTATAAACTCAATGTTTGCAAATGTCGGAATGACAAGCTAAAATAAAATAATATACTATTAAGATACATTATGTACATGCCAAATGAATAAAATGTAGTTTAGTATGCTAAGAGCATTTTTTAAGGTTCAAAATATGTACCATAAAAACGAGGCAGTGATGTGAGTTCCTAGCAAATCCGCTACGGATTCGCTACTGGCATTCCAAAGGTTAAATAGTCCACTGTTAGGCGATATTGCCCATCGGGAATCACTGATTAAGACCGAATTTTTTAATTCAATTTTAAATCCATGTCTTTTTTGCCTCGTCTGAAATCAAAGGCGTGTCTGTCTTGTGATCAAATCAAGCAATCTTACCCCCGGGCTACAAATGCCGTTCTAATCAATGTATGATTTACAACCACTGAAGAGATACCTATAGAAGTGTGTTGGGAGCGTGTACATTGTATATAGGCCTTGCACACCTCCCTGCAATCGGAAGCAATATCGGACCAGTGGTGGGGAGCACCTTAAGGCGATGCCATACGTAGTAATGCAAAATCATGTGTTTTTGGTTTGAAAATTTGGTCGCCTAGAAATGCTTCAGATGCTTTAATTTAATACTGCGAGTAGAATACATCTTGACTTTTGAAATAATCGAGTATTTTTTGGATAAGTCTTTTTATAAGCCCAGAAAAAAATAATGTAAAGGCCTATGAAAACTGCTTTAAAGTTCAAAAACTCCTACTTACGAACCCATTTTCGGTTATGATTTTATTGTATAATGTGGCAAATTATGTTATTTATAAAATGATCGAAAAAAAATTTAATATTAATGCCCGAACATCCACAAAATAAAATAAAAGGCACTTTTTGGCCATGTTTTTTTCTCGCATAAATCAAAACAGGCGGATGGTGTTAAGCGGGAATTTAAACCTTATCGCCATCTACGTAAGGGTTGTTATTGATAGCGGCTCAATTTAAAATATTACACGACGTAGTGCATCGCCTTAAATCACTTCCTTGATCACCACTTGAGCAGACAAATCTGCCAAACTCCGAAATCGGGACGGGCAACCCCACGATATCAGTTATAATTTAAGATATCGATATAACCACCTGCATGTGTCTAAAATTAGAGCGATTCATCAACCAGTTTTTCACACAATTATTCCTTTTTTACATTACTGCACGCAAGGAAACGCCAGGGCCATTCCTATTGCCATTATAAGTGTTGGCGCCATCTTGATCGACGAGCGTTTTACTGTACGATCAGTTTCGCACTACGGCAGGGGCGGGTGTGTAGAGAAGACGCCATTTTTACCTCAACCATCACTCTCCCTAAATCGCCTCCGATTGCAGGGAGGTGTGTAAGGCCTTTTATTACTCTCGGTGAAATTTATAAAGTATTTCCAAATGTCGAAATTACGTCGGATCTAGACAAAATAATATAATGTCATCAAATATTTCGAATTGTCATTCAATTTCAAATAGATTCGTTGTTTTTGAACGTATGACAAAATGATATACTGCTTTTGAAAGACAGCATATACGAGGAAACTAATACTGTAAATAGAGTTTGTTTTGCTGGAGTCAGTGCACTATTTGTGAAATATGTCTAACCGTTAACTAACCATTGAAAAACTCACATTGGAACTTTTTAAATCCCCCATACTTACCGTAACCTACCACACTGTTTTAGATTGAATATCTTCCTTTATCGTTATTTTAATTTCATTGACATTCCTCATCGCTCGATTAATCACCGAAGACCATACTGATAAAAGTAGACAATTTACGCAAATTTCGGCTAGAAGAATGTATAAAATTATCAGCGTCTAATAAACGAACTAGTTCCAAGCGTAGCAAGGATTAAGCGGCCGAATTAGCTCGCTTAAATTTAAGCCAGGATTTACATACTTAGGGAGCATAAGCCCTTATGCACATTACGCTATATTATATGTATTATATGTTGGGCTGACCCCCACGCTATAATTTTCTTCAGGAGAGGGGTCTGATCAATTGGGGGACTGCCGCGGAATATCATTTCTTTGTATGGGAGCTGTCACTTGATAGATAACAGCCGCATATTACGGCGCTCCGTAAATTGGTAGGAGAGGAGGTCGCATACATTTAGAATATAGGCCTGGCCAGCAGATCACAGCGCATATTGTCGCCACGCCCACACTTATAACACATCATATTTTTATGTGTGACTGGTTAATCTAGGTAATCAGGTAATCTGTCACCCCCATAGACATATGAATATTAGTAGACCTGCCCTAAGTGATTAAAAGTGTATTATTCCCCACTCCCTATACCGGTTCCATTGGAGCCGGCTGGGCTCGCGTATGGCTTCCCGTGAATCTTGAGAATGTGACGTCATCATTCTTGTTCGAACTAGCGTCGAGCTATGGTCGAGGCATTTTACGAAATAACACGGCAAAATGGTGGCTTAGCTATGAAAACTTGTAAAAATATATGTGAAAAAGAGAATAAACCCAATTGTCGTATTACATTCCATATGTAAGCATTATTTTAAGCGTAATTACATCGTATAATATGGATCAGTTTGTAGAAACATATACTATCACATCGAGATATATCTGTACGCATCGTTGGTTACTGGGAACTAAATTATGAACACTTATAAAAGTGTCTTAGCTAAATACGTAAACAAAATATTCGACTCTGAAAATAGAAGAAATTTTTTTTTGCCGAATTTGGACTTCGCAAATTTGTTCATAACGTGGCGAGTAATTTGCGCTCCCATGTAAAAATATCTATTCATTCAAAAGCAGATTTTACTTTTAAGAACTAAATGGTGATATTATAATGCGAGATGCCTATATACTGTCAGATTGATTTATTGACGAATCACAGTCAGCTTTACCCCCTTCGTTCTTCAACAGTTGATTTTACCCCTCACCTTTAATTTCTAGTCTATATATTCATATGTCTGTGGTCACCCCCTTAAAGAGCAACTGATGTACTGGCCCATAAGAGTTTACTTTCAAATTGGAGTACCAATACCTAGATCACACTTCTAGGGTTTTTCTTTTCAGTGGATTTGCGTATAACATGGATTAACTTGCCCCGTCTATCATTCTTCGGACAGATACGCCCCATCGGAGTAGTTGGGTAGCGTCAATTATATTTTATCCATTGACTGATGAATATACCCGGTTAAACCCGAATTTGTGAAATACACATTGCTGCTTTTTTATTGAAGCTTGATTTGCACAAAAAAAATTGACGCCATTATGTTTTACGACACTCAAAAGAGTAACTGCGAAATAAATTACTGTGTTTAATTGACTAGATGTCTGTTAATGTGAAAGTACAGTTGTTGCTATTGTATTTCAATGATCTCGTGTAAATAACGCATCTAGTGCGCCTAATTGCAGAGGCAATTTAAATCCACAAAATACCACATTCACATAAATAAGGACGTCGGGGCTAAGCTTAATAGTTCTTGGCATCCGGTACTAGACGGCTACACCAAAACTAAACGCAGAAAACCACATTAAGATGATTAATGCTTGTAACACGGTATTACTGCACTGCTCAGATGATGGACACTGTAACGCTGTCCGAAACGTTGGCTAAAGAAAGAGGAAGCACAAAACGGCATAATAACCCAAAAAATAATCTTGATAATTTTAAAATATCAAATCATACCAAATTAATATTAAAAAATACTAATTTTGTTTGTGACTCTGTTTGTAACAAAGAACTCTAGAACCTTTACTTTGAATTTAAGTTTCATTTTCATAATCGAAGTGTTTTTTGAGTTCAATAAAGTACCTACCCATAATATTTTTTATTTTATTTTATATTATAGAAACAATCAGTACATGATTTACAGAGATGAAACAATATACAGGAATAAGATACTTCATGTTGTGTACCTATGATATGTTTCCTTGTCTGCTAAGTGGTATGTTTATTCCTTAATTACAAGGTGACGTGTGTAGTATATAGGTGTGTGTGTGTGACGTGTGTAATATATGTGTAAGTGTTTGTGTGCGTGTGTGTGTGTCTGTAAGTAAGCGCATTGAACAGTTTAAATTATTGACATGATGCCACGTTTGAATTTGGGCAGGGAATCCGAAAAAATGTTGGAGTTAAGACAAATATTATTAAGAGCTCGGTTAATTGGCGAATTAGATGCTGCTTACTTATATTATAGATATAATACTTTTAACAGAAAATTATTTTAATTGCCATTTTTTAAATTGGAACTGATTTGTGGGGAATTCAGACTATCATATTTAGATGAGATACGACGTGAAAAATTGGTTTAAATTTTGTTCATCTGTCGAATCCGGTCACCGCGCACTACCATTCGCGTGTTAATAGTGGAACACGTTTTGACTAGATATTATAGTACGCAATAGCGCCTCTATGATTATCCCGTGATTCTTCACGGATCTGCGCTAGTGTATTAATAAAATTATAATTTACATTTAATTGAACAATGTCATTGATAACATTCAATGTCTGGGTTTGGTTTTATCGAAAGTAGCGGCTAACAAAGGGTTTGTACTCAGCGTCGTGTTGTAATAATAATCATTGTGATTGCCTATCGCTGGATGCTGTATGTACGGTCTGGACTGGACCACCGGTGTCGATGGAACCGAGCTATCCAAACCTGACAGCGGAAGGTTTTTGACTTTATTTGTTACGGTAACAAATGCGAACGAAGCTCGTAATATCTTGATAATAATATATATCTTGGTACATATTCTCCCTTACTAATAAAAACTGTTTCTAATTTTACGCAACTAATAAAACAACCATTTTTGTATCGTAAACGGTTAGTTTATCGGTTGTGTAGAATTCATAAGATATTTATTTGTAATCCGCATTAATGCCAAGCTTAATGCCAAATCACTATTTTGATTAATCTTTATAACGAATTGGCGTACATTATGAATACCAAAAAAATGCATTAGATAAATTGAAGGTTTTCCTATCGTTTCGTTTGAGTAGAATACAAATAAAATAATAAATTACTCAATAAAAAATATAAATGTAAAACACAAAAAAAATATTTTTTCAATAGAACTGTATAAACGCATAAAGGAAAAATTAAAAAAAATTACAGTATTATAGCTAAGATTATCTGTGACAGTTTCACTTAATTAACTTTTTAAAAATGAATTAATTAATTAATTTTGTAAATAAAATTATTTACAAAATAAAAAGAAATCGAAAGTTTCTACAACCTACAATATAAGGTATACCAAGAATATTACACACCTTTTTGGCTTGTAGCTTCTCTTAAGTTATAACTGTATTCATAAAGTGTCTCTGGCGATGTGACTTTGTCTTTTATATAAATTTACAGTTTGATTCCGATATTGATGAAATTTTGCACACTTGTCCTTCAAAACAAGAAGAAGGTAACTGATATTTCGAAAAACCACTTCCAATCCTTTTCCCACCCCTTGGAGCAGAATTTTGATACTTGCAAAATTAATGTCCACGATTTCATCGCATCTTCGTATCTTTCACGTATTTTTGTGAATAAATATTTTAAGTAATACTTTATTACTTATTACTATAAAGTCCTGTTCTTCAAAATTCGGTTCATACTAGGACAATTGATCCCGGAGCTCGGACATTTTCTAAAAAATGTAGATAAACCTATCATCCTATGTTCGTCTCAACCTTTATTCAATCCACATTTAATTGTATCAATTTCAATGGGAACGGTAATACGTGGGATTTGTAATACTATTTAAATAATAAATCCATTACCAAACGCTGCGACTAAATTCCACCTATGTTATCAAAAGTCACACCTTTTACTTTAGAAATCTCCGTTGTAAAGGCGACAGACACAATGTACACATTCATTTCAGATCAGGCCGTTGAATAGATTTTTGGACGGAAGATTTTATTTTGTTGTTAAGGTAATAATTCTAGATAATCCCACCGATAAATATTCCGAAGGTTCGTAGGCGACAGTTGCTGTAAATTCTGTTTATTCGTTTTTTTTATTATTGTAATAAAAATATTGTATTCTGTATGCGTTATCAAATTACAGATGGGCAGTTATTTTACTACTACACGCAGAGAAATGATCCTGTTAAAAAAGTGATAGCATGCCAATTTCCTGATAAAATATTAGTCATTCAGAATATATCGAAACATGTGATCTTTTCCTAGTAAATATCATGACGGAATTCGACAATATCAGTATTTGTATGAACACGTGTTCCGCCGTCCTCACAAAACATTCGCTTTTAACTGATACATTGTTAGGAACTCGTCAATTCATTCATTAAAGGCGTGCAATAATTTTACCAGATTTTTTGATAAATTAACAGTATTTTATATAGTTTTCTCCGTGTAGTCTGAATTCTCGACAAATCAGTTCCAATTTTGAAAACGGCAATTAAAATTATTTTCTGTGAAAAATATTACATGAAGAAACTTTGTAGCATGTCTGAATTCTCTGAAAAGCGCTCCCAGTTTTGAATATGTCACTTAAATTCAAAGCAAATCCGAAATCAAGAATTCATTGGACCGATGTTACGGATAGATAGACAGTGTCACCTCCGGCATTCATTTTTTTTCGTATAAAGCTATCACTCTGGATTGACAAAATATTAAACGAAACAAATCGTTTGTTTTTAACCACTATTTTTTTAAATTTACCAACCGGTTTCGCTCAGCTCAACAATTTATTTAAACTAAACAAAAAACATAATGTGGGCATATTATATTATAGGTAAAGAAGGAGACGGAATAAAAAAATAGAACAACGGATTAGTGATGTATTTTTGTCAATTTAGGACGGGTTGTTTCGCAGAATTGAACAATTCATCAAATTTCACATTGTGAAACAACTGGTTTATAATGAAATAATAACAGAACTTGAATAGAATTTGAATTTTTCTAATACAGTGAAACAACCCGTCCTTAGTGGCTACCCCGATAAAGCTTAAGAAAAGCGAAACCGGTTGGTTAATACATTTAAATGAACTAATGGTTAAAAACAAAGTATTTGTTAAATTCATATTTTATTATAGACCGGGAGCCCACGACACATATAACCCTACGGCTGTTTTTTGTGGCCTTTTTTGAGGCTGTTATCCTAAGTATAAATCATAAATATGAATAAGCTCAAATTGTCAGACAGAAGAATTTTCACTGACTTGGTATTTCTATATAAAATTCTAAATGATTTAGTTGATAGTCCGGTATTGCTAGAATTGATAAGCTTTCGGATTCCGCAACGTAATACTAGAAGTCAGGATTTATTTCAGTGCAAAAATTCTGGGACTAACTACCATATGTATTCCTCTTTGCCCAGAATACTAATGGAGGGAAACAATTATACCAAGTCAGTGGACATCTTCGATTTATCTTTAAACAAATATAAAATGTTGTTAATGAAGTAATTCAGTTATGTACAATAAATAATGTATATTTCTTAATATTCTCATGTAAAAGCCCTGAAAAAGGGCGTTAATAAATAAATCAGTGTTTGAAGCTGCAAAAACTCTCGATCAGTGAGCTTTTGAAATTTACACTATGAGCTAGAAATTTATATTACCAATTTTTTTAATACATTCGTGCTTATTTCTTTGAAACCAAAGCAATAAAAAACTTTGATACGTAACTTTATCGATTCGTAAGTAGGGCGTTGCATAAATGAATAAAAACGTTCAGTGTAATTTTCCTAATATATGATTGTTTATTATCAGTAAGTACATATTTTTGATTATCATTATTATTTGTCTTTAGTATGTAGCAGAGGCACACTTTCGCTGCATTATCTATGTAAAATATCATACAAAACCGGTTTGTATTATTCGCCTGTATGTCTGGCATTTCGGTTTTGCCCCAAGCCAAACGTATGCATTATATAAATGTGATATAATTACACTGGAATGATGCGGTAATTGCTTACGAAGATTGCGGTACCTGTACGAATGTCGGGGGTACCAAATTCACTACGATTCATTATAGTAATTACTACTTGTTAGTATATTTATACCAATTTAGTATGGAGAATATCACAAATTTGAGGTACATGTGAGTATAAAAGGTCACAAGGCAGTTTTAATATTTTGTGACATGTCAAAAGATATTTCTGAACCGTTTATAAGTGATGTTGAAAATCTCGACGGGTCAATGCGATGCTGTTGATTGGCGTGTCATGATAGGCAGAAGTCCTCGCTTTCGGCGTATGAAAAAATGCATGGGATCTCCCATGAGTATACTTTTTAGACACATATAAGTTAACCTCTTTCAATATAAGTGGATTAAGTTTAGTTCCAGAGACCAGATTATAAAAATGTTTCCCTAAAAATATTTTTCGGTGTGCTTCTAAAATGTTGAAATCGAGCGTTCCTGTTAAGAGGAAGCTACAAACAAAAAATGTATATATTCTTGGTGTACCTTATATTGTAGGTAATAGGCATTGAAATCGATTGACAAACGGATTCTAGAAACGTTCGATTTCAAGCACAAAACTGGTTTTTATTTAATTTGTAAATAATTTTATAAGAAAGCAAAAAAATTAATCAAGTGAAACTGTCACAGATAATCTTAGCTATAATACTGTATTTTTTAAAGTTGTTTCCTTTACGCGTTCATACATTTCTATTGAAAAAAAAAAATTTAGTAGTTTACATTTATTGAGTAATTTATTATTTTATTTGTATTCTTCTCAAGCGAAACGATAGGAGAACCTTCAATTTATCTAAAGCATAGTTTTTGGTATTCGAAATGTGCACTAATTCGTTATAAATATTAATCAAAATAGTGATTTAGCATTAAGCTTTGCCTTAAGAACAATGATGGATATAGGAACCTGTATTCTCTCATATATAGATGCATAAACCTCTTTAATCTTATCTGATTTCTTCACAATGAATTTAACAGTAATTGATTTGATTCAAATTTAAAAATAAGTTAATCCTTTCTTCTCTCCATATAAAAACCCAATCGAGCATTAAATTGATTTATATTAGTAGCATCAATGACACGTTGAGGAAATAGCTTCCATGCATCCATTACTCTACTTGCAAAGAAGTGTTTCCTAGGATTGACAGAAAACGGTATTTCGATCACTTTGTTTCCATTAAGATTTCTTGACTATCAGGTCAAATATAATGTCCAGACACAACCTTGAGAGTCTCAACCCAGTCAACCCCTTCTCTTCTAATGTGTAGGGAGATTTTCAAATATGTATATATAATTAAAATAAAATATGTTATATATTTGCGGCACGTTCCTATTCCCATCCTATTCCTATATCACCCAGGTGATAAATTAATCCAGAATATAAAATTGCTTGAAATGGGTTTAGCCATGTTTGATGACCAGAACAGAATAGCTAGGTACTTACCAACCTTACTCTTCTCTATCTCCTCAGCCTCACAACGTACTCAAATTGTGAATTTGGGCATTGGCTCCGGACAGTTGATGTTCTCAGAAAAAAATTATAATAATTAATCTAGAGTCAAAATAATACCAAAACGGTTTCATGACATCCCCATGATTTATGTTCTTATTGAGTAGCATCTTATTGTATATCAAAATGGTCATGTTTCTTCTCGATGCGAATAGTTTTCTTTTTACATTTGATTCCTATTGCGTATTTTTCCATACAAGGATTGATGGATCTTGAAGGATTATTTTATATGGTCCTGATCGTCTTGAGAAAAACGATACTAGTTCATCGACTACAATCAGAACCAGTTAGTAGCCGTATGATACAAAGTTATTAGTCTGTTAGCTTAGTCCTTCATCGTTGCACAAGCAACATGTTATTTCCCACTATAATTAAAATATAATCAGTTTATTCGTAATCTCGGAACGTTTGTCTTCATGTTAAAGTTTTTTTCGCCTGTTTAATCCCTGGGCAATTTTGGGAGACGTTCACAGACAACAAACAAAGAGTCATTTTGAGCGTGACACGGTTTCATAAAATTTGAAGTCTCATTTTCTATTACGGTGAAATATATGATTTTAGCAGTTTTAAAGTGAGAGCGCTTTCATTTTGAATTCAAAATAAAAAAGAAAAAAAACAAATTTAAGAACTTTACCTGTATATGAAAGAGTCTTACATCTGTTTTCAAGATCAGTATATTATGTATTTTGAAATACGTTCAAAAACAGCGAATTTATTTGAAATCGAATGTAATGTGAAAATATTTTCAACACAATCTGCATTCCGATGGTTCTCATATGAGACGCACATTGCAAAATGTCTGAGGTTTTAAGGGAAGTATGAATATAATGATCGTGAAAAGCAAAGATAAAGTTTGCATATGGGGATAGGTACGAAAAAATGCATCGTGTAAAACGCCCATTATTCCTTGACAGTTAAATGGATTGGAAGTTCATAGCTCCTTGATGATAACCAACACCTGATAGGAGAATGCTTCAAATGAAAAAGATTGCTTTTGAAGGAAAATACCAAAAAGTGGTTTATTGACCTATGAGTCGGGCCATGTCAAGAGTCTCAATAATGTAAAAGTATGTATGAGAAGATGTATGAATCCGAATGAGGCAAGGAGTGTGTGTCAAGACCGAGTTGTTTGGCGGTTCGTCCTCTCTGCCTACCCCTGCGGGGAAATGGCGTGATGGTTGGTCGGTTTTTTGACCTACAAATAATTTCAGACACGAAAAATCAGCGAGTCTACGATTCACCGCTCACGAGATTTAACTGCTTCGTACAGACGGATTATCTGCTTATAGTTAAGATTAAATATAATAATTATGCTTAATACGTCACGTGTCAACAATAAATAGCCAGTGCAGACATCACAGGAACGTGCCAACAGCATAAATAAAAATGACCGGCGCCATTGGCAATATATTTATTTATTTAGTAGTGTCAATAAGGATAATCGCTTGATTTTAATAATATCTCACACAGAATACCAAATTTTATTCTCAAACATGCTGTGTATCTTCTCTCGAATCTCACAAGAATCCCAACTGTTTCAAATAGTCTGGAACCAGTGATACTATGACATCCCCAATAACCGTGGCATGTTGTGATTTGTGAGATTCGGATCTGATCAACATCGCTAAAGCCGTTTCAATCCTGAATCTTCCAACAGTGCGATGCTGAAAAAATCTACCACTCTGGGACTTAGTATTGTTAATAAATTTTGAACTAACACAAATTGATCAAATAAAATTTATTTGCACGAGCCAGGAATTGAACCCGCGACTTCCACTCAGTGACATTTCAACACACCTTTAAAAAGTGATTTAAAATCATTAAAAACGGTGAACAAAATAACATGTGAACCTAACCACCTCACTTTATATTATACTACAGGGTTTTCCAATAAGAGTTGTTATTTTGAATAGCCCGCTATTTCGGTAGATGTTACTTTTGAAGCTGTCATTTTTTGACATTGACAAGTAGAAACTACGCCATTAATAAAAAATGGAACGATACACGCTTCAACAACCCATTGAAATTAATGAAATTTACTTGAGTGAATCAAATGCAAATCATCTTGAGTGATGAGGCCCATTTCCACCTCGGTGGCTTCGTAAACAAGCAAAATTGTCGCATCTGGGGCTCGGAAAACCCATGAGTAATTGTTGAAAAGCCTCTCTATCCTCAACGTGTGACTGTTTGGTGCGGTTTATGGTCCGGCGGAGTCATTGAACCTTGCTTTTTCGAAAATGAGGCTGGAGCAACAGTTACGGTGAATGGATTGCGCTATCGAGAGATGATTAATGATTTTTCATGGCCGGAATTGGATGGTATTGATCTGGACAACGTTGACTTTCAACAAGACGGCGCTACGTGCCACACAAGCAACGAAACCATTGATCTTTTACGATTGAATATCAAAATAGCACCTCTTATTGGAAAACCCTGTAGTTATCCTCTGTTAGTTGGGTTCGCCATCATTGCGCAAGCCACATTTTCCGCTTATAATGATGGCATCAGGTGGATTTTCAAGATTCTGAGATGTTTTGTAACCCGGAAAAGTTGCTTTCTAAATAAAAAATGTTTTTTTTTAAACAATTTTATCAAAATAACAAAAATTTTATTAATCCATCAGTAATACCTATTCACCCAATTGAACGGTTCAAATGCAAGATTTTTTTGCAGTGGTACCTACGGTTTATTTGAATTCATTATGGAAGTGTGTATTTTGCCCATTTCTGCCCTTCCGTCTTCTGAGTCCACCACTGTCCCCTGGATCTTACCACCTCCCCCATTTGGAATTACTTCTAACATGATAGTGCCATGTCTTCCTGGGGTAACCAATACTTGCCAGTTGAAATGCCAAACGGTCTAGTTAAGACTCCGTAGTAAGCGTTATAAGATGGTTTGAAAGGGAGATATGTAAATACGAATGTTGGAGGAAAATTGTGAAAATATTTAACAAAACACGACTCGTTTTTTTTTAAAAATATTTTCAGCCAAAATTTCTCGATAAATGCTTAAGTTGCATTTAAAGATACACTGTGAATTTGTTCATACCTATAACAAAACAAAACGTGTTTTTAATAATTTTCGGGGCTTTGCGATTTTTTTGCTATCGAGGGAATTTCACATAAATACCGTTTCGACTTTACATAATAATATGTATAGATAGGTTCAATGATAACTGAACACAGTGACAATTCAACACACCTTTAAAAAGTGATATAAAGTCATTAGAAACGATGAAAAAAAAAATTAAACCTAACCTAACCTACTTAACCCAGTTAATAAAGTTTTTGTTTCATCACTTTCCATGACTTTATATAACTTTTTATAAGTGTGATGAATTATCATTTTGATGATTTATCCGGTCACCGTATAGATATTATCTTCAAAAAATAACATGTTTTTTTAGAAACTTATAATGTTATAAATCGGTAGAAATTCGAAATGCGGGGGTCAAAAAAAGAGCTTTACCACGCTCAGTTAATAATAATAATAATATATGTATGCCAAACAATTAAGCAATAATATAATTAGTCGAGTGAAATATCAATACAAATTGAAAATATCTCCCGAGTAAAAATAAATGCCGCCAACGGGAATTGAACCCGTGCCTTCTGATGTCCGGTCAGGTGTTCTGAACCACTGAGCTATGTCGGCTTATTTCCAACCCGCCAAATAATTCAATATGTACTAGTACCTCAATCAACAATTACTACTATTTAAATTTTATTTTTTTTCACCTGTAAACAACCAACTTTATTGTATTGATATTTCACTCGACTAGTTATTGCTTATAATTATTTGTTATCCTTTACGCTATGCATAAAACCTTGTCTTATAAGCGTTAGTTTATCATTAAAAATAATATATGTACGATTTTTATAGCGCCGTTTTGTTGAAAATCACCTCAAGCGCGCTGAAAACTAGTTCTAACTAGACAGAATTAGTTTTTGAGAATTGCTTCAATTTGACCTAAAAAGTTAGTAGGTGATGAACGAAATGATAGAAGTATCCGATTACATCAATTTATATAAGCCTGTTGTATTTTTACAGTTGGTTGCTATTGTTGTTTTCGAAGTAGGAACCGGTAGTGAAAACGTTAAAAATAATTAAAGTTGGTAATGGACCATGACTAATTTATTATTATTGTGTACTCCTGTTGAACGCGTCAAAAACGTTTCAACTTGAAACATATTCACCCAATCTTATTTTTTATAATACTAATTATTTTATCTCATTTTTGTTTCTCAAAATTGCTTAAATTTTCCTGAGATTTGAACTGAAAAATGTGGAACAAAGTTCACAAATCATTACAGAAATGATGTTGTCAACTGAACGTAATCATTTGAAATATGAAGCTGTGTAAATAATGATCCCATTGCTCACCATTTCTTCCGTACCTTTCATTTTCTCACGGTTTGTGTTGATTACAGGTTTTTTAAACTTTTGAGGAGATATTTAGTTTTGTTGTGTTTGAATTTTCATGGGTTAACGTTTTACCTTGAAATGTTACCTTAGTTATATTACCTAGTAGGAAATCATTTTATTAATTATTATTTGTATGCAAGAGTGGTAGGTGGTTAGGTAGGTACTTTAAATTTCGCCCTAGTTCTTTAAGATCACCGTTCAGAATCAAAACGTTACCAAATAAAAAACATAAAATAATTAGTACTCGACTAGCAAGCAGGAGGTTAATTTTATTTGATTAATTTGTGTTATTTCAGGATTTAGTGTTATTTTAAATGATCATTCGTCTGTCACTTCTGAACACAACACTGATCCCTAGATTCCTACCCACCCCTCATACCCTTTTCATTCCCATAACTTCCTCTCCCTCATTTCCTCAAAAATACCCTCCAAACAGCATCATCAAAGATGACATTATGATGAAATTATTTCCGTAAGGGCCTACTGTGTGGGTTAATGTAATTCTACATTCAAATCATGTTCGGGTGTCATTTATGTCAAACGAGTTGTCGATGCGATTGCAACTCGTGTAGCTTCCAGCACTGTCAGTAGCGTGCAACTGATGTAAAACACGTAGTCGACGCGTCGAATCGTGTTCGAACTCTAGCAAAATAGTATGCCAGATACTCACGAGCGAAGCGTATGCTACGCGCACAACACTCGAGTCGCTTCTAAGTATCTTCGTGTGCGAATGGCCTTAAAGGTATTGTAAAAAAGACACCAGACAGTAGCTAACTTGCGAGATTTCTTTTTTACGTTTATGGTGCTAGTATTACCAACTCTTTTCCAGTTATATTATGGCTATACCAGGTTCTACGTTTTTCTTGTACTTGCATCAGTATAGCCTACGGAAGCTGCCGTTCAACACATCGAGTTGTCGTCAATACAACTTTGATTAAAACTTCGTTTCAATGATTTCTAGAACTGTTTTACGTTGCGTTTTATTTCTGATTACTTTGATTAAACGCCGCTGTTTTAATTAAAAAAATTAATCAAGCGTAATGGTGATGTTATTTGACCTCTATTGGTATAAAATCCAAATATATAATGATTAATGATAATAAAATTTTTCGGTTGTGAAAAATTGACTATTTTATGTTGATCGGTTTATCGGTAGAGCGATACAGTAGCGAATGTACGTCAACAGAACCTTAACCCCTGGGGTATCTTGAGTTTTGTAGTCAAGTTAGTTAAAAAAATTATAATACAGGGTTTTCCAATAAGAGGTGTTATTTTGAATAAACCGCTATTTCGGTAAATGTTACTTTTGAAGCTGTAATTTTTTGACATTTGACAAGTAGAAACTACGCCATTAATAAAAATGGAACGATACACGCTTCAACAACGCATTGAAATTCACTTGAGTGATGCGGCCCATTTCCACCTCGGTGGCTTCGTCAACAAGCAAAATTGTCGCATCTGGGGTTCGGAAAACCCAAGAGTTATTGTTGAAGAGCCTCTCTATCCTCAACGTGTGACTGTTTGGTGCGGTTTATGGTCCGGCGGAGTCATTGGAGCATACTTTTTCGAAAATGAGGTGGAGCAACAGTTACGGTGAATGGATTGCGCTATCGAGAGATGATTAATGATTTTTTTAAGGCCAGAATTGGATGGTATTGATCTGGACAACGTTTACTTTCAACAAGACGGCTCTACGTGCCACACAAGCAACGAAACCATTGATCTTTTACGATTGAATATCAAAATAACTCCTCTTATTGGACAACCCTGTATTGTATTATGTGTAAATCCGTCCATTTTATTTAGCTGTATTATAAAATATCTGTAATTTCCGTTATTTATTTAGAAATATTCCCGGTTAAGATGATTTTTCAATAGCTTCTTTTGATCGTATCCCAAAATGATATACTATTTTTCAAAGCAGGTGAAAGACTCTTTCAGTTTGTAATTTAATTACAAACCAACACATGCGATGAAAAATATTTTTATTATTTAATTTTTTTTACGATCATTCCTACCGATTATTTTTTCTTTAAATTGTAAAAATACCACTTTACGCGAATAGCGGCTTTTCTATGTTAAACTTTTAAATGCTAATTTATATCTCATAGTAATACAAAAGAAGATAGAACGAGTTTTATGAATCCGTATCCGCTTGTGCCGTAAAGTATATAAGGATACTATTGATGTAATGTGTACTAAAAAAACACAAAAAGACCTTAAGGGTTAATATAATCCATTAGTTGTACCTAATTATTTACGTATTTAATAGACTAGTAACCGTCAATTCATGAGAAAATCGTGCATTCAAATAATAGCCCTGAGGGAGTTCAAGAAGATTATCCTTGACATACAAATAGTATTTGCATTCCACAGTAAGGAACATGTTTATTATTATATTTATTATTAGTGCTAATAACGCTGTTTAGCGTACTCTTAAAAAATCGTGAAATCAGGCTTTATTTGTCAAATGAAATTTCAAATACAGAATTAAAATAATTTTCTTGTAAAAAAAATATTATATGATAAGTAGGTGCTTTATCGCTTTTCTGAATTCTTTTCATATAAATTCTAATTTTGAAAATGTAACTTAATTTTTTTTAATCCGAATTCACTGTACCTGAATTACAATCGCTCACAGACAGACCCGCAACCGAAATAAGGATGGGTTTTTTTCACAGAATTTGAACAATTCATCAAATTTCAACGTTCATTTTCGGGTTCTGTGAAAGTCCTATTCGAGTTCTGGTATTATATAATTATAGGCTAGTTGCTTAACAGAACTTGAAAAAATATTTCACAGAACTTGAAAATTAACTTTTAAAGTTGAAGAAACGTTCGAATTCTCTGAAACGACCCGTACTTAGTATTTTTTAATTATTTTTGGGCGCTGTTTGTGTGAGATTACTTCTTACATCTTGCCTTGGTATATTTTACTCCTTTCTGAATATGACAGTTTATTTTTGTCTATCTGTTCCATCCACAACTACTATGTGAGTGGAATTCATTTTTGAATTACGCAGCCGTTAGTATTATTTTCTGAATAATTTGAAACCTGTACAAGAAGCTACCAAGCCAGCTTGACCCAGTCACGATGGTGACTTTAAGCAGTGAATGTCAACACTTAACTTAAGGCGATATAAGGCTCTAATGCCGCGGTTTACCTCGACGACTATATTTTAATTATTTCTGATGTACGCTTTACTAAAATCTCAAATGTATCTAGAGGGATCTCTACGGATGTAAGTTATTTATATTTAAGATAAATAAAAACAGGACCTTACCATTAACATTTATTAAATGTAAAACGGTTTGAAAAAAATCAGTTTTTTTTCTATTAGGAGGATATTAGTAACTTCCTGAGGGATCCCTCTAGAAACATTTTAGGTTTTAGTAATACGTTCGTCAGAAATCATTAAAATAAGATTTTCGAGGCCTGCTAAGGCAAAGTCGACCGTAGATCAGTCCATTACGCCGAGCCGCGCACCAAATATTATTTTTACACGACCTTGTCGCTTATGTCGTTAAGATTCCCACTTTATTTTATAAATTTTATAGAGAAAATTCAACTGCTGGTCTGTCCAATACACCGGGGCGTCGCATATTTGTGTGTGTGTACGGCTGCTTCACTTACGTCGTTAAGATTCTGGCTATGTTTTAGGGTAATGTGGCATCTTAAAGTAGATAATGTTTGTTTAGCAATGACGTTGTTTGTTAACCTATTTTCTATTTACGCAGTTTGTGGTTTTCCGTCGTAAAGTCTCCAAGGAATGCATTCAAAACCGTTGAAACTCTTCATTCAAACGACATACACAACATAAAATGATGTTTTAAGCTGAGCGGTAACCATAGAGTTGGATATATACAGAGTGTTACGTTTTTAAATTACCAGTGATATTTTGAGTAAATAAACGTTGGTGAAATTTTGTCCTCCGGTAATATTTATGTTGTTTTTCAACTAAAAAAAACTAAAAAATCTCAATTTTGTTTTGAAAAAAATATATCAAATTGTCACGGAGATCAAAATTTCATTAAGGCGACACAAGAGTAAAAACAAAGGTTTGCTCGAGGCATTTTAATTAATTCCGACGAATTTGTAACGATAAAATATGTGTATTTTAGACCGATCCCTACGGATATAAGTTATTTATATTTATGATTAAAAACAGTACCTTACCATTAAAATATTTTAAGGAAAACGGTTAGAAAATTTTATAACAGGTTTTCTACTATAAAATTAGTCGTAAGTACCAAATTTTATTTTTCTAGGTGATGAATTACTTAGTAACTTCCCCAGGTCTAGAAACATCTAAGATTTTAGTAATACGTTCATCAGAAATAATTAAAATAAACCCCACGAAAGATCAAATTTCTAGGCCTGCTAGACTTAATTCTACTAGGCCAAATTCGACCGTAGGTCCGTTAATTACGCCGGGCCGAGCGCCTAATATGTAGGGTTAATCTAAAATGGGGTAAATCTCCAAAATATAGTGGAAATCTTAACGACATAAGTGAAAAAGTCGTGTTAAAAAATATTCGGCGCTCGGTCCGGCGTAATGAACGGACCTACGGTCGAATTTGGTCGAGCAGGCCTAGAATTTTGATCTTGGGGTTTATTTTAATTATTTCTGATGAACGTATTACTATAAATCTCATCCTATGATATCTTTGGGGATGCTGTGGAGGGTATTTAAGGAAAGAAAGGATAACAAGTTTTGTATAGGAAAAGGGTATGAGGGGTTATTAGGAATCCATGGGTCAGTACTTCCAGGAGTGACGTGTGAATCCATCCCTCCCACTGCGATGCAAGGCAATGTCTCCCCCAACCGGCATCACCCGATGGTGCCTGACACCTGTCACGCATCTGGTGGGCAGGTGCATCCGCCCTCAAGACCTGAGCAAACCTCAACCCGTGAACCCGGGCACCCCTGCTAAGTCACCAAACGTAGCGAATCACTTGGGGCGACCTATGCCTCCATACAATAATCAGTAGATATTGGACTAGAGTCGGGGCGAGCGGTTAATCGGCTATATGACGAGTGAAGACAGGTGAAAGGATTTATTTTCAGTTTGTTTTGATCAAAATTGTCACCGGTGACCAAAATCTCATTAACATTTTTACTTCAAATAATTTCAGGTACTTTGAGCTCTTAGGAAGGTCTTAATCAAATTTCAGAGTTTATTTGCAAGTTCTGTGAAAGTCCTATTCTAGTTCTGTTATTATATCATTATAGTCCCGAAAGCCCTTCTGGGCGGAAGGAGAGAGGCTCCTCCGATTTCCTGTCACCCCAGAAGATAGGTGGAAACTTGAGTGGCAAACGGCCAACGTGGGAAATGCCCATCTCATACAGGACCCCACCGAGAGACAGCCGGGTTCTCATTGCCTCGCAAAACGTGGTCCGACATCAGTAGGTTAAGGTGCTCCCATAGCCGCCGTGCCCACATGATGCACAGATGGAGCCTTAAAGAGTCGGCGAATATGTGGTCAACGAATGCCCGCTCCACTCATTCCCCGGCGGGATTGATGAGGTTCACATGGCGACGCCTGAGGCCCTAGAACGGCTCGCAGATAAAGATGTTCCCCTCTGACCCCCCCACCATACGAAAGAAGAAGAAGGCCAATTGCTTCACAGAACTTGAAAATTAACTTTGAAATGTGAAGAATTGTTCAAATTCTGTAAATCAACCCGCCCTCAGTGTGATATCTAATAATACACATCCACAAAGTATGTCTGAAGGTGACATTTCACATTATTTTTATTACAAAAATGAAAACATTAAAAACCCAAATTGGATGCATACTTTGTAGTAGGATACGTCAATCAGACATCGACTAACGAGTTGTCTAATGATGAAAAAATCTATGCAAATCGAATATCCCATATCAATAATAATAATTCTTATGGCTTGTTACCACATCGATATGCTTTGCATACTGAAGCCAAAAATATAAACGGTACGACATTGCCATGGCCTGTGACCATATTTACAGTAGTTCATTGTTACAAGAATGCTTTGGTCCCCTGCCTAATCGTTGTGCTAATTAACATGTGCTTAATCTTTGCTGAAATTTGAAAGCTCCCGACGTTATGACAACTAGACAACTTTACGCTAAATCCGCCAAATCCAATTTCAATGTTCCCTTACGATCCCAATCCTTAATAAGTACAACCTTAATATCCCGTTAGAATACACCACCCATGGACAAAGATAGGCACTTTAAGACGAAGCTTAAGGCGATGCCATACGTAGTAATGCAAAAACATGTGTTTTTGGTTTGAAAATTTGGTCGTTTAGAAATGTTTCAGTTGCTTTAATTAAACACTGCGAGTAGAATACATCTTGACCTTTGAAATAATCGAGTATTATTTTATATAAGTCTTTTTATAAGCCCAGAAAAAAATTATGTATAGGCCTATGAAAACTGCTTTAAAGTTCAAAAACTCCTACTTACGAACCCATTTTCGGTTATGATTTTATTGTATAATGTGGCAAATTAAGTTATTTATAAAATGATAGGAAAAAAATTAAATATTTATGTCTGAACATCCACAAAATTAAATAAAATACACTTTTTGGCCATGTTTTTTTCTTGCATAAATCAAAACAGGCGGATCGTGTTAAGCGGGAATTTAAACCTTATCGCCATCTCCGTAAGGGTTGTTATTGATAGCGGCTCAATTTAAAATATTACACGACGTAGTGCATCGCCTTAAAACAAATGTTGTATGATATTTGAGTGTCAGCAATTCTAGCCAAGTTATCTGTGTTTTACTGTGCTGAGATCAATATAAATGATATAATATAAAAAAATACTTACTAATTATTATAATGCTTATGATCATAATGTACGATAGTAATTGTTTTATTTTTAACAATTTTTAACAGTTCTAGGTATTTTTGCATTATTTGTTTTTGATATTATTTGGTTTTCACAGATCTAGGTATTTATCCTCAATATTATTTGTTTTCATGTTTCACGGAGGTAGAACGATCTAATTTTCGTTTTGATTTTTGAATAAGATGTCTCATTTTTAATGTCTTCAGGTAATGCGTTAAATAATTCCGGAATTTTATGTATTTTTGTTCTATCTCCGTATACATTTTGCGATATTTTAATAATAAACATTTGTGCTTCTCTATGCCTAGTAGGGTAGTTATGGTTTAAAGGTTTTTTGTATTCTGTGTTCCAGAATTCATCTAGCGTTAGTTGGTAATCTACCCTACTATGTATAGAGAGCACATTAGACAAAACAACAGTAACGCAATGGTTAGTTATGTGTGTACTTATTGTGCAATAATTTTACTGCAGCTGTAAAAATATGCATTCTTGTTCTTTCGCAATCGGTGCATTCACTGTATACTGGATATATCACGCTTGCATTCTAGGTTAGGTTAGGTTATTCACTCTTGCGCTGGGAATGTAGAATTGACGTTACATTGTTCATAAAGTCATTCGTCTAACCGCAAAAATAAACTACATCTAATGTAACATCTGTAGTTGAGGTTTATGTCTGGCTGTTTTTTAGTAATCGGAAAAATAAACTTTAAAATATTCCGCAAAGTCCAGTGGAAAATGACCTTACTTCGGCCACACTTTTTTCGGTTTATCTATTCAGTGGTTTTGAAAAGTGTATATTAATCAGATAGTTGCGGTTTCGGTTCGTCGCATATCCTTATAAAACCAAAATTAGTTCAGCTAAGCGAAGTCCTGATAAATTCAAATGTCCGCGTAAAATCCACAAGGAAGTTTGGACTTCAGTTATCTATCATCGACTCGACGATTAAGCTATAATCGTACAAGTCATTGTCATCAATATTCAAAGCACACATTGTCCTGATACAATCTTATTGACTTCTGAACGACGGATTTGCATGTCAGCTGACAGAGTGACAGGAATGGGTCACGCGTTCTTGACAGTTGGGAGGGACGTTCAATTTTATGTCGACAATAATAAATATTTATATTTTTTTTATGATTGCAAAGCTCTGAATCCCCGAATATATTTGTAACCTAGGACTAGAACTGGGATATCAACATTTATAAATTTACAAATAACCAAAAAACGTTTTTTTTTCGTCATGTTTTGGCATGTATTAAAAAAGAAAGCAATATTTTACGTACGTTCTAAAAGCTTTTTTGTCCATTGTTTCAAAACATAGCTAACGTACCGTTTTTTCGATTATTTTTAAAATTAAACAAAACGAAAACATTACAAGAAATAAATTGTACAGCGCCCTTGAGGTGATTTTTCACAAAAACGGCGCTCTAAAAATTATCCAATTATTATTATTATTATTATAACTTTCGTTTTTCCCAAAAAATGCGAAACGATTTTCCCAAATACAACATTAAACTTTAAAAAACTTATTTACGTACGCCGGGTTACGAACGTTGTACGGCACCTATTTAATATTAAAAACATCGAAAAACAGGTTTTTTTCTGTCTGATCTATACAATTTTTTAAATACAAAACAGCACTATAAGTACGGGGGTAACCGGATAAATCATCACAATGATAATTCATAACATCTTTAAAAAGTTATATAAAGTGATGAAACAAAAACTTTATTAACTGGGTTATGTAGGTTACGTTTCAAATGACTTTATATCACTTTTTAAAAGTGTGTTGAATTGTCACTGTGTTGAGTTATCATGGAACCAAGTACGGAATGTTTCACAGAATTTGAACAATTCATCAAATACAAAAGTTAATAATACTCAAGTTCGGTGAGTGTTATATTCAAGTGCTGTTATTATTTTATCATGGGCCGGTTATTTTACCATACTCGGATAATAACAGAACATGGACTTTGGACTTTCACGGAACATTAATTTTAAAATTATGAATTCTGTTAAACAACCCGTCCAAGTATCATTATAATTAATATCCTAAATGTGTGAATGTGTCGAACACCCCTCATTATGCAGATTTCCGTAGGACTGACTACACGTGGTGCAATCCTTAGTAAATATTTGACACTTCTTACGTCATACTCGGTATTGATTGCCACTGTTAAAACAAATGGGTCGTTGGCTAATTATATCTTCATAAATAATAATTATAAACATAGGTAAATACTTACCTTATTCTGACGATTATTAATTAAAAAAATATGCTTGAGTTTAGTATTTATCTACTCGTTGATTTTCTGAGTAAATTTTTTGTTCAGGTGTTTCTATTTTCCTACGTATTTATAATATCACCAATTTTTTTTAAATAATAACACAATAATCATGTTGAAATATGCCGTCAACTATTGAAATTATAACTTCATTATTCTCATGCTGTAATTTTTGAGTTATAGATAAGAAGAAAAACGAAAATATCTTAAATCTTTTCAAGCTTCTCTCTAATATGACTTTTTTTACGGATTAAAACAATTTTAACTTTTTTTTTATAAATGAATAGAACGGTTTCATCTTATGACGGGTATCTTCAGACTAGTAATAGATTTAGTTCAAATTGTACCAGTCTTAAGGCCCCTAGTAAGTGTTCAAATATGATATGAAATGAATTTTAGAGGGAGAACGCTAATATTAAAAAACAAATTAAGCGGAATTGGTGAAAATATTTAGTAAAACACGACTCGTTTGACATAGAGCAAAAATTCTTTCGACAAATGCTTTAATTGCATTTAAAGATACACTGTGAATTTTTTTCATGCATATAACATATTAAATAACAGAACAAAACGTTTTTTTAATAATTTTCAGAGCTTACTCTGCGATTTTTTTGCTTTGTAAATCGGTAGAATTTGGGAATGCTGGGGCTTAACTGGTCCGTAGCAGAAATTTATAAATATGTTTTAATCCATAAAAAGTCATATGAAAATAGAAATCCTCCATGAAATAAAGTTTTTAAGATTAGAAATAAGCATATAAAAAGTTTCATTCTAGTCGCATCTTAACAATATGGAAGATAATCTGTTTTTCTGAACAGGCATAACTCTCAGACGGCAAAATTCCTAACAGAAAATGCTGTGAAATTTACGCAGCACATTTTCAAGGTCAAGACAGCTTATTTTCATAGTCTATGGAAGAAAATAAAACAAAATAAACGTAGTAAATCTATATAAACAATTGGATATATTTAGTCAATACAATTAGTTTTGGAATGTGTGTCATTAAGTTTGTACTCATCGAAGGTAATATAAACTGTCCATATTATTAACCTTCGAAATTCCGTCGAAGGTCAAAACTGGCAAAATCTATTCTTCTATATTTCTTCTCTAATACAGGGTGTATCGGCAAGTACCCGACAAACTTTAAACAGCTATTCCTCAGCACATTTGGAGTAAAAAATGTTATGGGCGCTTTGCTGTCCGGTAACATTTTTTTTCCATTAAAAACAAAAAATAAATCCACACTCCGTCACTGACATTTGCATTGTATCTCGTGTTCAGCAGCTGTTATTAGCAAGTGTGTCAAAAAGTGTCCTCGCTCTTTCGTACACACTAAATAATAATAGCTAAAAATGAGACGAATGGTGCCGTGCCATTTCGTTGTGATTGTAAAAGCGCGCCAACGTAGGTACCTTCGTACATTATTCAACGAAACTCGAAAAAAATATTGCCAGATGGGTTTTCAAACTTTGACAAAGGATAAAACATTGGTGACATGTGGTGAAAATATGAATAGTAAATTTTTTATTAAAAAAAAATGTTACCGGACAGCAAAGTGCCCATAACATTTTTTACTCCAAATGTGCTAAGGAATAGCTGGTTAAAGTTTGTCGGGTACGTGCCGATACACCCTATAGTATACTCGTAAAATAAAGTCGTTATCCGCGTCTGTCTGTTTGTGCGCTTAGTTCTTTTAAACTACGCAACGGATTTTGATTGGGTTTTCTGTAACATTTAGAAAATTTTCCGGAAGGTTTATATATAAATATAATACATGAACATTATTTATAGAAAGTAGAGAAATGTCGATGTTTTCGAATCAAGTCGTAACAAAAATATTTTCGGACGCTTACATCGCTGACGCTGGCTAAACCTTATGAGATACATCAAAATAATGTACTACGGAATTGTATATCTTAAAAAGGTCTACAGAAAAGTAACAGATCGTATGTCTATCTCCTAAGGATAACCCCCAGCAACGATGGGTACATGTCAGATTATCTTTGATTTTTGTTTTGATGAAATTTTGCACACTTGACCTTTAACACAGGAAGGTCAGTGACCTTCATCTGACTGGTCTACGTCTGATATCGAGAATATAGCTTGGGCAACGCCAGAGACTTTCGCCAGACTAATCTATTTATGTAAATAAGAGGAATGTTTGTGACGATTTTTTTTTAATACAAACTGCAATTTTATTCCGAGATTGATCAAATTTTGCACACTTGATCTTCAAAACAAGAGGACTGTCACTGTCTACTTTAGAACCCACCTTCACTCCCATTTCCCACCTCTTATAGTGGATTTTTGATACTGCGCAAGTTCAAAATTATATAAAAATTACTGTGTACATTTAGAAAAACTCTGTACAAGGCCCGGGGCAACGTCGGGGACCTCGTCTAGTATTAGATAATATTATATTATAATATGTACCTATCTATCTACTCCATTGCAGAGACGTTGACAACCTATTTCGTCATAATTTTAGATTGTGTTTTCTAAGACATTCGCCTGATGGCAAAGTCGTACTTGGAGATTTCAACTGACGGTAAAATGATGATGGTATTGCATTGCGCGGTGGTGCTCTTGAGACGGTGAACGCCAATACTACCTTTTTTTACGTCAGCTGTTGAGAGAGGATTAAACTCGCTGTTAGAGTCATGGTTTTTTCCGTTTAAGTTTTTTCTTTCCCGGAACACTGTCATTCTCGACGTACATAAGTTTCCTTAAAATAAAACAGTTTCTTCATGTTTCTTAAGAAATAACTTTTGTACGCCGTATTAAATGCCGCCCAAGTAATAAATTAAATGTTTTAAGGTTTTAGACACTTCTTAGTATGGCTAAATGGGTTTTCCTCAAGTGACTTCATGAAGTCATCACTTGTGTGGAGGGCCGTCAAAATCTACTTGCTCTTATAGGTAATTTTAGTTTCTTACTAGCTTTGGCGTACGTAGTAATGCAAAATCATATGTTTTTGGTTTGAAAATTTGGTCGCCTAGAAATGCTCTAATTAAATACTGCGAGTAGAATACATCTTGGCCTTTAAAATAATCGAGTATTTTTTAAATAAGTCTTTTTATAAGCCCAGAAAAAAATAATGTAAAGGCCTATGAAAACTGCTTTAAAGTTCAAAATCTCCTACTTACGAACCCATTTTCGGTTATGATTTTATTGTATAATGTGGAAAATTAAGTTATTTAGAAAATGATCGGAAAAAAAAAATATTTATGCCTGAACATCCACAAAATAAAATAAAAGGCACTTTTTGGCCATGTTTTTTTCTTGCATAAATCAAAACAGGCGGATGGTGTTAACCGGGAATTTAAACCTTATCTCCATCTACGTAAGGGTTGTTATTGATAGCGGCTCAATTTAAAATATTACACGACGTAGTGCATCGCCTTATGAGGAAGCTACAAGCCAAAAATGTGTATATTCTTGGTATACCTTATATTGTAGGTAATAGGCAATCGCTTGACAAATGGAGTCTAGAAACGTTCGATTTCAAGCACAACTGGTTTTTATTTATTTTGTAAATAATTTTATAATCAAGCAAAAAAGTTAATCAAGTGAAACTGTCACAGATAATCTTAGCTATTATATTGTATTTTTTTAAGTTGTTTCCTTTACGCGTTCATACATTTCTATTGAAAAAAAAAATTTTTAGTAATTTATTATTTTATTTGTATTCTACTCAAGCGAAACGATATGAAAACCTTCAATTTATCTAAAGCATATTTTTGGTATTCATAATGTACACCAATTCGTTATAAAGATTAATCAAAATAGTGATTTAGCAAAGCTTCGCCTTAAGAAGGTAACTGTCTACATGTGATTTCGAAAAATCACCTCACCTCTCACCTCCCTTTACCAACCGTTCAAAATGAGAGGAAAATTACTCTCTACAGTCTCTACGTCTGATTTCGAAAAAAGTCCATCTAGAGCCAGGGTAACGACGAGGACTTCAGCTATAGCGCTATAAAAATTAGCCAACTATTATTAAATATTTTTACAAAACCCATTCCTAACCGATTTAGTACAAGATGTCAGTAACGCCCGAGGAAGACACGGCACGATCAAGTGAATCAGATACTGGAGTCGAGCCATGTCAAGAGTCAGAATAATAGAAGAGTAATGCATGAATGTGAAAGTATGTCAAGACTAGAGTTGTTTAGCGGTTCGTCCTCTGCCTACCCCTGCGGAGAAACGGTCTAATGGATAGTTAGTTAGTTGACCATTTTATTTGCGATGTTTTAAAATTAATGAAGAATATTAAATAGAATTCTGTGTGATTCACAGTCGATAAAATGCCATGAGGTGAATTAAGATACTAATGATGATAAAAAAGTCTAAGGTGAATGGCTTCTCAAAGAGGGAATATTTTGAGACGTCCTTGAAGGTAGGGGGCAATGCTCTGGTTTATGCAAAATAATAAATTACAAAATGTATGGATTCTGTTAAAAGTAAATACAAAATTTATTTGATTAGAATGTCTGTTTGGTATGAAAAAATGTTTGATATATTTTAATTTCCAGCTGATGAATAACCCCACAATATTATTTGAATTCCTCCAACCACGGACATTATAAGTGGAAAATATTGCTTGTGCAATGATGGATCATATGCAGGACATAGGCATAGAGATACGGTCTTAGAAAAGTATTCACAAAGTTTTTTTTAAATATTCGATGAAATTTCGCCGGGACATTTCTTATTGTAACGAAGTGATTATTTATGGTAAAAAGTCGTCGTAAACTAGAAAATGGCTTTCCGGAGAAAGTTTAACATTTTATAATAGAATACTTAATTAAACTGTTAACTTGTAACATAATGTTATTGCCATTCGAAAAATTGCCAATGTTAATAAAAACCAAAGAAAATTATTTTAGCTTGGTTGAATTATTATCTAAAATATATCACTTTCTAGGTGATTGTTCCCTGATATTTACTGATCCCCTTGGCTGGGAGACCTGTCGGTCTTCGTACCCCTATGTAGCGGTATTTATTTTATAGAACAACAAGGTTACATTTACAAATTTACGGGCAACTTAGACTTAAACTTATCTGGCGTAGATAAAATATTTTTGGGGCAATATGATTTCATTAGCGTTACAGGAATACAAGGTTCCATCTGTCAATTGGGTAAAACCGATAAAATAATTAATAAAATTACAGATATAAAAAAAGGAAATATGCAGAACATATTTATAGTAATTGAATTATCTTTACATTTAATAACATTGTATACAAAACATTAAAATAATCTGATAGAATCCTATTTTTATAAATCTATTTGAATTTCACTTTTGTTTTCAGTAATGAATGAATGACTGCAAATCTGCAAGTTTTTTGTCGTAATATTTTGGAATTTTTCTACATCTGTATTTTAATAAATCTATGGATAAGTCGATTATTCCGATAACAGTGTCCATTTAAAACAAGCGTTATTTTTATCACAAAACTGTGACAACCACATCCTGTGCTTGGTTATTTAGCAAAACACACATTTCTTAACCATAATGTCATCTTCGAACAATACCTATTCTTTGATGTGATAACCGCACAAGAGTTAACTGCTTACAACTGCCCGGATCCAGTGGGATCCCTGTGGCATCCTCAGTGGGATCCAGTAGGATCACACACAGATCATAACTATAATGTCATCTTTAAACAATACCTATTTTATGATGTGATAACCGCAAAAAGTTAACTGCTTATAACTGCCAGGATCCAATAGGATCCTGTGGAATCCTCAGTGGGATCCAGTGGGATATAATTTCATCTTCGAACAATACCTATTTTTTGATGAGATAACCGCACAAGAGTTAACTGCTTACAACTGCCCGGATCCCTGTGGCATCCTCAGTGGGATCCAGTGGGATCACACACAGATCATAACTATAATGTCTTAAACCAAGGCTGCCCAACCTTTTTAACAGTTGGGCCAAATTGACGATTTTGAATCACTGGCGGGCCACTGAATACCTGACGGTTCCCATTTCCATGGGGGGGGGGTTGTTAGAGAATTTCTATAAAACATAATTCCTCGCAAAAAAAATTCAAAATGAGTGCTCCCCACCAAATATTTGAATTCCATGGGGGGGGGGGGGTGGCTACAAGATTCCATTTCGGACGCAAAAGATACTATATCAAAAACCGGTGTATTTTTGTTAAAAAGTAAGTTCAACAGGTTAGATTTTTTCGTCGCTGATTCTCGGTCTGAGTAGCTCAAATAGCGATAAATCGCCTTCCTTGGCAACACTGGTGACCGCGCGCAAGCAGCATTGTTTGTTTTACCGCAGGCCCGCGACACTTTTTCAAATTGGCGGATTGGCGGGTTTTTTGAAAATGGTTCACGCGGGCCACTTATAATTCGTTCGCGGGACACATTATGGCCCGCGGGCCTGGGGTTGGGCAGCCTTGTCTTAAACAATACCTATTTTTTGATGTGATAACCGCACAAAAGTTAACTGCTTACCGGTCCAGTGGGATCCAGCACATATAATACTATAATGTCATCTTTAACAATACCTATTTTTTGATGTGATAACCGCACAGAAGGTAACTGCTTACAACTGCCCGGTTCCAGTGGGATCCCTAAGGCTTCCCCAATTGAAATATGTTTTGGAGTAAGGGAGTATGGCAGGGAAGGAGTTAGTAAAGAGGAAGTTTGGGAAGTACCTGGCTCTTCTATTCAGATCTGGTCTCCAAACATGGCTAGAGACGTTTTAAGCAATGTTTAGTTTCTGAATGAATTAGCTACTCTTTATACAATAATCAGTCATCCCGGTAAAATAATGTATCAACACCATTTTGTACAATAGGTACTCAACTGTTTGTAATCATTGTTGTCGCCGGAGTAGGCGAACTTTCTTTATAATTGCCGTAAATATCCGCTTCCGGATCTGTTATTATTTTTTGTGAATGACTTTTTTCAAAGATAACCCTATCGCAGGAAATAGGTGCGATGCTAATTTAGCCATCCTGTTATTGTGTAGAATCTAATTTTGCCTAGATTGTTTGTGAAGTCAAAGTTTTCCCAACTTATTGGCACACCAATCTGTACGAATTCACACAGTTTCTCTCCAACGCCCAAATTCCAGGATCTCGATTCTCGACGAAGTCGTTCCACTCGAACAACGAGTGGAACGACCCACTCGTTGTTCGAGTGGAACGACTTTTGACGTTTGGCGTATGTAAGTGTGTACCTTCGACGAGACTCAAGAATAAGAACGTCGACCAATGTATGTACTTTCGACGGAGATTGCGAGTGGCCTGGTTTGGAGAATCGATACCCTAGAACGCTGTCAATTTGTCGATTATTAATAATCTTTCAATTTTGCTTTCAATACCAATTTCTCTGCGATGGCGTCTTGATAGATTTCAGATGACGCACAGTGGGCTGAAAATCACCTTTCATAGACATAGAGACTTGAATTTTCAAGGGTATTTTGTTTGGCTAGAAATGGATTCTGCTGATCATTACTATGCTATAAAATTTCGTATAAAGCAATTGCGTGTACAAATGAAGGAGTAATCATTTTTTTAAGAAAAATTTGTATGGCACTGACATCAAAGACAGTTTTGTAGGTAGACCCCTGTGATCCTAAACCTCCTAATTTGGGATCGAAATTTGTTGCGATTGCGATTTCACTGGATTTTGTCATTGAGACGGTTCGAAAGAACAAGTTCTTGATGTCTGTGAATCTATTTGTAGAATAGCCACCATGATATAATACGGATAGCATTATTGCAATGTCATATCGTGTCATGGTATTACAATTATTTGATTTGAAGCATTTGACACGTTGTTTTAGAAACATCTGTTACGATGGTATTTTGATAAAGTGTTGCGTCTTATATTTATCCATTTTTTTCTCTCTTCCTTGTCCTAAATTCATCGCATAATATATTGCATTTTTTTCTTCTACTTTTCCTAACCCTACACGTTAACTACTTTATTGAAATAACTTCCTTCAACTTAGTAGGTAGGTACCCATTATTCAAGCAACAGTAACATTTCTTACCTTTTTACTTTAATAACACCAGGACCCTAGCTTACCAAAATTCTCCGATTCCGAGACTTCACAATCTCGGAAACAAATATTCTGATCTGGGTAATATACTATTTCATTTGAAAACCAATCAGTATAAATGCTGTATATTCTATCACTTTTATTTTTCTAGACACAAATAGACCTATGTACCCATATAACTTCTCCGCTTCTACTATTTTGTTTTGTTGAATCTTTTAAACTCAATTATATGCGTGAGGATTCATTTTTGCGTTATGTTTACATTCTTCTTTATTGTATTAATTTTTAAGTGTTTTTACTCTGATACAAAATGCTTGTATTTTTTTTAAAGAAAAGCCCACTAGGGCGTGTAATAAATAAATCAATAACAGTATTGTTCTTTTAATATACATAATATTACTTTGTGTTATTATTATTTTGTAAAATTATTAACCTCGACGCTGGTTAGTTATAGTGAGGTTAGTAATTAAAATGTAAACAATGATACCGCATGTAAAGAAAAAAAAATTGTAGACTTTGTACGAGTTTCAACACAATAAAAAAGTTTCATATTGAATAATTTAATTATATGGACAGTTAAATTTAATGTCATCAAATAATATTCCCGCTTGGCATTCAATTTCAAATGATTTGCTGGTTTTTGAACGTATCGCAAAATGAAATACTGCTTTTGAAAGCAGATGAAAGATTATGTCAGTTTTTTAATATTACAAACATAGCTTAGTTGTAGTGATTTATTTTTGGGGTATTATGCCGTGTTGCGCTACCTTCTACTTTAGCTAACGTTTCGGACAGCATTACAGTGTTCATCATCAGGGTATCATTACACACCTACCCTGCGATTACTTTGGCTTTGAAATCTTAAATCATATCAAGCATAGCAAACGTTTAAAAAATCGCTTACCGATGGTTTTTTTGTAAACTTTATTAGTTAGACAAAAGCCTGTGACAGACCACGCTATAATCGTTGCGTAATGTGTCACCTACCTTATACAGTTTACTGTCACTTCACTCTTTGTTCGATTTATGTAAACCTTGCTCGGGTGAAATTTTTTTGTCGGTTTTATAGAATTATTTAAAATTATCTGTGGTAAATGTCAGACCATAATAGAAAATGCGATTTAACGAGTTTGATGGCTTGTCATTTGGTGACAGATATAATTTATCACTAAGTGACCCGAGTAGTTTCAAAATTAAAATGCCGTTGGAAAAGATATTGCACAACTTTCATGATGAAAAAAACGATTTCTTGTATACTTCAACCTTCATCTTTCGCATCGTCTTCCTCTCCCCACTCATGCCTTGTAACATACCTTAAGAGGAAGCTACAAGCCAAAAATGTTTATATTCTTGGTATACCTTATATCGTAGGTAATAGGCATTAAAATCGCTTGACAAACGGAGTCTAGAAACGTTCGATTTCAAGCAAAAAACTGTTTTTTTTTTAAAATTTATTTTGTAAGTGATTTTATAAGAAAGAAAAAAAGTTAATCAAGCGAAACTGTCACAGATAATCTTAGCTATAATACTGTATTTTTTAAAAGTTGTTTCCTTTACAGGTTCATACATTTCTATTGAAAAAATACTTTTTTTAGTAGTTTGCATTTATATTTGTTTTGGGTAATTAATTTTTTTATTTGTATTCTACTCAAGCGAAGCGATAGGAAAAACTTCAATTTATCTAAAGCATATTTTGGTATTCATAATGTACACCAATTCTCTATAAAGATTAATCAAAATAGTAATTTGGCATTAAGCTTCGCCTTAAATTATTGGTATGTCACAGTCGCGCTGGCTCCGGGCATAATATGTTACTTGTGCGGTTATAACGTGGAAAAAATACCACATTTTCAGCTGAACTAAGTTTGCTTCATTTTGTTTATAAACAAAATAGAACTGCACGAAGTCAAACAAAACATTAGTATAAACGTGTATATTGGTGAATTAATTAAACACACTTAACTGAGGAAATCCTGTATGTTACAACCATTAGCACTTTACTTTAAGAATTAACCTATTTGTATACTGTTTAAATTATTCAAGCCCTGTGTGCCTAGTTAAGTTCTCCATCATTCCACAAGCAATATTGTCAGCTTTCTATGATGGGAGTAGAACTACCTCCGGGTAAGGCTCTTGGCTACAAATCCGTAAGTCGCAGGTTAAATTCCTTGCTAGCGAAAATAAATAAAAATAATACAAGGTTTTCCAATAAGAGGTGTTAATAATAATAATAATAATAAAGTTAAAAAAAAAAAAATAATAATAATAACGAGCCGAACCCTCTGATATGAAAATATCTGGAGACGGTGAATTTTTTTTTTTTTTTTTTCCCATTTGATCTCTGGTGAGTTGACGTGTTGTTGTTCTTGTATTGTTTTGTATTATTTTGCTTATATAATGCACTTACATAATGTTGATTGATTAGATGATCATTTGTGGAAAAGTGAGTGGAAGGGTTAAGTTTTTCCTTTGGGGAAGATTTAACCCGGACAACTAAATCGGAAGTTTAAAATAAAAAAAAAAATAATAATAATAATAATAATAAGTAATATTCAAAAATCTGTTAGTGAAAAAATAAGAAAATACACAGATTTAGGAAATGAAATAAAAAGAATTTGGCATTCTCAGACTATAAAAATATTACCATTCGTTATTTCGGCTACTGGCATTATACCTAGCTCTCTAATTAAAAATTTAGGCGTATTAGATCTATCAAAAAATTTATATATAAAGATGCAAAAGTCGGTCATTTTGAATACATGTAGGATAACGAAAGATTTTTTAAATATTTATGTTGAGGGATCAGTAGGATTTATAGGCCCTGTTAGGAGTTCTACCGAGCCGAACCCTCTGATATGAAAATATCTGGAGACGGTGAATTTTTTTTTTCCCATTTGATATCTGGTGATTTGACGTGTTGTTGTTCTTGTATTGTTTTGTATTTATTTTACTTATATAATGCACTTACATAGTGTTGATTGACTAGCTGATCATTTGTGGAAAAGTGAGTGGAAGGGTTAAGTTTTTCCTTTGGGGAAGACTTAACCCGGACAACTAAATCGGAAGTTTTAAAAATAATACTTGGATGACTTGTATAGCGCCGTTTTTGTGCAAAAACACCTCAAGGGCGCTGTACAAACTTATAATACATTTCTACGGTGATCTATGTTATTACTTAACTATTTATGGAGAAAATATACAATACAATACTTACCTGGTAGGTCACTTGAGATTAACACTTAATTAACATTATCTAATTGTTTATTAGCGAAATTTAGATACAGGATTTAGGATTTAGGATATTGTTATTTTGAATAGCCCGCTATTTCGGTAGATGTTACTTTTGAAGCTGTCATTTTTTGACATTTGACAAGTAGAAACTACGCCATTAATAAAAATGGAACGATACACGCTTCAACAATGCATTGAAATTATTAAAATTCACTTGAGTGAATCAAATGCAAATCATCTTGAGTGATGAGGCCCATTTTCACCTCGGTGGCTTCGTCAACAAGCAAAATGGTCGCATCTGGGGCTCGGAAAACCCAAGAGTTATTGTTGAAAAGCCTCTCTATCCTCAACGTGTGACTGTTTGGTGCGGTTTATGGTCCGGCGGAGTCATTGGACCTTGCTTTTTCGAAAATGAGGCTGGAGCAACAGTTACGGTGAATGGATTGCGCTATCGAGAGATGATTAATGGTTTTTTATGGCCGGAATTGGATGGTATTGATCTGGACAACGTTTACTTTCAACAAGACGGCGCTACGTGCCACAAAAGCAACGAAACCATTGATCTTTTACGACTGAATATCAAAATAACACCTCTTATTGGAAAACCCTGTATATAGCCTATTTGTCGCACGTTTCAGATTGGTAGATACTTTCAGTATCGCCCTGAGGAAAAATCATCATTCAGAATTGAAAAGTTGCTTTTTTTTTTTTTAAAGAAAGACAAACATTCCCGGGTTACAACCTGACAATATTTGAAAATCTCCTACTACCACCACAGTAAGCTGAAAATGTTGCTTGTGTTGTGATGGAGGACTTAGCCAGCCGAGGAATTGAACACACTACGCCTGGGTGGGACCCAAGCGCGATGTCAACTCGGCCACCGACCGGTCAAATGTAATGCTTGTAATGGCTTTAGCCGTATTTGTTGACAGATTTGAATAGTCAGGTATTTCCCCGCCTTCATCTTCCCCTCCCCACTATCTACTGCCTCACAAAATCTCCCGATTGGGAATGCCATAGTCTCACTGGCTCCAAACGGACTTGTTCGACGGCCGGCATAGTCCAGTGGTAACGCATTGGACTGCCATTTCGAAGGTCGCGGGTTCGAACCCGGCGTGCGCAAATAAATTTTATTTGATTAATTTGTGTTATTTCACAATTAATTAAAATTAATTAATTAAAATAATATATAGTATATTTGCGGCACGTTCCAGAGTGGAAGATACTACCAGTATCGCCCTGGTGTAAGACCACCATTCAGAATTGAAACGTTGCTCCAAATGGCTTTAGCCGTGTTTAGTGACTAGATCTGAATAACCAGGTACTTCCCCACCTTCCTCTTTCCCTTCCCCACTTACCTTCAGCCTCACAACATCCCCTAATTGGGGATGCCATAGTCTCACTGGCTCCAGACGGGAGCAGTTGGGACTCTTGTGATGTATTCACTATAAAAAAAAATTAAAAAAAACGGTTGGTAGCAGTTGGGACTCTTGTGCAGTTTAAAACACTGGTTGAAAGTATAGTGACGTTGCATTTTATAGAAGTCGTTTTTTTCTATTAATTTTGCAGGTTACATAATGTAAGTATCTTTATGCAACTATGAATCAGCTAAATTTCTTACCCGGATTTGCCCGTGCTTTGTTCTCGGTTGATATATCTTTTCAGCTAACTAATGCTGACGATGTTTTTTTGCAAAAATAATTTCATCTAACACCACCTTTTATTATTTTTTTTGCCAGTACCACAAAAGCGTAATTTTTCTACCTTATTAACAATTTATAATACAGATAACCCATTCATTATCTGTAACATAAAGTCGGTCGCTTTTGACAACCTGTTGCGAATGGTTATACAAAATATACACGCATTAATTTAAAGCTAACCCTTTGACACCCTGTTTTCAATTTTAAAATTACTGTTTTAATTTTTTTATTTTTATTAAAGGTAAACTTATGTTTACAAAACAAGGTTTTTATGCAAAGCACAAAGGATAACAAATTGATGAAGGAGTGACAGATTACGCTATAAGTTCAAAGCGTTTTATATAAATCCATATTGCTCGCCATACAATCCCATACAGACCTGTCATACCTAAAAATATGCTGTGCTATAAGTGTGAACGTGGGCGACGATGTGCGCTGTGATCGGCTAGCCAGGCTATATTAGAAAATTATGCGACCCCTCTCCTACCTACGCCAGGAGAAGAGGTCACAACAATTTACGGATCACCGTAATTACGCGACTGTCATCTGTTCAAAATCCCATACAAATAAATGATATACCGCGGCAGCCTCCCAATTGATCTGACCCCCTCTCCTGATTAAGATTATTGCGTAGTGTGTCAGCCCAACATACGAGTATAATACGTACACGCCACACCCAATTTTTGCGCGCATAATATAGCTTAAGGCGAAGCACTACGTCGTGTAATATTTTAAATTGAGCCGCTATCAATAACAACCCTTACGAAGATGGCGATAAGGTTTAAATTCCCGCTTAACACCATCCGCCTGTTTTGATTTATGCAAGAAAAAAACATGCCCAAAAGTGTCTTTTATTTTATTTTGTGGATGTTCAGGCATAAATATATAATTTTTTTTCGATCATTTTATAAATAACTTAATTTGCCACATTATACGATAAAATCATAACCAAAAATGGGTTCTTAACTAGGAGATTTTGAACTTTAAAGCAGTTTTCATAGGCCTTATTTTACATTATTTTTTTCTGGGCTTATAAAAAGACTTATCTAAAAATTACTCGATTATTTCAAAGGCCAAGATGTATTCTACTCGCAGTATTTAATTAAAGCATCTGAAACATTTCTAGGCGACCAAATTTTTAAACCAAAAACACATGATTTTGCATTACTACGTATGGCATCGCCTTAATGTGTCTAAGGCCCAAAGAAACAGTAAATTGGGGTATATTATAAAGCAGAATGGAGTAGGGATGGGGAAGGGAATGGGGTAGAGGAAGGTTGGGAAGTACCTGTATAGTCAGATTTGTATTATTTATCAAACACGGTTAAAGCCATGTCAAGTAACGTTTCGGTTCAAAATGGTGGTCTTTCACCGGGGCAACACTGAGAGTATATCTGCAACTCTGGAAGTTACAATTGATAAAGTTATATTGGTCATAGAACACTCTTTTTAGGGTGAATTGCCTAATACAAAAAAAGATTTATTGGAAATGTAAAGGGTTGCCGGAAAGTCTCAATATATAATTATACCTAAGCAATATGGTTCCACCGCTGAGAGCTGCATTTTATACTGCCTTTCAGTTAGATTCATTTTGCACTTATGAGAAAGAGGGAGATGTCACAATGGCGGTACGCCCACTGAACAGATTGATAATCTCTAGAATTGTCATGTTTACCGTTTTCAAAAGGACGTCGGCTTACATAATATCGCCTTTGGACTCCTATGCCCCAAACAGGCCAATGCAATTATTGATTATCTGCTAAAAAAACGATGATTTTGATCAATTTCACCTAATTTAACTTCAATTAGCACTATTAATGTAATATTACACAACTTCTGACCCTGTACAAATCGTAAGTGCACTCCACTGATATTTTGGCTGGTCTGGAGCCCCAAAATTCTCGAAGAAAAAACCCTTGAATTTGTGCAGTAATAGGCGGTCCGATTGATAGATAACGGGATCCTTAACAAACGGTTTGCATTCTTTAGAGCACAGGAGTCAGGCGGAAATGCTGTTATTGTTCTACCGTTATTTCAATGGAAGATGCTCCGAGAAACTATCATCATTGATCCCTTCGGCACAGGTGGTGGTCTGAAAACATTTGTACACCGTTGACACTTGTCGCGTCATGAGAACGGGTCGTTTCTACGGATCGTTATTGAATTCAACAGCTTGGCCGTGGAATAATTTCCTGGCCTCTGTGTTTCCTCCCTACTTCAACATGGGTCTCTTCAAGACTAAAGAGACCCATGTTCAATTGTTCCTTTCCATAAAAAGACCCTCCATACAGCATACCGAAAGATGACATAGGCTCTGAGGGAAATTATTTTCCTCAGGTGTATAATTATTTTATTTGTAAACCAACTGAAGCCCCCGGCGTTGCTCGGGCTTTACGCAGACATTTTAGTAATCAGATTTATACAGTGACCTTCCTCTTGTTATGGATGTCAAGTGTGCAAAATTTCATCAAACTCGTAATTAAACTGTAGACTTCTATAAAAATCAAATCTACGCCGCCCGCCACACAGACTTAATTTTCGTACATACATCTTCTATACAGGGTGTATCGGCACGTACCCGACAAACTTTAACCAGCTATTCCTTACCACATTTGGAGTAAAAAATGTTATGGGCACTTTGCTGTCGGATAACATTTTTTTTATATTAAAAATTACTTATTCCTATTTTCACCACATGTCACCAATGTTTTATCCTTTGTCACAGTTTGAAAACCCATCTGGCAATATTTTATTCGAGTTTCGTTGAATAATGTACGAACGTACCTACGTTGGCGCGCTTTTACAATCACAACGAAATGGGATGACACCATTCGTCTCATTTTTAACTATTATTATTTAGTGTGTATGAAAGAGCGAGGACGATTTTTGACACACTTGCTAATAACAGCTGTTGAATACGAGAAACAATTTCAGTGATGGAGTGTGGATTTTTAATATATTTTTTGTTTTTAACTAAAAAAAAATTGTTACCCCACAGCAAAGTGCCCATAACATTTTTTACTCCAAATGTGCTAAGGAATAGCCGTATAAAGTTTGTCGGGCACGTTCTGATACATCCTGTATATCTATATTAACTTTTCTTCGGGCACACTGACACTCCCACATCACATTTCTATCGATTTATCTCTTCAGTGGGTAGGTAGGTACCTACCCCTTTATTTGAGATTTGCCGCCAACAGGTTTTCGCGGTGGTACCTATGGTAGCCCCGTTCTAACCTCTCTTTCTGTTTCGTGCCTCGTTTATGAGATAGAGTGAGAAGATACAACGGAGCTCTCACCGGCGATACCAAGAGCCTGCCACAATGACCCTTTGTTCTGGCCATCATTGTTTCGGCTGTCGCTTTTCGTTTGACCCTGTCGTTGTCCGAAATTTGACCGCATATTATTGAAGAGTCGTGCATGACGAGATATTGTATGCTAGTATCCAATATGCAAGCGGAGGAAGGTTTACAGTGAGGTCCAGATCGACACTTAACTTTGCAGTTGGGGGCGTCGCCACTATATATATTGAAAATAAAAAGTACCAATCTGAGGAAGGCAGAGAAGATTATTATTATTATTCTTTATTTTGGCATTCACCCATTAGGGGTGATCTTGGCCATATACAATTAATATTTTTCTTATTTTTGATACAGACCAAATATTCAACAGCTGTGACGTACTAGATATACGCCAATTATACGTTAAAACACTACTAAACTACATTTTTGACTAAAAAAATAAATTTCAACATACACAAAATAACACTAACAGACCAGTTAGACAAGCGTACAGAGAAAACATAAAAACTCCGACAGTAAATTCAAGCTTTGGACAAAGACACTACCAATACCATGCAATAAAAGCTTTCAACAGTTTAAAACTTGAAATTAAAATTGAGGAAAATAAAAATAAATTCACACACAAAATTACAAAATGGATTAAAGAACAAAAAAGACAATATTACCAAAATTTCATAGCATAAAATACAAATAAAACCTTCACGTAACACACAAAACCAATATAAACACACATCACTCACAAACACACAAGATTATTTTCAATGTACAATTTTTTTTAAAATTTTAAATATATTATTATGTATTTTTAATTTTAAATGTATAATTTTTCTCATTAAATGTATTATGTAGTTTATATTTCGAATTATAAAATGAAGACCTCAGCACGGGCAAGCCACCCAGTGAGGCCTACATTACTGGAAAACCTGAATTGTAAAAAATATTGTACCTAATAAAATTAAAAAAATTAAATTAACAATATCATCATAAACATAACATAATGTAACATAAATAAACCAAACATAACATAACATAAACGGTACAGAGCTGGTAACAGTAGGTTATCACATAATTATAAAAATAGGAACCTGTGTACAATATAAGTGGGCGCTTTTCGTTATTTAACCAAAGATTTTTCTAAAATTAGTAGCGTTTTTTTTTTTAAACAGAACTATGAAATTGGCAATCTTATGAACCAACTCAGCACATGGGAGTAAACAAATGTGATTATAAAACATAAAGATTAACATAACACAAACATACCATGAAAACAACATAAACATATCATAACATAACATACACATAACATGAACATTACATATTATCATAAACATAACATAACATAAACATATCATAACATACACATATCATAAACATAACATAACAATAATAATAATAATATGGCATTTATATAGCGCAGTTTAGTGTCATTTCACTTCAAGTGCGCTTAACTACTCGTATAACAAACATTAAAAAAATGGTAATTCAGTATTACTGGTTCTTAAAATTATTCCTACAGTGTGCCTTACCCACTACAGATCTAATATTATAATACTAAATACACTGTTTATACAAAGTGATGACTGATGACAAAACTTAGAATAACAATAACAGCAGTATGGACCGCTATAAGAGTCAGAACTGCTCCCAACCGTCTGGAACCAGTGAGACTATGGTATCCCTAATTGGAGTATGATGTAAGGCTGAATATAGCGGGGAGGGGAAGGAGTTGGGGAAGAGAAAGGTGGGGATGTATCTAGCTATAAATAACTGGTCACAAAACACGGCTAAAGTTATTTCAAGCAGCTTTTCGATTCTGAACGGTACATTTTCATCAGGAAGTTACTTTAAGTATCTATCACTCTGTAACGAGTCGCAAATATACTATATACTAGCCGATGTTTCCGGCGTTGCCCGGGTTATTCACAGGGTTTTTTGAAATCACTTTTAGAAAGTAATTTTCCTCTTATTTTGAAAATCAAGTGTGCAAAATGTCATCAAGCATCAAAATTCTGCTTCAAGGGGTGGGAAAAGAGACAATGACCTTCCTCTTGTTTTGAGGGTCAAGTGTGCAAAATTTCATCAATCTCGGAATAAAATTGTAGATTTTTATACACATCAAATCAACACAAGAGTCTTGACTCTTCTATAATAATAATAATAATATTTATATGGATGATTTGTATAGCTCCGTTTTTGTGCAAAATCACCTAAAGGTGCTGAAGAAATATATGATACATTTCTTCAATTATCTATCTTATTACTAACTATAGACTAGTCAAACTATTATCAATTTATGGCTCGTAATTGCATCTAATGCATTTGATTGATGAACGTGATGCAGGAATGTTCATATGTTATTATAATTATTTATTTACATTTTATACAGGCAGATAAACTACAGTACCATACAATATATTGTATACAAATATATTATTTTAAATGAATTTAAGTGAAATTACATTAATTTAAAGTAAAATTTGCTTGCGCACGCCGGGATGTGAACCCGCTACCAATGACATGATGCACTTACCTAACTGGGTTCTTCTGACTTCTGTCGATTTATCTCGTGTCGTGTATACAGGGTGTATCGGCACGTACCCGACAAACTTTAACCAGCTATTCCTTAGCATATTTGGAGTAAAAAATCTTATGTGCACTTTGCTGTCCGGTAAGGTTTTTTTTAATAAAAAATTTACTATTCATATTTTCACCACATGTCACCACTGTTTTATCCTTTGTCAAAGTTTGAAAACCCATCTGGCAATATTTTATTCGAATTCCGTTGAATAATGTACGTGTGTACCTATATTGGCGCGCTTTTACAATCACAACGAAATGGCACGGCATCATTCGTCTCATTTTTAACTATTATTATTTAGTGTGTGCGAAAGAGCGAAGATGCTTTTCGACATACTTGCTTATAACAGCTGTTAAACACGAAAAGCAATGCCAATGACAGTGATGGAGTGTGGAAATTTTTAATTTTTTTGTTTTTAATTGAAAAAAAAATGCTACCGGACAGCAAAGTGCCCATAACATTTTTTACTCCAAATGTGCTAAGGAATAGCTGGTTAAAGTTTGTCGGTTTAGTGCCGATACACCCTGTATACTGATTACATAATATTAATATTTCACTATTTAAGTTTTGAAATAGTATAGGGGACGATAATGATTTGAATGCGGTGTGAGACGAAGTGTGGCATGCGGGTTACGTTACTAACTGTCAACATTAATAAGTTAGAAATTTATCATAATAATAATTGACGATATTACGCATTCGATGCATCATAACCGCATTTTATAAAATTAATTGTCGATTATGTTTGTATGAATCTAAATAAAGATTTACAGACTTTTCTGTGCACGTATGCTACAAGTGTTTTTTTTTGTTTTCATTTCTTGATTATATTAAAAATACCACAAGAAATTCGATGTGGGCGTGTTTCCTGTTTCAAAAATCCGACTAATCTTTGCCTAAATGTCCTGTGCAAAATCTGTGCGTCACACGGAGCAAAATGAGTATTGCTAATTTATTAAACATCTCTTCAAATTATTGGTAATCCGGTTAAGGCGAAGCTTAATGCTAAATTACTATTTTGATTAATCTTTATAACGAATTGGTGTACATTATGAATACAAAAAATATGCTTTAGATAAATTGAAGGTTTTCTAATCGTTTCGCTTGAGTAGAATACAAATAAAATAATAAATTACTCAATAAAAAAATATAAATATAAACTACTAAAAACAATTTTTTTTCAGTAGAAATTTATGAACGCGTAAAGGAAATAACTTTAAAAACATACAATTTTATAGCTAAGATTATCTGTGACAGTTTAACTTTTTTGCTTTCTTATAAAATTATTTACAAAATAAATAAAACCCAGTTTTGTGCTTGAAATCGAACGATTCTAGACTCCGTTTGTCAAGCGATTTTAATGCCTATTATCTACAATATAAGGTATACCAAGAATATATACATTTTTTGCTTGTAGCTTCCTCTTAAAAACGGGATTATAAACTTTTAGTAAGTTCCTAATATATCTGAACACGTGTTTTTGCATCTACACTTGCCTTGATAATACATTGGATGTCCGGGGGTAAAGTGCACTAACTTCTGGGGGTGATTCTACATTACAGTATAAGTACCTAACTTTTTTCAGAATTCCAACGTTTTAAGGTTTAGTTTGTATGAGAAAATAAATATTTTTCTATAGAAAAACATTGTTAGGAAATTAAATTTCTAAACTAATTTTTACGTTAAAATATCATCCTCTTCAACGGAACAACTTTTTACAATCAGACGGTGTAAATGGCCTTCGGCATCTGGGATCTTCAAACAATTCTAATTTATTCTAAGCATACTAAGTATTAAAAAAATATGCAACGTTGAGCTGAAATCATTAAAAGAAATTGAATTGTCGTAAAATGCACTTTTCTCATTAAAATAATAATTACTGTTATTTATGGACTCGTTGACATTAAAAAGTATTCGCTGGCCCCTTTTGTATTTTATAAATGATTTTTGTTTTAAACCACTTTATTGAGTTATATAGGTCGACCGGTTTCGGTTGCACCCAACCTTCTTCAGGACTATTGAAATATTAACTTTATAATGTCATTAATATAAAGGTTATACATATAATGTCAAGCCACAAAGTGTTTGCTTTCTTCGATAATTTTTTTTAAATTTTAGCTACCAAATTGATATATTTTTTAAAATCGTAAACAATCGTATTATGTTCCTATGTTTACAGAGGTACCTACTTCTTCTACATTATTAGGTATTGTAACCAGAGTAGTTGACTCGAATACAGTTACGTATGTATATGTATTTTTTGCACACAGCACACTGTAAATAAGAACATTTCATTTCAATAAGAATCATTTTGAGGTTTCAAAAACATTTCAAAACTACATGGTTTTCCAATAAGAGGTGTTATTTTGATATTCAATCGTAAAAGATCAATGGTTTCGTTGCTTGTGTGGCACGTAGCGCCGTCCTGTTGAAAGTAAACGTTGTCCAGATCAATACCATCCAATTCCGGCCATAAAAAATCATTAATCATCTCTCGATAGCGCAATCCATTAACCGTAACTGTTGCTCCAGCCTCATTTTCGTAAAAGTAAGGTCCAATGACTCCGCCGGACCATAAACCGCACCAAACAGTCACACGTTGAGGATAGAGAGGCTTTTCAACAATAACTCTTGGGTTTTCCGAGCCCCAGATGCGACAATTTTGCTTGTTGACGAAGCCACCGAGGTGGAAATGGGCCTCATCACTCAAGATGATTTGCATTTGATTCACTCAAGTGAATTTTAATAATTTCAATGCGTTTTCGAAGCGTGTATCGTTCCATTTTTTTTTTAATGGCGTAGTTTCTACTTGTCAAATGTCAAAAAATGACCGCTTCAAAAGTAACATCTACCGAAATAGCGGGTTATTCAAAATAACACCTCTTATTGGAAAACCTGTAGTTGACTAACACCTGCCAGCAGCCCCCTCTTACCCCGCAAATGCCCAAAGATACTTGGTGCGTAACGACGTTTATCTATTTCGTTTAAATTTAGACAATTTAACAATTTTTTTTTGTTTTCCAGCTTCCTAAAGTCCGGTCTCCAGCGACCAAATGTTTTCAAAACAATCGGACAAAAACACGAACATTGGGTCGGGATCACAAAGTTTTTTGTTTTCCATCGGCCAAGGAAAACAAAAACATTGTTGGCCTGCTCCAATGTTTCATGTTTGCATAAAAGTTTGGTTCAATGTTTGTGGTTAGGTTGTCGTTAGAAACCCGCCTGTACAAAAACAAAATATTAACAAGCGAGGGTCACTTAGAAATAATTTACCTGTATCTATGCACCTGTTAATCCATCTATTTGGGTCAACTCTAATTGCGAGGCCTATAAGTTCTGATTCCCGTCAAAATGATATTTATTTATGCTTAACTTTTTAAATAAAATATTATTTATTGTACCTATTCCTTATAAATAAATAAAAATGTTCTTTTGTTCAAAATCTTAAATATCCGAAATTTCTTGACCGTTTGAAATTTTGTTGTATTTTTGTTTACCTATCTTGTATAGATGTCACCTGTGACAGGTAAAAACATGTTTTTTTTAAACAGTGTCATCTGTTAGACGTAAAACCAACACGCGCTATTGTTTCTCTATCTGGACAGACTGAGCAACGCGTGGTGTATAGTAATAGTATGAAATAAATAAATTCTTACAAACGATTATTTCTGTTCGACAGTCAACAAGTCTAATTTTAAAAATATAATTCATAGGTAGGTACCTACCTTCTTGTCTGACAATTTTCGGAAACCTTTCATTTTCATTTCACGAGGTTGTGGGTGGTAATTAGTATTGTTTTTAAATTACAAAGCAGACTACCTCTTCATATAATTTATTTGTATTGCTTATTTTATATTTATAAAACTAATAATATTATATTTTTTATCAAGCAAGTAGTAATGGTCAAGGTATTCGTTGTATGGTCACTCTTTGGATTCATCGATTATTATTTTAGCAGTATAAAAAACTAGTTCCTACTTTCGGCAGTAGTATTTTGGAAAAATAATATTTATGGTGGCTTAAAATATTCTTTTTTCAAATATTTCATTATTAGCAGTATTTATTTTTAATAGGTTGTCAAACTATCGGTTGTTTGCAACAATGTGGTGGTTTGAACTGTTCATTTTAAAATTTTGCCGTTATAAAATACTTAACGTACAAATCGTTTTCACCACCGGCATTCGTAGGAATCCAAGGGCTTCAAGCGTGTGTCCGTCAGCCAATCGCGGCTCGTGTACGATTTCTCACCGTCCAATCACAATCACCTACAGGGCGACAAACAGCAAACTACCCCGGCGTCCATCATGGCAGCCGCAACGGCTGTCACCTCCCCCTCGCGCTCGCCGAGAAACAATATTACCAAGCGACCCTCCATCAAGAAACACAAGGCACCGGCTCCTCCGAGGATCGAGGAAAATGGAGACCATGAAAAAGAAAACGCTACCAGTGATCATACGTGTGAATCGAGTGTCGAAGACATTACATTATTGCCGAACGGGCCATGCGAAAACAACAAGGAGACCGAACCGGTCGCAAAACAGGAATCTGCTTGCTCGACACCCGAACTTTCCCGAGCGCGTTCGGCAAATAGCACTTCGTCGTCCAATCGCAGCTCTCCGATTCCCCGAGACAGAATGGCGCACAATTCAAATAATATTACAAATGGCTCCCCTGGAGGAAATGTTATGTCGAAAGCGGCTATCTTTGAAAATACGGTATCCAGTCCCAGAAATACAGATCCTGCTTTAATGTCGATGCGAGAAAAGAAATGCCTTTTTGAGAAGAATAAAGGCGCCGCTATAATACCGAAAGCGGCGTTTGGAATGGCGCCACCGATCAAGGCGCTGCAGAATAACGCTAATGAGAAAGGTACGTACGGCAATGTTTACGTTAATTATGAAATAATTCAGTTTTGCGTCCGACCTCTCCAGGTGTGCATGTCTTGCAAACTCGCGTGTTAAATCAGTTTTCGTGCCGATTTTCGTTCTGTTAATTTGCCAAGGTAAAAAGCAGTTCAAAAAAATAATCGGTATACATTTTCTTATTGGATTCTTTTTATTAGCTCGAAAAAGTTTATTGTGTTGATCACAGAACTTTTACATCGAAATTGCAATAGTTTTTGTTGTTGTTGTTTCTTTTTATAATTTACTGAATAGCTTTGATTATTTGAGAAGAGTTGTGCTGCGATCATTATATCGCGCGCTTGTTTATTTAAAGTTTTTCTTTTTGTATTTTGGAAATTATCAACTTTCAGTGTGTTTTATCAGAATGTTGCTAACACTATAACTTTATGTGGAATAAGCCATTGAGATTTATTTGCATTATTTAAAATATTGCCCTGATGAAGGAGCTATAATATTATATAGAGTATATTTATTAAAAATAAGAAAGGTCTGCATAAATGCAAATTTAAAAATGCCCTGTATTAGGAATTATTTGCAGCCATGAACACAAAACGACCGTTCTATACAAGCCTTCACATTATACGTTATTGTATTTATTCAAATGGTCTTTAAGGTGGATATAGCTACAAATGATATCAATAAACACAGCAGTAGATACTCTCAGTATGCCATGGTGTAAGACCACCATTTAGAATCGAAACGTTGCTTAAAATGGCTTTAGCCATGTTTAGTCCCAAATATGTTTCAGCTACTTTGTTACCTTCCTTTTCCCATCTCCTTCTCTTCCCCATCTCCATCCCTTCCCCATCTCCATCCCTTCCCCACTCACTAAATACCAAAATAAGGGATATGATAGTCTCACTACCTTCACTAGACCCATTTTTAATTTTTGCATATTCGCACACCTTTATTGTGTTTCAATTTATTTTTATAGTTTACATCATTATCTTCATTCATAATTGAATAAATTTCACTTGAATTTCATCATCGTTCTTCATTTTTAGCTGCCAACGTGTCGAAGAAGCCGACTCCGGGTGCAAAGCCCAAGATTGAACCAAAGCCCTCCGAGTTAGCGGCAACGCACTCGCCCAGCGCGCACCGAGGGTTCGGTAGCCGCATGATTGGCATGCTCCAGCTGCAGCCCACGCTCAGCGAGAAGGAAATTGTCGATAAGAACAGAAAGCAGAGAGACGAAGAGATGCTGATGCTCAAGAACAGGTTCCTGAAGACAAAGGTGATTATTTACTATCACTTTTTTTATATGTGAATGTTGAGGAGTGGAAGACCAATTTTAACTCTGCACATTTCAATAGATTCGAATGAAGGTGTCGATAAGGTAGTGCAAATTTTACAATATCAAAGATCACCGTTTGGGAGATTTTCTATTAACCACTTGAGCGATGGAAATTTTCTGGTGTTCGGTTTTCGATTGGGCTTTCCAATTTAATTAATATCATACCTCGAAATATTAACACAGAAACATATGAACAGTTTACTGCGGTTTAAAGCCAATAAATCCAATTGGATTTTACCGTCTATTCCATATTTTGGGTTTTATAATTTTTTTTTAAATCGTTCAAAGTATAATACATATTGAAAAAATGATAATAACATTTTTTTTCAATGATTCCCCAGGTTGCATATTGAAAATCTGGGGAAATAAATTGAATTAAGCTTTCGTTGGTTTGTCATATAATTTAAAATAAATTTATATGTAGTATTTTTGCGGTACGTTCCAGAGTTGTAGAAGCTCTCAGTATCACCCCGGTGAAAGCCTAACAATCCGAATCGAAACTTTGCTTGAAATTTCTTTAGTCGTGTTTAGTGACTAGATCTGATATCCAGGTATTTTCAATACTCCCTTCAGCTTCACAACAATACACAACACAACATAATATCCCGATTGGGGATGCCATAATCCCACTTACTACGGGCAGTTGGGACTCTCGTGTGGTTGTTTATATAAAGATTTGTGAAGCGATTGTTACGTTCTCAAGATTAACATATATTGTAAGAGCATAAGGACTGACTATTCACATCTAGTAACCAAGTTATAAATCGCATATTTCTGAGAAGCCAAAAATACCAATCTGTGAACATTTCTTGGTAAATTATTCAATAATCTGTTGAAAAAAAACCCACTCTTATTATTTATGCTTGGACTTTACTGTATGCAAATGCTGCACATAAAAATCTCCACTAACAAAAGTTCATGGGTTTTATTTCGTATGATCAACAATGACTCTATCAATATTGGGGTCACTTTTAATATATTATATAAATATTACCAGACAGATGTCAATTTTCGATTCCAGGAAAGCGTACTGTAAAAATTGGTGATAAATATACAGAAAATAGGGGCACGCTTAGTATGCACTTTTTTTTATTAAACACTTGGTAGTAGTTAGATAATAATAAGAAGTGAGTATTTAAGTTTCCGCATGTTTCTGTTTAATTTAAAATGATGCATCATAATAGTTATTTCATTAAAATTAAAATCCTTCCACTTTCTTCATTGATGTGAATGTTTTAAGGTTAATTTTTATTGTCTTATCCCAAAATATGAACCCACGATCCTAAATTAGGATCTTAGTTTGGGTTTAGTTAAATAAAAAGTATTTTAATATTATTATGTCAAAACGTGGCGTGAAGAAAAGACGTTGAATTATCTGCTTTTTGACAAAATGGCTACTGAAGTGGATTATTTTTCCATTTCCGGAAACTGAAATGCATACTTCTCATCTAACCGAAGTGTTTTAAAATCAAATGTGCGTATTACGCGTGTCCCTATTTTCTGTATATTTACCAAATTGGTTGGCTTGTCCAATACTGATGTAATTTCTTGGAAAATGTTCATCACATGCCCATTTGAGTTAATCAATAGCCTGGTTGGTAGGACTCTGGACTAGTAGTGATACGGGCCGGGGTAGATTCACTGCAATATATTTTTTTAATGTGAATCGCACATCAGTCCCAACTTCCTGGTGGTGTTGTGACTATGGCATCCCCAATTGGGGTATGTTGTGAGACTAAAGAGGGGAAGGAGATTATTAAGAAGATGGTTTGTTGCTTGACTATTCAGATCTGCTTAGCAAATATGGATAAAGTATATTTTCTATTCTGAATGGTGGTATGTATACCACTCTGAAAGTAATACATTGCATATCTTAATTTAAAAAAATATATTATGTATTTTGGCAATTAACATTGCAAACCTTTATTGATGTATTGTTTGCGCATAAAATAACAAAAAAATAGTCAATTTCCTGGTTCATTATTTAAAAGTACAATAAACTTTTTGTTTGGAAATTTATTGAAAGAGTTTTGCTGCACCTTTTTTCGCTTTTATCAACTAACTGTGTAGCGCAGGGCTTCCCAAACTTTTTTCAACTGTGACGCCCTTGGGGAGTTGCCATATTTTTGCGACGCCCCCCCCCCCCCCACATCACGGTCACGTAGTATGGGTACGTTACCTAATAACAATTTGTCAGAAAAACTCCAAATAGTATCTAAATTTTTTATTAGAAAATAAAGAAAACAACATAAAAACAAAAATGGAATCAAACAAAAAAAGATAAAAAAGCATTTTCTTTGGTATTAATGAGAAGGATGTGCTTGCTTTTCTGAGCATAGTTTCTCAAAACGAGGTTGAAGTTTCGAAATCGCCTCTCTCGTCTCTGCCTCTAAATTTATTTTTGATCTGTACTTATTCTTAATTACTCCAACTGCAGAGAAACCTGTCTCACACAAGTATGATGTCGCAAACGGTAATAAAACCCTTAATGCTGCAGTGCTGATGGAACGATATTCTCGCTATAAAGATTGCCTCACGACGCCCCTGGGATGATCCCGCGGCACCCCGGGGCGTCGCGACTCACAGTTAGGGAAGCTCTGGTGTAGCGTGTAGGACTAGGCAATATTATGCTTTAAACATTTCAAGTGGTAGATGCTCTCAGAATCGCCCCGGTGAGGGACGACGTTTCAGTATGGAATTATCGCTTTAACGAAAACCTGGTGGTTAAATCGCCTCAGATATGACCGAGTTTGAAACACTCCAACCTTAGTTTTACATTTTGTCCTCCTTGAGAATAATATTAATGACGGTAGGCGACCGTTCTTTTTCAACATCTCGTTGTAATTTAATAATTCTCTCAATTATTCAATTATGTCATGAACTCATTTGTCAAAGGTTAAATAATTGGATCCCGGGTTCAGAGTAGTACAATCCACAGTGGCACAGCATTAACTAGTGTTTTATGAATTTCCCAATGTGCCACTTCAATGTACTACCGTGTACATTTATGGCTGAGCGACAACATATTTATGCAATTTTGTGAGGTTGAAGTGAGTGGGAAGGAGATGGTGAGGAGGATGGTTAGAATGTACCTGGCTATTCAAAACTAGTCAATAAAAATGGATAAAACCATTTTGTTGAAACTTGCTGCAATGTACCTTATATTATTTTTGTTATATGTGACATAACATGTAAAATATATCAAATATATTTACGATTGACGATAATTATCGGTATTTACATATTTGTTGTGGAAATGGATGAAAGTGATTGAATTTTATTTATCATTGAAGAAGATAATACTAAAAAAATTAAACGAAACATGAAACGGAACAAGACACAGAAAAATAAAAAGATAAAATTCACAACTAGGAATCGAATCCAGGACCTCTTGTCTTACCGGGACAGTCGTCTTAAACCACTCGACCATTGGCACCTATTTATTAAGCGCCATATTTCATTTTTTTTTAAAGAAAGACATTCAATTACGGGTTACGAATAACCTGACATTATTTGAAAATCTTCTACTACCACCACAGTAAGCGCAAAAGGTTGCATGTTTTGTGATGAAAGACTTAGCCAGCCGAAGATTTGAACCCACCACGCCTGGGTAGGACCCAATCACGATGCCAACTCAGCCACTGACCGGTCAAATCAACGATCAAAATAATTAATTCCTTGCTGAAATCAAAAAATTAATGAATTAATTCACTTTGAGAATCACACCGAATTGACTCACTACCGAAAATGAATCTGCCCGTGTCTATGGGCCAGTTGTTTCACAGAACATTAATATTAACTTTGATGAATTGTTCAAGTTCTATGTAACTGTCCCTAATTTGTTGTCGTTCACTAATTATTGAAGCTGAATGTATGTACATATTGCCAAGCGCTAGTTAAATTAAAAGAAATTGACGTAGGTGTTTAGGTTTTGACACTTCCTTGTTTGCACAGGTGTGAATTGATTTCACAATGATTATTAAGGTGGATACTGATATGTTTTACGACAAACTTCCTAAACATGTTTCCCACGAAACAATGCGCATCACTTCTAAATAATCTGGTGGCCATATTTGTATGAGTATTTCAACCATTGGTTTTGTTTGACATTGTAATTATAACTGCATTAACCTCTATTACGACAATGCTGTTGAATCATTGATGTATTATACTAGATTAGCCCGGTCTAGTTAAATTCATTTTAAAAAATAACGCCACGTAGCGTACGTCACAAATATGGAGATGAACTTAACAACCCAATTCTGTTTAAACTCCTTGTACAAGCGTTCAAACTTGTAAGCTCAACCACGGAGAATTTGTTGTCAGAGGTGTTGTTATATGGAAATAATTCAAATTTAAATATTTGGAACTCGGTTATTTTTGTGATTGAAAAAATGAACTTGCCCAGCATAGCTGAGAAGCAAAATAGACCAACAAAAGGTAAAACGCAATGCACAGTGCCCATTTCGCATTGCGACATAATGCGTGGGCCTTTCCATAAATGTACATGTGAACCAAACCAAAATTGTGTTGGTGTTATTTTTAAATGAATATGCCGTGTCTAGTCTAATTTAGTCTATGTGTTGAATCTATTGAAATGATGAGTAGTTTTTATTTCAAAATATATACATACTAGCGCAGACCAGACCTAATACCTGCAGAAATTATATTATAATTGTAGGATTTGTGAGGTTGAAACATTTCTAAAATAGTTTCCTCAGGAACACATTGCCTTTCATTATTATTTTTTTTTTAAATATAACTAGCCGCAGTCCCTGGGCTTTATGCAGAGTTTTCCCAAACTAGATGTAGACATTGGCTTTTCTCTTGTTTTGAAGGTCAAGTGAGCAAAATTTCATCAACCTCTGAATAAAAGTGTAGATTTGTATAAAAATCAAATCCATGCTTCCTGCCCGCCACAAACATTCTCCTATATAAATAGATTATATATTTTTTGTGGACAAATTAACACCCTTCCAATGAACACCATTAGTAAACTTGAAAATCATCTAAATGATTCAAACAAAAAATACCCATTTTAAGTATAGAATAATTATAAATAATAAAAATAAAATAATTTATGATTATAGGTCGAAATTAGTACCTAATTTATCACTTGTTGGAATTCACACAATCATCAGTTCCAATTTTAAAATTTCAAAGAAAGTTTGAGTTCATTGCGCTGGAATATTTCACATCTCTTTTCAGCCGAAATTAGTATGATCATTTTGCGATTTATACCTTAGATCTTTTATTGAATATTATATTATTATTTTATCTAGTATTTCATATTCTTTTATAAGAATTTGGTCGCTAGCGCAGAGGTCTGTTAAGTTATTAATACATGACAGCTGTTGTAGTTAATTAATAAACTATGTCAACAAGTTTGCGACCGCTAGTTATGACCCTGGTTACCAAATATGTACTTTTAAAAATCTGCCATGGATTGGTAACGAATTGACATAAACTGAGTGCTGTAAGACCGTTATCTTTTTAGCAAACTTTACTTTTCTGCACATTGTCTTGCAGTACTCCAGCACTCGTGCATAGACCCAATGGACAACGGCCTAAAATACTCTTACAAAGAGTAAAGTAGGTAACACAAGAGCATGTACGAATGTGAATGAAGCAAGAAGTATGTGCTAAGATGTTTAGGTTAGGTTATTTAGCTTAAAGTACATTTGAGGTGAACCACAAAACTGCGCTACACAGGGTGTATCAGCACTTACCTAAAGGATTTTAAACAACGACTCCTGACCATATTTAGAATTAAAAATTTGGTCCTTTTGCAGTCTGATGATATTTTTTTTCAATTAAAAACCATTTTGTTTTTATGTAACACGTCGCCACTGATCATTCTGCCACACGTCATATAGGATAACGTGATTTTTGTCTCGTCTGTTGGGTGCTGCTGGAACGAGACGGAGTATGTATCACGTGACCCGCTAGGTTGTAGCCAGTGTTTATTAACACTTTAAATTTGATATTTTACCAGAAGGTGAATAGCAAATAAGGTAGCACTGTGTGAACTGTTGGATCGAAGACAATAAGGATAATAATAAGCTCTGTATAAATGAGCTGTTATTTCCTATTTTCTGAATATAAAATTGATTTTATGTCCATCTGGGCTTTTACATTGTTTTAATTATTATTATTACCATCACGCATTTAAGTTCAGTATGAAAGTGATAAACCAGGCTATAATAGCAAAATCTCACTAACTGCGTCAGGTTCCCCCCAGGCGTCGTTAGTTCAACTCCTCTGCTGGCTAAGTCTACCATCATTATACAATAGGGTGTATCGATTTTTAACTTTTTTTTTGTTTTCAAATTCCAAGTTGAAAAAAAGTTGCTACTAGGTACCACAACTTACCACAAAAAGTTTTGAATTTTTAAAAAAATGTTTAGGTCTCCCGCACAAGGCCTAAAGTTTTAACCTTTTTCAAAAAATATCATTGTTTTTTAAATTTAAAAAAATAAAATCGTAACTTTTGTGTTTATTCCAAGTTAAAAAACTGTAATATTAGGGCATAAAAATAAGTAAGAAACGATTTTTTTTTATAAAAAAATGGATTTTAGGTCTCCTGCACAAGCCCTAAAGTTTGTTAATTTTGATGAAATTTTGTAATTTTGTGTACATATAAAAACCATGTTTTTTTTAAGTTTAAACTACGTATTTATTTTTATTCCCTAATATTACTGTTTTTTAACTTGGAATAAACACAAAAGTCACGATTTTATTTTTTTAAATTTTTAAAAAATTTGAAATTTTTTTGAAAAAAATTAAAACTTTGGGCCTTGTGCGGGAGACCTAAACATTTTTTTAAAAATCCAAAATTTTTTGTGGTAAGTTGTGGTACCTAGTAGCAACTTTTTTTCAACTTGGAATTTGAAAACAAAAAAAAAGTTAAAAATCGATACACCCTATTATACAAGCGACATCTCCCCGCTTACAATGAAGGTAGTAAGAGATTTTAATATTCCAAAAAAAATCTTAAAACTTTATTGATTATTTAATTTTTAGATGGAAGAGTCAGAGATGGACCACATCGAGACAGAAATAGATCACGACGAGCAGCCCACCTCCGAAGACAGCCCGCTGATGGGCGCCGGAAACCACTCCAACCCGACGGCCAGTAAAGTGGTGGCCGCCGGAGCTAATGGTATAACCAATGTCGCCAACACCGTCAATAACAAGCGGCAGCCATCCTCGCCCAAGATTGTGCTTGCTAATCATGGCGAAGGCGATCACGAAACCGATGCCACTGTATGCGAACAGCCCAATAAGAGGAGAAGTAAGGCTTTGTTCAATGAGATATTTAAATTGTATTTTATAATCGGCATTGAAAGAAAAATCGCTAGAAGTGTAATGTATAATCTAATAAGACCTTTCAACTATTAGGTTACAGACAGGCCAATAGAATTATTTATCTGTTGAGAAAAGAATTCCTATTACTTGGAAAATTTAGATCTTATTCATCCAAAGTAAGATATAATTGTCCTTATTGCCGGCACACCGACACGCCTATAACACACTTCTATTGATTTATCTCGTCAGTTATAACTGGAAACAAATTGATATTGATTTTTCAGTATTGAATTTAAAATTTCAAAACTAAGGATGGGTTGTTTTACAGAATTTGAACAATTATTCATCTAATTCCAATCCAAGTTCTGTGAAAGTTCTGTTATTAATTCATTGGGAGCCGATTGTTTCTGAGTACTTGGATAATAACAACATGAATAGGACTTTCACAGAACTTATATTATATTAACTTCGATGAATTGTTCAAATTCTGTGAAACAACCTGTCCTAACTCTCGACGATGGTTCTGGTTTAAATAATTATTTTGAAACAAAAACCACACCTTTTTTTATTACTTTATTTATCTTAAATGCTTATGTTATAATAATTTTGTATCAAAGTCAGTGTGTTTAGTCATCATTAAAACTGTTAAAACTAAATTATAAAACAAAATATTACAAACCATCTCCTTGCACTGTGTATAACAATTCTAACCTTTTGAGTCATCTTCCAGGTTCCACAGACTCCGTGAAAGTCCTATCTGTACTGGAGGAAGTGAAGCGCATCCGCGTAACTGGCCCCAAAGAAGGCAGACTGTACCCGGGCCTATCAGACATTGACGCAACCACCACGGAAGATGAGGAAACCAAGATGTCTTGCCTTGCAAGGTGTGGAGACTTCGCACTAGAGTGCTGCTTCTTTTTCTTTTGCATCTGAACTAAAATAAGACGTAACCTGATTGAAAAACATGTCGTGATTTTTTGACAAACGAGTCAGCAACAAATTTAGAACTGGATTGCGTAGAATTGTCGCTCATGAACAGATTTGATTGATTTCAATTTAACATACAATCGCTTTGGTAGAATGACAATTAAGAACAGTTTTGCGAATAGAGTAGTCAGTTGTGGAGATGGCGATTTGAAACCGAGTTTCATTTATGGGGAGGTACATGTGCAGTGAGGAGAGAGGACTCTTGCATTTGACAGTCGTTCAATGTTCATGAACTTTTCCAAAAATTGCTGAATCGTAGTATCTTACGCAATGTAACAGTAGTGTATAAAAATTGAATTCTCTCTTAGCAAATAGTTTATTGAAAACACACCTTGGTATAGTTATTCTACCAGCTTATTCAATGTTTTTGGCTCAGTTTCAGCAGTATACTAGGGTCCATTCATTCGACTAGCAATACGTCATGCACTGAGCCACTTGTAAGCTACTATTTGAGTCGTTCGAGCAGTCATTAGAATGGCTCCAATAGATTGGAGCCACTTGTGTGCCTAATTTCATCTAATTATATACATCTATAACTTTTCATGAATTTGATATTGAATTTATAAGCTATTTTGATTGATAGATCTTAACATTGTGATAGCTAAAGAGGACAGTGTGTCGAAAATCACAGTATTAGGTGCAATTTAGCTTCATCCAATGCATTTTTCGATTCATGCCTCGCCGGCACAAGTATGTTGCCCTGCCATAAAGGGGGAAACAGAGAGAAAATTGCGCTTGATATCACTATCTTGACACAAAACTCTACTGTTGGTATTGTGACATCTTGATAAATTAGTCGGCTTGCTGTGAAGGGTCGTCCAGTTTGAAACAAAATTTTCTGTAATAATTATAGTACACACTTGGTTATTTTATGTGGCGCCATTTGTGTGAAATATACACAAAACCTCACCTCATGCATAACACAAGTTTATGCAACAATTTTTCCAAAAGAAATTTTTCCGTGAGATGCCAAATATTTGTTATAAAATGTTTGTTCCTATGGACAGTGTGTAAAACCACGTAAAGGATTTAAGTATTTTTACTTAACACGGGAGGCGTGTCGTGTCATCTTTTGTGATGATGTGTGGAGAGTATCGCATACATTTAAATACTGCGTGTTATATGTGTGTCAATTTTTTTTCCGATATACACAACCCTGTTTTTAACAACCAATTTTGAAATGGATATAATTCGACAATAAATAATATTTCTAAAAAGTAGACTACAGAAATGACTTTGTTTGCAACTTTCTCAGCAAGTTGGCGAAATAAGTTGACCAGATTAGTTCCGTGTTGCAATCACTCTGACCATGTGCCAATAACCGATATTCTTAAGACAAGAATTCTCAGCATCTAGAAATTAGTTTACAAGCGCTTATGTCTATTATTATGCATATTTTATGCAAATAGTAAATTTAAAGAGACTGATCGTAGCAATTTCTCAAGTGATTTTTTAAATTCTGTTGGACAATACAGTCACATTAGAGTGAATGATGTATTAGTTAGCATACCAATTTTTCCATGTTATTACACAATTAGAAGAGAAGAGGTAAAAAGTTGTGTCTTCTATCTTTTTGAAAATTCCCGTTTTGATATATTTGAAATTATTTCTGGTGACAGAAATATTTAAGTAATTTCAAATGAAAATTAGATCATTTTTTGATAAAATGCATAAACTGTTACAAAAGCATTTCATTCTGATATGTATACAATATCACAGTTACTTATTTAAAGTATTCTACAATATTTTTTACATACCTAATCATTTCGGCATTTATCAAAAATATATAAAAAGACTGTTAGATTAAAAGTTTTTTGGAAATATTTATTGATGTTGTTTAGTGTAGATTTATGCATTGTTCTTATATATGTTACTTGCAGTTTTTGCTCTGTTCATTTTTTAAATAAACATTTTGGAGGGTCAATTATTCAAATAAATAAACTTTCAGAGAGTTAGTTATTTTAAAACAATCAAATTTTTGGGTGTTAAATCAAATGTCAATTTTTTTCAATAATGTATACAACAGGCAGGGGGGTTAACATAATAAAAATTACAAAGAATAAATACCAACCGACCAATAACGGTGTGCAACAATATGCAAAAATAAAACAATTTGTAAAAAAAAAAATACACACGAAAATAAACTTTGGGTCAAGTGAAAACGAGAAATTTTAGAAAAATTTTGTGGGCTATCGCAAAATATGCCCAGAATCTTACCACTACAGTGAAGTGAACTTTTTATAGTCAACTCATTTGAAGAATTTTACAACTACAGTGAACGTTATAGTCAACTCATTCGAAATCTTACCACTACAGTGATCGTTGTATAGTAAACTCATTCTAAATCTTACCACTACAGTGAACGTTATATAGTCAACTCATTCGAAATCTTACCACTACAGTGATCGTTGTATAGTAAACTCATTCTAAATCTTACCACTACAGTGAACGTTATATAGTCAACTCATTCGAAATCTTACCACTACAGTGATCGTTGTATAGTAAACTCATTCTAAATCTTACCACTACAGTGAACGTTATATAGTCAACTCATTCGAAATCTTACCACTACAGTGAACGTTATATAGTCAACTCATTCGAAATCTTACCACTACAGTGAACGTTATATAGTCAACTCATTCGAAATCTTACCACTACAGTGAACGTTATATAGTCAACTCATTCGAAATCTTACCACTACAGTGAACGTTATATAGTCAACTCATTCTAAAACTTACCACTAAACGAACGTTATATAGTCAACTCATTCTAAAACTTACCACTAAACGAACGTTATATAGTAAACTCATTTGAAATCTTACCACTACAGTGAACGTTATATAGTCAACTCATTCTAAATCTTACCAGTACAGTGAACGTTATATAGTCAACTCATTCGCACAAGAAGTTGGGAGTAGGTTAAGTTAGTTCTTTGGAAAGGAATTCTTATTCTAAAATCAAGTCTTTTGGGTCTTGCCCATCGAAAGCACAGTTGCCTATGAACAATTATTTGTACATTGAAGAATACACATTTAATTTTCTTCCAAAAATTGCAATCCTTGACTTCATTTACAAAAAATAAACAATAGAACTTTGACGATTTCACAGCAAAGAATTCATTTATCAAAGTATAAATAATATTCCTGTTAGATATGGAAACGAAACGAACCGAATTTAGAGTTTAACTATACGTTGGTAGCACAATTATATACTCTCGAGAAACAATTAATTTAATACGTCCATAGAAAAAATATGCATTCCTTACGATTTTTACTAATGTTTTATATGAAATTTAATGTTAGGCTTGCCCGATGGTGCCGAAGTGTTAATTACACGTTATAAATAAAGATAATTATAATCTTTGCTTTAGAATACGAATATAAAACATTATATTGTAATTTAATGTCGATGAAATACTTGCTTTCCTTAGAAATATTATTTAATTTTAATATTATTTATTTAAAAAAATCTCTCATGTTTGCCACTACTTAACTTTATTTCTTTTTATTTTACAGAAAAAAATAATTTGTTAATAATATAATCGAGTACAAAAATGCAGATCAACACATTTTAATTAAATAAGTCTAATTACCTTTTTTTGTTTCAGCAAATAACTGTGTATATTGATTGTTGGACCTCTTTGATATTATTTTTATTGAATAAATTACATTGCATGCTAAATATATAATAAAAAAGGTTTCTTGGATATAATATGGATTTTCATTTATTTTTTGTATGAAGTAGAATGAATTTCTCATTATGTTTTATACTGACTTTAGTGTATTTTTGATTTCCAAACTGCAGTTATTTTATATGTAATTACATTTTAAGATTCTTCCTAAGTTTGCTTATTAAATGCGATATAAGAATACACAATATTAAATATGTATTTTAAGTTTTTTTTTTTGGTGTTGGACAGTTTTGCAGTGTCCGTCCATCATTGCAGATGTGTGCCAATATACATATTGGTTATTACATCGTCCTGAAATCACTATAGACTATTGGCCCTGAAAATCGTCAAAATTTTTAAATATTTATTTTAAATTTAGATTTTTACCGTTTGCCATTTAATTAGCCCTTAGAATTAAAAGAGAATATATTTTTGGTATGTAATTAATAACATAATGTATTATAATTGACAGTAAAACCACCTTATAAAGCGGAGCATCATTGTAAAGTGAGTTTTACTGTAACATAATTTTTATGTCATCGCTTAGGAAAAATGAATGTTAAAATGAGATATTAGTTTTTTAAATGCGTAATTTTGTTTTATTTAAGTACCAAGATCTGGTAGGTATAATGTGTTGTACTTAAGTATTTTTGTATCTGTGATATTCCTTTGTAAACACATTGAAATAAAGTTCCCTTTGATTTTTTACTGAATTGTTTTTCTCTCCACTTTTATTTCAGCACAAAATGCCGAAAAAACCAATAAACCACGCATTTCGTAAGTATAAAATATAAAAATTAATCAAATTAAAGTTTGCTGGGTACGGAATATGAGACCCAATACTTGGAATAAGAACCCACAGTTCAGAATTAGAAATTTACAGCTCTGAATTAGAATTTCCCAGATAATTCCACAGTTGACTTAGGACGGGTTGTTTCGGAGAATTTGAATAATTCATCAAATTTCAACGTGCATTTTCGGGTTCTGTGAAGTTCATATTCAAGTTCTGTTATTATATGATTATAGAACAGTTACTTGACAGAACTGAAATAATAACAGAACTTGAAAAAATATTTCACAGAACATGAAAATTAACTTTGAAATTTGAAGAATTGTTCAAATTCTCCTAAACAACTCGTCCTTAGAATACTATTTAGAATTTGAATCCCACAATCAAATATAGAAATTGACAGCTCATAATTAGAATTACGCGGTTTATAATTAGGAAATCACAGTTCAGAATTAAAATCACACTTTTCATAATTAGAATCACATAGTAAGAATAAGGATTACACATGTGAGATTACAAATTAGAATCATGCTGTTCAGAATTAGAATTACGCAAATACGAATCAAAATCACACAGTACAGTATTGGAATTACCCAGTTCAGAATTAGAATTACAAAGATGTGAATCTGAGCCACACAGTTCAGAATTAGAATTACAAAGATGAGATTCTGCGCCACATGGTTCAGAATTAGAATTATGCAGATGAGAATTATTCAGAATTAGAATTACAAAGATGAGAATCTGAGCCACACAGTTCAGAATTAGCATTACAATGATGAGAATCTGAGCCACACAGTTCAGCATTAGAATTATGCAGATGAGAATCAGAATTACACAGTTTGGAAATAATATTATACAAATAATTTGGACAAAAAAGCTTCCTATACTATGGTACTTAACTCTACAACAAAATTTCACTCTCATTCAAAACTCACAATAATATTTTAACAATTAAATTAAAAATGAAAGGCTGGATACAAAACATAGGGAGATCAGAAATAGATAATATACTGACACCAAATACAGACTGAAACCGAAACCACTCAACTGAACAAAAAAACACCTTGTAATATATTTATAATTATTTCAGAAAAAACACTTCGCAATATATTTATAATTACTTTACCACACTACTAAATTTTAATCATATGTAAATGAAATCCCCAGTACGGGAGATCCCTATTTGTTACAACAACAACAAAAAGAAGATAATAAAACACATTATTACTATTATTAAAATCACACCATTCTGTATTAGAATCACACCATTCAGAATTAGAATTATACAGATGAGAATCACAATCACACAGTTTAGTATTGGAATTACCCAGTTCAGAAATAGAATCACACAGTTCAGAATTAGTATTACACAGTTCAGAACTAGAACCGCACAGTTCAGAATTATATGAGAATTGGAACCACACAGTTATTAGAATTATGTAGATGAGAATCAGAATTACCTAGTTCAGAATAAGAATTAAATTAGAATTACACAGTTCACAATTACAATTTCATGGCTCAGAATTAAAATCCATAGATCAGAATTAGAAACCGAGTGCTTCAAATTCATCTATGATAACTCATTACTCTAATGATTTTTCAAATCTTATTTTCTAAATCTTATCTAAAGCCACATTTATTTAATAAAAGTAAAATATTTATATTTTCCGCCCCCCATAAGAGGCTTCTCCAGCTGTTATTGGAAATCCAAATCAATTTATTACAGTTAAATAAATAATTAGACTCGATAGGCATTTCCACTGCATTGACTACTACAAAATTAATTAAGCCGATTCACTTATTTACAGGCCTAAACAAGCAGTATGTTGTAATAGATTAATCCAATTTATCCAAGCAAAAAATTAATTAAATTTTTTAATTTAACTCTTAAAAAGTTAACGTTTGTATACACACAAAACTTGTTTTCAAATAAAACAAAAACATTTTGATGCGTATATTTGGTTAATTGGTTTTTCTTGGCATTTTGACAACACTACAGAAAATGCAGAAAGAATCACTCCATATCCAGACAATTGAAAAATGAAGACATCCCACGAAGATCCAAGAACATTCCAAGCAGGGCCGGCCCTGACCCAAACGGCGCCAGACGAGATAAAACTTTTAGCGCCCCTTGTCGAAACCATTAGACGCCTAGGAGGGTGATAACTGTTATCAATAATATTCAGATGATTATTTGTATTTTTGTGTAGCGCCATTTTTATGACAAAAGCTCATTCAGTGATATGTTAGGACTGTTCCACACTAGTGGCCAAATTCTTGAAAAAGTATTATGAGATCTAAGATTCAAGCAATTTTTAAACTACAAATAACTTCCCGTTTTAATTTCTATTACATATTTCTATCGAACAAATGTTAAAAAATAAATGAATTACGATGCTCATTGTACGGTATTTAGTGAATACAAAATAAAATAATATAGAAATCGATAAAGAAATTTTTTTTATTTAGCGGAGCTGCATATTGATTTTTTCAAATTTACAGCTGAAATCTTCATTCGAATCTTGGATTTCGTAATACTTTTGCAAGAATGCGCTCGCTAGTGCGGAGTGTTGTTAAAGTAATATAACCAATCGAACGATGGCTACCCATATTTACGTCTCATCATTCTAGACCTTAAGCGATTTTTTAGAATTTAATTAGAAATTCCCGCAAACAGCTCAATTATAAAACCTACAAATATGAAATAAACAATGAAATACAAGTGGATTCACAGGCTTTAAAGCACGGTTAGCAGTTTATATGTTTCCATATTAATATTTAGAGGTATTATTTTTTGGAATGAGTGTGGCCAAATTCAAAACTGATTGCCTGGAAATCTCCATCGCTTAAGGCTTTATTTTGTAAATACCACATTGCACGAGTGATTATAGACAACATAAGGTTAAATAATTGTAAATGCATTTTCAAACTACTGTATAATGTGGTGTCCAGTTAGGATCTTAGGATCACAGGGGCCTAACTACAAAAACTGGTGTTTTCAGTTAAGTTTGGTTTCGGTTAGGCCACAATCATATTTATTAGTGACACAAAGTTCGATCTCTTACGTACAGCCGTTTAAGAGTTACAGTTGGTCATGTGATCATTCCAATCTTTATTTGCGTTTATCTTAAAACTATGTTATGGACGGTGACCGGATAAATCATCACAATGATAATTCATCACAACTTTAAGTTATATAAAGTCATGGAAGAGGAGATCCAGAAGCGCATCGTGAATGCAAATCGCTGCTATTTCCGCCTACAAAAACAAATAAAATCAAGACTGCTTTCCAGAACCACCAAGGTATTAGTGTACAAAACACTAATTAGACCAGTGCTTACGTACGCAGCCGAGACGTGGGTTCTAACTAAGAAGAATGAGCGAGCACTGGATGTTTTTGAAAGGAAAATTTTGAGGCGCATCTTCGGACCGGTTCTAGAAAATGGATTTTGGCGCAGACGTTATAACAATGAGCTCTATACTCTGTTTAAGGAGCTAAACGTCACAAAATTCATAAAACTGGGAAGACTTCGGTGGCTAGGTCATGTGGAGAGAATGACCGAACATCAAGAACCAAAGTCCCTGCTGAGCTCAAGACCGATAGGCAGAAGGAGCCTGGGAAGGCCAAGGTTAAGATGGAGCGACAACGTCCTCAAAGATTTATCTGCCTTGGAGCTTCGAAACTGGAGAGAGCTGGCGCGGGACCGAGATGAGTGGAGGAAGACTCTTGAGGAGGCCAAGACCCACCAGGGGTTGTAGAGCCAAAAGTGATGATGATGATGAAAGTCATGGAAAGTGATGAAACAAAAACTTTATTAACTGGGTTAAGTAGGTTAGGTTAAAAAAAAAAATATTTCATCGTTTCTAATGACTTTATATCACTTAAAAGTGTGTTGAATTGTCACTGTGTTGAGTTATCATGGAACCGTTATGGACCTATCTAGGCCCCTGTGATCCTAAACCCCCGAATGGTTAATATGTTCATCCCAATAAAATTCTCTAAAAAAGGTTGATCTAGTCATAGAGAAATGTATTACAAGTAGAAACAATTAGATTCAATTGCTTTAAAAGTTTGTAGGTCGAGTAGTTTCACTATTACAAGATCCTCGGGTATAGGATGGTTCATTTTAACCTTGCTCAAAAATACAAGGGTACCCATTTAAATCCAAAATCGTCTATATCAGTTTTCATACTTAAAAATTTCCAGTTTTTTTTCAATGATTTCAGAATCCTGTCCTTTTTGCCGCGTCTAAGGTTTTTATTGACTTCGCAGAAAGGCCAATAACTTCCAATACCTTCTCAAAAGATATTTTTCATTGGGTATAAGTTTTTGAAATGTTCCATCTCACTAGTAATAACTTCTTTGGTTTGTTGTTGCAAAGGAATACTACATCCAAGTTTTGCAATGATAACAAGTAACAAAAAGATATAACTTCTCAAACTTCTTATATGTTTGAACACGTGCATGCCCTAAACGCACCGTCCAGCCAATGTATGGACCTTGAACGGACACTCATGCACTTACACATGCGTTTAAGACACGGCTTTGTAAAAGTATTAGTGAAGGATCTTATAATGTTGAAACTACTCTACTACATAATTTTCTGTGACATTTATTGTTATTGTAATATGAGAGGAAAAATTTGTAATTTTACTGCACTGAACAGGAAAACCCTAGAGTTCACCCCAACACACTTCGATCGGTGTATCTCTTCAGTGTTAAATATGTAGTAATACCCTTCTGAAGTTTGTACTCTTGTATGTAAATAAAATGTTATGTTGAAATAGTATTACATGTTAAAATAATTTTTTTAAAAATTCATTCATATTGTAATGTGTATTATCCAAGAATATCCAAGAAACCACAAAAATGTAACTTTATGTATGCTGTAAGATTTTAATGTATTGGTCCAACAATTTTTGTACATATGTTATTTGTTTCAGAGTTTCATCATCTTCAACTGATAAACGATTACATGTTGTCAGCTGTTTACAACCATATTTAGAAATCTTAGCAGGAGATTTGGTTCCTTTAGCTAACCTTAGTGTTAAGAAATGCACCTAGAAAACTATTCTAAAAACTCAAATATCGATGATTAGAATTAGATCCCAAAATTAGAATTTTTATTTATTGAAATCATGTTCCATCCCTGGAATGGTGTGAGTTAGAGGTGCCATAATTTTGCACATACAAGTTTGGGTTCTCCTTAGGCATTTAGCAAACTGTGTATTCGGCTATAAGTAGTTTATACTGATAACTTTTAGCAGTGACTGCATAGTTCTCATAGAAAAATCATAACAAAACATATGGCAGTGCGTGTATTTAGAATATCGGCTGCTTGTTGTAATTTGTGTGTTTCCAGCCTTAGTAGAGTTTAGTTTATAACTCATTTTCATTGAAATGTGGAGATCCAATGACTTTTCAATATTATCACTAGTCATCTATATTATTTATAGTGCTGCTCACACTTTGTAAACATTACCATAAGAACAAAAAAAAACCTTATTTGTGTGTTAACCGTATTTTTCATTACAGTTTAAACACGAGCTCCGACTCAACTGTGAGCGAGCATGTCGAAAACGATTGGGGCAACACCTCCTTCACTCGAGACATATTAAAGGCAGTGGGAGTTAAAAAAACCAACGAATCCAACGGTCTGTCCAAGGCCAGGAAAGCCGTCCGGGCAAAGAGACGCTCACGAGACACTCCCGTGAACAGAAACAGCCGAGACGATTCGTATGATTCGTCCAGTGACGGAGAAAATAACGAAGATTTGGACGATTTACTGGATGAGGTTTTGGACGCGGATGATGATACTGAAGGACCTACACCTCCCAAACAGAAGGTAAGATTTAAAGTGTTTTCTCTATTTTCTTTCTTCAAACAACAAACATTCTCAGAACACGCACAAAACTATTTATTCATATTCATAATGCATGTGTACGCATACAAACAAATAATTTTTATTTTCATAAAATAATTAAATTAACACCATCTATGAATCCCTAGATTATAATGTAAATTACTTTTATCTTTAATTGATAAATGGTAATGATAAACGGTTCACTATACCGTTTTACCATAAAAAAAACAATTTTTTTTTACAGAATTCAAACGCAGTACCATCCAACAGTTTCTACTACAAGAAAGGGGAGCCCAACGCAGAAGTGGACAGGTTCAAATCTCCAATGAAGACGCCACCGCAAAAGAATATTGGACAAAGAGATATCTACCAGGATGAAGTTGAAAGAAACAAGCCTTTGGTGCATACTGTCAGCTTTTATAGAAGACAACAGAGTCAGGTAAACTGACTTGACTAACTTCATCTCATCTTCTTCTCCTAGTCGCCTCTAGGTGTCCTTATCCTGCACTACTTCGGTGGCCTCCATCCATAGTAGGTCCCGCATCTTCTCCCACAGCCTCTGGAGTGGTTTCATCCTAATATGCCTGTGGCAAAGAACTTAGCCACTGAATGACTGTACTCTTCAATTGCACTAAGAATTTTCAGTGGAATTCGATCTTCTTGTTTCTTAACCACTCGAGCGAAAGCTACCCAAAGTATGTGATTTTTATGAATTATAAATTTGATGATTTAAATAATTTTCTTATATATCTTAAAAACATGGGGTAAATAACGAAATCTAGGTAGATTCATTGGCTTTGCACCACAGTAAGCAGTTCATATGTTTCCATATTAATATTTGGAGGTATGATTTTTGTAATGAGTAGCTGGGGTTCGATGTTAATCCATTTAAATTTAATAATATGAATTTCATTTAAATTCGTTCGGGCTTCTTAACCTTCGGGGAACCAAAGAGGAGTGTAGAGGAGAGACGAAGTCCTCTTCCATCGTGGGGCCTTTAGGGAACTAAGGAGGAGTGGAGAGGAGAGGAGAGATAAGGTTCTCTTCCCTTTTGGGGCCTTCAGGGAACCAAGGGGGATTGGAGAGGAGAGATGAGACCTGGGAATACACATTGTGGAACCAGAAGACGTAGCCACATATCCAATAACAACCCTGGTGAACTTTATAAACGGGACCGGGTGACTGTTAAAGGAATGAGGTAAAAAGGGAGATAGCACAATGGGCCTATGGTCTAAGTGCTCACGGAAACTATATGTAAACCGTCTCCGTTGTATAAAAAAAAAAAACCCATTATTCGGCCGGCTACATTTGCAGTCCAGTGAAATAATCCCTTGAGGTGCACTGCAGCGTGCAGTCGTGTAGATCTAGCTTTTAGAAGTTTTGAATGTTTTTATTTACTATCTTTGACAATTCCAAAGTAAAAAAGGTGATATTGTGGAAGTAGGTCTATTATTTCAAATATAATTTTCGATATTATGTTTGGCTTTGAGATATTTACCAAATTTTACTCATTCTACAGGGTGATTAATTTTAGGGTTTCCGGACAGTATTACAGTGTCCGTGAAGTGTGTGTTTATGTATATAAGTGTGTGTTTAAGTTATATCGTGTTGCGCACATTAATTATCATGGGGTCGGTATTTCAGTATAATAATTAGTTAAAATTTATTTGGGTTTTTGGCATTTAGTTTTGGTATAGACATCAAATACCGTATGTCAAGATCTATTAAGCTCAGCACCGTTGTCTCTTTAAAATTAATGAGGTTTTTGTGGATTTCAATTTGTCTCTGTAATTAGGCGTGCTTTATGCTTTCTGGGTATTCCGAAGACAGGAACAAATCCAAAGTAATGGCTGGTTTGAATTAAGTGCTTGGCAATTGCTGATTTGTCTAGATGGCAGAGTTTGCATGCTTTAGTGTTCTGAGATTCTTTTGGAGATAGTTCGTTCTGTCTAGCTTCTATTCTAGTTTTGTCGAGTTTCTTATTCGATCCCATTCCCAAAGGTTCATTTCAAGATATTCTTTTTCAATATGTCCTAATTTGTCTTGCGTATCCACTTTGCCAGGGTTCCCAACCCAACACGCCGGTGCGCCTGGTGACGCGGCAGGAGGACCAGCAGCAGACTGTCAGGAAGAACAAGGAGGCTGAGGAGCTGAAGAGGAAGGTGGAGAAGACGGCTGCGGTGGACTCACGCCAGAGGGTCAAGGAGTTGCTCGAAGAAGTCGCTAAGCAGAACACTGTCATTTCTCAGGTAGGAAATCGAACAACTTTACTTTTAAAGTGTGTAAAGCAATGCGTTACTTTAGTGCTGTTCAAATTGGTAAAGTTACAGAATTAATTGAATAATTATGATAGTTATTCTGGGTTTTGGCCGTCAGTTATGATTTGAGATTTTCACGGCCATCGTGATTTATTTTTAGGGTATTATTCTTCCTCCTTCTTTTGCCAACGTTTCGGGCAGTTTTACAGTGTCCATCATCTGCCATCACATCTGCCCTGACGATGGACTCTGTAACGCTGTCCTGAACGTTGGTTAAAGAAGGATGAAACGCAACACGGCATAATACCCCAGAAATAAATCACGGTTTTAGCTGTTCAGTTTTAATCTAACCTAACCTGACCCAACTTCCTCTTTCCCATTTGCTTCCCCTCGCAGACCCGTTTCACAACATACCTCAATTGGGGATACGTTTATGAGTGCACGCATGTATTTAGTTGTTTATGTGACCACTCCTTGATGAAGCAGGCTCCTCCACTTCTCTGAGTCCTATACTGCATGGATGACTCCTTCTTTTCCTCTGCTTCTCTTTCAAACTACAATATGGTGTATATTGTTTGCTTACAGGCGAGCCAAGCACTGAACCTGTGCGCTTCCACTATAGAATTCAGCGGATCCACCGAACAGGCCGAGGGAGAGAGGCTGCTTCTTCTTGCCAGTAAGTTCTTTCACAGTCTGACTTATAACAGCTGACGATTAAACACGATGTTATATTTTTTTCTATTATTCTGTATGCCATTGAAACGTGGACATTAAACCAAGTATTAACCTTTGAGAACTGTCAGAACGTGATAATTTTTGTGTTATTTACGAGTTTTACTAAAATCTTCATAACTCACGTTTTGGGAAACGTAGCCTCATTCTAAAAAATGTTTTGGAAAGATTATGAAATCCATTATCGCATTGTCTTGTTATACGTAAATATTTGCGTTTCTAAATATACATTTTATGAAAACGATAAAAATATGTAAAAATCGCTTACCATTATTTCAAAGCCTTGAAAAATGTACTTTTTTCTGAGTAGCATAAAGAAATAACACTTTATATATTGAAGAAATATATTTAAAAACTATTAGTCACCTCAAAATATTAACCGTCCAAACTAAAATATTTTTAATAAATTATTTAGAAACGCAATAAATTATTAACGAACATCTTTACAGTTTCAATCGGCTTAGATAATGCACCTCTACGTTCCATAGATATTCTTGAATACAGACGCATTGCGTTATTCATTATCGATACTCTGTTTTTTAAATCATGGTAATCCGTATACTAGTGATGGAAATAAATCAATTTTTGTAAAATCTCGCGCGTTTACGTGAAAAGACGTTCTAATGTCTTGACCGCTATTATCATATTTACGTCTTTTGACGTTCTAATGTTCTGAGTGGTTAACACGGAAGATAGAAGCATTTGAATTGACGATGCGGCCTGGAACAACTCTGTTGCAGAACTGCATTCGTATCAGTCACATGGATTTCAAAGCTATGAAGTGCGGCGCCTTATTTTGTTGCATCTTCCATCAATATTTCCCTGGATTATCAATTGGTAGGACCTGAAAAATTTGTATTTGCGATAATGCAAATTTAGCCATTTTCACAGAAATAATGAGAATTTTCGTATTTTTCACATGATTTTTGGTATTTTAAAATAATTAAATGATATTTTTTACAGATACTAAATTAATATTTTTTTTTCTATAGTTTTGACCAGTTTCAATAGCCATAAAATGGAACACAGCTAACGTCGAAAACGTTGTGTATATTTTTAAATTTAAATTTTATTTTTTTTTACATTTTTTTGCTACAAAATACTAAGAAAGTTAAAATAACATTACTTTTGTTGCTCAATATCACGACTTTCACTGAATAATAAATAACACTACTTTTCCCAAAAATTATAAGAAAATAATGCAAATGAAAAATAGTGTAAAACTTTCAGTTCGCTATCAATTGGTTAATCTTGTATTTGTGGCTCTTCACAACATAACCATATTATTATTATTCTTCTTTTTATAGCTAGTACAATTACACAATTTTAAAGATGTGCCGGCCGTACATACGAAACTTGTTTTGGTCAAACAAACTATTTGTAGCGTATTGTAGCGCCCTTCGTGGCAGCAGGACGCGTCCCAACGCTTCCTCCAACCGCTTTGTGTTTTTTTAGTATTTTCAAGGGAAATGAGGCAACATCCCTTTGAAATTATTTTTAAAATCAATCCATCAACATTTGAACTTAAATAAAAATAAACTTAATAATTATTAGAACTTTATAATATGTGATTTGAGTGCAGTGTTTTAAAGTGAATATTCTGAAATTTGCTCAAAAATATCGGACTTTCGAAACGAACGGCGACCGGTAAATGCACTCAAGATGTTTTCAACAAAATTCTCGGAAACTGGGCAAGCTTGGACACTGGCAAGTTTTTTACTAAGCCCAGGGCAATTTATTACCCAACCGTCGCTTTTTATTGCGGACAGAATGCACCACTTCAACAATTACCAGGAACAGGATTACATGGAGATAAATGATGGACTTGACAAACGTCACAGCGGTGCTGCCAGGGTCTCTTATCTATGTGAGGTGTCAGCGCTTTATTAGCAGCAGATACATACCTGGACGCTGTTGTTAGATGCGGTGGACTCTCTTACTGCAGCAGCTGGTCCAGTTCCTTCACCACTTAGGATTCTTGCTGCAGAGTCTCCATCTTCTATCTTCGTAGAACGTCACAGCGGTGCTGCCAAGGTCTGGTATCTGTGAGAGGATAGTGTGTCAGCGCTTTATTAACAGCAGACACATACCTGGACGGATGACGAACCTCGTGCTGGCACTGTTGGTGGACGCGGTGGACTCTTTCGCTGCAGCAGCTGGACCAGTTTCTTCACCACCTGGGATTCTTGCTGCAGAGTCTCCATCTTCTATCTTCGTGTCACCTGTTCCTTTACTTCATTTTACTTAACTTCACTCTATTTTTGTAATATTTTCTGTAATACCTGCATCAACTGTAAAGCGCCCCTGAGGTGATATCTCACAAAAGCGGCGCTATACAAATTATCCAATAATAAATAAATAAATATTTATATCAGGCACCAATTATGTTTAATATTCTTCCAAATCATATCAAGTCTACCAATTCCTTAGTTAAATTTAAAAAGTTAGTTAACCACTTAATGCTTTTGAATGAGCGGTGTTCGCAGACGGCGCGTGTATCGTACCGCGACAACCCGAAGACTGCTCGCGTCTTTTGACTTGTATAAACAAACAAACTGCGCTCACAAGATTTTTTTATTGTTTTTATTTTTTATTATGTTAACTCTTTATAAAAAATAAAATAACCTGATGTTTTTAGTTTAATTTTTGTTAAAAAAAAACCGAGTATCAAGTGGTTAAATGTTTGTATTGACAAACTTAATGTTTTTTCATCCTTGTCCTTTCTTAAATAATAAGATTTTATGTAAGTCCTATTTTCTAAAAACTGAATGTCACCCTAGCTGTCTTTATTATCTGCTTTGTTTCTCCTTGAGAATAATGATTAGTTATGGTTCAAATTTTGTTACAATTTTACCGTTTGAAAATTGGAACCGAAATATTGTGACATTATATGATTGCCTAACTATATCCACCAATGAAAAACACTGTAAGTCTATGGAATAAACTTTCAGAGTTTTTCATTGGTGTATAGTATAATAAGTAGGCTCCGAATGAGAATTGTACTGTCTATATATTGGCATATCTATGATTTTTTAGGACCAATTTGTTTCATACAAAAAGCCCGAATATATCAATGTAGTGGGTGGTTTATTTATGCAATATACTGTCAAATTACCCATCTGGTAACTCATCTAATACATATTTTTTCTATCTTTTTTGAAATATTTTGTGTGTTGTAAGTAGTATTACTGTATGTTTGTGATTACTCTATGTTTGCTTCACTCAAATGTAAATTGTTAACCTCGATACAGGCTTAGTCCTAGTGAGGTTAATTTAAAAAAAAAAACAATTTATGTATAGTGAGATGTAATAAATAAATATCCCTACATTTCAAAGACATCCGTTTAGTGTTCAGTTTTCATGCCATTCGGAAGAATAAAAAAACTGACAATGAACACTCTTAACGTAATCTACGCGCCTGATTCATGAAGTTTCACTAAACACATATATTGTGTCGAAATATATCTATTGCTTAATAGCATTTGTGTATTGCGTTGTACAGGTTAAGAAGTAATTGATTAGTTCCTTTAAAAACTTCTTCGTTATTTTTTTTAGCGTGGTTTATGTATTTAATAATATGTATTAATAGTTGCGCTTGTTGGTAATTTCAGCTCACCGCCGGCAGGCTTGTCTCCACGAGGTCCAGAGGATCCAAGTGGAGGGGATTCCCCCTTCATCATCACAGGTGATCACCCTCAACATGCAGGATCTGAGCCTGCCACTAAGAAGAGACTATGTCAGACAACTCAACGCAGGTTTGCTACGTTTCTCTTACAAACTTTCAGTTTATTATATGTACAGTGAAATCATTTTACCGCATGTTTAAAAAATAAATTGAGACACCTCACAAGAGCGCCCCTCCTGTCTTTACACTGTTCAGAACTGTGACATCACTGAGGCGGGTTAAGGTAGAGGTTGTAGGAAGGGATTTAGTGCGGATCTGGAAGATTCCCTGATTATACGAAGGAGGAAAATCGAATGCCAGTAGCTCGTTCCACATACGGCCGATTTACGTAAAAACAAGCCAACAGTATGTAATATGTTTAATTTGTCTCTGCAGATGCCCTGGGCCACTACCTGGTCTGCCTGATTAAATGCCAGGAAAGAGTCATCGCCACATCCATGGTCAAGTCCACCCCGGACGCCTTCTCCGTAACCTTCCCTGACAAAGTGAGACTGGAAGGACTGAACACCGATTTCAAGGTATGACATCATTTTCATACGAAACTGTGACAGATCACTCTTAGGCGTGATCAAAGATATTAGAAGAACGAGATATGCTATGTTGGCCGCCGGACCGTAGGCGGAGTACTACCTAATTAGGGTACTTTGAATGGTATCGGGACGTGTACGCACAGAAATCTGTTCTATGTATTAGTGCGGATACCTTAGCGTAAGCGAAGGTGTGCAGTAGTATTGGTGAACAAAACCGGCGACACTCGGCAAAACAATTCCACACGGTGTGAACTGCTCATAGCACAACTCGTTCTTCTAATATCTTTGGGCTTGATGTATATATAGGTCTACGCAATTAGAGTTGACCCAAATAATACAAAGGATTGTGTGCATTGGTGCACACAGCCTTTTGTCTTGCTTACGCCTACTAATTGTAGTTAGTGAAAAGGGGACAATAAGCATTCAAATAGTTTTTATAGTTGTTTGAAAAGTCTTACAGCGTGTTATTTGTATTATTTTAACTTTTTTCAATTTTACTGGAACTTTTTTAGTTTGTTGAATATGTAACAATTTTGATTCATGCTTTATGCAAGCAATGCATCTGTGTGAGTACTATGTTTGCATCAAAATTCGCTGTAATACCTATAACTTGCACTAGCATATGATAGGCTAAAACTTGCAGGAATGTGGATTAATTTCTGATGATGTGTTTTCTTTTGAAGGTTACCATAGAAGTATACGCACTGCAGGCCTCCAAAGAAATTCTGCCCCACGACGTCAAGTATCACATTGCAACAAAAAAGGTATTTATCTATTTCAAAATTTAACTGGCCATCGTAAGCGCAGTAATTTTTAAATGTCAAAAGAATTCCAACTGTCCTAGGCCACTGGAACTATGGCATCCCCAGTTGGGGTATGTTGTGAAGTTGAAAGGAGTGGGGAGGGAAGGAAATGTGGTAGATGAAGGTTGGGTTGTGCCTGGCTATTCCTGAGTGCAAAGACATACAGGCAACTCGCATTTCGAAAATAAAATTTGCATACATATAAGTAGTCCCTTTTACAATGGCGCATAAATTGCTGGCTGCGTAAAAACCTTAACTGCGTATCTTAAATCGGGTAAACAAAAATTTGTGCTTGTTTCTACAAATCAATTATTTTGTTATACTATTTAGTTAGACACTTTTACAAATTATTATTTATATAAATTATTTTACAAAGTTATCATTTACTTACCTCACTCATTTTTGCATCGCTACGCAACCCGATTTGTAGACGGTTTGGTTAAAAATGAACATTCAGATCCTGTGTAGAAAAGTCCCACAGCGGACTGCACTGCAAAGCAGTACCTTGCTTTAACCTTTTAACCACTCAGAACATTAGAACGTCAAAAGACGTAAATATGATAATAGCGGTCAAGACATTAGAACGTCTTTTCACGTAAACGCGCGAGATTTTACAAAAATCGATTTATTTCCATCACTAGTATACGGATTGCCATGATTTAAAAAACAGAGTATCGATAATGAATAACGCTACATAATTTATTGCGTTTCTAAATAATTTATTAAAAATATTTTAGTTTGGATGGTTAATATTTTGAGGTGACTAATAGTTTTTAATTATATTTCTTCAATATATAAAGTGTTATTTCTTTATGATACTCAGAAAAAAGTACATTTTTCACGGCTTTGAAATAATTGTAAGCGATTCTTACATATTTTTGACGTTTTCATAAAATGTATATTTACAAACGCAAAAATTTACGTATTACAACACAATGCGATAGTGGATTTCATAATCTTTCCAAAACATTTTTTAGAATGAGGCTACGTTTCCCAAAACGTGAGTTATGAAGCTTTTAGCAAAACTCGTAAATAACACAAAAATTATCACGTTTTGACAGTTCTCAAAGGAACACATAGTAAATAAATGTCTTTGTCTGAGAGGTTAAGGATAAGAAGCTCTGGAAATATCCTCACTATGGAAGCCCGCCTCACTCCATCCTCCAGCATTGACGCACACTGGAGAAAAATACTAGCGCCTAATATAGTCACGGCTCCCTAAAGGCTTCAACTTTCTATTATTCTATTAATTTTATCGTTTTATTCTATTTTATTTTCAATTTATTCTGTTTTTTTTTCTGTTCTGTCTTTTTGTTTTTGATCATATATTTTTTGTAACTCTATATGGAATGTGTGGGACTTCACTAACCTCCCCACATACCGGAATAAACACCTTATTATTATTATTAACGAACTTTACTTTTCTAGTATTCTCGTAAAACCCTCCTGGTACCAAAAAGATGATCACTCTTTGATATCCAGATTTTATGTTAGGGCAAGTCTACTCATTTGTTAGGTCTACGAATCTAATATATGTATTTATTTTTCAGAGTGGCAAGCTGGCCACGCCTCGCAAGGGCTGCCGGGGCGCTGACCTGCGGGGCCCCCTAGCCGTGTCCCCCGGTGGCCCCTCTGCCGTGAGGGCCCCCGCTCTGCAGCCCCACGGCTACTGCATCTTCGGACACAGCCAGGTCACCAGGACTAGCTTCTCTCTGAACAAGGTGAATTAACAATCAAATTCTTAATATTATTAATTATATATGCAAGGCATTGTAGGGTGTTTGAGCAAGTATCCAATGAACTTTAACCAGTGATTTCTGAACTTATTTGGAGTAAAAAGGCATTTGGTCACCAGTGACTTCACCTAATTCTTTAAAGGATTGTGAAATTATCTTGCGAACGATGACAAATTAATTTTCCATAGGGTTTCGAGTGAACTCTTGCTACGAGGACGCATAGGTGACTCATTGTCCAGAATCGAACCAGTTTCCTCAAATTTTTTAATAAATCTTCGAATGATGACTCACTTGGACCATTATTTCGACTGAAAATTCCACAACGTTTACGAACTACTTCATCCAAACATTTCTCTTAAACTTACTTAACTCCATTTTTATAGTAAATTTCAACAATTTTAACATTTTTAACTTTTGTGTAGCATTCCATATTTACTAATCACAAGGTTGGCAGATGACGCATGTGAGGTTTTTAGAGCTGACAGCTTTACAATAAAAAAATGCTGCAAAATTTAAATCCGAAGCTCTTGTTGGTACACCCTGTATAATCTGATTTATTATTTAATGCCTTATTCTAATCTGATTCTCTTTCCAGGGTTCGTTCGGGGGCCCCCTGGAGGGTACAGTTCGAGTGACCCTTGTGTCGGACCGCCTGCCGTCCGTGGCGCCCCAGCGGGCCCCGCTGAAGGGTTTCCTGACCATGTTCGAGGAGGCGGGCGGCTTCGGGGCCTGGCACCGACGCTGGTGCGTGCTGAACGGACCAGACCTGAGCTACTGGAGGTATCCTGATCACGAAGGGAATAAGGTATTTAACTAAAATGTAATATTACTTTTAGAGAACAAAATGCAAGTAAATCTTAAAACGTAACCGTAATATTTGAGTTATTTATACATTTTTTTATGTGGATACATAAAGTCCCAATTTTCTTGAGTCACTGAGGGGGCATTTCACTATCTCTGATTATGTTCTGACTAAGCACTAATCCGCGGATTAGTCATTTTTTCGTTTTCACTATATCTGAATAACGCTAACGCTCGGTTTAAAGTTCGATTTGACTAATCAGTACTCGAACCTCACGTTAGGCGCTATTCCTCGAATCAAAGATGGCGTCAAAACATTCCGAGTTTGACAGCGGAGAAGTGAGTCGAATTTTGTTGCGAATTATTATGGATACCGAGGTTTTTGATTTACAGAAGCAGGTGAAAGGGCGGCGATGCGAAGGCCGCGAGTTTTAAGAGCTCGAATGAATTTGAATGCTTGTATGATCCATCCTGAATTATTTGATTGTGTTCAAAATAAGAAACAATGTATTAATTCGACACGAATCTATCTAAAATGACCTGATAATCAACATAACATAACCAAAAAAATGCACACTTTGCGGTGTGCGGACTATGGCGGGAAACTGGATGACGGCGTTGACCACAGATCAATTGGCGTTAACGATAGCATTCCATAGACATTGCGGCAAAACATGACAGGCGTTCCAGTAGATGGGGTAACTGCAAACATTTTGCGATGTTGCCATACTATTTCGAGTGTTATCTATCCGGAAGCTCGGCAACAATGGTGAAACGGTCGCCGTTGAATAACGAAGTTATTCTGATCTTTAAAGCCAGCCAACGGCTAGCTAGTCAGATATTTAGCCCGACATAGTGAAATACCCCCTGAGTCTAAGATGTCCCGAATAGGGGTATGTAATGAGGCAGGATTATTATTAAATTTAAATAATTTGTTAAAAATATAACTTTTGTTAAAACTTTTTATATGGTAGATTCTCTCAGTATCACCCTGGTGACAGACCACCATTCAGAATTGAATCATTATTAAAAATTGACATTTTAAAGTTGTGTTTAGTGACCAGATCTGAATAGAAAGATAATTCCCAACCTTCCTCTTCCCCATTTTCTACTTAATGCGTCTATAAAAAAAAACTTTTTCTTTTATTAATTTATAATGAGTGTTTTCAAAATGGTGTGAAGAATTCAGACAAGCAATAAAGTACCTTTTTTTTTTTTTAAAATTCGGAGGCGGTTTACTTACGTTCCCCGCAAGCACTTAGGCCATAGGCCCATTGTACTATCTCCCATTTTACCTCATTCCTTTGCCAGTAACCCGGTCCCTTTTATGAAGTTCACCAGGGCTGTCATTGGATGTGTGGCGATGTCTTCTGGTTCCCCACAGTGTCTTAGATAAAGTACCTTCCTTTTATGTAATATTTTGAACAGAATATTATTTTAATTGTTATTTTCAAAACTGTAATTGATTTTTCAAGAATTCAGACTAGCTCTTGACTTTTCCTGGGTCTGGGCTGCTATTTAATAAATTAACATATCTATTCTACTTGTTTAATCCTCAGCCCCCGATGGGAACGATCGAACTGTCAACCTGCGTCTCCGATCGCGTTTGCGCCGCCCCCCGAGACGTGTGCGCCCGCCCCCACACCCTGCTGCTGCAGACCTCGGAGGGAGCCGGTGCCCCCGCCCCCGCGGAGCCCAGCCCCCGCCGGCGCTCCGCCCTGTGTCTGCGCGCCGATGGGGCGGCCACGCACCTGCTGGCCAGCGATACCAGACCCGAGAGGGACCAGTGGATGGAGGCCATCAATACGGCCTTGGGAGATATCAGATCCACAAATGAATCTTAATTTAAACAGATGTACTTTGTAATTATTGTGTTATATATGTTATGTAGACTTAAATATCCATGAGGAATGAGCTGCTCTTCCTGTTAAATGCTGAATCTCGGTCTATTTCAGCCTTTGAACAAATTGTAATCAGCTCACATGCAAAAAAATATGACCAGGCACGTGCATTCCATGTAGACATTAACGAGTGGTTTGCCGATGATGCTACCGAGACATTATTTTTTAAAGACTTAACTTGCCGATGGTACTCCAAAGACCTGTTCTAATCCATTCACCCTGGAATTTTTTGTGATGCGATTTAACGTTTATGCTTTAAAAACTGTATAGAGGACAAAATTAGATTCGCTTGCGCTAATAACACTGTCGAGAATGTATCCTCGATGACAGCATAGAAAATAAATTGTCTGTGAATGTCAAAATTCGTTTTCGTGAAACGGGGTTGCAAAAAGTTAGTATAAAGGTCATTATTTCTTTGAAAACACCTTTTGAGGAATGTTTTCCATAAAGATTATGTATTCAGGTATATGTAGAAATAATAAAACCAGTTTATATATTTTTTTTTTACCATATCATTATGGAGATTTTTTTTTTTTTAGATAAAGTAAGCTCTTCCGGGGAAACTTGTTACGATATAAACATAAATAATAATAATATTTGGCTAATTTATATAGCGCCGTTTTCGTGAGAAATCACCTCAAGGGCGCTGTACAAATATATTTCTTAAATATTTAATACTAGAACTACTGACTTATCTCTAAGACTTATATCTAGTGACTTACGACTAAGGCCTATAACTACTATCTTAACGACATATACACGAGTATTTACATATTTGGCAACTTACAACTAAAATTAAAATTAACAATTTAATCTTACTAACGCCAGAAGAAGAAGGAAGTTCTATTATATTAGGGTGGATTTATTGTTAGCTGGATATATTATATGTTAAATGAATTAAATTAATGAATAAAATCAATCAATCGCCAATCTTAAACGCATTTAGATGATTCATCTGCCAACAATTAAACCGATTAACTTGTTATGTTCCCGCTGATATTGTCCATTGTCCACTGGTAGGCAAGTCAATAGCAAAATTGAATGAACGGAATCGCTAGATAATGTAACAATTACGGTATAAAAAAATGAAAAAAAAGAAATATTTGGATAGAATGACGGATTTATGGAAATGAGTGTCTGAAAAAGTGAGTTTTTAGTTTGGATCTAAATTCTGTTGGGCTGGTTATACATCTCAATTCCATAGGAAGTTTATTCCAAGCCTTGGGGCCGGATACTCCGAATGCACGATCACCAAATTTAGTGTTCGGATTTCGCTTAGGCTCTTTCAACCTTCCAATTGCAGATGATGTCGCTGATCTAAGAGTTGACTGCCTTAGACCAGTATTTTCCGGAATGCATAGCTCAGTAATATACGGTGGCGCCATTTCGTTGATAGCTTTAAACACCATCCAGCATAGCTTGTACTGGATCCTTTCAGGACACTTCAGCCAGTGAAGATTTCGGAGGTGTTCCGAAATGTGCGAAAACTTGGGTACCCCGGTGATAAGCCTTGCTGCGGCGTTGAACACTGATTGTAGTTTATCAGTTTCGCATTTAGGAAGATTTGCATAAATGCCGTTGCAATAGTCAAGACGTGATACTATATATGAGTTCACAAGTAATTTAGTTGCCTCTGTTGAAAGGTTTCTACGAACTGACTTAAGTTGTCTAAGGTAGAAGAACCCCGTGCTAACGGTCTTATTTACCTGACTTTTTAAAGAAAGGTCTGAATCCAGATAAACTCCCAGAAGTTTGACGGTTGTTTTAGCAGTTACGTCGTTGCCGGAAATAGCGATTGGTGAGTTTTCTATTAAATGTTGGCGTCTATGTGTGGCTGCCCAGAGAAACTCCGTTTTTGAAGGATTTAGCTTAAGTTTATTTGAGGACATCCAGAGATTGATTGCTTCTAGACACTCAGCTGTGCGAATTTTTAGGCCGTCGATCTCATTTGGTGAGCAGTAAAAGTATATTTGCTGATCGTCAGCATAACAGTGAGATAAAAGGCCAAATGACTCGATAATTTTTGCGACGTCATTTGTAAAAAGAATGAAGAGAAGTGGACCCAAAACGGATCCCTGGGGTACCCCTGAAGAGAGTTTTGAGAAGTTGGACTGTTTATTTCCAACCTTTACTGCTTGCGAGCGATTGGATAGATAGGATTCTAGCCAATATTTGATGTTAGAATGTAAGCCAAACGTTACTTCTAGTCTCTTAATGAGAAAGTCGTGGTCAATGGTATCAAATGCAGCGCTCATATCCAAAAGTGAAATAAGTGCTAACTTACCTGACTCTATGGCAAGGGTTATATCTGACAGGACACGAAGTAATCCGGTTTCTGTTGAGTGGAACCTCCTATATGCAGATTGATGATTTGTGATTAATTTATTAAGATTTAAGTGGGAGATTATTTGAGAAGCCACAATTTTTTCTAGTAGTTTAGCTACGAGAGGCAGATTTGATACAGGTCGATAATTACCCAGGTTGTCGGCATCAAGCTGTGGTTTTTTAATAATTGGGGTAACTACAGCAGACTTAAGTGGCTCCGGGAAGTCACCTGTGCTTAGGGACTTATTAAACACGTGAACCAGGAAAGGGGATAACACGTTGCAACATTTCTTGAGAAGCCACGTTGGGATAGGGTCAAGAGTACATTGTTTGTTTGGCGAACTAAGGATCAACTTTCCTACTTCTTCCAGCGTTGTAGGTTCAAAAGATGACAGTATCCTTGTGGAATTGGCTGTAAATCTTGGCGGAGGGGCAGAAGATGTGGAGGCGCGTATGGTTTCTATTTTTTCACAGAAAAACTTAGAAAAGGCCTGCGGTGTAATTTCTGTAGCAGTTGGAACAGTATTACCAGCGATGATAGTTTTGACCGAGTTCCAGAGACGTCGTGGATTTTTCCGCTCAGAGTCAATTTTATTGATCCAATAATCGGATCTTTTGGCACTTATTTTGCTTCTGTACTCATTTTGAGCATTTATCCACTGATCTCGTGTAGTAACATCTGGGTTTCTTCTATATGACCTCTCTAGTTTCCTCATTCGCCTTTTCTGGCTTCGGCACTCTTCGTCGAACCAGCCGTCAGACTTTCGAACTTTCCGCGTTTTCGAGGTGGTTGGAGCATATTTTATTAATAAGTTTGAAAGAGTGGTGTTATACTCCTCGATTAGATCTGTCGTCGTCTTAATTTCCCAGTTGCTTTCTATGCATAGAGAAGAATTTTTGAGATCTTCAAGGAAATTTTCGAAATTAAATTTACGCCATTCCCTCGATTCTATTGTTTTATAGGACACTTTTGGCGGGTTGAAATGAATTTCGGTGCGGACAAGTCGATGATCTGATAAGCCTATATCACAGACTTTAGCGGTCAGTGGTGGGCTACTACACATGGATACAAAAATGTCTATAATTCCACCAGCATCATGAGTTGGTTCGTTGACCCATTGCCGGAGTCCAAAACTATCCAGTAGGTCAATGAATTTGATAGCGTTGGGTGATGTCTCGCGCTCGAGGTGAATATTTATATCACCCGTGATGATGAGAGTTTCGGAAAGACCCACTGCCCATTCCAAAAAACGCAAAAACTCCTTAAAAAATTCTACACAGATCGTTTTCGAACCGGGTCGGTACAGCGTTAATAGTATAAATGACGATCCCGCAGAAGAAACACGGCAGCCAATGTACTCAAATGTACTGAATGTGCCATTTTCGACCCTGGCAAGCCGCAGTCCTTGTCGGGCTATTATCACGACACCCCCATGATTTACGTGTGATATACTATTAGAGTGTTCCGTAGCTCTGGGTCGAGCCTGCTCCAGAACGACATACCCAAGAGCTTGAAGTCTTTTGATTGAATAAGATTCACTGTTTTCATGCCAGCTTTCTGTGATGGTGAGTATGTGGAGTTTTTGATCTTTAAAAACATCATCCACCTCCTCTAACTTGTTGTTCAGAGAACGTGCATTCCAGGAACCCACCGCAAGCCGTCTGCTTCTAAAATTCGCATGTCGTTCTGATCGAATTTTATTAAAGTTCAGATTGTCACATTTATCAGAATCGCGTAGGGCTTCAGAAGCTAGGACGCTCCGTTTGTCAGTTGGTATGACCACTTGAATACCCTGTTCTAATAGAGAGTTAATATTATTAGAGTTATTGTTAGTTTTAAAGTCTTGTTCCTTCTTGCATAGATATTTTTTCCTGTTTTGTCCTCCACGACAACCCCGGTACCTAGCTTTCACATTTGGGTCACGCACAAGGTTGTACAAGGTTACTTTTGCGGCAACCAGAGGGTCCAACAATACACGTTTATTTTTAAAACTTAATAGTGTTGCCCTATTATACACAATAGTAGTGTTTATATTATGCATTGCATAACAAAGTAAACATCGTAAATCACTGCACTACAAACTGAACACTTGGGATTAGCTGCTAGGTCGAGCCACGTGCGGTATGCACATGTGTCCAGTTGACCATCGGATGGAAGCGCAACTGCGTTTTAAGAAACGAGAGTTTTAAAATAATATGAGTTATTTTATTAAAAGTTCAATTAAGCTAGAAACTGCGATATTAAAATTATTTTGATTGTATACACTTAACATAAAAATGATTACGGTTATTTTTAGATATTTACACAATTTAACAAACAAGGACTTCCCAATATTTTCAAAATATATCTAGGAGCGCTAGAAAAAAGCAGCCGGCAAGCTTCGGGAGCGCCAGAAATGTACAAACATGAAATATATTTTAATAATTAGATATATTATCAGGTAAACAGAAAAGAATTGAAGAAAAAATCATTAGTTTGGTTTTTGAGCAAAACTTTTCAAGGTAATTTTCACGCGTATTTTCGTCCGGCAATCGAGTGTATGCCGAGAATTTTCTGTTCCGGCTGTCCACGGGTTAAACCTCGCCCAATTTACCTTTTTTCGCAATAACCAGTGGAACGCCGATGGGTCTCTGGTGACCAAGCGGGCATTCTAATATGATCCTTGTTAGAATAATTTGCGATGCGATGCGATGTTTGAAAAACAATATCAACATCGTTTGGGCTAATAAAACTTTAGGTTTCACTAGTATTTTTCTTTCTTATGCTCCGACCTTCAACAGGTTAAAATATCAAATAATATTAAACTTTATGTAATCCAACAATCTTTTCAAATTATTATAAAGAAATTTTTTTCGAATATTTATCTCTAAATAATACAAAATAAAGTCGCTATCCGCGTCTGTCTGTTTGTGCGCTTAGTTCTTCTAAACTATGCAACGGATATTGATACGGTTTTCACTATAATTTAGATAATTTCTTCCGGAAGGTTTACATATATAATACATGCATATTATATTTACAGAAAGCAGAGAAAAGTCGATGTTTTATAATCACGTCGTAAAAATATGTTTTCGGGCACTACATTGTTAACGCTGGCTAAACCTTATGAGATACATCAAATAATGTACTACGGAATTGTATATCTTAAAAAGTCTATATCCTAAGGATAACCTCCAGCAACTTCGGGTAAACGTCGGTTAGTTGATTAATATTTTAATGCTAATTAGGTAAATTGAGCAGAGCTTAATGCTTGCGTGGAATGCATGCGCATGGACCATTATTATCGGCGGATCACTAAGAGAATACTGTATATCAAAATATTTAATCAATTTCAACAAAAGTAAGCAAAAATTGTATTACTTTGGGCATTCTCTCATTATCCGCAGTCAAAGGGTTAATACTGTCTGAAAGTGTTGGATCATAGATAATTATAAAATATAGAGATAAATATCTATAAAATGTATGTTTTAAGCAATAGGTTTATATAATATGACAATGCAAAACAATCACAACACTTTTAAAAATTATAATATTATAGATTGATTTAATTTTGAAGTGAAACAGATAATATTATAATGAAAGCAAATAAATATGTGTGCAAATAATAATTTAGGCCGAAATTGAAAACAAAATAATGTTGCCATAAAATTAGTTTAATAAAAAAGAGTTTTTCGATATAGAATTTGGACTTATTTCAACTAGTTAATAAACATGTACAGTAATTATCATTAGCAGTATTTTCTAAGATACAAATACTACATATATAATATTCAGGATTTGAGTAAAATTTTAAAAAATCACCTTAGTGTTTGAGTATCTACTCAAAAGGGTAACATTACATTATTTCGGTACTTATAAATAAATAATATTTTAGATATTAAGAGCTTTGTGTGTTCGCAAATCAAATACAGCCATATTTAGAGGTGACGGTACTTATGTTCATTTTGTACATTTAAAAAAAAAAATTAACCCTTACCCAATAATCTTTTAACATGTATGAATTCTATATGAAAAACATTTTCATTATGACATGATGACTTTATATATTATGTAATTAAATATAAAATATTGAGCAATAATATAGTAGTGATGGAGTTTTATTTAAATATTAATTCCTATCCACCTTTCATTATACCATTAAGGGCCGAAATACACCTGCCGAGTCACTCGCTTCGTTACTCGGCCGACCAACTTATTGGAAGAGTGGGCGAGTCAGTTCATTGAGATTTGTAAGTGAGGTTAACATGGTTTTGCGATGGAGAAAAAGAGAAAGAGAGAGGGGAGAGCGAGTGTAGGACCGATTTGAGTATGTAGGTGGACGGGGTACTTACTCAACCGAGTCATTGGGCCTTGCTTCTATCCGCTGTCTCGCCTGAATCATACGTCCGCTAATAGGCTGAGTACTGTATGGTACTGACTACTGATCATATCAGCCGAGCACTCGGCACGTGTAATTCAGGCATCAGGGGAGAGTGAGTGAAGGGCCGATTTGAGTATGTAGGTGGACGGGGTACTTACTCAACCGAGTCATTGGGCCTTGCTTCTATCCGCTGTCTCGCCTGAATCACTCGTCCGCTACTATGCTCAGTACTGTATGTTACTGACTGTACTGATCATATCAGCCGAGCACTCGGCACGTGTAATTCAGGCATCAGGGTCTAAGACCAAGTACAAGTTAATGAGGCACTTTGAAGCATGTGATACCAGAAAATCTATCGAGGTGTACGGTCTGACAAATAAAAAAAGAAAATAATGGAGGGCGCTGCAATAGTTTTAATTGTTTTAAATGGCAACACCGAGATAAAAAAGGTAAAAGTATGTATGTAGGTAGGTAATTTGTGCTAAACAAGGTAATTATAGAAATGAATAAATATTATTTGTAAAGAGCCGTTTGTTTGAAAAATCATATTAAGGGCGCTACATCTATTGAATTAGTTACTTTTTATCGCTTTGTCAGTGGGATAATTGTATGGAAAAGAGTTTTATCATTATCTTTAAAGAAAATTAGGCGTACTAGTGACAATGTATTAAAATTGTAATTTAAAAATAGACGAAGCAAAAAATGACATTGACAATATACATGACAAAAAAAGTTTTATCATATCTTTTAATCTACATAAATATTAAGAAGCTATTGTAAAAGTAAAAGTGTGAATGAAAAGAGCAGCTCAAGCAAAAAAATAAAATGAAAGTAGAAACATGAAACAAAAGTTTTTGAAAACGGTTTTGCTGCAGACAAGCTTTACGACTGAAAAATAATAAATTTTCAAAAGTTGGAATAACTTATGAGTAAATTCAAAAATTGTAATATTTGATGAAGACAATATTAACGACTCTCAAAATATAATTATAAAATATTCATCCTAGATTTATAGAAAAGTCAATAGATGTCGCACATAAAAATAAAAATGGATATATTTATCTAAGACACTGTCTAGATTGCTTTTAGTTCGGTTAGAATCTTGCAATCATACATAAAGATAGCATCCAAAAAACATGCATTAAGAAAATGAAGATAATGTTGATAGCTCTCAGCTATAGTATGATACAGTTATAAGTAAGTTGATATGGTCGTAGTGAGAGGCTGGTTTGGGGAGACCCTTTGGCCTCTCCTACTGGTCTCTCGACCCATAGCCTTGCGCTGTAGTAGGAGGGATATATTCATATGTCCGTCACTCCTGGACATACTAATCCCTAGATTCCTTCCCAATCCTCATTCCTTTTACCTTCTCAGAACTTCCTGTCCTTCCTTTCCTTAAAAAAGACCCTCCACACAGCAAAAGATGACCTAGGCCCTGAGGGAAATTATTTTCTAACAATAATTATGTTTTTTAATTGTAGATGGGGACGAGAGTATATTTAGAAATTTCCAAATTACTAGTATGAAAATGGATGAGGTTTATAAGTATTTAGGATACCCACAATCAAATAGATTAGACCATACTAGTATTAAAAGTTATATTAGGATTAAATTTCAAACTAGGATCAGGAAAATTTTAAAATGCAATCTATCTGCTAAAAATTTAGTAAAAGCAATAAATACTTGGGCAATACCTCTATTAACGTACTCATTTGGCATAATTAAATGGTCCAATACAGATTTAGATAACTTAGAACGATTAATTAGAACTACGCTAACAAAGTTTAATTGCCAAAATCGAAATTTCATCTATAGAACGAATTAATTTACAAAGAAATTTAGGAGGTAGAGGTATAGTCAAAATAAACATATTCAGGTAGAAATTCTAAGAAATTTTTTCCATAGGAAAGCTCATACCTCAGAAATGCACAAAATAATTTGCAAGGCAGATAGAAACATTACACCTTTAAATTTATACGACGAGAATGCAAACGTTTTTATAAATCCCAACCAGGAATTATTAGATTCATGGTCAAATAAAATTTTACAAGCAAAACACTTCAATTATCTCAACCAAACGTATGTTTTTCGTCAAACAAATGGTTGAGTATTGGAGAGTTGGGCGCAGAAATAGAAGGATTTATGTTTGCCATTCAGGACAGAGTCATTAATACTAAAAATTTATAGGAAGCATATAATCAAAGATACAAATCAAATTGATGATTTATGTAGAAAATGTTTGGCTTTTCCGGAAACTATAGAACATATTATATCGAGATGTTTTATATTAGCACCGTCCGAGTATACATTTAGGCACAATCAAGTTTTAAAAATAATTCACCAATGTTTGGTAATTAAACATAACTTGATTGACTGCCGTAGTATAATACCATATTATGAATACGAACCAAATTCATTTTTAGAAAACGAAATTTATAAAATATATTAATATAAAACTATACTAACAGACCTAACAATTAGTCATAATAGACCCGATATAGTTTTACATGACAAAATTTAAAAAAAATAACTTATATCATTGATGTCGCTATTCCAAATTCCTGTAATATTAAAAAATCTGTTAATGAAAAAATAAGAAAATACACAGATTTAGGAAATGAGATAAAAAGAATTTAGCATTCTCAGACTATACAAATATTACCATTCGTTATTTCGGCTACTGGCATTATACCTAGCTCTTTCATTCAAAATTTAGGCGTATTAGATCTATAAAAAAATTTATATATAAAAATGCAAAAATCAGTCATTTTAAATACATGCAGGATAACGAAAGATTTTTTAAATATTGATGTTGAGGGATCAGTAGGATTTATAGGCCCAGTTAGGAGTTCTACCGAGCCGAACCCTCTTATATGAAAATATCTGGAGTCGGTGAATTATTTTCCCATTTGATCTCTGGTGAGTTGACGTGTTATTCTTGTATTGTTTTGTATTTATTTTGTAATAATATGATGATAATTATAATGTTGATTGACTAGATGATCATTTGTAGAAAAGTGTGTGGAAGGGTTTAGTTTTTCCTATGGGGAAGATTAAACCCGGACATAAAATCGGAAAAGATAATAATAGTGGTCTTTATTCCAGAAACTAATTACATATTTTTAAAAATTTTTTTGTTAGTTTTTGTATACATACATATGTAACATAATCATGAGTAATTAAGCCTGCAACATTGATTAAAAAACTGTAAAAACACATATATGTATACAATATATGAGTATTTCTCAAAAAAAGTGTACATTTTGGAAAAATAAAGTGTGCCTACAAACAGTTCAAAAATTTCACATGTTTTTAATTAATCATACAAAAAAAATATGCACCATTTTGTAGAATAAATATTAGGCTTTAAAATATCGAAAAATAAACATTACAATCGTATTAATTCACAAATATTTTAATTTTTTAAAAAATATCGATTTTTACCTTCCATACAAAATAAAATTGCCACCCTACCCACCTCATTTGTTTATACTTCATAAAATGCGATAATAACGTTACAATATGTGATTTTTTGTAAGTTTTAGGGTCTTAATTAAATGTAGTTTCTGTAAAAGGGTAATTTTCTATGGGGTTTCATAATAAATTAATAATTTATGCACAAAAAACAAAGTGAGACATCACCATTTACTTTTTAGTAACTACTCTTTAGTTACGTTTTATTAGTACTTCCACCGTAATTTTTTAACCCATTTGTAAAATTTAACATGGGAAACACTAGCCTCTTTCTGATTAATTATTGGTCTGACTTCTCCGCCATAACATTAATTGTTAAAATCAGTAATAACGTGTTTCTTTAGTGGGACCACTATTTCGTAACAGAAAATATTTTAGCCTTTTTTCACAAAACGGTAAGTCTTTTTCTACTTATCTTTTTGTAACATGTGCGGTACGAACATTGCTAAGCTTACATATTAACACTTTTAAATTTTATCAAACCATTGACTTTTTATAACATAAATTCTTATTACAATTTCGTAACGTTTGTTATGAATTTCGTAACGTAACGAAAAAGTTCAATGTAAAGCTGAGTGTACACAGTTACAACGTGATTAAGAAAAGTAAGTATATTGTAAGTGTGTCTAGCATTTTTATGAAAGTCTTATGTAAGTTTAGTAATAATGTAATATATTATGCACAATGCACAAATATACATTATGTATTTAGATATAATAGGAAAAAAATAAAATTTATTATACCATAGAGCAGATCTGTTGATGGCGCTGGAAAGTAGGTAGGTTGTAATACATAGGATGCGCTGGAAATTCCTGATGGTCAATGGCAGAACAGGTGTCGTCGGACTTGTATGTTTTATCATCGCGATTATATGGCATTATACATAATGACAAGTACTTGAAGATCAAGCTGAGCCGTCCAATACTGGTTTTATTTTAAATAAGCTTGAGGCACTCATACACACTATCCGTTCTACAGGCGCTCTATACAATATTTATAAGTGCCTTAAGTTTTTTATAAAAGCTTATTTAAATATAAGTTTATTTTTATTTACTCTGATAAAACCATAACTACAGCATAATTTTTTTTAGGAATGCCCCCAAAAACCAATGCCAAAAGGCAAAACGCTTACAGAGAAAGACTGAAAAAGGAAAATACAAATAAATATGAGGAAATCCGAATTAAACATTTAACAAAAGTTATAGAAAATATCAAAAATAAAAAAAGAAATTCTTACAGAAGAAGAAAAAGAAGAGCTACGGGCAAAGTGGAGACAAGCCAATGATAAAAGGGCTGAAAGAAAGAAAAAGGCTAATCCTACGACACAAGACAATAATACATTTGAACGTAGAAAAAATAATAAAAAAATCCTAAAGGAAAGACTACAAAAGCTGACTGAAGAAAATACTCGATTAAAAAGTCGAAATAAGAATTTAAGACAGTGCTGTAATCGGATGAAAAGGCAAGTGAATATTCTGAAAATATTATTGCATAAACAAACTAAGACTAATAATGATGCTATTCCCATTGAAACTGGATTATATAATAAATCGAAGATGTTATAATAGTAAATAATAATGCCATAGAAAATAACGCTGATATTGAAAATATGAATAGTGAAAATGAAGATTCTAACAAAATCAAAGATAAACCATGTGGAGCAGTGGCGGATTAACCCTAAGGCAAAGTAGGCACGTGCCTAGGGGCGCCAGTTACAAAGGGGCGCCGGCGGGCGCCCCTAGAATTAAAAAAAAATATATATATAAACTTAATTTTGTAAGTAAGTATGCACCTGCTTACACAATATAAAAGATTATTTACTTCTGTAGAGATGCAGAGCTTCCAAAGCATACTCGCCTTCTTGATTATTCCTCCATGCCTCCATCGCATGATTTTTTAATAGAAGGCCGCTCGCTCGTGGATTCGTTCGCGGGCGTTGCTAGATTGCAGGGCAAAAGGCGCAGCGGGGGCAGGGGCTAAGCGGCCGGCACCGGACTTCCGAACGGATGACGGGGTGACAGTCACACTCATCACTTTCAGCTTGGATGTCGCCGGTTACGCGCGCTTCTATTGATTACGTACTCGCAGCGGTATTTGTGTGAATTAATTAGTACATTGCGTTTTAGTTCATTACCCAAATAATGAGTGAATTGAAGAAGAAACCTAGTGGTGCAGCTTATAAAAGGAAGGCTAAGGAAAAAGAAGAAAAAAATCAAAATATTATAAAGCATACGAAACATATTGAGACATTTTTTTCTAAATTAAAAAGTGATGATTCGGAATTTTTTAACGCAATTCACAGTGCGTCTTCTACCGAGTCTATTCAATGTGAAATTCCTACTAGTTCTAAACAACACGATTTGTCCATGCTGCCTACTCCGTCAGCCGTAGAAGTTGTGAGGCAGTCGCAAAATAGACTGTTTATCGTGGGATGTGACCCAGTCAAGTGGGATATCAATAACGAAACACAAGAATACATTGCAATTAATGGATTTAATCAAAATCAAAATGCAGATTTTTCATTGAGTAAGAGAATATATGAAGATAAAATCTCACGTTTTTTAACAAAAACAATGTCCCATGTTGTAGGAAGGAGGAAACACAGAGCCCGGCAAATCGTTCCACAGCCGAGCTGTTGAACACAATAACGAGTCGTAGAAGCAACCCGTTTGACATTTGTCACATGACAAATGTCAACCGTGTACATATGTTGGGCGCGCGTTTGGCGTGTTTCCCGACTATGCACCGGTGCCGAGGGGATCAATGATGCTAGTTCCTTGGAGCATCTTCCATTGAAATACCGGTTAATAAATATTTTCCGTGTTTGATGTTTTTCTTTAGAGAATTCTGAATTTTAGTAAAAACGTCCGTAGTTGTTATGGCGGTGTGTTTTCTTGCAAGTTTCAAATCATCAGGAATATCAAATAAATGTTCATCGGGTGACTCGATTGAAGTTATGCAGTTCACACCGGTTTTTCCACCCAATGCTGCTAACACTGTAAATTTGAATCGTAACTTTTCCATTTTTCTTCACTAAAAATATCGTTTTATAAGACAAATAAAACAATGCGTTGCTCTGAAGTACAAAGAAACGACATTTAAAGTTTATTTGTCGTCCTTTTTTATATTAAAAAATTACATTATTTTTATTAGTCACTCAGTCAGCCACATAGCGAGTACACAATGCTGTTCATAAATAAATGCTGTTTAAGTGTAACCAAGACAACACATAAGTGACATTTGAAAAGTGCATAAAATAAAATTCGTAATTTAAACACAAAGGGATCCTAGGCATTTCTAGGTAGGTACTTATTAGTGAGTACTTATTCCTTTACATAAATAATTGATCATTTAAATTTTTTATGTTTTATTAATTATCCCTATTAATATTATAACTGCGAAAGTGTATATGTGTGTGTTTGTAGAGGTATATGTTACTTCTTCATGCAAAAAAACTACTGAACCGATTGTGATGAAACTTGGTATGTAAAAAAAAGATAGCTGGCAGTGTTGCCAACGAGGGCGATATATCGCCATTTAGGCTACTCAGAACGAGAATCGGCGCTGAAAAAATCTAAAAGGCGACTGGTCGGGCTACTTCAGAGTCAAGTTAAAAACATAATTTTCACGTAAAAACATAAAAACATCAATTTTAAACAATTCTCTAGCCATCCCCCCCCCCTCCCCCATGAATTTTTTTTTCGGGACAAATTTTGTTTTCTTGAAATTCTCTAGCCACCCCCCCCCCCCCTCCCACGAAATTTTTATTTTCACGTAAAACCCACCTAACTACAAATTCGGCTACTTTAGGTACTTGTTCAAATTTATAATATGTGGTCGCTAGAGGGGCGCCGATGAGGTGCTTGCCTAGGGCGCTCTCAACAGTTAATCCGCCTCTGATGTGGAGTGACTATCTTAAAAACGAAAAACTGGAATATATACATACAAAAAAGAAAGTGGTTTGTAAGGGCCTTATCTCTAAATCTCTATCACTAAATGACTATATTCATGCGCCAAAGCGGAGTGATAAACCAAAGACTGAAAAACTGACCAAATTTGTCTCGGAAAGATTTCAATTATTATAAAGATGAGGAAGAAATTTATAAAAGCTAATGGATAGTGATTCAAACTAAATAATTGTATGTTATTAAATTTTTAATAGTTTAAACAGTGCCTGTTCTTTAATTTCTTAAGATTTGTTGTATATTGTGTTAGGTACTTCAATTTGGGAGCTGATAATTTGATTAAAAACATTTATTTATACTCCCTTGTTTTTTTTTAAACCCCTTTGGTTTAACAAAATACAAATATTTGGGTCGTGAGTTTATGTATGTTTGTAGTATGTACAATAAATAAAAAGTAAAGGATAATTACTTACATTTAAAAAAGACGACAACTAATTAAATTGAATAAATAATAAAAAAAGTAAAATAAAATTTGCCATTGTGTAAACAAGCCTTATGTTTACTATTTAGTTACGTCTTATGACTATTTCGTAACACTATTTCGTAACTACATTTTCGTTACGTACATTTATTTTGAGAAATACTCATATAACCTTTACGAGAGTTAAATTACTCGTGTGTAAAGGCGGGAACATAGAGAAGTTTATTAAAAATATTGTTTATAAATATATATTATAGCTACTAGTAGTACATTTAACTTACAATACATATATTTTTTTCCTACTTCTCTTAATTCTGCGTAAAATACATAATGTAATATCTACAATAATATAATGTACACTTCTCTTCCAACCACAAGCTAATGCTTATCTGCATAAATGAACCACTCACCTTCTCTGCATAAACAAACCACTCTCTCTGCTTCTCTGGAAGAGTAGTATTAAATATTGCCATTGTAAATTGTAAATCTTATTACTTACGAGTACCTATATGTTCTTTTTTCTTTAATAAATTTAAAATTTTAAAACCTTCCGGGAAAAAAAAATGTATATATATTTGGGTATACTGTCCACAAACATTACACATCTGCCATGATGATGGACACTGCAATACTATCCGAAACGTTGGCTAAAGAAGGAGGTAACCCAACACGTCATAATACTCCAAAAATAAATCACTATAATAATTCTTTTGGCCGTGAAAATCTCAAATCATATCGGTATAGTTCGAATATTTTCGGAAATATAGTTCAAAAGTCTGAAACATAATGTTTCGACAATGGGCATCACTACTTTATCTGTTGTCTCTCTCCTTCTTTTCACATTTTCTATGGTTATTTGTTATTTTATGACGTTTTTTCTTCAGATGTTTTTCACGTTTGTTTTTATTGTGTGATTTGATTTACACATTTAACAATTTTGCCGGCAGTATTGAGAGTTATTGATCGTAAATTTAATAAGATGAGTTCCGGATTCATCACTGAGTCGGAAATTGCGGAGGCCAAGCAGCGCAGGCAGGAAGAATGGGAAAAAGTGAGAACGGCCGACCAGCCAGAAGGTGAGTTTTGACGTTTCATTTATTACCTTAATTTAAATCGTTCTATATCTTGATTTCACCGGTTGTAAGCAATTGAGAAGGCCCATATTTTTGTCATTTTCAATTATAAGTAAATCGGTTTATTGCGATGTTATTTTATGAGTATTTTTATTACCTGCGAAGTGCCATACGGAAGTGTGTTGTCAGTCTGTTATAACTATAAAATATTGAAAAGATTAATAAAAATAACATGCATTCTGTCAGAAGACTGTAATTAAACTAATGTACTTAGATTCTCAGACTTCCCTTTAAAACGGGCCTACTACCAAAAAAGCCCTAGACAATAATTTGGATAATTTTTTAATATGTTTAATTTGAATGTTGATGTTGCCCATATTATGATAAGATGGGTCTTTGCCTTGAAATTTAACTTTGCCAATCAAATTCAGCCATCATTGTGTTGTCTACTTTCTTACAGTAGAAACATTGTTTATACATTTTTTTTATATATATGTAGTGGCAAGTTACTTGTAGTACCTCTTTGCGATTGTTCTCGAAAGAGTGTTTCCTATACAAGTGCGCCCACATCACGGTACCTAATCAGTCAGTCAAACAAGTGAGTCAGCACCATACGAACGGCCAGCGGAAACTGAACTGAGACGGGTGGTCGCCCGTACCGCGTGCGGCGTGCCCCTCCTCTGCACACCACACCTGCATACTGCAAGACGTCCGCACGTCGCTTTTACCTGACCGCGTTGGGCCATGAACCTACTACGCCCGGCGTTGCACGCCCATAAAGGAGAGGCTACAATTAATTATCGACTCCGCGGGAAATTAATAATAATAGCCTAGGCCTAGTGTTCCACTCGTTTACGTCGATGCTGCTAGCTCTTTAGATACCTGTAGAGTAGACTCAGCATGCCCACATTGTGTCTATTATTATAATATTATTGTTTCATTTCATTGAAAAATTCTGAGGAATTATATTTATATTTATCAACTTTCTGTCTATAACGTATCCTAAGATACTTTGGACACTTTGCTTCCAAGTGTCGAACCTGGAGAAGCTTGTGTCATTGGCAAAGAGGGAATGTGGAAGGGAGCAGAAGAAGGTCACCAATCGGTATTGTCTAATCGAGTATCACATGTGGCTGGTATGGAGGAGCCCGAATCATTAGGGCTGTTGGAGTGGGGATCACTATCCTCAGTAGCGATGGGTGATGACTTATTTTATTAATAGTTTTACCAGCTCAATATTTTCGTACGGCTCAAAGAGTCGACTCAATTGAACGGGAGCCGTCTGCTCAGAGCGTACGAGCATTGAGATTACTGCGCTCATCGGATGCAGCTCCCCAGCTACGGCTCCCCCATTATGGCTCCCAGCTCGCTGCGTAAGCAAATGAATGATCATACAACTCTTGATCCAGATGTCGGACTGTCAGACACCGTTTATGTCTCTGAGTATGTTATGACAATTGATACTTAACAATAATAATAATTTTAATAGTGCTATTTTTCTAAAATCTGTTAAAAAATATTAACCATTCAATTGAGCCATGGTACGGTTTACAGGGAGTCGTACGAATACGGCTCATCAAAAAGAGTGTTAAAAATGTACGAACCATTAGCTAAGTTCTCCACCAGTTACTTTACAGGCTCCTGCCTAGCACCTAGCGGTCAGAGGTAAAACTAGGGCTAACAGATAAAACAGATGTTTTTGCCATATCAATTGGCTTTCTTTGACAGTGTTTGTTTACAATTAGCTTGTCAATGTGTTTTACTTGGTTAGATTATAAAAAGCCTCGCCGACTGGATTCCTACTTCTTCTCTCCTATAAAATAGTAACAAGCAGTCATTATGGTCTACAGACCATTAGTAAAAGTGTTTTGTCCGCGTCGGGAATAATTTAACTCTTTGTAACATTAAATAAAGTGAAATGCAGTTTTGTGCAGTAAAAACAAAAAAAAACCATGCGTCTGTTATTGAAGACTTCATCAAGACCAAACAAATCTTAACAAAGAGCTAGCTCAATTTTGCGGCTCATTCACGAATGCCTCAACGCTAATCCTCAGCAATGAGGCAATGATTTAAGAAGAAGTTGCCTAAAGCTGTAGTATTGACCTTCGCAATGGAGAGTGGCTCGGCTATTTTGAATTGTCAGGGTTCAGAAAAGGTTTTTGAGATTTTTTTATACGAGGAAGCGCGGCTACTATGTCCAATAAACTTTCTTCTGGGCATGCTCGGAATCCACTCCCTGCAGAGCTAAGAGTTTTAAACAAAAGAAATAAACAGATTTAAAATAATCACTTGTCTGAATTGATACATCAGTTCTAATTGTGAATTTGACAATTAGATTCAAAACAAATACGAGTTAATCGAACGAGACTTACAATCTCTGACACGCAACCCATATTATTATTTTTAATAATAATTATTATCCAGTCGCCTAAGATTAGGACTCCTTCATTCTGCAGATTTTTTAAATTGCGGTGGCCTTTCTTCCATTCTTGCTACAAACCCTGCCGAACGAGCTGTTTCAGTTATATGTATAAACCTTGTTATTGACGACCCTTCAAAGAGGTGTAGCTCGTGGTTCTTCCTCAACTCTCGTTAATCGTCAAAATTTCATACCTGTTACTGAGTTTTAAATGATTGAGTAGAGTCAAATTAAATCGTTGAATTGAGTTTTGTTTGTTTTGTTTTCCAGAGGCCCCAGAGGAGGTGATCGACCACCGTCCCTTGTACACCCGCCTCGAGGAACAGAGAAATAAGAAAGATGCGGATTATGAAGAAGCACATAAACTCAGTAAGTAACCATTCTAACTTGAAAAACTCTTCGATTTTTAACCAGTGATGCACCGCCCAGAACTTACTTTGCTAAATAAAATAGCAAAAGTTTGTAGGTTTTCTTCTTCTGAATTTGGTGGAGATCAAAGATTATTCAGCCAGTCGATGGAATCAGGAGTCACTAGGTTCAAAACCGATGCGCCTCTGGGTAACTGGTGAAGTGGACGTTCTTCTATGATGTGTTCTGTTGTTTGATTATGTCCACATTCATACTATTCGGAATCCTTTAGGTCCCGTTTGTGCAACGTATATGAACAACGACTGTGATTTCACCGGATGTGGTTTAGTGGGGTCCACGTTGTCACATAAATATTTGTGACAAGAGAAGTTCTTGCTTAATTGGGTTTATTTTGTCTATGGGTATTTTTTTCGAACTTTGGCAATATTTTGAAGGAAGGAAGTAGAGTTTTGTTTATGGTCACTTCCTCCCCGGTCAGCTAGGCCTGCTGATCGGTGGATCCAGTCACTCTCTTTTAAAGGGGCTTGAATCTGAGTTAATCATGTGAATAGGAGTTATTATTTCTTTAAAAAAAGGCGCGGGGTGTTTATCCATTCACGAACAGTTCGTGTTTGTTATTATTTTAGTGGGGAATATGGAATCCCGCTTTCATTGAGTGTTGGCCGATGGTCATGTCGGAGTGCTCGTGTTTCGGACTTGAAACCGAGATGGGTTTGGTCCTAGCTGTGGCTGGTTGTTCTTGGCGGAGTGTCCCCGTGTCGCAAGAGAACGAATTGCTGTCTTGGCTCCGTTGAAGAGTCTGGTCGACTACCACGTGCTGCAGGCCTGATGCCCCTGCAGGCGTCCATTGAAGGAGCTGCGTTCTCCCGCTGCCACTAAGAATACGGATTGCTGTCTTGGCTCCGTTGAAGAGTCTGGTCGACTACCACGTGCTGCAGGCCTGATGCCCCTGCAGGCGTCCATTGAAGGAGTTGCGTCCTCCTGCTTCCACCAAGGGAAGGATGTCCTGGCTTTCGACTCGGGTCCGTTCCCCGCTGCCGAGAGCAAGTCTTCGTTCGCCATCCGTTTTCGTTCTTTCGTTTCACGTTAAGTTAGTTTAGTTTAATTCAAGAGTCCATCGGGTATGTGCCTATATTTATTTCTATGGTTACATGTTTATTATCTGTACTCCTTAGTTATAACTTTTGATGTTTCAATATATTTTCCATTAAGAATTCACTTTTTTATTTATGATCACCTAACTTACTTGACAGGAAATTAATCCCACAATCATGAGATCTTAGCTCTACCGTTTCCTTTTAAACATTGTAATGTACCTACCTAACATTGCATACGTTACAACGTCTTCTGAGGGAGAGAGAACTTTGTACTTGTGGTTATTTTAGTGTACAAAATAAAAAATCTCATTTGACTCAGATACAGTGTTTATTGTTGAATTAAAATCATTTTACAGTCACAATATCTACGCGTTTACTATGCGAAATACTATGGAATGCGGGCGATATCTAGGTCAAGGTTCCTAGCGCGGTAGTAGTTGGCTGAAGACTGAATACTGACTGCTCGCTGCGTCGGGCTTATTTATACAGCCCAACCGATGGCGACAGTAGGTAGGCGGAATCGCAAATAAAACGGAGACACTCGCTCAGTCTGGGCCCTACTGGAACTTTCGTTGGCGCTGCTATTACGCATAGGCGATAGGGTAGAACCTTGTAGCGAGTTGGCGTGATGTGCCAGACCAACTCGCAACGTATTGTCGTAGGTAGGTCGCGTTGTTTACGATTAGTTCTCGGTAGTAACTTGCAAGTACTTAGGTTGGTCGAGTTGCTTATTATTAGTGAGACGATCTGGATCATTTTCTCAACGCCACATACTCTAAGGTGTTGTTTGCAAGTGAAAATATGGCAAGAATGTTAAAAAAAACTGACTGAGAAACATAAAGAGCAAAATTTTTACTATTTAGTTATTATTATTGCATAATTTTTACTGTTGTTAATTATCTGCAGAAATGGTGTTTTACTGCTGTAGTACAGGGGTGGTTGTTTTCAAATATAATATTTTTTTTCATTCAAGGGTGGTCTTTTTTGTATAATTATTTTTTCATTACTTGTGCTAGTATTTTTTCTTCCCAGAAGTTCGTTATAACCAGTCGAACGATGGCTATCCACATTTAGGTCTCATCGCTCTAGGCTTTGAGCGATGGCTACCTAAATTTAGGTCGACAAATTTATTTCGAAAAACCTGCAAACAGCTCAATTATAAAACCTTCAAATATGGGTTAGCGATGAAATATAGGTGGATTCGTTGGCTTTAAACCACAGTAAGCAGTTTATATGTTTCCGTATTAATTAACAGAGGTATGATTTTTTGAATGAGCGCGGCTGAATCCAAAATTGAATCCATCACTCAAGGCATTTATTTTGTAAATACCCTATCGCTCGAGTCGACAATGTCTCTGACGCAGTGTTAAACACTTTGCCTTTTGTGATCAATTGAATTAATAAAACAAATCGTTGAAAAGGTTTTGCATGACTGTATTAAACCATCAATTAGTGTAAATTGTTGTCAAATTATGCATAGCATAGCTTCTCAACCTTTTTTCATCTGCTCTTTTTGGAGTTTGATGATTTTCTGTGGCATGTTACTATGTATATGAAAAGGGGTGAAGAGTGTGTGTATTTCAGTATGTATAAGTGTATGTATACCATGACTTCATTTAGCAAGTTCTTCTGGTGGGGGGTCCTATCGGAGAGGCTCATTTGGATAATCTTAAACAGACTGCAGCAGGTAGAAGTTATTATCTTGAATTGAAACTTTGCATTCTTGTGTTTTTAATGTGTGGTATCCTATATATTAGTTTGTGGTGTTATTCACAGATGGCACTTATAACAGTAAGGTAAAGTGGTCGATAATACAGAGATTCAGAAATAGATAAATACCATTGCTACCAAGGTCAGGGGCTCAGAACTATTATTGCCGCCTGCTAATTAAGCACACTGGCCTAATGGCTGTCCAAGCTCAATTATAACTATAACTATTACAATAAAAGTCCACAGAGTATTGTTTGATTCCCGAGTTTTTATTGAAAAATGTGATATCGATAACTTTACAACGTCAGATCGATAGGCGTGACTCCTTATGATTTTATACTGATTTCCCGAGCACGGTCACAATGATTGATATCCAGATTGATGTTGTTAAAGCAATAAATCAGAATCGATATACACTGGTAACACTGGGGCATCTCTCTTTGAATTAACATTCCTAAACGTCAGACGGATACGTAAAAGATAAAAATACTAATAAATTAGCAATTTCAAATTGATATATTAACTCTAATATACAATTAGTTCATGAGGTCCATTAATCATAATTAACAACTTTTGTTTCTCGAAGCTGGAACGGAATCAATTGATCGTGTCTTAGATGAATTAATTAAGTCAATGAATCATGTATACCATTTCTTTCAGTTCTAATAGCTTATTTAGTTCACCGCTTCATCAATAAGCCAGATATTTTGCATAACGTACGAAATTATTCAAAATGCCGTGCATTTGACAGCTTATCGGACACCTTGGAGCCACTGCTCTAAAAGTAGTAGCTTTTGTCTACCGATTGTTGGAACCATATTCAGATTGTGTTCGTATATATCGCTATTTGACCATAGATTACGTCAATATCTTATTGACAGGGCGTTATTGATCGTCCGTGTTAGACTTCCAGGAGTTACAACAAAATGTAATTAATGTTAATTCCTTTAAAATTGCTATTTTTACCTCCAGCCTTTTCCCTGAAGCCTTTGCTAAAAGGCAAAATTAAGGTAACATTTTTCCGTAGATTACATTGGTACCTACCTGCAAAATAGTGACAACTTAAAAAGTAAAGATAAATGCGGGGAAAAATGCTTATACGAAAATTGGTGATTTTTTTTTACCCTTTGGCCACATGGCCCCCAATTGAGAAGCGCTGGCATATACAATCAAGGCAATAATAAAGGTGATACACGTGCCCGATGGGTTCTAATTTGATTAATTCTACTTTCTTCTTGCAGAGAACATGATCAGAGGTCTGGATGATGACGAGGTGGGGTTTCTGGAGCAGGTGGAACAGAATAAGGCCTCCGTGGCACGACAGATATCCCTCGAGGAGCAGAGAGAGATGAGGGAATTCCGGTAAATATTATTATCAACTAATTAACTAATCACGTCAACGTAACGTCACCATCACACCACTTCTCCACAATTGTAGGTGGAAAGGATTGGTGGTCTCGGCTCCGCTCCTTGCTTTCATTCGCATTCATGTATCGTCTCATAACTACTCAAAATCTTGTCAGTGAAGGATGTTGTTTCTTTTTTTGTATAATGATGTGATGTTTCTATTTCAGGGAACGAGTCAGCACAGTGCAGGATTCAGCAGAAAGGGAGAGACTGCACCAGATAAGTGGAATCCCACAAAACACGGCCAAGAAATCAGCTGTTAACAATACTAGGAACAAATTACAAGGGGTGAGTATCCCTTACACATACTCCAGTTCCATTAAAATACTATCATCCATTTTTCCTAGTTGGGTTGGGACCCATTGCTTCAACAAGACCTCTCCAGGCATTCCTCTCTTGATAGATTCTCCGTCTTTAGAACATAGGCATATTGTGCCTATTCTATCGGTATTTCAATAGAATGTGCATCATAGATACCTCCGGTACCAGCGCATTACTGACTGATGCGCCAAACACATGTTCTGCATTTGCTGCTTGAGAATAGATGAGTGGAAGATACTATAATAATAATAATGATTGGATTATTTATATAGTGCCGTTTTCGTGAGAAAATCACCTCAAGGGCGCAAAAGTACAAAAGTACTCTCAGTATCGCCCTGGTGATTACCACTATTTTAAGTTCACAACATACTCCAATTAGGGTTGCTATATGTAGTTGCATTTGCTCCATACAGTTGCAACTCTTGTCCGGTAAGACTTGCCAGCTTTTGTGTTTCATCCTTCTTACAATTTGAGTATTTTTCCTTTCCTTTCCTTAAAAATAACCTCCACACAGCACACCAAGGTTGCAATTAGCTTGTTTACTGTCTGTGCGTGCACCAGTGACAATGAGATTAATGATGGTTGTTCTTCATAGTATCTATATTCCATTAAAATACTAGTTGAACAAGGGCAGCATATATAGCATACCTGACGCCTGTGCGCTAAGGATTGCAATCCGTTTGTTAAGAGGGGAATTTATCAAACGGGCTGCCCGTTTCTGCTCAGGTTCAAGTGTTATTTTTTTGAAAAGTAAAATTTTTTGGTTTGTTGATATTAACAAAGAATTCTAAAGATTTTATGGATTACTTGTACATACCTGACCCTTGTTTCAATTATCAGAGAATTGGCCGCACATGGAAATCAGCCACGGAGAGTACCACTCGAATAACCGTAAACTATAGTTAATAAGAAATGAATATAATGTATGTAATTTACTGTTTTCCAGGTTATAGTGAAGAAACGAAAGGCCAGCGATTCAAGCGACGAGCCCCCAATAAAGAATGGCAGATCTCCAACTAAAGTCCCGGCAGATACGTCCAAAGAAAATGGACACGATGCTAACAAGTAATGAACCATTTATTATATTGTTTCACGCTCATTATATATGTATGATTTATGGTGTTATTTGGTATTTGTAGCTGGTATACTAAATACATAAGTTGTTTGATCTGGTGTGGCGTTCAGGGCAACCTTTCTAAAGCAGGGTACTCACCAAGAGTGTAGCATGTAACGTATCTGATACTGTATCAATCTGCAAGTGGGTACGGCTCGTCCACGGTAACCGCGTATCCAACTACGACCTCTCGGATCCGCCTCTAGTGCTCGCTTGGTGCTCGCAGTGAAACCGCCGTCGGCAGGTCACTGCGAGCACACTGCGCTCCACCCGCGAGCGGCTCGCAGTAGGCTCGTGCCTACGTACTCACTTGATACAGTATCAGATACGTTACATGTTACACGGTTAGGTGAGTACCCTGCTTAACAACGCAATCCTTTCTAACAGATATGATGAATTACAGTTTGCAATTTTTTATAAGAATAAAGCATCACAGATTTTTTAACATTTATGCATGGCGTCCGAAAACTGTAATAAAAGCGGGATTTTCTTGTATAATATTTTTTATACGAGCTTTCGTTTTCGAGTAAACGATTCCAAACTTTGAGGTCAAATCTAAAAAAAGTCATTAGGGGGTTAAATCAGCTGGTTAACCCTGAGGACCTGACCAACTACGATAGCAGTTCAGCGAAATCATGACCTCCTTCAGGTGCACGGCCATGTAGAGCCAAGTTTTAGAAGTTTTTAACGCATTGCTATACTGTCCATGAAAATTCCGAAGTAAAACATGACGAAGTGACATTGTAGATGCCTGTCAATTATTTCAAATATAATTATCAATATTATATTTGGCTTTGAGATTAATTACAAAATATTACTCGTCTTCTAAGGGTTAATGTCTTTTAAAATGCGTTGAAGTGAAGTCCTTTTATAGTTCAGTTGCTTTAAAAAAATGGAAAAAATATCAGATAAAAAAAAAAAGAATTTATTTTGGGTTCTCTATGTTATATAGATTCACCAGTTTCCCTACGCATTACACTAGCGCAGCTTGTACTGCGAGATTCCAGACACCGTGTATAGAGCAATAGGATTAAATTGATGATCTCTAACGCAATATGATATATTTTTTTTGATGTTTTCAATACATTCCGAATGATTGAGGCAAAATCAAGTTATGATGTTATTTACCATATACAGCAAAATGTGCAGATTAGTGAAGGTCTTTAGAGTGCGCATCTGGGGCTGTTCAGTGACATATTTATTTAGCCATTGTAGATTCTTAAATAGCCGCATCCTTCAAGCCTAATGTAAATATTCAAATTTATTATATTTTGTTATTATTTCATCATTCCCAGATCGCATCAAGAAACCAAACCGTCTCCAAGCGCCCAGGGGCCCCCGCCTGTGAGTGGCGCCCCCGTGCTGGTAAAGGCGGGTCTCCGCTGCATCGGGGTGCTGCCGGGGATCGGGCCCTATGGAGACTCCTCTGACTCGGACTGCAGCAGCGAGAGTGACGAAGTAAAGTGAACCGTTTGTTAGTCCCACACATTTATATTGTATCATATATTATCGTGTTATAAAAAAGTAATGTTTTTTTAATTAATTATTAATAGCTGGCACGATTGTTTTTAGTAAACCTTTTTACACACTTTTTATTTTATTTTACAATAAAAATAACATAGGTATGTAGTTGTTATTTTTCTTTTGTTTTGCACACCATCTTAAAAATTTCCTTTACTTATTTTTGCTTCGCTTTGACATATTAAACTTTTCCCATTGTATGTTTCCGTCCCTTTTTTACATAGAGTGACTGTATGTTTAACTACTTACTTCATGAGCTAAAATTACGACTAATACAGTAAAAATTCCCCATGATACAACTGCCGCTTACGAATTTTGCCCTCTGTTGAACTCCAATATTGTGTCATAGAATTTAGTCCAAACTCCATCGCCCTTTGCTAAACTCGACCGCATCGTCAGCGTAAATAGTTACATATGTAACCTATTTAACGTAGTTTTTGTTTCATCACTTTTCATAACTTTATAGCACTTTTCTTAGGTGTGTTGAATTGTCATTTTGATGAGTTATCCGGTCACCATATTCGGTACTCATAAATATAGCAATAGTGCATGTGTACCGATACTTATTTATTGACCTCCTACGTTTTGTTTGAGACCCAGTTTGTAGGAGGGAGGAAACACAGAGGCTGACAAATCATTCCACACAAGGTTTTGTTTCTATGTACATAACATCACTTTTCCCATGTTTATATTGCCTTTTTCTGTTTTTAATATGTATCATCTTTACATTTTTCCTAATGCTTCAATAGCGAAGTTTGAAACATGCTGTATGCAAACAATGCATTTGTACGAGTACTGTGTTCGCCTCAACCATTACTGCGACACCTATCACTTATTATACAGTGAAATCTCGATCGGTCGTTCCTCAAATAGTTGTTTGCCCACGTGTGTTGTTTATAAAGATTGTATCGATTGTTCCTAAATGCGTTATTTTACCGCATTAACTTTTAAAGCACTCAGTTTTTGTAACATTACTCTCGATTGATCGCTGCCGGCGGCCGTTTCTGACATTGGTTGTCGTTAGACGTTCAAACACAGCGGTGCGGTCAACTTTTTACTTTCTAGTTTTTTTAACTTTTCAACCTCAAAAATAAACCGTCCGATGAAAAAAGTGCACTGACTATTTTTAAGAAAGATTAAAAATTGACGGAGAAGAGGAAAGAAAACCTGCGGAGAAACGTTTTGACGCAGCCAAGAATTTAGAAATTGTGCAGTATTTTTATTTAAGCACGTTTTTTTATTTGTGAAATTTTATAAATTTTTTTAGCTTTTTTTTGTATATAGCTGTGTTTTCCTGCATTCATTGTCTTTTTCAATAAGTCCCTTAAAAAAAAATGCGTAGAGATTTCTCTGTAATACATTTCTTACTCTTTTTATTTTGCAGGGTCAACACTCCCACCCACACTTTGATCTGTTGGGCCGGAAGCAGGAATGCAAGTCGGAGAAGGCAGAGGAAAAGTGCTAGATCTACTTGGTCCGTCCAGCCCCAATGGTGTATCACTCATCATCTGCGGTGTACGGCAGACACCACCGCCAGCCAATACTGTATTTGCTTTCCATTCTATCCTCTTGTATCAAGCGAGGATTAGAAGCTGTGAATGTAGAATGGATGTGATTGAATGTGAATGATGCATGTTAGAATAGTGTTTTTTTTTCGAGTTTTGTAGTCTCTCTAATTAGTTTTGATTTATTTTCCTGTCTTTCGTTTAACCTTTATAATGCTGGCATTTTCAACTCAATCTTTCCCATAATGCTGCATATTTTGACACAATGTATTAGTGTAACTTTGTGGATTACGTATGCGACATCTGCATACCGTAACACGGGATAGTCGTCTATGTATCAAATATGGAACAGCCGTGTAAATAAGGTTTACCTTCACAAAGTTGGACTTTTCAACACAATTTAACCCATAATGCGGAACGTTTTGACACAATGTATGTATTTTAGTGGATCACATATGCAACATTGCCTAACAGTCGTGTAGATAAAGTTAACCTTTGCAAAGCTGGAATTTTCAACGTAATCTATCCCATAATGCAGCACTTTTTAACACAATGTATGTATTTTAATGGATCACATATGCGGCATCGCCTATGTATCTTATATGCAACAGTTGTGTAGATAAAGTTAAACCTTTGCAAAGGTGGACTTTTCAACGTAATCTATCCCATAATGCAGCACTTTTTAACACAATGTATGTATTTTAATGGATCACATATGCGGCATCGCCTATGTATCTTATATGAAATAGTTGTGTAGATAAAGTTAACCTTTGCAAAGGTGGACTTTTCAACGTAATCTATCCCATAATGCAGCACTTTTTAACACAATGTATGTATTTTAATGGAACACATATGCGGCATCGCCTATGTATCTTATATGAAACAGTTGTGTAGATAAAGTTAACCTTTGCAAAGCTAAACTTTTCAACGTGATCTATCCCATAACGCGGCACTTTTGACCCGGTGAATGATGTGCTTTAGTGAAACTTGGATGGATCACATTTGCGACATCTGCTTACGGGGACATTCGCCGATGTATCATATATGCAACAGCCGCGTCAGGTCAAATTAGTATGGAACGCATTAATATGTAAATGTTCCAGTGCTTTTAGGTTGTCTGTAACGTCTATCAATATTTTGCATCAAGTAACCAGTTCCTTTGTATATACATATTATATAACAACTTAGTTTTTTTTGTCTTAACGCTGGAAATTTGAGATAGATTTAAACTGTAATAATATGTATTGTTAGACATTTATGACTGAAATGAATACTTGAGAATGTTGAGAAAGATAAATATAGCCAAGCCTATGTGATAATAAAGATGGTTGGTTATAGAGCCTTTACGAGTTAAATTATTGTTTTGTTTAAGGTTTATTATTCAGATCTAGAGAGTTTTTAGCAGTAATTTATAGCTCCTGATGAAAAATATAATCATATTATTTTTAGTAATTATTATTTTCTCTTGGGTTGAAAATATGAGATAATGTCAGATATGATTTAAGATTTTCATGTCCAATATTACGTTGTTCAACTTTTGATTCTTCCTTATTAAGATAAAGTTTAGGATTGTCTTGCAGTGTGTATTATCAGGTCAAATAGACAAAGTCATTTATGATTAGTTTTTCATCTTTCCGCCCTCTGTCAACAGTTGATACAGTAAGAAATCAGCATCCGATTAAGCTGAGAAATTGGCATCGTCAAGCACGTATCGACACTCGATGTGGAAATTTTGAATGCCGTAAATACGTCGTAATCCCGAAAGACACCTACGGGAATTTGTCAAACACTGTTTTGTATTTTTTCATTTCATCATGTCAATATTATGTATAATATTTTTGCACTGTAATTGGAATTGAATCCGCAACCTTTAACTCCAATGTTAAGAGCATGTACCATTACACTAAATGGAGCATTATTTAAAAGGCAAACATTTTTATTTTAAGGTTAAACGCAATCCTCGTTATAATCTACATATTCATAGGTGGCGTTAATTAATTTATTGTATTAAAATACGCTTATTGCAATGTAGCATTGCTTTGCAATATTAAGACAAATTATTTGTTTGCGCACGTACATACGCAATATGAACATGAATAAATAGTTTTTTTTCCTTTAAAAACTAATTTCTTTGGAGAATGGCATACAAATACAAAATTGCACCGATGATTCAATCCAATATTGTATTTGTATACCTTTCTTGAAAGAATTGCGCATGTACGGGCTCAAACAAATAATTTGTCTTAATATTTAAAGCATGACTTACAAAACGTGTATTTAAGTGAAATAATTAAATTAGCGCCATCCATGAAGGAGCGGATTATGAATCATTTTAAGTCTACCCTTAATATGGCTTATTTGTAAATATAGAAAGAAAATTCTTCAGAATTCAATGAATATTATTTAATATCTTAAATAGTATCAGAATAATACATTTTTTTTTAAATGAAGATCAACTACTGAATAGTTTTTCTAGTAATACCTGAATTATGGAGTATGTGATGTAAAAAACAACTTAGATATCGCACAAAACTTTTGTTTGGGGGATGTCTATTACCCCCACCGCTCCGGGAGGGTTAACTAACTTGGCAGTCATTTTTTTACTTCTTGATTGATGATCAGCATTTCTTCTGTCAAAGACCTTCAAAACTAGCAACGGAATTCAATCAGAAATGTCGCTCTGCAGTAACTGCGATGAACGCTTTTCTTAAAAGTGAATCCGGCAGGTTTGTGATTTGGATGTTTTGAACTCGGTAAATAAAATGGGTGACCGGGTATCTCACCAAAATGACAGTTCAACAAACCTACAAAAAGTGATATAAAGTCATGAAAAGTGATGAAACAAAAACTAGGTTAAATAGGTTACATAGGTAACTATTTAACCTAGTATTTGTTTCATCACTTTTAATGACTCGTATGTCACTATATAAAAATGATTTGTATTAAAATATGTTATTTTTATTTGTTGGATTCTTGCATTAACCTTTACAATGCTGGCCATTTCAATGCAATCCATCGCAACACGTTTTGACACAATGTGTGTGTTTTAGTGACGCCGATGGATGAAATCTATTTTTATTTTTGATTTTTTGTGTTTTATAACTGTAGTACCTATTTGTAAAGGTTTCTAGGTTCTGAAGAGGTTGTGCCCAAATTAGAGGTTAGACCGGGCGGTCTGTAACGGTTTATCTTGATATAATAATGTGATGATAATGATAAAATTAATAAATAAATAATCATAAAAAAATAATTAAAGACTTTTATTTTTATATCTGCAAACTTTTCCTGTTGAGCGACCTATTAACCGTAAGTATTATTTAATTTATTTTAAAGTGACACCTCACAAAAGCGCCCCTGTCTGTACAATGTTTTTTTTTTATTTTTATTTTTTTATTTTTTTTATTTATTTGGGAAAATCAACAGATTATTTACAAATATAAGAATAAACTAAATAATAAAGATAAAATCCAATAACAGATTTTCACTTAAAATTATAATAATAATAAAGAATATTAAAAAAAAACATTACGGTTCTGTACCCGTGGCCTGAGAGATTTACAAAAAATACAATATTGTAAATAATAAATAAAAAATAATAACAGATCTAGGAACACAAATAAAATAAAAATTTAAAGTTAACTGATATACTAATAACCAGCTAAATTTCAAAAATTTAAATTTAACTGATATACTAATAACCAGCTAAAATTCAAAACATAATGTATTGTAAAATTTCAACACAGCAGCAATCAATAAAAGCACTACACAATAGCAATAATAACAATATAATAAATGTATACCTACAACTAAATTGAACACATGAGTATAAATTGGAAGGTAAGTAACTGGAAAGGATTCAAAGCAATAACATGATAACTTCCAGTAGAATATTTAAAATTATTTAATGTTAGTTATTACATATCTTTTAAAGGTTCCTAAATTACTTGTGAATATGTCCATATCATTAAAATTCTTATTAAATATACTACAGGCTCTGAATATAAACGCATTTTGTCTGATATTAGTAGAACATTTATGGAGATGAAAAAGTGATTTTTCTCTAGTTCTAACGCTCGGGACTCTAAAATTAATTTCAGACAGAAGGGGAGAACAATCAATAAAGCCATTGATAATTTTATTGAGATATATTATATCTGCGGAGTCTCTTCTAGTTTTTAATGGCTAAAGTCCATAAAGGTCCATCGAGCTGTTAACGTCAAGGTTTGAATTTAATTTGAAATTTAAATGGTGGACAAATTTTCTTTGGATGGCTTCAATGCGATTTATGTAAATTTTATATTGAGGATTCCATATGGGAGAAGCGAATTCAAGATGACTGCGAACATAAGAAAAATACAATATTTTAAGTGTTATGATATTATTAAATTCTTTTCCAATACGGAATAAGAATCCTAGCATTCTAAGGGCTTTCTTAACAATCATATCAATATGAGCCTCAAATGTAAGTTTACTGTCAAGTATAACACCTAGATCACGAATTTGTGTAACTTTTTTGAGTAATTGGCCAGCTATATGATAATTATGGTCAAACTTAATTTTATTTCTAGTGAAGGTAATTACATAACATTTAGAAGTGTTCATGTTGAGACGATTGCGGATACAATAATCATTAAGCCAATACAGATCTTCTTGTAGTTTAAAGCAGTCAATTATAGAATGAATAGGCAGGAATATTTTCATATCATCAGCGAAAAGTAGAACATTTGCTTAATTAAAGCATTTTATAATGTCGTTGATGAAAATTGTAAACAGTAACGGTCCCAGGTGAGATCCTTGGGGCACACCTGAGGGTATATTTACAATTTCAGAGATGAAACCATTTATTGTTACTCCCTGAGTGCGCCCATTAAGATAGGAGACTAACCATCTATATAAATCCCCATGAATTCCCATAGCTAGTAATTTGGACAAAAGAAGACTGTGGTCAATTTTATCAAACGCTTTTGAGAAGTCTGTATAGATTACGTCAACTTGGATTTGATCATCCATTGATTTAGTAATATTTTCAATGAAAATGGCAAGATTAGATACAACCGATCTTTTTTTCATAAAGCCATGTTGGTTCACGAGTATTACAGACTCGATGCAGTTATATAGTTGTTCATGAACAATTTTTTCAAAAATTTTACTAAAGATTGGTAATTTAGATATCGGTCGAAAATTCTGGACATCATTTTTTAGCCCCAGACTTAAAAACAGGTGTGATGAGAGCACTCTTCCAACGATCAGGAAAGATACCTTCTTTCAATGAGGATTGAAAGAGCAATAATAGGGGCTTCGAGATTACCTTGCTACACATTTTGATAAAGAAAGCCGGAATTTTATCACTACCCGCACCCAGTGAGCTAGAAATAGTATCGATTATTTTTTCTATTTTTTGTTTTGAAACTGATACCGAGGAGATATTAACTTGATTGTCAAAATGATAGTTGGTAGAGTGTACATCGGAAATAGTGTTGTAATTAAAGGTGGAGACGAAATGCTGTGAGAACAGGTTACATATTGCGAAAGGATTTTCAGCAGTCACTTCGCCCAGTATCATAACATGAGGTAAACCAGAATTATTTCTTTTTCCTTTAACATAAGACCAAAAGTTTTTAGGGTCACGAGATATATTAAGTTCAGCGTTTGTTATAAATTGTTTAAGACATTCTCTAGACAATTTCTTTTGCCTTGATCGAAGGATACAGAATTCATGGTAGCGCACTTTTATTGGCCCAAATAAATATTCCAACTGACAACTAGGTTAAGAATCCGTATCGGAATTTACACTGTTTATATTACAATTAATTAAACAATTTATACACTGTTTTTTTGTGTTGAATGTTCCACCTGTGTGGTTCATACACTGCTTCACTGACATTAGTTAAGTTTTCACTTGGGTTTCAGAGATTCTTATGAATGTTTATATTCTTTGTTTAGTCACTGTGTATGAGATTTTTAGCGGCTGATAAATCCGAAAAAAGACACCAATTTGTAATAGAAGTAGGCACAGTCGATGCGCAATATTGGATTTAGTAACTTCAGCAATTTACGGTTCGATCACTTTAGCTTTTTCTGTTGTTATCTTTAATAACAATGTACAAGTGTTATGAGGCAAGTTAAGGTAGGGGCTGTAGGAAGCGATATGTTCATGTGATTCTTGAAGAGGCCCGAATTATATGATGGATGAAAAATATGACATGGAGTCTATTATTCAATATTTTTTTGATGCGAATCTGCACTTCCAACCGTCTCGAACCAGTGGGACTATGACATTTCCAATTGGGAAAAGTTGTGAGGCTGAAGGTAGTTGAGAGGGGAAGGAGATATGTAAGAAGAAAGTTGGGGAGGACCTGGCTCTGGTGATGTTTGAACAGGGGGATACTGAGAGAATCTACTGTGGTGGTACACCATTATGCCAATCTCCAAAGTACCACGCCATCATAGAAACATTCTAGAAAGTTCATCCCTTGTCTAGGTTTGTTTGGCAATATCTGCCATAGCAACCAAAATGTTCGAGAAGGTTCGTCACCTTATAAAAGCGACAGTGTGAATTAACTCGACAGTCCTTCACGAATTAGCAGTCCTTGAGTCATCAATCAGCAATTCACTGCCACACGGACCTACCACACCTACGTCCAACTCTGCACGGATTATCATGGACTCTTCGGATCATATGACGCTGACCATATAGCGCTGATCTCACGCGCCTAGACCCTGCGACCACTTCGCCGGCCTGCATCTCCTGCACATCTGCCGACCAGGTCCATCACATCTTGGCTATCCTTTTTACACTGAAGTACCCAAAAGATTCCACGTCTTCACCAGTGCTGAACGCATCCACGAGTCCGGTCACCACGATGTCGACTCACTGACACCGCTTCGACCACTCCACTGCAGTCATCGCCGCGTACACCTGGCATCATCATTATCATCGTCCGTAGTCATCTTACAACTGCGAAACTCTACTGACTCAAAATAAAAAACGCTGTAACACAACAACCTATCATCTTTCATTCACCCGCTACCTGATCCCCAAACTACCACTCTGGAACCTCAAATAAACAACGTATATAATAATTTTTTTGGAACATTTCAAAAATTATTACCACACTTTGAAAATATATATTGTTTACGCCTACCTATACACGGTGTCTGGAATGTCGTAGTACAAGCGGGAGGTTGCTGAATTTAAATCACCTTTGGAGTCGATTTCGTGGTATAACTTTTTTGATTTTAGCTTTCGTTAAAAAAAAAATCGTCAATTAAAAAAAAGTGGTATCCAGGCGGTTAATATCAACTGTTTAGTCTTTTAAAATACGTTGAAGCATAGACCCAGCTCCAGACGTTTTTTTCAACTACTTATTTGCTGTAAAAAAAGGAATAAAATAAATAAATTAAAATGCTCAGGTCGAAATTTTTTTGGTGTACATTGTTGTAGATTCACCAGTTTCATCAGGCTTTTACATGTGTATAGTAAAAAATATATATTTATACAGTACATAAGTAAACTGTCGCAGTAACAATCTTTTGTATTTGTTAAGTGATAAATTAAAGGGTTCCATGATAACTCTTCAAAATGACAATTCGACACACATATAAAAAGTGCTATAAAGTTATGAAAAGTGATGAATTATTATTATTTCCCTCCATAAGTTTTTATTAATATACCTATAATATACAGATGTCACCCGTGACAGGTAAAAGCATTTTTTTTAAACAGCGCCATCTGTTGGACTTAAAAGCAACACGCGTTATTGTTTCTCTATATGCACAGATAGACTGAGCCACAACAAAGCGTGGCGGGGTACAGCTAGTTATAAATAAAAAATAAAATACAATTTAGTAAAATAAGAATTGAGCGGCTGAAAAACTATTCTTGGACCATAGACTTTCAAATTAATAGACTTGTCCTAACATGAAATATGGGTATCATTTCTTCGAGCTGGAGGCAACCACGTGACAATATTTTTGGCACCAGGAGGATCCGAGAATGCTTTGAATAAACTATGTCATGAGTCGTAAATTGACCACCGAAGAGCGCACACTGCAATTAGTAGACCATACGTCGAAAAGGAAAGTTCGTTAATATAAGGTATGGTTTGTAGCGCTGTCCATTGTGGGTCTTTTCTACGTAGGAACTGAATGTTCGTTTTAAACGATTCGCTTGACGTAAAGACGCTAAAATTGAGTGAGGCGGGTGTATTATGACACACATATAAAAGTGTTTAACTAAATAGTGTAACAAAATATTAAATTTGGAAACAAGTGCGAACTTTTGTTGACTAGATTTAGGATATGTAGTACAGTAAAGTTTTTTAGGCAGCCGGCCATTTGCGCGCCATTGTAAAAAGGATCAGTAATTCATTTTATTTTCGAGGACGGAAAGGTGATATTACAATGCGAGTTGCCTGTATACTGTCAGATTTATTTATTGACAGATCACCGAAAGTGGGACGGTCAGGCCGCCTCCCGCGCTCCGCGTACCTTGGTTTGTTTCCGATTGTATCATTCCCGAGTGGCTTTGAATGTCTGTGTTTTGAGCTAAAAAAAATCATCGCGTGAATAACATATTGGTTTACTTGAAGGTTTCACGGTTTTGAAGGTTTATTTTGAAATCTCAAAGTTTCCAAGTGCTATTTGAACAGGTGCCAGGTCTTTCAGCGGAAGCAGGGCTAGGTAGCTACTTATTCTGTTGTTTCTCTGTGAAAATAAAACATAAATCCTGATTAAAAGTACGAAATAACTTTAATAAAAGGATTATTTTCGTTTGTGTTCGGATTAATCCAATTATTAAATCCTTGTTTATCTTGTACCTAATCCCAGATGTAAAAGAAGATTAGTGAATTCTGAACATAAGAATGAGATACAGCTTTTATATACGGTTGCTAGAGTTACCTATGTATTGTGTATGAAAACCCGTGTCTCCACAGGCTTCGGATCTTTAAAAACATCTAAATTTAAAGCGGTGGGTGAAAAAATGAACCGCCCTCCTATTGATACCAGCAAAATTCACGTAAAAGTATTGAGCAATTCAATCGAAGATCTGACAAAAGATTTGTCAGATTTTCAGAAGTCATAAATCGCCAAGAAGTAAAAAACGCAGCTCTGATACCCTAATATGCGATTTATCGCGTAAATCTTCGATTGAATCATGGACGATTATTAGCGAAAATCTTCGATTGAATCATGGACGATTAACAGCGTAAATTTCCGATTGAATCATGGACGATTAATAGCGTAAATATTCGATTGAATCATGGACGATTAATAACGTAAATCTTCGATTGAATCATGGACGATTAATAGCGTAAGTCTTCGATTGAATCATAGAGTAAATCTTCGATTGAAACATGGACGATTAATAGCGTAAATCTTCGATTGAATCATGGACGATTTATAGCGTAAATCTTCGATTAAATCATTGACGATTAATAGCGTAAATCTTCGATTGAATCACGGACGATCAATAGCGTAAATCTTCGATTGAATCACGGACGATCAATAGCGTAAATCTTCGATTGAAACATGGACGATTAATAGCGTAAATCTTCAATTGAATCATGGATTTGCGATTTATAGCGCAAATCTTTGATTGATTCACGGGTTTACGATTAATTTCGCAAATCTTCTATCGAATCGTTGATTCGCAATATTCGCGAATATGGTCGCTAGTGTGGAGGATAGTTTATTTGTTTGGCTTATTTAGTAATTTTAGTCTTTGATTTTGTATAAGAAATAATTATTATGAAGATTATGATAACAATTACTTTAATTAATAGTTGTTCTATTTGTGTGTCTAAGAAACAAATTAATATCGAATGTTTGTGTTTACTCCCTCCTACAACATGTCTTTGTTCAAGACACAGCAACCCAAAGATGACATGAGTGGGATATCTCACAAAAGCGGCGCTATACAAATCATCCAATAAATAATGTAAAAAATACCCTGCAGATTGCTATATGAGCATCGGAATTAATCTAAATCGTAGCATCACGAAAAAGTAAACACAATCAACCTTCTCACGTTTTTTGTGTAGCTTTATAAATAATATTAATAATAACAAAAGTAAGTGTTTTAATATGTTATTTATTTTAAACAAATAAAATTTAGTAGTATGGATATTACAAAGTTATTATAAATACATTGAATAAGTAGTGTTTTTTCTGATTATAAATATACAGGTTTTCCAATAAGAGGTGTTATTTTGAAAGCCCGCTATTTCGGTAGATGTTACTTTTGAAGCTGTCATTTTTTGACAATTTGACAAGTAAAAACTACGCCATTAATAAAAATGGAACGATACATGCTTCAACAACGCATTAAAATTCACTTTAGTGAATCAAATGCAAATCATCTTGAGTGATGAGGCCCATTTCCACCTCGGTGGCTTCGTCAACAAGCAAAGTTGTCGCATCTGGGGCTCGGAAAACCCAAGAGTTATTGTTGAAAAGCCTCTCTATCTTCAACGTGTGACTGTTTGGTGCGGTTTATGGTCCGGCGGAGTCATTGGATCTTACTTTTTTGAAAATGAGGCTGGAGCAACAGTTACGGTGAATGGATTGCGCTATCGAGAGATGATTAATGATTTTTTATGGCCGGAATTGGATGGTATTGATCTGGACAACGTTTACTTTCAACAAGACGGCGCTACGTGCCACACAAGCAACGAAACCATTGATCTTTTACGATTAAATATCAAAATAACAACTCTTATTGGAAAACCATGTACATATTTAAAATATAGAATAATAAAAATAATGCCATATTTTTCAAGATTATCATCGAATCTAAGATTCAAATATTTTTCTCTTTAATAGGTTTCTGGTGCGGATAATCCACCTCGAGATGGTTCGTGCCTGGGGTAAGGCCAACTTGGTCAGTTTCAACGTCTCAAAAACCCAAGCGTGTCTGATTTCGGCAAAGAGGGAGATCAATGACTGTCTGGTGCAATTTGATGGGAGCACTCTCCCCAATAAAGACTCCATTGAAATGCTTGGAGTTACTATATCAGACCAGCTCAAGTATCGGGGATCCATAGAAGCCAGGCCGGAAAGGAGAGCGATCCGTCTGATTGACAATCCGTTGTTAACAGACCGATTGCCTTCTCTAATGCATAGACGCAATGTAGGCATGCTGTGTCTGTTTTACAGGTATTTCAATGGAGCCTGCTCCAAGGAGCTAGCAGCATTGATTCCTGATGCACCGGTGCATGTGCGCAAAACTCGACGGACACGAACTGAACACCCGTTCACGGTTGACGTTGGCTTCATGAGAACGGGCCGTTTTTACGACTCGTTTTTGTGTAAGTCGGCTCGTATGTTGAACGAGCTACCGGCATTTGTTTTTCCTCCCTCCTATAATCCGAGCCTCTTCAAGGCCCGCATTAACAAATCCCTTCCTACAGCCCCTACCTTATTCCGCCTCACAACGCCGCCCAACCGGGTGGTGACATAGTTCCCCTGTCTGTACACTGCACAGGCAGGGACACTCTTGTGAGGTGTCACATAAAAAAAAAAAAACTCATCGTCCCCCTGTGAAGAACCGCCACTGGTCAGACGGACCAAATAAATTATTCAAATAAAATAAATAACTACGTTAATACCATTATTTAATCAAGAACAATCGACATGTTTCAAAACCAATGGTTTCTTTGTTACTATAAACATATCACCTACGAAGAAACCATTGATTTTGAAACATGTCGACCCTTTTTGATTAAATAGTAGCGTTTAAAAAGTTTTTTTTTTTTTTTTCTATTATTTCTGGCTTTCACCCTTCAAGGGTGTTCTTGGCCATCATTTAAAATTATTGAGAAAGGTGTATTGAAAGGTGAATTTAAATATTAATTTTATTTAAATAGGCAAATTTCTAAATTATAATGAAAATTGGAGTCGAGTTCAGACTTAAAAGAGATGAAATGTTGAATGGAGGGGAGGCAATTTTATTTAAGGCTTGATAGAAGAGAGGATATTTGTTTAGAGAGGGACAACCAAAAAATATGTGATCTAAAGTTCCCACTTCTAGACCACAGAATGTACAATCTGGGGAGTCAAGGACGTGAATTTTAAAAAGATGGGAAGGAACGGAACAATGACCGATCCTCATTCGAATGAGTGAAGAAATTTCTTTTTTGGAAAAATGAGGGAATTGCTGAAACCACGGTTTTGATGGTATAGTCCTTTGTATTGAGGCATAGCAGGCTCCCTTGGATTGACTAGCAATGTGCCAATACTCTGACCAAACATTGCGGGATCTTTCTTTGATGATGGAAAAAATGTCAGATAAGGGAATGTGGTTTACGAGGGTAACAACAGGGTTGGACGCTCCTTGTTTTGCCAAGGCATCCGCAATATCATTACCCATGATACCAACATGTCCAGGAATCCAAATCAGAGTTACAGATTTACCAGAGCTTTGAATGGATGCTATCATCTCTCGAATAAGGCATACAAAATGATCATCAGGATGAAGAAGAGGACTGGATTTAAGTTTTTGGAGGGAACTGAGAGAGTCAGAGAGAACGAGGGAATGTTCAAAATTATTTTTGATTATATATTTGAGAGATTCTATTATTGCAATGCACTCAGCTGAAAATATTGAAAATTGATTTGAAATTGAATGAAATATTCTATCATTAGAATTATTGTGGTAAACGTTAATACCTATACCACAGTTAGGAGAGTCGGGAGATTTGGATCCATCAGTAAATAAAAGAGAAAAGTTGGGCCATTTAGATAAAATAATGTCATTGAACATATTATTGACAGTTCGGGCCGGGAGATTGGAATGACTTTTAAAGATTCCGATCCCTTCTAATATTGTCGGGGATAGGGTGACGTGACTATATTTTAGTTTGTATAAGGGAAGTAGATCATTTTGGATGATGTGGAGCTCTGAGAGAGACTTAAAATTTTTACAGATGTCAGGAATAGGTTTAGTTGAAGCTCTGATTGTAGATGAATGGTTTGAGTCAATGAACAACGAGAGGCTGGGGATAACCTGATGACATTTAGAATTTAAACATTTAAGAACAAATTTGTCAGCAAATAGTTGACGCCTTAAATAAAGAGGAGGATCAGAACATTCTACTTGAAGGGAATTGATGGGTGACGATTGCATCGCTCCAGTTATTATTCGCAAAGATTTAGATTGAATTTTGTCTAATTTATTAAGTACATTTTTTGAGGCAGTACTAAAAAGTGGGCAGGCATAGTCGAGATGGCTTCGAATAAGTGCATTGTAAAGCAACTTAATGCAAGTAGGGTGAGCTCCCCACCAAACGCCAGATAATGATCTGATGATATTTAAATTTTTTTCGCATTTAGTAACTAAATTATTAATATGGGAAGACCATTTAAGTTTCCTATCAAATGTTACTCCCAAAAATTTTACTTCAGAAGCGTTGGAGATTGGAGAATTTTTAAATAAAATTTGAACGGGGGGGTTTTTATGGCGGTTTGAGAAGGTGACACACTGAGTCTTTTGGATTGAAAGTTCAAGACCATGTAACGTGAGCCATGTGCAAAGGGCATTCATGGCTTCGTTAAGATATTTGACGGCAAGAGGGATGATTTTGGATGATAAGAAGAAAGCTATGTCATCTGCGAACTCGATAATTTTTATTTGTGGGGGAATAGTGACATGCATATCATATGTGTATATATTATACAGTAAGGGGGACAATACATCGCCTTGTGGTAAACCCTTCCAAATAGACCTACTTTGAGGAGAAATATCTGGAAGTTCAATGAAAATTTTTCTATCTAGAAATAGATTAATAATAGATTGGACAAACATGGGGGGAAGGCCAAGGCCTAGAAGTTTTTTTTTCAGGATTGGGATGGAAACATTGTCAAAGGCGCCTTCTATATCTATAAAGACGGCAAGACAAACTTCCTGTTTAGAAATTGATAAATTAATATCAGTGCTGATGATGGCAAGGTTATCCTGAGTGGATTTTTTTTTCCTAAATCCAAATTGAGATGGAGAGAGAAGCTGTTTACTCTCGACAAAAAATTCTAATCGGTTTTTAATTAATTTTTCATAAAGTTTACTGAGGGTGGATGAAAGAGCGATTGGCCTGTAGTTGGATCCAAAATTTGGAGATTTGTTTGTTTTTAAAATAGGGATGATTATTTGAGAACTCCAGTCATCAGGCATTATACCAGTCTGGAAGATTTTATTTAAGATGCTTAAGAAGTGGTTTAGAACATTATCATTACTATTTTTGATTATGCTGTAAGGTATACCATCTCTGCCTGGAGATGAGTCCTTGACTGTTGATAAACAATTTTTTAGCTCAATTAAGGTGAATGGAGAGTCTAGCCAATGATTAGACATGGGAGTATTATAGATGGGCGTTATTTCATCTAAGTTAGGAACAGAAGGGGGGGCAATTTTGTCCAAGAATTCATCTATCCATTTAGAATGGAACGCTCGAGGAGATGGTGAACTGAAGGAGGATCGAAATCTTCGGATCATAGACCAAACTTCCGAAATTGGAGTGTTCGGAGATACTGAACTGCAAAAGTTGTACCATCCGGATCTTTTTTTTGACCTCAATACCCTTTTGGCATTGGATTCAGCGTTTTTGTATATAAGATAGTTCTCCATAGTCATATTGTAACGATAGGAAAGAGATTTAGCTTTCCGAATTCTTACTACTTTGGAACATTCCTCATCCCACCAGGGAGTTGGAGGGAGTTTTTTGAGAGATTTAGTTTTAGGGGGAGGATTTGATTTATTTATTGCAGTTATGAGCATTGATTTGAAGTTATTATAATCATCTTTGACGGAAAATATATCGGTGGCGGGTGAATTTAGTAGGAACTTGTCCATATGAGAGTTAAATTCATCCCATTTGGTGTGTTTCGTTTTAATCTTTGTCGAAATATGAGACTTGTCCGATTGGAAAGAAGTTTGATAAGTAATGATGATCGGGAAATGATCACTGGAGCAAGGGTCGGGGGACACCACCCACGAGGAGAGAGAAGCCAGACTAGTAGAACATATCGAGAGATCCACTGCACTGGGGTTTGTGCTGGGGCGTGAGATCCTAGTAGGAGATCCGTCATTCAAAAGGAAAAGGTTGGATTGATCTAGGAAATCCATCACACTTCGACCATCTCGGTCGGAGAAAGCAGAACCCCAGACGGGGGAATGGGCATTAAAATCGCCTAATATAAAGAAAGGAGGGCTTAGTTGACTTACAATTTGCAACCAAGTTTGTTTATTGAAGTGGGCTGTTGGGGGAAGATAGACTGAAATAAAGGATGTGTCCTTTATTTTAGCTGCAACCATTTGGAAGTCAGCATTGGGGGGTTTGATATTATTTATTGGGGAAAATGATATGGATTTTTTAATAAAAAGGGCAGCACCGCCACCCAAACCTTCCGGGCGATCGTCGCGGAGACAGGAATACCCTCCCACATTAAAGTGGGTGGATGGAGTAAACCAAGTCTCCGAGATAGCAGCCAAAGAAATAAAGTTGGAATTTAATAGGTTAAGGAGATCAGATTTGTTAGAAATAGCACTTCGGCTATTCCACTGAAGTATTCTGACATCCTGAAGAGCCATTTTGAATAAATGATTTTAATGTGGAAATAATAGTAGCAGCGTTGGACGGTAGATTACTTTGAGAAGAAATAAGGTCAATTAGAAGCATAATAAGAGTTTGGATAAATGAAGAATTGTCTTGGGAGAGTTTTTCAGAAAGTTTAAGAGAGTTCATTGAGGACGGATTATAATTATTTGCACACCCATTTGTGGCATTTGAAAGAGGTGAACCATTGGGATTTAAGAGCAGTGAGTTGTGTTGTTGCTGATCGTATCCAGGAGCCGGTTTAGAGATAGCGTTTTTGTATGTGAATTTAGTTGAACGAGAAGAAGTTGTTGCAGTGGAGGGAAGAGGGTTGGATGAGGAGTTGCTGGATAAAGCCTCAGCAAATGATTTTTTGACAGGCGGGAATAATTTAGAAGCCTGCAGAAAAGACAAGTTCTGAGAGGCCATTGAAATTTTAATATTTTTTTGGCGAGATTGTTCTGGGCAAGATGTGTTGATAGCTGTATGTGAGCCTGAGCAGTTAAAACATTTAGGTGAGGAGGAAGAAGGACATTGGTCAGCTGCGTGGTTTTCTCCACATTTAAAACATCTGGGTTGAGATCTGCATGCAGCTTTGGTATGACCAAAACGGCAGCAATTGAAACATTGAGTGGTGGGATATGTATACATTTCAACTGGTAATGAGTTGAAGAATAAATATATATGGGAGGGAAGAGATTGACCTTCAAAGGTGATAACAACAGATTGGGAGGGCTTCCAGGTAATTATACCCTCAGAGGAGTCCTTGTAATTTAGCCTCCTGGCTTTTATGGGATTGCCAATGTGTTGGGGGGTTGAAAGTGAAGACAGAATTTCTTCGATGGACAGATCGGTCGAGATACCTCTGACCAGGCCCATGCGAGTGACATTGAAAGTAGGGATATATGCCTTGAACTTTGAATTAGATGAAATGAAGATATTTTTGATGAAACTGTTGGCAGCTGGCCCTGAGAGGAATTCGACGGAGATTCGGAAGCGACCCTCGGCTTTTACACCTCCAGGTTTGATTGAAAGATTCTTGCTATTTGATAGGAATTTGCCAAATTCAAGAGGGTGGATGGTTTTTCCTTGCTCAGTTTTTTGGGCGTATGCTATGAATGGGCCACGGGAATGAGGAGAATAAAAGTTTGTTGGAGGAAGTTGAGAAAGTGCTGGTGGGGACAGTGATGTCGAAGGCGAGTCAAGTTTTATTGGGGAAGAAGGAGTAAATTTCCTTTTTTTGGTAGAAGTCAAGATGACAGAATCACTGTCAGAAATTTCTACATTTTCCCCGTCTGGGGGGTCTGGAGAGGGATCTGGGGGCTTTGTAGGGGGTCCAGGAGGGAAATCTTCCTCCATTATTCACAACAGTAAACAACTACAATAATAGTATGAAAAATGACAGAAGTAAAAAAGTTTATAAATATCTGGAAATCAGCAGCGAAAAGTGACTCCTGGAAGATCAGGAGGGAGAAGAAACCTCAAGGCACAACACACTACACTTTTTTTTTGCCAGAAAACAAAAAAGAATGGTAAAAAATTAATTTTAGATAGAGCAAAACAAAACAACTGATGACAGCCAAATGTTATTGTTGCAATCCCGTTTAAAAAGTTATATATTTTATTTTTATTAAAATGACGCCACAAAGAATTATTATTTATTTGTTTAAGAAAGAATTTAGATATTTGAGTCGTGTAATTTCTATACCCGCTATATCAACTTTCATTGATTTGGAGAAAACCGCAAAAAACTGTCACATCTCTAGCGTACATAAATAAATGCATTACAATTTTTTATATAATGAATTGGAGTAATAAAATTTCGAAAAGCATTTATTTTTCTATATATGTCTAGCAATAATTAAGTAATTTCGATAAATAAAATGGATATAGCGGATTTTGATACTCACTTCGTGATTTTGAAAGTCAACTGAGCCGACATGGCGGGTTTAGAAACTCACGCGTAGATCATTTTGACACACGAGCCTGGCGTCAGAGCGGCGGCCATATTGCATTTTGGAAAAATAGCTGCTTGTGATTCGTTGAATCCGATATAGCGGATTTTGATAGTAACTTTCTGTATGATATAGCGGATTTGGTTTCTCACTCGCAGTTTTAACATGGTTTTTGGTCGCGATAAGGAGGGTTTTGAAACTCAATTTTAGGCTCCTCTTGTTGCTCGCAAAAATGTGAACAAGATGTCATACTCAGATCAAAAAATCAAGTCAACTCACAAAACTCAAGTCAAAAAATCGGATATAGCGGGTATAGAAATTATAGGATTCATTTGAACATGTTTGATCAATTTCAGCAGAATTAAGGGAAATTTCAGATTATTTCGGGCATACCGGACACGTCCTCAGCACACTTCAATTTGTTTATCTTTTCAGTGTTATTATGCTAATAAAACTCATTAAATTCGTTCCGAGCAAAATTCCCCAAAACACAGTACGTAAACTAACGAATATTTATTCAGATGCTGAATTAGGTAGGAACCGGCATAGATGCTATCTTTAGATACTAATTATTCATAAAAATAATAACAATAATATTTACTAAGTACCCATATTTTCGGAAAACGAAAATACATCCTTTTAAATCAATATTTTTCTTAGTTAACCCTTGCAGTGCGGTTTTTTCTGAAAATATAAACCGATATGAGGGTTTTGTAGGAGTGTCTATGAGGTCAAATTTCCCTTACTGAAGATAGCTTGAATAACCATGCCATCTCTTAATTTATTTTATTTACTGTACGACAGATTAATCTATTACAAGATTTCTTATTTTATCATTTGGCATACAATTTTTTTAAATGTTTTTTAAAGTGATAAAATATATCTACTGCTTTCGAAATATCATTCCATAGCACCATTTCTCGTATCATGCTATGCTGTGCTAGAACATCTGTTTTGCCATGTGGTATATTATACAAGTCGTGGTGGCAACTACGGCTGAAGTTTTCAGGTACGTATAAGCAACAGCATTCAAAGAAGAATGTGCTATCTATAGAGTTATAAATTATATTAAAAACTAAGTATTACAAGATTGATACAACTGTGATGTATGGTAATTAGGTTGAGTAGTTAATCGATAGATGGCGGTAGACATAAAGCTTAAGCCAGGGACTAGCCAGATGACGCTAGTATAGCAGGTACTCGTGAGAGATATTATCGGACAGTGCAAGCGTTTGAGATTTACCTACCCTCGGGTAACGAACAGTGTAGTTGACCAGACAGGTTATTGTGACGTAAATAAACGCAATTATATTAAGAACCTTTTACTGTTTCTAAAGAGTTCCCAGCATCCAAAATTTGCATAAGTAAAGGCAGATACAACTACTGACACAACAGGGTACCAGGTTTCGAGGCTAAATATATTATGCTCAGATAGGTTCCAAGCGTTCGCACGAGGATTTTTTCTAGATTTGTTCCAGCATATTTATGCATTTTGTTTGGTGCGTAGTCCATACACCACTAGCATACTCCAAATTACTTCTTATAACTTGGCTATCATTTCATCTGGGTCATTAAACTGTTTAGGGGTTCTGATGAGGAGTCTGCAGCAAGTTGGAGTGATACGTGACATGTGGTCCGAGAACGTTAGTTTGGGATCAAAGACGATACGAAGGTCTTTAATGCTACTGATTCAGTAAAATGTTTTTCCCTTAATGCTGTATTTAAAAACTATGGGCTTCTATGGGCACGGCCGGTTCTGTGCAGGCACAATTAGAGCCGACTTGCCAAAGCGCCAAAAAGCCAAGGAGCCAAGGAGCTGATAGTATCTAACACCTAACATAACGCCCTTGAGGTCTATAATAGCGCCAGGCACTGCTTTGTTCAGAGCTGGCCCTGTCTATGTTGTACACTGGCTTTTTTTTAACAGAATCAAGGTCAGATTGAATTTGTAAGCAGTCTTGGTAAGAGATTATTTCCATCAAAAGTTTGAGGTCATCCGCAAATAGAAGACATCTGCTATATTTTATACAGACCGTTTATAAGTTTGAGGAACAACAGTGGACCAAGGTTTGGCCCCTGGGGAATGCCTGATAACGCTGGGAATTGTTTAGATTTATATCCATTCATTAACGCATATTGGCTTCTGGATTTCAAGAAGGAGTGGAATAAGATGTACCTGAAGATTTTTTCTGCATTGGTAACAGCATATTTATTTGTTTGTTTGGTGCGGAGTTCATACATACTCCATCTATATATACCTATAGTTGTCTCCCAGTTGGGGCCTAGGATGCAAAAAGTCTTTTTATAAAATTGCCGATCAGTTTTATTTCAATTAGGTATAGATCGCACCTCCAGTTATTTTCTATTCAGTGGAAATAATGAAATATCAATTATTGTTGGGAATCGTAAAAAGTTTTTTTATTGGACCCACAGGTTTCATAACATTCAGGAAATAATTAATTTTGAAAATCAGTGGAAATTTGTTATCTTTCCCGAGAGGATAGAGTTCAATTAATATTGAAATAATTATTTTTGTACGATGAGCTCATAAATTCAATTGATTTATTATTAGCGTCGGCGTAATCGAAATTTCAGTTATAAATCTGTTGATATTTTTATCTAATGCACTGATATTATAAATGGGTTTTTTTCGCTTTCACTGGTTTTTATTTTATTTACTGCAGCAGAATAACATGTTTGGAACATGCTGTACAATAGCAATGCATCTCTGTGAGTAGGTACTTTATTCCCATCAACATTCGTTGTGATACCTACATAAAATATAACAATCAGTATTATTTACAACAGATTATGCTGAAGATCATCAAATTAATAATAGCTTGATTCTTTTTAACGGGTTTTCATTCGTAAACCGTTTAAAAAATCCAAATTAGAAAACGTGCTAACTGTCCCAAAGAAGTTTATGTGGCACTAAACAATGGACCATTTTTGAGATGGGTCGAAAAGATTAAAGTAATTTAAACCAAGTATAATGCCATTCTTGTTCTTTAAACTGGAAAGATAATTTAATGTTGATAAATTAAGGCTCTGCTAGTAGGTGCATTATAATGTCCCTAACCCAAAAAGGGTAGGAATTAAATCTTCGGAAAATAATCTTATAAAGTAAGTGTTCACGTCTGCCAAACGTGGTCTAAATCATTGGGAGTCAGCTTAATATTAAAGCGTTGTATGAAAGGAAAGAATTTCTTCTTTATTTATATATATACGCCTAAAAAGGCTTTTACGTAAAAGTGATACAAGATGCAGTGTACATAGGAGAATATCTGTATTATACAGGAGATACTGACAGTAAATAGACGTAATCCATTGTAAAGTAGGTACAAAATACACAGTTTCAATGATTTGTCTTATGTATTGTTGTTGTAATTTATTTTTTACTTTGTGTTACTCTTACGTAGAAAAAACAGTAGGTAAGGTTACGCAGCTGGAAGCAGTTGGACCTTTTGTGTAGTATTCACATAAAAAAGTTTTCACCTCATCGAAGTTGATCAAATTAAGACATCAAAAACTTTTCCGGGTTTATCTAAAATAATTTCCTCGTAAAATCTGAAAGTTTAATGTCTTTCTTCCTAATCCGAAATCACGAAGGCGAGTTCTAAAAAATGTGGGTGTGTCAAGCCTACGCAAGACAGAAGTGAAACTTCTTTTGTTAAACCGTATGAACCACAATCAATTACGTATTTCACTCGTATTACACTCACGACGCAGTATACTAACCAAGCAGCTGATGCTTTGCGTGGCGCAGTTCGCTGGTGTCTGAGAGAGAGGAAAGAAGAGAAGAGAGAGAACGTTCGTGAGCGGCTCCCCCACCTCAACAAGGTTTCACTTCAAAAATGCCACAGCCGAGAATCGAACCTCGCTTAACTGATTGAAAGCCAACCACGGTGAGCACCAACTGTAAGCAAAGCCGCATAAATTGATTATATTATGTAGGTTCTGAAAATATGAGAGCTTGTTATGTTTTATAATGTTACCTACATCACACCCAAAATATAATATATTTTTAAAAATAATGTACAATGTACAGAAATAGAATCCCACACAAGATCGCGTAGTGCGCTCTAGCGAACGGATATTTTATCAGAGGGAGATAGTTTTAATTTTTTTTTCTGTAAATTATTACATATTATCAAAATAAATAAATTAATTAAATAAATGTAATACAATTATCATAATATACGGATTATATAATAATTTTAATCCAACACAATAACGCAAAGCGCGCTCTAGCGGAGTAATGTTTTATCACAGTGAGATAAGTGTTTTTATTATTTTGCAATATTATTTTCTTTTAAAAAATGTTCTGACCTACTAAAAAATAAGATATTGAATGAAAAAGGCGTTAAAAACAAAAAAATAATGTGCGATGGCCGAGAATCGAACTCGGATCAACTGCTTGGAAGGCAACTATGCTGACCATTACACCACCAACGCCAGTTGTCGGGATGAGCTAAGAAGCATTTTTATGTTACTTCAAAACTTTGAAAATTATTACATATTATCAAAATAAATAAATTAATTAAATAAATGTAATACAATTATCATAATATACGGATTAGATAATAATTTTAATCCAACACAATAACGCAAAGCGCGCTCTAGCGGAGTAATGTTTTATCACAGTGAGATAAGTGTTTTTATTATTTTGCAATATTATTTTCTTTTAAAAAATGTTCTGACCTACTAAAAAATAAGATATTGAATGAAAAAGGCGTTAAAAACAAAAAAATAATGTGCGATGGCCGAGAATCGAACTCGGATCAACTGCTTGGAAGGCAACTATGCTGACCATTACACCACCAACGCCAGTTGTCGGGATGAGCTAAGAAGCATTTATATGTTACTTCAAAACTTTGACTAGATCAAATGAACTTTAATCGGTGGTGGGGGTACCCGCATTTTCGTTTCGATCGTGACTCGGTTTTACTCCGTCCCCGAAAATTCATTACGCGCCTAAAGAAGTTTCACTTCAAAAATGCCACATGTTATATAAAGGGCGTTTTTGTAAGCAAAATGAATATTTAATTAATGGATAAAAAATTTGGTGAAGCGCATCCTGGACGTCCAATTTTGGGACACTTTTATGAGAACTACTTACGAATAGCACGAAAAATATTGGCTACCAAAGCGTCAATTGTTGTTGATGCTTCATAAGTGACTTCACGTAGCCCCATAGGAAATAATCGAAAAGGATCAAATCGCACGAATTTCGGAGGCCAATAAATTAACAGGTTCATTTCTTGAAACTTATCACAGCTTTTGATTTCGGTAAATCGATGGTTGTGGCCACATAAAACATCACATCATTCAGATCAACGTCATCCCTATTTTAAAACAAAAAATATTAATATTGAACCGGTAACGATCTCCAATGACAGTGAAGTATATAAGGTCAATGATGGCATCGATTAGTAAAGCGAAAGATTTGGAGTGACAGAGGCATAACGAAGAACACGAAGATAATACTCGTCCGGGTGCTGATTTCTCTCATATTTCTATACGGTATGGAAACATGACCACTAGAGCCAGCGAAAGGAAGCGGGTAGACGCTCTTGAAATGTGGTGCTTGAGAAAAATGATCAGTGTTCCATTGACAGCCAGACGCTCTAACATATCCAGTCTGGAAGAACTGGGCGTTCAAAACAGGCTATAAACTGTCTCTGCCTACAACGCATTTTAAGATACTTACGACAAGTTATTGCCAAACTGAGAACTCTAACCAGGAGAAAATCATGGTCACTGACAAAGTGTTTGTCAGGAGAAGCGCAGGAGGTAACCAAAGCACTGGAGTGGCCAAGTACCACTGGCTTCGTGTGCGGTACGGTATAATGGTGTCCTCAGTGAACCGCCGGGAGTGAAGGAGTTTAATCCACCATGGAAATTGGATTGAAAGAAATGAGCATTTGTAGTTGTAATGGAGTCTGTAATAGCAATGGGTCATGAGTCATTTTTACGGTACCAGCTCAAAGTGTTCATACGGCTCAAAGAGTCAACTCAATTGAACGGGAGCCGTGAGCTCAGAGCGTTAGAGAAATTAGCATACTGTGCTCCCCAGCGTAAGCGTATGAGTGATCGTATGTCTCCTGGTATCGGTACGCCTCCTCGTATCATGAGATAAATAATATTCTAGGTAGTTAATAGCTCTATTTTTCTAAAATGTATTCTAAAAAAAAAAGATTTACCGTTCAATTTAGCCGCGGCATCAAAAAGAGCTAGGTCAATTCTGCATTGAGCGGCTCGTTCATGAACGTCTCATAGCTAGTCTGTAAGGTCTCTTCTTGATAGTCAATATTTGACCATTTTGCTTAATAACTAAAACCCGTAAAGCCAAAAATGAGCTCTTCACTAACACAATTTTAGACAATACTGCTATTTCCACAAAACATTTTCTGAACACGATTTCGATAGTATAGGGTTTCCAATAAGAGGTGTTATTTTGATATTCAATCGTAAAAGATCAATGGTTTCGTTGCTTGTGTAGCACGTAGCGCCGTCTTGTTGAAAGTAAACGTTGTTCAGATCAATACCATCCAGTTCCGGCTATAAAAAATCATTAATCATCTCTCGATAGCGCAATCCATTCACCGTAACTGTTGCTCCAGCCCCATTTTCGAAAAAGTAAGGTCCAATGACTCCGTCGGACCATAAACCGCACCAAACAGTCACACGTTGAGGATAGAGAGGCTTTTAAACAATAATTCTTGGGTTTTCCGAGCCCCAGATGCGACAATTTTGCTTGTTGACGAAGCCACCGAGGTGGAAATGGGCCTCATCACTCAAGATGATTTGCATTTGATTCACTCAAGTGAATTTTAATAATTTCCATGCAATGTTGAAGCGTGTATCGTTCCATTTTTTTTTAATGGCGTAGTTTTTAATTGTCAAATGTTAAAAAATGACAACTTCAAAAGTAACATCTACCTGAACAGCGGGCTATTAAAAATAACACCTCTTATTGGAAAACCTGTATATTTAGACAATTTGGTAGTGGTGTTCAAATAATATGGGTCTATTTGGATTTGCTAGATTAGACCGATCATAAATGTCAAAAAGTGAGCCCAGTTTGACAGCTCGGTTTGATAGTTTATCCTTTCTTTTGTAAGTTCTATCTAAGCAAGAAAACATCCGTTATATTTTTACAGCGTGGGGCAGTAAAATGGTTAATCATTAAAGTTTTACGACATCGAAACCTCAAGACTTCTTACAAAAACATGCCCTATAGTGAATACATAATTACTCGCTTCTTGTAATAGACGTTTTGCGTGGGATTTCTTAGAAGTTGGAACATCTGATAGTATTATTGTCCTAGCGTCTGGACGATGTAGGCCCTCTGATTGGTCAAATTTAAATTGTTTGTTTCGGTTAAATTCCGCTAACTTCAAAATTATGACCCGATTTAATACTAAAATAGGATCCGCAGATTTCTTCAAAAGCATCTTTTCTGCTCAAATAATTTTTAGATAATATCGAAGAAAATATGTTTTAGAAAGTTCACAATGCATTGGATTAATTACATTACAGTAAAAATTATCCACAATTACGTTTTATATATTTGACGTCTGTCAAGAATCAGACATTCCAGGGTTCCTTAAAAATGTCAATCCCTCCTTTACCGGCCGCTGGAGTAGTTTTGCTATTGGCCGACAGAGCGCATAAGAGCGATATACAAATACGTACAATTTCATTTAGTCAAACAACGGTAATTATTTACGTGAAACTACAGTTTTAATACGCATTTACAAATAAAACAAACATTTGATTCAACTTAATGACAATAAACAACAAGTCTTTGCATGTACGATTTTGAAAAATATTGATATTTAATATTATTTACGTAAATAATAATTTCGCACTATTTGACAGAACACCGACATGAAGTTAACAATACGCGGAAGTATAGGCACTGCCAACTCAATAAAATAACATGAAAGACAATCGGAAGATAGAAACGCTTCGTTGATTGTAAAATTAGTCAACAAATCTCTAATCTGACATGTACTTATATGTTTAATAAAACAATCATTTTGCCAGGTATATAATATACATTATATTAAGGTATTATTCGGAATCGCTGGACATAATTCTTCGGATTTACCTTAATTAATATAAAAGGAATCTGAATGCATTTGGGAATTTTTTAATTTTAGCATTTTAATTTTTAATTACGTAAAATTAAAATTCGCTTTCGTTGTATTGGATGACAGCCGGAATAATTTCTATTGATGATATTTTCTTTTTTTGGTATTCCTGATATGAGTGGCTAGAATTTTTACCATTTACTCTATGCAAATACTAGGTAGGTGGTACTATTTTAGCCAAGCTCGAAAAATAAAATAAAGGTATTTTGGTTTCTTTTACAAGTAAGGAAATATTAAAAAAAAAGGTTATTATAGGTTAGGATAGGTTAGGTTGGGTTATGCTAGGTTAGGTTAGGTTAGGTTGGATTAGTATAGTTCAAGTTAGTTTATAGGTTAGGTTAGATTAAGTTGGATTATTATAGGTTAGGATTAGTCAGGTTATGTTAGGTTAGGTAACGTTAGTTAGGTTATTACGGGTTAGGTTAGGTTGGGTTATTATAGGTTAGGTTGGATTTTTATAGGTTAGGCTGGATTATTGTAGGTTAGGTTAGGTTATTATAGGTGAGGTTAAATAAAATAATAATGATAATAATAGCGAAATAAATCATTTGTGTTTTTTAAGTAGGCACTATTTTGCCGGAATATTGTATTACATTATAACTTTTTAATTTACGTTTTTCAATTGTCTCTAGCCGTTCATTTCAGGAATACCGACAAAAGAAAATGTTATCAACAGAAATTATTCAGGCTGTTATCCCATACAGCGAAAGCGAATTTTCATTTTACGTAATTAAAAATTAAAAAGCTAAAATTAAAAATTTCCCAAATGCTGTTCGATTCCTTTTATAGTAATTAAGGTAAATCAGAAGGTATTATTTAAAAATATTTCGTATTTTTCCGTGTCCAGCGATTCCGAATAATTACCTATATTAATTTACATTTAGCCATTTAGGCAATTATTCGGGAAAGGTAAAGTTTTAGCCGAACAACTGTCATTCTTATATGCCTAAACTCCTTCCTGTTCCGTGATTTAACAATATATACTCACCCTCTCTCTGTGAATGACCTAATATCTACCTATTAAATATAATTGTTGTTAGTATCACTTAAACTGGGCGAAGCCCAACCAAGTGCCGCCCGAAGGGCCTAGCAGAAAAAAACCCGCGGAGCGGGTTTTTAACTGCTAGTTTATTATTATTTAACGAATTCGTTCCCGGTTTGAAGACATCAAATGACTTGCCTCCAGAAATAAATAAAATGTTTATTCTTATATGTATAGCAGCAAATGTTGACGTGATCACTATACATACTTACATAGATGCGTTGCTTCCATACAGCACGTGTCTAATTTGATATTCGATATAAAAAATCCAATGAAATTGAAAAAGTTAGATTTTTATTCAATGAAAAAAAGTTACAAAACAGAACATTGAAGAAAAGTGTAACACAACAAACCTTTTCTTTTACATTGCTAATTTATTAAGAAACTCTTCAAATAATTGATAATCCGGTTAAAAACGGAATTGCAGGCCCTTAACGAATGAATTAATAGGTTTCCTGATAAACGTTTTAGAAAAATCCTTATATGTTAGAACGCGTGTTCATGCACCTGCATCATGCCTTGATAAAATATAATGACAACATGCGAAAATATTAAGATTTTTATGAATACGTGTTCCGACATCGTGATAAAATATTCGTATTTCACTAAAGTTCAATAGGAAACCCATCCATCGATAAGGGCCTGCAATCTTGTTTTTAATCGGATTACCAACAATTTGAAGAGAATCTTAATAAATTAGCAATACTCGTTTTTCTATGATATATGCATTGCATGTTTACAGCTTGCTTCAAACTAGATTTTAGTACGAGTTTTCAAATAACTGTACAAATTTTCGAATATTCTTATTTGAACAACGGATACATTTGTCTCATTAAAAAAAAACGGCGGTTTCGCAGTGACGCGAGGACATTATTGTTGAATGTTAATATAAAAATATTGCTAATTTATTAAAAATCACGTCAAATTATTTTATTTTGCTGTTAAAAATGGGACTGCGGTCCTATGACTAATGAAATGACAGATTCCCTCACAAAGTATCAGTAAAACGCGAATGTGCTATGGAGACGGCGGAACACGTGTTAGTAAAATAACTAATAATGACGAATTTTTCATTTTCATTTTTCTTCGTGTGAGTATATAAATATGCACCAATATATATATTCCCAAGTTAGTGTTGTTCGGTGTATACTATACTTATATTGTGCAACCTATATTTATGCATTTAAAATGAAATGTCTTATCAGTGAAGTAGTTAAAACTAAATTCTTTCAAAATCTAATGACCTTGTTTACATCTTGTTATCATTATTTATCAAAACAAAGGGATATGTATACAACCTAATTTGTCAACCTAAACAAACAAGCCCTTTTAATACCCATCTGTATTTACATGGAAATTACAAGATCCGCTCATATGTTTTTCAGGAGGTATAAATACAGAAGAAATAGCAGTTAATTTTATCAGTTAGTACTGAAGTTACAGCTATAAGGTTCAGAGTTAATCAAGAGAAGACATTCATAAACATGAAGATTTTTTGTTTGGTTTTGGCCATTTTTTGCTTGATTGTGTGTACACAAGCACAATGGCCTAATAATAACACATTGTTAAGTAAGTTTATCTTTTTTTATTATGGTATGCATTAAGATTGAATTGATGATAAATGTAAGTATGTTTAAAGACATGTTGTTTGAAGGAGAGAATGTGCAATACAAAATGAATGATGAATACTTGGAGCAGGTGGATGAGTTTCTGTTTTTGGGAAGTATGTTTACGAGAGATGGAAAAGCTGATGATATCGTAAGAAGGGTAAATGTAGGACACTCTATTAATGGAGGATTGAACGCGGTTGGCACTAACACAAAAATGTCAAAATAAGCGAAGCTAGCAGTCCACAATGGAGTGCTGGTACCTACACTGCTGTGTGGCAGTGAGGCATGGCATTGACAGAGGAAGGATGAAAGAATAATTAATGATTATTTTTTCGGAATAACTTATTGAGTAAAACCTCAAATTATAATATTTAAATATTGAAGACAATATTAGTGATTTTTAAACGCAAATCTGAAACAGAAAAATCAGAAAAGGAAACGGGCACATCTGGGACTCGAACCCAGGACCCTTGTCTTTCCGGGACAATGCTCTACCAACTGCGCTAATGGGACCCTATCCTCATCGGTCACTTTTAACTGTATCGTACTTCGAATAAGAACTACCAACGTTGTCTTCATTTTTTCACCGCACATTTTTATTGGCTATAAAATAAAAATGTGCGGTGAAAAAATGAAGACAACGTTGGTAGTTCTTATTCGAAGTATGATACAGTTAAAAGTGACCGATGAGGATAGGGTCCCATTAGCGCAGTTGGTAGAGCATTGTCCCGGAAAGACAAGGGTCCTGGGTTCGAGTCCCAGATGTGCCCGTTTCCTTTTCTGATTTTTCTGTTTCAGATTTGCGTTTAAAAATCACTAATATTGTCTTCAATATTTGAATAATTAATGCTTTATAAGTGAAATATCTGAGAGATAATACCATATGTGATCGTGTGAAACATGTGGAAATTCGAAAAGAATGCAAAGAAGATTAAGAAAGGGACGCTTAGATTGTTTGGGCATGTAGAGCGAAGAAGTTGATCTAAATTTGAACCCTCGCCATCCGCAACCATAGTCAAGACTTAGAACTAAAGATGTATACAAAATTTTCAAGGGTGAAATATTTCTGAAGCCTCTGGAGTTTCGAAGAATGAACGTTGTCATTCCCTTTTTGTTATTTGTGTTTATGTGAGATATAAAGTTTATTTTTAGAGTCGAAAATGATGCCCAGGTCATTAATTTCTTTGACAGAGGTAAAGGTTGAGTTTTTAATTCATATGAATATATAATTGGTTGACTTATTTTGTAAAATCTTATAATATCTCAATCTGTTGAAACAATGGCCCAGAAAACCCTTAAAGAATTATTCAACCATATTTTATACATTGTGAGACAAGCAGTAGTATATAAAATGTAAAAAAAAAAACTTTTGTGTGTTCAATGTATTAAGGTGATGCACTACGTCTTGTAATATTTTAAATTGAGCCGCTATCAATAACAACCCTTACGTAGATGGCGATAAGGTTTAAATTCCCGCTTAACACCATCCACCTGTTTTGATTTATGCAAGAAAAAAACATGGCCAAAAAGTGCCTTTTATTTTATTTTCTGGATGTTCAGGCATAAATATTTAAATTTTTTTCGATCATTTTATAAATAACTTAATTTCTTACATTATACAATAAAATCATAACCGAAAATGGTTTCGTAAGTAGGAGATTATGAACTTTAAAGCAGTTTTCATAGACCTTTACATTATTTTGTTCTGGGCTTATAAAAAGATTTATCTAAAAAATACTCGATAATTTCAAAGGCCAAGATGTATTCTACTCGCAGTATTTAATTAAAGCATCTTGAAACATTTCTAGGCGACCAAATTTTCAAACCAAAAACACATGATTTTGCATTACTACGTATGGCATCGCCTTAATTACATTATTCTTGGAAAACTTGTATTCCCTTTCGCATTGTTATGGTTACGTAGGTTCGAGTGCACTATAAAAATACAGCGCAGAAAACATGGGGCATGAAATGCAGTAAACGTGTCAGGCACAATTTACTCGTGCGCATAGAAACATCTGCTATTAGGTTATTGTGTACTTCCGTAAAATCATGAACAGGCATTTCAATATATTTCTCTATCCCATGGAAAAGGAGCATATGCAATATGCGATGCTACGTGAATGTATGTACGTACTCCATATGCAGGAACGTGCTGGGACGTAATTACACAGTTGTACAACGTTATGAAGTGAAAATCACGTGGGATAAACCCAATATATTTTGCTGAAATTGGGCCAACGTCACTTCGGCAGTTGAATCGCTAACAAAAAACATTATTATCTACGAGAGCGCTTAGTAAGGGATTCCTTGTTTTCAACATCTTAGAAAACGAAACGAAAAATTAATTTTTAGGTACCTAAATATTTTTTAAAGTTAATATCTGGAACTATACTTAATCCACTTATTTTGAAAGAGGTTACCTTATATATTGCCCAACAACTACACTCGTGGGATATCCTATGCACTTTTTATGCTCCGAAAGTGGGGATTTCCGCTCATCAGAACCAGTCGATTGATATTTTCTTTATTTATTCCTTAATGCGATGCACTACGTCGTGTAATATTTTAAATTGAGCCGCTATCAATAACAACCCTTACGTAGATAGCGATAAAGTTTAAATTCCCGCTTAACACCATCCGCCTGTTTTGATTTATGCAAGAAAAAAAACATGGCCAAAAAGTGCCTTTTATTTTATTTTGTGGATGTTCAGGCATAAATATTTAAATTTTTATCGATCATTTTGTAAATAACTTAATTTTCCACATTATAAAATAAAATCATAACCGAAAATGGGTTCGCAAGTAGGAGATTTTGAACTTTAAAACAGTTTTCATAGGCCTTTACATAATTTTTTTCTGGGCTTATAAAAAGACTTATCTAAAAAAGACTCGATTATTTCAAAGGCCAAGATGTATTCTACTCGCAGTATTTAATTAAAGCATTTGAAACATTTCTAGGCGACCAAATTTTCAAACCAAACACATGATTTTGCATTACTGCGTATGGCATCGCCTTAAGAAAATTTAAATCAGAATTTTCTAACACCTCGTTTCGCTAATATATAATCTGTTAATTATTTTCATCCTTTTCTTTTATTTTGAATTTGCTCTAGGAAGGTATCAATACTTTTTTCCTTCCTTTTATTCTTTGTATTTGTTGTCCCTTGTTATTTCAATTTTCAATGCCCGTTGGTAACTCGCCTGGATCTTATTTATAATACAAATGATTTTTAATTATTATAGTATATACCTAATTATTGTGTATTTTGTTTATAATCAAAGCCAGTGGAAACGTGTCCTGTGCCGATAAGAAACTGATTGTGGACCATCACAATGATCTTCGCAGAAAAGTTGCCAATGGGACCCTGCCTGGTCAACCTAAAGCCTCCAACATGAATAAATTGGTAAGGCTTGAACACTACCTTCGTTATTTTATTGTTTATCATCAACGGGCGCCGAGGAGTCAAGGAACCAAGGCGCTGATAATACCTAACACTTAATGCAGCGCCGTTTTTTACTAACGCCAGGCATAGTTTTGGATCAGGGCTAGCAATGATTATCAGCACCATTTCACAGCTTTCTTTGCAGATTGATTTCAGCGTTTGACACGGCAACGAATCATTTGAACTGATACGGTTTATATCAAACTTGAGATTGGTCCCGGCATTCTTTAGTCCCGGTGTTTGACACGGTAATGAAACATTTGAACTGATGAGGTTTATTTCGATCTCGCGATTGGTCCCGGCATTCTGTAGTCTCGGGTTTTGACACGGTAACGGAACATATGAACTCGAGATTGGTCCCGGCATTCTACAGTTCCGTCGTTTGACATGGTAACAGAACATTTAAACTGATGAGGTTTATATTGAACTCGAGATTAGACCCGGCATTCTATAGTCCGGGCATTTGAAACGGTAACGGAACATTTGAACTTGAGTTTGGTCTCGGAATTCTATAGTTCCGTTGTTTGACATGGTAACAGAACATTTAAACTTATAAGGTTTATATCAATCTCGCGATTGGTCCCGGAATTCTATAGTCCCGTTATTTGACACGGTTACGGAACATTTGAACTGATGAGGTTTATATAGAACTCGAAATTGGTGCCAGAATCCTATAGTCCCAGCGTTTGACACGGTTATGCAACATTTGAACTGATACGGTTTATATCGATCTCGAGATTGTTCCCGGTTATTTGACAAAACCCTCCGTGATCTAGAAGGTATTGGTTTGACATGGTCACGGAACATTTTAACTGACACAGTTTTCATCGAACTGGAGATTTTTTCCTGCGTTTTACATGCCAACGGAATCCTTATACTTATTGTAAATTACAAATGAAAATTATGAACTTTGTGTATTACAGGTATGGGATGACGCTTTGGAGGATCTCGCACAGAATTGGGCAGACAAGATGTCCTTCAAGCACAGCCCTGGCTCTATCAGGAAAGATCGTAAGGACTTATTACTTACATTTAAAATCAACAATTAATATTAACGTGTTAGCTCGTTTACTTATACAGATATAAAAGCACAAAATGACGTCATCTAACTTAAGGGCCTACGGACAGATCAGATTTGGTCGTCGCGTGTCGGATTAAAGATGTGGAAAGGAATCGAAAAATAAGCTTGGCTTAAGGCCCCGTAGTAAGAGTTCAAAGATGGTTTGAAAGCGAGCTAATATTAAAAAAACGATAGTAATTATGCGAAAATGGTGAAAATATTTAATAAAACACGACTCGTTTGAAATAGAGCAAAAACCCCTCGACAGATGCTTTAGTTGCATTTAAAGATACACTGTGAATTTTTTCATGCCTATAACATATTAAATAACAGAACAAAACGTGTTTTTTATAATTTTCAGAGCTTACTTTGCGAGTTTTTTCCATCGAGGAAATTTCATATAATTACCGTTTCGGCATAACAAATTAAAAAATAGTAAAATCTTCCAAAATAACATACATTTCTCTTGGAACTTAAAAATTTACAGAATTAACGAGAAACTTAAGGTAAAAATTGGGTATACGGGGGCTTCAAAAAAGGCCGGTCTGACTCTAAATTTAAGTGTTTCTTTTGTTAGGTTAGGTTGTTAGAATGTGTTTGTGTGTTTTGTTGATTTGACTCTGATATTGTGAATATTAACTCTAAATTTTGTTATGTTGGGGTGTTTCACTAAAACATAACTTTAACATTGTCATTGACTGGACAATCAGCGCCATTTTGTTTTCAAATATTTGAAAGATCCCTATTTAAGCGCCCATTCTAGGTTCGTTCTAGCTTACTGTCAAAGCTTGATTATCTGACAAGTATAATAATACTCCGAGTTGTGTTTTTCTAATCAATGTTTAACGGGGACCTTTCAAATGATATATACCTACTATTATTTAATGACAATGGCACTCAATCTTATTATTTATCTTTTATAATCATTGAATTTTGACAATGCGTTTGTTTTTATTTGACAGCTCGCTGGTCTGCGCTAGGTGAGTGTATCGTGTACAGTACGGATCCTAAGTTCAGCTGGACCAGCGGCATCAACTACTGGTACAATGAACATAAAAAATTTACATACGGACCCCTCACGCAGGTTCTCCAGGGTCACTACACGCAGGTATGTACTCGTTCACGGTTAGCACGATGGCTGGGAATCATTTTGCTTGCTTCGTCAAATAAAACAGACTGCACTAATGGACAAACCCATGTACAAAACAAAAACGAATGACATAGATAGATGACAGACAAACACACGAACAGAAAAAAAACGACAGACACACATACAAAACAACGTACGTACAGCAGACAAACAGACAAACAAAAACAAATCGACTTAAAAGCAGACAGACCCTTTAAAAACTCCTCACACGCCATCCACAAAGATGACAGTGGAGTTGTTGTAAAAAGACAAAATAAACAAATAAAGAAACTCTAGCCAATTTTATAAGGTAATCAAAAGCAGATAAATTGTGGTTGCATAATTATTATATCATATTATATTTTGTCACTCAATTTGTTTAAGCTGTTGACAGGTTTCGGAAGAATTTTTCTGATTTTTTTCGTAAGAACCAGAGTTAAACTACAACAAACAATCATTCCTTAGTTACGAACATTGATTATTATATTTATATGAGACATGTAGCGAAAAAATAGGTTACACATACCTCCAACTGACCTCCAAGCTTCCAATGCTCTAACCAAACTTACTGAATCCGGTCTACGCACAACACTTTTCGCGTTCAAAAAGTGAAAAACGTTTCGACTAGATATTAGTACGTAGTAGCACCTCTAAATGCCTCAGGCTATAAGTTTTTTTACAACAGTTGTTACCTATAATGTTATTATTTTTCTTCCAGCTTGTTTGGGCAGAGACACAATATGTCGGATGCGGTCAGGTCTTGTTCAATAAACCCGATGGGAAGCCCTACAAATTATACGTCTGCGTTTATGGACCCTGGTAAAAAAAATTAAATACTAAATTAACATAGTTTTAATTTTCAACTTTTTGTAACCCCCTGGAGAGAACCCGTAAGGGCATAGAATAAATTTTCTTTTAATAATGACTATTTAAGATACATTTCTCACAATGTGTTAATAGAAGTTTTTTATAATCCCAGTTCTTCCAATGGCTGTTTCTGTTCTGAGGCGGACGTTAGTTGTTGCATTGCTGTTATACTCACGCTGTCATGGTGACTTTTATAATTTCCCATTTTCGTTTTTACTTAGCTATATTTTTATATTATTATATTTCAAATTGTTTATCTCCATGAAACTTTCGCGCGCATCTCATATTCACAATTTTAATAAATCTTCATGATAACTTTTGCCGTATTTTGAAGATGTTTTTTTTTAAATTGTTACTCTCATGTATATCTTAAACTAAAGTGTTCAAAAGTGAGTCCGTTATTGGGATTTTTTCGTGTTTATCAGACCAGTATTTTAATGGAAGGTGTTTATGGAACAAGTAACATTGATCCAATTGATGCCGGTATACAACTGATCAGCCGGGAGACACGCCAAACATCGTTGACAAATATTTTCAGTTTTGGGTTCCGTTTTGCGGATCTTGCGCTCAAAAGTTCGATTAATGTGCTGTGGAATGACTTGCCTGCTTCTATGTTTCCTCCCTCCTATGAAATGGGTTAATTCTTGTATCCCCTTAAAAAGATTCTTTTCATAATATCCTTGGAAACGAGCCCCTGACCCGTCAGGTGAAAATATAATAAAAAATCAATTTCCTATCCTGCGCGGAGGAACTAATAAACTTGAAACCAATTTCGATTTTTTTTATAATAGATGTTTTTCCCTGTACACTTTTGATAAAATATGCGCAAATCGTAGTAAGTTCGTCGGAATGGGTTTTTTTCTGTAAAATGTACTGCATGATTAAAGACTTTTTTGTTTATTTATTTCACAGTGGAAACTACTTCAACGTCGTCCCATACGAAGTAGGGGATGGATGTGAAGATCTGTGCTGTGGTAAACAACCTTGTGACAAACCGCTCGGAGACAGATGCAGCAAGTAATCTGGTACCACGCGACAAGCCAGTTTCAAAACCATGTATGCCTCCATGCGACTAAATTAAGCAACCCTGTGAAAACCATTAGCAGTAAAACGTATCATTTAGACTGGTACAATGCGAAGACCTTGTGGCATGCCAGTACTAGTTGTCCACCATGCGACCAACTGGCCTTTTTGGAATTATGATCTGAATTCAATCAGTATTTTTATTGAATTTTATGTATTTTATTAATAATCAGTTTCAATAAACACAATTGGAACTCCTGAAAACATCACTTTTAGCGGGAAAATCTAGCCATTTTTAAGCAAAAAGTTTCCTATTCAATAAAAACACATTGACATTCAGTTTTGTTCGCAATTCGATTCTACAATAAAGTTCCGTAAATTCCTGGGAAAATGCGGATTTTCACGTCTGTGTTTTCTAAAATGTTAGGCGTTCAAAATCAACTCCAATCACTGCCAATAAAAAAAAATCAGGTGTTTTTCAAGCGAATAAAAAGTTTAAAACGGGTTGTTTAAAACTCTCAACAAAGGAGTCTTTTTATAGAAAACGATTCTTTTCAGTTTTCTCTATTTAATGTTACTAAAGATAATCGGTTAGTAGCGGTGTGGACCAATGCGTTAGATTCCCACCGCTTCAATCCTCTGCTAGCCACTAAGTCCTCCACCATCGCACAAGCAAATTTTCAGCCATAATAAATACCGTTAGATCATAAACGGAAAAAAAGTTATGAAACATTTTCATGGTGAGACTGTTTCATTTACAAGAAATTGTTTAAGTTTGCCAAAAATGTCCTAGCAATGGACAAATGAAAGTATTATTTTGTATACAAAAGGATTTTTTTTATCCTACCTATTTATTATGTTTTTTTCATTTTCTTATCTAACAAGTATAACATTTTTTATCTTCTTATTTTATCTCTCTTAATTTATTAATATTGTTCAGTTATCTTATTCTATTCTCCTTACCTTGCCATCTCTTAATTAATATTATCTTATATCACAACAAATCCAGTGGGGTATCAAAAGCTTGCGGGTTTCTGGGCAATGCTAATGGTCCCTTTCGTAGACAGTTGACCATCTGAAGCTGCAATAACTTTTGAACCGTGAGTTCTGGCACCGTGAAATTCGCACGCTTTTTTATTAATAAAATTACTAAGCCAATGCAACTGATTTATTTCAGCAAGCAAAGTATTTTCACAATGAGCTACGGAGCCTTGAAATATCTATATTTGACTTCATATTGTTTGCCCTTCTTACCATTTTTTTTTCTGAAATAGCAACAACTTACAAACAGTGAGTTCTGGCATCGTGAAATTTGCACAGTTCATTATTTACAAATCGGAATCATGTGCTGTGTGCAAATATTTTTAAAGCCAAATCTCGGGCGAAGCCGGGAGTAAAGATAATAATTCGTTTACACCGTTTTATTATTACAAATTACCGAATGCGCCATATTTTCACTAAGTATTATTATAATTTATTATATTTCTAAAAATCTTTTTCATGTTTTTATTAATAATTATAACATTAGCCATTAGAAAAATGTTTGTTTACGTGTATTAAATAAATAAATAAAATGATTTACAAAAAAACTTAGCGGGATCTATTTTTGGTTTCCATTCCTTCATCATGAAAAATACATGAAATTACCTGCCTGAAAATTGTCATTTGAACTTTCAATGAAAACACGAAAGCGTTAATAATGTATTTTGAAACAACTTCAACCGATGTCAGAAGTTGAAAATAACTTCCATACATTGTAAATTGACGCTTTATTTAGTGAATTTTCAATACTTTTAAAATAAAAAATGTGGTGATCTTCCGTGCTGATCATCCATATTTCTTCATGTGGGTACTCCGTTACTATTCGTTTTTATTCAGGTAGCTACAATTATTGATATAATGGACAATATAAGAGCTTTCTATTGAAGAGAGGACGAGTTACAACAGACATGCCTTTTTATACGTCTCGGTAATGCTGTCTCACTCAGATATGCCTGTCTCTTTCATACCGACAGACATACGTTCACCACAGAAAACTTATTCATAGGTATCGCCACTAGAGTTCAGCATGTTTCAAAATGTAATTTTACGATTTCAGAAAAGAAAATATACATAAAAAACAATAAAAAGTAATAAAAAACAATCTGAAATCTGTTTTAATACTCTAATAGTCTCATCTATATCTATTTTTTGTGTTGTGGATCAGTTTTATTATGTGGTAAAACAGTTTTATTACGTAGCAAAAAAGTTTTATTATGTAGTGAAACAGTTTTATCATGTAGTGACACAGTTTTGTTATGCGTTGATAGAGTTTTATTATGTAGCGAAAAAGTTTTATTATGTAGTGAAACAGTTTTATTATGTAGTGAAACAGTTTAATTATGCAGTGAAACAGTTTTATTATGTAGTGAAACAGTTTTATCATGTAGTGACACAGTTTTGTTATGCGTTGATAGAGTTTTATTATGTAGCGAAAAAGTTTTATTATGTAGTGAAACAGTTTTATTATGTAGTGAAACAGTTTAATTATGCAGTGAAACAGTTTTATTATGTAGTGACACAGTTTTATTATGCGTTGATAGAGTTTTATTATGTATTGAAACTGTTTTATTACGTAGTGAACAGATTTATTACTCAGTGAAATGGCTTTATTATGCAGTGAAATAGTTTTATTATACAATGAAACAGTTTTATTATGTAGTAAAACAGTTTTATTATGTAGTAAAACAGTTTTATTATGTAGTGAAACAGTTTTGATTTTTCGGTACGTTCCTAAGTTTCGAACGGCACGACCTGCTTCATCCATCTCCATCATGTCATTTAATTTTAGAAAAAATGGGTGTTTACGCGTTAATGCCACCAAAGAATGCATTGTCATCGATAACGAGTCAATCTGATGATTTTCAGCCTGAATGGATGTCGGGAAGTGGGTTAATTTTCACATCCAAGATTTTCACTTCGCGAAAACAAAAATGAAATTCAAAAAGGCGTATTCAAAAAGAATTGTATAGCTTGTTGAATATTCAAATTCGATGATTGCATAGACTTGTTGTCTTTTTATTGCCAATAATTCTAAGTAGGCGTAAGCAAGACAAATGGTTGTTTTTCACGGACTAACTGTAATTTGTGACAAAGAATTGAGTTTTTAAACGAAAAAAAGTATTTATTTATGTATGTACGGGCGCAAACAAATAATTTGTCTTAATATTGTAAAGCAATAGCTTGCAAAAAGCGTATTTTAATAAAATAACGCCATCTGTGAACACGTAGAATATAACGAGCGTCGCGTTTAACCTATAGAGTAAATGTAATAGTTGAACGCGAGGAGAAATATGTTTAGGTGTACTGACATCGGACACAGAAAATTAATGAATCTTGTCGGGGCAATCGGCCTATAAAAAGAGATGTTGTTTTTCCAGATTTTATTGTGTTTGCTGAGGTGTTTAGGATATTTTGAATTATTATTTTTTTAAATGTGAGACCGACAAAAGTGTAAAACTGCTCCCAACCATCTGGAGCTAATGAGACTATGGCATCTCCAATCGGGGTATGTTGTGAAGCTGAAGGTAGCGGAGAGAGGAAGAAGATAGAGGAGGGTGGAGATCTATTAGATTATTATTATTATTATTATTAGATCAAATTTTGATATTACACAAATTAATCAAAGATAATTTACTTACTAATCAAGAGCTTCACCCCTCGACCACGGAGGACGTCAGCGGTTTTTTGTTAGCGGTTACCAGGTTCCTGGTAGGTACTGTAGCACACAGTGGCGTGCACAGAATTTTTAATTAGGGTAGGCAGTCAGAAAAAGAACAAATTAATTGAAATTAAAAAACTGACTTAATAAGTTTTCGCGAAGAATGGATAAGCTGCTTTCCTTAGCCGATGTTTGAATAACTGAATAACCGCTTTATTTATGCATATTAAAAGCAAATTACTGGATAAAAAAATCTATGGAAGCTAACTCAATGTGATTAGTAAATTGTACTATAGGGTTTTCCAATAAGAGGTGTTATTTTGATATTCAATCGTAAAAGATCAATGGTTTTGTTGCTTGTGTGGTACGTAGCGCCGTTTTGTTGAAATTAAACGTTATCCAGATCAATACTATCCAATTCCAGCCATAAAAAAACATTAATCATCTTTCGATAGCGATCCATTCACCGTAACTGTTGCTCCAGCCTCATTTTCAAAAAAGTAAGGTCCAATGAGTCCTCCGGACCATAAACCGCAACAAACAGCCACACGTTGAAGATAGAGAGGCTTTTCAACAATAACTCTTGGGTTTTCCGAGCCTCAGATGCGACAATTTTGCTTGTTGACGAAGCCACCGAGGTGGAAATGGGCCTCATCACTCAAGATGATTTGCATTTGATTCACTCAAGTGAATTTTAATAATTTAAATGCGTTGTTGAAGCGTGTATCGTTCCATTTTTATTAATGGCATAGTTTCTACTTGTCAAATGTCAAAAAATGACAGCTTCAAAAGTAACATCTACCGAAATAGTGGGCTATTCAAAATAACACATCTTATTGGAAAACCCTATATTTGATAAAGCTACCAACAGATGGCACTAATTGCTTCGTTTGTGATTTGTACTGAAAGGCACGACCTTTTTCGACACTAATACAAACGAGTTTTAATTTGAATGCGCATTGCACACACATGTCAATTTTCGTGTGGAATGTGCATCATTTTGCATACTTAGTTTCTAATTTTGGACATGTAGTAGGGCGATTGGTGCCACGATTTGTAGCTAGAACTTTGCGCGTATTTTGAAAGTGATTGATTTCATCCAATAATAAATATAATTTTTTAAATATTTAAATTTGAGTCAAGTAGGGTTGGCAGTGTTTATGTGGTATGAACGTCTCTGGTGGCGAAGAGTTACTCTGATCCCCAAAGATGATAAAACCCCTTCTCAGGGCATATATGTCACATAACTGTTTTTTTTTGTCGACTACGTGAGAGATTAAGTTAGGTTTAAGGTTTTGTAGAGTTACTGTCAGGGCCTAGCGTAGAACCTAGAACCTAAATCTTAGGGCCTAGGGTTTAGGGCGTCAGAGGCGTAGCAGCGTAGAAGCCACGATTACAATTATATTAATAATAATATTCCAGCCTGAGAGCGAGAACGTATTATATCAGACCACACCCTATGGGTGGTATCAGACCACGCCGACGCGGATCAGGGTTGCACAAACCTCTACTGAACAAAGAAACTCACAGACAGGTTCTGCAGATCGGTCGCAATTATTCTTCACTTTGTTTTCATAACTGAAGTCTTCGGCGTTGCACGAGCTTTACGTAGAGCTTTTCAAAATCAGATGTAGACAGTTATTTTCCTCTTATTTTGAACGTCAGGTACAAAATTTCATGAAAAGGCATCAAAATTCTGCAATGGTGGAAAAAGGTGAGACGTTTTTCGAAATCTTGTGTAGACCTCTTGTGACCATCATATTTTTTTGAAGGCCTAAATTTCACCGATCTCGGAATGAAACTGATTAATTTAGATTTGGCAAAAAACAAAGCCCCCGATTCCGGGAAACTTTTTTTATGTATTTTAAATATTAACTAGACACAGGATAAACCGTTTTCCTCAGGGTATTTGTCAGTTCTGGGGATGCTGCTCGAGGGGTGATGAAATAGTTTCTATTGATGAATGAAGGTGTTGACAATACTTGGACTAAAATCTAGTTAACGTATTGCACATCTAACATTGATTTGGAAGAAAACTGTTAAAATATGCGAAAAGTCTGTACCGATTCGGAAGAAAATCGTGGAAAATATGCTGGAAATCCATACGCATTTCGAAGAAAAATGTTGAAACATGCGCAAAAACTGTACCGATTCCGAAAAAAATCATGGAAGATATGCTGGAAATCAATACGCATTTCAAAGAAAACTGTTGAAAAATGCAAGAAATCTGTATCGATGCGGAAGAAAACCGTTGAAAGATGCGGGAAATCTATACGCATTTGGAAGAAATCTGTTAAGAGATGCCGGAAATCTGTATCGTTTTGGATAAAAATCGTTAAAAGATGCGGGAAATCTATTTGCATTTCGAAGAAAACTGTTTCAGGATGCGGAAAATCTGTATCGATTCGGAAGAAAACTGTTGAAAGATGCGGGAAATCTATATGCATCTGGAAGAAACTGTTGAAAGATGCTGGACATCTATACCGATTTGGAAGAAAATTTTTGGAAGATGTGGGAAATCTGTACCGATTTGGATGAAAACTCTGGAAAGAAATGAGAAATATATACAAATTTTAAAGAAAACCTATGTCACAATTTAATAAAGACTCTTCGACTCCTAGGCTCAGACAAGTAAATAAAATGATTCTTGTTCCTAATTGCAAAAAATACCGCTATCTGTTGACGCTTCAAAATCACGGGTTCAAGATTATATCATCTAAAATCAATTAGAACTAAAAATGAATTCTGAGCACAATATAAGAGAATGTATTAAAAAGCATTGCGTAAATGTATCTTTGTGACAACCCTATCACCGTATCAGGCAGCCGGCAGCCGGTAGGGGGGGGCGGCCTGCTTGTCCTAGGGAACTCTGCTCCATTCATTCGAGGGTCTGACTTCGCAGCGAGCGGTCGCGTCTCTAACCCAATAAACTCCCTACCATCAAGCCTTACAGGTTGGGAAAATACATCGCGAAATAATACACCATACAAAAAAACACCAAAAAAAAATTCACAAAAAAATCGTAATTTTTTTTTTTTTTTAATATATTTTTCAGTTGAAAAACGCAACAGATATTTGTAAATTATCATTAAAGTATTAATAAGGAATAATTTCTTTGTTTGTCTGTTATCAGCTTGTTGCGTTATTATTTCAGTTGTGCTGGAATTCTCTTATATTTTTTTCATGCATTTTTTGTTTGATATAATTTTTTTTCGTGGTATTTTTGTATGTTGAATTGTTTTTTTGAAAAATGTGGTAGTTTTATTGTAAAGTTTTGGTTGTTTCAGTTAAAAATAATAGATCTTTGATCGAATTAAATAAAAGTGCGTCGAACAAAGAGATCGCAGATTTTCTTCCTAAAAAGGTAGGTCACTAAATTTTAAATTAGGTCGATATAGATTTTTGAGTCGGATCATGTCAAGAATCAGAATAACAGATAATATATGCATTCATGTGATTGAAGCAAGCAGTGTACTCAAAGACAGTACTTACTCCTCCGGGATGGTTAGTTTTTTGCATTACGCAGCCGATTTAGACAAACATTGTAATTCTAAACACTTTAATAAAACTTTCGCAAGTTTGAATTTTAGATTAGCTTTATTTTGATTTGTGCAGCATTATCACGATTTTTGATGAGTTCTGAAAACTGGTGAGATTTAAGTAAAAATCCTTTGCAAGTTTTGGTTTGAGATAAGTTTTCAAGTTTTTCTTGCTATTTTAGATGGACTCAGACGAAAATAAGATTTTCGACGAGAATGGTAATTCTTTGACAGATTTAAATAAATCAGTAAAAAAAAATGAAAAAATACAATATCTTTACCAAGGTGTGGTTTTAATTAATTTTGGTGGTTTTTGAAGTTTTTTTATAACATGTATAAATAACACGGAAAAATAATGACACATGTTTAAATGCAATTATTTTTGACGCAAAAAAAAGATACTTCTATTATGAATGAAAAGAAAGTATGTAACGAAAATCATTTACTTATATTATTACAAATTATACAATCAGCATTGAAAAAGAGAAAAAAATTCAATACCAATACACACCCATTCTTCAAAGATGTCAAACTTAGAAATTGTTATTAGATCGATATCCGGTTACGCCCAGTGGTGCGGGCTTCCAAATATTTCCGGAAACCCTTTGTTCAAAATTTTCTATTTCCGGAAAATTTTCACCAAAACGTCATATATTCTTATCAGATTGAGTCAGATTGTAACAAATTACACGAACCATTGGAATAATTGGAAATGTTTTTGATTGTACGGCAATTTTTGTTGTTACGGAAATTGGAATGACACCGATAATTTATTATAATTACAACACATCAATTAAATCGGAAAACGGTCAAATAGCAATTAAATTGATTACATAATACCATTTATAGAAGGCTGTACTTAACAACCCTTCACAAAACGGTCAAATTTATTTAAATGTTTGGCGAAATCTGAGATTTTATTGAAGATCGAAAGTGTAAATTGCCAACAAATCTAAAATAGTTTTCGGCCAACTTAAACCCCGCATTCCGAATTCCTGCCGATTTAACTTTAAGTTTTTAAATTCCAAATGTATGATGTTTATGAAGATAATATCTGTACATTTTTTGAGCCGAAACGGTAATTATATGAAATTATCTCGATAGAAAAAAATAGCAAAAGTATGTTCCGAAAATTATTAAAAACACACTTTGTTCTGTTATTTAATATGTAATGAGTTTTATTAAACATTTTCACAGTTTTTTTTAATTATTGTCGTTTTTTTTTTAAATATTAGCAGGCTCCCTTTAATATTAGTATTTACATACCTCCCTTTCACACCATCTTCTTTTTCTTTTTGTACGGAGCCTTTTTACAACCTTCACACTATTGACTAAATTTATTCAAACGTTTTGCGAAATCTTAGATTCTATCGAAGATCGAAGTTGTAAATGGCAAAGAAAAAACTGTTCGACCAACTTAAGAAGAAGCTACAAGCCAAAAATGTGTAAATTCTTGGTATATCTTATATCTTAGGTAATAGGCATTAAAATCGCTTGAATCGATTTCAAGCAAAAAACTGTTTTTTTATTTATTTTGTAAATAATTTTATAAGAAAGCAAAAAAGTTAATCAAATGAAACTGTCACAGATAATCTTAGCTATAATACTATATTTTTTAAAGTTGTTTCCTTTACGCGTTCATACATTTCTATTGAAAAAATGTTTTTTTTAGCAGTTTGCATTTATATTTTTTATTGAGTAATTTATTTTTTTATTTGTATTCTAATCAAGCGAAGTGATAGGAAAACCTTCAATTTATCTAAGGCATATTTTTTGGTATTCATAATGTACACGTTATAAAGATCAATCAAAATAGTGATTTGGCATTAAGCTTCGGCTAAACGTTAATATTTCTTATACTATTTCATACTCTCCTTAATTCTACATAATATATATGTGCTAAATACCTTATAATGGGCATCTATCGCTATGTTCACACGACGCGCTCCGTCTTTGACGCATCGTAATTAATCACGATTCGTCGAAAACGAATAATGCGATGTTCACACTCCCGCACCGTTTTATTCGTGTTTAAATGTGATTCGTCAAAAATGAATGTGATGATGTCTAACTAACTAACCATCTCGCCGTTTCTCCGAAAGGGTAGGCAAAGAGGACGTACCGACAAACAACACAAACTCCTTGTATCTTGCACATTCTTACGACATTCATTAATGCCTACTTTAGCAATTAAATTCTTTAACATATGAGTTGTCGATATTCTTTCGAAATTTTTTATTAAAAATAGGGATATCTTGTGTTTTTGAGAAACTCGATCTTTTCCACCATTCCTAATATCAAAAAATTGCCAAAGAACCGGTTCCAAACGATATTTTTCTCCTGTAATATCAATACAAATTGAAAATATCTCGCGAATAAAAATAAATGCCGCCGACGGGAATTGAACCCGCACCTTCTGATGTCCGGTCAGATGCTCTGGACCACTGAGCTACGTCGGCTTATTTCCAACCCGCCGAATAATTCAAATTGTAATGGTACTTCAATCAACAATTACTGCTTATTATATTTTTTCCAACTGTAAACAACCACCTTTATTTTTGTAGGAAAGGCTTTGTTAGCGCTAAAATTCCCACTAGAAGGCCGTTGAGACATATTATATCTACATTTTTTGGTGAAATATTTTGACTTGTCAAATATTATAATAATTTTTTAATGCCAAGGTTTTTGATCCTTGTCTTATAAACATTAGTTTTTCATCAAATTTTTTTTTTGTTTTTTTTTTTGCAAGAAATTGGTCATTAGTATAGAGGGCCGTTAACAAGGATGAGTAAATCATAATCGAAAGCTCCCGCGGTGGTAATGTAATTATTTCATCACAATCCCTGGATTTCGCAAAGGAAGGTTTTTGGGAATCAAATCCCTCGCGGAATTAGAATTTCGGTTACATTCCTGTATAACTTTACCCTCCGGACCATAAACGAATTAATGTTCTAACTGCGAAATATTTCATATTATAATTATTACAAGGTTCGGTAATTGCGTAGTGAGTTTTCATGATACTGTTACCACTTGGGCCACGTAATGCAATATCTATCACTAAATAATATAAATAATAATAGTTTATTCCAATATGTATGCAGGGGTGGTGCAATGCAATACATTCAATATTTTAAAATAACAGACAAATAATTGTAATAAGAATACACAGATAGGCAATGCGGAATAAAACTGAAAAATGTGTGTGTTTGATTGGCGTAGCGCTATAAGCTTCCCATGTGGTGGCGAAGAAGCGCTGTAAAAGAGTGCACTCGTCCCTCCAGGAACATTTCCGTAGTGCTGCAGTATCTCGGTAGGCAAAACAGTTAGCGATAAGTATTATCGTAAAGAGATGCAGGGCCAAGTCCCTAAATAAAAAGGCTCTCATAAAACTAGTTATATCTCCTGTTATATTATGGTCAGACATATAATGTAAACAGATTTAATGAGAGAGAACAGGAAGCTTTCTCTTTGATTTTAAAAAATTAACACAGACGCTTCCGTGTAATTTTAAATATAATTAACGCTATCAAACAGAAAACCGCCAAAAAGTTAACGTTGCCAAGGTCTGCATATCAATTACGCTATGAATTCAAAGCGTTCTATTTAACTCCATATTGTTCGGTTTACTATCGCTGTTCAAAATTATAAAACATACTGAGATAAAATCTAGCTAATTTATTAAAATTCTAGTAAAATTATTCGTATTCCTGTTAAAAACGAGACTGCAGGCTTTTACCAAATAGATTGACAGGTTTCCTAACAAACTTTCGGTAAAACACGAATTTGTTATAAGGATGTCGGAACACGTGTTCATAAAAATCTCAATCATAAAATAATTTCGTCAATATATTTATCAGGAAAAGCAAAGCTGCATGAACAGGTATTCCGATATATTCTGAATGGATAAAGCCTTAGACACATTAAGCTATATTATGCATGCATCAATTGGGCGTGGCAGGTACGTATTATATGTTGAGCTGACACACTACGCTATAATCTTTCTCAGGAGAGGGGGTCAGATCAATTGGGGGACTGCCGCGGAATATCATTTCTTTGTATGGGATCTCTCAACTTGACAGATGACAGCCGCGTAATTACGGCGGCCCGTTATCCTGCCGTAGTTAGGCATATCCAAATAAACTTGGAAATAATTCTGGTCTCAAAGATGAATTGAAGAAAATGTCTAAGAAAAGTCTTTCCTTGCAAGAATTAAACAAGTTTACTAATTTATAAAACAATTTTGCACTTTTTTTTTATTTTTTATAGTGAATACCTCACAAGAGTCCCAACTGCTCCCGTCTGGAGCCAGTGAGACTATGGCATCCCCAATTAGGGGATGTTGTGAGGCTGAAGGTAAGTGGGGAAGGGAAAGAGGAAGGTGGGGAAGTACCTGGCTATTCAGATCTAGTCACTAAACACGGCTAAAGCCATTTGGAGCAACGTTTCAATTCTGAATGGTGGTCTTACACCAGGGCGATACTGGTAGTATCTTCCACTCTGGAACGTGCCGCAAATATACTATAAATTATTTTAATTAATTAATTGTGAAATAACACAAGTTAATCAAATAAAATTTATTTGCGCACGCCGGGTTCGAACCCGCGACCTTTGGAATGGCAGTCCAATGCGTTACCACTGGACTATGCCGGCCGTCATAGACTATCCAGTATTCTCTATCTTAGTAATGTAGGTAGCTTAAGAAAACTTACATAATCCAGAATAGCAGTGAAAAAGTATAAGGAATTAGATATAATGATTATTACATTTTTATTGGAAAAACTTTTTTTAAATTTTAACCCATAAATGTAATATATCACTGTAGAAGAAGATAATATTAACAATTCTAAATGAAACATGAAACAGAACAAGAATAAAATGATAACATTTCGGAAAAATCAGAAGCCAGATAATATTGTTAATTCTGAAATTGAAAAACAAGATCAAAAAGAAGATTTTCGGTAAGACAGAGATCCTGGGTTCAATTCCCAGTTGAGACCACTTTCTTTTTATTTTCTGTGTCTTGTCTGTTTCATGTTTCGTCAGTAGTATCTTCTTCTACAAAGATATACGAGTATTAAACAAAGAATTTTCCATAAAGTTTTAATTTTTATCTAAGAAGTTCTTAACAATTTACTTTCAACTTAGTTCAGAGACAAACTAAATTACAGAAAACCATACAAGACAGAAAGAAAACAATAGACTGAAATTGTTGAAGAAATCGAAAACAAATAATTTTAAGAATTTCCAAATGTATAGCTTAAATCCAACTGAAATTGAAAACGGACATAGATTAAGATTATTCATATTTGAATAAAAATATGTAAGTAATAAGTATTAGAAATAAGCAAGGTGTAGAGAAAAGTGTACCTATTTTACTACGTTTATATAAGACCACATGAAGTGCATATATTTTGAGTTTAACATATAAATATATAACATGAATATTTATGCTGGCAATAATGACTGCAAAGTATTAATTGTCAAACTGCAATCATCTCTGTGTTTTTGTCAAATTCGTATCCAACTCAAAATTCACCGTAAAAATCCGTTAGATGAAGGATAACGAATATAAAAGTATATTAATTACGTTAGAAAAGTAGGGAGTTTTCTCATAAGAAGTTTCCCATCAAAGGTGACCTGTTCTAAGTTGTCCTATATTGAATTTTTCACATTGCGCGTTGACCTCGTTCATCAGTTCACCTGTCCCTCCGAATTCGATCAATATATCTACGAATTTACAACATCCGAGTTCTTCGGATTCCAACTTCTTTCATGTATTACGTAAATATGTGTGTAGTCGTTTTTAGACAGTGAATTCATTCTGATTGCTTTTGATAAAAGGTTTTGGTTTGAACGAACTCTTCCAAAAGGTTTTTAAGCAATGGAGAGTAGTGATTTAAGTATACATTAATTTTATTAAAACACTGCAATAGCAGAAAGAACAAGATAAAATTATATTATCTGACTCTTTATTTTGAAACGTTTTAGAGGTTGGCTTTTATAAGGGCAATCTGTAGCTTGGAATAACTCGTAGGTAGATACTGTTTTAGAGTTTGGCTTTTATACTGCAGCTTGGAATAATTAGTAGGTAGATACTGTTTTAGAGGTTGGCTTTTATACTGCAGCTTGGAATAATTCGTAGGTAGATACTGTTTTACAGGTTGTCTTTTATAAGGGAAATCTGTAGCTTGGAATAACTCGTAGGTAGATACTGTTTTAGAGGTTGGCTTATAAACTACAGCTTGGAATAATTCGTAGGTAGATACTGTTTTAGAGGTTGGCTTTTATAAAGGTAATATGCAGTTCGGAATAACTCGTAGGTAGATACTGTTTTAGAGGTTGGCTTTTATAAGGGCAATCTGTACCTTGGAATAACTTGTAGTTAGATACTGTTTTAGAGGTTGGCTTTTATAAGGGCAATCTGTAGCTTGGAATAACTCGTAGGTAGATACTGTTTTAGAGGTTGGCTTTTATAAGGGTAATCTGCAGTTCGGAATAACTCGTAGGTAGATACTGTTTTAGAGGTTGGCTTTTATAAGGGCAATCTGTACCTTGGAATAAATTGTAGTTAGATACTGTTTTAGAGGTTGGCTTTTATAAGGGTAATCTGCAGTTCGGAATAACTCGTAGGTAGATACTGTTTTAGAGGTTGGCTTTTATAAGGGCAATCTGTAGCTTTGAATAACTCGTAGGTAGATACGATTAAAAAACATACAAACGTCCCTGGTCACGAATAACTAACTAATTACCATCGTGCCGTTCCCCCCGTTTGGGGTAGGCAGAGAGTATGGACTGCCAAACAAATATGTGTTGTCACTTCCTCCTTGTTTCTGTTATTCTGACATTGACATGGCTAGACTCAAGTATTTGGTTCACACGATCGTACAATATCTTTCTCGGGAGTCCCCGACGTCTTCTATTATTCACATTCGAGTTATAATAATAATAAGGTATGTGAAAAATGAAAAAATATATGACGAAGAATAAATTAACAACAAAGTAATTAACAACTATGATGGGCGTGGTCTTGAGTGAGCTTGGGCCTAGCGCTCACTCAATACCTGAAAAAAACCCTCGACTCTGTGCAAAAACGGGCGGTCCGTTTGATAGATTCCCCAATCTTAACAAACGGACTGCAATCTTTAGAGCACAGGCGTCAGGTAGGTATGCTGTCCTTGTTCTATCGGTATTACAATGGAAGATGCTCTGAGGAACTAGCGTCATTGATCCCTTCGGCACCGGTGCGTAGTCGGGATACACGCCAAACGCGCGCCCAACATTTGTACACGGTTGACATTTGTCACATGAGAACGGGTCGCTTCTACGATTCGTTCTTAAGTTTAACATCTCGGCTGTAGAACGAACTGCCGGCCTCTGTGTTTCCTCCCTCCTACAACATGGGACTCTTCAAGACCCATGTTCACTCCTTCCTCTCCACAAAAAGACCCTAAACACAGCATCCCCAAAGGTGACATAGGCCCTGAGGGAAATTATTTTCTTCAGGGCCTCCTGTGTGGAGTTAATATAAAAAAAGAAAGTGAAAATTCTTCTGTCTGACAATTTGAGCATATTCATATAATTTAACAAAGTGTTGTAGTTCAACATAATTGCTGGAATACCCATTTTAAAATGTATAAAACGTAAGAATTTGTTTTGTATTCTTTCAACAGCTTGTTCATTATGATCTATTTAAAGGAATTATACTAGTCCATTCGATTCTAAAACCTGAAAATACACTATGCATTCATCTATAGCTAAGTATCTTACTTACTGACTATTTTATATTGGTCCAGATGTACGTAGGCGAAATGTTTAGAATGAAAAAAATCGAACAATAACCGAAGATAGATTAGCATTCCTCCAAGAGGCCAAAACTAATATTTTACTAAGAAATACCTACTTCAAATGAACACAGTTTTATATGCTAACGAATGAAGTAAGTGTTGATGTTTTTTCAGAAAGCAGTTTATACTTTTAAAATTTATTATCCGAATCAAAAGATGTTAACAGCGTTAAAATGTTGATCGTAAAATATATTATACAGTTTTGTCTACTAAAGTTTTATGTTGGAAACATAAAAAAATGTTGAATATAACGATTGCAGACATTTTTCTAACAACTATGAGGCATTGTTTTTTACTTGCCCATGATTAAGCATCTAATTGTTTACAGATAAGAACATAATAAATAGCTTTGTTTAATTTGTTAAGAAGTTTAACAGTTTCCACACACACAATAGCAGTAAATTAACACAAACTAAATACCTGCTATTGTTATTGTGAATCAATGTTTTATTTTACTTGTATATAAATAGCATAAATGTGCCCACTGTTGATTTTGCAAGCCACCTTTGGTCTTTATGTGAAAACCGCATAAGTGTTGTTACTGCTCCCAACCGCCCGGAGAGACGAGAGTAAGACTTATCATAAATAAGTTGAATATTTTAACTTATTCAACTTATTTATAATAAGTAAGTTGAATAAGTTAAAATATTCAACTTATATATAATAATATAATACTTATTTATATTTTACTTACAATAATGTATATTAATATTCAGACGATTTACAAAATGCCGTTTTATCACGAATTACTCATTTCGGTTATGTCTGTAACTCTGGCTCAATGAACCCTAGAATTCGGATTTGCTTTGAAAACAAAAATCGAAAATTGGAACTGATTGTAAAAAGCCATAAATCGATAAAGTTTTCGATAAAATTCTAGATAATAGAATTAAAAAAAAAATAGTATTGAATTTGAAATGTGTATTTTTAAGAAATGCTTATAAGCAATAATTATTAGCGTGCAACACAAATACAAATTGAAAAATTCTTTTCCGGCGACAGGAATAAATAATAATTATTGCTTATAATCATTTGATAATTAAATTATTAATTAATCATAAAAACCCTGTCATGTAAACATAAGATTAAATTAAATAAAAAATGAGAATTTTTATGTTTTATGTATTTTAATCTTGAAAAGTTAAGTCGAATTTCGTGATTTTTCAAGGGTCTGTGCTTTTTAGCAACATACAGTTATTATTGTAGTTAGGATTAAGAAAGGGTAATTTGATATTCGACACAACACGGCACAGACTCACCTCGGTTTGACCCACATCAGAGGTGACTTTAACTTCTGTTACTTCGCCTCCCCCAGGAAGTCATGGTGGAGACTGTTAGGTTAAACAGGGAGAGCTTGCAGGGGTTAGCGACGGACATTAGGGGATGATACAATAATAATAATTTTGTATATATAATAGTTGGGTACTTCAAGAGGTATAGAGTGAAAATTTTATTTTTATTATTTTTTCTTATGTTTCAAAATTATCTGTCATTTTAAAGTTGTACTACCTACATGTAAAAGCCCACTGGGCGTAAAATAAATAAATATTTTTTTATGATAGATAGTCCCAGTGAAATATGTACCACAGTTCAAAATTGAAACGTTGTTTTTAATTTGCGATTCGGATCTGGGCACCGCCGCCCCGGGAGCCATTAATTGGATTACTAACACCTCTGTCATAGGTCACCCCTAGTAGTTCGCTATGTTTGTTGACTTAGCAGGGGTTCCCTGGTTTGAGGGGTGAGGTTTGTCCAAGTCTTGATGGCGGGTGCTTCAAGACCCTTTGACCTCTCCAGAAGGACTCTCTCGATCTATTGCCTTGCACCGCAGTGGGAGGGATGAATCATACCTTCTCTTCTCAATAAAATTCCCTCCATACGGCATCCCCAAATATGACATGTAAAGCTATTGTAAAAAAATATGATTTCCATGTTTAGTGACTAGATTTGAATGGCCGGGTACTTCATAATCCATCTCATTCCCATTTATACCATTTGCCAGATTTTTAAAGAAGACGCAGCCAAAAATATGGAAAATAATTGAAGATATCGTTAGTGATGTAAAATGGAAGTATGAGATTGATAAAAATGACGGAAAGTAATTAGGTGGGAATAGCTTAATTGGTATGAGCGCCAGTAGCGGTAAGACTAGAGGATACTTTGTAGGCGTAACTACCGATGATTTTATACCGATTTCCCGAGCATGGTCACGCTGTTGACAACCAGACCGTTATTGATAATGCAATAGGAGGTATATTCCATAAATTGAAATTTCAAAATGTCAGACGTCTACGTAAAAGTTAAATATACTAAAAGGGAGTTAATTAGTTCGTGAGGTCTTTAGTTATGACCAAAACTTTTGTTTCTCTAGGCTCGAAGGGAAATAAATGAAAAGATCGCGTCTTAGATGAAATAATTAAGTCTATGGATCGTGTAAACGATTTATTTCAATTCATAAAGCGTAGTTAGTTCACTTCCATTCACTAATAAGCCAGTAATTTTGCAAAATGAACGAAATTATCCAAAAAGGGTGAGCATATTGACAGCATATCCTAACAGCAGCAGCTTTTGTCTACCGACAGTTGGAATCACATTCTGACTGTTCTCGCTAATATCGCTAACTGATTACTGATGACCGTCAGATCTTCAGACTTCCTGGGTTCGAGTTCCAGTTGCGACTTCATTGTCTTGACCACTCCAGAAACCGTCATCTTCGCTTACATCTGGTAGATCTTCGACCCGTGGAATTCACCGTAGATCACTACATCATCTCGCTCTTACCCAGACTCAATAAATGATGTGACCTCACAACCTCTTGCATTCATATAACATCCCAAACATTTATATTTTCTGTGAATTTCTCTTTAATATTGGCATTGAGAGTTGTTAATAGTTTTATCTTCCCCAATATCAAACATTAAACACATTAAAAATTCTGTTCACATCTCTCGTTAGAAGTATTCTAGAATACAACTGTACACTTTGATCACCTGTCTTTAATAATCACATTAATACCATTGAAAGAGTCCAACGCAAATTTTTGAGGTGTTTTAATTTTAGGCTTGGAATTCCTTTAGAAACAAGAGATTATGATTTCTTATTACATTCATTGAAATTGCTTATGTTAAGTGATATTTTTATACAAAATTATAAATTATCAGTTGGATAGCCCTGACATATTAACGTTGATTCAATTTCATGTACCTACCATTAGATCAAGGTCCTCTAGTATGTATTATTGTGACAATTATACCACAGTCTCAGGATATAACTCAGTTATAAATAGATTGCACACACTTGGGAACTTTTATGCCAAAATCATAGATACTTTTAATATTCCCCTTGTAAAATATAAAGCTGCACTAATAACACATTTTAACGCCACTTATTTAAATGAGGTCACTACATAATAGGCTATTGTCATTGCGTCTTTCTTTACTGTTATTTTATTTATTATGTTTTAACTAAATTTAATTCTTTAATTTTTCTCATCAAAATTTAATACTGCACTATGTATATGTAAAAAAATAAAATAAAAAATTTTGTATGTAAATGGAACTTGTGCCGTAAATTCTAAATAAATATATATGCCTGTGATAAAACAATACTTGTATAGTTTAATAAACACGTTTTCCCAGAAACAAGCCAGCGTAAAACCCATTTTGGTAAATATACGCCTCTTAAAATGGCAATAAGCTTTCAGAATGTCAAATTCATACATCGTATGGCTCTATATTAGCTTTTGTATGGCTCGGTTATACCGTAAGCTGTTTCACTTAACTAAAATAACAAGACCTTTGGAAGCTCCGATGAATGCTGATATTCAAGTTATTGCATAATTATATTCGTACTTAGAAATTATGGGGTACCAAATAGATGGAGACATTTTCATTACCTAGTTATTTTGATTTACAAGTTCAAGAGATTTATTAGATTACGTTCTGGTGAAACAAAACCATTCAGAATTGAAACGTTTCGTGAAATGAGTTTAGCTATGTTTGGAGACCAGAAACGCCAGGTACTTCGAAATCTTCATCTCCATTCTTTAGAACTTTGTAATCATTCAAACAGATTAGAAAACTTACTGATATGAAATATTGTTATTTTATTAAAATTTTGGCCAAATCATTCATTTTCCTGTTAAAAACGGGACTGGAGGCCTTAAACGAAAGAATTCGACAAATTTTATAACAAAATATTAGTAAAGCAAGAATATTTTATGAGGAAGTCGGAACAAGTGTTCTTAAAAATAATAATATTTTCGCATCACGTCCATTATATTTATTCGGACAAAGCCACCTGCGTGAACAGATGTATTGTGAATGAGTAATATTTTATTAGGAAATGGTCATGCAGTCACATTTTAACAGTATCTTGTTAAAAAAGCCATATTCATTTTTCGCCTTTTAAATAATAAGGTCCCAATGGACAAGTGGTTAGAGGCGTTGTGCTGGTAAGAAAGAGAACCTGGGTTCGTTTTCCAGTTAGATTTATTAGTATTATATTCTTCCTCAATGGTATATTACATTGCTGGTAGGCGGCCGGCATAGTCCAGTGATAACGCATTGGACTGCCATTCCGAAGGTCGCGGGTTCGAACCCGGCGTGCGCAAATAAATTTTATTTGATTAATTTGTGTTATTTCACAATTAATTAATTAAAATAATATATAGTATATTTGCGGCACGTTCCAGAGTGGAAGATACTACCAGTATCGCCCTGGTGTAAGACCACCATTCAGAATTGAAACGTTGCTCCAAATGGCTTTAGCCGTGTTTAGTGACTAGATCTGAATAGCCAGGTACTTCCCCACCTTCCTCTTTCCCTTCCCCACTTACCTTCAGCCTCACAACATCCCCCAATTGGGGATGCCATAGTCTCACTGGCTCCAGACGGGAGCAGTTGAGACTCTTGTGAGGTATTCACTATAAAAAAAAATAACATTCAAAGTTATGAAAAAAAAGTTATTACAGTACAATTAAAGTAATTTCATCATCATTATGAAATTCTCATTTCGATTAATGCAATAACGATATACGATATCAGGCAGTGTAAGAGAGACGGAGCTCGTGCTAAACGTGCTAGAACCAAAACTTACTAAGTCAACGGTAACATCGGTTTACATTCAAATCAACTCTTAAGGCATTTCTAATGTGTATGGATAGCATGTGAATTCTTCGCTCTCCAATTTTTATATTGAGAAAATGTTTATAGTGGATCGTTAGCTGACTTAGCTAGCGGGGAATTGAACACGCGACATCTGAGTACGATCCCGACTCTTTAAACCGCTCAGTTTTTAAATTGGGTGATATTAAGGCCCCGTAGTTAGCGTCAAAGATGGTTTGAAAGGGAGAAATGTAAGTGTGAATGTTGGAGGGAGCGTGCTAATATAAAAAAAAACTATAATAATTAAGGCGATGCACTACGTAGTAATTCAAAATCATGTGTTTTTGGTTTGAAAATTTGGTCGCCTAGAAATGTTTCAGATGCTTTAATTAAATACTGCGAGTAGAACACATCCTGGCTTTTGAAATAATCCAGTATTATTTAGATCTTTTTAAGTCTTTTTATAAGCTCAGAAAAAAATAATGTATAAGGCCTATGAAAACTGCTTTAAAGTTCAAAATCTCCTACTTACGAATCCATTTCGGTTATGATTTTATTGTATAATGTAGAAAATTAAGTTATTTATAAAATGATCGAAAAAAAAATTAAAAAATTATGCCTGAACATCCACAAAATAAAATAAAAGGCACTTTTTGGCCATGTTTTTTTCTTGCATAAATCATAACAGGCGGATGGTGTTAAGCGGGAATTTAAACCTTATCGCAATCCCAATCAAGGGGTGTTATTGATAGCAGCTCGATTTAAAATATTACACGACGTAGTGCATCGCCTTAAGCGAAAATGGTGAAAAAATGTAACAAAAAATGACTCGTTTGAAATGGAGCAAAAATCGACAAATTTAAAGGTAGACTGTGAACTTTGTCAGGCCTATAACATATTAAATAACAGAAAAAACATGTTTTTAGCAATTTTAAGAGCTTACTTTGCGATTTATTCTATCGAGGGAATTTCATATAATTGACGTTACGGTAAAAAAAATGTATAGATATTATCTTCAAAAATAACATGTTTATTTTTTGGAACTTAAAAACTTAAAGAGTTAACGAGAAACTTATTAAATAGAAATTGGGTATGAGGGGGCTTCAGTTGCCCTTCGCATTTTAAATCATGTCTCATACCTACGTTATTAAAGTTTATTTAATTAAAATTCAAAACAAATGTTCCACAAAAAATCTATATTCATAAAGAAAGTTTTCGGTACTTGTAAAAGCTTTGGAGAGAAAAAAATGTAAAAAGGTCCCATTAAGACGCAGCAAATTTCTTCAAGGCAATATTGTCCTTCGAACATTTCCTCCCACCTTCGAGCAAAGACTGCGAAAGTTTTAATTAAAGTAAAAGAACTCTGATTAAAAATAATTCTTAGTAAGGAAAAATCCTTATTAGCTTTCTTACAAATCTTTTTTCCGATGAGCCAGAAAATGGAGCCTTACAACTTACAACGACTATTATACTAAGGCAAAGCACTTAGTAGTAACAAATTATTATAACCAATACTTATTAGGGTGAAACACAAATATAAATCGAAAAAATCAAAAATCAAAAAGTAAAAAATAAATCCCGCTGACGGGAATTGAACCCGAACCTTCTGATTGCCGGTCATGGGCACGAAACATATTTGAAACTGTATTTCATACAGCAATTATTGTTTTTTTCCACCTGAAAACAACCGACTTAAAGTTTGTAGGAAAGGTATTGTTAAATACTTAATTTCTCACTAGGTGGCATCGAGATATCTTTTATCTTCATTTTTAATGGTGAACTATTTTGACTTGTCTAATATTAATCAAAAGTAAACATATGTTTACAAGACAAGGTTTTATGCAAAGCACAAAGGATAACAAATTATTATAAGCAATAATTATTAGCCTTAAACAAAATAATTAATTGAAAAAATCTTCTGGGAAAAAATAAATGCCGCCGACAGGAATTGATGAATTAGCCGAGTAGTAATGTAAAATCATGTGTTTTGGTTAGAAAATTTGATCGCCTACAGCTTTTTTAGATAAATATTGAATAATCTTTAATGAAATACTGCGAGTAGAACACCTTTTAGCCGTTTCAATAATCGAGGTTTTTTTCTGGTAAGTCTTTTTATAAGCCTTAAAAAAATAAAATATCAGGCTTATAAAAACTGCATTAAAGTTAATATTTTTAATATTTGTGCCTGAACTTCACAAAATAAAATAAAACACGCTCTAATCAAAACAAGCGGCTGGTGTTAAACGGGATTTTAAACCTTAGCGCCATATACATAAGGAGTGTTATTGTTGGCGGCCCGGTTCCGAAAGTTACACAACGTGGCCTTAAGCCTTTGCCAATCAATTGCTAAATCACTATTATCGACTTATCTTTACTCCAAATTGGTTTACATTACGAATACCAAAAAATATGATTTAGATAAATTGAAGCTTTTTCTATCGTTTTCCTTGAGTAGAATTAAAATAAAATTATTAATGACTTCATAAAAAATTTAACTGTAAAGTACAAAGAATGTATTTTTACTTTGAAATGTATGGACAAATACAAGAAACAACTTAAAAAATACAATATTATGTCTAAGATTATCTGTGACAGTTTCCTTTGATTAACTTTTTTCTTCGAAATAAAATTATTCTCAAAATGAATAAAAATCACTCAAAAAAAATCTATGTCTACTTTTTAAGACAAAGTAATAATGTTCCATTTGACTAGCCAATTGATATTTGATAGACAAATTGATTTGTTTGTAAAGAAAACTACACTTGGTAAAAGCTTATAAAAGTAATTCTATAGGACGTAGAAGTAATTGGAAAACTGTTGTTAATAACAAGCACGTAATTATAATAAAATCTCTAGTTAACTTTAGATGTAAATTGGTTGAGAGTTTCCGACCTCCGACTACAAATCCCGGTGTGCGCAAGTAAATTATATTTGATTAAATCATCGAAAATAATAAATTGCATATTTTACTAACGATATCCATCAAGTAACTTCAAATAAAATATTTGCGCAATAAATCTTTTTATACTAGGGTGCTATACTGGATAACAAAATCCCACTCTCATTTAAAACTCACAATGATATTATAAAATTTAAATTTCAAATAAAAAGCTGGATACATAACGTAGGGAGAACAGAAATAGAAAAAATACTGATAACCAAATACTGACTGAAAACTCAACTGCACTAAAACAGCATTTAATGTATTTATAATTACTTCATTACTATCCGTACCATTAAATTATGATTTCAAGATGTCAATGAAATCCTCAGCACAGGAGATCCCAGAGAGGATATCGTTATCTCTATTTCTTACAAAAAAAGGAAGATAATAAAACATTTATTAAAGATTGAGGATATCATTATCTCTATTTGTTACAAAAAAGCAAGATATTAAAATATTTATTATAGATTGAGGATATCATTATCTGTATTAGTTAAAAAAAGGAAGATAATAAAACATTTATTATAGATTGAGGATATCATAATCTCTACTTGTTACAAAAAAGGAAGATAATAAAAAAATATTATAGTTTGAGTATATCATTATCTCTATTTGTTACAAAAAAGTAAAATATTCATTAGTATTATTACTAGCGGCACGTTCCAGAGGGTAAAATACTTTCAGTATCGCCCTTATAAACGACCATAATCACAATCGGAAAGTTGTTTGAAATAGCTTAAGCCGTGTTCGGTGACCAGATCTAAATGGCCAGATATTTCCCCACCTTCGTCTTCATTATTTTCTACCATCACTGGCTTCGGAGGGAGCAAGTGGATCTGTTACACATAAAAAGAAAAATATATTGAAATTTTCAATTGATTTATTTAACTTAAGTCAACTTAAGACGGTACTAAATCATCAAAACTGGCAATACCTTGAAAATAAAGTTTCATATAACCATAGATTACATAAAGTTTCCAGTCATTTTCCTTTGCCATTGCCCTCAAAGAATCATCAAAATTGCAGGAGAAATTCACAATACCGATCACATATTTATGTGTAAAATTATCAAAGTTTTAAATATAAAACGAAATAAACATGCAAAATTCCACATAATATAAACTAATGACAAATGACTGACATCGTATTATGTCCGCCATCTTAAACTGTACGAAAATTTGTATCGAAACAGAACACGTCCTTTTTTCAATCCCGAAACCATATGAAAATATGACCCGTGTGAAAACTTGACAAAAAGAAGCATCGTGTAAGACGGTCATAAGGGTCTTAAAAAATCACGTAGTGTCGAAAATATATTATAGGTAGGTATTAACACACGTGTGTAACATGTATACAGTAAGTATTTGAAAAGTGTTTTCCATTTTCTCAGTCTAACCCGTTGAATTACCGAACCTTTTCTTACCTTACCTAAAAACGCTAAAAATATCGAATATTTGACAATTTCAACCTTTTCTCAAGTTCGTAAACTAAAAAACCTGAACGGTGACATAAAAATAAACGACGCGATATTCTATGTCATCAGCGTCCTTGGATTTTCAAATTTCCCTAAAATGTTTCCACGACCGAGATGTATTCCAGACACGCCTCTCACCTGATTGTTGCAGGTAGATACCTACAATACTACACTTATACCTCCTAGTAGCAGGTGGATACGTATTTTAATTTATCGTTAAAATGATCATATGTAAGATCTTAAAGGGATGCATCACAACAATGAAAATGTATTTTTAAAATTACAACAAAGCTGGAGCACTGAGAAAAATTACAACAAGATGGCTGGATTGCACTGAGAAAAATTACAACAAGTAGCTGGATTGCACTGAGAAAAATTACAACAAGATGGCTGGATTGCACTGAGAAAAATTACAACAAGATAGCTGGATTGCACTGAGAAAAATTACAACAAGATAGCTGGATTGCACTGAGAAAAATTACAACAAGATAGCTGGATTGCACTGAGAAAAATTACAACAAGATAGCTAGATTGCACTGAGAAAAATTACAACAAGTAGCTGGATTGCACTGAGAAAAATTACAACAAGATGGCTGGATTGCACTGAGAAAAATGACCATTGATAATTAATTACGAATCTCTTCAAATTATTGGTAATTCCGAATTGCAAGCGTTACGAATGAATTAACAGGTTTCCTGTTAAAGTTTTACAGTCTTAATTTTGACTGGATAAGCAATGTATATATCTTATGTATCATTTCATGAACTATTTTACGTTTCAATGAGTAAGGTTGTCACATACACGGTCGTTTATCAAATGAATACATTTTTCACCACGTTTTTTAGTAAGACCGTAGGTAGAAAATAAATCAAAATACACCATAATGTTAAATAGACAAGTTTAACATAAGTTTGGCGTACATAATCCGTAAAAGAGTTTCTTAAGGTCCTTTAGTCTCTGAAATATCGCACGTGTAAAGTTTTGTAGCCTGTTTTCGCAAGTTTTAAATCATATATGTATTTGTGGCAAGTGTTTGAAGGTTGTATAAGGTTGTATAAGGCTGTGTAGGACTGTGAGCGCGTTACGTGATGTGAAAATGAAATCCGTAATACGCGCCTCTTAAGACGACACGTAAAGTGTCTCGTGCTGAAAACGTGAAAAGTTTCCTGGAATATTTCAGCGGAGATTGATACAAATCATTTAGGTGAAAAAATACCATTTTTACCTGTTTTATGAATCAGAACGAAAAGGAATGAACGCTATTATTACAAAATTGGGCTGATATTTATGAAATAAATAGATAATTCATTAAAATAATATATTTTGTAATGTAGTATGGATAGTCTGGTAAATCAAAACCTTCCTCTTTCACATTCACTTCCCTCTCTACTTCCTTCTGCCTCATAACATACCCCAATTAGAAATGCCATGGCTCCGCTGGGAGCAGTTGGAACTCTTGTATATTCACGTAAAAAAGGTAGTTTAACTTTTTACAACATGATAGGTGTAATTACTGCAAACTATAATAGTGTCCTTATAAATTATCATAAAGTTTACAATCACATTCATGAACGCATTTATTTTTATGACCCCAGATAACCCACGGTAATAAAATGTCCAATTTAGTCTAGAAATCACAATTAAATTAAAATTTATCGCCCGAATTCGCATCAAAATCTACACTCCCTAATAATAATTTTAAGTGCCGGAGTAGGCGAGCTATGAACTAAGTAAAACTACTTTATGTCTGCCCGTAAAACATCTCTATGGCTCTCTGTTCTCCTGGTAGAATAAATAAAAACTATCACGGTTAAAACACTTAGTATTTCACCACCTCTGGGTAAACTGTCGATTAGCGTTACTCTTCGAGTAAAATAATATATTTTATCAACTAGTGATTTGTTATTTGTAAAAAATATCCTCACTAGGATCTCCCGAGCTGGGGATTTAAATATTATTAAAATTTTGTAGTGTGGAAAACATAAGTAATTTTAAAAATATTACGTAGTTCATTAGGTCAAAATTATCATCAAACATGTTATCTGTGAAATATCCTTGCGTGAAAAGTAAAATATGGTTCAATAAATGTAAATTTGCTTTTTGTTTAAGTGTCATTTAAAAAAATGCTCGTGTGAAGTCAAATTTAGGCAAGCGATAAGGTAAGTATTAGGTAGGTATTTAAACAAGGAAAAGCCATCTACAGCATAATTTTTTAACATAACATTTTTTTAATTGTCTCTTTCAAAATTGCATTTAAATAATATCCCGCGATTTTTAATTAGTCGGCGTTACTTATTATAATTACTATTAAGCAATTTTTTAAATATTCGAAAATTATTGAATAACTTGATTTTAATTTGAAAAGTATTTTGATACAAAATTTTTCAGGTAACTAACTCTATTTTATTTTTCGATTTTCCCAGATAAAAAAGGATAAATTATTAAAATTGTCTGTGAATGTTTTTTAACTTTACGTACGCTTAGGCGACGGCCGGGATGCTAGTATTAATTTTGTAATTAAATTTTTTATAAAATATCAATTTTATCTCATTAACATATTAAGTATATCTACAGGTCTAGTAGAGGCTTCCGTTTTTTAAATAGTTTCGACAGTATATTTTTTGCAAATATTCATTGCAGTTCAAAGTTTTAAAGTAACAATTTGCGTTCTTATGGATACTTTCATTATGGTATTTATGATTCTTTTTTGAATTGTGTTCAGGTTGGCTAAACTTAAAAAGGTTTTGTAGCACTGACTTCCAGTTTTGAATTTTTATTAAAACTACATTGAATATTTAATTGTGAAATTCTTTATTTTTTAAAGAACGTGCTAAAAATAACTTTGTTAATTTAGCGATGGCAACATTTTTGTTAATTTGTTTTGCTAAAAACGTTACTTTTAATTGGTGATAAATACGATGAACACAAGACCTGTTTGTGGAATTGGAAAATCAACACACATTTTGGGAGAAGAGAAAGGAAGGGGTTAGATTGTTATGAATAAAATTAAACGGATACCGAAAGGTTTTACCCTTCATATTACGATCATGTAAACTTCTAAGATTGGCAAAGCGATGAGATTTGTCCAAAGAAGCAAAGCAAGCAGTTCACAGTGGATGCTGGTACCAACCTCAATGTGCGGTATTGAGATAACTGGAAGAGGAGGGTTGAAAGCTTACTGAATAGTACTGTAGAAATGAGATATCTGAGGCTTTTCAAATGTACAGATTCGCAAAGAATGCAAGGCTGATGTAAGCGCAATGCGTAAAAATAATAAAGATAAACTTAACGATGAAAGGAGTCGGGGCATGTCAAGAGTCAGAATAACAGAAGGGCATGTATAAATGTGAATGAATGAGAAGCGTGTTTCAATACGACGTGCAATGAAATCAGGCTACCAAAAAAGGACAAGGCGAATACTCTATAATGCGCTGCCGGAAAACCTAAAGTCTGCCACAATTGGAATGTTCAAGATGTTGTGTAGGAGCTACATCAAGCAAGAAAAAACATAGTATAATTATATGTAAAAAAATAATTAGTCATTTGTAAGCTTAAATGTATAAATTACTAAAATAAAATTAATAAAGAAAAATAAATAAATACCGATTTGTATGGCGGTCCATCCTATCTGCCTACCCCTGCGGGAAACGACGTGATGATTAATTAGAAAGATAATTTTTTTTGCAGAACCTCTATTGTGTTAAATTCCCACGAAAATCCTCACTGCATTATTGAAAAATAAATTTCTTTATTACAGTAATACTCCGAGTAATGCTTTTCCGTGAACCTTTACTGTACTTGAATTTTACGTTAGAATTTAATAATAACCATGTAGTATAAACGTAAATTAACATAATAATAGCCATAAATGCATACCGTGTGTTAGGTTAGGTTAGGTTAATTTACAAACGCGCAAAAGCAAACGCGCTTAGGTATTAAGGTGCCAGTACATGTTGCACCAGCCAATTGGGCCAAAGCGCTGACACAACGTGTACTATACCACTTGACATATATATGTCGCTGCACGCGTTGGCCGCTAACATTGGCCGGCCAACACCATTATTGTCAGTTGTTTGTCTTGGCGCCAACCCGCTAACAGCGTTTACACGTCGGTGAGTTGACGTCAACGTTTTTATATCCAATAAACCTATCTACAGTCTTAATATCAAAAAATACTAATATTACTTATTATATTATATATTATAAAATATTAATATTACATGCTCCATTTCATGTAATTGATTCTCGCACTTATTTTATATACAACTATTGTTCACGATCGTTTCATTGTTTGGGGAGTGGCACTTGCTCTGTCGACATATTTAATATTAGTAACATTGCTTCCTTACCAAATATACTATGCAGATATGTAATAATCCTAGATTGAATATGTTATTGTTATTATCATTATAATATTATTATATCATATTACTTAGGTAGACACTTTTATTCCAAAGGTATTTTTTTAATTTGTGAGGCGGGCACCGCCGCTCGGGAACTATTTGTTGGATAACCAACACCCCGCACGGTGAAAAATAAGTACGCCTTTTTTAATCAAGATACCGTTAAAAATGTGACTGCACGGCCATTTCCTATTAAAATATTAGTCATTCAGAATATATATGAACATCACGACACAGGTGGCCTTTTCCGAATAAATATAATGCACGAGATGCGTTCAAATATTTTTATTTTGAAGAACACGTGTTCCGACTTCCTCATAACACGTTCGTGCTTTACTGGTAGTTCGTTATGAAATTTGTGAATTCATTCGTTATAGACCTCCAGTCCCCTTTTTTAACAAGTATGTAAAGTCTAAAAGCTTCCAAACTTAAAGCCTTCCTCGTTTTTTCAATTTGACACATCTTCTCATTTTATTTAACCGCTTATTTTGACATTTAACCTTTGCGGTGTCAGGAGCAATTTGATTAAATTGTTTTACAAAATGTATCCGGATATTTTGAGAAAACAGCCCACGTCCATATTTGAATATGAATACGTAATTGGCTCCGGGGAACAGACAATTCCAAACTGACTGATTGAATATTCTTGTTGACTCTTGTTTGGGACAGTCCAACATATATGAATAAGTTGATTTAATTAAGTAACTATACACGGTGTCCGGAAACTCCAAGTACCAGCTGAAAAATGGTGAATCTAAATTAAAAAAATTTAAAATAACACTTTTTTTTATCAATTCAATTTATATTTTTTGGCAAGTAAAGGGTATTTTTTTGTAGCCACGTCTACAAAATAATACATTTAACAATTTATATTAACCCCAAAGCGACAGATTTTCTTCAAATCCAACTTCGGACATGATTTACTTGAAAACGAAAACTCACATTTAAAAAAATTATAGAAGAAAATCGACTGAAAATATGTATATATTGGATATACATTATTTTGCTGCTTTATACTATTAGTTTCCGGATACAGTGTATATACAGGGTTTTCCAATAAGAGATGTTGTTTTGATATTCAAAGAAACTTTTTCCCGTAAAAGATCAATGGTTTCGTTGCTTGTGTGGCACGTAGCGCCGCCTTGTTGAAAGTAAACGTTGTCCAAATCAATACCATCCAATTTTGGCAATAAAAAATAATTAATCATCTCTCGATAGCGCAATCCATTCACCGTAACTGTTGCTACAGCCTCATTTTCGAAAAAGCACCAAACAGTCACACGTTGAGGATAGAGAGGCTTTTCAACAATAACTCTTGGGTTTTCCGAGCCCCAGATGCGACAATTTTGCTTGTTGACGAAGCCACTGAGGTGGAAATGGGCCTCATCACTCAAGATGATTTGCATTTGATTCACTCAAGTGAATTTCAATCATTTTAATGCGTTGTTGAAGCGTTTATCGTTCCATTTTTATTAATGACGTAGTTTCTACTTGTCAAATGTCAAAAAATGACAGCTTTAAAAGTAACATCTACCGAAATAGCGGGCTATTCAAAATAACACCTCTTATTGAAAAACCCTATATATATTATCTTCGTATTTTTTAATAATTGGTACCTTATGGGTAAGGATTATAAGAGGATGATGGCAAAATAGATCGAGGACGCGGGAGGAAGACATGGCACGACTAAGTGAATCAAATTAGGAGGCTGGTATGGGTACCGCCGCCCCGGGAAATACTCATTGGGTAACCAGTCATGTATGACGCGAATGGTAGAAGAAGACATAGCACGATAAAGCGAAGCAAGTATTTAAGCCTTTTCAAGAGTCAGAATAACAGAATGTTATCAGACGATGTATGCATGCAAATTGGGCAAGGAGTGTGTTCCAAGACAGAGATGTGTGGCAGTCCATCCTCTGCATTTTCAGGGAAAAGACGCGACATGATGGTGTGATGTATAGTAATAAGTGGAGTATTTAAGCGATAGATGGCGCTAGTCATAAAGCTTACTCCAGAGTCCGACAGTGTCGCTAGAGATGAGATTGACAGGGAACAAGCTTCTCGAACCAGAGAATTACCAACCCTCGGGTAATGAACAGTGTAGCTAAATCCAGACCTATTATTAGTAACGTAAATAAACACAAGTATAAGTTGAACCTTTTACTTTAAAAAAAAGAGTTCCCAACACTTAAATCTGCAAAGGCTAAGTTAGTTAGAAGGATTATTATTATTATACACATTACTTACAAATATATTCCTCGTAAAATATCTTGGTTTTGTTAGTTAAAAGCACTCACTAAGATACAATCCCAAGAAATGTGATATGAAAGAAAACTTTTGGCATCAATTTACACAATACTTTTCGGCTCCTGAGCCCTAGTAGGTCAAAAGTAATACGCCCAATAGAAGCTTAAATCAGTTTATATCTTCAGTAGTTTAACCTACACATGTATACTAACCACTTTCAAAAACCAAACATAACCTAACATTCTTGATCTTGCTCTACTTTTATCCATACAATATACCCCAATTGGGGAGGCCATAGTCCCACTGGCTCTAGAGAATAATTTAAAATTTACTATAATTTATTTTAAAAAAATATTACGCCATCATTAAGACATACTGCGCCAAAACTTTTGCTAAAAATTTTCTAAAAGAAATCATTCTATAGAAAATTCTTAATTTAAAAACTCATTTTTTGCCTTCCGGAGTCTATAAAAATCACGTTATTACTTTTCTCATACGTTCTACGTGTAAAACTTCTCAGAACAAAGAACTGGTATTTTTCTAACAAAGTTTTCAACGAGGATAGCGTGAAAAGTTTTTCCATATCCGCTGGGAGGGTCATACCTGAAGTTTTATTGCTCCTAGAAGGTGTTTATGGAACAACGCAATGAGAATTATGGAACCTTGAAATAAACGAATAAGAAGTAAAATAATATATGAGGTAGAAACATAAATACACACTAGCGAATAAATTTTACAAAATATCTATTAGTACAAAACAAAATCAACTTTAAAAAATATATGTGTTTGTTTTTTTTGTTGTATTGAGGATTGAAACTTCCTCCCCAGGTATTGACTAAATTCACTCAAGAAGCTTAATGCTAAATCACTATTTTGAATAATCTTTATAACGAATTGGTGTACATTATGCATACCAAAAAATATGCTTTAGATAAATTGAAGGTTTTCCTTTCGTTTCGCTTGAGTACAAATAAAAAATAAATTATTCAAGAAAAAATATAAATGTAATGCAAACTACTAAAAAAATTTTTTTTTTAATAGAAATGTATGAACGCGTAAAGGAAACAACTTTAAATAATACAGTATTATAGCAAAAATTATCTGTGACAGTTTCACTTGATTAACTTTTTTGATTTCTTATAAAATTATTTGCAAAATAAATAAAAACCACTTTTGTGCTTGAAATCGAACGTTTTTAGATTCCGTTTGTCAATCGATTTTAATGCCTATTACCTACAATATAAGGTATACCAAGAATATACACATTTTTTGCTTGTAGCTTCCTCTCAAATCAAATCCAAGTTGGTTGGCACGAAGATTAATTTCGTGTATTAATTAACCGCTGTAAATTTTTATAATGTTCGATTTAAGGCGATGCACTACGTCGTGTAATATTTTAAATTGAGCCGCTATCAATAACAACCCTTACGTAGATGGCGATAAGGTTTAAATTCCCGCTTAGCACCATCCGCCTGTTTTTGATTTATGCAAGAAAAAAACATGGCCAAAAAGTTCCTTTTATTTTATTTTGTGGATGCTCAGGCATAAATATTTTTTTTTTCGATCATTTTATAAATAACTTAATTCGCCACATTATGCAATAAAATCATAACCGAAAATGGTTTAGTAAGTAGGATATTTTGAATTTTAAAGCAGTTTTCATAGGCCTATACATTATTTTTTTCTGGGCTTATAAAAAGACTTATATAAAAAAATACTCGATTATTTCAAAGGTCAAGATCTATTTTACTCGCAGTATTTAATTAAAGCATCTGAAACATTTCTAGGCGACTAAATTTTCAAACCAAAAACACATGATTTTGTATTACTACGTATGGCATCGCCTTAAGAGGAATGCGTATGAGTGTGCGTGAGTGCCACCAAAATAATTAGTCAGCAATTCAATTGTCATTGTCAACGAGTCTGCCGAGTTTCAGCTCTATCGAATATCGGAAAATGGGTTAATTTCCGCTCTCAAGATTTAAATTCATTAATTTTCGAAACCAAAAGTGATGTATTATAGTGATTTATTTTTAAGGTATTATGGCGTGTTGCGCTGTTTCCTTCTTTAGCCAACGTTTCGGAGAGCATTACAGTCAAATCTGTCATATCAGGTCAGATGTAACAGATGATGAACACTGTAATGCTATTCAAAACGTTGGATAAATAAGGAGGTAGCGCAAGATGGCATAGTACCCCAAAAATAAATTACTAAAATACTTTGAACCGTGAAAATCTCTTATTGTATCTCAAATAGATGTATCTGACAATGCTTAAAACTGTGTCATGTTTATGATAATACTCGTATAATTGTTATTCAGATAATGACTTCGGCTAATATTTAATGGGTAATATATTCATATAATGACTTCGGCTAATATATTTAATATATTATATATTAAATATGTAATATATTCAGACAATGATTTAAGCTAATATATTTAATATGTAATATACTCAGGTAAAGACTTCGGCAAATATTTAATATGTAATATATTCAGATAATGATTTCGGTTAGTATATGTAATATACCCTTCTAAGGACTTCGGCTAATATTTAATATGTAATATATTCAGATAATGATTTAAAGAACTGCTTTGGAAAGCCAAATTAAAGGGAAGAGAATTAAAATACAAATATATTTGGTTTAAAAATGGATCCATTCTAATGAAAGAAGATGAAGGAAAAAAAATTAAAGAAATAAAACACGAAGATGACCTCAATAGAATATAGAAGTTGTATGGTAAAAGGCACCGACAATATTTAATATATTAAAAATGGACATCGATTTAGGAAAAAACATTGATTTGGATGACAATACAGAACCTAATTTAACTATTAAAGATTCATTTACTTGCAAAAATTTTTTGAAACATTCAAACTTTTCTTTAGTTTGTTTAAACATTAGAAGTTTAAGTAAAAACTTTGATGAAACCATAACTATGCTTGATGGCATAGAACATCGTCCTGAGGTATTAGTTTTTACAGAAGCTTGGCTAAAAAATTTGATCAATATACCTAGCATCCCAGGATACACAGTTTACAATACAAATAATAACTATTTGCAAAACGATGGTGTAGTTGCCTACGTGAAACAAAATGTTCAGGCGACTGTTGAGGAAATTGTTTTCCCTGGAGCAAACTGCTTAAGAATGCAGATATCGAATAATATATGTTTAATAGCCATTTACAGATCTCCGTCCCAGACTCATATAGATAGTTTCCTTGAATCACTGAATGTCCTACTTGATTCTACATCTATACAAAATAAGGAAATCATTTTATGTGGTGATATAAATATTAATACATTAGATTTGAACAGTATAAAAACTCAAAAATACCTCTCACTTTTGGCTTTTCACGGCTTAAAGCCTATTATAATTTCACCTACAAGAGTTTCGACTACTGCTTCAAGTTGCATCGATCACATTATGGTAAAATCTAAATTTGAACCACAGGGAGCTGTCTTCACTACTGACATAACAGATCATGATGCGGTATTGCTGAGATTTATGAGCTTTAGACAAAAGAAAATAGCAAAGGAAAATGAAAAAATCAAAACCGTCATAAATAACAATCCTTTGAAGGCTAAATTAAAAGAAGAATCATGGCAGTCAGTCCTGTCATCGCAAGATGTTAATTCAGCTACTGAAAACTTCGTAAAATGTTTAAAAATGCACGTGGAAAGTTGCTCGTCGGTACAAAGTGTAAAACATAACATCAAATACTTAAAACCTTGGATAAATGATGGAATTATCAAATGCCTTAGAACCCGCGACAGACTGCATAACAAATGTCGAGGAGAGGTTAATAATATTCAACTGCTTGCTTATTATAAGAGATACAGAAACTGGTGTACAAAAATTATAAAATATACAAATCAAACGTATTACAGAAGGAAACTGGATAAAGTCAACGGTAATAACAAGCAACAGTGGAAGATTATAAAGGAAGCCATAAATATTCAAAAGGAGCAAGTGTCCATAAAAAAATTAGTAATCAATAACAAAACTATCTCATTGGAGGAGGATCCACATATAATTACCAACCATGTTAATAACTTCTTCAGTGATATTGGTCCTACATACGCAAAAAACTTGTGCAGTGCTAATAAAACCAACGAAATGTATCTTGTTAACAATTTTAAACCTGGTACTCAAGTTACAGGAGATAGTTTTGAATTTAAAACTACTAGCATTTTTGAAGTTACTAAAGTTATAAATGAATTAAAAATGTCTTTTTCCTGTGGTATCGATGGCTTAAGTATAATGGTGTATAAACAGCATGTTTATGAGTTAGCTGGTCCTATAACTCATATTGTTAATCTTAGTTTTAAGAATGGCATATTTCCTTCCCATTGTAAAAATGCCAAGATTATACCTCTTTTCAAAGGTGGAGATCACGAAAATGTTAATAATTACAGACCAATATCTTTGCTCAATACTCTCTCAAAAATAATAGAAAGACTGGCTAAGTCAAGATTAGTATCATTTTTAGAAAAATACAAAATACTCTCCGACAGCCAATTTGGTTTCAGAGAGAACAGAAGTACGAGTGATGCTATATTAAAGGTATTGACCAAAGTTATAAACGCACTGGACTATGGCAACAAAGCTATAGCGGTATTTTTAGACTTATCAAAGGCCTTCGATACGGTTTCCCACGAGTTGCTTCTTAAGAAATTATTATCTTTAGGCATTAATAATACAGCTATGGGTTGGTTCAGATCTTACCTTAGTGATAGAACACAGCAAGTAGAAATAAATAAAATGTTAAGCGATAGTAAATCTATCTCATTTGGAGTACCACAAGGTAGTGTACTAGGGCCAATATTATTTCTTATTTATATAAACGATTTATGCAGTCTAAAAATTCCAGGTAACATTGTTAGTTTTGCAGATGACACTGCCTTAATATTTGAGGGTAAAAATTGGAGTGAAACTTTTGAAAAATGTGATACAGGTTTAGGAGTAGTTAATAATTATCTGAGTAATAATATTTTAACTTTAAATACACAAAAAACCAAATACATCACTTTTAGCATTTCTTATAAAAGTCAGCCATCTACCTCTCATAATTTGATTATTCACAATTGTGTGCAAACGTGTAACTGCAACCCCTTGGAAAGTGTAGACAGCCTCAAATACCTGGGGGTAAAAATTGATAAATTTTTGAGGTGGAATGATCATGTCGAAATGTTAGTAAATAAAGTTAGGAGACTTATCTATATTTTTAAAGATCTCAGACATGTACTAGACAAGGAAAAATTAAAAACAGTGTATTTTGCTATAATTCAGTGCCTACTTTCATATAATATAGTGTGCTGGGGTTCCTGCCTGAAGACTGTAATAGAACCACTTAATATTGCCCAAAAACTGATTCTCAAAGTTATGTACAAGAAAAAATTTACATATCCTACACAGTTACTTTATAAGGAATGTAATATCATGAATTTAAAACAACTATTTATTCTACAAACGTTATGCAGATTTTTTAACAATATTAGTTCTGCGAAAAGAACGCAACAAATTCGTACTACAAGAATTGGCTTTGGTCTGAACTTTATGGCAATTCACCCTAAATCCTCATTTGGGCAGAGAAATTATTTGTACCAGGCTCCACTTTTATTTAATAGCCTTCCAGATCACATTAAATCGTCAAATTCCTTGTGTACATTTAAAAAGAATGTTAAATTATTTCTGCCATCCGAGAATTTCCAACATATTCTTTAATCTTTGTCCTTTTAAATTGTGGCATAATATTTTGAATAAGTTAATTTTTTCATCCTTTTCTTTTTTTAATGTAATTTTTTTTCTCTCTTTCTTTCTTCTCTGTTTAAAAAAAAAATAATAGTTTGTTACATTTTTATTGCAATTAAATATCATGGTCACCCTACATGTTTACAGCATTATATTGTAATGAATAGGCTGATAGGTACCATGTAGGTATCCAATTCGCAGAAACGTCAATGTAACAATATTGTTATCTTAATATTTGAATTATTTTTTTTAATATTTGTACTATTTTAAATCTCTTATAATCTTTGTACTATTTTTTTAATATTTTGTAAAATTATTAACCTCAACACAGGCTTGTCCTAGTGAGGTTAAAAATTATAACTTTAAAAAAAAAATACAATGTAAAGAAACGATAAATAAATAAATAAATGATTTCGGCTAATATATTAATTATGAAATATACTCAGGTAAAGACTTCGGCAATTATTTAATATGTAATATATTCAGATAATGATTTCGGTTAGTATATTTAATATGTAATATACTCAGGTAAAGACTTTGGCTAGTATATAATATGTAATATATTCAGATAATGATTTCGGCCAATATATTTAATATGTAATATATTCAGATAATGATTTCGACTAATATATTTAATATGTAATATATTCAGATAATGAATTCGGCTATACCCTTTTCGGAGATATTCTAATAAAAAGCTCTCAGGTTTCTAGTATTAATGTTACTTTTCGAGAAAGTCGTTCTATGTGGAATACGACAGAACGAATAAGATGTCAGGTCAGAGATATTTTTATGACTTAGTTATTTCTTAGAAGAAAGGTATTTCTTACGTTGTAGCATTGATTTATTTATAAGAAAAACTTGGAACGCATTAACACCAAGGTGACATTATTATGTTAACGTGGATAAAAATCCATTATTCATTAGGTGCCTAAATAAATCAAATAAGTTATCAGAAACACAAAAAAAAGTAAATGTACTTCTTCACCTTCCTCATCCCTATCTATTTCAAGTTCCCAAGTACCTTACGACTCACAACATAGCACAATTAGTCTCACTGGCTCCAGACGGTTGGGAGCAGTTGGGACTCTTGTGCTGTATTCATATAAAAAACAACAGATTTTTTTTCTACATCCCGAGTTTTTGAACAATTCATCAAATTTCAACGTTCATTTTCAAGTCCTGTGAAAGATTTTTTCAAGTTCTGTTTTTATTTCAGTTTTGTCAAGCAACTAGCTTATAATGATATAATAACAGAACTTGAATAGGACTTTCACACAACCCGAAAATGAACGTTTAATTTGTCGAATTATTTAAATTCTCCGAAACAATCTGTCCTTAATAATATTTTTTCTTATTGAAATTGAAAATGAATTGATCAAACAATACAGGTTTTATTTTTTTTTAAATACATCTATTAAAATTTTATTTTCCGTAATGAATGAATGAATGAATGAAGGAATGAATGCAAATCTTGGAAGAAGAAATTAGCCCTCTTCCCGACGTCCGATCGAGTTGAAACTAGGCAGAAATACTCGTTGTCGATGACAATATTTTTAATCATATTTTGGTTAAAACACAGGGTTGATTTTTTAGGCAGTAAAATAAATAAAAGCTCCTTGAAGCGCATTATGGATTACATAGCCGAAAATAATTTGTATTAATCTTTGGATGAATCAATGTTCATAACATAATTTTCATATTCATAAATCAAATATCTATATAATATTTAGCATCCAGCGAAAAATTCATGTCTCTAAAATAGAAAATAATCCCACGGGGTTCCCGTTATTTGATGGTATACAAACTAAAGCACTTACATGCAAATGGTACCTTCAATGACGCCTGAAATGGCGCCTTAGAATGGCGCCTGGACGCTCGGTGACTTCTCACAGCTGTTGCTTCCATTACGTACAGGAAATATTCATTTATTCCGCAGTGGTAGAGAAAATAAAAATTGATTATAATCGTTGAATAAATGCATATTTATGAGAAAGTTTGTTTTCAGAACGCGATCGTTTTATAAGATTCTAACATAAAGATATATAGGCGGAGGCAGTTGGAGGTCAGTTGGAGGCAATTGTGGAACCTATTTTTTCGCTTCATGTCTCATCCAAATATAATACATGAATGGTTTCGGGTAGTCACTAGGTGTTGCAGCTAAACTTGACACGAACACAGAACTCACAGACTTCAGAAAAGTAAATTTTCAAAGAAATTGATAAATCTCATTATAAATAACATAATAACAAACTGTAAATTTGAAATGATTTGTGATTTTCACGGCCACATGTACCTTGACGGCTACACTAAAATTAAACGTCGAAAACCTCATTAATTAAATTAATTATTATATTATCGTCGAACCTCAGCCAAGAGGAATGCCAGCTGCTCTGGGCTGGTGATCAAAGAATGGCCATTGCTTCCAATGCAAATCACAGATCCTTGCTCCCCCAGGTTTGACAACTCTCCAAGTCAGAATTCCGGGGCTGTCAATTTGACCAATAGCAAAATTACAATGTGTAGGTACTTAAAGGTCCCACACACCAAGACAATAGATGCGATGTAAGTAAAGTGATGCACACACACCTTGTTACAAATCTTATATATAAAATCTGTATTCACTAAATCATGTAAACTGTTAAAGTATGCACTCCCCAACCATCCTCTTCCACATCTCCTTCTCATCTCCGTGATTCTTCACGGATCTGCACTAATATATAATATGTAAATTTCAAAATGGGCATTCCCAGAGAAAACCTAAATTACGATAACGTACTTTGTTCATTAAATTTAATAAAATTATCTGATCGCAGAATTATTTCCGATTTAACCTAACTAACTAACTAACTAACCATCACGCCGTTTTCCCGCAGGGGTAGGCAGAGAGGACGGACCGCCAAACAACTCGGTCTTGGCACACACTCCTTGCCTCATTCACATTCATACATCGTCTCATACATACTCTTCTATTATTCTGACTCTTGACATGGCCCGACTCGAGTATCTGATTCACTTGATCGTGCCATGTCTTCCTCGGGCGTCCCCGACCTCTGCTACCATTCACATTTGCATCATATATCCTCCTTACACTCCTATCTTCGCTCATTCGCTCTACATGCCCAAACCACCGATTTAACCTGTTTGTATAAAATCATTAATTCAATGTTTGATACCCCTGATTTATTATATGTAATCTCTTTTCATACTCCAAGCAGGTCGGTTACAAGACAGTACCTACCATATTATTGTAGCAATTCTATTTCAACGTCCCAATATCACACTCCTATGCGACGGATTCAACAGCTAGGAAACAAATACTACGATGTTGTTGATATATTTAGTACATCAATTTCAATATATAAGCATACCCTATTGAAGTTTTTTTCATCAAGTAGTGGAATATTTTAATAAAGGTATTTAATTTGATTTAACTAACACATAATAATTGTGTCAACTGAAACAGAAAAAAATATTTTAGATTTTTTATGTTTTGTGCCTGCATGCTGTGTAGATCAAGTTCAGTGATATTTTGAGTTTATATTTATTTTTCTGCAATTGTTTTAAATAGTCGTTTCCTGCACTATTTTCATGTTTAATTTCGTAAATATTTTTCATATATATGTATGTAAAAGCCTTAATAGGCGTGAAATAAATAAATAAAATAAAATAAAAATAATAAACAAAAATTTCAGGTGAATGCACGAAACATTTAAAAATACAAAATTCTTATATTTTCAGTTCCTACGTATAATGAATTTATGCCACCGTACTTACAATAATTGGTGATGTTGGTGATTCTCGGCAGTGGCAATTTAATAAAGTAGATCTTCGATTGATTCGTAATACTTTTACAACAGTTTAGTTTCTGGTGAGGAGGGTCGTTAAAATGGTTATTATTGCTTTTTTCGCGGTGGGCCAACGATATTACCACCTGAAATAATAATAGCTAGGTTAGGTTTTATTATAAGACAGTAAACGAAAATGTTTTAATTACTGTAATAAAAAAACTACCAGTAACAATAGTTTGGTGGGTAAAGTAATAAAGTAATGTATTAGTTAACAGTGGAATTAATGTCTCCAGTAAATTAACTCGTAAAATTAAGGTGTTTTCTGTCTAAAAGTATTGGAAAATTGTCGTTGGTTACAGATGGGACCAATACATTAATTATTTCTGTAAATGATGGGAAATGTTATTTTGTGGCAGAGTTTTATTTAATGTGCTATATTAATTGATTATTAGGGATAATAATATTGGTAAAAGAGGAAATGTAAGAAATTACATTAAAAGAAAATTAAAGTGAATGAAGATTGATTCCCCCGACAGTTGATCTCCCGGATAGTTATTCCACCGACATGTTCGTGATCTCCCGAACCCCCGAAGGATTTTTTTTTACTTCCTCCCTGAGAGCAGAGATAACGTATGGAGAGAGGATATACGGTCGTATAACAAACTCGATATACGAGTACTTGCAATTTCAGAATTGAAACGCTTCGTGAAATGGCTTCGGCCGGGTTTGGTGACCATATCTGAATAGCTAGGTATTTCCCCACCTTCCTCTTTCTAATCTTCTTCCCCTCGCCACTTACCTTAAGCATCACAACATACCCCGATTGGGGACGCCATAGTATCACTGGCTCTAAACGGTTGGCAGCAGTTTCACTTAAAAAAAAATCTTCCGCTGTACAAATAGTTCTGCTAACAACAATGCTGTGTCTTCGAAGGAGTACGCAGTGAAAGTAAACAGTCTTCGAAGGAGTACGCAGTGAAAGTAAACAGCTAAATAACAAAATATGACATATGGGAGGATGTACAATAAAAATAATTCTTTGAGGGATCAAGCGTCTAAGGGATCAACTGGTAGAGAGATGAACTGTTCAGGGGATCAAACGTCAGGAGGGGTCAACAGGGGTCCAGGGATCAACTGTTGTGGAATCGAATGAAGTAGTAAAGTTTAGAATTATAGAAGAAGGTAATCTGTTTATGATGGAATGCTGGTACCAACCATGATGGAGAAGATTTAGAAAAGGAAGCTTAGATGGTTTGAATATGTTGAGCAGATGGACGGAGAAATGAGTGTTAGGCAAACGAACGATGTCGAGAATCAACAAAACTGAAGAGAATGTATGAATGCATGAAGACAATCATCTTCTCTGTGCAAAATCGTAAAAAAAGTGGGTGTGTCAAGCCTACGCAAGACAGAAGTGAAACTTCTAGTATTCTTCTCTCTTATTATTAGGGCTTTTTTATACTAATTTTCATATATTTATTGGCAGGTAGAGTAGAAATTAATATTGTTTAGCGTTTGCCAACGACCATACCATGTTGAACACACCGGTTCTCGTCCGATCACCGAAGTTAAGCAACATTGGGCGCGGTCAGTACTTGGATGGGTGACCGCTTGGGAACACCGCGTGCCGTTGGCCCATTTTTTATGGTAATTTCATGTTTTTTTTTATTTTTTTATCGTTACTATCATTAATAATATCATAAAATTCTTTAACTTTTCAAGTATGCTACAGGCCTAAAATATTACTTAGTGGATTGATATTATGGTCAACCATTGAAAAAAAAAATTCCTGCAAAGTTATGGATGTAATTACGATCTTTTTCAAGCGCGTATGTAATGATTATTGAAGTGAAACTTCTTTACCCGCGTCATGCAATTTCGAGTACCGGAGTAAAACCAACTCATGACCGAAACGAAAATGCGGGACCGATTAAAGTTCATTTGATCTAGTCAAAGTTTTGAAGTAAAATATAAATGCTTCTTAGCTCATCTCGACAACTGGCGTTGGTGGTGTAATGGTCAGCGTAGTTGCTTTCCAAGCAGTTGATCCGAGTTCGATTCTCGGCCATCGCACATAATTTTTTTGTTTTTAACGCCTTTTTTTTTTTCAATGGTTGACCATAATATCAATCCACTAAGTAATATTTTAGGCCTGTAGCATACTTGAAAAGTTAAAGAATGATATAAAATTTTTTATGATGTTAACGATAAAAAAATAAAAAAAAACATAAAATTACCATAAAAAATGGGCCAACGGCACGCGGTGTTCCCAAGCGGTCACCCATCCAAGTACTGACCGCGCCCAATGTTGCTTAACTTCGGTGATCGGACGAGAACCGGTGTGTTCAACATGGTATGGTCGTTGGCAAACGCTAAACAATATTAATTTCTATTCTACCTGCCAATAAATATATGAAAATTAGTATAAAAAAGCCCTAATAATACTGAAAACATTAGCAAGGTGTGTGCGACGTTGATAAAAATAATCATTACATACGCGCTTGAAAAAGATCGTAATTACATCCATAACTTTGCAGGAATTTTTTTTTTCAATGGTTGACCATAATATCAATCCACTAAGTAATATTTTAGGCCTGTAGCATACTTGAAAAGTTAAAGAATTTTATGATATTATTAATGATAGTAACGATAAAAAAATAAAAAAAAACATGAAATTACCATAAAAAATGGGCCAACGGCACGCGGTGTTCCCAAGCGGTCACCCATCCAAGTACTGACCGCGCCCAATGTTGCTTAACTTCGGTGATCGGACGAGAACCGGTGTGTTCAACATGGTATGGTCGTTGGCAAACGCTAAACAATATTAATTTCTACTCTACCTGCCAATAAATATATGAAAATTAGTATAAAAAAGCCCTAATAATACTGAAAACATTAGCAAGGTGTGTGCGACGTTGATAAAAATAATCATTACATACGCGCTTGAAAAAGATCGTAATTACATCCATAACTTTGCAGGAATTTTTTTTTTCAATGGTTGACCATAATATCAATCCACTAAGTAATATTTTAGGCCTGTAGCATACTTGAAAAGTTAAAGAATTTTATGATATTATTAATGATAGTAACGATAAAAAAATAAAAAAAAACATGAAATTACCATAAAAAATGGGCCAACGGCACGCGGTGTTCCCAAGCGGTCACCCATCCAAGTACTGACCGCGCCCAATGTTGCTTAACTTCGGTGATCGGACGAGAACCGGTGTGTTCAACATGGTATGGTCGTTGGCAAACGCTAAACAATATTAATTTCTACTCTACCTGCCAATAAATATATGAAAATTAGTATAAAAAAGCCCTAATAATAAGAGAGAAGAATACTAGAAGTTTCACTTCTGTCTTGCGTAGGCTTGACACACCCACTTTTTTTTTATCAACGTCGCACACACCTTGCTAATGTTTTCAGTATTATTAGGGCTTTTTTATACTAATTTTCATATATTTATTGGCAGGTAGAGTAGAAATTAATATTGTTTAGCGTTTGCCAACGACCATACCATGTTGAACACACCGGTTCTCGTCCGATCACCGAAGTTAAGCAACATTGGGCGCGGTCAGTACTTGGATGGGTGACCGCTTGGGAACACCGCGTGCCGTTGGCCCATTTTTTATGGTAATTTCATGTTTTTTTTTATTTTTTTATCGTTACTATCATTAATAATATCATAAAATTCTTTAACTTTTCAAGTATGCTACAGGCCTAAAATATTACTTAGTGGATTGATATTATGGTCAACCATTGAAAAAAAAAATTCCTGCAAAGTTATGGATGTAATTACGATCTTTTTCAAGCGCGTATGTAATGATTATTTTTATCAACGTCGCACACACCTTGCTAATGTTTTCAGTATTATTAGGGCTTTTTTATACTAATTTTCATATATTTATTGGCAGGTAGAATAGAAATTAATATTGTTTAGCGTTTGCCAACGACCATACCATGTTGAACACACCGGTTCTCGTCCGATCACCGAAGTTAAGCAACATTGGGCGCGGTCAGTACTTGGATGGGTGACCGCTTGGGAACACCGCGTGCCGTTGGCCCATTTTTTATGGTAATTTTATGTTTTTTTTTATTTTTTTATCGTTAACATCATAAAAAATTTTATATCATTCTTTAACTTTTCAAGTATGCTACAGGCCTAAAATATTACTTAGTGGATTGATATTATGGTCAACCATTGAAAAAAAAAAAGGCGTTAAAAACAAAAAAATTATGTGCGATGGCCGAGAATCGAACTCGGATCAACTGCTTGGAAAGCAACTACGCTGACCATTACACCACCAACGCCAGTTGTCGAGATGAGCTAAGAAGCATTTATATTTTACTTCAAAACTTTGACTAGATCAAATGAACTTTAATCGGTCCCGCATTTTCGTTTCGGTCATGAGTTGGTTTTACTCCGGTACTCGAAATTGCATGACGCGGGTAAAGAAGTTTCACTTCAACAATGCAGAATATAATATTTTTGAATTATATATTTTTTTCTATTTTGATTTTAATACAAACACGCCGAACACCAATTCACACATTCAGTTGGTGTCGTCTGCATGAGAACGGGTCATTTCTCCGACTCGACTTTTGGAATAATCGAGGTCTGCTTGTAAATTCATTCCAAAAAAAACGATACTTCACAATAATATTTCATAATATAGTTACTATTTATGTTTTTCAGAACAGTATTTAGTTCAAGAAAATTAACATTAAGCACGTCGTCCCACGGGTCGGTAAGCAATCGACAAAAACCAAACGCTGCAAGATCCTGTGCGGAAGGGTTCCACAGAACTACGCCACAGACCGTTACCTTACTATAGTGAATTTAATTTTCTTCGAATGGTCTTGCAGCAATTGGTTTACGTCGATTGCTTATTAACCCGTGGGACTACGGGCTTATTTATTTTTTATTTCGGTCGGTAGTAAAAATGTTCAGAAGGATAAACGTTTTTATATCTATTCTGGAATTTTCTCTGTATTTTTTTTTGCCACGGTGATGAACGATTATAACACAAGGCAACCATTTACAGCCCGGTGGGGTTTTTAATTTGATTATGGCTATCGCATTAAACATTATTTTATTATAGTTTTTTTATCGTTGCTGATGGAAAGTTTTTTTCAATGTGAATATTGCATAAGAGTTATAAATATTCGAATTAGTGGAACTGTGGCATCTCCTATTATTATGAAAAGGAAGTTGATAGGGAAGGAGATGTGAAAGAGGAAGCACTTCTTCACGTTCTCACGTTCTAAGGAAAAATATGGTTTCCACCTTCACCGTAGACGTTAAGACTCAAATATTTTATTTATCAACAGAGCTACTTTTTATAAAAATTACTCTACACCCCCAATGTCCAGGCATACAGTGTTAGTAGGCAGTACGCGAGTGCGTAAATGTTGTTAGTTATATAACCAGAATATACAAGAATTATAAGAGAATTATTAAGATGAGATTGTGACATGACCAATAATATAAATAATAATATTTGGCTAATTTATATAGCGCCGTTTTCGAGAGAAATCACCTCAAGGGCGCCATAGCAGCAAAGTTGCAGTATCTAACTATTAAGATCTGCTCACTAAACAGGACTAAATCAATTTGAAGCAACCTTATCCAATAAATGGTTCCTGCGCGGCCTTGCCCAAACCCGCCACCCAAATTGTAATTAATTAATTGATAAGAGAATTGATCCCCCGGACGGTTGATCCCCGGACTCTAGAACCCCCAAACAGTTGAACCCCCGGACAGTTGGGTGAATAAATATCAGTAAAAGAACAACTTTTTCACAACAAAATTTCCACACCAAAACCACATATTTGTGTATTTGAGCATTGTTTCCATCATGACATATAGAGCTTTTAAATCAGTAATTTACATCTCTAAAAAATACATATTTTTCTCACTTAATATTTTTTAATACTCAGAAATTACTACACGGGTGAAGCCATGTATTAATAAACAACATGTCAACATTCCTTTCAGATCTTAAATATATGTAAGTTCTCATTTTTATTATAACACAAAATACAACCTTTCTAGATAACTAATAACTTACCCTATTTTATTACAATTAATAAAAATAATACAGCCCGATATTAATGATAGTGTCAGCCGACGTCCGTTGTCTTCGTCATTAATACTTAATACATTTCATAGAAATGTGAACATTGTTAATATAAATAATATCTTTATCTCCATACGGTTCAGCGATAACTCAACATAATGACCAGCACACAAAAGTGATATAAAGTCATTAAAAGCGACGAAAAAACTAACGTATAAACAAGATATTCCAACCAATCCAACTACATTATTCCAAAAACAAAAACTGAATGGCCCAATCACAGTTTAATTATCTTGCTCCAAAAATCTTCAATAATTTGTCAATTGAAATAAAATCAATAGCTAAATACCACGGATTAATGATTGAATGTGGTAGTGTTAGTAGCCTGTTTCTAATACTCAAGTAGAGGTATAGTATTATTATTATGTGTGTGTATACATCTATATGTATGCTTTTAAATGAAGATACATACGTTTGGTAGGGGGGGGGGGGGGGGGGGGGTGGATATGTTTTTACACGGTTTTCCAATAAGAGATGTTATTTTGATATTTAATCGTAAAAGATCAATGGTTTCGTTGCTTGAATCGTTGTCCAGATCAATACCATCCAATTCCGGCAATAAAAAATCATAAATCATCTCTCGATAGCGTAATCCATTCACCGTAACTGTTGCTACAGCCTCATTTTCGAAAAAGTAAGGTCCATGACTCCGCCGGAACATATACCGCACCAAACAGTCGCACGTTGAGGAAAGAGAGGCTTTTCAACAATAACTCTTGGGTTTTCCGAGCCCCAGATGCGACAATTTTGTGACCGAGGTGGAAATGGGCCTCATCACTCAAGATGATTTTTCGATGGAATTCCGGATCATTTTCACGCATTTCAAGGACCCAATCGAAGCATGTATCATTCCATTTTTATTAATGGCGTAGTTTCTACTTGTCAAATGTTAAAAAATGACAGCTTCGAAAGTAACATCTACCGAACTAGCGGGCTATTCAAAATAACACCTCTGATTGGAAAATCCTGTATATATGCACATGTGGATGTGTGTGGACATATGTATGTACAATGTACATGTATGTAATCTAATACTTATGCATGTCTTTTAATATTTTCTATTTTATAATATCAATTAAAGTCTTCCAATTTTCGTCATGTTTACATTTTAATTCATATGTTTCCACTAGACTTTATACAAAATAACTATTTTCCATTTTTTTGTCACCATGAAATAGGCAGTCGCCTAGTGTGGTGGTTTAATATATTTATACTATCTGTTAATGTCCATGTCAAATATCATTTATATCTAAATAGTATAAAATAAAGTCGCTATCCGCGTCTGTCTGTTTGTGCGCTTAGTTCTTCTAAACTACGCAACGGATTTTGATAGAGTTTTCACTCTCATTTAGAAAATTTTTGCCGGAAGGTTTACATATATGATACTTGCATATTATATTGATAGAAAGTAGAGAAATGTTGATGTTTTATAATCAAGACGTGAAAATATATTTCCGGGCACTACATTGCTAACGCTGGCTAAACCTTATGAGATACATCAAAATAATGTACTACGGAATTGTATATCTTAAAAAGGCCTACACAAAAGTAAGTGATGATATATGTCTATTAAGGTGAGTGTTTTTTTTTTTGAGAATTTCGAAATCGGCATAGTTGGGAAAGATGCTCCGTATATTAACAATTACGACAAAAATAATAAAAAAAAATATATTCATAATACCTGGACATCGCCAAAGCTTTATATTTTATCATTTTCACGATTTTACCTAAGTATTTATAGCTCATATACGCGAAATAAAACACACACATAAAATTTGTATTTTACCATTTATTTTACAGATAATACATTCGTAGATTGTTAGAATGGAACAAATAGTGGAAATAAAAAATGTACATATATTATACCGCATTGAAAAAATTGAAAATTACAAAAGTTACTATGAACGGTACTGAATTTTGGTGTTTAAAATAGGCATAAGGTGTCGTGACTCTAACCTTGTTTTTATTAATCCATCTCGCCTCAAGGGTCCACAAACAACGGCTGAGGCTTCTGTTACAATTTTCACACATCTCTCTGTAGCTTGAGTGTGGCAAGGAAAATTCTTTATTATTGGTAGTATGACATCCTCAATTATCGTGTAATCGGTAATGGCTTGTAAAATTGTCTCGTCACTTACAAATTTGGTTAGTGGTGGCTCGGTTATATTTTCCCACTTTATAACATCAATATAATCATCTGCTGAAAAATCAAAAACAGGCACTTTGAAGGTACGAATAAAGTCTGATTGCATTTTCATTTGCCGAGCTTTCAATATTCTTCTCAACGCCAACGCCTCTTACGTATTTTCGGTTGTCGTTTAACATGGCTAAAAATATATTTTCGTGATGCCCAAAAAAGCCATTACGCTGGATTACTGGATCAATAATATCTTTTAAATCACATAAATCAGGGCAAATACCGTGAAAGCACTATTGTTTCGTGTAAATGCCTTGCACCGGAAAGACATGATGGTTTGGTCTTAATGTTGAACCACATAGGTCCGTAAACTGTTAATACAAATGTCGTTAAAGTTACCATATTTTTTATGGTTTTAGGGAAAAATGTAAAGCCGAAGAATCCGATTCACTGTAGTGAGCCACCTGGATTGTACAATTTTACCGGGATTTGTTTTTGATAAATTTTCATTGCAGAATCCGGAGTCAATAGTTTTATACATTTTCAGTAGATACAGATGATCGGTACTTAAATCCTGCTTATTTGTCATACTTGGTAATGAACATTGAATGATTTTAAATTTCACGACAGGAAGTTGTTCACACTTATTTAAAGATTTACCAATAATTCCAGTGAAACTTTGCGGTCCAGTCGTGGTTCCGTCGATGTTCTCAAAGAGATGTCGCAAAATGAGTTCGTTTGCTTGTAATTGACAGACAATCCACTGTAAAAGCCGTTTGAGATGTAATTCAAGGCGCCGAATAACACCTCCTTTGTACCCCGTATTAACTGCAGTTCCGTCGCATCCAATTGCAACAATTTTTTCCAAAGCAATATCTTTCGAAGACAGTAATGAAATAATTCCATTACTTATTGCTTCAGATTTTCCGGTTTTTAATGAAATTTGTCCCATGTACTCGCCACCTGGTTCTTTTACTAAACTAACGTGTTCTTCAGTTATTATTTTTCACCGGTTGTCCTCCATTCTTAAAGTTTTGTCCTTCCGTCCGTCGAAGTATAAACCAAATTGATTGGAATCGATTACTAACGGCTTACTAGTAAGGGCAGTTCTTTTCTTCATTCAAGCTCGACAAATTTTACTCTTATCCACAACGCGAGATGTATCGTTCTGTGAAATTAAGCCAACATCTTGTAATACAACAAAAACAATTGCAGCTCCTGCTCGATCTGAAATACAATATCTGTCTAGTGTTCTGGCCACAACAGGGAAGTCTTTCACCTCATGGTGAGAATTATTTGGTTGTGCTTCACTTTGCATTATTTCTTGAGGAATTGAAGACGAAGCACATTTTTTTGAGAGTCTAAAGTTTAAACTACAAGAAGGAATAGCGTCAGTACCCCGATCTACTAGATAATGTCTAGCGGATCGGAAACTTCACCAAGATGATACGCGATACACTTCACTCTGTTTGATACGTGTTTGGGGTAGAAGGATTCGTTGCTGTGTGGGAATAGTTTAACTGTTCCTACAGTCCTACTTTATAATTATATTATAAAATAATAATTTAATTATATCATAGGTAATAAATAAACACTCAATTTTTTTTTACATAATTATAAGCATTTCTAAGAATCGAGAGAACATTATTGGTGTTTTCAGTGTTTTTATTAAAAATTCAAAGTGGTGGCGATGTCGTAATTATAAATAATTTTTATTTTATTTAAGATAAGTACATAACGGAGCACCAATCCCGCGTATGCCGAATTCTATATTACGAAAAAAAAAATCTCCATACTAGACCGCTCCACCTTAATGTCTATCTCCTAAGGATAACCCCAGCTACGTCGGGTACAAGTCAACTAGTTCATAAATAAAACCTATTACCTGTTACCTATGTAACCTATTTAATCGGGTTTTTGTTTAGGAACAACTTTTTCTCTGAACTTGTTTTGAAGGTAATATCCATCAATGAACAAGATAATACTTTGGAGGATTGTAATTATCGCCAATTTAAATGGGTATTGGCTGAATGATTCTGTGGTTCTCCAATCCGCAGAATCCAAGGTGAAGTGATTACTCTCGGTGTGCAATAATAAGAATTCGGATATTTCCAATTTAGTTTTTGTTGTAACAAAACTCACGTTACAATAATTTTACGAACAAAACAGATAGCGTACGTTGGAGGAGATTTAGGGCTAAACCAGCGGCTGAGACCACTGGAGAGAGAATGGAATAATTGCCGCGCGAGGTATCGTATTGATACCAGTCTCACAAGAATGTGGGTAAAAGTAATGTTGTTATAATTTTCTGGATATGTAAACTCCCTATAATTTACCCACAAATACTAATAAATCTAAACTAAACATCTTGCAACTAATTTTTAAGTCCAAATGTGAATAATTAGTTGCAAGATGATATTGTTAATTCGTGAATTTGCAATATGGAATCGACGTGTAATAAATAGGTAGCAGTGGTCAAGTGGTTTAAGACGCCTTTCCCGGTAAGACAAGAGATCCTGGGTGCGATTCATAGTTCTTTCATAATCTTTTTATTTTTCTGGGTCTTGTTCTATTTCATGTTTCGTTTAGACTTATTAGTATAAGCTTCTTCTTTAATGATAAAGTTTTTGTTTCATCACTTTTAATTACTTTATATCACTTTTTTGGGGTGTGTTGAATTGTAATTTTGATGAGTTATTCGATCACCCTTTAAACACCCTGTTCCACACTCATAACGCGAACTTTAGGGGGTTACTAAAATTTTCCATTTTCCGAATCGTGATTGTGAACCGATGATAAAATTGTAATTTCAAGTCTTCAGACTCTTCCGTGATTTTTCACGGATCTGCCCGAGTAAAAATAATTATAATTTATTTGAAGCGAATGGCTGAGTTGATGAATATTTAAATACTTCTAAACTTAAATCTGGTCCGTACATTCCGAATTTTGTTGATCAACTCATATTGAGTGACAGATGAAGCACAAGTGATTGACATACATCCTCTTTTGTTGATCAACTCCATATTGAGTGAGTGATGAAGCACAAATGATTGACAGACATCCTTTTTTTGTTAAATTGAGTAATGTTGATCAATGGTCTACTTCAGTCAACCGAAAACGGATTGACACAACATGTTTATTTTTGCTTTGATTTGAATACAATAATTTGCTTTTCTTTATTGAGTGTTCGAATGAAGTATTTATATTATCCCCTCTAAGAAACTAGGCGTATGTACATAATGTATATATCATTTTTTTTTTTTTTTTTAATAAGTGTTTATTCAGTTTTTTTATTTGTAACTTGGTATCTTATTATGCAGGAGAATGTCAAATAATAGTCTGTATATCTGTATATAACTGTTTATTGATGATTCTGTAGTGTTAAGCCACTACTTGACTCGAACGTTATTCTAGAAGTTTCCAAACAAGCTTCTTGGATTTTCTTTTATTTTTTTAATATTTGTTTCCGTAGCAACTGGAATGTTCGAGAATGTTTTATTTTCCACCTAGATAAGCGACAACGTGAACGAAATGGTCAGTACAGTACCAGCAACCGCGACATCGAGATCGAATTATTTTGCCTACGTGACGCGCTTCGGAACATTCTCGAACCTTCCTTTCGTAAATCATTCTGTTGTATTTTCTACGTTTATTTATTGTTTTCGGATGTATTATTAAAAACCGCTTCAGCCAAATTTCATAGTTATTCATTAATAAAAAGAATACCGAACATAACTACAATTTTATCACGAATTGACGTAACTAGCAGTTCGGTGGATGTCTTCTACATTGCTCGATCGGCGGAAGTAGTGTAGCAATTGCAACCGGAAACCTTTCCTCGTCTTATATTTCTGCTAGGCTGCTAATTGCGCCCCATTGCTGGCCACGTATAAATAAATGGGCGTTACATAATATTGAATAACTGTACTTCCTATAAAAGATATATAATTACGTTATATCTCACAAGAGCGCCCTGTCTGTACGATGTAATGACAGGGGAACTATATCGCTACCTTTTAGGTAGGAGATGTAGAAAGGGATTGATTAATGAGGGTCTTGTAGAGGCCCGGATTGTAATATAGAAGGAGGAAAACAGATGCCGGTAGCTCGTTCCACATGCTAGCCGACTTACACAAAAATGAGACGGATAAACGACTTATTTTCAAGAATCCATCATCATTTATAAACTCCCTTTTACCACGCATGCACAGCTTACGTAACCTATATGCAGAAGTAGCAATCATTTTTAACAGCACCGAAAACAATTAACAAAAAAGAATTTCTCATATTTTTTAAAAAACTTTTATTAGATTACGTATTGTTTTCATTGTACATTTTAGTTTAATTTAATTAAAATCATATTAGCATGTTTACATTTTACATTTTTTTTGTCATAAAAATGATTTATCCGTGTATTTTACTTGTACCGGAAATAAATAAATCAACTCTGAACGGGTGTTTCGCTTATGTAAACCAGTGCACAGGGGATCAATGCTGCAAGCTCCTCCTAGCAAGCTCAATTTAAATACCTGTAGAATAAACTCAGCGTGCCTAAATTACGCATGTGCATCTCTAGATGGTAAACGGTCTGTTAGTTGACAACGGATCAGGCGAACCACCCGGATTTGCACACAATCAAGTAGGTTTATAAGGAAATTAAGGGCTCCCAAAATTTCTTCAATTTTTGGACACACTAGAGATTTTCCCTCTGTAACCAAGTTGGCCTGGTTCACACGACGTTAGTAGTGACAGTGTCAATCGGATTATTTCGATTGACACTCGTGAATTAGTAAACGAGTGGCCATCGTCTAATTCTATACCTGATCCTGTGAACTGTTCAATAATTCACCCAAGGGGGGCTAGACCCAAAAACCTACACCATTTTGAACCCTATCTAGAAAGCACTAATGAATGTTGAATTTATTATGAACTGTCACAAAACTTATACAAAATAGTCCACGAACAATGGAAATATTGATTATAACAAGTTGAAATTCTAATTTTAAGATGAAACAAGCGGTGAAAATCTCTGGATATTTGTAATATTGATAATTATTGCATGTAAGGTAAAAAAACGCAGGTCCTCAAAAAATAACGAAATCAGAATTTTCCTTTCAAGTTTAACTTTAATAAATTTAAACAAAAAAAACACAAATTTTTGCTGGTCTGAATTCTTGAAACATCAGTTCATATTTTGATAATGTCAATTGAAATAAATTTCAGTAAAAATATTATATTATAGACCGGCAGAAGTATCCGGCGTTACCCGGGCTTTATGGGTTAGTTTTTCGAAATCTTACATTGACAATATTCCTCATGTGTTGAAGGTTAAGGTAAACCTTTTTTTGTTCTTTAATTTTTAAGTTTCTTTACTAAAAACCTGTTATCTCACTAAATATTGATTCTATCGACTTGGGAATTCGATTCGATTCAGCACGAATGAAAACATAGTAAATAATACCTTAATTGGTAAATTCGTAAAAATCCCCTCCCCCAACCCTAAAGAGGTTGTTCAACCCTTTTTTGGATAGACTCTGCAGATCTTGATTTATACTGCGTGGCACTTGCTTCAATGAAGAATTTACTATTGTGTATTGACCACATTGCCAACAATGGATTTTTTGGGACGCTGCGATCGAACCAACAAACCTCAGAGTTCAAATTCGAGAGACGGAGCATTCTTTCTCTATAGCCTAAAGCAGTGGGCATCCTTTTCGCTGACAAAAGACAATTCTGCTCGCTAATCTAATTCTAAAACTGGAACATATTAGAATTCGGATGACATCTGTCGAACCTGACCCGAACAGATATTTCACATGAAAAGAGCTGATGACAAGGTTCCCCGCTCTCCCTAAATTAGGATTATTTTTGGACATCAATAATTACTATGAAGCAAGCCCTATTTTTTTCCAAATTGAATTCGAGCTTAGGTTAACTTAAAAAATATGTATATAAATCTTATATGTTCACATTTCATTCATTTAGATAGTAAAAAAATCCCAATCCCATTACAGAAGTAATATTTCAAGTAAGTAAATTAAATTTGACCATTTTTTATTTATTTTATATTATAGAAACAAACAGTACATGATTTACAGAGATGAAACAATATACAGGACTAAGATACTTCATGTTGAGTACCTATGATATGTTTCCTTGTCTGCTAAGTGGTATGTTTATTCCTTAATTACCAGGTGACGTGTGTAGTACATAGGAGTGTGTGTAATGTATGTGTGAGTGTTTGTGTATGTGTGTGTGTCTGTATGTATGCGCATTGAACAGTTTAAATTATTGACATGATGCCACGTTTGAATTTGGGCAGTGAATCTGAAAAAATGTCAATGTTAGAGTTTAGACAAATATTATTTAGAGTACGAAGAGCTCGATCAATTGGAAAGTTAGATGCTGCATTTGTTTTATAATTAAACGTGTGATATTAAAATCATAAGCTTGTTATTGTATTTAATACAATTAAAATGTTAAGAGTAGAGACATGCAGATAAATTTTATTATTTGGTCAGCGTTTACAAGGTTTCCGACTTACATCAGTTCCGAAATAAGTAAAAACGTAATTCGAGCAATTTCAACCGTCACATGATTGGCTTGAGGTTAGACATCAGTTCAATAATAAGCACTTGTAGATGATATATGAACCACATGTTCCATGATGAAAAAAACCAAGGAAATATCCCATAAAGGATGTGTTAAAATTGTTATCTATTTAAAACACACGGTGTCCGGAAACTCGTAATACATAACTTGTGAACTGCTGAATCTACATACATCACACGTCATTTGGAATCCATTTTGTGGCCTAATTTTTTTTTTTTAATAGAAATAAGGTCTAAAGTTGGAATTTAATGAGGGGTTTTTTGGCAGAGTGGCTTTGTTTCTTATATAAATCTACAGTTTTATTCTGAGATTGACGAAATTTGGCAAACTTAGCGTTTAACACAAGAGAAAGGTCACTGTTTACACTATAAAGCAGAATTATGAAACTTATTGATGAAATTTTGCACCCTTGAATTTCAAATTAAGAAGGAAATTGTTGTCTACATCTGATTTCAAAAAACCAAATATTTCAGCAATTAATTATTCTTTCAACAATGAAAGAATGATGATCTGTACATATTCAGAAACTGAAAGTAGCAAAAGTTCCCTTTTGCGTTTATAGGACAGTTTTTGCTCCTCCATAAAACAGATTTGTACTTTATAATTAGTTAAATTGTATCCATTGGTTTGTTAATAAACAGTATTAGTCTTATCTATTTTTGCTGATAATTCATGGTAGAATTTCAAAATAATGGTTTATTAAAACAATTTAATTTTTTTTTAATTTTGACCGCTACCGGTTTTAGTCTATTACGGCCATCTTCAACACTGGTACAATTTTTTCTCAACCCTTCATATGCCGACACTATATTATCATGGTGCGCTGACTGATTCTATTTTCTTAGTAACTTATTTGTTTTTTGCAAATTGGCTTACCGGAAAGTGTGTTTATAATTTTTAATAGATATAAAATAAATATATAAAAATAGTACGTAATCTACCGTAATCTGTTTCCCCAGAATAACTTGTTATATTTAGAGAAATGATTTTTTGAAAATATTCTTATTGGTATATTGGTAGACGAGAGAGTAAATTATGGCATATGTACAATTATGGCATATTCACAATTATGACATATGCACAATTAAGGCATATGCACAATTATGGCAAATGCACAATTATGGCATGTGCAAAATTATGGCACATGTATAATTTTTGGTGGTAAACAATAATTTTTGAATAATGGTTTTCAATAATGATTTTGAACAATTATTTTTGCACATGATTTTTGGGTGACAATATAAATATAATCATTATTTTTTTTGGTTAACTAATGTTTAAGACAAGATTTTTTATGCATAGCACAAAGGGTAACAATTATTTTATAAGCAATAATTATTAGCCTGAAACACTCATCCACATTGAAAAATCTCCTGATAAAAGATACATGACGCCAACGGGACATGAACCCGTGTCCTTTCGATTTCCGGTCGACAGCTCTGACCACTGAGCTATGGCGGCTTATCTCTTATCCGCGAAATAATTAAAAAATATACTAGTGTTTCATTCAACAATTACTGCTTGTTACATTTTTCACCTGAAACAACCAACTTTATTTTATATGAGAAAGGCATTGTAAGTGCTAACTCTCTCACTAGATGGCGTCTAGACAAATTGTCTACATTTTTTGGTGAAGATACTAGAACTTGTCAAATATTAATTATTATTTTTTTGGTGAACTAATGTTTAAGACAAGATTTTTAATGTATAGCACAAAGGGTAACAATTATTTTGTAAGCAATAATTATTAGCCTGAAACACTCGTCCACATTGAAAAATCTCCTGATAAAAAATACATGTCCCGTTGGCGTCATGTTTTTTTTTTATCAGGAGAATTTTCAATGTGGATGAGTGTTTTAGGCTAATAATTATTGCTTATAAAATAATTATAAATAAATTATATTATCATTGTTCACCACCCTCGAAACCCCAAAAGTTCTATACACGTGGTGTTATGGGACGTAATTGCTTAACTTAAATTGATTAACTTACATTAATCAGTAATTCCTGACATTATTACTCCAAATAATCCCAGGAATCAGGGGTTAAAGTAAATCAAGTACATCCCTTACCACCCTGTACACAAATCTTTAAGAAAAACTTGAATCAGTCTTGAACATTTCCGTGAAAGGCTGAAACCGGTAACGATAAAAAAAACGTTTTACATATTTTTTTAAATTGCCTCAATCAATCTTTATTCTGTCTTTCTTTGGAGAGTTTTGCCACATTTCTATAATCCAAGCAGCTGGAGCAGTCCGCTGCGTGCCACATGACGTGACAGTCGTAAGGGTGGTTATTACGGTAGGGGTGGTCAGGGGGTGGGTGTATGGAGACGGAGAAGGGTGACTGCGATATTCGACATTGGCTTTTAAAGCTCCGACCTCCGCGGGAGCCTCCTTAAATATGAATCGGAGGCCGTAAAAAGGAGACAAGTACATTATAATATTACGTTATTGATCGATATTAAAACAAGGTTGCCTTCGTAGAAGAGATGATAGAAATCTATTGTGGGCGTGACCGTGTTCCCGAGGTTGGCTGATTTTTCCTTACTTTAAAATTCATTAATTAATCAAAATTCATCCAATTTTAAACACCGAAAACTTGCCACGGAACTGGGTGTTAAAAGTATTGTGTAAAATGACGACATTTTCTAGAGATTATTTTTGTTCAGCGGCTGTTTTATTATTCTCGAGGTTATACAATTTTGTCCTCAAACTGTATGGAAAACTTTTATTATTTTTTTTTTTATTCCTTGTGTTTTTATATATACCTACGGTATTATATCAAACATTCCAATATTCCAAATCACACAATACATTTTTTTGAATCATACTTTACAATTGAACGTGCTTTCCACCTCCCCAATGAAGTACCATTTATGGATTAATTTATGTACAGGATATTGAGGGACGTACTTCTTACTGTAACCATTGATTCCTGACATTATTTGGAATAAAAATGTTAAAAACATGTTGTAATCCAGTGACTTTAAAAAAAAAAAATTTTTTAAAAACCATGAAAAAAAAATTTCCGCATGGTCACTCAGAATAGTAACTGACCAACCCCTCACCCCGATTTATTTTCAAAAAATTTATTTGCACTTTTTACTGATTAAAATAAGTTAAGTACGTTCCTTAACACCCTGTATATAGGAAAAATTCAGGTCTGATACTTTTTGAAAAGAATATCCCCCTTTCTAAAATATATGTAGGTATAAAATGGTAATACGCATCTAATCAATGTATTCTCTGTCTTTGCAGGTAAGACACGTTCATATTCTCTGAGATGACGGATCAGGTAGGATGGGGTAAGGACCTTGAAATTGGTGTCAGAGGTAGGTACCTAATAATATATATAGACCGATGGGACTGAAGAAAGTGTTTTCGGTTCTAAATTATTCATTTTCAATTTTTTTGCTATCACAATTAAAAAAAGAATTATTTTGACTATCTACACAGAGCTATAAAGACGATTGTCTTATAATATTTAACGAAATTATTTCATCCTAAAAGGTTGGATGTTTACACAGTGTTCAAAAGTCAAATATTATGTCTTTTGTTCAAATATAATAGCATTGAGAGCTTACTGTGATTAGTTACTTTATGCTTTGTCTGTTAATTAAAAAAATATATAATGAAGTAGGTGTGTACCTGCTTTAAAAACCATTATTAGTTTGAGATAGTACAAATTAATCAAGAGGAAGCTACAAGCCAAAAATGTGTATATTCTTGGTATACCTTATATCGTAGGTAATGGGCATTAAAATCGTTTAACAAACGGAGCCTAGAAACGTTCGATTTCAAGAAAAAAACTTGTTTTTACTTATTTTGTAAATAATTTTATAAGAAAGCAAAAAAGTTAATCAAGTGAAACTGTCACAGATAATCTTAACTATAAAACTGTATTTTTTAAAAGTTTTTTCCTTTACGCGTTCATACATGACGTGTGTAGTACATAGGAGTGTGTGTAATGTATGTGTGAGTGTTTGTGTATGTGTGTGTGTCTGTATGTATGCGCATTGAACAGTTTAAATTATTGACATGATGCCACGTTTGAATTTGGGCAGTGAATCTGAAAAAATGTCAATGTTAGAGTTTAGACAAATATTATTTAGAGTACGAAGAGCTCGATCAATTGGAAAGTTAGATGCTGCATTTGTTTTATAATTAAACGTGTGATATTAAAATCATAAGCTTGTTATTGTATTTAATACAATTAAAATGTTAAGAGTAGAGACATGCATATAAATTTTATTATTTGGTCAGCGTTTACAAGGTTTCCGACTTACATCAGTTCCGAAATAAGTAAAAACGTAATTCGAGCAATTTCAACCGTCACATGATTGGCTTGAGGTTAGACATCAGTATAAATATCAGGATAGTACAAATTAATCAAGAGGAAGCTACAAGCCAAAAATGTGTATATTCTTGGTATACCTTATATCGTAGGTAATGGGCATTAAAATCGTTTAACAAACGGAGCCTAGAAACGTTCGATTTCAAGAAAAAAACTTGTTTTTACTTATTTTGTAAATAATTTTATAAGAAAGCAAAAAAGTTAATTAAGTGAAACTGTCACAGATAATCTTAACTATAAAACTGTATTTTTTAAAAGTTTTTTCCTTTACGCGTTCATACATTTCTATTGAAAAAATATTTTTTGTATTAGTTTGCATTTATATTTTTTATTGAGTAATTTTTTATTTTATTTGTATTCTACTGAAGTTAAGCGATAGGAAAACCTTCAATTTAACTAAAGCATATTTTTTGGTTTTCATAATGTACAACAATTCGTTATAAAGAGTAATCATAATAATGATTTGGCATTAAGCTTCGCCTTAATAACCAACTACTGCATAGAATTATTATTTGATTATTTCGTTGTATTTATCGAGTTTAATCTTGTTTTTAGACATTTCAAATTTATCGGAGAATCACAAAACCCAGGAGCAGTAATGTATGGAACTGTATGGCAAACTTTGCACCCTATTGCAACGATTTCAATATAAGATTAAGTATAAGAGAGTATGGATGATATATTAAATTAGAACGCTATCAAAGATACTTAAAGATATATTTAAAATCAATTACCGCAAATAATTTTATATCATTTTTAAACAAGAAGGCGGTGAGCAAACACGGAAGCACCTTGCGTGGTGTGGTAACCTTGGCAGTAGGGAAAGAATTAATCGGTTCGGGCTAGCTCAGCTATCAGTCACGGTGCTGGAGACTAAGGCCCATTGTCCACGTAACCGCACGTCATACGCACGCTTTCGTCAATTGACGATTGCAAGACGAATGCTTGCATCATGCGTAGAAACAATGAAATCTGTGTCCATGAAGCGGCAACGTCACGTCAGCCGCTCGTCATGCGTTCGTAATGCGGTGCGCGCGGCAACATGTTACTACTCGACCGACCGCATTGCAGTATTTTGTCTTTGTATCAGTGGTCCAACAGTAGAGACTAAATTTTGGTACGTATGTTTAGTCATTCGGTAAAATGATTGAAATACAGAATCATCATGACCGGTCGGTGGCCGAGTTGACATCGCGCTTGGGTCCCACTCAGGCGTAGTGTGTTCAATTCCTCGGTTGGCTAAGTCCTCCATCACAACACAAGCAAAATTTTAAGCTTTCTGTGATGGTAGTAGGAGATTTTCAAATATTGTCAGGTTATTCGTAACCCGGGAATGTTAGTCTTTCTTTAAAAAAAAAAAAAATCTTCTGATAACTCTCCGGCAGCAACAAACAATCTACAATTTATATTTATTTCGATGTATGGATGAATCCAGTACTTTCTTCGCCTGTTTCGTCGTCTTCTAATAAAATTGTATGCTATAATCACTTCATCGTCATCACTTGACATTTTCACAACAAAAGACGTGCTTTCTCGATGCTAGTTGAAAGAAAACTGAGACGTTTTGTAACGTGACTGACTATTGCATGAAGCAGCGTGGACATAACAAATATGCAAAATACGCCTATCTTCATTTGTAGGTTACATGCATCATACAAAAGAAGACTGTGTGGACAGTGGGCCTAAGTACTCCGCTATTGGAGAATGAGTCGCCAAAAGAAGGTACTAAATGCGAGATCGCTGCTGTGTTCGCTTCCGACAAGCACATTCAAATACTTGGTGAGAATGTGCTGGAGGACTGGAGACAGATATACCATGGTATCCCCGATTGGTGTATGTTGTGAAGGTGACAGGAGTGGGGAAGGAAAAGAGATGAGGAAGAGGTAGGTTGGCTTATTTAGATCTGGTCAATAAACACAGGCAAAGCCATTTTAAGCAACCAGGGAATCTTATTCATATTGCATATGAATTCACCCATCGGGCAATTTCGGGAGGTATTCTTCACAGACAAAAAACACCCGTAGTCTTTTTTGGGGATAATATCTTCCAGCCTGACACGGTCTTGCAAAAGTTGCGCTATCTCATTATGTATCACGGTAAGATAAATGATTTAAGCAGTATTAGAAAGAGAGAAAATCATGCTTTCAGTTTACATACTAAATTTAACTGTAGACGCTCCTCAACATTTTGAAATAATTATACGAAACAACATTTAGCATTTGAAAAATATTTGCCAAGGCCTGAAATTTTTTTCATAATAATACATTTTTTTATGTAAAACGAAAAAAGTGAAAATAATTTTTCTTTTAATAATATCTTTGTCTAATTCGAATGTTTTTAGTTTTGTGTAAAGTGGCAATCACAGTTTACACGGTGAAAAACATCGGTAAGCGACATTTAAAACTACATCTTTGTTTGCGTTCAAAATGTAAATATTTATAACTGCGTATGATGATTTGTAATATTAACATCTGAAAGAGTCTTTAATCTGCTTTCAAAAACTCTATTTTATTTGGAAATACGTTCAAAAACAGCGAATTTATCTGGAATCGAATGTGAAGTGAAAATGTTTTCCGCGCAATCTGCATTCTTACTACACTCAAGAGAAGTACAGGGTTTTCCAATAAGAGGTGTTATTTTGATATTTAATGGTAAAAGATCAATGGTTTCGTTGCTTGTGTGGCACGTAGCGCCCTCTTGTTAAAAATAAACGTTGTTCAGATCAATACTATCCATTTCCGGCCATAAAAAATCATTAATCATCTCTCGGTAGCGCAATCTATTCACCGTAACTGTTGCTCCAGCCTCATTTTAGAAAAAGTAAGGTCCAATGACTCCGCCGGACCATAAACCGTACCAAACAGTCACACGTTGATGATAGAGAGGCTTTTCAACAATAACTCTTGGGTTTACCGAGCCCCAGATAGGACAATTTTGCTTGTTGACGAAGCCACCGAGGTGGAAATGAGCCTCATCACTCAAGATGATTTGCATTTGATTCACTCAAGTGAATTTTAATAATTTCAATGCGTTGTTGAAGCGTGCATTGTTCCATTTGTATTAATGGCGTAGTTTTTACTTGTCAAATGTTAAAAAATGACAGCTTCAAATGTAACATATACCGAAATAGCGGGCTATTCAAAATAACACCTCTTATTGGAAAACCCTGTACATTGTAAAATGTTAGAGGCTTTGTTTCAATTATTAATCATTATTACGCATTCCCTTTACACAATGATCGATTTAAACGGCTCAAGGACCATTAGGCAATTTGCTCCAGTTGAAGCAGCTAATTCCACTGCTAACACGAGTGGTAATAATTATTATTCACCAAACTTGTACACAACACAAGAGATAGATTATGCCCTCAAATTATCTGCACTTAACTATTAGTACCTACTAACAACTCACTGGTTTGGAATTACAAACCGTTTCTGCGTCGTGCACGATCTGATTATGAAGGTAATCTCACTGAACAGAAAATTCATAGAATGAGATCCATAAACAATATAGACAAGGGAGATTGTCTACTATTATTTGTATCAGCGCAGAGCCGTAAATAAAAGAAATTAATGTGTTTACTATTGTCACCGAGCAACAAATGTTTTTAATAAAAAACAAATGAAAATTACCCAATGATTTTTCTATGTTCCTGGTATTTTGTTTTTGTCGGCAGGTTCACGTTGAGTCGTTTATTTATTTGGTATATATTTTTTAATGTATAACAAGGAACTCTTGTCCCTTTTTAATCATTAATTTCAATCAGATTTTTTTTTACGAATGATGATTTAAAATTTAAAATTTTTCGGGTCACCCAAAATTGCACAAAATTTATGGAGGTGTGACGTCACCAATAACCAAAAAGCATTATTTTCAACCGGCGCTCTATTTTGTATGGGAGTTTTTTTATTTTTTTTATTCTTAATTAATCCGATTTTAACATTGAAGAAAACTAGGTAAAATTTTGGCATCTCATCACTAATTTTATTATATTGAACCAAAGTACAAAAATACATCTATGACCGCATCCGATAAACAATTTACCGGTGTTTTAAAAACCTAAATTACTACGAAAGAAAAATACATTGCAGACAATAGATATATTATATACGTAGACAGATTGTGTCTAGAATCAGCAGATTCAGTCCTACCAACCAAACGGTGTGCCTTAACGTGGTTGTGTCTCATTCGTTTTTAGATGATGATTTATTAAGTTTACGTATAATAATACCTAATATTTATTTAAGGACATTTTATTTTATGAACTTTTAGAAATGTCAAGTAATACGATTATCCAAATCTCATAATATCTTAAATGGATATTCATTAAATAATATGATACCGGTGTCACAAATTCCTGACATTAGCGATTTAACCAATAAGGCTTTAAAGATGCTTGGCTTCCTTTCAGGAACGCTCTACATTTCATAAGTTAGAAGTCAAGTGGAATATAATTCACCTGTTTGGTCCCCTTTGTATAAAGTCCACTCTAACAATATTGAACGAGTTCAGAACAAATTTCTTAGGTACAAAAATTTTAAGCTCAAAATTCCAATCGAATACATTAATTTTGTCAGTTCAATGAATCAATTGAACCTAATAACGCTGTCTGACAAGAGAATTATGTCAGATCTGGTTGTTTTACACAAAGTCATTAATAACTTAATTGACAGCCCTGCCATCGTCGCCGATATAAAATTCCATGTACTCACTAGGAACACAAGATAAAATGTAACATTCTTCTGTAATACATACACAACCAACTATCAGACACTCACTAACCAATAGGATACAAGATCTGAGCAACAAGTTTGGGTGTAGGTACTAATGATATATTTAATGACACCATTTATAGAACTAAGCGTAATCTATACTAGAACTTCGTTGTGATGCTGTGAGACTGAAGGTAGTGGGGAGGGGAAAGAGATGGGGAAGAGGAAGATGGGTAAATACGGATATTCAGATCTGGTCACCAAACACGGCCATAGCCATTTCAAGCGACGTTTCAATTCTGAATGCTGGTCTTACACAGGGCAATATTGAGAGTATCTTTCACTCTGGCACGTGCCCAAATATACTTTTTTTATACATATTATTTTAAATGGGTATATTGTGGAAAAACACAAATTAATCATTAAAATTTACTTGTGGACTCCGGCCTCCTAGGAGAGAGCATTAACCCTCGACCACAGGGGTCGTAAATTAAAAAAAAATGTCTGAGCTTGGTCTTAAAGTCAACTAAAATATAAATCTGTTTAAACATTATGTATACCATCGACCACGGAGGCCATTGATGAAGATGAATAATTGACCTTACTTCTTGCGAACAGAAATATTGTTAACGTACTTCTAAAGTTATCAGTGGATATGTTATTATTAATTGAAGACAAGCCGGGTGGTTGGTACTGAGGGAGATTTAAACCTAATATCAGTTAAGTGTTCAGTAACTTATCATATCTAAGGATGAATTAACTCGCTTGAAAATAATTTATAGTACATAATGTGTAATATTTCGATTCACAGTATCAAAACTGATGACGACAATGTTACATTGATAATCTAGAAGTTGATAGGTTCACTAAATTCACTATTTTCATAGTGGAAGATTCTCTCAGAATCGCAAAGGTGCTTTACTATTGAACCGTGTTTAGTGACCAGATCTGGATAGCTAGGAACTTCCCCATCTTCATCTTCCCCACTACTCTCAGCCTTACAATATACCGCAATTGGGGATGCTATAGTCTCACCGGCTCCAGATGGTTGGGAGCAATTGGGACACTCACCTAAAAAAAAAACACGTAGGTACACGGTTGACACTTGTCTCGTGAAAACGGGTCACTTGTAAGATTTGCCGGCTGCTGTGTTTCTTCCCTCCTACAACATGGGTGTCTTCAAGACCAATGTTTACTTCTTTCTCCACTCAAAAAGACTCTCCACACAACATCCCCAGAGATGAAATGATGAACTGAGGGAAATTATTTTCCTCGTGGCCTTCTGAGGGAATTTAATTTTATAAATATAATAACAACACAACGGGGGTTTTGGAATGAGTACTCCACACTAGCGACCAAATTCTTGTAAAAAATAGGTAGATACTTTTGGTGTGTGTATGTATATATATATTCAATCTAAGAATACCTTTATTAATTTAAATTTTTATATATTTATTTGATAACTAGCTGACGTGTACCCGTCGGTTTGGAGTAAGTTTTAGAGGTTGTGAATTCTCGAAAACTGTAATGAATTAAAAAAGTTTACGGGTGTCCTCGATTTCTTCTACAGGGTTTTCCAATAAGAGGTGTTATTTTGATATTCAAAGAAAATGGCCACTTTTTAATATAAATGATCAAATGTTTATTTTATTTTAAAGAAGAAAGTATGCCGTTAATAGTGAAAAATAACATCAGTCAAATTACCACCACGACCACGCCTACAGGACCATATCATTTTCATGAAATTTTCCATAATCAAATCGCAAAGTGGCTGCCTTATGTCCTCTATAGCCTCACGAATTCCATCTTTGAGGTCTTGGATCGACGCTGGGCTGTTGACGCAGACCCCTTCTCTTTCACGTGGCCCCAAAGGAAGAAGTCGCAAGGTGTTAAATCACAAGATCTTGGTGGCCAATTGTGATCACCTCTTCGAGAGATAACACGGTCCGGAAACTTTTCCCGTAAAAGATCAATGGTTTTGTTGCTTGTGTGTCACGTAGCGCCGTTTTGTTGAAAGTAATCGTTGTCCAGATCAATATCATCCAATTCCGGCCATAAAAAAACATTAATCATCTCTCGATAGCGCAATCCATTCACAAATAACACCTCTTATTGGAGAACCCTATATTATTCACTTCCACTTTCTCCTTACACCCATTTCTTCGTTAACCACTAACGCCACATTTTACCAAACATTACAAGTATTTGATTCAATTTATCATGCCATGTCTTCCTCGGGCCAATCCGACTTTTTTTTACCACTCAATTCATGTAGTATAGTGAAATCCACATTGTTACAGTTAACTAATTAAATTATATTATTATTCGATAGAATTTAATTCGACTCCGTTCCTCCGAAAGCGTTAAGTCTTCCCCGACGTTTTATACGATTAAAATCAATCTTTGAACACTCCTGACACTAATAAGAAAAGATTATGAAATTTTCAGTTTGTAGGGCACAAACAAACAAAAGTTCATTTGTGTATAAGATATCGGAAATTGAATTAACCACGTATCTTTTGATTTTAACGCAAATTGCACGAACAGATAGGCAGACATTTGTAATTATTTTAGTATTTAATTAATTATTGTATCCTGATTCGTCCCAATTACAATCCAGTCTACAGCCTAAATTAATTCAAGAAAACGTGCCCTGAATTATTTGTAATTTAATTTGAATCTATTTCGAACCAAATAACGTTAATATCTTTGTTATCCGTAATTTGTGTCTTGTAGATTCTAAACACGAGACCAGATTACAGTAAACAAACTCGCTTCACACAAACTAACTAAATCATATTTAGCATTTTACAAATATTATTCGAGCTATTTTAGTACTAAGGAAATGTTAAGCGCGCTTAGAGCAAAATTTTTGACTTTGGAATTCAGAATGAGAAAATTTAAAAATACGAACAATGTTAATTATTTTAATCCCCAGTTTTTGTGAATAACCTATTTATTTGATGGACAATTAGCATTATTTAAATTTTTGTTTACAAGTTAATGGATTCTTTTTAACCGTCGTTTCTCGCCCGTTCAAGAGTTTGATTATATTTTAAGCACAAACGGTCATGGTGAATTCAACTGTATTTATTAGTAATTTTTGGAATAGATATATCTTCATTTTGTCTAAATCTTGTGTTGTGCGTGTGATCGAACTTTTGTTTATATATGGAATCCGAAAATAGATTTTGGCATACAATCTAAACCATAATATCCTACGAACAGGTAATATATTAACTGATTCAATTAATATTTGATATCTTTTCCTTGTGCATAAATACTTTTGCTTACCAAAAGCTTAGTCATAGAGTTCTGGATTGTTTGAATATAACCTATATCTGTCTTGCACGTTGTTCCGTATCTGATTCCGCTAGTGGCAAATAGATTTTTAACGCACTTATAGGCATGAAATATTTAATTTTGTAAATTAGCTCCGCAATAGCTCGTAGACCCTTACAAATATTACTTATGCGAATATCCCATTTAATGTGCGTGTCTACAGTTAATATCAAAATATACATACGTTTGTATCAGTTCAATGGTTCCACATTTACAGGGCTGTGTAAAATTGTGTATACACCCATATATATACATTATAATATACCTGTACAAGCTGTTGAAAGAATACAAAAAAAATCTTACATTTTATAGATTTTAAAATGGGTATTCCAGCAATTATGTTGAACTATAAAACTCTGTTAAATTAAATGAATATCCTCAAATTGTTAGACAGAAGAATTTTCACTGACTTATAAAATTCTAAATGATTTAGTTGATACTCCGGTATTGTTAGAATTGATAAGCTTTCAGATTCCACAACATAATACTAGAAGTCAGGATTTATTTGAGTTGCGAAAATCTGGGACTAACTACCAAATGTATTCCTCTCTGCCCAGAATACTAATGGAGGGAAACAATTATACCAAGTCAGTGGACATCTTCAATCTATCTTTAAACAAATATAAAATTTTGTTAATGAAGCAATTCAGTTATGTACAATAAATAATGTATATTTATAAATATGCTCATGTAAAAGCCCCGAAAAAGGGCCTTAATAAATAAATAAACAAATAAATGTATGTGATTTTATTATAGGCGATATGGTATATTTGGCATGTGCAGATCGTGTATGCATTAATTTAGTTTTTTTGGAATTTATTATAAGGCCCGCATCATATGATCACTTCTGTGAGAAAAGAAAAGTAAGAGAAAAAATCGTGCTGCATGAGTTTTATTCCAATTGATAATTCTTCATGCGATATGACTACCGCCATATCATCAGCATAATTTAAAAATGCGCTATTTATTTACTAAGATATTATTTTCAATTACTAATTAACCAACCGTCTCCGCACGGGAGGATGGACCGCCAATCTACTCGGTCTTAGCACACAATCCTTGCCTCATTCATATTCATAGATTACCTAATACAAACTCTTCTATTATTCTGACTCTTGACATTTCCAATTACAATTATCTGTTTCTAATAAAAATCAAATGTGACGGGGATTTAACAATATAAGGACCGGATGGTGGCTGAGTTGACATCGCGTTTGGGTCCCACACAGGCGTTGTGTGTTTTATTCTTCGGCTGGCTAAGTCCTCCATCACAACACAAGCAACATTTTCCGCTTAGTGTGGTGGTAATAGGAGATTTTAAAATATTATCAGGTTATCCGTAACCCGGGAATATTTGTCTTTCTTTAAAAAAAAGGATTTCACACTGTGTTTTATGTTTTACTAGCTGGAATCCCGGTATTGCTCGGGTTTTACGTAGAGTTTTTCCAAATCTGATATGTAAAATAGCGGTAATTTTCCTCTTAGTTCACCAAGAAGTATCGAAATTATGCTTTAAGTGGTGGGGGTTTTGCGAGATCTCACGTAAATAGTTACCGTCCTCCTATTTTTAGGGTCAATATATATAAGTAATATTAATAATATATTATATATATATATATAAGTATTGTTATAAAACCGGGACCCCGTGAATCCCGGACTTTTGTCGGCACCGTAATCCCGGTGCTGCGCTTGTCTTAATCCTGGCATGGTGGGATTTTTATTGGTTTCACGACCATTGGAATACCTATTTTTACTGGCAGAATCTCCTTTATTGCAAAAAATCCTAATGAATTATGAACTATTCTAATAAAGATAATAAAATAGGGATTTTATATATAGATATTTTATATATTAGAGTTATTACTCTCAGTAACGCTGTGATGAAATACTAATTTTCGGAATCGCATTGTGCTATAAATATTTTTAGATATGTTTAGTGACCACATCTGATTCATTGACAACATTTTATTCAGTCTCACAACGTAACCCAATAAATTAAGGATGCCATAGTCCGTCTGGTTCCAGACAATAGGGAGCAGTTTAAACTCAAGTGTAGTAATTAAATAAAGAAAATAAATTCTCACGTTTGAATAATTTTTTTTAAAAGTTACCAATTTGGTTTCCATCGATACGGAACTAATTGGGAAATTCACTTTTAAAATAAAGTTAGAGGTTTTTTTCCCATCTTGTTAGGCTTTATCGAAAGACTTTGTGCCCTGCAAATGAATCTGTCAATCAAATTAATTTAAGCTTTTCTTTCATATTGCTCAAAGCGAGCTCTCTAGAAAGTTATGTATTATGCTACAATTTTCGAAAGAGTGGGTAAATTCTATTGAAATTACAAACAATGCCAGTTGGATTTTCTGTTCAAACCGCAGACTAAGGAAAAAAAATCTTCTTAGTTAAAGCATTTATTTGTTTCTACAGATAATAGAAACAAATTATCAATTGTTTTTGTGTTCAATTCGTAGAAAACTTTTGAATTTTTTTTATGTAAAACCATCTTAATAATCTTTGTATTAAGTTCTGCAAGTATTTTTTTTATTATTGTGACAGCTGTTTCGATGTTCGAGTCTAATTTCAAACAGTGGTTCTGTCTTAGGCCACGACTTATTTATATGATTTTGTTTAACCCCCGCCCAATTAAATTATTTATGATGTCTAAAATGATTTATTACCGGTTAGAAAGTAATTGTGACAATAGATTCTCTATTCTGTGGGGTTCTTTGAAATCTCATTAAATGGTTGTGTTTCTAATTGTTTAATAATGATGTGACTGCTTTTAGCTTTTAAACGTATTAAATTGTTTAGGTCGAGAAGTGGGGAATAAATATATTTCGTTACATTATTAATTAGTGTCATATTAGTTGTTAGTTTATTGATTTCCAATTGTTCAAGTAAATTTAATTTAAGACCCTTTATTTCTATATGTAAGGCTCGTTGTTGTCAAGCGGAACGTGATTATTCGTCAAAAGATGCTCTGCGAATTTCGAAAATGTTTTTGTTATTATTACATCAGCAAAAGAAAACGAAAAATTTGCGGTTGATAACGGATATGAGGCAAATTTCCTTACTAAAAGGTACCTAGAATTCCTTTTTGACTCATCATTCGATCTCTGTCTTGAAATCTGAACTCATTTTGAAATCGGTAACAGATATTTAAATAATATTTTTCACTTTCTCACTGTAATGTACTTACTACAGTACGTAATACCTATCATATTATTAAATACTTATAAATAGCTACAATAATTTACTGTGCACTCCTCTTCCAAACACTAGCTAACGATTCTATGGAAGAGTAGTATTCAAATCTCTTAATATGTAAAAACCCATCATCTTTCCTTTATTCATTTATTGAAACGATTCCTAAAAAAGTCTTGAAGGGTGAAAAATGTATAAGTTTCAAAGCACTTTAATATTTTTTATAGATAATTACTTTGAGAGCGGAAAATAATTGTGTGAACCTAAAAATTCCAGAGAAAACTGTATAAATTTCAATGCGCCAGAACTCATCGCTCTAGTGATTTTTTATTGTTTCAGATTAACAAAAATCTGTTAAAATAAAATCGACTTCGTAAAGCGTCCTGCGAAGTGATTTTTATTAATAAATTACTGAGTCTCAAACATTTTGTAACCATTACAAATTGATACTGCCGCGTGGGTTGAATTTTAATGCTAGGCTTCTTTATGATGTAAATTCTGTCATTCTAATTGGGCACTAAAGGTCAAAACTTGTGCCAGACAAATCAATATCCAGAAATGACCTGCCGCATGCCAGTACAAATAATAATAGTCAGTCCAACACTATACCTATAACCATATTATTATATATTGACCTATAGGTGGTCCATTCGATATATTATGAACTACAAATAGCAATGGGTAGGGCGGAGCAGACGCATTCAGTGCATAATATTTTGTGCAGTATTCAAATGATAATCTCGTATTAGAGCTGTCGATCTCGAAAACCGGGATGCAGTGAATCCCGGACTTTTGTCGGCACCGTAATCCCGGTGCTGCGCTTGTCTTAATCCCGGGATGGTGGGATTTTTATTGGTTTCACGACCTTTGGAATACCTTTTTTTACTGACAGAATTTCCTTTGTTGCACAAAATTCTAATGAATTATGAACTATTCTAATGAGAACAAGAAAATAGGGATATATAAAAATTTTATTAAACCATTCTTAAAAGTAAGGATAGTTTTACTGAAACCTGAATAAAATTTAGTAATTTGGATTGCGTATTTGGGTGTTTTAACAAACTCAACTCAATGGTTGCTGACATTTTGAAATCAGTCGAAGAAAATGTGTTTAAATTAGACATTGAAATCTTTCAGTAAGTCGATATAAATTTGTCTCTCCAAGAAAATTTAGACGAAGCGTTAAGTTAGTACAACTTCTGTTTTTGAATAATGATTTTAATAACATTTAAATTCCCGGTGCCATCACCGGGATCCCGGAGTTGAAAGATGCTAGCATTGTAATCCCTGTTCTGAAAAATTCCCGGTATTGATAGCCCTACTTCATACTGTTCGCTACACAATAACTGATAATGTGATATAATTTACATAGTTCAAAGCGGTTTGATGATTCCCTTAGCAGGTGATACCAGTCCAGTATAAAATAATCAACTGGAAAAATGTTAAATGCGCATAACGTAATGTGTATAGTATAAGGAGTGTGGGGGTTCATTCAACACTTTGTTTTGGATTTAAAATTACTTAAATAAATTAAGAATCACAATTCTGCCTTTAAATCCGATTCACTAACTCTAAAACTTGAATTTGCTTTGATTGTCACGGATCTGTGCTAGTATCTAAAAAATCCTTAAAATCATTCTGGCACGTGCTGTTATGTCCTGTATGTAATATGACATAATCATTTCCCTACCGTTATTCCGAAGTTAAAAATCAGATTTTCAGGTGTGTTTTGTTAATTACATATATCCTGGGTGTATCATCACAAACCTCAGTCATCACTCACTCGAACAAAGCTATCAGAAAAGTGGGAAAACCTGGAAATTTTATTTAAAGCAAACAAGGGGAAGTTTTACACCCTTTCACAAACTCACATTAAAAAAAAACCTTGATTTGGGTGATAAATTACGATTTTATATTGTGAGGATGGCGGGAGGGGAAGAGGACGGTGATGGGATTAGCAAGGTTAAGTTAGGAGGTGGCTGGGTTCAAATTAGGGTTAGATTAGGTTAGGTTGTAGATAGGTTAGGTTAGGTAAGGTTGTTGCTACGTTAGGTTAGGTTTATTGAAGTGGAAGTGAAAGGGATCCCCGAATAAGAAGCTGAAGGGGGTGCGGAGAGAATGGAGATGGGGATGATTGGAAACACCCCATTCTTCAGATATAGTCAATAAACACAGTTAAACTATTTGATTTTGTGTCGCTCTTTTCGCTTTAGAGTGAAAGGCACGATTTGTACAGGTTGTTTTATATATTTCAAAGTTAAAATTTCACGTTCTGTAGAGGTTATATTTAAGTTCTGTTATTATACCATTATTGATCAGTTTTTCATCTGAAATAATAACGGACCTTGAATAGTACTTGAAAAATAACTTTGAAATTAGATGAATTGTTCATATTATGTGAAGCAGACCGTCATTAATACCTGAATCATACCTGCCGAGTGCTCTGCCAAGTAATGCATTCGGCCAAGTGCTCGGCTGATGTGATCAGTATAGTCAGTATAGATTCGGGCGAAATAATAGTAATAATAATTGGATAATTTGTAGAGCGCCGTTTTTGTGAAAAATCACCTCAAGGGCACTGTACAATTTATTTCCTAGGATCTACATTTGTTATTTAGAAAAGATACCAAAACATACTTACCTGGCAAGTCACTTCCGACAAACACACTTATATTAAAAAGTTTATGCTTATAAAAGATAAAACTGCACGCAGAGGACACTATATCAAAAAAACACTGGTCATCGCATGACCTTAAGTCTGCTATAGTTTTTATTTTAATTTAACTGTATTTTAACTGTCTTAAAAAGCCTACAAATTGTTAGTTGTTATCATTTTTATTTATTTATTTTTAATTATTATTTTTATTTATTTTTAGTATTTTTTTTTTTTAACATTTTGTTAATTTAAATTGCCGTCGATTGGGAAAGTGGAGGTTTCTGAAATTATGGATATGACTGTCTGAAAAGGTGCGTTTTAAGTTTAGACCTAAATTCTGTCGAGTCTGCGATCATTCTCAAATCATGTGGCAGTCCATTCCAGGCTTTAGGTCCTGACACGGCGAAAGCACGCTCACCGAACTTAGTATCTGGTGTGCGCTTTGGTTCCTTCAACCTTCCGATAGCTGATGACGTTGCTGACCTAAGGGTTGACTTTCGGGAATTGGAATCTTCTGGAATACACAATTCTGATAAATAAGCCGGAGCCATTCCGTTAAGTGACTTAAATACCATCCAGCATACCTTGAACTGGATTCTTTCAGGACATTTGAACAGTGGATAGAGGCAAGGCCCAATCGGTCGAGTAAGTACCCCTTCCACCTGGACCTCAACTCGGTGCTTCACTCGCTCTTTACTCGGTCAGTGCGATCAGCAGAGTCAGTCAGTGAAAGAAAAAAAATATTTGAAAAAAAATAATTTTTGAGGGGTGTGACGTTTGTTGTTGTAAAACTCTCGTAATTTTTCTCTTTTCCTCCGTCGCGAAACCACGCTAACGGCACTTTAAACTAAACTCAATGAACTGACTCGCCCACTCCTCTTCTAGGTATGATAACCTCTACTCTCCAATAAGTTGGTGGGCCGAGTAACAAAGCGAGTTACTCGACCGAGCACTCGGTAGTTGTAATTCGGAATTAGTGAAATACCATCATTCGGAAAATAAACCTTGATTGAAATGATTTAGCCATGTACGAGTATAATATTGAAGAAAACTCCTCTGTGCTTCTGTAAAATTCTATTCTTCTACGAATTTCATTATTCTTTTCAATCTTCAATCTTCAAATACCTTTCCTGTATCTCTTAAAATCCTTCTCCATTTTTTCACAATATGTTTTTTCGACAACTCCCCCAATTTTTACACTTTTTATTCTACGTTATCATGGGACCAGAACACAGTGCACACTTACGGCAAAACTATGGGGAATAAAAATATTAAATATCCTTTCAGTCAAAAAACATACTAAGACTTCCCTTTGCACGTATGTACCTTTATGAATAAAGTTGAATTCCTTGAGCGGATTTTTGTATATTTTCATGTGAAAAAGAATCCCAGATTAATGTAGGTACATATATTTTACCATCATATTTTCAGCACATCTTAAATAAATAATTTCTAGGTACACATTTTACATTTATTTCGGCTTTCCAGTGAGTTTCATAAATATTTTTCTTATTGCGCTAAAGTTCCATTCCCGGCCATGAAAAATGTTTCTTCAACTTTAAAATGGAATAAAAAAGCAGACAATACGCCATATTGTTAATCCATTGATACTATTATTTACAGATATTTTACGTATCACCCTGGTGAAAGACTACCATTCAGAATCAAAACTACGTTTGAAATGTCTTTTGCCGTGTTCAGTGACCAGATCTGTTTTTTTTTAGTACCTACTTACAAATTTTTTATTTCACAGAAAATTTTGGATTTGATTACTTAAATAAGATAAAATGAGAAGCGTAAATTTAGCTACTATAGATCCACTGTTTACAAAACTACTAAATATACACACTAAATGCCTAAGGTATAACGAAGAATATATACCTACCTAATTCAGTCGGCTAAGAGCACTGAAATACGGGTAAAGTCGGGTAGTAAACCTAACCTATAAATATATGTGGACGTACGCTACACGATAGAAGGTTTAAATTTCAATTTAATAACCTATTTATTTCTACTCTAAGCGCTATCAGGGTCATTATATTTTGATCAATACGTCATAAATAATACCAACACGCCTGATACTTGAAACCTAAACCTTTGGTCAAGTTCAAACAGTTCAAATAAACATACACTAGTTATATTACTGAACAACTTTTTTCTGTATTGCTTAATTTAGATCGCACGTTTACAAACTTTTATTTTTACGTTGAACGATCGCAAAAGCATGTCATCATGTTTGATTAAAGAATTGGGCTTACTACCGTTGATGGCGCTTCGAAGTTCCTACCGGCTGCGCCAATTGTTATGTCTCTGCTTTACTTGTAGATTTCTGTGTTGGGAACTATTTGATAAAGTAAAAGGTTCTTTTACTATAATTGTGTTTATTTACGTAACAATTAATAAGTCTGGATTTAGCTACACTGTTCATTACCCGAGGGTTGGTAATTCTCTGTTTCTAGAAGCTTGTTGTCTGTCAATAATATCCCACAGGCAATTGCTACACTCTAGCAACATCTGCCGGACTTTGGAGTAAGCTTTATGACTAGTGCCATCTATCGCTTGAATTCCCAATTTATTACCATAAATCACAGTTTAGTTTAACAGATCTGAATGACAGGTATTTCCCAACCATGCTCTTCCTCCTTTAATTAATATTTACTCATCTCCTTGAACTAATTTAAGGAATCGGATAGGTAAAGCGTGTCTGATATCGGCAAAGAGGGAGATCAATGAATGTCAGGTGCAATTTGATGGAAGCACCCTCCCCAGTAAGGATTCATTAAAATGCTGTGAGTAAGTATATCAGACCGAAATTTGGAGGCCACCTCTATTGGAGGGCGGTCTATTATTAACAGACCGATTGCCATCGTTAATGCGCGGACGCAATGTGGGCATTCTAAGTCTGTTCTACAGATATTTCGGTGGAACCTGATCTAAGGAGCTAGTCGCATTGATCCGCGGTACACCGGTGCACGTGCGTGAAAATTGACGTACACTATCGGAACACCCATTCACAGTTGATGTTGGCATCATGTAAACGGGCCGCTTCTTCTGTTTTCCTCCTTCATATAATCCGGGCCTCTTCAAGACCCGCATTGATCAATCCCTTCTTACAGCCCCTACCTTAACCCGCCTCATAACGCTGTCCAACCGGGTGGCGTCATAGCTCCCCTGCCTTTACGTTTTCCAGGCGGGGGCGCTCTTGTAAGTTTCACATAAAAAGGTGTGTTTTTAACACTGAAACCTAGACACCAAAACTTGCATTAACAATCCCTAAAAACATTTCATAAAATATTATAGGCATTCATTCTATTCTATACCAATGTGTAAAAAAATGTGACATAAAACCTTCTTGTTTTCTAGGCCCCAATAGCAAAATTCAAATCAAAAAACGTTCCAAACTATTTCGACAAACTTTTTTGAAAATCTTGATACTATCGGTGATCACAAATACATTCAAACATGATTTATTTGTACACTCGTTGCTCGTTTTTCTCTAAAGGCTAATTCTCAGTGACGTTTTGCAGGGACAGTACTGTAGGAAGCGTATACATTTGCACCAATAAGTGTTTATTGATGGGTTTCAAAAAATACTATGCGTCCCCATAATAATTCTAAAAATCCTAGCGTTCGTTAAAAGTTTGGGAAATTGTCGCGGTTTCGTCCACACAACGCCCGCACAAGTTACTGAGCAGCTCCCAACTAGCAATTAAACAAGTTAACCCTCGAAAGCGATTTTGGGAGATATTTCTCTCTGCCTGATACGGACTCATGCTATTTCATTTTGTACTATGGTGGGAAATATAAGTAAATTAATACAAATCTCACTGATGTAGGTACTCCACACTGTCAGACAGGGACAGGTAGTTGGAAAAAGGGCTGCGTGGGGAAATGCAGGAACACATATTAAGGGGAGATGTTTACAGTTGCGTCAACGGTCACAATTGATTTCATACACTAACTTTCTTTTACCCGTTTTTTTTCATTACTATTTATTTGCTTGTTGGGAGAGGCTCACGTGTGTTATGCGGCCTGTCCGGAGAAAACTAATCTTATACAAGCAATCGTTTGCCTGTATGAGGGAGGCGTTACATGTGTTAGAATAGAACGGTGACTTGATGATGGTTGGGATCTGCTTGGTGCGTTGTGCGGGCGTCATGTTGTCGAAAACATTCAAGTAATGTGTAAGAAAATGTTGTAATTTTATCCCACTCCAAACAAATACTAAATTATTCAACAAATCTACGAAAGCTAAAATAGGTCTATTGTGATTATAATCGAGTTATTTGGAATTGGGTCAATAACTGTAATAATTTAGTTTTGGTGGGGGTCAGAAATGGCAAAACGAAACCGATGAATTATTTAAAATTTAGTGCCTACCGACTTACTTACCACTGAAGAGACAAACGATAGAAATGTGTTGTGAGTATCTTACTTTGGAAAAAACTTACCCAATGAATTTGCGTTAATTTAGTACCTACTCGTTATCGGTATAGACCAGAATTTTCTGTCTTACATAATATATTCCTCCATCTAAAAATTAAAATGAAATTCTTCGTAACACTGGCATCATTGCTTCCAAGTTCAAATATTTCAATATCATTGGCAATTACGAGATCAGTGGATGAAATATTCGAGGTTAAATTTAATATTACTTTGAAAACGATATTATCCAGATACTTCTAATATAAATTATTGGCCTTGATATAAAAGAAAACTTGTATATGTTAAAATAGAATTATTTTACTAAGAGGTGATTTTAAACATCAAATTAAGACATTAGAACATGTTTTATGTTTTGAATAAATTGTCATGATAAGACAAAATCGGTATCCATGACATATATTTATTTTATATTACAGAAACAAACAGTATATTGGTCACAGTGATAAAACAAAACAAACAGATATTAAATATTTCAAGGTTGGTATATACGTTTCCTTGTAATGTCTTATATGTGGTATGTATATTTTGTAATTATCGGGTGACATGTGTAGTGTATAGGTGTGTGTGTATGTGTGACTGTATATGTATATATACGCGCATTGGACAGGTTATATTATTGACATGATGCTACTTTTAAATTTGGGCAGTGAATCATAAAAAAAATCAATGTTAGAGTTTCGACAAATTTTACTGAACTGGCTGTACCCCACCACGCATCGCTGTTGCTCAGTCTGTCTGTGCAGATAGATAAACAATAGCGCGTATTTCGTTTGTCCAAAAGATGGCGCTGTTTTAAAAGAAAACAAGTTTTTACCAATATAATAAAAAACCAACGCGTATTTATATATAGATTTTTATAGCGCCCCTGAGAAGATTTCTCCCAAAAACGGCGCTATGCAAATTATCCAAATATTTTAGTGCCAGGAGAAAGATTCCTGTTCTTACTTAAGGATGACGAATTATCTTTAACCTTAAAATTATTAACGAATCTTCCGTTAACTACGATTCCAGTTCTCTTGGATGACGGCGAAAAATTCGTTAATTTTAAGGTTAGGTTAGGTTGCAATTCCTTATGATTAAGTAGAACCAGAATTTTCCCTAAGGAATCTATTTCATCACCAGTGTTGGGGGATGTTGTGTGTTGGAAGAAAGGATGAATAAATGTTGAGGATGGGGAGGATCGATAGTTTACCACCAAATCATTTATAATTTATACTTTCTTGACATTGCAATTATTTCTAAATCGATATATTGCTATCTTACCGTCTTGGAAAATAATATTTACCTTATCGAGGTGACGCGATCCAAATAGGACATTTTTTATGTGAAACCCATACAAGAGTCCCAATTGGTCGAAGCCTGTGTGCCTCACCGATTGAGGTATTTTGTGATGCTGAAGGAAGTGGAGAGGGTAGGAGATGGGTAAGAGGAAGGTTGGGAAGAATCTGACTATTCAGATTTGGTCACTAAACACGGCTAAAGCTATTTCAAGCAAAATTATTAATAACAAGAACATTAAATTGATGCATTCTACAAAAAATATTATTGGTTGCTGTACGAAGTAAAATATTCAAACTGTTCTAAAATTAAATTAGAAATGTTCGTGGCAAATACATAAACCAGACATAAAAAAGGGAACCATGTAGGTACTTATCATAGTTATGACAACACTGGATAATTCCACTAGACTGTATCCTTGTTTCAACATCAAAAGATTTTAATTTTCTCCATCATGGCACAGGCGACATTTTCTGCTTATTATTATTACCAGGCTTAGCCAAAAAGGTTCCACCGAAGCCAGAGTCAAGTTAGCCTCAGAAGTTGGGCGTACAGGTACTTATCATAGTTATGGCAATACTGGATTATTCCACTAGACGGTATCCTTGTTGCAACATCAAAAGATTTTAATTTTCTCCATCGTGGCACAGGCGACATTTTCTGCTTATAATTATTACCAGGCTCAGCTCAGGATGGAGGTTCCATCGAAGCCAGAGTCAAGTTAGCCTCTCAGAAGTTGGGTGTACTGTACACAACTGCCGACCCTGTGTAAATCGTAAGTGAGCCCATTATTGAATTTCGCAGCCATCTCTGGTCTCCAAGTCTAGCCCCAAAATACCAGAAAGAAACCCTGGATTATGTGCAGAAACGGGCGGTCCGTTTGAGAGATTCCCCATATCTCGACAAGCGGAGTGCAATCTTTAGAGTTTCGGAGTCCGGTAGGTATGCTTTCCTTGTTCTACTGTTCTACTGGTATTACAATGGAAGATCATTGATCCCTTTGGCACCGGTGCATAATTGGGAAAAACGCCAAACGCGCGTCCAACTTGTGTACACTGTTGACATTTGTCACATGAGAACGGGTCGCTTCTACGACTCGTTCTTAAGTTCAATAGCTAGCCTGTGGTACGATTTTCCATCCTCTGTGTTTCCTTCCCTCCTACAATATGGGTCTCTTCAAGACCCATGTTCACTCCTTTGTCTCCTAAAAAGACCCTCCCCACAGCATCCCCATAGATGACATAGGCCCTGAGGAAAATATTTCCAAGTTAATATCCTTTTGTGTGGAGTTAACGTAAAAAAATATTACCAATTGTTAATGACGAAATTTTGTTTAACTTTCCGAACGATAAAAATCAACATTTGCCCAAAATTAAAACATTTTTTTTTATGTGTTCAAATATTTCAGGATGATAAAAATCGACAGAATTTATTGGTTTGGCCTTAGGCGTATAAATTTGTAACTCGCGGCGTTTAAGTAACTTTTATTGAGAAAATACAGGTTTGGAAAATACAAATAGGTCTGCGACACAACCAACTGCAAAGTTAAAGATGTCACGCTGTTCGTATAACACCCTCTGCGGCCCGCAAACAAATCTAAAATTCACAAATGGACCTCCGACTATAAAGGTTGATCATCACTGCTTTTTAGGTATATATTTAATAATAGTGGTCCTAATATTGAGCCTTGGAGTACTCTTGATAAAATACTATTGACTTACCTACATATTATACTGCCTAAAAACAAAAGTCTTACTACAGTTTCGTATTATTACTTTATTGCCCTCTGCTATCGGAGGGTAGTTATCATCAGGGCAATCTTCATCATGTAGGCTGTAACCCGGAATAACTCTGCCGAACTAACAATAAATTTTATAAGAGACGTTAATTAGTTTCTGTTATTGGAAAAATAACATTAATCTTTGGACATAAACAACTTACAAACGACTCAAACTAAGACAATAACTTGGTCTGACCAGTGACAAACTTTCCACATCCAGTGAAACGATAATGATCATTCGCAAGCAATATAACTTGATAAGTTATAGCCAACTTTGAAAGTTTCTAAGTTACCAAGTAATCAGACACACTCAAGTATCAACCCTACGAAGATAATTAATTGCTTACGACTACAAGTAATAACGTTAATTATAAGTAATTGGAAAAAAAATACAATCATTATTTTGGAAATTAATGCAATTTGGTGTAACATCTTTTTTGAAGTTCCATTTTGTTGTAATTTTTTTAATGTACATATTAGAAAGTCAAACCTGTAGTTTCTTTTAAAAATAAAAGTTCTCATTAAACCTACGTAGTTTTCGCATTATTTGTTGGTTTTGAAATCAATGCTAAAATCATTTTTATAATCATTCTAGTTGCAAAAAAGATATTGTTTAAAAATTTCAGAAACAACTTTTGCAGTAATTATTTATCTTCAAATCTTCCTCTAGCGTCCTTGTTAATTCCATTTTTATTTTTTAATTTATTTTATCTATAATGAACAACAGATGGAGGAAAAAGAAAATACAAATTACAAAGAATAAATACCAACCGTCCTATAAGGTTAAAGAACTATATATATAAAATAAACAGTAAGTACCTGTGTAAAATAACAACAATAAAAAAACAAGAGATGGTAATAAGTTTGATTCATGTGAAGTCAGGTGAAAACAAGAGATTCGAGAAATTTAGTAAAGTGCTGGTAACCAACACCGCTGCCATAGGTCACCCCATATGGTTCGCTACATTTGGTGACTTAGCAAGGTGGTCCGGGTTCATGGGGTGAGGTTTATTATTTCAGATCTTGGTGGTAGATGCGTCTGCCCACCAGCTACGCGGTAAGCTAGACATGAAGAGGTAAGTTGAGGAGATCCTTTGACCTTTCCAACTATCTCGGACCATCGCCTTGTACCGCAGTGGGAGGTATGGATTTATATGTCCTTCACACTGATCCTTCCGATTCTTACCCACTTCTAATATCTTTTTCTTTCCCAGAAGTTTCCTTCCTTATCCTATCTTAAAAAAAAGATCCCATACACAGCACCACAGAGGGATAATTATTTGCCTCAGGGCCTCCCGTTAAATGAAATTAGAGCATGCAATAAAATAATTTAATTTTTTTAAATATTAAAGAAAGCCACCACGAAGGCTGTTGTAAAAAAACTAATTAAAAGTAGCATGAAAACACAGCGTGAAAAACAAAAATCTTTCGCTTTGTTTAGTCACAATAATTATTTTCCATCAACCAGCGTCAACACTTTCAGCTCCTTGTTACTGGAAACTCGTTAAAATTTAGAATTTCGCTTCACCAAAATGTAAATATGAGAATAAAAGTAAAATTAATTTAAATATTTCCATGCAAAATGAATATTTTAAAAGAAACAACTCGCTACTGGCGAGAAAACAAGAAATAATTAAATACAATAATTTTAAAATCTTTTCGGATCTTGATAAATGTAATGAATTAACTATTTAGGTAAACAAAATAAAATAAATTTCTATTAGGTATGAATTATTCATTTCTGCGACCTTTTTGAGTTCGTCTTACAGGGTTGAATCTTTTATATAACTTACAACACCCAATTTAACAAAAATCGAGGGTGTTGAAATATCAGAAGCCTTAGAGCGATTATTAGAATTTTAATAATAATAATAATAATAAATTCTTTATTCAATGCTGTATATGTATAGGATGCAAAATAATTCGATAGTTTAAAAGTCAAAAGTATCTCTAGTGCGTATGAGAGCATACCAAGAGCATACCAAGAGAATACCAAGAGCATACCAAGAGCATACCAAGAGCATACCAAGAGCACACAAAGAGCATACCAAGAGCATACTAAGAGCATACCAAGAGCATACCAAGAGCATACCAAGAGCATACCAAGAGCATACCAAGAGCATACCAAGAACATACCAAGAGCATACCAAGAGCATACCAAGAGCATACCAAGAGCATACCAAGAGCATACCAAGAGCATACCAAGAGCATACCAAGAGCATACCAAGAGCATACCAAGAGCATACCAAGAGCATACCAAGAGCATAAAATTATTGCTTTTAAGACACTTTCTTTAAAAAGTGGTGTGAATAGCATCTCTGCACTATTGTTACTTTTTGAAAACGTTTTTTGTTAGTCACTGGACAAAATTAATGTATTTTTGATCAGCTTTCTTTTTAGAGCACCTTAAGATCTACACGACGACGCACGAATAATTTAAGTAATTCTTTCCGTTGCTGAGTTATGACTGATTCTTTGGCCGCGCAGAGTGAATTTCAGCGCTTTTGCCTGACCCCCATCCCAGCTCTATGATATAAGTGCAGTAAATGTAACGGACAATGGTTTATTTTTTAATATACACGATTTTCCAATAAGAGGTGTTATTTTGAATAGCCCGCTATTTCGGTAGATGTTACTTTTGAAGGTGTCATTTTTTGACATTTGAAAAGTAAAAACTACGCCATTAATAAAAATGGAACGATACACGCTTCAACAACGCATTGAAATTATTAAAATTCACTTGAGTGAATCAAATGCAAATGATCTTGAGTGATGAGGCCCATTTCCACTTCGGTGGCTTCGTCAACAAGCAAAATTGTCGCATCTGGGGCTCAGAAAACCGAAGAGTTATTGTTGAAAAGCCTCTTTATCCTCAACATGTGACTGTTTGCTACGGTTTATGGTCCGGCGGAGTCATTGGACCTTACTTTTTCAAAAATGAGGCTGGAGCAACAGTTACGGTGAACGGATTGCGCTATCGAGAGATGATTAATGATTTTTTATGGCCGGAATTAGATGGTATTGATCTGGACAACGTTTAATTTCAACAAGACGGCGCTACATACCACACAAGCAACGAAACCATTGATCTTTTACGATTGAATATCAAAATAACACCTCTTATTGGAAAACCCTATACATGCTACTTGTCGCCACAACCCTTGGACTATGAGATATATTTAAATATTTGACTTTGGAGGGGACCACATGAGTATTTTTTTTTTCCAAACAAATAAATTAAAATATCTAAGGCGTCTAGATGAAATATTCGACAAGTCTTTTCCCGATTCGAGGAAGCCCGAGTACTTGTTTCTCTATTCTCGTAAGCGCAGTTTTGCTTGTATTATTTTTGGTAGTGTAGGGTGAGCTAGTTTGCGGCCTCGGTACCGATAACCGACATGAAACTGTCAACGCTATGTTGGAACGGCAAAGCGAGACAAGACGAACGGGCATTACGTCTTGACCCTTGGGCCAGATATTGAGCGTTTTATTTCCACGTTCGCGTGTTTGTGAAGACTTTTCTTACTTATTGCGTGTGGCTACTTCTAAAGTTGTTTTAGGGAATATTTCAGTGATAATCTTTCAAAATAGATGCCCGTTTCTCCATCGTTGTGCTTTTAAGTGTGTAATGTATTATAATAAGTTGGGTATTCAAGCGATAGATGGCACTAGTCAGAAAGTTCAAAATCCAGAGAAGGACAGATGTCGCTAGAGTGTAGCAATTGCCTGTGGGGTATCCTTGTCAGACTTCAAGCTTCTAGAAACAGAGAATTACCAACCCTCGGGTAATGAACAGTGTAGCTAAATCCAGACTTATATTTAAATTCTGCATTAATGCAACTTAAATACACGCAATTATTGTAAAGAACCTTTTACTTAATAAAAATGACACGATACACGCTTCAACAACGGATTGAAATTATTAAAATTCACGTGAATCAAATGCAAATCATCTTGAGTGATGACGCCCATTTCCACCTCGGTGGCTTCGTCAATAAGCAAAATTGTCGCATCTGGGGCTCGGAAAACCCAAGAGTTATTGTTGAAAAGCCTCTCTATTCTCAACGTGTGACTGTTTGGTGCGGTTTATGGTCCAGCGGAGTCATTGAACCTTACTTTTTCGAAATGAGGCTGGAGCAACAGTTACGGTGAATGGATTGCGCTATTGAGAGATGACTAATGATTTTTTATGGCCGGAATTTGATGGTATTGATCTGGACAACGTTTACTTTCAAGAAGAGAGCACTACGTGCCACACAAGCAACGAAACCATTGATCTTTTACGGGAAAAGTTTCTTTGAATATCAAAATAACACCTCTTATTGGAAAACCCTGTAGATGCGAATTTCGGTAAAAACTTATGTCACCAATTTACGAAACACCGTTTGACTCCCAGGCCCGAGACAGGCCGTTGAAATTGATTATCTGCTGAAGAAAGAATGTTGATATTTGAAAATATTTGTTCAGTTTCACCCGAAGTAAGAAAACATTACTTTGTTATTTCAGGCACACTGACACGCCGGTAATAAAATAATATCAGTTTACAACTTCTGGCCACCGATAATATGCGTTCACAAGAAAACACAGAAATTTTCTCGCGTTGTTGTGTAATATTTTTTTTATTTTTAACATAAACTTACATACTTTAAAATTGATTCACTGAGTGTACGGAGGCATCATAAGGATGCACTATTCCTGTATAAAGTAGTTAACAATAATATTCAATGCCCAGAGTTGCTAAACAAGATTCCATTCTATGTACCTGCGCGTCCAACACGCTCTTGTGTCCTGTTCAGGGTTGATCAAAGTAAAACGAACTCTAAGCAGAATTCTTGCCTGAACAGACTATGCAATAATTACAATAGCGTATTATCTAAGGTTGATATTTTCAGTTGCGAACTTACCAAATACAAGAGGTCCATAAAATAATTTTTTCTGATGGTTTGTGAATAATGTTTTTGTTTTTATTGTTTATATTTATATCTCTATAAATATTTGATTTATATCTACAACCTCTCTCCATGGCTATAAATGTATTGTTTTGTAAATTTTTCGTTTCATATAATATTTTGTTTTGTATATATTTTTTTAATTAATATTCCTTTCTCACAAATTTAAATTATGCTGTCTAAGTTAAAGTCACAAGGAGGTAATCCATAATTGGTTTTATTTTACTAAATAACACTTATCTACAAACTGATTAAATGTAAACTGTCTATTTCCCACAAATGAATAAATAAATGAATAAATGAATAAATGAATAAATGAATAAATGAATAAATGAATAAATGAATGAATGAATAAATGAATAAATGAATAAATGAATAAATGAATAAATGAATAAATGAATAAATGAATAAATGAATAAATGAATAAATAAGTAAATAAAAATCAAAAGGTACAGTTTTCATCTAATGTAACTCATCCTCCATAACTTTTACTCGTTTCGAACTCTAGTCCGGATTCATACATCATTTCCTAATTGCGCCGCAGCACGCATTTTTTCACGTCAAAATTTATACAATAGTGTGTGCCACAGTGAGTTCCTGACTCGTGGGATCTAATAATAAACCGCACATCGGTTAGTAAGCATCACACTATCGGCGTTTTGATGTAAAACAGTTACTTGTTGCTAATGTAACTAATTGCGTAAATATTATTCTTTCAGAATGGGGGTAAGTTCTTTCGTAGTAGATTTTACTCAATATTTGAAAGCATTTCAAATTTATGATGTTATATTACACCTGGTTATTAGGTAAGGAGTAAGATATATTGTCTATAGCTAAACAATGAAAGTTTTTTTTTCATAAATTAATTTTTTTTTTCGTGAGTTAAATTTATATTTGTTTATGTTTTATTGTAATTTAATTTACTCTGGTAATTCGCAATGAGCGTAATGCGTAATGAGTAAGATTAAGAAAGGGATGCTTAGATGGTTTGGGCATGTAGAGCGAATGAGCGAAGATAGAAGTGTAAGGAGGATATATGATACAAATTGCGAATGGTAGCAGAAGTCGGGGACGCCCGAGGAAGACATGGCACGATCAAGAGTCAGAATAATAAAAGAGTATGTATGAGACGATGTATGAATGTGAATGAGGCAAGGAGTGTGTGCCAAGACCGAGTTGTTTGGCGGTCCGTCCTCCCTACCTACCCCTGCGGGGAAATGGCGTGATGGTTAGTTAGTTAGTTAGTTGGTAATTCGAAAAATATCTACCTTGCGCCGTACATCAACGACTTTTGACTCTGGGTTATTTTTCAAAAGGGGAGTTTTATTTAATTTTTTTCTTAGTCATACATGCTTGTGCTGCAGGTTTTCAATTTTTATCAGAAATTCTGTTAATATGTGGCCATTAATTATTTTGCAGATTATAAATAAAGTATTGAAGTAAATAATTGGTTTAAATGACAAGATATTTAATTAATGCAACATGTCATTGACTTCGTATTTTCACTTTATTTTGTAGTACTGTGATATATTTCACATATATTTCTTTGGCTAAGAATAGAATGCTGCTACAGTAATAAACGAATAAATAATATAAAATTTGGTTAAAAAAAAAAACAAATTGTAATGTTTTGATATAAAATTTTCCTATTTTACAAAATATGTATGAAGGACTAATGTTGTTTGCTTTTGTTCTACAAAATGCAACCACTGTTTATGTTTTAATCGTTTATTATAAATTATATGTGTCTCTTAGTTTATTATACATATATATATTTTTTTATTCTTTTGTTTTCTTTTTTCAATCTTTAGTTGTACAAAATATGTATGCTAATTTATAAAAATTTTAAAACAAGAATTCTTCCTAGTTATAGAGTCTAAATATTTTCCAAATGTATTAATGTGTATATCCAGTTTAAATAATACAAAAAAAAGATCTGCTGCAATAACTCCACGAAATTTGTTTGTAAATATTAATATATAATTTCGCTACATTGCTTCGAAGTGTAAACTTGGAATTTACATAATCAAGTAACAGAGCGAGAAGAAAATAGAATTGGCCTAACAATATTGTCGGAGTATAGGTAGCCGAACGAGCCCACTGGCTAAACAGCCGTAATACGTCGACAAGAATAGGCAATACATGACAATATTGCACAACTTTGACGGCAATACTCAAATGAAAGACATTGCAGTTAAAACTTGTTCGATTACGAGCCCCATTAAGAAATATAGCTTGATTAAATAATACATTTTTACAGGCGGACAGAAGAGAACAAAATAAACGATCTTTTTTAGTTATTCAGCCGCCAAATTTTTTAAAACGTTTTGTTTCAAACATTTTTTTTTTGGTTTTTGTTATTTATAATGATATAAATATGAAAAAAAGTATTGTAGCACCTTACTGTTTTTCTTCTTTAGGTAAATACTGGATGATCTTTGCGTATCAATGATGGGTAGAGTATAATAATAGACCGTTGTAGAAGTTACTTGAAGGAAGGTTACTGGTAAAAAGACGAAAAAAAGCCGAAATACTCATTTGTACGTCATCATAATCATGCTATCACTTTCACACGCAAATGTCTCTTTCATATTATTTCATACATACGTGTATTACAATTATTTGAAAATTAATGCACATATTCTTATTTTAAACAATGAATATGACATAGTTTTATTGAAGCTGTTCTTTAACCAAATGATTCAAACAAAAAAAAGAATCATGTAATCAAATAGATTCGCTGTTTTTGTACGTACCCCAAAAAATACAAAAAACCATACAAAAAAACCGTGAGATCCGTGAAAAGGTTAGTGAAATGACTGAAGGTTTGAGCAGTATGTTGTGGAAATGACGCAATAAGTGAAATTTGAGAATAATTTGCGGAAGATTTATTATTTTCATGAAATGTGGCGTGTAATGTAAACATGTACCACACCCTTAGCGTATTTTATTAACCCTACCGCTACCAGGGCCGGATCAAGCATAGGCGGAGATGGAACGTGGAACTAGAGCGCTAAATCGTGATGGGTGCAAGGAAACGCTTTTAATTTTGCCTAAAATACGATATAAAAACATGGTCATTGTATCACAACCCGGCTGGGCCAGAAAAAGTTCAACGTTATGAGGGAGCCAGGCCACGAAAGGGGCTATGTGAAAGGATTTGTTAATTCCTTACTAAATGAAGGAGAAAGGACAGATGCTAGCAGCTCACACAAAAACGAGTGGTAGAAAACTCATTCGCATAAAACAGACATCACTAAAGTTTTTCACAGACTCACTGGTGCGCAGGAGATCAATGCTGTTAGTTACTTGGAGCATTCAAATGCATTATTATCTCAAGATAACAATCGGTTTATTGACAACGAAATGTAAATCAAACGAACTGGCGTCCTTTGAAAACAATCACCCAGATTGATGAAGTATTGGTGAACTCCAGACTAGAGGTGACAGAGCTGAATTTTAGAAATTTCTGCATCATTTATTGAATGTGAGATTTGGCAATTTTTCGTGAATTTAATCGCTAATGTTGAAGGTCAAAGCAATGATGAGTGAAATTCAGAATCAGTGCGTTAAGCAAGGGAATTAATTCTTTCGATCAGTTATATCCAATAGATTAACTATATCATGTCTACCGGATCATATAATATACATCGTATATTAGTTTTACTGAGAGACTGGCCACCACATGGTTTAAATCAACCAGCGTAGTAGCAGCGGTCGTCCAAATGGTTAAAATGTAATAAATCTTTAACCGTATTGCGTATGGCAACATCCTTCACGGTTAAAAAGGTGAATTATCTGTTTTCTTAAATACCTACCGCACGAGAGTCTGCCCGAAGTCAGGTGTATAAAGATATCATCACTAGGCCATTTATTACTCACGTCTTCAATTGAATCATGAATATCGCAACAGTTTTACGTGAATTTGATAATAAGTGTGGAGGGTGGAGAGAATATAAAAATGGGAAAGGTAATATAAAGTAGTTCATATTATTAGTTCAATATGACTTTACGAGCACCCGATACGTTGCAATATATATACATTTTATTATACCAAACTCCTGGTCACCGTGTGGGTTTGAATCAACCCACCTAGCAACGGCCGGCATCCAAATCGTTGGAAAATTTAATAAATGCTAAGCAGCGTTCATCGCAATAAAAATTCCGTTTGATTTTCTCCGAACGGTAAACATATGGTCCTATAAACGCGGATTTATAAACAGATGGCTTGGATGTGATTTTTTTTCTATTGATGCGGCTTCATTACATGGAATTACTCTTAAATCATTATTAATTAATCTAAAATAATACAGACAGTGAGTTCTTAATTAAAACAAGATTTTTTTAACCTAGCTTAGAGCTAAGGGAGAATTTTCAACATATTTTTTAAATTGTTCCACATGGTTACATCTTTGGGGATTTTGTGTATTTATGTATTTCAGGAAAGAGAGGATCGAACCAATGTCCTGAAGAGACACCCGTTGTATGAAGGAGGAAACACAGAAACCGACAAATCATTCCACTGCCTAGCTGTTGAATACAAGAACGAGTCGTAAAAGCGACCCGTTATCATGTGACGAATATCAATCGTGTGCAAATGGTGGGTACACCCACAATGCTATAATACTCTATCGGATTTTGACTGAATAAAAATTTATAAAAGACGGGCTAACTTAATAATTATTGGTTTCCGGTTTTAGACGGTTAAACCAACAAAAAAACAGAATTTAGAGGACACACATTTAGAGGATAGATATCACTTCTACATAAATTAAACACATTCTTCTCGACAATCATATCTGTCCCGATGATGGATACTATAAAGCTGTCCGAAACGTTAGCTTAAAAAAGAAGGAAGCGCAAGACATAATAACCCAATAAATAATCACGATAATTTTGACGGTATGTATTTCTAATTGACTTTTTTACATTTGTTCCAGGTATGTCAACTATCTTTATCAAACTCTCAGTCTACAAAGGCGAACCAAACAACACATTTTCCCCAGAAGATGAACAAGTAAGAACAATTTTCATGTTACTTACGAGTCCTCAATAAAAAAATGCTATGAAAATGACGACAAATGATGTTTAAGTACTTACAGATGTGAAGATAGTTTTGTCAAAATTAGAAAAAAAAATAACAGAATGTTCGAATTTTGTCATTACTCATTATTTAATAGGCCAAAATTTTTTTTTGGAGATTCAGGCTACAAAATGGAAGTTTTTGACTTTATTGTTTTTGTTCAGATATCAGAAGAGATAAGTTTTTGAATATCGTTCTGAGTTATTTCTTCTCAATTTCAAATTAATTAAGTCTTCTGAGATGGTCATTACAAGTTATTTAGCGACTATAAATTAAAATGTAGAATCTATAATATACGTATTATGTTAGGATTGAGGGAAGATAAGCTGCTTCATGTTTATTTTCCCTATTTATAGTTTATATCAATAATCGAATCTTGGAATCCTAATATCTTAACGAGAATTTGGTAGCCAGTGTTGCGAAAATTAGTTTCAAGTCAATAAGGCATCTTACGGCAAGCTGTATCATAAAGCAGAAAAGTTCAAGTTAATATTTATTATACAGCCATCTTAGTTTTAAAAAGCGTTTTTTTCTTTCCATGCCATGGCGACGTGTAGTGCAAACTTATCATTTCCTGAAAAAAACATGAAAAAGGCATTCCTGTTGGCTGACGTGTGTTTAATCAGAGAGCAGCTGTGCTGATGTAAATTTTAGAGTGTTGAAATACACAAAATGGAAAATCAAAAATTGGGTCTGGTTAAATGTATAACGACCTTCACAAATTGATATGTGTAAAATTGTGCCAGACATCGGAATTTCAAATGTAACATTCGTGAATGGTATGAACTATGAACGTGAGGTGAAATTATTATTTTTTTATAAAACGACGAAGGTTTTACGGATAGTCCCCGTGAGTAGGTACTCAAATCATAGGCCCATTGTGCTGTCTCCCATTTTACCACATTCATTTAACGGCAACCCGGTCCCGTTGATAAAGTTTACCACGGTTGTCCGTTAATTCGTTCAAATTTAAAAGTATGAATAATATAATGTAATTATATATACTATGTAGAGTTTTAAGAGCAGTTAATAACTCCCTGTGTTTTGTATCCAGTTTTTTTTTTACTTGAGATTTCGTCGTCGTAAGGAGCCAAGTCACAAAATAAAAACGGCGGACAAAGATTTTTCGGTGACAAAAATGTAACATTTTATTTGTTATAACTTTTCTTTGTTTTTGAAGACAGAACTTTGGACATAGATACATTGTAGTGTTAAATTTTTATTATTTGTTGAATAACTACAAAAAATAGTATTTTGTAAATTACGTGCGTCAATACCTCTTGATCACTGAATATTGAAAGGAACAGATGAAAGGATAGCACACTGGCGTGATACTCAAAAGAGTTAGGGCTCTTATGCCTGCATCTCTGACGGTTTTAAAATACTTTTGGGTTCTTAAAGCGAAGCTTTATGCTAAATCACTATTTTGATTCATCTTTATAACGAATTGGTGGTCAATACAAAAAAAATATGCTTTTGATAAATTGAAGGTTTTCCTGTCGTTTTGCTTGAGTAGAATACAAAAAAAAAACTCAGTAAAAAATATAAATGTAAACCATTAAAAAAATATTTTTTCAATAGAAGTGTATGAACGCGCAAAGGAATCAACTTTTAAAAATACAGTATTATAGCTAAGATTATCTGTGACAGTTTCACTTGATTAACTTTTTTGCTTTCTTATAAAATTATTTACAAAATAAATAATTCCATTTTTGTTCTTGAAATCGAACGTTTCTAGACTCCTTTGGCAAGCGATTTTAATGCCTATTACCTACAATATAAGGTATACCAAGAATATACACATTTTTGGCTTGTAGCTTCCTCTTAACTCATTGTCCCTAAATATGTGGCTTGGCTTCCTTGGCATCTACGGAGAATAAATTTTAATGTTATATTGATTTTGTGTCCCATAGTATAAGAACCTTTTTTTTATCGAAATGTTATATGTTGTAGTTGCTTTTTGGATATTTTTTAGACCCCGAGATCTAGTGTTTCTAATATCACGTCATGTTAGTTGTTAATTCGTGTGTTATTTAAGTGTGGATTATAGTTTTCAATAGAGTTTCAGTATAATTTCCATTTTGGGTTTTAATTAGTGAATTGATTATTGCCATTGGCAGAGATTCATATAATGAGGACACTGGTGATTGTTTTGAAAAAATAAATTGTTTTTAATTTTTTTATTATTTAAACAACCAATGTGTTCAGTTCAAGAATTTATAGATGAGTTCTTCTGATGTCCTTTTTAAAATCTACGATTGAACTCCCAAGTAGTACCGTATAGAACCGAATAAATTAATAACGAACCATTCCAATAATATTTTAAAATGTTCTACCGATGAGTTCAATCATTTTAATATTCGAAACGGAGATTTTTCATGGAAATTATTACTTACCTTCATTAGATATTGTATACATGGAACGAAAAAAAGCGTAAACATGAAACAAGCGATGAGTTTCTTCTAAAAACGCTGTTTTATTATTATTATTATTGCCGGATGTGAAAAATCGCAAATTCAATCTAGTCCAAGAATTTGTAGATTATTCTTACAAATAATATTATTTTAGCATACGATTCCGACAGCCGGTAGATAAAAGCCTTCTAATTAAGCGCGGCTTCTTGGCTCACACTGAGCCAGGTTAACTGTCAATATTCAAAAATCCTTTAAATAACGTCGTCCGTTATGTAAAATTACTATCATTTGTAAAAAAAATATTTAAGGCGATGCACTACGTCGTGTAGTATTTTAAATTGAGCCGCTATCAATAACAATCCTTACGTAGATGGCGATAAGGTTTAAATTCCCGCTTAACACCATCCGCCTGTTTTGATTTATGCAAGAAAAATACATGGCCAAAAAATGCCTTTTATTTTATTTTGTGGATGTCGAGGCATAAATATTTAATTTTTTTTCCATAATTTTATAAATAACTTAATTTTCCACATTATACAATAAAATCATAACCGAAAATGGGTTCGTAAGTAGGAGATTTTGAACTTTAAAGCAGTTTTCATAGGCCTTATACATTATTTTATTCTGGGCTTATAAAAAGACTTATCTAAAAAATACTCGATTATTTCAAAGGCCAAAATGTGTTCTACTCGCAGTATTTAATTAAAGCATCTGAACCATTTCTAGGCGACCAAATTTTCAAATCAAAAACACATGATTTTGCATTACTATGTATGGCATCGCCTTAAGAAGAAAACACAGATACAGACAGTAATTAAAAGATAGTTTTATAAAACAATAACTTGAGAATTCGCCTGCATCCTAACTATTTCTCACGGATTGACTTGGTAGATAGCAATTTAAAATATATTTTACTTGTAATTAGGGAAAAAGTATATGAGAAAATTATTTTGTATGCAGATAATGAAATAATTAATGACAGGAGGTAGACTAACGAAGCTCGTAGAATTGAAAGACTTCGTATACGTGATCAATTGAATCCGTTCGAGCTCGGAGAAACAGAATTCAGAAAGGTATTCAGAATATCACGAGTAATGGATAAAGACCTCATAAACCAAATAACTCCCTTTAAAATGTCAAAAAGTGCATGTGGGTTGCCTTATTTCAATTCAAAACTGTCAATTCATTCGTATTTACATTGCCGTTTGAAGATTAGGAATGTCGATTTATGGATTTGATCCATACCGGTATTGCCTACATTAAAAGATTTATTATTTATTTCTTGTCAGTATCGGCTTGGTTATCGACAGGGCAAATGAGTGCAACCGTGCTCGGGAAATCGAAATAAAATTGTCGTTGATATTGTTAACTTATCGATTTGAATGTGCTAGATGGAATAAATTTTCTATTAGTTCTGAAATTCTGACATTTTTATATGTAATCTTGTAGCGGCCCTAGCTTTGTAGTGTGCCAATATCATTCCTATTCATTTAAATTTTAGTCGAACGATTAATCACACTATATTCTGGTAGTTACCATCATTATAGTCGGCGATGTTTGAGGTTCGATGAAGGACGTGGGAGTATACAGCTCACTCGACGCTCTGAGTTACTCTTAACGGCGTTCAAATTTAACTGCTTTCAATAGCATGATGATTCATTACCAGCAATATATTTTTTAAATAGAATATCTACGCCTTGTCAAATAAAATCATCGTAAGAATGAAAAACGATGATTTTCATGCCTTTTGTAAAAATATTGACGAAGTGTGTACTGGGTTGGATATTTATTTGAGATTTTTACGGCTTTTAGTATTATCGTAATTATTTTTTGGATAATTATTATACTTTTGAAAGAAATCGATTTCATGCAATTTTCGGTAGAATTAATCGAATGAAATATTCGATTGAATCAATTGAATGAAATCTTCGATCGAGTCGTTTAAATGAAATCTTCGATTGATTCATTGGAATGAAATCTTCGATCGAGTCGTTTAAATGAAATCTTCGATTGAATGAAATCTTTGATTGAATTAAATCTTCGATTGAATAAAATCGTCGATAGAATGAAATCTTCGATTAGTTTTTCCAACATGTTATCACTTGTGTGATGGGCTGTTACACCTCGGACTAAGCTGAACTGTCGCTTGATTTTCTTTGACGTATATATTTTATTTTATATTTTTGGAATTGAAACAGGCAAATATTCGTAAAGCCGTAAAATTATAGGCGACATTTAGTACAATATAGTCGAAACGTGTTCCACTAGCGATAATCTGTGCGCGCTGGGCGTAGGCTGGATTTTGTAGTTTCCTGTCGGTCTTTGTTAGAGCGCTGGAGGCCAAATCGAACTAATTGGATGGACAAAATTGGAAGCTATTTTTTACTTCATCTTTCATATAAATATACGGCCACAATTGCATCGAGCGTGCCTATTTAAAGAGGAAATTGAAAGCTATAAAAAGGCATATTCGGTCAGAACGTAAAACACACGTATTTTATTAGAAAAAATATATTAAAATCTTCATTGTAACTAAACTTTTTGGTCGTTCAATAATAAAAAAAGTAATCAAAGAAAATTTCACAAAATTTCATAAATGTTTCGAAATTGCGATCGGAACGTTTGATTTCATAAAGGGGCACATTTTAATTCTTCTGTGGTTAAAATCTAGATTTGGATATAAAGCGTTGTGTTTTCTCTTTCTAACACGATTTATATCATATGTCTCACCATTACAGTAAGGAAGACATAACGATTTCTATGAGACCATATGAGTTGTTCCCAAAAGAAAACTTTTAATTTTTAACTTCACTTTTTCAAAAACGTGTGAAATATACTAAATATATATGATATAAAGAATATATACCCCGCAATAGCACAATCCATAATGGAATACGGCATTATTGCCTGGGGCTATGCCAGTAAAAATACATATACACACTGTATAAAGCTCAGAAAACCTTAATAAAAGTAATACAAGTACCTACTTCAACCGTATTAAAAAAATTCCCAGTGTTGAAGATTCAAAAATTATATTCAAAACAAATACTAACTTTCCTTTACCAGAACCTAAATACATTTAAAACTTCACAAACTTCTCGCAATACTAGAACAAGACATACACACCAACTACTAATGCCAAAAACCAACACATCCTTTGGACAAAAACACTACAGATTCCAGGCTATAAAACTATACAATTCACTTCCAACACAATACAAAACATCTAATCTTACAGAATACAAAAAAACACATATGGAACTGGCTACAATCCTTTTAATATTAAATTTTGTTATATTTCAAATTTGTTTTTATTAAAACTATGTAAAAATCGATTTTATAATTTAATTTTTATTGTTTCTCTGTGTAACTAACACCACTGTATTGTTTACTATTATATAACTTTACAATTGAAAAAGTCCTCCACAACAAAGGTGAACTCCTAGCATGGAAAACAATATACTATACCTTTGTAATACAAATATATTTAAGAATAAAAATAAAAGAAAGAAGAACAAATTTGCCTGAGGCGTTAATAGGGGAGACAAATAGTTTTCTGGATCCGGTTTTATTTTCAATCTTTTTAGACTGCCCGCCATCAAAAACAATGTTTTATCGTACAAAAACTTTTGTATAAAAAAAACATTCAAAGTGAACGAAAATAGAAGATGTTTTATTTAAACACCTCTCGTACTAATAATACGATAGCTGTTTATGCTACAGTAGTTTGAACCGCGTTCAGTCATTTACGACTTTCTAAAAGTACTCGCATATAAATTGCGTACAGATTTCTTCGTTTTCCGAATTGGAAAATGTAAAACAGCTTTACCCGCATCCAGTTCGAATGTGGCAAAAGTTTCAATGAAGAAATAACAACATTTTGTCGAAGAGAGTTTGTTCGTAAAGCTTCATGAAGAGCAATACCACAAAAGTTCTCGAAAAACTCGTTATTTATCTCAATTAGAAGTAATAAATTGAAATGTACCTATTCCTACCGAACCTCAAACATTAAAAAATATCCTTCCCTTCGAACCAGAGACAAAATGATTTTAAAAGTTTTCCAAAAACTATAATTATTTAACCTAGAAACCGACAAAAATATTGACGACCTAACATTAAAACATTTTTCTAACGATTTTTATGTTCTGCATATGAATTTATCTAAATACCTTGAATATTACAAAAACTTCATGTCCCTCACAACCTACCTTAATTGAGGATGCCTTAGTCTCTCTATAGCTCCAGATGATTGGGAATAAGAATTGGGTTGCATCGTTGATTGTTCGGCTATTCTTTGTTTTAATTGAATCCTTTGAATGAAATCTTCCATAGAATAAAATCTTCGATTGAATGAAATCTTCCATATTATAAAATCTTCGATTGAATCAAATCTTCGATTGAATGAAATCTTAGATTGAATGAAATCTTAGATTGAATGAAATCTTCGATTGAATGAAATCTTCGATTGAATGAAATCTTGGATTGGATGAAATCTTCGATTGAATGAAATCTTTCTTTGAATAAAATCTTCGATTGAATGAAATCTTTAATTAAATGAAATCTTCGATTGAATGAAAACTTCGATTGAATGAAATCTTCGATTGAATGAAAACTTCGGTAAAACCTATTCTGAAGGATGGTTTTCCCTGATAAAATGTTTTGTCAGCTACAGTTGATAATCCTTTATGACAATTAGCATCCTCTTGTATTGTATAATCCACCCTTATATCAGTACAATGTGAGGCAGCTATACGAAGTGCCATTTATGAACTCGCCTGGTCTACCATCATCAAATAGCTCCCAGCTACATGATGTCTATGGGGAGTATTTATTATTTGTTTATGGTAATAAGTGCCGCGGGAAGGAGTTCCGCAAATAAAATACCTAATATAAATACGGTAAAAGTTTCACAATTTGTTTCGTGTTCAAAGATACGGCGAATTGTGAACAAACATGCGGGCTTGTCGGGGAAAATGTCAAATATGTTGTAATATTTATTAAAAATAATTGAATTTTCTTAATGAATCTATCGATTTGTTATCCTATGTGGGGGTCTAATACAAAGAAATCGATAACATTATAATATCGGATCGATAGGCGTAACTACCGATGATTTTATACCAATTTCCCGAGCACGGTCGCGTTGTATATACCCAGACCAATAAATTAGAATTCGACAAAAGCTGCCCACAGTGGAGATATTTGAAATAAATTGTCATTCAAAACGTTAGACGGCTACGTAAAAGTACTTATAAATTGACAATATCGAATTAAAATAATAACTTTAAAATCGGTACTTTTATACTGTTGATACTAAAAAAAAGCAATCTATATTCATGAGGTTTTTTGTTATGACTGACAACTTTTGTTTTTTCCAAGTTGGAAAGGAATCAACTGATCGCGTCTTAGATGAATTAATTAAGCCTATGTATCGTGTACACATTTTTTTCAATTCTAAGAGCTTAGTTAGTTCATCTCCATTAATTAATATGCCAATTATTTTGCATAACGAACGACATTATCCAAAAGGTTAAGCATATTGAAAGCTTATGCAACACCCTTTGTCTACCGACTGTCGAAATCATATTTTGACCGTTTTTTTTGTTGTTTTTTTTGTTTTTTTGTTTTTGTTTTTGGGGTGTTATGCCGTGTTGCACTAATTCCTTCTTTAGCCAACGTTTCGGACAGCATTGCAGTGTTCATCATCAGGGCAGATGTGTTATTTGAGGTTGTGGTGAAATGTGAGCTTATTCCACCACAACCACAACCTCAAATAACACATCTGCCTTGATGATGGACACTAAAATGCTGTCCAAAACGTTGGCAAAATAAGCAGTTAGCGCAAAACGGCATAACACCCCAAAAACAAATAACAAAAATACTTTTGGCCGTGAAAATCTTAAATCATATTCTGACCGTGCTCACAAATACCGCTACCTGACCAAAGATGACGGATTTCATCAATATCGTATTGACATCTTCATCGATCGTCCGTGCTAGATCTCTTGTTCGAATTATCTGAGGTTGCGCATATCTATCAACTTTACAATAGGATTAAAAACAATGTCTTCGCATTCGATAGAATTGAGCTGGTAAATGAATACATGTATTAAGGAGTGACTATTGATTGCAAATTTAAACAAGACATAAATAAATAAAATTTGTAAAAGGCTATACTTGCAAAGGGCGATTTTACCGACTGGCATTTGAGTAGACTGTTCCTATAAACTGAAGTGTTTCGTTCCTGTTAATATTTCGATAATTATTTACTTATCACTCAAAGAACCAACTTTACGATATGGAATAACTAATTTAAAATACAATAAAATACTTTCAATCAGTAAAAAATTCTTTGGTTAAATTACTAGTATAAAAAGGCTTTTTTCTGGAAAAAAATTGAGTCATTATATACTATATCTCACTCTGAGTATAAGAGGAAAGTGGAACATGGAAACAATAACTAGGTTCACAGAGAATGAAGGCATGCTTATACCAAGATCAAAACATCTTTCACTTGCCTTGGTGGTGTCAACAAATCATCAAAAATGCATTCAAAATACCGAACCGTCATCAGTAAAAATCAGTTAGTCTCTTTTTTTCAATATTTTTAATAACTGTACAACGAAGTAAACATGCAACATTTCCACATAATACAGTTACGAAAAATAATGACTGATAAATAAAGTCCACTGCGTTACACCATGCAAAAATCGGTATCAAAATAGAACAGGTCCTTTTTTTCAATCCCGAATCCATGTGGAAAGACGACCCATATGAAAAAGCATCCTACAAACGCCTAAACACGTTGGTTAGGTGAACATGTTCATGATACACAAAATAATATAATAGCTTAGTGATAGAAAAGCGCCCCGGTAAGGCTAAGGTCCTGGGTTCAATTCCTAGAGGCGAATATGTCTTTATCTGATTTTTCTGTTTCAAATTTTTTTTTGAGAATCTCTAAATTGTCTTAAATGATTAAATGTAACAATTTGGGGTTTAACTTATAAAGTTATCACAAAAATAAAAAAAAATATTCATCCTAGACTGACAGAAAAGTCAAAAGATGTCGCACATTATCAATACAAATGGGTATATTTATCCAAGACACTATCTAGATATGTTTTAGTTCTGGAAGAATCTTGCGATTATATATAAAGATAGCAACCAATAAACATATACGTTAAGAAAAAACTAAGATAACGTTGGTAGTTCTTGGTCGAAGGATACAGTTAAAATATGACCGAAGGCCGACAAGGCCAAGGTCCTGGGTTGAATTCCTACTCGCGACCGTATATTTTTCCTTTTTAAATTTTCGTTTGAGATTCGCTAATATTGTATATAATGATATTTGTTTTTATCTAAAAAGAGCGGTGAGTGCAATACTCTGTTTGAGATATAAAAACAAAGAAAACATTTAAATATAGTTCATTTTTTAACCATCTATATTGACTACAAGTGAATTACAAACGCACAAGAGTTCCATCTTCACTTGGGGCATGTTGTGAGACTGAAGAGAAGAGGGGGGGGGAAGTTGACGGGGAAGAGGAAGATTGGTCTAGGTTAAGTTAGGTTAGATTATGCAGATATATAACCTAACCTACGATCCCTTATTTTTCTCAGCGTTTGCTTCTCACTCACTTGATCTAGTAACCTCTTTAAGTAATTTGTGTTATTTCACAATTTGTTAATTTAAAATATTATTATGTACATTAGTATCTATATTTGCAGCATGTCCCAGAGTAGAAGACACTTTCAGTATCGTCCTGGTGATACTCCAGATACTGGTAGTACTCAATTCAGAATTTAAATGCTGCTTAAAATGTCTTCGACCATGTTTGGTGACCAGATTTGAAAATCCAGGTACTTCCCCACGTTTTTCTTCCTTGTCTACTTTCCTTTCCCCACTTCCTTCATCTTAACAACATACCCCACTTGAAGATGCCATAGTCCCACTGGCTCCAGACGGTTGGGAGTAGTCTGAAATCTTTTGCGGTACTCACATAAGAAAAAAACACATTCTACGAGTATTATTTCTTTTACACTCCGTTTAAATCTCATCTCACGAGGGCACGGTGTGTGTGCCAAAACCGTTTGTTGTATTCGGGTAAATAACGATATTTATGCGCAGTAAGGTACTGTTATATATTATCCAGAAATCAATATCGCAATAATGTCGGAATGATGCTAATATCTGAAAGATGAATATTATATTCATATAACTTAACCTTCCAATCACAAAATACAACAGCCGCAAGAAGTTGGCATTCTCGCTTCGAGAATTATTATTGTTCCCGTTACGAGAAAGTAATAATGCGAAGTATAAACAAAAAGCCGTCGTCCCTCGGGCAAAGTGGCAGAGGGGGAAAGGGGTAGATGGGGGGATGGGGGTAGTTGGGGTTCCTCCCGTCTCATTAATTCTATCGCCGCCCGCACCGTCTTGATCACGTCCGAATTAACCCACGGAATGCCAGAGGTAAAATGCCGATCGCCGGCTGACACTATTTTCGCAATAACTTACTTTTTTTTGGGATACGTTTTTTTAAATTATACTGTCTTATCAGATAATGCGCTAGTCAGAAGCGAATATAATTTCTCTCTCTGGTCACCTTTATATAACATACATTCACATGAAATTGAATAAATAAAGCATATTTTTTTAAGACACGTGAACTATAAATTACATATTCCAATTGAGAACATAAATTAAAGTGATGTAATGCCATAACCTAATGTAAATTGTCACAGCGAAGAAAAAATTGTAGTGTTTTATTTACATAAAAATCATTAACGAAGACAGCCTTGACCTGGTGAGTAGAATTAATTATCGCGTACTGAATAAACATAATACTAGACTCCATGCTTCATTTAATGTAGTTGCTTCTCTCAAAATTATTTATTTATTCATTCATTTACGCCCGTTGGGATTTCACACAAAACAAGTAGTAATTAATTACATTATTAGTGCATTCAAATTAACATTATTTTAATAAAATAAATAATAATGTTTTTATAGCATCAAAATATTATAAAAAATAAGATAGCAACACAATGAATTAACGTAATACACATCGATACAACAAATATAAAAAAGAGAGAAAAAGGTGTAAATACCTGCCTGTAGTAAATGACAAAAATCAACATAAAAGAAAAAGTTATTTATAAGTTAAATATTTACATAAAAAAGGAAGTTACAAATTTTAAAACAATGATATCGTCGAAAAAATGTTAGAAATTTCTGATTTAAATTTATGTATAAAAAAAATAAAATATTAATGGAACTGAATTTATTTCCAAGCCCATGTAGCATTAATAAAATAATTGGTGTTAGATGAATGAGCAAAGAACAACTCTGGAAGTCTCTTATTACGACTTGGTATTCGGAACGTTATTAGCTTAGTTAAGTCAGGTTCAACCATTAAGCCACTAACTAATCTGAATATTAGTACCAAATTGCTCATGGTTCTTCTGTAAGATTCGTCGTTTAAATCTTTTGATTTCATTGAATTTACGTAGTTGATTTGCTAAACGTGTATAGATATTTTTAAATTGATGAAACTTAAAAAGGGAACATTTTTGTTGCTGTAATGAAGCAGAATAGAAAATTTATGTCTAGAGAATTATATAAATTGAATTTTATATCATCACAAATAAGCGATCAAGATTACATTGAAGAATATTACAACCATTGATGGAGGTCATCGGCAAACAAGAGTATGTTTACTACTTCAAACATTTTTACAATATCGTTGGCAAATATTAAAAATAATATAGGTCCCAGGTGAGAACCCTGTGGAACTCCAATGAAAGCCTAAAATTGCTTAGAAATGTAATCTTAAAATTTTAACTGATTTTTTTGCTTGGCAAGTAACTTTTAATGTAAAATTCATGTTCCCAAAGATTGCATCTCGTGAGAAATGAAACATGCTCTGTCGACATAAAGGTAAATACACAAGCAGATTTGCAATAATCTTTAACTGTATCATTATGATTATAAGATTATAATAACTATTATGCATATACGACGTACGATCTATGTTTGTAAATTTGTTTATATATTTATACATTTTTTTATATATCTATCCTATGTTCTTTACCGGGATAGCTACTTATATATTTAATAATGTTTTTTTCTCTCTCTAATAATATAAAAAATATAATGAAGATGTACAAAAATAAACGTTCTTCACAAAATAAATAAGTCGTGTGTAAATTTACGGCAAATGAAGACAGTATGACTTTTTAAAATCGGAATTGTGACGATTGACATGGAATTTTGCGACTCGCCTTTTCACAGATGAAATAAACACATTTGAAAATGGCGCAACGAGAAGCTATTTTAATACGAAGATACATTATTTCCTTGCCAGGCGAATAAAATATATGTAAGTATGCCAGGAAAATTTAAAGAAAATTTAAGGAAAGGTTCAAAATACCATAAAATCAAGGTAAGTGCTGTAAGCTTCTAGCAAATCCACGATGGATTTATTGGCATCCTGAGGGTTAATAGTCAGGAGCGGACTGCTTTAAATTTCTGGTTAGTCAAGTCCGAATTTACACATGAAATTTTCATCTGACTTCAGTGTTTGTAAACGAGGCTTTTTTGCAGTATTTCTCAACCTTATTTTTGTCATGCCCCATTCTAACGCTACATCACTATGACCCCTTGCAGGGGTATCATTTAAAAAAAAAATTGAAAAAAAAAAAAAAAAATTTAAAATTTAAAATTTAAAATTTTTTTTTAAATATATTTTTTTTTAAATTTTAAAATAATTTTTTTTTTTTTTTTTAAAAAGAAAGACAAACATTCCCAGGTTACGAATAACCCAACAATGTTTGAAAATCTCCTACTACCACCACAGAAAGCCGAAAATGTTGCTTGTGTTGTGATGGAGGACTTAGCCAGCCGAGGAATCGAACACGCGACGCTCGGGTGAGACCCAAGCGCTATGCCCACTCAACCACTGACCGGTCTGATAACTGATAACTACTAATTGATAACTACTCTAAATAAGCAATCCATATGGTAAACAAGTGGTTCTTGAATGTTGTTGTCATCCACGGAACCCTTAAAAGCTGCACGGATGTTGACAGAAACTTTAGAATTTTAGATTTATTTTATTTTTCGTATATTTCATTTTTGCCCTAGCCCCAACTTTCCGGACTTTGTGAACCTATGACGTTCTCATACGAAGTACATTTTAAGTTTGAAGCAATTGGAATATATATTATAACCTTCACAAAGTCACGGCAGACTAAAATTTTGTTAAGATCAACCAATAAAAAAATTAACGATATTTATCATTTGGAATTATTAATATTCAAAATAAATATTAAAAAATTGATACCTTTACCTACAGTTAAATGCTTCAAATTATATTGATTCTGAAATATTCTTGTTTTAAGGATCCGTAGTAAGGGTAAAAAAAGAAAAAGAAGATGGTTTTAAAGGAAGATATTATGTAAACACGAATGTTAGAGGAAGCGCCCTTATGTTAAAAGAAAACATAGGCGTAAGCGAAAATACTTAATGAAGCATGACTTATTTAAAATAAAACCAACATTTCTCTAACGAACGTCATTTCAATCACATAAAGAAATACATACATATAACATGTTAAATATCAAAACCAAATGTGTTTTTCATAATTTTCGGAGAAAACTTATCGACTTTTTCAACTCTTAAATGTACAGAGATGTAAAAAAAAAGTGGGTGTGTCAAGCCTACGCAAGACAGAAGTGAAACTTCTAGTTTCAGCTGATGCTTGGCGTGGCGCAGTTCGCTGGTGTCTGAGAGAGAGGAAAGAAGAGAAGAGAGAGAACGTTCGTGAGCGGCTCCCCCACCTCAACAAGGTTTCACTTCAAAAATGCCACAGCCGAGAATCGAACCTCGCTTAACTGATTGAAAGCCAACCACGCTGAGCACCAACTGTAAGCAAAGCCGCATAAATTGATTATATTATGTAGGTTCTGAAAATATGAGAGCTTGTTATGTTTTATAATGTTACCTACATCACACCCAAAATATAATATATTTTTAAAAATAATGTACAATGTACAGAAATAGAATCCCACACAAGATCGCGTAGTGCGCTCTAGCGAACGGATATTTTATCAGAGGGAGATAGTTTTAATTTTTTTTTCTGTAAATTATTACATATTATCAAAATAAATAAATTAATTAAATAAATGTAATACAATTATCATAATATACGGATTAGATAATAATTTTAATCCAACACAATAACGCAAAGCGCGCTCTAGCGGAGTAATGTTTTATCACAGTGAGATAAGTGTTTTTATTATTTTGCAATATTATTTTCTTTTAAAAAATGTTCTGACCTACTAAAAAATAAGATATTGAATGAAAAAGGCGTTAAAAACAAAAAAATAATGTGCGATGGCCGAGAATCGAACTCGGATCAACTGCTTGGAAGGCAACTATGCTGACCATTACACCACCAACGCCAGTTGTCGGGATGAGCTAAGAAGCATTTATATGTTACTTCAAAACTTTGACTAGATCAAATGAACTTTAATCGGTGGTGGGGGTACCCGCATTTTCGTTTCGGTCATGAGTCGGTTTTACTCCGGTCCTCGAAATTGCATGACGCGCGTAAAGAAGTTTCACTTCAATAAAATGTTTGAAGAGCAAATTAAACGTGTTTAAGGAAAGTATGTTATAAATGGGTAGAAATTAGGAATGCGGGATCCTTAATATGTGTGAGAAATCCCTTACACCATTCTCGAGCTGAATTTGCTAGCCAGTTTGCTCCTGGGAGGGAAGTTACGAGGTAGGTAGTAACATTGTAGGTTTTGTCACGTCACCAGGGGGTGGTGGGGTAAAACCTCCCCAGTTAACGCCGTTTTTCACACCTCTCTCTGCAAGTGTTTTGTATAGTGGCGAAAAGAATTGTGGCTTATGGCGTTGGGAACATATATATTTACTCGGAATGTTTAGACGAAAATTTAATATACGAGTATAAAATCTGCGTTGGAAGATTATAATATGGGGATACTTTTAAATCAGGGGGCGACTTTAATCACCGTGGATGTCTGCAATAATAGGCTTTTTTCACTTTTTTATAAATTCTAGAAAACAAATTACGATAGTGAAGGTATTTTTATGTTCAATAACTATTTAAAATGTGCCATTTCGATAGCCGTCAAAACGACATGTTCGTTTTTGTTCGTGAATTCGGAGGAGTTTTACTTCACGCTAAATATGCCGGGCAACGTTGGTGACAGCCGTCTTACCAGCCAGTGTCGTTTTTTGTGCCATAACTATGCTGCATCAGATGGAACCGTTTCAGAATGAAAGATTTTTTAATTCAATAATAATGAATAAAATATTAAATTACACATTGTTATTGCAATGTTTAGAATCAGAAAAAATAAACTTTTAATCTTTCATACGTGTTTAACGGTATACATAATTTGTGAACCATATTCTCACTACCACTTAGATATTACTCGATTCTTTTGGATGATTTTTTCGGGCAACATGAATACAATGACACATCGAAAATAAATGTCAAATTAGTTGGTATCTAGTTATATTCAAAAAAATTGTCGGTTGAGTTGTGAAGCTGTTTTTAAAAAATATTTAAACACCTTTCAATAGTTTCGTGTCATTTATATTGTAAAGTATATCACTGTCTATTGATGTTATAATATATAATTACGTTCATGTAAAAATTCGTATTTATATAATATTTTTTGGAATTGGCGTATCATAGTAATAAGCTTATAAAATCATGGTAGGTCAAAGTCCCCCTACTCTGAAAATTGACAATTTTTTTTGACACTTGTTCATATAAACAATCAAAAAATATATATTCGTTTGTATGTTGATAGTTTAAACATGTGCATTAAATACGACATCAAATTTTTCGACACAAATGTTTTTATAAAAAAAGTTATTTAGTTTCAAAGATGAAAGTTGATCTAAGTCACCCCATTTTACAGTATGATTTTTGTGTTGCAATTTCGGTGTTGCTGGAAAAAATATTTTGCATAATACCTACCCGGAGCCAGTGAAACTATTCATCTTCCCCTTCCTCGGGTGCCCTCTCTTATAGGAGGCAATAGTAGAGGAACTGCTATCGTACAAGTCACATAGATTACGAAGATAATATTGTGACTATGGTTTCCAATTAAAATAATATGCGAGGTTGAAGCAACGAATATTTAAACCAAAACTAAACGCCGAAAACCTCATTGATTTAATTGCTTATAATATTGAAATACCGGCGCATAAAGATTTAATACTCGCAGCTTTAGAAATAAAACAATCTTCACATGTGTATTAATGATGGGAACTGTAACGTTGTCCGAAACTTTGGCAAAATACTGAGGAAACGCAATATGGCATAATAATCCGAAGAATAATCACTATAATAAATTTGGCCGTGAAAATCTAAAATAATATGTGTAAATATGTGTAAAATAAAAACAAAACGATAACAGTCGATCATAATCATCACACCAGAAGTAAGAGCAGAAACGACCTTTCTATTCCAACTAGCAATACTGCGGCTTATCAAAAAGTTTTCTCATACCTGGGACCAAAAATATACAACAAAATCCCCTATCAATTTAAACTGTGTGAATTATCAGCCTTCGGTACTAAAATTACTAAATGGTTATTAGACTTAGGTAGGACAGATTCCGAAAAATTATTAAAAAACGTAGTCTGAGTTGATTTCTTCGATTTTGTATTTTGTATTTACCAAAAAAATATTTTTTTATTTTTCTTTCTTACATTGATATATTATATTTTTATTTTATATTTTACATGTACCTATCTGGATTTTATTGTTTATTACTGCTAAATTGTATTTTCCTAAAAAAAATATTTTCTTTCTATTTTTCTTTCTTACATTTATATGTTATATTTTAATTTTATTTTTATATTTTACATGTACCTACCTAGAATTATGTACACTCAACCTGCCAATTTGACTGTCCTAAAACGGGAAACTTCCTAGTTGGACAGTCAAAGCTTCCTTTTATATTTGTATATCTTGTATGTAATAAATGTAAAAATAAATAAATAAATAAATTTATTGATACATTATTTGTGAAATTCAAACAAAAAATCTAATCTGCCGCAAGCATCAACCAACTAGGTTACTCACTCATATCGATGGCCGAAAGAGGTTTTATTTGTGTATATTATGTTAACGAAAATGTATGTAATCCGTCATTGTATTCAATTCATAGGAAATGTATGTAGTTCCTAAAATTGCCAGGAAATGTGTGAAATAAATTATATTAGACACATTTCCTAGGAAATCTATACATTTCCTAAATAGCAATAGCAAATATAAAACTATTAAGATATCAATGGGTACGCGGGGATAGCGGGGCAAGGGGAGGGTATTGCATCGTCTGATCAGGCGATCGCGATAGTGCCGCGTAAACCTAACCTAGCCTAACCTAACCTAACCCAACCCAACCTAACCTAACCCAACCCAACCTAACCTAACCCAACCCAACACAAAAGACTTTTAATTTAATATTGTGACATTTATAATTATTTAAATAACAGACTGACTACTTACCAAATGAAAGTTTTTCAACACTCTACAAGAATATAGCAAATAAATCAACGAGTTTTATTACAAAAAGCATTCTTTTTATACATTTCCTAATACGATATTAAAATTATATACAATTCCTAGGAAATGTATACATTTCCCAGGATATGTATGTATTAAATGATTTTTAAAACCATATTTTATACATTTCCTAAATAGCTTCGGAATTGAATACATTTCCTAGGAGTTGTATACAATTCCTAGATATCATACATTTCCGGTAACATATATATATTTTTAAGTAGAAGATACTCATTTATTTAATACCGGCAACTCAGGAGTTTACTGTTTTTAAGTTCTTACACGTACACTTTTGTATAAAAGTGCATGTGCCTACATTAATCGCCTCTATAGAGAATGATTCTCAGACGGGTTACATGTTACGTTGCAGTCCCCGCCTTAAATTCTCAGTCCATTTTATTAAATTGTTTGAATAGGCACCCACCAACTAATTTCAAAATTAAACAAAACATCTGAACAAATAAAGTCCCCTGTTGTCGCGGCTATCCAAAAGACAAACACAATATCTGTTCATGTGACTCGCAGGGACTCTGGGGGGTCACCACTGTCCAATTTTCACCGAAAACACAAAGGAATTCGCGATTTAATGAGAAAAGGGAACCTAGATTTCACGAGGGAGTGAAAACTTCCGACTAAGCTGGTTTGCTTGTGAAATAATTCGGGTAAACATTATGTACATTTATTTAATCTTGTTACATTATACATGTACGCTTTGTCTTTTTAGTTATGCTCGTACTTGTGTTAAAGTTGTTAACCTTTCTGCTACCAAGCTCTGAAACGCGAGAGTTACCTTAATATTTGAGTTATTAATTTGAAGTAGCCCCTATTGTGTTTTTTTATCCATCACTTACTTAAGTGCCCGGCGTTGCCCGGGCTTTACAAAACAGTATATCTGATTCATACTTAGACAGTGACCTCTTCCTCTTATTTTGAAGGTGAATCGTGAAAAATTTCATCAATCTGTACATTTGTATAAAAATCAAACAAACACCGCCTCAGACAATCTTCATTATATAAATATATGGATTCTTTTTGTTCTATAGTTGTTAACCTTTCCATTACCAAGCTCGAAAATATTCTTCGGATACCAATATGACACGCTAGCGTTACCGTTCTACGTTAATTTACTCAGCTTGTATTATACAGGATGTCCCGTAAGTGGTACATTACCCTTCAACTGTGGATGGAGGTCCTCATGCCGTTCCTAAAAATTAATATCATGTTACCAATTATTTTTATAAGCAATAATTATTAACCTGAAACACTCATCCACACTGAAAAATCTCCTGATAAAAGATACATGACGCCAACGGGACTTGAACCCGTGTCCTTTCAATTTCCGGTCGACAGCTCTGACTTCTGAGCTATGGCGGCTTATCTCTTATCCGCGAAATAATTCAATATATACTAGTGTTTCATTCAACAATTACTGCTTGTTACATTGTTTCACCTGAAAACAACCAACTTTATTTTATATGAGAAAGGCATTGTAAGTGCTAACTCTCTCACTAGATGGCGTCGAGACAAATTGTCTACATTTTTAGGTCCCGTTGGCGTCATGTATCTTTTATCAGGAGATTTTTCAAAGTGGATGAGTGTTTCAGGCTAATAATTATTGCTTATAAAAATAATTGTTACCCTTTGTGCTATGCATAAAAAATCTTGTCTTAAAAACATTAGTTTACCAAACAAATAATAATTAATAGCATGTTAAATTGAAGACCCTTGTTATAATTTTTTAAATTTTCCAATACAAACTATAAATTTGAACAACTTGATGAAATAATTAAAAGTATTAAAACTTTAAGAAAGAATAGGTACTTGTATCTATTTTATAGACAGCCCTGAGTTACTCAGCCTAATTATCTTCCATAAACCAACTAGAACTACTCGATCCTAATTATTTTATTTGCCACAACAATATCAGGACCTACTCATTTAGATCCTCGCTTGTACCTAAATTACATGAAGTTGGCAATACTTTCAAAGATATTGTAGAGAGTTCAATTGCACGGAATATAGTAACAAGAAGGCTATAATAATAAACCTCAATAATAATAATAATAATAATTAACGTTAGCATATAATACTTCTCTTCTGCATGGGTTCCATATAATTTAAATAGCAAATTTAATTTCATGATTACTGTTCCACTAAATTATTACGTACTAGCTGATGTGTATCCGGGGTTTCTCGACATTTCTCTACTTTCAATATAATATCCATGTATTATGGTGACCGGATAAATCAACAAAATGATAATTCATCAAATCTTTAAAAAGTTATATAAAGTCATGGAAAGTGATGAAACAAAAAAATTATTAACTTGGTTAAGTAGGTTGGGTTAGGCTAGGTTAGGTTTAAATTTTTTAACTATATATGTAAATGATATGATAAATGATAAATTATATATGTATTATACATGGTGTCCGGAAACTCGTAGTACAAGCGGGAAACTGGTGAATCTACATCACATTTGGAGTCGATTTTGTAATATAATTTTTTTTGATTTGAGCTTTCGTTTTCGAGTAAATCGAGTCAGAAGTTGATTTTTTTTGGATCAAATTCTTATAAATTATTACTGAAGATCAAAGTACCCAACTAATTAAAACTATTTAAAAATTTAAAAGTAAAACAAATAATGACGAAAAAATTTGAACCCTGAAATAGCCGAAAAATATATTTTTTTGTTTTTTTTTTTTTTTTATAAAAATGCTCAAATCAAAAAACTTTATGTTTATTTGGGTTCCCCGTGTGGTATACATTCTCCAGTTTCCGGCTTGTACTACGAGTTTCCGGACACCATGTATATGTTAATCTTTCGGAAAAAATTCTCTAAATAATTTTAAAACCCTATCAAAGTCCGTTGCATAGTTTACAAGAACTAAGCGCACAAACAGAGAGACGCGTATAGTGACTTTGTTTTATACTACAGGGTTTTCCAATAAGAGGTGTTATTTTGATATTCAATCGTAAAAGATCAATGGTTTCGTTGCTTGTGTGGCACGTAGCACCGTCTTGTTAAAAGAAAACGTTGTCCAGATCAATACCATTCAATGCCGGCCATAAAATATCATTAATAATCTCTCGATAGCGCAATCCATTCACCGTAACTGTTGCTCTAGCCTCATTTAGCCTCATTCGAAAAAGTATGGTCCAATGACTCCGCCAGACCATAAACCGCACCAAAGAGTCACACGTTGAAGAAAGAGAGGCTTTTCAACAATAACTCTTGAGTTTTCAGAGCCCCAGATGCGACAATTTTGCTTGTTGACGAAGCCACCGAGGTGGAAATGGGCCTCATCACTCAAGATGATTTGCATTTGATTCACTCAAGTGAATTTTAATAATTTCAATGCGTTGTTGAAGCATGTATCGTTCCATTTTTATTAATGGCGTAGTTTTTACTTGTCAAATGTCAAAAAATGACAGCTTCAAAAGTAACATCTACCGGGCTATTCAAAATAACATCTCTTATTGGAAAACCCTGTATTATGATATAACATGTTTTTAAAAGCCCGTATGCACATTGCACGTATAATATAAATAAATTATGAATTCTTGATTTCAGTTAAAAATTTGAAGCCATAGATAGCAAAATAAGATAATTTAAAACTATAAATACTTTTTTCTATCAATTTCAATTTTTTAAATATCAATTTATTTTTTGTCATAACACTTCCCAGCTACCTCGGAGTGTCGACTTTTAATTTTTTTTACATTAACTTCATATAGGAGGCTCCTTAAGAAAATATTTTTCCTCAGGACTTATGTCATCTTTGGGGATGCTGTGTGTAAGGTCTTTTTAGGAATGGAAGCAAAAGTATTTCTGTAATGGAAAAAAGGTATGAGGGGTTGGTTGTGTTCGGGTATATAGCCGATTGTTATAATAATTTACTTCCTACCTTCCGTCCTATAACCTTGTCACCAAGAGACGGGAAGTATTTTCCATACCATTTCTGCAGCGCCACTGATAACAGGTTGTTGGATTGCAATTCTGGATTAATACTAGGAGTATTTACGTGCTGCCAGAGAGGGAACATTGAGGACACCAAGACCAAAGGTAGGACTTTCTTTATTCTGGTGGCATCCTCTCATAGTTCCATTCCGTTCCCTTTTCTATATTTCATACACAAGAAACTCGCGGCCGGTAATATTTACGGTATATTACAAGATCTATCGAAGGAATATGAGGATCAGTGGGTCCAGGAGTGACAGACGTATGAATTCATCACTCCCACTGAGGTGAAAGGCGATGTTACGATAAAGGCCTGTTAGATAGGTCAAAAGATCTCTCTCAATCATGTGATCTAACCCGCCACGCAATTCCGCCTGCAAGACCTGGACAAAATTCACCCCATGAACCCGCCCCCCCTGCTAGGTTACGAAACGTAGCGAACCACTTGGCGTGACTGACAGAGGTGTTGGTTATGGTGGTGGTACCCATACCTGCCTCCCAAATTGAATTAAAGACTGGATTGAATTAATATTTAAAACATCAAACATTTTACTCTCTCGTTTCTTTGATGTGGGGCAACATTTGCCAACTGTATGTGAGTGAAAAATATATGTCTGTAAAATATGTATGTAATATGTAAAATGAAACATTTTTTGACATTTTGAATTCCGTTGTTTCGTTTGAACTTATGTTTGAAAGGGCTTACAATTTAATATGATAAGCTTAGCAGAATAACTCATTTTGCCAAAAAAGATTCTTGTTAAAAGTCAATTTAACCATGTAACCTTGATAAAGAGAGTTATCGCATGAAAATTTATTTTCTTATTTGATAAAATGAAAATTCTCCAGATTCTACATTCTGTGGTCTAAATTGGGAACTTTAGATCACATATTTTTTGGTTGTTCCTCTCTAAACAAATATCCTGTTTTCTATTCAAGAACCAATTCTCGTAGGGCCGATTGAATAAAATATCCATTACAAGAAATTTAGTCAAAATAGGTGATAATTTTTTATATGCAGATGATACTGCAATTTTCTACTGGGGTAAAGATTTAAACATCTTACTAGAAAATGCACAGAGTGACTTGGACTAAATTAACAGTTGGCTCCAATCAAATATCCTAACAATGAATGTTAAAAAAACAGGATACATGATTTTAAGCTCAACTCGTAAAATAATTCCTCCTCATCTACCCTTAAAAATTGAATATAACAACCTGCAAATCCTGATACAGGAGAAATATCTTGGGTTGTGCATTGATAAACACCTAACTTTTAAACAGCATAATATTCAAGATATTAAAGATAAAATCACACCCCCTAAATTAGCGTATTTAGCCGGATATCATATCTGTTACCAAATAAAATTTAAAAAGGTCTATATTATAGCCTCGTACACATTTAAACTACTTGATTGAAATCTGGGGAAATGCATGTGAAACATATATAGATGAACTACAGGTAACACAAAACAAAGTAATCAAAAAGCTATTTCATTTCAAACCTAGAACATCAACAAAAAAATTATATATGGAAACTATTAAAATTAAGAAAATTATATGAATATAAAACATGTCTCCTTATTTACAAAATAAATAATAAACTCATACATACAAATACAGAACTCATTAAAACGTCCCAAGTACACACACACTTTACACGGCAACACGATAAAATACATTTAAACACCATACATACTCATTATGGCAAGCAATCCATTGGTTACGAGGGGAGCAACATATATAATTGCCTACCAGACAAAATTAAAAATGAAAAAAGTGTAGGTACATTAAAAAAAAATTGTTCAGTTTTATGCTCAATCAACAAAACAATGAAAGTGAATAATATCGTTGTGTAATATATTTATGTGTAATAAATAATATGTAATTTATGTGTAATGTATTTGTTATTTCTAGTTAAATAAGTGAAAAATGTAATTTTCTTTTATCTAGAATAAAAAATAAAAATAAAGTAAAATTAAGGATATCGAAAGAAAGATGCATATTTATTTAAAAATCACTTTTGCTTTCAGTAATGAATGAATGTTAATCTTTTTGCGGAAATCTACCCACTCCTGACACCCGATCGGGCTGAGACTCGGCAAATAGACGCGTTGTCGATTACACTGCATCCTATTAAATTGGTGGCAACCAAAACACACAGGCGGACATTTATGCATTTCTCTGAAATCGGATGATATTACATCAGTTAATAAACAAAATAAATTTCGGTCCTCCCAGATCGGCATTTGATAAGTTTGGTAGAGTTGTCGACTCCAGTTCAAACCAAAGAAAATTTAAAGTTTAAAAAGATATTTTATACGTTAAAAAATATAAACTGAATTAATTAAGGCGATGCACTACGTAGTAATTTAAAATCATGTGTTTTTGGTTTGAAAATTTGGTCGCCTAGAAATGTTTCAGACTGCGAGTATAATACATCCTGGCCTTTGAAATAATCGAGTATTTTTTAGATAAGTCTTTTTATAAGCCCAGAAAAAAATAATGTATAAGGCCTATGAAAACTGCTTTAAAGTTCAAAATCTCCTACTTACGAACCATTATCGGTTATGGTTTTATTGTATAATGTGGCAAATTAAGTTATTTATAAAATGATCGAAAAACATTTAAATATTTGTGCCTGAACATCCACCAAATAAAATAAAAGGCACTTTTTGGCCATGTTTTTTTCTTGCATAAATCAAAACAGGTGGATGGTGTGAAGCGGGAATTTAAGCCTTATCGCCGTCTACGTAAGGTGTGTTTTTGATAGCGGCTCGATTCAAAATATTACACGACGTAGTGCATCGCCATAACATATAAATAAATAAATTATTAAGATTATAACACATCCCTCGTACACACACGCCTGGCTGTATGGTAGTGTTAATGTATATTGTAGCATATTTAAACACCTAACATTATTTTTTTAATTAACGTGTAAATAATATTATTAAAACAGCTTTGTTTTTAATGGTTGTTTTTTTTTGTTTTTTTGCTTTACGCTTCGAACGTTGCTTGAAATGGTTTTTGGGTTGTTTATTGACCAGATTTGAACTGCCAGGTACTTCCCAAACCATTTGCTTCCTCACCTCCTTCCCTTCCTCACTCTCTTTAACCTCACAACATCAATTGGAGATGAATTATTCCCACCATCTCCGTACAGCTGAGAGATCTTTTGCTGTATTCACAAAGAAAATGTTTATTATTAGATTACGAAAAACTTTATGCAGAATTTGATCGCAATTACAGTGGGCCGTTAACAAGATATGAACTAAATTAATACATATTTTGAACTCACATATACGTTGAGATCATCAAGTATAAAACATATTCATTTATTATCATTGATAACAATATTAACGAATCTCCTACGAAAGCTGTGAAACAGAAAATACATCGCATCTAGTAATTGAAAACAGGACCTCTTCCTTGCCGGGGAAGTACCCTGAATGCTGAGCTAATTCAACCGTTATTAACTTCGTCATTTTTGACTGTATCGCACTTCGATTGGCAGCTACCAACATTATCTTCATTATCTTTAACGCACATGTTTTTGGCTGCTTTCTTTATGTATGACCACAAGATTCCACCTAAACTAAATGCAATCTAGATAGTTTCTTGGATAAATATATACATTTTAATTTTAATGTGCGACATCTATTGAATTTTCCGCAAGTCTGGGATGAATATTTTTATAGTGAAATAAGTTAATGAGTAAAATCTTAATGAGTTATTCTACCATAAGCATATTAATTTTGGCTGTAGATTTGTCTGTGAGTGATTGTAACTCTGGTTCAGTGATCTAAAATTTGCTTTGAATTTAAAATTGGAACCGATTGTGTCAGAATTCACACAAGCTAAAAAGTACGCATTGTAATACGATTATTTGACAGAAAATTATTTTAATTACCATTTGCAAAATTTGAAAACATGGGTCAACAATTCAGGCCAGCGATAAACCTATAAATTAGTACATTTTCATAAATATTTCTAAATCATTCTACAGCAATTCAGCTCCACAAATCCTTCACGGGTTTGAGTTCGTTACCTAATAAAAACTAGTTTTAAAAAGTATATGTAACCGAAATTTTAGACAATATAATTTAAGAAGTAATTTTTTCGAAATCGTCGAAGCCTTCATTCTTTAGAAAGCTTTTGTCATTTCCGCTAGCCGAAGACTGCAGAATTATTAGAAGGGGTGCAGGCAGGGGGTGGTAACGCGTCCCCCTTTACCATTATTATTCCGACAAGGTACACGTAGTTTATATAAGGCTCTCACGCGCCCGCCTCGCGGTACCTTAACGTACGTTGAGCCAGGTCGGTGCAAAAAGTCTGCTGAGAATAGATCGTCACACGTCGAGTTAGCGAATGAACTTTAGTTTTATTACTTGTGAAGGTTATTGTTTTTAAAATTAATATTAACTGACAACATGGAACTTTCCTGGTCCATTAAGTCAGTGAGCTATTTTAAATAAGAAGTTAATTGTAATGTGGTTAAAAAGTTATAATCAAGACTAGCGACCTGTGAAAAATCACGGGATATTGTAATAATCGTAGGATGCCAGGAAGTTGGAAGAATTTGTAAAATAAATATTTACCTTTCAAAAACAAACATCGTGAATTTTAGAGACGACCGGAAATTTACTGTGAAAATATTTAACAAAATATACACTTCAAATTTAATTAATAACTGAAAATAAAATAGAATTATTTTCGGACATACTTCATCGCTTGTCTTAATTGATCCCAAAATTAGTTCCAATATTGAAAATCAAAGCAAATCCAAGAGTTACAGACCGAGTCAGAGCCGAAATTAGTTTTATTTAATACTATGAAAAAGATCGGTTAGTAGTCAGGTAGATAAATGCGTCGAGTTCCAAACCAGGTGTCTCGTCGTGGGTTCAATTGTTGAGGCGATTTATAAAAATACGGTGCTTTGTAAATTATCCATTTGTAAATATTATTTTTAGATGAGTCCTCCATCACTGCACATGCAACATTTCATGCTTACAATAATTGTAGTAGGAGTTTTAAATAAGTCGTAATAATCATTCGTAATTATTTCCAAGGAAAAAAATTTTGTGGAACAAATGGGTCGATTTGAAATGTTAAACGCGTCATAAATCAGATGACGTCATGATAGTTGTAATCTCTCCACATTAGTCCGCAATGTTACTACGATTGGGGTAGAATGACGTCAGGCTTTGTGAACCAATGGTTTTTTTAAAAATCATTTTATAAATGGTCGCATATTCTCCTCACACTCCTTTCTTCGTTCATTTGCTTTACATGCTCAAACCATCTAAGCGTCCCTTTCTTAATTTTACGTATTGCGCATAAGCGTAGCAGCATATCAGCCTTGCATTACGCCTCAGAGATCTCTTTTCTTCAGCATTAAGTCTACTTTCATCCTTCCTCTGCCAGTTCCATGCCTAACTGCCATACATCAGGGTATGTATCAGCACTCTATTGTGGACTGCTAGCTTCTTAAAATATTTTGTTTGTTAGCGCCGGCCGCGTTCAGTCCTCCATTAATAGAGTTACTTGCATTTACCCCTGTTTTAATATCTCTGTCAGCCTTCCCATCTCTCGTAAACATACTTTCTAAATGTACAGACTCATCCACCTATTCCTCATTCACAACTATATTGCACACTGTTTTTGTACCATCTCTTTTAAACACCATGACTTTAGAATTACTTACATTCATCATTAACTCATTTTTTATTCAACCTAGACACGAGAGACTGTAGATCTTTCATACTGTTGGCAATGTTAGTAAACCACATTTGAATACAATGTATTTCAGAGTAGAATAAATGTCCCATTGCACGTGTACCCACGTGGCGGAATAACATGTCTCGAGCGAATGCTCGCCAAAATTGTATACATAATTCAAACGAGTCTCCGGCGGATTTTACATATTTCATTTGATACATTTATCTTGTCGACGGAGTTTCTATTATTTATTTTCGAGAAGATTCGAGATGAGATTCATCTCCCGTATGCTCAGGGCTTTCGATTATGAAACCTGGCCACGTTTCAAAAAGAGCTAAGTCAATAATTTGTAACATTTTTAAAACAACAAGCCCCAACATCCTTTACTTATATCGAAGATCTAGGCGATCGTATCGATGCGTAGCAACACAACTAGGATGACAGCGTTTGCTACTCGCTGATCAGTTCAGATATGGTTCAGAACCACCTTAACACGTTGTGAACATTAATTATTATGTTTTTGGTAAACTAATGTTTAAGACAAGATTTTTTATGCATAGCACAAAGGGTAACAATTATTTTACAAGTAATAATTGTTACGTTATGAACACGTTATGGATACGAAGAGACCCGGGCGAATGTAACGTATTTCGACTCGTAAAGAATTAATCATATTATTTACTTTTCTCTCTTATAATTTTTGGTTTATCTTGTACCATATTTGTTTGTTATATTTAAACAAACTGGCGCCCTTTAAATTCATTAATTATTCGACCAAATTAAATATAATAATATTGTGGTGACATTATGTAAATTAACACACAGAAATCATCTTCAAGTTTCTGACCACCCTTGAGATTTAAATAAAACAATTATAGAGTACTTTTTACAACTTCAAGGCTCAAATAATAAAAATATATTTCGTTAGTTGAAACTTAGTTTTTCATTAAGATTACATATAATTCATGCTGATTTTTATGATCATTTATAATAATTTCTATTTATTTTTCGGAATAACTTTATTGAGTAAAACCTCAAATTGTAATATTTAATTATTGATCCTAGATGTGACCGTATCCTTTTCTGATTTTTTTGTTTCAGATTTTCGTTTAAAAATCGCTAATATTGTCTTCAATAATAATAATAATTTCATTTAGCATTAACTACTAATTAATATATTTTTTTAAATTTCTTAGTTTATCTAATTTTAATTTAAAAAAAGAATGTTGAACATTCCCGTGTTACGAATAGTCGGATAATAATGTGAAAATCTCCTACTACCACTACAGTAAGCTTAAAATGTTGCTTGTGTCGTGATGGAGGACTTTTGGGGCCAGTTAAGGAATTGAATTCACGATGCCTGCGTGGAACCCATTAAAAATGTCAACTCATCCATTATTCGGTCAAGAATCGTATGTTTAAGGTTTGGCTTGTCTATAAATCAGTGATTATGATTCTTGACTACGAATTCGGAGGTCACGGATTAAAATCTTCAAATTTGTTTTATTTCAGAATTTGTTGATGTAAAATAATTTTTGCATATTTACGGCACGTTAGTGTTGAATTAACAGATACATAGTTACTTTCAGAATCGCCCTGGTGAAAGACCACCATTCAGATTCGAAACGTTACTTGAAATTGCTTTAGCCATGTTTGGTGATCAGATCTAAATAGCCAGGTACTTACCCACCTTCCTCTTACCCATCTACTTCCCCTCCCCACCTTCAGCCTCATAACTAAATTGGGATGCATAATCTCTCTGTTAAAAACTTCTGATTTGTATAATGTAATACCTATCATGTTTATAATTTAAGTAGCCAAATAATGTAGTTTTTTTCTACCTATGAACTATAATAACGCTACTCCAAGTTTTTTTAAAATAAATCTTTCTGTAACGTACATGTATGTCAAATAATAATTAAAAAAGATCACTGTGTTAGTGAGATTTCGAAAAACACCCTCTTCCCCTGTTTCTGCTATCGTGGTACGAGAACACGCCGTCAGATGGAATGCAGGAAAACACTTCTTCTTGTCGACATAAATTTATTAGTTCACAGTATAATTGCAGAGGATCTTATTTTCCTCTGCTCAAACTTAAACTGAAAGAAATAAAGGTCTAGTTTCCTTTATTCTTCAGTTTTCTCTAGGTTTACATAAACCTTGTAATTATCTCACGACTGACTGCGTAGGTACGCATGTACCTATCAGTTATTTCAATACTAGCTCCTGCGTAGGTACACCTGTACCTACCAGTTATATCAACACTGCCCTTTTTCTGGGAGGTATCTCTATTTAAACCTAATTCTGAAGGACATATTACAAAAATGAAGTTGTTCCACCCGCTCGTCGGCAAACAACATTCTTAAACATAAAAGATAATGCATTTAACTATCCTAAATGATACAGATGTGACTTAAACAATACAAATATTTTAAAGGGATTATTTTAAGGGAGATGAAACTTTATTTGGGGTTTTTATTACTATGGGACAGGGGTGGGAAAGGTATTGGCAAATATATTTTTAGGCATAATGGTTTAACTAGGGTGATCATAAAATAGAGAGCGAACAGCTCTATTTGAAAGCCACCGCCGCTTGAAGTAAAATGTCACGAATTCTTAAATCATAAATGATACACAAACAAGACAGTATTTTTTATAAAAATACCAGGCCAATGAATTGTTTTATTGTAGGGTCGAATGTGCAAATGTGGGAAACTACGCTAACTTTGAAAATACGAACTGTGGGAACGGGCCTGAAGGCTAAATTTTATTGAGCAATATGTAAAAGTCGCATTCTGGAAGATCCATCCCCCTTTTCCACAACTTAAAGCAGAATGTTGATAGTTGTGATGTAATTTTGCACACTACACGTTTAAAATATGAAAATTTATTGTCCACACCTGATTTCGTATTACTCGTCAAAAAGCCCAGGTCACGCCGGGTACTTCAGCTAATAGCTAATATAAAAGAAAATGTCTTCAGAGCTGTTTTTTGTTATTTGTTTTTGGGGTATTATGCCGTGTTGCGCTAACTCCTTCTTTAGCCAACGTTTCGGACAGCATTGCAGTGTCCATCATCAGGGCAGATGTGTTATTTGAGGTTGTGTTAAAATGTGAGCTTATGTATGAGGTTGTGATAACGTGTTGCCAGCTCCAACCCTCTGAGCTAACATTAACGTATCATTTTTTATTTAAAGTGGTTTTCTTCGTTTAGCTCTGGTGTATCCGTCAATTACCGGATACCAAGAACTATTAAGCTTAGCTCCATCGTCTCTATTAATGTTTACGGGATTTTTATGAATTTCAATGGCCTCCGTAATCAGCCGTGCTCTATGAGTTTTCGGTCTCCCCAGGATTTCAGGAACAAATCCAAAGTAATGCCCGGTGTCAATCAAATGCTCGGCAATTGCCGATTTGTCAGGGTGGCCGAGTTTACAAGCTCTGAAGTGTTCTGAAATTCTTTTGGAGATAGTCCGCTCTGTCTGGCCTACATAGACCTTGTCACATCCGGAACAGCTGAGTTTATACACTCCATCTGTTTCCAGAGGAAACTTAGTCTTTGCAGACCTCAGTAAGTCCTGTATCTTTGTTGTTGTTCCGAAGACAGTCTTGATATTTTCCTTTCTCAAAAGCCTGGCAATTTTGTCTGTCACATTGTGCACATAAGGCAGGAAGGCACAGCCTTTCGACTCTTGTTCAACTCTGTCTTCGTTTGGTGCAGATTTGGCTCTTATGATTTGCCTTGTCTGACTTGCTGGGTAGCCGTTACGCTCCAGTGCATCGGTCAGCTTCGTAAGTTCCGCTCCGATTTTATGTTCTTCGCATATTCTGGTCGCTCGGGTCACCAACGTATGGATAAGTCCTCTCTTCTGCGCTGGGTGGTGGTGCGAATCAGCGTGTAAGTACCGATTCGTATGGGTTGGTTTCCTATATACAGTATGTCCTAGGCTACCATCGTGTTTCCGCATCACCTCCACATATAGAAAGGGCAGGATTTTATCTTCGTTTTCCAGTTCCATTGTTAATTTAATTTTGCTGTGGAGAGAATTAAGATGGTCCAGGAATTCGTTTAGTTTCTCTGTTCCATGAGGCCAAATGGCGAAGACATCGTCGACGTAGCGCCACCATACTTTAGGGACAGCCGAAGCTGTGTCGAGTGCCACTTCTTCAAACTTCTCCATCAGAGCTGACTTAAATATTTCATACAGAAAAGCTTTACAAAATTGATGACATCAAACATATTAACATCAATCAAACATATACCGACGGCCGGCGTGGTCTAGTGGTATACGCTTTTGACTACAGATCCGAAGGTCGCGGGTTCGAACCCGGCGTGCGCAAATAAATTTTATTTGATTAATTTGTGTTATTTCACAATTAATTAATTTAAAATAATATATAGTATATTTGCGGCACGTTCCAGAGTGGAAGATACTCTCAGTATCGCCCTGGTGTAAGACCACCATTCAGAATTGAAACGTTGCTTGAAATGGCTTTAGCCGTGTTTGGTGACCAGATCTGAATAGCCAAGTACTTCCCCACCTTCCTCTTTCCCTTCATCACTTACCTTCAGCCTCACAACATCCCCCAATTGGGGATGCCATAGTCTCACTGGCTCCAGACGGGAGCAGTTGGGATTCTTGTGAGGTATTCACTTAAAAAAAAAAAAAATATTAAAGTTAGACTGATTTTGCCGCTTTTCACTTAAGATTTCCATTCACTATATATTTACGTATTTTCAACTCCTTTGTAATAGATATGTGTAAAAACTTGGGGTAACTTGGATAACTCGGGCAAAATGGGGTAACCATACATTATTCCGGTATCAATTTACATTTGATACTAACCCATTCGTTATTTTCATAAAGCCGGGTAGGAAAACGCATAAATTATATTTTCCATTTGAAAGATGTCGGGTGCAATATAAAAAGGGTCCTCGTGAGCAAGATAAATTATTTTGCGGGTTTTCCTTTTACCCCAGAATATGCAGTGTCAATAATCCTTACATAAATAAAAACGAAAAATGTTATTAGTTTTCAACATATTTTAAAAACATTAACTCCACACAGAAGGCCCTGAGAAAAAATACTTAAGGGCCTATGTCAACTTTGGGGATATTGTTCTTTTTTATTTTTTTTTTTTATTTTCACACTGTGATGAATGGATTGTAATGGTAATATTGTTTTCGAATTTTTTTCCAGCCAAGAGAATGGGATGATCTCGGTATTTAGTGAGAGACAATTTAGGTCGAACCATGTTTTGAGTATGTTTATATTGATATTGGCTATCCTCATTGTTTCCTCCCATGATTTTCCTTTTGTGATAACTACAGTGTCGTCTGCGTAAGATATGATATCTCCAACAATGGGAAGAGTGAACAATTGATTTACATATATCTTTGATGGGCGGACATAAGAGTATAACTGCAAAAGTGTAACTTTTCAGGAGAGCAAAAAAACATTATTATGAACCCAATTATCTCAAGTATTTTAAGTTAGTTTAATAGGCACAAAGTTGTTTATTTATGTTTTGAGTACTGGTGTAACTATACTGTTAATACCATTGATGCCGGCATACACAAGACACATTTTCTCATATAAATCGTTAAATGGTCAAAAATGCAGTTATACTGTTATGTCCGCCCATCAAAGATATAATAAAAAGGATTGGACCGATGACAGTTCCTTGCGGTATGCCAAAAGATGAGGTTTTGGGTACACTAAGGGTATTATTGATTTTGACATATTGAAATCTCTCTTTTAGGTAACTTTGGAACCATGATAGCACTATTCTGTCCAATCCAATTTGTAAAAAAACTGTGTATAGACTATTTTTGAGGCGACGAAGGAGTAAACATTGGTCTTGAAAATAGTAACTTAACCTTCTCCCAACCTCTTGAGTTAAGGGTCGACTACATAAAATTCACTATAGTGACCAGATTCTGGGAATAGGTACCAAGCGATAATCTGCAGAACTTTACAAAATTTCTCGAATCTCTCATTTACGCTTGCCTTCACTTGACCCAAACTCTATTTTTTATTATATTTGATTGTTTATTTTAGATATTTACTATTTTATGCTTACCGTAATTGAATGGTTGATATATATTTTTTGTTAATCTCTGTTGTTTAGGAACATTACATAAAATCAACCCGAATAGATTAGTGCAACCAATTCAGTATTTCTTCGCAGACAAAATTGTTGCGCAATACAATATTTATTCAAATAAATAAAATGTGTAATCTCAAACAAAAAAATGTGAAACAGAAAAATAAGAAAAAGATTCGGTCGAGATATTATCTTCAATGATTAAGTATTACAATTTGAGGTTTTAGTCAATTGGTATAGTTATTGCACTATAAAAAATAATCATTCATTCTAGACTATAGGTGTCCCATATAAATAAAAATCGGATAGGTTTATCTGAGACTCTATCTAGGTTAAAAATTCGGGTAGAACTTTGTAATCGCGCAAAAATAGCAGCCAAAAAATATGGGAATTAGTTGATAAAATTATAGATTGATATAAAAAATCTACAAAAAATGGTAAGTAAAAAGTAAAATAATTAAGCATCAATTGCCGAATAGTTAAAGGCGTTGTCCGGATAAACTAGAGTTCCTGGGTTCGATTTTCAGTTACGACCATTATCTTTTGTTTGGTTTATTAGTATTATCTTCTTCTTCAATGATTATCTATTATAATATGCAATATCACAAACATATTATCAATAATTCAACAGTACCACCCTAACGTATAGACACATTACTGTCAGTTAAATAAAACAATATTTAGGTACAGTATATAGTCTCTATAATCTGATCAATTAAAAGAATATTTAACGAATTTTTAAATGAATGGAAACTATAAGTATTTTCGGAACATTTGAGAGTTTGAGGTTTTCTGGAACCTTTTAACGTAGATGGTTTATAAGCAGTAATTAAGAATTATAATTTATACTCGTAGTCGTTAAATACTTTATAATTAATATCTTACTCTTTTGAATTCGGTAAGAGTAATTGGACGGTTAAGATGTTGGTTATAAAATATTCAGCGAATATTAAATTTTTTAATTAAATCACGAAAATCGACGGAGAAATCTATTTATGGGTTCCATGAGAACTCAACACAGTGATAATTCAACACACTTTTAAAAAGTGATATAAAGTCATTAGAAACCTGAAATTTATTTATAATTTTTTTAATCTAACCTAACCTAACCTAACCTAATCTACTTAACCCAGTTAATAAAGTTTTTGTTTCATCACTTTCCCTGACTTTATATAGCTTTTTAAAGATGTGATGAATTATAATTGTGATGATTTATCCGGTCACCCTATTTATGTCGAGTTGATAGAGTTGAGTTTTAGATTCATGGCAATTTTCTAACTAATCTAGTCTAAGACTACGTACTTATACAAATGAAATTGGCGATAGACTGCCAGTTAGCAACTAGTTTCCATATACTATGGTGCCTTCATCCAATACCTTCCACCAATACCATAAATGATTAGATGCAAAACCGATTAATCAACACGTTCCACACACATTTTTCTGAACTTATAAATTATAAGGAATCTTATCTAAATATTGTTTTAATTCTACGAATAGAAAGAATTATGTGCGATGCGTATATTGATCCATTGCCACCTTCAACAAACATGTTATTCTCGTCGACTTAAATACATAAATAACTCATTTATTCCAAGATCTAGTTATTTCCATTTTATACCCTCCCGGAACGCGATGTGTATTTCAAAGTAAATGCAATTGAGAGGCTTTTTCACAAAGAGAAATGTCTACACAAACATTTTTTTAGTTTTTTTAACGTTAATTTTCTTAGAAATGGATAGATCATATTTTTGCAAAATAATATTTTTACCTGTTTTATGTGCAACACGAAATGATCAAACTCAAACATCTACCTACCTAAATCAATATAAAATTGAAATAACTAGGCATAAATAATGTAAAAGAGTAATTATTTTCTTATTTCAATCTATTTGAGTACTGAATGGGCCCCGAATCATACACCAAAGAACCTTTATTTCTGACTAGTCGCCGGCGTTGCCCGGGCTTTCACAGAAGTTTTAGAAATCGGACGTAAACGTTGACCTACCCCTAGTTTTGAAGGTCAAGTGTGCAACACACACAAAATTATATTTTTATAAAAAATAAAATCCACATGACCTGTTCCGAGGGCGCCACCTGGCCGAACGCCGAAGACTTTATTCTTTATACCTACTGAGTTTTCCAATAAGAGTTGTTATTTTGATATTCGATCGTAAAAGATCAAGGGTTTCGTTGCTTGTGTGGCACGTAGCGCCGTCTTGTTGAAAGTAAACGTTGTTCAAATCAATATCATTCAATTCCGGCCATGAAAAATCATTAATCATCTCTCGATAGCGCAATCCATTCACCGTAACTGTTGCTCCAGCCTCATTTTCAAAAAGTAAGGTCCAATGACTTCGCCGGAGCATAAACCGCACCAAACAGTCACACGTTGAAGATAAAGAGGCTTTTCAACAATAACTCTTGGGTTTTTCGAGCCCCAAATGCGACAATTTTGCTTATTGACGAAGCCACCGAGGTGGAAATGGGCCTCAACACTCAAGATGATTTGCATTTGATTCACTCAAGTGAATTTTAATAATTTCAATGCGTTGTTGAAGCGTGTATCGTTCCATTTTTATTAATGGCGTAGTTTCTACTTGTCAAATGTCACAAAATGACAGCTTCAAAAGTAACATTTACCGAAATAGCGGGCTATTCAAAATAACACCTCTTATTGGAAAACACTGTATAAATGACTACTAGTTATAGGAGCAGTTAGTTGACCTCGCGTAATGTAAAGTGATAGGTCATAACGCTCATGAGAAAGATGGCGGAGTAAAAACGTACTATCCAACACGGCTAGCATTTTTACAGGATTGACCGGACACGGAACAACACATTTGCAGGCAAACGAAATTCAAAGCCCTCCTGTTAAAACAATACTTTTCTACGCACAGACGAATAGGTAGATTCCCTATCAAAATTTTGCCTAGGTGCTTTAACATTTTTTGTGTATCAACGCTAGCTATTTTATTAACTAGCAGAATATTAAAAGGGACCTGAAATTTTTATAAAACATGTCTTTTTGATATTATGTAAAGCTTGGAAATTATCAATGTTGAGAAATATTTATTTTTCTGAAAAAAATTCTTTACGCAAATTTTGAAAAAAAAAACGTAATTTTTCTCTTGGAAAATTGTTCGAAAAATTTTAAAAACTTATCTTTTTGAAACTTTGGAAATTATCTTTGTTGGCAAATTTTATTATTGAAAATTGTGTGACATTTTCTCATCGGTTATGCGGTTTGAAAACTTCAACAGTTATTTTTGAAAATAACGGACGTCGCCACTACCGTCTACAACAATCAAAAATATTCAGGCTTTGAGATACTAATACTATAAGATTTTTGATTATTTATTTAAATAAAATAAGTTTTTGAAGTAGCTAGATACTTTTTTTATTAACAAAAATAAATTTGCTGTTGAACTAGAATTTTTTTTTAACATTGAGATAAATATGTAAATATTCCTTTTGCGTAAAAATTCTCAATTTTCGTCTTTATTTTCAAAAACTAAGTAGATATTTCTTTTGTCTAAAAATTCGCAATTTTTGACACTATTTTAAAATAAAATCGCCTTTTCACAAATGGATTCATTTTTCTTACTTATTCACCAAATTAATTGAATTAACATTTAAAGATTATCACAACATATTAACCTAGATTATTCACTTAAAACTTTAAGTTAAAGTTATTGTAGACATTTCTCTTCGTGAAAACGCCCTTCAATTGTCTGGCTGCTATTTTCAGTAGATAAATACTTTGCATAATTTATTCGGCACAGTAAAGAAGCACCAACCTAAATAAATTATCCAAACAAATAATTAGAAAATAAACACAGTAAAGTAAGCTTACCCCTTTATTATTACTGGATAAATCAATTGAAGGATCGTTTGTTGAAATTCAACATGAATTATCTTTACGCTTATAATTTGTAAGCTGTTTTGATTAGTATTTAATCTGTATTTATCAGGTAAGTAAATAAATACAGCCTAGAAATACTATACGCACTCCTCAATTTAAATTAAAAAAAAAAACTTTGAATAAACCAAAGTTTAAAAAAAAAATATCAATAGTATTAGTATCAGTTCTGTATTGTTTTTGTTAAGTTATGTTTGTCTTATACCTATGTGATGTTTATGGTAGGTTTATGTTTATGATATGTTATGTTTATGTTATGTGTATGTTATGCTTAGGTTATGTTTATGTTATGTTATGTTCATGTGTATGTTATGTAATTTTTATGTTATGATATGTTTATGTTATGTTCATGGTATGTTTGTGTTATGTTATGTTATGTTCAGGTAACTCCATTAATGGAGGACTGAACGCAGTTGGCGCTAACAAAAAATTGTTCAAAGAAGCAAAGTTAGCAGTCCACAATGGAGTGCTGGTACCTACCCTGATGTATGGAAGTGAGGCATGGAACTGGCAAAGTAAGGATGAAAGTAGATTGAATGCTGTTGAAATGAGATCCCTGAGGCGTTTGTGTGGTAAAACCATGTATGATCGTGTGAGGAATGTGGAGATCCGCAAAGAGTTCAAGGCTGATGTAAGCGTAATGAGTAAGATCAAGAAAGAGACGCAGATGGTTTGGGTATGTAGAGCGAATGAACGAAGAAAGGAGTGTAAGGAGAATATACTATGCAAATGTGAATGGTAGCAGAAGTCGGGGACGCCCGAGGAAGACATGGCACGACCAAGTGAATCAGATACTCGAGTCGGGCCATTCAAGAGTCAGAATAATAGAAGAGTATGTATGAGACGATGTATGAATGTGAATGAGGCAAGGAGTGTGTGCCAAGACCGAGTTGTTTGGCGGTCCGTCCTCTCTGCCTACCCCTGCGGGGAAACGGCGTGATGGTTAGTTAGTTAGTTATGTTTTAAAATTACATTTATTTACTCCCATTTGCTGTATTTCTTTATAAGATTGCCAATTTAATAGTTCTGTTTAAAAAAAACTCTGGTTAAATAACCAGCTCTGTACCGTTTATGTTAAGTATGTAATGTTGGGTTTTTATATTAGGTTTATTTATGTTACGTTATGTTATGTTTATTATAGGTTTATTTATGTTACGTTATGGTATGTTTATGTTAGGTTTATGTATGTTACGTTATGTTATGTTTGTGTAAGGTTTATTTATGTTACGTTATGTTATGTTTATGATGTTTAATCAATTATATTCTGTCATTTGTTGTATTTGTTAATAAGAAAAAAATGTTAATTGTGTATGGCCAAGCTCACCCCTAATGGGTGAAAGTCAAAATAAAGAAGAATAATAATAAAAAAAACTGTAAAGAGATCTATTTTAAAATAACTTTTTTTGGTTTTTCTGCCGCGTTAAGATGCCGATTGAACAGGACTGACATTTATTTGGTATATTAACTGCTGCAATATCGTCCGATTTCACTAAAATTCTTATATGTTCACGTGTGTGTACGTGACTGACATTAAAAGTTGATATAATGCGTTGTCATCGACAATTAGTCTATCTGCCGAGTTACAGCTTGATCGGATATCGGGAAGTTGGTTAAATTCCTCTTCGAAGATTTGGATTCATTCATTCAAAAAATTAGAGTGAAATTAATTTGTCATTTTATTTTATTTCATCGAAATTATACAAAAAAAATTAAATAGATAGTGTTATTAGATGCAATCGATTCATCAAAACAACATAATAAATGTACTCAATTGGAATTCTGAGCTTAAAATTTACGAACCTAAGAAATTTGTGCTGAACTCTTTCTATATTGTTAGAGTGAACTTTATATAAAGGGGACCAAATAGGTGAATTATATTCCACTTGACTTCTCACTAATGAAATAAAGAGGGTTCTTATACAATCTATGGACTTAAAATCAGTTAAAGTTCTGCTAAGGAAGCTAAGCATCTTTAAAGCCTTATCAGTTATATAGTTGATGTGTTCAATGAATGTAATTTAAAAATAAACAAGAACAGTAGACATATAGTTGTTTGATGCATGTTTGAAATAAGCAATTCAGAAAAATTCCCTCAGGGCCTATGTTATCTTTGGGGATGCTGTGTGGTGGATCTTTTTAGGGAGGGGTGGATAGGAATCTAAGGGTCGATGTGTCCAGGAGTGACGGACGTATGAATCCATCCCTCCCACTGTTGTGGAAGGCGATGGGTCGAGAGAGAGTCCGGCTGGAGGGCTCAAAAGGTCTCCATCAACTTGTCTCTCCGGATAAACAAAATCACCAAATGCAGCGGGTGACCTATAAATCTTTCCCGAGGAGCGGAACCCCTATCCGCCTCGCATATTAACTGTATAGTTTATGACACCTTTCAGAAGTTTAAACTGAAACATTATTAACATCGTGGGTACTTTTCAACTATAAATTTAATTCGTTTCTGAAGTTTTTTCCGTGAAAATCGCTGGAACAAAGACTGGCGTTTAGTTCTCGTTTATTTCCAGATAGAATTATGAGCAAAAACAATCATTCGCTGCTCGTTCCAACCAACTAGACGTTCTTTTGTTCCAGCATTAGAATAATTGCTTTGTGCGGAGTGCGGATTGGTTTATGGGGATATAAATATAATTCTGTCGGAGTTTCCGCATGCAACGCACGAATCGCCAGCGAGAAACGGAAGCGATGAACGATGAATCGCCGATTTAATAAAGCGCCATTGGATTATATTACGATGTAGGTACAAAAAGAGTGAATAGAAAATTCATTAAAATTAATCACTTCAAATTGGAACTGATATGTATAAATCATATCGGAAAAGCTATAGGTAGGTAATAACAGTATTATTTATTAATCAATTGTTATATACAGGATTTTCCAATAAGATGTGTTATTTTGATATTCAAAGAAACTTTTCCCATAAAAGATCAATGATTTCGTTGCTTGTGTGGCACGTAGCGCCGTCTTGTTGAAAGTAAACGTTGTCCAGATTAAAACCATCCAATTCCGACCATAAAAAATCATTAATCATCTCTCGATAGCGCAATCCATTCACCGTAACTGTTGCTCCAGCCTCATTTTCGAAAAGGTAAGGTCCGATGACTCCGCCGGACCATAAACCGCACCAAACAGTCACACGTTGAAGATAGAAAGGCTTTTCTACAATAACTCTCGGGTTCACCGAGGTGGAAATGGGCCTCATCACTCAAGATGATTTGCATTTGATTCACTCAAGTGAATTTTAATAATTTTAATGCATTGTTGAAGCGTGTATCGTTCCATTTTTATCAATGGCGTAGTTTTTACTTGTCAAATGTCAAAAATGACAGCTTCAAAAGTAACACTTCCCGAAATAGCGGGCTATTCAAAATAACACCTCTTTTGGAAAACCCTGTATTTATATGAAAAGCGTATTTCTCTTGTTTAAATTTTTGACAGATGCTTCGATGAATTATTACTGATAGTTTCAAGATGCCTTAGTGAGACAAAGCGCGTAGTTTCACTAAACTAGTTTCAATGGACATACTTTAGCGGGCCGTTCATTTATCCATTTCATTTGTACACACATATTATTTGAATGACTATACTTTTAGAAATTTACCTTTCAAATGACTGTAAACTTAGAGGTAGTCTAGTCATCAAATTCTATGTTTAATGACGTTCGAAGGGTTGATTTCTTCATGTGAAAGGCAATGATCCTGAGGCAAATATTAAAAAAAAGTTCATCTTTACAAATCCTACAACTATCCCGTGATTATTCACCGGTCTGCGCCAGTAATATAAAACTTGACTAGGATTCCAAAAATATTGATTTTTCACGATTTCTTTGTTTTTGGAGTCACATATCCCATTGATGATGCCATAATCACACTGGTTCCGGACAGTTGGACAGTGCGGTATTCACATAAACAATCAAAAACAATAATTGAAAATGAAACAAACAACATATCTTGTATTTTGTTTGGCACATTTCTGTCTACATTTGAATAATATAGTTACTTATGTGTAAAATATGTAAAAACCTACGAATTTGTAAGCTTTTTAAGATAACTAACTAACCATCACGCCGATTCTTGCAGTGGTAGGCAGAGAGGACGGACCGCCAAAGAACTCGGTCTTGGCACACACTCCTTGCCTCATTCACATTCATACATGCTCTTTTGTTATTCCGACTCTTGACATGGCCTGACTTAGTTGATCGTGCCATGTCTTCCGCAGGCGTTCCCGTCTTCTGCTAACATTCACCAAGGTAATATCATAATCTCCAGTCGTTTAAAATAAATATCAACCCTACTTTTGCCACTAATCTTCTGATAAACGTAATATCAATTTATAATGGAGGGTAAAATGTAAAATCAATATCCAGTGTTTTTAAGATAGTGCTTTCTGCATGCAAAGTCGTAATTTTTTTTAGTAGAAGTGTTCTTATCTGAAATTATAAAAATAGACGCAGCCATGGAACTCCCAATAATAAATTTTATTTATTTATTATGAGAACTCTCTATATTTCATTAGTCAGAAGTCAAGTGGAATATACTCGTAATTCACCTATTTAGTCCCCTTTGTATAAAATTCACTCTAACAATATAGAAAGAGTTCAGCACAAATTTTACAGCGAACTCGAGATGTTATTATTATTATTACTTCAAAGCTCTTGATGAAAATGACGCACTGAAAACAATTTATTGATTTAACCTCGAAATTCAACAGGAAAGTTTTATTTTTTTTTTGACTAATTTGAAGGTAAATTTTAAAGCTTGTTTTAAAGCTCATTTTAAAGCTTGCGGTTTGGAAGATGGATAAAAAATGTATTTAATAATAATATTGTTTTTGTTATAAAGCAGAAAATAATCAAAAAAACAAATTCTTGAATTGGAAACATTAAATGGAATAATTTATAAACGTCGCTACGCATTCAGTAACTTTGGGAATTTGGAAGGTAAGAGGGGAATGAGGGTTTACAGTTTTGAAACTTTCGACGCCATCGGTGTGCACAAATTGATATGTCATTCAAATGAGTCCTTAATACACTTGTTAATACTTTTTTTAAAAACCATTTAAAAAAGTATCAAGGCGATGCACTACGTCGTGTAATATTTCGAATCGAGCCGCTATCAATAACACACCTTACGTAGATGGCGATAAGGCTAAAATTTCCGCTTAACACCACCTGTTTTGATTTATGCAAGAAAAAAACATGGCCAAAAAGTGCCTTTTATTTTATTTTATGGATGTTCAGGCATAAATATTTAAATATTTTTCGATCATTTTATAAATAATTTAATTCGCCACATTATAAAATAAAATCATAACCGAAAATGGGTTCGTAAGTAGGAGATTTTGAACTTTAAAGCAGTTTTCATAGGCCTTTACCTAATTTTTTTCTGGGCTTATAAAAATACTTTTCTAAAAAATACTCGATTATTTCAAAGGCCAGGATGTATTCTACTCGCAGGTTTTAATTAAAGCTTCTGAAACATTTCCAGGCGACCAAATTTTCAAACCAAAAACAAATGATTTTGCATTACTACGTAATGCATCGCCTTAAGTATTAAAGTATTAACATTAAAAAATGATATATTCGAGTAAATAATAACTTAAGAATCATAATTACTTAAATTAACCAATTTCGGAAATTGTTACAAAATTGCAATAATTCGATATTTTGCCGTGAAACAATTTATCGGTACTAAATATTTCAGAATAATTTGTTTGCTTCCCTTTGATGTCGGATTTGTTTGACGGGATAAACGGAACTCGATGATTTACAGTTGAAAACTATTAACTGCTGCATTTCAACGTCAATGAAGCGAAATTCTGAGTACAAAGTCATTTTGTTAATGGAAGTTTGTACAAAGCTGTTAACCTCATAGACTCGGCAATATCGTATTGTGAGATTTGACTGCGTGTGCCCCATATGCGTGGTATACAATTTTAATAATTTATAAATTTCTCGTTCTTCTAATTTTAAAATGTAAAGTTGTTTTATCTTTACTAATATCCAAATTGAGCATTGTATCAATGTATCTGTCCATGACTGTAGTGTATAGTACATAAGAGATGGATGGGGGAATGTTAGAAAGTAGCTGGCTATTCGCGTAGCTGGTTGTCAAACACGGCTAAAGCCATTCCGATTCGAATGATGATACAGGGTTTTCCACTTAGAGGTGTTATTTTGATATTCAATCGTAAAAGATCAATTGTTTCGTTGCTTGTGTGGCACGTAACGCCGTATTGTTGAAATTAAACGTTGTCCAGATCAATACCATCCAATTCCGGCTATAAAAAAATGATTAATCATCTCTCGATAGCGCAATCCATTCACCGTAACTGTTGCTCCAGCCTCATTTTTGAAAGAGTAAGGTCCAATGACTCCGCCGGACCATAAACCGTACCAAACAGTCACACATTGAGAATAAAGAGGCTTTTCAACAATAATTCTTGGGTTTTCCGAGCCCCAGATGCGACAATTTTGCTTGTCGACGAAGCCACCGAGTTAGAAATGGGCCTCATCACTCAAGGTGATTTGCATTTGATTCACTCAAGTGAATTTTAATAATTTAATTCATTGTTGAAGCGTGTATCGTTCCATTTTTATTAATGGCGTAGTTTTTACTTGTCAAATATTAAAAAAATGACAGCTTTAAAAGTAACATCTACCGAAATAGCGGGCTATTCAAAATAACACCTCTCATTGGAAAACCCTGTAGTATCGATGCTGATAGAATCTACCACTGTTGTAAAGAGTGACTTTGATATTTTTTTTACTTTGAAACTAAGCGTTATTTAATGTACAGTCAATTTAATTAAGAAACCTGACGTAGGGTGGTAGAGTTCTACCCCAAGGATGTATCGGCGTGTAGCGGCTCGTATCAAGGTATGATACTCCTGATCTCACGTCTAATTTGAGAAAAATATTTATTCATAATTGACAGAACCAGCCACAAAGGTTGTTTGCAGCGAAAATTTCCATTGCAAGTAGTTATCCTGTCATATCTTTGGTAGTCCTTGACTACTTCTCAAACATCAAGTCATGCGTAGGATAATTTATTATTTAGTTGTCCTTGTTCATCTAACCAAAACCACAGGAATTTAACCACAAATTATTCAAGCAATATTACCACCAAACTGTATAATATGCAAACTAGTGATGGCCATTCTCGAAAAACGAACATGTTTAAATCGAATCTTGTTTCGAAATAATCTTTTTTTTTTAAATATTGTCGGAGACCATGTTCGAATTTTTTTCAATCTTATATATATATATTTTTTTAAATGATCAATGATAAAAACACTAATGTTTAGGTGTGTAGGTACCTACACAGAGTTATTGATATGGTCATGTATTATGTTCAGTTAAATTATTTTATAGATTTTTAGAAACGAAAATCGCGATGAAAAATGTGTTAAAAATATTTTTTAAATAATTTTATTTTAGCTATTTGCACAAATGTCTTTTATTATTACATTTTAAAAAAATGAATATATTTTCTTTTGATTAATATGGCTCCTACAATAACAGATTAAAACCATCAATTGGTGAAGACTTTATGGTTTCCGGCAGTGCGTTATAATATTGCATTCCTTTAAATAGTAAACCAATTTGTGTACTGGCTTTGTCCCTTTTGTTAGTTTAATTTCATTGCGCGTTCCTGTGTTATGTCTGTGAAGTCCTTGTTGAATATAAATTTCTTTGAAAAGTAATTTGGTAACAGGTTGTTTATTTTTTATGTAAACATATCATAGCGTTCACCGTTTTCCAAATTAGTTCTTTTAGCATTGAAGATAATGTCAAGTCAAAGGCTGAAAAAAGTTTCGATGTAACTCACAATTACCTCATAACAATAATATTTGAGTATAATCTACTCAGATAATAGCATTCACGATAGAACCTCCAAACAGAAATACCATGGAGTTAGATAAAATTTAATATTCTTATGAATTTTGATTCGCAAAGTTGCGTTGTTTCGACTAAATCATTGGAACGTATTTTTATTTAAAAAAATTCGAAAATAACATTATTTTTATTCCCATCACTAGTATAAACAAGCCAACTAACAATATCTTGGCAGTTTATTATCTAGTTTACAATATCGGGAAAGGAATTTCCATCAGGGAAGTGGCAAGCAAGGAGTGTTTATCGTCCGGATCTGAGCATTTCACGTCGCGTTATACCGGGCCACTGGACAGATCATTTCTAGAAGTGGTGGAAGAAAACTGATTCGGAGAGAAGTCATTAATTATATAAAATGATTTTTTTTTAAAACGAATCATCGGGTAACTTAATGACTATATATTTTCTTTGATTGTTTCTTAATGACTTCTTGCGATACACCGATAATATTACAGAAACTTTCTTACTTTACAAAATATAGAAAATTTGACTGTTCAACTAGAAAATTTATATTTTAGGAGTGTGAAATTGACAACATTGGTTCGTAATATTCCAGTACAGTAACATAGCTGACAATATTTGCAACATTTGGAGGTACCTACACCGAAATAAAGAAGACATTATAGTGATTTATTTTTGGGGTATTATGCCGTATATATATATATTATGGGGTATTATGCACTACATCCTTCTTTAGCTAACCTTTGGGACAGCACTACAGTGTCCATAATACTTTTGCCGTAAAAACTCAAATCATGTCAGATATTTGACATGTTTTTAAATAAATGTATTTGAATTTCACTTTTTTTCTTGTTATGCTTTTCTTGCAGATTTAGTGTTGGGAATTTTTGTGAAAAGTAAAAGGTTCTTTTACTATAATTGCGTTTATTTACGTTACAATAAATAAGTCTGGATTTAGCTACACTGTTCATTACTCGAGGGTTGGTAATTCTCCGTTTCTAGAAGCTTGGTGTCTGGCAATAATATTCCACAGGCAATTGCTACACTCTAGCGACGTCTGCCGGACTCTGGAGTAAGCTTTATGACTGGTGCCATCTATCGCTTGAAAACCCAACTTATTACCAAACATCACAGTTATCGTGAGTGAATGAATCCAAATCTTAAAAGTAGAAATTAACCCCTTTTCCGACATGCGTTCGAGCTGAAACTCAGCAAATAGACTCGTTATAAATGACAGTGGATTCTATTAACGTTTGGTGGCCACCTCGCATACCCACGGGGACATATACGTCTCTGAAATTGGATAGCATTACATCAGTTAAGTTTGTCATAAACGATTGGGATTTGGATCAGTTGTTAGCGCGATTGACTCCCGTCCCTGGGGAGGAAGGTTGAATCCTCAAAATCAGTTTTTTGTTTTAGAAGATATTTTAAAATAGATGTTTTATATTTAAAAAAACTTGATTGCTTGATTGATTGATTTTTTTTGTCTGCGTTCCATCTTGAAATACATTCTCCCACTGCACTGTCTTTCACTCTATGGCGACTTCCCTCGGAAACAAGGCTTGCGCCCATAAATAATATCAAAGAGTTTAGTCTTTTAAACACTTTAAAATACATAAAAATAATATCAAAGATTTTAATCTTTTAAACACGTTAAAAAATACACAAAATATATTCAATATTTAATATCATCTATAAATAATATCAAAGATTTTAGTCTTTTAAACACGTTAAAATATATTTAAATAATATCAAAGATTTTAATCTTTTAAACACGTTAAAAAATACACAAAATATATTCGAATACTTTCGAATATAAATAAAAACATAACGAACAAAACGAAACATCCCCCATACACACAATCCTTATTATGGTTCATCTTATGTATAAAATTAGGTGAAATGATTCATATATTTTTTTTTTCGAAGTAAGGAAATATAGAGCTTACTTCGGACGCACAGAAACGCCTACGGCACACTTCTATCTGTTTATGTGTTCAGTGGACTGAGCTATGATGGAGACTGATTAATGAAATGCCGAGACGTTTAGCAGATTACCGAACCAGCGTTAAAGAGGTGGAAGTTGGAATCCGAAATCCGAGGGGAATCGACAACTACCTACATAGCATGTTATCCCTTTTACTTGAGATCGCAGATAATGGAAACAAGGAAGATGGGCCATGAACCATTATTACCATAAAACCGTATCGCCAACATTGTTCAACATTTCTACTCGAACCGCATCTACGCACAGAGGAAGGGGAAGTTACTCTAAGTATCGTTGCTTCAAATGGCTTTAGTGACCGGATCTGAATAGCCATGCAGCCTTCTCACTGGCTTCAGTCTCACAACATACCCTGATTGGGAATGCCATAGTCTCACTGGTTCCAGACGAATGTGAGCAGTTAAAACTCTTGTGCGGTATTCACATAAAAAACACGTCAAAAAACCTTACCAAATTTAACGTAAGCCAACTTTTGATTTTACACATAATAATATTTTTTGTTGACACATTAAAAATTTACATCTGAAATGAATACCGTTAGTAAAAAATCATCTGTCGAAAATTTTAACAGAGGAAATACGTACACATTTTGGGCCTTATTAATAAACGTGTTTTAAATTGCATCAACTGATAAACAACCATTATAATACGTAGGGTGAATGGTTGTTTTTTGTGGGTGAGTAAAATTAGAAACACGTTTATAAGTTTAGTAAAGGGATCAAAATTGAAACCCATTGAAAAAAATTCGAAAACCCTTCTAGACGGAAAGAGAGCCTTCTCCGATTACCTCTCACTCCAGAAGACAGGTAGAGTGGCAATCGGCCGACGTGAGATCATCCCAAGAGACAGCCTGGATTCTCACTGCCTCGTAAATTCTGGTCAGCCATCAATAGGATAAGGTCCTCCCACAGCCGCTGTTCCCATATGATGCACAAGTGGGGCCTTAAAGACTCGGCGATGTGTGAATTCGTTGCGGTGTAGACAATTGAACATTGTGAATAATGCCCGCTGCATTCATTCCCCGGCGGGAGTGATGAGGTCCACAGTACGACGCATGAGGCCCTTGACAGGCTCACTGAATTAGATGTTCCCTTGTGATCCCTACCATACGAAAGAAGAATAATTGAATGAAAAATGTTTGTGACATGTATATAATAATTCCACAGAAAGAAAACATACTGATATGAAATATTGTTAATTTATTAAAAATATGGTCAAATTATTCGTTTTCTTGTTAAATACAGGATTAGATACCTATAACGAATGAATTCACAAATTTTATAACAAACTATCAGAAAAGCACGAAAATATTTTAAATCGGAATACGAGTTCTTCAAAATAATATGTTTAAATAACTAAAAAATAGTTCCCAATGGTCAAGTTGGTTAAGAAGCCTGTCTCGGTAAGACAAAAAATCCTGGGTTTGATTCCTGGTTGTGATTTATTAGTATATTCTTCTTCTTCTTCAATGAAATAATATATTTATTCGAACAAAGCCACCTGCCTGTTCAGATATATTCTGAATGACTAATATTTTACTAGGAAATGGTCATGCAGTCAAATTTTTAACAGTATCTTGTTAAAAAAGCTATACTCATTTTTATTAGTACAACATGTGTAATCCGTTCTATTCCGTGTGTAATTCTGGTAGAATAATATCCGTATGTGAAATTCACGTCGGTTTAATTTCGTCTTGACACTACATCTAATATATACCAAATACATCAACTTACGTAAATAATTTAGTAAGATACCGAACGCCATAATGAAAAGTAAATTCATCAAATTTTCCACTGTACACAGTGATACAATCCACCCTAATAGATGTACTGTTGTACATACAGTAATCGTATCACCCCGAAGAGGTTTTTGAAGGCTGTTCGGAAATATAGGTCACAAGTCACAACCACTCAAGTTGGATGAATATTGTATACCTATTCAGCTAGATCTATTTTAGAAGGCCTACAGGAAACACGAAAGCCTCCCCTTGCGCACACCCTGAATAAAATATCAACTAAAATGAACTATTCGTAAGCTGCAGGTAAAATACCGAAAATATTCATCTTAAATTGAAAAATTGCCTAAAACTACTAAATTTTTTGTGCTTATATACATATTCGAGCGATTTTTACCATACCAAGCTTGCAAAAAGTTTTGAGTGATCGCTTGCCATAATTTTCTAAATTTATAGAATCTAAAAATATGGAATGAGGGGTTAAATGTAAATGGTTAGGTGAATTCATCGCAGTAAGCAGTTTTAGGTAATTACATACTGTTTAAAAAGATATATAATGTATAACACGCTAGCCATATTTATTACTATTTCAGGGATCGCTAGTTCAGGCCATCTCTCAAGGAACCATCGAAATGAAAACATTTTGTACAGTTATACTGATATAACATTTATTTGGCAGCAAAGTGATGCCTATTATTACGAAACTATCTTAAAACTATTGCATGTTATGCTGAACGTTACTGGCTCTATTTCATTACGTTTGTTTGTTAAATGTGCCATATATTTAAAGCGCTCCCGACTCCCACCTGAAGTCCATAGCTCCCTGAACTGAAGTGCCGAGTTCTCCCAACTCAAGTGCAGTCCCGCTGTGTTCCTGCTCCCCTCCTGTTTCGTCTCTTCTCCTCTTATTTCCCCCTCGTCCGTAGTTAATCATTCATTTTACGGGCATGATTTTTGCGTTAGCGCCATGCCTCTTCCGTCGATCACCATATAAGGTGATCCTCCGTGGTAAACCAATTTTGCTTTGAATGTGTCAAGATTTAAATCTAAAATATCAGCGACATCTATAATGCATGCATTCGTTCCTTTACATAATTTGAACACGAAGTTCTTGCTGGACCATTGGACACATTTGATTGATTATAACAAAATGACTTCTGGTTTTAACGGCTGCTTTTATTTCGAGTGCTTCTAAATTATTTAATCTGTTGCCATTTTTGTGAAGAATATGAGCAGCAGTGATTTGACTGAAGGAAGAATATTTATCGATGATTACGTTTATTATTGGATTTATAACACTACAGTGCTGTATACAACCTAAACAAACCATGCGCGCGGTGTACCGCGATGTTGAACCATATTAACTGTATACTATTAGTCTCTACACTGCAGACCGCGTCAACTGTGGCTACTGACCACACGCTCTAGTGACGCACCTAACCTATCCTAATTATGTTTTTGAATAGGTTTACCCAGCCCACGCGTTAAATGCAAATTGAAAACAAAAAATATCCAGTTTTTTTAATATTTGCCTACCACACAAGAGCCCAAACTGCTCCCAACCGTCTGGGACTGGTGAGACTACAACTATGGCTATGACGATGGAAGTGCCTGGCTGTTCAGATTTAGTCTTCAAATGCGGCTGTATCTTCACTAGGGAGATACTAAGATTATATTCCACTCTAAAACGAGAGACAAATATAATTTATACAAAAACTAATTCTAAAACTTATAGCCGTGTTACACGATGAGTTTTTGTTCATTTTCCATGTGAGTCG